>NW_026542598.1:43090187-52686943 GCF_028750875.1 Macrosteles quadrilineatus
AACCATTAGGCGCATTATAACGCTTCAATATACTAAATTATTTGTTTTTTTAAGCTCTACAAAATAGTTTCAAAGAAATCGCAAAATTTTATGTTTTTTGGGTCTAAAATGGGAAAAACCCATTTTTACCCCATAAAAGCCCCCATAAACCCCCGTTCCCATGGTCCGATCATGCTGGTTCGCGAACTCGTTCGAATAAACGTAGGTTTACACGTTTGTACCAAATTTCATCAAAATCGGATCATTTTTGCTCGAGTTATCGCGCTAACGGACACACACACATATATATATATATGAATTTGAACGGATGGTGTTTTTGACCTCTAGGGACCTCAAAACGAAAAAGAAAATCGGTCCCGGGTCCAGGTCTTACCGTGAGTACTACGGTAATAGCTTATTCCCTATATGGGAAATTCGCTAAAACTATGGATGGTCGTTATACTCCAAATTAATAGAGTAAGTAAGGAACTTAAGGTAACACGCCAACACACTGGGATCCAACAGAAGTAGGTAAAGGTTTTTGTTAGGTTAAACGTTATGTTTAGGCCTTACCAAGACAAAATGTTAAAAAAATATATATTTTTTTAATTGGGAAAACTATTTTACGTGATTTACAGGCTATTCAATAAAATTAACAAAGAAAAAAGGACATTATGAAAATTCATTTTTTGTAAATATTAAGTTATATTCCGAGCTACTTTTATAGTCATAATCAATGTTACCAACCTAATAACCAAAATATTATATTTATAGCTGTTCAATTACATATATTTGGTCATAAAATTTACATATGTTCAATGACAATATGAAACTTAACTTTATAACCTCAGTAGGCAGTTCGTTACAGCGTAATTTTTATTTCAGCCAATCATACGGTAATTATCTGAAAACTTGCTGCTTACGGCATGATAATTAAAATTACCTCACAGTAAGCAGTGTCTAAGAACTATTTCTTGCGCGGAGGGAAGTGATATAATTAATACCTTTACCAAAAATTATTCCGGCGTAAGGATTTTTCAGGATTCGATACGATACTTACGCCTAAGAATATGATATGACACGAAATAGAAGTAGCAATTAATTAATTAAAGACATAAAATAATAACATAATAACCGAAAAGCAAACAAAATATTAGATTCCATGTTGTACACAGCAATTGACACGGTGTATTTAGTGTCTTCATTTTAACTGACGAGTATTTAACTTATGTAGAGTATTTAACAACTAATATTTAACTATTAAATTAGTTAGTAAAAAAACTTTATTTTTAAAGCAGAAACTACAATTAAAAATTTTAAAACGTAGAAATATTCATAAATGTCATTAAGACCTGAAATATCGTAAACTACACAAATTTTAACTTCCAGTTATTTCAATCACTAAAGTACAACGGCGCCGGCAGCAATTCAGATACAGGCATGTTCTACGGGGTTTGCGTCGTAATTGTGTTGAAGGCGCTACCGTTTGTAAGGTACTACAGTAGTGTGCTGTAACACAATCACTGGGTATGGCCGTAATCACTACATCACTAAGTTACTACTAAATCACTAGGTATTATCACAGTGCTAGATTAGTCTATGTAATTATTTTTGACGGTTGTACAAATTTTTATCATGAAACTACTGTATTCTTCAATACGCTATAGAACACGTTTTGGCCTGTAACGGTTACAAATTGTATTTTTCCCACTAAAATTAATTCTAAATTTGATTTTGACTCAAAAAGTGTTTGTACAACACAGCATTTTGTATAAACGATAAAACAAAATACCCCCGCCGCAGCAAACCTGCCGTCTAAGCGAATTTCCATTTGGCTGAATTGATTTTCAATTGATCTATTTAAATAGCATTAGGTTTAACGATTACCTAGGTTTGCTGCTACAAGGAAACTAATAAAGTGTGTTTTTAGTAAAATATTGATAGCTTACTATAAAAATAATAAATTTGCCAAGTTTGATCAAAATATATCCATAAACAAGCAAACTACAACATTTTAAAATATTCTCCATAAGAATAACATGGGAATTTTAAATTTACAATTTTTTAGTTTTCTCCGTAACCAATAACCGTACAAAAACACTTTGATATACTGAATTGTTTGTTTTTTAAAGCTCTTTAAGAAGGTTAAGAGAAAAATTGGGACATTTTGTGTTTTGAGGGTCAAAAGTGAGAAAAACCAATTTTTACCCCATAAAACCCCCCATAAAACTCTGTTCCCGTGGTCCGATCATCCTGGATCGCGAACTCATTCAAGTTTATCCCGCCTTACACCTTCAAACCAAATTTCATCAAAATCGAATAAAAATTACTCAAGTTGTCGTGTTCACGGACACATATATATATATATATAAATCTATATATATACATATATACATATATAAAAATTTGAACGAATGGTGTTTTTGGCCTCTGGGGACATCAAAATGAAAAAGTAAATCGGTCCCGGGCCTAAGTCTTACCATGAGACCTACGGTAATAGCTACTTCCCTATAGGGAAATTCGCTAAAAATAAAAAATCTTGCCTGAACTAATTGAATTTTATTGTATTTGGATTACCGGTATCATTTGAAGGTTTGTTAGACCTGTTAGTGGTTAGTATATCAACAGTTAATAGTTCAATTTGGTAACGTAGGCTATGTTATATCAAAATTCATAGGGAAACATGTGTTTCTGTAATAGGTTATTGTTTTTACCTACGACCGTTTTTTAAAGTAGCCATTTCAGTTCAGTTCTTAGAATTGAAATGTTTCACTTAACAGCTGTTTACTTTCATAACAGCATAGTTTTATTTCATAACAGCATAGTTTTTTTTTTCATAACAACATGGGTAACGGACCAATGAGGTTCAAGGATTCAGAGAAAAGAAGTAAAATTGTAATGCTTCGAACGTCAACTAATCAGCTGATCAGCCGATTAGTTGAAAATGTTTTATTTGTTGATCCGACTTGTTCCTGTTGATACTCGCGTATTCTTAACCTAATTTGGTGGAAGTTAAAGGAAGTTAGATTAAACTGATTTAAAAATGTCAGTTAGTGAAAGTGAAGTTGACGAGATGGAAATGAGAGCACAAACTGTTTGTGCTAATCTTTTGCCACCAAAATCTGAACAAAGGTATGAAATTACATACCAGCAATTAACAGTTTCACTATATTATTCACTTGTCCAAAAAAATATGCAATATTTCCGTAATTGTACCCGATAAAGCATTTATGGTAAGAATGCTACTTTACTAGAAAAATACCGGTATGGATCATAAACATCAACAAATGACGTTGTTGGCCCGAATCCTATACTAATAGCATTGAACATATGTTTTAGCTGTTCAATTTAACCAATGTTAAATAATGTTTATTTTCGGGCCAAAAACGTCATTTGTTGATGTTTATGATCCATACCGGGTATTTTTCTAGTAATCATGGTAGAACTAGAAACTAACCAACACAAGTAGACTTCTCATCCCATTGTAAATTTTGAAGCTCGTTTTTCATGTCTAGTTCATGTACGCCACACTGGGCTTCGTCGTGTCGACGAATTTGTTTCTATTATTTTAGGGTTAATTTCTTGATTTGTGCTTTACTGTTTGGTTAAATAACTAGGGGACAAATTATTGTTTATGATTAGATCGTATTATTTGGGTAAACGAGGTTTTAAATGACTGTATTAACTGGAAACAAATTGTAAACAAAACGCGACCTCTACATAAACCGTACAGAACTAACAATAAAATTGTCTTCAGCTGTTCCATTAGGATGAGAAATCTACTAAGGGAGTATGTTTTATCTATGGTAGAACCTATTCCCTGAAAAAGTAACGTATTATTTAACGAAGTTTTACAAACACGTAATTACATGAAATCAGCTGATTGTATCACTTTCAGTGGAAATGACAATAAACGAAAACATAACCTCTCTTAGAGGTTATGAGTAGTGATTGTTAGTAATTAAAAACCAGATTGTTAGTAATTAAAAAACGGTCGTAGGTAAAGTAGTGTACGCAACTCGCGTTAATAGTCTTTACGACACGATTAGAAAATTTAAGGCACGAGCCTTGGCGAGTGCCTTAAAAACTCCTACGAGATTTTCTTAAAAAAATGTCTTAAAAACTAACCTAACGCAATTGTTGCGTAAACTACTATTACTTAATTTTTACACCATTATAATAATAATAACATTTTATACTATAAAGATATCATTGTAATTCTATTTGATTATCTTATCATGAAAAGTTTAATTGATTCAGGTTGGATAGTTAGTAATGACTATCCATTTATTCATCTACTCATTTACTGAGTAGATGAACAAAACTAGCCGTAGGTAAGTAGTTACTTAAATTGAGGATACTAATCGTAGCCAAAACATACAAATTACAGCACTATAATAAGAGTTAAAAAGTTAATATGTATTTAGTTTTTTTTTTACCGTTAAATAAACGAATCTGTATAAAGTCAGTCAATAATACTAGAGAAGATTTATTTACGTAAACCTTCCAATTATAATTATCATAGTGAGTTATATAGCTTATAATGTATATTGTATATCACCCTATTGTTACATGTTTTAATTTGTTCGTATGTATATTTTAATTTTATTAATGTAGATATATGAGAGTATCCAACCAATCACACTGCATTTTACAAAGGAACCTGGTACATCCAAAAGGGAAGTAACATTTAACACGCTAAGTAAAATAGCTCCATTGCAAGCGTCAATCAATTTATATAGTGATATATAGTGATAAATCAATCAGCTGTTTGCTATAATACTGCATTGACTTTAACCAAACATTAACCCAATACACTAGTACCATTGACTATTGGAGTACCCTCTGGTGAGATGGTCCCGAACTTCATCAATTTTCTTGGCTTCAAATATTTACATTACATGGGAAGTATATTTTGTGTATAGTCAAAGATGTTGCTTAATCAGCTGTTGAGCTATTATTTCAAAGGTAAGGGTCAAGTGGAGGGGATAGATTCCTTCCCTTAAAACCACCTCAATATCGTGAACGAAGTATATCAGATCAGTACATCTCGATATAATTAGTGCAAGTTTCAACTACCAAGCATAATCTATCACCGATTTTGAACATTTAAAACTACTTTAGACCTAAGTCATAATTGTTCAACCGTTGCTTAGAGTACACAAACACTGTCATTCATCCAAAGACATTAGAAATAGAAATGCACTTCACCGATTGAGAGTTTGCCCTTGATCTCTGTCATAAAGAGATTTCTCATGTATGAAAGAGCACTTCCAGTTCAAGTCATCCTTGTTGAAAAAGAAGGAAAGTCAGCGACATATTAACGACCTGGGGTTTGCCAATTCATCTTGATATCCTACTGGGATATTGTGCTACTAAGTGTTGAAGAAAGTTATATTAGTGCTTGTTACCCTCTCAGTGTGGTGAAAATGTCTATTGAATTTATCCAGTATTGTGCGAATCTAAATTTATTTCGAACACACTACATGATTCCCCATTGATAATTATTGAGGGTTATTTTATCTTAATCGATTTTGTATTACTTAAAAATTAAACGATTTGTTGTTTTGTGAACGCGTAGAAAATTATCTATTTAATTAATACGCTACATGAAATTTGTCGGTTGAACTCCTCCACCATTTCTTAACCGATTTTATCCATTGACGTCTCATTGGAAAGAGCGTGTGTCGCGTAGATTTGCAAACTGACCTTACATTTTTTTAAAGTCCTTTGGGCTCTACCCCAGTGGCTGTTAAAGTTCCCATGTTATACTTATGAAGAACATAACGGTTTACATTTTGATCAGCTGTATAATTTAATTGCTGTTATTTATTTTTCAATTCAAAGTCTTTTAAACTTATCGGAAATTATGATGACTTTTATTTGTTTTTAAATAACTACTTTACTTCTTTGCAATTGCTCGATTTCGAGCAACGTGTTTACTAGTAACAAATTAATGCAAGTTTTCTTATTTAAAAATCTTAAGTAAATCATAAATAAAGAAGTGCACACCAATATGTTTGGAAATCACATAATACTTACTTAGAGAGCTATTACTAACAAAATTTGTTTCTATACGTCCCTCAAGAATTCGTAAAGTTGTGTCGTTAAGTGATATTTAGAAGGGGTTATCTCAGTGTACATATGTTCAGGGTTCAATATAGAAACTATTGACTATTAGTAAAATTCCCTGCATTTTCGGCCTCAAATTTCTGTTATACTTGTAAATCCCGTCTATGGGGAAATGTATATTTATTTGAACAATACTATTAGAATGAAAAAAGTATTTTAACTGTAAATAATTATTATAATAGATTTGACTAGAATCCGAGTTAGAAAAGTTTACGTGTGTATGTATATCTTTTTATACTATTTTCTTATGTTAAGACTGCAATGAAGTGATTTCATAATATTTTACACCTAAAGAAACTGCCAAAGTGATATTATTAAGTTGATTATTATATGATTTCAGTACATATAAGTATAATTTAATAGTTACAATGAAAAGTTGTTGAGCCAACGTTGTCAAATAAACGAAAATAATCAATTATCATACATTTTTTTTGTAAATTGAAACCGTGTTATTAGTGACTAAAATATTTTCTATTAAATCTTCTAAAATTATGTTTTAATCAATTATGTTTTAAAATGTATGTACAAAAATAATTTCATCAATTCTGTTTACAATACAAAATTTAGTTTTCACGTAAAATCAGCAATTATTGTAACGTGGTATTTTAGTTTGTAATGGAATCGGGTAATCATCAACTGTGCAACATTCTAGGAATTAAAAGTAGTTAATATGCGATGTTTTGCAATTCACTGTTAGCAGATTTTTCAGTTTTATTTCAATTAGTACTGTTGATAAAATCAATATTCAATTAAAAATTGATAAACCCCTTTAAGACTTTAAAAAGTAAAAGCTGTGCTATTTAGGTAATTTGCCTACTTTTCTGCACTATCTTTTTACAGGTTTCTGTTCAAATAAATGTATTTGGTCTTACACAATTTTAAAGTGTTTACCACTAAACGGATATACTAAAGTGACTATAGTTTGGCACTTTCCTCCACTAGGTGGCTTTTATGTATACACATAAATTTATAAATACGTTACATATATTGTTCAAGATACGACTCATAACTTTACAGAAGCAATTTTGGTTTATCTCATACATTCTTAGTACCTAAAAACTTAAGTGGCTGAACAACAATAGTAATCAATATCCTATGAGTTTATCGAATATATCTCACCAATATACTTTCCCCCCCTGAAATAGAGTTTTATCTTAGTTCATGAGATTCTTCGTCTTGTGGTCCCTAACATCAACAATTATAAATTTAGTTACGTAAGTGTTATACCACATTACAAATCCATGAGTTTAAATTAGGGATTATCTTTTGTGAAAAAACTTCGTTAAACTGCATAATTTAGAGGCAGTTCTCGACTGTATTGCACAATAAAAATATGTAAAATATGTAATAAAAATATGTAAAAAAAATATGTAAAAATACATAACGGGTTTCCACACCACATCTCGAATAAGAATCCCTTATAATAATGCGTAGCTCCCTTTTGCTTTACGTACTTTAGGGATGAAAATGTACTAAAGGCTCCCTTATGCTTTACACGTGCTTATGCTCCAACCGACAACGAAAAATCTGTAATTATTTTTGGACCGAGTAAACTCTAACAGACACGAAATCTCAAGCATATTGCATAAGTATATGTAAAATTGTATGCGTAAAATGGTTTCCACGTGCACTTTACAAATCACCCCAACCGGCAAAAATAAAAACATATGTAAATATTTTTGAAAGGAAAATTTTTAAAATTGTCCTTACATAACCCCAAGAGTATTGCATAAGTATAAGTATAATCTTACAAAAAACATGTTACACCAACCCCCTCTTAAGACCTCTTTATAGTTAAGCTGAATCCGAAAAAATTCTGTAAGGATTATTTTGTATAATAAAAACCCAAAACCTCGAGAATTAATAGCCTGTATAATTTGTATGTAATCGATTTAATCACACCCCTTTTCTTAAAGCCCCTAATAAAGTCATATAGCCTTTTTCTGCGTCAATAAAAATCTGTCAACATTTTTGGAAGGATCTGCCTAACAAAATCTCAAAACTGCGAGTCCCATAGTACACTATCCACAGAGAACAAGTACCAACCTGTTCAGGTGAGGTATCCAACACACTGCACGGTCTTCACGATACTGACTGAGGGACCCGTGGACGACCCTAGGCCGCGACTCCTCCATTACGTCATACTTTCTCCGTCTCATCACCCCTCCCCCTCCTCCCACGAACACTGTTTGTTTAATTAATCGCCTATTGATTCCAGGAGCTTATGGTTTGGCGTGTGACTTGCGACATTTTAGGTTCCTGAACGTGTGGTTTTGAAATTCATTTAGTGAGGTTCTTGAAAGGTTCATGCATTAATTACACCAGAGTTCCTTAATTGCACAAGCCCTCAAAGGGTCCCAACAAATGTTCTTCAGTTGTGCCAAACCTAAGGCAGGTAGGGGTGAGTTGCCGGCAGAAGGAATTTCCTTGTTAAACTTGTCATCTATGACTATTCCAATAGTTAACGATGTCATCCTAGCCTAACCTAACCTACTCAATTGTACAGACAAAGAGGGCCGCCACTTTGCTTGGGGAACGTATCGGGTGGCTCCCTGGAGTAGTTGGCGCAATTCAGGAATACCCGACAACCTTGACTCAGGTCACTTCTGCGCAATTAATGCCCACCCCTTGAAAGGAGGTGATTTGTAAAATAAGGAATTTTCTGACTCCGTAGGCTATATAGTGTATTGAAGACAGTGAACTACTTTATAACATCAGTGGTTATAGTGATCGCCTTGTAATCAAAAGATATTATTTACGGTCTCCCGTAGAACTGCTCATTTGATTTTTACCGTAACAGAATTCATATTCATTTGAGATGGGGGCACCACATATGTACGTATTTTAACTCAAATATCAGTAAAGGATGAGTGTAGAATAGCGTGAGATGATCTGTGTAACTTTGTTACTGACTAAGATCAGCTGTTTCATCAGTCAGGATCATTTATTTAACACGTGCGTTAACTACTAAAACCGGGTGCTTCGAGAGTTGGAGCTTAATCTAATCTTGCAATTGACAGGATATGACCCCGAGTTTTTAATCCTAAACCTCCATTAGGATCTCATACCTTTATCGATAATTATTTTATTTCATTTATATATTTGCCTTACAAGATATCTTTGATGTTCAACATATCAAAAACCAAGCGTGTTCACAAGCTTAGTCAAAAAGCATTTTGGGAATTTAGTTCTTTTAGTTCCGTACATATACATACATTTTTAGACGCTGAATTCGACTGAGGATTGATAGCAAATTATATTGACAGAGCATTGAAATGTTATAATTTAAAATTAAATTTATGTCTTTATTTATTCCTCCAACGGCCAAAGGCCAGTACATAAAAATCAGATGTGGAGTTACTATACTACAACTTTATTAAACAGGAATAAATAACAAACATAAATGACAATACAATTATAAATTATTGAAAACAACAATTTATAATTGAAATTTACCCCGAGGCTTTGTATTCCTTGACCCTCCCTTGTTACCAAAATTACATGGTAAATTAAAATCAATGGTTCCTTCCGTTCCTTCCACTAATATGTTATTTTAAAAGTCTACTAGAAAAATATAATGCCCACTACAAATTAACGTTTACTAATAGGATTTCCTATTCCTAATTGGGGAGCGAGCTGGTCCAGTGATTAGAGCACGGGACTTCGGTCCAAGAGGTCCCGGGTTCAAATCCCGCCAAATCGCCAATGGATTTTATCTAGGCCTAAGTGATAATGCCGCAACCCCTAGGTCTAGCCTGAAGTAATGTGAAAAACAATCCTTGGCCCGAGCCTAGCGTCCTAGGAAAAAAAATATTTCCACTTCCTAGTTTTGCATAATGGTTAAAGGTACTGCGTGTAGATAGGAAACATGTCGACTTTGATTATGACATTTTCAGTTAATTGTGCTCAATTTCAAGCTACTGGAGTTATGACAAGACGTTTATATGTCTTCATAGTTTCACCTTGTCCTTTTCAGCCAGCATAAATCAACTGTTCACATTAATTGAGCTTTGCAACAATACGCTATAAACAGCTGTTTGTGATTGGAACGTTTAGAAAGACATCATTATGTCCATTGTAACATACCGTAAAAGATAATCTTTTTACCAATTGAAGATTGTGGTTTTATCATGTTTTGATATTTGTAACAGTCAACAGTAAGAAAAACCAATGTGACAATGACATAAGAAACACATGACCTTTTTATAAGTTTGGGTGTTTATGTAAATTAATTACTAACGCTTTATAATATACGCTATTACCATGTGAAAAGTTATTTATGAAAAAAAGCTCTCTTATAATTTGTAATTGAATAATTCAATTACAATTTAATTGAATTTAATCATTCAATTACGATGCCAATTATTTGCATCAATGAGATCTCTTTGTTTGCTGTTTGGCAAGTTGCTTGAAAACTTTAAAATGCACTAATGATTTTTTTATACATACCTGATTCCGATTAAGAATGTTATAGTCAGGTAATTCAGCCACAAAATGGTATTCAAGTTTAAATAATTAATTTTAGTGTTATAATTATTAGTAACATCGCACAAAAAATACAGTATTTGCTGTTTCAATGACGCCTTTAAATTTTAAAAACAATATTTAATTTGGACTTCAAAATGCTGAAAGGAGGAATTTAGAAACGCATTTAAGTTGCACTATTACCAAATAAATTTGTTGTGTACAAGTGTTGTGTGTTGTTTCAATCACCATGTTTTTACAAGAACTTCTCTTACAGTACAATTATTTAAAGCTTGTTCTTCTGTTTTCATAATCAAAATATGTTCATCTAATATTTTAATATGACACTCTTTGGCATTAAATATCTGAGTAGGTATTCAAACACCTATTAAAATTTTGATTTATAAAGAGGATGTTATAAGGGGGTATAAAAGGGGGTACTGGGTTTTAAACAGTAAACCATGCGAATACCCACCAGCAATTCTAGTATATCTTCTTTACATCTTTCCACGATATGCAAAAGTCTTCCGCCTCCTCTTCGGGTGATGCAATGAAATTCTTCTCTATTACAAAATTTAGCCTTTCACGCGCATAGACACGTTCGATGCTAGTCACCAATCCTTTCCTTTCTGATCTTATCTCCAACGTACGACTCGGCAATTTGACTGTCTGCGGCCCTCAGACGTACGATCCCCGTTCATCATGAATCGTTCACTTTCATCCTACCAAAGTATAATGGATCAAATTTTGGACTCGTTCCCTAACAACGATTCCTTTTATAAAATGATGTAACGCCAATAACTTTAGGAACGATAAATAACATACTTGACCTCGTATTATTTGACCATTTTGTCATAGCCTATTATTTTCAGATTTTAGTTATCGTTTAATTTAGATGAGTACGCCACCTAGGTGGATATTTCACCCCAATGAGTGAAGGATGAGTGTAGAATGTTGTGAGATGATCTGTGTAGCTTTGTTACTGACTAAGATCAGCTGTTTCATCAGTCAACATCATTTATTTAAAGTCCAATGATCAGAGACAGCTGGGTCCAGTTTCGATCTATCAAAAAGCTACTGACTTTTCGGTGGGAATGACTCAATGGTTAGTGTTAAATTGATGCGATGGTAGCTTTATTAGTTAATAACAGCAGGTAGTTCTTTTACCAACACCATTTACTGAATTCCCAGTAGTAAAAAGCACCCGGGTCCAGTTACGGACCATCAAAAAGCTATCAGCTTTTACCAAGATCAGATCTGTCAGCTTTTGATTACCAGGCTAACACTGTATCTATTTAGGTACCTAGCTTATAAATGCGCCTACCGAATGCTAGTGAAATAGTATATTTCATCACTAGGGCGTAATGTGAATCTTTTCAAGTTTGACAAGTAAAATGAGCGAGGGTTGAAACAATTTGGATATATGTTTGTTGTTAGTGACTATTTTCTTCGGCAAAATCATCGGACGAATTTTACAGGTATCATCGACTCTTGATGATTCTTTTTCACCATACGGAGAAAAAGAGTTACTTATGCCCCACAACGCAAGAGTTGAAAACAGCTGTTTTTACTGCAGTGTGACGAAATATAGTTGATCACAAAGACCTAATTTTTTCAACCCTTGCACTTTTTCGGACCTTGGCGTCGTCTCGGAAAGAAACACTTTAGGCCCTATTAATAAAATATACTATAAAACTAGACTATCAACAGTATGTAAATTCAGCTTTCTTTAGAGGATAAACCCACATGTTGTGGGATACAAAGTTAGTTAGATCACTTCCTGCCTAGCTTACCGGACTCATATTGCGCCATACTGGCTGAAGAACATCTCCATACACATTTGGGGATTCAACATTCCTTCCGATCTTGCAAAACTTGTTGACCTCCTGACCCCTAATCAGCTGATTGTCCGAATAATAAAGTGATGGTTCCATTCGACGTCTGCTTCCCACTTTCTCTAGTACTTTTGAATAATTTCAACTTAAGCCTCCTATTACCGATGATTCATGGGTTGATTTCAAATTTGTGGTTGAACGAGTGACGCTATGGGGAGACATATTCATTACAATTATCGACAATACTAGCAACAGAGCCCGTTGTGGTTAAATACAACGGTCTCTAGTAAAATAATGGTTATGAAATCCATACACCACTTTACTCACTAATATTAATGGTACAGTTTAAGCACATAACGTTAGAACCACACATTTAACATAAGGAACTCACTTTAAACATAAATGTAAATTGTTAACAACAACATTTAATCAAAGAGAAATTAATTAGATAACAATATAACAATAAGCTTTTGAATTATTAACACATGTTTCGTATGATTAGATTATGCATACTGGTAAACCAATTATTGCCATCTATAAAAATAATTGGTTTTTCTTTTCCGAGTCGGGTTAGCTCTTCTACCCGACCGATTTTCATAATTTTGGCCTTAAACTAAAGGTATGGACGTACCGCAGATTTGCCATCAAGCATCGGCATTCATTTTAGCGAATTTCCCATATAGGGAATAAGCTATTACCGTAGTACTCATGGTAAGACCTGGACGTGGGAGCGATTTTTTTTTCGTTTTGAGGTCCCTAGAGGCCAAAAACACCATCCGTTCAAATTTATATATATATATATATATATATATATATATATATATGTCCGTTAGCACAATAACTCGAGCAAAAATGATCCGATTTTGATGAAATTTGGTACAAACGTGTAAACCTACGTTTATTCGAACGAGTTCGCGATCCAGCATGATCGGACCATGGGAACGGGGGTTTACGGGGGGTTTTATGGGGTAAAAATAGGTTTTTCCCATTTTTGACCCAAAAAACGTAAAATTTAGCAACTTCTTTCCAAACCATTTTGTAGAGCTTAAAAAAACAAATAATTTAGTATATTGAAGCGTTATTATGCGCCTAATGGTTACAGAGAAAATTCCAAAAAATTGTAAATTTAAAATTCCCATGTTATTCTTATGGAGAATAAGTAAACTGATGTAGTTTGCTTGTTTATGAACATATTTTGATCAAATTTGGAAAATGTTTTTATTTCTTGCTAACTATTTACATTTTACAAAAAAAAAAGTTTTACCCTCCCTGATGCAGCAAACCTAAGTACTTGTTAAACTAATTCTATTTAAATCGGGAATAAATGTTATATTTTTAAGTAGACATTTCAGTGTAAATCAAATCAGTCAAATGAAAATTCGCTTAGTCTGCAGGTTTGCTGCGGCGGGGGTATTGATGTATATTACGAGTTATGCACAAACTGCCTCCCTGTACATTTCTTATGGGAGTTAAATTTGGGTTTTTTCGAGTTCAATGTTTCGCAGGCGGGCGATGGTTTAAAGGAGGGCTCTTCTACCTGCCCGATTTTCATAATTTTGGTCTTAAATAAAGCTATTCAAGCACATATTTGTCATCAAGCATAATCATTAATTTATCTAATGTATTACTCGACGAAAGAATTTTTTTCTCTTCAATTAAAGATGTATTCCAGCAGTTCTAATTACATTATACATTTTGGTCTAAAAACCTTAAGTGAAATACCAGCTTTCATTCGAGCTATTGAATATTAAGATCGGACTACCTAAAGCACACTGCTGAATCACGAATCAACGATAAATACAATAGTTTTAGTACCTATCTGCAATCAATGATACATAACTATATTTTTATTTAAGTTATTTTATATGTCTTGGTCTTAAAATACAAGGCTTTCATTCGAGATATTGATAGTTTTAATCAGTTAAGTTCAAGATACTGTATCGCTCAATCAGAAAATATAAATTTGATTATATCTTGGATATGGAATTTAGTTTTAGCATTGAGTATGTTTATACTCAATGGTTTTAAGATACATTTACTTAATTCTAATTACGTTATTCTATTTGTTTTGACCTAAGAACCTTCATTGAAATACCAGCTTCCATTTCGCAAGCAGCATCACGACCAACACAAATTGTTCAAAAAATTGAGTTTTTTATCATCGATTTATAGCCAAACGATCTTGCTTGCAACCTCAACAGTACTTTCATAATTATTTGCAAATCTCCACAAATTAGGCTACCCAATGACCTATTAATTAATAAAATCGGTTCAGTAGAACTGTAGATTTAATAGTACAAGTTTAACAACAACATCTTTAATTCAGTATTTTCTCACTACTATAAACCTGAAGGTTGCTTAACGTTTTTGCAAATAACTTTGAAACGGCGAGGAAATCGACCAAAGTGGAAGATGATATTCTGAAAGAGAATAAAATTTCCTACAAATTACCATAAGAATTCCCTGAATATACTCAATAAAGGCAGCCAAAAGTTGGCAACAAAATATAAAATTGAAAATATAAACCTGGAAAAAAAGAAGTTTTAAATGTATCATTTTTAATTTTTAATTTTTTTACCTTAAATACCTAATAAAATCAAACTTTCATAATCATTTGCAAATCTACACAAATTAGGCTTTCCAACGACCCATTAAGTAACAAAATTGGTCCGGTAGAAGTCTAGATTTAGTTGTACAAAGTCTAACAAAAATATATCTAATTCAGTATTTTCTCACCACTATACATTTGGAGATCACTTAGATTATTGCCAATATCTTTTAAATGGAGTGGAAATCGACCGAAGTGAATGGGATATTCTGAAAGAGGATAAAATGTACCACATATAACTACTATGCAATTCTTGAAAATACTTATTAAAGGCAGCCAAAAGCTGGCTACAAATAGAATCTTGAAAACAGAAACTTGAAAAACCCATTTTTTAAATGTATTTTTGTAATTTTTCTTTTTCACCACAAATATTTAATAAAATCACAATTTTATAATTATTTGCAAATCTTTATGGGTTAGGCTTTCTAATGACCCATTAATTAACCAAATCGGTCCAGTAGAAGTCTAGATTTAGTTGTGCAAAGTTTAACAAAAATATCCCAAACTCAATATTTTCTCATTACTATAAATTCACAGGTTGCTTATCTTTTTTGCAAATAACTTTTAAATGGTGAGGAAATCGACCAAAGTGGAAGGTGATATTCTGAAAGAGAATAAAATTTACTACAAAGTGATACCATGCACTTCTTGGAAATATTCAAAAATGGCAGCTTAAAGTCGCGCCAAAAGAAAAAGTGTGAAAAACACCGTTTCCAATGTATTTCTTATGGAAAACACGTTTTCTTTAATTTATCACCATAAATCATAACGAAAACAAACTTTCATAATTATTTGCAAATCTACAGGACTTAAGCTTTGCAACGACCCATTAATTAATACAATCGGTCCAGTAGAACTCTAGATTTAGTTGTTCAAAGATTTTTAAAACTGAATTATATATAGAATAGATAAAGAACTGGCAATGCCAACATATTTGTTACATAACAGTCATTTTGGTAATATAACCTTTTATTTTTATATTCCCGTTATGATTTCCTAGATACATCTTTTAGAAGCATCTTGAATTTCACAGTCATAGGTCCTAGCACGAATATTAGAACAGAAACAGTATGGGTCATAAATATAAACTAATTATGTCTCTGGCCCGAAATAAAACATTATTTTATTAATATGTAAATGGATCTGCCAAACCAGTGTTACAGAGTATTAGTATAGACCCATTTGACGTCATTTGTTCATGTTTATAATACCGTTTCTGTTCTAATACTCGTGGGTGCTAGTTACTAAGCTCTTACATTCAAGAACCGATTTCTAATTAAAAATTCCCTCTGGTCACAAGTTCCACTATTATTTTTGACGGAACAGCTGTTTCGCCGCGTCACCTTCTTGACAACTGGAGGATCCTTCACAGATTAAACACTAGACACCGGACACCTGTCACGGCGTTACGTAACGCAGACCAACGTAACGTTAGCGTTATCGTCCATTGTCTAGCGGACGTATCCGATGGTTTTACTCGAACAGTGGGTTTGTTTTACTATATGGTTGGACAGGATGTTCTCGGGTAACAGCGGAGGAAGGGGAAACAAGGAAATTACGCAAAACATTTTGAGACGTTTTTATTAACTTTTTTTGTTATCAATCCGACTCTAATGTTGAGTATTTTTAAACGTATAAAATCATCAAAATTGAGAAGTTTCACGTAAACAAACGTAATTATGGATTATTATCATCAAGAAAAAGAAAGCTTAAGGACTGGGATGGCGGCGTCGTCCTGTAATCCAGCTACTAGGACGTCGCATTAATATGCATGCACTGTGGATGCGATACTCCCTGGTGTGGATTAACGTCCGCACTAGTGAGTACTACGACTATAAATACTATCCGGATAATTAGACCAATTTATTAATGACTAAGGGAAAATGTAGTTCGGATTCCACTATAAACTGTAGGTCCCAGTTGCCATTGGCTCTAGGGGCTAAATTAACAGCTGTGTCTTAAGGAATATGTCGGCCCTAGTAGCTAAAAAGACTACAAGATCGCGCCACTCACCCTACACTCATCTCCATTCATACTTGGCTTAAAATACCTAGGTACTTTGTATGGTCGCCATTTCAATGAAAAGTAAAGTATAAAAAGTAATTAAGGTAGCACAATTTGCTTCCAACAAAATATATTCGAAATGAAACTACAGTTTTAATGTACAGGTTTGTCAAAGCTGTTACAGCTAAGACGACACTCATTGCACCCTATCAAGTATGGGATTCACAAAACTTATTTGCAGAAAAGTGTCTCCATAATTCTTTCGCGTAATTCATAGCTTAGCTAACTAATAGTATTAGCTTTCCCCACCTCTACGACATACCTTCAGCCCCAGCAAGTGGCTGACCCTCACTCTAGGAGTCTTCGTTCACAATTAACACCCGGAGTAGCTTTTATTCTCCGCTGTCGTGTTAGTTCCGCCGCGAGAGTCAACTGTTATCTTCACTGCCTTGGATTGTTTGTTGATTGCGGAAGGAGTTTGAATGGAGTTGCATTCACTGGGCTTTGTGTTCCATGAACATTTATTATGAGCTTGATATGATTAACCAATTAACTTTCCACTACAAAACCAACTCAATAGATCAAATAGACTCTTGATGTGTCAAATCGTGTTTATCGTACTAGGGGATGGATATAAGATTGTAGAAAGTCTTTCGAAATTTATCATAAAATTGAACTTTGTAAAAATAGCAATAAGGCCTAATGCATTCAAAATTTTAACACGTTTAGGTCCCTAAAATATCCCGCTAAACATCCCGCGTCTCTAAAATTTGACCCTTTGCTAAGGTACACACTTAGCCATTTACTAATTGTGGTGACTTTCAAATCACTTCACTTTGTCATGAAGTTTCTTTTGTGAAAAGGGATATAAGTGCAAAACTTTTAAAAGTTGATCAAATAAAATGATTATTTTACCTTATCCAACCAGAGGTTCCCTTCATCAGGTCATTGTGTATTCAACCCCATCATCAATGCGGTGTGTCAATAAATTCTTTAAAAGACTGTCAGAATCACAATTATTTAAACTTTTCATGTTGATACAATAGTTAAAATGTAATAAAAATCGATAAAACTGGTTAAAACTGTACAGGCTGGGCAGCACTGACTTATCATTGCCACCGACTAAACAAATCTGACTGAATCATGATGTTTCTTCTTCTCTCCAATGCCACCTGTATTTCAGTTTGTTGTGTTCTTTTTATACTTTCTTCTTTATACTTTCTTTTTATACTTATTTGATACTTATTTGATTTGTAGCTTCTCAATATATGTATAAAATATAATATTTGACTGGAAAGAAGTCTGATAATTTAAAGTGTTACATGGGACGAGGATTTTAGCTTTATAGATGGCGAATTCTTCTTTAACATCAAGCTTAACACTTTTTGGTAATACTTCAACTATTTCCACGCTCTTATCAATAGATGTGTAGTTGTGCGATTCCAATATTTAATGTTTGGCATAACTGGATTGCTGGTGTTGTGATCCTACCTAAAAAGGTATATGTTCTTAATCTTTGTTTAATGATCTTCCAGTTAGATGTAGTACTTTCAACAGTCGTCACAGTTCTTTTAAAGGTGTTCGATATCCATTCAGCAGAAAATTATCAGTCCGAAATTTAAAATAAACATAGTTGACATCCAATAACTCATTCACGTGATGGAGTAAACAAATATGCAAATTTGGATGGCACACGTGATCCAACCAGGCCAACCACTTTCAAATCCGATATTCTCACACTTACATTTAGCCCTCGACATTCTAAACTGACGCGAACTAATTGAAAACAAATCATAAATTTATCGGCAATAACTTGTAGAGTTCGGCTGTGTCGCAATGTGTTGGCTGGACTTGAAACCAGCTGATGTAATAGAACAGCTGATCATTACAACAGCTGATTATAGACATCAATGTGTCCGTTTCCTCCTCCAGATGACATGAGTCGTCTCAATAATCTCCTACTCATCTCTGTAAGGCTAATCATATTGCAGCGACGGACGTGGAAATTATAGCGTGTCTTTATAAAGACTCAATTTCTGTTGTCATGTTTGTGTATTTGTGAGTTTTCACTTTTCTTCGCTTCAAAATTGTATTTGAATACTCAAATGAGATTATGGTTATCCATAAAAAATAGGTCTAGTAAAATATGTTTATATCAAGGTTACCATTTTGTCTTCAAAATGGCTCCAATATTCCCCATTATAAGTTGAACTGTTTTTCGAAAATCCATTTTATTAAGTCTCCGTGATTAGATGAAAGGTTTTGCAAGCGGTACAAAAAACATTTCAGTAGAACATACATTGCATGTTTCATAACCGAACCGTAGCTACAAAAAAACGAAATATTTTGAACACAAAATTAGTATACTAGATGTACAAATTAAAGACCTTTTTACAAGCAAAGCTCGGTCCCCAAAGCAAAGCTCGGCCCCCACAATCACTCACAGACCACCTACTAGTAACCTGGCCTGATCAGTATTCAATCAGCGAGTTGCCGTAAAATCGGTTAGCCCCGCATCGGACTCCGCAGTTAAATAGCCTATAACCATTCCAATTTCGAGTTTTACTACCACCATTAGCTACGTTTTGAGCTCCAAGTGAGTTAAACGTGTTTTATGATCTATTGCTCGCTTTCAACTGTCAGATTCGTAAAAGTACATCTACGTCTCTTGCGTTGGGTTGGACTTCCTTCTGGCTTTCAAAAGTAATAGTAAATTCCATCCATTTTATGATTTTGCTATCGAATGACTTTTATTTGGAGAGAAAATCTTCATAAAGAAAAGCTTAACTTCACAGACGCATAAGACACCTACACCTTTTTGTTTTTAAAATGGTATACCTAAAGGTTAAGGTAGATAAACGACCGGATATTGGTACCTAAATACCAAATACCTAAACGCCATTGGTGACTAACAAGATCTGAACCAGGTGTTCCAGGGCGAAATTTATACCATAGACTAACCAACACAAGTCAAGTAGACTTCTCATCCCATTGTAAATTTTGAAGCTCGTTTTTCGTATCTAGTTCAGTTTCAGGTGACACTGATTCCTAGTGTCGACAAAATTTAGTTTCTATTAAATTTTTGGGTTAATTTTATGATTTGAGATTTTCTGGTTGGTTATATAACTAGGGTACGAGTTATTGTTTATGATTATATCGTTTTATTTGGTTAAACGAGGTATTAAATGAATGAAAACACAAAAAAAATTTGTAAAAAAAAAACACGACCTCCGCAGTGCGCCGGACAGAACTAACAATAAAATTGACTTTACCTGTCTATAAGGATGAGAGAAATCCACTAAAGGAGTATGCTTTTTAACGGTAAAAGTTTCAACTACTAGACCAATAGTTCAAAGGGATAACGAATTAGAGCAATGTTACTAATTCAAACATAAGATCCGCACCATTATTCCGATACAAGTTCGATTAAACCTTTTGTACTCTGCGTACTGTAATGACTTTCCTTCTAATTCCAAATTGTTTCCAACTGTACGTGCTTGGAAATACATTTAAAACTATATCAAAAGATATACATAACAAAATAAAACCATAAGAGAACCGGACGAAATAGAGCTTATCTCGAAACTCCAATCCCTGCTATCAACAGCTGTCCAACGGTCAATTACTGGGAGTTTCCACGGCTTCAAAATCCCGACAGAATCCATTAACCCGACCTTTCATCCGCCTCCCACCTCTTCATATCCTGACAGTCGGAACAGGCTACAATTAAACGCTTCTTCTTCTTCAGGTTAACCTGTGTCGCAACTCTTACATAACACATCGATGGTATGCAGCCAGTTGGTGTTTCAGCTGGTTTATTACCAGAAGACTTATTGTTGTCTTCCCTCTATCTCAAATTTCAAAGTTGTTGACCTTTCAGCTTTACGAGGTCCCGGAGATGAGATAGGTTACAAAGAGAGATCATGGTAGGAAGAAAATTCACTTTGGCTTTAGTAGCTCACCAAGTATGCTTCGTAACATTTTGAGGGTATACGGAACAAGATACTGCACATTGCATTTTCAACAACTCAGGAAGGAGGGTATATTTATTTATGAAATGGGCCAAGGACTATTAGCACTTACGGTTATTATTACGGTTGGATTTATTGACCTTTTGATAAATTTCACAGTAATGATTGTGGTTTACTTTTGTACAAATCTTATTTGCCAAAACTATGTGTCCATAATCGTTTTGAGGATGGTCACAAAAATATTCTAATCAGTATGGAAACTGTATGATGTAGTCTACATTTCAATCTAAAATCATGTGTTTATGAGGTTTCTCGAATTTTTCATCGATGAAAAATATTTATTTTTAGATTTTCTTGAATTCAAGCATTCAAGCTTTGTCTAAAATTAAGTTCCTTTGCATTCAACCTCCTAGTTTGGAGGGGTGGGGCTTTGAAGCTTCATGAACAACTTTTAACATCCGCCAATAAATTGTGCAGTAATAACTTATTAGTTTATATTAGTTGTTATATTTACTGCATTGCCATCTACTGTAATGTTTTACGCCCTGTTCATTTGACTATTAAATGCCGTTGATGAAAACAAGGTGCGATTTAGAAGGTGAGCAGTAGTTTTAAATATATAAACAAAGCGTACAAACCATGTATACAATTCAAATAAATACAGAAAAATTATCAAGATTACGTTAAGGCCTGAAGTGATCCTTAAACCTATTTAACTGATATAAAAAATATTCCCAAACATTAAGTCAATTTCAAAACTAGTAAATAGTAAATGGTCTCCAAGCTGCACATTGAGAGAAATTATAATTGGATGAGCTTTCCCTGATTTAATTAACAATCCGTAGTTTAAATCATGACGCGGACCGTGAACCATAATGTGTGACGCCAACGTGTAAACTGTATATGATATGTTTAATTCAAACCCTCGAGAAGATTTTCCTTGCTCTTTTTTGCGTTTGTGGTTACACCGTACTGGTTTGAGGTGCTGTAACTTCTCTTCAAGAACGTAGCATATAACACATTAAACATTTAAACCGACTTTAAAATTCTGAATTTAGAAGGAGTTCCAGTTAAAGTAGTAGAATAGTACTTTAGTACTAGATTGAACAGTAGTTTGCCCCGAAGATCGTACTCTTAGTAGTTGAATACTACATGGATACTAGGTTGAATCGTAGTTTGTCCCGAAGGTGGAACTCTTAGTAGTTCAATAGTACTTGAATACTAGGTTGAATAGTAGTTCGCTCCAAAGATGGAACTCTTAGTAGGTGAATAGTACTTGAATACTAGATTGAATAGTAGTTTGTCCCGAAGATGGAACTCTTAGTAATTGAATAGTACTTGAATACTAGGTCGAACAGTAGTTTGCCCCGAAGATGGAACTCTTAGTAGTTGAATACTACATGGATACTAGGTTGAATAGTAGTTTGTCCCGAAGGTGGAACTCTTAGTAGTTCAATAGTACTTGAATACTAGGTTGAATAGTAGTTTTTTTCCGAAGACGGAACTCTTAGTAGTTGAATAGTACTTGAATACTAGACAATATAAAATAGGTTACGTACCTTTACGTCGTCAATCCTAGGTTAGTCTTTTTAGCAGCGACTAGTTTCGAAACTGACGTTTCATTTTCTAGCCTTGTCAAACATAAAATTACTTGAACATGTCGTCGTCAAAGTACACAAATATAGCATTTAACACGCACAAATACATTAAGATACAGAAAGACGCGCGGCCGGCCATTACACGCACGACGGACACGACTCAACTACCGACTGCCACTAGTGTAATGTATTTGTGCGTGTTAAATGTTATATTTGTGTACTTTGACGACGACATTATGTTCAAGTAATTTTATGTTTGACAAGGCTTGAAAATGAAACGTCAGTTTCGAAACTAGTCGCTGCTAAAAGACTAACCTAGGATTGACGACGTAAAGGTACGTAACCTATTTTATATTGTCTTAAATCAATCCTGGAGGCAATGCTGAATAAATTGAATACTAGGTTGAATAGTAGTTTTTTCCGAAGACGGAACTCTTAGTAGTTGAATAGTACTTGTATACTAGTTTGAATAGTAGTTTGCCCCGAAGATGGAACTTTTAGTAGTTCAATATTACTTGAATACTCGGTTGAATAGTAGTTTGTCCCGAAGACGGAACTCTTAGTAGTTCAATAGTACTTGTATACTAGTTTGAATAGTAGTTTGCCCCGAAAATGGAACTTTTAGTAGTTCAATATTACTTGAATACTCGGTTGAATAGTAGTTTGTCCCGAAGACGGATAGCTGCTACGCATCCGAAACATCGCCATCTAGTTTTTCTTTCTTTCAACGACGTAATTATCACCCGAAGACCAAGATATGAGAATCTGCTGGGACCGTGGAAGCCTATCTCCTTGATTCAGGAAACTATAGTTTATCTTACATCGCTCTCTAGGGTTGTTTTACAGAAATAAACTCCGTAATAACCGTTATAAAGATGTCTCGCAGACTGCACGATTGTATAACCAGCAATCAATGCACTTACTGATTGAAGCACAAACAATCTCTGGTATTGGGCACAGAGGAGCGTCCAAGTGGCAGTGTTCAGTGATGTCACTTTATAGTTATGTCACTGAAACCGGCTCCGAGTGGACCATCCTCAACCGGTCGGTAAAATACCGGTGTGAAGAAGTATAAGTCATGTAGGATTAGGACTTTACATAATTCAATAACCGTCATAATGTATAATCACGTTTGTTTGAGGTTTCGTTACCGAGACTAATTTGTTTTTATTTGAGAGGCCTTGGTATTTGTTTATTGATCATGTACAGTATATTGTTTGAATGTTTTCTTTCCCTACTGCCTTTTGACAGTCCGAAGTTCGCAATGGAGTTCATGCAAACGTATGAGTTGTAACTACATGATTGTAGCTAACTAGTGGCTTGTAGGGACATAAGTCCCTAAAAAGCTGAAATGTAAAACAACATATTGCAATTCCGGTATTTAAACAAACTCAGAATAACATTATCTATGTGTCAGAATAGGCATCCCTACACCATATCTTTTGTGTAAAAACCAGTTTGTTGTTCTTCTTTGTTTGCTTTTGTTGATGTCATTTTCAATAAATAATTTGAATCACTCCAGTGGTTTAACATGAAAAGGCAGCAAACATATCATTGTTTGTGAATAAATACTGGTTTACTAAGGTAGCTTTGGTCTTGTGGTTAATGAGGATAAATAAAAGCTTCCCTGTTTGGAATTTTAAAAATTAATTGGAGGTTCGCCTTCAGATGAGTTGAAGACGCCTGCAATTTCATCTGCAGTAGGCTTATTATACCTACGACGATCCATATTTATCCTGTCTACAAACCTAAGTTCTAATTCACTGTCACCTTGTACAACCATTTCTTCCGAAGCTCTTTTGTAAATTTGTGCAAATGGATTTTCTAATAGAATTTCAGCTAGTTTTGACAATATTTCAGGTTTTAAGTCACTATTTTCTCGACGACTTTGACGAATTTCTGTTGCTGTTGATGTGTCAATAATGTACAATTGGCCATACACGGGGTCTTCATCATGTTGAGGCAGCAAATCTGAGATTGAACGATAAATCTGTCCTTGAATTTTGAAACAGTATGGTCCTTTTCCTGGAATATCTTTTTTACTGGCTGAAAAATAAGCAAAAGCCATCGCACTGTTGTATTGTCGAATGAATTTATACAGTTGTGGGCTCTCTTCAAACAAATTTTTAAGTTCTACATTAGTTTTTGGCTGAGGAAGGTTAATAAGTCCGTTATGGCAACATGTCATAAAATGATTATTCGTTAGTTCTTCTCTAAAATGAAGAGCACTACATTGAATGCACTCTTGGTCCAGTAATCCTGCATCATGGATATTTACACTTTTTCGTCTACCATGGGTCTCCTAAAAAGGGGCTGTAACATATCTTGATTAAGTTCGTCATTATCTACTCTTGCTCTTCTACGTGCACTGTCATTCCTATGAACAGCTCCCCTCCTTTGTGGTCTTCCCCTGGCGTTCATATTAATTACAGTACTTATAATGAAAAGAATATATATCCAGCAGCCTACATACAAAAACATCTTGAATCCCTGGTGATTTTATAAAAGTATGATCGAATATGATTACTCTACGTTGTATATTCACTGCACTAAAATAGCATATTACGTTACTAGTCCTGAAAATAAGTGTTTACCGGACGAGTGTGGTCGTTCTCGTGCGAGACGAAGTCGAGTACGGGATTACCATACGAGTCCGGTACACACATTTTGGACGAGTTACGTACGATAGTTTACGCCATACTACTAAATCTGTACAAATCCTTATATATTTCCACCAACTAAAGGACTAAAAATCACTAGTCATAACCTCTAATAGAGGTTATGTTTTTGTTCATAATATTTATTCATTGTCACCTAAATACAGTATAATCAGCTGATTGGTGTCCGGCAAAACTCATTACAGTACAGTAGTACGCAATGAAACCCCATTTGAATAAGCTGGCGGCAAACAGCTGTTTTCTGGACTAAATCCTTGCGTGGGAAGTTCGTCAAAATAATGTAGTGTGGCGTAAAAATATTTACTACGATGGAATGCAAATACACCATTTTAGAACCAATAACATTTGTAGGTTATTTTAGTTGTATATATTAACACAACCTTAACCTTAAAATGTGTAGAAATATAAAGAAAACAACATCATTTAAAATAAACTTGAACATATGATTTAAAAATAAAAACAAAACAGAAGTTAGATTTAATTTCGACTCTTTGATTATTTATACAGAATATTTATTCTATGTCGTTTATTCCTTTAACACGACAATAACGTAAAAGCATGAAAAAATGAAACTTGAGTATATGATTTAAATATAAACAAAGAATGCAGACGTTTTTCCGATTAATCTTCAAGATTTCAGTTTTATTATAGTATACATTTCATAGTTGACTGGCTAAAAGTAAACCAAATGCGTGTATTGATCACTGTTTTCAAGATATAGCACGATCAGCTGTATTGAAGTAAAACAGAAATCAGCAGTAAATGACTTCTGTTTTAATTTCAAAAGATGTAAACAAATTGGTAAAAGTTTTATTCTGTTGCGAATTTATGGTAAAAAAAATAAGAAAAATGAATAGTTTTCCCTCAAAAATCACGTCAAGACCTTTAAAATAAGACCCCTCCCATCCTTCTACGGCCATCCAGTCACTCACAATTTCTTTACAAAAATTTGACTTACGGAATTATATATATAGATTATTACAAAATAGAGCTTTAAGATAGAACGATTCGTATCTCGTAGGCACTTGAAACTGTATTAAACACAGATCACAGACTGTATTTTTTTCAAGACTTCCAAATTATCTTTTATAAAGCTGAGCGATAATGAAATTCTGGACCTTACCGTAGCTCTTTGGAGCTAAACAACAAATATTGGAATGTCTCAAAGCGTTGATTCCCAAATTATAACATAACCCACCAGTTTGAGAATCATTGTTAAAATCCAGACTAGAACTTAACTAGGAAATTAAATAAATTTAAATAAAATTAAACTAGGAACTAAACATATCTTCAAATGGATTAGTTTATCATCCCGTAGGATGGGTATAAATAACAAAATATTCTTGCTCCACAGAGGGATATTTTATTAAGTTGAGCACTCAATGTTATTTGAATAGGTTTCATTACTTCACCGAGTGAGATTTTGAAAATTTACTTCACCGAGTGAAGTAAAGAAGTTGTTTACATCATGCTTGCGATAGGGAAGTTTAACATGGCGGGTTGGGTAAAATACTGATTCCCCTTGGATAAGCCAACCTTTTAACCAGCCTATGACCAATGGGGGAACTTCTAAACTACAAGACATCTTAACTTATATTAGTGAAAACTAAAAATGAGGGAGAAAATATATTTTTAGGCTGCAGTACAGTTCTGATAGAGGCTCATTCGATCATGATTTTAAAAATGACATACATTAGCAATAGCTGGGCCATATAGATACAATCTACTTTGGTGACCAAAATTCAATAAAATCATGTAATTGTTTTTAGGAACGCATTAAAATAAGAACAAATCACTACCATCTCCTTTGTGTTCAAACATTTACCAATAACACTTGATTGTTTAACTACCTCTCTGACTTGCGTAGTTTACAACCTGTGACGTCATTTGATTGATGTTGTGACAAAGCGTTGTCTGCAGATTATGTAAATGTTATAACCACGAGATGACGTTGTAAATCTAACAACGAGTAAATCACAGCTGTCGCTCATCCTGTGATCATCACAATCTGGCGACAACGAGCAATACACAGAAATGACTATCATCGCGTCTTCCTCATATCCGACAGATGAGCGTTGAGTTCCGACGACTTCTAGACGACCTTCCGCGTCACGAGAAATTACGTGACTTTTGATTTTGTGTTTTCTAGGACGTGTGACAGTAAAAAACATGACCCACTTGAACAGTATGAACTGGGGGTTTTTCTTGCAATGGAAAATAATTGATGAAACTGGACCCAGCTGTTCCTGATCATTAGGCTTTAAATAAGATTCTGGGTAATGAAACAGCTGTTCAGTCGGCAACAAAGCTACAAAGATCATCCTACTCCATTCGGGTGAGGTTCATAACTCCAAGTTTTCATAACTCCAAGTACTTTTAAATATAACATTTCATAACTCCAAGTAAAATTATGTCCAAGTAAATTAAAACCAAAATATCATAAGACCAAGTTTCATAACTCCAAGCGTTCATAACTCCAAGATTCATAAGTCCAAGTTAAAATAAAACCAAGTAAATTAAAATACAAAATTTCATAACTCCAAACGTACAGATTTGCAAGGACCACAAGTCCAAGTTTCAAAACTCCAAGGGTTCATAACACCAAGTTTCATAACTCCAAGTGACAATGGGTACAGTCTGTGCAGGAAGCGATAACGTACGCACACACACGCACCCATTACACACACACATGCTGGAAGAGAGTTTCCGATGTTGGCGAGATTATTCGAAGTGGTGCGTTCCCTGTCGCTTTGCACGTTCGTCTAAATTGTAATACAAATAGTGAGAGGATGAAATTTACATATTTAAATTCTGCGTAAACTGATGTTTAATACTATATAAATACAATTTAGTTCGTGCAGATGATTAATGTTTAATAATGGAAAATATGAAAAGGTTGTTCAATGTAAACATGAAAAAGTAAGTGAGCGAGGATTTTTTTTATTTTTTGGTCAGATGAAAACTTTCAGCGAGAAAAGTATAGATAATAAGATGTTCTTCAATTTTTGTTCCAAACATTTTTTCGTAAGACTTTTAGTTTGTCCAATAATCGACTTAAGATGACCACCATGAGGTGAATGAATTAGTTTACACGCACAGTATTTTAGCAATTGCCGTCTTCCAACAACAATATTAAGGAAATACAGTATTAGTTCACGTTTTAAAATTTCTAAACTATGAAAAATATTTAGTCTTAACTTCTTAAGCTGTATGTACGAAATTTCGAAATTTTTTCTACATAATATTCGTGGTGCACAACGCAAATAAGTCGTAGTGCCTTTTTTTCCACTATTTTTCATCTCCTATTTTCGGAAAAAATTTAAACAGTATTAATCCAGGTTAAGGTTTCATCTTGTAGCATTCATTTGTAAATATAAAATTTGATTATAGTTACAATTACTTGTTCCCTCATAAATCTTTATTCCGTAACAAATATGAGAGTGTATGTTAGCAAAGTAAATTGTACGCAAAATGTCTGTAGTGCATAATGGGTTTAATAAAAAAATACCATTTTTAAAAATACTATCTAGACTTGTATGATCCAAACAAGCGGATATAATCTATAGATAGGTCTAAACATTTGGATTTCATGACTAAATTATCATAGAAATAGGTTTTTGAGTAAATACATCTATACCTAATACCAGATTGTTTTATTTGAGTTAAATAGAAGGTATTTATCATTTAGGTATTATTGAAGTACCTTAATGAGTTAAGTACTTTAATATAAGAATTGATGTCGTCCAGTGGTCAAAACTCGACCACAATCCAAATAAAATATGAACTTATCTATATTCATCCCACGCTGAAAATCAAACATGTGATGATTGTGTACCAGTCTTCAATTTGTTTTGATTTTCTGTATATTTATCGTTGTTATTGCGTCACCAGAATTTTAACTCATAATCCAAATGTTAGTTTTTTGTTTGTGTTAAATTCGTTGTCGTACTTATTTTTCATCAAATTGTCTGTCACAATTTTATTTGTTCAATTGGTGTATTTTTTATTTAGTTGCAATAACGTTAATTATATTTACCTGAGAAATGCAAAGTTAAAGACCTTCTGTTGTTCAGATGATTTTTGTTTCCCTTAGCATATGAATAATAATTAAAAGCCTTCAGTAAAATGTTGGTAAGGGGCTCTTGGATATTTTCATAGGCTATTATTAAAATTGCTTGACTTTTATGAAAACATAGATTAATGTCATTGACGTACCAGATTTATTTGGCTTTAGAGGGCTTTCCTCTGCAATGATTACAAAGTTAAGTCCATGTTTCCTAATAAAATTTGTAGCACTTCGGCTAACATCCTCGTTCATAGTTTGTAGGAATCTGAATCTTGTAGGTGTTCTTCATTATACAGGCTAATGACGATAGTTAATTCTTTAAAAAAATATTATCTCTATTTCTTCTACTAGGGGGCGTTCTATGACTTTTAATGTTTCAATAATTTGCAAATGGGTTCTTTCAATGATTTATTTTTCAAAGATTTAATTTTTGTAGGACGCTTTTCTTTGAAATGCAGTTTAAATATTGACAGCAATTAAATTATACAGCTGATCAAAATTTAAACAATTATGATCTTCATAAGGATAACATGGGAACCTTCAAAGCCACTGGGGTAGAGCCCAAGGGACTTTTTCAAATTTATATTTATTTTAATTTAGCAATTGATATAAACTCTGCGAACCACAGATTACAATCTGTGCCTTCTGTTGCGCCGTAAACGTCATACTGGCGAGTGGCGACTGGCGTCAAGCGTATGAGTCACAATCATCGTTAGGTTATATACATCGATGGTCACAATAGCGGCCTACCACCGCGCACCTGTTTTGCTCATGCCAAGGTCAAAATTTCCGCCCTTGCTACACGGGAAACAAAACTTAGCCTAGTTGTTTTAACTTCAATTTGACAAATATTTAGTTACCTTGAATATTACTCAATCAATCATTACTTAAAATCCCGGCATTCTTTTAAAAACACCCTGTATTTTCTGTGGACACCTGCATTCCATCTTTTCTTTTACACGAAATTTAGCACGATCATAGTAACCAACCATGGGAATGTATAAATCTTAAATGGTACAAATTGGACCACAGGGCTTTTCCCTACGTGTATTTTTTTTTTTTTTTTTTTTTATAATTTAACATGGGCCTTATGGGTTCATTGGTTGCTATGACTTTATCTGCGAGATAACACTAAAAAGATAAACAAGAGTTGCCACATATGTTAGTCAAAGAATCGTTTAAAAAGTACATTACCGTATAGGACACAGAAAAAGGGAAGAACAATAAGATTAATATCATTGAGCATAATTTACTACAAAATGAAAACAACCAATAATTATGGTCGCCAGAATAAGGCTGAAACACCTTTGACTTTAAATAATCTAAATATCCATTACATTTTAACCAAATATAAGCCTACCATTGAGTTATATTTCCATTTAACTTGCAATTCCAAGTAGGCTTTCCATTTCAGTGAACTTGACTTACAATTAAATAATGCAGACTTTGAATAGGTACTGCAATAATTATAGGACTTCCATTAATATGAACCGAAGATACCACTGAGTTCAGATGCTGCAAGTAGACATCCCATTGACGTGAACCAGACGTAACATTGACTTAATATACTGCGAATCGGAACTCCGTTTATGGGAATCAAATTAACCATTTCTTTGGATCCTGCAAGTAGACAATTTATTTATGTGAACGATATGTACCATTGAGTTTGTATACTTCAAGTAAACAATTCGTTTAAGTGAACCCGACGTATCATTGACTTTGAATGCTGCAAATAGGCATCTTATTTATGTGAACCAAATGGACCATTGACATTGGATACTGCAAGTAAATTTCTCATTTTTGTGAAGCTGGCGTACTATTGATTTAGGATACTGCTACTGCAAATAGACATTTAATTTATGAGAACCAGATGACACATATATACTTTGAGGTAGACAATACATTTAATTGAACCAGACTTGTAATTGACTTTGAATAACGAAATTAGACATTGCATTCATTTGAAACAAAATATATACTAATGAGATTGGATACTGCAAGTATACATTTCATTTACGAGAAACATATGTAACATTGACTTTAGAAATTATTTGATTAAAAAATGTCTGCTATCTGCTCAATGTTGCAAGCAGACAACTGCATTGTACACTTAGTGTAAATTACCTGAAATGTAAAGTTAAAACTGTGAAACACAGGAACGTGTCTCATCCAAAGTCCCCGTGCGATCTCTAGTGTTCACTTGGTAATACATGTGTATTACAAAGTATAGGGTGTTTTCAACTCCCCACGTGAGTGTTAACGTTTCGTAAAAAGTACAAGTTCCTGTATAAGGTAATGTTGTTCTTTTTGCGAAAGACTCTAAGTAATGAAAGGACATTTTTTATTTACATTTATTTCGATAACAAACAAGTGTTTTTGACATATAAGTAAATTTGTTTGCACAAAACTTGTGTGTATTACGATCCCCCCCCCCTAAAAACTGTTTTTTAGTAGTACATTTTAGGGAAAAATAATACCTTTACCATTCACAGACATATTATAATCTTTTAAAAATTATATATTTTCCGGGTAGTACATATGCTAGTTATTCAATATCAAACAGTTCAATGACAAAATACATATTTTTTAATACAACAAATGGTTTATATGCAAAACTTGACCAAATACACACACAAACTGCAGTTGGTAAAAGAAATATATTATTTACATTGTATAACTTAAAATAAATAACTCTTTCATATTGGAAACAGTATACAGTAAAATGAAAACAAGCCCATGGGGCGTAGCCCAAGGGAAATATGAAAATTAAATGATATTATATTGCATTGTCTTCCATTTGTGGGCTATGTTTCAAGTTTCAAGTCTCTAGCTCATCGGGAAGTTAGTATAAAATTGATTGCAAAATTTGTACCGGACAAGAAAGCGAGCTAATAAAAACGTTTTAATAAACTTAAATAACAACAAAAAATGTTATTTACCAATTATTAGTGTTAATACAATTAATTATAACAAATATGTAATAACGGGGTGTCAAAAACACCCCACGCGAGTACATACGTTAGTAAAACCCGCGCGAGTAGTTAAAGGTTAAAGTACCTTTAGCATAGAAGTAAGAAGTATATCAATTAATTAATCTGTAAGTATATAACAAAATTACATAATCGTTTGACAGGCGACGGTAGGTATATGGATACAATGATGCGGCAAAGGCTGCTGACAGTATTACAGCGGAGCGGACAGCGCAGGAACTTGTGGCGCTGACTGTACTACACATTCCACTTGGAGATATGAGACTCGACTCAACTTTTGGAGTTATGACACTCTGCTTTAATTTTTACTTGGACTTATGAAACTTTGGAGTTATGATATCTTGGACTTATGAAACTTTGGAGTTATGATCACTTGCACTTATATTTTTCTTGGAGTAATGAAATTATCCCTTTTCGGGTACTTGTAGTTTTGAAACTTTGGATTAAATATAATTTGGAGTTATGATCTCTTGGACTTATGAAACTTTGGAGTTATGATCACTTGGAGTTATGAAACCTTGGAGTTATGAGATGATCCCCTCCATTCTAGGTGGCGTCCCCATCTAAAAGATTGATAACTTATAAAAATGAGATGTTTTTCAATGGTTGTAGATGGTAATATAGAAATAAAGAGATTAGTAATTTGGAGATGAATGGAGGGTGAAAAAAGGATGAGTCATTAACTTAGTACATATAGTACTTAGTACAGAGTAGGAGATTATAGATACTACAAGTAGTTTTTAACACAACCCAAATTACACGTTCAGAGATTTTTTGTTTAGGGATTCAACAATTTTAGCTAGGATCACTTAATTAAACAGAAGTTGAACAGGTTAAGTTGTATTAGGTAAAGTAAATTAGGTTAGGTACATCTGTGATAAATCGTACATTGTATTGTATTGGTAAATTATGTTTAATTGATCAAATATGTTTTATATAAGTTAATTGATACTATCATTTTACTTAACTCTCTTGGGAATTTTTGGTTCAACGAAGATAGCTTACTTTTAGTCTCCTGGTCGTGAAGCAAGATTTTTTTACATCTAAACGAATATTAACTCATTTAAGAAAGTAAAATTTTTTTATAGAAACTTGGCACAGTTTCTTACTGCAACCTACACCAAGAAGAAATACATTATTTTCACCCTCTTTCCATAGCTTTCAATCAAGTTAAAGAGCTTGGTTTAAAACAGTTTTGTAAACAATAATATTTTATAATCACCTCTCTGTAGCCCCCTTGAACCACGATCAGCTGACCAATTGCGCACCTCTGTGGGAACGAGAGTATCACATTGTTGTTTATGTTATCAGCTGATTATCAGCTCGTAGGAGTCAGTCCTTGGCCCTCTTCCTCCTCCCTTGCGAGTGGAAGGCACAACAACAAGTAAACAATGGGAGATCATAATAAAGATATGAGCCAAGTCGTAAACAAACAATCTACTGTAGGTCAGTGACTCATATAAGTTTGTGTAAAGATATTGTTAATGTGCTTGTATTTATTACTTAACCGTTTGACCCATATACAAGCTGTATTTGATGAAGATGTTCTGTGGATACTTACAATAGAATTTACTTCATGTAAAATAATGTATGATGAATATTACTAGAAATTCTCTCTGTCTTTGCAATGGCTCTTTCTTGGTTAGTTTAAATTGTTCTACTGACTTATTTTAGGTAACTATATCAAATTATGCAGATTTTATGTTCTTGGGAAAAGTTTAGCCCTAAGTGGCTTTAAAAGCTGGAAGATATCATAAGAAGTTTTTAATATCTTTCATTATACAATTATTATATATACTACAGAGCGTTTTTATCAAACCAAATTACACGTTTAGATATTCATTTTTAGGAACAAATTACTAATATTATCAATTATCAATTGAGATGGGGACGCCACCTAGGTGCGTATTTTAACCAAGATATGGGTGTAGAATGCAGTGAGATGATCTGTATAGCTTTGTTGCTGACTAAGATCAGCTGTTTCATTAGTCAGGATCATTTATTAAAAGCTCAATGACCAGAAAAAGCTGGGAACAGTTTCAAACCATAATAAAACTATTGACTTTTCTCAGGACTGATCCAGCCTTTTGACCTTTTGATTGTTAGGTGTTAACGACCCAGCTATCCAGCCAGTAGGTACTTGCAATTAATTTTGCTTGCGTGTTTAAAATGCGTCCTGCATACTACCTGTATCTATTTGATTATAGATATGGGTACATTCTTATGAAAAACGTATGATTCTTATTTTTCCCATCCAGATTTAAAAGTAACATATTATTTATGTTTTGGTTTGTATCATTAAAGCATCTTTTCTTTAATCCGTTGACAAACCACCATGCAAAATTACCTGTTTCTTACTCTGAGTCGTGTAAACTCCTCTATTAGAGAACAAATCTTAGGAAGTAGCGTTGTGTGGGGAAGGAGGATTTGTATAAATAGTTTTTGTTTCCCATACTTTCACCGCCTCAGACACAGTGACTGACGTTAGGTAACCTCTATTTACACCCACACACTCTACTCAGATACTCAGCTACCCAGCTACTTACCTACTTAGGTATTTAGCTACTCAGCTACACAACTCAGCTATCTAGTTACTCGGCTACTCAGCCATTTAGCTAACTAGCTACTCAGCTACACAACTAAGCTATCTAGTTACTCCGCTACTCAGCCATTTAGCTACTAGCTACTCAGCTATACAACTAAGCTATCTAGTTACTCAACTACTCAGGTATTTAGCTACTAGCTACTCAGCAACTCAACTATTCAGCTACTAGCTAATCAGCTACACAACTAAGCTATCTAGTTACTCAGCAACTCAGCCATTTAGCTACTAGCTACTCAGCTACTCAGCTATTCAGCTACTCAGCTATTCAGCTACTCAGCTATTCAGCTACTCAGCTATTCAGCTATTAAGCCACCTAGCTGATTTGCTACTAAGCTCTTCAGCTACCTAGCTACTTTGCTACTCAGCTCTTCAGCTACCCAGCTACTCAGCTACTCATTTAACTTCTCGTCAGAATATTTTTTGTAGAATCTTGGTTTTCGGGTGATAAACGCGCATTTTGATTGGAAAAATAATATTAGCCGTCATTTCAAACCCGTTTCAGCAATCTTGCCTAGGGGAAAACTATAATCGTCTGAATAATGATCAAACAACCCCAAAGAATAACCCTTGAATTTCAGTTTCTTGATCCACGACCATTGATAAACAACCCAAGATCTCGCAAACGCCGTAGTAGAACATCCAATTAGTATTCAACCAATAATTAAAACAATCTCTACAATAAGGATTCCTCTTGATTCCTTTTACTTTCAAATATTTGCAGAGATCCTTGAGGATAGATCGTGTATGAGGAAGACTCGTGAGTCGAGAGTTGAAAGGTCATAGAGAACACTGAGTCTTCCTCTTCACTGGTTATACGAGTCTATTATGTATACATTTATAACTAACGGTGACTTTTGCGTCGGTGTTAAAATAATCAAGTTTCACTGTAATGCCAACAATCAGTGATGGAGAAAACCGTTTAAGTAAATGATTGTTACGACAATCATAACTAAGCCCAATCATTAACTTTCGACATTGAAGAAGACGTATAATTTTATTTTTTAATTGGATGCTTGGTTGGTGTGTTTTTTTATGTTCAAAATGTATAACTTAACGGGGTGTATTTGTGGCAGTGTTAAAATCATAATTTCACAATAATGCCAACAACCAACGTTGAAGAACGGAGAAGAATATTTGAGTAGATCATAATTTATTACTCATGCTGTAGATTTCTCATAATGTTGAAACCGTTTTATGTTCGGTAACTTGTTGATTTATTTAACGTTCCTCTCTGATTTAGAATTAACTTTACAGCATATATTGTAAACAAAACGTTTAAAATACCTGGTACTGACTGGGTTTCAATGTATATACATCATCATCAGGTTTAAACTTGAAGAAATTTTAATGTATATCTCATTGTTTCTTCATAATATTGCCAAACGGCTTAATCATTTTCAAAATAAACTTATCACACACTTTTTTAGAAATTTCTATATTTCGGCATTAGCCTTCTTCAGGAACTATATGATAATATGATTCAGAGTGGTAAACACTTCTATTTGTTATTGTGTTTGTTCCTGAAGAAGGCTAATGCCGAAATATAGAAATTTCTAAAAAAGTGTGTGATAAGTTTATAATGTATATCTCAACAATGGTTTTAATTTCTACAGGTTGTGACTTGATGAAGAAGACTGGGCTGCATCGAAATGCGTAGTTATTGGAGCAGAAGAACCACTAGGCAGTGCCAGGTATTTAACATTTTTTTACAATATTTGTCAACGTGATTTGGAATAAACAGCACAACATGTTTTTTTGCTATTTAATTGTACTCTCATGGAATGTCAATCTCAATCGTAACACGTGGAACATCAATAATACAACACGTAAAACTGATTAAGCACTGAAGTTTTATTTTATGCACATTTCGTTAGTAATTGCCTTATCTTTACCATTCAACGTACATCAAACATCAAATCCTTAATGCAAAATGAACCCAATCCACCAACACGTATCTCCTCGAAACCCTATGCAAAACCTCCAATCTAATCAACAACACTTACCCAACGTCATTATGTCGATTTCCAAAATCAATTTCGATCATCGACAACCTCTGAGCTAATAGGTTCCGTGTGGCCGCCCCGACCTTTCACAAAACTGATCATAATTGAATCCACCCGGTCACATAGAACCGCGGGGCTGCATGGAACTTAGCGACAGAATGCCTTTAATTGGCGACGACTCCGTGGATCAGATGACTCGGCCTTGCGATGGTCGTGGGTCACAGGTTGCATCATTGGATAAAAATGGAACGCTAATAGCATTACGTTAAATCGGTGAAGCAAGCTGGGTTCAAGCTGGCTCCGTCTGGACCAACTGTTTGTGGAGCTGTTAATGCTACAACAGATTTGCTTTGTGCTTTAGTGTATGTAGTTGGATCACTAAGCAGAACACAATTCAAACGAAATCAATTATATTTTAGGTTAAGGTTTTTAAGTTTAAAAGATGTGTTTAAATGCACACTGAACTTGAAATTCAAAGGTAGTGGTTTTGAATTATGATTAAGTCGTGAAAACTAATGGTTAGAATCAACCTAAATCTTTAAATGCAATTTTCAAGGAGTCGAAAATAAAGGTACAGCTTGTGACATCTAAGCTGGCACTTGGCCTATTGCTACCAGAACCTATTTCAAAAACATTATGTCCCGCCATGCGGGTTGCATCAACTGTTCTCGCGACCCACATGAAGGCGCTCAAGCACATAGAAGGGGAGTCAACCCCGTGAGGCAGCGGAAATGTTTGCAGTCCGGTCTTTTCCCTACCTCCACCCTCCTCCCGCCTACACTGCCCGCGCTAGGCCAAGTGCCAGCTTAGGTGTCACGAGCTGTAAACATGAGCTAAAACGTGGCGAATTTTAACTTCGCTGTGATCTTACTTCTATGGTCCTTCGAGGCAACGAACTCGGAAGAGTTTCAGATTCAGTTACATATGTAGGAAAATGTACGGGTGACATCAATATTGATTGCATTATTAAAACATTATTTTGCTAAACGGATCTGTGAATCCATTATTAGATTATTGTCTATGGAAACATTTAAAATACATGGCAGCCACAGATGTTGGATGACTTCATTAAAATTCGTTGTTTAAGTCTAGCCACTCACGGTTCCTACCCCATGTTATGGTGGTGATGTAAAGAATCAATTAGTGATTAAAACCGAAGCTAATGGTTTACGATCAATCATTTGAACAAACATTAAAACTGTTTGGAAGCGATCACCTACAAAATGAAATGGGTGACTGGGGAATGTGGTAGAGTTGGCAAATTGTTAGTGGGCCACTAGCGATGGGAACATGATGTAGTAATGATGGGTGTGGAGCGCTCATGGCGACCAGGAGGTTCCCATGGTGGTGAGAGGACTCCGTTATTGCCAAACACTGGAATGTAGGAATATGTATTAGACCTGAGGACTTGGCATAGGTTCCACAATTACTGGTCCACCTCCCCACAAGCAGTGTCGGATACACACACACGCACACACACACCAATCAACACAAGGTTGTGACCCGTGTTGAAATGTGGTCTGGCGTTCGGTAAATTTTAATTACCAAATATTTAGGCCACAACACCACATTTTGCGTTGGCTATAATCAAAGAAGATTTATTAGTTGGGGTTAGGAACTGTTTTCTTGTCAAGAGACGTTGTATGGACCCGTGCGTAGGCAATTAAAAAAAATTGCTACAAAGTTTCCTTAGTTGTTAATTATTCTCCACCATCATATTGCTTCAAATCCCAAGTTTAGTGTCTTAAAAATGTATGAAAAATGCGGATTAAGATGATTTAGATTCAACGCAGGTACAACAATCATGTCCAAAACTCCAGTCCAGACAAGAGCCTAGATAAAATAGTTTCGATCGTAAATTACATTTTCCCCTTTACACATTAACTTTAGTGAGCTTATCTTCAACTCATAGATTTCTCTCAAAGGTAATTAAGATAATTAACTATGTACTAAGTAGACTATCTAATTATACGAAGACAAATATGTGTCTTCTGCTCGAACTGCATTGCCAATGGTTATGGTGTAATTCAGTTACCACTTAAGCACCCCACCGTGTTGTGGTTTGTAGTCTTCAGCATGAACCCGCATAATTCCAGCATGAGTTTCGTGTAAAGAGAGCAAGTGGAAACTCCGCTTGAGTTATGTGGGAAGTGTAAGAGGTTGTCAGAACAGGACTGCTCTCATGATATATGGTGGCTAGACTGCGAGTGAACTCTGCAGACTCGAGGAATACCAACATGAAGCATGTACAGCATGGCTACGCTATAATAAACGACAGATAGTTTATTATTTATATTATTGTACACTTTTTATGCTGCAATGCGTTCAGATTCATCACACGTTCAAGTCAAGGATTTCAAATTTTGAGTTGTGACGCGAAGCTACACGGAAGCAGAATTTCATATGCATCCATGACATAGGAAATTTGGTTGCACTTCTTTAAGCGAGCTGTTTTGTTATTTCTTCACCACTGAATAATCAGTTGGGTTTTAGAAGCTTAGCTCATTTAGACATCAAGCTACACCATTAACTTTGAGTGCTAAAGTAAACAGCCCACATGGTCTAGTTGTTGTTAGTTATTATTCACAGTGAATATAGATCAACTAAGAGAGTGTGCTGCTGCTGCTAATAATATTCCATTTTCAATTCTGTTTTCATACTGTAGTAGTGTTGATGAAGGACATTAAATGTGCACTAGTTTACAGTACATTAATATGGACATAAACAGCTTTATTTTTAAGAGAATCAGTCGTGTGCTGCACATTCTGCCAGAGCCTCGGCCGAAGCTATTTTTGTCCAAAACTAGCCACAGCTATAACTCCCTTTGCAGAATTGCATTTTTATCTAACCAAATATTTTTAATCCTACTAATATTATAAATGAGAAAGTTTGGATGGATGGATGTATGGATGTATGGATGTATGTTTGTGACAAGTGAACGCGAAAAATACTGGTCGGATTGGGCTGAAATTTGGCATGATGATAGCTCACATTCCCGATTAACATATAGGCATATTCTTATTTCAAAAATCCTTTCGGGCTCCGCCCCAGTGGCTCTGGAGTTTCCCATGTTAACCTTATGAGAAATGGAATTATTGAATCTTAACAGCTGTTTCAATTTTAACAAGTTGGTTCTGTTCTGTGATGTTCAATAGCATTAAAGTTACAAAAATTACCAACAGGGTGCAGCACTATTATTTCTTTTACATTTATGACAACAGCTAATTTGCAACCAAAAGGTGAGTGAGCGTAGCGAACGAACTTCAACCTGGAGGCGAGTTAGCGTAGCGAACGAGCTAACCTGAAGGCAAGTGAGCGCAGCGAACGAGCTCCAACCTAAAGGTGAGTGAGCGTAGCGAACGAGCTCCAACCTAAAGGTGAGTGAGCGTAGCGAACAAACTTCAACCAGGACGTGATTGAGCCATGCGAACGAGATACAGTAATCTTGAAAATTAAGAAGTTAAACGGGGCAAAGCCCGCGGGTTACAGCTAGTATTACGATATTTCGCACCTAGAGGTTAACACATATCTCGTCTTTGGAAATGTCCAAAATACTTCAAGGTACTACCAGTCAATAGGTCACTGTATTTCGGACAAATTATTAATCATTGAGATGGAGACGCCACCTAGGTGCGTATTTTAATAATATGAGTGAAGGATGAGTGTAGAATGGTGTGAGATGATCTGTGTAGATTTGTTACTAACTAACAGCTGTTTCATTAGCCAGGATGATGATCATGAACAGCTGGGTCCAGTTTCGAACCATCAGGATCGAACAGGTGACCTTTTTATTGTTATGCGAGTACCATAACCACTAGGCTACCCAGACAATCGTACCCAAGGATGTATTATTTGCATTTAAATGGTGTTTCGCACGACTCTCATGTGTATAATAGTGTGTGTGGTGTGTACTAGCTTATGTATATGCGTGTGTCTAAGTGTTAGTGACTGCAGCTTGTGATTTCATCTAGACTACAAGTCTTCCTCCTTATTGTGCTTGTAGTCGACCTTTACACGTTTATGGCTTGCTGCTCCTTCCGGTCGGCGATTCACTCTACACTTTCTCCAAATCAGACACTCGTCGAACCGCAGAAAAGGTAAGGTGAAATAATAATGAGCCGGCTATTGTTGGCAACGCCGTCCGCTTTGGATTTAAATTTAACTTTTTCTGTAGGCTGTGTCGTAATCCAGTAGTTTTTGTGAGGGGAATGTAGGGTACCGATGGTTTTATGAATTGAATATGTTCAAAGCTTAAACAAATGGTGAAACCAAAATGAAATTTTAAATTCTTAAACTTTCTATTACCTAATGTATATGTGCCTTTGCTAGACGCTAGGGTACGCGTTGAATTTCAACAGGTTCGGGATGGTGGCGACGTCCTGTAATCCAGCTACTAGGAGGTCACGAATTGTGGATATTTATAGGCATGCACTGTGGATACGATACTCCCTGGTGTGAATTAACGTCCGCAATGCGACTATCTACAGTACTATCCTGATAATTAGACTCCCACACTCATCTCCATTCATACTTGGCTTAACATAACTACTTTGTATGGTCGCCATTTCATTGAAAAGTAAAAGTAAAAATATTAAATTTAAATAGCTAATTATCTCAAATTAGTCAAATTAGTAAACATCATACAGTCGTTACAGTTGAATTAAAATAGGTACTCAATTTGTCAGTGACTCTTATCATATCTTGTTTGACTAAGAAAAACATACAATTATTTTCCATTATTACCATTATCATTATGAAATGGGGATGCCACCTAGGTGTTTATTTGAACTTAAATATGAGTGAGGGATGAATAGAATGGAGTGAGATTATCTGTGTAGCTTTGTTACTAGCTAATACCAGCTGTTTCGTCAGTCAGGATAATTTATTTAAAGCCCAATGATCATAGATAGCTGGGTCCAGTTTCAAAGCACCAAAAAGCTACTAACTTTTCTAAGGATCGAACCAGCCACCTTTTAAATGTTATGCGAGCAATTTAACAACTCAAATAGCTAGCCCAACCTTCTACGTATACAAAAACTATTTTCTTTTAATACAGTTTGTAATTTGATCTTTGGCTTGTGATTTGATTTAATCTAAAGATTTTTTATTTTCTGAAATAAAATGTCTTCGATGTAGAATATAATAATAAAATATAGTGTTACAATAAAATCTTACTATTAGAGTACAACTATTTGAACGTCTCAAAAGCTTAAGTCTATTTAACCAACTAAATTTCTTATTCCCTTTCATTCAGAGAATATTCTATCAATAAACTAACGAACTAACCGAGACATAAGCCATGTTGTGGGTTTATTCAATAACGATAAGACTATTAAGCACCACGTTTTATCACAGTCATAAGCCTATCTCGCAGACAGGTTCCGTGGGATACCGGTTGAGTAATGTTATAGGTTAACCGGTTTATTAGTTGTGTGGGATTCGATAACTTGTATCACGAGAAGTATTATTGGTTTTAAATGTTTGTTTAGTCGGAGATAAAATACTACTAAGTTTGGATTAATCTAACTTACAAACGTGTTGTATTATATAACGACAATTATGTTGTACGTGTGGTTTTCCTGTAAGCTTTAATTTTTTTTGTCCTAGGACGCTAGGCGCAAGCCCGGGATTGTTTTTCACATTACAGTACTTCAGGCTATACCTAGTGGTTGCGAAATTATCACGTCCTATCCTAACCTAACCTATCCTAACCTAACCAAACTTAACCTATCCTAACCTACTCTAGCCTAACATAACCTAACATATTCAATTATACAGTCAAAGAGGGCTGCCAGCCGAAAATGAACGTATCGTATCCCATGTGGCTCCCTGGAGTAGTTTGCGCAATTCAGGAATACCCGACTACCTGACTCAGGTCAGTTGGCGCAATTAATGCCCAACCTTATTAAATACGGTAAATAAACCTTTATTTGGTACGACCTTGTTTTCTAATGGGATGTTTGTTGGCTATCAGATCATATATGGAGGGTTTCACCTTTGACCTCCACGATTTGTTATCAGATGACCTTGGACAAAGGTGGGCAGTGATCTTAGGTCACGACAAATCATTGACCTACTGAAAAAGTACTTTGTGTAAGTAAAACTACTGTACATTAAAAAGTTGTTTTGTCCTAGAACGCTAGGCACGAGCGCGGGATTGTTTTTCACATTACTTCAGACTAGATGTAGGGGCTGCGGCATTATCACTTAGATAAAATCCATTGATGATTTGGCGGGATTTGAACCCGGGCCTCAGGTACCGAAGTCCCGCGCTCTAGCCACTAGACCAGCTCCACCAATTAGTTTAGATAGTACGTATGTAGCAATTTGAATTCTCCATCCATTAGTGGATGTTGAGCGAAACGCACGTGAAGCATTATGTCACAATTCAAGCACAACTATTTAGGACAAGACAATTACTTAATCCCGGGAATCATCTAAACAAATCACGATACAAATCACATCCGCGTGTTTTACAAGGGCATCTCAAGTCTCAAGAGAAGATCGTTTGAAAGTTGCCATCCTTGGAATCTCAGAGTCATCAATGTTACTGTGGAGAATAAAACCTGTATCTGTATCTTTTCAATTCTTCTATAGTTCGTGTTCTAATTCCAACAGAGCTAAAGTCGGGATAAAATGCTGTAACACGCTGCCAGGCTAAGCTTGTTCATTTCACTTTTGTTGTACTATTTAGTGTTACTGGTGCTAGCATTACTGGTGCAGGGCTGTAACAAGGGTCGTTCCTGTTCTCGTGAGTCGTTGATGTTAGTGAACGAGTTTGATTCATACTAATATTATATAATCATAAATTATAATATAATATTAAGGAGGGAGGAAGCGGCTGGTAAAAGTTAAAGTATGAAATATTCTCATTATCTTGGAGCCAAACTCGTTAGAAACGAATGGTACAAAGCAGTAGGGCAATAAGACTAGATACAGATATAGTCAAAGGTATAACGCTGTAAGTCTAAGCTAATTCCTCTTTTCGTGAATGGCTAACGCTGTAAGGCTAAGCTTCATCCTCTTCTCGTGACAAGTATAACACCATAAGGCTAAGCCTGTTCCTCATTTAGTGAACTACTAGTAAACGTTGTAAGGCTAAGCTTGTTCCTCTTTTCGCGAACGGCTGGTATAACGCTGTAAGGCTAAGCTTGTTCCTCGTTTCGTGAACGGCTGGTATAACGCTGTAAGTCTAAGCTTGTTCCTCTTTTCGTGAACTACTAGTAAACGTTGTAAGGCTAAGCTTGTTCCTCTTTTCGCGAACGGCTGGTATAACGCTGTAAGGCTAAGCTTGTTCCTCGTTTCGTGAGCGGCTGGTATAACGCTGTAAGTCTAAGCTTGTTCCTCTTTTCGTGAACTACTAGTAAACGTTGTAAAGCTAAGCTTGTTCCTCTTTTCGTGAACGGCTGGTATAACGCTGTAAGTCTAAGCTTGTTCCTCTTTTCGTGAACTACTGGTATAACGCTGTAAGTCTAAGCTGGTTCCTCTTTTCGTGAACTACTGGTATAACGCTGTAAGTCTAAGCTTGTTCCTCTTTTCGTGAACTACTATTATAACACCATAAGTCTAAGCTTGTTCCTCATTTCGTGAACTACTAGTATAACACCATAAGTCTAAGCTTGTTCCTATTTTCGTGAAATACTGGTATAACGCTGTAAGGCTAAGCTTTTTCCTCTTCTTGTGAACTACTAGTATAACAACGTAAGTTTAAGCTTGTTCCTATTCCCTTAAATAGCTGGTATAACGTTGCAAGTCCAAGCTTGTTCCTCTTCTCGTGAATGGATGGTATAACACTGTAAGTCTAAACTTTATCCTCTTTTCGTGAACGGCTGGTATAAAGTTGTAAGTCTAAGCCCGTTCCTCTTTTCGTGAACTACTAGTAAACGTTGTAAGGCTAAGCTTGTTCCTCGTTTCGTGAACGGCTGGTATAACGCTGTAAGGCTAAGCTTGTTCCTCGTTTCGTGAACGGCTGGTATAACGCTGTAAGGCTAAGCTTATTCCTCTTTCCGTGAACTACTAGTACAACACCATAAGTCTAAACGTTATATTTTTTTCGTGAACGGCTGGTACAACGCTGTAAGGCTAAGCTTGTTCCTATTCCCATATCCACGATGAAGTGGCTTATCGCAACGCGGCGTGATTGGCACAGCGGCGTGGGAGCGACAAACGCGCGTTCCCATCTTATTACCCTCACTGCGCGTGCGCCGTGTATTGGCTAACTACACGGAGTCTGCGCAGTCGTTCTATCCGCGCTTCACACTGCTGAGCGGGTTCGAATAAAATAAAGGTATATAAATTAAATATCCATAGTCAATTTTGCACCAGTTTAAGTTCACATCGTTGTTTGAGACAGGAGAAGCCGAGTTTAACCTTCCCCAATACTATACCATGTAAAATCATACTTTACATAAAAAATTACGCTGAATATATTTTACGAATTTTTTAGTTTATATTTTTGGATCAGTAATTGATTTTGGTACATGTTAAAACAGAAAGACATTTTGTAGACCAGCTTAAACATCTATATGGCATTAAAGTATTAAACTATTAAACATTAAACTATTAACTATTAACTATGGCATTAAACTATTAAACATCTATGCATAGGCAAGTATGTTTCTTGAAAACCATGTTCCTCAGCTCGTGTGCATCGCAGGAAAAATCTACGCATACTGTTAGAAAGATATTTTCCTGTAGATGTGCCCATTTATAAACTCCCCTCCCCTCTTTATAAATCAAACTAGCTCAAAGATAAGCACAAAAGTGAATTTCAAATTAAGAAAAATTAACATGGGCCTTATGGGTTGCTATGATGTCGACGAAATAACATCGAAATATAAACAGAATATCAAAACAAATAGAAGAAATTCCCATCATATGTTTTATATAAGCGTGGAGGGAAAATAGAGAAGTCTGTACATTACATATTTTTGGTCGAGTTTTACACCACTGGACGACCTTTAGTAGCCTATAACTAATGAGTTAACAGCGTTGCACTATATGTTGCATATAAAAGGAGTGGAGTGTTCTTATTATTTTATTGACAGATTATTTCCAGATATAAAAATCCGTCTGATGTGTCTGAATTAATTGCCCCAGCTTCACAGCAATCCACTAGGATGTGCGGTGTACGCGCAACCCATGACTGCACTACTGCATTACTGCATACATTACCACATCAGACTTACAAACCGCACTGACCTTCAGGACCTTTATATCCTTAGTCCTGCGGAGAACGGCGGGTCCAAGGACACGGGACATCCTAGAGCAGCTAACAGAATCCTCTGATGCTGTTATGTCGGCCTTGTCCCATCTCTCATCAATACAACCTCCCGTACGTTCCGTGCCGCCAGGTCAAATGAGCTGTTAATTATTTTAAGTTGTTGGCCCTGGCCATACCTTGGTCGTCCAAGTATATTTGATATGTGAGCTAGTCGTGCCCAGCTAATGATGCCAAAGTAAAATATATTGTGGTGAAATATATGCTAGGTAAACGAGTATGTGATATTTTTGTTGTTGTTTTTTTGCTAGGGGCACGATCCCTAGATTGTTTTCGAGATAATTCAGGCTAGTTCTAGGGGTTGCGGCACTGTCACTTAGATTCATTGGTGATTTGGTTGGATTTGAACCAGGTACCTCATGGGCTGAAGTCCCGCGCTCTGCCACTAGACCAGCCCGCTCCCGATTATGAAATACTCAAGCTACAGACATTATTGTACAGTCCAACGCCAGTTTAAAGAGCCCACGATTATGAAATACTCAAACAACTTAAAAGACTATACAAAATTATCGTACAGTCCAACGCAAGTTGAAAGACCCCACGATTATGACATATTCAAACAACTTGCGGCTGCAACAAATTACCATATAGTCACGGCAGGAGTGAGCACGTTACTAAACCCAAACGACTCTTAACTGGCGATGAGCCTCACGATACGAGATCCTCTATGGAAAACTGAGACTTGGAGGCGGGAGGGTCGTTATAGTGAAAGCATTCAGCTCAAAGTACAAAGGTCACATACCTAATTGCAACTATATTCAGTTTTTAATGGTGAACGCGAGTGTGCCGATGGAAGACGAATTGCGATGTAATGCGGCTGAGGTAATGCAGGGAATTATGCTTCTTTTGGCAGAAGCGTGCTCGGCTGGAAGGCAGTACAGGAGGAAGAAGAAAGTTAATGGAACAAGGGTGAGCAGGAGTATGAGGTTAGGTTGGGTTGTAATGGGTTTAGGTAATCAATCGGTAGAGGAAGGTGTGTGTTTACATTTAATTTTTTTTTATACCTGGTTTAAGATATTGAATGATACAACATTATCTTCTTGTTGCCCGTGTTTTTGAGTATGTTTGTTTGTCACTCTGAGCACATTTCGACAACTTGTATGGCATCTTTCTGTTGTATTCTTAAGCTTATTTTTATTCTCATTACTAAAACAATTACCACTCGACCCGATCGTGATACCCAAGACATATTTAATTATTTTTATACATTATAGACAATAGTGTTAGTGATAAGAAAATGGCATATGAAGATCCCCTGAAGATGCCACACAACCAAGCTAACTGGCATAGGCTTAACACATGCAACAAAAACTGTAATATATTCAGTTTGTTTTAATTCTTTTTATGGGGAAATCTAGTTGAATGCAGTACGCACATAACAAAATAGAATTGATTTAAAAGCATAAGTATAACCATTATATGAAACAACAGTATATTTACTGTTATCTGCCGACTTCAAATCATTGCTGCTAAAACTTACGGGCAAGAACTGCAGGTCTAAGAGCAACGAGTATGTGGCTAAGAAGATCGAGAAAGAAATTTTGGTCAGCGATAGAATTTGAGGGCGAGGCTGGGATTCCAAATTTGTTAAATTGTCCAAATTATGTTTAATTATTATTTTACCATACTGTTTTTGTCAAACTAAAATGATAGCCATGCAAATAAAATGTTCTACGATTATAGGTGTGAAAACTGCAATGCCGGAACTCTTCGTTTGGAAAGCAAGTGAGGAAATCTGGACCAGTGTCCGTGTCTGGGCGCCAATCTAGTCTTCCCGCCTAATCTTGTCTTTCCCGCGTTAACTGGGGTTTAATTAAAGAGCGCAGGCGCAAAGATCGGCGCATGCGCACAAGGTCGCCCTGAGTTCAGCAGCTGCACAGCGAGAAAGCGATTCGGTCCTCGACTGTTCAAGCTGTTGCAAGCTCTTCTGGGTTTTGTAACTTAGTACTACTTCGAAACACTTGGTTTTGTTTGCAACTAGATTTAATTACCATTATCTAGTAGACCGGCAGTAGGTAATAGAATCATTGCCTTTTTACTGCTGCAGGAATGGCGGTTTTTAATGCATGTGTGGCGGAGTTTATGTTTATCTCATGGGCTGAAAAAGGAATGGCTACATTTGTACACAATTTTATAATGTTTCCATTGACTTTGCCATAGAAAATAGCCTCGATTAACAAAACTACTAACGCATGGTATTGCAATCTGTTAATAAATTGCTCTATCAGCAGTAACCTAATCAACTATTCAATTATAGTCCATAAGTCGAGTGTAACTGGTCTCCCCACATTTGTAACATCTGTGCAACTGCTGTAATCTAACATGGAAAAACAAAGAAGAATATACAAACGCGGAATCTAAACGAGTTGCTAAAATCAATATAACTACAATTTCTTAAATCGCCCACCTGTTTTCATATAACAAAATCATTTAAAAATTAATATCACTTGTTCGTAGTTATTTTAGTAACTCTAGTTAATGTAACTAATGCATCCTGCCCTGATAAGCCTAACTCTACCAGTCCCGCATGATTTTAAAACCTCGAGACAATATCTTAGAAATAAGGAATATCAGAATGAAGACATTTGCGAAATACAGAAAGGACTGGATGGTGTATCGAAATGTGGATACAATAACAATATTTTACTATGTGAAGTGAAGATATTCATCAGATCAGGCAGCGTGAAAGGGGCCTCTCCAAAGCATTTTACACTGTTTATGCGTTCCGTTACGCAGTCGTGTTGTATAATACGAGAAATGGCCAAAATTGACAATAGATTCCAGAATCCACAGATTTGTCTACTGCCTTAAAATGTACCTGTTGCTGGTTATTGGAGACTCATAAGTTTCCAAAAAACTATGTTGTATTCTCCATATAAGGGTCATGGTGTATTACCAGATTGGTTATGTTTTAATCATGTTATATTCACACTATTTTTCTTCTTGAAGAGCGATTACGAGATATTATCTCAGCTATAAATGCATCAAAAATTAATCCTTGACTTATTTTTTTATTACGTTTTTGGGTACTTCATAAATTTACATCAAAGCTAAAATCGAACATTCAACATATTAACCTCACGGTTTCAGTAAATATGTTGGGATAGGTTCATTTACGAAAAATATAAGGATTTGTTCAGAAGGAAATTGAGGAACCGTTGATGAGATATATACTGTATATATTAGGATTAGAGACTTTAATGAACGTATTGACTGAAGTGTATGCGTTTCTTCCAGTAGGTGACAGAAGAAAAGGAAAATGACCATACAAATGTAACTTCGTTTTACATATGTGTGTGTATGTTTACTAACTGTAATTTTATACGTTTTATGAGTTAAATTGTTGAATTTCTGTTCTAGGGTTCAAACCCAACGAATACCCAAAGGCTTTTCGTATGTGGTAGTGAAGAAACTGTTTGAAGTCCGTTTTCTGCAGGAGACACAACTATATAGAAAAAAAATAACCGTTCTCCTAGCCAATGATAAATTTCTTTCTAATAAAGTAAATCCTTTCACAAAAGCCATATGACAATCCTTCAATTTAATCAGAGCGCTCCCCACTTGGCAGCAGACCTGCTACCGCTACGCACGTTTACTGCCCTCAGGAGAATGTATGAAATGGAAAGTGATGGTCCGATGGACCTGTAGTAGAGTATTGTGTGTTTGTGGGTCAAGGCGATCTGACTGCGATGTTACGAGAAAATGCTGTGGACGAACTTGTATACGTAACGCTTGCTGCTTCACAACAATGATGTGCCACCTGAGTGAGCGAGCAACAGTCTGCATGAGGAAACTGTGGGGCAATATCATTGACTGTGGATATAGATAAAGGTGTTTTAACGATGTGGATATTACTGAATTAATGAAGTGAATCAGAGGGGAGCAAGCTGGTCCAATGGTAGAGCGCAAGACTTCGGTCCCTGAGGCCCCGGGTTTAACTTCCACCAAATCACCAATAGATTTTATCCAAGTGATAATGCTAATGGTGATTTGGAACGATTAAAACCCGGGGCCTCAGCATTGCAGCTCCGGTCGTACAGTAATTGCGCCAAAGAGATCCTTAATTGCGCTAAGCCCTCTGGGTCTCAAAAATGTTCTCTAGTTGCGCCAAGCCCAAGCCAGGTAGGGGTGAGTTGCCGGCAGAAGGAATAAACTTGTTTACGTATCATCCTAACCTAACCTACCTTAACCTAACCCAACCTAACCTAACGCTAACCTAACCTAACTTAACCTAACCTACTCAATTATACAGTCAAGGAGGGCCGCCACTTGTGGCCCCGTTAATGAACTTAATCGGGTGGCTCCCTGGAGTAGTAGGCGCAATTCAGGAATGCCCGACTACCTGACTCAGCTCAGTTGGCGCAATTAATGACCGCCCTCAACCCCTATGTCTAGCCTGAAGTAATATGAAAACAGTTCCGAGCTTGTGCCTTGCGTTAAAAGTGGTGAATAGGTAACTGAGTTTTTAGCACGACGGATACAGAGAGATATGGCAAATTTTTCATAACATAAAATAAAATCCACAAATCAAGTCTCTTCAGCATTTCTAAATTTAAACATTGAATGAACTGGTGGAACAGATTGGTGGTTTGACCGCAGTTGTAACCGCACCTGAGACCGCAACTGTCTGCGGTCACCTACAAACACAAGCGAACCGCTACTTGGCTACTGTGTCTGTTGCATCTTCACCTTTCGTGGTGTTACGAATCGCATCATCAGGTCGCAGGGAACGTGTTTATGGAGATTGGTTCAATTCTGCGGTTGGACCTCGGCTACTTCCCCGGTTGGGTAAGGTGTGATGTTACATTCAAATTGACTACCATCATTGTGAGCTGCTTCCCTGATATCGCAACTGATTGTAGTTCGAGCGAGGACCTGGTAAAGTGGTGTATGTGTTTTTTTCCCTACCTTCAAATCCTAGGACGCTAGTTCTAGTCCGAAACTGTTTTACACATTACTTTAGGATATTCCTAGTTGGTTGCAGCATTATCACATAGATAAAATCTATTGGTGATTGGTGGGATTTGAACCCGGGAACTCGGGCACCGAAGCCCCGCGCTCTACTACTAGACAAGCTCACTGCCTCGATAAAGTAGGGAAATATTTTTGTTTTCGACATGGTGAAGGATGTGTTTTTATTGTTTATCATACATTTAGAAGTTCTTAAGTTCAATTGTTAGGCTTTACCTCTAAACCTCCTTTTCGTGAAATATGAAATACAGCCTTTAAGGTTTACTATTAAAGCGGATGACATTATAATTAAAAATTGGCTCTAGAGATCTTTGAGATCAACCATATTATAATATTAATTATTACATTATACCTTAGTAGTATCATGAAAGTCTTAATCTTAGTCTAGTGATAGCCACAATTAAACGTGCTATCCTGTAGTATGGTTTTAGCTTAATCGGTCCAGTAGTTTTTGTCAACCAATATACAGATCAGATTAGACAGTTTTAATGATTGTGATTTAAAATCTCCTTAACAATCCCTACAATTAGAATTATATTATTTCCATTCTATAAATTCACTTTAGAAAAGCTGTACACAGAACAAACCTACATTTATAATGATATTAACAACCAAGCGAACTAAATTAACCAAATTTTGGATATTATCTTCTTAAAATTATCTTTTGTCCAAATCCATAGATCGGATTTAAGATCCTGCTTAACTTGGCAGTAAGTTAAAATGTATTAAAATTTAAATCAAGTAAATGGGAAGAGCTCAAATATTAACTCTGTGGGATTTTAATTGTCATAATAATAATTATTTCGCAAAAGTCCAAATTTTGGACGTCCACGATCTGAGACAACGATCTGACATTGTTGGTCATGAAGTGTTTGATAGGTTCATGTTCTTCAATTTAAAGGTTGCAGCACATTCTATAGGTTTTGCACTGTCCGAGACCTTAAAACGGATTACATTTAACACACTAACTTCCATACAATAAAGTAAATACAAACAATGATCCACGCTAAAACGAACACCATGATTGGCAAATCCCACAGCGACTCTACAAGTCAGCACTTCTTATATTCCTGTTGTTGCCGACAAAAGAACGCCTGATCACAATGGCAGTGATAAAAGGTGGATGGTATCAGAGTCGTGTTGTGATGGTCTCAAAGATGGCGGCCAACAATGATCTATTGTATCCGTCAGCTGAGAGCGGTCAAGTTATAATTGAAATGCGGCGAACGAAAGGTTGCATTGTAAAACAATGAGATGTGAATATTCAGTTCAAAAACCGGTCAACCATTAAGAGGAATGATTGTGCAAGATGGAATTTAGTGGTCGAACTTTCATTATCGATACCGCAGCTAATTCTACTGAAAGCTATGAGGTTTGTGGCTGACTAAGGAAAAAATGTGTTGTAACTTATGAGAAAGAGTATTAGGGAAATAGTATCTTTGACCGTGCTTTTGAAATGAAAAGAACGCAACAATAGAAGAAAGTGTACTGGATGCTTTTATCTTACATTTACCCTGCATTGGTTATAGAAACCTAACCTTTACACTTATTTTCACCAAAAGAAATAATTGTGGTTATTCTTTTGTTGCCACGGAATCCAATCATCATTAACCTTCAACAGTTCCATCTCAAATATGCGCGTAACCCTTGGAGGAAACTCAAATGGGAGCAGACCTATACGATAGGAACCCTCGCCACAATAATTTACCTTCACTACCTTCGAGTTATATTTCAGCTCTTCTGAGATTAATTTGTTTTAACCAACCATTTTGGTTTCAATAAATTACTCTTGAAGGTATTCCAAAACCACTCGAACACAATTTTCCTAACAGAATCAAAACCAGCAATAGGATTCAGTTCCGTACCTCTGAAGAGTAAAACCCCGCTTTGACATGTTCTCCAAGCCACACCCCCGCATAAGAGTGAGGTAACGGAAGATGAAAGTGGAAGTGAGATTATCATAGGATCATCATGATGACTCAACATAGGCTCTGACCCTGGTGTCGTTTGTCTGTCTTCATGATCACGTCATCAACCACGCCTTCCTGTCTGTCTGGTCAAACAAGCAAAGCTTAGAGGGTTCTATGCTCAGCAGAATATGCAAAGAAAGGAAATGTTATTTGAGCTTCTCAATAGGTATAGTAAATTTGTAATCTGTAATTTCGCAACTTAGAATGTGATCATGGAGATCCATATAAAGCAATTACTTAAGTTTATTGCTATTGCAGGATAGAGTTTTTTTCTGTTACCCGCCTCTTGACAACTTTTCAGGTATTCTATTTGATCTTTCTAGCCTAATGTAATGTGAAAAACAATTCCGGGCTCGTGCCTAGCGTCCTAGGACAAAAATGTATATTCTTGTCGTATTTAAAAATTATTTTAACCTATGATATCAACTTTTATTATTCAGTATTTTTCTTTAGCCAGAGGGAAAAATCAGGATACCATTTTCTTGAGCAATGTTCATCAGGAGATGCTGCACGGATCCTGTGAAGGTCAGTCTGTGACATGAGCGACCAGTTCTCGGTCAAGCTGTGAACCAGTTCACCGTCTGGCCCAGTGGACGAGATTGCACAGAACGTTATGGGACAGGTTCGGATGTCTGTGAAAGGGGAAGTCCTTGCAGGTTTGGATGGGATCCCTCCATATAAACACGGAGATTTAGTACCGCAATAATTCGATGCTGTAAAGTTTAGACACTTGACAAGTTTCCAGAAGGATCGACTTTTTTAGAGAGGTTGGTGGATCTTTACCCGTCCATGTGGGTCACAGAGGCCGTGGAACATATCCAACAAATCAAGGGGTGAGCTCAGTACAAGAGTGAACTGTACTGATAAAAAATTGTGGCAGATATTAGGATCTGAACCCACGACATCGCTGCCTTAGGCCCAAGGTACATGGCGCTACCTGTTTTCCTAAAATATAACCAATAACTCAAGAACAATTTTGAATATAGCTGATCAGATTTTGGTCTACTAGAGAGAATTTGCTGTACAAAACTGAGAAAGGTTATATTATATTAGTAGATTGTTGATGGTTCGAAACTGGACCCAGCTGTCTTTGATCATTGGGCTTTAAATTAGTCATGACTAATAAAACAGCTGATCTTGTCAGTAACAAAGCTACACAAATCATCTCACTCCGTTCCAATCTCATGCTTCACTCATTAAAATACGCACCTAGGGTGGCGTCCCCATCTCAACTGGTAATACTAATAGACCACGCGTACCAAAATAGCAAACACAAACACATAATCATACATTTCCTGATAATAATTTTACATACGCCACGTGAAATAAGTACATCTCATCCTCCAGTTACGAGTCGATTCCCATCTTCGTCTGGGGTCGCAACCTCGTTTACGGATTCTAATGTTATTCCCAGCGTAGGCGTCCCGGAACTCATGACAGACACCTGCAATTTGCCCAGATTGCGTTCAGGATCCACGAGCGCGATTTATACCCTAATTGATATCAAGTAAGTGTTTCAAGCGTTATTTCGCATTACCTAACTCAAGTGAGATGGCGAGATGCATTTAAATTTATGATGAAGCTGCTCGGAAGTGGTTACAAGTGTTTTGATGGAATCGTATGGGATGTGTGATTGGTAAGTATGTAAAGAGTATGATGTAATAATGTTGTAGTTTCTTAGTTGATATAATGCATTTCAAATATGTATAGTAATAACTGTATATAAATACTTGAATCACGTGGAATTGCGTCAAACCAATACTCGTGTTCGCAAAGAGGTGTATCATCAATTTCCCCAATTTGGAAAATCTCTTCCCTTTTGGATGTTTTAAAACACCAACTAGGAAAAACAGAGTTAATATAGCCAAAAATAAAGACAAGTAAACTGATTTTGTTTAGTCTATGATTGTCTTGAGGGAATTCATCATGATTAAAAAAGAATTTCGAAAGTATGCGAAAGAGAACTAGGCGTGGAAAAGAGATCCAACCTTTGACATGAGGTGGCCAATAATAATCAATGAATCAACTTACAAGAAAGTTATTTAATTAATTTTATAAACGCGATTTTTTCTAACAACTGAATAGGATGCTTACCAAGATCAATTAATAGTCGTCGTATACACACGTCGTGACTTCAAGTTTGTCAGCAAGTGCAAGCGCGGCAGCAGCTACAGTAGGGAGAAAGTAATGATGCAACCGAGGTCGCCGCGTGTGTGGGAACATTACCTTCTACTGCTCATCACATCGTGTCGTGTGTGTAGTCACTACCCTAGACCACACTACTGTACCTCTACTGTACTGCTACTACCCAATACACAGCTACAGTAGGAAGAAAGTAATGATGCAACCGAGGTCGCCGCGTGTGTGGGAACATTACCTTCTACTGCTCATCACATCGTGCCGTGTGTGTAGTCACTACCCTAGACCACACTACTGTACCTCTACTGTACTGCTACTACCCAATACACAGCTACAGTAGGAAGAAAGTAATAATGCAACCGAGGTCGCCGCGTGTGTGGGAACATTACCTTCTACTGCTCATCAGATCGTGCCGTGTGTGTAGTCACTACCCTAGACCACACTACTGTACCACTACTGTACTGCTACTACCCACTACACAACTACAGTAGGGAGAAAGTAATGATGCAACCGAGGTCACTGCATGTGTAGGAACATTACCTTCTACTGCTCATCACATCGTGCCGTGTGTAGTCACTGCCCTAGGCCTCACTACTGTACCACTACTGTACTGCTACTACCCACTACACAGCTACAGTAGGGAGAAAGTAATGATGCAACCGAGGTCGCCGCGTGTGTGGGAACATTACCTTCTACTGCTCATCACATCGTGCCGTGTGTGTAGTCACTACCCTAGACCACACTACTGTACCTCTACTGTACTGCTACTACCCAATACACAGCTACAGTAGGAAGAAAGTAATAATGCAACCGAGGTCGCCGCGTGTGTGGGAACATTACCTTCTACTGCTCATCAGATCGTGCCGTGTGTGTAGTCACTACCCTAGACCACACTACTGTACCACTACCGTACTGCTACTACCCACTACACAACTACAGTAGGGAGAAAGTAATGATGCAACCGAGGTCACTGCATGTGTAGGAACATTACCTTCTACTGCTCATCACATCGTGCCGTGTGTAGTCACTGCCCTAGGCCTCACTACTGTACCACTACTGTACTGCTACTACCCACTACACAACTACAGTAGGAAGAAAACTGTAGCGAATGAAATAAGGAAAACCACGTGGGTACGTCTCAGATCATAGCTAGCTCAATTAGCTGAGACGGGAATTTCAGTAGTTTTAAAAATTGTTTGCTCAACTTTAATCTAAGAACACCAACGTATCATATTTTCCTCAACACCTCCTTTTAGCGAAATTCCCATATAGGGAATAAGCTATTACCGTAGGTCTCATGGTAAGACCTAGACCCGGGACCGATTTACTTTTTCGTTTTGAGGTCCCCAGAGGCCAAAAACACCATCCGTTCACATTCATATATATATATATATATATATATATATATATATATATATATATATATATATATATATATATATGTGTGTGTCCGTTAGCGCGATAACTCGAGCAAAAATTATCCGATTTTGATGAAATTTGGTACAAAAGTGTAAACCTACGTTTATTCGAACGAGCATAATCGGACCATGGGAACAGGGGTTTATGGGGTTTTTATTGGGTAGAAATAAAAAGTTTTGTAATTTCTTTCTCTACCATTTTGTAGAGCTTAAAAAAAAATTTAGTATATTGAAGTGCTGTTGTATGCCTAACGGTCAAAAATTCAAAAAAAGTGTAATTTAAAATTCCCATGTTATTCTTATGGAGAAAATGAAAACTGTTGTAATTTTCTTGTTTATGGATATAATGTTGATAAAATTTGGCAAATTTATTTATTTCATCCGATACTATTGACATATGGTCAAAAAACACTTTTTACCTTCCCCGTAGCAGCAAACCTAAGCACTCGTTAAATCTAATGTTATTTAAATTGGAAATATATATGTCTTATTTATGGAAATATTTTAGTAAAAATGTAATCAGACAAGTTGAAATTCGCTTAGTCTGCAGGTTTGCTGCGGCGGGGGTATTGACTCTTAACATCCATTTATTTTATTCTTAATCTTTTATCCAAGAATGATCACCTTTTCGTTAAACATTCTACAACACAAGAAATGGGAGTTGTAAGTAGTTAAAGAGTGATTGAACTTCAAACAAACAAACACACAAACTTTCACATTTATAATATTAGAAAGATGTAGAACACTCGTCTTCATAAAAATCTGTTATCAAGATAGATTTCGGAACCTTCGACCTACTGTATATAGTAATCATGGAACCGCTCATTTACCCAACGATTCGATGCGATTGATCTCGAATGTAATCACAAACAGTCAGCTGATATTGCAATATCATGAAAACCAGAGCAAGGGGAAAGAACGGGACGTTCACTCCGCTCCAGATCTAGAGCACATCCTCGGCTGGGGAATAAAGATCATCATATTATGTTTGGAGACTGGATACAGCGAGACATTGCGTTGCGTTAAATAAAGTAACGTATTGCATGATAAAGTTTATATAATCGATGTATCTTTGATTTTTACATTTATTAGTTTACTAATAGGCTACATTTGTTTAGAACATTTGCAAATTTACATTTGTTTGATTTGATTTTTCAAAACAAAACGTTATTTAATTTTTGAGAACCTGGTTGTTTAATAGTTTTATTTATAACCCTTTTTATAGTTTAACTATTTGATTTCATCGTGCAGGTGTTAGTGTAGAGCAGTGATTTGGTGCTTGTATTTCATAACTGTAATAAGTACAGAGTGTAAGAACACGTGTACTTTATAAATAAATAATGTGTTTATAGAATAGGAAAGAATAGGGAAAAGAAAGCGTTTTAAGTTAAGCAATGTATTTTATTCTGCTTATGAAAAGCGTGCATTTCTTTCAGTTCGAGGTTATGTTTAACCAACATACACGAGTAACTTTTCAGGCTGAAAGACACTGTCACTCCAATACCATACAACATACACTCACAAATCCAAAGACAACGAACTACTGTATATTGTACATATTGCAATCAGCGATCTAGGTAGAATGCCGTTGGTTTAAGAGTTTCGTTCCTACTTATTTTAAATGCATTTACTTATTTTAAGTCTTGCTGCCAAAATACTCTGTTATAAAATAAGTGCCTGTCACAAACCACCTTAGAACTAGTAACATAATTATTTTTGTACTTAGAAAAAACATAACGAAAACAATACAGTTAACTTTGCCTTTTTTAAATCTATTGATCCTCGCCGAAATGTATGTATCATGAATAAATATATTTGAGTTTGAATAAATAAAGTAGAGTGGCTAAGATTAACTGTTTTGTCACGACCATGAACACCCCAAATATCAAAGACAGCTAGGTTATATTTTGAACATCGAATTTAAACAGACTATCGTAAAGAGTCCAACCAACGACGTTTTGATTTTTATATGACAAAATAAATATTGTTACAGCAAAACCTTGATAACAAAACTCTCATGGGGATTAATAAGGTTGACTTCTTATCGAGGATTTGAATGTGGTTAGGGAAAAATAGATTCTAGGTGATTTGAAAATGGCACTTGTTATCAAGGGTTACTTGTTATCGAAGTTCAACTGTGTAACTCAAAATATTACTATTGTGAAACTGTGCCGATTGCAAAACTACGAATAGTTGTAGAACAATACATTTCATTATAGAATTAATTTTATATCATGTAATGGTGTTATTCTGAAACTTGGCTCAACATGTTCATACTGGCAATGAAGTTGAACTAATTTAATAATAAAAACAAACAGTAAAATCACAATGCTTTAAATATACTATGCAGTTTTACAACTAGAAATCGACTACTTTAGACACAATTGCATGCAGTTGCAAGACCATTGTATAAGGTTATGATAAAACCAAACCTATCAGCGAGTGTTGGAGGAAATAAATTACAATGACATCAACGAATATGACTCATCGAATGAGTCATCAAATTATTTATTGTGAGTTTATCAAGGTTACAATGCCACAAGAGGGACGATCCGCGGGGTGCCATATGGCAATTATAACTTACAATGAAACAATGCTTAACCTGTCGTTGATTTATTTGGAAGCCAGAAATAGCTTTGATTCAATTTCATTGTGTAAAAGTGATTCACTGTAAATTATCTTTGTAAATGTAACTATAGTTGCAATAGTTGAAACAACATAATTATACCTAGGTTTAAGCAAATATTATTTTCACCACACTATGATGTTTTTGGCTGTATTACATACGTTAATTGGTGGCTGAAAGTAACGTTTTGCTGGCCATGCCAGCTGTCATCGTAATTTGGGGACCGAGCAGGTTTTTACAGGCCGGGGCCGCAAAATCAGCTGTCCGCTTACTTACTTAAAACATGAATTCATCTTAAATACACAATCAAAATCCATAGCATTGCAATAGAATTGTGTTATTGTCACCGTTGCCTAGCAACTATTTATTTTTATTTTTGCTGATTCCTCAAATTATTTCTTCACATAACCTTAAATGTGTAGTTGTGTTGACCATCAGTGTGCATTATTATAGTGGTGAATAGCGGTAATAGGGTATAGTGTGGTGAAAAATAGCGTTCGTACCACGGACCGAAATGGTTTTGCAGCTCTCGATCGATTTAAGATCTCGACTTCGTCTCGAACTTAAAAACTATCTCGAGCCGGCAAAACCTCATTTTCGGCCCTAGGTACGAAATATACTATTTTACAAAGTTGCGTATTTTCTTTAGCCAGCAATAATCGATATCCATTCCAACATCATATAAAATTTCGTTCATCCCAGGACCCAGCTGTTCCCGTGGTTTTAAATAAATGATCCTGGCTAATTAAACAGTTGATCTTAGTCAGTAACAAAGCTACTTATATCATCTCATCATTCTACAGTCATACTTCTATCACATTTGGGTTGAAATACGCACCTAGGTGGCGTCCCCATCTCAATGATTGATAAATTAATTATCATATAGACATTGTATTTAATGCTTTCTTGCCTCCACATTCTAGTTTGGAAGACAAAATCATTATGAATCTATTTTGATAAATAAATAACAGTTTAAAACAACATTGGCGTTTTCCTTTCACTAATTTTACTGTCAAATAAGATGGGAAATATTTAAGAGTCGAAATATCAAGTGATTGATTGACAAACCACTTGTGACAATCTCTTCTCTTGAATATTAAGTCAATGATGGGTTTGTTGGGTGGTCAAATCCTTTTGAAGTTCATATTGATTTTTGACTATAGTGTAGTGTGAATTCTTTTAATTATGCAGTTAATAAATGCAATATGTAATGTGTTCAGTTATTCAGTTTTAACTATTGGTATTGGAATTAGTGCGACACATCTGAATAAATATTTTTTTTTTTAACATCTAATCCGATATTTACAAAAGATTTAGTTGGTGTTTGCGTTAATTATAAACCTTTTTCATCCACTACCTATAAATTTATAGATGACCAAGCTAATCACAATGATCTATGTAAATAAACGTGTTAAGATAAGTATTGTCATGGGTTTGATAGTTATGTCCTAGCCTTACCTAACATAACTTGTCTAAGCAAAATAACATGGTCTAATCCAACCCAACCCAATCTTATCAGAACAAACCATCTCTACCATCATTATCACCGAAACCCAGGTGGCACATTGAATAACGCCAGAGTGTCAAACACATTGACCACAACCTGAAATACTTGATAAACAAGCAATAACAATATACAACAAATCGTCTTTTATCTAAAAGGGTCATCACGAAGCAGGCTGATTACAGTAATCCTATTCCGACGAAACATCCACAGACGAATGCTAATACCAGACAGATCAGCTGTTTCGTAACGGACGGTTCCCGCCGGAACGGTCCTTTTGTGGCGGGTAATCGGCCGACATCGCGGTAGTGGGCCGATCAGGAATTATCAAACCAATTTCCAACCAGTGATTATACCCGTCCTATTATCATTATCTGGCCCATCGGCTGTTGCCACTGTGCTGCGCAGCCCACCCCCAGGATCCCAAGATGTGGACAGATAAAGGTAATTTGATCATAATTGTTTAATCCACCCAAAATTTAATTTCTTTATTACTCTTGTTTATGTGCTCACCCAGTTATGTGATAACGATGTACCATTCTATTCTACTGGATCACTTCTTTTGTTTCTGGTTCTTATCAATTCTTATCGTATTATAACAAGGTATGTTCCAGCTTCAACGAAATCGACTATTTGATTATGTATCATGTGTATTTAATTATTTATTATATACTTAATGGGACCGATTAGTATTCGGGCGTCACCAGCCTGCGATCGTCATAGTTATCCAATAATCATCAGTTTCTGATTGGTGTCAGTCTGTTACAATCATCAGCCTCCACGACCATCACAAGTCTCATCATCAGTCTCTGGTTAGCGTCATAGTCTGTTATAATAATCAGTCTCCGATCATCACAAGTTCCATCATCAGTCTCCGATCATCACGAGTCAGATCATCAGTCTCTGATTTGGCCCGACGATGACATCGAAATAGATAGTTACTTTTACATCTTTAGTTTATGTGTTCCGTGTTGTAAACATTTTCGGTATATGTGGGAATATGTAAAATAGTGCCCTTACCACAGTTCGTACACTGTCTTGTATTAGAGGTGGCTGTGCTAAGTCTCAACGACCTCTAAATAAACAAGGTGACATCTGCCTTATTAAACTACCACCACCTTACAATTAATTAACAGGGCCTAACGTGACATGTAGGCCTACCTTATTTAACTTGCCCCAAATAATTAAACCAAATAACAATTATTATGACCTTTTTTCTGAATCTATAAGTATAAAAGAGGATGATTGTATATTTGGCAGTGACTAGCTGTAACCCGCGGGCTTTGCCCCGTTTAACTTCTTAATTTTCAAGATGATCTCGTTCGCATGGCTAACTCGCCTCCAGGTTGAAGTTCGTTCGCTACGCTCACTCACCTTTTGGTTGCAAATTAGCCGTTGCCATAAATGTAAAAGAAATAATAGTGCTGCACCCTGTTGGTAATCCTTGTAACTTTAATGCTATTGAACATCATAGAACAGAACCAACTTGTTTAATTGAAACAGCTGTTAAGATTCATTAATTCCATTTCTCATAAGGTTAACATGGGAAACTCCAGAGCCACTGGGGCGGAGCCGATTGGACGGATCACGAAATTGATGGTGTATAAACCTATTCCATGAAATTCTACACGTATGTACCAAGTTTCGTGGCCGTCGGTCCAGCGGTGTCTGAGTTTATCACTGCCAAATATACCAACATCCTCTTTTATACTTATGTAGAAAGATAAACTCAGACACCGCCGAACCGATTGCCACGAAACTTGGTACACATGGGCTTAAACTGTCACAAATTTATTCTTCTTTAATGTAATAATATAAAATCTTCGGTAAAATCAACGGTTCGCGAGATAGAATGAAAAACAATAGGAATTGACCAATTTTTGATATTTCGATAACAAATGGCGCGCCCCGCACCCGCGGCGCGCGGTGGTATCTCGAGGTGGATAACTTGGATTTTATATTATCCAAAAATCAGAACTACCCGACCTTTTGCATACCGAAATGTCTTATTTTACTGGACTATATCGCTTTTGCCATAGTTTTTAATACAACCGATTTATTTTTGTTACCATGGATATTGAAAACTGCATTTATATTAATTCAATCAATGCACGCAGTAATTTCAACGAAACATAGTTTAATAAAAATATACCTATATAAGTAACTTATTTGTATAAACAAGCCGATCTGTCATCTCATAAGAAGATTGTTCAACCCGGAAGACATGGGTTCCAAAAAACGCCGAAATCTGACCTCTCAACGTTCAAGAGTAAGAGATTGTCACGTCACGTCAAATGTGTGGATATAAACGGCTACGTTGTACTATTTGATTGAGTAAGTACACCTCTATGGAGTGTAAATACAAGAGCAATAGCCTACATATAAATAGAATGTAATTGTTCAATTAATGTTAATAGGACTAAATCTAAAGCAATATAAATCGCTCGAAATGTATACAGTAATTTGTAGTTTTAAATACAAACTTAGCACACAACATCTATAGAAGAAAGTAAAACGTTAGGAAGCAATACATTATTTTGAGACTTTGAAGTTGGACGACGAAGAAATCAATTTGGTAAATTTGATGCGTAATAATAACGTAATCTATTTGATTAGTAATGTAGCCTAATATCAATAAGGTCGTAATACTATGTGTTGGGTATCACCCTACACTAGATTCAAACATCTACAATATCTAGAAAACAAAACAAGGATAGATATATTAGACGATAAGTTATTCCAAGATATTGGATAAGTCCCTCCATTATGATTATGTTGATTAAATTAAATCAAATACTGTATTTTGATATCCAATTTGTAAACTCAAATCTCTCTGGATTTTGAAATTTGGATTACTTTACCACGTCGTATTGTCATCAGATTTCATTATAATATTGTATATTGCATTATAAAAATAATTTATGTTTGTTTTAAGTTATTGTCAAAGGATATCTCATTGAGACATAAGAGGTAACCTAATGTGTGTGTTATGTTTACTTTCGAATCTTTCATGTTACCTTCAGTTGTAATATCTTATGATTTGTCTCAGATTTAATGCAGGAGTGGGATTGGACTAGAGACTAGAGGAGACAGTATACAAGTACAGTATATTATGTTATTTTCTCTAAATTATCATTATCATTATTAATTTTAAGCCGTTCCTCGACCCGGGCGAGTCGAGTCACAGCTTGGCAGAGATTGAAACAGTTATACTCTTATACGGATGTATTAATTCACATACTCTTAATTCACATACTCTCATATGGATGTATTAGTTCACTTACATCCCTGCGAGAGGCAAATGCAATTATTTTCATTTTATGTATTTTAGTAAAAAAAAACGTCCTATGAGTTTAATAAATATAATAGTAAATACCCCCGCCGCAGCAAACCTGCCGACTAAGCGAATTTCCATTTGTCTGAATTGATTTTCAGTTAAATATATTTAAATAACATTAGGTTTAACGAGTACCTAGGTTTGCTGCTACAAGGAAACTAATAAAGTGTGTTTTTGAGTAAAATATTGATAGCTTAGTACAAAATAAATAAATTTGCCAAGTTTGATCAAAATATATCCATAAACAAGCAAACTACAACATTGGACAATATTCTCCATAAGAATAACATGGGAATTTTAAATTTACAATTTTTTTAATTTTCTCCGTTACTAATAATCGAACAAAAATACTTTTATATACTAAATTATTTGTTTTTTTAAGCTCTTTAAAAAGGTTTAAAGTGAAATCGGGAAATTTTGTGTTTTGAGGGTCAAAAGTGAGAAAAACCAATTTTTACCCCATAAAACCCCCCGTAAAGCCCCGTTCCCATGGTCCGATCGTGCTGGTTCGCGAACTCATTCAAGTTTATCCCACTTTACACCTTTAAACCAAATTTCATCAAAATCGGACAAAAAAACTCAAGTTATCGCGTTCACGGACGTATATATATATATATATGTCTATATATATATATACATATATAAAAATTTGAACGAATGGTGTTTTTGGCCTCTGGGGACATCAAAATGAAAAAGTAAATCGGTCCCGGGTCTAGGTCTTACCGTGCCACCTACGGTAATAGCTACTTCCCTATAGGGAAATTCGCTAAAAGTTAAGTAGCTTTTAAAATTTATATAAACGATATCAGAAGTTTGATTAAATTGTACAACTTGTATAAAACAGAGCTCTCACAATGCAAAATATTGCTTTGTTTACATTGGGCCTGCAATAGTTCAGGGGTTTACCACCAGATGCTTTGGGGTATATCTCTGGCGGCCAGTTTAGGAATTAGCTACCCTTAAAAATTACCATCTAAAGATTGATGTGGTCAATAAAGATGCAATAAATATAAATTAGCTTAAAACTGACAGAAACGAACATATATATTTATAGAAATATGAAATGAAACATTTTCCCAATTTGAGTAAACCCTAATACAGTTTTTTTATTTCATGTTTGTGTACGTATGTGAGAGTTTCTATGAATATTCACACCAAAGCTACAGCGTCGATGGAAGTGTTGAAAATTTGACTAATGATGTAAATTTGAGAGCAACACATTTCTGAACTGAACCTTAGGTGAGTTACATTAACTTCAATCCTCAATTTTATTACAGATAATACTGATATAATTATTGTGTTAAATGAATTGACATTCACACAACTTTCAAAAGTCAAATTTTACCTCCTTCCATAACCATTCATGCGTAGCCTAAAAATGCAATGTTGAATGTTATCACAGCCAATAGACCATTGGACTATGCCATAATAGTCTGTGATATTTTATATATTTACAGCATTTATATTAAGTTTACGAGTGAGTTTACGTAGACCTGCATTTTAGCAGTTAAAATTGTAACAATTGTGTTTCGTATTTTAATAGAATGCTATTTTCAAACGCCTTCCAGTAATCATGTTAATAACACTTGAGTTGCTTTTCTATGGTTAATTTAAACTTTACAACATATATTTAACACGACAAATGCAACAAAATGTTTAATAGTGGTGATACGATTGGCATTTCATGAACAAACAGTACAGGCAAACAATCAACAATTTTACGATTAGAACTACTGACAGGTTCTGTAAATCTATAAAAGTTTAATTCTTATTATTTCAAAGCGCAGTAGCATTGGAATTATAATATCCTACATAAAGTGTGTCCCCAGTGAAAACTGTGTTAATTTAGAAGATTAAACAGTAGATAGCTACTTGGGTACTGCTAACTTCTTACTGTGTAAATGATTGTACGAAGATGGTTTCGTAATCGGACGTTGCAGTTCTATTGAATGATCCTCAATTTCAACGGAAACACCTAAATGAACCACAGAAGAAACATTTCTTGAGCCATCACAGTCCCTAGGTGGGTCGACAACTGGGCCTGGTACAGTGTAGCCTACATACAACGGATTGTTGGGAATGAAATGAGAGGTTTGCCAAACTTGTATAGCGTCTAGAGAAAGCTTCTTTCAAGAACTTTGAATATCCTAGAACCTTATGAAAAATTCAAGTTGAACCTTAATTTGTATTCGAAAAATGAAATACTGTATATGCGTTTCAATATAGTATCGAGGTATTGTTTTATTCGAGCACAAAACAAATAGCATACTCTTGGAATAAAATTCGCATTATTGTAAATAAATACTTGATAAAAAAACAAATAATTATTATTATCATTTGTTTTCTAATATTATTATCATTATTATCAAATGAAATTGAATCAAACCGACAGCTAATATTAGCCTGAGAGTGACTCACAGTCGGCATCTAGCTCTGATCATGTCAACCGGTAACGTGTGTGCGACAGGCCTGTTAGTTTTATTTTCGTATATTTGTATTCGTAAAACCGTAACGGAAGTTACAACTTATTGGGCTGTAGACAAAAGGTAAATACAATTTTTTAGTTTTAAATTTAGTCTATGAATCTACACTTGCCTTACATTCATATTCTGCTTAAATTAGGTACTTATGTACCTATTTACTTTTGTACTGTATGGACTTATTTGTGTGTAATATAGAAATTAATAAAATAATGAATGAACAATAGTTATGGTATGAATGAAACTCTGTACTCGAATGGTGTAGTCCCTTAGATTAATCTTTTTGAAGCAAAATGTCTTAATCGTTCATTTCTGACTTTTTAACTACAAATGTACGCAAGTACCTTATAATGAAGGTAATATTAAAATTTAAATTAACAGGGCCTAACGTGACATGTAGGCCTACCTTATTTAACTTGCCCCAAATGATTAAATCAAATAACAATTATTATGCCCTTTTTTCTGAATAAACGTTATAAAATAGCAAAACATATAATCACTATAACAAGCACAGACTATTTAGTTAGTGCTTTACTAACCTACCTGCAATGTTTCTATCACTGTGATTTTAACACCTCTAGTCCACCTTGAGAATCTTCCAATAAATCAACAACTGACAGATTATTAACAGGCTCATTGTCTTCAGGTCATCCAATACATTACATTGCATCACTGAGGAGGCTGGACTTGAGAAAGTGACCTTGACTATGGACTAGGACCAGTTTGATTGAATACAATGACCTTGAAGATGAGTAGGGGGCCGGCATATGATAAGTGGAAGATTAAACGAAAGTGAAACTGGACACGTAAACTGGTTCACTACATTGTTGTGGCGGGAGTGGCCGGAGGGCCGCGGGGAGGACCTGTCTTATGCAAGAGTTTAGTTAATAGGAGGATATTGTAGGGTACGTTCATAATAGTTTTAAAAGCTATATTACCCAAAACTTTTGCTTAAAAACTGGTATTTATTTAAATTGGTCACGCGAAGCATATTTGGTGAAGTGGTTATGAACACTTGGAGATGTTTTTAAGGTTATGTACTTTTGTTTCTTTATTCGAGAATAGTTATTTGTGTAACTAGTGGTGAAAGTGGCACTTTGCTGCACACGAGAGCAATGTTTACGCACGAGCCGCAGGCGAGTGTGGAATGATCTCGAGTGCAGCAAAGGCCTTTTTCACTCGTGTTACACATTATATTTTTCCTACAGTCCCTATAAAGCATATAAATAATTAGTTAATTAGTCTTTCAAACACTATACAACACGTTTTGAGGTTCAGCTGGCAAAACAAATGGTGCCCTAGAGAAAGTAGTACCCACGGTCCGTATCACTCCGCTATTTTTCCTCGGCAAGAATTGTGCTCCGCGTTTTGAGAATATAGTTCCGTATGATTTTGTAATTTGAAGTGGTTTCCGTGCCTAAAAAAATGCTTTAAAGGTATTTTCTTGTTTATTAAGATCGTAGGAATGTTTTAAAAACGTTTAAAAGAAAAGTCCAGAAAGTTCAGAAATACCGAAACTATAAACACGAAATGACAGTTAAATCGTAGTTATAATAGTCAATCAGCTGCTCATAGTATTTTTATCTTAAAGTGTTGCCAACCTATTTCCAAGCGTACACGGATTACGTGTATAATAGAACCACGCTGTTTTGTGTTGTTTCGTTGGAATCCTGATGTGCGGCAAAGTATAAACCGTACGGCAAAGTATAAACCGTACGGCAAAGTATAAATATGCAGCAATTAGAAGCTTTCTGTACTATAAACAGTACAAGGAAGCCAACTTTGTCGGGTGACTGTAGGAAATAGTTATTTGTGTAACTAGTGGTGAAACGAGCCGCAGGCGAGTGCGGAATGATCTCGAGTGCAGCAAAGGCCTTTTTCACTCGTGTTACACATTATATTTTTCCTACAGTCACTATAAAGCATATCAATAATTATTAGTCTTTCAAACACTATACAACACGTTTTTAGGTTCAGCTGGCAACACAAATGGTGCCCTAGAGAAAGTAGTACCCGCGGTCCGTATCACTCCGCTATTTTTCCTCGGCAAGAAATGTGCTCCGCGTTTTGAGAATATAGTTCCGTATGTTTTTGTAATTTGAAGTGGTTTCCGTGCCTAAAAAAATGCGTTAAAGGTATTTTCTTGTTTATTAAGATCGTAGGAATGTTTTAAAAACGTTTAAAAGAAAAGTCCAGAAAGTTCAGAAATACCGAAACTATAAACACGAAATGACAGGTTAAATCGTAGTTATAATAGTCAATCAGCTGCTCATAGTATTATTATCTTTAAGTGTTGCCAACCTATTTCCAAGCTTACACGGATTACGTGCATAATAGAACCACGCTGTTTTGTGTTGTTTCGTTGGAATCCTGATGTGCGGCAAAGTATAAACCGTACGACAAAGTATAAACCGTACGGCAAAGTATAAATATGCAGCAATTAGCAGCTTTCTGTACTATAAACAGTACAAGGAAGCCAACTTTGTCGGGTGACTGTAGGAAAAATATTTTTTCATAATAAGTGCACAAAAAAAGATCGAAGATCTGTAACCATTAAATATTGAGCAGTAAATATAAGACGCTTGACAAAGAAACAATGCAATCAATTGAGAAGGGACGTGAAAAACTAAGTACTTCAGGGGAAGATTTCAACAGGTATTAGTAACCAGAAAGAACAACGGTAGAAGGACTACTGCATAATTATAGTGAATTTAAAAAAAATAAAAACTAAATGAAAAGTACCAGTAATTGTGAGTACAATAAACTAAGAAAATACTAACAATGTTTTGTTAGAATTACAAAATATTTTGCAATGTTTCGTTTAAACTCGCATAACACTAAGTTACGTGATTTTATTAGCAGCTAAACCCTTAACCGAGGAGTGTAAAACACCTGTAACTTTCAAACAGCTATGCCCCCTCTACCGGTTAAATGAATTAAACACAATTGGAGCTTACCTTAAAATATTACCCTCAATCTGCCAGAACACGCATCATTCATGTATCAAAAATTGGTTTTCCAAAAATATTAGTCAAGCTATTGAAAATAGGGGTATCTATATATTAAAAAATATCGGTTTTTCTTTTCCGAGTCCGTCCGCCTCTTCTACCCGACCGATTTTCATAATTTTGGTCTTAAATTAAAGGTATGCACGCGTAGATTTGCCATCAAGCATCAGCATTCATTTATCTACAGTATTACTTGACCAAAAAACATAAATTAGATTTTTTTTTAAATTGTTACTTCAATTGAAGATATATTTCCTCAGTTATAATTACGTAATCCTATGTGATTTGGTCTAAGAATCTTCAGTGAAATACCAGCTTTCATTTGAGCCCTTGATTATTAAGATCGGACGTACCTGAAGCGCGCTGCTGAATTCCAAACAATAAAAAATGTAATTATTTTGGTATTTACCGACGACCAGTGATAACCCCATTTTTATTTTAGTTTGTTTATATGTTTTGTTCTTAAAATACTCCTAGAAATAAAAGCTTTCATTTGAGATATAGATCGTTCGTATCAGTTATGTTCAAAATACTGTATTACTCAATCAAAAAACATCTTATATATTAAAAAAATTTGGGTTTTCTTTTCCGAGTTCATTTGGCTCTTCTACCCTACTGATTTTCATGATTGAGGTCTCAAATTGAAGGTATGCTCGCACAGATTTGCCATCAAGCATCGGCATATATTTATCTATAATCCCACTCGGGTTATACGTAAACGAAATTTGCTCCCCATGTATTTCTTATGGGAGCTAAATTTGGTTTTCCTTTTCCGAGTTCGTTTGGCTCTTCTACCCGACCAATTTTCATGATTGAGGTCTCAAATTGAAGGTATGCACCCACTGTATTACTCAACTAAAAAACATAATTTGATTCATTTTTTAACTCTTACTTCAATTTGAGGTGTATTTCCCCAATTATAATTATATAATCCTATACATTTTGGTCTAAGAACCTTAAGTGAAATTCCGGCTTTCATTTAAGCTATTAGTTATTCAAATCGGACGATTTTCAAGAAACGGAAGGTGAACAACCAACATAAAAAATATTTTTCATAAGGTTTTTCTATGATTAAAAATCAATCTCTCCAGTATTGTTTATGTTTTTTATATGTTTTAGACTCAAAATAATCAGTAATAATATAATTATATGCTTTAATTTGAGCTATTGACCGTTTGAATCAGTTATGCTCAAGATATCATAAGTTTGATTATTTCTCGGATATTATATTTATTTTAACGCTGCGGAGCAGCATGGGTCCTCTAGTAAAAATGAATTCTGAATGCTGCACACTGAATTCCCTTGTTCAGTTAAAGGTATACCTACAGACCATAATAAAAAAGGAAACTGTTTAACCTGCCTTAAAACCACACATTACAGCTTGAGCGTGCACTATCAGTCATAACTAAAAGCCACAAATAATCCTAGCAATAATGAATTATCTCAGGAGAGATGCCATCTCCCTTCTCCTTGCATAATTTTAAATGCTACGGTTAACAGCGTTAAAGGCCAATAAACGATCGACCGATCATATCTGATTGTAGAACAGCTGTTGTGTGAATCCACCGACATTTCCACCGACGTGACGTCATCCCGATACCGATCTACGAAGATCCACCGTTTAGAATACGTTTAACTTTTACTCGTCTTTGTATTGTAATTTTATATCGGACTCGATGACTGAATCGTGCGAAGTTGTTGACGAAGCGTTGCGGAATTGCTCAATTATTGGGGAAAACTGGGAGATTGTAATTCCGTGAATTGGGGTAGATTCTCGGTGGGTTTATCTTATTAACATTTGATTTTCAATATTTATGACACTCACCACGATTCGTGGATTTTTAAACAAATGCATGAGCTTACCTTTGAAAAAGAAGTGGTTAAGGATACAATAAAGATACAACCATTACAACGAAGTAACGAGAGGTGTTAATAACTTGGATGTAGTGAGTTTACAGTACTGTACCTAAATAAAGGAGTACCTTCGTATGGGTTTTCCGCGTTCAAAAAGAGACTAGGTACGTTATTGAAAACCAGTCATAATGAGAAGTTCTGAAAGAGGAAGGCCTTAGAAATAACGGTGGAACCCAGCGAAAATGTATGTAAATGTATGATGTAGTGCAAACAGGAGCGTAAGGTCAATCCGTGGATCGAGATATATGGTGGGTCTTTTTGGTTTGCGGCAAAAACATGGCCCTAGAATATGATTTTTTGGATGCATTTGATCAATTAGCCAAGCAGCCTTGAAGTGCACTAAGTTGTGTCCAATATAAATGTACACAATCAACCACTGTTTGAAATTTGATACGGTTTATCTAAAAGTCCTTGGGACTCTTTAGTGGTAGAAATGGGAAATATGTGTGGCTATGTACAAGGGCAGAGAAGAAGGATATTTTAAGCAAGGATATTCCACACCATATGGCTGTCTGATTTTTCTAATCTTTGCTTAGCCTTCTGCGTTCCTAGCTCTATGGTTGACTTGGTATATAATTGAGTAGCTGTCTGGTTGCCCTAATGTTTGCTCAGCTGTCTGGTTGCCGTAATTTTTTTCTCAGCTATGTGGTTGCCGTAATTTTTCCTCAGCTGTATGGTTACCATAATTTTCCTCAGCTGTCTGGTTGCCCTAATGTTTACTCGGCTATCTGGTTGCCCTAATGTTTCCTCAGCTATTTGGTTGCCCTAATGTTTACTCGGCTATCTGGTTGCCCTAATGTTTACTCAGCTATTTGGTTGCCCTAATGTTTACTCGGCTATCTGGTTGCCCTAATGTTTCCTCAGCTATTTGGTTGCCCTAATGTTTACTCGGCTATCTGGTTGCCCTAATGTTTCCTCAGCTATCTGGTTGCCCTAATGTTTGCTCAGCTATATGGTTACCCTAATGTTTACTCGGCTATCTGGTTGCCGTTGCTCTGTTGCCAGAGTTGTCAGGTTGCCACACTTTGACAATAGCAGAGATACCATCTCTTGTCCGACTACATCGCATCTCCATTCTGCCGCGCCAGTAACAGGTTCATTACAACACTCACCACTGTTACTTTTACTTCCTTACAATTCTCAACTTGTAATTGCGGTTTGATCAGAAAAATCCACGGAAGAATCGTCTTATAACCAACCCTAGATGTCAAGAAATTACCCCTAGGGCTCATTGCCGATATTTTAGTTGTTGCGTTTGGAACATGTGATAAATGCCATGTGATTGAGGTAAATTGCCTGTGACTATGGGGAGTAATAGGGAGATTGAATTCCTATGTTTAAGCTATTACCAGTTTAGACAGAACCCCATTCAAACTGTAAGTACCCATTGGTACTCTCTCTTGACGCTGTTTTGTGGTTATCTTATCTTATTCAGGGACTTATTCAGGCATTGCATAATGGACTGAATAGTCAATGCGTGTAGTTATTTAAAACGTTGGTTTTAACATTATTATTCATTGTAATAAACTAGTTTCGTCGTACATTTCACGCTACTCTGTGCTCAATCGCCGACTAATAGCACGGATGTGGCGGGCCTGACTCCCGCGTCGGCGCGGTACACACCGGAACAACGCATGCGCAGACACACTTTTGGCGGGAAATGACTCAAGTTCCCTTCCCAACCTGTTTGTTTAGTGCTATATATCATTCTAACTAGCGAGTTTCCCCCAAAACATTACGTCCTCGTAACTATTCTTGTTAGAGTTATAAAACCCTGAGAGTACAAGTGGCATTCTTGGTTTATTTTGACGCTGTTATGTAAGATTTTGTAACACATTGATTTACGGTCATTCATAATTTAGACTTTTTATAATTCTTTGTCTAATAAAGTGTGTTGGGGGTATGTGTGTCCAACATATATAACAATAAACTATGTTATGCATGTTGAGATGGAACATATATAACATAATTTATTTATTTTGAAGGGCCGTTTTGAAACTAAATTGTGATTGCTACTTTTACCTCGTAAAACTGCTATTTTATCGGTGCGCAGTAATACGGCCCTGTCGAAGTACAGGTCCTCACACCTCAAGCACTCAAAATTTCGTCGATCATTTTCATACAACAAATGGTTACTAAACCAAACAAAAAGTGTTTCTGTAAGCGTTGCACAAAAGTCAAAGTAATTCATGATTTGTAATCCAAGCGATCCATTTAAGACTTCCTGTAGTCATAATGCGTTGATCTTTAGAGTTTGTTACAGTCATTAATGCCCCAACTGTAATGGCCGTTGCCTTAAATGTTAGATGACCAAGATCAAGTTATGCAACACTTTCTTCTACTGCTCGCAGTCGGTTGTCTTTACTAACAACTAGTTATGTCAGAAACATTATTTCTTATGCATACTCAAACTTCTTTGATCTTTTTCTACGACAGCGGGGAAAGTAACTCAAGATTACTACCGAATATGTATTTCAGCACAAAACGTGAAATCAGTGAAAATCCAACATAATTATGTACTGTTAAGATATGAGATTATAGATGTGAGTGTAGCAAGATGTCTTAATACAATTCTTTCCCGAATCAACAGTTACTTTCTTTAATTTCAACATGTACAAATGCTGAAATGCTGTCCATAACGTTACCAGTAAATTTTCAAATTTTTCTGGCATCTTGAAAACTAGTCTGTACAGTACACTTAATAAGAACTTTCTTTCGTGTACTAATGACACAATTAAAAGCCAATACCTAAACTGGGGAGTGAGAAGAAGGAATGTACTTCAACAAAAATGAATTGTTTTACATCCTAAGATATTATTATGTGGTTAATAATTTTGTATCCAGAACAACTTATACCTTTTGCAGTTCCAAAACCTAGCTTACAACCGGAACCTGATATAATTGATCGCTTCAGCTTTTAAGAATCATTACATACTCTGGAAAGACATATTTGGTCGATATGTACATAATTCAACAAACTACACAATTATTCATCTTAACCAGATCGCACCACTCATCCTACACGCATCCTTCCTTAGTATTTGGGTTAACGCACATAGTGGCGTCTCCATCTTAAATAATTGATTGATATATAACCATATCTTCACCTAACCCTATATTTTTTGTCTTGAGGATTCAGTTTATTCATCGACTAACGTTTGATGTCAAAGTAGACTTCCCATCTTATGGATAAAAAGATTTTACTTTTTGTTTTTTTTTTAAGAGAACATCGTTTTGAAGATTTAGAGTGTGCTACAACATAAGCCATTTTTTCTTTAGGATTTTATACGGTAGGGATATTGAAGATTTAACATTCCAGAGCTTTTTCCAATTATTGGCAAAACTATTAAAGGCTATTGAAGATGTAGTATTCATGGGTTCCTTAGTTGCGTCGATCCCAAGCCAGGTAGGGGTGAGTTGCGGCAGAAGGAATGTCCTTGTTTACGTGTCATCCTAACCTAACCCAACCTACTCAACTATACAGTCAAAGAGGGCCGCCACTTGGCTTAGTTAAGGAACGGGGTGGCTCCCTGGAGTATTTGGCGCAATTCAGGATACCCAACTACCTGACTCAGGTCAGTTAGCGCAATTAATATCCGCCCTTTTCAATAGCTGCTATTTCCCATTGGCACAATTGAAGTTTGCATGAAAAACTCAACTTGAACGCCTGCTTAGACAAGTTTCGTCGTCATTTGACCAGTTATTGACTATTTTTCTATCGTTTAGGGTAAATTTTGAAAATGTTCGGGTAATTTTCGATACCACGCTTCAACTCTTTGTTCCTCCCCGACCTTGGTAGTTGTGTAGCGTGTAGGAGTGTTTATTGTAGCCCGCGGCCACTGGTCACTTTATTACTCTAGTCATGCGGTTCAAGGCGCACCGGTGTCGTCCTCCCATTACATCGCTAACGGTCGCCATTGCGCAGCCCATTAGCGCATTGGCGACGCGCGCAAGTCGTGCGGAACCCATGTCCAACGCCCCATTTGTGGGGTATCTGTAACACCCATTGTCTGACAAATGGTTCGCCCATTAAGGCATCTTTTCATCTGAATAGAAGACGAAATGTACAGATTAGATTTTGAACCTATTTTGAATTTCTGTAGCTACAAATTAGGGATTGCAGAGTAAACTAGAAAGTACTGTTTGTGCAACAAAATATCTTCACTTGGTAATTTATACCCCGCATAGGAGATAGGGAATAACACATTTTTTAGATTTGTCAAATCTATCTATAAATTAGCGTCATGTTAAATTCACTATGGACTGACCCAATGTAGTCAGTTGAGGCGTGAGGCTTGTGGTTAAACCACTGTACTCAAGGAAATTCGGATTCAATCCCCGCCAATCACCGACCTTTGGATATGTATTAATGATTCATGCAATCCACGTGGTTTCACTTATTTAAAAAAATGACTTTTTTCTCTTAGAAGAAATTTGACGCCGTATTTTAAAATTCATTTCACTAAACGTTATTTTGGAAAATATACAATAATAGCTAAACTACTCTGCAGAAGAATCTACTTTTATTGGCACTTTTCAGCAAGCGGAGAAAGTACGATCCATTGAGCGTGTTTAAGAAAGGTTGGGCGGGTGAGGCAAAAGTCAAGAGACCAAAAACAAGACAGCCATGAACTCCGAGGAGGGAGTTGTTGAAATAAACCTTTCGCTGTTACCAAGACATCCGCTAGGAGCGCTGGAGATGAATAGCAAATGTCAAGGATGAGCTGGAGCTATTCTCCAAGATTGTCTCCGGGAATTATACAAACAAAATTGTAATCACAAGACAATGGGTTTTTTCTGGAACTTTGTTAGTAGATTTGAGGTTGATGGATTTTTGGAAACCATGAAACATGGCTTGTGATATGATTTCAGCCACATAACATATCACGGAATTTTACATAGCACGGCAATTGTGTTTTAGAGCATTTTTGAGAAAGTTTTTTGCCTTTGTAAAATGTGTTACACGCTGTACAAGACGGATCAACCACTGTAAAATTATTATCCATATAATTAACAAATTCCAACACAGTTTTCACCCTCTTTTTCGGCTCTTTTACCGCTAAATGTGCCGGAAAATTTAAAATAAGAGTTGTAATGCTGTATAAAACTTTGCCGATCTCCTTAATCCCCAGTTGTCCCTATATAAAAAGAAAGATTGAGTTATTGATATGTTCTTTGTGTAAAACACACAATTGAAGCACATGCAGTGCAGTGAGGGACGTGTTAGTTGTATCAGGTCCTTCATACCTTGCAGTACAGTTACACTGACTTATCTTACCTTATTCAAAAAAGAAAACCTTATCAATCTCATTAACCATAATACTTTTGTAATCTTCCAGTTCAAGCTAGAATGCAGACATTCTTTTACGCATCTGTCGGCATCTGGTGGGCACTCAGTTAACCTGGAGAATGAAATTTAGGAAAGGAAGAACGGTTCTTTTACCGAGGAAACAGTCCAAGTTTCCCGTGTCACGTGATGACCCTGGGATAGGACTTCCGGAGTCTCTCACGCTAATCCTGGGACAGATCAGAGGGTCACAGACCTGGGAGACCTAGGACTGTCTCTGGAGATGTTAGAGCGTTGAATGTTCGCACAATCATCCTGCTCTAGAGCGAAAGTACAGAGGAAAATTTTGCACAGAAAAATTAATCCACATACAAATTATTTTCCGTAATTTTAGACAAGTATATCTCAAGACTCACAGTTACAATCGCCCAATCTATAGAGCTCGAGAGTGCATACCGAGAGAGTTTATTACTGTCATAGAATGATGTACTGATTCTATAACAGAACATAAATGAAGGAAATTAAATTTCAAAATTGTTTGGAGTAGAAAGCACAGTTGGTTGTATACAGTTGATCTAAACGTAGCGCGTTCTACACAGTTATTTAATAAGCGTGACATCTTTTAAGTTGAGAGTTGGGATGTTTCAGTATTGTTTTTCCTTTCCTTTGACAACTATATTTGATCAAGAGCCAATCTAGGCTGTGCTATTAGGGAGTCAAACACAATAGATCTTTGTCTATCTATGTTGCAGGATTAGAAATTGACTATTCAATTTGGAAGTACAAAGTGAAGTTTTAAAATTAATAGAAGTAAAAAATACCCCCGCCGCAGCAAACCTGCAGACTAAGCGAATTTCCATTAACCTGATTGGATTTACACTAAAGTGCTTCCATAAAAATAGCACATTTATTTCCTATTTAAATAGAATTAGTTTAACGAGTACTTAGGTTTGCTGCAACAGGGAGGCTAAAAAAGATTTTTTTTAAAATTATAATAGTTTAGTAAGAAATAAAAGTATTTTCCAAAATCGACCAAAATATGTTCATAAACAAGCAAACTACAACAGTTGACTTATTCTCCATAAGAATAACATGGGAATTTTAAAATTACAATTTCTTTGAATTTTCTCCGTAACAATTAGGCGCATAATAAGGCTTCAATATACTAAATTATTTGTTTTTTTAAGCTCTACAAAATGGTTTAAAAAGAAATTGTGGAATTTTGTGTTTTTAGGGTCAAAAATGGGAAATACCTATTTTTACCCCATAAAACCCCCCATAAACCCCCGTTCCCATAGTCTGATCATGCTGGTTCGCGAACTCATTGAAGTTTATCGCCCCTTACACCTTCAAACCAAATTTTATCAAAATCGGACAAAAATTACTCAAGTTATCGTGCGGATATATATATATATATATATATAGATATATAAAAATTTGAACGAATGGTGTTTTTGGCCTCTGGGGACATCAAAATGAAAAAGTAAATCAGTCCCGGGCTTAGGTCTTACCATGAGACCTACGGTAATAGCTACTTCCCTATAGGGAAATTCGCTAAAAACTGCTGATAGTAAGCGTACATGAGGTTTAAATCGATTTGAAAATGGCGAAACCCCCTTTTGGAAGGCTTTTAAGATTCTAATATGCCCGTTGGATATCCAATCAAATTAGGTTCATAGCTACATTACCAAACATAATAATCATGATATGACAAATAGAAATAGATTCAACATGGATCCCAAGCATCAACTGGAAAAATCTCATAATTAAAAGTCCTATCAGAAAAATTACTTTTCATTTCAACAATCCAATTTCAAACAAAGCATTTCCAGTTATCTGTGACCTTCTAGAGGATTGTACTGTTGAAAGATGAAGTGCCGTTCCCCTGACCTTGCCTATGACCTTGAACTATGGCCAGGACCTGAGATAACCAATCATAAGGATGAGACTGGCCAAATGCCACCACCTGACACCTGACTGGTCAAGGACACCTGTGAGAAAGAGCTAGTCTTTGATTGAAAGTGCTGTTTGGCCGGGCAGGATGGAACTGACTTGGCATTTCAGTGACTTTTCGAGCATAACTGTGTGAAACACTGTCTTGTGGAGGTGAAGGCTAAATGTTTGATGCATTGGGTCATTTAGATTTCTGTTTAACAAGGAATTTATGTCGTTGCTAACGAGGTTGAACTTTACAGTATTTGAAATAAATTTACCATGTGTACAATATAACTCAAGTACCGTATTCACTTGCAAGTGAATTTAGCAAATTTATATGAGTCAATAACTGTTCTTTGGACCTTAAAATGTTTCTAAAATTTTGGTTTTGGACATTATTTCCCTAATAAATATTATTTGGCATTCCCTATTAGTAGAGGTTTTCTCGTTTAAGGTGGGAGGGCTTCTTACAAAAAGCCTCTGCTCCATTACACTGATTCAATTTTTAAATCAATAAAAGACATTTTCAAACTTATTCCTTGTTAACTTGTATGTTACCTTGCTCCGTCAAGTAGTCCTTTGCAGTAGTACACTACTAGGCAATTCTTGACACAAGAAGGCTGACAGTGGCATGGATTTTTCTCAAAATTTACTATCTTATACCTCCAGATACAACTATAACTTGATGATGGCAACATCCAATCACACAAATTTTACTTCTACACTCGCAACAAACTACGCTTGTCACTTACTAAGGCTCCATTATACCACAGAAAAGGGAGTGTCTTTGATTACACTTGCTTACAGCGCCAGGCCTCAGGATCCAGACAAATCGCAGCTATCAGTCAAATACAAATGATATGTGATCATCTCGCAACACCTGACACCACTCGTCAGTAAACATGTTCATACTTGGCACTGATCCAGCCACGATCAGCATTAGCGTCACCACGTCTAAATATATCAGTCGTGCACCGTGCGGTGATCATATGGCTCACGTTATGGTCAATACAGCGTGGGTAGATGTGACGTCAAACAGGGTGGTTATGGGGAAAATAATAATAATTGAGACAGTATGACTTGTCAAAACTCACTGAGAGTTCCGTGACCAATCTTAGTCTGAGGTAGACGCTTACATGTAATAACATGTAATTAGACCTAGTCAGAATCGGAATGTTTCAAAGACTAAAAGTTGAGAGTACGTAGTAAAAGTGAAGCAAAACTACGATTACATATTAATATGGTGATTTAAAGGGTCACAATGAGGCGGGAGTTTTGAATCTTTCAGGACTCTGAAGAGAGTTTGCTTCCGATTAGTGCTGAGTGCACAAAGAGAGGTTTTGGTCCCAATACCAACAATCCCATCTTATTTCAAATCTCTAGCACGTCACGAAGATTTTTCTCAAAATAGTAACGCACGACTATACATTTCGCTAAACATCAAGCATAACCCTGGCCTAAAACATAACAGTATTATTTTATCACAATTTTGGACAACGATTAAACTACATAACCACAATGTACCCCCTGTAAAATAAAACAATTTGTATAACAGTTATAAAAACACTCATTTTGTATTTCGTGTAGCTTTTAGTGCAGGCAGTTCTCCAATATAGATAACATTTTCCTCATGTGATAGGACTTCCCTTTTTTGGTTTCTAAAGGTGAATCCACATCTTAAGGTAAGCTCCAAATCACCGAATCACTGAACTATCACATGGCTACCACCCCAATAAGTTGATAGGATTCGAACCGGGACAGATTTTCTTCGCTCTATTCTCAAAACCAACTGTGCCTCCTTCATTCCTAGCTTAAATCAGTAAAAAGTGAGTAATGAAGTAAGGAGTAACGGAATTACACTAAGTGATAGAACCCATAGATCTCGGTGCGTCATCAATTAGCCAACATAAACTGTAAACAATCCTAATCACACACATTCCCACACCCAGCGATTCACCGGTCCCACCCTGGTGATGTCACAGCGTTGCCTCATGCCTCCAGTCACCGGCCTTGACTATTGTGGCCCTTGTTGCGATTAACTTACGGTACATCCTCATTGAAGTGCTGTTACCTTACGGGTTTGATAAAAAGACGATTTCTTACATACGGTCTTGATACCACGATGAACTCCTATCTTACGGTCTTGATACCATGATGATCTCTTATCTTACGGTCTTGATACCACGGTGATCTCTTATCTTACGGTCTTGATACGATAATCTCTTATCTTACTGTTTTGATACCACGATAATATCTTATCTTACGGTCTTGATACCACGATGATCTGTTACCTTATGGTCTTGATACCACAATGATATGTTATCTAACGGTACAGGCTTTTTCGGAGATGTGTTACTTTTTTTTCTCGAATCACTACTTTATGCATCCTTCCTTGATGACACTTTATGTCTTTGACGTACGCGACTTAGTCAATTTATCATCACTTTGATTTAAACCTTTTTTTTATATTAGCAAATTTTATGGGTACAGTTTCCGGACACGCTTGTCCAATGTCCATACCTTATCTCAAAAGCCTATGAAGCTCTGTTGTGTTAATCTATACCTCCACCCTTCGAGACACAACATTCAAACATTTTGGACAAAATAGTATATGTCTCCGGGTACATTATAACCGTTATAAAGATATTAAATTGTTCACGGAATGCATATTTCCCATCGGTTCCTCAAGCCGTACAAGGAGTGACAGGTGAAATGATGATGTAGAGTCAGCTGGCGTGGGAGTCTGACATAAGCATCAGCTGTGGAGTGCAGACTGCAGACTGCCAATAAACAGCTGATGGAATACTTTGAGAAAATTATACGAGGCTATAGTTCAGGCTCTTCTAAAGTTCAGTAAGAGGATTGAAAATAAACTTGAATGAATGTCTTCTCTCCCGTCGTTTATTCGATACGATAGAGATATAACGGTCGAATGGCAGGCTCGTTGGATGGACGTATAGTCGTAAAGACCGCAAAACACTTGCGTGCCTCGACCGCCCTTTCGTAAGTCCTGGGAACCAGTCCAGCAAGAGTATTCATCATAGTCCGATGCACCAGCAAGGATAGAACGGCTGAACTTTGAACGTAAATGCATCATTACTTCTTTCCATGATAATGACACTTCTTTTATGAGGTTTGGGTTTGAAAATAATCGTCATCGTTATGAAAATAACAGAAGGAGCATCACTTTCAAACACAAGTATCAAGAAAGAGGAAATATAACGATGAAATAGAACGATGTCTATGAAAGAGTTTTATGTATGGAACTATGTCCACTGTGTTCTTTTCAAATAAAATATTTGCTACTCAATATAAATTATTGATCTACGACGGTCAAGGAAGATTTAAATTATTTGTTTAAGTCGGCCTCCTAATTTATATTGCATTAAAACATCCGTAACGTAGGATGTAGGCCTACTCGATGATAAATTGGCTGAATGGGAGGTGGAAAGAACCATTATTGCATAGTAATAAGAACACAATTCCACTTAAATCTGAAGCTTTGCAAAATTTCGTAACAATGTCCAATGGTCATTAAAGCATTCAGCTGCCAACCTGTACAGTACCTCCAGTCCTCTCCACCTAAAACATATTCTTCCACTCTTGGTAAATTAGACGGAGACGTTGTCAAGATAATCGTGATTTGTCAACATTCCCGAAATAGCCAGAACTCTAACCTGACCTTCCTCAAAAGGCAAAACAGTACCCTAGCAGACTAGTTTGTCACGGTGATATCTCTTATCAGATGAAGATGTTGAGGACATTCTAAGCTGATCTCACGGAGAGGTCACGACACATTCACCCCCCCCCCACTCTTTATCACCCCCCCCCCCCCCACCCACTCTCTCACACTCTGGACCACGTACATTTTACTCGTGCAACCGTGTTTTCCGCATTACAGGAGGCATGGAACTAACGATGCAATCTCCGAGGTAACCACGATTGAGTTGTGAGACGAAATCAAGGTGTGACTCAGTGAGGAAGCTATTTGGATTACTAGCAAACCCGTTGTGGCTTCACTCACGAAAATTATGTGTTTAATCAGATGGGCCATCAAAATAATTTGAAAAAACTTATTAAACCTAATTCTATTTATATTTGATCACTTAATTTAGCTAAGCATGTTACTAACGAGGTTAAAACCAAGGGAAAACATTTAAAATATCAACTTCTCTTCTACCAAGAGCTTAAAACTAAGTTACTCACTCTGAAACCAGCTCCAAAATATGTTTTTGGCCAGGATTTTATCCCCGTTGTATCTTATTTCAGTTAGGTGTAGGGTGTAGGCCCTACATGCTTAACTTAATTCTCCAATAAGTTATGAGGACAGTAAGTTCTTCCATTATTTTATTTAAAAGTAGGCCTAAAATATAAAACCTTGCACGATGTTTTTTGATAGAGGTTCTTAAAACCCTTAAAGCCCTTAAATAGTTGCAGGTCTACTGTATTGTATCTACTATCGTACGATGTTTTCACCAATGACGTTATATGAATGTGTATGTACACATAAAATTGGCTTTTCTCCAACCTACAGTAAAAGGAATTACTAAAACTTGATCTCATAATCAATTTCTAAAAAAACATAAGAAACTAATTTACTCCAACCGATAATACTTTACTTAATCCGTCAAATAATTTAACTCCAATTTCACAACATACCTACTCACCATTCTTCATTCGCATGATTGTGGAATTTCAGAATACCATATCTAGCAAGGAATGGATGGGATTGTACTTACCAAAACCTTATGATCTTCTCTCTTAAACACCAATTATTACACATAGTCACCGTTAAGTGATAGGAGAAGGCAGGTGCCATCCCTTCTATAGATTAAAACTCGTTAGCAAATAATTGATCCTTTGACATTGACGTTCCGAACACATTTCAGAGGACACACAGGTCTTAAAAACCACAACAAATAGACTACATCTTGAGTTTTCATTTCATTTTAATATTAAAAAAAAATATCTTATACAGTTAAACATTTTTTCAAGCCACAAAAATAATGTAAATATTTACATTTCACCTTATTAAATATAGCCAGCTGTTCCTTTAATTAAAAGTACAGATTCAAAGTATTCGTTCAAATGTAAACAATTTTTTTCGCCATAAGGATAACATGGTAACTTTGATAGCCACTGTGGCAGAGCCCTGATGGAATTTCTTGAAAACGCTTCTTATTGCACACCTGAGTTTTTATGGCTTGTAGTTTTTGAGATATAGTGATCGAGAGGTATATTTGACTTTTATAAGTATGAAGATTCGTTTTATTAGCGAATTTCCCATAATAATAAGCTATTACCGTAGTACTCATGGTAGGAAAAAATATTGATCAAAACTATCTAATTATGACCAGACTTGATTGAGTACATGAATAATATACTAAATACTCTTTCAATGCTTAGTTTGGATATCAATTATAAAGCCTAATGGATGATAACAATCACGATTCAAATCGTAATAAAAGCAGGACTACAATAGTTCCCAGTTTCAATGTCTCCGCACAGACGCTGTGTCGTTGGAGCTTGGCCAAGCAGTTCTTCCGACATTGTAAGCGATATTGAACGAGTTCTGTGACAATTTCTCTTTAAGTCGACTCAGCGGGTTTATTAAGGGCGGAAGTTGTGACGGCACAGAGGTGTCGCGAGCCCCCAGGCTCCTGTGACCTATGGTAATGTTCTGGGGACAGGGAGAAAGTCCTTGCAAGCATGCAACAACACACACTGCGCACGCACACACCAACGCATGTGGTTAAAATGGATATCTCAAATGTGTTTATGATTACTCCATGTGTTTTATTGAGGTTTTATTGAGTGAAAGTGAAGGAGACTTAACAGCTTGCTAGTTAATACGAGATTATCTTCGTGATATACAGTTGTTTTATATTTGAAAGTTCACAGGTGTATAACTTCGTTAGGGGAGTCATATGGCATTGTTTAAATCAAATTAAACGAGGTTAAATATTCAACACGAATTAATCAGCTGTTCAACAATAGTGACACACTATGACCCATTGAAGAATTCAATAATGTATTCACCCTAGATGTTACATATACGAAAAACTATCCTTAATTTTATTGGAATTATAAGATCACTCAAACTATGTTCGATCTTTCTTAAGTATATAGGCATTAGTTATCAGTGAGAGGAAAGTTAGGTAAACAGAGCAACCAAACGTGAAAAAATCCGTTCCGCTAAAATAATCAGAGGTCAATTTTTTTGTCAAACACTGGTTCAACTGTACTGGTTAGCCGTTGCTGATCGACTGCCAGCACTCTCATAATTACTATAGTATCATTTATATAGATAACAATATTGCATCTAGCCATTTATAAGTTGAAAAATATTTTGCATCTGCAGTGAGTCCCGATCATAACGAGCTGGGGGTATTACAATACAATGTCAGTCGTGCCAGCGAGCGCGGGGTCGTGGAGTTCTTCTTCTCACGATCCTAGGCACGACTACTCGTGAACCTCCTGCGATCGCATCCCCTCAGATTTATTGGAGCACTCTCCTACAGATTGTCACTACCACTTCCCTCTATCATGACATCTCAGAGGGAAATGCAGCGTTCAACAGAGCGAGACAAGAGCTTGAGGCGAAGAAACTAATCGCTTTATCAGGTGAAGTTCTATAGGATGCGGGAATTGACAATTGTTTACGCTCTGTAGTCCCCGAGCACGCACTTGACAACATTTCAAACATGAGAACGTTCCTGATATTTTTACAGGACCTATGAAAACCTCGGTGCCTAAATCTACCCGGGTATAGTGACCCAGATTTGAAATGTGCATTAATAAAAATTATTTGATTTCATTGGACCATTACTAGCTTGGGGGCTGGTCTGGCTTTTTATTTTGAAAATTTTGAATTCTGTTTACATCATGGTCACTGGTATAAAGTATAAACCGATAACTGGTGTTTTAAAAGGGTTCCAATCACTTTCTCTCCAACCGACCGTATAATCTTTTCTATAAACTTATGCCCCTAGTTTTTATATCCATCGATACGGAGTGGAACCAAGAGAACAGATCTCATAAGCAAGGAACGTATCAGTATTTGATATTTTTTCTAGAGCCCATTAGTTTAACACATTACCTACAATCAGCATGAAGGTAGCCACAAATCCAGGCAGCCTTTTCATTTTTTCTGAAATGTGTACGACGAGAGCTGAAAATCGTTCCAGATACTTCAAAAATCGAGTGACGTTACACTTTAAGTCAATCAAACATCAAATGTTTGGAGTAATACATTTATTCGTTATACGTAGGCTTTCACGGCCGGTGCCATGAGATCCATTGTGGCGGACGCCAAAAACCACAATGAATCCTTAACTTGGAAGTTATCCTTTTTTAAGCAGCTGAGTTTAAAATTCAAAGCACCTAGCTAAACTCTGCTGAAGTAGCAGGAACTCAAAGACCCTGGAGCTGAACCCCCCGAAGACCCCAAGGGCAGATCAAGACCCCGAGAGAGAGGCGACCCCAGTGATCTTCCATCTACACGATCATTGAATTTATCTGCACTCTCGTTAAATTGCGATTTATTAGCACTTTCACTTGTCGATCATCCATTCTGAACTCTTCTCCCAGTCGAATTGTTTCCGGGGTTATAGCTATAATTTCCAAAATACACACAGTCTCCATGATTTTACATTTAGTTTGTGGTTGCTGTGTTCTGAGTTGTTTATGGCATAGAACAGTTAAGTATAAGATTCGACGAGATAACCGAATAAGCGCAAGAGTATTAGTTCTTTATGTAGGTAAACCTGTTAAAATTTCAAATTCTGAAAGTTTATTAACCTTTTCGTTAAATTTTATATTCAAAAATATGTTGGAAAAAGTGCGATAGTAATGTTTTAAATTTGCATAAACAATTCCAACATTCCAAGCTACTTTTAAACCAGTGTCACAGCCTTAACCAAATGTAGAGTAAATTGGAAAAACCACGTTTACTCAAATTTATAAAACTTATACGGGACTTTCGTTCTTTTACTGACGTTGCTGGGGTGAAGACGCACATCTACATATTTTGTAAAAATCAAATCACTTGAGCCATTAACTTTAAATAATGCAAAAACACTTACCGGTATCTTGCTAAATCAGCATGGTAGGAAAAAATATATATAAAATATTTTTTGTAGTACATCAAAATCATATGTGGGGGCTGATAATTTAGTTAGCTGATAATAAGAGTTATCTGTAAGAATAACTCCAATAGATAGACAAGATAAGTTTTAGCACGAAAATGAAATTAAATTTAATATAATGGGTGATATTTGAAAACAAGTCTTACCTTAGTTTCAAAGTTGCATAACTATGAACCTACCGCATTACACCAACTATATGCTTACTTAACGTGTTCCGTTTAGTTTTGTACATTTAATACCGAACTCCAGCGTTTCACGAAAATTTGTAGAGCAAGAGCCCATTACTGCCAGACCTTCGTTATTTTATAAAAGCTGAAAGTTTCTCAGCAAATGCTCCCAGTTCAGTTAAGAATGATCGGTAAATTCTGAAGCATCCTTATATATAGTACGTGAAGGCGATTTCTACGAAACACTACTCCCCCGTTAATAATTGACTGATTTTTACAAACAATGTGTCAAAATGAAGTATTGTTTGTGTAGATGCCCCCTTTCACCAATTCCTGTAATGAAAGTCCTCGGGCTTTGCCCCACAGACCATCAAAATTCCAATGTATTTCTTATAGATAAAAGATTTTGTTTACGGACGAATAATTTGTATTAATTACAGCTGTTCATAGTAAACACAAGAGCGTTCCTTCATATCAGTTTCGATAACTGGAGTGGAGTGATTGATTACATTATCTTTGAGTTGGGTCTTTTATCGGAAATTATGACTGTTATTCGTTTTGAAATAACGCCCGTAGCCCGTAATACTTTGCAATCGCTCGAATTCGAGCAACAGGTGCAGTAGTTTTATTATAATGTGTTGTGTAATTTACCTTTCAGTGCTATATAGACCAGTTTTCCCTCCCTTAGTTTAGGAGTATGTTTTATCTATGGTTTAGGGTAGATCTTACATGTGATCTTCTCATCGTTGGTTTTAATAAAAGAGGACAAGAAATGTTTCACAAAAATATTGTTCGTATTACGTAAAAGGATCAGATGACAAAAATAATAACCAACTAGCCCCTCTCTGTACTTACATCAGTATATGTCAAACAAACATTACTACTGTCTTCACGTATCAGATCCCTAATGCTGATCATTTCACATCCTTCCTAAAGCATGCTAATACACATTTCATTATAAAATAATAGTGGTTTATTTACCTTTACTTTCATCAATAAAAAGTTGTAATATATACAACCATGGTTTCGACGCTAGTTGCGTCATGGTCACGTAGTTAGCAAGTCGAGAAGTATCTTGTCATAGTCGGTCGCTTGGACGTCGTCATATTTACACAAACACGGACACGGACATAAACACACACGTACATTAGATTAAAATAAAAGGTTCTCGTGGACGGAACACGAGACATCTATACTTATTTAATATGCAAGCAGGTTTTTTGTGACAATTACTCCTCCGAAACTACTGAACCGATTGACATGTTCTTGGTGTCACTGGAAAGAGCGTTTGTAACGTGAAGATCGTTTTAGCGAAATAATTAGAGGGTGAGACCCTGGGGCCCTTTAAAGTTTCGTATTTCTCCATAAGATTAACATGGGAAACAAATATTGTTAAGTTTAAACTCCATCAGCTGTTGTCAGAAATTAAAAGTGAGAAAAAGAACATATGTTAATTTTAAACAGTCAATAAGTTTGCTAATTTAACAGTTTGCTAGAAACATTTGCTGGCTTGGTTGAAATTAAATATTTAGTATTCGAATTTGGGTTGGCGTAAATATTACTATAGAAAAAGCGAGAGAGCCTGGATAAATTTATATACTAAAAAGAAAACTGAATTAACACTGTGCTGCATTTCTTAGTAATCATTGAAAGAGTCGATTTCCAAACTATGGAAACATAGGAAAGTCATAGAACACCACCAAGAAAAAGAAATAGAAACAATGTGTTTTTTTTTTTATATTTATAATCCTTATTAAGGACAACCTAATGCGGGTATGAGTAAGGCTATTTGTAGAAAATACTAAAAAACAAGATCCGCTTTTGAAAAATGATAAGATATTTACAAGAAATGTTGATTATATCGATCTGTTATGTACATATTGAGTATTCCATAATCTTTGAGTCAAATCTTTTAAAGTCATCAAAAATTATGACGGTTATTCGTTTAAAATAACGCCTGTAATACTTAGCAATTGCTCGATTTCGAGCAACACGGACACTAGTATGAGTAAATAAACAGTTTATTATTTTTCCACCTTCGTTTGATTAACATTCCTCAGACCTCTCTGTACAAAGATTGGTAAGTAATTCAGCTGAATCATCTGTTCAAACACCTGACTAGAGAGTTCCATCAGTCTGTTCTCAAGTGATGCAAACGCGAGAAGATACCCGTGTTTCGTCACAGCTACCTGAGAATAACCACTTGTTACTTCTCCTTGTAGGGAGGCATAACGATCATCGCCAATATTCATCCAAGACTGTTAACGTGCTGTTGCGTGCAAGGCTGATTGGCAAACAAGAATGCTTCAACGGCTGTAGTATCGACGGACACCGAGACTTCTCAATGTGTTCCAGAAGTGTTCGTTTTACAACTATATTCAATACCAGGCTTAATAGAGGATTCTGTTTGTGAGAGGGGTGTGCTGCTTAGTGGTTAGTTTTGGACTTTGTGTAGACGGGATGACTTCGCTCCCCGGCATATTACAGATGCAGGGGCTTGGCCAGATTTGTGCTCTTATGAAATGCCAATAACGTCGGGAAGAGAAAAAGGCACTTTTCAGACACTTATAGTTGAGACAAAATTCAACAGACTACTGAATTGATCAGTAACCAGATCAGATTGTACCTTTGATTAAGCAATTGAACCGAAATACACACGGACAACTATTGATTTTATTTTGCGATACTGGATACTCAAATGTATTGTAAATACCAAATTTTTACGAATCGCAGACCAACTATGTGCTCACTGAACACTTAAAACGTGTTCCGTTTAGTTTTGTACATTTAATTAATACCGACCTCCGGCGTCTCACGAAAATTTGTTCGTAAGTGTTTCAAAGATTTAAATCATAAATCATATCATGAATCAGGTTATTTACCCTTTGGGCGTACAATAACGATTGTAAGGTCCATTCGAAATTTCCTGTTGTCATCTGTTTATCTGTAGTAGACTACACCGGGTTTGCGCGAATTATGTAGAAAATTTTCATTCGATTTTGTTCGCAAATTCTAACTGAAAACAACTAGCGAATGTTGCATTGAAACAGTCCATTCATTAATAACCGCCATAAGGGTTTCATTAACAGAGAAGGTCACGAGTTAATGACGTCACACGTGAAAGTGTGGGAGAACAAAACTGTTCCGCTTCATCAGTGTCCGTCTGTCTGTCTGGGCGGCTGATTGAGCTTCTTCGGCGTGCTGAGCCATGATACCGAGCCACGCATCAAGCACGTCGTGCGAGCTCCACGCATTGTTGTCGAACACTGAGCGACGGGGCGTCATAGTACGAGTATTCACATAGCGTATAATGGCGGAGTGAAAACCCAAAGAATATTAGACTTAGTGTTTTGGGGAATGATTAGTTGAAAACAGACTACCCCCACCGGCGATTTTTTGTAAATAAGAGTGGTGAGATTTTTGACATCGTTGGTAGAGTTATAAGTTGAGTCTGTTACGTAAATCACAAACGTAAATAATATTTTGAGATTCAAACAAATAACTGTGGACTTGAAAATTCGTTGATGTTAGGTGTCATTGGTGTTATTAATCTCAGCCCAGCAAAAATTTTATCAGTGAACCACATCTAACGTCGCAGATGACGTCAGAAACAGCGATGGCCTGATGGCCACTAAAACCGACCACTATAACCTTTGACAATAGTCAATGCTAACCGACGCAATTAAGAGATGATGGCTAAAACAACTTGCATAATTATATTTGATTATTGATCTAAATCCTATTTTAACAGCTTGACTCCGCTACATCCCCCACAGCCACGGGTATTGCAGCGATCGTCATTGTGAAGCTGGATGGTGTAATTATAGTATAATCGAACATTTGGCAACGCAAATACCGATCACTGTGGCTGTGGGAACGTTCCCGCCAAATGTCAAGGGCAGTCAGAGGTCGCGTGTCCAAGTTAGGTTCATCTCTTCTTCTACCTCTCTCCCGATTTAAGATAACTTCCGGTTACGATTTATCGGTTGTGTAATCGCGGTGCTTGCGTTGCTTTCTAATTATGTAAATATCGGTAGTCCGTCTCCGCGGCGCATCTGTCGGGCGTGCGCAATACACTCTGGTGAAGCGCATGCGCGATGCGCCCGAGGTTAGGTTAGAGGTTAGATTAGGATATGCACACCAGATTGGCTGTTGCAAGAGAAAGCATGCGCTCAAACTGTCCTTCAAATAACTTTTGTTCACCCCAATTTGGATAAATAGTAACTGAGGCTTGCTGTGAGTCCATGGAAATTGTTAAGCTTACTATAATAAGAAATTATAAATCCAATCATAGGCATCCAGAGTAGTTAGGACAAAGCAGTTTAGGTGGTCATTAATATGAACAAAATCATTACAAATACCATATTGGAATAGAGTTCACATTGGTTACTTAAATCACAGAAAACGTACTACTAGTATGTTTTCTGTGCTCAAATGGAGATTAAAATTGTATCCATTGCATCAATTAATTAAAACCACAATTTCAGAATATATACCTATATATTTCAGTGTATATTTTTTCCGTGTCATTGGCAACCTTATTTTTTAAGGCAGATGTGTTTATTTTTATAAATAAATTCTTTTCTTCTTTAAAAGTAGAATGAATGTCTGAGGAAATTCAATATACAGGGTGATTTGTACTCAGTGTGACAAAATTTTTTTGGTGTAAGTACAAAGTAAATGAAGTGTGATGATGCATATTAAATGTTCCAAGTCTAAAAATTAGCTTCCCAAAAAATTATTTTATGTTTTTCAAAAATAACCATGCTTTTAAACCAAATACAGCGATTCCTCAATTACCTGTATATGGATTTGAGTAGATAATGTAATTTTCGTGTTCTACATTAAATTTTGAACAAGAATAATAGAAAATGACGGAGGATCAGTTGTAAAAACTCCATTATAAATAGATTCAAAGATAAAAATTAAGATGTTTGATAAAAATTTTAAAAACAATGGTCTATTGCATTTTTCACACCCTGTATACAAGAAAGGGTCGGAATATGTTAAAAACTGCGCCATTTTATAAGCTTTCTAACGATATGCTACACTATTGAGGTTTATGTCTGTTTATGTACGCTTTAATGGTTTGAAGACTACAAAACATGGTGTCTTTAACATTTAAAACATAGAAAGTCGGCATATATTAAGCAAAAGTTGTATTTTTGATTCAGCTTGAACAGTAAAAACAGTAAAAAAGTTCCCTGTTTTCTGGTATTCAAATCACTAAACCAAACAAAAATATATCTAAACCTCAATAGTGTAGCATATGGTTGGAAAGCTTATAAAATGGCGCAGTTTTTAACATATTCCGACACTTTCTTGTATACAGGGTGTGAAAAATGCAATAGACCATTGTTTTTAAAATGTTTATCAAATATCTTAATTTTTATCTTTGAATCTATTTACAATGGAGTTTTAAAATGTTTATCAAATATCTTAATTTTTATCTTTGAATCTATTTACAATGGAGTTTTTACAACTGATCCTCCGTCATTTTCCATTATTCTTGTTCAAAATTTAATGTAGAACACGAAAATCCATATACAGGTAATTGAGAAATCGCTGTATTAAGTTTAAAAGCATGGTTATTTTTCAAAAACATAAAATAATTTTTTGGGACGCTAAATTTGAGACTTGGAACATTTGATATGCATCATCACACTTCATTTACTTTGTACTTACATAAAAAAATTTTGTCACACTGAGTACAAATCACCCTGTATTTTGAATGATAGGAAGTTTGGAATATAAAAGAGTTTGAATTTTAGAGGGAAGAAAAAAATTTGAATTATGGAGGTAGCAGTTTTAAGTGTAGAGAGTTTGAGAGAACAGAGACATCAATAAGAGTGTTAGTTCATGTTTCAACAGGCGCATTTTTGTCCTGAATTCGAATTACAGAGGCTTTACGGTAACGCAGTTTGAATTATTGAGGTCGACTTCAGATTTTGGAGGTAACAGTTTGAATCACGGCAACAAAATTTGAATTGTAGAGGCTCCAGTAGGCCTATATGCAAATTCAAATTGTAGAGGCTGCATTAAGCGTAAAAATCACTTTGAATTATGAGTATGTTATTTTTAGATTTTTAGAGGTTTTCTGAGGGAAAAAACAAACACGACTAAATTATAGAGATTTTCGAATTATTGAGGTTTGAATTAGTGAGGAAACTGTAGTTTGCAACAAAAATGATTTATTTACCTTCTAGGTGAAAATATAAATATTCTGGTTGAATTTTTTGTTTCTCATGAATTTCAAATTTTGCAAACTGTCATACTAGTCCGTCCATGACGTTAAATAAGGCACATGGACAGGCACTAACAAGAAAGGATTGTATGTACTAGACCAAGTTTTTTTACACATTCAGTTTTTGTGGGCTTTGTCGCGAGGGTGTGCTTTTTTAGTGAAAACACATCTGTGTAAAAACAAAGCCATGAACACAAAAATCTTATATGGCCATATTATAACTTCAAACAAAGTGTTCAAATGGGTCCTGTAAACATGTAAAAAACTTTTTATATTTTGAAAAGGTTAACTATCTAAAATGCAAACCCACATCTATTCCTGAAGACTTGCATCAAAGAGGCACTTACTACATAGAATTAACTGTATGTTGTGTGTCAAGAAAAGCAAAAATATAACAATAGATATTTTTTATTAAACATCATTATATAAACTGTACAAAATACAAACATATCTTTGAGGCAATTTAGTAATTTGTTTAAGGCAACACGTTTAATTATACCCAACACAAAGATTGGATTAATATAATAGGCCTACTATATTTCATCACTAGGGCCTAAAGTGACTCTTTTTTCAACGTGAGTTTTTTTAGGCAAATAAGCCGAGGTCGGAAAATGAGCGAGGGTTTAAGAGATACTTTTTGCCCGTGTGATGAACTATATTTATCGTCATATCGCACCATTATTTCATCAAACTAAGTTACAAAACTGAAATAGTTTTTATTTAAATATAACCTATGAAAACTACTTCTAGCTTGTTTTCCATTTAATTTGCTAATGGAAACAATCAGCTGTTTAGTAAGTGATTCAATCGTTTTGTCTATTACGATTATGTTAGAGTACATTATACTATCGATATGTTGAACTATTTATACAATAAGGCAACAATAAGCTACAATCAAAATTTACAACAAAGTCGACATCAGCTGACTTTTACTCCCTAGGGGCTAAAATTGCTTTTTACTCCCTAGAGAGTAAAAATGCTACCTCAGACCCGCAGTGCTTGCATTAAAAACAGCTGTTTTTGTTGCAGTATGACAAAAAAAGATTATAATGTAAAATGCCATGAAAGTAAAAATACTTAAAATGTTAAAAATAAAAACAAACAAATGAACCGATGATTGCAATACTATTATTACATAAGGTTAACATGGAAGATTTGAGGGCCACTGGGGCAAAGCCCGTACCATACAATGAGCTCATTTTATGGTTAGCAAAATTGCAGAGTGAGCTCTTTAAAATGACACCAGAAATGTCAAAATAGACTAAAAACTCTAAGAGTCCTGTTTACAAAATAACCCCTTCCAAATCAATAATATAGATATAGATTGGAATGTAAACTTGGTTTGCATAGATAATCCACCACCGTCAACATATTAAAGCAAATTAGTCTATGTACAAGTCAGTCAATTCTTGTCCAATAGTTTAACTAAGGTATTTAGTATTTCAGTTTTTGCCCTCCCTACGCCAGTCTGTTACTGTTACATCATATCTACTATTACTTCGCCCTCTATTGTTATTATAAGATGTAGTTGTAGTATTCACTCTACTTTGTTGACCCATCTCTTCTCTAGGATCTCTAGTTCTCCAGTTGAAACCATCTCTTTCGGAGCTCCGGTTACAATTGAATTCTCTGCTTTTTCTATCGTTGTCTCCATTATCGAATGTGTTCTTCCAATCACGTCTGTTATCTTTTGTATCAGTCAAATAAAGTATTAAATTTCTCTGTTCTTCCTTCTGCCAGTTGGGTTTTTGTTCTTCGAGTTCCTGAGCTTTGCTGTCTTCTGGATTAGTTTTTCCTCTCCAGTTACGCCGCTCATCCGATCTTACTTTTAGTTCGTTTCTTCTAGGATTGACACCATAGCTACGATTGACCCCAAAAAACCTTCTTCTATGAAAATCGATTGAATTTTCAACCTTTTTCCTTAACTGGTCAAGTAGTTTTGGGTTAGGAGTGATATCTTTGAGATCAGGGTATTTCTCTAACATCCTGTCCAGGAATCTATCTAATTCCTCTATGTTCTGTCTCTTTTCAGGAGGCAGGTTCTCATTTTGTTCTTTTGTTAGTAAAATTTCATTCACTAAAACCTTGACCATGTTTATGGGACCTTGGACCATGAATCCATAGCTTTGAAATTCCTGTAAGAAAAATTGAAATGTCAGTGGTTATGTTAAACTAATAGTGTTAAATTAGTATAAAGGTTTTTAATACTTTGGAATATATAATAAATTCTTTATGGATTTTAATAATTATTGCCAGTCAAGCAAAGTTAGCAGCAATAATTATAAAATGTAAAACAAGAAGTAAAAAATTTGCTTCAGTAAATTAGGATATCACAAATCATGAACTATAAAACTTACCAGAACCTTATAGGCTTTGTAATCCCCCTGCAAGACTGTCCAAAAATGTTTAACAGCTGATTCCAAGTCGTTTCTGTACATCAAGTAGTACCATCCGTAGTCACAAAGGGCGGATTGTTGTTTCAGTGTTCCTTGATCCGCATTCACCCATTCAATTAGAATTTCTTCAGAATCATAGTTGGGATTTTTTATAAGGTTCAATCGAATTATTTCAGAACTTGCAAAACTACTGGGAGCATCTTTTTCAAAGTATTCCAAAGCCTTTTCAATATTCTGTAAAAAAAAGCAATAATGTATGATTACAAAAAAAAAAAAAAAAAAAAAAAAAAACTTAAATTTCCTTGCCAAATTAAAACTAGGGTATATACTATCCCTATAGCATCACATGATTTTAACGTGAGTTTGAAAAACAGTTACAAAGAATAATTTGATATAATTTTTCTGAGTAACTAAAACAACAAAAACACAAGAGGGCTGTTTTTTAAGCAAGGGCTGGTTTCGCGTAAAAATCCGTAGTTTGCTTATACGCCACAACAATGCTCATCACCATTTACTGGCATCGTACGAAGTAGCTTATTCCCTCATGGGATGGGAAATTCACTACAATGTCCCGTCTTTTCTAGTTACCCTTTGCAATGAATTCAAATTAAAACTTTAAACACTACTAACACAGGTGAACACAGGTCAGCAGAGGTTGATGATTTGCAGTCAATTTTCCTAAAGTTAGAATCTATACTTATAAACCTACAACATCAGTTATGATTTGAACAAAAATATTAGAATGACTCTTTATCGAAAACTAAAAAATACCTGTTCATGTATACAGTAAAACTTTCCTAAAGCCAAGTTTGGTTTTTGAAACGAAAGTTCATTGGCTTTTAGTAAGGCTTCTATTGCTACTTTCTTATCAAAAAATCCACGTTTCATCTTCATCATTCCATTTCCAACTCTTTTTGATATTGAAGCAGAATCATTCTTTAGCTGCCAACATTCCCTAGAACATAACCATTTCTACCAGACAAGAATGGAAAAAATCCTTTTCCCAGTGTCATTCCCCTGTCAACAAGTTGATTTTACTTTTCACATATGCTTAAAAAAGGATCATTTGGAGATTGGATTATATTTTTGCAAGTAGGTACTGAAATTTTGAAATAATGGTTTAGTTTGTGTTAATATAGTCTTTACAACACAAGTAGAAATCAAGGCTCGAGTCTTGGTGATTGCTTTAAAAACTTCTATGAGTGTTGTAAAGGCTAAGTAGGCAAGTTGCTTACACTACTTACCTACGATCAATTGTTTTGCAAAACTTCTTTACAAATACTCTTTTTGTAGCTTTTTCAGGGAATAGGTACTGCTATCAGCATTCTTACCACAAATATTGATACTGATTCAGGTATAAGTAGACAAATATTACTCATATTGATATTGATATTTTTTAGCAATACTGAATGAATTCACAGGCCCAAGGCAGCGATGTCGTGGTCACTGCCGCAAACATTTGATCAGTACAGTTTACCTTCGCATTGTACTGGCTCACCCCTTGTTTGTTGGATACAATTCACACACGGGCAAATGCAAAGATAAAAGAGGCCGCCAATCTCTTTAAAAAAAATTTCTACAGTTTACTTAGCCTACAAAATTTAAATCAAAATATAAAAAAATTAAAGTAGGCCTAAATCTAAATTATTTTTAAATTATTACTATCATCAGTAAAGGATAACTAATAAAAAGTTTTGTACTCCTATTATTTTATTGTAGGTATTGTTTATTTGATTAAGGTGGTAAAAGATTATTACTAACAGTTCGACTACTTGTATGTAGTCTATTTCACTAGAACTATATGAGATTTTCAAAAATCTTCCAAAAAACCTTCTTGCAACTGTTGGTTATCAAATCATTCAATTTTCAGGTTAAGGAAAGAATGTGTGATTTCTAGTGTAAGTCAATAGATCCACTATTGAATTTGTCGTTATCAGCTGATTGAAGCATAATAATTTTACTTCTTTTATTGATCCGTTATTTTACCACACAAGTGCTGAAAAGTATTCCACACAAGTGTGGTGCATTATTTAAGTTCTAGAAATCGAATTGAGGAGGCTAGTTAAAAAAAACGGTCATAGGTAAATTTCTTTGCTACATTTGCTATGGTCTTATTTCAGTGGCACTGTTGATCACCATCGGGTTTTGAGTTAATTTGAAATTAATTTAATATTAATTTTCTTGAGTATTTATTGTCGGGACCACGTAAGTTTGCAGTTGGTGGCAGCCAATCACAAGACAAGGCTATTGCGACGTTGCCACATCGCCCATTGCCAACACTAATTAAAATATACAAAGCAATATTTTCAAATCAGCTGGTATTATTAGATTTGGCAACACCACACCGTTCTCATTGGTTCATTCTAAACCATATGGTAAATAGGCTCCGCCCTCAACTGCAAACTTATGTGGTCCCGACAATAACACAGTGGTTAAGGGTTGGACCACAAAAAAAAATAATTACAGTAAATTTTTAAGAAGAATACAAAATACCGCAGGTTTACCACTTAAACCTTTCAACGCTAGAATATTTTTTGTAATTTTCCAAAAATTCATAGTTATTTACTTATTGCGCCTGAAAAATTCTAGGTTTGCCACGGGGGCAAAGTTTAGTGTGCGAGAAAAGAATCGGTAAAAATAAAATTTTTCACCTCAAAAGTGCTAAGGAATGATATATTGGGCCACGATCGTATGAGGAATCAAAAGAAGCCATTGCTGTTTCAAAATAACAACCAAGTCAACAGATATGCCCATTTAAACTCACATGAACAAAAGTCATGCCAGCACTTCATCCGAAAAGCGCTAAGTGACGATATATCGTTCCATAGTAGGTTTTGTGTAAAAGACGCACAACGATATATTGTTTACATAGCACTGAAAGGGTTATTCCATCAATAATTTATACTTTGTTCACGAAATTTAGGTGGTTTGAAGTGAAGTTCCCCGACCACTTTTTTTCTTATTATGTAGCAGCTGATTGACGTTTTGGCAAACATTAGCTGTTGAGCTATTATTTTAATAATAGGATGTTCAAGAGAAGGGGATAGATTTCTTCCCCTAAAACCGCCTAAATTTTGTGAACGAAGTATAAGTATTACAATAATAACTGCAGTACTTATCACTTATCGGAGCAAATCTGAGAAGGCAAAAAAAATCTAGCAATATCATATTTCAATCTTATCACAAACTTACCTAAACAACTCAGAAGACTCTTGAAGAAACTCATCAACAGCGTTTGTTACGCTCGGATCTTTGGAATAAAACAGAAGATTTGCAAGTTCTTGATATGCTTGAGCTAGAAAAACTAAAAACTTTGGGTTTCTTTCTAACTCTACAGCCTTTGCAAAGTGATCCAACTCTTCTATGACCATGTTTTCATTAAACTCTCTTCTTAGTCGCCCTGCAATAAACATTTTTTATGGTTCATTTTCTAAAGATTGATTCAAAGTATGACCTGTAAATTAAAGATCAAACACTAAATAGATTAAATAAAAAGGCTCTGCAGTCATAAATAGTTACAAAACAAAATATCTGTAGTCAGAAAAGGACAGTTTGTATCCCCTCCTATTTTCTGGATTCATGCAAACTGTGAATGTCTTCTTGTCGTGACTTCAAACACAATATAATTTCAGAAAATGTATGTTTTCCCTAACATACTGCAAATGTAGGGACTTATCAAAACTGAACAACAGAACTATGAACACAAAGCAAAATTTTGGAAACAATGAAGTATTTGAACTTTTACTTTCTCCTCCCTATACATAGTATGTATTAGGAAAGTATTGTTTTTGTCAAAATTTTCGAGTTAGAGTTTTGGGTGGATATATCGGTTTTAGGTCCCCATGGAACAATAAAATGGTGTTTCGGCGATGCCTGTGTGTGTAGATGTGTACAGAGCTACAGACCACAACTGTGGTCCAATTACGATGAAATTTGTTAATGGTGATTTCCTCATAAATACCCATAAAATAAAGAAAAAATTTAATATGTTGAAAAATTCCCAAAACAATTTTGTTTAACGTTTAGTATATTATAATACTTTTAACTCTTAACAAAACAGTACAACCCCCATTGATGTGAAAATTATGGTTCAAAAGTTATTGTAACTTACGTGCATTTTTACAAAGCCCATAAAAAAGGAAAAAATCTGATTTTTTAAAAACTCCATGAAGAGTTTAGATTAAAATAAACTAATTATTTTACAGTCCTAACAATTCCAATGAAAATGGTGCATCTGCTATTGCTGTAAAAATTACAGTTCAAAAGTAATTGTAAGTTTAGTGATTTCCCCCATAAAATATAATAGTTACTCCCACCACTTACCAGTGATAAAGCTTGTTGACAAGTTTATGGGAGAAAGCGTGTCAGATTTTTGATACTGTTTATTTTTATTGCTTTGTCTAATTCAACTGTTTAGGCACGATAGAGCCCACATAAATTAGAGTTAAGAGTTGGTTCATATTTGAGCTAAGAGTTTAGTATTTATGTTTTAAAATAAAAAATGAGATCAAATAACTAAAGCCTGGCTATAACTTTGTCTTTTGATGCTAGTCTAACAATGTAACCACTTCCAATATAAATGAAAGCAAAAGGAATGATACTGCAAACTAGTGATTTTACTAGATTTAAATCAATACTTATACTGTTTGAAATAAGTTTATTGTACAAATATTTTAATAGGTTGATGTGAAATAACATACTTATTACTTTTCCACTGAGATAGTACCAGTAACCAAATCCTGGGTCCAGTTCTATCGCTCTGGACAAAAGGGGTATCAATACAGTGTAGTCTTGGTACATTGACATGATGAACTTAACTCTAAGTCCATAAATTCCTGCTTTGCACTCTTGAGACATCTCATCCACATTTTGAATCTTTCTTGCTAACTGAAACATGAGATTTCACTTAGTGGTGTGATTTTAAACATAAAAAAATATAGTAATGATTAACTAAGAAATAGGCCCGTTATTGACAATGTCAGCATACTAGGCACAACTAATAGTAGCGCCCTTTTGCAATATGTATAAAAGGGTGACCACCAACCGGGTAGTCCAGGAATTATGTGTGGATTTTTTTGAACCGGGAATTATGCTTGAATGTTGTATTTCTACCTGGAATTATCAATTTACCGTGATCACGCATGACAACAGTGATATTAATATGACTGCGGGATACAAAAATATGTCTACACACAGCCGCAAGGGATAATCAGAGCTTTGCCACGATTACAGAAGACGATGATAATTTCTATACGACTGCGGGGAACTATTGTAATTGCTAGCTTTATGCTAAACTGAACACATTACACAAATGCATGCCAGAAAGCATAAAAATACAAATAATACAAACCTCACGGGATTCTGTAACTTTTTGCTGGAGAAACAATATGTGAGCTTTAGTAGTTTGCAAAACATGATGAAAAACAGGCCCAATCCTCAAGTACATTACATCTTTTGCAGCTGCCATTTCCTCAACTGTTTCATCACATTTGGCAAGAGCCTCATCTAATTCATAATAATATTTCATCAACTGATCTTCCTCATCACCCTCAAAATCTTCGTCTTCTCCACTTTCATTTTCATCTTTTGTATTTTGATCTTTTGACTCATCAGACTCGGTTCTTTCTTGAGAATTTTCGTTAAAACATAAATGCATCAACGCTCTTTTGGAAATAATTACCAGTAGTATGGCAAACCTAAAAAATAAGTAAAATAAGGAGGTCGTTCAGTAATTACAGAGACTAAATGGTCTTGAAAGTTTTTCATTTTTGGCAGTTTGGTATCCCTGTATTCATTTCATTATCAATGCCAATCAGCTGTTATGCTTTGTTGCTTAGTAATCTATACTAGATAACCTGTTGCTTGAAATTGAGCAAAACTGCAACTTGTAATAAAATAATGAAGAACAAAAAACATAAACAGTAAAACCTCAATTATAGACTCACTCTAAACCTAAAGTAATTTCAATGAGCTTCAGAGCTGACCATGGCAAAGGCGGAATTGAGTTGACGAATTTTATCTAGATAATTTCTGGATTCAAGGCTCACAGCCCTGTTTTCAGATTGGGAGTTTCCAAATAAGTTCCTGAAAGTATGGTGAATTCCGCAAATGATGTTACAAACAAACCTTTCGTTTATGGCAACAAAGAGTAAAAATTGAACAGTCTCGGCCAGTCTTTTTTTTGCTTAAAATGTAGCCACCACAGTGTAAAAATGTAACGTTCATTTGTCCGAGATTGTATTAATCACCACAGCAGTACTGCCACTATGTATCCGTCAAATTGGGAGGTTCGATGCCAGCGGTCTCGTTTGCGTTCCCTCCAGCCACTCACAGTTCTTCGTCTTACTGGGGGCACTTAATTTTAAATTGAATTAAAATATGAAAGTTAACCAATCAACAAAAAACACTACAAAGGAATTTTGATACACATTGTAAATAACATGATAATATGGTAATGTTACTGCACTGTGAATAATCACTTTTAAACATTCACTTAAACACACCGAACTGTAACCAAAACTAATAATAACTCAGTAAAATACGATGTAATTTAAATCAATTCAATTATTACAAACAATTTGTTGTTAGGTCTTGCTAGGAACCTCTTTATTTATGAACTAGACTTAGTTAAAGGATGTTTAAATAAAAATATAGTATAACATTCCGGCTTTGCTCTGGATGTAATAAGTCCTACTGCAGTCTGTGGTTAAACTTAAAAACTATTTCAAACTACATCCAAATGTTGAGTTGTAAACAAAGGGAATTGAGTTTGATGGTTTGATCTAATGTCAACAGACAGCGCCACCGTTCCCAAACTTTAGCCCTTAACTGTACTTAGGTGCCCTTTCTTAATATTCTGAGACAGTTTAATATTCTTAAACCTTGCTCAGAGCAATGGCAGAACGCCTAACAGAAAAATGGAATAAACCCTACAGTTTAGTGATGAACTGGATAAGGGTAAAAACCATCTGTGCGACGTTAAGGGCCAGCAGCATGTGTCTAAGGAGGACAAGGAAGAAGTGGAGGACCCTTAGAGAGTTTGAAGATGGGGCTGGAGTACCAGTTATTTTTCAAAATATATATATCACATTCATTCAAAATGTAAACATGAAAAATTTGGAAGCCAGTGGGGCGTAGCCCAAGGGAAATATGAAAATTAAATGCTATAATATTGCATTGTCATCCACTTGTGAGCTATGTTTCAAATTTCAAGTCTCTAGCTCATCGGGAACTTCGTTTAAAATTGATATCAAAATTTGTAGGAAAGTGAGCTAATAAAAACAAGCCCATGGGGCGTAGCCCAAGGGAAATATGAACGAGTGGTGATACACGGGAGCGGGCTCTGTGCTACGCAACTCTTTAATTGATTAATAAGGGTACCGTAGTACTGGGAAAGGGGGAGAGCTATTCTAAGGAGGTACGGTTATTCTTAAAACTGCCAAATGGCGATAACACACATTTTTCCATAAAAATAAATGCGCCCGTGGAAAACTCCATTGTGAGTTATGACACCAAAGTTTAAAACTATCTTGAGTTGTTGAAAGTTCAAACATGTTAAAAGTTCTCACGATTGTGATGAGGACAGTGTTTTGTAAAAATAAACCCTTCCAGATTGAATTTCTTTCCAAACTTCACAAGTGGTCAAGAAATTAGTGAGTTTTTTGGGCCTTGGGGCTGTGCAGGCAGACCCCATGTTAATGACGCTCATAAAAGAAACAAAACACTCTCGTTTTAACCACCATTACACTCGCTTTTACACCATAATAATTAAAACTACTGTAGCAAACACAGTGTTTATAGATTGCCATATACGTATTATGTAGATGTAAACAGTATAACCAGTGAATACAAACTTTTCAAATCCATAAAAAGCTCCTTGGTTTTTGTAATCATGGAGCTTCTGGTGCATTAGGTAGTAGGTTAATTTTCTTTCAAGTATTGTAACCCATTTCAGCGGGGACTCCATGCGTTCTAGCCATGGTGGAGGTTTTAGAGCGTATTGAAATGCTATTTGATTGATGATAATGGTCTTCTCTCTGTTTTCATTCTCCGAGTTGAAAATGAGAGATTTCTTGTCTTTGACCATTTTGGGAGGCTGCTGATTTAACAGTTTTCCTGGAATGGAGAAATAACAGGGCTACATTAGTGCAGATCTACTAAGTAAAGTAACTAAATACATATACATACATGAGCAGGCTAGCCTACTTTAAGTTAATTTCCTTAACTACCATATTTACTAGCTACTACCATATTTTCGATCTAAGTACTTTGTCACAGATTTCAACGTAATTGCAATATAATGGAGCTTATTTGAGTATTGATGTTACATTTCCGCTTTTTGCAGTTGGTGTTTAAAATTGTTCAATAACTTTTAATGAAATTTGCCGTGACTGGGTATTTACCGCCCTGCAGCTTGTCAAGACGCAGATAGCTCACCTGTATCTGCTGCAGCGTGTGTGTCACAAACATCTGATGTAGACTCTGGTAGCTGTATAACATTGTCTTTGTGTTTTTGTTGATGTTCTGCACCGCTTCGTTGTGTTGACTCCTCAACTCCGCTTTGTACTGCTGCCACGACTCTACCGGAGTCTTCAGCTTTGCAACAATCTCGGGCGAACAATAGTGGTGTTTCGTCTCCCAAAGGTTGAGCAGCTGTGAGAAAATAATTGTGTTGGCATTTCAAAATATAGGACGTTAATTTATTTGTGGCAGGACAAATTGAGGAAGTAGTTTTATTTAATTAAGTTTAGTCATTTGTTTTTGACAATTACTTAGTAGAACATCATCCGATCACTGACCCACTCTTCACAAAAAGAGAAAACAGTTCCTGGTAAAACGAGTGTGACGTCTCTACTGTTACATTAAAAGTAACATGAGCTGTCATTTAGTGTTTTGATTTCATATACTCCTTCATTAGTTGTGACTTTATATTTTTTACACTGAAAGGAAAAACTTAAATACAAATGCAATGGGAGCCAATGTTAGACCAAGAAATGGTAGTAAATAAAGAACATAGCTTGCATTAATTAGATCAGTTATTTCCATACACTTAATCAATTTCTATATGCTTATGGTAGAGATGGACGGGTCCTGAAAATTCAGAAAAATATACCGGTAATCCCTATTATCGGGATGCAATTGACTCGGGATTTTCTCAAGACTAGATTCAATCCCAACGTTGGCGATTTGCTGTGTCAAGAGAGACTGTGATGAAGTCTCTGGGATCGCGGTAGATGTCCCCAGTATGACGAGTATAACAAATAGCAAAGGACTTTCACACTGGCTCCATGGCTGCGAAACATGTCAAATATGGCGTAGCAAGCACGAGACATATTGATGATGGTGTCGTGACTGCAGAACAAGTTCACAATCGCACTGATCGTGTTACATGTTGACGATGAAGCCGTGCCCGACAAATATGCTGACGATGCTGCTGTGACCTCGAGACAGTTTGATGATGGTGCCATAAATGTGGTACATGTTAAAGTAGTAGACCTGATCGCAAGCCATGTTGACCAAGAAGCTGTGACCGCAAGACATGCTGACGATGGCACCTGACCATTACCACAAGACATGTTGACAATTGAGCCCTGATTGTGAAACACATTGACGATGGCACCGTGATTGAAGGAGATGTTCCTGATGGTGCCGCGACTCAGTTTATAGACATAATGACATTGTCCTAGGTATTACAAAATGTATGATTGCTAGAGCAAAGTACTTCTTTTCTGCTGCTAATCATATTATGCCCCTAAACTATTCTTAGTTTTTAAAAATGTAGTTACACCTAATCAGTTTAAATCCCTGGTTGCGGTTAGCTAGGGTATTTTGTAATTGCTTTTGTGTTTCGTTAATTACATCAAAAAATTATTCGTCAGTTTTTGTCACTTGTACATTTGAACTATTATTGGTTTTCTTACGATGAAAATTGGTTTTGTTTGTCATCATGCTATCTATAAGAGTATTTAATAAAGAATTTTTAAGGCTAAAAATCCCTTCCTGTCTTATCCCAAATATGGGGAAGGAAATAAAAATCCAGTTCCAAGCTAAAAATATGATCCCGTCCATCGCTAGTTTTTAATTTTATGGCTAATAAAAACTGTATTACAGACCGGACCTCACAACTAGCAGGATTTTTAATCACACTTCCTAAACTTGCGACAATGGTTTTTATTAGACACTTCCCTTGTGAAGGCTACTGTCATTAAGGAGGCAAACATGCCTGTTCCATAAATTGTGCAACGTGTGTCTATCAGCATCAGTCAGAAACTTTCCTTACTTTCTGAACAGCTTTTGTATTCAACTATAATATTTTACAAAAGATTTCTTTAAAATTAAAGGCCTACCATGATCCTTATCTCCTTGATCTATTTCTTTCTTTTCTTCTAAAGCAAGACGTTTTGCTACGAACTCCTCAATGTTCATTTTCTTTTTCTTCTTCTTCTTCTTTAAGGTTGAAAAGTCAATAGGGCTATCATGGGATATATTGTCCTGTAAAGACATAAGCACACGGTTAGAATTAAATTTTAGTCAGAAGCATTTTTCTAAGGTTTATGCTTTAGTATTTTTCTCTTCCTAAAACAGAGTTACATTATTTATTTATTTATTAATTTTACCTTCCAAAGGTCAAGAACCAATTTACAATATGTTGTATAGATGACTTTATCTAACTTAAACATATACATACAAAATAATTTTTGACAATGACATGCAGTAGTAAATACAATTTGAGCAGTATCAAAATAGACGTACACAAAGCAGAACTTTAAATAACAACCAATGAACAAGAACAACAAACAAGAATAGTAAGTGAAAATATAAATGAACGACAAACAATAAATATATGAGTTTCAACAATAACAATAAATATTATGTTTCAAGAGCATCAATTTATGACCAAAATTAAAAACTTTATAGGCCTAACTTAACTTAGTGTAGAGGAATTAAATTTAATGGTAGGTAAATGGGGCAATCTGGACCACTAAATTTTTGTTTCCATTTTCCTTCTTACCGTTCCGTTACCGTGCCCAATACTGTTCCGTTCTTTCCAACAGTGCATTTCTTTTTCAATGTTAAATTATAGATCACCGAAATTAAAAACGTTTTATCAAGGCAACACTAAATAAACAGACCGTAATGCTCCTCTGGCATGTTGTCATCATAGGCGACGGCAATGACGTAATGTTTGCCGTTTGTATGATTAAGGTTATATTTTTGTTTCCCAAGAAAACAAGCAGCTGATCACAAGCGGTAAACATTACGCCATTGCCGTCCCCTATGATGGTGTCATTCCAGAGGAGCATTACAGCCTGTTTATTTAGTGTTGCCTTGGGTTTTTGCCTAACTTAGCGTAGAGGAATTAAATTTAATGGTAGGTAAATGAATGAGGACACAAGATGCAGAGATGTGTTGAAAAAAAGATGAGGCAGTGTGTTGGGAAGGCCAAGTACCATTTGGGGTAGGCCTACCAGTGGCCACAGCAGTAAGTAAGTAAGTGAATGGGTAATTCTGGGCCACTAAAATGTTTTTTCCCATTTTTCATCCTAGCCTAATACTATTTTGTTCTTTCCAACGGTTTGTTTAAACTTATTTTTTATTTAAAAATCATATTTAGCTATAATTAATTGCTTGATTTATTGTATTTGTAGTGTAGTGTGTTGGTAAATGCACATTCAAAGTTGCTATATAAATACTGTAATTAGAGCTAGGCCCTCATGGTATTAACATACAGCATGGCATAGTTATCAGTGAGAGGGGTTGCGACCGATTGTGCCATTGTGTCAATGGATATGACACAACAGACACAACAGAACAATGCATGATGGTTTGGTTTAGCCATTCACTGCTTTGTATGGGATTTCACAGTATTTTATGTTTGTGTAAACAGGTCTTTTGTCCCAGCTTTTTCCCTACATTTGGCAGTACTGGAGGACCTATAAGCAATTGTTCAGTGCTGTTATATTTTTCTCGTTTAACTACAACCACAATGAGACGCAGTTGCTACAGGTAGGTACTGTTGCTCTTCTGTTCAAACAAAATTTGAAAATCTTCTCACACTCATCCGTACAACTGTTTAAATACTTGACGGTAGCCGACCACTAAGCAAAAACAGCGAATGTGTTAATCCATGCTCGTTTATTAACTAGTTGTGGAGAAAGTTATTTAAAAGTACATAGGCTACTAAGAAAAAATGTTAAAAAAGAAAAAAAGGACATTGAAAAATTTCTTTTGCTAATAATGTGTCCAAGTGTCCCTCATTAACTATCACTATTAGACAAACTCACACGGAGCCCAGTCTAACTTTGGTTTAGTCACATACAGTGGTATAGTGGAGCGGGAACAAGTGGGAACGGCCACGGCGCTCCCGCTCTGCTTTTTCAAAAAAATCAATATATTGATAGGCAACCCTTATTCATCTACGATATTAGTGAGCATTCCCTCACTGCAAAATAAAAAATTACGAATACACCACTGGTTACATACTAGAACTTAGAAGTTTGAAAATTAAAACAATCTGAACATTTAAAATAGTAACAGATTAGAGGACTATGAAATGGTATGATTTTCAGCAGCTGAAGTACCGGTACCATTCAAATGATGACTGGTGGTAAGCCAAGCTGCAAGTGAGAGAGTTACCTAACCCAATTTTTCAACTAACACTTTCTTTGGGATCTCTATACCTACCTCTATTGCCTCCTTATTTTCTCCTCTGTCAATTGTATCTTGTTTTGTCTTGTCCATAGCATCTGGCAGGGCTTCTAAATTAAATGCCTCCTTTCCTTTCTTTTTCTTTCTTTTCTTTTTTCCAAAAATTTCTTTTAGATCTAAATTATCTGCAAACAAGCACAAAAGCCCAATGAATAGCCACATAAATAAAGAAAGAAACAGATTAATGGAACGGATTTACTGGAGATAGGAGTTCTGAGTGTGAGAATGAAATTTAAGAAAACAAAAATTATCAAATCTCAGATGATTTTGTTCCAACATGTAGCCTAGTTTGTTTCTGAAAGGACAATCATTTCCAGGACGAAATCAAACATACGAGAATGGGAGATTTTTGTGCAGTTTCTTTTTAAAACCCCATAAAATTGCACACTTAGTAAGCTATTGTGTGTTGTAACTTCTTTAAGACTGTACAATATTTCATTACAGTGGCGTAACTAGAACATGGCTTTGGGGGGGGGATGGAGGAGCCCCAATACCGGGGGGCCTCCCCCCCAAAAAAAAAACCCCCCAGCAAAAAGGGGGGTCCGGGGAATACTCCCCCGGAAAATGTTAAAAAATTTGAACTCCAAACTCGCTTTTTCAGGCATTCCAGAGGTGTAAAGAACTCCAAAAATCTACCCAGTTGAGGCTGTCTTTGGCCGGTCAGTATCAGGAAATAGTAAGTAACTAATAAATCAAAACCACAACACAACAAACGAACAAATTATCATTAAGTTGTTGTTGTCCTGTAGCCTTCTGTGCTGCGTGCGAAGAGCCGTATCTACTGAATTTTTATTTCAAATAGATTTTGACAGGCTGAAAACTTAATGTATTATTGATCAGTAGACCTACAGTGTGTTGAGACATTTGTTGAGACACTTAAAACACAATCAACAATGAAGATTGACAGTCAAAACCAATATTGTGAGAAAGCCCTTAACCCTCTATCTGGCGCTGGTCGATTTTCGACCACTAAAACGTGAGTTCTCAGTGGCGCTGGTCGATTATAGACCAAGATGACATGGGTCGGGTTTTTCTATTATTAAAATATGAAAACAGTTTTAAAACACAATAAATCTTATACCATTAGAAAGATGAGATTCTGAGGATTCATTTTCATGCATAAAACATTATTGAATGAGTATTATGCAGCGAGAAACGGTAGTTTGAAAAACTAGAGAGTTCAAAATAGATTTTGGCGGTGGAAAGTTTTGGTCACCTGACTACAACAACAGCTGTTTTTGGTGATTGTCAATTAAATTGTATACAATATTAGTACATATTCTGAAACTACAATAAATTCCCTACAATTCCCTGTGAATCTATAAGGTTGATTGTAAAAATTTTATTTGTTTTTAAAAATGTCATAAATATTATTTTTTTGTAAAAAAAATTTCAAAATTTTACATTCCGACGTAAATTTCTCCGACATTTTAGATTTCAACTAAATATAACTATATATTTTCAGGAAGATCTTTTTATTACCTATTGTACAGTATTATTTCATTTTTTGTTGATGCATTCTATTACTTCCTACATGACAAAAAAATTTTCTAGTTTTTCAAAAAAGAAAACATGTATGAAGAATTAATTTTTTTATAATTTTATTTTTATGAGTATTTAAAAAAACATTGATATTTCTACGTAGGGAATCATATTTCACACAAACTTTACATTTAGATAAAATGTGTAAAAAAATTATTTTGTGGTTTTCTTGTGGGTTGCTTTTGAAATTTCTAATTTGCATAATCCAAAAATTTGCAAACCTTTTGCTACTACGCCTAAACGCATTGCTAGAAAAAGAATATTTTTATATTATTATATTACAAATTCATCACTGAAATAGAAAATATATATATATGTGTGTACTTATATTCACAAATAAATGTTCTGTGGCAAAATATATGATACCACTACAAAAGCGCCAAAATATACCCGCCACTGGTGAATAAAATGACCGCCAGATCTAGGGTTAATTTCTTGTTATTTGTGTATGTCAGCTGTAAAGAGGATTTAATCGTAAAATAATATCCTTCGGCTACTAACTGTTAAAACTTGATATTAATATAGTTGTGAAATTCGTGTAGCCTAATATAGTTGGGTTAGTTCGAGTAAAATAGTTGGGAAATTCAGTGTCTCCCCCAAAATATTTTTTTCGTGCGATGACCCTGACTGTAGGTAAAATTATCGGGTGGAAAGAGTGAACCTCCCCAGGCACCAGATACCCCTCCCCCACCCGCCCCTACACCACGCGTCGTCGCAAAGTAAGCAAGGCAGAATGTTTTTGTTTGTTATCAGGAACTGTCATCACTTTCAGTATGCTCAGTTTTAGCACAGACAAGGGAAATTTCCTTAGTCAATGGTTTTAGTTACCATACGCTTTCTAAACAAATCTGTTATTAAGCTTTGCTATGATGATGCTTTCCTCTTAGACATTGTGAACAGAACACACGAGACCCGTAGCCTCTTCAGCCGAAAATTATCGTGGCTTCAAACTTCGCGTTAGCCGAGAGAGAGTTGTTGGGAGCTTGATTCACGCACACAATTCGACAAAAATGGGATTTATTACTTCATTAATTCACTAAAATTATACAATCAAGAACTCACTTAAATTACACAATTAAGGTTTAATCACTTTTTACAAAATAATTTAGATATCGAATTTGAAGTTAAGAAATAAAATTTAGGTTAGAGGGAGCGCGGAGTCGCGACTGTTTTAATTGAGTTTTCAACGCGGACTGCCTTGTTGTCGGCAGTGCTGATGCGCCTCGTGGGCCAATCAGCGTTCAGCGTAGTCACTGAGCAACACCCTGCGCAAGGCTCGACCTCTTTGCCCGCCAAATACACTCCCCAACGGAGGCTAGCTCCATCAGCAGAAAGCCCGAGTCAGCACCGGCAATGAGCATATTCCAGCTTCATAACTTTTACCATTAGAATATTCTTATAATTTAAACGAGGTTGGAGATAGTTTGGTGAGGCCGGGATATTCATATGGAGACTCAATTATCTTCAAATAATTACTCAAATAAATATTTCTTAAGTTTCTGACCACTGGTTTGGACGATGATCATGTTGATTAATTATTGATACTAATGTATTGATAAAGGTGTGATGGTCGATGTTAACACCAAACCAGGCCATTTATACAAATTTGGCAGTTACCCCTACCCTGCCAATTCCTCATTTAATTATTATATCTCCTGAGTAGTCGATTAGAATTTAATTATTAGGAGTATAAACGGCTAGGCCGTTACACACATCATCACTGAATAACAAGTAACACACAGGCGACAAGCACAGGGAAACGCGCCAGACCCAGAACAGACTGAGCGGGAACTTACAGTTACAGCGCATGAGCGGCAGTGTTGCCAACCTAATATGATGACTTCCCACGTAATTGCCACTGGAAATCCCCGATTTTATTCGCAAAGATTATGAAATCACCCGCAACAATTCCTGATCCACCCTCTGTGAACAATGTTCATTATGGAGTAGGTTATTAAGATTTTTTTTTTTTTTGCCTTTGGGGGGGGTTCTATCCCCCTCATCCCCCCCCTCCCCCGTAGTTACGCCACTGTTTCATTATATGTTTTTCTATTGTACCGTAGGCCTATTTGTTTTGTAAACATTCATGAAACAGAATTTGTGTTGAGTGGATATGCGTGTTTCTATTACCGGTAATTATTTTATAATTAATTAGAGTCATTTTATTGTGTCTACATTTTTCTTGTTTCATACAAAAGTGCCACTGCTTTTAAACTTAATAGTTAACATTACTTTATGATAAGTTATTTTGGGTCTGACTTACGGGAGGTATAAATGAGGCATCGATGATATCATAGTTTAGTTCAAAGTTCCTCCATGAACACCGCTGTAGTAGGGAGCACTTTGGCTATAATGAATGTTTACTAATCGAAAAAATAGTTCCTGTTCTTAAAATAAAATTATAAATGCCTCAAGTTCAATTTTATAATTTTTAGTTATAAAATTAAACTGTCATAACCTAACCAAACTTATTGATAATGAAAAATATAATGAAGGTTTACTAATCGAAAAAATAGTTCTGTTCATAAAATGAAACTAGAAATGGCTCAAATTCAATTTGATAATGTTTTTTAATTATAAAATTAAACTGTCATAGTCTAATCAAACTAACCAAACTTGCTGATAATGAACAAATCTTGGACAAAAGGTTAGTTTTACTACCCATTGGTTTCGAACCTGGCACCTTCAGATTATAAGCCCGGCATGCTATCCATTAGACCACCAAAGCCGATGGCTGTAAATTGTACCGTTGTGGTAATGGTGTTCCCTCAGCTAATCAGAAGCCTCCAAATGAAACAAATGATGTCATCGTAGGCCCATCTACATCCCTTGAGTAAACACCAGTTATTTTGAATGAACACTGTAGCCTAGACAAAACTATTTCTGTTCAAGCAGAAAAACAGCATTCCTGATGTGCTGGCCAGATTCAACTGGATTTGGTTTGTAAGAAAACCAACTGCCCAGGCATAGTATATGGTTTCATAATCATGTAAAATGTGTGTTTAAAGATTTCTAAACCCTTAAATCCCTTTACATTTGCTTAGTAAAATGTTGACTTTATTACATTAGGCCTATTACAAAAAAAAAATTATAAATGGTGATTTTTTTATTATTTAGCCAGGGGAACGATGTATTGAGAAAAACAAAGATTATCTACAACACAGCCTTAGTCAGTCATAATCTAAGTTTAATTAGGCCTAGGATTTTTGATCCACCAAATGTAGGCTATACAAAAATAACAACATTAATTTTGAGCCGTACCATCAGTTTCCATATCTTCAGTCTTGGAAGGTTCTTTGTTCTCCTTATCCGTAGCACTGGCAACTGCTTTGTCCCCATCTGCAACATTAGTTGCCTCTGCCATGGCTGACTCAATATAAAAAGTGGTCCAATATCTTCTTCCACTTTTCAAAAGAAGGATTACAAATCTGTAAATAGCAATTAAGTTTTTAGGCTCACTTAACTAACAATAATATTTTTAAATATCAAGATTGTTAAATTGGGATTGATTTTTTGAGCAAAACATTATATATTTTAGTTGCTCTTTGGTCAAATAGACAAAACTTGTTAACATAAACATTGTGCTTACTACAATATGAATTAGTTCAAGAGCTGTTTCGGTAGGCCGGGACTGCGGCGTTAACACTTATGTCTCACCTCGGCCTGGTATTAGAGAAGGCCATGACGATACACAAGTTTTATCTGTAGGCTGTTAAGAAAACCTAATGATGACTGTCTGTCTGACTTTGTGTGTGTTTGTATTAAGTTATCTACTTTTTGTTTTGTTGTTAATTTCCTACCATGAAAATTATTGTTTTTTAACAAAATGACATAGGCCTAAGTTAAGCTTACTGGGAACTGGAAACCAACATTTAACCAACGGATTTTATAGGTACATTTAAATTCTCAAACGTCACCTGTCTAAAAAGATTTACCATGGTAAAATAAAGAATGTAGGCCTAGCCTAAGTTAAGTGGTTTATGAAATCAACAACCCTATTCTTTTTTTGTTGTTATTTTCCTTCATAATAGGCCTACTCTAAATATAAAATTACTAACTAGAATTAAAACTACTTTTTAAACATTCACTAAGTATAGCCTACTAAAATATAATTCTTTAAAAACCTTTTTCTATAACGGATAATAAGCTAGAATAATAAACTTAACGTTTTAATTACTTGAGTCTGTAATAACTGCTGGTGTTAGCATGGATAAAAGGAGTAGACACCTCTTTTAACTACTCCTTTTATCTATGAAGTAAAGTAAAGTATTAAAAACTAAAAAGTGAAGTATGGTGATAGTAAACACTAAACAAACAACAGAAAACGGGAACGGGATACTCAAACAAAACAATAAACATTAGAAAAACTCAATTAATTAATTATTATCTGTTCCTGTCTGTAGTGTAGTGGTCTAGCAGCAGAATGCCAGTACAACAAAAAACAATGCCAAGTTAGCAGGATAGCCAACATCTCTACATCCATGTTGTACAGTATCGATTTACATATAAGTCTATTCGTTGATTATGAGCTTAAGTATAAACTGTATTTTGTAAAATGTTGTCCCTGATAGCACCTTGCAATGACAGTAATCACTGACATAGATAAAACATACTCCTCTGTTAGCGAATTTCCTATATAGGGAATAAGCTATTACTGTACTGTAGTACTCATGGTAAGACCTGGACCCGGGACCGATTTTTTTTTCGTTTTGAGGTCCCCAGAGGCCAAAAATAGCATCCGTTAAAATTCATATTTATATATATGCTCTATTTATCTAATATATATATTTATATATTGTATTTGATATTGTTCACGTTTAGGGCTACTGTAATTAATATTAATAAATAATATACCATAGTACCCTTTTTTAAATTTTTTTTTTTTTATTTTTTTTTATTTTATTTTTTTTTTTTTGTAAATAAAATAACAAAATAAAAGTAAAAGAGGAAAACTCTGTCTCCATCCTCTACACTTATGAAAAAGAAGAAAAAAAAATAAATAAAAAAAAAAATTAAAAAAAGGGTACTATGGTATATTATTTATTAATATATTTATATATATATATATGTGTCTGTTAGCGCGATAACTCGAGCAAAAATGATCCGATTTTGATGAAATTTGGTACAAACGTGTAAACCTACGTTTATTCGAACGAGTTTGCGAACCAGCATGATCGGACCATGGGAACGGGGGTTTATGGGGGCTTTTATGGGGTAAAAATGGGTTTTTCCCATTTTTGACCCAAAAAACTTAAATTTTTGCAATTCTTTCCAAACTATTTTTTAGAGCTTAAAAAACAAATAATTTAGTATATTGAAGCGTTATAATGCGCCTAATGGTTACGGAGAAAATTCAAAAAATTTTAAATTTAAAATTCCTATGTTATTCTTATGGAGAATAAGTATACTGTTGTAGTTTGCTTATTTATTAACACATTTTGCCCAAATTTGGAAAATGTTTTTATTTCTTACTAACTATTAACATTTTACATAAAAAAACACTTTAACCCTCCCTGTTGCAGCAAACCTAAGTATGTGTTAAACTGATTCAATTTAAATAGGGAATAAAAATGTGATATTTTTAAGGAGACATTTTAGTGTAAATCCAATCAGGCAAATGGAAATTCGCTTAGTCTGCAGGTTTGCTGCGGCGGTGGTATTTTATCTATGTCACTGATTCGCTGGTAAAGTTACCATCGGTGGGTGTACCACGGCATTGGCATAGTCGCAAGTGTGTTGTTTACACGGCCACCGGGCCACCTTTAACTCCGGATTTAAAATATCATGTCATGAGTTTGTGTGTAGACATTTTCAATATAGATTGTTGGTCTGTCTGAAAATATTTGTTGAGATGAAAACTAAACAGGGGGCGGGCAGGCAAGGGTTCAGACTGATAGCTTTGTCACCCCTAACCGTATCATCCGGGATCTTGGGCTTTTTCCCCAAATGTTTTGAAATTAAAGTAGCCAAAACCAGTTTTAGCACTATGTTGAATTTTGATCAAATTCATATTTCTTTAATACAGTCCTACTAAGCTATTAACATTTCCCTAAACACATACATTATTAGCTCCCCTGTAGCAAACCTAACTCATTAAACCCAATCTTATCTCCATCAGGAGATATTTAAATACAAAATCCAATCAAGTAAATATAAATTCCCTTAGATTGCAGTTTTGCTGTGGTGGGGGTGTTTAGTTTTCTACTATATTTCAATATTTTCATAATGGTAGATTTGAAATTTGTAGGCTTATTAACATTTTTGTGTTTAGCCAGCAACATAAAGAAGTAAGGTAGAGAGGACTGAAGAAACAAGCTAATGGGACAACAGTGCGCTTTCAGTTCTTGTGTGTTGGGGCAGAAATACTTTGTGGCAGCAAGAAAGAGTCAGAATGGTGAGCAATGAGCGGAAATTCCAGAAATGCATAGGGCACAGGATCTTCCCCCATAGTGAGCTTAGTAGTAGAGGTGGGGAGCGGTTGCAGCACTTGCTGTGTTCAAACTGGAACAAAAGGTAAATATTTACAATAAGTAATTTGGAGGAGATCACAATGATGTTTAGTGGATGTAAGAATGTTAACTCATTCAACTACTTCTTCAACATCCATCTTGACACTGAAGTTTGGTAAACATTCATTGCCTTGGTCGGTTTGTGTTCGGGTCGAGCTCTGGTCGCATGGTGAACGACAACGACCGGTGGGGTGTTTGGTCATGGTCGTGGTCGAGCTAGTGCGCGCCAGCCCTAATGGCCAATTTTTACAAAAAAGTTCATGAATTGTTATCAATTATTTTTTTGGGTCATGTTTTTTTATCACACATGAGTACATTTAACCAAAATAAAAGTAAAAGAGGAAAACTCTGTCTCCATCCTCTACACTTATGAAAAAGAAGCAAAAAAGGTGTTGTGTGCAATCGTGATTAAACTCACCAATGCCACCAACTTCCACCCAAGCCGGACAGCATTTTTTTTAAGGTGGACCCTTCACATTAAGCCACACATTAGTAATAAGCTTAATATAACCTACACATGTACGGGATTTGAACCCGCGCATGTAGAAATAGTCAATAGTCAATTTATGAACTACTTATCACCAGTGGGTTAGCATTATTTTACCTACTTATTTAATTGAAGTCGTGGGGAACACTGAGTTCACAACAAAACAAACCAAATCCATACCACAATGAGGGAGTTATAATGACGTTTTTAATATTTTCAAAAACTAGTTTTAGGGAATATCAATACAGTATTAGCGAAATTCCCATATAGGGAATAAGCTATTACCATAGGGCTCATGGTAGGACCTGGAACTGGGACTGATTTACTTTTATGTTTTGAGGTCCCCAGAGGCCAAAAACACTACGGTATCCGTTCAAAGTTATATATATGATTTTATTTAGTAGTACCATAAAACATTTTATACAAACACATTTTTCATTGCAGGCAATTTAAACTGAAAAGAGTTGTAAGTATAAAAATCAAAATTCACTTTATCTATAGGTTTAATGCAACCGGAAAATCAAATGGAGATGGGTTGTCTACTTTGGTATTCAAGGGTCAACGGTAGCCCTTTAAAACTAGCCAATGTTAAACTGAAAGTGTTAGTATGGGGAAAAAATCAACCAATTAAGTTACCAAAATCGTATATTAACTTATAAATTTTTACATATGCGCATTTATAATTGAATATATAAATACAAAACAAAGGATGACCAAACACGTTGTCTAGCAGCGAAGGGGGACAGCAGAAGTGTGAGACGCAGCACAGATGTTACGTTAATGTACAAGTGTTGGGAGGTGATTAGGCAGTTTTCGCACGTATTGCCGCTCGCTTTCCAGTCACAGCCTGAAACAAACAACTTGATTAGATCTCAGAAAAGTGCTTTCCTTGTGGGTTGTTAAGCTCACAGCTATCCCCGGCTACTTCCACCTGTTGGCCTTTTGTAGCACTCAACTTAGTCCAAACCTTAGGCTCTTAGCTTAACTCATTGGCATACCAAAATTGCACAACCTGATCACACACAGGGATTTTTTTTCTCCCTTAGCCGTCCACAAAACCAGCTATAATTTCCTCATCCATTTTTTATTTTGTCATAAATTACTGTCTTCCTCCTTAGAAAGATTAGGAAACAATTCTCAAATATCTATACACCAGTGTTTACACTAGATTGTAAATTAGACAGTCACCGGATTTTAACACAAAACATATCCTAAAACCCTCTTGTTGTTATTAGTCTTTTTCTCTTCCAAAACTGGTTAGACAACTAAAGAAACAAAAAACTATTGCAGATTCACAGAAAATGATTATTGTCCCAACAAGTAATGTTATCCCTCAGAATAATGTCAAACTAGTAGCAATGTCCCAGGACAGGAATGCTTGAGCTCATTAGTGGCAGGACAGAAATGTTCTGTCCAAGTTTGCCAGTGGATTAAGAGACATTTGTTTTTTTTTTTTACACACACTTTATTACTTTAGAAAATCTAGACACAAGATCTTTGGATAGTCTTTATTTCTTTCATTTTAAATATTTTACCTAGCTTTAGTTTGGTTATTATTGTATATTTTTATTTTTATAATACTCATGTCAGAGAAATATGGGATATGACCTAAAAAAGTTGCAAGAAAAAGTGTTATGGTTCCGTTTCATTTTTTAGTGGATAAATGTACCCATATACTCTTTGACAAACCTTTCCAAAGAGCAGTTTTATTTACTGGATACTGAAGATCATTTATGTGCTGTACATTTGATATAGTATTTTTCTAAGACTCTTTGTGATTTTTTTTTCACTCAAGTCAAAAGAACTAAACTAAAGAATGAAAACCACAGAGGTATGATAACATTTAATAGAGCTTTTTTAAACTAAAAATACTCTAGACAAAGAGGAAATCGCCTTAATTTATTTTATACATTAGAAAGTCATGGACATGAAATAAAAAGCTAGAGCCTCATTAAAACTAAAAGATTTACAAACTACTTGAGGTCCAAACAGTGACACAATAAGACCACTATTGACTAGTTTTTAAAGAGGTTGGCGGCCTCTTTTAACCTTGCATTTGCCACATAGACAGATCTGTACGTGGAACGTATCCTCTTGACGCCATTCCTGTATCTATGTATTGTACTTTAATGAATAAAGTTATATGAAATGAAATCCAGCAAAGGAAGGGTTGAGCCGGTACAGTACGAAGGTGAACTGTATTGATAAAATGTTTGCGGCAGTGTCCAAAATCCAAACCCACGACATTGAAGTCGTGCCTAGGGCTCAAAGTCCGTGACGCTACCAACTCACCAAACTACAGTAACTTAAGCTAAACAGAGGTCTTCCACCTCCAGTATAAACCGTTTTAACATTCCTCAACCATTTACTCTATTTCAACACAGATTTAACAAAAAACAGCCGTACCTGGAAACCAGATTTGATGCTGGCCACAGAGCATCGGGAGCCGCAAGTCTCACATTGCAGGAAAAACAAGCGAGTGTCCTTCTGCAGGATGGTGTCGGGGGATCTGCACGTGTGACAAGTCACGTACTCCTTGATGTAACGTCTCAGCACATTCTCTATCTGCTTCTGCTGAAATCTACATAAAACGTAAAACGTTATACACTTGTCAAAATGAAAGCAGTTTGATGAAAGGTACAGTATGACAAAAATAAATACCGTAATCACTCTGTATGAAAATGTCTTTTTGACCCTTGCTCATTTTCCGACCTCGGCTTTGGTCTTTTAACTTAAGCTGGAGTTGAGAATAATTACTTTAAAACCTAATAATATACACTATTATTGGATTAACTTTTGAAAAAAAAAACAACAAATATTCAAAACTATGATTGTCAAGGATTTTGATTATATTTTTTAGTTCCAATTTGGCCTTAGAAGAATATTTCAATCATATTTCATGTTATTTCACAATAGTACTAAATACAAACAGTTCAGTCCCAATCCAATTCTTTCAATTCCGTAGACTGGACCGACTGCACTAAGTTCATCAGTAACTTTGTATTAAATTCCCTTTCTAAGGCCATCAGTTGCCATTTTATTTTCACTTTTTTAATAAATTATCAGCTTATTATTATTTTTGTTAAGCAAGCAGCAGTTTTTTGTTTTATTTATTATTTTGGACATTATTAAATTCAGTGTTGCAAAGAACTAGGAAACTACGGAACTAGGTAACAGTGCAAGTGAAATCTCCCATCATCACAGGGCGCCCCTAACTACATCCTATCGACCTCAGGATGTCAAAAGGTGCGTGCATCTAAATACTAGCACTACAAAATTTGTCTTTTTATTGAATTTTAAAAGTGACGTATTCAAATTATCCCACAATGATCTTAAACATTTTGGTTTCACTTTTTTTTACTCTACCTTAAAAGTTATCTTTTGTTTACTAACCTGCCCTTGATGATGAGTTGACTGTTTCCGTCCACGGAACCGCTAGTTCCCAACTCGGCCAATAAGAAGTCTAACAAGTGCTTCGGTTGTCGATGTAACCTATCACACAACACTTTTATAAGAGAATAGAAAGCAAAATAAATAGCAAGAAGGGTAATATAAGAGAAGAGAAAGCATAATAAATACCATGAAGGGTAAAATACTTGGCTGTTAATTGCTTTGTAAGTGTGTAAAAAGACAACAAACAGTGTTAAGATCCAAAAATATCAACAAGAATTTGATAAATTATTTTAGACATGAAGAGATAAGGGCTGAGATAGAACAATTGGTTTGACAAGGGATTTCTATGTTCTAAATCCTGTGCACTAAGTAAAATATATTAAACTAAAACTAAACACTTAAAAGAGAGATAATTAGACCCTATTGTAATAATATTTCAAATCAATTTAAATGCATGAAATGCATGAAATTCTGTTCATGTAAAACATGACATAAGACGCAGTGTCCCACAAGCTACAGAAATTTTGATTGTTGTCCGTTTTATAGAATTCAAAAGAGGCCTAGGCCCTAATGGGTAAGTTTGGACAGAAGAAAAGTGGAAAAAACAACAGAGGCCTTACACAATTATATGATGGACTTCATAAATATTTACAGTACATCTGAAATAATCTTTCACAATTGTAAAATTACAATAAATCAAAAAAATTTTCAAACAACTTACGTTTTACAGATTTCTGTAAAGTTAGCGAAGGATGTTTTCTTGGTGCCGATTCGCACGACCTGTGGAGGCCGCATGACAAACTTCTGTTTCTTGCCAGCGACCATGTCTGGGTTCTTGTCTCTCATGATGTCAAACACTCGGGTGAGCAGCTCATCGTAGGTGTAGTCTCTGTCGGAGCCCAGCCAGGTATCCTCCGCTGCCGCAAACATGACAAAATCATTGTGGAAACTAAAACTTTGATATATTTAAAGAAAAAAACATAAAGTACACCTTCTTGACCAACCGTAAATAAACTGCCGCTTAGATACCTGCTTCTGTTTGTTCAGGTGAAATCAGAGGTCGGTTTATCTGCAAAACTGGCTAGACCTGACAGGTTAGTAAAAAAAAAAAAATAAATAAAAAAAAACAGTAATATGAAAAACAAAAACCTGCTGACTTTTTGACCCTTTTTTAGGCACCAACCTAAGATTAGTCTTGTGAGGGTTAGTTAAAAGAGGGTTTACGTAGCTGGGTTGCCTGCCAAGTGATGCAATAGTTGCCGATTCGATCCTGAGAAAGATCAGTTGTTTTATGATTTGAAACTAGACCCAGCTGTCCTTGAAAAATGATCCTAGCTTAAGATGCCCTTAAGCTAATCACAAAACTAAAAACCAGGAACCAGGGTGTTTTGGTTGAGGGTGTGAGTTATGTGTGTTGTCACAAAGGAGGATATCAGCTAGCTTTGCTCGAAGTGTAGGCAGGCCATAGAACATACAGAAGAGACACTGGACACACAACATTTTGTCCCCTGAAAGACTTAGTCAAGTGTAGAGAAAGCATCCAATACTTAACAACCAAAGGAAACAATAAGTAAAGTCATTTCACTCCTTTCTTCACTCACCATGCATTCATATTAAAACTTGTAACTTAATGTTAAAATAGGTATAAAGGAATAAGGATCAGTTTATGAAATTTGTTAGAGAATGTAAAGGAATAAAGATCAGCTAGCTTACCTGAGAAACTTAAGTCCATGGGCCAATAGATGCACAGTAAAAAGAACACAAAAACATAAAAATGATATTTTATCCTGATGTAAGACTCATTCAGAGAGTAGTTAGAAGAGAAATTACCCTACTCTCTGAAGAAATTCTACATCAGGACGAAATATCAGTATTAGGTTTTGTGTTCTTTTATTGTGCATCAATAAGCCCAAGGACTCTAATATTCTCAGATTAACTATCTGAACTATATTGCTTTAAAAAATCTAGTCATTCTCTCTACACTACATACTCACACTACTCAACAATAGTATAGTGTTGCTGAATGTGTGCAAGCTAAATTGGACAATTGACCAGACAAACTTGTTAACACAAATTGAACAAGGAAATTCTTACCAGGCTCCAGTTTTCGCTCAATTTCAGCGCAGCATGTAGGCGAAATAAGCAAAGTTAGTGAACATCTAATTTAAATAGCGGAGTGGACCAACATTTATAATTTAATGGTTACAAAAATGCTGTTGGGTTTCTTGCTGCTGCTAGTCACAGTTGCAGTTCAAGTTACACAATTAGGAAACTAGTGGGCTTTGGATTAGTAATTTGTAATTTATGTAACTATAAGATACTTAGAAATTTGCCTTAGACAATTACTTAGCAGGTCAAAATCCAATAGCTGCCACTAACTCCTTTTAACCCAATATGCTGGGGCAGGTTAGGTTAGATACACTGCATGTAGGTACCGTATTTCAAAAAATAACTTAAATATTTTTTTTTTTATAATAAAAAAGAAACAACCAACTTAACTTAATTCTGGTCTATCGAATTACTGGACTTTTGAACGTAAATAGATCAAAATAATGAATTGAATCTTATGACAAAAAGGATGCTTTAGAAGCGTGAGATTTAAAGTTTTATTCTAAAATAACAAAAACAGACAATACAGTTATTCGCCTAGTAAAACAAGCATAATATCTCCCAACCGTTACGTTACATTATTTACAAGTAACAGGAGCTGTTCCTTGACATTCCTGCACCCAGATGATTGATGATCTTACATCCCTAATTTTTATTTTTGTAAAACAGTATGAACCGAGAAGATGTTACACTACAAGCTTAACCATAGCATTTTGTATCCATACAGTTAGTTATAAATATGGGAGTTGACTTAGTTATGACAATGCGGAAAAACATAGGAAGAAAAAACTCTGTGATCAAATTGTAGCAAATTAAGACTATAGTATGTGAGTTATAATTTCTCTAACAGCCATTAAAAAAGAAAAAAAATAGTTATACTTTACAATGTACAAAACCTAAGTGGGTGGAAAGTAACTTTAAGCAATTAATAGTATATAGTTTCCGGTACTTTGGTATTATACGGACCACACCTAACGACCACTTTATTAGTTTAACCTAACCTAACCTAGGGTTGGTTAGGTTAGGTTAGATGAGTTTAGAAATATTTTTTATTAAAACTAATTTAAAATCTTATTTGGAAGTCAATTTATCGGTGTGGTTGGTATGATACCAAAGCACCTAGTTTCCTACTAAACAACGCATCTAGGCCTTCATGTATATCCAAAACTTAATGACAGATTGCTTTAATACCATGGTCTTTATCTCCCTGATCCTTTTCCTTCTTTTCTTCTTCAGCTACAAGTTCGTCCAGATCCTTCTTCTTTTTCTTTTTCTTCTTTTTGGTCGAAAAGTCCATATCAAGGGATAAACTGTCCTGTAAAAATATGAGCACACAGTTAGAATTTTCTAAAATTTAGAAGTAAATTATTTTGGTTACACTATCATCTAGAGCTCATAAAGTTTTAATTTTTCTTTCTACAATAGAATTTCATTATGTTTCAAGATCATGAATCTGACTATGGATTTTCATTTCTCTATACCACTGATTCTTGAATATTGGTTTCGGTATCTAGAATCGTTTGTCAAAAGTCGTTACCAGTCCCCAACTGTCTCCGAAGATCGCATGGTCAAAAGTTCTTGTTTTTGCCGCAATCTTGGATGATGATGATGATAAGAACCAGAGGATGATGTCTAGGGTTTAGGAGTTTTTGAGAACTAATATAGGGTAGTTATTGAATTAAATAATCTAACTACAAAAATGCTCTTCTAAACACCTGCTCTTGTTATCCAAAACAAAATAAAACCTAATTGAGAGTGAAATATTTGTTGGACTAAGGCATGGTCATGATTTATCAACATCTAAAGACCCATCAAGTGACAACCGGTATGCCAAGCTGCTGCAGGAGTGTGTCTTAAACTTAGTACAGGAGAGTCAATTTAATCTTTCAACTCGCACATATACTTTTGGACAATCTGAAATCAATACGTATTGGCCTACAAATAAGTGTATACCTCAATTGCCTCCTCATTTTCTCCTCCCTCCATTCCATCTTCTTTCGTCTTGCCAGTGGTGTCTGGCAGGGCTCCATCGAGTTCTTCTAAATTAAACGCCTTCTTTTTCTTTTTTTTCTTCCTTCCAAAATTGTCTAGATCTAAGTTATCTGAAAACAGACACAACACCAAATTGATTAGTTATATCGGAATAAAAACAGAAATAGAATGATGGGATGGATTTTATATTGGACGCTGAATAAGACATCCAATCTATATAGACCAGCTGTCAACATTTTTAGCGAATTTCCCTATAGGGAAGTAGCTATTATCGTAGGTGGCAGGGTAAGACCTAGACCCGGGATTGATAATAGTTTTTAATTTTGATGTCCCTAGAGGCTAAAAACACTATTCGTTCTAATTTGTATATATATTATATATACGTCCGTGAACACAATAACTTGAGTAGCCTAATTTTTCTCAGATTTTTTTAAAATTTGGCTTAGAGGTGTAGGGCAAGATATAGGCCTACTTGAATGGGTTCGCAAATCATCATGATCGGAATAGGCCTATGGCAACGGGGTGTTATGGGGGGTTTTATGGGATAAAAATTGGTTTTTTTTTTTTTTACGGCTCAAAACATAAGATTTCCCAATTTCTCTTGAGACCTTTTTAAGAGCTTAGAAAAGACAAATAATGTAGTATATTGAAGTGTTATTATAAATACAGTTATGTTATTGGTTACAAAAAAATTCAATAAATAGTAAATTTAAAATTCCCATGTATTTCTTATGGAGAATAAGTTATGGGGATAGTTCGATAGTCGTAGTTCATAAGTTGTCATAGTTCGATTGTTTTTGGATATATTTTGATCAAACTTGACAAATTTATTTAGGTACGGTAAGCTATTCATATTTTACTAAAAAAAACACACTTTATTACCCTCCCTTTAGCAGCAAACCTAGGTACTTGTTTAACCTAACGTTATTTAAATAGATTTAATCGAAAATCCAATCAGGTAAATAGAAATGCGCTCAGTCTGAAGGTTTGTTGCGGCAAGGGTATTTATTTCATTAACACGTTCGCTGCTGACCGCTAGATGCCGGTACGACGCCAGGAGCTGAACTAACGCTTGCCGCTGCGTAAACATTGCTGCCGATACACTGAATTACAGTAAAAACAACAGTAGTTGTACTGGATGGCAATGTTCTGCAATAAAACTGGCTTTGGACATAGTACTAAGTGATTCAGATGGATAGCAACACTAGCCAGGTTGCAGTCGGTAAAGTAGTGTCGCTATCTAGCAGGAAAGAGGTGGGACAAAGCCCTGTTCTAAACGACCCTGGTGGTGATTTTGGGAGAATATATTTTTTATTGTCAGAAAAGTACGTCCCCACGAGCTGCAAAGACATATAGGACGCTCGTGACGAGCTGGCTGATCCATGGTAACGTTAAACATCAATGAACGGTGTGGTTCCGGAACGTTCCTAGCTCCTGGCGCCGTGGTCCATTTGATGTTGTGGCCCGTTTGACGTTCCGGAACGTCTGTAGCGAACGTGTTAAAAGAAAATATACTAGTCTATAGTTGTGTGAGACAGTCACAGAATGTGCTAAAGTATCTAAAATTCTATTTTCTAAAGCCTATTAATTTTTTTTGTTAACCAAGTTGATTGGTTATTTAAGCTATAACAGTTGCTTTAACTCACAATAAGTTATTTATTTAGTTTGATTTGATAAAAACTTTGTGTATTCGACAGAAGCTAGTAATTTAGATCAGTACAATCTGTTGGTGACTGATGAAAAAAAAAAACTCACAACAAATTGAGATGGATGTTTTAAAGTTGTACCAGTAGGCCTAGATACCTACTAATACAACTATACCAATATCTCATTTTGTTGTTAAAGATTTAAGTTATCGGTATGCCTACTAGAACAAATGTTTCCGTGTGGGATGAAAAAAAAACCAAAGTCAGGAAAAGATAGATAGGCCTATGTTGTATTAAATGTTCTAGACTACGGTAGGTACCTTATAAAACCTAGGAGAAAGTACAAACTTGAATTTTAACAATTTGAGTCATAGCTAATAAAAGACCATGTCAACAGGATTTTATGTCTAATCAACTGTAGACAAATATCGTGCAACTTGTGTTAAAACTTTGTTTTAAAACTAAATAGAATCTGACATAGGCCTACACTAAGCCTGCCATTAATAGACTAATGAATAACTTTTCTCCTGTTTAAAACGATGCTCAAGAGTGTTGTTGCTATCGCTAAAGACGATCACCAATGTCACCAAGACCACAATATATGGTCACTGGTGTTACCGTACTACAATATCAGGATAGGAGAGTGTCAAAAATAGTAAACACAAAAAAATAAATTGAAAAGTTAAAACATCGTATCTTGTTGTTACTGTCAATGACCGATTCCCAAATAACATAAGATAATAGACAAGTCAACGTTTATGAGACAACCATAGGCTCAGGTATTTAGGGGGGAGGGGATATAAGAGCAAGGAAGAGTGGGGAACGGCAAGCACTGTGTGGAAATTCCTACCACACGGGGCTCAGGGTCTTCCTTCACCGTGAACGTTGTGGAGTGCATGAGGCAAGGAGGGCGGTGCGTAACTTTGCCCTAGAAACCACCACTAGTGCTACACTAGACACCACTTGAGTGTATCGTTGAATCCTCTGCTCCTTACTTCTCTGGGATTAAAAGGTGAACAACTTAAGGTATTTTAATATAGGCTACAGCCTTGGCCAATTTCAATGATTGTTTTGTTGACCTGCTAAATTTAGAAAACAAGAAAACATTAATTTTGAACCATACCATCGATGTCCATGTCCTCAGTCTTGGCTGGTTCCATGTTCTCCTTGTCCGTAGCACTGGCATCAGCACCATCCCCATCTACACCACCAGTTCCCTCTGCCATGGCTGACTCAATATCAAATGTGGTCTTCTTTTTCTTCTTCTTCTTTTTGAGAGAAGGATCAAAAATCTGAAAACAGCAACACAATTATTAGGGGTATACGTAAGTTAAGTTACTTATTTTTAAAACAACAAGTTATCTTGTAACGTGAGAAATTTTTAGGATTTTGAGGAACGGTAGCAGGCTTAACTTACCTGAATTGGAAAGAGCCCTTAGTAATTAGCACAAGAAACATGAAACATTGGACTATTAAGTTAAACTTTATTTAGCCTCCCAGTACCCTACCTAACGCAACTTAGTTAAGTGTTGTGCTTCTTGTTTCAGTTTGAACACTTTCCCATGCAGGTAGGCCTAAGCCTGCTATTCTCACTAAAAACTTAGGTCCTTGTGCTTTGTGATTGTACTTTTTTACGAGGAAATTGTAGTACCGTATTACAATGGTTTCAAAGAGAGAAAATACTAATTAAATTCTGTAACTAAACACACTATAGAGCACTGTAAGTTAACCAATATTCTTTTCATTTGTCAGCTAAACTTCTTGTTTACACGCTGTAAACCTGGACTTTGGGGTTCGACTCATGGAGAATTCCCCATACAGGAAATGTATATATTAGCCTTGCACTGTTAATTTTAAGCGGGCCATTCCAATCATGCTCTGCAACTGAAGTTCTCATAATTTCTGTAACCTTAAAACAACAAAAGATTGAGACGATCCAACCCAAGCTACTACCATGATGTTTCCTTAGTGGCGAAAGACTAAGGAAGAAAGAAGTTAGACCACTTAGTTAACTGTTGATTATACCTAATATTTCAACAACACAGGTCAACCCCAAAATAAAGTGTGTGGTTCTAAAAAAAACTTAACTTCCAGGCTTCAACACATATGTAGGCGTACCGGTATGTGCAGATATGGCTTTCAGTTGTTTTGTAATTTAGTCTCTCTACGATGGTTGAATAGAGTTTAAAAGTATTGTTAAGTTAAGTTATTGTTAAGTATTCTTGTTGTTAAGCTTAGTTGGTATTGTTACTTGAGGCCGGTTCAAAGTGTTACACTTGACATGAAAATAAAAGCCTAAGAATTGGAAACATTTAAGTTAGCCTCAAAGTTTTGGAAAATCTTTAACTTAAAGTTGGTTAAGTTAATGAGGTCAATCAACATAGTTAGGCCCTACCTATAAGTTATTTCCCGAGTGGGAATGCTTTTGAAGCAGATAGTCTAGATAACAACAATTTTGTAGGCTACACTTTACTTGACGTCCTACAATCATTCGATTGGTTTTTTCGATTTGATATTTTCATTCGATTCTTTCATTCGATATATCGTTTGGTTAGTTAGGTTAGGTTAACCTTACCTAACTAACCAAACGATATATCGAATGAAGCAATCGATTACCTAATCGATATATCGATCGATATTTTCATTCGAATGAGTGTAGGACGTCAAGTAAAGTGCAGCCATTTTGTAGTATAAAAAATCACTTTTATTATCCCAATGTGAGGGGAAATGTTTGAAATAGGCTATCATTAAAATGACAATAAAGGTTTAGATTCAGCGGGACATTAACTTAACTTAGATGTATGAATACAAACAAAGTAATACAGTCATTTCATTACTCATTGACTGGACCTACGCCTAAAGAAAACACACGCAAAACCGCAACTTTTTATTTTGCAGTTGTGATGAGGAAAATGGATTCTAGGCCTCTTTAGATAAAAACCTAAACATGAATTATGCCATTGTGTGTGATAAAACTTACTGTGTAAGTATTAATAGGCCTTTGCCTGTGATGCTACAAAAAACCACCATATTTAATGGTTCCATATGGATAATAATAGGGCAAGTGAGGTGGCAAGTTGAAGATTCAGGACAAGATTATAAATCTAATTTTTAGACATTTGAGTCCCTTATTTAAAAATAGAACTTAATAAACTAAGAAAAATAAACACATTAGCATTTGAACTAGGGTAGGTGGACCATGTAGCCTATTAGAGGTCTGAAAAAAAAACACCAAGACTAGGCCTTAGTTAGGCCAATTACCTAAAAAGTGGACACATTAAAAATAGTCCAAGGCATAGTCCAAGTTGAAACTTGTTTTATAGATAACTTTATAAAAGTTTTAATACAGGCCTATATTTTTTTTTAAAGGCTGTGCATAAGAGTTGTAATGAAGGAAGTAGGTGTGGAGCGGTAACCCTAAAATGAGAGTTCACCAACAAAATTAACCTAATTATAAATGGTTGTAACATACCGACTCCTCTTCTGTCATTATGGAGATGTTTAATTTAAAAAGCTAAGTAAATATTCTAAATTTCTCGGTCTGAATTACAGTAGCTTATGTTGGCAAATTAACATTCATTTGATATTGACAACATCTATTGCATCAGCCAAGCAGAGTTCGAGAGAAATCGTCATCAATCGGCAGCATCGGCAGCAATCCTTGTGGTGAAGGAAGCAGACCAAATGTGAAACATGGTAGCCAAACGTTGATTTTGAGAAAATATTATCATACTAGTAATAAATATACACTAGGAGGACTTGTACGATTTCTTACGAAAAAAGATTGAACTGTCTTCTTGTATGAATACCCCATTCAGTTGATAAAATAGTTATTATATTATTAGTGAAATAAGTATAATAAAATGATACTAATTTTATGAGAATGGTTTTCATGATGATATGGATGATGGGTACCCAACAGCTGGCACAAAGTTGTTTGTCTCTTGCTCACTATTGTGAGTTTTAAAGTCTGGCTAGTTCTTAAAAATCTTATATGTTCATCTTGGGCTTTGAATAAATTATCCTTATGATAATCCTGACTTAAGAAACAGCTTATCTCAGTCAGTAACACAGCTACAGCTACACAGATCACACCCGATCACACCATTGATTCTACATTCATCCTTCGCATTCAATTTCAATATTTGGGTTAAAATACTCACCGAGGTGGCGTCCCCCTTCTAATTGCTAATGCAAATAATTGTTAATCAATGAAAAGTCTCAGTTCCCAGGATTTCACCATTATACAGAATACCGGAGCATTTGGAGTGTCGCCATAAAATGGGGGGCAGCATGAGATGATAAAAACAATATGGAAGTCGAGAAACACATTCTAACTTTAAATCCAGGTAAATGTTTCACCAGATAGGCTATATTAAAATAATGGTTTAGAGGAAAGGCTTTGGAAAATGTAAATATAGTACAGGGTGAGGTAGCACCCCGATTTTCTGTCGTTGTCACATTATAATAAAGCAACAATGAACAAACAGCTGTGTGCTTATAACATCAATCAAACTACGAAATTTTAGTAAACATTGTGCCTGGCGCTTGTAACAACACTGAGATTTTGATGTAGGAACCTATTTTTAAAATATAGTGATTCTTATGCAAACACTCAGATATTTTTTGGACCACATTCCATACTTGGTCAATATGCTGCTGTTCCAGATTGGAAAACATAATAGGGAACGGGGTAAAATTATTTGGGGGATAACAGCTTAAACCATGAAAACAATCAGTGGTTGCCGCAAAACTCTTTATACACCAGCAATAATGTTGAAAGAGTGTGAATCGCAGTAACTCTCAAAGTCCAAAGAAGTTTGCCAGAATCCTTTCATCGTTGGAAGCTTTTGTGTTGGCTCTTTGCTTTCTTTGGGGGTTCTCCCTATAAGCTACTTGAAATTTAAGGTTTTTCAAAGTTGCCCTAGAGATTTTTTTTTATTTACAAAAAACCAAAGTGATTCCTGAAGAAATGCTGGAAGGAGTATTCAATGGTACCTATTCAATGGCATTTTGAAGTGACTGAAAATTAATGTAAAGTAGGACAAGGGCGTCACTTAAAGGATTTCGTTTTCAAGAAATGGAAAAATGACTTTGTTAAGTTAAAATGGCAAAATATAAGCTGTGTTTCCATGTGCTATTGATTTGTATAGGTCAAATAGTATTGAATTTGTACTTTTGGGGCGCTTTCATTGCCTCACCCTGTATATAATTTTTATTGGTTTCAACAGAAGGTTAACATCAGGCTCAAATATCATAAGCATGAAACTACAAAGTAATGTATTTAATTACTTCACATTAACTTCACATTTACTGTCATCACATTAAAATCAGGAATAACTCTACTGTATTGTAAAAATTAGTAGGTTTAATATAAAAAGTATGTATTTTATTTAGAAAACAAGATACAATTATTCAGACTAGTTAATAACAAATTTCAATATGAAGTATTTGTCAACATTGGTGAGTTTTAAATCTTAATAACAGTCACATTGTATAATAATAAGAACATATGGTGAATGTAAATTGAATCATTGTTGACAAACTAGTGTTTCCTAGGATATAAAGGAGTTGTGGATATTTTTCAGTGAAAATAGTTTTAAATTTATAAATCTTCAAAGACCATCAGTGCCTAATACCATCATCTGCAATGGGTGGTAAGTATATTAAGTGTATATTTGATAATATTTATAGTTCTCTTTTTTGATACTAAATAAATCCATGTACCTATATGTAGGATATCAGTGATAGGTAATGTTTGATACATAAATAATTGGGACTGCTACTACACTGCAATTCCTTCCAGTTTACAAAATTGTGACTTAAAAGATGAACTAAAAAAATACTCATACTAATAAAAGTAAACGGATTGTGGATATTTATAGGCATGCACTGTGGATACGATACTCCCTGGTGTGGGTTCCGAACTAGTGAGTACTACGACTTTCCGCAGTACTATCCTGATAATTAGACCATATAATTTGTTAATACCAAGGAAAAAAGTGGTTCCGATTCCACTATAAAATGTAGGTCCCATTTATTAGCCATTAGCTGTATGGGCTATTAATTAACAGCTGTGTCTAAGAAATATGTCGGCCTTAGTCACTAACAAGACTACAAAGATCGCGCCACTCATCCTACACTCATCACCATTCATACTTGGCTTAAAATAGGTCATATAGTTCCTACCTACTTTGTATGGTCGCCACTTCATTGAAAAGTAGAAAAGTATTAAAGTATTAAACATACAATTGACTCTTTCAGCCCTAAAGATAAAATTATCTTGTTTAGTTATGCCTATAATTATACCTAATGTTTTACTTTTACCTTTAACACAAACTTCTTATGATATAAGTTTTAGGTAGACTCACACACCCAGTAAGAATAAGTCAAAATGGGCCATATATGCATGTTTAGAGGGGCAACTGATAAAAGCATGTATCTTGTTACCTTTAACCCAAGCCCCCACCAGTGGTGCTTACAGGGACCTTGGGTCTATAGGTAGTTGAGGTTGGTTGGACATATATAAGACATATTTTTTATTTACTTACCGCAAATTTAATAGCATGTACACTGCTAATCAAGATATTATTTAATAATGTGCTATCAATTACAGCTTGTTTTGGGAAGAAACCCCCTGCGGAGGAAAGTAATGGTGATCAACATGAAGGTGGAGAACAAGATCAAAGTAATTATAAACAATCTTTACTAATCCCAAAACAATTATTTGAGGCAAAGATAAAAGAGAGATGAAAGATAAAAAGATGAACTTTGGTATAGAATTTGTTTATTGTTGATAAAGTTCAATGTTGTGTTTCTAGCATAATTGAGAGAAACATTTTTTTTTAATAGGCTAACATAAAATATAACATTGGTTAAAGCACTTAAACAAACTTGAGTCTATGAACAAATCATAATTTTACAATTAATTCTTCTTTATTTTACCTAAGACTCATTGAAAATTATGAAACTACATTATTCTGTCCAAATGTAAACTGATGTGGCATAATTAATGAAAGAGTGTGAGTCGCAGTAACTCTCAAAGTCGAAAGAAGTTTGCCAGAATCCTTTCGTCGGAAGCTTTTGTGTTGGCTCTTTGCTTTCTTTGGGGGTTCTTTGGGGGTTGGGGGTTTGGGGGTATACAACAGAGATAATTTGGAATTTCATACTCTATTTTCATGGTACCAGTACCAGTAGCAAAGATCCGAATAGGGAAATTCGCTAAAAAATTACTGAGTGACCAAGGTAAAAGAGGTGGTTTTTAAAAAGGACCAGTTGTTGTTTTGTTTAAGTTCCTTTTTGTCCACACTTGCTATTCTAGTTATAGTCTTAAGTACAGTACTTATAGGAGATTTCACCCAGGGTTTTCAGTGTTGTAAATAAATATTGATTAGTGGGTGTTAACTTTTCATTAAATATCCTTAAAATCCACCAAGGTTATGGGGTTAAGCATGTAAATGTGAGAGGTAAATAAATACATCACAAATAAATCATACAATTTGGCTACCTTGGTGTGTGGAGGGGGGGGGGGGGTTGATATAACATAAACTGAAGTAAGTCATCCTAGAAACATTTATACAACTCATGGATATAGAATTCACTGCCTCCTGGCCTGTATATCAGAATTATAAGGTGGAGACATATTTGATTTTAATGGTAAAAAAAAGTATAATTACAAATTCAGTGGTTAATGTGCATTTTTATATCATTTTCTTCTATTTAACAGAGTAATATTGTTTTATTTTTGTAATGAGCTTAACTGTGACTTAGGTTTGCAACTGTTTCTTACCAAAAATAATTGATTTCAGTGAAAATTTATAATGCCTTTTGGTTTTGAAACTATGTTTCTTACTGATAATCCAACATGGCTCAAGTATGTAAGTGATTTAGTTTATTGTAAACTGTCTATTTGTTACAGTGTGTGCCGCAAAAGTCAACATCCGCCCGACTCGAGTGGCGACACCGTACCTAACTTGGTGGCGGTGGATGCAGATCATGACTCCGCAGTTGCAGCCAAACTGTTCCTCAGCCTCCTAGAAATTCCAGCCATGAAATTAATGCAGACACAGTTAAATTATTGTTAATCAATTGCTGAGTGAGATTAATGCCTGTTATTAAAAATTATCGTCTCAAACACTTTTTAGTTTCTATTTTAGATAAGAATCTACAACAATAATGAGATCTTAAAGGTAAATCAATGGTCACTTGGATAAATCCACTTGGTTCAAGTAATGGTGGATAAAAAATGGAACACTCTAAACCAAGTGCTGATCTTTAAAGTGCTGTTGCACCATTTTATTGTAAGTATACAGCCTGACTGCGAACTTGTGATGTACTCTAATCTTCCAGCGCGGAAATGCTCACAACATCAGCTAGGAAAAACAGGCTGCTTATTTAGTATACAAGACCTTCAGAAAAGCAAGAATAGGAATGTTGTTCCCACACATTCCCGTTTCATTACACCTCCCTGTGGGAAATGTGGGAGGTGTATCAAGGATTTTTAGTAAAAAAATTAACCATTAATTTTTAGTAATTTCTAACATTGTTTCTTATGCTTTCTTCATCATCTTTGAGGCTCTTAGTGGTCTAGGAGGTTTGACAGAGCCTGCAAAATCTGAGTTTGAACAATAACTGATACGGTTATTACTTATTACCTGCTCACAGAAACTGAGAAACAGAGTACTGTATGAAAAATGTTTTTGACAAAATATATCCAAAACTCATCAAATCTTTTACGGTAACTGTTTTTGCCTAAAATTCCATATCATAAATTAATTGACATTGGATGATTGATGATTATTGGTTTGACTTTGACTGATGGTTGGTTACTTTCCATAACTTATAAGCATGTTACAGATCTTAGTGGAAAAGTTACTGTAATGTCAAAACTAAGCTGTCAAACATTTCATGGTCCATCTAGTTTTGTCATAATGTGGCGTGTGTCTACGACTCTAGTTGAAGTAAATGTGGATAAACTATGTGATGAAGGTCGATGATTACCTCCATCTTGTCTGGCTATGATTCTTCTGCTGCTAAATTGCAATTATATGAAATAAAAATTGACTTGCTGCTTTCACAATCACTATATTAGTACAACTTTTGTATGAGAACACAATTAATGTGGCTTATTTCTAACAAAACATGAATGGACCATGAGTTTTGTATGAGTGGATCATGTTCACTTTCTCCATTCTTAAACAGTATGGAGAAAGTATCGTTTTTGTCAAAATTTTTGAGTTTAAGTTTTGACTGTTGAGTGGATTTGTTTTGATTGGAAAAAGTAGTTTTTGAAGTGATGTATGTGTGTGTGGGTGTGTGTGGAACTAACTAGGTGGCGATCGCATAGGCATCCACAAAATTGAGCGGAGTCATCAAAGCTTTATATTATATTGTTTTCGTCATACTGCAGTAAAAACAGTCGTTTTTAATGCATGCGTTGCGGGTCTAAAGGAGCATTTTTACTCTTTAGGAAGTAAAAATAGTTTTTAGCCTCTATGGACTAAAAATCAGCTGTTGTCAACTCAGTTGTAATTTTCGATTGTAACGATTGAATGTATCGAAAATATGTATAGATTCGTGCTTAAAAATCATTTTAACCTATAGTCTAGACAGTCTCTTCCCATAGCATTTTAGCATTGCAGATACATTAATCCATTCCCACACTCAACACTGCTCACCTTTACTACTTCCTTCACAATTTCCTACGCCATAGACCCGTTTCCTTCCCTTCTCATAGCATTTAAGTATTACAAAAACATTTATCTAACTGCCCAAAAGGTTCCCCCACTCTGCACCGCCAGCCTTTACTACTTCCTTCACCACTTCCTACGTCGTCGGTCCTGTTTCCTTACCTTCATTTTAGGATTGAAGATACATTAATCTTACTGCCACAGACGGTTCTCACTCAATGCTCATACTTTACTACTTCCCAAGCCACTTCCTACGTGGACCTGTTTTCATCACTTTCCATAGCATTTTAGTATTTTAGATACATTAGTCTAATTGCCACATACATTCCCCACACTCCGCACTGCTAGCCTTTACTACTTCTTTCACCATTTCTTATGTCGTGAGCATGCTTCCATCCCTTCTCATAGCATTTCAGCATTGCAGATACATTAACCCAACTGCTACAAACGGTTTCCTGTTCCCACTCTCCACACTGCTCACCTTTCTACTTTATTCACCTCTTCCTACGTCGTGGGCCTGTTTCCCTCTCTTCCCATAGCATTTTATGATTGTAGATACCTTAATCTAATCGTCATAAACAGTTCCCACACTTCGGACAGCTCGCCTTGACTACTTCCTTCACCACTTCCTACGTCACGGACCTGTTTCCCTCCCTTCCCTTAGCATTATTGGATTGCAAATACCTTAAACTATTGGTCATAAACAGATCCCATACTCCGATCAACTCGCCTTTACTACTTCCTTCACCACTTCCTACGTCACGGACCTGTTTCCCTCCCTTCCCATAGCATTTTAGGATTGTAGTGTAGATACCTTAATCTAATCATCATAGACAGTTTCCACACTCCGGACAGCTCGCCTTGACGACTTCCTTCACCACTTCCTACATCGCAGACCTGTTTCCCTCCCTTCCCATAGCATTTTAGGATTGTGGATACCTTAATCTAATCGTCATAGACAATTTCCACACTCCGGACAGCTTGCCTTGACTACTTTCTTCGCCACTTTCTACGTCGCAGACCTGTTTTCCTCCCTTCCCATAGCATTTTAGGATTGCAGATCCCTTAATCTAATCGTCTTAAACAGTTCCAACACTCCGGACTGCTCGCCTTTACTACTTCCTTTACCACTTCCTACGTCACGGACCTGTTTCCCTCCCTTCCCTTAGCATTATTGGATTGCAAATACCTTAATCTAATGGTCATAAACAGATTCCACACCCGAACAGCTCGCCTTTACTACTTCCTTCACCACTTCCTACGTCACGGACCTGTTTCCCTCCCTTCCCTTAGCATTTTAGGATTGCAGATCCCTTAATCTAATGGTCATAAACAGATTCCACACCCGAACAGCTCGCCTTTACTACTTCCTTCACCACTTCCTACGTCACGGACCTGTTTCCCTCCCTTCCCATAGCATTTTAGGAATGCAGATACCTTAATCTCATCGTCATAAACAGTTTCCACACTCCAGACTGTTCACCTTACTTCTTCCTACGTCACGGACCTCAAGCTAGTGTCGTAATTTGATTATAATTATGATCCATACCGTTTCTGTTCTAACATCTGTGGAATAATGCTATCAGCTATTTCTTAATCTACTGCATTCAAAATTCAACAGCTGATCATATGTTTTTGTTTATATGTCAAATACTGCTTCCATAAGGATTACATTGAAACTTTGAGACCCAGTGGGGCGGATTCCTGAGAGATTTTTTTAACGCCATATAGATGTTGGCACTCACCGATATGGTCTTTATCACCATGCAAAATTTGAAAACGATTGATTCAGCCGTCTAGGAGGAGTTTGCGTATTACGAAATGCATAAGAGTCGACGTATAAGAGCTTCGCTCAATAATTATTATCAATGATCAAGCCTGGCATACATTTTTTTTAAACAAATCAAAAAGATCTAAACCAACAATTCAAGCCAAATTTATTTGCAAAATCACAACTAGAAAATACAATTAGGTACATAAAATGGCCGGCCAATGTATCTATTTTAGGACTAAATAATGAAAAATGAGACAGATGCATATATCCATATCTACCTACCTTTTATAATATTTTAGACCTAGATCTTCTTGAACCATATAACAAAATAAGGCTTTACATTGGCTTTTAATATTATATTTAAAAATAAGGTCAATTAACATAAAATAAGTTAGGCTATGAGTTTTGAAAGTGAATTGTGTTGGCTACAGTACAATCCTAAGATGAAGATGATTAACTATTTTGCAAGAAATGTAGCATAGCGTACATCAATAATAATAGGGATCACCTGATAGTGTATCGACAAAGTAACAAAGCAATTGTTTGATTTTTTCATAATCTCTTACCAAGGGACTTTTTAATAGATTGAGAAAAATATTTATTACAAGTGGAAAAAGTAACAACAATTCAAAATTATACGAAAATCCTATGGCTTGGCTATGCTTCTAATCGTAGGAGGTAGGTAACTGGTAGACTTAGTGCTCGACCTGCGCTTTCTATCTTTTAAATATTTCCTTTTAAACAAATCGATCAGTTTCTGTTTGCTTTTGGAGTGACAAGATCTTGAACGTGGTCGACCTGGTCCTCGCTTAGACTCTTTCGGTTCACTCAAACTGTTCTTTCTGTTGTACTTCCTTTTTTCAGTTTTCACCTTTGGCGGCTTTTTATCTTTTACTTTTAGTAAATTTGTGTGTGATTTCTTCAGAGTAAGTTTTAGTGGAGAAAGGCTATCACTACACCCGTCAACTTTCCAAGTTGTTGAAGATCTACCCACAAGGTCCATTGCCTTTCTGTCTGGGTTGGTTTGTGTCTCAACCTTCCACACTCCAAATCGAGTTTTTTCCAGTGCTGCTAGTTTACTCTCCATATATTTACTGACAACAAACTCCTCACTATCCTCCTCTTCAATGTAGCTTAGTTGGTCATCTTCTTCTTCCGAGAATGTTCCGTCTGAATGCTCTTCAATTGATGCACTTTCTTGTGTCGATGACACACTTACGTTTTCGGTATCTGAAGCATCACAGTAAAACCTATTTCGGGCAATAGTTAGTTTTAACTTACCAAGTTCTTTATCTTGTGTATTCTCCATTGAACTTACACAGTGCTCGATGTTTTTAGTAGTTCTATCAGACATTTGGTCAGGACTATCATTTTCAATCAATGCGTTTTTGACAAAACTGACACTGTTTGACATGATTTCTTCCATTCTTGATTTTACTGTGCTTACCTTGGATCAACTCTACCACAGACAAGGGACTCTACCTATATCTTTTGTAAAATCGGAACAGTTTATACAGGAAATACGCTAAGGCACATATATATCCAGTACCTTTTTTATAATACTCAGATAGTTACGCTTATAAACTGGAAATAAACAAATTTAAAAGATAAATAAATAACAAAATTACACAAATTAAGTTTTTAAAGTCAACAAAAACAGCAGAATTAAACCAGCTGTCAACCAGCTTAATCAAAACAATGTGAGCTGTGGAAATTGTTCGCAGTGTTGCCAACATATGTGAAACTGTAAAACAAATTTTATAGAATTATTATTATTTGCTTGATGGTCAATAGCAGCATAGATTTAACATACTTGTGTTGATTTGTCTAAGATATCAGGAAACACGTACATTACAACCAAGCTCATAAATAAAGTTTGTTTGATTAAAAATTGACATGAAAATGCAGTTTTGTCTGTACATTGCGTAGGGTTATGAAGTTTTCGGTTATACGAACTTTAACATATCCTAAAACCGAAATGAGTTCATCTCAATTTCTGTACGTTTCATCGTTCTCCAATCTGTGTATCTGTATATGCGTGTCCGTCGGGGACTCTTTTTTAATACTTTAATTTGAAATGGCTACCTAATATCACAATCCTAAGATTGTAATTTGGGCTTACTCGGGCTATCCCGGGAAAACTAGCAAGCCCCAGATTAAATGGTATTATTTTCTGTATGCACTGACATTTTTAGAATGTCTTGGCTTTTTACCTAAGGCATTACATTTTACATCCAATAATGATCACTCAAAAATCCAGTTTTGTGACATACATAAGGTATGCCTTATATTAAATGCCAATCAATTGTTTGTAGAAAGATTCTTTATGTTACCGGTACTGAAATGTTCGTTCATAAGCTCTTTACATAGTGATAAAATCTGTTTTACAATCATCCTACATTAATTTTAATACCTTAATATGAGTTATAGGATATTAAATGAGTAATAGTATGACTATTTTCTTATTTAATTGAAAGGGACATTTGTCCTAATTGTGGTTACACTTCGTTAAAAAGCACTGATAAAAACACAAATATAATATTCGTCAACAATGGCATGTAATATGTATGCTAACAAATATTGTGTACGTATAAAAAATATGGCATATTCTCAATATCTAATCCACCATTCATTTCGTAATTTTCACCTAGTAATTTTCATTTTCGTTTCGTAATTTTCATGGTGACTGGAAATAAAACCTGATAAATTGAAGAAGCTGAGCTAGGAGCTCGTAGAAAACAGGTGAACTAACAATGTTATTTAGAAAGCAACGTAAACAGCATTAGAGCGGCCAGATGTTGGCATGCTGCGTTTCGTACATGAAACAGCTGTTCTTTGTTTTGCCTCACCACAATCGCACATGTCACTGGGTCAACCCACCAGCTAAAATTAACAGCTTGAAAATTGTGTATAGCAAAGACTTATTAAAGATTACTCAATTATTTTTAGTGTCTACGCCAGTGGCTTTAAAACGCAAGGGAGTACAAATGTTTTAAGAGAAAGTGGTCCAAAATCCAGCAAATTTTGGGTGGTATTAATTGCGCCAACTGACCCGAGTCAGGTAGTCGGGTATTCCTGAATTGCGCCAACTACTCCAGGGAGCCACCCGATACGTTCATTAAATACACCAAGTGGCGGCCCTCGTTGACTGTATAGTTGAGGTTTGGTTAGGTTAGGTTAAGTTAGATTAGGTAAGGTTAGTATAGTTAAGGATGACACGTAAACAAGGAGATTCCTTCTGCCGGGCAACATATCCCTACCTGGCTTGGGCTTGACGCAATTAAGAAACTCGTTGGCGCAAAACAAAAATGGTATATTTTAAGAGGATTAGAACAAACGGTATCAGCAATATGACACATAATTTATACCATTGGCTTGTCAAAAACCTTTATCATTGGTAAGCGGTGAGAGTAACTATGATATTTTATGGGGAAATCACAAAACCTAAAATTAAGCTTTGAACCGAATTTTTACATCAATGGGAGCAAAGCTGTAATATTTGTTTTAGAGATAAAAGGGCTATAACATTGGTCAACACAAAATATATACTGTAGTTTTCAATTTCGAAAACAAATATTATCAATCTGTCTACCAAATGGATTATGTTTGAAACCTAGTACAGTATAGTTACATTACTCCTATAAAGCCTGAAGGATCGAAGTGGAGCCGATTCTGCACCAGATGTAATTCATCTATCAATTGAGGACATGATAATAGCTTACTACTAACAAAAAGCCTAAAAACGGTATATGGTTTAAGAAGACCAGGGCTTGAACCATAAAACGTGAAAAATTATAACACACAATTTTATGTTGGTAAGATACACTTAACGGTCATATATAAATAAATACCTCATATAGTGTATTTATTTTCTTTTTGATTGATGGTCTATAAACTCACCACAGAATATAGTTGTGGGAAGGGGGTTTGCTGCAGCGGTGCCACCTGGCGTGGTCTTTGAAACCAGCTGATACCAACCCTCAACTAACATACCGTCCTGACTTTATGTTGATAGTTAGGAGGAAACTTGGAATCTGGCTGTGCGAAATGACCAAATGAGTTTATTTATTTCGGGGAAAGTTTATGTTAAAATATTGCTCTTCATCCAACAAAAATCAGAAATCCGCCCAAATTGTGTGTTATGATACACGCTGAATTTTACCAACAATTTTAATATTTTATACCGATAGCAAAAAAGAAATTAACCTACTTAACTTTTGAAAATTTACGACTAACAATATAAAACAAAGTCAAATCTATCAACAGTCACTAACCTTAGACGTTCCATCCCCATGTTACGGTTTTCGCCGGTTTTTTTAATACAAATAGTCGTAGTTGATGAGAGCCACCGACAGAATATACAGCCGTAATGTAAATTCCTCCCTCCAACCCATATTTAGTAGTAAGGCCTACTTAAATAATGCAAATTTATATATTTATAATTTATATTCTTGTACAATCATTATTAAGGAACGCGGCAGCGTTCCGCCCCGCCAAGCCCCCAGCGGTACACAGCTGCTGCAGTGTATATATACATGACATGACAAAGTGGCCTTTTCACTCGTCTATAGCTCTGAAGAAACAAAAGCTATTAAAATAATTGTCCATCTATTGGATAGGGGCACTCATTCTAAAAAAAATTAAAAATAGAATTTAAAAAACGGTTGTGTTTGAGCCAAGAAAAACTAGTTTGAAAATTCGCAAATTTTCCGTGTTCTCCTTCTCCTCCTCCTTCTCCTTGAATGTTGACGGACCTACAGCCCAAACCACTGGCTCAACTTTAATGTTCTTTATGTTGTTTGAAAGCCCTTAACGTGTAGATGTGCCTTTTGAGGGTCTCAAGTCGGTGAGTTGACCCATAAACCCTTGACAAGCCCTCAAAGTACGATTTTGGCCCATTTAAATAACATGGGATTAAAATCAAAACAAAAGAAGGGCCAGCTGCGATTAAATCTCAATCAATTTCAATGTTAGAGAAATTCATAGGAACAGCTGAAAAATTATTTGAAAACTTTTATTAAGTATTTTTTCAGGTATACCGAATGATTTGAACTACTTACTATATAAAATTACTTAGAGCAGTGATATTCCCCGATACTTTCCATTGAAAAATGCATTGTACCGATGGTACACTGGTACAGCAGCTCGTCATTTTTAACAGTTTAATACTACTTATCAAAACGTATGAAACCTAGGAACTTGAAACTTAGTACTAGGACTTAGGTTTGTTTTATGTTTTGATACACTAAAACAAATAATACAATCGGGAAATTCACTCTGCGTATGTTAAACAAGCAATTAAAAAGTGATATGTAAATTTAGGATAAATGAGTTTTTCAATATTTGATTGTCTTATGCTATTTCTAACAATCCTAATCTGTTTGATTACATTTTTACTTCTCTAATAAGGGCTCAATTTACACTAGTCTTTAGATATACGGGTTTAATTATCAGGACACTTATGTAACACCAACGCATTTTATGTTGTTCAAGATGACCATTGATGAAATTTGAAACTGATATTTTAACTGTTAAATTTCTACAAAAATAAATAAAATCTAACAAAAAACCACAAAGTGGTAACACTTTCCCCGCCAAGTCAGCAATCCAAAAAAGATAATAAATCATTACTTTTTCCGCCAAGAAAAACAATGTAATGTATGTAAGTTTGGCAACTTGGCGGCAGACTTTTGCTCGATCACTTTAAAAAAATACCATAAAACTAGTTTCATTGAGCAATTATCTCTCCCATTAGTACATTGCTAGGTGAGAGCTTATTTTACAAAATTTGACCTTATTTGTGCCACATTTCATAAAATCATAATAGTGATGGTTTTAAATTTACTGATTACCTCGAAATTATTATACTCAGTTGGACTAATTAATTAGAGAAATTGATTTGTGAAATTGTCCACGAACGTAACTTTAATGAAAAACCCAAGCAAAAGTCTGCCACCAAGTTGCCAAACTTACATACATTACATTATTTTTCTTGGCGGAAAAAGTAATGATTTATTATCTTTTTTTTATTGCTGACTTGGCGGGGAAAGTGTTACCACTTTGTGGTTTTTTGTTAGATTAAAGATAAGAAGGATGGTGTTTTCGTTTTGTTTGTGCGACGTTTAAATTTCATTCTAAATGCTATGTTACTTTACAAAGTTTAAAATGTGCAAATATTTAATTTATTACAACATGCTTTTAAATGTGAAGGATAAATCCCGTGTTCCATTGTTATGGTTAGGTAACTAAATTGGAAATTATTAGTGTTTTTAACTACTTTTGATATGTTAAAAAACCTAAATTGCAATTAACCGCTAAAATCTCTGCAAGTAGTGCAGTAACAAAAACACAGACGCATCTGGCAAGGTCCTTGCAAACAGCTGTGTACCCACCCCTCTAATACGTCACCCCCTTTCTAACTCTCTCTCACTCTCTCTCACTCACTAAATCTCTCTAATACAAACCAACACACACACAATTTTCATTGACAGTGAAAATATTATTTTTGGCATATGATGGTGTAAATTTCAAACAATGGCACACAACAAAATTAAAATTTGTATTTCTCAGAGTACATTCTTTAAAAGACTTCTATCAATGAGTAATTGCATTATGCAATACGATGTGAAAGTGTTTTTTTTTTCATATTATAATAGGTTAAGACTTAATTTAGTTAATTTTATATCCACACTTTACATTTATAAATGCATTTAATAAGTAAAACTTATTGTATATAATTTTCGACTCATTCACTATTCAGTAATGACTTTCAATAATATTTATCATTCAAATAGATTGCAGTATTGTCGAGTTTCCAATCCCTTACTACGAAAACCATATGTTTTGCTCAAATTGTTTATACACCTTAAGATATTAAAAATAACAAGAATCAGTGAATAAGCTCATCTAAAGACAGAAGATTACAAACAGGAAACATAGTTAATCTGTAACATTATTTTTAAGGTAAGCAGCATCCCAAAACAGCACTAAAGTGCAGTGCATCGCAGCAAGGGGGTAGTTGTGGGGGAGGGGGCAAACAGCTGTTTGCAAGAACCCCGTCAGCTGTTGTACTCGTTGTGTTTTTACCACTGCCATATTGATGGCGTTTTGTGGTTAATTTATATCCACATTGGGGCCAGTTACTTGGTGTACGAGTGTGAAATATTTAAAGCAATTTTTTATGAGTATTGCTTATTAAAATAATGATACGGTTAAAATATTTACCTAACCCGCCATGTTAAACTTCCCTATGCCAAGCGTGATGTATACAACTTCATTACTTCTCGAGTGATGTAAAGTATCAAAAACTCACTCGGTGATGTAATGAAACCCATTTAAATAACATTGAGTGATTAACTAAAAAAATACACCTCTATGGAGCCAACTACGTTCAACGCTAGAAATCAGCTGTGCGCTTGTATTTTATTGTTATGTTTTGAAGAATTTTCCTAACCTAGCTTTTGTTTGTAAATGAACGTTACTGTTAGAAGATGAGTGAAATGGATAATGAAAAATATTGTTCGTAACCTCCTGTATATTGTCGGGTCAGGTAAAATCTTGTACGTTACACGTTACGCAAGAGCGTGTTTACATCACTTAAGTAAATTATGCAACTTGCTTCCGCTCGTTGCACAACATTCACCTGCGTGATGTAAAAACGCTCTTACTACACTTGTAAGGTAAATAGCTATTACGTTAGTTAAACCACAAAATAATAATACAAATTTTAATTTATGGGTGAGCGCGAATATGATAAAGTGAGTTGATTACCATTTTTCTACCCTAATATAGATTTATACCTAGATTTTAATAAAAAATTCAAGAATAGAAGACTAAATAGAAGTTGTAAAATCCTTCCGAACAAATTCTGTTACGATAAAACTCATACAAACGTACGTAATCAAACTTATGTTTGTTGATGACTGTCCATATAGATTTTGATTGTCCGATCGAGTAAGAGGTAGGCTATTTGAAATCAACAGAATGTGATATTAAGACATATTTCTAACAAGAACAGCACGATTGTAAATCTACGTTATAATGTTATCAACTCAATGATACCAGCAAAACAATCTAGAACGAATGGTCCACAAAACTGACTTACTTATTAACTCGACCTTTTAACAAAAAACTTACAATTGGAGACATAAATCCATCTTAAAACAGAACCTTACAACTGTAAATTCTTACTGGTACCATTTGTATTAATAACTCGTTTTAGGAATCGTCTACCAAATACTGTTAAGTGTAAAAAATAGTTTTAAATGTAAAAAAAAAAACTGATCGGGACGGTGGCGTCGTTCTGTAATCCAGCTACTAGGAGATCACGAATTGTGGATATTTTAATGCATGCACTGTGGATACGATGCGATACTCCGGATTAACGTCCACACTAGTGAGTACTATGACTACCCACAGTGCTATCCTGACAATTAGACCAATTCGTTAATTACGAGGCAAAAATGTGGTTCGGATTCCACTATAAACTGTAGGTCCCTTAGTTGTCATTGGCTCCATGGGCTATTAAACAGCTGTGTCTAAGGAAAATGTCGGCCTTTAGTCACTAACGAGACTACAAGATCGCGCCACTCGTCCTTCATTCATATTCGGGGTTATACGCTTTAGTGGCGTCCCTATCTTAAATAATTACCTTGTAAATGTTAACGTCTCCGACCTCGGTGCAAAGGGATACGGGTTCGATTCTCGGTACATCCTTAAAATGTTAAGGGATTTAGACCGATTTCTCTTGGTGGCGTTTTAATTCTTCCACGACATTGCCATTTGCGAAGACTTTAATAAATAAATAACAAACAAACCCTATTAAACCCCTCAAGTTGTGCGCGTCTGCAACTGTCCCAAGGGGCGACACGATCTTATGGCTTGTCTAGAAACATAAACAATTTGAACATTTTCAAATTACTTTGATGGAAGGAACAAAGTGTCTACTGGGTTGATATGTATAAATTTTCTCCTCGAAGACCAAGTCGGTTGATATTGACCAGCTCACGTAGGTATAGGCTTTCTACACTCCCTACTGCTTCTGACAGGTTTGTAGATTAATGTGGCCGGTCACTGGGATATTTAATGCGGTGATGTGGCCAACCTGCGCCTGACAGCCTTTTGATAGCAATTGGCACCACTGGTCCCTGTGTCCCGTCTTCAACAAGAAAATACTGATACGACGAATATTGGAACAGAAACTCTATGGAAACGTAACGAAATGACGTCACATCGGGTCAGTGACGTCATTTGTTTATGATTATGATCCATGTTTCTGTTCTAATATTCGTGACTGATGCCAATTTTATCTTAGTTATTCCTAACGGTAATGTTTAGGGTTAATCTAAACGACCGTGCATTAATTGCGCCAAGCCGTCAAAGGGTCCCAAAAAATGTTCCTTAGTTGCGCCAAGCCCAAGCCAGGTAGGGGTGAGTTGCCGGCAGATGGACTGTCCTTGTTTACGTGTCATCCTAAATTATCCCAACCTAACCTAACCTAACCAAACCAAGCCTAGCTTGACCTAACCAAACCTAACTCAACCTAACTTAACCTTGCAGCAAAGGCAGTGCAGCAAAGGCAGTTTGCACTCGTGTTACACATTATATTTGTTCCACAGTTTTAATCATATAAATAGTTAGTCTTTCAAGCAATGTAAAACACGTTTTTAGGTTAGGTTAAATCAAAACATTAAAAGAAATGGGAAACCCTGCACCAGCTGATCGTAGTCATAATATCCTTAAGTGTTGCCAACTAATTTTCAATCGTAGATGGATTACGTGCATAAGCACGCTGTTTTGTGTTGTTTGATTGGAATATCGGTGTGCGCCAAAGTAAAAAGAAGAAAAAAAAACTGTGTGCCAAAGTCAGGCTTTCTGTTATAATATGTGCAAGGAAGCCCACTTTTCGGGTGACTGTAGCAAAATTAATTTAATTTCCTCTAGTGACACACCAAGAGTTTATAAACCATCCATCACATCGATTATAATTAACAAATATACAAAATTCTCGTTTTCATGAGTTTGTTTAACACAGTTAAAATAAATGTAATATCGTCTATTGTTAAAAATAAAAATAAATTCACGGTGCCGGATGATTTAACGCTAAACACATAGCCACTTGAGTTTTTCCGCCGTCTTTGAAATAAGTGGTGCCAACCACACACTATCAATACCCTGCCATGAGCAGACTCACCACACCACCCGCATTAAATATCCCACTCAACCCTGAATTAATCTACTTTAGAGCTTCTATAAGTATCGCTTTACCGTATATTTTAAAAATGTGTAGTTAAGTTTTTACCTATTAATAAGACAGACAACTTCGATGGGGAAAACATTAGTTTTTAGGATTTGATTTAGAAGTTGGTCAGTTTAATTTTCACCATTTTGTAAAAATAACGTACGTTTAAGTGTGGTCTACGAAGCATGTCACAAAAGTTATATATTTTTGGGATAGGAATCAGCTGTTATTAAGAGAATCAGCTGTTTAATTATGTGTCGATTAATTCAGTAGAATTGTAACATTGCATACAATTATTATAAAGGTTTGTACATTAACTGAGATTAACTGAAATCAGTTATACTGAGATGGGGACGTATTTTAACACAAATATTATAGTGAAAGATGGTTGTAGAATGGAGTGAGATGATCTGTTTAGCTATTTTAAAACGTTTTTATTAGCTCGCTTTCTTGTCTGTTCGGTACAAATTTTGCAATCGATTCAATTAAGATCTAAAATAAGATCATATTGCTTTTTTGTCTCAATACTTGAACTTTATTTTATAGTTCTATTACAAGTCCTATAACACTTAGTATGAAAGTTAGAACATAGCTGAACCCTTCTTATTATCAAGGCAAGGTGTAACTCGTTTAATCATAAAATTGACAATTGAAATCCTAATGTATATACCAACTCAAATCGCCCATATTTTTATCGCACAAAGTAAAGCTGGTTTCATGCATTTATAGAAACAATTCTCCAAATATGTAAATATTTAGTATTTTCCTAACAATACCATTATCTTTTACCCCACAGGCATAGAAATCCCCCAAATAATAGTTATTTGTTTAACTAGTGGTGAAAGTGGCACTTTGCTGCACACGAGAGCAATGTTTACGCACGAGCCGCAGGCGAGTGCGGAATGATCTCGAGTGCAGCAAAGGCCTTTTTCACTCGTGTTACACATTACATTTTTCCTACAGTCACTATAAAGCATATAAATAATTAGTCTTTCAAACACTATAATAGTAGTTTACGCAACGATTGCGTTAAGTGAGTCTTTACGACACGAGTAGAAAATTTAAGGCACGAGCCTTGGCGAGTGCCTTAAAAACTTCTACGAGTGTCGTAAAGACTATTAACGCGAGTTGCGTACACTACTTTACCTACGACCGTTTTTTAATTACTATCAATCTGGATTTAATTACTAACAATAACTACTGATAACTTTTTAGAGAGGTTATGTGTTCGTGTATTGTCATTGCCACTGAAAGTGATGCAACGACTTGTTGTATAATCAGCTGATTTCCTGTAATTACGTGTTTGTTAAACTTCGTTAAATATTACATTGCTAGCAGCATTCTTACCATAAATAATATTGTATCAGGTACAATTCGGCAAATATTTAATTTATTTTTGGACTTCCACCAACTTAATTAAGAATACGCGAGTATCAACATGAACAAGTCGGATCAACAATTAAATTGGTCAACTGATCAGCTGATCAGCTGATTAGTTGACGTTCGAAGCATTACAGTTTTAATTCTTTTCTCTCAATACTTGAACCTCATTGGTCCGTTACCAGTGTGGATATGAGAAAACTATGCGGATATGAAATGAAACTATGAGGATATGAAAGTAAACAGCTGTAAAGTGAAACTTTTCAATTCTAAGAACTGGACTGAAATGGCTACTTTAAAAAACGGTCGTAGGTAAAACACGTTTTTAGGTTCAGCTGGCAACACAAATAGGTGCCCTAGAGAAAGTAGTACCCGGTCCGTATCACTCCGCTATTTTTCCTCGGCAAGAAATGTGCTCCGCGTTTTTAAAAATATAGTTCCGTATGTTTTTGTAATTTGAAGTGGTTTCCTCGCCTAAAAAAATGCTTTAAAGGTATTTTCTTGTTTATTAAGATAGTAAGAATGTTTTAAAAACGTTTAAAAGAAAAGTCCAGAAAGTTCAGAAATACCGAAACGATAAACACGAAATTACAGGTTAAATCGTAGTTATAATAGTCAATCAGCTGCTCATAGTATTATTATCTTTAAGTGTTGCCAACCTATTTCCAAGCGTACACGGATTACGTGCATAATAGAACCACGCTGTTTTGTGTTGTTTCGTTGGAATCCTGATGTGCGGCAAAGTATAAACCGTACGACAAAGTATAAACCGTACGGCAAAGTATAAATATGCAGCAATTAGCAGCTTTCTGTACTATAAACAGTACAAGGAAGCCAACTTTGTCGGCTGACTGTAGGAAAAAACCGTTTCAGGCGATAGCGGCAATGTGAACTCTGTATGTGTTTTGCGTCTAATTTTTACAGGCTCTGCATAATCCTTGTAATTGTTTGAAGTGCAGTAAATTTGTGTTATTAGCTTATCTAATGGTTCAGATTTAGGTTTTAACTTGTACTTGACTGATTTCTACGTATTTGTATTGATGAGGAATCATTATTGTTGAGAATTTCTGATTTAAATTATGGTTGAATAACAGCTTAAAATTATGTCCATTGAAAGTTATTGACATCAAAAATAATTACAAAATTTGTAAGTTTTGTTGTATTAATTTTTCCCATAAGTCGTATATCAAGTTATAATTTTTAAGTGCAATATTAATGTGGAACTCAGAAAAATATGCAATACTGTATCATCGAAACGGTTAACAGTACGTGTCTAAGAAGTGTTGTGTTGATAGCTTAATCTTTAAACGGTGTTTTGTGATAATCTTATTTATAATGTTAACATCGTGCTGGTAAAACACGGGTATTAAATACATAAATAAGAATGTTGTAAAAATGGTTTTCTTAATAAAACCGTTGGTGCATCAGTGTTGAATCGCTGATCTTTTGATCCAATTATGCATGGCTAGAACAATAAAAATCTTTCCGAAAAATCTTTTTATGGAGGGAAATTTCCCGCGAATACTTTGATGCTCTAATGATTTCATTGAACCAGTCTAGCTTTCATTACTCTTAGATTAATACGTACAAATCATAGGTTATAATATTTACCAAATTATGATATTTTAAATCTTTTGCGCCTACGAAAACGCCCAAAGTAACGCGTGGAAACGCACTGTTAAATTTGTGCTGGAAAAGTAAACATATCCTCATTTCCCACTGAACAACATATATTTAACCTTTTCCAAACAAATGTTTCCACAGATGTACAAATGACAACCTTCACCATTCTGGTTTTGTAAAACGAAAATGGAGCACAAACTACAGTATATACGTCTTTTCATTTATTTTTTGTAAATTAAAGAGAACAATATGTCCACTCCTTTATATTTTAAATAAGTACCGAAACAAATTTTAAGCATTCTGGTAAATACACTCAAACAAAATCGTAACCCCATAAACACTCTATGAATGTATATAGTGTTTGATCTAATCTGTATTGTGAACCGAGTACCAAAAGTCTAAAGTGGAGTGGCTTTTTAAAAATTACCAAAAGACCACAAATCTTTGATAAAAATACGTAGCTACAAAATAAACATTTAAAACTTTTATTAGACCTAATATGTCCCAAAATACTCCCGCAGCAAACCTGCAGAGTGCAGACTACGCGAATTTTGTTGGAGTTTTACTAAAATATTGCCTTCAACCAAATTTATTTAAAAAAACATTTAATTTGACGAGTCTTAGATTTGCTACCCAATTACGTTAAGTTTGTGTTGTGGCCTATTGTGCATTGTTTAGTATAAAATTAATAAATTTGCATGATCATAATACATTCATAAGTGTGGGCGTTAATTGCGCCAAATGACCTGAGTCAGGTAGTCGGGTATTCCTGAATTTCACCAACTACTCCAGGAAGCCACCGGATAAGTTCATTAACGGGGCCGCAAGTGGCAGCCCTCTTTGACTGTATAATTGAGTAGGTTAGGTTAAGTTAGGTTAGGTTGAGTTAGGTTAGGTTAAGTTAGGTTTGGTTAAGTTATGTTAGGTTAGGTTAGGTTAGGATGGGTTAGGATGACACCTAAACAAGGACATTCTATCTGCCGGCAACTCACCCCTACCTTGGGCTTGGCGCAACTAAGAAACATTTTTTGGGACCCTTTGAGGGCTTGCAATTAACGAAGTCTTTGGCGCAATTAATGCACGACCATTCATAACAAGCAAACTACAACATTTTTTTATGAGAACTGCGTTTTGCCTACATCGGCTACTACATTTTGTAAATTGAATACCAAAAGAAGTACTTAATCAATTAAAGAAAAAATGCTACAACTATGCTGACAAACGCGCACCAAAACAACACAAGCATATCGTCCACTGTGGGTGGGCGGGGTCTAAGGCACGGCGTGAACAAGCGATATTTTATTTGCATTCAATTAAACCTACATCGGCCAGCATCAATCAATGGTTGAGCGGTGAGTGTGTGCGTCGGCGCCGCGCGGCTTCGGTAGCGGCTCAGTCGGTCTGTAGCCGCAGCGCTCCCCGCGTCTAGTGTACCGGAGCGGTCGTCACACTTGGCGAGAGTGGCTAAACTACTCATCCGCAAAGGCTGGAAGCCGGACAAAGGTAAGTTTACTAGAAATATTATTAAGTTTTACCGGAAGTAAATTTGAGAATTGTTTGAGGGAATAGTAGAGTTGTAAAGATGTACCACGTGTGTATGTTTATGTTTGAATTATTTCTAAAATTGAATGTTTATTAGATAAAATCTGGAGAGGTTCGGAGCCTTTCAAAGTAAGTTACTGTTAAAAAATACTCACTTATAATTTTTACGTAAAGGAAATTTGTTAGTGAATGTTTCTAGTGGTCACAAGTCTGTGTATAGAGTCTAAGTTAACCACGTGTTACCTTTAATAAATAAAATATTGGTAAGATTATTCTTAAGCCGACAAGTAGAAATTCTAGTGAAAGTTTCTAGTGACCAGAATAGTAGAAGTAGGCTTGTAAAACTCGTGTTGTAGTTGAATATTTGTATGTATGTATCTTACTTTGAATTACCCAATGTTAACTTATTGTGTGAAATCAAAAAATGCTGGAAACCTGTCAAAGTTCACTCTTAAAAAACTTTTCTTAAGTTACAGAAGTAATATTTGTTTAGGTTGTTAGTGAGCAAAATAGACAATGTTTAGCCTAAAGTAAACCACGCGTTGTCTTACTATGCAATCTTACAGTTTCAATTTAAATCTTCGCATGTTAATCTGGCAAGGTTGAAAGCCAGTCAAAGGTAAGTAAACTATTAAAAATGTATTAAGTTTTAAGGGTATCTTATTGGTTTAAATAATCTCCGAGTTAAAATAACCACGTGCTTGTTATCCGTGAAGAGTTAAAGTTTGAAATCTTCTCTAGTCATCAAAAGTTAACTTGTTAGACAATACCTGGAGTGGTTCGAAGCCTGTAATTGGTTAGTCCTCTTTTAATGTTCTACAGGGGAGAGATTTATTTTTAAAAGTTTCTATTCAATATTTCGGGGATTATAAGTTGAACGTCGTTTCAAAATCTTTAAAGAGTTTAATGTACTTTTCTTATCCAACATTTTTTCTATCCGATACTTTTTATTCAGTAAACACCTAAGGAAATTGATAAATACAACATCTAACATCAAATGTATTCTGTAGAATCATAAAATATCGTAGCAGATAGTCAAGGACTCTGTAATATCAGGACTGTTTTGAAAGACCTTTGAATTGATATTTTTAGAAAAATTGTTGCAATCTTATTACTACTAATTGAGATTGGGACGCCACCTAGGTTCGTAAACCCAAATACGAGTTAAGGATGAGTGTAGAATGGTGTGAGATAATCTTTGTATTGTACTGAATAAGATCAGCTGTTTCAAAGCCCAATGATCAATAACAGCTGGGTCCACCATGGGTTCAGGTTGAACCAGTGAGCTTTTGTTTACCAGGTGAGCACAACCACTCAGCTACTCAGCTTACATTGGGGGGTTAATTCAAAATGCAAGTAGATTATTCGAGCAAATAAATCAAAAATCGTGCAAATCTAAAAGGCATGCGAAATTAAAAGTCTTGTCGGCAGCGGTTGCGGCAGTGCTACTATGACACGCGTGCTGTCGTGTTGCTATATAAATATCATCGTCGTGAGGGCGAGGGAGGCGATGAGACAGCTGTGGAACACGTGTTGTACACGGCACGAGACAGACGGACACGTGGTACCACGACACGAGTGGATACTGAAGAAGCAACCATATCGCTACAATCGTGTACGCCTCGTTTCTTCAATAGAGCATGTAGGAAAATCGATCGTCAACGAATCATACCATCAAACTGAAATTATATTGATACAACATCGTGTATACCTTCTAAAATTGTACCAAATTAGCGTAAGAAAATTTATCGTTAACAGATCATACCATCAATAATCTTGATACAAAATCGTATATACCTTCTAAAATTGTACCAAATCAGCGTAAGAAAATTTATCGTTAACAGATCATACCATCAATCATATTGATACAACATCGTGTATACCTTCTAAAATTGTACCAAATCAGCGTAAGAAAATTTATCGTTAACAGATCATACCATCAATCATATTGATACAGCATCGTGTATACCTTCTAAAATTGTACCAAATCAGCGTAAGAAAATGTATCGTTAACAAATCATACCATCAATCATATTGATACAACATCGAACATCGTACCTTCTTCGATACCTTCTTCAAATCGAACCAATTAAGCGTAAGAAAATACAACTATGGTATAAACCTAACTATGGTGTATACCTTCTTCAAATTGTACCAAGTCAGCGTAAGAAAAGTGATCGTCAACAAATCATACCACTATTGTTAACGAATTCTAATATACCAAAGTGCACCAATATACCAAACATAGCTACAATATAGGGGTCGAAAAAGATCTCTCACAATTCATAACTCTTAGCACATTTAAATCTTATAAAAGATAAAAGCTAATAAATGAGAGTAATGTGTGTTTTATGGTAAATACAGATTAAATTCCCAAGATTACATCCCTTTTAAAATAACTTTTAATCACAAAAAAATCAGATCTTCGGTTCTTTCGTTCAACTCTTATTTAATAAAGTAAATACAAAATTTTCTTTGTTTTGAAGTATTAGTTCTGGTTTCATCCTTCCTAAGTTAATCTAAAATAACGTTTCTGAATTCCAAATAGAGGGTTTTAACTTATTTTGGGGGTTGTTTTCTAAGACACCGATTGAAGTTAGGAAGTAGAAACATCTATCATATAATCAAATACCAAAGTGTAGTATTTCTAGTTTGTACACGGCTGCTGCAGCTGTCAAGTGTTCGTCAGCGCGCGGCGAAGACAGATTGTTGAAACCATTAATGAAAATAGATGAACACCAGGTGCAGAACTCAACACTAGCACGTCTTTGTTGGAAGTACCAGCATCACTTTACCAGCTTCCATTTCTCGAAGAGCAGAAAGAGTATAATCGTAAAACGATTGAAGTCAGCTGATTAACTTAACCAGCTGATCGAGTTTCTATTTAAAAAAGTTTGTTAATAAGATTTAGACTGGTTGAGGTGAAGTTCCCCACATTTTCTTTCTAAACTAGTAGTACGCTTATTCTGCGCGTAACAGGATGAGTGAACATGAGCGCAATAATGAAAGAGTCCACCCACACCTAGCACACTTACCGGTGTCACTGGTGTACACAATAATGTTATTTGTATGGGCAAATCAACCCATGGGTCGGGGCAAATAATGGTGAGTCGGTGACTCAAGTCGGTAGCGTCACGCGAACTTCGGGTCCAAGGCAGCGATGTCGTGAGTTCGGATCCTGGTCACTGCCACTAAATTTTATCAGTACAGTTCACCTTTGTACTGTACCGGCTCACCAATTGCTTTGCTGTAAACGATCCAGGCACGGGCGAGGTTAAAAGAGGCTGGATCAACCTCTTAAAAAAAACCAAATCTCAGTCAACAACAATCTTAACTTCTCGTCCATTAATTAACCAAAGTCATTGGTAATACACGTAATGTATTTCCTGTTTCCCTCTCTTCTCAAAGCATTTTATTATTGCAGATACGTTAATCTAACTGGCACAAAGAGTTCCCACACTCTGGACTGTTCACCATGACTACTTCCTTTACCACTTCCTACGTCGTGGACCTGTTTCCCTCTCTTCTCATAGCATTTTATTATTGCAGATACATTAATCTAACTGTCACAAAGGGTTCCCACACTCCGGACTCCTCGCCTCGACTACTCCCTTCACCACTTCCTACGTCGTAGACCTGTTTCCCTCCCTTCCTATAGCATTTTAGAATTTCAAATAGATTAATTTAACTTTCACAAAGTGTTCCCACACTCCGGACTGTTCACCTTGACTACTTCCATTACCACTTCCTACGTCGTGGACCTGTTTTCCTCCCTTCCTATAGCATTTTAGAATTGTAGTTATACTAATCTAACTGTCACAAAGGGTTTCTACACTTCAGAATGCTCGCCTCGACTACTTCCATTAACGCTTCCTACGTCGTGGACCTGTTTGCCTCCCTTCCCATAGCATTTTAGAATTGCAGTTACACTAATCTAACTTTCACAAAGGGTTTCTACACTCCAGAATGCTCACCTCGACTACTTCCATTACCACTTCCTACGTCGTGGACCTGTTTCCCTCCCTTCCTATAGCATTTTAGTATTGCAGGTATATTAATCTAACTGCCACAAAGGGTTTCTACACTCCGGACTGCTCGCCTTGACTACTTCCTTTACCGCTTCCTACGTCGTGGACCTGTTTCCCTCCCTTCCTATAGCATTTCATTATGGCAGATACATTAATCTAACTGCCACAAAGGGTTCCCACACTCCAGAATGCTCGCATTGACTACTTCCTCCACCACTTCCTAAGTGTCGTGAACCTGTTTCCCTCCCTTCCCATAGCATTTTTAGAATTGCAGATACATTATTCTAATTGTAACAAAGGCTTCCGACACTCCGGACTGCTCACATTGACTACTTCCTTCACCACTTCCTACGTCGTGGACCTGTATCCCTCCCTTCCTATAGCATTTTAGAATTGCAGTTACACTAATCTAACTGTCACAAAGGGTTTCTACACTCCAGAATCACCTCGACTACTTCCATTACCACTTCCTACGTCGTGGACCTGTTTCCCTCCCTTCCTATAGCATTTTAGTATTGCAGGTATATTAATCTAACTGTCACAAAGGGTTTCTACACTCCGGACTGCTCGCCTTGACTACTTCCATCACCGCTTCCTACGTCATGGACCTGTTTCCTTCCCTTCCTATTGGATTTAGAATTGCAGTTATATTAATCTAACTGCCACAAAGGGTTTCTACACTCCGGACTGCTCGCCTTGACTACTTCCTTTACCGCTTCTTCCGTCGTGGACCTGTTTCCCTCCATTCCCATAGCATTTTTAGAATTGCAGATACATTATTCTAATTGTCACAAAGGCTTCCCACACTCTCGACTGCTCACTTTGACTACTTCCTTCACCACTTTCTACATCGTGGACCTGTTTCTCTCCCTTCCCATAGCATTTTTAGAATTGCAGATACATTATTCTAACTGTCATAAAGGTCCCCCACACTCCGCAGCGCTCGCCTTGACTACTTTTTTCACTATTTCCTTCACTACTTCCTACATCGTAGATCTGTTTCCCTATCTTTCCATAGCATTTAAGTATTACAGATACGTTAATTTAACAGTCATAAAGGGTTTCCGTACTCCTTTCTTTTCACTGCTCACCTTTCCGCTTTCTTTACTACTCTCTATGTCGGGGACCTGTCCCCCCCCCCTTCGCATAGCATTTTAGTATAAAAATATACCAACATTTTTGAATATTTAATAATCAATGCCAACATTAAATTGAATAATGTAAAAAGCTGCTTTGTTCCAAGTACATACATACCTATATACTTTTAATTAAAAGGCGAAATTTTAATACTGAACATAACCGGTATATAACTGCCGACTAATATTGTTAAGTTCAATTTATTATTATGAAAGTTGTGAAATTTAATTAGCTTAAATAACATTATTCTGAAAGCTGTGAAATTATAATGATATATATTCATAGACGCCAAACTGTTTACTCCATGAATGTAAGAGCTTAGAGTAAAAGTCATTCTCTCTGTCTTAAGTAGACAACAAAATTGTTGGTCGCAAAACGTAAACAATTAAAAAGAAGAAGAAGGTAGCTCCTAATGTTATTCTTATGGGACAAATTTAAAAATGTTTTTTAAGTATTTTATAATTACTACTGAGCGGAATCGTCTAGAATTTTAATGGTGTCTTTACACTGGTGTCATAACTATTTGTGCAAAATTTGAACGCTATAAGTGCAACGGTTCTTGAGTTTTAGGTGCGAACACACACACACACACACATACTCCAGCGGACAACTTTTCTCCGACTCCGCTATACACGATACATAGATTCGTTCACTTCGTTCACTCATCTATAATGCATCAAATATATTTGATTTGATTATTCTAATGGGTCTTCCATTAGAATAATCAAAGACGGCGGCCATATTGAAAAAATGGTGGCTAAAATTATTTTTTCAGCTTTATCAATTTTGTAAAAATAAAAAATACAATGCAGTTACAATTTAACATTTTTTGATATCTTATATCTTTCAAATAAAACAACTGGCACACTTATATCAATCACCCTGTATAGAACCCCTGAGGCAAATTCATCACAACAAATCAAATGTAAGTAGGAAAATTTCCTCTTGGTTTTTACCAATAATGTGACATAAACGATGTAACGGTTTGCAATAAGTTGTCCATTCAGATTTTAAAAACTTGATTCGGCGGAAATCGGTAATATACATCAAGCTATGTCAGTGGCTTAGTTTAAATACAGTAGTTCCATTTGTTCTAAAACAGGGTAGTAAATTACCAAATGAAATGACTGATTCCATCCATATTCATTGGCAACAACAACAAATTCAAAAATCAAAACATTATAACCAATTTACATAACCAAGGGTTTTTTTTAATCACATTTGACTGCACATTTCAACCCTGCGAGTGCCTGATATGGATGCATTTGCCCAGTCTGAAGATTGACAGGCGTCATTTTTCCAAAGTTGGCTTCACCCGAATGACAACGTCATTTAAACTTAAACCCCACAAACGCATTCCCCCGACAGCTGTCAAATATTCAGCGTGATTTACTTGATATATAATGGTGATGTTTTCGCCAAACCTGGTGATGGACTGACAGGGTGGTTCTCGTGAGAAGACAAAAACTCGTTGAAATAGACGAGGTTTTTATCAACAATTCGAAATTTTGTTGATATTTGAGCTAAGCAGTTATAATGTAAGCTTTCAGTGTTTCGAGTGTTTTATTTCACTATAAGACATCGTTGTATTCCTAGTGAGTTACAAAAAGCGTCTTTCAATCATGAAATAACCAATTCATACAATTAAAAGGGAAGTTTATTTCACCTAGCTTGAAATCGTATTCTCCTGCAAAACGATCAGTTACAGTGAATGCAGTTTCGTATTCATAAGAATGTTATCAGGTTCAAATATATCATATTTTGTGGTCCTTCAAAGTTCAGGTAGTCATAATGATATTGGCATCTGGTTGTGCTCGCATTATAAACAAACCTTCGCCCCGATAATAGTTTATGAGTATTATGATTGTAGACGGGCTATAACTTTTTATTTCAACTGCTCAAGCAAATTCCGTCACATATTCAAATACCCCCGTCGCAGCAAACCTGCATACTAAGTGAATTTCCATTTACCCGGCTTGATTTCTACTAAAATATTCCCTATAAATTTTCAGATTTATTTCCTATTTAACTAACATTAATTTTAGTAAATGTTAGGTTTGCTGCTACGGGGAAGATATTGAGGTGTGTGTTTTTTTATTGAAATATTGATAGCTTAGTATGAAATAAACCAAACTGCCAAATTTGATTAGAATATATCCATAAACAAGCAAACTACAACAGTTTATTTATTCTCCATAAAAATAACATGGGAATTTTTAATTTAAATTTTTGTTTGTTTTCTCATAGTCAATGAACATGAACAATGAACAAAAACACTTCAATATACTAAATTATTTGTTTTTTTTAGCTCTTAAAAATGGTCTAGAGAGAAATTTAGAATAATTAAAAGTTTTTAGGGTCAAAAATGAGAAAAATCAATTTTTACCCCATAAAACCCCCCATAAGCCCCTGTTGCCATTGTCCGATTATGCTGGTTCGCGAACTCGTTCGAATAAACGTAGGTTTACACGTTTGTACCAAATTTAATCACAATTGGATCATTTTTGCTCGCGTTATCGCGCTAACGGACACATATATCAATAAATATATTATATACACGGTTATTGATATAAGTGTGCCAGCCGTTTTTTCGAAAAACATAAGAGATATAAAAAAAGTTAAATGGTAAGTGCCTTGGATTTTTTATTTAAAAAATTATAGTCAAGTCAAAAAAAAATATTTTAGCCACCATTTTTCCAATATGGCGCCCAACTTTGATTTTTCTTATGGAACACCCTGTATTTCATGACGTATTCTGGTAGAAAACGTTAATTTTAAGACGATTTTATTCTTGTAATTCTTTTCATTAACCTAACCGTTTCAAAGATAATAATGGTTTAAGTTGTGAAATTTTGAACGGTTTTCGAATAAAACAGCTGGCATGCTTGCTTAGGCCTTTATCGAAACTCTTTCTCATGCAGAAATTTCAAAACTTTAACCATTATTATCGTTGAAATGGTTAGGTTTATGAAACAAATTACAAGAATAAAATCGTCTTAAAATTACATTTTCTACCAGAATACATCATGAAATACAGGGTGTTCCATAAGAAAAATCAAAGTTGGTGGCCATATTGGAAAAATGGTGGCTAAAATATTTTTTTTTACTTCACTATAATTTTTTTAATAAAAAATCCAAGGCACTTACCATTTAACTTTTTTTGATATCTCTTATGGTTTTCGAATAAAACGGCTGGCACACTTATATCAATCACCCTGTATACTTATATAAATATATATATATTTTTTTTCTAAAATGTAAATTTCAAACCCCTTTTACTTATCTCAAACATGTACTTACCTGGAATAGTTAAGCCGTTGCTTCAATATGAATGCAGATGTAGTTATAATTTATATCGCAACAGATCAGGATATCTAACTATTATTATTTTAGCTTGCACAAAAGTCGCCCAACATGATTCGACGTAAGATATATTTTATAACGGTTTAAAATAAGACGGTTCAACTCCGGTATTGTTAATTTGGTTAAAATCCTATAGTAAATTTTTACAATTACTATTAATTGTATGGTAACAAAATCGTTTTTAAAGTTCAGGCTTTAAAATATGAGTTCCTAATGTAATTTTGTAAATTTTTGCATACAAACAATACTGATACAACTCTAAAACATACAAGTTCTATATCAAATAGTGTTTTATTACATTAATTTTATTTCCATTATATGTTAACTGTTTTAAATATAAACTACATGGTTTTAATCAATAAAATATTGGCATTTAGTAGCAGACGACGTCTGTTCTACGTCGACAACAGCTGATACTTCCCAGACTGCCGCAGTAGGCGCCTGTCACTGTCACTTCGTCAGAAATATCACAAGCTATAAAACAGCTGAGGATTGGGGATCAAGCTTTGCTTGGTGAAAATACTCATTTGCCCTTCCACACGATCTTCAAGTTAATACATTTTTCTAAAGGCGTGAACTTAATGTTTTATCATAGTAAATGTTTTATTTCATACACAGCCTTATAAGAAATTGTGTACAGAAGGTGTACCAATCGAAAACATTATGTTCATGCTGGTCATGATGGTAACTTTGAAAATAAAACCTCCTGATTAGTAAAAGTAACTATTCCTTCCTTTTATGAATACCATTTGGACAGTTCTCATACAAAACACCAAATACCATATTAGTGGTTAAAAAGACTCAATATAAGTATGACAGAAGGATGAGTGTATAAAATAATGAGATGTCTTGAGATCAGCTGTTCTTTAGCTAGAGCCACTTATTTAAAACACAGCCATGAAAAAAAGCTGATCTCCATCCCGTTTAAGTCACGATTAATTATATAAACGTATGTTATCTGTATATAAGAAATGTTAAAAATAGTTGGCAATAATTTTTCGATACAAAAATGAATCCAACATACTTAAAACTGTTTGAGGGAACACAAAAATACTTTAAAATGTTATTCATATAACTAGAGGTAAGCAAAACAGAAATAACTTAGGAAATAAACAATAGTAAAAAAGATTTTGCTTCTTAAATTGTAAGGTAAAAACATAATAAAAACATATAACTGATAGGCTACTCTTTTTGGCTGGCGGCTGGAATTAATCTAAATACTAAAACAACAAATAGGTAAAATAACTATTAGATTAAGGTAAAAATAAATAGGTCACTTTATAAAAGCATGCTTTGGCAACGTTGGGTATCTGATTCGGTCACTTTTGACCGTGTACTTTGGACGTTGGTTGTTTGAATGACGTCACCAAAGTACAGTCTGTTTCGCTCGTCATAGACTACACACAGTGATGCCCAGTACCTGTTATTGACATCGGGTTGTCCATCACGGGCCTTTTATCTTTTGTGAACCTTCCCTTCTGTTTCAACAGTAATTATCAATGCAGAATCCGTATCGAACTACGGGCTTTAAAAAAGCAAAGGTGAGAAAAATCAATTATACAGAGAACTAAGTGAAATTAAAGTCAGAAGTAAAAGACAATAATTCTGACAGAGTTGTAAGACCTCTAGACTCTTTCTATATGGTATGTGGAAGGGGAGTGAGCAGGAGGCCGTCTGAGATTTTGACTATTAAACTGTGAGTTACTCATGAAATTCATCTGTTAAAATTTAACATATCCTTATAGACAGGTAAAGTGAATGTTTGGGATAGTTACTTTGGATGCGATGCTCCCTGGTGGATTAACGTCCGCACTAGTGAGTACTACGACTATCCTCATACTATTCTGATAATTAGACTAATTCGTTAATTACAAGGAAAATTGTGGTTCGGATTCCACTATAAACTATAGGTCCCTTATTTGCCATTGGCTGTATGGGCTATTAACAGTTGTGTCTAAGGAACATGTCGGCCTGAGTCACTAATAAGACTACAAGATCGTGCCACTCATCCTGCATTTATCCTTCACTCATATTTGGGTTAAAATTCGCACATAGTGGCGTCCCCGTCTTAAGTAATTGGTAAAACTGATAGTAATTAGCTTAGTAAACTAATTAACTTACTTTTTTCAAATGGTTGGTGGTTTGAGATAAGTCAGTAGCTTTACCAGTTCGAAATTGGACTCAGCTGTTCTTAATCGAGTCTTGATTGGGATTTCGGTGAAATTATTGGTCCTGGCTAAAAAAAAAAAAAAAAACGCTGATCCTAGTCAGTAACAAAGCTCCCGATTCATTCAACCCTTTTAGCATTTATTCATATTCACCTTAATATACACATTCTTATGATTCAGTGTAGTACAAATCTGCATTAGGTACGTAATATTTAAAACCTAACTTTGTACGTCAAATATTCAAACAAGAAGAAAATTTTAAATATACACATTCTACAAAAAAATATACAATAGCAGGCAGCTCAAATAACCAGACAATTATTACAGTAAAATAGCCATTCGCAAGATTGTATACGGTTTAGTTAATTTACGAAACAAAAGGTATGTAATCTAACGTAGGTTTATCGTTTTGAAATGTCCACGAAAACCATTTACTAGATATCAATCTGAACGTTCGATGAAATGATTGTTTCTGTTACATTCGTGCCTGCAAAGATTCACAATAAATTGCGAAATTGCTACTTTTCGTTTATGGACTAAGAGGATTCAGTATGCTGTTTTCTTTTATTTTTTGCTATGTTAATACTAAATTAATGAGCGTGTGATTAAATAGTATTTTAAAATTGTGTTATACAGGGACAATATCTTTAATTAAAGATATATTGGAACAGAAATGAAGTAGCATTTTTTACTCATCTGCCGCTATTCATTTTATGGTAAAATTTAGATGTGTTTCGCCACTATGTGCGAATTTTAACCCAAATATGAGTGAAGGATAAATGCAGGATGAGTGGCACGATCTTGTAGTATTTATAAATATACTAGCTGTTGTACCCGTGCTTTGCAACGGGGAAAGGACACAAAATAGAAACATTTTTATCTTTACATTTGTTGCATGTAATACAGTTAGACATCCACCAACGCTTTTAGAAACAAAATTAAACTTTTATGGCCTTAATAGAATCGTTTAAGCTATGACTTTTAAATCTGGTAAGTAGTGGATACCACCATTATGGGTTTGATTAATTTTAAATCTTGTGTAGGCTGATATGAGAAAAACTGACCAAATCTTCGAATAAAACTTTCACATACATGATTTACCTTCATCGCCCTTTGTTACATATCTTTTTTCTTTATTTTGACATTTTTAATTTCAATTTTGAAGTTGCAAAAATACAATTTTTTAAATTTAAATGAACATTTTTTTAATTTTACTCTTCTTCATATTAAATCACAAATCCTTCCATATCCAGTTTCTTCATAATAAATCATTAGCAAAACTAAGTCAGCTGTTATAATCTTTAGAAATATTGTTGTGCCTTATCAATAGTCTTTTGAAATATTAAATAGACTATTTCTGTACTATAAAAAATGTTAAACAAATAATTTAGCATTAACTACAGCAGACAAAACTAATATGATTATCAAAGCATCAAGGACCAAGGACAAAAAAATGTAATAGCAAATACAGTATATGCTTCATTGCATCTCTGATTCTACTCTACAAAAATATCAACAAACAACTTAATATCATACCAGTTCTTTTAATCAGTTCCATCGTCTATTGCCTTTACATTTTCACACTTACCATTAAGTAAACATAGTAACAGATATTTCATTGATTTTAGAAACAAAAGAACACTGTGTACTGCTTAGTTTTATTATATTTTCCTTGGTTTAATTTAATCAGTGATGTGACAAAACACAAATAATAAATTTATCAAATAAAGTAAATGTGAACTGAAAGCTTCCTATGTTAAGATAAAATAAGAGTATTTAAATCAACGATATACAATTTATTTATTGATGATATTCTTTAGTTTAGCAAAACACAATAACTAAATTTACCTAAATATACATAGGCTATGAAAAAAAAAAAAAAAAAAAAAAACAATGTGATGTTGAAGTTATGTTAAGTTAATCTAACACATGTTAAGCAGTTCGAATTTATTTAAAGTAGACTCCAAATTCATATAAAACATTGTAATTTTCTTATTTTTTTCATGAAAATATATCAATAACATTATTTTCATAACACTCAAGACACCTTAAAAATCGAAAGTAGAGCCTGAGTTGATGCAGCAATGGTTTTAGAATATTTTTAAAACTCTATAATCATTGACATAGTTTTTGAAAAAATGATCTTTGATAAATTTTTAGATTAAATAAACCAACCACATAATTGTATGAAATATTATATTAAATATCATTTTATCAGCTGTCTTAAAATGTGAAAAATGCAATTTGGCAGTTCTTCTTGTTTACATTGAAATGTCAAAGCAAATGTAAACATTGTGAGTATTCTCATTGCAGCCATGGAGGCCAATCAATATTTACTTTTAAAATCCTCACCCCAGAACTTTTAAAGCCAAAGTGGCAAAGCCCACGGTCAGTATCGAAGTGTGAATAGTCCTATAATGGTCCTTGGTATGGTAACTATATTTTTGTAAAATTTAAGCCCAGTTGGTTCAGTAGTTTTTGCACCTATTAGTAATACACATACAGACAGACACCATTAGATTTTTATATAATAGTATAGAAGTATAGATAGATGTAATTTTAAGAACTGTTTAAAATGTACAAAATGTGTGATTACCTAATACTTCTCACTCTCCTACTCCAAGTTAGTTTCTGAACTATTTTAGTTAAAAACCGGCTGCATCAACGATATACAATACCTAATTGATTTTCAACCATCACACAACAGACAGTGACCAAGTCCTTGTTGTATCAACATTTCTGCGGCCCAGGCTGTAATAGTACAGACCTTTGTTGACTCTATGTCTATGATACAATACTATGATGGTTTGAACATTGCCCCTATTGACTACAACCCCTATGCTGCTACCCGGCAGCGACTCTTGGGTAAAACGTGTATCTGTCAAAACCGAATGTTAAATCTAAATTTTTGTAATTCATGTAGAACATTAAATAACTTTGCGTGTGTGTTTTATATGCTATTGCACTTTCTTAAGTTTTTTCTATACTGTTTTAGCGAATTTCCCTATAGGGAATAAGCTATTACCACCGTAGTACTCATGGAAAGACCTGGACCCGGGACCGATTTACTTTTTCGTTTTGAGGTCCCTAGAGGCCAAAAACACCATCCGTTCAAATTCATATATATATATATATATATATATATATATATATATATATAGCCTATATATTTATATATGTCTGTTAGCGCGATAACTCGAGCAAAAATCATCCGATTTTGATGAAATTTGGGACAAACGTGTAAACCTACGTTTATTCGAACGAGTTCGCGAACCAGCATGATCGGACTATGGAAACAGGGGTTTATGGGAGATTTTATGGGGTAAAAATTGGTTTTTCCCATTTTTGACCCAAAAAACTTAAAATTTAGCATTTTCTTTCCAAACTATTTTGTAGAGCTTAAAAAAACAAATAATTTGGTATATTGAAGCGTGGTTATGCGCCTATAAATTACGGAGAAAATTCTAAAAAACTGTAAATTTAAATTTCCCATGTTATTCTTATGGAGAATCAGTAAACTAGTAAGCTGTTGTAGTTTGCTTGTTTATGAACATATTTTGATCAAATTTGGAAAATGCATTCATCTCATACTAAACCATTAACATATTACAAAAAAATCACCCCTTTTTACCCTCCCTGTTGCAGCAAACCTAAGTACTTATCAAACTAATGTTATTTAAAAAGGGAATAAATGTGATATTTTTAAGGAGACATTATAGTGTAAAACCAATCAGGCAAATGGAAATTCGCTTAGTCTGCAGGTTTGCTGTGGCGGGGGTATTTTTATTTACTATCTAACATTCGTTTTCTAGATAGACAGTATAATTAATTGGTAGCACTATAAAAAGCATCATACGTTAATAGGTTATTCACTATTTTATAAAATTTACTAGAAAAACTGATAATACTTTTTGAACTGGACATGCTAAATTTGGAAAATTTATTATGCTAACTTTAATATTAATCAAAGTAGTTTAAATATTACTAGACTAATTCAGAATGTCAAATTTTCAGAATATATTTTAATGTTTTTAGAACCACATTATACACACATTTTGTAATTTAACCCGGTAGTTTGGTACCAGTGGAGGAGCACAGGTGGCAGGTGTGCCAACGTTATAGCTATGGTAAACCTTTTCAAGTTGTCCCTTTAAATTATAGACGAGAAAATGATCAAACCTTTAATAATGTTTCTGAATAGTTTGAATTCAATTTATTCTATTCCATTCCAAATATATTACAGTACTTGTGATTTAATTTTTTAAAGCATTAGGTTGTAGTAAAAACTTCATATAGTTATCAGCATAAATTGATACATATATGTTTCAAAAACCTTATAAAGTTTGAGAAAGTAAGACATTTGAAAATCCCTCCAACCGTGGATAAAAAATAAGATTTCTATTCAATGGTTTCACGGAATGTAAGAATGGTATATACATGTTATGACTTTCATTTAATATTATTAAAAGTTTTAACATTTTACACAGAAACAAAAACCCACTGCGTTTTATAAAACTACAATTAATTGTTCAATACTAATGTAAAATTGAGCCATGTTTTCCCTAGCTAACTAAACATACATCGCATAGATGATCAAGTATTATACCATTTATTTAGTGATAACATAATTATAATTAAAATTTTTTCCTCGGATGGTGATGGCTCAACTATTGCACCACAAGTTCCAAACACATAGGTGAGTTCCTGGCAACAGATAATAGGATTGTGTTTTGTGTCACTAATTGTTCCAGTTGAGAATCACTGATGAGATTCTGTTTGTGAGGTTGGTTCAGGGGTAAACTGCAGGTCGCACCTAACCAAATTTTATTAGAAATCAAATTAAATTCGTACTAAATTATTTCTGATTGATAAAATGACACTTACATACGCAAACTGCTTTTTAGTAAGAATATAACAAATAAGATACTTAAGAATCAATAAGGAAAGGCATGTTTGTTATGATGGATAAGAGGTTCAGAGGAATTATTCTAGGCCTAGTTAATTGTGGAGATGCATACCAATGAAGTAAAATATCGTTTCGTGCATCCGTAAAAATAATGGAAGATTATTTATTAAGTACTTACGGGAATGGACAACAAATACAAAGATTACCGTACTCGCTGAACAAATGTAGTAAAACAATTTAGTTCATTAAAAAATAATTCCTGAAGTTTATAAATTGGCTGTATAGTCTCAAAATGTCAACTCAAAACTGTGTATTTATAGCTGATCACCAAACTTGTCCGCCTGTCTGCGGATGTTCTTATAAAACAAACAACCAGCTGCGTATAGTGTATAATGTCGGTATCCAGCACACTACCGTTTATTTATAACTGTTCACTAAACTTCTCCAGACTGTCTGTCTGCTGATGTTCTTATAAAACACACAACCAGCTGCGTATAGTGTATAATGTCGGTATCCAGCACACTACCGTGTATTTATAACTGTTCACCAAACTTGTCCAGACTGTCTGTCTGCGTATGTTCTTATAAAACACACAACCAGCTGCGTATAGTGTATAATGTCGGTATCCAGCACACAACCGTGTATTTATAACTGTTCACCAAACTTGTCCAGACTGTCTGTCTGCGGATGTTCTTATAAAACACACAACCAGCTGCGTATAGTGTATAGTGTCGGTATTCAGCACACTACCGTGTATTTATAGCTGTTCACCAAACTTATCCAGACTGTCTGTCTGTGGATGTTCTTATAAAACACACAACCAGCTGCGTATAGTGTATAGTGTCGGTATCCAGCACACTACCGTGTATTTATAGCTGATCACCAAACTTATCCAGACTGTCTGTCTGCGGATGTTCTTATAAATCACACAACCAGCTGCGTATAGTGTATAGTGTCGGTATCCAGCACACTACCGTGTATTTATAGATGATCACCAAACTTGTCCAGACTGTCTGTCTGCGGATGTTCTTATAAAACACACAACCAGCTGCGTATAGTGTATAGTGTCAGTATCCAGCACAAAACCGTGTATTTATAGCTGATCACCAAACTTCTCCAGACTGCCTGTCAGCGTTTGTTCTTATCAAACACACAACCAGCTGCGTATAGTGTATAATGTCGGTATCCAGCACACTACCGTGTATTTATAGCTGATCACCAAACTTCTCCAGACTGCCTGTCAGCGTTTGTTCTTATCAAACACACAACCAGCTGCGTATAGTGTATAATGTCGGTATCCAGCACACTACCGTGTATTTATAGCTGATCACCAAACTTCTCCAGACTGCCTGTCAGCGTTTGGTCTTATCAAACACACAACCAGCTGCGTATAGTGTATAATGTCGGTATCCAGCACAAAACCGTGTATTTATAGCTGATCACCAAACTTCTCCAGACTGTCTGTCAGCGTTTGTTGTTATCAAACACACAACCAGCTGCGTATAGTGTATAGTGTCGGTATCCAGCACACTACCGTGTATTTATAGATGATCACCAAACTTGTCCAGACTGTCTGTCTGCGGATGTTCGTATAAAACACACAACCAGCTGCGTATAGTGTATAGTGTCAGTATCCAGCACAAAACCGTGTATTTATAGCTGATCACCAAACTTCTCCAGACTGCCTGTCAGCGTTTGTTCTTATCAAACACACAACCAGCTGCGTATAGTGTATAATGTCGGTATCCAGCACACTACCGTGTATTTATAGCTGATCACCAAACTTCTCCAGACTGCCTGTCAGCGTTTGTTCTTATCAAACACACAACCAGCTGCGTATAGTGTATAATGTCGGTATCCAGCACACTACCGTGTATTTATAGCTGATCACCAAACTTCTCCAGACTGCCTGTCAGCGTTTGTTCTTATCAAACACACAACCAGCTGCGTATAGTGTATAATGTCGGTATCCGGCACACGACCGTGTATTTATGGCTAATCATCAAACTTGTCCAGACTGTCTGTCTGCGGATGTTCTTATTAAACACACAACCAGCTGCGTATAGTGTATAGTGTCGGTATCCAGCACACAACCGTGTATTTATAACTGTTCACCAAACTTCTCCAGACTGTCTGTCTGCGGATGTTCTTATAAAACACACAACCAGCTGCGTATAGTGTATAGTGTGGGTATCCAGCACATTGCCGTGTATTTATAGCTGATTACAAAACTTTTCCAAACTGTCTGTCTGTAGATGTTCCATTTCCAATCCAAAAATATATTATAACTAATATTAAATTTGAGAGGTATGTTAACAAAGCACCTTTGACTTATCGTCACAGACGGTACGATTAAAAGTTCATATTTTATTCGAATATTTATTTAAGGATATTTCTCATAAACTGGTTTCCCAATTCCCAACACCTGTAACAGCAAAATTCACAGCTCTAACATGTACTCGATCTTGTATTAGACAGGCTTGATGACAAATAGCCGTTACTTTGCCAATACTAGTTCCAAAGTTTCCAATGAATCGCTAACGGCCAGCTAAATTTTCACACGGCTTACAACTGCCACCGAGTTCTGGCAGATATTGCACCTCTAAGGTGAAATGTAACCGTCCTACGTCTTGGTTAAAGTGTACTTGACTTCATGCAAATGTTGTTCTTGCGATGTTTTTGTCCACGAGATGTGATGAAAAGATTGTCCACTTTAAAATATTTTTAGTGTAATTTACAAATGAGTCATAATTTAGTTGTAAAATAACGAATTTCCTGTAAGGGAATTAATTCATCATGTAAGTTGAAAGTGGAAAGTTTCTATTCACAAATCTCACCCCTCTTGAAGCTTTTCACATTGAAGTGCAAGATTTGCATTGATCCGAAGAATAATAACAAAGTTGATACTAAACAGCTGATAAATGCAAGGTTTATTTTGGCAGCAATTAACTAGTGTAACTATATTTACCAGCAAAGGTTCTGGTCCGGAAGTGTACCAGCTGGTCGGGGCATCTGGTGTCGAACTGACGAGAGGAAACACGCGGTCTTTGCGAGAGTAATAATTTCATGTCACAATTGAGAGAAAAGGTAGTAAGGTAGAATAAACAATCTATATCAATTAATAAATAGATAATATTGTTGTAGTGTTACACATTAGATTTTTTCCTACAGTTACTATAAAGCATAGTCTTTTAAATAAACAACACGATTTTAGGCAAGGTTAATCCAAGCGTTGAACAAAATGAGGAACGCTGCACCAGCTGATCGAAGTCGTAGTATCCTTAAGTGTTGCCAACTTATTTTCAAGCGTACACGTATTGCATTCTTATAAAAACTTATTTATTCTTTGGTAGGAATACTGGAATGCGGCAAAAAATGAGTGCGGCAAAAATAAGTAAATGCAGCCTTTAGCTACTTTGCTGTGCTATAATCGGTGCAAGGAAACTCACTTTGTCAGGCTACTGCAGGAAAAGTAAACAATTGGGTGAAAATGTTTAAAGAGGCTACACTATATGGCAAATCATTCTGTTTCTTACTATGATTTACATTACATTTGACAACCTCTAGAATCATGACAAAGGGAACGTTAAGGCCATGTAAGGCCTTGGTGGTCAGAGTATTGTTGATTATTCAAGACAAAAGTATATAACCAGCTACATTCGTGTGCGAACCACTATGACTGGTTACTAAATAACTATACTATATACCAGTTGTTCTACCCGTGCCTTGCCACGGGGAGAGAAAAGAGAAGATATGGCGATTCTTCACTGTCTTGTTCAATTCAAACTTGTAGGTAAATTAATTTTGTCAATGTCCATGTCACGAGGAAAAATATTCTACAGTTGCCTTTTTTCCAGTTGGAACACATAAGTCTCCTTCCAAACTATGTGGTTCTTGTGTCCCTTAAACACGTATGCAACATCAGTTGATGTTATTTTAAAATACTACTTTTAGGTACTGAACTATTTCAAGTAATTGAAACAGAATTCAAAGACTTGAGCACTATCCTACAATATAAGAAAACTTACTGTGAATTCCCTTGATGCAATAATATAGAAATCAAGATCATACTAGAATCAAAAGGTTAACTCAAGGAAAAGCAAACAAACATACTAACCAAAACAAATCTAACAGCTGAAACATCTTCAATATTTTAAATGTAATTAAATACAGCCGTTTGGTTGAAATTCCTGCCCTTAGGAGAGGGTTTATAGAATAAATTATATTTTTCGGGGAAGTTTCACATCAAGACCTTTCATTCAGTTATTTATGTTTTTTGTCCTAAGACGCTATGCACATAGTTACGAGCCTGGGATTGTTTTTCACATTAATTCAGGCTAGACCTAGGGGTTGTGGCATTATCAATTAGATAAAATCCATTGGTGATCTAACAGGATTGGAACCCGGGAACTCGGGAACCGAAGTCCCGCGCTTTAACCACTAGACCAGCTCACACCCCTTCATTCAACTATGCGGTTGATTATGTGCGGCGTACCGTTTTCTCAAAAGTTCAAAATCTTACTATCTTAAAATTATAGATAGATGATAATAAATACGACGATAATGGTGTAATTTTTGGTTGAAGACTCTCTGACTAATACAAGTCAGTAAGCCACTCACTGGTATTTTATCAAAGGTAAATTCGCCAAGTTTGTAGTTCCGCCGTGTCCACGATATTTTAACGCCCGCCACCGGTGTCCTATGACCAGTAGTTGTAGTTATAAACTCTACAGATGATTGACGTTAACATTTACAGTGTCGCAGCTCGCAGCTCGTGAATCGTAATTACAGAAGCCAGCTTGTTTGGTCGTAAAACACTTCTACGTCTTGAAAATATATTTCCCTTTTGCCCCCTGCTTTATAATTCTGAAATAAATTTGCGAAGCCTTCCTAATGAACTTTTTGTTAACTGTAACGAAGTTAGGATTCTTTGAGATAAGTGTTGATTTTCTCATTACTTTTTGATGGGTTTGATATTTCTTATCAGTTCACACAAAACACGAAAACTTGATTTCGTTTATGTACTTCTTGAAGGTACGTATTTTCTATGATTAATTCATAAGTCATTTTCCTCGATTGAGAAGAATTTTTCTTCTTCAAAATTCAAGTATCATTCTACGTTGTCCATTCATCGTTCTTTTTTACGGAGCTAACGTCACTTAACAAAATCATCAGTTTGTAATTATATTGCAAAAAAGTCGTGATTTTACAACTACTATATGACTTAAGGTCGATTCACACATATCAGTCCAATCACAGTTACGTTAGAGTCCAGTCACAGTTGCATCTGTAATTTCTCAGTTATACTGTCAGTCATTTCATTCCAGTCACTCTTCCGTCACTTTATTTGCAGTGTTGTTGCAGAAAAAATGTTTCGTTAAAACACAATATTGTTATATCTCAACCTAATTTAAATAAAATACCCCCGCCGCAGCAAACCTGCAGACTTAGCGAATTTCCATTTGCCTGATTGGATTTAAACTAAAATGTCTCCTTAAAAATACCTATCACATTTATTCCCTATTTAAACAGAATTAGTTTAATGAGTACTTAGGTTTGCTGCAACAGGTAGGGTAAAAAAGTTTTTTTTTATGTAAAATGTTAAAAGGTACTGCGGTTTAGTAAGAAATTAATGGATTTTCCAAATTTGATCAAAATATGTTCATAAACAAGCAAACTACAACAGTTGACTTATTCTCCATAAGAATAGCATGGAAATTTAAAAATAACAATTTTTTTGAATTTTCTCCGTAACAATTAGGCGCATAATAACGCTTCAATATACTAAATTATTTGTTTTTTTAAGCTCTACAAAATGGTTTTAAAAGAAATTGTGAAATTTTGTGTTTTTAGGGTCAAAAATGGGAAAAACCTATTTTTACCCCATAAAACCCCCCATAAACCCCCGTTCCCATAGTCCGATCATGCTGGTTCGCGAACTCATTCAAGTTTATCCTGCCTTACACCTTCAAACCAAATTTTATCAAAATCGGACAAAAATTACTCAAGTTATCGTGCGGATGGACACACACATATATATATATACTAGCTGACCCGGCGAACTTCGTATCGCCTAAGTTATAGGTTTCCCCGAAGACACACCGATGGAAAGAAAGTACCGTTACGTTTAATTTTCAAGATGATCTCGTTCGCATCGCTCAATCACGTCCTGGTTGAAGTTCGTTCGCTACGCTCACTCACCTTTGGGTTGGAGCTCGTTCGCTACGCTCACTCAACTTTAGGTTGGAGCTCGTTCGCTGCGCTCACTTGCCTTCAGGTTGGAGCTCGTTCGCTGCGCTCACTTGCCTTCAGGTTAGCTCGTTCGCTACGCTCACTCGCCTCCAGGTTGAAGTTCGTTCGCTACGCTCACTCACCTTTTGGTTGCAAATTAGCTGTTGTCATAAATGTAAAAGAAATAATAGTGCTGCACCCTGTTGGTAATCCTTGTAACTTTAATGCTATTGAACATCATAGAACAGAACCAACTTGTTTAATTGAAACAGCTGTTAAGATTCATTAATTCCATTTCTCATAAGGTTAACATGGGAAACTCCAGAGCCACTGGGGCGGAGCCCTTTTAAGAATTTCAAAACGGGAAATAGTTTACGTCCGATTCGCATACCTACAGAATTTACACACCAAATTTCATAACGATCGGTGAAGTCGTTCCGGAGGAGTTTGCAGACAAACACTGTGACACGAGAATTTTATATATTAGTTCGCATCGCTCAATCACGTCCTGGTTGAAGTTCGTTCGCTACGCTCACTCACCTTTGGGTTGGAGCTCGTTCGCTACGCTCACTCAACTTTAGGTTGGAGCTCGTTCGCTGCGCTCACTTGCCTTCAGGTTGGAGCTCGTTCGCTGCGCTCACTTGCCTTCAGGTTAGCTCGTTCATATATATATATATATATATATATATCTCTATATATAGATATATAAAAATTTGAACGAATGGTGTTTTTGGCCTCTGGGGACATCAAAATGAAAAAGTAAATCGGTCCCGGGCTTAGGTCTTACCATGAGACCTACGGTAATAGCTACTTCCCTATAGGGAAATTCGCTAAAAGTACTATTTTCTATCCTCAAACACGTCCGTCAGGCGTCTGAACAATCCAAAAATATCGGTGAAAAGAAATCTATAAATTGACTGACGGACGCCGGCAGAGTGACTGACGGAACTGCAACGGATGAGATTAGATAGCGGAATAGAAAATCCATTAAAGAATATTTTTATTAACTGTGACGTGCCTGAAGTAACTGGACTGCAACGTGTCAAAACTGATGTGGTGAATCGAACTTTATTCGTAAATTACAGTAAAAATATTTAAAAGTGGGCAACCTTTTCATCACATCTCGTGGACAAAAACTACGCAAGAAAGTACACTTTAGATGTAGAATGGCTACATTTCACCTTAGAAGTGCAATATCTGCCAGAACTCGATGGCAGTTGTAAGCCATACGAAGCGACGATTACGTTATTATTCTATTCTGTATTCGGTTTGCAACTTTTATAACGAAGTATTGATGGACATAACAAAACAATGACAAATTCACGGAAGAGCTTTTATGCCTAGCTATAGTACATCCTTAAACTTACACACTGAATCTCACCTTTTCCGCGCATAAGTAGTAACTTTTAACTAGCACCAAAAGTAAAGTTAAAACCGAGCGCAACTAGTTAACCATCACTTAAATTATCTGTGTGTTATTCATCTTAATACAATACATCCTCATGGATTTTACCAACCCAAAGATGTCCGTGTTTCCTGGAGATTTGTGTACGTTACGTTGTACCTGAGATTAAGTCAAAGAAACTGCCAAGCTTTAGGCGAATCTGCGAATGTCGTCACTTCGTACGTTGAATACTCAAAGACTCGACAACGCATGATGAGTGCAACGGACATTTCTTGTGTCTAAAGTATCTCTTTGTATTATTTATAGTGTTTTATTTATTTTAATCACTATTACTATTCTAATGCGTAAGACCCATAATAGATACGACAACAAGGGCCATTTGAAATAACCATCGGTTGAATGAAAATTAATTTTTATTGTTTATTTATCCGTCAGTGTTATAACAAGTTTTTCACTAAAGAACAATGATTTTCTTTGTGCTATTCACTCTTAAAATGATCCTCAACAGGGCAACCTAACAGTGCATGTACAAGCTAAAGATGTTGATGATGCCTATCTCATCATACTATTTATTACATGATGTAGATAAAATCCAAACCATTAAATGTCACAATGTGAAATGTATGTTCTCATATCGATTCAATAATCAAACGTAGTAGTGATTATCTATATAATTAATACGCTACACGAAACTTCGTCGGTTGAACTCCTCCGCCATTTTTTAGCCGATTATATCCGTTGACGTCTCATTAAAAAGAGCGTGTCGCGTAGATTTGCAAACTGACCTTACATTTTGAAAAAAGTCCCTTGGGCTCTGCCCCAGTGGCTGTTAAATTTCCCATGTTATCCTTATGAATAACATTATTGTTTACATTTTGATCAGCTGTATAAGTTATCTGCAGTTATTTATTTTTCAATTCAAAGACATTAAAACTCATCAGAAATTATGATGACTTTTCTTTGTTTTTAAATAACTACTTCACTTCTTTGCAATTGCTCGATTTCGAGCAACGTGTTTACTAGTTTCCTGTTATTTATCCAAGTAACATAAGGTTGTACTTTTGACTATTGGATGTACATAAATAGCTATAGAATATTTTAAGATCCCAGATTTTAACATTTATTTTGAATTAAATTTGATAAACATATAAAATATTTGTTTAGCTTTTAGTTTATAACTTCTATTCATCGCTTGTGTCGCAAAACGGAAAGGTTAGTATACTATTCTAATTTTGTTATTTCCGTACAGCATATTCACACTTTAGGTAAATGTTTTAAACCATACAGTTTGATACTTTGCGGATACTGTAAAATGTAATTCCAGCAATAATCCATGCATATCGAGTGGGAACTAAGTACTGATCTAGCCCCTTCTAACAAGGTATCCAAATAATGTTTGTGTATCCACATACTGTTTGTGTACCTACATAATGTTTGTATATCCACATCATGTTTGTGTATCCAAATAATGTTTGTGTATTCACATAATGTTCGTGTACCCACATAATGTTTGTGTATCCAAATAATGTTTGTGTATTCACATAATGTTTGTGTATCCACATAATGTTTGTGTATCCACATAATGTTTGTGTATCCACATAATGTTGTGTACCCACATAAGGTTTGTGTATCCAAATAATGTTCGTGTACCCACATAATGTTTGTGTATCCAAATAATGTTCGTGTATCCACATAATGTTCGTGTATCCACATAATGTTTGTGTATCCACATAATGTTTGTGTATCCACATAATGTTCGTGTATCCACATAATGTTTGTGTATCCACATAAAATTGTGTATCCACATAATGTTCGTGTACCCATATAGGGTTTGTGTATACACATAATGTTTGTGTATCCACATAATGTTCGTGTACCCATATAAGGTTTGTGTATACACATAATGTTCGTGTATTAACATAATGGTTGTGTATTCGCATAATGTTTGTGTATCCACATAATGTTTGAGTATCCGAATGTTTGTCTATCCACATAACGTTCGTAGATCCACATAACACACATCATTTATGTATATACATAAAGTCCGTTTATTCATAAAGTTGCTACATTCCCATAACGTTTGTGTTCATTATATACAGTATACGAGGTAATTATACTTACACAACCACTTCAAAAGTACGTTTGACCATAAGACAGCGAGCAGCAATGTAAAAGCAGATACGTCAGCGGCAGCGGTGTGCCTCAGGCTGGGCCAACCTTCTGCAGCAGATAGCGTGTGTAATACTGCTTGTGCAAAAAACTTCTACCGTTTATACTTAAATTATGCATAAAGGTTAAGGTAGATTCTTCAAGGAAATTCACCATGTCCAAATGAACAAGGGGTGTTTGGGCGTTCTAGAAATGTAGGCACTTCTGTCTCTCTTTAAATAGATAGACGAAACAAAATGTCATTGGTAATCACCTATGTATATCATGATTTATAGTTTGGCTGCTGGTAAAATGTCAATTTACTAGTCATTGCCCAATATAGTTTACAAAATTTCATGCAACAACTGTCCTAAAAATACTGCATATACTAAATATAACTAACAATAACTGTCCGCACATTGCAAAAACATAAATGCTCTTGGCCACAGCTATGGTTTAAAAATCCTGATATACAAAAACCTATGGCTATTCATGCGAGAGAGCATTCTCAACATTTCAACGGTGTTATTCACTAAAAGGAATTAGAAAATTAGCCAAAGACGCGTCAGACATAAAACTAAGACAGCAAGGTTATCAATTAATATCGTAGATAAAAACATACTCCCTTAGTAGATTTCTCAACCTTGTGGATCAGCTAAAGACAGTTTTGTTGTTAGTTCTGCCCGGTGCACTTTAGAGATCGTGTTTTGTTTACAATTTGTTTCTTGTTATTTCAGTCATTTTAACATAGTTTAACCAAATAAAATTATCTAATCATAAACAATAACTCATCGCCTAGTTATATAACTAACAGTAACGCACAAATGCCACAAATCATGAAATTATCCCTAAAACAATAGAAACAAAATGTCGTCGACACTAGTGATCAGTGTCACCAGACATGAACTGACACGAAAAACGAGCTTCAAAATTTACAAAAGGATGACAGTTCTACTTTTGTTGGTTAGTCTATGTTAATACTCGTACTAACATCTGAAACAATATCTGGTCTAAATTTGAGATAGTATATAAAAATTATTTTCCTTTATTTCTTTTTATCAATCTTTTCTTTTATACTTCCTCATAAATGTATTTATAATGTTTACAAAACCATCTGATCCTAGAGTGATAAACACATTATTTGTTTTTGTTATTGTTCCTGACATAATTTGTATGTTAAAACGTGTGTTGATAGTTTATTTATTTTTTTACTAAAACCTCGATATGAAAAAAACTAAAATAAACGTTTGAACAATTTCAGATTTTCAAATAGGGAATCGTACACCGGGGTTCTGACTCATATAGTGATTCTACCGATACTAATATTTCACATGTTCAAATAGTGAGGGAGTGTGTTGTGTTTGTTTCTTGATATGTTTTCCGAAGCGATCTCGACACCTAGAACTACCAAGTTCGGTCTAGACTTCTAACCACAGCTAATTTTTGGTTCTCGCTAGTAAATTACTAAATCAGCGCTAATACGATCGTATGTGAACATGATCGGAATGAACATTGGAAGGTTTCACAAGTATTGTAACTGTTCGTTGTGTGGCTGACACAGTTGGTATACCACCAGACATCGCACCTGGTCCACACTTGTTGTGTACAGGTGGCTGACAGACAGTGATACAGGCAATACACTAGCGGTTAGTGGAGGCTCATCCAGCGGCTGAATACAGGTCGGTTACAATCTTAATTGCTGTCATGATTATAAGACTGTATTTTAGTAATGTTTGATAACAGGATTTATCTATTAATGTGGAAGAAGCGAATTTTAGTATGTAGTTTTGACGTTAAGTTGCCTGTTTTGTTGTGATATATTATGAGGGCACTAAAATTACAATTTCTATGAATCTGTTTGTGTGTCTGTCAGTGACGCTAGAAAATGACAGTAGACGCCGTAACAACTAGAGCAACGAAAAAACGTAACTATTTTTCCACTATACACACATTTTCTAAGAATGTTTTTTTGGAAATTTAAGCATAAACTAATATATTTATAAACCAGTTAACGTTCAACAAACCAGTAATGTTAAATTTTAGAGACTTTGTCATAATAATAATAATAATGTTGCTGGTTCGAATCCAAGAGGGATATTTTCCAGATCCAGATGCCATTTGTCATTGGGCTATGAATTAGTGATGCTATCTAACAGGTTGACGTTATAGTAACAAGACCAGGGTTTGGACCGTTCCCTTTTAAAACGTAAAAACTTCATTGGGGTATAAAACACAAAATAAATTTATTATCTTTGCCTTAGCCAGCATTAAGTATATAGGTACCACTTAGAAAACCTGTTTTATCAAATAACTCGTTATTTTTTACACATTGCTCTTCCTGTTGTATGATAACTAAAAGATAAAGTGCAGACTGTAAATTATACACCAAAAAAATGCATAGCAGTACTTTGAAACAAAACCAGACAAAACACATGCACCAAACCTTAAAGATTTTCAAATAGGGTAACAACTGTACTTGCAATAACGAAAGTCAAATATCCGTTAATTATGTTTCAGAAGTATAAAAAATTCGATTAAGCTACAAGCAAAGCGATCAAATCAAATCAATTTCAAATTCCTACAAAGTATTTACCTTTTGTAACAGAATTGTAAACACGGCACTGGTGGACATATTTGCAGAAAGGACATAAACAACAAACCCTACAAACTCACAGCAACACGACCGAGGCGATGTATAAAACCAAACATGGCTCTGTGGCAGGTTAAAACTGCAAATACAAACATTGGACACGAAATTGACGATAAACCTACAAAACAAGGTCATTAACAAAATGTGCCACAAAACCGGCATTTTGCTATCAATTACAACGTGAAATGTTCCAGTGTCCCACCTGCGCTAGAATGTTGTGAGCATTTCGTGAATTTTACTCGAATTTACATAAACTACTGTTACATTAACTGTTTATTCGCTTTGGATTCCTCTTCCGAAGATACTTTACTAAAATACGTTTTGAAATGGCGATCTTACGTAGGTATTTTAAGCCAAGTATTAATGGAGTTGAGTGTAGGGATGTTTTTATGAATGTTGAACAACATTAAAGAATATGTGTTCCCAAATTTATTAATAGGTAATACTGACTTATAATAGATGTTTTTCAAAAAATGTTCTCATAATCTAAACAATTTAACGCATTGCATGACGACGTTTTATACTAAATGGGCCTACTAAATTAATTAGTATACACGTTTTCAAATGATGATAGGAAATATGGACAAAAAGAGTTGTAATGTTTCATGTTTTGAGTTTTCTGAAATTTAATATAGCTGTACATTTTGTGGGGATGTAAAATAAAACAGTTTTTTAAACCACCAAGGTGTCTTTTAGAGAAACCCTAATTGTGATGAAGACGAATAAGTGCATACAGTATTTCGGAATTAGAACACCTTGTAAATTATTATAAATCAATGATTTTGTAAGCCACAGAATGCATTAACAACACGGATTCAGTTATATTCCAATATAATGTTGTTCCTGGAAAACACATTTCCATTGGTCAATGTTTTAACCCAAGCAATTTGTGTTGGTAATTAATTGCCTAATTATTCACCATTTTCCATACCCGAGCTTAACTTCTTAATCGATTAAAAGACGAGATAAGTAAACTGAATAGGCTATACATTTATGTGATTTTAATCAAACAAAATATCATAATTTCAGCATACGGTTTAACTTGACCGTAAATTTTTTATCAAAGGTTCTATACTACATTTCCACCGGATCATGATACAAAAATAATATATACTAATTATACAGTGTTTAAAAACCCGAGCGAAGTGACAATAAATCATCTATTGTGTTTACGGTCACAATACGGTGTGCAGTTATACCCTAAATCATTATTTGTTTTAGTTAAACACGCTACAGAGGCCAGCGGTCTCAGGTGCTCAAACATTACATCGGATAAACCGTATCAACAAACTCGCTAACTTATGAGCGATAACAGAATAAATCACTAAAATTCTTTCTTGGTTAATTGGTGTAAATAGTACGATCACATCGGTATTAGTGGGTCTGTATAAAATATTTTAATCACGGGCAAAGGTGGTTTAAAATTTACCTTTTCTATCACTAAAAAGAGTGATAATCAGTAAAGCAGTCGAGTCAGCTGTTTTCTTTTTGCTTATTGAATTTTACAATCAATTGTCCATGGTGGAAAATACTTGTATAAAAAAATAAACAAGCTGTATGGAATTTTACAAATTTCAATGAATTAACATATTTTTAAAAGGACATTTTCAAGATTGTGTCATGAGGGGGGACAGAACACGTAGTCCCTAATCACAATATAGCCACAGTGACGAGTCTTAATTCATTTGGTGTTATATAATTTAAAAATCTTATTCACCCAAACCCCAAACGATATTTTGTGTCACAGCCCCGAATAACTTGTTATGAATTACCAAAGTGCTGAATAAACATTCACAGTGACTTACAGTACCGAATTAATAATAATTCTTAAAATGAACAAAAATGAATATTTATTTCCGAATCCCATAACTTCAAATCCTTTCGGTGCTGTATGACTTAATAGTATATTACGTAACTAGCCCAGTGAGTAAACGCATAACACAATTTATTTAGGACATAACATAAATTATAATATTTTTATAAATAAAATAGGCCGTTGCAGTTAGCTGTTTATTTCATCAGCTGAGTAAGTGCACGGTACACATTTTTGACTGTACAGTGCACAGTAAAAGCACATAACGTTACTTTTCCGTGTTTATACACGGTAAAGGGTAACTTTCCAGCCTATCAATACTGATGGAAAAGTACCTGTTTCTGTGAAGTATGATGTAAACATTGTTTCGGATCTGTATAACTTTTTATCTGCAACTTTTTTTCTGCAAATCTACACTAACCTTTTTCAATGGCGATATTGAACTTTCCTGGAAACTGATGGTTTTTTACATAAAATTTCACAAATATAAGGGCAGTAGGAGTGTTTAAATGAGTGGTGGCAGGTGGTACAGTAGCTGACCAATATAGGATTCATACCACCCCAGGGGTGAGGGGGGGGGGGGGTAAAGTAGAAACAGCTGTGGCTGTACGTCGACTACACCCTGGTCCAGTACCACATATTGGGGTTTTATTAAACTACCGCAATTGTAACGGTTTCTTGCATTTTGTTCAAGTGTGCACTTCTTTCATTTCGCGGAATTTTCCCATTTTAGGTAGAAATTCGAACCCTTAATTGTACAAGTGTTTAGGTAAATATATTCTCTCAGCATTTTTAAGGTAGTTATTGTTATTAATCAGTAAAACGAGTTATTTTGTTGATTAGAATGCTGCACATAATTTAGATGTAATCTCTCTCTGTCTGTTTATGATTGCCAACTAAGGGACCCAGCTAGGCTTATTTTAACATGAATAAAGCTAATTAGGATCCGGAATTTTTGGGAAAACCGTACGTCACGTATCTATCAACCGCATACTTTCCAAACCTCTCCTAAAGGAACAAACCTCAATTATTGAAGTTGTATTTAATCAAATTTTTTTAATACTTAAGATGCAATCAGCTGTTGTTTTGATTGCAATTTCTTTTGATTCATGGTTTGTTTACTTTTTTCTCTGAGTTCTTTAGATTTTGTTACATACTTGAATGCAAATACACAAGAGATTTTATTAAAATAGGCCTAAGCTATAAGTTTGATGGGGATTTGCCTGTTCAATCTATGGTAAGTGTGTGTAACTGTTTTGTTTTGTTGTTTGTGTTTTTTACAGTAGATTTGGAGACCTACATTCTCTTAAGTATTATTGTCCCGTTGCGAAGCACGGGCACAACACTAGTTTGACTTTAAATGCATGATGTATAAGTATATTAACGAAAAAAGCTTTGTGTATCTTTGTTACTGAAAAGGTGTATGGTAAAATATCCACTTAAATTATTCTATGAAATAATATGGGTAGGTAACTCAAATCGACATGGGAAAAATCATTCTGCCACCTTTTACAAATACAGTACTTGCAATATAAAATCATTTACATCATTTACAAGATGAAATGACTACTAAAACTGTTTAAACATAGTTTATGTACTAGACAATTTCGTTTAGAATGTTTGAAATAAATAATTTTATAATACATAGCGGTCCTAGCTTAAAAACCCGCTGATGTTTGCCTTAAGAAAGCTATCACATCGTTATTCCAACACTCAACCTTTGTGTGTTTTTTTATCCCTAATAAGAAGGAAAATATGTGTGTATGATTAATCTTTTCCAAGGGGTCAAAGCTAAGTTAAGCAAACGTGTTATTAAAGTAATATTTATATCACTAATTTCAAAACGCTACCGGCCAAGCTTACTTTGCCAACCTGGTGATAACAGCGTGTTTTTACGCCATTGTTGTTTTAAGCGCCACGTGGACGCTTGAACGTCGTGTTTTTGTTAATTTTTCGCTTCCCGTCACAATATTTTCACTACGCGATACTCCGTATGCGCTCACGGCGTTGGTTTTTTACATTAAGTAACTTAAAAGTAGTAACGCAAGGGTAAACGGCAAATAGTTAACCTGTTTTATGTGTATACACCACTAAATAACAGCTATAAAAAATGCTAGTGTAGTTATAGTAGTGTGGATAAGTTAATGTTAGTGTATTTATGGGACATCTTTATAGCATGCAGAATAAGGTTTTTTAATTACATGAAATCGCACTTTTCGTTGGTGTAACTCGTTAATAAAATTGAAGGGGTTGCTGCAGCAATATAGTTGAAACTTGTTTCGCAGTATGTGGCAAAGATCTGTAACAAACTCTTAAAACAAATTGAACCGTCAACCCAGTTTTACATATAATGAATGTATAAGAAACAAAATTGTAATGCATACTTGAGTCTATTGTTTGGATGTCTACAGTTGAATTTTATTGTACACATGGTGGTAGTACGTATCGTCACCGTAGGGTCGATAGAGACCAGCTGTTTATCCTCAAATCACGTGACGTGGCGAGGTTCAGACGAATTGAATCCCTTTGTAATCACTGCATTAGTGCATTGGAACCACAACACCACCTGCTGTGGAACAGTATACTCTGCACTAAACTACACCATCTGCTGTGGAACAGACTGTATACTACACTAAATTGCACCACCTGCTGCGGAACAGACAGAACACTATACTAAATTACACCCCCTGCTGTGGAACAGAATGTACACTGCACTAAATTACACCACCTGCTGCGGAACAGAATGTAAGACAACACTAAATTACACCACCTGCTGCGGAACAGACAGAACACTATACTAAATTACACCCCCTGCTGTGGAACAGAATGTACACTACACTAAATTACACCACCTGCTGCGGAACAGAAACACTACACTAAATTACACCACCTGCTGCGGAACAGACAGAACACTACACTAAATTACACCACCTGCTGCGGAACAGACAGAACACTATACTAAATTACACCCCCTGCTGTGGAACAGAATGTACACTACACTAAATTACACCCCCTGCTGTGGAACAGAATGTACACTACACTAAATTACACCACCTGCTGCGGAACAGAATGTAAGACTACACTAAATTACACCACTTGCTGTGGAACAGACAGAACACTATACTAATTTATACCACCAGCTGTAGAACAGAATGTATACTGCACTAAATTACACCACCTACCACCTGATGCGAAACAGAATGTATACAAAACTAAATTACACCACCTGCTGTGAAACAGAGTGTACTCTATACTAAATTACACCACCAGCTGTAAAACAGACACAGTGTACACTACATTAATTGCACCATCTACTGCTGAAGAACACACTGTGCACTACACTGAAAACTAAATTACACTACCTGCTGTGGAACAGACTGTGCATTACTCTAAATTACAGCATATGCTCTGAAACAGCCAGAAAAAGGTAATTCAATATATCATGGTCCTTTAAATTCTAAATAATTTTGTACATTCTTCAATGTTGTAAAAATTGCGTTTCAAAACTTATTGGAATGTTTGTAATTTTCCCCATTATATACCATAGTTACTCTTACCGCTTACTCCATTAAAATTCTGAAAAATCTTATACTAGAATGTATGTGATACTAGTTTGCTGATACCGTGTATATAGTTACCAAAAATATATGTGCGAAATAGTAAATTAAAGATATCAAATTATCAGCTGTTGAGAGGAGAGTCTTAATCACGCCAGCAGCCCCATGTGTTGCATTGTCGGTAATGTCTACAACAGCAGCTGTTTCTACGTCCTCAATCAGTGTAGCACGCCGTCGCTGAAATGTTAACATCTGCTGCTGTATGCCAACTGATACATTCATTAAACCGTAGTAGGATTACTTAGAGAAATTGAGTTGCACTTCAAAACGAATTACGTCAGTGGATTGAACAATACAAGGACTTGTTTACTTTTAAAATATTTTTCGTTCGCGTTCAATAAGTCTTTGTCAGCAGGTAAAACCTTAGCGAAATTGTTTCTGAATCAGGCTATGTAAATTTTAATCTTAAATAAATACATCTGAGCTAGTTAAATATATTGCAAACTGCTGAATACTTAAATGGTTTGTTTAAAATTCTTCTCAACACTTTAACGGATGCATCAAGACACAAAATTCAAACCAAACCTTGGAATATATCTTCATTGAGTTTTAAACCACCTAAAACCTAGATACACATGTTAAATCACTTAGAATCTTTTAACTTCAGACACGTTTAAGTTACTCCAACACGGATAAGCACTGCTTTACTTCAAACCCGTGTTCCTCTACCAAATAAATTAAGAATATTTCAGCCATTAAGTGAGAGACGTTTACGGTCTAAGTTTACGAGTGAGGTTAAGTATGTCGTTGTAATATGGAACTTTCAAGTGGTTGGCAACAGGTGATACGTCCAGGTGTAACACCTTTATAGCTGTTATACCCTGCTGGACTCAGGTGTGCCAACTTTATAGCTTAAATAAGACTAATTTCAACCCGGACCGGACCCTTTCCATGGAACCGCTGGGATTTCAGAAAGTAAAATTAATGTAAATTACAATCACGTTACAATTTTACGATTTGTTACTGCACGACCCTTATTTATTTGTATATTTCCAAGGTTTTTACCACTGTTTTGTATGTTTTTCACAATCAATCCTAGAGAATCATCATCCTACTAATATTATAAATGAGAAAGTTTGGATGTATGGATGTATGTTTGTGACAAGTGAACGCGAAAAATACTGGTCGGATTGGGCTGAAATTTGGCATGATGATAGCTCACATTCCCGATTAACATATAGGCATATTCTTATTTCAAAAATCCTTTCGGGCTCCGCCCCAGTGGCTCTGGAGTTTCCCATGTTAACCTTATGAGAAATGGAATTATTGAATCTTAACAGCTGTTTCAATTAAACAAGTTGGTTCTGTTCTATGATGTTCAATAGCAGTTACAAGGATTACCAACAGGGTGCAGCACTATTATTTCTTTTACATTTACATAATTTATGACAACAGCTAATTTGCAACCAAAAGGTGAGTGAGCGTAGCGAACGAACTTCAACCTGGAGGCGAGTTAGCGTAGCGAACGAGCTAACCTGAAGGCAAGTGAGCGCAGCGAACGAGCTCCAACCTAAAGGTGAGTGAGCGTAGCGAACGAGCTCCAACCTAAAGGTGAGTGAGCGTAGCGAACGAGCTCCAACCTAAAGGGGAGTGAGCGTAGCGAACAAACTTCAACCAGGACGTGATTGAGCCATTCGAACGAGATAATCTTGAAAATTAAGAAGTTAAACGGGGCAAAGCCCGCGGGTTACTGCTAGTTATTTATATATGCAATAGTACAATATTGGCAAATATGAAAGCAGAATGGAAATTGATGAAAAAATAGTAGTTGGTACCAGGTGTTGAAGGAGTACCAACGTTATAGCTATTATAAACCTGCAGACAGCAGGTGTGCCAATGTTATAACCTGTATAAACCCTCCCTTCCCCTACTGGTCCAGCATATCTAAATGAAGGAAAACTCTGGTGAAATGATTCATATTGAATGAGGATTCATAATACACAATAGTGAATCTAGATGCTAAAGGCAATATTTATTAAATAGAGTGATACACTCAAATTTGTGTTTTACCAAATCAACTATAGGCATGTCACATCAAAATAAAGCTTATTAGAGAATATAGATTTGCCGGAAAGTACTTTAATTACTTTATTCTGAAATGGTGACCATACGAACGCAGGTATAGCCAAGTAGTAGTATGAACAAATTTCCTAAGGGCTCTGACTTACAACAGGCAGATTTCAAAAGGGCTACGTCTTACATGTTTCCAAAATCTAAATGATTTGATTTAATTGATTGATACAGCTGGTCGATGCAATTACCTGGTGTTTGTTTATTTACTTCAAAAAGATGTTTGTAAATTTTTATGTTATTCAGTAAAAGGGTTATGTTTGGTTAAAAGAAACGTAGTACAAAATATTCTATAATATTCCACAGTTTTATTTAAAATCGTCTCCACTAAAATTGAAAAATTATTGTAAAACATATTTTTCATGAAGAATCAATATTAAATTGAACTTTACCAAGGTATGTTGTTAGATTCTTTTGAATATATTTACATCAAATAAGGAGCCAAATGTGTATAGGTAGAGTTTTGAAAGTAAGAAGGTTTACACACAAATGAGTTTATCTTTTCAAAATAAATCAGAGTATTTTTAAACACGCGTAAGCACCACTAATACACTATACACTGTTATGACTGTCAAGGAAGTTTAAATTCTTATCTATATGTAAAGAAAAGAATGTTGCTCCACTCAGAGGTTAAATTAAGTTTTTATTCTAAAATGAATAATATACGTGTACTATTTTATACAGCAGATCTAAAGAACAGCATTAATCTCTCCTGGGGTCTCTTTCCGTTGCGAAGCACAGCTCGTAATTAATTGAATTCAAGTAATTCAATTTACTTAGTAAACAAATGGAGCACAGATTTAAATACTTACAGTAGACTATTCGTTAAAAAATTACTAACATGATTCATATCCATAGAAACCGCTTTATTTAGACCTATACTTAAAAATACAAAGTAAATTTGAAAAAATCTGGTCTAGTACAGGATAAAAATAAAATGTGGTCAAACTAATGCATAGACTATATTTGAGAAGAATAAATAATTGGACTGAAATGTATGATTGGGTTTGTTAATGTGCGCATTCAGTTTCATTTTAGCTTTTATTTTACTTAAACAAATTCAATGCCAAGTGCTAGGTGTTATTGATTTATTTTTTTTTTTCAAAAAGAGACCAGTAGTAACATTTTCTAGGCGTATAGATCATACTTAGCTTTAATCTATGTGGAAAATGTGTAACCAAAATCAAATATCTTGAAAAGAGTGTTCCACCATATCTTATAGAACTCTCTACCCAAAATTAAATTTTAAACTACACAAAAATGTTATCATTGTGCATATCGTCAATTACTTGGCACATTGGTTCATAAAAAAATACCAATACAGTACTGGTGCAAAGTAACTCATTTATTTATGTTTGGTTCTTATTATGATTTTAATTAAGTTTACTTGTAAATATATGATCAGAGACTAATTCTCATCAATCAGGTTTGGTTAAATAAAAATGTTTACCTCCATTAATTAATTATTATAAAAAAGTAACATCATTTCGTTTCTTAAGTACGTAAAATGGTACACAGAATAAAATCATGTAACTTATCTTAAATCTATCTTTACAACCTATATTTTTATTTCAAAATTACATTTTATGAATTTTTTTTAATTGTATGAGGTCAAACAGGTAGAAGTACTCCAAACTAGCTAAAAAGATAGGATAGGATTATTAATTGTAATCACATCCAACGGTTCAAACATACAACTGTAACACTACAAAACCAACCCCTCGTACATACACAACGTATAAAACCAAACATGGCTCTGTGGCGGATTAAAACTGCAAATACAAACATTGGACACGATATTGACGATAAACCTGCAAAACAAGGTCATTAACAAAATGTGCCACAAAACCGGCATTTTGCTATCAATTACAACGTGAAATGTTCGAGTGCGCCACCTGTGTTCACCACAAATTATTTGGGTTTCAAACTCCCCTGTTTCAAGTGCATAGCACACACAATTTGTTTTCTTATATTGTGTTTATTGAACTTTTTCCGAGCTAAAAAAATTTATGACAATTTCTAAAAATAATACCTTAGAAATCAATTCACTTTACCCTACTAATCTTAGTGCCTAATTGAAGTGTATATATACTGTATTATACAAAATCACAGTACATATAATAAATGCATTGAAAAAGCAGCAACACGATTGAAAAAATGGTCAAGAATTAAACTGCAAAGAGTTACGGGTAGGAAAATTAAAAAAATAAGTTTCTACCTTTATTCAGTTCGACGAAAAAATTTCAAATGAATAGGCCTATTTGAAAATTACATTATACATTTTTACACAGAACTACAGATAGTGCACACAGTTTAATTAAAAAAATTAAGCCACTCAAATATACCAAATTAAGCAACAAAACCGTAGTGTACATAAATAAAATTAAAAAGTAGTGCACATCATAATAATACTAATCTTGATAAACACATAATTAGAATATCTACGAGCAACTAGACTAAATTGATGTTTTCAACATTTACCAATTTGTCTTTTATTGTAATTTCTAGCACCTTATAATAATAGCAGAAATTAATAAAAACTCTTCACATCATGTTTTCAAACAATCTCAAATTTTCTCAAGTATTGCGTCTAGAGCTAGAGTAATTAATGTTGGCAACGCTGGAAGGCGAGGTTGGCACACCTGAGTCCACCACGTGTTGAGGCGTGTTGTAACACGTTCTACGTCGTAACTGCACACTTACCTTGAGTCATAAAGTGCAATTATAGCAGACTCAACGAAATGCACTTAGGTAAGTGTAAGAGGTGATGCATCCTACCAGTCGGAACTATTATAAGATAGAAAACGTCCACAATGATAGCAGACGATCGTGTCTTAATTGCGCCAAGCCCTCAAAAGGTCCCAAAAAATTTTCCTTAGTTGCGCCAAATCCAAGCCAGGTAGGGGTGAGTTGCCGGCAGAAGGAATGTCCTTGTTTAAGTGCCATCCTAACCTTATCCAACCTAACCTGACTTAACCTAACCTAACCTAACATAACCTAAACTAACCTAATCCAACCTAACCTATCCTAACCAACCTTACCTACTCAGGCTACTCATACAGTCAAAGAGGGTTACCACTTGGCTAGGTTAAGGAACGTATCGGGTGGCTCCCTGGAGTAGTTGACGCAATTCAGGAATACCCGACTACCTGACTCATGGGAGTTGGCGCAATTAATGCCCGCCCTAGCAGACATAGGCATCATCTAAATGTATTAGATATTAGCAATTTTCTGTACTATAATCAGTTCAAGGAAGCCCACTTTTTGAGGTTACAGTAGGAAAAACAACTTTATCTTGCAGCAGTTTTACAGAAAATTTAAAATGCTTGATCTCAAAATCAAAATGTGTCCTTTTAACCGTTTAGCAGTTAGCTCAGATTTAGCTGAGACAAAGGCTAACAGTTGTAGTCACCTGCCTCGACCAACAAAGACTTGAGTGTAACATTGCCAAGTTTGTGGAAGGAATGTGATGTTGAATGTGGCGTCTGTTAACACATGTAGAAGTTGACTGGGGCATTGTACATGGGGGCCAAGCTTTGCTCAAGATAAAGTGTAATCTCACCTCTTAGTATGAACCTGTAAGCAAATCGATTCAATATTGGTCAACATTTGTGTACTGGAAATATTTTACATTTTATAAAATACGCTGAACTTACTTACAGATCATTAGTTGATTCGTATTATTTAAACTTTGTTACTCTAAACATCAGATTGAAATTAAATTTATTCACGCAATGCGAAACTAAACTAAAATGGATTCAATATAATATGAAATGACTCTTCCATACAAACAATATTTACAGTTAGTTTCACCAAAGAAATAATTGAAATTAAGATAACTCCAAATACTACAATATATTTCTGGATCAGTTGTCACCAAATGTTAGATTTGAATGTAAATGTAAAATAAATGGTATTAGCAATCTGACACATGCTTTCTCCCGTTAGCTTGTCAAAAACCTTTATCATTTTATAGGGGAAATCACAAAAGTTGCAATAAGTTTTGAACCATATTTTTTACAGCAATGAGGCAATATTTTGTTTAGAATTATAAGGGCCATAACATACTAATTTTAATCATTTTTTTGTAAATTTATGGGAAGATATAATAACTTTTGAACCGTAGTTTTTACAGGATTTTGAGTTATAACATTTAGTTTAGAATTTAATGCTATAACATACTACAATTTTTTTTATGTTTTGGGACATTTTTTAGAAAATTGTATTTTTTTGTTATATTTTAGGTTTGTGGGAAATTGTCATTGAAATCAAAATTGCAAAAAAGAGATATCATGAAGTCACAAAAATTAAATCTTCTTTTAATTTAAAAGTACACGAACTGCAATAAAAAGCTTCGTTTACACTTTTTACATTATAATAGCAGTATATTTACAACTTGTCGTCAAAAAGAATTCTATTTAGAGATTTTTAAGTTTTTCCAACGGCTACGAAACGCGCCACAAATGTAGTGGAAAATCGGTAAACGCTGACTTTGGATTAACTTTTAAACTTCTCCCAGCTAAGTCTCCCTCTTTTGGCGTATCATTTCTTAAACTTTGTCACACATCAGAACATGACACCCACTTCCGCTCTGACTTCATTTGGAGATGGCATGAGTGAAAACCAATCAGTTTTTATCTCAAATTTTTATTGTAATATTATTTTTGAGCTAGTGCAAGATTTGGAAATCGTTAGTAACTTATCCAAACGGTAACGAAACTTTAACTGCAATTTGAATAACCTAAAATTTAATTCATACTTTACATTCTTCTGAAAATCTTAGTTATGGAAATTAGATTATTTATTTATTTCTTTTGATTTGGATGAACACTCATGAGTAGATACACTTATCTATACTTATTTAATACGCAAGCAGGATTTTTGTGACAATTACTCCTCCGAAACTACTGAACCGATTGACATGTTTTTGGTGTCATTGGAAAGAGCTTAACGTGAAGTTGTGCAGGAAACTTTCTTTTTAGGTAAATAATTAGAGAGTGAGGCCCTGGGACTCTTTAAAGTTTTGTATTTCTCCATAAGATTAACATGGGAAACAAACATTGTTTTGAAACTTCAGCTGTTGTCAGAAATTAAACCTCACTTAATAATTGGTCTCCATGGAAGCATGAGAAAATTCACAATGTTTACATTTGCTTTGACATATAGATTTAAACAACCAGAACTGTCAAATGCCTATTTTCACAATTTCAGACAGCTGATCCAAAGAAAAAATAAAACAACTATGTGGTAGGTTTATTTAATCATATACTTTATGATAGACTAGCAGAGTACCCGTCCTTCGTACGGGGACGGAATATACGTATAAACCCCTTATTGCAGTTATACTCGAGCATTTGCAATAGGGGAGGACACAGTTTGATAAAATTTGCTTCTTTAAATTTACCATATACCATAGTATTACACATCTAACATAGCCATAATGTTCTACCACTTCACCTAAACAATAGAGAAAAATAAATTATTAAAAGTTTGCAAAATATAACAAATTATTCATGCAATGAAAAACATAAACATAACTGTAAACAATCCTACTTTGACAGTTCTCATTGCGTATCACAGTTTTTTGTTGCTGTTTATAGTTCAAATAAGCTGTTATCATAAATGCAACCAAAATAATAGTGCTGCGCCCTGTTGGTAAATCTAATAACTTTTTAATGCTTTTGCTTATCATAGAACCAACTTTTTAGTTGAAACAGCTGACTAAATTCTTTCATTCCATTTAAATATGAATACTCATAAGGTTAACATGGGGAACTGCAGAGCCACTGGGGCGGAGCCCGAAAGGATTTTTGAGAAAAGAATATGCCTATATGTTAATCGGGAATGTAAGCTATCATCATGCCAAATTTCAGCCCAAACCGTCCAGTCGTTAATGCGTGATTGAACTTCAAACAAACAAACAAACAAACACACAAACTTTCACATATTTACAATATTAGTAAGATTATTTATTATAAATCTATTTCAATGATTATGAAACGGATTTTCCCGTTGCGAAGAAAAATTAAAAGTGAGAAGAAGAACATATGTTAATTGTAAACAGCCAATGTGTAAATTATCTATGTTGTATTAAAAATGTGTATAGTTTTGGATGTTGGTTTGTGTTTAATGATGTAAGTTATTAATTATTATAGAATTTTGATTTTAAGGATTTGGCATATGAGTAAGCCTGTGACAAATAACACCATTTCAGAGTTCTGCCAGTTTTTGCCTAACTCTGTCCTGTAGAGTTTAAAGTAGCCTACACCTTATTGTCTACAAATTGGCTAATTATCTTTGGTACGGTATTTTATAAAAGCTGACAGCCTTTTTACGTTGACTTAAATTGTAAGCTTATTTTTTCCCGTCCATCGGCAGTTTGATTGTTATAAATTAACCATTTAAACTGGAATAGGACTGTTATGTAAATTGTGAGTATTTCCATTAGTTAATAATCTTTTAGTTGACTGTTTTAAAATCATCGGAAATTATGACTGTTATCATTTTTAAACAAGTTATTTGTTTATAAATAACTCCTGTACTTCTTTGCAATTACTCGATTTCAAGCAACATGTACACTAGTAACGTATAAAATCGTATTGAACTGTACGTAAATTTTGTTTGCAAGATAGTCGAATGTTACTGCAAGAAGGCCTAAATAAAAATACGTGTAATAACACTCTCAAAACATATATTTACAATTACACTGTAAACTCACAATACGGTTAATATGTATAAAATATGGTAAGTGGTTTTCGATTTTGATTGTACGCTCCAATCATCATCAAACCCCAAAAGCGTAAGACATATGTTTCAAGAGGGTGATTAAATGTATTAATTTTACTTTAAGTAAAATTAATAACACGTACAATGCTAACTACAAAGATAGTTTTTAATGTTAGATTTTAATGTTTCTTGTATATGGTGTTTTTATATTTACTTTCTCCCTTATACGTAGCATATAGAGAAATTGTTGTCAATCAACTTATATTGCAGATGTACTGTTTTAATATTGCGAACTTATGCCTTGTCCCAAACTATCAGATTTTCCTAATGTCTAATGTGTTTTTTAATTATTTTGAAAACCCCATCCCTATAGCAAATCTATTAATAGGCAAGCATGTTTCTTTCAAACATTTTTTCTCAGCTCGTTTACAACGCAGCTCGTTTCTTGCAGATGTGCAGAATCCCTTTATAAATTAAAACAAGCTCAAAAATAAGCACAAATATTAATTTAAATTAAAAAAAAAATATATTATGGGCCTTATTTATTGTCATCTTGGTGACGAAATAACAATGAAATATAAACAGGAAATCAAAACAAATGGATGAAATTCCAATCACATGTTTTATTTACAATGTAGGGATATAATAGATAAGTCTGTACATTAGATATTTTTGGTTTTAAAACGACAACTTTTATACTAGCAACAAAACAATACCTTACACAACAGAAAACATACTACTAGTACTACTAGTAATACTACTAGTCCTACTAGTATGTTTTCTGTGCTTACACGTACTGTAATAAGACGATACTGTGCCTGATGTACAACTAAAAAACTGTATATACGGTTCTTTTAACATAGGTTGCCTATATATTGCGACTTCAAAAAAAGTCAAGTGGTACTGTAATACCATTCTACTCGCATTTAAATAAAAAAGTAAAGTATTTAAAATCGTTTAGTTAGTGGCACATTTTTATTTTGAAAGTCTAGTGCCAAACACCATATTTTAAGTGGTTGAACACTTTCTTAGTTCGTAATAAATTTTGTTAACAAGTCCAAAGATTTGTGTAGTAGTTTTTCGTACGTATGTTAAAATTGTGAAAAAATATCCATTAAGTAGTTAATTAAACTAGAAAAAAATCACAAAATCATTGCCCACCAATAAAATTTTATCATATTTTTTATCTTTTTCAACCCCAATCGAACCAGAGTCGGTTTCGCATTAGGGTTCCGATCAGAAAAGAGTCACGCGCTGCGCTAATGCAGCAGTAAATTTAAAAACGGAAACAATCTGTGGTTTTAAATATTATTGGCGCATGTAATGGAGCTCCATCTGCAGCCATTAGTGTCCAGTGGTACCAACTGAGCGATATAACCGATCACGATTACGTGCGTCGCGGACGGTTCAATCACAGACGATAATCACATTATTGATCACTTAATAAACACTATATGTGATGTGTTAAAATTTACTTTAATTGTGGTAGTTGGTTTGTTTTTAATAGTGGGCTTGGATACATATAATAACTTAATTACTAAACACAAGGTGGTAAAACTATTTCCCTGAATTATACCAAATAATAAAGTCGCTGCTTAAAATATTGAGTAAGACTTGTGTTCTGTATATATTTATAAGTCCATAATCAGTCAATTTAAGTTTTCTAAGGTTGAAATATCAAAATAAAACTATAAAATCAGAAATCGTAAATTGAAAATCATAAATTATGAATCTGAAAACGTCACTGATATTGTCAATTAATAATCAGAAGTAAAAACTTATAACTCAGAACTGATTAAAAAAAGTCAGTATCATTTACAACAGCTGATTTATAAGCAAAATAACAGATACAATGTACTAAAGCAGATACTACGATGAAACTATGTCAATTTCCAATCACACATTCCATGCTACGGCTAAAAACTAAGTCTGGCGGAATCATTTATAATAACTTTGAACCTAAATAGCTGCAAGTAATGCATACAATTTAGTAAAACTGCTCACTGTACCATTCTAATAGTACCAAGAAGTTTTGTAAATTTATTTTAGGTTATGTTACCAGTGAATAAAACACCGGGTAGTTCAAACTCTCTGAATTACACAGTTAACACTTTTTATTTTATTTTATTAGTAAAGCGTATAACTTATAACATTTGGTGCAGCAACTGATATTCGCTCGGTGTGCAGGTTTGCGGTGACGGGGGCTTTGCTAATCTTCTAGCCCCCATTGACCACATGACTGTCATAACTAGATATTGAGTATTTGTACTACCCCTCCCCTCGCCCAAGATTGTGTAACGGGATGACCGCAGTCAGCTGGGGCTGTGACGTCATTAGCAACAGCTGTTATCACTAACGTCCTTTTCATACGACCTTGTTATCAGCTGGCGCCCCTACATTAGGATCTGACCAGTTTCCAATACAGGATTTTATGGCCTTTGTTTCATATCTTTTTATTAAAGAAATTATGCTTATCTTTTGCCCTATTTTAGTGAAAATAATAACATATGTACTTTTGTTTTGGTGTTAATAAAAATTGTAAATGTGTTGAAGAAAATATAATACAGCACACATAATAATTAAGATTTCAAAATAAGTTTGTTGGAAAAAGCCTAAATAATAACAAATAAAACACGATCAACTGTAAAGACAATAATTAAAGTAGACACTTAATATAGAATTTCAACATTTGTAAATTAATAAAGCTTACGCTTGACTTTGTTGACTTAAAACAGGTTTAGAAATTTGAAATATTATTATAAAGAACGTAATTAAAAATCAATTATTGCAGCTCCTGATGTACCTAAAGTGCGGGGTGCCACGGCGCCACCTGCTGCCTACGACAGTACCCTGATGTTACATAAAGAGTGACAGTATACAATGTATGTGTAGGGGTGCCCTCAGCTGTACCTGCAGTGCGGGGCGCCCCAGCACCACCTGCTGCCTACGACAGTACCCTGATGTTGTATACAGTGCGACAGTATACAATGCATGTGCAGATGCGCCCTCAGCTGTACCTGCAGTGCGGGGCGCTAAGGCACCACCTGCTGCCTACGACAGTACCCTGATGTTACATAAAGAGTGACAGTATACAATGTATGTGTAGGGGAGCCCTCAGCTGTACCTACAGTGCGGGGCGCTACAGCGCCACCTGCTGCCTACGACAGCGCCCTGATGTTGCATACAGAGTGAGAGTATACAATGCATGTCCCCTACACATCCCCTATACACAGCGCCCTGATGTTGCATACAGTGTGACATAATACAAGTTATGTGTTAGGGCACCCTCAGCTGTACCTGCAGTGCGGGGCGCCATGGCGCCACCTGCTGCCTACGACAGCGCCCTGATGTTGCATACAGTGTGACATAATACAATGTATGTGTTGGGGCACCCTCAGCTATACCTGCAGTGTGGGGCGCCACGGCGCCACCTGCTGCATACGACAGCGCCCTAATGTTGCATACAGTGTGACATAATACAATGTATGTGTAAGGGCGCCCTCAGCTATACCTGTAGTGTGGGGCGCCACGGCGCCACCTGCTGCCTACGACAGCGCCCTGATATTACTCTCGGGTCACAACTGTTCCGCCAGCTGTCGTCATATTGCCTTCCTAATTGCTCCAGTAATGCGGGCTTCGATCCAAGACTTCTTAAAGACTTGCTTTGATGTGAACTTTTCGCAATACGGCAAACTATTATTAATCCATACATTGCACAACGTATTGTGTTTATGCTGTTTCGACGTAATTTCTCAATAGATTTTTGAATCCTTTTTTAGTATAGGTACACTTTTAAAATTGTTATTGACGTAACATATCCTTACAATAGTTGTGGAGCAGTGGTTAGTTGCCTAATGACCAGGTCTATAGCAGAGAAAGTTTCAACTTATGCTTCATTCATTACTTTATTTTTTAATGGAAATTTTAATTAAGGAATTTCTCTGGGTACACTCGACTGCATATCAGTTTCCAAGGCTAAATTTACTGTATGTATATTCGTTTTTTGTAAGTCATTATCTCTTAAAACATTATATGTTACGATTACATTTACATGTGACTTGTTAATTTTTCCCAACCAAATTCAGAAACAGATCTTGTGCGAAAATATTTTTTATGGATAAATATAAGACAAATATTTTAAATTCCGAATCGAACAAGAATAGGTTTACCTTACACATTGATAAATTATTTACAGTGATAAAATATTTAATATTTGTTTTGCAATGTTACACTTTGTTGGTTCTTACGTACAGCCTAAAGTCTAGGTATACCAATTCAACGCTATTAGGTTTAACGTCAACCCTATATTTACAAATAGGGGATCAATTTAAAATTCAAACAGACTAAAGTATATCCAGGGTTGTTATAATCGGCCACGTACAGCCTGCTATCTGACATGGCCAGGGAGAACAAACACAGGGGGGCGACCCCCTCCCCCCCCTACCCCCTACACACACGGTGACACTTGAACTGGTCATAAATACTATGTAGCTTTGCTGGTACAAAATATTGGTAATTAGTAAGCCTACTACTACTTCTCCCCCTGAAGAGGTAGTGTATCACTAAATCATGTGTTAAGATGATTTTACCAACGACTGTTTTTTAAAGTTGCTGTTTCAGTTCAGTTCTTAGAAATGAAAAGTTTCTCGTAACAGCATTGTTTACTTTCATAACAGCATAGCTTTACTCATAACAACACGGGTAACGGACCAATGAGGTTCAAGGGTTAAGAGAGAATAAGTAAAATTGTAATGCTTTAAATTTTCTACTCGTGTCGTTAACACTATCTTTACGCAATCGTTGTGTAAACTACTGTACTATTAATGCCCAGTAACTGTGAACCAAATTTTAAAGCTCTATTTTTATCAGTTTTTGAAATTAAACCCGGGACTGTTTCCAACCATGTATATGTTTTACATTATCAAACTACAATAACTTCTTGTGTTCCAGAGTCGATGGAGACAAAGACGATCAAGGAGGAAGCCCCGGAGACTCCAGTGGTCAAGGAGGTGTCGTCCGTCACACAGCCTAGATGTCGCAAAGGTAGGAATCTTTGTTATAACACACTATATCAAAATACTAAAATAGACAATCTGGATAAATATATACTTATGGATGAATATATATCGGACATAACCTCGGGCACTCCGTTGTAAAGTCCTTAATATGAAGTCCTAAAACGCTTTTAGATGTTAGATACTATCTCATATGCATATTTTGATATTTTGAATATTGTTTTCTTAGTGTATTTATATGTAATGCACTTTATGTTATTTGGCTATAATGTTTTAATAATCTTAGTTTTGGAAATCAGCTTATTCCTTGGATATAAAACGCAGACGAAATAGCGGATATTGTTATAATAATACGACGCAATTGATCCAGAATACAAACTACGAATAAGTCATATTGTTTTATTCAACGTGAATATGTAGCTCTACAAATTCAGTACTTAACGCAACTAGTTGCTTGTTCACTAATATTTGTTTACATTTGCCTCTGGCCTACTAGTTGTGCCTGTAATAAAGTTTGTCTATGTAGCCACACTAAATTTGTGTGTTTCCTACTATAGTTGGAAATGTGTGGACTATATAACCATCTCGGTTAATAACGTAACAATATTATCTGTATATATCCCTACTACTCCTGTGTATGTAGCCATTCTACTTATGAATGTAGCCTACTACTTGTGTGTATGTGGCCCTACTACTGGTGTGTATATAGCCATTCTACTTATGTATATAGCCCTACTACTTGTGTGTATGTAGCCATTCTACTTATGTGTGTAGCCCTACTACTTGTGTGTATGCAGCCCGACTGATTGTGTATGTAGCCCTACAATTCACAGATCATTGACGATGCTCAATGCTGTAACCGTGAACACGGGGATAATCCCTCGCAACATGTGTTATCGGTTACACATTCACCTATACAACCGCCACACACTGTAAATAGATATTAAGGTTTGTTGTAGTTTTGATATTATATACAGTTTCAATACATTTTTTGTTGCTTTTAATTTAAATATGTATTTTAATCTTTAAACTTACAAATTCACTATCCTGTTTTGAAAGACTTTTTTAAGGAAAAATGTCATAAATACCCTGTAATTGCCAAAGTTCATTTGAGTTATAAATCGAGAAATTCCCTAAAAATGAATGGAAATGCTTAAGAAAAAGCAAAATAGATTTCTAATGTTTGTAAATTGTATTTGACCAATCATTAAATTTTAATTATAACGTTGTTTTAAAAATGGTTGACACTTTGTCTGTCTAAGTTAGTTTATGATTTTATTTGGAATATCTAAATAATTAAAAACTAACTTTTTTGCTGTTATGAGCCTTATTCATGATCTTATCTGATTATATTGTTGTTAGGTTAACACACTTATTAGGGCATTTAACTTAATTTAAAAGGTGTTGACCAAAGAGGGGGAAACAACCACAAAAGACGCCAAACAATTGTCCAATATTGCCTGGGTAGTGAGTGGTTATAGTGTTCGCCTTCAAATCTGAAGATCATAGGTTCGAGTCCAAATCAAGTCTCTTTATTTTTTACAGTTACACATTGCATAATGGCGTAAAAAAATTCTCTTACAACAAACTGAAACAAAGTTACAAAGTTGTACTTATAGACAAAATCTAAAACTAAAGATCAGTGTCCAAGAGAGTTTCCAGACCCAGATGCTATTTGACATTGGGCTATGAATTAATGATGCTATCTAACAAAAAGGTCGACACTCGATAGAAGCAAGACCAGGGTTTGGACCGTTCTCTTTCAAAACGTAAAAAATGTCACTGGCGTTGGAAACAAAAAAGTGATTTTTTTTAGACCAACCATTCCATTTGACTATTAGACAACACGAGTACAAATTCAAGTTATGTCTATTATATTACGTGGACACAATTAATCTTTAGCTCAATCACAGACATTTTAATATATCTACAATCCTACGGCAAAAACAATTCAAAATCAACAAATTCCTAATGAGAATGTCTACTGATGGACACATGTTAAACCAAAGGTATGCAGAAACTACAATGAATAAGAGGCCATAAAACACACTTTGTCGGAGTGGTCAGGAGGGTTATGATATATTACATCGGTGTTGTGTGTTTAGGGATTGAAAGCCCCATCAAGGGGGGGGGGGTTAATCTGGGAGCGGCGACACCTGGCGGCGCAACACAAAACTAAGCCCCGTTTTGAAACCTCGGCACCGCGACATTCGATAGATAGCTCGCTACACCGTGGCGATGGACTTCTTATTATCAAGGTGGCAGTAGAAATAGAACTGACGTTCTTATGAAGATGGCAGTAGCAATGGACTTGTTTACTATCTTGGTGGCCTTTGTGATGGCAACAAAGTTTCTTTTATCATATTGACAGTAAAAGAAGAACAAAATGTTCTTATCATGTTAGCAGTGGTAAAGTAATTTCTTAAGGACGATGGCAGTGGCAACGGATTGATCCTAATCACAGTTGTATTATAAATCGCAACATACTTGTTTCTTAACACATTGCCAGTAGGAATGGTAGCTGGCTTGTTATCACGGTGACAGTGTCCATAGCAATGGACTTACTATCATAGAGGCAGTATTGAGTGTAGCTCTATCACTTTTTTGTCTTTCTTCGTATGGTTGGAACACTAGCATTGATCTGTTAAATATCACCGGAATCTTGGCGAACTGAGTTGCTGCGTTATCTATATATCATTGTGACAAATCACTGGAAAGCAATTGGTCAACTTCTACCCTTGTGTGCATACTTAAACACCTGTTCGAAGATAGTCTAAATTGCTAAAAACGTGCTGAACTATTTTTTGGCTCTTTAAAAACACTAGTTTCTTGTTTATTGATAGGTTATGCCAAAACAGCCGAAGACGTACCTAATGAACTACGTTTCATCTCATTTAATAAAGTTTCCAATCAAAACTTAGGTTAGGTCAAAGAACTCACTAGCCCACCTAAATCTGTAATCCTTGTTGGATGCTTCAGACCAATCTGGAAGTAATTGATTCAACGCAAGGCTCATAAAATGCAGATGAAGGTGACAGTTTATTGTAATTATTACATTCTCCATATGTATTTAAGCCGGTAATTTAATTTTACACTGACCACATCTAATAACTATAACCTAACCTAATCCAACCTAAGAGAGAACTATGTTTTAAGTTAGGTTGGCTTAGGTTAGGAAGATTTTGCTATTTAAACTAATTAAAATCTTATTTGGAAGTTGATTTATCGGTGTGGTTGGTATAATACCAAAGTACCTTTGAGCCTTTAAGTGTATGTATTTTTACGTAATTCAAAGCATAGCCGTGAGCCACAGTGTGTCCATGGCTAGTGGTAACACGGGTAACCCCTCGTCCTTCTAAGTAATCTGTGAACCCAACCACCTGCAACCGCCCTACATTCCTTTACAACGCTCCCCAAAGCTGTCTTTTATTTATTTTTCGTGTTTTGACAAAAGAAGCATTAATTAATGTGTTTAAAAGGACCAGTCTGCCCAAGTCTTAATCCTTGCTATCGGCAACCGGCTGTTGGAATCGACGCATTTCGCCAAATCTCTTCTGGGTACAAAGACGATAACTTAAACGTTTTTCTCCATTGTTGTGGACGTTGGATATTTGAACATAACCATTTTTTGCTGATTGATCAACATATACCTGGGTAGCTAAGGGTTAAAACCAGCTGTCCCTGATCATCAGGCTTTAAAATGATTCTTACTGATGAAACACTTGTCTTTATTTTATTACAAACTCACTTTGCATTCATACTTAGTGTGCGTCGTTGTATCAAAGAATTATTTGATAATGTATGATATTTTATCACACTTTTGTACCGAATTCGATTTAAATTTATTAGGGTTATTGAACATTAAGGGTAAAAAAATAGCATTCTCTGTGCTCCTTAACTAATTCAGTTTTTGAGAATTTTCTAAAAGTTGTTGCTATTTAACTTTGATTATGTGGCTTTAAGTGAGCGACAAGTAAGCATGACTAAGTCATTTTCTAAAAGATACTTTTCCAAAAATATTGATACTTAACGTGCGAATAAAATTTACCACAACAAGTTTCCTGTTCCACAAGTCATGGATGTTTGCTCTAGTTTTACATGTGTTTAGTATTAGTACAGAAACTATTAAAAATTAATCACTTCCAGAAAAACAAATTACCAAGGAAACTAAATTAAAGAAACAAACAAATTAAAAGACCGTCCATTTTGCTGAATGTCTATTACCAAGTTTGTTCTAAAAGTGATTTTTAAATTCAGTCTCAGCTGCTTCAATCAGTGACGATAATTGTTGAGAAAAGTTTAAAATTACAAAATTGCTTTAAAAAGTTAAGCCCGATCAATCTCTTGTTGTTCATCAGGTAATGCAACTTGTTTTGCCCCCAACTGACACATAATCAGTTTCAACCTTCGTTATACTCATCATAGAGTACAACAAAATAAAACGTTTTAACGGTTTTGTGATGATTCTAATAATCTCCTCTACTTTATTCTCCACGCCTACGAAGGATTTTTGTATCAAATCATTCCGTGAGTGACCGCGTAGCTTACTTTTATGTAATTGTACTAAACTGAGTTATTTTTTTAATAGGGAACGATAAAAACTCCAATCGTTATAGGTACATTTGCGTTAATAATGCTCAAACCCATCATATCTTATGTGCAATACTAAATTTTTATAGATCTCCTAAAAATAAAACTTATAACATCTTACTGTATAATAATTAGGTGTTCTGTTTGTTCCTTTTTTTTACATAAACTTCAATCTTGCATTAATAGCTGGTGCAAACCACAAACTTCTTATTTTAATTACCACAACGTTTTTTTTTTATTAACTTTGCAAATCAACTCAAATCAAATCTCTTTATAGTCTTTCAGCTCTACAAAAGCAATTGACATTGTCGAATGGTATCTTATCATTAAAGCATTGAACATAGTCATAGAATAAATAACAGGATCCTTGATCTTAAATTATTTAACAACTTATATCTAAAACCTCCAAGGACAAGAACTTATCTAAAGAGTAAAAATATTTGAATTTTAACCATGAATCAAGGAATGTTTTGATATTGGAATCGTTAGTGCAGAAGGAGGCAATTTATTAAAAAATTTTATACTAAGATATTTGTAGCTATTGTGTGTAAGTGTAAGTCTTGTAAGTGGTAAGTTTAGATGATGGCTATTTCTTGTAGTAGGCAAACGTCAAGTAGTTTCAGCCATGGGACTCGTAAATTAATTGTGTCATTTCAAAATCACAGCTTGGCTATTTTCCTAAGCCTGTAAGGAAAATCGTTGCAGTACTTAATAAAGTTAAAATTTAAAAAAAGTTTAACCTAGTCATTTTATAGCATAGTAGAGTATCCACGTATGTTTTACAATAAATCTAACATAAACCATTACCTGTGCATGTGTAGGTGTTTTACAAAAGATTTTACAATAGTAATCCTAAAAAATTATATGAAATTAGTGTATTCACAATATTCTCTGATTGATTCCAACCTAATATTTGAATTAACAAAGGTTGTATGCTAATGTATTTTACACAGCGTTTTCCTACGGCAGGTGCCGTGGTTCCCAACAAGCATGTGTCCGTTCCGCATCGATCCTTAATGTTAAAACATCCCTCAGTATAAACATTCAATCAGCATCAGTGTTTTACTTATCGCACCAAACACGTTAGATCCATCAAAGTTTCACACGTGTTTTACAAAAACTGTTAAATTAAAGTGGTTTGAATACCTGCAACTATGATAATCCAAGTGGTTGTGTTACAACTAGTTTCGGCTCACAACGGAGCCTTCTTCAGGTAACAAGGACATTGTCGTTTCTTCTAAAGGTTGTCAAAGTTCGTAAATATTTACAAAACAAGAACACATTTAAAACACACAATACACAAGACTAGGCCTAGCTTTAACGATGCGACCGGTGGGAGTTTACGTCTAAAACAGTGGTGGCTTTTAAATGTGTTCTATGTTATGTAAATATTTATGAACTTTGACGACCTTCAGAAGAAGCGACAATGTCCTTGGGAAACCCTGAAGAAGGCTCCATTGTGAGCCGAAACTAGTTTTAACATCATTACAGGTTGTGGGTTTACCATTTTAATTAATTGTATCTTGATAATCCGGAGGCTACCCGTTCGAAAAATGAAAAACTCCCTGTTGCGTAAGTTTGATTGGAAGCACAAATTGTAAAAGAATAAAACTCGAAAATGATGTTCTGGGTATAGAATACTGAATTGTTTTTGGTCTATTTTTGTTTATAATTTTTTTTATTCACTTAACAAAATATCACTACTATGTTTTCCCAAGGTTCTATATAACGCTCATAATTTTTAATTGCGAATTCCTGGCGTATGAACTAATGCTCTAAAAGGAAAAACAAACCATTTAAAACGTTTTCTCGAAAAAATTAATTGGTCTTACGACGGCTGTCAGGTATGGGGAATAGATTTTCTCTTGATCTAGTAATCCTTAGGCCCTAAACCTAGAAGTTACTTGCTGTCTTCGCAATTCAGATATATTGCACTACAGCCATTTCGAAATTTAATCTATCGTGCGTAGTCGTAACCAAAATTTGTTTTTGTATTTGCATTGAAATGTAAAACAAAACATTTAATTTAGTGTAAATTTCTCATTCGACGACAAATAAACTCCGAAACAGTCATAGTGCAAAAACACTTGTGGATTGAGAAAACTTGAGCCTACAAACTTAGTAGCTTGGTAACTTTGGTAACTTGTAAATTTGTCTACACGCAAATCTGCCATAAAAATCATCAATCTTAAACTCTAGTTTTTTATCAAAACAATTCGCACATAAACTAAACTCAAAACTAAAAATATCTGGCAAATTAAACAACTTGGTTCTCAGTCTTAAGTTTATCTATTCTCATACCAAAACTGATAAGTTTTGTATAATGTTTTAAAAGTCTTTGAATTCGTATAATCTTTAAAGTCCGATTATTTTCAAATGGTTGTAGGGGGTCGCAGCAGACTTGTGGTAAGGGTGGAGGGGGGGGGGGTTAAGCTGAGAAAATCCCCACCTGGTGGCCAAGCTTCAAACCAGTCATAACACGTCAACAAAACCAACCCCCCATCCCCCAGATGCACGGTCATGCGAACAATAACAATATAAAATTGCTTGACGAATATTAACATGGCATTGTTGTATCACTGTAATAGTTTAATAGCATGCACCCATATTTATCTTGATAATTTTAATTGTTTTATAAGGTTACTGGTTATTTTGAAATTTTTATTTAAGATGTTTGTCGTCATCATCTCAATTATGAATAGTATAATCAATGACTAGAAGGTTTGTACATTCAACTACACTTTATATGTAAATAGTTTTTTGCTATGTCATTTTCAAGAGTTACTTTTCTAATTTTAGTGAAGATGTTACTGGCAATAATCATGGTTATTATCGCATCTTTGTATCAACATGGAATGTAATATGTAATAATTAGGATGAGAGTTGAATGGAGTGAGTAAACATGCATAGCTATGTTACTCGAAGTTAGCGATGTTAGCGAGTATGTCATGTTACTCGCTAAGATCAGCTGTTTCTTGGGCCAATTTGGTCAAAAATTATGCTATTTAAAAAAGACAACGAACTTGGCAATAGTTGTAATAATAATGGGACCCAAAAAACGTTGTGAACTAGTAAATTTAACGGTTTCACAATGAACGATTGGTCTCGTCATTATCCCCAAAGCCCCAAATCAAGTTTGCTGAGAAATAATTAGGCTACTATACGTAAAAGAATCATTTCAAGATATTCAAAAACAATCTTGCCAAGTTCTTCAACAAACGTGTGTACCCTCTCAATGGTGGTGCCCCCATCTGTATACACCTGGTGCGGGCACCCTTCTAAGTAAGCTTAGACTTCAAGGACAAATTAATGCAAAGTATTCTGCGAGTCCAAATTTGTAATTGAAATTTCGGTATTTTATTATGGACGATGTATCATACCATAGATTTACTGTCTATACAATGAGTTTTATATCACCTAAGCAAAATTTAAAGTTTAAAATAAATCTGATTGATTTTTAAAATTTAATTTTGTCATAATATTTGTTTACATTAATAAAAAAATAACAGCTGTATTATGAACTTAACGATCCCTTTAACTGCAACGCAAAATATACAATATTTTAAAATACATTATTTTTTGCCACACTACACTGTTTTAATGGACTTCCACACAAGGATTAAGCCCAGAAAACAGCTGTTTTGCTGCTTGCTTAATGAAATGGCGTTTTAATTACGAACTGTCCTGTAATGAATCTTTACCGTACACCAGCTGATTATAATTGAAAATGAATGGTTATAAACTAAAACATTAGGTACCTATATTAGAAGTCATGAGTAGTTTCTTTAACCATCCCATAGTCAATGGTGAAAAATATCATACGTCACTCGTCCAAAATGTGTTTGCCAGACTAGTAACGTAATATACTATTATGATCACGATTTGCTACTTTGCTTTATCCCACCTGAAACAAACAGATTCACTGAGAAAATCTAGACCTAAATTTATTTTATAACATTGTTTACAGATACTAAGTTTTTAAAGTTTTGAAAAATACAATTCTTTATGACATACAAGTATATCAATAATTTAATTTGTTTGATCAATTCTCAGATAAACTGATTGTGCTTGATCAAGGTATCTATTGATAACCAAACAACACAATAAAAATATAGCAACAATACAATATGAACCTTTACAACATAAACAATCTATACTATTATATAAAAATCTAATGGTGTCTGTATGTGTATTACTAATAGGTGCAAAAACTACTGAACCAACTGGGCTTAAATTTTACAAAAATATAGCTACCATACCAAGGACCATTATAGGACTATTCACATTTCGATACTGACCATAGGCTTTGCCCCTTTGGCTTTAAAAGTTCTGAGGTGAACATTTTAAAAGTAAATATTGATTGGTCTCCAAGGCTGTGATGAGAACACTAACAATGTTTGTTTACATTTGCTTTGACATTTAAATATAAACAAGAAGAACTGCTAATCTGCATATTTCACAATTTTAGGCAGCTGATACAAAGAAATTAAATCCTACTAATCCTACTAATATTATAAATGAGAAAGTTTAGATGTATGGATGTATGGATGTATGGATGTATGTTTGTGACAAGTGAACGCGAAAAATACTGGTCGGATTGGGCTGAAATTTGGCATGATGATAGCTCACATTCCCGATTAACATATAGGCATATTCTTATTTCAAAAATCCTTTCGGGCTCCGCCCCAGTGGCTCTGGAGTTTCCCATGTTAGCCTTATGAGAAATGAAATTATTGAATCTTAACAGCTGTTTCAACTAAACAAGTTGGTTCTGTTCTATGATGTTCAATAGCATTAAAGTTACAAGGATTACCAACAGGGTGCAGCACTATTATTTCTTTTACATTTATGACAACAGCTAATTTGCAACCAAAAGGTGAGTGAGCGTAGCGAACGAACTTCAACCTGGAGGTGAACGAGCTAACCTGAAGGCAAGTCAGCGCAGCGAACGAGCTCCAACCTAAAGGTGAGTGAGCGTAGCGAACGAGCTCCAACCCAAAGGTGAGTGAGCGTAGCGAACAAACTTCAACCAGGACGTGATTGAGCCATGCGAACGAGATAATCTTGAAAATTAAGAAGTTAAACGGGGCAAAGCCCGCGGGTTACAGCTAGTATAATATATTCCATAAATATGGAGTAGGTTTTTGCTAAACCTATGCTTAAATTAAACTAAAGAATATCATCAATAACTAAATTGTCGTTGATTTTTGTTTTTTTAAATCTGTTGTATATGTGTAACTATATTTAATTATCAAATGGTAATACAAAATACTCTTATTTTATCTTAACACAGGTTTCAGTTCACGTTTACTTTATTTGATACATTTATTATTTGTGTTTTGCCACACCACTGATTAAATTAAACCAAGGAAAATATCATAAAACTAAGCAGTACACAGTGTTCTTTTGTTTCTAAAATCAATTAAATATCTGTTACTATGTTTTCTTAATGGTAAGTGTGAAAATGTAAAGGCAATGGACGATGGAACTGATGAAAAGAACTGGTTTGTATATATGTTGTTTGTTGATATTTTTGTATAGTAGAATCAGAGATGCAATGAAACATATACTGTATATGCTATTACATTTTTTAGTCCTTGATGCTTTGATAATCATATTAGTTTTGTCTGCTGTCTTTAATGCTAAATTAGTTGTTTGACATTTTTTATAGTAGGCCTACCTATAGATATAGTTTCTTTAATATTTCAAAAGACTGTATTGATAAGGCACAGCAATATTTCTAAAGTTTATAACAGCTGACTTAGTTTGATTTATTGTGAGTTAAAAAACTGAAGATGAAAGGATTTGTGATTTAATATAAAGAAGAGTTTGATATAAAGATATTTAAATTTAATAATTAGTATTTTTGCAACTTCAAAATTGAAATTTTAAATGTCAATAATAAATTAAAAGTTTTACTCGAAGATTTGGTCAGTTTTTCTCATATCAGCCTAAACAAGATTTAAAATTAATCAAAACCAAAATGGTAATATCCACTACTTACCAGATTTAAAAGTCATTACTTAAACAATTCTATTAAGGCCATAAAATTTGAATTTTGTTTCTAAAAGCGTTGGCGGATGTGTAACAATTATATGCAAGAGATAAAGATTAAAATGTTTCTATTTTGTGTCCTCTTCCCGTTGCAAAGCACGGGTACAACAGCTAGTACAATATAAACCTCAGCATCTGAAAACATCCCCCCACCCTTCCCTCCCCTAATGTGAACCAACCATCTGTAGTAACACCTGTTATTTTTAACCATCTCTGTTGCCATGGTGCCATTAATCTAAACATCTCCTATAATACCTCAGCTTCGTTCCACAAACGTTGATACTGTTGAAATAAACTGTTTGAGTTGAGTTTGTTTAATTTAAATATGTATCTTAATAATATGTCTTATATTCTTTACCAACTCTAATACGACTTTTACAAGTGCTATATGTTTTAATAATTAGTTAAATTGATTTAATCTTTCTCTAGTATGTACTTAACTAAATTAACTTAAAACTAATACTATTTTCCTACAGTTACCTAACAATGTACATGTTCTCTCACTGATTTGAGAAAGCAAAGTGACCAATTCGCTCATCAGTGAGACAATGTTAACATTGTCTCACTCTAATTACTTTGTCTCACTCCAGATTTGCAACGTGAAGGCACGAAATAGTGAGCGCGTAACATGCAGGCAACGTCGTATGCGCGCGAAATACGTTGGCAGCACTGGCTGTAAATCAGCTGGTCAGCTGTTGTACTGTTGTATTTGTCACTTCACATTAAATGTTATATTAAAAGTTCACTTCTGTGTAAAAATAGGTTATGTTTCTTCACAAATGTATTTGTTTTATGGTAACTGTAGGAAAAGTATAATGTGCAACTCGAGTTCAAAGTACAATTGCCTCACTCGAGAAACCATTCCTCACTCGCCTACGGCTCGTGAGTAAGGATTTCTCTCGAGTGAGTCAATTGCTCACTTTTCTCACTAGTTGCACAAATAACTATTTTATACTCGTTTTCTCACTTTAAAACTTCATTTACTTTCACTTTGTAAATTCTTGAACCAAGTCATAATTTATTTCCATTGGAATGTCCGTATACATTTTAATATTGAAAGATAATCAAAATTCTGCATTTTATTGGCTGGTGTATTTGTTACTGATGCATTCAGGGTAACATTTAAAAATTGAGATAACTATAAGTTGCTTCATATACTCGTTAAGTGTGCGTTTTTTCATTACCCATGCATGTTTTCATTCTTATTTTCATACTTGTCTGAGGGCGGACATTAATTGCGCCAACTACTCCAGAGAGCCACCCAATACGTTCATTAACTGCACCAAGTGGCGGCTCTCTTTGAATGTATAATTGAGTATGTTAGGTTAGGTTGGGTTAGGTTAGTTTAGGTTAGGTTAAATTAGGTTATGTTAAGTTAGGTTAGGTTAGATTAGGTTAGGTTAGGATGACATGAAAACAAAGACATTCCTTCTGCCGGCAACTCACCCCCACCTGGCTTGGACTTGGCGCAACTAAGGAAAATTTTTTGGGCTTGGCGCAACCTTGTCTGATTAAATTTTAAGGAAAAACACTTTAATTGTCCCCGACAAGTCATTCACAAACAATTTATGGCACAATATTCCACCTTTAAACGCCCTTTCCTTGCGGCATTATAGGTGTCAATGGTACCCAACACAAAAGGATTAAACAAAGAAGAAAGTTTTCCAACAAAAGCCCCAAAGACAAGCCGAGAAACTGGCGTCTTTGGCGTTCGCATCAATTATTTCACAATAGAAGAGTTGAGAAACCAAAACCAAAGGCTTTGGTGATAAAGGGTTAAGTTGTTTGAAGGACCTCCAATAAAAAGAAAATTTTTCGCATACATTGAGTATTCATCTTGAATTTCACCAACAAGTAGTTCGGGTGTTCGGGATGGGGTCGCGTTTTACCACGCAAATTCTATTTTAAATTCTAAACCTTTTTCCAACTCCAAGTCTCAATCAGTAAGTAGATAATAAGCATTGCCTATAAGTTAACCGGTTATGTTTGAAGATTAAATATTGATTATAACTATTGATTATGTTTATAAGTTAACAACTTTCCAACCGTAACACAACGGATACAGTAATTGTTCAGTAGTTGTGATTATACGGATTCAGTATAATGTTACTTCAGATCAATCGATGTTTAGTTTGGTGTTTTGATAGTAGTTGAATATTTGACTTACAAAAACCGAGTAGAAATCTATGTGTACCTAGCTTTTTCAGTTTTTAGTTCAGATGAAACATAGTTGAGACTTCAGCTTGGCTGAAATGTTGAGGTAAACAATAGGAATCCGTAACACATAACTGTCAGTAGTTAGGCTCTGTGAGACTTAATTCAACCGCAAACTATTAAACTTTACTTGGAAATTTGATGGTTATGTCCACATTACGGTTGAATTACGATAGTAAACAAATAATTGAGGGTAGACTTCCGTATCTGTTGTCAAAAAAAACCGAATGAAAATTTGGAATATTTTGAATTCAATTGGTTCATTCGATATTTTGTTTGGTTGGTTAGGTAAACCTAACTAACCAAACGATATATCGAATACAATAATCGATATATCGATCGATATTATCATTCGGTTGTTTTTGACAACACAAGTCTACCCATAATTGAAATCCACTCGTTTAACAATTATGTATTTCAATTGCAAAGTAAACAGATGATGCGTGTGTACAGTCACAACTATTTGTATGTTTTGTATCGTCAAAAACTGCGGGTTATTTTTATATATCGGCGTCGCCATTGCTCTCAGGTGAACATTATTTCCAAAGGTCTGTATAGTCTGCTAGTGACAGCCGATATAGATGTCCTTAGTCTTACCGCCAATTCCAAGACACCCATATACATCTGCTCCTTGGTTTGAAAATGTGCACCTAGCACTTCTTGGACCAATATTTTTATTTTTAACCGAATTATCGAATAAATAAGACTAGAGGTAATGTACAGACTTCTCGTTTTCAACCCCACACTGTAAATAAAACACGTGATTGGAATTACTTCCATTTTTTATTTTTTGTTTATATTTCGTTGTTATTTCGTCACCATGGAAACCCATAAGGCCCATGTAAATTTTCTTTAACTTTAAACTCAATGTTTGAGCTTATTTTTGAACATATTTTAATTTATAAAGGGATTCTGCATATCTACAGGAAAATGTAAAATGTATTTCTAACAGTATGCGTAGATTTTGTTTGCGATACACACGAAATGAAAAAAATGTTTTAAAGAAACATGCTTGCCTATTAATATATAGATACACTTATGAATCTGCTTCTTGTTTTAAAATGTTCACCTAGCACTCCTTGGACGAATATTTTGATTTTTAACCAATTTATCGAAAAAAGACTCTAATATAAATCTGCTTCTTAGTTTTAAAATGTTCACCTAGCACTTTTTAGACCAATGTTATTATTTTAAACCAAATTATCGAAGAAATAAGACACTTCTGTATATCAGATTATTTGTTTGTAATGTGCTTCTAGATTTTCTTCGACCTATATTTATATTTCACATGTGAATTTTGAAGAAGTAACCGAGACTCTGTTTAAGCAGTAAACAATATGTTGGCGTATGTAATTATCAAACGTTCCACTTAAGACGTTTGGACCTTATTAGTTATTACCTTCACAACACGTTTAGTTAATTGTCAATTATTGGGTCGACCTTTGTTATTTTTGATTGTTTATTAATGTTAAAAAGCTCTCTGTAGGAGAGAACTATCTCTAATATTAAGATCTCCCTCTAATAACAGTTATACGTCTTTTTAAAACTATAACCAGTAGTCTGATAAGTAACTTTGAAATTTACCAAGTAGTTTTATGAATGAAAAAAATAATTAAACAGATTCGCAAGGGACAACTACTTTGAGAAGAAAAATGTCTCAACCTTTAAATACATTTTTATCATGTTCCCTATCACCACACTCTTACTCTGAACACAATAGTGTCTTCGACTCACGGCTTACCCTCTCACCACTACAGGTGGACTGCTTCTCAGATTATACCTCGAAACCTTTCATACTGCTGCCCATTTGAAGGTAATACCGTTGATACTACGAGAGATTTTAAAATGGGGTGAAAACACAATGAAACCCCTCTTTATGCATTCGACCAAACAAAATCTGTTAAAGCATTTAATGCCAAAAAGGACTTTTGGTAAGAGTGTTAGATAATGTGGTTTGGGAACAAAGATTATTATTTGCTGTGCAATGTGGAAAGGTTTTAACGGAGTTTTGATCAAATCTTCAGTAACTGTTGTAAGTAATTTTTTTAAGCTTCGCCCAAAGACATGACGGATTTCTGCATCCTTAGCCTACTTGACAAAACATGAAAAAACGTTAAGAACATGAAAAAATTTAGCATAAATATCTTTTCACGCCAACACTCCCTTCCAGCGAAAGCAAAATAAACAAACAACTGAATATACATTTTCGATAGAGTATAAAAAAGTATGAGTACATTCTTTACCAATAGATCGCGAAATTGGTACGATTATGCTGTGGACCAACGCAAAGTAAAACTTCAGCAACTATATAAGTAATTGTATACCAAGTCATTTTTTCTTTGACCTGTGTAAATGGTGTTATGTACTATCACGCACTGGAGTTTTTAAGTCAGGTCCTAGCTTAAACTATACTTGTTAATAAAACGTAGCTTCTTGCTGCCCCACTAGTCATACTAGACATAAATAAAATAGTAAATGTATTGAGAAAGTGACAATCAATTTGCCAACTAACTAAATGATTTTTCTAAACTATTGTTAGACCTTTATACCAATACTTAGGTGATGAATTAGGCTGGACCCTAACTAAGTTTCAAGTTTCAAGGGGCACAAAATGGGTTAGTAATCTACAAAAAAGTACTGAAAAATCCTAACATACTAACTTAACGCTGATGAGTCAGTGAGGTTTTTAAGCTTGATCAGTATGTTTTAATTCTTTTTGTCCTGCTACAAATAAACGTTTTCTAGAGATTTTTCTAGCTTGAGGATAGTCAAAAGTTGCCAATTTCGTTCCCGTAGGGCTATATCCACTATATGACTACGTTGTAGTATTTTCTCGCTGTGCCTACTTTACCAACTACAAACTTCTACTTAGATTAATTCACGTCAAAACATTGAACTTCACACGAAATTAAAATAATTGAAAAACTCCGATTAATTTCTCAGGTCGTAGTTTTTAAAATCAACTTGAAACAACCGAGCGCAACGAGTCCACAGCTGTTCAGTTCCCTGTATAACACAATATGTTTGTAGTTATTATACAATATAAACATTAGAGACTGCCACTCTACGAGCTGTGTTATTCTGACCGCCGCAACCAAAATAAACCATCGCCAAAACTCAGTGATACACAAACATCGAGTTGATAAAACATCCACTCGCATGTCTTCTGACTTATACTGCTAAAACTATTGTCCTTTAAACAAATCTAAAATATTCTTATATTCAAAAGATATTCGTAGTATATTTTTTTTATAAACAAAGTAAAAAGGGTCTGTCACTGTATTGGTATATATGTATACTGGGGAGTTGGAGATTGGTTTCACCCTAAATAATTTCTTTAATAGGTAATTTGCATGATGCTTAATTAAACATACTAATTTAAGTGAAACCACTTACGTTAATCTGCAATGTGAACCACGTATATAAATTAATTTTTAACAAAAAACCTTTTGATTAGCTGGGTAAAAGTGGTGAAAGTGCTCGCAAAAGTCAGTGTCGTTTTGATGTTTCGAAACTGGACCCAGCTGTTCCTGATCATTCAACAATAGGTCCTGACTGATAAAACAGCTGATATTACTCAACAAAGCTGCACAAATCATCTCACACCATTCTACACTCATCCTTCACTCATATTAGGGTTAAAATACGCTCATAGGTGACGTCATCATCTCAATTGATAACGGTAACTGTCATCAATGCTGGGTAACTGTAATTAATGCTGGGTAACTGCCATTAATGCTGGGTAACTGCCATTAATGCTGGGTAACTGTAATTAATGCTGGGTAACTGTAATTAATGCTGGGTAATTGTCATTAATGCTGGGAAATTGTCATTAATGCTGTAAAGCATGTTCCGATCAATGAACTAGCAGAGACATTATAGTACTCACCTACAAATCAGAAGGTCGTCAATTTCGTTCAGTAACTATGCAACGGTTTGAAACTGAACCCAGCTTTTCTTGACCATTGATCATTGGTAAATCATAAATTGGCGGTTCGATCTTGAGAAAAGCAAAAAGCTTTTTAATGCTCTGTAGTTGGATCAAGCTGCCTTTGATCACTAGGATTTTAATAAATGTCCCTGGATTATGAACCACCTGGCTACACTCATCCCCCCTACATTTTCATCTTTAAATACGCACCCTGATGTGCCGGCTTCGTACGTTTAATCCAATCCAATTCTGGGCTTAAGAAACAACTGGTCTGTAAAAATAGCTCGCATTTAAGTTATAGGGATTTTGGTTCTTCAATTTTTAACCTAGACGGAAACATTAAGAGAAAATTTTCTCAAACCCTGGTGTTTCCAATGTTTGTAGTTTTGTATCAATAGTGCAACAACTAAGGATTCATTCACATAATTATGTGTTATTGTAGCAGTAAACGGATTTCATTAATCGATTGACTCTTCCTTGGACAAAAACATTTGCTTTTTAGAACCCCATTCTTTATTTCATATAAGTGTTACACTCACCTCTGAAAACACGGTTTTTATCTCAACGATGATCTAAGTAGTTATCAAAGTGTTTTAGTTTATATCTACATAACCTCACCGTGTCACCTCTGATTATTCCCATTCTTCTGTGAACCCCAGAGTGGAAATAGAAGTGACACTGTGAATGAGAGAGAAGGGGAATGTACAAGAGAGAGAAAGAGAGAGAGAGGTCCAACAAAGAGCTTCTATTATCTCTGGTTCATATAAAGCACAATACTTCTCTGTAATGTTTCCCAGACAATATCATCTGTTGAGTCCGGTGCGGCATTGATTCTCACAATGTGAACAGGTGTTAAGTTTGCTGATGGCTGCGGACTATTAAGGTCTATTTTTAGCAAATTTCTAATTATATGTCTAACAGATGTTTCCTCATTTTAAGTCTTCTGTATTACGTTTTGTGGAAACGATGAACATGCTTATTTTTCCCTATGCTGTCTTACAACTGAAATGATTTTGTCATTTTTAAGGGGAGTTTCTACAAAAAATTGCCAAAATCTTGAACATTTAAACAATTTTTAAACCAAATTTTTACCTGTTTATTCCTGAATACAAAAAACCACATTTCATAGTTTTTGATAACTTTATTATGGCATAAAATTCATATTCATATTGCTATGCAGAAAAAAAATCGGGGTTTTCGTATTTACCGTACAAAATGGTAGTTTTAAATAATATTATTTAGCCTTCAAACAAATTATTTTAACATTCTTATATTATTACTGTGTCATATTTAATATGTAACAATGATATAAATTGTAAATGTATCAATAAATAATTTTTTTTAATTTTGTTATGTAATTCCATGAATTATACACTTCTTTAGAAAACTCGCGATTACCGAAAGTAGCATTTTGACTGTATCTAGCATATAACATTTGATATTAAAAAAAAAGACTAAAGTGACGGTCTTCTTTTTTTTATTATCTACAGTAAGTTATCTAAATAATAAAGTATTTTTAATAAGTTTGAATCAGTGGGAAAAAATGAAAAAAACTTAAATTTTATAAAAAATTTGAAAAAGTACATATTTTGAAGGAAATGTAAAATAGTAATTTTTGGCTTACATAACTAAAAATATGTGATTTTAACTAAATTTTATGCTGAACAAAATGATACCTTTGAAAATTGTGTAGGTCCAATACTTTTCTTGGAATAACGATTTTTTTAAACCTTGAAAAAATCGGCAAACTTGAATTTTAGGCCCTCTAAATGTTTTTAAATTAAATGAAATTGGGTATAGTGGTTTTAGGTCCATCTGAAGTATAATACATGGTTATATACTCAAAGTTACCTTTAATAATGATTTTAGGATTTTTAGTAGAGACTCTCCTTTACACTTTTTTGAAGTGGATGATGGTTCATTACTTGTGTCCGTCCATACGTGCCTTGAAGACCTTTGGTATGAATCAAAGCAAGGCTCCGGTATGGTATGATGTTTAACAATCTTGGTAATGTTGCAGCACAAAATATTGACCCCACAACTTCGCTCCGTTTGGTTTTTAAATCCGTCGATTTACTGATAACTTATAACGACGACTTACCAATACAATCGCTTTTAAATATTCATTCATTATCAAAACCTAAAATAAATTTCAAATCAATTTTCAAACCAAATTGATTAAACCAATTTTTAAACCAACAAAAAGGAGAACTGATTTTGGTATAAAATACCTTAGATAACCTCGAATAATAAACTTCAAAGGTATTTTGGTTAAAGTGATCTTGGTCCTACAGCAACCAATAAAATAGGTTTATGCAAAAAAAAGTAAAGTTGGGTACTTGTAGACACGTAGCCATGAATCCATTGTCTACTACACCATCCTGTTCTAACATGCTCACCTGTTACCTAAGTCACCGCACCACACTGTTCGAGTCATTAATTTATAACCACTAGATACCTTGGTTTTGTTGGGAATTTATAGATTTTGCCACACAAAAAAGGTCCAGTTTTTAGTAATCAGGAATGAAAATTCCTCACTAAATTTGATTTCGTAGAAAAAAAACCAAATTTTTTACGATTTGTTAACATGTTTCGACAAAACATTAATAAAATTAACTCCACAAATACTGGTTAGAATAGTATTTGAATGATAGTACAGTAATCCCTTTTGAGTTCATAAGAAGTGGTAGCAATATTAAAAAATTATAGAAAATAACGCAACGCCTTCATTATACGTGACGCAATATGAGTACTGCCTCTGGATTGCATCAGACAAATTGAAGGCACTAGGACTGTTGCACTTGCTTGTATTTGATACTGGGCTATAAATTAAAGATGGTTTCTAACAAAAAGGTTTGCGTTGGATGGTAAGAAGACTTACTTAGGTCCAGCTATCAAACTAAAAATTCTTTTCCTACAGACACCTGATAAAGTGGCATTCCTTGCACTAATTATAGAACAGAACAGTTGATTACAGAAAGTTGCTAATTGCTGCATCTACTTATTTTTGCCACACACTTTTTACTTTTGCCGCACAGTTTTTGTTTTTTCCACACACCAGTAATTCCAACCAAACAGCACAAAACAGCGTGCTTTTATTAGGCACGTAAAACGTGTACGCTTGAAAATAAGTTAGCAATACTTAAAGATATTACGTTTATGATCATCTGGTGCAGCGTTTCCCATTTCGTTCAATGTTTGGATTTAACCTAACCTAAAAACGTGTTGTACAGTGTTTGAAAGACTACTTATTTATATGCTTTATAGTAGCTGTAGGAAAAATATAATTTGTACCGCAAGTGCAAACTGCCTTTGCTACACTTGAGAAACCTTCCACACTCGCCTACGGCTCGTGCGTAATCATTTCTCTCGTGAGGAGAAAAGTGCCACATCGCCCACTAGTTACACCAATAACTATTTAAGCTCAACTTACTTTGTGTCTCCCTCTATGAAAATCTGTTCTACAGTTTAACAATTTTATTATACAACCATTTATGATTCATATCACCACAAATATTCAAAAGAAAAACAAAAACTTATAATGTAACTTAGTATCTTTTTGAAAATTCTCATTTAAGGGAACTGAACCGTTAAGCGATATAAATTTAAACTGCATTTACATTTACAGGAAATACTGTATGTTTATGTCTATCCCTTACACAGGACATACAATGTGCAATAGCATGTTTACATTACCTGTGTCCACACACTAACAGCTCAGATACTGTTATTTATGATTACACTGCCTCCGTTTGCCACCAACCCAATGCACAAATCTTATGGTTCACGTCAGGTTATCCCTAATGTGATGTTTTTACTTATGAAAACATAGTAATTTTACTAAAGGTTTTTATTAATATTATTTTTACATGGACAATTTTGGATCAGGATTTTGTATCCTGTGAACATTTTTACTTGGAAATTAAAAATTTGGAAGCTATATCATATGGTTTCACCGTATCTATGTAGATTATAATTAATTTACTCGATCATAGCTTAAATATACATTCATTCCATACATTGGATGCCATGGGATGTGTGTAAACACCCTTACATAATATTTAACAATTTAACTTGTTACTTTAAGTACTGCGATGTGCCTCAATGTCACAACTAAAATTAGTACAACATACAAGGACGAAACGCTTTTCAATAGCAGCTCATTATTCAACCTCGATACCATTTAACCTTTTTTATGAAGTTGAATCTTAGATGGTAAACTCTTCATACCAAATTTTATCACAAATCAAAACTAAAGTTTGCAGCTGACATGAACCACTTCCCCATTGGAGGACCCTGAGGCTCAGGGAGGGGAAGGGGTGGGGGAGGGGGAGGGGGGAGCAGATGTTAAAGACAACCTTGGGGTAAATTTAAAGGCATTCTTGAGACCTGTTTTTGACATCTAATTTATTTCAGGTTACGTTTACTATTTGTCATAATGAGTAAAACTGCTATTCCTCGGTTTAACATAGATCAAAGTTTTAGAATTAAAATTAACTCTCAAAACCTCTAAATCCATCTATTGTAAAGAAACAATAGAAATTGACATTGAGCCCTATCATGATTTTACATTTTGAACGAGAAAGTAGTAACTTCCGAATCAAGACCGGGTCGATGGGAGAGGCTTTTTGTTAATCTTAGTTACAGCCTAAAAAATGCCTATGTTGTAACCATTTTTAGCGAATTTCCCTATAGGGAAGTAGCTATTACCGTAGGTGGCACGGTAAGACCTAGACCCGGGACCGATTTACTTTTTCATTTTGATGTCCCCAGAGGCCAAAAACACCATTCGTTCAAATTTTTATATATGTATATATATATAGACATATATATATATATATATATATATCTAATATATAAAATTCTCGTGTCACAGTGTTTGTCTGCAAACTCCTCCGGAACGACTTCACCGATCGTTATGAAATTTGGTGTGTAAATTCTGTAGGTATGCGAATCGGACGTAAACTATTTCCCGTTTCGAAATTCTTAAAAGGGCTCCGCCCCAGTGGCTCTGGAGTTTCCCATGTTAACCTTATGAGAAATGGAATTAATGAATCTTAACAGCTGTTTCAATTAAACAAGTTGGTTCTGTTCTATGATGTTCAATAGCATTAAAGTTACAAGGATTACCAACAGGGTGCAGCACTATTATTTCTTTTACATTTATGACAACAGCTAATTTGCAACCAAAAGGTGAGTGAGCGTAGCGAACGAACTTCAACCTGGAGGCGAGTGAGCGTAGCGAACGAGCTAACCTGAAGGCAAGTGAGCGCAGCGAACGAGCTCCAACCTAAAGGTGAGTTAGCGTAGCGAACGAGCTCCAACCCAAAGGTGAGTGAGCGTAGCGAACGAACTTCAACCAGGACGTGATTGAGCGATGCGAACGAGATCATCTTGAAAATTAAACGCAACGGCGAGTGAGCGTAGCGAACGAGCTAACCTGAAGGCAAGTGAGCGCAGCGAACGAGCTCCAACCTAAAGGTGAGTGAGCGTAGCGAACGAGCTCCAACCCAAAGGTGAGTGAGCGTAGCGAACGAACTTCAACCAGGACGTGATTGAGCGATGCGAACGAGATCATCTTGAAAATTAAACGTAACGGTACTTTCTTTCCATCGGTCTGTCTTAGGGGAAACCTATAACTTAGGCGATACGAAGTTCGCCGGGTCAGCTGGTATATATATATATATATATATATATATATATATACGTCCGTGAACGCGATAACTTGAGTAATTTTTGTCCGATTTTGATGAAATTTGGTTTAAAGGTGTAAAGCGGGATAAACTTGAATGAGTTCGCGAACCAGCACGATCGGACCATGGAAACGGGGCTTTACGGGGGGTTTTATGGGGTAAAAATTGGTTTTTTCTCACTTTTGACCCTCAAAATACAAAATTTCCCGATTTCTCTTTAGACCTTTTTAAAGAGCTTAAAAAAACAAATAATTTAGTATATAAAAGTATTTTTGTTCGATTATTAGTAACGGAGAAAATTTAAAAAATTGTAAATTTAAAATGGAGAATATTGTCAAATGTTGTAGTTTGCTTGTTTATGGATATATTTTGATCAAACTTGGCAAATTTATTTATTTTGTACTAAGCTCTCAATATTTTCCTCAAAAACACACTTTATTAGTTTCCTTGTAGCAGCAAACCTAGGTACTCGTTAAACCTAATGTTATTAAAATATATTTAACTGAAAATCAATTCAGACAAATGGAAATTCGCTTAGTCGGCAGGTTTGCTGCGGCGGGGGTATTTTTTATAACCATTCATTTGAAGACCAACAAAATAAGTTGGCTAGTTACAATTTCAAAATATTTTATACTAGGCCTACGGATTAATTTATGGACAGAACCAACGATCACATAAGACCACAGTCAAGTCTTATGTGATCGTTGGACAGAACCAATGACCTTAGTTTACCTTGCGAGTACTTTAGCAACATAGCAATCAGATATATGTAGCACATCCTAAATCTTTCTCAGCGAATTTTAACTTTTTCCCAACATTACCCTAATGACCTACTTAACCAAACTAAATTAGGATCCAACAAAAACACGACCTAGATAAACAAATTGATATGTATGAAAAAATGTACAAAGTTTTATCACTGAGACAAGAAGCTGTTTCTAGACCTTTGTAAACTAAACTGTAGATCTAAAATAAGACTGAACCAATCTGCTGCACCTGCCGTTGTATCAGTCGTCACCATCTGGTTCCTGCAATCTACAATATGAACAGACTGCGAGGATGTGCTCAATATACACCTGTAGGTGCGCAATAATAAGTCTGGACCTGACTGAACATAATAATATTCGAATGGTGATGAATGAAGATCTCAGATCAACCAGTGTTTTATTTCTAGGCGTTACCAATTTCCAATGTGTTCATAATCGTACAAATATCGTAGATTGGATTCAAAATATCAGAAATAATGGTGATGGGGTGTTTTTAGGCTAAGGTGTGTGAAATGTGTGAAAAGTAAGATGTTTGGTATGATTTAGATTTTGTTTAGTTTGAAAGTAGGTGGTTTCAGTTTTTAATCAAATTAGTGCTGACAAGAAAGAGCTGTCAAAGTCATAAGTTCAAGAAACATTTGTAACTATTCTACAAATATCATAGATAGCAGAGAAAATCCATGTTTTGGACGAATAAAAATATTTTAATAATTCCATGATAAGCTCTACTAATGAGGCTTTATTTGGGACCACATAACTTAAATTGGGTTGTTTGTATTATATTGTGCAAATAAAAATTTGCTTTAACTTTAGAAGACGATAAGTACATAAAGTGCAAGCGAAATTTTACACCATTATTATAATTATAAACTGTAACCTATAAAACAAGTTGAGCAACGTTGAGCAATTAAGTTGTTAAACAAAACATAAAGCTTAGGATTATATAAAGCGAAACTTAAAATATAACCAAATTTATAAGCTTGCTTAAGGTAAACATCCCAGGTGGGGTAAAGGCGATCAGCTGTAATTAGTTTGTGTAGCCCGGACACAGCTGGCTGGTGTGCTGATAACACTGATGGGATCACGCTGACGTCGATACTGCTGCACCACACTGATAACACCTCTACTGTCTCTCACACACTACCAGGTGTAGACGATCAGCTGTAATTAGTTTGTGTAGCCCGGACACAGCTGGCTGGTGTGCTGATAACACTGATGGGATCACGCTGACGTCGACACTGCTGCACCATACTGATAACACCTCTACTGTCTCTCACACACTACCAGGTGTAGATGATCAGCTGTAATTAGTTCGTGTAGCCCGGACACAGCTGGCTGGTGTGCTGATAACACTGATGAGATCACGCTGACGTCGACACTGCTGCACCACACTGATAACACCTCTACTGTCTCTCACACACTACCAGGTGTAGACGATCAGCTGTAATTAGTTTGTGTAGCCCGGACACAGCTGGCTGGTGTGCTGATAACACTGATGGGATCACGCTGACGTCGACACTGCTGCACCACACTGATGACACCTCTACTGTCTCTCACACACTACCAGGTGTAGACGATCAGCTGTAATTAGTTTGTGTAGCCCGGACACAGCTGGCTGGTGTGCTGATAACACTGATGGGATCACGCTGATGTCGATACTGCTGCACCACACTGATAACACCTCTACTGTCTCTCACACACTACCAGGTGTAGATGATCAGCTGTAATTAGTTTGTGTAGCCAGGACACAGCTGGCTGGTGTGCTGATAACACTGATGGGATCACGCTGACGTCGACACTGCTGCACCACACTGATAACACCTCTACTGTCTCTCACACACTACCAGGTGTAGATGATCAGCTGTAATTAGTTTGTGTAGCCCGGACACAGCTGGCTGGTGTGCTGATAACACTGATGGGATCACGCTGACGTCGACACTGCTGCACCATACTGATAACACCTCTACTGTCTCTCACACACTACCAGGTGTAGATGATCAGCTGTAATTAGTTTGTGTAGCCCGGACACAGCTGGCTGGTGTGCTGATAACACTGATGGGATCACGCTGACGTCGACACTGCTGCACCACACTGATAACACCTCTACTGTCTCTCACACACTACCAGGTGTAGATGATCAGCTGTAATTAGTTTGTGTAGCCCGGACACAGCTGGCTGGTGTGCTGATAACACTGATGGGATCACGCTGACGTCGACACTGGTGCACCACACTGATAACACCTCTACTGTCTTTCACACACTGCCAGGTGTAGATGATCAGCTGTAATTAGTTTGTGTAGCCCGGACACAGCTGGCTGGTGTGCTGATAACACTGATGGGATCACGCTGATGTCGACACTGCTGCACCACACTGATAACACCTCTACTGTCTCTCACACACTACCAGGTGTAGATGATCAGCTGTAATTAGTTTGGGTAGCCCGGACACAGCTGGCTGGTGTGCTGATAACACTGATGGGATCACGCTGACGTCGATACTGCTGCACCACACTGATAACACCTCTACTGTCTCTCACACACTACCAGGTGTAGACGATCAGCTGTAATTAGTTTGTGTAGCCCGGACACAGCTGGCTGGTGTGCTGATAACACTGATGGGATCACGCTGACGTCGACACTGCTGCACCATACTGATAACACCTCTACTGTCTCTCACACACTACCAGGTGTAGATGATCAGCTGTAATTAGTTTGTGTAGCCCGGACACAGCTGGCTGGTGTGCTGATAACACTGATGGGATCACGCTGACGTCGACACTGCTGCACCATACTGATAACACCTCTACTGTCTCTCACACACTACCAGGTGTAGACGATCAGCTGTAATTAGTTTGTGTAGCCCGGACACAGCTGGCTGGTGTGCTGATAACACTGATGGGATCACGCTGACGTCGACACTGCTGCACCATACTGATAACACCTCTACTGTCTCTCACACACTACCAGGTGTAGATGATCAGCTGTAATTAGTTTGGGTAGCCCGGACACAGCTGGCTGGTGTGCTGATAACACTGATGGGATCACGCTGACGTCGACACTGCTGCACCATACTGATAACACCTCTACTGTCTCTCACACACTACCAGGTGTAGACGATCAGCTGTAATTAGTTTGTGTAGCCCGGACACAGCTGGCTGGTGTGCTGATAACACTGATGGGATCACGCTGACGTCGACACTGGTGCACCACACTGATAACACCTCTACTGTCTTTCACACACTGCCAGGTGTAGATGATCAGCTGTAATTAGTTTGTGTAGCCCGGACACAGCTGGCTGGTGTGCTGATAACACTGATGGGATCACGCTGACGTCGACACTGCTGCACCATACTGATAACACCTCTACTGTCTCTCACACACTACCAGGTGTAGATGATCAGCTGTAATTAGTTTGTGTAGCCAGGACACAGCTGGCTGGTGTGCTGATAACACTGATGGGATCACGCTGACGTCGACACTGCTGCACCATACTGATAACACCTCTACTGTCTCTCACACACTACCAGGTGTAGATGATCAGCTGTAATTAGTTTGTGTAGCCAGGACACAGCTGGCTGGTGTGCTGATAACACTGATGGGATCACGCTGACGTCGACACTGCTGCACCATACTGATAACACCTCTACTGTCTCTCACACACTACCAGGTGTAGATGATCAGCTGTAATTAGTTTGTGTAGCCAGGACACAGCTGGCTGGTGTGCTGATAACACTGATGGGATCACGCTGACGTCGACACTGCTGCACCATACTGATAACACCTCTACTGTCTCTCACACACTACCAGGTGTAGATGATCAGCTGTAATTAGTTTGTGTAGCCAGGACACAGCTGGCTGGTGTGCTGATAACACTGATGGGATCACGCTGACGTCGACACTGCTGCACCATACTGATAACACCTCTACTGTCTCTCACACACTGCCAGGTGTAGATGATCAGCTGTAATTAGTTTGTGTAGCCAGGACACAGCTGGCTGGTGTGCTGATAACACTGATGGGATCACGCTGACGTCGACACTGCTGCACCACACTGATAACACCTCTACTGTCTCTCACACACTACCAGGTGTAGATGATCAGCTGTAATTAGTTTGTGTAGCCCGGACACAGCTGGCTGGTGTGCTGATAACACTGATGGGATCACGCTGACGTCGACACTGCTGCACCATACTGATAACACCTCTACTGTCTCTCACACACTACCAGGTGTAGATGATCAGCTGTAATTAGTTTGTGTAGCCCGGACACAGCTGGCTGGTGTGCTGATAACACTGATGGGATCACGCTGACGTCGACACTGCTGCACCATACTGATAACACCTCTACTGTCTCTCACACACTACCAGGTGTAGATGATCAGCTGTAATTAGTTTGTGTAGCCAGGACACAGCTGGCTGGTGTGCTGATAACACTGATGGGATCACGCTGACGTCGACACTGCTGCACCACACTGATAACACCTCTACTGTCTCTCACACACTGCCAGGTGTAGATGATCAGCTGTAATTAGTTTGTGTAGCCCGGACACAGCTGGCTGGTGTGCTGATAACACTGATGGGATCACGCTGACGTCGACACTGCTGCACCATACTGATAACACCTCTACTGTCTCTCACACACTACCAGGTGTAGATGATCAGCTGTAATTAGTTTGTGTAGCCAGGACACAGCTGGCTGGTGTGCTGATAACACTGATGGGATCACGCTGACGTCGACACTGCTGCACCATACTGATAACACCTCTACTGTCTCTCACACACTACCAGGTGTAGATGATCAGCTGTAATTAGTTTGTGTAGCCCGGACACAGCTGGCTGGTGTGCTGATAACACTGATGGGATCACGCTGACGTCGACACTGCTGCACCATACTGATAACACCTCTACTGTCTCTCACACACTACCAGGTGTAGATGATCAGCTGTAATTAGTTTGTGTAGCCCGGACACAGCTGGCTGGTGTGCTGATAACACTGATGGGATCACGCTGACGTCGACACTGCTGCACCACACTGATAACACCTCTACTGTCTCTCACACACTGCCAGGTGTAGATGATCAGCTGTAATTAGTTTGTGTAGCCCGGACACAGCTGGCTGGTGTGCTGATAACACTGATGGGATCACGCTGACGTCGACACTGCTGCACCATACTGATAACACCTCTACTGTCTCTCACACACTACCAGGTGTAGATGATCAGCTGTAATTAGTTTGTGTAGCCAGGACACAGCTGGCTGGTGTGCTGATAACACTGATGGGATCACGCTGACGTCGACACTGGTGCACCACACTGATAACACCTCTACTGTCTCTCACACACTACCAGGTGTAGACGATCAGCTGTAATTAGTTTGTGTAGCCCGGACACAGCTGGCTGGTGTGCTGATAACACTGATGGGATCACGCTGACGTCGACACTGCTGCACCATACTGATAACACCTCTACTGTCTCTCACACACTACCAGGTGTAGACGATCAGCTGTAATTAGTTTGTGTAGCCCGGTCACAGCTGGCTGGTGTGCTGATAACACTGATGGGATCACGCTGACGTCGACACTGCTGCACCATACTGATAACACCTCTACTGTCTCTCACACACTACCAGGTGTAGATGATCAGCTGTAATTAGTTTGTGTAGCCAGGACACAGCTGGCTGGTGTGCTGATAACACTGATGGGATCACGCTGACGTCGACACTGCTGCACCACACTGATAACACCTCTACTGTCTCTCACACACTACCAGGTGTAGACGATCAGCTGTAATTAGTTTGTGTAGCCCGGACACAGCTGGCTAGTGATAACACTGATGGGATCACGCTGACGTCGACACTGCTGCACCATACTGATAACACCTCTACTGTCTCTCACACACTGCCAGGTGTAGATGATCAGCTGTAATTAGTTTGTGTAGCCCGGACACAGCTGGCTGGTGTGCTGATAACACTGATGGGATCACGCTGACGTCGACACTGCTGCACCACACTGATAACACCTCTACTGTCTCTCACACACTGCCAGGTGTAGATGATCAGCTGTAATTAGTTTGTGTAGCCCGGACACAGCTGGCTGGTGTGCTGATAACACTGATGGGATCACGCTGACGTCGACACTGCTGCACCATACTGATAACACCTCTACTGTCTCTCACACACTACCAGGTGTAGATGATCAGCTGTAATTAGTTTGTGTAGCCAGGACACAGCTGGCTGGTGTGCTGATAACACTGATGGGATCACGCTGACGTCGACACTGCTGCACCACACTGATAACACCTCTACTGTCTCTCACACACTGCCAGGTGTAGATGATCAGCTGTAATTAGTTTGTGTAGCCAGGACACAGCTGGCTGGTGTGCTGATAACACTGATGGGATCACGCTGATGTCGATACTGCTGCACCACACTGATAACACCTCTACTGTCTCTCACACACTACCAGGTGTAGACGATCAGCTGTAATTAGTTTGTGTAGCCCGGACACAGCTGGCTGGTGTGCTGATAACACTGATGGGATCACGCTGACGTCGACACTGCTGCACCATACTGATAACACCTCTACTGTCTCTCACACACTGCCAGGTGTAGATGATCAGCTGTAATTAGTTTGTGTAGCCCGGACACAGCTGGCTGGTGTGCTGATAACACTGATGGGATCACGCTGACGTCGACACTGCTGCACCATACTGATAACACCTCTACTGTCTCTCACACACTACCAGGTGTAGATGATCAGCTGTAATTAGTTTGTGTAGCCCGGACACAGCTGGCTGGTGTGCTGATAACACTGATGGGATCACGCTGACGTCGACACTGCTGCACCACACTGATAACACCTCTACTGTCTCTCACACACTACCAGGTGTAGATGATCAGCTGTAATTAGTTTGTGTAGCCCGGACACAGCTGGCTGGTGTGCTGATAACACTGATGGGATCACGCTGACGTCGACACTGCTGCACCACACTGATAACACCTCTACTGTCTCTCACACACTACCAGGTGTAGATGATCAGCTGTAATTAGTTTGTGTAGCCAGGACACAGCTGGCTGGTGTGCTGATAACACTTATGGGATCACGCTGACGTCGACACTGCTGCACCATACTGATAACACCTCTACTGTCTCTCACACACTGCCAGGTGTAGATGATCAGCTGTAATTAGTTTGTGTAGCCAGGACACAGCTGGCTGGTGTGCTGATAACACTGATGGGATCACGCTGACGTCGACACTGCTGCACCATACTGATAACACCTCTACTGTCTCTCACACACTGCCAGGTGTAGATGATCAGCTGTAATTAGTTTGTGTAGCCAGGACACAGCTGGCTGGTGTGCTGATAACACTGATGGGATCACGCTGACGTCGACACTGCTGCACCACACTGATAACACCTCTACTGTCTCTCACACACTACCAGGTGTAGATGATCAGCTGTAATTAGTTTGTGTAGCCCGGACACAGCTGGCTGGTGTGCTGATAACACTGATGGGATCACGCTGACGTCGACACTGCTGCACCATACTGATAACACCTCTACTGTCTCTCACACACTGCCAGGTGTAGATGATCAGCTGTAATTAGTTTGTGTAGCCAGGACACAGCTGGCTGGTGTGCTGATAACACTGATGGGATCACGCTGACGTCGACACTGCTGCACCATACTGATAACACCTCTACTGTCTCTCACACACTACCAGGTGTAGACGATCAGCTGTAATTAGTTTGTGTAGCCAGGACACAGCTGGCTGGTGTGCTGATGCTATTATATTGGAGGGTGTGTAAGCATCATCGGTCAAGGGCTCGTTGTGTTTACTCTCTGCTGAGTCGGCTTGTCTGGCCCGCGCTGCTTTGAACTGATAACACTGTATTTAATGTATAGACCCTCTATTAATTACGATTAAATTATTCCACTGTTAGAAATAGTGTCTTTATTGATTTCTAAATGTATTGCCTTTTATATTTATATTTATATATTTCCATTAAAAAAATATATTTACTTCATTATTTAATTGGCAAATTACAAAATGTATACAGCACAAATAGTGCAGTGGGAAACAATATTTGTGCCTCCTCCTCCTTACTGTAATGTTAAAATAATTAATAAGTTGTCGACAGAAGTAAGTCCATAATGAGATTTCCACGAAATGCTTTCGTGTCTCCAACAGTGGGTTGTGTTTTCGTATTTTTAACGTACCGTGAAAAAGTTGTTTTGACCCGGACCAATAGTAACACTTTCGGATTAGACCGCTAGGACGGTTTATTACGCGTATGCATGATTATTCATCTCCTTTTAACATCTGATTTAGCTCTTCTTTCCAAATTCTTCGATTATTGTGTTGTGGTAAATATTGTTCTCCCGATATTAGCTTTCAATGTGAAATGACGTTATGTCATACCACACCACTATTAGCTAAACCTAACTAATACCTAACTCAAAAGTAAGAAAATACTGTTAAAACAATTAATTTTTTTTTGTTATGGTTCCTAGCAATGACTTTCAAAGTATCGTGAGCTTAAAATTCAGAACCATAGAATACTACAATGCTACTAATATTTCAATGTATTTTTCAGGTAAGCTTGAACACGTCTATAGTTCACCACTTAAGGTAAAGACTTTTTTGATTACTTGCTTGTAGATTTAATAAATAAATTCATTAAAAATATAAGCTAAATAAACATTTGACGGGAAAGTTACTGGAATAAATTTATTCGTTTTTCACCGTATTCAAACTGTTTTACGGTCGCAAAAACAAGCAAACGTCCCTCAATGAAGGCAATTAAAACATTTGTTTGTCAGGTGGATTATTGTTGGACACCTTTTATCCCGGTTGTCAATGTTTCCATTTATTTTACTCTGTTAAATAACAGCGTGTTCGTGAGTAATTAATTATTAAAATTTATACCAAATAGTAAATTATCTTTTTGTAAAAATGTTTTAACCAACAATACTTTCTTTGTGTGAACATAATATTGAATTTTAGGTAATCAATAGGGTTTAGTATTAGAAAATTCGAGAGTTGAATCGGTAAAAATCGATTGTGATACAATCACGTAAAAATGCACTTTGTATCCTATTTTTCATACGCATATATACAACAATAGTACGTAACACTCCCAACATTAACTTTCTAGCTTGTAAATAAAAATATTATATCCTTGACGTTAAAACGATTCGATGGAAGTGAATGTCGATACATTATCGGTTATAACATTAACTTGTATACGTTAGACAAGATTCGATAGATGAATCGATATTATGTTTCGATTTTGATCCGATATCAAATACCGGAGGACAGTGTAGATGAATGTGGAAACGCGTGCAGGAAGAAGTTCGCTAACGGGAGACATTTGTATTGGCTGTCTCGTCCACACTTCCAAGAGAGTTTGTTCTGCGTTTGGTTTGAAGATGGTTTTTGTTTGTTTTAACGTATTTACTAAGTATACCAAGGTCAACTGATAGTGTTTGAAAGTAAATATCATTAACTAAATTTCATTAATGACCGCTATGAAGAGTAATTTTAAAATCGTTTTTGAAGCTCACAACAAACCTGCGAAACGTAAAATTATGTTTGCTCAACCACAACGTCGGAGTCCTAAACAAGGCTGTGTTTCATAGTTGATGGATTTAAATCTCAATAAGTTTTTGTTTCAATCGTCTCAATAATTCTGAGTGTCAAACGTCTCAAGTTATGCCTCAAGTTGCATAACTCCGAACAGTAACGAATAACAGTTCCTCACTCACATGATCGTATACAAGCATTTTTAAAGTTCGAAGTCAAAGGCATATCTCTAATTCGTTGCTAAAAAGGTTTCTTAGACATTTGATAGGATATGCACATCAATATGGTACTGTTTCAAGTCATATTTATGACACGTTAACTTATAAGATTGCTTTGTCAAAATGATCGTTTTTCAATTTATAGCTGTGTTTCAAGTCCACGGCATAAATTAGAAACGTTCATATTTAAAAGCTCTTGGTAAGATTACCGGATATAAGCTCGTGTCGATGTGTTGATGAGTATTGAGGCCATTTTTAAGAATAACTCCGAAACGTAATGTTGCGTTTCATAGAAACGTGAGCTGATATATACTTCGGTACCGTGTTCGAGTCTGAGGCGTAGCTCCGAACCGTAACTTATATGGTTTCTGTTGACGATTAGTCTCAAAGGAACATTTTCGAAGCAGGGAAGTCAAGAACGAACTATAGAGCTTGTGTGTGAAAAAATATAATAACTTGGCATGAGACGGAAAGTGCATTACACATACACATAATCGTGCAGCGCTCGAAAACATTCGTGACTGCAGCTTGGGAACCGCCACCTGCCGAGCTTCTGCCGTATGAAACAAAAAATAAGGGTGATGTTCCGTACCAGGTGCATATAAATTTTAGAAAATTGACATTATAGTGTTTTGTGTTAGGATCAATGAAAGCGTGCTTTACAAAAGTGTATGTTTACTAATATTTTGAAAATGAATAAAATTAATATTATTCCTTGTTTTAAGTTCATCTTGGTGCGTTAATGTCATTTAAGGGGTTGTTTGTGGACATTTTCCATCAAAACCAGTAACCATAAATAAAGATTTTACGGTGTTTTAGGATCTAAATTCTAATACTTTTATAAGGTGAGAATATCTATAAGAGCTTAAAGCTCCACTCTAATTATATGCCATTTACCATTAGCTAATGTTGGGGTAATCTAATGATGTTACCATAAATAAAACATACTCCCTCAGTAGATTTTTCTTATGGAACAGCTGAAGCAAATTTTTTCGTTAGTTTCAGAGGTCGTGTTTTGTTTACAATTTTTTTCTTGTAATTTCAGTCATTTAAAAGGCCGTTTGAACAAATTAAACTATATAATCAAAAACAATAGCTCATCCTCTAGTTATATAACCAAACAGTAAAGCACACACGAAATTACCTCTAAATAGAAAAAATCTCGTCGATCAGTGTCGCCAAACATGAACTAGACACGAAAAGCGAGCTAAATTTACAATAGGATGGGAAGTCTACTTGTGTTGGTTAGTCTATGATCTTTCACAACAAAATATTGACCTTATTAACAGTACCAGTGTTTACCCGTTTGAAAAACGTTAAAATATCCCAATGTAAACAAGATATAAAATGAAAAGAATTAACGTAAATCTCACCAGAACTACGTGTAGACGTTCTCCTAGGGTAAACAGTGTTGATGGGTTGTTGGTTGTTGCCACTAAGATGAATTACTCTTGGTGAGACAAGGGGTGTTACTGTGGCATTATTCAGCGACACGCCTAAGTGTTCCCGCTAAAAATGCCGCCAATTTATTCGCGGCACGTCCGACAGATGTGCGAACCCACGGCGATCTCGTCTGCTATTCGTCATTGGTGAACCTGCGAGTAAAGTAGTTCAGTGGATAAAACACTTTTAGATGTTTATTTGGTTGAAATATTTCGTGTTTAAACATCTATCTATCTATTCTATATATATAATACGCTAAGCCGATTTTTGTGAACAGAACTCCTCCCTCATTTTTGGACCGATTTTGATGATTAAAGTGTCAAAATAATTGCCCTGATCCGTAGTTTTGCAAAGTCTTTTTCGTTTTTTGATATCTTTATTAGTTTGGACAAGATCATCCATCAAAGTTGGGTTTTATTCCATAAGATTAACATGGGGGAGTCTAAATATTTAATTGGTAACTTTGTCTTCACTAATTTGCGAGAACGGCTAGGCGTAGAAACTTGGTAGAGGTGTCCAAAGAAAGATCTTGGTCTGTAGATGAGTTATCAAAAGAAAAACTAATTAAATTAGGTTAGGGGTTAGGGCAGAAGCCTTTAAAGATCCATCGACAGATTTGTTTACATTTTGGTCTTGTGGATAAAACGTTTTAATAAAACAGCTGTTAATTTTAAAATTGTATTTAAAACAACACACATTTATTGGGAGTTACTGAATTGTCCAAAAGAGGTATTTGCAATGTTATTTTCTGATTTTAGAATTGATTTTCTTCCGTATCATGCCATGTATTGAAATATAACGTCCCATTACGAAATCAGTGGAAAATCCTTTTTTCACAATAGACAATTATTTCTCATTGAACTATCTTACCGGTATATCTAATTCACGGGTTGGTGTCTGACTTTTTCACACCTTTTCCCTATAGTTTGTCATAATATTCTAAACATATCATCATGGGTTCATGAGATTATTGTCATAAATGCTTTCAATCGTTGAAAAAATCTTCAATGGTGTAATACAATACAAAATAATACAAGCGCAGAAGAGCACGGTGCCCATTTGAGCCGTGTCCATATTTTGTTAAATTAATAGTGGTTTACAGCAACTGGATAAAACATTTTACAATATTTATGTAGAAATATGTGCATGATTTAGAAAGTCATTAAGCTGGAAAACTGCAATATACTGCAGACTTTTCAGAGAGGTTACTTCGATGTATTCATTCAGCTTAGGGAAAACATAATAATGTACAGATATGTATATAAATAAGAACTTGAACTCTTAGAGAGCCTTTGAATGTTAATAGACTAACGAGAAGGGTTGTGCATGTTTACTAGCGCTACTCAGCAACAAAAACCATTTAATTTATCTCTAAACTATATATTCTTCAAGTGCACTGAGCAGCCTAAAAATCTATGTAACTTACCCATATAATATAGTTACAAAATGCTCAAACTCGCATTGTGACATTTATAACTCGGCTTATATTTCTCCAACAGAAAATTCATCCGCAGTAGAATTTAATTGTGCTCTTACCGTTTCTAATAACATCCAAACACAGAAACCTTGCCAAAAATGGTACCTATGTTGACAAATTATTTACTGTGGCCTATATTACGGACCGTGGCCCACTGGTTTGGTAACATTATTGAAAATAACACGACATTTTGGCTGTAATAATGGCACAATGAGTAAATACTATTTAATCAGCTACTGTCATGACGGAAAGTCGTATTTATTTCAAACTAGATCACATCATACTTTATAAGATACGTTGATTCACAATGTATGCATCAATATTTACGTAACAGACAATTTACATTATTTTTTTGCTTTTTGGAAATGCTACATTGCTATGTAATTCGCATTATTTTTTCCCAATGAAGCTGCACGCCATAAAAATAACAGTTCAACAGGTCAATAACAGTTCAAGAATAAAAGCCAACATTACTTCAAGTTTATTCCACTACACCTAACATTCCGTAGAAAGATTATATTGATAACTTTATGTAATTGATAAGGCTGAGACAACTAACTGACATCCCCCAATTCTCGGAATTCCAGCTTCAACAGTAACCCCAAAACCAATTTCTCAAAACTTCAAAATTTTAAAAACGCAATTAATATTATTATTGTTTTTACGCTTATTAATCTTTAAACAATGCTAAATGCTCAAAATGTGTATAATTTCACTCAATTTATCGCAGTTAGATGAATTAGCGTAAGCCTTGAAAGTAACCGTCGATTTCGACGGGTTTCACCTAGTTAATCTATATTTGTTGGCAGTTTGTTTTGGATTTTGTGTCAAAACTGGACCCAGCTGTTCCCTGATTAGGCTTTAAACCCTGTCTACTGAAACAGCTGATCATAGTAAGTGAAGCTACACAGATCATCTCACTCCATTCTGCACTGATCCTTCAATCATATTTAAGTTAAAATACGCACCTAGGTGGCGTCCCCATATCAATGGTTTATAATAATGATTATTCAATATTACAATTCTAGGATTAGGGCAAACACAGTAAGGTAAAAAGGAAACAAAAAAGAGGAATTTAACCTTGACATACCATTTAAAAACTAAATAAAACATTGTCCTTAGCCAAAAACGGGACCTCCAACCAATATTCAATTGCATCAAACATTATATCAATGAAATAATCTGTATAAAAAATTTTACAAAACATTTTCTACAAAGTTTTTCCCCCATTCTTTTATAAAACTTTAGCACTATTCCTCTTTTCATATCTCCATCTCTGTCACACTCACTATTCGTCGTATCTCTCCCTCTCTCTCTGGCCCACGGGAACCCGCATCTGTTTCCCAGATGTTGGCTCCCATGTCCTCCATGTATTTACCCCGTTCTCCCCGAAGCGATATCTCGCAATGAAAACATTTAACCATAATAAAGCCTTATTTACCGCCAATATTCCCTCTTCTGGCTCTTTGCCGCCAAATATCAGTTTTATTTTTGGGCTTACATGTACATTCAAGCCAAAATGTGTTTCTTTAGATAGTTGGTAATTCAGATTTTATGTTTCCAATTTTTAAGGAATTCAAGCAATTGCATGTGATGGTTACAACACAACTCATCAATAATCAAAAGGCTGCTGATTCGATTAAAAACTCAGTTGATAACTGATTATTCGAAAATGAACCCAGCTCTCCTTGATTATTGGGTTTGTAATAACAAAGCTAAACTAAAAAAGAAAGAGGGAAGAGTAAATAACACAAGACTAAGCAAAGATTAGGATAAAATATAGTTAAAGTAAGCTGTTTCAAGGTTCTATCAATAAAATTCTAACTGGATTGAATACAACTGAGGTTAACTATATCTTTTTAGAGGTTAAATGTAAGAAAGGACCTAAGTTTGCCTCAATAAAGAAGGATTTTCATTCATTCATTCAATACAAAATAAATTTAAATTGCATATTTTTTCTTATAATTTTACAAATATGAATTTAATTTAGCAAACCCATTACCAGTTCTTTCCGCTCCTATGTGATTGGATAGATCCAATTCATTCGCTTCAATCTGTATTTGACAGCATAAACTCTAGTGTAAAGATTTGTTGTGTTAATAATTTTGGGTTTCATTATCGCTGCTTAACGTTTTTAAAATTAGTTTCATTCTGTCAAATTCCGTTTTTTATATTAAACAGTAAATAAACATAAGTACGTCAAAAAAACAACGTTGAAAAATACAAAATCCTCTAATGTTATTTTAGGAACCGATCAAATGTAAATGTAACTAAAAACCTCATTGAATCAGCTTGAAGACCAAACAAATGTCCATTGAGCGTATTTTTGTTTCAAACACAATTTTAAAGAAAATTTACTACTTAATGAGCGTTCGGAAAATAGTTAGTTCAATCGTGTTACGCATGAATAAGAGATGAATAAGAGAAACTTTCGTAAAATCAAATGTTCTTCTCGTCAACGATTTTGAAGTCTACAAATAAATTTAAAAAAAGTCATAGTTTAAGCCAATTTAAATTTTAAAGAGCATTGAGTACGCACGACATGAATATGAACTCCTGAATTGACAATTAAAAATTCTAAAATATGTACAACTAATTATGTACAAAATAAGTGCGAAAGATTATTTTTAATGTAATAACCACTTCAAGCAATACAATAAAAAAATGATAATATTCAATGGTAAAATATAACAAAATTGTATTAAAATGGACGGAAGAAAATATTACTGAAGCCAATAATAGTTAGTGACTGTACAAAATCGACTTATATTGTAATAATTGTGCCAAACCGGCCTCATTCGAATATTAAATTGGTTTCTGTAGAATTAATATATATTTGTAGCTATAAAACTCGGGTTGAACGAACAAAATACTTACTAATATCACTCCATTTTTCAACGTCTTTGATTACTTTTGGGAGTTTTAGCAAATTTAGTCAAAAAGTAAAAGAAGCTGAACAGTATTCCAACTATGACGACTTAGAACAATTGCATATCTCGTTTCCCTTCAGAAAAATTCGCCAACTGTTTGGTTCTAGTGCTTGAAGTAAGTGTAGGGTAAAATCTTTAAAATCCGCAGATTTTTCTGAAATTACATTACATCTGGGTACGCTTGGAGTGAATTAAAAGTAACTGTGAGTTTAAAAATTACTTATTATCTACTCTTAATCTACGACTAAATTAATAGTCAACGGTTTGAGATGCGCGACATTTCTTGTGTCGGTTTATGACTGGTTAAGGCCAGGTTTTTGATCTCTAGGAACTTTTAAGTGTCTCAACAACATAGCATTTTTTTTCTTTTTTGTAAACATATTCTTTTTTTAAATTCCAACAAGCGATTGGCACAATCAAACCCAAAAACTGTTTTGACGTCTGACAACAGTTTTAACTTATTCCAACGCCATTGCTAAGCTCTCTATTGTCTTCAGCTTCGAATGCTAATTGATATAGAAATCGTCAGCCAAACTTCACCCTTTCCCACCAAAGTCTGGTTTTCATTCCATTGTTTAGTAATTGAACTTCCCGGGTAACGCCCCATTTCGTGGAGCCTCTTTTGGAGGTTTTTATTTGGAAGCCATCACCATTGTTTGGCTTTATCTCTATCTTTGTCTTGTGGAAGTTTACGAACGCCAAGTTATGGAAATATATTCAATTAATAAAATCCTAACGAGATTTCAATCCTTTGTGGTTTTGATAATATTTTTTCTGTACTGTCTCGAGTTTATTGGCATGTTATTTTCTTGGTAAATTTGTACCTGTGTAAGAATGGACTTTAAAAACTAACTGTAAATTGCTGTTTTCATATTCCATACTGTGTTTGATTACGTTGGGTTTCACCAAATGTTTCTATCTAAAAAAATATTTTCTCTTAGAATATTCTTTCTAGTGTCAAGCAATAGCTTGAAAAAATGTCGTTTAACTTGGTTCTAATATTTTATTTAAGTTGGTGTAATAGTGTGTTTTTTTTGTCCTAGACGCTAGGCACGAGCCCGGGATTGTTAGGGGTTGCGGCATTATTACTTAGATAAAATCCATTGGTGATTTGGCGGGATTTGAACCCGGCACCTCAGGCACCGAAGTCCCGCGTTCTAACCACTAGACCAGCTCGCTTCTACTAAGTTGGTGTAATAGTAAAGTAACAAATTTAAACCCACTTTTCGCCCTCATAGAGTGAGTTACCTTGCAACTGTCTTAAGTTGATCGATATGGATGATAATGCAGTAGGTTTAATTTTTGGTGTAGCCTTTCATAAATACAACTACCTCATATCACTATACATTTCCTAAACGCTATTCCAATGATAAATTGATTTACAGTTTTAAAGGAGCATTTTAAACAACGGGATCTTTAGTAGTGAACAACACCGCATATATCATCTCAATTGGTCCATGAACCTTCAAATGTCCATTATAAAATTATTTCAAGGCTGTATTGATTACAACCCATTAAGCTTAGTTACAGTTAGCAATTGTGAAATTAAAAACACCTCTTGTAGGTAAAGACTTCAACAACTGAATCTCGTGGGAAAACACAGTTTTAAACCTTAAATATCTGAAGAAAATGAGGGGGATGAATAAGAATGCCTCGCGGACTTGAGGGGAGGAATCCCCCAAACTTTGTGGGGGGGGACGCTACTCACGGCTGCAGGCAGAAATGCACAGACTTCAACTGTGTGGGAACTATCACCTGTGTACCACGGAGCTGACGTCACGGTGGTTGAACAGAAAATAAAATTATGATAAACAGAAAACCATTAATGTTGGAAAAGTCAGTCATTTGCTCTAAGGTATAAATGCGCCATAATTTGTGTGATAATCAAAAGACGATGAATTATTGTTTCGGTATGTCACATGAACAATAATGTCTTGCAGTGTGATAGTTTAGACTGAATCGAACCAGTTAAGTCTTGCTATCAGTTATTATAACAATATTATATGTCAGTCGTTCACTCTACACATTTCAAAACGTGTTTGTGGTGTCCTCATTGTAAGAAAGTAGGTTTTAGCAAAAAAGAGAATTGTTAACTAAGGAAACTAGCTGTTACCCACGGGCTTCACCCAAGCCCCCCCCCCCCCCGTTTGACTTCATAGTATTAATAAAACTATTGATTGGCTAAGTTAAGCTGAAATAAACAAAACAGAATAAAGTAATACAAACACATAATCACACCCGATTTCAATAAAGTAATACATTGAAAGAATAACAAAAAAATAAGTACAGCTGAGGTACTTTTAACATTAGGTATATGGAAAGTTCCCTTTAGAACGGAATTACGACCTTAAAGGGCAATTTATGAAATAATGGATAGTTTTGCGCAAGGTTTCTCGTTATGAAGAAAATTTTAAGTATATGGTTTATGGGGGTGTGACTTGTAGATTTCTCAAAAGATCATGGGTACTTTGGGATTTATATATGGATATTGCGGACTTTTCCATTGAGATAGGAAAAAAATCAGGTTTGTCGTGATATTTACCTTCAGGTGAAACAGGATATTGTTGGATTAAATTCGATTTTAATGTGTACTTACTTTCCGTGTCCAGAAGTCAGACTTCGCTTTTACAATGATTAGCTACCGATATGGCTTTGTCATTCGCTTGTAAAAGATCATCAGCTAATGTGCAAGACGTGGATAGATCAGCAGATGGTCAGGATCCTGAACAGCACCACTAACGTCACCGAAACACCAGTAAGAATCTTTCTGCATCAACAGAGCGCACCTGATGACAAACTCACCGCAAAAATCCCTCTGTCTGATGATGAGGTTAGATTATCTGTAAGTTATGACGGTGTATCATCATCAGAGTTGTGTTGTATCACCAGAGCATAATAACACTAATCTATTTCCTGATGTTGGATAGTAGGTAGACTGAATTTCATCAGGAGAACTCCAATCCGTATTAATTGGGACCATACCGCATTCGGATAGCCAAAATACAGATAATTGGATTTTTACTTAAAATAATATTTTACAAAACGTATACTGAGTAGAGCTTTTACTGTTGCGATCACAGAACTTAGTAAATATAGGTAGTTTTATGTAAAAAATTGAATAAAACAGAATGAAAAAATATACTTGGACAGATCAGACGAATAATGCGTGCTACAACATTCGTTCTTACGATAAAATTGTGTGCTATTCTCGAATCTAAGAGAATTCCGAATATTAATCTCGCGTTTAAACCAAAATTATGATAATGAATAGTATCAAATTATTCAATCTCATAAATGCTCATAGTCCTACTACATTCGGTGAACTAAACGATGTAAATCTAGCTGCAAGTATGTGGCAAACAACTCCAAATGCCAGGGAGAAGCACATCAAACTCTGGAGAGTATTTTTGTTTTGTCCGTCACAATAACAAGACCCTGGTCGTGTGTTTATATTGTATAATCACTATGGACAGTGAGTGTGGTAGAGCAACTATACGATTAACTCTGTGTTTTTGTTACATACACAAATGTAGTCCACACATTATAATAGTTTATCCTGTAGTTTGTGTGTTTTATAAGAAGCGTGATTTGGCGATTGTTGATTCAACTATCTACAAAAATACATTTGAGTTTAAAATCTTTTAATTTTCTATGAAAATTTTAATGAGGAATCGAATCTTTTAATATTTTTTTAAATTCATTTCAATGAAATGTGGTGACCATACAAATTAGGTATTTTAAGCCAAGTACGAATGGAGATGAGTAGGATAAGTGGCGCGATCTTGTAGTCTTGTTAGTGACTAAGGCCGACATACTCCTTAGACACAGCTGTTAATTAATAGCCCATACAACTAATGGCAACTAAGGGACCTACAGTTTATAGTGGAATGCGAGCCACATTTTTGCCTTGATATTAACGAATTGGTCTAATTATCAGGATAGTACTGCGGATAATCGTAGTACTCACTCGTGCGGACGTTAATCCACACCAGGAAGTATCGCATTCACAGTGCATGCCTATAAATATCCACAAATCGTGACCTCCTACTTCAATTTACTTATTTTAAAATATTTTTACAACGGTAGGATCAGTTTTTTTTTTTTTTTTTTTTTTTTTAACTTCGTCTAACTTTATTATTGAAATCTATTCATTATGTCAAACATGGTTTACAAAACTCTAGTATTTGAAGTAACAACAGATTTAAGTGCAAAGTAATGAATTTAGGTACAAATATAATTCGTTGTGATTGACCTTTTAAACTTGTGCTCATACCTGCAGCTTAGCAGTTTACAGTCCGGTATGTAAGCATAAGGGTACCTCCACTGCTTGCGTTATAGGGGTGCCTCCATTACTCTCGCCCCCCTCACTCTCTCTCTCTCTCCCCCCATCACACACACATAGCTATGTCTCTCTTGCTCCAACGTGTTTTGTGTACCCCAAACTGTGTGGAAAATCGAGGAAGGCTATGTGTTATTTTGTCAACAACTCATTTCATCACTTGTGTACTTATTTAACCTAAGACATGTTGTCTGTACTTTTGTTAGTTTGTTAGTCAAGATCACGTAGTAAGGACACATTTTGTGGTTAATAAGCCTTTGATAGAGTGACGTCCTCTAAATTTAAACAGTTTGGTGACTGAGGGTACACAAAAAATACTACTTTTACCTAGTAATAGTAGTGGTTAATGTGCTGAGGGTTAAAGAGAGGTATAGAATGTAATTGATTACGAGGCTATATCATTCTTCTTTTTCTTTTCTATTATTTTACTTTTTTTCTTTCTATTATTTCCTATCCTCCAGAAAGGGAACTCAAAAAGAGCCATTAGTTTCAATCAACTTTGAATACTGCAAGTAAACCTCTCCTTTCTTATAAAATCTAAACCATATTCCTATGTATGTTAAATATCAGACAAGCCTTAGTTTGGTTTTAACTAGATATTTTCTATTTATTACTTTTTAGGTAAATGTTGAATTGAAATTTTTAGTTGCGCCACTTTAAGTAAGCACCCATAAAAGGATGGTTGATATTGGTTAAACTTGCTTAAAATAAGAATCTTTTTTTGCGATTCAAAAATGTACCGATCTGCCCTCGATTTGGCTTTTAAAATATCATACTGGCTAAACAGCCAGCTAATCTTCCTGTAACTAAGGTTTATCTCCTAATTTAATACTAACCATCTTAGCCCATCTTCATGGCCTACATAAACACTCTGGTATACAGTACATACTGTACCAGTGTTATGTTAACCTACAGAAAAATTAAAATGCGATGATCCTATAAGAGGATATTGAAACCTGCGTGGTTAGAAGGTGTTACAAAATTGTTTTAGAATAGATTTAGACTTCCACTTTCAAAGTTTAGATAATCAGGAACCACCCAAGAGACCTAGAATGGCAGTGGTTCGCCGCACACCTCTGTTGGTGTTTATTCAGGCCTGTTTGTATGTTTGTACACGTCTCCTTCTGTATCATAGCGTCATCAAAGAGTATGTACTTCAAACATGGTCAAGTACGTTCCCATTGAATTTAACCATACAGCACGTTTAAACGTAGAATGACGGGTTTTAATATGAAATTGCATATTAGAATGTCACTGATGCATGAAGCTGACGCCTGTGTTTGTGCCTTTGGTTTTGATAGATGAGTTATGATTGAACCATAGATTTACAGATTTAACTTATGAATGTTGTCATACAATCTTTGGTTTAGCAATATAGAACTTTTACGTTTGTTTTTGTCCGTTTTATCATATACTGTTTACTGTATTATTGTTAGTGTTCACTATTATTGCTAATGTTTACTACATTTTATTTACAAATAGGATCTTAATTTAAGTTCGGGGATATTTTGTAAAAGATCCAACGTTTGCACACTCAAAACCACCGCGTGTACCCAGATTAAATATGGTTGTTTAGAAACATAAAAGTCCGGAAGCTAGAAGTTCTAGTAAATCGTTTGGTAAACGCAATTACTTTTAAATTATTTTTTCGTCTTCCATATCTCAATGACACAGATTTTTCTATAAGCATTGGACACGGAAATGGAGGAAAATGTTGAGTCTGATATGTGATTACCACTGTACTCATTTAATGTCGATCGAGAGGTTTTTGAACTGAACATACATGAGATGTGGTCAAATCCAAACACACTCAAAGCTTTTATCTAAGTCAACGAATTTGTCCTACACAAATACCAAAATACCAAACTGCGATCATGTTTCCGCATAAAACATGCATTTCCCGATCTAATGGCTAAGTATACAATACTTATTTATCTGCACAGTTCTTCGTTTTACATTCTGTTATTTGGAATAAAATGTCAGTTGGATTATCAATAGTTATTTTATCTCTCATAAATATTTAGAAATATTAAATTGATGGTAGAGCTTCTGTCTCTGAGGTCCCATCACGGGTTCATATCCTTCCAATCGCAAACTACTTTTACTTTTAATTTACTTGATGCCACAATATACTAGGTCTAGCCTTAAGTAATATGTAACACTTTTTTGCTAGAGCCTAGAGTCCTAGGATGTGAAGGAACTAAATTCAAAGCGTAATATTCCCAAAAATTGTGAAATAGAGGGTCAAAACATTAAAATATATAATCAATACACTTTCAACAAGCCATGTAATCTAAATGCGGTTTTATGCTAAAATGCTAAATAAGACCAAGTTTCTTTAGCTCGGACCAATTAAAAGCCCAACGATCAGGGACACCTGGGTCTAGCTTCAAGCCATCAAAAAGCTTTTGGCTTTTCTTAGAACCGACCCGGTGACATTCTGATCTCATTTCTTCACAAAATCCAAACGTTTTAGCCCTTCTTGTATTATTACTATGTTTAGCTAATGACATTGAATGTTGCTCCATGTAGGCCGTTTAGAGGTTGTGTTAACGTGCTATGGCTGGGTCGGTGTTTGACCACCAGGTGAGTAAGTTCTCAGCTTACCACTCCCTTCTGACATTGAACACGCTTCTCTTCACAATACACAGTATGCAACCCCTCCCATTGTATCTCAATAGAATGACCACCCGTTAGTTGGATTTTTCTAAAGTATGCCATTAAAAATTAAGTAATTTTTTAAATTCTCTTACAACACAATAAAACTCATATTTACTTTGCTACTTTAACGATTTGGGCATAAGGAACTCTTATTATCTTCCACTGAATGAGTTTTGTGGATATTTTCCATCAATCTAGCTGAGATATCTTTTTCTGATCCCTACTACAACTGATAATATTATTACTACAATAGTTAACCTCATTCTACTGGAAACTTCACTTACAATTTCCTAATGGGAATTATCTTCGCCATTTCAACCAGTTTAACAACACAGAATTTATAAAATCACACCCCGATCCACTCCGCCGCTACGCAATCCATTAACCTGATCACCTCGGTGACGTATCGAGGATTAACTTTGTAAACCAATCTTCAATTTCCTCAAAATAATTACCCACCATACAGCTATGAAGATATTCTCAATCTCATGTCTAACATGTCAATTAATTTATTTAGAAGGGTTTACGATACAAATTCCAATGGGAAACATTGAAAATCCACAATGTTTTACCAGTATACTCACACAGCTGTTGTAAACAGTTGTAAATTTTGATTGTGGCAATCGTTTCGATCGATATTATTGATCGATTAGTTATCAATTATTATTGAAGGTTGAAATAAATATAAAAAGTATTTCGTTTTCTAGCTTAGTTTGTTAATTTATGATGTAATATGACGAAAAATATAGTTCACCACACGGGCAAAAAGATACTTTTTAATACTCGCTCATTTTCCGACCTTGGTTTTGCCTCATTCGCAAAGCTTGATCTCAGGTCAAAAAGAGCCACTTTACGCCAAAGTGATGTAATATACTATTTTTTACTTAACTTTGAATCTTCTATGGATCTTTTGGGGTAAAAATCAGTCGAGACGATTAACAGCGTTTATGTAAATCAGGAAAACGCTCCAAGACTGCTGGTATGGAATTCCAAAAACCATCAAAATCATTGATTCTAATAAGCCGTCTTATGTAGCCTGAGGCGGGGAATCGCTTATATAGCAGTCGTCGTAATCGTCGCCCGCTAATCCTGTTATCACAGCCTACCAGTCAAACATCTGGAGGCGAATTTAAAAGTGTAATTGAAGTATTAAATAACTGTTTGCGAGCAATATAAGCCTGAGAAATAACAGTTTAATAAATTATATTAGTGTTTGCGTTGGCATATAATATACTGGGTGAACAAAAAGATTCGCAAGAGTTTAATATGTTCTGAACAAAAACAGATAAATCAATAGGATTTGGTATCAATTTACCTAAAAATCTTATTTTGAAGGAACTATCCGTTTTCTGTCATTTCATGGGGATGTCCCGCAAGGTTTTCCGTGTGAGTTCGGGTTTGCGGCAATCTGTTCTAATAACTACAGTAAGACCTTCAATTTGATACCAAATTCGACCTATTTAAGATTTCATTTTGACTCCTTGCGGGACGTCCCCATGATATGACAGAAAACTGATAGTTCCTCCTAAAAGTAGATTTTTAGGTGTCGTTTTTTCTATGATGAACCAAATTCTATTGATTTATATGTTATCGTTCAGAACATATTGAACTCGTGCGGGACTTTAATAGTACACCATGTATAACATATTTATACAACAGAGAGTAAACATTTGTACGCTATGCAACTCTGTTTGTACTAAATCTGTTTAACTTGCTACTTTACTTCACATTGGATACAAATTGAACGTATTACCGATTTGTTTTTTAAGCTATAAAATAAAGCGTAATGGAAGTATGTTTATTGGACGTATATAAATCATAATTAACTAAGACGTAACAGATTTGTCAATAAGTAGGGTAAGTAGGTTAAGTTAGTAGGGGTAGAGTTCAATAAGGTTGGCTGCTTAGGGGAGCACAAATATACTTTCTAGTCTAGATGAAATAAGAGCTTTTCGTAATGTTGCAAGATGGATCCATACATTTAAAATAGATGCATTCAAATAATAAATTTAAACGTGATAATGGTGAACAAACATTTAGTCGCAGAATCTGGACAAAAACTCTTAAGTTTTAGAGTTTTTAAAAAGCTTTTAAACTAAGAGATTCTTAAAGCTCTTAAACACGTCTTGCAATGACTCTAAGCCCTCGAAATGTCACAAAAAGTTTCTTAGTTGCACCAAGTCCAAGCCTAACCTAACCTACTCAATTATACAGTCAAAGTTAATCAACTTATATGGAGGCTCCCTGGAGTCGTTGGCACAATTCAGGAATACCCGTTGACTCAGGTCAGTTGGCGCAATTAATGCCCCCCGTCGTATACCTAATACCTGTGTACCACTAGCCCACCCCCGCGCCACATACCTAGTAATGTATTCAACCACTAGCCCCCCCCCCCCCTCAATGAGTGACCACAATAGTTGCGATTATTATACAAAATAGTTGTACACTCTGAAACTATCTCTACCACTGGTGAAAAAATTTAAATTTGACACGCTATTCACAATGCTACACGGAATACAAGATACAAGCGTTTGTCAGACAAACCCCCCAGTTTCCGTTTCTCTGGTTGAGGGATACTGGGGGGGGGGGGTTAAGGAGGGGTTGTCGATATCCGTCGGATCACAGGTGTGGGAGTGTCAGTTGCTGTCGTCTGACAAACGTTTTGATAAATATCACCGTACAGAATACATCCCCCTGTCGCCCTTAACTGGGTAAAAAGTGGGCTGGTTATTTCACTTGTTGTTTTTGGTAAAGTTTTCCAAAGAAATGTTAACTCTTTGAGAAGAGGTTTTCGATGTGAAATTTTAGCCAAGAGTGTTTTTAGTTGATTATACAGATTATATAGTACAAAAGTATACAGTTTTAGGTGCTGTAAATGTTGTGTGTTGTGTGTTGTATTATCTGGGGTGGTTTGAAATTAATTTTACTAAAACAAACAACTCACTGTAATGATTATTTTATATTTTTAAACAATTTCTAGAAACAATGTAAAAGAAAGATTAATTGGACAGTTGCGATATCTATAATATTAAAACGAAACAATGTTTTTTTATTTCACGATTCTGAATCAACCACTCGACGGATTTTCATGATTTTTGTGTTGAAAGAAAGATAATTTTGAGAACTAGGGAATGTCGAAGCCATAATTTTAGTTTAGGGCCCCAGTTTTTTAGAAATTAAGTTTTAATTTTGAAAAAGTCTAGCAGCCGACGCTAAGATTCTAATCTAGCTTTTTGCATAAAATAATTTGCTTAACATAACAGCTGTAAACATTCAGCTTTTGTGTCACAAATTCAGCATTTGGATAAAAATGTAAAGACATACTTAGGGTTGACTTATTTATACTATGTGTAATGCTAATCATTGATACGTTTAATTCTTCTGTAAGAGGATTACGGATTAATTAAATATACATAGTAAAATACTAGGATGTTCAAATTATTTTTTAAAGCAATCTTTGTAATCTTCGATTTGTTTTAGAGCAAAATAATTTGTTTTAACTAACAGCTGGTTAAATATAAACTATGGAACTATGAGGTTATTTTATTTTTGTCATTGATTATAGGAAATAGTTAGATTAGTAGAGGTAATTAGACCACAGTTTTAACCACAGTTTTAACCAAAATTAATTAAACCACAGTACAAATCGAGGCTCTGTACAGGAGTCTTAATAAAAAAGGATAAATGCAAATCATTTTACTGTTCCACTTTTCAAGGAAAGATTAGAAAAATAACAATGTTTACATGTTTTAATTCTTCTTTTTAGCTTTTTGTTTACAATTAATGTTTGTCTGCTTTAACTTTGTTTGGATTAGGCCCGGAAATATTGATGTCATAAAAAGAAGATCAAGAATAATCAGGAATCACGATTTTAAATTACCACCACAACCTCAGCCGGGTTTTATACAAAGATAAACAGATGGATGACATAGATTGAACACAACGTCAACATTGACCTAGGATACTGCAATTAGACAAACCATCCTTTTATAAAATCGTGTTCAGTTGTGGTTACGTTTGGGGGCGCCTATATCAGCGCCCCCAAACGTGAAAATATTACTTTTATTTCAACTATGAATATATTGTAGTTTAAATTAACTAATATGGGAAATTACGATGTACATTTATTCAATGAAAGTGGGCAATTATCAATGATAGAACTGATAACGGTATGAATAATAAACATTGAAAATTACGTCATTAGCTTTACTAGCGTGTTTACTTTTTATATTCCTGCTACATGTGACCAGTTCTTTTTTTTCAATTTTTTTTTTAACAAGTATTTATTTACAATCTATTCAATACTAGAATAATAAGTAAATTCAATAACCATTTTAACATGGGTTAGTTACTCTCCATCAAGTGCACTAACATACAAAAACTTTTAAAAAGTTTATCTAAAAACGATTTGGAAGGTCTATTGGATTAACTCTTTTGAGCCTATATGTAGCTTCACTATTGTCGAGGAGGTTAACAGCCAGGAAATTTCGATGGGTTTCTAATTTTCTTTGGTATTTTTCACTTCGTTTCTTTATTTCTTCTTTAACATAGGGTAATTTCGTATCTTGATGAATTACTTTATTTGTGACAAACCAAGGTGCTTGTAAAATTGTTCTCAGTGTTTTCGATTGAAACCTTTGAACTATTTATATGTTTGAGTTGGAAGTGGTTCCCCAGAGTTGGATACCGTAGGTCCAAATAGGTTTCAATATAATTTTGTATAAAAGTAATTTATTTTCAACAGATAATTTTGAATTTCGACCAATGAGCCAATTTAGTTTTGATGTTAGGACACCAAAGTTAAATTATGTGTACTGTGAATTTTATTGGATACTATCGTTTTATTTTAGGTAGTTTCTATTCAGACCTACTGGAAATTGTGTATAGTAGTTGTATTGTGGTAATAATAATTATAGAAGAGGCAGTAATGCTATGGAAGGTGGTATCGTTGACTAGGTCTATACACTTCTCAATTGACTATTACTCTCTCTACTGTAGGCTACTTATAATCAGTGTGCGTCTGTGCGAATCGGCTGCAAATCTAACTTCAACGCTTTTCACATCGTAAAAATTTCACAATTGCTGTTTTATTGTAAAATTATCGGATTTAAAATACATATCGTATAGGCCTATGATGGAATAAAACATATTTGGTTACACAACATTTGTTTACAATGATGGTTTTTCACATTAAAACTGAAAGAAACTTTGTCTTTATATGTGTAAGCTAGCTGATCTGAATTGTACACGGTTTTAACTGACTACTGAATTCCCGTACGTAGGACGGGCTAACACCTCGTTATACTAAATGCTAATGGTATAATGTATTTGATTTGACAATTCATTAATGTTATCTTTGGTAATCATCTATAAAAATATTTTTTCGTAATATTTTGTAAGCATTTTTGTATTCCAAACTAAATAAATTGTAACAATATCTTGTAATGGTTCCAAATATTTTATCAACAATTTCATTTAGGGATGTTATTAAATGACCATGAGGTGTTAAGATTAACTAAAACAGGTATTTTACAGAAAACTATATAACACCTAACTATACAACAAATAAAGTACACAAAAGGAGCATGCTGATTACTCAATTTTAATTTAATGGTAACGAATAATCGTCCAAAGTTTAAAACTTTTCAAATAATTTACTTCGAACAAATGTACATTGAAGCTAATTTGGGTCTACTTTTTCCCCTTGGTACCTAATCATTTCATAATTATGAACCGGTAACTTATATCATTGTCCTTTCAATTGGTATGTTCTATGTTCAATGTTAGTTACATAACTGCCAGTTTTTAAACAAGGTAAATTGAAACGAACAAAGAAGTCTAAAAGGACTAAATGAACAGTAAAACAAGTTCGATCAGCATTAAACAATTAATCACTAAACGGGGTTTCTAATTAAATTTCAAACAGAACTTTTACAATTACTGAGAAATCGTCTTATACTGGTGTCACCAGCGTTGTCAAAAACATCTGTTCGACTATTCCGTGTAGTTGACTCCCTTCAGTAGTCGACCTGATGAAATGACGTAAGATAAGATCAGTGTTTGATCCGTTCCCTCAACAAGGAAAAAATCTTGGAAAATTGCCAAAACAACCTAAATCCTTTTTAGATTGATACAAGTCAACCATCTTCAAGGCAAATAAGCCAAGTGAGTTAGTTCCTCTACCCAGCCAAGATGAAATAGCACTAAAATAGATTGTAAGGCTGAATATGGTTTTAAACAAAAATACCGTTGACACAAGCTCTTTTAACAGATTTTTATAATTTACGGACACCGTTCACTTAGGATAATTATTAAATTCTTACGAGTCAAAACACCAACGTTCGTACTCCTAAGGCGAAGACGAGATGAAATCAAAATTACCATTATTTGAAAATCGAAGTTAGGACTGGCAAGTCCTACACCAACATCCACCACATCCACCACTCATCCTCCAACAGAGGTCCTTAGAAGGTGACTGAATGAAGAGTTTAATAGATGAGATGACAGATTTCTTACTGTCTAAGACTATGGTGTTCTCTAGTCAGAACCATAAAGATCCCAATAATCAAGTATAGCTGATGCAGTGTCGAGCCATGTAATGGAAACTTACTTTTCTCAGGGTGAAACCGGTAGACTTAACTATTAGACTACAGACTATTAGGCTTAACTACCAACATAACTATTAGTGTAGCACTGTAGTTTCTCAGCTTCCCAGCTAATATTTCAATATTTATTTTGTCTTCATACAAAATACAGGAGGTCAGGAGAATAAGGTTGATTATTATGATCCTTGCCATGTTTTTGGATATATTTTTTCTAGTTCCTAGTGAGCAATGCTTTTCTGATTTATATTTAAAAATTTTAATAATACATAGGGTCTACGTATATAAAAAAAATCAAAAATTAAAACAAGATTCAATTGCATATTATGTATACTTTTAATAACATTATTGTCCTTGCAGTTGACTATTTCAGTCATGTTATAATTGCATAGCTATGTTTTGTATGTTGGGAGATGGTTGGGTGGTGGAGGGGAGGGGCGTCAAGAGCTTTTCAGCAGAAGGAGCGGTCCTGGAGTTGACAGCTGATTTCATTCCGATTATGAGTTCTTAGCAAACAATTATAAACACATCTACGCCACCTGTATAGTTCGAACCTCAAATGTGCGCTTATTGGTTTGTCAAGCGAGACATATGATTTATAAATCCGTACCATTTACTGTTAGGCAAATTAAACTGAAATTGCAGTGCAATCTGATTTAGAAGTACAGTAATTGCAATATAACGAAAACAATATTTAGTTTGCTTGGTGAATTGACTTGCTCATCTGGTAATTCAAATGTCACCAAGAATCAATTTTAATGGCAGTTTAAACAAACTTTGATAATAAAAAATAATCGCTGGTTAATGATTATTGATTGTTGCATAGATTAAAGGAGTAGACATACTCCTGTAACATATAATCGTTAGTAAATGAACCAAAATGTACGTGAATATTGGGGCTTACAATTAAATGTCTTGGTTAAATAAGCAACTGGCCATAGTCAATAACAAAGCCACATCAGTCCCCCATTTCCATGGCCATTTTGAACTAATGTATCTTTTCGTTGAATTCCTGTCTTGTTTGTAAATTATCGTTGTATTAAAAATGTATAGGCTCTAATAAAAAGGCTTTCCACTAGACATCTGTAACTGTTATAGAGCATTGAGATGTATTAGCCTATTCATTTTTGACGTCAACTATACTAAGTGCACATTAAGTAATTTGTTGTAATACATTCTTTATTATTTTTTTATATTTAAATTAAGTAGACTAATAAACAACAATGTTTCCTAATAGATAAACATTAAATAAAACCCCCAAAACAAGGTTGATATCCTTTTGGCTGTTTTCTGTTTCTACTTACATTACCTAATTATTTTTTTTAATTTTTTTATTGAAGTCGATATCAGACTCTATTGTTTTTATAAGGAAGTCTCATTGCCATTGTTTCTCCAAACAACATCCTGATCGTTTGAAAAAGTATTGAATTTGTTTTATCAATGTTACAAAGAAAAACAGACATAGCCGTACCGGCTGCTAGTGGCACTTGAGAATTTCTGCATGGGTGTCCACGGTGGGGGTGGGAGGTGGGCAACAATCACATCTGGTTGGTGGGGGGAGTGGTTGGAGGGGGGAGGGGGATGTCAAGGACACGCGCCTGCTGACAAGATGGAGCACGTTTGCAACTGACATTTGATTCCGATTCTGCGTTGTTTTGGATGAAAATATTTCTTTGAAATATTTTAATTGAATTTTATCTGTAGGACAGAGTATTGCTTTAAAATTGTACCCCTGTCTATTTAGGGCAAACGCTATTTTTTGTTAATTACAAAGTCTATTTTCTCTGTTTTAAGTTTAAATTGTGTTGATAAATGATTAGTAATGGATTTTATATCAATATTTTAACCCATCCATGTCATAATTTATTGTGTAAAAAATATTATTAACGTACAACAAATATAGTATCATCTTGCAGGACCCAAAGCAGGATGACAAATACTATAAAAGATCAATTCATTTTTTTTGTCAAAATTAGGACGTATACCTATAATATAGAGTACTGTACATGATATTTTTATGATAATGCTGTGTAGTACTTGTTGTAGGCATAGCCATTTATTAGAACTCCAATAGCTTCTTTATAAAAACATTTGCTGAGGGACCAGTTTTTATTTATGTTTTAAATAATGCGTTTTTCAGTATCTATTTAAATTTTCAATCATGTGCTAGTGGTTTCGAAAGGAAATGTCGTTTTTGTTTAGCTTAGTAAAAAAGAAAAACTCATTTATTGTGTTGTAAGAAATCTTATATTTTGTAATTGACTTAATTTAATTTATAATAATCGTCTGTGATATCACATACTGTTAATCGCCCATCTGATAATATAAACGTTTCAATAGTCTACAGCTTTTAGAACGAATTTAAATATTCCTAAAATAGTAAAACACGACAGAACGTTTAAAGATATAATTTAGCCAAGTAAATGTATAAAAATATGTAAATACACCATCTTATTCAAAATACTTGCAGCCTTCGTTTTAAATGTTCCTAGCAGTAAATATAATTAATTTCAACAAACCTAGATACTTACTAACTAAATAATCACAAAGTTATTCACCACGAGTAAAAATGTATCTACCAACAACTATATACATTTCCAAAAAACCCGCATCCCTTGATTTCTAATTACACATAGGAAAATTTCGATTCAACATTAGCTATGCTAATGTGTTTAACTTTCGGAGTAAATGGTTGCTGCGCCAGACGGTTTAATTATGTGTGGGTACACTAGGAACTGCTAGCATCTGGATCCGACACTCACAGATGAACGGCGCTGTTGGTGACAGCTGATTTAATTCCGATTATGAGACCTCATTCTGTAATTACTCCACCTGTTTAATGTGTGTTTGATGACAGTTTTGCATAGCGTTGACTTAAAGATGCCAAATTAGACATCAGTGTAGTTATGTGAGCCATAGATTAGTCCATTATTAAGCCCCAACAAAATGACGTCACTACGCCGAGTTAACTAATTACCGTTGACATTACTCGGGTATGGACGTTTTTGACAGTTGCATTCAAATAATAATACAAATATGTTAATTTTCGTCATAATGCACCATTTTTATGCTAACTAAATAAAAAAATATAATTCGAGGGTGGTTCACTTTAATGAACCACCTTTTAAATTATTTTCATCCTGTTTTCAACTGTGTACAAACACCTGCTATTTAGAAGCAACACGTATTACTACGCCACCACAATGAAAATTAAAATTCGTCAAATTTGGGTTAATTTTGATGTAGAGTAAATGAGGGGGGTTTAAATTTTATGTAAAGCGTATGTTGTAATACATAGAACAAGACAAGACAGTAAACACAAACACATTTGTATAGCGGTGTTATTAGATTGTTATCAATCCACACTATTTTCTTTTGCATAATCCGTGGACGAATTTTGATGTCAGTAAAATGAACAGCTGATGTCCTCGAGTCCAGCTGATTATGTTTTACCCTAAGGATTAAATAAACGACGATAATTTTAAAAAGGCACTATAATAAATTTACAAAATGTATGCTATACATATTTAACACCATCCAATAAACGTTTGAAAATGCATACATTAAACTATATTTTAAAATATGTACATATTTTAGCGACATATTCAGCTAATATATCGCCAAAATAATCATTGAGGCTCAGCATGTGCAAGCCAGGTGCTCCTCACCTGTTCTTTGATATTACACCCAAGCTCCGACCTCCATCTTTTATATTTTTCAATTTTACTTTAAAGAATACTTATTACGTAATGTAAGTAGTAGTTAATGTACGTAATGTTGTTTTGTAGTTCGTTATTGTTTACAAAATGGTTTCAATCACACAAAAGTTTGAGTTCTGAACTAATCTATATAATGTGTCATGAATAGTGCCGAATAACTTCTTAATCAGCATCGTATGTGTTATTAAATTACCCGAAAGTACAAGTACATAAAATAACACTTGTAATAATATAAAAGATGGGAAGTGGTGATTGATTTCGATTGAACACTCCAATTACCTATCATCAGACGTAATAGACAAATGACCTACGTCGATCACCACTTGCCATATTTTATATTATTACAAGTGTTATTTGATGTATTTTTAGTACTTCCACGAATAATGCCGTGAATAGGAAGGCTTAACTAAAATAAAAGGCGCACTTGAAAAAAAAAATTGCATTTAATACTCACTATTACTTGTGAAATGTATTAGTGAGCTTGTTTAAAAATCCAATAATGTGGTTTCTAAGCGTAGAAGTTATTATTGTTTAGTTATTATTGTTGTTAATAATAAACAAAGTTATTATCAACAAAAAGATGTAAAGGTTTGAAAATTCACACGGATAAACGTAAAAGGTTTTGAGTTTTTTTGTTTGATTTTTTAATTTGTCTCAGTGTATGCTGATAGTTTACAAAATAGAGAAAGGGATTTGATTCTTTAATTAAGAAAATGTTATGAATCGTACGTTTTTTTATGTGACGCTTCACCAAATTTATGTGTTACACAGTTGGTTTCATTATTCGTTATACCACAGACAATACTTGAATGTCTTATATAATGACAATATAATACTTTAATGGTTTATTCCATTGTTTGTGGTTATACTCTGGAGTTATTTGGTGTTATATAGATTCTCACTATCTTAACACACTCTATGCTTCCAGACTGTTCTAGAATCCATTAGTTCCCACTAAACATTTCCATGCACTTAAAGTATACTAACACAAACTTATTTAAACTGCTGGTAGTACTAAATTCTTATTTACACACAACAATACTTAACCACTGAAAAAAATACAAATTTAGAAGAAATTCTCACACAAGAATGCGTTTCTCGAAACGCTCTTGTCTAATGAACGGTATTTTTTGTTATAAACTGATACGAAAGTACAACACACTTAAACTCTTCTGAAGTGTATTTTGCTCGAGTTGACAACCTGTATATTCTGAGGTGACTACTGGGTGGGGGGGAGAGGAGGGGGGTGATGTCAAGGACACTCAAACAGCTGACTAGATGGAGCGCTCCTGCCGCTGACATCTGATTCCTTTCCAATCTCGCGTTTGTTTATAATAGCTTCAAACATTCATCTTTGGTCAAATTTTGAAATAACTTTTTGAAAGTTTTATAGTAAAAGCTCCTTACCCATATTTGTTAAGATTTTTCCTATTTTTTACTAAGGTCTTCAAATTCAAACCCTTGTATTTTTACGGTCTTTAACGGCTTTAGGTGGAAAAGTTGACTGTATTTACATTAGTGCTAGGCAAGAATATCATAAAAGAAACTATATGGAGCATAAACATAAACATGGTCACTGGTCCGAAAGTAAAAATTAGTTAACATTACTTAAAATAAACTGGCAAGCCCTTATTTTAAAGATATTAGTATAGGATTCGGAATACTTAATCAGCACACTTTTGTATGTGTATGTTGAAAAGTTGTTCGAAGTATATCTAACTACATTAATTGCCTTAAACTTCTGGTCTAAAACACGTTCGCTACCGATCGTCACATATGTTACCATGGACAAAATAATTAAATATAGACCGTCAGCCGTGCTGCGATCAGCATAGGTTCTGGCACCCACTGCTGGGAGCACCTTGAACTTGTGGCGTACGCGCTACAAAACTACACGGCGCTCCCAGCGGTGGACAGTAGAAACTATGCTAATCGCAGGACGGCTGACGGTCTATATTTAATTATTTTTTACTATGATGTCGGTGCGGTCATTGTCACGGACCGAGGTATACATTTTAATATTACTCATTGACCAGGTGTAATTTGGTTAACGGTGCACTTAGACCACGGGCCAGTAATGCAGCAAAGTAAAAAATAGTTTTGCAGACTACATCACTCAGATCAAGTGAGGCACATATGCGACATCCCTGTAGACCACTGCAGAGAATTCAGGGCCTTCAAATAGACCGTTACGAAGATATAAGCTTTTTAATATCATTGGGGTCACCGACGCAAATATGCCACGTCAGTATATTGTGACCAGTCTATGGGTAGAAACCGGCCGTCGCATATGTGCGTCGCAGGACCATATGAACGTCAAAAAATTTAGTACGATTGCGGTAGTGAACGTGCACTAAACCAGTACTATATTTGCAAAACGCATCAATAGTTATGTTTATCACATTGTGCCAAGAACCAAACGAACCACAAACAAACCCCCGTTATTCGACGAGATAAAGACCCGTTGACAATCAATGACATATTTTCAGTCGATAATTATTTAGATTTGGATCCGAATCAAAAACCAACAAAGCGTCAATGGAAGTACATAGCCGGGGCGTGTACCACGCGCTCGGGGACACAAAAACACAAAGCTTCCAGCGATAAATTATATAAATACAGGACAGATACAACAGAGGTTTTGGCTGCCAAATGAGCGTACAATGAATAGCGCTAATAATCTGGCCTTGTTCCGATGTTTTGTTTTAATCGATGTACATTGTGGTCGAAGTCTATCGCGACCGTAAAAGTTAATGGGAAATCATGTGGTAAAAGGGTGGGAGAAGATTTTTAGTTTAATCATTTTATTGAGATGCTGTGTAGAGTGTTAATAAGAGTGTCAGAAATGAAATAATTGTTTTAGAATAACATGTTCAATGTGTAAGTAACCCCATGTAAAAATATAGATGTTTGAGTAATGGGTTTTTAAGTGGTAACTTATCTTTAGTCCATTAGTCATTATTAACAATGAACAGAACAAATATTAAAGTTATACTTTTTTCGAGTGTTAACACCTAGAACGTTTTCTAAGGTCACATTCAACAGAGTTCTTCCTTGCTCTCCAATAGTTTGAGAGCATTCCATGCTAAGTTAAATATTTTTAAAAAATGACACCAAAAGACTATTAGACTAAGCTAATTAAATTAAGATAACTCCTGTAAGTTCGGTATACATATGTTGAAGTTTCTATGCATTTATCGGCATGACGTTTTGTTTTTGTTATTTTTTCAATACAAGAACGATGCAAAAATTGTATCAATAAGTGTTGACACTTACACTCTAAACCTTTACAAGATGGTAAACATACAAATAGGATGGCGTAAGGTTTGGACCAGTAACATTGGTCATCATCAGGTACATTTAAAGACTGTAAGGTAACAAGAAGGATTTTTTTCAGATATTTTGAAATCATCCGCAACTGCTACTATATACTTTTCATTGGCACAATAAATTTCATACCAATAATATTTCGTCCAAAATGAAAAACAAAGAAGTCAAATCTTCTGTAGAAGAATTTACTCTTAAAAATTCGACACTCGATTTTTAAGAGGTTTAAGGGGTTTGTGTCAAAAAACTTGTTAAGTGGTTACAAATCCCAACATAGCTAAAATATGTCTCCAGTCTGTGAATCAATATGTATAAGATGTGTTTGATCGCGATTACCATTTAAAGCCAGTTGTAGATGTTTGGGAGTCAAGTGCCAAAATCTGAACGAATGTCAAAGTGATAGATAACACTGTCCAGATGTGTCCCGTACATTTTAACTTGCAATTCCCCCTCAACAACCCCCCGCCACTCCCCCACCACTAGTGGCAAGGCATGGCTCGTGGAGAAAAACTATGTGGAAAGTATTATGTTTGTGTACAATTATAGTCGCATTAATTGTGCTTTGCAAATATTTGATAGCTGAGATATAATAATATGGTTTTGTAAATTGACTGTAGAAAATAGTTACTCTATATGGATTATAAGTCACCAAAATGCCACTTTATCATGTGATTTTCTCAGTTTCTCATCAACTATGTGACACTATTATGTTAATAACCTTTTCGCTACATTACTGTGAAATGACCTGTTTTCGTTACATGTTTATCACCTATGAAAATGCATCATTACATTGTTTACTACGGCAAAAGAATGTTTACTATGCGAACGCAATGTTTACTATCTTTTTTTGGATTTTGCCGAAGTAAACAAACAAAGACTTGTTATTGTTTTGCCATATCTTTAACTTTCAACAACCAAGACTGTACAACCAAAGTATATATTAACTGTTTGTGTAGTATCGATGTGATTACCTGAAAAATGCTATTAGTTTTGTAATGTTCAAGAAAATAATTAGTCTTTGTAGTGTAGCGAAAAGTAACGTTCAAAACATGAGTGAAAGTGGGTCTATACATATTCTCGACCATTTAAAGTACTCGATAAATCTATTATGACTCACTTTCTACTCTTGTTATGAAATATACTATTTCGACATTTAAAACAACACACGTAAACATGAATGTGTAGAATTAATTTTCTGCTAGTTGGTGTTAAGACAACTCACTATTTTACCAAACTCTAAACTTTTGACTTCCGAGATATAGCTTACGGGAATTTCAAGGACATGAATAGGTGTTAGACATGTTTATAATATATCTTTGAGTAAAATTTCAGCGCAGACACCCTAGTTATGTGTTCATTCGCAAAAAGACACACATATAGACACAACTCCACATACACAGACGGGTCGCCAGAATTTTATCCCCCTGGAATTTTACCCCCTGGGCAAAGCTGACGTCACTATGACGTAGGAACCTGAGTGGCCAAAAGTTTGTTCGCGGCCGGAATTTTACCCCCGCGGATTTGGAAGTCTAATGAAAATAGCCAGAGCGTGATTAATTAGATTAGCGATAAAACCGGAATTTTACCCCCTGTCCATATAACTAGCGTTTAGACAACTAAAGATGTACGGGCCGGATTTTTACCCCCGGACTTTTACCCCCGGAATTTTACTCCCGGATTTTTACCCCCCGGAATTTTACCCCCTGGCCGATCTTAGAAATTGAATGATTGATTTTCTTGTTTCTGTTTTTAATTAATTGTAAACATTTCATTATTTAGTAGCCTATCTTTATTTATTTATTTTGTAAAGAAATGTTCGAAACAATTATCATTCAGTTGATTGTTTATACGTCATATTAACCAACTGTTGGCTTCAAAGATCGAATCCTAATACTAGAATCTCAAAATTAAAATTAAAAACTTGTTGATTAGTTAATGTTACAAATAAATTAATATACAGTAGGCTACTTAATAATAAAATGTTTACTATTGAATTAAAACAGAATGATGATAATTAATCATTCTCTCTAATTTATATATCTGGCCAGGGGGTAAAAATCCGGGGGGTAAAATTCCGGGGGGTAAAATTCTGGGGGTAAAAATCCGGGGGTAAAATTCCGGGGGTAAAAATCCGGGCCGTACACTCTAGGTTTTTGTAATTTGATGTGTTCTGATTAAATTCACAACCGTGAAAATATATGTTTAATTCCGCGTTTAATCCATCGAGCTGATGTCGCGAAACTCAAAAGTTCGCGGCCGGAATTTTACCCCCTGTTTTGTGACGTCACGTTTGCCCAGGGGGTAAAATTCCAGGGGGATAAAAATCCGCTACCCCACACAGACACAACTTCTGTAGTTTTTGGTGAGTGATGCTTTAACTTAATGTTTAGAAGATCGCATACCTATTCAACTCATTTAGCATTATTGAATGGGTCACAAAAGGTATCTCCCAGTAAGAATATCTAAAGTTACGTTTGGACAGAGTAGAATTATCCAACATATCGTGAATTACGGGTGGAAAGGAAGTTGAACAGTAGGGGACAGTGTCGGAGCATAAGAAACACCAGCTGAGCTCGGCACGACTAACAGCTGATTGATTATTCTAATTAGTGATAGCGTCGTCAGCTGGCAGATCCCAGACCCCGGGCTTCGTTCTTATACATCGATCCCGACCCTGCAATACTTACCTACAACTTCAACTCAGGTTTATGTTCAATATTTCCAGTTTGTTGAAATTGTATCGCACTATTTTTCAGAATTGTTTAAAACAATATTTTAAGTCTGATATAAATATAAGTGGGATAGAGAAGCTTATTGTTTTTATTTAGAACAAATTTTGAATTTTGAAAAAAGTCTAGAAAAATTGGTTTTATAATAATCATAATTCCATGTATTCTCGTTGTTTTATTGAGATGTGAAACTTTAATCAAGGATTGCAAATAAGTGTCTACATTAATTGCTGTCAGCAAATTATTTTAGTATGTATTTTTATTATTTGGTACTTTTTGTAGTAAGTATTTTGAACACCTTGAAGCTACATGGCCCATATTTGGTGTGATATAAAATCTTGATTTTATGATTTTATTCTTAAAGTATCCACATTAAATAACAAGTTTAACTAAATTGAACGAGTCGAATCATAGCACGGTAACTAAGTTAAGATATTGACCCTACAACTTTTTTATTTGTTCAAAACTCTTGCTTTTACATAGCATACTAGTCCAAAATTGTGTGTTCTATGTTATAACTACCTATATAAAGAATCCCGGAACTCTCTGAGGAATTTCATCAAAAACATCCTCATATCAAAACATAAATATAAAATATAACCATGGTTCTTCGGGGACTAGTATTTCGTCTGTCAGTCGACATGTGTTTTTAACAAACTATTTTATAACTCATGATTTGATTAGGATATTAACTTCGAATTTTGTATGAATGTGTACATTGGTAAGTCAAATAAGTATTAAAATGTTGTTGTAAGTGAATTAATTTCAAAACGGCGGTCGTTTAAAAGTTTTGCCGCAAAATTTCATACAACCATCGAAGTTAACACAATTCATCATCAATTTGTTCTCTCTATTTACTTGGACACCAACTACAAGCCATGCACTCAATTTCTACTCATTAACCTTCCTTCACGTTAAGAGATTATGTCGGCCAAATCCAAAACAGCTGATGTTTTCACAACGACTAGTACAGCGCGTGCTGCCGACAACACTAAATACTTGAGCTCAAATTCAGTCGTGGACTCAAATTAGTTCGCGATTTACTACGGCGTCCGCTGCAGACGCTTGATCGATAATTTAATTTGCGCCTTTGAGTCGGTTTTCTTTGCCATCGACTGAGAACGTCTTATAACAAGTCTTTGCGTCTGACGTTTAAACGTCTTTGCCAGCAAGTTTTCAATTTTCAACGTCACAACCAATGTTCTTGACGTTCTTATGCGTGACACACTTGTTTTAAATAACTTCTTGATCAGCATCTTGCTTTACTCAAACGTTTTCGTAGTTTATTTTCAAATATTGATTGGTTACGAATAATGCGAGAATAATTTAAACTATTTTGAGATGAAAAATAACTCTTCAGCAGCTGTTTGAAATAAGCAAAATTAATATTGCTCTTATGGTGTAAAAATCCAAGATGGCCTACAGGACTCTTAAGAAATAAATGCGAAATTCGATTACCGCTAGAGCTAACTGCTATTTAATAACTTCCAATGACTATATTCTCAGTTCACAGCTGGGATTTTTTTTAATTAATAAATTACGTACTATGATTAATCATTTCCAAGCAGTTCCGAATTTGTATACATGAGTTGTAGAGGTGTAATAATTTTTACCTAACCCGCCATGTTAAACTTCCCTATCCCAAGCGTGATGTATACAACTTCCTTACTTCTCGAGTGATGTAAAGTTGAGAAAAACTCACTCGGTGAGGTAATGAAACCCATTTAAATAACATTGAGTGCTTAACTTAAAAAATATACCTCTATGGAGCCAACGACGTTCAACGCAAAAAATCAGCTGTGCGCTTGAATGTTATTGTTATGCTTTAAAGTATTTTCCTAACCTAGCTTTTGTTTGTAAAAGAACGTTACTGTTAGAAGCTGAGTGAAATGGATAATGAAAAATGTTGCACGTAACCCCATGTATATTGTCGGGTCAGGTAAAATCTTGTACTTTACACGTTACGCAAGAGCGTGTTTACATCACTTAGGTGAATTATTATGCAACTCGCTTACGCTCGTTGCACAACTTTCACCTGCGTGATGTAAAAACGCTCTTACTACACTTGTAATGTAAATAGCTATTGTACGTGTCATGAGAATTTGTTTACTGATTACTTAATTCAATACAAGAGTAAAACCAGGGTTAGCTTTCGCGGCGTTTAGGGATTTGGAATCTGGTCGCGTCTTCAAGTGAAAATGTACAAAATCATTACAATATTAGTTTTTAAACCTAGCAAACGGGCAAAAACTACACAGAACATTGAATCGTATTAAAATGAAAACTAAAAATCCTAAATTCAAACATAAACATAATCTTTGTGTAAAAATGTGATGTGAAAACGTTAACGAAACTTCCTTGTGTTACATAACCTTTCCATCACTAAAATTGAACTTCAAATAAGATACTAAAGTCTGATTACTTTTTCTTATCTTCATAGTAGAAAAATTGCAGTTTAACTATTGGACAAAGATTATAAATTTAGAGGCATATACAAAATATACTAGGATAATGGCGTCGTCCTGTCCAACTACTAGGAAGTCACGAATTGTTGATAATAATTATAGACATGCACTGTGGATGCGATACTCCCTGGTGTGGATTAACGTCCGCACTAGTGAGTACTACGACTTTCCGCAGTACTATCCTGACCAATTCGTTAATTAAAAGGAAAAATGTGGTGTGGATTTCACTATTAACTGTAGGTTCCTTAGATGTCATTAGTTGTATTGGGCATTAATTAACAGCAGTGTCTAAGGAACCTGTCGGCCTTAGCACTAATAAGACTACAAGATCGCACCACTCATCCTACACCCATCTTTCACTGCTTCACTCGTTCTTGGATCCCCACTCGTTACTACCCCCCCCCCCAACATCCCACTCGTGTGTATCACTCGTTACACACATAGTGGTGTGTCCATTAAAAAAATTGATTGGTAAAAAAAGGGCCAATAATGAGTTTACATCACAATTTTTACAGTTCTCTACAAAATTGTTTCAGTACAACGGTATACACAATTGTGGGAATACTTTTTAGGTATACAACTATTATCAGTAGTTTCTTAAGCAGTTATTACGGGTGAGGTTCACGGGTGAGGTTGTTTATTTAATATTTAAACGTTGGAGTTTGTGAAACTTGGACATTGTGAAACAGTGATTATTTGAATGTTATAGTTTTGGAGCTTATGAAATTTGGAAATTATGAAACACGCTGTTCATTTAATATTTTAAGCGTTGGAGTTTGTGAAATTTGGAGTTTATGAAACGCTCCCGTTATTACCACCTTGTATTCTTTAACGTCTCCAGACATTTTTCTTTATCAACATGTAAACTTCTTTTTCAAACCTCATGTAAACTTACTCGTTGGTAATGTAATTGCTTGTTGTTGTTGTTAGACAGAATGACAAGTGCCTGATATATCAGTGGGCATCTCTCAGGAAGCGACGCAGGTGGCGGTTCAGTGCTGCCACCCGCCGCTGACATCCGCATGAAATTTCCCTCCAAGCGCCAGATGTGACCAATACATTACCTATGCTATAAATTAGCCGACCGGGGTTCCCTGTTGTACATGTACAGCAGACCTTGCTTTACACCTTTTGTCTATTATGTTTATCTCAATTGTTTTCAGACCTATTTACCGAATGAAGTATCATGAAAGTATCATTAAATATTAATATTCTCTAAAAAAAACATTATTTTCGGATTACTTATTTTTTTATTTATATTTAAACTCAGTAAGAAAAGTAACTATTGATGCTTGTAAAAAAATATATGTAGAATAGTAAAACTGCATCTTAAAGTTTCAGATGTGTTTAGGGAAAACGGTCCAAACTCCATGAAATATTTTGTAGATCCGCCGATAGTCAAACCCCCTCTTCACACCCATGTTTTTGTTGGTATTACATAGTTTAACCATTTTCTTTTTTATGTTTTAATGGAAGTAAATGAATTTTGATGTTCCAAAAACTTCTAGGATATTATTCTACTTCAAATAATTAACTACTAGTATTAAGCAAGTATGGTCAGCTTTGGAAACCACATTGAGTTAACTATTGAAAATAGTTTTACGTCAAATCCTTACTCGTAGATGACTTATAAGTGTGTAGCCATCAAGTATGGGTTGGTAGAATATTTCCAGGGACCTGAGGGACTAAAACTTTACTTTTGCTGAAAAATCTACAGAACGTTAGAGAACTTAAAACACAATTGTTCCCATTGCAATGCAATGAGAAAATCAAAGCGCACGTTTTGAACGCATTAAACTTGGATTAAAATCAGCAAGTTTCGCACAGGGTAGCCCTCATGCGCCCGCATTCAACTGTGTAAGACGCTGTGATCAATCGTTCCTCCCAATTGAATGATGATTCAACCCGATCATTTATTCAATTTGAAATTATCACTTCTACATATCGTCTCTGCCTAGCAAACCTTTGACCGGTATTAACAGTGACTAGAAAGGTATAGCCATAGACAAATAGAATTAAATATAGACGGACAGCAGTGCTGCGCTCCTAGCGATGGACGCCAGGACATACGCTAACCGCAGCACTGCTGTCGGTCTATTTGATTCTATTCGTCTATTGTATAGTCAACAATGAGTTATAAGTAACATGTAACCCCACTTCAAGAGAACGAATCGCATTACCACAAGAACTGGGGAGCTGGGACAGTGATGAGCTCAGAGCTTAAGAGCCCGAGGTCGTGGGTTCGAATCCCGCCAATCACCAATGGATTGTCAATGTGATAACACCGCAAACCTCTAGGACTAGCCTGAAGTGATGTCTCAAACAGTTCCAGGCTAGAACTAGCGTCTAGGATGTGAATGTGACATTAAAATCAACTACAACGAGAATAAATACCATGTAGCGTAATGCAATTTCACTGTATGTAAGACTACAAGATCACACAACTCATCATACACTCAATTCCATTCATTCTTGGCTTAAAATACCTACTTTGTATGGTCGCTATTTCATTGAAAAGTATTAAAAAGTTACCTTATATCGTAATATAGCTACGCAAACCTTATTAATACCTGTCTTTTTAAGGTTAGGAAAGTTCAGTCTATATAGGTTAGAGTAGACAAATTTTGATATTATCTTCTCTAAGTAACATCGTCTAACAGTTAACAGGTCTCAGAAAATATTTATCTATACGGCGATCTTTTAAATAGAACTGCTGTCAAATTACTGTATAATTGTGACCAAAGATCGAACATATTCTAGCTACGTTAATATAGTTATTTCTACAGACATCACATTTTCTGACTGTATTCGCTACGACAAACATTAGGAGTACGATTCAGTAATAAAGTCGTCATCAGGTGCACGACCCATCTGTGGCGACGAATTAATCCCAGAAAAAGTTGAACCCGAGTTTCACCCTCGAGATTGTAATGTGTGTCCCGGAAATGTGCAACTGCAACTATGCGTTGGTCTGTATTCGTAGCTAAATATTTGTTAACACCGATTTAACCTAAACAATTTAATATGAGCAAGATTTTGTAGCAGGCCTACTTGAATGTTTACTTGTATGTTTATATTTCGTATGCCGTTATTTGGTCTCGATTCCAATGACATTGACTTTGTTCAACTTCTCAAATAACCCCCATTTTAATGTATGGGGGTTATAAATCATTTGTACTTAAATGAAAGAATATAACGCAAAACTCTAGAGATATTACTCTTTGTAATCACATGGATTACAAAACACCGGGTTTGGCTTAAAGTTACTTTTTGTTAATTTACATGAGTGGTTATTTATACAGTACTGTAGTTACTTATCGGACCTAAGCATTTAATAATGACTGCGCATTAAAAACAAACTAATGCTTTGTTATATTTTGCTATAAGCAAGTAAAAATCAATCAAGATCCTGTAAACCTGTCACAGAAAAAACAATATTTGTACACCTATAAATTCGTGCTAAAAATGTAATAATCTGTATCCTGCTTTGTAGTTTTTCATCGTAATAAGAGAGGTTTTCTTGCTTTTAATGTGTGTTAGAAGTTTTTTTCAGTTTGTTATGTACGTAATCAATTTGGAACAGCAGTTAAAATATTTTATTCTCTTTGCAGTTGTTTTCTTTGAATATTTTATACTCTTTGGAGTTGTTTTCTTTACTAAAGATTGATTTGTGATTTAAATGTGCATTGTTGTAATGTGAGTTTGAGTTGGATATTAAAACTTGTGTAAAGTAATAGCTCTCTGATTGATAGTTTTTAAGCTTTAACAAACTTATCTAGAATTGAATCTAAAAGTTGATGCGAATCCCAACAAAGTGTGTTTTTAAATGAAGATTTTACTTCAGTCACGTTAGTAAATTTGTTTTCGGAAGTTAAATTTAAACAGAAAAGGATTTTTCTTTTTTCAAATAACCTATCAAGTCCCGCACTCGAGCCACTAGTACACCCCCACTCTAAGGGTGTATATTTTTCCTAGGAGGCTAGGCACGAGCCCGGGATTGTTTTTCACATTACTTCAGGCTAGACCTAGGGGTTGCGAAATTCTCACTTATATCAAATCCATCGGTGACTTGGCGGGATTTGAACCCGGGACCTCAGGGACTGAAGTTCCGCGCTCTAACCACTACCAGCTCGCTCCCCACTCTAAGGTAGGATGATGCCCAACAACACAGTGATGGGTTAGAGTAAACAAAGTGACAGTCCCAATTGTAATCTTGGCCCAGCTGAGACTTGCACCAATTACAGTATCCAAACACCCCCCTCACCTCCCCCCGCAGATAAATCAAACCTTCAGCCTTGAGTAGGATTACCGGCCACATTTGGCCTCGGAATTTGTCAGAATGTTGGAGCTAAGAGGCTTAACCGCGGTATCTGCCTGGCCCTTACACCCCCTCCCCCCTCCACCACCACATCTCATCTAGCCTACGACTTGACGGTACGTAGAGTGTATCGATTAGTATTGATTTAGTTCACTGGAAATGTTATTAGAAATTTAGCTAGATAAATTTGAAAGCTACAGCTGCTTAAAGCAAAAAGAAATTAAAATGCCAAGACAGCGGTTCAAGTAAAGCATCGTCTTCTGTCAGTTGGGTAGTAGCGTGGTTAAGTGCTCGCCTAACAATCAAAAGGTCGCCGGTTTGATTCTCAGTAGCTTTTTTATGGTTCGAAATTGGACCCAGCTGATAATTGGGCTTTAAGTAAATTATCCTGACTGATGAAACAGTTTATTTTAGTCAGTAGCAAAGCAACTTAGATCATCTCACTCCATTCTACACTCATCCTTCGCTCTGTATTTGTGTTTAAATACGCACCTAGGTGGCGTCCCATCTCAATAGATAATTGATATTTTTAAAAGACCATATTAAATGTGCAATGACCAAGGTAATCTAAGCCCAATACTAACAACCAAAATGATTTTTCAGGATCGAACCGACGACATTCGATTCTAATTTGATTTGCTACAGGTCAGCTATATAATCCTCACGTCTCCCAATTATGTCTTTCTATCAAATACAATTTTCTTATCTAGTGATTTCACGATAAATTTTTCGGTATTAACAATTTATCGGCTTATTAACCGAACCTTATAATCTACGTCACCATTTTTAGAATATGAAACCCATACTATTCTGTAGTTCAACACGTTGTCTAGGTCGGCGATTGCTGTTATGGGTACGTGTTGTAAGATGTTGCTTGTGAAGGGAGGCAAGTGGTTGTTTCCATATCAAGCTCACACATTGGTGGATAATTAGACTAAGACGTGAAGCCCAGTTAATTAAGGAAGCCGCCTGGAGCATATGGTGCTGGCCTATCAATAACTCGCACGTAATACAATCAGCCAAAATATGCTGTTAAATTTAGTTTTCGCTACACTACTGTGAAATGACATGTTTTCGTTACATGTTTATCACCTGCGCAAATACATCATTACATTTTTTACTACGGAAAAAGAGTGTTTACCTTGAGAAAGTAATGTTTACTATCTTTTTTGGTTTTGGCCGACGTAAACAAATAAATATATGTTATTGTTTTGTCAACTGTTTCAATTTTCAACATTCAAAACTGTACAACCAAAGTAAATATTAACTTTTAATTGAAGGCATAACATAAAAATGCTATGTTTTTTGTAATGTTCATAACTGTAATAAAGAAGTTTCCAATGTATGTTTTAATTAAGAAAATAATTAGTCTTTGTAGTGTAGCGAAAAGTAACGTTCAAAACACGAGTGAAAATGGGTCTATAGAATTCTCGACCATTTAAAGTGCTCGATAAATCTCGCACTTCAAACATGGTCTCAAATATTCAATGACACACTTTCTACCCTTGTTATGAAATATCCTATTACAAGTTTGGCACTATTTATGTTTGTAGTCATAAAAGGTGTTTGGAGTATTTTATCAATATATTTAAGTCATCTTAACGTCATTTATTAATTATTAGTTTTCTTTATGCACTCTAAACAGTTTTATGTTATTAATTAGTATAACCCGTATTAACCGTGATCAAGTGATTATGTTGTTAAAGATATGGTCTGATAAAATTAATTGCACTTTCTCCAGTTATTTGTGGTTTTTAAGACGTCAGAACATATGATTCACCCTTGCGTCGATATAAAATTTTAAATCCATGTTTGTTTGACTTGTGTTATTAGTATTACAATAATTGGGCTAAAAACTGTGAAATGACACGAGCAGCACAGAACTATTTTTGTGTACAAGATTTTTATTAGTACATTAAACAAAAAACGTCAATTTTATTTAGAATATCACCAGAATTGTATTGATAATTTAAAACCTTCACTTGCACTCAACTTCGACATGTTTTGTTTACATATTTGAGTAACGCCGTGGTATTCTCCCAACGCTATATCCGCAACACACGCAAGGCTCTACATTGCTGACAGCGCCGTTGTATCTGTTACAGGCAAGACTCTATATTGCTGACAGCGCCGTTGTATCTGTTACAGGCAAGGCTCTATATTGCTGACAGCGCCGTTGTATCTGTTACAGGCAAGGCTCTATATTGCCGACAGCGCCGTTGTATCTGTTACAGGCAAAGCTCTATATTGCCGACAGCGCCGTTGTATCTGTTACAGGCAAGGCTCTATATTGCTGACAGCGCCGTTGTATCTGCTACACGCAAGGCTCTACATTGCTAACAGCGCCGTTGTATCTGTTACAGGCAAGACTCTATATTGCTGACAGCGCCGTTGTATCTGCTACAGGCAAGGCTCTATATTGCTGACAGCGCCGTTGTATCTGCTACGGGCAAGGCTCTATATTGCTGACAGCGCCGTTGTATCTGCTACAGGCAAGGCTCTATATTGCTGACAGCGCCGTTGTATCTGCTACAGGCAAGGCTTTATATTGCTGACAGCGCCGTTGTATCTGCTACAGGCAAGGCTCTACATTGCTACCAGTGCCGTTGTATCTGCTACGGGCAAGGCTCTATATTGCTGACAGCGCCGTTGTATCTGCTACAGGCAAGGCTCTATATTGCTGACAGTGCCGTTGTATCTGCTACAGGCAAGGCTCTATATTGCTGACAGCGCCGTTGTATCTGCTACAGGCAAGGCTCTATATTGCCGACAGCGCCGTTGTATCTGCTACAGGCAAGGCTCTATATTGCCGACAGCGCCGTTGTATCTGTTACAGGCAAGGCTCTATATTGCTGACAGCGCCGTTGTATCTGTTACATGCAAGGCTTTATATTGCTGACAGCACCGTTGTATCTGTTACAGGCAAGGCTCTATATTGCTGACAGCGCCGTTGTATCTGTTACAGGCATTCAGTATAATCAGGCATTCAATGCATTGCTTAAAGAAATGGACCAGGCAAGATGTCGAATAGAGATCATTACATAATATGCCTAATAATTCTATAGAATGCCTGTTGACACTGCAGGCTGAGTATAAAATACTGTTGTAGGACTTTTTTGATCCTTTTTGGAATTAATTTATTTAATCTAAAATAAACCAACCTAACTTAACCTAACCATGTACACAATATTTCATCATTCTAAAGGATTTTTTAGAATTAAGATTGTTTTCTAGCATTAACCAATCTAATCTAAAACCAACCTAACCTAACGATACACGAAATAAATCAAGACTAAATGTTAATAATTTTTTTTTACAAATAGCTTTATTTTATACTATCTCTGACACATCTATAGGCATTATACACGATACTTAGTCGAAGTGTATAAAATCCTATTTTTATTATTCTATTTCATACTTTGCCTAAAAAATTCAGGAATTGTGTAGAATGTCTGCATTATGTACTTTGCCTGTAACACCTAAACCCACTGAATGGAACCAAACGTCAAAGTTCCTTTTAGTTGGTGTATCACCTTATCTCCGAGCAAAACTATCAATGAAAATATTGCAAGTTTTAATTCCTCAATTTATATGTTCTGCGTTTTTTATTTTTCTGAGAAATACTGTAGATTAAATTTAAAACAATTTTCCAATTCGATAATGTTATAGAAAACTAAGGGTTTTAAGTGTAGAACATGTCCACACTAGTGCAAATAAATTGTAATAATTTTCCAGTACATTGGCATCATTTGATTGTCCCTCCCCCCTTCTCACTCTCCCAACCCTATCTTTCCCAAAACTGTCCCAGGTGTTTCGCCTTGAGCAAAGCCTTTCTTATTTGTATTACTAATGATTCAATTTCTTCACCTCGACATTTATCCTTTACAGGGATGATGTTGATAACTAAGACAATTTACACTTTAAAATTGATAGCTGAGTGGCGTAACAATATCAACAATGAGTAGGTTTAAAATAGAAAGCTGTATTGAATGAAACATAAAACGTTGAGTTAAAACAGACATTTTGACCTTAGTTTGGTATTCAACTTTAGCTAAGGAAATATAATTTCTACGATTTGCGTGCATGATCAGATTTGACCTACAATTTTTTTACGTTAATTATTTTAAACATCTTTGCTGATTTGTATACTACACTTCTTTCTGAAAGCAAAATAGTTCTGTCTAATGGATAAAAAGTAAGTTTTACTTTCGAAAACAAAATGGTTCTAATGAATGAACTAAATACAATTTTACTCTGTAGGATACGATTAAGATTTCTGCCGTAGCTTTAAACTAACGTGTTAATGTTTTTATTCAGCCTAATTTCTTAAAAATGTGCTCTATTATATTTTGGCACACAATTTCAAAGTGATTTGGTATTTCAAAATCAAATTATTGACAAGCATTTTAAAATTGCACTTAAATAAAAAAAAAACAACACTTAAAAATGCATTCATGCAATTTTTTTTGTTTTATCTGAAAAAGTACTGTCCATACAATGTTTAAAAAATTAATATCAGTAAAAGGATTTACATTATTATACCTAGGATATTCATGAACGCTGAAATGATGACGTCATGTACACTAGGTACTTCGTCAATTTATTAGCACCGACTTTCCGACCTACAATGCCCGGGTGGGTTTGACGTAGGGTGGAGTTGACGCCAGGTATTGTCTTTTGATTTGTTGTCAACTCTTTGTAAATGAAGGTGTCACAGGCAGACGACGGCTAGAAACGCCGGCCTACAAAGTCACTGATTTGTTTGCGATTGACAGTTTTTTGCTGATATCGATAGCATCGAACGCATATTCGTTTGTAGTTCGGTTTCTTGACAAACAAAGAACCGTTTGTATCAGAGTTTCAGAGGCTCGAATGTTACGTTTTATGAATGTCAAATGTTTTCAAATTTTGTTTATTAATCTATACTAGCTGCATTTTATATTAAATCCTTTTTTGGAAATCGTCCAAACTCAAACCGTTATGTATGGGTTGAATCCATCCCTGGTGCAACGAATTCCGCGATGATAATTACTGGCTGGTAACACACGCAAAATATGGTTTTGGCCCTCAATATACAGGGTGTTCAAAACATTTGGGGACATAATTCAAGTAGGGATTCCTTGGGTCAAAATAAAGAGAAAATCAAAATTACATTATTTCCAAAATCTCTTCGCTAACCACAATCAGCCATATTTGAGCAATATAAGTTTAAAGAATTAAAATGACCGCCATTTTGAAATGTTAAGATGCATCAAGATAGTTTTGTTTCTAACATGGGGCTCTTCTACCCATAGGCTACATTCCAAGTTTCATAAAGATCGGTTGAAAGAATTCAAAGATAAGAATGTTTATGTATAAAATAAAAATTGGCGGATCTTTAATGAAGTGATTTTTGAAAAAAGTTGTATTCTTGATTTTCTCTTTATTTTTACCCAAGGAATCACTACGTAAATTATGTCCCCTCCTTTTTTGACCACCCTGTATATATATATGTCTCTGTAATTTAATCCATTGTTGGAAATTGTATTGTCTTAAACTATTGATTTAATTACCAAAAGCCATACAATCTTTCTTGACAAATTCATTCCGCCCAAGTAGTTTTTTGTTAATTTTCTTAATATGTTTAGAATATGAGAAGCGGTCTGTTGAAATAACCTATTTGGCAAAGGTTTTAAATACTAGAGATATAAACTAGTTTTAAAAATGTTAATCCTAAATCCATTATGAGTAACACAATAAAATGAGAACGTTGCTAGACTAAGTTTTACCGACTAATTTGTTGGCGAATTAAGAGTAAAATTTTAAGAGGGACGAAAGTTCAATATGTATACTGCAAATATATTTCGTATCCCGGTGTAATCTAAAACCTTTTGTGGTGTGTGATGGTGTCTAACTGCATTTAATTGAGGTAATGTTGACAAACGTTACCTCTTTACCTCTTTTTTAGTGCGCCCTTTGCCATTTGATTAAAATAGTAGTGAAGTGGTATTTTTTTTTAAATATGAGTTTAATACAATTGAAAAAGTTTGAAAAATAACAAACTAATAGTAAACGTTAAAAAATAACCTTATACAAGAATGTAAAAATGAATTCTATATACATCACAGAGAAACTTACCTTTCAGCGGATTCATGGTGATGTTAAAACTAAACAAGAGCGAATGTTAACATCCCTGATGTCCAATTCAACACATGATTGCACTACTAATTTCTTCCGTTTCCTCCCAACCACTGGGTGTCAGTTAAGAAAATAAATAACTTCTTGGCCAGTATCGAACATGTTAATAAATTACCTGAAAGCACAAAAATACGTCAAATAACACTTATAATAATACAGGGTTTATATAAAGTCCTAAACGACAACAGATAAATCAATAAGATTTGGTACATCAACACCACACCTAAAAATCTACTTTTTCAAGAAACTATGAATTTTCTGTCATATCATGGGGACGTCCCGCAAGGAGTCAGAAGAAAATCTTAAATAGAGGCATAGGTTGTGACATGTACATCAAATTAAAGACCTTTACTAGCAGAATATAATGCCGCAAATTTGAACTCAAACGGACAACAGAGCCAAGAATGACAGTTGTTCAAAGATTCATTTAATTTGCTATTATACGCTTACTCCTCAGGGGGCACAGCCCTAGGAAGAAAATTGTTAACGTAAGCATAGGTAGATATGCACATCAAATTAAAGGTCTTCACTAGTAGATTACAATGCCATAAATTCAAGCTCAAGAGAACGCCTGAGTAAAAAATGGCAGTCGTTCAAAGTTTCAAAATGGCATATTCAAGAAATCTTTTAACGGCTGCCCTTTTACGCAGGATCAACCTTTTGAAGTGCGATTTGTGGCATTATTCTACTAAAGAAGACCTTTCATTTGATGTGCATATTGACCTATGCTCCAATTTTAAGATTTCCTTCTGACTCCTTGCGGGACGTCCCCATTTTATGACAGAAAATTCATAGTTCCTTAAAAAAGAAGATTTTTGGTGTGGTGTTGATGTACCAAATCTTATTGATTTATCTGTTGTCGTTTAGAAAATATTAAGCCCGTGCGGGACTTTATATACACCCTGTATATTTACACTTATACTGTTTACTCACAAGACGGTTAATACAAAAGATGGTAGGGGGTGATCGATTTCGATTAGACACTCCGATCATCACTAGGCACAATACAGGCGACTCAGTTAAGAAAACGACGATCGGCGGATTCTTAGTGGTAAGGTTAATAACCGTCCTGAAATAAGAAAATTTAATTTTATTTACTTTATTTACGCAATTGCTTTGTTTGTTTTTTAGCATACATAGACACTAACGTCTAGCCTTAAAATACCCTCACCACAGCATATCTGCATACTAACCGAACTAGCATTTACCTGGTTGGACTTTCACTCAATATTCTCTTGAAATAGTCAAATTATTGTTTAATTACATTAATTTTAATGATTATTCAGGTTTACTCTTACAGAAAAGCTAAGCAAATGAGTTTTTTAACTGAACAGAAAGTTGGAAAAAGTGAACATGAAGTTCGTATTGAATTTCATCAAAATCAGATGATTTTTACTTGTGTAACAGACATTTTGACCTGATGTTTTTTTGTCTAGGTCTTACCATGATACCGGTAATAGCTATTTCTTATGGTAAATTCGCTCTTACACACCCTAGTTAATTTTAAACTCTAGCAACTACCAATGGAAGAAAGTGAGAAAGACAACTAACAGTAAAACGTTTATAAAATTCCAATTTTCAACATTTAACGTCCAGACGAAGCTATTTAAATGTTTATTTATGGGCAGATAAACAAGTGGTAATAGCCCTAGTGATGGACGTGCTCATCCCCTTTCAAAACCAGTCATCACTGTGTGGTCCTGACGTACAGATTGGCTATCAATCCGGCTGTAATAGACTTTTAAATTAACCTAGTTCAAAATCAATATAAATCTAGTTATTTTCACCAAAAACAAGACACGTGTGAAATCATTGGTTATTCAATCCTTTTTTATAAACTGTGGACAAATTGAATATAGGTTTAACAGCTAAATAATATTATATTTAGCTTATAAAAGTTTTTGTTTTCTGAATAAAGGGATTGTCCAGAGTTTTACTCGTTATCTAGACATTGACGATACAAAGGATAGTGAAATTAGGTTAGTACCTGAAGTCGAAATGTATTGCTCATAAATAAAATCAACAAAAACCAGCTTTAATTTATTGAAATAAAAATAAGTTGTCATCCTGATCATTTTAAGCTTGTCATTATCTTATCTTCCAGTTTCTACCTAATACAGTGGCTCCGCGAATAGCAACTGTAAGGTACAAAGTCAAAAAGATTCCAAGAAATAGTTGATTCGTTTTTTTTTTTCAAAAAAGAGGTTGGCGACCTATTTTAACCTTGTATTTGCCCGTCCACATAGACTACAGATCTGTGCGTGGAACGTATTCAGCAAAGCAAGGGGTGAGCCGGTATAGTACGCAGGTGAACCGTACTGGTAAATTTTAGTGGCAGTGACCAGGATCCGAACTCACGACGTTGCTGCCTTGAGCCCGAAGTCTTCGACGCTACCAACTGAGCCACCGACTTAGCAAATAACACATTTTAAGAGTTACATTTTAAGAGAGCAAATAAGTGTGGAATACGTTAAAAGTCTTACAATACTCCGAACACTTTTCATAATTGTTTAAGATAAGCTACAACTGTACACTAATGATGTATTTAATTTCATTAATCAGTTTTAACAATAGTTTTTTGTTGAATTAAACTTTTTAACCTTTTTGGCACTTTAACTGAGTAGAAGTCAAAACTAAAACCGGTTGAATATGGTGTACGTGGAATAAAAAAGCGTAATTAAATTACTTAAAATTGTCACAGGTCACATCAGACATCAGATCTGAACCCGAGCAGAAATGTCACGGTGACTTTCGAAACTTATTTTATGGACAAAACATAGACGTCACTCCTGACAGGCGACCGCGGCGGAGTTTCAAAACAATTAAATCCGTTACCGGTGTTTTTGGTGTCGTGAAAAAAAAACTGGGGCAAAAGTAAAACAAATTAAACAATCCCCTAATTAACAATGTTTTAATGTTGCCGTGCGAAAGAATTGTCAGTGGTTGGTCGGGGGGTGATAGCTTGTCACCGACAGAAGACCGACACTCAACTTGTTTTCAGCGGGATTTTTATTTTCGCCATGTTGGCAGCACTCGCCGTCACCGCCAGGCATGCTTCAACTTTTCACACGTTGCAAAATTAGTTCTCCCCGCGGTTTTTCCCACTGTCCGCTCCAGGCTGCGAGTTTTAAACTGTTTTTAATTCCGCTGAGAACAAAAAGAAAAGAAGTAGGAAAGATTTACAACGGAAGTGATTAATTCCGTGTCCGGTGGTCGGGACGGTTGTGATTGATGACGTCATCTTGTATTACGTCACAACTCACGTCATCAACCGCTGGTTTGCATTCATACCGTGTGGTTTAACGGTTTGGACTCAATACTTGAGCTTTAAGGGTGTAAAATGGGATTTTTATAAACATTCATTTAACATATCGTCCATTCACTTCATGACGCAAAATAATGTAAATGCATATTTTACTGAAAATTGTAAACGTGAACAACAATTCAGCTATAATAATCATAATAAAAACTGAAAATATTACGAAGTAATTTAAGGATAACTAAGAACTCGTACACTTATATAAAATCTAACGGTGATTAAAAATACAATTAAAATCTAATTGAAAAACGTATTCTTACTATCTAAGTGAAGCTTATAATAGTTAAAATATCATTTAGTAAATCTTCATTATTTTCAATGTACTATATGTTACATACATTTGTATGGCTTTCTCCTTCGACAAACATTTTTTTATTATTTTATATTCCAAAAAAGTTGATCCAGATTAAAGTTAGCGTATTTGTAGAAAATTCCTAACTACAATACTTTTAACGCAGTAACACTATCCAAAATACATATCGAACTATTTAATGTTCACTAGGAGAATCGAAAAATAAATCAGCTTAAGAGAAGAATGAATCATCATGCATCCTGACACTTTTTATCAGTCATTCCACTCTAAATGTTTAATGTATGGAGTATTTCGACGGCCACGATATTCTAAAATACCGTGTAACTAGTTTCCTCTAATCTCGATATACAGGGTGTCTTGCAACTGACAGTAGTAGTTAATATATCAATAACATATGGTAATTGTTCAACATATGTTTTGTGTGTTATTGTTTATATTTGGATTGAGTTTTTGTTAAAATAGAAATACACAACCTTTCATGAATTCTGTATAATTATTTAATAATTTTAATCTAATGACATGGTGCCGAAACCCACACGGAATAGAAATAAAAGGTATGAATTTAAGGAAGATGACGATATCCATACAAACCATCCAGAAGACAAGGATAATAATGTAAAGCCACCAAAATGTCTTGTGGTTTCAAGTACTCAGATGGCTCCTTCTTGGAAGAAATGGAAGCAACAGTGGAACTGGTACTACACAGCTTCTGGCCTTGATAGGAAATCTAATGCAGTACAGGTAGCATCATTTATGTCTAGTTTAGGCCCAGATGTTATAGATATATATAACAGTTTTGGTTTCATGGATGATGAAGATATTGAATTAGATGAAGTTGTTCAACGATTTGATAAGTTTTTTGTTGGTAAATCTAATGAAGTGTTTGAAAGATTTTTGTTCAACAAAATTACACAAGAAACCCATCAAAGTTTTGAAGATTTTTTTACAAAATTGGTTAACCAAGCTAATTCTTGTAATTTTGAGCAACTAAAAAACAGTTTGATTAGAGATAGAATAGTAATTGGCATATCAGATTCTAGCTTAAAGGAAAAGTTACTTTCTACTGAGAACCTTACCTTAGATAATGCAATTAGTAAGTGTAGGGCACATGAACAAGCTAAGAAACAGCTAGCAGAAATATCCTCTGACAGCCCTAGAAATGTTAATGTTGTTAAAAGGGATGATTCCTTTTCTAGGCCTACGTCACAAAATTCAGTCTTTGACTGTAAACGTTGTGGTTTACAACACTCTAGAGGCCAATGTCCAGCTTTTAATCGAACTTGCAATCAATGTTTGACTAAAGGTCATTTTGCTAAGATGTGTAAAACTCGAAAGAATCTCCCTAGTAAAAGTAAACATACTGATGTTTTAGAGGTTGTAGAGAATGAAGATTCTGATTATCCGTTGCATGTTGATTGCATCTCTAACCCAGTCAAGAATCAAGATTGGACAGAATTATTGGAATTGCCAAATAACAAAACTGTGCAGTTTAAATTAGACACTGGGGCTCAGTGCAATGTTATTTCCCATGATTTGGCACTAGCTTGTAATCTGAACATTGTACCTTCTGCAACTAAATGCCTTGTTTCTTTTAACAACCAAAAAACGCCAGTTTTGGGTGAAGCCATTTGTCCAGTTGTAACCAAAAAGTCTCATAAAGACACTGTCTTGTTTGTAATAGTTCCAAATGGGCATCAGTCAATATTAGGAAGAGTATCATGTGAAACCCTAGGGTTCGTAAAACGGATTGCTGGTATAAATGATCAGTCTTTAAGTGGATTATATGATGGAATAGGGTGTTTGAAGTCATTTGAGTATGATATTGATCTTGTGGAAAATCCTAGTTTCAAAATACACCCACCCAGGCGAATACCCCATCCAATACGTGACGCAGTGAAAGCAGAACTTGACCAAATGGTAAAAGACAAGATTATTACTCCGGTAAGTGAGCCTACTCCTTGTGTGTCTCCTATGGTCATAGTCCAACAAAGAGACAAAATACGTCTTTGCATTGACCCAACTGATCTTAACAAAAATGTAAAGCGTAGACATTATCCATTGGCTACATTAGAGGACATCTCAGCTAGATTGAATGGTTCTACTTTATTCACCATCCTTGATTGTAAAAAAGGATTCTGGCAGATAAAAGTTACAAAGAGGACATCCAAACTACTAACTTTTTCAACACCTTGGGGGCGCTACTCTTGTTTACGCATGCCCTTTGGTTTGGTATCGGCCCCTGAAGTGTTCCAGTATATTATGTCAGACTTGCTCAAAGGAATAAAGAATGTAGAGTGTTCAATGGATGATATACTCATTCACAGTAACAATGAAAAAGACCTGCAAAAGATTACGAATGAAGTAATGACAAAGCTCAGTGAATCAGGACTTACACTTAACAAAGAAAAGTGTATATTTGCTAAACCGTTGGTGAAATTTCTTGGTCACATAGTTTCAGACCAAGGGTTACAAGCTGATCCTGACAAAGTAGCAGCCATTTCAAGAATGAAGGAACCCACATGTTTGTCTGAGCTTCAGAGATTTTTAGGTTGTATAACTTACTTATCAAAGTTTATACCAGATGTTTCGGTTGATACTCAACCTCTAAGAGTTCTCACTGAGAAAAATGTGGCTTGGTTCTGGGATACGCCACAACGAGAAGCATTTAACAAGTTAAAGCAAAAACTGCAAAGAACTCCTGTGCTTCGTTACTATGACCCCAACTCTCCTGTGACTCTATCTGTGGATTCAAGCAGTTATGCAGTAGGTGCTGTTATGTTACAATCTGGGCAGCCCGTAGCTTATAATTCCAAAGCATTGACTCAATCACAACAGAACTACAGTCAACTTGAAAAAGAGACATTCGCAATACTGACTGCTTGCAAAAGGTTTCATGAGTATGTATGGGGATGCAAGGAGTTGATAATTGAATCAGATCATAAGCCTTTGGAGGCTATCTTTAAGAAACCGTTGTCTGATGCTCCTCCCAGAATCCAAAGAATGTGTTTGGAAATATTACCATATCGACCAAAAGTTGTGTACAAGCGGGGTTGTGAGCTTCATCTGGCCGATACCTTGAGTAGAGATTGCTACAATGACAATCAAGATGATGAACCTCACAGCTTTGATATTCAGTTGATAATTCCCATGTCTTCTGATACAGTTTCTCGAATCAGAACTAGTGTTGGAAAATGCACAGAGCTTTCTAAGTTGAAGGAAATGATCTTGAATGGATGGCCCGAAGAAAGAAGCACTGTTGACAAGGACTTGGTAAAATATTTCACTTTCAGAGAAGAACTAAGTTGCTATGATGGTCTTTTGTTTAAAGGAAGCCGTTTGATTATACCTGATGAAATGAAACATGAAGTGTTACAGAATATTCACCGTCCTCACAAATGTGTTCAAAGTTCAATTAATACAGGACGTGACTATGTATATTGGATTAATATGGAAAGAGATATTGAACAATATGTAGCAAGGTGCAATGTATGCAGCAAATATCAACGAGATAAACCTCAAGATGTGATCCTTCAAGAAACAGTACCAGTGAGGCCATGGCAGTTCATCGGAGCTGATGTTTTTGAATGTGGAGGTAAAGACTTCTTAGTAGTTGCTGATAGTTACTCAGGATATTTTGAGTGTGAAAATCTAAGGAACAAAAGTAGCATTACTGTTATTACACACCTAAAAAAGTACTTTGCAACTCATGGTATTCCAGATGAACTAAGAACTGATGGAGGGCCATGTTTTGCTTCTATGGAATTTACTAAATTTGTATCCGAATGGAAATTTAATCATAGAATTTCATCTCCTCATTTTCCAAGATCCAACGGGCTAGCGGAGAGGTATGTCCAAGAAGGGAAAAACTTGATCCTCAAGTGTCAAGAAGAACAGTCCGATATTTATCTTGCACTTCTTCATCACCGTAACACACCAAGAGGTAACCTAGGTTCCCCGGTTCAGCGGCTGATGAGTAGGAGGACAAAGACTCTTCTTCCATCTACAAACAACCACCTTATTCCGATGGTCATAAAGAATGTTTCAAAACAGCTAGAAAAAATTAAAAGACGAGAGAAGCTGTACGGTGATGTGAGGAAAACAGAGCCTGATCAATTTAAACTCGATGAACCAGTGCTCTTTAGATTCAAACCAAAGTGTTGGCTGAGGGCAAAGATTGTTCAAGTTGGTCCTGAACCTCGATCGTACAAAATCCAGACTGGTGATGGACGAGAATACCGAAGGAACTCATGGTTCCTAAGAAGAGACAAGACATTCAGAATCTCCCATGATGTGATTAAAGGTAAATTGTCCAGGTCAGAATTACATAACAATGATTCAACTCCTGTTGTAAGACGAGGGGAAAGGATTAGAAGAAAACCAAATCAATTTGACTTGTGAAGGAGGGATGACAGTAGTAGTTAATATATCAATAACATATGGTAATTGTTCAACATATGTTTTGTGTGTTATTGTTTATATTTGGATTGAGTTTTTGTTAAAATAGAGATACACAACCTTTCATGAATTCTGTATAATTATTTAATAATTTTAATCTAATGACAGCAACCACATGAACAAACTTTGTGACGTTATTCAGCATGTCTAAAAGAAACAAAGAATGTAATATAACATGTGCCTATCTCAGTCTGTGTTCGGTCTATCTGTATGTATGTGATTTTTACAAAAGCGTTCATAACTATTTAACTGCTTGAGCTACAGCGTGGAAATTCTGTAAAAATGTTTATCTTATTGACTGTTAGTGTAAAATAACCCTTGAAACGTAAAAAATTGCGGTTTTACAAAATATTGAACGCCAAATTCCATGAAAACCGTTAATCAAAATATTTGCAGGAAAGGTAAAATCTAGTATATTTCATGCAAATTACAATGATATCTTATAAGCTTAGTTTAGACAGAGAATAACTGAGGAATAATTTTACCTTCAGTTTTCTCCATTTAATCAATGTTAAAAAGTAGTTTTATCAATTTAACATCGTTTAAATGGAGAAAACCGTATGTATGGCAGAAAAAAATAAATTTCTCAGTCATTATTTGTACAAACTAAGCTTATGAGATATCGTTGTAATCTGCAAAAAATTTACTAAATTTTACATATCTTGCAAATACAGTAAAATTAAAGTTCTTTTGTGGAATTTGCCAAAAAATATTTTTAAAACCCACCATTTTAAAATTGGTTAAGAGCTTGTGTTCATTTTGCACAATAGGATTGGTCAATAAGATAAACATATTTACAGAATTTCAACGCTGTAACTCAAACAGTTAAGGAGATGTAATGAATGTTTTGTAAAAACCACGTACATGCAGATAGACCAAAAACGGAATGAGATAGAACACAAGTTATTTTACATTTGTGTTTCTTTTGGCATGCTTATTAACGTGACAAAGTTTGTTCATATGGTTGCAAGACACTCTGTTTACATTGGCTGCCAAGTCAGTGTTAGCGGGCCGCGCCGTGGCATTCTGCCGACGCTATACCCGCAGCACACGCCTGGCCCTGTATTGCTAGACAGCGCCGTTGTATCTGCTGCACTGTAAAAATATACATTTTAAAACTACAGTTACTAATATTCGTTAAAATATAACAAAATAAAAATGTTTGAAATGAAAATTGATATTTATTGGATTAAATTGGACAGAGTAAGTTGAGGTGGGCTTTTGAGTTAGTTATTTGCTCATACATGGTAAGAAAACTAATTAAGATAAATTTAACACTTTCTTGTGAATAAAACTGCACCTGTTTCAACTGTTATGACACCAACAACTGGTTAAAATTTTAAATTTAATTTATCAAACTTCTAAACCATACTGACATACCATTTAAATTAATTATAAGGAGTATGGATTACATCTAGATTCAAAAATCAATTAATTATTAAAGTTCGTTAAATTTTGGAGGGAAAAGTGTATGATGTATTGAAAGGATCATCAATTTATTATAAAAGGCGATACAAATATTTGCAGTTTTAGCTTTAAATGGCTTTTATTTTTTTGTTTATAACTGTACGGGATCCAGTTTAATGTACTTAACCCTTGTATGCATGAGAATGTATATAAGCATCAAGAAAATATCCTAATACACAAATTCTTTTTCTAATGACAAATTGTACTTTATCTATGGCGATATGTATTACTATAATTTTTTCAGTAATGAATTAAAATAAAATCATAAACCGGTCTTCCAGAGAAATAGTATAACAAAAAAATATACTTTCTGTTTAACCTACAGTAGTAACATTCTGACTCTCCTAAGCGATCCTAAGGCGACACGCTACGCATAAATTAAAATATAAAACCACCGGCGGTCTTTTGATTGGCCGACGTGCCGGCCAATGAGCTGTAAGAACGAGTCGGTCGGACCAATCACAAGCCAGCACTGACAGTTGCCGCGAGCGATCACTTTGTAATGTCAAGTGATGTTGAGGTCGGGTCACTTCAGAGTGGCTCGTGGGGGGCTCCTCCCCCCTCAAGGGGGCCTCTTTGACTACAACATCCTTTAATCCTGTGCCCCCGGCCAGTGGATGATTGCCCCCCCCCCCCCCCCAGTCTGACCACTGTCTTGTCTGTGACGCGCACTGCGAGATATGAAAATTAATACACTTGTCCCCCACAGGTAGAGCCGAAAGAAGTTATATTGTTGTGACATTTCATTTGACTGTCCAGTAATTAGAACGGGTTGACTCTTCGAAATGGACTGGAAGGTATTTAATGTTTTCACAATTATCGGTCTTTGTTGTTGGGCTTGTCTTTGGAGGCTTCAACTTTTTAACATAACTTGAATGTCAACCATAAACTGGATATGATTAATTGCTTTGTTTTGTGGTGAAATTAATATTATTTTAACGATTAAATGTAGTTAGCATATTTTATTCCGCAGTTATGCTTCCTACTCCCAAAATCTAGTATCAAAAATATAATTTCTAGTTTATGAACAAAATCGAGGTTATATTCCGGACTAACTAACCGTGTACCATTGTATTGAGGTTCCCAAAAGGCCTAAAGCCTCTTTCAGTCTTATAACAGCCTGAAGACTGTGAAGCATCATAATAAAATCCCCATAATCAGTTAATATTGCCTCCCACAAGACCCCAAAGATGGTATTTTGCCTACAATTCTATTTCACTCTAAAGTTCCTACTCGTTCAATGCCTGTGTTCGAGGGTCCAACCCCTGAACTCTGCTGTTCAACCAAATACAGGTGTCAACGCTTGGATCTCCACAAGGTGTAGCCAAATATCACATTATTTTAGCGTTCGAGTTCCAGGAAATTCAAGCTGGCATGGATAAATGAATTTTCCCTCTTTTACGCCCAACCTCCTCGTTCCTACAGCCATACCCTGGATATAGAAGTGGGTTCCTATAGACATATCCCGATGCTAAAAGAACATATTCCTGCATGACCCGCAACAATTCCATCAAACACATAATGTATGGGCTACGATAGATACAGTGGTTGTTTTATATGAATTGTAAAGCGATTTTATCAAAAATTATCGAAACGGCCGAAATGTGTCTTAGTAGATTACATGAGTTGTGAATTTTTAGTATGGACTACAAAGTATAGGCTAAATGGTTTAGATTAATACAACAGAAGTGTGTTCTAGTGTTCTAATGACATTTAGTCTACAATGTGGTAATTTTACAGGTGTGAAGGAGAGAGTCAAGTCTCCAGACAGTCCGGAAGGTGCGCGGGTCCGCAGCTCGCCTCCGCTGGTAGCCACCCCCACCCCGGCCCCCACTACACCTACCACCACCCCCACCAGCCAGCCTAACAGCCCCAAGCCTCCCTTCCAGAACGGCAACACCACGCCGCCGCTGTACTCTCAGAACGGCCAAACAAGTAAGTAATTCCATTGATTATTGTATTTGGAACTCAAACCGATAAGGGATGGAAATTTTGTCCAGGGCTTTGTTTCGCATTCGGTCGTGCATTAATTGCTCCAAGCCCTCAAAGGGTACCAAAAAATGTTCCTTAGTTGCGCCAAGCCCAAGCCAGGTAGGAGTAGGTTGCCGGCAGAAGGAATGTCTTGTTTAAGAGTCATCCTAACCTAACCTATCCTAACCAAACCTAACCTAACCTAACCTAACCTAACCTAACCTCTACCTAACCTAACCTACTGAATTATACAGTCAAAGACGACCGCCACGTGGCTTAGTTAGGGAACTTACCGGGTGGCTCCCTGGAGTAGTTGGAGCAATTCAGGAATACCCGACTACCTGACTCAGGTCAGTTGGCACAATTAATGCTCCCCTCGCAATGGTGTTTTTTAAAGTCAATAAATCATCTATTTATGAAATGGATCACATTTTGGGAGGATCGTAACGTAGGTGGTAAAAATGCCTTTACAACTCTGTCAGTCAGTCTCAATGTCCTGTAAATAATTTCGGCCTAATGATCTGAATGTCCCCGTAAATTATAGAGAATGCCTTTCACATAAAACATACATAATGAATAACTATTTCACTTGCGGAAATGGAAAACTATAGTAAAACGCAGATAATAAACGTCTGCCTACCTACTAACTTTAAACATAATTGTTGATCATTTTTGCTGAGATTACCCAATTTCAAAATAAGTTATTCAAATGTCCTATTTATCAACACAAATGACATCAACATTACGTGCTGACGACTCAGATTGTTGATGGCTAGGTGCTGAGCACTGAAGGCACTGCAGACTTCTGTCGAGACAGTGTAGTGAGTTGTCTCGGGATTTGTTCCAACTTTCCGCCACCTGAGTCCCCATCGATTGGTCAACATGTCCAAAACTTGTATCACTTGTGTTACGGAATCTATGCTTGACCAGAGAGAAGTTATCGTGAAATTCCCGTTAAATATTTCACAGATATGTTTCATTGTTTTCCCATTAAAAGTCAACTTTTAGTGGCCTACTATTGTCACTATAGACTATTGTTTGAGTACCTTTTGTACACTTTATCAATTCAACTACTGACATTTATTTTATTTTGTGTAATTTCTACGTTAATGGCATTTTACGTTTTGAAAGGGAACTATCCACACCCTGGTCTTGTTACTATCTAAAGTCGACGTTTTTGTTTAATAGATTAATTATTTCATATCCCAGTGACTAGTTGACAGATTTTAGTCATTGGGCTATATTGTAGGTTTATAGCAAACCTTATCTGCTATACACCCATTATTCAATTACTGAAGCTCTTTGACCCATAGTTTTTCTCTTCTTTGGGCAAATTTTGATCCAAGTCCAAAAAAAGAGGGAAAAGCCAATTAGTACACTGTTTTACATCTGGGTGTTTAGAGAGCAGAACTTATTGACTTGAGGTTCTGGTTCACACCCCGTCAATCAGCAATGAATTTTAACTGTGACTAAGATGGTTTGGAGACCACCTTACCCTTCAAGTACCTTTAGGAGATAAAAGAGATAAAAGGAGATAAAAGAGGTTGAGTTTCTCTGGTAGAACTGACTTTTTATCGTGAAACGCCATTCATGGAGAGCCATAAAAAAGCCACACCCGAGTTGAAATTTTAAAAACAAATTACACTTTTGGACAGAACTACATGCTCTTATATCATAAATCCAAATTCTTTATCTTACAGTTACCTGTCAAAGGTGAATTCCTTACAATGATTATAGCACGACAAGTAACTAATTGATGCATTATTACTTTTGCCGCACTTGTTTTTTTCCGCACTAATTGTTTTGCCACAAGTATTCCAACCAATTAACAACAGTGTGCTTTTATTAGGCACGTAATACGCTTGAAAAAAGTTGGCAACACTTAAAGATAGGCGATTGACGACTTAAACACTACGACTACGATCAGCTGGTGCGGCGTTTCTCATTCCGTTCTACGCTTGGATTTAACATAACCTAAAAACATGTTGTAAAGTGTTTGAAAGACTTATGTATATGCTTTATAGTAACTGTAGGAAATATGTAAATAGTTACAAAAATAAATATTTCCTTTACTAGTTTTGCCCATATCACCCACCACGTTACAATACACAGCTGATCCGCTAACCCAGTTATTTACAATGTAAAATCCGCCGTGACGACGAAACTCAAACTCTCCTTATCCGATCCTTCGATTCCGTTCTTTCGTAAACGCCTTCGTATTACATCGCCAATGCATCAAGTAATTCCAGAAATGCGAGTTAATTGGAATATTCCCGCGGAATTAACTTGTCATCAGCAGGAATGGCGGAAATGAGGTCGACTCTTTGTGCCGCTCTACTGATGAGACGGGATATGGGAAACATTCCGTGGCAGTTGGATGCAATTTAAAACATGTTGGTATTTATAAAACAGGTGGTTTACATATGCGGCATTCTCAAATGCAACAGCTGTTATTCACAGAAAGTCTTGTAGAACTATCACTAATATGGTGAAATTTGCAGCATAATTAGGTTACATTCCGCTGATAATAATATGTTATTGTTTGGATAGTTTATAGTTTTTGGCCCTATACAAGTTTTGTTTTGTCCAAAGAGTACCTAGACTGATATCATAGTTTGAAATTATTTATTTATCTCGTTGGCAAGCAGCCAATTTACAAATTATACGCAAGGACTGTTTACAGACCAATAAATGCATGGGCCCAAGATGACATTAACAAACAAAAAATAGATTGCAGATTACGACTCATTTCAAAATAAATACATTCATCAACAGGCAAAAAAATAAGTTACTTAGATTAGCATACGGTATTGTCACTGAAAGCTGTACATTTGCAACAAGTTCAGCGGGTAACTAAATTTTGAAAATCTTTATCCTTGATATTGTGAAAATATAACTCCGGTCTTGTAAGGTAAGCTGTTCTTACCTTGATTCCTTATTAGCCTTTATAAGTTTTAAATCCATCCATCCTACACATGAAATCATCCTAGTATTTGCACGGTGTTTTACTAAATTATAATTTAATCTTAGAAGCATTGCAATTTTTAAGTAACTGCAAACCCAAAGTTTAAAAAACTACAAGAACAGACACAAAACAAGCCATGCATCTTTCTCATCCTTAAATAACCCATAAAGTCTAACATATAGCCTAACAGAGCTGATCGTTTTTGCCATACAACTCAAAACTCACTATTGCCGTGCCCTTGGCCTTGAAGCATTCTAAAACAACATGTCAAATCTATGAGAACTCTCACAATATTCTAGAAAATCATTCTCCACTTACAGGTACGGCAAATGCGGCAAAGATCAGTGCTGGGCAAGGAGTGAAGCCTACAAACTGGAACTAATAGTCCAAGTTGGCAACTGTTGCAACTTATGTCCAAGATCTGCAACTTTGATGTTTGCAACTGATGCGACATAACTCAAGTCCGTGATTTTCTAATTACTCCCTCAGCATAGAAGACCACCACCTCGTAATATTATTAATTGAAACTAAAAATAATAGTTGTAACTTCTTGAAAATTGTGGTAAATAATGAATGTATACGAGTACCTTAAATCACGTTGATTTCCCACGTAATATTTCCAACTGGTAATTTTCAATCAGTTTCTTTTTCTCTACACGTTCAGTGTACCTCTTTCCACGAGTGCATCTTGACTTTGTTTGCAGGTCCCGCGTTATCCGTGTCCCTCTCGGACTCCACCCCTCTGGGTCGTCCCCTGGGCAAGGTCAAGAGGTTCCTCAGCACCTTGGTTCAGTTCGGCCAAGACATCTCTCCAGACACCGGCGAGAGAGTCAAGAGCCTCGTCCTTAATCTCGTTGTAAGTACCGCAATATTTTACCTTGTAGAATGTATATTTTAAGTAGTAAAACTGTAGATGTAAGGCCTAATGACTCTGTGAACAAGGTTATTACCATTCTAGTGGCAAAGGTGCCAAATATCATAGTCAATACAAGATAATCAATACATTGTTTTGACATTATTCCATAAGCATAGAGTCGATGTCTACTTTCGATTGTACAAAGTTTAATTTGTCCATCGTTCGGTTGTCCCAACGTTTTGTGAATGAGTATTTCAAATTTCTAATACGGTGGTAGCTAATTACGTTTTTTACACATATCCATAAGTATTGGTCCATGTCAACGTTCAATCGGTTGTATCAATGGTTCAATGTGTAAAAGAATTGTCTGAACATTTATTTTGTGCAGGTGTTTCGAATTACTAATATTTTATACCCTGAAGAACGTCAGTTGTCCAAAAAACTTTGAGGTGTTGTACTACTATATATTCAGACTGGGTGGTAACTAGCCCTCGCAGTCTTCATATTCGTGTTCTATATTTGTTCACGCTTTTGTCCTTGTGTAGTTAATGCTTCAACTGTATTTCATAAGACAACCAGAATCTTTTTCTGCAAAAATGGTAGTGCCTTTGGTTACAAAGAACACAATTGGTAGTCCCTTATCCAGTGTTACCAGTGTAATCTCTTGCACATTGGTATCTCCTCGTTACGGGTTTATATTTTACCATTGTACTCGACTTAATTACATCACTAATCTCCGGATGTTTCTTGTTGCAGGGCGCGGGCTTGACCGTGGAAGAATTCCATCATTCTCTACAAGACGTGACGAACTTCCCTCTCAGACCCTTCGTGCTGCCCTTCCTGAGAGCCTACCTGCCAGCCTTGCAGAGAGAGCTCGGAGTTCACGCGCGCCTCAGTAAACAGGTATAGTTAGAGTCCCTACGAAGACAAAGGTTAGAATTCACCCAGTGTGATTTCCATGATGAAACAGTTTGGACTATGCACACTGTAGCCCTCAAGATTAGGAAAGTTGGATTGTACACTATAGTCTCCATATGTGGTTCTCAAGGGCCCTTTTATGTATGCCTTCTGACGTACCACTACTAAAGACTAAACTACATTCAAAGAAAATTTTTACTTTTTTTCTTGGCCGTGTAAACCTCTTTATCTAACAGCGTACGGTAAATTGATACGTCTGTCCGCTTGATAATTTATGTTCCAAATGTAATATAAATTGGAAATAATAATCCCCTACGTGAAAACACTGCCTACGCAAACAGAGAGGAATATTTTTCCCCTATAAAAACAATAACTTAATTAATTCAACTGATATTTCCACGTTATAGACCAAAGAATTTACGGATAAAAGTGTGTAATATCGTAGAACTTCGAACTACAACTGTGTTGACTACAATACTAATTGTGTGCCTACAAGAGTTATAATGATGACAATGCCATTTGCAGCGGTGACACAGAAATTTGTCTTGTAGCTTAAACAGGTAGAAATATGTTAGGGCTAAAGTTAGCTGACCTGTCTTATCTCTCGGTCCCGTGTTGCCCCTCCCCTCACCTCTACACGGATTACAAAATTTGCATAACCCTCGACTTGGGCTTATAACTACCTTCCGGCCTCATCTGTGCCGGAGTTGATAGTAAACTATGTGACAAAGTTCAATCTTTGAACGGTGACTGTTTGAATATTGGTAGCAAACGGACGTTCATCCAGATCTCGATGTGCATCTATAAGCTTACCATATCGGTTTCGCTACTCGTTTTCTCAACCTTTACTATGTGTTAACGGGAATAGTGTGTTTTATCTGAGAGCCGCTAAATTACTGCTGGTTGTAATGGGTGAAATTATCACATGATTGTTCGATGGTAAAATCACTTGTTACAGATATCGAGGAATTACACACAGACATTTCCCATGATTTCAAAATTGCATTTATATCCATTCTGTCCGAGTTTTTATCTATTTGAAACTCATAATTATGCTTTTATCTAGGTTAGGCCCTTACAAACCCAAAATAATCGGTTGAAAATTAACCGAGATACTTGTCAATAGTATGTCCCGAAGCTAACAATGGACCTCACCACTTCGCTTAATCAGTGAAACAATATGCATTTTACTTCTGAATCAGTTAAATGTATTATCCTTCAGAAAAAATGGGTACAATTTTGTTAACTGGGCTACCCTCATATCGATTAAAAATATCAACTAATAATCGTTATTTTCAAATATATCAATTATAAAATGATATTGTTATAACCTAACCTAACCTAATCCAACCAAACTTGCTGATTATGAAAAATGTTTTCTAATAGAATAGATATTTCAATCGATATTAGGGTAGCCCAGTTAAGAAACTGCATCCCCTTGAGCTATGCTCGCGTTAGATTCGAGCGTGGCCGGGTATTTTTATTTACTCGCACATCTCCCAATGTATTTCTTACACCTTCAAAGACCCCGAATTCCTTCGTTTCAAGCACCATCACGCTCCAGTAAGACCGTATTATGCAAACTCGTCGACTAATGTCAGCCTTATCCCTTGAAAGCAAAATGCAAATTTGTTAGTTTTTCGCCGGAATTCATTAAAGCAAGCAGCTGTCACTGTGGACTGATGTTGGCCATTTGACGCTCGTCTTTTAAAATATATTTTTAATGTACGTTGAATTTTTCCGATTTTGTCGTTAGATTGGGCCACAAAAAGTTCGTCACTAATTAAGATCAATTAACTGATTGAACTTTGTATTAACGGTTTTTTTTTTTTAATTCTCTGTAAAATATACATGACTGATTCATTCCTAGAGTTTGCCCCATGGTCGAAAACTCGAACATAAAATATGTACAGAATCTATTTTCACCCCCTGAAAAGCAAGAAACAAATTGTAAACAAAAGACGACTCTACAGTTACAGTACACCGGACAGAACTAACAGTAACATTGGCTTCAGCTGTTCCATAAGGATGGGAAATCTACTAAGGGAGTATTTTTCTATGCCTAAACGTTGTATAGAGGTGTTTTAGAATTTACCTTTTGACCCTTATGTTTCAAGGGGATTTTTAAATTCGTCTTATCGAGGAACTTGTTTTACCGAGGTTGGTACCAATGATGACTGTACTGTAATGTCAGGTTTTAGTTTGTACAGTAGTCCAAGTTCTATTGAGTTTTAGCTTTGTTCATCACATTATCTAAGTGAAAAACAATTGTAATTTCTACCTCCGCGTTCCACCCTAGTATTGTTTGGACGTAATCATAAAATCACGCAATCAATAACCGATAACACGCAAAATAAATCCATCAAAGCGCAGTAATTAAATCTTTTGTTCTAATTGAATATTTTATCTTTGATATCTATTAATTTCGTTTTTGTGTTCGTTTTCATTTAAAATAGTCAAAACTATTTGTCATTTGTGACAAAGACTTCAAAAGTATTCACTCCGCTTTGGGCGGTATTCGTTCGAATGTTATTTTATAATTAGTTTTCCGACAATTTCATTCCGGATAAAACGTGTTTAGTTTGTTAGAATATCGACATTAACGTTGCTGGAGGCCGTGATGTCAATGTTAATTGACTGACCTGTCAGTCACATGTCAATTGATAAGAATATCAGCGGACAATGTATCGTTTGATTGAATAGTTAATCTATCATACATAAATACCCCCACCGCAAAAAACCTGCAGACTAAGCGAATTCCCATTTGACTGATTGGACTTTTACTAAAATATCTGCTGAAAAATGTCATAGTTATTCCATACTAGCATGGTACCCGTCCTGTACGGTGTTAGCGTGTATAAAATGCGTATTGCAGTTATACTCGTGCTTTGCGTTTGCGATGGGAGAGGACGCGGTTTAAGAAATTTTGATTCTTTTACTATACGGTAGGCCTATGCTATAGTATAGCACATCTACCATAGGGCAACCATAATGTTCTACCACTGCACCTAAACAATAGAAAAAAGTAAAGTTCTCATTGTGAATCACAGCTTTTTGTTGCTAGTTGGTTTAAATTAGCTGTTTTCAAAAGCAAAAAATATTAATAGTTCTCCACCCTGTTGGTAAACCTTATAACTTTGTTATATAATATCACTAGCAGAGTAGGGTACCCGTCCTCCGTACGGGGTTGGCATATAAGTTTAAATTGTTTATTGCAGTTATACTCAAGCTTTGCGTTTGCAGTGGGGGAGGACAAAGTTTGATAAAATTTGCTTCTTTAAATTTACTATGGTATTACACATCTACCATAGCCATAATGTTCTACCTCTTCGCCTAAACAATAAAGAAAAATAAAGCATTACAAATTTTAAAAAAAATCACAAATTATTCGTGACATTAAAAACATAAACATAACTGTAAACAATCCTACTTTGACAGTTCTCATTGCGTCTCACAGTTGTTCGTTGCTGCTTAGTTCAAATTAGCTGTTTACATAAATGCAAAAAAAATATAGTGCTGCACCCTGTGTGTAAATTTTATAACTTTTTAATGCTTTTCCATATCATGGAACCAACTTTTTTAGTTGAAACAGCTGACTAAATTCTTTAATTCCCTTTAAATATGAATACTCATAAGGTTAACATTAGAAACTCCAGATCCACTGGGGTAAAGCCCGAAAGGATTTTTGAGATAAGAATATGTGTATGGGAATGTTAGCTATCACCATACCAAATTTCAGCCTAATCCAACCAGTAGTTAATCAACTTCAAACAAACATACAAACTTTCACACACACAAACCTTACAAATTTATACTATTAGTTAGATTTAAATAACATTAGTTTAACAAGTACTATCCTGACCCAACACAACCTGAAATAACCTAATTCTAAACAGGATTTGTAGATAATAAACATTTCAACCCGTAAAAATATAGGATAGTTGTATCGTGGAAATGGTCACTTGATTATAACACGTACAACGGTCTGAATTTAAATTTACTTTGGCAGCATTTTTTGTGTGGGTAACTGGTAAACTTATAGTTACGCTTTGTCTTAAAAATATTCGGTAACAGTTATTTTTAGCAGGTATATTTATTTTTTATCGTCTAAGAACAAAAGAAATTCTGAAATCATACGGGATAATTTATATAAAAAAATATTTTAACTCTTGAGGGTCAGATACAAAGATATAGAACGAATAGTTTGTTATTCCCTTTATAATAAAAATATACATGATTTTTGCTAAACAATTTACTGTAATCAACAAGATTTATCTTTAATTTTTATTACTGTATCCTCCATATTCAAGAAGAAATACTAGATGAATAGTCTAGCTAGTGATGATACGGACTATGGAAATATAAAAAGTAAAAACTATCGGAAATCAAATGAAATATTAAAGAATACATAACCAACCTTTGTATCCTTTACTGCTGCAATAATTGTTCTTTGAATAAAACGCACGCACAGGACACACACTATCATAATAAATATCAAAACTGAAACTTGAGTAGTTTTAAACACAGCACGAATAACACCTTTAATTAATGGACGCCACTGTCTAAAGAAGCGTGTCGCCACAGGAGTGAACGCGTAGTGAGTCAGACAATAATGCAACAATCAGCTGATTTGTATTTTGGAACTTAAATTATATTAATTGACTAAAATCATATGTTTTTGATTAATTTCGTTGTTTTAATCACGTGTTTAATAGATTGTTACACACAGCGAGCACATAATAATAATAATAGAGAGGACACGGCGTTTAACCAAATGCACTGAAAGTGTGGCCAAATCCGCCATCTTGGTCCGTCATACAGCCTGAATCCAAGACCCGCGAGCACAGTTCGCATTAAAAACCCCGCGACAAATACACGATCATAAACAACATTAATAGTTGACAAAAAATTCTGAAATTTTGCACACTTGTAGATATGATACTGAGGAAAACGATGGTGTAAATATAAAATTATTAGTTATGATAGTAATTGAGTTATAAATATGTTTAATACTTATGTAGTTTAATTTTTCAGATTCAGACATGAAAAAGTTGTATTGCGAGGAAATTTTTTATTTTTTGGTCAGAGAAATTTCGTCAGCGGAGCCAAATTTAACTATCCGATTCACCAAATATTTTTATCATGTTCGGTTTTCTAAAAAAATCAGGTACAAAAGGGATCCATTGCCCCTGCTCCGCGCCACGCCCGCTGCGTCGCCGGGCCGTCGTCTATACATTTAGAGTGCAGTGTTTTAATGTTTTATACTGTTGTACTGTAATATTGTATATATTAAAGAAATTTTCAAATATATTGTCTATGTAGAATTTTCAACCGTTTAGCACAACTTTTTAAGGACTAATTAGCTTTTAATATCATCCAAGATAAACTAAAGATAATTCTGTAAGTTAAATTAAACTTCCCAAATATATTTGTAAAATTACACTCAATTTATTGTCCCAGAAAAATTACAGTTTTATTGAGATGTTGCCTGATTTTATTTTTGTAAAGACTTTCGTTACTTATTTTACAGTAATAGCGAACTCTAACATTGAAATATTTTTGAGCAATAATTTTTAGGTACTAAACAAAAATGATTTTTGTCCATATTGTTTCATATCTTGAGGAATATGTACTATTCGGAAACAAATTTACTCCTACACATTGTCCATGTACTTTGTTCGTCAAGTCCTCAATTACATTGTTCTCTACACTAATATAATTAACTTTTATATCTACACTATTCTCATCAATACTTTAATACTTTTCAATGAAATGGCGACCATACAAAGTTGGTATGCATAGCAGACGACTAACGCGCTGCACACGCCAGGACTACAGTCGGGGAAATAAATATGTGCTTGAGTTTGAGCCTAAATATCTCTTGAGATTAATTATCCGATTTTGTTGAGACAAAAATTAAATATAAACTGGTTTAAATACATTTTACGTGGTATCAATTAAAAAAAAAAATTACGTTTACCAGAACATTTATAGTTGAAAGATTTTAAAAAGTACCGGTTTTTAAGAAACTCTGCACTAACACTGAAGTTTAAAACTTAATTGTAAACAAACCACTAAGCCAATCTTTCTGAAATTTGTATGGCTTATTGGCAGATTTATTGTTAACAGTTCCATGCATTTTAAAATTTTTACTCACGATAGTTTTTATGCTAATGTTTATTTTTAAAACGTATGCTAACATCGTTAATAAGACACTGAACATTTCGTTCAAAATATCATCGCGTTTGCCGTGACACAAGAAATAACACCAATACTCGCACCAATATGACAGATTAATAATGCGAACAAAGGTGTTTTTTAAACAGATATATATTTGTAAACAAAAATTTCTCCCGCAACTGGCAGGCCGATTGGCTCAGTGGTTTGTTTACAATTAAATTTTAAACTTCAGTTTTAGTGCAGAGTTTCTTAAAACCCGGTACTTTTTAGGATCTTTCAACAATATAAATTTTTCTGGTAAACGGATTTTTTTATTGCTACCACGTAAAATGTATTTAAACCAGCTTATATTTAATTTTTGTTTCAACAAAATTGGATTATTCATCTCTGAGATATTTAGGCTCAAACTCGAGTGCACATATTTATTTCCCCGACAGGTACAGTTCTCGCAGCTAGGCTGGGCGCGCGGCCGCGCTAGGGCAGGGGGTGTAGAGGGGAGTGTTTATTGCACATTTCCAAAAACATTCGGCCCACACGGCACACTGGGGTTGTTCAGCGCCTCACTGCTGTCTTCATGGCTTTGGCGTGGAGGACGGTTAGTACACAAGGGTCCGCGCGCCCAGACTAGCTGCGAGAACTTGTAGGCTAGCGCCGCCATCTTTGTCCGTTTCGCCGGCTAGTAAGACTGCCACGCTCCTGCGCTCCGAGTAGCGGTTCTATTTTCTTATGTGTTCGCTGGTTACACAGTAGTTTTAATAAAGGATAAGGAAATAAAGGACTTTAATTTTATTTTCATTTTAGTTTTACAGTGGATTGTTTTTGTTAAAGTTTTGAATCAGAATTAAATTATGATTGCCTTTAATTCTGAATTTAGTTGCTCTCTATTTAACAATAGCGACGAGGATGGGATGGTAAAAACCTTTGATTTTAGACAGTAAATATATCTTACGCGTTTAACAGAAACTTATCCTTACTTTTGTTCCTTGTAAAACTTTTTTATTCGGTTTTGTAATCCATCATAGTGACGAGAATGGTTCTTTGCCTGGGAAATTTTCTACTAAAATTATAACAAGATGTAATGTGCTTGAGGTACGTCCAGTTTTGCATAACTATTTGCATAGTAATTCTGTGAAAAGACGAAGGAAGTTAAGCCAAGATAAGGACACTGTAAAAAGCTACCAAAAGTAGTGGAAGAACAAAATGTTAACATTTTTACAGAAAATTTAAAGTTAGTAAGAGTAACTAATTGTATCAAACGTTACGTTAAGGTTAGCAAAGGTGTGATATGAACCCAGATTATTGTAATAGGTATTAGAGACAAAGTGTTCTAACAATGTTTTAGACGATTGCTCAGTACATCAGACAACATGAACACAGTGTTCTGGATCCTGCCTTCTCGCCTAGCGAACCTGGAGAGATCTTCCATCACACAGACAGCCACAGCCATCCTGAGAAACGGAGAGCCGAGAGGTCAGTGCCACCTTGATACTGTATTCACAGTACAATTGACATACTATATAAAGTGTTAAACAAGTGGCAGGGGTGTAAGTTGTTTGTTGATAATATGACTGTATATTCGAGTAGTTCTTAGGCTCACAGACCTGTCAGTTAATTCACTGTCATGGTATTTGTATTTCTTGATCTTGACCTAACCTAACCTAATCCTCAATAGGTTTTGTGGATTATATTTCAACATGAATAAACATAGTATTGTTAAATTAACGGAAAATGTCCTGTAGAACTTGCCCCATGTTACATACTTTGTAATGAAATAACATCCCTCAATTTGTTTAAATAGCAGTTTATAAATTAAGTTTTATTTTAAGATCAATTTATTCTTCATTCGTTTTTTTAAATAACTTCTCTCACAACATCGTGCGTGTTATTAAATTACCCGGGAGCACAAAATATACGTCAAATAACACTTGTAATAATATATTTACACTTATACTGTTTATTGACAAGACAGTAAATACATATAAAATACATCTTTTATATGTATTTATCGTCTTGTTAGTAAACAGTATAAGTGTAAATATATTATTACAAGTGTTATTTGGCGTATGTTTTGTGCTTCCAGGTCTTTTTTTAAGTGATCGTTGGATCTTAAAGGGCTATCCCCAAACCGACAGTTGACATTCAGAAAATATGTTTGTTTTAGTTAGTAGTATGAAAATAGTTGATGGACCAAGCTTTTCACAGTAATAATCATGAAGCAAATAATTTTACAAATAACCAACGGAACTATAAAGTTCTGTTAAAATGATGCAAATAACAGCTTTCATTATGACGATTTCTAAATTAATTCTGGAAATCTCGTTTACAAAGTTCCAATCGTTCACAATGCATCGACTATGGAGGTTATAAAACCTATTTTCAGGGATTTTTAGATTATTTTTAGAAACACAATGAAACCTAGCATAGACCCGACTACAATAGAGATCGTCCACAAAAATATGTATTATAAAAACTTCTATATTTTCACCCCACGCAATAAATCATGTGATTGGAATTTCTTCCATTTGTTTTGAATTCTGTTTATATTAACTTATTCATTGTTATTTCGTCGCCAGCATGGCAACCCATAAAACCCATTGTAATTTTTTATATTTAAAATTCATTTTTGTGCTTATTTTTTATCCTATTTCAATTTATAAAGGGATTATGCACATCTGCAGGAAAATATCTTTCTAACCGTATGCGTAAATTTTTCCTACGATGCACACTAGCTGAGAAAAAATGTTTTAAAGAAACATGCTTGCCTATTAATATAGAGATGCTTTATAGTAACAGAAGTAAAAAAAATTGTAACGCGAGTGCAAAGTGCCTTTGCTGCTACAGACACATTCTTTCAAACATCACCTGTTTTCTACCAATCGCATAATAAATAGCAGTGATCAATCGTTAAGACAAAGTGCAAAGATGGAAATTTGTCTTAATTTGTAGCCTGAATTTGCAGAGGGGGTTGGGGGGGGGACACAGCTGGGTCTGATGACGTCTCGATGTTAGGATAACTGCTAACCTCCCCTCCATCTTGTAGCACACCTGTGTATAAGGGGGGGTGGGGGGTAGTTAACGAACATGCCACTCAAGAATGACGGAATATTGATATAAGAATGTTATATTATAATATGCATGACTTTTGAAATCAAAGTCATATGATAAATGAGTGGTTATAGTGCTCAACAATCTGGAGTTCGCTAGTTCGATTCTAGCTGGGCTGATTGTGGATACAAATGCCTTTAGAGCTTATCAATTGATACTATCCAACAAAATGTAAACATTAGGCAGTAATAAAAGCTATGGGATGAACTATCCCTTTGCAAAAAACGTAGAAAATTCCACTAGCGTGAACACAGGCCAACAGAATACAAAAATAATTTATGGTAAATAAATATATAATAACAAATAGTTTAAATGCCCCTACGTGTCGGATACCAATGCAGGAATCAGCATATTGTGATATTAGGTACAAAATAAAAACACTGATTTTAAGAAATTTTCCACCACTGTCCACTACTCGGTATATTTACGCTTTTAATGTTACTATTTGCAATCTCTTAAATATTTATTTATTATATCAATACGTAAAGTACTAATAGAAAGTGTTTAATAGTAAACAAGCATAATTACTGATTATCCCAAACTAAACATAGGATTTAATATGCATTTTAACAATATATTATGATACAGTACGTTAAATATCATTGTCCATCTTCAGTCTTACAATAATAGTCTGAGGATTAATATACAGGGTGTCCCGGAACTCTCTACCAATATTTTAGGGCATTGCTCCTGGGTAAGAAACGTACCTAAATATCATATTTAAACTGTCCTGAAGTCCTTAGTTACTCACACAGCCGCCATTTTGTATTTTTCAGTTATTATTTTTTTCTAAAGAATGGTTAAACATACGAAATGGAAACTTCGCACAAACATTTATGACAACGAGACAAAGCTACAAAAAAATTATCACGATTATTCAAATTCATAAAACAAAATTGCGGCCATTTAAAATTTTTGTAAAATCAATGGTTTTTGAGTTATTTAAGAAAGAAAATTTTAAATGGCCGCCATTTTGTTTTATGAATTTGAAAAATCTTCATAATTTTTCTGTAGCTTAGTCTAGTTGTAATAAATGTTTATGCAAAGTTTCCTTTTTGTATGTTTAACCATTCTTTAGAAAAAAATTAATAACTGAAAAAAAAAATGGCGGCTGTGTGAGTAACTAAGGACTTCCGGACAATTTAAATATGATATTTAGGTACGTTTCTTACCCAGGATCAATGCCCTAAAATATTGGTAGAGAGTTCCGGGACACCCTGTAGTTTCGGGTCACAATACAATGCCTATTGTAAAATCAAACTCCAAATTTATGGTGTAAAAAATTTGACTGGCGTTTTCGTCAATAAATACATATTGACACGTAAAGTTTATTATTTAATAACACAGATAACATTGTTTTACAGGCTAGGCCGGCCATACTTGATCATGGGACACAACTTGCGGGATTTGGCTTACTCCAATTAAGTTTACTTTCAATCCTTTATTTTTATTACTCAATTTGTTATAGTTATTTTTATATTTATAACTTTACTGTTTATTTTTAATTTTTTGTATGTATTTCAAGTATTTTTTTTGCATCTAACATAATTACTGACTACGAAGGTCTTGTACGCGATCCTGCAATTCGTCTTAGGCAATTCGGGTACAGCAACTGTATTGCTTAGACTATACTGAAGGCGTTCAAATATACAGTATAGTTTTTTGCTTTCTAAGAAGTGGAAAAAACATCAACATTTTGAAATAAATTTTTTAACCTCAACAAAATTATGGATCGCGTAGTTAGGGCTTCGCCCTGCGGCCACCGCTTAGGAAGGGTTAAATGAGGTAAATTTTTAGTTCAGTAGATGTACGGGTCCAATTTCTAAATCTCGCAATCATTGTAGGTTTTAGTGTAACATTTATTATTATTTCAGCCTGTATTACCATGGTGTTGGTCTATAGCGTGAGAGGGGATACGATCCCCGGCAGATCAACAAAATATTTTGATAGTTCGGACAAGCGTTTGTGGTTTTTATATCAAAAATGACACTGGCGTGGACACCCATTGCCGGATTTACCATCGCGGCCTATTGCCGTATAGCACAGAAACAATTTTTTTGTAACAACAAATGCATTTTTATGGTTCTAATTAAAATTTTGTCGGATCACGGGTGGCGATGAGGATGTCCCCATGATCGGTAAAGACGTTTACAATTTCTCTGCGATCGCGGGTGACTACGAATACGATGACATCCTCATGATCGTGTAAGATTTTCACGTTTCGACGCGATCGCGGGGAAGTTTCACCTGTGGGACAAGGGCTGCTCGGGTTAATTTGACCTTGGGCCAAAAATACCCAAATATTTGGTAAAGTGGGCACTAACAACAAAAATTGTTAATTTTCGGTTCAATCTCGATTAAAATCTTGACTCGGAGAGTATTAAAGCGTCAGCCTGAAATTATTAAGTCAAACCCGAAGATAGTCCTATCCTATATACTAAATTAAAAGTTTTTATTGAGATATTTACTTGAAATTTTTAATTTAAAGAAAGAAACCTTTTTCAAAATAATATCACTAAAAATATTTTATTTACATGCTAAAAAAGCAATTGAAAATAACATTTACCCAAAAAAACTGTCACTATTCAATATCAATTTTGAATTTTGTCACAACATGTTTTACCAATCAAAGTATAAACTAGACAATAAGTTGAAACAACTGTCACAACAAATCCAATGACAAGTACGTGTGTGTGAGTGCGTGCGCCATATGCCAAGAAGAGGTTTAATTTAGCCAGGCAGTGACTGTACTCGCAGCTGACGCTCTGCACCAGACTGTACCAGTTTTATTAATATGAATAATGGCATCTTGCAGTTTCTTTTCTCACATGCGGCCTTCTAATGAAATGCCATTGATCAAAGTCCCACCCTTTCAACACCTGGTACCTCTTTCTTCAACCTTTTACTTCTTTCACTTCTGTCCACGTTTTATTGAAGGAATTCAGCAAATTTTGCATGGGCTGCAAATTTTCGAATTAAAATATGAAGTTTATGATATTGTGAAAATAACAAATATTTTCGATTATTGATTTTTTAGGATTGGAAAGGTTAAGAGAATTGTAAGACATATTTTCTACAATATTTAAGTTTATATTACTGTTGGCCTTCTTGGTACAGCAGTATGTAAAAACTTTTAAAGTAGGTAATGAATTATTTATTTCAGTTTAGTTGATTGTACAACTTGGCGTTTTAAGGTTAACCTACTGTAGCTGAGGGGTTTAACTTAGTGCTGCATAACAATAAATTGCTCGCCTAACAATAAAGAGCTCACTGGCTCGATCCTGAGAAATGTCTGTAGCTTTTTGAGTTGATCGGTTGAAACTGGACCCAGCAGTCCCTGATCAATGATCATTGGGCTTTAAATGAATGATCCTGACTGATGAAACAGCTGATCTTAGTCTGCAACAATGGTACTGCCCTCAATTCTACATTCATCCTTCACTTATATTTTTGGTTACAACTAGATGGCATCCCCATCTCAATTAAATTACAATTAATTGATAACTGCCAATGTTATCATTCCATCTATATTATTAAAATATTGTTATGTATTTATTTTTGTGGAAAGTTTTGGGAATATTTTAATTATAATTTCTTATATTTTGCAATCAAATCACCCCCCCCCCCCATCAGTTATTTCCTTTTAATCTGTATAGGATTGTTTACAATTTAAATTTTATGAAAGAAATGTACAAAACGTTTAAGTGTCAATGAAACTTAACTTTTTAACTGAGTAAGAAAATATGTCTGTAACTTTCTCACTTTCTTCAGAGTGGTCAAAGTTTTAGCCAGATTAATTTAGAATTCAAGGACATCAGTTCTAAAAAAGTTAAGCTCAAAAAAGTAAATGAAACCGTAGACATTGAGTGTGTGCCAAATCCTAATCCATTCTTACTCATTTTGGTACCAGTATGCTACAGTATTAACTGACCCAGAGTTAAAGTTAATTGCAATCCACTGGTTTTTTTTCATACAACCTTCTTCAAACTTCAAACTTACTTCAAGGATTTAATCTCAGCCATTTCATATTATTTTCCGACACTATCTTTAAGCTTTCTTCTTCAGATCTATCTTCAGATTTCCTCTATCTTTCAGCTTTTAAAGTTAATTGTTGTGCTTTTCTCAACAAGTTTTGTTCCTTCTTACTAGATTCAAAGTTCAACTGAAAGAGTTCGGAATAATTTTAAATTACAGCCCTCTTAGGCTCAATAGGATTGTACTTCAAGAAAAAGAATGCTTCATAAGTCCACGTACTCTAAAAGTTGTTGTAGTCAATGTTTGATTAAACTACTCTTCTAAGTCTAACCTTCTTTTGTGTAAAAGACTGTTTTGTTTCAATTCAGTTAGAAAATTCCATCTACAAAATACTGCACTCCTTAACTTGTTTGATCTATGATCTATAATCAACTTAAACACTATACGCTACCCAGTACCCCTGTATAGGCCAATCACCGGAGAGTAGGTAGGCAAGATTTAATTTAGAATTATTATTCTTCAACACCAAGCTAACAGCTAAGATGGTGTTTGCTGAGATAACCTATCATTCGGTGTTTCCCCTCAAATGGTAGGATGCTGCACAAATTACTCCAATGCATGGTTATAACAAATTATACTTTTGTTCTTCAAAATAATGAAAATGCTTTATAATCTTCCTTATAAATGATACCTAATATTACTATATCAGTAATTAAATGGCAACAGTCTTACTTGGTAAAATTCCTACGGTTTGACTGGCTTAAATAGGCTGTGATTCCCAGTTCCTACGGACTATGACTGTTTCAAGTACAGTAGGCCTAATGCTTGAACTCGTCTGTAACAATTTCAAAAGAAATAATAACAGGTAAACTAAAGTAATACTAATTTCACATAATTGAGGCAAACATAATTAATTTAAGGTGATTTTACAATTTATAAAATATTCTCAGAACATGTGCTTTTTCAATCCAAATGTAACATGAAAGTTGAGTATTTAATATTTGACATTTACAAAGTTATTAACTGACAGACAATCAAAAGAATATATATAATCATAGGTAAAAACATGGTAAACAAGATTATTAACAATACAATACTACATAAATCAATTTCTTATATTTAAAATGTTTTCTACTTACATTTTCACGAGTTTGTACAATTTTTAAGGGAATCAGCCAACTAAGAAAGATTTGAAGAAATAGCTCATTACAAAAATGACTTTAGTTAATTAACAGCTGTTCTCCAGTTCTGCCAACAAGGTGAAGTGTAATAACAGTCAAACTAGTTAGCCATTGATCATGATATTATATGTACATTATATATTCTGTGAATTTAAATAATTTAAATTTAATTAACATTTCCCTTACATCAGTATAAAATATCCCTCTACCTCTTTTTAAATTTGAATTATTTTAAAATCCAACTAAAATCTCTTTATACAAATCAAAGAAATAAACATACTAATCTTCACAACAAAATTTTTACTTATATCTACACAATTCAAATTCAAAATGAAAAAAGAAAATATATATTTCCCATCTGTGAACTTTTCTATAACTATGCGGTGTTCTTTGCGATGAGTATTTAGTACCAAAATTCACCGCGAGATAGCTATACAGAACAGAACATTAATATTATCCAACATAGTTCCAACAGAGGCTAATAGACAGCAGCATCAAACAAGATAATCAATTCCTTCAACATGCGTGCTACGGTGCTACCAACATTCAAAGCAATATCTTTATTGATAATCAATAATCATCTTTTTAAATAATTCAAAATGTTCATGTTTCTTGTCCTAACAAACTATTTACAAATACATTTAAGTCATATACCCTGACAATTAAGAAATTGTATAACATTAAGATCATAGAACTCATTTTTCATTTGTTTTATCAACATTCAAAATCTCAAATAAAAAACTCTGTGTTGGCCAACCTGGAAAATAGCATCATGTGATTTGTTTTAAAGAGAAATCCAAATCGCCATTTCAGTTTTGAATAGCTAACTAGTGTGTTGTGTTTTGTGTGTCGTGTGATGTTTTACTTTAAATTTATAGTTTTGTGTTTTTTTTGTGTGTGAAAGTGTCTAGTGTAGTTAAAGTGTTCCTTAAATCTAAAAGTAACTTACCATTCAAATCATACAAACATACAAACCATTCGTGTCACAAACATTCACGGATTTATACAATCATACTGTGGTGCAATAACTTATTAGCGAACTCCATAAAATTTTCATTTCAAATCACTAGGCCTAACTTAACAATATTAAAATAACAAAAAAATTTCTGTCCCTACGATCTTAATTAATTATACATCAATCTTAATAATAACATAACTTTTCCCTTTTTCTACTAAAGTTGCAACCCTGGCATCATTCCATTCAAGTTTCAAGTATCTACAAGTTGGACTTTGCTTTCATGATAAAACCCGTGACCTAAATTATGACCTGAAATAACAAACTAACTAGGCCTACACTCATGGGTTGCATTGAACTAAACATTTACTTAACCTTTCTTACGAAACTTCTTGGCCTCATTGCTTAAGTAATGTGTACGAATAAGTACATGAGACTTTAACTTAAATGGATGTTTTGCTCTCTTAGGCGATAATCTCCACCAATGTCTGTCGAATTTCACACAGTTTCTTGAATTTCTCATGCTTTGGTTCAGGCTTTGCTTCATTTCTTCCATTGTTAGGTCGCTGCATAGCAGACTCTTACTGTCCCACAGGTTGGTTAGCGCACAGCTGGGCTCATGGTCAAACATCAATTTGAAGTTGGATGTTTTGGTCGATGCATTGATGGCAGTATTTAGGCTGACTTGTAAATCGAGTTCTTTTTCCTTTTGATCTGGTACATCTTCTTCCTTTAACGTCACAGGAACATAGGTTTCTACGATTGATTCAAGTAGGCCTACCTTATTCATTGTGAATCCAACAATTTTACATTCCACGATTTTTTTGCTCAAGGGCCGTTTTGTGTGATTAGGCCAGATGCCATACAAATGTTGATCAGTGATGTTAGCTTCATTTTTGCTTATTATTGCATTTCGTAAAAATGAAAGCAAGGGGGTCAATTCGAGTTCATTGCATTCTGTGATCTTACTGAGATAACCTTCATCGGGGTTAGGTAACTTGTATATAGGCATGGTGTGTATTTGCGTGTGATTAGGATTTGTAGGCATATTTAACATATTATTTTGCATGTTTGGGTTTTCATTTAGGTTAGTTTCAGTAGGCTCTATAGGTTTAATTGTAGTTTCTTGATTCGTCCCTTCCGGTGTAGAAGTATGATTTAGGTTAGGCCTGTTAGGTTTTGTCGGGCTAGTTAACTGTTCAACTAAGTTTTCTTCCTCGACGATTGACTTATTTAAATCCTCTTGATATTGGTTCAATTCAGGTAAAGATACTTGGTTTTTGATTTCATCAAATTTGCTTTGCAGTTCTTGTAACTTGGCCTTCAATTTGTCCAACTTACCGAAGTAGTTTGGACCTAACATACATGCGCTTATATTACTTATTCTAAGGTGCAGATGAGTACATAGAGCTGACATTCTTGCTATGTACAGGTTGCTCGGTTGGGTATCACACTGTTCTATAAGTAGCTGAAATCGATCTGCCTTAATTTCTACGGTTTGAAGTTCAGTACTTAAAGCTAATTTCCCAATAAGATTGTTCACATCTGGTTGAACCTGTAAAATAGATCTGAGCTGTTTCCTGAGTGCTTCTACGTTGTCAAAGGTAGAATCTTCTCCTCTACTTAAAATTTCATACTTAAGTTCATCTTTACTTAAATAATTTAAATTGAATTTTTCCATTGTCGGAAATTACTAGACCTATTCATACACAGAATAATTTTGGCAGTTTATATGAATCACTTGCTGAAACAAACTAATTTTATGGCAGAAGTTATGTCACTTCTTAAAATTTTCTTGTAGGCTAGCAAAGTTATCTTGAGGTTAGCAAAGTTCACCACAATGTCTAGGTTTTAAATAAGCGCAAGGGTTGAAATTAATAATAAAATAGCAGAGTTGCGCACTTCTATACGCTACCCAGTACCCCTGTATAGGCCAATCACCGGAGAGTAGGTAGGCAAGATTTAATTTAGAATTATTATTCTTCAACACCAAGCTAACAGCTAAGATGGTGTTTGCTGAGATAACCTATCATTTGGTGTTTCCCCTCAAATGGTAGGATGCTGCACAAATTACTCCAATGCATGGTTATAACAAATTATACTTTTATTCTTCAAAATAATGAAAATGCTTTATAATCTTCCTTATAAATGATACCTAATATTACTATATCAGTAATTAAATGGCAACAGTCTTACTTGGTAAAATTCCTACGGTTTGACTGGCTTAAATAGGCTGTGATTCCCAGTTCCTACGGACTATGACTGTTTCAAGTACAGTAGGCCTAATGCTTGAACTCGTCTGTAACAATTTCAAAAGAAATAATAACAGGTAAACTAAAGTAATACTAATTTCACATAATTGAGGCAAACATAATTAATTTAAGGTGATTTTACAATTTATAAAATATTCTCAGAACATGTGCTTTTTCAATCCAAATGTAACATGAAAGTTGAGTATTTAATATTTGACATTTACAAAGTTATTAACTGACAGACAATCAAAAGAATATATATAATCATAGGTAAAAACATGGTAAACAAGATTATTAACAATACAATACTACATAAATCAATTTCTTATATTTAAAATGTTTTCTACTTACATTTTCACGAGTTTGTACAATTTTTAAGGGAATCAGCCAACTAAGAAAGATTTGAAGAAATAGCTCATTACAAAAATGACTTTAGTTAATTAACAGCTGTTCTCCAGTTCTGCCAACAAGGTGAAGTGTAATAACAGTCAAACTAGTTAGCCATTGATCATGATATTATATGTACATTATATATTCTGTGAATTTAAATAATTTAAATTTAATTAACATTTCCCTTACATCAGTATAACACCCAGTCTACAGTCTCCCCACCGTAGAGCTGACAACGTTCACAGAGTGATTACCTCCGACTTTTTACTTGTAAACACCCAATATTCACTAGTATTGTTGCAGCTACTATGAGAACGGATTGGAGGACGCTGTCTACCTTCCCCCGGCTCCTAAGAGGCCTCACCACTCCGGCCTGCTGTTTCCACTTCACCCTCTGGCACTACCTCCGACCCATCTGCTTCATCCGGACTATCATCCCTCCACACCTTACCCTCCGTACCATCACCCTCACAGAGAGACGGAGGAGGCGAGACGCAGCTACGGCGAGGACGAGTGGAAGAATATCCACGTGGTGAGTACGTTACGCACCAGAATATGTATAACGCATACATATGCAACGTGAACAGTAATTCAAGCGGGTAGGGGTTACTGATGAACCTTAGCGTAGACTTTTTGATACTGAAGTTAGCTATGTAGACCAGCTGTATTCAATTTGTAATTGAAATAGATTATATTTGAATGAACCCACGGTTTGCATGTGATGTGCTATGGGCATGAGAGATAATTGTGCCTTTTCCCACATACCTTGTGATGGGATTTTCTCTTCCCTGCACCCCCAATAATCCTCTTTAAATGTCTTGCGTGTTAAAGACAGAAATCAGTAATCTACACCAGCACACTATGTAGGTTGTTCATTTCCACTATGTTACTTTTATTCAAAACCTAGGATTCAACTTTAACATGGGAATACTGGTAGCTCACGTAACATTTGTGGTGCTAACTACTTTTTTGTTGAGCCAATTTCAATAGGTAAGTCTCAAATTGTACAAAAATGTTATGAATTTATAATATTTTTTGAAGAGCGTAAGTCGCACTAAACATTTTGAGAACTTTAGCTGCAATCTACCCATACGAAGCAGTAAGATTGTTTTGTTTATTGTATAGCTGGACGTCTAGTGATTGGAAATTGTTACATATACACTGGTTGTGTAGATACTTATATCATATCCCTAAAATTAAGTAATTTCAGTCGACTTGTTATGCAATACAATATTTCAAAGGTTTTACCAATTGGTTTGCTAGTATTATGGTGCATTGTGGTATTTTTATACATTCCAGATGCTTAACTGTATCCTAAGTATGGTAGAGAAGACCAAGCGAGCCCTGACAATCCTACAGCAGAGGTCTAGTGATGGTGGTGGAGCAGAGTGGCGGAGGACGACCCCCAGTGGCGGCGCTGTAGCGGGGCATCCCTCAGCAGACGATGTCAAGCGCACGGCCAGCGAGATCATGGCTCACACCATCAGGCTGACGGAGGACAGGGTCGCTGAGGTGCGAAGGAAAGCAGGTACATGAGTAACATTTACAAACATTGGAGGCTAATTAGTCTAGCCACTGATACGTTTTCAGACTGGTTCCTGGAATATATTTTTTGCAATTCCTTTTCCCAATCAGCAGGTTCAATGATGCTGTACTAGGTCATGGTATTGGCACTTGTATCCACTAACAGTGGTGTAGTTGTAAAATGTCCAGTTTTGGGACGCTCACAATCATCTAAGAACTGGCTAACATATAGGAATAACATATAGGACTGTTAGAAAAAGCAGTGTGGGAACCCCGTTCCCATATGTTCCTGCTCCACTGCACAGCTGTCCACTTACACATGGGTATATTTTACTCAACATGATGTGTAAAATTATAAATTTGTGCCATCATTCACTGGACTTATTGAAATCTAAGATTTAATCATAACGAAGATTGAGTGTGATTATTTGCCACGTTCGCTTCAATGTTTCACTTGCTCTAAGTGGGTTGAGAACGGTGTGTAACGCATGTGGTGTCCCCAGAAGAGGCGGTGAACGAGGTGAAGAGGCAAGCAGTGGCAGAGTTACAACGGGCCGTCGCGGCGGCGGAGACAAAGGCGTGCGAGTTGGTGGCATCTGAGCGAGCCAAGGTGGAGAAGCTGGTGGCCGACGCGCGGAAACACGCTGTTGAAGAGGCAGTGACTGTAGCAGCCGACAGAACTGAATCTCCCCCCACCCCGTCACAACAGAATGTAAGTTTAATGATCTCTTTTGACAATCGTTCAAGAAATCAAAAAGGGCCTGTTACAGAAGCAGAAGGGACCTGTAAATTGTTACAACAAAATTGTAGTGAGAATAAGCAATCATTCAAATGTTCAACCAAACCTATCTTTACTAAAACTTATATTTTTGTGTAGAGAAAACCTTCAGTGACTTTTAATTCTTTGGGGAAAAAGGATTTCATTAAAGGAAGCTGGAAGGTAGGCTTTCACAGTAAAAGTAGGCTGTCCAATTCTGGCCTTCGGGAGTTGACCACATCAATGAATTGGAAAAAATATTGGCCAACATTTAGGATTGCTGCAACGCATCTAAATAACAGCCAAGATGTTCTCTAGATTAACAGCCTGGTAATTTCCAGGTGGCCAAGTTTCAGCAGTACTTTGTTGAATTATGCTTGCATGAATTATGTGTGAGCAAATTTGTCATCGTTACTCATAATCATCGATATATCAACTTAAAATTTGGTACCTACTTAAGTTTTAAAGAACCCTTTAGGACTTGACATTTAAATAGGTTTGACCTCTGATTAAATCTATGGTGAAATCAAAATACTCGGCCTCACCAGAGCAACTATAAACGGTATAAATTCTTTTCCCAACATCTAGTAACGTTGCAGAGTTGCTGGAACTGCGGTCGGAAGGCCAACGAGACTTGCAGCGGGTGTAACGTGGCGCGCTACTGTGGCGCCTTCTGCCAACACAAGGACTGGGAGACGCACCACGCGGTGTGTTGCGCCAAGCGGCCACCAGTCAGCGCGCCGCGCACCACCACCACTCCTCCCGCCACTCTACCTGCACCGACCAAGTGACGCCGACATCACCGCCTCACTGCTAAACTCAAGAAGCCATGAACTAGACAAAGATACAGGCTACTTAGGCAATATGTTTTTGTCAAATTACTATGAAACTCTTGATGATTTCCAAGGTTTGAGTTGAGGGTTGATCTTTGACTATGGATACAAGTGGACATTACATTTCCCTAGCTAAAAGTTAGGAATCAAAACTAACTAGTTCAAATTGAGCCATTGATGTAAATTACTGATATCTTTGATCATGCCAAACCTTGATAGTACAAGATCATGATGGTGATTGGTAAGATTATAAACTACACTAAGATTATTTGTAAGATCTACTATAAAAAAATTTAAGATAAGGAAGGAAATAATAGTAGTTTACACAACAATCGCTCAAAGATAGTCTTTAAAAGGATCAAGGATCGTTCCTTTAAAACCAAGGTTCGAGCCTTAAAAACTTCTACGAGTGTCAGTAAGGCTAATTACGCAAGCTGCTTACACTACTTTACCTACGACTTTTTTTATTACTTTACTAAAACTTCATTACCTTACTTTGCTCTTTCTATTACTTATTTTAGGGAATTGGTACTGCTAACAGCATTCTTACAATGAGTACTGTTTCAGTTTCAGGTACAAGCAGACAAATATTAAATTTTTTCAGCAATTCTGAATGTATTGAGACAATTTATTTACAACATTAAAATAAAAACAAACAAAATTCAAGTGTCTTAAAAATTATCAGACAATGTAATTAATAAAAAGTTTGGTTAAGAAAAGAATGTGTGATTTTCTGGCGCAAGTCGGCAGATCAACAATTAAATTGGTCGTTACCAGTTGATAAGTGGCGTTCAAAGCATTATAGTTTACTTCTTTCCTTTCCATTCTTGAACCCCATAGGTCCGTTACTTTACCACACTAGTTCTGTAAAGTAAGTAAACAATGCGGTAAAGTGAATCTTTTTTATTCTAAAAAATTTAATAGAAAAGGCTGGTTTAAAAAACAGTCGTAGGTAAAATTGTTTACACTCTTTGGGTGGTATATTCAACAATGTTCTTTTCAAACAAAATTGGCTACAGCTACCCTTAATAGCTAGGATGTCTACTTCAGTATCTACAAGTCAATGGTTGAACACGGTTTTATTATTTGCCATAACTGACAGGTTTTATGCAATTTGAAACAAAATTTCTGAAAACTATGAAATGCTTGGTTATTACATAGTTTTAAAAAGTGGACAAGTTGTTCAAAAGGGCTCTTCTGCTTGTTTCAGTTTTTTTTTTTTTTTTTTTAAATCAACTTTTATTATTGGAAAAAATTTAGCAGTTAAATATTCTGTCTGTTAACTGGTATAATTAAACAGATCATAGAATAAATTAACTGTATGCATCCAAATTCGTCAAACGTAAAATAAATATTGGCAAAAATAAATACAGTATACACTGAAATAACAATAAATCTTGTCTTTTCACAAGTTTTTGTCGCCGACGTCAAGTAAAATTGTAAATCACTGTTTCATATTTGTTTGTTATAAGATATTGATGAATGTTTGTTGATGTTTACATTCATTTGAGATTTACCAAGAATTCAAGATTACCAAGTTGTTTGAGTATTAACTGTCAAAACCGTTTTCTCTGATGTCTTTTTAACCAGCATATCATTGTTTTACTTACTGTGAGTTCACTGTTTAACAGAAGTAATCCTACTGTACATCTCATGTTCAGTAATAAAACTTAATTGTTCTAATGCAGTTTAGATGTAAATCTTGTCCAATAGACTCCTCGTAGCTTCTGACCTATTTCGTAGGTTAGTTCTAATTTTCTATCACACGCTGTACTTATGTAAATATAATGTTGAATGTCGATAGGTATCTATTAACATCTGCCATTTGACTAGGTGTAAGATTGGTTTTGACTTCATCATTGCTCAATTTTTTTCTTACTGGCTCATTATTTTTAAGATCTTTGTGAGAATAGTTTCTAGTTTGATGTAAGCTAAGTGAGGATAAATGCTTGAAATAGAACTATGTTGATATTTTAGTATTCAGTCCTTTGGTTGGAAAGGTATTGAAATTTCTAATCACCTGATATTTTTTAGAAATACCTTCAATAAAACATAACCCTGTAAAAAGTGTGTAAGAATTTATAGTATTTTTTCAGTACGTATCAATCTCTCGGAAGTTTGAGTGTATAAAGAGACAAAATTTAATTTTAAAAAGTTATTTTTGGCTGTAATGAAATTATTCACGTTTTTTTACAGTCAAAAACCAGACGACAATGAAATTCCAACACTCAGCCCATATTATCCAGTAGTATAAATTATCATGCTGTAACTATTATTTACTGTCAATAGTCCTGATTTAGTCTTAAGAACGTATTTGTATAATTTCGACACGTTTCTTATATTCCTCACATTTGAGCGAAAGATTGTATATTTATTATTTAGTGATTCTTTGAATTTTTCTTGTTAAACTTCTTGTAGGTATTTTTAACAATGTATGTTCTATGTAAAGTTTTCCTATACCAAAGGGATCAGTTCCACACATCTATTGTTACCATTTTATTGTACAATTGTTTTTAAGACTGCACCAGTTTCCTTTGGTTGATCTAGTCAATACTGATTGTAAAATTATTTAGACTAAGCAATGTATAGGATGAGGATATGTGCAATTATAACTAGTTTTACATTTAGGATATAAAAACGTTTATAGAAGAGGTGGTAACTGAACTTTTGAGTGGAGTTTTTGTGTTTCACATACACAATGTTAAGTCACAGAAATGGGAATTACAGTTTATCGCTATCAACTTTCATATCCAACACTATATATAGCGTTCTCCCTCTACTTGGTATTGTCAAAGCAATAATATGTTTTAAAGTATGGGATAGGAATTGTGAGCAAAAATTTAATAAGTTGGGGGATGTTGAACACAAAAAGAATGTTAAAAGTCAAACTTCAAACAGCCAATCAGCTAGAGTATGAGTTAAATGATGTTTATTGTTTGATTTAACTTATTTGATCATGTGGGACAGTTATATTCCAAAATCAGAGAAAATTTGAGAACTGGTTTCTCCTTAGTATTATCATTAGATAAGTAAATTTAATTTAAAAACATTGAATATGCAAGGCTAGTTTTATTTTACTATGGTCGCCATTTCAATGAACAGTATTAATAGATCAATGTTATGATTAGATAAAAAAACAATTTTGCTTTAGTACCAGTACCTAAAAACTTTATTGGTTTAACAGTTTAATTCGTCTTATTTTTTTATAATTTAAAATCTGCATCATTATAAAACGTTTATAATTAGGAAAAATTATATCAAATAAATACCAACTAAAATTATAAGGTTTTGTTTGGTGAAAATTGAAAGCAATATACAGACAAATCCTTGTTCACTAATTTTTAAACAATCTATTAAAATTTCAAATCATTGTTGGATCCCACTTCCTTTTATTGTAAGAATTTGATGTGTTTATTGTTACTAGCTCATCCATTCCACATTGGAAATGTTGTTACTGCCCTTCATGTCCGTCATTTCTAAGTCAAGTTCCGATTCATAGTTGTATTTTATCAGCAACCTACGCTGAAAATAAATCTCATCTATGGTTACTGTTGCTTCCTTCATTTTTACTGCCTGCAAAGAGTCAAACTTACTATATGTATAAATGGTATCAATTAGGATGGCATGAGTGGATGGTAGTTAACAATTAAATAAAAACTAGTGTACCTGTTGCTCAAATTCGAGCAATTGCGAAGCATTACATCCGACTGAAAGATTATGGAAATACTCACGATCTACACAACAGTTAGATATAATCAAAATCTTTTGTAAATATCTTATCTTTTTTCAAAAAGCTGATCTTGTTTTTTTTAGTGTTTTTAGTGTAAAAAAAAACATTATTTCTATTCCTTCTACTTGGTTGTGTTCTATGACTTTTTCTATGTTTCCATTGTTTGCAAATTGGTTATTTCAATGATTGCTCAAGAAATGTAGCACAGTGTTAATTCAGTTTTATTTTTAGCCTATATCAAATTGTCCAGGATTTCTCGCTCTTTTCCATTGTAATAATTACACCAACCCAAGTTTCGTCTACAAATGCAATATGCCAAAGAATATAACCTACGTAAAATCTCCAAGAAGTGGTAAAAAAGGCAGAAACCAACCCATACAATAGATATAAGTTAACTCCATAAGAAATCATTTTAAAAGTTACTGTGATATTAGGATTTTCCACTGATTTGGTAATAGAACATTATATTGCAAAACATGACACGATGCAGAAGAAAATCAATTTTAAAATTTGAAAAATCCATTGCAAATACTGTACTTCATTTTGACAAATTCAATAAATCACAATTTAAATATTAACAGCTGTTGCATTAAAAAGTAGTTTAGAATTATGCATATGGTCGTAATGTAAACCTATCTGAAGAGGCAACTGTAAAGGCTTCTGGGGCAGAGTCCCAAGGGAATTTACCTCTTTCCTCTTTTGATGGCTCATCTACAGACCAAGACCTTTCTTTAGAGACCCCTACCAAGTTTCTACGCCCAGCCGTTCTCTCAAATTAGCTGTGACAAAAACCCCGTTTTCCTCCATAAGAATAACATGGGATGGGAATTTAAAGGCCACGGGGGCAGAGCCCCAAGGGAATTCACCATGTTTCTCTTTTGATGGCTCATCTACAGACCAAGACCTTTCTTTAGACACCTCTACCGAGTTTCTACGCCCAGCCGTTCTCTCAAAATAGCTGTGACAAAGAAAAACAGGTTCATATTAATATATAGATATTCCCCCACCACTCTTTACCTAATCTGTAAAAAGTGTCTTGAACCCCAACACAACATTTTCAATATGAAGTATACACTTAATCGAAATGAGGTTAACAATATAAATTTTAAATTTAATCAGGAAAAAAATCAACTTATTCAGTTTATCGTTTTTATTACAGTATACAATAATATACAGATTCCATTCTATACAAAAATGTTACCTCATTGTTAATAAATATAAATTACACTTCATATAAAAACCTAAAACAACTAATAATTAATGTACATTCGTAGTACAAATATGACAACATAAAAGTATTCGTATAAAGAGGTTCAAGCAGGGTCCCTTGTCAAACTTTGAAATAAAATTCATTTTATCCTTTTTAATTCATTTTATTTTCTTTATTTCAACTTATCCTCTTTATTTCAACTACTACTCTTTATTTAAACTCATCCTCTTTATTTCAATTTATCCTATTTATTCGTAAAAGCAATTTACCAAGTTCTGAAAGAGGTTTAGGGCATCTCTGAAGAAGAGAGTATGACTGTCTATCTTTGCCACTAAGTATAGGATGAGCTAGGCCTACTTTAGGCCAAGGTTAAATATTAATCAAGAGTTGCTCCACTGTAGAGGAGATACGTGCAGCTGTGTGCGAGGCCTTGGTAGAGTTAACAACATGTAGACTGATATGGTCCTCCCTGCGACATCACTACAGTCAGGAAAAGTTATTGTATAGATGTATACTGTATAGATAGGTCATTAAGACACAAAATAATATATTTCGTTCTGAGGGGGGCTTTTTCAAGTGAAGACAGTTCATAAATTAGTTGCTGTGGCTATTGTGAACAGTCATGCAAGCAACTGAAAAAGTAATACAACAGCAACAGCAAAATATACTAGAGTCTAAAACAGTTTATCTAAACAAGGTCGGATGGTAAGAAAATAATAAAAAATCATTGCCAAAATTGTTTTGTAGCCGAGTTTGGAAATACGATTAGGTACCAAAAAAACACTTTCGCTCCGTGGGATGAACAAATATTTTCATCATACTGTGGAAATAGGCCTATCCCTTCTAATCGTTACTCAATTAGATCAAATAATTTGAGGTTAAACAAAGTGGTAATCAATGTTTACACTCTGTTGTTTACAAACATAACTTAAAATATTGTGTAATTAGCAGCGTTTTCAAACAAATTTTGAGGTTACTAGCGAACTGAAAAATTTACCATACAGTATGTTTTTTCTGTTCCCATTTGAAGTTACAGTCTAACCTTGATATAACGAACCTCGATACAACGAATTCCTTGATATAAAGATTTTTTTTTTAATCCCCTAGAACTCTCCATAAGACACTATGTATATTTTACCCCTATATAACGAACAAACCATAACAACGACCTTGATTTAACGAATTTTTCGTGATTTCGGCTAGACACCTCAATATAGCGAATTTATCATTGTCAGAACCTCTACATTGCGAATTTAACCTCTGCATAACGAATTGTCTATGTCTTTCCCTCGATATAACAAATCCCCCACCCCATTATTGTTTTTGAAAAATCTGTTTCTTTATCAAATGAAATGGAAAGGTGACGTCATCGCTTGCGCTAACATTCGTCTGCTCCGTTTTACACATCTCTGTCTGCTGTCGCTGCGCGCGCTATTTTGCAACTGAGAACTTTTTTCATTCACTGAGGACTGATGACGACGTAATGTTTAGTAAGCTGTGATTGGGCAATAAGTAACTATGGTGAATTGTACAATTTTTGGATAAAGAGAAACCTAAGAAAGAATATAAAAACAAAACCAAAGGAAAAGAATAGCAACATCGTTATTTTAAAATTCCTTTTTCGAGTGTTTTATTATCTTTAAGTTGGCTATGATTATACACTTTTATAATGACTTATCTAATAATTTATTGTTTTCAATACGATTTGTGTCAACTAGCAACACCAATGCTATAGTTAATGATTATTATTGACATTCCTCTGTTGTGATAAAATCAGTACTGTACTGTAAGTAGCCTACCGGTCTATCACGATCAGTGGTTTACAAAACTTTCTATAACTGTTTTGTTTTGTTCTTTACATGGTTTATGACTACGCAATACAGTGTTTGGCTAGGTTTTAGGAGGGTTAGAACAAACTGTGATTTTAAACTTACAGTTTTTAACCTGTACCAAGGTCAATGCCATTTTCATGATTGCACAATATTCAAGATCCCTCCCCTTTTTTATGCTGGATAATTTAGGTTCTTCTGTACAATGTAAACACTGTACTGTAAAGTATTGTAGCGTATGCTACTTTAATTGTGTTTTAATTATGTCCAATCCCGAGCTATATTGACCGACGCTGGTTCTGAACCTCGACTTAGCGAAATTCCTGCAAACATAACCTCTATATAACGAACCTCGTTTTAACGAAATCCTTGATATAACGAATATTCAGTTCGGTCCCTTCAGATTCGTTATACTGAGGTTGGACTGTACCAGAAAACGATGATTTTGCTGACGATTTGGAGAACTAAAAACTTGTGTTCCGGACAGTATTATGAAAATGTATTTTCTTTCCAGAAATTTTAGATGAAAATTTTTTTGATTTAGGATTTTAGAGATAACATCGAGTAAGACGGTATGTTTACACAACTAACTTACCCAAGAAAAGACTTCGGCAGCACACAAAAAAGTTCACCACGCAATTAATTTAATATTCCGCAACAATAACAGAGCTTATTCAAATGAAATTGTTGTAGAAAGACAGTTCACAACTGTCAAATATTTGGTTACTGCCATTCTACTAAACTTCTTCCTAAAGAAACCTTTGGAGGTCCGAAGTATCAAATTGTGACCATTTTGTGTGCTGTCAATTATTGGAACTCTTTTCTTGGTTAACTTACTTGTGTTCAGTCCCTTCAGTTACTTACTTAATGTATTCCTAATCCAACTGTTCCTTCCTTCAAACACTAGAGCTATATAAAGATCAAGGTACACACCTATGTAGCGACAGATTGCATTTCCTGCTTGTTGTCAGCCCCTACTTGCTGCTTGGCCCCCGCTTGTGGCTGTTTGTTGTCAGGCGGGGGGACTATGGGGATTGCTAACTTGACCCTGCGGGGCGGGTTGGAGCGAGGCACCACGGACTGACTCTGTGGGCTGCAAACAACATTATAACGTAAATACTAGCTGGAATTTATATTCTGTATTGCAAGCCCAACATGACTTTGTGAAATAACACAATTCTTTAATCAAATGATGATTCAGTGGTAAAAACTGAATTTATAAATTTGGGATTTAATAGTATATTTCATCACTACGACCAGTCACTCTTTTGGACAAGGTTTCAGTGACTGAGGTGAAGATTGAATTGAAGGGTCCAAGGGCGTACCCAGGATCAAAACTAGGGGGGAGGGGCAAGAGCATACTTGAAACAGGGGCGGCACAGCGGGGGGCCTGGAGGGTATGGAATACCCCTCAGCACGGAGGGGGGTCCGGGAAAATTTTAAAAACAATATGCTGAAATTAGCGTATTTTTATGCTATTTTGAGACATTACCCAAAGTTGATAGTTTATAACATTGCAAGAAATTGGTCTGTTTATTACTAATGTAGGATTTTTTTTATTTTACTGAAGGAAAAACTCAGAAAATTTATAACATGTGTCAAAAAATCTGTCTATCTAAACTTATCTTTTCTCGTACTAATAACATTTTTCTTGGATCTCAATTTTGTATACTTTATCCTGGCTTCTAGGGGCAGCTGCCCCCCCCCCTGTCCCTCTCTGGGTACGCCCATGAAAGGGTCTAAGAAGAATGGGAGCAGGCCCAGGAAGGCAGAGGATCCAAGGGCCCCTAGGAGTTTCAATGCCACAGGAGTACGTAAGTATTAAGTTGCATACCAGTATATTTACAGTTAAGTAATACCTGTAGTATGTGATGCCACCTTGATACATTTCAGCGCCACATGGATCTTCAAACTGGCCAGGCAGTTGCTGAAATAATACATTTATGTTAGTTTATTTTCTACCTAGAATATAATAAACTTTGAAAAATGTCAGATGGGTAAATAATGTACCATTTCATGCATTTTGTTGTTTCTTAATATAACTAGAACAAACTTATGCATGATTTTTCCACAAACAAAACTGCTTAGAAAATGGCCTAAGGAACCAGGTTAAAATAAATAGGCAGATATTATGCAGGTGAAATAAAGATATCTTCTACACTCAACACTACTTGATGTACAAGAGTTGCTTGTAAGTAAGGGTCTCCTTAGAGCTCCCAACACGGCCAAGAGATCTAGTTGAAACCCAAGACCGGTACCGTGTTCTTTATTCCATCCACTACAACAGTTCTAGCCAGTTTCTACTGCTAAATTAAGCTCGTCAGCAGAAAAAGAGAAAATTATGTGTAGGAAAATGCTTGACGAATGTGTACGAAATGCTTGACACTCTTGGCAAGCATGAATCATGTTCCAATAGATTAGATTTTTCTGGTCAAGGGCATCATACCTTATTGAAGTACCGGTACATTGCCAGTTGCTGGACTTAAATAAGGTAATGTGTTTCTGTTTAGTAGACACAAAACATGTGCATTAAGGGTGGAGGAAGTTTTGAGGTTGTCGTAAATATCTGGTGCCACATTAGTTGCTGCCTAATTTGTATGCACAATTTGAACTGCAAGAGCATTTTCATGATTATAACAGCAGACACAGAGATATTTTAGTTACCTTTTCAAAGACTAATTTTAACCACAATACTAAGGGGAGAAATTGTACGATAAGCTTCCCAATAATTTGAAATAGCAAAAATCAATCAGAAAATCTTGTTATCAAAACATCCTATTATAACGTACCTGATATGTTTCTGGAGGAATTTGTTTAACAAATGCTATTAGTATACCTTTTGTTTATTTTTGTACTAAAGAAGTTTAAGTTTTTTTTTTTATACACAGAACCCTTGTTAACATTCACCATAGCTTCTCGGAGTTAACAATATTAAACTGAAACTGAAACCACTATTTGTTGTAACCAGACTGCCTGTAAGTGTGAACAATTATTGAGAATACACCATACCATCACAGTTAGTAAGTAAAAAGCATGCTCTTCAGTAGGATAAATTATGTACAGCGGAATTTGGGTGTAGGCGAATGAGGTGTATCTTAAAATTTGTTTTTATAGTGCAATTTTGTTTTTGTATATTACTCGTACATAGCATACCATACCTATTCATATAAAAATGAAAGACCACAACTGTAAAAATTGTATATTTTACACTATGAAAACATAATATTTACAAAACTTAGTAAAGAAATTAAAACATCTTATAATGACAACAAAAACAAAGCTCTAATTTAATTGTTTTAAGATAAAAGGCACTGTGTTCAATGATAACTCTTCATAGTAGTATATTCCTGTAGAAGTTTTGCACACTTGTGATTAAGCTGCACCCCTGCAAATGTAAAATTGTAAAAGTTAAATAATAAAAGCAGAGATAGGTTTATAAAAAACAGAGTAAAAATGGAGTAGTAATTAAGTAATGTTTTAATGGATGTAAGGATGTAACTCATGACAAAGCACCACTTTGTACATCTTGTAAAACTCCGTACGTTATGTATCAATTTCAACTTACCGGAGGTTGCATCGCAATGGGAGGGAAGGCTGGCGGAGGCAAGTAGTTCAGCATTGGCGGGGGTGGGTATGGCGGAGCTGCAGGTGTGGCGGGGGGAGGTCCCGGAGGGAGAAACGCCATCATTGGGACTTGTTGTCCCGTCACGTCATTGTACACTGGAGTCGGCACGTAACCTGAAACCAAACAACACATTACAATACGACTTCCACCGTGAATCGGATATTGAACTGGACATCCCCATCTTTAGCATAGGTAACATTTTCATTTTATTATACAGTGGAACCACGATAGCAAGACCCTCGATAACAAAGATGCTTGATAACAAATGTCATTTTCAAATCCCCAATTAATTTATTTTACTTCTAATCCACGTGGTTCTGAAAACCGCTATAAGGAGTCAATCTTCATCAAGTTTGTTTTGATAATCCCCATTAGAGATTTGTTAAAATTGGATTGGTCAAAAAGTTGGTTGATTCAACAGATATAAATTATTTACATCAGCCCACGCTCGTCAGTGACTCGATTCAACTACGTTCAGTTTCATTCTAAAACTGCACACTGGCTTTAACATGGGAATGGAATGTCTAGTGGTAACATATTCAAGGGTTGCAGTCTCATTTTATCTGATTTGGATGAAAGGGTTAACCAACGATTGGTAACACTGTCAAGAGTTTGAACACACAATCTCTCAGTTGTAGTGTACAGTCGATGTGGTACTCACTAGCGGGGGGAGGCTGCGTGTAGTATGGGATGTTGTGAGGCGGACTGTAAGTAGGAGGCGGTGTAGTCTCAGGCAGACTACGCTGTCGTTGGGTGGAGTAGCGTTTAGAACGATTACCACCGTCCCTCCTCTCACTGCCTGGAGACACACAATCGTACAATGAATAATTTATATGCTATGCTTTAATCATTCACTGTGTCCAAATGAACAAAAATATACATTTAGTTTAGTAACACGCTGTAATATTTAGAATATAGGAGATTAGAAGCTGAGATATTCTCTAGAGCATACACTAGTAACCAACACATTAAAACAATGAGCTCCTAATTAGAAAATTTGGTTAATTTTAATATTTAAAAATTTGAAATTGGAATAGGTGTAAACTTTAATCAGAATTTTATTATTTCATTAATCTATTCTAAATACAGTAGAACTCCAATTATCCGAACTCCAATTAACCGAATCTCCAATTATCCGAATCGCTTATTACAACAATTTTAAAAACGTAAAGCTACAGTAATAAGTTTTGCAAAATATCAAAGAATTGTTATTAAACACATTTAGCCAATTTTGGACTTTGATGGAACACTATTGACTTAATAACATGTATGTATAGAACACTTGTACTATGAGCATTGTAAACTGTAAAAATGTTCTGATTTAAATTATTATTAATTAAAAGTTTACTTAGTACCGAAAATTTGGATTTTTCTTTCAAATTCCTGGAATTCCGGTAAAACTCTGATTATCCGAATTTTTGATTATCCGAATGGGGTCTGGTCCCTATTGATTCGGATAATCGGAGTTCTACTGTATAGGATGGCTTGGTTGAGCTTCAAGGCAATAACTCGCTGAAGTTCTGCTTCACCATTATTTTACCCAATCCTCAAGCGGAAAACTGTAAGACAACATTCATTAATAGTGCTCTGTACAGTCATATTTATCTTTTTTCTCTTTTTTTTAAGAGGTTGGTGGCCTCTTTCAACCTTGCTTTTGCCCGTCCACATTAACTTTTTGGGTTAAATAGTTATTCTAACAAGAATACCATGATGAAATCTAAAATTCTCCTGTTGGCCTATGTTCTGCCAAACATATATCAACATGTCATACATTTCATGACCAATGACTGAATATAAAACTTCTAATCAAAACTTTGAATTTAAAAAATCAATTCAAATAAAAAAAATTAACTCAACCAATATTTTGAAAGCTGAATGGTTACTGGATTGTTTGAGTAACCTTTTTAAGTAATGCGGGCCGTTTATGCGTATAGCTCCGTAGTTCTTGTAAGTGCGCTGAAACGAGGCTCCTCGCTGCTTACATTTGTGAACAGAATGACACCATTTGCAGATCTGTAGCGAAGCGTACACGTCAGCCAGAGAGCTGCAAATATTGTATTCTGTTCACAAATGATGCCAGATGCCAGTAAGCAGTGAAAAGCCTCGTTGCAACGTACATGCCAACTTAGGAGGCTATACGCAAAAATGTCCCTTACTTAAAACACAACTTTTGCAAGTCTTTTTCGCCCTTGATTTTGAAGAGGAAATTTAAACACTTAAAAATTAACAAACCAAGCTTTCATGACATAAATGTAAATTACTTACGTGGTATGATGGTTTCCTCGACTATGTTTGTACTATTGCTGTTATGGTTGTTATTGACGTATATTTGGCTGAAGTCCTGTACCAACATTTCAGCAGCATGCTTCAAACTGTCATCGACTGTCAATCACACAGATATTTCTATGTTAGTGTTTGTTCATCAGAGCATTTCCAATGCAAAGATCACAACTGGCACAGCAATTCAAACACAATTTAAAATAATTCCTAACATAAACATAAATCAATGTGATGGCAAAACTACATTGTTTCTCCTAATTGTTTGTTTGTTGTTTCTAATTGTTTCTAACTAATTGTTCCTCCCAATATTGTTAGGATGAAAACAGTTACAAAAACAAAGATTAGGCCTATGTGTGATAAAGACATAGGGTTCTGCGGGTTAAAATTTTATTGGTTCGGGTCGGATCGGGCCGACAATTTTGGTCCTCGGGTTTCGGGCCAAAAATTATTAATTACCCAATTTTTTTTACTCCTGTGTTTATAATATTACTTGAAAATAAACTATGAAAAAAGATTGTATTTATGTATATTATTTCATGTTCATAACTTATTTACAGCTTAGGAGTTGCCTCAACTGCTAGAAAGAAAATATTTTTTTTATCAAGCCATTCTTTCCCATTTTCATAACTGTTGAAATATCTAAATAGCTATATTACAACAAGTTTGTAATGTAACTTAATATACAAGGACCATAAACAAATCAATCAACCTTATCACAAGAATAGGGCCTGTGGACTGGCTTCAAGACTGCAAGCAAGAAGAAAATAAAAATTCTATGTTTCCACCATGCAATATGAATCATTCATTCCCTGCCTCCTAACCTCCTAAGTCTAAAAACCTCACACTGCGTCACGACTTTTGTCAGTAGACGACTGGCTCTGGCTAGTGACAGTACGGCAATTGCTCTGTTGTGTCTTTGTTCTTAAACGTGAGCAAACTTAACATTTAATTCTAATTTTAACGTTTTAATATATATATGAGTGTTTCTTTGAAAATAACTTATTATAACTTTGAAAATAATTTTTTTTTCCCAACCCGATCTTGGCCCGAACAAATCTCTGACCCAGCCCGGTCTCTCGGGCCTTCCGCTGGACCGACCCGACCCGAAAAAATCGGGGACCCGCAGACCCTTATAAAGACACCAGAATAATATAAGTAAGCTCCAAGTAGTCATGATACAGATTGTTTTATTATTGTTTATTACTTGTGCATTAACAATAAAATGGATTTTGTTTCTCATAATTGTCATTTGCAAGGATTTTTCAAATTTATTTTTTACTAGCCTACTCAACATTTTTAAAGCAAGTTAAAAAGTTTTTTGTTGAATTGTAAAAAAAGTTCCATTCCGAATAAAAAATACAATCCCGTCCATCTTTAGTTTGTAAAATCAAAACAAAAAATTGCAAAAAGCAAAAAGAAGCAAACTTAAACAATTACTGCAAACTGTGGATTTTTGCAAACACTTACTTTGATTGTTGAGTGGTTCTTTGTTAAATGCGGGAGGAAGAGGTCCACGACCTCGAGACGCTGTAAACTCCATGGTTGGTCTTTGCTTGCCAGTGCCTCTGAATCCCCTTCCTCTCCCGACCACTCTCTCCCCAGGAGTGCCAATAACACCGGGGACCTTCTCAGCGACTCTGCGTATACAAACATTTACAATCAATCAAAATCTATGATAATCACAGAAAAGAAGTGTTAGACCTGGTTTTGAGAAAATGTAATCTTGCTTAAGGACTTAGCTTTTACCAATACATATGAGTCAATGTTCTTTATAGAATAATAAGGATATTGATTTTCACAAACCATTTTTTATACAGGACTAGAAATATAAATACAGTACAGAATCAACTGATCTTCAGTTATATGATCTACAACTTACACTGGCTGAGGTGGGATGTTATTAGAGGGCGGTGAGTCTTTGACTACCCTCCCTCTCTCCATCCCTCTGTCCCTCCTCATTCTCTCCCCCTTGGATCTGTCTCTTGGTCTGTCTCTGTCCCCACCTTGGCCTGGGGACTGCCGAGGAGCAGGGGATTTAGACTTGGACTTCACCCTGGGAGAATCGTTTCTTGGTTGATCCTAGGGACAAACATGTTTTTTTTTATATTCATTAAGCTGGTAAGAGATATTAAGTGAATAAATTTACAGCTAATGTACATATCAAAAGCAAAATGACCAAACAATTCCACACAGCTTATGAATGATTCATATTTCAGAATGACACAGGCTAGAATGCTTCAGTCCCTCCCCTAACCAACCCCGCATCAACCAACGATTGTATACAACCTTTGCCCTGACTAAATAGAGAATGGTTTATCCCACTTAAGTCTCAAATCATTGGTTTACTGACCTTTTCAAAAAATCTTGAGACAGCTCTTATACTTGTGGTATCAAAATGGAGTCTTGTCCCTGCAGGTCTAGTATTGCTCAGAGCCATAGGGGAAATTCACACGGGAAAAGATCACTGCTTCCACTTACATTTTAGAGCATGATTGTACTGCCGTGTAAATGATTTTTGTTCATTATATGTATACATTAACATTATTAATTATGTTTTCTAACAAAATACAAAATGCCAACTTAGGAAATTGACAGGAAAGCAGGCTTACCTTTAAATAAGTCCATAGAGACACATAAAATACAGCACAAAAGTAGAAATTTCACCGACCACTTTTTCAACCACTCTGTGTCTATATGGACTTATTTAAAGGTAAGCCTGCTTCCCTGTCAATTTCCTTAACAATTCCTGGCAAATGTCCTATCTTTTTTTCCAATTTAGTCAAAAATGCACTAATGGTCCAAAACTCTCATGTTACCATTTCATGTCGACCTTTTGGTAGTAAGCATCTTTAATCAATAGCCCAATAAAATTTGGCATCAGAATCAAGAATCAACCCCTTTTTTGACCGAACCAGCACCTTCGGATTTGAAAGCTACCCAATTACAAATAACCAAATACAATTAACTGTTATGTTGGTGTAGTTGATAGTTTTCCTCCCTAGAAAGCATGACTGGTCAGTGCGTTTTAGCTTACCATTTCAGGAGGATCGGAGGGAGTGTGTTGCGGCTTGTCCCTATTACGCCCACGACTGCCGAGGTCGGGAAACTCTTCCTTGTTATTGTGGAATACCCTGCGTTGAGGAGCTGCCCGTGTGTACGCCTCCTCGTCCTCCCAGTTTCGCGTGTATTTGTTGGGTCCTCGTCTGTGAACAGAACACATCAATATAAAAACATTACTTTGCACAAGTCAATTTTCGTTTGAACATATGTTATTTCCAACATATTAAACGAATTACAAATTTTCCCAGCTTTATGATACCTACCAAAATTACTTACACACTGGTACCAAAGAATGATTATTCTTTTATAAGAGTGTATTAATTAATGTTAAGGTTTACAAAATTTAAAAAAAAATAGTTTGATCAGCGAGGCCAAGAAAACCCTGTAATTAATAATGAAAAGAGAGAGAAAGAGGCGGATAGGTGTGGTAAAATTCTACGTAAAAAGCCAACACAATGCATGGGTTTTGAGTTAGACAAATAATACACTGATTACATTACAAGTTTAGACATGTAGTTAAAATCGGGTGTAACTTAATTAGACATTATGATATGTGTCTCACAAAGTACACCTATGTGTTACGTAAATTATACAGTGAAATTGGATGCAAGTCTGTAGCATTTATATAATTTTTTTTTTGTTACACAAAGTATACCATAACATATATGTAATTACAAAACAAAAAACACCAAAAACTTGTCGGCTCAACTACTCTATTAGGAGTAAAAAAAAATGACATGACAATATTTTATCCTATAGCCCATTTCACAGGATTTACGTTTAGTTTAGCCACATACCCGTATCTCCGACGACGCCGAGCCTTAGGCGGTGCTTCCTCGTTTCTGATGTCGTATCCGTATGTGTCGATGAGCTCCTGTGTGGACTTTGGTTTTTGTTCGTCCTCGTTGTACAAGTCGTGACTCCATTTTTCAGCTTTCTCCGTCCACACCTTTCCGCCCGCCTTTTTAGGCCCTGCAGCTTCAGCCGCATTTTCAGCCGCTGCTGCATCTTTTGTGTTACTCTCAACTTCCTTGCCTTCCACTTCACTGATAAACGAGAAAAATAAGTAAGAAAAAGTTATCACTGATAGAGACAGGTCTTTAAACAAAACACAAGTTAACCCATTTTGAAATTAAAAATACTATTTTTAAATTGTGTTAATCAGTTGGGTGGATAGCTGCACTGGTCTTTTGCACAGCAGCTCAGATCAATTGCAAATTGGTTTTTCTTACCACTCTGATTCCCAGCAGCACAAGATAAAAACTTGTTTTTCTAAACACGATTTGTTTCAATTATCCAAAATAGTTCGGATCTGATACCATGGTGGCTAAACTGATACAGGGTGTCCACAAAAAATTTGTCATTAATTTCCATGACTTTCCATGACTATCCATGACCATTTACCATTGATTTCCATGACTCACGAACTTTAAACGCAAATTATAATATAACATACACACACAAATAATACTGCCTGGACATGTTATTTTGCAGAAAATACTGAAATATGTAATAACAGATAACAATGGAGTACAATAGGTACAACAATGAACTAAAACAAACAGAAAACTCATAAATTAATACAACTGTAATAAATTGAATTGTCGTACATTTGTGAAAAATCCTGAAAAATGCTACAACAGTCCGGGTTATGGCTGACTAGAGCATTGAATGGTCCCCTCAAATCCATCCATAATTGGACATTTCCATGATTTTCCATGACTTCTTGCCTATTTCCCTGACTTTCAATGACCAAAATTTTTTTCCATGACTTTCCATGACTATCCATGATCCTTGACTATCCAGAATGTGGACACCCTGTGATAGGCGGAGTTCGGTGGCCGGGAGAGACAGATTGATATTGAAAAAATCTGTGCTTTTTAAATTATTGCTGTGGACTGGGCTACCAAAAGTACAAATAGTTTAAGTTTTAAGCTATGGAATCCTTCACAAGAAATAGCAAAATCCTTACACAAGGTTAAGTAACAAAATAAAATTAATTATTCATATTTGTAGGCCTATTTTAGATTCCCCCCCTTTGATTAAAATCTTTGTGTACAATTTATTGTGTACGTTAAAATGGCAATTTTGTTGGTTTCAAACCCTTTGCGGTCGAATGGCGAGTATAGGTCGCCGCCCGCCATTTTGCTGACTGGTTAAAAATGGTTCCCCTTGAGGACAAAAAAAAAACAATTGTAAAATCAAAAAAATTAATTTTTTTGGTCGAATGGCGAGTATAGGTCACCGGACGCCATTTTCCTGACTGCTCGAATGGCAAACTAAACTCGCCGGAAAATGGTCGAAAATTCCACCTCAAAGAGCTAAAAATGAATTTTACTACGAGTCGCTGAGGTCCAGAGAAGTAGTATGAGATGGGCAGGACATATCATAAGAAAAGAAGACAACTCTTTACCAATGAAAGTACTGGAGAACAACCCAGGAGGAAGAAGACCCCTTGGTAGACCGAAGTTGAGATGGACCAAGTAGAAAAGGACATAAGAAATCTGGGAGGAAGGAGGATGCAAGATGCAGAGATGTATAGAGGCAGTCTGTTGAGGAGGCCAAGTACCAATTAGGGTAACAGTGGCCACAGCAGTAGGCCTAAGTAAGTACTATGAATTAACGTGAAAATTCCATATTTTTCTTGTCTGCTTACATAGACCTTTAACAAACTTATGATCACATCATAGTACATGCAAAAAATAGGTCCAATAAAATTGTTAATGTTTTTTCAAATTTATTTACAAAATGTTTTCATTTACTTACCTCCCATCAACCATAGTTCTGTCATCGTGCTCGTAAAAAGTCCCTTTTTTCGGAATGTACTGAGGGTTTCGTTTGTCTTCATCATCGTCTAGTTTTTTGTCTTTCCCAACAGAGTTTTCCTGGACAAAACATTAGTCATTAATCATTTTATTTTAATAAATTAAAAGGTAGCCTAATAAAAAGACAATTGAATGTTGATATATGAGGATTAATAATCAATTGCCTCGAATTTTACCAACACTTGTCTTGTATTGTAAGCAAACACTTTTTGCCCTGAGGTCTCTGATTCAATTCTCGCCCATCACAAAACATAATTTATTTGCTATGTGCTAGTGGCATGACTTGGTGGTTCGGATTCTACCGAGGTCCAAAATAAGGAATCACTTTTCAAGTATACAGTCCAGCCTTTATAATCCAAGAAATAATTTAATCTCTTGATAGTTCCCAACACATTTTGTTTCCGACAAGGTTGTGAGAGTATGAGGTGAATTTTATGTTTTATTTTTGGGTGTCTTGATAGCATAGTGGTGCGCGAGGGACGGGTGTCATTCCGAGAAAACACAGAACTTTTTAATGGGTTTGAACCGCCTTCCCTTTAAAACTTAAAGCGTTTGACCTGACTTTAAAAATCAAGCAATAGTCAAAGATATAACATAAGACATATAACATGGACATGTTGCAAGGGGCTGGGGAAATGTTTACTGTATAGTAGGCTACATAAGAAAAAAAACGGTGACTTTCTTCATGTGTGGTGTTCAATACAGTAGCAAAAAAACCCTTCTGCACTTTTTTAATGTGTAGGCCTAGGCATAGTACATTTTCTATCTCGTATAAGTTTTTGTAGGCCTAGTTTAAGTCTACATGCAGTACTGTGTGTAATTTTTTATACTAAAAAAAAACATTAGTATAGCTTTCATGCAATTAATTTTAAATTGTAAAAATGGTTAAATTATTATGTCTTCAAAAATAATATTTTTCTAATTACATATTAGCCTCTATTTTGGAATAATGGTTCAGGCCTAAAAACAAGATAAACCCTTAAGGGTAGAAAAAATATTTCTTTGGTGTTAGCTTTGACCAACTCAGTAGGATTGCATAGCCTCTTCATATACCAACCACACTACATTGTACAAAAAACAAGTTGAGGGAACCCCAAGAAACATTTACTGAATTTAAAGTGATAAAACCAGATTTTTAAACATCCAGAGAGGAGGAAAAGAATGCCTTAAGCCACAAGCAAACAAATTCCAAATGCCATCTTTGACCCATGAAACACAACTGTACTGGTTGACTGATAATCATTTATCTTGTAACAACAATGTGCAATCAACTGCAGATTCCACAGACATGACTAAACAAAGCAAATGGCATTCTATTCGTTTTGCACTGCACTATTGCCACCAAAAGATATTTGTATTCTGACCTAATCAACTTTGAATCTTAAGAATGTGCTAATCAAAATATAGGTAAAATTAAAATATAGGTGTGTTTTACCTATTTGTACAATTTGCAACATAATAAACATATAAGAAGCAAATGACTTTCTCTCCAGACATGATTTAATTAGAAGCAATACCAGTTGGCAACTCGTTAAGCAGATTTACATTGCTCCAAAGAAAGTAGTATGGGACTTTCACTAGAATTAACTCTCCATGGTTAACTAGCTTTACTTATGATATGAGAACTTTATAATAGTGTATGCTAATGAAAATGTCGAGTAGATAGGCCTATTTAATAATTAGTTTCATTAAATCAGCGATTCCATAAATGTGTTTAGTCTTTTTATATATTAATTTCAAAATACCGTACTGCTTATTATTATAAGATTGTTCATTGCAGACCTAAATACTCCCAGAAATGAACTGAAATGTAGCCTATATTAATTTAATTTAGGTTACAGCACTAACGCCTATGTAACTGTTATACAAATATAAAATGTTTCTTAAATTATGATTTTATGTACCGGTAGGTATCTAACGCATAAGGTTTGAAATTGTAATTTTGAAAGATTGTTCATAAATTGTGCAGTAGACTATGTGGCTATAGCTTTGAATAACTTAAGTTTTTTAACAGTACCTATCTGGTAGGCACGCAGAACCCATTGGTATATTATGAACCTCTAGGTTAATAACTTATTATACAGTTCGGCCCAAGTTTATGTGCGCGCGAGCAGATCTGGTTGGGTTTAGGCGAGGGGGTTAGCAGGGGTACTTTGTCTCTTGCTACTCACTCACCCATACCGGGGCACTGCCAATAACTGGTACCCGTATGTTTTAGTTCGGCTAGTAGCGACCCGTTCGCGGGCACAGAAGTGTTGGCCGAACTGTACAGGGCTGGATTTAGGCATAGGTGCTTGCCAAGACCCATGCCATTATCAAATAACAAAAATTATATCACCAGTAATGTTTTACTATATAGTAGATATCTCAGTGGTGTAATCAGAATGTTCCAGTGTGGGGATTCTCAAACCACGCTGACGATTTCAATCGATTGCATTATTCATGATTTTGCTGCGATCGCGGAAGACAATGATAGTATATTCACAACCGTGGGACACAAGCGTGAAAGAAGTTCACGATTTCGATGTGATGATACAAGACGATCACCTTTCCTCCGCCATCCATGACGGAAGATGCATACCTAATTAAATTGACTGCTATCATTGATTTTAGATGCTGCTTAAATTTGTTAAAACCTACGGAAATTATTGAGTTATGACAAACTTAGGTCACCCATAAATATATATAAGACTTTCGGTAAAAGCAGAGACAGAAAAATTTCCTTGCATTCCAGCCCCATACGTACATATTATTTCATAAAAGGCCGTCTAAATATTGATGTGTAACTGTAAACATAAGGTACTTGACTCACCTCTTGCCCATCTCCGTCCTCCCGTTCGTCTTCTAGGCCGATGCCATCACTAAGATCATCACTCAATGAACTCCTTCTTGAAAGGGAGCTCCTGGAGCTTCCCCCATTGTCTTCTTCTAAAGTTTCATATTCTGAGTCTTCACTAGTTGTATTCACCGGAGCCTAAACAAAGAAGCCATGAAACTACATGTGCTAGGCCTAATATGGGCTTAGGTCTAAGCTCTATGTAGGCTAAGTTATGGTAGGTAACTTAATGAGGACTATCAAGCAAAAATTGAATAGCCAACTGAATTATATTGTCAATTGTTGTCGTTGAATAGTTTTCTCAAAGGTATGATTTTTGTTAGGTTTAAGATTGGTTATTGATCAAAATTATGGTTTCATGTTCAATATCAATACGATGGAGTTAAGTTAGGATATCAAAGTTTAGCCATTAATTGGTAAAGTAAGTCGGAAAGTAATTGGAGGCAACCTGGGTACAGTTCCGCAGAGAACCTACAATAGATTAATTCCATTTGTTATGAATAATTTATTGAATTTTAACTTAATAGCGTCTAGACTACCCTACCTATTGATTTCCTGTTATGGCTTTTCAAGTAGAGTTTCACCCACAGTTCTTTTAGACAGTGTGCTGGGGCATTTAAATTAGGTTAAGTTAGTTATGAAACTTAAGATAAAAGTGAAAAACATTACTGTGTTGTTTGTACTGACCTATTCATATGAGTTAGCCTAATTAAGTTAACTTACTTATTAATAACATATTAAAATAACTTAACTTAAAATCGATATGATATCCGATATGATATTTTATCTTATCGAATATAGTTATTAGTTTGAAAGTTTACTTAAACTTCTAAACTAAGTTAAAAAGTTACTGTAGCCTGCTGCCTGTTTCATTAGATAATAATATAAGTTATTGTAGGTTATCTGCAAAACTGTACCATGCAACCTTTGATAATAACACAGAGAAGTAAGCTACAGACACAGAGGATAGTCTACAAGATTATGAGACAACCGTGTGCTTTAAGCTTTGGTATGTTGGATTGGAAAAACTTGTGTACCAAGCAAGGAAGAGCCCCAACGGCGATGGACACACCAACCTAACATTGTTGTACAGCAGTTAGGCTAAAGTACAGTTTCCAAAGTATGAGTGCTGTAGTAAGTCTAAGTGATAGAGATGGGGAAAGGAGAAATGACAAATATAAATTGCTTTAAGTAAACTTAGCGACCAGTGCTAGACCTCATTTGGGTAGAGTTCCACAGAGAACCTGTGATATATTATCGGATGAATAACGATAAATATTATCGATATTTATTTGGTTCTATATTAATATCGTATTGAATTTAATACCATAAGTTAACAAAACATTTTCAAACCTTTTTCTTTATATTATTCTTTGTTTTTCCTTAAACATTTAAGAATAAAAATGGAAGAAACCATGAATTAATTGTTGATTCCTAACTTATGTAAGTTTACTATAATATCAACAGTAGGGCCTAGGCTATTGAAAATTGAAAACAGTTTGTAAGTAGGGTACCAAATTTAAAGGTGGGTAAATACGTGTCACGATTAAATAAACACCAGAACATGACCCGTTTTCCATCCACAATAGCCTACTCCTAGGCCTATGTGTTGTCCATAGCTTGAGCTATGGGCCAAAGAACGTAGGCCTAGCTTTAATCACAGTGAAGTATATAAACATACTTACACGACATATTTATCAGTAGGCCTAATAGCACGCCAATTAATCAAGTAAAGTTAAACCGACCGAATTTACCAATATTTAACGCCCACGACGACACACACAATCCCAAACTGGTGTTTGTTGACAGACGACAGACGGAAACTAGACCGGCTCAATAAGTGATTTTGCGATGAGCTGTTGTCTAGTAGTAGGTACCGGTCAAAGTTTGTCGCTAGGGCGCGTAGGCCTCGACCGGACTGGAATAAGGGATTTTCTTCCAAGACGCGACATTCGTTCGTCGAATACCGAAGAGTTAACTACTACGTTGCTACGCACCATAAAGCTTTCTATAGACTTTTCATTAACTTAGGCCTACAAAATTCCTTTGGCTAATAAGTTAGCCCACATTGAACCCAAAGTCATTTCTTTCCTAATAAAGATAATTCCTAATTTATGTTTTATTTCTGTCTAATGAGGTAAGTCTTTATCTTTATCTTATAATAGGCCTATATGAATTATTGAATAAAGAGATTTGGTATGTTACAATATATAATTTATTAATGAAATACAAATATAAGATAAGTTATTGGTTGAATTAGCTACAGGGTAAGTTAACAATGGTAAATTTTCAAAATGGTGGGGTTTCCAAAGTGGATGATATTATTCTAGGCTTATTGGGTTGGTTTCTTCTAAAGTACTAATTAATATTTGAATATGAGCTCTTAATCTCAGGGAGGGGTGGTCGTGCCGGTTCGAATGATATATTAAGGCTTCTTTAAAATGTAGATAATTTAATTTAGTTATTATTCTGAAATACTAGGTTCGTGATGCTATTAATATAATAATGTTAATGTCCAAAGAAAGATTCCAAACTGTTTCACTGAATTTAATGAAATAAAATAGAATTTGAAGATTAAATTTTGAATAAAAGTTCAATTTGAAATATGTATATCTTGATGAGTTAAATTAATTGGGCCTATTAGGCTATGCTGATAAATTGTCCAATGAAGATTAAATTTGTCCTTAGTTAAATAAGATGGATGATGGTTACCAAATCTGGAGTGTCTGTCTTCTTATAAATTGGTACTCTTCAATGCACTTGTCCAATACTTTTGGATGATGAGAAATTTAAATTTTAGGTTTTACTTTGGGATTATGAATTTTAGTTTAAATTAACCACAATTTCCAATAGAATGATGTTCACACTGTGAAGAGTTGGCAGGATCTGGGGAGAGGCAATGGTAGAAGCTCAGGAAGTCCATGTCCATTGTTGAAGTGATGTACAGCTGGTTAATTTACATGAATGACCCTTGCCACAGTAATTTTGATTTTCTTTGGATAATTTTGAAAAGTAATACTATATTTAAGATGTTATTACTATATTGCAATTTTCTTACAATTGTATATTATTCTAAATAAATGATTATTGTTGGTTTTTGATGAGTACAGGATAGGTATGGAGAGAATTTGCATAAATATTATATTGTAACATAAAATAGGATGATGTTTCTGTGGGGTGATGGGATATTATATAACATTAAACAAAATTTGATAAAATAACACATTAACAAGGAGAAACATATTAAATAACTGATAATACATTATCAGGGGCATTAACAGACATTATGAGAGAAAATATACAAAATAATAGAGAAATTAATGTTAATGATGAATGAATGACATGTAATATTACAACGTCTTACGCTCTCGAGTGCTTACGATACTTCTACGATCTACACTCCGGTAATCGGAAAGTAAGATATATTAGATGATCTTACATTCATGTTTTGTTTACTTTTTTCCCTTAATCCAGATGCATTTACATTCCGAAAAATTTGATTTTAAATCACTTAAATTTCACCGTCTTGAGTCTAGACCCACCAGTTCCATCCTGACATTGACTACCTAGCTATGGCTATCGTTTGGTTTTATTTTAATGAATTAGGTTCAAAGTTACAATTTCTCCGTTCGCTCAACAAACAATTATTACTTTGTTAATTCATCGTTTTAACCCTTTGAGTGCCAACGTCCGGGGAACCGGACGTTTTTAAAACGAGCCAAAAGTGCCGACGTCCGGCCGACCGGACGTTTTTAGAATGAGCCAAAAGTGCCAACGTCCGGCTGACCGGACGTTTCGTAATGATCGAACAGTTGTCATAACAACCGAATGGATACTCGGATTCTTTTAACCCATATATTAACATTGAGTCGAAAGTTACTAGATGCGATACATCGATTTTCGTTGGTCGAAATATCGAAAATTATTTCCTGAGCGCTTCTAGAGCTCTGAGCCTTCGATTAAATTTGATAAATTGATCAGTCAAAACTATTAATAACTTTGTATCGACCCTAGGATTTTTCTCGGCTCCTTCTGAGCACTTTCTGGGCACTGGAAGAAATTTGAGTGTAGCTGGTTCTAGGGGCCTAAGTTAGCCTTACTTTGGTGAATAGGCCTAAGTTAGGCTACTAGTTTATTCCCCCCTTAGAATTTTGCGTCACAAATTTTTTGTTAACCTAAATAACTTATTGTTAGTTTTTGTTAGGGCCTAAAAAAACGTTAACAAATAAATAATAAATCAATTCATTGTTTAACCTGAGTACATTCGGAAAATAAATACCGGTAAACAATAATTTTTAATCGATGTAACTTATTGAATTTGATAAACATCGATAAACTTATTTATTGTTAGGGCCTAAACTTATTCATCCGATAATATTTCACAGACTCTCTGCGGAACTGTACTCCACAACTTAAGTGTACCATTAAGAATATCTTCTGTTTCTTACTTCTCTGTGTTAGTAAGTAGTCCTAGGCCCAACTAGGCTACACTAAATTAGTAGTAGGCCTAGTAATTTAAGTTAGGCCTTAGTAAGTTGAGACCTGAGTAGGCAAGGCTAACCTGGAACTTTTTTGTATTTGGTAAGTTATTATGAAACGAGTAATGTTCGGGATATCAAAAATAGGTAAGTTAACTGTTAAGCACTGTCATCAACAATTAGGCTACAGTATTTTGAAACTAAATACTTAACAAAAATCGAAAGGGCCTGTAAATTGTGTCGGTGTTGTCAAGCAAGTTCAATGCCTGGAACTAACTTAGCCTAGCCTATTGCCTATTTGGAAAATATATTACGTTAATGTGTTCAGGGTTCCTAATGTGGTTTGTTGAAAATGAATATCTTAGGCCTAATTGAATGTAAATTACAAGAAGGCTAACCTACACCCAAATCTGGCCTCATGTCAATAACATAACCTAAAAAAGCAACTAGGGCTAACAATGGAGAACAGAGTTGATATGATGAAAACCAGCTTGTTTCATCCAGTGGTTGAATCTACAATCAATCCTATAACAGATTTTATCGCCAACTTAGGTAAGTTACCCCTAAAGTAAGGAAATCTACAATCGTAATTGGGTCTATGTAGGACAGTGTTAGTAAGCCTAGTCGGAATGCTAGCCTGGAATAAGTGTAGGTCTACAACAATAACATTTATTTGATAAAAACTTTGCTTACCTTTTCCATTTTACTTTGACTCTTGTCGTTCGTATCTTCTTCAATGAGATCAGGTTTGTCGTCACTCTTTATAATTTTGCTGGAATCTGAGTTAAAATTGCCGTCAGGAACCGACATGATTAAAAATTGTTCCGAAGTTCCGACTTCCGAATCCGAATTCCAAAAGATTCTGGAAGAATTGGACTGGATTGGATTGGGGGGTTGGGTTTTGGGTGGTACTGGAACTGGGGAACTGCGTCTGACTCACTGGCTGGAATTTGATTGGGTCTCGGTTTTGCTCACTGTTTTACTTTCCATGGGTCTGGTTGGTATGAGAAAAAAGGAAAACTGCCAACATGACATACGAGTAGTAAAATTATTGTCATATTGATTTAGAAATAGCCCTCTTAAATAACAGAACTAAATATAATTTAATATTTTGGATCGGTAGTAGCTCAAACACTAGTATTTGTTTTACAAAAATCCATTTCTATAACATATCTTTAATCTTATCATACGCATGAGCCCAGATTTTTCAATAGAACGTGGGGGTATATTTAATCTATGGTTGCACTGACATCTTTTGGATTAAGTAGGCCTACATTAATTTATCTGCACAAGAAAATGTAGTATTTAGTTGACATAGAAATAAATAAATTAATCAATGATCATTACCGAGTAGGATTTTGAAATAACCAAGAAATTGCAATCCTGACTATTAACGGGTCGCTGTCAATGCGCAGTATATCTAGATCTAGTAGCTTTGACTATGATAGACTTCCTGCGTTGTTGATGTTCTTTTATATTTTTTTTTATCAAAATCGTCGTTCGATGCGTGGTCCACCGACAGATTGTAGTAATCTAAATTACTATTAACAGCCTAATTAATTGTAATTTGAGGTTACTCAGGCCTTGGATCCTTTGGTCCCGGTTGAATCACATCACCCTTCCCTTGAAATTGAAATCAAATGCCCGGGTAGATTACGGTCAAGAAACTTAACATACAAGCTAGACTTCAACAAGAGCAACAAAGAAGAAATATTCAATAATCTACAAAATTGGGAGTATCCATTACTGAGTTGTGTCGAGGACATGGAATCGTCATTTATGGCTTTTTGTTCCAGGCTAAGCCTCCTAATAAAATCATTCACTCCACTAAAATGTCTTGGTAAATCTACATTTCCTTGTTGGTTTTCTCAAGACTTGAAGAGACTAGTTCTACAAAAAAAGCTACTTCATAGAGATTACAAAAGGACTTTAAACTTACAAATTTATATGGATTTCTGTCGTGTACGAACTCAATGTAAACAACTCACTGTGATTTGCTACAGAAACTACATCAATCGGGTAGAAGATTCCATGCAAGAAAATATTAAGGCCTTCTGGGGTCACATTAATAACACCAAGAACACTTCCAGGGCTGTATCTTCGATGTACCTGAATAGTGAATCTGCCGACACACCTCAGCACATCTGCAGACTTTTTGCTGAACATTTCTCGTCTGTCTTTAGACCACCATCAACGTCTCCCTCATATGAAGACTCAATTACAATCCTCTCATCTCTTACTGGGTTTACTGTATCATGTGAAGAAGTTGAAGCTGTCTTGTCCTCTCTGAATGCTAATAAAGGAGCAGGACCCGATGAGATTCCTCCATCGCTACTCAAGTACTGTAGCTGTATTCTTGCACCGCACATAACAATCTTCTTTAATTCATTTCTTTCATCTGGTGTTTTTCCTAACTGCCTGAAGACAAGCTTCGTTGTACCAATTTTAAAGAGTGGTAATCCCTCGGATATCAAGAATTACAGGCCTATTGCGATTCAGCCAACGCTTGCGAAAGTGTTTGAGTCTCTGGTTCTTACTCGTCTGTCTTTCTTTGCCAGAAGTTTTCTGTCTACAGCTCAACATGGATTCTATAGTGGCAGATCCTCAACGACAAACTTAATAACATATCATGACGACATTATCTCAGCTTTCAATAGAAACCACCAGGTGGATAGTGTGTATATAGATTTCTCAAAGGCATTCGATAGAATCAGCCATGATCACCTTATGGCAAAGCTTGGTATTTTGGGAGTGGCTGGACCTATGCTGAAGTGGTTTCGGAGCTATATTAGTGGACGCTACCTTATTGTAAGATATAATGGGTCTGAGTCGGAAGCCTTTCCTGTGTTATCTGGAGTGCCACAGGGCTCGCTTTTGGGTCCTGTACTGTTTTCAATCTTTATTAACGACCTAGTCCATGCTGTCAAGGATTCAAGAGTGTTGCTGTTTGCAGATGATGCTAAAATCTATAAGGAAGTAACAACGGACTTTGAATGTGAGGAGCTGCAAAGTGACTTGGACAGTGTGCTGCGGTGGTGTTCGGAGAATGAGATGGAGTTGAACATATCTAAGTGCGTTGTACTCTCTTTCTCTCGGCGCACGAATGTAACGGTGTTCAACTATACCTTATTTGATTCGACTCTCCGCCGATCTTCTACAGTGAAAGATCTGGGAGTAACTGTTTCCTCGAATCTAAGTCCAGAACCTCACTTAAGAAACATAAGTAAGAAGGCTTATTCTGCTCTGGGATTTGTTGTCAGAATGTCTCGAGATGGGTTTTCACCTCATGCCCTAAGGACTTTGTATGTGCAGCTGGTTCGCCCTTTGTTGGAGTACTGCTCACCAGTTTGGTCACCATACCTGATATGCCATGTTGATCTTCTCGAGGGTGTACAGAGAAAATTTCTCCGAGTACTTGGAGTGAGTCTGGGCTTTCGCTACCTTGAAGTACCACTGGATGAGATGGAACGTCGGTTTGGACTTCTTCCTCTGAGTTCGAGACGCAAAATCTTTGATCTGCTGCTCTTAAAGAAGATCATCACAGCCTCGGTTGATTCACCGGATTTGCTGAGCAGGGTTGATTTTCGTTGTGCTCGTGTGGTTCGATCCAGAGGACTCTTTGAGAGAGCTCATTGTTCGACTCAATATTCTTACCACAGTGCTCTGCCTCGCCTTCATCGTCTGGGAAACAGCCTGCCCAGTTACATCGACCTCATTCAGTTCTCCGAGAATCGTCTTAGGAGGGAGCTAACCAACTTCTACTCGTCAGAGGAGCATGTGCATGTTTGATTTATTTTTTAATTAGCTTTTCGTTAGGAGTGTGGCGATGACTTAGTGTTGGGGCCGTCGACTCCCCTCACTTCCGAGCCAGTGAGTGCATGTTTCTGTGCAAGTGTGTGGTAGTGTTGGGGCCGTCGACTCCCCTCACTTCCAAGCCAGTGAGTGCATGTTTTGTTCAAGTGTGTGGTAGTGTTGGGGCCGTCGACTCCCCTCACTTATGTGCTTACTTTTTCATATTTATTAATATTATGGTCTGTCTTGTTGTTACCTCATTGTTAAGTTTTTATATTTCTTCAGAGTTTACCGTACCTTTTGCACATTGTTATTTTTTTTTTCTGTAAATTTGCTGGTTTTGCCTCCATAATATGTATTATTTTGTAGTGTTTCATAATTTTGGGTTTGCTCATTGTTAGTCTCTACTTCGTCAATATTTATTGTTATTATTGTTCCTGCATGTTAACTAGTCTCTACTCTTTATTGCCACTTGCTGTGATATTTATCATATATTTATTTTTTTCAACTTTGTTTCGTTAATTCTAAGTGTAGGTAGTAGATAGCTGATCATTTTAGTAGTATATCTTTTTTTTGGCCATCTGTAAAAAAAAATTGCAATGTATGTACAATGTAAAATGGTGTTTACCGTATATGGATAAATAAATAAATAAATAAATAAATTTACTATGTGTAATGCACGAACCACGAACCTTTCATACCAATTCAAACATATATGGAATGATCCATAACTCAAATGTTGACCCATAAACTTGGTCAGCAACAAAATATAATATAGGAAATGGAATTTTAGACACTAGCTCACTCTGTGACTGGCTCACACCACTATGTTATTTTTTTTTTTATTGGCGACAGCTGGTCCAAATAGATGGAATCTCTACTTCAGTATCCAATAATAGAGTCAATGATAATACCATAGACAAACCAAATGTTTTATCTATGATAATACCTTTGACTATTAATACTCAGCAGTATTGCTCCTCTCCTACACAAATGCATAAAAAACATAAGATTAAACTTTAAAAACATGAGTGTGTATGCTAAATTAAGTTAATTAATCATTAGTATTGATAACAGTTTTATAATTAATTTAAAAAGTGGCAATAACAAACAGTATTTAGTAGATTTAAGAATTAATATACTGTAATCTAAAAAAAAGAGTTATTTTCATATAAAACATATACCATAATCTCCGCAATTTCATGCAGATTACAACTGTGTAAACAAATTGACAATCGAGCCACTATGAACAGAGATATAGGGTATTTTATGAACGCAATCGTGGAAACGCCATAAGACGTAATGAGTAAGAGAGAGACAGTAACAACCTTACGTGGTGGGGGAGCGGCGGACCGATACGTGTGTACAAAAAAAGGAGTACAGCTCGCGATCCAGTTGTAATAATAATAGACATTGATGATATCCAATAATAGAGTCAAAGATAATACTGTACCGTTGACTATTAATGCTAGTCGATGATAATACTAAGCAGTATATTCAGGGTGATCAACTCAAGGAGGCCACCATTGGGATATCGGAAACGGTAAGAATTAGAGAAAACTTTAAATGGGGGACACTCCTTTATTTTTTGTGGCAGTTAAAAATATGATTTTATTTTTTCGAAATTCAGCCGCCATTTTCCAAAATGGCGGCCAACTTTGAAATTTCTCATGCAACACCCTACATTTTTTCGATAAACCCACTCGTTTAGGAGTTACAGCCTATGGAAAAATGACTTCCGGTGTACATTTTACATCATGTAGCTCCTAAACAAGTAGGTTTATTTCGAAAAGTAAATAAGTCAAATAAGTCTTAATATTGCATCCACATTCCAAAAAGACCATAAAATTCGTTAAAACTATTAATTCTATTATTTTTAAAATGGCGGCCATTTTCCAAAATGGTGGCAAACTTGAAAAGTGGAAAACTGTGTATTTTATGGTCTTTATGGAAGGTGGATGCAATATTAAGACTTCTTTGACTTATTTACTCATCGCATTTTCGCTATAAACCTACTTGTTTAGGAGCTACATGATGTAAAATGTACACCAGAAGTCATTTTTCCATAGGCTGTAACTCCTAAACGAGTGGGTTTATCGAAAAAATGTAGGGTGTTCCATAAGAAATTTCAAAGTTGGCCGCCATTTTGGAAAATGGCGGCTGAATTTCAAAAAAATAAAATGGGGCTGTACATCTGTGTGTGGGGTTGTCACCACAGACCACTAACCCCCTCCTTAAGCTGGCACTCAGAAGGTCCTGTTCTTTGCTGGACGCTGGACCTCCTGTTCAGTTGAGCTGCTATTATATCTATATAAGTAGTGATTTATAAGGCTTGACCTTGACACTTAACTAACATTCATTTTCTGCCTGAATTTAAATAAATTTTACTCATAATTGCGGCTTTTGACAATTAAAATAAGCTTAAATCCCTCTTTTTTTCAAAACCGCCAAATTTTCCGGGGGTAGACACCCGGTCCCCCCCTTTGCTGGGGGGTATTCCATACCTCCCAGTATTTCCCCCCCCCCAAGGATTTGGTGAAATGACGCCACTGCCCATTACATATCAGCTGTGGAGGTTTTTGCTATACATCCTCAAGAAACCCTGTCAATACTGTTACAAAAGTTTTGCTTTATCTATATAAATAAAATTAGAGTTTTGTCTGTACATTGCTTAGAATAATGAACTTTTTGGTTATTTTTACATTTCATAGGTCAGAGAAACCGAATCAAACCTTATCTCAATTTCTGTCTGTCTGTCTGTCTGTCTGTCTGTCTGTCTATCTGCCATTCTCTTGGTAACGCTAAAATACGCACTTTATTACAACTACTCCTCAATAACTATAGCACTGTCCCGCCTGAAACTTATTTTCCAAATACTATACATATATGAGATGGTTTTAGACGTATTTCATCGAATATGAGACAGTTAGATATTTAACAGTAAACCCTTGAAAATCAAGTTTTTGTCGATTTTTGACGTGGAATTTCTGGAAGCCCATGTTAACCTTATGAGAAATGAAATTATTGAATCTTAACAGCTGTTTCAATTAAACAAGTTGGTTCTGTTCTGTGATGTTCAATAGCATTAAAGTTACAAGGATTACCAACAGGGTGCAGCACTAGCACTATTATTTCTTTTACATTTATGACAACAGCTAATTTGCAACCTGGAGGCGAGTGAGCGTAGCGAACGAGCTAACCTGAAGGCAAGTGAGCGTAGCGAACGAGCTAACCTGAAGGAAAGTGAGCGCAGCGAACGAGCTCCAACATACAGGTGAGTGAGCGTAGCGAACGAACTTCAACCAGGACGTGATTGAGCCATGCAAACGAGATCAGATAGTAAAAATAAAAGTAAGCCTACCGTTATAGGATCGACCGGCAGACACAGAGGTAATTTAACCTTTTATTGATTGTCATACCGATCCGGAACAACAAAAAACAACATAAAATGAAGCTATGTATAATAGTTTGGCCAGCATATCTTAAAATATGCAAACCAACTGCTGTTCGTTATATAAGAAGGTTTCAACTGAATATTATAAGATCCCCGTGCGTAGAACGGGTACACAGCTAGTTTGAAATATAAAAAAGGGCCTGTAATATTGAACTGTTTTAATCTCCTGCATCAGCCCAGTTGCCTCACAAAGGAATATTACGGCGACCATGACTCAACGCCAGGCCAGGGCCAGACCAACGCTCCCAGAAGTGACACGCGCGTTGCTGGAATCCTGGAATCTGCTGAGCTCGGCTCAGCAAATTCCTCGCTGAACCCAGTAACTGCGCAACTACCTGTCACAATAGGACTCTGTATATTTGGCTTTTTGAATCAGAAGCCACCCAACAGTTGATCCAAAAGCTGTATACCAGTAATAGTGTATTAATTATCATGTATATTAGTTACTAGCTTTTGTACCCGTGCTTTGCAACGGGAAGAGGACACAAAATAGAAACATTTTAATCTTTACATCTGCTGCATATAATAGTTACACATCCACCAACGCTTTTAGAAACAAAATTCTACTTTTATAGCCTTAATAAAATTGTTTAAGTTATGACTCTTAAATCTGGTAAGTAGTTGATACCACCATTTTGGTTTTGATTAATTTTAAATCTTGTGTAGGCTCTAGGCTGATATGAGAAAAACTGACCAAATCTTCGAATAAAACTTTGCTTACGCCCTTAATTACATATCTTTTAATTTATTATTGACATTTTGAAGTTGCAAAAATACTAATTATTAAATTTAAATGTGACTTACTTAACAGATTTAATTATTGGTCTCAATAAAATAATGTGCAACTGTTAATAAAATAAACTAGTGGCCTGTAGGGACATAAGTCCCTAAAAAGCCTAAATATAAATCAAACTGTTGTAATATTTAAACAAACTCAGACTCAAATTATCTTATGTTTCTGGATAGATATACCAGTACAACATATCTTTTTGTGTAAAAAAAAACAGTTTGTTGTTTGCTTTTGTCGACATTATTTTCAACCACTAAATTAGCACCCCGACCCAGTTATTATTTCTAAGTTTATGCTCCTTTTGTAAAGGTTTGACAAAATTAGTATAAAGAAGAGACATCCCATCGACCCAACTTAACCCTATATGTTTCTCATCAACATTTGAAAACTACTAAATATGTAATATGCCAAGTGTATGTTTATTTTGTGGTATTCCTCCTATGAGGTTGACTTTACATATTCCATCAAAAAAGAGCCTAATCAATGCCTGATTACTAACTATTTTGTGACCGGTTAGGATTCCATTACCCAGTTATCAAAGCCAATCACGAAATTAATTTTCATCAGCATCTTCGACATGCATATTTTTGGTAAGTTTTAAGAAACGGAAACTACCTCTAGGTTTTACTGTAGATACGGATGCTCCCTTTACTACCGTGCATGGTAGGCTTAGGCTATATTATTTGAACATATTTTGCTTGGAGCAAAAGAAAAGCTTAAAATCTTCTCTAAACAAAATTATTTTTCCGCTCATTGGAACTCGTCATATAGTACTTACTTAATGAACAAATACCTGTACGAACCTATTTCATCTTTATTCACGAATTGTCCTAGTGACCGTTCAGGTTATTCCACTTCAAACAAAATATTGATTAAAACACTACAATAAATCTCAAATAGGTATAAATGTTAGTAAATTTACAAAAAAGGTGTAGAATAAATCTTTAACATGTGTTTTGAAATCAAAATAAAGTAGAAGTTTTCCATCCCAAGTAGCAAGAAAATGTATAAACAATATTGTAAAATACAGGGTTTCTATAAAATAATGGTGCGGTTTTAACACCCTGTAAAACTGTTATAAGACAAATTAAATCACTTCTGTTGGTATCCCTGTATCCAGTAGCTCAAACAGTTTTGTTCACATTAGTTAAAACAGCTGTTTTGATTGTTGTGCTATTCAAAACACTTCTTATTCAATAAGATGAGTTTTTGTTACCAGCATGTTTTCAGATCAGGAAAGAGCTAAGTTTGTATTGTTATTAAGTGAGTTAAAGTCAGTGACTTTAGTGCAACGGGCATTTCGAATAACATTCAATTAAGCTCCGCCTCATAAAAACAACATTATTCGTTGGATTAAGCAATTCATAAACACTGGGTCAGTTTCAAAGCAAAGTAGACCTGGTAGACCACCAGTATCTAACCAGACAGTTGAAGACATCAGACTATCTTGTGTTAGAAGTCCAAAGAAATCCCTCCCTCCCCGTAGTCTTGAATTAGGAATCGGAATACCTGCTTTAAGTACTCTTCACAAAGTTTTACATAAAAGACTCCATCTTCATGCAGTTCCAACGGTGACAAAAGAAATGTTGCAAAAGGTGTGGGCTGAAGTCGATCATCGTTTGGACAGCTGCAGGGCAAGGAATGGTGGCCATGTTGAGCTTTATTAGATATGTATAAAATATTTTTATTTTTAATGTAAGGAATCCAATAAAATTAATAGTTTTTTTGTACCTATTCTCGTTATCTTTTTATTTCATAATTAAACCGCACCATTATTTTATGGAAACCCTGTATATTGAATCGATATTTACCCAATATTAAAAACTATTGATTTAATATTGCGATAACATTTTACAAATATCGATTTGAAACAAAAGACATTTATCGGTAAATATTTGAGTCAATATTGAAATATATTGAAACAAGGCAAAATAAAATAAATATTGTTTCTTTAAGTATTTAACATGGTTTCTATATTGTTTCAATATTTCAGCCTAAACATAAAAACACAAAATAATAAAGATTTAGTATGAAAATCATTATTATCAGTTGAGTAAAGTGATTAAATAGGTCATGAAAACAAAATTTGTAAAAAAACTAGAACAAAACTTTTTGCCCCAGATGGGTCTCGAACCCATGACCTTTGACTTTTGAGCACCATGCCTTTCCTCTGAGCTATCTTTTAATGTTGATATTATGAGTTTTCAAGTGTTATAAGAGCAGCCGAAGGTTGCAATGGTCACAATACTGTGAGTTGGAGAGGATACTGGAATTTGAATATAGATTATTTAATTACCATTATAATTGATTGTTATATGATTAATTAATCTTTTCCCTTAATTGATTAATCTTAAACTACTAAACATGTGCTCATATAAGTTAAAGAATATTAATTAAAAAAATATATTATAATGAATTATATTTTAAGCAGGTGTTCCACCACTGTATCTAGTACCACAACTATCACAACATCATCTCTGACAACATTTATTATAGATCCAATTTTCTCTAAAATCGTCTTATATTCTGCTGTCATAGCATTTATGTTCTTATAAATAAATCAATTTGTTAAAATGCATTTTAGAATGTTTTATACTTAAATCCAACAAAGGCCCAACGATTCTTTCCTTTGAAGGGCCAACAAATACAAGTTTCCGTTGGGCCAACGTTGGCAAGGAGTTAACATTTCCTCCAACCATTTCGCTAAGTTTGGCCAAACAATGTGTGCTACTTGGGTATGCATTTAAGTATATACCCCTAGAGGAACCGTTTTGCTTATTTTAACCAAATAAACCATTATGAAGTTTAGTGACAGACTTTACAGACCAGACACCCTGTATTGTAATAATTGACAGTGGCATATGACAACAATTAATTTCTACAGTGATGATAGCTGATAAAAAAATCTCCTAAAGTGCACAGTAAAATGTTATAATAGTAGGTTTGTTTATGCCAATGGTGCAAAATTGGTTTGTTAACTACTAACATGATATTGTGTTGCCAATATTTATTGAATATTTCATCAATATTTAAACTAAGTTGATAACAACATTTTTCTATAGCTATTGTTCAATATTGTTTGAATATTACCTTAACAATATTGGGAACATATTTAAACAATATTGTTTTAACATTGAATTATAATATTTATCACCAATATTGTGCAATATTGGCAAAATATCAAAACAATATTGTTTCAATATTGAAGAAATCAATATTGTTGTAAATATTGGACAATATTGTTTCAATATAATGAAAATATTTTTTTGCTACTAGGGATTTAATCTTGAATCATTTATTATTTTTAGTCAATGTGGTTATTTCATGTTAAACATTCATTCAACACAACAATAACCTTTAAATTAAAAGAAAACTTCATTATTATTCAGCCATTCTAAGTTCAATTCCTTTGATTTGAGCCATCTCCTATGATTCTACTACTTATCATACGCTCAACTAATTTACTTAAAAATACACAAGTCTGCAAATTGCACAGTAAAACGATGGATTTCAACTTTCTAAGACGTAACTAAAAAGTCTTAATTATTATAGGTAACGTTATCCCTGGTTTTAGCGAATTTCCCATATAGGGAATAAGCTATTACCGTAGTACTCATGGTAAGACCTGGGCGCGGGATTTTTTTTTCGTTTTGAGGTCCCTAGAGGCCAAAAACACCATCCGTTCAAATTCATATATATATATATATGTCCGTTAGCACGAATACTCGAGCAAAAATGGTCCGATTTTGATGGAATTTGGTACAAACGTGTAAACCTACGTTTATTCAAATGAGTTCGCAATCCAGCATGACCAGACCATGGGAACAGGGGTTTACAGGGGGTTTTACTTACTTACTTACTTACTTACTGCTGTGGCCACTGGTACCCTAGATGGTACTTGGCCTCCCCAACACACTGCCTCCATAGGTCTCTGCTTCTTGCATCTTCCTTCCTTCTCCCTAGCTTCCTCAGGTCTTTCTCCACTTGGTCGAACCATCTAAGTTTCGGTCTTCCAAGGGGTCTTCTACCTTCTGGGTTATTCCTCAAGATGTTCTTTGATAGGGAGTTGTCATCTTTTCTTAGAATATGCCCTGCCCATCTCAGTCTTCTGCTCCGTACCTCAGCGACAATATCCGGATCCTTAAATAATTCTCTAAGTTCCCAATTATGTCTCGATCTCCATTGTCCATCCTCAAAAATCGGTCCGTACACTTTCCTCAAAATCTTGTTCTCAAATACAATAGCTTTCCTTTCTGATTTCTTGCTTAAGATCCAATTTTCTGAACCATACAGGAGAACTGGTCTGATGATTGTCTTATAAATCCTGAGTTTGGTGGTGTGGGATATTATTTTTGAAGTCAGTAACTTGTGACAGGCCGAAAAACTTTTTTGTGCTAGGTTTAATCTATTTTGAATTTCTAGCTCTTCATCATTATCACTGGTGAGGATGACTCCCAAATACTTGAAATTTGTTACTTTTTTAAATTTATACTTTTCAATTTCAATGTAGTTGTTATTTTGGTATCTTGGTTGGTCATCATCTTGTTTTCTTCCACATGTCATAAACTTGGTTTTCTCTTCATTTATGTATAGCCCCATTTTTCTTGTATGTTCAATAAGCATTTTTGTTACATCTTTCATTTCTTCTATATTATGTGTAATTAATACTATGTCATCTGCAAAAGCTAGCAAGTTTATGTTTGTTCCTATCTTAATCCCTACTTCTGTTTTTCTTATCTCCTGAAGAGCTGTTTCTATGGCTAAATTGAACAGCAATGGAGATACCCCGTCTCCCTGCCTCACACCCGTGTTCACCTCAAAGTCTTCCGATACGTCTCCATTTACTCTAACTTTGCACTTAGAACCTAAAACACTCAATTTTGCTAGTTCTATAAGTTTTCTTGGTATACCTAGATGCTCCATGTTTATCCACAACTTCTTCCTATTTATGGAGTCATAAGCCTTTGAAAAATCAATGAAGAGACAACAGAATGATTTGTTGAATTCATAATACTTTGCTATTGACTCTTTAAGAATGTAGATTTGATCCGTCGTTGATCTGCCTCTGCTGAATCCTGCTTGATGCTCTCCAACAATATCTGTTGTGTATTCCTCTAGTCTTCTCTGAACTATTTTGGAAAGTATTTTGTAGGTGACATTTAGGAGAGATATGCCTCTGTAGTTATTGCAGTCTTTTTTGTCTCCTTTTTTGTGAATTGGTACAACTAGGGCTTCCTTATTCCTTGGGTATTGTTTCTTCTCTCCAGACCTTGAGTATTAGTTTGTGGATTCTTTCTGCTAGACAAAAGCCACCTGCTTTTAAAATCTCTGCAGTTATACCATCCTCTCCTGGGGCTTTATTATTTTTTAAGCTCTTGATTGCTTCTTCTATTTCTTGTATGGGTGGTTCTGGAATCCAGGGGTGTACGGTCTGATAGACATCTTCCTGTTCTTCCTCTTCCTGCTGCAGATCACCATTTAGTAGCTCTTTAAAATATTCTCGCCAAACTCTCAGTCCGTCTTCCTTTTGGATTACAACTTGTCCCATTTTATTTTTGATCCCCACAGGTGAAGGTGTGTATCCTTTTTTGAAAAATCTTAATGCACGATAAAATTCTCTTGAGTTGTTTGCTGTTCGATCTTGTTCTGCTCTTTCCAGAATATTATTGATCCATTCTCGTTTTTTCTTTCTTAATAGTTTAACTGTTTCCTTGCTTTGCTCTTGGTAGCTATCTCGATCTATATCTTGTTTGTTTCTTAGCCAAATTCCCTTTGCTTGTCTTCTTTTTAAAACTGCCTCTTTGCATTCTTCATTACAGGGGGTTTTATGGGGTAAAAATAGGTTTTTCCCATTTTTGACTCAAAAAACATAAAATTGAGCAATTTCTTTTCAAACCATTTTGTAGAGCTTAAAAAAACAAATAATTTAGTATATTGAAGCGTTATTATGCGCCTAATGGTTACGGAGAAAATTCCAAAAAAATGTAAGTTTAAAATTCCCATGTTATTCTTATGGAGAATAAGTAAACTGTTGTAGTTTGCTTGTTTATGAACATATTTTGATCAAATTTGGAAAATGTTTTTATTTCTTACTAACTATTAACATTTTACAAAATAAAAAAAAAAACAGTTTTACCCTTCCTGATGCAGCAAACCTAAGTACTTGTTAAACTAATTATATTTAAATGGGGAATAAATGTAATATTTTAAGTAGGTAGACATTTCAGTGTAAATCCAATCTATCAGTCTAATGGAAATTCGCTTAGTCTGCAGGTTTGCTGTATCGGGGGTATTTGTATATGGTTTAATTGATTTACCTTATATCGTATTTTACTGATTATCATGTAGTTACAGTTCGATGTTATGAAGTGAATATGTTTAAAAGTGATTATTCGCAGGGCAGTTATCCGTTACATTACCATGTTATCATGTAATTTACAATGTGTATCAAAATTCCAATTCCTTTATAGCGTTTTCTGTTGTTTTGTTAACTTCCTTATTTCATTTCAATTTAAAATCAAATGCCGGCGAATAACTGTGAGTGGCTGGAGGGAACGCGAACCGCTTGCATCAACCTCTCAATTGAACATTCGATGGGTACATAGTGGTAGTACCACCGTTGTGATAGTCCAATCTTGGACAAATGAACGTTAAATGTTTACATTGTAGTGGCTTACATATTTTTAAGCAAGAAAAGACTGGCCGAGACAGTTAAGTTTGTACTCTTTGTTGCCATAAATGAAACGTTCGTTTACCTCATTTGTGCAATTCACCACAATAAACTTCGGGTTCTTATTGGAAACTCCCAATCTGAAAATAGGACTGTGAGACTTATATCCAGAAATTATTTGGATAAAGTTCGCCAATTCAGTTCTGCCTTTACCATGGTCAGCTCCAAAGCTCATTAAGATGAGAAAGTTCCACAGGGGATCTGCAATTTTAAGATCCGTAACACGTTTTACCACCGAGTGGGTCCTCTAATTCCTCAAGAAGGTGATGATCCTAAATACGCATAGATATATAAGTAAGTACGACAATGTCACTAGAACCCAAAGGAGAACTAAGTACAGTAAAAAAAAGTGCAATAAAAAATATGCGGGAAATACGGTCACAATGCCAACCCATTTGCAAATCTTTGAAGACTGTGGCAGACATTATGTAGGGACGAGAGCTCCGAGGAGTCAATTAAGTGAGATTCTTAAGTAGGCTACATAATAACAGACAGAAAAAGTGTCTTCTCTCGCTACAATGGTGCTACCTGTGTAGATTTCGCAGCGATTTTTAAAGCTGAAAACAAAAAACCACCCGGCCAAATAAATCGTATAGTTTATTTTCCACACTAATAATGTTAAACGCGTTTCAATTCTAGATCTGTCGTTAGATCCACTTGAGAGGGTTAGTCTTATGTTCACAACTAAACACGCCTAAAACAGAACACATCAAAGAAATAATTTAACAATGCTAGAATAAGAGCACCTTTTACTCCATACATCTTGGAATAAGAGTAGCGATGGTCGGCGTCAAGAGAGGAATTGAGCTACATTAGGTCAAAAGCTCACTTTTCCAGTGTGTGGTTGACATCTAGAGTGCGGGTGCCTACTAAGAGATAACCAAAGCAGCATGAGAGTGAATGTAAATTTAAATATTGTAGATTACTTTTATATTTTTTACATCATAATATTTTTATATTTCTATAATCAGTCATATAAATTATTTTAGAGCGACTCTTTGATTTAGGTCTTGCTCTTATTGTTTTTTGATTATTTTTTACATACAAGTTTCAGTTTTGCTCGATTTCGAGCAATGTGTTATCTAGTCTATATTATTAAAAGAATGTGTTGGATTTCTGTGTGCAGCAAATCGACCACTTAATATACAGGGTTAGTAAAAAGTCTGGAGACCCCCTGTTAATTTTTTAACGGCCTATAATCCGCTGCCATTTTTTACTGGATTGAGATAGAGACCTCTAGTTTGCGTTGTTGGTTTTATATTACCAGGACCTTCAAAACGAGGGGTCACTCGATGGGTCTTACCGTTTGAAAGTTTTGAGTTTTGATGTACACCAAGTGGCGGTTATGCCCAAAAAGTACTTCATAACATGCCATAAAGGTGTACTGAGTTTAGTTTTTCTAGTATGGGCCGTTAAAAAATTTACAGGGTGTCTCCAGACTTTTTACTAACCCTGTATTTCTATATGCATATTGGGTATCAAATTAACCCTTTGAGGACCAACGGTACTTTAAAGTACCACCAATTATAAATAGCTATTTCCAAGGCAACGGTGGTTTTACAGTCATGTAGAGGCCTGGAGGTACTTTTGAGTACCACTGTAGTTCTGCAAAACACCAAGAGTGGACGTAGTTTGAAATATTCTCACCAGAAAGCAGCACTTACTTGACTGGTGTATGCTACTGAACAACATTATACGTGTCATGATTTCATGATTTTTTAAATCCATATTCCTATTATCCCTGGGTCCTATTTTTGTGATAAAGGGTTCAACAATAGTTTTATATTAATGATTCAATCGTTATTTTCCAATAATAACCCATGAATAACGAAATTAAGCCTAATAATGGTCTGGAACTTATAAGTACCGTCAGCCTTCTACGCCCAAATCACGAAACCAGCTGATGTACTTATTAGTACCGTCAGTCATCTACATCTACGTCCTGCCATTGACTATGTCAATGGTCCAGCTGATGATGTTATGTAAACAAGTTTATTGTGTTGTGTTATTATATATTATTAATTATATTATGTTATAATATATATTATTATTATATTATGTTTTGTCAATGTACAGTAACAGTTCACATTTGTTTTGTGGTGCATTTTTGTGTTGTGTTGTTTATTGTGTTGCGTTATTATATGTTATATATAATTATATTATATTATGTTATAATATATATTATTATTATATTATGTTTTGTCAAAGTACAGTTCACATTTGTTTTGTGGTGCATTTTTGGTGATTTTATGTTTATGTGGTGCCGTCAGTATGGATAGAAAACTAAAGTTACAAGAAATTGACGAGTTGTTATTGAAATATCTACCTGAAAACTTCGAAAATTCTGATTAGAGTGGCGATGATGACAGTAATGAGGAAGTGAGGTTAGGAGAAAAGAATTATTTAGATTCATAAGAACCAGATATTTCACTCAGAAATGTTGTTCATAATGTAAATAGTAAAATAGATTTAGGATTTATTGATGTCTCTACTACTCCTCTATGTGCAATCAGCCCATGAATACTATTAGAGCCTAATCCTAATGAGCTTGTAGAAATTGTAGCAATAATCAGTGATGAAACCAAAACTATTAACAACTTTAATGAAATATTCAACACAGAAATTGTCAAGGTAGGCCTAAGTCTAGAAAGTGAGATTGCTCATGAAAAAGGCCCTATTGAACCTATTTTAGCTGAAGAAACCCCAGAATGTGGTGGAAATGTAACTGTTGAGACCAGTGTAACTAGTGAAGCTAGGCCTATTGACACTGAAAAAACTAAAAACAAATCTACAAAAAATGTTAGAACTGTAAAGAAAGTTGATGTGAGTATAAAGTCAAACCTAAAGTAAAGAAGGCAGGAAAAAAATAAAGAGCAAAAAAGAGGACTGTTCTAAAAAGAAGAAATATGTTCCTGATTACAAATGGGAGAAGAGAGATTATACAACGACAATTCCAATATATGATGTAAAAATGAATGTAAGCAAACACTTCTCAGATACTAAGTTTGTAACCTTTTACTTGGTCAAATTTTGTTTTGCAACTCAAACAATACAGAAGCCACATTCATACAGCGCTCTGCAGAGTTAGGTTGGGCTGATTATCTGGTTATTATACTTAGGCCTGATCCCAATAGTAATCGGACCTTACATAACCTAGGGAAGGCTGTACAAAATTACCTCTGTATTTTTGGAGAGAAAGATGAGAAGTCTGTGCAAAACGGAAAATTCAGTCTCGGCTATACAGCAAGTGCAATCAAATCACTGCAAATTATCCTTTGTTTGAACAACAAAAAGAACTGTTTTGCTGAGTTTCATGGAGTAAATGTAGATTAAATTCAATTATCAAGAACCCTTCAGTAATATAATTCCACTTTTTCAAAATTTGTATTTAAATGTATGTACTTGGCTCATAACTCGGTAATTAATTAAATATTATTATGCTTGTAAAATGTTTTGGTACTATTTCAGGAACCCATATACTTTGCTGCTGAGGTCTGACGGTACTTTTAAGTACCAGGTATATAATCTATGAAAATGGCGCAGAGGACCAACGGTACTTAAAAGTACCATGTTTAAAAAACATATATGTAAAAATCAAAAAAATTTGAAAAAAATATTTTTGACTCTAGACAACCCTAATTTGTAATACAACATGGGAAAAAATCATAGTTTAAATGTTTTTAGCTACCCTGTCCTCAAAGGGTTAAAGCTCTTATTCTCTAGATGTGCCTTTTGTGGGTTTTGATGATATCTTGTGAAAGCCCTTCGTCCCACAGGCTTTTAACATTTCAGAGTTTGTGCTGAATTCTGTTCTCAATCATCTGAACTGCTTCAAGTTTACATTTGTTTATATCAAAATAGATGGCCATAATACAATTTTGTTTACATCCATACGAAAATGGGGTTATCTAGTTGATGTTTCAGTGAATTCAAGTAAAATATTGTAACGCTATTTGTATAACATTTAAAGAAGAAAATGACTTACCGGTACGTTTGATTTTGTGTTGTGATAGGATTTTATGTTTTCAAAGCATGTTTTATTGATGTTTTAGAGAATTTAAGTAAAATATTGTAATGTCATTTGTTTAAAATGTAAGCAAGAGATTTTGTGTTTTCATATAGTAGCCTGTGTTTCTTTAGTCTTTGTAATTTTACTGATATTTCTCGAAGAGATCGTGCACACAATGAAATTAATAGCGCACACAATGCAAATAATAGGGATATGATGAGAAATAATAGTTTTCACTCTTATCAACTATATTATATCAAATATATTACGGATTTTGAAGTAATTATTATTAAATATTATTATTATTATTATACAGTAGTTATGGTGCCAAAATATGTAACAAACTACCAGCTGAAATATAGAAATAAATTTCTTTGAATTCAAAGAATCTTTTAGTAATGCTCTTTGATGAGGTAATTTCAAGTTACTGTGCTTGATAGAAGAATATCTGCAGGCTGTTTAAATTTAAAAGTTCAGCTATATCATCTCGTTCGTTTGTAGATTTGTCAAGCAAATTGGTGTTGTGTGAGAGTTGCAAATAAACAAAATGAATAAAGAAACCGTTTTTATTTACACAACCACACTTGTATTCAACTGAAAGCCTGCATATTAATACCTTTAAATTAATCTCAATTAATTGCTACATACCAGTGAATATTTTCTCAGCATACTACAAAATATTTGTCAGTTCATTCTACACTCAACCATTGTGTTGAGAAGAACGTGTGCAAATGTGCATTATACACAAATATATAAGTACAAGTATCCCAAGTATCAGTGTGATTTGAACATTTTACAGCCTTTTATTTCTGACAGAAAACTTAATTTTAAACTTATTTGCTTTTTAAAAATGGTAATACTTAAGCAACTTTGTGTCTATAATAACAAAACAAACCCCATTGGGTTTATGAAAAAAAAAAAATCTTAAATTAAATTTAAATCTCAGTTTTGATTTGATAGCACAGATAAATTTTCTTTCCAGCAATACTTTTACTACCATAAATACAATTTAGACTCTTCTAATATTTACCCAAGTCAAGGTACACACTTGGCTCTGTTGAATGGAAGTGGTAAACTGCTTGGTGGAACCACTCCCCACACTCATGATTGTGTTTGAAGGTTAGCCAAAAGTGGTCTCTAGTGATGTCATATTCCCTTGAGTCAGCTCAGTGACAACAACTAACACTTGGGCTGTGGATACATTGACACAAAGGTAAATTAGTAGGCATTCTTAAATATCTCATATATTACACAAATAATAAGCATGATTCTTGATTCATTCTTTGGTTCCCATCAGCTTAAAAAAAATGTAGCATTTACAAAATATAACAAAAAGTGTAATTCATTTAAACAGAAGCCAATTTTATGAGTTAGACTGTCAACTTATTTAAAAAGCCGATAAAATTTAAAAGAAAATTTCAATCTATTAAACAAAATATTGTTCTCAACTCTCAATATGAAATGTCTTTTGTCCATCTTTTAGCTAAGATTGTGCAGAACTGTCTACATTTTTAAAATAAATACTTTCTATTAAACAAATGTTTTGAAGGTCTGGGAAAACTATAAATAATCCTATACTCTAATACGAGCAAAGTTTGCTTGTATGTATGTATGTATGCTTGCACCAAGATCTCGAAAACGGCTCCGACGATTTTCTTCAAATGTTGTATATAGTTTATTTTTGGCCTAAAAACGAGTTTACTGCAGTTAGAACTGCCAACAAAAATCTAATTACGTAGAAAAATGAAACTGAAAATAACATTTTTTTAACATTAGTCTTATAAGTTGCTAGGTAACCATGTTGGCTGAATTAAATAGCAAGGAAAAAGTAAACAACAGACTTGAATTTGTAGCATGTGTTCATAATAATCCAACTACCCACAGTATACTAGCAAATTACAAATACAGTACAAAAGAAAAAAAATCACTTGTTAATATCTAGCAAAGATTATACTGAAGATTACTCGATACATTGTAGTCAAGGGTAGCAGTGCGAAGTCTGGGATCTATGTTTATGACGATTTGATTAAGGTATCTGCAATCCTAAAATGCTTTGGGAAGGGAGGGAAACAGGTCCGCGACGTAGGAAGTAGTGAAGGAAGTAGTAAAGGCAATTATAAAATGCTATGGGAATAGAGGGAAACAGGTCCGTGACTTAGGAAGTGATGTGATGAAGGATATAGTTAAAAGGCGAGCAGTCTGGAGTGTGGGGACTGTTTATGACGATAAGATTAGGGTATCTGCAATCCTAAAATGCTATGGGAAGGGAGGGAAACAGGTCCGCGACGTAAGACGTGGTGAAGGAAGTAGTCAAGGCAAGTAGTCCGGAGTGTGGGAACTGTTTATGCCGATTAGATTAAGGTATCTGCAATCCTAAAATGCTATGGGAAGGGAGGGAAACAGGTTTTCGACGTAGGAAGTGGTGAAAGAAGTAGTAAAGGCGAGTAGTATGGAGCGTGGGAACTGTTTATGACGATTAAATTTAAGGTATCTGTAATCTTTAAATGCAATGGGAAGGGAGGGAAACCGGTTTTCGACGTAGGAAGTGGTGAAGGAAGTAGTCAAGGCAAGTAGTCTGGAGTGTGGGAACTGTCTATGAGGATTATATTAAGGTATCTGCAATCTTAAAATGCTATGGGAAGGGAGGAAAACAGGTTCGCTAAGTAGGAAGTGGTGAAGGAAGTAGTCAAGGCGTGCTGTCCGGGGTGTGGGAACTGTTAATAACGATTAGATTAAGGTATCTACAATCCTAAAGTGCTATGGGAAACAGGTCCATGACGTAGGAAATGGTGTAGGACGTAGTAAAGGCGAGCCGTGTTGAGTTTGGGAGTGGATTTATGTATCTCCAATACTAAGACTGCTTTCAGAGTGAACTAATGATTTTTTCCGAGCAATGCTCAGTCCCCAGGTACTACAATTAAATAAATAATAAGGTGTCATGATAGATTGACTATGAAAATGTAATTATTCCACCGATCGACAGGATTGATGTATTTTAAAAGATATTTAATAAATATTAATGTCAACATGATCTCAACAAAAATTGTTGTGTCTCAATGTTATTCACAAAATGATGTGACTGGAATATGACTGTTTACTAAGACTCTGTTACATTGTACCAACATTGACAAGATTTATCTAAAGATGAAAGAAAGTGACGTTTAAGATCAGGGATCTCCAACCTATGACCCCGCGTAGGCCACATCCGGCCCAAACGGATTTTTTCCGAACCGACAAAAAATGAAATAATATAGTCTTCTAAAAAAATAATATTCTTTAGAGTGAAGACCGATGATTTTCTCTCGCGGTGGTGGCAAAACCTGTGGACATATTTTGCACTCTCAGCGATACCGTGATCGCCTCCCGCAGTTACGATTTCATAAGAAATCAAGAGAACCAATTTTACGGTGTTGATTGGAGGTTCAGCCATATACTACTACTGGCAATTATTCCACAATTAAGGTAGGGTACAGTTAATGGGATTTTTACCATAAAATTTAACGTATTATATCCGGATTCCAGTTTGGACAACCTGTTAAAATTTGGTTTGATTACACGTCCCTCGCTTGCCTTTTTTTCTCGATAAACGAAAAATTTGCTGCATATAACTTTCTGCAATGATTGCTGGTATGCCAAGTAAACAAAGATCAATACGGTCAACAAGAGATGCTTAGCCATTTTTAAGTTTCAAAACTAAACTTGATTATTGAGCTTTAATTTAACTAGCTGCAACAGGGTGGGAATATAGAAAAGAATAATGTGTGTTTAAATATACTGTTAAACACAGTTATAAACAATAAAAGGTTTAAATTACCTGTATCCGTCAAGTGATCCTGGTTTGTAGTTGTCAATCAACTACAAACCAGGATCACTTGACGGATACAGGTAATTTAAACCTTTTATTGTTAAAATCAGTGATCCAGAGGCTATACCATAAAAATGACAGTTATAAACCACAGATTACAGGCAAAGCTCAATTGAACTTATTGCTTATTACTTATTTTAATGAAAATCTCTTTTATATTTCCTTTCAACTATGTGGCAGAATCAAAGCGGTAGGTAGGCCCAAGGCTACACTAAAAAAAACGTGTTGTCTTTGGTAGGCCTCATCCCCAACCGCCTTCGTTATTTCAATTAACTATTATAACCTTATTGTAATGCAACCATCTATAATGAGGATCAAAGATTTAACTCAAGAAAAAGTAAACAAAACAATTATAAACGGCAAAAAATGTAACAGCTGATTTTTTTGAGAAATTTCTCATATAGAGCTTTCATTTGGCTTACGATTTCTCAACTTTGTGATCCTTATCAGCTTCATAGTTAGATGACCATGGCTATAACTCAGATGGTCTCAAGTACAAACATATCACTCCTCCACATCCGTATTTGATTCAAACTTGGATTGATAAACTCCTGGCTGAAGACACTGCCACTTTTCTATGGCTTATTCCCTTAAAGCTGGGTTTTCCTAGACGCAGAAGAGGAGCGCGGAGAGCGGAGGGCGGAGAGCAGAAAAGCGATTAACATGGGATTCTGCTCCGCTTTTAGGCAAACAGTAACATTAAATTATCTAAGACAAGGGGAGTCCGCTCTCTGCGTTCCTCTCTTTGCGCTCCACTTCCGCGCCAAGGAAAACCCGGCTTTAGATGAAAATCCCCATTGAGTATTACTACTACACTACTGTCATAGATAAAACAAACTCTCTTAGTAGATTTCTCATCCTTATGAAACAGCTGAAGACAATTTTATCGTTAGTTCTGTACGGTGTACTGTAGAGGTCGTGTTTTGTTTACAATTTGTTTCTTGTTATTTCAATAATTTAAAACCTTGTTTAGGCAAATAATACAATCTAATCATAAACAGTAACCCGTCCCGTAGTTATATAACCAAACAGTAAAGCACAAATCAAGAAATTAACCCTAAAATACTAGGAACAAAATTTTGTTGACACTAGCGCCCAGTGTCACCGTACAACTAGACGCTCAAAGACACGAAAACAAACTTAAAAATGTACAATGGGATGAAAAGTCTAATTGTGTTGGTTAGTCTATGCTACTGTCTACTGGTGGTACTAGGAGTATTTTATTTATAAATATAGCCTACCTAAAGCATAACAGTTAAAACCTTGAAATTCCTTTTTGTACAGATGGAGTCGTCACTTCCCGAATGGGTGACAAAAGAATTTTTTGAGCAGAGTCTCCGTAAAGAAGAAAACAACGACAACATTGTGGTAACAAACTTGACCACTTCATCAGCTGTTCCTCCTGGCAACAACTACGGGAGCTTCATCATCAGAGTTGAGCTGGAGTGGAGAGTGGGCCAAGATGATTCTGTGGTGAAGACTTCAAGATTCATTGTCAAAAATGAACTTACTGAAGGGCCGATGAAAGAATTGTCAACAGAATTCAATCTGTTGGAACCTTCATTCTACTATAACTTTATACCAAAAGCAAAAGCGTTCTGTGATGTTAATTTTGCCGCCAAAAGCTTCTTTTCTCCAAAATCAACTGTGACAATACTTGAAGACTTGAAAGAAAAAGGATTTGTTATGGCTGATAGAACAAAGCTGTTAGACTTTGACCACTGCCGCCTCTATATGCTTGCAGCGGCTTCATTTCACTCGGTGTCTGTTGCGGTTTTCAAAAAGCATCCTGAATTATTGCAGCCTATTAAAAAAGAAATAATGTTCTCGAATGATTCAAAGGTACGAGACCTGTTTATATCCATGATTAATGGTGGGATGAAGAGGTTTATCCAAGAAATGGAGAAATTGGTTACGATAAAGGAATTTCTAGACACAGTAAAAGACATTACACCGCATCTATGGGATATTCTAGTTGAAACACACAAACTAAGTGGTGAAGTAATTAAGACGATCAAACAAGGAGATCCATGGATAACCAACATGATGTTTAGGTACGACAAGAACGACACGGTGTGCGACATCAAGATCATTGACTTCCAGGGGACATCATATGGGTCGCCTATATCTGATTTGACGATGTTCCTTTGGTCTAGTGCAAATTTTGATGTGAAGAGAAACAGATTGGACGATTTGTACAGAATATATCTTGACAGTTTTAACGAAAATCTAAAGCAATTCGACTGTGATGAAAGACTAACATATGAGCAGATGATGGCAGAGGTGAGAAGTTTTAGTCCATTGGCTCTGTATATCTCTAGTTGTTTGCTACCTGGTCTTGTACACCCAGATCCGATGGACTTTTCTTGTTTCTTCTCTGATGATAAGGAATCTGAAGTTGACAAATTCTTTGGAAAATATTACAATGATGAATATTGTGCAAAGTTCCTTCCAAAAGTGTTGGAGTCTTTGGAAATCAACGGAATTCTCAACAACCTAGTCATTTACAGAAAGTAGAGGAGGTTATCATTTACATTTTAATATTTTTTAACATCAAATTTCAAATGAAATTTTTTTTTCAAAAACCAAAATGACTTTTTATCAAATTAAATAAAAGGCAATAAAAGTAAAAATATTTTTTACTGTAGCTGGTAGATTTATACCTCAGTGTCCGTTAAATGTGTAATATTAGATTTTTTAATACTGTATTATTACTTTAGCCTGACACAGGTAGGATTAAAAATTTATATACGGTCTGCTTCCATACTTTTTTAATACTTTTTCAAGTTGTTATTTGATCATTTTTAAATTTTACAATACTCCATCAAAATATAAATTGGTTGTCCACAGAGAGGTAGCTGTTTGGATTTAATATACTGTATACCAAATGCACCAAACAAGCAAGCAAACTTTAAAGTCTAAATGTACAAAAAACATGTAAGAAATAATCAACAGTGATTGTGCAGCTATGGAGTTTTGACGATTGCAGTATTTTGAGATGACCTTGAGATAAGATAAACACAAGTCTGACAGATAGTTATAGCATAGCCTTCCTCCTTCCATTACTCAGTCCATTATGGTACTCGAAGGTCACTAAAACTTGTCCACAATTGTACACCAACTCTGTTAAAATCCATGACTTGCACTATCTCAGTCGCTAACTCATTGAGTGTTTGAAACACTAAAAACAGATAATAGTAAACAAGAGATAACAGAAACTAACCGTTTAAACAAACTTTCCTCTTCAAACAATTCATTTCTTGTGTAATTCACACAATAACTTTACTCCATAATATTTCATCCATATATAAATCCCAAAGTACGGTAGGCTACTCATGAACTTTTGAGAAAACTAAAAGTCACACCCCTAATATTCGTCATGACGAGAACCCTTGCGCAAAACTATCCATTATTTCATAAAGGGCAATTAAGGTTGTAATGTTGTAATTCCTTTCTAAAGGGAACTTTCCACATACCTAATGTTAAAAATACCTCATCTGTACTTGTTTGTTATTCTTTCAATTTATTACCTTATTAAAATCAGGTTTGATTATTTGTTTGTATTCCTGTATTCTGTTTTGTTTATTTCAGCTTAACTTAACCAATCAATAGTTTTTGTAATATATGTGCCTTATAACTTGTTCTCAAGTAGTTGTACTCTATGGGCTGTGCTCCCTACCACTAATCATAAGAATAAAGTTCTTCTATATTCAAACATCAACATGCAAGCATCTAATTATTTCAGCCTTTGTCTATACAATGTTAATGTCTAAAGTAAAGATGGTTTCAAGTGTCAATGTCAACAATAGTTAACACATGGGTAACAGCTAGTTTTATTTAAATCTGCTTAGGTAATTAGTTGAGCGGAGCGAATCGAAGCTCTTTGGGATCGACTTCAATGCAAACTTTCTAACACTATCACTCAATAGCGGCTGAACTTATTTTAGCCAAGGTTGTTGGCTAAAATAACGTACCAAGGTTGTTTCGACAAATGTTTGGAAGGTTTAAACGCTGTATGTTTTGGGGTGTTAAAACTTAGAAAAAATACCTTATAATTAGGTATGGTGAAAGCTATTTGTGCAATTCTCTCAAAGCAAGCAAGTCTTTAAAAGATTACATCTGCTAATCATGAGCTAACGAACCTAAAGGGCTTGATGAGTTTAAAACAACTCTAACTGATACAACCATAGATGAAGTGCTTCATCTATGATACGACACTACAACAGAGCGTTCTCCGTCCCTTGGTAAATAACCAAATCAAAACTTATATAAACAGTTTCCTGTCAGTAAGAACATTCGACACAAAATAACTATTCATTGAAATCTGAAGAAAAGAAAATATAAGAGAAAATAAAAGAACTGGATCGAGTTAGGTATCGTTTTATTTGGCAGATTCTAAGCTTTCTCCCGAGGTCTGTCTCTAAGCGCTTTTTTTTCTCAAGCCGATCATAATTGTAGCAGACAGCTGACGTGCGTATTTGTAAACAGCTTGGTTAACCTCGCACCGATGACTGGTGTGTTTTATTACGTTTATCGTTGTTTTAGTGTTAAAAATCAAAAGTAGTGATATACGTGGTGCATTATAAGAAGATTTAAGTGATTTTGAAGGGCTGGTTGATGATCCTGAAGAAGTAGGTAGTGATATTGATGTAAATTATCAGCCAGATTCCTAGCTAAGGTTAGGCTATGCATTCTTAGCTAAATGCTATGTACCGAAATCTGTTTTTTGCCCATAACATTATTTATTTGCAAATCTTCCTTATATTATTATATTTTTGGAATCCTCATAAAATTCTGAACAAAGTGGCTATTTTCAAATATTTATAGGCCTATAATTTATACAATTTCATTGAGCGTGAACTTATTTTAATTTTTTTTATTTTCCAAAATATTTTTTTTTTACCTAAAAATTTTTTTGAAACGAATGTCCCTTATGTTTTATGTATAATATTGAAGCCCATGATTTTCCAAACAAAATGGTATATAGAACAGTATAATTAACATTGTTTTTAAGCTTCTGAGATCCGTTTTAATAAAACCTTGCAAATGCGCAAAAAATAGGCAAACATTGCCAAAACTAGGGACACTCGGAGGGTTAAACTAATGTTATTTAACCCTTAGAGTGCCAGGCGAGAAATAAAAGTAACGCTCAAAAAATGCCGATGATTTTTCCCGAAGGTCGCGCTAAAAATGCCGAGCGCGATCTGGCGATTTTTAGGTTAAAATTTCGTAAAAATCGAATTTTCGATATTTCGACCAACGAAAATCGATGTATTGCATCTAGTAACTTTCGACTCAATGTTAATATATGGGTTAAAAGAATCCGAGTATCCATTCGGTTGTTATGACAACTGTTCGATCATTACGAAACGTCCGGTCAGCCGGACGTTGGCACTTTTGGCTCGTTCTAAAAACGTCTGGTCGGCCGGACGTCGGCACTTTTGGCTCGTTTTAAAAACGTCCGGTTCCCCGGACGTTGGCACTCAAAGGGTTAAATAGGGAATAAATGTGATATTTTTAAGGAGATATTTTAGTGTAAATCCAATCAGGCAAATGGAAATTTGCTTAGTCTGCAGGTTTGCTGCGGCGGGGGTATTATATAGTATACAATACACTTCAGAATTGACTGGCAAATGAGTAATCCAAATGTAATATTGCTTACTGGCTTGATGATAAATCGCGATCAGCTGTATTGAAGTACCGGTAAACAAAAATCAGCAGTAAATGGTTTCTAATGCTATTCTTATGGAGAACATTTCACGTTATATCTAGCTTTGTGTTAAAATTGAGGGAATTTCACTATATTTCCTGCCATCACAGGATCGAGACCTTTAATTTGAGCCCTCTCCCGTCTTTCTACGACTTCCCAGTCGCCCACAATTTTGACGCAAAGAATCGGCTTACGTAAATAATATATAGATAAATAGACATCATATAGCCTAGGTGGGGAACCGGATATTCATGTGTAACAAATTGTACTTCAGTTTAGATAACGGAGTAAGTCTGTGAATCAATGTTGTTTTTGATAATCTTTGTTCATTGTTCTATATACCTAATTATAATGTATGGAATACAGTACACTGGACAGACACAACCTTTTCATTTAAATAAGGAAGTTATGTAGAAGGGTGGATTACTGAATTACATATTGAGGGGGGCCAAACATGACTATCCGGGATACACTATTCGGGAAAAACTCCTTGTACGCCTGTTATTATGAATACTTCATTATTTAATCAAGAATGAAGCACACAGACTCATTTAATATTTGTATGATAACATTGATAACCGGCTTGATTGGATAGTACTGTAACTGAATTTTGAAAATTATCATCTGGAATTAGTCATAGGTAAGTCGACAATGTGCCACCTAGTAGGCCTACATTTAAATTTACTTCTTTACTACTTAAAGATTGCCAACAGTCTACTATTAATGTTCTTTATAATTTATCTGGTGATTCCTAAGCTCAATTAAATTCAAATAGCAGCATTAGCTGCACGGCTCTAGTCAGAACTGCTGGGAAGTCAGCTGGTGAAATGCAGGGCTGTTTTTGGGGCGCAGGAGGTTTTAGGTTTTTTAGGGGCGCAAGTTCCCACATCCGGTGGGGGGGGCGGGGGCACAGTCATCTTTTGACCCATAACGTTGTCATAAGAAACCACGGTTCTGGCAAAATGTTTTTCAATGGACTTTAGATGTCCGTCTTCAATGGAAAAAAAATTTAGAACCAGAACCTAGAAATGTAAAGAACAACTACTGCAGTCCTGCAACTCACCTGTTGAAAACTGCTGTTTTTTAGTACGGTATGAACAAAAATACCTTTCTATAAAGTAAAGTACTGGAGTTTACAACACAAGTTTCAAACAAAAGTTTAAAGTTTCAAACAAAAGTTTAAAGTTTACAACAATCCAATTATCACTATTAATTTGTTTATACTGTTATTCAGTGAAAAAAAAATAAAAAAATGTCAACACAGTATGAGTTACTTAGAGACTTAATAATCCGCTAAAAAAATAAAGTCCTTCCAGAATTAACCGGGTAAGAACATTTCTAAAATGGCTCAAGAATAAAACACGTCTACATTACAATATACAATATATTTGCTCTTTGAGGGGAAACAAAGAGGAAAACAACATAATAACAAAGGCAGTGAATAGCGTAGATGTATATTACAATAAATAATCGACAGCACTGGAACAAAGCAAGCGTACGACGAGTATCTGACACACAAGCCGTCACCATTTCATGTTGTACTTGAGCTTGCGTAGAGACAATCCCGTGTTGAAAACCTTGTCCCACCAGTGATTACTGATGCCAAAACCTGCGGAACATGTGACTTTAATATTTATGCAAAACATATTAAATCCTTTAAAACATAACCATTCAAATAAGTCGTGGCTCAACACAAAAGAAATAACTATCAGTGGAGGAAAAGTGTGTTACAGTAAAACTCTATTTAATTCCTATTCCATTGACACAAACTTCGGTCAATTATGATTGTCATTAAACAATAGATTATAAAATTGTAATACAAATTAGCTAAGAAAGTGCTTTAGGAAACGTCACAGTTTTGTTGCACGGTTTATAGCACACTCTAGTTGTAAAAAATCAAAATAAACTATTCAAGCTTTTTTTGTACATGTTTCATTTGGTGCAAGAGCACCTAAACAGTTTCTGAATACCTCTGCATTTATTCATCACGTTTGAGTTTATTTTTTAATCAGAACTTAAATCAGAGTTTAGACAATTTCTAAGCAGTTCTAATTACCATGATTATGGTGAACGAAGTGATGTTGATTGTGATATCTTTTCATGAAGTACAGGTATGTGCCTTCTTTGGGAGACCCGTAGTGAAGGTAGTAGTGGATAAGGTCGTACATTACATAACCTGCAAAAGTCAAATCATAACTGTATAAGTGCCTGGTCAAATTCAGCTCTTAAAATATTAACAACAATAGTGAATTAAATTGTGAAATAAATTGTTGTTTTCAAAATATTCATTAATTTGTTAATGCATGAGACATTCAAAAATTTTGGAAAAGATTTTCGCTATTGAAATAGGACGATAATTACTAGGAAGATTTTTGTTACCTTTTTTATATACTGGAATAATTTTAGAAATTTTGAGAAGGTCAGAGAAATAATCAATTTTCTAACATTTACTAATACAAAAAGCCAGAGGTTCACTTATGAAATGAATTAGTGAATGATGTAACGTCTATGGGAGTTATCAGCATTAATTCTTTTCAACGCCTACATTAATTAAATAATTTTGAGTTAGGTTACCTGCGAGGGTGCCAGCACCGACGCAGGTTGCTGCCCAGGGTGGGAAGATGGCGCTGTACAGAAGGTACACAAGGTAGGCCAGTGCAGCGGCCGGCACCGGGGGAAACAGCAGCCTCCGCTCATCGAAAGGCACCTAAAACAAAACCAAAATTCAGTATAGGATATTTCATTGTATTGAATTATTGATTCAGTACCTAATTAAGATTATCAGACAGAAAGAGTTGTGTGATGGATATCTGAGGGAAGCCTCAATGACTAATGGAGGTGTAGTGATTGATGACTATCCTTGTCAATACTGCTTGTGTCACATGTAGTCTGAGTATATCAGACAGTAAGAGTTGTGTGATGATGGATATCTGAGGGAAGCCTCAATGACTAATGGAGGTGTAGTGATTGATGACTATCCTTGTCAATACTGCTTGTGTCACATGTAGTCTGAGTATATCAGACAGCAAGAGTTGTGTGATGGATATCTGAGGGAAGCCTCAATGACTAATGGAGGTGTAGTAGTGATTGATGACCATCCTGATCAATACTGCTTGTGTCACATGTAGTCTGAGTATATCAGACAGCAAGAGTTGTGTGATGGATATCTGAGGGAAGCCTCAATGACTAATGGAGGTGTAGTGATTGATGACTATCCTTGTCAATACTGCTTGTGTCACATGTAGTCTGAGTATATCAGACAGCAAGAGTTGTGTGATGGATATCTGAGGGAAGCCTCAATGACTAATGGAGGTGTAGTAGTGATTGATGACTATCCTTGTCAATACTGCTTGTGTCACATGTAGTCTGAGTATATCAGACAGCAAGAGTTGTGTGATGGATATCTGAGGGAAGCCTCAATGACTAATGGAGGTGTAGTGATTGATGACTATCCTTGTCAATACTGCTTGTGTCACATGTAGTCTGAGTATATCAGACAGCAAGAGTTGTGTGATGGATATCTGAGGGAAGCCTCAATGACTAATGGAGGTGTAGTGATTGATGACTATCCTTGTCAATACTGCTTGTGTCACATGTAGTGTGAGTATATCAGACAGCAAGAGTTGTGTGATGGATATCTGAGGGAAGCCTCAATGACTAATGGAGGTGTAGTGATTGATGACTATCCTTGTCAATACTGCTTGTGTCACATGTAGTGTGAGTATATCAGACAGCAAGAGTTGTGTGATGGATATCTGAGGGAAGCCTCAATGACTAATGGAGGTGTAGTGATTGATGACTATCCTTGTCAATACTGCTTGTGTCACATGTAGTCTGAGTATATCAGACAGCAAGAGTTGTGTGATGGATATCTGAGGGAAGCCTCAATGACTAATGGAGGTGTAGTGATTGATGACTATCCTTGTCAATACTGCTTGTGTCACATGTAGTCTGAGTATATCAGACAGCAAGAGTTGTGTGATGGATATCTGAGGGAAGCCTCAATGACTAATGGAGGTGTAGTAGTGATTGATGACCATCCTGATCAATACTCCTTCTATTCCTTTTACATTGGGAATATATATTCAATTAGAATCTCTTTTATTGAAGGAATAGGAAATTTCAAATACAACCATAGGCCTACATTTTATTTATCTCATTTAACAGTTGCATGAATTTCATCCGAAAATCTGTATCCAATTGGATAATCCTTTCAGAGTTTACTTTAGGATGGCATTGGGATATTTATAGCACTACAGGATGATATATGAGTCAGGGAATGTTTTATCCTAGCGAATTCACAACATTAGCACTAGTGTTGATATTTATTCTAACCACATGATGCTACTTTGTGACAAGTTTTCTTCAAATTCAGATTATAAACTTGATCACATTAACGTGTTATAGATGGAAAGAAATGTACAATAAAATAAATGTGTTAGTAAACTAGCAATATCATTTCAAGAGAATTTGAGTAAAACGTGACTTTTGATCCCATCACAAATCGACCACTAAGTTAATGTGACTGGTACGATATTGTGTGTTTTTTACAGGCTTACAATACACAAATACAGTATAATTTCAACATTTAGCTTACCTTATGGTGGAGACCGTGGAGACAGAAATGTATCGCTATAAGTATAGGAATGTTGTCCGGAGGTTTGAGATGAAAGAGCCAACGATGTGTCGCGTACTCTATCACTGGCCATATCAGGAAACCTGCCACCACGGCAGCGCTCAGGTACACACTCTCTCTCACTGAAACACACTTCACAGGTTATAGTCCAAATCACAATCCACATATGAAGACACTCTTTTATAGAACATTCTGTAAATAATGGGTTGTAACTTAAACTTAAAACCAATTTTGAGGTTAATAAGGGTGTGATTCTAGCCTCATGATTAGCTTGTTGGACTTTGGTGTGAGAGGGACGCTTTTGATCCCAGACAAAAAATTGGAAAGGTTTGGAACGCTTCCCCTCAAGAGAATTTTCAATTCATTCATACAAAATGCCACTGGCATTAACACTAACAAAAAACTCTGATGAAAACAATTTTTACAATAATTGAAATAATAATTATTGAAATACTGTAAAACTAAGCTAGATTAATCAATCATTATTATTCTTTTCTGTATTTTCAATCGTGTAATGTTTGTGTTTAGCTCCAAACAGCTGACAGATCAGGTCATTAGAAACACAGGGGCGGGAGAAGGTTGATAAATGTTCCTCACTGGGGGGTGTCTTCAAACTAAGTTACCCCTCTTCATGTCGCAAAATAAATGTTTGAAACTATGAGATAAGATTTTGGTTAATGATTTTAAAGAATAAATGTAACTCGATGAAGTTTAGGTGAATTGGTAGCTCATAATCCACATGGGTTTTGGAATAAGGTCAACAATGATCTTGGGTTTACACCCTGTTGCAACAATTTATACACACAGTTCATTTTTGTACTCGTTTCACCCCTTTATTTGCTAGATAGGTTCTATTCACTAGTCTTTGAGGCCAATGGCAATTGACCACTAGAATTATGACAAGGGGGGATGAAAAGAGGAGTCTAAAAGCACCCAGAAATCATGAAGTTGTATATTGAATTATGAATTTTCTGAACATTAGATTAATTTTTGTTGACACGTAACCCTAATATTTTTGGGGCAGCTGCCCCACATATACTTCCCTAATTGCTGCCACTGTTTGGGGGACATGTGGATATGCAAGTTCAAGGATAAAAGATTTTTTTACAAGTTGTTAGGCTGTGGTACACATTTTTTCACTCAGGCACGATAAATCTTGATGCAACTGGTTAAAAAAGTACAAGCACAGCATTTTGAACAAAATTTCAACATAGGTACTCAAGAAATTCCAAGTAACCTACAAAAATAAAAATATGAATGATTGACAAAACAGATCAACCCGTTAAGGCCCATTAGTGTTAAGAGGAGGGGCGGAGGAGTTTCTACCCCACCGAGACACTAGACGCCATGTTTGCAAATGTCAGCTGATTGTTTCAGCTATCTTTTGTCGACTAACAACGCCCACTAAATGTCAACTTTAATATTCCCCTTTACAGTTCAAGGGCTCTTTCTTATTCACTCAACAATTTGTTAAAAGCCCTTTTACTTGCCAACTCTCGTGTTTTCAAACAAAAATATTTTGTTAGCTTCTCACTGAAATTCTGAAACACTGAGTCACTTCCAAAAAGTAGAGTTTGAACTTATGGTGGGGACAGATTAGTGGTCTTATTGATACCATTAGTTATCTATTGTCAGTTTGTAAACTAAGAAATCAAACAATAGTCTCATTGCAGAAAATTTAAAGTAGGTAACACAAACCAAAACCCAGTCACGTAATGAATAAGTATCTCATAAAAATAATTAATTTCATTGTTGTTTAAAAGAAGGGCACATAACCTGGGGAAATTATATTTACCATATAAGACTTGTCACAAAAGTTAAATCGTTTATCAGATATCCATCCTATTACGTAAAACAAGGCACTTTTGGGTGATCATTTACCTCTAGCTGAGTTTTGATAAAACGTATATTACACATCTAGTGACACAGACAGATTATGTACTGGTACAATGACATTTCATTGGTCATCATCAAAATAGTTTCCAGATAGAACTACGTATTAATCATCAGGTTTGGTTGGTTAATCAAAGAGAAAAAAAGAAAAAATACTTATGTGATTTATTCTAAAAGAGGTCCTACAACAATTATAATTTCTACTTCTGTTAGTCTCTTCATGTTTTTATTTGTAAACCCGAAAATAAAGCCAGGTGGGCGATAACTCAGTCAAAAGCGCGAAGGACAGTGAAACGAAGTGAACAATGTTTTGGGTTAACGCTCCAGTGCCTAGTAAAATAATTGTTTAATACACCTCAGACCTCATTATTCTTGTTTTGTACTGGCTCAGCCCTTGTGCTGCTTGATATTATCAACACAGGCTTTTGAGGGAAGTAAATACAAGTACTCAGGGCCACTTTCACAAAGAGGCTTTGGTCGGTTCGGGGACGCAAGGAGGGTAAAAATTCCCCTACAAAGTAGGTTGAGAGACGCAATCATCTCTCAGGCCCAGAACGCATCACATGCAAACCGGCCTGATTACGTGTGAACTGACGAATGCAGGGATAAAAGAGAGTCAACCTCTTTTTAGCTAAAATAATACCACTGAAAGTATCTAATACAAATTCTACGGAAGCGTACCTGGAGAGTCCACATAGATGACTAGTCGTAAGTGCGACACGTAAAGCAGCAGGAAGAAGACAGGGATCCACACCAGCGGTATGACGTACCACTGCACGACGGTCAGCTGCTCCAGCCAATCAGCATCGAACAGTCTGGCGCGTCGGTCCACAGGTCGCACCACCCAGGAGTGATACCTCTCACCCAGACCTCCCACCTGCTTGACTAGGGACTGTGACCAGTCTATCTGCTCCTGTACACATAAGTAACATTGACATTAGTTGTTCTTTGGCTTGGTAAAAAAGTGTTATCAATATAAATCAGTAAATAAACAACGACATCACACTGTTGACTCAGTTATTCAACAAAAATAAATGAAAGAAAATAAATATGTTCTTTCTTAAAGCTTGTAGTTGAACCTGAATCCTAAACTCTCTTGTTAGTAGGGCATGGAGCCCTGTTCTTTTTTAATAAAATTTGGCGACAGCTGGGCTGTAGGACTTCTACTTCTCTACTACAAATTTAAACTTGGCCATCCTACAAATAAACGATATCTTCTCATGAATTTCAGGTTCGGTATACGATTACATGTGAAGTCAGTAGTTGTAATACCTATTAATAAATAAACTCCCTCAAATTAATGCAATTTTGAGATGTAAACATGATAATTACAATCATTAACTGTGTTTTAAAGTAAAATGTTAAATAATTTGTCAGCGTCTGTTACAATTTTTACAAACTCTCGTCAGATGTGTCAATCAACAATGCGAGTGCTGGACCAAGGTGTTGGGCGAGCTATAAACGACGTGGCCGGCGAGGCACATTTACCTTCTGTTGCACAGAATTGTGGGTCCCAAGGCACCAATAAACTGGGCGAAAAGGAGAAAATACATTTACACTTTTCCTATCCAAACTTTCCAACGACTTTGTGAACTGTTTACAACTGCATAGTAGGAAGGAGATTCAATACCCCCGCCGCAGAAAACCTGCAGACTACGGGAATTTCCATTAGCTTATTGGATTTTCTCTTAAATATCTCCTTTAAAATGTTATATTTAATCCCTGTTTAAATAACATTAGTTTTACTAGTACTTAGGTTTGCTGCTACAGGGAAGGTAAAGACGTTTTCTTTTATTTTAAATGTTAATAGTTTAATACACACACACATGTTTAGATATGAATTTGAAGGGATAGTGTTCTTGGGCTCTGGGGACTTCAAAATGAAGAAGAAAATCGGTCCTGGGTCCAAGTTTCACCATGAGACCTACAATAGCTTATTCCCTATATGGGAAATTTGATTAAATAAGGTGTTGATTATTAATTTTCAACTAGAGAAATTTGCATTTATGACTACGGTATCAAAAAAAAAAAAAAGACCAAGTAATAAAAATGTGTGCATGGCCGCACAGTGGATTCTAGAATTCAGAGAAATTTTTTCTCGTTTGTTTTCTCAACAGGTTTATATGCTGCTTAAGATAGGTTTAAATATAGATAAAATGAATGTCTAATCCTTTAATCTATGGTTTAACCACCAGGTCTTGGGTTAGTCACACACTAAAACCCTAAAACCCATTGGTGATTCTAACCCAGACCTTTAAGTGTGAGTGTCATGCTCAATCCGCTAGACCAGCTAAACCCCACAACTGGGTGGTGTATAAATATTTTTGAAATTAGAAATTTACCAGCAAGACTTGTATAGAAACATGTTCTTTCATACAAGATACCAAGCCAGTTTAGATATATTTTGGATCGAATGTTACACTTTTGTTTTAATACTGCGGGACACAATAAGAAGCACGTTTTTTATCTTAACAACATCATTTGGGTGATTTTGTAATAAGACTTGTAATAAGATTTTGTAATAAGGTGATTTTTACATAAATCTAACCCTAGTTAGTTTTAATAAATTTGACAAATCAAACAAAAATTCTAGTTACACTGAGCATAAAATTTGAACTCTTAACAGTATTTTTTTAATACAGCAGTAATGTTTAACGTCTTCTAAATCTACATAAGATTACTGATACAGTAGTAATAAGACGAAAGATTAATTATAGGAGTTTGTACATTTAGTTAAAGCCAAGTGCTCTCACTTGAAATTTAATTAACACTACGGCGAAACACAAGTTTAATGTTGTTCACTAAAGTAGATAGAGTTGACAAACTACTGTATTTCTGCTGGTCGTTAAAACTCAGACGTTTAATTCAAGTGGGGGTCTAACTTTTAACTTGAAATCAAGATAATCTAGGTAAACTCAAGTAACAGTGTATGAAATATTTATAAACCTTGTTCATATCAAGCTAAACAATGTTATAAGGTTATCTCTTTAATAACTTAAAATGAACATTTCCGATAAAATAAAATGATTACTTTATCCAACCACAGTTGTTGGTACGACTAGTTGACGACAAAGTTCTAAGGAACAAAACTAGTTGTCATACTAACAACTATGGTTGGATAAATTAATCAGTTTATTTTATCAATATAGTCCAACCAAGGGTCACAATGAATAATATGAAAATTTTGATCTAAAATTGCAGAAAATATGATAAAACAAATTAAAAGTGCACTTTCATTATGTTGGTGCACAATAAGTTTTTAGATCAATTGATTTTGGCTAAGAGTAACTTAAACCTAAAAAAGTGAGTAAAGTATATGAAGACATAGTGCCAGAAGCATAAAAAGAAACTATGAAGCATGGCTTTAAATACCCCCCCCCCCCCCCCCCCCGGCAGCAAACCTGCTGACTAAGCAAATTTCTATTTGTCTGAATTGATTTCAAATTAAATTGAAATAACATTAGGTTGAACGAGTACCTAGGTTTGCTGCTACAAGGAAACTGAAAAAGTGTGGTTTTTAGTCAAATATTAATAGTTTAGCATAAGATAATTTTTTTAGTTTGATAAAAATATATCCATAAACAAGCAAACTACTACAACATTTTACAATATTCTCCATAAGAGTACCTAAAATAAGAATTTTAAATTTACAATTTTTTGAATTTTCTCCGTTACCAATAACCGTACAAAAACACTTTGATGTACTAAGTTATTTGTTTTTTAATCTCTTTAAAAAAGGTCTAGAGAAAAATTGGGTCATTTTGTATTTTGAGGGTCAAAATGAGAAAACCCAATTTTTGCCCCATAAACCCCTCGTGAAACTCTTTTCCCATGGTCCCTGGTGCGCAAGCTCATTCAAGTTTATCCCGCCTTACACCTTTAAATCAAATTTCATCATAATAGGACAAAAACCACTCTAGTTGTTGTCTTCACGGACACACACATATATAGAGTCAAAGTTGACATGAAGTTTGACGGAACTATTTTCCATAAATGCGGGCGAAATTAGTTCCACAATAATACAAAATCAAACTACACCTATGACGACGATAATCAGGTCGACATTGGGTCGCTAAAAGCGAGAGTATTGATACAAACAGTAGTTGTGAAAAATAATTACTTCAGTAAGAAGGAAAAATGCACAAAATGGTTGTTATTGTTGATAAACTAGGCCTAACAAAACTAACAAACTAAACTAACAAAACATCAAAAGTTGTTCAAGAGCGCCTGAGGAGGGAACACGCTACACGCAGTATACACATGTTTGACAAGTGTATGAACAAGTTTTAAGGAACTAAGTTTATCCTGTACTAGTGCACAAAATACAAAAATACAGTATGTAGATAGTGCAACAATTAACTGAATATTGCTCACTAACTTTTAGCGAATTTCTCATAGGGAGTAAGCTGCGATTACAGTAGGTCTCAGTTAAGACTTAGACCTGGGACCGATTTACTTTACTGTTTCGAAGTCCCCAGGAAGACAAAAACACCATCCGTTTGAGGTTTGAATCCATATCTATATGTCAGTTGATCCATTTTTTTGTTAGAAACGTGTTAACATACCTTTTTTTTGAACGAGTTTGCGAACCAGCATTATCGGATTATGGGAAAAAACCTCCTTTCACAAAATTTATGCGGTGTAAGGTGAAGTTCCCCACCACTTTCTTTGCCCAATGTAGCAGCTGATTGACGTTTTGGCAAACCTCACCTTTTGAGCTATTATTATATTGGTAGGAAGACCAAGTGGAGGGAGAGTTTTCTTCCCGCCTAGATTTTGTGTATGGAGTATAGAGAACAACGCTCCTCACCTCATCTTTGTTCTCCAGCGTCTCGTCCACCTTGTAGTCCTCCAGCAGGCTGTACGCCGCCTCCGAGTGGTGCGTCTGTATCAGCTGTTTGGTTATGTCGCCTCCACGGAACCACGCCAGTGTATTGGCGCCCCCTGGGTGGAACTTTCGGAACCTCGACACATCGTACTCACGGCCCAGGTACTTGACGTGCAGCTCTCCCTCATATCTCATCACTTACACTTACACTTACACTGACACTGCACTAGTCATCACATACACACGCGCACGCTCGTACACTCCACCTGCAACAGAAACAGCGATAATGTAGCATTGTCTACTAGCTCTTAAAACATGCTTATGAGTAAAATATACTCGCAAAATAGCACAGAAGTTTGGTGTTTCCTATAGGCGTACCCAGGATGACCCGGGGGGTGGTCACATGGGGGGGGGGTCTGGGGGAATACCCCGCTGGGAAGGGGAGGGTCCGGCGGCTCTCCCCCCGGAAAATGTTTAATTATACCTGTAAACTCGCATTTTTAGTCTATTTAGAGGCACATAAAACATATTTTTATTGTTAAAAAATATAAAAAATGTGTGGGGGTCAAGGGGGGTTCAAACCCCTAAACCCCCTTGGATACGCCACTGAGTTTCCCAAAGCCATCATTTCCCATCGTAATATAATTTCGCCTATTGGGTCTGACGATAATTGGAGTGTCCAGTCAAAATCGATCACCACTACCATATTTAATATATTTACCGTATTTTTATTTACTTTCAGTAAAATTCAAAACACGCATTATACCGATTAAAAAGTTATTTAAAAATTGTACAACTTGTTACATTTTTAAACAATACTATTCAGAGGAAATTCAATAAATAATAAATAACTCAGCTTTATTAAATCTTAACTGGACTACACAATGATTTTCTTACTAGTTGCGCCGATTTTATTACTATCCAGTGATAAAACCTAACCTTTACAACTCATTACATTTAACAACTGTTGATAAAGTTTCACAACTCAATACTGTGGTGCCAAGTGCACGCGATTTTCGCCCTTAATGGACACGCGACAACCTGTAGTACGCGGTGAAATTGGCCAACACAATATGCATATCTGACTGAGTTAAAAAGGGAGTATGTTTAATCAATGGTTAAATGGTGTAAAATGCTTGATATTGTTACCGAACAGATACTAGCTACGATACCAACTATGCGACTAGTTGTCAGAATAGCCGAAAGGTAATAGTGCTCGCCTTCAAATCTGAAATCAACTGGCTCGATTCTAACCAGATGCCCCAGATGCCATTTGTCATCGGGGTATCGATTAATTTTATATTATCTCATAAATACGTCGTCAATAACATGACCTGAGTTTGGACCGTTCCCTTGGGCCTTAGGTAAAAAACTTAAAAATGGAATATTAAAAAAGGTTCAAATACCTGCTATTAAGCAATCCAAATTTGTTGTTAGAACAACTAGTTTCGGTGTCTGTGTGACACCATCATCAGGCTGCACAAGGACAGTTTTCTTTCTTCATACGAAGAGCGTCATATTTACACGAAAAATAAATAAACATTTACAGACGACACAAACACGAACACGAGACATTTATAGTCTGGACTCAAACTCCGCCGGGTTAGCGTCGTCTGTTTTCTTAACTGATCAGTTACCATAAATGTCTCGTGTTCGTGTTTGTGTCGTCTGTAAATGTTTATTTATTTTTCGTGTAAATATGACGCTCTTCGTATGAAGAAAGAAAACTGTCCTTGTGCAGCCTGATGATGGTGTCACACAGACACCGAAACTAGTTGTTCTAACAACAAATTTGGATTGCTTAATAGCAGGTATTTGAACCTTTTTTAATATTATTTGGCAATCCGGAGGCTAACAACTACAATGAAGTTAAAAATGGAAATGGCTTAGACAAACACAAAATGAAAAATAAAAACTTGTGATAAAAGACCCTCGTAATATTATCTTTCTACGCTTGAAGCTGCACAGTCGTAGGGTTCTTTTGTCCCCGTCCTTCTCAAACAACCAAATGCCCTGGGCGCTCTCTTGATGCATGTTGCATGCATCACGCTTACATGATAGGGAAAATGACACTTTTGTTATCATTGGCATTATTGGCAATTTACTTACATGTACAAATGTACCCACATTTCCATGTAGTGGTAGGAAAAATATCATACAAAACTCGACCGTTAATTGGATATCATAGCCATTCGCTCTAAAATATGGTTAAAAATACAAAAAAAAATGCCAACAGCACGTGGTGTTCCCAAGCGGTCACCCATCCAAGTACTAACCACGCCCGACGTTGCTTGACTTCGGTGATCGGACGAGAACCGGTAAGTATATTCAACGTGGTATGGCCGTTGGCGAGTGACGTACTAGCCAACGTCCAGAGAGCACAGAATAGAAATTTATATTTTGTGCTCTGCCACCGTCTAGTGAACCATAGGGTGTTTAGGGTCAAGGTGTGATAAGGGTTATGAAAAGATTAAGAAAAATATGTGTAATATATTTTGTAGTAAATGCCTGGAAAGCATTGATGCAAAAACAAGATTCGACTGGCCGACGCGACTCTCTTCTTTGATCATGTGTCTCACTATTTACTACGTGCTTCTAGTTAGGCACTAAAGTTTGTGGGAAATAATCGTAAATAATTATCTCACTGTGTGAAAAGGAGTTCCCGTAAACTATTGAACAACGTAAAATAATTTCGAAATCGTGACGTATGCAACCTATAACTGTGAGTATATTTGTATATAGACCGACAGCAGTAGAAGTGCTGCGGTTGGCATAAGTTAAGGCGTCCACCGCTGAGAGCGCACGGCACTCCCAGCTGTGGACGCCAGAACTTATGCAAACTGCAGCACTGCTGTCGGTCTGTATTTAGTTATATTCTATGGTTAAAACTAACTAAATCTATCGGCCACTAGTGCATTTACATAAACATTGCTTAAACATTCATAACCTAAGTCGTTACATCGGTACTGAAAATAATACTTACCCTGACGTAGGTTTGCGTTAAAATCGTCCACTACCACTTCTTAGGGAAACTCCGAACGACCATTATTAAACCCGAAGCTTGGCTGATGACAAAGTGCAGTCAAGTTAAGTTAAGTTTTGTAGAAAACAAAACTCCGTCATGACGTGTAAACACCGATAAGCTCTGTAGGCTTGGCAGTTTACACGTTCTATGTTAGCTTATTGACTGTTCATGATATGATTCATATGAGGAGATAAGAACAAAGTTGAATCATACTGTGAAAACCCAATAAATAATTATCTACGGTTGTGTAATATCATAGACAAAAAGAATTAAATATAGACTGTCAGCCGTGCTGTGGTTACCATAGGTTATGGCGCACACCGCTGGGAGCGCCATGTAGTTATGGCGTACGCGCTACGAAACTAAACGGCGCTCCCAGCGGTGTGCGCCAGAACCTATGGTAACCGCAACACGGCTGACAGTCTATATTTAATTCTTCTTGTCTATTGGATGCGACATAATTGTCAACTTATTAACCTGTGGTATCGTCGAGTCATTTTCAAATACAAGTTGTGAAAGACCCTAAATATTACTAGTAAATTAATCAACGATACGAAACGAACGAATAATCAAAGAATTCACCAGCAACTTTGAAGTTTCTATATAGGGCCTACGCCACTTGATAACATAATCAAATAGGATACGATTTATCATATTGACTATAGTGGGGCTACTTTCATATGATTGCACAATCTTCGAATAATTCCCGGTCCGTGTAATTTCCTGTCTAATATTGACGTGGATGAAGACGTCAAAGACATTTCTTACGTGTAATAGTAATTAATTAATTAGTCTTAGTGTAATAGTAATTAACATAGACCGAATGAGTGAACAAGATCTATCGTCACAGAAAACATAATCTATTGTGGAGTTATGCAAAATTGGTCGATGGCCACAATCTTCCTCTACCTTTATCGCTAAATGTAAATTCCCTCACCGCAACAAACCTGCAGACTAAGCTTATTTCCATTTGCCTTATTAAATTTGGACAAACATATTTCCTTAAACATATTTGATTAATTCACTATTTAAATGACATTAGGTTTAATGAGTACTTAGGTTTGCTGCTACGGAGAAGTTAACAAGGTGCGTTTTTATTAAAATTTTGATAGCTCAGTATGAAATAAACAAAATTGCAGAATTTGATTGGAATTTACCCATTAACAAGTACCGGTAGCCTACCGTGTGCACTGGGGAGCGGAGAGCTGCACTTCTTCGGTCCCTGAGGTCCCGGGTTCAAAACCTGACAAGTCACCAATGGATTTGACCACAGAAAAAAAAACTACTATTACCTACTATTACTAGGTAATAGTAGTATGTTTTCTGTTATTTGGCCGAAGTGATAATGCCGCAACCCTTTCTAGCCTGAAGTAATGTGAAAAACAATCCCCTGCTCGTCGTGCCTAGCGTCTTAAGGACAAACCCCGTGCCCGTATCCTCTAGAGGTGGGCAGGGGATTGTTTACTGTCTATCAGTTGAATCAACGTAGGCAATGAGCCAAGAGGCAGCAGGCCAGATATCGACATGAATGGCGTTATTTTGGACGAGTTCGACGACGGAGAAAAGGTGACGTCGAAGCCATGAGAGGTTTTAAATTAAACAGTCCCAACCTCCGTTACAGGTAATAATTCTGGAAGGCGAACTATACAAACTATAAAAATGGTCATATTGAACAACTGGGTATGTAATGAGATATTATACGGAAAGTAAACTTTAGCTAAGCGCAACAGTTTTTACTTTGGATACAGTATATTTATTAAGACTTCTAATCCTGAATAAAAAAATATATGAAGATTTTTTCGAAATATTTTAGGTTTAGTCACGTTTAAACCACTGTATTCTGTATTTCACTCCGTTTAAGTTTTTACTAAGGATGTAAGAAGCACTAAATTGCTCTCAACATAAACGAAACATAACAACACCCCCGCCGCAGCAACCCTGCAGACTAAGCAAATTTCCATTTGCCTGAATTGCGATCACTAAACTTACTAAAATTTACAATTAAATCTATTTAAATAACATTAGGTTAAACGAGTACTTAGGTTTGCTACTTCAGGGAGGCTAATAAAGTGTGTTTTTAGTAAAATATTAATTGCTTGGTAAATATAATATAATAAATAAATTTACCAAGTTTCAACAAAATAAGTCCATAAACAAGCAAACTGCAACATTTTACAATATTCTCCATAATAATCACACGGGAATTTTGAATTTACAGTTTTTTTTAATGTTCTCCGTAACCAATAACCGTACAAAAACACTTCAATATACTAAATTATTTGTCCTTTTGAGCTCTTTATAATGGTCTGGAGAGATATTGGGAAATTTTGTGTTTTGACGGTCAAAAATGAGAAAAACCTATTTTACCCCATAAAACCTCTTAAAACCCCGTTCCCATCGTCCGATCATGCTGGTTCACGAACTAATTCAACTTTATCCCGCCTTACACCTTCAAACCAAATTTCATCAAAAATCAAACAAAAATGACTCAAGTTATCGGGTTCACGGACATTTTGGACTCTGGGTACATAAAAAAGAAAAAGTAAATCGGTCCCGGGCTCAAGGCTTACCATGAGACCTACGGTAATAGCTAATTCCCTATAGGGAAATTCGCTAAAACCCTGAAATTATCTTCAGCCAATGAATGGAAACATTCAGCTGACCCCTTCAGATGAACAAAATATTGTTGAGGGGGAGGTTATGTTTGTACGATGGTACCACAGCGGGTCTTTATTTCAGACCGATAATTTGTTTCAAAGATATCCTAAACGAATTGAAAGACATATTCTATTTATACTGTAAGTTATAAGTTTTTGCAATTGCCTTATTCGATAATAGCAAGATGATTTGAAAACTCAAGTCGTAGCAACCGCGATTGTGGTAATCGATTAGTGTACGCAATGAAGTGATGAAAATGTTATGCAATCAATAAGAAAAACGAGTACATTCGAGGCCATCCTGTACAGAATGCATTTAGCTCAGAAATCCTGTTCACAACCATGAGAGTACATAATAAATAATATAATTCATACTTGGCTTAAAATACCTACTTTCGTAAGGTCGCCATTTCAATAAAAAGTATTAAAATTAAGTGTGGACATGCAATGAGTTTTTAATTGGTGCCAGGAAACAATAAATTGGCATTCAAATAAGTTTTAGAAAGTGGCTGATATATTTCCTATTAAAACATCTGTTGTTTAAATATTTAAGTTCCAGACGCGAGTTGATTCGTTTAGCTATTGACAGTGACCGATGCTGCGAAACTTCAAGATCCTTTAAGAAACCCCACCTGCGAAGTTTGCATAAAGAATGTCACTTGAACAAGTTACTAAAAAGTCGGGCAATTAAGGTAATACAACAATACTATTAAAACAGTAATTGAACATTGTGATAACAAACTTAAGGTTATTGTTTTGGAATGCGTGTCTATGATTTGTTCAAAGATATTGGACAAAGAATAAATTTATCCCTCATGTTTGTAGACTACTTTTAAATTGTGTTCAACGGTAAAAAAATTAAAAATAAATTAAATTATGTTAAATATTTGCAACTGAAACATTTTTTTCATAGGAAATTATCCAATACTAATACGACTAAAACACACACGCAATAACAGCCGCCAGCGAGTACGCAATTACATACTGTAATATTATGAGTTTCAGTTCTCATTGTGCCTACCCATTAGTTTTAAATCCCTCTCCATTACCGTAGGTCTATATATACTTCTTCTAGACACAGGTTGTATTGATCCACTATTGGTCCAAATTTAAAAACGATAATTTTTTTGTCCTAGGACGCTAGGCATGAGCCCGGAATTGTTTTTCACACTAATTCAGGCTAGACCTAGGGGTTACGGCAATATCACTGAGATAAAATCTATTGGTTATTTGGCGGGATTTGAAAGCGGAACCCCAGGAACCGAAGTCCTGCGCTCTAACCACTAGACTAGCTCGCTCCCCAATGACTAATAAACTTTATTTCTTGCAATAATGTATACTTTAAATTTGTTGAATGTATTACTTAAGGATCTGTTTTTGCTGTTATTGTTTTAAAATATTTTAAAAACTATTTATTATTTGCTGAGTGCATGCTTTAAACTTTTTGAATCAAGCTGGAAAGTGTGTGAACATTGTGCTGGAAGGGGAATTCAAGATGCTTATGTTGGCAACACTACAACAGTAATGTTGTCAGTTCAACGAAGTGTAACAGTTGGCACGCTGAAGACATTTTATCTTTCACCGTTTTGAGGTTATTAAATAAATATTACTGCTTTCCAAGATGGGAGATTTAATGCGATATGATGTAAACATTTCCGTTGGCAATGTAAGGCTTTTTAGTTTTTAAAGGCCCCCTGATTTTACAAACAGCCCACAGGACGAACCAGGGGCCTGCTTGTCTAAAGCGGGGTTGATTGTTAGTAAACCAAGTTATTTACTATTCTTTATAAATGGTTTTAAGTTACCTTTGTCAGTAGCTCAAATGGTCGTTAAAACTCTACAACCATGTTTCGATGCTGAGCCAGTCCTCCTGCCGCCGATAACCGTGACGGGCCCGTTCGATAGTTTGATCTCGTTCGTAATATGTTTTGTACCTGTTCGTATTTAATGTATGTGTTTTTTACGTCATGTATTGTGTTTATAAACTTTTTAACGACGTCAATTTGACCGACATGTGAGCAAGAAGTTATCCTGCTGACTTACGTGATCATGGTGCAACTCAGCATCGAAACCTGGTTGTAGAGTTTTAACGACCATTTGAGCTACTGACAAAGGTAACTTAAAACCATTTATTAAGTCTTATAGCTCAGGGGCAGGAAAAACAAAAATGTTTAAATACTATTCTTTGTTTTAAAATTACTGGAAGTGGTAGTTACTCAAAAACACTTAGGCTAAGGCAATCATTTGAAATCGTAGATTCCCTAGAACTGGGTAAACAATCATTAGTTCAACCATTGGTTGACCTCCATAAAGCCCCCAAAAATATATTACTGTAGTAGAGAGTTTGAGTAAAAACGGAGAAAATATTGAATTAGACGTAAGTTACGAATACAGATTAACAAGGTCTAAAACGAATCTTCTGGGCATAAACTATCGAAATAATCATTCTTTCAAAAATACATAGTACTATTTTAGAATACAACCCAGATATTCATCATTTTATTTTTTTTTAAGAGGTCGAACCTTTTAAAAAATTTTATGTTGTTCTTGGCATACAAATTTTAGACCAGCGCGCATAAAATATTTTAAGGAATATTGAAACCCTGACTTTCGATGATAATGAAAGATCTTACTATCTCAATTTTTCTGCATTCTGTATAGGTTTGTTTTTGTTTATTTGAAAGAAAAATATATTTTTGCAAAATTTAGATCAATAAATAAAGTTTATAGTTTCCTTATTTTTTCAGCAAGAAGATGAGTTTACCATTTAATTATCACTGGAGAGCTCCAGCGCTGTCTTGGGGGTTTGTGCCTTTGTAAGAATCCAGCAACAAAAAGAGCAAAGTTAATTTTCTGGGGCGAAAGAGGTTTCATACAAAAGTTAGAAAAAAATCAAAGGAAACCAGCGTAAAACTTGGAAAAATCTTAAGGGATTGGGTTCTTTTATACGCGCACAGTTCTTCTCTAAAATAAACAACCTATAAAAGTTTGTTAGGGAACATTTAGTCAATTCTACAATCGAGTAGGCTATAATTTATTTTATAAATTTACAATATTTTGCAGCCTGACGAAAAATTTAACATTCTTTCGGTTATCCAAAATGAAACTTTACCATTACTAGCCCAATACAACAAAATTCTCATCCAGCCACTAGACAAGCAAAGATGCGAAAGTTGATTTATATCTTGAGCTATATAATAAGTATACATTATAAGGTCACGCCTATGGTCACCCTTGACATTTAATTTATAATGTCAATGTACAAAACACGGTGTTTTAAATCAATCAAAACGTTTCAAAAAATAAAACTCATACAGCCTTTAACAATAAGCTATGTGAATACTACGATTACATGAGGTTAGAACATTTTTCGCAAGCAAAACTTAAATGTGGGCCAATGATATGGCCGGTGTAAAAATAAACAAAATAGTAACTAAGGTACAACTTACAACACTAGTCGATAAAAGTATTTCTGATACATAAATGCTTAAAAATAAATAAGTGAACTTACCGAATGAAATTTCGAATATAACTAACTGGATGGTAACTTGGTTTGAAAATTGTTTGAAAGATTTTATAGTGTTCAAACTGAGATTGTTGTAGGTTTAAAAATATAAACAAACAGATTTACCAGCTGTATATATGCTAAAATAACAAAATAAACAGTATTTTGGCGAAACATCTCTAACTTTAAAGTAGATTAGTGTTTAGCTTTCCCTGGTCACTATCACCTTTGATTATTTCCAAAGTCAATGCCCACGCATACTTTAGATTCTGCAAGTAGGCTTCTCGTGTTTTTTTGGCGTTTTTTAGTGTATTGCATGTCTTAAGTGAGTTCTGATCGCTCATTCTTTGTCTCTACTGTATTGACATACTGTTTGGCAATTCCGTTTACGAATGCAGTACATAAGTATATTTAGTGGTAATAATTTCAAAGTAGGCCTACTTAATCGGCGAAACCGAAAAATATCCTTAATTTGATCAATAATGATGATGATGAATATGCAAAGGAGTATGTTTAATGTTTGAACTTAAACGCTACAATGAAATTTTGTCATCTAGTACTATTAGGACCAAAGCTACAATACCTTACTGCCATGAGCTACTCAATTTAATAAATGTATTAAAATATTACTCGAGTCTTTCCGGCTTGTATAAAAGGGAACGGTACTTCAGTTCCATCAACGTGATTTCTAAAATTGTTTCACGTTGAAGACACGGATGTCAATAACAGAAAAATGCCCTCCCTAAGATAAATATGCAAAAAACAAATTAGGGACCAGATTACGTGGATTATAGGATATTGATAATAGTGATAAGAAACAAAACTCCGATATCTATCAAGAAAACTATATTTTACAATAGAATGCTCTGTAGGTCATCCAAATGAACAGAGTTAATTATTTTTATTTTATCATTTAATACGTTTTAACATTGTAATAAGGTGCCTACTTCACGGCAGTATTTCTATACACATTGATAACAAAACTCTCGTGGGGATTATATAATAAGACTTGTTATCAAGGTTGACTTCTTAACGAGGTTTAAATGGTTGATTGATAAATGGGGATTTTAAAACAACACTTGTTATTAAGGATCACTGTTATCGAAGGTATTGTCATCGAGGTTCCACTTTGGATATATACGTACAGAAATATAAAATCTTCGATATTAACTTCACTTACAAACATTTTCAAAAAGTAACACTTATGACGCAATTATTGTCCTTGATCATTTTGCTGGTGGTCTTGAGTCTCGACTATAGAACAGCTGATCTTATTAACAAACACAGATCTAACTCCTAGTTTGCAAAACAGCTGATTTTTAAATTTCTACTCACCTTGCATTTATCAGCTGATGCATCTAGGTGTACGATGCTGTCTAGGGCAATGAACAAACCACGAATTTTTACAGCACCCCGTAACTCAACGTTCACGGACCGCGAAGTAATTTAGTACAAGTTCAACTGACGTAATTATTCGATTTACCTTTGCAGTCGTAGACGTCGTGGTATCGTGTCGAGACTGAACCATTATCTCTAGGTGTGGACTGATAACGAACCAGTCACACGGTATCAGTGTCTTCGTGGTTACATCATGGTATCAAAGAGGGGTAGCAGAATATTGATAGTACAGTGACTCATTTAACTGTGAGTAAAAAACTCATTTAACTCATTTCAATTTGAGTAAATAATTAATCACAGCTGTTTCATACAGATGAGATGTCTACTTAGGTTAAGTCAACGGTACCGGATAACAATCGATTGAAAACTATGGCTTTCCTTCTGGAATCGCAAAAAAATGTATAATGCACGATGTAAAATTTACCCTAAAATAGAAGGAAAATATTTATTTTATTTTATTATTAATTTATAAATATTTATTTAAATAGTTATATATATATATATTAACGCATTCTAAACTGACTGGTCATAAAAAACGTATCAAAACCTGAATCAAATTTCAAAACAAAGAGAAACATCTAATTGCATAGCGAAATTAAATGCAAATCCTAAGGTTTTGACAACGAATTCTGATACTAATTTACCATAGGCAAACGTCAACCAATAGGGAGGTAATATAGACACGTTAGGCAGGGCCTATTTTGAAATGGACGTTTCCCGTGACGCTTTTTGTTAATACTTTAAATACACGAACAATGATAAATTATTTACTTACTAGGTGCCACACTTCTAAATTACACGTCCTTATTTTATTTTTTCTCCAAATCCAAGAATTATTATAGCTTTTTATCATTGAACAAGTTATTAACTGGATTTACGTGTACATTCGTTTAGATGGCTTATAAATGTATATAATAATATAATTTGTACCTGAAATTACTTTAAAGATTTGGCTAACCAAAATGCAGCCTCAAAAATTACCAAGTCCCAGAATGAAAACTTAATAAATATTAGGATTTGGCATGATTTGACCCATTAATAAGGGACAAAATTAAAGAAACTGAGATCAAAGCAGACGACAGTGGCAAGCTTTGACGTCAATGAGTCAAGACTATTGTGGGACCCAGGACATCAGCGTAGCTTGGAGCACGGTATCTCGAATTGATTATAGTCTAGGCATATTAGGAAAGTTAGGAGAAAGTTTAGGTACAGTCCTAATCACCACTTTTCTTTATGTTTTTTGGGTCGCTGAACACGAATATGAGGTTTGCTGACAGATATTTTGCCCGGAACATTGGTTATTTTGTGAAAAACCTTAAAATTTGGGCACTTTTTTTGTTTTTCAGGCAAATCTCGATAAGTATGGGTTTTTGATAAAATCCTGATTTGTAAAATTAAAGATGACAAAATTTATTACAAGTTTCGTATATAATGTTTGTTTCTACGATGAACCGTTTCGCCACTAGAGCACACTAAAAAAAGCCAGAAGTACAAAAAATTAAAAACATTGCTAAATGCTGCCGTTTTACACTAGTAGTACGCTTATTCTTCACGTAACAGGATGAGTGAACATGAGCGCAATAATGAAAGAGTTTACCCACACCTAGCACACTTACCGGTGTCACTGGTGTACACAATAATGTTATTTGTATGGGCAAATCGACCCATGAGTCGGGGCAAATAATGGTGAGTCGGTGACTCAAGTCGGTAGCGTCACGCGAACTTCGGGCCCAAGGCAGCGATGTCGTGAGTTCGGATCCTGGTCACTGCCACTAAATTTTATCAGTACAGTTCACCTTTGTACTGTACCGGCTCACCAATTGCTTTGCTGTAAACGATCCACGCACGGGCGAGGTTAAAAGAGGCTGGACCAACCTCTAAAAAAAACCAAATCTCAGTCAACAACAATCCTAACTTCTCGTCCATTGATTAACCAAAGTCATTGGTAATATACGTAACGTATTTCCTGTTTCCCTCTCTTCTCATAGCATTTTATTATTGCAGATACGTTAATCTAACTGTCACAAAGAGTTCCCACACTCTGGACTGTTCACCTTGACTACTTCCTTTACCACTTCCTACGTCGTGGACCTATTTCCCTCTCTTCTCATAGCATTTTATTATTGCAGATACATTAATCTAACTGTCACAAAGGGTTCCCACACTCCGGACTCCTCGCCTCGACTACTCCCTTCACCACTTCCTACGTCGTGGACCTGTTTCCCTCCCTTCCCATAGCATTTTTAGAATTGCAGATACTGTACATTATTTTAATTATCACAAAGGGTTTCTACACTCCGGAATGCTCGCCTCAACTATTTCCTTCACCACTTCCTACGTCGTAGACCTGTTTCCCTCCCTTCCTATAGCATTTTAGAATTTCAAATAGATTAATTTAACTTTCACAAAGGGTTCCCACACTCCGGACTGCTCACCTTGACTACATCCTTCACCGCTTCCTACGTCGTGGATCTGTTTCCCTCCCTTCCCATAGCATTTTAGAATTGCAGTTACATTAATCTAACTATCACAAAGGGTTTTTACAATCCAGAATGCTCGCCTCGACTACTTCCATTACCACTTCCTACGTCGTGGACCTGTTTCTCTCCCTTCCAATAGCATTTTAGTATTGCAGGTATATTAATCTAACTGTCAAAAGGGTTTCTACACTCCGGACTGCTCGCCTCGACTACTTCCATTACCACTTCCTACATCGTGGACCTGTTTCCCTCCCTTCCTATAGCATTTTAGTATTGCAGGTATATTAATCTAACTGTCACAAAGGGTTCCCACACTCCGGAATGCTCGCCTTGACTACTTCCTTCACTACTTCCTAAGTGTCGTGAACCTGTTTCCCTCCCTTCCCATAGCATTTTTAGAATTGCAGATACATTATTCTAATTGTCACAAAGGCTTCCGACACTCCGGACTGCTCACATTGACTACTTCCTTCACCACTTCCTACGTCGTGGACCTGTTTCCCTTCCTTCCTATAGCATTTTAGTATTGCAGGTATATTAATCTAACTGTCACAAAGGGTTTCTACTCTCCGGACTGTTCGCCTTGACTACTTCCATCACCGCTTCCTTCGTCGTGGGCCTGTTTCCCTCCCTTCCCATAGCATTTTCGAATTGCAGTTACACTAATCTAACTGTCACAAAGGGTTTCTACACTCCAGAATGCTCACCTCGACTACTTCCATTACCACTTCCAACGTCGTGGACCTGTTTCCCTCCCTTCCTATAGCATTTTAGTATTGCATGTATATTAATCTAACTGTCACAAAGGGTTTCTACACTCCGGACTGCTCGCCTTGACTACTTCCATCACCGCTTCCTACGTCATGGACCTGTTTCCCTTCCTTCCCATAGCATTTTAGAATTGCAGTTACACTAATCTAACTGCCACAAAGGGTTTCTACACTCCAGAATGCTCGCCTCGACTACTTCCATCACCGCTTCCTACGTCGTGGACCTGTTTCCCTCCCTTCCTATAGCATTTTAGTATTGCAGGTATATTAATCTAACTGTCACAAAGGGTTTCTACACTCCGGACTGCTCGCCTTGACTACTTCCATCACCGCTTCCGACGTCGTGGACCTGTTTCCTTCCCTTCCTATTGGAATTTAGAATTGCAGTTATATTAATCTAACTGCCACAAAGGGTTTCTACACTCCGGACTGCTCGCCTTGACTACTTCCTTTACGGCTTCTTACGTCGTGGACCTGTTTCCCTTCCTTCCTATAGCATTTTATTATGGTAGATACATTAATCTAACTGCCACAAAGGGTTCCCACACTCCGGAATGCTCGTCTTGACTACTTCCTTCACCACTTCCTAAGTGTCGTGAACCTGTTTCCCTCCCTTCCCAGAGCATTTTTAGAATTGCAGATACATTATTCTAATTGTCACAAAGGCTTCCCATACTCCGGACTGCTCACTTTGACTACTTCCTTCACCACTTCCTACATCGTGGACCTGTTTCTCTCCCTTCCCATAGCATTTTTAGAATTGCAGATACATTATTCTAACTGTCATAAAGGCCCCCCACACTCCGCAGCGCTCGCCTTGACTACTTCCTTCACATATCCTACATCGTAGACCTGTTTCCCTATCTTTCCATAGCATTTAAGTATTACAGATACGTTAATTTAACAGTCATAAAGGGTTTCCGTACTCCTTTTTTTTCACTGCTCACCTTTCCGCTTTCTTTACTACCCTCTACGTCGGGGACCTGTCCCCCCCCCTTCGCATAGCATTTTAGTATAAAAATATACCAACATTTTTGAATATTTAATATTCAATGCCAACATTAAATTGAATAATGTAAAAAGCTGCTTTGTTCTAAATACATACATACCTATATACTTTTAATTAAAAGGCGAAATTTTAATACTGAACATAAACGGTATATAACTGCCGACTAATATTGTTAAGTTCAATTTATTATTATGAAAGTTGTGAGATTTAATTAGCTTAAATAACATTATTCTGAAAGCTGTGAAATTATAATGATATATATTCATAGACGCCAAACTGTTTACTCCATGAATGAAAGAGCTTAGAGTAAAAGTCGTTCTCTCTGTCTTAAGTAGACAACAAAATTGTTGGTCGCAAAACGTAAACAAATAAAAAGAAGAAGAAGGTAGCTCCTAATGTTATTCTTATGGGACAAATTTAAAAATGTTTTTTAAGTATTTTATAATTACTACTGAGCGGAATCGTCTAGAATTTTAATGGTGTCTTAACACTGGTGTCATAACTATTTGTGCAAAATTTGAACGCTATAAGTGCAACGGTTCTTGAGTTTTAGGTGCGAACACACACACACACATACTCCAGCGGACAACTTTTCTCCGACTCCGCTATACACGATAGGTACATAGATTCGTTCACTTCGTTCACTCATCTATTACGTTTCCATGGAAACAACCCATGTTACGATAATTTTAACTATTTATTCATGATAACAAACTGAAACACACTTAAAAATACCCCCGCCGCAGCAAACCTGCAGACTAAGCGAATTTCCATTTCCCTGATTGGATTTACACTAAAATGTCTCCTTAGAAATATCACATTTATTACTGATTTAAATAAAACTTTAACGAGTACTTAGGTTTGCTGCAACAGGGAGGGTAAAAAGGTGTTTTTTGTCAAACGTAATAATTTAGTATAATATGAATGCATTTTCCAAAGTTGATCAAAATATGTTCATAAACAAGCAAACTACAACAGTTTACTTAGTCTCCATAAGAATAACATGGGCATTTTAAATTTACAGACTTTTGGAATTTTCTCCATTTTCTTTGCAGCAAACCTAAGTACTCGTTAAAGTTTTATTTAAATCAGTAATAAATGTGATATTTCTAAGGAGACATTTTAGTGTAAATCCAATCAGGGAAATGGAAATTCGCTTAGTCTGCAGGTTTGCTGCGGCGGGGGTATTTTTAAGTGTGTTTCAGTTTGTTATCATGAATAAATAGTTAAAATTATCGTAACATGGGTTGTTTCCATGGAAACGTAATGTAAAACGGCAGCATTTAGCAATGTTTTTAATTTTTTGTACTTCTGGCTTTTTTTAGTGTGCTCTAGTGGCGAAACGGTTCATCGTAGAAACAAACATTATGTACGAAACTTGTAGTAAATTTTGTCATCTTTAATTTTACAAAGCAGGATTTTATCAAAAACCCATACTTATCGAGATTTGCCTGAAAAACCAAAAAAAGTGCCCAAATTTTAAGGTTTTTCACAAAATAACCAATGTTCCGGGCAAAATATCTGTCAGCAAACCTCATATTCGTGTTCAGCGACCCAAAAAACATAAAGAAAAGTAATGATTAGGACTGTACCTAAACTTTCCGCTAACTGTCACTTATAATAGATGAGTGAACGAAGTGAATGAATCTATGTATCGTGTATAGCGGAGTCGGAGAAAAGTTGTCCGCTGGAGTATGTGTGTGTGTGTGTTCGCACCTAAAACTCAAGAACCGTTGCACTTATAGCGTTCAAATTTTGCACAAATAGTTATGACAACAGTGTAAAGACACCATTAAAATTCTAGACGATTCCACTCAGTAGTAATAATAAAATACTTAAAAAACATTTTTAAATTTGTCCCATAGGAATAACATTAGGAGCTACCTTCTTCTTCTTTTTATTTGTTTACGTTTTGCGACCAACAATTTTGTTGTCTACTTAAGACAGAGAGAACGACTTTTACTCTAAGCTCTTTCATTCATGGAGTAATGAATATATATCATTATAATTTCACAGCTTTCAGAATAATATTATTTAAGCTAATTAAATTTCACAACTTTCAGAATAATAAATTGAACTAAACAATATTAGTCGGCAGTTATATACCGTTTATTTTCAGTATTCAAATTCACCTTTAAATTAAAAGTATATAGATAAGTATGTATGTATTTAGAACAAAGCAGCTTTTTACATTATTCAATTTAATGTTGGCATTGAATATTAAATATTCAAAGATGTTGGTATATTTTTATACTAAAATGCTATGCGAAGGGGGGGGGGACAGGTCCCCGACGTAGAGAGTGGTAAAGGAAGCGGAAAGGTGAGCAGTGAAAAGAAAGGAGTACGGAAACCCTTTATGACTGTTAAATTAACGTATCTGTAATACTTAAATGCTATGGAAAAATAGAGAAACAGGTCTACGATGTACGAAGTAGTGAAGGTAATAGTGAAGGAAGTAGTCAATGCGAGCGCTGCGGAGTGTGGGGGGCCTTTATGACAGTTGGAATAATGTATCTGCAAATCTAAAAATGCTATGGGAAGGGAGAGAAACAGGTCCACGATGTAGGAAGTGGTGAAGGAAGTAGTCAATGTGAGCAGTCCGGAGTGTGGGAAGCCTTTGTGACAATTAGAATAATGTATCTGCAATTCTAAAAATGCGATGGGAAGGGAGGGAAACAGGTCCACGACACTTAGGAAGTGGTGAAGGAAGTAGTCGAGGCGAGCAGTCCGGAGTGTGGGAACCCTTTGTGGCAGTTAGATTAATATATCTGCCATAATAAAATGCTATAGGAAGAAAAGGAAACAGGTCCACGACGTAGTAAGCGGTAATGGAAGTAGTCAAGGCGAGCAGTCCGGAGTGTAGAAATCCTTTGTGACAGTTAGATTAATATACCTGCAATACTAAAATGCTATAGGAAGGGAAGGAAACAGGTCCACGACGTAGGAAGTGGTAATGGAAGTAGTCGAGGCGAGCATTCTGGAGTGTAGAAACCCTTTGTGACAGTTAGACTAGTAGTACGCTTATTCTGCGCGTAACGGGATGAGTGAACATGAGCGCAATAATGAAAGAGTCCACCCACACCTAGCATACTTACCGGTGTCACTGGTGAACACAATAATGTTATTTGTATGGGCAAATCAACCCATGAGTCGGGGCAAATAATGGTGAGTCGGTGGCTCAGTCGGTAGCGTCACGCGGACTTCGGGCCCAAGGCAGCAATGTCGTGGGTTCGGATCCTGGTCACTGCCACTAAATTTTATCAGTACAGTTCACCTTTGTACCGTACCGGCTCACCCCTTGCTTTGCTGTAAACGATCCACGCATGGGCTAATGCAAGGTTAAAGGAGGCTGTCAACCTCTTAAAAAAACCAAATCTCAGTCAACAACAATCCTAACTTCTCGTGCATTAATTAACCATAGTCATTGGTAATATACGTAATGTATTTCCTTTTTCACTCTTTTCTCATAGCATTTTATTATTGCAGATACATTAATCTAACTGTCACAAAGAATTCCCACACTCTGGACTGTTCACCTTGACTACTTCCTTCACTACTTCCTACGTCGTGGACCTGTTTCCCTCTCTTCTCATAGCATTTTATTATTGCAGATACATTAATCTAACTGTCCCAAAGGGTTCCCACACTCCGGACTCCTCGCCTCGACTACTCCCTTCACCACTTCCTACGTCGTGGAACTGTTTCCCTCCCTTCCCATAGCATTTTTAGAATTGCAGATGCATTTATCTAACTGCCACCAACGGTTCCCACACTCCGCACTGCTCGCCTCATGCTCGACACTGTACATTATTCTAATTATCACAAAGGGTTTCTACACTCCGGAATGCTCGCCTCGACTACTTCCTTCACCACTTCCTACGTCGTAGACCTGTTTCCCTCCCTTCCTATAGCATTTTAGAATTTCAAATAGATTAATTTAACTTTCACAAAGGGTTCCCACACTCCGGACTGTTCACCTTGACTACATCCTTCACCGCTTCCTACGTCGTGGACCTGTTTCCCTCCCTTCCTATAGCATTTTAGAATTTCAAATAGATTAATTTAACTTTCACAAAGGGTTCCCACACTCCGGACTGCTCACCTTGACTACATCCTTCACCGCTTCCTACGTCGTGGACCTGTTTCCCTCCCTTCCTATAGCATTTTAGTATTGAAGGTATATTCTGTCACAAAGGGTTTCTACACTCCGGACTGCTCGCCTAGACTACTTCCATCACCACTTCCTACGTTGTGGACCTGTTTCCCTCCCTTCCCATAGCATTTTAGAATTGCAGTTACACTAATCTAACTGTCACAAAGGGTTTCTACACTCCAGAATGCTCGCCTCGACTACTTCCATTACCACTTCCTACGTCGTGGACCTGTTTCCCTCCCTTCCTACAGCATTTTAATATTGCAGTTACATTAAGCTAACTGTCACAAAGGGTTTCTACACTCCAGAATGCTCGCCTCGACTACTTCCATTACCACTTCCTACGTCGTGGACCTGTTCCCTCCCTTCCCATAGCATTTTAGAATTGCAGTTACACTAATAGATGAGTGAACGAAGTGAATGAATCTATGTATCGTGTATAGCGGAGTCGGAGAAAAGTTGTCCGCTGGAGTATGTGTGTGTGTGTGTTCGCACCTAAAACTCAAGAACCGTTGCACTTATAGCGTTCAAATTTTGCACAAATAGTTATGACAACAGTGTAAAGACACCATTAAAATTCTAGACGATTCCACTCAGTAGTAATAATAAAATACTTAAAAAACATTTTTAAATTTGTCCCATAGGAATAACATTAGGAGCTACCTTCTTCTTCTTTTTATTTGTTTACGTTTTGCGACCAACAATTTTGTTGTCTACTTAAGACAGAGAGAACGACTTTTACTCTAAGCTCTTTCATTCATGGAGTAATGAATATATATCATTATAATTTCACAGCTTTCAGAATAATATTATTTAAGCTAATTAAATTTCACAACTTTCAGAATAATAAATTGAACTAAACAATATTAGTCGGCAGTTATATACCGTTTATTTTCAGTATTCAAATTCACCTTTAAATTAAAAGTATATAGATAAGTATGTATGTATTTAGAACAAAGCAGCTTTTTACATTATTCAATTTAATGTTGGCATTGAATATTAAATATTCAAAGATGTTGGTATATTTTTATACTAAAATGCTATGCGAAGGGGGGGGGGACAGGTCCCCGACGTAGAGAGTGGTAAAGGAAGCGGAAAGGTGAGCAGTGAAAAGAAAGGAGTACGGAAACCCTTTATGACTGTTAAATTAACGTATCTGTAATACTTAAATGCTATGGAAAAATAGAGAAACAGGTCTACGATGTACGAAGTAGTGAAGGTAATAGTGAAGGAAGTAGTCAATGCGAGCGCTGCGGAGTGTGGGGGGCCTTTATGACAGTTGGAATAATGTATCTGCAAATCTAAAAATGCTATGGGAAGGGAGAGAAACAGGTCCACGATGTAGGAAGTGGTGAAGGAAGTAGTCAATGTGAGCAGTCCGGAGTGTGGGAAGCCTTTGTGACAATTAGAATAATGTATCTGCAATTCTAAAAATGCGATGGGAAGGGAGGGAAACAGGTCCACGACACTTAGGAAGTGGTGAAGGAAGTAGTCGAGGCGAGCAGTCCGGAGTGTGGGAACCCTTTGTGGCAGTTAGATTAATATATCTGCCATAATAAAATGCTATAGGAAGAAAAGGAAACAGGTCCACGACGTAGTAAGCGGTAATGGAAGTAGTCAAGGCGAGCAGTCCGGAGTGTAGAAATCCTTTGTGACAGTTAGATTAATATACCTGCAATACTAAAATGCTATAGGAAGGGAAGGAAACAGGTCCACGACGTAGGAAGTGGTAATGGAAGTAGTCGAGGCGAGCATTCTGGAGTGTAGAAACCCTTTGTGACAGTTAGATTAGTGTAACTGCAATTCTAAAATGCTATGGGAAGGGAGGGAACAGGTCCACGACGTAGGAAGTGGTAATGGAAGTAGTCGAGGCGAGCATTCTGGAGTGTAGAAACCCTTTGTGACAGTTAGCTTAATGTAACTGCAATATTAAAATGCTGTAGGAAGGGAGGGAAACAGGTCCACGACGTAGGAAGTGGTAATGGAAGTAGTCGAGGCGAGCATTCTGGAGTGTAGAAACCCTTTGTGACAGTTAGATTATTGTAACTACAATTCTAAAATGCTATGGGAAGGGAGGGAAACAGGTCCACGACGTAGGAAGTGGTAATGGAAGTAGTCGAGGCGAGCAGTCCGGGGTGTAGAAACCCTTTGTGACAGTTAGATTAATATACCTGCATTACTAAAATGCGATATTATAGGGAGGGAAACAGGTCCACGACGTAGGAAGTGGTAATGGAAGTAGTCGAGGCGAGCATTCTGGAGTGTAGAAACCCTTTGTGACAGTTAGATTAGTGTAACTGCAATTCTAAAATGCTATGGGAAGGGAGGGAAACAGGTCCACAACGTAGGAAGTGGTGATGGAAGTAGTCTAGGCGAGCAGTCCGGAGTGTAGAAACCCTTTGTGACAGAATATACCTTCAATACTAAAATGCTATAGGAAGGGAGGGAAACAGGTCCACGACGTAGGAAGCGGTGAAGGATGTAGTCAAGGTGAGCAGTCCGGAGTGTGGGAACCCTTTGTGAAAGTTAAATTAATCTATTTGAAATTCTAAAATGCTATAGGAAGGGAGGGAAACAGGTCCACGACGTAGGAAGCGGTGAAGGATGTAGTCAAGGTGAACAGTCCGGAGTGTGGGAACCCTTTGTGAAAGTTAAATTAATCTATTTGAAATTCTAAAATGCTATAGGAAGGGAGGGAAACAGGTCTACGACGTAGGAAGTGGTGAAGGAAGTAGTCGAGGCGAGCATTCCGGAGTGTAGAAACCCTTTGTGATAATTAGAATAATGTACAGTGTCGAGCATGAGGCGAGCAGTGCGGAGTGTGGGAACCGTTGGTGGCAGTTAGATAAATGCATCTGCAATTCTAAAAATGCTATGGGAAGGGAGGGAAACAGTTCCACGACGTAGGAAGTGGTGAAGGGAGTAGTCGAGGCGAGGAGTCCGGAGTGTGGGAACCCTTTGGGACAGTTAGATTAATGTATCTGCAATAATAAAATGCTATGAGAAGAGAGGGAAACAGGTCCACGACGTAGGAAGTGGTGAAGGAAGTAGTCAAGGTGAACAGTCCAGAGTGTGGGAATTCTTTGTGACAGTTAGATTAATGTATCTGCAATAATAAAATGCTATGAGAAGAGATGGAAACAGGAAATACATTACGTATATTACCAATGACTATGGTTAATTAATGCACGAGAAGTTAGGATTGTTGTTGACTGAGATTTGGTTTTTTTAAGAGGTTGACAGCCTCCTTTAACCTTGCATTAGCCCATGCGTGGATCGTTTACAGCAAAGCAAGGGGTGAGCCGGTACGGTACAAAGGTGAACTGTACTGATAAAATTTAGTGGCAGTGACCAGGATCCGAACCCACGACATTGCTGCCTTGGGCCCGAAGTCCGCGTGACGCTACCGACTGAGCCACCGACTCACCATTATTTGCCCCGACTCATGGGTTGATTTGCCCATACAAATAACATTATTGTGTTCACCAGTGACACCGGTAAGTATGCTAGGTGTGGGTGGACTCTTTCATTATTGCGCTCATGTTCACTCATCCCGTTACGCGCAGAATAAGCGTACTACTAGTCCTAATATGCCTAGCCTATTAGGATTGTGACATGCGCGTGTTTTGTGACGTCATGGGAGAGTAGAATTTAAACTCTATTGTATACTCATCACTTGTACGTCAATGTGGGGTAATTTTGTACGAAAAAAAACTTATCAGCTGGTAGGTACTAAAAATATATTGTTTTATATGTCACCAGCCATTAATATAGCAGGGAGTGTATGTTGTTCGAGCTGAAGAAAAAAGGAAACTAAACTAAACACGACAATACATTTTTTCACTAATTCATAACAATACACAACTTCCTGGGAATTAGAATTGAAGGCATTTCAATGAGGCAGTTTGATTGAATCTAACACTGATACAAATCCGATACTGGATATACAAAATTAATGATGACCCCAAGAACATTTTAATTACAGTATTCCACATTCCATGACATATAGTTGACACGCATGAACATGTCTGTAGGCTATTCATTCCATAGTAATCCAAGCGAAGTATCTGTGGAAATACCAAAAATGCATTCACTAAAAGGAAAGTAATTTATGAGAGTTTCCTATCAGTACTTTATTTCGCATGATAAGATACAGGTACTGGGATCGGCTCTTATCAAATAATGGAGTTTTAGACAACGATATAGCCTTCTTTTCCTCAAATGTTTAAGAAAAACTTATTGGTGCATGCAAGCTTTTAGTCTGAAACTTCAAAAACGAACTTCATGATTAGAATTAATAAAAATTAACCATAGCAAAAATATGTTAGTTTATACGAAATCGTACAGTCCAGTCTATCGCTTTTTTCCTAACATCTAGAATATCTTTAACACTGTAATCAGTAGGCGTATAGTTTTTGAACACTACTGTATCGCTTTTGCCTGCAATAAATACCCAACCTTAGGATGTAGCAAAATATATTTCAGATCTTTGAGTTGAATGAATGCTTTAATATCCTTCTAATTCTTTATCAAACCAACATAAACATAAATAAAATGAGGTGCGTCATACTCAATACGTTCAGACCAGTCTATCACTTCTATCTAAAATCTAGAATATCTTAGAACACTGTAATTGGTAGGCATAGTTTTTGAACATGTCAGAAATCTAGTTTGTGGAACTTTACAGAACTACAGTAAATTTGTTACACCCGGTCTAGACAAGTTCTAATTTCCAGATGACTTCTCAACAATTTCCTCTCGCTTCCCCTTCGCCAGTATAAATCCACCCACAAAGATGATAAGAATTTAAGTTTAATTTCTGTTGCTCTGTACAGTATTTCAAACAGTTTTATAATTATTAATTATTCCTCCTACATAATTTGTAATATGTGACGTAAGAAAACGATTATCTTGCACAATTGGTCTTTATTTAGTTATAGTTTAAACCATTGATTATTAGATATTGAAGCAGACACCCCATCTATATGGACCAGCTGTAGCCATTTTTTTATTGAAAAAGTAACGTAGTTGTGTGAGCCAGTCACAGAATGCGCTAGTGTCAGAAATTCTATATTATACCTTAATTTTTGTTGCTGACCAGGTTGATGGGTCATAACAGTTACCAATAGCTCACCATAAGTCATTCCCTAAGTTTGACTTGGTAAAAAGTGTGTGTATTCGACAGCATTTAGTAACATAGATCAACGCAATCTGTCGGTAGCTCACTTCAACTACGACAATTTTGATCAAAAATCTTGCTACAAATTTATCATGGGGATGGAATGTCTAGTAAAAGGTTTAAACACATTGAACCTGTTAACAAATCTTGCTAAACATTATTTATTGCTATAAACTGGTATTTAACAGTTTTTCCACGGATTCACGTATTGCTTCCATAAAGGGATTGTGGTTCGCATTTTTAATTTATTTTCCGACTTATAACACTTTTTCTCTAAATGACAATATGTTCTCGATTAAATCGATTTTTTATATTTTTTAGGTTAGGTTAGATTCGAAACCTTATGATGTTAAAAACTCAATGTAGATTGATTCAAATTTATCGGGATTGTGTATTTGTTTCAAACAAACTGTAAAGTGAGTGGCCCTAAAATGCCCATCGATGTTTTTTTACATCTCAAGTAAAATCCACACATGAGACTATTGTGTGGATCATAACAATATCTGGCGGTCCTGGAATGTGGTTATTAAGTGACCATCAATTTATCATTTATGGAGGAAATGCTGCTGTTTAAAATAGGGTTCGTAAATCTCTATAACTCATAATGCTGTCAAATAAGCTTACTTCTTCTACAGTTAGAATTTGACTTTATGGGAATATCCAATACGCAATAATTAAGAGTCGTACACACTTTTATTCTTGTTTTAAGTATTAGGTATATACTAAATCAATTTAGATTACTGCAGATAAGTCAGTAAAATACTGTACCAATTCGATATGAAATATAATACTTTCTCTGTATTATTTGATCAGAGGTCATCATCCATTTTTCTCATTTGTACTGTGTTTAGGTCTTACATAGGCTTAGGTTCTAAAACATATGCTATGATTCTTTGTTTACATTTACGTCGTTATTTTGTAACCATCAAAGGCCAATGGTAAAAATCAAAAACTTTAAGTTACTTCTAAATTATTTAGGTATTATCAAAAATTGAAATTGGTTCTTCTCAAACCATCCGAACAACTGTCGAAACAACCTTGGTAAGTTTGGCTAAAATATGTTCAGCCGTTATTGATAGTATTAGAAAGTTTGCATTGAAGAAGATCCCAAAGAGCTTCGCTTCGCTCCGTTCAGTTATAACAATCTTAAATTTTATCTGAGTAGCGAAATTAGCATATTTTAGTGGTCAATTTGTGAATGGTAATATTTCAATCCGAACTTTCAGAGATGGACCAGCTGCGGATAATTTCAAATCATGTTCCTGAATGGTTCATGTAAAGGGGATTATGACGTTTTCTATTGCAAAAACTACATGAGTATGGCAATGTATATGTTTACCATAGGATATCTTGTCTGCTAGTATTGAATTAGATAACAAATTTTAAAAAATACTTTAAAATGAGAGAGAAACCAGTCCATGTATTCAAACGAAGCCAACGTGAAACCCTCATCAAAACAGGCTTCAAATTCTACGATAATACTATTTGTACAGTACATAGACTGTTGTTAACTGTTCCAAAGAATATATTAGTTGTGTGACGGCCCCAAAAATTCCCAGACCAATTACAAATCAGCTGGGGAGCGATTTTGGCTACACCCACTAAACCCTGTCAATATACCGTCACAAAAGCTTTGCTTTATTCCAAATATAAAAGGAGTCTGTAATATTGAACCGTTTTAACCTACCATCTTCTGCATCAGCGCAGTTGTCTCACCATGGAATACTCCGGCGACCAAGACTCATGTCCAACGGAAAATGGTATTTGGGTACAGAATCAACCCCCACTCGGAATCCAACCAGCAAACTTCAGACTAGAAGGCAAGCATAAAAACCACTCGGCTGCCCAGTCAAACCAGTCTTATCTCATCCTGCACTAACAAATAAAACTGAAACTATCTCCAGAGATAAAAAGAATTATAGACCGACAGCAGTGTTGCGGTTAGCATTTGTTCTGGCGTCCACCAATAATGTTGGGAGCGCCGTACGGTGAACGCGCTACGTAACTACACGGCACTCCTAGCGATAGACATCACAACTTGCAGCGATTGACATGCTAACCGCAGCACTGCTGTTGGTCTATATTTAATTCTATTTGTCTATGATATCTCACCGTAAAATTTAATACCTAGATATCAATAAATAATAGCAAGTAAGTTTTCACAAATAACTGAGCTGAAATCCGTTAAAAATTGCCAATAATGTTTGTCAAATAGCATTTGTTTCGTGGCTCCGGTGCATTTCTTCGTGCAATGAGATGGTATATTTAGCCGGTTTACGAGCGGAAGGTAATCATGGCAGAGCGGTTTTACAACTCACGACAAATACTTAACTTTCAGTGATTGCTATTGGACATTCGTGACTCAGCTGATTACTAAACGTCACTAAGCAGACAAAACATCTGGATATGTTCTAACTAAATGAAATAATCATAGCCTAGGCCTACGTTCAGGGTGTACACCGATTTCTAACTTCCGTTAAGCCATATAGACAGTTATTTTAAAGCTGCAAAAATAGCACATACTTAAACAATAAACAAACAAACACTTTACACACCTTGGGTAATCCATAGCCCTTATTCTCGTTTGTACTATTGGAAAGTGTTAATTTCATAGCTATACATTTCTCAAAAGTCGTTTTAAGAAGTTTCGTCTTGTTAAAATGTAAACAATGCGCTTTACTTACACGTTTTGGGGGGAAATAATTGATGAATTCAAATTTTTCTTCTAAGCTTAGATACGTTTGTTTCTTCGTATATAACACAGGAAAACTCTCTTTGTTTTGGGTTTGTAAAAAACTATTTTGTCACTGTTTTCAGATTGTTTAAATGTCAATGTACATTGGGCTACTAAAGGATCATCCAAGCTGTATGTATTTGATATTAAAGTAGTTTACTCGTAAATATTGATTTTTAACAAAATAATTGCATCGACTTTTGCTGCTTACTTAAAAGTCTGGATGATTTTAACTTACTGTTCCAATAAAGTACATGATTATCTTCTAGTCAGGCGATTTTGACAGTCGACGCATCAAGTTATGTCTGGCCATAAAACCTTTTCCAAAAGTGAAGATAAGTTCGTACTTAACAATGTAGAAAAATCGTTCGGCAAGAGAAAATTAAATTTTGAATTTAAACGAACAAAAGGGTTGGGATATTTGGTAAAAAAAAAAAAAACACTTCAGAAGGTGAGAGAGATAAACAAATAAAAAACCCCACACTTATGTTTCTGGCCTTATGACTACTTTGTTAAGAAGTTATAGGGGTTTCCAAAAATGGAATAGTTTAAAATGACGAAAATAAAATATTTTTTTATACATACCTAGGTACAATAGAGCACCATAAAAATAAATAATTAGGCTACCAAACAAAACTTTGACACATTTCCAATTGTTGTGTACATACAGTACTACTGTACTATTATCTCCAACTTTTTGTTAGATAGCATCTTTAAATATCCCAATGTCAAATTATATCTAGGACAAGAATCGATCCTTCAGGAATCGAACCGACGACCTTAAGATTTTGAGGCGAGCACTCTAATTAATGGCTACCATGAACAATTTGGTACTATTAATTAAACCTCCGGTAGTAAAACAAAGTAAGGATTGCAATTTTAATCAGCTAACCACTTTGTCAAGTTAGTTGAGAGTTAATGTAATTAGACAAATGGATTGGGTCGCCCGACTGACACTTACTTAACCTGGTTTGGACTCCTAAGAGCTTAGTTGTGTCTATTTCACAAGATAACTAAAAGAAAATTCAATTTAATTTGTTTGGTAAATTAAAAACTTATATGCAAACTAAATTTTTATTCTTTTCCAATGAGTATGTATTGATTTATTTCCATGCGACTTTGAAAATACTTTGTATGTGAATTGTGTTTTAAGGTGATTGTTTATTATAAAACCTATAAAACTAGCGATATATTTAATGAACATAAAAGTAGTTTTAGAAAATTAATGCAACTCTTAAGTCTTTTCCACCATTATTCTATTACACTTTAATCAGATTTGCTGTACGATATATGTCAAAAGCAAATCATTTTAAAGTTCCTATGATGATATGTCTGTTAGCACAATAACTCGGGCAAAAATGAACCAATTTTGATGAAATTTAGTAAACCTACATTTATTCGAACGATTTTACGAACCAGCATGATCAGACTATGGGAACGGGGGTTTATGGGGGGTTTTATGGGGTAAAAATAGGGTTTTCCATTTTTGATCCTAAAAACACAAAATTTTACAATTTATTTCCAAACCATTTTGTAATTAACATATTTTGTAATTAAATAGCTAGCTACAAAACAATACTCAACTCTGGATAATGCTTGATTAATTAACTCTGTCACACCGATAATTATTTAAAATATATTCAAAAACAAACATACCACTAGAGAGCTCCCTAGGACAACGGTGACAAACTGAACTGGCCAACGTTCAGGTCATATTTATAACCAGAGATCGTTATCACATTCGTGTAGATAACAGATAACCCATCACGCACATAGTTCGACCGGAAACGTTGCAAATAAAAGCCATAATTTGCTCGATTCGATCGCCCTTCAGCGGTCAACATACACAAGCGTGCACCATCATCACAAATCAGTGATCATGTTTAAGGAAATAAAATAAACTGCGCAGGTCAGAAATTGGAACATTTCCCATGGAAAAATACTTGTATAACCACAGATGAGGGGAGTAGAGTACCTCTTATCGTTTATTTTTATAGGTGCTCTTTAGTCTGTGGTGTTACTGTTAACTAGGCGAAAATCTGTTCCAAACGGTTCCAAGCTACTGGTAGGACCGTGATTCAACCATATGGCTGGGTAAAAAAAATAGATAATACCCCCGCCGCAGCAAGCCTGCCGTTTAAGCGAATTTCCATTTGGCTGAATTGATTTTCAATTGATCTATTTGAATAACATTAGGTTTAACGAGTACCTAGGTTTGCTGCTACAAGGAAACTAATAAAGTGTGTGTTTTAAGTAAAATAATTATTGCTTAGTATAAAATGAAGATATTTGCCAAGTTTGATCAAAAGATATCCATAAACAAGCAATCTACAACATTTTACAATATTCTCCATAAGAATAACATAGGAATTTTAAATTTACCATTTTTTTTAGTTTTCTCCGTAACCAATAATCGTACAAAAACACTTTGATATACTGAATTGTTTGTTTTTTAAGCTCTTTAAGAAGGTTTAGAGAAAAATTGGGAAATTTTGTGTTTTGAGGGTCAAAAGTGAGAAAAACCAATTTTTGCCCCATAAAACCCTGTTCCCATGGTCCGATCATGCTGGATCGCGAACTCATTCAAGTTTATCCCGCCTTACACATTCAAACCAAATCTCATCAAAATCGGATAAAAATTACTCAAGTTATCGTGTTCACGGACATATATATATACATATATATATATATACATATATACAAATTTGAACGAATGGTGTTTTTGGCCTCTGGGGACATCAAAATGAAAAAGTAAATCGGTCCCGGGCCTAAGTCTTACCATGAGACCTACGGTAATAGCTACTTCCCTATAGGGAAATTCGCTAAAAGGAGTAAGAACTAGAAAAAATACTGTACACAATTTGAGGGAGGATCGTGAAAGGATTAACATTTTCGATAACCTACTGGAAACCTTAGCCAACCAGTTGGTAGCGTGTGGAAACAACCATTGCTACTTGGATGGCCGACTATGAGTATATTCAGTGCATACTCTTTTGACCTGTTTCAATAACTTTAAGAATTTTTTAAAATTATACGGAATATGTAAAAGTTGACAAGTTCGTGCTCGCCATACAATCAAACTCGTGGTCTTTGTCCTCTTAAAAAAAAAAAAATTTAACCAAAAGATTAAAATCAACAATTTGACAATGTTTATACCTCATAACAAATTGAATAATCCTATAAAGGATAAAGTTTATGTTTTACCTGTAAAAATATGGTCCACGTGGGTTAATTGTTGAGTTCGATGTTACATCTTGATAATCCCTGTAACAAATGAAAAAGTTATGAATTGTATAATACTTCTCTTTGAGTACGGTTATACAAACTACAATACATTGTACGGTATATGGTTTGCTTTTAATGGTGTAACAACTGTAACAGAACAATGAAAAAATAAAATATTGAGCTAGCACAGGGATACATCGGTACATCCATGAGACATATTGTTCATTTATTTAACTATGTAGCTGGGTAGCTTTAGCTCTCGTCCAGCAGGTCGCCGGTTCGATGCTGTGAAGTCAGTAAACTTTCTATGGTTTGAAACCGATTCGAAAACCAATGGGTTCAGGACCCAGCTTTACTTCATCGTTTGGCTTTCAAATGATCCTGGCTAAAGGAACACCTGATGATGTTAGTCAGTAACAAAGCTAAAAAAATCATCTCACACCATTCTACCTTCATCTTGAATTCATAATTGAAATTAAAACGAATAGTTAATAAAATGGGTGTTCTATCAAGCGTGTATAAATTTTATTTTACTATTGTACTGCATTTGTACCAACAATTTTATTCCAAGCTGTCCATTACTTTAAAGACAGGCATTTATTCTGGCTATCTACTGTTTCCTTTCTTTTATCTATACAAACCTAAGAGAGATTTGAAAAATGTACATTAGCGGCACTAAAACCCAAGAACTATAAGCCGATTGTATAGATAAGTATAGATTATGTGTATAGGTATAACAGATTTGGCCTTCTCCCAATGGTAATTGTATTGATTAAGCCAGTTAAGCCTTCTAGATAAAGGCAATTGTGTGGATTTTAAACTTATAGTCATTCACATCTGTTTAAAAATCTCATAACAAAAAGTTTATCATTGAAATACTAATAGGAATCCAGTTATCAGCTGTTTATTAATTTCCTAAAATAGCACAGTTATCGTTATACCGCCACCTCGCTAAAGTTCGAAGCTATAGTCAAACAATGTAATTTAGTCACGGCTCCAATCTCAAATCACCGGGACAATCATTCATGTTGCATCATGCATGCAGCTATGATTGGGAGTGACGTCACTGCATATACATGCATTGAACAACCAAATCAGCTGTCTAACTATGCGGGTACAATAGTCAACATTATGATGTCGGAATGGTTTAGGGTAGACGAGTCTGATCAATGATTAAAACTCTAAAAAACTGAAGGGAAAGCAAGGTACTTAAAAAAGTGTGCAAAGAAGTTTTAGTTGAAAATCTTTTACTTAGGGTCTGGGGAGATCCGAATGAAATTTATTCGGCCATGTGTCCTTTATCCATGATATTTATAATTTTTTTAACAAAACAACACATTTAGATCATTAATAAACACTGCTTATACAGCTTTCTTAGCAGCTAGGTACAGCTTATAAACTCTCAAAGTTCAATGCAAGTATTCATCACATTAGAAATACCGTAAATATAAAAGGAGCGAAAAACTATCCGATCACTAATAATTCTAAGAACACAAAATGTTTACAGTTGAAAACGAGCTTACAATTTTCTCATAAGATGAGTTGTGTATTTTCAGAATGGAAAGTCAATTATTATACAAACTGATACACAATTACGAAACGTTAAATGGTTAAATATACCAGTACCAAATATTTTTGGAATTATTTATATGGAATCGGTTTTAAGGTGACTGTAAGCTGTAAGTAACATATAAATGAGTGTTCAAAACCTGTGTTTGGAACCAATCATACACAGCCATCAACATTGTCATCCTGTCTATTTGAGTGGTTTAAATGTTCAATGCTGATATCCCCGTGACAGTTTTGGACACTACTAGTAGTACAGTTAGTGACATTTCAAAACTTCTAGTTCTAGTTTGGTCGATTCTGATTACAGTTGTAACAGGACGAAATTACTGGCCAATGTATAATATTTTATGTATATTCATTTATCTTGTAAAAGTGTATGTATAATATATATGTATAATAGTGTTAAAAGATGCTTATACACCACCCAACTATTATCACATAAAACAACGTTTTATTTCCATTATACTGCAAACTATAGCACAAATGGGGGAAATCAACTATAATATGTATTATTTGTTACCAAAGCATAGACACCTGTCAATTATTCAGTATATTTTACCTTTTTTCGGTAGACTAAGGTGTCAAATAAAGGCGTACTGCAAGAAACCTTTGACACCTTAGGCTACCGGAAAAAAGTAAACTATACTGAATATTTATTAACAAACAGCCAAATTACACCTGTATCGAAATGCACATTTCAGAATGTAAAGCTTGGGGGGATAAAAGAATAAAGGTAACGTTAAGCGTTATCACGGCAACAATGAAAAGACCTTTTTAGGAGGTATGGCCTTTAAAACCTCGTCCGTCGTGCATAATGTAAACATCGCCTCTTTCCCTGCTCCGTCCCGCGTGAATAACATGACCTCTATTACCATTGGTGATGTCACAGGGTTAAGGCACTACTTTTTTGTCGAAACAGTTTATAACATAAGACAGTTCTCACTCACCATTACAACATTGGTTAAACTTTCTCGTATTTTCATTTAATTAGTGACGATTGTAGAGGTTGGAGTATCATTGATTATGGTGTAGTAATTCTTGATTCGGTAGTGGTTTTTTCCTCTGTAATATCTGCACATTATAACAATGTGAACAACGTTGTGACGTGTGTTATATCGTCCTCATATAACAAAAATTTCTCTCTTATCAAAATTGGCAAGTTGAGGTTGCTGTCTTGACGCGTTTTGCATGATTAAAATTCGTTTTTAACCTACTACCTTTGACTATTAATACAACAACAATAGTCAATGCTACTACAGAGCCAGCTGGTGGACTGCCGAGATAGCGGAATTGCGTCGAGCGGCATTGAGGGCCAGAAGACTTGCTACCAGGGCTAGAGAACCCCTAGACAGACGGCGTAAGTCGGATGCTTATAGGGTGGCTAGGAGGTATCTTCGTCGAGCCATCAATCGGAGTAAACGCAGTTGCTGGGATAAATTAAGGGACGATGTTGATTCCAACCCGTGGGGCCTGGGTTACAAACTTGTAACCAAGAAACTTGGAACCCGCTCTCCACCTTCCGTCATGGACAGGTTCACTATGGAGAGGATAGTCGAGTCCCTTTTCCCGGCTCACGCGTTGCGCCCACTGCGGGATTATGGAAGGGTGGACGACGTCCCACTTTTCAGCCCTGAAGAGCTGGTGGCGGCCGTCATATCCCTGAAGAACAACAAGGCTCCTGGTCCCGATGGGGTGCCCGGTGAAGTCCTCAAGAAGGTTTTGACTACCAACCCCTTGATCCTTTTGAGCATGTACAACGCCTGCCTGGTTGAAGGGGTTTTCCCCTTGTGCTGGAAGACAGCTAGGCTTGTGCTTGTTGGGAAGGGCAAGGGAGACCCAGATCTGCCATCCTCTTACAGACCTCTGTGTATGTTGGATACGGCTGGCAAAGTCCTCGAGAAATTGATCCGTTCCCGGCTAAATTAAGCCGTTGTCGCTGCGGGGGACCTCTCCCCTCGTCAGTATGGATTCAGGATGGGGCGATCAACGATTGATGCGATTGAGGAGGTGAAGCAAGCCGTGATGAGAACTGAGGATTTTACCCACTACTCTCGCAGGGTTGTGCTGCTCGTAACGCTCGATGTGCGAAATGCATTTAATTCGGCGAGGTGGTTCGATATGCTGGATGCTCTGGAGAACACCTTCCACGTGCCGGCATACCTCATGCGCATCATAGAGGATTATCTCCGGTTTCGCCTCCTAACGTATGACACTGCGGAGGGCCCGCGGACGATGAGTGTCACTTCTGGTGCTGCCCAAGGTTCCATACTCGGCCCAGACCTCTGGAACGTCGCTTATGACAGCCTTCTGAGGTCTGAAATGCCTGAGGAAACAGTCTTGGTTGGGTACGCAGACGACGTTGCAGCTTTGATAGCTGCACGTAGCGTTGAGCTGGCTCAGCTAAAGCTAAATCGAGTTATGCGTACCATAAACGCATGGATGGCAGACCACGGTCTCTCGCTTGCTCTGAGCAAAACCGAGATCGTGATTTTGACAAAAAAACGGATTGACACCATCGTGCCGTTGAGGGTGGGAGCCGTCGAGGTTCAAACTGTTCGTTCTGCCAAGTATCTTGGGGTATGGTAGACAGCAAGCTTAGCTGGCGGGATCAGATCTTCCGTACAGCGGACAAGGCCGCTAGGGTGGTTTCTTCTCTTAGCCGGTTGATGGCCAATGTCGGAGGGCCTCGGTCCAGTCGTAGAAGGCTATTAATGTCTTCGGTCCAGTCCGTACTCTTGTACGGTGCGGAGGTGTGGACAGACGCACTAAATAAGGAGGCATACAGGATGCGGCTCGCCCGAGTGCAGCGTCAGGCAGCACTGAGGGTAGCATCTGCCTACCGAACAGTGTCCGAGCCCGCCATCCTGGTGATTGCTGGAGTCATCCCCGTCAAACTTTTGGCGGCGGAGAGAAAGGCAATTTACCGGCGCCGTGGGGAGGACGAGGCACGAACAGAGGAACGCACCCGCACCTACCAGCTGTGGCAGGAGGGCTGGGAACAGGAGACACGGGGACTCTGGACCAGGCGACTGATACAGCAAATCCAAACCTTGGGTTGATCGGCGGTACGGAGAGGTGGACTTCTACCTCACCCAATTTCTGACGGGACACGGCTTTTTCCGGTCGTACCTGTTCAGGATGGGCAAAGCCGTGTCACCCGACTGCATATACTGCCCAGGCATTCTCGATGACGTGGAACATACATTTTTCCACTGCCAGCGCTGGGAAAGGCCCCGCCTGGAGGCTCAACAATTAATAGGACTGCTGTCGGTGGACACGGTCATACCGATTATGACGGAGGGTGAGGACAATTGGACCTGTGTGTCACATTATATCCAGGGTATTCTCCGCGCCAAGAAGATCGACCTTGACCGGGATGCGGTTGTAGGTCATTAAGAATCGAAATGCCAGAAACGGTGCGAGCCCTGAGGGCTTAGGTCACATGTTGGCCTGACTTGAAGTAATGTGACAAACAATTCCAGGTCTGTGTCCAACAGAGTAGAGGGGGTTTTTTAGTGAGTAGTCTGACAATTTTCAGGAGTCTCACACTACAGGCTGGCTACCTGTGTGCGTAAAAGCATTTTCCCTCCTCTCCCTAAAAAAAAAAAAAAAAAAAAAAAAAAAAAAACTACAGAGCCAGCAAGGCAATTAATTATCTGCTCAAGAACTTTGCGTTAGTAGTGGTTTCTGTTTCATCTTGATTGCTATTGGTTATGTCTTTAAATTTTGGGGAGCGAGCTGGTCTAGTGATAGAGCTCGGGGCTTCGGAGCCAGAGGTGCCGGGTTCAAATCCCAACAATCGCCATTTTATAGATGTGGTAATACCTTGACCCTCTAGAACAAGCCTGAAGTAATGTGTAAGACAAGGGCTAAAACCTAGCGTCCTAGGATGTAAAGGTGAAACAAAAAAATGTCTTCAATTCTAACTAATGAAATGGATGGGCGATCTTTTTCACTAAGGATAAATGCATTTAATTTAAGACGGATAAACTGGTAGAATAAATGTGTCCGGAATTATTGGCGATTATAACCAATGAAGGAACTTAGCGTTACGTTCCGTTACGTAGCGTTACGTTTTACGCAGCGACCTTGAAGCACAGGAAGCGCGTGGGAAGCTGTTACAAATCCTACGGCTTGTTGCATAATGGTCTCTGTTCCGTGCATAGTTCTCAGAACAAATAATCCCGTGTAAACTTGGGAGAGGCAATCTGCGCTTTGGTTTAAACATCTCTTTTCAGAGAATAGGATACAATACCTCCAGCAAATAGTTTAAGTTATTACTATTATCAATTGAGATGATGACGCGACCTAGGTGTATACTTCCCAATTTGAGTGGAGGATGAGAGTATATGTGAGAGGATGATCTGTGTAGCTTTGTTACTGACTAAGATCAGCTGTTTCATTACCCTTGTCATTTATTTAAAGCCCAATGATTAGGAACAGCTGGGTCCAGTTTCGAATTAAAAAGCTGCTGACTTTTCTCAGGATCGATCCAGCAACTTCAGGCGGGCACTATAAACAATTTATATAATACCGTGTAAAGTAGGGATATATTTCCCATGTAGTGTAAAATTTGAAGAAAAAAACGTGGTGCAATCTGTTGAGATGGTCTACCAACCAATGACAATATTCTGGGTCAAGTGATAAATCAATCAGCTGTTTGCTATTAGTACGGTGGTTTAGCTAGGATATTATAAACTATTGTGCACTTTATGATAAAAGCACCAAATTTTGCACAGAGGTAAACCGATGTAATATGATCAAATTTAGATGTGGAGCCATCGGCCAACTGCCCCCTAGCGGCCGTGGCGGCCATTTTTCAAAATGGCCGCTACTGTATAGACAAAATACAATAGAAGTAAGATAAAATTGTCAAAAAAACGTCCGATTTTGATTAAATTTAACACAAACGTGTAGGATAGCATCAGTAAGCTTAAACTAAAAAAATCAGAATAATCGGACCATTGGATGCGATAGCACCACAAGTTTTATGGGAGTTGACATTTTTCAAAAATCAGGTTTTTTCATTTTTTACAATAAAATCTTTGAATGATGAAATTAGGACTTATTCCATGTTAAAGAGCTTAAAATACCCCCGCCGCAGCAAACCTGCAGACTAAGCGAATTTCCATTTGACTGATTAGATTTACACTGAAATGTCTACTTAAAAATATAACATTTATTCCCTATTTAAATAGAATTAGTTTAACAAGTACTTAGGTTTGCTGCATCAGGGAGGGTAAAACTGTTTTTTTTTGTAAAATGTTAATAGTTAGTAAGAAATAAAAACATTTTCCAAATTTGATCAAAATATGTTCATAAACAAGCAAACTACAACAGTTTACTTATTCTCCATAAGAATAACATTGGAATTTTAAATTTACAATTTTTTGGAATTTTCTCCGTAACCATTAGGCGTATAATAACGCTTGAATATACTAAATTATTTGTTTTTTTAAGCTCTACAAAATGATTTGGAAAGAAATTGCTAAATTTTATGTTTTTTGGGTCAAAAATGGGAAAAACCTATTTTTACCCCATAAAACCCCCCGTAAACCCCCGTTCCCATGGTCCGATCATGCTGGATGGCGAACTCGTTCGAATAAACGTAGGTTTACACGTTTGTACCAAATTTCATCAAAATCGGATCATTTTTGCTCGAGTTATCGTGCTAACGGACACATATATATATATATAAATATATAAATATATAAATATATATATATATATGAATTTAAACGGATGGTGTTTTTGGCCTCTAGGGACCTCAAAACGAAAAAAAAAATCGGTCCCGCTTCCAGGTCTTACCATGAGTACTACGGTAATAGCTTATTCCCTATATGGGAAATTCGCTAAAACAAACAATTTAGTTTTTTGGATCATCAGCGTAGGTTAGATGGTTGTGGAGAAAATGTAAAAAAATTACCTTAAAATTCCTTATGCTATTCTTATGGATACGTTGTCCTATGTTATTCTTATGGAGAATATATAAAATTACATATGAAGCTTATTTATGAATATATTTCGATGAAACTCGGTATTTGGCTTTATGTGGTTATAGTAAATAGAAATTTGTTTAAAATACCCCAGTTGCAGCAAACCTGCATACTCAGCACAATGTGAAACCTGGCAATATATTAGCTACAGTAGTAAAATGAATATATTTTAAGTTAGTGATTTTATCACTTTCTTGATAAAAATCGGTTAGACATTCACTGAGTACGTAGGTGTTCGGTTACAGGGGTACTTTTCGACGTTTTTGCTTTTGTTCCTGACCTTTTTATCAGTTATAAAAACGTCGTATCCGAGAAGTCAACGGTTTCCTTGGTCACAAGATGAGGGTTAAAATAAATGGACGGTGGCAGGACCAGAGGTTGCAAGGCTCATTGAAGAGTTTAAGTAATCTAACCAAGACCAGTCACAAAACACAAAGCATCACAATCTTCTCTCGTCTGTACATTGGATGCCAGAACCGGGATGGGAATCTAGACGAATTCTTCAGACATGAAAACCAAGATTTCCCTCCTGCACTATCGGATAGGGTTAGCATCCGGTTTGGTGTGAAGAATGATCTTCTTGCATGTCTAGAAGACTTCAGTCCGCCTAGGTCTGAGATTCCTTCATCAAGCTGCATTGTCCTAGACGGAGCAGTCATAATCCAACTGCTGAAGCCTGCTATGACAAAGACCTTCAACGATTATGCCCAATAAGTATTTGTGCCTCACATACTCTCAAAGCTTCATCACACCACGCGACTGGATCTAGTGTGGGACAGCTACATTAACAACTTGTTGAAATGTACAGCAAGAGCCAGGCGGGGAAATGGGGTAGACGAGTGGTGGGTGGTTCAACTAAACCCAACAACTGGGCCAGCTTCCTCAGAGTTGAAGAAAACAAGACAGAACAGTTCGCTTTCCTCTCTGACGTCCTCTCTGACTCATTACATCTTGCACACAAGGAGCTGTTCATCACTAAAGGAGATGATGTCTTGAGAAAGTCATCGCTTGTGGATACTTCATCACTGGCTCCTTGCAACTACGAGGAGGCCGACACCCGCATTGTGTTGCATGTCGCTCACGCTGCTCACAATGGCCACAAGACGATGCTCATCTGCACAGTTGACACCGATGTTTTTGTCCTGGCAGTGGCGCTGGCAAGTACCTTGAATACGGAAGTTGATGTGTGGGTGTCCTTCGGCTGGGTTAAGACTTTCCGCTTCTTTGCGGCCCATGAGACTGCTTGGGCTCTGGGTCCTGACAAGGCAGATGCTCTACCGATATTCCATGCGTTGACGGGCTATGAAACGGTCTCTTGCTTCGCCGGACGTGGAAAGAGGACAGCATGGGCAGTGTGGAAGTGCTACCTGAGCTTCCAGACGCTCACGTTGCTCTCAACTGCACCAGAACGTGTAACCGAAGACGCCCTGCACTCCATTGAAAGGTTTGTCATACCACTATATGACAGAACAGGCACGGACAACGATATCAACAAGGGGCGTCGGAAAATGTTTTTGAAGAAAAACAATTGGTGATGGCGGTGTTTGCGCAGGAACCAGGGCCTGACCCCAGACATGTCCGCCTTGGTTTACTGCTCTTCGAACGTGCTGCTCTAGGCCTGCCCTCGTTTGGCGCGATGAAGCTTTGAGAGTATGTGAGGCACATATACTTATTGGGCATAATCATTGAAGGTCTTTGCCGTAGCAGGCTTCAGCAGTTGGATTATGACTGCTCCGTCTAGGACAATGCAGTTTGATGAAGGAATCTCAGACCTAGGCGGACTGAAGTCTTCTAGACATGCGAGAAGATCATTCATCACACCAAACCGGATGCTAACCCTATCCGATAGTGCAGGAGGGAAAGCTTGGTTTTCATGTCTGAAGAATTCGTCTAGATTCCCATCTCGGTTCTGGCATCCGATGTACAGACGAGAGAAGAGGTTCATGTCAGCTACAGCTTGAGGTAGTGTGATTTCCTTGGTGTTGAGTACCAACAGATCTTGACTATTTTCTTTAAATGAATTCCCAAAGTCTTTCATCACTTTTATCATGGACTGGACGTCTTTTTGGAAAGATGTCTGTACACTTGAGGACTGGTTGTGATGCTTTGTGTTTTGTGACTGGTCTTGGTTAGATTACTTAAACTCTTCAATGAGCCTTGCAACCTCTGGTCCTGCCACCGTCCATTTATTTTAACCCTCATCTTGTGACCAAGGAAACCGTTGACTTCTCGGATACGACGTTTTTATAATTGATAAAAAGGTCAGGAACAAAAGCAAAAACGTCGAAAAGTACCCCTGTAACCGAACACCTACGTACTCAGTGAATGTCTAACCGATTTTTATCAAGAAAGTGATAAAATCACTAACTTAAAATATATTCATTTTACTACTGTAGCTAATATATTGCCAGGTTTCACATTGTGCTGAGTATGCAGGTTTGCTGCAACTGGGGTATTTTAAACAAATATCTATTTACTATAACCACATAAAGCCAAATACCAAGTTTCATCGAAATATATTCATAAATAAGCTTCATATGTTATTTTATATATTCTCCATAAGAATAACATAGGACAACGTATCCATAAGAATAGCATGAGGAATTTTAAGGTAATTTTTTTACATTTTCTCCACAACCATCTAACCTACGCTGATGATCCAAAAAACTAAATTGTTTGTTTTTTAAGCTTTTTAACATGGAATAAGTCCTAATTTCATCATTCAAAGATTTTATTGTAAAAAATGCAAAAACCCGATTTTTGAAAAATGTCAACTCCCATAAAACTTGTGGTGCTATCGCATCCAATGGTCCGATCGTTCTGATTTTTTAGTTTAAGCTTACTGATGCTATCCTACACGTTTGTGCCAAATTTCATCAAAATCGGACGTTTTTTTGAAAATTTTATCTTATTTCTATTGTATTTTGTCTATACAGTAGCGGCCATTTTGAAAAATGGCCGCCACGGCCGCTAGGGGGCAGTTGGCCGATGGCTCCACATCTAAATTTGATCATATTACATCGGTTTACCTCTGTGCCAAATTTGGTGCTTTTATCATAAAGTGCACAATAGGTTAGCTAATCCGCCGTACTATATGATACTGCATTGATTTTAATTGATATTCAACCCAATAAAACACGTCCTTACACTCCTAGCTTTATAATGTTTGCTTGTAAATACTCGTTAAATTTTACAAAAGTGTATAGGTTAAGCTAATTATTTCATGATTGTTAACAAAATTTGCCTATTCAGTTTAGACCGTTATTCTATCTATCATTTAAATTTACAACAGTGAGTTGGTAATATAAAAATCACACGTTATTTCTGTGGAACGCGAAGTTGGTTTTCCAAAGTATGGGACCATGAATGGATGAGGATTCAAACATTATAAACTATGGTTTCAAGTTGTTTTTCAGTGAAAAGGTTTATCAAATATAGGAAAGATCAACTATAGCCGGTCCAAAGATAAATTAACATATTTTTTCAACCTGCATACTTCCTTAGAAGTTTTTAAACACGGGGACCTTTAGTCTTAATTCACTGCACTAGTTTTAGAGCAATAGGTTAAATAGCAATAGAAGTGGCAGTGAATTAAACTTTGGTTAGGTTAGGTTACGTTAGGTTAGGTTAGTAGAGTTAGAAAACCCTAACCTGACCACATTCCACTAGTGGTAGTAAATTAACAAAGGTCCACATTATACTACACAAATTGTTTGATGACAATTTCTATAATGGTCAGTTACAGGTAAATTCAAAACATTTCATTCCTTACGTATTCAACTAAAAAAAAAACTATTTAAGCTGCCTTTAAAAGCCATTAATTGCCACTTTTGACAGCACCAACGAGAATAAAGAAACAAAAGTACGTCGGACAATGGCTGAAACCATCCATCTTCTAACGTTACACGCCGCTGCTCTTGATGTTTTTCTTATTCAACATTTTATTCTTATGACCTCTTGGGGTCGACTGTACAAAAGTGCAGCTATGAATGAGTTCTAAAATTTTAAATGGTTGCAAAATAGTTCCTATATAAACAAAGACGTAACTAGCTCGAATCCTACACTAATTAACAGTTGGTTTAGACAGTTGCATTTATGCAATGCTGAATAATGTTTACTTTCGAGCCAGTAACATTATTTGTTTATATTTATGATCCAGCATTCATGGTAATATTACGAGTGACTGGGAATTGTGTTGTACTTGTGTCCGGGAAAAACGCCTGGGTAAAGTCCACGAATCTTCGGCTAGTACAAAATGAGTTTCATACATTTCAATTTCTATTCTGTAACACATAAACGAGCATGGTCCCACCATTATGTATGACTCATCAAGTGACGAAAGATCATAAATTAGATAAATGTATGTCTTCTAAGAGGACTATCTTTTAGCAAATTCCCAATACAAGAAATTTAAATTATGGGGGTTTACCATAGATCCAAACCAGGTTAGAGAATACGGTTAAGGTATTGTATAAAATAATTTAACTTAAGTATTTCTATTCCACCACATTCACTTTCTGTTTAAGATTTAGTTAATTTGATAAAATTATTTTTATAAAAAAAGCAGTAATTATTGAAACTGAAAATAATACCTCAATTGAATTCATTAAATTATAAACACATTTATAACTGTAAAAATTGTATTGTGTGTTGAAATTGTATACATCCCTCAGTTTTAATTAGTTTTTGTACATATATCCTCGAGCATTTTCAAGTACAATGTAAGAAAATAGTGGAATTGTATAACATAATAACCTAAAAACATTTTTCACTTAGCAAATCCTTTAACATTATCACCCACCTCACACGAGGCAAAAACAACCACATTTAGCGGACAAATGGGGTTATTTCGCTACAAAGATCCATTTATCCGCCCATTTTCCACCAGGTAGATCCACGCTCCCGGAAAAACTTCAAAGGTGGTCATTGTTATTCTCTCCTGAATTAAACTAAATGTTTGCGGGCTACATTGCCACGGGAATCTATTAGGTTATCCCAAAGCGCTTATCCCAAAGTTATCCCAAAGGTTAGGTTATCCCAAAGCGCTACACTGGTTGTTTCAGTAACTCCCTTTGTTTCATATAATTTTCATATGTGGAATTAATGCGTGGTTTGAAATAGTTGGAGAAAATAAAGTTATTGGTACTCTGTGATTTACTGCAAATTGAATCAATCCAGCTGGGGTCCAATGTACCGTAGGTATGCATTGTAAGGAGGGGGGGGGTGTATAATAAAGGGGCGCGTGTGTGTGTGTATAATAAGGGGGGTGTATATTAACGGGTACTTAGCCCAAATAAGATTTTAATTAGTTTAAATAACAAAATCTACCTAACCTAACCTAACTTAACGTAACCTAACCTAATAAATTAAATTATAAAATAAATAGTTGTATTAAATTCAAGTTTTTAATAAGACCAATGTAAAGCTGAACTGTTTACCAAGACAAAAATTAACAATAGTAAAATCGACATTATGTAACATTTTTAGTTAGAAATAACTGGAATTTAATATGAAAGTAAAGTCCAGAAGGAAAAGTATACTACAAAGTTAGGTTAGGTTTGGTTAAGTTGGGTTAGGTTAACTTATAATTATTAGGAGTGGTCTGTATAATACGTAAGTACCTACTGTATTAACGCACTTTCACTGGCCTGAATACGTAATGATATCGGTTCGTAAAAATGCAATTTTTCATTGATCCCTTGTGTAAATTGGTTTGATGTGTAAATAGAGAGAGTATCACCTTCAATGTGACATAGGTATGGCCTTTGGGTCGTGACCCCTTTAATGTGGTGTTATTTTTATTGTTAGTACCAGAAGACCGAGCTTTGCTCGAAAGGAATTGAAAATTAAATTTATTATATAAGCTATTTACCTTAATTAAAGATATTTATTCGCGTTTTTTCATTAAATATTGTTATGCAAAACCCTCATGGGATTCTAAGGTAAGTTTATTGATAAAGAGCGATGGTTAAGATAAATCATGTACTTGACTAGCTATTTACATAGCTTACAGCTATATATATACATTAGTGGTGTCAATTTGATCTGCAATGAGAAACGCGTGAAACATTGTTTCCAAAAAGATGACAAATCTTTCGTTATAAGTCCAGGCTTAAAATTAAATTGGACTATAGGTTTCTGTAAAACCAAATTTAACAATACTTCTAGAAAAGTATATAGCCAATTTTAATGCTAAATATAAATTGTTCCCTAAATTCTCAACTTATATTTTTTTTAAATTAGACTGAAATTAAAAACCGCTTTATATCTGAAAATATAATAGGCCTAATTACTTTACATAAGACGATACTACCTATGCACATTTAAAATATAAAGTAGCTTAATTCAGTGTATGATTCTGCTTGAAAATGTCTGAAGAGAACTTTCGACACGTAAAAATCACCCTTTCAGCGACAATGCATAACAACCCTCTGCGTGTATTATACAGGTCCTATACATTACAAAGGGAGATGAATGAAATGACAGACGACGTATCGTTAAATTGTGGACGGTTCTGTGAATAATTGACAGAGCAAACAACAATTGACATGTTTCCAGGGTTACGACCACAACATCTAGTCAAAACTGGATTTACGATTGCTGAATTCAGCAAGTTTAGCATTCGAGGATAGGTTCACAATTGTGTACTCAAGGTTGGATTTGAACTGGTAAACTTTCTAAATTTTAAGTAAGGGCCAGCAAAGAGTCTATACAACACGAACTGGCAATTTTTAACCAGGTAGGGAGAAGAGATTGGTATTCAAAAAGGTAAACAAACGGATAGCAAGGCTAGTTTGTCTCATAAACCTTGAAACTTTCAAAGTAGACGTAACTTTCACCAGTGTGTCAGCTATTATAATCTTTTTGAAAATTATTTCCAATACTCCGGCGATAGCTAGGACAGGCTAAATTTGTGAAATTGGCGTCCGTCAATCTCGAACACGAGTTCAGGGCCGAGTGCCAATGGCCTAAAAACTTTGACTAGGGTCATTTTACAGCCTAGGCTTGGCGGTGCAGGTGCCAGCCAGGTATCAGTGACCGGTACCACGTTGTGGTGGGAATGGCGGTGGAAAAATCTACTAGGGGGCAGGATGAGAAAAAATTGTTTGATGGATGAAATTAAACTATTATTAGCTAGTCCGCCAAGCCTCAGGCTGTAAAATGACCCTCGTCAAAGTTTGTAGGCAATTGTCACTCGGCCCTGCACTCCTGAAGCGAATCCCAACATACGATGACGACTACCCTCTAAAGCTTTTCTGTGAAAACCTTCTTCTCTTTGATAAAGACTCTTAGATTGGAGTAACCAATTTTTCTAGATCCCAATTAGCATTTTAATGTTTTACAGAAAAACCTTCACCACAAATAATCCAAATCAAAACTGAGTTGACATTTTTAATGGTCGCTGCAAAATAGTTTACAGCTATTTGCAACTGAGCTATTTTAACTGTTACATGATAAGTCATTTTCTGCACACCAACCAATAAAAGTTCCAACCTAACGAAGGAAGTCCTTATCTCATTAACCGCCAAAGCTGGAGTCTGTTATCAGCTGAGCGGCCTTATCAATGACGTCATGTTTGATTGATGACGTCCAAATGAGCTTGTTAACCCCCTTCCCCTACCCATGAATCCAAAGCCCAAAACCTCGGGAATGTTTCTATCTACTTATACCAGTCTTCTTTCGTCAGGACTAAATAAGGATTAGACAAACAATTAGGAACTGTACACTTATGTTTATATTCAGCTTTATTTAGGTCACCATGTGGATTAGAAGCCTTTTTAAATTGAAGCATAAAGACTAAATTATACAGAAACAGATATTACGATAATATCCCCGTTCCAAACCTTCGTCGTCGTTCTAACTATGGACCACGATAAAGTAATAAAAGAAGTCTACACTAACAGCTTATACTTAGCTGCAATAAGTTCATTAAATTGCGTTTAAGGATTGCTCAAAGATACAGAAGAGGGTATTAGTCCAGTCAAGGAATGAGGTGCGTGAGCAGGTAACTAAGCGATTCCTTCAGAAACTTGTTCAGGGGGCTTAGGGTGTTAACATACCAAAAGTCCTGACTCCTAGGTGGTGAGCCAGGGGGTGGAGAGGGGAAAAAGGGGGGGGGGAAAGGTACGCATTTTGGGTTTTTGATTATATCTCGAAAACTATCAACTTTTTGTATACTATAGTAAATTATAATATTGAAGAAGATTAAATTTTCTACAAGAAAAGTATATAATGTGTTTATTTTGGTTCAACAGATTACGAGTTATAACTTATTTAATTGATATCTTATTAAAATACTCCTTCCATAAGAAATACATGTAAATTAGTATGCGAAATGGGGCGAATCCTATCCGCCCAAAGGAAATATAACTGATATTCTGGAAATATTGACAAAATTTCCAGTAATTTGACACTTTAATCATTAAAATTGATCCAAAATTAAGGCGAGGGCGAGGTAACAAAATTTCCAGTTTTGGTGTTTTTTTATTGGAAATATAAAAAAAAAACCTTAAATCATCCCATTTTTAAACGCTCACCCTCGCTTTAATTTTTGACAAAATTTCATGATTAAAGTGTCAAATTACTGGAAATTTTGTCAATATTTCCAGAATATCAGTTATATTTCCTTTGGGCGGATAGGATTCGCCCCATTTCGCATACTAATTTACATGTATTTCTTATGGAAGGAGTATTTTAATAAGATATCAATTAAATAAGTTATAACTCGTAATCTGTTGAACCAAAATAAACACATTATATACTTTTCTTGTAGAAAATTTAATCTTCTTCAATATTATAATTTACTATAGTATACAAAAAGTTGATAGCTTTCGAGATATAATCAAAAAACCCAAAATGCGTACCTTTTTCCCCCCCTTTTTCCCCCCTCCACCCCCTGGCTCACCACCTAGGAGTCAGGACTTTTGGTATGTTAACAACCTAAGCCCCCTGAACAAGTTTCTGAAGGAATCGCTTAAGGCCATGTCACACCGACATCGCCGCTCCCGCCGCGGGAGTACCGCGCGCAGATGTTTTTCCTCGAGCCATGTCACACCAAAAGTTCGCGCCCGCGGCGGGAGTTTTGAGATGAGTTAATTACAATTCGTTTTACATAAGAAACTCATCTTACCTGTTTAGTATGCCATGTAAATTTGCAGGTTTTAAGTAAAGTGTTTAAGAAGCAATTGAATATTTATTAATGTGTTAGTGTAGGGCTACTTTAAAAAGTGAATAACAATTTTTTTAAATTTAATTTAGACCTTGTGTTCGAAGCGTTTTAAATATGGTTGTGGATAAATTATCAACTTTCAGCTTTTGAACTTTATTTTTCACTACACTACAAAGACTATTTACTTTTTAAATAAAAACATATGAACATTTTAAAACTAATGTAATTTTTTGCTTCTATTGAAAGTTCAAGTTTACATTGATTTAAAGTTTTGGTTGTTGCAAATCAAAAAAGTTGATGAACCAATAAAAAAAATTGTTTACGTCAGCAATAAAAAAATGTTTATGGGAAACATTAAATTTTCACCGTAAACATTAATTTTGCATGGTAAACAAAAATGATTTTTTTCTGGTGATAAACATAATTACGAAGATAATACACAAAACAACATAGACTACATCATCAAACAAAATAAACATGTTAAATTTAATTCAAAACTGTATTAAACTGTATTACTTTTAAACTTTAAATAGCTTGGGCATTCGAAATGCCCATTTGCGCATGCGCTAGACCAAACTCCCGCCGCGGTAGTCTCAAAAAATCGCTCAGCAGGCGGACGTGGCGGACACTACCGCACGCCCGCGGGCGCGCGGTAGTGCGGTGTGACTTGGCACATTTGATAACATGGTGAGCGATTTTTCAAAATTCGCTCCCGCCGCGGGAGCGAGCTCGGTGTGACTTGGCCTTTAGTTACCTGCTCACGCACTCTACACCTACTTTTGGATCATTCATTGACTGGACTATATAGAAATAACTACCTACTATTCAAAAACCATTACTGTATTTGTGATGTAGCGTATATCCAATGCCCTAAACAAGTCTGAACAGCCGAGTAGTTATTGAGCCACTCTCAAACATGTAGCTGTTTTGTCCGAAAGCGAGATCGATTCTGGTCTCAGCATTCTGGCTATTAGTTAATGAAGTTATCGAACAAAAGGTATACTTTTGAATGGTTTAAGATCAGGACTTTATGGGCGGGCATTAATTGCGCCAACTGACCTGAGTCAGTCGGGTATACCTGAATTGCGCCAACTACTTCAGGGAGCCACCCGATACGTTCCTTCACTAAGCTAAGTGCCGGCCCTCTTTCACTGTATAATTGAGAAGGTTAGGTTAAGTTAGGCTAGGATGACAGGAAAACCAGGACATTCTTTCTGCCGGCAACTCACCCCTACCTTGGGCTTGGCGCAACTAAGAAACATTTTTTGGGACCCTTAGAGGTCTTTGTGCAATTAAGAAACTCTTTGGCGCAATTAATGCACGACCGGTGTTTACTCCTCTACAAAATACGTAGACAATCGCAATGGAGTGGATAAACACAAATAGGAGGATAGTTGCAATGAGGAGATGAGGCCATTTTCGTTGACGACCTAATAGCACACACTGTTCCTGAGTTCAAGTTTTATACCTATGTATAACAAAATAATTGTAACCAAAGAGGGAAGGAGGCCAGACATCCTGGGCCGGTTACGTAACCAGCCAGAAGCCAAGTACAAGGATCGGATCGGATACCTGACGGAGTGTCCGATTTCTTTATCCAGGTAGATCACAAACTACAGATCATGGTGTTAGTAAACTCTGTACTTTTTCCAAGTATATATATTTTCCTTGTCAAAAAGCCATATAAAAGGCATTCGTAGACATAAATAGATAATACCTTACAGCTTGTAAACAAAGCTACGCCTCTTTAACCCCACTTATCACAAGTGTAAGTTGAATATTCGGAAATGAACTCCAAACGTGTTTTTAAAAAGTTTATGCAGTAAGATAAAACTGTTCCTGAAAAGATCGAGGAAAAATGGCGGCCAGCAAAAAAATTTGAGGAAGGAGCTGGGACTCCAAAATGTTGCCAAGTTTCCAAATTATTTTGTAATTCCTTACTTAACTCTAATTTTTTCTGAAAAATGTTCTAGATATCTCTCTAAACTTGGTGACGTTTGGGGTTAACCGATAAAACATCATGTCCAAATAGATAAGGTGAGAACGATATTAATTTTGTTTTTAATTTGAGGCAAAAATTCCTAAAGAACCGACAGTGAGTGGTATTCTGTGGGTTTGCTGATCAGACAATTCTTGAAGCACAAACCGAGTTGTAATCTTTGAGATCGTTCAAATACTTTGTTCTCGTAGATGGAATTGTTAAATAACCAATATATAGAATTTCAGGAACCATACGACGGTAATGTGGAGAATTTTAGGCATGTCTCGTGTACCTACTTGGTATCTAAGACAAGTAAACGGTCTACTGATACACCTCAAAAGCCAGTAGCTGCAATACTTTAAAATCTGTTTCTCGTTGGAAACCTGTTTCGAATCATTCTACTCCAGTTGCAGCGAGACTTGGAGGATGTTCCACTAATTTCAATCTTCTGTGTTTCACAGAACTTATGTCAATAGGTTCGAATTTGGGTTCGAATTGTACATCGTTACCAAAACAGGTCGCATTTTAACTATGTCAGAATTACCTTATTTTCTGGTTTTCGGTCAAATTTCGTTCTTTTGAACATAGGTTCAGGGAAAATCAATATTTCAACCGACAAATCTATAAATTTTTACGAAAAACTCTACCATATAGCATTTTAAAGTGTAATACCACTAACAGTGGTGGTGAGTTAACAGTTGAGTTGGTAAGTAATTCTCTAATTACTAACTCAGCGAGTCAGGCACGCTAGCTAGGCGTGGCCCGGGGTAATATTAACACCAACACAAACACAAGACTGATATGCTTGATTGTAGGCCGGAGGTAGAGTGTTTAATACAGTGTTCACTTAGAGGTTCTTAACTGATCACTAACTCAACCCTCGACTGACGCCATGTATTTTTTAGTGCCACCTTCACATCCTAGGACGCTAGGATCTAGCCCGCGGTCGTGCATTAATTGCGCCAAAGAGTTCCTTAATTGCGCCAATTCCCCTAAGGGTCCCAAAAAATGTTCCTTAGTTGCGCCAGAAGGTTGCAGGCAGAAGGAATGTCCTTGTTTACGTGTCATCCTAACCTATTCTAACCTAACCTAACCCAACCTAACCTACTCAATTATACAGTAAAAGAGGGTCGCCACTTGGTGTAATTATTGAACTACATGGTAGCTCGGGTAGCTGGAGTAGTTCGCTCAATCCAGGAATACCCGACTACCTGACTCAGGTCAGTTGGCGCAATTCATGCCCGCCCTAGCCCGGAACCGACTTCAGGCAGGTCTTAGAGGGTTGCGGCATCATCACATAGATAAAATCCATTGGTGATTGGCGGGACTTGAACCCGGGAACTCGGGCTCTGAAACCCCGCGCTCTTCCACTAAACTAACTCGCTTCCCCTGAGGGTTTTGAAATTCTTAGGGCGAACTAAGGAGGGAATTGTGGTGCAATAATGGTTGTATCTATTTTTTCTATCCTACATAATGTTTGTAACTAGGTTTTTTAAATTTTCTGAGTGTTGCTGAGTGTACACACTTATAATGTGTATGTAACTGTGATATGTAAACGAATAGAGTAATAAATTTTGTTATTGTTGAAAATATAAATAAATCAAGTTACATAATCATCCCGTGCTGTCATTCAATCGATGGATTCGTGTTACTAACGAACTCTGAAATTGGCCTCGTAACATTTATTGGTACCCGTCGAGTCACCAATTCATATTTAACTTGCCAATGATTGGGTTGGTTCGATTTTTATCGGACTGATTGCGGGCATAGTCAATAGTATTGATTGACCTAAAGCTTTGAAGGGAACGAGGTTTAATTGCAGATAAGTAGTATGCGAATTATTTAATTTACTTCTTTTTTGTTTAATTAAATTTGAATCACAGTTATTGGAATTCATTAAGAAATTTTAAGACGCGAATATATAATGTTCTAATTATTATCAACTTTTCAAGAAATTATTTATATTATATACTATTCTGAATTTTTACTAGAGGACTTTTTTTAGAGCTAATAACTTTTGCTTAAAATGATTCGATCGAAGATAATGAATTAAAATATGCCAGATAAAAGTAATTTCAATTGCCACTGGGTATGGACGAAAGAAGCCATTCAATCCTGTAAGAGTAAACGAGTAAACCAACAACGTCTTAACAAATTGGTAGTGACAATCCACACCGATGTCTACAGTCTACAATCACAGATGAACAATAGTAATTATTATATTTAGTGGGAGGAAACATTAAATAAATGATGGAATAGTGATAACCTTAGTGTTACGTCATTATTGAGTCTGCAGATTGGACAGTCAGTTGTTTTGACAAATTGTATGCTAGATACACACCACACCTATAACCAACTATTGCGACCACACAATTGTTTTCAAAACACTTGTAATAAACAATGATGTATAAATGACGTCACTGCTCCAGCTGATTGGACAGCCAGTCCAGACCCTCGTAGAGTCCTCGGCCCTGCGTGGCGCAAGTCTCTTGTATCTTCCATCTGTTCTTCACTTTGTCCAAACCCAACAGCTGGCTCAGCTCAGCAGCACTCAGCGCGTCGGGAAGGTCCTGTTTGTTGGCCAGGATCAGCAACACGATGTCCCTGAGAGCTTCCTCCTGAAGTAAGCTGGTCAACTCTTTCTCGCACTCCGACACTCTATCACGGTCGCTGGAGTCCACCACGAAGATGAGTCCCTGGGTGTTCTCGAAGTAGTGCCTCCACAACACCCTGATCTTGTCTTGTCCTCCGACGTCCCACACTGTGAAGCTGATGTTCTTGTAGTCCACTGTCTCCACGTTGAACCCAAGGGTCGGGATGGTTGTGACGACATCGCCCAGTTTCAGTCTGTACAAGATCGTGGTTTTCCCAGCCGCATCCAGACCGACCATCAGGATCCTTACAGACTGCTTTGCGAAAATACGAGTTAGCAAGGTGGATATTGTGAGTCCCATGGCAAAATTTATGGCTTTTCAGAATGTTATGATTGTTTGTTTGTTGTTTCCAGAGATGAAAATACAGCTGGTGAAATTGAATTCGCTGTAGCACCGTACCAAATACATAGAGATTACTTTTTCGTCACCATTTTATCTGCTCATTAATCCACGATAAATTCTCCAATATACAAATGAAAATCATCTTCGAAATTCTTAAGAAAGTGCGCTCTGAAGAAAATTATAATAGAAAATTTGCATTTCTTTGTAAGGTATTGTTGCCTATTCAGTGGATAATAGTTCTTTAATGTTCATTAATCTTGTAGGAAATTTACTTCAACGAACTTTAATGTTTACTTTTAAATTAATTCCCTATTGAATTCATATAGTAAGTTTAGACCTAATATTACACTAATTACATGTCTTTAAACCCCAGCTCTACTCTTCAACGTTCTGACTCACAGTAGTTAATCCTACTGATCTTAATTATCACAGTTTGAAAATTTTATTCCTAAAAATATTTAAAAATTCTTACTACCGACCACATCCCAATACGAAAATTACGAGCCCAATGATCGCTCTATGGTTTTAGCAAAGAATAAACATTATTCCAGAAAAAAGGTTCAACACTATTTAAACAGTTTCAACGTTCTTATCGTATATTAATAGTATTTATTGCCAACAGAGCAGCTTTTCACACAACGGTTACAATGATGGTTTAGACTGGTAAGCAACAACTGAATGTGTCATGTTATAAAGTGAGTGACCCGTAGCTGAAGCCTTGACCATGACCGTAGCTTACCTTCACACCTACTTGCTGACTCATATAATCTCTTACTGTCGGACTTATAAATAAAATCCCGAAATAAATAAACTTAAAATTAAACCCCTTTGTCTGATGGGATTACATGATTGAACATGTAAATAGGTTTTTTTACAATGATATTTAATGGTGTATGGGTCGAGATTTGATATCATAGATATCAAGAGGAAAGTCAGGAATCCCGCATAACATAGATGCAGTTCGAAAATGAATTTGACGTATATTTACTCATGCTAGACGTCGTCCAGTGGTCGAAAACTCGACCAAAAATGTGTAATATGGAAAGACTTTTCTATTTGCACCCCACGCTGTAAATAGAACATTTGTTTGGGATTTCTTCCATTTCTTTGGATTTTCTGTTTATATTTCGTTGCTATTTCGTCACCAGCATGGCAATCCTTTACCTTTACGAACCCACTTTATGGCACACATGATAATTTTTTCAAATTTTTTAATTATTTTTTTTGTTTATTTTTTAGACTATCTATTATCTGTTATCTATTATATATTTTAATTTTATTAAAGTGATACAATGAAATTTTATGTAAACGGTTAAGGTCATTTACCAAATAAAAGTATAGGCATATGGCACATCAAAATGAGGCTTAGAGTGTGTAGATTTGCCGAAAAATATTAATATGGACGAATTTCCTAAGGGCTCTGCTCCACAGGCTGATTTCCAAAGGGCTACGCCTGGCATGCCATCAATGTTTAAATAATTTAATTTAGCTAATGAAACAGCTGGTCAGTAAAATGAACTGGTGTTTGTTTATTTACTCGAAAGAGATGTTTGTGACGCTTTATGTAGATTGAGGAGGGTTATGTTTGGTTTTAAAGTGAGGTTGTCCTACGTTTTGTAAAGTATTGCTCAAAGTTTAATTTGTTTAATTTATATAGTAAGCTACATGTGAAGAGGCTTGGCTAAAATTGAAGAATTATAATAACACATGTCATTCATGAAGCATCAATATGAAGCAACTGATGCTATTGCTACACTAAGGTATGTTGTCCTATTCTTATGGATCTATCAACATCAAAAGTAGGGGTTTGAAAGTAAGTCCTAAGTTTACGCTTTTAAATCAGTTTATATTTTCAAACTAAATCAAAGAATGGCTGTACAGTTTGCTGTTTTAAAACACACATCAGCACCACTTTATTGCTCTCTAGCTCTCTTTGTCACATTTTCTTCCCGTTGCAAAGCACGGGTATAGCAGCTTGTTTTAATTTAAAAAGGGATTCCGACATCTACAGGAAAGTATCTTCAAATGCGTAGATTTTCCCTGCGATGCACACGAGCTGATTAAAAAGGTCTGAAACATGCTTGCCTATTATATAGATAAATATGAGTTCGGTAAAAACTGCGGTAGTAAATTTATCAATTGCGATGTTCCGATATTCAAAACATGTAATACACTCGTGTGATTTTCCCCGCGGATGAATAATTGAAATCGGAAGTGAGTCCGACCGGAAATATAGCAGGTTCGTGTTGGCTACATCGCTACATGGGCAACTTGTTGCGCGAGATCAAATATTTACTGGCCATGCCCGGTGAACAATAGTTCTCTTACTTCGAACCTGAAATTCATTATTGTCATGAATCCATTTCTTTTAAATTTATATGAGTTTAAAAAATTGTCTGTACTTTACAATGAGTAGAATACTTCACTTTCTACATTTCTTTGTTGAATAATCAAGATTTTGTTTGTTTTTACGTTTTATAGCCTAAGGCGAGACAAGTCGTACTGTATCTCATTTTCTGCTCGTCCATTTGTGGGTAGGTTACGCCCATATTACGCTTCATAATCCAAGGAAACTAGGCCGACCAAGGACGGTCGTGCATTAATTGAGCCAGAGTTCTATAATTGTACCAAGCCCTCAACTCAAAGGGCCCTAAAAATGACCAAGCCAGATAGGGGTGAGTTGCAGGCAGAATAAATGTTCTTGTTTACATGTCATCCTAATCTAAACTAATCTAACCTAACTTAACCTAAACCCAACCTAACCTAACCTAATCAATTATACTGTACAGTCAAAGAGGGCCGCCACTCGGTGCAGTTAATGCACGTATTGGGTGGCTCCCTAGAGTAGTTGGCGCAATTCAGGAATATGACTACCTCTGAGATCAGTTGGCGCAATTCATGCCCACCCTCAAGAAAAAAGCTTTTCCTTGTTCAGTAAATTGTTAGCATGTGTTCGTCAATTTAAAAATGGTCTTCATAAGTAAATAAAATCAAGAACGGTACAAGCTCATCTTACGATTTTGGTAGTTTTAAGTTTTACTACAAACACAAAATACTAATCAGCTCTTTGGGGAAGATTCGTTCTGCAAACTGTCGCTGTAATGTTTAAGTCAGAAGTTGTTGACAACATAGAGTAAAACCTTTGTTACAATCATACTACATTTAATTTGTTTCCTACCGTAGAGGATTTGCGTTTTCATATCCCAATGTAGATCGCAACAATTACTAAGCGTGTGTATTGAAGTTGTACAGTATTTTGTAAATTGTTTTTTGAATGTTAATTTAATCGATTAGCTTTGATAAACCTAGCTATTTTCGTCTAGATATAACATTATATCTAGTTGTGACAATTTTACATGTCTCATGTTTTTTACTTATCGGGTTTCCCATTATCAAGTATGGTTATTGGGTAAAGCTACTAATACGATCTCTTTTAGTAAAAAAACCCTCAAATGGTCTCCTAATGGTCTGAGAATCTCGTGTGTTCTCTTTAGAAACACGCTGAGGTAACGACCAACCATTGTTGATCTTCTCTTTGGAAACTACAGAATCGCTGACTCTCAACATTAACAAGTTTCTGAGCCAAACATATGTCCTATCAAAAATTCTATTTTCCACTTTTTTAGTTGGACCATAACAGTTGCTATCTATAGGCTAGCTCACCAGTTCCGCTTGGACTTGGTAAAAAGTTTGTGTATTCGACTGAAATTTGTAAGTTACTTCAGCACAATCTGTAGGTGGCACACAACTACGATATGATTTTAATCTAAAAATCTGGCTACAAATTTAACATGGGAATGGGATGTCTAAAAGGTAATAGCTACCTACTTCCTACAGTGAAATTTTCTTAGCTTCTAAAATTCAAAAAGTAAGGTAAAGGCAGACCACAGGGTATCTTTGATGCAGCAGACCTTTTATTTGACAGGTTGAGATGAGCCGAGGTGCAAATGAGTGGGTCAATAATTCAACGCGGCGGCGCCTACTTGAGACTTGTCTCCCTAGCTCCAGCCATACAACACACAACATGGCTCAAACTATTCCTTAGCTTCCACAAAGACTCAAAGTTTCTACTTCGTGAAGGCAGAGAGAAAATTTACGTTTAATTAAGTGGGATGAGTGGAGTACCTTGTTACTGAGATCAGCTGTTTCTTGGCCAAGATAATTTTAAAAGCCCAATTATCAGAGGTCTCAAGTTGGAGCTAGTTTCGATCAAAAAAGCCAATGGCTTTTACTTGGGAACGAACAACCTACAACCATTGACTATGAATCCTTATAGTCAATGCTACAACCAAGAGAGGTCTATGACTTTGGATACTACAAGTAGACGACCAATTTACGTTAAATAGATGTAGCATTTTCTTTGGAAAACTACTCGATTATGCTCCGCTCAATATTGCAAGCAGACAACTGCATTGTACAAGTTATATTTTACCTGACACACCTGTAGGCATTGTACAGAGTACCTAGGCACAATTGTCAATTTCTAGTCAAATTGTGTAAAATCCTGTTGTTATTAGCACATTTTATACTTTGCCTGAACGGTAGTACGAAAAAAAGCGTACAGCGAAATATGCGTATAAGGGGAAACATTGTTATTAGACAAGAGTAAGTGGTAAATATTACAATACGAAAAATGCGTACTGAAGGGTCGGATGGTTCGTTTAGGCAATGTATATAAGGTTTAGTAATTCTATAACATACTTTCAATTTTTCATTTTAGACGCATTTAACACTTTTTGAATTTTTCTCAATCAGCTGTGTGGCGGTTCAAAATCGCAAACAAATGAGCTGTCAAAACTGTCAGAAATAAAAATGTAAACAATTCCATTACTGACTGTTTCCATGGAATGGGCTCAAATGGTACTTTATAAAGGCTGGAATCAAGACATGGAAATGAAGATTGATATTTGAATAAACGACATTCACATTCCGATGTATATTATAATTTCTCCATATTCTTTGCGAATATATGAGCTGTTTGGAGATGGATAAATGATAATACATTATATTTTCATATAAAGATCATAGTCTTTACCTAACTTATAAATATTGATTATCTACAACAATAGATAAAGTAATAACTCAACCCACCAAACAATCAATTACCTGAACAAAGACGGAACTTCTAAACAATAAAAGTCAACAATGTATTTTAGAAGGAACAACAGCGAGGCGAGAAAAGGGAGGGAATTCTACAAAAAGGCGCGAAACACGGAGCGAAGAACAATAAAACAGCTGTAAATTTCTCAATCGTCTGTAGTTCCTATCCGCCCTTCTTTTCCGTGCGACTGTGACGCCAGAAATGGCCTGAGTCAGTAGTGTGTTTTGTTTTGGGTCGTTGTTCAGGAGTGGATACAAAAATGTTTTATTTAGTATAAAATAAAATGAAAAAGTTTTACCTGGAGTCAAAACAAAATATCGAATTTTGATTTGGTATAATTTATTCCAAACATCTTGAATACTAGGACAAGTGAAACTAATGTTGTAATAGTTTCGAATCGTATTATTCAAAAATTATTTATGGAGATGTAATTTGTTTAATCGTAATATATTTTCTGAACACCACAAAATATTTCACTACACTAGACTTGTCATATTGTTGTTATTGTTTTAATGGTTCAACCACATCTACTCTTCTGTGGCTCAACGAATAATTGGAGAGTGTAACCACAGCTGTTGTACAGCGGAAATATCAACCACATGAATTGTGTGATTATACTTCAGTAATATTTAGTTTGTACATTTATAGTAACGTACTGTAACGAGTATTTATATCTATTGGCAATTAAAAACATCTTCCAATGCTGGGCTGGAAACATTAAGCAAAAACGGAGGTATGGAATAATATATATACAATTAATTAACATAAGTGCAGAATATGAAAAAAAAATAAAATTAAAAATTATAACATGCGGAAACTGTTTTAGAATTAATTAAAATTAATAACTAAACGTGGTTGTATAATGAACAAAATCATGTTAAGCTTTTTAAATTGAAACTCGGAATATTTGTACTCATAATTTGATTTAGAAGAAGTAAAGAGGTTTGGATAAAACATCCAGCGTCAACTTAAGTTCACAAGTTAAGTTGGGGTTGTGGACATGATGACATCCAAGTCAAGTTAAGTTAGTCACTGTCAATGATTGTCATACTAGAGTTCAGTTTCAAACAAAAGCATCCCAAAGTAACAGCTTTACAAATTTATCCTTCATGATCCCTTTTCTTGTTTTAACTTGGATACCCCAGTACATTCAGTGGATTTCCTTCTCTTTAAGAAAATGATTCTCCAAATCCAAAAATTGTTCTCTATTTTTTAAACCTACCACTGAAAACTCAGTAGTAAAAATGTGGGTCCACAATGAGATAAACATTTTTGTTAATATGCAGACAATATACTATGGACAGAGCCGATGGTTTTCTTAATACATTTTTTTCCAGAATTAATAAAATTTTAATTTAGAAAAGCTAGTGTTAGCATTGATTTGAATTCGCTTCATAATTCAAAGGTTCTGTATAGGTTGATCTTGCTTTATAAGTTGCTCAAAATGTGCCTTTTATTCTTTTTTAATGATTACAATAGAGGATAAGCAAACATTTACTAGTATAACGTTCTGTTGAGTGTAATTGTTTTAAATTTGCAAAGTTTAAGTAGGTAGTTTTAAGTTAACATTAAAACTGGTCGGAAACATATCTTTAAACGGTTTCAGCTGACCCATAAGGATGATAAGTATAAGGGAGTATTGATTAATTGAAGAGGAAATGCGGATTTTGGGTCTAGGTACGTCAACTATAGCTTATTGGAAACAGGAAAGTATGTTTTGTTTAATAACTTATATATATTTTAGTAGTAAAACAAATTTACATCAAGTAGCTGTTTGATGGTTCGAAACTGGACCCTGCTGTCCAGATCATTGAGTTTTAAATAAAAAATTATTCTGGCTAACGAAACAGCTGATTTTAGTCAGTAACAAAGCTAGATCATCTCATATTTCTACACGTATCCTTCATCACATATTTTGGTTCAAATACGCACCTAGGTCGTGTCCCCATCTCAATAGATAATGATAATGATAAAGCTAACTTTGCTCTTAAGTTAAAACGTAACTACATAATTTGTAACTTACAATCAATGCATCGATGAATGCTTCCAGTGTATCCAACAGGGTGTCAGTAATGGTATGGATCGAGGTTCACACGCACACACATGCACATCTGACACGCACACACTAACATGCAATAACAGCATACAACGTAATTATATTTAATTTAATATTCCACGGAGTTTAAACTTGCGGGAGGTAAAAACATTATGATCGAAATCTACCCTTTTCCCTGTAAATGTAATTTGTAACCGAGCTTTTCCAATGTTTATTGATTGGTTATGTAAAAAATGCGAGAAGGATAACTTCAAAAATGGTGAAACAGTTAGTTTGCACATCAAATTATATGTAACAAAAATCCAAATTACAAACAGTAAATTCAAGCGAGTTCATTTAATCAACAAATAGCTGTATTTTTTGCCGGAGCAACTAAACGTAGTTTCGAAGCTCGACCGTGAACTAATTAATTCCCGGTTTTAATTTAACAACAACTGGGCATTAGTATAGGAAGGAAGTATACTTTGATCAACTTTACTTGATCAACTTTTATACTTTTGTCAACCTTGATAAAAGTCTTATTTAATCATATCCATGCCATACGTGTTATCAAGGTTCTACTGTGTAAAATGATTGCCTGAAATCAGCTGTAAACGCGTCAGTATTGAACGGAGACAAATTCTAATTAGTTCATTTCAGATGATAATTGGGTCACATTGGGAAGCTGAATGTTGAATTCTGAATGCTGAATGCAGACTGGGACAGCCTTTCATACCCTACAGTTCTGCAATTATATTCCAGCATTCGATTGATTTAATCCATTAAGTATAACATTTCAATGTATTGTGCTTTTCCATTTGAAGTATAAATTCTGCTGATCTTCATTTATTGTATTTTGATTATTTCATTTTATGAAATTATTTAGAGAGAAAGTCTCCTTTATTCTTCGGTAAAGTGTTTTGTTGCTGGTAATTGAGTTCTTTTTCCACAGCCACTAAAATTATTGAGCTTAAACAACTTGAAACGAATGCGGTGTGAAATACTAAAAGAGAAATACTATTACACGCATAGAAATAGAATGTAGATAAGCATGACGTCACAAATTAGAGGGTGGGTATTTCAACTTTCAAGTAAATCAGAGCTTTGCTACCGACTAAAAACAGCTGTTTCTTTAGCCAGAGCCATTTAATAAAACTTATAAAGGACAGCTGATTCAAGTTTCAATTCATCAAGAAGTTGCTGACTTTTAGGGATCGAACCACCATACATCTGATTAGCAGGCGAGAACTTTACTCACTTAACAACCAGATTGTATTGGATTTTGAATCTTTGCTCAAATTAAATCAATGTACCTGACCTAGTATTTTAATAAAGTGGTTTGTGTTGAATAATGGATTTCGAAAGGAGACTTTGTGTCCAAAAAAGGGTCGCTGTTTTATTCAAACGTCCAACTAGGATTATGTTAATCATTATTTACGAACGAATTCTCTTTATTTATTCGCGATGATAAATTCTTCCAGTAAAATAACAGCGGACAAGAATTAAAGTACACAGTGAGTTCAACGATTGTAGAAGTAGATTGTTTTGTACACCGAACCATAAGTGCTGTTAAACTATTTTGGGTTAACCGTTAAGCTAAACATGTATCAGTTAAGAGATTAAGACTACAAAAGGTGAACGACCGGCAAAAAAGCTACTAATTACTAGAACATAGTTTTTTAACGTCGTCCAAAGATTTTTAGATTTACGTATTCAAGATTTTTAATCTTTAAATTTGTAATTTAAGATATTTTAATTTTGAACTCCTAAATCATAAACGCACGTTAATCAAAACGTTTAAACCTTGTCGAAGCCATGCAATTGCTTTGCTTCACAAGTAAAAATAGTTTTTAATTGTCCATCTGTAAAATGACATAACACAAACTATTGTTTTCCACAGATTATTGTCTTGGTAGGAGGTTTATTCAAATTGCTTCGATATTGAGAAAATGAATCTCTCAGTCCAATACCTGAGATATTCAATTCCAAATCCGGATTTACCTGATCCAGTAAAACTGACAGAAATTTTAGGTTTCGTTACCAATTTATGGATTGGTAACGAAACCTAAATATTTTCTTAACTCAGGGAACTACAGCAACTATCTTAATAACTACAACCAAGCCTTCAAACAGTTAGAACAAGATTTCAAAAACAAAAACTTCAAGAAATTAATTTGTTCTCCTATGGGATGTGTGCGGGATCGCATACCTCCTCATCACTTTATTGCTAATCTTAAAAAATTCTGCAGCAGAACTGGTGCATCCATCTTAATTGTCACATTTGATGAAACCTCAACAGGAAATTTACGTAATGGACTGACACACCCAGTTTTTGTACAGTGTCTCCGAGACCTAATAATTTCATCTTCACACTTGCCCCTGACTTCAGCTGCTGAGGAGTCTCCTACAACACCTAATGCTCAACCAGGACCTGCTCCAACCAACCCACAACCTGCACCTGGCACTACCCACCACCAGCCAACTGTAACAGTTGTAGTTGACCTCACATCTGATGACCAATCATGTTTGCAGTCCACTGTAGTTCCTGGTCATCTTGCCTATAGTGAAATAGTGAAAGTGTGTGAAAAAAAGCAGAGCAATAGTGAGAGTGTAGTCCAGATCATTGGTAACACAGAGTCTAGTGATAGTAGTATTGATTTAGATGTAAGCCTTGTAAATACTAATGTTGAAATCCCACAGCTTGTAAATAGTAATGTTTTTTTAGACCATTAGATAACTACAATAACAGACCTACTAGAAAAATCCCTTTTAAACTCTCAAGTAAGTCATCAGACAGACCCAAAATAGCTAAAAGTTTTTCAAATCTACTGTTATTTCATCAAAATGTACAGCACCTATCATCCAGATTAGACATCTTAAAAATTAATCTCACAGAAATCCAACCTACTGTTTTGGCAATATCTGAACACAAAATGACAGAACCAGAAATATCAGTTTTTAGTATTCCAGATTACAAAGTTTGTTCATATTTTGCTAGATCTATAAAAGTGGGAGGTGGAGTAATGATCATGATAAAAGATAACATTAAAAGTAAAAAAATCCTAATACCTGCTGTTGAATCTCTATTAGAAGAGAAAGAATTTGAGTGTTGTCTTGCTGAGGTCTCTTTCGCTGATTTAAATTGTGTAATAGCTTGTATATATAGGTCTCCCAAAAAATGTTTGATTAAAAATTTTCTGAATGAATTTGAAAGTTTGTGTAGTATTTTAAGTAAACGTTTTTCAAATATAATTTTAGCAGGGGATTTTAACATAAATGTGTTAAATAAAGATAGAACATACAAAGATTTTGTTAATATCTTAAAGATATATAATTTGTCATACTGGGTAAATTTTCCAACAAGGATAGATGTAAATTTAAATTCACAGAGTGCTATTGATAACATTATAAGTAATATAGAGAATAGAGATTGTAAAATTACAGGTATTGTAACTTGTATTTCGGACCATGATGCTCAACTCTTTGAAGTTTCATGCTCAAACAAAAACAGTAAAAAAATAACAAAAAAACTAATAAGGAAATTTTCAACAAATAATTATGATTTTTTTGAGAAAGAGTTATTGACAGAAACTTGGTTAGAAGTCTATCAGGCGCCTATAGATAAGAAATATGATGTTTTTTATAGTATATTTAATCATTATTTTAATGTATTTTTCCCTAAAACTTTAACAGCGATAAATTGTTTCAAAAAAAGTAATTGGATTACTGAAGAAATAATATGCAAAAAAGACAGATTAAAGAATTAGAAATTTTATTTAGATTAAGTAAGAATGAAAGTCTTAAAATAACCATTAAAAAGTTGAAAGCTGAACTAAAGCAATGCATTGACAAGGAAAAAAAAATGTTTTTTGATAGAAAAGTAAATAATGCAAAGAATAAAGCAAAACAAACTTGGAAATTAATTAACTCAGAGGTAAACAACAAAAAGATTTCAAAATGTAACATTGATATTTTGAGAGATGGTATATTTATTACTGATCCTCTCCAGGTCAGTAATAGTTTCAATGATTTCTTTGTGTCTGTGGTTGATAATTCTGTTCTTCCTAAAATTCTTCAAGGAAAAGGTAGTGTGGTGCATTCTCAGCATTTAATTTCCATTAATAAATTCAAATTCAAGCAAATTGATGAGAAAGATCTTGAAAAATTAATATTATCTTTTGAAAACAAATATTCTACTGGCTATGATGATGTTTCAATTATTACTGTTAAAAAAGTTCTTCCTGCTATTTTAAAACCTCTTTTACACATAGTAAATTCTTCTCTCATTTCAGGCATTTTTCCTAATAAACTCAAAATAGCAAAAATTATTCCAGTTTTCAAAAAAGGGGAACCAAACGATGTTTCCTGTTACCGACCAATTTCACTTCTTCCAGTTTTTTCAAAAATCTTAGAAAAAGTTGTTTTATACAATTGATGGATTTTTTAAATGAACATAACTTAATGGATTCAGAACAACATGGATTTCAAGCAGGCAAATCGACAGTCACTGCAGTTATTGAATTTATTGAAAGTATAATAAATGCAGTGGATAAGAGAGAAAAAGTAATTGGCATTTTTCTTGATTTAACAAGGGCATTTGATAGTGTATCGCATGAAAATCTTATCGACACTTTATCAAAATTAGGTATTCATGACAAAGAATTAAATTGGTTTAAATCCTACCTATTTCTTAGGCAACAATATGTTGAGATAGAACATTATAAATCAGATTTCTCAAGTAAATATAATTACATCCAAAAGTTTAATTCACAGATGCAGATGGTCCGCCATGGAGTTCCGCAGGGGTCGGTGTTGGGGCCCCTCTTGTTCCTAATATACTTGAGGGGTCTGCCGGACTTGATGCCTGTGGGCGGGGCGGCCTGTTTGTATGCTGATGATACTAATATTACCATTTGTGGAAATTCAGAAGAAAGTATTGAGGCATCATCATTGGCCAGTCTCTCCATCATAAAAAAATTCTTAGATAGCAAAAACCTTCTTTTAAACCCTGAAAAATCTAATTTTGTATCATTTTCTACAAAACAAAACAAAAACAAATTAAATCCAGACATAATCTTAGAAGATTATAAATTACAACAGGTAGAACATACAAAATTTCTTGGTTTAATAATTGATAAAAATCTTGCCTGGGACAAACATGTTGATCATGTTATCAAAAAAATGTCTTCAGGAGTATCTGCTTTAAGACAAATGTATAAAGTTTGCAGCTTAAAAACATTAATATCAATATATTATGCCTTAGTTCATTCTAATTTAGCTTATGGAATCAGTATATATGGAGCAACTACATCAAAAAACTTAAAACGGATTTTATCGTACCAGAAAAGGGCAATTCGGGCAATGTTTAATTTGAAAAGGAAAGATTCGGTAAAACATATTTTTACCGATCTTGGAATACTAACTGTTCATGGACTATATATCTTGGAAACTATTATTTATGCAAAAAATATTACAAAAACTCAGGTATCAAACAAAATTAGTCATAATTATAACACTCGTTCTCAATCTCACATTGATAGACACAATCTAGAATTTTATAAAAAGAAAACAAAATTCGCAGGAAATAAATTTATGTCCCATCTTCCAAAAATACTTCTAAATGAAAATGATACAAAAAAGTTTAAAAATTGTCTGAAACAGTATTTGATTAAAATTTCCCCTTATTCTCTTGAAGAGTTTTGGGAGAACAAATAAAATAAATATTCTGTCTTATTTTTAGTTCTTAAATGTAAAACATTTTATTTTGTAATATCTGACTCTATTCCTGTACAATTGTACTTACATGAATAAAGGATATTTTGATTTTTTTTTTGATTTTGATTTTGAATTGCTATATTCACTTTCCAAAAAAACCTAATATCGAACACAGTTCCTGTTTGTATTCGATTTACAAGATACCAATATCAATAAATCAATACTTGGCTGACTTTTTAACAATATACGAACTTACTCTTGAATAATAAACTTGAATAATTAATAGAACTTACTCGTGTGTCCAATCACGTAAGATGAGTTGAGCAAAGAACTTTAAGACGGTGACACACTATCGATCTTTTCCCCGAACAAGACCCCGAACCGAGCAGGGAGAAGGGAGAAGGGAGGTCGAAGGGAGCATAATTCGATAGTGTGTCATGGGTCTGTACACCGATCCAGACGGCGAACCAGACATCTGGCCGAGCAGGAAGACGAGCGCTCTGGAGGCGGTTTTTTGGCGAAAGATCAAAGAAAAGATCGGTCCGATGTACGGAGTGATGTACGATAGTGTGTCACGGTACATTTTTGCCCCGTACGTCATCGCGAGCGCCGCACCGAGCGGCCGCCTGTGTTAGTGTTAGTTCCTTTCTAGAATATTTTATTTTTGTGACAAGTTTTCAAAAAGCGGGTTCACTCTCCATCTCTCTCTAAACTCCCCTTTTGCCGCGCTCGGTAGAATTCGTCTGGTCTTGGTCTTGTTCGGGGAAATGTTCGGAGTGAAATTTTGCTGATATCTCCCTTCTCCCTTCTCCCTGTTCGGTTCGGGGTCTTGATCGGGGAAAAGATCGATAGTGTGTCACCGCCTGTCTCGATTTTGTGGCTTTATGTATCCAAATGATATTGACCAATTGACCTAACTTATATGCGGAAATATGCATCTGTATTGTACATGGATCCTGGGAGTGTTTTTATATGCAGGATAAAAATGTCCGTATTTAATAACTTCGTCAATTTTTTTATGTCATTTAGTGTCAATGACGATAAAAAGAGTATTGAGTATTTACTAACTTATATATGGCATCAACGTTATTATCTGTTTACTGATTCCAAATTATTCAAATGTATGATGGTACACTAGTTCTTTCATTTTGTGTATTTAATTTTAATGTAAAAAAAATTTGTTTTAGAATTACTATGAAAGAGGCAATGATTTTAATCTTCCCTAACTTGCATTTACACGGTTTGTGGGGGAACTAACGAAATTTGACCAGAATCACGATCTAGAAACTTTTTGTTTTCAGACAATAATTATGCTATCTACAAAATGTAGACGTTGTCTAGACTCTATACTAAAGAGGCCATACGGTTTGAACCTTTCCTAAAGAAAACATAAAAACTCAATGGTGTACAAACTCGAGAAATAGTTTAAAAAAATAATTTTAAAAAACCCTGAAAACCTATTAAAAATTAAAAAAAACACGTATAGTTGGCATGTCTGTAGTTAACTGACCGTGCTGTCAAAACCAATCAAAATCAAAACATCCCACATGCCGTGACATCTCGATCCAATCCGATCCGAATCACCCGGCGGCGCCGACACAATAGATAATCAGTGATGCCAACAGCCGGCCACTGGGAACCAAATTTCCCTCACTAGCCGACACATCCCTCCCGCTCTTACCTACAGACAGGTCGATATTCCCATCCTCTCTCGTTCCGGTTTCCGCTAAATTAAAAGCCTGACATTCTTTCACACTACGCTCCGACGTTTCAGGGTAAAAACCATTCCACGAATGTCAACAAGAGCTGGAAATTAGGTTATTAACACGGTAGACAATAGGACTATCCCAAAGTGGGTTTGCTGTATGTTTTAAAGATTCCTAATGAGTTAATCGGAACTTAATTTTATGCAAGTCGGATAAAAGGATTTGGGTCTACCATATTTTGTGTCCTAGTTTTCAAATACTTGCTATATGCTCCAGCCCTGAGCCGGGTAACATGGAGCTAAATGATCTTAGCATTAGCTAAAACAGTGGTGGTTGGCCGGATTTGAACACGGAATGTCTAGAATCGAAGGCCTGCGCTACCACTAGCGCTCCCCTAGCGGAAGACTATAACCATTGAGTATAAACCTATACTCAATGCTATAACTCGTACACAATCTTACCAGAAAAAGTACATTATATAGTTAAATTCGTCAATAAACATACATATACGAAAAAATTCTACACTAACTTCAGTATGTAAATATTCAAACCTTTAAAAAATCAATATCGTATTAAATTCCATTTAAATTGAAATACGGTAATCAAACTTTTTTTCATTTTATGCAGCATTTTAGGTATTGTGCTGCCTAGGGTCGAAAGAGATAACTGAATAAAAATAAATTAGGGATAGATGTAATAGTGAAAGTAAAGTAGATGTAAAGTAAATGTGATTAAAATTATAAGCTTTATAGCATTTGGTGTAATATAATTTTAAGACGTATTAAATAGTGTATCTATTGATCAAATTAAATACATTGTTAATGAGTTCAAATAGAACCACATAACGTGTTATGTTATTCATCGAAATATCTTGGTATACGTCACAATTATATTTCATACAGACTGTGATGGCTGCAATGACTAGGCTCTTAATGCAGTTTACGACTGCCATGAAGCTGCGAGGTGCCTGCAATTATATCTAAGTGCCCTAGTTAGTGCACCTCTCTCTCTGTATCGGATTTCATGTATTGTACGGTTACTTATAGATCAATTGAAGTAGATTTGTCTTTTAATTAATTAATAATGGTAATACTGTAAAAAAATAAACTAGTTTGAACTGATGTTGAAAACTAGTTGGATAAATTATTGTTATTTTGTAGAATATTAGTAGACGAGCCGAGCATCAACTGAAGCGCAAAATATTGGTGTTCCAGAGAATTTAAAAAAATTCTAAATTTAAAAAATTCACTTTAATTTAAAATTTATGAAGTTTTAATTGTAAATATTAAAAAAAAAATATTAGTATATTTTTTTAATATTATAATTACCCTATAAATCTTTTAAAATTGTAATTATAAATTTAATTATACATTTTAATTCCGTGGTCACTGCAGTATCAGTTAGAGCCCAACATTGGTTTTAAAACCTCTTTTTTTATTTAGCTTTATACAAGTCTATGCAACATAGATAATCTTTAAGTAAGATTTTAGATGATTTTGCCCAGTGCCTTAATACTTTTATCTTAAATAATTTGTGATGGAGAGACTTATAATTTAATTGGTAGTAGATAATTTTTTAAGAGTTATGACTATCATTGCAAATTTACCACTATTTTAAACCAAATATGGCGCTTAGTTTTACCACAACTAACCACAATACTAGGAATGTTATGGTTACGGTAACAAGCCGAGTGCCATTACACAATCCTAACAATGATAATAACAATAACAATAACCTAACCTAACCACTAAACTGTACTATAACAGGTAACAGTGACAAGCCGAGTGCCATTACACAATCCTAACAATAATAATAACAATAACAATAACCTAACCTAACCTAACCTAACCCAACCTAACCTAACCTAACCCAACCTAACCTAACCACAAAACTGTACTATAACAGGTAACAGTGACAAGCCGAGTTCCATTACACAATCCTAACAATAATAATAACAATAACAATAACCTAACCCAACCTAACCTAACCTAACCCATCCTAACCTAACCACAAAACTGTACTATAACAGGTAACAGTGACAAGCCGAGTTCCATTACACAATCCTAACAATAATAATAACAATAACAATAACCTAACCTAACCCAACCTAACCTAACCACAAAACTGTACTATAACAGGTAACAGTGACAAGCCGAGTGCCATTACACAATCCTAACAATAATAATAACAATAACCTAACCTAACCTAACCCAACCTAACCTACCTAACCTAACCTAACCACAAAACTGTACTATAATAGGTAACAGTAACAAGCCGAGTGCCATTACACAATCCTAACAATAATAATAACAATAACCTAACCTAACCTAACCCAACCTAACCTACCTAACCTAACCTAACCACAAAACTGTACTATAACAGGTAACAGTGACAAGCCGAGTGCCATTACACAATCCTCTTAACTTTATAATGAGCAGTTTTTAAAGTAGTCCAACGGTTCCGTTCACCGCCCAGACTGGGTCGCAGTGTAAACTTTACTACAATATGTTCAATGTTATCGGTTTTATGCAAAGTTAACAATGTTAAAAATACATCACGACTGCCATCTTTGCGCGAACAAAATGTTGAGAGGTTATTTGAACGAATCGTGACAAAAGTAAAACTTGTAGACTAGAATTATAGGAACAAATTAGTAAATTCAACGGTTTAACCGTATTGTACTTTATATAATTTAGTCATCATACGAATAAATAATCTGGTACACTATACGTCAGTGTTCTCGGCTCAAGCCCTAGAATTGTTACTGGTTGTTTGTTAAAATTACTGGTATACTTCACAATCCAATATAAACTATGGCAAATTGAGAAAATATTAATGGAAAGAAATACAAACATCATATAGTATGGAAATTAATCGATGAAGACAAAATAATGTAACATAATAGAAATTGAAATATCATATGTTATTATTATTTACTAGTGGCTTGTAGGGGCAGTAGCCCCTATGTATATATTGTAGTAATTATTTTGTACAAATTATTAGTCCCATGGGTTACCCTACCTTGATTATCGTTTAACATTATTGTATATTATAATATGTATAATAGTTATTACATACCTGCATAATGCATTTTGAGGTCTGCTCTGTTAAAAATAAAAATTACAAAGGATTTTTCATGCGGTGTGTTTATAGTATAAACTTTCTAATCATAATACAACTAAGGATAATTTTCAATGATAATCTTCATGACTATTAATTAAATGTATATACATTTCTTTGAATATAGACAAATTCACTTAGATAAAATACATGGAGATAAATTTTTCAAATAAATGCCAATTTTTGTGAAAATTTTCCTTGTAAACTTAAACGGCATATTAGGATCTGTGGATATTAGTATTATTTTTGGCATGGAAAATACGTTTCCTTTGCCTACTCCAGTAATTACTACTAACTTTACACTTTTTCCAGTAATACCTAACACAACCAATCGTACTCCATTAACTAATCCAGACCCTAGCTTCATATTTCTAATGAGCATCACTATTGAACCAACTTTTAAAACTAATTTGTGTGGTGGCATTCCAGATCGTGCAATTAAATTAATATAGTCAATTGGTAGGTTCAACCTCTCGGGTTAGTATACATATTACAGTGCATATTACATATTACCATATGCTTTAAATAAAGTTAAACCACATGTTTTAATGTAAACAAAGCAAACATGACCTAGATTCCCATGTTATTTAAATGTGAATTATTTTATTCTGTCACAACCTTTTGGTGCATAATTAAGAAAAATGAATAATTTTCCCCAAAATTTCATGCCCAGACCTTTAAAATGAGACCCCTCCCAGCTTTCTACGCCCTCCGGTTCGCTCACAATTTCATTGTAAAATTTTGGGCTTACGGAATTAGATATATAGACATATTACCATATGCTTTAAATAAAGTTAAACCACATGTTTTAATGTAAACAAAGCAAACATGACCTAGATTCCCATGTTATTTAAATGTGAATTATTTTATTCTGTCACAACCTTTTGGTGCATAATTAAGAAAAATGAATAATTTTCCCCAAAATTTCATGCCCAGACCTTTAAAATGAGACCCCTCCCAGCTTTCTACGCCCTCCGGTTCGCTCACAATTTCATTGTAAAATTTTGGGCTTACGGAATTAGATATATAGATTTACATATTTTAATTTTAATTTTTGTTTGTTTTGAAAATGCCATGTCGAAACCTGGCCAGTAAGTATATTAATAAATAATTTTATGCGTAAAAGGTTACTCAGTTCATAAGTGTTCAATCTTGGAATCAATAACTCAAAATCGAACCATCAACTTTCAGAAGTGAATGCGAGCTCAATAATAATTTGTGGCAAAAAAAAATACTGATGTTCGTACACGAATACTTAAACAGACACGGTATGCATCATCAACATAAGCAAATGACGTTTTGGCCCAAAAATCAACATAATTTAATATTGTAATATTTAATATTGTAAAATGTTGTAGTTGGCTTGTTTATGGATATATTTTGATCAAACTTGGCGGATTTATTTATTCCATACTAAGCTATTGATATTTTAATAAAAAAAAAACACACTTTATTAGTTTCCCTGTACAGTAGCAGCTAACCTGGGTACTCGTTAAACATAAATGTTAATTTAACAGATTAATTGAAAACCAATCCAGGCAAATGGAAATTCGCTTAGTCGGCAGGTTTGCTGCAGCGGGGGTAATTAAAATAGTAAAATTATTACAATAATCAATAGGAAATAACTGAACACCTTTTAACCGAACGAACCTAACCACGAAGATAAATATTTAAGGTAACATAATACAGTATATACAGGGTTTTTTTTATTAATTCAATGCTAAAACATATCGTGCAGGTGTTGTTACAGCAATTCAAATCTTAGAAAATGTGTTCAACAAACGAGTAGTTTTAAAAGATCTAAGCACCTTATAATTCTCAAATATACAACAATTACCAGTATCAACTTGATTCCCCGACCAGTTATATCTCATACTGGATATCCCGTAACGATTTTCCTATTATTTTATTTCCATGTAGCATGTAGCCTAGTAATATGACCAACGCCCATGCTTCGCTCACTAAGCTACATGACAGTCTGTCTAGCGTCACGGCGCCTCCCCCCCTTCCCCCAACACGACGCCGAGTCAATTTCATCACCCTTGTCGTAAACGTGTTTATCGTACAGATACGAGAATTTACGGCTAAATTGTCTTCAAAACGACACTTCGTCACGCATTGTAATATTGTAATTATTGTTGCGTCATCATGTGGAAGTGGATGTTGGTGCAGGAATCGGTGTCTTTGTTCGTACCTTGCTTTTAGGTATTTTAGAGATTTTTCAAAAAACGCGTCATTTTAGATTTTTGAGAAACGTTTGGTTATGATAAGGATGTGTTTGTATTATGTCACTATTTTTAAGTCCTGAATATTAGACATAAAATTAGTTTTACTAAACTATCTAAAGTTACATTATCTTTTGAGTACATATAGGCATGTATATCTGTAGCCCTGCCATACACACGCTAATGGTATTTTTAGCTTTTTTTCTATGGGAACTGTCAAAAACCTTCCCTTGTTACTATCATCGACCTACTAGAAATCATTGAAAATTGGCAATGGGATGTTTATCAGTAGGTTGCCGGTTCGAAACTGATAATAAACCAAATCTTATAACGGTTCGAATCGAAATTTTACCCAGCAGTCCTTGATAATTTGGGCACAACAATTCAAACGTCATTCGGTACAATAACAATAACAAAAGTGCTTCAGTAACAACGCTGTCAACAAAAATGAATCCATTGTGCAATAATGTTTTCGTCAACAATTGTAACACGGTACTTAATAAAAGTTTTCAACTAACACGGGCTTAACAATTTTGCGACAAATCTCATAAAGGTCATTAAACTTAAGGAAAATATGAAAGGAAGATGCTAGCAGAAATGTATTAAAATTTAAAATATGTAGTCTAATAACAATTTTCAATCGATACAGTATAACTCATTTAATATCAGTGTTTTAATTAAAACATTGTTATTTGACATTTGGAACCACTTAAAATTGTAAATCAATTGCCTAAGCAACATTTTGTATACCGTAGGGTTGCATTATGGGCTGGATCCAAAATCAGGTTTAACATGGTAAGAATTCTTCCGCAAAACATTCGACTGGGTGCAACGTTTGTGTCTGCCACAAACACAAACACATTAGTGGACTTGTGAAAAAGCCAATACATTGACTACTTGCCCTTTTAGACACTCGCTGGTATTCAAACGCTAAAGCCAAAAACATTAGGTTGACTAGATTTTAAAACAATGTATATATACATATACCGTGTGGTAGATTTAAGAATCAATTAGCATAAAGAGAAAAGATGGGTTAAGAGTTCCAAACAAGTATGGGAAATGGTGTTTTACGAATTGCGTTAATTGCAACAGATTGCAACATACAACTCATAACATTTACAGTGACTTAGGAATGATCATCCATTCATTTTTTTCTTCATCTTGTTATCCTCCTATATCAAATAGAATCTCCGGATGAATCGCGTTCGATATGGGAAGTAACTTTGACGGGAGGGCATTAATTGCGCCAAATGACCTGAGTCAGGTTATAAGGTATTCCTGAATTGCGCCAACTACTCCAGGGAGCCACAGCCACCCGATACGTTCATTAACTGCGCCAAGTGACGGCCCTTGACTGTATAATTGAGTAGCTTAGGTTAGGTTGGTTCAGTTAGGATGTTAAGTTAGGTTAGGATGACACGTAAACAATGACATTCCTTCTGCCGGCAACTCACCCAACCGGCCAACCTGACTTGGGTTTGGCCACAGACAAGGGAAACAAAGTTTTATTTTATTATAAAACAAACTTTTATTTCCTTAGTCAATGGTTTGGCGCAACAAAGGAACATTTTTTGGGACCTTTTGAGGGCTTGGCGAAATTAAGGAACTCCTTGGCGCAATTGATCATTGATGCACTACCACTTTGACTCATCGCAGTAAGACTAGGGAATAGATTTATATTACTAATATGGGAGTTCATGTTTCGTGTATTACTTCATCCATGGTTGTAAATTAATCGTCATATGTTTCTTTTCTTTTAAAGATGCCCAGATGCACAGTTCTTTCAAACATACCTTGTTAAAGATCTATAATTTAGTTTAAATAGAACTATACCACATTAAACGTGTAAACTAACATAATATGCATACTAACTTAATATTATATTTATGCAATTCAAAACCCCACAGCTCTCTCTCTGAATGAGGGGAAGGGGGAGGGGGTTTAACGGCTTCCATACGGAAACAATTTTTTACTCAAACTACCCATTTTTCAGATAAATTTAAACAGAAAATGTGTTAAATTTTTATTCTACGCCAATTGGTTATCACGTTTTTTGAATGTAAAGGTTGACTGATACGGAGAGAGGGGCGTATACATTATTTTTCCATATACATGAATTGTATACAGAATTAATTATCCACATTTGATTAAAAAAATATGTTTACATAATTAATTAATACTCCGGCAATTAGGATAACCACTATCGATACTAATGGTTTTAAATTAACTAATTCTCCGGCACCGTGCATTGGCAAAAGGTGTATTTTTGTACAATATAAGATGAGACACTTATCTATGGCACGATGGATCAATGGGATCAATATGTTATAGATACAGAAATCAGCTGTTGTAACTTATAATGCTGTTATCTCAGTTATCAAAAAGTTAATACCAAGACTAGCCTATAAGATGTGTTTTAGCAACAAACACATATTACAGACTACAGAGTCCTAGTTGCGTAACAGATTCCAAAACAATTCCTAACTCACTTCTGTATTTTTGGGCAATTTTGGGTAACAAAGGTTACATTTTAAAGTTATACACCATTCCAGAAAGTAAACAGTAATTTTTAAAAGTTATGACTTACGAGTTGTACATTTATTTAAAGTAAACAAACAGAAAAAAGCTAGGTTACGTAAAATTTTACTCACAAATTATTGTTGTTGTAGACGATCCTCTTGAGTCCTGAACGACAGCCGGCACCCAACTCCGGCTTGCCGCCCGCTGCTTGCTACCACAACACGAAAACTAAATTTACCTCCTACGCCGAAATTCCTTGCTCTCTTATCATTCCCTCTACACTTGTACTATCAGATAGTTATTACAGTCGATGATACGAATATATTCAAGAAAATGGTAAGACACGATAATAGTTGTATTCAATAAATTATCTTTAATGATAGTTTAAAGAATGTTTATGAAAATTAAAAACAAACAGGAACCATTTATTTCTTTAAATTAGTTTGCATATGAATTTAGTTCAATTCTATGCTATTATCTCAGAAACGTTACTTAAATTTTGTTTCCAACTTTGTTTAGATATCTTTTTACGCCAGTCATATTATCATATGTTATTTGTGTTTATTTATTTTATGACAATAGTTCGATTTGTAAGGATTTTTTATTTGTTCACAAATGTCTTCGATTTAAAAACTTTTTAACTCAAACTTCTACCGTCGTTATAAGTCGTTATATTATATTTGACACAACTTCTTAGATAAATTATTTCAGTTTTGTTTAAAGTCGAAAAAATTACAAAAACAAAGTAAAGTAAAATGTTGCCCTATTCCGTTACTTCACTACCACTACATTATTTATTGCAATTCCGTTTATTCACTACTGGAATTTTTTCGTAATCAGCAGTTAGGTTGGTTTAGAATAATTCTATTTTATAATTGATAGGCCTATATTCATAGACTATAGTATGCTAACTGTTAAAAAAATCGGAATTGCATTAAAGAAAGTAGTGGTAGTGAATTAATGGAAAAGAACCTATAATTTTATTTTTGAAAACCAAAGTTATCGGTAAAGATGGTTTCTAACTCATCACACTGATATAACTTAATATTTATATAATTATTTATAGGTGTTATGAATTCTGTTGAATTGAAACCATTTTTTTCAGCTCCGTTGAGGAAAAGTATTGGAGGAGCACAGTGTATTCGTACAGTACGTTAATATCAATGTCAAACCCAAAACCTAGGGTTTCAACAATTGGAATTTTCAAACAATTATTACAACAAACAACTAGTATAAACTACACTCGTAAGTCACAACTGTTTAAAAACACGAACTAAACTTAAATTTGCAAGCGCTGCTGAACACGGTACATATAAGTTTCTGTCGACGGGGGAAATCTCGCGGGGAATTTTCCCGGCGTGGTTTCGCCTTCTTTGCTTTTCGTACACTATCGCCGATACATGCGTGATGTTGAATCATTACAATGTTATCGCAAATGCCTAAACCGATCGAACTTCCCCACCTACTAGATTTATGGCGATTTCCACTAATCGGTGATTCCGTTTCGTTTGTTCTTCTTTTCTTCGGAAAGAATTGTACAGGTTTTTACATAATTCCTTATTTGGGCAGTTTAGGTACTATATTAAGTACTAATACTACTAAGTAAGTACTATATTAAGTTTTAGTATTATATTAAGTGTTCTTTGAGGATTTGAAAAAAATCACTTATGTGAGAGTTAAGTTTGTCGAAAGTCGTTAAAAAATCCAATATGGTTAGGGTTATAAATTTTTTAAATTATGAACACGAACTAAAGTGACCAAAACTCGAGTGTTTCGAGACTAATTACTAATGGTAGACTAATTTGAACATAGAATAATATTATTTCCGTTATTTAAAACAAATTCCAATAAACGCGATAATTTTGCACAAACGATATTTATTATTTTACCAATCAAATTTATATTGGTTAATTGGTTGTTGATTTGTATCGTTACAAAGTTTTTAGAATCAACATCTGTAGCTTCATAAAACATCTTTGCTTTAAAAAAATATAATTTCACGGGGTATTGTAACTCATCAAATTGTGCCATTTCCTATTGTGTCTCTATTCCTATGGTGTGTAGGTTACTTGCGTTGTTCTGAACATTGGCCTTACTGATTCTTTTATATTGTACCAGAAGATATGCTGCCTCAAAAGAATTACTATTGCAATGCTCAGAAATGTTAACCTGTAAACTTGACTTAATTCCTGCCACAAAATTCAAAAACCCAGCAACCCAGCTTGCGAGATTGAGGGTTAGGGATCAACAAGTGAGAAGTGGTTGGTGACGTCATCATCGATCGCCACCCCCCTTTATCAACCGCCCCCCCCAAGCTGCATCCCTCATACTTACACCCGTATAAGTTTCCAATGTGTTACATAAGTTGTAGGGAAATTAAAATATAATAGGAATACTAAAAATATACTCAAACCAATTTATTATCACCTAATGTATAGAGTTATAACTGTTATTTTAGGCAGACACAATTTACTTATATAAATTAACTAACTTATACTTATCATTTACCTAGTTGGAGGATACGTTTATAATAGGTTACGTATTAGCACAGATTATAGAACCAATAAATGGTCTTTAGTCTGTGGTAATAGCTAGTGAATTAGTAGTATTTATTGATTAATTGACCATAAAACCCAAGGTTATTTTCCTAGTTTGTAGTTCACATAAAGTTGATCTTTTGCTGAGTTGACTAATGATTGAGGAATATAAATTGCGAACTCTAACTGGTACATATTTTCGTTTTCCCCCGAAAAAGGAGTTCTGGTAGAAATGTCAATTATTTTAAATCTTAATTTGATCATTATACCGATAAGTGACTATCAAAATAATATCATAGAATACTAAATACTTATAAAAATATATATAATACTTATAATACGATTCACTGATATTTGAGGCTAAAATAATTTACTTTTAAGGAACTTCAAACCTAATGGATAGCACAGTAACTTTCATATCAGAAAATGTTTTTAATGGGGTCTAAGGTATTCTCTACTCAGTCTACTCTATTTATTTATTTTAAACGGGCATCTCCATTTTTACAACCATACAAATCAAATCAGTACAACTCATGATGGATTATACCGTAACATATTATAACAAACACAACAGAAACCGTTTGATAGGTTGAGATCAAGATGTATACATCTTGGGTTGAGATTAGTCTATGGTTATCGTCAAAGATAATAAATAAACTGCATTGCCGACGTGACAGTGGTGAAACTGTAGCCCTGGGTGAAAACAGAGGAAAACAGAGGGCAGTAGGAGTGCTGCTGCTGCCCCAAGTGAGGAGATTCGCAACTTAAAGACGAAATGCAAACTGCATTACCGACTGAAACGGAACGCTAATGTTGCATTGCAATCTGCTATGGTGGTGAAAAAGTAGAATGTTTAAACAACACCAAAAATACTGTCCAGCGTTTATCAATAAGAAAATTTATGTCAAGACACTTCACAGAGGTAATAATATCTCTACAGCTTGTCGTGGGCACGTCACAGTTTTAAAATGTCCTAGGAATGTAATAATGTATAGTATTTTTTTCTACGCCTGTCTTGACTATTGACGCAAGTCATTATTCATAAATAAATTGTTTTATTTGAATGCAATAGTTTTAAAGTAGTGAAATAACAAGAAATAAACGGTAAGCATAAACCCATCGAACAAAATCAAAACGTATATTTTGTCCTCTACTGAATTTGAAGTATTATAGTTCATGAAATTCACGAGGACCGAGGACGCATGAATGTAAAAACTAAAATATAATAGCACACAACAATTAGTTATACCATTGACTATGGTTATACATACTCAATGAACTAAGCGTGGTAAAGCAGAGGCTATTTAGGAGCCTCAATGTTGGCTACACTGCTATAGAGGGTGAAATGCGAGATCTAAAAAAAAGACAAGCGTTGAGCAAAAGCAGAGCACTGAGAGAGACTAGAGTAGAGAGAGAGTGAGCAGTTCGTTCGTCACCATCTGTTCTTAGTTGTAGTTGTCATAACATAATCCATTTGTCATTTTGTCAAGGCGGGCGAAGGCAGTGTCGGCGTCGGTTCGGTTTCGCACTCCGCAGACGACGAAAATGGCTGGGGAAAAGGGAATGACCTCAACCTTTTCCACGTTTGGTTTCATTTTCAGTGTGTTTCTAATTTGTGTTTCGCTGTTTTTCGAAAGATGGAAGCAGTTTGTCATGTTCTTCCTTTTTTGGTTTTTCTTCACAGAAAGACGTTACCGATTTTTGTATATGATTGTGAAGACTCTCCCCAGAGACCTCAGGTACGTTTATGTAGGTTATGTTTGGATTACCAAAGATTAGTCTGGAAAGCTACAAATTGTTTTAGTTATAGTCTCTGTAATTCGAAACACAAGTTTAAAGCTGCATTGTTTATTCATGTTCTGGGTGACTTACGTCCACTATTATTATAAAGCCCCTAACCCCAGTTTTCAGTTTATGGGTGTGGTTGTGGGGGAGTGCCGGCGTTGGGACTCAGTTCCAATTCCAAATAGATACCAGACACCACACATTGACATTATAGGCCTATTTAAAGAGAAACATTCTTGGAATCATAATATAGTTAGCCTGCCATTAAGTTCATACTGATTACCGTTAGGGATATGACTGGTTTCTAGCTAAACAGATGTGGGCCTATAATTATTAATAGGCCTAGGCTGACTTTTCAAAAAGTAAATTAAGTTAAAGACGAAATAAGGAAAAACGGGTAGGCTACATTGAGTTAATCGTCAAAACTTTATCCAACTACACGATTATTGATTGTTATGGTACAGCCAATATATAAAATATGTTTTTGTTAACTTAGTTTGAGTTTGGTTATTGATTGAATTGGTAGCCTACTTTTAATGGTTTAATCCGATTGAGTCAGATATAAAAGGTACACCAAAAAAACAGGTAATTTGTAGCCTACCTACTTACTGCTTCTCAAATGTAATTTGCTACTGGCATAAGGTATTTTCCTGTAGCTCAGAGTTAGTGTTTTGTGCTCACTAATCAGGCATTACTGATTCAAAGTTGGCCACCTGCTCTTATCACCTCTGGCTTGGCCATGTGAATTATGTAGTGATAGTAGTAAAGTCTCGTCATAGTATTTGAAAACGATGTGAAAGAAAATTGACCCTCAAGCCAAATAAACTCACGATCTGTGATTACATTTCTGCAGTCTCTGTCGCTAAACGCTGTGAGTCCATCGCCTAAAGGATGAAAACGGAGTAAGTTAAAGTGGACGGTATGTGCAAAAGTGGATTTTTGATGTAGTCTTAAGCGTTGAGGTTTTCCATAGTGTCGGTAGCTGCTATCATCTATCAATCTCTTTTGAGGCAGTAACCATGCTAATCGCGTTGTGAATAGACGAGAGAGGTTGGGGCGTCTCTTCAAGACCATCAAGGGCTACGACAAGCCTTGGGATTCTGTAAAACGAAGCTGAATAGGAAATCTTTCTTAAATATATTCACTGTTTTGATGAAAAATGATGAATTACTGCCGGACCCAATGTGGAATCAAGTAGCCTACAGGCTTCTGCAAACTCAAACCCACTTGCACATTTTCTACCACGAAACACTGCATTCACATCTTTCAACTGACAACAGTAACCAACAGGGAAGATCCCCTTCCTATATTCACACTTGGCGGGAACACAACATTTCTTTCATGTCTTTGAAAACTGTGACACGACTCGAGAACTGTAGTTGTCTCATAGCTGGAAAAGCGGTGGATGAAGGAACACAATGTTTTTTTTCAAATTTGAATTATTTTGCTTGGCTGCGACAGCCAGGGTTGCCACCTTAGGTCAGGAAAAAATCAGGACATTGCCCCCCTCCCTCCCGGATTAATATAGGCTTAAATACGGGCATAAGGAACTAAAATCGGGACTGTCCCGGCAGAATCGGGACGGGTGGCAACCCTGGCAACAGCTGATGGAGACCTTTATTTACAGACAACTCGTAGTTAGAATGTGTTTTAATTATCGCTCAATCATTATTATTTATGGTTAACTTAATTCATCCAAGTTTAAAAACAGTCGACTCCTATTATACTCCGTTTACAAAATTTAGGCGGTTTGAGGGGAAGTTCAGCCACTACTTTTTTCCTTAATAAATATAGCACAGCTGATTGGTCTTTTGGCAAACCTCAGCTGTTGAGCTTATTTCAAAGAGGCAGGTTCACGTGGAGGGGATAGATTTATTTCCCTACAACCGCTTATATTTTGTGAACGGAGTATATTTACTTAAATTTATTTATTTGATTTTACTTTTCATATGGTGGACACTGAAATTAAATTAAAATTCTTAACTTGACTTTATTGTTTCAAATCATTGTCTGGAACAACACTGATAAATAAAATACTGATAAAACAGTCAATATTTAACTTCAAAGACATTTCTTACACAATCTAAGGTCAGTAAAGAAGACGTTTTGAATTTAATTCATCATTATCGAATCTTGTGTACTAAAATATAAATAGTTTTTGCTGTTATACATTTTTTTTATCAGAATTTATTTTACAATCTGTTCAAACGAATATGAGAACAATAAGTAAAATAGGTAGCCTAACATAAAAAATGGCAGGAAGCAAGCACCTGTTCATCAACAATCTTGCCAAAAATTGAATCAATCATTTAAATATTTACAGAAATCTGTAGCTTAGGTCCAGCACATGTACAACACTTTTTAATCTGGCAATGCACTGACTATTGTCCAGCAGATTAACAGCAAGACTTTTCGGATGATATTCTAATTTTTCTTGATACTTTTTGCTGGGAATTAAAGTAAACCTTGTCAATAGTCTATAGCGTGTATCTAGTCTAAATAGAGATCGAGAATAAATAATATTATCATTGGCGAGGCAGTTGATGTTTGTCATGGTACTTCGAAAGACTGCTTATTAATTGGGAAAGGTGCAGTTATTGCATGTGTATATAGTGGCACTTAAGATTTGGTTTTTCTATATTCAATTATCGGCGGACTGTCGAAACAGCGAGCGAGGTCGGATATTTGTAAACAATAGGAATCTCATCTACATAAATGGCGACATCGTACGTAGTACAAACTGTCAACGCTGTAATATCACCAACAATCACTCAGTAATTACAACGTTGTTAGTGTAATTGTGTAAATTTAATACTCGTGTAATTAGGACAGCATTGTTTATGGTGATTTGAAATCAGCGCACGTTTTGAGATAACGCCACAATAGACAATTAACTTTTGATAATGGATTTTAAATTATTTTACGACGTTTTTTTTTAAAATTCGCCCCAGAAATGTGTGTATGGAGTCGACCCGAAGAACATTTTTGAAGTTGAACTTCTGAAGGTCCAAAAGTGAACATTCTGAAATAATAAAAATATTATTTCATTTTTTTACCTCTTCTCGCTAACATTTAAGGCGGTGACACACTATCGATCTTTTCCCCGAACAAGACCCCGAACCGAGAAGTGAGAAGGGAGGTGAAAATCTGCAAATTTTCAATCCGGACATTTCCCCGAACAAGACCAAGACCAGATAAGTTCTACCGAGCGCGATAAAAGGGAGTTTAGAGAGAAATGGAGAGCGTGTGTGAGTCAGTAATAAAATATGAAATAACATGTTACAGAATGATAGTTTTGATTGCCTTTAACAATTTTTATGTTTATATTAATTTTGAAAGAATTAAAGTATAACATCAATTACTTAATTCAAGTTAAACATCATTGGTATCATTGATTTAACGGTTTCAACTTGTAAAATACATTTTCAACCTTGACCAAACACACAACATAAATGTCCATAATATATAACGGCAAAATATTACCCAACATTTATTTATTTTAGCAATTGAAGAGTTTAATTGCCATATTAAATTAGAACTATCAACGCTAGCGCAGGCGGCCGCTCGGTGCGGCGCTCGCGACGATGTACGGGGCAAAAATATACCGTGTCACACTATCGTACATCACTCCGTACATCGGACCGATCTTTTCTTTGATCTTTCGCCAAAAAACCGCCTCCAGAGCGCTTGTCTCCCTGCTCGGCCTGATGTCTGGTTCGCCGTTTGAATCGGGGTACGGACCCGTGACCATTGACTATACACCTCTATAAGTAGAGGTGTATAGTCAATGCCGTGACACACTATCGATTCGAACATGCTCCCTTCGACCTCCCTTCTCCCTTCTCCCTGCTCGGTTCGGGGTCTTGTTCGGGGAAAAGATCGATAGTGTGGACCGTCTTTAGTTTTAACTTTCTCCCTCTATAGGCCTACCATAGTATATGGAGAAAATATTGTTTTCGTAAAAAATTTGGAGTTTGAGTTTTTGCTGGAAACATCCGTTTTGGGACCCCCTGAACTCAAGTGGTTTTCAAAGTGATGTTTAAGTGCGTGTCTGTATGTGTGGATGTGTACAGACCACGCCTGTGGTCCGATCTTGATTAAACTTGGTAGCCTATCATAAAATAACCGAAAATTCTGATTTTCAACAAAATGGCTGGAACGATGTTCATTACAATTGACTATGTTATAGACTTTTTAAATCTTAACAAAATTGTACAAATCCCATTGCTGTAAAAATAACGGCTCAAAAGTTATTGCGCACAACTTGTGATTTTTTCCATAAAAACCCATAAACTAATAGGAAATTTTAAAAAACGGCTCCACCGGTTTTGTTAAACAAAGAGTTATTGTACGTCCTGAAACTCTGAACAAAATCTTACAACCCTAACTGCTGTATTACGGTTCAAAAGTTATTGCAACTTTTGCGATTTTTCCATAAAAAAGTCATCACAGATTGGAAACCCATGATAAGATTCGTTGACAATCGAATGGGAAAAAGTATGTTTCAGATTGCTGTTGCCATTTATTTCTAAACAAATCCAGCAGAAACAGCATTAATTACTCTAGTCCGTTACTGGGTTTACAGTCACGGAGCTTCAAAATAGCTATTTCGTCTGTAATGCCTCTTGTTCAGAGGAATGCTACAAGATAGAAAGTGCACAACCTGAGGGTGAGATGTTTATATCGTTCCCTGAGGCTTGTTCATATGTAATCTGTTTACCAATAGAAGAATTCGCAAACTTTCTGACCACATTAACACTTGTATTTAAAGCCAATGTTCCGTAAACTATCCATCCGATCCATGGACAAGCACTGGAAGTTCAGGTTCGTCCGGACAGAGGTTTAGGACGTGTTTGTGGTTTTAATCCATGATTGTAGCTAATAATAATTTAGTAAACACCTATTGTTTATTAATTCTAAAGTTATAGTATTTAGGAAAGCCGTCTGGTGGATGGTATGTAGGTGTTTGGTCTTATGTGATCGTTGGTAGGTGTAGAGCGAGAGAGGCTTTGGAATGAGATAATTTATAACACCTTGATCCTGTTCCGGTTCCGAATGGACTGTTATCTTTATTCTCAAATGAGCCGATATGTTTACCAGTACTCGGGGATATCTGAGTCAATTTAAAGGTGTTTGAGTCGAATTCCTTACGGTATTTTTAGATAACCCTTTAAAATAAACAGTATCAGCAATCTGACACATACTTTCTCCCATTAGCTTGTCAACAACCTTTATCATGGGTAAGCGATGAGAGTAACTAGATATTTAATAGGTAAAATCAGAACATTTGCATTAACTTTTGAACCGTATTTTTTTACAGGAAAGGGGGAATTGATTGCACTATTTTGTTTAGAATTGTGGAGACCACAACAGAGAAATTTCAATCAGAACCGGTTTTTTTCGGAAAAACTGCTTTTTGGTTTTTTTCGTGGGGTTTTATTGGGAAATACAGTAACCATAAAAAATCGAAAAAACTTAAAAAAAAACAAACAACGGCTGTAAACCACTTTTTTGGGTTCAGGGGTACCCTAAACGGATATATCCACTCATAACTCAAACTCGAAAATTTTTACAAAAACAATACTTTCTCCATAGGCCTATCTACAATGGTATAGGATAAGAAAGTAAAAAGTAGTAATACGTAACGATCTCATCCTAGAAAAATACTTTTTGTTAGATAAACCTAAAAACTATTTAACATAACCTCTATATATTTGTACCGGTGAGTAATCTAATTTGCAGACCTAAACCAATTCAACCGCGTCTGCCGGTCTGCGAAAGTGTCGGGCGTTGCGTGTTTTCTTTTATCAATGCGCCTGAACATGAAACTGCACGCCAGCTCCCTGACCCTAGATACAGTATGAGTCACTATTGTTTTGTCTCCTGATAGCAACGATAGTTTCTAGTTTCGATGGGTCTAGTTGGATGGGTCTAGTTTCGAACATTCACGGGTATTAGAACATTAGAACAGAAACGGCATAATCAACATAAATAGATGATGACGTCATTATCCCGAACCGAGAGTAAACGTGTTACTGTAAAAAAGTCTAATCAGCTTTTAAGCAGCAGAAAATAGTTGTGGATTGAGACTCCGTTTCCCACTCACAAAATGTTGTCACCAACTTCCAATCACGTTGTGGAAGCCTGTATTTCTAGCCGTCGGCACCTAGATTGTCGGATGTAAGCCTTTCCCCTGATGGTTGTATTAGTTTTGTGACAACAAACTGCACTTGTTTACCCGACCTTGGCTCAGTGCTTGGTGTGGCGCAATTCATTCATTGGCTCGACAAACATTTGAACTGCGCCGCCTTGAGATGAAGCTTTGCTCTGTGGTTGAGACTGACTGGTTGTATACGATGTCGCAGTTAAATGAATTATGATTTTTTTCACACAGTTTTTAGTTAGCCGAGAACCATGGAATTGTAACTATCAAAATCAGTCTTTGGGTTGCCCCTCTTAATTTGCAGTATGGGTTTCCTAACAAGCTCCACTTTCTATTTTCGCAATATGCGAGTGCTGTCGGCTGTTTCGACAAAGTAGGAGTGTGTTAAGCTAACATTCATACTCTTCAGTTTAAAATTCAGTAAGATTTGCGAAACATGAAACTCGAAGAAGTTTTGCAGTCCAAACGTACAAATTGTGGTGTTAAAAGGTGCAGGTAACTAGGTATGGGAATACACTACACAGCTTATTTTCCCTTATCACTTGGCACACTTTGTGAAGAAAATTATGTATTGATAAACCTTTAGATCCGGTATTTGTGGTTAATGCGTCGAGTAGTATTTCCGCAAGAAAGGACACTGAATTAATTACTTTTCTGACTGAACAGTGGGTTTGTGTTTTAATGTTTGGCAAGAGGAATTGGACCGTGACAAGCGGAATGAGGATATGAACGATATAATTGGCACAGAGGGCCTATGTCAAGGTCAAAGTCTAGGCCAAGGCCATATCTGTGCGTGATCTTTGTTCACGCTCTGGTTGTACTTTTAATACTTTTTCATTGAAATGGCGACCATACAAAGAAGGTATTTTAAGCCAAGTATTAATGGAGGTTAGGTTAGGTTGAATGGCGCGATTTTGTAGGCTTTTGAGGCCGACATATTGACATATTCCTTAGACACAGCGGTTAATTAATAGCCCATCCAGCTAATGTTAACTAAGAGACCTACAGCACAGCCTACAGTTTATAGTGGAATCCAAACCACATTTATGCCTTTGTATTAACGAATTTACCTAATTATCAGGATAGTACTGCGGATATTCGTAGTACAGTACTCACTACTGCGGACGTTAATCCACACCAGGGAGTATTGCATGCACACTGCATGCCTATAATATCCACAATTCGTGACTTCTTGGTAGCTGGATTACAAAACAACGCCGCGGCCCCAGTCTTGTAAAAATTTTTGTGTATTTTTGTACACCAAGTTCCCATTGGATATTCAAGAAATCCATATGAAAGCAATTAATTTTATTCCTCCACCGAATAATCATAATCAATAGCTAGATTAGAGTACCGGTACGCAAGAGAAACCTACTTAGGGCCGGACTACACGAGCGTATGAAACGCCGCCGATAGTACGCGCAAAAATGTCTAGGACTACACGAAGCCGACAATCAGCAGCGTATTGAACGCGAGAACATTGACTACACGAGCGTATAGAACGCCACCGACTGTCCTCGCCCAATGTGACTGACATTTGGCTATGAATACACAAACTATATAGTTTGTAACTATGTAGTTTGGTAACTATAGTTTGTGTATTCATTGCATTTGGACCGTTCCAATATGGAAACGATACTGTACAAGTCGGATGTGTAGCTGGTATGATATATTGTTGTAGGCTGTTAAGAATAAACGTCGTGCAAAGAGGCGTTGGTAGTCACACCCAACATTATCAAGTTGTTTAGTAGCAGGGCAGTTTCAAGTAATGTTTCCATAGAATGTACTCAGAATTTTTTTTCAGCAAAACAAATACAAATATTGAGACACAAAAAACCATTTTAAGTGTTATAAGACGTTTCTTTTATTTAGGCTACTTTCCGTAAATTTAATAACACGTACAATGCTGATCAAGAAGTTACAAAAAACAATCAAAAAACTACTCCAATTACAACAAGTAGTGCAGAATTGGACTTGCCAAAGTGATGGGAGGGATGTATCAACCAACGCGCAGGAGAAATGCTAGTTGCCGCTACGTGTAGTCCGGCGAGCCGACGATCTGCCCGCGTATTTTACGCATCCAGATGCGTTAGATCTGCCGAACGCCTGAATTACGCGTCCTCGCCAGGCAGACAAAACGCTCATGTAGTCCACATCATATAAAGCTATTGGCTCTGCAAAAAAAGCAGACGGTCGGCGGCGTTTCATACGCTCGTGTAGTCCGGCCCTTAGTGGATTCACGACTATGTGTCTTTTAAATTATATTATATTTATTATTTAATTAGAATAAATATAATATAATTTAAAAGACACATAGTCGTGACATTTTCCTCAAGTCCACTGCCGCCATTGCAAGGGGTAGTTCCCTCCCTGGCAACCCCAGCTGGCGTGAAGCGTAATTATATTCTGTCACGACATTTTGTAATGTAGACGATCGTTGGTATTAAAACATTGATTGTTGGCGTCGCAATGAAACAGGCACATGATGTAAAACTTTATAGACCAACTGGATTCTTCTGAACTCTTGTAGCATCAGTTGGGTAATATCTTAATCCTTTTGTTGAGAGCATAGCTTGACTTTATTGATAACTTATCAACGTCATTCTCTAGCTTTGTGTAATAAAGTAGATTTTCGTTTTCTTCCAGTGAATAGTGTACTTACATTACGAAATTGAATATGTAGGCCTACTTACTGACATCTGTTAGTCTGTTTTGATATAGTAAAATTTGTTTAGTGGGAACTCTACAACTATTCATTGGTATTTTTCTGTTTTGAAGCTAATTGTGTTCTATTTGGAAGTTCAATTTAAAACAGCCGTGGCACCAATAGCCCTACATAACGCAAGATCTACAGTATTGTCAACATAATTGTTACAGGATCAACTCGGCTCTTCTCCAAAGGCAATCAGTAAAATATTAATATTTTATCATTACAACTCAACATTTAAATAATTAATTGACCGTTTCACAATGCATTGCTTAGATCATTCAAAAATTATATTAGTAAAACTAAACCTTATAGTTAGTTTATTAGATGATAGTATGACAAAAAAAAAAAACAACTAACAAAATATGAAAATTCAAGCGTAAGAACAAAAGTAACAAAAAAGGAAAAATTATGTTTGGCGATAGTCATAGAAATTATCTTGGTCCTCTGTTCCTGCAATAATTGCTCTTTTTGTTATCATTTTCCAAAATTTTAGTGTAAAAATTAGAAAATTTTAAAATTAAAGCAGTAAAATATTAGCAAGAGTTTTACAAAAGTCAACACAGTGGTTGTTTTAGCAGAGACAAGAAACTTGGACACCATCGCTTTCATAAAGAAGAAAAAAGAACTTCTTGTCAAATACAAATTTAAATAGAATTCAAACACTTTGTGAATGTGGTTTGACAAGCCAACGTAGTGTTTGTAAAATGTCTAAAACTTATGCCGGAACTTATAAAGAATTTTCCACGGAAGGGAATCATGTTATATCATCATTCCCCCACCTTTATTCATAACTTAACATCAACTGTGGAGTCTAAAATTACATTTAATAATATCAAAATATTATGAAGAGCAAAGTACCAAAGATAAAATCCTGTTTCCGCTTCTAATTCAGAACGTATTAGGAACAAATTACATAATCTCTGGTAACCCAAAGAAGATAAGTATTTAATAACAACTCAAGATGCCATTTAGGTAACCAAACAAAACTGAATAACATTCAAAGGAACATAGTTGATAAAATCTATGTACCGTTATTGTACTGTTCTATGTCACATCTGGAATGAAAATTTCCTAAATTAATTTAAAACAACTCGATTCTGTCCAATCCATATAAATCCCAAAGTACCCATGAACTTTTGAGAAAACGAAAAGTCACACCCCTAATGTTCGTCATGACGAGAACCCTTGCGCTAAACTATCCATTATTTCATAAATTGCCCTTAAGGTCGTAATTCCTTTCTTAAGGGAACTTCCAAACCTAATGCTAAAAATACCTCAGCTGTACAGTACTTATTTGTTTATTATTCTCTCAATTTGTTACCTTATTAAAATCATGTTGATTATTTGTTTGTTTTACTATGTATTCTGTTTTGTTTATTTCAGCTTAAGTTAACCAATCAATCAATAGTTATATTAATACTTATGAAGTCAAACCCCGTGGGTAACAGCTAGTTAATATAATCATATTTTAAATAACTTCTTGATCAGCATTGTATGTGTAATTCAATTTATGGAAAGAAAAAAAAAACTTTCTACCACCACTTACCTTCTTTTAGATGTTACATCTTGTGAGTTAACAATATTCGTGTAAACATATGTTGGAAGTGTTATTAGACATATTTTCATTTGTTTTCTGCCAATCTTTCAGTTTATGATCAAATTCTTTCAACCTATTTTAGCAAAATGAGTTTGTATTTTTAAGCCTTTCTAACTATGATAGGAAAATCTACAATCAACACTTTTGACAGGTCCTACACAGTTCATCATCATTTAAAAATAATGTTACCTCTCAGGCAATTCTTTGTGACCAAAGTTTTTGATTATCACTCGTAATTTGTAAATATTTCTGAAAACCTCTTGTAAGATCTTCATGGCTAGGACTCCTCGAACTCATACTGTAGATTTGTGGTATTTAGGTGAATATTGTGTCAAAATAGTCAAAACTCTTTTTACCAAAGTTTCAGCCTTCTTTCGAATGCCATATTCAAAGCACTAGGAGCAGAACTCCAGAGCCCTGAAGTGGGCACAGCTGATTTACCATCACTACTAAAGCATGCGTCTATCCATGATGATGAGCAGATAACTCAATAGAATAGGAAGAACATAAAATTTTATGTCTTCTGAAAAATGTCACACTATACACCGAGACTAAAATGTTGGTAAAAATTGTTTCATCTTTTTTGACACTTGACCAAGGAACACAAATCCTATGTATTAATATTAATTTTTACAGAGGTGAGGGAAAACCTTAACTAGACAATTTACTACTACAACACTAAATAACATAGCTTACTTTTCATACTTTCAATCAACATCCAAACACATTAATGTTTGTAGGAATCATTGGAGTCCAAATGGAGCTTAGACAAAAAGAATTAAATATAGACTGTCAGCCGTGCTGCGACGTAACTACATGGCGCTCCCAGCGGTGAAAGCCAGAACCTATGCTAATCGCAGCACGGCTGACAGTCTATATTTCATTCTTTTTGTCTATGTTAAAAGTAAAGACACATCTCATCACAAAGTAGAATAATGATGATTAATGCTTCTATTCCGTTACAGAGGGATCTTGAGGTTCGGGTTGACTTTGGCACAGTTCTACAAGTGGAAGATCCAAGGCGGAGGAACGGCTCGTATCTTCTCCACCAATGTTCGAAGACATCCCAACAAGATCGCCTTCCACTTCCAAGACCAATCTTGGACGTTTAAACAGGTTAATTTTACTGTATTTATAAACTCTGTTTCTAGAAGTATCCACTCAATTAAATTAAAGCTAGGATATGAATGATAGAACTACTTACGTACTGCCTTTTGTACCAATTTTATACATTTTATGGTTGCTTGTGCCGATTCAGAAAGAATTACAAACAGTTTTTTTGCAAATGAAATTAGCCATTTAAAAAATTACCTTAATATGTCGGGAATAAACCTATCTGTCTCGCACTTAAGTCCAAATGCTGACTATATTGGTCTGGCTGGCAAGTCACACCCTTTGACCAGTCACACTACTCTGCACTTCTATGTTCAGTGTAATAGAATATCTAATATATTACATCAGACACTTTATACATTTCATTAAGTCAATATGTAGCATTTTATGACAAAACACCATCTAGTCTTTCCGCTAAAATGAATAAGATTTGGCTCCAATTACGTCAGATAAGCAGGATTCTTTCAGCAACAAGTGTTAACAAAATGTCGTCCGCAGGTGGACGAGATCTCCAACCAAGTAGCGAATGTGTTCAAGAGCGAGGGGGTGAAGCGCGGAGACACTGTGGGGCTGTTGATGGAAAGCAGACCTCAAGTGGTGTTCTATTGGCTGGGACTGACCAAGCTGGGAGCAGTGACGGCTCTGATCAACACTAACCAGCGGACGACGGTGTTGTCTCACTCCATCAGTGCGGGGGCCTTCCATAGAATAATCTGTGGTACGGAACTACTCCATGGTGAGTTTAATTCTTTGTTTACAATTTCTCATAGAAATTTAGTACAGTCAAGGTTTCCAATAATGTGATAGTATTTTATGGGTAGTGGTCCTTCCAGTGAAGAAACTCGTCGATGGTGTAAAATGCACGGGTTTGAAGCCAGCGTATGAGTTCTGTCCTCAGCTGCTTCCCCTGATGCTTCTTTAATTCTTCCAGTAGATAGTTGTGTAGTTTAAAATGGTTTATATTACTTGTCCGTCAGTGATCCTATTGTTGTCGTCTTAGGCAAGAGACAGCCTAAGACAACAACAATAAGATCACTGACGGACAGGTAATATAAACCATTTCATTCAATAAGTGATCCTTGGCCACTAAGCATAATGTTGTGTAGTTTGTTTTCTATATAAGATGTTTTTTTTTCTCATATAGGCAGCTGTGATGGTGGGGTAGGTTGAACCTGGAGGCATATCTTGTGTCAGGGCTGTGTAAATCTGCTCCTCTTGGTGGTGATTTCTTATCAGCATACAAGATTACTTCCCTAATATACAGGGCATTTGCTGTTAGAACTTTTAGGGTTATAAATGCTTCCCTGCAGCTATCTCTGTATCGTAGACCAGATATGGTCCAGCTTTTTTTTCAAGATAAGTTCTCTTTTTTGCATTTAAAGTTTCCAGCTGTACTGCCCCCCCCCCCCCCCCCAGACTAACAGACCGTATGTTAGGTGAGATTAAAACAGAGCATAATAGGTGAAAAACTGGTGAAAACTCAACCTATGATTCTCTGGACAAAGTTCTATTGATTTTTAGATGATACAAGCAGGACTGACCAGTTTATATTTAGACAGTGCTGTTAATTTATTTTTTGTTCCTCTCTATGCCAGTGGCATTTTTGCAAAAGTTAAGTCATAACCTTTTTAGGGGAACGGTCCAAACCCATAAAATGTTTAGTGGTTGTGCCGGGGATTGAACCCATCCCTCCGGCCACGAAGTCCGACACGCTAACCACTAGGCTAGCAACCCACCCTAAAAATTTAACAGCATATTAAATACTATAAGGATCCGGTGGACTACATGACCTAGGTTAATTACCTGTGGTCAGACCAACATGTTTGGAGGCATGCTGGAGGTTTAATTGAAGGCTTTGATCTCAGTAACAATTGGAGGCAAGAAATAAGGCAATAAATACTTGTGGTAGGGAAAGGGGTGGTCTGCCAGGGCTGCTGTGATGAGTAGGGTGAGCACCAATGACTCAATCTCTTTCCGCTAGGTTTTGTAAGGTGGAGTTTTATTTAAAAGGGTATTAAGTCCATGCATTTAGTTCTTGATTCTGAAAAGAGATCAGTGTGGAGTTTAAAAAGATAATTTGATAAGTTAGAAATCTGAATTGTATGGCGATATTTTATCTATAGTTTGATCTGCCTCCAATATGCTTCTCTTTCTAAACTGCATTGTACGGATTTATAATCCTAGTTAAAAATAGAGAGCTTTAATAAAGAGGTAATTAGTTGTGCCAAGTAATGTTTACTTATCCTACGATAAATCCTGTTATAGCTTACATGTTCATCCACATGTTTAAAAATAATTATTGAGTGGTGGTCGAGCGATTTTTCTTATATAGCCTACCACAATACCAAAACTCTTTCTCTTACATATATTCTTTTTAATTGAGCGGAGCGAGCGAAGCTCTTTGAGATCGGACCTTATGCAAACTATGTAATCAATTAACTCAATAACGGCTGAACATATTGAATCCAAACTTACCAGGGGTATTGCGAGAAATATTTTAGATGTTTCGAAACAAACAAATTTCAATTTGATAATACCTGTACACTTTTAGACTGACATAAAATTTGCAATGTTTAACATTAGTCTTATGGGTTGCCATGATGGTTACGAGATAACAACGTAGATGTAAACAAAGAATCGTAGCGTATGCGACTCGACATTATGTATCCACGGGCACCTCAGCTTGCACATGCGCAGATGGCCTAGGTACAGTTCCTGGGGTAACTGCTTGTAATTACAAAAGACAGTACAAAAGAAAAGGGCAGTCTGATGAATACCACTAAGCATTGATTAATAATGCAGTACACAGATTCGCATTACTAATTACTGTCGGCCTTATACAAGCAAATTAATTATTTAGGTGATTCTTATTTCTATTAGTTTTATAGCAAATATTGCTTTATAACAGCAAAAGAAAATCTTCATTATTGAAAATTATAGAAACTGCATTTCCGAAGCAGGCATTCAGTATTTTCAAATGTTGATAACAGTAGCCTATCCTATATAATAATAATAATAATAATAATAATAATATCACTTTATTGTCATATTTTTTAATTTCCCCATACCTTGTTTGCAGCTCTGGAGGAGGTGTTGCCGGAGTGGCCCCAGTTGAAAGTGTACCTCACGGGTGCGTCGCTCTCACAGTTGCCCCCCGGCAGTGTCACCCTGGACACACTTCTATCGTCTGCACCCACCACACTGTCGCCCCACCACACTGCAGGGGTTGATATGAATGACAGCTTCCTACTCATCTACACCTCTGGAACCACGGGTATGCCCAAGGCTGCCAAGATGACTCACGCAAGGTAAATATTTTTAAAATGTTTTTTTGCCTGACTTTGTTATCGAGTAAAATAAGTTTTGACTACCAAGCAAAGGTATAGGTTTAATTTCTACTTTTGCCATCACCGAACAAGGCTAATGGAGATTGTAAAAAACTACTAAGGGCTGTATGTAAATTAAAATCTTCATGAACTGCAGACGCAGCCAAGTTAGCTAGTTATAGTCTAAGACTCGCATTGTGCTCATAATTTCATCCTACTACTGAAGCTGGTTTCAAACCCTATGCAATGGCATCGGGTGTCTCGTTATAATAAGGAAAACAATATGAGGGATAATCGTTGTCCTTGCCAAGTATTAACACGTTCGCATCGGGTTACCGCCCGGGCGGTAGCTCCGCGCTCTGCCACGCTGCGGCGCGCCGCCCGGGCGGTAATGTGCACCCGCCAAACTTATTCCGTTTGAGTGCAGCCGCACTCCGGTGTAGGTCGGAGTATTTTTGTCCGTGCTTCGTGTATGACATTGGCAGATTTGTGGTGCAATCCATTTGTAATTATCGTTACTCGTTCCGAAACTATACCTGGTGGATTTTGAATCACTCATTACGTTTGTTAACTGTAATTTTGTGCTATATTAATTTTGTTTTATTGTAAAATAATGGCATCTACTGTGGGTGTTTAGCAAACTACGTCAACTCTTGTCATGAAACAGGACATCACCACACGTTATTTGATATTCGTCATACCGAAATATGAAAGCCAATAGCCCGGCAATCGAGTTTGTTCGACGCTGCGGGCTGCGCCGCACTGGGGCTACGCCTGCCATTTGATGGGCAGCAGCGAACGTGTTAATCGAGAAGTAGGGTTCACCGTTGTCCTCAGTAGTCTGTTATAGAGGTTCGCTATAAGTGACCTATCTTACAAACTGTGATCTGCATGCAAAACTCTCCCAACATTGGTCTCTAAATCAAGCATTCCAACACTATAGAAACTCCGTAATCATATTGTTTACAACCACCTCTGAACTTTGCTCCTCACCCCTTATAAAATTTTCCTATGTAAATTACCTTACCCCATCACTAACGTCATGTGAAGATAAACTTCAGTAGCGGTTGATGCTCACAGAAATCTAATTACATAACACAATTCTTACTTAGTGAAAAACAATTTTCCTTAAAATAATTTTTGGCTACTGTGACAAGACTAATCGTCACATCGGGCAAGAACTAGGAGAACTAGAATACTAGTAGATTAAGTAAAGAACATTCTGGATTGGCGCTTGTTGGATAGGTAATCTCCAACAACTCCTCTGTCAATTTACATTGTATTTCAGATCTTATATGCTGTTGCAGGCTTTTCATGATGGCTAGAGGTATCTACAACATGATGTGGATGCACAGTGATGACGTGGTCTATGACAGTCTACCATTGTATCACACAGCTGGAGGTTGTCTAGGTGTAGGCCAAGCTGTACTGAATGGCCTCACTGTTGTTATCAGACCCAAATTCAGTGTTTCCAACTTTTGGACGGACTGCATAAAGTACAAATGCACTGTAAGTAGTAATAAAATCTGAGTCAGACCTAGTATAGCATTTTTTCCCCTCTAAGGTATGTTGAGGAGTTTTATTCAAATGTACAAAACTTTAATTCCTGAGACTTTACTTGGACTGTTTCAGTTCTCCTACTGCCCTTGGGGTTATAGGGATCATTTATTTGTTCTTGATTTATTATACAATTTAGAAATGGTAACATTAACCATTATATTGTAATAGTCTACATCCTATAGAAAATCCTATATTTTGAAATATTTGGGAACTGTAAAATCAAAATTATACAGTAGAACCCCTCATATCTGACTTCGGATTAACTGACTCCTCGGGATATCCGACCTAGTGTCCGACCGTCACTTGTTTTCTGTCTGGGGTGATATTGCTGAGCGAGATCGGTTAACCGAAAGGCTGATCGCGGTTGTTGCCGTAATCGCGGCAGACGATCACCATTGTCGCCGATGACAGGTTTTTTCGCCGTCTCATGAGACGATTACCGAAGTCGCGGGGACTGCAGGTTAAGCTCACTGGTTTTGCTGCGGTCGAGGGAGATGATTACCAATGTCATGTGGACTGCAAGTTACCCTCACGGGTGTTGTCGCGGTCGTGGAGACTACAATGTATGTAATTCAATTGGGAATCTCTTAGACCACAGGGTGTATTGGAGTTTTGTAGATATTTTCAGTTTATAATCAATTAATCAATTCTTTTAGACAGCAATAAATACTTGGTGCACATTTTAACCTGAATATGAGTGAACGAGTAGAGAATAAAGTGAGATAATCTGTGTAACTTTCTTACTGACTGATCAGCTGTTTCTTTGCCAGGATCATGATTAAGACCAGCAAGGTCAAGTTTTAAACCATCAAAAAGGCTAGGTGAGGCTAAGTACTAGGTGAACACAATTTACCACTCTGCTACCCATCTATAATCAGTTCAATGATGGTAAATATTTGTCAAATTGTTGTGTGACTGTTTAATCATAATGAACGTGTGTGTGTTAGGTGGCGCAGTACATCGGAGAGATGTGCCGGTTCCTACTGGCCGCGCCGGACGCCGAGTGTCAAAAAAGCCATGCCGTGAGATTAGTTATGGGCAACGGACTGCGACCTCAGATCTGGCAAGATTTTGTCTCACGGTTCAATATCCGAGAAGTGGGGGAGTTCTACGGGTCCACGGAGGGCAACTGTAACATGAGTAAGTTGACGAGTAATATTTAGATTATTTCTAGAAATTATTTCCAAGACTAATCAGCTCTTGTGAATCTTTGGAAAACAAATTATTAAATAACATGGTTGGTAAAAGCTCTTGCTCTTTTACAACTTTTGAACTTACAAGATCAAATAAACTTCAACTTAAGAGTCCTTGAAGCCTAGACGTTCCAACTCGTAAAAAAATTGAAGAACTACAAAGAACATTTCTAATCTCACAGTATACTAGATATTTAAATTATAATCACTTTGGTGTTTGAAAAAATATTTTTGGACAATAAATAACTCCAGCAGCTGTTTGAAATTATCCAAGAGTGCCGCTAGTCTCCAAGGACTCTTAATCAAGGCCAAGCTTATGGACAACAGACGACAAATGTATGCACATTATGACAGAAAACAAAACACAAGAGATGAAACACGGAACTAAACTCAGGGTAGTTCAAGCATGATAGGACCCTTAACATTCTGACTGAGTATAAGAAGTGGTGGGGGATGATTTTTAACAGTGAAATGAGGTCAAGTCTGTTCCAAGAAAAACGTTTATGAACTGTGACTTTTATGACTTAAGCCTGGTAAAATCATAACCAGCTGAAGGAAACTCCTTAATGTAAAAAGTTTTCATTTCACACAAAAAGTTCATTTTAGCAAACTTCCATTCATTTCATTCCGTTCATTTTTTTTGGGAATAGTAAAAAATTGTTTTTCCTGTTTTCGACCCTGAAAACATAATATTTTTCAATTCCTTTCTAAACCACGATGTAGAGCTTAAAAAAGCAAATAATTAAGTATATTGAAGTGTTGTTCGCTAAATAGTTACAGAAAAAAATGTAAAACTTGTAATTTAAAGTTTCAAAATTATTCTTATGGAGAAAAAGAAAACTGTTGTAGTTTGATTGTTTTTGTTTATGAATATATGTTGATTGGAATTGGAAAATTTCCTTATTTTATACTAAGCTAATCAGCGACTCTATTAACATTTTACTAAAAAAACACACTTCATTACTTTCCCTGTTGCATCCATAAAAATGTAACAATTTTGAAGTATATTTTGTTCAGAACTTTTATTATGTTTTTGAAACATTGGCTTATCAACATTAAAAAGCTGACAAATGTACAAATTTGCTTGTAAATACCCATAAATGAGGGATAAAAGTATAAACAGTTGGATTCTATAAATTTATTTATTTTATTTTATTTGACAATGCTAAAAAACATCACATGCCAACTACATTGTAGCATCAAGGATGTTTACAAGAGTGATACAAAATAGAAAATAAATATAACAAGGGGAAAATGTCCGTCTTCTATTGTGACAGTCTTGTAACAATTTCACTCAAAATAGAAATATTAAATATAAGAATATAAAATACATATTATAAGAATAACAATATAATATTTAAATAGATTAACAACAACAAGAACATTTTTACTAACTAAAATAATACTGATAGTCATGAATGAAATATAAAAAATATGCAATAAATATAACATAACAAATAAATAGGTGCTAAGTATTTGAATACATATTTTGAGTAGCTTATAACACCACACTTTTCATTAACTATCTACACTTGTCAAATTTGTAGTTGTCATTCAACAAGTTGATGATGTTCTAGGTAAATAACATCTACCAATTTATCTCGTATATGCTCTACTGTGAATTTAAATTACGTGTAGTTTGAACATTTTATATTTTTAAAAACCTGAAACAAAAAGCCAGGATGCTGAAAATAACTTTAAACACGTACTAACCAACTCATTTTCTTTATTTCATTTTTATGGTATAGCCTCTGGATCACTGATTTTAATAACAAAAGGTTCAAATTATCTGTATCCGTCAAGTGATCCTAGATTGTAGTTGGTTTACTACAGCTGTTTCGTGTTCACAAACACATCTTCAGATCAAATGTTACTCAAAAGTTTACATATTTTTTAGATATTTTGTTGGGTTTGGTTTAACAACAGAATTATTATTTAAGAAAACTGATGAGGATATTATCCAATTCCGTTACTTTGGTTTTTGTTCTAGTTCGCTATTTTTATTTTGGAAGATAAGTTAATTTTTGTAAACTATCTTATACATTATAACTAACTGTATTTTTTGACATTTGTTCTCAGTTAACACGGAGAATCAAGTTGGAGCTGTTGGTTATTTGCCTTGGTTCGCAACTGTGTTCAACCCGTACTATCTGATCAAAGCTGATCCGGAGACTAACGAACCAATAAGAACAGAGGATGGATTCTGTATACGCTGCGATGACGGTAAATACCCGTGGTGGAACTATTGTACAAATAACCTGCTTGCTCCTGCCTTTAACAACCAAGAGCACTCAGTCACGAAAGAATTTGCTTGAATGAGCAGATTCTTTTCAAAAATTGGAAATAACTGATCCCGTATTAGAATTTTGAGTCAGTCGAAATCGTATTGACGAGTCCTCTTACCTTTGGATCGGACAAACACTTAAGCCTCCTTATGTGATTCTTCCTACCTGGATGGTACATAAGGTAGGAGTGATACATCCTACCTTATGTAAATGTAGTTAAAAAAGGATTTAGTTTCTTCAAACCATTAATAGTGTATCCTCCTTTTGATTGGGGTTTGACATAGTGATTCGTTACGAATAAAATTGTATCTTGTCTTTAAACTACATCAAAATAAAATTCAGCTGAATCCTTTAACTCCAGGTCGCGGCCTGGTAGAATTGGCAACGTTGAAAGTAGTGTTGTTTTGCCAGATGTCCCATAAGGTAACATGGCAAACAGGTGACACCAGCTCATTAATCGCGTATTATTCATTTACATTTAAAATTATGATCATAAATTTATTAAAATTTTGAAAATAAAACATAGAGTTGAAAACCAAAACTGTTTAAATTGAAAGTCTATTTCAGTACTTTTAAAGTGGAGTTAATATTTTCATAGCACAGTAACCAAGCATTCTAAAAAAATACACAAATACCATAAGCTGCCTCCAAACAAAACAGCTGTAACAACACTACTTGCGACGTCACTTCAAAGGGCGTGGCCTGGAGTTAAAGGTGGCCGTGGTTTAATGCTAGGGTAGTTAAACATTGCTTTTTTTTAACACATTACGCTGTGACCCTAGGCGAGCCAGGAATCCTTGTCGGAGGTGTAAAGAAGTCCCACCCCTTCAGCCAGTTCACCGGCTACGCTGACAAGAAGGCCACGGAGAAGAAGATATTGAGGAACGTCTTCAAAAGAGGAGATGAATTCTTTAACTCAGGTTAGTAAATAATAATATTAAACTCATGGATTTGTACCGTTTTGGGGGATTATTATGGATGATAAAAATGTCTTTTTAGGTGATTGAGTATATTGTTTTTCAGAATAAGGCCGGGTATATGCTGAGACTCAAACAGTATTGTATACCATAGATTTATAGTAAGCTTTATAATTACTGAGTAAAAGAAAAAAATAAAAAATTAACATAAAACTACCAAATTACTTTTTCAAAGAAAAACTAAACTGTTGTAGTTTGCTTGTTTATATTTTGATTAAATTTTGTTTGTTTATTTATTTCAAAACTAAATATTAACCCTTCCAGGGCTAAATTAAATGATGGGCTAATTATTAAATTAAATTATTAAACATTAAATAATTAAATGAAGCTTAATTATTTTTTGCCAAAAATTAAAAACTGTTGTGGTTGTGTTTTGTACTTATTTCACTTGAAATAATTCATGGATCATAAAAAGATTTTCCTTAGGGCTGAAATAATTTTTGCACAAAAGTTATGAAGAAAATAAAATTTGATTTGATGGATATATCTGTCTTTGGCCCACAAAAAACATAAGGTGGACGGATATATCCGTCTGCAGCCCTCAGTGATAATCACAAAATATGAACACTGCCAATAATCTTGAGTATTCTTGTGGGCGGCAGACGGATATATCCGTCAACATTAGGCTACTCCTTCCCTTGTTTTATTTTCCCCATAAAAATGTTGGTATCTTTCAATCTGAAGTAAATCTAAACCACTCAGTTCCGCTCCCATGTCCTCAATCCCATTCCCTGCCAAGACTTCCACTACGTAAAGACTGTTCTTCAGGTTCATCATATCCATCACATTCCATACTATTATTTTCACTGCCAAGTATAAAACCCCCCTCAGACATACTTTCATTAAGCATCTCAATAACATCTTCAAATTTCAGATTGTTTGCATTAGTAACTTTAGCTCAATAACATAAAAAAAATAAAGTATAAAACACAAAATCTAAACATCTCTCACTAACATCCATGTGTGAAGTGACAACAATATTTACTTACGCACACTCTATGGTGCAAAATAGCGGAAACAACTGCGGCAATTATTATTGCCAACCACAAAAACAAAATAACCCATTTGTAATGCAGTGTAATGTTTATTACCCTATTATAAACATTGTATATCAATTCATTTTTTGGACGGATATATCCGTCTTTATCCCAGAAAAGAAATATCTCGGGACAGATATATCCGTTTTCAGCCCAAAAAGTAAACAAAGATTGACAGATATATCCGTCCATAGCCCTGGAAGGGTTAATATTTCATAAAAAAAATATGTTAGGGAAAAATGTCAACTCTTGTATCGGACTCAGAGGAGTAGCTACTATCATCGGTCTCGGCAACTGTGTTGTGCATTTACTGTATCCTAACATGCATTAGTCAAATGCATTAGTCATGGGTTTAGTCATGGGACATGGGTCATGCATTAGTGTGTGCTGTGTGGCTTGCACTGTGAAACTTGGCTTGTGCGTGTTGTGTCATGTGCGTCTTAGAATAAGTCCGGCTTAACTCTTGTTCTAATACTTATACTATCTTCTAATACTTCACATTTCTTGTGCTTAAAAAGACTCAAGAATGCCCCAGCACTGACAACTCAGTAGAGCCGCTAATCTTAACAGGACTAGGGAAAAAAGATTTGTATGACATTTCTGATCTGAAAAACGTAAGGAATCAAGTTTTAAGATGTTCATGAAAACATATTTTACCTACGACCGTTTTTTAAAGTAGCCATTTCAGTCCAGTTCTTAGAATTGAAAAGTTTCACTTTACAGCTGTTTACTTTCATATCCGCATAGTTTCATTTCATATCCGCATAGTTTTCTCATATCCACACAGGTAACGGACCAATGAGGTTCAAGTATTGAGAGAAAAGAATTAAAATTGTAATGCTTCGAACGTCAACTAATCAGCTGATCAGCTGATCAGTTGACCAATTTAATTGTTGATCCGACTTGTTCATGTTGATACTCGCGTATTCTTAATTAAGTTGGTGGAAGTCCAAAAATAAATGAAATATTTGCCGAATTGTACCTGATACAATATTATTTATGGTAAGAATGCTGCTAGCAATGTAATATTTAACGAAGTTTAACAAACACGTAATTACAGGAAATCAGCTGATTATACAACAAGTCGTTGCATCACTTTCAGTGGCAATGACAATACACGAAAACATAACCTCTCTAAAAAGTTATCATTAGTGATTGTTAGTAATTAAATCCAGATTGATAGTAATTAAAAAAACGGTCGTAGGTAAAGTAGTGTACGCAACTCGCGTTAATAGTCTTTACGACACTCGTAGAAGTTTTTAAGGCACTCGCCAAGGCTCGTGCCTTAAATTTTCTACTCGTGTCGTAAAGACTCACTTAACGCAATCGTTGCGTAAACTACTATTTCCAATTAGGTCCAAAAGTGACAAAAACTGACATTGTAAAATAAAGTCTTGAAACGTGTAATCCTTAACCAGTGTTCCAGTTAATCTGTAACCGTAACGTAGTGTTATTACATACTATTTATATGGAGATAGAAGAAACCATGACACCTCTATTACACTTTTCTATTTTTCCAATTTGGCCAGATAGGTTTCAAAGACTAAAACTACATAATAAACTACTAAACTAAGAAAAACTAAATAGTTTTTCTGAACTGTAAGATAATAAATGTTATTTAAGTTATACGTTTTAGAGACTTTTTAATTTACTTATACAAATTATTTTCAAAACCAATAGTTAATTTACCCTAGTTAAAAATGTATATCTTTATTAGCGAATTTCCCTATAGGGAAGTAGCTATTACCGTAGGTGGCACGGTAAGACCTAGACCCGGGACCGATTTTCTTTTTCATTTTGATGTCCCCAGAGGCCAAAAACACCATTCGTTCAAATTTTTATATATGTATATATATATATAGATTTATATATATACTAGCTGTACCCGCGGGCTTTGCCCCGTTTAACTTCATAAGTGAGCTCGTTCGCATAGCTCAATCACGTCCTGGTTAAAGTTCGTTCGCTACGCTCTCTCACTTTTAGGTTAGAGCTCGTTCGCTGCGCTCACTTGCCTTCAGATTAGCTCGTTCGCTACGCTAACTCGCCTCCAGGTTGAAGTTCGTTCGCTACGCTCACTCACCTTTTGGTTGCAAATTAGCTGTTGTCATAAATGTAAAAGAAATAATAGTGCTGCACCCTGTTGGTAATCATTGCAACTTTAATGCTATTGAACATCATAGAACAGAACCAACATGTTTAATTGAAACAGCTGTTAAGATTCATTAATTCCATTTAAATATGAGAACTCGCATAAGGTTAACATGGGAAACTCCAGAGTCACTGGGGCGGAGCCCGAGAGCCCGATCAGAATAAAAACAGCTTAGTTTTCCTATTTAATGCCTAAAGAATCGGTGTACCAAATTTCAGCCTCCTAGGTAAATGGGAAGTAAGAGAATTAGTGATGAGTGAGTGAGTCAGTCAGTCAGTGATTCAGTGAGGGCTTTGCCTTTTATATATATAGAAGATATATATATATATATATACGTCCGTGAACGCGATAACTTGAGTAATTTGTGTCCGATTTTGATGAAATTTGGTTTAAAGGTGGAAAGCGGGATAAACTTGAATGAGTTCGCGAACCAGCATGATCGGACCATGGGAACGGGGCTTTACGGGGGGTTTTATGGGGTAAAAATTGGTTTTTCTCACTTTTCACCCTCAAAACACAAAATTTCCCAATTTCTCTTTAGACCTTTCTAAAGAGCTTAAAAAAATAATAATTTAGTATTTAAAAGTATTTTTGTTCGGTTATTAGTAACGGAGAAAATTAAAAAAATTGTAAATTTAAAATTCCCATGTTATTCTTTTGGAGAATATTGTCAAAAATGTTGTAGTTTGCTTGTTTATGTTTATATTTTGATCAACCTTGGCAAATTTATTTATTTTGTACTAAGCTAACAATATTTTACTCAAAAACACACTTTATTAGTTTCCTTGTAGCAGCAAACCTAGGTACTCGTTAAACCTAATGTTATTAAAATATATTTAACCGAAAATCAATTCAGACAAATGGAAATTCGCTTAGTCGGCAGGTTTGCTGCGGCGGGGGTATTAGTTTGTGGTTTGGGTGGTTCGGTGGTTCTATTGCAAAGTGTTAACCTATTAGTCGTATGTTTGTCATTATCTCCTCATATACGCCTAATCTAATGTTTCTCTTTGCAGGTGATATTTTGGTGAGGGATGAATTTGGCTACTTCTACTTTAAAGATAGGACAGGAGATACTTTTAGGTAAGCCTAGTAAATTCCTCATATTGTATGGTTTAATTTTTGTTTCAAATCTAACAAACATTAAAAAAATAAGACATTTTTTCAATGAAAACTTACATTTACTGTTACCAAAAGTGTTTTGTCATTGGTGTAACAATTCGGGATTTTAAAATGTATATCTGAGCCTGAAAGTAATCATAGAATCAGTAAAGTAATGAGATAACGGTTGTGTAGATGGCGAGGTGAGAACGTAGCTACATCAGAAGTAGAAGCTGTCATCAGTAATGTGGTGGGACTGAAGGACGCCATCGTCTACGGAGTGGAGGTAAAACATCAATTATTATTATCAATCATTGAGAATGGAGACTAGGTGTGTATTTTAACCCAAACATGAGTGAAGGATGAGTGTAGAATGGTGTGAGACCTGTGTAGCTTTTTTACTGACTAAGATCAGCTGTTTCATTAGCCAGGATTTTCAACTCAAGTCCCACAAGCTAATAGATCAAGAGTAACTTAAACATTTACTAACTAACTGTAAATGAGGGTAAAGATGTAACATGAGCACAGGGGCCTAGGTTTTAAAGGTTTTCCGAGGATAACAGGCTCGCCTGAATGGGAAAGAGCACTGGCACAAAAACACACAACTTTACACTCTACACAAATATCAGAATATTTCACAGGCATTTTCTTGTTCTTGGCCGCCATTAAAAACACCTACTTCTCCAACTCAAACCTTCCTTAAAAATCCTGTCAGTGTCAGTAAAATATTTTGATTTTGGTGTATAGTGTGTAAAGTTTAGTGTTTTTTTTTGTGCCAGAATGGGCATTTTCCAATCTAGGTAAGACTGATATTCTCATAGAAGTCCTTACATGTATATTCTGTGTGAGCATAGCTAAAAGAATGGTTGAAGGCAAGACTTCACTTGTGCTGCAAAGAAGGGAAAACCATTATAATATTACAATATTAAATACATTTTAAAACTAGTTTCAAACCATCAAAAAGTTTATGTGTAGTTACTTATCTCAGCTACCCCACTTATGTTAGTAGGTTCAGCTAACTTAATAGTTAATTCAACACCTCTACAGTTTTAAGCAAGGTCCTTGTTTCCTTGCTAATTGTTGCTTTAAATCTCAACTAGCCAGTCCTAGCCAGCTTACACCACTTACAGTAGAAGCTCGCTTATCCGGCAAATTCAGGACTTTTGCGGTGCCAGATTGAAAAAAACTCAATGAAAGAGCAAGAGCACCTAAAAAACTTTTAGAGCGTCAAAACAAAATCATTGACCTGCCAGCCATTATGTGGTGTTTTATCATGCTTTCTCTCAATTTAGTAGTGATATACTTATGCCAAAATACCTCAAAAAATGCTCCCGATGTCTGCCGATTGCTAATATGACTAAAATCCATTATTTGAGACCTTAAGACTGATGTTAAACAAGCAGATATCAGATCATCTGACTGTGTATGTTGTAGGTCCCTGGCGTGGAGGGTCGTGCAGGTATGGCAGCTGTAGTAGACCCAGACCACTCTCTACAGCTCACTCTACTGGCCGAGGGTATGAGGAAGGCTCTACCAGCTTACGCTCGACCTCTGTTCTTACGAGTCATGCAGTCTACACCTCTAACTGGTTAGTTTTTGCTTGGTCAATGATTTACGTTTAAAAATTCAACCTCTACAAAATTATACTGTACTTTTTGTACATGGTGTTTTTTTATAATTTTGTTAATACATCCCAAATATTTAAAGTATTATTAATCATTAATAAAGTACTTGGTACTGTGAAGTACTTTTCTACAACAAAACAAGTAAATATGTTGGTATCCCTGTTTTCTTTTACTTTATTGCCAATCAGCTGATATGCATTGCTGCATAGTTATCTAAGAGGTTTTATGTTATTGGGATTGATTCTAAATTAGTCTCAACATGGTGTTTCACAAGCTCAAATATATGTATTTTATGTAGGTATTTGTTTACTACATATCCGGTTTTCTTAAATTCTTAGATATCAATAATAGTTGATTTATTTGGTACTGGAACCACACCTGGAAACTTAATATCATACCTTTCTTGGCATAAAAACCAATGATTTACTTTTGACGCATTCTTCGAACTCTTCGAGCTTGGGAAACTTAGAGAACATACTCTTCTGCTTCTCTTATCTTCACATACTCATCTACCTGTATTTCATTTTAGATGTTTTTCCTCTATATTTTTTAGTTTATATTTTTGTACAGTTGTATGAGTTAGATAACAAAATCTTTCTCTTTTAGGAACATTTAAATTGAAGAAGGTAGATCTGCAAAATGAAGGTTACAATCCGTCTTCGCTGAAGGATCCAGTTTATTTCTTCAACGGCACTGCTTTTGAACCCTTGACTGAGAAACTTTATGGGCAGATTGTAAGCGGGAAGATGAAACTGTAATGACAACAAAAGTTTAAACTAATGACTTGCCCACCTGTGATAATTTGGTTTAGGGGAGTACATAGTAGGTTAGGTTGATGCCAGGAAGCCTAAATACTCTGACGTTTAACAAGTTCGCTGCCAAATGCAAGTCCGGAAGATTGAGGGGGACAATGAAGAAACGGAACATTGGGAGAATAATGATAGGCTGATTTTGGAAACATTGACTAGAGTATTTTTTGTTTTTAACAAAAATTTCTTTAGAAGCACATTTTTGCCTTGGTTTAATTTTGAATAGGTTACTGTGCATAAAATGCAGAAATTAGATTACTGTAGACCAATTTGAACCCCAAGGTGTACCACATGTACACCTCAGTGCTGTTTTGACCCTTTATAATTCAAAACAGCAAGGCAACCTCACAAACGTAAAAAATATTTAAGCTTTACTTTGAAGAATTTAGCTTGGTATTAGTTAAGTTGGGCTTGAATAGTGTTCCATAAAAGCCGGCCCAAGTGACGGATTCTTGGGAGATGTATCGTGGTTTAATGCTAGGCTAAGAGCTTACGTTCAATTTATTTTTCTTTGCATGTTGGTAGCGAACAGGTTAAAAAACGTAGACCTATTGTTTGGATTTAGGGGTAAAAAATTTTTATTATCCTGTTTAACGTCAAGCTGTAAACTTGCATTAATCCTTGATAGTTTTGTATATTTATTTATTTCTGCTGCATGACTAAACTTACTTCAGATTTAGTCAGATTAACTGGTCTCATTTTAGTCAGTTTACTTATTTATATAGTGTTTTAAGGTTAGTAGTTATTTAAGAAAATGAAAATCCAAACTATTGAGTGCAATCGAAAACCAAATGTCCTTTAGTTGTGTTAAGGCGAGGTTAGAAGGGACTACTGAGAATATTAACAATATTTGTGTGTAATCGGTGGCATTTATTACTCACATTCCAAAATATTTCAAAGATATTCATATTTTTATAACCTTACACACAAACAACGTAGATAAGGATTTTTTTGCAACTGATAAATATAGAATAACATTACTTATTTTTACATACTAAGCGTTATAGAGTCTCATTTTCTTAGCTATGCTCTCAGATAGAATTTATTTCATTTTCCCTGACTTAGCTTATTTTTGTTCCAATAAAAGATGAGGAATACGATGGTTTTTTTTAAGAGTGGGTTTAAGGTTACATACCTCCCATCCCCTTCAGAGATGAAAACAAAAACCTTTTATAATCTTAGAGTTAGAATATAAGAAATTAGAAGAAATTTTAACCCCTAAACTATTGAGTTATTGCAACTCGTATTTACCTAAGCTACTGATATCTTCAGACTGCTAAAATTGAGCAAAGGATTTCACTAGCAAATGTTATTCATGTCTGAACAAAAACATAACCTAAGAGTTTGTACAATAATAAAGCGTAGTTTTGTTTAAAAAAACTAATATCTTTAAAACATGTACTGAACTGTAATAGTATATTACGTTACTAGTCCTGAAAATAGGTGTTTACCGGACGAGTGTGGTCGTTCCATATTACCATACGAGTCCGGTAAACAAATTTTTTGCAAGTGACGTACGATATTTTACGCCATACCACTAAATCTGTACAAATCCTTCTATATTACCACCAACTAAAGGACTAACAATCACTAGTCATAACCTATAAAAGAGGTTATGTTTTTGTTTATAGCCACTCATTGCCAAATACAGTATAATCAGCTGTTTGGTGTCCGGTAAAACTCATTACAGTACAGTACTACGCAATGAAACCCCATTTGATTAAGCTGGCGACAAACAGCTGTTTTCTGGATTAAATCCTTGCTTGGGAAGTTCATCAAAATACTGTAGTATGGCGTAAAAACAAATTAAAGGCTTGGAAGTGTAAACGAGAAAGATCAAATTAAGACATTTTATTTCTATGCAGATTCAAAGTATACCTTTTGCTCAAATTTGTGTCAAGTACATATGAAGGAAAACTTGTATAATTACAAACATTCTGTAGTGCCATTGCATTGTAGTGTATTAAAGTCATGAACAATTGTTTTTAATCGAATATCTCTTTTGCTTACTGTGTAAAGCTAAGGTTGTACGTTCAGTATCATATTGCTACTTGCTTTTACCTTATTTAAAAAAAATTGTGTAAACTGTATTGTTGACTAAATACTTGTTGGCACTTTTTTAATGTAATGTGGTAGTAAATGTATTTGAGAACATGTTGGTTTTACATTGACCCTTTACTTTCATTCTGTATTTTACTAATCCATAGGTCCCTCGCCCACTCAACGATTTCGGTCACCCGACTTTGTATCGGTGGCACATTCCTCACTCACATTACGACACTTTATCAGATAAAACGAGCAGTTTGTCAAAGCTTGGACGAGTGTAGGCATTGCATGGCGAACATTCTAAAATAGTAAAACAATGAATCCCTAACGTTTTGTTGCAATGTGGCTCCTTTGGTGCCAAATTAAGCGGCGTAGGATTAAGGGAAAGTGCTGAATTCACCCTATTAAGCAAAGTAGGGAACACACTACTCTCTTTTTGAATAATTTCGGCATGATGATAATAACAATAATTTTTTCAACTACTTCAGAATGTCTGCTGCATTCATTGACGAACTCCGTGAGAAAATTAGGAAGTGTATCACATCAAAAGAAAGACTTGCTATTATAATGAGGCTAGTAAGAGTATATTTTATATTAGTACTGGTAAGAACGACACCCAACAAAATATCGGTGTGGACCAACCTCCATTTGGTCATGTACGCCACTGCAACCAAGAATTGGCCGACAGTTGTGGATCACAGTGGCAGTGGACGATTGCACACCGACCGTTTGTTGTCGTTCGACGGTCAGAGTTTGGGCGAGCGCTCAAACCTCCAATAGTTCACTATTGGAATTTGGTCAGGTGATTTAATGTCATGCAACTGAAATCATCGAGTGGACGAGGGGCCTTGGGCTATTGATGGATATTTTCTGAAACACAAATAGAATAAGTCTGTAATTGCTAAAATTGCAATGCAAAATAAATTGGCTGACTATAAAATAAATTATATAACACTAAAGTAACCTAAATAATACAATTGCCAATACCTGGGTACCTGAGTGGCTTACAGTGCTTGCCTACTGATCAAAACGTCGCTGGTTAGATTCTGAGTGAAATCCGAAGCTCCGATGGTTCAAATCGAAACTGAACCCTGCTGACCTTGATTGTTTATCTCACTCCGTTCTGTATAATCATGGTCGACACAAGAGGTAAGTTAAAAAATGTTTCATGACACTTTGTGATATAGTTTGACCCTATATTCGGGCCAGAAGAAATTTAGAGCTTAACATATTTTCAAGAGAAAAAATACTTGAGAAAAACAGAGATTTTAAAATAATAATTAATTTTTCTTGACTCATTACAAAATGTTAATGTTTAATGGTAAACCAATCATGAATAATGGAGGGTAAAAACCACAAATTTAATTTCCTGAAAAGTTGACTAAGCAAGGATTGATGACAACTACCAGGTTCGATCCGTAGTTCTTACTCTTGGTAAATAATAATTGACAACAAGAGTAGGCAAACAATCTGTCCAATAATCAACATCAGTGTACTATTTATGACTATTAATACAACAAATAGTCAATGGTACTATGTTAGTGGTTCAATAAAATTATGTTCATTTTTACTCTAAATCGGCCACAGCTTTGACTTGGAAATGGGATGTTGATTAATTATTTTGATTAAAAACTTATTTTTTTTATTTTCCATATTTTTGTAGGATTCCTAAACTTTTAACAGATAACTTGGCATGAAACGTTTACCTGAACGTATGTCATCACGTCAGAGATCATATAATTAATGGGACATAATTATATAGCACATGTGAGAATTGATGATTAAAAACAAATTACACAGATGTTTTCAATCTTATTTTAGTTGTGAGAGGCTCAGTACTGTAGGCTTATACTTTTGACTCCATGTTAAAGCCATGAAACTTTTCTTCATCCTCCAAATGCTTGTGACCATCCCTATGCTCCCTCGGGACATTGGGTAAGTTAAATATAGTACTAAGGTATTAGTATAGTACTTAGTGTAAAGGTAATGTAAAATTTAGTATTTTTCATGTATTTTACCTAAGCACATCAAGTTGGAAATAGATAATTTTTTGCACATTTAGTTATTATATTTTATCTCTAGCACCTCTACACTTAATGGTGTACATTTGATTTATTTTATGTAGACCTATCGTACTATAAGACCGCAAAATCAGACCAGTTCTCCTGTATGGATCAGAAAATTGGATTTTAAGTAAAACAACAGAAAAGAAAGTTATATGTAGTATTTGAAAAATATTGAGAAAAGTGCACAGGCTGACTTTTGAAGATGGACGATGGAAATTAAAGCATAATTGGGAACTGAGAGAATTATTTAAAGATCCGGATATTGTCACTGAAGGATATGAAGGGCAGGACATATAAGAAAAGAAGACAACTCTTTACCAAAGAAAGTACTGGAGAACAACCCAGAAGGAAGAAGACTCCTTGGTAGACCGAAACTGAGATGGTTGGAAAAAGTAGAAATGTCATAAGAAAACTGGGAAGAAGGGAGGAGGACGCAAGATGCAGAGATGTATGGAGGCAGTGTGTTGGGGAGGCCAAGTACCATTTAGATTTAGGGTACCAGTCGCCACAGCAGTAAGTAAGAAAGCTAGACCTATCGAAATTATTTACATACAATACTTCAGCAATCATGATAGCTAATTTCAATCAAGAATTGATAATTTATTTTCCAAACTACTGTTTGAGCGTTATTTATTTTCCTATGCTCAAATCACCAGTTGTAATTTCTTTAATAAACACTTATGACTGTAGTATCAAAATCTTGCCACATCATTGAGAAAAAAAGTTATGGCATAAAACATAACGAGTCCTGGAGGGTAGTGGCCATCTTGTATTAATTTCAAACAGTTGATGAACAGTTATTTATCATTCCAAAATATTTTTTTTTTAAATTTTTAGTAATTGTAATCTTAATATCTAGGGCACTATGAGATTAGACATTTTTGTTGTAAGTTTGTAATTGTTTTATGAGTAAGCTCAGCTAGGCTCCAAGGACTCTCAATGACCCTCACTTGCTGTGAAAGAAAGTAATTTTGTGTCACTAATTTTTACTATCTTTGTTGAGAATTTGGTACTTTGGTACTATACGGAGGCCACTCTTACAGCGTGCTGTGGCGGCTATGTTAGGTTGGGCTATTATAAATAGGAAGTATGACTCATCTGGTATCATTCGATTCATAACAAAAAGAGGAAAGTCTTACAAACATATTTATGGTAACCAAACCTAACATAACCGCCGCAGCATGCTGTAAAATGTGTGGCCTCCATATAGTTTAGATTAAAAAAAAAAAAAACCAATGTATATGGGTATAAAATGTTACAATGCTCTTCCAACAAAATTAAAGGACTGCACAAGGACTACAAAATTTAAAATTAAACTAAAAATGTACTTTTTAACCAATCCCCTGTACTCAAAGAATGAATATTTCCTCCTACATAATATATTAGAATAAGAACTTTTTCAATAGTGATTATATCTTGTACTTTTTTGGGATTAAGCATTATGATTTTGATCCAATGTAATGATGCCATTCGTGCACATGTTTGCAAAGTATGAATAAAGTTGATTTCATTTCATAGTACCGCTAATTTTGATATTAAGTTGTATCAAATTATTATTTCTATCATGATCACATGAGATGTTAGGCAATAATTGAAAATAAACCCTAAGTGGATGGTTATGAATTTTCAAAACGGAATACCTATATTGTTCAACTAGCGTTCATAAGAAAATTAAATTCCAGGACCACATAAATGGTTTGTGGCCTTTTATTGTGTATCCAACCCCTGGACTCTAATTTTCTGTGGTAAACCATCTGAACTATATTCCTAAAAAACTCTAAATTCTTATTAAAATAAACAAATTTAAAATGTAGGTAAGCACTAATGGTTTTGTTTCAGATTTGGTTACAATTTTTGGAGAGTCAACAAACTGATCGCGCAGTGGTCGTCCAAAGGGTGGACGATCCACCAAATCTTTGATGATGTTGTCAAAGCTCACCCTAACAAACTTGCCATTCGTCTAGAAGATCAGGCTTGGACATTTAAAGAGGTCTATGTTATTTTATTTTGTGTCATAGAAATTACAATATGACATTTCTATGCCATAGCCAACACAACTTGTACCGTTAATTCTGGCTGGACAAACAATATGATTTTATCATTATTGTCCTTAACATTATTTTTGTTTTGTAAGCCAGTGAATGATGTAGACCCCAGTCTAATTCCTATAATTTTTCACCTAATTAATTATTTATTTCACGGTTGTATAATTTTCCATAAACCGTTTCATATTTTTGTAAATGTTTGTTCAGTTTCTTCATAATTGTTCAGTGTTTGATTTCTAACAGCATTATGGATTAATTTGATCATATAATAATACCAATACTAAACTTTATGTCAACACCGTGAGTTTATGAAGGGAAAACATATAATTATTTCAAGCAATTTTGAAGATAAAATACAAATCTTAAGCCTATGCTACTTGTGTTTTACTGGGGTTTTTAACATTCTCTAAATGTGTGTTTAACATTGACACATGAGCACCAGTATGGTAACAAACAAGAAATATTTCAACTCTTTGTACATAAGTGGGTATTTAAATAGACTTTCATAATTTTCAGGACAAATCAGGATGAAATCACAGTAAAGCTCCAATCATCCGGATTTCCTATTATCTAGATCACCTCTAGGAGAAATCAAAATAAAATTTGTATTATTCTATTAAATAATATAATGTGGAATTGATGAAATTGGTTGGCAGGCGATAATTAATTCTCCTTCCACTGCCACTGTCTTCAACCATTTTCAAAACTGTATTCAGATTTTTGACTATCCGAAGGGGTTCCAAATTGATTTAAATAAATGAAGTTTTCAATAGAACTTGAGAAAATAACTATAACATTAATTGAAGAATTTATTTAGACTCTGCAACTAGCTGTAGTAATTTCTGCAGGATTATAGGCTATTTTTTACCTTTCAAACTAGGAGATTGTGAATAAATGCTGACCTTGGCTCGCTGATGTCAACTACTAAATGTGAAAATTGGGTAAATGTTACAGCTTCAAGATTATTCATATAAAATCGCCAATTATTTCAAAAACAATGGCTTTCAAGAGAAGAACAAGGTGGCTTTGTTGATGGAGAACCGTCTTGAGTACATCGGTGTCTGGCTGGGTCTCAGTCGCATCGGCATCGTCACAGCTCTGGTTAACATTACGGTAACTTGAACATAATGTGTACAAACATTTACCATTATTCAATATTAATATTTTGGCTCAATTACCATGAATAATTGCCTTGACTATCATTTACCATCAAATTCTAAACAAGTTATTTTAAATATATATTTTTAAATACCGTTGGATTTACCTACAAATTACAAAAGAAGATCCAACTTAACTTAGTAAGATTAAAATGTTAATACATTAAGGGAGCATTTATTACACACACACACAACTAACTTGCCTAAGAAAAGAGTTCCATGCAATTGAAAGCACAGAAAGTTCACAATACGATTAATTTGATATCTCTCTTCTACAGCTTCTTTAGAAGGATGTGAAGCAGGGTCATGGGCGTCAATGAATATGGGCAAGGGAGCCCCCCTATTGAGATCCTACGTTAACCACATTTTTACAGTTTTAAAAATTAATGCAAAAAACAATAAATTTACAATACATAAAGCAAATTGAGCATCAACATTTGTAAAATCAACCATTTTGTACTTTTTAAATATTTTCCAGGAGAGGGCCCCTAAACCCCCTTTTTACTGGGGGTTATTCCTTGCCCCCCAGATCCCCCATATGGAAACATCAGTTACTTTAGCACAGGGTTGTTAATTTTGTTAAGGATGGGTGAAGAATGGAGTGTGATGCCTTGTGTAGCTTTGTTATCAGCTGTTTATTATACTGCTGTTTGTTCCACAGGCAAAAGGAACCATTTTGATCCACGCAGTCAGCAAAGCTACTCAAGGCCCTTGTGATGCGATCATTGTGAGCGCCAAAGAAGATCTATTTAAAGGTATTGGGTTACACTAGAATATTGCATTGTAAATGTCAACATTTAGCCGTATATCTTCCTAATCTCTACTAAACTGCCAGAGAATGCCCAGATGGACTGGTTGTTACGAGCGTGGAACCACTAACCTGAAGGCTTAGTCCAGGTTCTAGCATTTCTGGCCAACAATCAATGATAATGTGATAGTGTGGCCTGTTAAGAACAACGTTTATGAAATACTAACCGTGGACAGTTAAACATGGAATTCGACAGGTGGTTGAATTCTTTGAGAGTTTCATTGCTGAGGAATTTTGTTACTTCAAGTGTCCACTAAAAACTTGTTTTTAAGAGTCGGCAGGAGTCATTAATTGTGCATTGTTGTTGATCGTCAGATGCCAGGCTAAACAGTGGTTGTCCTAGTACCGATCAACAAAAACATGCGTTCACGTTGAAGCATATTAATCATGCATCGTAAGCTTCATTACCGAGCAGAAAAGGTTATGTGATTCTTAAATCTATTTTCCGTGTGAATTGCTTTTCTGACTTTTAAAATTTTTGTTTTAAAGGTTGAAAAAAAAATCACAGTTTAATATATTTATGTACTTTTACAAAATAATAACAATTAAAATTAAAAAATAGATAGCAAATCACATACGCGGTTTAAATAGCTTTAAAACGAGATATTTTGCAACTTTTATCTTAATTATCAATGCCATAATGTGCTTCAACCATTAACATTGCCGTTATGGGCAGGAAATCCAAGATGGCCGGCGGTCACGCCGACTCTTAAGAGTCAGCATTTTTGAGTTTCTGAGGAGAATATGTATGTCAATAGGTATGAGTATGAGAATACTCATACTCAACAATTAGCAATGAGAATATGTGTGTCAATACCTTGATTAAATTGTTATCCTCAGGGTTCTTATTAGGTTCTCAACAAAACAATTGTGTTTCATATACTGATTTGTTGATAATAAACCAACCATTCTTATGTTTGTAGCGTTTGAGGATGCATATGATGCAGAGGATCAGGTAAACAAGATGCCAGTGGACTGGAAGATTTACGTGCTGGGAGGTAAAATGCCTTCCACAAGACTGACTAAAACTATAATACACCTCGATCCGGAGCTGACGAATAAAGATCTCGTGAAACCCATAGATGAGAGTATCTCCAAGAAACTCAACATTAACTCCAACATGGTCTACGTTTACACCTCTGGCACTGAGGGCTTCCCTAAAGCAGCTGTTTTTGACTTTGAAAGGTAAACCGAGTGTCATTTGGGAGTTGTGTAACCAAAAACTGTTATTTTCACTCAAAACTTGGAACTCAAAAATGTTGACAAAAACAATACTTTCTCCATATCTATAAGTATACTAGCTGTAACACGCGGGCTTTGCCCCGTTTAACTTCTTAATTTTCAAGATGATCTCGTTCGCATGGCTCAATCACGTCCTGGTTGAAGTTTGTTCGCTACGCTCACTCACCTTTAGGTTGGAGCTCGTTCGCTACGCTCACTCACCTTTAGGTTGGAGCTTGTTCGCTGCGCTCACTTGCCTTCAGGTTAGCTCGTTCGCTACGCTAACTCGCCTCCAGGTTGAAGTTCGTTCGCTACGCTCACTCACCTTTTGGTTGCAAATTAGCTGTTGTCATAAATGTAAAAGAAATAATAGTGCTGCACCCTGTTGGTAATCCTTTTAACTTTAATGCTATTGAACATCATAGAACAGAACCAACTTGTTTAATTGAAAAAGCTGTTAAGATTCATTAATTCCATTTCTCATAAGGTTAACATGGGAAACTCCAGAGCCACTGGGGCGGAGCCGATTGGACGGATCACGAAATTGATGGTGTATAAACCTATTCCATGAAATTCTACACGTATGTTCCAAGTTTCGTGGCAATCGGTTCAGTGGTGTCTGAGTTTATCACTGCCAAACAAATATATGTATATACAAACATCCTCTTTTATACTTATAGAAAAGAGGATGTTTGTATATATATTTGGCAGGGAAAAGTTTTAATATTCCCTTAAAATTACACAAACTCATCTATAGAAACCGGAAATTTAATCCCTTTAATTATTGCAAAATCTTTTTGTCCTAAGACGCTAGGCACGAGCCTAGGATTGTTTTTCACTTTACTTTAGGCTAGACCTAGGGGCTGCGGCATTATCACTTAGATCAAATCCATTGGTGATTTGGCGGGATTTGAACCCGGAACCTCGGGGACCGAAGTCTTGCGCTCTAACCACTAGGCCAGCTTGCTCTCCATTATTTAATATAGAGTACTATATTTTATAAATGTTCTTCTTAAATTCCTGAAAATATCATAAGCTTGTATTACATCTTTTAGCGAATTTCCCATATAGGGAATAAGCTATTACCGTAGTACTCATGGTAAGACCTGGACGCGGGACCGATTTTTTTTTTCGTTTTGAGGTCCCTAGAGGCCAAAAACACCATCCGTTCAAATTCATATATATATATATTTATATATATATATATATATATATATGTGTCCGTCAGCACGATAACTCGAGCAAAAATGATCCGATTTTGATGAAATTTGGTAAAAACGTGTAAACGTACGTTTATTCGAACGAGTTCGCGATCCAGCATGATCGGACCATGGGAACGGGGGTTTACGGGGGGTTTTATGGGGTAAAAATAGGTTTTTCCCATTTTTGACCCAAAAAACATAAAATTTAGCAATTTCTTTCCAAACCATTTTGTAGAGCTTAAAAAAACAAATAATTTAGTATTTTGAAGCGTTATTATGCGCCTAATGGTTACGGAGAAAATTCCAAAAAATTGTAAATTTAAAATTCCCATGTTATTCTTATGGAGAATAAGTAAACTGTTGTAGTTTGCTTGTTTGTGAACATATTTTGATCAAATTTGGAAAATGTTTTTATTTTTTACTAACTATTCACATTTTACAAAAAAAAAAACAGTTTTACCCTCCTTGATGCAGCAAACCTAAGTACTTGTTAAACTAATTCTATTTAAATCAAGAATAAATGTTATATTTTTAAGTAGACATTTCAGTGTAAATTCGCTTAGTCTGCAGGTTTGCTGCGGCGGGGGTATTTTGACGTTACGGTTATCAACATGCAATAATACATTTAAAAGAAATTGATATCCTCTCAGTGCATTCAGTTTACATTCTGATCGCTCTAATTTCAGGTATTTAAATATATCCATTAAGTTTGTTCCAGCCACATAATCCATTTAACTTATTTCTGTTTTAACTATTGAGTTTGTAGTGGTTAGTACTTGTGATAGGCATTTTTATTCATGATGAGGATTTCGAAATGTGTATGAATATTTTATCTACCCCTGCGTCCACATCAAATATCCAGTGTAACAAACAAAATCTTCACTTACAATTAGGAATTTAAAAAAATGTTACTTTTTTGTTTACCGACCATACACACACGACATAAAAACAGCACATATTGCTTATGGTAATTGAAAGAACACATTAAAATGCATTCAAAAAGAGTTACAAATAGCCTTTAAGTCTATGAGTTGGTATGTCACAAGTTTATTAGTCTTAACCTGTTAAGCCGGGTTTTCCTAGACGCGGAGGGTGGAGAGCGGAGAGCAGAGAGCGGAAAACGATTTACATGGCGTTCCGCTCTGCTTCTTCTAGGAAAACAGTAACATTAAAATTTGGAGATTTTGGAAAAAAAGACTATGTGGTTATAATGGGGAGATCTAATGACAAACTTGATTCTGATCATGAACATCTCATTAACTCATTGAGCAAGGTGTTAAACTCAACAACACATACAAATGTGATTATTGCTGGCATTCCATACAAGTACAAAGCACCATCTATCAACAATAAAATAACCTATTTAAACATGGAAATAGTACAGCTAGTAGAGAAACACGTGCATGCCCATTATTTACCTCTGGATGACCTGTGCCGCAGTCTTTATACCAGACATGGTCTCCATTTCAACAAGTTTGGGAAGAGAAAAATTGCATCTATGATAAAAGAAATCATACTACCAAAACCACCTGGGAATAATAGCGAACGTCTATTTTTTAAAGAAAATAGTATGGAGATTGAAGATGCTGACATGAGTCGTGTAATTGAACATTATAAGGCAGATCCTACAGTGGCCTTTGCACATTCCATCTCTGCTGATCTTGGTAGCAAAAAGCATATGAGTGCGGGAGTTGCTGTTGCTTTTAGAATAGCCTTTGGAAGGCCTGAACAAAAGGACTACGTTGACGACAGCTTGACATGTCAATCTTCACAGACTGGAGCAACAGTGTATAGCTTAGTCACGAAGCAAAACTATTTTGGAAAACCAATACAAGGAGATTATGACAAAGCTTTTAAGCAGCTCACAGACCATTTTAAATCAAGAGATCTGAAGACCTTAATATGTCCCCTAAATTTCAGAACAGCACTGGTGCTACAATAAAACTTATAGCATGTCAAGAGATCTTTAAAAGGCCAGGACAAATAAGGCATGAGCTGTCCCACCCAGCTTTCCTCAGAGTGCTGAAAAAAGAAGTTGGCAATTTCAACAAACCAGCCACGTACCAACGTATATGCAGCACAGCGGAGTCTCAGCATCTAGTTTCTGAGAGATTGGTGGACATCTCACAGCCTACTGTACCGGACGTAACTAGCGTGACAGCCTTCCCTCCTCTCGGACCAATGCCTCCCCAACTGCACACCACCACCACCACTACTGCCACCTCCACCACTATCACCACCGCCACCACTGCTGCCGTCTCCGCCACTATCACCACCATCACCTCCACCAACAACAACACCGGAAGTGAAGTGTGTTCAGAGCAGAGTAAAAGTGTTAGTGTTGGTGCTAATGCAGATCATAATATTACTTGTAATACACAAATGATGGAAGTTGCTAGTCCTAATTCTAATAGTTTTTATAGATAGATAGCCAACCCTTAGTGTGTGCAGAAATGTTAGACAAAACTGATGGTCAAGCATATGTTTGAAGTAATCTCAGTAATTGTAATCTTGATAATTATTGTATAGCATGTGGTGGGTCTCATTATGATATTGGTAAAAAGTGTGTAAAATGGGAATCTTGTAAATATATTAGTAATAACTTAAGTGAAAATAATGTAATGCTCATGCACTTAAACATACAGGGGGGGTTTCTCAATAAATATCATGAATTATATACGTTTTTAGAGGGTTCAAATGTAGATATACTTTGTATTAATGAACATTGTTTATTGGAAGATAACATAAAATGTACTATCATGCCTTAAAAACTATAAGATAGGGGCTTATTTTTGTAGGAAAAATGTATCGAGAGGTGGTTCTTGCATACTAGTCAATCAAAACTATAATTTTAAGGAACTAGGTGATCTGTGTCTTTACAATGAGGAAGGTACCTTTGAGGCCTGTGGCATTGAAATTCCCCATATAAATACAATTGTAATTTCCATTTACAGAAATGAAGCAAATTTTAAATCTTTTATTAGTAAGTTGGAACTACTTTTGAATAAATTAAAAAAGTATCTGAAGTCTCACCACATCTATATTGCAGGGGATTATAATGTGGATATTTTGCCTACAACTAACTCATTAAATAACAAAAGCATGTTTTTAAACTTAATAAGTATGTACGGTTTTAATGTAAATTTTTGCTCTCCCACCCGAATAACTGAAAACTCGAGCACCTGCATAGATAACATTATGACAAATGACATTTCTTTATTTCATCCAGAAATTCGGAGGTCTAAACTCAATCTTGAATTAGGTTTCTCTGATCACAGGGCTCTTTTTATTGAACTTACAAATTATTCTTCATCTGACATAAAACCCTGCTCAAAGAAAAGGTTGTTTACTAAAAATAACATCTCAAAATTTTGTGAGGTTATCTCTCAAACAAATTGGGATATTTCAAATAAATATTATGCACAGACTAATTTTAATAATTTCTTTAATCAGTTTATAATGCATTTCAATCATTGCTTTCCACTAAAATTTTTTTCAAACAAGCAACGTAAAAACAATAATAATAAAACCTGGGTGATGGAAGGTATAAGGGTATCAAGCAGAACTAAAAGGCAACTGAGCAAACTTGCAAAAACCAGCAAAGATAAGAATTTTCTAGCTTACTATAAGAATTACAGGAAAATTTTTAAGACTGTATGTGATAAAGCTAGGAAGATGTATAATTGTGAAGTAATATCAACTGCTGATAATAAAAGTCAAGCTGCGTGGAATGTTTTTAAGTCTGAGCTCGGATCTTCTGGTAATAAATCCTTAGATTTTCCTGACATTCAAGTTGGAAAGAAGCGCCTGAATGATGGTCAGACTATTTCAATAACAAATATTTAAATGTTTTGGGAGACAATAGATGCGGGCCATATGTCGATACTGCAGAAGAATTTGTCAATAATTTTAAAAATAATCAGAAAAATTACTTTAATTTCCACCCTGTAAGCATTTCAGAAGTAAAGAAAACGATCAAACACCAAAAAAATAAAAAATCTGTTGGATGGGATGAAATTCCCATGGTTATTATCAAAAGGGTAGCTACTTTCATTGCACGTCCTATTTGCATAATTATAAATAAAGGTTTTTATGAAGGCATATTTCCTTATCAAATGAAATATGCTGAATTGAAGCCTCTTTTCAAAAAGGGATTAGTGGAAAACCCCGATAACTACCGCCCAATATCAATACTACCCAACATCTCTAAAATCTTTGAAAAAATTGCATACAATCAAATTTATTCTTTTTTTGATGCTAGCAAACTATTTGCTGACCAGCAGTTTGGTTTTAGATCTGGAATGAGCACAATATCTGCTATCTCTGATTTCATAAATCAGGTGTCGGAGGGTTTGGATGGGTCGCAGAGTACAGCGGCTGTATTCTGTGACCTTTCCAAGGCCTTTGATTATGTAGATTATGATATTCTGTTGACAAAACTTAGATACTACAAATTTTCTGCTAAGTCATTGTCTTGGATACAATCTTACTTAAGCAATAGGTATCAAAGAACAATTATAAAGAAAAATGGTAAAACATTTTCCTCAATATGGGGTAAAATCAAATATGGTGTCCCTCAGGGGTCAATTCTAGGACCTTTATTATTTTTGATATTTGTAAATGATTTGCCCAAAAACGTTTCTTCTAACCTCATTCAATATGCTGATGACACTACAGCAATAGTTAAGGCTAACAATTCTAATAATTTGAAAGTAGAGCTAGATCGTTCACTTCTAGAGCTATCCGACTGGTTTAATGTGAATGGATTGAAACTTAATAGTTCAAAAAAACAAATTTTAAAATTTCAGCCCGCTCAAAATAAAAATATTTTATACATTTGATTTGATTTTTAATGGTGATATTTTATCCTTTGTAAAAAGTACAAAATTTCTTGGCTTACATATTGGTGAAAAATTGTCATGGAAACTGCACATTGATATGCTTACAAAAAAATTAAACACTGCTTGTTTCCAAATTTATGTGTTGCGAAATATAATAGGCTAGATACCAAAACTAAAATTATGGTATATTATGCCATGTTTTTCTCTCATTTGCAATATGGTATTGAGCTGTGGGGTTCCACTTCCCACGCAATTAAAATATTTAAAATCCAAAAACGTTTTTTAAAAATTCTATCTTTTAAATCTAAAAGAACATCATGTAAGCCACTATTTAAAAAATATGAAGTCTTGACAATGCCTTCACTGTTTATTTTCAAAACTCTAGTAAATTTAAAAAGTAATTTTCACAAATATGTAAGTAAGCAGTTTGTTCATCACTACCCCACTCGTTTCAAAGATAACCTGCAGTATCCAAGGCATCGGCTTTGTCTGTACGAAAAGTCACCCTACTATGAGTTTGAGGCTTTACAATAGTCTACCAAATAGATTCAAAAATATTAGCTGCATAACTAAATTCAAAAATGACCTTAAACTGTATTTAATAGAAAAAACCTTCTATTCTGTATCTGAATTCCTGGATGACAATAATATTGGTGCACACTTTGGGCAATAACTCAGTTTATAGTTAATTTTACTTTAATACTATTTTAATTTATGGAATGTTTTCTTTGTTTTATATTATGCATATTTGACAATGTCACCTGTTCCTTTAGCTGCGCTAGAAACTTGGAATGTATTCTTGTGTATGTGATAATAAAGTAATATTTATTTTATTTATTTATTTAAATTACCTAAGACAATAGGAGTCCACTCTCCGCGTTCCTCTCTCCACCCTCCGCTTCCGCACCAAGGAAAACCCGGCTTTAAACTTGGCTGTGTTATTAAAAAAAGTAATAATCATAAGTTTTTTTAATGTTTAACTATGTTAATGTTGTATTTTATATTGAATTACAGCGTTATGAAGAGGATTTTGTTTGAATTTTCCTATATTTTGCTGGGTAGCTAAGTGTTTATAGCGCTCACCCGAAAAAAGGTCATCAGTTCGACCCTGAGAAAAGTCAGTTTCTTTTAAGGTTCAAAACTGTGCCCAGCTATCCTTGGTCATTCGGCTTTCAAAAAGTAATTCTGGATAAAACAGCTGATCTTTGTCAGTAACAAAGCCATTACAAATTATTCCATTCTACATTCATCTTGTATTCTTGTTCTAAAATACTTCTAAAAAAGCAACACGTGTTTGTTGCAACATCAAAAATAACCGAACGATTAACTGGTCAGTAATAAATGTTTTTTGTAAATGGTAAAACAATATGATACAGATTCATACGTATGGCTACCGGAACCCACTACTTCCTTGGAATCAAGTCCAAAGATGTTTTGTACAACCCAATGCAGCTGTTCCACGCGTCTGGAGGTCTGATCGGAACAGGTCAGATGTTGCTGTACGGCCTCACGATGATAATCAAGGAAAAGTTCAGCGCAAGAGGTTATTTTCCGGACTGCAAAAAATATGGAGCAACGGTAAGTTAAGTTATTTGTTGTAAGATGTTGCAAGCTTTTACTTTATAGCTAATTTTACTGTTTGAATTACTTTACGATTAAGTTCTGAAGTGTAAAAATTACAAAAGTAGTTATTGAAATTTTCTAATGTGAATACAGAATACTGTATAAACTAGGTTATTTGTAAATTTTATTTCACATAATTGTGTTATGAATAACCAAAAGTGGTTTTCCAAAAAAATATTCAACATTTTAGCGAATAATCCGTTTTAAATATATGGTTTATGGCCCTAATGCAATGAGTGAGGGTAAAGAGAGCGGAAATGAGTCAGGAAGTTTAAAAAGGCCATGAAAATGTCCATTTCAGAAGACGGGCTTTGCTTTGAAATCAACCGGGGAGGTTGTTGCTTGAATTATTGGTGATAGAGATATCCATGTTTTATCCCCAGTAAAGGTTTGACTTAATATTACATCCCCTTCTTCCTTGTAACTCATCAAATCTAAAACACTCGCTAACCTCATTCCTTTGGGGTTTTCTGTGAGTCTGGGTATCCACTCAAAACACAATTTCTTCTGAAATTGTCATTTTTAAACTTCCCTGACCCGTTTCCACACTTTGTCCTCACTCTGTTTTGGGTGGAGGTGTTGTTGTGTTGGGTTGTGGTAGGGGAGTTGTTAAAGACACCTTAGCTTCAGTTTCAAACCTAAAGAAAGTTTCAAAAAGCCTCTGTTTTTTTATAATTGCACCTGCAACCTACTGAACACTGGGCGAGCAGCCAAGCACTATATCCAATAAGCTACCCCAGGGGTGCCCACAAGGGGGGGCCGTGACGCAGACTGCGTCATTGAAATTCTTGGGGGGGGCTCAAAAAATTCAAATGGGGGGGGGGGGCTAAAGTTAATTGCAACAGTGTTCAACGTGACGACAATCCAAAATATATTACGAAGTCGCCAGATAGAAAGTGGATTAATTAATGACAATAGTTATATTATTTAATTAAATTAGTTAAAATAGGATTTTAGGATAGTTTAGGATTCGTGTAGAAAGTTATTATTTCAGATTAGCAAGACATGAGATCTAAGAGGGAGCGCACGGGATGGCTCAACTGCTGTGATAGATAAAAGATAACGCGTGGTACAGACACGTCCAGCTACACCGCGACTTAGCACAGGAGAACGCTTTGTTGACATAAAGCTCGTTACAATACAATCAAGTAGGAAGTAGCATAGGCTACAATACTTTATACACTATTGTGTAGATACTCGATTACCTGAGTTAATAGGGAGAGGGGGGGAGGAATGAAAAATACGGTTAATCCAATATAGTATAAAAACAGATGACAAACTCATTAAAACGCTGTAAACAGCCATTAACGTCACGATTTACATTTTTATAATCGAAATTCAATATTGCACAATCATTATTATTGTAAATTTCAAATCATTTATCTTGGTTCAGTTGTACAAACGGCAACGTTTAAAATTGTAGCTAACTCAAACTCAACTAATCACTAGCCAAACATTGCATTGCTATAAATAACGTAAATATTAAAGGAACCTTTAGAAAGTGTTATAAGGTACTGCTCATGATAGACAGATAGGCTACCGATAGGTGCTGTATCACAGCATAGGAATTGATAAAGTAATAAACAAGTGTAAAATTATATTTAGAGATAATTAAAACACTCTTAAAAAAGAATGTAACGAGAACAATCTTGTTATTCTCTTTCTTTTTGTTCTTCTGTTCTTTAATAGGTTTCTCTTCAATTCATACACGAATTCAACAAGTCGCCATATTTAGGCCTACTCATTGTCCAATCACAGCCTTACTAAAGTTACCATGGTTATCATATCGTCATCATTCCCCAGCTGTTGTATCTGAAATCTGTTGTAACATAGCGCACAGCAGACAGAAGTGTACGGAGCAGACGATTGTTGGCGCAAGCCTTGTTTCCATTTCATTTTCATCAAAGGAGCTGTGATGTTTCTAAAGGGAGGGAGAGGGGATCGTAATATCGAGAAAGACGCTGACAATTCGTTAAGCAGGTTACGAACGCTATATGGATATTCTGGCAATAAAAAAATTCCTTAAATTGAGGTGATTAATAAAACTCTAATTTTATTTATATAGAAAGATAAGTTTTCCAGTCCTGTACTACACTGATTCACGGTCTTTTCCCTGTAATCAAAATTCAAGTACAACTTGATACAAACAGAATCTCCGGTTCCCGACCTGGATGATGGCTAGTTATTTAATTTAATTTACAGTTACATATTAGTACTCGTGATAAATCAAACCCGTTATGTAAGCCAAAGCCACACGGTTATTAATCTCACTTGGTTTTGGATTTGCTTACAAACGTGATCGGAAATGGTTAGGGCCTACACAGTATTCTTAAAGAACATTTATGTAAACATATCAGTGACAGCTAGGAAAAGGAATCTTTATCAAAACAGCTGTTCATAATTTCATACATGACGTGTTCTCTTAACAGATTATTAGTATTTCATAAATTAATGACGTATGTAGTAAACATGGAGAAAATAAACTAGAAAAATCACACAAAATTGTGTTTTTGATCGTCCGTTATTTTATTTCCAAAATAGTGAGGCCATATTTTAATGGCTATAAGGACTCTCTCGCCAATCCTGTGGATACAATTAAACCATTAGAATCATAATCGGTACTCTAGTTTTCTTTAGAGTATGCCATGAGTAGGCTGCATAAAATGCCTTCTGGGCCGTGACAGACGGACATAAATTGAGATAAGACATGTTTCAACTTCTTCAATGTATAAAACATAAATAACCCAAAATATGTATAATTCTGAGCAATGTTCAGACAAAACTATAACTTTATTGATATAGATTAACTGGGTTTGAATTTTAAATATCTTAAAAAAATTATAAAACTTCTTTTATAGTTTTACAAATAGTGCTGGGCGAGGGGAATAATGTTTCTAATTTGTTGTGTACATCATTTATGGGGGGGAGGGCTGTTGCTCAATTGCAGGGGGGGTGCGTCATGAGTCTAGGGGGGGATGGGCACCCCTGGCTACCCAACTAACATTATCGTAAGTTTTTCTTTAGTTAAAAAAAAATGCAAACACAATTTAAGAAGAGTGTTTAAGACGTCATTAAAAAAACTTGTCCAAGACTTTATCTTGAAACAAGAAGCTATCCTGATTTTCCATTTGAACTATATCGAGATAGGATATAGCATAGTAGATTTTGTTACCCCTATAGTGAAGTTTAGCAGAAGCTACTAACAGCGACTGTGTGTTAGGTGGGGCAATACATTGGCGAGATTTGCTCCTTTGTGTGGGCCACAGATAAATCACCTGCAGACAGAGACCACAACATTCGGTTGATGTTTGGCAACGGGATGCGAAGAAAAATTTGGAAAGGCTTCCAAGACCGATTCAACGTCAGACAAATCGGGGAGTTCTACGGCTCAACAGAAGGAAATGCCAACTTAGGTTAGTGTTCAAAACATTATGTTTTATGGAAAGAAACGTTTTTATCTAAACTTCAACATTGGATAATGTGAAATGTATGAGGGCAGATTTGAAAAGTATTTTACCTACGACCGTTTTTTAAAGTAGTTGTTTCAGTTTAGTTCTTAGAATTGAAAAGTTTCACATAACAGCATTGTTTACCTTCATAACAGCATAGTTTTACTCATAACAACACGGATAACAGACCGATGTTGTTCAAGGATTTAGAGAGAAGAAGTAAAATTTATTTGATTCGAACTTCAATTAATCAGCTGTTCAGGCCAATTTAATTGTTGAGTGGTGCAATTAGTGTTTGGTACAATGTTTCGTTGCATCACTCTGTCAGTGGCAATGAGAGGTTATAAACTAAATCATAACCTCTCTTAGAAGGTATGACTTATGACTATGAGTAGTGATTTTTAGTATTTAAAACACTGTCGTTGATAAAGTAGTGTGCAACTCGCGTAGATAGTGTTAACGACACTCGTAGAAGCTTTTGAGAATCGTATCTTAAATTTTCTACTCGTCTCACACGTCGTGTAAACACTATCTTTACGCAATTGTTGTGCAAACTACTATAACAACATTGGTGTGTTTTCAAAAGTGTAACTATTCAGAATAGAAAGAAAAACTTGATTCACAAGCTAAAAAGTTACAGTATAACTTTCCTCAACTTAAATCAGAAAACCACTTTTACCTTTCTACAATTTTTCTAGTAGGATACATGAGAATAAACTCCATTTAGGGAGACCGTTAAACCTCAAATAATAACAGGTCTGAATTGTTTACAGTAAACATCAACAACAAGGTCGGGGCTGTGGGCTTTTTGCCTTGGTATGCCACGTCTCTCTACCCGATTGAGCTCATAGAGTACGACACCGACACTTCTGAACCTAAACGTGGGACAGATGGCCTCTGCATTAGAGCAAGTAAGTAGCCTTTATCTCACATAATCATATATAGAATAGAACACAGACTTATAAAACTGCATTTCTATTCTGGTCCAAAATTTAATGTCACCTGCATGAAGAATAACTGTTAATATTTTGTTAATGTTGATAACTCACATTATAGTTTGTCTCCAAAGTCGCAACACCCTGTTATTCTTTATTAATAGAGATACAATTATAAAATTCAGGGAATGTTTAGATGATTAAAAAAGAAAGTTTTTGGTGTATGTAAATTTTCACCCCCCCCCCCCCTAATTAATTTCGAGATACCTGATATATAGTTCTTTTACAACAAAGCTGCACAAGCTTGTGTTTATGTGTCCCCAGTGTATCCACACGACCAAAAAAATACCCCCGCCACAGCAAACCTGCTGTCTAAGCGAATTTCCATTTGTTTGAATTGATTTTCAATCGATCTATTTAAATAACAATAGGTTTAACGAGTACCTAGGTTTGCTGCTACAAGGAAACTAATAAAGTGTGTGTTTTAAGTAAAATAATTATTGCTTAGTATAAAATGAATATATTTGCCAAGTTTTATCAAAAGATATCCATAAACAAGCAAACTACAACATTTTACAATACTCTCCATAAGAATAACATGGGAATTTTAAATTTACAATTTTTTTAGTTTTCTCCGTAACCAATAACCGTACAAAAACACTTTGATATACTGAATTGTTTGTTTTTTTAAGCTCTTTAAGAAGGTTTAGAGAAAAATTGGGAAATTTTGTGTTTTGAGGGTCAAAAGTGAGAAAAACCTATTTTTACCCCATAAAACCCCCATAAAACCCTGTTCCCATGGTCCGATCATGCTGGATCGCGAACTCATTCAAGTTTATCCCGCCTTACACCTTCAAACCAAATTTCATCAAAATCGGATAAAAATTACTCAAGTTATCGTGTTCACGGACACACACATATATATATATATATATATATACATATATAAAAATTTGAACGAATGGTGTTTTTGGCCTCTAGGGACATCAAAATGAAAAAGAAAATCGGTCCCGGGCCTAAGTCTTACCATGAGACGTACGGTAATAGCTACTTCCCTATAGGGAAATTTGCTAAAAAAAAAAAAAAATTTTTTAAAGTTGAAAAAATCCTGTCTCAACCCGCTTTATAGTCATAATTTTTATTACACTAATAAATTATTATTGAATTAGGTGGATGATTGTGGAGTTTTAATCCCATGTAAAGAGGTCCACTTTCAAATTAAGTGTGTGATGTTTCAATGTTTGGGATATTGAACATTTTTATTTTATTCCTACACTTTATGTTTGGTTATTACACAAAACCACTTCGATGCATTGTTTCAGCGAGACAGGGGTTGTTGGTTGGTAAAAGCAAAACAGGATTTTCCAAAATCAAAGGCTATGCAAGTGAAGAAGAGACGAAAAAAAAATTGATTCCGGATGTTTTTGAAAAGGGCGACTTGTATTTCAACTCAGGCAAGTAATGATGTAGAAAATTAGCGAGGGTTGAAAAGACACTTTTTGCAAGTGTGATGAACTATATTTTGCGTCTTATTGCATCTTTAATCAACAAACTAAGCTAAAAAACTCAAATATACTTCTCATGTAAAGAACCTCTCAAAACAACTTTCAGCTTGTTTTCAATTCTGCTAATGTAAATAAGAAGCTGTTTCGTAAATGATAAATCATTTTGTCTATTATGATTCCGTTAGTGTACATTATACCATCGATATGTTGAACTATTGACAAGAATGCAACAATAAGCTGTAACCTTACTTAATAAATCAATCGATAAATAATTTTGATCCATGTGATTTGCTACAGTCAACTCAACATTTTTCCACTGTTCACAACAGTAGATTTTACTCCCTAGAGATAAAAAAATTCTACTTTAGGCCCACAACGCATGAAGAAATAACTGCTTTTGCTGCATTATGACAAAGAATCAAATGATAACACGTTTCTTTTGTTTACCAGGTGACGTTCTTGAAAGAGATATTTTTGGTTATTACTACTTTGTGGATCGTTTGGGAGATACTTTCAGGTACTTAATTTTAATTTGGTAAATCAACGCACTAGAGTACATTAAATCATTCTAGTTCATAAACATATGTATTAAATGCAGTCGATGCCATCATATAAAACTCAAATTAATCATATCATAATGTGAACATTTGACTAAACAAACATAAAAACATTCATAAATATATCAGCTGTAAATGTAAATTAACAATGGGGCCTTCCTTAAAGTTTTGTAATCTGCATCTCTGGTATACAAGTTTGAGCATCATCGATTAAATTAAATTGTAAGAACTGTATAAAACTTGATCTAATCATTTCATAATCATTCAACTAGACACATAGCAAAATGTGAATTTTATAAGCAGAATGTAAATTTCATATAAACATTATATATATAGATGAATAACCCAAGGAATTGTGACAATATATCATAAGAATGTCAAATATTTGAATAAACAATTAATTTATGTTTACCTAATTTATATATGTTTAGGTGGGTTTTGTTGGATGTTGTGGGTTCACAACTGAAGAAGTGATTATTCGAACGGTAATAAACGGATATGTCTGGAAGCCAGCTTTTTGCACTACCAGTAAAATATTGGTTGATTTTTTACCGCCCAAGATCAGTGCATGGGCAAATAACCTTACCTGTTCTGTTTGTACCATCACTAAAAACAACCAATACATGTAGTGGACCAATAGAGCACCAAAAAAACCACCAAATAGACCCACCAATAGAGCACCAATAGTGTGGACCATGAGAGCACAAAAAAATGAAAGTAGATAATTTATTTAACACGTTCGCTACTGAGCGTCACATATATGCGACACCGCGGTCATTGCCACAGACCGAGGTATACATTTGAATCTTACACATAGACCGGCTGTCACTTGGATAACAGTACACACAGACCATGGGCAAAAACCTGTAAAACAAAATTTACATCTTAATATGCTAAATCAAGTTTGTAAATAATTTATTCTTGTTTTTTTTTTTTTTTAATAACCTTTTGTAATGTAACCAAACGTTGCATATATGCGACAGTTCATTTTTGTTGTGTTTTGAGATGAAAGTAAGTAAAAAAAAACAGATTATTCAAGAACAGTTTATAACTGAACAAATATAAAAGCTACATAGGATAATGCAGCATACATACTTCATACATACCGTACATACAGTGATGCAGAAAAGTAAAGACTAGTTTTTCCAACTATCATATGACGTCACCAATTATCATATCCACAGACCAAGCGAAGCAGTGTTGCGCCAGACATCTCTGTAGACCACTGCAGGGAATTCAGTGCCTTCAAATAGACCGTTACAAAGATATAAGCATTTTAATAACATTAGAAACCTGACGCAAATATGCGACGGCAGTCTATTTTAATGTGACTAGTCTATGGGTGGAAACTGGCCGTCGCATATGTGCATCGCTGGTCCATGTGAATGAAAAATTTTGTACTATTGTATTAGCGAACGTGTTAAGAACATAATTTTCATAATTTTAACACAGTCTAAAAGCTTATACTTACAAAAACTATATTGTGTGTAATCATAATTTTAGATGGAAAGGTGAAAACATTGCTGCATCCCAAGTAGAAGATGTAATAATCAAAGGAATGGGCTATCAGGGTAGCCACGTAGTTTCTGTTTATGGAGTAGAGGTTAGTATAGCTAAAAAATTATCAAAAAGGGAGATCTTGAAAACAGAGACATTACACCCCTATTAGACACAGGGCCGTTATCAGACCGGTTTTTCCAGACATTTTTCTGGGGCCCGGGCCCCAAAAGGACCCAGGTGGGCCCCGCAAAACATATACTTCAAGGGGGCCCAGCCTAATATCTTTACTTGAGGCCTGCCAAAGCTGGATAAGGCCCTGAATAGACATATCTAATTTTACTTTATAGGTGGGCCTGATCACGTGGGTTCTGTTCTGAACCTAGTCTGTTCTGTTCTGAATTTTGTCACATCGGTAAAGGTCATTGACGATTGACTGCATTTGAACGTGCAGGCTTCCAGGACAGGAGTATTCTGCACACTACTCAGACCAGCTGAATCCCTACAATTAGACATATTCCAAAGACAATTTACCTTCCACTATAGATAGAACAAGGCATTGTATTCCTATGTCCTATGTGTTAGTTGTAGCCAGATTTCAAATAAAAATTAATGTTGTTAAATTGAGCCTCCGACAGAATGTACTGATGTCACTTATTGATTTGTCGAACACACGTAACCAATAGTAGACTGGTTAGTAGCTCATGCAATTACGTTCTTTTTTAATGACAAAAATTTGATACCTGATGTACCATACACAGGCCCACGATTAGTGTGACACGCTGTGGGGCCAAGAGTTAGTTGCACGCATCCACAATAACAATGATAAGGCTTGTTCTTGTTATATTGTGTTTACTTTTGAAAGTTAACACGTTCGCTGCAAAAATCCTATTGGCAGGGCGGTTGGAAATGTGACGCAGCCTTGGCGCACCAGTGAATCAGTGAACACAATAGGCATTAAAATATTTTAGTTTTAACAGCGGCAAAAAAGCTGCGGTAATGGTTCCGTGTTACCCCGAGAGTGGACGTAGTTCACTGAAAAACTCACAGATAGCAGCACTGCCCGGATCCGTAGCCAGTGTCTTTGTAATGTGTCTTGAAGAGAGGAAATACCTAAAAACGGGATTTACGGGAAATTTTACTACCAACCTAAACCCAACATACACCAAATTAAAGTATAGGACCAGCACAACATGCTGACATAGTTTAGTTGATCCCCGATAAATGCGAACGTCACTTTAGACCAACTTGTATAACACTGCACAGTGACTTAGACCAGATTTGTACGAGCGCTGTGCCAGTACGGAATGACTCCGATCGGAGCCGTCCGTAGCGAACGTGTTAATAAAAGTAATCTCATAGTCAAGTAAAAACATAAATAAACCGTCGACTACATATAATAAGTTTAACTTTTATTTATAATTTCCATGTTTTATTGGGCCTAAATGGAAGAAAATTAAATATGTTTTGGGACGATGTTGTAAATTAAACAGGTTCGCTACGACTGGGTGAAAAACATTGTACTGCCAACTACAAATACCTTTGTTAATACAAAAAGTAAAATATGAATTTAACTGATTGCAGGTAAAAGATCAGGAAGGCAGAGCAGGAATGGCATGTTTTGAAATGAATGTAGCACACTTTAAAATGCCTCAGTTTGAGGAGTTGGTTGATAAAAAGTTGGGTGGTCCATGGATTCCTGTGTTTATTAGATTCACAGACAAATTTCCCCTGACCGGTGAGTCAATTAGCCAACTAAGAAGATTAGCAGTAAAACTTTAGGTGAAACATTCTATTTACACGAGGTTGATATAGGCTCCAAAAAGTAAGTTCCGTTTCCATTTTTTTCTGCCGCAATGCTGCGATCGCCTTGCACATACGCAGAAATAGCTGTGAGTGAAGTTGGACACTATGATGCCATTTTTAGTTTGCTGCTCTCTGTACAAACTTTGTAGCACTAATCTATGTTTGAGGATGACGTTTTAAATGCAGCTATAAAACAGTTTTCAAAGTTTTTGACTTGTGGAAAATAAAATTTCTCATTGCATTTTTGTGTAGTCTCGAATAAGTTGATTTAATTTATCTTGATTTCATAAAGTGATTACTAATACCTCCTCTAAGAGTGGATCCACCCTTATTTAGAAAATTTCTGAGTTGTAAACACTGAAAAACTGTTAAAAACATCAAAATAATTTAAACTAAAAGCTTTTGCTAAAACTGGTACTGTACACTCTCTGGTGTAAAAAGGCTGACCTTGACACGACTTGAAATCTGTCTTCAGAATATTATACATGAGGATAGTAAAGGTATAAGAGATGTTAGCTTTGTAATATAAATGCATGTTAAGTAACAATTTCAAGTTAAAGATTTTCCAAATCCCGTTAATTTTTTGGCCTGGTTGACATGGTGCAATGGTTCAGCTTATGATATAACAACTTTATTTTTTTTTTTATTTTATTAAAACAATGTAAATCAATAAAAACATTTGATTGGAAAAATTTAAACCAATAATTTGATTATAATTAACTTTCTTGAACAAATGACTATATTTAGTGATGCAGCATAGGTAGAAAAAATTGTCACAAGAAACCCGACTATAAACCAAATTACTGTTGATGTTAACAAAACAGATTGATTTTGTTCCAGTCACGCAAAAGATACAGAAATCTGTTCTAAAAAATGAAGGATTCAACCCAGGAGACATGAAAGACCCAGAGGGTAAACCCATACATGACCAGATGTACTACTACAACTCAAAGACTAAGAAATACGAGCCGCTTACCCAAGAAGCACACGATGACATCCTCAAGAAGAAAATTAAGATATAGAAGAGAAATATGAGTCAGAATTTATACAATGTTATAAATTAAATGGTTGTTACAACCTATTCCAAAAAAAATGCATCATTATTAATTTTTTAATCACCCAGAAAAAAATTCATTAAATTAATTTATAAGAAAAGCGTAGTTTTAAAAATATCATTACTTGGTATTTGGAAGTCCCAATTTTTTAAATTTTATGTTGACGGTACATAAGATATGTATTTGTTGTTGACGGTACATAATAAAGCTCTGTATTCAATGTCAACGTTGCATAACAAATCTCTGTATTCGATGTTGACGGTGCATAATAAAGCATTATTGAGTTTAATGGATTGCACACAACACCTGTTTAGCTACTTTTTACATTAGTAGAGGAGGAGCATACGCTTTTTTGCTTTTATTTCGTTGAAAATGGGCATATCGTGTTGCAATACATATATGTTAACAGCAATGACAAGACATAACATACAAAATTACAGAAAACACACGATTTCCAAAAGTAGAAAAAACTATAACTATGAGTTAGTTTACTAAAAATGCTAAGGCTCAAAAATGTAATAAAGATAGCCTACAGCATATAAACTTTGCATGCTTGCTCTTTACATATACAGGGACAAAGTTATGCATGGTCGTTCCATTATCCTAAGTAGCTTTTATTATTTTTTTATGTTGCAGAAAGCGTGATTTTTTTTTACTATAGAGATAGTATATGAAAAAGTAAACTCAAACCAAAATGCATAAATTTTCATTTGAATACTCTTTCAAATGCCACTTCAATCATGTTTCTACTGTTTATAGTTACAAAGTCTTAGCAATTCTTATAAAAGCTTGCAAATTTTGTAAAAAGAGGCTGGGTGGTTAACAAGTGGTAAAAAAATTGTTACATTGTTTCAATTAGAGTTGATATCCTACTATTATAAATGAGAAAGTTTGGATGTATGCACAGTGCCGGATTTACCACTAGGCCGATTAGGCCGCGGCCTAGGGCCGCAAGCAAAAGGGGGCCGCAGAGGATTGGGAAAAACATTTTTTAGATAAAATTAATAACAAATAATATTTATTTTAAACCACCAGTTTGCCGCGATCACAGGTGACCATAATGATGTCTCCACGGACCGAGGGAGATGTTCACGATTTTGCCGCGGCCTCGGGTGCCTGTGATGATGTCCCGTGATTGCGGCCCGCGGGAGACGTTCACGATTTAGCCGCGGCCGTGGGTGACGGGGATGTCTCTTTATGATCACAGCCCGCAGGAGACGTTCACGAATTAGATGCTTTATCGAGTTGTCAATGATGATGTCCCCGTGATTGCGGCCCGTGTGCGGGAGATGTTCACGATTTCGCCGCGGTCACAAGTGTCGATGATAATGTCCCCGTGATTGCGGTCCGCGGCAGATGTTCATGATTTCACCGTGGCTGTGAGTGTTGATGATGCATCCCCGTGATTGCGGCCCACGGGAGATGTTTTTTTTCATTCTTTATTTTGTAATTTCATTAAGAATAATACAATGGCGTCATGTTAACGATTTCGCCGCGGCTGGGGGTGTCAATTTGGATGTCCCCGTGGTGGCTTACCGAGGAGGATGTTTACGATTTCGGCACGGCCGTGGGTGACAATGATGAAGTCCTCATGATCGCAGTCCACGGGAGATGTTTTTAACACGAATTTGCCGCGATCGCAAGTGTCGATGATGATGTCCCCGTGATTGCGGTCCGCGGCAGATGTTCATGATTTCACCGCGGCTGTGAGTGTTGATGATGATGTCCCTGTGATCGTGGTTCACGGGAGTTGTTAACGATTTCGCCGCGGCTCGGGGTGTCAATGAGGACGTTCCCGTGATGGCTTCCCGAGCGGGATGTTTAAGATTTCGGCACGGCCGCGGGTGACAATGATGAAGTCGTCATGATCGCAGTCGACGGGAGAGGTTTTTTAACACGACTTTGCCGCGATCGCAAGTTTCAATTATGATGTCCCCGTGATTGCGGCCCGCGGGAGATGTTCACGATTTTACTGCGGTCCCGGATAACTATGATGGCTTTGACTTGGTTTAGGAGAGATGTCCACGATTTCATCCAGGATCACGGGTGTCGATGATGATGTCCCCTTGATGTATTGGAGATAGTCACTATTACTTCCGCGATCGCAAGGAATTTTCACCACAGGGGGAGGGCCGCTCAAGTAATTTGGCCTAGGGCCGCAAGTACCCTAAATCCGGCACTGTGTATGCATGGATGTTTGTGACAAGTAAATGCAAAAAATGCTGGTCGGATTGGGCTGAAATTTAGGGTGATGATAGCTCACATTCCCGATTAACATTAGGCATATTGTTATCTCAAATCTCCTTAATTCAGGCTTCACCCCAGTGGCTCTGGAGTTTCTCATGTCAACGTTATGAGTTACGTTATTTATTTATTTCATACGGAAACACCATTTAACAAGAATGTAACAAGTTATGTTATATTTATAGGAATTAAAGAATTTTGTCAGCCGTTTCAACTGCACAAGTTGGTTCAATGATATATTGAATAGCATTAAAAAGTTATAAGGTTTACTAACAGGGTGCAGCACTATTATATTTTTTGAATTCATGACCACAGCTAATTTGAACCAACTAGCAACAAAAAGTTGTGGTACGCAATGAGAACTTGACTTATTTCTATGGTTTTTTACATGAAAAATATAATTACCTATGTAATTTTCTTTTAAATTAATAAACAGGCAGCCTTTTAAAATCTTTATTTAAATTACTAAAGTATGGCTGATTTTATGAAAAAATGGCAAATACACTTTTATTTTAGCATTTTCAATTCCCTATCAAACAATACCAAGTTCAAAGAGATCTAATAAAGAATAGTGAAATATCACATTTTTAGTTGTAAAATGGGGTAGAATAAGGCTAAGCTAGTCAGGTTTGTCTCAATTTACAACTAGTAATCTGGGCATTTCAGCTGTTCTTTATTCACCTATTTGAACTTAGTATCGTTTGACAGGGATGGCGAGCTCTTCGTGGCTCTTCTCGATGCCCTACTCCCTACTATATGCTCCCGCTAAGGAGCGACAGGAAATAAGTAAAGTAAGTCATCGTTTGATAGGGAATTAAATATGCTAATTAAAAAGTGTTCTTGTCATTTTTTCATAAAACCAGACATTCTTTAGTAGTTTAAGTTTAAGGATTTTAAATGGCCGCAATTTTGTGTTTTTATTATTAAGATCTTCAGCATTACGAAAGTACAAAGTTTTTAGTACTATATTGATTGATAGTTAAAATAGTACTAAAAACTTTAGCTTGACTAATAATACGCGTGAGCTACTCGCTACAACCACGAGGTGGCCGTGCTACTACAACTAGGTAGGTTATTCACAACCGTTTAAAACATAGACTAAGGAACCAATTATCTAGGGTGTTCTATGGCTCTATCATAGATAAAACATACTCCTCAAGGACTATGTTTTATCTATGTTTCTATTATCTGTAATTAAAAATAACCAGAGCGTTACTCAGCATTTCTACAAACAGGCTATTCTGCTAGTCGCAGTGTAATGCTTGCACTTCTATGTTCTATCATAGATAAAACATTCTCCTTTAGGACTATGTTTTATCATACGGTAGATAAAACATACTCCCTTAGGGGTTTTATCTATGGTTTTATCAAAGATAAAACATACCTTGTGTTGGTTAGTCTATGGTTTTATCTATGGTTCTATCCAGACGCCCCTGTCCCCTGTTTCGTCTGAGTTTAGAGACTTCAGACTGAGACTGACTCGGACTCAGTCAGTTTTAGGTTCAGACTTCAGACTAGAATAGAGTTGTTCGAATTTCAAATTGTTTTGTTTAAGAGTCTTATCTTTTCTAGTATTCGTCATTCGATTGATCGATTCATGTCAATTTTAAATTGTTATTGTTATTGTTAGGTTAGAAGCTAAAAAGGCTAGTGCTAGTAGTTTTAGTTAGTTTCGTTGTGCTTGTGCAATTAACTACTAATTAAATAGTGAGTAAAGTAAAGGTTAATAATGAGTAAAGGTTGTAGTTAAAGCCAAGCTCCAACTGCGAAAGCTTACTTCATCTTAAGTTAGTTGACTTAGCCTAGGCTACTTTCTTACTTTATACTATTCCTCTTATTTTTTACTAGGCTAATTGAAATAGGCCTCTAGTCCTAGGCTACCTTATGGCTTCAATAAAATGGCAGGATTTTTTAGACGTGTTAACGAGGAAAGCAATAGATACCAAAACCATTCATGACTTTAGATTCCCAATTAGAGAAGAGGACAAGTTTCAGTATTGTCTAAAACTGAATAGGTAAGTACATAACACAGTACATAGGTACATAGGTAATTTCATATTATTTATTAGTATTTCATATTTGTTAAAATATTTAATTATTGATCGCACTATAACTATCAATCTCAACTCAACTCTCCTGTAAAATGGCGTTTGCCGTGTATGTAATAAATAAATAAATAAATAAATAACCTCGATATGATAAGAGTTTCAGACTAAGTTATCAAATTCAAGATGGATTACCATGTAGGCTAAGTTAAGACCGTTAGACAATTAGGCCTAATAACAAACAATGTAGGCCTAATAACAGTTTGACTCTCTTCTGTGATATGCTTTGACATTAAGTTCATATTTTTTAAGTTTTAACCAGTAACTCATTTCTCAATATGCCTAGTAGCGATAAGTATTTTGGGTACCTAGGCCTACAGTTCCGCAGATAACCTGTGATAATAAGTTCTATTATCTGTTGAAATATTAATATCTCGATTTGGATTCGGTCCAATAGGCTGTAGGGCCTATCGTTTCTACAACGTAATTTTGTTAAATGTAAAAACATCAAATTGAGTTAAGTTATTATCTGTTTACTTTCTTATCGATAATAAATTAAACTATCAATAAGTTAATTCAACCAAAAACATCATATATTTTATGACAGTTAGTAACTTAACAAAACAAACGATAGGCCTAACTTAACTAAAACTTATTAACTTACTTAGGCTAAGTAACAACAGAAACAACTTAATCAATTTTTTTGTTATTGTTTTTATTGATATCATATGACTTAGCCTATAGTAAAATTAAATTAATTGCGATAGCCTAAGTTATTTAACTTAACTTAGTTGCTTTTCGGGTGGTTGAAAACAATCAGCAGGCTTACTTCCCGCACAGTTTATTCCACTTGTAACTTAAATGTCATCCGTCCAAGCCTACCTTGTTTATTCGCCTAAACGTTTTATATTTGAACGACGACATCTTCATTAATAACTTATCTCATTCATCCGCGGTGAAAAATAATGGTTATAAACACTTTAAAAACACTATGTAAAAACACTTCAAAGTAGGCCTACTATTTGAAAAATTACATAAATATTTCAAAATTACACAACCTAAACTATACCTCACATATCTAACCTAACTTCAAAACACTTAATCAGACCTGTCAACCAGGGAGGAATTACAGGCGGGAGTGAGCGCCCGGGGGGTCTGGTGGCTCGACCCCCCAGCCGCTGGTTTATCAGTCTTTATTTTAGAAAATTTAAGCCTGAAAACGGGTTTTAACCATTTTACTAACGTTGAGAGTTTTTAATTATTATTTTTTTCCATTTCATATCATCCAAACAAAAAGTTATTGAAAATATCAAATTTGTAAGCACACTAGGAAAGTAAATTACTTTAAATTAAATTAATTTTTAACTAACATATGTTTTCATGGAATTTAGGCCTACATCTTACTAATATTATAAATCTGAAAGTTTGTGAGTTTGTGTGTATGTTTGTGTGTATGTTTGTGTGTGTGTTTGTGTGTGTGTTTGTTGCTCAATCACGCATAAACTACTGGACGGATTGGGCTGAAATTTGGCATGATGATAGCTCACATTCCCGATTAACATTAATATTATAAATCTGAAAGTTTGTGAGTTTGTGTGTATGTTTGTGTGTATGTTTGTGTGTGTGTTTGTGTGTGTGTTTGTTGCTCAATCACGCATAAACTACTGGACGGATTGGGCTGAAATTTGGCATGATGATAGCTCACATTCCCGATTAACATTAAAGCATATTCTTATCTCAAAGACCCTTTCGGGCTCCGCCCCAGTGGCTCTTTATATTCATAATTGAAAAATAAAAACAAAACACCAATTTGCACAGCCTGAATTCAACTTTTAAGGTTATGTTTATTGTTTACACAACAGACGAGCTACTGCTGATGATAGACAGATAGGCTACCGGAAGGTGCTGTATCACAACATAGGAGTTGATAGATAAGTGATAAAAAAGTGTAAAATTATATTTAGAGATAATAAATAAAAAACAAGAACGATCTTGTTATTTTTTTTAAATTTTTCTTCTGTTCTTTATTAGGTTTCTCTTCAATTCATAGGCTACACAAATTCAACAAGTCGCCATATTGTGCCGATTTTAAATCAAAAGATTTAAAATCCGCGACAGGCAATGGACAAGTCAGTCAAACATGACGTAACGCGGAAGGATACGAAGACCGGGGAACCGCGTCGTCTGCAAAGCGTCTCGTCGTCCTCGTCACTCGTGGCTCAGTAATCGCGTAGTCAACATGTGAAGTCGCGTTTTGTCGCTGGTGTAGGACGAATTTATTAATATCTTAATTCGTAGCTCGGAAATTAGCGTTCGGGCGGAAATTGTACGTGCATCAAACGATCGCAATTGTCAAAATTTCGCCGAATTGCATTTGGGTGTGTGTTTTATTAGTATTAAGTCGAGACAGTTGAGATGCCGGATTGATTGTTCGCGTTCGTGATGAAAATTCGTACATGCATCATATCGATAGCAAATGTCAGTTTCTAGCGAATCGCGGGTCGTCGTGACGGTATTTTCAATTGAATCATTTAACGCCAGCTCGAAAAAACAAGAATTAATAAGTCCTACACCAGAAAAAACCGTGTCGTGATGTTCCGCTCGGTCAGACAAAAAGTCACAAAATTACCACGAGTCAGTTTTTAAATGTTCGGTACGCGTGAATCTTCGTCGGAATGAATGTGTATGTGTCGACATGTGTACGTAAGTAAATGTTTGTGTTATTTGTGTTTTAGTATTAAAATAGTCTTGCCAATCTGCCACATTTTTTCACATGTACCACTCGTTTTACAAGTTATGAATCATGTTTTGTTTGGTCTGAGATTTTCATGTTTCATTTGGTCTACTTAGAGCACATGGTCACGATTCAGGATAAAATGTTTTATTAAATTTGGTCATCTCATACAAAGAATTTAAGTTATAATAGTGAACCTAGTCAAATGAAAATTATTTATTAAATTGAATTGAAATGGTATATTAATTTAAAGAGCAATGTTTATCTGTGATATTATTATTTTTGTATTCTATGTAAAGTCAGAGCAAATGTCAGTTTCTAGCGAATCGCGGGTCGTCGTGACGGTATTTTCAATTGAATCATTTAACGCCAGCTCGAAAAAACAAGAATTAATAAGTCCTACACCAGAAAAAACCGTGTCGTGATGTTCCGCTCGGTCAGACAAAAAGTCACAAAATTACCACGAGTCAGTTTTTAAATGTTCGGTACGCGTGAATCTTCGTCGGAATGAATGTGTATGTGTCGACATGTGTACGTAAGTAAATGTTTGTGTTATTTGTGTTTTAGTATTAAAATAGTCTTGCCAATCTGCCACATTTTTTCACATGTACCACTCGTTTTACAAGTTATGAATCATGTTTTGTTTGGTCTGAGATTTTCATGTTTCATTTGGTCTACTTAGAGCACATGGTCACGATTCAGGATAAAATGTTTTATTAAATTTGGTCATGTCATACAAAGAATTTAAGTTATAATAGTGAACCTAGTCAAATGAAAATTATTTATTAAATTGAATTGAAATGGTATATTAATTTAAAGAGCAATGTTTATCTGTGATATTATTTTTGTATTCTATGTAAAGTCAGATTCTATCATCGTCAGTATTATTATTTAAAACGTTTGAATTTCATGTGTAGAATAATTTTTGAACAGTATTACATTTTTAAATAGTGAGAGTTTGATTGTGTAACGTAAATGGGGGTAACAGAGTGCTCGGTCGAAGGCTAGGGTTGATAAAGGGTCATGAGGATAGACTCCCATTAAATTCATAAATATTAAATACTAAAAAAAAATTATCAAATAATCGACTCAGCAGTCGATTGGCCCCGTTGCACTGATCAGCAAGGAGTGATGTAGATCACAAACCTACATAATAGTCCCTGTTTGATTAAATTGTAAACTGGCCAGTTTGATAATTACGAACATCTTTGGGGAGTCTGGTGATCCAAAACAAATAAATAAAATCATCAAGGCTAGGTTTTCCCGAGACTTTGCAGTTTTAAAAAATGAACAAACCGCCAATTTGAACATTCAATCTTGCAATCAACTCTCTCACTCTCTTTTTCAAAATATTGTTAAATTGTGTACAAAAAAGGTTATCACATTGTATAAATTTTATTAATTATTGTATCACAGCTCATTTGCAATTATCATCTCATTATACAGCATTTTTACAAAAATCCATCTTTTCATTCACCTGTGTTTCAGCTAGTATTATTAGTATCAATCTGGTATAAATTAAAGAGGTAAATGGCTTAACTGAAAGAAGTATACAAAGTATTCACAATGAGTGTTGATGATCACATTCTGTAAATATATTTTGACAGTGCAATTTTTATAAGTTCAGTTCATAATATTTAATATCAAGTTGTTGAATTCATGAGTAATCGGCTTAACCGAATCCAGTATATATATATATCATCTTGAAGTCATACTTTTGATAAATATTTCCTGAACAAACAGTTTCACAAATATTTTCAATCAATATTTCAATATTATTATTTGCCATTTTTACAGTTTTACAGAGTATCAATTCATATCACAATCTTTCATCAGAACAGCACATTTTATTTCATGGAGTGATCAAATAGACACATCTATTAGTTTTAAGAAGTGTTAGAATTAAGCTGAAGAAGGTGTGAAGGAGGACAACATATCAGACCTCTCACGGTCCATAAATCGGACTTCTGGGATATTTAATTACAGGGCCCACACTTAACATCTTTATTTCCACTGCGCAGCTCTGTGATTGTAATGTCCTCAGTAGTTCAATTAAAAGTGTAAATTAAATTCATTAAAACCCCACCAGGGGGCAACTTTTTGTTATACTCACACCTGTATGGAATAGCCAAATTGCATTACATAAAGGTGTGAGGTGATTTTGCTTGATGGAATGATCAATTAAGTAAAGAGTATATTTTGAAGTAATAAGTAAGTAAAGAACTTTTATTTTTTTCTTTACAAAAAGTGATAGCACTAATTTGAGAGGTCTGGTAACAAGGAAGCAGATTGGCATTACTACCATGGCAGGTTGGCATTGATAAGGGTATCAGTTGTTATCTCTAAGGAAATTATCCACATTGATATTTCTGTGTTTGTTTACTTGTTTATTTATTTGTGTCATATTCGTACAGAGATTATTTATATTTATATTTATATTTATATTTACATGTGCAATAGTTTTCAATTTTGAGTAAATAGAGTCAAACTGAGGTCAATTGTTTTAAACATTTTCATAATTACATATTTTGAGAAACAATGAATCATCTGAGTCATGTTATGTAACCACTGTGAGCGACATGAAGGCTGGCCAACAGAGGTCACGTTCCAGCTGTGGTGGGGCGAGAGTAGAACCTACCCGCACAGACAGGCAGACATCGGGCCGTTCACCACAACAATGTCCCCCGCCCCCGCCCACTCCATCGGCAACAGCTGACTGTCGACTGCGCTACGGGTCAATGAACTGATTGTTGACATCTACTCAACGCTGAATGCTAGATAATTCTACAGTGTGTTAAGCGTGCGCGTTTACACCATTCAAATTGTTGATGGATTGATGCAGTTTTGGTTTATGACACAAGGTGTTAGTTGACAACAATTTTTAATTTCTCAGTACCGACCTCAAAGCAAAATGTTTATTATTGTTAAAGTTTCAGATTTTCTATTTTTGTTATTCAAATTTCAAATGTTTATGTGTAAAATTGTTTCGTGTTAAATGTATTAAATGTAAATCAATGGAAAAAAAAAATCAACAAAAAATGTGTCGTATGAATGAAGCGTCTGTTGCCACGTCAAGCGTCGTCGCGCCGGGTCGAAATTGTCCCGGGATGGATAAGGCCTTCGTGCGGACCTGAAGGTCGCTCGGGCCAATTTCTTTTGGCAGGGGAGATTTCTGTGCCGATTTTAAATCAAAAGATTTAAAATCCGCGACAGGCAATGGACAAGTCAGTCAAACATGACGTAACGCGGAAGGATACGAAGACCGGGGAACCGCGTCGTCTGCAAAGCGTCTCGTCGTCCTCGTCACTCGTGGCTCAGTAATCGCGTAGTCAACATGTGAAGTCGCGTTTTGTCGCTGGTGTAGGACGAATTTATTAATATCTTAATTCGTAGCTCGGAAATTAGCGTTCGGGCGGAAATTGTACGTGCATCAAACGATCGCAATTGTCAAAATTTCGCCGAATTGCATTTGGGTGTGTGTTTTATTAGTATTAAGTCGAGACAGTTGAGATGCCGGATTGATTGTTCGCGTTCGTGATGAAAATTCGTACATGCATCATATCGATAGCAAATGTCAGTTTCTAGCGAATCGCGGGTCGTCGTGACGGTATTTTCAATTGAATCATTTAACGCCAGCTCGAAAAAACAAGAATTAATAAGTCCTACACCAGAAAAAACCGTGTCGTGATGTTCCGCTCGGTCAGACAAAAAGTCACAAAATTACCACGAGTCAGTTTTTAAATGTTCGGTACGCGTGAATCTTCGTCGGAATGAATGTGTATGTGTCGACATGTGTACGTAAGTAAATGTTTGTGTTATTTGTGTTTTAGTATTAAAATAGTCTTGCCAATCTGCCACATTTTTTCACATGTACCACTCGTTTTACAAGTTATGAATCATGTTTTGTTTGGTCTGAGATTTTCATGTTTCATTTGGTCTACTTAGAGCACATGGTCACGATTCAGGATAAAATGTTTTATTAAATTTGGTCATGTCATACAAAGAATTTAAGTTATAATAGTGAACCTAGTCAAATGAAAATTATTTATTAAATTGAATTGAAATGGTATATTAATTTAAAGAGCAATGTTTATCTGTGATATTATTTTTGTATTCTATGTAAAGTCAGATTCTATCATCGTCAGTATTATTATTTAAAACGTTTGAATTTCATGTGTAGAATAATTTTTGAACAGTATTACATTTTTAAATAGTGAGAGTTTGATTGTGTAACGTAAATGGGGGTAACAGAGTGCTCGGTCGAAGGCTAGGGTTGATAAAGGGTCATGAGGATAGACTCCCATTAAATTCATAAATATTAAATACTAAAAAAAAATTATCAAATAATCGACTCAGCAGTCGATTGGCCCCGTTGCACTGATCAGCAAGGAGTGATGTAGATCACAAACCTACATAATAGTCCCTGTTTGATTAAATTGTAAACTGGCCAGTTTGATAATTACGAACATCTTTGGGGAGTCTGGTGATCCAAAACAAATAAATAAAATCATCAAGGCTAGGTTTTCCCGAGACTTTGCAGTTTTAAAAAATGAACAAACCGCCAATTTGAACATTCAATCTTGCAATCAACTCTCTCACTCTCTTTTTCAAAATATTGTTAAATTGTGTACAAAAAAGGTTATCACATTGTATAAATTTTATTAATTATTGTATCACAGCTCATTTGCAATTATCATCTCATTATACAGCATTTTTACAAAAATCCATCTTTTCATTCACCTGTGTTTCAGCTAGTATTATTAGTATCAATCTGGTATAAATTAAAGAGGTAAATGGCTTAACTGAAAGAAGTATACAAAGTATTCACAATGAGTGTTGATGATCACATTCTGTAAATATATTTTGACAGTGCAATTTTTATAAGTTCAGTTCATAATATTTAATATCAAGTTGTTGAATTCATGAGTAATCGGCTTAACCGAATCCAGTATATATATATATCATCTTGAAGTCATACTTTTGATAAATATTTCCTGAACAAACAGTTTCACAAATATTTTCAATCAATATTTCAATATTATTATTTGCCATTTTTACAGTTTTACAGAGTATCAATTCATATCACAATCTTTCATCAGAACAGCACATTTTATTTCATGGAGTGATCAAATAGACACATCTATTAGTTTTAAGAAGTGTTAGAATTAAGCTGAAGAAGGTGTGAAGGAGGACAACATATCAGACCTCTCACGGTCCATAAATCGGACTTCTGGGATATTTAATTACAGGGCCCACACTTAACATCTTTATTTCCACTGCGCAGCTCTGTGATTGTAATGTCCTCAGTAGTTCAATTAAAAGTGTAAATTAAATTCATTAAAACCCCACCAGGGGGCAACTTTTTGTTATACTCACACCTGTATGGAATAGCCAAATTGCATTACATAAAGGTGTGAGGTGATTTTGCTTGATGGAATGATCAATTAAGTAAAGAGTATATTTTGAAGTAATAAGTAAGTAAAGAACTTTTATTTTTTTCTTTACAATATTTAGGCCTACTCATTGCCCAATCACTATATGCCTTACTAAAGTTACCACGGTTATCACTCAATCACAGTTTACTAAGCAGGATCGTCATCATTTCCCAGCTGTTGTATCTTAGATCTGTTGTAACATAGCGCACAGCAGACAGAAGTGTAAAACGGAGCAGACGATTGTTGGCGCAAGCGTTGTTTCCATTTTATTTTCACCAAAGGAGCTGTGATGTTTCCAAAGGGAGGGAGAGGGGGTCGTTATATCATCGTTATATACGCTGACGATTCGTTAAGCAGAGGTTACGAACGCTATATAGATAGTCTGGCAATAAAAAATCCTTAAATTGAGGTGACTTATAAAACTCTAATTTTAGTTATATAGAAAGATAAGTTTTCCAGTAGTCTACAAAACTGATTCACGTTCTTTTCCCGGTAATCAAAATTCAAGTACAACTTTATACACACAGAATCTCCGGTTCCTGACCTGGATGATGGCTAGTTTTTAAATTTAATTTACAGTTACATATTAGTACCCGTGATAAATCAAACCCGTTATGTAAGCCAAAGCCACACAGTTGTTAATCTCACTTGGTTTTGGATTTGCTTACAAACGTGATCGGAAATGGTTACAAACGTGATTGGAAATCGTTAGGGCATACACAGTATTCATAAACAACATTTATGTAAAAACATATCAGTGACAGCTAGAAAAAGGAATCTTTATCAAAACAGCTGTTCGTAATTTCATATGTGACGTGTCCTCACAACAGATTATTAATAAATGTTGTATGTAGTAAACATGGAGAAAAAAAATAGAAACATCACACAAAATTGGGTTTTTGATCGTCCGTTATTTTATTTCCAAAATAGTGAGGCCATATTTTAATGGCTAAGGACACTATCGCTAATCCTGTGAATACTTTTAAACCATTAGAATCATAATCGGTACTCTAGTTTTCTTTAGAGTATGCTGCGTAAAATGCCTTCTGGGCTGTGACAGACGGACATCAATTTAGATAAGACATGTTTCAACTGCTTCAATGTATAAAACAAAAAAATAACCCAAGATATGTATAATTCCTAGCAATGTACAGACAAAACTATAACTTTATTAATATATTTAACTGGGTTTGAATTTTCAATATCTTAAAAAAATTATAAAACTTATTTAGTTTTACAAATAGGCCTAGTGCTGGGAGGGGGAATGATGTTTCTCATTTGTTGTGTACCTCATTTATGGTGGGGGGGGGGGGGGGCTGTTGCTCAATTGGGGGGGGGGGGTGCGTCATGAGTCTAGGGGGTGATGGGCACCCCTGTCTTACCTTGTCAAATTATATTTAGGCCTATACTTTACTGTATTTCTTCACTATTTCGTAATTGTTCTGTATATTATAGTGTTATGAAGTTAGCATTCTGTCTTGTTCACCCAAATTCAACAAAAATAGGCCTAGTTAGGATTTTGTGTAAGTAGCATTAAAGAATACGTAAGGTACCATTTATCTGTCAAATAGACCTAATTAAGTTTTAGCTCATTCTTGTTTTAAGCTTACTATAATTTTCAGAAACTATTTGGAGGAGTGGCTTGCCGATAAAGTAAAAACTAAGCCAAAATCAGCCAACGAGTCTGCAAAATATCGTTCAGAAGGCAACAAGGCGTATTGTGAAAGGAATGATGAAGAAGCGTTAACAATTTATAATCTAAGTGTCAGTGCTGCTCCTTATGAGTCAACAGAATTCGCCTTAGCCCTAGCCAACAGATCAGCTGTACTCATGAGATTGAAATACTATGAGGTAAAGTTATATTCTATTGTTTGGTTTATCGTAATTTTGTCTCTGCAGACTGCCTATTGCATAGTTTTTTTTTACATGATAAACAGTAGTTCTACCTTTTCTTCTGTACATCCGTCTACCTAACTGTGATATTTAGCTGAGGCCTACTTTTTTTGTTACTTATTCAAACCATAAGTTATTGCAATAAAAAAAAAATACCTATAGTCGGGACCACGTAAGTTTGCAGTTGAGGGAGGAGCCTATTTACCATATGGTTTTGAATTAACCAATGAGGGCAGTGCGGTGTTGCCAAATCTAATAATACCAGCTGATTTAAAAATATTGCTTAGTATATTTTAATTAGTGTTGTAAACGGGCGATGTGGCAACGTTACACTAGCCTTGTCTTTTGATTGGCTGCCACCAACTGCAAACTTGCGTGGTCCTGACTTTAGTCCCATGAATCCTAGAACTATCAAAATGGTGTAGGCTAATTGTTAAATAAATAGTAGCCTAAATAAATAATAATTTTTAGTTAGCCTACTAAGTAAACCTGTAAATATCCTGTGACACTGTTCTGTGCTCAATGAACATGTGAATAAAGTGTACCGTCTATTTTCCAAGTTCCTAGATAACGTTTCTTTCGTAGGAAGCTGCCAGAGACATAGATTTGGCTCTGCAGAACAAGAACGATGCTGTTCCAACCCAGAAGCTTCTCATCCGCAAAGTCATTGTGCTATATAAATTGAAAATGTACAAAGCCTCTTTGGACATCATCAGGACTCTGTATCCAAAAGAAGACGAAATAGGTAACATACAGTTTTAGCGAATTTCCCATATAGCCTCTAGGGAATATTAGCTGATTTACTATCCTCTATGGATCATTTTCATAAGACCCAAAGATCAGAAGATCCAAAAGTACAGTCATTACCACAAGTAATATTTTAAATTGTAAAGTTAACTTATGAAAGAGACAGTCCTTTGAACTTGAGGATCAGAAGATTATAAAATCTTCAAATAGGCCATTATAAATTAGCGGATTTATTATTCACCTCAGTGCACATAGATTGTCGTCCTATTGTAAAAATAGAAATAAATTATTTAAATTAGTTGGCCGTTTCACTCAATTATTGAAGAGTTAATGATAAACAGTTTTTTGTCCTGGGACGCTAGGCACGAGCCCGGTATTGTTTTTCACGTTACTTCAGGCTAGACCTAGGGGTTGCAGCATTATCACTTAGATAAAATCCATTGGTGATTTGACGGGATTTGAACCCAGGACCTCACGGACCGAAGTCCCAAGCTCTAACCACTACACCATAGACCCCAGGCCCAATTTCCCAAATAGGGCATAAACTATTCACCGTAGGTCTCATGGTAAGACTTGGACCTGAGACCAATTCTCTTTTATGTTTTGAGGTCCCCAAAAGCCAAAAACACCCTCCGTTCAAATTCATATAATATGTCCATTAGCACGATAACCATTCCAACAAATAATTGTTATTTAGTCGCAGCATTAAACCTCTAAACAAAACTGACTATGTTAATTGTAATGAAATATGTTAGCACTGTGAAATTTATTTTTTTATAGATAAATTGGGCAATAAGGAATTAAAGCAGATATATCATGATTTGTTGTCTTTAAACAAAACTGATGAAAAAAAGTCAACACGTAAAAAACCACTTCCAATACCTGTAGGGGGATTAAATAAGGACTTCCCAAGTGCATCTGCTAATGTCTCGTTACGGTAAGTATTTTCTATAATGGTTTGGAACAATTTACAATCAATTTTGTTATTTTTAACAGAGTTTGGATGCAGCTATATTAATTCTACTACTGTTGTAGAGTGAACACTTTGTATAAGTACCTATAATATAATAAACCTTCAAGAATTACTAAATCAGTTGCTAGTTTGTATTCTTTGTTTGTAAGGCTGAAAGGTTTAAATTTTGACAAATAACAGTTAATGTTATTCCATTTGCACTGATTATATTCCTACCGTTCTCTTATGTTCTTACTATATTGAATTTTAGCCGCTGATCGCATTTAAATTCTATAAATTGGTGTAAATACCTGCATTTACGCGATCCAGTGTTGCTAAATTACAACCGGTTTTGACTCACATAGGAGTCATCATCAGGCCAAATTAATTATGCTCAATTTTATCTTATGTTTGATCATAACTCTAGTGTTCAGTTACATGGTTATCTCTTTTTAGGATCTCAAAAGAAAAGGGAAGGCATGTTATAGCAACAGACCACTTGACGGTTGGAGATATAATCTTTGTTGAGAAACCGTTTGCTCTGGTCGTATTGCCTGAACAGTACGACCGTCATTGTCACCATTGCTGCAAGAAGTCAGTTGCTTTCTTACCGTAAGTATCATCCTGTCCAATGGTCAAATGTGTGACAAAGAAACTTTGCATCACTTTTCAATTAGTGTTACTGTAACTCTTCTTAACTGCCAACGTTGTGAAAATTTACATTTCTCCATCTTAAAGGCAGTATAAGTTTTTTGATAGGTTTAAAAAATACAAGGACATGTACACAAGGTGAAAGGTGAAGGTTACAGATTTGATTGATCTTTTTAACTGATATTTTCAGCTTTTGGGATTGCAAATAACACTAGCGTAGGTAACAATATAAACAACATGAATAACAAATAGATGCATGTTTTACGCCAGGTGTAGACAGTGTAGACAGGCTCAGTTCTGTAGTGAGGGATGTAGACAGACAGCTTGGGACAGCTACCACCGCTGGGAGTGTGGCGGACTAGACATATGTCACAGTATAGGCATTGCTCATCTAGGACTGCGGGTCGCTTTACTCTCTGACAACAGTGATGAATACGGGAGAGTGGATCGATTGGAGACTCATATGAAAGATATGAATACTAAAGACCTCTATCAATACGCACTTGTAAGTATTTGATTTTGGTTTTTTGTAATGATAATTTTCTTTTAGCGAATTTCCCATAGGAAATAAGCTTTTACCGCAGGTATTACGGAAAGACCTGGGAGCGATTTACTTTTTCATTTTGTTGTTCCCAGAGGCCAAAAATACCATCAGTTCAAGTTTGTAGTGCCCATAAGCACGATAACTTGAGTAACTAGTAGTTCGCTTGTTGATGGTTATATTTTCATCAATCTTATTATTAACCAATTATAACCAACTGTGTTAAAATTCATTTAAAAAATGTTTAAATACTAACTGTCTTTGCCCAATACATTTTTGAAACTGCTCTCATTGCGAAAGAAAGTATACCAGATAACGCACAATTATGCTACAATACAAGAGGAAAAGCCCTAAGAGAAAATAGTCGCAACCATCTTTTATTTTCAAATAAAAAGCCCACCTGTGCCGGAAAAAGGTTTTTACGTTTTCTTCCAAATCATTTAAAACCCATTGACAACATTAAATAAAATTATCTTATAGAAATCGTTCCTTACTCCATTAAAGAGGTGTTTCCTCAATTAACCTGATTTTATTGGTAGTTTCTTAGTATTGTATAAATTGTAGTTTTAGCTTATGCTTATAACTGTATTTACTAGGTTAGGAATTTGACACTATTCAATGTACAATATACAATTTTTGAATAAAGATATTGAAATGAAATGAAAATGAAAAACTTATTGACAGTAATTTTTGTCAAATCTAAAATATTTAACACAATCAACTTCCTGGGCCTATTGAATATGTGACTTGGAACTGTTATTTTACAGACGGCTGTCCTCCTCACATTGTATCTGTACAAACATACGAGTTTCTTCTTCGACCGGTCAGACATTTCGGTTAACTCCATGGGGACTCGGATATTTAAACACATAGCTCAGTTGATCTGCAATGGACACGCAATCACCAAAGTGGACGCAGACAATGAGACGAAAGGTCGCCTCACCACGACAGAAAGACAAACTAGAATCGCCACCGCCATCTACCCTTCAGCCAGTATGATGAATCACTCTTGTGATCAGAACATTTCTCACAGGTAAGCCTTAGAAAGAGCTTTAAACTTCCATTCGGCGCATTGATGAGCACCATGAGGCTCATGTGTAGGTAACTTCTAATAAGTCACTTATCCGATATAAAAAAAAAACTTTTAATATTCTGTGGTTAAATTTCAGTTGTTCAATTGTCTTTCAGTCGATTTCCACTGTTCAACACAACTGTAAAAAGTTGGAACAATGTCAAAGAATGTCATCAATGATCATTGGCTATCTTAAGTCGATATTTTAGGAACAGGTTTTTTAGGGACACTAATTTAAAACCAACTAAAAAAACTGTAATTTTATATTTTTTCAGTTTCATCAATGAAGTTCTGGTTGTCCAAGCATCAAAAAACATAATGAGAGATGATGAAGTTTTCAACTGTTACGGTGAGGAAATTATTGTATAGTGTTAAGGAATTAATGAATTTTTAGAGGATGTTAATAATATGTATTTTTTACCATACACTAGAACTTAAGCTTGCAGTTATGCTTTCATGGCCATGTTACATTGTTGATTTGTTATATTTATTCCTTACTGGCAAGAATAACCATAGTAAATGATCTTCTAAAAACAACATTAAGTAACAACCAGGACTAGAAACAAGGTCTAATAAGGGTCTGTGTGGGGTTAAGTGCCATTGAGTCCAAAGGATGAATATCAAGGTCCTAGATCTACTGTCCTATCCTTTTCTAGTCCTTCTAGATGGCTCACCTAATAATCTGAAGATTACTGGTTCAATCCTGAGAAGTCAGTAGCTTTTTGATTGTTTGAAACTGGACCTAGTTTTCTTTTTAAATTGGGGTTTTCATAAATGATCCTGGCTAAATAAACAGTGAGTCTTAGCATATATTCAACATAATGCCTGGTACATTTATCATCGTTATGGTTTAGTTAAAGACCAACAACTTATTTCCCAGAGATAGAACATTGACTCTGATACTTTTGGAACTGTGCAGAACAGGGGTTGAAGGTTATTATTTGGTAACGGTTCTAGGCTTGTTTAGCTTACAACTTCAACAGTAGTATTAATATTTTTATATCAGTACATTTTTCTATTACAGGTCCCCACTATTCCAGCATGAAACGAAAAGATCGCCAGAAAGCACTCTGGGACCAATACTTCTTTGACTGCTGCTGTAACAGATGCTCCAATGACAATTCGGACGCATATTTAGACCAGTTCTTGGCATTCCGGTGCACCTTCTGTGCAGGTCCAGTGGTGGAAGGGCATGCGAAATGTTCTGACTGCGGTCAACAGCAAATGTTGGTAGAACTGCTCAATATGGCGCTCACCGCACATGAAGGTTTTTGTGAAGGTTGGTGATATGAATAAATTTTGTGTCTATTGTTATTATATTGGCTTTTTTTAAGGAAACTGCCTAAACCTTTGTTTTTGTTACTTTCTAACTTCAACCTTTTGTTAGCATCATTAATTCCTGATGACAAAATTTCATCTAGACCCAGAATCGATCTTGCATGGAATTGAACCAGCGACCTTTAGATGTTTTTAGGCGATCTCTTTTCGTTTGGATGCATAACATCGAACCAATATTTCTGGAGGGTTTGAATTGTAAGGTAATAAATCTATGCTGGTTGCCATATAATTTCAAAGCTGTAAGTATGGAATGAAGTAAATGATACCTCCATCTCGCCCCTTTTAACCATATTCTGTTGCTAAGTCTCTATTTTAAAATACAAGTCTGCCTGTGCAACATGAAACCAGGTTTAACCATTTTTTTTAATCGTACATTTTTTTTGTTAAATGTTTAGGTAATAAGTGTTTTGGTAAAGGGCTTGTGGAAAACATTTAGATTTTGAAGGGGTGTTTCTTATTTCTAACATGGTTTCTAACTCTTCTTTGAGCAAATCCAACATATTTTTGTCCGGCCAATTGTAACAAAACTCGAGAAGGCATCCTTTAAATACAGGATGGGCTACACTCCGTTTTAACTTTTCATTTGTGACAGCACAGAGTTTTCCTCCAGGCGCATTTGTTTTTATAGAAAAATATTTGTTTTTGTTTTCGCCAGCCGGTAGTTTAAAATAACCTCAAGTGCATCTTTCCTGGAACCGATTGAACATTATTTTGCTTTCACACCAACCCGCAAAACCCCGGTTAATCAGTTGAAGACTGAGAAGACGTGTAGCACCTAAAATGACTGGAAAATAACATTAATTTTGAATGTATAGTTAGATCTACGTATATTTACAAAACAAATAATATTAAGAGCCCATGTATAGGCCCAGTCATAAAAAAGTCATGACACCCCATAATGTCACTGGCAAGGATGTGACTCATTGATGGTTGGTGAAGCAAGTAGACAATAGCAAAATACTCTGTGAGATGGCCTCATCACACTAAACATCTTGGTCTGCACTGTATAACATAGCACATCCTACATTTAACTTGCAGAATATATTTTATTTTTTGCAATCATGGTTAATCTACTCGTGGATAGTCGGGAGTTTATTGTAATTTATATTTAGATTGTAATTTTATTAATTTATTTCATTACAGGTGAAAGACTATTGGAGAGTAATGAAACTGAAAAAGCCCTGAAAATTTTGGAGAAAAGCGTTACTTTGGCATCAAAATGCCTCTATTTACATAACTCTGAATTAAGGACATACAAAGATTGTTTGGCTCGTGCTTATGCTGATTTGGGTAAGTAAAATATTTCTTAGTAATATAAATCAATAAATTGATACTTTGAGACAGCGATGCTCACTTTGGTTCCTTGGACTGAATATTCATACTATAGTACATGTGAGGTGAGTGTAGAATGGAGAGTGAGATGACCTGTGTGGCTATGGAATGAGCATACAGCTTTAGCCAGGACTGTTTATTCAAATGATCAAGGAAGGCTATGTCCATTTTTGAACCATAAAAAACTACTTACTCATTGCATAATTATTGTATTGTTAAGACTCTAATTACTTAAACCTAGTTATTGCCTCAGGAGGCAATATTCTGTTATAGGACTATAACAGGATTATTACAATAACCATTACCAATTCTATCCACTTTCACCGTTATAGTATTACCTATTTGCCATTTTCTTTTCTTAAATCTAACTTACGAGGTGTAATCGTCATATCGATTTCAAACTATTTAATAATGTACAACTCATTTCTTGTGTGGTGTAATACCTTATCAGTTTCACAGTGAATAAATACATAATTAGTTGACGTTGTCAAAGATCAAGCTTGACATTTCCAAAATCACCGAAGTCACAAGTAGCTGGTTTTGTGATGTTATTGAGTGCCTCCTGGTTTATTTCACATTCTGCCGAGGTTCCCTTCCACCAACACACGTTCTCTTTCGGTGGGACAAAGTCAATGTTCTCAGAGAAGGACGGGTATTTGTACTTGAGTCTGCAGGGCACGCAGTACATTCCACCTTCTTTGTCTTCGATCACGCACGTTTGGTAGTCTCCCGTCTCCCCTCCAGGCAGGCACGGTGGCCGGATCAGATGAGATGGCAGTTTGATCTCTTCTCTCTTCTGCTCTTTCTTCAGTTCAGTCTCAATGACCCACGGAGGGATGCCACAAGTTCCTTCGTCGTAGGCGGTGGAAGGAATCACGCCTTTGCCCTTCTGTAGTCGAGCAGCCCCGGTCATGACACTGCGTCGGACCAGGGTGAAACCACTCTGCAGACCTCTCAGTGTAAGCTGTGTCTTGGACATTTTGAATTGTTTCAAAATTTGTTCACTGAAAATTTTGCGTGTGTAGGTGTTCAGGAAAATGTTTGTAATGAGAAGTTTCCTTGGAAACTGGGCTGTTTTTCAGAACATATTGCATAGTAACTTGTTTATACATTTTTAAACTTAGGTTTTGTTGGAAGGAGGTTATGATTGTCTTACTTTCAGAAAAGTTTGTTGATTGTGCTGGAGTTGTTGACCATGCTGGCATGCAAAATACTATTAGTGTCCATTTATTGTGTTCCTATTATTTTATGGCCTTCAATTGAATCTGTGTCTTCTTGTATTCAACTATTCTTATTTTCCCAATATTGCTTCACTCGTTTGGTTATCAGTTAGACGATATTTAGGAACAGCCCTCAATATATGGGACTTAGGTTGTACAATGAATTACCCCTGTATCTAAAAAATATAAATGCTACTCAATTCAAAGATAAAATAATTGATAAAGCCTACTAATCACTTGACAAATTTTTGGAGAACCCTATAGTGTAGATAAAAAATTTCTGATATCCAACATGAGTTTATTTTAATTATTTTAACTATAAATTTTACTATAAAATACATAACTATGACGAAACACCTGTTCTTATGTATGAAATGTAACTTTATAAAGAACGTTTTGTGTCAATAAAATATGTCTATGTCTATGTTACTGTTTTCTTCCGGGACTCCCTTAGCCCTGCCGTTGACCTCAATTAGGTTCTGGGAGTTTTGTTGTTCAACTGTTATCTTTTATACTCTTAATATCTTCTTTGCATTATATAATAATTCATCCTGCGTATTTTTATGGTTCTAGAACTTTTCTAAAATTATGCCTTTTTTGTCCTAGGACGCTAGGCATGAGCCCAGGATTGTTTTTTACATTACTTCAGGCAGGGGTTGCAGCATTATCTTAGATAAAATCCATTGGTGATTTGGCGGGATTAGAACTCGGGAGCTCAGCGACCGAAACCCACGTCCTACCACTAGACCAGCTCGCCCGCTCTACTTGTTTTAAATACAGCTGTTTACAGTGATAAAAATCTAATCATTCATGCCGCACATCCTTAAACAGTGACTGTTTTCATTAGTTATATGAAGCTGTATCCACTGTCATTCAATTGATTTTATTACTGCAATTTTCAGGCAAATTTCACGAGGCAGTGGAAATTGTTGAAGAATGTTTGGATTCTGTTGAGAAGCAGTATGGTCCTTACAGCGTTCAACTGTGTTTTGAACTAAATAAAATTAGAGGATTGATAGGCTTTGCAACATCAAAGATGGCCAAAGAAGGGAATGCAGATTCAAATGAATACCAGTGAGTATGAAGGTTATATTAATATTCAATACAAAAACTTGAAAGACAATTGAATAATATAAGTAGTAATTTTAAAATGTTACCACATTGCTTTTTGAACAGATTTGTGACTTCTCAAATTATTTACTATATTGCATTACAACACATCCATTGTTTAATGAGGCTCGGGTCAAAAAGAGCTTCAGTAAAATGTTTGTTCTAAAAGCTTGACTTGATTGAAAAATCTCTGGCTTGCTTGCACGTCTGTAGATTCTTAAGTTAAAAAATTGCCAAGAAAATTTTTATGTAAAACCTATGGTCATCAGAGATTTTTAGTAACATTGCACACATACGCTAACCTTTAAAAGCTCAACTGGATTAAAAATCTCTGGCTTGCTTGCACGCCTATAGATGATTCTTGAGTTAATTTAAAGTCATATTTTATATAGAAAAATTTCCAAGTTAATTGTTATGTAAAACCTATGGTCATCGGGGATGTTACATTGCACACAAAAGTTAACTAACCTTTACTTTGGCAAAATGAACTTTTAAAATAAATCGTCATCCGATATAGTGCCGACATGTTCCTTAGACACAGCTGTTAATTAATAGCCCATACAGCCAATGGTAACTAAGAGACCTGCAGTTTATTGCGGAATCCGAACCACATTTTTGCCATGGTATATACGAATTGGTCTCATTTTTCAGGATAGTACTGCAGATAGTTGTAGTACTCACTCGTGTGGACGTTAATCCACACCAGGGAGTATCGCATGCCTATATATATTCACATGTTCTGTTAAGCCCCGTTCAGACGGGGCGAGTTTACATGCTACAAGCCGGATTTTGACAAGCTCAGTGTGAACGACGTACTCGCTCAAAAGCTGCTTGTAAAAAAGCTCTGGAAAAAGTTGACGCCGCTACTTTACACCCCAACTTGCCAGCTGTTGAGCGAGTAGGTGGTAAAGTAGCCCAGTGTGAACACAGTTGCTTGTGCTTGTGCGCATGTTATTCGGAGATGTCGGAGGATTTAGTTCAAGCCAGCTACTGAGCGAGTGGAAAAAACATCCTGTGAACGACTACAAGCGCACTCGCCGACTCGCTAGCGTCTTTCTACACGTCGGCGAGTTGGCAAGTGGACAAGCTCCGTGTGAACAAATACAAGCACACTCGCCAACTCGCCGGCTTCTTACACGCCGGCGAGTAGCGTGTAAACTTGCCCCGTGTGAACGAGGCTTAATGCTCATGTCGTCGGACAACAGGGAATTGTCTTTTTGAACCCTTGTCACCCCCGGGTTTATCATGGATTTTATCTATTCTTTTTACAGTTTCCCTAACTAGTAAACATGATCACAATCATAAAATACTTTACCATAAAAAAATACCTGTCAGCTTGCACAAAAGCAGGTCCAAATAAAAAGTTAACTCACAAATGATTACTTTAAAATATAAATATTTTTAATTTAGCTTCACACACAAGTCACACATTCACATAGAATTTATACAAAATCCGGAAGGAACTAGTAGTAGGAGTATTCACTGTCGGTCCTGCGTCTTCTAAGCCGCTTGACTTTCTTCTGACGCGGCTGTTTGGCTGCCAGATCTACAAACGGCTTCTTATCAGTGTCGCTGAGAGACCTCCACGCCGCAGCCGCTTCCCTTATCATCTCCTTGGGACTGAACTCCCCAGGGTGCGAGTTGCGAAATGCTTGCACAAAGTTTATATAAGGCATCCTGGTGGGCTTGGGTACCAAGTTTGTTGTGGTTTTCTTCAACCCAGCTTTATCCATGATAAACTCAAATTTAATTTTTTCAAAAATTGTATCGATGAAGATTGTCAAATTTAAAAAGCTCCTGTTGCAACGAGGATAATTTACAAACTGATGAATATTTTGTTTCCTAGGAAACCACTTACAATCTTTGTTTACTTTCCAATTTTACATTTGAATCCAATTTTACATTTGAAAATATTTAACCATAGGTGGATTGGCTCATTAACAAAAGTCCCTTTTTTGTAGAGGGAATATTGTGTTTTTGATAATTGGTATAAACACTTCATCTTACCACTCTGTAAACAAGACAGCTGTCTTGTGAGCACTAAACAATTTAAATGAATTGTATTGTTTTAACGTTGTAAAGTGCTCCATACCTTTTAAAACTTTCTGATCAGAAGCAAAGTGATGCAGTGGCTATGTTGCACTACCATAAGTTACAGTTAACTATTTCATGACATTTGTCTAAACCTTTTTAATGGGTGATTTTGCTGTGCATCCAAAGGCGCTGAAGAATTTAGGTTAATTATGGGTCGTATAAGTCTAGCTGGATTTACAAAGATGAAATTCTTTCAAGAATGAATGAAGCCGTCGAATATCGTAATTAACTCAAAATACCAATGGTAGAAGTTCCAATTATAAGGATAATACTGTGGATAGTCGCAGTACTCACTAGTGCGGACGTTAATCCACACCAGGGAGTACAGCATCCACAATTTTATATCAATTAAGTATCCAAAATTCATGGCATCCTAGTAGCTAGATTACAGGACGACGCCACTGTCCCAGTCAACAAACAAACCCTTTAAAATACTACCTTTAAAAGTACTCAAGTGATTTTCTTACATGATCATCCAGCTGGTCTTAGTAATATTCTTGCTATGTTTTGGTACTTTCTTACCTTGGGAAATGACAGATTTCTGAACTAAAATGTGTCAGAACTTTGGTTTTTGTTCTTACAAGTCTTCAATAATCCCTTAAATTCCACATTTCTTATTTGAGCAAGTACAACTCAATTAAAGCTAAAAATTATGCCTGCCAACTGCAATCTGAGAATAAAATTTTGAACGTTTGGGTATTGGATTAACCAGTGTTGTTGTTGGTAGACCAATAATTGGACTGATCAATGTTCAAGCGCAATCTAAGGTTGTCTCCCGTTTGTGGGTTTCAATTCTATCTGTGTGTGGAACTCATGAGTTTTGGCCGTTTTGGGTGCTTTCAACAGAGATTAGCGGGATAGAAAATGATTGGCATGTCAAAAAGAGACGTGCCTACTACTAAATTGTTTTAAATAGTTAGGAATATTTGTTCCAATGCCAAGAGAATCAAATGTTAAATTTTACTTAATATCCTTAGAGCTCCAAGGGTTAAGGTTAAATCAAAAGTTTCTGTGCCAAAACCTTAGTAACCCCTATAACACCTTAGTTTACCCTCTAGCACTTATTAAAAACCATTGAACATAATTCACATGATTTCAGTGAATGGATGAAAAAGGACAGATGCTATTTGGTGAAGTTCCATGCGATTTGTAAGAGGAATGCCGAGTTGGAGAGAATCGCAAACGAAACCGACTCAGATTGAGTTGATTTTTTGTACACCTTATCCAATAAACTGTGATTGTTCCTATTATGATGTTTTGATTACCCCATTACTTTTCTTGATGAACTTTATAATGTGCCACCTCCACATCACAGGTTCAAGCCTGGAATCGTTTTCTACATTACTTCAAGTTCTAGAGTAGGGATTCCAACCTTTTTTGCTTCACGCCCCCATATTAAGCTCAAAATGTCATATTAAATAGCATCATTCTAATCCCTGTAATAATTATTTATACTAGTGGTCGTCCAGTGGTCGAAAACTCGACCAATAGTAATCTACACCCATTGACTATTGGATACTGAAGTAGACATCCCACCTATATGGACCAGCTGTCACCATTTTTTATTTTAAAAAACATTTAGTTGTGTGAGCCAGTCAAAGAATGTGCGTCTAAAATTATATTTTCTACCCTTTTTTTTGTTGCTGATAAAGTAGATGGGTCATAAAAGTTGCTATAACTCATAATAAGTAGTTCCAAAAGTTTTACTTGATAAAAAACATTGTGTATTCTACAGAAATTATTCATTTAGATTAGAGAAATCTGTTGGTGGCTCACATCAACTACGACGAATTTAATTTAATTTAAAAACTGGCGACAACTTAACATTGGGATGGGAACAAAATGTTGTAAGTCAAATGGTCGAAGGTAGAGGCTTCTCTATTTCCACCCCACCCTGTAAATAAAACATGTGATTGTAATTTCTTACATTTGTTTTGATTTTCTGTTTATAATTTGTTGTTATTTCGTCACCAGCATGGCAACCCACTAACCCACAAAGCCCATGTTAATTTTTAAAAAATTCAAATTCATTTTTTGTGCTTATATTTGAGCCTATTTTAATTTTGAAGGGGATTCTGCACATCTACAGTAAATAGTATATTTCATTACTAGGACCGAAAGTGGCATTTTCCGGCGCGCGCTCAAGTTTTTGTGTGAGGCGAAGCCGAACACAGGGAACCCCAATTTCACGTGTGATGCGAAGCCGAGGACGGGAATAATGGAGCAAGTGCCGGATAATAACTTTCGGTACGATACTTTTCATCACGACGCAAAAATACACAAACACAGAATATAGCAGACCTCAGTAATATTACAACTAATTTATTTCTCAATTAATTTGATTAGCATCAAAATAAAATAAAATCTTCTAAAAGGATACGTACGTATATTTTCGATTAATTTTAGAACAAAAAAATAAAAGAAAATACTCTAAAGGAAACTTACATATTTTTTCAATAAATTTGGATTAAACCGTAAAATAAAACAATAAAAGAACTTTTGACTATACATACACGAACGAGGGAAAGTAAATTTAGAGCGAGGGAAAATCAGCTGATCGATTTTCCCTCGCCCTAAATTAGAACTTGGGAAACAACTACTTTCATTGATGTCAGATGTTATCGAAAATAGTTACTTTCGTTAAGGAGTGATGAAAATATCTTTCTAACAGTATGCGTAGATTTTCCCTGCCATGCCCACGAGCTGAGAAAAAAGGTTTTAAAGAAACATGCTTGCCTGTTAATATATAGATAGATTCCATTTTTGATAAGGTAATGTGATTAAATTTATAGTTTTTATATATCGGGAGCTAGAATCCTAAATCATATTTTATATTATTTTTTCTTTATTTTTTAAAAAAAATTTCTAGGAGTGCTCACACCCTTCTACAGGTTGACAACTGTTGGCCTGGAGGGTTAAGGTATTATCATTCAAATAAAATCGATTAGTTTTTGACAAGATTTGGACCAATAGAAAAGTTTATTCTCCGTTTATTATGCATTTATTTAAAAAGATGTAAAGTAGGTAGAAGAAATGGGATCAAGGCTTGAACAACCTACCATACTCTCACACTATTGAAATTCTATAAAAAAAGGGAGTAGGTATATTACCATAGACAAAAATAATTAAATATAGAACATCAGCTGTGCTGCGGTTATAAAACATATCTATTCTATATATAATTCCGTTTTAAAAATCTTTGTACAACTAAATCTAGAGTTCTACTGGACCGATTTTATTAATTAATGGGTCATTGGAAAGGTTAAGTTGTGTAGATTTGCAAATAATTATGAAAGTTTGTTTTTGTTATGATTTATGGTGAAAAATTAAAAAAAAAAAACATGTTTTCCATAAGAAATACATTGAAAACGGTGTTTTTCACACTTTTTATTTGCGTGCGACTTTTAGCTGCCATTTTTTAATATTTCCAAGAAGTGCATGGTATCAATTTGTAGGAAATTTTATTCTCTTTCAGAATATCACCTTCCACTTTGGTCGATTTCCTCACCATTTAAAAGTTATTTGCAAAAAATCTAAGCAACCTCCGAATTTATAGTAATGAGAATATATTGAGTTTGGGATATTTTTGTTAAACTTTGTAGGTACAACTAAATCTAGACTTCTACTGGACCGATTTTGTTAATTAATGGGTCATTAGAAAGCCTAACTCATGTAGATTTGCAAATAATTATAAAATGATGTGATTTTATTAAATATTTGTGGTAAAAAAGTAAAAAAACAAAACCTACATTAAAAACTGCTTTTTTCAAGTTTCTGTTTTCAAGATTCTATTTGTAGGCAGCTTTTGGCTGCCTTTATTAAGCATTTTCAAGAAATGCATAGTAGTTGTTTGTAGTAAATTTTATTCTCTTTCAGAATATCACATTCAGTTTGGTTGTTTTCCCCTCCATTTAAAAGATATTGGCAATAAACTAAGCAACCTCCAAATTTATAGTAGTGAGAAAATACTGAATTAAAGATGCTGTTGACAATTAAATCTACAGTTCTACTGAACCGATTTTATTAATTAATAGGTCATTGGATAGCCTAATTTTTGAAGATTTGCAAATATTTATGAAAGTACTGTTGAGGTTGCAAGCAAGATCGTTTAGCTATTAATCGATGATAAATAACTTCATTTTTTGAACAATTTGTGTTGGTCGTGATTTAGCTGTGTGCTTTAATGAAATGGAAGCTGGTATTTCAATGAAGGTTTTTAGGTAAAAACAAATAGAATAACGTAATTAGAATTAAGTAAATATATCTATAAAACTAAATTCCATATTTAAGATACAATCAAATTTATATTACTGATTGAGCACAGTAACTTGAACTTAACTGATTAAAACTATCAATATCTCAAGCGAAAGTCTCTGAAGTATTTTAAGACAAAGACATATAAAATAACTTAAATAAAAATAGAGTTACGTAGCCTATCATTGATTGCAGATAGGTACTAAAACGATTGTAATTATTGTTGATTCGTGATTCAGCAGTGTGCTTTAGGTAGTCCGATCTTAATAACCAATAGCTCAAATGAGAGCTGGTATTTCACTTAAGGTTTTTAGACCAAAATGTATAATGTGATTAGAACTGCTGGAATACATAGTTAATTGAAGTGAAAAAATATTTTTTGCGAGTAATACATTAGATAAATTAATGATGATGCTTGATGTGCTTGCATAGCTTTAAGACCAAAATTATGAAAATCGGGAGGGTAGAAGAGCTCTCCTGTAAACCATCGCCCGCCTGCGAAACATTGAACTAAAAAAAACAAATTTAACTCCCATAAGAAATGTACAGGGAGGCAGTTTGTGCATAACTCGAAATATACGTCAAAATGAATGCCGATGCTTGATGGCAAATCTGCGGTACGTCCATACCTTTTTAAGGCCAAAATTATAAAAACTAGTGTACATGTTGCTCGAATTCGAGCAATTGCACAGTATTACAGGAGTTATTTCAAAACGAACAACAGTCATATTTACAATGAGTTTAAAAGAGTCAACTCAAAGATTACCGGTGTGTAACTCAGACCATGTTTATCTTTGTTATTGATAAACCTAAAGCATTCCGGATGGGTTTCTCCTTCTCAAAATGCCTCGCTGTACAGGCAACACAGGTAATTGATAGAGGGCCAATTGAGAACGAAAAGTCGTTGTGGGGTAGTGTTAGGGCACATTTGTAACCTAATAACTTAGTTGAGATTGTCCAGGGTCAGGTGCTGACTGTGATGAGTTGAGTCTATTACGCGCCACTGTTCTGTAGCTGCGGACGTTATCACGATTACGCCTCCTGTCTATGTTTCGTTGTCGTCGCGTCGGAGGAATTTAAAAGAAAAGAACATCAAATACCCCCGTCGCAGCAAACCTGCATACTAAGCGAATTTCCATTCACCCGGCTTGATTTCTACTAAAATATTCCCTATGAATTTTCAGATTTATTTCCTATTTAAATAACATTAATTTTAGTGACTAGATAGGTTTGCTGCTACGGGGAAGATGTTGAGGTGTGTTTTTTCAATTGATATATTGATAGCTTGGTATGAAATAAACCAAATTGCCAAATTTGATTAAAATATATCCATAAACAAGCAAAATATAACAGTTTATTTATTCTCCATAAGAATAACATGGGAATTTTAAATTTACAATTTTTTTTAATTTTCTCCGTAGTCAATGAACATTTAATAACACTTCAAAATACTAAATTGTTTGTTTTTTTAAGCTCTTCAAAATGGTCTAGAGAGAAATTTAGAAATTTAAAGTTTTTAGTGTCAAAAATGAGAAAAACCCATTTTTACCCCATAAAACCCCCTATAAACCCCTGATACCATGGTCCGATTATGCTGGTTCGCGAACTCGTTCGAATAAATGTAGGTTTACACGTTTGTACCAAATTTCATCAAAATCGGATCAATTTTGCTCGAGTTATCGCGCTAACGGACACATATATAAATATATATATATATATATATATAAATATATATATATATATAAATATATATATATATATATATATGAATTTGAACGGATGGTGTTTTTGGCCTCTGGGGACCTCAAAACGAAAAAGTAAATCGGTCCCGGGTCTAGGTCTTACCATGAGACCTACGGTAATAGCTTATTCCCTATATGGGAAATTCGCTAAAAACAAATTATAGCTACGGTACACAAAACAACGATAAATGAACAATTTTTAAGTTAAATTCATGCTAACACGATCCGTCTTGGGGGTTATGTTTACACAAACTGAAATAGTAAATAAATGTACTCAATGCGTTTCATTGAATTGAAAAAAATAACAGCTGATCAAAATGTAATCAATTATGTTCTTCATAAGGATAACATGGGAAATTTCAAAGCCCCTGGGGCAGAGCCCAAGGGACTTTTTCAAAAATGTAAGGCCAGTTTGCAAATCTACGCGACACGCTCTTTCCAATGAGCCGTCAATGGATAAAATCGGTTAAGAAATGGCTGAGGAGTTCAACCGACAAAGTTTCATGTAGCGTATTAATTATATAGATTGGTCAGGTAGAAGAGCTAACACACGGCTCGGAAAAGAAAAACCATTTATTTTTTTAGATAACAATAATTAGTTTACCAGTATGCATAATCTAATCATACGAAACATGTGTTAATAATTCAACAGCTTATTGTTATATTGTTATCTAATTAAATGTTGTTGTTAACAATTTGCATTTGTGTTTAAAGTGTGTTCCTTATGTTAATTGTGTGATTCTAATGTAATGTGCTTAAACTGTGCCATTAATATTAGTGAGTAAAGTGGTGTATGGATTTTATAACCATTATTTTACTAGAGACCGTTGTATTTAACCACAACGGGCACTGTTGCTAGTTTCAGTAATAAAAGTGATTCTAAATGTTAGAACAAAACTGAATTTTTATTATCATAGAAAAAATGTAAACATTAACATTTTACAGATGTTTCAGATAATTGTAAGAGCCAGGTAATGTGATATAATATAATATACTAGGTGAAACCCGTCGAAATCGACGGTTACTTTCAAGGCTTACGCTAATTCATCTAACTGCGATAAATTGAGTGAAATTATACATATTTTGAGCATTTAGCTTTGCTTAAAGATTTATAAGTGTAACAACAATAACGATATTAATTGCGTTAGTTACCAAATTATGGTTGATCATTCAATGAATAAAATATTTCCCATACTGTACGTCATCGGAGTTGTTAGTATGCTATCTGGTATCTGTTCCTTTGGAAGAACCTTTAAATAGTATTAAAATCGTATTGGTGGATCTTTGTAGTTAAACACTTCCGTGATTTTATCAGTGTAATGTAGATTAATCTATGATTTTATTTTAAAAAGAAATCTGTTTGTTGGGAAGACACGTTCTAACTTCAAAGGGAGGTATATCCGTTACAGTGTAAGTTTGATTTTTCCTTCGTCACGTCGCGTCACTTCATATTGTACTTCTAAGCCAATGAATAACCCTCTAGCACAGTTTTGAGAAATTGGTTGTGGGGTTACTGTTAAAGCTGGAACTCCTTGACATGGGGGATGTCAGTTAGTTTTCTCAGCCTTACATAATTTACATAAAGTTGCCAATATAATCTCTCTACAGAATTAGGTGTAGTGGAATATACTTGAAGTGAAGTTGGCTTTTATTCTTGAACTGTTAGGGGCCTCCTCATTTATATGGTTGTGCAGCTTTATTGGCAAAAAATAATACGAATGACATAGTAATGTGGCATTTCCAAAAAGCAAAAATAATGTAAATTGGCTGTTACCTGTAATCGAAGTAACCTCTCTGAAAAGTCTCTAGTATATTGCAGTTTTCCAGCTTAATGACTTTCTACATCATGCACATATTTCTGTATAAACATTTTAAAATGTTTTATCCAGTTGCTGTAAACCACTATTAATTTTTTTAAACATGGACACGGCTCAAATTAGCACCGTGCCCTTCTGCACTTGTATTATTTTTTATTGTATTACACATTCAAAGATTTTTCCAATGATTGAAAGCATGTACAGTGTGACAATAATCTCATGAACCTATGATGATCCGTCTAGAAAAATATGATAAAATATAGGGAAAAGGTGTGAAAAAGGCAGACACCAACCCGTAAAATAGATATAAGATAGTTCAATAAGAAATAATTAATTTAAGAGTTATTGTGATAAAAGGATTTTCCTCTGATTTCGTAATGGAACTTTATATTGCAACACATGACTTGATACTTCTTTTGGACAATTCAGTAACTCCCAATATAAAAGTGTGTTGTTTAAAATACAATTTTAAAATTAACAGCTGTTTTATTAAAAAGTATTATCCACATGACCAAAATGTAAACAAATCTGTGGAGGGATTTTTAAAGGCTTCTGGGGCCGAGCCCTAAGCAAATTTACTTAGTTTTTCTTTTGATAACTCATCTACAGACCAAGACCTTTCTTTGGACACCTGTACCAAGTATCTATGCCCAGCCGTTCTCTCAAATTAGTGGAGACAAAGTTTCCAATGAAATATTTAGATTCTCCCATGTTAATCTTATGGGAGAAACCCCAACTTTAATGGAAGATCCTGCCCAAACTAATAAAGATATCAAAAAACGAAAAACACTTTGCAAAACTACAGACCAGGGCAATTTTTTTGACTCTATAATCATCAAAATCGGTCCAGAAATGAGGGAGGAGTTCTGTTCACAAAAATCGGCTTAGCGTATTATATATATAGAAGATTACAGTCTTCCCCTCTAAAAAGAGAACAACAGGTTGAAGTCTTGCTGTGGAATACTCATAACTGATACCATAGACTAACCAACGTATGTTTTATCTATGCTGATACTTATGTGTGGTGTAGATAATTAACTTCAGTTTTTTTTCCTTTTTTTTATTTTTTTTTCATTGGAGTGGTGTATAGCTTAATAGCTTACTGGAGTCGTTGAATAATAGCAGGTTTTGACTGGAACTGGAGTAGGGTATTGAAAATGAATAGGAGCGGGAGTTAAATACTGAACAGGAGGGAAATCAACCAGGGGTTTTAGAATTGACGTGGTCGATTTGTAACCGTTGGAAACTGCTGTTGAAGCTGGAATGGAATAATCGTAGCTCACTGTCAGGGGAGTACACATTGGGCTTCAATGGTTTTACCGGGGCAGGAGGTACATATTCATAGCTAACTGCAGGCACTGGTGTTGAATACTTAAAGAGTCTTCAGTGGAGTTGGAGTAGAATGTTCAGAGTATGGGGGAGCAAAAGTCATGTACTGGACTGGTTTCAGTGGTGCAATCGGTGTTTTGAGGAACTGTCGGCACTACAGGTTTCACAGCTGGGTAAGAGTACTCGTAACAGACAGACAAGGCGGGTGGTGTGTAAGTTACTGGTCTCAATGGCATTTCATGGGTTATTAGTTGAACTGGAGTAGCCGTAGCTCACAGGTTTGACAGAGGGTGGTGGAGGTGGCGAGGAGCATGTTACAGCAGGCTTCACTGATGAAGGAGCTAGGGTGGAAGTGGATAGTTGAGAATCTAAGGGAATTTTCAGTTTTTGCAACCAATCTCGACCTAGTAATGGATTAATAATGTTATCAACTACAAACAAGTTCAGGTTTGTAGATTTGTTGTTGTACCATACCTCAACTTTGGCGACACCCAGTTCAAAGGTAAGCTTACCATTTTCAATGTTCAGTGTTGTCGTGAATTTTTCCGTTGGTGAAGTAGTGGACGCAATACGGACAGGAACAATTCTTCCAATAGAAAACTCATCATGTTCTATGTCTTCTTGAATTATGGTATTTACCTTGCGATGATTTGATCTTGTTAGGGTTGATATGCAAACTTTAGAGATATGACCACGCTTATGGCATAAACTACAAAATCAGGTGTTAATGTCCCTGTCGCACGATTTTGCCAAGTGGTTACTCTCACCACAACGCACACATAGGCCTAAGCCTGCAATTCCTATGCGCTCATACAAGTTCTTTGGATTGTTTTGACTTTGTTTTGTTGATGTGTTATCACAATCATAGTTTTTTGTATGAAAAACTTTTGAAACTTTATTTATCGAATCAGTTCCATGAAATGTTTTGCAACCCTTTTTTGATGCTTCAAGAGTCAGAGCCTGTTCATACGCACCTTCAAAAGTCAATTCTGGATGCTGAAGAATCTTTTCACTGATTGTTTCATCTCGTAATCCTCGAATGAATTGTGCACGTAAAAACAAATCGACCACTGAAGATTCACAAGAAGGGTAGGCCTAGTTGAAATTGCATGTGAATGTAAGTCTTCTTAGTGCAGCTACAAACTCAGATATGGACTCTGTCGGACTTTGAACACGTGATAGAAAAGGATGTTGTTGCACAAAAACATTGGGTTTTGGACATAAATGTTTTTCAGCTATTTTAATCAATTCGTCGTAGCTTTTGTTTGATGGTAGGTCTGGAGATACAAGACCACCTAGTAGTTGATAATGTTTTGGTCCAATACAATTGATCAATATTCTTGCTTTGATTTGTTGTATTTCATCTTCGTTTCCTGTAATGTTTTTCAAATGAAAGTAATTTTCAAGTCGTTGTCTATATGAATTGAAATCTTCAAGATTTTCATCAAATGAATCGAAATTGAATGATGTGATTCCGTTCTGGGGTGTTGAAGGTTTTGAATTCTGTGCATGGGTTTGTGTGATTTCATTAAACTTGTTCAAAAGTATAGCCTGTTGTTGAACAAACGTTAGTAAAATTGTTGATTAATAGTATGTTAATTTCAATGTTTATCCTGTAGAAAAGTGTAAGAGTCATTAAAAATCCCATCCTCATTGCCACTAAAACATATTTCAGTAATAAAAGTGATTCTAAATGTTAGAACAAAACTGAATTTTTATTATCATAGAAAAAATGTAAACATAAACATTTTACAGATGTTTCAGATAATTGTAATAGCCAGGTAATGTGATATAATATATTACAGGTTACCATGGGTTCTGGGGCACACCGCTGGGAGCACAGTGTAGTTACACAGCGCATACTATTAGGGCGCACACACACACATAGTTCTAGGTGTGCGCTAGAACAATAGTCACAACCACAGCACGGTGTCAGCTATTTTAATTTCGTCAAGGTCTGTATTTAATTCTTTTTGTCTATGATATTACATTTGTTTAGTTTTTCAAATTAACACCTGGGACCATAGTGGATACAATAAATCAGTCATAATAGGTTGTATAAATATTTAATAAATGCCAGAGTACATCACATTACATATCATAAGAGGCACATTATCTTGCACCTGTATACTTATCTGAAACCAACCGTCGAAGCAGTTTCACACTAAGCCAAAGGCACGGTTAGAGGGGAAGTTAAAGCTGTTAATAAACAATGACAAGCCAGAAGTAAGGTGATTTATGATCATATCAATGGTCTTACCATTCAAACTTTAAAATTATGTGACAACATTTTTTTCAATAAACAACTTAATCTGAACTATTCAAATAATACTTCTAAAATTGTAACTCCGTGACAATCCAAAAGTTCTTATTTGGTATCAATGAGACCAAAAGTTGGAAATTATTTGTTTAACTAAAAACACCAATCCTATCACCCTAAACAAATTTTTCAGTCTTTTATTTACCTAGTACTTAAAAATAGTTCACTTTCGTAGTTCAATTTTACAAATAGGTATTACCTTTTTTCTAAATGGTATGGCAATTTTAAAAAAGTCATTGTATTTTATATCATATCTCTGTTTCAACTAAAAAGATTTGTATCCTTGAGAAATCGGACAAAATAGTTTAAATGTGTCAATTCTATTTACGTTGCTGATATTATATTGGCTGAAAACAAAATACTTTTGGAAATTAAAGAGTCTGAGTTTTACATATGATCAATATTGACTATTCACACACATACAATACAAAGGAACATGTTTGTATATTAGGTGTTCTGTGGTCACTCGGCTCCCCCGGTCAGAGCTGTGACGGTGAAGCGGATGTCGTCTGGATCACGAGACATGTATTCTCGGACGACTCGTACTCCATCCTGTAACAACAATTACGGGTTTTTGTTTTAACACACTAGATCCTACAAGCTGAAAGGCTTTTTAACCATAGGCAAGGGGTGAAAGTGTGATTGTAGTGATTTATTTCAACCCTCAAAATTGATGTCGTTAGACTTTACAGGAACCCCTAGTTAACCCTCTGGTGAACCCCTACAGGGGTTACAATAGAACCCCTTATATTCCACTACCGATTAGCAGGGATGTATTAGGATTGAGACTTCCCAGATACTAAAATCACGGTTTAGCAAAATACTACAGTTTGAACAGGAAAAGGTATCAAACTATGAAACGGCAATCAACATTAAAACACCTGAATTTTGTACTTGGCAGGACTCACGAATAATACACGTATTTCAACACAATAACACAAGCAAATAAATTATATACTGACTTTGAAATATTTACAAGGCACAAACAATTCTCTTTACACTATATAATCTGCAATTGGATTGTGGCGGATGAGTGAGTGTTGACGTATCGGGAGGGGTCTATGACATTGAGTGGGGCCGGCGGAAGACAGTTCACTCATGTTTGGTTTATATCCTACTGTGCTTCCTTCCTATAATAAGTTGGTTTATCAGACCAGGGGCTCGGTCCCGTTGTGTACAGATATGAGGGGTTATACTCTACTGTACATTCATCTTTTTCGAACATTCTCCTGTGCATAACACACCTGCTAGGTGAACACTCGCCTAATTGCACGCTTTGTCATGTAAAAAAGAAGCATTATAAAATACTCCCGCCACAGCAAACCTACAGACTAAGCAAATTTCCATTTGCCTGATTGTATTTACACTAAAATGTCTCCTTAAAAATATCACATTTATTCCCTATTTAAATAGCATTAGTTTAACAAGTACTTGGGTTTGCTGCAACAGGGAGAAGTTGCTAAATTTTATGTTTTTAGGGCCAAAAATGTGAAAAATCAATTTTTACCCCATAAACCCCTATTCCCATAGTCCGATCATGCTGGTTCACGAACTCGTTCGAATAAACGTAGGTTTACACGTTTCTACCAAATTTAATCAAAATTGGATGATTTTTGCTCGAGTTATCGCGCTAACGGACACATAGATATAAATATATATATATATGATTTGAACGGATGGTGTTTTTGGCCTCTAGGGAACTCAAAACGAAAAAGTAAATCGGTCCCAGGTCCAGGTCTTACCATGAGTACTACAGTAATAGCTTATTCCCTATATGGGAAATTCGCTAAAAGAAGTAAAAAAGCAGCTGAAATCACTAATTTGTTTAAAGAGGTTGAATTTAACATTGCATTTGCCCGTCCACATGGTTTCAGACTTTTGCATTGAATGTTATTTATTATAGTGTTATTTTACTATCATTTATGACAAAAGTTAACATAAAATTGATTGAGTTTTACCTCGAGGAGAGTATCAGGTGAAGAAGCTCCATGGTTGATCGGGAATGACCTTCTACCATCTGAAAAAAATCATCATTTGAAATAATATTGAAAGGAAATTCATCTTCTCATATTGCAAACAGCCATAACAGTTATGGTTGGTAGAAAAGTTAATTATTGTTACAATATAGAAGTCTACTGACAACTTGTAATAATACTTGTAAATAATTTAAACTCAACCAGATGGTCGTGGCGTGGGACGGTGTGCTTTGGTCCTGGGTGTGGCAGTGGATGTATGTGTTAAAGATTGTATGCTAGTGAAACCAAATAAATCTATGTTCTTTTGTTGTTTCTCATATTTTAAACCTTGTTGTTTTATTTTTGTTCTGGAATGTTATAATAATTTTGTTATAGGTTAACTCTAAGAACTGTTTGCCCTCAATACAGAAGAATTTTCAATTCATCATATTGACAACTCACCCAACTCGTACAGTTGACCATCTTTGCAGACAAAAGCAATGAAGTGGAAGTTGACGGGTTCACTTGGGTCCGGAGCCTAAGAAGGAAATCATGTAACAATCAGTGATATTCCATTAACATTTACAGGGAAAAATTTATCAAAATCCAATTCAGACAATCTAATACACAAAAATTTTTTTATCTAAATTACTCGTCATAAGGTCCAACAATTTAGTTATACTATTTTCAATAATGTTTACAACATCTAAGAAATATTTAAACTTGGTCTGGGGTCTAAAACATTATATAAAACCCCTAATCAGAAAATCTGCAATCTACACAAACAATTATTTACCACTGCCTCCTGGACTGTTGCGTTTAATCTGCGTTATAAAACCTTTTCCGTCTCAACAGTTAAAATATTAGTTGTTGGTCATTATGTGCATTTCATAGAATATATTCATTGTCTGGCCGAGATAGCAGTCAGTCCCTCACCAGCTGGTACATGATCTTAAATTTAAATCTCTAGAATGTGTATGTGTGTAGTGGTGTGTGGTGGAACTTTACTGTAATATTTTGGTCAGTCAAGATTTTGATTTACTTTTGGTGTTTTTGGAGGAAAGGGCACTTGGTTCAGGAATAAACTTTAAGAGAACTTGCAACAATAAACAATAAATGTATATGAAATAGTTAGATAATTCAATTTAACAATGACCCTACTTTAAAAATCCGGAACATCTCCTGCGGTTTGTACATACATTAACATTATTATCGCCTACCGTAGTCATGGAAACGTCATCATAGTCTTCCGCGATCACGGCAAAATGCTGAATATCTCCCGTAGTTCGTTTACATTATAGTTGCCCCCCTTTGGTCACAGAAACAACATCATAGTCTTCTGGGATTGCGGCAAAATCCTGGACAACTCCCACGGTTTGTAGACATTAACGTATCTCCTGCGGTCACGGAAACGTCATCATAGTCTTCTGCGAGGCAATGAAGACTTTTCGATGACCGCGGTAAATGCGTCTATTTTTCAATTGCAGAAACTTTGCATACGCTTGGCTCTAACTTTATTTGTGCTCGATCTCTTGAGCTTGTAGGCCAGGCTCGGCTCAGCTTGAATATCGAGCAGCTCGCACATTTCTGCTGTAGTTATTAATGGCTTAAATAAAAATCCAGAATGGCCTGAATAATCCCCGGTTTGTATACACCCGGAATAAATCATTTCAATTAGATATTTTTTTTTACTACTGAGTTAGTTTTTCTACCTCTGACTGTCCCTCTAGGGCGAGAGACTGATGAGCCGAAGACACTCCTTCGTTATTCTGCAGCAACTCCCCTCTCTGCTCAGGCGTCAGAGACTTTCCATCGTCTATAAATTTCTTCAAAACTCCATCCTCCAGCTGAATCCTGGACAGGACGAAACAAAAATTTTTAAAATTGATATTGCCTGCCATGGCAACTCTTGAAAACTAACGAAAAAGTAAACAAAGCGCCATTTACAGGTTCAGTAAAACAGAAACAGTAAATTTTTTTTTAAATGTTTGATAGAAGAATTTATTTGAGAAAAACCATCTGTTAAGTATGAATTTACACTTAACAGCAACAGCACATTGTAAGAACCTAGAGTGAGATAGGCGATGAGTTCGGTAGAAGATTAGTTGCATCCTCATTTAAAATGGTGGTAGTGTAATATGTTAAATTTATGGGTGTTTTAACTCTGATTAGAAAGGACATTAGAACGGAAGAAAGGTAATCTTCTGCTGTGAGTTGTTTGCAGCTTGGTAAATATTAGTATAAAGTAAGATGCAGATGTCTGAAACCTGACACATATATCTTTCAAGAACAGAGATGAACGGTGAAAAGTGTCTTTGCCCTTAAGTGTGTAGTCATAAAAATATCACGTGATTCCAATTTTCACTGCTTGAAGGGTCAGATATCCTGAAGATGGAATGATTAAAACTCAACTGCAGCAACCTTTTTTTTAAGTCATTCCAAATCCTTAACTTTGAAAGAAAATACTTAGAAGTTGCACTCACTTGTCCGTATTGTTGGCAACACTGTGCACTAGAGCCACAGTTCCACAAGCGTTATGCACAAACTGTTTCATGTAGAACACCTCAGGGGACAAAGTCTGTCCCTTCTCCTTGATCTGAGCATCCTGTGCAGCACAATACTGCTCATACTGCAACCAATATGTCAACTATACAACATGCCAACTCACCACCCTCATGTTTAAAGTATTATCCTATTACGGTCAATCTTGACACAAATGATCATTTTGGATTATGCAAACATATTGTTAAGAAAAACTCGTTGGTTTGAGCATTAAGTTTACGTTCTGAGGTTCAGTTAACCAATAACCAATGGAAATTTACCATATAGCATCATGATCTGGTTATTTTGAGGCATAGGCGGTAGATCTACCATCTAAAACTAGATAGGCTAGAAGTGTCTATTTTGTACCTTCACAAAAAACTTTAATTTTTATTTCTCTTAATCTTCTTTATTACAGCAAGTCATTTATTTATTCTAGTACAAAATTAGTAGGTTACCTTTGTTGTTGTAGCCTGAAGTTTTTGAGTAGGTAAGATGTGTTAGTCCACCTAAGCTTTCGGCAGCTTATGTAACAAAAAAAAAACCCACAAAAAATTCCCCTGGTACTTCAGGGGGTCTTCTCAAGTTATTTTCTCATCACTAACACTACAGTCTATACTGTATTTAGTATTTACATAAATATTTAAACACGTCGGTTACTTGTATCGAAGACGGGCCCGATCGGACAACAGACACGCTGTGGATTCACGGCAGAAGTCTTTCTTCCTCCTTTAATTACTTGGACTGGGAGTGTTGGAATTTGAATTTTGGCAGTTTGACAGTTGAGGGTAGTTTGGACTTCCCTGGTTTATGGTCGGGCGGGTGCTTGATCTGTAGTGTTGCCAGTTTGTCATGTTTCCAGTTTTGAAACTAATTTAATGTTGTATATTAATTTTAAAATTGCAGAGCTGGTGTAGTCTTCTTTTTTTGTTACGGGGCTGTAGGCTATAGTATATCTGGTAGCTTTCATGTAATTTGCTAATGGTTTTGAGTGGGCTTTGCTCAGAATCGTGAGGGTATTGAGAACATTTATTGAGCGAGTTACATTTTGTTTTAAGTAGGTGTTTGGCTACAATTGAAGTGGAGTTGTTATGAAGACTTGTATTATGATCTCTTAAATCAATGGATAAATGGATCTAACCGACCCGATCGCGATACTAGTGACCGTGTGTGTGTGTAGAAGCATTTTTGGAACAGTAAGTAGACTATAGTGTCAGTGATTAGGAGATAAGTCAAGAAGACCCCTGAAGATACCACACAAGCTGGAGAAATGCACAGGGTTACAAAAACATCTTACCTACTCAAACAGGCTACAACAACAAAGGTAATCTATTAATTGAATTTCTTAAAACTGGGATAGAAATACAAATAATAAAAAAAAAACTTTTACACAACATAATTTCCAACACTGCAATAGCCTCACGAGGCTTTTCTGCAGCCACTGTAGATGACAATCATGTTCATTTCAAAGTCCAAAAATGCAAAAGTAAATTTATAATGAGGTTTTACAGGAGATAAGTCATTTCACAAACAAACTGATTGAGGCAGATAGTAAATTGTGTAGGCCTATCTAATCTTCTGATAGTAACTATCCAAGTTGACTTGTCTAGTATGTTTTGTGTGTGTTGCATCCTACACATTTGTAATTACAATGTGCTATTTCATAAAAGAGTTAAAATCTCAATCCAGTCAACTGATACCAAAGAATTGTCTATCTTGAAATAAAACACTTATTCAGACTGAATCTGAGCACATACTAAACTTAGGGTGCTTACCAAACTGAACGTTCATATGCGACTGAGATTCACAGCCTATGTGACATAATGTCCATGTTTCCAGGGTAGCTACCACACTCACATGATTAATATTGATTGGAATCAGAGGCAATCTAAATTGTGTTTGTTGTAACAAAAATTTCTTTTGCATTACCAAACCCAAAAATATTGACCTTAGCAAGTCATTTTGGTTCCAAATAAAAACTTAATGGTGAGAATATATGCAGTTGATTAATTTGCCTTGATCCAAAAAGAAACTAGGCTATATCTGCTCAGTTAACTTTTACAATTTGGTTAATCTGAAGGTTTCTTATTCTTACTCATTACATTCAAATCTATGACTCTCTGGTTTTAATTTCCATCAAAAAATTAATTCTCATGAGTGTGTTTTAGAAAAAACTTATTTTGATGTGTTTACCAGTCACTTCACACTTAAATTTCTACTTAGCACAAAATTACAACCGTACAAGCCTGCACTAATATGAAATTAATAAAGTAACATAAATATATTTTCAATCAGTTAAGAACTAAGCTGACAATGACGGATATTCTAAACCCCTGCATTAGCGTGTGGCGGAGAGCGCACCCTTAAGACACTACTGTTATGACCAGACACGGCAGTAACTTGGCAACCAAATGTATTCAAAACAGGAGAACCCTGGATACGTTAAACCAAGCAACTACAACAGATAACGCTCTGATCCATTGAATCTATCAAAATGAAGATCACAGGTCTCCAATGGAAACAAACAAAACGTACATTTATAAAACAAGTGCTGAACTACAGGACTCACCTTCTCAGAGATGGGGAATAGCAGCAGCAAGGCCAGCACTGGCTGAGGCACCACAGCAAGAAGATCAGGGTCCAATCCATACACATCCACAATCTGCCACTTCTTAGGAACCCCGAGATTGTAGAGGAACTGAGGACAGAAATCCAAAGTCCCAAACACATTGTAGCCATTGAGACAAAACAAAGAAAAAGTATTACCAGGACTGATGGAAGCACGCAAAGGAATGTATAGAGAAAGAATGAAAAGATATACAGAGGAAACATGCTTATGGAACAACCGTGTGCATTTAGCTCGGGAATGGTAGGGCGGAAATATACTAGTACCGAGCCAGGAACAGCTATTGTTTACAACAGAAGTTGTACCGCACAGGCTCTTCCTACAGGGTGAGCGCCATAGTATGTTATGGTGAGGGGGGAGAGGAGAGCGGAAGAAGATGAAAAATAAAATTTGAACTGGACACACTGGTGCTAGACACAACTTAAATGTACCATTGAATGTTTCCTCTGTATCTTACTGACCTGTGTTTAGCATAAAAATGACAATTAATCAAGTACAAGTATTTTTAAAGTAAATAATCTTTTTTGAGGACATGTTTTCCTCGGGAAGGATTTCTTATTAGTTTTAGATGTTAAATTGAATATTGCTATTGCTACTATAGTAAACATTTGCTAATTCGACATGTTCAAGATTTAGGCATTGTCATATTATTGAAAATGCCAGATATCTCATGAGGCCAAAGAGTTCACTATACACTATCTACTTACAAATCTTCAATGAATTAAAAGTAAAGTTCCCAACCTTGTTCATAACCTGTAAAAGAACAAATAATGACTCAGAATAATTAGTTACACAACACAACAAACCATCTACCTCCTTGTTTAGAAAAAGCATAAATGTACCATGCAGTGTTTCTAAAATTTGTGTGCATTAATTTCTTAAATAGAATTCTTTTACTGAATTCAAAATTAATTCAGCATATAAAAAACCACAAAAGAGTTTCATCAAATCACACAGAAATTACAAAAGTACATTACCTACAAACAGTTAACCTACTGGCTATTAGCCTAAATATTTATTTTTCATGTTTTAACACATTTGGCATTTTATTTAGGCTACCTATATTTTTATGAGAGAACTGTCCAAATCCTAGTAGGCCTATTGTTACAGCATAAAATCGACCTTTTATTATAAGAGGATGAAGAATCAATATTTATTTGATTATGGATGGGGCCTATCTCACTCTTAAGAACAAAGCTGTATGATTGTAAAAAAACTTGGCAAAATCCTCACTTCACTTGAGTATCACTTGAATGTTGCTTTGACCCAAGATATTACTAAATATATCATTTAACAAAGACACTTAACTTGAGCCTGCTGTTACTACAACATTTTCTATGATAAATCTGAAATAAGTATCTTTGAGGCAATAAACAACTTGAGTGTTTGGTAATTCATTACACTGTTTGTGTAAACAAAATTCTATTACTAAAGCAGAAGTAGTTAAGTTAGTACAATGTAGTTTTAAAATAAATTTACTAAGGTTTTAAGTTATTTATAATTATAATGCCATACTTACATCAGGATTTGATTCCAGTGGAAGCCAATACGTCATTTTTTATCTCGACTGATTAACTAATCTTGAGAGAAGAATAACTTAGGTTCACTCTGTAACAAAAAAGTAAAAGTATAACTTATTCTTTAGTAGTAAGCCAATCTCAATATCATATTTAGTTTAGTCCTGATGGCCTGAAAAGTCTCAGAGAACAAATTGAAAAAAAAACATGAAAATAGAAAACCAATGGTTGCTGAGTTTGTTTTTGAGTTCATCATTTATCATGCAGAGAACTAACATTCCTTGACTTATGGGTCCTTGACGTTTACAAATATGTGGTAACATATTACCATACACTTCAGTTGGATGTAGCAATACGTTATTAAAACAAATTTGACACTTTAAATAGGCTAGTTCTAAATTTGGGTTAATGCAAGTTATTTCTTATTGGAATCTGAATCTTTAAATCCAAAATACGGAATGAAAATATTGAATTTTCGATATTTTGATTATTTCATTTGATAAAAAGTTTGGTTAGTTAGGTTAACCTAACTAACCGAATGAAATAATCAATATATCAAATAATATTTATATCGAAAATTTGGTTGGATTATTTAATTCGGTTTTCGGAGTCCAGCTTATGAAAGTCTACCCAGGCCTATTATATATAACTCAATCCCAACCTTTAGAGGAGAAGGTAGGCCAAGGTGTTGTGTTAGGGGAAATTTTTAGTCTAGAGACTTCTTTATAACTATGATCAAGTTAAGCTAACTTAACTTAGGCCTACCTTCCTAACCTACCTTAACTTTTTATACTTTATACACCTGAATCAAAACACTGGTTGATATCCGACACCATGTTAATTTTACATGTTGAATCAAACACTGTTTTCTTCCCACATAGCCTATATCTCTCGCACGATGCCACTATATCACCTTGTTCTAACCGTCATCGAAAGCACTCAATTAAGTCCATAAATGTGTTAAACTGTTTAATATGTTTATTTTATTTAAGTACTCAGTTATTATAAAATAAATACTGGTAAGTTAACTTCTTGTTCAGCTTTGAACGTGTATTAAAATTAAACCTAAAAATACAAAAAATATGTATACTAACACTTGAAATAATATAGTGTCTATTTTATTTACAGTTATACTGCTGACTCACAAGACGGTAAATACAAATAAAAGATGGGGTCATTCTCCTATTGGGTCTGATGATGATTGGAGTGTCCAATCAAAATCGATCACCACTTACCATCCTTTATATATTTATCGTCTTGTGAGTCAACAGTAAGTGTAAATACATTATTACAAGTATGTCATTAGACATCTTTTTTAGTATTTTCAGGTAAAATGTATCACAATAGAAATTTAACAGAAAAGGGTCCATAGATAAAACGGTACTTTGGTATTATCCAGAGGCCACCTTTATACAGCGTGCTGCAGCGGTTATGTTATCATAAATGGAAAGAACATACTATAATTGACTTTACTATCCATATTTGACATGATTACAATTAGCAGTGACAGGTGATGTGCATGCTCCGGTCAACGACCTCGACTTGGCCTACTTGGAGGGGATTTGGCTAGTGAAAGTATGACTCATCTGGTATTACACATCTGGTACGCTCACTCACCTTTTGGTTGCAAATTAGCTGTTGTCATAAATGTAAAAGAAATAATAGTGCTGCACCCTGTTGGTAATCCTTGTAACTTTAATGCTATTGAACATCATAGAACAGAACCAACTTGTTTAATTGAAACAGCTGTTAAGATTCAATAATTCCATTTCTCATAAGGTTAACATGGGAAACTCCAGAGCCACTGGGGCGGAGCCCGAAAGGATTTTTGAAATAAGAATATGCCTATATGTTAATCGGGAATGTGAGCTATCATCATGCCAAATTTCAGCCCAATCCGACCAGTATTTTTCGAGTTTACTTTTCCCATACACACATACAGCAACCACCTCTTTTTTATAATAGTATAGATAGATAGATAGATAGATATAAAAAAAAACCTTAAATCATCCCATTTTTAAACGCTCACCCTCGCTTTAATTTTTGACAAAATTTCATGATTAAAGTGTCAAATTACTGGAAATTTTGTCAATATTTCCAGAATATCAGTTATATTTCCTTTGGGCGGATAGGATTCGCCCCATTTCGCATACTAATTTACATGTATTTCTTATGGAAGGAGTATTTTAATAAGATATCAATTAAATAAGTTATAACTCGTAATCTGTTGAACCAAAATAAACACATTATATACTTTTCTTGTAGAAAATTTAATCTTCTTCAATTTTATAATTTACTATAGTATACAAAAAGTTGATAGTTTTCGAGATATAATCAAAAAACCCAAAATGCGTACCTTTTTCCCCCCCTCCACCCCCTGGCTCACCACCTAGGAGTCAGGACTTTTGGTCTATGTTAACACCCTAAGCCCCCTGAACAAGTTTCTGAAGGAATCGCTTAGTTACCTGCTCACGCACTCTACACCTACTTTTGGATCATTCATTGACTGGACTATAAAGGCAGCAAACATGTTTGTGAATAAATATTGTAAGGTAGCTTTGGTCTTTTGGTTACTGATGAAAAAAGCTTCCCTGATTGAAATTATGGAAAATATCTTCGTCAAATATGGAAAGGCAAAAAAGTGTGTTGAGATAAGTTTTTTTTAATGGTCAAAACCGCTAAATTAGCAACCCGACCCAGTTATTGTTTCTATGTTTATGCTCATTTTGTAAAGGTTTAACAAAATTAGTGTAAAGTAAAGGCATCCCATTGACTAACTTAACCCTAGATTTGTTTCTGATCAACATCAAAATGCTACTATTAGCCTAGTGTAAGATTATGTGGTGGTATTCCTCCTAAAGGTGCGATTTAATCTACATATCCTATCAAAAAAAGGGCCTAATCAACGTCTTGTTACTAACTGTTTTGCGACTGGTAAGAGTTCCATTTTCCCAGTTAACGAAACCAATCACAACATGCATAGGCCTATTTTTAGTTAGTTATAAGAAACGGAAATACCTCTAGGTTTTACTGTTATATATAGGTGCTCCCTTTACTACCGTGCATGCTAGGCTATATTATTTGAACATGTACCTGGTTAGTCTCCTCTAAACAATATTTTTTTTCCGCCCATTGAAAATTGACATAGTAATGAACAAATTCTTATAAATTTATAAAATTATAAAACAAATTCTTATACGAATTCTTAATGAACGAATACCTGTACGAACCCCTATTTCATCTTTATTCCAAAATTGTTTTCTAAGAGGGGAAATTGAGCCGTTAATTGAGGTTATTCAACTTCATAAAAAATATTGATTAAAACTCTACAATAAATCTCAAATATAAATGTTATTAAATTTTCAAAAGAGTATGTAAACAATCTTTAACATATGTTTTAAAATAAAAGAAAGCAAAAGTTCTCCATTTAATCTTGAATCGTTTCTTTAATCTTGAAAACAATTGATTTAAACTTTGACGTAACTAAAACGTCTTAATCATTATAGGTAACGTTATCCCTGGTTTTATATAGTATACAGTACATTGCAGAGTTGACTGGCAAATGAGTAATCCAAATGTAATATTGCTTATTTGCTTAGTAATAAATCACGATCAGCTGTATTGAAATAAACAAAAATCAGCAGTAAATGGCTTCTAATGCTATTCTTATGGAGAAAACTTTACGTTATATCTAATTTTGTGTTAAAATTATGGAGATTTCACTATTTTTCCCGACGTCACGGGATTGAGGCCTTTAATTTGAGCCCTCTCCCGTCATTCTACGACTTCCCAGTCGTCCACAATTTTGACGCAAAGAATCGGCTTACGTAATTAATATATAGATAGATGCTCTCATAATTTTAAGTCAAACTACCTGTTGCTCGAATTCGAGCAATTGCCAAGTATTACAGGCGTTATTTTAAAACGAATAACAAACATAATTTCTGATGACTTTAAGATTCGACTAAAAAATTATGGAAACACTCAAGATGTACATAACAGATCGATAAAATCAACATTTCTTGTGAATATCTTAACATTTTTCAAAAGGTGATCTTGTTTTTTAGCGTTTTCTACTACTCATAGCCGCATTAGGTTGTCCATAATAACGATTATAAATTTAAAAAAAAATATATTTCTATTTCTTCTTCTTGGTGGTGTTCTATGACTTTCCTATATTTCCGTCGTTTGCAAATCGGCTCTTTCAATGATTACTAAGAATTCGTCGTTGACTTTGACCTTGGCAACAATAGCTTCTTGGAAACTGGTTTAGACAACCGAACCATTTCTTGGATAATAAAATGTAGAGGAGAACTTATAGATCTCAACAACTATAAACCGTGGATTGTTGACAAAAACCACAGATGTTCCTTGTGTAATTTAAACGAGAATGAATATGCTTTACACTTTGTGGCTAGTTGCCCTGTGTTCAATGACTTGCGACTCTTGTATTTTGGTAAACAAAAAATACAATATGAGGAGTTTGTGGATTATTTGAATGGGAAGGATTGGTGGGGCCTTGGAAGTTTTTTTAAAAATTGCATGGAAACGTAGATGGGAGTTAGTTAGGAATTTAATTTTTAAAATTTTGTATTACAATATGTTTACATATATGTGTATGTATGCATACATGTGTATGTGTATGTATGCATACATGTGTATGTGTATGTATGTATGTATATGTGGTGCATAAAGATTTTGTTTTAGTGCTCAGTATGTTGATTTATGTGGAACAATTTGATTTCATTAATATTGAATGGACATTATGCCAACCCAGTAGACGGTCGTATGACCATTGTTGTATGTGCATGTATCAATTTATCGTACCCATTTCATGTAGCCTACTGTACATAATATGAATTCAATAAAGCACTTTTCTATTCTATTCTATTCTGATTACTAAGAAATTCAGCACATTGTTAATTCAGTTTTCTTTTTAGTATATCAAATTATTCAGCTCTCTCGCTTTTTTCCATTGTAATATTTACGCCAACCGAAATTCAAATAGGGGTAGTAAATATTTAATTTAATCCAAGTCAGTATATGTTTGTAGCAAACTGTTAAATTAGCAAACTTATTGACTGTTTACAATTAACATATGTTCTCTTCTCAATTTTAATTTCTGACAACATCTGGAGTTTCATGACACTTTTTGTTTCCCATATTAATCTTATGGATAAATGGAACTTTAAATGGCCCCAGGGCCTCACTCTCTAATTATTTCCCTAAAAAGAAAGTTTCCTGCACAACTTCACGTTACGCTCTTTCCAATGACACCAAAAACATGTCAATCGGTTCAGTAGTTTCGGAGGAGTAATTGTCACAAAAAACTTGCTTGCGTATCAAATAAGTATAGATACTGTATAGAGTATGCATTTAAACGGTCGTTTAAATGAGATTTTGGGGACGTCGATTTAACCGGAAGACCCGTTATCCGGACTGGCCTCGATCACAAGGAGTCCGGATAAGAGAGAGTCTACTGTAACTTAAGTAAACTTATCTAACTTAATCATAAACAATAACTCGCCCACTGTTTAATACTTTTCAATCAAATGACGACCATACAAAGTAGGTATTTTATGCAAAATAAGAATGGAGATGAGTGTAAAATGAGTGGTGCGATCTTGCAGTCTTATTAGTGACTAAGGCCGGCATGTTCCTTAGACACAGCTGTTAATTAATAGCACATAAAGCTAATGGCAACGAAGGGACCTACAGTTTATAGTGGAATCCGAACCACATTTTTCCTTGGTAACGAATTGGTCTAATTATCAGGATAGCACTGCGGATTTAAGTTATAAATTTAAGTTATACAACCAAACAATAAAGTACAAATCATGAAATTAACTTAAACTTAAAATAAGATAGGCCTAATATAAACAAAATTTTGACGATACTATCGATCAGTGTCACCGGACTTGAACTAAGTAGAAACGAAAAACGAGCTTCAAAATTTACAATGGGATGAGAAGTCTACTTTTGTGTTGGTTCGTCTATGATTTATCATTTCCATTGATTTTAAGCTTTGTTACTACTTCGTTACTTGGGGGAGTGAGCTGGCGTAGTTGTTAGAGCGCGGGACTTCAGTCCCTGAGGTCCCGGGTTCGATCCCCGCCAAGTCACCAATGGATTTTATCTAAGTGATAATGCCGCAACCCCTAGGTCTAGCCTGAAGTAATGTGAAAAACAATCCCAGGCTCGTGCCTAGCGTCCTAGGACAAAAAGAAAAGCTTCGTTACTAGACCTAGCCTAATCATGATGCTTTGTTGATGGATGGCAAAACTGTCCCAACTGTGGGAAGATACAAAAGGTTCATATTAGTAAATGCCCAAAATAGAACTAGAAAAAATTGGATACAGGCCTGGACTCAAATTAGGGGTTATTATTTTCGTTCTATGTTTAAACTTACCAGGCATTTTAAACTAACACTTATTTAACTTAGGCTTCCACTTAGGAACTTCTGGAGCAAGCGAATTGCGGTGATAAAATGGTAAAACTCGCCTTTCAAAAATAGTAAGAATGGTTCCAAAAGGAAATTTACTAATTTATTATTTATGAATTACCCAGAGCGTAAGAATGTACTTGAATATTTAATTTTCGCACCCAAATCAAATTACCTGTTGAAAGAAGCCTTGTAACCGTGAAACCGTCAAAGGCCTAGACTTACACTCTTTCACAACCACCACAACTACAACTAAACTGCACAAGAGACTGACAGCCGACAGGACAAGACAGGAGGTAGACAGACAGACTGAGACAAGACAAGCCAAGCAGACGGAGACGGATCACCCGGCGCGACGGTTCGTTCTCGTTCCGATTTAGTTTCCGTTCCGTTCCTCTCACACCCTGGGTTTAGATTCAGCGCAGTTTTCGTTCTCGAACGTGATTTAGTGATTTTCTCTATGGTTCAATCATTGATTATGCTTCTCCCAAGACTTGGGAAGATGTATAATCAATGGTTCAATCCAGTGATATATAGTGGTTTATTTACCTTTACTTCCGTCCCAGTTCAAAGAACTTGCACACAAGTACATTTTTACAATAAATTAAAACATATGGTTCTCGCATACATACATTTTAGTGAATTTCCCATATAGGGAATAAGCTATTACCGTAGGTCTCATGGTAAGACCTAGACCCGGGACCGATTTACTTTTTCGTTTTGAGGTCCCCAGAGGCCAAAAACACCATCTGTTCAAATTCATATATATATATACATATATATATATATATATATGTATATATATATATGTATATATATATGTATATATATATATGTATATATATGTATATATATATGTATATATATGTATATATATATATATATATTTATTTATATATGTGTCTGTTAGCGTGATAACTCGAGCAAAATTGATCCGATTTTAATGAAATTTGGTACAAACGTGTAAACCTACATTTATTCGCGAACCAGCATAATCGGACCATGGGATCAGGGGTTTATGGGGTAAAAATGGGTTTTTCTCATTTTTGACCCTAAAAACTTAAAATTTCTAAATTTCTCTCTAGACCATTTTGAAGAGCTTAAAAAAAACAAATAATTTAGTATATTGAAGTGTTTTTGAATGTTCATTGACTACGGAGAAAATTTAAAAAATTGTAAATTTACAATTCCCATGTTATTCTTATGGAGAATAAACTGTTCTAGTTTGCTTGTTTATGGATATATTTTAATCAAGTTTGGTTTATTTCATACTAAGCTATCAATATTTCAATTGAAAAAACACGTCTCAACATCTTCCCCGTAGCAGCAAACCTAACTATTCACTAAAATTTATGTTTTTTAAATAGGAAATAAATCTGAAAATATATAGGGAATATTTTAGTAGAAATCAAGCCGGGTAAATGGAAATTATTGGCTTAGGATGCAGGTTTGCTGCGACGGGGGTATTATTTAATCGTACCGCCGCGGGAGCCGGCTGGAGAACACTCAAGAACTTTTGATGGCTGCACTTTAGTTTACGGTCTACACTCATTCGAACGAATGTATACGATTGGGTACTTATTTCGATATATCAAGTTTGGTCAGTTCGGTTAGGTTAACCTAATCTAACTAACCGAATGAAATAATCGATACATCGAATAACGAATAATCTGTATATCGATATTATTCATTCGAAACGAGTGTAGGACGTAGACTAAAGTGCAGCCATCAAAAGTTCTTGAATGAGTGTTCTCCAGCCGGCTCCCGCGACGGTAAAAGTAAGTTTTTGGAAAAAATCATTTTTTTTTACCGAGTAATACTGTAGATGAATTAGAATCAAAGTTTTATCGCCATAATAATACAAAAATGTACAGGGCAAAAGTCACTGAAATAACTAAACAAGTAAAATCAGATCCATTAAAATAAAGATACAAACTTCAAAAGGTACAAAGTATCTACATTTTAAAAACGAAGTAACACTGTAAAATTCCTTATCAACTAAATATTCCCTCAAACCAAGCTTAAATTTTTAAATATCATTTTCGCATTAGGAGGAGAATTAACCCCCACCGCAGCAAACCTGCAGACTAACTGAATTTCCAATAAAACCAGTATTGGATCTTAAATTAAATATATTTAAATAGCATTAGCGTAATAATTTAAGCCTGTTTTTTTCTTTATGATTAATTGAAATAACACATGTATTTTTCTTTATTATGATTTTAAAATATCCAACTTCAAACTTGGTTTCAAATCAAATAAAATCATTTTATTGGGCCAAAGTAACAATGATACAGATCTTTTAATACAGTTTAATACAGATCTTTTATTTAATCCAAGTCTTTGTCATTTTAAAGTCTAATGTAATGTTTTAAAGTCTAAGGTGTTATCTTTTTTTACAAACTGGTGCCGAAACCCCAATTAAATCATGTCATCAAGGAAAGGAAAGAGGGAAAGACATACCCGGAACGATATTCCCCTGAAATTGTAAATGACAAGAATGATGAACCGCGGTATACTGTAGAAAGAGATAAGGCATAACCTCCAAACCCCCTACTAAGTCAAAAACCACGTACATCTTCAAGAATAACTGTTATTCATCGTAAAGCGCTATGTACATTACATGCAATGGATGAATGTCATTAAACTAACTGTAGCCTAAAGTTTACAGGCAACATAGAAGCAAATGCAATTAAAACAAGTGCAGTGTCAACGTCAACTTCAACTTCCAGCAAGCACCGGTTACAAGAAAAATACAACATACTAAAAAAATACTTCAATTTACAACTAGAAGAAATTGAAGAAAAATGAATAAATTTGGAAAAAATGCAGGAAGGAAAAGAATTGTAACAACAAATAGAATTCGAGGCTAAAGAAGTAGAACGTCAACGTCAAATGCAGGAGCAGGAAATGGAACGCCAGAGGCAGGAGAGGAGAGGGAAATGGAACGACAAACGTCAAGCTGAAGCAATTTTGAAGCAGCAAGTCTCGTGTTACCGGGTGACATTGTGATTTGTACACTTTTGAGCAGATACAATAATGACATAGGTATAAGACCTACTAGCCTATGGATAGGAATTTTCAGAAATGTTGATTATTGTATAACAGTAATGAGAGCCCGAACTCTTTACAAGAAATTACCTTTTTCAATTTTGGGTCTTCACGTTAAAATAGGTTTGAGTCCAATAGGTTCAGGTTTTTCTGAACAAGAGAGGTCTTGTTCAGATCTCTTTAAGACAAAAATAACATAGACAGAAGCATGAATCTGCCTAGAGTATGATAATTTAAAATTATGAATTATCTTACCTTTGCAAGGCAAATGTTTACTGCACCAATAAAACATACAAATATCCATCAGTAAAACTAAAACTTCCATTAAAACGAGCAGTAAGAAAAACAAACACCCAAGTGTCGGGTGTTGAGTGTTTTGTTTACATGAGAGACAAGTTTCCGAACTCGGAAAAGAAAACCCAAATTTGAACTCCCATAAGAAATAGGGAAGAATTTTCTTTTGTGCATATTACTCGAAGTATACGTCAGATAAATGAATGCAGACACTTGATGACAAATCTGTGTGCGCATACGTTAAATTTAAGACCAATATTGACCACCAAAAGAAGTTGACCAAAGAACTTGGCTTTCTCACAGTCCCTTCACTTTTTATCTTTGATTCAGTTTGCTATATAAAATCACAGAACATTAAACCAACTTTTACAAATACCAGGCCCTACCTAAAACATTCTTGAAATTCAGAGTTTAACAAAATTAAAATTAGAATTGAAAAAATATCTAGTGGAGTTAAGTTTTCATGACATAGACAGTTACCTTAACGGTGACAAAAACTAGTATTTAGTTTCTTATTAAGTTATTCATTGTAATAACCCTGTCCTGTAAAATTCCTTAAGACAAAGGACTACGGTCGGAGAGATCATGTACCATGTATGTATGTAAATATAAAAATAAAATTGGCCCACTAATAACAAAATTGCAGCTAAAAATATTTAAGCCACTGCTTATTTAATGCAAATTTTTGGCTGCTATTTAGTTATTAGTGGTCCGATTTCTATTTTCTTTGTCTATTGATTGGTATAGTCAAGACAATGTAAAATTATATGAAAGTCGACCTAGCTCAGTGGACGACTTCGGGAGATGTATCACGGCCGCCTTTAACTCCAGGCCGTGGCCTTCGAAGTAGCAACGTCGCAAGTGGTGTTGTGTTGTAATAGTTGTTTTGTTTGGAAGCAGCTAATGATATTTGTATATTTACGAAAGATTGGTTACTGAACTATGACAATATGAATTCGCTTAAAAATGTACAGATATAGATTTTTAATTTATATTGTTTCGGTTTTCAATTCTTTATTTTCAATATTTCAAACCAAGCAATTTACTTTAATGATTTAAATTTGAATTTATGAACATAAATTTAAATTTAAATCATTAAAGTGCGAATTAATGAGCTGATGTCACCTGTCTGCCATGTTATCTTATGGGACATCTGTCATTAAACAACACCACTTGCGACGTTGCCAATTCTACCAGGCCAGGGCCTGTAGTTAAAGGTGGCCGTTGATGTACTGTATAGCCAATGGTAGTGCGTATTCAATTTTCAATCCGAATCCGAATACGATCTGTCTGTACGCTGGCGCTGCACTCAATTTTCAAATTTAACCGCCAAACGGTCAACCCGCAACCGCCAAATCAAATCAACAAAGAACAAAAGAACTACTAGAGTAGGGAAGGAGGGAGAAGGCGTCTATTCTATTCTACCATTCTACCGACCAACGGACCAACCGAGAGGCGAGAACACGAACACGAGACCTTACTTTTTTTTTACTTTTTCTTTACCCAACTCAAGAAGGCGCGCAAACAACAGAGAAGAGAAAGACGGAGTTTGTGCTACGCATGCATAGGCCTACCACTAGTTTCTGCTAATTCAGTGATTTACAGGTAAGTGGTGATTTTATTTAATTATAGTATAGATTGAACTATGCCTATGGACCAAACTATTTTGAAGCAATTTCCCTAATCTTTCCCTAAAAATGTCGATAACCTCATAACTTAGGTAGCCTACCCTTAGCTGCTTTTCATAATTATGTTGAATTTAAGTGGGCCTAAGCTAGATGGTTTGCTGATGTGGTATCACTCACTCCCCTGACTTTATTTTAACAAATACAACTGAAATACAGATTTACTGAAGTTATTAGAACCTAGCCTATTGGTTAGAAAGTTTGAGAGCTATGGAGTAGGAGGCAGGAGGCACTGTTCTTAGAACTATTGAGTCATCTTTCGCATAGGCAGAAGGTGGTCTCTATCACGGGAGTAACTTCAGTACCTCCCTATTGGAGTTCCACAAGGGTCTGTAATTTGCCTATTATTCCTAGTCATGATAAACAACCTCGACAAGACTGGAAATGTTTTAGGCCTACGTATTTGCTGAGGATACCACCCTTGTGTCACGAGGACTGCGAACAGTCTGTAGTAGGAGCAAACAGCTTACTTATTTGAAGCTTAAAAATGGTTTGAGGCCAATGGCTTCCAGCTTAACCAAACCAAGACACAGTCTCTCGTTTGCAGTCTGGCCAAACATGCTCCTTCCAATGATCTGGTGAAGTTGCTAGGCTTTATACTGGACTAGAAACTAGTTAAACTGGAAATACCCCGTAGACCAGGCTTTCAATAAACTGTCGAGAGTATGCTTCCTCCTTCTGAAACTTAAGTAACTTATATGGTCATGGAGCCTATGTTGAGTGTGTACCACGCTATGTTTCATTGTCAGATGCTTTAGTGGGGACACGATGAAGACATCTTGGTTCAGCAAAAGAGAGCGTTTACAATATTCACCTTAAGCGATCTTCTGGCTCATGGCAAGCCTATCTTTGCTAGGCTGGGAATCCTTAGGCTACAGTGTTAAGTCACTATACCTTTGCCTGCTTAAAGAACTTAATTGGATAATATCGAGGAGTTTTCCGGAGCAGCAACACATCGTCATCACATCTAGGCATCGTACCCAACTAGATGTCCCCCATAGTTAAAAACTGTCAAGGACTCAGAAAGCCTTTGGTAATTATTCCGTATAGGTGCCTCCAAACAAATTTTTAATTTTGATATCTTACTTTATAGTTTTTTACCTCCTGAATCCAAATATACCATTATTTGTCACAGCTGATGAATATTTCAGCTGCCACTATAGTCACTATAGTCACACTATATGAATAGTCCACCAGTCCATCTATCTCCATAATGTGACAAAATTCCTATTATAGAGAACATTAAGTTATTTGACTACAGAATCACTTGAAATGTTATCCATCCTATCTTGTTTATTGTAATGTTAAGTATGTTTTTACGGCGATATCTTGAGAAATATTCATCAGCGGTGAAAAATAATGGTTTATTTGGATTCAGAAGGTATAAATAAAACTATATAAAGTAAGATATCAAAATAAAAAATTTGTTTGGAGGCACCTATATGGAATAAATAAGTTACCGGAATAACAATACTGTAACTTAAATGTAATAAGTTGCCAAACTCCATCCTACTCCTTAACACAAGGGAACTTCTTAAGATACAGCATATTTTAAAGAAAAAAACTCTTAAATATTCACTGACAGAGTATTTTGATGACCCTCTATTAGGTCTAGCCTGAAGTACGCCTGTCCACAGCTTCAGTGTTTATACGTGTATAAAATGTGTAAATATATGTTTGTAGGCCTTTTCAAGTGTTTTTATTTTTTAATGACACCATCAATCCCCCATGGGGTAAAAGATGAAGAAACCAGTAATAAGGTACCTAAGGTTTCTAACTCACTTTTCTAAGAGTTGTACCTGGGTTTAGGCCTATATCCACAAAAATTATAGGTACAGTAGAACCCCTCTTAACCGATAATCGGATTATCCGCCCTTGATTGTAAAATATTACAGTTTGTTTTAACCGACCTTGCTTTGAAAGCAGTTTGGTTTAACCGCCGCTTTCTATTAATCTCGGCATTTCCGCTCCCACGCTCGGTAATGGGAACCATACACTTATCTCCACAGGATGTGACCAAGATAAAACATTTTGTATCTAGGCCTATCCCAAAAAATATTCCATATTACCAGTTTGTCATCATTGTTTGTGGCGTGAGCATCTCTGATTTTTTATCTGGGCGGTAAATTTATAAAATCGTAAATGGTGCTACGATTTTTATAACTGATTATCTTTTTGCTAGAGTAAACAAACATCACAACTTATAGGGATGGTAGGGGGGGGGGGTTAACGACTTCAAGGTCAAGATGGTTTTTGTGACTCGAGCCTCCAGTAAAAGGGTAAATAAACAGCCTGTCTCGTAACAAAATGGTTGCTAGTATTTTTAATTTCGAAAAAATGTTCTGTATTGTATTACAAAAGATTTGACAAGGTGCATCAATAATTTATATCACAGTAGCCTACTGTACTAAGTTATTAAAATAAGAAGTTTTATTAACCCTTGCCTACAACTAGTGTAATTTATTCCACTGAAAGTATTTGACGTAACTGTGTTTTGTGTTTTTTGTGACTTTTCTTCTATCAATACAAAAAAATGAGATAAATGTAGTTTATTTGATAAATAGTGCAAGTACAACTTCAAAATATTGAATATACAATTCCAAATGAGCAGCAAAATTACATTATGTTTTTAGGAATTGCCTGTTTTAGCCGACCTTTTGAGTTATCCGACCTAGTTCCGGTCCCATTACGGTAGGTCAAGAGGGGGTCTACTCCTACTCATACAAATTAATAGTGGATAACTTAGTGGATGATATGGTAGGGCGTAGACTAACTTAATAAGTAAAGATCATTTTCTCAAATGTTACTGGGTCTGAACAATGGTGAAAATTACACTAAAATAGAAAGGTTGTATTTGAACTGTTGAATTAATTTAAATACCATACTTGATTCGTGTGTTGCAGATAAAACCAGTGAAATGTCTGATGAAGCTAGTCCTGTAGAGAAGAAGAGGGGCCGTAAACCCGCATCTGACGTAAGTTAATTTTTGAAATTTCAAACGATAATCTTTGCTCTTGGATCGTACACGTAAAACCGTTTCTTCGTCCATACATTACCAGAAAAAAAAACAATTATTTGCCACACCTCTAAATTACACTTAGTCAAATCACTTGTAGGCCTATCATCCCACTAATAACAGCATGCTTAGTTATCAATCAATCAATCAACATGACAATATCAACACCTAAAATGACCTTGACTCAGGCAGGTCAGTGGTGTCAGAACAAATTATTACTTGAGACATGATCTGATCACACCATTCTTTTTTGAGGCAAACATCTTAAAATTAAATCATCAAAATCAAACAAAATACTGTAATAGAGAAGTTTTTTTCCCATTTTTAAAGAAATTTTCCAAACAATTTTAGAGTTGATTTAAAATCTGTGTCTAAAGGTAAGCCTAGTTTGTGAATTCATGTTCTTCCTTGATAGCATTTCATGGTACCTCATGTGACCCGAGCTTATGACAGGGCTTTTGTTGTTACTACTTGCCGCCTATGTGTGCCTAGACAAATTAGATCCCTTGATAAACATTCCTAGTTTGTGTGTAGGGGGGAAGCATAGAAACATCCATCTCCAGCAGGTGATCTTGTCAGGGTGCTCACGGATTTGCTAAAATGTGTTTTGTATGATCGATAGCTGGTGTGAATCTATATAAATAAAATTAGAGTTTTGTCTGTACATTGCTCAGAATCATACATTTTTAGGTTATTTTTACGTTTTATACATTAAAGAAGCCGAAACAAGTCTCATCTAAATTTCTGTCTGTCTGTCTGTCTGTCTGTCTGACACACTCAAGATGGCATTTTACGCAATCTTCTCCAGGAAAACGAGAGTACCTATCAAGACCCAAGTCATTTTAATGTATTCACTGGATTGGCAAGAGTGTCTTTAGCCATTAAAATATGATCTCACTACTTTGTAATTAAAATTACGGCCGTTCAAAAATGCAGTTTTGTGCGATTTTTGTCAAGTTTTCTTCCAATTTGTATCACATAATCATCTATGAAACAACGAACAGCTGTTCGGATCAAGATTATTTTTTCTAGCTGTCACTGAAATGTTTACAAATGTTGTTTACAAACACCACAACCATTTCCGATCACGTTTTGAAGGCAAATCCCATCCAAGTGAGATTAAAAACGTTTTTATTACATAAAGGATTTAATTAATCGCAAGTGGAATAATATAGTGTAACCGTAAATTAAATAACTAGGCATCATCCAGGTCAGGAACCAGAAATATGTGTATAAAATTGTTTTGGAGTTTTGATAACCAGAAAGAAGACATTGAATCAAGATTGAATCAGTGTTGTATACGGTTGGGAAACTTAAATTTACTAATGACCGTCGCCAATAGCTTAGAAACAATGTTCCACTCATTGACGGCTCTTCAATGGCGGTTGTGTAAAGTGTAAAGCAAAAAATTACAACTGCAGTGGGTGATTGTAACAGAGGTTTACGGATGATGCTATACTCGATTTTCCAATGTGTCACTTTCTGTTCCTACCATTGACTAAAGTCAATAGTTCCTACTCACCGTGAGATGCAATCGCTGGACCATACAGCCAATAGGCCCATAGCCCTTCTCTTGGGTACGTGTGGTACGTATGCTTATTACCCAATTATTTATAACAACCCTTTCGACAACGATCCTTGATACCGGTACTTTTCCATAGAATACACGGCCTACCTAGGTGCTTAAGAAATAAAATTATAAACGTCCAAAAACCCAACGTTGTGTGAGTTTTGTCACATTTCCTTATAATGTTAATATATATACCAGCAACCATTGTTTAGAGAATACGTAATCTATTAAATAACAGAAAGTTATGTTGCATAAGGTTTTTTTTCAAACTGACACCGATAAGTTTACATTAAGAGTTGTGTACAAATAAAGCAATTAATGGGAAATAACTTTGATTGCCGATAACTTTTTACGGGAAAATCCAAAACCAAGAGATCAATAACCTTGATTAACGCATATAATTATGGTCGGCTGTACTACAGTTCTTAACTGTAAACGTTGGTTTTTGATACGGTACTGGTTCTTTTCCTTTTAACCTTTAGTAGCAGCAAGAATCATTTTTACGTACCAACACATCACAGTAATTTACAAATTAGTTATCGTTGGTGTTGCACCTTATTTATTACAGGCGTAGCCTATTCAATTTAATTTATGTCTTAACTGTATAATTTTTGCTTTTTCTGTCTGGATTCCAAAATGTTATACTAAGAAAACTATAACGCATTTTAGTAAAACATTTATTCAGCAAACCATCATGAATTGTTCAAACACTTTGAACGTTGTTTATGTATCAATAGTTCGTGGCCTATTTTAGTAATTTTTATTACAAATTACCAATCTAAATCGTCTATAGTAGGCCTACTGAACTTCATTTCATAGCCCTATAGCAAACCGATTCAGATAGCATTTCGACAGAATTTCGAGTCATCTCCGGTCCAAGCAAATATAAATTGTTATGATCAAATTTTATGGCATTAACAAAGATTTCAAGTACTAATTTTATATGTACCTTTTTATGCTTAAAGCGTAGCAGATTCCCTAATTAAGTTCGGTATTTTTGTGTGTATGTATGATGGTAACGCATTAATGTCCTTGTTTCTCAATGTTTCACGGAAAGGACAAGAGCGCCTTGGTAATGAAAATGTCAACCCGAATAAAGTGTTAAATTAAGAGGTTGAGGTAGTACCTTAAATACTTTTAACCATTATGTTATAGTCCTTTAAATTCTGAACAAAATTGTACAAATCCCATTTCCGTATATTTACTCTCACCGCTTACACATGATAAAGGTTGTTGACAAACTTATGGGAGAAAGTATGTGTCAGAATGCTGATACCGTTTATTTAGTTTAATCATTGGATATAACATATGGACCAACAAGATCCGGGTGACATTTAATTGCGAAGCATTAGTTTTGGCTTGAAACTGTCAGATACTGTATTTGCGAAGGAATAGTTTTGTCAGCATATCTGAAAGTATGCAAACCAACTGCTATGCTTTATATAAGAAGGTTTTAACTGACTATGATAAGATCCCCGTGCGTAGAACGGGCACACAGCTAGTATATTCTAAGTTTGCTTTGCGATTTTTTTTCCCCAAGCAAAGACATAATAAATCTTATTTATTTCTGCTATATATTGCTAATCCTCAAGCCTACACTTATTCCTATTATTAGTGTATTTGTCATCTTTTGAGATATTAATTTGAAATTGAGATGTAGGCCTAATCATTATACTTTTAAGACATTATTTGTACCGTTGTAAAAACTTTGAATTGACTAGTTGATTTGTTAGCAATGGTTCAAAATCTTAACCGTCTTGCATACTAATGTACACCGCAGGGGGCCCACGCTTGCGTGGGTTCGTGGCCTGGGCGACCACGCGGACCCTAGCTCTCCCAGAGGGGAGGTAATTGCCCGGTGTTGGAACCGGCACTTCAGGTAGACCACAAGCTATGGACGACTGGACAAGCCAGCCTCTTTGGGTTTACCCAAAGTGAGAGTACCCAGTGACATTCCCTCCATTCAGGGTGGTGGGGTGTTCAGCTCTGTTAGTGTTGATTAAGTTCATAGATCTTTCACCTGCCTGTAGCTTGTGGTTGTGACTGAGTCCTACCTGTTGTGTACGACTGACATTTTGTGAGGCATATCCTCGACTTTGGAAGTAGCCTCGTCCTGGGAGGTGAAATACCTAGCCCCCAGAGGGGAGGTAAATGCTCCGTGTTGGTATCGGCATTTTCAAGTAGGCCACAGACATGGACGACTGGGCATTGGGTCCCAGTGACATTCCTTTATCCAGGATGGAGGGGTGTTTAGCTCTAGGAGAGATGGAAGTGCATCATAATCTCTAACCTACCTGTGTCTGTGGTTCTTTGGGCTTCGGCCTGCTTGTTGTGTGCGACCAGCATTCAGTGGGCAAATCCTCGACTTTGGAAGTAACCTTTCCTGGAGGTGAAAACGGGCAAGTACCCGTAGCTCACGGGGACACTCAAGGGCAACGTAACTTTCCGCAGTGTGAGGGCAACGGTTTGTAGGCACTTATGCAAACCAATCCCTGTCTCTGAGCCCGGACGGTATGGTTATCTTGAGTGTGGGGGGTTCTTCCCGGAACCTCAATTGAGTCAAGGGTGTCGCCACCTCTGGTGGATAGGTTCATCCGGGTGGGTCCCACTTCTATACCTGCCTCCTTTTGGGAAACCCTGATGGCCTGGCAGTGATGTTGGGTCTGACGGGCAAACGAAGTAGATCGGGTGCTGGGTCCGAGCCCGCCAGGGGTATCTGGGGATCTATCGCTCTGGTTATCTCTGGTTTCCCAGCAATGGGTAAGGCCTCGATCGGGTAGTGGTGTAAATGGGAGGTTGGGGTTCCCCCCGTCAGCGTGCTGACGGTCCCCTTCCTCCTGGCTATTGATGGCGGGTTCTGCCTGTCAGGGATTAGATAGGTCCCGAGTGTTGCTTGCACTAAATGCGTCGGGGCGCTCCACCATGGACCTCTAGGTCCCGACCTAGTGGAACCCAGGTGGAGTGACGCTTAAACAAGCAGCCGGAATCCCTGGTTAGGATCGAGGGGCAACCCTCCTTCCGAAGGGTCTGCTTCGGCAGCCGGCGAGCCTGATGACCTTAAGTCATCCGCCCATGATGTGCTAAAGGTTGATGCTTAAGCTTCGGCCTACATCATGGGGCCCGGGTATGTCCTAAAGGATAGGTACCGGGTATGCAGTCAGGGGGCTTCGGCTCTCATGACAAATAAATAAATAAATAAATAATAAATAAATAAATACTAATGTACACCGTGTCCCAAAAAAAACTGAACAATTTTATTTACTTATAAAAAGTTTATCAACAATCACTCGATAAACTAATTACATTTTAACTGACACAAATATTCCTAAGTTTTGTTTGATATCATGTGTTAATGATTTTCAACATGGTTTCCATTGTTGACAAAAAGATAGTCAATACGGCTGTCCAATTCAGCCCACACTCTATGGCGCATTTCGTCAGTAATGTTAGTAAAGGCTGCATTTATTCATTGCCTCAATTCTCGGACATCGGAAACTACTATCTTATAAACTTATAATTTTGACAAATTTAACTCACATGCCGCACAGCGAACAGACTTTCGATGGTCGTGAAGAAATAATTGTTGCACGTTTTCAATCAATTCATTTTGGAATTCGGCCTACCTTTACCTTTTGTCATACCAGGCTCGAATGCTGTTCCGTGATGGAGGACGTCGACCATAGCGTCTTCTAAATGTTCTTTGCACTGCAATATCTGACTTACTTTGAATGTACCACTCAACGCTTTGCGCTTTCTCTCGTGCGTCCATGGTGCTTAATGACAGGGCAATGTTTTTAAATTTCAAGTTTCAAGCGACAACAATGAATCAGCTGATAGTTACAATTGATATTGAACAAAACTTCATGAGCTCAGTTATCATATGATCACCTTCAAAGTAGACTAGGTATGCCTGGACGTATTATATAACAATTTAAAATTGTTCAGTTTTTTTTGGGACACGGTGTATATTTGTTTTCAACAATTTTATTATGTGCCATTGCAAATTGTTGCTATTCACTTATAGGATGCAAGCCCTGCTAAGAAGGCCAAGAGTGAAGCAGCAGCCCCAGCAAAGAGAGGAAGGGGACGACCAAAGGGTTCTGGGAAGAAAGCTGCGGCCAAACCCAAGGTAAACATTATTTCATCATGGTATTAGAGCCTCCTGAATACCGATAAATACAGTGTCCGGAATACCACACACCCTGACAGACTACCCCCCTCCAAATAGGTCATAGTGATGTCAAAAGTCGTGAGTAGGGGTAGTAATTTTCCACTGTCTGGTCAAATTGTTGTATGGAAGAGTCGTTTGGGGAGTTATTCACTCAAGTAAATTGGAATGGGTTATCCAAGTGAATGAGTGTTGTGGATCACATCGACCATAGAAGTCACTCAGTTTGCACTTTAACAGTTTGCCATTTCGTTCAGTTTAGCTTTTGGAAGTTGGATGATTTTTGCTAGCTCTATAGTTAGCACAATATATTTATCTGATACATATTTCCAAAAACTGTTCCTATTTAAATAGTCGTTTAATTAATCCAGCTGATCAGTTGATTCTTTGTTGTTTTTATTTATGTTTATATGCAGTGAGGCTAAATAAAAATAATGTAATAAAAATTATACTACCCAGTGAACATTATTGATGGTGCACTATTTAATCGAATATTACATTAGTTTAAGGACATAATCTTGGCGACGAGTAAAAAAAATTACTAAAGAACAGAATTTACAGAAATTAATAAAAGACAAGTACTGTATGTTAAATGGCTATGTATAAACATTTACAGTTTAAATTCCCACTTTGATTGTCTTAAACTAAAACAAAATACTAAATAACCAGATAGTATGTTTTGAAATGTTTGTATTGCAAGCGGTTTTGAATGGTGAAATAAATCATTTACCGAAATTTCTTTGCTCATTTGATTTTTTTTTCTTCACAGGCAAAATCTCCTGCCGGAAAAAGCAAAAGAGGACGGCCAAAGAAGGTAGAGAAGAAAGCTGATTCGGCTGAAGAAGAGGAAGAGGAAGATGAAGAAAACTAATCTTGGATTCCGCAAAAAACATGTGTTCTGACTTTAAAGTGCTTTAGGTGTAAGTTTTAGTCTCTATGTGTGGTTCCACTGCCAAGTATAAAAGCTTTACATCGAGTAACAATGTAAAACAGGATTCACAGTCTTACTTTATGTCTTTTATAGCCAGGGTGTACGTTCTTGGTATAATATACAGTACGTGAAAAATTGGTGAAAAATTTATAGCTGGTTTAGTTTCATGCTTTATTCTCCATGAAATTGTGTATAGTTGGTAAAACAAACATCACATTGATTCAGACATTTTAGCATCAAAATTTCAATATTACATTCGTAGATAATACGTTTATGCATTTGAACGGATTAAAAATTGATAATTTTTATTACCTATACTGCTAGTGTAAGATACTTTTTATAACATACTTAATCTATTTTAAGTATATTAAATATACATTTTATACATAATTGTTGGTGTTTTGCTACCTCAAATCTAATAATTTTGACTCCTCCTCACTTGGTATAAAAGAAAATATCACATTTTCTAACCTAGACTTTCAAATGCTTTAAATTGGACATTTTGTTGAGTAAACACAGACAGATCTGGTATATATTTTTTGTGAAAATGAATGTAATGTAGAATGTAGTGTAATTAGGAAATTATGTACTTTGTATAGTTAATTCACCGACAGTTAAAAGATCTATATAATTAATACGCTACATGAAACTTTGTCGGTTGAACTCCTCCGCCATTTCTTAACCGATTTTATCCATTGATGTCTCATTTGAAAGAGCGTGTCGCGTATATTTGCAAACTGGTCTTACATTTTTGAAAAAGTCCCTTGGGCTCTGCCCCAGTGGCTTTGAAAGTTCCCATGTTATCCTTATGAAGAACATAATTGTTTATATTTTGATCAGCTGTATAATTTAATTGCTGTTATTTATTTATTTACTATTTGAGTTTGTGTAAACATAACCCCCAAGATGGATCGTGTTACTATGGTTGTATCTTAAATTTGTGTATTTATCGTTGTTTTGTGTCGCTATGACGGATCGTGTTAGCACGATTGTAACTTAAATTTGTGCATGTATCGTTGTTTTGTGTTAACAGCTTTGTTGTTTTTCTTTTAAATGCCTTCGACGCGACGACAACGAAACATGAGGCGATTACAAACGATTACATGAGGCGTAATCGTGATAACGAGAACAGTGGTGCGTAATAGGCTTAAATTATCAGTGTCAGCACTGACCCTTGACAATCCCAACTATTAGGTTACAAATGCTCCCTAACACTTTCCCAAAACAACTTTTCGTTCTCAATTGGCCCTCTATCAATGACCTGTGTTGCCTGTACAGCAAGACATTTTGAGAAGGAGAAAACCGGCCGGAATGCTTTAGGTTTATCAATAACGAAGATAAACATGGTCTGAGTTACACACCGGTAATCTTTGAGTTGACTCTTTTAAACTCACTGTAAATATAACTGTTATTCGTTTTGAAATAACTCCTGTAATACATTTTAACTGTTCGAATTTGAGCAACATGTACACTAGTAGTTATTATATTTAAACTCTGCTCAATCAACCTTGATGATTTTACATTAACTCCTTATTTGATTTGAAAAGAAGTGGAAAATACCCCTGCTGCAGACTAAACAAATTTTCAATTTTTCTGTTTGGAATCATACTAAAATATTTCCATAGGGTAAATAAGACATGTTTATTCTGTGTTTGGATAAAATTGGTTTAAAGAGTACATAAGATTGCTGTTACGGATAAGGAAAAAAATGTCCTATTCCTTTAACTCCGCGAATTTCTCTTTCTTCTTTTGAATCTAAAATGTATAATTGGTTCATTGCAAATCCATTTTATACCATTAAAGAATTCATGGACCGCAAAAAAATGGATTAAACTACTAGTTCAAGTTAATTGGTTCATATTGTAGATTTAGAATACTTGACTGTTAAACTGGATATCCACGAAGTAACCCAAATACCGTCTGGGTGTGGCGCGATAAGTAGTGGGGGTTACGCCACCATTCTCACATCAGCGTGGGCAGCCCAGTAAGCTTCTAGCTTTGCTAGAGAGAGCATCGAACGGTCGCGCGTTCTGTTATTATAACCAAAAAACATGAGCGCCGCCACAGAAAATTCCCAGATTTCTTTAGTCGAAGAATCACACAGCAGCTGAAATTCATTGAGAATTGTGTGTGGTGTATGGCCCAAACATTATGAGTGATGGTTTGGATTTAAAAAATGGGATAATTTCCACCCTCCGGTAAGGATTTTCATTTTTATAAGGGGTTAGATCTAGTCGGCATCTCTCAACCTTGTTTTTTATTTTGCTTGTATGCCTCTTGTCAAAAGCAAATGATATAGCTTGCTGATCCGTGTATAATCTGGGACCTCATGGTCAGTCGTCCACCCGCTACCGAACCGTCAGTACGCTTGCTGTTTGGAGACAATCCAACAGTCTATAACCTCCTAAATTCTGGTCAATTAAAGATTTCCCCCGTTCCTGGTAGAATCCTAAGGCATCAGGTTAGTGTGCTACCGATTTTATTTTCGTTTAATCTCATTTTAGAGAAGTTTTATTATTTTTATTTTACTGTGCCGCAGTCGCGCGCACCCCGCACGCCTTTTCACGTACGAGCACACTACCTTTTGTCTTAAACCAGCTTCGGAAATCAGTTAAGTTGCCGGAACGGTTTACGTACGACTTACCCCGTTACCCCGGACCGTCCTACGTAAATTTGGTTTAAAAACCCTGTATCGACTCTGGTGATCGACCGAGTCTAATTTTCCCGACAAGTTTACTTTGGTGATTACCAAGTATAACGACCGAATCACGTTTTAGTTCGGTTTCTAATTCATAAGCTTATTCACATTTCGATAGGTTATTCAAAATTCTAAATTTAACTTTACATATTTTTCGAGTGGCTATGATGAGCACTTGTTGAAGGTAAGCTTAACATTGTAAGCATTATTGTTGTAATTAATATTCTGAGCCAATAAACTCGAAACGATAATTAATTAACAAACACGTTAGAGCCCTGGACTATCTCATTGTAAGCTATCTGGACAAATTTAAGGTGTGACAGAATTTCAGGTGAGACGACAATCACGTACTATAAAATCTCAATTTTGTCTCTCAACCCGAAATTTCGTCATAAGCTGAATACAAAGTCTGCGAGAAAAAAGCAATTGACCGATTTTCTTGACTTAAATTCTGCCACAGCTATGTCAGATGCGTCGGTCTCCACTACAAGTGGCTCTTGCCCAATCCTAGGAGATACTGAATTTGCAATGTCAAGTTTGAGTGGTTCAAAATCCGCAACCGTTTCCTGTGACAAAGGAAAAGCATTAACTTGTGTCAGGTTTCTTATTTTATCTGAAAAAATCAATGCATCTTTTTTAATATTGGGCGAAAAATCCTAGGATTCGCTTTAGTAAAACTCGGTCTCTTACCTTTTTTACCTTACCTTCCGTCGACTAGAAAAAAAAACTGGATTGTTCATGTCAATAAAATTTTAACAATGCTTCATATATAAAATTGAATATGAAACATTTAAGTTAACATTAATATTCACACAGCACAAATGGTGAGCAGGGAGGTGAGTGAGTCGGCAACAAACTCATCAATTGAGTAGAAAGCCATATCCTTTAGCCATCGCACTAAAACACGTTCAAAAGCGGTTCTTCTCAAGCAGCATCAATTGGAAGCCTGTTGAACATCTTCAACGCCAAGTCCGGGGAGTGCTTTGAAGTCTTAACTAGCCTGCGCCTCAGGTAGGGATCCCAGACGTCCTCTTTTTCCCGGACACGTCCTCTTTTTGGGTACAAAAAAAACGTCCGGGGGGATTTTTGGCAATACTTTCAAATGTCCGGGATTTTGACTTTGTGAGAGAATCAAAAAATATTTCTGCAAGTATTAATATTAGCAATCAGCTTTTAACATTAAACCATATTAAACTAAGTTAAAATACTACACTTTAATAATATCTTACTAAACTATTATACCAGGGGAACTTTAATAGTTTTTATTGCAAATCGTTCTACCAAATTGAATTCATTGTAGTCTTTACACTTGTGGCGAACGAATGGACTAATTACAAACTCTAACCCAAACCATACCCAAACCTCGGGATCGTTCGAGTCTGACTATTTTTTGTACGTTATGAAACGTAGGGAAGATCGGCAGACGACGGACACTTTCAGCAACATACGGCAACGGCAGTGTCCGATGCTGGCGTTCGACGTTCGGCCGCATTCTTCTTATTTAATTTTTCGGCATTTAATGTTACCATTAATTTTAACCTAGATGGTTGAAAACTTGAATTGGGTATTGGATAAAGAAAAGAAGTTGTATCAAAGTCCAAGCTTGAAGGGTAGCTGAATATTAATTTATCTGAGTTCAGCGAAAATAGCTTAAAAAGTACTAATTTTAGTACGTTATTTCCAAAATTTTCACGGGGGAGAACCCCCAGGCCCCCCGGTGACCCCCCCCCCAAAATATATATCTAGGACCACCCTTGGTGAGTAACTTTGTCCTCTTTTTTGATGGAGGGTCCCTGGGAGCCCTAGCCTCAGGATGTCCAGATTAGATCTGCTTCTTAAGTAGTGGTCATGAATTTTGCTTTTGGTGGTGAAGGAGGCCTCATGTCGCTTAACATATACCAGTGAAACCAAGATGTAGTTTGATGGTACGGTGAGTAACCCCAAACTCTGAAACAGGGGCAGGCAGTGATCTAGGTACCTAATCACTTGAGGTGATAATCCTCACCCCTGCTTGTGGCACTCCGAATGTTGCTCTTTGGGCTTAGAAAGTGAAGTGACAGTAGATTTTAGGTGATCTGGATCAGGGTGAATAGTGTTATGAGAAACTTAATGTCCCAACAAAGTTATTGAAGTGTGATTGAACTTGCTCTTTTCATTGTTGATTACAAGGTCCTTACTTGGTTACAGCATGTTAGCATCTAAGAATTTTCTTAGATACTTTAATACTTTCCCCATACACAGGGGCGTCATTTGGGGGGGGGGGCGTTCGCCTCCCCCTGGATCCTGGGCTAGAGAAAAAAAAAATGCTGAACTAGCCGATATACAAATGAGAAAATATAATATTTTCTCCTGTCAAATCCTAAAAAGCACAGCAGACATAAATCTGTATATTCTTGTACAGTAATTACAAAAAATTATTATTGTTTTATTGTCTTAGATAGCACATTTTGAGTTTACATAAATTATAGTAGTTTTGTTATTCATTCACTTTTTCTGTTTGGTGCTGTACGATAAACCACTTACTTCTAGATTATATATACATAAAAATTCAGATTTTTTAGAAGCATTGCTTTGTCATTTACTTTTATGAATTATTCAAGCATTAAAATTATACATGTGTATAAATTTTACGTAATTTATTTTGAACTGTAGACTACCAATTTAATATAGTTAAATAGAACCTTTTGTACTTTTGTGTCAAATTATTTATTTGGTGATAAAATTTGATTTGCTTTTAAGTTCTTAAATACTTGTATTTTATTTAAAAACCAAAATAAACTATAGGCTATGAACAACCGTATTCATTGCTAAATGTTGTACAAGAGAAATTGGTCATGAATCTAACACCAAACATATTACAACAAATATTAATACATCATGGAACTATTGATCACGTTTCTTAGATGACTAACTTACTAACATAAAATTATTGTGTTTCTGTCTGTTGTCAATAATTCTTAATTTCATTAACTTTCTGCCTAAATTTAAATAAATTTTACTCATAATTTTTTTTCATTTGAAGTGCTTTTGACAATTAAAATAAGCTTAAACCCCTCTTTTTTGTTTAAAAACTGCCCAATTTTCCGGGGGGGGGCCCCCAGACCCCCCGGTGTTTGCCCCCTTAAGGATTTGGTGAAATGACGCCACTAAATGGCGACCATACCAAGTAGGTATTTTAAGCCAAGTATGATTGGAGATGAGTGTATGATGAGTGGCGCATCCAATCATCATCCTTTTGATCCTTATTTCCACATATGGTCTAATCATAGGTATACACTCCATTCAGCTTTTCTTTTGTTATGATCTGGTCCATGGCCTTTTGAAAACAAGCCACCCCGTAGGTTACACCAAATGGGATTCTTCTTAATTGAAAAAGATTACCAGCAGCCTCAAAAGCGGCGTACTGTACTTATTCTCTTCGTCAATGCTTGCTATAGATCAATGGCACTAAAAACTAAAAAAAAACCTCGTTCCCAGCTTCAGTGGATACTAGATCATCTATATCTTTAGTAAGGAATAGGCGTCTAGAATTTGTTTATACACAGTCGACTCTTCCCTTTGTCGTTTGTAACAACCAACACTTGTGCGCGGTTCGATGATCTCAGTATATAGTCTTTCTATTTCTTGTTTTATAAATTGCATGTCTTCTTCTGAGTAGCGTTTGTTCTGATTTTGTGGCATCGGCCTACAATCTGGAGTTATATTGCAAAAATAGCTTGGTTGGTTCAACTTTGGCACAGGAGCACACCAAGAGGAGGTTTCTCACCTCCAATTCAAACCTGTATATTAGAGTGGAGTTTGTTAATGAATACAAGAGTACTAAACCAGAAGTCGGTGGAGGTAGATGATATAACCCCGAGGAACTTCCCTAAATATGGTGCGATGACAAGAACTTTCGAAGTCAAGAGGCTCCGAAACAATAACGTCATGGGTGATGAGCCAGTCATAGTTTGGACACCGATTTCAATTAACTTAACTAAATAAACAGTAAGCAGTAAAAAAATTAGTAAACAGGTTTATCTGGGACAATACAGCTGAAAAAACCACCGTAGACAATCAGAAGTTGAAGCTGATCCCTGACCCTGTTCCACTCAGAGAAAGAGGGGTGATCAGCCGTGACGTTATATATTGCTGAACGTCTTGCATCTTGCCTTCAAACCAAACTTCTGAAGCTATCGAGTTCCCCTGGCATTGACATCTTTGCAATTCCATAGCCATTAACAGTTATGGGAGTGGGACAGAATTCAAATTAGGCACTGCAACGTATTCACGATCATACACTGGGGTTTCAAGCACTATAAGCCTTACGTCTATTATTAGTTATACATTCAATAATACAATCTTTGTTGGCATTTTTGGTACAATCCTGGGTAATTATTTGGACGTAGTGACTACTCGCAAAAGTGAAATTTTTTTTTTCCATAACGACCTAAATTTCACGCTGAATCCGAAAATGACATTTTTATTTTTCGGAAAATACCGGAAATTACCGAAAAAAGGGAAAAAGAATTTTTACTCAAAATACGTCATGTGGTACTCAAAATACGCGGAATATTTGTTTCCCGTTTTTCCCTTTTTTCGGTAATTTCCGGTATTTTCCGAAAAATATTATGGAAAAAAAATTTCACTTTTGCGAGTAGTCACTACGTCCAAATAATTACCCAATCCTGTTGGTGTAATTTTTCATGTAAGCAATCTTTTTTTTGTCAGCAAGATGTATCTGAATTCGACTATATACCTATATTTAAAAATTTTTTATTGTAAAATGGTGTTTACCGTATGATAAATAAATAAATAATGCTAAACCAATGCTGGAGGAGGTCACTTTCTAAGCGGCCGAACTTTAGACATATGTATTCAATGATACAATGTTATTCTTGAATTGAATTAAAGTACAAGTAATTAGGCCTTACTCTATGACCTACTTAGTATTCCTTGTTTATATCAACGATAAAAAAAAATAAAAAAATGTTAGTGTGTGTTTTTTTGAAGTAAAAATGAAATTGAAAATTATCTATGTTTAATTTTAATATGGCCGACGACGAAGAGTTTCCACTTCACAAATGTGTTTTCAGTGGTGATTTACGTAAATTATCAGCTCTCATAAGGATTCACGACGTCTCCAAAAGAGATAAACATGGTAATGTCAACATTAATAGTGTAAAACATTACCTTTGTGTAGTAAGTTCTATGTAGCTCCCAAGAGCCTAGGCCTATTTACATCCTCCCTTTTTATTTACTTGAATTAAAAAAACTTCACACAATAAGTTACGTAGATAAAATATTTCGTAACTTGTAGTTTAATGTTATTTTAAGACAATTCATCAATCAAGTAAGGTTTTATGCTATAACCTAGCATAGAGGCCTATATCTAGGGTGGTCAAATAAACCCAACTAGTCTAGGCCTAGCCTATATCATTAAAAGACTGGAAACTGAAAAGGCATAGGAAGAGTAGATTTTGCAAAAATAGTTGGTAATTATATCGACCTCCGGACCTCACGCGAAATTAAAAATTTTTTTTTCCAAAATGTTCGAAATTTCACGCTGATTTCAAAAATGATTGTCGTTTTTTTCGGAAACGTCCCGTTTTCCCGGAAAATGGGAAAAACGGGAAAATATTTTTTTGCTCAAAACCCATGTTGTGGGTACTCAAATTGTGCGGAATTTCCTCCTGAACAAGAATATGTAAATTTTATTACGATCGGACCACTATTAAGTAAAATATCACCGAAAAACGGGAAAACGGGGAAATTTTTCTTTGCTTAAAACCCATGTTGTAGGTACTCCTGAACAAGAATATGTAGTTTTTATTACGATCGCTTTTAAGTAAAACATCACCGGACAGGTTACCCAACCTAACATAACCCAACTTAGGTTTAGGTTAGGTTAGGTTAGGATTGGTTAGTTTAGGTAAGGTTAGGTTAAGTTAGGTTGGTTTAGGTTAGGTTGAGTTTCGTAAGGTTAGGTTAGGTTAAGTTTGGTTAGGTTAGGTTAAGTTAGGTTAGGTTAGGTTAGTTTAGGTTAGGTTAGGTTAAGTAAAGTTAGGTTGGTTTAGGTTAGTTTGAGTTTCGTTAGGTTAGGTAAGGTTAAGTTTGGTTAGGTTAGTTTGGTTAGGTTAGGTTAGTTTAGGTTAGTTTACTTACAATACTCATGTTATTGATAAACTAACCCAACCTAACCTAACTTAGGAACTTAGGTTAGGTTAGGATAGGTTAGTTTAGGTTAGATTAGGTTAGTTTAGGTTAAGTTTGGTTAGGTTTGGTTAGTTTAGGTTAGTTTACTTACAATACTCATGTTATTGATAAACTTACCTAACCTAACCTAAGTTCCTAAGTTAGGTTAGGTTAAGTTAGGTTACACTAAACTAACCTAACCTAACCAAACTTAACCTAACCTAACCTAACAAAACTTAACCTAACCTAACCTAACCTAACCTAACCTAACCTAACGAAACTCAACCTAACCTAAACCAACTTAACCTAACCTAACTTAACCTAACCTAACCTAAACTAACCTAACCTAACTTAACCTAACCTAACCTAAACTAACCTAACCTAACTTAACCTAACCTAACCTAACCTAACGAAACTCAACCTAACCTAAACCAACCTAACCTAACCAAACTTAACCTAACCTAACCTAACGAAACTCAACCTAACCTAAACCAACCTAACCTAACCTAAATTAACCTAACCTAACCTAAACTAACCTATCCTAACCTAATCTAAACCTACGTTAGGTTATGTTAGGTTAGGTAACCTGTCCGGTGATGTTTTACTTAAAAGCGATCGTAATAAAAACTACATATTCTTGTTCAGGAGTACCTACAACATGGGTTTTAAGCAAAGAAAAATTTCCCCGTTTTCCCGTTTTTCGGTGATATTTTACTTAATAGTGGTCCGATCGTAATAAAATTTACATATTCTTGTTCAGGAGGAAATTCCGCACAATTTGAGTACCCACAACATGGGTTTTGAGCAAAAAAATATTTTTCCCGTTTTTCCCATTTTCCGGGAAAACGGGACGTTTCCGAAAAAAACGACAATCATTTTTGAAATCAGCGTGAAATTTCGAACATTTTGGAAAAAAAAATTTTTAATTTCGCGTGAGGTCCGGAGGTCGATATAATTACCAAATAGTTTTATTACTATAATGTGAGTGTAAATTAATGTGGATATTAATATTACTAACACCCTCTAAACTTTAAACTTTGATCAACTCCACCAGCTAAATTGATAGGTAAGCCTACACATAGGCTAGGTTGAATGTCATTAGGAAAACGTCACATTTCTTAATAGGCCTAGGCCTAAGTTACATGTTTAAAGTGAACCAAGACACGCTGTTAAGTTACATGCACAAGTTATTGTAAACATCAATTACCTGTAACATTTGTTTAGCAGCACTCGCCACTAGGAGTCACAGCCGGCAGTTGCCATCTTGCTGTAGACTGGTGAAATACCATTGCTTCATGTTGCGCCTCACGTGCTTTATAATTGGTCTTAAATGTGATTGCTGGTTTAAATTTACTTGACCCGACAGTAGGATTTACCTTGCTCACAAATAGGCCCCTGTATAGTCTTGACGAGTTGTCAAATGATCCTTTGATGCCAGGTTGAGAAACAGACATGCTTAGGCCTACCACAGCCTAAGTTTTAAAGTTTTAAGTTTATGGTTTTTTTGTAAAGCAAGTTTTGTATCATATAATAATTTTGTAAATATTAGTATAACAACGCAATCTATCCGACATACTTCGGTCAACGATTTAGACAACAAGTATTCAAGTATGAGAAAAGTGAAAAGGCATCATTAGTAACTTAGGTAGGCCTACCATTTTGAGTTATCAATACTTAACATAGGCCTAAGTTATTTTAGATTAACTTACTGGTATAACTTAGTACATGAAGACTAAGCCCTGACATCTAAAATTAGTTGATCATCAGCACTTTGTATGGCTGTTTACTAAACTTAAGTTTAATTTTCTTTCGTAGGAAACACTGCTCTCCATCTTGCAGTCATGCTGGGTCGCAAAGGTGAGTTACTGCATTTAGGGTATTTCTTTAGGAAAAGTAAGTAATAGTTTGATTAAAATAGCATTTATTATCTTATGTAGGTAGACCTAGCCTATGCTTTTCTATTCTACCAATTTGATTATCTTATAGGCATTAGTTATGATTTGAAAAAAAAATCATTTATAACTTAACTCTTAACTTAGTGTACAACATAGCAAACTCACTGTAACTTAGAGGTTTTCACACTTTCTAGCTTCACCTTATGATCTTTCCTCAAAACCTATGAAATGCTGGTTTTCATTGTACTTAAGACTGGACCGATCTTGTAATATATAAAAAAACCACTCAAGATTTGTGTCAGTGAAATTCCATCCTGGGAAGGGTTTCCCTATAAGAATTTGTCTTCCAGCACAATAATGAATAAAGATTGGAGCCAAGAACATTTTTGTAAGCCATCATAGCACATGGATGATCGGTCATTTGAAAGAAAGTAGCAAATACCCAAATGATGCGCCTCAATTTGAATAAGTCAAGTGCTGTTTTTCTTCTCTTTACTATCCAACCTTATGTTTTTATTTTTTTATTTTGTGTGTTTACGCCAGTGGCATTTTTTACGTTTTGAAAGGGAACAGTCCAAACCCTCCGGTCTTGTTACTATCTAACGTCGACCTTTTTGTTAAACAGCATCATTAATTCATAGCCCAATGACAAATGGCATCTAGGTCTGGAAACGATCTCGCATCGATTTGAGTGATATTAAGATTTGAAGGCAAGCACTATAACCACTCGGCTACCCAGACAATTAATGTAGCCTATTGTTGACCATGGTGTTGATGGATATGAGGTATAGCCTACCTGTCACATTTTGTAGGGTATACCAATACTTACCTTTTTATGCCTCATAGGGTAATTAGCGTTACAAGGTAAACGAATCGGCATTTTAATGTTTTTTTATTGTCAGCTAGGGGTGCTAGGTAATTCGCATTTGGTGTATTATTGATTCCAAAAGATAACTTAAATTATAACTTTTTTCTAACAGAATGTGTTCATCTACTGCTCGCACATGGAGCTCCGGTCAAGGTTAAAAACAACGCTGGCTGGAGTCCTCTTGCCGAAGCTATTAGCTACGGCGACCGACAAACAAGTAAGTGCTATTGCCCTAACATGCAATTGGTTTATCTAAAGATTAAGTAACTACCAATAGTTACATTGTGAGTTTGAAGTACCGGTATCAGAAATAGATGGCGATGATTGGTTATAACTGACCTGCCATCTTTGTGTAACTGTCTTTTAAACCTGATGCCGGTACTTCATTGGTAATTATTTAATAATAAATTACAATAGACCTCGTCAAATAGAAAACTTTAAACACACTATGAAAGAAAAAAGTCCCAGGACAGTTAAATATTTCCAAAAATAATCAATATAAATATTTCCAAAAATAATCAATATAAATATTTCCAAAAATAATTAATATAGACCTACAAAACTTGGCACCAAGTTACTGGAGATGGATATAAAACTCATTTTAACACATTATTGAAAGTAGTACGGGTCTTTAGGGAGACATCCCTCTAAGAATCATAAGATAATCCTAAATGTTAGCATAGGTTATATATTGTCTGTTAGTATTTCCTTGAATAACATAGGCCTACTTACTCAAAGTTTTTTCAAGTTCAGTTTTGTTTTATTATTAATTGAATTAGGGAGTAATGTAGTGTCGTTGTAAATTATGCCATCTTGTAATTGATTATGCTAACTACTATTGTATAAATGGTGTTACCGTGTATAAATAAATAAATAAAATAAAATAGGTTGATATGTTGGCCTAGCCTGACATCAAATTAAAGGCTTTTACTGGTAAAATACAAAAAAAATCTTTGAACGGTTGCCATTTTGGACTCCGTTCATTTAAACTCAAATTTGCGGCGTTGTATTTTACTAATAAAGGCCTTTAATTTAATGTGCTAATCAACCTATGCCTTCGATTTTCTTCCAATTTCTAGCAGGCGCTCCCCTGAGGAGGTAGCGTGTACATGTAATAATAGCATTGAAAATTCTATCAATCTTTGAACCGCTGCCATTTTTTATTTGGTTGTCCGTTTAAGTTTGGGTTTGCGACATTGTTTTTGACTAATAAAGACCTTTTATTTGAAGTGCATATAAACCTATGCTTATAAATTTAAGATTTTCTTCTGATCCCTAGCAGGCCCGTCCCCCTGAGGAGATAGCGTACATCACTGAATAGGCCTAATGTGTTAAATTATTTTAATGCCCAGTAACTGTGTAGGCTACTGGTCCAATTTTCGAAGCTCTTTCTTTATTATTTATTGAAATACTAAACCTACACATACCTTTTAGTATTAATCTAATGTCTAGTATTACCTAAGTTCAAAGTGCAAGTTCATGTATGTTAAGTATTAGTCATCCTCTTTGAAATATTAGGCCAATCTTCTTTTACTCAATTTTGAGCGCTTTTGAGCTCTATTCAAAATTAATTATACCTATTTTCCAATAGGTAGTTTTCAAAATGTTTTGTTAGAGCGGCAATACCAGGCGAGCGGATAGTTAAATATAGGGGAACGCTAAAAAAAACTTTTCATTAAAAGGGTCTGCTGATGTAATGTAATTAAATTAAATCTTATAAATACTGTTGTTAGGGATTATGTATGTTATATGATGTAGTGCATATATTTTAAGTTCTCATAGTTTATTTAACTTCCTGTCATTTCCCGCAAGGCCTATTTAGCTTGCCCCTTTTTAAAAAAACTGTGACCATTCTCAAATTACTGTACTTTAATTTGATAAAACTCCACTAGGCCTACAACATGTTTCTCATATGTTTTCTCTAGTTGTTTCGCTGGTGCGCAAGTTGAAACAACAGGCTCGCGAACAGATGGAGGAGCGAAGACCTAATTTGATTAAAGCGCTAAACCAGATGGGCGACTTTTACATGGAACTGAAGTGGGACTTTCAAAGTTGGGGTGAGTGTGTTTCAGTTTTTTATCCTAGGAAATAATTTACTCATTGTTGAAATTACATGATAAAATTTGGACTTTTAAAATCCAACTTTTGATTCAAAGATATTATTTACAGCCCGTAGTAACCTAACCTAACCTAACGGGCAAATCATAGCTCTAATATATTTTCTTTAAGTTGCTATCTCAAGGAACATTCTTGATTCAATGGGTATCATCAATCAATCAGGTCAGCTATAAAACGTAATCTATAGTTTTGATAAAGATGCAATTGAATAATGGTTTGGTTCTTTTTTATCAGTTATCTCAATTTGTATATCATAACAGATAAGTTAAACATCTTCATACCCTTCAAGGCCAAAGATTGTTCAGTGTGTAGTAGAATATTCTACACAAGTAACAATGATTCATAGTCTTACTACTTGTTTGAGGTTCTGATACATTTGTCTGTTTAGCGATTCAATTTTAAAATATTCTTCTGTGTTGAATAGTTGAATAGAATGATTATATAATTAACACTTTCTGTACTTTTGCTTAACATGCAATACAATAGACTAAATAAGAGGCTAAATTAAATACTGTACAATACAATACATTAAACATTTCATTATAACACTGAAAATACCTGAACTGCAGCAAACCTGCAGGCAAAGCAAATTTTCATTTGTCCAATTATATTTTCACTAAAACATCGACTTAAAATATTAGATTTATCTCCTATTTAAATAACATTCGTTTAACTAGTACATATGTTTGCTGCTAAGGGGAAGACAATAGAGTGTTTCTTAGTAAAATTTTAATAGTTCAGTAAGAAATAAATTTTCCAAATTTGATCAAAATATGTTCTTAAACAAGCAAACTACAACAGTTTACTTATTTTTCATAAGGCCTAACATAAGAATTTTCAGATTTTTGTAATTTTCTCCTGCACTATTAAGTGCATAACAAAGCAAAACCCCTTAAATCCCCATTCCCATAGTCCTATCATGCTGGTTCGCGAACTCGTACAAATAAACGTCACAGGATTACACATTTGTACCAAATTTTTATGATTGATTAATTTTTTTCAAAGTTAACCTACCATACTAACGGACTTATATGAATAAAACATAAAACCTATATAATTAATTTGAATGGATGGTGTTTTTGGCCTCTAGGGGCCTCAAAATAAAAAAAGTAAATCGGTCCCAGGTCCAGGTCTTACTATTAGACCTACGGTAATAGCTTATTCCCTCTATGGAAAAGTTGCTTAAAATTATTGCAACTGTTAATATTGTAATCATGTGAAATGTTGTAAACTGTTGTTTATAGTTATGATATGTTAAAATTGGAAAACGTATGGATAAAGGTTTTTAAATATTCTTTTAAACATCTCACCACTGTCAGTAGTGATAAGCTTGTGTTTAAATACCTCCACATGAAGTTATATCATAGCATTTACCTAAGTAATTATTAAATGATCGCAAGTCTGCATTGACAGTGCTGTAATTTTGTTAATTAATTGAGGGAGTCAAGTTAAATGACTTAAATGTTAGTTAATTCTCATAATAACCTATTGTTATATAACATTAACACTTTCTAGTAGTTTCTTCATAGGATTTAAAAAGCGTATAGGCTACCTAAAAATCCACAAAAGTTATTCCCTTTTGTGCCAAGATTTACAACTAAATTATGAACTAATATTATTTACCTAATGACCAATATGAACTAATAACATACCTCTATTCTGACATGAAAAGTATTTGACTTAGATATCTTTTTTTCCACATTATCTAAGGAGTGCCCCTACGCACCTACACTTCCTGCCGTATTACACTTTTCTATAACCAACTTTTTCTGTCAACCATGTTAAACCCAGACAAATACCGTTACGATTATGTATCCTACCTTTCCTATATTATTATTTACACCAAGTGAATCATAATGTACATCTGTTAAAATATTTTAACCATTGATTTAATTCCTGACCCTTATATTTTTCGGACTTTATTTTTTGTAGGTAAAACCCCCTGCAATTACACTTTGCAAATAATAGCCTGTAACTTGTCTTTTGACTTCCATTATTTGGCTTGCATTGTGTTTATAAACCCTCATACAGTATCTTGAGTGAATGTCATGGGTAAGGGAATGAGTTAATGGCAAGTAGTACAGCCTGGGGTGTCATCAAGCCTTACAATAATCTTGTTTGTATAGTCTTAAGTTACAATTTTGCAAGAACACCTGTATTGTTTCAGTACCGCTAGTTTCTCGGATCCTTCCGTCCGATGTTTGCCGTATCCACAAACGAGGCTCTTCTATTCGTCTGGATACCACTCTTGTAGACTTTAACGATATGAGGTACGATTCATTTTTTAATTTGCTAACTTGAATTTCAAGTCTTTTTATTCAGCTTGAGTGTGAAAATTCACACCGTTTCCTGGACTAAATCCTTGCGTGGGAAGTTCGTCAAAACAGTGTAGTGTGGCGTAAAATATTTTTTTGAGCACCTCTTTAAGTTCTAGGACATTAATGAATGAGATACTGCAAAATGGAAGCGTAGTGAAAGCAACTTTATCATGGTTCTCAAATTCATTTCTCCAATAGTGGTTTTGTACTATTTAGTCTGGCTTTTGTACTAGTTTGTACAATTGGCCTGGTACTGGCTGTACACAGAGTATTATTTTTCCAGGTGGGAGAGAGGGGACATAACATTTCTACTTAACGGAGATGCTAAGCCCAGTCAGTCCCTCGCTGTTTTAGACAATAAGGCTTGCCTGTTCCAGCGAGTTCGTTATGAAGTAAGTAGGTATAAAACTTATAATTGCTACTACTAATGTTGTGTCAAATCCAAATCTTGATACAGCTAATCTCTAGAAAAGATAACAATTTAAGAATTATTCGGCTGGATTTGAGAATTGAATCCCATACCTACTGTTTTGAGACACAACATAAATACTTTGTAAATGTTGTAAGGCTTTGGTACTATTTTTCTGATAATGGTTATGGGTATGTTCTGGTTATGGTTATGTGTCAAAACAGAATCTCGAATCTCTAAACCAACAAAACTTAAGTTTGTGTTTCGAGATTTGATCAACAATGTTTGACGCTCTCAAAATATTGCACAATATCCATCAATGTCGGAGCGGAGAACCTCGACCAACCTGTTCACTGAGCTAGCAGCTGCTGAGTTGGATGCTGCCACACAGAGACAACTTGAATCATCCCTAAACAAAACGGGAGAGGAGTCATGCACCGCTACACTAGATGTGTCTCTTCCCGCACCGGCCACGCTGACTTCACCACTACCAAAAATGACTTCAATCTCTGAGGAGAGCCAAAAACCATTTAGAGATGTCCTTGTGATTGGTGATTCCCATCTTCGGTTCTCCACAAACATTGTTGCAGAGAAGGGAGCTTATGTGGAGTGTTGTCCGGGAGGCAGATTTATAGATATAAAAAATAGGTTGTTAAGTTATTTAGATGTAAGCTTGTCAATGATTTATTTCCATGTTGGATGCAACAACCTTCGACGTGGCTATCGCGGGGGTCCGGGGTACAATGGGGGACATGGGAAGCGCGAGGCACTCCACAGCTTGGCTGACCTTTTGTACACTGCCAGGGCACATTTTCCAAGTTCCAAATTGATTTTGAATAGTGTTTTAATCAGACGAGATCTCAGTTACAAATCCCTCTGCGATTTTAACACCCAAGTTGAGTTGATGTGTAACAACTTCGGTGTTACATTCGTAGAGGCTAACACGTGTGTTGGCAGGGGGGACCTCAGTCGTGATGGTGTACACTTTTGTCACCGAGGGGTTTCTCGTCTCGGGCATTTGTTTGCAGAGGTGATCAGCACTCTCTGGGGGTCTCAAGAAAATACCCAAGTCTCTGACCAGGGTGTAGTCAGTTTGACGTCCACCCCCTTTCCTCCGGATCGGGATCTTGCCACAGGGGTTGTATCTGGCCAGGACCATGACCAAAGTGGGAGTGGGAGCAGTGCCGATGTAGCTACTGTGCCGGGAAACTGATAGGAGGGGGGGGGGGTGACGGCAACTTCAGAATTGGTCACCTAAATATGCGCTCTTTGAACACTGGGTTCTCAGAAATGTGTGCACTTGTACTTGATTTTGATTTCGACATATTTGGTGTGACAGAGACTTGGCTACACCCTGACACTCCCTCAGACAATTACAACATACCAGGCTACAGACTGCTACGCTGTGATCGCAACCTATCTGGTCACCTTCCTGACGAAGCCGATGAAATCGGTGGAGGGGTGGCCTTGTACATAAAGGACAGTATTATGTACGAACTTCACAATTTTTCTGATCATCAGCCTTCTGGTATTGAAACCCTTTCAATTGTTCTGAGAATGAAAAATCAGAGACTGGGTTTGTGTGTATTTTACAGGCCACCTAATATTAGGTACACCTGCCTTGCTTCGATGTTTCACTCCTTGTTTGTTGACCTTGCGGTTGTAGTCGACTCTGTGATCTGTGTTGGTGACACTAACGTTGACTTAATGACAAAAATGAGTAGTGATTCCAAATATTTAAGCCGACTCTTGTGTGAAAATAATGCAGTACAATTGATAAAAGAGCCAACAAGGGTGACAGCAACTTCAGCCACCTTGATAGACCACATCATAGTGGACAGGTCAGCTGAAGTCAAGAGGACCGGCATTATCGATGCACCTTCCATTAAAGATCACAGAGGGAAGTCAATTACGGACCACAAGCTAATATACTGCGACTTGTTTTTATCTAATAAGAGGAAAAAGCCAAAGATGGTTAGATATAGAGATTTTTCTAATTTTAACGTTGACAAAGCAGTAAAAGAAATGTCTGAGATTGACTGGAAGGAGATTAAAGAAATAACAGGAGTAAATAACATTGAGTCAGCCTTAACCAGTCATATTAAGAAAATATATGATAAAACAGCGCCGATAGTATGTAAAAGGGTAACAAAGAAAATGGCCCCTTGGAGAAATTATGAAATAAAGAAACTGACGAAGGAAAAAAATCAACTTAGAAACAGATATTGGAAATCGAGAAATGAATCTGATTGGAGTGATTACAAAGAGCTGAGAAACAGATTAAACTTAATGGTCTGGCGAGCAAAAAAAGAATTCTTTACAAATAAGCTTTCAACAACAAACAACAGTAAGAATTTTTGGAAATGTATTAAGCAGTGTGATATACATGGAAACAATAGGGTAGATGTCACTGATGGTTTTAATGTTAACGAAGTAAATAAATATTTTACAGATATGGGTTCTGGGACTCAGGTGGATGAGGAGACAAAGAGATTTTTTACGCTTAATAGGCAAGATGACACAATACAAGAATTCAGATTTAGTGCTGTCACTGAAGAAACTGTCAAAGCAGTAATGAATAATATTAAGTCTAAAGCAGTAGGCTGTGATGAAATCTCTATTGATATGGTTAGAGCTGTGAGTCCGTTTGCCATTGAAGCAATAACATATCTAGTGAATGAGTCATTAATTAATGGAGTATTCCCTCAAGCGTGGAAAAAAAGCATCGTCAGACCAGTTCCTAAAACGGTGTCTGTAGCTAGAATGGAAGACCTGAGACCAATATCTCTAGTCCCGGCAATATCAAAAATCTTGGAGAAGATAGTTACTAATCAGCTAACGGATTTTATTAATGAGAATCATATATTACCTAAATTGCAGTCAGGGTTCAGAAAGAACCATAGCACCTGTACTGCGTTGACAAATCTCTTTAGTGATATGATTGATGCTAAAGATAAAGGTAGATACAGTTCACTGGTTATGCTTGACTACTCTAAGGCATTTGACTCAATGGATCATGACATGCTGATTGCTAAAATGCACTATTTTGGATTTAGCTATGAAATCACTACCTGGATTCGATCGTATCTCATCGACCGACTGCAGGTTACTAGACTTGGAAACGAGACATCAGAACCCCTCGTCAAACAACGGGGTGTTCCTCAAGGCAGCTGCTTGGGCCCTGTTCTCTACACACTTTACACAGCTGACTTCCCTAGCTGTGTAAAAAACTCTACGGCACATTTGTATGCAGACGATTCTCAGTTGTACTTGTCTTTTGAGCCTGTTTTCATGAAAGAAGCAATTGACAAACTCAACGCTGACTTGAAGAGTATCTCCAAGTGGTCATTTGCCAATGGGCTCAAACTGAACCCCGATAAGTGCACTGTCTTACATACAGCGCCTCTGGACCAAGTGCAGACCTTGAGAGATGATGGAGTGTCTGTCTGTCTCGACGGCCGGAGTCTGGTAGTGTGTGAGAAGGCAAAGACTCTTGGCGTCGTGATTGACAGATGCCTGAATTTCTCCGATCATGTCACCTTTGTTTCCCAGCGAGCCTTAGGGAGACTAAGAGGTTTGTATAGGTTCAGAGGCTTGTTGCCTGAGGCTGCAAAACTTCAGCTCGTGCAGTCACTAATACTGTCAGTATTTTACTACTGCTTCCCTGCATATGGCAATAGCATTTCTCGGGAAGACATGTATCGGTTGCAACGTCTGCAAAACTCCACAATCCGGTTCATTTTCTGTTTGAACAAATTTGATCATGTCTCTCCCTTTCGAGAAGTAGCTAGTCTGCTTCCCGTTGAAGCCATGTGCAGGTTGTTGACGTGCTGCATGACCCACCGAGTGTTGTCACTTTGTGAGCCCGACTATTTACGCGAGAGGCTTTCTCTTCGCGATGAGGTTTCCCAGCGAAGGACACGTCATGGTGGGAGGCTTCACCTCCCAAGAGTTTCTCTAGAGCTTGGGAGGAAGAGCTTCTCATATTTTGGTCCCTCGTTGTACAATGGTCTACCCGACGGCCTGAAGGTTGTTGCATCTAGCAAAACATTTAAAGAAAAACTTAAAGATATCTTTTTAAAAAAATTGTAATTATTGTCTAAGTGTATAACGACCACATTGATATGTTGAATTGTTTTGTAAAAAATTTCAAATTGTTATGTATAATTGATTGTTGAATAAGATGTTTAGCATAGTGACGAAAGTTGTTCTGAAAAGCTGGTGTACCAGAGAAACGCTGAATAAAGACATTTTTATTTATTTATTTATTTATTTATGTCCGTACAAGGAAACAAATCAACAAATTGATGTTATTCCTTTCAAACTGTGCAGATAAAATTGCCATTCACATTATTTGATTATCAAGAAATATTCAATCACTTTTGAAACAAGATGTTAAATTCCGTAGGTATTAAGTGTATTCGTCACATAATCATGTTGTCAGAAGCCCAATTTATTTCAGTTTTGATTGCATAATAAACATTTGCTTACCTGTATTTTTCTTTAACCTTAACCAGGCAAGCAAAGTTTGGTGTTTAGTTTTCAAGATTTAGGATTTAATAGTCTCGGTTTTGGTTTTGAGATTTGAAATTCCCAGTTTCAACCATCCCTTGTTATGACACTTTTGCATTGCTCTATGTAAGGCCTTGTGGTAGGAAACGGAGATGGAGATAGAAGATGAGGTGGATATTCTGATGAGTAGTGATATCTTGGCAGCTCAGATGTCCACCAAGTCAATCACGTTCACACGCGCGCAGACCGGTTGGATCTTCCGAGAAGACAGGAAGGTAAATCATTCAGAGGAACTACTGCAGATTTGTAATACCTAGTAGTCAGTGGTCAGAAAATATTAATTTCATTTTAAAATGTATTTGTTCATAGAACTGTGTGGTTACATGTTTCATGTGTACCAACATAGATCAGACAGTAGAGTAGACTAACGCTCAGTACCATATAAGGCTTTGAAGAGCTTTTCGCCTGTAAAACAAATTTGTTTAAATATTTTGTATGGATTATAAATATTAAGTTTCTAATAGTAATCAGATATTTTAGGGTAAACAACTTTGCTAAACACTATAATTTGTATTCCAAAAAGCTTTAAATTTTAGAACAATTTTTTTATGCGAAAACTCTGGCTGCCATTTTCAAATATGGCTGCTACCTTCAAAATTTGTTTTAGAGCACTCTAATTTTTTTAAAGATTTTAAATGCAATTTTATGTTTTTTGTTTTGTATATTTTTTCCTTGATTTTGTTCACCTAGTATTTGGATTATGGTGAAATAAATGTTTCGCTCTGTCTAGTAAAAAAAAATCTTCTAAACAACTTAACAAAATAAATTTTAAAACTGGTAGAAAAATATGAGTTAGAAGTTAAAAATGTTTCTCGAAACAGTGCTTGAATATGTTTTTCAGGTTGATTTTACCATTAATACAAATCAAACGTGTTTTAAAACCACACCTGAGTGCAAAAAACCATAACTCCATATTTCCAAAATTAATGATAGGCTACAGTGAAATTTTCAAAGAAATCAGTTTCCTTTATTTCACATATACTTTCTAATTCTGATAACCCGTTGCAGGAATTGGTTGGAACTTTCCATTCGGAGTTCTACATAATCAATGGGATGATTCTAGAGTCTCGGAAGAGAAGAGAACACCTGTCTGAAGAAGATTTACAAAAGAATAAGGCAATCATGGAGAGTTTAACCAAAGGCAATACCCAGGGACTGGATACCAATGGCGAGGTAATAATGGTACAGTTCTTTTACAACTTTCAAAAGCCTAAAACGGAAAAAATGGTATTCCTTAGTAGTGCAATTAACATGAATTTTATATAGGAAAATTTAGTTTTTGGTTTATTACTAAAATACTAAAGAGATAGGTATAAATTGGAAGGTTGTTCATCTTAACAAGACGCTTTAAAAAATGATATGCTATTTGACATGTTGCCATTTGATTTTTTTTATTTACAGGGGAAAAAATAAACTTAAAATACAGTAAAAATAAAATTTTGGGAAAAAAATTATCATTTTGAAAATTATTTCATGATACACAATACACATAATTGTAAAGCTATGTTTACCAAAGTTACGAATTTGAAATGAAAACAAAAAATGTTTAGCAGTTAAATAAATACAGGGTATTACATCAATAGGCCTACGCGAAAAAATCACTAAAATGGGTTTTTGTTCTAGCAAGTCAGTTAACATTGTAGGGTGGGTTTTAATTTGCAGTGTGTTGAAATTGTTCGGTAACTTCACTTTCTCTTTCTTTGTCTAAGACACATTTCGGTGGTTTTAGCGAATTTCCTTTATAGGGAATAAGCTATTACCGTAGTACTCATGGTAAGACTGGACCCAGGACTGATTTCCTTTTTTTGTTTATTTATTTATTTTCAAATAATCACATAACATCACATTCAGACAGGTGATTCGTCATTGTTACAATATTTTATAGTCTCTTACTTACTTACTGGAGTGGCCACTGGTACCTTAAGAGGTACTTGGCCTCGCCCAAACACTGCCTCCAGATGTCTCTGTCTTTGATGTCATTTTCACTCCTTCCCAGTCTTCTTACATCTTTTTGTACTTGATCCTTTTATTTTATAGTCTCTATTATACTAAAATTATTACTAAAATAAATTTCATATGCTGAGCCTTAACATCTACACAGCTTCCATATTCCTCCAATAAGAAGAAGGCCTTCTCCTTTTGAGGTCCCCAGAGGCCAAAAACACCCTCCGTTCAAATTGTTATATATTATGTGTCCGTTAGCGTGATAACTTGAGCAAAAATTATCAGATTTTGATGAAATTTGGTAGATACGTGTAAACCTACGTTTATTGATTGAATCAATCAATCAATCAACCTACGTTTATTCGAACGAGTTTGCGAACCAACATGATCGGACTATGTGTTAAGGGGGGTTTTATGGGGTGAAAGTTGGTTTTTCCCATTTTTGACTCTAAAAACTTTTCACAATTTCTTTCCAGACCATTTTGTAGAGCTTAAAAAAGAAATAATTTTGTAGTACATTGACGCGTTGTTGTATGCTTAATGGTTACGGAGATAATAAAAAAAAACTTTAAATTTAAAATGTCTATGTTATTCTTATGTCTATGTTATTCTTTATCCCGGCAATATCAAAGGTATATGAGAAGGCAGTGTACAACAGGTTGAACAGTTTCTTGAACCAGAATGATCTAATTGATAATGAACAACATGGTTTCCGTGCTGGTAGATCAACTGTTACATCAGCGGTTAGTTTCATTGAAGCCGTGATAAATTCACTAGATAAGGGTTTAAATTCAGCTGGCATCTTCATAGACATGTCCCAGGCATTTGATAATGTAGACCACCATCAATTAATAGCTAAACTTGATAATTTGGGTATTAAAGGAGTCACTCTCAAATGGTTTAAATCATACTTAGAGGCACGTTACCAATTTGTGGAAATATCAACTTTGTCAAAAAATAACATTATCCAAAAAACAAGATCTAATTTATCAAAGATATCATCTGGTGTCCCACAGGGATCGATTCTTGGTCCTCTTTTATTCATATGTTATCTTAAAAATCTTCCAAATTCTCTAAAAGACCCAGGTAGTAAGATAAATATATATGCAGATGATATTAATCTTAACACAACTGGGAAATCCCTAACTGATTTAGAAATGTCTGCTAAATTAGAATTAAAAAGTCTGAATCAGTTTTTAAAAGACCATAATTTAGTACTTAATACTAGTAAAACTAATTTCATTCTTTTCAAAACAAAAAGAGACAAAAATTATAAAAGTATAAAGTTAGATATAGATACAAATTCCATTGCTCAAGTTAAAACCTCAAAACTATTGGGTTTGATAATAGATGAGGATTTAAGCTGGAATAAACATGTTGAGTATTTAATAAAAAAACTAAATTCTGGTATATTCGTCCTAAGAACAATGTCATATCTCTGTGAAGGATCAGTCCTTAAAATGATATATCATGCTCATATTGAATCACATATTAACTATGGAATTATGTTTTTAGGAAAAAGCATTTAGCTTGGATTGAATAAATAAATATAGGATGGAGAGGACACAGCTAACTCACCTGATGAAAGGTTGCAGATGAGTCAAAGAACACATAAAATCACACACACATAATATACTTAATATTTCGCCTCTTTCAGAGGCTTCTTCAGAAGTAGGCCTAGATGGTAGTTACAAAACAACTATGGAATTAGTATATTTAACTATGGAATTAGTATTTATGGTGGGACAAAGAAAAAGAATTTAAAAAAGATTTTGAAAATACAAAAAAAAGCAATCAGGATAATACATAAATTAAAATATAACCAGTCCGTCAAATCTTATTTTAAAGGAATGGGCATTTTTACAGTTCACGCCTTATATATTTTTGAAACAATTAAATATTTTTTAAATATTGCTGAGACTCAAGAATTGCCTGTGCATAATTATAATACAAGGGGTAAAAATTATTTAGCTAAAGAAAAACCAAGACTGGAACTTTTTAAAAATAAACCTTCTTATATTAGAAACTATTTTTTTAGAAAACTTCATAGTTTTAAAAAAAAAGAAAAAGACAAATCTAAATTTATGAAAAAACTGAAGGTATTCTTACTTGACCTTGCACCTTACAAAATAGAAGATTATAGTAATTTAAATTTAAAATAATGTAGCCTATAGTATTTTGTTTAAATGTTTCTTATTGCTAATTTAGGTAATAAGTAACAATAGACACTATTCATGTACGAAAATTTGTACTGTGTGAATAAAGACTCTTTGAATCTTGAATCTTGAGTATAAATAAACTAGGGATGGACAGGTCCCGAAATTTCGGGAATTTTTCGGGAAAATAATATTCCCGATTATCGGGACGGGATTACATTTGACTCGGGAATTTTTCGGGACGGGATTTGGTCCGATCGGCGGCGATTTTGCTGCTTAGCGAGTGTCGATGACGCCGCTATAACGACGATCGCGCCGTGACCGCGTTTATTCGACCGACGATCGCACCGTGACCGCGAGTCATAACGACGATCGCTCTGTGACCGCGAGTCATACCGACGATCACCCCGTGACCGCGAGTCATACCGACGATCACCCCGTGACCGCGGAGTCATACCGACGATCGCGCCGTGACCGCCGAGTCATACCGACAATCACGCTGTGACCGTGGAGTCATACCGACTGCGAGTCATTTCGACCGCGAGTCACAAGTTTCTATAGGTACCTGTAAATTGTTACCCATTTTTTGGTTTTTATAGATCAGTGACACAAATGGTAAAAATTGATTTCGTATGCCTTTTTTGGTAACTGCAATACTCACGACTTTCTTTTTATGCACAGAAAAAAATCCCTTCCCGTCCCGTCCCGAAAATCGGGAATTCCCGTCCCGAACTAAAAATTCAATCCTGTCCATCCCTAAAATAAACTGTTGTATTTTGCTTGTTTATGAATATATTTCAATCAAATTTGGCAATTTTGTTTATTTCATACTAAGCTATCAACATTTCAATAAAAACACACAACTATACTGTACCTTCCCTCTAGCAGCAAAACTAGGTACTCATTTAAATTAATGTTATTTGAATAGGGAAAGAAATCCGACAATTTTCAGGGAATATTTTTGTAGAAATCCAGCCAGGTAAATGGAAATTGGCTTAGTCTGCAGGTTTGCTGCGGCGAGGGTATTATTTTCCTTGGCCGTTTGTTAAAGTGTTTCGGTTGAGGTGGTGCCCTATCCATATCTAGTGTTGTGTATTTCAGCCAGTCAGGAGGTTATCCCTGACGCCTCCACCCGATTGTTGTGTGTCCTGGGAGGAGTATATTTCTGCACCTGTGGGAGAACCGCCCACCTTGGGTCGGGAGTTGGTGCACAAAGAAACTACCAAGGCCTTCAAGGCCACTGTAGCAATGGTGAGTGCTGAGGTGTTCACCTGATCACTTATTAATTTCACTAAGACATAGGCTGAATATGAATGCAAACGGTAGTGTTCCAAAACAAAATTGCAATACCATGAAAACATTGGAAAAGGTTCTGTTTTAAAATTTAATCGGCGAGTTTTGAGATTCAAAATTTCAAAAAGGAGTTTAATTCATCTTGAGGGTTTTTGTTAGTAAAGAATTACGCTATTATAGGTAAGTAAGTAGGCCTATTAATATCTTTCTTTTTTTTTGTAGTGGGAGGAGTTTTATTTATTTTAGCGATTTGTTGTTTATTAAAATTAACTTATGTGTTTTGGGTTATAAAATGTGTGTTAGTCACGTATAATATTTATGTTATTATGTCAGTGACAGGAGTCTAATTTCATTCAATTTTGATTGCACAGTAAACCTTTTATTATTCTATAATTTTTTTTTTTTTTTTGTAACCTCAACCAGGCAAGCAAAAAAGGTTTTCTGTTTAGGGTTTGAAATTTGATTGGATTTTTCAAGATTCTGAATACTTTATTTCAACCATCACCTTAAGGTAAGTAGAATGTTGTGAGATGATCTGTGTAGCTTTGTTAGTGACTAAGATCATCTGTTTCCCTAGTAGGCTCATGTTTATAATGTTTTAATCTTTCAGAGCCCAGACTTCCCCCTCTCTGTGGACATGCTTTTGAACGTCTTGGAAGTCATCACTCCTTTCAAACATTTCAACAAACTCAGAGAATTTGTGCAAATGAAACTGCCGCCTGGGTTCCCTGTAAAAATTGGTAAGATTGCCGAAACCTTCATAATTCCATAAGGATCCTTAACTAACTCAGATTTCCAGATGAGTAAAGGTGCACACTAATGCCCTGTATCTATTTTCCTTGAATCAATACATGTCAACCCTGTTGGGGATTGTTCTCCCATTGGTTAACTTTATTTGAAATGTCTCCTGAAATCAGTCACTGTTAACCAATTTTATATTTGAATTCTCTTGTTGGTAAATGCAGTAGCCTATTCGCGTAAATATATTTTCAAGAGCTTTTAATTTACTCGTGTTTATCTACTAAAGCTACAAAACCGTTTGCTAGTATCTATTTACCTGAATCTAAATCCTCATGAAGCAAAGTTACATAACTATAGGTGTAATTTTACTCTTACTTATCAAAATATTGTTAACTTTTGAATTATGTCATCAATGTAATGTTTCAGACATACCAATACTTCCTACAGTAACTGCCAAAATCACATTCCAAGAGTTTGCCTTCAAAAATGACATTCCTCCAGATCTCTTTGAAATTCCTAGTCACTTTATAGAAGACCCGACGAGGTGAGTACCTGAATGTTAACCAAGTAATAAAGCTCTGATACGAGTTGGTAAAGAATCTTTTTTTATATTTTGGGAAAATTTGGGATTTATCAGAGATGAATGAATATCACGAATATTAGCTCAAAACCCAGTTTTGGTAAATTTCAGCAATTACCATTCTATTTGCAATTGAACAATGGACACGTATTGCAACTCCACTTGCCAGCATAGTCTTGCACTTTAATTGGGTTTTTGTTGTGTGCTACAAAGTATTCGGCACTTTCATTGCTACATTGTGTTCGATGGTTTGGTCTTCGTATAGAATGTGTGGCCTGACAAGAGGTGTCAGCATTTTGTGTAACTGGGAACCCACTGTCGTGTCATTACGCTATATTTTCCTCCCTGAGGCTGTCCACGAGAAAACCTGTCTTTTCAACTACTATTATTTAACAATAAACTCAGAATTAATTCAAAACAATAAACTAAGTACTTAAATCTAGACTCTGCCTTCCTTTATTGAATTTTCAGCGCTCCCTAAGTGTGGTGGTCTCAATTTTAAGATACAATTTTGGATTGTGCAGTTGGAATTTTAAGATACAATGTTGGATTGTGCAGTTGGTCGACTATTTGTAATTTGGCCACTCGCTAATCCAGCATCTCCGGTCTGGCAATTGCAGTTTTGCAGTCGCAATAGTAAAATATTTAAAGGAAAGTGCTTGTACCGTACTGTTCCAAATATCAAGAAAATACAATGTAACGTCTCACACAGCCAATTTGAAACTTTAAGCCCTAAGAGCGAGTATAGCTTAGGAAATTAGTTCCTCAAATCCAACCTGCGAGCGCTTGTCTGCTTATATTAATACTTGACGGTGGCATGGTAGCTCAGTTGGCTAAGGCATTGCATTGACGAGTGTAGCCTATTGAGGTCTTTCAACATGCGTGGGTTCAAGTCTTGTACACATGCAATCCTTTTTAAGCTTGAAAATGAGGTGGCTTATCTGGTGTGAAAGGTCAGCTATAAACGGTATACGGCTTGGGTGGACAACCTGAAAAAGATTTTAGAGAGGAATAAAAAAATTGGCTAAAGGCTTAAAGTGCTGATAGAAACTATTTTATATATTTCAAATTGCTTATACACATTTAAAGATCAAAACATCTTTAAGCTTTATGCCCAACCGCAAGACAATTTGCTCGGTTGTTAATGTATTTGCGTTTATCAGATGCAATAATGGTGTTTGTGATGGCAATAATTTTTCAAAATATCCTTACATTACAGTAGAGTCCTGCAAACTCGACACTCGATAACCCGGCAGTCTGGATAACTCGGCCATCACCTGGCTCAGAAAATTTGTGATTTTTTGAGTCCGAGTAAAACATGGACTCAAGCCAGCTCAAGTCAAATCATTCGTAACTCGTACCAGGAAGGATTTGTTGAACTATATCTGAAGACTTAATACTGACTTGTAGTATAAATATAAATAAAAAAAGGCGGTTAAAAAGCTTAAAAACAGTATTGTTCTTATTTTTAACCTTAGTTCCTGATAACCCGGCATTTCACAAACTCGGCACCCTTCCAGTCCACATTACACCGAGTTTGCGGGACTCTACTGTATTTAAATGTCAGGTAAACAAGAATCAACGTTTTTCCATCCCCCAATTCTTTTTACTCCAGATCATCCCAATTTTTTACCCCAGAACATCTTATCACTCCTATAACTTTTAATGAGTACCAGTTAACATTTGAATAAGTTGATAATAGTAATTTTTAGGTGTACATGTATTTAACTCTATACAATTTCTTGCAAAATAATTTATTACACCATACTATTCAATTTTAATCTGTTCTGACGACTCTGAAGCATTACTAATTTTAAGGCCACCAATAAATCTTTTCTTAACATCTTACGCTAATTACTTCTTACTTTTAGTTGGTATTAACACTTTTTGTTGGAGAATTTTTACCAAAGATTTTATATGATAAAAAAAATGTCGCGACGCCCGTCACATTACCTGCTGCCTGCCGCGGCCAGGCGCCCTTCAACGGCGGGCGCTCTAGTGGGCGCCCCTCAACGGCTGGCGCCCCTAGGCACGTGCCTAGTGTGCCTTATGGTAAATACGCCACTGCCTGTTGCAGCAAACCTAAGTACTCATTAAACTAATCCTGTTTAAATAGAGAATAAATGTGATATTTTTAAGGAGACATTTTAGTTTAAATCCAATCAGGCAAATGGAAATTCGCTAAGTCTGCAGGTTTTGCTGCGGCGGGGGTATTATTTTAGTTACATCGACATTACAATACCTAATTTTTCTCTTAACACGTTCACTGCGTTGTATATTTTCCAGCATTATTCCAATGGTGCGTTATGAGATCTATAGGTCTCGTCCGCTATGATTACCCAGGTGCGATACGAGACCCCGAGATTTACCATTTACCATTTACCATCCGAAGTCCTCGCCACTATCCAAGGAAAGGGGAGTCGTCATCTTCATCTATCTTCAACTTCAATTTCTTCACTCCTTTGTGTAGGCTAATTGTGTGTTAGGCAATGTGAGCTCTTAGATGTTGAAAGGTGTGTTCTTCGATGAATTCAGTAATGGTGTAATATGGTCTGTCAAGTAGGTACTGTTTTAGTTTGTTGGCAAATTTTTTGTTGTTGTTTAAGGATTTGAGGTGGTCTGGAAGTAGGTTGAAGAAACGTGACCCTGTATGTGGTGGAGTGTTACTAGATTTTTTAAGACGGTGTTGCGGTAGGTCAATGTCGGATCTATGTCTGGTGAAGTGGGTATGTTGATTTTGGCGGAGAAGTGGTGAGGAGTTTTTTGCTAGGATAACTGTTTCGAGGATGTAGGTTGAGATTATAGACATAGACATAGACATAGACATATTTTATTTGCACATAACATTCTTTACATGTGTTACATACAGAATAGGTGCATTGTCAGAGTTCGAATTGTCAGAATATAAAAAATAAAATAGTAATCAAGATGATAATATAATTAACAAAATTGAATGATAAAACTATTCTAAACTAAAGGGGCATTGTGAAAATCTGCAATTAAATAAAAGGCTCTGTCAATTAAGAGTTCACCTATTTTATCTTTAAAATTATTTTCATTTAGCAATTTATAGTTTGCAGGCAGCACATTGTACAGCCTCAGCCCAGCATATAGTGGACTTTTTTCATAAAGGGTCAAATGGTGCCTTGGAAATCTAAAAATGTTTTCATTTCGAGTATTATATCTATGGTTGATTTGAATTGATTCTGGGAGGTCGTTTTTAGCTGAATGAATGTAGTTTAGTGATTCCAAGATGTACAGTCCTGTTAGGGTATGGATTTTTAAATTTCGAAAAAGGTTTTTGCATGAACTACGTGGATGAGAGCTGGTCATAATACGGATAATGCGTTTTTGTAGCCTGAATATTGATTTGACTCCGGTAGCCTGACCCCATAAGATTATACCATACCTCAATACTGATTCTACATAAGCATGATAAACCATTTTCAGAGTTTCTTTAGGAACACAGTCCCTTAAGTGCAGAAATACAATTGACATGGATCTAAGATTACTTTTTAATTGATTCAGATGTACATCCCATTTAAGTGATTCGTCTATGTAAACACCTAGAAATTTATGAGACGTTGCCAATTTAAGGGATTCAATTTTATTACCATTGTTTCTGACAGAAAATTTTATTGTTTGCGTTTTTGCAAGATTAAGTTTTAATCCATTGTTCAAGAACCAACCTTCCATGTCATGAACCACATTATTATGGTGAGGATTATTATTGGTATTTGATTATGGTGAGGATATGGTGTTTTTGAAAATGTGGCTTGCAGTGTTCCTGGGGGTTCTCTAGTCTCAGTATAGATCAAGTAGGTACTTGGATATTTTCCAGTACCTACTTGATCTGTGTGAATAAGTACTTGACCTGTGATCTGATACCGTAGATTACGTTGCGCAGTAATCTTTTGCGCATAACCTCGTAAAGAAAGGCGAGAGAGCACTGAGTGTTTGTTTATCCGAACCAGTACAATGTTTTCAGACAGCCCAGGAAGTAAATATGACGTCATTGTACAAGACCCCGAGATCTCGTACCGCACAGCTGTAATAGTTCATTATTTATTTGTATTTATTATTTTCCTACAATAACAAATTAAGAAAAACATATGTTATCTGGTTATTTACGAATTCCTTATAATCGTAACCGTTATAAAAAATATATTTTATCTTTCTTTTATCACTTTTTATAATAATGCGTTTCCTTACGGCTGATTTCAGGCTAAATAAAATACAAATGAAATATGTTTACAAATTACTGTATTTATTTCGTTATCATTTTGGGGTTGTGCTATGACCTCGAAATGAGTGCGTGCCAACAGTGAGTCGAGTGGGCGGGGGGAAGGGATGGGTGCAACCTTGAAGCTATATTTAGACTTGCACCACTTCCCTAAAGGGCTGGGAAAGGGATCCCAATCGCAAAACAAAAACCAATGATACAAAGTTGTTTATCGAAAATTGCTTGTCCGGTTTGACGATTATTTAGCATTGATTTTTGTATGATTTAGTAGGGACCAGGAGAAATATTCGAATTAATGTAAATGATTTGTTTTTTTATATCAAAATACAACATTGCACAATCGTGATATTTTAGGTCATTAACCAGTGACCTTTAATACCCATCCGTTAGTGCTGTTTTAGAAGAGATACACGCCGATAGTTTAAAAAGATTTATGTTCCCGTTGTTGAAAACGATAAATATGTAAACCTGTAAAACATTAGATAGCTCATAAAAATAACAGCATAAAAACGCCATTATTCTTTCTCTTTGTTCTTGAATTATTTCTTTGGTTTCCTTCTTTCATACAAGCATTCAACAAAGGTTACCATTAGGGGTGTGCGAATAGTGATTTTCAACCTCGAGCCGAGCCGAGCCGAGCTTTTTAAAAAATTTTCGAGCTCGAGCTTTTTCGAGCCGAGCTTTTCTAGCGTCACCTTATCTAAATTATTAAACTTTTTATTCTTAAAAAAGTGCATAATAATTGAGTAGTAGACGTTAAGCCGATTTCGTTATTTTCATTGATGATATTTGACAAATAAATAGTAAGAAAGGAAAATGTTTGAGTTTTATTTAATCCCTTAACCCCTTTAAATATTGACATACTAGGCCTACTAATAATCGGCAACCTAGACATCGCTTGCGTCATCCATTTCACTGACAGCGACAGCGCCGACAGCTGAGCAGCTGAGCTGACACTGGGACTGGGTGAAAGGCAGTGGTGTGAGGTGTAGGTGTGCGAGTGCGATGCATCGAATCCCGATTCGATCCAGCATGCATCAAAATCCCGATGCATCGATTACGTCACGATACAGCTCTACTAGTAAAAAGAGATGATTCGATAATCGTCATCGATACCACCGATACTTGGACATTGGTATCGGTACCAAGACTCGATTGTCAAAAGTCGATTCCGATGATACCGACATCCGACAGGGATAAATATTTTATTTTAGCATTTATTTACTGTATAGCTACAGTATTAGTTTTGTCATCACGGTTAACAATTTTCATAGCCAACTTAGAAACTATCTAGTTCAAAACAGCGACGGTGCCGGGGACATTATTTAGCTTCAGCATTGCACAACACAATCTACGAATCTACATTTCAAGATGTCAGACTCAACTCAAGAGACAACCGGCGCGCGAATGTCCTGCCAACACGAAATTAATTATCCTAAACAATGTCTGTATCAATAAGTCAGACATTTAGATGTATTATTTTTATTTTTAGTACAACGTCGAAATTTTCAGTTCAATAATCCCTGCATTATACGCATCATTAGAAAAATTATATTCAACCATTAAACTTTAACATCGTCGTATGGTTAGGCTTGCTTTATATTGCGCCAAAAAGTAGATCCATATTTTGATATGTACTATCTACCTGATTAAAGAGTTTAGTGAAGTTTTAAGTGCTACTATAACATAATGTATTTATTGAAAAATATTATAAGCCTTAGTCCGTGTCGATTTTGTAATGTTAAAACGATTGGTGAATGTTGACCATAAAAGTATGTAACAACAGTTCTCATTGGTCAGGAGGCGTCAGTGCACTACCATGTCAGCCAATCGACTTTCGTGTTTCAATGGAGCAAATGACGATTGCTTTGACATCGTTTTATGTGCTTATTGTGGGTGGAAAGGGTATCGATAAATATCGTGATTCGAGATCCGATATGTAGGACGTGTTTGTTTATAAATAATGAGTATTTAAGTATAAAAAACTAGGTTACAGACAGGTTCAAAACTTTGATTGTTCCGATCCATTGTTGACACCCCTACACGGAGGTTATAGTGACGTCGTGCATAAGGGCCGGTTCACAGTGAATCCACTCTGCCTGCCGAACCTTGTTCTTGGTATAATCGGGAACATAGTCAAACACTTTTGTTACTAAATAAAACTATGAAATGTTTGTTAAAAGCACTCTTTTGGTCTTTTGGAGATTTTAGTCCCAAAACATAATCTATATTGTAGGCTAAAAGTAAAACCTATCTATTGCCATACTTTTCTCCACAGACGTCGACATAGGCTATTATGCAATGTCTTTAAAAAATACCAGGGTTTCAGTAAAATACTTTTGTAAACATTGACAATGTGCTGTTTTAGCACAGTTCATTCCTTGACCGCGATCGTTTTTACTCACTAGAGAAAAGACTCTCCTTACAAAATGTATTTGTAGGCCAAGACGTTTGTAATTTTTTTAATGTATAACTGCAATTGCTTTTAAAAAGAAATACAAAAACTGACAAATGACTTAGATTAATACTTAAAAAGTTAAGCCTATTCATAAATTAGAGGAAACTTTATTAGATCTCATCATAGTCAAATTCAAACATTTACATTATTTCAAAATAATTAACACTCTTGTGTAATGGAAATCTGCAAGCGACTGAGGCCGAGGGTGAGGGAGGGCATGTGAACCAGGCTTTAGAACAAGGGCAAATTCTGCCAAACTTTCTCTTTTCCTCCCCCATGTCCCGTTAGACGGTGGGTGGGGCTTCACACAGACACAATAAACAGTACAGTTCATTCATTCACAGTAGAGAAGAGTTTTTGTGGCAGTGACGTATGTCTCTTGTCTGCTCTTCAAGTTCACACATCTGGACTTCTTTAAAACAATTATAAGTGATAATCTTTATTAAAAATAAGTGAAAAACTGTTGACATTTTCAAGGAAAAAAGTTGAGAAATGAAAGTGTTAAAAATTTTGTTTGATTAGTTATTCTGTATTTCAAAAATATCCTCATTTATGATTATGTTTTCAGCTGGACTTGGTTACTTTTTCATAGTTCAAATTTTGAAGTTATATAATTAGTGAGAAAATGTCATTATATAGGAAGGTAGTTTTTACTCACTTGGGGGAATAAACTTACCTTACAAAGAGTATTTGTAGACCAAGATACTCAATTTTGTTATCTAGAAGGGTCGGCAACTAATCAATAAATAGCCAAAACCAGTTCCCTCCCCTTCTTGCAGTCTCACCACCACCCCTCCCCCCTACACCGGGAGGCCCAACACTTTGTCCTTGAAACACACACGTCCTTTGTACCCCTATGAAACAATAAACCCTTACACCCGTGTTGCTGTTTTGACAAAAGGTTTATGAATGCGATCACTATTTTTCATTTTCCAGGATTAACTAGATTATTATTATTTGCAAGTTACAAATAGGAAACTACATCACATTATGGTATTCAATGACCCATGTATTATTATAAAAAATTAATAATTCATTACTTATTTTGATAATAAAAAGCATTCATTACAGCTTGCATCACTTATTGATACATATAATCATCAAGGTGACTGTTACTTTATACAAAATAAAATAGGTACAAAATTGTGTGGCCAGTCAAACTTTATAAACAAACATTTTATTCTATAAAATACAGATGGTAAATAGGGGTTGGTTTAAAGGAAATAAAATACAAAACAGATAATTAATTATTTTGATAAACATTAGAAAGGTTATGGGATTGATTGAACTAAAAATAACTAAAGTCGTCAACCACAATCTGTTTAATCAGTACATTGTTAGAGAGAGAAAGAAAGAGAGATAGCAGATAGGGGCGTTTGATAAGGAATCTGAAAAAAGTAAACAAACAAGGAACAACGACAGACGATACTGTTTACAGCCTTATTGTGTCGCCCACTACATTTGCACACGTGACCACTTTTTGTTTCTTCCTTATCTTTCATCCGTCCCAAAATAGAATTCCTGAAATAGTTTGTTGGTATAATCTCCCCTCCCACACAAGGCGCAGTGCTCAGTGCGCACTGTAGGTTGTCACGGCAACCGTGTGTCGTCATAGCGACAAGCCAATCACGCACTCGCACTGCGTTGTATATTACGATACGAATAGCTGTGTTAGAAAGACAACGCGATAGGTGGTAGTTTGTCTCTTTCCTATCTCCTCAAAATTACGATCGATAATCATTGCGTCTTGACTGATCTGAGGTTCGTGCTTATCAAACCTCGAATGCATGAACAATGTAGAATTGTGATAACATTGTTTTCAATTAGGACCCAAATTAAGTGTTTTTTTCGTTTTGACTTGGTATTAAAAGCTCGGCTCGAACTTCGAGCTTTTTCAAAATGTCTCGAGCCGAGCCGAATAATGAAAAGCTCGACCAAAAAGCTCGAAGCTTCGAGTACTCGCACACCCCTAGTTACCATGGTTACTAATCACCCCATTAGCCTCATGTAGTGCTTGGAACAACTATAGGCTAAAGTAAACGTTTATTACTTCAGTGCGTTACAAGATCTATTTATCTCGTTCATTTCATATTTACTAGTTGATACATCAAGAAAAATGCATTATAAATGTACAAGTTTCATTTCTTTACGATAACTGTACGCCGAAATATCGATGTCGTAATTTTTGGAAAGAAGCAAAATTATGGGTCCCGCACTACGGACTAGGTACGATACAAGACCTCGGGATCTCGTAGCGCAGTGAACGTGTTAATCTAAGTCAGTTGCAGAGATTTTAATGGATTCCTGATAGGGTCTCATATTTCATCATAGATTATCTAAAAGATTTTAAAATATAATGACTAATATGTTTATATTATATATTCTGCTAGACACTTTGGACCAACAAATGTAATTACTGGATTAGAAAAGGCATTGCATTTCTTGTACTGTTCTCAAGTATTATTTACCAAGCATTATAACCATTTTGAATAGTTATTCCAAGATTATTTTCCCTATTGTGTTAGTACCATTTCTTAGAAATGTGGAGTTTTTCTTCTGCTGTTGCTCTCGCAATAATAACACTCACCATACAGGATGGTGCACAGGATCGTGAATGGGGAGAAAGTAAGGAACAAGAAACAACAAAAGAATAAAATGAAAAAATAAAGAAGAAGACATCCTATAATTTACTGTATAGTTGTTGTTGAAATATTTTGTATACTACCCCTTTTTTGTAATAAAACCCTTAAAATTAGTAGATGTTTTTGGAGTATTTAATTTCAAATGAGCTGCCAAGTCCTGTACAGGACTGTCAATAAATCATCTCTAAACAACACCCCTAACTTAAAGCAACATATTGTTGGTAAAATGTACAAAATTAAACACAATTAACTCATTATTATTTCATTACTCCAAGACAATATTTATATATTGCCACATAACCCCAACTGTGTAGGAGTATGCTGTTTAGTTCTGAAGACACTTCTTCATTTACAGAAATCACATCCTAATATATGTTTTGTGAAAGATGAACGTGACTATTGTTCTGGTCATGATGCTTGGTCTGTGTTTATAGATTCAGATTCCCTGACTTATGACGCCCAGAACGAGTGACGTTGCTGGAATGATCTATGACACCTAGGTGGCCAAGTTGTTTGTTGTTCTGGTCATGATGATTGGAACGAGTGATGTTGCTGGAATGATCTATGACACCTAGGTGGCCAAGTTGTCTGTTGTTCTGGTCATGATGATTTATTTGTGTTTGTAGATTCCCTGACTTACGACTTCCAGATCTAATGATGTTGCTGGAATGATCTATGACACCTAGGTGGCCAAGTTGTCTGTAGTTCTGGTCATGATGATTGGTTTGTGTTTGTAGATTTCCTGACTTACGACTTCCAGATCTAGTGACGTTGCTGGAATGATCTATGACACCTAGGTGGCCAAGTTGTTTGTTGTTCTGGTCATGATGATTGGAACGAGTGATGTTGCTGGAATGATCTATGACACCTAGGTGGCCAAGTTGTCTGTTGTTCTGGTTATGATGATTGGTTTGTGTTTGTAGATTCCCTGACTTACGACTTCCAGATCTAGTGATGTTGCTGGAATGATCTATGACACCTAGGTGGCCAAGTTGTTTGTTGTTCTGGTCATGATGATTGGAACGAGTGATGTTGCTGGAATGATGTATAAGACCTAGGTGGTCAAGTTGTCTGTGGTTCTGGTAATGACGATTGGTTTGTGTTTGTAGATTCCCTGACTTATGACGCCCAGAACGAGTGATGTTGCTGGAATGATCTATGACACCCAGGTGGCCAAGTTTCTGTGGTTCTGGTTATGATGATTGGTTTGTGTTTGTAGATTCCCTGACTTACGACTTCCAGATCTAGTGACGTTGCTGGAATGATCTATGAGACCTAGGTGGCCAAGTTGTCTGTAGTTCTGGTCATGATGATTGGTTTGTGTTTATAGATTCCCTGACTTATGACGCCCAGAACGAGTGAAGTTGCTGGAATGATCTATGACACCTAGGTGGCCAAGTTTCTGTGGTTCTGGTTATGATGATTGGTTTGTGTTTGTAGATTCCCTGACTTACGACTTCCAGATCTAGTGACGTTGCTGGAATGATCTATGAGACCTAGGTGGCCAAGTTGTCTGTTGTTTTGGTCATGATGATTGGTTTGTGTTTGTAGATTCCCTGACTTATGACGCCCAGAACGAGTGATGTTGCTGGAATTATCTATGACACCTAGGTGGCCAAGTTGTTTGTTGTTCTGGTCATGATGATTGGAACGAGTGATGTGGCTGGAATGATCTATGACACCTAGGTGGCCAAATCGTCTGTAGTTCTGGTCATGATGATTGGTTTGTGTTTATAGATTCCCTGACTTATGACTTCCAGATCTAGTGACATTGCTGGAATGATCTATGACACCTAGGTGGCTAAGTTGTCTTTTGTCCTGGTTATGATAATTGGTTTGTGATAGATTCCCTAACTTATGACGCCCAGAACGAGTGACGTTGCTGGAATGATCTATGACACCTAGGTGGCCAAGTTGTCTGTAGTTCTGGTCATGATGATTGGTTCGTGTTTATAGATTCCCTGACTTATGACTTCCAGATCTAGTGATGTTGCTGGAATGATCTATGACACCTAGGTGGCCAAGTTGTCTGTAGTTCTGGTCATGATGATTGGTTCGTGTTTATAGATTCCCTGACTTATGACTTCAAGATCTAGTGATGTTGCTGGAATGATCTATGACACCTAGGTGGCCAAGTTGTCTGTTGTTTTGGTCATGATGATTGGTTTGTGTTTGTAGATTCCCTGACTTATGACGCCCAGAACGAGTGACGTTGCTGGAATGGTCTATGAGACCTCATCTCGCCGTAGAGTTTCCGATCGGCAGCGCATATTGCGTGATTAATATCGGCTCGGAACCGCCTCCTGTTTAACTTCTCCCACCTTGACCGCGTATTTTGTATATTTTACAGTGAATTATTTGTATTAAATGTATATATTATTGTACGTTTGTTATTGTTTGTTGATATCTTTTTAGTATTTATTTACTAATCAATAAATTAAGCGATTTAATTTTCTATTTATTTTAGTTTTGTAGCATTGTGTGAACTGCAATACTATTTATGTTAGACTGTTTGCAAGTGTAAGTTCCTGTTAGGTTTCCCTATTTTCCGCTAACATTTGATGTTTAAGGTTTAATTAATTTATGGATATTTCATGAGGTGTATGACAGTTTGTTTTCACTGTCAAAGTAAGGTATATTCATTTCCTTATCGAATCACATTTTTAAAAAGAGATGTAAAACATATTATTGTTTAAATATTTCCAGACTTTTCTACTCTGTTTGGTTGGTGTATTTTTTTATTTCATTTTAAAGTGTAGAGTTATTATTTTAAGTTATTTAATATATTTATTTGTTTGAGATTTACTGTAAAATATCATACAATTTTTACTTTAAATTTACTACTACATTTGAAATATATCTTTCCTTTTGTCTAGAATTTTTCCAGCAGTAAACACTTAACAAACTGTCTCTTTAAGTGTTCTGTAGTTTTCTTAAAATATTATGATTTTGGTTAAGTTAAAAGAACCATTTTAGTACAGTAGACATCCTCTTTACTGGCCACCTATAAAGGTCGATGAGCTTTTTTTTTAATCATAGATAAAAGTGAGCAATCGAGAAATTTTAGAATTCTTCCCTAAACGTTATACAGAAAATACACCTGCACAGAGAAGTGAGTCACAAACACGCTTTTGGGAATAATATCCGCTTTCAGCCGTGGTATGTTGGGGCGGAAATATACTTGTGACGAGCAAGGAAGAGCCTGAACGTCGAGCACTGTGCGGAAATTCCAATTGCAAAGGGCACAGGGTCTTCCTCCACCGTGAGCGTTGTAGTACATGAGAGCGAGGGGTGCGGTGTGAAATTTTGCCCTAGACACCAGAGATTATAAATTTTCTTTGTAGTTTTAGCAGATTTTCCGTATAGGGAATAAGCTATTTTAATTGTTTTATGAGTTAGAATGCCTAGGCTCCAAGGACTCTTAACTATTAATGTTTGCCAAAAGGTGTAACAGTAATCGTTTTTCTGATCTTCAAATCGAGGTCACAACTAAGACCTGATATACTGCATATCTTCATCGTTCTTTCAATAAATCTCAAGGTCAGTTTATCCGACCAATACTTTATACAACGGTTCTTAAGAGGGGTCTGCTGTACTATGTTTAGAAAGTAATATCCAAAGGAAATTTGTTTTAAAGAGGCAGAAGATGACTTTAAAATAATTCAATTTTTCAATGTGTTATTCGTGATTTTGAAGCAATACTCCCTGAAATATAAAGTTTCCCTACTGCACTGCTACTTTAACCAAACATGACTAAAACTCCAGTTTAGATAACAATCTTACAATAAATACTTGCTTTAATTAGAAAAATAGTCAATAGTAATCAAGAGCTATTTAGCACATAATAGGTTAGGATTTTGATTACAGGATTTTACAAGTTTGATAAGTATACTAAGCATTTCAATAGTTTTATATCTTTATCAGAGAGAGGCCTATTTTTGACAAAGGAGGACTTATTGCAGCTTATGATACATAATTACTTGGTGGTTCTTTTTACAGGCATGTGTTTAAAGTTTCAAAAATTACATTGAAAATTTTAATTTTAACACACATCATATACGTATGATTTTAAATTTGAAGAATTCGTATTATCAACGGTATAGCTATAAAGTAAACATAATTTATTATTAGTTTTACGAATATTTCAATTGATTTGTTACAATCAGCTGTGTGGCAGCAAAATAAAATCATGTGAAAAGTGTGAAAAGAGTAAATTATGAATTTTTTCACTACATTGCCAACGATCAGTATTTATATAACTGAGCAAACTCAGCTGAGCTTTTTGGTGTTTCGAAAATTGGCCCAGCTGTCTTTGTTCATTGGACTTTTAATGGTCCTGACTAATGAAACAGCTGATCTTAGTTAGTAGCAAAGCTACACAATATCTCACTCCATTCTACTCTAATGTTGAATTTATATTCAGTTACAATACACCCTATTGATACACTCCTCTACTGATTCCACAATCACCGTGCAGTTCTAGTCTTATAGGAGATGCTCATGCTATTATCAATCCTGGAAACATAATATTTATTTATTGGCATGCAGCTTGCTTCAAGTGTCCTTTTAACCATCATAAAGACACAAAAATCTATATACTTAATAGAACAAGGGGTTTTTTGTAATGGCCCTTTTTTGCCAGTCCTACTTAGCCGATTTTTACGATTGAGGTGTCATTTATGACCTAATGATCATATGGTTATGGGTAATGATCTAGCGGACAAATGATAATAAAAAAAGTATTTTCCCATACAGCTGCATACCTCTTGCGTTTAATTTATTTCTAGAGTTCGCTTTCAACGACCCAGTGATGCTGGCCAGGCCAATTTTCTTCATACAGTAGAACCTCTTTAATCCGAACCCCCGTCATCCAAACGTTCACTAATCCAACGCCTTATTGCTTTACTGTTGAGTGACAGTGTGTTATATGCATTTGAGGATTTTTAATATCTGTGGCTCCCAATCGGGGTCCAAGGTTTCCAGCCGTCCGATTTTCCTATGGAAGATATTTTTAACAGTAAACCTACTTACAGTAGTGAAATTAAAAGATTTATGGAATATCCTTCTTTTTCAAAAATAGGCCATAATATCTTGCCACTGCATCTTCATGTGAATTTTTACAGTTGGTTGTAAGAAGTGATAGCAAACTATATTTAACTTATTAGGTAAAGTTGTTTATAGGTTATTATTGTGATTATTTGTGTATAAGATTTGTATTTGTATTTTGATAGTTGTATTAATTCGGACGCGTTGCAGAAAGTCAACAGTCCCGGAAGGTCAAATAATTTATACCTGTGCCGCTAGGTCAAAAACTACAATGTTTGCAGTGTCTGTAGATCAAAAATCCCAGTAAGTCAAATAGTACAGTCCGAGCTAAAAACGTGGTCTATGTTAAAGCAATTGACTTATTGGGAATTTGACCTAATGCAACAGCAGTTTTAATATAACGAAATAAGATAAAATATAAGTTCAGTTTCGCTGAGTCAACAGTGCCGGAAGGTCAAAAGTATAATCTGTTAAAAACAGCGATAGTCCTCTCGACGCATGACTTCAATAATTTCGTGTTTTGGTCTACTTAAAGTTGTGCTAAAATTTTGAAAATTGGCCCACAGCTTCTTGGTTAGTCCTACTCGATGACTATTTTGTTGGAACTTTAAACTATTTACCGATCTAATTAATAAAAATTGATATGTATGGTGAAATAGTTTTAAATCGTGATTTCTAGCATGAAAAAGTTAGCATGCGAGATTTTTTTTTGTTTTTGGGTTAAGGAGGTTTTGTCTGTGGCAAAGTTGTAGCCAAAAGTGTGATGCGTAAAATATATTTTTTTGAATTTTTTACAATCAGTGGTTCAATAGATAACTTGGGTTGAAGAGGACGGCAAATTTAACATTTCGCAACGCATGGAAAGAACTACATCGTACGATGCGACTGCTGAGTGGACTTTTAATTTACAGTTCTAAGAACAAGAAAAAGATGAATATACAGATCACCAGTACATTCATATTATTTATAAAACATCTTTCTGTATTACCAGCTTACATTTTTCACTTATAAGAATACATCATAAACAGGGTGTTAAAAATAAGCGGAGAGATACTTTACCTAGTAATTCCTTGTGTCAAAATAAACAGAAAATGAAGTATAACATTTTTCCAAAATTGTTTCGTTAACCAGATATCCGCCATTTTGTATTTTTTACATACAAATATTTATCTTTACACTTTTCCAACCGATGTTTATGAAACTTGGTATGTATCCAACTTGGTATGTAGGTAGGAGAGACCCATGTTATAAAAAAAGATTCATCTCGATTCACCCTAAAATTTCAAAATTTAACTTTTAACTACAATATAATATACTTTACTGCACCACAATATTTACGTATCACCATAAATCTTTAATAAAATAAAACGTTCACATTTTTAAAATCCAAAGTAAATCAATATAATCATATAATCAATATAAAAAAGTGCACTAGTACTTACTAGTGTCCAATAACAATTTGATGGATTTAACCAAAACCTTTTCTGTTTAACTTATTTTCAGCTGTTAAATTTCAAACGATACGTTTTAGCTACATCATTAACATTATTATCATCATCATCGTTTGAGTTTGGGTTTGCGGCAATGTATTTTTATAATTAAAACCTTTAATTTGATACCTACCAAACTTGACCTCTGCTGCTATTAATTGACTATATGGACTATTAATTAACAGCTGTGTCTAAGGATTACGTCGGCCTTAGTCACTAACAGGACAACAAGATCGCTCCACTCATCACACACTCAACTCCATTCATACTTGGCTTAAAATGCATACATTTGTATGGTCGCCATTTTAAAAACAGGTAAAATAGTATTAAAATTATATAAGAATTTTGTCTTAGTCTTTGTGGTCCATCCCCCTTAAGGGATTAAACAGTGATAATAGCTTAAGACAGTAGATATTTATGGCTATTATATTATTGATATACCAAGTCTCACTACTTTATCTATATTGTTAAAAAAAAATAGCCAATCCAGGACTACGCCAACACGAAATTTTTCCGTTGAACTCCTCCGAATTTCTTAGGTGATTTTGACCATTCATGTCTCATTAGAAAGAGCGTGTCACGTACATTTGCAAACCAACCTTACATTTTTAAATCCCTTGGGCTCAGCCCCAGCGGCTCATGTTATGAACCCATGTTATGCCTATGAAGAACATATTGATTTATTTATATTAGGATCAGCCCAGTTAATTGCTGTTATGCAATTCAAGGAAATAATGTAGGTTACATTATTAACATGTTACTGATTTGTTTCAAATACTATATTTACTATTTCTATTTGGGTTTGCAGGATAATTTAATCCATTTTACCAAACAATAAAATTAATGGACAAAGTACTATATTTCATGAGCTATCATTGAAAGGACCGATTGAAGTCCTCATCGACCAAAATAATGCCTACTAAAGCAATTAAAATTGAGACGAACATGTAATGCACGATATCAGGTGGTTCTTAAGTATGTGAAAAAATGTATCGCTATTCAAAAACAGACGGAAAACTTGTAAACATATTCGTGACAACGGGTGTAACATGGCTACATTATCAATGACAAACGTGGACAACCTTATACGAGTGTGAGTACGTCCGAAAACAGAGTAAGTCCGAAAACAACTCTAAAAAACAATAAGCAATAAATTGCAAGAACCATTGCTTATATCATTGGGTACGGTATACACGTATCCACTGACGTGTATACTCAATGCTTATATCGAACTGTTATATGTACATCGTGAGTTGTTCCATTAGTTGTTTCATTTAGTTGTGTGTCCATTAGTATAGTAGTTTAGTTGACTCTTTTAAAGTCGGCGAAAATTGTGACTGTTATTACCCTTGAAATAATGTTTGTGAAGTACTTTGCAATCCTATCAATGCTTATAGAATCATACGATTACAATTTTCTGGTTAGAATATGTCGCATAGAGTGGTGACTAATGTATCTTTTTGGTTTGCTTGTAAAACAGGATCAACAGAGATTTTCCATCGACTTACAATACGACTACGACACAATACTATACTCCCAAATTGTTCATTGCAATAACAAAATATCACACAGTTTGATGAATATTTGTGTGTAAACCACATACAGTACACCTTTATTTTATCTATTTTACCTTTTATTTTTCCAAGACTTTATAGAAAATCACGCATTACGTGATCAGTGAAGAAAAGGCTGTATCCCATGTGTTTTATAGGTAAAGAAGACAAGGGCGCTCCTAGACATATATTTGGGGGGGGGGTCACTGGGGGCCTGGGGGGTATGGAATACCCCCCAAAAAGGAGGGGGTCTTGGGGTTCCCCCCAGGAAAAATATATAAATAAATATAGGCTATACAGGGTGATCAACTCAAGGAGGCCACCATTGGGATATCGGAAACGGTAAAAATTAGAGAAAACTTAAAATGGAAGACATTCCTTTATTTTTTGTGGCAGTTTAAAATATGATTTTAGTCGTTTGAAATTCAGCCGCCATTTTCCAAAATGGCGGCCAAATTTGAAATTTCTTATCGAACACCCTATATTTTATAATGTTTTCGGACATAATAGGCAATTTTAAAACTTTTATCCTTGACATTTTTTCGATAAACCCACTCGTTTAGGAGTTACAGCCTATGGAAAAATGACTTCCGGTGTACATATTAAATCATGTAGCTCCTAAACATGTAAGTTTAAAGCAAAAATACGAGGAGTAAAAAAGTCTTACAATTGCATCCACATTCCAAAAAGACCATAAAATTAATTAAAAATATAAATTATATTATAAAAAAAATGGCGGCAAACTTGAAAAGTGGAAAACTTTTTATTTTATAGTCTTTAAGGAATGAAGATGCAATTCTAAGACTAATTTACTTTTTGCAATTTTGCTCTAAACTTACTCGTTTAGGAGCTACATGATGTAAAATGTACACCGGAAGTCATTTTTCCATAGGCTGTACTCCTAAACGAGTGGGTTTATCGAAAAAGTGTCAAGGCTAAAAAAGTTTTTAAATTGCATATTCTATCCGAAAACATGATAAAAAAACTAAAATCATATTTTTAACTGCCACAAAAAATAAAGGAATGTCCCCCATTTAATGTTTTCTCTAATTCTTACCGTTTCCGACTTCCCAATGGTGGCCTCCTTGAGTTGATCACCCTGTATATATGAATTTGAACGGATGGTGTTTTTGGCCTCTAGGAACCTCAAAACGAAAAATTAAATCGGTCCCGGGTCCAGGTGTTACCATAAGTACTACGGTAATAGCTTATTCCCTATATGGGAAATTCGCCAAAAACCTAATAGTTATATAGAACAATATTACATTCAACCAGCTGTTAGTTAAAACAAATTATATGGGACTAATACAAATCGATGATTACAAAGATTCCTTTAAAAAATAATTTGAACATCCTACTATTTTTCTATGCAAATTTAAATAATCTGCCATTCTCATACCTAGGAATTGAATGTATCAATGGTCAGCATTACACATAGTATAAATAAGTCAACTCTAAATATGTCTTTAAATTTGTTTCCAAATGCTGAATTTGTGTCACAAATGCTGAATGTTTACAGCTGTTATGCTAAGCAAATTATATTGTACTAAAAGCTGGCTTAGAAAGTTAGCGTCGGCTACTAGACTTTAAAAAAATTAAAACTTAATTTCTAAAAAACTGGGACCCTTAATTATAATTATGGCTTTGACATTCCCTAGTTCTCAAAATTATCTTTCTTTCAACACAAAAATAATGAAAATCCGTCGACTGGTTGATTCAGAATGTGAAAAAACCCCATTTACATTTTATTAATATATATGATAGTTTGGACAGGTTTCAACCCTTCCGAGGCGTAATACATTTACACAGTTTATGTGTAGACTACATTATAACTTATAAAATAGTTCTAAAATTAAATGGATCTCCTTTTTACAAACGTATATAATAACAAGAAATTTCAGATCGTCCTTGCGTGTATTTTATGCCACAAATTTTGACGAAAGGCTTTTCATTACATAAACTATACCTATTTACAGTGTTGACCAAACAGTTGGCAAGAAGCATTAATAGATAAGCTATGTACCAAATATGATAATTTTAGCTCTATTCTAATTATGACAAAACACGAAGTAACTAAAAGCAAGTTTTGTTGGTGTAGTAAGCGTTGCAGGAGGTCTACTTTACACTGAATCGACGTTCACTTTTATTGCTTTTGATCTTCCGGCACTGTTGACTCAGCGAAACTGAACTTGTATTTTACCGTATTTCGTTATATTAAAACTGCTGTTGCATTAGGTCAAATTCCCAATAAGTCAATTGCTTTAACATAGACCACGTTTTTAGCTCGGACTGTACTATTTGACTTACTGGGTCTTTTGATCTACAGACACTGCAAACATTGTAGTTTTTGACCTAGCGGCACAGGTATAAATTATTTGATCTTCCGGGACTGTTGACTTTCAGCAACATTCCCATTAATTCTCCTCTTTCAGTGTGTTTAGTGTAGTAATGTTTATACGAGAATCAGTAGACATAATATTATTTTACCGATCATTTTTAGATCAATAGATTCAGTAATTTCATAATCCATCTAGGCCTATTTTACAGGCAGCCTAATAAGTTAGACTATTTATTATGACACTATTTGTATGGCAATTGTTAGCAAAAACAGGTTTTACAAACTTTATTGCTGTTTTATCTTGGTTAAAATATTTGGTATATGTACCAGTAAAAAAAATGAAATATATATTAAGTAAACGACAAGGGAATGTATAGCAATTAATCCAAACTTGATTTCTTCTTTATCAAAATTATGTTAGTTTTGGATTTAATGCTACAGTTTACTCATTTTAATTTTTATAGATGTACAAATTAATTTATTATTAAAAACAACTTACTCAAGAAACAATATTCTATCTATTTTTTGCAACAATTAGCCTGCAAGCATGAATTACAAAAAAATTTGACAACACGATACGTAAGCAACCCCTTTTAGTTGACAAATTGTATGAATTTATATGTATTAAAATAATTTGAATGTTAAGATGAACGCAACTTATTTAGGAATGGGTTTTTGATTGTTTGCAATTTTACTTTATAAGTGAAACCGTTTATTACATTATCAAGATTATTATTTGAAGTAAACACACATACTCTCATAAAAAGTTTAAAACCATATTCATTATTTCTCCTCTAATTTGCCTTTACAATATTTACAATTTTTACTTGGCAAATAATTGTACGTAAATAAACCTTTTTCGTGAGGTTGAGGTAAAATAATTTGATCATATCTATCTTAAGTTGGAGGTTGAGATAAAATAATTTGATCATATCTATCTTAAGTTAAAGATTGAGATGCAATAGTTTGATCATATCTATCTAAAGTTGGAGGTTGAGATAAAAAAAATCATATCTATCTTAAGTTGGAGGTTCAGATAAAATAATTTGATCATATCTTAAGTTGGAGGTTGATATAAAAAATTGATCATATCTATCTAATATAAGTTTGACATGTATTGCCACAACAAATTGTCCATATCACGCTGTACAGCAAGTATACTCAAACTAAGTATTTTTGTATGTACTGTGAGTCACGTCGATTTCTTGTGTGTTTTCTATGCAGGGTTCATGTGACTACTTGTAACTACTATAGTTTTGTACATCCTCAATATAATGTGAACCAAAGTTTTGTAGTGAATAAAAATAAAACTGTTACCAAATTGTTGTTTTTCATCTTATACCTTGTATGTTACTTTAAATGGGTTTAGAGGTTTGGGTTGATTGGAAGCGTGGAGATTGAACCCGACAGTCTTGGTTTGTTGTTTCGTGGCATCGGAAAATCATGGGGTCATCATCAGGCGTAGAAGGAACATTTTAATCACTCTGAAGAGGTCATCAAAAGTCTGAAAATATGTAATGAAGAACAATTCTCGTTGGTTTTTAAGACTTTCATTTTAAAGGAAAGAGATGCTTGGCAAGCTCCTAACTTCATTTTTGTCGTTAACATGACATTGATCACATGACTGATTAAGGTATTTTTACTTCAGTAATAAAATTGTACAACCATATCTAGTTTTGGATAAGTCACGCTTCAAGAATGGGTGAAATAGGTGACAATGGCGTGTAACTTAATTAAAAAGTAGAAAAAACTAAGCCCAGACAATTTGAGCAAAAATATAACGCTTTACAAGCTTTTGTTCCTCTAAGAAAGTAGTAAACATAATGAAATACGAATATAGTTGTTTAAATCCCCTAAATAATTGTTAAAAAAATTGTACTTCTTTATTGTATGTTCTTTATTTTTATTTTACCGAGACAAGAGTTTTTAATCCCAGGAAATGATCACTATGTTGACATGGTGGCAGGAAATAAAGATTTGGGACTTTAAAAATTCTGATTCATGACTAAAAACCCCTGGATGTGTCTACTACTAATTTTTAACACGTTCTGTAAATAAATATATTGTACTGAAGATTTATTCTCTAAATTTAAGTAATTTATCTCGTACTGGTGAAGCACTTTTATGAAAGACGCAACTCATCAAATGTTATCACTAGCAGACCAATTATTTCACTGATAAAAATATAACGGGTCGCCGAGGTCATTTCTTTGCCAAATAAGGTGTTTGGGAATAATTAAAAAAATGTTTGACCTAAGTGAACCAATGGACACACCTTCACCAGAACTTGATGGTTCAGGAAAAATTGGGAATATTTTTTTAATGAGTTCTATTTAGTGTCTAACTAAAAACTAAAGTAACTTCAACAAAAACTTCTTTGATTTTAATGATAACTTTTTTTTGTCGTGAGTGATGTAAATAAAAATAATTACATGTAATTATTTACAAAATAGGTAAATAATGTGTATGAGAATGTTTGTTTAAATAGGAAATTTTCGACCAAATTCAGGTCAGTTTGCAAATTTTTACATGTAAACTAGAGGCAATACAGCTGCATTTTATTTTGTCAGTAGTACAGTTAGACCCTAACATCCAAAATAAATGTTTTGAGGCCGTTTCTGATAACCTTTTTTATACTTAATCAGTGGTTAATATTTAAATTTATTTTGGTTCAAAAAGATCTACAACAGTAATTTTTAAGTTACTTTGATTACTTTCATCTTAAAATATACCACTGTATACACATAATGACATAATACATTTATAACCTAATCGACAATTATGGTTTTCAAAAATATCTTCACAGCGGTTGCCAACTTGCACCACTGCGGGCAATACCTGTTAAGCTGATTTTCCTTATGATTTAAATTTTGTATTGTGGTTTCAGCTAACCCAGGTGTGGTTTATCAGGATCCAGAAAAGGGGTTTTACTGTACTTTTGACCATCCCAAAATGAGAGAGAAAAATAAGAGGGACCATGGAGTTGGATTTTTCCCACATTCTAAGTCAATATTTTGTTAGGCAGTTTACATGGCAAGGAGATTACTATTTACGATATTTTTGTTTTCATTACTTTATTTTTTATCACTTTATCAAGACAGTAATTGAAATCTCAAGTTCCATTTGTGTAAAACAAATAGTCTTTTGCAATACAGTGTTTACAAAATATACCAGGGTCAATATCAGATTTTCCGGATCAATGTTTCATACTTTATCAAAACGGTTCTTCCAAAACTCTTTTGTAACTAAGGCTACACAACGCTATTAATCAAGCTCAAAACAAATGTAGATTCCTGGTATTAGTTACAGTCTCTTCCTGAATCATGATCCTAGTTAAGGACTACTAGTGCCAGATCAATCATACACATCAGGAGGTCCTATAGCCGTCACAATGGTGGTGTTTGGTGGCCTTTGGTCTGTTGGTGGCCGTGTTGTGTCAAATGCCACACAGTTGTAAACAAGCCAACAAACGCACGTAATATCTTACAAATGAGCCAGAAATGTAAGATAACATGTACAGGGAAGTGTGCAAGATGCTAAGTATTATTTGTAATATTGTCAGCACAGGATCAAGAAGAAATGCAAAGCGATCCAGACAGGCGACAATACAAGTAGTGGTGGAATGGTAAAATGTTGGCAGGTATTTAGATGAGGATCCGCAGCTTAAGCATTCTGCAAACAGATTCAGTGGCTGCGGGTGGCAAGTCGTTGACAAAAAAAATTCTCTTTTTATCTCTTTTTTCATCCCAAAGTATGTTTTACAACTCAAACAATTTAGTTGATGCATCCGAGAAGGGGTATTAAACAGAGGATTTTTTTCTTTTGCCACAAGGTGGTAAGCGCCTTTTAGGGTTATACATTTTGAATTGTAATCAAGTCAGATATATAGTTTTAACCGATTTGTTCGAGTATTCATACAATTTAGCTTCTTAAGGGTTAATTTAGAACAACGCAGAGTTTGCTTCAGACGAGATTTTGTCAATATTTCATCAATCTAAACAATACGAAATATTGTTTTTATAAATTATAAATTTATAAAAATTATGTTTTTGTATTTATAAATTCTACTATGAGAAAAATTACCATAATCATGGTTGATTTAGAAAAAACGTTAAATGAAAATTTAAAAACCTTTTTGACATTTGTAATTTTGATTTTTTATTGTTAATTACTACCTAAAACCAAATGCAGTACGTATTTATGGTTCTGCAGCATATTATCAAATCTTAGTCTAAAAGTAGGAAGGACTAAAAGTCTTGATGAATGATACATTGGACATGTTTATTGGTTCAATGATATCTCACTTTATGGAAAATATTTGTTTCTTATCTGTTTACACACAAACAACACGTGTAAGCCTCCTGGGAAAAACAATCTGAAGTAACTTTTCTGTTTTAGTTTATTATAATAAAACTGTTAAGGTATTACACAACGTGTATGGTTCTGAATTACATTATACACGTTTAGAATACCTTACTTAAGTATACGATTATTGGGATAGGTTGTTATAGATATAAAAAATAGTCTGATACTTCCAACTATTATTTGAATACATCACTCTTGATTCTTGATACTTGAAAGTCTCCCACTGATGTGCCGTGGTGGTCAGTTTGTTGTTGGCCTAATTTTACTTGTTGAAAAATTTTTCCACAGAGTAGTAAGGCCTCTTGATAGGGAATTCTTTCAATTTTGTTTTCAAGGATTTCATCTTCAATACTCTTTTTTCTATTGGAATCTTGTTGAAGGCTTTTGTACCCATGAATCTTGTTCCACTTTTCGCTAGCCTGGATGATACCTGTGGTACATGTAGATTAATTCTCTGGTGAGTGTTGTAATGTATATGTTTACATGCTTTCTGTATTTTCAAAGCCTTCTGTCGACCATCAGTGTACAATCCTGAATAAAAAGTTAAGTTTTTCGATTCTACGAATATTTCGTAATAGTGGCCTGGATATTTTTCATTGCAGACTGATTTTTGCAGTAGGAGTACGTTGAGCAAGTGAGCTGTTGTCCCAGAAGACCATTCCATAGTCTTATGATGGTATGGAAACAACTAAAATATACTTTCATGAGTATGTTGTCAACTAGGATTTGCAGGCCCCGCACCATATAACTTGTAGCTGTGGGTCTTGGTACCAACTTTTAATGTGTTTCTACCACCTAAGGTTTTCACTGATATTACTGTTATACCTAGACTAGACTAGATAACCTGTTGCTCGAAATCGAGCAAAACTGCCACTTAATAAACAAACTGTAATAAAAATAATAAACAACAAAAACATAAACAGCAATACCTCAATCAAAGAGTGATTCTAAAGTCTATGACTGATTATAGAAATAGGAAAAATATTATGTTGTAACAAATTATAAAACTAACCTACAATATTTAATATAGATCCGCTCTCATACTGCTTTGGTCATCTCTTATGTATTGTAGGTGGGTCCCCACTATGAGAACGTAGATGTCAACCACACACTGTAAAGTGAGCTTTTCCGACCTAATGTTGCAAGCCAAACCCCTCTCTTGACGCAAACCAGTACGACACGTAATATGGCACTGTTAAATTATTTCTACGATAAGTTCTGTTTTAGGCGTGTTTAAATTAGGGGCCCCAACTAAAGTCTCCAGTTGGGAACATAGGGGGCAAGCAAGTGGATCTAACAACGGTTCTAGAACGGATTCGCGTTTAACATTATTAGTTTTTGAAAAAAAAAGAAACTAAGATTTATTTTGTCTGGTGGTCCTCTGTTTTCAGCTTTAAAAATAGCGGCGACATTTATACAGGTCGCATCATTGTAGCGAGGAAAGCCAATTATTTCGTCTCTTATTATGTGCATAAGAATCTCCCTTATCTCCTCGGAGCTACCAACTGGCTTTTGTAGTTGTATAATTTTATGGCTATTGTTATTCCTTAATTAATCAACTGGCTGAGCAAGTGCTCACCTAGCAATCAAAAGGTTGCAGGTTCGATCCTGCCTTAAGTCCTTTTTTCACTTTTTTATTGTTCGAAACTGGATCCAGCTGTCTCTTATCATTGGGCTTGACTGATGAAACGGCCTATCTCAAACAGATTATCATACAAGTTCTTCCTTAGATCAAATATTGTATCAACAGTTAACTAGCTACCCAGCAATCGTTTTAACTTAACAATAGCGCTCTTAGTTTGCTCGTGTAGTTGTATTTTTAGCTTGGTTCGATGAAACTAACCGTTAGGAAAAACAGAAAAATCTACTAATTATGGGTCTTTGAATCTGGCACATTTTATTACTGTAGTTAAAAGGATCAGGCCAATGTGTTTATTTTAATTTATCTAGTGGCAACTATGAATTTGTTTGTTCTTCCATTACATAGAGTTTTTTTAAATATTTATTTCAGAAAATAAAGACCAAGCCTCTCTTATTTTACTCTTCTCATACGCATACGATCTCTTATTAATTTTCTCCTCCTCCTGTTTTCAATATTTCTTCTTTGAACTCGAGGCATTTTCTGTTCAGCCAACAAAACTGATTAACTGTGTGCATTGGTCTATAACCTCCTCAATATTACAAACATCAATATTGCTCCCAAAAGAGCTACTGAGTTTCATTTTATTAACAGCTGTTTTTTGTTTTGTTAAAAGTCAACCTTTGGTAAGAGCCTTTAAAGGTAAGAATTTTTTAATTTCCTTATTTCAAAACTACAAATTTTGACAAATCTTTTGACACCTCAAACGTTGAAATTGGTCCACAAATAAGGGATGAGTAGTGTTCACAAGATTCTGCTTCACATATTATATATATACTAGGTGAAACCCGTCGAAATCGACGGTTACTTTCAAGGCTTACGTTAATTCATCCAACTGCGATAAATTGGGTGAAATATACATATTTTGAGCATTTAGCATTGTTTAAGAGTAATAAGTGTAAAAACAATAATGATATTAATTGCGTTAGTTGCCAAATTTGGTTGATCATTCAATGAATAAGATATTCCCCATACCCAACGTCATAGGAGTTATTATTAGTATGCTATACGGCATCTCTTCCTTTGGAAGAACCTTTAAATAGTATTAAACTCGTAATGGTGGATCTTTTGTAGTTAAACACGTCCGTGATTTCCTCAGTGTAATATGATTTTATTTCAAAAGAAAATATTTTTTGGGAAGACATATTCTAACTTCAAAGGGAGGTATATCCGTTACAGTGTAAGTTTGATCTTTCCTTCGTCACGTACCGTACCATCATACCGTACTTCTGGCACAGAAAACATACTATTCTGTGCCAATGAGTATTAAAATCGTATTGGTAGATCTTTTGTAGTTAAACACTTCCGTGATTTCCTCAGTGTAATATGATTTTATTTCAAAAGAAAATATTTTTTGGGAAGACATATTCTAACTTCAAAGGGGGTCTATCCGCTACAGTGTAAGTTTGATTTTTCCTTTGTCACGTTGCGTCAGTTCATACCGTACTTCTGTGCCAATGAGTGAACATAGTTTTGTGAAATTTATTGTGGTGTTACTGTTAACCCTTTGAGTGCCAACGTCCGGGGAACCGGACGTTTTTAAAACGAGCCAAAAGTGCCGACGTCCGGCCGACCGGACGTTTCGTAATGATCGAACAGTTGTCATAACAACCGAATGGATACTCGGGTTCTTTTAACCCATATATTAACATTGAGTCGAAAGTTACTAGATGCGATACATCAATTTTCGTTGGTCGAAATATCGAAAATTCGATTTTTATGAAATTTTAACCTAAAAATCGCCAGATCGCGCTCGGCATTTTTAGCGCGACCTTCGGGAAAAATCATCGGCATTTTTTGAGCGTTACTTTTATTTCTCGCCTGGCACTCTAAGGGTTAAAGCTGGAATTCCTTGACATGGGGGATGTCAGTTAGTTGTCTCAGCCTTATCAATAACATAAAGTTGTCAATATAATCTCTCTACGGAATGTTAGGTGTAGCGGAATACTTGAAGTGAAGTTGGCTTTTATTCTTGAACTGTTTTAGGGGCCTCCTAGTTCATAAGGTCTTGCGGCTTCATTGGCAACAAATAATGCAAATGACATAGCAATGGGACATTTCCAAAAAGCAAAAAAACTGTAAATTGGTTGTTACGTATATATTGATGTTTGCATATTGTTAATCAACGTATCTTATAAAGGATTATGTGATCTAGTTTAAAATGAATATGACCTTTCTGTCATGACAGTAGCTCCTTAAATAGTATTTTCTCTTTGTACCATATTTTACAGCCAAAATGTTGTGTTATTTTCAATAATGTTACCAAACCAGTGCGCCAAAGTCCGTGATAAAAGGATTTTCCACTGATTTCGTAATGGAACGTTATATTGCAAAACATGACATGTAGTCGGAGAAATATAGGAAATGACCTTAAAAAATTGCAAGAAAACGTTTTATGGTTTTATTTTGTAGAGTTGGGTTTGCAGAATGACATACTAAAAGTTGCCAAAAATCGGTGCACGAGAAAACCACTAAAATCACAATTTAAAATGGCGGCCTTTTCCAACATTGGACAAATTAAAAAAAAACATATTTCACATGCATTTGTTATGCACATTTTTCGAGATATTGACTTGGGACCACCGCCTGTATTTATTGTTTGGTTAGTACTTCATTTTGATAGGGAACATGTTTTTGGCCGCCATCTTGGATCCGCCATATTGGACATAGATCATTTTTTTTCAATGTAATGATAGTGTTGTGACACATCAATACCAACTACATTTTTACACTGATTTCAATGCCGAAATCCGTTTTTAAATATCTTTATTCATTTAGAAGATATATTCAAACAAAAACTCTCCACCATACATTTCTTATGGACGTTTCGTAGTTTGATAATTGTTTTAAAATTATTTTTCTTATATCTCCAGTTCTTATTGACGCTTGTAGTTCGTGCTAGGCTTAAAATATTCAGTAATGTAAGGGCTTTCATTTGAGCTCTTGATCATTAAAATCAGACGAGTTAAAGACCAGCTACGAACCTCAGAACAATATTAAATTTCACTTTTTGGAAATATATTTTTATTAAAAGATTTATAACTCGGGTTGTTAATACGTCACAAAGTTATTTCTGGTCTCAAATTACTCAGTAAATGTTTGGCTTTAATTTTATTGATCATTAAACAAAATCTGACAATTTTAAAATAAGTAATGGACCATAATTTAACATTAAAATGTATTTATATTGAAATTTGTCTTAAGTTAAAGACGTATATTTTTAGATAATAAAAATGATCTATGTCCAATATGGCGGATCCAAGATGGCGGCCAAAAACATGTTCCCTATCAAAATGAAGTACTAACCAAACAATAAATACAGGCGGTGGTCCCAAGTCAATATCTCGAAAAATGTGCATAACAAATGCATGTGAAATATGTTTTTTTTTAATTTGTCCAATGTTGGAAAAGGCCGCCATTTTAAATTGTGATTTTAGTGGTTTTCTCGTGCACCGATTTTTGGCAACTTTTAGTATGTCATTCTGCAAACCCAACTCTACAAAATAAAACCATAAAACGTTTTCTTGCAATTTTTTTAACGATCCCTATGTAAGTTTGATTAGTTTGCTTGGACTAATGATAAAGAAGAAAATAAATTTTAAAATCAGAAAATAACATTGCAAATACTTATTTGGTAGAATTCAGTAACTCCCAATAATAAATGTGTGTTGTTTGAAATACAATTTAAAAATGAACAGCTGTTTCATTAAAAAGTATTATTCACATGGCTAAAATGTAAACAACTCTGTGGAGGGATCTTTAAAGGCTTCTAGGGCAGAGTCCTAAGGGATTTTGCTTAGTTTTTATTTTTATAACTCATCTACAGACCAAGACCTTTCTTTGGACACCTCTACCAAGTTTCTACGCCCAGCCGTTCTCTCAAATTAGTGGGGACAAAGTTTCCAATTAAATATTTAGATTCCCCCATGTTAATCTTATGGGAGAAACTCGAACTTTGATGGCCTGTGGGGCAAAGCCCGAGGACTTTTATTACAGGAATTGGTGAAAGGGGGCGTCTACACAAAAAATACTTTATTTTGACAAGTCGTTTGTAAAAATCCGTCCATTATTGACGGAGGAGTAGTGTTTCGTAAAAATCGCCTTCACGTATTATATATAAGGATATATATATAGATATAGATTTCTTTTTGCAAGATCCATACTAATGGTTGTTTAGCAGATTGTTACTGTCCAGGTGAAAAATAAGTCTATTTAGTGAAATAACACTTTGTATTACAATTGGTTGTTAGTTTTTCACTACGGTTTTTGCATTTTTTTTTATATATTGGAACTTTTTGGACGTTTAATCTTACTAGGAAATATACCATCTTTGAATGATGTATTGATAATCATTGTCAAAGGTGACACTGTCCTACTTTACAAACTTTTAAAGTACTACAGGGTACTTCATCGACACCAGCACTATTCTTAAGACTTATTTTGTGCAGTATTTCCAAAACCTCTTTTTCTTTCTTCTTTTTTTATTAGGCCTTATTTGCAATCATCAATGTCTGATGCAAAGGTTCTTAGGATTCAATTTTCTGTGTATAATAAAAAAGTTTAACAATTCAAGAATGTAAGTTTGTCTAAGATTGTACTATTTAGGTCAGCCTTTAATTTAAGACAACCAGAAATGATGGATGCATTTTTATCTTCAAACTTTTTTTGGGCCTTTATTTGGTTTTATCAGTTTGATATTTCTCACCGACTGACCTGACCCAGAAAGATTTCGTCTGTTCATTATTTGCATTGACACAAGATACAGGAGAAGAAAAACATTCTGGAGCATCTGTTTAGATAAAACTTTCCTGAACTTTCCTAAAAGATATACATTCTCTCTAAGATCAATATTTCCAAAGGATGCATGATTCATATATGTGTAAACAAAAATACTGATTTTAAACTTTTGGAGATCTATAAACAAAGATTGTTTCCGTCTCTAGACTGTTGTTTCCATGTGATTTACAGAATAGTACTTTTCCTCACTAGGAGCGAAAGTGGATCTTTTTGTATATCCGAGCTTGGAAATACGATTAAGTACCAAAAAGACACTTTCACTCCGTGTGATGATAAACTTTTTTCATCATACTGTGGGAATAACCTTCTAATCGTTACAAAATTAAAACACGTAATTTGAGGTTATAAAAATTTTTCCTCAAATGTGTATATTTCTGTTGTTTACAAACATAACTTAATGCACTGGCAAAATTTTGAGGTTAGCGATCCGAAAGATTTAGCATATGTTTTTCCTGTTCCCTATTTTTAAGTTACCTGAAAACGATGATTTTGCTGACGATTTAGAGAGCTAAAAACGGCTGCTTTCCGAACAGTATGATGGAAATGGATTTTAACTATAGGGAGAAGTTTTGAAGGATTCAGATAAAACCACCTGAATCCTGAACTGAAGCACCTGTTGATTGCTGTAATTAGTTGCTTATCTGGTTCTTTGAAATTTAAAAACTTCTCATAGAAAGTTGATCAGCAGATGTGTCCCTATATCATGACCATGAAGAAACTTAAGAGTGTATTTTTCTTCTTTTGAAATCATTATTCAGAAAAATCTATATTTCGATAATCTGAAAGAAATGGTCATATACAGTGTCCATTTCTTGCAAGCAAGATGAAGTCCAACTTATGGATTGAAACAACTATAACTATATGTCTTTAAATTGTGGCCACATTAAATCGAGTTATTAGGTATAAAAATCTTTATCATATCAGGGGCCAAAGACATTGCTTTTAGTAACTACTAGGTGAAACCCGTCGAAATTGACGGTTAGGATCAATAGCAATATGCCATTTCCAAAGAGAAAAACATACTGTAAATTGGCTGTTACGTAAATATTGACGTTTACATGCATTGTTAATCAACGTATCTTATAAACGATAATGTGATCTAGTTTAAAAAGAATATGACCTTTCTGTCGTGACAGTAGCTGCTTAAATAGTACTTACTCTTACAGCCAAAATATTGTGATACTTTCAATAATGTTACCAACGCAGTGAGCCACGGTCACTGCAAATAATTTGTCAAGATAGGTACCATTTTAGGCAAGGTTTTTGTGTTTGGATGTTATTAGACGCGATAAGAGCACAATAAACTTCATCTGCAGATGGCCCGTAAACCCGTAAAATAGATATAAGATAGTGCAGTAAGAAATAATTGTAAGAGTTATTGTGAAAAAGGATTTTCCACTGATTTGGTAATGGAACTTTATATTGCAACACATGACATGATACAGAAGAAAATCCAGTTTAAAATCAGAAAATAACATTGCAAATACTTCTTTTGGACTATTCAGTAACTCCCAATAAATGTGTGTTGTTTAAAATACAATTTTAAAATTAACAGCTGTTTGATTAAAAAGTATTATTCACATGACCAAAATGTAAACAAATCTGTGGGGGGATCTTTAAAGGCTTCTGGGACAGAGACCTAATCGAATTTACTTCGTTTTTCTTTTGATAACTCATCTACAGACCAAGACCTTTCTTTGGACACCTCTACCAAGTTTCTACGCCCAGCCGTTCTCTCAAATTAGTGGAGACAAAGTTTCCAATTAAATATTTAGATTCCCCCCATGTTAATCTTATGGGAGAAAATCCAACTTTGATGGAAGATCCTGCCCAAACTAATAAAGATAACAAAAAACTAAAAACACTTTGCAAAACTACAGATCAGGGCAATTTTTTTGACTCTTTAATCATCAAAATAGGTCCAAAAATGAGGGAGGAGTTCTGTTTACAAAAATCGGCTTATTATATATATAGATTTCCAGTTTTCTTCATATTAACAATAAAACCCATCATTAAACGAAAATAATGTATTTTATTTATCTGCCGTTTTAGTGTTGTGTTTCTTTCAAACTGATCATTACTTTGCTCTAAGGTATTATACAACAAAATACTCGCCCGAATAAGATAAAATGTTTATCCTCCAGAGAGTCTTGAGTTAAAATACAATTTAATCTGTTGTACTTTACATGTTAATTTATTTTGTGTTCTCTATGCAAATATTACTTACTCACTTCTCGAAGTTGCTCACTCTTAACCTCTTAACTTTGCCAATAGATTACAAGGGCAAAGAACATTACAGATAAACTTGTGCTAATTCAGGAGCACACACGAGGAGTTTTCAGTCATTTATATTGATTAAAATTATCAAAAAAATTGAGTATGTGGGAAATTTGTCTTAAACTAGTTTGGAAATGTAATGGGTTGTCGCAAATCCTTGATATCGCAGATTGATTTAATTTATTGATTTTCTTCTAGTTTTCCCTTAAACTATATGTTAATGAGTCCTGTTTTACTGATTATAATGGAGAATTCCTAGTCTGCATAACTTGAGTGGTTCTTCAATGGCTTATGACCTTGGATTTAGCTATTTGGAGCTCTAGGTTCATTTTCACATCTATCTATCCTAATTAAAATATGTTGTTTGTTTTAATTGTTCATTATTTTTCTCGTTTGATCCTGAATACACTGTAGGTTTTGTATCGAGTTTTGTTTACTACCGTATCCGACAATGAGATGTATAAGTTTAGCCAGTAATCACTTCCGTACCTATCTACTTTAAATATTTGCTCTTCTTTGATAAAAATTATTTGTAAACAGTCTAGTGTATTTGGAGGGTTGAACCTAAGATTAAGTGCTGTGTAATAATTATACCCGTTTATCTAATTGTTTGTAATTTCAATGAACAGGATGCAATTTATAGAAGAGATTGATCCAATTGAACAATCAAATCATTACTCTTTGCTGAGTATTTATCCACTGGTTAGTTTGTCCCATCTGCTATCATGATTACTCTAGATTCTCTGAAAAATTCTACGAGAAAATATAAATTCTTATGATGGTAGAAGTATTTTTTTTCATATATACATAGGCATTTTTCAGCACTCTAAAAGGCATACTTTAATGTATTTTATCATACATTTTACTTTATGACAAAACATAAGTATTAAGTAAATTTTTTTAGTATATTAAATTTTTGTTGTACGTTTATTAAATTTTGCACATTATCTATTTTAAAAAAATCTATGAATCTTCAGCTAAGTGTTACAGTTCATCTCACCGCAATCATAATCATGTTTACTAGCACATAAGATACAAAGATCACAGATAAATATACAAACTTTGTCATTCTTATAATATTTTTAATAGTTCAGTCTTAAAACCAAATAAAAGTCTTACAAAATATTTAGTAGTCAAATTAAGATTGTGAAAGGCAAATAAAAAACATTGTCAAGCAATCCAGTGACCAAAATGCATCTTTACAATTTATTGTTAGCACCTCATAAAAATTTTTTTTAACTAGGAGACGGTACGAAAACCCATACATATTTAGTTATTAATCAATAAAGCATAAGATGCAGAAGTACTGATATAACATAGCAGGGAAAGAAATGTATTGCAGTCTACCAGATCTATTGCACCCTTGCTTCTCCTATATTCCTTACACAACTAGGGAATTTGAGGGGAAGCGATTCATCCGCTCCACCTCACCCTAACGTGTAATCGAAAGCCGATCAGCTGGTTAATACATTAAGGTAAAAAAAAGGGGTGGGGATTCAGGAAACCTTCTCCTTAAACCGCCTAAATTTTGTGAAATAGAACACCTTAGGTCCTTGAAACTGACCAGCTGATTAAAGGAACTACGTTGGAACTATAAGAGGATGAGAAGTGGACCTTATCAAGCTGTACAAAGAATGCCTAACTGGTCTACAAGAACACCTAGGCTAGGTTAGGGATACCTTAGGATAAAGAGATAGTAGAAACAATGACTTGTCTACTACCAGAGTTTGATTTGGTTGGGTAAAATGCCGTATTGGGGATGTACTAACACATAGAACTTAAAACTACATTAGGGATTAGTCATCATTAGTCATCTCCTTGCTCTTTTTGTTCCCTCGACCTTTCTGATTATTTCTGGAGGTGTCTTCTACTGCTTGGTCCAAACCATGTCAAATAAGTGTCCGTTCCTATTTTGTAAGTTTATCTGCCTTATCATTGCCCTTAAGTCCCTGGTGTCCCGGAATCCAAAAGAGATGTAAGGAGCATGTCAATTAGGATGGCATATAGGGTAGTAGGGGAGAGACGAAAAATTCCCAGACTGAATACGTGTATTAAATGAGATCTGACAGCAATTTTTAGGCAGGCCTACACTACAAAATACACAAGTGATAGTTGTGGGGGAAGGGCTCTAATGTGCATGTGCTTTCCGCTTGCCACTCTAAGTTATATTGATCTACACAATGGTAGGTCTTCCCAACCATTCGAGGCTATTTGGAGAGTCCCTTACCATCTTAGACTTGACTTCAGAGGAACTCAAGAAGATTTATTGCAATACTTTGAATTTAATGTCACAAACTTAACTTACAGTTCGTTTCGGGAGTGAAAAACCAGCTCACACATATTTACAAACATTGAGTCACCTGGTTTGTGAGCAATTTTTCCTATTGCCGGACCAGGAGTATAGATATCAATACGATATAGTATGTGATTGTACTAACTCAATTGTTTATTGCACAGTTGACACCAGTAAGAAAGCAATTAAAGATCAATCAAAACTTATAAGCCCATTCAATAGTCAATGAAATATTTTGATATGTCGAACCAATATTATCCTTCCTAGCGCTAATAACCTGTTCACCAAACGGAGCCTGCCAGCTGTTCAGCATTGTTTGCTACTGCACATCTTTTTGTTAGTTTTTCACTCGGAAAAGAACTATACATGTCTTGGGAGATTCCTTTGATCAGCTTTCTACCATTGTTACAGTTACTATACGCCCAAACCAAATCATGTATGATGTAAAAATAATGTTCACCAACATCATACTACAGCAACATCATCACCAATATTGGGATTCACAGCATCAGCATCTCTACGTGTCATCTCACACTGTTACCGAGCACACATACAATGTTTTCAAAAGCCTACATGAATTTCTATAGACATTCATAAGCTATCTGCTTCTTGTGAAGCTATCACACATTAATTGTTTGTTCTGGTTTATCAGTTTGTATTGCTATATCAGGAAGACAACAATTGTTTGACAAACAGGACAGAGTACAATGTGTCTACTTCCTGTCCATCGTGTTGTCTTCACATGGTTAAGGTTTGAATGATTTTAGGGCTGAAGTTGACATAAGTAAACGTGTGAAATCCAAAGTTATGTAATCAATGGAATTTTTCTGGTGCAGGATAGTATGAAATCAAATAATTTATTGGCCCCAAAGGAGTAACTGATTACCTGTCAATGAATCAAATATACAAACATTAGAACATATTTTAATACAAAAATTACTGCTACAAATACAAAAAATACAATCATTAACCTATACCAAGTGTCTACGGAATATTCTGGGAAGGAATAATAAACCTTATCCGGTAAAACTTTATAGGTTCTAATCCTAAAACGTTACTGCCTATTGTTTGAAATTGTCAGGCGAATGTTTGTACAGCTCTCTGTGTATTACTTATCTGGAAATTGGTTTATTTGAGAATAGAGTATTAAGAGATTTTTTTTTGTTTACAGTGGTGCATTTATTTATAATTTTAAAACCAATCAAAACTGTCCTTAAGTGTTTTTACAGATAGAGGTTTTTGTTAGCCATAGTTCTAATAAATGTTTTTTTTTTTTAATGTAATTTTACTGTTTGATGGATTTCCCCATGAGGTGATACCATCAAGAGAGTTTCTACCAGAAAAAATATGCAAACATCAATTGGTGGACTAAAAAATTATGTAGTTGCAGGGACTGTACAAGGAAAAATGTTGGCTAAATCTTAATTTTTTTGATAAAAAATCGGTATCATCAATCCAAATTTGATCAATGATTACTTCAAGAAACCACAAAGTATATTATATATTTTACCATCCCAGACTATTGTCTACAGTCCAGTCATGTGACCTTGCGGTCCGGTCCATGTTATACAAATTGACGAAGGGGAGACGACAATTGTCCAATAGAAGTTATAACCTGGGATTAACGGCACTTAGCTCATTCATATGCCTTATCTAAACCTGACCTCTCAGATACAGTATCGATGGTGTCGCAATATCCGGTCAACTTATATAAGGTTAGGTCAGTGACTTGGTTTTTACACGTTTTGCTAAACCTTCATTAGCAATTGGCGAATTTGGTAGGTTATAAATAATTAACGGGTATCACCGTTGAGCATAAGTGTTCCCAAAAAAAAGTATTATGAGATGACTGTGAGAAATACTACCAATTATAAATACGTGAAAAGAGATGAACAAATAAAACAAAATTAAGAATCTGCTATTTTTTTAACATCAAGAGTACAGTGATCATGTGTGTTGCCATGATTGCGAGAAACTATCACAAATTTGCCACAATGGCAAAAAAATCATCGCGGAGGTTGCCACGATCACCAGTAATGATCCAAAAAATTGCTGAGATCACGGAAAATCATCAGAAATTTTCGGCGACTTAGAGTTGTGATCAGGGATGTCCCACATCATGAGGAATCATCATGGATGTTCTCAAGATCACAGTAAATCATCACTGATGTTGCCGCAATTGTGGGAAATAACTATAGGTGTTGATATGATCACTGAAAGTAATCACGGACGTCCGACATAACATAAAATCATCACGGATGTTGCCGGGAACACGGGAAATCATCACTGATGTTGCAATGATCACGGGAAATCATCACTGATGTTGCAATGATCATGGGAAATCATCATGAATGTTGCCGAGATTGTGGGAAATAATCACGGATGTTGTCAAAATTAGGAGAAATCATCAAAAATGTTGTGGCAATTTCAAAATATGGTCGCGGATGTCTGAGAAGTCAACTCATTGCAAGAAGTCATCACGGTTGTTTCCGTGATTATCTTTTTTATAGTATGGGTATAGCAGGAAATCATCACGAATGTTGCCAAGATCATAGAAAATCATTACTGATGCTGCACCAGTCGCAGGAAATCATAACTGATGTTGCCACGGTTGTAGGGAATCATAACGGATGTTGCCACAACCGAAAGATATAAATTACTTAGTTGCTGTGATCACAAGAAATCATCAAAATCATAATTTTTTATCATCAAATTTTAACTTTTGTACCTGGAAAACCTGGAAATGTCCTTGAATTTAATTTTTATGGGGAGCTGGACACCAAGTGATCCATTTACAATATTCTGGTTTATCAAATTAATCTGTTTACGCTATTATCATTAATAATATTTTCATACATTCATGTAAAAATCTAACAATATACTTCCTGGTTTACTATTCTTACTTATACATTATGACTTCTTCTGTAAGCCACCAGAAATAGTTGAAGTTGTAAAAAAAAACTTAATATTTTGTACAATGTATTTGCAATACAAGTTACTTCCATTATTTTTTTAAAATTGAATTACAAACAAATATATTCTACTAGGTGAATATCGTGAAATCGACGGTTACTGTCAAGCCTTTTGCTAATTCATCCACGGAAAGTTATGTGTAGTGGAATATACTTGAAGTGAAGTTGGCTTTTATTCTTGGACTGTTAGGGACCTCCTCGTTTATATGGTTGTGCTACTTCATTGGCAACAAATAATGCAAATGACATAGCAATGCGGCATTTCCAAAAAGCAAAAAATACTGCAAATTGGCTATTACGTAAATATTGACGTTTACATGCATTGTTAAACAACGTAATAAAGGATGATATGATATAGTTTAAAAAGAATATGACCTTTCTGTCATGACAGTAGCTGCTTAGTATTTACTCTTTGTGCCTTTTTTACAGACAAAATGTCGTGGTATTTTCAATCATGTTAACAACCCAGTGGGCCACGGTCCGTAATATAGGCCACTGCAAATAATTTGTACCAACAAATTATAACACAAATTATACAAATTACAAATATTGTAATTATTATTACAAATTATAATTATAATAATAATAATTATTATTATTATTATTATTGTATTTGTAATTTGTATAATTTGTAATTTGTTTGTTGTGTAATGGTAATAGGTACCATTTTAGGCTTCAAGGTTTCTGTGTTTGGATGTTATTGGACACGATAAGAGCACAATAAACTTCTTCTGCAGATAAATAATCTGCTGGAGAAATATAAGCCGAATTATAAATTTCACAATGCAAATTCGAGCATTTTGTAACTATATGGGTAAGTTACATAGTATTTTTTAGGCTGCTGCTCAGTGCACTTCAAGAATATATATTTTTTTAGATAAATTAAATGGTTTTTGTTGCTGAGTTAGCGCTAGTAAACATGCACAACCCATTTCGTTATTCTAATAACATTCAAAGGCTCTCTAAGAGTTAAAATTCTTATTTGTATACATATCTATTATGTTTTCACTAAGCTGAATGAGTACATCATAGTAACCTCTCTGAAAAGTCAGTGGTAAATTGCAGTTTTACAGCTTAATGACTTTATAAATCATGCAAATATTTCTACATTGCCTAAATATTGTAAAATATTTTATCCATTTGCTGTAAACTACTATTAATTTAACAAAATATGGACACGGCTCAAATGGGCAACTGTGCCCTTCTGCACTTATTATCTCAATAAGAAATTATTGTAAGAGTTCTGTGATAAAAGGAATTTCCACTGATTTCGTAATGGAACGTTATATTGCAAAACATGACATTATACAGAAGAAAATCAATTTTAAAATCAGAAAATGACATTGCAAATACTTCTTTTGAACAATTCAGTAACTCCCAATAAATATGTGTTCTTTAAAACACAATTTAAAAATTAACAGCTGTTTCATTAAAAAGTATTATCCACATGGCCAAAATGTAAACAGTAGTTTGTGATTGACGGCCTAAAACTGAATCCCAGCTCCATGAATTGTCTGTTATTTTCCGTTTAAAGTTCCAATAATTGCATCTACCCGACTCAGTGATAAAGTGATTAAGCACCAACCACTGCAGGGTTCAGTTAATATGTTATCAATGGATGCAGAGAAATTACTAATTATTTTCTCAACTGCAGTTTAACAGTTACATTTTACTTTCTCCTTTGACAGTATTTTTGTATTGATTTTAGGGCAACCTTGTGCAAAATTAAATTAGGAGAATGTTTTGGTTTTGAATATCTCGGTCGTGGGATTTTCAAGCAATCCACTCGTGTGTTACATCATGGATGAATAAAATATTGAGGTTGTATTAAAACATGAATGTTCTCTTTATATCCAGTGCAGCACATGGTTTTTAGGATGAAAGTAGTTTAATTTATATTTAACCCTTCGTCAATCATCGGTTAGGTTACACGATCGGGGACACACAGAGTTTTTTTTTTTTTTGGGTGTTGAAATATTAGACGACATTTTTTTTACATTTAATACAAAAACTTATTGAAGCCATTTTTATATAATCAATAAAATTGTACATGAAATCAACAAAAACTCTTACTTTACATATTTGTACAAATATTTAGCAAACAAAAACAACAACACCATCAGTGACTCACGGAGGTTGTCTGTGCTATGTGACTCTTGGCTTTAACTGAATAATAGCGGTTTTTCACGGGAGGTGAGATCAAATAAATGTTCAATCCGTTCCTAGAAAGATGCACGTGAGGTACTGTTACTCCTAGCTGGCGGCTGGCGATATCACATATTTTCCTACATAAACAAATGCGCCCGAGGAAAACTCTGTAGTTTCACCAATGGAGGGTTATAAGTACAAAACTTAGTTGTTTCATGAAGAAAACTATAAAATTAGCAATTGTCAAATTCAACAACCATAATCTTGCTAGTCTTGTAGTGAATAAATAGCTGAGTTGTATATTTTGTTTAACTGGTAATCAAAAAGGTTGTCGGTTCGATCCTGAGAAAAAACAGTAGCTTTTTGATGGTACGAAACTGGACCCAGCTGTTCCTGATCATTAGGCTTTAGAAAAATTACTATCACTGAGATGAAACAGCTGATCGTAGTCAGTAACAAAGCTACACAGACCATCTCACATCATTCTACACTCATCCTTCACTCATTTGGGTTAAAATACACACAAAGGTGGCGCGTCCCCAACCCAATCGATAGATAATAAAGATTATGATGATTATTCTCCATTGTTAAACATACTACTTTATATTACAATACAAAATAATTTCTATATTTTAAAAACATTACAGTATAATTAAGATAAAACATTAAAAATAATGAGGAATAAATCTGATCAATTTCTCATCTACTTTAAAAAAATGTTTTAAGTCACAAAGGTCATCTCTTGAACTTTTGCTGACAGTCTTGTTATCGCAGCTGAGCTGTAACAATATTTCCAATATGACTCAGAAATTCCCAAAATTTTAATGTGTTGTTTGTTGATTTGAAATAACTTTTAATTGTGCGGCATTTGGTTACGTAACCACAAAAAATTTGTTCAAAACATTGGGGTTTTTTACAGTAGTAAGCTAGCTATGTGTTGAGAAGTAGTTGGTCAGAAGAATTTCATGTTTTATGTATGTTGTTAATGTAAAATAACAAAATTATGTCCCCAGTACTGGATCATTCAACAAATCACATAGCGTTAAATAATGGGTTTTGTGGTTTTAACTCTCTCCCACCATAATTCTTGATGAAAAATCTTATAATTTATTTTTATTTTAATAACTAGGCATATTTAAACTAAAAGTATTGGTTTAAATAGTTTCAGATTCAAAAATGGTTTCTCTTGATATTTGTTCATCAAAGTTGACACAAGCTCAAGCTTAAAAACCGAGGTGAAGCTAGGGTTGGAACATGAGCGAAGGTTTAAATGACACTTTTGACTTGCGTGGTGAACTATATTTTTTGTCACACTACCCCCCCCCCCCCCCTTTGTTCAGTACCTTATAACACGAAATAATAATTTTGGAAATTTTCACCTTTGTTAAAAAATGACTGAGTTTTTTACATTTAAAATTATATAGTAAATAGTAATGTATACAGTAAAATTATTTATAATTATATAGTATACATTTTGATAACCGGTTATTTATTGTAGTGAAATAGAAGAGTACATGACTTGATAAAAACACAAAAATGTATAACCATACCACTGTATAGGTATTTATTAATCAAAGCAATTGATTAATTAGCAGTTTATTAATAACACAATTTATTTTTCTGTACCATTAGAGACAAAATTTAGAAGCAAGAAAAATAAACGGTATCAGCAATATAACACACTTTCTCCCATTAGCTTGTCAATATCCCTTATCATTGGTAAGCAGTGGGAGTAGGTGTGTGATTTTTTAAGTTTTATTTTTTTTTTTAGTTTTAACGAAGGTGTACCATTATCTTAAGGGTTAAATTGTTATCAAACCTGTTCAGATGAATATTCAAAAAATCTAATTTTTCCCTTAAATAGTGGGTTAGTATTTTCCTTGGTGGGTTTGCATGGGAAAACTATCATTAAAAATCAAAATTTCCAAAAAATGAAAAAAAAACTTTAGGTGATACTATGGATTCGTACCTTCTTACCAAATTTCATAAAAATTGGACCACAGGTGTGGTCGCTCTGTGCGCATCCATATAGAGACAGACATCACTTTGTAAACTACTTTTTTGGGTTCAGGGGAACCAAAAACTGATATACCAACCCAAACTCACTCAAAAATTTTGACAAAAACAATACTTTCTCCATATACTATATATAGGAGGAGAAACTAATCTACTGTTAATGGCCTTGATTCCAGTTGATTTTTTTTGTTTACACTAAAGATAACTCAGAGTTCAGCTGAATGTAACTATTGTGGTGTTGACGTTTGGGATTTCAAATATGAATTTAGATAAGTTGAGGACAATTTAAGTATTTTCCTGCTTTATTATCTGCAGTAGAATTAAAAGCAAATCTGTTATGAATTAGAAACCTGAACATTCATTGGAATACTTGGAAACAAACCTATTAGTGGAAACAAAGAGGTCATAACACTTTGCACAATGCTTTTATCAAAATCATATTACTGCGAAACTGTATGGTTGCCAGTGTTATCGTGTGAGCTTAAATTGATAAGGAATCCAAAAGCAAAAATAACCATGACGTAGTAGAAAAACTTGACATAATACTGAAATATTTTCATGATAATATGGCCTTTGAATTACCAATTAAAATTGAAAATGGTATACATACCTGTTTAAGTTAATCCCTTATGTACCATCTTATTTTTGTGCCTATTATGTAGTTATATTCTGCTGAAGATTGTCAAAAAAAAAATCAAAAAAGTGCACCGTTATTCGCACACATATGACATGGAACATAATTTTTGTCATCATTTGTCATCTGATATTCACGACATGCCTCAGCGAAGATTTAATATATTCACACCGGAGTCGCAACATTTAAAGAATAGAAAAAAGTAATAATTCCAAAAAAATGTATAAAATTATAAAACTTGTATTTTAAAGAAATTAAATTTTAAGATTTACATGTCAGCTAATTTATAAAAAAAATTATCAAAAGCCACCCCACATTTTAAATTAGCAAGCATTTCATCCTATAAAATGTCAACATATTCTAACTTTGCTTTTGCAAATTTCTCTAGATTTCAGAAGAGTTCCTGGATCTGTTTACTTGTAAGTCTTAATCTGTGAGTGACAAGGAGTTAGAAAAACGATGATTAAATGTCTTAGATAAGTTTATGTGCTTAACAAACCAAAGGTTCAGTGTCCAAGATTTGCATATCCCATTGGTCAGTAGCATTGCAGACTCCCTTCAACAGAGAATGCTCAATCCCTTCTCCAGCGAGAAGAAAATATTTGTGATCCATAGTCTTCAAGAACTTTTTTAAAGTAAGCGCTTTGTTTTTTTTAAGTAGTTCTCAATTAAATATGCATTAAATAGCTTTAGTTATTAGTCTACTTGAACTGCTAGTGTGTTTCAGTTTAATTTTGACAGATACTTTCAGTACTAATTAATGATTTTAAACCATTGAGTAACTTGGAAAGGGGTATTTTAAAATTGTTTTTGCTATTTGAATGTTTTCTTAAACAATTTACTTACGGCACAAATTGTTAAATTTGAGAATGCCAATTTGGAAAGAGGGTTTTATAAATTTGTGTCATTACTAGATAAAATAATTTAGTTTTGAGACAAAACAATTTTCTTTAGAGAACCAGCCTTGGAATCATAAAAAAGATTGCTGTATTTTATTTTATTTTTCGTAGCTCAAAATTGTATTATAAAATTAAATATTGCTTAGTAGAATATCACTATCACATACAAAATATTTAAAAATTATTTACACATTTTTCCAGTGGAAAGTGATAATTGAAAGTAACTATGAAAGTATTGAAGAGGTAGCAGAAAAATATATTACTGCTGATGCCAACCAAATTCATGCTCTAAAAATCTTACCCCAATAAACGGACATAGCAATAATCTGAACAGCAAAAATAAAATACACCTCCTTTAATTTGGAAGTAAACATACAAAGAATTTACCACATACTTCCCCACCCTTGTCAGAATCAGGGAAATGTAAACTTTGAGAATTGAACTTTGAGAATTACATAATTACTTGCAGTTGGCAGCAGTGGTTGAGAGGTTATATAGTTACCGCAGTGCCTGCCTGCGCTGTCAGTGAGTCCTGTTAGCCAGTGCCACGACATGGAGAAGCGGTGGAGGACTTCTTCTTTATTGATAGCGACGCTCTTCTGTCTTGCCATCACCTCTCGGGCAGGTAAATAAAAAAAATTATTTGTAATTAATTATTGTGAAAAAATATTCTTTAATTATTGTTTTTGATTTGGGAAATAGATAGTCTTAGTCTAGTTGTATTCCACATTCCACATTGAGTACATTTTTTTTATTATAGTACTCGCCTTGTGCTAAGCTGTATGACAACATAACTGAAGAGTTTAGAAATTAGCTCACTGCCTTGTGTCAAATACAAGGCTACCATAAAATGCTTTACTATTTAAAGTTGTCAAAATAGATTCAGGAATAAGCAAAATTTGGGACAAACCAATTATTTTTACCCTGTACCTAGACAGGAAAATTGTAAATAAAAAGTCAAATTGAATAATATTGTAGAAAAAGCAATTACTAAGCACAGAAATAATTCAAATAAATTATATTGACTTAAAAATTAAATAACACTTCCATAACTATTATTATAGTAACATTGTCATTGACATTTTTAATTTATTTCATACATTAATGGGCGAGTATTTCAATAATTTGTTTGGTTTGAGAATTATATTCAGTTGTATATTAAATACATGCATAAATATTTTTATTTATGTTTTTGGCATTTTGTATTAAATTTATTTATTTTTTGTCTCAACATTTTTAAAATTAACAATGATTCTTTTATACACATTCCTAAATGTAGGTAGATTTACAAATTAAAAAATAAACATCCTAGATTAAGTAGACCTGTTGAACCATTCAATCTAAAGTTTTTTTAAAGAAGGCTAAGTTTCATGGGCACTAAGTCTTTATTTGCGCTACCAACAAACATTAGGAATGAATCTGATTTAAAAAAAATTTCAATAAAAGTTAGAAGAATCTTTTGATAAATTTATCTTTAGTAACTGGATGAATACTGAAGTACAAAAAGAACGTAGTTAAAGCAATGTCAAAGTAAGTAGTCTTTAACATTTTTATTTCAATTTAATTTTCTGTAATTCTTCTCATCGGTCCAATAATCTCTATTTTAATTTGTAAGTAGACTTAAACATTATTTGACACTATTTTATTAAGTGACTGTACATTGAAAAAAATAGAGAATTTTTGATTTGATCATATTGTTGTTTTTAAATTTGTTTTGGAAATTTCAATTTCTATCTCTTTATTTGTTGAGTAGTATACATTAGATGCATTTAGCATTTGAATAGTGTCAACGATTTTTTTATTAATACAAGTAAAAAATAAATTAAAAATAAAATTAAAAAATACAACTTTCTATATAAAAATTGTTTCCTTAATGTCTAGTATTCTTGAGGGAGGTGGAAAAATTCTACTAGAGAATAAATGGCCATGATCATTAAGAAATGTTTTAGTTTTGTTTTAATTTTTTATCTTTTTTATTTCTAATTTCTCTAGGGATATATATTTTTTATTTTTACCAGCAAATGGTCAAGAAATAAAGTTTCAATGAAAATTTTATAAAGTTTATAAAATGTATCTTAAAGATAGTTCCTGGAATTTCTGCAATTAGGTATATTGGAAGTTCAGATTTTTCATTTTAATTTGGACTGCAAGAAGTACTACTATATTGTGAAAATTACCTTGAACAATTACTCATTCATAATATTTTTGACTATTATTTTTTTCATATATTAATTTTTCATAAACAAGATTGTATGTGTTTTAGTCTCTGGCATTTTTACTTGTCCACACAGCTTGTTATCCTTAAACTTTTTCTTTCTTAAGAACTATTAGTATGAAACAACAGATTAATTAATAATGTAACATCTGAATGAAACTAAACCAAGGTCAAAACATTTTTTTACTAGAAATAGATACATGCATAATCATGTCTTTAATTACAACTGAAAATAAATAAATAAGTACCTATGGGATTTTTTTTACAGATAAATAAAAGTAGGATAGTGAAAAAAAACAGTGGAAAGTAATAAAACTCTTCTATTAAATAATTTATTTCCCCATAATCTGCAAGCTCAAAGAAACAAAGAAAGTAATATAATTTGTCCTCCATTTTAAGATTGTTATGTAGTTTTTGTAACCGGAACTTCTGTCCTTTTTCAATCATATATTTTTATAAAGAGTAAACCTATATACATAACCTGTATGATTAGTATTTCAATAATCAGAGAAATGCTATCAACTGACCATTTCAACATAAATCAATTTTTAACTAGATTTCTATTTATCACTTGCCTTTTAACCTTGACTTTGAACTCTAAATGATAACTAGAGTGTAGGTCATTATTTTCTCCGTCTGTGCAATTTTTTCTGGAATTTTGCCAAGGAAGTTGAAAAACAAATTACTTAAGATTGATTACGTAACTGCTTATCGCATTGTTGAAAAATCTAGGAATATTAATTCAAAGTGAATTACCCATCTTATTGTTGAATAGGTCATTGATCCTCTAAAGGTATAATAGTAATACCTCTGCCGCAGCAAACCTGCAGAATAAGCCATTTCCTTTTACCTGGTTGGATTTTCACAATAATATTCTCCTAAAATAGTCTTATTAATTTTATTTTTAAATAACTCTAATTCTTATGAGTACTTAGGTTTGCTGTTACAGGGAATCTAATAAGGTGTGTTTTTTTTACAGCATAAAAGCATTTACATAATGCAACTTCTAAAAAATAATTTTAAAATGAGTTGAACGAAACCAAATAGTTTAATTCACTCGCTGATTGTTGATCATGGACAAGACTTGTTCAGGAACCATGTTAATATATAAAGCCTAAAATGACTGTGTTGCAATTCCATAAAAAACCAGCTTGATCCTCTATTTAAAAAATAATTGGTTGTTTTAAATTGAGCAATGATTAAGTAGGAATCCCGCGGTAATTTTATGAAACTATTCTCTTTTGGTTTCTAACATTCAATTTTGTTTGTTTCAGAACCAACATGTAAAAGCTGCAGAGGTGGTAAGTACAAATAGTAAAAATAGTAGTGACCATTCAGCTTGTATGATTATCCACTTCAGTATAAATGTTTGCATTGATATCGATAAGCTATAATTGTTTCGACTGTATAATTGTTAAGTACAGATCAATTATGCTCGCTGGGGGAGTGAGTTGGTCTAGTGGTAGAGCGCGGGAGTTTGGTCCGTGAGGTCCTGGGTTCGAATCCCGCCAATCACGAATGGATTTATCAAAGTGATAATGCCGCAAATTGGTACTTTAGGTCTAGCCTGAAGTAATGTGAAAAAACAATTCCGGGATTGTGCCTAGCATCCTAGGACAAAAAAGTACAGACTTAATTTTGGGAGTGTAGTACCTCCACATCGTGTGTCAAAACGTTAGGGTGAAAATCTTTTGAACTTTTTAAGCCACTTCTTTTATTAGTTACCGTCACCATAACCATCTGTTTCCCTAAATAAAATTTTAAAAGCTTTAAGTTTTGAAAACAACTAATTGTTATGTAGTGATATAAACACCTTCAAGAATGAATAACAGATAAAATTATGTTAATTTGAAAGCCAACCATAAACATTATGTTTTCCCTGCTTTTATAAGTTACTTTATGTCGGGGCCAAACTTTGATGTTACATGAATATATCTTGAAAAGGATGTGACACAAGGTAAAAGTCTGTCTATTAATTACAAACTTGCCATAGTACCCAAGTTAAATTCAATGAAAATGTATTTTTGATTTCAGTAAATTTTACTTCCCTAACCTTGTATTCAAATAATTGAAGTATGTCTTCAACTGTTGTGTGAATGTTCTTAATGACAATCAAAAGGTGGCTGGTTCGATCCTGAGAAAAGTCAGTAGCTTTTTGATGGTTGAAAACTGGACACAGCTGCTCCTGATCATTGGGCTTTAAACAAATGATCATGGCTAATGAAACAGCTGATCTTAGTCAGTAACAAAGCTACAAAGATCATCTCACTCCATTCTGCACTCATCCTTCATTCATATTTGGGTTAAAATACACACCTAGGTGGCGTCCCCAACTCAATGATTGATAACTGATTCAAAACATTTCTAGTGTTATGCATAACAGAAGTATCTTAAATAAGGACAATCTGTTGGAATGATGTAAATGTTTAGTAATTAATTTGAAATACTTCATAAATTTTTTTCCCTGATAACCAGCACACACTCAATACAACACACAACAGCTCAGATGAAGTATTACTGCCTTGTGTCAAGGATCTAGATTTTTATTTTTTTTTGCACCCAAGACCAATGTTTAAAAAAAAAACTTATTTTTTATCAGGTAGATTTTTAAAATTGACACCGATCAGTTAACCAAAGACATATGAAATAACACATAAGTAACTGGTACCACAATCTAGGTACATAATAAATATCCACCCCCTTTCATATCTGATATGGAGAGTGTCTTATACACTTCGAAAATGTGTACATACCTTCAAAAGGTCCAGAAAGGGCATTTTAGCATTGACTACTGGATACTGAAGTAGACATCCCATCTATACAGACCATCTATCGCCAATTTTTTTTTCAAAAAAAGGACATAATTGTGTGAACCAGTAACAGAATGCATGTCTAAAATTCTATTTTCTACCGTATTTTTTGTTGCCGACCAAGTTTGTAGGTCATAATAGTTGCTATAGCTCATAATAATTCCACTACTTTGACCTGGTAAAAAAGTTTGCGTATTCGACATAAATTAGTAATTTAGATCAGCACAATCTTGTCGGTGGCTCACATCTACTACGACTATTTCGATTAAAAACCAACGACAACTTTAACATGAGGATGAAATGTCTAGTTTTATCAATAGTGAAAGATCTTAGCTACAAGGCTTTGCAAGTAAGTGATATACTTGCAAATCTACTTTTTGAATCAAATATGAATTTTCCCATTGTACTAGGGACTGTCTACAATGGGTTGGAAGGAAATGTTAAATGAGAGCATAGATCAAGCCATACACTGAATTGAAGGCCTCTATTAGGCAAACCCAACCTTAAAATGTGCTACTCAACTTATACCCTCTCTCATTTATGATTTCCTTCCCATTTCTCGTGGATTCCCAAGTTTGTTGTGAATATGATATTTTCTTCAAAAGTAGATTCTTAGGTGTAATGCGTATAAGCAAAGCAAACGATACTTTGCTTATACGCGTGTACTGCTTATAAAAGCACTACACCTAAAAATCTGTTCCATCTGCATCTGTTCAAAAAATAAAATGTTCCAGGACTTTTTGAGGATTCTGTATATCAATGTATAATGCTACTCAGCTGAGGAGCTGAGTATTCATAACACTCACATTATAATCAAAAGGTTGCTGGTTCAATTCTGTTAATGTCAGTAGATGGTTCGAAACTTTACCCAGCTGTTCTTGATCATTGGCCTTTAATGAATCCTGGCTAAAGATACAGTACACAACTACACAAGATGTTTCACTTTTATACACTTATCATTCAACAAATAAAAATGCCCCCAGTTGGGTTCCAATTTTAATTTGTAAAGATTTATATATTATTTTTATTTTATGTCCTGCATTGGATTACTTTAGTCGGGTTATATGTCAGGTTTTTATTTGACAGTAGACTCCCTCTTGTCCGGACTCCTCGGGACCGCGAGGCCAGTCCGGATAACGGGGCTTTCGGTTAATCCGACGTCCCCAAAAACTCGTTAAAACAGACAGTTTAAATTCATACTGTATACAGTATTTGACTTAAATTTAGGAGAGCATTGTATTTAGACACGTGATCACTGGTCTCAAATCTTTCCCATGAGAACAGTTGTTTCAGTACCGCCCAATTCCTGCTGTTCTGGTCCGGTTAAACCGATGTGCTGATACAAATTGTCCGGTTAAAGAGATGTCATTTTCAACGAGTGTAGTCTGGTTAAACCGATGTCCGGTTAAAAGGTGTCCGGATAAGAGGGAGTCTACTGTATTTAATTTTTTCAGCCCAATACTTCTTCATTCTTACTACCATAGTTTTTTTCTTCATCCGTAACCACTTCCAACTCCCTGTTTAATTTTTTTTCAACTGAGGTTTTCTATGTTTGTCTTTGAATAAGTTCAGTTATCCATCTTTTTCATATTTCCCAACATTTCTATTACTTTTCTGCTGGTGAGCCAAAGGTATAAACGTTTATTTTTCACTGCGCTCGTAACTTGTTTTATTTACTTATCAACTGTTTCATTAGATGCCGATCTATAGTTTATAATAATTGTGTACTGTTCAGTTGGTGGCCCGTTTGTGGAAGGCAATGTTTACAAGTACCAACTGGAAGGCTCGACTACCACTACTCTACCCGGTTCAGACAACGCTATAACAACTCTCGGTCTCTCAGCTACAGCCGAGGTCTTCGCCGAGTCCAAGTGCCAACATGTGCTCAAACTGTCCAACGTCGTAGTCTCTGGCCCCGACGGCAAGGTGAGAAATAGTCTTGGAACATTTGGACCTATCAGAGATTTTTAGGAATTTTTTTATCATTTCATCGTTGTGATTGATATATCAAGTGGGAAATTCCAACAAAGGTTATGACTTATTTAGTTTTGTGAAAACAGACAAAAATGAATGTGTGTGAGTCATAATACGCATACGCAGATGATTGACAGAACCCTCCAAAGTTCAAACAAAAATTTTTTGAATAAGTGAGTCTGCTGTAATTATAATAAATATTTGTAATAGTTTTGTATTTTTTACCATTTCAAAGAGTAATGTGGTAAAAGAATTATCAAATAATTAAATAACTTACGTCATCAATCCATAAATTGCTGTGGAGTACGCGTTTCAACCATCAGGTCATCCTCAGCTCCAGTGACAGTGGAGCTGAGGATGACCTGATGGTTGAAACGCGTACTCCACAGCAATTTATGGATTGATGACGTAAGTTATTTAATTATTTGATAACTCAATCCGTTGTGCTACAATCTCAACATTATGAAAGAATTATCAGTTTGCAACTTTATTAGCTGGATTTCAGCATGGATGATTAGGAATATGGAGATGAGAAATGACAAATGAGGATCTACATTTTAAAGGTAATTAATCAGAGTAAAATTAATTACATAGGCCTACTTACACAATCTTATAATTTTAGGATCATAACCTAACATAAATTCCCTACTTGGTAAAAAATTAACCACTTCCTTACTGTAAGGCTACTAAGCTGTCTTAACTTTTGAGCTGTAAAGCTCAATCAACCTGACATTGATACACGTATACCTTATAAATGCCTTCCTTAATCCACAGAAGTACGACGGACTGAGCGCTGAGTGCGCCAAACCAGTCAAGTTCTCGTACCAAGATGGCAAGTTGTTGGAGGTTTGCGCAGAAGCAGAGGACCGAGGCGCGGCGCTCAACATCAAGCGAGCCGTCATCTCACTGCTTAGCTCTGCCAAGCGAAGTGACCAAGGAACTGAATCTGGACATGAGGTGAGCTCACAGAATGTATTAGAGATGGAAAAACTGCTACTTTTCAGTAATAGTCAGGAACATTCCTTAGTATTTTGGTAATAGGTGGAATAACACTATTATATTTGTCACCTATGATTTCTCCCTCCAGCGTTATTTCACTTGTTAGGGTACTACGACTTAATTAAAATAATATGATTCTCAGTAAACTATTACCTAGCAGTAAACTATAATAGTATACTATTATCACAGGTATCTTGTAGATAAAGTTGGCACTTGCAATGGAATGTTTTATGTCACATAGGCATTTTACATTTACTATACGATAAAACCCCTTTTAACCACACACAGTTAAATAAAAACCAGGGTTTATTGAAAATGATACAACAGTTTAATTTTAAAATTAGCTAGACAACAGAAATTGTCCGTAGAGGCATTGGTAGTTGGCCAACGGAATTTGATGAAGCAGACGACGACCCAGATATCGTATGGTAGAGAAAAAAGTTGAGAAAAAACTGTTAATAATTTTTTTTAATAGAACTAATTTGAAATTTGAGAAAAAATAATTCAGAAAAATAGTTCAGATTGACATTTGTACATTTTATAAATATTACTCAGAAAGAGAGATGAAATATAAGGCAGAAGATGAAAAGAAGAGTCAGGCAATTAATGTAAGATATTATAGTGTTATTTTTAGTAGAACTAGACAAAACATGACACACTAGTTGCTTTAACATCTTCTCTAAACACACTAGTCTGGTGAATTCCCTGCACGTTCTATTACTTTCATATTGTAAAACTCCATTGTCATTCTCTGCTGCAAAGTAAATTTAGTAAGTTATCATTCTTTACTGTTTCACAGAATGACGTGTTTGGTATTTGCCCGACCGAGTTCTCCTTCTCCAAAGACGGAAGCAAGGTGACGATCCACAAGACCAGGAACCTCAACAGATGTGCGTTACGCGAAGACTTCAACTTCCCATTCCCCACCACGGCCTACCAGGCGGTGCAGAGCAGTGTGAGTATTGGAGTGGTAGTGATGTGTCAAAACCGAATCTCAAATCTGAAAACCATTAAAACTCTGGAAAAGTTTCGGTTTTGAGATTTGATCAGCTGATTGATGTAGATCAGCTGATCCCATCTATATGGACCGGATATATAAAATATTTGTTATTCAAATTGAACATAGTTGAATAATTTTCTGACAGAGTATGCTGCTATCAACATTCTGTTTAGGCCTATTTCTTGTTGTGTGTTTTTGATGTGACATGATAGATGCTATTGTTTACAGTAAGTTTTCCTGTTAGCTAAAAAGGCTGTACAATAGACAGTAATTTACTTCAGCAGACTCAATTGGTGGCTCAATTGAACTACGTTCATTCACATTAAAAAACTGGTTCACAACTTTAAACATGGGAACGAGTCACTTGTCTCAATAGTCAAAGACTAATCTCAATAGAAGTGATTACACCAAATTACATGATTAAAATTAAATCATTTTACCGTAGCAAAGTGTTTAACGCATGATTGTCGACAGTTTGGTGCGTTGGAGACCTCCCCGCTGTTGGGAGCTCAGCTGACGGTCGACCAGGAGCTGGAGGGAGGAGTGCTGAAGAAGGCCGCTGGTGAGGAAGTCTACGTCTACAGACCTCTCGTCAACCCTGAGGCGGGTGCCAAGGTCACTGTCAAGTACACTCTGGCCCTACAAGGTTCCGGCGCTGGCTCCATCCCTGGTGAGTCGTTAATTACCTAATTACAAATCAATTTAATCAGTTAAAATACAGTTCATGAATGACGATTTAAATATGAGGGACTTGGAATATTAACCATTTTTCTAGCGATGTGACGAGTTGAGTACACTCTTTCACTGAGGAATTAAGTTGACTTGATACTTTTGCCATGATACTAAAGTACTGGATTTGGTTGCTATTTCTTGGATTCGTCACTAGACGATTTTTTACGTTGCAATTTCAAGTTGGGTGTATGTAATGGAAACTTGGTTAGTTTTCAGAATTGCTACGATTCGCAGGTATAAGAGTCCAAATATGTGCGGAATCGAGTCTCAATAAACCACTGTGTGTCAACAGCTCCATGGTAGAGTACTTGAGTGATTCATGTTGAAGCAGAATTGATCTACTTGAGTACACTTAACACTCGACTCATCACATTACAACTGCTTCCCTGTAAATATCCAACAAATTCACTTCCATCGGCACAACACTAATGGTTTGTTTCCTGACAGCCAATGTGAACAGCCCCAAGGTAGTGTTCTATGAGAAGGCTCACGACGCTGATGGTGTGAAGAATGCTGATGCTATCAATGCAGCTCTGCAGAAGGCTACTGCAGCAGTGGAGCCAGTGGCTACTGCTGAGGCAGCCAAGTCGTTTGCTCACCTCGTGTACACCATCGAACAAGGCAGCAAGGCGGACATCCTGCAAGTCTACAACGGAGCCCAGGGCAAGACCGCCAAGTAAGATGATCTGTTCATTTTATAAGATAAATGTAGAACTAAATGTCAAATATTGGATTTTTCATGAGAAAACAATACTAAAATTGTTGCCAGTGGGAGATAATACCGTGTAAAAAATTAGTTTATCAAGGAAAGCAGAATGAAGGCATCAGTGGCGGTGACAAGGGGGGGGGGAGCTACAGAGGCAAAACCCCACCCCCATTGGACACTGGAAAAATGAACCTAGAAATATGTTCTATTCTAAAAACGTAACAAAGGTGTTTCTGTACCGTACTGTTTTATACCTTAAAAATGGCTTTAGTAAGTCACCAAACTGCTTTAAAAATACCAAATTTTCTAAGGGAGCACCCCTGAACCCCCATCTATTCTTGATAGCGTGGGACACCCCCTGGCAGCCCCCCCCCCTTGACAAGGGCCTAGAACTGTTACTGAAAAGCATACTGTGGTATCTTGTTGTGGGTTTAAGTTTTTCTGTGTTTAGCTTATGACGTTTTCAATTCACAAGGCCTGTTCTTTGCAGACATTGCAAATTTTGTGGTCAATAATGCCCTACCTAAAAGTTTCAGTAATTTTATCAGATGTATCTATTATTGCAATTATTGATTCAAAAACTCACTATGTTGTATGAATGTAAAATATTTATGTTTGCTTGGTAGGAACCTGTTCCTGGATGGACTACTGTACGCAGGCAGCGCAGAGTCTGTTGAAGCCGCCGCAGAACTGCTCAGCTCCCAACAAATTCCCGCAGATGCTGCTCTGCGTTGGTACCTGGACCTCAACTTTGTCAAACACACATCCAGAGGCTCACTGAAGGCTCTCCTGGTAAGTTTGAACTTGGGGGCTTATCTACAAAAATTTAAATTAGGTTCTTAGCATGTTTGATGTACATAAACAGATATCAATCAAATTGATTTAAATACCTCCTGTTAAACACTTTTTTCTTTTTCATAGACCTTTTCTTTTCCCCTTGACCTGTCGATTTAATTGATTATTTATCATATGTGTAATTATTTATCATATGTTATTTTTCTGTTTACTTTTCAATATACATTGTTTTTCTTGCTCATGTTAACACTTTTATAATTATTTAAATATTTTTACATTTCCTAATCCAACATTTGGTCCTTTGAGCCGGATGTATTCATAACTTGTTAACACCTCCCTTAACTATTTTTCTGATCTTAAAGTGTTTAAGTATTGGGTTCCAAAATCAAGACTCAAAGATTTTTCTAGTGATATCTAAGGGTTTATGAACAATTTATACATTTACTAATCATTTTGAAAGTAGTGATTATACGTTATTGTACAGTGTTTTAAACTTTTCTCTTTTTCACTACGGAGTTCCTCAGGGTTGCACACTAGGACCACTGATGTTTAATATTGAATTCCCAACAAACTCATCTCTTTGTTGCAGCCTCTGCTTGCCTCTGACAAGGTTCCCGTACAAGCCTACCTCGGCATCGGCTCTGTGGCTGGCAAGTTCTACCTGCAACACCCATCTCTCGCCGACGCTCCCGAACTGAAGGAGCTCCTGACCAAGCTGGCCGCTCCCCTGGATGCTGGCTGCAAGACGGACTCTCACGACAAGGAAAACAAGGTGAGTGAAACCGTTATTGAACATTCCTGAGATCAAATTGAAAACTTTGATATTTTACAGTCTTGTCTTATGACTCGCTTTCTGACTTTGAGCGTTCTAGGCCTGCTCTTACAACCCTTAAAGTTCATGTTAATTGAGACGAACGTAATAGAAATTACTTTTCAACCTTGTTTTGTCAATATTGTCATTTGTGTTGTGTTGTAGATCATCGCTAGTCTGAAGGGTCTGCGAAACACTCGTCACCTGAGTGATGATGTCGCCGCCAAGGTAGCTGCCTGCGCTTCTGACAAAACCGCCAAGACCAGAGTCAGGGTTGCCGCCATCGAGGCTTTCTTCGCTGATCCCGCTAAGTCAGCTGTGAGTTTTAACATTTTTGTTTTTCTGGAACTCAACTTTAAGAACAATAGCACACGAATAAGTTGATTTTACAAAAATGACATAACTGATAGAAAATGAACTCAAAAAAGCGATCTGAAGACTTAAATTAAAATTGAGTTTTTGATGTTTTTTGTTTGAGAAACCTTAAATTTTTAAGGAATGCCACTCAGATATCTTAAATATTTTTTAAGTCTTTATGTAGAACATTGAGATCTAAGTAAACTGAAATAAACTGTTTTGGTACGATAAAAATCATTTATTGAAAATGTTTAGGAAATAAAACTTTAAGTCCACTGTTAAATGTCCTTTCACTGGTAAATTTACAGGAAAGTAATACATTTTGATCTAAAATATTTTTACATGTGCTGTACGTAAAATGTTGTGAATCAAGATCCCATTTAGTATGCTTGATACGGGCTACAAAATCAACTACAGTATTAAAAAAATATTTATCCATTCTTACTGTTATAATGTCCTCGTAAACCTGTAAAGGAAAGACAGAAGAATCATGTTCAAGCAAAACTAAAAATTGATATTTTAGACCTGATTCATGTCAAATTTTATTTGTCAAATTTCCTCATTACACTCAGTTAATTACTTTAATTTTGGTTTTCAGTTGAAACAAGCCGCAACAGCCATCCTGAAGGATGTGGAGGAGGACTCAGAGCTCAGGATCAAAGCCTATCTTGCCCTGGTACAGGCTCCATGTCCTCACGTAGCCGACACTGTCAAACAACTGGTGGACAGCGAACCCATCAACCAAGGTAACGAATGCAGTGACATTGATGAAACAGTTTGCAATGCTGGACAAATCAATTACAGTTAGATTTTGGGATAATTTGTGGATTCCTAAGGTTAAAAATTTATTTGTTCCCAGAGTGATTGATTTTGGAACTGTGACTTTGCTTTGTGCCTCCGCTAAGCTTTTTTAGCTTTAATCTTAAATGTGTTTACTGGATAAAACATAAAAAAAATACTTTAACTAGTCACAGAAAATACAAGATTTGTTTAATACAAATTTAAACTCTCACTTTCGTCTGAATTAATAACACTAAAACGTTTCAGTCGGCAGTTTTGTCATCTCCCATCTCCGTAACCTGAGAGCGTCCGTAAGCCCTGAGAAGGAAGCAGCGAAACAATTCCTCGGCAATATCATCAGCAAAAAGAAGTTCCCTATTGACCAGCGCAAGTTCTCCCGCAACTACGAAGTCTCTTACAGTCTGGACGCGATCAACATCGGCGCTGTGGGCGAACTTAACCGTATCTTCTCTCAAAAGTCATTCATCCCGAGGTCGGTCTCATTGAACCTGACCACTCAACTGTTTGGGCACTCTCTCAACCTGGCAGAGGTTAGTGGAAGAAACAGCGGTACTAGCGTATTATACCGATAAATCCACTTCCAAATAAGATTTTAATTAGTTTGAATAACAAAATATACCCAACCTAACCTAATGCAACCTTACCCAACCTAACCACCCTTAGGTTAGGTTGTGGTCGATATAATACGTAAGTACCGAAACAGCTGCTTTATATAATTTAAAAAATTTAATGTTATTAACCAATCAAGTTTAATATGAAGTTGTAATTTTAAATAAAACTTCAGTGAACGTTTTACACTACTACGATATCATTTTGATGGCATATCAGTTTGACAAATAGTAATTTCAGCCACATTTAAGTTTCTTAGCCAACTACATTGGAATGCGAGATCATTCTATTATTTTCCTAGGTCGGTGTTCGAATGGAAAACTTGGAATATCATCTGGAGAAATACTTTGGACCCAAAGGACTTCTGAAGTCCAGAGGAATCAAGTTTGTTGACAAAGTCGGTGATGATATTGAAGAGGCAGTGAAAAAAGTCAAGGACGCAGCGAATAGACCTAAACGTTCTGTCTCCAAGGAACAAGCTTCCGCCGCTACAAACAAGGTTTGTTTACGGTTTATTTATTTGTAATTCAAATAAAATTTTCATCTATAAAGTCATTAAAACAGTTTCTAAGTGAAAGATTGAATATATATTATGTAAATCTGTGGTTTTAGGAAGTGTTGCGCTATGGCAAAGAATAATTAACTGTTATAAATCGTAAAAAAAAAAAATATTGTTTTTGTTGGATTTTAATATAGTTTCTTTCATCCAACAGTAAAGTATGTCAGTCAAGACATAACTATACTCTATAAAACTGCATTTTCACAAATAAACCCCAAAAGCAATTAAATAGTACACTTTGTGATCAATCTTTATTACTTTATTAAATTGTTTTTGTACTTTGAGGCACTGTTGTTCTTTGTACAAGGCATTTTAAACCCTTAAAATACTTTCTTGTGTTTCTGTCGTAAGTGAAATTTAAATTTGAATAGATTATATTGATTTGCTTTTACGCCTTACAGTGTCCCAAAATAATCATGTTATTTTTTCAATACATAATTGAGGTGCATTGTTACGGAGGCCGAAAACCCACTTTGGTTTGAATGTCCACAGCTGTATGGTAAGTTAATCATTTCAACATTGAACTGAAGTATGTGAAAAATATCGTAATTTTTTAGAAAAACTGTTTAGTGTTTCTTCACTTTTAAAACTTTTCAGAAGGTTACACTTACATTATTTTATTTTTCTCCAGATTGAGCTGGGCCCCGACTACGAGGATCTGGACACTGACTTGGATTTGTCTGTGAAACTGTTTGGCTCAGACATCGCTTGGTTTAACTATCACTACAACCGCCTTGATGTCAAGGGACTCAAACAGAAGTTGCATGGTGAAGTAGAACAGCTAGCGGACAAATCTAAGGCTTTGGACGTGAGTGATTTAGTTTTTAATTGATTCATACACTTTTTTACTCGACCACCAATTGACCTCTTCTCCACTAAATAAATGTTCTTAAATCTCATCCCCTTCATATACGTATTGTTTGTAAATTAATTGAATAACTGTTACCCTATATGAGTATTAAACTTACAAAACAGTATGATATTCCACTGTGTTTGTTATTTTTCCCAGTTGGTCATCAGCTATATGAAATTTCCTTAACATCAAACATTCGCTGATTAATGTACTGAATAATAAAGCAAGATACTCAATTGAGCAACACCTCTTAGGGCACACCTTTTCCTGGAAAGTGTCTTCGTGTCTAGAGAAATAGCAGGGTTAAAATATCTGAAATAATCTTTTTCTGGTTGTATTTGGTACTAAAGTCAATACTATAAACACTCCTTTTCCCCACTGGGCATCGGAGGTTATGTTTTAATTTACAAGTTTTCAAGTGTCTAAAAAAAGAGATCCTGCAGTATAAAATTACTTTTATATTTCCGTTTCTCGAGCAGTTTTAAGTTTGCTCTGTTGATTTACAGATTGACTACAAGAAGGCTCGTCAGTTCCTGGACGTTGGAGTCAGCTACCCTACAGGCCTGGGACTGGCTCTGAAGGTCAAGGTCAGCGGAAACTCTGCAGTCAACATCAAGGTCAAGGGTAATGTTGACCTCAAGGCCATCTACAACCACCCCGACACTGCTCATGTGGCTCTGCAAGTGGTGCCCAGGTAATTCTTCATTTCTGTATGGTTTTGTCGTCCTTTTTAATCTGTTTGGTTCGGTACACTGCTTTTTTAACCTACCCTGTAAACCGAACCCCGGGTTAACTGAAATAATAACAAACTCAAATGAATTGGAAAATTAGCTAGCTATGGGAACTGTCTGCCAATGGGTACTTGGCCACCAGAGTCTAATTGAGCAGACGTTGATACGTACCTTACACCATGATAAAGATAGTACAGAAAATAACTTAATATTATTTTGAGAAGTAGATTTTGTATTTAGGACCTACAATTGTGGATTTTAAAAGAGAGTAAAATGTTATTAAAATATGTGAAAGCGTCTGTTGTAGATCTCTTTGAAATGACCTTACCTTTTCATTTTGTTTAATCAATTATTTTAGGCAAGGAAATAAGACAGTGAACCTGATCTAATTAATCTATTGTAGTTATTTATAAGACCTCTTTGAAGTGGCCTTGCCCCCTTTATTTCGGTCAGTTGTAGTTTGACTTTAAAGTTAATACAGTAGGAATACTTTTTGTTATCTTGCAATGGAAAAGGGGTGTGAACCTGGTCTAATTCATCTATTTTTTTTCAATTTGTAAGAGGTCAAATGTATTTTTCAGCGCCAACGTTGAGCTCGCTTCTCTGTTGTCGGTTGACGCTGACGTTGTTGAGACCGGAGTCAAAGTATCGGCCAACCTCCACTCTTCTACAGGTTCTGACATCACTGTTAAGGTGAGTACCCAGGAATCTTTACAATCAATGGATGTATAAAGTAGCAATGGTTCTCAATGCAAGTTTAACCAAGCTGGATTATTTCATTTGAGATTATTTTATTTTGCTGATGGGTGTTTTCTAAATGAAAACTGGGGTTTTAATGCTAATGTATTATATTACATCTAACCTACAGTTTTAAATTTTACACTAGATGAAATAGTAACTCAAATAGTGTTGGAATGTTCAAGAGGTTAAGCAATGGTGATATAAGGTGGTACGAGGAGATTACTTGAATTTCACTGTCTATCTGACAATGACAGATTTTTGTAGATAAAACAAAAATTGCCTTTTTGTCTACCTGATCTGAATTCATTGCAAATTCTACCTTTTGGAGATTCGTGAACATTCATATGTATGTGTCTCGACTACTATGTGTGATCCCGAATTAGAAACAGGAGTGATGTAGCTGTTTCGACAATAATTAAACAGTCATACCCATACCATTACCAAAGTTTATGAGAATTCCACTTATCATCTAGATAACAAAAATACTACTTGAGTTCCTACTTTACTAGTTGTATTTAGTTTAAGTGTAATTTTAAAGTAAATATTAATCATAATTAGCTTGAAAATCCTGATTATTCATCCAAAAACACCCTAAATTTCCAAAATGTTTAAAAATAAAAATTTACACTTTGAATTTTTTTTATGTTGATTTGATCCATTGTTAGAAAATATTGTACCTAAATTTGCGAGGCATTAAAGAACTAACAAACTATTCCTCATTATTTAGGTTCTGGACGGCTACGGTGTTGACGTTAAGCTCGGTCTCCCCGTGAAGAAGCAAGACATTCTCAACTTCAATTCCGATGTTGTCTCCATCGTAAGAGAGAAGAAGGGAGGCGAGGTGGAATCACCAATCAAGTTCGATGTTAAAAGGTAAAGATATCTTGTGTGTGAGAGACTTAACAGATACAGTGCACAACAAATTAATTTATGTTTTTTCTGTGATTAATGTTAACAGGATTTTTGGAAATTATGTAGATGGGAATTATTGAGGCTCTTAAGTATTTCTTATGATTTGTATGCAGACAAATATACTAACTCTGGATATGGAGGTTAAATTGTTAAGAATGTCTATCTAGGAATTCTGAGTGAGCGGGGGGTGACTTAGATTTTTATTTAATAGTCTATTTATTTATATCAACGTTTTTCTTCAAAAATTAAAAGTTACTTCATTTTAACTCAAATGTATTCTATAATTTATTTAGTGGTTTTGGCCAATCAAAAACTAAACCATCTGTTTGTGAGAGAGAAAAGAAGAGATTGCCTTGCAAATATTTGTGGAGGCTTTCATAAACTGTGGACATTAAGCAATCGATTACGTGGCACTAATAATACCTGGAATGTGCCATGGATAGAATCCTACCGAAGGCTATTGTAGGTTATTACTTGTTATATAAATTGCTGGATTTTTTAAAAAAAGGTGCAAGAACTGTAACATATTTAATGTGTTTGGTACCTATTTATCCTAATATTTTTATCTTTCCAAAAGAGAGGTACCTGAACGCCGTTCCGCCGTGTTCCTCCTCAAATCGTGCACAGGTTATAATATAGGTTTGCAAACAAATATTTTTTGAGAACAAATATCTACATCTCTTATATTTTTGGTCTCAAATGGTGAAATGACCCTACATCAACTTGATATACCTATAAACATGTTGTAACTCTTAATTATTGATACTGAAGTAGACATCTCGGTACTTTCGTATTATGTTTACCGACCACACCTAAATTGGTGTTGGGTAAGGAAAATTTTTTTATTTAAACTATTCAACTTATTTGGAAGTCGATTTAGTGGTGTGGTTGGTATAATACAAAAGTACCGACATCTCATTTTTTATGGGAACTAGTTGTAGCCAATTTTTATTAACACATTCGCTGCGGATGACGCACAAGTGCGTTTCGCGCCATTTTGTAATTTGCCGCCATTTCGTGCGCTTTATACTTTTGTTTTTGTTTTGACTTGTGTATTACTCCAGTTTCCAGTTACGCACTTGACTTTTGTTGCAGTCCGTTTTTGTTTATGTCTATTGGTTAGTGAACCACGTGCACGCAAACATGGACTATTCGGAAGAGTTGGTTGACGATCCGGGTGTGCCCTCCCCTTGTAGTTCCCGTGATGTGACTGTTAGCTCTAATATGACAGTTAGTGAAATTGACCTCTTTAGTGACCAAACAGACAGTAGTGAGGAATACACGAGTGACGAAGAGTACCAGCCTAGTGACAACGGCAGTGAATCAAGTATCGGTGAGTCATTAGTAGACGAATTGGAAGACAATTTTGATTACGATGATTACGATTTAGCTTGGGATGAGGACCCAAACTCCATGAAAACATTTATTTTTTCATCTCCAGTAGGCTTAAGAGTTCCAATCCCTGGGGAAAATAAACCAGCGGACTTTTTTCAGTTGTTATTTGATGATGTTCTGCTTGAGTTGATCGTTAAAGAAACTAACAGTTATGCCGAAGAATTGTTTCTATCCAAAGATCACTCTGAGAAATCACGCATAAGTTCATGGAAAAATTTAACTTTGAATGAATTTAAAGTTTTTCTCGGACTCCTATTGCACATGGGTCACATCAAGTTGCCTAAGATCCAGGATTACTGGAAGAAAGACAAACTTTTCAAAACCTGTTTTGGTGAGTACATGGCACGAGATCGCTTCCTTTTGATATTACGTTGTCTGCATTTTGTAAGAGCAGACGCAACAAGCACTGACCGTTTGCATAAGATTAGGTCAATTGTTGATTATTTCAATAACAAAATGATTAACATTTATAATGCTGGGAAGGAGCTGTCACTGGACGAAGCAATGGTCCTATGGAGAGGTCGGTTGCCTTTAAACAATACATCAAGGGCAAACGCCATAAATATGGCATAAAACTCTACGTTTTGACTGAACCTAACGGGCTGATTCTAAAGTTTGCAGTCTATGCTGGAGCCTTAGATCAACTGACTGGTGAAGGACATGCTAGTAAGGTAGTAATGTACTTGATGCGTGAAAAGCTGGGAAGAGCCCATTCAATCTATCTATATATATAATTCTGTAAGACCAAATTTTTACCAGAAAATTGTGGACGTCTGGTAAGTCGCAGAAAAGTGGGAGGGGTCTTAAATTAAAGGTCTTGACCCCAGGGACTCGGGAAAAATAGCAGAATTCCCATAAAGTTACCACAAAACGAGATATAACGTAAAATATCCACCATAAGAAATGCATGGGGACTGAAAAACGTCTGCATTCTGTCAGCTGTTACTTATTTATTTGCAATGTTTACATTTATTCCAAAAGTCAATGTTTGTAAATAATGTTTCAAAACGAATTGTGTTTTTAATTTTTTTTTCCGTTTTTATAATGAGTGACGTAACTAGACAGGGTAGGGGAAGACCTGCAAGACGTGGAAGAGTGTCCAGGAATTCAACAGACTTAAGAAATTCAAAAGAGAACGTCATGTAGGGCCTAACTGTGAAATAAATCTAGAAGCTGTTTTACAACCTGTCTTTTGAAGAACGCTGGAAAATGAGTTGAGTTGTTTCTCACAATCTAGGTCCGCTTAAAGCACTTGCATGCATTGTGGCGCATTTCACTTCGCAGAGGAGGCCACAGATGGACATTTCAACGCATGTTGCCACAATGGACATGCCACAACCTCAAGTAAATGGCGAACTAACTGTTTTGACATGATTCGAACTTCATAAAAAACATAAGGCAGTACAACAGTGCAATGGCTATTGCGTCGCTTTCCGCTACACAAAAAGAGATTCCGGGAAATGGGCCTTACTGTCTTAAAATTCAGGGACAAATTCTTAGATATATTTCTGACTTACCACCGCTAAATGGGGAGTTGCCTTCATAATAATTAATAACAGTTTTAACCTTTACATTTGGTTCTCAAAATGGAAACTATAACAGAATTTGTAAGATTACAAAACAAATCTTCAATTTTAAACTAGAAAAGATGTGCAATGTTTGGTTGTATGATTTCAGCTCTGATTCGTCGTTCTCCGGGCTCAGGCCAAACCGTGTGCATGTTTCCATTTGTTAATATGTTGTGTTACAACAGATTTAATCATTATTTTACAATTGTATTTCTTTGACACATCAGAAGCAACGAATATACGACTCCAACGGAAGGAACCTTAAGATATAAAACAAGAAACACTGTTAGTTTTAAGTAACATAAAATTGATAATTTTAAAAACATATTTCAAATATTTGTCTTTTTATATATGGTTTTTTTATTGTAGTCTAAATTAGGGGCTATGGCCCCTACAGGCCACTAGTATGGATAATTTTTACAATAGTATAGAATTGGCTACCGAGCTTCTTGAGGAAAAAACATACACCACTGGTACTCTTCGAGCTGATCGTAAGAAAACCCCTAAAACGGTTGTAAATGCCAAAGTAAAGAAAGCAGAATCAGTTGAGAAGTACTATAAGGGTGTAATGTGTGGTAAATGGAGAGATAAGAGAACTGTTCTGTATCTCTCAACTCAGTACTATAATGAGATGGGTACAGCAACAAACAAGAGGGGTCAGGAGAAATTAAAACCCTACCCTATTATAAAATACAATGAATATATGAAAGGTGTAGATCGTCAAGATCAATTTTTAAGCTATTATCCATGCGAAAGAAAAACCCTTAGATGGTACAAGAAGTTGTTCGTCCACATTCTTCAGATGTCCGTACTGAATGCCTTTTTCCTGTTTAACAAACATACCTTCGGTAAGAAGCTGCCGCTGTTGGAATTCCGCTTAGCAGTAATTAGACACCTGTTATCACCAGTGGACATCCAGAACCAACGACCAAGAAAAGTGGCGACAGACCATCTGCCAACGAAAAACCCAGTGGGGCGGAACAACAAGACATTGCGGCGGCGATGTGTCATCTGCTACACCAAAGGTATACGCAAAGACTCAGTGTACCAGTGTGAGGGTTGTGCTGAAAAACCAGCTTTGTGCCTCGGCGACTGTTTCAAGGAATATCATGGCTAAACATGACCTGACCACAGGGAGTTCTTCAGATTCAAGATGGACTTGTATATAATATTGTATTTTTTGGTCACAAATATGTTATAAATTGTGTGAAATAAATTTTGTATTTAATAAATAATACAATGTCTTACTATTACTAAACAAACACATACAAAACAGCTGAACGCACATGTGCGTCATTCGCATTTTGGCTGTTATTTGATGTAATGTGCTAATGACGCACATGTGCGTCATTAATTTTTTTTTTGGAAAAAATTGCAAAAATTACTTTTTTTATACTTTTAACTATAAATGAACTTATAAAAATGTATTAATAAGTTATTTACGAAAAATAATTTTTAGCACCCCACATACAGCCATTATTATAGTATAATATTATTAGCAGCGAACGTGTTAAAAAAAAAAAAACTGCTATAACTATAACATGTGTATGGAATACCTAGTTTTATTCAGTCAAATTCTCAGCATCACTGACTCTAACCCTGTCCACAGACAAGACCACGGGGGTTGTTTTGACCAGCTGAGCGCTCTCACAGGACTCACCGTGTGTGGAGAAGTATCTCTCCCCATGGAAGGGTTCAAGGTGCTCAGTCCTGCGTACGGTCCATCGCGCGCGTCCTTGCGTCTGGAGAAGGATGATGAGTCACTCACCGCGTACCACTTCAAAGCATTCTACAACAACAAAGGTACGACATGTCAAGTCAAGTGTTGTGTTCAAAAGAAAAATATCAGTGTCAAATGGGAATATTTGATTGAAAACCTCTTCTGCACAATATGACATCCTTGTTATTGATAAATTTAAAAAAAGTGATTTTTTTTATAATTAAGTAGACTGCCCCTTGTTTGGATAACCTTACTTATAAAAAGTTTGAACCATTAGAAATACTGTATTTAAAAAATTGTATGTGTTTCAAAACCTCTTTTTATTTGTAAAAACTAGTAAACTACAATACTATACTATTCAATAAAGGAATATTAGAATCTGTAAATATAAATACTATACAGCGCAGGACTATCTATCAGGTTGTGCCTTGTTTGTTTATAAAATAAACCATCCCAATCATCTTATTTTCAAACAAATTAAGTCTGAATGAGAGGGAGATTTTTGTATATTGTCTCTAATCAATCTGTAAACCAAATACAGGTTTTAGCAGTCACAACTGTTATGTTTAACTGTACATTTGTTTTTACAGAGCCAAACCAAGTAACCTTGGAGGTACTTTTGGACACACCCAACTCTAAGACCAGCAGAAAGTTTGGAGTTCACGTTCACGGTACATCAAAGCCTCAGAAACAGATTACCGTCACTTTGGCTTCTCCGTTCAAACAAGCATCCTTTGAAGGTAATCCATTAGGCTATGTAGAATAAAACTGTGCAAAGTAATCTAAATATAAAGATTCTTTCATTAGTTGGGATACTAGTGTATGCGAAGTGTTTTGACAGTAACGTTGTCTGACATTAAAATATATTGCACTCATTGCTATTGCAGTTCTAAAGATACTATGGCTAAATGTTACCACGTTATGTGTAAATACTAAATGTGCGTTTGGTCTATTCTCTTAAATTTAAATTGATTGGCATGGATTTAAATTTCTAAAGGGAAAGATGGCTGAAGCTAAAATTGTTGTCAAATTATTATTGTGGTAAAATCTTGCCATGCTGGCTGACTGGGGTTAGATAATTTAACAGGCACTCTATTATAACATTTTTGTTGCTTTAGTTTTTAGCAATTTGTTATATCCCCTTTACATTGTAACCTGAAAAAACCTGCGAATAACAACAATAGATAAATATAATCTTTCTGGTTTTCTAATGTTAGTAGCAACATACAAAGTTGTGTAATTGTGTTAAAAGACCATTCAATTTATTTAATACCATTACAAATATATATTTTCAATATTTTCATGCAAACTATCAATTTAAGTCAAATATATGGTTTAAGATAAGATATCAAACAGTTTTTCTTGTTCCATGAATTTAATACTAATGTTACAAAGGCTTGGTAGAACATAAGGACGTAGAAACACCACAAAACTTTTTTGTTCTCAGCCATGAATGTTTGATATTTTATGAAGTATTTTATTAAATCTTGAAAATTAGGTTTTGACTAGGGGTGTGCGATGCATCGAAAATGCATCGAAATTTCGATTCGATTCGATTCGATGCATCGAATCGCGATTCGATTCAGTGGTGGTCAAAAAACGATTCGATTCACGAGGGAGTCAGTATCCATATACGAAAAACGCCTGCAGAAAGTCAATGCAATACCCGCAATACAGGAGCGCGTTGCTGTTGCGTTTCCTTTACGAAGGCGTTCTTATTTAATACATTCTTTGCATTAAATATAGCTTTAATTGTTTTATATTTTTTTGTTTTGACATTGCAAATGATTAGAGGTTTGTTTTTTGTCTTGATGTAAGCAGTGTGTGAAATATTTTACTACTGTGAACCTAGCCAAAACAAGGTAGGTTACTCCAAAATCATTTTAAAAATAAGTCTGAAAAATTGTTACTTAATACTTAACTAGTAAGATTAATGTTATAGACTGATTCATTTGGTATTTTTGTTAGGTGTCTGCCGGTCCCCGTCCCCGAATTTTTGTTGGGGCAAAAGAAAAAAAAAAAGAATAATTTATTTCCAAAGAAACTCTCTTATATTATTATATCTATTATTACAGAGGAATTAAAATGTTCAAATGAGAATTAAAAATTAAGTTGGCTCACGACCTTTAAGAATAAAGACACAACAGAGCAATTGCCGCACTGCCACTAGCCAGAGCCAGGTCTAGTCGTCTACTGATAAGAGTAACAAGACAAAAGCCGTGACGCAACACTAACAGTGCAAAGAAAACAAAGTCAAAAGAATAGAAAGACTATTTATCCAGACATACTAGTATAATCATTTATTGTTTATTCAATACCTAATTAAAAATATATTTTATTATTTTACATAATAAATTATAAACAAAAGAAATATCTGATATAGTGAACAGATCTGTATCTTGGTTAGATGGGGTTAAAAAAATATATTTCTAAGATCCAATACAATATTTACAACTCACAAATTACATTGAATTAATTTCTTTGAAAATAATCTCTAACAGTTTTGTGTTTTTGAATAAAGAAATATATTTCTTTGTCTCTACTCCCTTGTTTCATCACTTGCATTTTGTCATCAATTGAAGCAACTGGGTAGCAACCGGGTAGTGTAAGAGGGGAGGGGGAGGGTCTATGACCTTGAATTCACACATCGTTGCCCGGGCCTGGCTGGTGAGACTGATTCATTGTTTTTGTTGACATACTACTACCCTTCCTTAAGAGAAAAAGGCCCTGCTGTTCCAAAAACATTGAGGGTAGTTTAAAAACATTGACCTGTGTTGCCAAGGGCACTAGGCTAGAAGATAGCATTTAACTTTCTTGTCTCTTGATTTAATATTATTTTAATCTTCTATATATTATTTAAGAGTTACTTTTCGGGTACCTAATTAGTTGTGATATTGTTTGGCTTTATTTTATGGATTTTTAATTCTTTTCATTCATTAGCTATCAAAATCAGTTGTTTTAGGATTTTAATCTCTTGCAGTAGGTCTATACTACTGTATGACATGATATGCATTTTTTAGTCCTTATTAATTATACCATAAACAATGTTTGTATGTTATTTACTGTTTTTGAGTTTTATAGGAAATTAGTTTACACAATATCTTTTCTTCAATGAGTTCTCCACTTGACATGTTGCTTCTAGCCTATTACTATTTTAGGCCCTATAAAAATAATGCCTAGGTAAAGCTGTAGGCCTACTGATGCCAATAATAATTCTTTATTTATGATGATGTAACAAATAATGTAAGTGTGAGGTTATTATACTAAGGAGGTTAGGAGGCAGGGAATGAATGATACATATTGCATGGTGGAAACATATTATTTTTATTTTCTTCTTGCTTGCAGTCCTGAAGCCGGTCCACAGGCCCTAAACTTGTGATATGTAAATTTATTTCTTAATGGTCTTTTTATATTAAGTTCCATTCAAATTTGTTGTAATTTAGCTACCGGCACCTATTTAGTTATTTAAACAGTTATTAAAATGAGAATGAATGTCTTGATGAAAAAAATATTTTCTTCTTTCTTGCAGTTGAGCCAATTCAAGTAAAAATTATGAAATAGGCAAGTAAAGCAGCTCACTGGTATTTCCAGCAGTTATTCTAATACATATGATTGAAAATAAATATTTTTTCACCTAAAATTCATATGTTAAGTATGAAATAGGCCTAATACCACATCAACAAAAATTTGTATTACACAAATGTGATACATTTTAATTATTGTTAATCCACTCAATTGAAAATTATGAATAGAAAAATACCGTATTGCTTCGAATCGAGTTGCATCGAATCGAATCGAAAATCTTTTGAATCGAATCGTTGCTTCGAATCGAAAATTTTTTGCTGCTTCGCACACCCCTACAAAACCTCGCACACAATGCTACAACATACTAACCACTTGTAAAGTATTCTAACCCACATTCCCTGCTCAGGTCTGGTGATTGACACTGACAATGAACAAGCCATCTCTGCCAAGCTGCTGGCCGACGGAGCCGAGTACTCACTGAAGGCTGGAGCTCACGTGTCCGGTGACGGAAACAAGAAGAAGTACGAACCTATCCTGGAGTACAAGTACCCGGAGGCAGCCAAGAGTGAGAGGGCTTGGATAGGACGCAAGGGAGCTGCGAAGGGCGGCCGAACTCAGCAGTCCTCTGTGGGCGTTACAGGTTTGTGCCTCTGTCTGAATTTGAACACATTCACTACAGGTGTTAGGAGACTTCACATACAGAGCAGTGTGACGGCGGGTTCGGTACCTGTTAAGCTTTTGTCATTTCGGTGAAGTTATAAATTGTGTCAGGCAGAGTGGCGAGCAGGATGCAAGTACGGACAAGAACCCTGCCCCGCCATTGTTGCTTTAGATATTTTTTGTACCGTCATATCAACAATTTTCGTAATACTTTAATTACTGTTGAATTAATTTAATACCACTATTGTCCAGTGGTGTGACTCTCAATATTATTGGGAGCCTTTATCATTCCTCCCTCATCATCCTCAATTGATAAGATCTTTACTAGGTCTGTGTTTGATTGTTGAATGTTATTAGTAGTTGACATAATTGACCTTGAATTCTGAAGTAGGGCTTTGAATTATACAGTTAAAAACCAACACACATTTTGAACTTGAAATTATAGGATTACCTTAACAAGTTTTGGTTTTATAAGTTCACTCATGCTTTTTAACCGTACAGATCTATTCTAATCACAAGGTAACTGTTATCAGGTGCCGTTTTTGTGGAGAAAAAACCCGACAGTCCGTACCGCAAGTACGAGCTGAAGGCCGTGACACTGACGACCCCGCGTATCAAGGTGACGGTTGACGGTGTCGTCACTGTTGACGCCGACCTTGTGGCAACCGACCTGAAGGCTTCTTACGACAAGGACTCGTACACACTCAACTCCAAGGTGCAGAAGCTCGGAGAAAGCAAGTACATTGCCAAGATCGAGTTTGTCCCCTCACAGTACCCAGACTTCGGTGCCAGTGTCAAATGGGAGTACGAGAGAGTGCCACAAAAGGTAGGCTACTGAGGAATTGGATTTCCTTGTAAATATTTGTTTACAACTATGTTTTCAAGTTTGAATTTCGTTGGTTTGATTTGCTTTGAGAAATTGAAAGGGGAAGTTTTGGTAAACTTAGGCTTTTTAGAATCAAGACCTCTTTGTCACATACTTGTTAGTTATGTTAATGGATTCTTGTCTGCAGCTGGAGAACAAACTTGTGGTTGTCCACGGACCCGATCTCAAGAGTGAGACTTCTCGTCTGTCCATACAACAACTGCTCAATTACAAGTATGAAACTGTCAAGGTGTTTGACTTCCACACTGAGAATACAGGTGGGCTTAAAAAACCTATAATAGCATATAGGAAAGAAATTATTGTTATGTTTGTTGGCATATCAATTACCAATTATGTAAGGTCAATATACTCTAGGTACCTAATACTAGTAGACTTGAAGTATGGAATACATAGCATCTAATATAGTTTGTAATGTTGTGGTTTTGGGGATAGCCGTGTCATATTCGTGTTAACTTGACACCAGTAGTAGTGCTCTGAAGATGGCCATTTGCAACAATGATGAATCTTCAGCTCAGATGTTCAATGTTAAGACGGGATTTAACCTTGAACACCACAATATTATAGTTAGGGCGATTTGAGTTGGGCTTGTTTGACCTTTTTGTTTAGGCTCTATTTTGTCCTCTTCTAGTTTATCTTCTTCTCTATCTTTTTTCCTGTATTGTCTTCTCCTCAATTTCCCTCCCCTCTACCTTCTCCTTTCCTTATTTTGTTTTCTCGTTCTCATCTCACTTATCCTCCGTTCATGCAACCCCTTAATTCTTTTCGCTCAAGTAAATTGTCTTGTTCTATTTGTATTTTTCTATCTGATTTACCAACTATTGTTATTGTTCTCGCAGTGACCTACCCCCTGCTTGGTATCTCTGCCTCTGTCAAGGGTGGAGCCACTCCTAAGAGTGCTGACTATGATATTGACGTCACTTACGACAAGACCAACGTCAAGAGCAAACTGGACGCCAAATCCGGAGGCAAGAATCCCCTCGACTACTCTGTTGACTTTGAGGTAACATTGATATGTGTATTGGTAAACTACTTAGGCCGTTATTTCTTGAACCTGATGAAAAAGTAAAAGAAATGATTTAGACAAACAAAAAAAACTTTAACATATTTTGACAATACATAGAAAATTGCTGTTCATGAAAAATTATATTAAATTGCTGTCTACGGAAATATCTCATAGTAGCTGTGAGATTGTTTATCTGAGTCGATATTTTACTGGAATAAGGTAACAACCTTGTTAAATATCCTTAAATATCAAGAAACCTTCATTGTGTGAGCTTAAGTATAATAATACCCTCCATTATTATGTTGGTTATGGTGAATAGCAAAAAGCTCAATAATTAGAAGTAAGCCTTGATTGCAATCCAACCATATCGTTATCTTTTGAGAATCTTGCTATTAAGGTTCAACCGTTCATGAATTTGGAAGAAAGGAGTCTTTAACGGTTAACTGTGGCTTATGTACAGGCTGCTGCGTTGGGCAACAGCGTCCACTTCATCAGCAAGCACGACCGAGTTACACCAACCAAGTCCAAGTTCGCCAATTCACTGGAGATTAAACCTGGCGGCAAGTACCAACTGAACGCTATCTCTGAGTTCAACGCAAAGTCTGGAGATTTCCTGCAATCTCTCGACGCCGAACTGAAGATGCCTCAGGACCCTAAGAATATCAAGTGAGTTGTTAAGTGTTAAGATAGGGGACTTTTTCTGTACTTTTCTGGATCAAGCGTACTGGATCAAGTGTGGTAATCTCATCAAAACCATGATTCCTGTGTCATAATAATCTATTTATTTAGCAATGAAATCATACATAAAATTTTAATCCAAAATTTTTGCTTCTAAGGCCCAAATTCATCAAGGATTACAATGAATCTATCTTGTGTTTTTTAATATGGGAAACAAATTCATTTATTCAATTTGAAATAGATGTACTTTATAACTTCAGTTATAGTAATTCAGTGAACAGGAAGTATTAAATATTTTCTTAGTGAGTTACCACTAACTACTTATATATTTAACTTTGTGGGTTAGTGTCCTATTTACTTAAACCCCTTCTGATGAGTTATCTATCCTTACCTAGTTTCACTTGTGAGTTCTCAGGATCCTTCCAACTTATGTCACAAATTCATTAAATGAGTAACGTATTCTTTAATCTGAATGAAAAATATAAGCAATTTTGTAAATTTATAAATCAAAGTTATTTTCATTTTTCATTAATTTTATTTTCTTCAATAATGATTTAAAGTTTTGGTTAAAGCCGTTTTAGAATCATTTAAATGTTAATTTTGTAAATCTTTAAGCTATTCATTCACACAAATTTAATAATTTTAGACTCAAGACCAAGGTTGAAATGAACAACAAAGAAAATGAAATCGAACTCGCAATAAGCGCCGGAAACAAACACATCATTGATTTTGAATACGAGCGCCAGAAGAAAATCGATCCCTCTGGCAAGTTCAAGCTGTCTGTTCCCAAGTACGTTGAGAGCGAAGGATCTTTCGAGGCCAAGGCTGACAAACTTTCTGGAGTTTTCCACGTTGACATCCTCAAGACTGGAAGAAAGGTAATTTGAGACTAGTTTGCAACAAAGCTGTGATATTTTATCAATCCATCAATCAAGTCTTTGTTGTGAGAAAATCTTATGGATTTTGATCAGATTAATTAGCATAAAATTATTAAACTTATTATTAATATTCAAATACATAATGTTCGCTGCATTTTCATCCCCTATAAATGCTGGTAGAGTAATGTTTGGCAAAATAACCTTTTAACACATCTGTTTTACTTGGTTTTATCTGCATTACTTTTTTTATAGTTTTGTGAGATAGTATTTTTTCTAACTGCAAGACTCCATAGCTTTGATTTTGAAATTATCATTCCAGATTGAAGGAAAAGTTGACCTAACCAAGAGCCAATCCCAAGTGAAGGGCTTTGGAGAGGTTCTGTGGGACTCTAAGAAAGACCCAAGCAAGAAGATCCATATTGAGACCGACACCACAATTGCTGGAAAAACCATTGATTCAAAGTGAGTGTTGACATTCAATACATGAAAGAAGTTAGGAAATCTATTGAAGTTTATTGAAATTGAAATTACATAAGTTGGTTTTATGGCCATTTTTACCCAAAACATATTTGGCCTCACCAACTACCTCCACTTCTTTCTATCTTTAGCGTCTTCTTTAAAGTACATTCTCATTTCTTGTCAATTCAACTTTTATCCCATCTTTGGGGTGTCCATCCAAATTTTCCTTCCATATTTCATCATAACTTTGACTATATCACAATCACAAGTTCGCCAGTTCAATGCTGAGGAAGAGAAAAGTCAGTATCCCTCATCTTTGACCATCTGATAAATTATCCTTGCCAAAAAACAGGTGACAGTCAGACAAAGCTATACAGATCATCTCATTTCTGTTCTACACTCACTGTTCATTCACTATCAGCTGGTATGCACCTAGGGTGTGCCATTTAAAAGTAATGTGTAAATTCGTGTTACAATAAATTTAGTCAAATAACCCATAAATTCCAACGAGCTTTTATTTAGTTTTAAAGTTGTTCAACTGATTTAAAATGTTTTTCAACCTATTCAACTTCTGCCACAGGAACACAGTGCAAGTCCTAGAACACAAGGGAGAGGTGAATGTGAAGGGAAGTCTGGAAGGTTCTCTCACTGACGGAACACTCATTGGAGACGCTGAGGTCGTCTTGCCCAACGGCAGAGTCCTGGCCGCCAAGGTGGGACGATAGTATAGTAGCACTGAAACTTAAATATTATGCATGATTCCAAATTTAGAGATGTGTTTTTCAAGCTCATCAGTACACTGGGATGCTTGTGTTCTTTTTTAATTTAACACAAGTAGGGATGGATGGGTCCCGAAATTTCGGGAAATTTTCGGGGAAAAAATATTCCCGATATTCGGGATGGGATTACATTTGATTCGGGAATTTTTCGGGACGGGATTTGGTCCGATCATTGGTGATTTTGCCGTTTCGCGAGTGACGATAACGCCGCTATCGCAAGAGATGTTCCGCGAACGCAGGAGGCGAAGTCATACCGACCATCGCGCCGTGACCGCGAGTCACAAGTTTCTATAGATAGGTACCTGTAAATTGTTGTAACCAAATCTTTTTTGTTGTTTTTATAGATCAGTGCCACAAATGGTAAAAATTGATTTCTTTTGTCTTTTTTGGTAACTGCAATACTCAAGACTTCCTTTTTATCCACAGGAAAAAATCCCGTCCTGAAAATTGGGAAGGAAATAAAAATCCCGTCCCCTCCCGTCCCGAACTAAAAATTCAATCCCGTCCATCCCTAAACCTTAATTGGCAGCCATTCAAGCAATAGTAATCTTGTTTACGTGAAGAATTTCACAGTGTTACTTAAGAAGTTTCCACTTTATGTCCACTAAGTTATTCTTATTATTTAACCATATATAGTTGCTACTCGATAAATTACAATTTTAAACATCTCTACATACTTATATTTTACCATTTTTGTTAGAGAAATGTATGAGAAAATTTGTGAAAACTTATTAAAAACAAAACAAGCATTTACTTCCTAGTAAAAACATTAAAAATTGTGTTTCCCATGCTCATGGAGTAACATCAAAATTTTATGAACTGTAGAGCCTTCTCTCCTATCTAAACATTTTGAAAATCTGGAAAATGTTACACTGAACTCCGTCTAACAATACTTTTTCCAAAATGGAAACCCTTTCAAAAGTAAACTATTATTTCCGTATCACACTCTTGTGTTAAATACCTAATAACATAAGTAGAAAATATACCGACTTGCTCAACAATTTTAAAAACAAACAAACAATTTATAAACCTAAACTTCAAACTGAAATTGAAAATTATTTCTTTTTAGGTTAACCGCCTAGTGCACTTGGGCCCTGAAGACAACAAGGTCGAAGGCACGTGGGAACTGTACGATTTTGCCTCCAAGAGTGCTCAACCCAGGAAGGTGGTTTTGAAGATCGCAGCCAAGAACGTGAACCCTGTGAAGGTTCAGTTTGACGGACAGGTTGACTTGACCTACGTTACACCGGAGAAACAAGATGTCGTTCTGCATGTAGTCGGCAAGAAGATCCCTCAGGCTGAGAAATGGTCCATCTCTGGACAGGTAAACTATTGGTTTGTTACTGTTCATTTGTAGAATTCTCTCTCAGGCCCCATTTTTTATGTGCTGACTGAACTAGTCCAGATCGAAAAATTTCCCAAATATTTTTTAATATCACTTTTAATATAAAACTAGTTTTCAGCTACTTTAATTCCAAAAGAGTTCTATGGGAGAGTCCTCTTTTCCCCCAGAAGAAGTGGGTGAGCATAAGCCTACCCCTCACCCTAATCCCTGGCCTGAGAATTTGGAGAATCTGTTCTCTCGGTTAGAACACAGATCCTAGAAGTCTAGATTAAAATCTGGCCAGTTCCCGATGTCATTAATAATATGATTCATATTCAAATTGTTCATAACTTATAGTATTTGAATCATATCAATATGAATAAGTAATATTTAAATATAATTTAACTGTGAACTGTCTTTGGTACTTGAGGTGTAATTATGACTAAACTTCCAAATGGATTAAAAAAATGTTGGTGATTACATATTTCACTCTCCTAGGGTTCAGTGACCGGTTCACTCATCAAGTACCCGATCCACACCAAGTTGAATGCGGAAGTGTCTGACCAGCTGATCAAGGGACAGCTGACAGCAGACAAGAAGTTCCCTCCGGCTCATTACGACTTTGAGCTGAAGGCTGGAAACGACATCGCCATCAACTCCAACGGAAAAGTGAATGGTGAACAGTTGAACAACGACATTGAACTGACCTTACCAGCTGACCTACCTGTGACCTCTGTAAAGTGGCATACGGCCAACACCGTCAACATCTACCATGCAGGAGAGGCCGGCCGAAAGGTATATTGCTCGTGTCTGTCTTACAATCAAGTTATTAACTATCTATCTCCAGTAGTAGCAAATGATAAGTTCAGCTGGTCTTTAGATATTGTAGTGAACAACTTTGGTTTCAGTTGAGATGGTATCGTTGCAATTACATATGTTGTATGCTATTGTTAGTAATGCAAAATAAGTTTCAAATTTAACCCAAGTCGTAGGACTTTACATTGCATTATGTTAATATTTTGTCACTAAAAAGGGGTGAATTTTTCAGAAATAGTAGATTTAATTCAGCTCACTGGATTTGTTTGCTAACACAAAACGTTCTTATCACTATACATAAAACTAGTTTGTATATATTAATTATTTAATCGGTGGAGAAATATTTCTGTAACTTGTAGTTAAATCAGTGTTCTTAACTAAAAAACAATGATATATTAGTTATTTTTATTTTCTCTCTCCCTGAAGTGTATTCTTAAGCTAAGATATTTCCTCCAAACAATATTATCTCAATGACAATGATATTATTTGCCAGGTTGTAACCAACAACGCCGTACATTGGAACAATGACAAGTTTGTGAAGTTCAACGTGGAAGGAGCTCAGAAGGAGCAGCACGCCGAGGGCAAGGTGGTGTGGGAGTCTCACGTCCTGAGTGCTCGCACACTCACTTACAAGGTCAACTGCGACGACAAGAAACAGAAGGGAGAGGTAGACCTGGCCCTGGCGTGGGAGGGCAAGAACGCAGACGTCAACGTGAAGGCGGACGTAGGCTCAAACCCTGTCCATCTCACAGTGACCAGCAATGTACCCGAGCATGGCAAATTCGAACTGGACGCATACCACAAGGTGAGGTTTCAAGGAAATGTCATCTGTAATTTGTTTTATAGTTCATTTAAATGTTTGCAAAAGGATTACCTTTTTGAAATTTGAATTGCCATTATCTTATCGATTAAATTCTGAGAAGTCCTATTTTAAGACATAATATATGTGTGTTAATATATAATAACATGTTTTTTTTGCCTTTATTGTTTATCTGAAAGCAACTGAACTTTCAAGTAAGCTAGCTGAAGAAAATCCCTGAACAAAATGTTAATCCTTTATCACTTGAGGAATTAAAATACTTAGGTATTGTTTTGATCCTTCTATACACATCTTCCTTTGTTTACCAACTTATGTAATAGATTATACATTACAAAATTTACTTTAAAATCAATTCTCAATGGTGATTAGTACTCTCATTATTGGCTGTTAATCACAAAATATGTTTTTTGTCTTTTTATTAAAATTTCTCATTGAAACATCCTGCTAGTCAAAAATGCTACTTTATTACCTGTATAATCAATTTCTTTTCCATAATTATTTAGTATTTTCTGTTTGCAGATCGTAGACGGAGGAGAGTCAGGCGAGACCTCAATCTCCGCCTCAGGCAAGGACAAGAAGTTGGTCTACACAGGCAAGTACTCCAAGAGCAAGACGGCGCCCTACATCGATGTCAGTCTGGAACTGCCTCAGGGCAAGTCTCGCTTCTACACCAAGCTTGAGAAGAAGGGTGAGCAACACGCTCTGGTGGAGGCAAAGTTACTGTGGCCGGCCCAGGGCGGTGGCAGTCTCGACCTCAACGGAGAAGTGAACGTCAAGAGTCTCGACAGCTTTTTAGTCAAACTTTTCGTCGACAGTCCTAAACTTAGCTTGAACAAGATGGAGTTTGAGGCAGCCAACCAGCCAGCCAAGTCTGCGGCAAAACAGATTTCCTTCCACGGCAAGAACGGCGACAAGGAGATCTCTGGAAAGTGAGTTGTATTTAAATTCCATCTTTAACATAATTTTCTTGAAAGATACATAATCTACCAGAGAATACTTGCAAATTGATTTTAACTTGATCAATTGTTCAATTGTTGTTGTGTGGTCAATTGTTGATATAGATATAGTCTGAACTGAATGCAGTGTGAATTATTGTAAGACAATTTTTGATGCGAAACATGAATTTATGGTACTGTGATCAATCAAAAATTACTCTGAAAAAATTCAGAAAATTTAATCTCTGTTTCTTTGGACTGGGTTGTAAATTTTGTCTGAAAATGGGCTCACTGGTTGTAAATTTAAAAAAGTTATTTTATCACATACTCATCTGAGACAAGATATTCATCCAGATGAATTGCTGTACAATTGTGATATAATATAACCATAACTTAATATAATGAAGTACGGTAACAATAGTTTTTAAATCGTTATTCAACATGTTAACTAATTTTAAACCACACTTTCAGTCTGGCTTTGGTCTCCAAGGGAACCGCACCAAACATCCACTACGAGGGGACTGGAGTGTTGAAGGTCGGAGAAACATCGTACCCACTGGAGTTCAAACTGAAGACCGAACATGAAAAGGGCAAGAAATTACAGGTAACAAAATTATGATTTGCCCTAACCTATAAACCAACATTTGAAAAAAAATCTCTGCTCAAATCCTAATTTTTAAAATGGTTGTTAAGAATCCATTGATTAATTGTGTTGTGGGACACCGTCCGCCACAATGTGAGCTTATTTTGGGGGGAACTTGTTTCAAGTTTCTGAGCCTGTAAAACATAAGGTATCTGATAAACTGCAGAAATCTGCTTATTAGCTATGCCTGAAGAAGATGTGCACATCACCGTGGCTTCACTCCCTTGCCTCAATTAGATCTGTGCTGTTAGTGCAGGCTCATTTGTAATAAAATAAAGATTCGTGTTTTTTTTTTTGTTAAAGGCAAAAACTTAATATATTTTGAAAGATGATATAGTGATCTCCAAAAAAAATTAGGGTGTCATTTTTTCCAATCCAAGATGGCGTCCAAAATGGCCACTGTTATGTACCATTTTTAGGTTTTTCCTAAATATCTCGAAAACTATCAACTTTTTGTATACTATACTAAATTATGAAATTAAAGAAGATTAAATTTCCTACAAGAAAAGTATATAATGTAACTATTTCCGTTCAACCATTTACAAGATATAATAAATAACTTATTCAAATAATCCTTCCATAAGGAATACATGTAAATTTGTATGTATAATAAATGCTAAACGTGACAAAACCTATCCACCTAAGGTCAATATAACCGATATTCTTGAAATATTGACAAATTTTCCAGCAATTTGACACTTTAATAATAAAAATTGGTCAAAAATTAAGGCGAGGGTGAGCACACAAAAAGAAGAAACTATTGCAATTAATGCGGTTTTTGTGAGACCGCCAACGCCTTAATTTTGGACTAATCTTAATGATTAAAGTGTTCAATTGGTGGAAATTTGGTCAATATTTAAAAATTATCAAATAAAAAACTAAAATTAAAAAAAATAAATGAAATTACGTATGGACCTGTGTAGGCTCATTTGTAATGAAATAAAAATTCGTGGATTTATTTAGTTAAAAGCAAAAGATTATTCTAGTAAAATATGATGTAAGCATAAGGAAAAAAGTAGGGCGTGATTTTTTCAAATACCAGATGGCATCCAAAATGGCCGCCGTTTAGCAATAATTTAATTTCTTCTGTAGCACACATGTAATTTAAATTATACTGGAATTGGAAATAAATGTACAAACATGAACGATTGTTAAATTACTATATTAGCCAATTAGTATAAATGATACAGTGTAATCTTTAAAATATAGTCTAACTATTTAAATCACGTTATTACTTAGTGTTCAGTGATGTATGACTGCTAAAATTTATAAACACTGTGTGATATGAGTAGCAATGGACATCAAATGTCTTCGCGCTCTTCTTTTATTCCTGGTTAACTTGTTGTGTTGTTGCAAGTAAAAGCCCAAAACCACAGATTTCAGTACATGGGAGATTGTTTGTGCAACAAAAAATCACAAAAAATCAAAAAAATCACGCCCCAATTTTTTCCTTATGTTTACATCATATTTTAACAGAATAATCTTTTGCTTTTAACTAAATAAATCCATGAATTTTTATTTCATTACAAATGAGCCTACACAGGTCCATATGTGATTTCATTTATTTTTTTTAATTTTAGTTTTTTATTTGATAATCATTAAATCTTGACCAAATTTCCAGCAATTGAACACTTTAATCATTAAGATTAGTCCAAAATCAAGGCGTTGGCGGTCTCACAAAAACCGCATTAATTGCAAATTGCAATAGTTTCTTAAATAATTACAACTTTTTGTGTGTTCACCCTCGCCTTAATTTTTGACCAATTTTTATTATTTAAGTGTCAAATTGCTGGAAAATGTGTCAATATTTCAAGAATATCGGTTATTTTGACCTTAGGTGGATAGGTTTTGTCACATTTAGCATTTATTATGCATACAAATTTACATGTATTCCTTATGGAAGGAGTATTTGAATAAGTTATTTATTATATCTTGTAAATGGTTGAACGGAAATAGTTACATTATATACTTTTCTTGTAGGAAATTTAATGTTCTTTAATTTCCTAATGTAGTATAGTATACGAAAAGTTGATAGTTTTCGAGATATTTAGGAAAAACCTAAAAATGGTACCTAACAGCGGCCATTTTGGACGCCATCTTGGATTGGAAAAAATTACACCCTAATTTTTTTTGGAGACTACTGTATATTCTTTCAAAATATATTAAGTTTTTGCCTTTAACAAAAAAAAAACACGAAATTACATATTGGCCTACACTATGTCTTCATACACTACAATTACAGACTGTTTACCCACTATGAATTATTGAGCCATCCAGGTGCTTGAATCTAATCATTCCTGTAAATCTGCCTAGCCTCCTGTCTGGTTGTATAATATTTTAGAACTATATCAGATGGAACAAACGAGTGAGCCTGCATCTGACTAATAAGTGTTCTAAATGGTTCCATATCTTCCTAAGCCCATTACATTACTCACTGACATGTATTCCCATAAGAGATTCCACAGAAATGTTTTTGGCCTTTTTGAGGAGACCAAACTAGGTTGGAAAACACTGACATAAATGTTTTCTAACAGAACGAGCTGGAAGTGAAGGCTGGCAAGTACTCCTACTCAAGTCACACCTTGGTGGAAATTGACGAGGCTTTGAACTCGTTCAAGCTTGATAGTGACGCCAAGTACTGCAAGGAAGAAGGATGCAAGGCCGACTCCATCAAGATGCACTCACACAGAAAAGGTATGTTTGTTATATGAATTAAGGCTAAAGTTAGGTAATGCTGTTTTAACTGTTTTTACATGGATGAAATTTTCGCTGCCATATTTCAGTTGTCATCTTTGAATTTACATTTTTCTCAATGGAAAAAACTTGAGTGGTTTTCAATTTTCATTGCTTTCGGATAAAATGGTTTGAGTTTCTTAACAAAATGTCACGTGAACATTAAAAAGGTAGGAACATTAAATAATGTGATTTAAAGTCCCAATCTGGAAAATATGAAAATATTTTGGGAGCAAACATTTTTAAATCACCCTGTTAACTTAGGTATATTCTCCAATTCAATTTAACTATAAGACATTCCAAGGCAGAACCATTGGACCCTATCCCAAAAATTCATGCATTGTCTGGGTAGATGAGTGGTTATAGTGCTTCGCCTAACAATTAAAAGGTTACCGGATCATGAGAAATACGCACCTAAGTGATGTCCCCATCTCAATTGATAATAATTTAATTACATGTGTACATTAAATCCATTGATTAAATATCTTCATTCAAAATTATTTGCGATCTTGTGTGGTTGGGTACAGTCTACATACAGCTTCGTACTGACTGTTGACAATTGTAGGATTTGAGGAGTACGAGGCGACCAGCGAGGCTAAGCTGGACATGTTGACTCACATTGTACTGGACAACCCTCTGGTGATCAAGAGTCATTACAAGAGAACCGGCTGGAACAGAGACAACCTGCTGGAGGTGGAGAACGGAGCGGACAAACTCAAGTACCACAGCTACATCAAAGACGACCAGTCTGGTGAGTGAAGGAGAGATGCAACGGTTCTCTTGTGAAAATTTTCATCATATTAGTGATTGAAGGTCTTCTACAAGTTATTCCTTGTAAAACTTTTCTTGAATATCAGATAATAACCTTCCCCTACCCCTAACCCACACAATTAACTGGAATAAACAATGAGAATAAACATTGAACATAGAATATACAAAGATTGTTTTATAAACAGAGACTATTGATCATGTATATAGACTAGTTTTATTATCTAGTGGTTAGAAAGAGATGACTTGACACAACTGATTAGTTAGTTCAAATAGTGCCAGTTCTGTAACTAAAATTTGATTTCTTTTTCTGAAGAAGGCCCTTGTAGGAGGCGGAAATATCGAGTTTACTGTGTTGTGAAGTTTTTTGTGCTTTCTACTACATGGAACTCTTTTCTTAGATAAGTTAGTTGTGTCCATTCCTTCTTCCTTAATGTAAGTCGTTTGAAAGCCATTTGAGGATTTTTTAACTATTTCAAGGGTTTCTATATATAATAATATTCTAAGTAAGTTTTTCCTCCAAAATTAATTTTGAAGGCTTATCTTTCAGAGTTTCAGATTAATTTTTTTACAATTTCTGTTTTTACACAAATGTTTATGTGTTTTTTCTTCATCATAAAACCTAAAAATTTTTATACTATTCTGACTAAGCTATAATGAGAAGCACGACAGTATTCATATTTGTGCAAATTTAGAAAATAAAATTTAAACCATATTCTAAACATTTTCTAATCTCTTGGTTGTACTTTCTCTAATAAATTACATTGATTCTGTACAGGAGTGGAGCTGACCTTACCCAAGCGAACCATCGCTGTAGAATCTGTCTACGATCTGGCAAAGGGAGGAAAACCGGCGTTCAAGATCGAAACCAACTTCTGGCTTGATAAGAAGAACAACCCTAACGACAAGACAGGTCTGCTGTTGGCTTACGAGGCTACCAAGGTGGCTGATGGTGTTTCCACCTCGAGCGAGGCTAAGTTCAACACTCCTGGACTGAAGGTACAGCAAACGTGTAGATAACATACAACAGATAAAGATCGTGTCTATCATGTATAGAGGGATTATTGAAATGCTTCCAAAAACACTGAGAGTCACACAACGAGATGTTTAAGTATTATATTAATCCAATTGCAATTGATTATTGAGATGGCTAACTGAGAAACTTGAGAGGTCAACTGTAAGAAATCTTCTCCTCAATAAAGAAGCATTTTAATTTATTTCATGCTTGCTAAAAAGTGATGTTGGTGATGAAAGTTTCTTGTGTGCATGCAAATCCCACTTGCCATTCAAAAATGAAACATCTACAGCTTTAATAACCAGTCTCAATCTATTAATTGTGATGATTGTAACCCTTTGAGCAAATAATTTTAGTTTGTGAATTGTTACCTAGCTTTTGCCTGGTTGACTTTTATTTTCATATTACTTCTTTCTACCTCTTTCTTGAGCTTTGTACAGCGTTATATCTCAATTTCCTTTAATTTTATCTCAATTTTCCTTGGATGATGATTTCAAAACAATTTGTTTACAAACACAGTGATGTGTTTTTGGCTTCAACTTATGAGAATGGTGTTAGTTTTCAACTTATTGATCGTGGCTGTTTAAATCATAACTGAGATATTCAGACCTCAAAGACATTGTAAACACAATCGCTAATGTAAAACCATAGAAGCCACAAATTTCCAACAGTTATACAACTGAACATGCTATTCTGTTTTGCAGGAGCTGACCGTGAAGGGAGATTTTAATGTGAATTTGAAGGATCGTACAATCCAAGGTAAGCTGGAGGCTGACGTGTTTGCCAAGAAGAACCAGAAGATAGTTGTCGACTACAAGGCCGTCGCTAAGAAAGACAAGGACAGCTACAATGCCCATGACACCCTGCACATCCACAGCAAGGTACGGAGCAAAAAATGCATTACGATAAATGGTGTCAAATAATGGTAAGATTGTATTTTTCAAGAGAATTTGAGGTAATCCACTGAAGAATTGTAACTACTAAGTGGTGTAGTGGTAAAAACAAAAATTTAAAAATCTAACTGTAATGCAGCGGTATATTTGGAGAGGGCAGGCACACTACTTTTGTCAGCACACAGTGCTATCATTAAATATACCCCTAATATGTCAACCTTTTGGATAAGCAACAGACAATTTTAGTGTTTAGTGTGTTGGCTTTGTTCGGTTCATGTAGGGGTGAGCAGTTATTCAATACTTAAAAATATTTCTATAGTTACATTTTTAAATGTATAGCCTATGCTTGATAATTTTTTTATCTGCCAAGAAATTTTTTTTGTAATAAGAACTTTATTTAGTATCTCCGAATACAAAAATATTACAGGTGCTACTATTAAACATATTTGGTAATTTTTCTACATTATATGCAAGTGGAATTAGAAAAATACACTTAGTTCTTTTAGTAAAATAACATACTTTTTCAACAGGCACTACCCATCGACTCTCAAATTGAAAGGAAATTTGAACTGACAAAGCAGGGCTTCTCTTACTTTGTCACTGCTTACTACGTCGACTCCAAGAATGCCAAGAGGGAATCTGTTGTCAAATTTAACATCAAACCTCTCAGCCAAGACATCCTGGTTAGTAACACCTGTTGTTAAGTTTTTATCTAAGTAATTCACACTACTTGGACAAAATATTTTGATAAATTCACTAAATTTAGTGTTTTTTTAGTAAATGAAGTCTTAACCAAAAATAATAAGTAATTGTTAAACGTAAAAATATAGGAGTTCCATTTTTTCCAAACTAATTTTTTTTTGTTGCTGAAATAGTTTTAAGCGAAATTTTTACTTGGAGATTATCTCTTCTAGGTTAAACTTCCAGAAGGCACCATCTTTTCATTGGACTATGACTCGACCAGAAATGGAAAAGAAATACACGGAAAAGCTAAATCTGAAATTGTAGGACAACATTATGAAGAAGAATTTGATCTGAAACCCTACAGGCTGAAGTCTAAGTCTTCTACAAAGAATGGAGGTAAGTTGAATAAAGCAATACATTTTCAGCGTTCAACTTTTATTTTTTTTTTTTTTTATATACAGGTTTACATTCCTTTTTCTTACATACATTTTCTTTTCTTTAAATGACTTGCAGGATTAAAATGTCATCAAACCTGATAGAAGTTTTGATTATTGAAACCCAGTGAAAATATGAGCTTGTTGTTTTCTTTCGCAATTCCTTACTAAGCTACTGATTTTTCACACATAGCATATGATTTCATAAACGTATATTTACATTTTAGTATTAACTTCTGTGTTTTTTTTTTTTTTACCTGTCCGGTCTTGAGCTGTACAGTTAAGACGTGTATACACAATATTGTTATTTCTGTAACAATTTTTTTAATATCAAACTCTCAAAGTCCTGCCAAACTCAAACGAAGAATATCAAGTAACTAACCACTTAACCAGATTCTTATCTCGAATTTCCTATGAATTTCGTAAAATGTTTGATCCAACACATTGTGTTGTGTGCAGACAAGAGCGGAGTGCTGGACGTAGACGTGGGGGCCGAGCTTGGTCAGCTGGCTGAGGTTAACCTCAAGTTCAACAGCAAGCCTCTGCTCAGTCTAGAGGTGGCCCTGGACGAAGCTCACTTCCTCAAGTCCAAACACAGCTACAACACCGACGTTGCCAAGGAGATCATTGTAAGTAGACTCACAACACGTAAAATCATACAATGAAATGACGAGTCATGTTCTCGCTTAAATATTGATGGATTCTTTTCAATCTTGTATGTGGTGAACACGTCACAACCTATTAAATTCACAAATTTTTTCATTAAACAAGGTTAAAAAGTCTGAATACTTATCTATCACTCGTTTGACTATCAATCTTTGAATGAGGTTTAGTTAATTCAAGTTTTATTCAAGTACAAAATTTTAAAACAAAAAAATTATTTTCAACAAGCTGCAAAATCCTCTCAATGCATGTCTGCAGAACAAATCATATTCCTTCCAAAGTCCACAAATCCGGTCAGCAGCATTCCTCTTCAATCTTAATTTAACAAACTACATGAATTGTAACCCCAAATATGAATGTTGAGTATTAAAAAATATAAATGATATTACGTTATATCAATAGTTTCAAAATTATCTTGCCAAGAGTTTTATATTCTTTTGTGAACATTTCACACCCATGATATCTTTACAACGCAGTGTCCTAATGCTGACTCTGTTATGCAACAGCAATTCTACAAGGATCACTACGTCGGCATTGCCAAGTCCGCCAATAAGATCGGCAAAGACAGCGCAGCCAAGTTGGCCACCGAGGTAACAGAGAAGGTCGAGGCCATCCGTAAAGCTCTGCCTAACTTCAAGCCTGCCGTAGAACATTACAAGAAGGAACTGGACCAGATGAAGGAAGAGTTCAAAAGCAACGAGCATGTCAAGGACGTCGTCGACTTTTTGTGAGTTAATACCTCGGTTTTGATAAGCCTAAACACTCTTACCACAAAGACTGATTGATAAATTGGAATGAGTGGAATGTAGAAAGGTTAACATGCCTTGTCCTTCTTCAAGGTATTATTCGGTGTATTCAATCGATCACTAGTTTCGGGTCAAATGACCCATTATCAAATCTAACGTGTGGAAAGAAAAGAGTTTTAAGTTAGTAATGATAATAGCATTCCTTTTTGTGAATGAAAATGTATCCTCGTCTCTGATTACTTCATGAGGGTCAGTCAGGATTTAAATATTTCACCTAAGTCCATTTTGAAAATTTTCCAAACGTCTGAAATGTCTTAAAAGCTGATACAGTTTAACTATTTAGTACTGTTTTTGTCTTTACAAGTCAAGAATTTATAATTACATGTCCAATACAGTTTGCCATTCAAATACCCCATTAACAAGTATTGTTAGAGCTACTTTCTTACTTAAATTTTATTTCGTTTTGGATAGGAAGAGGTTAGTCTTCGCAACACGTAGCCTAGGTATCAAAATCAGTTTATAATCTTCCTTTGATCAGTGGCTATTATATATTTTAATTTTGGCTGTGTTTATTTATGCCTTCCCTATTGGGAAGACTCGCCCACTGTTCAGGGAAGCCTGCTCTTTCTGTCCAAAACAAAATCAAACCTATTCTGGCCTAGAGCTCTTTACCAAGAATACCTACTTTCTTACTCATCTAGCCACTCAAATCACAAACGTTTACTAGGCTTGCCAAAAATCATGCCTTCACTTTAGGCTATCTTTTATCATTTCCTTGTCATTCCTTTCCTTGTGTCTTTCCCCGTCTCCATTCCAAAGGTATTCTTCCTTCTGGCCTTTGGTAAAGTTTATTAAATATCACATTGTTCATTGCAGGAAGAGAACGTTTGGCACTGTGTTTGCACAGATCAGCGCCATCGTACAAGAGGCAGTGACCTCCGGTCAACATCTACTGGAGCTGCTGAACCAAGGCCTTGAGAGAATCACTCAGTCCGTCAAGGCTACCATTCCCAAGCTGAAGGAGAGCTATGAGAAAGTCTCAGAAACTGTGTTCGCTATCACTGACGACCTGCTGAAGGTGATCACCTCATTGGTGGATAGCATCCTGGACAAGATCAAGGAACATGAGAAGGAAATTCAAGAACTCACTGATGTCATTTCTGACTTTTTCCATGGTAAGACGGGGTTTCTGCCAGTTCATTAACTTCATTGGTCCTTTTCCATGAATTCGCTACTACCTTGTTTTTTTTTTAGTTTGAAATGCTACTAATCCTTTAGGTTATTTTAGGTTAGGATAGAACCAAGACGTAACTTAAATCGTCAATCATGTATTGTTACATAAAATAAAAATTATACAGTGTTTGTGAATTAACGGAAAAGATTTCCATTCCTTTCGTTTATTTTTATAGGTACTCAAAGTAAATTTAGTAAGTAGAATTTAGGATTAAAACAACTTTCATTGTCAAAGCTTTCATCAGTTCAGAAAAAAATTAAAATTCACAAATCAATAAATTTTGTTATAAAATGTAATGACTAGGGTAAATGAGTGTTCCTAGTAAAAATTAACTAATATTGTTTTAGAAAATTGATTGCACAGTTGAGATAGCCAGTGGTTCTCCAAATAAGTGTAATCGTGTACCTCTTAACTTGATAAGACAGGAGTTTTGCAAGTACAGTTATTAATTATGAAACCAGATACTTTTGTTCATGTTGAATTGTTATGTTTCAGATATGGGTAAGCTTGGAGCCGTGTCCGTTGGTGAACTTCATAAGCAAGTTAAAGATTTTGTTACTACACTGTGGGAACAGATTCAAGCTATGCCTGCTTACAACATGATTCAAGAGAAGATCCAAGAGGTACTTTAATTCAGTCAGTTCTTAAATTTGTGGTCTCAGAGTGAATACTGTGTATTACTTTTCCAATATTTTTTCCTCGATGTAGAGTGAAATCCTCTGGACGACTTGTGTCATGCAGAGTGAATTTTGTTTTATGACTGTTGTCGACCAAAGACCAGGACTCTACAATGGGTGACTGTGGAAGCATGTCCATTGTAGATATAGACTGATTAGTTTAGTATTTCTAGACAGATTTTACAAATTTAACGAACCCCTATAACGCTTTCTCCATTTGCTCTTTCCTACAAATGTATTATTCTTACTTTTCCACCTCTTTTGTTATATTGAAACTGAAGCATTGATCTACAGCATTCTTGATGTAAAATACAATTTTTGTCACAGCTGAAGAACTTCAAGATCCCGCAGCAATACTGGGATACTTACCACGAACTGGTCACCTCGGCTACCAACTTCCTGCCGACCCCTGAACTTCAAGAGTTCGTCAAAACTGCTTCCGAATACTTTGAAAAGGTTTGTGTGTAGAAAAGTGAGAATCAAACATTAGATAGTTTTAAATACTTAAAAATATGAAATATACCTTGATTTACCATTGTAGAATAAGGTGGATAGTAGATAGCTTACCTTGAAGAAGTGCAGGTAGTATATGCAGGTGTGTATTGAAATGACACAGAACACACAATATTTTGTCTCCTTGGGGACTTTGTCAGGTATAAAGTCCTCCTTATTAAAAAATTCAAAATTCTGCCCTAGAGCTTCATCCCTTGAACAAAACTTACTTTTTTAAACTAATTTTCTAAGGAGAAAGGAAAAATACACAACTAACTCACCTGAATAAATTTTATTTTGAAGTTAAAAGTTTTCAACTCAGTAGTGTGGGAAACAAAAAGAGAAAAAGTTATAACAATTGAGACATTAGGTGAATGGTATGGATTGAATAATTTAGATCAATGTGCATGCCCATTATAACCCTTCCCCACCATCAACTATTTTTGTTATTTTGTGCAATCATCTCAAAAGTTGCTGTTAGATAATATGCACATTCCTAGTAGGTAAAGTCTTCTGACCCTCCCACTACTTTCCCTACATCCCATCTTAATTATTGACACTATCGTTAACATTTTTTTTTTACTAGGTCCAAATATACGTTACTAATTAGTAATTTTATTAATGCCAGTGTAGGCCTATTGAACTTTCACTTCTTTTACCCTACTCACCTGCACAGACTAATGAGTATACATTTTTGCTCGGTGCAGTGGTTATTGGTTGATGAATATTTTAACAACTTAAGTAGTAAATTGAAGCTTGTTTTGGAAAAAATCAGGTAGTACTAACTAATTTGTACAAAGAAGTACACAATACTCAGTTAAACTGGATAAATTCAGTTTGAAGCTGGCTTGCAAAGTAATGATTTATTTTGTTTGCAGATTGTAAAGCAACAGCCGTTCAACAAACAAGAGGCAGCCCAGGAGTTGTACAAGGAGTTTGTTGCTGCCGCTCGATCTCTCGTGCCCTTCCTCGAGTCTTACAAACCAGACACAAAGACTGGAGCTGTTCCCAGCTTCCTGGTGAGTTAATTAAAAATACTAGAGTGGTACTTTGTCAAGTAAGTCACGTTTAGATTTACTCTGTCAAAGGATCAAGTTTTCTACTGATGTGAATTCAAGGGGATTTTTAAAGTGATGAAATCAAGAGGTTATTTTGAGTGTATTGGAGCTTCTAGTAAATATTGTTTACATTATCAGTAGTTAAATTCCACTATTGGCAATTCCAAAGGTGTTTGTAATGTTATCTTGATGACAAAAGGAAAAGATTATGGTTTTGAGGTTCTTAGAGGTTCTACTAAAGATTTTTTTATACTACCTATAATTTAATATGTGTAATGGAAAATGTGCACTACATAGGATCATGAATTGAAAGTATTGGAGGAATTGTAGGTAATTTTTAGTAACAAGAATTTAGTACAGAAATATTTAAAATAAAGGAAATCCTGCAACTAGATAATTAAAATATATATTGAAATAAGGAAACCAAAGGTAATCAATATTTAAAATCAAATAATTGTGTTGAAAAAAACTAAAAAAAAGTAATAACAAACTTTAGAACTTGACAACTCTGGTAAGATTTTGTTTGTTTGTGTAAATTCTAGATACCGTAGACTGATCTTGAGTCAGAAATAAGTTGTGTCTAGATAAGACACGAACCTCAACATTTATTATTTGATTTACATTATGACTGTATGTGTTGGTGAATTGGTTGACACAATTGATCTTGTTTCAGTTCCCGATTCCGTCGTTCAGTCTGTTTGTCGCTCCTCCTGGTACGTTCCGCTTCAGTCTGCTCAACTGGGTGCGTTCCTCAGACCTTCCCACACTCTCTGAGGTGTTCCACACTTACAGGCCACAACACAGCCCGCTGGACTTCATTCCTCCGTTCTATGGTAACTTACAGCATTTATCAACACTTCAAAGGTTTATTGCGGACATTTTCCATCACGAACGTAAAAAACAATACACAAGGTTTCGGATCTGGAATCTGATCCCGTCCTCAGGTAAAAAAACTTAACTAACACATTACAACTAACAATACACAAACGCCCAACCTAAGTTGGAATACACTGCAGAGGGCAGTGTGTGTTGGGCGTTTGTGTATTGTTAGTTGTAATGTGTTAGTTGAGTTTTTTTTCACCTGAGGACGGGATCAGATTCCAGATCCCGAAACGTTGTGTATTGTTTTTTACATTCGTGATGGAAAATGTCAGCAATAAACCTTTGAACAACATTAACTCACCATCGCTAACAATAAACTTCAAACAAAGTATCAACACTTATTATAACAGTAGACACGAATGTCATTCTTAATTATAAAGACAACAGACAATCATGTACTAATATAATGAAATGTGTATCGACTGTTTAAAAAGAGTATTGCAAGACTACTGTTCTGACAAATATTGCAATATTATAAACAGTGGACCAGCGTACTTATAACTTACTCCAGGAAATTGGAAGTTTGTAGCCCGAAAAACATTTAGTCACACTTAACAAATAATCTTAGACACTGTATGTACTCATGTAAAAAATGTAAATATGTATATGTATTTCATATGTGGAAAGGTTATTGATTTTGATCAACAACTGTTATTATGAGATTGTAATAGATAGGCAATGAATATTTATTCTTTGTGTTACTTTTTTATCACACTACATACGGTATTTATCATCTTGCACTTCAGCATTGATATAGTTTAAATACACGTTTGAAGTGCTACTATAGGGTTTTCATTTACCATTGGTAGTTACAATAACCCATATCATAAATTTTAATCAGTGGTAAAGCCTTTTGTAATTCTAAAGTTGTTAACACTATCAACAAATATTGTTTGTGTATGTATAGGTTATGGACTTTCTAATAATAATCAAGAAACTTTAAATGTAAAACTGTTATTGCTGAGTACAAATGAATAAATAAATAAATAATATTAATATCCAAAATCAATGTTCAGCTAGTGCCCAGCTTCTGGGAGGCACCGAGTTCTTCACTTTTGACAAGAAACACTACAGCTTCAAGGGCAGCTGCAGTTATGTGCTCAGCACCGACGCTCTTGACAGCAACTTCACCATCGTCGCCAACATGGAGGGAGGAAAACTCAAGTCTATCACTGTCTTTGACCATGAGAACAGCGTGGAGTTGCAGCATGATGACACGGTAAGTCAAGAAAATCACTACGTCAAATTTGAGGGTTATTTTCATATCTCGACCCTTTGAGATTTGAGATATATATACAGGATTGCCTTGATCGGTAAGGTAATAGCTACGGTCTTTTCCACAAAAATTTAGGTAAACGGTCACATTGGATTTTCCTGTTGGATGGTCAAAGATACATGCCAATATAAACAAAAATATAATTCTCGGAAGGACAGCAACACTGACCTAAAAACTTGTATTTACCCAAAATATTGTTTTTTTTTTCATTTCTGCTGTGGTTATAATAGTGAACAACTTTGGAACTATAGTCGGGACCACGTAAGTTTGCAGTTGGAGGCAGCCAATCACAAGACAAGGCTAGTGCGACATTGCCACATCGCACATTGACAACACTAATTAAATTATACTAAGCAATATTTTCAAATCAGCTGGTATTATTAGATTTGGCAACACCACACGGTTCTCATTGGTTCATTCAAAACCATATGGTAAATAGGCTCCTCCCTCAACTGCAAACTTACGTGGTCCGGACAATAAATAATTCTAAGCCGGTGTGACAATAGAAATGACTGGTAGGCCAGTAGAAATGATCTAGCAGAATAGACAGCTGATTTTGAAACAATTCTGGACCGTTTGATAATTAGTTGTATTATTCCTATTTTTTAAATATTTTATTGATCCATTCTCTTGCAAAAGAGCTGCAAAACTATCATAGACAGTAATATCATAATATTATACTTTTTTTAGTTATCTTTCATCCCGTTCTAAGAGTGGTACAGTACTAAAAGTTTCGCTAACAATTTAATTAGCTTAACCGTTTTTTATTTGCATGATAAAATCCCTATACTATCCTTCACAGAAACGAATTGACATATTCAAAGAAGCTATACAAAATTACAAGAAACATAGTAAACATCAAAAGGAAAAGATAGATACAAGTAGTAAATATCAAGACACTAATAGATGCCTTTAGGGGTGTGCGAAGCAGCAAAAAATTTTCGATTCGAAGCAACAATTCGATTCAAAAGATTTTCGATTCGATTTGATGCAACTCGATTCGAAGCAATACGGTATTTTTCTATTCATAATTGTCAATTGAGTGGATTAACAATAATTAAAATGTATCACATTTGTGTAATACAAATTTTTGTTGATGTGGTATTAGGCCTATTTCATACTTAACATATGAATTTTAGGTGAAAAAATATTTATTTTCAATCATATGTATTAGAATAACTGCTGGAAATACCAGTGAGCTGCTTTACTTGCCTATTTCATAATTTTTACTTGAATTGGCTCAACTGCAAGAAAGAAGAAAATATTTTTTTTATCAAGACATTCATTCTCATTTTAATAACTGTTTAAATAACTAAATAGGTGCCGGTAGCTAAATTACAACAAATTTGAATGGAACTTAATATAAAAAGACCATTAAGAAATAAATTTACATATCACAAGTTTAGGGCCTGTGGACCGGCTTCAGGACTGCAAGCAAGAAGAAAATAAAAATAATATGTTTCCACCATGCAATATGTATCATTCATTCCCTGCCTCCTAACCTCCTTAGTATAATAACCTCACATTTACATTATTTGTTACATCATCATAAATAAAGAATTATTATTGGCATCAGTAGGCCTACAGCTTTACCTAGGCATTATTTTTATAGGGCCTAAAATAGTAATAGGCTAGAAGCAACATGTCAAGTGGAGAACTCATTGAAGAAAAGATATTGTGTAAACTAATTTCCTATAAAACTCAAAAACAGTAAATAACATACAAACATTGTTTATGGTATAATTAATAAGGACTAAAAAATGCATATCATGTCATACAGTAGTATAGACCTACTGCAAGAGATTAAAATCCTAAAACAACTGATTTTGATAGCTAATGAATGAAAAGAATTAAAAATCCATAAAATAAAGCCAAACAATATCACAACTAATTAGGTACCCGAAAAGTAACTCTTAAATAATATATAGAAGTTTAAAATAATATTAAATCAAGAGACAAGAAAGTTAAATGCTATCTTCTAGCCTAGTGCCCTTGGCAACACAGGTCAATGTTTTTAAACTACCCTCAATGTTTTTGGAACAGCAGGGCCTTTTTCTCTTAAGGAAGGGTAGTAGTATGTCAACAAAAACAATGAATCAGTCTCACCAGCCAGGCCCGGCAACGATGTGTGAATTCAAGGTCATAGACCCTCCCCCTCCCCTCTTACACCACCCGGTTGCTACCCAGTTGCTTCAATTGCTGACAAAATGCAAGTGATGAAACAAGGGAGTAGAGACAAAGAAATATATTTCTTTATTCAAAAACACAAAACTGTTAGAGATTATTTTCAAAGAAATTAATTCAATGTAATTTGTGAGTTGTAAATATTGTATTGGATCTTAGAAATATATTTTTTTAACCCCATCTAACCAAGATACAGATCTGTTCACAATATCAGATATTTCTTTTGTTTATAATTTATTATGTAAAATAATAAAATATATTTTTAATTAGGTATTGAATAAACAATAAATGATTATACTAGTATGTCTGGATAAATAGTCTTTCTATTCTTTTGACTTTGTTTTCTTTGCACTGTTAGTGTTGCGTCACGGCTTTTGTCTTGTTACTCTTATCAGTAGACGACTAGACCTGGCTCTGGCTAGTGGCAGTGCGGCAATTGCTCTGTTGTGTCTTTATTCTTAAAGGTCGTGAGCCAACTTAATTTTTAATTCTCATTTGAACATTTTAATTCCTCTGTAATAATAGATATAATAATATAAAAGTGTTTCTTTGGAAATAAATTATTCTTTTTTTTTCTTTTGCCCCAACAAAAATTCGGGGACGGGGACCGGCAGACACCTAACAAAAATACCAAATGAATCAGTCTATAACATTAATCTTACTAGTTAAGTATTAAGTAACCATTTTTCAGACTTATTTTTAAAATGATTTTGGAGTAACCTACCTTGTTTTGGCTAGGTTCACAGTAGTAAAATATTTCACACACTGCTTTCATCAAGACAAAAAACAAACCTCTAATCATTTGCAATGTCAAAACAAAAAAATATAAAACAATTAAAGCTATATTTAATGCAAAGAATGTATTAAATAAGAACGCCTTCGTAAAGGAAACGCAACAGCAACGCGCTCCTGTATTGCGGGTATTGCATTGACTTTCTGCAGGCGTTTTTCGTATATGGATACTGACTCCCTCGTGAATCGAATCGTTTTTTGACCACCACTGAATCGAATCGCGATTCGATGCATCGAATCGAATCGAATCGAAATTTCGATGCATTTTCGATGCATCGCACACCCCTAGATGCCTTATTCTTCAGCTAATCCTTTAATGATACACTTCTAAGGAGTATGTTGGTCACAGGTCCTAGTCAACGGACAGCCCGCAGACCTGCCCGTGAGTGTGGGAGATCTCAACATGTGGCGCAAGTTCGACTCCGGCACAGGATTCGCCACTTACTCTGGACTCATGTTCTTCTGTACACCTCACCTGCAGTCGTGTGCATTCAGCATTAACGGATACTACTTTGGCAAGACCCGCGGACTGCTGGGAACCTACAATAACGAACCTTACGACGACACTCTGCTGCCTCAGGGCAAGGTGAGACTCATGATTTTATTTTGTGTCAACATTTAAAAAATGCAAAGAAATTTTGGAAATTGTTTGGATATTTACTTTTTTTAAGAAATTTTATCTAGTGAATGTTCTTAGTTCTTCTAGTGAATTTGTTGTTGTGTCACAGCTGGCCAAGTCTACTGCAGAGTTTGCCAACTCATGGAAGGTAAGTCCTCAGTGTGCTGATGGTGCAGTACATGACTCTCCAGCCGCTCCTCAACCTGAATGTGACAAACTGTTTGCTGGCGACTCCAGTCTTAGGTTAGTAAACTATCCTATTTGTTTTGTAGCTATTTGTTTTACAAATTCAAACTAATACAGTAAATTGAGTGTTTTATTGGAAAAACGAATTCATAGATGGGTGTCTAAGTAGGTATATTGCATGTCTGGTAAAAATCAGATTGCCGGTTACAGTTTTGAGAAGAGCCTTTTGATAGTTGGAAACTGGACCGAGCTGTCCATGATCGTTAGGTTTTCAATTAATGGTCCTGATTAAAAATATAATCTTGCGTCAATAAACACACACAAGGCATCTTACTCCATCATACACTGATCAGTAGGTTAAAATAGGCAGCATTTCCTTCCTCTCCATATAATAGGGTACCATACTGGGTTTTTAAAAAACAATTTTTAATGTTTTATATTTTAAAATAAATTATTCAAAGGAAAAATAGCTAATTACTGCAATTGGAAAGAAACTAACTGCGGACTAATATTCAAAATATGATATTCAGGTCTGTTACACTTGTGGTACTTCTACTTCAAAACTCATCCACTTTTTAATCTACTCATTGTTTATGTGAATTATCTTCATCTTGTAGAAGTATTTAACATTCCATTAATTATTTTTTAAATTTTAATGATGACAGTTTTACGTTTAGAATTTTTGTACTCATACATATTTTATGTTTTGCAGGGGATGTTTCTCGTACGAGAATCCGGACAGGTTCCGTGAGGCTTGTAACCGCCAAGTTGCCGAGGCCAGTGGAGACGCCAAGCAGGAAAGGGCTTGTAACATTGCTCAGAGTTACACCGGTTATTGCTACTATGTACACTTCGTCAGGACCAACCTTCCCGATCACTGTGGTAAGATAGTGCAATAGAACCTCTCATGATGGTAATTTAGGGGTTAGGTCAGGCTGTGAATCAAATAGTTAATGATTGTCCCATAATGGCTCCTCCTGCTTTTGCTCAGTCTGTGTAGTTGAACAAAGCTGGATTTCATAAAATATGTAGGGGTTAGCTTATTTATAACCAAAGGTAATTGCATTTAGTACAGTTTGTGCTGCAGAAGTTAGGGTGAATACGATACCTTTATTTGCTTTTAGACTGGTTTCATGATTTTAAATTAACCATTGTAGAATTATACATTTCTCTACCAGCCTTTGATGGTTGTTCCAATCCTTCTTTGGACATTGCCACTGGAATTTCTATAGCTTTGTTTACTAGTTTCATAAGATTTTTCTGTACATGTTTATATGCGTTTTTTTAATCTTCTTTGAGTTTATCATGTCTCATCTGTGTTTGTGTAAAACATCTGTGGATGTGCATGAAACTTAATTTATTAAAAACGTAATCCAATTTGTTTACTAAAGAAAAGGAGTTTTAACCATATTAAGATACTTTGCAAAAATTGGATTGCCTTGTGAAAACAAGCTGATGTTGGTTTTGTTTCCCAGGCAAGTGCCAAGTAGGCTCCCAGAGTATTCAGATTGGAGAGTCCGCACCAGTCAAGACCCCTCAGAAGGAAGCGGACATTGTGTTTGTTGTTGAACAGCTGGAGGACAACCAGGAAGTGTTCAACAACCTGGTCACGCCTCTGGTGTCCACACTCACCAACGACCTCAAGGAGAAGGGAATCACGTGAGTGGTTAACTTTACCTAGTATTCTGTTTGTCAGATAGCCAAATTAGCTGTTTCCCAATGTTTCCATTTGGGCTGCTGTTTGGTTGGTAAATATATTTTTTTGACATTGGCAGCACTGAGAGTTTCCATTTGGCAAGGCAGTGACTGGCTGAAAAATTTGACCTTAATTACTGACATTTTCCCTATTTAGTAATATGAAGTTTTAGGTAATGAATGTAAAAAATACTATTGTATTTATTAGGATTTCAGCTAGCTATACAAAACGCTCCAGACCGATATTTCAATTCATAACCTCTCCAGACTCAAATAAATCCTGATTCCATATGAAGTCATTGGGAGTCTAAGACCAAGATTGTGGAGGGATCTATTATCTCAACGATGCAGTTTCACTTGTGTTGTAGTTGTAGATTCCTATCCTAGTGACTCCTGGAAGAATACAAATTCTAACCTTTTTTTTAAATACATTTTTGCTTGCTTAAATCATGTATAATAGGAAATTCACTACAATTTTCACTACAATGATTATGAAAAATATATCACGTTCATAGAACCAATGGTAGTAGAAAGACTAAAACCAGACACTCTCCACAAACCTTTGAAATTTAGGATGAAATTCCATACCTATTGTTCTATTGAGTTCTAGTTTGAATTGTAATGGTAGTCCATGATGTTTCATACTCTGTATATCGTAGTTTTACAAAAACCGATGTTTTTTTTTAGTGATGTGAACTTTGCCCTTGTCGGTTACGGAGCTCCCAACCAGAAGTGGCCAGCAGTATACACCTTCAACGGAAAGTTCAACCAGTTCCCCGGAACCGCCAAGAACATTCACTTTGACAAGAAACCCGAAGTTGAGAATCCCAAACTGAGCGACAAAATTGAAGAAATCTTTAAGAAGATCCAAATTGAAACTGGTGATTAATTTTTATTTTTACATATATACGTTTTGGACTGGGTTTAAGTGTAACATTTGATGGTGAATGCCAAGAACCTAAATCATTAAAAAACTTCAACATTTTCTGTCAAGTTAGCTAAGGGTTTGTAAATGAGTTATAGACTTAATTATTAGACTAAATCTATATACAACAAATCAAATACAAATAATCTTGTAGAAGCATGCAACAATTCAATATTATTATTTTTAATACATCGTAAATGAAGAGCGAGCTGGTCTAGTGGTTAGAGCACGGGACTTTGGTTCCTGAGGTCCTGGGTTCGAATCCCGCCAAGTCACCAATGGATTTTATGTAAGTGATAATGCCACAACCCTAGCCTGAAGTAATGTGAAAAACAACTCAAAGCTCGTGCCTAGTATCTTAGGGCAAAAAAATACATGGAAAGTGCAAGTTATAACCCTATAACTAAAGATTAATATACTTGGAATTTTTTTAAAATTTTATACTTTCAACTTTCTATATTATATAAGATTTTGTTCTCTTTTAACCAGGCATGTCTAAGGCAGCCCAGGCTTTCAAAGAGGCAATCCAATATCCATTCCGCCCTGAAGCAACCAAGACAGTGATTGGAATCCTTTCCTCCGAATGTGAGAAGAATGTCTTACCGGTAAGTTAATCGTGCTTACGTTATGTTTAGTTTGGTAATGTTAATATTTGATTTCAACTTTTTAAAGAATGTAACATAGAGCATAAGAAACCAAGGTTTTTAGAACTTTTAGCAAGGATAGGCTTGCCTGGATGGGAAAGAGTCCAAACTGGCACAAAACTCTTTCTCAGTTGAAAATGCTGACAGTGTCAGTAAAATATTTGAATGTTTTGTGTATTGTAGTCGTAGTGTAAGCTTGTGTTTCTTGTACCAGTTTGAACTCTTTCCCAATCAGGTAAGCCTGCCATTCTCCCTAAAAACTCTAATATTTACAAAATATTTAATTCGGGGAGAAAACTGGTCTAGTTGTAGATCGTGGAACTTCGGTTCCTGAGGTCTATCCTGAAGTAATGTGAAAAACACTGCCAGTCTAGAGCCTTGCGTCCTAAGATCTGAAGGTGGGACGCAAAAAATATGTTCAATTCAATGCTTTTAAATACATATCATTTACTATCACGTGTCGTTCTCATCCAAGTTTGTCCATGTTTCAGTTCCGTTCCCTCAACATGCTCATTCACAGAGTTAACCTCTTGAAGGCCGGCATTTCTACCAACCTGGTCCTGCCCATCAAGGACCTGAGGATTGAAGGGAAAGATGAAAAGGTCGCTGCTAATATTGTTGGTAAGCATTTTAAAGCTCTTTTTCATTATTGTTCCTCTTGTAAACTTAAACATTCAGTTTTTCTTTTAGAGATCTACTTATGTCCAATATGTTCCATTAATGTTTTAACGAGTTGTCTGTGCCGTAGGTTTTGACTCAGAAACAGTCTACACTCAGAGCGAAGCCAAGAGGAAGGTGCTCAAGGGAGATGAAGAAGCATTTAAGAACTTGAAATACGAAAATGAAGCCTGCATTGACTTTGCTCTCGGAGTAAGTCGATATTCAATACTTTTTGTATGAACTTTCAAAAGAACATTTTCAAATGGAAATGAGTCAGTTCTTTTTGGCACTGAATCATGGACCGTACTACTAGCAAAGAGAATCGAGCAATAACAACTGCATTCACATTTAATACTTATATATATTTTAGTATTTGTTCTCTCAGCCCTTTAAGAGAATCATTCCCACAGTTATTTACAACCCCCTGTTTGCTAATTTTCATTGTTAAATTTGGGTAGTTATAATTATATATTTTGATAAATTTAATCTGATAAACTCCTATATTGGTTATACGTAAAAAACATGTTTATCCTTTTGTCACCCTCTTTTAAGTATGTGTGTTACATCTGCTCATGCAACGTATTAATAATAGAAAAGGAACAACCACATATTCCAGCTGTTCTGACTGATTGACTTCCATTCCCTTTTTTTGTTTACCTAACGCTCATCTAAATACCCAATAACATAGACACCAGAAATATCCTCAAATTTTCAGCTAAATTACATACTTAGTTTAACAAAAATTTTGCTTACAGACAAACGGAGCAGTGTTCAGCTCAAGCAACTTTGTGAAAGGCAAGCCGCAGCTGAGGAAGAACTTCATGCAGGTTGTCGCCAACAAGATCGCCGAGGAGTTGACAAGTCAGGAGCTGCGAGAAGAGTGCAAGTGTGAGTTGGAGAGAGGGATGCTGGTCCGAACAAGATGCAAAGTTACTGGCCGCAAGGAGAAGGAAGCTCTCACTGTAAGTGTCCTTTTGTGTTTAGATTCTTCAGATTTTTTCTGTTCATTCACCTCTACTATTTTTTATCTTTCTGTTCATTCAACGTGGGCATATTATTATGGGTTCATTCATGCCACAGAAATTTTCACACTTAAGGGAATGCTCCAAACCCTGGTCTTGCAACTATATTACGTAAGCCTTTTTGTTAGATATCTTAACCCTTTGCGGTTGAATGGCGAGTAAGGTTGCCGCGCGCCATTTTCCCGTAAGCTCAAAAGTGACAACTCACAAAAAAATTTTTGACTTTTGTGGTTGAATGGCGAGTATAGGTCGCCGCACGCCATTTTCTCGACTCCACGAATGGTGATCCATACCATATACTCACTAAAATAAGAAAAAAATCGACCTCAAAGGATTAATTAATTGATAGCCCAATGACTTATGACATCAGTCCAGAACCGATCTTGCTTTCAATCAAATCAGCGTTCTTAAAATTTGAAAGTAAACACTTAATCCACTCGGCTATCAAACTCAGTTATTTGTTAAATGTTCCACATACTTCTCAGCAATTTCTTTTACTTTTTGTGATTGGTACTATTTTTTACCAATACAATTGTTATCAGTGTATTGGTTGAAAATAATTCTTTTGTGTGCAAGATTATTTTAAGAGAAATGAGGTTTCTGTTTTTATTTAAGATGTGTAATATAATTTTTTTATAGTGTAACCTCTGGCAGTTTTCACTGTTTTTTTTTTTTTTTAGTTTTATAAAGGTAAAATATTTTTATTTTAAAATACTCAGGAATGTGAGTTTGTTTTCAAATAGATCTTTAAAAAATTGAATTGCAAAATTAAACTTAGCGTTCTAAGGAAATTTTGTCAAAAGGCAAGTTAGTAGTAGTGTGAAAACTCAGGTACAAATAATACATTTGTATTTAAAAACAAACACTCTCGAAGTAATCTTTTCTAATTAAGTAGAAATGGAGCAGTCACCCTGTTGTGATAGCTCTATATTTGCACAGTAAACACAACAAAGTCATTAAACAACTTCCATAGGTACTTTTCCTTAACTGCCAGTTTGCAGTCTTGTTTAATTGCAATCGTTGTGGTAGTTGAAAAACGGATAAAATGTAAACTTAGATGAATTTTAATGGTTTTCTGACAGAAAACATAGAACTTAAATATAAATTAATTTTTAACATAAAAACTAGATCCTAAAAGTAATTGGAGTAACTGTAATGTCTGTTGTGTATGACAGAATGTAAAATGTGGGATCCAAGGATTTTTTCTTGTTTTTTAGAGGTTGGCAGCCTCTTTTAACCTTGCATTAGCCCTTACACATAGAATAATCAGGTGATACTTTGATTTTCAGAAAGGCGTAAAGGGTGGAGTGAAAGGCTGAGTTCTTCTTCTTCACTAAAGTATTGCTTCTTCATCTTCACAAGTCATTAATTACATCGTAGATTTTAAATTTACACTCGGCTCAATCATATCAATACAAATTATGTGTCTTATGCATACACTTTTTTACCAAATAGTCGTTATAGAAAACTCCTTGTTTTTTTAGTTTTGTACATTGTGAAAATCTGTAGACACCGTAGTTTTTTACAGATCATAGAAATATCCAATTGTATTTAATTTATTAGTAAAAATAATAATATTTAATAATTAATAACTTATAATAATGGTTATGTATATCTATTGCCCTAAGCGCATTTGCAATAATGCTTAGTTATTTACCAGTGATTTTTATATAGGTTCAATATTTTAAAGTGTTCTATATCATGTTTGGACTTTTATAGCAATTTATAAACACAACATATTAATTTGTGATTTTCTTGATATTTTTAGTTTTGTATTTATGTAATAAGAATGAATTTATCTAGGTGTAGTGATTTTGTAACAGTATATTACTTTAGTACTGTTGGCAGGCCCTTGTTATTTCTACGTCAAGTCGATTAATATAAAAAGTCCAGAACAAGTAATTTTGAGCTGTTGTTTATGTCCTATAACACTTTGCTGTTTTGTTTTTAATTTTATATGGTAAAAATCTGTTGAGGATTAAATTTTATTGTCAACATTCAGTTTATTTACACAGATTGTATGAAAGCTCTTTACACATATAGTACTTACTTAAAGAATTTTACATTTCTGAAAAGGTAACATGATAGCTACATTTCAATGCCAAATTATTTATAAAAATAAATTAATGATAAATAAAAAAAGCCGTCCTCAAATGAATGTAACATTTAATGAGGTATTAACTTGATTAAATTTACCATAAAAAAAGTTTTTAGCTCATTATAAGTTACATATTCGAACAATCAAATTTTTATAAATTGTAAAACAAACAAAATTTCCAACCTGTGGTAAAATGAAAGTAGTGGAAGACAGCTAAAATTAGAAACTATCATTATTTATGTACATATGGTGTAATTGATTGTATTATTAAATATTTTATTGTTACTTAGTAAACTATTAAAAAATAATGTTTTTTTTCTATTTCCTGTCTTAAATCTAGAATAATAAAGGAAAAATTTGATCAATTCCATTTCAGGACTATTAATGATCTGGTACAAGTGGATTGACTTTAATACTTCTTCCTCATTTTTTAACCTACAGGTTACTGTAACATATTCTAATATTAAATATTTAATGCTTAAGAATTGTCAAACATTTTTATTAATATGAAAAAATAATTTCTTTGCTGCAAAACTCTATAAAAGCCAACCCGTTTCAACTTTGCAAAATTCGACAGGGGATACAATGTTAACTGTCATCCCAAATCCACAATTTCCAGAGGGTTGCAGTGAACGCTGAACATGGCGACGTCACTGAGGAGTGGAGGGGGTGACCTGTAACTATACACCCAGCAAAGGTAATAAATATCAAGGGATGCGGCTAGTCAAGGGGTGTATTAATACTGTTAATACTGTTCAATGAAATGGCGACCATACATAGTAGGTATTTTAAGCCAAGTATGATTGGAAATGAGTGTAGGATGAGTGGCGCGATCTTGTAGTCTTGTTAGTGACTAAGGCCGACATTCCTTAGACACAGCTGTTAATTAATAGCCCATACAGCTAATGGCAAATAAGGGACCTACAGTTTATAGTGGAATCCGAACCACATTTTCCCTTGGTATACACGAATTGGTCCAGGATAGTACTGCGGATAGTCGTAGTACTCACTCGTGCGGACGTTAATCCACACCAGGGAGTATCGCATCCACAGTGCATGCCTATAAATATCCACAATTCGTGACCTCCTAGTAGCTGGATTACAGGACGACGCCACCCGTCAAACACCTTATATATGAAAGATACAATTTTTACTACTTTTGGACCTTCTGAAATGTGTAGCTACTGAATCATATATTTTTGGACCTTATGAAATTCACTAGCTTCACAGGATCCAAAGGACAGTTTCATTCAAAAGTTAACTTCAAAATTGTATGCTTACTTCTAGAATTCTAGGATTCTAGGGACCACGAATAAAAAAGCACAGTGGTCCCAAACTTCAAGTATTCCCTTTTATTAATACTAGCAAAATCATAGATAAAACATACACCCTTTGTAGATTTCTCATCCTTAAAGAACATCTAAAGCCAATTTTATTGTTAGATCTGTCGGGTGTACTGTAGAGTTTGTGTTTTGTTAACAATTTGTTTCTTCAGTCATTTAAAATCTAGTTTAACAAAATAAAACGATATAATCAAGCATAAAACAATAACTCGTACCCTAGCTATATAACCAAACATCAAAGCACAAATCATGAAATTAACCCTAAAATAATAAAAACAAAATCTCGTTGACACTAACGCCCAGTGTCACAAGACATGAACTAGACACGAAAAACGAGCTTCGAATTCACGATGGGATGGGAAGTCCACTTGTGGTTGGTTAGTCTATGGTAAAATGTATCTTGCTACAGTATGATGAAAAGTGCTTAAAATTAACTAAAAATAATGCATGAAATATTAAAAGCAACACTTGTATTAAAAATGATTTATTTCATAAATTTACTTTACAATATTTGCTGATTGATTTTAAATAACCACCCATCCTTTAACTTTTGCACTCCATAATAAATTAATACCAGCACACAAATATAATAAATACACCACTTTAAAGTTACAAAACAAAATCTTAATTATTGCTTCTTTATTGTTTTATACAGTTTTACTGTTTCTTAAAATGAGAACAAATTCAATAAAATCCAGGATTTCGATTTAACTGGTTGAAACACTAAGGAAGTATTGTTTAAGCAGAATAAGTGGAAGCACCGGAGTGACAGGAACAATTTAGTTTTAACTTCTTTTGCACCTTTTCCAGCAATGCAATATAAAAACATTCATTTTAATCAAAAAGATATTATTCTTCATTCATAAACAATTTCAGGTATACAGTGTATAACTTAAACCAGTGTATAATAAATATTAAACATTAATAACATTCCAATACTTCATATTTCATAGGCGATTACCAAATTCTATTTTAACTGTATTTCATACTTAATACATAATACTTTTCATTGAAATGGCGACCATACAAAAGTAGGTATTTTAAGCCAACAAAAAAAAAATAAACACAATGCTTTTAAGCTTATCAATAACAAATTACGTACATATAATAAAATGTAAAATAAGAATAGGCACTAAGGAGTCACTAAATTACGATTTAGGATTACAGATTAGTGAGTGAGCTAGTAAATAATCAATAATTTGCTATGGCATAATCACTATAAATACCTTGACTATTAATACAACTTCAGTATCCAATAGTCAATGATAATACGTAATTGGTGTTATAATACTTTTGAAAACAAGTCATGTTAGGATTAACGATAAAAAATCAATGAATTTGATTAAAAATGTACCAGATTGTATCATAATTGATTTCAAGATAGAATTAAAAATTAACAATATTTTAAAATTTTTCTTACTTCCCAATTCATAACATAACTTGTTTGTTTTTTACCAATTAAAACTACTACTAGGTTAATTTAAAATCTTAAATCTAATATTAATATCACAACCTAAAAAACATAAATATAATTTTGTTAATAACACAAAGATTAAATAAAACAATAAAACGTATAAAGGTCTTGAAGCTTAAATTCATTTTGGTCCCAGCCATTTCCATCTACAAGTAACAGACAATTATGATGACGTTTCAGCGTTTAGATAAGTAATCAATTATTGATCAAACAAATCACTCAAGAAGTTGTAAGCAAGGCCAACCATAGTAAAAAAACTTAGAGCCAAAAAAAAGCTATTCACATGTTTTAAAAAATCAAAACAAGTTCGTTAAATATTATATACACCTTAAAATGAAGTTACAGTCAAACTGAAAGAACAATATTGTATGATTACAGAATTTAAAATCCTTCAAACATTATTTCAATGATCGACATATTTTGTTATGGTGTGTGTACCTCACAAATCATAATATTATTAATTCATATTTTATAAATACTGCTATTGAACTATACGAAGGTAGTTACAAAATACTTTCAATCTGTGTTTAAATAAATTAACTATCATCATACATATAATTGTCAACATTGAAATATAAACTTTAAGTATGATATATCTGTAATTTTTAACTCAGAATGGTCAAAACAGTTACATGCAAAACCAAAAATCAAACAAATCTCACAGCCAAATATACAACTACATTACAATCAATACCCTTGGTTTTATGCTTAAGTAACAACCTATAAAAAATTAAAAATACAGTATATTAAAAGAAATAGTAAAATCTTCCCCCCTTGTAAGATGCACAAATAAATCTGATCAAAAATGTTACAATCATTTGATGACAGAATCAAACTACAGTTGCACTTTAATCGGTAAACTACCACTAAATATAACAAAATAGATCTATCGTGTTTGAAAAACTGTGTTTCGGAAGCAAATTACATATACTTTCAATATAACAACAAATCTACATAATAAATTCTGAAAAATAAATAATACAGCAAAAACTCAGTCCTTTATTCAGTCTACTCTACTTACAGTTTTTGGATTGTAACTGCTTTTTAAAATAGGTTAAGCATCTTCTAACACTAATTGACGTTCAAGCTATCAATGTTTAAAAGGCACATAACACAACTAAATGTGTAACCAAAGTTCAAGCATAACAAAAAAAAACTACTCAACTTCGACTTAATCGATATCGGTAAATTAAATTTACCACTGTTGAGAAAAAAGGACATGTGAAAATCCACATCTGGATACATTTTTATCAAAATGTATGAGAGAACATTTTCCAATCCATGAAACAACAGTAACTATATAAACTAGTCAGCTAATAAGTATGATATGTACTATAGCATTTAGTTTTTATTATCACACATGAAATAGCATAGCTATACAAGGCCTGTTGTGTAAGCGAATAACAATCTAACTTCTTTTAATATCTAAACATACTTGTCTACTTAATAAAAACATGAGCATTGAATCCATTTACATTTCACACTGAGTTAAGACTTTAGGGAAGTTACAGGAGTAAAGATACTTTACATTCTTTTAAGGCTGCTCCAGACATGCGCCATTCGCCAAGCACCGAGCAGCGACTCTCCGAATCACGAGTAAGGTAGATAGATAAGTGTTTGCCTATTTGGCAGGCAGCGAGCATTCTTGATCGTGTGTTGCCCAACAGAAACGAAAAACAAACAGTGGCTCGGAAAACAACACATGTGTGTAGACGTCTACACGTTAATCGGCAAATAGCAAGACAACTAGATCGCCGAACGTCAAATATTTAGTGCTTGGCCAGCGGCGCATGTCTGGAGCCTTCATGGAGGATGAAACTGTACTTTCAAACATGTGAAATTACTGTTACTTAACTTTGGTGAGGTTAATAAACAAACTAAAACCCTGTTACAAATTCACCGTGTTACGAGACTAAGACTGCGCTAAGTATATTTTACAATTGAGCCATTCATCAGTGCTTAGGGGAGCACAACAAGGTACGTTCCTTTTCTTGGTCCTCCTCGTTGAAATGAATCCTGGTGATGACAATGTCCCCGGTGGACAGTGTTTGTGACGTAGAGTCTGCGGTCGGAGCTGAGTGGCATTGACAGTCACACACCCCCCGGCTTCCTCCGCCACCCCCGCCCAGCCCCGTCACAGCGGCTGTCAACAGCGCCTCGAGACGTTCCATCTTGTCCAGACGATCCATGCCCGTGTCTGACAGAATGTCGTCCATCTGTTGCATCGACTCTGTCAGACTGCGAGGTCCGGAGCATGGACTCAACGCTTCACCTGCATCAGCCACTGATTGTTAAAATATGCAAGGTTTGATTTCTTGTGCTTTGAAAATCCTGTGTGATTTCAGTAACAGCTGTTTAGTCCTCGTGTGTACATCGTCAGGTCTAAAATCATCAGAGTTATGCAGTCCCTCAAAGTTGGGGTTGTAATTAACATTAATATTACGATTATCAACACATTAAGATGGTGATCGTTATTTGAGAGCCACACAAGAGACCGAGCAATTTTACGTTTTTAGACCTGATGAGCTACTTATGAATACAGTATAGTTAGACCTGACGAGGAATCGTGAGGACAAAACAGCTCTTTTTACTGTAACAACATCTTGACTGAAAGGTAAAATAAACCATCAATTCGCTGAACAAGAGGCAGATTTTCAATAGTGATAAAATGCTAAATATTGAGAGACACATTTGTAAAAACTACCAATCAGCTGAGTTCTTTCATGGCTACAAGCAGTGAAATACAAAAGGCAAACTCTAACTAAATAATCAATGGAGCTATTAGCAACCAAGTAAAATTGTTCCTACATTCTAATCGTACCTGATAGTGAATTGTCCGAGGGTGTTGACTTTCCGCTGTTGTAGCTATCCAAACTCGGGTATTCCCCATCTCCGTCCTCACCATCTCTGAGAGAAATACCAACAATATAAGTAACAATCATTACCAAAAAATTCCCTTGTTACGTAACCTAAAAAACACACACATACAAATTGTTAAAGTTAGAATGTTAGAATTTGTTGAGGTAGTACAAAAGAGTATGTTTGAAAAAATAATTGGATTCGTTTAGCTATTCACATTTTACTTTAGTGATCAACTTACTTCATCCTTCCTTCGAGTTTTTCAAGTTTTCTTGCAACTTTGTACGATCCCTTTAGTTTCTCTTTTTCTTCGTCAGTTAAATCCAGATACCTGTGAACATTTATTACCCGGATAAAACAGTTATGAATTTTTAGGTGAAAAATAACTTTGAACAAAACACTTAAGGATAGGGCCTACATTAACTCCTTAAGGATACAAGTCCTTAGGTCTAGTCAGGTCCCTAGGTATTAGGTGTTTTATCAGCAATTAATATTATGTAAAGTTTTGAATTTGGTAGTTTGAGTAAACAGAAATAATGACAAAATGATGAGGAGTGGTTTCCAGAGCATTGTGGTCCAGGAAAGAATAAGGAGAGAAGAAGGGTTTGTCACAAATTTAGCGGTTAGTGTCTCAGACTTCAGTGCAGGAAACTGGTTCAACTCCGGTCATAAATACAAAAAACTTCATGAGTTTTGACCGCTTTAAAAGTTTTAATGAATCCTTGTTTGAAAAGGGCAACAGGTGTAGAATATTAAAAAATAATTAGGCCAGAGCAGAATCAAGTGTACCAACGTTTTTTAAGTTAACCAGAAAATAATAAAATTGTGTAACATGTACTATAATGCTGAGTGAAGTAAGTTTTAGAAATTTGAAAACTTATCCATATCATAACAATAACAAATATAGACAGTGTAAACATTTGGATAAAATCACATAACATCTTATTATAGAACAAAATTATGACAGCTTTAGATTTTATTTATCAAAATGTCCACATACCTTTCGACCCATTTCATAGGGATGGACTAGATTGAATTTTTAGTTCGAGACGAGATCGAGACGGAATTTCCCTTCTCACACACAACGGGAAATGCATGTTCAAAATTTTTACCTGATTTTATAACATTGTTAGATAACTGTTTAAATACAAAAATAATGATAATAGGCAAGAATATTTACAATCTTTTATTAAAAACCATCAGCATAAAATTTTTTTTTAATGTACTACACGCCTAACTTATTAAAAATGCCTACGATTAGGAAACATAGTGATATCAGTTAGGTTAGAGTTCAACTTATCCTTAAATAAAATAAATCATAAGATAAAAGCAATATTAATTTTTATAAAATAGTTACTTGTTTTGACTTTTTATAGCAATAAAACATTCCTCACACTGCTTACACTTAACAAAACTTCCCAAATGTTATTAAAGTAATATTTACATTTAAAGAATTAATGAAATAAGAACGCCTTCGCAAAGGAAACGCAACTACAACACGCTCCTGTATTGCGGGTATTGCATTAACTTTCTGCAGGCGTTTTTAATTTTTTTTTTTTTTTATTCTCGTCTTGATAAAAATCTTGGCCAAAAAGAAATCTCGTCTCGTGTAACGAGATTTAAAATTTCCCGAAAATTTCCCGAAATTTCGAGACTTGACCATCCCTAATTTCAAAATTACCAAAAAAAGGGAAAATGTTTCTAGAAGAACAAAGATCCCCTCTAACACTAGAATAAGCTTTAGGTTAAGTTTCTTTAATACTTGTCTCTCTAAATCTAATTTAATTAGGCCCTACACTTTTTTCTCTGACTGTAAGTATTTTTTTTCAACATTTAGTCCTATTTTTATTGGTCTCCTGTAATTTCTTTTAAAACTTCCAACCATTCTCCTTCCATGGATAGGCCACACAAATTTAAAATTAAATCTGACATGAAATTATTCTTGACATTAATTTGATAACAATACCTAAGCAGTCTTATCTCCCGGTTGCTGAGCACGATGTTGCGGCCTGATTGAGAAGACGATGACAATTTGCTCCTCAAGTCGCTTACTTCACTTTCCACTTTCCGCTGTTTCTTGCGTTGTTTCACCTCTGTCGGACGAATATGCATGTAAACCTGTTCTTCACACAGTTCCGCCAGAAGACCTTCCCATTCTGAATGGATCTGTCTGTAAAATTAAGATAATTTTTTGTTAATAATTAGGATAGTTCAAATTTACAGAGTAGTTGAAAGAGACATATTAAATTTGTTGAAAGAAAAGAATTAGGCATGCAATTGTTGAGGGTAGGTGTGTACGAAGTAGACTTTGAGTAATACTCAAGTAACAAGTAAATTCTGAATTGAAGATAAGTTGAGTAGTTGGATGTAGGCTACGTTTACTTATAAATTTTGCCTTTGCCGCTATGCCATGTAGACTTGACCATTCCTAGCTGCTAGGGATATCTGACCCTTTGGTAGATTATACCTAGTGATTATTTTCAGCTGCTGAATCGGGGTAGCGGATTTTTATCCCCCTGGAATTTTACCCCCTGGGCAAACGTGACGTCACAAACCAGGGGGTAAAATTCCGGCCGCGAACTTTTGAGTTTCGATACATCAGCTCGATGGATTAAACGCGGAATTAAACATATATTTTCACGGTTGTGAGTTTAATCAGAACACATCAAATTATAAAAACCTAGAATGTACGGCCTGGATTTTTACCCCCGGAATTTTACTCCCGGAATTTTACCCCCCGGATTTTTACCCCCGGAATTTTACCCCCGGAATTTTACCCCCCGGATTTTTACCCCCAGAATTTTACCCCTGGAATTTTACCCCCGGACATTTACCCCCCGGATTTTTACCCCCGGAATTTTACCCCTTGGCCAGATATATAAATTAGTGAGAATGATTAATTATCGTCATTCAGTTTTAATTTAATGGTTTCAAACATTTTATTATTAAGTAGCCTATCTTAATTTATATGTAACATTAACTAATCGAAAAGGGTTTTAATATTCATTTTGAGATTCGAGTGTCAGGATTCGATCTTTGAAGCCAGCTAGTGGTTAATATGATCAAAATAAAACAGCAAATTCTGTGCACTTAGTTGAGATTACAAAATAAATAAATAAAGATAAGCTACAAAATAATGAAATGTTTACAATTAATTAAAAACAGAAATAAGAAAATCAATCATTCAATTTCTAAAATCAGCCAGGGGGTAAAATTCCGGGGGTAAAAATCCGGGGGTAAAATTCCGGGGGTAAACATCAGGCCCGTACATCTTCAGTTGTCTAAACGCTAGTTGTATGGACAGGGGGTAAAATTCTGGTTTTTATCGCTAATCTAATTAATCACGCTCTGACTATTTTCATTAGACTTCCAAATCCGCGGGGGTAAAATTCCGGCCGCGAACAAACTTTTGGCCACTCAGGTTACTACGTCATAGTGACGTCAGCTTTGCCCAGGGGGTAAAATTCCAGGGGGATAAAATTCCGGCGACCCGCTGAATCATTGCACAGTGACCCTTTGGTAGATTATACCTAGTGATGAACTGATAAAAGGCTAATCTCGCCCCCCCCCCCCTCTAGAAATATTGGTCATTAAATTTAACAGAGTATTGTTGTAAGTATTGTATTGAAAGTTAGTGCACGCTTATTTAAATTTTTTACTGTTCTTTTAAAAGTCTATTTTTGGATCTGGGTATTAAAGTTGTCAAGAATACATTTTTCAACAAGGAAGTTCCAATATTTTTTATGACAGATTGTTGCATTACTAGCCCAGGTAATGCCACTACAAACAAAAAAGAATCATTTTAAGAAAAAATCCATTTCTTATGGGAAACCTATCTCTTCTCTCTATATTTTAACAGACATTTTATTCATTCTCTACTTTTGTGTTAAACGTGTTTGTGAAATTTATGAACTTCATAAAATTTTTTTTAAATACCTGTAGATAAGAGTTCTTTCTAATCAAATTTGTTTTCATTAATTTAATTTTCTCTTATACCTATAAACTATTTTTTAGACTTAAGATGGAAGAAACTACTGTACCAATGTATTTAGCGAGTAGCTTACACAAAAAATTATAAGCTAGTAAGCCTACTATTTATGAAATTAAACACACCAAGTCAACAGTCTAAATGGCTGGTATAAATTATTAACTGTAACATATTACTAGGTGAAACCCGTCGAAATCGACGGGTAGGGGCATCCTCGTTTATATTGTCGTGTGGCTTCATTGGCAACAAATAATGCAAATGAAATAGCAATGTGGCATTTCCAAAGAGAAAAACATACCGTAAATTGGCTGTTACATAAATATTGACGTTTACATGTATTGTTAATCAACGTATCTTATAAAGGATAATGTGATCTAGTTTAAAAGGAATATGACCTTTCTGTCATGACAGTAGCTGCTTAAATAGTATTTACTCTTACAGCCAAAATATCGTGTTAGGCCTACTTTCAATAATGTTACCAACCCAGTGGGCCATAATATAGGCCACTGCAAATAATTTGTCAAGATAGGTACCATTTTAGGCAAGGTTTTTGTGTTTGGATTTTATTAGACACGATAAGAGCATACTGAACTTCTACTGCAGATGAAAAACTGTTGGAGAAATATAAGCCGATTCATAAATGTCACAATGCTACTTTGAGCATTTTGTAACTAGGGTGAGGAAGTTACATGGTATTTTTTAGGCTGCTGCTCAGTGCACTTTAAGAATATATTTTTCAGAGATAAATTAAATTGTTTTTGTTGCTGAGTAGCTTAATAACATTCAAAGGCTCTCTAAGTAGTCCAGTCAAGGAATGAGGTGTAGAGTGCGTGAGCAGGTAACTAAGCGATTCCTTCAGAAACTTGTTCAGGGGGCTTAGGGTGTTAACATACCAAAAGTCCTGACTCCTAGGTGGTGAGCCAGGGGGTGGAGAGGGGAAAAAGGGGGGGAGAAAGGTACGCATTTTGGGTTTTTTGATTATATCTCGAAAACTATCAACTTTTTGTATACTATAGTAAAATATAAAATTGAAGAAGATTAAATTTTCTACAAGAAAAGTATATAATGTGTTTATTTTGGTGCAACAGATTACGAGTTATAACTTATTTAATTGATATCTTATTAAAATCTTCTTCCATAAGAAATACATGTAAATTAGTATGCGAAATGGGGCGAATCCTATCCGCCCAAAGGAAATATAAACTATATTCTGGAAATCTTGACAAAATTTCCAGTAATTTGACACTTTAATCATTAAAATTGATCCAAAATTAAGGCGAGGGCGAGGTAACAAAATTTCGAGTTTTGGTGTTTTTTTTATTGGAAATATAAAAAAAAACCTTAAATCATCCCATTTTTAAACGCTCACCCTCGCTTTAATTTTTGACAAAATTTCATGATTAAAGTGTCAAATTACTGGAAATTTTGTCAATATTTCCAGAATATCAGTTATATTTTCTTTGGGCGGATAGGATTCGCCCCATTTCGCATACTAATTTACATGTATTTCTTATGGAAGGAGTATTTTAATGAGATATCAATTAAATAAGTTATAACTCGTAATCTGTTGAACCAAAATAAACACATTATATACTTTTCTTGTAGAAAATTTAATCTTCTTCAATTTTATAATTTACTATAGTATACAAAAAGTTGATAGTTTTCGAGATATAATAAAAAAACCCAAAGAAAAGTGTGGTTTTACAAAAAAAAAAAAAGTGTGAAAAGTGTGGTTAAATGTAGTGTGGTTTTTTGGGATGAAAATGTGTACCTTTTTCCCCCCCTTTTTCCCCCCTCCACCCCCTGGCTCACCACCTAGGAGTCAGGACTTTTGGTATGTTAACACCCTAAGCCCCCTGAACAAGTTTCTGAAGGAATCGCTTAGTTACCTGCTCACGCACTCTACACCTACTTTTGGATCATTCATTGACTGGACTAAAGAGTTCAAGAAAATAACATTGCAAATACTTCCTTTGGACAATTCAGTAACTCTCAATGAATGTGTGTTGTTTAAAATACAATTTAAAAGTTAACAGATGTTTCATTAAAAAGTATTAACCAGATGGCCAAAATGTAAACAAATCTGTGGAGGTATCTTTTAAAGGCTTCTGGGACAGAGCCCTAAGGTAATTTACTTTGTTTTTCTTTTGATAACTCATCTACAGACCAAGACCTTTCTTTGGACACCTCTACCAAGTTTCTACACCCAGTCGTTCTCTTAAATTAGTGGAGACAAAGTTTCCAATTAAATATTTAGATTCCCCCATGTTAATCTTATGGGAGGAAATTCAACTTTGATGGAAGATCCAGCCCGAACTAATAAAGATTTCAAAAAAATAAAAACACTCTGCAAAACTACAGATCAGGGCCATTCTTTTGACACTTTAATCATCAAAATCGGTCCAAAAATGAGGGAGGAGTCTGTTTACAAAAATCTGCTTAGCGTATTATATATATATATATATATATATATATAGATTATTGAAATCTTATTAGCGAATTTCCCATATAGGGAATAAGCTATTACCGTAGGTCTCATGATAAGACCTAGACCCGGGACCGATTTACTTTTTCGTTTTGAGGTCCCCAGAGGCCAAAAACACCATCCGTTCAAATTCATATATATATATTATATATGTGTCCGTTAGCGCGATAACTCGAGCAAAATTGATCCGATTTTGATGAAATTTGGTATAAACGTGTAAAGCAAAATTTATTCGAACGAGTTTGCGAACCAGCATAACCGGACCATGGGATCAGGGGTTTATGGGGGGTTTTTTGGGATAAAAATGGCTTTTTCTCATTTTTGACCCTAAAAACTTTAAATTTCTAAATTTCTCTCTAGACCATTTTTAAGAGCTTAAAAAAACAAATAATTTAGTATATTAAAGTTGTTTTTAATGTTCATTGACTACGGAGAAAATTAAAAAAATTGTAAATTTAAAATTCCCATGTTATTCTTATGGAGAATAAATAAACTGTTCTAGTTTGCTTGTTTATGGATATATTTTAATCAAATTTGGCAATTTGGCTTATTTCATACTAAGCTATCAATATTTCAATTCAAAAAACACACCTCAACATCTTCCCCGTAGCAGCAAACCTAACTACTCACTAAAATTAATGTTATTTAAATAGGAAATAAATCTGAAAATGTATAGGGAATATTTTAGTAGAAATCAAGCCGGGTAAATGGAAATTCCCTTAGTGTGCAGGTTTGCTGCGACGGGGGTATCTTTTTTATATACAGGCTAAATATATACACACAAAACAAGCCTAAACAGTATCTATTCAACAATGCCTACTTGAGCATGGCGTTGTACACATGTGGCACCAGAGAGAGAACATCGGCCGCTGCAAACATCATCATTTCCCGAGTGAGAGGTCGGCGCGCCCAGAACCGCTGGTCTCGACGGTAGACATTTTTCAACTGCTCCTTCATGGGGTTGATGGGAGCTTCATAGAGTTCACACAGAGCGTTAAGACTGATGTTTTTCACCTTATACACAGGTTTCCCAATCTGCTGGAGCTGCAGTACAGCATGGGCCGCCTGTAAAATGAAACAGTGTGTAGGAATGCCTCTGCAAGGCCTAGTGTGGTAGCAATAGACAGCTCACAATCCCTATGTTGTTGTTTTCAAATGTTCTTCAGAGACATGCATCAATGGGGCCTAAGCCTTACTGCAATTATTTTATAACAGGGTGTCTAAACAAACATTCGTCACTTATCAGTGACCGGTCGTAAAGTATTGGGCGTTATTTATCCGTTTTAAAGAAAGTTTCCTGAACTCAGAAACTGAGCTGATTAAAAACTAAGTAAATTATGAAAATGTTTACTTAGGCTACTGAATTTTACTTAGGCTATTTTAGATGTTGGAAACAAATTACGAACATATTTGGCTTAAAATGATTTTAGATCAAATGAGTATTATCTGTGAGCTCCTAATAAAAGGAAGAGTGACTTTTAAGACTTCAGTGGTTGGGGCATGCAATACACCCAGTAAAGGCTATTTAAATTTTGGTATATGATTTTAACTCCATTCCTAGCTGATCTAAACATGTAACAAAATTGTGATTTTGAACATTGGAAAAAATAGGCGTTAGAATACCTGAGTGTCAAAAACATTTCTCAGAGTTATGCCAAACTGGTTGTAGAGGTTGACACTGTCGTTGCGGCAGTCATGAATCACCTGAAACAGTTTATTATAGGTTATTACGCCAAATGGCAACTAGACTAACAAAAAATGTAATAAATCATATTTATTTGATGAAAGCAATTAGCTAAATAGACTATACACTGTTAACAGATTGAAAATATGTTACAATACAAATAAGTTTGCCAAGTGTAACCAGGCTTTGTTATTTGAATTAGCCTACAATAAGTTGTTAGCGTTGTCCCACATTTGGGTTTGTCCAGACATTACTTCACATTCAAGCTCAAGCGAGATTTTAGGTTTTACCCCTACAGTGTTACCTCGCTATTTCAAAGGAAGGGTGGAAACCATTTTTGGGGTGATTCTGGATAGCTACATGAACAAAATTTCAATTTGATAATATTTGTACCTGTAATATACAAACATGTTCTATGAATTATTTTTGGCAGCCTACAGTAACATGAGTCATAGGCTATAAAACTTGAACCATTTTTTACATTTAAAAGTGTCTAGTTGTATTTTTTATTGAACTTACCCTACCTATAGGGCCTACAACTTAAGCAAGCATAGCCTACCTAGTTAATATATAGTATTTCAGAAGTTGTTTGAATTTTTAATAAAATGTAGGTCATTACAGTTTACAGTTTGTATTCAGGATCTAGGAAAAACTGGCAACACACAAGTCACGCATGAATTTGTTAATGAGTAGGTCTATTTATTAAGTAAATTTAAGTTTAGAGACAAGGTCCAATCTAAGGGAAAAAAATGGTTAGACTTGTGTAAAGAACTCATAAACTTTACCTTGATTACATTGTCGGATTCCAACAGCTTCTGCAGTCCGCCTGAAGTGACTAAGGAAGGACATGTTATCAGATCAAAAATGTAGGCCTGCCCTGATGGCAGACCTATTTGAAAAAGTGTCAACTGTCCTTTAATCCCTAAGTTTATTCCTTCACAATCAAATGAAATGGCTGAGGGTGATTTTCTCATCACTTCTTCAATAATCTGCAATGATTCCTTTATGTTTGCTATAACTCTTGTTGACTGTACAATTTTATTCTTCCAATTGTCTGTGTTATTTGCTCCTAAGCCATTGTTGACTGAGGCCGCTGCTAAATTTCGATCCTTCTCTGTATTGTCAGCTAAAGTTTTCATCACCAATGAATTGATTCTCTGCTTAAGGCTGAGATTTTGATTTGGCACACCAGCACTTGACACTGATCCCTTCTCATTTGACTCTTGGTTCAAGGGTGATAATTTTAGACTGGCCATATTATTGTTTTGATTGTTATTAATGATTGTGTTTGCATCATTATCAACAAACTTATTATCGACATTTGGTTTGTTAATGGAGTTGATTTCTGCGACCTTATTTGGGGTTTGGATGATATTCACTAGATTGGCCTGAACAGTAAACATATTTGAGTGCATTTTTAGAAATGTTGATAGATCTTGAGAAGTCTTGAAAATTCCAAACCACAAGTCCTGAGGAAAGAAAGAGACGACATGGTGAAACAGTTGATCTACAAGCATAGGTCCTTTAACTTCGATGCATTTCTTGAAAAAATCCAACAAGCGATACGTAACATCAGGGTCCAACTTAACATTTTCTAACTCACAAAAAGGCTGAGGCTCTTTTCCTTCATATTCCTTTAACATCACTGTATCTTCACTGACGATAAATGCTTCAGGATATTTGCATAAGAAATCACGGAATTCACGTACATGTTGTCCTGATATATGGCGCACTTCAGGTGAGGCTTGTGATCTATGACCGAGAAGACTTTTTATAGGTACCTCTGTGCCTACACCATATTGTCTCAACTTTGACGAAAAATATTCAACAGCTTCTTGGACATAGTCACGTTTTCCTAAGTTTGGTCTACTACTGGAATTTGTATCTTCAGCTTCAGTGTGGTTAGACATAAATGAATTTATGGAAACATAATCCCCATCCACGATGAACAATGAAGGGTACTGAGCTAGAAATTTTTTCAGTCCTGACTGAGAGCCACCAGCTATCTGTCGCATTTCTTTAGTAAACCCCTTAGCACCGAACTGACAACTTAAATCATGAAGTGTTCTAGGACCTCCTTTATCCATTAGTCTTTCAAAGAAAAATAGTAAGGTCATATTCCTTACCAATTCATACTCTGAGCTATCCATAATTTTTATTTAATTTTGAGTTAATATTTACCTGAGCCTCAGTTAAGATTTTGAAGGTACCTGCCCGATAGCCATCGCTTTGTTGGAATCTTCCAAAGAAGTCCGTGCGATGAACAAATATTTTGTTTTCAGGACATTTCAACGCGATTTTGTTTGAGCCGACGACGACAAGACGACGACGACAGACATACTAAATTCCTTTGGAAACATATGACGTTGTCAAAACCCAGTTGCGCCAACGTTAAATAGACAATATGTTGTGAATATGTTGATAGCGTTACGCTTCTACAGTGTAATAAATACTATCATAAATAAAACAAACGATTAATCTCATGGTTTAGTCTATGTTACTATCATTAAATTTGGTACACTGATTCTTTAGGCATTAAATAGGAAAACTAAGTTGTTTTTATTCTTATCGGACTGATCGGTTCCTCCCCAGTGGCTCTGGAGTTTCCCATGTTAACCTTATGAGTACTCATATTTAAATGGAATTATGAATCTTAACAGCTGTTTCAATTAAACAAGTTCTGGAGGCGAGTTAGCGTAGCGAACGAGCTAACTTGAAGGCAAGTGAGCGCATCGAACGAGCTCCAACCTAAAGGTGAGTGAGCGTAGCGAACGAACTTCAACCAGGACGTGATTGAGCCATGCGACCTTACACAGTGTCACCGGACATAAGCTAGACACGAAAAACGAGCTTCAAAATGTACAATAGGGTGGAAAGTATACTTATGTTGGTTAGTTGGTTAGTCTATAGTTTTATCCATGGTTTTATGTATGATCCTATTAAACAATTGAACGTGAAGGTTTTTCACCATACCTTATACAAAGTTAATACGAGCAAAATAATAAATATACTACTCCACATTTTTACGTCTGGGCCAAAAAATTTTGTTCCAGCTTTTTTTCAAAATTTGTTTTTATGAACTATTTAATCAATTTACTCAACTAATAATTATGCTTTTCGTACTAAATCTTTATTATTTTGTGTGAAATAATTTTGGTTGGGCCATTGTTGGACAAAGGTTGGCTGGAAAACAGTTTAAAGAGGTGACATTTCTACCGTTGGCCAACTGTGTGGCTCCACAATTTACCAACGTTGGCCCAACCATCTGTGCTACATGGGTACCTTGACCATATTTTTATATTCCATGTTATGACAAACCTGTGTCGGAGTATTTATTTTTTTTAGAGGTTGGCGGCCTCTTTTAACCTTGCATTTGCCCGTCCACATAGACTATAGATCTGTGCGTGGAACCATAGATAAAACATAGCTATGATTTATCTATGGTGGAACGTATCCAGCCAAGGCCACACTAAAAAAACTTTAGTGTGGCCTTGATCCAGCAAAGCAAGGGGTGAGTCGGTTCGGTACAGTAAAAAGGTGAGCTGTACTGATTTAATATTTTAATGTATCAAACACTAGGGATTTTATTTTATTTTGTGTGTTTTTACGCCAGTGGGATTTGTTTACGTTTTGAAAGGGAACGGATTTTTGAACATACATAACATACGGAATAAAAGATTTATAGGACTCGTTTTAGTCCTGCATGTGAATGACGATTTTAATGAACAATTGGATTTAGGATGTACTTAAACTCTTATTTCAAAATCCACCCTGTGCCGGAGGTTACTTTTCCTCTTGGATTGGTTGCCACCACTTCTCGGGGGTGAGAAATGTTTCATGAAAAATAGGTGCACAATCAGGTAGTTTACTAATAATTCCAAGCAACTTTTGTTGTGTGAAAATACGATTTCAGACGACTTTTTACGAATTACTTGGGAAATATGCATTTAGTCGAAATACCCGTTGAGAGCAAAATATTCTAGCTTGTTTTAAAAACGTGTATTAATAATATAATGCAGACCCGTTGCTTGTTGAATGTTGATTGGTATTTTCAAACGCAAAAAATGGAAAGCTTCTAAAGTAGGTACTATAACCAAAAGCAAAATGCGTTTCGGGGAAAACTTTAAAGACTTTTAAAATAATTTTTAAAATCTTTATCTTTTTTATAAAGTTTCTTAGCATTAAAAGGGAGTTATGAAGAGAAAAAGTCAATCCCTATTTTTTTGTTGCAAAAATTGTTTAAATTGTCTCCTTTTTTCCAACTTTTTGGAAAAACCCGATGCCACTTAACAATACACTTGAATACGTGTCTTAGGTTCTAAAATGTTTAACCAGTTTAAATAAAATAATTTATTTTTCAATAAAATTGAGCTTGAGGTTAGAAAATCATGTCCGTAACCAAGGAATAATCATATTTAAAATATAAAAAAAAAACAACGAATGTAACCCAAAATTTTAAAAAGTACAAATTACAAAACTGCAAGTATTTCTTTAAACAAAAATTTATTAATAAATTTTTAAAATTTAATTTTGTTTATTTAATTATTTATGTCGGTACCATTCTAATATGATGGTCTAATGAATGTCTAAACACTCAACCACTTTCTTTTAGAAAAACTTCCAATTCAATACAGAAAAAAAATTTCTGCATTTTGAAAGCCGACCTCTTTCTCCCTTTGAAAGCCGAACAGGACATCGGAAAACTCAGGAAATGTCCAAAGTCCTTCTCGATTCGATAGAATGGTCTGCTACAGCGTCCGGGATTTTACCGTTAGTCTTGATGTCGAAAGCTGTAGTGTTACAACATGAACATGTACAATTAATTGTATTTTTATTACTTAATTTAAATTCAAAATATAGGTATATTTTATTATTTAAGACTTAGTCAATGCAGAATGCTTGTTAATCTAGCTGAATAAATGACTTTGGAATATATCCGTGAAGGATTATGTGATTATAGGACTATGTGATGTACTTACGTATTTATGATGAGGGCAAAATAAAAATCAGCTGCCTTTCTGTTGCACTTAATTGGACGTTAAGGCCATTAATTATTGTTATTTAAAAGTTAAAGACTTCTGCTAAGTGTCTACACTCAGTGAAATTTTAAACGAAAAGAAGCACACACCATCCAAATCCGTAAAATTTTTGTGACGTGAATAACACACCCCCGCAAACCCGGCAGTGCAATCATTGAATACCTACCGTAAATAAACAAATAAATTTTACCGGCCCCATTTTTAATATAAGTGCTAATACCTTGACTATATAATGATTTAATATTACTTGAACAGGGATTGTAAGTTATTATCCGTGTAGGGAGGAGAACGGAGAAACAAAATTTGCTACGGCATTTGTGTTTGGTTTAAGAGTAGAGTACTTTTTTAAACTATTTATATAGGTACCTTATATTAAAAATGAAATTGTAATTTGGACTATAAGTAGTAGCCAAAGGTCACTCCTATCGCACCACCTGTCAGGGCAGGTGGGGTGAATTAATTGAGTTTAAAGCCCATCAGGCGGAAATGGTTGCTTCCGGTGCTACGTCACTTTGTGACGTCATAGGTGATGTGTAATGGTAACAGGATACAGGTGGTAGGAGCTGGTGGTAATGGATAGGGGATGAAACAGCTGTCTGTACAGTAGTGTGTTTAAATAGCTAATACTTGTTCGTTTGCAATTGTCTTAAATGTATTGGGAATATCAACCAACAGCTACACCAAGGTTTTAAACCAAAACACAGCTTACATGTAGACAATAAATTGAGTTAAAATCATATTGTCGACGGTAACATTTAACAGTAGCCTACAGTATTGTACTAGTGCCCGCGGCGGCGTGGTGCAAGGTTGTGTCGTTGTGTCACCGGCCGCCGTGAATTAGGCTGAGGCCGCGAAGGGAAAGTGAGTGGGCAGTGGAACAAGGTCAAATGCCCCTACTCAACCTCCATGTGGATTTGTATCCACAGTTCTACAGTTTGCTTTCGGACATAGCGGCGGAGTGTTGTACGGTCCTGGGTCTATCGTTTGCATCGTTGATGCCATCGTAATACTACACCTCGATTGACTCAACAACACAAGGTATTGTAAAAACCAATTTTAATTTATATCTTATGTTAGATAGTCGCAGGTTAGCTGTTTGTGGTTAAAAGATGTTTATACAGAAATACGTTCCAAAAAGTAGATATATTTTCCCCATGTTAGTAAATATTTGTTGGTCTTAAAAAAAACCTTAAGTAGTGGTGTATTACGGGTACTGGAGACCGTGACGTAAAAAATTAAGTAAAATTAAATATCGTTTATATTTTGTTAAACAGTTTGACAGATCAGACTTTGTGGTCAAAATATGTTTATATAATGGAGTCTTTAGAAAGACTGTTTTTTTTTTAAGTGAATTATACCCAATTCCATGTGTCCTGACTTGTGCGAATCAAATAAATTAGTTTGCCATCTTCAACGTCAGGAGGCTTTGGCACATTTAATCGTGTCGGAAAGCAAACCTCTAAAAACTTGTTGTCATAAAAGAAAATAAACGTTTTACCATTTTCGTTTTGTCTTTGTTCTACTAATTGATAATGTTTGTTTTGTAACACATATTTAAATGTTACTTTTTCTGTTTCTATTGGACTTACTAGTTGAGGAAGCTTCATTTCTTGACATATGGCTTCGGGTGATAATTGATTAGAATAATTTGATCCTGATGCATTCCAATGTAGTGGTAATTTAATTTGCTTCTGAAACTTTAGACGTAGTGACATTGACTTGCGAAAATTGCTAGTTTTAGTAGTAGTAGATTTCTTTAAATCTTCTTTTATTCTCTTTAGTTTATCTTGTGTGATTGTACTTGGCTTATCCATAGTTAACATCAGAACAGAGCTAGCATATGTGAACAGTCTTCGTTGAAGGTTCGACACTGAATGATGTGATGTTGGAGGTTTGGAGACTTCCTTACTTGGTAGGTAGAATTACCCGACAGTAGGGAAATTTACCCGCGAAGCAGGGTAAACCTCCCAACCGACCCCCTCCCAACTGGCTCGCGGATAAAAGTAGCGCCAGCGAACGGACTGTAGTCAGTCTCACCCAACTGGCACAGCTGACTGGTTGAGTGTAGACTGACTGACTTTTGATTAAAACCTTTCGTTAGATTTGGCCAATCTAACTTAATGTTTTAGTCAATAGCATGTGCTGCATGTTGTTTTTTTAGCTTGTATCTTAGATGGTTTTACTTTATGGAGTGCATCGTGTCTTTAGTACTTGAATTGCGCAGAGTGTTGTATTTTTCTAATCATGTGATATTTCAGCTAACAAAGGATAAAGAAGTCCCCCATTAAAATGAACAATCTTTTGTGACTGTAAATATTCTATATTTAAAATTTAAGTTGACCATTTTGTAATTAGTTGAGAGGTCCAACGGCCTGCATACTATTCTGCATTTGGTTAAATTAAATTTTAAACTTTTGTTGTCATTGGTAGTTTACTTATGTCAGCTAACAATGAACACTTTCTTGTGACTGTAAATATTCTATATTTTAAAATTTAAGTTGACCATATTGTAATTAGTTGAGAGGTCCAACGGCCTGCATACTATTCTGCATTTGGTTAAATTAAATTTTAAACTTTTCGTTGTCATTGGTAGTTTACTTATGTCAGCTAACAATGAACACTTTCTTGTGACTGTAAATATTCTATATTTTAAAATTTAAGTTGACCATTTTGTAATTAGTTGAGAGGTCCAACGGCCTGCATACTATTCTGCATTTGGTTAAATTAAATTTTAAACTTTTCGTTGTCATTGGTAGTTTACTTATGTCAGCTAACAATGAACACTTTCTTGTGACTGTAAATATTCTATATTTTAAAATTTAAGTTGACCATTTTGTAATTAGTTGAGAGGTCCAACGGCCTGCATACTATTCTGCATTTGGTTAAATTAAATTTTAAACTTTTCGTTGTCATTGGTAGTTTACTTATGTCAGCTAACAATGAACACTTTCTTGTGACTGTAAATATTCTATATTTTAAAATTTAAGTTGACCATTTTGTAATTAGTTGAGAGGTCCAACGGCCTGCATACTATTCTGCATTTGGTTAAATTAAATTTTAAACCTTTGTTGTCATTGGTAGTTTACTTATGTCAGCTAACAATGAACACTTTCTTGTGACTGTAAATATTCTATATTTTAAAATTTAAGTTGACCATTTTGTAATTAGTTGAGAGGTCCAACGGCCTGCATACTATTCTGCATTTGGTTAAATTAAATTTTAAACTTTTCGTTGTCATTGGTAGTTTACTTATGTCAGCTAACAATGAACACTTTCTTGTGACTGTAAATATTCTATATTTTAAAATTTAAGTTGACCATTTTGTAATTAGTTGAGAGGTCCAACGGCCTGCATACTATTCTGCATTTGGTTAAATTAAATTTTAAACTTTTCGTTGTCATTGGTAGTTTACTTATGTCAGCTAACAATGAACACTTTCTTGTGACTGTAAATATTCTATATTTTAAAATTTAAGTTGACCATTTTGTAATTAGTTGAGAGGTCCAACGGCCTGCATACTATTCTGCATTTGGTTAAATTAAATTTTAAACTTTTCGTTGTCATTGGTAGTTTACTTATGTCAGCTAACAATGAACACTTTCTTGTGACTGTAAATATTCTATATTTTAAAATTTAAGTTGACCATTTTGTAATTAGTTGAGAGGTCCAACGGCCTGCATACTATTCTGCATTTGGTTAAATTAAATTTTAAACCTTTGTTGTCATTGGTAGTTTACTTATGTCAGCTAACAATGAACACTTTCTTGTGACTGTAAATATTCTATATTTTAAAATTTAAGTTGACCATTTTGTAATTAGTTGAGAGGTCCAACGGCCTGCATACTATTCTGCATTTGGTTAAATTAAATTTTAAACTTTTCGTTGTCATTGGTAGTTTACTTATGTCAGCTAACAATGAAAACTTTCTTGTGACAGTAAATATTCTATATTTAAAATTTAAGTTGACCACTTTGTAATTAGTTGAGAGGTCCAACGGCCTGCATACTATTCTGCATTTGGTTAAATTAAATTTTAAACTTTTCGTTGTCATTGGTAGTTTACTTATGTCAGCTAACAATGAACACTTTTAAGCTTTTGTTGTTATACCTAAACACAGACTCTTTCCTCACTACAACAGAAGGAGAGATAGAGCATGTTTGCTCCATCTCTTCTTTTGGTATTATTTTAAATGACCTTGACCTACTTACAGGACTTTGAAAATATTTTGGAAAAAATATAAAAACGGTAGTAATGGATCTTGTATATGTTTGAATCCGACCGGGCATATATTCTAGCTAGGGACCTACTATCGCTAGTTAATTTACATAAGCAGGTGCAGCGTTGTTCTACCCCCACCACTCAACCCGAGCGTATAAAAGGGCTGCGAGCAGACGGATGATTGTCAGTCTTGCACAACCGGTGAAGCTGACCGGATGGGCAAACTGGCTAAAGATGAGACCCTTAGTTTAGAGTTGGTACCACTCTAACCTAAGGTTCTTGTCACTTAGTAGTTATATTAGAAGCATGTTGATTGTAGTATTTGTTGGCTTGTAGTTAGAGGGTGTTTTGCGTATTTGTATCTTTGGTAAGGGTGTTGTATTTCTTAATTATGTGATGTTCTATTTCAGGTATCAAAATAATAAAGTCCCTATTAGTAATTTTATTTTCAATTTGAGTTGATCATTGTATGTTACAAAGTTCTAAGTGACATTAGTAAGTTGAAAACGTTCACACAAAACAAAAACATGAAACCAATAGTAAATTCATGACATAGAGTTCTCTTTGACATACACACATTTTTATGGGGACAGTTCGTTGACTGCGCTGCTCCGGCTATTGCTAATGAGTCTTTGATCAATACCATGAGGACAGTCCTTTGGCTGCGCTGCCTCTGATCAAAAAGACTGATACATTGGTCTTTAGCCAATTCAGACTTACACACAAACATGAAAATAAAACAAACACTAAGTTCCCCCACTACAACAAAATGAGATAGATGACATTCACACATTTTTATGGGGACAGTTCGTTGACTGCGCTGCTCCGGCTATTGCTAATGAGTCTTTGATCAATAACATGAGGACAGTCCTTTGGCTGCGCTGCCTCTGATCAAAAAGACTGATACATTGGTCTTTAGCCAATTCAGACTTACACACAAACACGAAAATAAAACAAACACTAAGTTCCCCCACTACAACAAAAGGAGAGATGGAGCTTATTTTTGCTCCATCTCTCCTTTTGGCATTATTTTGAAATGACCTTGACCTACTTACAGGACTTAGAAAGCTTCCCTTAAAATACATAACAAACACTAAGTTCCCCTATTACAACAAAAGGAGAGATGGAGCCAATTTTTGCTCCATCTCTCCTTTTGGCAATATTTTTAAATGACCTTGACCTACTTACAGGACTTAGAAAGCTTCCTTATAGTACATTATTGGGAACCGAGAACAGTTCTTTTAAGTTAACACCAACGGACACAACATTTCCCCTCCAACCACAAGCTTCTCCCCTCCACCCACAAGCTTTCCCCTCCACTTGAGTTTTGCTATAAAAGGAGGTTTGCTTCGCAGGCAATCATCATTCAATGGTCTGAAGTAGTCCTAGCTAGCTGAGTCAGCTCCAGTTACTATTCACTGTTTCATTTGCTATCATGGCTTACCTTAGAATTCCCACTAGACCCTCGAAAGTAGTTTCTTCATCTTCAAAGTCTCTTCCTCGATCTATTTTAATTTCATCACATGCGTCAGATCCAAAATCGGTTCTTCGAGAAATACTGCAGTCAGAAGGTGCAAGTCCTGGAGCAGAAGAACAATACACCTTCCGAGCCATTGGTGATCAATCTCCTCCACTGATTGAAATATTGTCTTCATCTTCATCTTCACAATCAAGTTCGTCTTGTTCATCTTCTTCGGAGTTAACCTCATCTGATTCATCTACAAGCTCTTCCTCGTCCTCTGACTGCACTGTTGCTGATATTCTATCAACACCTACTGCTACTAGAACTGCATCTCCACCTCCAACTTCTACACCATGTATTTCTCCCTCGACAACTCCACCTTTACAATTCACTATTCCACCACCCATCATATCTCCTCTAAAAGACTCCCTACCAGCCACTTCCAAATCCTTTGACCACCTTCACACTTCTCCTTCAGATAAGTGTAAACAATTAATTGCTGACAGGAGAAGAAAATTTGCACACACCCTCTCTAAGTGTCGATATGTTTTTAAAAAGGGTGCTAGTAAGGGGGAACACTGTGAAAAGGTTTGTGTTTTGAATAGTGATATGTGCTCCATTCATTCAAAACACAATAAAACCACAGAGTCTTCCAATAAAATTAAAGAACTTCCCAAAGCAATCCGGGTAAGAAGGATGAAAAGGTGTACGAAATATTTCTTTGTCAGATGTGTATGGTTTAATAACATCATTATAAAACGTAACGATACAGGAGAGCATTTTTCAATTAGATTACCAAGAGATGTTGTAAACCCTGAACATCCGAAAAGAACTGACTACCTTATCCGGGATGCTAAAGGAAGATTGTCTTGGAAATCTTCAATTTCCAAGATCAAAAAGACACGGTAATTTTTTTCCTTTTAACATTTTACATTACCAAAGATAACACAGTAAATTCAATTTTTCCAAATTCTTAAAAAAAATGTGTGAGCAATTTGTTTAATTCTGATACATCATGTGTAAAAACATGCTGCAGAATTAAATGAATTGTTCACACATTTTTTTTATTATCTTGCAATGACCTTGACCCACTTCTTAAACTTAGAAATTTCTGCAAAATTTTAAAATAATGATAATATCAATTTCTACCACTACTAAAATTAAGGTGGTTTGTTTAACCCCACCCCCCTTTACCCCCACCAGTACATAAAGGTATAAATGACGCTTGATATTGCACACGATTCATTCTTAGATTGGAGCTAGCAGAGGCAAGTTTAACTATGAATTCCCCAGCTACAATAATAATTAAAAGAAACTTAAAAAACCTTCAAGAAGCATTTGCATTCAGGGGAAGTTTAGAAAAATATTTAAATCATAGTGTGACATGTCATTTTACTTTGTGGAAGGAAGAGAGAAACATCTGGAACTCAGAAGCAAACGGGTTGAAACTAGAATTAACTGATGTACGATTTAATAAAATAATTCGAAGGCTAGTGGAAATGTTAGAAAAAGGGTATATTGTGACTGCCACATTCTACATAAAACCAGACCGCAATAACTAAAAACAAAATGGAGTAAAGGTTAAGGGTGGGGGTAAAGGTAAATGGTGGGGGTTTGTCTATATAACATGTTTGCTGAGGTACAATCAGTTACTTCAGATTTACCACTCTTGTACATTATGTCTCCTGTGGACAATATTTTCCCGACAACTTCTTTTTTAAAAACCTTATTGGAAAACATTGTTTTTGAAGCTGGTTCAGAGGAAGAAGACATAGACTTGGAGGAAGAATCTTTATCCGAAGAAGAGTTGGAATCGGATGGTGACGAAAATTTGGAAGTATTGACTGATGAAGAGTTAGATGAAGAAGATAGAAGTTTTCTACTTGTTGAAGATTCATCATCTACTGAAGAGATGGTATGCTCGGAGAAACTTGTTGAGCTAAGGGAAACACCTACAACAAGTCATATAATGTTTAGTGCAATGTTTAGAAGTAGAAGACGATTGTTTGACTCTGACTCCGACTCTGACTCTGACTCTGATAGTGTACAAAAATTAAAATGAGAGGGTGGGTTGGGAGTTTGTTTTGCAAATCATCAATTTCCAAAACAAATACAGTAAATTTTCTATTTCTAAATTTTTAATCTTTGAAATATTTAATTTCTTTTAAATCCTGATAATCATAAAATCATATAAGACACAGTAAATCGGCTTTTTCAAAATTTTGAAAAAAATGTCTGAGCAATTTGTTTAATTCTGGTATATCATGTTTAAGAAAACATGTTGCTGGGTTAAATAAATTGTTCACACATTTTTTTATTATTTGACAATGACCTTGACCTACTTAAAGAATTTAAAAATTCCATGGTTCAACAATAAAAGAAAATGTTACCCATTTCCCCCACTACTATAAAGTAAAGTGGGGAGTGGTCTACCCCCCACCACTATATGGAGGTATAAAAGAGGTTTGACATCCTGCATTAAACATTCTTATTTTTGGAACTCGCAAACGCAAGCTTAGTCAAGATGGATAAACAAAAGATTAGACATAATGAAAGAGAAAGAAGGAGGGTGATGAAGCTAAATGAAACATTTGAGGTATTGAGAACCATACTCAAAGCTAAAAAAGGAACATCTAAACTTCAAATTATAAATTTATCAATTGAAAGAATAAGGTTTTTAGAAAAGGAAGTTGAAGAAGCAAGAATGAGGACTGTGGGAGAAATGAAAGAAGCTAGTGCTATAATTGATAACCACGTTGAAAAATTAAAAGAAGATGCTGATGAAAAAATGCTGTCGGACATGATACAATTAATGAATGGTGAAATGGAAGAGCGAATTCTGTCGGAAATGATGGATTTATTGGATAGTGAAATTGATGAAGAGTACTAACAAATAAAAAAAAATGGGACGTGGGTAGGTTGGGTTTGTCTTGGAAATCTTCAATTTCCAAGACTATAACACAGTAAATTGGGGCTTTTCCAAGTTTTGAACAGTAAATAACTTTTTCCAAATTTTGAATAAAAAAATGTCTGACCAATTTATTTAGTTCTGGTATAACATGTGTAAAAACGTGTTTCAGAACTAAACGAATTGTTCACACATTTTTTTATTATCCTGCAATGACCTTGACCTACTAAACCGGAATAGTTAGTAAAAAATAAAATACCTTGTTTTTCTATAAATATGTTTGAAAGTTGAAGAATAGCCTGTATTTACGTTAGATTATAAAGAAATTGGGAAATGGGGTGATGTCATTAATTTAATAGTAGTAGTAGAGGGGAGAGAGGGGAGGGAATGGTATAAATAGGGGTGGATGTTCACATCTTTCATCAGTATGCTGCTGCTTCTTGAATAGAGAACATCTACAACATGCTACGCTGCGCCATTTGTCAAGCCACATTCGAGGATGAAATAGATCTTCTACTTCATGAAATAGTCGATCATCCTACAAATGAAGAGGAATTGGAAGGATATCAAGACTTGATTGAAGAATTGAATAAAATAGGACAAGGAGAAGAAGAAGAACCGACACCATCTACTTCAAGAGATCGAGGAGAAGAAGAACCAAAACCATATACTTCCATGCTACGCTGTGCCATTTGTCAAGCCACGTTTGAGGATGAAATAGATCTTCTACTTCATGAAATAGTCGATCATCCTACAAATTATGAGGAATTGGAAGGATATCAAGACTTAATTGAAGAATTGTATAAAATAGGACAAGAAGAAGAAGAAGAACCCAAACCATCTACCTCAAGAAATACAGAAGAAAAAGAACCAAGACCATCGACTTCAAGAGGCCAAGAAGAAAAAGACCCGAAATCATCCACTTCAAGACCAAGTGTTATCCATTACGCACCTAAACTTTCAACTTCACCTTCAACTGCTACATCTTCAACAAATGTGGAACTACACGCTCATGCTCTACCAGGTAAAGTGGTAACACATTTCAAAATTGACAATGCCGCATTAAAACTGGAAGAATTTATGTTTAGTGCAAAAAGACTAGTTATTAAAACGTTGCAAAGTGAATTACAAAGATTAAATTTTATAAAGTTTGGACTATTGCTGGATGTTATGTTTACCAACATACAAAATGAAACATCACCTAGAGGATTTTTAACAAAAAACAGAACCATTATGTTTGCCTCAGATATTGAATCAATAGTAGATGAATGTTTTGAAGAACTTTTGACGAAATTGCAAGAACATGAAGGCAGAGGATCAGGATGGACTGTATTGAACATATCGGGCTTGGATGTAAGAGTGCATAAACACGGATATGGAATGAGAGGTAGTAGCTATATTCCTCTACCCAAGAAAATTGCTAATACTAAATCTTGTGTAAATGTACAAAATAATGATACTGAATGTTTTAAATATTCAATGTTGGTAAAATATGTCAAAAATAATGATCCGCAAAGGGTAGGAAGAGAATATGAAGAAGTACAGCACAATTATAATTTTCAAGGAATGAGCTACCCTGTAAAAATCAAAGATATCACCAAGTTTGAAAAAAAGAACCCAAATGCTTCTGTAAATATATTCGGTTTAGATTCATCAAACAATGTATATCCACTACGTATAAGTGCACAAGAACTAATTAATCACACAGACTTGTTATTAATCACCAAAGGTGAAATATCGCACTATGTATATATTAAGAACTTTAACAAACTTGTTAATTCACAAATTTCAAAGAAAAGAAAATGTAAGACAATTTGTAAAAGATGTTTCTGTCATGTGAATAAACCTTTGAGAAAAGGAGGTTCTGAATGGTTGTTAGAACATAAAAGGTTATGCAATGGAAATGAAGAAGTTAAGATTAACCTACCACCAGCTGATAGAGCATTTGTACAGTTTAATAATGTAGTTCATCAATATAGAATTCCTATTGTCGTGTATGCTGATTTTGAATCTACTCTACTACCGTTAGAACATCAAGAGGAGGACACATCAAGAAGAAACAAGTACCAACTACATTCACCCAACAGTTTTTGTCTACTCATCAAGTCAACGCTTTCCGAAGAATATTTACAAGATTATGGACTGACAGCTGAACCAAAAGTGTATCGTGGTGAAGATGCAGCTAAACACTTTGTTGACGAGCTGTATAATATAGCTGAAAAAGTAGAGGCAATTTATACACAGGTAAAACCTATGACACCTATGTCACCCGATGAAGTTCAAGAATACGATTTATCAACATCATGTTATTTGTGCAAGAAAACATTTACAGAATATAATCATAAAGTGCATGACCACGACCATCTGACTGGAAGCTACAGAGGTGCTGCGTGTAACGCTTGCAACTTAAACTATAAAATTCCTAACTATATTCCAATTGTAATGCACAACTTAAGCGGCTATGATGGACATTTTATAATACCTGAATTAGGGAGGGACAATGGTAAAATTGATGTATTAGCCGTAACGATGGAAAGGTTTATTAGTTTTTCAAAAAAGGTTGATAAAATGAAACTCAGATTTCTTGACTCCTACAGATTTATGCCTTCTAGCCTTATGAAACTATCAGAAAATTTGACAAGAGAAAATTTAATAGAAACAAGTAAAATAGTAGACAACAACAAATTGGATTTAGTTCTTCGAAAAGGAGTCTTCCCCTATGATTACATCGATGGATTGCACAGATTTGACGAGACATCACTTCCTCCACCAGAAGCCTTTACCAACAAGCTGAACAATTCAGAAATATCACCAGAAGATTACCAACATGCATGCAGAGTTTGGAACGAACTTGATATGGAAACATTAGGGGATTATTCAGATTTTTATGTTAAACTCGATGTAACTCTGCTTTGTGATGTAATGGAGGAATTCAGAAACACCTGTTTGGGAGCATACGGATTAGACCCTCTTCATTCTTACACCTCTCCAGGATTAGCTTGGCAGGCGATGTTAAAAGAAACCAATTGCAAACTTCAACTTTTAACAGATATTGATATGGTGCTGATGGTTGAGTCCGGTGTCAGAGGAGGATTGACTCAAAGCGTTGTAAGACATGTAAAAGCCAACAATAAAGATCTGCCAAACTACAACCAGCAAGAGCCATCAGTTTATCTTGGGTATTTTGATGCAAACAATTTGTATGGATGGGCAATGTCCAACCCCCTTCCATATGATAACTTTAAATGGATCGACCCAGAGTCAATTGGAGATATTGTTCAAATTCCAAAACATGGTGACACAGGATATATATTAGACTGCGATTTCGAATACCCAGAACATCTACACGACCTTCACTACGATCTTCCTCTTTTACCAAAAACAGAAATTTCACCAACTGGAAAACATCCTAAATTAATGATGAATTTAAATAACAAGCAAAGATATGTAGCGCACTTTTGGACTGTACAACAAGCACTTGAATTAGGACTTCGTCTAACCAAAGTACACAGAGTTTTGGAATTTTCTCAATCTTGCTGGCTGAAACCCTACATAGATTCCAACACTACAAGAAGAGCAGCAGCAACGTCAGCCTTCCAAAAGGACTTTTTTAAATTAATGAACAATGCGATATTTGGTAAAACTCTGGAAAATAAAAGGAAACACAAAAATGTAAAACTTATAACAGATGCTAGGAAATTGGAGAAACTTGTACAGAAGCCCAACTTTGGATCATCAGTAATCATTAATGAAAACCTTGTTGCCGTATCTATGAAGAAAACTAGTATAAAAATGGATCGACCTTTGTATATAGGAATGTCAATATTAGATATATCAAAAACGCACATGTATGATTTTCACTACAACAAGATGGTTGCACATTATGGAAGAGAGAACATAGTTATAACTTACATGGATATAGATGCTTTTATTTACAAGATAATTACTCAAGATATGTATAGAGATCTTCGCACATTTGTATATAAAGATGAATTTGATTTTTCTGACTATCCTAAAGATCATCCGAACTACGATCAGGACAGAAACAAGAAAGTATTAGGGAAATTTAAAGACGAGGCTAACGGAGTGTTACTTGAAGAAATCGTAGCACTTATATCAAAATTGTATGCTGTGAAACTACATGATGACAACATTATAAAAAAGGCAAAAGGCGTAAAGAATTTGTATTTGAAGAAAAATGTACTTTTTGAAGACTACAAGCAAGTGTTGTATGAAGATAAAGTTATAACTGCACACTTCAACACAATCAGGAGTTATAATCATCAACTGTACAGCGTGACAGAAGTTAAGAAGGCGCTCTCCTGCAACGATGACAAACGACACATCCTACCAGACCGGATCCACACACTTCCATTTGGTCACTATTCCCTTAACCCTATCGACTAATTACCTTTTCATCGTCCTACACCACTTATCCTTTCTCCTTTCCGTAAAATTGGGGGAACACAGCATTGTCCGCTGTGTTCCCCCTTTTTTACACAAGGTTAGAATGACCTTGACCTATATAAGGAGATGCAAGAAAAAATGAAAATCATTACTTTGCCAACATTGACAGTGAAAACAACATAATGGCTTTTAAAGAAAACATTGTAAATGAGCTACACAAACCTGCAAGAGTAAACTTTCCAAGAAGAAATACAACTGTTAAAGGAATAAATGATTTGTATCAAGCAGATTTGATTGAAATGCGACCATATAGTAAAATAAATAAAGGACATCATTATATACTTACAGTGATTAACTGTTTTACCAAAGTTGCAGATGCATTACCATTAAAGGATAAAACTGGTAAAAGCGTAACACAAGCCATGGAAATCGCTATAAAGAGAGATAAAAACAAAATGAAACATTTACAAACTGATGATGGCAAAGAATACTTTAATAAAAGTTTTTCAAAGTTAATGGAAAAATACAACATAAACCACTACTCAACCAAATCTGAAAAAAAGCGGCTATAATTGAAAGATTTAATAGAACGTTAAAAGGAGCGATGTATAAAATGTTTTCAAACAGAGGAACCTACTTATGGATTGATATTTTACCAAAGTTAATAAGTGATTACAACAACAGGTTTCACAGAACTATTGGGATGACACCAAATGAAGTAAACAGTAAAAATGCTAAACTTGTATTAAAAAGAATAAAGCACAATACAAAACCTAAGGTTGAAATAAAGAAGCCTAGAAAATTCAATGTAAATGATAAAGTTCGAATAAGTAAGTATAAAACGATATTTACTAAAAAATATCTACCTAATTGGACAAATGAAGTATTTACCATATACAAAGTGCAACCAACTATACCAGAAACATACATATTAAAGGATAATAAAGGCAATTTGTTACAAGGTGCGTTCTACGGACATGAACTATTAAAATCTACAGTAGGTGATGTATATCTTGTTGAAAAAGTGTTACAAAGGAAAAAAGACCAAGTTAAAGTACGATGGTTAGGTTTTAACAAAACAGAAGATTCTTGGATACCTATAAAAGACCTAATTTAACGGGAACAGCTCATTGTACTATTGGATTTCGAATAAGATGGAGATTGTTTGTCATAAAGATCAATTCAACATTAGTAATATTGATGATTACACTGTTGATAACGACACAATCAACACTGGCAAACATGGAAGTTTACTTCCAAACACAGTCAGATGTATTATAAGTGGTCCTTCAAACTGTGGAAAAACTAATGTCGTATTTAATTTGATTACAAATCCTAAAGGATTGAGGTTTAATAACTTATATATTTTTTCAAAGTCACTACATCAGCCAAAGTATCAATTGTTGGAGAAAATCATATCGAAGGTGTCAGGTGTTAACCTTTATAAATTTAACGCCAGTGATAAAGTTTTGCAACCAAACCAAGCTAAACCATATTCAGTATTTCTATTTGATGACGTTTCGTGTGAAAATCATGATACTATTAGGAACTATTTCGCCATGGGAAGACATAATAATATCGACAGCATATATATAGGACAAACATACAGTAAAATTCCAAAGCAGCTTATCAGAGATAATGCAAATGTTATAATTTTGTTCAAACAAGATGAAACCAACCTGAAACACGTATATAACGATCATGTAAATGCTGATATGTCATTTGATAAGTTTAAACAAATTTGTGGAAAAGCATGGGCAGAAAAGTATGGATTTTTGGTCATTATGAAAGAACAAGCCATAAAAGACGGACGATATAGAATAGGGTTTGATAAATACGTTCTGCTTCACTAAATATCACTATTTCAAATCAACACTTCGTACTGTAAACATGGCAAGTCAAGAAAAGCTCTTAAAAGAAATAAAATCACTTAGTGATTCTATTAGACATAAAAACAGAGCTCTGAAGTTAGGTATAAGTGAAAGAGAAAAGTTTATAGAATCAACGTTTAAACCCGTTACTGATCCTTTAAACAGATTAGTTAAAAATATTGAAAAACCTTTCGAAGGAGATGCTATTCTACCGATTTCTAAGTATGAAAAAGAATCAAGAGATTATGAACAATACAAACAATTTCAATCAACTGAAGAAAGTGGTGAAAGTGAAGAAAGTGAAGAAACAGAAGAAACTGAAGAAACTGAAGATTCAAGAGAAAAAGAAGGATTTTCCGCAGGTCAAGAAGAAGGATCTACTAATCCTACAAATCTAAGTACATTAAGCACAAACATAGCATTCAAAGGGAATTTGGGCAGAAAATATTTATTAAAGATGTTACATTCAACACAGGCTAATCGAAGATATCATATTTATGGAGCTAGACTAGAAGACAATGGTATTATGATTGGAGACAGTAATTTGGATATTGATGAAAACGATAACATCCTTATTGGTAACCAAAAATATAAAGGTACAACAGGACTGTTTGAACTTATTTTTAAAAACAAACCTGGTAAATATACCAAAAAAGACCTATCAGTGTTTAAAAATATACTAAATGATACAAATGCACATAAAAAGCAGTATTCCAAAGATTTGCCCATTTATCGAAATCGATCAATAAAATACACAAGTGTCATAGCTGATCTTTTTCCAACACAAGTGAAAAAATCTCAACTTAAAAGAAGAGCTATATCTACAGCTGAATTAAATGTGTTACACAAAAGACCAAGAACCAACGAACCTACATCTTCAGGGAAAGGATTATTAAAAAGTCTATACAATACCAACATAATATATTATAATGATGTCAATAAGCTGGTTGATCGAATGAGATTATTATATGAAGCTATGGAAGCCGGTCATACCGGATTGGACAATGAATGGGTAGCTTTAATCGATGAACTACGAAATCGAAGGATTATTGCTTAATCATCGCATATAAAAGGAGGACAAGAATCGAGGGAACTCAGTTGAATCATGAGCGTGGACAAGTTTGGAAGGTATTCCAATTTTGGAGAAAAACCAAAACCCAATGGTAAAAGATATAGTTTACCATTAACAGCTGAAGGAGATTATAACATAAGCAGCAAACGATTGAAGTTTGTAAAAGATCCAGAAGATGATAATGATGCAATAAATTTGAAAACTTTAAAAAGTGAAAAATTGTTGAGCTTACAACTTCAAAACGACTCTTATAATGCCAAGTCTCATAGAATAACAAATGTTGGTGAACCAATAGAAAACTCCGATTCCGTCACCAAAGATTATTTACTTTCAAAACTGTCAAATACTTTACAAGTTAATAATGAAGTTTACGATGTTAAAAACAGAAGAGTTACAAACTTAGCTGATCCTGTCGATAGTCAAGATTCAGTCAATAAAGGATATTTACATTCTATAATCCCTGAAAGAAAAGAAGATAGATTCTCTTTTTATAACTTTGTTATAAATGATATAGGATACCCTAAAGAAGATTCGGACGCAGTTAACCTCAAATATGTTAAAGATAATTGTATTATTCACGATAGTGAACAAATTGATTGCAAAGGTAAAATATTACATAAGGTTAAAGAAGGATTAAAACCAACAGATGCTGCCACTGTAAGTCAAATCATGTTACAAAAGAATGGAAATTGGCATGCTGAGAACAAAAAGATAACTAATGTAAAAGGTGGAGTAAATCCTGAAGATGTGGTAGTTTTTAAACAAGTTCCTGTAATAACCGATGAATATAAACATAATAATATAAAGACCACCACTTTTGATTGTAAAAACTTACCATTAGCAAATGTTCATAATGCAGTTTTACCTCACGAAGCGGTAACTTTGGATCAGATGAAAGATCATATAAAAAGCCAGTGTATAATAAAAGATGAACAAAATGAAGAAATATACACATGTAATAATAAAAGAATTACAAATCTTGAAGATCCACAACAAATGGATAATGCTGTCAATGTAAACTATCTTGCTAGACTTTTGGGTACTGTAATGTTTGATTTTCACAATATGATACCAGCATATCCAGGACATAACAAAGTGCATCCAGATCAAAGAGATCAATGGATTGATAGGGTTATTATGAAGCAATATTTTATGTCTAGCAGAACAAAGATGCTTAGAACTAAACCTGTAGAAAGATTTCACCATTAGAAAAATGTTTACAATGCAGTTTTACCTCACGAAGCGGTGACTTTGGATTAGATGAAAGATAATATAAAAAAGCAAGTGTTAATAAAAGATGAACAAAATGAAGAAGTACACACATGACGTAATGATACAACATATTCAAAATATAACAAAGAAGATGAAAATACAAAAAAGTATAATATGGATTGATAAAGGTACATAATAAGAAATCAATTCGTAAATGAAACATTCATTGTCAAACACTTGAGGAGTGAAGCCGATGTGGGTACATTCCCCTATAAATAGAGATGTTAAAGGTTAAGCACATCAGTCGTGATATAGAGAGCTTGAAGAGAGGAAGAGGATTGACATCATCAGCAGTTTCTCTATTATCTAAACCAATTGGAGCAATTGTTAACAAAACAATAGATTTACTACCAGTAGAACTGCATTTGCCTGGAGGATATCAATACTGTGGACCTGGAACAAAATTGAAAAAACGTCTGGAAAGAGGAGATTCTGGAATAAATAAACTAGATCAAGCTTGCAAACAGCACGATATAGCATATTCAAAGTTTGCAGATACAAAAAATAGATCCATAGCGGATAGAGCGCTTGCTGAAAAGGCTTGGCAAAGAGTAAAATCTAGTGACGCAAGTTTTGGTGAAAAAGCAGCAGCTTTGGCAGTAACAGCAGCAATGAAGACAAAAACTACGTTTGGAGGAGGAAAGAGGAGGAAAGGCCGAAAACGAACGGTTAAAAAGCAAGGAGGTAGTATTAAAAGGAAAAGAAGGAATAATCAAAATAAAAAAAACAAGAAACCAACAATATGGTCAATGATAAAAAAAGGAGGAGGATTATACTTAAGACCATACCGTGTGTATTAAACAAGAAAAAACAAATACTAATTCCAAACAAAGAGTTGACAAATAAAGAATTAATTATATACGCTTCTTGTATGAAAATACCATTTTTTAGAGGAGTGTTTATGAAAGATGCATTGCCCGGTAAAATATGGAAAAATGAGACTGGAATAGTTAATTTAGAAAACAGTGAAGGTCCTGGCACTCATTGGATATGTTATAAAAAACTTGATCGAATTATTTATTATTTCGATAGTTACGGTAATATGCCACCACCTAAAGAGCTTCAACGTTACTTTCGCACAGCAAAACAAGTATTTTACAACTATAACAGAGAACAACCTGACAATACAACAATTTGCGGACACTTATGTTTAGATTTTTTAGCTAGAAGCGTTAGTCAACTTTAAGATGTCTTCCTATACGGTCTCATTGACCGGCACTTCATCAACTCTGCGCAGTATTCTATTTCCAGCTCTACGATTGCAAAAAGGAAGATTATGGGAAGCTGCATTATTGGATTTAACAACATACAATTCTATTCCAAATATTTCTGAAGGAGTCAATAACAAATTACACTATTACAAAAGCAAAAATAATTTGGGAGAATTAACACCAATGAAAGAAATTAGTTTACCGACAGGATCTTACGAAATAGACCATATTAACGAATTTATACAAAAACAAATGAAAAACGAAGAACTTAACGAACTTGTTCAAAAGGAATCAGAAAAAGAATATATAACAATAAGAGGAAATAACAATACCATGAAAGCTGAAATAACTTCTTCCTATTATATTGATTTTACTCAAAAACATTCAATTGGAGGATTATTGGGATTTTCTGAAACAACTCCAATACTAGAACCTAAAAAGACCTATTCTGGTGATAAAACTGTAACAATACTGAAAGTTAATACGATAGACATTACATGTAACATTATACAAGGATCATACAGAGATGGAGAGAATAGTCATATATTGCACACATTCTATCCGACAGTCGCCCCAGGTTTTAAGATTGTGGAAAAGCCACAAAACTTGGTGTACCTTCCCTTAAACACCAGTGTGGTTTCAGACATCGTGTTGAACATACTAGATCAAGACGGAAACCTCATAGACTTCAGAGAAGAACGTATTACGATCAGGATTCACATAAAAGCATCAACCTAAACCATGGGATTGTCATTCAAGAAGAGAGAGTTGTCGGGTAAACACCTAACTAGCTCATCATCTGCAAAAGGATTAACTACTGAAAACATTCGGTTTTTACAGGATATTGGATTAAAACTCATTGAAAATGGAAATACTGGATATAGCACAAGGACCGACATTCGACGAGACTTTATGGGAAAAGGAGTATCACACGCACAACCCCTACGCTTCGTCAAAATTGAATAATAATGATGAAATTAGAATTCCTATACAACAACAGGATATTTACACTCTTCCGTGCGAAAGTTATCTATATATTGAAGGAAGAGTAACAAAAAAAGATGGAACAGCTGGAACCACCGTTCCTTTTATCAATAATCCAATGGCATTTTTATTTGATGAAATTAGATATGAAATATCTGGAGTAACTGTGGATTCTACAAAGAAAGTAGGTTTAACAAGCACATTAAAAGGATTAGCATCTTTGACACAAAACGAGAAGAATTTGTTAAGAATTGGAGGATGGGTTGCACCCGATAACGACACAATCACCCCTGATTCTGCAGGGAACTTTGATTTCTACATACCATTGAAATTATTTCTAGGCTTTGCTGAAGATTACAGAAGAGTAATAATAAATGTGAAACAGGAATTAGTGTTATTAAGATCATCAAATGATAAGGATACTATTTGCGCAGCAACTGGAACCACTGATGCAAATTTAGACTGGAATTTAACTTTGGACAAAATCGTTTGGAGAGTACCACATGTGCGATTAAATGACGAACATAGAATAACACTGTTGAGACAACTGAAATCAGATAGAGATATTGTAATACCATTCAGAAGTTGGGAATTTCATGAATATCCAGTTTTACCTAAAACACAAAGACATACATGGACTGTAAAAACATCTACTCATTTGGAAAAAGCAAGATATGTAATATTTGCACTACAAACAAAAAAAAGGAATAATATACTAGCTAATGCCGGTCATTTCGATCATTGCAAACTAACAAATTGTAAAGTGTTTCTTAATTCACAATTTTTCCCTTACGACAACTTTAATATTTCTTTCACTAAGAAGAGGTACACTGTTTTGTATGATATGTACGCTAGATTCCAAAGTTCATACTACGGGAAAACAAACACCCCGATACTGTCTCCCGAGCAGTACGAATCAAAAGCTCCAATAATTGTAATAGATTGTTCAAAACAAAACGAATCTGTAAAGTCATCAAGTGTGGATATAAAAATAGAAATGGAGTTTGAAGAGAACGTTCCTGATGCAACATCTGCATATTGTTTAATTTTGCATGATAAAATTGTAACGTACACACCATTGACGGGATTAGTCAAAACAGTGTTGTAAATGAGTTTCACCACAACCACCAGTCGGCTATAAAAGGAGGAGCTTCGCACACCACCAATCAGTCTTTGCTCGTTCGTTGAATGGGTAACATCCTACACTACATCATGAGTAAAATGAGTTCTCCATCAGTCGTACAAAAGGATGCAGAGGAAGCAGCATTATTGGATCAAGAAAACCATCAAGAAATCGTCAATGAAATAGAAGAGTTTTTAAAGTTTCGAAAACAAGAAGACAAGGAGGACAAGGAAGAAAAAGAAGAAAAAACTAAAAAAAATGGCACTAAAAGGAAGCGGAAAGATGAAGATACAATCCCAATTAATATTTTGAAAGAAGTTTTCCTACGCATTTACTATCCTATCTCACTATGTTTGGGTAAAAGTGTAACAGCTGGACTAATGAAATCTTCGGAATATACACCTACAGTAATCTTGCAGCATGGTACAAAAATGGTTATATTTTCTGAAACGGCATGGGAATCTTTTCTAAAACATTTAAATCTAATTGAATGTTACTTAAATACTAATGTTTGCGGAAGGAAAACTAATATTCGACTTTTGGATTCTGACAATGAAATTGACATAGTAAAGAATCGTGGAACACTACAAGTACGATTTAGAGATTTAACTCAACATGAAAGTAAAATTTTACTCTCACGTGAAGAATTCTACATTTTAATGCATGCAACGTCTCCTATCTCTAGATATATGAAACAACTTGTATTCTCAAGTTCAATCATCAAAGAGTATTTAATTGATACACTGGAAAAACAACCGGAAAGCACCATATTATACGGACACGTGGATACATCTATTTTTAATAGATTGCCTCATGAAGTTGGTATGTGGAGACAGTTAAGGAACTTCGAATCAATTGATGAAGAAGCGATAGAAGCTGTTGAAGAATATGAAACTATAAACCAAGAAGAACCAGCAACCCAAGAAGTGTAATTAAAGAAAAACAGTATAAAAGAGTGACCAAGGCGCGGTGTGAATTCAGTTGAACACTATACGTGGTGGTGTGTAGATAGGGTTAAACATTATGGATATAAAACCCTGTGTAATAGAATTTCAAGCATTTCGTGATAACAAAGATGAATTTGTGATAAAAGAATTAGTGATTTTAGATTTGATTACACATGTCGTATACCCGTTTATATTTGAAGCTCCATTTTCAGTAAACCAATTGAATGACAAAGCAAGAAGAACAAACAAATGGATAACCAAACATTTTCACCATATTCAGTGGAACGAAGGATTGATAAGCTATAAGCACTTGAACAATATCATGTATCATTTTTCTAACAAGTTTTCCCATATTTATACAAGAGGATCGGAAAAAAGACAATGGATACAACAATATACATATCACGATGTTTTCGACATAAGAATGGACAAGGATCATCAAATTAATTATGGACCTATTTGTACTTTAACAGATCACTCTTATCGCACAGTAACACAATGTGCACTACAAAACGCATACCGATTAGCTAATTTTCTAGTTCTTCACTATTGGGACAAAAATAAATTCAAACAGCAACAGTGGAAGTATTACGAAGGAAATAGCAGTGGAGGGGGGAACGTGTGCTATAAATACAGTGGACAGTCTCAGGATCCTCATCAGTATTACTCCAGACATCGCAGAGGCAACATCTCACAGGGTAGTCCTAATCAAGAAAATGGCTTCACAACAGTTTCTCCAGTCTTTGGTGGATCAGTTCAACACCCAGTCCAAATCCAGCATTCTAAGTACTAAGAAATGTCACGAATTGAAGGAACACAAACACTACATCGTTCACGAGCTGAAGAAGACAGAAACTTCACATGGAGACGCAATTTTAGCATCACTGAGCGAGGCACCGTTTTCACCAGGTGATGAACCGAAATTTCAAGTTTATCTTCCAAGACGATTTGTACAGCAACTACAAAACGAAGACCTGCGAGGTATTCAACCAGGATCCCTCTATTTGGTATCACACGGAGTTTGCGGAAACAATTCCACTGAACTATCTCTACACATCACCCATCAATGTTAGTTTTAAGTTTTTTTCTGTAAATAACCATCTATGTACATATGTTTGTTAAATGTTTTTGTCATTAAAAAAAATAAATAAAAAAATTAAAAGAGGAAACAACATATCAGCATATAATTAATTCTATATGCTGATATGTTGTTTCTTTTTTTAAAATTCAAACAAATGACCTTGAACTTTTTTACTATAAATAACAGGTCTTACACGCAGTTGCTCTCAGTCTTGTTTTAACAATTCACCGAGCATCATGTCACAGCGTAAATACAATTTACCTTTTGTTTACAAATCCAAATACGATTTGGATAACTATTGTTGTAATTTAAAATGTTTTAGAAAGCCTGAAAGTAAAGTTGATGGAAAAGCTTGTAAAAAATGTGAGTCTGTTGGCTATTGCAAATGTAGGTGTAAAACATATCAAGACAAGCATCAAAATTACATACACGATCTAACACAAATGGTTAACCTACTATGGAAAAATGTAGACTAACTTGTGACAGATGCATGAGAGCTGCTGACTCTTGCACTATAAATAGCAGCTCACAACACATTGCTTTTCATTCTTGTTTTAGAATTCAGTCGAGCAACATGTCACAGTGTAATTCCAATTCATCTTTTGATCCCAAATCGGAATACGATTTAAAATACTATTGTTGTAATCTAAAGTGTTTCAAAACACCTGAATGTCAAGTAGATGGAATGGCTTGTAAAAAATGTGAATCGTTCTCCTATTGTCAATGTAATTGTAAAACGTATCAAGAAAAACGGAAACATCACTCACAAGACAAGGGACGTAGAATCAAAATACTTTTAAAACGGATGGAATGATGCCCTCATGATGCTCTCCCCCACCTCTACTACTTTCCCCCACCTCTACTGCTTTAGCTCCGCCCACTTCGTCAGGGACCTGCACTTCTTTACACGCAACAGTCACTTCGCATCCAGCTCTTCACCAGTCAACTCAACCTTTCTCGTTTACTTTGCACAAGATGGCCAACCTACAACAACAACAACAACAACAACAACAACAGTGGACAAGTGATATTGAAGACTCTGACCTACACCAAGCATGCATCGAAGCAGAAGAGCAGGAGCGAAAACGAAAGGAAAAAAAACTACTTCAACTGCTAGAGGAGGAGAAAGAGATTCGACGCAAATTTGATCGTGTTTGGTGCGCTCAGCCTCGAGACAACATCGAATGGGCCGAGCACAATGCAGACATGGCAAGATGGAAAGAGCTCCATAATACAATAGAGGAGTTGAAGAAGTAAACATCCAAGTACACAAGCGTCGCCGAACTACACAAAACGGCCTTTATAAAGGCCACCAATAAACTCATTCGTTTTACACTTTAGCAGACGCTCACTCTAGATACGTACGTTCGCACATGTTTTCCTTATTAATTGTAATAGTATGTAAGTTATTGTCATCCCTCATGTTTTATACAAATAAACAATAAACAAAACAAGGAAGCTATCCTACACTACAAGTGTAGAATAGCTTCCTTTTTTTAAAACACAAACCTATGACCTTGAAAACCATATGATCACCCTCATACACCCCCCCCCCCCCCAATTACACATCACCTATGACGTCACAAAGTGACGTAGCACCGGAAGCAACCATTTCCGCCTGATGGGCTTTAAACTCAATTAATTCACCCCACCTGCCCTGACAGGTGGTGCGATAGGAGTGACCTTTGGCTACTACTACTATATGTTTTCATATTTAAAAATACTGATTGATGCTAATAAAAAACTATTTAAAACTGTTTTGTGGCCTACGTGACTTTTAGTACAACGACGATATACTGATGGCAGCGACTGAAAGTAATTACCCCACAGCCACAACATTGTTCGTGTTCTGTTCGTTTCTTCGTTCGTCTCGTCATCCCGTCATCCGTCCTCGTCGGGGAGAGAAAACTACCATTGCGTACTCTCTCCCATCGCAGGTTTTGCAACGTATATTATTGTTTATTTGTGCATAAATATGCTTCGTTTAGCGAATTTTAAGGCGATTATTGTGATCAATCGTGCAATGTGTTTTGAACTTACGTAGTGGACGACAAGTAACTAAGTTAAGTGATCTTGTGATTGTGACTATTTATTTGTACGGAGGTGGTGTGCCGGAGCCTAGCTTCATCTAGCTGGGGAGACATAGTGGTAAGCTGTTAATTTGACATAAGTGAATTTTTTATCTACCCCTTTGAAACTGTTGATTTAACTTAATACAATATATAAGGTTGATTCTTATACTAGATCATAGTGCAAATAATTTATTGCTGTGATTTGAAACCAAGCTCAATAAAAGTTGTCAAAACTAATCCCAACCCCTAGATAGGCCTAGGCTGTTGTCTTTGTTTATGTTTTCGTCTAAGCAGTCCTAGTTGGTAAAAAATCGTGTTGGTTTATTTTGTGCAATATGACATCTTTAGTAGCTATTTTAAGTGCAATAATTCATTTTTAACTGTAAACTAGGCCTAACTGTTAAACCTAAGCCCCAAAACACTTTGTCAAGTTATTGAAGGGTAAGTTAATTTTGTTTGTTTACACTTAACTTGCTTCAAGATGCACCTTATAGTAATATCGTCAGTGGTTTTATACAGTAGTTTATATATCCGTTTCTGTTTGTATGTAGGCCTATAACTTAGTTAGCTATTTAAATTATTTAACAGATGCATTAGGCCTACAGGTAGGGCCTAGATGTCTAAGTAATTAACTTCATGTAGGCCTAAGTTATTACTTAAGTTAGGCTAAGTTTAACTACATAATCCACCTATCTTGGCAGATAAGAATACGGCTTTACAACTAATTTATTTATTTAGGTCTATTTCAATGGCAACCACAGTTTTTGTCATGAACCTACCTTAAGTTGTTAACTTGTGTGGAATGTTTAGGGCCTAATTAAATAATGGAACTTGCTTGTTATTCTTATCTTGTGGTGGTCGAAACCTCTAAGTTATAACGTACATTAATAATTTAACTTAAAGTTAGTACGGAGCATTAAGTTAACTTTCCTATTACTTTCCTGTTATTTTCTTAAAGGGAACATTCATTATTATCGATGATTTTTTCCCGCTATATTTTTTGATCCGATATACCGATATTAATGAACGAGATGTCAGCTGACAACTACTATAACTTAAGTAAATATTGTTCAGTATCAACAAACAATTTAAAAGTATTATATTGAAATGAAACAGTTCTAAACTAACCTTAAGTAGCCAACCAAACTTGCTGTAACATTTCCAAATCCCGTTTCATATTACTCACATGCCTTTTCTGTAATCAAACAAAATTTTGAAATGGTACAGCAAGTTTGGTTAGTTATGTTTGGTTAGCTTAGAACAGTTTTTACTTATTTCTGGATCCGCATAATATACTATTTTTGCCTAAACAAGATCGTCAATTATTAATTTAAATGTGTTTGAAGATATAAAAACAGAAGGTAGCCTATGGATCGTAAAGGAAAACACAAATATCGATATATCGAAAGAAATCAGATCGATAATTAATGAATGTTCCCTTTAACAGGATAGTACCCATTACTTTTATTAACTAAGTAAGCCTAAACTTGACTTAAACTTACTTGGTCTCCAATGACTCCATGTTGTTAGTTCAAAGTGAAGTAGTGACAAATGCGGACGTAGCTCAAATTTGCGATTAATTTTCAAAGTTGATTGTGTCTTAAAGTCGCGTTTGGACATAAGTAGGAAACGGGGTGATTCCTGGTGAAATATGTGAGAATCAATATGTAATTGTTGGACGAAGGGATTTTAATTTTCGTTGTAGGCTAGTTGCTGGTTCGCTGTCGGCAAACCAAAGACATGGTGCTCTCCATGTGTGCCGGTTTCGGTTATCTTTGAGTGAGAGAGCAGTAAATTATATATTGAGTGTATATTCCTTGTAAATTTTTCATATCGATTTAGTGAATCCAACATTCTTGAAGTGAGGAATTGTGTAAAATTGGTGTAGGCCTACGGTACATTGAAGTTTTGGAGGAACTGTGCTTAGGGTCGGTTATATTAAATTCCAGTCAATAAGTATTTCATTGTATTTGGGACTGGAATTGCTTTTCCCCTAATTATTAACTTATCCTCCAAAACTTCATTTTATACACTTTTTAGGCCTACACAATTTTACACGTTTCAGGAAGTGTTTTTATAAGCTGGGGTCTAGGTTCTAAATTTTTACCGCATGTTTTGTTGATGTGCCAGAAATCAAAACTGGTTGGCCTAAGGGTGTGATTAAATTGCATAACTTAGTAATCAATCAATCTTGACTACGGTAGATGATGGTACAATTTACTGGTCCCTTGTCATGTAACTTAACTTATTTAGGCCTAATCCATCTTCAGTTCCAAAATCATTACTAGGCATAGTCTACGTTGTTGTTATTTTATTGTACCGGTACGTAGTTCTTAGGTCCCACTCACGTATTGTCAGCTTCCTTATTATTGCACGGTTTTTGTTACCACTGATATTAACTTATTATTTGCTACTTATTCATAAGTTAGTTCATAGTTTGAATTAGCACGAATTACGATTTTAGAACTTTCATCTTTAGAACTGCCATCTTGTAAATCTAGTTTTTAGACAAAATTGTATTAGGCCTAATGGAGAAACCGTTGGAATAAATAAATAAATTTGACCTAGAACTTACTAGGTGTTTCACCTTATTGCGGCATTGTAAATTCACAGTTTGGTTTGATTCATTTATTTAAATTTATTTGACTACAAATTTACACCAATTTTACAGTTTGATTAAGTTGTGAATATTGCATTATGATTAGTTAGCCTATACTGTAGGCCTATATAATAACAATGGGAGGAATGTCAAAAGTAACAATAATAATAAGAATAGGCCTACCACAGTCATCTGGTAGTATGTTTTAAAAACCAACCATTCATGGCTAAGTAATTTTTTATCACAACAACTTTTCTTGTTTAAGTTAATCTAATTAACTTATGCAGATTGTAAGACGGAAAAGTAAGTTAATGTTTTAATACAAGTAGGCCTAGCCTACATTCTTAAGTTAAGTTAGTATTTTCTTAGTTATTCAAATGTAGGTCCAGTGAATAATTTTGACCTCCATTTGATTTAACATTGGCCTAAGTTAATTTTAAGTGTTACCAGAATTTAGTACAGTGGTACTATTTATGTATTTTAATGTTACGGGTACCTAATAATTTTATCACTTTTTCGTATGAATAAATATATCCCTTTTTGTTACAAACATGCGTAGGCTATGTACATAAAATAATTAATTCCAAAATAAACTTAAACATTACTTTGTACTACATTTGTTTGATTACACCATATTATTAGGTATAATATAAACTCTACCTGTGCTTCGTAATGGGGCAAGAGTACTAAGTTAAGATAATAATGTGGGTCTCTAAATCTAATGTAAAAAAAAACATTAAAACAAAGGCCACCATGCAAATTATACCTAGGCAAATTTCAATTGTACTTTGAGGCTAAATGAAAATCCCTTGTAGAGGCTTATTTTCATTAAGCTGTGTGGCAGAATCAACGCTAAACTTTATCGTAATGTGAACATCTATAGGCCTAATGAGAATCTAAAGTTTAACTCAAGGAAAAAGTAGGTAAACATAAACTGTAAATAATAACCCCACCGCAGAAAACCTACTGGCTAAGTAAATTTCCATTTAACTGGTCCGATTTTCCCTAATAATCCCCTTAAAATTGTCAGATTTATTTACTATTTAAATAACATAAATTTTTGTGAGTAGGCTACCGGTACTTAGGTTTGCTGCTACTGGAAAGGACCTTTCCATTAGACTATTTATGAAAGTGTGTTTTTATTGAAACTAGAGGTAGGCCCCTAGTCCAGTATCTATATAAATAAAATTAGAGTTTTGTCTGTACATTGCTCAAAATTATAAATTTTTAGATTATTTTTCCGTTTTATACATTAAGGAAGCTGAAACAAATCTCATCTCTATTTTTCTGTCTGTCGGTCTGTCTGTTACGGCCCAAAAGGCATTTTACACGGCCTTCTCCTGAAAAACGAGAGTACCTATCAAGATCCAAATCATTTTATTGTATTCACTGGATTGGCGAGATTGTCTTTAGCCATTAAAATATGGCCTCACAATTTTTTAAATAAAATGACGGATGTTTAAAAACCTGATTTCGTGCGATTTTTGTCAAGTTTCCTCCCAAAGTCCATCACATAATCTTCTATGAAATAACGAACAGCTGTTCGGATCAAGATTATTTTTTCTAGCTGTCAGCTGTCACTGATATGTTTACATTAAATGTTGTTTACAAACACCGCAAACATTTCCAATAACGTTTTGAAAGCAAAATCCAAACCAAGTGAGATTAAAAACGATTTTCCTTACATAAAGGATTTAATTTATGGAAAGTTCAATAATATGTATATTGTAACCGTAAATGAAATTAGAGATTCTTTGTGTATACAATTGTTCTGAAGTTTTGATAACCGGGAAAAAGACCTTGAATCAGTGTTGTATAGCCCTCCGAGTGTCATGCGTCGCTGCAGCGACTCACGAACACTGTTTACGGCAAAGGCTCTGTGACTGACTGAATCAGATTGAACTGGATCGAGTTAGGTACCGTATCGTTCTTTTCGTTATACTCTAAGCTTTCTCCAGAGGTCTGTCTCAGTGCTGTATGTTCTCCGAGCCGATCGTAACTGTAGCAGACAGCTGACATGCATATCTGTAAACAGCTTGGTTATCCTCGGACCGATGACTGATGTGTTTTATTACGTTTATCATTGTTTTAGTGTTAAAAATCAAAAGTAGTGATATACGTGGTGCATTATAAGAAGATTTAAATGATTTTCCCTTATGAAAAAGTTTATATATGGCCATATAAAATTCTTTTTATCCGGTTATATTTGGTTTTGGACCAAATACAACCAGATATGATCATATATGGAATCCCCCAGATATGATCATATATGGAATCCTCCATATATGATCATATATATGGAATCCTCCATATATGGAATTTTTTAATAAAAAATATATAAATAAATAAAAAAATAACAATTAAACATATTTTTACCTTAAATGGTATAAACTATAAATTAAAACTATAATAAAAATTTTAAATTCAAAAATTTCAAAACAAAATTTTTAAGCATCTGACTGGGAATTGAACCCGGGACTCCGGCGTGAGAGTCTGCCCCCTTAGCCACTACACCACGATTGCTTCATATCATGTGGATGATCAAAACCCATTACAAATAAGAGAAGCTGTATTTGGTCTCGTAAAACAAGATTTTTCTTAGACATTTTATGTCATTTGAAGAATGTTATTATTAATATAGCCTAACTACGTGACATTGATATTTGAGGCTGTTTGATAGCAAAGGTACAATTAATTAATTATTAATATAATATTCTCCTTATTTAGGCCTACTACACTTACAATTTTAAAATTATACGTCAGTTTTAAGATTTTGTTGCGTTATAATAAAATTGTACAATAGATGTATGTACAGGATTTTGTCATCAGGGTTCAAATCTGGATATTTTATTTCTTTACTAATAATTACTTTAAAGGAGAATTGCCTATATTATCTGCCCCCTTACTGTACCACATATCAACTCAATCAGTTAAGTAGTTTGTGCTTGGAGAGCAACAAGAAAATACACAAACTGATAAACTTTAGATTTTTAATATTATAAGAAGTGTTTGGGAGTTTGAGAGTTACATAATCCTAAAGTGGCAACAATCCCTTATAATAATTCCAGTTATTGTCAAAAACTCATTTATAGATGAGCATAAATGGAAAATTATTATTCCATATATGAGTAATTTAATTTCATACCTGGGAGTCATATATGACCATATATAGACCATAATTCCATATATGGAGGATATTTATGGCCATATATGGGCAATATTTTCATATATAAAAAACATGTACGGCCATATATGAACAATAATTTCATATGTAGAAAACATGTATGGCCATATATGGGCAATAATTTCATATATAGAAAACATGTATGGCCATATATGAACAATTATTTCATATATAGAAAACATGTATGGCCATATATGAACAATTATTTCATATATAGAAAACATGTATGGCCATATAAGAACAATTATTTCATATATCGAAAACATGTATGGCCATATATGAACAATAATTCCATATATATACTACATATATGGCCATATATGGACACCACCATATATGGATACAACCACATCTGGCCATATATGCTTCCATATATGCTCATCAAAACCCATATATGGCTTTATAAAACCATATATGGAATTTTGATATGGCCATATATGGCCAGAAATTACTTTTTTATAGGGGTTGAAGGGCTGGTTGATGATCCTGAAGAAGTAGGTAGTGATATTGATGTAAATTATCAGCCAGATTCCTAGCTATGGTTAGGCTATGCATTCTTAGCTAAACGCAATGTACTGAAATCTGTTTTTCACTCATAACTTATTTATTTGATAACTTACCTCACTATATGATTATATATTTGTAATCCTCATAAAATTTAGAACCAAGTGGCTATTTTCATATATTTATAAACAAATGTTCCTTATGTTTTATATGTAATATTGAAGCCCATGATTTTCCAAACAAAATGGTATATAGAACAGTATAGGTAATTAACATTGTTTTTAAGCTTCTCAGAACCGTTTTAATAAAACCTTGCAAATGAGCCAAAAATAGGCAGACATTAAGGCCAAAACAAGGGACACTCGGAGGGATAGGGCTGGGAACTTACATTTATAAAATCATCGTCGCCAATAGCTTACTAACAAGTTTTTCACTCATTGACGGCGTTTCAATGGCGGTTGAGTGAAGTGTACCGTGAAAAATCATCACTGCAGTGGGTGATAGTAACAGAGGTTTGCCGGTTTACGGATGATGCTAAACTCGCTTTTCCAATGTGTCACTTTCGGTTTTACTCACCGCTATGTGCTGCAATCGCTGGACCATACAGCCAATAAGCCCATAGACTGTATCTTGGGTACGTAGACCTACCCAATTATTCATGACAACCTTTTCGACGATGATCCTTGATACCGGTACTTTTCCCTACAATACATGTCCTACCTACTTAGGAAATCAAATTAAAAACGTTAAAAAAACTAACATTGTGTGATTTTTTCACATTTCCTTCTTATGTTAACTACATATACGAAACATAGTTTAGAGAATACGCAATCTTTTATATAACAAAAAGCTGTTTGGATGAGGTTGTTTTGTTCAAACTGTCACCAAAATGTTTACATTAAAAGTTGTTTACAAATAATTCAATTAATGGGAAATAACTTTGATTTTCGATAACTTTTTGTTAGAAAATCCAAAACCAAGAGAGAGATCAATTAGCCTCGGAACTGGATTAAGGCATTTAATTGGTCGGATGTACTATAGTTCTTAACTGTAAACGTTGGTTTTTGGTACTGGGGTTTTCCTTAGAACCGGTGGTATCAACAAGAATAATTTTTACGTACCAACACATCACTATTTACAGATTACGTTTTGCTTTTCCTTTATAGGCCCTATGTCATTATAATAGGTTTATATATTCATTTTGTTTGAGTTAAGCCTCCGAATCACTGATCAATACGTGTACTGGTGAAATTACCTGCTGTCAAGTGATCCTTTTGACCTTGAAAGGCGACCGGTTTCGATCCTCACGGGATCATCTTCAGGCGGACGTCGTCATCGTCTTTTCGTTCTTGCGAACACGTCGTTTATGATACAATTTTCTGCACAAAACTCGGAATATATAAGCCAAAACTCCTATGTGCAGAAAATTGTATCATATTCACGCTACGTTGATGACACATTAGTTATATTCAATGGTAATAAAAGGCAATTAAACTCTTTAAGCAAGCATATCAATACATTGCACAGGAATATACAGTTCACATTAGAAGAAGAAGTCAACAGTTCAATTAATTTTCTTGATTTAACCATCACTAAATCTCAAGACAAACTCAAATTTAAAATCTTTAGGAAACCAACAACGACAAGCCAAACCATTCACAATTCGTCACACCACCCAATAAGTCAAAAAATGGCGGCATACCATAGCTTTGTGCATAGACTAATATCAATCCCCCTAAGCCCAGAAGATTACCAAAATGAAATAAATGTCATAAAGTTTATAGCTGTATCCAACGGATATAAAAGCGAAATGATCGACAAAATGATCCAGAGACATCACGCAAAAAACAAGGCTACAAAACCAGCCAATGAACGGAAAAAATATGCTTCTATGGAATACGGAGTCTCACTAAATAATGTAATTAAAAATGAAATGTCCAAAAATAACATCACACTATCCTTCAAAACATCCAACAAACTAGCCAGCATTCTCAAAGATAAGCCTCAAAATAACAAACAAACCGGAATATATAAACTGAAATGTAACGACTGTCCTAGTTTTTACATAGGCCAGACAGCAAGGTCATTTAATACCAGATTTAAGGAACATCTGCCAAAGCAATCAAGACAAAAATCCACCTCAGCATATGCCAACCATCTGATTGATTACAACCACAGCTACAGTAACATCGAACATAATTTAGAAATACTCCATAAATGTAATAAAGGGCCATTTATGACAACAATTGAGGAGTTCGAAATATACAAAGCCGTAAAACAGGACCCACAAAATGTTTTGAACGACAAGCTCTCTTTCGCATCTAACATTATATTCGACACAGCAATAAAAATAGTTGAAAATGGATACAAACAAAAGCGTGCACCTGATAAGAAAGATTAGGGGAGGGGACAAGTAAACAATGACACCGGCTTGCAGCGGTCAGTCTAGACTCAACTTCCGTGTCGCCCGCCGCTCCACCGATCGGTACCATAATAGTTATTGGCCATTTTTCGTGTTTTTGTGTTTTAAATGTTAAAAACTGTCTACTCAATGTTTTTTAATAAACGACGTGTTCGCAAGAACGAAAAGACGATGACGACGTCCGCCTGAAGATGATCCCGTGAGGATCGAAACCGGTCGCCTTTCAAGGTCAAAAGGATCACTTGACAGCAGGTAATTTCACCAGTACACGTATTGATCAGTGATTCGGAGGCTTAACTCAAACAAAATGAATATATAAACCTATTATAATGACATAGGGCCTATAAAGGAAAAGCAAAACGTAATCTGTAAATAGTGATGTGTTGGTACGTAAAAATTATTCTTGTTGATACCACCGGTTCTAAGGAAAACCCCAGTACCAAAAACCAACGTTTACAGTTAAGAACTATAGTACATCCGACCAATTAAATGCCTTAATCCAGTTCCGAGGCTAATTGATCTCTCTCTTGGTTTTGGATTTTCTAACAAAAAGTTATCGAAAATCAAAGTTATTTCCCATTAATTGAATTATTTGTAAACAACTTTTAATGTAAACATTTTGGTGACAGTTTGAACAAAACAACCTCATCCAAACAGATTTTTGTTATATAAAAGATTGCGTATTCTCTAAACTATGTTTCGTATATGTAGTTAACATAAGAAGGAAATGTGAAAAAATCACACAATGTTAGTTTTTTTAACGTTTTTGTGCATGGTTGGACTCATGGAAAGAGTATGCCTCAAAAAATGAAGCAGGGTTTTTAACTCAAGATACATACAACGCATTAAAGCACACCACATTAGCAATGAAAGAACTCATAAATTACATTTTAGTAGACATACAAGTACCTTACATTCTAACAGGTAAATTTCAAACTGACAATATTGAATCTAGGTTTGGCCAGTATCGCCAAATGGCAGGAGGGAATTATAACATAAGTGTAATTCAGATATATGAAGCAGAAAGAAAGATACGGGTAAAAAGTTTACTTGGTTTGCATTCTTCTAAATATGGGGAAGTAGCATTATGTGCAAATTTAAAGGAGCTATAATGTAAGGACTCTGTTACTCAGGGAAATGTGACGACGGAAATAGATTCCAAGTTATATGGGAAAAGGATCACTTGACAGCAGGTAATTTCACCAGTACACGGTTTATATATAATAGTTTTGCCAGCACATCTGAAAATATGCAAACCAACTGTTGTTCTTTGTATAATAAGGTTTCAACTGACTACTATAAGATCCCTGTGCGTAGAACGGGCACACAGCTAGTTAACTAACTAAAAGAACTTGACCAAAAATATGTAATTGAGCTGTACCGTACTGACTTCTCTGGCCAGAAATACATAAATGCATCGGCTGAGTCAGAAAATACAATTTGTCTTAAAAATCTAATTTCTTATTATAAAACAACTTTCAAACTAAACAATCCTACTAATATTATAAATGAGAAAGTTTGGATGTATGGATGGATGGATGTATGTTTGTGACAAGTAAACACGATCAAAATACCCCTCGGATTGGGCTGAAATTTGGTATGATGATAGCTCACATTCCCGATTAACATATAGACACATTCTTATCTTAAAAGTCCTTTCGGGCTCCGCCCCAGTGGCTCTGGAGTTTCCCATGTTAACCTTATGAGTAATCGTATTTAAAAGGAATAAAAGAATTTTTTCAGCGGTTTCAACTACACAAGTTGGTTCTATGATATTAAATAGCATTAAAAAGTTACAAGGTTTACCAACAGGGTGCAGTACTATTATTTTTTTACATTTATGACAACAGCTATCCTATTAAGGCCATAAAGGTAAAATTTTGTTTTTAAAAGGCTTATGTGTAACTATTTTATCAACAGATGTAAAGATCAAAATGTTTCTATTTCGTGTTCTCTTCCCGTTGCAAAGCACGGATACAACAGCTAGTATTTAATAATTCATAAACAAAGCATACCATATGTCTTTGACTACCGGTACCTATTCGCAATAAACTCACGGACGCGGTACGGTAGTAGCATTTCTAGACACTTGTAATTTACAAAGTGATTTTTTTAAATTACAGGACTTGACTCACTTTTTAGATAGTTTAGCAGTGCATTGAAAAGCACTAGTCTATACTGTTATAATAAAGATTTTTTTAGAAAACGGTGGTTGAATGCTTTGGGATCTGCAGATTAAGATTGTTTCGCAAAGAATATGGGCATGATCTGGAACTTGTAAAAATATAAATGTTATTTTTCCTACAGTCACTCAACAAAGTTGGCTTCCTTGTACTGTTTATAGTACAGAAAGCTGCTAATTGCTGCATATTTATACTTTGTCGTACGGTTTATACTTTGTCGTACGGTTTATACTTTGTCGTACGGTTTATACTTTGTCGCACATCAGGATTTTAACCAAACAACACAAAACAGCGTGGTTTTATTATGCACGTAATCCGTGTACACTTAGAAATAGGTTGGCAACACTTAAAGATAATGATACTATGATCAGCTGATTGACTATTATAACTACGATCTAACCTCTCATTTCATGTTTATAGTTTATGCTCTGTTTTCGTTCAACGCTTTGGTTTGAACACAATCTGAAGTGTAGTATTTGAAAGATGGATTATAAGTGGGCCTAACATGTTTAAAAATAATGAACTCAACGAAAGTAATTGTGAATATACTAGTAGAACAGAATTAGCAGAAACTGAAAACATGTTTTATTAAACCTGTGTTACCAGAAAAATCAAGAATGAAGTATGAACAAGCATACGAACTGTTTTCCTCTTTGGCGCGTAAGTAAGACAGTTACAAAACTGTCATAAAATATTTTATTGCCATATTTTGAAGAACATCTACTTGTTTATTATGCGTTTATACTGATTATTTCTGTTTATACCTGTACTCTTGAAAATAAGTAACACTTAAAGATATTAGAACTACAATCAGCTGAGTATTTCCTATTCCGTTAATGGCTTGGGTTTAACGTTTAACCTAACCTAAAAACGTGTTGTATATAGTTTGAAAGACTAATTATTTATATGCTTAATGCTTTATAAAGACTGTAGGAAAAATATACAGTAGACCCCCTCTTAACCGACCTCGTATTAACCGATAATCGGATTATCCGCCTTCCATCGTAAAATATTACTGTTTGTTTTAACCGACCATGCTTTGAGAGCAGTTCGGCTTAACCGCCGCTTTCTAGGAATCTCGGCATTTCCGCTCCCACGCTGGGCGATGAGAACTGAACCATACGCTTATCTCCTCAGGATGTGACTAAGAATAAATTATTTTTTATTGATCACAAAAAATATAGCATACCGTATTGTCAGTTTTTCATCATCGTTCGTAGCGCTATCACATCCTGATCTGATTTGTTATCTGTGTGGCAAATTTATAAAATCGTAAAGTGCGTTACGATTTTGAGAACTGATTATCTTATCGCTAGAGTAAACAAACAACGCAACTTGTAGGGAAGGCAGGGAAGGGGGGTTAACAACTCCAAGGTCAAGATAGTTTTTGTTCCTCGAGCATCCAGTGAGAGGCTATAAATAAACATCCTATCCTGTCTTGTAACAAAATGGTTGCTTGTATCTTTAATTTCGACAAAAGGTTCTGTACTGTATTACGGTGGATTTGGAAAGCATCAATTAATACATTACAGTACTAAAGTTATTAAAATAGGAGTTTTTATTGACTCTTGCCTAGTACTATAATCTATTACGTTTACGTTTCTTATTAAATGGCGACCATACAAAGTAGGTATTTTAAGCCAAGTATGAATGGAGATGAGTGTAGGATTCCACTGAAAGTAGGCCTATTTAACATAACAGTGTTTTGTGTTTATTTATGACTTTTCTATCAATAGGAAAAAATGAGATAAGGTATGACTTCAAAATAATGAATTTATAATTCCAAATGAATAACACTTAATTATGTTATGATTTTAGGGATTGCCGTTTTAACCGACCTTTTGAGTTATCCGACCTAGGTCCGGTCCCATTAGGGTCGGTTAAGAGAGGGTCTACTGTAATGTGTAACACGAGTGTTAAAGGCCTTTGCTGCACTCGAGATCATTCCACACTCGCCTGCGGCTCGTGCGTAAACATTGCTCTCGTGTGCAGCAAAGTGCCACTTTACCCACTAGTTACACAAATAACTATTTCAGAAAAGAGAGTGTTTTAAGAATGTATATGCATGGACAAGTTAAAATATTTGAAGACTGAACAAATTCTTTGCAGGAAGTTCGTGAGCTGATTTTGAACGCTAGTTAGAATTGCCCTGTTTTGAAGTTAAAATAGAAATCGGGTTCTTTTATTTTCATTTCCCATACCAGCAATGTGTACACCATATTAGGAAAGACTAGTGCACCTGTTGCTCGAATTCGAGCAATTGCAAAGTATTACAGGCTTTATTTCAAAACGAATAACAGTCATAAATTACGATGACTTAAACAAGTAAACTCAAAGATAATGTAATCAATCACTCCACTCCAGTTATTGAAACTGAAAACGAACTCACTCTGAAAACTAATGCTTTTTTGTGTATCATGTGTACTATGAACAGCTGTTTTAATATGCAATTAATACAAATTATTCGTCTGAAAGGTAAACAAAATCTTTTCTTCATAAGAAATACATTGGGATTTTGATGGCCTGTGGGGCAACACCCGAGGACTTTTATTACAGGAATTGGTGAAAGGAGGCATCTACACAAACAATACTTCATTTTGACACATCGTTTGTAAAAATCCGTCCATTATTAACGGAGGAGTAGTGTTTCGTAGAAATCACCTGCACGTAAAATATTATAAGGATGGCCCCATAATAGGCTGCTGTCATAAGGACATTCTGATCAGAAAAATTGGATATTTGTTTTAGCAGAAAGATTCCGGAACCAACCCTCATGCACACACTGTTGGCATGGTAAAAACCAAAAACAAAGAGGTTTGTCTTTTCGTTGTTATTTTGTCACTGGCATAGCAACCCGTAAGACCATTGTTAATTTAAAAAAAAATATAAATTTTTCATTTTTTGTGCTTGTTTTTTAACCTTATACTGTAAAGAGATTCTGTACATCTACAGGAAAATATCTTTCTAACAATACCGGTATGCAGAGATTTTTTCCACGGTTTTTATTTTTGCGATTCACACAAGCTGAGAAATAAGGTCTTAAAAAAACGTTAATATTTAGGATATTAATAGCTTAGTAGGTATCAAATTTAATCAAATTTACCTACCAAATTTTTTCAGCATACATATGCCTTTGTAGCGCTTAGTCTACAAATAAAGTGCACTATTTATTGTTTTAATTTTTTAAGAAAATGTAATAAAACATATGTAAATATAGGCCTATAATATTGTAACTAAAGTTTTATTAACCATTGATGTTTTGTTACAGGCAAGATGGATACGCCAAAGAACACCCACTGTGCTCCTCGGATACAAGTCTTCCGGCCGACCTATGAAGAGTTCAAGGATTTCTCCAAGTACATTTTGTACATGGAAGAGAAGGGAGCACACAAAGCTGGTCTTGCTAAGGTATTATTGTAGACAAACCTAAAAAAAATATGTCAGTAGCCTACAAATTACTTCGGAAAAATTATTATATTTTGTACAATAAATACGGCTTTGCATTTAAGTTTAATATGTCAATCCTTACTTAAATTAAATTTCAAATGGATTTTAGAGGAAGGAATTTTTCAAAACTCAAGAAAATTTTTGCTAGAGAGACCTACCGGTACTATTTGCTTGGTTTTTTCTTAACAAGCTACGGTAGCTGAACCACTGAGTCGCGTTATTTTCTCCAAGCTAATTTTGTAGGAAAGGAATCTCGTGCACTATCCAGGCACTACCCGTTTCTCTTTATGAGGTATGACAATTTGATGTTACCTAAATTAATTAAGTAGGCCTACCAATAGTCAATTACAGTTTAGACTTTTAATTAACCTAAATTGTAAACATGGATAGGCCTACTCTCTTCCCTGATTATTCATCCAAAGTGAAATTGGTATATTAATTGCTGGACCGTTAATTTCACATATTAATGTCTTTGGTTCTCCATTAGTTTTGACCTTTGACGTGGATAAGACCAATCTAGGGACTTAGTTGGTAGATGGCTCTGTCCGTAGTATGAGCTAAAGATGGGAGAAGAATGCTTAATAAGGGACAGAAAATATCGCTGTAGTGTTTCCAAACAAACAAACCAAAAAGCCTGCTTACTAGGTCAAGAAAATCCTGTTTTGTGCCGCTTAAATACAACAAAAATTCTGTATTACCCAACATGCAATTCCCCGTTATAATCGGAGTGAACTTTTATGATTTTATCATGTAGCCTACTTCTTTAAACCTTGCTAAAATACTGTGCTAGAACAATTGAATCAATTGGGGTTAGTTTTCATAAGAAAAACAATATAAACTTACACAAAAAGGCGTCAGAGCTGAAATTACATTTTATTCACCATCCCGTCTTAATCCCGTGCATGGTCTAAATATCTTGTTTTTGGGAGGGAAACCTTTGTATGGAAAACAGACCTATGATATGGCAGATTTTTTTAAAATGCTGCTGCTAGAGTTGATTAGTAATACACTTCACAATGTAACGACCTATCATTTGCTTGTTTTCATCCAAAAAGGTCAAAGGTTTAAGTTCAGAATGACATTATTTAGAGTGTCATCCTCCCTAACCTTATGACGCTTTGAATCAACTGTTCGTTGACCCATTTTAAGAATTGGATTGGTTATTGGGCAGAACTTGTACCTTGTCATTCATTTGTTAAGCATTCTGCTCTTATTTAATTTATATTAATGTTATTACCGCCATCTAACAGTATTACCATGTTTGTCCGCAGGTTATACCACCACCAGAATGGAAGCCTAGAAAGAACGGCTATGATTTGGACACCTTGAATGTCACAATCCCCGCTCCTATTTGTCAGGTATTTTTAATATAGTAACTAATTTTGCTGTAGTGAATACCATAGACTAACCAGCACAAGTATACTTCTCATCCCATTGTACATTTTGAAGCTCGTTTTTTGTTTCCAGTTCATGTACTGTAACACTGGGTACTAGTGTAGACGAAATTTTGTTCCTATTATTTTACGGTTAATTTCTTGATTTGTGCTTTACTGTTTTGTTATATAACTTGGAACGAGTTATTGTTTTTGATTGGATTGTATTTTTTGGCTAAACGAGATCTTAAATGACTGAAATAACAACAACAAAATTGTAAACAAAACCTCGGCAGTACACCGTACATAACTAACAATAAAATCGTCTTCAGCTGTTCCATAAGGATGAGAAATCTATTAAGGTAGGTAGTATGTTTTATCAATGATTAAACGTAACTTTTACAATGGTATTCAAAGAAAGACCTAGGCATACAACCTTCCCATTAAACTTAAAGATGCTTAGATGTTTGTTTCTTTAAATTCTTATACATATTGATAAACGCCCATAGGATTTATAATGCCAGACAATTTCTCTGATTTTTTTCTTAAATTTGGGTCTGAGTATTGAATCTACATCTGAAGGAAGGTTTCGTGGGGAGAGTTTTAAATAGGCCCAATCTCAAAATTAGGATTTAGCTTTTTGACCAATTTTTTCCCATTTTTAGTTAAATATATAAAACCAAACATTTTGAATCTAAAAGCTACATATTCGACACCCACCAGTTAGGGAAATATTAAAAGTGTAAAGAATTAAGTTTGTTGCTCTTATGTTCTTTCATGAAGGAAAAATTTGTTGCTGCCCAATGCTTGTTTTTTCAGACATATGACTAAAATGCTTTTTTGTTGCTTAAAGTCAAAGTCAAAGTCAAAACATTCTTTATTCAATGTTTTGTAGCGTAAGTACATTGAACATGCGTCACTTCTTAAAACTAATCCTTATATTACAATTTCTGGCAATACATACAATGATGTTAAAAACACCATCATTTCTGTTGGCAAATATTAAATTTAAGGCCGTTAGTTATTTAAAAACTCATCTAGTGAGTATAATGCTCTCTCAACTAGGTGTTCTATTAATTTTCTCTTAAATTTTGAAAACTCTTGATTTGTGTCTATTAGGCTATGGTAGAAATTTTGTATAAAAATTTATATCCTATATCATTTGGCTTTTTCTCAAACATTTTTAATCGGTGACTTTGCAACCTTATTTTTTTATTGTTTCTTGTATTATAATGGTGGATCAACTGACCAGTCTCAAATTGCTCTTGATTTTGTTTTGAGTAAACAATAGTTTCATATACATAGATACTAAATACCGTCATAATTCTTAATTCTTTAAAATTTTCTTTAACATGGTCAGTTTGTTCCATATTTAGCATTATTCTGATTTATTTCTTTTGTAGTTTTAATATCTCATTCAGATTATTAATATTGGTTGCTCCATAAACATGTATATTGTAGGCTAAATGAGAATGAATCATACCGTAATAGGCCAATTTGAGAGTTGTCAGATCACAAATATTTGTTAATGTCCTGAGAGCAGACACACCCGAATTCATTTTTGCCAGTACTTTTTCAACGTGGGAGTTCCAACTGAGACTGCTGTCTATATTTAGGCCTAAAAAGGTTGTTTGTCGAACAGGTTCTAAAGATGTATTATCAATTTTTATGTTGGGGAAAGCAATTGTTTTGTTTTTGGTGGAAAAGTTGAAATAATTAGTTTTAGAAATATTAAAAAATAAATTATGCTCAATTAAAAACCTTTGGATATTAATGAGTTCTGAGTTTGCCACAGATTCTATATCCTCCAATCTTTTTCCTGATATCTTTAAGTTTGAATCATCTGCATAAAGAATTATTTTGCTTTCCCTTTGATTTACTAGTGTTTGGTTCAAACCGTTGATGTAGATTATGAACAATAAGGGGCCCAAAATTGACCCTTGAGGTACACCTGTTTTTATTTTTTCAAGTTTTGATGTTATTTTTGTTGTACTGTTTTTGTGAGAGTGTGTTACTTCTACATATTGAGCTCTGTTTTCTATATATGACTGAAACCAATTATAAGAAATGTTGGTAATTCCCACATTCTTTAGAATTTCCAATAACTTACTGTGGCAAACACTGTCGAATGCTTTTTTAAGGTCCATAAAGATGCCAATACATGTTTCACCTTTATCTATTGAATTTAGAATGGTTTCCACAAATTCTGCTGTTGCAGTCCCAGTTGATCTCCCTTTGCGGAAACCATGCTGAGATTCATCTAACAAACCCTCCGTCTCTAAATATTCCAATATCCTTTTGTGCATGGCTCTTTCATAGATTTTTGAGAAAGTTGGGAGCAACGATAAGGGCCTATAATTTGAAATTTGTTTAGGATCACCTTTTTTTAGAGCTGGTATTACTTTGGCTATTTTTAGTTTGTGTGGAAAAATTCCAGAGACAAAGGATGAATTGATCAGATGTACCATCACCTTGCATATTGCTGGGCCAATAAACTTGACCACTTTTACTGGTACTTCATCGTACCCACAGGGAAGCTTCTAAAACTTTAACCGATTTAGTCTCTGTTTATTGTAGTATAAGACTCATTGGACCAAGTCACACAAGGCTTGAATCTGAAATAAATTCCCTCCTCTTTTGAATGTGTCTGAATAAAATATAATTAAATCTAGAATTTAGCTTAGTTTTGTTCAAGAAAAGGCTCTAGGCCAGGATTTTGAATTTTAGCTTATTTAGAATTTAGCTATTCTTTACAAATCTTCAGCTTTTGTTTTGCATTCAGTTTGTGTAGCCTACAATACTTATCTTATTTCCGTTATAGGTGGTAACTGGTAAACAAGGCCTTTACCAGCAGATCAACATCACAAAGAAGTCAATGTCAGTGCAGGAATATAAGAAGATGGCTGATAATCCTAGATACAACACGCCTCCGAGTTTTGACTATGAAGATCTCGAGAGGAAGTATTGGAAGAACATTACGTACATTGCTCCGATATATGGTGCCGATGTTTCTGGATCTCTCACTGACCCTGATGAACACGTGAGTTATCACTGACATGTTGTATCAATCAATCAAATATTCTTTATTCAAGTTTAGACAATATGTCTTGAATAGCGTCAATAAACTAGCATAAACAAAAAATTATAAACTAAATAATTAAAATCATTCATTACAAAGGATCAAATTCTTCAGCTTGAGCCTATAGTAAAACTAAAAATGAGTGCTTTAACTTTAAAAAATCAGAAAATCTTAAAAGGTTAGGTCAGAGTAAAACTACCGTAGGTAGTATCTGGAATTCAGATGAATGTTTTGAGATTACAATTAAGAATTATTTGATAGAATAAAATGGGTTTCTTATCAATAAGTCTTTTGGAGGCTTTTGAATCTGTTTGTATTATTTTCTTTTTCAGTGAAATCGGAAATTTTTGAAGAAATTTTAATCTTGCATATGAAGGTTTTTTGGTGTAGAATCGTAAATTAATTCTAGGAAGGTTAATTTGAAAGCGTGTGTTATATTTACTTGCAGTGGATAATAAATGAAATTGTTTTGCAAAAATAATTGTCTCATAAAAATACAAACTGTAAACTGTTAACATACCCAATTCAGGAAAGATATTTTTAATTTCATGATCACTCTAATAGCTTTTTCTTGTTTTATAAGTATTCTATCCAAATTTGCCTTAGTTGTTGCTCCATAAATGGCCATCCCATAGGATATGTGGGAATGAATTAAAGAATAATAGATTATCCCAAGAGTTTCCAAGTTGCAATCACTCGGATAAGTTGGTATTGGTACTGAAAAGTATATTCAATTTTTGTTATATGCAAAACATGGGATGTTTTCTTTCCTTTGGTGTTGACAACACTGGCATTTTTTCAGGAGAGGTAATGGTTTGTGTACCCAAATAACGCTTTTAGGAAGAGCGGTCCAAACCCACATGTAGATGTGCTGGTAATCGAGTCCTTTCCCGCACCAAAGTCCGAGATACTACTAGGCTAGCAATACACCTGTACGGTGGCAATTGTGTGTGCCTACTTCTCAATAACTTGTTTAGCATTGTAGTTGTTGGACATTGATTCTGATATAAAAGACATTTTACCAGACAGTAAGTATTTATAAAGATGTCACAATAGCAACGGTATCTATTTTAACCAGTCTCTTACCGTACTGAGTTGTTACTTGGGGAGATAAATTTGGGGATTATTGACTACCATTGCTACTATCCCAAATCCCAATTCCTCCATGAGTGCCTCAAAACCTTTAACATGTTGTTTTTAACTGGTAAAAATTACTTTTGAAATTTTCGAACAATTGCTTAACATCACGTTGACACTGGTAGGTGTGGAACATCAACAGACTCGGCACTATACTGGACTATGTGAACGAAGACTACGGCATCAGCATTGACGGAGTGAACACCGCGTATTTGTACTTCGGCATGTGGAAGACGACGTTCGCTTGGCATACGGAGGATATGGATCTATACAGTATCAATTACTTACACTTCGGTGCTCCCAAAACCTGGTATGTACATGAATATCTTGTTTTGTTCCATATTGAAATGTAAATAACAAATTATAGTAGAAAGAACTTTGAGCAAATCCTTACCTTAGACCCGTTATAACTGTATTTATAACTGTGATTTGTCAAATCTGAATCCCGAATCAACCACATCTCAAGATAAATTCAATTCAGGGATAACATCAGCTGGAATCTATAACCTAATCTCATATTTGTTTGGTATTCACAGGTATGGCATCCCACCTGAGCATGGTCGTCGGCTGGAAAGGTTAGCCAACGGTTTCTTTCCAAGTAATTGCAAATCCTGCCCTGCATTCCTCAGGCATAAAATGACAATTATCTCTCCTCATGTTCTCAAGAAATACTCCATTCCTTTCAATAAGGTGAGTTTGATCAATAGTTTTAACACATACATGTGTTCTGTTGATAAAAACAATCTCTAAATATTACAACAATAAACACTTTTGCCATCATCAAATTTTGCTCTAATTGGTAGTGGACCTTTCTTTTTGCTTCTTTTTGCTGAATTTTGTCACATTATTTTGACGTATGTAACATTGTTCTAAACCAAGATGATAATTTTTAACTGATAATTCTCCACTAGTTTTTTACTTACAGTCGAGTTTCAAATACCCCCCTACTATTTGTTGCAAACGCCTCATTTGATGTATTACCAAAAAAGCTTGGTGACTTATGATTATCAATGTAAATGTTGCCAGATCACCCAAGAGGCAGGAGAAATCATGATCACGTTCCCATACGGCTATCATGCAGGATTCAACCACGGCTTTAACTGTGCTGAGTCCACGAACTTTGCCTCCCCGCGCTGGGTCGAGTATGGAAAACGAGCAACGCAGTGCATGTGTCGGTGAGTGAATGATATTCTGATGTAACCTACTCTATTTGAAGCAACATTGCAAACCCTCAAGTTGATGGATTTTACACAAAAATAATATCCCTTTGAAGCCACTAGAAAACACATAAAATCTGTATACAAATTGAAATTAGCTTTAACGTTTAGAAAGTAACGTTCCTTTTGGTAATATAAATGTTTTATGAAAACATGGTCCTCTTTTTACCCTTGTAACTCTTCAACTCATTTTCTAATCGTCTAGACCTTTTACTGTTGATATCTGAAAACTGTAAAGTATCAAACATCTGTAACATAGAAGGAAATACATTAGTTACTACAAATATGAAGTCATGTTTAAAATCCCAATGTTTTAAATATTTTGAGCCAGTTCTCTTGACATTTTAACCCAGCATTTTGTTAAGGCTAGATTATTTTACTCGGTGTGTCAATGTTTAGGCCAGACAACGTGAAAATCAGCATGGATACGTTTGTAAAGAGGTTTCAGCCAGAGAAATATGAGTTGTGGCTTAAAGGTAAAGATGTCGGCCCTCATCCCGAGGATCCTAACAAGATGTCTGCAGCTCCGGCACCCAGCGAACTTGACATCCTATGTAACAAAAAGTAAGTAATTATTGCCTTGACCAGTACATGATTATTAACGTTTAATACACAACGTTAAATAGTTCACATAGTATGTTGCATTGTTTTGAAATCAAAATTGGTTTCATAGTATGAGGTGTAATTTTTTATTATTAGAAAGAGACTTATTTTTGTGCACAATCATGTATTCTATTCTGTTCTGTAGTAATGTTTGGCTCAAATTCCGCTATATTTAAGTATAATACTCGTGAGTGTGGTTGAGTTTGTTTGTCAAGTTTATTCTTGTCTCGTGGGAAAATTGTTGCAGACAATGTTTTGTAAATTAAAAATATTGATTCGTTGAGGGATTTGGTTGTTGAAGTATTCCTGGATCCCTAACAACAAATTTGCTTACAGCCCCCTATCAAAACACACCTTAGTTGTAGCATATGGTGTTAAAACACTATCTATCTTAGAGAAATTGTCAGGAGAAATCGGCAATACCATTTTGTTGAAAATTTATCAGTGACAAACTCATGAATTATATTTTTTTAAATTTTTAGTAGGAGCTTTTTTCTCAAAACCGTGTTTCGTATTTTCTAAATTCTCTAAGACTAATTGCCTAAAAGATCAACAAGGTTAGGATTTAAAAATCATCTTTCTTACCATCCTTATTTGACTTTGAAAATTGATTGTGTCTTAACTTGGTATCCACACTTTTGTAAAATGATGCTTGAAACGTTAACTATCTAAATTCACTGGATTTACTTTTTCTATTTTCTTTCTTCTATTTCATTTTTATATTTTGTGCTCTCTCATAGCCAGTATTTTAATTTTTTTTATTACATTATTAGTAAATCTTTTTAACATTATTACCAGACTCTTGTGTCTTGTGCAGTAATCCAGAGATTCCAGCAGCTTTCTTGGAAGGAGGCGGGAAAAAGAGACAGCCCTCAGTTCGTAAGCCGAAACTAGAAATCCCACCTAAAGTCGAGATACCTCCTGATGTGAAAAAAGTTATGGATGAATTAGAGTTTGAAGAGGAATTTCCAGATGAGCAACAGCTAGAAGTGCTCGAAGACATTTGGCTGAAAGCTGGGGAAATGGGTAAGTTGGGTGACTTACTCTGTCGTTTTTTATTTGTAGTGCTTTAGTATTCCCTTTCATGAGCTGTGTACATGTTGCTCTTTGGGCAGCTTTACCCAAACAACATCCTGCTTCTTTAAAACCATCTATAGACCATCTATCACAATTTTACTTAGTTCATTATCTGGCACTTTTTTAGAATTAGTTAAAAGTGTAGTGTAACTAAGTTTAATTTTACCTTAATGGAATACATTAAACCACTAACTCAAGACAAAAATTATGAACATTTCTCAAGCATAACGTACCATATAGCCTATTACAATAAAAGAAATTAAATTCTAATTTTGTGTTTACTAATTAATTCCTGAGTACGGTATGAAAAGTCCATTAAGGTTTATTAGAGGAAAAATAGCCACCTGACTTTTTTTTTTTTTAGTTGGTACTTTATGTGTTTTAATCATTCATTTCATTGGGTTAGAAACAGTTGTGAGTGGATTTAACAGAGAATGTAGAGTGGAATAGAATATGCTGTGGTTGTTACTTTTGACTTGAAAACACTTTTGATGTTTGACTTTTTTCTTAATTATTGTCTTACATTTTGGTTTGTCCATTTTATTGGTTATTTAATTTGATTGTTTGTTGGTCTGAAAAGCACTATGTAGGCCTACTACTGATAAACGCTTGCGCTTGGGCAATAATACATTTTTATTTGTTTAATTAGATTGTGACATATAAATGTTGGAGTATTTTGTCACCTTCATCACCTTTTGAGTAAACAACTTGGGGAAACAGAATCTGTGTACAAAGTGAGAGTGTAGAAATAACACGGAAACATTATTTTACCAAAGTTTGATTTTATTTTGCTTTTTTGTTTGAGAAACAGTGGTGGCTTGGTAGGACTTGAATCTACTAAAACTAGATTTTTGCTCAATCATAATCTTTAATTTTCCAATCTTTGCTTGTAAACTTTTGCGTGGATGTACAAGTTGATGTCTAGTTATAGCAAACATAATTTTCTCGGTTTTCAAAAACTATAGCTTTTTGGCTAACAATACTTATGTATAAATAGTTATGATGAAGGCGAAGCATGCAGTATCCTGTAAATATTTGGGTCGGTTTCACAAAATGGGACAATTTCATTCCCTGTAAGTTATATCAACAATAAAATAATAATATTCAACTAAAATGTATGTTTTTATTTCTATACCTACCTTTATTATAACATCCAAATAATTTAAGGTACCTTTTTTAATTTAAGACATCGTTCTAATGGCACATAACCTTCAAAATACAAGGTCGCTCACTGTCCCCAACCGCTGTGCTGAGCAGACGAACATCAACAAAACATAAATAACTTTGGAAATGTCAGCTGTTTGATAGCTAGACGATTACAACAAGACAGTTTTAAAGAAACTCCAAAGACATTACAACGAAAACTTATAAAGAATTGTACTTTTGCCGTCTTTGATCCCTGTCCCCCAGAATCGTTTCACCAAAGACTACTAAAGTTGAACGTCACCAAAAAAAAATCCGCTAGGTGGTTTCGGCGGGAATCGGTCTTCTATGTTACTAAATGAGTGTTACAAGTTGTGGTTGATTAATTATGTGTAAAGTTTCGTCAATTTCACCAAATAATAACAAATAAAGAGGTAAGTCACTATGCGTACCTTAATTAGGTGACAAGTCGTTCACGCTAACATTAATTAAAATATGTTTGCAAATCCAACAAGTTATACAATTAACGATTAACAAAGATGCTCTTTTCCTAACCTCAAAAGTAGGTTTGCCGCGAGGCTCAGACAGAGTAGCTATCCTAGGCTATATGGGAAATCTACAAGTCGCTCACGGACAATTCGCTCACGTGAACGACCAGGTAAAACGTGAGCGACTTGTACAATTCAGCACTTGTAAAGACAATAATATAATAATAACATAATAATATGCATAATATATACATAATAAGTCCATTTTAACAGCTAAATGATTCTTTAGCTTTATTTTGCTTATTCAAAAAAATTAATTACGTCCTTTGAGCATAATGTCTATTTTGAATTACTTTACTGTTTGAGCTAAAATAAACATTAAATTGTATTTCATTCTAAGGCAGTCTATTTATTTTTTCAAATAGCCTAGGCTACTAAATTCATAAACTAAAACGTTCAAAAGAATATTTTATTGTGGTAGTATTGGTACTTTATAAATTTATTTCGTCATCCATTGCTTTTAAAACCCATTTCATTTGGGTTTTTTTATATATATATGTTTATCTATGAATACTAAAAAGTAGTACCATTGACTATACACGACCGTAGTGTATAGTCAATGGTAGTACTATGTGCGGTAATATGTATTATAGTATAATACATATTATCTTATTTAAATTATTATTTTATTTTACTATGTTATATCCAAAAATAATAATTAATGTGACAAAATTATTAAGGACGAAATAAGTTTAGAAAATAAAAACCATAATTGAGAAATCAGAGTGATAGTTTTTTTTTTTTTTTTTTACAGACGCTTTAACTTATTCGGAGTGAAATGGCCCGCTCAAAAAAGCTTTCAGATAAAGAAAAATATGAACACCAAAAAAAACTAGCCCGTGAGCGGCAACGAAGAAGGAAAGCAAAAATGACAGATGAAGAATTAGAAGCAAAGAGGAAGTATGATCGAGAAAGAAGAGCTCGACTAAGAGCCGAAAAAAAAATCAAATCAGTAAAAGACATGACCTCTAGAGAACACAGACAAATGAAAAAGTATTGGCGGGAAAGGAATAAAGTACGAGCTTTAAAAAAAAACGCGCTTAAAGAAGCATTGGAAAATACGCCACCCCCATCACCGGCTGAACCTTCCCCTCAGAGGCTGAGGGGAAGAAGGAAAGTCCGAAGAGAAAGAGCAAAAGTTTATAGAACTGTAAAAAAGCAAAAAAAAGAAATTGAAAGTCTAAAGAAGAGATTAGAAAGATATAAGAAAAGACTTAGAAGGGAACAGGAACGAAATGTTAATCCAAGTTCACCTTCGCCTAGGAAACAGGTGAAGGAACTTCTCGGAACCCAGAGGGTCTCACCTGCAGTCAAGAGAAATTTATTGTTTGGATTCGCTTTGAGAAAACAAGTCAAAAGCCAACAAAAAGAGGTAGCTGGATCCAAGAAAAAATTGCAGTTTTTACGGAAGTATCTGGGCAACAAAGTGTTGAAGAAATACAGGATACAACGACATTTCCGTGACATACTACCTTACAAAAGCAATAAAGTATTGAATGATTCTGGCTCATTGGAAGAATATTCCAGGAAGAAGAAGGACAGTATAAGAAAAAAACTCAGTACTGAACTAGAACTATTTTATGAAGATGATAGAGTCAGCCGCATGTGTCCCGGAAAAAAAGATTTTGTACGCAAAGGATCAATAAAGAAGCAACGCCGTGTACTGTTACACCCACTTAGAGAACTTCATAAAATGTTCAAAAACGAAATTAACTGCAACATTTCGTTCACAACCTTTGTTAGAGCCAGACCTTTTTGGGTGTCTCTGCCTAAAAAGTGTGACAGGGAGACATGCCTTTGCATGAAACATGCAAACATGGAGCTGCTGGTTTCTGCTCTAAAGCAGCATAAACTCATTAAAGAAAAGTCCCCAAAAGAAGTTTTGAGGTCTGTCGTCTGTGCTGAAGCTGAAGAAAGTTGTATGATAGGTAAATGTGCTCATTGCAATAAGAAAAAAGTCTTCTTTTCATATGAACAAGATTTCAAGTTAAAATATTATAAATGGAAAATAATCAGTGAAGAAAAGGTCATTAAGGGGAACAAAAAGGTAGTCAAGAGAACAAAGAAAGTTAAAATAATGAAGATGGTTTCGAAACTTGAAGCTGAATTTGTTCATGAATTAGCTACATTTAAAAAGCATGTTCATTATTCTAGACACCAGATTAGTACCGTGAAATCGAAAGTTGAAACAATGAAGTCAAATGAGTTGATATTTCGAATCGATTTTTCGGAAAATTATGTAGCTAAGCTGGCTCAAAGCGCCAGTTATGCCTTAACACGGGTGTTCGTTACTCCAAAACAGATGAAGGTGTCACCGATGCTTTCTGCTTTGCCAGTGTATCGGATAATGCCGACCACCAAGCCCATGCAGTCTGGGCACACATGCAACCCATCTTAGAAAAATCGGCCCAAGAATTTCCCAACACCACTGAAATCCATATAGTTTCTGATAGCCCGTCGAACCAATATAGGAACAGATACAACATACATTTGTTCAAAGAGATGTTGCCCCACTTTTTCCTGAAGGTAAAATATATGACATGGAATTTCACAGAGGCCGGGCACGGAAAAGGCCCTATGGATGGTGTAGGGGGGACTTTAAAGAGGCTTGCGGACCACAAGGTATCATATGGGGCTGACATAACGTGCGCCCATGACTTTATTGAAGCTGTAGGAGATTGTCAGATCTTCATTATTGAAGTGCCACCCGAAGACGTTCAGATATATAAAGACAAACTTGTGCGCTTGAAAATTGATCCGATTAAAGGAATAATGAAAGTTCACCAGTTTGTGTATTTTGAAGGACAAATTTACGATGCTCGTGAGTTATCATGTTTTCAATGCCTTCCTCCCCAGATCTGTCGCCATTATAGCGTAAAACTTAATAGTAAAGAAAAGGTTCGACGTGCAAAATCTGGTCCTTCATCTAAATCATATCAAAAAAAAGTCAAACTGTCCGTGGATGCAATCTACACTTCCTCAGAAAATGAAGACGAAAATTGGAGTGATGAAGATTCTTCTTTGTGTGTTCTTCAGAAAGCAGATTGTAACATTTCTTCTGATAACTTGCAGTCTGGTGATTGTGTGTTGGTCAAATATAACGTCGGCCAAGATCAAAAAAAGAAATCCAATGTAAAGCAGTACGTTGGAATTTGTCAAGGCAACATGTCGGACGATCTAATAGAGGTGATGTTCTTAAGAAAATGTGCTAAAGACAACAACCTCTACTTTGTGAATGAAAACGACAAAGCTTCTGTCCACAAATCGGAAATATTTCAAAAGTTGAATCCGAAAATTATTTCTAAGGGCACCAGGGTTTTTTATAAGTTAATGAATTTAAATGTAACAAGCTAAACTAAAGGTTTTCCTGAACAAGACTACAGTTTCGGTATTATCTCTTTTGATGCCCATTTATTATTGTTGTTCTATATTACCCTTATCATGTTGCTATTGTTATTGTTATGTTGTTGTTGTTGTGTCAATTTGCATTTGTATTATGCCATACCTTGTTTTACAAGTTAGTTTGCTTATTATGTGTTTTTTTTCAGTTTTTTGGCGACAATCTCTGATGTATGAGTGATTATTTTATTAATTAGCCCCCCATAACATTTTTATAATTAATTAAAAAGGTAGAAAGTTAAAATAATGAAGATGGTTTCGAAACTTGAAGCTGAATTTGATCATTGTTGGTACTTCATTTTTATATATGTTAGTTTTATATTTGTAATAATGTCTTCTTTTATTTCGTTGTCTTTGGTTATTTTCGTTTGCGTAATAAACGATGTTCTTTGACTGATTGTTGAGTGTTCATTCTATTCTCCACTCTCCACACAAAATGTCTGTAGGTCTGAAAGTTAAAACATGCAGCAACGATTTCTTATTTTGTTTACTTATTACTATAAACACAATTTATTGGTTATGCACACTTAAGGACGGGAAAAGGAAAAATAAAACACAAATAATCAGTTAAAACGGCAGTTCTCTTCTGTTTATAGTCTTGCTGAATGTTAATCTGGCAGAGGTCACAAGTCGTTCACGCCAATGACAAGTCGTTCACACCAAGAACAAGGTCGTTCACGCTTACATATATAGCCATATTTCATTTTTGAAATAACTCTAATGGTTATTTTGGATGTCTGTGATAGTAAAACCTTGCACCGTAACCTATTATGGTAGTTGCAAGTAATAACTTTGAAGTTTATGGTAATTAATGGGACTTTTAGAAAGTGTTTCATAATATTACTTTGAAGTTGTCATGATAAATTGCACAATATTCGCTATTTTAAGAAATAATTCAAATTATGTTCAATATATCAGTGGATTAGGTGTTTGTAGTTATATTAAAATTATATTTTGAGGTTATGTTTAAAATTATTGTATTTTATGGCACTCCGAAATAGCGTGAGCGACTTGTACTTTTGAGTGACATGGAGGAACAAAAGTTCTTATTTCCTAAAAACAAAAAAATATTCAGTTCTGCTGCTTTTGCATAGTGATCATAGGATCATTATTCATTGTTTAGGCTAAAAAAGAAAATTTTTTCTTAAAGTTAATTTTAATTTTTTGTCATGGTGGATATTATCCCATTTTGTGAAACCGACCCATTTAGTAAAAAACAATTTCAAAATAAGTAATTTTACTTAAGTTTTCATTAAAGTTGTTAATTGTTTTTGGTTGCTAAATAATTATGCTACAACCCAACTTTTCTTATGCAATATACAAATATTTCTTATGTTTGCAAACTAAAAATGAAAGTAGTTGTTATCATAATAATACTCCTCTTCCTTTCACTTACTCTGCTTCTGCATACGCTTGGTGTTCATGATTTACTCTCTTCTTTGCCTTTCACTACTGTGTGTACTGTGTGTGTAGTATTAAAAAAAAATTAAGTCAGTTACCTAAAAATTTAGAAAATCCCCATTTCAAACCATAGCCAGGTGTGACTTAACTATGCCACACAAAAATTAAACAGTCAACCAGTTTTCTTCTATCAAGTGAGGAATTGTTTCCGATAAACACTGTCTAATTGACCAAAATCTTCTTTTGAAAAAAAAAAAAACAGTTTATGTCTTTGATTACAAACAAATGAGTAGAGGGGGAACCAGTACATCATTGGGAAGGGGTTTTGATACATCAGAAAAAGAGGGGGGAGGGGGAATAAATAACTAACAATGAATTTTACACCATCCTTACACTAACAGCAATTTAACTTAATATTTCTTCCATGCCTCTATTGGTACTAAAGGTAGTTTATTATTGATTATTGAGCTTGTTTTGATTGTTTATTGTCTTTCTATGATATGGTTTCAGTGTAAACAGTTTAATTGTTCTTGATTGTGACTATCAAAACACAGCTGATGTTTTTACCCATCAACATTTCATTCTTGGGTAAAATTCTACAGAACTCCCAACTATCTGAATAAATTGGTACCAAACCACATTCGTTTAACCAAAACTTGGGATAGTTGGATTTATATCGAAATGAGATGATCATGCCAAGCTGTTACTATCGTGATTGCAAAACGCATCTGCGAAGATTTCACAATGGAAAAATTCATGCTTCTTATGTTAGTGTGGAGGACGATTGTAAGTTTCCGTGGCTGCAGATAAAGATGATGTCTACACGAACGCAGGAGACATTCAGGATTTTGTCACAATCATGGCTTCTGCCTTTGAGTCCTTGGAGCTCAGCCTTTCTAAATCATAAAACAATTGCAAAACTATGAAGAGAACTTATTATCTCATAGTGCCCTGGATATTTAAATTACAATCACTTTGGTATTAAACATGTCTTGATCTATTGAATACGTTTCAGCTCGTTAGAACTACTAAGTTTTCAGAAATATTTTAGAATGATTTCAAGAGAAACATATGTTTTGTAGCGTTAAATTTTTCTGTCCTTGGAGCCTAGACATTCTTTCTTGTAAAACAATTTAACAAAACAAGGTTGGCCTCCAAGGACTGTCTTGGAAAACATTTACAAAAACACAAAGACAAATTCTGACTCACAGTGCCCTAGATATTTAAATTACAACCACTTAGGTAAAAGCTAAAGTAAAATTTTCTTTTTGTTGTTGGATCTTCATTTGCTTTTAATATGGTAGCTATTTAATGTTTTTAGAAGAGATTTAACTTAAATTGACTGTTTAGAATATTTTCATTGCTGCATTATTTTTTTCTTTACTTGAAAAATATCCTATTTTATCAAAAATACTTCATGGAAGGACATAAATACAGGGGTGGTTGTAGGATAACCGATCCATTCAGTAATTTGGTTAAACTATACAAAAATGGTATCGGTATCGAGAATAGATTTTTCAGGTATTGATATTGGTATTAAGAATCCATAAATTTTGGCATTGACACGTCATTACTTAAAAATAACTTATTCTTTTTCTTTTCTTTGATTATATGTCGAAGGACAAGTTTTTTCCACCACACATATATTTAGCGCAAACAGTCAGTATATCTAATTTAAAACGGATATACTTTCTTCCGGTTATTTATACCGGAAATCTTTCACGGTTATTTATTGTCTAAATTTAGTATTTTTCTCAGGGCCTTTTTTCGCAGTTTAAGAACTATCTAAATTATATTTGTTCAAAATTTTGTTTGGATGTTTCTCTTTGCATTGCCAGACCGTAGGGCAAATGATTATGTTATTGCACAAAATACCGGGTGTCCATAAAGTATTAACAACATTTGAAATAGTTTTTGTTTGTAGAATTGATGGGATTATACATGTTTTATATATGTTGTTTAACAGCTGATTGTATCAAGTTTTGTTTGTATATGTTGGTAACCCATAATTTCATTGTTGAGTGTCATACCAAACAAAAGTTACAATTCTTGTGTCTGTCGTAAAAATGGCTACTAAGGAAGGATAAGCTCAATGTCTTTTGTAACTTCACGAGTCTAATTCGCCTGTTTACCTTCAAAGACAGATCAGATTGCACTATGGGAGGCAAGCTAGAAGCTATAGATAAATTATTCGTTGATAAATAACTTCAAGAACAATGGAAGTGTTGCGGACCTGCCGCGTTCAGGTAGGCCTACAATTTTAAAAGAAACCGTTGATGTCGTTAGACAATGCTTCAACCGCAGTCCACGTACATCAGTTCGCAAAGCTTCCAGGGAACTTGGTTTACCACGTACCATAAGATTTTGCGTATAAAACTCAAAATAAGCGCATACAAGATTCAACTAGCGCAATTTTTGAAACCCTTACCGAGCTTCTTTTGCTAATGAAATTTTACATCTCATTCATGTAGATAACAACTATCTTAGACATCACACCTTTAGACTTCTTCTTTTGGGGCTTTGTGAAAGACAAGGTTATGCTACATCTGTCTCAGAAATGGGAGTGTTGAAGAACAGGATCAGGGAAGCAAATTCAACAATCACTGGAGAGATGTTGGCAAGTACTTGGGAGGAGATTGTATTTACACTGGAAATTCTACGGGACACAAATGGGTCACATGTGGAAGTGTACTAATGTTATATTAATTGTATATAAAACTTTTTTTCATGCTCTCTCTAAAAAATAAAATCTCACTTTTGTATGTCTAACGGTTTTCATTTTATTACACAACAAAATGTTGTCAGGACTTTATGGACACCCGGTATATTGATTTTAGTGAGTCCCGGTTACAAAATAGTGATATACGTCTTAAATTACATAAGTTAACCCCGAAAACATTTGTTGTATTATACATTGTGTATGATTATCCCATCTGTGAGTTTTGTCTACCTATGAACACTGAACACCCCTGCTATCATCCATATTTAAATTTAAGCCTTCACGACCATACTTTTGGAATTGACAATTGAAAAAGAGAGTTCTTACGGTAATGTCTGCTCGGCGTAGTGAGAAGACAACCCAAGTTTTTTATTTTCTTCTCATACCTATTAATTCTGAGTCAAACTAAAATTGTAGACGCTTATTAAAACTTCTATCTCTTCATTTTTTCCTGTTTAATATGGTTGCTTTGGGTGTATAAACTATGTTACCTTAAATTTTAATTTACTTATTCTTTGTTGTTATACTTTGTTCTGATTTTCGGTCGTCACATATTGTTTTGTAGATCGCAGAGCTATTGCGGCCGCATTGTGCAGGAAGAAAATCGGTATGTTCAAAACTATCTTCGACTAATAATTTAAAAACTAGGTTTTGTGGAGTTTGATAGGCTCAAAACCAAACTTTAAATGGGGGCTTAGAAGGTAAAAAGTTGTATATGATTTGTTTCATTTCAAGCAATAACAAGTAGAAAAACCTCTTGAGTTAATGTTCAAGTATCAACTGTACAAGTAGGAATAACTTTAATATAAAATTTGTTTACTTTTGCTTGGTTGAGGTTTTTGCTTCATAATGCTTTCAAGTCGCCACTTTATCTGTTACTTGTTTGTTTATTAAAATTTATTGCAAACTAGTTTTGTTTTCTTTATATGATGATCTTAAATTAGTGAGTGAACTTATCTGACTTCACTAAACGTTTTTTGCACCACTAACACCATTTGCCTTATAGTTTTTAATCAGTAATGCTTTAGTCTTATGACTTCCTAGTCAGTAACTATTGAAGTATGATGGTTGCTCATTAACTACATTTTTTGGATAATTAAAGCATTAAAATGTGTGGTATAGAGAGTGAACAACAAATTCAGTTATATAGTGGATAAAAAAAATAAAATAAACAACAGTATGATTAGTAATTAACACAAGGTGTATTCAGGGAACTCAATATTTTGAATAATGATCATGCTTAATTGAAAGAAAACGATACTTTACAACTTAAGTCTGAATTGTTGAGAGATCAATTTTAGGTTGAAATAAAAAGTAAAAATTAAATACTTATACTTAGCATTTTTACCACAGGTTTAAATGGCAATGGAGCAAAAATTTATTTTTTAATACATACCATTACTACTAAATGTAAGTTACGTAACTGCTTCGCTCCTCCTTAATGGCTTGAATGTAATGAGAGATAGGCCTACTTATTTAGCGATGGAAATAATACTGCAGGTTTGTAGGTGTGTAATCCTACAATTTAGTAGATTTATCAAATATGAGCATTTTGTAATGGGTCTTAAAGACAATGAATCATTTCATATTAAAAAATTTGCTTGTAAGTATGTCTTGAAAAAACGGTTTTGTGCAAACTTTTGGGTTTTGGGTATCATTTCATTTTGTAATATTTTATCATTTAGCTTGTGATTTTGTCATGCTGAATCCAAAATAAAGTTTATGAAGATTAAATAGTATTACCACCATGCATTGAAATCACAAAGTGTGCATTTGGAAAATAAAAAGTAACAGTCTTGTACATGTGAAAAGAATTGTGAATTTACTAATATGTTTATATAAAACTTAAAAATAGCTGTGAAACAACATTTAGATGCCCACCATAGCTGCTTTTACCAAAAATAAATCTATATGAATTCATACAGTATTTGTGAACAGCCAGTAAATTATAATTCTCCATGACAAGAATTTGTTCTTAAGTTATAAAACTAAGTAAAATAAATTTGACAAATACAGTAGAGTCCCGATAGTCCGAAATGGTTGGGACCGGACCCATTTCGGATGACCAAATATTTCGGATTAAACGGTTTTTAGTTTTAAATTTTTTTTTTATTTAAAGAATTATTTTAATGTTTTTATTTTTTTGTTGTCCAAGGATGCTAGGCCTGAGCCCTGGATTGTTTTTCTCATTATTGTATGCTAGACCTAGGAATTGGAACACGGGGCAAAAATGAAAATTTTTTCTAAAAAAAAGTGTTTTCAAAAATCAAAAAACCTTTTAAGAAAAATCCAAAACTTCTTTTAAAAAATCTAAAAACTTAAAAAAAATCTATAAAAATTTTTATGAAAATTAAAATTAAATAATGATAAAAAAAAATTGGGTTTGGATTATACGGACTTTCGGATTACCTACCGTAGTTCGGATTATCGGGGCTCAACTGTAGTCAATATGTTTAGTTGAGGTTAACTGTTAGGTTTCCATCATCAAAACTCATAATGTTAGATTCTTAGAGTTGCTACAAAAATTGTATGGAAACATTACAAAGTTAATTTAATCATGATTGTTTTTCTTTTTAGAAATGGAAGACGCCATGATACCAGACGAAGGTTCTAAAAACTCTGTAAAGAGAAAAGGAAAAAAGAAAAAGAAAAGAGATTCTGATGATGACGATGACGACGAGGAAAAAAAGCATACTAGAAGAAAGAAGAAATTACTTAAAGGGCTTGAAAATCTGACTCCTAAGAAGAAAGGAGGAAGGCCTAGAAAAATTAAATTAGAAGACGTCAAAGTGGAAGAGGTGAAAAAAGAAATTTCAGACAGTGATAACAATCCCAATGCCAGTGAAAACGAAAGCAAGTTCTTGGATAAAAGCGAAACTGAAGTGAAAAATAATAGTGGAAGTGAAAACGAGAGCAAATACAATGGAAGTGAAAGTGAGGCTAAAACTGATGTTGAAGATATGTTGAACAGTTTTTCACAGACTCCCCAAAAACCAGGGTCTCTTCCTGTACCTGATATTAAGAAACAAGAACAGTTTATGCAACAGTTTGTGAACTTTGTTCATAAAAGGAGGGGAAGACCGCCTGGGTCTAAAAACAAAGTTAAAAAAGTTAAAGAACCAAAAGAAGAAAACAAAGTAAAAGTAAGGCGAAAGAGGAAACCCAAAGAGGTTAAAGGTTCTGACGGTAACGGTGGAACAACAGGAATTTTAATGGTTCCAAATGATCAAAGGGTCAACAACAATCCTGCGATGATGCCCAATGTCGATCATTACCAACACCACAACGATCCACTGAGATTAACAAGTCCAGAAATGGAGACTGAGAAAAAGTACTTCCCTCCCCCTCCAGAACATTCTTATTCATCGTCGTTTCTTTCTCCTGGGCAGCAGCAGTACATGCAACCGCCTCAGCAGTACAGTAACCAGCAATACCAGAGCCAGCCATACCCTCATCAGATGTATCAGCAGCAGACCATGCACATGCAGATGCAACAGAACCCACCTTACATGCAGAATCAGAATATGAACCAATACTCGATGCAAAACCAGATGTACAACCAATCCATGAGATCGCCGGTGTCTAATGCGGGTCATAGTCACAATCAGTATGATCCGATGAGATCACCGGTGTCTAATGCGAGTCAAAGTCACAACCAGTACGATCCAATGAGATCACCGGTGTCCAATGCGGGTCAAAGTCACAACCATTACGATCCAATGAGATCACCGGTGTCCAATGCGGGTCAAAGTCACAACCAGTACGATCCAATGAGATCACCGGTGTCCAATGCGGGCCAAAGTCACAACCAGTACGATCCAATGAGATCACCCAGTCAAAATCAATTGCAGGCTCCTTCCCCAATCAACCAATCGATGATGAGTCGATCTCCAATTCAAAGCATGGTGCAAATGTCTAATTCCATTACACCGTCACCGGTTCAAAATCAGATGCAAAGCCCTTCCCCAACTAATATGCTTTCGCCTAGTCATATGAGTCAAATGAATAGGTCACCGCAGGAAAATCAGTCGTGTCAAATGCAAAATCACCTGATGAATCGTTCACCAATTCAAAACCAACATCCGGTGCAGGGAGATCCGGTAATGAACCGATCTTTGATTCCGACAAACTCAAATCACAACCAGATGCCTCAAACAACTCAGTGTCAACAACCCAATCAGTACCAGACATCACCCGAAGTTCAAGTACAAAGTCCTTCAGCAAACAGCTTGGTCAGTGTCAACCAGAACCACATTACGTACAAGAAGCCGTTATTAGTGACCGTGTCAGGTAGAGTTACACCAGGAAAAGGAAACTCCCCTCTACACTCTCCGGTTGTGATCCGAGCTCTGAATACACCCAACAGTTCCCCTCAGTCAGAGGGCAGTTCTCCTCAGCACTTCCGAGGCAAGCTGCTTACAACGCCGGTGATTAAAACTATCAACATGAGTAGCATCAGCATCGGAGGGAAACCCGTTCAGATGCGCATTCAGAACTCGAATCAACAGCGAGTGATCCGCGTCAAGATGTCGAACAAATCCAACGGTAAAGACAGTGACGAGGGTGAAGTGGCGTCGCCTAACAGGACGTTTACAGACGGATATTACGGGAATCAACATCAAGCTGGGGAGACGGATAGGTTGACGTACAATATGGACCACGCTACGGTGATATCGGAGACGAGTGCCTGTCGCGTGGAGACAGTGGAGCAGTACGATGTGCCGTACCAGTGTCAGCGACTGCCGAAACTGGAGAACCACCAACCTCACTCAGTCAGGAGTGACACCAGCTTTGACAGCTTGCACAACTCTTGGCACAGTGTCCAGAGCTCACCCACCTGTGAGTACAGAGCATGTAAATACACTTAAAACTTATCCAACTTTGCTTCACATGTAAATTAACTTGTACTCATTCAACTTTGCTCAGCATGTAAATAAACTTACAATTTATTTAACTTTGCTTTATTCTTAGTGTGTAGTATGTCAGATTTATTTGTAATTGACTGTGCAGATTGTGAACTTTATTTAAATATCAAGTTGATTTTATTTTATTTAGTACTATTTGTTTATTGCACTGTGAATTTTCTTCAAGTTATTTTATAAATAAATTGAATACTTTAACTTTTACATGCAGTTTTTTTAAAGTGAATTATCAATACAGGGCACACTAAAAAACAGCATATAGCTTCCAACTAACCAAGGTACATGCGTAGTTAAAACTAGAGGTCCCTAGAGTGACTAAACTAAACTAAGCTAGACTTAAAACTAGGGTGAAAACCAGAGGTCCCTATCTCAACCCAATACAAAATGGCGACAGTTTATTGAAAGAAACTAACTTGCTCAATGTCTATTTCCAATCACATGGTTTATAATTAATTAAATCATGTGAATGATTGTTTTATAATAAATCATACAGTTAATAATAAAGTTTAACAACTATTAATCAATTATATTTTCATTCTTTATTTAAAACAGTTTTAGCGAATTTCCCATATAGGGAATAAGCTATTACCGTAGTACTCATGGTAAGACCTGGACGCGGGACCGATTTTTTTTTTTTTTTTTGAGGTCCCTATAGGCCAAAAACACCATCCGTTCAAATTCATATCTATATATCTAATTCTGTAAGCCCAAAATTTTACAATGAAATTGTGAGCTAACGGGAGGCCGTAGAAAGCTGGGAGAGGTCTCATTTTAAAGGTCTGGGCATGAAATTTTGGGGAAAATGATTCATTTTTCATAATCTTGCACCAAAAAGTTGCTACGGAATAAAATAATTCACATTGAAATAGCATGGGAATCTAGGTCATGTCTGCTTTGTTTACTTTTAAACATGTGGTTTAACTTTATTTAAAGCATATGGTATGTAATGTCATTACTTTAATATGTGTAGGATACTATTTATAAAGCTGATATAAACTTTTTCCCAAATTTAAGGGTCTGGAGTTAATGAAGTACGATTGGTTGTGTAGGTATGTCTGAAATAAGTGTAAAGATAGAAGTAATTACTGGAGTAGGCAAAGGGGACATATTTTTCATGCCAAAAATTAAACTAATATCTACAGATCTTCATTATGCCGTTTAAGTTTACAAGGATTCAATGCCCATTGGAAATAGCTTTCACTATTATTATAAATAAAGTGCAAGGCCAAACCTTCACAAAAGTTGGCATTTATTTGAAAAAAACCAGTGTTAACATACACAAATGTTAAACGATAATTCAAGGTAACCCACATGTAATTTGTACAAAATAGTTACTAAAATATACATATAGGGGCTATTGCCCCTACAAGCCACTAGTATATATATATTTATGTATCCGTCAGCACGATAACTCGAGCAAAAATGATCTGATTTTGATGAAATTTGGTACAAACGTGTAAACCTACGTTTATTCGAACGAGTTCGCGATCCAGCATGATCGGACCATGGGAACGGGTGTTTACGGGGGGTTTTATGGGGTAAAAATAGGTTTTTCCCATTTTTGACCCAAAAACCATAAAACTTAGCAATTTATTTCCAAACCATTTTGTAGAGCTTCAAAAAACAAATAATTTAGTATATTGAAGCGTTATTATGCGCCTAATGGTTACGGAGAAAATTCCAAAAAATTGTCAATTTAAAATTCCCATGTTATTCTTATGGAGAATGAGTAAACTGTTGTAGTTTGCTTGTTTATGAACATATTTTGATCAAATTTGGAAAATTTTTTTATTTCTTACTAACTATTAACATAAAAAAAAAACTGTTTTACCCTCCCTGATGCAGCAAACCTAAGTACTTGTTAAACTAATTCTATTTAAATCGGGAATAAATGTTATATTTTCAAGTAGACATTTCAGTGTAAATCCAATCAGTCAAATGGAAATTCGCTTAGTCTGCAGGTTTGCTGCGGCGGGGGTATTTAGTTTTCTGGCATTACATTTAACATTTTTGAGCTGCCTTAATATGCTTCATTTTGTGTTCCCAGGGGAAATTGTGATGCCAATTGCCAACTAAAATAAACACTGTTTTTCTTATGAAGGGATAAACTTTCCTGGTACAACCTGATAAAATGTTAATATTGGGTGTTATAATGTATTTTTATGGGGTCTCTGAGGTTGATGAATATTAAAACTGACGCCATTTTGTATTGGAAAGAGATAGGGGGATAGAAAAAAATAAAAAATCACCGCCATTCTGCAATGAATGGGTTGAGATACAGACCTTTGTTTACCGGCGATATTCTTTTAAACTAATGGCCATTAAAATGATGTGCTACTTGATAGGGGTTACTATTTAAAAGCAAGTTTCCCCCAGCAACCCCTATTTGTGGGTGGGCATGAATTAAAAAATACCCCCAAAAAGTACTTTACATTACCCTAGTAACATGTATCAAAGCTCGTTAGAATATATACGGGAAACCTGGTTTCTCAAGAATGACAAACAATGAACATGTGAATCATAACTTATTGGTTCCAGTTAATCTCTAAATATGTACCAGTAAAAGTCTTCAAATAAAATTGTGTTGGAACCTGAACCTGCATTTTAAATTATTTCAAGTACGGCAGGTAGCAAAAATCACAGTTTCATTTAAAAATTCAATATAAGAAACATTGAAAAGCTTAAACACTTTATCTAAAACTTTTTGATTATTATAAGCATTTTTTGATTATTATTGTAATTGTAATGAGTATGAAGGGAAACCTCTTAGAAAAATTTAACCGCAAGATCCAAGGTGGCTGATGCTATGGTTTTTCTTTCGATTACAGTAGAGAGTCAAAAATCCAAACCAATTGGGACCGTAGGTAGTTCAGATTACCGATTTGTTAGGATTTTCAAACATAGCCTAGAAATGCCTAATAGACACATAATTAGGCATACAGTATTAAAAATACAGTTCTAGGATACAGTGAATGAAATAAAAATAATGATTTTTGTACTTAGATATTTCCGTTATGTAACTGTAATTTGTTTCTTGGAAAAATATGTAGAGCTTATACATTGGAAACCAACAAAACACAAACTGGCTCGGCGGGTTCACTCATTTTCCTGCCAGGCGCTGACTGAAATTGTAAAACATCTGTTGTCTCTGTGCTAATTCAATCTTTTAAAACCCTCAGGAGCGGTTCGGATTTTTTACGTTTCGGATTGTTGACGTTCGGATTTTCGACTCTAATGTAGTTTTATTAGTAGGATCGTATGCATGTTATGGAAGTATAAATACCAAGGAAAAAGAAAACCATAAATTTGTAAAAAATCACCTAACTTTATTCTGAGTTTTTTTACAGATAAAAAGCTGGTGGATGGCAATAGTTTTTGTATTCAAGTTATTCTTCAGAGAGGTTTCTTGAAATTTTGCCGTTCAAAAAGAGTGTAGTCTTTAACAGGATGTGTTACTAGTCATCAGGCTATTTAACTTTGTTTTTACACGTTTTGGTTTTTAGTAGCCTATTAAGTTTCTCACCAAGAACTCAAGAAGAAAATACAAAGCAAACATCTCGTAGGTTATGCTGTCAAAGATCATTTTCTTCACAAGGACATAAAAATACTCCAGTTTTCCACTAAGTTGGCCACTTAGTTTGTATTGGTTACCAAGAAACAAAGCATAATCTGTGAAAATCCTATGGTATTTTGGCTACAGACACTTGAATGGTAGCATAGTAGCCTATATTTCGTACTTAGGGCTGAAAATGAGGTTTTGCCAGTTCGAGATAGTTTTGAAGTTCAAGACGAAGTTGAGAACTTAAAACAATCCAGAGCTGCAAAACCATTTCGGTCCGTGGTACGAACAATATTTTTCACCACACTATACCATATTACCACTATTCACCAGAATAATAATTAACACTTATAGTCAACACAACTATACCTTTAAGATTATGTGAGAAATATTTTGAGGAATCAGCAAAAATAATAATAAAATGTTGCTAGGGAGTGGTGACAATAAAACAAGTTTTAATATGCATTAATATAAGTGAAAATCTGATTTTTGGCCCTAGGGATGTAAAAATCCTGTTCGGCCCTCAAATTATGATGACAGCTGGCATGGACAGCAATACGTAGATTCGGCCTCCAATAAACGTTTGTAAAACAGCTAAAAACATTGTAGTGTGGTGAAAACATATTAATGCTCCCTTACTTGTTGTTATGTTTTTGTCAACTAAACTTTGTAGAAAATTTGCATCTTAGATTGTTTAATGTATAATTTTGCTAGGAGGATAAAAGTAGCAGTGGCACAACAAAATTAAATTGAAGCGGTGTGTACATTTGCAATAACACCTGTATCACACTTGACACTGAATTAATACCATCAGACTGTACTTGGACAAATCACGTATCTTATTAATGTAGTAAAGCTTCTGCTGAAGACTTAACTTCTGCCGAGTTTGTGTCTTGCAAAACCAAACAATTTTAAAAATTGTTATCCGTATCATGTTTCTGTGTGTACAACAAAGTACCTAATAATACTTTTTTTATTTTAACTTTGCGATATTTAGCAGATGCAATAAACACAAATCTTCGTACAGACTGAAGAAGATTCAATTTGGCGCTAATACTATTGGTTTTTTGTTCAGTTTAAAGACCAATCATAGGGAAGTATTTACACAATTTTAATTTTTTCAATATTGTCTTATACAATAATGCAAATTTAAATTTATATTTGAAGAACCGAATTGACGGTTGGTTTGTTAAAAACAGCTGTTAGAAATGGTTTGTTATAATTCAAAGTTCAAACCCATGCAAAAGCTTTCATTCATAGTTTAACAAACTCTGCCTGTTAGGTAGCAGGTTGTTTTTTATTTAACAAATCCCAGATCCTAACTAATGGACTCAGTAAAATCTCATAAATTTCTATCTTATTTAAGACAAAAAAAAATAGTATATTAAACAAATGGAACATTAACCTATTAAATAAATACATATTTGTAAGAAGATACCAAAGACTAACCAACGTGACTGAGACGGTGGCGTTGTCCTGTAATCCAGCTACTTGGAGGTCATACATTTTGGATATTATCTAGGTACGATCTGTAGATGCAATGCTCCCTAGTGTGGATTAATGTCCCACATACATATGGGATTGATTACAAGAAAATAAATTGAGCCTGTCTTCTACACAAATCAAAACAAGAAGCTTCTTGATTACATTTTTAAGACAATTAAAACACATGACCTTAAATTTAACTTATTGAAACAAACCGTTTTTAACCAATGAATAAAAACCATCCTCTCAGCTAATGTTCTTTTAAATAGATTTTGGGGATAAAAAAATTTTTGTTATCGATCAGATTGTTAAATTTCCAATGTTATCCAAATATTTAAATAATTTCCAGGTTCAGATCGATCTCCTCCAACGTTGATGAGAGCAGACCAAGATTGGACTTCTAGTCAAAACTGTAGTGATAATGAACGTAAGTATACAATTTACCGTAGAATCAATTATAGGTCCAGGGGTAGTTTGATTGTACAAATTTTCAAACTTTGAACATCTAAATCAACTTATATTTATGTTAGTGCCTGGACATTTTTCTTGATGTACAATATATAAAAATTTGGTACTTTCCTGTTAAAAACATTCATTATTATCGATGATTTTTTCTTGATATATCGATATTAACAAATTGAAACATATCAGCTGACAACTACGAAAAATATTGTTCAGTATCAACAAACATTAATGAAATGAAACTGTTCTAAAAAAATAACCTAACATAACTAACCAAACTTGCTGTAACATTTAAAAATTCCGTGTTTATAACTTGCCTTTTATATTCAAACCCAAACGAAATTCTTTAAATGGTACAGCAAGTTTGGTTGGTTATGTTAGGTTAGCTTAGAACAGTTTCATTTCTTAATCCATATAATGGGCTAGGTATTTTAGCCTAAACAAGATCAGTTAGTTGTTGTCAATTTGTAATGGATCAGAAAACAAAAACATCGATATATCGAGAAATAAATCATCGATAATAATGAATGTTCCCTTTAACAGGAAAGTACCAAAAATTTGGCAATATTTATCTCCATTCTGTGACAAATTTCTAAGAAAAAAAATCTTAAGCAACTTGATTATTGATTTTATGACTTATTGTAAGCTATAGCATCTTTAATGCCATTATTTCAGTAACAAAATCCAGGGGAAAAATACAACTTAAGAATGTTGAACCATTGACTACTAGATACTAAAGTAGACATTCCATCTATATATGGACAAGCTGTTGCCAATCTTTTATTTAAAAAGAACATAGTTGTGAGAGCCAGTCACAGAATGACTACCCAGCTATCTGTCGGTGGCTCACATCAACTGTGGTGATTTTGATTAATAAACTGACTTAAACTTGGGGATGGATCGTTTAGTTGTATCAATAGTCAAAGGTAGCACATTCATTGAGTGGCTCTCTTGTTTTTAACAAAAAAATTGGTTACAGCTAGTCCGTATTCTGAAGACGGGATGTCTACTTTGTAACAACTAGTCCCGATAACCACTCGATTATTCGGACAAGAATATCTTTAATATTATATTTATGTTTACAGAGTTTCATCTTAAACTGATGAGTGCCAGTAATTGTGACTTAGAGCTGGAACGAACAATCAACCGATACAACAGCCATGCGGCCCCACATTGCTCCCTGTGTGTACTCTTCACTGCGGATAAGGTAGGTTTGCGACCTATCAAAAATTAAATCTTTGATTATCCGATAGTCCATGCTATAATCTTCAAGGATCAGCTGATAAAGACTATTACGTAATGTTTCTGTTCAGCCCATGTTCAGTTTACTGTTCTTATTTGTCTAATTAAAAAAAAAAAAAACTGTTTTAGCTGAATGTATAATCCATTTGTAATATATTTTGTGCTCTCTAAAGGCGGCTCCAGACATGCGTCATTCACCAAACACGAAATATTTCATTTTCGGCAACCTAGTTGCTTTGCTATTCGTTGATTAACGAGGAGACGCTTACACACATGTGTAGTTTTCTGAGCAACTTTTTGTTTCGGTAATAGAAAAAATTTGTACTTTGATCTGTGCAAAAATACCGACAATGAATGGAAAAACATAAGCACAAATGTTTGCTGCTTGACAAATAGACAAACGCCTATCCACACTACTCGCGATTCAGCGAGTCGCTGCTCAGTGCTTGGCGAATGGCGCATGTCTGGAGCCGCCTTACAGTGGACCCTCAATAACAAGTAGCCCTTTATAGCAAGTGTCCTTTTCAAATCACCTAGAGATTACTTTACCCCTAATCACACGTTATTGTAAACCTCGATAAGAAGTCAACCTTGATAACAAATCTTTTAAAGTCCCCATGAGAGTCTTATCAAGGTTCCACTTGAAATTAGCTTAGAATAAATATTCTTCAATTTACGTATGACAATTAATTATTGATGAAACATTTTTTAAATTTTTGCTGTCTTATAAAAAGGTTTGAGTCTCTTGACATTGTTCACTCGACCTTTTGCGCTTTGTGAAACACAAAAGTGAACAAGTACGAATGAAGATTGAACAGTAATGACAATATTCAGAAGCAACACTTAATACAAATTGTTCAAATTACTATTACTGTCTCAATATTTGTTGCATTTAAAAACAGAATTCTTATCCTACTTGTTGATCTGTAACTGTCTTTTCATTCATTTAACATTCATTCTTCATTCTTTTGTTTATTTGCACCCAGAGTTTTTTTATAAATCTAATCTAGTATTTCCATTTAGTACTCCAAATTATTTGCAATATTTTTTACAGTGGGGCGGCAAATTCACAGTTAAAGACTGGACTACTCGAGAATGGAGTCAGGAGTTGCCTTCAGAAAGTCAGGTAGGCTAATTCAATTAATAAATTTGAGTATCTGTGATTGAAATAGGCTTAACTATTTGTGTAATTGACGTAAAATTCTTGTGCTACAGTTCTCTCAGGAGCAGATATTTTCTTACCCTATTCTCTCTCTACTACTTTTTTTCTACAATATTTTACCAGGACATTTATTTCAAAGCAAAAATCTCTTTATCTTTGAAAATTTTGTATTGCTAGCTTAAATAACAAAAATAAAGATTTTTTATTATAAAATAGAATTCTGAGAACTGACTAACAATTTAGAAAAATTCTAAACAAGGAATATATTTTCCCAAAAAATTGTCCAGATCCTTAATAAATAATTAGGTATATGTTTATATTAAAAGTTTAATATTTCTGTTTACATTGCAGGTGATGATGCCCACGTACACTCAGTGCAGTAGACAAGCGCCACACAATGCGCCACTGGTAGTGTGTGCGTCGTGTGCGTTATGTGTGCATACAACCTGCTACGTCACTCCATCACCCATTGGAGACTGGCAGTGTGATAAGTGCAAGGCCAACGAGTCTTTTGCAGTAAGATTCATTTTCATATTGTTTTATCAAGGAAAGTAAGGATGTAGTAAGGATGTAGGTTTTTTTTATACTTTACAAAGCTTACAGGTTCAGATTGCATAAACAATCATTGAAAATGTTGTTAATACCTGCTAAGGTAAATGCCTTGAATTGTATTCAGCAAACTAATAAGTGCTGCAACTAGTGGCTCTACACAATTTAAGGGATTACAAAAACAGGTATATACTTTTTATACAATTTCTAATATTTATGTGATAGCTGTGATAGCATAATGAAAAAAATACATTTTACACGTTTTGTAACGTTTAAATGTAATTTGTCATTTTTATTTAAATCCCCTTCAATTTATTTTACCCCTAATCACATGTTATTGCAATCCTTGATAACAAGATGCATTCAACAATCCCCTTGAGAGTCTTGTTCTTCTACTGTATTTTCAATTAGTTTCTTAAATTAGGGAAAATAGTTACCTGAATCGTTCTTGTGTTCAGAAGGCAGCCTGTTCATTCTTGAGAAAAGTCAGTACCTTCTTGATTGTTCTCAACTCAACCCGACTGAATTAGCTTAGCTCTAATTACTGAACAAAGCTAAACAAGGAATATCACTCACTCTATATTAAACTACTCCTCTAGGCACACTTAGCTTAACATTTTTAACATTGTGCCATTCTCATTGTAAAATATTCAAGTTATTTAAACAGTTTAACCATCTTTGAACGAAAATAGGAAGGTAAAATTACAGTAGAATAACGTTAGAATTTTCCTAATTTGTATTTACACCACTTAGAGGTGCTGCCTGTGTCCCATCCGCGGCGGAGCTTTGCGAAGAACTACAGACTCTCGTTGGGTTCATGTCGTCTGTGCTCTCTTCATGCCAGATGCTAAGTTCCTCAACATCTGCAAGAGTAATAACGGAGACGTCATAGAACTCTCCAACTTTGCCACTTATCATTTGGTGAGTGAATTGATTGGTACAAGTTTTATTATTTCACCAGAACTTAGTTATTTTTTGTCTAACTTTAAGTTAAGATTTATTTTGCATTTTTTTTTACTTTCTAGACTCTCTAATGAGAAAACGTGACAGGTGATTTTTGACCACACGATACTCCAGCCTTTCATATTTAATTTTAAAAGGAGTATACTGTTTACATTTGGTTGAAATACCACTGTATTCATTGTATGGGTATGCACAATTTTTATTTCAGGTTTAGTTTTGCCGACAGTGTCATTTGGAGGCTTCTGATTGACTATAATGGAGGTTTACTAATCGAAAAAATAGTTCTGTTCATAAAATAAAATTATAAATGCCTCAAATTAAATTTTATAATGTTTAAATTTTAAATTATAAAATCAAACTGTCATAACCTAACCAAACTAACCAAACTTGCTGATAATGAAAAAATCAAATGAAGGTTTACTAATTGAAAAAAAGTTCTGTTCATGAAATCTATATCTATAAATGCCTCAAATTCAATTTGAATTTTTTTTAAATTATAAAATTAAACTGTCATAACCTAACTAAACTTGCTGATAATGAAAAAATTGAATGAAGGTTTAGTCGGACAAATAGTTTTGTTCATAAAATAAAACTATAAATGGCCTAAATATAATTTTATAATGTTTTAATTATAAAATTAAACCGTCAAACCCTAACCAAAAAAACCAAACTTGCTGATAATGAAAAAATGTTAACAAAAAGTTAGTGCTAGCAGTGGGATTCGAACCCGGCACCTTCAGATTATCAGCCCGACACGCTATCCAGAAGAGCTCTGGAAGCCAATGTCGTCCTATCGTATCGTTTCGGTAATAATGTTCCCACAGCCAATCAGAAGCCTCCAAATGACACTGTTGGCAAAACTGATCCTGAAATAAAAATACAGCATATAAACCTTATATTTATTATGTTTGGATTGGATGGATAGAAGGCTTACTTTACTAATAAAAATAGTTTAAAGTACAGTACATATAAACAACACATGAAGATGAGGCATAGCATTTTCTGTACTAGTTTCTTCTTCAGTCTTTGTTCTTGTGCTACTTTTCATGAGTAAGGCAAGTCTGCCGTTCTTCCTGTCCACCACACTGACCCAAAGCCATCTTTGCCAAATATTTGATTTTAGTAATAACTAGTTTTCATACCTCATGTCAACGTACCTTTTGCTTACCATATCTCATAAATGAATGTGCTTTTGTTTTGTTTGACACAAAGGTTTTTGGTTAAAATGCAAGAGCAAAACTATTATTTTGTACTTGGCACTGCCACTCACTGTATTTGTATTGCAGTGTGCCGTGTGCCAGATGGGCCAGGTGTACTCCCGGTGTTGTGAAGGCAACTGTGGTGTGTGGTACCATGTACCATGTGCCGTCTACCGTGGTGCCAAGATACGAGTCAACAGCGCCATGGCTGGCAGCCGGTTCCTCATCAACTGCCAGGGGCACAACAGTAATCACAGGCACGACAAGGTAAGGAAATGGACATATAAAAAGGTTAAATTACATGTTGTCACATTACGGTACACGTCCTGACTGGATTATGCACATTTCGGTTCTTCCGCCAACATCAGTTCCTCCTATAAGAACTTATCTTGTCTAAAGAGGTATGAAAAAGGTTCAAAATAAATCACATGGTAAGTAACGTAGAACACTTGTGGCACTTAAACATAGTTTTTTAAATAGGTCTAATTTTTCACGACGCCTGAATGGTCAGAATGGAAATTCCAAGTGTCTCATTGCCCTAGCATAATATTTTACAGTTTTACAGACTCGTCGCATAATCCAACTATGCCATCGCCATACATACTAAGTTACAACTAAGTGGCTTACTTACTAGCTTAGTTACATATTAAGTGACAATTTTATTGCGGTAATATCATGATCATTTCCCAAATATTTAACATCTTTCAAACTCGTGGGGACATCATCACCTTCTGCGATCACAAATACTTTATTGTTGTTATCTTCGTTTAGTGATATGTTTTGAGTGTAAATGGGAAAAACTAATGTTTACCCCCTGAAACCCATTTGCCATAGTCTGATCATGCTGGTTCGCAAACTTGTTGGAATAAATGTAGGTTTACGTGTTTGTAATAGCTTATTCCATAGTAGAAATTAACTTGTAGGTAAATTAGACTGTTCTCAAAACAGTTTGAGTCTACTACCTGCGCCGGGACCGTCCGCATCGTGTGATAGGCCTATCTAAATGTTTCGTTTCGTTTTATTTATTTATTGTGTGCATGTGACAGTAATGTCTTTCTGTGTTTGTACCCTGACAATGCCATATTAATGGTGAAACATGTAGGTTTTTAACCTAACATCAAAACATTGGATTACTTGACGAGGTAATTATACTACAATATTATAGTGTTCTCAAAACTAATTGTAATTTCTAAGCGTTTTATTCATTAAATAACATCTAATTTGAGTAAATAGGTGCAAACACTGAATGATCAACGTATTTAACCCCCCGAGTGTGTTTGTTACAGATGTGTGGTGTAGGTGTGGGACAGTGGGTGTGGGCTCGTCATGAGAATCACCGGTACTACCGTGGCAGAGTGGTCGACGTCGCTCGAACTCTCTTCTACTTGGTATCCTTCCCCGACGGTTCCTTTACAGACAGACTGCATCCATCCCTAGTCATCGTGAGTCACTGTTTTATACCAAGTTTCAACTAATTTGTCAAATACAAATTTTGAATCTGTTGAATTTCAAGCAAAAAAAATTGGATTAGAAATTCCAATCGGCTGGTTTCAAGGGTTGTATCTAGATCATAATTTGTTACAGTGCCGCTTAAGACAAAAATATTGATTTTTAAGTACCAAAACTTAAGTTAGGAAAGTTTTATCACTATTTGTTTTATATAATTCAAATAATTTTGTGATTTTTGTGGAACAGGAATCTTTAGATGTTATTTACAATGAAGGAGTGATAATCAATCACTATGTTACTATGATTTTGAGGTTTAAAAATAAAACATAAGTTTTGTTTAAACTAATTTGTAATTAAGTTAATAATTGTTAAAATTGATTTTGAAGGCATTTTTAATATTTTTTTAAAATTTTATAACACTTGTATTGAAAATTTGGGCCTTGCTATTTTAGTTCAGTTTTGAGGTTTGTAATTCCTAAATTTGACTCCTAGTTTCAACTGTCAGGGTACCTTATTTTTTCTTTTTGCCTTATTGTGGTTTTTTTCATCTTCCTGAAAAATTAGTTGTGTTCTATTCTGAAAGTGAATGTTATTTTGAATAATTTACTCGTACTTTGATAAGACATCCAAAATTTGCTCATTTTATCAATATGTTGTCTGCAGAAGAATCACGAGGGTGGCGAGGAAGACCCTGTTCCAGGAATGCAGATGAGGTTGCGATGGAACGGCCAAGAGTACTATGACGCAGTATACCAGGGCTCCGATACTAGGATTATGTACAGGGTGAGTAAGGGTAAACTTAAGACAATTTAAACCTAAAATACTACATCATTGCTAATTTCAGATTTGTAGACTTTGTGTGGTTTCGACGTAGTGGTTGTGTGATTTTTAAAACCGTAAAAAATAGAGAATTAAGCGAAGAGGCAACCTAAGTATCCTGCCGACGGGGAAGTGGCAAGACTGGAAGGCAATGACCTTGACTAAATCATGTAATGAAGATTTAGGCATTTTTTCAAATACTGCGGGGCTACAATCTTTTGCCAAATTGATATCGTAAAATCCTACATTATTTTCCTAAACATTTTTAAAAGGTCCTAAAAAACTTTAAACATTTTTTTGAGGTTTTTAAATTAGGAAATTTAAACTTAAGCATGTTATCTTGTGTTAAATGAATGAATGAATGAATGATGAATGTTTGAGTTTTTGGTGGATTTGCCCGTTTTAGGTCCCCTTTATTTGAAAAAAGTGGTTTTAGAAGTGATGTTTGTGTGGATATGTAGGCCTACTAAGCTACAGACTACACCTTCAGTCTGATTTTAATGAAATTTAGTATGTGCATACTAATCCATGTTATCTCCAGAAGTTTTTTCTTTTTTCAAAATTTTGTTTTTAATGGTGTTTTTTTTTTCATAAAAACCCATAAAAAACAGAAAAACCAGGCTTAATAAAAACTGGCCTTTACGACTTTGACTAAAATTTGACACAATATGACACAATTTAACTCTGAATACAATGGTATAACCATAACCCCCAATGCTGTAAGAATTGTGGTTCAAAAGTTATTGCAAATTTTGTGATTTTACTTATACCATAGTTACCTCCATCGCCCATGATAAGGGTTGTTGACAAGCTAATGGGAGAATGTATGTGTCGGATTGCTGAAACAGTTTGTTTATAGGTGGAGTTTGACGACCAATCCGTGTTATGTCTGGCCCGAGAAGAGATCTACAGCTTGGACGAAGATCTTCCCAAGAGGCTAAGGATGAGATTGGTTAGTTATTGTTGTTTGTTACTTTCTAGAATTATGTCTCTGCTACTAAACTGCTATCTCGGCTCACCTGATGCTGTTGGATGATAAAATGGCTTCATTTTTAAGTCCTAAATGATAAGTCACCTCAAATAAATGATTGTTATTCTCATCTCTGGATTGTCTAAAACAAATGTAGTAGGGATGGGACGGGTCTTGAGATTTTGGAAATTTTTCTGGAAATTTTAAATCTCGTTCTATGAGACAAGATTCTATTTTGGTCAACATTTTTTCGAGACGAGATTATAAAGAAAAAAACGCCTGCAGAAAGTCAATGCAATACCTGCAAAACAGGAGCGTGTTGATGTTGCATTTCCTTTGCGAAAGCGTTTTTATTTAATTATTAATAATTCTTTACATGGAAATAATGCTTCAATTGTTTTATAATTTTTTTATATAGCAAATGATGAGAAGTTTTGTTAGTGTTTCAAGCAGTGAGACATGTTTTGCCACTGTAAACTTAGCCAAAATGAGTCACTCCAAAATAATTCTAAAAATAACACAACACTGAACAATTTGTACTTTATACTTTACTGGTAAGACTGTTGTTTTAGACTTATAAATTTGGTATTTTTGAAAGTTGAACTATATTCTAACTGATATCTCCATGTTTTGTATGCCGAAGAGTTATTTTTAATAAGTTAGGCCTTATTAATATTTGTTTTTTTTATACTGACGTGTTTTATTATTGTTTTTTAATAAAAGATTTTAATTATTTTTGTATTTAAACAGTCCGTCATAAATCGTTACGTATTTAAAAATGTTGAAGAATCAGGTTAAAATGTGGAACTTGCATTTCCCGTTATGTGTGAGAAAGGAAATCCCATCTAAATCTTGTCTCGAAATTTTATGAGAAATAAAAAATCCTGTCTCGTCTCGTCTCGTCTCAAACTAAAAATCAAATATTGTTCATCCCTAAAATTTGGATTAGATTACTAATTGAAATGGGTATGCAACCGTGGTATTTCAACCCAAATATGAGTGTATAATGGTGTGAGATGATCTGTGTAGCTTTGTCACTGACTAAGGCCAGCTGTTTCATTAGGTAGGGCCATTTATGAAAAGCCCATTTCATTAAGGCTGGGTCCAGTTTCGAAAAACAGCCAAGAGTGTTGCAGTAAAATTTAAATCAGAAGTTGATATATAATAAACCTGTGACATTCTTTGTCTACCTATATAAAAAAGTACCACCCGTTTACACACTAAAGTTTTCTTTATTTATTTTTTCTTAAAAAACTTTCTTAAATAAATCGAGGCTGCCTTTAAAAGCATCCAATGATAACATTTCCCCAAATACTTTTTAAATAGTAAACAAAATGTTCACATAAAGTATTGACAGTTAAACATTTTTCTAACAGTTCTTTTTTGTCATATTTTGAAAATAATTTTAATATTGATCTCCTTCTCAAGTTAAAATAAAAAAAATACAAGTAATTCTGACCTGAGTTGAATTTTGATATATCATTCGCTGCTGCACTAGTGATATGGGGATGTTTTTTTGCAGCTGTACAGATAATAAGGAGAAGGGTGAGTGCATGTAAGCATGCCCTTCCCTCCCCTAGCATGATAAATCTCCAGTCAGTGTTGTATGCATCAGGCAGAAATCTTATTGACATTTTTTTCATCGTAAGACTTGGTTTAGTTTCACAGTTTAAATTAATTATACAAAAATTGTATAAATGATAGCTTATGCTTTGAGTGTTACCTAAAAGTGGTTTTGGGTTGTTCTTAGGTTGGTAGACAGCTCAAAATATGAGTTTTGTGAAGCTTTTCTTTAACATTCCTCAGCAAAAGATTTTGACCGCATTTATCATCATCTGACTTTATGTTTTATATTAATCTTCTTCTTTAGTTTACTAGATAAATAAACTTTTATCAGAAATGGCTTTCTTTATTCAAATGTTTTTGGTAATTCTAAACATTTACTGTCATCTGAATGAATAAAGAATTCAAGAGATTCCACTCAACATTGTCGACTGTAAAATGTAAACTGTAAAATCTGCAGAGGGTAAAAGGTAAAACGACATTTAAATCACGACTTTCTAAAATCTTGTGTTTTATAGATGCGATTGGCCAACGTTAAGAAGACATCGACGAAAGTGAAGGAGATAATTGTTTTACGGAAGACCAAACCTAACAGCCAGCATTCAGCCATCGTAGTAGTCCCCACTCCCAAACCTTGAACCGTCGTCGGCTACGATGATTGTTAGTTACCTAAGTAACTTGTTCTTCCGTCTCACTCACTACTTGTGCAACTATGACTATAGTAACCCACCATGTTAATGTTAGGATTATTTTCAAACTAAATGATTTGCGGTGTAATTAATTGGCCTCTAGTTTTCGCTTGCTGTCACTGATATGCTGCAATTGAAAATTTTTCAACTTTTTAATTTGTTTGAGATTGGAAATATTTTTTAGCAAATGGATTTACTCATGCTGCAAAGCTGTGTGTACGTTTGTTGAGAAGTTTAGCAAATTGTTAGAATAAGGTTTGAAGTTTTTAACTTAACGGTTGAAGTTGATCTGTAAATGTATTTAAAGTATTGCGTGATCCTAGCCATCAAGAATGAATGAATGTATACTTGAAAATTGTAAACCATACACATTTCAACATTGGTACCTGTTAAATTATTTTTTATTAATGCATGATACACACTATTTTGTAGGTTTGGTAATTGTGTTTTTTAACCCTTCCTGGGCAGGCAACAGATAATCCGCTTTTTTGTTGTTAATGAATAGGTGACGGATATATTTGCATAACGTTTCTCAATGTTGCAAACGGGATGTTGATATTTACGTTTCTGTAGACACACTGGTTAGTGTTGGTACATTAGCAGCTGGTTCACACTATTTTCCAGTACAGGGAAGTTATTGCCCGTTTTGTACTAAACACATTTTTTATGCAGATCATTTTCCAGAGCATAAATCTAGTAATTTAACCTATAATGTCCTTTTTTAAATAAAAATAATGTCCAACAAAATATAGTAAAGACTTATTTATTTTTGACCTATTGTAAAATTTTATAGACGGGTGGCAAATATTTCTGCATAATTTTTGTTGTTCCGATTTATTATCGTCTTAAACCACGTGACCACACCCGTCCGGGAAGGGTTAATGTATACTTATCACAAGCAAACACAAATCATTATACATTATTGTCCGTTCTCACCGTTATGAGCCAAAGCAATATTTTAGGTTAGGTATGCTCCTGTACCTATTCTTACATATTTCCTCAAAACTCTTTTAATTGAGTATTTTACTAAAGATTGCTCAATCGCAATGGTTTCAGATTGTACAAAAAGTTTGATTTATTTTTAGTTGATTTTGTATAGTTTTATGCATGAAATTAAATTTATTTTTATATAGCGATTTATGTAAGGAGTTTAATATACCTGACTGACTCAATCATTGTACTATATGGATTATTTTAACTGTACAGAGAATGAAGTGTGTGATATTTAACATTAATTTAAAATACCGTTTTGTTTAGTTATTGTGGAATAATTTATTTGATATTTTTGTGGTGCTAAAAAAACATCACCTTTCGTGAAACAATTTCAGTTTTGTCTATGATCAATTAACTTATTTCCTCAAGTTTTGATGACTATTCGAATCTAACTTGATCATGATTGGTTTTATTAGGAAGGTTTATCGTGTTTATTTAATTGTTTAGGTTTCTTTGTAGAAGTTGTACGAAGATAATTTAGAGGTTCCTTAGTACTTTTTCCTTTTACATTGTATTCCTGTTTACTAACTCATATTTAATTTTTGCCATGTATTGATAACCGTGTAAATAATATCAGACTACTGTATTATCATCTAATGTTTAAGATTCTGCAAAGTAGATTTAATATTTCATATGATCTCTTAAACTCTATATGTTATCAATAGGCACAAAAGATTAGATCATGTTGAGTAATAAAAAATTTTATGTAAGAAATATAAGTCAGGAGTATTATTTGTGTACTAGCAGGTTTCTGTATATGTGTAGGAAATAATAAACTTAAGCTTTTAATTCAAATTGCTTTTTTGTTCTTATTAATTTGTTTGCCTATTTTGAAGCGTTCAGCCTCCTATTCCTCCTTTTCCAATTTCGGGAAATAAAATAAATGGAAAAACATTTAACCATCTCTTTATACAGTGTTTTCTATTTTGTCATATTTTTCAGCTGTGTGGTCAACAGAAAACCATTGTAACCACTTATGTCAAATTTTGACTTAAGGGAGGTTATTATTCATCTACGTATTTTGTATCATCTAACAAAATTAAAATTTATGTCGTTACACATTTATGGCTTCGCACAGCATATGGCTGGGCAGTAGACGTATAACAGTAAACGTTATGGCTCCATTGCGAGCCGAATCTAGTTGCCACAGCAACCAATTGGATTACCGATAACACAGGTATTTTAAACCACTTTTAGTTAAAAAGTAAACCCACCACTGCTGTAGGGCCTAACTTAGAAATATAAGACAAAACAGTACTTGTTCACCAAGCCACAGTTGCTTCGCTCTGCAAACTGCAATAGACATGAGTAGCGGAGATGTATGCAGGTACAGCTCGTGACATTTAAGCACTTGGCCGATCGCTACTAGTATCTAGTTCAAATCATTATGTCCAGTCATATGGGTTGCAGCAACTGTCCTCGCGACCCATATGAAGGCGCTCAAGTACATAAAACAAGGGGAGTCAAAACCGTGAGGCAGTGGAAATGTTTGCAGTGCTTTTCCCTACCTCCACCCTTCTCCCGCCTACACTGCCTGTGCTAGGCCAAGTGCCAGCTTAGATGTCACAAGCTGGGTTGACAAATAGTGTATGCAGCACACTAAACCAATCAGAATGAAAGTGGATGTGGCAAAAACCTGCCAAGCACTTTCCGAGCACAGACGGGCGGCAAAAAGGCTATCATACCACTCTAAAATAGCTTGTGATTTTCTTAGTACATTCCACCTTTGCTAATAAAATTAATAGTTCATCCCCTCACGCTTACAATTCCGTCAAAACTTTAGTGCACACGGATGAGTCGCTTCTAGCCAAACTAAAACGTATGGCTGCGTTTACATTGGAGGCACGCTTGGGCAAGTAAAATGGTGGCGCACGCTTGGCCAAGCTTGCCCCTTGAAACAAAATTGTAGCAGATTAATGGAAACCTGTGGCGACTTGACCAGTCATGGTTACAGTGCTCACCACTAGCAAGCGCACGCTGGGGAAAGCTTGCGCTTCTCAAATCACGAAACAAATAAATTTGTTTTTGAAGCAAGCGTGCCTCAGTTTGTTGTGGTTCACAGACAAAGTAGCATAGGCTGTGTATCTGAAAACTGTAGTTTTTTACATTTAATTGTTGTTATAAGTTGTTTAATTGTTTAAAATGGATACCGAGGCGTTGATTGATACAGTTTTTTTTTATAACTATTTTATAGTTACAGCATTATCATTGCTGTACGCTATTTGCAAATTAATTTTAACTTGTTAATCAAAATATATTGAATTTTATTTTTCTATCAAAATAGACCTGTAATAATGCTATGATAAAATTTTAAGCTCATCTAGGCTTATTAAATATATTTTGTTTTAGTCGGTATAGTTATGTTTTTTTTATAAAATAATTAATTATACAAACATAACATCAACTTCTACAGTTTCCCGTTCCCCCAACACGTTCGGAGTCTAATAATACAAATTTAACTCCATTTTCAAGCACAATGTCCGCATCATTTGACATCTCAATTTTGACTGATCTGTGATGTAGGCCTACTGTGACTAGTGGGGGCTACCACTTGTTCTTGGTTGCTCTGCTCTAGTATAACCACACCATCGGCAACTGCACGCTTGCACAAGCGTGCGCCACCATTTAACTTGCCCAAGCGTGCTTCCAATGTAAACGCAGCCTATGGGAGCCAGTTGCTGGGGGTCAGTAAGTCACGCTGAGTAGCAAGACAAATGTTTTCACAAAAGTACCCACTGCCAACCCCCTCACCTTAACTTGACCAGTTTTTTGGGCGCGCCCAAAAGACTTCTTTGGGCTGTAATCATAATTTATAAACTTAGTACAAGCTGTATGGCAGCGGTTTTCAAACTGGGGGGTTTGTAAGGATTTTAGGGGGGCATGAGTGCTCCTAGAAAAATAAAATAGTAAGTAAAAATAAAATAAATACCCCCGCCGCAGCAAACCTGCAGACTAAGCGAATTTCCATTTCCCTGAATGGATTTACACTAAAATGTCTCCTTAAAATTATCACATTTATTCCCTATTTAAATAGAATCAGTTTAAAACATACTTAGGTTTGCTGCAACAGGGAGGGTAAAAGTGTTTTTTAAGTAAAATGTTAATAGTTAGTAAGAAATAAAAACATTTTCCAAATTTGGGCAAAATATGTTTATAAACAAGCAAACTACAACAGTTTACTTATTCTCCATAAGAATAACATGGGAATTTTAAATTTACAATTTTTTGGAATTTTCTCCGTAACCATTAGGCGCATTATAACGCTTCAATATACTAAATTATTTGTTTTTTTAAGCTCTACAAAATAGTTACAAAAGAAATTGCAAAATTTTATGTTTTTTGGGTCAAAAATGGGAAAAACCCATTTTTTCCCCATAAAAGCCCCCATAAACCCCCGTTCCCATGGTCCGATCATGCTGGTTCGCGATCTCGTTTGAATAAACGTAGGTTTACACGTTTGTACCAAATTTCATCAAAATCGGATCATTTTTGCTCGAGTTATCGCGCTAACGGACACATATATATATATATATAAATATATATATATATAAATATATATATATATATATATATATATATATATGAATTTGAACGGATGGTGTTTTTGACCTCTAGGGACCTCAAAACGAAAAAAAAATCGGTCCCGGGTCCAGGTCTTACCGTGAGTACTACGGTAATAGCTTATTCCCTATATGGGAAATTCGCTAAAAGGGCTAAAATATATAATTAATCTGAGATTGAGTAGCCATATAAAAACTTAAATATGAAAAAAGAGTATAATTAACTAATGAGACAGGGAGATTAGAATGCTGCAACTAAATATGTATAAGCTTAATGGGGAGAGTGAGAAAAATTCAGGATTTTAAGGGGGTTTTGTAGCAAAAAAGGTTGAGAACCCCGCTGTATTGTATTTGTACTAATTACTCTATTGCATTTTAAAACTATTTTGAGTTTTGGTCTAAGATCTTCAGAGGTTAATTTGAATTCAATGACAACAATTAAGCCAGTTGACAACATTATGACCAGAGTTTGATTTTCAACCTTTCTTTCTTCATGAAAGCATGCTACTGAAAAACTTTTTGTGCTGCATCATTTCCATTGGAAAAACAGTTGTTCAAAAATAGACAGATAAATATTCTAAGGGAAAAAGAGATGATTCTCTGAGTCAGCTAAAATAGGTATATCTTTACTACTTATACTATTTTTTATTTTATAAGTGTTTGAATATACTAAAAGAATACAAGCACATTGCAGAATGATGATAATGGCTTCTGGATGATTTATAAATAGGCAATAATAACTAGAATTAATTTAGAAACAAAATAGTATTAAATCGACTAAATATACACGCCACAGCCAAGGAAATGAACTCAGCCTAGAACAACGAATTTTTGAGTAAAATGGTCTCAAAGTTTAATGTTTCTACTAATGTTCAGAGCTAGAGCAAATGTGATATGACTCATAATTTTAAGGTCGACAGTGGCCCATTCCAGGAAAGTACAACTTATGTATACCGACATGAAATACAAAATAATTGCTCAAATAAATACAGTAGTTTCCAAATTGATTAGTTTTAATTTTCTTGTTAGCTATATGAAGCACATATTGCACAACATATTTCAACCAAAAGGAATATATTAAATTCAGTTTGGTGTTTTTGAATTTACTTAAACATAAATATTGAATTTTTTTTATATTAATACAGTATAATAAATTATACAGATTTCTAAATGTACTTGGACGCTGTTTTGAAAGTACAACCAGGAAAATACAAGTTAAATTTTACTGGAACCGATAATGACAATGACTGGAATTATTACGTCACTCCTGGCCTTTGGGCTGTTTGCAAGTTATCGGAAACACGGACATGTAATCTAGGTTTGCCAACAACACTAAAACTATTTACAAAATAAAGTTTACAATAAATACTACGATTAGTAAATAAATGCTTGAAATGAGAATATTCAAATATCAGTCCACTTCTTGTTCTGGTAAAACTATGTAAATGTGAGTTTAATAAACCACGTTTGCATTTTTAATTAAACAGTTTTGAGGGAAATTTTTCGCTGAGGTAGGGACTAGGGAGCATCGCTGTTTGCCTTAGTATAAATCAGCTGACTGGGCGACCTATTTCTCTTTGCAGACGGGAATCCACAATCAGCTACAACCAATCGTGTGCTAGTAACGCTAGTGCCGTATCGATCTTCTGTCGTCTGTCTGCTGTCATTCAATACACGTGTGTGACTGTGTGCTAGGTTAGGGCACAAGGTATGTAAACTATTATGTTTGGTATTGTATTTTTATGTTTTTCTCTGGCTTAATTTGTATAATTAGACATATCGGTATTTTTAAATGCCAATGATGAATTAATTGTTGTTGATGTATTTGTATAGTTAGTTGTTTAATAGTTTGAATTGGTTTCAACATATACCTAACAAAAGTTATGCATGTTAGTGCAGGGTGTTTTATGGAATAATTTTTTAGGAAATTGAGATCCAAATTGTATTTTGAAAAAGGTTGTTCTTATTGTTCTTAATATGGATATTCCAGCCTCGGTACTAGAAAATAATAGAATTTTGCAAGGATGGTTTTGTTAGAGGTCCATGCATTTCTTTAAACATGTCATAATTGATGAAAAAATTAGTAAACACACTTTATAAAATTGTTTAATTAATAATTCCAAAACATAAATTTAGGCCTATTTAAGGTACCCTACTAGACTTTCTCGTCTGCTTGCTGTTTAGTTTTTACTTCACTTCGATTTGATATATTACAGTATTGGCACATTAAAATACCATCTAACTTAAGTTTTTTACCAATTTTTGTGTTAGATTTAAGAAATTTATTTGTAAAATAAATAGTAGGCCTGCTAGATGTCGTGCAGTGGTTGAAAACTTTACCAAAAATGTGTAATGTACAGACTTTATTTTCTCCCCACGCTGTAAATAAAACACGCGATTGGAATTTATTCCATTTATTCGTTTAGATTTTCTGTTTATAAGTTATTTCGTTGTCATTTCGTCACCTGCATGACAACCCATACGACTCATGTTAATAAAAAAAAATTAAATTTTTTTTTGTGCTTATTTTTTAGTCTATTTAAATGTATAAAGGGATTATGCACATCTACAGGAAAATGCCTTTCTTTTCTAACAGTGCGAAGATTTTCCCTGCGATGCACACAAGCTGAGAAAAAGATTTTTAAGAAACATGCTTGCCTATCAAGATATCTAAGTTTAGGATACTTTAATTTTTACTTATTCCCAACCAATGTCAGACCACCTGTAAACACATAGCATAAATCCTAAAGAACCAACAGACCTGAGTTTGTTATTCAATCTTAATGATGGTTGTTTTATCCAACTCAGATACCCAGGTTTTCCCTGATTGCCGTTACGTAACTTAAGTAATTATTATATAATAATGGTAATGAATAATTTGAGTATAGTCCTATACAAATCATTAATTCCCCCCCCCCCCCCCCATTTACAAATATATCCACAGATAGTTTTAAAAAAGAAATTTTGACTGTACACAAAATATATTTTGGTTTAAAATATTGAATTGAGGTACAGAATCTTATTGTTATCCCTTATTCAGCATCATACTCTAAATTGAAGATTCAAAAATTTACAAGTGCTCAGTTATTTAAAATAGGCTATTTTTATATCCTGAAAAAATATGCATATTATTTTATATTTCAGAACTAAAACACAAGAGGTTATATTTTTTCAACAAAACCAATTTAGCTGGGAAATGTTCCAGTAAAAAAAAACTACTTTACAGTTTTACTGCAGAAGTCTAGTCAACAAAGTGCAAAGTCATCCCTGACTTGATCAACATTTGAATTGCTTTCCCATCTTTTGTGATGTTACATTTTATGTTTACATAATTTTTGTGATATTTCGGTTTAGAAGACAATTTTGTCCTTGAATGATGCCAATACAAGGTATGGTGAGTTTTCGTGGTCATTGGAAATGATGTCATGTAATGGTCTAGTAGAACAATGGATTAATCTATTTATTCACTCCTGAATATTCAGAATTCCAATTGAAACCATACAGTACACACTATTTATAGTAATGACGAGTTTAGCAGCTTATAAAGAGTGAGTCATTAGGTTCTTTGAACCAGCTTTTATTGAGGTGTCTTTTTATTTTACAGGTACGCTAAGACTTACCCTTTATATTATATTGTATATTTATAAAATCCATTTCATTAGTAGGCATACACAAAAATAGTTAAATTCTCAAAAATGATACTAGTATTTTCGCTTCAATAGGTAATGTAATTTGTATAACTAGGTTACTGTTGAGTAACTGTTGAAACCCTATAGAAAAAAAAGAAAAATGTCATAATGTACGTAAAAAAAATGTTTGATCAGTGTGTAGTTTAATTCTAAAATTATTCCCCAAAATTTCAAATTAAATTGTTTTGTGTATACTGCTTATTGACTGCTTATTTTAAAGCTAGGTAATTTACAAAGTACAGTAGCAATATTTTGCTGGTAAATATTTTTTTTGCCTTTTTTTATGGAGAATTTAATCTAGAGATAAAAACAAATCCAGTAAAATATTAATGTTTTAATGTTGTGGATTAAAATACCGTTAATCTAGGGTTAAAAAAGGTTTTATTTTGTATGGTTACATTTTATATACACTAGCTAAAAAAAAAACACCACTAAAATTAAAAATTTTGAATAAGTAAATGTTGACATTCTGAAGCTTGATTATAAATATTTAATGGAACTCTGAATTTATATTATTACAAGTCAGATGTTTATGTTGGTGTAGATGTCGACCAATGAAAATGGATATCGCAAGAAGGACTTGCACTTTGCGACCAAAGCAATCCATGCAGGGTCTGAAGCAGAACAATGGAAGAGTATGGCTGTCGTTCCTCCCATCTCACTCTCTACGACTTTCAAGCAGTACGGCCCTGCGGATTTTGAGGTTGGTATAAAAAAATATATTTTACCTAGTTATAATACGATACATCTTATAGCATTGAAAAATTTCAACTTTTGATTTGCGACAGGTGTAAAATTTGCAGGGACCTAACAATTATTTAACAAATTTTTGCGGTAAAATGTCTAATTCAAAGACTTTCCAAGGCTCATAAATTTAAATTTATGTAAAAACTGAATGTTTCTTGTGGAGTATATTTGTTATTCAGATGGTTTGGAATAAAGTGTTTTATCTATCTAGAGTCTTGTTTCTGATTTTCTAATGTACTTTTTTAGCCTTAAAATTAATATACTGTACACACCTAAGATTGTATTTTAGGAGTGCTACTACCAAGTTAGATTAGTTTTGGGGACTATACCTTCTATCTTCACTTTGAACAAAATAATATAGTTACATGCCCACTCTAGACGTGTTTAATTTTTTGATATATTTTAACCAGTCGATTAAAAGGTTAAATTATTTAAAGACCATCCTCCTTTTTCGCCAATAATTACAATTTTTTTTCAACATTTTAACAGCTTTTGTGAAAATGTTTAGTTAGCCTACTATATTCTCAAATGCTAAAATACAAATTTGTTATACCAGTAACAACTGAAATAATATTTAACTCATTGGTGAATTTTCGATGGAGGGCGGTGTAACCTTTTGCAACGATTGAACAGACTGAAGAAGAATTGTCAGCCACAATAAAATATTATAGTCATTAACCTTCAGAACCTCGTCCCTCACAAAGTCTTTTGTCTATAGCAATACGAGTACTCTCGTAGCGGCAACCCTACCCGCACATGTCTACAGCGATGTCTGGCGTCTCTAGATGATGCCAAGTACGGCCTGTGCTACTCCTCGGGTCTGGGGGCGACCACCGCCATTGTCAGCCTGCTGAGCGCAGGTGACCACATGCTCAGCGTGGACGACATCTACGGAGGCACTGGCAGGTAAACCAAACTGTTAACTGTTGGTTTTAAGAATTATAGTGTGATTAAAAAATCATTCTGTTGTTTTTTGAAGAAGGGAAAAAATCTGCCAACCAATGCTTTAGGTGCTAGGGGCCTGCCTCTCTTAACCATTTTTTTGGTGACCAACTAAACAAACTCTCTCCTTTATTTCCTTCTTGTCCTGTTTCTGATCACAGGACCGCCTTTCAATATAACTTAATGATCAGTTGGGCGTTTCACCTCTTAGCATTGTCTTAGTGTTTCAGCTCAGCTGCCTTATTTTCCATCACCTAATGAATGATTGAATGAATAAGCTTTCTATGCTCCAGTTTTTTCTTCCTCATCAGCTGACCAGGTTCTCAGTGCTGACCCTCTGATTCTATGTGTATTGCAAACTCACCAGTTAAGTTAAGTTATTCAGAGAGTTAAGATTCAAGAGTTAAAGTTGTTCAGCGTTATTCCCAGTCTCTACTTTTCTTAAAGAGCAATATCTCAGATTTCGTCTATGACATGTTTTTTTCCACTCTAATATCTAGGCACCTAAAAAAAACATAGATGCATGTGTTCCTAAAATGGTGCTCAAGAATTCATTAAGATTCTAAAGAGAGTTAGAACAGTAATCTGACATATAAGATCGGTCAAAGAATAAAAGGTAAAAAAAGCTGGCAAAAAATGTATCATTAGACTCATACAACCTCAGAAGTATATAGTAATTAGGGTTTCAGTTTTGTTCCTCTATAAAAGTGGTCCCACAGATCTTAAAGGAAAATAGACAAAGCTTAATTTTAAAGAATATAAGTAGTTCTCACTTTAGAAGAACAAATACGTAATTTTGTATTCTGGTGTATTGTTAATGTTACTTGTTTCCATGATTGATGTAAGGCAGTCCTGTTACCCATTGTGCAATAATTTTGATCATCTTCCGCTAGTAAGTTGTTTTTTATTAATGAAACAAATAGTTTTAAAAAGAAAAGTTTATCAGTAAAAATTTTAAGTCACAAGCGGGAACTTGTAGAATTCCTAACATTGCTGGCAAAAAAATTACATTTTAATCCAGGGACTGCTAAATTCACTTAGTGAATGTCATGGAGATAAAATGTCACAATCAATAAAAATGTCAAGGTTTATGGTTGATATAGTAGATTTGTGGTCTTGTAATCTAAATGGATGCATAATCGTTGTGTTGATATTACGTGCAAACTCGTGTTTCATCTGACATATGATAACCTCAAAGCCAGTCACACTTTTAACCTCTTCATTCAGATAAAAATAACCTTTGATAAGACAGAATGTTTATTTAAAGATAAGACCCAAGCCATAACTTGCTGTTTGTTTATTCATAGAGTACAATCATCGGTTCATCTCCTATCAGTTATGTAACTTAATTGTTGTTTCTAAAAAAACTTGACAATAGAAGAATACGTGGTAGGTCATGTTTGGCCAAATTCAAAATTTGAGTTTGCCCAGTGGATTTGTTTTAAGTGTTCAAAGAAGTATTTGAACATTTGAATTACTTGCACCTATTTCAGTTGGCTTTTCTTTCAGTTTTACTAATTCATTTTATTCTTTAAATAAATCCATTCTGAACTCTTAATATTTTTAAAGATTTGTCATTACAGTATAAAATAAAATTATAAGAAACAAATCTTGGGGTCCAAATTCATCCTATTCTCTTCCTATATATCCATTGCCATCATTTAAGACTTGTAATTTTAGGTGTATACCAACGTTTTTGGATAATCAAATGATAACAAATCAAATATACTTTTGGGTTTTCATCCTCTAACAAGCCCTATAGGAGTTAGTTATCACTTATACTTATAAACATAAACCAGTGGTATAGCACCAAAATGATAATAAATATTTAGTAATAATTAGCCGATACCGGTACATTGGAGCCCACTATATGTCCAATGTTTAAATGGCATGAGAAAATTGTGTTGCTAGTCAATGGCAAAACTAACTAGGTCAGCAGGGTTTTCCTCTTTAAATGATCAATTACATGATTCTATTTTGAAATGAATGGAATGTAACCAATGAATACAATCCCTTTAAATAGTGAAATGCTAGTCAGACTGGAATTTTACGATCGCTCGTGTGGCGGCCGCGCTACTCTCTCTAAGCTGATTCTTTGTCTTACTCTCTCTCATTCTGTCAGCTGACTTGGCCACGCGCTCCCGATAGTCTACCTAGCGGCCGCCATGGGAACTATCCGATATTCAAATATTCCCAGACTGAATTTTTAATAAAGGCATTGCGCTTCTTAAAGGGTTTTTATTCATTGTTGTAACTCAGACTACATCTAATTATGTCTTGTGAAAGACTCGATTGGCCAGTTATTAAAACCCCAAAAAAAACACCAGTATTCAAACATTTAGATACCCTTTCAAATCAAGATTTTGCTCTTAAAGTTATTTTTTCAACAGCTGTATAACTGCAACTTTTAAAGATGAAAATTACACGAGTAAGGGGGCAACTTCCCCAGGGGTCTAGGGGTGGCAACTTCCCCATAAAGGAGTTTTTGGGACCTCCGGAAAATTAAGTGCTAATTAATTATACAACAAACTAATGTATAGTATATAGTCATTCATATTTGTTCTGGAAAATAAATATATCCCTGCTACTGAGTGGGGAGTTATAATCAATTTCCAGCCATTATTACTTTGTTATGTAACTGCAGAACAGTTGATATAAAATTGAAAGATAGTTGAGAATTGTTTAAAATTTGATTGCAAAATACATGCTACTCACTTTAAGGTGATTTTTTTGTTGCAGTGACCAAATTTATGGACTGGTAAATCCTGCTCATGGTTTTTGCTATTGGTTCCATGGCCACTTCTAGTGTTAACACAATTTATTCACTACTTTCCTTTAATTTGAATCAAAGATCCAAAGAATTAATAGAATTAAAAGAAGTATACACTTTAATATAAAATGGGGATGATAAGAATGTTGGTATTTTGAGCAAAGTATGAATTGAGATGAGTGTAGGATAAGTGGCATGATCTTTGTTAGTCACTAAGACCGACATGTTCCTTGGACACAGCTGTTAATTAATAGCCCATACTGCCATTTGGAACAATTGTATTAACTAAACCTATGCTTTACTAAGTCAAACAAAGGTCAAACTGAATTAAACCATTATCTCATAACAGTCTTATAACTGCTGTTAGTAATAGTTGTAGTGTGTAGTGTTTGAATTACTTACTTATCTGTACAGCTGCGTGTCGCTCCAATACTTGAGGATTTTTCATAAATAATATATTGATAAGCTAAATTTTTTGCTCTTTACCTTAGGCCTTGTGAACAACTGGTTGATGTTAAATAACATTTTGAACAAGGTTACTTTGGGATTACAGATTTTTGAATATTGTTTTAGATTGTTCAGAAGCGTTGCTCAAAGGTTCAACATTTCTACAACCTTTGCTGAAGGAGTGGATGCTGAAAAGTTCTGTCAACATCTCCAACCGAACACTAAGGTTAGTTTTGGTTAAAATTCAAAGCTATGAGATAGTTTAAATATAGGCAAAGATCAAAATGTCTTCACTACACTATTAGAGGTCGTACGGAACGAGGTGAAGCTTTGGGGGGGAATAGTGGTGTGGCAGGAGAAGTGTCGCTATGCGAGGCGACGATCGACTCGTCTCCTACCCCCACCATGGATTTCCCCGCTTTAGAACGTTCCCACCGAAAATCTCAGGCTTCACCTCGTTCCGCACGACCTCTACACTTTGACGTAGTTATTTAGTCAGAATAGTTTCTGGACATTCTGGACCTAATTGGCATTTTCATTTTGCTGTCTTTGATAATCTAATAAAAGATTGATGTTAGAAACAAGACCAGAGTTTAGACCTTTCCCTTGAGAACATATATTAAAGTGTGTTTTCTGCTTTTAGCTGGTGTGGGTAGAGAGTCCCACCAATCCCCTACTGAAGGTGATGGACATCCCTCGAATCGCAAGTCTCATCAAAGCGTACAACAAAGACATTATCTTCGTAGTTGACAATACGTTTCTTACGTCCTACTTCCAGGTGTGTTAGCCTAAGCCTAAGGTTATATAGCTTATCTTGGTTGCTGAGTGGTCATAGTGCTTGTTCATTAATCAGAAGTTAGTTCTGGTTCGATGCAGATATACGAAAGTAGCTTTTTGATAGTTTTTAACCACGAAAACTAGAACATATGTATCATAAACATAAACAAATGATGGTACTGGCCCAAAAGTAAATATTATTTAACATTGTTTATAGAACTGTTTAAACCATATGTTATGCTATAAGTATAGGATTCGGGCCATTTCTTTATGTTTAAGATCCATACCGGTTCTGTTCGAGTATTCAAGTTTTTAACCCAACTATTTTCGGAGATTGGCATCTAATGAATGAGCCTGGATAAGAAACAGCTAGTTTTATAATCAATAAAATATGTAATACTTTGCAGGAAGTCATGTAATGTTTATTTTCCTATAATATCTACTTTGAATTCAATCAATCTGTAATGGGCTAGACTTTTGGGCTATTTTTTTCTGAGTAAAGATTAAATAATTCTTTATAAACATAAAATAATTGATAAAATCAGCATGATTTTTAAAATCATAACAAACTATTATTATTCTATAATCATGGTGTAAACAGTAGGGTTTTACACAAAACCTTTGTAGTTCGCCTTTCTGATGAAATTGGAGAAAACACTACAATGAAACGGATTTAATCGAGATTGTATGTGATGAAAAGATTCAATATTCGTTATTTATTTAAACAAATTATTTTCTTGCTCCGGTGTCCATACTAAACTAATAAATCTGTTGCCTTTTTTTTTGGATTTTCTCTTCTCAGACAGATATTTTTACGTTTATTTGTGGCTGTTTCAGAAACCTCTAGCCCTCGGAGCTGACATAGTTGTCTACTCGGCTACCAAATATCTGAACGGACATTCTGATGTTGTGATGGGGGCCGTCACTACAAACAATGATGGTTATTATGATAGACTCAAGTTCTTACAGAATGGTTAGTATGAAAGGTCTTCTATATATCTAAAATTGATGTGTACATTTTGTATAAATTTAACAGTCCTTAGGTTGGTGCAGTTATGACACCATTTTGGTATTCAAAGAACACTGAAAGTGTGCTTCTGTATGGGTAGGCTAAAATATTTTGATACCTTTTTACAGGGTCTAAATACTGATATGACTTTTGTATTCTGTATTCAATGACAACAACACAGTTAATTTACTGTTAATCTAAGTCAAGTAATCTTAAAAGTGTAGATAAAAAGTCTTGTAGCATTTCCAAATGTTAAATTCAAAACAAAACTATAGCAATAATAACATAAGCTATTTACCTTTTTTAAATCATTTTATAGCTACTCCTACAATGATCACTCTTTAGTTGTTACTTGTCTTTGGAATGCCATGACTTAAGTATAAGTAAATCTTTGCTCCATGACCTTTGAAAAAAGAAAAACACACAAAACACTTCTTTGATTGTAGCTATGGGCATCGTTCCTTCTCCGTTCGAATGCTACCTGGTGCTTCGTGGTCAAAAACACACTAAACACTTGTTTTATTGTAGCTATGGGCATCGTTCCTTCTCCGTTCGACTGCTACCTGGTGCTTCGTAGTCTTAAGACTCTTAAACTGAGAATGGAACAACACATGAAGAACTCTCTCGCTGTCGCTGAGTTCTTGGAAAGTCATCCATTAGTGGAGAAAGTCATGCATCCAGGTACTCAACATCTGCTTTTATATAAAGTACCAGAATTCAAAGTCTTGGTGTAAATCATAATCATACTCAGTTGATTAAAATTTTATCAAGGCAAGAAAAATAAAAGAAAAAAAGGTTTGTGTAGGGGATCATTGAGTTATATTGCTTACGAAATTGGTACCCATTTTATCAAGGCAAGAAAAATAAAAGAAAAGAGTTTTTGCAAGGATCATTGAGTTATATTGCTTACGAAATTGGCACCCCAGAGTTAAAAGTTTCCAAGTTTAAGTTTGTGGGATAAGCTATATTAAATCTGGGAAAAACATTGCTCTCCTTCCCATTCTCTTGGTTTTCATTACTGCTATGCTATGCAGTTAGTCCTCCTGCTTTTTCTTTATCTCTGTCAACATATTCCCGGTCACTGTCCTGATCATATATTTATCTAATCTAATGGCACATACTCTTAAATTTTACCGTTGAATTTTTTAAACATTGATTGGTATCCTGTAACATACTTTTACTAGCCAGCTATACGAGGCAATATGTGAAGAAAACAATGAACAGTAAGAGAGACCTTGTAATATAGCTTGTGTAGACTGCAATAATATTTAGGGCAGTTGATTGTCTCTGCGTAAAATATTAGAAACTCAAAACATATATGTAGAAAGTATAATTTAAGACAACATTTTTTTGAATCTTCAAATGTTAAAATAGCTATGTAACCAGAAGTGTAAAAAGATTGCCTACAAACACCGTTATGCAAGGCAATGTTGGCTGGTACTGTACTCGTTCCTTATACCACTGCTTAATTTGTTCACTCACATTCGTCATACATCCATGTAGTATAAAATAAATGGTATAAAGAAGTTTATGTTGGCAGGACTGCCTTCCCATCCTCAACACGAGGTGGCGCGTAGAGTCTGGTCTGGCTGTAGTGGAATGCTCTCAGTGTACGTCCGTGGAGGACTAGACGAGACCAAAGCCTTCCTCTCAGCTCTCAAGGTCATCACACTGGCGGAGAGCCTGGGCGGCTACGAGAGTCTGGCTGACCATCCGTGAGTGATATTTTGTTAGGTTAAAGTTGTGCAAGGAAGCATTCATTCTGTGTCTGGGGTTGTGTTTATGTGGTCGAGTTGTCGCTGTAAAGCCTTATTCACACCAGTTTTAAATTTTGTTTGCAAACACCTTAAAAAGTGCTGTAAATAAATGATAACTTTTTGCGAATTGTTGTTTCTGTTGTAATGAGTAACAGTCAAAAACATCAAAATGTTTTGATCCAATAAAAAAAAAAAAAAAACTACATTATTTGGGTTGTTATGAACATTTGTTTCGAAACACACTGCAGCTGTTTAAGTTTGCTACTAAACATTGTGAAAATGTTTATAACAATTGTAATGCTTTTGAATCATTGATATTCTACTTTCATGACACATTGGTATATTGGTGTGTTAACGTTTATTCTGTTGTTCCAGAGAGCTGATGACTCATGCGTCAGTCCCAGCTGATGTCAGGAAGCAGCTCGGCATCACAAGCAACCTAGTCCGTCTCTCCATCGGACTGGAGTCTGTAGAAGATCTGATCCGGGACTTGGATCAGGCCCTCCAGGCTGGCCAGAAGATCAAAAAGAGCTAGCAAACTGATTGCCAAAACTGTTATCCACCAGCATTACCAAATTTACCATTCCTAAAAGATGCAGCAATTCAGAAAGACTAACCAAGTCTATTATCGAACGTAATTCCATCAAGATATTCACAGTGAAATAAGAGCCGTTCCATATCACATCAATTGAAAAGAATAGAATTTAACAAGTAGTAAAGTACCCAGTTCTCCTAAGTGTCAAGTGTTAATGTGCCTATCAAATCTTTCTGAATTGTTGTATATTGTTGTTAGATGTTAGAGTAACGTGATTTCTTCAAATTTATAAATTGCCTTGTTAAGTTTATTATTGTTACTGTAATATTACCATGACTTACTATATGAATTGAGATCTGTGATAAATTTATTGTTTAGGCCCAAGAGATCAATAGAACATTTTATTTGTAAGATTTAAAGCTATATAATATTTTTCATAACAGATAAGCCTATTTTAAATTATTATTGATTACGTATTTAAATATTGATATATAATAAATAAATATAATGATTTTCAATATGGGGATGTTATATCCTCCTCCAAAAAGAATTAAACTAAATTAGTGATAATAATGTATGAATTCATTTCATTAAAACTTTTAGGTGATTCCAAATGTGTTAACCTTTCACCGCCTAAAAAAAGTTTTTTTTTGTTCGAGGTTTACATCCCAAAACTTTACCTGAGGTTTCACAAATCTTCATCTGCTATATTTCTTGGTAATTGAAAAAATATAAACAAATACAACATATTGTTTTAATAATGATAAGTCTTTTTAATTTCCTTTTATGTTCACCATTGATACACAACATTTTGAAGAAACTACAAGAGGACTTGCATCCAAACAATAGTGACAGGGTTTCTGTTATTGTTTTGGCAATTTAAATTTTGATAACTGAAATGTCCGACAAGCACAACTGCTAATATTTTTAACATGCAACTCAGTAAACAGTACTTTGGTTGTACTGACCACACCAATAAATAAACTTTCAAATAAGATTTTAATTATTTTAAATAATAAATAACTTCTTGATCAGCATTGTACGTGTTATTAAATTTACAGAAAGTAAATAAATATAAGAAACATCTTATATCACTTAAAACATATATTTATGCTTATACTGTTACTGTACTCACAAGACGGTAAATATACAAAAAAGATGGTAAAGTGGTGATCGATTTCAAAAATTTTTTTTTTTTTATTTCGATAATAATAATAAGATTTTAAATAATAAAATCCTCCTAGAATCGACCACCCTTAGGTTAGGTTATTACTATGAAGTGTGGTACTAAAGTACCCAAATTTTGATAACCTTTAACCCTTTCTGGACGGGAGAAATTGTGACATAGAACAGATAAAAAACTATAGGAAAAAATAAAAATTAATTTTCGTTATTTGTGTTTTGTTGTACAAATACACATAAAATAAACACAATGGAACACTTCATACTGTCAAAATAATTTTTTACTCATTTTTAACTGTGCGGATATATCCGCTACCCGTCCGCGGATGAGTAGAAAAGCAGCGGATATATCCGGCACCCGTCTTTGAAGATATGACCATGACAACGTTAGGCAATAAATAAAGAACAATATGAAAACAATAAATAAAGACAACGTAGTGTTGAGCGCGAAACGTTGAGGGGGGAGGGTAGGAGTGGTGTGGGGGTGCGCGGGAGAGGGGAGAGAAGGGGGAGTGCGGGAGAGAGGAAAGTGGCGCCTTTTGGTACCGGAAAATATCTGGTTACTGCTCAAGCACCTGCCAGTCTGTCTGAAGAGAAGGCGGATATATCCGCTTCCCGTCCGGAACATCAAAAACCATAAGCCACCCGCCTTTATCGCCAAAGACTTAGGCGGATATATCCGTCACCCATCCAGGAAGGGTTAAGGTCTGACTAGCAAGCTAATATTTTGAACATGAAACTTGGTAAACAAACAAAGCGAACATTTCCTGCCAAATAAAGTGTGTAACTATGTAACAGTCCAAGGCATTTTTTATTGTTCAATATTTGATGGGCGATGATGTCAGTTGTTGTTGATTATTATTGTACTTTGTAGGGAAGCGAGCCGTTGTACTTGAAGCAATGTTAGGTGATTAAAATGTGTGTAATGGACTCTTTCAAAAAGACAAGTATTTGTCCCATTAGAAACACTTAAGGTACCGGTAACACACAAATAAAATCAACACAAGAACTCAAAAGTATAACGAGTTTAATTTACAAAATTTACACTTAAAATATTAAAACATAGCTAAAGTCATTACTGTACTCTGTTAAATGGGAACTGCAGGTAAGTTTATCATAAATATCACATATATACATAACAATGGACAACCAGCCATTATAAGTCGTCGTTAGATTCTTCCTCTACATGATCAATCATTTGTAAAAGTTCGCTGTATCGAAAGATCCACGATAACTGAAGGCCAAAGTCCAAATACTGTCGCAGAAAAGAGTCTGACACCTCACAGAGCCGCAGGAACTCATACGTAGACTCGACTTTGGCAGCACAGTCTTGACAGATGTTTGTAGGCAAGCCATCACCACTTCTCAACTGTAGGGATGAAAAGTAAAATGAGTAGAATGAATTTGATATCCCGACAACGGTCACAGACAGTGTAAGGAAGAAGGAATATAAGTTCTAAATTTTAAGAAGTGAACATAATGAAAGTGACATATTCTCCATTCCAAGTTCAGTGTGCAGTATAGAGCTATAAGCCAATATTAAAAATGGCAATCTCAGCAAAACTAGCTTCACCGACATTAAAACGTACCAGACACTGCAAAGTGCTGCTTCAAAAAACCTTTTACCTTAAGCTTTTTACTACTTAATTTTGACTACCGTACTTATACCAAAATCATGAAGCCTCAAACCAATTTTGCTACATAACAAAACCTACAGACCTTACAGATCCAACAGCAAAACCTATAGGAAAAAAACATTTAGGATAATTAGTGTTCTTTATCGACACCATTTTTTATTGGGCTTAGTTAAGAATGCTATCTCTGACCAAAGGTTGACGTTAAATAGGTAATAAAAAGATAAGGTTTTTACACATGGATAAAACGACAAACATGAACTGTTTAAAGAAATTTTAAACTTAGTTCAATCAATGAATAGTGAATGTCAAAAGGTAAAAAACTCAGAAGTCTGCTCATGGTAACATTATTACAATATATATAGCCTACATAAAAAGTCTTGAATTCATTCCAATTTTGGAATTTGACAATCAAGTACCTACTGTGAGATCAGATACTATTGCCATTTGGCGTTACTGTAGGCTACACTCGAGGGTGTGATAACCTCTCAGTCCACTCCAAACTGTACACCTTCTACTTAGAAGATGGGCGGAAGGCTACAGACGCCTGCATTATCCTGAATTCCTTTCGTTTACACATATTGCAAATAGTTGGCTCTTATTACAGTAGCCTACATTATGTATACAACCTTACCTACCACTTAGGCAATTGGAACCGGCCAAAGTCTGGTTTTGGGCAATAATTGACACTTCCAGGGGGGAGGAGCAAAGGAGGTGACGGCCCCCCTCTGGCATATTAGATATATAGGCCTATACATTTATTACTGCATGTAAAGTTAGGTTAGGTTAAACTAACCAACCAAACTTAATATACCGTATCGAATTAAATAATCGATGTATCGAAAGTTCAATTTTTTCATTCGGTAACTTATTTTAGAGTCCTGATGAAAGTCAACCCGCATGTAACAGTGCATAGGCCTAAATATTGTGTAAAATCGTGTCACACAAAATTCCATGTCATCTAGGGGGGCCTGTGCTATTAAGGGAATGTCAAGCAGAGGTTAGTTAACTAAGTTAACTTACGTTTACACTCACTGAAGCTATGGAATCAGAATGGTAAATAATGAGACTTGGATTCTACTTTCGAAGGGGCTTCGCCTCTAATCACCCTCTAAGTTAGGCTATATAAGTTAGGCCTATCTGGATCCCATCATATTATCGAATAAATAGGTATAGTGAGTCAATGGATAAGTTAAGTTAGGCCTAACTAAACTTAAACCATCTTAAACTTTTCATATTTGCGGACATCAATGAATTTTTGCCAATGGATCACTAACCAGTTATGTAGGCCTAACTTAGATACTTTAGCCCAGGTAAGATTGAAGCTTTCCTTTTATCATAAATACAATTTGTAATTTTACCTGAATATTCAAACTTGACATTATTTTGCAGACTAATGGTGGTCCTCTAGTACTTTTAAGGGAAAATGGTGGTCCCATATTAGGGAATATGGGTATATTGGCGTTTGTTGAAGCGCATAACCTACAAATATTATCCTTTCCACTGGGTTCACTTTTGGTACTGCTGGGTTGTTTATTTACTTCCATGATTCACAGATACTTAAACTTTGCAGCACTAATCAAACAAAATCCCAGTAAGCAACATCGGTCCATATAAATCAAAACTTTATCTCACTCACAATAGACAATAAACTCTTGATGTCAATATTCCATCACAAACAAAAGTCAAAACCAAATTCTATTCTAACTAAACAAACAAACAGACTTGAGTTGAGTAGAGAGAGAGAATAGAAGAGAACAACAGGAACAGAAACAAGGAAGAACAAGAAATAATAAAAATTGCCTAACCACTTTTTCTAGTTTGGCAGGCTTAGCCAGGCTATGCAATTTCGTAGTTCAATATTTAGATTTCTGTCTCGGTTTGACAATTAAGTGATAGATTAAACATACCTACTCCTCAAGTGTTTATGTCTAGAGTTTTGCTGAACCATTGGTACCATTGCTTTACCACTCACCCAGTACGCCAATTTTGATCCAATAAGTTCCAACCAATAAGAAGAAAGAATTAGGAACGTGGAAACATATTTACCTGAAGGACCTTGTATTTGTAGAGTGGGTATCAGTTCCAGCCAGACGATTACAAAAAGTAGTATTTACTCCATAATTAGTTATCATCTTTTACTATAGAATGTATCTAGCTAGTCGAATCTTCCCCGTGCCGTTTGTGTCGGGGTTAGATGGCTATAAAATATACCGAAGAAATTCTCTGCTTGTCGCAAGAAGAGACTGAACGGGTGGCCAACTCTCACTTCGAGTCCCTGGGAGTGCCCATGTTGTGTTGAAGGGTTTGATGTGGGCATTGCGCTGTTAATAGGTAGTGTATCCGCACTGGGTCTCAAGGAGCCAGCCACTTCTGTTCTTGGTTACGGAAAGCGGCGTTGATGCTGAGAACGGGTCTGCATTGCGACTTGTGACCCCCGGAATGTTGTGTTTCCGAACCAGAGACCCCAAAATATCGCTGAAGCAAATATTGAGGAGATCCCAGGACGCCTCTTGCCAAGGAAAATATTGACCCAAAGAAACATCTTCAGCAACCCAAGGGAACTTATTTTACTTCCAAAGACACTCCTTCGTGATGGAAGTAGCACCAAGGTCGCTGCCACAGCATCATCAGATGTGGGTAACTGGGAGAAGCGGATCATAAAAAAAATGATGAAGCTGAGGCGGATGGAGACTGCCATCCATGAGATCCCGAATCCCAGCCGACTCATCGTATGTCTGGCACACTAAACTCAACCGTAATGATCAACACATGACAGCGACAGCCACTGAAATGCAGGTACCGACCAAGATGCCAGTAAAGATGCAGGATTTCACGCACTTGAGAGTCAGATGGATGCACACACAGGGTAGTCGTCCCACGATGAATTCGCTACCTCGAGTAGGCATACCATCATTCTTCACGGAACTGCAAGGGTCCGAATAAGCTAAGAATTGCTAGGTGAGGTTTTAGACCAATGTCAAAATCCCTACACAGCAGAGCGCTGCTTTCATCGTGCATGTCCTAAAGTAGGCCTTCCGTACGCATCATTAAAGTACTTTCCTGGGACTGTGTAATGCAGAATGCAACAACTTCAAGGTTGTACTTGATTTAGAAATGGTCAAATTTGGTCGTGAGGTGAACAGGGATACTTCGAGAGGTACAGGACAACATGCTGCCTCTTAAATCAGCTGGCCCAGGAAATCGGTGTGGATACGGACAAAATATTACACAATAAAGTAAATGTACGTAAAAAGATTAAATACCTATGTTGTATTGTTCGTCTTTTTCGTCGAGCGACCAAGGCTTTGAACTTAAATGTTCATTTTCAAGCTGAAATATAGTTGAAAAATCCTCTTCATACTGGGGTTGTGAAGAGTTGTCATATAGGCTACATTTTAACACTTACTCGGACAAGAAAGTATATTTTAACAAAGATTTGGCGAAACTGAAAAGCGGGTACGCGGTGTGTAACACTTTTTAAAAACGTTCAGAGGATAAACATGTTATATCGCAGGATTGATTGTAAATCCAGCAAAAAATAGTCAATAGTCATCAAACTTATTATAGGCTAGGCAAATTACTCTACATGAATAATAGTTGCCAAACTAACTTTTAATTAATAGTAAACCTGAAAAAATGAGAATCATGACATAAAATTAAACTCCTGCACATAAATTTTAATATTTTCTCGTTAGCGTTTTAACAGTTTAACCCAAATAATGTTCCAACTAACAGCCAATTACAACCCCATATCCCGCCTTAGCTCGGCTAACAGCTATAGAGGGCTTATTAAAGCCCCAAGAAGATTATCTAATGTTCCCAGTTCCCATTCCTTTTGAACGCCCGTTTAATTAACTTAGCTCTTTGTCTCGCTCCGATTCATTTGTAAGACTGTCGTATCAGATCCAGGCGGATTTTGTGCGTGGTACCATTAATTTAGCTGCTTTGTTTCGTTAAAATGTGGACAAATTCAATCCATTCCTACGTCTGTGGTAGTTTTTGATCTGTTGCACATTATCGGTTAATACATGTTATTATCGGTACCTCAACTAGTTGAACAAAAAATTAGGACCATTATTTGACTAGAAACTCAAATGTATGTGCTTGCGAGCACTCAACTTGCTTGAGCACAGAAATTGAGAAATTTGACTTTCAAGTCAAATAATGGTCAAAACATTATTTTTTCAACTCAGGTTATGATAAGTTGAGAGGGGATTTGAATCGAAATCCACTGTGGGAAAATTAATAAAAAATTTTAACTCAATTGTCAACTGACTATTTTCTTTTGTTTCTCCCTCATATATAAACACAAAAGTCCGAATCTTTTAAAAATAAATTATTGTATTCCACCATACACAGAGAGGGGGAAAATAATATCTAGTTCCCGGTCTTACGAACTTGAAGGGTTGAGGGGGGGGGGGTAACCGGAATTTTTTTCCCTGGAATATTACCCCCTGGCCCTGGGCAAAGCTGACGTCACTATGACGTAGTAACCTGAGTGCCCAAAAGTTTGTTCGCGACCGGAATTTTACCCCCTCGGATTTGGAAGTCTAATGAAAATAGTCAGAGCGTGATTAATTTATTAGATTAGCGATAAAAACCGGATTTTTACCCCCTGGAATTTAACCCCCGGATTTTTACCCCCCGGAATTTTACCCCCTGACCGGTTTTAGAAATTGAATGATTGATTTTCTTATTTCTGTTTTTAATTAATTGTAAACATTTTATTATTTAATAATTTATTTTTGTAAAAAAATACAACCGACTTCAAATGCTCTAAAAAGAATGAAATAATTTCAATGAAGTAAACTTTCGTATTAGTCAAGCTTACGTATTTCAAGTTGGCGCGGCTCTAATTGCAAATATGAATAAAATAAAAAATATTGAGAGTGTATTTTGAAAATCAATAAATAGTAGCTTAATAACATAAATATGTAAAAAAAAACATACTGAACTGTTTTGTTTATATAGCCTATATCAAACGAAATATTTTCTTGTATTTTATGTTTACTTCAGAATGATTGCATGATGAAAATAACACTCACAAATGTTCTATATGAATAGGAAAATAATTTATTTTGATATTATGATAGGAAAAGAAGCTAGTTCAAAATTAAAACGTTACTTTTCCAAGTTAGAAATGTGTAAATATTATTTCATTATTATTTCATTATAATCTTTTTAAAGATACTCGTTAATATCACTATAAGATTATAATCACCTTTAGTGTGACAGATAGTCACCTGCAATGTGGACATCCTCTTTAAATTTTGTATCAAAAATCATCATAGAGCCGCGCCGACTTAAAAGGGAAACGGAGTAAAATACGTGAGCTTGACTAATACAAAAGTTTACTTCATTGTAATTATTTCATTCTATTTAGAGCATTTGAAGTTGGTTGTATTTTTTTACAAAAATAAATTATTTTGATCATATTAACCAACAGTTGGTGGCTTCAAAGATCGAATCCTGATACTCGAAACTCAAAATTAAAATTAAAAACCTGTTCGATTAGTTAATGTTACAAATAAATTATGATAGGCTACTTAATAATAAAATGCTTACTATTAAATTAAAACTGAATGAAGATAATTAATCATTCTCACTAATTTATATATCTGGCCAGAGTGTAAAATTCCGGGGGTAAAAATCCGGGGGTAAAAATCCGGGGGTAAAAATCCGGGGGGTAAAATACCTGGGGTAAAAATCTGGGCCGTACATTCTAGGTTTTTATAATTTGGTGTGTTCTGATTAAATTCACAACCGTGAAAATATATGTTTAATTCCGCGTTTAATCCATCGAGCTGATGACGCGAAACTCAAAAGTTCGCGGCCGGAATTTTACCCCCTGGTTTGTGACGTCACGTTTGCCCAGGGGGTATAATTCCAGGCGGATAAAAATCCGCTACCCCTTGAGGGGATACTGATTTTGTTTGGAAAAGAAAACGATTATTCTAAACAAGGAAGTAGAAACGTACATTTAAGGATTGTGTATGCGTAGTTACATTAAATAACTACGCTATCAACACATAATTACATATTTTAGAAAGAACCACAAAATTGTGAGGGATGATGTCATATACAGGGTGTCCCGGAACTCTCTACCAATATTTTAGGGCATTGTTCCTGGGTAAGAAACATATCTAAATATCATATTTAAATTGTCCGGAAGTCCTTAGTTACTCAGATAGCCGCCATTTTGTTTTTTTCACTTATTAATTTTTTTCTGAAAATTGGTTAAACATACGAAGTTGAAACTTTGCAACAACATTTATGACAACTAGACAAAGCTACAAAAAATTATGACGATTTTTCAAATTCATAAAACAAAATGGCGGCTGTTTAAAATTTTGTTTCTTAAATTACTCGAAAACCGTTGATTTTACAAAAATTTTACAAGAATAACTTTTTTAAGGCAATTTTATTACAAATCGATCGACACCTTAATCTTTAAGATCGTACGAGTATTAACTGAGATATGGCAGTTTTAGTGATACGTGACCGCTTTCAGCATGCGCTGCAACTAATATCCGGCGGTCACGTATCACTAAAACTGCCATATCTCAGTTAATACTCGTACGATCTTAAAGATTAAGGTGTCGATCGATTTGTAATAAAATTGTCTTAAAAAAGTTATTCTTGTAAAATTTTTGTAACATCAACGGTTTTCGAGTAATTTAAGAAACAAAATTTTAAACAGCCGCCATTTTGTTTTATGAATTTGAAAAATCGTCATAATTTTTTGTAGCTTTGTCTAGTTGTCATAAATGTTGTTGCAAAGTTTCAACTTCGTATGTTTAACCAATTTTCAGAAAAAAAGTAATAAGTGAAAAAAACAAAATGGCGGCTATCTGAGTAAATAAGGACTCCCGGACAATTTAAATATGATATTTAGATATGTTTCTTACCCAGGAACAATGCCCTAAAATATTGGTAGAGAGTTCCGGGACACCCTGTATAATACAAACAGCGTGATACCTAGCTTAGTTGACAGGTCGTTCCCAGGAATCGACAGTATTGTGTTTGACAGGGACAACACAGTTCAGCAACTATACGTTTTTATCAGCTGTTTCCAATATACCTTTAACCCAATCCAATTGCTACTCTATAGTTGGGATGGGTAGTCGAAAAATATTTCAGTTCTGGCAGAGAACATCAAACATTTTAATCAGTTATTCATATACTTACCAACACTAGGAGCCACTAAAGATGGTTAGTGTTTTAATGGGGGTTTAAGAAGTAATTAGTACCTCTTCCATTATTTGAAAATAGTTACTAAGAACTACTACCACTAGGAATTATGCTATAATTATTATTGAAATGACAGTAAACTAGTAAACATTTTTGGTTCTTTTCGGATTCTTTTCAGACGGTTTGTTTTCAGTTTTCACCATAGAAGTTTGTCAGCGAGTAAGTTACCACATAGCTATTTGTTAATAGTTAATTTATTATTGCAGTTCTACTATTTTTTCGCAGGTTTTTGTTGCGAGTTGGATAAAATTAAATGTTGTCATAAATGAAAAAAAAAAATAAATAAAATAAAGAATAAAATAATTTGTGGTTAGCTCTACGATCAAAATCTACTATATTAATGTGTGTACCTTTCGGGCCTTTTATTTGTGTTACTTTATTTGGTTGCGTGTTAAAGATATTAGGCTATCTTAGGTCTAAATGTTACAGAAGATATTGTTTAGTCTTTGGGTTAGAATATCAAGTTTGTATCAGTTACTACTACACAAAATACTGCCTACGGTATTGTATACTGTCTCGTATGTGTGTGTCTGTCTATTTAGTCAGTATCATCAGTCGCAATCACAAGAATTATATAATAATACAGTACAGTACTGAATAGATAGGATTAGGTATTGTTTAGGGACGATATATTTATTGTGTATATATTCAGTTTGTATCAGACACCACTACACGGAATCTCTCCTACAATTTACTTATCTGATATTTGTGTTTGTTTATCCACTTTACATGAGATGCTGCCAGTGACCCGGAAGTGCTTAACCAGCCGGAAGTGATTGTAGCTCAGTAATTGAGTCGCTAATGCAAACCCCCTGTCCTGCTGGGTGCAACATTCTTCATAACTTAACGAAACCTTAAGCTGTACTGTGATAGAGCAATTATGATCTGAGTCCTTATTTATTCATCATTGTAACAATGTAAATTATTTTAAAAAAATCATTATTTTGTATGCAATTTATTTTGATTCACTAGCACGTAAAAGATTCTGGTCATTTTTCTGGAAAATTAACATTTTTGTACAAGTAATACACGATAATCGACCAGTTTTATATTTCCTTAGTTTTTGGAATTTTGACCTACTCTAACGATTACGTCAAGTATTTATGAAAAAAAAACACAAAATGTAGCAATTAAAAACACTGTGATGATAAAAATAAATGAACATTTTTCCTACAATTACCCAACTTAGCTTCCTTGTACTGAGGAAACCTGTTAATTGATGCATTTTCTTACTTTGCCGAACACTTTTTACTTTGCACAGTTTGTACTTTGTAGCCCACCAGGATTCCAAGTAAACAACACAAAACAGCGTGCTTTTATTAAGCACGTACTGTAATACGTGTACGCTTGAAAATAGGTTGGCGCACTTAAAGATTTACAACTACGACTACGATCAGACGACTACGACTACGACTACGATCAGACGACTACGACTACGATCAGACGACTACGACTACGATCAGACGACTACGACTACGACTACGATCAGACGACTACGACTACGATCAGACGACTACGACTACAATCAGACGACTACGACTACGATCAGACGACTACGACTACGATCAGACGACTACGACTACGATCAGACGACTACGACTACGATCAGACGACTACGACTACGATCAGACGACTACGACTACGACTACGATCAGACGACTACGACTACGATCAGACGACTACGACTACGATCAGACGACTACGACTACGATCAGACGACTACGACTACGATCAGACGACTACGACTACGATCAGACGACTACGACTACGATCAGACGACTACGACTACGATCAGACGACTACGACTACGATCAGACGACTACGACTACGATCAGACGACTACGACTACGATCAGACGACTACGACTACGATCAGACGACTACGACTACGATCAGCCGACTACGACTACGATCAGACGACTACGACTACGATCAGACGACTACGACTACGACTACGATCAGACGACTACGACTACGACTACGATCAGACGACTACGACTACGATCAGACGACTACGACTACGATCAGACGACTACGACTACGATCAGACGACTACGACTACGATCAGACAACTACGACTACGATCAGACGACTACGACTACGATCAGACAACTACGACTACGATCAGACGACTACGACTACGACTACGATCAGACGACTACGACTACGATCAGACGACTACGACTACGATCAGACGACTACGACTACGATCAGACGACTACGACTACGATCAGACGACTACGACTACGATCAGACGACTACGACTACGATCAGACGACTACGACTACGATCAGACGACTACGACTACGATCAGACGACTACGACTACGATCAGACGACTACGACTACGACTACGATCAGACGACTACGACTACGACTACGATCAGACGACTACGACTACGATCAGCTGGTGCAGTGTTCAAGTTCAATGTTTGGATTAAACTAACCTAAAAACGTGTTGTACAGTGTTAAGAAAGACTAATAGTAGATTATTTATATGATTTATAGTAACTATAAGAAAAATATAATGTGTAACGCGAGTGCAAACTGCCTTTGCCCACTAGTTACACAAATAACTTTACTATATCTTACTTATTTTCAATACAAAGTTTATTTAATTTTAATTTTTATATACGGTACGAATAATAGTTTCCTACGAAAAGTATCATACCCGCACGTCGCCTAGAGATTTATAATAATTATAGAAATCGGATCAATAATTCATTCAAAGTAGCTACTGTAAAAAAAAACATGTTTCGTATACTTTCATTGCTCATGGAACATGAGATAATTTATAAATTCGACGGTTTTCACAAAGAAAGAACGTATCTTTAAAACTTTTCTTGGAAGTGGAAAATGAATGCATTTGAGAAACATGCAGCTTCTTAGATAGTTTTCAGAATGAAATATTGTCTTTGTCAACTCATAAAACCGAGTACTTAATCATCGATGGGCAAAGTTTTCATCAAAAAATCAATCAAAATGAAAGGGAGGAGGTTTCCTAGAGGATTGTGCATTCAACGCTGAATGAAAGCTGATGATAACCACTTAGTCATTGAACTGTCGCGTTGTTTTGTCTGGCAAATTAATGTCGTCAAAGCCTGGCAACCATCTGACAACATTTGTTGTCAAATTACACTTTTAGTTACCATTACCAAGCATAGCTCCTAGTTTTCTTGCATGTTGGTTGGAATATACATAACTAGGCGTACAATGCAGTTTTCTGCTTGCAAATATTGAGCGGAGCTAGCATATTATCCCTATACTTTTCTAAAGTCAATGCTACACCTGTTTCTCGTAAATTAGATTTATACTTGCATTATCCAATGTCAATGTCAATGATATTTGGTTCACCTAAATGGAATGTCTATTTGCAGTATCTAAAGTCAATGATAGGTCGGGTTCACGTAAACGAATTGTTTACTTGCAGTATTCAAACTCAATGGCACATTTGGTTAACGTAAACAAATTGTTTACTTGCAGTATCCAAACTAAATAGAACATTTGGTTCACGTAAATTACCGTAATTATGTACTTGCAGTCAATGGTTCGTTTGATTCACATAAATGTGTCTATTTGCCTGTGTCTATATCACAGTCATCTGTGCGTATCATCTATAAAGGGTGTTTCCGAATTGTCTGGACATATTTTGTGGACTTGTTCCCTGGGCTAAGACAAACATAAAACACCGTATGTATGGGTCTAAAGTGCCTAGATTTCTGTCTGTCGATCTGCTTGTGATTTTTATAAATTATTTAATATCTTGAGCATTTTTTAAGATAGAGATTTAAAATTGGGTATGAATGTGTAGCTCCTAAAGTAAAAAAAACTCTGAAAGTTTCGTTCCAACATCTCAAGCCGTTTTAATATGGCGGCCATTTAAAATATTTAATGCCAAATTTCATGAAAACCGTAAATATTGAGAAAATTTTCTACCTTACCAAAAGGACAGAGAATTTCAATACAAATCACATGAGACATTGTTTGTTAAAATCGGATGAAAAATAACTGAGTTATCAGTTTTTTATACATTGGGATACGCAATTTAATGGGAGTACCATGTTCTCAAGAGTGGTAGTCCTATTAAATTGCGTATCCGAATGTAGAAAATAAACTGATAACTCAGTTGTATTTCATCCGAGTTTAACAAACAAGGTCTCATATGGTTTGTATTAAAATTGTCTAATCTTTTGGTAAGGTGAAAAATGTTCTCGATATTTACGGTTTTCATGAAATTTGGCATTAAAGATTTTAAATGGCCGCCATATTAAAACGGCTTGAGATGTTGGAACGAAACTTTCAGAGTTTTTTTACTTTAAGAGCTACACATTCATACCAAATTTTAAATCTCTATCTTGAAAAATGCCCAAGAAATTAATTAATTTATAACAATCGCAAACAGTAAACAGACCGACAGACAGAAATCTAGGCACTTTAGACCCATACTTATATGGTGTTTTATGTTTGTTTTAGCCCAGGGAATAAGTCCACAAAATATGTCCAGACAATTCGGAAACACCCTGTACAAATGTGTCTATATCACATAATGTGTTTTTTTCTTTACCTATAGGTAGGCCTATTAGTTCACAATAAATGGAATGGCTATTTGGACTATTTATAGTCTACTAGCTGTAACCCGCGGGCTTTGCCCCGTTTAACTTCTTAATTTTCAAGATTATCTCGTTCGCATGGCTCAATCACGTCCTGGTTGAAGTTTGTTCGCTACGCACACTCACCTTTAGGTTGGAGCTCGTTCGCTACGCTCACTCACCTTTAGGTTGGAGCTCGTTCGCTGCGCTCACTCACCTTTAGGTTGGAGCTCGTTCGCTATGCTCACTTGCCTTCAGGTTAGCTCGTTCGCTACGCTCACTCACCTTTTGGTTGCAAATTAGCTGTTGTCATAAATGTAAAAGAAATAATAGTGCTGCACCCTGTTGGTAATCCTTGTAACTTTAATGCTATTGAACATCATAGAACAGAACCAACTTGTTTAATTGAAACAGCTGTTAAGATTCAATAATTCCATTTCTCATAAGGTTAACATGGGAAACTCCAGAGCCACTGGGGCGGAGCCCGAAAGGATTTTTGAAATAAGAATATGCCTATATGTTAATCGGGAATGTGAGCTATCATCATGCCAAATTTCAGCCCAATCCGACCAGTATTTTTCGAGTTTACTTTTCCCATACACACATACAGCAACCACCTCTTTTTTATAATAGTATAGCAGAGGACCCGTCCTTCGTCCGGGGTTGATGTAGGCTATATGGTGCTTTATGAAATCTGACATGAAAAAAGAGTAAAATAAGATTAAATTTCAATAAATGTACCTATCAAAAACTTTTAACTTACTAATTACATAAAAAAACATTTTCAAACAATAAAAGAAATAAAAAACTCAAAGCTTTTACTAAATGATAAAATCAAACATAGACAAACAATAATTTACAACATCTGGTTAATATTACAGTTTGAATTAAATGAAACATGTGATCTTGTTTCTAAAAAGCATTGCTCACTAAGCATTGATTATAAAAATATCTCATTATATACTATGTAAACAAAGAAAAACATCAACACTCTTACTACTAAAACAAACAGAAATATACTTAGCCCTACTATTTATAGCTCCTACTATCCATGCACCAAAGGCAAGTGCATATACAACTTAGGTTTTAATTGTTGTTTTTAAATTGAAATATTTGTATATCAGCTTAGAATAAGGAAATTTAACGTCATTCAAACAATGTTTATGTCGAGGGTAGGTTAAGTTAAGAGGAACTTGGTTGAAAATATACATGTAATGACCATGAAACGCTTGTAAAAAGTTGTTCATTATTAGAATAGAATGTGAAATCTACAGAAAGTGTCAAAAGTTATAATATAGATAGGTAGTAGCTACCTCTGGATTAGAAAACACCATATCTTACCAATCTATGGGTAGTAATATGAAATTATGATTTAAAAATTTGTGAAAAAGGAAATGGTGTGAACAATATTTCTCTCAAAATGGTGAAAATATACAACTAATTATCTCCTTGAGAAAAAGTTTAAATTTTTAAGGTGTGTGCCCTACTCTAAACACATGTTAATTGTAGAAAAATGTTAAAATGATTGAAGTAAATATAAACTTTATAATTTCACTATTTTGTACACAAAAATCTTTCAATACATTATTCACATTAGCGAGATTTTAAATAATTAATTAGGGTTAGATACAGCAACAGATATACAATCTGACTTAATTCATAAAATCTATAATCAATGAACCATCAAATATAAGAATAAATAAACATGTCACATGATTGTAGACAATATTAGGCCTATATAACTATTTATAAGTCAGCTGTGGAATTGTGAATTAATGTGGTTTGACAGTTCAGCTTGTTTACATTTGGGTGGCATAGCAAATTGCAAACATTGTATTTGTTCTCATGGCAGCCATGGAGACCAATCAATATTTACTTTTAAAATCCTCACCTCAGAACCTTTAAAGCCAAAGGGGCAAAGCCAACGATCAGTGTCGAATTGTGAATAATCCTATAATGGTCCTTGGTATGGTAGCTATATTTTTGTAAAATTTAAGCCCAGTTGCTTCAGTAGTTTTTGCGCCTATTAGTAATACGCATACAGACACCATTAGATTTTTATATAATAGTATAGATGACTATGGTGCATGAGCCTAATTCTGTCGACCCTAATTATTGGTTATTAATTTTGTAATAAATTATGCTCAATGCTATTCCGATTGTTCTTCCCTATTTTCTCAGTACGGTATTAGTAATTTGCTATTTTAGATGATTCTTCGACTAACATATGATGCGACTCTTGTTTACCTTTTTATTGTTATCTTGCAAATAATGTAATGGCGACCAATCAACCCAAAAGGCCAATGTTAAATTTCTAAAAGTTTAAATTCGTGTAGGGAAAAGTCCTGTGTTCCGATTTTACCATTTCAGATTAATACCTTTCCATGGCTGGCTACCATGGTTGTGCTAAATTTCGTGCGGATCACTTAAGCCAATCATGAGGAGTATTTGTTAAACAAAAGCAGGAGTGTAGTATAAGAGCTTTGCTCGATGAATAAGAGGTTGATGGTATCCTTTTGACGTATAAAATTAAAAATTTAATTTTAAGTGTACATGCGGAACGATTTTTCTATACTCCATGATGGACAAACATGGAGTGATAACATGGAACACTGTAACAATAACAATAGTAACGATAACAAACACGATTCTGTCGTCCACCCTTGGGGCGCCGTGTAGTTACGTAGCGCGTACGCCGTAACTACACGGCGCTAGCGGTGGACGCCAGAATCTATGCTAATCGCAGCATGGCTGACGGTATGTATATAATTCTTTTTGTCTATGTTCTGAGTTAATTATTAAAAAATCTAAATAATCTACCATGATTCATTAGCAGCAATTTTTTTAATCGTAACAAATCAATAGTAGAGTACCTGAGGAAACGTTTATTCAAAAAATTAACTTTTACAGTAATTCATTGATGTCAATTTCGTTAAGACATGTTGAGGCTCTAGTTATGTGGTTGTTAATGTGGATTCGTGATTTATTGTTGTATATTGTTGTTGAAATTGAAACCGAGGAACACAACGAGTGGACAAAAGTAAAGTTTTATATTTTTTATCTTCAGACACCCATCACATTGTTTCAAGTGGTTTTGGAATACCGATAGCATTACTAGCTAATATTGATAATTGAATCTGTGTAATATCTGTAACAGTCAATGTTGGTTCAAAATGGCAAAGTTTTGATGGAAGCCATGCTGGAAACACACTTTTGAAGATAAACCAAGTTATACAGTTGTCATTACCAAAGTGGTTAGCTAACATAAAACATTGATAATCTTCCGCCAAAAAGGGCTTTTCGATCACCTACTGATAATATAGATATTGAAAACCGTAAGTTTTGTTGTTTCTTGAGATTAAGCATGCCTATGTTTACAAAAGATCACGCTTGTTTAAAATAATGTCAATATTTCAAATAATACGCTTACTACAAAACTTAATTCTATAAATACACATATCACTTAATGAAGTGATATGATGTGTATTTATAGAGTTAAGTTTTGTAGTAAGCATATTATTTATTGTCAGTATTAAGTATTACATAAATTTTTACATACATGTTATGTTTATGTACGTATGTTATAAAGTAGGTCAAGAACTTGAAACCCTTTGAATGATAACACAACTTTTTTAAGTGGCAGATAAGTTACTATGATTGAAAATACATTTTCCTTTAAGAATGGAAACTAATACAGTACTAACACCTTTCCTGAAATAACTAATCGTGGCCTGATATAAGAAAAATGATAGATGATTTTTCATATTAAAACTGCCAGAATTTGTCTTTGTGTGGGTAAACTAGCTGTTCTGAAATGTTTTAACTGCCTAATCGATTCCCGGACATAGGACGGACCCACAGCTCGTTTAATTAAAAACTTGTAAAACTATGCTAGTAAAATATCTTCATCCCTCAATGTACTTTTTTCCTGGTCCACCAAAGTTTGTGAAACTTCTAAAGGTTCGTTAAAAAGATAAATGACCCAACCCTTGGTTTCGTTCGCCAGGTTTTGAAAGTATAATCCAAGCTCGATTCGGACATTTCAGTTCAATGGCGAGCACTCAAACCACTCCGTACCTTATTGTTCTATTGTGTTCATTCATTCGATTGATTTGTAGTCTCCCAGATACCCATTAGTTGTGAAAGACTTGTTCCAAACAATTTGTTTGATTTATAAACAGACAGGTCGGCATTTCAATGATACAACTGTTTCCGAATTCCACAGGTTGCTTTAGTTCAAAACTTGTTTAACATAAAGTTCATGTCTGGTGCCAAAACTACCAAAATTATTTCCAGATTCTACTTTTTAATTTAGTCCAACATGTTTTACCTTCTGTATCCAATAGTCAATGGTTTTACTGATGGGGCGTAATGAATCGTAGAAAAGTTGACCTCTGTTTTACATTTCAATAATTGAACAAAGAGGTGGTTTTAGATTTGCGGTATGATTGGGAAACCCATTACAGTTCCCAAAAATAGAACAAATTTAGAACCGTAGAATATGAAAAATGTAGATATGAGGAGTGTTTAGCAAGTGCTTTGTTATCTCTAAAAATACGTTTTTTTCTAAGACGTATGCTGAATCATACTAGGTGTTGCACATATTTATCTGAATACTGAAAACACTGATACCAAAAACATGTAAGTTAGATAGTGCTTGCAAGTTGTAGAAGATAAGTACATGTATTTAAAAAAAAAAAAAAAACACATTTCTCGTCCAATTACTTAATTAGAACCAAAAAGAGGACGTGAGTGACGTGGGTCGGATACTGAGTATCAATGTCAGCTGTTGTTGATTGGTTATGAGTCTGTCACATGACGTCATTAATACAGCTGATTGCACAGAACACTCAGGTAAATTACATTTTCTATTATTGTATTACTTTGTTTATCTATACTATAATACGAGCAACGTTTGCGCACAATGATTTCAAAACTGCTCCTAACAATTGTAAATTGCTAATTACAATTCATCTACATTCTACAGTACAGTGGCAAATTACCAAATACAGTACAAAAGAAAAGGGCATCTATATATAAAGCCAAAAGTACCCATGAACTTTTGAGAAAACTACAAGTCACACCCCCATAAACCATATACTTAAAATGTTCGTCATGACGAGAAACCTTGCGCAAAACTATCCATTATTTCATAAATTGCCCATTAAGGTCGTAATTCCTTTCTAAAGGGGACTTTTCATATACCTAATGTTAAAAATACCTCAGCTGTACTTATTTGTTTGTCATTCTTTCAATTTATTACCTTAATAAAATCAGGTGTGATTATTTGTTTCTTTTACTGTATTTTGTTTATTTCAGGTTAACTTAACCAATCAATAATTATTTTAATAATACTTATGATGTCAAACGGGGTGAAGCCCGTGGGTAACAGCTAGTTCTCATAAATACCATCTAGCATTGGTTATTAACAATTCGTGCTTTATTAAGCAATGGGTTAATTAAGACTCTTCAAAATCGATTTCACATTATTAAAGGGTTTTATGACGTTTTACACTAGTCGAAAAACCACAAAAACAGTACATAATGTATTGACCTGCTCAAGACCAAGGGCACGTGGGCAATCGACGCAATCTCGGGTAATTTTCCTCAGCGGGGAGGCGGAAATTTGCTAACCATCTCCACGAGGCAAATCTAAACGTCTGTCTCAGGATAAGATGGATAACAGTTTGTCAACGATATAGAGAAAATCAAGTTTGTGGTTCTCCGATGACGAATCAGTTGGGTTGTATTATCGTAGGTCGTAAATAATTGCCATCAGACAACTGTGGCTTTATTAGCCGAGTCTGTAAAACCTGTTTAGTTTTTAAAAACGTTCAACTGTGTAAACTGACCTCGTTGTTGGGGGTTTCCAGTTAGAAAATCGTAAAAATTGTTTTCAAACTACCTTATAAGATGTTTATAAATCATTCTTGCAGCAAACTTCAAATATACACGACACATACACTCACACTCACGTATGAGAAAACAATTGGAAAAAATTACTCTTCTAAATAATACGGTTTGCAAAAGTTATGGTAAAAATACTACAATTAATCAATAACTAGTGTCCCTGTTGCTCGAATTCGAGCAATTGCTAAGTATTTATAGATATAGAATATAGATACTTTATGGGTTATTTACAAACAAGTGTATGTTAACTTTAAAATGTTTATTTACCATGGTAACCAATTTTTATTATTAAAAACTTCAATACTTTTCAATGAAATGGCGACCATACAAAGTAGGTATTTTAAGCCAAGTATGAATTGAGATAAGTGTTGGATGAGTGGCGCGATCTTGTAGTCTTGTTAGTGACTAAGGCCGACATATTTCTTAGACACAGCTGTTAATTAATAGCCCATATTAGCTAAAGGAAACTAAGGGACCTACAGTTTATAGTGGAATCTGAACCACATTTTTGTCTTGGTATATACGAATTGGTATAATTTCCATTGTAACTAGCTAAAAAAATTCTTACCAATATCTAAGATAGTTAAAAGTGGAACTTTTTCAACATTTATGAGGACACTATTCACAGCGTTTTACTGTATTTTAATATAAAGCACAATAAACGTACCAAACGTTTATTTGTATGGCAGGTGTTCTTCATACAACAATAGAACGACATCCTTAGTTACAATAAATATTGTGAAGAACCGAGAACCTTCCGAGATGTTTCAGCTAATAAATAAGAAGTTGCGACCATAAACAAACCCCAGGTGAGTTATTTCCCTCAATCTATTACCTTGTTGTTGGTGAATTGTTTCACCACAACCCTTTTGCCCGGATAACTATTTAATCCAATAATATTAGATGCATTTTCAGTTTCAAAATTTTCCATCTCACAAATCTGTCAGACAGCGCAAGTGTCTTTCCGAGGGTGATTTTAACATGAAACAAGTTTCGACGAAGCTCTGATCAAAGGGACATATGTTTATTGGGGTCAAAACTTTCATCAAACATCAAAGTGAATCCTTACATCAAAGTTAAACGTATAGCGCTCTTCTAAGTGAAAAATTCAGAAATGTCATACTACTTCAAAAATTAGTTGTCCTTCCATCGCATGAAGACCGAAACCGAATTCAAATTTTGATCAAAGAAAATATACATATCGAGGATTGAGGAGGAACATTATAACGGGAATAAAACGATATATTCTTGTTTCGATTTTGAATATTGTTCTGACCACACTTTCAAAGTTACCCTATAAAGTTTTTGAGAATTGGTTTACTGTTTTATCATGGAAACAGTAAGACAAATTTGTTTACATTTTCTTTGTTTACAGATTTTCTAAATTTATTGTACACAGTGGTACAGCTAAATATACATATTTGTTTGGATTAGCTATGTGATACGCTTATTTATATAATGGTGTCAATTTCATCGACACAAAAATTTAAATTAGTTATTTTTTGTAGCAGCTTCAACGGATTAGTTATCAAACTATTCGGGTTGTATTTCTTTGCAAAGTATTGGTGAAGCTACAACTAATAATAATTTAAAAATGATACATGAAGATGAAATAATACATAGGCTACTTTCATAACAGCTGCATAATGGTGAAATTAATGTAGCATTGGCTAATTGCTTACAATAACATTTTTACATCCAAATAGAAGAACATTGATTCAAAATTAAACTCAATACAAAGTCAGATAATTAAATCAAACGTTCTGTTAATAGTGAAGTAGAATCTGGAACTTAAGTTGAACGAAAGCGAACAAATTTATGTACACCGTATTGAGAGTTGCTCGGAATGAAAATAAATAGTAAAATCTAGCTGTAACAATAAACCCTTCACTTATAGTTTGTAGAAGTAGAACGTTCAGTAGTAGTAATTGACATGTAAATAGTTCATAGCTTGTGTATACTCTATGTAGTTCTGTGTTGGACTTGAAATTTGTTCCAGTTGTTTGTTTACCTTCCTTTAGTTTGCTCGACCCAAACCAATCTCCACTCTTCAACTGAAACTTTTCTACAACTAATTTAGTTTTTACGTGCAGTGTAGTAAACATAAAAAAATCTCTCAGGAACACACATATAGTCTAAATACAGGTGTGGTAAGACAGAAGTTTCTATAAATGTTAACTGTACGATTATTCATCATAAGAAAATATTGACAAAATTCAAAGATACGAGACTGGAAGTTAAACAAAACCTCAGGGATTTATTTTTGTTAGTCCTTGTGGTCACTCGCATTACATGACAACCTTATCTACGTGAAAGTCCAAAAGCGATATAAGAGGAAAAACAAAAAAAACATATATAGGAACTTATGTAAAAACAATAAAATAACAAAATATCCCTTGAATTTGCTTCGACGGCTAAGCATGATAAATAGTAGAATATCCCTTTTCATTTGCAATATAATGTTGAATTAAAGTTCTTAACTTTAAATAAACTACGAACGAGCACAAATAAAACAATACGCATGTGACAATAACAAAGCCAATAAATCAATATAATCTCTGCCTTGCCAAGTCCAACTCTGGCTGTTTGATAGCATTGATTGTAGCTCACATTGGACCAAAATATCAACTGTATCCATTGACAGTCGTATGTGACATTGTATGATATTTTGTACATTCCTACATCATATCACTTGTATAGATTTGAGAGTTGTTTTATCGCTAAGTTACAATGTTAAAAAGTTATACCAATATGTAAATAAATATAAGCAATGATTATGTGAGAACTAACTAAATCGTCAGTACGTCATTTTGATCTAACACTTTTGCCATATAGACCTTCGTATCTTACGATTGACCATCGTAATTCCCACAAGCAACTAACTCTTGGTAGGTAATATTCTGAACACAGAATATCATAACAGCTGTCTAGTAGAACAATGTAAAATATAGCTTTAAGGGGAATCACACGAAACATTTTTTTCTTCATAAAAATGTTGTTTTATATTATTTTGTTTTGTATTATTCTTCATTTAAAATGCGCTTTAAAATGATACCTTACTTTAAAATATCGGATGGCTAGAAAAAAATGTTATTGAAGTTTTAGTAACGCATTGTTGATCAGATTTGACGTTTCCATGGTAATAAACAAATTTGTAATAGAAAAAATACAAAATTCAACAAATTTAGACTTGGGGAAATATTTGATAAGGAAAATAACTCAGACAACTCATCTTAAGCAGCTGGACACTATTAGAAGTAATTTCTTAATTTCCCCACTTATTACAGTAGGCCTAAATCAGCTGTTTCGTTGCGTTTTCCGAAAACTAATATTTTTTACTTTAGGAACATCTATTCTATATCTATCTATACTTATTTAATACGCAAGCAGGTTTTTTGTGACAATTACTCATCCGAAACTACTGAACCGATTGATATGTTCTTGGTGTCTTTGGAAAGAGCGTAACGTGAAGTTGTGCAGGAAACTTTCTTTTTTGGGAAATAATTAGAGGGTGAGGCCCTGAGGCCCTTTAAAGTTTCGTATTTCTCCATAAGATTAACATGGGAAACAAAAATTGTTATGAAACTCCAGCTGTTGTCAGAAATTAAAAGTGAGAAGAAGAACTTTTATGTTAATTGTAAACAGTCAATAAGTTTGCTAATTTAACAGTTAGTTTGCTTCAAACATTTAGTTACTTGGTTGAAATGAAATATTTACTATTTGAATTTGGGTTGGCGTTAATATTACAATAGAAAGAAAACTCAATTAACACTGTGCTGCATTTTTTAGTAATCATTGAAAGAGCCGATTTGCAAACTATGGAAACATAGGGAAGTCATAGAACACCACCAAGGAGAGGAAATAGAAATACTGTTTTTTTTGTGTTTTTTTATCGTTATTATGAGTAAGGCTCTGAGTAAGGCTATTTGTAGAAAACCCTAAAAAACAAGATCAGCTTATGAAAAATGATAAGATATTTACAAGAAATGTTGATTATATCGATCTGTTATGTACATCTTGAGTATTCCATAATCTTTGAGTAGAATCTTTTTAAGTTATAAAAAAAATATGACTGTTATTCGTTTTAAAATAAGGTCAGTAATACTTAGCTATTGCTCAATTTCGAGCAACAGGGACACTAGTACTTATTTAATACGCAAGCAGGTTTTTTGTGACAATTACTCCTCCGAAACTATTGAACCGATTGACAAGTTTTTGGTGTCATTGGAAAGAGCGTAACGTGAAGTTGCGCAGGAAACTTTCTTTTTAGGGAAATAATTAGAGAGTGAGGCCCTGGGGCCCTTTAAAGTTTCGTATTTCTCCATAAGGATAACATGGGAGATCATTTTTATTTACACAAACATATGTTTGTTACTTGAAAATAGTCAAAGTTTACTACATAATAATTGCTGTGTATTATGACTGTTAATGTATACTACATTTCAATCAAGGATTGTGTACCTTAAAGTTTACTCATAATGGATCTCACTACTTTATTTTAATGCTGGGAATAGTAAAATTTAGTTGAGAATAAGTTACCATGATTTAGAAAACCTTATTATAATAATTGATGTATTTAAAATCACAAATCTTTGACATTACTAATTCATTAGAAACGAAACAGCTGATCGTGAAATCAAATAAATCATCTACTTCATGTAAATAATGTTTTTACACAAACATAGTTTTTTTTTTTAACCAATAACTTGATTCTTTTTTACTTGGGTGTATTTTGAGTTAGCAGTTTTGAAAGCACCAAGCCAAGTAACTTCTATCTAATTTTCTATATAAACTAACAGTATTAATGCATTACTACATGAACTTGACAAGTTAGGTAATTAATTGTCAGTATGCCAAGGGGAAGAAGAGTGAGTCCTCGAAAACAGACGAAGGCGGAGACACCCATCTAGAAATTCCAACTGAGTTTTTAAATATAGAGGTCAGTGGATTGCCAAGACACAGATTATACTAATAAAAGGGGGCAGTGGTTTTATTGATATTAATACATCAAAAAGGGCCTCACAAGGCTTCATGTGATCAGAACGGTTAACAACAATGTAAAGTAGAATGTAAAGTCCTAACTGGAACAAGTGAGTAGGGACATATTTTGATTTCGAGGATAAAAATTTGCCCGTCTGAAACAAACTTACCTTTTAAAATGGAAAGATGCTAATTTCGGTTATCTTTGGCATTTGCAGCACAAGAATACAGCTAAAAATGACTGGACTGCTTCCCTTATATTATTACTGTATTTAATTTTCGACTTCGAGTCAATATATTTAACGCGATGAATTTGTTTTCTAAATTCATATGTTTTTTGCGGGGCATTGAGCCGCACAGGTTCACTAGTAGGTACTTATTTAATACGCAAGCAGTTTTTTTGTGACAATTACTCCTCCGAAACTACTGAACCGAGTGACATGTTTTTGGTGTCATTGGAAAGAGCGTAACGTGAAGTTGTAGAGGAAACTTTCTTTTTAGGGAAATAATTAGAGAGTGAGGCCCTGGGGCCCTTTAAAGTTTCGTATTTCTCCATAAGATTAACATGGGAAACAAACACTGTTATGAAACTCCAGCTGTTGTCAGAAATTAAAAGTAAGAAGAAGAACACATGTTAATTGGACAGTCAATAAGTTTGCTAATTTAACAGTTTGCTACAAACATTTACTGACTTGGTTCAAATGAAATACTTACTATTTGGGTTGGCGTAAATATTACAATGGAAAAAGCAAGAGAGCCTGGATAAATTGATATACTAAAAAGAAAACTGAATTAACACTGTGTTGCATTTCTTAGTAATCATTGAAAGAGGCGATTTGCAAACTGGAAACATAGGAAAGTCATAGAACACCACCAAGGAGAAGAAATAGAAATAGTGTTTTATTTTTTAATTTATAATCGTTATTATGGGCAACCTAATGCGGCTATGAGTAAGGCTATTTGTAGAAAACACTAAAAAACAAGATCGCCTTTTAAATTTTACAAGAGATGTTGATCATATCGATTTGTTATGTACATCTTCAGTAACTCCATAATCTTTGCGTCGAATCTTTTAAAGTCATCAGACATTATGACTGTCATTCGTTTTAAAATAACGCCTGTAAACTTTGCAATTGCTCGAATTCGAGTAACATGTACACTAGTATATCTCAAAAACTAAAAGAGATATCTCCATATTTTTTGTTTTGTTTCACTCTTTCAGATCAAAAAGATAAACAGTGGGTTTTGTTGTGATAGATAAACAAATAATTTTAAGTTAATTTAATTAGTTTTTAACCGGATTATTTTTTCAATAAATTAAAAATTCCGTAAAAATTCAAAACACTCAAATTTTTTGAAACTCTCTGCTTATTTTGTAGAATACAAAGAGATAAACCAATTATAAATAAGTTTTACAAAGATATCTCTTATGGTTTTTGATATTTGTCCGAGCCCCCTTAACGATTACTATTTGCTGCTTTACATTAGGATAATTTTAAATACACAACTGCTTCAAAATTTCTGCTTAGCTTATAGTACATAGCATAAAACAATTTCGTTTTCCAATAACTACCTCATGTGGTTTTACAAAGCATTTTTAAACGTTTTTCCTAAACCGGAAATGACCTCGTTCCAGAGCGGACATCGCTCTTACGAGAAAATAGACAACGGTCGTGTGTAAGACTTGAATTGGTTTGTAGCCTTTTAAATTATCGAATAACACACATACTATTTTCTACGTTATTGTGTGACGACTACTTCGTGCTTGGAAAACCTTGTTCAAATCAATTTTGTGATTACTGGTCCGATTTGTATTTTCTTTATGCCAATTGTTTAGTTTCATCAAGACCTGTAAAATTATACGAAACTCGACTATACTTCATGTTTCAATATTTTGAGCTAACCTAAGGGCAACATTTCCAAAATTAACCGTCATTAATTGTAGCCTCTCATATCCAAGCAACCACAAACTGATTCAAAATATCTAAAATGATGATAAAAAAGTTAAGAAGGGGTGCAAGTTACTTTTCGGAAGGGGGTGCTACCCTGTATAATACCTTTTCATACACCATTTTAATGTTATATTTTAATACTTTTCATTGAAATGGCGACCATACAAAGTAGGTATTTTAATGTTAGATGGGATGGTATCGCAGATGATATAATATATCGATTTAAAAAAAGGATTAACACCCAATAAAACAAACTATGGATTAACTCAGTAGTTGTATGTTTCATGGTTAAGTTTGCTTTTGTAACCTACACTCATCCAGGCCGACTTGTGATCAATATTACATGGTGGGGTTAGAGTACTGGTCTTGGTAATTCCCACAACACCCGAGTGTATCGGTTATTCTGTAGTCCACGTACAGTACAGTCCACGTCAGTCATAGCTTTCATTAGTATTCCATTAACGTACCTAATTAACATCAATCAACCGATTGGGAAGCTTTGAGGGCTTTGGAACATACTGTTCTAAATACTAGATTAATATGCCATACATTTTGTCTTAAGAGTAAATGAAATTTATGTCCTTATTATATTTTTAAGTAAACAAATTTCATCACAAACAGATTATAGTATGATGGAAAAGTACTTTTACGATTGTTATTTTAACCTCCCCTTAGATAAATGTGTCGCCTGATGACTTAGAGGCAAAATTATCTTCTGATTTCCAGTGGGATCTCCAATCATGTTGGAAGTCCCTACCAGGGCCGGGGATAGTAGCAGCTACTATCCCTGGCCCTGGTCCCTACAGCCTGTGTCAATCTTAATTTGTAGGCTTGTTATATTAGATGCAGCATTGCTAAACATTTGATTTATGTAATTTATTTGCCCTTCAATAAACAATAATTGAGTTTTTCCTTAACATAAAGTTTAAAATGTGAGTAGTCCGTGCACCTACTTCTGTTAACAGCATGGGGATCTATTGGCGAATCAGTCAGACGATGCCTACGCGCCGCGGTAGCGGTAGCTTAAAATACATATCTTCATAAACAATAAATTTTCTCTGTTGACAAATTCTTACTTGCTCCTCTGAAGATGACTGCGTCTTCGCATTGTCGTGAGTTGAACTGTTATCTTAACGCGCCCGATACTCGGTCACTGTTCAACGGTTCAAGGACGTGGTCACAGAAAAGTTTTCAAATCCAAACAAAAATTTAATGTCCTTTAATGTCCTTGTCCACATAGACAAATAGGTTATCCTGAAATTGATTGCATCGTGTTAGAGTAGAAGAATAATTATTTGACCTAAAATGGTTAAAAACTAATTGCAGCATAACATTTTATTCAATGGTTAAAGTTAAAATATTTTATTTTGTCGTTAAAAAACTGAAAAACAGCTGATTTTGGATAAGTTAATAATCACGGGTTTGGATGCTGAATTTTTATTTCAGGATTAGTGTTGCCTACAATATTTTGAGGCTTCTGAATGGATGAGGGAACATCATTAACCGCGACGATACGATTGTTGACATCGGCCTCGGTGGTGAAGTGGTTAGAGTGCTGGGCTGTTGATCCAAAGGTCCCGGGTTCGAGACTCACCCATATCACTATTAGTACAGTGCAATTAGCTTAAAAAAAGAGCAAACCGGGACATCCAAAAAAAAAGTTTCAAACCAGTGCCAAATTGTTGAATACACTTCCCTCAATATGTGAAAAAAAGTTACACTGATTTGAGTGTCGGGTTTTGGGGGGAGGGGGTGAAAATGGGGTGAAAATAGGACTTTTTTTACTTTTTCGCAAATACCTCAAAAACGGTGCGTTTTTCTTAAAATATAATGAATAACAAAAATAATCTACATTAAATTTCGAACAAAATGATACCATACAATACCTATCTACTATGAACGGTTCAGGTAATATTGAGAGGTAAATGTGATTTTTTTCTTAAAATTCTAAAAAAGTTGTTTTTTAAATGGAGGAAACCCATGGACACCTATAAAAAGTTTCTAATGAGTGCCAAATTGTTCAATAAACCTCCCTTGATATGTATAAAAAGGTTACACGGATTTGAGTGTCGGATTTGGGAAGGAGGGTTAAAAGAAAAGGGGGGGTGGATGGGACTTTTTTTTACTTTTTCGCAAATACCTCAAAAACGGTGCGTTTTTCTTAGAATATAATGAATTACAAAAATAATCTACATTAAATTTCGAACAAAATGATACCATACAATACCTATCTACTATGAACGGTTCAGGTAATATTGAGGGGTAAATGTGATTTTTTTCTTAAAATTCTAAAAAAGTTGTTTTTTAAATGGAGGAAACCCATGGACACCCATAAAAAAAGTTTCTAATGAGTGCCAAATTGTTCAATCAACCTCCCTTAATATGTATAAAAAAGTTACACGGATTTGAGTGTCAGATTTGGGAAGGAGGGTTAAAAGAAAAGGGGGGGGAATGGGACTTTTTTTGCTATTTTCCAAATATCTCGAAAACGGTGCGTTTTTCTTATCGTTAACCAGATATTTGCCATTTTGTTTTTTTCACAAAAACATTATTATTCATCTCTGAATTTTTTAACCGATCATTAACAAACTTGGCATGTATGTTGAGGTAAAATAGACCCACGTTAGAAAAAAAAAATATCTTAATCCAATAAAAATTAAAATGGCGGCCATTTAATTTTTTTAAATTGAAATTGCTAGAAATGGCTAATTTTATGAAAAAATGTCTGTAACACTTTTATTTAGCTTTTAAAATAATAAAAAATAAATAAATATTACGATTTTTATTTGTAAAATGAGGCAACCCTGAATAGCGTAGCCTTAATCACAATAATTTTACAACTAAAAATCGTTGTAACTTCAGTTATTTTTTATTCCATCTTCTTAAGAATTCAAACGGTAGAAAGTTCACCGTGTTCCCGTATCTAGGTAGGTTTGCCTTTTTTAGGTAGGTAAGTCATATTTATTTATATTGTAGTTATATTTGTGATAAAATGGAAAATAAAAAGTGTTACTTAACAAAATTTACAAAATTACTTATGAAAAAAAGGATTTTTAAAGTATTTTTTTATGGGTGTCCATGGGTTTCCTCCAGATAAAAAACAACTTTTTTTTAGAATTTTAAGAAAAAAATCACATTTACCCCTCAATATTACCTGAACTGTTCATGGTATATAGGTATTGTATGGCATAATCTTGTTTGAAATTTAATATAGATTATTTTTGTAATTCATTATATTTCAAGAAAAACGCACCGTTTTCGAGATATTTGGAAAATAGCAAAAAAAAGTCCCATTCCCCCCCCCTTTTCTTTTAACCCTCCTTCCCAAATCCGACACTCAAATCCGTGTAACTTTTTTATACATATTAAGGGAGGTTTATTGAACAATTTGGCACTCATTAGAAACTTTTTTTATGGGTGTCCATGGGTTTCCTCCATTTAAAAAACAACTTTTTTAGAATTTTAAGAAAAAAATCACATTTACCCCTCAATATTACCTGAACCATTCATAGTAGATAGGTATTGTATGGTATCATTTTGTTCGAAATTTAATGTAGATTATTTTTGTAATTCATTATATTCTAAGAAAAACGCACCGTTTTTGAGGTATTTGCGAAAAAGTAAAAAAAGTCCTATTTTCACCCCATTTTCACCCCCTCCCCCCCAAACCCGACACTCAAATCAGTGTAACTTTTTTTTACATATTGAGGGAAGTGTACTCAACAATTTGGCACTGGTTTGAAACTTTTTTTTGGATGTCCCGGTTTAGGTCTAATTGCACCGTACTATATGTTCTGTATTGATTTATTTTTCATTATCAACAAGTTTGGTTGGTTTGGTTAGGTTATGACGGTTTAATTTTATGATTAAAACATTATGAAATTGAATTTGACCCATTTATAGTTTTTTTTACGAACAGAAATATTTTTTTCGGTTAAACCTTCATTTGATTTTCTATTATTAGCAAGTCTGGTTAGTCTGGTTAGGTTATGATAGTTCAATTTTATAATAAAAAAATTTAAAATAGGATTTGAGGAATTGTATTTTATGAACAGAACTATTTGTTCGATTAATAAACCTTCATTAGATTTTTTCATTGTCAGCACGTTTGGTTGGTTTGGTTAGGTTATGACGGTTTAATTTCATAATAAAAAAATATAAAATTGAATTTGAGGCATTTTTAATTTTATTCTATGAACAAATATAATTTTTCAATTACTAAACCTTCGTTATAGTCAATCAGAAGCCTCTAAATGACACTGTTGGCAAAATTAGTCCTGAAAAACAAATTGTGCGGTTTGGATAAGTTAATAATAACGATGAAAAAATCAACTCAAAGTACGTACACAAAGAAAAGAAACCAAACATGTTATAAACCAGTCACATCATCCTATCATCTTTGAGAGAAAATGCTCTCTTTTACAATTTCAAGCACGTTTTGCCATCCTGACATGCGGTTTCATATTCATGTGTTAAGAGACACCTTACCTCTAGGAGGACTGGGATGATCTGAATATTGTATTTCTATATTAATATTTGACAAATTCTATGCTCTGGGTCCGTCATCATAGTACGTTAAAGTAAAACATCGGTTTAAATGTAAGTATCGTAGCGGAAATTACTGAGGTGCAATTTTTAACAGAGGCAATAAGTAGGATTTTTCAATCTTAGCTTGTAACTTGATTGGTTATTAAGATAAGTTATGAATTATGAGTTACCAATATTTACGAGGAAATATAAATAAGTACAGTAGCCACCCTTTAACACTCCAGACCTTAAAAATGTAGCTTTGTTTGAGATGTCATAAAACAGTCATTATTAAGCATTAATTAAATGATTACTATAAGAATAGCTACAAATATTAATGTAAATTACAAATAATTGATCTTTTTGCAAATACCTGTACGTTACCACTCATAAAGAAATATTGTTGGTTACAAATAAGGTTTAAAACTGTAGTAAAAAAGTTAAATCAAAATAAAATAAAGCTTTTGATTGATTGTTTGGCGAATTTGAAATATTGAAACCAAAAGAGAGCCAAAGGTGGAACGTGGATGGATATGTAGAACCTGATGTAACATGTATCCCATGTAAAACGTGTCCAACATCGTTGTAAGCCAATCTGGGATGATATTTCATTAAATTAAATTGAAATCCACTTTTAGTAAAGTTTTGGATACTTAAATACCTCAGCTAAAACCTCATTAAGGTTTTGATCCAGCAGGACTAATAGGTTTGCCTTTTTGACGTGTGATAGATTGTATAAAGCTTAGAGGATAATAATACATTACAACTGAATAGAGATTTGAAAACTATTGATCAGTAGTGAAATATTATTGTCACTTTATTTTGATACACGAGTAATATAAGATAGAAACTCCGAATATTTAACTTAGAAACCGTATTTATTTGAAACTTTAGATATTTATCACTGAAAATATTTAGATTCAATTTATACAAGATAAAGTTTTGTAATAAATGAAAATTACGTTTGAATAACCAACTGTATATCATTATGGTGTTTAGAACCGTAAAGATGTAATTCACCGTTTACAAGTCGAGTTCTAAATATTGTCCACTAGATATTATTATACATGTTAGGGTTTCGTAGTGAAACATTTTAAAATAAATATTGATGTAAAATATTTGTAAATGATAATAACAACTACTGTATAAATAGTCAGTTGTACTAAAAGGTCTTCCAAACAATAATCACGAAATCGGGTAAAATCCCTACTTCATCGTTCACATGTTAATCACACAGCGTAATCCAATCATGAATCAATGTTGGAAAACACCACCCTTAATCACTCCTCTAGACCATTACATATCTTCTTCTTCTTCACCTCGTCAAGTGTGAGTTGATAAAAGTAGGGAATTATGACAGTAACCGAATATAATTAGTTCATTCTATAAAACCCCTACCATAATAAAATTGTCTTTAGCTGACTTTAGATGCTAATTTAAGTAACGACAAAGGCACGGAACAAATGTAGGACGACTAATCAATTAAGTGAATTAATAACATTATAACGGGTGTTTTGAAACTCCGTGGTCATGTTTCATAGGTCAAAACAAAAAAAATCAGCTAAACACATGCCCTATCTCGCTTCGTTTTTCGTCTGTCGGTGTGTATGTATTTTTAGCGAATTTCCCTATAGGGAAGTAGCTATTTACATAACTTCCCATAACTTTGGAACCACTGGAGCTGCCAGCTTCAAACTTGGTACGTGTATGATGACTGATAGGAACTATATTTGCAAAGCATCAAGTTTTTACTTTGTATAATTTCAAAATGGCGGCCATTTTATTTTTTCAAATAATGTAATGTAAATGTTGCAAACAAAACTTGTACTTTTTAGTATTGTAATAATTTCTTATACACAAATAAACAATTTATCTCGTACATAATTTTTTGCCCAAAAGAGGTTCGACCAAAACTGCCCCCTTGTAGAAGGGTGAACGATTTTCTGGGGCTAATCACGAATACTTGATAAGCTTCATGCAACGTGGGCTGCGATGGACACATTTTTAACAAACAAAGCGATTATGCCCGCCTTGGCCTCTCCGTAAAATACGATACTGCATTTGTACACTTTGACACTAATGCTATAATATCCAAGTCGGCCTTCCAAAGAATAAAATAATTCAAATAAATTGTTCACATCATGGTATTTTACTATTAAATTTATATTGTTTTCGAAACGTAAGCAGATAACAAATGTGGATTGCTCGATGAATGATTTGTTAAATTTAACATTCGTACTATATAAATTATTCATAATAATAACATTTGTGTTTAAGTTATAACATAATACAAAATATAATATAATTTAAAATATTTTCGATACAATTAAACGGTTAAAAGGTGCAAGGTTAAAAGAGGCCGGCAACCTAAAAAAAATTAAAATAAAAAATTAAAAAAAAATACGTAAACAAATTTGTGTTCGCTATGGTTAAAGATTGATTTTCCCACAATATTTTATATAAATTTAAATGCATTAAGTATAAGTAAATAGATAAAATGTGTGATAAGAAAATATATACTCATGTATAAAATATTCGACTTTAAAATCAAAGATTGATCTGGGTCGAGCAAACTAAAGGAAGGTAAACAAACAACTGGAACAAATTTCAAGTCCAACACAGAACTACATAGAGTAAACACAAGCTATGAACTATTTACATGTCAATTACTACTACTGTACGCTCTACTTCTATAAACATAAAGTGAAGGGTTTATTGTTACAGTTTTACATTTTACATTACTATAGGTTTTACATTAGGTTTTCCATTACTATTTTCATCCCAAGCCACGCTTAATACTCATAAGTTGATTTGTCTCCATAAATTTCCATAGAACACAAATTACAGTATTTTAAAGATTACATTTTTACAACCATTTAATAAATTGATAGTTTAGTTTTGGGATGGAACTCTTTTAAAATGTATACACTTAGTATTTCAAAATAGCTTTACTAGCAGAGTACCCGTCCTTAATACTAGTGTATATTTCCCGTCTGTACTTTTAATCGTCTTTCTATTGGAAAATATAAAACTGCAGGTGATAGTAATATTTCGTTGAAATAGTTATTTATAATAATTTTCAGAGGTAAATACATTATCCCAAAGTAAGGTAATAAATTGAGCAATATAGCCCAGCTGGGGTTTACGGTCGGAACTACTTTTTTGTACGATTTACGTCCGGATTTTCTGGATTCAGCTCTTTATTTATTACTAGGGAAGTTTCCCGGTTCTTACGTGGGAATATCAGTTCATTTTGAATCTTTAACAAAACAATGTGAACTCAGTAATTTACTTAAGGGATATGTATATTTATAAAAGTCGTATCTATAATTATGTAAAACATTGGTGCCTCTAAATTTGCATATGAATTACAAGTTTCACAAAAGTATATAAAAAATAAACTTAAATGTTCACATGTCTAAACCCAAACACTATAGGCTAATCCAAATAATACTTCATACATGTTGAACCATTGTAATAAAAAAAGTGGTGGTATATCAAAGTGGTGGTATATCAAAGTGGTGGTATATAAAATGTTTTACCAATATCGTTTTTTAACTAGTCATTTCAATTCAGTTCTTCCAATTGAACAGATTCACTTTACAGTATGGTTTACTTACTTTAGGTACTACAGTGTTTTGTTACTTTACAGTACAAGTTTGGTCCAATGAGGTTCAAGGATTGAGAGAAAAGAAGTAAAACTTAAAAGCTTGAACGTCAACTTATCAGACTGTCAAGGGCAGTTCAATTTTGATTATACAATGAATGAGTGGTTGGGAGTCGTTGCACCACAGAGGCAATGAGAGTGTATACACGAAAACATAACCTCTCTTGGATGTTATAAGTGGTGATTGTTAGTGATTTAAAAACCGGTCATAGGTAATGTAGTGTACGCTTCTCGCGTAAGTAGTTTTAAAGGCACTCGTCAAGGCCTTAAACTTTCTACTCGTTTCTTAAAGACCATCTTTACGCGATCGTTTCATAAACTACTATAAGCTAACAGGCTGTTTTTTTACAGACAGCCAGGCTTACAAAATATTGCATCGCAGCTAGAACTTATTGACATTGTTGAACAGCTGGCCGTTGGTTGGTTTGTTACTAAGCCACGTTAAAAATACTGTACAAAAAATAAAGGTTTTTTTGAATACATATACAGCGCCTTTAATGCATTATATTAAAGGGGTATATATCCTACTAATATTATAAATGTGAAAGTTTGGATGTATGGATGTATGTTTGTGACAAGTAAACGCATTAACCACTGGACGGATTTTGCTGAAATTTGGCATGATGATAGCTCACATTCCCGATTAACATATAGGCATATTCTTATCTCAAAAATCCTTTCGGGCTCCGCCCCAGTGGCTCTATAGTTCCCCATGTTAACCTTATGAGTATTCATATTAAAAGGGAATTAAATAATTTAGTCAGCTGTTTCAACTAAAAAGTTGGTTCTATGATATGCAAAAGCATTAAAAACTTACAAGGATTACCAACAGGGTGCAGCACTATTATTTTTTTTTATTTATGACAACAGCTAATTTGCAACCAAAAGGTGAGTGAGCGTAGCGAACGAACTTCAACCAGGACGTGATTGAGCCATGTGAACGAGCTCACTTATGAAGTAAAACGGGGCAAAGCCCGCGGGTACAGCTAGTACTATAATAATCTGAACTGCCAGATGAGTTTGGAAACTATAAAATTATTATAAATTTTCAATTTAAGGCTACAATATTCTCTACAAACCTTTAATTGGCTAGCCTTAAGGCCTACCACCAATTCAATGACAATCTTTCATTACTCTACTAAATCACACTCTACAACACTCTACTAAATAAATATTTTTTTACGTTTGCCTATTGATACACAAATAATAAACTAATATCGAATAAATATTTAATACTTTTTGGTGTGGCCGTGTTCTTATTTTATTTAGTTACAACGCATTATAATCCTTGTTAAATCACAGATTAACATAGCAATTCAACGTGGAGAGGGTCATGCATATGTAGCAAGCCTCGTGCCCACAGCTACGTGTGCTCCCATAACTTCGTAACTAAGCATTAAAATATCGTCAAATGTTGTTCAATCGAGTTACAAGTCGACCAAAAGGAATTTTACGTAGCTAATTAAGTAGTTATGTGTGTAGTTAAGTGAGTAGCATCCAAAAATAGGCATGCTGATCCAATTGACAACAATGGGACTTTTTTGTGTGCAATTAATTGGTATTGGTTGTCTGTCGGGAGAGTTCAAATGAAATGTAAACATTCGAGAGTCCACCAGAATGTGTCTCATTGTTGCCATTAAAGGGTCCTCAATTTATTTGAGCCCGTTTCTTTATTTTATTTCCTATTCGTAAAATTGTATTTGTATATTCTGTTGTATCAGTGACATTTTCCCCGTTTTATTTCAAAATTTGAACGCAAGTAGGTTAACATTTTCTTCGGGCTAAAATTATTAAAGAATAATTCTAATTCAAACAGAGAATTGGAATTAATGTGAGTGTTACAAAAATAATTAGATTAAGTTAGTCTTGATGTAAAAAACCAGCTGTGAAAGCACTCTTAAATAAGTTAACTTAGCTTTTTACCACTACTTCATGTCCATAACTTCACTCTTACTAAAGTTAATTATTTTCCTCATAAAAACTAATGTGACATTAAATCCATGACAGATTATAGGGCGTTTGCTAAAACGGTTTATCTAATTTACTCTTTAGTAACATACTAATTAGTTTTCATCAAACTTTAACCCACTCGAGTTTAAAATCTTTCTATAGGTAAACTCCAGTACCCTGTCTTTCACTGATCAACTTGGTGTGGGTTAAAATTCGTTCCCGTCGGTAATTAACTGTTATAAACTAGGGATTAAACTTATGTGCGTTTGAAGATTTGACGTTTAAATGGCAAATATCTGTGGTAGTGAATATTTTGTTGATTGCATTAAAAATAAACATTTAATAAAGTTAATATTATTTAAGGTACAACAATCTAGAAACCTGTATACTGTGTGGTAAATTATACCATCACATGTTTATAATCTACGTAATTATGTCTGGTAAGTTGCTCTTAGTATTTGTAAATAATTGTTATACATTACAACTTGATTCCTAAAAACAAGCACCTACCAAAGCGATCAAGCTTTTATTTAAAGTGCTATCGCCCAAGTTTTATATTGTTATATTTTTATATAGTTGTGAGGTATTTATTTTTCTATTTTTGTAAATTTGCTTGCAAGTTGGCTGCTTAATGCATTCTTAAACTGTTCTTTTTCTTAACTGATGTCAAGATTATGTATTGGTTGTTTTAGCGTAGGAAAAATAAATAGATAATGATAGTATAAGCTAAGGAGAAATACTTATGTGTCAGTAAAGTTATGATTTTAATGCAAACAGGATAGAGTAGTGCTAACTGTAAAAAAATCATTGCTAGTCTTTAATAGAAATTGTTCTAGTTTTTTAATGTTAATCCTAAGATAAGGTAAGGAGATTTAAGATCGAAATCTTATCACTTAACCACAGGTGGAAGTGAAGGTGGTTAGAATGCGGAGCCGGTCTTGATGGACTGCATAATAACCCCAACCAAATGTCAAAGGCCACCAAAATACCATACATGAGTGTGGTAGTAGTAGCTTTGGTGCTAAGTGAAAATCGAGTCATATTAAACGTACATAGAACCTCTAACCTTTGTTTAACTTTGATCTTCGCCAGACTTCAGCCTTTTATACGTACGTTTTGTAGGTGTTTTATCAATAGCTTTTTTCAGACACAACCAATGGCATTACAGTAATACGAAATTAACATAATGAACTACCCTTAAATATTACCCCAGGGGATCGTCCAGCCTATCTATCTCATATTAATTTCTTCAACTTAAGGTACTTTTTCCTAAAAAAAGTATTAGAGTTAGGGATCTATCTTTGACGTTATTGAAAAGAGTGTATGTTAATGAGTAATTACAATTGGTAACTATTTAAAATACCAATCGGGTAATTTTTATTGTTTTATCAGCTGTTTTTAAAATTTTATTTGTATATTTATTTATTAAAAAAAAAATTATATCCCAAACTATAAAAGATATTGCTTTTATTTTTTTTAAATTCAGGTCTTTCTGCACTTTTTCCATTAATAATATTCTGATATATATGGTCTACAGCTTAAAAAATATTTAAACTTCGTAAATTAATTATTACCAAAATTAATAAAACATCTGTTTTTCAAAAAAATTAAAAAATCATCCGATTAATATTTAAAAAAGTTACCAGCTGTAATTACTCATTACCATACACTCTTTTCAGTAAGATCTAAGTTAGACCCCTAACTCTAATACTTTTTTTAGAAAAATGTACCTTAAGTTGAAAAAATTAACATCGAATAGGTAGGCGGGACGACCTCCCTTACTCTTTTAGCTTAAATATTAACCTGAAATTCAACTACTTATACATTTTTATTTTGCCAGTTAAATATTGTTTTGATATGGAAATATGCCATAGTCTCAATCAAAATATATGTTGTTTCAACCACATTTCAGCAAAGATCCTGAGAAAAGTGTGTTTAATATTTTTTTGATGGTTCGAAACTGGACCGAACTGTCCTTGATAATTTGGCTTTTAATATGATTCTGGCTAATGAAACAGCTGGTCTTAGTCAGTCACAAAGCTACACAGATCATCTCACTCTATTCTACACTCATCCTTCACTAATATTTGGGTTAAAATACGCACATAGGTGGCGTCCCCACCTAATTGATAGTGATAATGAAACTCCATAAATATGTGAGGTTCATTGGAAATAATGAGTTTTGTCTATGTATAAACTTGGTTTAAGTGTTTGGATAACATATTTTATCCTAATTGTTTTAAATAGGTTTGTTAGAACTCTGAGTTCGCCCCTCCTAACCCTCACTGTTTGTAGGCCCCCTTTAAGTTGAAAGTGGTTTAGTTGTTAATGATGATTGGACTAGAGATACAAGTTTATCAATTATTTGCTTCCACAGGATGTAATTACCAACTAACTCACCTGGTTGATTGAAGCCGTAGTTATATTTACAAGAGGGGGTATTTTTTTATTAGTTACGATATGTACCAGGTTTTGACAACCGCAACTTCGAACCAACAACAGAGCGAATGAGCAACCATTCTTATTTTTTTTCTAGGATGTTAAAAAACTACAATTACTAAAGGGTGCAAATGCTAGTTAGGGTTGCTTAAGAAAATTGCAGACAATAGAGTAAAAGAATAATAAACTGTCTTAGAAAATACCAAAATAGATATTACCTTAGACGCGCAATACTATTACCAATACCTGATTGGTATAATTATCAATTGTTGTTACCTTATTACCTTATTGTTGTTAAATATCAATTTGGGTTGGATTTTTTCTAGGTTAAAATCAGAACATTTTTATACATTATGTAAACACTAACTCGGTGAAAAATTGATCAAAATATTTCTTCTCGACCTTATTATCTAGGGGTGTTCTATTTGTGTATTATATTTAAGGGTGTTCCAACGAACATTGTCAAACAGTACGTCAATCTGTTCATTGGGACATTTTGTAAACATTGGAAAATATAAATAAACAGTATCAGCAATCTGACACATACTTTCTACCACTAGCTTGAAAACAACCTTTATCATGGGTAAGTGGTAGGAGTAACTATCATATTTTATAGGGAAAATTACAAAATTGCGATACATTTTGAACCCTAATTTTTTCAGCAATGGGGATTGCATTATTTTGTTTAGAATTATGGGACCATAACACAATAATTTAAATCAAAATAGGTTTTTATCCAAAATCCGATTTTTTGTTATTTTATGGTTTATAAATGGAAAATAACATAAGTTATACCTTTTAAAACATATTTTTTTTACGGAAATGGGATTTGTACCATTTTGTTCAGAATTTAAAGGACTATAACATAATGAATACCTTATCAAAATCGTTTGGGCCATTTAAAAAAATGATTTTTCCGTTATTTTATGGATTTTATGAGAAAATAACAATATAATATCAATATAAAAAATTCCTGGAAATACCATGGATTAGTTCCTACATACAAAATATAATGTAAATCGGACACCAGTGTGGTCTGTAGCTCTGTACACATCCACACATACAGACAGACAGACACACGAACAGACATCATTTAGAAAACCACTTTTTTGGGTTCAGGGGGGCCCAAAACGGATATATCCACTCACATGGTGTAATCGAAATATTAATTCCTTGATTAAATGTATCAGGACTATAATTGTGTCTTATTTTATAGTATTCAACATCTAATATAAATTTTAGAATACTCTTTCACATGTATTAACAAGAATAAAGTAATTTACATTTTTTTAACCGTCTACCGCCTCCGGTAGGTAAGAAGTCTTTGACACATGTGCAAACGGGGGACAGACAATTAAATGAGATTCAGCGATCCATGTCAATAGCTTCTGATTGGCGGACTTATGTAGGGGTTGATGACCTGGCAAACTGAAGTATATAGAATTAGTAGTAGTCCAAATTAGATAGGAGACCTGTAAAGCCTGTAAGTGGTTATATTTTACAAATGGCCAAGTCAGTTGTTCCATTTTATAGTTGTTATAAAAAGAGCAAAACATATTTAATTTGGTTTATTCAACCTTGTTTTCTATAGTTGGTATAGTACTTAAATAGAAAGAAACTATATTAGTTATATGAGTTTATTTTCTTATATAAATGATTCAATAAACACAACTTTGAGGTTATAGTCATTTTGATGTTGTTAATTAAATTTTCTTATACATATCTTTTCCACTGACATGAATAGTGTTCCATAGACTATTTACTATTTCTTTTAGAAATGTTAAACCTCAGTTTTGAAAATAATTCTTTAGTTTGTTTGGGGTGTTCATTGTATAATGGTGTGTAGTTAAATAGGCTACATTTTCTGAATCAGAATAGTAATTTAATAGATTCTAAACCCACCCTTTATATGGACGTTTGTAATTAAAATTGTTTGAAATCAGATATGTACTATTTATCATAGATAAAAATTACGTTGTGATCTTTATGTTGGTCATATACTGTATGTTTGATTTTAAGAAGTTTTTTTGTTTCTAATGTATAATTTATTATTTTTGCTCATAAGTTAAATATTTATATTCATTGTAATGTGTTATTCGAATTAAATTGTAAGTTTTAATCCTTTACAATACAAAAATAACTAAAACTTTTATGCAAAATGCTTTGAGGAAGGCCACCATGATTATTAATCTATTCTATCGATACAGTTAGGTTTCAAATTAAGGTAATGGACTGTGGTTAATGTAGAACAATCAATGCATTTCTAAGCAATTGCACCTTACATAGGTCAGCAGTATCTTGTATTGTAACTTGAATTATACCTAATATATTAAATCTCAAACATTTAATTAACTACTGCATTCATTAATTAATTCATTCACTTTTGATTTACCAATTTGGCAAACCAAACAACGACGAAAAATAAAACCTATCAAACCTTATTACGTTAATCTCAAATTTTGGAACAAAAATTAAAATAGTGGTAGAACTTCTTTTGTTAACGCCGATTTAATTTTTTTCACTCCATTGAGTGAAGAATTTAATGCTGGATTTATAAGTGCAAAATGTTTTTTTACTACCAGGTATTTTTTGTACAGTTTAAAAAATAAAATTTTAAATAGCATATGCGACCATTTTCTTCAATAAATAAATAGAAAATACTAATAGTTTAGAAATAAATAATCAAAAAAGTATATAGTCATATTTAGACTTGATATAGGCTAATAATCATTTATATAATAAATATAATAAATTTATATAATAAACGAAGCCTTAAATTTTACATCTTTCCCAAACCCTTTCAGATTTTTTCCCTAATGTTGAAATCATCCTAACTTAATAGCCTTGCATGTTTATTGAAACTTTTTTTTCTCAGCTCGTGTGCATCGCAAGAGAAATCTATGCATACTGTTAAAAAGATATTTTAATGTAGATGTGCAGAACTTCTTGATAAATTAAAATAGGCTAAAAAAGAAGCAGAGAAAATGAATTTAAAATTTTAAAAAATTACATGGACCTTATGGGTTTTGCTGATGACGAAATAACAGATAAATATAAACAAAAAACCTAAACAATTGAAGGAAACTCCAATCACATGTTTTATTTACAGGGGAATAGAAACGCCTCTACATTACATATTTTGGTTGAGTTTTTGAACACTGGGCGACCTCTAGAACAATCTAAATATTGACAGATTGAATATTTTACAATTTTCAAAATGTTATTTTTATAATTCTTAAATCATCCCCTATTCATAGTTACCATCATCGCTTACTCATCCATCATAAGGGGTTTTGACATGCAAATTGGAGAAAGTAAGTGTCAATTTGCTGAAACCTTTTGTTTGTTTTTGATATCACATCACCGTCGAATAAACTATTTTTAATTATACACTATAAATATAGTAATTGTTAAAGAATTCTATAGATACAAAGGTTTACATGCAAATTGACTAGACAACTGTGTTTAAAGTGTTCAACCCTCAGTGATATTATACAAAGAATAGTTTGTTGTTTTAATAATGTTGTAATAGAAATTTTTATTCTTAATAATTCAGGACTCTTACACAATGCAAAAAGAATGAAAATTATTGTGTTATAATTAAACCCAAACAAGTGGGTTTGAGGTGAAAAGGATGCTGTCCAAAGTTGTTCAAGATGTCAGCTGTACTTGGAGACTGAATAGACTTCAATAAAGTAGTTTGGAAATTCTTTGCACATAATTATACATCCATCTTGGTGGTCTTTCCAAACTTTTTAGTTTTTATTTATTGCAATCATAATTAGTTTCTTGACAAACTGCTATATAGCTCATGATTTGAATGGTTTCAACTGTTGTTTTACTACATTCAAAGGTTCAATTAAGAATAACGAATAAAAATATATTTCGTAATATCTTAGTCTTCATTAAGAAATGTATTAATAATTCCTCTCGTATAATCTACGTTGTTCTTTAACCAGTAAAATTAAAAGCCCAATTTTCGTCATACGAAATATTTTTCTTCAAGACAACACATTGTAACCCACAGCTAGGCTGTAGTTTTGATTGGATGTTTTGGAATCACGCTAACAGCGATTTAATATTTCAAACATTATTGTGGAAATATATTGTGAAAATAAACTTAGTCAAATTATAACTTTTTAAGAACGATCTAAAAGTTGCAACGTACGTTTTCGGAACGCCATTAACAATGTTTTAAGTGTTCGCCTGGCAATGAAAAAGTCGCCAGTTCGATCCTGATAAATTTTAAATAGCGTTTTGAAGGTTTGAAACTGGACCCAGAAGTTGCTGATCATTGGTTTTAAATAATTAATGATCTTGACTGATAAAACAGCTGATCTTAGTCAACAACAAAGCTACACAGATCATCTCACACCATTCTATACTCATATTTGGGTTAAAATACCCACATGCCCTATCTCAGATGATAACCTGTAATATTATAAATTTAAAGGGATTAAAGACTTCAAACCAGAGACACAATATCTGAGTCACTGTGCTTGGTGTAGTTTTAAACGTATTAAAAATATATTTATTTAAAATTATACAGGGTGGCGCAGATGGATCGGGTGGTTTTAAAATACTTGCCAAACTGTCAATTTTAAAGGTATTGGATTGAAATAAAGTGCAAAACGTGTAGTTGCAATGTAAGTTTATTGACAAAAAATTAGTTAAGATAGTTTTAAAAAATTACATCCATCAAATGCCTTCCTTCTCGAGCGACGCATTCTTGGATTTGGTCCTTGAGGTTCCTCATTGCTCGCTCAAGCACATCACCAGGAATTGATGTGATTTCGCTGTGAATTGCAGCCTTCAACTCCTGAAGCAAGGGTCTACATGAACAAACCCCGGACCATTCAGGAGTTGAAGGCTGCAATCAGGGGCGGACTGGCCCGCCGGCCCACCGGCCGGAGGGCCGATGCGCCTTCTCAACATTCCAATATTTGCGCCCTCGTTAAAAGAAAAATTCATAAAAAAATTTTAAAAATGAGACGAGATGTATTTTTTTGAAAGCAAGAGGAAAAACTTAGAGTTAAAGTTTCAGCAGTGAATAGCAAAACATAAAGTCGGGTGTGAGACCTGAATAGACACTGTCGACAAGCGAGAGCAAAGCAGCTCTTCTCTCTCGTACGTGTAGGCCTACTCCGAGTGGAAGGCACTTACTTTACTCTGTGGTCTGAGCAAACAGCTGTCCTCTTCCCGCGTCATTTTACGCCGATCCCGAAAAAAACTGCACTGCGACCACGAGTACTAGAAAAATGCCGGTATGGATCATAAACATAAACAAATTACGTTTTTGGCCCGAAAATAAACATTATTTAACATTGCTTAAATGGAACTGCCAAATCATATGTTCAATGCTCAGTATAGGATTCGGGCCAACAACGTCATTTGTTTATGTGTGTGATCCATACCGGTATTTTTCTAGTATTCGTGACTGCGACTACATCCGACATCGGTCGGTGTCACGATGTCGTCTATGGTAAACAACTAGTGAAGATAATTTAATATTATTCATATTTGTTATAATATTTAATTATTGCTCACACTATAACTATTTCACTTTAAGTCACATTTAATTTTATCAATATCAACTCAACTCTCTTGTAAAATGGCGTTTCCGTGCATGTAATAAATAAATAAAGAGTGTGAGCTGCCAGTGCCAATTAAAATGTGTCTCTCTTTAGTGGGTGTCTGATTTGTGTCTCTGTGTCGAAAGCTTCAATTTATTTTTATATTCTTTACCTACACAGGAAACATGAACGAAAGCAGTATTGTTGAATCACTACTTTTACAAAATTTAAATATATTTAGTGACAGTGTATTTATTTGTTAACTTAACCATTACACAGTAAAGGTTAAACAGTAAACAGTAAGACAATAAGACATTTTATTGACCGTTAAGTAAATACAAAATACAATAGGTCTTGTCAATTTTAAAAATAGGCCTAATAAGTTAGCTACATAAAATAAGAAATTATGGCGAGTCAGGTACTGTGTGGTATTGGCTTAAGGACTATTAAACAAACATGAATCATAAATAATTTAAAGACAAAACAATTATAAACATTTCAGAACAAAATAACAAAACAAGCCTAAACTATCACAATTTCTCGCTCAAAGTATTCATCCACCGAGTACATGGGATACATAGTACATGCTACTGTTACAACAGTATTTTAATATGTGGCTACAGCCTATTAATTAACTATTTCAATATGCACTATGACACTAATTTTGTCAACTTTCCTATTTTACTTACAGATAGCCAGCCTAAAATACCTTCTTAGTTCTCTCTAGGCTATTTCGTTTGTAGAAATAGGTTAGGTAGGCCTACTTTAGGGTTACAGTTTTGACTTAATGTAATGCTAAAAAGTTTAAGTCAATAAATTGGTTTTGTTCACAGTGAAAGCATATCGTTTGTGTTAAAATAATTTCATAGAAATCTAAAATATATAACTTCTGTTATTTACAGTGCCAAAAAATACAACAGTTGCAAGTTCATGCTGTAAACAGGAAGCAAATGATTTATATTGTATGCATGCAGCCAAGCCATGCAAGGGAAAACAAAGAAAATACACAAATATAATACGAAAGAACCTAAGAAAATCATTTGTATTTTTATTTTTGTTAGGATATTTACTGTCAGAATAGCACCAAGTCGTGTGGGTAAATAGTCTAAATTTTGTAAACCAAACATTAACCAATAGTGTCAGTTATCAGATTTCTGATTTTCCACTGTTAATGCCTCTAGATTGCCTAAAAATGCGAGTTTACAGGTATAATTTTAAAAAAATGGCCCGGGGGAGGACCCCCGGACCCCCCTCTGTACAGGGGGGTATTCCATACCCCCCAGACCCCCCGGTTGGCGCCTTCGGGCTGGTCAAGGTTTACGCCCTAATAGAGTACCCAGTCCGCCCCTGGCTGCAATTCACAACGAAATCACATCAATTCCTAGTGATGTGCTTGAGCGAGCAATGCGGAACCTCAAGGACCGACTCCAAGAATGCGTCGCTCGAGAAGGAAGGCATTTGATGGATGTAATTTTTAAAAACTAACTTGACAAATTTTTTTTCAATAAACTTCCATTCTAAGTACACATTTTGCACTTTATTTCAATCCAATACCTTTAAAATTGACAGTTTGACAAGTATTTTAAAACCACCCGATCCATCTGCGCCACTCTGTATATAAAAAACTACTCTAGTTACTTTTGTTATCAAAGTAGTGGATTCACCAACATGACATCATACTAATATTATAAATGTGAAAGTTTGTGTGTTTTTTGTTTGTTTGTATGTTTGTTTGTTTGTTTGAAGTTCAATCATGCTTTAACTACTGGACGGGTAGGGCTGAAATTTGGCATGATGATAACTCACATTCCCGATTAACATATAGGCCGATTCTTATCTCAAAAATTCTTTCGGGCTCCGCCACAGGGGCTCTTTTGTTCCCCATGTTAACCTTATGAATATTCATATTTAAAAGGAAAAAACAGCTGTTTCAACTATTTAAGTTGGTTCTATGATATGCAATAGCATTAAAAAGCTATAAGGTTTACCAACAGGGAGTAGCAAATTTGTGATACTGTGCAAATGTTTGATAGTTTATTTTTTCTATGGTTTAGGTGCAGTGGTGAAACATTATGGCTATGGTATATGTGTTATACTATAGCACACCGTAAATTTAAAGAACCCATTTTTACCAAACTGTTTCAGCCTCCCCCATTGCAAACGCAAAGTTTGAATATAACTGCAATAAGCATTTTATACTTATATCTTATATGCCAACCCCGTACGAAGGACGGGTACTCTGCTAGTGATATTATAATTGTATCAAAATGCACATTTAAAATATTGTATAGTACGAAGTAATTGTTGCACAGACAAGTTTAAATACACATTGTCTTATTTTATCTATGAAATTACGAGATAAAAATAACAGTTAACGTAAAAAGTTGGTAAAAACATTGTTTGAATCTTTACGACAAAGTGACAATATTTGCTAACCATTTGAACAACTCTGATAACGTTTAAAGCGGCGTCGTTTCTCAGAAGATATTCGGTCTTTGTTTGTGTTGGCGCTAGAGGGCGAGTGGATTTGACAACGGAAAACTGTTATTTAGGAAACACTTTACTAACATTACTGTTGTAGCTCAGCAAAAGTAGCAACTTGTGTTTGTATAACTAGTTGTTGTAAATCTGTGTCCTGAGAAAACATTCAACAATTGACTTTATATCTACACAGATGTAAAGATGTAGATATAAAGGTGTAGATAAATGTGTAGATAATGTGTAGATATAAAGTCAATGATTCAACTAAGTGCCTTTTCTAACAATTATTATTTTGTGTCGTTCTGAAGATCTTATAGTTTACAATTGCGCGGTTAACAATATTTTCCTACTTTATTTTTAAAATGTGGACATCTTTGCACTGATTACAATACTGTTGCGGGCTTAGCAGGTTCTTTACAAATAAAACTTGGCGATTTTATAATAACTATTTATTTACACTAATTATTCTATATTAACAAATATTTACAATTACCTAACACCTAACTAACCCTATCTAAACCTAGCTAAAGCCTATTCTAATTTACAATGTTTCTACTTACAGCTAGCCTCTACAGGATTTATCACTTCTGTTACAACACTGTCACTACACTGTCACTAGTGTCACTACACTGTCTCTACACCGTCACTACACTGTCACTGCCACTAGCACTAGCACTGGTCACTAACACCGACGGGCGCTTGCTGCGACGATTCTCGGAAGGCTCTACTCAACTCAACTGCCGTGTGCCGGAAGACGGTCCCTTATATAAGCTTTCCGTAGAACATTCTAGAGACTACTCGTAGGCTAGACAAAGGTGTTTACAGATCGCCGTGGAAGCTTCTGGAGATGTCAAACCCCCTATTGACGTAGTCCGTTGACATGGGTCTATTGTCTATCACTGGCGCGTTCGGAGAACCGTGTAAACAAACAACCCTTTAGAGACGGCGCCTGGCTATTGTTGCGCGGGGCTCCTGACTTGTAACACTACCCCCTCCTTAAGACTGTTCTGTCCCAGAACAGATTTCCCATGAAGCTTGCGATCTTCTGGTCCAACGGAGGCTCCCCATGGGTTGTATACGCAGACCACAATTTCGATGCCAGTGTCCTTAAAAAGTTCCTGTACCATTTTTCTCACAATGCTCCATTCCAGACCGTCATAACCACATCCCAGCCTTGGAATAGCAAGCTTTTTGATTCCAATCCGAAGAAGTTTGTCTCGCAGGTCTTTCAGGCTTTTCTTCAACGATTCGTAGGAGGGCTTCTGGCTTGACGCTTCCTTCGTAACGAGGTAGAACAAATTCTGTCCATTGCGCTTCAGGTGAAGGGTGGTGCCAATGGCGGGTCTCTGACGCTCAAGATCTTCAGTCCCTCCAAACTTTTTCCTGAAGACTGTGGCTAAACCTCGCGACGCTCTCAGGTCTTCTGCTACGCAGTGGGCCAAGGCATAATCCACTGGCAAGGTGAAGAGGTCCTTATATAACAGTTTCAATTCCGCCTTTCCACGTTCTTCGGGCACGACGTCTCTTGGTTCGGTTGAGATGTTGCGAACTTGTTGTTCATCTTGTTGGCCGTGATCTCCTTTGTAGGGTGCAAGCCTGTTGAAATGGACTATTTTGGGTTTGCCATTTGGTTGCTTCTTAATCCGGTAGATGACGTCATTTAGACGGGAAATAACTTCATAAGGTCCTTCCCACGAGTTCTGGAGTTTTGGTGAATATCCACGACGCCTTCGAGGATTGTGTAGCCAAACGAGGTCTCCAGGTGTGAACCCTCCTTTCTCGGCCTTCACGTCGTACCTCTCCTTCATCCTGTCGCTTGCTCCAGATATGTTGCGACGGACTTTCTCATGTATCTCGTCCATCCTCTTCCGTATATCAGATACGTAGTCCTCGCCAACCACACATTCGTCTGGCTTCAAGCCATACTGCAGGTCGCATGGAAGACGGAGCTCCCGGCCAAAAACTACGTTGGCTGGAGTCTGGCCGGTGGTTTCGTTGACAGAACTCCTATACGCAAGTAGAAACAGGTGCAGGTATTGGTCCCAGTCCCGCTGATGTTCGGAGACAACTTTTGACAGATATCTTCCCATCGTCCTGTTCATGCGTTCTACCATGCCATCTGACTGTGGGTGCAGAGGTGTTGTTCGAGTCTTCCGGATACCAAGAACTTCACACATTCTGGAGAATACTGCTGACTCAAAATTTCTACCTTGGTCAGAATGAAGTTCGAGCGGGACGCCAAATCTGCTCACCATTTCCTTGATTAATATATCTGCAACTGTTACCGCTTCCTGGTTAGGCAATGCATAGGCCTCTACCCATTTGCTGAAGTAATCCATTGCAACCAAAATGAATCTATTTCCAGAATCAGACATGGGGAACGGCCCTGCTACGTCAATGGCGATGCGCTCAAACGGGGCACCCACGTTGTATTTCCTCATTGGGGCTTTTCGTTTGTTGACAGGGCCATTTGATGCTGCGCATGTCGCACACCTTCTGCACCAGTCTATGACGTCGTTTTTCTGATTAGCCCAGTAGAAGCGCTCCCTTACTTTCATCAGTGTACGATGTACCCCTAGATGGCCTCCAGAAATTCCATCGTGCACTTCCCTTAGCACTTCAGGAACCCTCTTCCTTGGAATTATTAGTTGGAGTTTTCGGTGCTCCCCTTCCTCCGATTCGACGACTCGCTTCAAAACTCCTTCTTCCATTAAAATCGAGTTCCACTGCGCCCAGTAGGTCTTGACGTTCTTAGACAATGGAGCAATATCCTGCCACGACGGTCTTCCTTTATTGTCCATCTTCCACTGCATGACGTGTCTTAGGTCTGGGTCTTCCTTCTGGTCCTCTGACAGTTTCTTACTGTCCCATTCCTCGTCAACGGCGGTCACGCGATGAACTGATGCACTTTTGTCTTCCTTGCGTGTGCAGTGCGCGCAGCTGTCCCCGCATGGTCTTCTAGATAGTGCATCTGCATTCCTGTGGCTTGGCCCTGCACGATGGATTGATTCAAAGTCGTACTCCTGTAATCTTTCTAACCATCTCGCAACCTGTCCTTCAGGAGACTTGAATCTTAGCAACCACATCAGTGCGGCATGGTCGGTTCTCAGGAGAAACCTTCTTCCATACAGGTACTTATGAAAGTGTTCTATAGACTTAACCACTGCGAGAAGCTCCCTCCTGGTGACACAGTAATTACGCTCAGGCGCTGACAGGACCTTACTGAAGTATCCGATCACATGTTCTTCTCCATCTTGAAGCTGGGAAAGGACTCCTCCAATGGCTGTATTGCTGGCGTCCGTGTCTAGTATGAACTTTCCGTCTGATTGTGGGTAGCTCAATATGGGTGCGCTGCATAATTTAGTCTTCAGCTCTTCGAAAGCTTTCTCGCAGTCGTTATCCCAAACAAAGGTCCTCTTGTCTTCGGTCAACTTGGTTAGCGGTTTGGCAATATTAGCGAATCCCTTAACAAATTTCCTGTAGTAAGCGCACAGCCCAAGGAAGCTTCTAACTTGGTGTTTATCCTGTGGTATTGGCCAATCGGTGATAGCTCTGATCTTCTCCGGATCCACAGACACTCCCTTGTCTGATACGACATGGCCGAGGTAATTGACCTGTTTGCGGAATAAGTTGCACTTCTTTGGGTTCAACTTCAGATTAGCCATCCGCAGTCGCATGAAGACATTCTCCAGGTTCTTCAGGTGGTCTTCGAAGGATTTGCCTAGGACGATAATATCATCCAAGTAAACCAAGCATGTCTCCCATGACAATCCCCTGAGGACGTTCTCCATAAGCCTTTCAAAAGTAGCAGGGGCGTTACAAAGTCCAAAAGGCAGCACAGTGAATTGCCAAAGTCCTGTCCCAATAGAGAACGCTGTCTTCTCCTTGTCCTCAGGAGCGAGCCCGACCTGCCAGTAGCCACTTCTGAGATCTAAAGTAGAGAATATTTGACATCCTCCCAGAGTGTCGAGTGTGTCATCAATCCTGGGGAGAGGGTAACTGTCTTTCTTGGTGACATTGTTGAGAAGGCGATAGTCTACGCAAAATCTTGTTGAGCCGTCCTTCTTCTTCACCAGTACCACAGGTGACACCCAAGGGCTGCTAGAAGGTTCGATGACACCATCCGCTTCCATCTCTTTTATGATTTTCTCAGCTTCGTCACGTTTTGCTAGCGGGAGTCGTCTAGGAGCCTGACGTATGGGTTTTGCATCTCCGGTGTCTATCTTGTGCTGTACTATGTTTGTTCTTCCTCTAGGTCCGCTTCCGTATTCGAAGACATCTTGCCATCTGGTAATGAAGTCCCTTATTTTCGCACTTTGTTGACGCGTCAGATCCTGACAGGTGCTCTCCACGAAATTTTCCAGCTCCTTCGGCAATCCATTTGGGGATGGTGGACATGATTTTAGTTGACGTACCACTGAGTTAACAGCCACGCACGTTCCGATCTTCACTCCTCTTTTTATCGCCACAGGGAAACCATTCAAGTTCATCAGTAGCACCGGATTTTCGTGTCCTAAGTTAAATAAGGATCTTGCGACAAAGACACCACGTCCAAGCTGGGATTCACTGTCATTTCCTGGCTCCAGAAGAACACTTTGCCCACTAGTCCAATCTCCTTCGACAGTAGTTCGGACGATGACTTGGCTGCGTGCTGGTAGCGTTGTGTCTTCCAGTAGAAGTACGCGTGCAGCGATATCCTTCCCACGCCGAAGTATGACATCTTCGTCTCCGAGAGTCACTAGTCCTCTTGACATGTCCAACTTCAGTCCGTACTTCACCATTATATCAGTTCCCAAAATCACGTCCTCGTCTATGTCGGTAACTAGTGCGCAATGTTTAAATACGCAGCCGCCGATGTGGAAGGTAGCAACCGTCTGCCCGTAGACCTGAGCCAGCTGACCTGTAGCTGTACGCAAAGACCATGATGTTGGTGAAATATCTTCAGTTGACACAGTGTTCGGATTCAGAATTGTCATAGTCGCCCCGGTATCCAGAAGACAGCTTTGGAGACGACCGTTCACCTTTCCGTCGATGTAGAAACTGCTTGACTGACTTCCCAGTGAAGCAACTTTTACACTATTCCTCGGGGCTGTCAAATTGCGGGCTGACGGTTGCCCCTTTCCATCAACCCTCCTTAGTTTTCCTGCTTCGGTTCTGATGTGGTCGAAGAACATTTACTCCGGGGATGTCCCATCTGTCCACAGCTCCAACAGCGTATCTGCCGGCGACGTGTTTTAAGCGCCTCCAGAACTCGTTTCACCAGCTCCTCGATGTCGAGTGGAGATGTAGGTTCTGCGTCTGCCACACGGACTCGGGCCTGACCTCTCACCGACTGCCGTACAGCCTCGAACTCCAGTGCCTGTGTCAGTGCGTCACTCAGGGTCTTAGGTCTGGCGAGCTTCACTGCCTGTTGAGTCTCAGGTTCACGTAGACCGTCTAGGAATTTATCCACCGCCAAACTCTCGTAGACATCATCCGTGACCGATGGATAGGCGTTTCTCACCAGGCGAGCAATGTCGGCTTCAAACTCCTGAAGTGACTCGCTGGGTTTCTGGATCCGGTTCCGCAGTTGAGATCGGTAAAGCTGGTCCATGTGTCGATGCCCGAAGCGCATGTCCAATCTTCTTACTAGTTCAGCGAAATTCTTCCGCTCCGCCATTGGCATAGCATGCAGAACAGCTAATGCATCGCCCCGTAGTGCAAGACACAGCGTCGAAGCCTTTGTTTCCTCGGTCCACCCATGGACCATAGCCGCTGTCTCGAAGAGAAGCATGTAGTCCTCCCAGGGAGTTTTACCATCGAAATGAGGAACGATGTTCTGAGGGACAGCGGCAGCAATGGTGGACGCTGGCTTGGAGATCGTTTCTGGGGTGTTGTCCTGCCGAAGTTCGTCAGTGCTAGACAATGACGAAGGTGTGAAGCTCCCCGATGCAGCCATCTCCTGCCTAAGCTTATCAACTAACCTATCTTCTAGACTCTTTTCTATACAGTTAACTTTCTCATCGATTTCATTTATCCTACTTTCTAAACTATCAACTTTGCTAGAATATTCACCTAATTTGTTCAGCATTTTTGATTCTACATTTGACATTTTTGTCTCAATGCTAGTTTCTAAATTTTTGTTATTTTCTGACATCTTTGACTCAATGCTAGCTTCTAAGTTTTTGTTATTTTCTGACATTTTTGATTCTAATGTTTTGCTATTTTCTGACATTTTTGATTCTAGTGTTTTAGTATTTTCAGACATTTTTGACTCTAAGTTTTTAAGCATTTTATTGAAATCAGATGTTTCAAATAAAACGTTATCTAGGTCTTCACCTGCATCAATTAAAGCTTGTTTAAGGCGTGCCTGAAGGGCTGATTTAGTTCCACTAGTATCTAGATCTCGTTCTTCTAATTCTCTCCTAAGATCAGCTACTTTTAATTCATCAAGTTTCACACCTTTGAAAGCCATTTTTATGCAAAACAATTACAATAAATGATTTTATCCTTTGTAAACAAATTTACGACACAAATTACTAATATGTAACAAAGACTCTGAATCTTAATATTATTATCTAATACAACTAAAATTAAACTCAATATTTTACAATTAAAATCGCCAAAATAATGCCGCTTTCTGACACCAATTGTTGCGGGCTTAGCAGGTTCTTTACAAATAAAACTTGGCGATTTTATAATAACTATTTATTTACACTAATTATTCTATATTAACAAATATTTACAATTACCTAACACCTAACTAACCCTATCTAAACCTAGCTAAAGCCTATTCTAATTTACAATGTTTCTACTTACAGCTAGCCTCTACAGGATTTATCACTTCTGTTACAACACTGTCACTACACTGTCACTAGTGTCACTACACTGTCTCTACACCGTCACTACACTGTCACTGCCACTAGCACTAGCACTGGTCACTAACACCGACGGGCGCTTGCTGCGACGATTCTCGGAAGGCTCTACTCAACTCAACTGCCGTGTGCCGGAAGACGGTCCCTTATATAAGCTTTCCGTAGAACATTCTAGAGACTACTCGTAGGCTAGACAAAGGTGTTTACAGATCGCCGTGGAAGCTTCTGGAGATGTCAAACCCCCTATTGACGTAGTCCGTTGACATGGGTCTATTGTCTATCACTGGCGCGTTCGGAGAACCGTGTAAACAAACAACCCTTTAGAGACGGCGCCTGGCTATTGTTGCGCGGGGCTCCTGACTTGTAACAATACGAAAAATAGATGATTCATTCTTCCACTTTTCCATTCTCGTCTTTGACTTATGCTCAGACGTTTCTATCGAATGCACCATTTTTGCACACTAATAACACCAACAACAATTAAGGATCGTGATCATAAAAATAATATTCTAGCCGATGCTACATACTATACACACCGTATCCTTAAACAAGTATATCTCCAGATCCACAAGGCCTAGGGATAGATTTTTTAATTTAGAGTTTTCAAAAATATTGAGTTTTTTTTTAATTTGTAAATTAATCCCAGTTTCAAGAACGAATGATAATTGGTTTATCTTATGGTGGCCAGGTTCTTGAAAATTGTTAACTTCTTGACGATGCAACAATTAGCCACAGTAGATATAATAGGACAATATGACCCCACTTTCGGCGTTTTAGAGGCACTTTTAGGGCACTTTTTATAGGGGAAAAATGAGAAAAAAATGGAAGAGCTTTTTTTGGCCACTTTTTTTAAAGACCCAGCTCTTGACCTATATACCCCTATATAAATTTTCTACTTTTGTTAATACTAAAAATCACGTCTGGAATATGGCTCATTTTTTGGCCACTTTTTTAAAAGACCTGGATCTCGTCCAATACAAGCCTATATAAATGTTCAAACTCTATTAAAATTTCAAATCCACATCCATTCCCATGTATATTTTCAAAATCATGTGAGGTTTGTGCGTGAACTCGGGCATGCTCCCGGCTTATGACGTGCTCCCTTGGACATCCTTAGTGGAAATCCATGAGTTCTGGCTACTTGGGAACCCAAGCCATTTGACATACAACGAATCACCTTTTTTCCTAATTATCTTCTCTACCAAATACATGTCCTTATACTTGGTCTTTAACAACTCCTCTGTATAGAAGCCTCCCCTGATTATATTGCCATTTTCATCTTTCAAGATATAAGTCACAGGCTTTGTATTCTTAACTTCTGCTATTGTAAATAGTTCCCCTGTCCAATTTGGAGTATAACCTTTACTAAAAACATGTTTATACTTGGAAATCCTTACGCTATCACCTACCTTATATCTTGGCTTTTTAACTTGCTCTACTTTAGAAGTCAACCTCTCATGTACATATTTACTATTCTTAACATTTACTTGGTTAGGCTTCATTCCTATAGATCTATGCACTTTATTATTATATTTTCGAATTAACTTTGGAAGTAAATCCAACCATTTATAACTCCCCTGAGCACTAAATTCCCTATATAACCAATTCTTTAAAGTTCTCTGAAACCTCTCCACAATTGCAGCCTTAGTTGTAGAAAATGTGTGATAGTGATTAATATTTAATTTTTTCATTAGTTTGCTAAAATATTGATTAAAAAATTCTTTTCCATTGTCAGATTGAATGTTTTTAACCCCCTTTGGTAGAATGGTTTTAATGGCTTCTGTAACCACTAACCCTGTCTTATTCTTTAGTGGAGCAGCATAAGCTTTTTTAGAAAATGTATCTATTAAAGTTAAAATATATTTATTGCCAGAATTTTCTCTAGCATAGTTTTGCATATCAATTAAATCTATTTGTATGGTTTCATTTATACCTAATACTTTGAAAGACCTTCTAATGAAATTCTTTCTTGCAGGTTTATGAAGTTCGTATGCAATTTCATTCATTTTTTATAACATCATCCTTTCCTGTAACTCTAAATACATCACCATTAGCCCCAATCAATAGATTATCTTCCATTCTTTTAAATATATAGTTTTCTGGTATATATGGTCTATTATCTATATACTTAAATCCACTCAAAGATGTGGGGTCAGCAACTAATAAATCAGGATTATATTCCATCAAATTAAATTTTTTTTCTCCATATACAAATTTTGATCCATCATAATGCATAGATTGTGACATTAGACAAATATCATCCAAATGTTCCCCCTCTGGTAGATTTCTTATGAATTGTTTTTTGGCATCCCAACATTTTTCTTTTTTATCAAAAGTTATAGTCTGTTCTTTTATAACACAGTCAGTGTCATCAATGGCAGGTTTAACACGTACTAACCTTTTACTATTAAAACTCCAATAGCCTGCTTCCATTTTTGGAACTTGTGAAACATTCACAGCATCTTTACTATCTGTACCTTCCATCAAATTACTAATTTTCTGTTTCTTCGCATTCCAAACACCATTCTCTGATTCTAAAAATTCATAATTATTATTGTCTTGTACAAATTTACCATCTTCTTTTCGTATTAAAGTCTGTTGTAAAGTGGGCACATCATCTAAACTTTTACCCTTTTCCACATTAGTAATTTTCCGTTTCTTAGCATTCCAAATACCATTCTCTGATTCTAAAAATTCATAATTATTATTGTCTTGTACAAATGTACCACCAGCTGTTCGTATTAAAGTCTGTTGTAAAGTGGGCACATCATCTAAACTTTCACCCTTTTCCACATTAGTAATTTTCCGTTTTTTAGCATTCCAATGTTTATTCTTGGATTCTAAAAACTCATATTTAGTTTTACCTTGTAAGAAGACATCACCTTTTCTAGTTAATGTCTGTCCCAAAGTTGATACATCATCTACAAACTCCCCATCTTTAACATTACCAAGTTTACGGTTTAAACCATTCCAACTATCGTCTTGTAAATTTAAAGTAGGTTCACTACTAGCCCTGGGTTCTGCAGGCTTATTATATGGATTATATAAACGATAAAATTTATCTATAAACATATTTTTATTTAATAAATAATTCCACTTTCTCTCAATTCCTCAATAATGGAATCTATTTCATTATCCACTCCTGAGTTACCGGCTTGGCGACTTAGCCAAAGAAGTCTTAACCTATTTACAAGCTCATTAGGATCATCCCAATAAATATAGTCTATTTTCTTACCAGTCACTTGTCTCAAACCTTCACCAACAGATTTAAAAAGAGGTTTAATTATATTAAGATATTTAGTATGTCTATTACTTGAAATTGGTGCACCATCTTTGTAACTCTTTAAATGTCCATTTGTAGCTTCCAAAATGTCTTTATAATTTTGCAAATCAGCCGGAGTATAATCCTCAGGTTCTTTTAAAGTTAACAATTGCCACAAACCTTTTGTCCCCTTGTAGGTTTTATTTGCAACTGTAACATCATCATTGGCAATATCAACTTCCTTATTTCCAATAAAAAATTTATTTGCTTCTCGTCTAATACCATATGTAGTGTCTGTCATACTACTTTTACTGAGGTAATTTCCTAAATAGTCTGATGCTAAAAGACCAAAATCTAATTTCTGTGGAGTGGATTGCTGTAATGGTTGTAATGGTTGTAATCTTGGTATCATTGATATTCTAGATGGAGTCATTGGGAGTATCTCCATTCGAGGACTCTCTGTTTTGCCAATAGATGTGATTTTCTTTAATTCTTGTAATGGCTCTATTAAAGGTTGGAATGTTTGGAACCTCTCTTCAGCCTCTAGAAACTTGCCACGTTTTAAAGCTCTATATTTCTCTCGTATTTGATTTGCAGAGTCAACCAATTCTTGTTGAATGTTTTTCATCTTTTATTTACATTTTATTTATCTCATTTGACAAAGGATTGTACTCAAACACTTTATCATGTATTATCAAACAATATGCAGATGTATTTGCTGGCACATTTTCTGCAGTTTCAATCTCTAATTTAATATCAACAATTCCTTCCTTCACTGTTTCGTTCTGTCTAGAACAGTCTATTACAATTAGTGGATATTTCTTCATAAACTCAGCCCTACTAATCATAGGATCTGGGATAGTATTATAGTAAGTCTCTCTAAACCTCATAAACATCTCATAAGCTTTAGAGACATCTCCATTTTCAAAGTCGAGATTTAAATCACTATAAGGATAATATTCAGAGTTTAGAAATACTTTGAGATTTTTTAACTTACAGTGATCAAATTCATCAGTTCTTTTTCGTGCACTATTATCCCTAGCTGTTTGGAAACCAAATATAATATACCTAGGCTTCTCCAAACTTGAAGATGTCTTTACTGACCATGTATGTCTTGTAGTATTGGGATATGATGGAAGTTCATGCAACTCTAAGCTTCTAAATGCAATTTGCAAATTTTTTTTTTGCAGTAACATCTTTTGTAATTGTAACTTCTCCCCATCTGATGGTATTACATGTGGCATCACCCATTGAATTGAGTTAAGTGTAATTTTGGGAATCGTATCAGCAGTGCCACTGGCAGGAGCACTAGTGGTTGTTAATATACAATTCAAATCATTTTTGGATCTTTTCAACACCAATTCTTGTTTGACATTTACTAATACCTTATTAAAATCCTCAAATACACCCATTAACAGTTCTAATGGCAAACAAGTACTAAACTTGCCACTTTTATGGAACTCTTTTAAATTAGTGTCAGAATCAAATGCCACATTTGACAATTTAGTAGTTTTATTGTAAGAGCTCAATATTTTCATAAGACTAGAAATTCCTGGGTTTCTTACAATGTCTATTTCTTTACCTGCGACTTCGTATCTAATTTCATCAAATAAGAATGCAAATGCATTATTTATAAAATGACCTTTATCATGATTTTCAATTTCTCCCTTAATATACAGATAACTCCTACACGGGAGAGTTAGCAAATCTTGATTATTAATACATATTCGAATTTCATCGGAATTATTTATTGCCAAAGTGTTGTGGGGAACATAGGAGTGATTTGTAATTTTAACCACACTATCGTCGAATTGGGATTTCCCTGTAACGTCTAGAAAATCTTCCATTTTTATTAATAGAAAATTTTAACTTTAGTCCTATTGATCGTAGGAACCTAGCATTTTGTACACTTATAGATAAATTCTTATAAATTCTCATATCTTTTTTATATGACAAGTAATTGTAGTTTCTTCTCCATTAAAGTCAATTGCCTTGTCATGCTGATCGGCAAATGTAATACTGACAACATCTAAACTTCTCTTATTTACAGGAAAATATATAATATTTCTTGGAACTTCAATAATTTTGTAGCCAGGAGGAGCTTCTGGATAAAAGCTATGTATGGTGTGTGATTTGTTTCCGTTTAAATAGGACCCGTTTGCAATATTACATTTTACTCTAATCACATTTACATTATTAATGTTTATTTTATTTGTAGATTCAAACTGAACACCAGGAGTAGAAACACCTTTAAATCCCAATAAAACAGACCCTAAACATGGTTTTGTAAAATCAAACACGTGGCTAGAAAGTAATGTCGCTTTCATAGTTTTATTATTAGCTGTAAGGAAAAAGTCTGGGATTTGCTTTTGAATTTCCTTTGCAAGCTCAACCACCTCATATGTTCCTTCAGAAATTTCTATTGTAACTGGAGCTTTGTGGTCATAATAGAAAACATCATCACCTTCTTCAATGGTTAATTTGTTGCCTTTAAGTTGATTTAATTTTGGAATAAGCCCTTTGAATAAAAGTTTGACTTTAGTATTAATTAATGCTTCTCCATTCTTATGTATTATAACTTTAAGTTTACCATCTAATAACTGGTTTAAATCATCAACTAAGATCTCTCCCTTTGGTAATGTTTTTTTCTCTACTTTGTAATATGTTAAAGTATTAAGTGGTTTTTTTACATTAAATATAGAATTATAACTTTGAAAATCTACTAATCCAATTACATAATCATCATTTAATTCTATGGGAGGAAAGAACACTGACTTTAGCTCTGGCTCTGTACCCGAAAATGTTATAGTAAATGAATCCATTTTTATAAACAAAAATTTTTTATGAATGATAAACATAAAATTCCACAAATAGAACTATTTAAATCTTGTATTTGATCGGTTGTATAGAATATTTTATGTCCCTCAAAATATTTAATTACTTCTTTTGGAGGTTGGATTCCAAATGGGTCAAAATAAATTACAATATCTTTATTTTTACGATATGCTGTCCAATGTGTGCCAGATGAACTGTCTAAATTAACTATTCCGCACTCTTTTACTTTTGGTGTTAGATTTTTTAGCTCGTTTTTTAGGTACACCCCCCGGAAGTGAGGCACGTCTTTTGCGGCCTCTAACAGCTGGTAGTTGTCCATCTTTTTTATTAAATTTTAATCCCATTCCCATTTTTGCTTTTGCCTTCATCAAATTTGTCACCGCATAAGCTGCAGCTCTTTCAGCAAGATTTGCATCATTTGCCGTTACTCTAGTCCAAGCTAAGTCTGCTAATCTCATGTCTGCTTTGTTCCGAGCAGCGGTATCGGGATTATTCATGTAGAATATGTCATGCTCTTTACAATAAGAGTCTAGCTTATTTTTTGGAGGTACATTTTTGGCTAAATTTTGACGTATATTCGTTCCAGGTCCACAGTACCGATATGATGGTATGTGAAGTGGAAATGGAAGATTATTTATAAGAGTATTCAATAACCCTCGACCCCTGTAAGGCTTTAAGAATAAACCTTTGCCCTTTTTACATGTTTTCTTATTATTTTTCACCATTTTTATTATATAAAAAATGTCTTTTATTCAACAAAAACATAAATTTAAAATAGTACATACTAAGGAAAATATACCAAAGAAGTTGGGTCTATTTCCTACCAATATTCGATGTGTTATTTGTGGTCCAAGTGGAAGTGGGAAGACGGTTGTAATTTACAATTTAATTGTGAAAAAGGAAGGATTAAAATTTACAAACTTATATTTAATATCTAAATCTTTAGAACAAGAAAAATATAAAAAAATAATTGAAATATTTAGTTTGTGTGATGAAGTGAAATTACACACGTTTACTGACTGTGAAATCACACCAAATGATGTAAAATCACAGTCAGTTGTTGTATTTGATGACATAAATAGTCAAAATATTACACAGTTTTTTTCAATGGGTCGACATAAAAATATTAACTGTTTTTACTTGTGTCAATCTTACAGCAAAGTACATAAACATTTACGTGATAATGTAAATTTCCTAATATTATTTAAACAAGATGATTTAAATTTAAAACATGTATATAACAATCATGTTGGTAATGACTTTTCATTTAACCAATTTAGAAATCTCTGTCATCAATGTTGGGATAAAACTAAATATGGCTTTTTTGTAATAGACAAAGAAAGGTCAAAGAATAATGGCAAATATAGATTTATGTTTGATCAATTTTATAATGACCAAGCGCAAGAGTATTGATGCCATCTTCCAGAATAAACCTCTTGTCATCGTCAAACGATAGTACTTTCTTATTCATAGTTAAGGTTTGAAGATGATGATTTGTAGATTTAATTCTTGTCACATTCTCATAATAATCTTGCCCAGTTGCAAGACAGTTTAAATAATGTTGATGTCTGAGGAGATGTGTAACTGTAGCACCATCAGCTCCTTTAGCTTTTTTGACCTCTAAAGCTTGCTTGTCTTCTTCATATAACCATTTTAGAGGAATATAAGAATATAACTTTGGTCTTAAACCACAATATTCATACATAATATGACCATCTAATTCGTCTTTAAACTTGCCAGTGACTTTTTTATTTTTATCAGAGTATAAGAAATGGTCTTTACTATATCCAGAGGTATCAAAAAAGTGCAAGTCACATTCTATTTCCTTGTAAAAGTCCTCTGTAACTATAGAATACATTAAAGAATCTGTATCTGTCATAAGAAATCTTTTGTTCTTAAATTTTGACATATAATTATAGTGGAAATCATACATTATTACTTTACTGATATCTAAAATGGTCATTCCTAAATATATCGGCTTATTAAACTTTACAACTAATTTATTTAAATGTATAGCATGTAAATTGTTATCGAACTTTTTGCTACAGTCGAACCTTGGATTAGTGACATATTTAGTTAATAGTGACTCATCCTTGAGATATATATCACGAAACTTGCGTTGGTTCATAATTGTTCGACCAAAGAGACTATTATTTAACAATTTGTAAAAGTCTTTTTCAAAATCATTTTTAGCACATTTGCGTTTTTCAATATTAAAATTAATATAGGGCGCAAGCCATTTAGACTGTCTAAATTTTAAAATTCTATGGTATTTTGTAACAATCAAACCCAATTCTTAATATTTTTGTAATGCTTTATAATGTAAAATATATTTAGTTTTGTCATTTAAATTAGGTATTAATTTGCCATTCATTTTCTCAGGTGCTAATGGATAGTCATTATGTAAATCATGTAAGCTTTTATCATATTTTAAATCAACTTCTAAAATGTATCCAAACTCATCATTTTGATTGTTTTTGTATATTTTGTAGTCTATCTCATTCGTCCAACGAAATCCATCCACGGGTAGTGTCTCACACATAGCTGTGGAGTATAGCGAGTTACAATCTAAATATACTAAATACACACTCTCTTGTTTGGGGTCATAATGTTCACCCATATATCTATTATTGGCTTTAGCGTAACGTGTGGAAATCATACTGACTCCTCCTCTGATTGCACTTTCTATGAACAAATGCATGTCAATATCTTGAAATAATTGTAATTTTATGCCAGTCATTCTAAGACAGGCTTCCCATGTTAGTCCTGGAAGTGAATACATGTGTACGGGGTCAAGTTTGTAATCCTTTAAACACAGGTCTCTAAATGTCTCAAACACATCAGCCAGTAGCAATACATCTGTTTTAAGATATAAATCATGATATTCTTGTAAATTATGTATATTAAAATGGGTCCAGATATGTTTTGCATGTTCATATTCGATGGGAGAGATATGTTCTTTAGTTAAAGTACTGTAAAATTTTTCAATTGGAGGTAGAGACTCTGCAAACTTATCTGGTCCTGTCATATATTCATAGGGAAATACGCCTTTGCGTTGTAGTAGTGGATTGTCTATAAATCTAAATGTATTTAAATTGGAAGCTAATTTGTATAATGGAAGGGACAGAAAGTTATAGGAATCTAAAAATACTAAATCATCAACAGAGAATGAAATGTACTTTTCCATATCTTTGGCTATGCAATTTAATTTACGATTATATTTTCCCAAGTGTTGCATTATTAAATGTCCATCGTAATTTTTCAAGTTATGGAAGAATACTGGTATTTTCTTTGTTACTTTATAGTTTAAATTACAATCATTGTGGGCAGCTCCACGGTATTGGCCATTTGAATGACAATGTTCTCGTACCCTATCAAAATATAGAGGCTTTTCACAAATATGACAATGTGTTGAGTTTTGGAAAGATGCCTCTTGCTCAGGAGTCATTACAAGGGGAATATATATCGCCATTTGACTTTTAATAAAATCATAAGTCTCAAATAATCTTTCAAAAAACACATCCATAACATTTGCACCACTATATAACTCTTCAGAAATAATCTTAGAATCTTTTACTACGACAAATGCAAATCCCGATGGAATATGTATATTGGAGTTTATAAAGCACTCAAAATCAGCATAAATCACAAATGGGGCTTTAAGTTGATATTTATAATTTTTAAATTGTAATGTATCTTGTTTAGACATTTCCACTCTTTGTGCATCAAAGTTCTTACAATATGTTATATGACATTCTAATTTATCTTTGGTGTAAAAATGTTGTAAACAAAACTTGCAAAAATACTTCTTGTGGTCTTGTTTCGTAGACCGTAGCATTAACCTATCAAAATCACGAATTAAACAGTAATGTGATTTACGACCTTGTAGTAATAATAATAGATCTATGTGAGCATTACTATTCAGTTTGGTTCTTCTTAATGGATATATAAATTTTTGGTCTTCAACTCCAAATACATTAACACTTATATTATTTTGTCTTTCAAATTTATCTATATCAGATATTTTAACAGGATACTTTATGTTTGTCATATTTAACTGATTTTCATAGGGTGCATATTTCGATACCCTTTCAGCATGTTTAGCATTCCTTGGATGTAAAGCTGCTAAAATTGACCAAAGGAAGCATTTATTATCAGCATTCTTTATATTTAAAACTGCTTTTGTCAATTTAATACTTTTTGGTGTGGGGATATATGACTTTGGAGTTAGGGGCTTATACTTGTAAACGTGCAACTGCCAATATTTAGTATGGTCATAAATCCATCCACTGCCTTCGGCTTGATATTTGTGTATGGAAGCATCAATCTTTAAAAGAGCATTTTCAATTTGAGGCTTTAAATCTCTCTTCTCAATGGTTAAGGTAGTAAGGCTTCTAAAATCTGCAATACATTCTTTCTCATTAACTAATTTTCCATTTTGATCTATTGTATATTTTATAAATTTGATTCTCCTTACTAAAGTCCATTTTATCGGTAGAGGACAAGACTGAAGAGTACTTTTAAGTTCAGTTTTAATTGATTCACCAACAAATTTAATCATTGTATATGGACATTTGTTACAAGAATTGATGTGTCTTTTAAAATGACCAACAACATTTCTTTTACAGAAATTACAAGTCTTATGAGTTTGTAATATATGAGATTTTAGAGCCATGTTATTATCACAGATTATATCACAAACTTTGCACAGTTTCACCTTCATTTTATGTATTACCTTGTAGTGGCGAATCAGGTTGCTTTTTTTGGAGAGCGATGCAAAACAATGTTGACATGTAGTCTTCATTTTTATATATGTAATTAAAAAATAGGTTGGCATCTTCTATATAGTAGAAATTACATTTTGACAATTTCAATTAATGAGAAATAATAATTTGAATTAGAATTTTATATTTTAATATTCAAAACAATTTCATACAATAAGATTTGGCAATTGTAATTTTCTAAATCAAAACTAAATCCAAAATCTTAAATAAAAAATACTTTTTAGCAATTCAGATTGCTGAGTCTACATATATACAGAGTGAGTGTTACCTATTTTAAAGGGGACTTGACAAAATTATATAGTATAATTTGGCTAAGTTTTAAAAAAATAACGTGTACAAACTTTTGACTCAAAGTTCCCCCGTGAGTGAATTTGGCTAAGTTTTTAAATAATAACTTGTGCACACTTTTGACTCAAAGTCCCCCCGTGAGTGAGTTTGGCTAAGTTTTTAAATAATAACTTGTGCACACTTTTGACTCAAAGTTCCCCCCGTGAGTAAATTTGGCTAAGTTTTAAAAAAATAACATGTACAAACTTTTGACTCAAAGTTCCCCCGTGAGTGAATTTGGCTAAGTTTTAAAAAATAACTTGTATATATTTTTGACTCACTTAAAAATAGTAATAACAAAATAAGTTACTTTTTTGGATAGAGAAGCAGCACACAGTTGACATGTAACTAAAAAAACTAAGTTAGCATGTTCTATATGGTGGAAATTACATTTTAGACAATTTCAATTAATGGGAAATAATAATTTAAATCAAAATTTTAAATTTTAATATTCAAAACAATTTAATACAATAAGATTTGGCAATTGTAATTTTCTAAATCAAAACTAAATCCAAAATCTTAAATAAAAATACTTTTTAGCAATTCAGAATACTGAGTCTACATATATACAGAGTGAGTGTTAGTTATAGAGAAGACTATGTTACCTATGTTAAAAGGGACTTGACAAAATTATATAGTGAGTATAATTCGGCTAAGTTTTTTAATAATAACTTGTACACATTTTGACTCAAAGTTCCCCAGTGCATGAAGTTTGGCTAAGTTTTTAAATAATAACTTGTGCAAACTTTTGACTCAAAGTCCCCCTCATGAGTGAATTTGGCTAAGTTTTTTAAAATAGACTTATATACATTTTAAGTTCCTTAGTGACTGTTCAAAATACTCTAAGTGTTTAAAAATAGATTTATATACATTTTTATAAGTTCCTTAGTGACTCAATTCGGCTAAGTTTTTAAAAATGGACTCGGGAAATTAGCTACACTCCTAAGTTAAAAGAAATACAGAGTATGAGTAGCCTACAAGCATCAATTACATCACCAATTGATCCCATGACCCGACACACGACAACATATTACATTAGTCTAGCTTAGATGTCAAAGACTTACCATAACAAGAAGATCCAGGTGGAAGAGTTAGTGATGATTCCGTAGAATGCCCCCCTTATATACCACAAAATTGTCTAAATTAATTTAGAACTTAACAATGGAAATTGAACAAACTGAAATTGAACAATTGAATAATTGAGGTCAATCAATCAAACATATTTGGCAATTGTCTAAACCTGCCCCAGACAGACTGGTGCCAGACAGGCAGAGAATGTTGACAATTGGTTTTGATTGGGGTCATTAGGTTACACTCACAGTCATTCATTTGAGTCAGGCATAGTTTACACATAGCCATAAGCATGCCCGAGTTCACGCACAAACCTCACATGATTTTGAAAATATACATGGGAATGGATGTGGATTTGAAATTTTAATAGAGTTTGAACATTTATATAGGCTTGTATTGGACGAGATCCAGGTCTTTTAAAAAAGTGGCCAAAAAATGAGCCATATTCCAGACGTGATTTTTAGTATTAACAAAAGTAGAAAATTTATATAGGGGTATATAGGTCAAGAGCTGGGTCTTTAAAAAAAGTGGCCAAAAAAAGCTCTTCCATTTTTTTCTCATTTTTCCCCTATAAAAAGTGCCCTAAAAGTGCCTCTAAAACGCCGAAAGTGGGGTCATATTGTCCTATTATATCTACTAGCCACAAGTGTAGCATCTTCAGGAGCAAAGTGTATCACATTACTAAACACAAACACTATCTTACTATTTACAGTTATTTACATTTTTCCGATTTACAGTCCGACCAAGAATGTAAATAATTGTAAATAGTAAAATAGTGTTTGTGCTAAGTAATGTGATAAACTTTGCTCCTGACGTTGAGTGCACTTTTGGCGAATTGTGCATCGAGCAAGAAAACTTTGAGCAAGAAGTCAATTTTCAAGAACCTGGCAACCATAAGGTAATATTATATTACGTTACTAGTCCTGAAAATAGGTGTTCCATACGAGTCCGGTAAACATATTTTGGACGAGTGATGTACGATATTTTGCGCCATACTAATAAATCTGTACAAATCCTTATATATTACCAACGACTAAAGGACTAACAACCACTAGTCATAACCTCTAAGAGAGGTTATGGTTTTGTTTACAACCCCTCATTGTCAAATACAGTATAATCAGCTGGTTAGTGTCTGGTAAAAACTTATTACAGTACGTAATGAAACCCTATTTGATTAAGTTGGCGGCAAACAGCTGTTTTCTGGGCTAAATCATTGTATGGGAAGTTCGTCAAAATAGTGTAGTGTGGCGTAAACCAATTCATTGAGTTTTGCGTAAAGCACAGACGTACTTTTTAGTTACAACTCAATACGAGCTGTCACTTTTTCCACTTGCACAGCTAAAGGAAGAACCATATATTTTTATTTAAATCATTGTCTTGCCCCTATTATTGTATTATGTCAAATAATTACCACCCAAATGTCTAATTCTGCTTCTTTGGGTCCAGACATGATGAGATAGAAAGCGTGTATATGTCTGATACTGTACAATATAGGAAACCAAAAGTAGGCTACAAAAGTAAAAAATAAGACTGTTTTGTAGTCAGAGCAAAACATGCTAACAAAAACCAATGAATTGATGTGACGTTAATAAACGTTATGCAATTAAAGTATTTGAAAAGAGATAAACAAAGAAATCGTCAGTAAATTTCGTCTAATAATCAACAGAAGACGCATCTAGTGTTTATAGGATAAAGAGTTCCAAGTACTGCTTCTTGTAACAATAAACCCTTCAATGGTAATTGGAAAACGTGTACTTCAACTTCTATTTGCTTTGTGATGTTTCTCTAGTTGTACACCAATTAATAATGCTAGTTTCGCTAAATTTTTACGGTATACTTTTCATAGTAGACTCCTTTTATCTATGATAGTAGGTACATTTATATAGTAGAAACTAAGTGTCTTCATGATTATTATCCATGAGATTTAATGGTATTAATAATTTTATGGTAAACTTAGTTATCCATTCGTTGACACTGTCTTTACGCAATCGTCGCGTAAACTACTATTTTCCGAATTATAATCAGACGTGTAATCCAAAATAACTGTTGAAAACTTTTGTACAATTTTTAATTTTGAATGGCATACCAAAATCCAATAAGAGATAATATAAAATCTTGATGAACGAATACTTTCATAGATGCTCATTCACCACCTCTATAAACTCCGACTACAGCTAGTTCGAATATATTGCACGTAGTTTGCAATTTAAGCTCTAGTGCGATTGTAAAAAGGTTGCTAAGGGGCAGAATAAAACTCATTTCGAGAACCATTCCACCAAGAAGTTGTGTTTGATGGATTGAATTTGACAAGGCCTGCTGGAGTAGATTCTTGTCCAGATTCTATTTCAATCGTAATTAATTTTGATGTTCCCACATTTGATATTTCGAAACTTTTTTTATCTGATGAAACCCATTTACAGTTCCAATTTACTTAGTGAATTAGAAAACCATGCTAAAACTTTTCACTCAAGCAGATTACATGTACAGAAAAGATTTTACATTTAACATGGCCGGGCACTTTTCAGAGCCCGGGCTCCGGGGCTCTGGCCCCCCTCCTGTCCCATCCTCTAGCCGTCCCTGTTCAGTGTACAAATCGTGGTCAATCGTTGTAAATATATTTTCCTTATTATAAATTACTAGCTGTACCCGCGGGCTTTGTCCCGTTTAACTTCATAAGTATTCGCATGGCTAATTCACGTCCTGGTTGAAGTTTGTTCGCTACGCTCACTCACCTTTAGGTTGGAGCTCGTTCGCTGCGCTCACTTGCCTTCACGTTAGCTCGTTCGCTACGCTAACTCGCCTCCAGGTTGAAGTTCGTTTGCTACGCTCACTCACCTTTTGGTTGGAAATTAGCTGTTGTCATAAATAAAAAAAAATAATAGTGCTGCACCCTGTTGGTAATCCTTGTAACTTTTATGCTATTGAACATCATAGAACAGAACCAACTTGTTTAATTGAAACAGCTGTTAAGATTCATTAATTCCTTTTAAATATGAAAAATCCTAAGATTAACAAGGGGAACTACAGAGCTACTGGGGCGGAGCCCGAAAGGGTTTTGAGATAAGAATATGCTTTAATGTTAATCGGGAATGTATCATCATGCCAAATTTCAGCCCAATCCGTCCAGTAGTTTATGCGTGATTGAGCAACACACACACAAACTCACAAACTTTCAGATTTATAATATTAGTAAGATTTGTGCTAAAGGGATAAACGTTCATGAAATAAAGAAACATATTATTAGAAAATAAAGTATATTCCATACATAAGCATTTTCTTACAAAAGGTCAATTCTGCGTACATAAATAGTTGAAAATTTCAGAAAATGGAATAACTTGTAAATTCTTATTTATCTCTGCAGTAATATCAATTATCTTATTGGTTGAACATCAGCTGATTCAGCATTTATTGTTGTCATAATGCACCAAGTCCTGGTAGGTAGATGTTTATGTACAAGAATAAACAGTTAAAACACTGAAAAAAGACAGCAAAAAAAAACATGATAAAAGTCATAAAAATTGAAAATGTTTCAACTTGTAAAATTTAATGATATCTTCTTCTTTTGTGTAAACTAAATGTATCCTGCACAAAGTTCTCCTTTTGTTCTTGTAACCTTGAAAGAGTCTGATGGTAGTATCAGAGTTTTACACTCACAGGATAGTCTCAGACGGTGGTTGGTTATATCACAACACCTTCTGTGTCCTTGGTCACATGATTTACTCATGTGGTAGTACGTGATCCTCTCGCTCACAGCCAAGTCTCAGACGGTGGTTGGTTCTATCACAGGCTTCCTTCTGTGTCCTTGGTCACATGATTTACTCATGTGGTAGTACGTGATCCTCCCGCTCACAGGTAAGTCTCAGACGGTGGTTGGTTCTATCACAGGGTTCCTTCTGTGTCCTTGGTCACATGATTTGCTCATGTGGTAGTACGTGAGCCTCCCGCTCACAGTTTAGTCTCAGACGGTGGTTGGATCTGTCACAGGGTTCCTTCTGTGTCCTTGGTCACATGATTTACTCATGTGGTAGTACGTGAGCCTCCCGCTCACAGGTAAGTCTCAGATGGTGGTTGGATCTGTAACAGGGTTCCTTCTGTGTCCTTGGTCACATGATTTACTCATGTGGTAGTACGTGATCCTCCCGCTCACAGGTAAGTCTCAGACGGTGGTTGGTTCTATCACAGGGTTCCTTCTGTATCCTTGGTCACATGATTTGCTCATGTGGTAGTACGTGAGCCTCCCGCTTACAGGTAAGTCTCAGACGGTATTTGGATCTGTCACAGGGTTCCTTCTGTGTCCTTGGTCACATGATTTACTCATGTGGTAGTACGTGAGCCTCCCGCTCACAGGTAAGTCTCAGATGGTGGTTGGATCTGTAAAAGGGTTCCTTCTGTGTCCTTGGTCACATGGTTTACTCATGTGGTAGTACGTGAGCCTCCCACTCACAGGTAAGTCTCAGACGGTGGTTGGTTCTATCACAGGGTTCCTTATGAGTCCTTGGTCACATGATTTACTCATGTGGTAGTACGTGAGCCTCACACTCACAGGTAAGCCTCAGACGGTGGTTGGTTCTATCACAGGGTTCCTTCTGAGTCCTTGATCACATGATTTACTCATGTGGTAGTACGTGAGCCTCACACTCACAGGTAAGCCTCAGACGGTGGTTGGTTCTATCACAGGGTTCCTTCTGAGTCCTTGGTCACATGATTTACTCATGTGGTAGTATGTGAGCCTCCCGCTCACAGGTAAGTCTCAGACGGTGGCAGGCCCTGTCACAGCGGGTGTAGGGTTCGTAGCTGGGTGCCTGTTGTTCGCTGAGGCTGGCTGAGCACGTAGCAGCGCCGATGAGGGCTGTGGTAGGAAGCGTATCCACTCGACGACGTGGCGCTGCGATTCTGAAACCGAAAAAAGCAAACCAAAAGAAACTAAACCGTACAGGACGTTCACAAAAATACCAGATGCAAGAGAAAATTTTTGTTTGTTAGTTAAGTAAGTTTTTTCTGGGAAGATAATGTTTTCGTGTTTTAATTCGTTTGAAAATCATTTTACTTGATTACAAACGTTTCTGAGAACTTCCCAAAGGTAACAAAAAAATCTACTACAAAGAATCAATTCTTGAATACTATTAAATCTATTTTTAATAATTAGTGATTTTTAATTTGTTGTATGTTTAGAATGGTTAGTAATATATATGATTTAATTGCCATACCTAATTTAAATTCGACATACCACCATCTAAATTAGCAGCCCTTCATTTTCTTAACCATATTCCCTATTGGTTAAAAAAGTGTTCCACCAATTAATGATTTATGTTATAACTTAGTGACCCGCTGCTGTAAAATGGGGTTCTCGGTGTTACAGTAGTCATACCACTACATTAACCATGGGCAATTTCAAAGATGTAAGCAAGAAAAACCATGCTTTAATCATCCTACTTGCATTTTCACAATGCTATGTGCGGCTAAGGAATACAGAGACTTCTCCCATAACTTCAACCAAAGGTAGTTTATAATTTTCCTATTATATGCGAGCTTATTTCACCCTTCAAATATAAAATTATGTTGAAAAAATGGGACAGAATTAAGATTTCTATACTGGGTGTAAAGAGTCGTAAAACAATTTATTCTTATATTCGTAGTACTGATAAATAGGAAAGTGGTTGTTTAGCTATACCATGTTGGAAATGCATCTTACTTTTATCCTCTGTCGTGGGCGAGGTCTAGAGATGCCTGTCTGGCAGAAGAGACTCCGGACTGTGCGGCGGAAGTTGCGAGTCATGAAGCAATACAGGAGAGGGTTGATGGCAGAGTTAGCGTGTCCCAGCAGCAGTGTGAAGGGGAACAACTTCATAAGCGTCTCCTGTCAAAGAAAATAAATGCAAAATAGTGAAACAGGTGAGTTAAAAATGACGTAAAAAGAGACTGTTCCTGATCATTTTGTTTAAATAAATTATCCTGAGTAATGAAACAGCTGATCTTAGTCAGTAACAATGCTACACAGATCATCTCACTCCATTCTACACTCATCCTTCACTCATATTTGGGTTAATATACCACATATGACATCAATGTGACATACCCATCTCAATTTTTGGTGTGTTGCCTAATTCAATTCTAACTTAGCCTTATCAATCAGTTGCGTATTTCAAGCAGATTATGAATGCAATAGTGACCTGAGGCAAGCCGACGGTCGGCAACGTCAGATCAAGGTCCAGGAGAAGTGACAGGAGGTTGTAGGGCAGCCAGCAGAGAGCGAACAGAATCGCGAGTAGCAGCAGAATACGCGCCACCCTTCTCCTTTCTCGTACGAGGCGAACCTGGAGAACAGTCAGAATTTCAACAACCAATACACCATACAGTTTTGTTTTGAGAACATCAAAAGAATGTCGTATTCCTGTGTTAAACACCCTCATCCATCTTCAAAGTATTGGAGATGGTTACCTGCTGATTGCTAGCGCTGCCATCGTCCTTATCAAACGGTGGTCGCACCACCCAGAGTTTGCGACCCATCAGTGTGTAGGCCAAGATCACCACACACCCTGGCGTCAGGTAGACCAGCACGAAGCACAACACTCCTAGAAAACAAAGTATTGACTGTGATGTTTCGAAGGTACACAAATAGTAGGTACTTTTGTTAATATAACGACCACGCCTAATAATTATAACCTAACCTAAGGATAGACTCTGTTTTAGGTTAGGTAAACTTAGGAGAAAATGTAGTAAGATTTTGTTATTTAAACTAATCAAAATCTGATTTTGAAATCGATTTCGTTATAGACAGTAACCAAAGTACCTAATAATATATTATTCGAAATCAATTGCTAACCTTGTCACATGTCCAACAGGCTCTCTAAAGTTAATGTTACCCAGTTTCAAGAACTTTCTATTTAGGTTACCTGGTATTTTTATGGATGCCTTGTGTTTTAATAAGTTCACGGATGCACATTTCGCCAGGGTGAGGCATTTTCACAGTTACACTAATATAAAACTTACTTTCTAATATTTACAAAAGTTTGTGAGCCACTTTAGCTAACATAACTACTGTTATAAGCGCGGTACGGGAGATTTACATCTCACTGACAGTGTCAGGGGTGTGAACGGTCTGGGGCGTGGGTTTCCCCAATTGTTGTACCTGTGATGTTGCCAGTTTTACAGTGTTGCCAGATCATCTGGACTCAGTTTTTATTTCATAGTTTGAAAAATAATGTAATTGTTGAAACCTTCTGTAATTTTTATCAGGCTATCAGGTCCAGATTATACCAACATGTAACCGAATCTGGGCCTGATATATTAGAGGAAATAATTTCGTGTTAGGAAATAAAACTTCAAGGTGAAGACAGTCAACCTAGCCTCAGCAAGAGTAGCTCTTTAATTTGAGAATACTTTAGCTGTAATGGAGAACTCTTTGATCATAGTTACCATAGGCCCGCCTGGAGCGGTGAGACCAGTCCTCTATACACCAGGTGAGGCTGTATTTCTTGACAGCAGCTGACAGGAGAGGATCGTCCCCCAGGTCTACCAACTCTGTCTCTCGGACCCACAGCACAGGCAGGAATATAGTCAGAGACACCACCCACAGGAACAGTATCATCTGGGAAACGTTACTGTTAGTTTTTAAAAATCAAGGCAATTGTTTTGCCACTTGTTAGTTAAGCTCAGGGAGTAAAAAAATTGTATCTATTGTGGTACTCGCACACTTAATTCTGTTCAACATTATGAATTTATTCTGTAATCCATGACAAATTCAACAGACACTTGAACAACGTGAGGTCCACAGGTAGAAGAAATTTGAACCATCAATATTTGATAGTGCAATGTCGTCTCCTAGTCATGGAGACACAACCTTAGACCGCTCGGCCTCTGATCAGTCCAAACTGTCCTCCACACTATGTACTATAGCACCGTCTAAGATAATAATTTATAAACTTTCCCACCCAGGCTGTGGGCTGCAGCGAAATGAAAATGGACTCAGAGAGGCTATGCTTAATTTGTTTCATATCTTTTTTCTCCCACAAAATAATAACATAATATAATTAGCTGTGTTTGAAGAACAATGACAGTTTAATTAAATCAGGAGATCCCAACGACTACTATGCACCACCGGTTGGATGATAAATTACTGTTAATTAAGTCCAGTTAACATTCCCTGCTTTAACTCGCTTTAGTTAACATCTGTGCAGGAAATTAAAACTGAACGTAGATATGAATATTCTGCAGAACATGATTGTGGCAAAACGTAATTTAGCGCAGTTGTAGTACAGTATTCATTTATTTTATGTACATTGTTTATTACTGTAATGCTCTTTTTAAGTCCTCTATCAAAATGCATGTTGTCGAAAATAGTAACATGTTTTAAGTTTTGGCAATGATATTTTAATACTTTTTGCCCAAAAGATGTTCGACCAAAACTCATAAGGGTGAATGCGTTTCTGATACCAATCCGGTTACTTAATAAGCCCGTTGGCCACGCAATGTGGTATGAGCTGCGAAGGACATATTTTTAACAAGCATAGCAGGTTCACGGTACAGGACAAACTGCATTGATTATGTCTTCTTGATATAACTAATAAAAGTAAAACTCAAGGCTTATTAGTTTTATCTATTATGGTGCTTGGTGTTGGCATATTCAATTCAACCCAATTTTTTTTTTAATATTAATATATTTTTTAAATCGGATTGACAACGTAGATTTCGAATAGATATTTTAAAACCCGTTTTACAAAGTTTTATTAAGGATATTAAAATTATCAACAAAACATTTTACTTGACAGTTTGGCCACATATTAAATAATATTTTAAAGAAATAAATTAAAGTAATAACAGATAATCTTTAAAAATACTTCTTACAATATTAAAGAAGGCAAATATTGTTCAAGTTGATTTCTACCTTTACTAAGTTTCTTTGTCGAAAAAAAAACAACGGTGAAGGCTGACCTACTGCAGTGCAGACGACACATCTCAGATATTTCCCATGTGAATGACAACAGCTGATCCGATAGTCCTCAAAGATCCTAAATTATTTGTGGTACAAACGTTCAAAACTTGGATTGGATTTCTTAATTGGGTATTGACGTTTGGATCTCTATACACAAAGAGTCCATGTGCAGTTAGATTAATTATTAATAAAAGGGGGACTACTTTTTATTGTATACACTACATTACTATATTTGAAAAAACTTAAAAATTTTAATACTTTTTGCCCAAATGATGTTCGACCAAAACTCATAAGGGTGAATGCGTTTCTGATACCAATCCGGTTACTTAATAAGCCCGTTGGCCACGCAATGTGGTATGGGCTGCAAACGACATATTTTTAACAAGCATAGCAGGTTCACGGTACAGGACAAACTGCATTGATTATGTCTTCTTGATATAACTAATAAAAGTAAAACTCAAGGCTTATTAGTTTTATCTATTATGGTGCTTGGTGTTGGCATATTCAATTCAACCCAATTTTTTTTTTAATATTAATATATTTTTTAAATCGGATTGACAACGTAGATTTCGAATAGATATTTTAAAACCCGTTTTACAAAGTTTTATTAAGGATATTAAAATTATCAACAAAACATTTTACTTGACAGTTTGGCCACATATTAAATAATATTTTAAAGAAATAAATTAAAGTAATAACAGATAATCTTTAAAAATACTTCTTACAATATTAAAGAAGGCAAATCCTAAATTATTTGTGGTACAAACGTTCAAAACTTGGATTGGATTTCTTAATTGGGTATTGACGTTTGGATCTCTATACACAAAGAGTCCATGTGCAGTTAGATTAATTATTAATAAAAGGGGGACTACCTTTTATTGTATACACTACATTACTATATTTGAAAAAACTCAAATATCAAATAAAAAAGTAATTAAAAGGAAAAATACAAACACAAATTCTCAAGGTTTTTTTTTAATTTTTGGTTCCCTCTAAACTTTTTAATATATTAGATCTATTTGTATACCTCTTAGATCTTGGTGGTTTACCTCTTTAAACTCGTGCATTACTATCAGTCTACCTCTTTATATTGATAGTCGCAACCAATTTACCTCTTTAAACTCTTGCATTACTATTAGTCTACCTCTTTGTATTAATAGTCGCAACCAATTCACCACTTTAAACTCGTGCATTACTATGAGTCTACCTCTTTATATTGATAGTCGCAACCAATTTACCTATTTAAACTCGTGTATCACTATCAGTCTACCTCTTTATCCTGATAATCGCAACCGGTTTATCCCTTTAAACTCGTGCATCACTATCAGTCTACATCTTTATCCTGATAATCGCAACCGGTTTATCTCTTTAAACTCGTATATCACCATCAGACTACCTCTTTATCTTGATAATCGCAACCGGTTTATCTCTTTAAACTCGTATATCACCATCAGACTACCTCTTTATCTTGATAATCGCAACCGGTTTATCTCTTTAAACTCGTATATCACCATCAGACTACCTCTTTATCCTGATAATCGCAACCGGTTTATCTCTTTAAACTCGTATATCACCATCAGACTACCTCTTTATCTTGATAATCGCAACCGGTTCACCTCTTTATTAAAATTGTTTTATCTTAAAAGTGGGAATAATGGAACTGATAACCTATATTACAATACCAGAAGTGTAGATAATTTGTTTTACAGGACCCCTAAAGTCAACAAAGAACTGTTCAAGCATTCGTATTTATTTTTGGGGCCTTTTGTTTTTAATATGTTGCCAATTGATATAAAAAGAAGTAACAATGTTAATAGTTTTTGTAAAAGGTTGAAGGAATGGTTATGTAATATAAATGATACTTCGTTGCTTCGTAATGTTTTATAATAAAATCTATGTTTTTCACATCGTTAAATTGTAGTACGTTTTTTATATATTTTGTGTTCATTATTTACATTTCAGGCAGTCAGATATGTATATTTTAATTTTTAGAAGTAGACTTATTTCAATATGTAACGCTACAGGTAGCAGCAGGAGTGATAATTTTAGTAATGGATTGATAAGACTGAACTCTTCATTTCATGTATAGATTAGATAAGTTTTGTGTACACTGGCCACAATTACTGGACAAAGTGGCCAGTTAATTTCCGAATTGTTTTATGATTTGATGATTGTTTGTTTTTGAGGAAATAAAATACATTATTATTCTTTATTCATTCTTTAAACTCGTATATCACCATCAGTCTACCTCTTTATCTTGATAATCGCAACCGGTTCACCTATTTAAACTCGTATATCACCATCAGTCTACCTCTTTATCTTGATAGTCGAAACAGGTTCACCTACTTAAACTCGTATATCACCATCAGTCTACCTCTTTATCCTGATGGTCGCAACCGGTTTACCTCTTTAAACTCGTATATCACTATCAGTCTGCCTCTTTATCTTGATAGTCGCAACTGGTTTACCTCTTTAAAATCGTGTATCACTATCAGTTTACTTCTTTATCTTGATAGTCGCAACCGGTTTACCAATTTAAACTTGTGCATCACTATCAGTCTACCTCTTTCATCTTGATAGGCGCAACCAGTTTACCTCTTTAAACTCGTATATCACCATCAATCTACACCTCTTTATCTTGATAGTCACAACCGGTTTACCTCTTTAAACTCGTATATCACTATCAGTCTGCCTCTTTATCTTGATAGTCGCAACCGGTTTACCAATTTAAACCCGTGCATCACTATTAGTTTAACCAATTTAAGTCACAACAGGTTCACGTCTTTAAACTCGTTCATCACTACCAGTTAACTTTTTGAATATTATTACAGGTTTAACCTCTTCATCCTTATACATCACTTTTAGTTTACCTCTTCAATTTTTACAGTCACAACAGGTTTACTTCTTTAATCTTGACAGTCACAACAGTTTGTTCCTCTTTATCCTCATACGCCACTCTCAGTTTACGTCTTTAATCTAAAGTCGCAATCGGTTACTTCTTTAACCATTCACTTCACTCAGCTAGACTAATTAACTGCATACATAGACTATTAGTACACCTTTTTACCGTTGCACATAAAATATCAGATTAGGTTGTACAATCAGCTTAATTTGTAGGTAAGTAGGTGCTAACACATGATGGGGGAGTTACTTACAAATATGGTGGATTTGCGGTTGAACACCTTTCTGAAAGCCATGGAGTGTCGGATAGCAAGGTATCTGTCGATACTCATAGCGGTGATGGTAAATACACTCGCACCAACACTCACGCCTACAAATAAAAACTTATTATATACAATTATAAAACTTTCTTGACTTCTTACACACACACACCCTTAAATTTTAACAACATAATGTAAAATAATACATGAGTGTTGAAAGTTCATACTGCTTCAGATCTGATTCGATTTACGTTTAAATCCACTACGATTGTTTGCCTCAATTCCCTTGAAGGAGATCAATTATTTATAATATGATCATTACATGGGAATGAAACTTTGATATAAAATTACACTTCAAACACAATTACTTCAATTTCTTATGACAAGGACTATCCTTTTCCTACAGTTACCTAACAATGTACATGTTCTCTCACTGATTTGAGAAAGCAAAGTGGCCAATTCGCTCATCAGTGAGACAATGTTAACATTGTCTCACTCTAATTACTTTGTCTCACTCCAGATTTGCAACGTGAAGGCACGAAATAGTGGGCGCGTAACATGCAGGCAACGTCGTATGCGCGCGAAATACGTTGGCAGCACTGGCTGTAAATCAGCTGGTCAACTGTTGTACTGTTGTATTTGTCACTTCACATTAAATGTTATATTAAAAGTTCACTTCTGTGTAAAAATAGGTTATGTTTCTTCACCAATTTATTTGTTTTATGGTAACTGTACTCACTGTAGGAAAAGTATAATGTGCAACTCGAGTTCAAAGTACAATTGCCTCACTCAAGAAACCATTCCTCACTCGCCTACGGCTCGTGAGTAAGGATTTCTCTCGAGTGAGTCAATTGCTCACTTTTCTCACTAGTTGCACAAATAACTATTTCCTACAGTTACCTAACAATGTACATGTTCTCTCACTGATTTGAGAAAGCAAAGTGGCCAATTCGCTCATCAGTGAGACAATGTTAACATTGTCTCACTCTAATTACTTTGTCTCACTCCAGATTTGCAACGTGAAGGCACGAAATAGTGGGCGCGTAACATGCAGGCAACGTCGTATGCGCGCGAAATACGTTGGCAGCACTGGCTGTAAATCGGCTGGTCAACTGTTGTACTGTTGTATTTGTCACTTCACATTAAATGTTATATTAAAAGTTCACTTCTGTGTAAAAATAGGTTATGTTTCTTCACCAATTTATTTGTTTTATGGTAACTGTACTAACTGTAGGAAAAGTATAATGTGCAACTCGAGTTCAAAGTACAATTGCCTTACTCAAGAAACCATTCCTCACTCGCCTACGGCTCGTGATTAAGGATTTCTCTCGAGTGAGTCAATTGCTCACTTTTCTCACTAGTTGCACAAATAACTATTGTTTGGGTCTTTTCAAGAAGAGGACTGCCACAGATAGTGCACTGCAGAGTTTTGGTTAGTTTAGGTTGTTTTAGGATAGGTTAGATTAGGTTGTTTTAGGTTAGGTTAGGTTAGGTTGGTTTAGTTTACATTATTACGATGACAAACAAGACACAATCTATTAAACACACGAATAGGACACGTACAAATGTAAGCTTTTGTACCGTCGCCTCTTTACACAACATGACCACTTTTTTGCAAATATTACATTTCTTATCATTATCATAAACTAAACTGAACTAAAAACTACTCAGGCTGTACCTACCTAACCTAACCTCCGCGCACTGTGAAAGATTAGCGGTCCTCTTCTAAGAAAAGACACCTTAGTTCTTGCACAGATAAGTAAGGTACAGAGGAAACATGCTTATGGGAAACCGTGCCCTTACAGCTCTGGTATGGAGCGGAAATATACTTGTGACGAGCAAGGAAGAAGCCTGCTTGCCTGCCGAGTCCGACCGGTGATCACTGTGAGGATATTCCTATAGCACAGTACACAGGGTGTTCCTCCATCGTGCGTTGTAGTGCACGAGAGTGAGGGGGGCGGTTCGATACTTTGCTCTAGACACCAGCGCTAGTGCTAGACACCACTTAAGTTTAAAGGAGTATATCCTCTGATCCTTACTTCTCTGTGGTTCTCGTTAAGAGTCCTTGGAGCCTAGACGTTCTTAACTCATAAAACTACAAAGAAAATTTCTGACCTCACAGTCTCCTAGATAGTTAAATTATAATCACTTTGGTGTTTGAAAAACTATTTTTGGGTGATAATTTAATCTTCAGCAGCTTTTACATTTAGTTAGTCATGCACTAAAATCGTTTAGTAATATTATTAATCGATTCACCTTGTAAGTATGACGTCAGCTTGCACATAGTCTCCCCATAGAGCCAAAGTCCCGTGACGGACTGAGCCACAGCCATCGGCATACAAATAAACGTCACCAGAAGATCTGCTACTGACAGGTTCACCAAGAAGTAGTTGGTCACACTGTAAGTAGAACAAAGATATTTCAAGTTTGTTCCAAGGAAGATAAGGTGTGTTTACAAGACATCAGTACTACATTGAAAATTTTTTCTATCCTAAGACGCTAGGCACGAGTCTGGGTTTTTCACATTACTTCAGGCTAGACCTAGGGGTGGATAAAATACATTGGTGATTTGGTGGGATTTGAACGCAGGACCTTAGAGACCGAAGTCCCGCACTCAAGCCAATAGACCAGCTCACTCCCTCACTACGTTTACTAATAAATATTATCAGATGATTCAATGCATTGCCTCTGTTATCGCTGTGTAATAAAGCTACGTACAATATAGTTACACAATAAAAGTAGTCCCACTCATCGTCATTTCAGTTGAAAGTATTAAGTAAGTATTACATTATTGCATCATCGTTTTGCTTTTAACAAGCTTCACCTTCAGATACGCTATTCTAACTAATCTCAACGTAATTCAGAATATTGCGACATAATCTGCTTATACAGTTTGTTAGCCTTTGTGCAATCGTCCAATGCTCACACGATATTAAAAAGCCAGCGTCTATTAGAAACACGGTGTCTTATTTCCCTTGCCCAGTTTCGTGATATCTAAGTATCAAAACAACTCGTACCGTTCCTTTATGTTGTATCATTTGCTTTCATGAATACTAGGGGAAACCCGTCGAAATCGACGGTTACTATTGAGAGTTTATAGCTTACTTCAGCTAACTGCGGTGATAGAGTGAAAATCTTATTTAAATTAAGGGAGGATTAGCATACAGTAATAATGAATATGAGATTGCGTAACTACCTTCAAAAACGTGGTTGGCTTTATGTTGCCCAAAAGGTTTTTTAGGAGTGTTATAATAATTGATTCTTGTTCAAGTTTTGTATTCACAATCAAACTTTACCAGTTAATCTCGCATTGATCAAACAAAGCATTGGATTGGATCTCTTCACAAACATGTAAACTTCCCTAGTTTATTCTAGAATTTTGTCTGATGATGCTTGATTGTACAGAATCATTATGCAAACATGTATGTATATTGTAAACATAATCATTATGGATAGATAATAAATGTATGTATATTGTAAACAGAATCATTATGGATAGCTAATAAATGTATGCATATTGTTAACATAATAATTATGGATAGCTAATAAATGTATGTATATTGTAAACAGAATCATTATGGATAGCTAATAAATGTATGTATATTGTAAACAGAATCATTATGGATAGCTAATAAATGTATGCATATTGTTAACATAATCATTATGGATAGCTAATAAATGTATGTATATTGTAAACAGAATCATTATGGATAGCTAATAAATGTATGTATATTGTAAACAGAATCATTATGGATAGCTAATAAATGTATGTATATTGTAATCAGAATCATTATGGATAGCTAATAAATGTATGTATATTGTAAACAGAATCATTATGGATAGCTAATAAATGTATGTATATTGTAATGAGAATCATTATTGATAGCTAATAAATGTATGCATATTGTAAACATAATCATTATGGATAGCTAATAAATGTATGCATGTTGTAATGAGAATCATTATGGATAGCTAATAAATGTATGCATGTTGTAATGAGAATCATTATGGATAGCTAATAAATGTATGTATAATGTAAACAGAATCATTATGGATAGCTAATAAATGTATTAATATTGTAAACAGAATCATTATGGATAGCTAATAAATGTATGTATATTGTAAATAGAATCATTATGGATAGCTAATAAATGTATTAATATTGTAAACAGAATCATTATGGATAGCTAATAAATGGCATTACCTGTTCATAGCGGCACTTGATTACAGTTAGCAATGCATTTAGTAAAGTGGCATCTACCTGCGCATATAGTGGTACTTGAAGACGACGATGATGATAAGAGAGTTAGCAGCAGCAGCTATCAGGAAGAGCGGCAGATAGCAGGATATCAGCACGATGTGGCGAGGTTCGGTGTACCTCAGCTGAGATTTGCTGAACTCCCTTATCAGCTGATCGATCAGCTGGTTGGTTGTCTCATTGTCACCCAGCTGGTAAATGTCTTCTTGATCGCTGCAGTTCATCTTGGTTGACGTCACTTCTTGATTTCCGACATGTTTTTTCTCCTGAATTAATAACATTGGTTGGTTTATAGTAACTTATATTTAAGTCTAATTTCTAGCTTTGGAACCAACTACTGTGCAACATTTTCCATAGTTCAAATTGTTTTTAGAAGTGGCCTAGAATGACCAATTGTAAACTATTGCGCATTTCAAATAATTCTCGCTTGACTTTGGTAAATGTAACTTGGAAGGTGTAATAATTTTAGACACAGTTTTGTGCTTACACGTTTAATAATTTGGATGTATTTTGTATATAAAGTAGTAAACATACGATGGCGTAAAACTATCCAAACAGCTCATAGATGCCATATCGATTTTGCTGGTTCGAAAACTCATTCGAGTGTATAAAAAAAAATAAAATAGACTGGGACGGTGGCGACGTCCTGTAATCCAGCTACTAGAAGGTCACGAATTGTGGATATTTACAGGCATGCACTGTGGATACGATACTCCCTGGTGTGGATTAACGTCCGCACTAGTGAGTACTACGACTGTCGGCAGTATTATCCTGATAGTTAGACCGATTCGTTAATACCAAGGAAAAAATGTGGTTCAGATTCAACTATAAACTGTAGGTCCTTAAGTTGCCATTAGCTGTATGGGCTATTAACAGCTGTGTCTAAGGAATATGTCGGCCTTAGTCACTAACAAGACTACAACATCCTGCCACTCATCCTACCCTCATCTCCATTCATACTTGGCTCAAAATACCTAATTTGTATGGTCCATTTCATTGAAAAGTATTAAAATATCAAAACTTCTTTGAGTAATCGTGTTTCCTAATTTTTTTAACTAATATTGTTTTTTTACTCTGCGGACGTCACTATATAAAAGTAATTTGGTCCCTGGTCTAGATCCTACCACTAGATCAAACGTAATAGTGAGCTACTTGCCTATAGGTAAATCCGTTAAAACAAAATATATTTTTATAAAAGCGGGTGTTCTTACTGGTTAAACTAGATCATATTCCCTGTTGACATTTGAGTGCAATTTTAAGACTGGTTTTAAAATTTAAACGCAATCTCTAAAACCTATCTGCAGAGAAGTAGGTATTGTCTAAATTGTCCATATTATTTGCCAGCTGGAAACAGAATCTGTCTGTAAAAATGAGTTGAATTGGAACTGAAATAGACGCGCTGAAGAATATAACACAACCTCTCTGTTCTACGGACACCCAATCAAAAGTGTTAGCTGTGTCAGTTGGAGCGGGCTAATTGTATATCGATTCCATTGCGCAATAAGTTGAGCCTGAAGATCTTTACGCTCAGACAGTTCTTGAGTGGCAGGAAAAATGTAATATCCTGCCAAAGAGTTGCAATAGTTTACACGATAGCAGAGTAATGTTTAGTAAAAATTATTTGGTTTAAATTTTGATTTCGAACCTTAGGTAAGTGATGTATTATTAATTCATTGTCCGTGGTGATCATAAATTAATTAATTACGTCTTTATTATGGATAACATTTTCTATATACATTCCACACCACTTGACCACTTACAGTAAAGTTAGGATGAAAAACAAATTTCTTTGGTGTAGCCTATAAACTAATTTATAATTAAATTAGTTTTACATAAAGGTAATGCAATCTACTGACTAAGTTCAATTTTAAATGAAACCGTGTACACAAACTTTCAACAATTCATTAAGACTGCTTCTAAAGAATAGATTAAGATTTATAATATCTTTAACTAAAGGTTTATAAATCTACAATAATTAAGGTAACCCATAAATGTACCGAGTGTGGTCGTTCCCGTGCGAGACGAAGTCGAGTACGGGATTACCATACGAGTCCGGTACACACATTTTGGACGAGTGACGTACGATAGTTGACGCCATACTAATAAATCTGTACATATCCTTATATATTTCCACCAACTAAAGGACTAAAAATCACTAGTCATAACCTCTAAGAGAGGTTATGTTTTTGTTTATAACAATCCACTGCCACCTAAATGTAGTATAATCCGGTAAAACTCATTAAAGTACAGTAGTACGCAATGACACCCCATTTGAATAAGCTGGCGGCAAACAGCTGTTTTCTGGACTAAATCCTTGCGTGGGAAGTTCGTCAAAATAATGTAGTGTGGCGTAATAGTATATTACGTTACTAGTCCTGAAAATAAGTTTTTACCGGACGAGTGTGGTTGTTCCCGTGCGAGACGAAGTCGGGTACGGTATTACCATACGAGTCCGGTACACACATTTTGGACGAGTTACGTACGATAGTTTACGCCATACTACTAAATCTGTACAAATCCTTATATATTCCACCAATTAAAGGACTAAAAATCACTAGTCATAAAAACCCCATTTGAATAAGCTGGTGGCAAACAGCTGTATTCTGGACTAAATCCTTGCGTGAGAAGTTCGTCAAAATAATGTAGTGTGGCGTAAAAAATATTTTAACCTTTTATGGTCTTTAATACTATATTTTAAATCAGTATTAACTGTTATCATTGACTATATATACCTATAGTCAGGTATATATACCTATATACCTGTAGGTAGATATAGTCAATGCTGTTATGTAATAGCAGATATATTCCAAACAGACTATTTTTAAGAAACATTAACCTATAAATAGCTAATTAATAGATAAATTTCACCAACGCTGTACTTTGGTAAAATTTAATTATTCTTTGTACTATAAAATTTATGTTCCAATAAGCAATGGCAATTTTATTTAAATAAAATAATTTAAATAATTCATATAAAGTATTAAAGTATTTAGGTATTCATTCATTTCTAAGATGAGCGAGTTCGGCTATCGATTCACCAAACGATCCATTAATTTATTCTCGCGAATTCCGCATTATTTCACTCAAACCACGAATAGCAGAAAAGAAACGGTATGGATAATAAACATAAACAAATGACGTCACTGACCCGCATGTCTACACTAGCCGTAACTGCTGGTTTGGTTGTTTTATGACAGCTCTATTTAAACAACAATGTTTCGGGCCAGTACGTTATTTGTTTATGTTTACGATTCTTACCATTTCTGTTCTTATATTCGTGGCTCAAACTATTTTGGACGACGAAGTTCGTCGTTAAAACTAAAATTAGAAAATATATTACAGTTCCGGGGCTACAACAATGAATTTTACAATTAGAACATCAAACAAGTACTGAATTACACCTGTTTTGTGTTAAATTGGTAAGTTTCTTAACTGTAACATTGACTATCTTATTTAGATAGTAATAAACGAATTATAAACAAACTTGCTGCTCTCATTAAACTTATTGGACTAAGGTTTGTTTTTTCCGCCAGACAAGTCAAACAACAAACGTTCACGGCTCATAGCCTTGTTTGTTTACTTGCTACAGCAAACACAACTGTTTGCCAGGGCTGTCCTGAAATTTGCTTGACATTTCATTGTAATTAACACAGATATAAATCAAAGTGTTTATTTTCAAGTTAAAAATAAGCGTTTGAATCTCAGTCGTTGATTTAAAAAAAAGTAAAAGGGTCCAATTAAAATTATCGACTGATTACAAACTAAACACGGCCCTTTGAACATTTTGGTGAAAATAATGTTCACCTCACACCTGGTTACACGATAACCTAGTTTATTACTATTTTTAGATTTCTTAGGAACTTATGAACAATGATTTCATATGTCAGGCTATACATATAGCCTATGTAATTACGATAAATATTTTTAAACTTTAACCGTATACTAGCACGAAACCCGTCGTTGCCTGGGTCAAAATGCAATGCACAAAAATGGCTATAAAAACTCATATGAAATCAACAATTGCATCTAAGTGTCTGTTATAGCTCAGTTCATATTAGCATAATTTATTTGACTTCCCCTTTCATACAACACCCACTGGCATGTTAATCTTCAAAATTTATATGCCTTTTAAATTTACATTCTGTATACTTAGATGTTCATAGTATTTTTATTTACATAATAACGAAACGATAGAAGCTCTTACCATTCGTTTATAAAGCGTTGTTAGCCTACTATGGCTGAAATCTAAAAAAAAAAAAACTGAAATATTATAGAACGATTTTGAACATTTTCACACACGGATATTCAGCAAAATCTCGAACAACCACAACCTTTTTTTGATAAAACATTTCACTATTGTTATTTGGGACACCAATGTTATCAAAGTAAATGAAACATCAACAAACAACACATACGATCAGCTGGTTCATAGTGTTATATTACAACTAATAATAAACGTCATTATAAACATTAAGAAACATGGTGGAAAGACCACCATGATTAAGAGAAACGACGACTACACACTTACCATCGATTAAAGAAACAAACATTTAACATTGATTTTAAAAATAAATTGCAACCGTGTTCAACTTCGGCTTACAGTACTGTATTCTCTTTGGTATTCAATGGACCTATGTAGCAAAACAATACTACTTATGATTATAGTTTCAAAAACTACGAATGGCACACTTGGAAATCCTAAAAGGGGCGATGAGGGATAATGCAAAGTACGTTAATGTATTGAAATTAAAAACTCAGTGATTTCTTTAATAATTAATTAAACAAATAATGATTGGTGGTGTTATTTGTTCTATGGTATGATGACACATGAACAACATAGCGCAATATTTACGATCGGAATATATCCACGTTCATAAAATCTGTTGTCGATATTTTTATCGTCAAATTTACTGATTCTAAAACGAATTATTGATACAGGTACCAAATCATAAATTTACTTAATTTCCATCCCAAAATAAATGTTTTTAGACCCTTAACAGAATTAATCATATGTAAAGTAATGTATGCAAACTATTTCAACCCAATTGAATAGATTAAATATTTATTCTAAGAAAGAAAAGAAGCGAATCGAAGTGTGTGTTCCAGTTCACATTGGATTAATGAATAAAAGTATTTTCGATGATTAATTTTCCATAGTGGTGACAATCTATCGTAACTATTATACACTATCAAAGCATACACTTACTTAACATTAATAGTTTTAAAATATATTTTACTGTATGATACCACAAAAACTCTATTTAAGTCTAGAGAATTACAGCTTATTCACACATTAAATTCAAAGTTTTGTAGTCATATTGTGATTATTATTTGAACTTAAAATTTATGTTATCACAGAAAATATTACTTTTGAAATTCACAGATAAAACAATAACAAAGCAATGAGTTTCATGAAATCTTTTGTATTCAATACATATTCTATTTTTTATCATCCACTGGGTCTAACCACAAAACACCCATAAATTTATAGATAAAAGAATTCACCTACTTAAAGAAGATACGGGGTGAATTTAAAATGCTACAAATTGTTTGCTATCGGGTATATTTATCTTTTTCTTGAACCCAAGATAAGACTTTTTAATTTTCGACAACTGCCTAATTGCTAATTCCTGTTTTAACTTACATTTGCGATTTGGCCGAGACCTTACGAGCGGCGTAGAAACGAACTTACAAAACGGAAACCAGAAGGAAACTGAGCGTCGAGATCGTGTGAAACTCCAGGCGCCGGCGTCACACACACAAACACGCACCTACTCACACACACGCACGCAAATCGGACATACGCTCCTGGACCAATTAACTTCAAATGTTTAACGAAATAGAATTATCATCAGTTTAGATGGGGACGCCAGGTGCGTTGTAAACCCAAATAAATATGAGTGAAGGATGAGTGTAGAATGTGAGATGATCTGTTACTGACTAGATCAGCTGTTTCATTAGCCAGGATCATTTATTTGAGCCCAATAATCAGGAACAGCTGGGTCGAGTTTCAAGTAATAAAAAAGCATAGCGAGATCGATGCGGCAACCTTTTGATTGCTAGGCAAGCCCTATAACCACGTAGCTGCCCAGCCGGTTGTAGCAAAATTCCAAGGTCTTTTGTAAAAAAATTCAAAGCTAAGTATGCATTTTTTAAACTTACACGGTTTTTTTTTTCAAAATAGAACTATAAACAAGCGAATTACAACAGTTGTTTTTCCTCCATAAGAATTTTTTTAACTTATAGTTTCTTTATATTTTCTTTGTAGCCAATAAGCGTACGGAAACAATTCAATATACTAAATTATTCGTTTTAAGCTACACAAAATAGTTTACAAAGAAATATCAAAACTTTTTGTTAGGGGGGGGGGTCAAAATGGGAAAACCAAATGTTTACTCCATAAAACCCCTATAAACCCCCTTTAAACCGATCATGCTGGTTCGTGAACTTGTTCGGATAAACGTAGGTTTGCACGTTTGTACCAAATTTAATCAAATCAGGATGGATCTGCTCAACTTATCGAGCTAACGGACACATTATAAATATATATTTATATTATGTGAATTGGACGAATGGTGTTTCCGCCTCTGGGGACATAAAAACAAATCACTAAATTGGAACCCACTTATTAGACCTACGGTAATAACTTATTGATATTGGTTTATTTGTGATATTGGAAATTCACTGAACATTTTGAAGGTAACAAAAATAATTTCATAAATTGTTTCAACAGTGGAAGAGGACTAAAAGAGATTTCAAAGAGTTGAGTGATGCGTGGTCTCAAACTCTTAAGATGATGACACTCAGTGATAAGTTCAGCTAGGTTTTTATGAAAACTGGAAGCTGCTGGTTGAGTCAGATTTAAAAATTGTTTTTTTGTTTGCATCATAAATTGTGTTTTTCTTCTAACATTTACTTATTTTGTTTTTGTTACTCGTCCTATGTCCAACAAGTTTGATATTTTATTTAATAGCATCCGTACAAAAACACACTTAGGTTTTCTTTATATTTCATGTACATTTTCTATTTTCCTTACTTTCCTTGTGACCTTAATTAGGCCAGTATTATCTTTTGGTAACGATAAAATAAAACAATAAACAATCCTGTAGATGTTTAACTTCAATCCTTAATTATTTGCATAACTTGAGAAAACATTAGACAAGTCGAAAATATATCACACATAATTAAGATTTGAGATAAAGCCAGGATTTATGTTTATATTTTTTTAATTAATTGTTAATCCTCCAATAACCTAAATTTATGTATTCCTACTCCTCCTAAACCAATGTAATCTTCCATTGACAAAGTATTAGCAAACTTGGTGATGAATCAAAGGAATTAAAAATAAATGTTGATGGTTGATGGTCAGATGAGAAAAAGGGGCCGTATTACTTCCTCCATAAAATGAAATATCCTCTCTTGGAACTCTAACATAACTCTTTTCATTTGCGAAAAAGGACATGTACGATATTCGTGATAAACATAAACATTGAAGTACAGTTTAGTGCTTTAAAAGCCACATGTACTTCGCACGGATGTTAACTGTTTCCAATAATCAAGGAAATTGACATTCCGCACTCGCTGCCAAGAAGTGAATTTTGCCACCTGCAACAAGCTACTCAAAATAGACCGTTGGGAATGACCGTGTGTTAGTAAATTAGTTGGTAGATAAAATGTTTGGTATCTTGACTTCAAATATTTACGAGGTTTAGTAAATTATGTTAATTTAATTTTCTTCTTATCCAAACAATAATTAAACACTTTTTATGTTACCTATTTTAAGAAGTAAGCCTTAACAACCTATTTAATTTATACAACTATTTATTCAGCAGGATAACGTTTTGTACAAATTATACATGGGTTATACTAGCACTGCAATATAAGGTATATTATTCATCAAAAATGAACGCGTAAATAAAGTCTGTAGTAAACGAGGATTAGACGAACACTAAAAATCATTGAAAGTAAATAATATAATCTTTTAGAAAGGGAAAACGACGATGAAAACATACTGTTTCTCCAATGAATATGAAAATCCGGATAAATATTTACATACTTTGTCTCGCGGCGTGTTTTTGAATTTAAACAATCTCCATCGTTTGGTTTGCCGCGGGCTGTTTTTAGTGGGAACGAAGTGTAAAGCTAATCTCAAGAAGTGTTATGTTTCCATTAAGGCGTTTTATTAGACAGGTTTTCCTTGGACAGTTTTTAAATATTCTTTGTGATTTCTGTTTACTAAAAGGCTATCCACATTATAAAACGTTTTCATCGAAAATGTAAGCAAAAGAATAAAAACACCTGTTTGGAATAAAATCCATGTGTAGCTTTGTAGCACAGCTGTTTTTAGCTATGAAGCTAAACTCACAACTGCAATTTTGTTTGTAATGTTTATGGTATTTCACAATGATGTAATATACTTCTGTATTGTTGACAATTGCATTTTTAACAATATAAAATTACATACAAACGTTTGAGAAATTACTTTGAACAAAGGGAGCCTTGAAATAGATTTAAGAAGAATAATTATGATGTTAAAATTCAAAGGGAATAGTTGTCTATACTTTGCCATTAATAGCATTGTAAAAATGTCTTGTATGCACATGGTTGTAAAAGAATGATGTAATATTCAGCACGATTTTATTTATAACTTTTTTATGGAGAAGAATTAAAAATAATGAACTGAACAAGCCAACTGCTATGGTAAACCGTTTTAAGATATTACAAACAGACTGAAAACTTTTGGATGAATACTAAAAAGCAACAATGCTAACCATAGATTGCCTTGGGTTTTACAAAAATCATACTTATTTGTTTAATAATATAACTTTTAAATTTAAATTCTACTCCTAAAGAAGCACTATGTTGATTAAATTATATTGGCTCAGAATACTACTCCATACAGCTGGGAAATCTCACAGCCCCTCTCTACCTGAATATATCATAACGATACAAAGGTCAACCCAAAATAACTCCTTTGAGAAATGCATTGTGAATACAATCTTCATCAAGTGAATATTACTGAATGTATTACACGAATATATAATTTATTATTGTAAATTAGTTTGATTAATAAATAGCTCAACATTCTTAACTAGCTAAACATTAAGGTACATACCTTTACGTCCACAGTTCAAATATGTATGGTTAAACCCACTACATGTTTCGAGAGAGAGAGAGGCTTAACTAGCTCATAACTAAGGTTCTTAATAATTTGTTTGATGTCCCGACAACTAAAGTTATCTTTGTTTAGACGTTAAACATACATTTAGTTGTCTTCTTGTTTCGACAGTCAAAGGTTCATAGTAATTAACTGTGAATAAATGGGTGGTATGCTTAAAGATGACATGCAACGCAAAATCCCATTAAATTGGTGGAATTTACAACTTCAAAACACGTATAAAAAACCAAACGCATACAGAGTGTACAATAAAAGTGGGGACATAATTTATGTAGTGATTCCTTGGATAAAACTATAGTGAAAATCGAGAATAAACGTTTCCCAAAATCGCTTCGTTAACCAGATATCCATCATTTTGTATTTTTTGCTTGAAAATTTATATATTTGGATTGTTTCAACCGATCTTTAAATAGGTAGGTCAGACCCCATATTAGTAAAAAGTTATCTTGATTCAAAATAAAATTTAAATCAGTGGCCATTAAAACTTTTTAACTTAAACTACTAAAATGTGGCTGATTTTATAAAAAAAAATGTCAAGAAAGTTAAAAGAGCTAGTAAAAAATGACTGAAATATCATCGATTTTTGTTGTAAAATGAGGCACACCTGGCTAGCTAAGCCATATTAATTCTACTTCGTTTTACAACTAAAAATCTTAATATTTCAGTAATTTTTTATTTGATCTTTGTGAACTTGGTGTCGTTAATTAGGGAACTTAAATACTAAATAAAAGTGTTCTTGAAATATGGTCATAAATTCAGCCATTATTAAGTAATTTAAATATAAAAAAAACTAACCCTTAACCTCGCATTAATCTACCCAATATTTAGTGTTGCCTGACATAAACTCTTGAATGAAATAGTGTTATTACCAGAAAGTCAAATATTTCCACACGCTCTTGATCTTGGGAAGTAAACATAAACATATTTACTGCCAAAACACATTTCACCGACGGTCGGAGCCTATTAAAACACGATCTAATGCGTACATTGAAGCAACACTGTTACATTTTGCTAAGAATCTTAAAAATGTTAATATTCTATAGATTCTAAATATACATGGTGATTGATATAAGTGTGCCAGCTGTTTTATTCGAAAGTTATAAGAGATATAAACGATGTTAAATTGTAAATTTTTTACTGCCTTAAATTTTTTTAATGTTGGTCAAGTTGAAACAATAACTTTAGCCACCATTTTTCTAATATGGCCGCCAACTTTGATTTTTCTAATCGAAGACCCTATATTTTATGATTGTAAAAGTAAATTAATTTAAAAAAAAGTTTTTGTTCTTGGCAATTTTCTCTGACACCCCTATGACCAGAACGACTGAACATATGGCATTTAAAATTAATTAATTGATAAAATGTCTATAGGAAAGACCTATGTTAGAAACAAGCATATTTTCGAATTTTATTCATTAAATGAACAATTATTGGCTAGATGCTCGGAAAAAAATCAAAACTATTCAAAAGTCCAACTTTCCAACGCTCTCACACCTTAATAATTTAGATGTACATTTTATATAACAAATCGGCCACATAAAAAATATTCAAATGTTTTCAATTGTTTCTGAGGACGACAAATCTGTTTATTTTGGCTGCAAATCCGGATTTTCTGTGATTCATGTTTTTCACTCCTCCGATGAACAGAGGTTTTATTAAACTTCGGTGATTTATTTTCGTTTTGTTATTCTTTTCGGTTATGGCGAATGTTGATTTAAAGAATATGTACTATTATTTAATTATTTAAACTCTTTAGGCTTTCTTATCAGCAATAATATTATTAGCTAAAAACATTATCAACGATGAAATATTCAAAGAGATTAATGAAATTTAAAATGTGAGAGAACTGAGCAATTTTGATACGTTGCTTTTGAATATGTTTTGTAATGAGCAAGGTTAAAATTCTTGGACAACAGTTTCTCGAGTCCACTCTTTATCAAATTGAGAAAAGGAGAAAATCCTTACATTTCTTGGTAATCCTTTGAAATTAATGTTCGAAAACTAAGCACTTGTCGCATTCAAACGTACAGGGGTTGTTTATCCTAGGGTACTGACGTGGCAATGTCAACAATTGTATCAAACCAAAAGGGAATAGTCAAAATATTAAGTTAATCTTAAAAAATGGATTGTGAATCATTTTCATGAATCTGATATCCTGACCAGTTTTTAAGAGATTGTGATTGTAGAGGAATTATATCTTGCACTTTGAAAACGAATACAGGATTTTATTAAAAATATAACTTCAATATTAAAGCCCTAACATTCATATTGGTTCGATAATAAATTAGCTTCTGGATAACTATCTGACGAACACATACGTTTGATGTATATTTGGCACATAAAATATAACATTCAGTTTTCGAAACTAGCTCAACAAAAAATGTAAGTGTTAATTAACCCTTGGCCTCTATAAAATTAATATTCAGATAAAAAATATTTCAGAGAAAACACCAAATCTTTTTTTGCTTGTGTCTACGCCAGTGGAATTTTTATTATGAATTGAATTCAAACGCATCGGTCCAAACTCATATTAAACTAGCGGGTGTGATCTAAATCAATAAAATTGGAATAATGGTTTCAAGTATCCTTGAAAACTTATATTGGTTTGAACACAACCAATAGATGAAATGGTGTTACTACGTTGTTTCAGAGGCGGAAGTTAATGACGCTGAAACTACTTAGATACTAAGTGAATGTAAACCAAGCTAAGTTGTGTAAGCCAATAACCAGGTTACCTGTATCAATATCCCATCACGTAGCAACCGTCGCTGATTGGTTTAGCATAGTCACTTTGACAGACATTAACGGTGACTAAGATAGCTACTACAATGCAGTTGTCTGCTTGCAATATTCAGCGGAGCTAGCTACTATCCAATACTTTTCCAAAGTCAATGCATGCTACATCTGGTTGTATATTTGCAGTATCATAAGTCAATGCTGAGCTAAATCTAGCTCACGTATTGAAAAGTGTGATTGTGAAATCTAGTCACCCAACGATTGGTTGTTATAATCAAATTATCAGTTTCAGGTAAGAGACATGACTCTCGGCTTCTCAAATAATGTTCAAGAAGTTAAAAAAGTGGACAAACATACGACAGATATAGACGGGATTTAAATTGAAAACTTATAAGAAAGAATCATAATAAGAATAGAATCGAAATAATGATAGCCTATTTATTCACAAGTTAAATTATTGTGAGTGACACCTTTTTTCGTGAAATCCATTCACCTGTTGGTTGGTTCTGTAGTTACAAGCCAACTATTATTGATCTCAGATGCAACTGTATGGTGGATAAAATATAACAGTTTCCTAAAAATAAAAACTACTTCTAAAGATAAAAACCACTTTATGACATTTTATTTTTAGACATTTTCTCGTTCACAACATATTTGCAGAACGAATATTCAGGACAGTTAACACACAATTTGTCTAGATTAAATTAACCTCGATAACAAGACCCTTGATAACAAGTCACCCTTGATAACAAAGGTCATTTTAAAATCCTCTTGAAATTATTTTGCCCATAATCACATGTTATTGCAAACCTCAATAAGAAGTCAATAACAAGTCTTATTTTATAATCCCATGCGACTCTTGTTATCAAGGTTCTACGTAATTAACAGACAATTATTAGACTTTTTAAACTCTTTGAAGTCTTTTTAAAATATACTTCTTACCCATCTATTTGGTGACGTAGGTATAAATTAATTAGATAATTTTATAACTGACTAGAAATTATGAATTACACAGACCACCGTATACACAGTTTTAACATTTCTAATTAATTCCTTTGAATTTTTCTATTAGTTAGTTGATGAAAGGCCTACTTATATTAATTGAATTAAAATTGAAGAAAAATAGTTATCAGATAATTTGCATTCCCCGCTTTCGCAATAACTTGACCCGAATAAATATCTGTTTTTAATTACGTGATAACCAAACATTTGAGTAAATTAAGTAAATGCGTTTGCATTAACAACAGAGTATATTAGTATATGAAAAGGTTTTGCTAATTAATAGTAAACACACGAATCGCTTTAGGTATTTTTGCGTCACTAAAACTCGCAATAAACCTTTCACGTAAAGCCAACAACAAGGTATTTAGTTGTGAGCATACAAATAACTTTAATTATTAATCTTGTACAAAACTCTGTCTAAAGCTGCTTTTAGTTGGATTAATAACATACATGCTTCCATTGACGTTAGAGATTTTACTTGGAAGTTTATTTAATCGGAAATAAAATTTAAATTGACTAAACACCCTCTTAAGTCAATTAATAATTAAGGATGCGATAATCAATTATTGCATTAACTAAGTTTACCCATTAAGCTTTAGATTGGGGTTCGTCTAATGTGAAATTGATTGCTCGTTTTAAATTGTCAGAGTTTCTTGTGGTTGTTTCCTCATCACTCTCTGCGCATCTAGGAAGTAAAGATTGTTATTATTATTTAAGTTATGAAAAACAGAGTAGTAGGGCTACTACTTAAAAGTAACTTGGACTATTAATAAACAGAGTGCCCTTTTAATCATTAAATTATTTATTAAAATTCTTTCCAGGTTTTGATACTAAGGCCATTTTCAAGTAAGCAAAATAGTCAATTTAAATCAGATAAATAAATAATAATTTCTAGCTTGTTGCATAGCTTTGTCTTCATTGATATACTATATATACTATACTAGCAGAGTACCCGTCCTTCGTACGGGGTTGGCATAATAAGTAGAAAATGCTTATTGCAGTTATACTCAAGCTTTGCGTTTGCAAGGGGGAGAACACAGTTTGATAACATGTTCTTCTTTAAATTTACAGTATTCTATAGTATTACACATCTACCATAGCCATATTGTTCTGTAATTCACCCAAACAATAGAGAAAAATAAATGATCAAAAGTTCGCAAATCATCACAAATTTTATGAAATTAAAAACATAAACATAACTGTATTCAATCCTACTTTGACAGTTCTCATTGCGTATCACAGTTTTTTGGTTTTCATAAATACAAAAAAAATTATTATAGTGCTGCACCCTGTTGGTAAATCGTATAAGTTTTTAATGCTTTTCATATCATAGAACCAACTTTTTAGTTGAAACAGCTGACTAAATTCTTTAATTCCCTTTAAATATGAATACTCATAAGGTTAACATGGGGAACTACAGAGCCACTGGGGCGGAGCCCGAAAGGATTTTTGGGATAAGAATATGCCTATATGTTAATCGGGAATGTGAGTTATCATCATGCCAAATTTCAGCCCAATCCGTCCAGTAGTTAATGTGTGATTGAACTTCAAACAAACAAACAAACACACAAACATTCACATTTATAATATTAGTAAGATGAAAAACATGTTTGAATTTGTCATCAATCTTTTCTTAGTTTCGCTATGGTTTCATATATTGGATTAGTTTGTTCATATTTAAGTTAATAATTAAAAACGAATTGGTAAAAAATCCACGATATACTTAATATGTACAAACTGTGATTATTGTAAAAATGTAATCTAAGGCTTCCACACAACTAACACAATTGTTGATATCCATTTTATATTTATAGAATGTAAAAGAAAACACCGTTTAGTACATATGTTTTGGAATACCAAAAAACTAAAATCTGACAGAGATAAATTTTGTCTGACAAGAAGAGGTGCGTAACAAGGATAGATCGACTTTCTCTTGGTTGGTTTTTGCCAATGATGCTAGATTTAAACTCATTTTTGTCACTGTCAAACCCAACGATATCGTTGGTCAACCCAACTGAATAATGGAGAATACAACCAAATGTCCCAAACATAATTTAAAATTTAAAATACCCACAATCTAGAGTCTTATACAAATATTTTTATATTATAAGATTATCAGTTTTTTTTTATTTGTGGTCTTTATTTTTACTCATAGAGTTTTTACAAGAATTAAAAAATCGAGGTATCCGAAAGATTTTCCAAAACTGGTATATCCATGCAAAATCATCTCAGAGAAATGTTTTGTAAAATATGAGAAGGGTTTTTCATGAAGGACGAACAAAATAAGTCAATTTGCGAACGAAAAGTCTCTTATTGAACATATTAATTTTCGAAAGATGGAGGCCAGTTGTTAAAAGAGTAAATCCTTTTAGTTAGTTTGTGAAGAGGGACAAACTTTTGTTTATAACAAAACAATAGTTGTGTTCTTTGTTATTTGCTTCCAAAAGGGGATTCTTGACGCGGAGAAACATACACATTTTGTTTTAAAGTTTTCTTATCCCTAGGGGTTAAAAATGTAAATATATTAATATTAATGATCCAAAGCAATGTATAGACAAAACTATAATTCCATGCACAAACACTATGGCTTCTATAATGGTATCAATGGTGGATTTTCTAAAACACTCCAAATATAAAGCTCATTTTACTTTTAAAAAATGTTTCCATGTTTTATAAGAAAATAATAACTTGTAATTTCTAAATTATAACAGATTTTTTTAAAACAAAGATAGGTTATTTATTTTTAATGTGGAAGAAAGGACCTGAAAAAGACAGGCCGCTGTCAATATAGGAGCGAGACTCATGGAATAAGCTCTTTGAACTACGACACTCCAATTTTAACGTCGAACCAACGGTAATAATTTATTGATGTACAATTAGTAGACCATAATGAAACGAACTTTAATATTTTTTTATATATTTTATTTTAGCTCGGGACGAAAAGAGTCACTTTAGGCTTTTGTAGTGAAATAAGCTACTTTAGTAGTAACTTCATTAATTCTGAGGGCAAAATAGTATATTTCATCACTAGGGCGTAAAGTGACTTTTTCGACCCGAGATCTACTTTTACGATCGAGGTGAAGTCAAATTCTGAAAATGAGTAAGGGCTTTTAAAAATTACAACAGCAGATTTTTACTACCTAGGGACTAAAATGATCTTTACTCCCTTCTCCCTAGGGAGTAAAACTGCTACTTTATACCCACAAAGCATGTATTATAACGGCTGTTTTGCTGCAGGATGACGAATATAAGTAATTGTTTACAGTATAAATATATAGGTACGCTACATGTTAATGTAATCAATATACAATATTCGAAGAAATAACTTAGCTAAAAATAACGTTATTAATACAGTTTGTTATAACAAGTACTGGAGGTCGTCCAGTGGTTAACAACTTGACGAAAAATATGCATTTTGCAAACTTCTCTATTTTCACCTCACGCTGCAATAAAAGCATGTGATAGGAATTTCTTCCATTTGTTTTGATTTTATGTTTATCCCTCGTTGTTATTTCGTCACCCCATAAGGCCCATGTTATTTTTTCAAATTTAAAATGCATTTTTTTAATTTTTTTTAGCCTATTTTAATTTACAAGATTCTGCACATCTACAGGAATATGTATTTCTAACAGTATGCGTGGAATTTCACTGCGATGCACGAGCTGAGAAAAAAGTTATAAAGAAACATGCTTGCCTATTAATATATAGATAGATGCAACTCTATGGTCTTAGTAATCATGAAAATACTTAGTTTCTAATATTGCAACAGCTTACTAGGATTAGTCAACAATTAGCAAAACAGGCACAATTGACATAAAACTTGAAACGTATCAAAGCAAATAGAAGTTGAAGCTAAGAACACGTTTGCCAATTACGATTGGAGGGTTTATTGTTACAAGAAGCAGTACTTGGAACTCTTTATTCCATATAAAGTACAGCTACGTATATCTTCTGTTGATTATTACAATATGACAAGAGATTTTCACATACAAAATTTATTGTTTTATATTAACAATTTAACCTTTTTACAACTCTATTATGCAATATTGGTCTTAATACTATAAGAAGTGTATAATCGTAAGGGAAATCATGTCATGTTTTTGCAAGAGATTTTTTGTTGTAAAAACGCGCAGTAGCTACAATATAAAACTTAAATGAAATATCGTTAAATAAACAATGTCGTATTATAACAACTTTGTTGAATAAAAATGAAGTTGATTTCCATAAAATGGAATCGGATCGTGAATTTGCAATAGATTCGCAATATTGCAATATTGAAACATTTATCCTGGTTTAAGTAGTTTAACTTAGACAACTGAATGATGGGATTATATTTTTTAATGAACGAAATAAGAATCAGGCTGATATTAACAAAATAACAATAAAATAATTATAAGTTTTAAATGATAATCAATACAAACAGGGCAATTACCGATTGAAATTTCAATCCGATTACACCTTAATCACTTGGTGAAATAGTATGAAAATAGATTTGACAAATTACAAAACAATGTGTTTATTAAGTACAAGATGATTCCAGCCCTCCGTTTTATATTTTGAAGACGAGGCAAACGCTGATGGCTATGTTCATTAAGGCACATTTCCATTTGACCTGAAAACTAACGGTTATCGCTTGAAATCTAAACAACGTATAATCCTTAACAATCCGGTGAAAACTGTTTTACTTCTAATCATACTTACATGTTTATTAGACAGATTATACATAGACTAGCAGAGTACCCGTCCTTCGTTCGGGGTTGGCATGTAAGTATAAATGCTTATTAGCTTATTGCAGTTATGGGAGAGGACACGGTTTAAGAAAATGTGGTCTTTTAATGTATACGGTATCCTATAATGTAGCACACATCTACCATAGCCCTAATGTTCTACCACTGCACCTAAACCATGGGAAAAAGTTAAGTTCTCATTGTGTATCATAACTTTCTGTTGCCAGTTGGTTAAAATTAGCTGTGGTCATAAATGCAAAAACATAATAGTGCTGCACCCTGTTGGTAAGCCTCATAACTTTTTAATGCTGTTTAATATCATAGAACCAACTTGTAAAGTTGAATCGGCTGACAAAATTATTTAATTTCTTTAAATATGAATACTCATAAAGTTTACATGAGAAACTCCAGAGCCAGAGCCACTGGGGCGGAGCCTGAAAGGATTTTTGAGGTAAGAATATGTTTAAATGTTAATTGGGAATGTCAGCTATCATCATACCAAATTTCAACCTTGTCGGTTTAGTATTTTTCACGTTTACTTATCACAAACATCCATCCATCCATCCATACATTCATCCATACATCCGTACATCCAAACTTTGTTACATAGACAACTTTGTAACACTTTGTTGTTTGTAACTTTGTTGTTAACTTTGTAATATTAATAGGATAAGTAAACTGTTGTAATATTGCTTGTTTATGGATAGATTTTGATCAAACTTGGCAAATTTATTTGTTCATACTACGCTAATATTTTCCTTAAAATCACACTTCGTTACCCTCCCTGTGGGCAGCAAACCTAGGTACTCGTTAAACCTAATGTTATTGAATTAAATTTAATTGAAAATAAAATCACACAAATGGAAATTTGCCTTGGCTGCAGGTTTGCTGTGGTGGGCGTATTATGAAATTGTAATTGATGTAGAAAGAATACTTTGTGGTAGTACATGATTAACTCTAATTCATATAAGATAAATAAATCAATCCCGTTGGTCACAATTAGTATCGCCATTTGAACAGCTACTGCAAACCAGCGCTACTATTCGTATTTGCTAGCAGTTTTGTGCCTTGCAACGTAGTATGCAAGGGTCAGTATGCAAAAGAGACAATGTTGGATCTTTGAAAATGCAAAATGGTTTCACTCCTACCATTTAATTTAGAAACAAAATTTAACTGTACTACATAACTTGATAATAGTACGTTTTTGTTAACTTATACTGTGAATAGGTACTTATTTAGGCTACCTACGATACAAAACCAATGATAGATTTTAAGGTATAATAAAAGAACGTATTTAATGGTTTGCACTGTAAACAAAAAGCTATCACAAATTCCAAACCGAAAAATAGAAAAAGAAATGGCATAGGAAAATAGAAATAAATATGGAAAGTAGGGTAATTTCCTAACATATTTCAGTGAAATTATAATCAGGCAAATGGAAATTCGCTCAGTCTATAGATTTTCTGCGGCAGTGGGGTTATACTACTGTTTACACAAAAAAAAAAATAAAAAAAACCTCATAAAACTCAGGATAAGGGCCTAGGTCGATACGGCAATGATTATAGGATCTTAATTATTTCCTATATAAATCCTATATGAATGATTTATTTTACAACGAATTATTCCCTGTAAAATATTATTACAGCATTTCACAAATATTAGAACAGACTCAGTATAATAGATCATAAACATTAACAAATGAAGTAACTAAAAGAATCATAAACTAATGAAATTACATTAAAATATGGTTTGACAGTTCCATTTAAGTAATGTTAAATAATGTTTACATTCGGGCTAGTGACATCATTATTTTAAATTTATATTCCTTACCCTCTCTGTTCTAATATTCGTGCAGTATTCAATATATTTGAACCAGCTGTGTGGAATTGTGAAATCAAAATTCATTTGACAGTTAGTTCTGCTCGTTTACATTTTTAAACTTTGTAGGTTTGTTCTTTGTTACCATGGATACCATCAATCAATATTTACTTTTAAATCTCTCACCTCAAATTTTTGAAAGCCCACGGGGCAGAGCCCTAAGACAATATCGAAGCGGGAATAGTTCTATAGCCTATGTATCCTCGGAGCTGTAGCCTTATTTGTGTGCAATTTGAGCCCAGTCAGTTCAGTAGTTTTTGAGATTATCTCATACAAACACAAACACACACACACAGACACCACCTCTTCTTTATAATAGTACTAGCTGTTGTACCCGTGCTTTGCAACGGGAAGAGGACACAAAATAGAAACATTTTAATCTTTACATCTGTTGCTATAATAGTTACACATCCCCCAACGCTTTTAGAAACAAAATTCAACTTTTATGGCCAGCTAATAGAAATGTTTAAGTTATGACTTTAATCTGGTAAGCAGTGGATACCACCATTTCATCTCCCTTAGTAACATATCTTTTTATTTATTATTGACATTTTAAATTTCAATTTTGAAGTTACTACTAATTATTAAATTTATATGAACATTTTTTTAAATGTCACTCTTCTTTACCCTATATTAAATCACAAATCCTTCCATCTTCAGTTTCTTCACTCACAATAAATCATTAGCACAAACTAAGTCAGCTGTTATAAACTTTAGAAATATTGCTATGCCTTTTCAATACAGTCATTTAAATATTAAAGAAACTATATCTATAGGCACTATAAAAAATGTTAAACAAATAATTTAGCATTAAAGACAGCAGACAAAACTAATATGATTATCAAAGCATCAATGCCTAAACAATTTAACAGCAAATACAGTGTATATGTTTCATTGCATCTCTGATTCTACTCTACAAAAATATCAACAAACAACTTAATATACAAACCAGTTCTTTTATGTAATCAGTTCCATCGTCCATTGGCTTTACATTTTCACACTTACCATAAAGTAAACATAGTAACAGATATTTCATTGGTTTTAGAAACAAAAGAACACTTTGTACTGCTTAGTTTTATGATATTTTCCTTGGTTTAATTTAATCAGTGGTGTGGCAAAACACAAATAATAAATGTATCAAATAAAGTAAATGTGAACTGAAAGCTATGTTAAGATATAATAAGAGTATTTTGTATTACCATTTGATAATTAATAATTATAGTTACATACAAAAGATTTAAAAAAAATCAACACAGTACAATTTAGTTATTGATGATATTCTTTAGTTTAATTTATGCATAGGTTTAACAAAACACAATAACTTAATTTACCTAAATATACATATAAAAAACAATGTGATGTGCAAGTTATGTTAAGTTAATCTAACACATGTTAAGGAGTTGGAGTTAGAATTTATTTAAAGTAGCCTCCAAATTCATATAAAATATCTATACATTGTAATTTTCATACTGTTTCCATCAAATCACATTAATAACATTATTTTCATAACTTAGACGCTTAAAAAAAATCCAAAGCAGAGCCGGAGTTGATACAGCAACGGTTATAGAATCTTTTTTTCATATAATCATTGACATAGTTTTAGAATAAATAATCCATGATAAAAGGTTAGATTAAAATAAACCTACCTCATAGTTATGGAAAATATTATATTTAATTTCTTTGTATCAGCTGTCTGAAATTGTGAAATATGCAGTTTAGCAGTTCTTCTTGTCTATGGCTGTCGATACCACCTACGGTCAGTATCGAAATGTGAATAGTCCTATAATGGTCCTCGGTATGGTAACTATATTTTTGTAAAATTTTAGTCCAGTTTGTACAGTAGCTTTTGCACCTATTAGTAATACACATACAGACAGACACCATTAAATTTAAATGACAAAGCAAATGTAAACAAACATTGTTAAGTGTTCTCATCTGCAGCCATGGAGACTAATCAATATTTACTTTTAAAATCTTCACCTCACAACCTTTAAAGCCAAAGGGGCAAAGCCTACGGTCAGTATCGAAATGTGAATAGTCCTATAATGGTCCTCGGTATGGTAACTATATTTTTGTAAAATTTTAGTCCAGTTTGTACAGTAGCTTTTGCACCTATTAGTAATACACATACAGACAGACACCATTAGATTTTTATATAATAGTATAGATTTAGAAGATTACATGGCATGTTTAAATAAAATCAGCTGTCACTGGAAAAAAGAAACTCTTTGGATATTAGTGTGACTATACTTCTTTAACAATATTTAGGCGGTTTCAAGGGAAGAAACCTCCCCTCCAATTGGATCCTTATCTTTAAAATAATTAGCTCAACAGCTGATTAAGCAACATACATTAAATACAAAAATGTATGTTGTTTAATCAGCTGTTGGGAGAACTTCCCCTCAAACCACCTAAATATTGTGCACGAAGTAGTTAACATTTATGCGGACGACTAGCTAACCCAAGAGGTCGACAACTATTGACATCAGTCACCAATAACAATTTTCAGTTTATATCAACAGCTGAACCAACATATTGGCCCACAGATCCTCAAAAAATTCCTGATTTGTTAGATTTCTTTATTACAAAAGGAATTGGTCAAAACTATATTGATGTGAAAGCAAGCCTAGATTTGTCGTCAGACCATTCGCCAATTATTGTCACCTTAAGTTCGACTGTTGTGTGTAAAGAACAGCCTCTTAAGCTGTTTAATAAATCTACTGACTGGGACATATTTCGAGACAGAGTAAATGAAGAGCTTTCTCTAAAAATACCTCTTAAAACTCCAGATGACATTGATGACGCTGTAGAAAATTTTAACAATGTAATTCAACAATCTTGCTGGCAAGCGACTCCTAATATACAAAACACAGGAACCCATTTAACTTCCTACAACTATCCATTACATGTAAAACGGAAAGTTGCTGAGAAGAGAAGATTAAGAAGAATTTGGCAACAGACTAGAAATCCGAGAGACAAAACTAAATTTAACAGAGCAACTCAAGAACTTAAGAGGGATCTGAAAAATTTAAAAAATGAATGGTTTTCTGAATATACAGGTAATTTGTCACCTGATAAAACAACAAACTACTCTTTATGGAAAGCTACTAGAGGGATGAACCGTCCAAATATCCTGATACCGCCTATCTCTAAGTCCGATGGAACTTGGGCAAGAAACGATATTGAAAAATCTGAAGTGTTTGCAAACCATTTGGCCGCAGTGTTTACTCCCAATCAAAATCAAAATAATAATTTTAATAATCTTGACGAAATTCTTGAGTTCATTGACTCACCAAATCAGTTATCACCTCCAATAAAGCCCTTTACTCCCTCAGAAGTCTGTAAACTTGTAAACAAATTAAAACTGTTTAAAGCCCCTGGATACGACTTAATCACGGGAAAAGTAATGAAAGAGCTTCCTAGAAAAGCATTCATATACCTGACACTCATTTTTAATTCAATTATACGGACTGAGTATTTCCCGTCACAATGGAAAGTTTCAGAAATAATCATGATAGCAAAGCCAGGAAAACCACCCCAACAAGCAAGTTCATATCGACCTATCAGTCTACTTCCAATAACATCCAAATTGTTTGAGAGGCTCTTCTTGAATCGTCTACTTGAAGAATTAGAGGACAGAAACTTGATTCCAAATCATCAGTTTGGGTTTCGACGGGAGCATTCCACAGTTGAACAAGTACATAGATTGGTTAATACAATTAAAGAAGACCTTGAGAAAAAGAACTATTGTACAGCTGTCTTTATCGATGTAAGTCAAGCCTTTGACAAAGTTTGGCACACAGGCCTACTTTATAAACTCAAACTGAATCTTCCTCATACATTTTATATGACAATTAAATCATACCTAACCGACAGATATTTCAGAGTTAAATTTGGAGATAGCATTACAAAATTGTACCCAATTCAAGCTGGCGTTCCCCAAGGAAGTGTTCTCGGACCTGTACTATATACTCTGTTTACAGCCGATCTACCTGAAAATGTGAATACTTCTGTGGCCACTTTTGCTGACGATACAGCTATTTTATCGTCCCATCCTGATCCAGTGGTAGCTTCACTTAATCTTCAAAATTCCCTAGATGACTTAGAAGAATGGTTGCAAACATGGAAAATAAAAGTGAATGAGAGCAAATCTACTCATGTGACCTTCACTACCAGATTAGGTACTTGTCCTCCTGTAACCTTAAATAATGTCCAAATTCCGCAATCCCACGATGTGAAATATCTCGGCATGACGATTGACAAAAGATTAACCTGGAAAACCCATATCTGGAATAAAAGAATGTACCTAAATTTAAAATGTAAAAATCTTTCCTGGCTCCTAAATAGTAAATCAAAATTGACCATTGCAAATAAATTATTACTATACAAAGTAATACTGAAGCCAATTTGGACTTATGGAATCCAACTGTGGGGAACGTCCAGTATGTCGAACATAAACATTATCCAACGATTTCAGTCAAAAGTTTTAAGGTTCATTCTGCAAGCCCCGTGGTATGTTAATAACAATATCCTTCACAAGGACAGTGGAATTCCTACGGTTGAAGAGGAAATAACCAAATTTAGTGCAAAATATCTAAAGAAACTTGAAAATCACCCTAATCACCTGGCTCTAAACCTCTTGGACAACAGCACCAGTATATACAGGCTAAAAAGGATTCATGTTTTGGATCTAAGCACACGTTTTGTTTGAACAATTTAATTTTCCCTTGTTTATTAACATATTTATGTTTTCATTGAAATATTTTTAAGTTAGCTCTGTCGATGGACAGAGATTAACTCACGTTTTATTAAAATTTGTTATTGTATTTGCTAAATGTTCTAAAAATGAACAGATTGTAAATAAAATTGTGATAAAAAAAAAAAAAAAATTAGAAGACAAGATTTTGTTTACAATATTGCATTACACAGTTGACTTCAGCGAAAACACTGGACATATGTTTAAAACTTCCTGCGGTGTAAAGTTGCTCCGTGCTTTAATCGATTGTCCGAGTCCGACTGATTTGTACTTTGCAACATTATCGTAACAGCTAATAGGTATTCCAGTGGTGTGGAGATTACCAGTGGATTTTAGTCATTGTTAAAGCTGGGATTCAGTGGTTCGAAGTCTGCGAATAAACGTTATCTACAATTCAAAAAAACAAAACATGTCAAATCTCCGGAATGTTTCTTCTTGAGCTTTCAAGTACGCGAGTTCAGTTTGTACTTCAGTACAGATATAATTTCAGCTTTACAAAGTTTGTGTATTTCACTTTGGCGTTTGATGAAAGTTGTGACCTCAATAAACACTGCCGTCTTTAGAAAGCTTTAGTCGGAGCTTCACCAAATCTACTTTGAAGTTAATATCACCCGGGTCAGAGCTCAATGTTGCCGGGTTTACAGATGTTACATCTTGAAATTAAAACTGTTAAAGTAATAATTAAATCAGAACACAAAATCTCTCGTAGAATATGGAACATTTAATAATCATTTACAACGCCTATTAGGTAAGGTACGGTACCAACACTTGTATTGAGTCAGTAGCTAAAATGTAAAGTTTACTTTGTACAAAAATTGCATTTACACTGAATTAAAGCACATATATTATCACACACAGTATTAATCATGATTATCAGTCAACGGAATTACAATAACTGCTATATTTACCGTACGCCAAGACTAATGTCTCAAAACTGTACATTATATCACATTTTCCAATAATTGATTATTTAGAACAGACATGACCTAAATTGAAATGTTTTCCTGAAATAATTATTCGTGAGCATTCCTGTGGAATAATGAATTCATTGTTTCTTTAGACAGGCTTGGATTTGTGTTATCTAAAGTTTGTTGCAAACAGACAACGTTGAAATCGGATTTATTTTGTATGTCATCATGTAACCAATCTACAATAGCGTCCATGATGTTTCTAGGAACGTGGAACCAATCAAAATATCGGTTTCCAGATCCAACAATTTATTTGCTGTACAATATGATATCTAGAATAATGAATTTGCCGATAACCTAATCAAAACGCCATGCAAAGCTAGATTACATTTGTAAAGTAACTTGGTATCTCCTATGGAATTAATAAAATACGAGCTTTGAATATGCATACACAACTAAGTATATATAGTCTATCACTAGCAGAGTACCCGTCCTTCGTACGGGGTTAAAATATAAGTATAAAATGCTTATTGCAGTTATACTCAAGCTTATCTACCATCTACCATAGCCACAATGTTCTACCACTTCACCTAAACAATAGAGAAAAATAAATTATCAACAATTCGCAAAATATCACAAATTATTCATGAAATTAAAAACATAAACATAACTGTAAACAATCCTACTTTGACAGTTCTCATTGCGAATCACAGTTTTTAATGATCTGTTTTCATAAATGCAAAAAATATAGTGCTGCTCCCTGTTGGTAAATCTTATAACTTTTTAATGCTTTTCCATGTCAGAGAACCAACTTTTTTAGTTGAAACAGCTGACTAAATTCTTTAATTCTCTTTAAATATGAATACTCATAAGGTTAACATGGGGAATTACAGAGCCACTGGGGCGGAGCCCGAAAGGATTTTTGAGATAAGAATATGCCTATATGTTAATCGGGAATGTAAGCTATCATCATGCCAAATTTCAGCCCAATCCGTCCAGTGGTTTATGCGTGATTGAACTTCAAACAAACAAACAAACAAACACACAAACTTTCACATTTATAATATTAGTAAGATTCTAATGTTAAAACTGTAGTCAGTTTTAGATTTAAAAAAAAAACTTAATTGAATTGAACATTCTACAGAATGTTAGCACATTCTGTAGAATAATTCATCTTAAAACTTTGAATTTTAATGTCTATATGTTTATACATATAAATATGTAGCCTACAAGGGAAAATAGAACTTAAATAGAAATACACTAAATGGTCATAAAGGTCATAAAGTGTGTTATCCCTGGCAAAAGAGGCTACAGACATCGTACCTCGTATTTAAACACGATCGTACCCTTTAAATTTTATTCTGTATTTATTAGGCTAGTTTACTCCTTTGATTTCGAAAGGACTAACATTTATGATTTATGTTTGACTTAGTCAAACAGATAACTTTTAATAATTGTAATATTGTTTTATTTTCATTGCGAACAAGATTACAGTTATGATATGTTGTTTTCCTTAGTTGTGTTCCAACCCTGTGCTACAGGATTAATATCTCTCAGAGGTAGGGTCATATATGAATACATTTGAATGTTATGCTACATGCAAGTCTGTTCTATATGGTAACGAAGCCTTTGATGGTGCCTTGTTTAGCAACGTTACAGTTGACATAAAGTTTGAGTTATTTTGTAAAAATATTTAAATATGTCGTTTTTATCGGAGTGTCCAAAGGAATACAATTTTCCTTCATAACGTTTACGGGATATATCTAGCAATGTAATGCAGCAATAACGAGTAGGTTATGAGTTTATATCAAGTCAAAGTATAAATCAAATTTTTAGTTACGTGTTATTTAATGGACGACTTTAAATTTATTTCCCTACAGTCACAACAAAGTGGGCTTCCTTGCACTGATTATTGTACAGAAAGCTGCTAATTGCTGCATTTACTTACTTTGCCGCACAGTATTTACTTTGTCGCACAGTTTTTTATTTGTCGCACACCAGTATTCCAACCAAACAACACAAAACATCGTGATTTTATTATGCACGTAATCCGTGTACGCTTGGAAATTAGGTTGGCAACACTTAAAGATACTATGACTAAGATCAGCTGGTCCAGCGTTTCCCATTTCGTTCAGTGTTTGGATTTAACCTAACCTAAAAACGTGTTGTACTGTGTGTGAAAGACTTATTATAGATGAGTGAACGAAGTGAACGAATCTATGTATCGTGTATAGCGGGGTCGGAGAAAAGTTGTCCGCTTGTCTGTGAGTGAGTCCGTGAGTGTGTTCGCGTCAAATCTCAAGAACCGTTGCACTTATAGCGTTCAAATTTTGCACACATAATTTTGACACCAGCGGGAATACCCCATTAAAATTCTAGACGATTCCGCTCAGTAGTAATTATAAAACCCTAAAAAAACATTTTTAAATTCGTCCCATAAGAATAACATTAGAAGCTACCTTCTTCTTCTTTTTATTTGTTTACGTTTTGCGACCAACAATTTTGTCGTCTACTTAAGACAGAGAGAACGACTTATCCTCTAAGCTCTTTCATTCATGGAGTAAAGAGTTTGACGTTTATGAATATATATGACATCATAATTTCACAACTTTCAGAATAATAAATTGAACTTTACTATATTAGTCGGCAGTTATACAGTTTTATGTTCAGGTCAATTCACATTTGCACTACAAATGTATATATTTAGTACTAAGCAGCTATTTACTTAATTCAATTTAATGTTGGCATTTACTATTAAATAGTCAAAGATGTTAGTATTGTAACTCTTACTAAAATGCTATGCGAAGGGGGGGAAACAGGTCCACGACGTAGGAAGTGGTGAAGGAAGTAGTCGAGGCGAGGGTCCGGAGTATGGGAAGCCTTTGTGACAGTTAAAATAATGTATCTGGAATTCTCAAAATGCCATAGGAAGGGATGGAAACAGGTCCACGACGTAAGAAGTGGTGAAGGAAGTAGTCGAGGTGAACAGTCTGGAGTGTGGGAACCCTTTGTGACAGTTATATTAATGTACCTACAATACTAAAATACTATGGGAAGGGAGGGGAAAAGGTCCACGACAAAGGAAGTGATAAAGGAAGTCGTCAAGGCGAGGGTCCGGAGTATGGGAAGCCTTTGTGACAGTTAAAATAATGTATCTGGAATTCTCAAAATGCCATAGGAAGGGATGGAAACAGGTCTACGACGTAGGAAGTGGTGAATGAAATGAAGTGTTAAAGGTGTGCAGTTTGGAGTGTAAGAACCGTTATTGGCAGTTAGATTAATATATTTGAAATACTAAAATGCGATGAAAAGGGAGGGAAACAGGTCCACGACGTAGGAAGCGGTGAAGGAAGTAGTCAAGGCTAGCACTCCGGAGTGTCGGAAACCGTTGTGACTGCTAGATTAATGTACCTGCAATACTAAAATGCTATGGGAAGGGAGGGAAACAGGTCCATGACGTAGGAAGTGATAAAGGAAGTAGTCAATGCGAGAAGTGCGGAGTGTGGAAACCCTTTGGGACAGTGGGATTTATGTATCTGCAATACTAAAATGCTATGAAAAGGTTGCGAAACAGGTCCACTACGTAGGAAGTGATGAAGGAAGTAGTCAAGGCAAGCAGTGTGGAGTGTGGGAACCGTTGGTGGCAGTTAGATTAATGCAACTGCAATACTAAAAGGCTCTGGAAAGGGAGGAAACCGGTCCACGTCATAGGAAGTGGGGAAGGAAGTGGTAAAGGCGAGAAGTTCTGAGTGTGGGAACAGTTTGTGGCAGTTAGATTAATGTACATGCACTACTAAAATGCTGAGGGAAGGGTGGGAAACAGGTCTACGACGTAGGAAGTGGTGAATGAAATGAAGTGTTAAAGGTGTGCAGTTTGGAGTGTAAGAACCGTTATTGGCAGTTAGATTAATATATTTGAAATACTAAAATGCGATGAAAAGGGAGGGAAACAGGTCCACGACGTAGGAAGCGGTGAAGGAAGTAGTCAAGGCTAGCACTCCGGAGTGTCGGAAACCGTTGTGACTGCTAGATTAATGTACCTGCAATACTAAAATGCTATGGGAAGGGAGGGAAACAGGTCCATGACGTAGGAAGTGATAAAGGAAGTAGTCAATGCGAGAAGTGCGGAGTGTGGAAACCCTTTGGGACAGTGGGATTTATGTATCTGCAATACTAAAATGCTATGAAAAGGTTGCGAAACAGGTCCACTACGTAGGAAGTGATGAAGGAAGTAGTCAAGGCAAGCAGTGTGGAGTGTGGGAACCGTTGGTGGCAGTTAGATTAATGCAACTGCAATACTAAAAGGCTCTGGAAAGGGAGGAAACCGGTCCACGTCATAGGAAGTGGGGAAGGAAGTGGTAAAGGCGAGAAGTTCTGAGTGTGGGAACAGTTTGTGGCAGTTAGATTAATGTACATGCACTACTAAAATGCTGAGGGAAGGGTGGGAAACAGGTCCACGACGTAGTAAGTGGCGATGGAAGTGGTAAAGGCAAGCAGTTCGCAGTGTGGGAACCGTTTATGGCATTTATATTCATTAGTTAGATAAACATATAATAGGATTATTAATCATTTTTAGGTGATATAATAGCGCTATCGTTAGTATGTGTTATATATCATCATTAAGCCATACGATATTTTTAAGAAGACTCCTTTACACCGTGCTGTCGCAATTAGGTAAGTTAGATTCGTTCAGTTTGTTTTAGTTTTGTTTATGATAGGCCTCATAACAAATAAGGAAATAGGCTTCATTTAATCAAAAGACGTTTTGTACAGGAACGATGGATTTACCTCCTATCGATAACTGTTGGAAATCCATTACGTATATTACCAATGACTTTGGTTAAGTAATGGACGAGAAGTTAGGATTGTGTTGACTGAGATTTGGTTGATTTGCCTATACAAATAACACTGTGTTCACCAGTGACACCGGTAAGTAGGCTAGGTCATGGTGGATGGGCTAGGTGCGGATGGACTCTTCCATTGTTGCGCTCACGTTCACTCATCCCATTACTCGCAGAATAAGCGTACTACTAGTTTATATGATGTATAGTAACTGTAGAAAAATATAATGTGTAACACGAGTGCAAACTGCCATTGCTGCACGGGAGAAACTTTCCTCACTCGGCTTCTCGTGTGCAGCAAAGTGCCACTTCGCCCACTAGTTACAAAAATAACTATTTCAATTACCAACGTCAAAGCGCTTGATAGAATGTAAACAAAAGAAACCTTAAGTCAGCAACCGAGGACACGCCACGTTTCCAAACGCCCACCATTGGTCCTTAAATCCATATTTTATTTCGCACGATTTGTGATATTTTTGGTCCCTCTGTAAAAAAAATAAATGTCAAATAATTTTTGAGAGGAAAACCATATCATCTTGCGCAGATAAAATGTATAATGCTTCCCATTCTTTGAGAACCATTCTCATACCACCTCAATACCTGGCATTGTCGGCCGCTAGTGGTATCTTAGATATTTTACTGAAAACTATTTTATTACAAATAACGTTCTATAACTAACAAAGTGAAACCAAATACTGTAGTGGGAAACCCCTTAAAAATATATTTTTTACAAATCAATATCCAGTTGGGTGTACCTTTAATTATATGTGGTGGCATTTTTATTAAACCTATATTTTTGTAAAACCATAGATAAAACATACTACCTGTTTTATCCATGGTAAAACTAAGAGATTATATTTTCAAATAAATCGAGTAAACGTCCTATAAATTAAGTTTTCACTTATACTTGATCTCATCTAGGATGAATTTCCGTAAACAATACATTGGACTAATACAAACCATTCTTGCGTGTGTGTGTGTGTATGTGTGTGCGTATTTATACATACATATATATTTATATCAAACATGAATATATCAGAACCATTGAGTTAATATAACGAAATCTGTTTTAAATTCAAAGTTGATTAATTTCACAGGGAATTCCGTATGATCAATAAGACAATAGCTTTTTGCAATTTCCTCGTAATATTATAGAACATAATTTTATAGTTGCGCAATGTCTCATAATAATTAAAAGCTTGTGGGTTTTTGAACTTAAAAGCTTATAGTGCTCGTACTGCATCACCGTACGAGCAATATAAGCTTTTAATTATTATGAGACATTGCACAACTATAAAATTATGTTCTATAATATTACGAGGAAATTGCAAAAAGCTATTGTCAGCAACAGTTGTAAGCACAATTGACATGTTAATACAAAAACAAGAATGATACATTTACGTAAATGTTGAAGCAATATTATTTGGAATATCCATTTCAGACGTACACCTGTAATTCTGAGAACATCATTTATGCAGTGAATAAAAATATTAATTCTTTCATACAAAACTAAAGAATAATATACATGGTAAAATGATGGTAATATCTTGGTAATCCATTTTGCCATCTTTAGACCGATTATATCATCATGTTTTTATTTAGTTTTGGGTGCGAGCTGATCTAGTGGTAGAGCTCGGGGCTTCGGAGCCCGAGGTCCCGGGTTCAAATCCTGCCAAACACCAATGGAGTTTACTATATGTAATGCCGCAACCCTCTAGGACTAGCATGAAGTAAAGTGTAACAGTTCCGGGCTAGAACCTATTGCCTAGGATGTGAAGTTGAGACATAAAAAAGTGAATACCAACAACATGCTGTGCAAAAAGATTATAATCAAGTTAATAACTTTTATGTCACATATAAAAAAAAATGTATCAGTATGTAAATAATTATTGTCTTTATATTTTGTTTATTCACTCTCCTGCTTGGATACACAGTAGCGTAAACTTTGGCACCTTAATGTACTATCGACTAACCTTAACCAGTAAAATAATAAAATATCTTTCAGAATAAAGAATTTTTGTGTACTTGCAAGCAGGTTATTCCTATATTTATTTGTACAATACTACATACTACTCTTACGCGCCTTTTCCGACCCAAAAAATTTTAAATGCTTATCTTCAAAATTAATTTCACAATGTGCATTTGAAACATTCAACGATTCAATATATCGTCTTCTTGCAACAAACACCAAGGGTTTCTTGTGTCTTTTCTTCAGTCCTATAAGCATTGTTTGACAGTTAGTGTCAAAACATTGTTTATAGAGCTCCAGTTAGTTGAGAACAGTTGATTGGATTAGTAGGTTTTTTAGTTCGTATTCTAAGAAAAATGCTTAACTAGTCTTATTAAACATTTTTGTTAAAACCAACCAAAATAAAACAAACAACATATAACATTACAAAGTTTAACGAAATATCAATTTTATTGTTAAAATAGTTAAAACATTATAGGTCTATGAACAAAATCCTGACGGGTAGTTATTTTCTTAGAAAGGAAAAGGAATATCCATAATTAAGAAATTATATTTCATTTTCTCTTACTACAAACTAACCAAGTCAACAAAATATTCATCAAAGTACAAATGGAAAACTTAGATGGTTTACGTTTTGACATTATGATTGTAAAAATTGATCAAAGTAAAAGAAAGTCATATAACTAGTTGTCACTAAAGGTCAAGCAGTAAGGTTCTCTTCAAAGGTCACATGGCCAGAGAAGAATCGTAAGTATTTGTATTGGCTTAAAGGCTCTATTAAAATTTGATCAATTCTTGTCTATAAACATTCAAAGCTATTATGTTTTGTCAAGGAAATAGGTTTGTGTTGATTTTATTTTTTAAACAGCAAGAGGGGACAAACACTTTTACAAATAGTTAGTAGGTACTGAATGTCTTGGTATCAATGCCGCCAACTACCAGTGGTACGTGTGAGTTATTGGGTAATTTGATGTTAAATCTAGTTAATGTTGTAACCCCGTTCGAAACCTGAAATCGAAGCTATAAGTCTACTAACTAGATACTTCAACCACTAAAAGCCTTGTCACAAATTATTCATTAAAAATAAACAGAGCTTTTTTTATTCTAAGATGTCTTTTAAAAGGTCAACCTAAATCATGTTTTACAGTGTTAATTTCGAAAGCATTTAAAATAATTGAACGATATAATATTATGAAATCAATTACGTGTTTAATTTGTTGAAGCTTAGTTTCAAATATTGTGAGCTAAACTTCCTGTATCACGCGCCCAACATATTGAATTGATTAATAAAGTTAAAAATTTGCTTAATAAATTGAAAACCTATATTAGGTATGTGTGTGTGTTTTTATTTTATTTTTTTTTGGGGGGGGGGGCTCTGTTGTCTAAGTACGTTGTCTAAGTATGTATAATGTTTTATGCAATAATGTTATTTCTTTTATTGTATGGTGGTCGGTTGACTATACACTATTTTGTCAAAATATCGGAGTTAACAAAACAGTTTAAATTCCTAATTGATTACAGAAGCCCCCTTTGATTTAATATATTTCATTTCATATGTCAGGTTAAATATGAATATATTTGAATGTTATGCTACAAACTCTTCTGAGAACGAAGATATCCCAGAGGAATCCTGTTTGACTCGAAACTTTAACATAATACGTCTTGATGTTTTACCCTGTGATATCAAATATACATCCAAATATAAGTTACTTTTGAGGTGTATTTCACCTACTTCATTTTGCTTATTTGTTAAATTCGGCTTGGTTAAAATGTTAGCAAAATTTTCTATGGGTAAAGTGTACTTATTAACAAAATAAAATCTAATTTAACGAATTTCAATGTAGTCTACAATAATTAATTTATTAATTTTAAACTACTTCGATACAGTGTATTTAATAAACTTGGAGATTCATAAACGATTGATGAACCTTGTATTCTTAGAAATTTGGCAGTTCCTTATTTTCTTTTAAATAACTTTCATAGACAAATTTTTTAAAGAAATTATTAAACTTCTCCAATATTTTTAGAAAAAATGAATCGATAAATGTTGACTCATTAGTTAGTAAATGTCAGCGAGCATTCTGGCAAAGGCCGCTGTTTGAGAAGTATTCAGTCAAACAAACCTTTCTGTTTCCAACCAAAGGGTGTAACATTGACTTAGGATGAAATATTGCGTTGTTTAGTAGGATCATAATATTCGTATACTAATAAACTACAGCTGATTATCCTAGCATCGTTGGTGTAAAATCATAGATCAGTGAATAGACTTTTGACTCTATAGTGATATGCAGCTTTGGTTTTTTATTAAAAAAATAATAATAAAATGCTAAAAAATGCCGCTTTACTTCAATCCGTAAAGCCAGGTAGTATAATAAACTAGGGAACCCGTGCGGCTCAATGAGCCGCCTAGTATGAAACATAACGCCGAGGAAAACCTTATGCTTAAATTCTAGTAACTTTAGTTACATCTTAGAGTTATTTGAAAACTTGTTAGAAACTAATTTTAAATATCTCTAATGGCGTCTCCAAGGTTCACCTACATCATTTCTGCTCTCGATTTTAACTGATAACTTCTAACGAATGCTAAACGATCTGCCTCAATTCGAGTTAATATGTCGCAAGAAAGTTTTTCCAGCATTGAGAATTGAAGAACACTGTTACCGTACTGATACCCTTTCTTAAGTAATTAAAGTTGGACCATTTTATTCCTTTGATTTGAGACATCCCCCGATCAAACGAATTTTCTCCGTAGGGTAACCTGAAATGTGGGGTGATGTCAACCATTTCATGTGCTCCATTTTTTACCCACAAACTCGGGGTTACCAACTGGACAGCCATAACCTGCTTTGAATAGGCTAAAGCAGCTACACCATTGAATGTTGGTTAACGTAATTTTAACAAAATGTTATGAAATATCTCGATCTGTCAGTGTCTGAAGTAAACATTTCTTGCATGCATTTATTTGATCTGACATTTAGGCAAGTTTACTTTCCCACCGTGACAACACTATGAGCTTCGTATATTTTTTCACTTCCAAAGTAAGTTGCATAGCAGAACTGGCAAAATATTATTCATCTCACAAAATGAATGTGTATCTGGATGGGTATCTGTTAGACCAGGTCTCTCTTTTTCTACTCTCCCCATACGCACAAAATATCTCATTATTAATTGTGTCCTAATACCGTGTTCAATATTTCTTCTTTGAACTTGAGGCATTTTCTGTTCTTCCATCAAAACTGATTTGAACTGTTTAACTTGGTCTTAACCTACTTAATATTACAATTTCAATATTTACTCCCAAAAAGCTACAGCTTCTTATAAACAGCTGTTTTTTTGTTTTAAATTTGTTCTATGTATTTCTAATGGGGAAAACCCGACCTTTGAGTGGGCCTCACGCTCTTAAGGGCAGGAATTTTAGAATTATAAAACCTTATTGCAAAACTTCATATTGAGACGAATCTTTTGACACCTCAAACGTTGAAATTGGTCCACAAATAAGGGAGGAGTTGCGTTAACAAAAAACGGCTTCACGTATTATATTATATATATAGATATATATAGATATAGATATATAGATATAGATGTACAATTAATGAGGACAAATAATTAAATTTTAAACGTTTAACAATTTTCCATAGTTATCCTATGCTTCAAGCGTAAGTTAGGGGATTTCATTCGTTGCATTTTGATAAAAAAATACACTAACAAAACTGTTTTATGTTAAAAATACCCCTGCTACAGCAAACCTGCCAACTGAGCGAATCTCCATCTGCCTGAATTGATTTTCAATTAAATCTATTGAAATAACATTAGGTTTAACGAGTAGCTAGGGTTGCTGCTACAGAAAAACTAATAAAGTGTGTTTTTTTAATTAATAGCTTAGCATAGAATAAAAAAATTACCAAGTTTGATCAAAATATATCCATAAACAAGCAAACTACAACATTTTACAACATTCTCCTTAAAAATAACACAATTTTTTTATTCACCGTTTCCAATGACCGTACAAAACACTTTGATATACTAAATTATTTGTTTTTTAAGCTCTTTAAAAAGGTTTAGAGAGAAATTGGGAATTTTTTTGTTTTGAGGGTCTAAAATTAGAAAAGCCATTTTTTATCTCATAAAACTCCCCGTAAACCCCGTTAACTTCGGATCATGCTGGTTCACGAACTCATTCAAGTTTATCCCACCTTACACCAAGTTTCATCAAAATCGGATGTCTTAATTTTCATCTTAAAAGCTTATTAAGGATATAAAAATAAAAAAAAAATAAAAAAGGTGAACAGCCATGCTACAAAGATTTGTAGAGGTTCATTTTGAGGACTGCAATGATATATTACGCAGCTGCTAGTTATACCTACTCATCAGATTTTGCAATGTCAAATTGCCAGGAATATATCTAGTACCAAACAAATTGTATACCAATTCAGTGTTGAAGATGTTATAAATTTAAAAATATTTCCATCATTACTTCATTACTCTTTGAGCCTATTTTAATTTATAATGGGATTCTGCACACCTACAGCAAAATATCTTTCTAACAGTATGCGTGGATTTTCTCTGCAATGCACACGAGCTGACAAAAAACGTTTTAAAGAAACATGCTTGCCTATTAATATATAGATAGATGATAAAACTGTCGAAAATGTTTTAACATCCTCACTTTTTTACAAATGACATCGTTATCAAAAGTATAAACACCTAAATTCATTTAATTGATCTACCAATGTATGAATTTGCTTTAAATAACCCAAGCTTGTCAACATTATGCCGATATATTCAACACAAATACATTATACCAGTTTTCTACCCCCGCATACTTTACTCCTCACGCCACATTGCATGTTATTTTACTGCGACAGTTAAGCTAGGTTAGTTTAACATAAACATTGCATTTCCCTGACGTATTGGTGATAAATACAGCAATATATCTTGTGAATGAAAATCGTGCGAACAACCATCTGCAACTAGTAAATCATCCTCAACTTTAAAAGGCTAAATAACTAGGAAATATATTGATGGCTCTTTCTACATATTTTACTTAAATGTGCACATTTTGTGGATTAAAATCGTAGTTTACAGCTATAAGAATTTAAATGCAGAATATTCTTTACTTTGACCAAAGCACATGTTGAAGGTTCCTAGTAGTGAGGTAATGGCAACCCTACAGTTAATGCAATATGTTCTTTAGAGTTGTTTGCGCTCATTACTCCACTTGTTATTTTATTTTTTCTTCTCTTGTTCTTTCTAAAAACATTACCATTGCTTTTACTGCAATTTGTGTCTGTTATTTTCACTGTAAACACCCGTACACCGATTATTCAAAAAGATTTTTTTCGTGGAGTTGAATAAACAAAAATAAATGTATGTAAAAACACACATATGCCTAGTTATCACATTAAAAATGCTTTCTTTTCCCATAACATTAGTCCTGACAAAAGATTTTCATTTAATCACTATTACACTGATGGTCACATTTTCACAATGCATATACATTACTTACAACATTGAATATCCTAATACCATCGACTATTGGCCTATTGGATAGTCAAAGTTAAGACTGAATCATACCTTAGAGCTTTCTCAGTGGTGGATCTGCCCCAAAGGAGTTCAAATGTTAAAGAGAAAATCAGAGGAGCGTTGGTTTCATCAAAAGTAACTTGGATTGATCCGAATACAGATATTTGCCTTTATTGCCTGTTTGATCAGTAAAGTTGGTCGAATAACTTTTACACAAAGACCGAGAAATTTCTACATGCTATGATGCTCAATAACGTAACGTGCAATCATTTTTTATAACTTTATCCTTATTATCTCTGCCATTAGCAGCTATTACGTTTTCTTAAGGCAACCTTGCCCTTATAATAACTATACGTAAATAGCAAGAATAAAATACAAATTCAGCAGAAATATGGGGCTCGCAGATAATCTTTTCGTTATAACAGATATTTTTCACCGTTTTTGGCAACGAATGTCGTGGTTCGTTAAGCTTCGGATTCAGCCTACTGAAATGGAGTTGATTATCGTATTTGTGCTACGAAAATGAACTAAAGGCAATTTTCCAACAATGTTAGAACATAACATCCTTGTACAGGATCATGATTGCAATTGTATGATTGCAGGTTTTTTACAGAACTCCTCCTAAACTGTTAACTATTTGTTTGCAGACTGTAATGCACAGCTGATTATTATCTTAAAAATGCCCCGAGGGAAATCCATGTTGATTCGGCGACTCAGTTGATATTGTACATCAACCGTGGCAGCGATGTTGAGGGTTCAAATCCCGATATTACAAAGAAAATATACCAGAAGTGTGTCACTCAACTGCACAATCTGTGTTTGTATTATCCTGCAAAGGCTTAGATCAGAATGTTAATTTCAGCAAAACATACGGAGGCGTCTTCCTGTAATCCAGCTCCTAGGTCAAGAATAGTGGATATTTATAGGCATGCACTGTGGATGCGATACTCCCTGGTGTGGATTAACGTCCGCACTAGTGAGTACTACACTATCTGCAGTACTATCCTGATAATTGGAAATGTGGTTCGGATTCCACACTGTAGATCCCTCAGTTGCAATTTGCTTTATGGGCTATTAATTAACAGCTGTGTCTGAACATGTCGGCCTTAGTCACGAACAAGACTACAAGATCGCACCACTCATCCTACACTCATCCTTCACTAATGTTTGGGTTAAAATACGCAAATAGTGGCGTCCCCATCTTAAATAATTTATTGATTTATTGAAAGAACTGTTACATATCTTCAGTTTGGCCATAGTCGGGCCACGTTAGTTGTGAGGGGGGGGGGGGTATGGAAGAGATTGTATATAAAAACAAAAGGTTACTACTGTATTTTAAAATAAACAAAACCACAACGAAAGCATGCATGAACTGTTTTAGTATGCTACTATTCGTTACTCTTGGGGATTACAGTTGTAATCGTTACAAAGAAAAAAATACTTTATGAAACTAAGCAAAGCTCAGCTCAATAGGAAAGTGCAATCTCGTTTAATATTCAAATGATTCCATTAAAAATTCGTCGGACGTAAGACCAAGCCCAGAATGTCCAATGAAACATAAGCTTCTAAAAGCACCCCTGTCGAAGATGTTTAATAATTTTGTACCTCACGGTTTCCATTCGATTGGTAACTTAAAATTTTAAACGATGAATATTTTTTACCATTCTACTTTAAAGTCAGGAACTGAATTTTTCACTCATTTTAGTTTGAATCAGTAAAATTTGTCAACGAATAATAGTTAGTAACAATAGTTATAAGTAGTAATAGTTAGTAGTAGTAGTAGTAGTTAGTAGTGGTAGCTTGTGAATTTGTTACTTGAGGCTTGAAATTGAAAGTACAATAGTACAAAATTGTTTTATGTTATTTTGAATGATTGTTTATTTTATTGTGAGTTCCGGGATGTTTTCAGCTATGTTTGATAAAATATCAAATTTCAGTTTAATTGACGAGAATTGATCCCTGGCCTCCCGTAATGAGGTTTGTGCTTGGATCACTATACAAGCTGGGCTCCAATATGATTCTTATATAGTAGGAAAACACATGTACAAATTAATTTATGTTTTAATTGACTCAGAAATTATTGGATAAGTGTAAACAATAAAACTAACAAACCGCGTATTCAAGTGAACAAATACGTGATCAGACTGAAGACTAGGAAGGGATGAAATATTCTACAACCGTAAACATATACTAAACCACGTGTTACTGAACCATTTGCATTTGGTGTAGCTCTGTTTGAAAAAATATTTTGGTTTATATGCTATTCATGTATTTGACTCGATAGGTGTATTATACTTTCAAAAAATATTAGTTTAGAGTCGAGTATGAATAATGTGATTGTTTTGTTACAAGTAACCTTATTCAATGTGAAAACCGAGATATCCCCATGGAGTTCTGTTTACCTGTTTCTGAATTTGAACATCCGCCTTTATACCATTACCAAGTAGTGTTAAAAATACTTAAAGGTACATAGTGTTGCATATTTTTCATTGTTTGAATTTTTCAGTTGGTAAAAATCACATTAATAGCAATAAATAGTAATAAATGTTTCTCTTGTGAAGTGAAATGAAAAACTTTTAGAAAATATTTATTTAATCACAACAAACCAGAGTACAAGGGTGAGGTAAGCTAACAAAATGAATAAAATTCATTGTGGTGAATAAAAAGTATTCCAAACGAAATCGTGTTTTAAGAAAGCAAATTTTTTTATAGTTATCATATTTTATTTTCTATTTCACTATCTGTATGATTGTGTATTCATTTATTCGCAATCTCAGTTTTTCCTAATACAGTAAAATTTTTATTACTAAACGTACCTATCTTATAAAATCCAAATGTTTAAATTAGAATTTTGCACCATGATAACTTTTTGGTTGGTATACTGACTATTTGTGCATGTTTAACTGTGTATTACATCGATTAATCAATCGGGTTTTGTTAGAACAAGAAAATCCAGAAAACCCCATAAAATAGGCCTACCAACAAATCACATTTCTATTAGACATAATCCTGACACTGACAGTGATAATGCCGCAACCCCTAGGTCTAGCCTGAAGTAATGTGAAAAACAATCCCAGGTTTGTGCCTAGGACAAAAAAATCCTGACATTCATGATATCATTTTTTTCTTTCATCTCAGTTACGATACCAAGTAATTTCATCAAGAAACTGGCAACCATAAGGTAAATCAATGTATTAATTATTTGTTCTTGAAGCTGGAATAATACACAAAGTAATTTCAGTTACTGCTGGTGTCTGTATCATATTGGTATTTCTCTGATTAATAATTTTAAAACTATCTGAACAATCTCAGAATAATGAATTCCGAGTGAAGATTTCATTCCTGTGTGGATTAAATTCCGCCAGCATTTCGTTGTGTTTGCACCAAGCTTTTGAAAATAGGATTAAAATATTCTTCAGAAAATTATTTCATTATTTCTAGAAATGTAACTTACAATAATTTTTAAATAACAAATATTAAACGCAACAGAATCTGCCTACCTATATTAAAACTAAAAATAGCTATTTACATTACAAGTGTAGGAAGAGCGTTTTTACATCACGCAAGTGAATGTTGTGCAACGAGCGGAAGCGAGTTGCATAATTCACCTAAGTGATGTAAATACGCTCTTGCGTAACGTGTAACGTACAAGATTTTACCTGACCCGACAATTTACATGGGTCTATGTACAATATTTTTCATTATCCATTTCACTCATCTTCTAAAAGCAACGTTCTTTTAAAACAAAAGCTATGTTAGGAAAATACTCTATCCCAAGCGTGATGTATACAACTCCTTACTTCTCGAGTGATGTAAAGTTGAAAAAAACTCATTCGGTGATGTAATGAAACCCATTTAAATAACATTGAGTGCTTAGCTTTAAAAAATATACCTCTATGGAGGAATCGACGTTCAACGCTAGAAATCAGCTGTGCGCTTGAATGTTATTGTTATGCTTTATAGTATATTACGTTACTAGTCCTGAAAATAAGTGTTTACCGGACGAGTGTGGTCGTTCCCGTGCGAGAAGAAGTCGAGTACGGGATTACCATACGAGTCCGGTACACACATTTTGGACGAGTTACGTACGATAGTTTACGCCATACTACTAAATCCGTACAAATCCTTATTTCCACCAACTAAAGGACTAAAAATCACTAGTCATAACCTCTAAGAGAGGTTATGTTTTTGTTTATAACTACTCACTGCCACCTAAATACAGTATAATCAGCTGATTGGTGTCCGGCAAAACTCATTGCAGCACAGTAGTACGCAATGAAACCCCATTTGAATAAGCTGGCGGCAAACAGCTGTTTTCTGGACTAATTCCTTGCGTGGGAAGTTCGTCAAAATAATGTAGTGTGGCGTAAAAGTATTTTCCTAACCTAGCTTTTGTTTGTAGAAGAACGTTACTGTTAGACGATGAGTGAAATGGATAATGAAAAATATTGTACGTAGACCCATGTATATTGTCGGGTCAGGTTAAATCTTGTACGTTACACGTTGCGCAAGAGCGTGTTTACATCTCTTAGGTGAATTATGCAACTCGCTTCCGCTCGTTGCACAACATTCGCCTGCGTGATGTAAAAACGCTCTTACTACACTTGTAATGTAATAGCTATTTACATTACAAGTGTAGTAAGAGCGTTTTTACATCACACAGGTGAATGTTGTGCAACGAGCGGAAGCGAGTTGCATAATTTACCTAAGTGATGTAAACACGCTCTTGCGTAACGTGTAACGTACAAGATTTTACCTGACCCGACAATATAAATGGGTTTTTTTCACTATCCATTTCACTCATCTTCTATCAGTAGTATCAGTAACGTTCTTTGACTAACAAAATTGCAAAAGCTAGGTTAGGAAAATACTTTAAAGCATAACAATAACATTCAAGCGTACAGCTGATTTCTAGCGTTGAACGTCGTTGGCTCCATAGAGTTATATTTTTTAAGTTAAGCACTCAATGTTATTTAAATGGGTTTCTTTACATCACCGAGTGAGTTTTTGATACTTTACATCACTCGAGAAGTAAGGAAGTTGTATACATCACGCTTGGGATAGGGAAGTTTAACATGGCGGGTTAGGTAAATAGCTATTACACGTATATAAACCGTAACAGGTTCACTTTATGGGTTCCTGAAGCAATGAATTTCTAAAATCAATTTCAATTGTTCACTATTCTTTATTCATTTTACAATAATTATAATGCAGCTAATATAGGTAGGATAAAAAAATAAAAGTGCAATATTGTAAATGAGAAAGAACAAGTAGCTACCATGTAAAAATAAACGCATTTACTCAGTTTCAGATTTTTGAGATAAATGTAAAATTAGTGGGCGTTAAAAATATTCTATACATTTTTACAACAAGAGCGACAAGGTTAGTGATCATCTCCCATCAGACTTAATAGTATATTTCGTACCTAGGGGCAAAAATGAGGTTTTGCCGGCTCGAAATAGTTTTTAAGTTAGAGACGAAGTTGGAGAGCTGCAAAACCATTTCGGTCCGTGGTATGAACGCTATTTTTCAACACACTATACCCTATTATCACTATTTACCACAATAATAATGCACACTGATAGTCAACACAACTACAACTTTAAGGTTATGTGAAGGGATAATTTGAGGAATCAGCAAAAATAATAATAAATAGTTGCTAGGCAGTGGTGACAATCAAACAATTCTATTGAAATATGGATACTGATTGTATATTTATTATGCACTAGCTGTACCCGCGGGCTTTGCCCCGTTTAACTTCATTAGTGAGCTCGTTCGCATGGCTCAATTACGTCCTGGTTGAAGTTCGTTCGCTACGCTCACTCACTTTTAGGTTGGAGCTCGTTCGCTGCGCTCACTTGCCTTCAGGTTAGCTCGTTCGCTACGCTAACTCGCCTCCAGGTTAAAGTTCGTTCGCTACGCTCACTCACCTTTTGGTTGCAAATTAGCTGTTGTCATAAATGTAAAAGAAATAATAGTGCTGCACCCTGTTGGTAATCCTTGTAACTTAAATAATGCTATTGAACATCATAAGGATAACAGAACCAACTTGTTTAATTGAAACAGCTGTTCAGATTCATTAATTCCATTTAAATATGAGTACTCATAAGGTTATAATGGGAAACTCCAGAACCACTGGGGCGGAGCCCGAGAGTCCGATCAGAATAAAAACAGCTTAGTTTTCCTATTTAATGCCTAAAGAATCAGTGTACCAAATTTCAGCCTCCTAGGTAAATGGGAAGTGGGAGAATTAGTGATGAGTGAGTGAGTGAGTGAGTGAGTGAGTCAGTCAGTGAGCAGTGAGGGCTTTGCCTTTTATATATAGATTATGTTTTTTTAGAAAGTAAATGGGCAGCTGATTTTGAGGCCCCAGGAATGTAACAACCAGCTCGGTCCATAATGACGATGACAGCTGGCATGGCCAGGAAAACGTAGCTTTCAGCCTCCATGTAAAACAGCTAAAAACATCATAATGTGGTGAACAACTTTTTACCATAGACTAACCAACACAAGTAGACTTCTCATCCCATTGTAAATTTTGAAGCTCGTTTTTCATGTCTAGTTCATGTATGCCACACTGGGCGCTAGTGTTGACGAAATTTTGTTTATATTATTTTAGGGTTAATTTCTTGATTTGTGCTTTACTGTTTGGTTAAATAACTAGGGGACAAGTTATTGTTTATGATTATATCGTATTATTTGGTTAAACGAGGTTTTAAATGGCTGTATTAACGGGAAACAAATTGTAAACAAAACACGACCTCTACATAAACCGTACAGAACTAACAATAAAATTGTCTTCAGCTGTTCCATTAGGATGAGAAATCTACTAAGGGAGTATGTTTTATCTATGTTTTTACTTACCATTATTGCTACTGCTTCTACTGGAATATAATGGTTATTTGTGAATTGTCATATAAACATCAATGATCGCGAACATGTTTGTTATAGCCCCAAACATTGTTTGACCAATTCAGGCCGCTTGTGTTTTTTTTAATTTCAACAATTCAACTGTCGAGCTCACAACCAACATAACAAGTTTATTTATTGCCATGGAAATGTAACTACGATAGTGTAAATAATAACCATCTAGACTGCCAGTGCAACTCATAGGATCGTGGATCAGATCGAAAAACCCCCACCACCGCTCCGTGCCGATGGCGTGACGTCAACCATTTCTGCAACGATACGGATTTGAGTCATGAGCCTTGATGGTGTAGTGGATAGCGTGCCGGGCTGATAATCTGAAGGTACCGGGTTCAAATCCCGCTAGTAGCACTAACTTTTTGACAACAAATTTTTTTCATATCAGTAAGTTTGGTTGGTTTGGTTAGGTTATGACAGTTTAATTTTTTGTTTGAAGTTCATTGTTGGTGATGGTGAGTTAATGTTGTTCAAAGGTTTATTGCGGACATTTTCCATCACGAATGTAAAAAAAACTTAATAACTTAACACGAATGTTTGTGTATTGTTAGTTGTAATGTGTTAGTTAAGTTTTTTCACCTGAAGACGGGATCAGATTCCAGATCCCGAAACGTTGTGTATTGTTTTTTACATTCGTGATGGAAAATGTCCGCAATAAACCTTTGAACAACAGTTTAATTTTATAATTAAAAAATTGCAAAATTGAATTTGAGACATTTATAATTTTATTTTTAGAACAGAGCTATTTTTTCGATTAGTAAACCTTCATTCGAGTTTATCATTATCAGCAAGTTTGGTTAGTTTGGTTAGGTTATGATAGTTTAATTATATTTAATTTAAATTTAACCTACAAATTATACGTTTTGACAGCGACAGTGATACAGATAACAATTTTCCGCGAACAGTAGATAAGCTATGCTGATGCGCCGGTATGATTCGGAAGCGTACGACATGGTACGGTGGTGCCACAGCGCCTCTGATCCACGATCCTTGGAGTTGCATTGGCAGTCTAGACGCTAGTAATAGCTCAAGCTCAGCACTATCAGCTATGACTAATAGTGCATGTAACTAGTGGTTGTTAACCGTTAAGATTTCCACAGAAATAATTTAATACAAGATTTTGGGCTGCCTAAACACAGAGAACGCAAAAGGTTTATTTATATCTAAAACCATTGAATAAATCCCATTTTAAAACATTTACATCCAAAAATTAACAGAAAAGGTTTGTTTGGTAGCTTACCATTTCGGTACTTTCCTGTTAAAGGGAACATTCATTATTATCGATGATTTTCAATCGATATATCGATATTAACGAATTGAAACCTATCAGCTGACAACTACGAAAAATAAATATTGTTCATTATAAAAAAATATTGAAATGAAACTGTTCCAAACCAACCTAACAAAACCAACCAAACTTGTAACATTCAAAAATTCCGTTTATTAATCTTCCCCACATGCCTTTTCTGTAATCAAACGGAATTTTTTAAATGGTACAGCAAGTTTGGTTGGTTATGTTAGGTTAGCTTAGAACAGTTTTAATCGATATAATAGACTAGATTTTAGCCTAAACAAGATCAGTTGTCAATGTGTAATGGAATGTAAATGAAAACAAAAATATCGATATATCGATTAAAAATCATCGATAATAATGAATGTTCCCTTTAACAGGAAAGTACCAACATTTCATTAAGCTTAATATATAAAACCCAATACAAATAATCAAATTTATATATAAAAATCATTACTCAATATAAGAATTTTGTTGGATACGGGCAATTTGTTATGTCTGATTACCACTATACAAACATCCAATAGGAAAAATATATATGCCAAGCTGACAGCTTTCCATTGTGTAAGCTGGAGTAATTAATTGTTTTATTTTTTCAAAGAACTTTACCCAGTCGTTTAACTAACGGAAATACTCAGACCATTGCGTTATAACTGATGGTCTGGTAGAAGAAACAAAGCTATTCCAATATTTAACAAAGAATGATAAATTTGTTTTCTTGTTGAAAATCGTGTTAAAAATAGAAGAAATTATGTCTTTCCAGTGTTTATCAAAGTGATTTCAATCTGTATGAAAAAGCACTTCAGTTGTTTGAATTGTTTCTGCAAAATTATTATACTTTCAGATTTTTTGAAGTGTGCATTAATCTAACGACAAGCTATTTAAGGATTTCAACAATAATTTACACAATTGAAACAAGAATTTAAATTATAATGCTTGACAATTTACCAAATCAGTTGAGAAAACAACTTCTGAAATTTTGATGCAACGTTCAGTAGGCGTTGGACGTCGTTAAATATTAATAAGCTCAAATTGGAAAGGGAACGTCAATCAGCTGTATGTTGACGTATAATTTGATTTCGAACCTTTAATTACGCAAACACTTGACAACGTTGGATTATAATCCTATAAAATTAAATTAAATTAGGGCATTTGCATTATGTCTAGTAGCAACCTTATTCTTCGCCCGAAGGAATTACAATGCTCATAGCAGAAGACAATTCTTGTATTTAAACTGCGAAAGATGAGACATCTGTGATTGATGTGTTGTTGTGTGGACAACTAGTTGCGGTGTTATCTTCAACAATGAATCATCTAACAAGGAGAGATAAATCGCAATATACTCTCTAAGAACATTTACTTAGAGAGGAGTAATTTATACGTACATGTACAATACAAATACTTGAATACGGTAAGGATTTTTAATTTTAATAAGTTGGTTGTGAATATTGAGTTGTTTATACTTTTTATGTTTAATCTATTAATATGTAATTTACAATAATTTCAAGGGGTAACCTTTAAATGTCACTACCCTTTCTAGAGTTTATTTAAACATTGAAACTACGTTGCGACACTTACATACATAATAAAACTGAATTGCTTAGTGGGTTAATTATATCACGTATATACGAAAGAAATCTATATTGAAATCTTTTCTCTTCAATACAAGCGTCTTTCATAGTTTGTAAAACGGAAAGATGGGGACTGATTTCCTTTCCTTAACGTTTCAGGGAGAGTCTCTTACCTCCTTGAAGTTTGGAGACACAACACCTTTCCCTTAATGCCCGAAGAACTGAGCCATTTTTTGGGGATTGAGCTCTTGTCCATTTTAGAGATCTGAGTCCCTTTCCCTAACGGATTGGAGAGTGAGTCTACTACTTTGAGTTGATACGTCATTTTTACATGACTAAAATTTGTCATGGTTATTTTTACCTTATAACCTACAAGAGGAAAACTCTTGACGTTTGTAGTCAATTGTCATTTACAATTATGCCATTTACAGTGTATGATTATTGTATCGTTTTAAACTATGGTATATTTGAAACAAAAACTTCAAGTTGTACAATTTAATAAGGTTTCACAGATGAATGAAAAGGAACTCACATATTCGAACTAAGGAAAACTTTGTAATCCTCGTCAACTATTGAATTCCTATAATTGGATCCTCAGTTATTTGTACAGTTAGTTACTGAGTACAACATTAATGTAACTGAATACATAGAATCAATAGTAGAAATATTGGCAATTTATTCATTCGCTCAAATTAGGCCGAATTCCAGTAATTGTAACCCAAATACCCTCTGGCTAATATAATTGTCATCTCATATACAACTCTATTCTGTTGATTCTATTGAACAGGAAAACCATTTGTTTTTCACCCGGCTTTGAACAATGGAACACTAGTTAAGTGTCATTTTTCTCAACACATTTACTAATGTTATACTGCCATGCAAAATCCTTGTGTTAGTAAAACAGTTTTCTTAAAAAAAAATCTCAAAAACGACAAATGTTTCATGCTTATTTAGCTGGATGCAAAACAACTCCACAAGCATGATGTAATGTTGTCCTTGTTGGAGTTTGAAGGACTTTGGCTCGGAAATTCAGCTTTCATTCAACCTTTTTAGCGATTTCAATGCTTTCAGCATAACTCAGCATAACAATGAGAATAGATTCGATATTCATAAGTGTCGTCACTCAGAGTGCAATGTGTGTATCAATGTTTATGAATGTACATAGTGCATTACAGAGTACAATGATTCATTATTTCATTATGCATTATCATAGTTCTTAATTAACTATGTTATGTGTTCAAATAGTACGTATGTGTTAAATAATGTGGTATGAAATAATTACATGGAGATAATAGGAGATCACTATTATACGCGAAAAATCTCCAAGACAGATGATTTCAGTGTAATGTGAATAAATAGTTTGGTTCTGTAATATTGTTAAACTTACTAACACTTCTAACTATTGTTTATCAAAATTACAATAATTGTAACTTCAGTGAGCATATGGCCATAATCATAAATTAATTGTGTATCAAATTCATCTATAGTTCAGTTATCCGTGGTAAACAATGTAAAGAATCCCGAAATAAACCCCCTATGTGGGTCTAGGGGTGTATTAGCATAAGTTAATAGTGTACGATAAGTAAAAGGAGACCTTGTACATATTGAGATCAAATTTTGAAGTGTACTTGTGTAGTTGTGTAGTACAGTACTTGTGTAGTGTACTTTGTGTAGTTTATTACATGTAAGAAGTAAGATGCAATTATTTTATTACAAAGCTATGTCAGTTTACTAAAAGATTCTCTCTACTGTGATGGCGTCACACATTTTCCAGTGTGGAGAGTCACTTCCATTATCTTTATTGCTGTCTCAAAATATCGGGGTATATTCTCATTTTGTAACTACATCTTACTCTGTCTATAAATTGGTTGTATATTGTTTACTTGTATAGGTTTTCCTTTTCAAGGGGATGTTTATCTTCCCCCAGGTCGAGTTTAATATTTAGTTTCTCGTCTGGAGTATGATTTAAAAATTTATCTTCAACAAATACTTGAACATTTCAAAATGTCTTGTAAATGACTATAGATTCATTTCTACCCATTTCTTACCCGCATTCTTGTGATGTATTAACAGATACAGGCATCGAGTCTAACTCTCATTGAGTACAGTATGAATTGGATTAGGGACCTGCTAGATATTTTACATTTTTAAATATTTGATTTCTTAAAAAATATCTTTCCCATTCGTTCTAAAAATGTAGGCACTATTTCAACTCTTCTATATTTTTAAATAAAACTGGTAAAGCTTTACGTGCCAAGATAACTATAAAGTTGTACATGTAGTTAATTGTTACATTTGTATTATATTTATGTATGGGGAGCGAGCTGGTTTAGTGGTTAGATCGTGGGACTTCGATTCCTAAGGTTCCGGGTTCAAATCCCGGCAAATCACCAAAGGATTTTATCTAAGTGATAATGCCGCAACCACTAGGTCTAGCCTAAAGTGATGTGAAAAACAATTCCGGGCTCGTGCCTAGCGTCCTAGGACAAAAAAATAACCAAACAAAGTAAATAAACTCAAGTGTAAACACTAGTTGGCTTTTAAATCTTGAAGGCTTGTTGATGTATGACAAAATGCTCGTTAACTAGACTTCACAACCCAATGTAAATCTTATCAGGTTCAGTAACAACGCCAAATAAAACACCGGCCGTGTACATATAAACTGGGCTATGTTTTTAATTAGGCCAAGGAAACCATGGATTATACCATTGATTATATAGTGTTCACACGTGATACAATGTTGTTTTTTCTTTTCCTTGACTGAATACTCAAAACTTTTAAGTTTGACTTGAGGCAATCAAAGTTACTTTTTGATGTTTCACTCTACTTCAGAGTCGAAGTAGTCAAACTTTAGTTTCCTGTGCCCAGCAGTGTTTTATAATGCAAGACTTAAAGTTTCCACATCCACCTTGATAACTTGATAGGGCTTATCATCAATCAATTATTCGTTTAAACTACAGCATATACATTATTAGAGAATTTGGAATAAATTAAACGAGTTATCATACCTTACGTCGTCAATCCAGTCTCGGCCGACTAAATATCAAAATAGTGTCGTTTCATTTTCAAGCCCTTGTGGTGTTACATAAACATTATTTGAACACTTGTCGTCGTCAAGACACAAAATAAGATTTAGTACACACGACTTAATGTGCGGCCGGCTACAACACGGACGTAAGGTACGTAAACCTCTTTTATACTGTCATGAATCAATCATAGAACAATGTTATTAATCATTATTTTCATTAAAATAAAAATAATTACACAAATTTAATTTTCATCGTATATAGGTTTACAGGACTACAGTGTGTGGGCATACATTTGGTCTCTCAAGTATGTATTATTGCCAGCAGCTCAAAATACTGGTTCAATACTTTACTGTTCTCTCAACTGGAATTACCTTTGTTGTATTCCATTAATCTGGGAATTGCATTGTACTAAACTCTTATAAGTTTTTAAAAATATTTAAAAAATCAAATTAACACAAACTGTTTTGTAGCGTACTTAAATCAAATAAAATAAAAATTACTACTAAGTTGTGCAGTTATACCTCCAATTAAATAAAACTTTCAAGTCGACAAAAATGTTTTATTGTAGCGTTACGTCATAAAAGCAAAGAAACAATAAACAGCTGAGTTTACGATGATTCAGTACTCAACTTGTGCCATTAAGATAACGCAGATAAACTACCTGAGTCATTTGGGACTTTTAGAATTGGTGTTGGAAAAACTAACACCCATTTGCCATCTGTTTTCTTTTGTGGCGTAAATTGTCGAATAGTATAAATGGTTCTTGGCCAACGGTGAATTGAAATTAGATATTAAATTGAAAAAATCTATTTAGATGAAAAAAAAAATGGTTAAAATAGGAAACTGAAAAATATTATAGGATATTTATAAGCATGCACTGTGGATGCGATACTCCCCGGTGTGGATTAACGTCCGCACGAGTGAGTACTACGACTATCCGCAGTACTATCCGGATAATTAGACTAATTCGTATATACCAAGGCAAAAATGTGGTTCGGATTCCACTATAAACTGTAGGTCCCTTAGTTGCCATTAGCTGTATGGGCTATTAATTAACAGCTGTGTCTAAGGAATGTCGGCCTTAGTCACTAACAAGACTACAAGATCGCACCACTCATCCTACACTCATCCCCATTCATACCTGGCTTAAAATACCTACTTTGTATGGTCACCCATTTAATAAGAAAGTATTTAAGTACAGTATTACCAAAAGAAGTTCTAGTTTTGTTAGCTAATTGTCTTCCAACATTGATTGAGTCTCCATTTGGGCCTAATGGGCATTGGTCGAAATCGATATTATTTTTAATATAGGCTACTGTATTTACCACCAAGACGAATATATCCAATAATGTTGAAAAAGAAAAACTATGTTCTATTTCATAAACTGTGAATACAAGCACTGCGAATCAAATGCTATTATATTGTTAGTTAGAAAATAACTACCGCCCGAACGACTTATAACTTAAATAACAGTAAAATTGCGAGTACATCGTTCACAAACATGATAAGTATCAGTACAAGATAAATTTTAACATTATTGATTGATTTCTTACGTAAACATGTGACAGTATTAAATCACATTTAACCACGAGTAAATCCTGACATCAATATAGTTAAATTCATAATAAAAGTATTAATAGGAAAGACCCGCTAACGAAACCTTTACCCGTATGGTGCTTGTAACAATATTGCATGTATGTAGTAATTAAAACTGTCTTTGTATTAGTATTACATTTTAAAACGGACCAATATAAATTAACACTGCAAAGTTTCAAAACTTTGACAACACGGGTCGCCAAATTTGTTGAAACGATCAAATAATTTTGTCCAAGTGAGTGTAAGGATTAATTAAAATGTATGATGACATTTTGATTACCAAAACGTTTAAAGAGCCTAAATCTATCTTTGATGTGTGTCTGGTTTAGAGTTATAAAAACATTTAATCGTTTACAATAATTCGTCGATTATCGGATGGGCTTTGATTATTGCAAATTTTATTTACTAAAGGGAGTTTAAAATCATTGTAATGTAAACAAATCAGTTTAGTTGATTTTTTTTTTTTAATTGACTACCTCACTTTGCACTCTGTTTGATTGGTTTTAACCACTTTACCTTCCAAACAAACCTGTGACAAAGAAAGTTTCCGGGTGTAATGATCTACTAATGACAGAAGTATCTGGAGGCGATAGCTCAGTTCGGGACAACATAAAAACAACTTAGTGCAGCAACGGTTGTAATAGGCAAGCATGGATTCTCTCTCTATACTGTCCGTCATTTTTGTAAGTATATGACTTTGAATATTGAAATAGACATAACGTTATAGTAGCTTACCAGTTAGAGTCGTAGAGGAAATAGTAACTGAGACGTTTTACATACCATAGCATTACCAATTCAATTGCGGTGGGGACGCCACCTAGGTGCGTATTTCAACCCAAATATGAGTGAAGGATGATTGAATGGTGTGAGATGATCTGTGTAGCTTTGTTACTGAAAATCAGCTGTTTCATCAGTCAGACAGCTGGGTCCAGTTTTGAACCTTCAAAAGGTTACTGGCTGCTCAGGATCGAACCGGTGACCTTTTGATTGATAGTCGTGCACTAAAACCATTCAGCTACCCAGCCAATGAGTTTAAATCTATCTATCTATCTATATATAATAGGGCGCACATGAAAAGAGCCCAAAAACTCAGGCAGACGCTTGAAAAGCGCCCGGACCTCCAAGGTCCCTCCCAGGACGGTGCGAAAAGAGGCCAGACTCTTCCTAGAACTTTCACAACGGGTATTCAAAGGAGGAAGAACCATTAACACAGTTGAAATACATGAATTTATTTACAATATTAAAAGATATACTGTTAAAAGATACATTATTAAAATATAGATTATTAAAAGATATTTACATTACTAAAAGAAATAGTCTGTTTACCTAACCTAACCTAACCTAACTTAACCTAACCTAACCCAACCAAACACAACACTATTTCAGAACACGAGTCAGCGTCCTCTTCCTCAGGTACCTGTGGAGACCCGGGCTCTTTCCATGCTTAAGATTAGTGAACCTTTTTGGGGATTAAAATTTCGGGCTCTTTTCATGTGCTCGGATATAACAGGCTAAGCAGTTTTTTGTTAATCGAACTACTCCGTTATTATTTGCCCGATTTTGACGTTCGAAGTATCAAAATAAAGGTTAAAAGGTGTAGTTGTGCCCAACGGTATTACATTTTTGATAAAGTCGTTGGTAAAGGCGTCAGAAGCCCTTAAAGTCAGTTTTTTCTCCATAAGGATAACATGGGAGATAATTTTTATTTATAAAAACATATATTTTTAGTTGAAAATAGTCAAAGTCTACTACATAAGAATTGGTGTGTATTATGCCTGTAAATGTATATTAAGTTTAAAAATGTTTTGGGTAACTTAAAGTGTACTCATAATGGTTCATACTACTTTTTTTTAATGCCGAGAACAATAAAATTTCGTTGAGAATAAGTTACCATGATTTATAAAACTGTACTGTAATAAAATCACAAATCTTTGACATTCATTAATTTGACATGAACTAGCTGATCTACCAGACAATTTATTTATAAATCAAAACAAAATCATCTACTTCAAGTTTGTTGCTATACAAAAATATGTTTTTAAATTATTTGTTGTGTGTTCTAAAAATGGGACCCCAGAAGATTTGGCTGTACACTGTTCAGGTCTTGATCCAATAGCCATAGCCACTGATTGATCGGGCAACTACACACTGGAACACTGTTACACGACTGCACAGGCTATCTGTTAGACTTCAGTATTCTGCTGTTGTGGTAAGGTTACACTTCAATAATTATATAGTTGACATTTTTACGAGAATTGAAGGTGAACGTCTCGGTTTAAGGAACAGTAAAAACTTCGAGCAGAGCTATATGAGCCTTCATGACGCAATACGTGCACGAGCTGAAAATGAAAGAGCCCAAATAGGCTAAAGCTGATGGGAAACTGATGGATTCCCTATTTTGCCAGCAAGATTGCTTAGAGTTGGATGCCCTGCTGATTTCATCGACCCAAACGTCGTTGAAAGTATACAAAATAGTCAAATGAAAGACAGCGCTATTTTAGCTCCCAAAAAAACAGTGACTTTGATTTGATCAACAACAAAGTCTTGGATAAATTGCCAGGTGAGCCCAAGGTGTACGAAAGCATTGATAGTTTGATTGCAGACAATTTAAACGCCCATCTAGAATGCCCAACAGAGTTTTTAAACAATATAGAGGTCAGTGGATTGCCAAGACACAGATCTTAAACAAGGGGGCAGTGGTTTTATTGATGAGGAATATCAATACACCAAGAGGGCCTCAATAATGGAACAAGGTTCCGAGTGAATAAAATTGTTAACAATTTAATGGAATGTTAAGTCCCAACTGGAACAAGTGAGGGGGGCATATTTTGATTCCGAGGATAAAAATGTGCCCGTCGGAAACAAACTAACCATTTAAAATGGGAAGATGCCAATTTCCATAAGCTTTGTCATTTGCAATGACAATCAATAAAGCACATTTTCAATCACTCAAAAAGATAGGGCTACACATTTTGATAGTGTACGCATATTCATCACGGAAAATTCTGACTAGGGTAATCTTTCTCAAGGCGATTTCACGAATAAAAACTTAGTAAGTTATTCAAGGAAATTCTTATGTAGATAAAATAGATTTTTAGTGATTATTTTTAAAGGGGTTTCTTCTAGAAGGATGATTATGTTCTTCAAATATGCTATATATTGGTTTTGTTAAAATGTTTTATTAAATATGTTTTTACATCTTAAAATAATGATAAAATACTTGATAACTTATTAATTTACTAAATATAAGACATATAGCCTACAGCTAGAATATGGATGGTCTGCTTTCCTTCTAAGGCTTCATTCATTACTGTATTTTACTGTATTTGACTTAAGAGTCAATATATAACACAATGAATTTGTTTTCTAAATTCATATGTTTTATGCGGCGCGTTGAGCCGCAAGGGTTCACTAGTTCACTTATAATGCCGTTAACTTCTAGCCATACACAGTATTTAATGTTATAATATTTGTGAAGTCGGTTGAAATCATGACTAAATAAACGGTATCAGCAAGCTGACTCATACTTTCTCCCATAAGCTTGCAAACAACCTTTATCATGGGTAAGTGGTGGGAGTAACTATAATATGATATTCTCTAGGGATGAATCACAAAAGTTGCAACAACTTTTGAACTGTACTTTTTATGAAAATGGAATCTGTACCATTTTGCTCAAAATTTTAAGAACCATAACATAGGTACTAATTTGAATCAAAACCAGCCTTTTTCCTAAAATCCATTTTTTTATAGGGGTTTTATGGGAATAACACTATTATAAGTTACAATAACTTTGGAACCGTAATTTTACAGAAATGTAATTTGTACCATATTGTTTGGAATTTAAAGGAATATAAAATACTAATTTTTTATCAAAATCGTTCTGGCCGGTTTTGAGAAAATCCTATTTTTCCGTTATTTTTATGGGAAAATCCCCATTAAAAATACAAATTTTGAAAAAATATAAAAAAAACCTGGAGATATAATGGATTACTTAGCTCTAAAAATGCGACTACACTGTTGGTTTCACGATTAAGCTGCAAAATTCAACCAGCACCACCATTCCAAATATAATTTTTTATAGAAATCAACCTAAGATATGACAAAGAAATGACTTTAATCTAAAAGTTGTGTATTGAAGAACGAATGTTGTAATGGGCAATAGACTAACCTCAAACTTGTCACATGAGTGTGTCGTCAGAATTCAGTGATGCCAATTTCAATTCACTTGTTTTCGTCTGTCGCTCATCCGTCTGTATGTCTGTATGCATCCACGTCAATACGTCTTTGTTCCCAGCTCTATTGTTTGCATGCTTGGTAACCAATTGTTGGATACTCACAGTATTAGGTTCATGGTTTACTGGAAACAATTTATCTGGAGTTAAAGAATGTTGAATGTTGAAGTACAAAGCTGTATACCGAAAGTACAGTAAGCCAAAATAAACAGTACTGAAATGGTAACAGCTGATTCATTTCACTGCTGTTTATTTTGGCTGATACTGTGCGTAATAAAAAGTAAAATAAATTGTAAATGAATATCACGAATTTATTGTAAGAAACTTATAATTTTTCAAGAACGAAAACTAGGATAACTAGATAACGAAAACTGAGAAAAGTGAAACTCTATAATCTGTCATTTCGGTTCTTTTCGAAACTCGCTCATTTCTCACTTTATTTTTTTCAAGGGAAGACCGCGACTACGAAGGAGATTATTTAGGAATGGTGCACAGCATTAATGGTTAAGGCCAAATAATGACGGAAGTGAAAGGCAGCAGTTGCTGCTATAGGTCCCTAGTTTAAATATTAAAATTATGTAATTACAGTACTTGAAGAAATAGAATATCTCATCACTAGGGCCTAAAGTGACTCTTTTTCTCACAAACTCCAGTTTAACGATAAATTTCATCACTGCATTACCATTCTAACCTAAAATACCCCCGCCGCAGCAAACCTGCAGACTAAGCGGATTTCCATATGACTGATTGGATTTACACTGAAATGTCTACTTAAAAATATAACATTTATTCCCGATTTAAATAGAATTAGTTTAACAAGTACTTAGGTTTGCTGCATCAGGGAGGGTAAAACTGTTTTTTTTTTGTAAAATGTTAGTAGTTAGTAAGAAATAAAAACATTTTCCAAATTTGATCAAAATATGTTCATAAACAAGCAAACTACAACAGTTTACTTATTCTCCATAAGAATAACATGGGAATTTTAAATTTACAATTTTTTAAATTTTCTCCGTAACCATTAGGCGCATAATAACGCTTCAATATACTAAATTATTTGTTTTTTTTTTTAAGCTCTACAAAATGGTTTGGAAAGAAATTGCTAAATTTTATGTTTTTGGGGTCAAAAATGGGAAAACCCTATTTTTACCCCATAAAACCCCCCTTAACCCCCGTTCCCATGGTCCGATCATGCTGGATCGCGAACTCGTTCGAATAAACGTAGGTTTACACGTTTGTACCAAATTTCATCAAAATCGGATCATTTTTGCTCGAGTTATCGTGCTAACGGACACACACACACACACACACATATATATATATATATATATATATACTTACTTACTTACTGCTGTGGCCACTGGTACCCTAGATGGTACTTGGCCTCCCCAACACACTGCCTCCATAGGTCTCTGCTTCTTGCATCTTCCTTCCTTCTCCCTAGCTTCCTCAGGTCTTTCTCCACTTGGTCGAACCATCTAAGTTTCGGTCTTCCAAGGGGTCTTCTACCTTCTGGGTTATTATATATATATATATATATATATATATATAAATGAATTTGAACGGATGGTGTTTTTGGCCTCTAGGGACCTCAAAACGAAAAAAAAATTGGTCCCGCGTCCAGGTCTTACCATGAGTACTACGGTAATAGCTTATTCCCTATATGGGAAATTCGCTAAAAGAACAGTACATTCAATAAACAAACAAATACGCAATGTTTTGTATCAGCTGGTATATTTAAAACAGCTTTTATAGAAACACTGTTACTTCTATTATTTTAAAATGACTAGACGGCCTGTGGAGCAGAGCAGGTGTAATTTTTGACACTTCTGATATTTTAAAAATGAATCCTCAACAGCCATGCTACCTTTTTCCTAGCTCGACATATTTCGTAGGGACCAATTCCCTTACGGAATTTAATATAGACTAGGTGAAACCCGTCGAAATCGACGGTTACTTTCAAGGCTTCTAAATCATCTAACTGCGATAAATTGGGTGAAATATACATATTTTGAGCATTTAGCATTGTTTAAAGAGTAATAAGTGTAAAAACAATCATGATTTTAATTGCGTTAGTTGACACATTTAGTTGATCATTCAATAAATAAAATATTCCCCATACGTAGGCCTACTTCATCGGAGTTATTATTAGTATTGTATATGCTATCTCTTCCTTTGGAAGAACCTTTAAATAGTATTAAAATTAACTCGGCAAAGAGAAACAAAATTTAACTCCCATAAGAAATACATGGGGAGCAAATTTCGTTTACGTAGAAATCGCGTGGAATTATAGATACATTGATGCCGATGCTTGATGGAAAATCTGTACGTGCATACCTTCAATTCGAGACCTCAATCATGAAAATCGGTCGGGTAGAAGAGCCAAACGAACTCGGCAAAGAAACCCCAAATTTAACTCCCATGAGAAATACATGGGGAACAAATTTCGTTTACGTAGAAATCGCGTGGAATTATAGATACATTGATGCCGATGCTTGATGGAAAATCTGTACGTGCATACCTTCAATTCGAGACCTCAATCATGAAAATCGGTCGGGTAGAAGAGCCAAACGAACTCGGCAAAGAAACCCCAAATTTAACTCCCATGAGAAATACATGGGGAACAAATTTCGTTTACGTAGAAATCGCGTGGAATTATAGATACATTGATGCCGATGCTTGATGGCAAATCTGTACGTGCATACCTTCAATTCGAGCCTCAATCATGAAAATCGGTAGGGTAGAAAAGCCAAACGAACTCGGCAAAGAAACCCCAAATTTAACTCCCATAAGAAATACATGGGGAACAAATTTCGTTTACGTATAATCCGCGTGGGATTATAGATACATTTATGCCGATGCTTGATGGCAAATCTGTGCGTGCATAACTTCAATTTGAGACCTCAATTATGAAAATCGGTCGGGTAGAAGAGCCAATCGAACTCGGCAAAGATAAACCAAATTTAACTCCCATAAGAATAACATGGGGAGCAAATTTCTTTTACGTATAAGCCGAGTAGGATTATAGATAAATATATGCCGATGCTTGATGGCAAATCTGAGCGTGCATACCTTCAATTTGAGACCTCAATCATGAAAATCGGTCGGGTAGAAGAGCCAAACGAACTCGGAAAAGAAAAACCAAATTTTTTTAATATATAAGATTATTTTTCTATATCAAAAAAGAATATTTCCCCAAACCAACATATTTTTTTAAGATGTACGATAACTATTTAAATATGTTGTGGTTTACTATTTGTTTTTAGTTAATTTCATTATTGTAAGCAATGCATGTAAATATGTCTCTACTTGCATAAATAAATGAGTTATTGAGTTTTGTTTCCATATTTCCTGTAAAAATTAGTTGTTCAGTATTCAAAAGTTTGATTGATTTGAGCTGTACCAGTCTGTCAAAGAGTTCGTGGAATAGCATAGTTATTAGACACGTCTCCGTTGCTCAACACAGATACATAGCATCACGACTGTACCATTACTGCATTACCAACGATCACATAAGACCAACGATCACATATTGGTCTTATGTGATTGTTACATTACTGGCACATTATAATAGATAGAACCATAACCAGTTTCTAGAAAGATTTTTAGACAGTTTTATTACATGAAAGGGAAAAAGTATTTTGCTTAGCAAGAATGTATTTTAAAAAGTAAAGGGGACTAGTTTACCTGTTTTTCGGATTCGAGCAATTGCTAAGTATTACAGGCGTTATTTTAAAACGAATAACAGTCATAATTTCTGGTGTCTTTAAAATGAATATGTGACTCGTGGTTTTTATTTCTCCACATCTACATACTTCCTCTTCTACCAGGGGAAATCTCCACAAATTCGCCTTGAAATTGTCCATGTCCTGTGACAAACTGCGTTTCATAATGGCCCATCTCCTAATCTTGTTCCAGTCTCTTTCTGATGTTAGGTATATATCCGAACGTTTACCTTTAGAACGTTAACATAAAACACTCTGATCCCAACGCATTTGCCACTCATCTAATATCTCCTCTCTTCTGTTTCCGATGTAGTCCTACCAGCCTCCTTGTCTTTCAAAATCAACAGCTTATGCAGCGATTATCCAACAGTCCTAAATTAAATGTGAAATCTTCAGGCGGCTGTTGGAGAGTTCTGAGCACACTTAAACCCAACACGGAAGGGTGTTTGCTGTAATCGGCTATCTATCAACGACAATAGTATTATTTGTACTGTATTTCGTTCGTGTCTACCAGTTAAAGTTCGTCGGCTTCCTCCTATTGGCCGTCCTGGTCAACGTCTTATAGTCTCCATTATGTCAAACTTTTTTTTGGTTATGTTTTGATATTGTGCAAATAAAAACTGTTTTAAAACAGTGAAACATCAATCTTTTGAACTAATCTTATAAATCCTTAGTATAACCAGCTGTTTCAAATATTAGTGTCAATTTCAAAGTATTCATCTGTTCAAATGTAAACAAACATTTTCTCCCTAACATGGGAACTTTGAAGGCCACTGGGGCAGAGCCCTGATGGAATTCCAAAGTGTTTTGTTTGATGGCAAAACTACATGCTAAGACCTTTCTAACGACACCTTGGACATGGTGATCGGTAGCACCACCGCTCAAAAACAATTATGAAAAAAATATGCCTAGCGTATCTTACTAATATTATAAATCTGAAAGTTTGTGAGTTTGTGTGTGTGTTTGTGTGTGTGTGTGTGTTGCTCAATCACGCATAAACTACTGGACGGATTGGGCTGAAATTTGGCATGATGAAAGCTCACATTCCCGATTAACATTAAAGCATATTCTTATCTCAAAAATCCTTTCGGGCTCCGCCCCAGTGCCTCTGTAGTTCCCCATGTTAACCTTATGATTTTTCATATTTAAAAGGAATTAATGAATCTTAACAGCTGTTTCAATTAAACAAGTTGGTTCTGTTCTATGATGTTCAATAGCATAAAAGTTACAAGGATTACCAACAGGGTGCAGCACTATTATTTTTTTTTTATTTATGACAACAGCTAATTTTCAACCAAAAGGTGAGTGAGCGTAGCGAAGGAACTTCAACCTGGAGGCGAGTTAGCGTAGCGAACGAGCTAACCTGAAGGCAAGTGAGCGCAGCGAACGAGCTCCAACCTAAAGGTGAGTGAGCGTAGCGAACGAACTTTAACCAGGACGTGAATGAGCCATGCGAATACTTATGAAGTTAAACGGGGCAAAGCCCGCGGGTACAGCTAGTTAAATATATAGATTACGTTAGGTGAAATGTATTCCCATAAATTATTTATTTATTTTCTATACCATTAAAATCTGACTATAATCTTTTACAGGAAAAGTTGCGTCGATACCATTGACTTTGCATACTTAATTATATATATCCCCTGGCAGTAGTCAGCTGTTCATGCAAAGAGGAAATATATGTGATAAATGTAATTTATTTTACTTATCTGCGATAAGGGATATAATGTACTACCACCTTTTGACAAGTTTTATCCATTGTTATACTTTTTTAGTTTTAAATACTATTCGGACATTGTTTACATTATGTTGGCCTTCCAGTCTGCCATAAAATATGGCAAATAAATGTCAAAATATTTAGTCATACCACTTTGAGTTATTTCAATAAATGGAAATGTTAAAATAATGTCAGTATTCAAATTTAAAATATGAATGTGCGGCAAGAGTAAGACCTCTGTTTAAATGTTCCCAGCAGAAAATGAAATCTTACATTGTCCACTTTGAAGTCCTCAATGAACCCTGACTTAATTATCCAAAAGTATTTCTATGTACGCATATTCGGCCGGAGCTATTCTACGATCTGGAAATATCGTCCCTTGTACATAATATTTTTTTTATGTTTAAGATACTTTTACAAAATTGTTTGAAGAAAAATATTTCTAAACTGTCCATGGTTTTTGTCAGAGAAAAAGAGCGTTTCAATCACCAAAATAATGGTAAACTGCAAAATAATATTTTTAATGAGTCTGTCGTGGGATTCGTTAAATTATTCTTCATCGAAAAAATTTTACACACTAGAGTCACTAATATTGCAATGAAATTCTGAATAATCTGAAACTTATCTAAGATCTTTGAATGCAACGTAACTAGTTAAATGCGAGCAAATAACAAAAAACAACCTTCTACATTTAGTCAATTGAATGTAATTCGTAGTTGGGTAACCATCCATGGTTAATGGTTAATGTAATCATGACATCATATTTGCAGCGTGTAATTCAAATGTCGTTAGCAGACATTAACATTAACACGACATCAGTAACACGTCCGTCGCAAATATCAGTTATCCTTTAATCTGATCATTTTGAAATTAGTTATTTCATGTAATTTAATTAATCATAATACCTGTTGTTGGATTGAATCATTTCGACCGTAATTTCCTACATTTATGTGTAATATACCCTAGACACAACCTACAGACTAGGCAAATTTAAATTTGTGTGATTGGATTTTTAATAAAATATTTTTTTATTTTACAGGTCGCATGTCTGTCCGTGGGGACGTGCTTACCAACAGATGGGGCTACGAATGAGAAAAGTAAGCATTACGTTTTCAGAGCTATTGTAGCTCAACATGGTTTAAGCTGAAACATTCACACTAATATTCTGATGTTAATAAACTAACAGTGATTTGGTACGTACTTTGCAATATAACTTGCTATACTTTTGTCACCTGAAATACTGCAATGTTATTTTTACTTGTTTTTAGTCTAGTGGGTTTCCATACCTTTCTACATATATAAAGCGATTGCTATCCATTCGACCAGATAATAACCTAATTTAGTTTGGGCCTATGCAATTTTTAACTAATTTAATTCAATTTAAATTTTAACCTAACTTAGTATTATAATCCAACCACACCCCTTATATGGCCTGCCTTGCATCTTATCAAATATAACCTAATAGAACACATTGTGCCTCTCAGTAAAGAACGAGTATATGTACAGTAAATTTCATCTAATTTTTCCACTCATCATAAATAGTAAATATTTTACATGAGGAAGAAACTCAAGACATTACTGGAACCAAAAACAAGAATGAAAGATATAAATGGGACGAGTAAAATGTTTTTTGTAGCCTTGTTACTAAAAGAAGGTGCTTCTGTGACAATGACCAAGGACAGTTTGTAGCTTTTGTTCCACCAATCAAAAATCTACCTACTTTCTTCATGTTCAAACTGGTGATTTTCTGTTTGGCTTATCAATGTTATCAATGAGTAGAATAACAATTCAGCTTCCCAACTATAGAAGAGATGTTGGGTCTATGTACTTAGTTTCTTCTTCTGAAGTATCACATCACTTGACTTTTTCTTCCAGGAGACACATTCGTGGCGAGCAGCAGCAACACGCTGTCTTCAGCCAACGGATACCACGTCATGCTGAAGGAAGTGAACGTGAACGGGGACTGCGAGACTAGACTGACCATCACAGGCAACGGTCTGCACAAACTCATCTCGTTCCCTTGCAAGAGCCGCCCTCACTCGGTCATCAACCTGAACAAGACGCTGTTGGTGGGAGACGAGTGGTTCAGTGATGAATATGGAGTCCTTGTACATCTTGTGGACGGCAAGTGCATCAGGGAGACATACCAGGTGAATAAAAAAGATAGTGTGAATGACGATTAGCGGTGTGCAAATGCAATAAGTTCATTAGATCATGCTCGTAGGGGGCGACCCTACCTAATGAATCACCGTCATGATCGTCACAATCGAACTTTCATTGGAAGCAACACGGACCGTGCGCAGCTATCAATCCTACTTTGTATGGTCGCTATTTCATAAGAAAGTATTACAGTATTAATCTAGTTCTACTTACTTAGCTTTATTTAGAATATTACAACACACACCCCTTTCATAGCAGAAATAGGTTGGCCATCTCACTAGGAGTACAATATGAAATATATAAAACCACCAAAATTGGTGGTTGGTGGTAGCTTACCCAGTATAAAAAGGACCTAAGATAGATTTATTTTTCTCATTAGCTACATACATGAATACTAGAAGTATTCGTGGCTATATATAGCCACTAGTTGCTCTGCCCGTGCTTCGCAATGGGGCAAGAATCCTTAAGAGAATAACTTAATGTGGGTCTCGAAATCTACTATACAAATAGTTACGCACACTTAGCCTTGTTAATTATACAGGAAAATCTTAGTCATGTTTTTTTTTAAATCTCGGGTAATTCTGAGCAATTACTTGGTCAACCCCAATTTTTTTCATATTTTACTACGGTCATCAGGAGGTTCTCAGAAAGCAAGAAACATATAATTTAAGCCCCGCAAGGTTAAGTTAGGTTAGGTTAGGTTAGGTTAAGTTAGGTTATTAATTAACCTATATATTGTTATATTGTTATATTGTTGTTGTTATATTGTTGTTATATTGTTATATTGTTATTATATTGTTATATTGTTATATTGTTGTCAGAATTACCATATATATGTATAATTCTGAGCAATTACTTGGTCAACCCCAATTTTTTTCATATTTTACTACGGTCATCAGGAGGTTCTCAGAAAGCAAGAAACATATAATTTAAGCCCCGCAAGGTTAAGTTAGGTTAGGTTAGGTTAAGTTAGGTTATTAATTAACCTAACCTAACGTAACCTAACGTAACGTAACGGTACTGTTACAATTGGCCTTAGAGATGTATTTGAGACTAAAAAAACATAATAAGTTAGGTTAGGTTAGGTTAGGTTAGGTTAAGTTAGGTTATTAATTAACTCAGTAATCGCCGGGAGGATTGTCGGAGGAACCACTAGCCATAGCCATAACGGTACTGTCACAACTGGCCTTCCGCGCGTCTCCCGCAAGCCACTGTTATCGCTTAAACTTTGAACCTTCTTATCGCTCGGCAACCTGTAAGGCCCCGTTTATGCACCAAGTGCGGGAGCGGTGCGATAGCGGGCCCGCTCCCGCTGTAAATGAGTCTGTTTATGCACGAAGAGCGATAGCGGTAGCGGTTGGTTAAAGGAGAATGGAAGGGGGACACAGTCTTGCCAACTCAAACTCTGCCAAATAATTAACACGACTATTTGTCCTAAGTGCACGTGCGCGTGGGTCAAGTTGGCAACCCTGGCTTCAGCCCAAGCAACCGCTGCGATTCCTAACTACACAGCGGGCGAATTAGAAATCGCAGCGGGAGGTCAACCGCTATCGCTATCGCTCTTGGTGCATAAACAGCCCCATTTAACTCAATGGTGTTAGAAATCGCTCCCGCTGTCGCTACCGCTACCGCACTTGGTGCATAAACGGGGCCTAATATGGTCTTGCGGGCCTTGAATTATATGTTTCTTGCTTTCTGAGAACCTCCTGATGACCGTAGTAAAGTATGAAAAAAATTGGGGTTGACCAAGTAATTGCTCAGAATTACCAAATCTCGTGTGTATTATTATTTTCACTAAACTGTGGGGCAGAATTATAGTTATTTGTGTAACTAGTGGTGAAAGTGGCACTTTGCTGCACACGAGAGCAATGTTTACGCACGAGCCGCAGGCGAATGCGGAATGATCTCGAGTGCAGCAAAGGCCTTTTTCACTCGTGTTACACATTATATTTTTCCTACAGTCACTATATAGCATATAAATAATTAGTCTTTCAAACACTATACGACACGTTTTTAGGTTCAGCTGGCAACACAAATGGTGCCTTAGAGAAAGTAGTACCCGCGGTCCGTATCACTCCGCTATTTTTCCTCGGCAAAAAATGTGCTCCGCGTTTTGAGAATATAGTTCCGTATGTTTTTGTAATTTGAAGTGGTTTCCGCGCCTAAAAAAATGCTTTAAAGGTATTTTCTTGTTTATTAAGATCGTAGGAATGTTTTAAAAACGTTTAAAAGAAAAGTCCAGAAAGTTCAGAAATACCGAAACTATAAACACGAAATGACAGGTTAAATCGTAGTTATAATAGTCAATCAGCTGCTCATAGTAGCCTTATTATCTTTAAGTGTTGCCAACCTATTTCCAAGCGTACACGGATTACGTGCATAATAGAACCACGCTGTTTTGTGTTGTTTCGTTGGAATCCTGATGTGCGGCAAAGTATAAACCGTACGGCAAAGTATAAACCGTACGGCAAAGTATAAATATGCAGCAATTAGCAGCTTTCTGTACTATAAACAGTACAAGGAAGCCAACTTTGTCGGGTGACTGTAGGAAAAAATATTTACTCAAAGAAAAAGTAAATAAACTAGAAATAAAAAAAATTAACAGCTGATGCATCTTCAATATTTTCCACTTTCATGTTAGTAAACAAATCTAACTGAGTCTTTCGAAATCCCTGACATGGGTACCTTTCATGGTGGAAGGAAAATACATAGGTGTGCTATTCCCGTCATTTGCTGACGTTATATAGATTTCAAACAAAAAATCAGCTGATGTATTGCCATATATATATTTGTTTTGATTTGATTACGATTGTTTTTATAATTTGTCTAAATGGAAAAATGGTGTTGGCAATCTGAGTGACGTCAGCATATGAAGGGAATAGCACACCTAAGGTACCTTTAAGACGGTCCCAGGAAAGCTATCACGAAATTGATGGTGTACCTACTCCACGAAACTCTACATGTATGTGCCAAATTTCGTGTCCATCGGTCCAGTGGTGTCTGAGTTTATCACTGCCAAACAAAATATACAAACAAACCATCATCCTATTTTATACTTATAGACTGCAAATTCAACTGTACCCTACTCTAATTAACCGATCTCTTACCACAATCTCTGACTCTAGGAAAAGGACGGGGACTACACCAGTTCTTCGGCTCCCATGGAGGATGCGCTCTGTGAGAAGGTCAAGCTGAAGATTAAGATTCTAAAGGAGCAGCAGGAGCGTTGGGAAGAGTGGTATATGCAGAAGCAACAAGAAGCACAAAATCAGCTGACGCAGATTCAGACCAACCTCATGACCCTACAGCAGAATCTGCTTGGAGGACTTTTCTCAGGGCTGCCTTGGGGAGTGTTTGGCAAGAAATAAATAACTTACCAAGTATATTACTTTGTGCATTTGATTCATTAAAGAGATCTGAAATGTAAAATATGTTGTTTTATGTTGTTTTTACTCTCAACGAAGATAATGTCAAGTTTAGGAAGGATCAAAATCATTAAGTTTGTACAAACTAGAGAAAGAATGGTTTTCACAATATTAGGACTTCCACTTTCCAATTCTTGTTGATCAGCAGTCCATTACAGTTTGGTAATTGTTTGGTAGCAATAGAATAGTAGGTAGTTAACAGTTAGAATTAATTAGTGACTGCATGGTCTTTGCAAACGAATGGAATTGTAATTTTGAATCTAATTAAGTCGTTGAACGAATTCACTACATACTTTACGCTTATGAAATGGCGACCATACGAATGTAGGTATTTTAAGCCAAGTATGAATGTAACTCAAATGAATGTAAGTATGGAGATGACTGTAGTGGCACTATCTTGTAGTCTTGTTAGTGACTAAGTCCGACATATTCCTTAGACATAGCTGTAAATTAATAGCCCATACAGCCAATGGCAACTAAGGGACCTACAGTTTATTAAGATAGTACACCGGGTCGTTGTAGTACTCACTAGTGCGGACGTTAATCCACACCGGGGAGTATCGCATCCACAGGTGCATGCCTATAAATATCCACAATTCGTGACCTCCTTGTAGCTGGATTACAGGACGACGCCACGGTCCCAGTCCATACACAAGTAAATAAATAAATAATAAAATAAATAAATAAATAAAAACGTCTTTATTAGCCAGCGTTTCTCTGATACATGTCAGTTTTTTCAGAACAACTTTTGTCATTAACCTATTGCACTTACAACTAAACATTCATATTTTTTAAAAACTTTTTAATCTCAATCTTAAAGGTATTGTTGGATGCAACGGTTTTTAGGCTCTCGGGTAGTCCGTTGTACAATGTGGGTCCGAAATATGAGAAACTTTTCTTTCCCAATTCCAAGGTGACGCTTGGAAAGTGAAGCCTCCCACCATGACGTGTCCTACGTTGTATGACCTCATCCCGGACAGAAAGCCTCTCGCAAAGATAGTCGGGCTCACGGAGAGTCAGTACCCTGTGAGTCATGCAGCACGTCAAAAACCTGCACATGGCTTCCATGGGCAACATCCCGGCTGCTTCACGGAAAGGGGAAACATGATAAAATTTTTTAAGGCAGAATCCAAACTGATTGATGAGCTTTGAATTCGCTGTATTCTGCACATGTCTTCCTTAGTGATACTATTGCCATATGCAGGGAAGCAGTAGTAGACTACTGACAATATCAGTGACTGCATGAGTTGAAGCTAATCGAACATCACTGTGGATGCAATACTCCCTGGAGTGGATTAAGTATATCTCAATCCTACCTGTGAAACAAAATTTATCAGTTTAAAAGTCTAGGTGTGTAAGATATTCGAAACACACGACGGAATGTGCTACTATAACTTTCCCGGCGTCATTCGACGGAATATGTAAAATATAACAATGCTAACTGACATTTAGTTATTCAATAACAGTTGAGTAAATTTGGCAAGTAAAATTTGAGTAAAATTTAAGTAAAATTTGGATGTGACAGAGATAACCCCTTAAATAAAAGCAGTCCATATTTACCGAGTTTTGCTCACACAAAACCCTATAACTTTTACAGTAGAAATATATTTCAACTTGTAGAGAAGTTTTGTTCAACTATAAACCATGGCTTAAAACATTGAAAGCGAAACATCAATCCATACCAATTACCAGATAAAATTGTCTTAATGCTGCCTCCACTGCTAACTGCGTAAGTTAACAAGTGAGTCGATACTTTCCTCCATTGAGTATCAACTACATCCCTAAGTTTATTTACCTCTAACTGCATCCCTAAGTTAAATTACCTCTATTATGTTTACATAACTTACATGGAGTACCGACAACATAAGTTAAATTTGAAGGACTGATTTCAACAAAGAAAACAAAAAGAAATGAGAAAACCCATCGTAAATGTTCTCAGGTGCTTCATCTCTTTTCTCGGCTAACAAGGTTATCTTTTATCAGCTATGAGAGGCAGGTAATCTGTCATACATTATTCAATGTATAAAAAGGAGGTCTTGGTCTTGGATTCTCAAACGTTTTAACAACATTTCCTTTTCCAAACTGCGATTGGTCTTCAAAATGTAAAATAATTTAGTTTACGCAACAATCGCAAAAATACTATTTTTGTGAAATCTATACACCACTTTACCTACGAACGTTTTTAATTACTTACAATAACTACTCATAACTTCCACGAGAGTTTATGTTTTCGTTTATTACCTCTCATTGCCATGGATAATAGAGAACGATGATTGATGCAACGACTCATTGTACCAACCACTCGCTCTGTATAATCAATTAAATTGGTCTTAACAGCTGATGTTCGAAACATTACAATTTTACTTCTTTTCTCTCAATCCTTGAACCTCATTGTTACTAGTACTGTAAAGAAAAAAAAACAATGCGGTAAAGTGAGTAAACAATGCGGTAAAGTGAATCTTTTCTATTATAAGAACTGAAAGGCTAGTTTAGTTTAAAACCGGTCGTAGATAAAAAATCTTTTTGGAGGTGAACTAAAGTTTACATGTAACAAATCAATTAGTGGTAAAAGGTGATATGATCAATAATTCCAACAAACTGGAATCCAAGTAATGTTTGCTTTAGTGAAAGCAAGTCAAACAATGGTGTAGAATAGAAGTGGTCTAGAATAAATATTAACTTATGTTGAACACTCAATATTATATTTTCCTTTGCTGAAGTTTGCTTTGGTTCAATTGGAATCGTACAATTAGTTGTTAAATAGTTGGGTCGAATGTGTTTATATTTTTGTTGATTTTATTCAAATTCAAATATCTTAACATTGCCTGACATATATTTTAAATAAAATTTACCTCTGTATAAAACTATATCGTCAACACTAACGCAGTAAATAGACTAATCAGTTTTTAACTATTACGGTGTTATCAATTCAATAGGTATTAAAAGAAACAAATTACCGTTTAAGTCATTTATAGTTTACGTTTTTAACGGCATTTTGTCTCATTGCACTTAAATACAAACTCAGGGAAAACAGAATGGCAATCACAAAATAATTTGTAATAAAAACACTGACTCAAATCTACATCGTATGCACTAATGTGAAGTAGACGAGTCATTTCCATGTCAAATTTGTAGCCAGTTTTAATATTTAAAGGAGCGATTCAGTTGAGAGACCATCGCAACAGAGTGTGCTGCAATACAAAATTGTTTTCCTATCACTGCATGGATGGAAATGATCACATGGTCACAGCTTTAAACAGTACGCAAAATAGCTCATTTACGCCCTAGAGTGGGAATGGATCATTTATGCTCTAGAGCGGAAATGGATAACTTACGCTAAATCAGCTGATTTCACAGTTAGTTTTTCTAAATCAACCACAACCGCGGATCCGGTGACCAATACGTTAACAAACGGTAAGCAAAAAACAAACCTAAAAAGCAACACTTAACCTAAATTACATTTTATATACAGCTTTAGTTAATCTGTGCGCTATGATAAGTTAATAATAGGGGTAGGAAAAATATTGTGGGTATTACGAGCACAAACAAAATGTCACGAAATGTATGGCTACACGTAACCCTGGGCTGCACTCAGCTGAAGCTTCGTGCTGAACTCTATGGCAATGACGTACTTTGCGCTCTTAATACACGAATAGCTTTTTTCCTTTTACATCAATGTTTAATGCAAAATTGAAAACGAAACGCATTGAGAATGTAAATGATGCTTACTTTCGGCCCAGTGAAATCATTTGTTTATGTTTATGATCCATTCTGTTTAGGGCCTAATATTCCACTACATTTTTGTATTGAAAAAAACCTGTTACAGCTCAACAGCTGGTCTATATGGTATGTCTACTTCATTATCCTAAGTGGTACAACGCATCAGGACGTTTCCAGTATTGTCAGCGTACGAGTGTATACATATTCATGGTGTGTCGCAACGATTCTGGAAATGGCTGATAACAAACGACCTTGCTGTTGGTTGCTCTGTTATCAGCTCAGTGTACGAGAAGACCTCACCTGAGCAACATCACAACATAAACATCAACATCAACATCATGATCAACTATCAGTCAACATCTGTAATTACCCTGCTGGTATGTCACTGGTTATGATGTTATTTTGTAATGTTGGATTATGTAGAACGCATTTTAAGGATTTATAACAGCTGTTTTCTACAGCTGTTTTCCCGATTCGTTTTTTATTCAATTTAATTAATTTAATAGGGGAAAAGCCGGTATTGATGAAAATTAATGTTTTGTGGTCCCTACTAGCAGAGTACCCGTCCTTCGTATGGGGTTGGCATATAAGTTTAAAATGCTTATTGCAGTTATACTCAAGCTTTGCGTTTTCAATGGGGGAGGACAAAGTTTGATAAAGTTTGCTTCTTTAAATTGACGGTATACTATGATATTACACATCTACCATAGCCATAATGTTCTACCACTTCACCTTAACGATAAAGAAAAATAAATTATTAAAAATTCGCAAAAAATCACAAATTATTCATGACATTAAAAACATAAACATAACTGTAAACAATCCTACTTTGACAGTTCTCATTGTGATTTAAAGTTTTTTGTTGCTGTTTGGTTCAAATTAGCTGTTTACATAAATGCAAAGTAAATCATAGTGCTGCACCCTGCTGTTAAATCTTATAACTTTTTAATGCTTTTGTATTATCATAGAACCAACTTTTTAGTTGAAACAGCTGACCCAAATCTTTAATTCCCTTTAAATATGAATACTAAGGTTAAAATGGGAAACTACAGAGCCACTGGGGTGGAGCCCGAAAGGGTTTTTGAGATAAGAATATGCCTATATGTTAATCGGGAATGTGACTATCATCATGCCAAATTTCAGCCCAATCCGTCCAGTGATTGAACTTCAAACAAACAAACACACAAACTTTCACATTTATAATATTAGTAAGATAATTCTAAACTAAAATAGTGTCCCCATTGCTGTAACATACGGTTCAAGGGTTATTGCAACTTTTGTGATATAATATCATGGTTAGTCCCACTGGCTTGGTTGTTTATACAGGTGTGTTTGTTGTTAAAGGGTGTATGGGAGAAAGTGTGTCGGTTTTCTGATACCGTTTATTTACTTTTCAAATCTCCCTCCAAGATTGGCGTATTAGGCAAAATATTAAATGGCAATTTAGGTACCTAACATTTAGCTTACTAAGGCTGATCAATCCCAGTTGCTTTAAATGTTGAAAAGACAGTTTGACACTTTACTTTATAGTGTATATGTTTTTAAATAAACAATTGCATTTTTCAATTATCAAAAGTAAAATCTATAAGATCAACTCTAGAATTAGATATATAAGTAGATCTATAAGAGGTAGGATCTATAAGATAACCTCTTAAGCGCGTTTCAGTCCACTATAACATACTATTTAAGGACGAAATTGCTAATACTAATAGTCAAAGCTAATACTCATAGAACGTCCGATTTTAAAAACGGATTGACCGGTAATAATGACGAAATGTTGAGTACACTAGGTTAAAATAGTTATTTGTGCAACTTTTAGGCGAGTGAGGAATGGTTTCTCGAGTGAGGCAATTGCACTTTGCACTCGAGTTGCACATAATATTTTTCCTACAGTTACCATAAAACAAATAAATTGGGAAAGAAACTTAACACATTTTAACACAAAAGTGAACTTTTACTATGGCATTTAATGAATGATACAACAGTGTAGGCCTACAACAGCTGACCAGCTGATTTACAGCCAGTGCTGCCAACGTATTTCGCGCGCATACGACCTTGTCTGCATGTTACGCGCTCACTATTTCGTGCCTTCACGTTGCAAATCTGGAGTGAGTGAGACAAAGTAATTAGAGTGATTGTCTCACTGATGAGAGAATTGGCCACTTTGCTTTCTCAAATCAGTGCGAGAACATGTACATTGTTAGGTATCTTTAGGCTAACGATATATTCAAAGTAATTATTTAGGGAACACATCTTTGAGTCAGCCAAAAGACGAGTAAATGCAGTTTCATGGGAAATATTTAAGATGTAGAAGGATGATCAATAAGAATAGTACATTATTTTTTATATTGTTGTGAACAAATTTTACTCCCGCTACAACTGGCCAAAATGTGAGCATATCAATATTTCACAATGGAACCGGATGAGTAAATCGCGAAACAATCTAATGTTGAGTGTTATTATTTTAATTGGCTTTGCGCAACGGACTGTGATTGGAGGCTTGTTTAATGTTCACATGTGTCACTAGACTAATGTACGAGATATTTTATATGTGGAATATGAACTTTTATATAGAACTAACAGCATTCCCGGATCGAAATATGAACGGTGTAACATTACAAAGTTTTTTTTCGCCAGCTATGTGGTAGTGTGAAGGAAAAGTCATTTAAATCAAAATAAAGCAAACGTTGCATTTTAAATGTTTACTAGTGGTCGTCCTGTGGTCGAAACTCGACCAAAAATAATTAATGTACAGACTTCTCTATTTTCTCCCCACACTGTAAATAAAACATGTGATTGGAATTTCTTCCATTTGTTTTGATTTTCTGTTTACGTTTTGTTGTTATTTCGTCACCATCATGGCAACCCATATGGTCCATGTTAATTTTTTGAAGTTTTCAAATTAATCTTTTGTTCTTATTTGTTAGCCTATTTTAATTTTTAAAAGCATTCTGCACATCTACAGGAAAATATCTTTCCAACAGTATGCGTAGATTTTCCCTGCGATGCACACGAGCTGAGAAAAAAGGTTTTAAAGAAACATGCTTGCCTATTAATATATAGATACTCTTTCCATGTAAGCGAATGAACATGCACTCACTGTAAAATGTACCCTAAAATCAGATAGAAGAAAGTCCACATCAGCGCTTAAAGGAGATAAAAAACATTGAACCACTTCATATTTTTAATAGGAACAAAAGTTTACTTTCAGTAGGTATCCAAAGTCATTATGGTTACGTTTAAACTGCGTTGCAAGGATATTAGAACAGTAACCAGTTGGAACAGTATTAGTGGTATGGTCCATAAACATAAACAACCATATAAACATTACCAAATTAGGTACATCACTAGCCCGAAAGTAAACATGTTGTTATTATGGACCCTGACCGTTTCTGTTCTATTATTCGTGGTAGGGTATGTTTCGTGAAGTACAGTATTTTTCGTCCTGCATAAACCAGAGGATTATACTATTTTATAGGCTTAATTTTGTTTTTACTGGTTTGTCTCCCTAATAAATATTGTAGCCCATTTCATTCTTATCATTCTTGATCAAACAAAGCGGTAAAGTAATTTTTTTCTTTCAGAGTTGTGATTTGCGAAGGTTTTTTAAGCTCGAATTTAATTGTTAATGATTAATATAGACCTGCATTATCAGATTTGTATTTATTTTTAGTATCCATAATGCTTTTCAATTGTTTCTACCCCTCTCAGCTTTAATGGGTGACATCAAACCCCCTTCACACGATATGATACAGAGCGGGTTTAACTGATAACATGTCACTTTCTACCATTGACATCAGATATCAGAACAACCAATACAGAACACTGGCACGTCACTCAATATCACTCACGATGTCATGTTTGTGTGATTGTCCGTAACATCTGTTCTTCGTAAACGTTTATGTCAAAGTTGTTTTCAAACAGAATGTCCGCTTTCCGATATACAGGGTGATCAACTCAAGGAGGCCACCATTGGGATATCGGAAACGGTAAGAATTAGAGAAAACTTTAAATGGGGGACATTCCTTTATTTTTTGTGGCATTAAAAAATATGATTTCATTTTTTCGAAAATCAGCCGCCATTTTCCAAAATGGCGGCCAACTTTGAAGTTTCTTATGGAACACCCTATATTTTATCATGATTTCGGATAGAACAGGCAATTTAAAAACTTTTTTATTCTTGACATTTTTTCGATAAACCCATTCGTTTAGGAGTTACAGCCTATGGAAAAATGACTTCCGGTGTACATTTTACATCATGTAGCTCCTAACAAGTAGGTTTATAGCGAAAATGCGAAAAGTAAATGAGTCAAATAAGTCTTAAAATTGAATCTACATTCCAGAAAGACCATAAAATTCGTTAAAACTATTAATTCTATTATTTCCAAAATGGCGGCCATTTTCCAAAATGGCGGCAAACTTGAAAAGTGGAAAACTGTGTATTTTATGGTCTTTATGGAATGTGGATTCAATTTTAAGACTTATTTGACTCATTTACTTTTCGCATTTTCGCTATAAACCTACTTGTTAGGAGCTACATGATGTAAAATGTACACCGGAAGTCATTTTTCCATAGGCTGTAACTCCTAAACGAATGGGTTTATCGAAAAAATGTCAAGAATAAAAAAGTTTTTAAATTGCCTGTTCTATCCGAAATCATGATAAAATATAGGGTGTTCCATAAGAAATTTCAAAGTTGGCCGCCATTTTGGAAAATGGCGGCTGATTTTCGAAAAAATGAAATCATATTTTTAAATGCCACAAAAAATAAAGGAATATCCCCCATTTAAAGTTTTCTCTAATTCTTACCGTTTCCGATATCCCAATGGTGGCCTCCTTGAGTTGATCACCCTGTATATATATATACCATATGCATAGTAGGCCTAAACTCAATTCGTATAGTAAAATCAATTGAGTTATTTTACGGGTAGTTAATAATCACAGATGGTTTATTCTACTTCCTAAACTTAACTTTACTTACTTTTAGGTTAAAATACCTCGGGACAAGCATTAATCAGCATATTCTGGATTTGAGTCGTTATGATGTTGAAGATGGTAAAATAAGATGAAGTGTTACCGGAACATATACACGCTTACCTATAAGTTATCAGGTACATTTGAAATGAAATACAAACCTACGGCTCAAGGGCGTACCAAGGATCCAAATTAGGGGGAGGGGGTGCAAGAGCGTACTTGAAACAGTTGCTAGGTTTGGAGGGGGTTCGGGGGTTCTCCCCCGGGAAAATGGTAAAAACAATATGCTGAAATTAGCGTTTTTTACGCTATTTTGAGACATTAATATAACAAACCTAACCTAGCACGATAATCCAGTGTTTATTAAGTCTTAGTTTATAAAGTGGCTTTATGTCCATCAATCGGGTCAGGTCAGGTTGCTTAGCTTTATAATACTACAACTAGCTGTGTACCCGTTCTACGCACGGGGATCTTATAATATTCAGTTGAAACCTTCTTATATAACGAACAGCAGTTGGTTTGCATATTTTAAGATATGCTGGCCAAACTATTATACATAGCTTCATTTTATGTTGTTTTTTGTTGTTCCGGATCGGTATGACAATCAATAAAAGGTTAAATTACCTCTGTGTCTGCCGGTCGATCCTATAACGGTAGGCTTACTTTTATTTTTACTATCTGATCTCGTTTGCATGGCTCAATCACGTCCTGGTTGAAGTTCGTTCGCTACGCTCACTCACCTGTATGTTGGAGCTCGTTCGCTGCGCTCACTTTCCTTCAGGTTAGCTCGTTCGCTACGCTCACTTGCCTTCAGGTTAGCTCGTTCGCTACGCTCACTCGCCTCCAGGTTGCAAATTAGCTGTTGTCATAAATGTAAAAGAAATAATAGTGCTAGTGCTGCACCCTGTTGGTAATCCTTGTAACTTTAATGCTATTGAACATCACAGAACAGAACCAACTTGTTTAATTGAAACAGCTGTTAAGATTCAATAATTTCATTTCTCATAAGGTTAACATGGGCTTCCAGAAATTCCACGTCAAAAATCGACAAAAACTTGATTTTCAAGGGTTTACTGTTAAATATCTAACTGTCTCATATTCGATGAAATACGTCTAAAACCATCTCATATATGTATAGTATTTGGAAAATAAGTTTCAGGCGGGACAGTGCTATAGTTATTGAGGAGTAGTTGTAATAAAGTGCGTATTTTAGCGTTACCAAGAGAATGACAGATAGACAGACAGACAGACAGACAGACAGACAGACAGAAATTGAGATAAGGTTTGATTCGGTTTCTCTGACCTATGAAATGTAAAAATAACCAAAAAGTTCATTATTCTAAGCAATGTACAGACAAAACTCTAATTTTATTTATATAGATACACATTTAACAGTGTTTTTTGTGTCCATGCCAACTTTTCACATCCATACCCGAAATGTATGGAAAACTATTTTGAAGAATTCCTAATAACTTATGCCGTTACCGTACATTATTGTTGAAGGGAAATGAAAACAAAATAATATCACAAAAAATAGGTTTATATTTAAATCATACTACACTAAGTTGTTAGTTTATACAAATTGCCAGAAATATGGTTATATTTTATAACTTTGTAAACATTACATACACCATTTTGTTTTGTACATTGGAATATTTTCAATAAATTATAGATCTTAGCTGAAACTAACTAATGTATACTTTTTCTTTTTTGATATCCACAAATTCAATGTAATTTTCAACGCAAATGGCCACTACTTACATTTTACAATAATGTTATATCCCAAACTGTAAGAAATGCGATATAATAATCAAACTAAATATGTTTTCTACGGTTGCATGTTTTAGGTTGGTTGTTTGACATTCAGCCATGCCATCCCGATGCCTCAAGTTTCGTCAGCGACTCTGACCTCAACAGGGACTTCCAGCTCCAGCTCTAGTGGTAACAAGACGTTTTTAACATTTAACAATACTTCACAGTGGAGTACAAGTAGTCTTATGAAAATACTGAACATGGATAGACATGGAATAGTTTGTTAGTTATATCGCCATAAGCGTTTTGTAAGACTTGGAAAAAACTCGGGCGTTTTCAGATAAATGTTGAGGACAGTTTAGAAATTAACAACTCTTTTGCAACAAAAACTGGGGCGTGTTTAGATAAATGTTGAGGACAGTCTAGAAATTAACAACTCTTTTGCAACACCAGCAACTTTGATATGGGGTAGTTCCCTGAAATATCCATAGTTTGAAAATTTGTAGTTTCTTAAAATCATTTGAATAATTCTCTCTGCAAAAGATTTAATCACACAATTTCAGGTCAACATCACGTTCAGTCCAGCAGTCACGTTGAGTCTTCAGCCAATGGGATCACCGTGACTGTCACAGAGTCCCAAGTCAATGAGCAATGTGTGGCCAACTTGAAAATTTTCGGTAACGGCATAGACAAGAAGGCCGAGTATCCTTGTGGTAAAGCACCAGTTGACATCATCAACTTAAAAAGCGGGCTTGCCGTTGGCAACGAGTGGTTCAGCGATCAACCGAAGGTCAGAATCATCGATTTAAAGATTTAAAACTATAACCTTTACTCTAAATAGCATAATCCAAGTTCAAGAATGTTACTATATTCTCGCTCTGATTAAACTGTATTTAAAAACCTCCACAGCATCAGCAAATTCTCAATATATGAATGTTTTAATACTGTGTGCTTTACCTGGCTGAGACGGTTTTTGTTAACCTATGGATCTTGGCTGGAGTTGAGGTCAGCACCTTTTTCTACTTGTAAACATCATCAAATCTACTTGAGATTCCGCCAGTGCTGTCGAGGTCTCTGACATCTGTTCCCCAGTTCCACTCTCTAATGTAGGTCCCTCTCTAATTGTGCAGAAGCCCCTTAGCTTGCTCCGCCTTTGACAGAATCCTCCGTAGGTCTTCCATCACAATGTCTTGATATCTAAGCCTCCACATATGGGGCAGACTAATTATTGGTCGACGGGAGTTGGAGGACAGACTGCTGGTGGGCCTCATCACACCCAATTCTTCACGTGGCTGACGACATCTTGAAGTGTCGTCAGGCCGGGCTGAGATCTCCAGGCCTGATCAATGTCATTTTGGACTCTGGACACATCTGCACCTGCTCTGACAAATTTGTCACTTATGACGGCGTTCGGGGGTCTAACCACCTCTCTGATCCCTCATTACACCACTTGCTGACGGTCTGGGCTCAGTTCTTCCGGGATCTCTCTTCTGAGATCTTCATTTGCTCTCTCTCACTCTCTCTCCTTACGACAGAATGCTTGAAAAGCCTTTCCCAGAGGAGTTGCACAAACGGTACGCCTGATGGCCCAGGCCACTCTATTTAAGAGAGACCTCCTTGGTGCCAGGGTTGACAATCTCTTCAGGATGGTTGAGCTCTGGGAGGGTGGGGCTTGGCTTTACTGGAGTCTCTTGTTTGCCATCATCTCTTTAATCACTTCAATGCCTGAGTGGTCTAGGGAAATGGCCAGTGAGACTGAGCCCATTGGGCCGTGCAGCGTTCCTAATTCAAGATCCTCTTCTTTCATTAACCCATCGTTCTTGACCACACAAGGCCTAATCAGTGTCTCCAGAAAGAGAATGCAAGAGTTCTCTGTTGCAGGTGTTTTGGTCCACCTCGGGAATCTTTGATCATCCTGCTGACATAGCAAGGCCTCACTCCCTCACTCAATGACCCCAAAGGAAACAGGGTATACCGGCCGTGATCCAATAGGCATAGGGGTCAGAAACAGGCTATTCTATTAAACTCTTGGCATTTCAGGTCCTCTTGGTCAAAAGGTCTTTAGGGAAGCGATGTTAACCCTCCCTCCAAGTGCGCTGTTGGGTTAGCCTTCCGATCTGAAAAAAGTAGTTGTTAGTATGCAATCTAGGTGAAATAATCCTCCTACTACAAATATAAAATACAGCGGACAGTGTGATGATACCCTCGGCTAACACCAACGGTTAATCGGTTATCACAATCACAACCACTCTACATACACTCAAGAGATAACGGCCGGCTACTCTGCCAAGGGTTTACCAGCACCATTACCACCTCTCCACATGCTTACATATGACTTTTAATGTCCCTATGTGTAAAGTAAATGTGACGTACTTTTCAAACTGAAACATATCACCATATCTACATAAAATATCCAATCAGGACACAACGCCATAAGAGCCAGGATCAAGTACCATAACATAAGCTAAATAGTGTTAACATTTCCTGATAGAACCTTAGAACTGAGATGTAAAGGGTTTGTATCATATGCTTACTTACAGTATAAACATTTTGGTATACAATTAAGGCTTTTACTAATAGGCCTGATGGGTGTGCTTTTTGATTTTTGAATTTACACTTAAACAGTATCTAAAATTTCAGACTTTGGTGCACCTCACGGACAAAAAATGTGAAAAGGAAGTATTTACACAACAGGATGGAAAAACCTCAAGCTCTTCAGAAGTTATAAATGAAGAAGAGTGCCAGAAGGTATGACAAATTACCAGAATAGAATACAAAGCTCATAGAGCACATACAATTTTCATGTGTGTTGGCAAAGCTGTCTTTTTTTCTGGAATGATATGAAAAATCTGACGAGTTAAGATGTTTCTTTTATTGATTATAAAAGTATTGAGGTTTAAAGGTGGAAGATTGATCACACTTTTCAACAAATAAAATACAACAAATTAAAAGCTACAAATGTTATAATTTAGCCTGTAATTAAAAGTTTTCCTTCAAAACAGTTGAGAACCATTCAGCACATGGGTTTTCAATGTTTTGTCATAATAACAGACCAAGCTTTATAGTTATGTAAATTCTTTAGAACTTCCCAAACATAATGAAAAGGAACCTTCTTAATTACTCATTAGCCTTATTGGGAAGCTATAAACTTTTCAATTTTTAGTTAAAGAAATAATGTGGAAAACTTTTTCTTCAGGTGCGTGACAAAATTTCTGAATTGAAGAAGGAGCAGCAGAAATGGAAAGATTGGCTGGCTCAGCAAGAATTGGCGGCCCAGCAGCAGTTTCAGCAACTTCAGCAAAACTTCCAGTGGTTTCAAAACCAGCTGAGTGGACTGTTTGGTGGTAAATAAGATCCAGCACATTGCAAAACTATCACAGCAAACAAGGTTGTAAAATACATGATATAAGAAAAGTTAACATAAGCGTTTTGATTAAGACTTCATTTGTAGGATTTACTTTAGCAGTGTTAGTTTACACTAAGTATAACTTAAGCAGATAGTGCTTAATATATGTTAAATATGCATTTATATAGGTTTGTAAATATTAATATGCTAATGAGTGATTAGTATGTTCATTTCATTATTTCCGTTAATATCTCGTTAAGATCTAGTCAAACTTAGATAAGTTTTGTTTAATAACTGTTGTGCCATTCCACGTAAATAACAGTTAAAGTTTATGCTAAAAGTATAATTAGAGAATCAACAAAACCTAATTTTTTCCAAAGAAAGACATTCATTGTCTTTAATTATTTTCTATTTTCCAAATATTAAGGAATTGGAACGCTGATGCCATTCCTATTTCTTGGCTTCCTATTTTGAACAAAAATGTCTCTCACAGATGCAAGGAGGCTTTATCAAAGAAGTATAATAAGCCTTGACGCTTCTTGAGACTACCCTTTCATAACTATCTCCTTAAACAAAAATCTTTGGAAAACAGTCTTTGCAATATAATCACCTCCTTTTGGTGACCCTTTCATTGGTCTTACTCCCGGAAGTCTTTGCAGGGTCCAGATCTCATAATCATATCAACGTAAAATGAGAGAAAGAATATTCTACACAAGCCGTTAACAGCGTTTGATCATTTTCATTCTTTGGTGAGTATAATGTAGGTTAAAATGAGGAATGAAAGATCGCCATGTAACTGCGGCCCAAAATTACATACTAATAATCATTATCAATCATTGGCCTTTCTTTCTGATTGATTGTTTATTCTACATAGTATGTGAAAGAAAGATACACATATATGGGATATGACCTGATATATCAGGCCTATTTCATGGATTTATGAAGAGATTTTTTATAAGATTAATTTACAGAAGTAGAATGTGCTGAGGAATTTGTACAGCTTGAAATATCTCTTCTCCATACTTGGGGAGTTCAACTTTTGCACTTGGTACAAAACAAAAACAAATTGTAATCAACCATTTATTTTACCAACATAAATATAAAAGATTCCAACAAAACATAGACTATAAAATATAAGTTAATATTGCATAAAACCGTTAAAATACAAGTTTGCTATGGGTTAAAAATGTGGAATGTAAAGGAATGACTAGTCCATTGATCCGGATCAAAATTTAACACTTGAGTATAAAAATGTTCAGTACGAGTTTCTCACTATATTTTAAAGCACCGTAGACAATTGTGTGTGTGTGTGGCTACTAAAGGAGAGAGGCAGCAGGTTGGTCCAAAATCCAGATCACTTGGCCCTTGGTAGGGTACACTCTGGCGGCTGGCAGCTGCTCTTTGTCCTTCAGGATACGCTGCAAAACATCACAGTAAATAACAGATTATAAGAGCAGTACAATAATAATTCCATATATATACAGAAATTATTATTATCTATTATCTATTATATTATTAAAGTGATACAATCAAATTTTATGTAAACGGTTAAGGTCATTTACCAAATAAAAATATAGGCATATGGCACATCAAAATGAAGCTCAGAGTGTGTAGATTTGCCGAAAAGTATTGATATGGACGAATTTCCTATGGGCTCTGCCCCACAGGCTGATTTCCAAAGGGCCTCGCATGCTTCCAATGTTTAAATGATTTATTTAATTTAGTTAATGAAACAGCTGGTCAGTACACTGAACTGGTGTTTGTTTATTTACTCGAAAAAATGTTTGTTATGCTTTATGTAGATTGAGGAGGGTTATGTTTGGTTTTAAAGTGAGGTAGTATACGTTTTGTAATTGCTCAAAATTTCATTTTTTAATTTATATAGTAAGCTACATGTGAAGAGGCTTGACTACTGAAGAATTATGGTAAAACATGTCATTCATGAATCATCAATATGAAGCAATTGATACTATTGCTACACTAAGGTATGTTGTCATATTCTTATGGATCTATGAACATCAAAAGTAGGGGTTTGAAAGTAAGTTGGTTTACGCTTTTAAATCAGTTTATATTTTCAAACTAAATCATAGAGTTGCTGTATTTTAACCCTAGCAGTGGCCAACCGTCGTCTGGTTACGGTATGACGTTGATGCTTAGAATGGCCAAAGTCGTCTGGTTACGGTATGGGCCGAAATTTTTTTAACGGTAAAAAACATTTACAATTAACTCAGATTAGAATAATATATATACCATTCGAAAGATCACATTCTGAACTTTCATTTGATGACATAAACAAACACTGTAGCAGGTATATAACAATGTCACGACGATTAGAAATCAAATGAAATTTTGGCGCGGTACGACTTTTGCAGCCGACCCTTGGGAACTGGCAAAACACGTCTTGTTTGGCATTACCCTGCTCGCGTAATTTTCGTCTTGGGATGTTGCGGGTGATACCACTGGATAGCCATTGATTTTATCTTCATTGTGGTAGTGATATTTATAACTAAATATTGATTGCACAATCGGTACAATTTTATGAAAACAGCTGTTTTCGAAATTTCTAACAAATGGCCAACAGTCGTCTGGTGACAGTATGGAAAATACGAATTATATACAGTGAAAGTTATTATTACTAGTCATATAGTATATCATTTTGAAGAGGAAGAAATTTAGATTCAGAGAGTGGCAGCCCTGCACTCAGGGTTATTTCTGTATGCTCGCATGTAGACGACGGAAGTGAGTCATTACTGCTACAGTCTATCAGCTGTCTTGTATTGCCATTGTTTGTTTGTGTTTTTGCAATAGTTTTATCCGCGATTTATTACGAAATATGTTATTATTTCGTAGTGTTAGTGTAAGTGAAGTGTTGTGTGTGTGTATAACAGTTATCTTCATGCATAAATATTACTGAATTGTGTGGAATAGTGTTCATAAAAGGTTGTATTTTGTTAGCATCATGTCCTAAAATGACGATTCTGACATTCAGAGATTGTTGTACCTATATAATGATATACCCAAGGTGTTATACATTTTTATAAAGGTAAATGAATAGGCCTACACTACAACATGTTTATAATGGTTTGGGGGTAAAAAATTTTGTAAAAAAGTTATAGCCTATACTATACTAAATAGGCCTACTACTGTATTTTGTTAGCATCATGTCCAAAAATGAAAATTCTGACATTCAGAGGTGCTTATAATGATTTACCCAAGGTGTTATACATTTTTATAAAGGTAAATGAATACACTACAACATGTTTATATTGGTTTGGGTGTAAAAAATTTGGTAAAAAATTATATAGGCTACTAAATACTGTATACTCCATTTTCTCGAAATGCGCAAAAAATTCAAAACGTTCTCAAATTGATACATAATCATAGGTGAAAATAACTTTTTACCATCATACTTATGACTTTTTTGGATTCCTTACTTCATTGGCTTTACAAATATGTAGGCTACATATCATCAGCCTACATAATGTTTCACAACACAAGCAAACACTGTAGGCTATAGTTTACACTTATTTGCGGTTTTGCGGTTATTGTATTATTATGTCCCTATTATGTACCTACAAAAAAAATATTTCTAACATGTTATACATTTTTATGTAGGTAATTGAATACACTACAAGATTATTATGTTGGTTTGAAGTAAAAAAATTTGGTACAAAAGTTGTATACTAAGTACTGTGAATTTTTTTTCTCGAGAAATCGCTAAAATATAAAAACATTATTTTATATACGTATGTTTATAGGTAAAAAATTATTTTTACCATAAACTTTATGACTTTTTTTGATTCCTTACTTCATTAGCTTTACAAACATGTATATATCATTATTAGTATACACATATATTATAAAACTTTTTACAACATAAACTAACACTGTACGGTTTTCAATTTTTTCGGTTCTCCGTTTGTCATTATATTTCGCCCCAAAAACTTATAAAAAAAAATATTTTCCTTACATGTTATATATTTCTATGTAGGGAATTAGATTGTCTACAAAATGTATATAATGAATTTCCCATAAAAAAATCCGTAGAAAAAAAATGCAGAGGCCGCTTTTGAAATTTCAAAAAAAAAATTCAAATTTTTTTATTTTTTTCACTTTACCGATAAAATACACTGTCTAAATCATTATGATATTACTATTTCTAGATTCTCCTGTTCTTTCCGAACAAAATGAATATGAGGTTGGCTAGGTTTACTTGTACGGTTGAATTTTTACGAATTTTCAAAAAATGGTCTGCAAAATCGCCAAAATGGGTTGGCCATTCCCCACTTCTAACATTGGCCACTGCTAGGGTTAAAACGCACATCAGCACCACTTTAATAGCTCTCTAGGTCACATTTTCTTCCCGTTGCAAAGCACGGGTATAGCAGCTTGTTATATTATTAAAGTGATACAATCAAATTTTCTGTAAACGGTTAATGTCATTCACCAAATGAAAATATAGGCATATGGCACATCAAAATGAAGCTTATAGTGTGTAGATTTGCCGAAAAGTATTGATATGGACGAATTTCCTAAGGGCTCTGCCCCACAGGCTAATTTCCAAAGGGCTACCCCTGGCATATTTCCAAAGTTGAAATGATATAATTCAATTTAGTTCATGAAACAGCTGGTCAGTGCGCACAATGAATTGGTGTTTGTTTATTTACTAGAAAAATGAAGATTGAGGAGGGTTATGTTTGGTTTTAAAGAAAGGTTGTATAAGTTTTGTTTAAGTATTGCTCAAAGTTTTTATTTTGTAATCTATATAGTAAGCTACATGGAAAGAGGCTTTAATAAAATTGAAGAATTATGGTAAAACATGTCATTCATGAAGCAGCAATATGAAGAAATTGATGCTAAGGTATGTGTCCGTATGGAGGTATGTTCTTTTGGATCTATTAACATCAAAAGTAAGGGGTTTGAAAGTAGGATTACACTTTTAAATCAGTTTATATTTTTAAACTAAATCATAGAGTTGCTGTATTTTAAAACACACATCAGCACCACTTGAATAGCTGTCTCTCTAGGTCACATTTTCTTCCCGTTGCAAAGCACGGGTATAGCAGCTTGTTATATATTATAGAGGTAAAGAAAACAGGTATACCAACATATTAACTTGTTTTGTCATGAAATTGTGTCTCACAGTACTTTTAACTTTGGTTGCATCAAAAAAACATCCTGTCCTTAATTTAACTATGATTAATCATGACGTTGGAATGATAACAATCAAATCAAGTCCTACCTATGACATATCCTTCACAATTGTTTCAGATTCTGTGAAACCAGTTACATTTCATATTTTATATGGATTACACAATAGTTTGGTAATGTACAAATAGTATCTATAAAAAGTGTTGATTTTCTTCTCTTGGTTGGGAATTGTTTTCAACACATAAAGTAAGACCCAGAGAAGTAAGATACAGAGAAAAAATTCAATGGTACACATAAGAGTCCTTGGAGCCTAGACGTGCTAGGGCCTAACTCAAAAACCAATTTAAAAAACAACACAGCAAATTAGTTATCTCACAGTATACTAGATATTTAAATTATAATTACTTTGGTATTTGAAAAAAAATTGAGGTGGTAAATAACTCTTCAGCGGCTGTTTGAAAATAACAAAATTAACATTGCTCTTATGGCGGGCAAATCTAAGATGGCCGTTGGCTTCCATGGACTCCCTTGGAAATACATTAATAGCAACAAACAACATTTCTAATCTTACAGTATAGGGCCTACTAGATATTTACAGTGTAATCAGTTTGATGTTTGAAAAACTATTTTTTGGTGATAATGAACTCTTTAGCAGAGGTTTGAAACCATCCAAGATCGCCGCTAGCCTCCAAGGACTCTTAAGTCGTGTCTATCACCAGTCGCTTGTAGCTAGAGCAAATTGTATTGGTCGTCCTCTTCCAATCTCCTCTCCCCCCTCACCATCACTTACTACAGCACTCATGCTGTAAGAAGAGCCAGTGCGCTACAACTGCTATTGTACACCAGCTGTTCGAGCTCCTCCTTGCTCCGTATTACTAGTATATTTCCGCCCCACCATTCCAGAGCTAAAAGCGCACAGTTGTTCCATAAGTGTGTTACCTCTGTATCTTACTTCGCTGTGAATAAGACTATTCATAACCTACCTTCACCATCTCTGCTTTTCCTTGACCAGACACGGCAAAAGCACAAACCTCCGCGTTGTTGACCACAGGGAAGGTAAGGGTAACACGAGACGCTGAAATTATACAATTATATTATTACTAGTGACCCAAACAATTTTTCTTTGGATAATTGAAGCTGTAGCAAACTTTCAGCGAAACTTCCAAAAAGATTTTAGAAAGGATTCTCCTCGTCCTAACTGCCCCTTGGGTGAGGAACAGTCCCATACGCTCCAGCTTAAGCAATCTCCAAAACGCTAAACACCTCTTATTGCTTTGTAGTGTACGTTTCATAAACAAGTGTTGACGCACGGCGTACAATATTAAGCAAATTAAAATGGATGTAATTGTTTGTAGTGGACTGTATAGGGCCTAAATGAAAAGCACGCGTTGCTGTAAAAAGAATTCGCAATAACAGCTGTTTTAATCAAGACAAACAAAAAATACACTCAGTTAAATGTTGTGTGATATTTAATACTTGATATAAATTAGCTAATTAGCTTAACGTTTTCCTAAGTTAACAGCAATGCATTTCTCGACACTTTTATTAACAAGCACAGTAAACTACGCTGAAATACTTACGAGGGGGTTTGGGTGAATCTGTGATTGGAGCGACCCAGACCGATGTCTCCTCTAACAGTCGATGCCCAGGAAAGAGTGAGCAAGTGTGTCCATCAGGACCCATCCCTAGCAGCAACAGATGGAACCTGGGAAGCTCATCGGGGGGAAAGTGCACAGCCATCTTCTGTATGTAATCCCTAGCAGCCTCCTCAGCTGTGTGGACCAATTTTAGCATTAGTCTGTGTGATTAAGCTTTTTTTGCCTTGTGATGACTTATCTATTGTGATCACACAGTTTTATATCAGCATTTAGCAAAATCAAAAACAAGAGATATAGGTACAAAACAACAAAAAGGTAAATACTTTGATTTAGAGATATTTTATATCATTCTTATTAACTTCTCATTTGAGGTACCAGCTAAATTAAAAATTGCATTGCTTTATATGATTTTTATTATTTTATCAACAATTAGTTTTGTTCATTGTTAATATGGTAACGTAAGTTTTCATAAGTATGTCTAGAAGAAAAGCGTAATTCATAAAAGAAATCAGGCTAGAAAAGCGGAAATAAAATTAACAGTTTTATTACCTACCTGGAAGCTGTGGGTTAATTTTGATAAATTGGTCTTCTGAGAGTGGGACAGCTCCTATTAGAGAATTCTTGTACACACCAAAAGTTGAGTCAGTGCTATCTAACGGTACGACTCTTTCATCACAAAAAAATAGTTTCCACTTAGACCATTCTGTTGTAATGTTTGGTAGACCTTTAGATAGAAAGTTTGCTAGTGAACCACCTGGAAATGATCATTTATGTTGTTAGTTTTTCAGATAGGAAATTTAAACAACTGTGGCTTCTAGAGCTGCACCTGCACAGGTGGAAACCGAATTCACAGCTGCGGCAGCAAATTCTCCAATCTCGTCAGCAGACGACTGCAGAGTAATGAAATGAAATGAAATGAATGAATGAAATGAAATGAAATGAATGAATGAAATGCATGAATGAAAATCCTTCTTTATTGAGGCGAACTTAGGACCTCACGCCCTTTCTTACAATTAACCTCTAAAAAACTAACAGTAATAGTAAACATTAACAAAATAAAACAACAAAGATTAAAATAAACAATTAGGTGTAACAACATTACATAAATGTATTTCCCTAAAACACAATCACACACATAATTTCATTCATATGACTGACTTTAAAATGAGAGCAGATTTTGCAAGTCGTCAGCATAAAAATGAAACTTTACGTGGTGCAGTGGTACTGTAGTTATGTCATTTATGTATATTGTGAAAAACAGGGGACCAAGAATTGAACCCTGAGGACCTCCACAGGGAACATGTTTCCAGTCGGACTTCAAGTTGTCATGACACACACACTGCTTTCGGCCCTGAAGATATGATCTCATCCATTTTAATGAATTGTCAGAGAACCCTATAAGTTGGAGTTTGGTTAGAAGAATGTTATGGTTTAATTCAATTCAATTCAAAACATCTTTATTCATTAGTATATAAAATTGTATATACAAGAATGGTGTCAAATTCATCATTACATAAAATATAAAAACAAATAAAAGACAAATACAATAGGCCTACACAAGAACAAAACAACAAAATAATACAGTCATCTCTCAAGTACTGTGTCGAAAGCAGAGTACAGTAGTAGACAATGTTCACTGATAATTGCCTGCAAGCAAAAGCTCTCTAATCAAGGAACTCTTTTATTAGCGAGTCAGTGGCTCAGTAGCGCTGGACTAGGTTATACCATACCTACATTAACCTACATTAGGTAGCCTAACATTGACACAGATTTTCAGTCCTATCAACCGCCTAAAGCCAAAAGTGATTTGTGAACTCGAATTTTAAAGACTGGTGAAAACAAAAATTAGGTAGGCCTAGACCTAGCTTGAGCTTTTTATAACGCCTTCTCGTTAAAGTCTTTCTAGGCCTAGGACTGCATAGCCAACAGATCGTAAAATTTCATCGAGTCTTAGGCTATATGGAGCCCTTCACACTAGCGGGTCACAGCTACCCTTCTTAGGGTAGCTGGAACCCTTCTTAGGGTAAATATACGTGGAAAGAAGGTAGGCCTAGCCTTAAAGTTTTAGGCCCTAGGTATCAAGACTACAGTAAGACCAAATTTAATAGAGGGCTCTAGATAGTAGCCTACTATAGGTATAGGACTAGGCTATGTTAGTTAAATATCTTCTTATCTAATCATCTTTAAAAAAATACATATTTACCTGATAACCCTACTTTGAAAACATCATCTCTCTTGATTGCATCATTAGCCAACCTTTCCACAAGTTTGCTTAGTTCTTCAATTACTGCACTTTCGTTAAGTACAATGTTTATAACTTTGTTAGAAGGCATCTCTTCAAGTAGGACTATACGTACCTAATATAAACGATTAGAAATTAAATTTTATAAACTAAGCCTATGCTAGCCAAAAGATCACTAAAAAAATGCACTATATTATTGGTTCTCCAAACACGGAACTAAGCGTGCGAGATCTGAGAAATCGGATGGGAAGTAAATAAGAAGAGAGTAGGCCTAAATGAGTGGTGTTGCTAGTTGCTGTAACTTATTTGTTGTGTTAGCCTAAATAAATAAAAATTCGCAAAAATAAAAGTCCACCTCTTTAACAGCTAGGCCAACTAACACTATCACTATCGTAATCGTAGAATCGTACCCGTATCGTCTGCTTATCCTTATCGTCTTGTTTTTAGTTAGTGATGTGCGATACGTATCGTATCGTATCGGAATATAGCGATACGCGAGGGACGATACGATATTTCGATACGATATTTGAAAAACGATACGTATCGTATCGCCTAAAACGATATTTGTATTTATATCGGCACATAGAGCGATACGATTCATGTCAAAACGATATTTTTAAGCTTTTTTTGCGCAGGCCGAGCAAACTGCAAAATCTGTACTCTGTGGATGTGTAGTTTGAAAAACTTGAAAGTGGTTTGAAATAGGAGTTTTTGACGTCTGTATTTTTGGTTTTTACTTGATAATGTACCAGTCCCATCCCAGTCCAGTCCATTTACTTTCCACTAGCGTGCTATCTGCTATCTAGCACTAGCAGTGCAGAGTGTAGGCGGCCGTGGTGGGAACTGTCTGTGGCAATTACATTAATGTATCTGCAATCCTAAAATTCTATGGGAAGAATAGGGAAACAGGTCCAAGACGTAGGGAGTTGTGAAGGAAGTAGTAAAGGCGAGCAGTGAGCAGTGTCGAGTGTGGAAATGGATTAATGAATGTATCTGCAATACTAAGACTGTTTTCAGAGTAAACTAATGATTTTCCCCGAGCAAAGCTTGGTCCCCAGGTACTTATATAGAATAAATTTGCCGTTTCTAGGTTAGGTAGGGGAGGGGGAAAACGATACGATACGTATCGTTTTTCGATATTTTTGACGATACGATTCGCGTATCGCGATACAGACGCCCGATTCAATACGGCGATACGATATTTTTTTCCGATACGTATCGTATCGCTGTATCGCGATACGCGTCCGTATCGCCCATCACTATTTTTAGTTGAGTTGAGGTTGCGAATGGTTTTTTTTTATCAGTCATCACATATGACATTGACATCACTGTCACCTGTTTTGATGCTTTTTTTCATTTTGTACTGCTTAGACAGATGGCTATCCCTCCAAAACTAATGTTCGAGCAGCTGAGCAGCAGCAGGAGCAGACAGCACAACAGCAGACGACGACGGAAACGGAATACAATACACGGATGGATGGGCAAACTTCAATCTTCTTGTGGTTTAGGTTAAGTTTATGTCTTCTTGCTTTTAGATAGCCAAAAAGTATAAAATGTATGCACATTTAGCACTGTTTAGCTTTTAACTCCAGTAAATAGCAGGCCTTAAATTGTTTGAAGTCTCAAGCAATCTTAAATCTTAGCCAACATTATGCTTTCACAGTTTAAAACCATGCAATTGTAAATGTACCCAATAATAGGTCTACCCAATTATACAGGCTGGCTGAGTTTGTACTGAAATTTTACTAGGCCAAGGTTGAAAAGGAAGCTCAGGTAAGTTATTGCTCAGTATGATAGTTAAGTAGATAATAGTCCTACCAAAACGTTTAATTATTCAAAACAAACTTAACATTACTTAGGCCTAGAGGATTATTCATTATCAATCGAGATGGGGACACCACCTAGGTGCATATTTTTACCCAAATTTAATATGAGTGTAGAATGGAGCGAGATTTTTTTTAAGGGAGAGGAGGGAAAATGCTTTTACGCACACGGGTAGCCAGCCTGTAGTGAGACTCCTGAATCTATCACAGACTACTCACTAAAAACCCCCCTCCACTCTGTTGGACACAGACCTGGAATTGTTTGTCACATTACTTCAAGTCAGGCCAACATGTGAAATAAGCCCTCAGTGCTCTCACCGTTTTTGGCATTTAGATACTTTATGATCTACACCGCATCCCGGTCAAGGTCGAGCTTCTTGGTGCGGAGAATACCCTGGATGTAATGTATATGCAATCGGGTGACACGGCTTTTCCCATCTGAACAGGTACCTACGACCGGAAAAAGCCGTGACCCATCAGAAATTGGGTGAGGTAGGATGTCCACCTCTCCGCACCGCCGATTAACCCAAGGTTAAACTTGTATCAGTCGCCTGGTCCAGCGTCCCCGAGTCTCCTGTTCCCAGCTCTCCTGCCACAGCTGGTAGGTGCAGGTGCGTTCCTCTGTTCGTGCCTGGTCGTCCCCACGGCGCTGATAAATTGCCTTTTTCTCCGCCGCCAAAAGTTTGACGGGGATGACTCCAGCAACCACCAGGACGGCAAGCCCGGACACTGTTCGGTAGGCGGATGCAACTCTTGCTGCCTAACGCTGCACTTGGGTGAGCCGCATCCTATCCCTCTATACCTCCTTATTGAGAGCGTCTGCTCACACCTCAGCACCGTACAAGAGTACGGACTGGACAGAAGACATTAACCTCCGACATTGGCCATCAACCGGCTTAGAGAGGAGACCACCCTAGCGACCTTGTCCGCCGTACGGAAAATCTGATCCTGCCAGCTAAGCTTGCTGTCCACCATAACTCCAAGGTACTTGGCAGAACGAACGGTCTGGACTTCGACGGCCCCTACCCTCAACGGCACGATGGTGTCAATCCGTTTTTTTGTTAATATCACGATCTAAGCTTTGCTCAAAGCAAGCGAGAGACCGTGGTCTGTCATCCATGCGTTTATGGTACGTATAACTCGGTTCAGCTTTAGCTGAACCAGCTCAACGCTACGTGCAGCTATAATCTGCGTACCCAACCAAAACAGTTTCCTCAGGCATTTCAGACCTCAGGAGGCTGTCATACACGACATTCCAGAGGTCTGGGCCGAGTATGGAACCTTGGGCAGCACCGGAAGTGACACTCATCATCCGTGGCCCTCTGTAGTGTCATACATGAGGAGGCGGAAGCGGAGATAATAATAAATAATGAATAGAGCGAGATGATCAGTGTAGTTTTGTAACTGACTAGGATCAACTAATTTATCCCAACCATTACCTACCTTATTGACCAAGTTAGTTGGAGGGGTTCCAGATTACAATTAAACTAAATACAAAAAAAAAGTACAATTAAATTAAAAAAAAAAAACTGGGAATAAGTTAGTTATGCCAGGACGACGATATGGAGGTGTGCCAGACATGTGTCGAGAAGTCGACACACGTCTGACGCGTTTCCATATGTCTTGCCTGTGCAAGAAAAACTCATGAAAGAAATCTATTTTGATTTAAATTCAAAATAAGGTCGACAGAGATAAATTAAGGTACAGAGGATATAAGCTTATAGGACAACAATGCGCTTTCAGCTATGGTTTCGAGTATGTTGGGGCAGAAATATAGGTTACTTGTGACAAGGAAGGGAGAGCCTGAACGGCGAGCTGTGTGAAAATCACACAGGGCCCAAGGTATTCCTCCTTCGTGATCGTTGTAGAGCAGGAGACCAAGGGGGTCATTGCCCTATACATCACTTATGTGTACGATTGAATGTTTCCTCTGTAACTTATCTTACTTCTCTGTGCAGTCGACTAACTTAGTGTTTTGCATATTTTGTTTGTGAACTTTTGACACACCTCTTCTAGCAAGAATGGTTCTTACATGAATCTGACAATGGTATTTATGCCAAAATTCACATAATCCACTAAAAACTTAGACCATAAGGCCATTTGTCAAAAAATTTAAGTCAAGGATAGGCCTATTGTTGTTTGTTATATAGGCTGAATTTGATATGATTTATAACAAACGTTTACCTTCTACTAGTTTAAAGTAAAAAAAACCTCCTATTACTTTCAGGTGTTGGAAATATGGCTGTAGGTGTTCTGGTGATGTGTAACAGATTACTCTGCAGATTCAACTGGATCCCTAAAAGCTTCCCTCACAGCACACTTACTCACTCTATAAGGCAATTTCATAGATCTCCAATTGTGAATAGCAGACTTGAAGACTTTGGAAAACTGATAGACCAAGGGAAGAAAGGTATATCGAAGCTGAAATCGAAAGATAATGTTCCACCTGACTATCATTTGATTTACAAAGCAACGTGGGAGTTAACGTTCAGAATTGGGTACCCAGTGCTTATATCCATGGGTGCTGGCTTGTTGGGACTGGTTGTTTACAGACATTGCAATAAAGACGAATTAGAAATGGGAAGGCCTATAGGTAAGGGTAATATTAAATTCATGTATCCCGAACAAGAACTTTGGGTCTTCTCCTTAGCACTCCTATCATTAGTGGTTGCTGGCTCTTCACTGATGTTAAAATATCCCTTCAGAATTTACAAGCATGCATCAAAAAAAGAATACATAGGTGTTTATTTAAATCCTTTCCTCCCAATTTTGAGACAAGTACATTTCACAAGTGCTAACCCGACCAAGTTTAGAAACCCGTTCTATGTGATGGTGCAAGACAGTCATTATGTTCTAAGTGGTAACAGGAAAACATTTTTCTTTAGTTACTTTTTTCGTGTTCCAAAAGATTTAACAGACATGTTTCATGAATCCAAACCCACTAATAAGGATTAGTGCTTTGTTGTACCTTTCACTGATTAATTGTAAATAAATATCATTTTAGTGTGTCTTGCTTTGATTCAATGTAAACACCTATTACCTGTTAAAACCTTATTAAATTGTTACCGGTTACACTAATCATCGTTTTACACTTTACCAACTCTTGGTAACTCGCCACATATTGGCCAGCAAAAAATTTTGATAAGTTAATGCATTGCTGAGAAACAGTGACAATTTTCACCCTCCTTACAATTTAACAAACGGTGTACATTTTCACAAAACAAAGCGAAGTATAGCCATCCTACACCAAGCTGTTACCTTTAAACCTAGGCTACTTCGCTTTCGGTGTGATTTACCCAAAGGGAAATACACTAGAAAAGGGTTTAAGGAATATTAGGATTTAGCAAACATATTCAGTTTGGTACAACATGTATCTTATCTGAATACAACAGATATGTAAGAACTACAAGTTAACTAGAAAAAAAACCCAACATTAAAAGTTAGATCCAAAAAAATTATATAAAAAATAAATAAGATAAAGGCGTTTACCCACGTAGTTACAAGAAGGAATGAAAAATAAGTGAATAAACAAATGGAAGGTAGATAAAATATTTTATTGATACAATCTTGCAGATTCAGTAATCATAATACTAACATGTATATAGTTTTCAACTTTTAACATAGTTACATAAAATGCTTTGATCACATATTTAGAGACAGTTTCCAGGTAGAAAGTAAACAAACAGAAACATGATTATATAGTTTGTGAAACTTGACAACTATTTAAATAGTTTTATACAACTTAACTGTCCTCAGGCTCATTTGATAAATATAACAATACTACTTAAGGCACAAACAGTTGCAATATAGGTTACAAAATGTAATATACATCTATACATAAAATTACACAATAGTTTTATAAAAAAGTATTTCAAGAAGTAAATCAAATAAAACCTAAGTAGTAAAGAAATGTGTTAAATAAATAACTTAGAGGTGTAATGTATTCAGCAAGCAATCAATTCAGCAAATATATTTCTTAAACTTAAACCAACATGCATTACAAACATTAAAACTTGTCAGGTTAAGTGTAAGAAAGGGCCATGTGGCCCTAACTTTGCCTGAAAAAATAAAGGATTTTTCATTTCATTTCATTTTTCATTTCATTTAAATCGATGAACAACTACAGTAGAGCATCAATTTATAATCTGAATCTAGTTTATCTGGGCTTCTGTACCCAGTAATTTAATTTAGATTTCTTTTTACAAGTTGTTCAGAAAATCTTTTGATGTAAACCATATTAATAAATAATGTATACTACAATTTTTAGGGGAAAATTGTGTTCCTTAAAGCTTTCTCATATCAAAGCATGATAAACTTATAAATATATCTTTTCACCTGTACAATAAACAATATTAGCACCATCATTCATGTTTAAATAAAAATATCCCTCTACTTTTTAATGAATTATACAAAGTTTATGTTGCACTCAATATTTACAAGCAGTGAATTATGCCCTAATGTAAAATTAGGTAACTTAAATACAACACTAGACTTAAGAAATAGTTTCATAGATATTTGTAACTCCTAATTTTACAACATTGTACAAATCTTAATCGGGCCATTATCATTCAGTTAACTTTAAAGTTCCAAATTTAAAAACAAATGACTAAGAACAAAACATTGGTGATGATAAACTACTGATGATTTCTCTGATAAAATATCAAATTTTGGTGGGGACTAAAAAGTTAACTAGTATTTGAATTTTTAAATTTAGGGATGGAACAGAAGAGTATTGTTAGCAAGGTAAAAATACTGCTTAGGTTTCAGTGGCCAAGGAAGTAAGGTAAGGAAGACCACCGTGTTTATTAAAACACAGAGAAAGGTGGGGTCAGTTATCTAGAAAGAATAAACTGTTAAGTTTAAAAGAAGGTAAAACCGTTTTTGCAGCATGCAGTAGATGCGTTCTGGCAAAGCACAGCAAGTGAAACTCTACAAAACAAAGACTACCGGTAAAGAAACCAAAAAAAAATTATATAACTGCTCTGAATCAGTTAAATGATAAGATACGTACAGGCTGAAACAGTAGGACAAAGGATTATCAGTGTATGATTTCAACCGTACGCTGCTTTGACTAACAACCGCAGTTGCTTTTACAGTATTTTTTTATGTTTTTTAAGAGGTTTGTTTACTTTATTCCCGAATTTGTCCATCCATGTGGGCCACAGGCCTATGTATGGGACATATGAAGCTAAGCAAATGGAGAATGGACACATTGCAAGCAACTGTACTGATGAATGGAACGCAAATCCACATCGCTGCCTTGCTTTTGCAGTCTGTTATGCTCCCGACTGAATCATGGACTCTCTGATTCACATTGCATCTACTTGTTAAGGTGGATCCATTGTCACTCGCTCTTCAACCACTTACTATATTCAAATCAGTTTTAGATGACAGCCCTTCCTAACACTACAAACTATGGTATACCTGAACGTGAAACAGTTATCAATATGAGAACATTCTCTGATTCTTCCTCTGTATTGGTAAAAGCTTTTCCAACAAAGACAGTTGCATGTTATGTTCATTGTTTAAACTATTGTGCACTTTTACCAAATTGCCACCCCTTAAAAAATACGAGGCACATATGCTGGGTATCAATACCCCACATCTGGTTTTCTTTTAAAACTTAAGTATTTAAGTGTTTAAATTAAGCGGCAGGATAGTTGCAAACTGTTGTCATTCATACAAACTTCAGGCACGAATCTCACTCGGTTTAAAGAAATGGAAACTTAACTGAAAGCAATCAAAAACCCCATAGATACTATATCATTGATAAAATATTAATAAAATAAACATTTTATCCTACAAATGACAAGTATAAAAACAAAAACATTATTTTTAAAACACTAGTTTTAAACTTAAATTTAATTTGACCTGAAACAGTTTAGTCACCTTCTTAACTAGGTTAAAAATTTACAAAAATTGATTGTGAAGTTTGAGACTATGATTATTTCTAGTTTAAATAAAAATGATTCATTTCTTAAACAATTAACATGGCGAAGTTGAATTAAATAACCAATTAATTTCCTTAACTACCGGTGTATACATAAAAAGTGATTTGACAACTGGAAACACTATTGAGTTTAAAAAAACCAGCAAGTTGAAACTTATTATTCGAATTTATATATCCCCTCTGATGCCTAGTAAGCTATGAAGAATATCTATTGTGGATTTTCCCGGTAGTGGTAACATTACATTTTAATTTTAAAACCATTCTTTCTTGTTTTCGGAGAACCAAGAGATACATTATAGCTGTAAAATTTATTTGAGGTTATGGCAATGGAATATTTACTACAGTAACAGTAACCACAGTAAACTTGTACAGTGTGTGATTTTACGAATAAGTAAATGTCTCTCTACATAGTAATATCGTGTGTTTTAATGCAACCCAAATAATTACAAGTAGGTCTACTGTGAGACCATGTTTAATGACAAAACGAGCTCATTTAATCATTTCCCAATGTCATAGACACTTAACAGTAAGAAAATTACATTGATGTTGGTAGAAAGAATTACTTTTAAGTTGGTATTACTGTTTTCTTTACTTTATTGGTTATATTGGCCGATTAGCTGATATTCATTGCTACATAGTTAGGCCCTATCTGCGTTTTAGTGTTATTGGCGGTTTAAAATGAATAAGACGTTTTCTTGTTTTTTTTTATCTGGTATCCTTAAATTTTTGACAAATCTATGAACTGTCGTTTTATCATATATCGAAATCACACCTGAAAACGTAATTTCAAACCTTTCTCGGAATAAAACCAATAATGTAGTTTTTATAATATAATTTTCTGTATTCTTTGAGCTTGTGAAATACAAACATAGATAAAACGTACTTCCTTAGTAGATTTCTAATCCATATGGAACAGCTGAAGCCAATTTTATTGTTAGTTCTGTCCGGTGTACTGTAGAGGTTGTGTTTTGTTTACAATTAGTTTCTTGTTATTTTAGTCACGTAAAACCTTGTTTAACCAAATAAAACTATCTACTCGTAAACAATAACTCGTCCAATAGTTATATCAACCAAACAATAACCCTTTGAGTGCCAACGTCCGGGGAACCGGACGTTTTTAAAACGAGCCAAAAGTGCCGACGTCCGGCCGACCGGACATTTTTAGAACGAGCCAAAAGTGCCAACGTCCGGCTGACCGGACGTTTCGTAATGATCTAACAGTTGTCATAACAACCGAATGGATACTCGGATTCTTTTAACCCATATATTAAGATTGAGTCGAAAGTTACTAGATGCGATACATCGATTTTCGTTGGTCGAAATATCGAAAATTCGATTTTTACGAAATTTTAACCTAAAAATCGCTAGATTGCGCTCGGCATTTTTAGCGCGACCTTCGGGAAAAATCATCGGCATTTTTTGAGCGTTACTTTTATTTCTCTCCTGGCACTCTAAGGGTTAAAGCGCAAATCATGAAATTAACACTAAAATAATAGAAACAAAATTTCGTCAACACTAGCGGTCAGTGTTACTAAACATGAACTAGAGACGTAAAACGAGCTTCAAAATTTAAAATGGGACGGGATGAAGTCTCCTTGTGTTGGTTAGTCTATGACACAGCTTTAAGTCTTGTTCACAATAAATTCCCAAATAAACATCATAAATATACAACGATTCAATATCAGCTGATAGGTAATGAAGTAAAGAAAACAGGGACACCAAAATATGAGCTCATTTTGTAGTTGGTCTCACAGTACTTAACTTGTAATTTGGGTTTAGAAAAAAAAGAACACCCTGTACAAAAGTAAACCTTTGGAAATCTTGAGATTTTTCAGTACAATTTAGAAATACTCCATAGAACATTTAATAAAAGGTAAGAATAGTTTGCAGCATTGGCCAACACAGAGTGTTAAAAATAAATTTGTTCTAATACCAAGCATGACCCTATTTGATGATGAAAAATGCAAAACAAACACAGATGAAATCTAAATGCCTAAATCTATACTAATATACTTAACTAAATTTAATGGAAGCACATTGTGGTATTGATAGATTATTACAATTTCAATTTGGCAAGGCGAATAAACATACCCAATATGGTAACTAAAAAAGTATTTGAAAATTTATTGTTCTTTTTTTGTATTTTTAGAGGTTCCATTGTAGAATATTTTTACTAAATAGACCTGTTATTTAAAGCTTTTAGATATATCAAAAGCTTCAAGTGGTTTTTAGATTTGTACGTTCAACGCTAAAAGGCGTTGGTTATGGACAGGATGTCTTCCAAGCCCAATGCATTCTGACCACCACTCAGTTAAATTTTAATACTGAAATAGATCAAATGTAGAAATGTATGTTACGTTTATTTGCCTTAACATCAAGTTTTCTTTTTCCTAGTCAAATATTTTCTTAAAGAGCTAACAAGTTGATCATAACAATGACTATATAAAGAGAGCGTGGACATTACATCCAAACTTACACATACATTTAATTAACCAACACAAATATACATAAACATAAATAATTCTAAAATTGCAATTTACCCTATTAGAGACAAACACATAATTTATTTGGTATAAATATTTTAAATCTGCACTATATATGATTAGGATTCACACTACATTAGGTAGGGTATTTATCTGAGTTTTTATTTGATTTTGTTTGCAATTTAGTGATTCTACTGAAAGTTATAATTCCAATAAAAAAGTTTGATTCATTTAGTTTCATTTTACTTTAAAAGAACTTGTACCTTATGTCTTGATATTTGATTGCTTGGTTTGGTTGTACCGTTGACTATTGGATACTGAATTAGACACCCCCTCTGCCAATTTTTTAAATATATTTTGTATGAGACCAGTCACAGAATGCGCTATTGAATTCTATTTTCTAATATATTTGTAGATTGTGGCATATTACTGCTATAGCTCACAATAAGTCGTTCCTTCAAATTGACTTGGTAAACAAGTTTGCCTATTCTACAGAAATTAGTAATTTACAATAGCATCAAATCAAATCAAATCATCTTATGGTTGCTCACATCAATTACGACAATTCTGATTACAAAACTGGCGACAACTTTAACATGAGATGAAATGTCTAGTTGTATTAATAGTCAAAGGTTGTATTGATTAATTTTGTTTCTTACTCTTTTACGATAAAAAATTCTTGAAGTCTATACTGATATGGGAAGGGAGATAGAGAAATAGTAGATCCCTCCATAAAATATTGTAAAGTTCAACATCTGAGACAATAAACATCAAGACCTGAAAGCACAACCGTCAAAGTTTAACTCCAATGAGAATACTTTAAAAATTGTAAAATACGATAAATAAACGTTTAAATAGCAACCATACAGGAAACATAACCTGAGGTAAAGTTTGCCCATCTTGGAGCCAGTCAGTCTTGGATCAGCAGTCAGTCACTGGGGTGTCAAACTCACTTCCTCCCTCCTGTCAACACGTAAAAAAACCATCATTCAGACAAAACTCATTTGCCAAATATTACATGTTTATGTCCCACCTTTACATCCCAGAACCGTTTTAACATTCCTTCCGACTAGGCTTAGTGGGTTGCGGCAGCATTATCGCTTAAATAAATCCATTGGTGATTGGCATGACTAAAGCCAAGATTTGAGGGACCAAAGCCCCACACTCTACCACTAGACTAGCACCCTCCTCAAAGCCAAACTATTACAGTTCGCTTTGTGAGTGAAACCCCAAACAAAAAGATGCGCAGTAGTAAAAGGTAAAACGCAGGTAGACGGATGAACATCTGGCAGCCCCCGTTTGGTGAGCTGAGGAATAAGGACATCCGTCCACGGGGAAGGATATCAGTTCGTAAAATAAAAATCTTTTATCGACTATTGAATGGTCTTAAAAGCTTTGATTGTTCTTTCGTTTCTTTCTCTTCGGTATCGGCTGTGCAATAAAGAATCGAGTGGTCGGTACGATCAAAAACTATATCAAAACGATATCTCCCGTTGATAGGAAAAAGTGCTCACTGTGCACAGTGTTAATTGTGTTATGATATTTGTTTAAATGTACTACTTGAAAAGCCAAGAACTATACAAATAAAAAAGGTCACTGGGGCACAAAGGAATTTTAGTTTTGAGGCAGTCAGGAATATTAATTCACCATCAGTGTTACACACTTCTAAAAACTAATGGTTACAGTTCTCTCACTTTCAATCATAATCAATTGATTCTAAACCCTGATGGTGCCTAAAAAGGTCAAGAAGGTTTTTAGGATATTTTGTGAGGATAGCAGGCTCACCTGAATGTGATCTTTCCCATTCCAAACTGGCACGAGACACAAATAGTATTGGATACAGTACATACCATTGACAATAGTATAATTTTGGCGACACTATCTCCCTTGACACCATATTGGAGCTGAAGAAAACTCTCTCTTCCTTAGTTGAAAATTCTGTCAGTGACAGGGAAATATTCTAATCCAATATTTTGTGTAGTGTTAAATTATGTGTATCTTGTGCCAATTGTACTCTTTCACATTCAGGTAAGAATGCTTTCCTCACAAATAACTTCAAAATCTAGACCCCTGTGCTCCATGTTATATCCTCAACCTCAAACGACCAACGTGAGACGATAACAAGAGTAGAGTTTAGACCATTCCCTTACAAAAATCTTTAAAAATGCCTATGACATTAAAAAGGCTAATATAAACTGACCACCAGTTGTGCTACTTACCTTGACATTCTTTATAGAGATGTGGACAAGGAGGGTAGAAAGTTCCATCTCTTCAGAGAAACCATTTCTCAGTGGCACACTTCTGTAGCCCGTCCTCAACGCAACCATCTGCAATCGTAACACTCGGCTAGAGAATGTACACGACACATTTTGTCTTTGACTGAAGAAAATAATTACCAGGCACACTTTGTTGTTCAATCACTCTATATCTATAAAAGAGGAAGCATGTATGTATATACCATGGTCACTGCAAGATGGCGGCGCATAGCAAACAGTCAAAGTGCGGTTCGTGTAATAAAAACGTCACGAAAACTAGTAAAGCACTCCTATGTGTCGGGATTTGTAAATTATGGCATCATAACACCTGCATTGATGTAACTGACGAAGAGTACGAGTTATTCAAAGCTCTAAAAGGTAAAGCCGTGTATATTTGTGAGAAGTGTCGTGCACCGGCTTCTGCTTCTGCTGAGACTTCGTGTTCGCCAAAGAGAATTGATGCTGAAATTGACAATGGACAATGTCCAGACGATTTTAAACTTTTGACCGATCAAATTTCTGATCTTTATGACAAGTATAATGTGATTACCACTCAGTTAATTAAAATGGACAATGACAGGAAACTCCTGCGATCGGCAGTAAACAATCAAGCTGAGGCTCTGGACGACCTGTTAATAAATGGTTCTTCTGCAGGTGGTAAAACATACGCAGATTCTTTGAAAGTAAATTCAGTGAGCCCTAGACTCACTAACTCAGCAACTAAAGTGCCTAATAGTACAAATAAAATGACTAAAAAACATGCTCAAAATCCTAACCTATCAATGTGTAGTCAAAGCTCTCGGCCTAACCCTGTTGTAGGTCTAGGTGTAGGACTAACTTCGCCCTCACAGTCACTGAGTGATTCGGACTTTCCTGTGGAAGCTTCTGAGGAGTTGCCTTATACAGTGGTCAAGGCCCGGGGACAAAAAAGGAGACAAACATCTGTACCAAAGAGACAAACAAATAACACAGGGACTAGGCCTAGGTCAGGGTCAAACAGCAAGAGTGTAAAGTACGGTTTCATTACTGGACAGTCAACTTCCGAACTTAACCTAAGTACAACAGACAAGAAAACATTCTTATTTGTTTCCAAACTAAGCCCAGATACAACCTGTGAAAACGTAACGGACTTTCTAAAGGGTAAAATTGACTCTCAGTACATAGTGGAGAAACTACAGTGTAAGTACCCTAACCATTATTCATCTTTCAAAGTAGGAATACCCTCAAAGCATTTTGATGACATATATAAACCTGAATTTTGGCCAGAAAATGCCTTTGTATCTGTTTATAAGCCAAGGAAAAGTGGACAGATCGTTTCTAATAGGCCTGCTTTGGAGCATTTAAACTCCGAGCTGTCCAAAACAACAAACGGAACCTAGAACTAAACAAGGAATCAGCTAACAGGATTGCCTCTGTGGAAAGGGTTGATTACAACATCTATTCCGTAAACACCCAATCCCTATTGGATAAGCAAAACGAACTTGATCCTATTCTACACAGTCAAAATATTTCTGTGCTTTGTGTGTGTGAGCATTGGTGTAGGCCTGACACTATTGATTTAGTGCATATTGAGGGTTATGTGCAACAGCTTTTTGTCGCACTATTCAAACTAAGGGTGGTGTGGCAATTTTTGTCCGAGAGGATCTGAGTTTTGCGATACTCGCTTTTGTGTTGAGAGACATTTTGAGGTTGTGGCGGTCTTGGTTCATTACCCTAACTTGGAAATAATCATTTTGTCAGTCTATCGAGTTCCAGATGGGGATGCGGCGATTTTCCTGGAGAATGTAGAACTGTTGATTTTATTTTTGTCTAAAATGAATGTGCCTGTGGTATTGTGTGGCGACATTAATATCGATATTCGCCTTAGAGAGCCATTACCTCTCCAATTTCTGGATGCTCTCCGCTCTGTTGACTGCTATTGTTCAAATGAGAAGCCTACAAGAGGACCCGCCTGTCTCGACAATGTTATTACCAACTACCCAAGACAACTTCTAGATGTTAACGTTACTTCAGTGCCTTTATCTGACCATCAGGCTCTGGAAATTAAGCTAACGCCCACTGACTGTAGCAACAAACATCAAGAAACGACTTCTAAGATTACTCGTTGTTTTAGCCAAAAAAACAATGAAAACTTTATGTCCTACATGCTTAACACTGATTGGCTCACTATCAATAGCAACTCCTGTGATAATTTTCCTGAACATGTTTTCATGCATTTTTTTCAGAGCTTTGACACTTTTTACCCTGTTAGAATTATGAAGTACTAGCTGTAACCCGCGGGCTTTGCCCCGTTTAACTTCTTAATTTTTTAAGATTATCTCGTTCCCATGGCTCAATCATGTCCTGGTTGAAGTTTGTTCGCTACGCTCACTCACCTTTAGGTTGGAGCTCGTTCGCTACGCTCACTCACCTTTAGGTTGGAGCTCGTTCGCTGCGCTCACTTGCCTTCAGGTTAGCTCGTTCGCTACGCTAACTCGCCTCCAGGTTGAAGTTCGTTCGCTGCGCTCACTCACCTTTTGGTTGCAAATTAGCTGTTGTCATAAATGTAAAAGAAATAATAGTGCTGCACCCTGTTGGTAATCCTTGTAACTTTAATGCTATTGAACATCATAGAACAGAACCAACTTGTTTAATTGAAACAGCTGTTAAGATTCAATAATTCCATTTCTCATAAGGTTAACATGGGAAACTCCAGAGCCACTGGGGCGGAGCCCGAAAGGATTTTTGAAATAAGAACATGCCTATATGTTAATTGGGAATGTGAGCTATCATCATGCCAAATTTCAGCCCAATCCGACCAGTATTTTTCGCGTTCACTTGTCACAAACATACATCCATACATCCATACATCCATACATCCAAACTTTCTCATTTATAATATTAGTAGGATAATGCGAAGAAATCTCTTAAGCTTGGGCCTACCTGGTTTAAGCAAGAACATCAACAAATGAGAAAGGAGTTATCGCAACTGTATGACTTCCTTCTCTGGGCTAAAAAATATAATCTTTCTGTGGATATTATTAGATTCAGGTATTTGGCTGCCAAACGAAGATATAAGAAAGCTCTTGTACAAGCTAAACTGGACCACAATGTGACTAAAATTTCCCAATCAGACAACAAATGTATAACAGCTTGGGAGATTGTAAACAACTCCAGGAACAGGCCTACTCGTAATGATGACTGCAACCTCACACCCGAAGACTTCAACTCGTATTTCATCTCATCTGTGGAAGATGTCAGTAAACAAGTCAACCTATCTCCAGAAAGAGCGTCTGATTTGCTGGGAAATCACCAACACCCAAACCCCATCTTCAAGTTCAAACCTGTGTCCTGTGATTACATAGAAAATATTGTTAAAAATTTGAAAAGTGGCCATAGCAGAGATATCTATGGTATCAGTGGAAATTTTATCAAGAGTATGTTACCTGTGATTGTTCTCCCCCTAACCCACTGTGTCAACGAATGCCTGCGTACAGGGCAGTTTCCGGATGTGTTAAAGCTCTCCAAAGTGGTGCCTGTATATAAGAGAGGTGTTAAAGATTGTGCTGCAAGCTACAGACCGATCTCCGTTGTACCGACCTTTTCCAAAATTATTGAAAAGGCTGTGAAGCACCAGGTGAGTGAATATTTTGAAGTGAATTCACTTTTTTCAAAATTTCAATTCGGCTTTCAGGAAGGTTTATCTTGTGAGGATGCAGTCGACCGCCTTGTTTCAGCTGTGATTGATGGCTTTGAAAACCACCTTAGTACCCTGACCACCTTATGTGATCTGACTAAGGCGTTCGACTGTGTGTCTCATGAGATCCTTCTCAATAAATTACTGTATTATGGTGTAAGTGGTGTGGAGCTAAGTTTTTTTAGAAATTATCTGGCAAACCGCAGGCAACAAGTTTGTTTTAAAAACAGTCTCTCAGAGGTAACGGTAGTCAAAAGTGGTGTACCCCAGGGATCGGTTCTGGGCCCTTTTCTGTTCCTTGTTTTAATTAATGACCTTCCTGTAAATATTAGTTGTAACAAAGTCATATTTGCTGATGACACTACCTTTTTCTGTTCAGGTAACAATATTGCTGAGCTCTGTAACATTATGTCTGATGTGATGGCAGATGGCACAATCTGGTTTGAAGCAAATGGCCTCCTTTTGAATACCAATAAAACTCAACAAATATGTTTTTCCTTGTGCCAGTTTGATGTTCAATCTGATGTAGTTGTAGATTCTGTTGTTAAGCTCTTAGGTATTACTGTTGACACCAAACTTACATGGGATTCTCACATACAGAATGTTTGTACCAGACTATCTAGAGTGATTTCTCTTTTGTGGCATTTAAAGAAGCTGATCCCTAAAGTGTACCTGAAAAATGTGTATTATGCTTTGTTTAATGGAATAATTTCTTATGGCATTCGTCTGTGGGGGAATGGCCACAGTATTGATAAAGTCTTGCGCTTACAAAAAAAGGCGATGCGTATAATCACACACTCAGCTTTTAAAGCACACTGTAAACCACTCTTTGTCAGCGAAGGAATTTTGACAGTGATTAACCTGTATATTTATGTTTGCCTGTTGCATGTTAAGCAACATCTGCATGAGTATCCACTCAGAAGTAGTGTGCATGGTTATTGCACTAGAAGCATGTCCTCACTCAATCAGCCTTATGTTCGTTTGAGTAAATCACAATCCCAGCATCGCACTATGTACATTAATCTATTTAATAAGTTGCCTGTTTCTGCACATAATGTATCTTTCACTAAGTTTAAGTTGTCTGTTTACAATTGGTTGGTTGCAAGGCCATTTTACAAGCTCGATGAATTCTTTGTATTGCCTGTTGATATTCAATTTTAAATTCTGTCTGTCTGTGATATAGCCAAGGGCTGAGTTGTTTTATAAGTTTTATCTGTCTGTTTGTTAGTATTGTCTTTAAATTTTATACTCTTTTCTTGCCCCTGCTATGTTTTTTTTCTAACTTATTTTAAACACACTGCATTTATTGTATACACATTGCACCTGTTTTCATGTTTGCTCTAGTCTTTGCATACCTATGTTTTTTATAAACTTCAGTATTTTATTTTTAAGATGACTGTGATACTTTTTGCATGTACTCTGCACTTGTTTATATTTTATTGTCTATATTTATTTAGCCTTATTGCCTGTAAACTTTAGGCTACTATTATGACGTTCATCCATTGCATGTGTTGTACATAGCGTTAACGATGAATAAAAATTCTTGATTCTTGATTCTTGATATATACCCTATGGACTCCGAAACCGCTCGAGAGATTGTAATGAAACTATCAGGCATTATTAAGCATTATTCAAGGATGATTTGTGTGAAGTTTGGTGCAGATCGGTCAAAATGGCTCTGCCTCAGAGGGTTTTAAAGGGTCCGATGTCAGACTTTTGGAGCTACAATGTTTACAAATAAATGTAATTTAAAAACAGATTCACTAACTGTTTTGTAGGTTTGAATAATCACAACAATCTGTATTAGTCATGATTTGAAATAGTGCCACACTGTTTCCACAGAATGCAGTGCAGAAAACTATTTTACTTTTGGACAAGTCCAAAACACTGAAGTTCCTATGTTAAGTAAATTACATTACTTTTGCTCTCTGATACTCACAGGGTACGTCGCTTGTCCGATGAAGTTTGAATCCCCAAACATGTCTTCGTCCTGTACCTGGAACCTCAGCAGAGCTAGCGATGGATTCATGACCTCAAAACTGACCGAGTCATTCCACACCGGATTCAAACCGTTGTCAGCTGCAACGATATGTTTATTGAAACAAAATGCTTTGAAGAAACCAAAATTTGATATGCCACAGTATGACTTGGTAGGTTAAGAGAAAAACCTTCAAACTCAGTAGTAAAGAAATTATGCTAGTCAGTTTTTTCATACCATTGGATATTCTTTTGTAGCTTAAAAAAAAGATAAAAGTTAATGTAGCTGTTGGTACTAGATTTTAATTAATATTATGTATTTAATTAATCTTAAAAGTTTGTTCATGAAGCTATATTTAATTTTGCATAATGCAATTACGTAAATATATTAACTTGTTTGAAAAAATAGGGTGTGCATTTCCTTATAATTCTGCGCTCTATTCAGTCTGATAAAAAGACCTTAAGAATTAAATGCGTATGTGCTGCATTTTCACAATTGCTTCTTAGGTTCGGAGAATACCTGATAAAAATTAGTACATATTTTACGCTTGAATTTATTATGTACTTTCGAATCTAGAATTGTGTTGCACAGTAGAGTGCAAGCTTACTCTTCCTGTTACTATGGATCATAAAAGTTATTTTATTCTTCAATACTCACCGACAGTTTTGGTAGTCAGCTTGGTGCCAGAATCGTAGTCCGCTCCGAGCACCTCTACCTCTACAAAGGGGCTGGTGGTTCCTCTACCTGACCTTATCAGATGTCTCGCCGCTATCACCTAGAACAAAATAATTTGCTCTCAAAACTAGATTACACGATCTTTGTAATGACTGTCCACAGAAATGTCTGTTGTTTTCAAATGTTCACAGCTTGGGGAGCGAGCTGGTCTAGTGGTTAGAGCAAGCTTCGGTGCCTGAGGTCCTAGGTGAAAATCCCGCCAATCACCAATGGATTTTATCCATGTGATAATGCCGCAACCCACTAGGACTAGCCTAAAGTAATGTGTAAAACAATTCCGGGCTAGAACTAGCGTCCTAGGACGTGAATGTATGTCCGCCACTTAAAAAATCCAAATTTATAATTTAAATAGATACGGATTTTATTTAGTAATTAGGAACAACTGCTGCATTGCTATTGTTTTTATCAGCCTAGGTGTAGGTAATAAACCATCACTTGTTATGTTTTTAAATTTTAAAAGTTTTAGAAATATTGGTTTGGAGTAGTGTACTACTATAAACTAATCTTTCATTGTTGAAAAAATGTATAATACAAAAATACAATATTCATGAATAAATAAATCTGTCGTTGTTTCAGAAATTTGAGTTTTAGTATTAAATGGTGTAATAAGTAAACGTACACAAAAAGAACAAAACATTTAAAGTGCACATTTAATGTGTACTGGTCGGTAGGTGTAAGCGTTGATGCTAATCATACATATTACTTTCTATATGTACCTACTTATTGTTTAAAATTGTATCGGTATAGGTTTTCAAGTTTTTAAAAATGTCTATGGACACATAAAATTTTTCTCACCAAGGTTAGTAACCTATATTTTTACCATTTATTTATAATAGCAACAACTATAAATTAATTAACTGTAAACAATCCAAATCAACACAGAAGACAACTGACCTTGAGAGAAACAGAGATAGAGTTCGCCACAAAGGGTGGAGGGGGGACAAGGGGATCATAGTCTGGACGAAACATAACCTCTGGTCTCAGTACAAATCCACAGCCTCCGTTGAGCCTGAACCTGGCTTGGTTCAACTGCATAGGTTTGTCTGCAAATAATATGTTACATCAAGTGACTAAAAATTAGTTTCCAAAGAGCCTAGGGGTATTCCGTACATTAGCACATTTTAGGGTAGAGAAAAAAATCAGACAGTAATTCATTACAGAACTTTTTCTTTAACCTACACAAGAATGTATGCTGTACCGTAATACCTCCTGCCGCCTCTATGACCAGAATTTCTGGATACACTGTATAAAAAATAAAGATACTATTGACAACGTTATTTGGACAAGTTGAGTCTCTGTTTGGTCCAAAGCATCAAATTAATAATTGACCGAATACAATGGTCGATCGAGAAGCCAGGCTTTAACGGATCCTTGAAAAAAGGACGATTCAAACATCTTAAAAATATTTGGGGGGGGGGGGGTTGTTGAACAACTTCAGAGCCCTAATTTGAACGGTTTTGTGTTTTGGACAGCCTGATACATCAACTGATGAGCTTTTGGCTGTTTTCAAAGTTAGGGTAAGGTGAAGGGTATGAAAGCGCTTCCCCTCAAGGAATAACAAACCAGAGGATTACCTGGGGTTTGGTAGTTGAGAGCGACCATTTGACACCCACTGTTCCAGCAGGGGATGGGGTTGTAGTTAGAAGAGTCTATCCTCTGACCCTTGGGGTAGACTCTGCTGAACTGGAACTGAATCAACAATAATAATTACAAACTATACAAAACAAACACACTTATAAAGATAGTAGAATTTTAGTCCTCATTGAAATTGTATGTACTCTCATTTGCTGATGTTCTTCCCTAGTATGCAGGCATTAGGCAATTTCTGTTCAGTCACACTGTAATTTGCAACAAAATATTCCTAACTTTGGTCACTGCCTCAAACGACTAATGAACGGCTGCCACTGGCCTACACCTAAACAACATTGTGCACATGTTAACCATCTCCAAACGCATCTACTTCTGAAAAACAATTTGTTGTGTTGAAGGTTGAAACACTTTTCTCCTTTCACGACTATTCAGAATCATCATTCCTAGTGTATAACAGTTGACCTCTCAGACCACAGATTTTTGGCTTCGTACTTGGCGGAAGCGTAGATTTTCTCTCACATAATTATCGGCTACGACAAAACTCACAAAACTCAAACGGTCACATAGGGGTTCAGACCGGCCAGAATTGTGGCGGGGGAGATTCAGAAACAACACTGGTGTCACATTTGAACTACCTCACTAGGCAACAACTGTATCGCGGATACCTTTCGCGGAAATTTTCAGGCATCTCTCGTATATTTACAGTCTAGTAAGTAAAGACAGTAAAAATTAATGTTCTTTGGTTTTATCTTCATCTTAAGATTATCTCTAGGCTGGATGCCTTACCTGATGGTATTTGAGGAAGAACCTGCTCTCTTGCTGACATATGGTTTTCTCAGCCTTAGTCTCTGGGAAGGAACTCATCTCATTGTATATGAACCCCTTCACTCGTATCCTGTCCATGTTGAAGGCAACAGATCTACAGTAAATGATCAGGTTTGACATCTCCTTCGCAATCCTCCACGTCCGTTCCATCTCTTTGTTTTGAATCTCCTGGAAAAATCATCTTGACCTATGAGTAATCGGGTTGAAATTCAATATGGTTCAATATTCAATGAAATTCAATATTCACCACTAAGAGTTATGAATGCAAGATTATTTAAAAAGTTAAAAATTCCTGAAAGTTAAGTACGAGATGTACTTTGAGAAACAGAGAAAAGATTTATTTGATCAAAATGTCATTTCTTCACAAGAAACTTTTTTGTTGGTTTTGAGTATGCAATAAGTTTGAAGAGTGTCCAAATTGAGTTAGAAGAACGCTTAAGTCTATACTTAGCATCACAGTACAGACCCGGTCACTGGCGGTTTGAGCCGTCTTCTTGATTGCCGTCATCCACTCAATGGCTTGGTCTTCTGAGGGAACAGCCACCTCAAACACACTGCACATGTTGGGAACCTGGCAAAGTGTCAACAAATAAGTACAAAAATGATGACTTATGACTTTAAAAAACAGTAGTTAAGTAAAATACCCCCGCCGCAGCAAACCTGCAGACTAAGCGAATTTCCATTTGCCTGATTGGATTTACACTAAAATGTATCCTTAAAAATATCACATTTATCCCTATTTAAATAGAATCAGTTTAACACATACTTAGGTTTGCTGCAACAGGGAGGGTAAAGGTGTTTTTTTATGTAAAATGTTAATTGTTAGTAAGAAATAAAAACATGTTCCAAATTTGGGCAAAATATGTTAATAAACAAGCAAACTACAACAGTTTACTTATTCTCCATAAGAATAACATGGGGATTTTAAATTTGCAATTTTTTGGAATTTTCTCCGCAACCATTAGGCGCATTATAACGCTTCAATATACTAAATTATTTGTTTTTTTAAGCTCTACAAAATAGTTTTGAAAGAAATTGCAAAATTTGATGTTTTTTGGGTCAAAAATGGGAAAAACCCATTTTTACCCCATAAAACCCCCCATAAACCCCCATTCCCATGGTCCGATCATGCTGGTTCGCGAACTCGTTCGAATAAACGTAGGTTTACACGTTTGTACCAAATTTAATCAAAATCGGATCATTTTTGCTCGAGTTATCGTGCTAACGGACACATATATATATATAAATATACCTATATATATATATATGAATTTGAACGGATGGTGTTTTTGGCCTCTAGGGACCTCAAAACGGAAAAAAAATCGGTCCCGGGTCCAGGTCTTACCATGAGTACTACGGTAATAGCTTATTCCCTATATGGGAAATTCGCTAATATTCCCTATATGGGAAATTCGCTAATATTCCCTATATGGGAAATTCGCTAATATTCCCTATATGGGAAATTCGCTAAAACCAATCTCTCTATTCCAAGCCATCCTGACTGGGTTTTAAAAATTTAAACAGTAGACTTCCTTTCCTTAGGACACATTGAAACCAAACTAGAGTCTAACAAAAAAAGTCTGGTTCATCGAAAGTTAAAATTGATTGGAAATATGTCAAAATGACGAATTATGTAAGCCGTAGTAACTAAATAATAAAAAAGTCAACGACAAAATCAATCTCAACTGAATGGACCTGGACAAACATGGACAGTAAGTTTTTTAAACTATATAAGCTACTACAGATTATGGGTGAGTGAAAAATTGAACATAGCCTATCCAAATTTAGCAAATGGAATTTATAGGGTAAATATGAAAATACAACTGTTTGTAATTGAATGTCAAGCCTTAGGATTAAATCCACTATCTATAATTGATTAGTCTATTTTTAAATACTTATGGGGCAATTATTTATATGCTTTTAACGTTGGCCAAATGCATGGAATGGAAACATTATTTAAAAATTACAATCGGCCTGTTATCAAAAGTTTTATGAGATGTGGAAACACTATGAATGACCTTATGCTTGCAAAATTGAGTTGATGAAAATCACAAAATTGGAAAAATTATTCAAAAGATCATAAGAGTTCTTAAGAATTATTACTTTGAAATAGGTAGCCTACTTAAAAGAATATCTTCATAGGATTTATTGTGTTTTTAATTTCTCCTCCTATATGAGGATAATGTATGAGGGAAAAGTACTGATTTCGTCCAAATTTTGAGTTTTGGCTGTAACATCCATTTTAGCCCAGAAAAAAAAATTTCCAAATGATATATGTGTGATGGTGGATGTGTACCGAGATATCGACTACACTCAGTGGTCTGATTTTGAGGTAATTTTGTGTACATATTTTTCCGGGTGTTTTCTTTTAATTTGTTTGAAATTCTGATTTTTAATGATGATTTTCCAATTTAAAACCAATTTAAAAAGTGGACAAATTTGATTTTTACAAAAATGGCTCCAACATAGAACCTTGTTGTCCTTTCAAACATATAAACAAAATCACTTCACCTAACACTGTAAAAATTACAGCTCAAAAGTTATTGTAATCTATATCTATAAAAGAGGAACTATGTATGTGTGTGTATGTATATACGTTATGGACTCCGAAACCACTCGACAGATTGTAATGAAACTTTCAGGCATTATTAAGCATCTTTCAAGGATGGTTCGAGTGAAGTTTGGTGCAGATCTGTCAAAAGGGCTCTGCCCCAGAGGGTTTTAAGTGGGCCAATGTCAGACTTTTTGATCTACAATGTTTACAAATAAGTATAATTTAAAAGCAGATGTTTACTTTTACCAACTGTTTTGTAGGTTTGAATAATTACAACATTCTGTATTAGCATTAGTCATGATTTGAAATAGTGCCATAGTGTTTCTACAGAGTGCAGCACAGAAAACTATTTTACTTTTGAATAAGTCCAAATGTATTAAACCCCAATCGCAGCACACCTGTGCACTTAACAACGTTTAAATTCTCCAATGTTAAATATTAAAGCATAAAAACCTTTATCAAAGTATTATAAACAATAAAAGGGATGACTTTTTAAAATTTATGACAACAGCTAATTTGCAATCAAAAGGTGAGTGAGCGTAGCGAACGAACATCAACCTGGAGGCGAGTTAGCGTAGCGAACGAGCTAACCTGAAAACAAGTGAGCGCAGCGAACGAGCTCCAACCTAAAGGTGAGTGAGCGTAGCGAACGAACTTCAACCGGGACGTGATTGAGCCATGCGAATACTTATGAAGTTAAACGGGGCAAAGCCCGTGGGTACAGCTAGTTTCCTATAAAATTCCATAACAATGTACAGCTACAGAGTAAAACTGTGATTTGATTTTTATAGAACTTGGTGTCGATACCCAAGGTTATGTAATTGTTTGAAATTTGTTGCTCATAAAAGTAGTAGCATGTAAAATTTCAATGTAGAGCTAATGGGAGAAAGTTTGTGTCAGTTTGCTGATATCGTTTTATTTATGAATCAAACCTAATGGTTGTTTCTAATATGACTTGCGATACTAATTAGACTATGCTCACTTGTATCCTCAGCACCCACTCCAGCCCAGGTCGTCCGGTAGTCGCCAATTCTACCACGGCTCCCATCACATCCAAGCTGCCCTTCTGTAAACTGCCCAGGAACATTGAGTCTGTCGACTGTAACAGAAAAACAAGTCATAGAAGATCCCTTTTGCTCCAACATTCCATGTTTCATTTTACTGTAAAGCAACTGCAAGTGGGAGAGATTTAGATCAAAGGGTTAGTCGAATATTTTTAAAGAATGAAGGCAGCTATCTTATACAGCTTGGGTTATATACCTTACTACATAAGTTTCTTATACAGTGGAGATAGCAGTGGGGACTACTGCATCTTGGTAACAATTTCATAACACTATATAGGCCTAACAAGATTTATGTTTCATACGCTATTTACATAAAAATCAGGTTTAAGGAGAGTTTTTCTTTAAATACAATTTTGTAAGTCGAGAATACTTGAAGTAAGGAATATTTTCAACACGACAACTACAGATTAGATGTTGCACAAAGATCCACGATTGACGACATAAATTCATTGGAAAGTGAAGAAAAAAACCTAGCGTTTGAAATTCAAACAACTACTCGAAGAAAATAAATGACCATTTTGCTAATTTGAATAGAATGTCCAAAGTAAAAGGTAAGAGATTTTACCGTATCATCTCTGGGCTCGTCTCTCTGAGGTTCAATCTCCTCCACATAGTTGGAGGGAAACCACTGTTGCCGCTTGCCTCCGTAGTCTCCCCTCCACCACCCCCCATCCTGCTTGTTCACGTTGGTGATGATGGCGTGCTTGCAGAATGATAGTTCATCATCGTGACGAGCCTGGTAGTCGTATATTGCCTTGACGGTAACCTGCGAAAAAAAAACTTGTTACCTTTTGAGATTTTTAAAATTTGTTAAAGCTAAAAAATTTGTTACTTTTAAAATTTTTTTAAGGTTTAAAATTGTTAAAGCTTTTGAGATTTTTAAAATTTGATCTTTCTCCTAACGTTTTACTGGATTTTTTTAAATTTGAATGTGAATGTTGTAAACTTATGTCATTTTCAGGAAATGTATTGTGTTACTAAATCTGTTGTCTATTAATTTTGCCAAGTTGTAGATTTTACTGGACAAATATAGAATCAAATTCCAGATTCTGAAGCAACTCTTATCTTGTGTTGTATTACTCATTGATGAAAAATGTCAGCATTTGAAAAAAATACAAATTTACCTTATCACACACAAACAATTTAAAGTCTGACGTATTATTTTAAAGATAAACTTTTCACAAACATCAATTAAAACTAAAATAAAGTAAAGTTTGAGAGATTTTTTGTTTAGTCCATACAAGATATAAACAAGATGTTTTTTTATTGTTTTCTTCCGTTTTCAATACTATATTTCACAGAAAACGTGTTTTGACTTTTTGGCCATTCACGGCTCATCCAGAACATGCACCCATCGGAACTGATGATGGCTAAAAGGTTGAAACGGTTTCTTGCAAAAATGAGATTAAAAACGCAAGAAAACCAATATTTGATCATTCAACTCATGCTACAAATCATTAACAAAAACTATTTCACCTCGTGAATATAGTTGGGATGTAGTTTTGTTTTGGTTTTGTGGGAACATGAAAAAAAAAATCAAATTGAAAATTGAAAATTTGAATGGGTAAAACTGCCAACTCACCTTGGATGTGAAGCTGCTCGGATCAATGTATCCAGGAGTTCCCGACACTGAACCATCATCAGCTTCCTGCAACATGTAGATATTTTTATTTATTTTTTTTTTTTGTCCCAGGACGCTAGGCACGAGCCCGGAATTGTTTTTCACATTACTTCAGGCTAGACCTAGGGGTTGCGGCATTATCACATAGATTAACACATTCACTGCTAATGATATGTAATACTTTTATAAATGGCTAAAAAACATAAACATTAACATGATCATGTTAATTGAGTGACAATATATCTTTAATTAAATAAATTTTATACTATAAATTGTGGATTAAAATATATTATGTAATTATATTCATCATGTATTATATATCTGCTAATATACTTATGACGCACAAGTGCGTCATTAGCAGTGAACGTGTTAAATCCATTGGTGATTTGGCAGGATTTGAACCCGGGACCTCTGGAACCGAAGTCCCGCGCTCTAACCACTAGACCAGCTCGCTCCCCCATGATGGATATGGATATCAGTTAGCTCAGATTTTCTTAGACACGTTACACATTTTTATTTATGTCAGCAATTAAATAAGTATCACTTTTTCAAATTTCTTTCAAAGCATGAGAAATTTGAGAGCTTTAGAAAGAAATTGCACATCACTTTCTTGCTTGATTTACACTATTCTTCGGTATAAAATGCCTAATATATTGATACATATTTCTATGTAATGATTACAATGATTGAAATAATATTTGCGTTTAAGATTGATGTTAATTGTTAATATAGCAAAATGTAATGTCCCATTGTTCCGTACCTTAACAATCTTTTCAACAAGAATAATTTATGAGCCGGATGACTCTTACTAGAGTTATCGTGCTAACGGACGGTCACACACACATACATATATATGAAAAACAGAGTGATAAGGGGGGGGGGGGGGGGTATTATATGACATTAATAAACTGAGTATCCTTTTAAGCATTAAATAAATTATTTATTAAAATACTTACAAGATTTCAACACTAAGGCCATTTTAAAAGTAAACCAAATTAATAAAATTAAAATAAAGGTATATTTTTAATTTTTTTAAATGATAAAATGGGTTATTCTTTTCTGGGGATATGAGAAAAAAATTGCCTCGGGTGTGGGTCTTACTTCATTAATTGCAGTACATTAAAAAATGATTAATAGACAGAAAATTCACTACCGTAATTTTTTTTCTAATTTATTTAAGTTGATAAATTATAAATACTATTTTTTTTCATACATATTCAAATACATTTTCTTGTTTGTTTAATACTATCAACTGTGTGACACAATAAAACAAATATATTAAAAGGTAAGTTAAGAACATTTTGGGGTTTATTTTTGTTGCATTATTTACATCTAAAATGTCCCACTCACAACTTGGAATCCTAGAGGGGATTTTAAGGTATTGATTAAGCTTATCATTGGCTGTATTCATTACCTATCTTTGACAAAAGTGTTATCCTAGTGGGATTATAAAAGATATAAGATGTATATGCTCTTCAAACTTCCAACTAAAGAGGATGTCGACAAAATTAATTTAAAACTAATCTTAGCCAGGAAGGTAGCAACAGTTTGTAAGCCAGGTGGATTTTGACGCAAAAGTCTGACTGTTCAAAGCACTAACCCCAGCCAGAGTTTACTGGCTCCTCTCTAATCCACAACCTTTTAGCTCCATTTTCATTTATTCATGGATCCTTGCACTCTATGCCTAATGAATGCACTTAGGCCAAACCTCAAATATACTGGAGTAATCTTAAACAGCTAACTACTGCCAAGGTATTGTTGTTTGTAGTGATTAAATATTTGTTAGCTACCATTAAAACATGTTTTATTAAATATTTATTATAATAAACCCCCTAAACTTTAATATATTTATGATACCAAAATGTATGAATATATTTTTTTTAGTTTACTTCAAAATATTCTAATGCTAAGTGTTATTTGACTGCTGGTTCATTAAAAAATAAAACCCTGTGTTTTACAATTATTTTATAAAACAGTCTATTATTTTAGTTGAGCACCCTAAGGTGCACATTGCATAGCTAAAATATATTGAAAAATTACATACACTCTACTAGACCAGCTTGGTCCCCAACATCTTTTTTATGTTAGTTGAAATATCCTAATCATAAATTGATATTTTACAGTTGACCAATCTAAAATGCAAATATGCTGTAGTAACATAGGTTGATGTCAATCATTATTCTGTGAAGCATGGTTATAGCAACCAGTCTATAGAAATTTAATAAACTGAGTTTTTACTATACAGAATACCCTATTAGAAAGCCTATTTTATTTTCATTTCCAGTAATATTTCCAGGTTGTTGAATGTTCATAACCCGTACAAACTATAGCAACCAACCCATATTAATGCAGTTAAATACCTTGCAGAAAAGTGGATATGAAATGAATAAAGTTTGTTTCTTGACAAACAAATTTTTGAGCTAGTGTATTTTTATGGGGTTACTTTTGCCTTTTTGGCAACTCTTAACTGCACTCTGAAACAGTGTTCGTTCTTTTATCCCTATACTAACATACAGTGCTTAAATTCAACCCTGGCAAAATATAATTTACCTCGTAAAACACCAAGGTAAACTTTTGTTTATATTGTTAAGTTGAGATGATATATCGTCACCAAATAAATAACAATAACTGAAAGAAAACAAATACTTGTTCCAAAAACCTGTGTTAAAAACTTGTTATTTTGTGTGGTGCTCTCCACAAGAACAAAGGGATGCAGGGACACACAGAATAATTACAGGATGATCAAGACAGAATAAACAAACAAGTAATAAAGTCCAAGCCCTAAGGGGTGGGGTGGGGAAGGAATGCAAGGGGGGATGGGGCACAAAGCCAGGAGCAATTAAAGTATAACAAGCGTGAGGGGGGAGGGGGTGAGTGGTCTTCAACCCACCTAGGAGACCCTTGGATTACACTGTACCAAAAACAGGACAGAAAACAACTGAGTCAATTATTTCTCAGATTTGAATGTTTGAACTGCTACCTCCCTAATCAGCAAAAATATGACAATATAAAAACAGTTGTGTGAAAAAGATTGATGAATTTAAATTTTGTCAAGCTGTAAAACTGTCAACAGGATTTTATAAAAGTTTGTGGATTGATTTAAGATGTAAATTTAGTTATCACATACATTACTCAACAAAAAGTAGTACTGATCGTACAATAAAGACCATGAATTTGACAGTAGTTTAACAAAATTAATCAGTGTTATATGACTCATTAAAAAAGTTATTAGTCGCATAGGATGGCAAAGTATTTTCAGTTTCATGAATTTAAATACAGTTTAAAATATGACAAATTGAAATAACTTTAACTATTAGTTTATTTAAAAAAAATTTCATATAGGTAAAGGCAATGTTTTCATTTACTTTAGAAGAGGAGCCACCGGTGCCACATTCTTTTATAAAATACAGATGCTGATATTAAATTCCGTTTCTGTTGTCTTTTGCTGTTGTAGTCGCAAAACTCTTTGAATGTGAAACGTTAGTAAAACTGTCTTCAATTCAATATCAACTGTGCTTGTATGTACCAATATGGTACGTAAACTTCTGTATAAAATAAGATAATATGATAAAAAGCAGTTGAAAGCACATAAATATTAACACCAAATAACTATTGAAAAAATACTTATTTTAGGGATTATTTTTTATGGAATATTAGTAAATATTAGTTTTTTTTCTAATAAACACACAAATAGACACTATCATAATTAAAAAAATATTATTTATAGTGGCATATATTAAACAAACACAAGGAAACATTTGCATATAAGGCAATAATGGTGATAGAAAGGAGAGTCAACAAACAATATAAATCCTTATTTAAGATAATTAAATAATTAGATCAAAGATTACATAGCATATGTAATCTCTGATTAGATTAATCAAGGACTTGTATACCTTCTAAAAATTGTTTCAGCCTATGCTTGAATCGTATCAAAATAATAAGGAAGATGGCAAACCACTTTGCAACCAAATTACTAAATTCTTATCAGAAACTACAACACTACTACTGTGCTCTTATCAGAAACTGCAATCTTACTACTGTGCTATTATAAAAAAACAGAAATCTTACTACTGTGCTCTTGTCAGAAACTGCAATCTTACTACTGTGCTATTATAAAAAAACAGCAATCTTACTACTGTGCTCTTGTCAGAAACTGCAATCCTACTACTGTTCTCTTATCTCGGACCTGCTTCCCAAAAACTGAATTCTTATCAGAAACTACTATCCTAACTTTGGTAGACATATGTTCCTACGATTCTGCTACCCAAAGACTTGGTCTTATCAGAAACAACTTCCCTAACTTCAGAAGACATTTGTTCCCTTTACAATGCATCTTATGCCCTGTGTGAGTGGAGGAGTAGCGACCAACGAATTTTGACAACTTGGAACCTCTTTGTGTAAATCAAATAAATCTTTATTGTGACAAATAATTAACCAGCAAAACAACATATAAATAAACACAAATAATGGGCTTCTGCCTATGTGAGAGTTCTCACTGGCAGCGTAGATGACCATATTATTGTTGTGTCACAGCAAAAGAAATGGCAACACAGTAATATTTACACTCCTTAAAGTAAAGTCATATTAATATAAAATCATGATTTTAATTGTGATCATGACCTAAAACCAAAACAGGTTTATTTGTTTTATGAAAATAATGGGTGAGTACCGGTATTTAATTTACTTTTTTTATATAATATATAAATAAATATCATATCGTCTATAATGCATTTATAACAAAAGTAAGTTATTAAATATGCAAGAATAAATTACAGTACATAAAATATAAACATTCCATTTGACCCTTGTTTAAGTACAACTAAATATGAAAGTCTCAAACCTGTTAAACTTAATTATTAAATAGGTTTATTAATTTGTTAAATATCGCATCATACAAAACAACAGTTTTAAAAGTTAATTATATTAAATGCTGTGATACAATAGTTAAAACTTACTGTGTTTATTAAAATAAACCCATTCAAGAATGTTCTTTAATTCTACACCAGATGTGGATAGCAATAACAGAAAAAGTCCACAGCGGATATTATTTTTTCACATAGAATACCACAAAAGACAAACTCATCTGAGTTTATGGGCAACTGATCTTATAAACGAATACTATTCAGTTCCTGGAAAAACATAACACTTTTTAAAAGTTACTATGACACGTTTTTTATCTGTGAAAAAATATTTTTACAATGGTGTACAGATATGTTCATATAACAGTAGGCCTACTTCATTATATGCAAGAAGAAATTATCCAATGTAGGCCGTATTCATAATATGTACTCTCTTCTGAACAACTCTCTCTGCTTTTGAACAATAAAACATTGCATTCACAAACGTCACCACAATCAAATATATGAAAATAATGTACAGTTGCTTCATTTATACATACATGGTAACTTATCTAGAGCATAAAAAACCAAACAACCAATGACGTAGAAATCTAAAAAGAATTTCTTACTGCTGCCGAGAATATAACCTCAAATCAAAAGAATGTAATATATAACAACCATTAGCAGCCCATAGGGGTCAGCAATTTTGTCATATGCTTTGATTAGTGAGATTTCATTCGTCCGTAACTTTGTAAAGAAAAAATCGTAAGACATTATTCTAAATCGTTACTAAAATTGTCATAGAAATCCTGAACTACTTCTTAATGGTGTAAATATTCACTCAAATCAAATGAACATAATTTATTCAATAAAATAAATAGCCTCCAACTTTCAAGCCACGCCACCTAAATATAAATTTAGAATATCACATTGTTAAATATTTGTTACGTAAATTTTTAACGAACTACAGTACAACTTTGGTTGTCGCAAGCGATATCGTGTATCCACTCCTTATAACCTCTAAATAGTGATCAAACTTAAAAGTAGGTAGTTATTTCTATAGCCATTCATGTCATGTTGTGTTTTCGTTGGTCCGTAACGAGAGGACTACTTTTTAGACTAACGTTTAAAAGATACGTATTTTAAATATTTAGACAACCCTGTGACAAGTTTATGAGATCCTATACGACATCGCTTTCCAACCATAATTATTCATCGCTATAAAACTTGAACAAAACCCCGACAACTTTAGTAATCTCAATAAGAAATCAACCTAGATTTGACAAACCCAATAAACTTGTAAAACGAAAATATTTAGTAAGAAAAGCAAGAATGTCTGTGATGTGGCGCGCATTACAAATGAGGACTTTATTGAAACCATCAAAGACTTTTCAGTTTCTTTTGGCCCAGCACACAAGTCATTTGTGGTTATTGGAATTGGAATTCAATCATTTGCCCTTTATTGGCCTCTTTTGGTCTCAAACAATGTTGAAAAATCAATTAAAGTTTAGTTTTAATGCAAGACGTTTTGGTTGCCGCATTAGTAACTCAGTGAATCGAAAAAGGTGCGTCGTTCCTTTCCTAACATTCATGAATAAACGCGCATTCATTTGTCAGGGTGAACGCACGTCTAGTCCCCCACTTCAAGGTTTTTTTCATCGATTTACAGTATAGGGGTTTTTCCACATTGTGGAGCCCCTGTCGCGCAACTGCTCTAACACATCAAATTTGTATCACTGTAATGATCACCGTATTTTATACGCGGCGGCGGCGTTTAGCACTATATACAGAGTGTCCCAACTATAATAATTGTTGGTTACCCAATGAACGCAAATATTGATGTCCACAGTATATTAAAATGAATTTTCTGCTTTCTTCTTTGAAACGATTTTCTTAAATTTGGTCGTTAGAGTTGTGATAAAATTTGCTAAATATAAAATTTCAACAACAGTTTGAGTTACCGACTTTAAATTGTTACGTGATATTTTAGTTATTCATCTTTTGTTGTCAGCGTGATTCAACGGGCAATATCTAAATATATTTTGCCAACATTAGGAGTTTGAGTGGATTAATACAGCACAGAAACAAGAACACTCGATGGAAATAGTCTGTAGCCTAATCAGGCCATGATAAAACAATGGTTTTTAGGCCTCTCGCCCACTATACGATTTCGGTCGTACGACACTGTGTCGTACGATATTCTTATCGTATGTGTGGTCCTCGCCCACTTTACGACACTTTGTCGGATAAATGGCCAGTTACTCGGTAGCCCTGGAAGAGTGAGGTGTGGGTGTGTTGGGCAATATCTTAAAACAGTGGTTTTGTATCAAATAGTAAAACAATGATTCCGTTACGTGGTGTTGCAATGTGGCTTCTGTGGCGTAGATTAAGCGATAGTGGCCAATGTAGGCCTACAGCATCAAAGAAACATTTATTTTTATGTGCAAATTATTTTTTAAGTTTTCAAATTATATTAGTCCATGCATTTTACAAGTTTTTAAATTTACCATAACTATCATAGGGTTATGGGATAGTCTGGTAAAAAGTATGTATGTTAAATTTTTTTGGATTAGTTTTTAAATATTAATGATTTAATTTTATCAATATAATCTACAAAAATTATATTTATAGGTTTTAGTGAAACTTTTTTACACAATATAATTAATAACTAGCTGTAACCCGCGGGCTTTGCCCCGTTTAACTTCTTAATTTTCAAGATGATCTCGTTCACATGGCTCAATCACGTCCTGGTTGAAGTTCGTTCGCTACGCTCACTCACCTTTAGGTTGGAGCTCGTTCGCTACGCTCACTCACCTTTAGGTTGGAGCTCGTTCGCTGCGCTCACTTGCCTTCAGGTTAGCACGTTCGCTACGCTCACTTGCCTTCAGGTTAGCTCGTTCGCTACGCTCACTCACCTTTTTGGTTGCAAATTAGCTGTTGTCATAAATGTAAAAGAAATAATAGTGCTGCACCCTGTTGGTAATCCTTGTAACTTTAGCCTAATGCTATTGAACATCATAGAACAGAACCAACTTGTTTAATTGAAACAGCTGTTAAGATTCATTAATTCCATTTCTCATAAGGTTAACATGGGAAACTCCAGAGCCACTGGGGCGGAGCCTATTGGACGGATCACGAAATTGATGGTGTATAAACCTATTCCATGACATTCTACACGTATGTACCAAGTTTCGTGGCAATCGGTTCAGCGGTGTCCGAGTTTATCACCCCCAAACAAACAAACAAACAAATATATATACAAACATCCTCTTTTATAGATATAGATTAAGATTATACAATAATAAATAATAGCCAAACTCGCATTTTTTCAATAATTATTTTGGTATATTTACTCATAAGTGATGCAGTATTTAAACATAATATAAAGAAAAATATGAACAAATTGTAAAAAATAAATAGGAAGATCAAAATTACGCAAAATAGTGGTTGAAAAATAAAACCAAGTGATATATCAAACATTATAATAAAAAAGTATGAATGAATAGTAAAAAATATTTATTCACGATAAGAAATACGCAAAGTGATATAACAACTATAATAATGACTAAGTATGAGTTAATTGCAAAAAGTATATATAAGACTACTGGGGAGAACGCACGACATACGATAAAAATCGTATAGTGGGCGAGCGCCCATTTGATTGTGTACGCCACTGCGAGTAAAACAGTCGTACGACAGTCGTGTATCACAGTGGCAGTGAACGACTGCTTCACGACAGTTTGTCGTAGTCGTGAAATTATCGTACAGTGGGCGAGCTCTCATAAGATCCAATGGTTCACTGTGGAAATGTTGTCGTTCCGACACAGTGTCGTACGACCGAAATCGTATAGTGGGCGAGGGGCCTTAGAGTTAGACGTTTTCCTAAATAAAACAATCAGAATAAAGTTAGAACTTCACAACATACTAATTTTAGTCAAAACTGGGTATTTTACTAAAACCCGATATTTTGCTATTTTATGGGGTTTTATGGGAAAATAACATAAGTTACAATAATTCTAGAACCGTAATTTTTACGAAGATATGGTTTGTACCATTTCGTTTCGAATTTAGGACTATAACATACTAAATGATTATCAAAATCGTTCGGGTCACTTTTGAGAAAATCCGATTTTTCCGTTATTTTATAAGTTTTTAGGGAAAACGACCATTAAAAATACAAATTTCGAAAAAAATAAAAAAACCTGGAGATACCATGGATTAGTACCTACATACCAAATTTCATCAACATCGGACTTCAATGTGGTCTGTAGCTCTGTAAATAGACACACACACAGACAGACATCACTTCGAAGACCACCAGGGTCACCATAGGCCTTTTTGGGTTCAGAGGGACCCACAAAGGATATACCCACTCAAACTAGAAAATTATGACGAAAACAATACTTTCTACATATACCACGTATAGGGGGAGGGATTAAAAATAAAAATAACAAATTTGTACAACCTGTAACTTGGTAAAACAATAATCATAATTTAGCGAGTATTCCCAATATACCAAGACAAAAACGGATATTTTCAAATCAACATTTCTTTCCTGAGGAAACGTTTATTTTCAATTAATAGAAACAATTTATACAAATTACTACATCTACAGATTTTTCATAGAGAAACCAAACACCAAACAATTTACCACCGAAAACTATTTTGGAAGGCAACAAGTGTTGCAGGGTGGTCCGGTGAACGGTGCGACGCGGCGAAACAACAAAAGATGTTATTACATTATGATACGCGGGGTTGGGGGGGGGGGGGTGATGGGGGAGGCCAAAAAGAAACAAAAACTAGGGTAAGAGACGGGATGGCGAGACAGACGCTGCTAGTCTACCTACACGTCGCCATGTGTCTACAGGTGAGTCTAACCCTTTGTTGGTTGAAGTTAAAAAATAACTCTAGCACTTAGGTTTGCTGATACAGGGAAGGTAATAACAAGTTTTTTTTTATGTTAATGGTTTAGTATAAAATAAATACATTTTCAAAATTTTATTAAAATATCTTCTCAAACAAACTACAACCGGTTAATTATTCTCCACATGAAAAACATGGGAATTAGAATTTATTTTTTATTTTCCCCTAATAGCATAAAACGCTTAAACATACTCATTTTATTATTTTTAAGCTCTACAGATTGGACTAAATGGTTTGGAAATAAATTGCAATATTTGTTGTTTTAAGAGGCAAAATGGGAAAACCCAATTTTTACCCCTTCTCATAGTCCGATAATGCTAGTTCGCGCACTCGTTTGAATGTATGTTTACATGTTATTATTTTACTTGATACTTGATACTTACTTGATACTTGAAGATTTCCCACTGGAAGCGTCACTGCGCCGTGGTCGTCAAAAAAATATTGGCCTTTTTATTTATCTTCAAAGTACTCTGTCAGTGAGTAGTATGGCCTCTTCAATAAATAATTCTTGAGTAACGTCTTGAATTTTTCTATTTCTTTAATATTTTTGATTTCAGTTGGGATCTTGTTATAGATTTTGGAACACATAAATTTAGGGCCATTTGCTACTAAAGTGGAGTTTACCTGGGTTAGGTGGACATTTTTACATTGCCTTGTGTTGTAGTTGTGGAATGCTGCATTTATTAGGAACAGTTGTGGGTTCATGACCATATGGCCTTGTGTAAACATATAACATTTTGTCATTTTAACATTTTGTTTGTTTTGTGTTTTTTTTTTGTATAACATTTTGTTATATGTTTACATGTTTACCGAATTTCACCAAGTTCGGATAATTTATGCTCGAGTTATCGTGCTAACGGAAATAAATATAGCTTATTTGAAAGTACGGTGTTTTCAACACTGGGACATCAACACGAAAATTAATGAATTTATACGAAATTTGTAATTTGTACGAACAAAGTTAAGATAATTCAGTGTTTATATTCTCCATAAATATTATATATTTCTTCATTTAGTGCATTTAATCTTTAATTATAGTTTAAACACCAATTCTACCATACGGTTTTAACACGTTATTATGCATGTTTAATGTTGTTAAGTACTTAGGAAAATAATTATTTGCACACATCTACGTTTTTTTAATACGTGCGTTCAACATCTAATTTTTCACTAAATCGAGGTTAAAAAATATTAAAGCAATTAATTGTTTGTGTTGACTATTTTGCCAACACATAGGCCTACAATTGTAGTTAAGCTGGCAAACTATTATAGCCTACAGTTTTTAAAATGGCAACAATGAAAATTTGGTTTATAAGTTCTGGAAAACTATGGTAGAACAAATACTGTAATGTTCTTTTATATTACGAAAATCTAGTATTTAGTTTTACTATTTGATTGTTGATATTTTAGTTAAAATGTTTTTTTTAGATGTTCTAACTTTTATATCATAGATAAACTAACCAGAAATTATACTTGTCAGAATAGAAATAGATGGTCAGAACTTAATATTGTAACGAAATACAGATTTAGAAACCTTGCAAACACTAAAAGTACAGTATTTATATATAACATTATTATTATTAAGTAATTATCGTTAGAAAATTTAATAATAACGGTTTTATAATATTAAACAAATATATCTTAAATGCATTAATTTTAAATAATTTTAAAGGATGTTCTGAATAATCAATTATGTGATTAATGTTTTTCTAAGCTACAAACCGTATAATATACGTTTCATAATATATTATGGACAGTGCATAATATATTATGCAAAAGTTACTATAAACATTGACTATAATATTTTTACATAAATCACATTATTTATTAGCCTTAACATAAAAAGTCAGGTAAAACGTAACAGTTAATAAAATTATTTTAGCAAAACTCTTTAACAGCAGATGATGTATGTTGGCAGGAAACTTGAATACACATTGAATTTAATTACTGATTTAAATTTTTTCTTTGATTTATTATTTAAAAAAATACAGTAGCCTAAACCTAGTTTTTCCAAATCATATTTATATCATAAATAGTTATGTTATTACAGAAGAAAAAAATATGTAGGCCTATACAATGAACATAAGTCAAGTAGAAATGATCAAAAGTAATTTTTATTCAAAATTTATTAAAAAGAGTAAATTACTTGTAATTAAAACAATGTGATTTTTCTTCAAAGAATTGTGTAGTGTCACCAACATTTAGCTATGATATAAAAAAAATATTCATTAATCTGATTGTTACACTATTATAAATCATAACAAGTTATTAGTTTTCAAATTCGGTTATTAATATTTTATTCTGTATGACTTAAGTCTAACAATATTTCTTGGATTATTTTTTACTTGTCACAAACATTACATTAAAAAAGGTTATTATATTTTTAAATATTACACAATCTAAACAAAATTATTTTAAAATGCCAATACCGGTACTGATACTGATACTATTTTTTATTTTATTGGTTTTACTTTCAATGAAATCTACAAACAAAGGTAAGATCAGAGGTAGTGAAACCAAATTAAAACTTTCAATAATTTGTTTTCCCCACAAAGTCTCAATTAATGTGTATTCCTTGGTTAGTAAAATAAAGATTTAAGGTGAAATTATTGTTTTAAAGTATTACTGTGATTCGTTTTCCCCTATTGAAGTCATAAAAAATTTACGTTTTGAACTTAATAAAATTTAAAAAATTAAATTTGCTATTCTTTTATAAATAATTGAAACAGTCTATGTTAAAAATACAAATTACATATTGTCCAAGATAGCATTTTTTATCTTTTTGCTAAGTAAAAAGTATTCAAACAACAATTTTTTTCAATTTTTGTAGTTAAAAGTATTTTTTGTGTATTTTTCCATTGTAAATTAATCCTAACTTATATTCCTTGTACCGTACCAGTAAAATCAATACTAATTTTGCCAACCAAACAGATGGTCAGTAAAACTATTGTTGGTCAGTGCTTGTCTATCTTTAAAGTGCTATTCTTGTGGAATTTTATTTTATATTTATTGTATGAATTAATTGTTAACAGTGTGGTTAGTCAAACAAATCACTCTACCCATTCAAATTACCTTTTAAAAAAAAATACAATCATTCTTCATTAGAATAAAATTAAAATTAAAGAATGAATAATATACATCTGAAAATTAGAGAATGCTATTAAATTAAAAGAACCGTTTCAGGACAAAATATATGTATTCTTTTAAGATTACCAATCCAGGTTATAGAAGCAAAATGGCAATTTAATGTTTCTAAAGAATTAAATAATCCTTTGATGATAACAAAATAACTTAAAACTATCACACATAACCATGAGTGCTAAGAGGTTTTATAATAAATCCAAAGAAGGGCACGCTCAGAAAATCAATAAATGGTAAGATTCAGATCCTATTAGCTAATTGTGATACCTATTTTTCTTGCAGTAAAGGCATTTTTAGTATGACTTATTCATCTTATCTAGATGATTAATTAATTATAGAGATATTTTAAAATTTTAAAAGTATGTGTAACCACGCTTACTAAAAACATTTATTATGCGACGATAAATTCCAAATTGGAGTATGATTTATCTATCTATGGAGGAGCTAACTTTTTGTCAATTAAATTATTGTCTTCCAAAATCTTTATAAGGATATTTAATAACAATAATGTAGAACAGAACATGCTCTTATTTTCAGGGTACTTTGGTATTTTAATTTACTTATTAACATTTAAAGTTGCTCTCATTGGTGTAAAAGTTAACAAGATATTAAGTAATATAAGTGCTTTTAATACTCTGTTTTCTATTTTTTTTATACATTTAAATTTTTACTTTGCGCTGAATAAGACCACTGTGTAGAACTGGTAGAACTCACACTCACTGTAAGTTATAACCAAGTGACCAGACTAACCGCCTCTTCGATAGAAAGTGTATTAGCCTATACCCACCAACATAGGTTCTAACCTATGGTGGTTATTGTTTTTTGTGCTCATTGTATATATAAGTTTGTAAATTGTATAACAAAGGAACAAAAAAAATTTAACACATAAAAAATTAACCAACCCAAAATATAAAACAATGGGAAGACAAATGAAACTTGTAATTAATACTCTAACAATATGAAGAAGTGAAAGATAAATCCAAATAACAAGTATTATTTATAACTAACTTGGAATTGGTTGGAGTAAACATGTTCAAACCTAGTAAAACTCAACTGAAAATTAGATTGAAAGTTTCTAAAATCTTTTTCATACAAAGGACAAATATGAGGACGGCAAGGAACAAGGCGCAGCGCAAATATATTCTTTTCAAAGCCCGCTCAGACTACAGAGGCTTTGGGCAAACTGGGTTGAAGTTGAAAGAGCATTAAACTTGTACGATACTCAGCCTCTTGTCGAGAAATTGTTACTTTGAAAATCTTACGGATTCCCAACATGTATGACAAAAAGTTAGTTTGGCAAACTCAACAGCCTAATTGAGTCCAAATTCAACAAGACCTCATATCGTTAGTTAGTTAGTATCTCAACAATACTTTTACAATTAAAATCATAAGGATGTAAAACTTTCAATAAATTGGTAATTTTACACAAATTTAATTTTTTTTCATTTTCTTGTTGGAAACAATGTAAACATATCTGCTTTGCATTCAACATGAACACAATTTCATCGACTATTTATTGAGGGACAAGAGAATCAAGGGCCAAGAGCCCTAACCATCATTAAAACCGGTCATTTTCTATTATTAGTTGGTTTAAGGCGAATCTATCTATTTTTTTAATTGTATGTGTATGTTTTTCAGACAATCACGTTTTTATTGATCTTCAGCAAACTTGGCTATTCAGCAACAACAAGTGTAAGTTTTAGTCTTTCATTATTTTGCTTGGTCATAAATGTTTGATAACTAACAATGTCTAACAATTGGATCACTTTGTTCAATACACCTTATAAGCCTACCTGTTAGATACCCAAAATGAGCAAGAAGATATGTACTGTAGCGATTTTGAGGTTAAGCTAAGGAAAAAGTTTCTGTTAACTTTCTGTAGATTACAGTTTACTGATTCAGTGCAGTTGCATCCATAAGTCTCTCCCACTTTCATGGTTTATCTGTTTATTAAAATTTTACTTTTTCCTTTATTAAAAAGATTTCTATATAGTCCTCGCCACCCTAACTTGAGGCAGCCCAAGGCCGCACTAGATATACGGCGTGCGGCCTTGGGCTGCCTCAAGTTAGGGTGGCGAGGACTATAGTGACATTACTCGGTTAGTAGTACAGTAACTGTTTTGAAAGTAATAAAAATAGTTGACGAGAGAGTTAAGCAGAAAATTTCAGACCATTTTAGGGTCCAATAATCTTCAAAGCCAATTCAGGTTTGTAATTGGACTACAATTAGACCTACAACGAATACTCTATTTGAGCTTTGAGAAGGCCATTTTTAGTCTTGCTTTCAATAAATTCCAAATAGCACTACACCTCATAAATAACTATGCAACAATGCATATTATTTGATCGGCGATGAAGTAAAGAGGTCAGGGATACCAACATATGAGCTTGATTTGTCGTTAAATTGCGTCTCACAGTATTTGTATTATGGGTTGCGTTAAAAAAAACACCTTGTATAGTATGAATTGTAATTAATTTGGACTGAATTTCCAGTTTCCTTCATCGTATCAGTTTGGATACACTGTCAGTGACAAGCACTCAGGAGACTATAAGAGTCACCATGAAGAGAGCGACGGTAAAGAAGTCAGAGGAAGATACTCTCTGGTGGAGCCTACAGGAGACTTACGAGTGGTCACTTACAAGGCAGACCGAGCTAACGGCTTCCGAGCAGTGGTAAATGTACAACCAACTCCGACGTATCGTCTGGTTGAACTACCGTCCCTGCAGAAGCTGAGACGACAGCATGACACAGCAGTCAACAACACAGACTCTGTACAAACCATGGCCGTGGTGGAGGATGAATCGTCTGACAAGAACATGTCTCAGGGAAGTGGAGGAGTCTTTGATGTAGACCACTCGGAGAGTTCAGGTCCCCATATGATAGCTGTGAAGGTTCAACAAGAGTCAGAAAGTGTTTCTAGTGCACAAGAGCCACTGTTGAAACTGGAGGTGACGTCAGACAAACCCGAGAGCACTAACGAAGGAGTTGTTAGCCCAGAGAAGACAAAAGATAAAAGCAAACCAGATAGCACTGTAGAGTTCCAAGTAACCATTAAAGACATTGACGATGGTTCAAGATTAATAAATTCGCTTAACGAGACTGACCCACAACACGTGGTTAAATCAATGGTTGAACTGAATCCTAATTCGTCTGTATCCACACAACACAATGAAAATGTATCCACATCAGATCATTCAAAAACATCCCAGAACCAGCCACTTGAGATACAAAAACCTGATGTGCAAGGTTCTAACAAACCAGCGAGCACTGACACCGAGGAAAAACTAAAACCCAACATAGGCATGTCAGAAACAGGGAACTACGAGAATGTGAAAATGGAAGATATTAAAGAAAACAATATGATGTTAGCTGCACTACTGCTTCCGACGACACCGATATTGAAATTCACATGCACTCCAGATCGTCCTGATAAGAACAATATGCCAATGGTGCCGACAACACCCAACATGGCTGCTCAAAGAAATCCGCATCTAGGACCAAGCAGTTCCATGTTTACTCCGGGTTTTCCCCTCTTCCCGTTCCAACTGGTGAACTTCAGCCCGATAAAACAGATTTTTTCTCAAAACAAGTTCCCTCCTCAAAATTCTAATCCTTTCTTATCCACCACATCTCCACTGATTTCAACAGTGTTTCCCAGTAAACAACCACTTACAACAGCAGCACAACAAAACCCCGAGACTGTTCACAAAGACGAAGATGTTCCGGCCAAAAGGAAGCCACCGAGTGGTTACACCAACGTTAGGACGATCCACGCTCATCACTTCCTCCCTCCACCCTGGGCGCCTCACCCTCAACACAACTACCGACACATGCCTATCTTTGTACTGCCAATGTCCCACAACTCAAACTTAGCTCCGATGTTCAATCCGGCACTGCTTGATCACCACAACCAATAACTTTGCAATATTTGCCTTACAAGTACAAGCAATATTTCATAGATTTATAGACAACAAGTTAAAACGATATTGAAATAGAGTTTTGAATATGTCATACAATAATTGTAGGGACAACATTAATAGTTTAATACATTGTACATGTTATATGATTATCTATTCCATGGTGTTATTTGAATAAATTGAATCTACAAAGAAAACTAAGGATAATAAGGATGGCGCTAAAGAGTAATGTAAAGTCATTTTATGACTCCTATAACAAGAAAAATTATATTAATTATGACAAAAAAAATAAATTTGTCAATTATTTGACTTTTAAAACTTTTGCTGAGATAAAAGGGTAAGTCAAAAATCCTACCCCACTGTTCTCTAAAAATATGTTATTAAATAAATTGCTATAGCTATTCTGAAAGTTTTAAGAATATTATAGTTGACATTTTTTAACTCATCATTCTCCACAAAAAAATGCTATAAAACCCACATTGATTCCACATTTAATATCATTTAGTACATTTCTATATAAGCTATTTTCTCCAATATGAGCACACCGTTCTGCACAGCTGTTTCATATTTTGAGCCAAGACTGGCTCTAATTGGAAGTTATAACAGTTAACATACTCAGCTCAAAGCGAGAAAAAAATACCCCCGCCGCAGCAAACCTGCAGACTTAGCGAATTTCCATCCGCCTGATTGGATTTAAATTAAAATGTCTCCTTAAAAATATCACATTTATTCCCTATTTAAACAGAATTAGTTTAATGAGTACTTAGGTTTGCTGCAACAGGGAGGGTAAAAAAGTTTTTTTTATGTAAAATATTAAAAGGTACTGTGGTTTAGTAAGAAATTAATGTATTTTCCAAATTTGATCAAAATATGTTCATAAACAAGCAAACTACAACAGTTGACTTATTCTCCATAAGAATAACATGGGAATTTTAAAATTACAATTTTTTTGAATTTTCTCCGTAACATTTAGGCGCATAATAACGCTTCAATATACTAAATTATTTGTTTTTTTAAGCTCTACAAAATGGTTTAAAAATAAATTGTGAAATTTTGTGTTTTTAGGGTCAAAAATGGGAAGAACCTATTTTTACCCCATAAAACCCCCCATAAACCCCCGTTCCCATAGTCCGATCATGCTGGTTCGCGAACTCATTCAAGTTTAACCCGCCTTACACCTTCAAAACAAATTTTATCAAAATCGGACAAAAAATACTCAAGTTATCGTGCGGATGGACACATATATATATATATATATATATCTATATATAGATACATAAAAATTTGAACGAATGGTGTTTTTGGCCTCTGGGGACATCAAAATGAAAAAGTAAATCGGTCCCGGGCTTAGGTCTTACCATGAGACCTACGGTAATTAGCTACTTCCCTATAGGGAAATTCGCTAATAAACATTTACCTTAGCATCTTTTAGACAGATTGTATAACTACAATTATTGGATGAACTAATGAATTGTATACATGCTGATATACAAATCCTCGGACGAATTATCAATTTTATTTCCCAACATTGTTAACAAAAATGCCTTTTATTGTATTTGAAAATAAAATTATTTCTAAAACGAAGCTTTATTATCATTCAATTTCCCAAACAAAGACTACTTTTACTAACTTCTAGTTAAGCTAGTTGTGAAATATCAAATAACAAAATAATCAATATTTTGTTTAACTACATTTCCTGCCTGAAACAACAACAAATAAAAATATTAGCACCTCAGATTTTGTTGGATATTTACATTGAAGAGTTTTATTGTAGTATAATTCTTTTTTATTTTTAAAACTAGTTGGTTCCACAATGGTATTTTGTGTATAAATTAAATACCATTTAATTCATTGATTTAAAAGTTGTGACTGTGTAGGCTATAGCTTGGTTGAGCAATTCTACTAGCCATTGGTAACAAATGAAGTTATTTTGAGTAATAGGATTGGTTATTCAATTGAATTCCATGTTGATGGCCCCTGGATTACTATGAATGGCTATAATATTGTGGTATAATTACCTCGTCAAGTAATCCAAATGTTTTGATGTTAGGTTAAAAACCTACATGTTTCACCGTTAATACGGCATCGTCAGGGTACAAACACAGAAAGACATTACTGTCACACGCACACAATAGATAAATAAAACAAAACGAAACATTTAAATAGGCCTATCACATTGGTGGTTATTCAAATTGTTACAAATTTTCCACTATCATAGAATTTGCTTGTCCAACAACAAAAATGTAAAATAAAAATAAAAAATGGCGCAAAATGATTTTGATTATCGTTACTGTACTGGAAAATGCTTCTTAAAGTTTAAAAAAAAATTGATCTATATAAAAGATTTTTACCACACAGTTAATGGTAACAGATAACTTTCTTTTAGCCCATCGACGCCATGTCACAAGTGTAGGTCATCACCACATTTTGCTGGAAGGTGGCTGTAATGCCTACACACTGGGCACTGGCATTTCTAGATTAATTTGTCGAATCTAACCTAGTGTCGATGTGGTTATAAAGGTACTCATCCCGGTCGGCTAATGGTGACATGTAGGCTTTTTTGGCCTAGGACGCTAGGCACGAGCCCTGGATTATTTGTCACATTACTTCAGGCCAGACTTAGGGGTTGCGGTATTATTACTGAGATAAAATCCATTGGTGATTAAACATGATTTGAGCTGGGCATTAGTACAGTGATGAGTGAAGTTTTGTAGTTTTTCAACATGTACAGGTCCAATTCCAGTACATTTGCAATACATAAGCTAACTTAGCCGGTGGAAGGGCCCACCTTAAATAAGCGGTATCCAGAGTGGAATTTGACATTATTAGTGGGATTAGAAGGGATGGTAGACATTTGCGCCTGTTTTGCTTCTTTTTCAAATTATTATAGAGGAGAAGAGCACAGATTTATTATTTTTTGGCTTTTATTTTGTTTAAACATGGACATATCATGTTAAAATGCATATGAGGTAAAATACATAATGTACAAAAAAATTATATACAAATAAACAAAACATTTTGGCATCAATGAGTTGAACAAAACAGTGGAACTTCAAATACATAGTAAAGTAAATCAGATTCCACCCTTGCAAGCAAGAGCCCTTACTTCAATAGTATAAAAATTTACAATAAATTGCCTCAGTACATCACGCAAGAGCCCTCTATCAACAAATTCAAGAACCTGCCAAAAACATTCTTAAGTCAAGCGGCCTACTACAGTGTTGATGAAATATATATCTAGGCCATGTACATCCCTGAAGAGGAAATAAATCCATCTATATAAATTAATATCAAGAAATGTATAAAAACCTGACGACCATGTCGCTGATGCGATACCAGTGGGAATTCTCCAAGTATCCAAGTAAGTAAGATAAGTTTGATAATGAGGGTTTTGAAAAGTCACACATTTGATTGTACAACTGTATTGGAATTTTGTAATCAGATAAGTTTGATGATGAGGGTTTGAAAATTCACACATTTGATTGAACAACTGTATTGGAATTTTGTAATCAGATAAGTTTGATGATGAGTAGGGATGGACGGGATAGACTTTTTTAGTTCGGGACGGGACGGGATTTTTTCCTGTGCATAAAAAGAAAGTTTTGAGTATTGCAGTTACCAAAAAATACAAACAAGTTTTACCATTTGTGGCACTGATCTATAAATACAAAAAATGGGTAAAAATTTACAGGTATAGAAACTTGTGACTCACGGTCGAAATAACTCGCGGTCACGGCGTGATCATCGGTATGACTCGCGGTCACAGCATGATAGTCGGTATGACTCATGGTCACGGCATGATTGTCGGTATGACTCGCGGTCACGGCGTGATCGTCGGTATGACTCACGGTCTCGGCGGGATAGTCGGTATGATTCCGCAGTCTCGGCGGGATCGTCGGTGTGACTCCGCGGTCACGGCGCGATCGTCGGTATGACTTCGCCTCCTGCGTTCGCGGAACTATCATGAACATCTCTCGCGATAGTGGCGTCATTGTCACTCGCGAAGCGGCAAAATCGCCGGCGATCGCATCCAATCTCGTCCCGAAAAATTCCCGAATCAAATGTAATCCCGCCCCGAAAATCGGGAATATTTTTTTCCCGAAAATTGATGAGGGTTTGGAAAGTCACACATTTGATTGCACAACTGTATTGGAATTTTGTAATCAGAAAAGTTTGATAATGAGGGTTTTGAAAAGTCACTCGTCGTTTGATTGCACAACTGTACAGGAAAAACATGTGTTCAGTAAACTTAAAGTTTGATGATGATAAAAGTTACAATAATAGAAATAGATTATTGCATATTGTAAACGCTAATGGATTTAAGTCATTAATTGATTTCCCCACCAGAATCACTGAATCAACTCAAACCGCAATAGATAATATTTTTACAAATTTAGAAAACAATTATTACAGAGTCATAGGAATCAACACTCAACTCTCAGACCATGATGGTCAAATTCTTGAAATTATCAATAATAGTGAAACTACCAAATTAAATATTGGTTCAAAGGTCCATTTTGAGTATAAGAGGAAATTCAGGGATGCAAATATTAATCAATTTATTAGGGCACTGGAATTTGAATCATGGGCAAACCTTTACTCATCACCGGTTGAAAGAAAGTACGATACTTTTCATCACATTTTTATGTATCATTTTGATAATTGTTTTCCTGAGACTTTGATAAGACAACATACTAACAAAAAATGGATCTCTAATGAATTGAAGTTAGAAAAACAAAATATAAGTAATTTCAGCAAATTGGCTAGAGAAGTTAATTGTAAAAAAATGGTTAAAAAAACTAGGGAAATGAAAAAAGATTTCAGAAAACGATTATACACTGCAAAGAAAAATTACTATAAATCTGTTATTAATAATTCAAATAATGTAAATAAAACCACTTGGAAGATTATCAACTCAGAAGTAGGAAATAAAGCAAAGGATATACTAAACATAATTTTAAAATCAAATGACATTGTGTATGTACTGAGCCTTCTCTGGTTTGTAACCAATTTAATAATTATTTTGCAGATTTAATTGAGGATACTTCAATATGCAGTATGGAGCAAACTCAAGTTGAGACAGAGAATAGTTCAGAAAATAATTTGTTGTTAATTAGTACTAACAATTTTAAATTTAGCTTTGTTGGTGAGAAAGAAATTGATTACATTTTAAACCACCTAAAAAATTCTTTTAGTACGGGATATGATGGTATTCCTGTGGTACTCCTAAAAAAAGCAAGATTTGTATTACTTAAACCAATCACTCACATCATTAACTCTTCATTAGTTTCTGGTATTTTTCCTGATAAACTTAAAGTAGCAAAATTAAAACCACTTTTCAAAAAAGGGGACAAGTACTTAGTTTCAAACTACAGACCAATAGCACTGCTTCCCGCTATTTCTAAAATTTATGAAAAAGTAATCTATAATCAACTAGTAAATTTTTTTGAAAAGAATTGCCTTTTTGAAGAATGTCAACATGGTTTCCGCAGTGGTAGATCTGTAATAACAGCTGCCACAAAGTTTGTTGAATCTATTATTGATAGTTTGGACAGTAAATTAAAAGTGGTAGGATTATTTATGGATTTAAGTAAAGCCTTTGATTCAATATCACATAACCTTTTAATTTCAAAGCTAAGCAAATTAGGGATAAAGAACAATGCATTAAAGTTACTCAAGTCTTACCTTTCCAACAGAAAACAGTTTGTAGAAATAATTCACCAAAACAACAAAAACTATAAAATTCATTACCGATCCTCTATTAGAGATGTGAAATTTGGAGTGCCTCAGGGGTCCATCTTAGGCCCTTTATTATTCATTTGTTAATTTAGAGACTTTCCCCAACTCAGTGACTTGAGTGAACTTTGCCTATATGCTGATGATACTAATTTGAAAATCACTGCAAAATCAAATGATGAACTTGAAATTAAGGCAAATTCTGATATAGCTGTGTTAAATATTTTTTTTATTCTAATAATTTGCTTCTTAATCCAGATAAGACAAATTTCATTAGTTTTCAAACTCGAGAATTAGGAGATCAAAATAAACCAGTCATCAAACTCGAGAACACAGAAATTCTAAGTATGGACAACATTAAATTCTTGGGATTGGAAATTGATAAAAATCTGAAATGGAACAGTCACGTTAAAAAGTTACTTGCCAAAATCACATCAGGATTATATGCTTTATCTAGATTGAAACCCTTATGTGAAAAACAAACTCTAAAAGTTATATATTTTTCATATATCCACTCAAGTATATCTTTTGGGATTTCACTTTATGGTGCAACTAGTGATTACAATTTGAATTCTATTCTAAAAAAGCAAATGAAAGCTATTAGAATCATCTGCAATTTAGATTTTGAAACTTCTGTTACTAAAGAACATTTTAAATCAGAAAATATAATGACAATTTACGGAATGTACGTTTTTGAAACAATTTTATCAGTAAAGGACAGACTTCATGATTTGGAACGAGTTGGGGATAGTCATAATTATTTCACCAGAAATCGGGAAAACCTTGCAATTGGCCACCATAGTCTAAAACTGTTTGAGAAAAAACCCATATATGCGGGATCAAAATTTTATAATAATCTCCCAATCGAAATTAAATCAGAGACTTCCAAAACAATATTTAAAAATAAATTAAAAAGATTTCTCATCAGCAAGGCTATTTTTTCTTTTGAAGAGTTGGATAGTCTTTGAGGTTAAAAACTAATTCAGGATAAGTATTTTTTGTTTACAATTTATTAAAAAAAAATGTAAGTTTGTGAAATTTTGTTTTTATATTCTTAGGTTAGAAATGTATTTAATAAATATTAGGCCTACTTGCAGCTGAACTGTGGACACTATTCAATGTATTTTGTACAAGAGACGAATAAAGAAGTTTTGAATTGAATTGAATTGAAAGGTTTTATATCCCTGCTATTTTTTTTTTCAGCAAGAGTCAAAGGCTTGTAAATCTTGCTTGATTTTGCAAATACTGTATAAACTTACACAAAAATCTCAAAGTAAAAAAACTACAACAAGGCTTGTAATATATGAAGAAATTCACTGGAAGCAATCAGCTGTTGAAAGTGAAGTAGAGCTCTAACTAACGAAACTCTAACTCTCCGAATAGCCGATCGTTCAAATTGCTTAAAGAAAGGATTTTTTAAACCTAAAACTAAAGTTACAATAATTGTTATTCAAGAAGACAGAGGGCAAAAGCGGTTATCGCAGAAAAATCCTGAACATCTTCCACGGTCATGTAAACATCATCATCATCTCTTGCGGTGTTGGAATCATCATCATTGTCTTCTGTGATTGCGATAAAATCTTGAATATCTCCTGCGGACTTGTATACATCATCGTCGTCTTCCGCAATTGCGTTAAATGCGTAAATTTATCAATCACAAAATCTTTAAAACTAGGGGAAACCCGTCGAAATCGACGGTTACTTTCAAGGCTTACGTTAATTCATCTAACTGCGATAAATTGGGTGAAATATACATATTTTGAGAATTTAGCATTGTTTAAAGGATAGTAAGTGTGAAAAAAATAATGATTTTAATTGCGTTAGTTGCCAAATTTGGTCGATCATTCAATGATTAAAATATTTCCCATACCGTACGTCATTTGACTCATCGGAGTTATTATTAGTATCCGTTGATCATTCAATGATTAAAATATTTCCCATACCGTACGTCATTTGACTCATCGGAGTTATTATTAGTATGTTATATGATATCTCTTCCTTTGGAAGAACCTTTAAATAGTATTAAAATCGTATTGGTGGGTCTTTTGTAGTTAAACACTTCTGTGATTTCATCAGTGTAATATGATTTTATTTGAAATGAAAATATTTTTTGGGAAGAAATGTTCTAACTTCAAAGGGAGGTATGTCCGTTACAGTGTAAGTTTGATTTTTCCTTCGTCACGTCGCGTCAGTTCATATCGTACTTCTGTGCCAATGAATGAACCCTCTAGCATAGTTATGAGAAATTTATTGTGGGGTTACTGTTAAAGCTGGAATTCCTTGACATGGGGGATGTCAGTTAGTTGTCTCAGCCTTATCAATAACATAAAGTTGTCAATATAATCTCTCTACGGAATGATAGGTGTAGTGGAATACTTGAAGTGAAGTTGGCTTTTATTCTTAAACTGTTAGGGACCTCCTAGTTTATATGGTCTTGCGGCTTCATTGGCAACAAATAATGCAAATGACATAGCAATAGGACATTTCCAAAAAGAAAAAATACTGTAAATTGGCTGTTGCGTATATATTGACGTTTAAATATTGTAAATCAACGTATCTTATAAAGGATTATGAGGTCTAGTTTAAAAGGAATATGACCTTTCTGTCATGACAGTAGCTGCTAAAATAGTATTTTCTCTTTGTACCATATTTTACAGCCAAAATGTCGTGTTATTTTCAATAATGTTACCAACCCAGTGCGCCAAAGTCTGTAATATAGGCAGGTGCAAATAATTTGTCAAGATGGGTAGCCTACCATTTTAGGCAATGTTTCTATGTTTGGATTTTATTAGACACGATAAGAGCAGATATTTCTACATGAATATTTGATATGTGTAGAATAATATGATAAAATTTAGGCAAAAGTGGTGAAAAAGGCAGACGCCAACCCGTACAATAGATATAAGATAGTTCAATAAGAAATAATTTAAGAATTGCTGTGATAAAAGGATTTTCCACTGATTTCGTAATAGAACGTTATATTGCAAAACATGACATGATAAAGAGGAAAATTAATTTTAAAATCAGAAAATAACATTGCAAATACTTATTTGGTACAATTCAGTAACCCAATAAATATGTGTGGTTTGAAATACAATTTAAAAATGAACAGCTGTTTTATTAAAAAGTATTATTCACATGGCCAAAATGTAAACAACTCTGTGGAGGGATCTTTAAAGGCTTCTGGGGCAGAGCCCTAAGGGATTTTTCTTAGTTTTTCTTTTGATATCTCATCTACAGACCAAGACCTTTCTTTGGACACCTCTACCAAGTTTCTACGCCCAGCCGTTCTCTCAAATTAGTGGGGACAAAGTTTCCAATTAAATATTTAAATTCCCCCATGTTAATCTTATGGGAGAAAATCCAACTTTGATGGCCTGTGGGGCAAAGCCCGAGGATTTTTATTACATGAATTGGTGAAAGGGGGCGTCTACACAAAAAATACTTTATTTTGACACGTCGTTTGTAAAAATCCGTCCATTATTAACGGAGGAGTAGTGTTTTCAAGAAATCACCTTCACGTATTATATATAAGGATGCATAAAAAACTTAATAGGCATTCCAAATTACAGTGAAAACCCAACTATCCGAATAAGGTATGGTACCAATTGGTCCGGATAGTTGGAGTTCGTACAATACATGGGTTGGTGGAGAGCGGAGTGGGACGCGACTGACCATTGGCAAACTCACTGATGACTTTAAAGCAGAGTTACAGTGACTGTGACTATTTGATACACATAATTAGGCAGTATACAATTCAAAATGGATTGCTAATTTCAACCACAAACACAAAATTTAAAATAAGTATGGAATTGGAGACTCACCAAAGCCAGCCGATGCACGTGATCTTCACTGACCGCGTACCACAGTCGCACTTTGTGGTACAACGGATGTCTCTCATAGTAACTGACCAGCTCCACCAGACTCTCAAACTGAACGGTGCCGATGGTGTAAAGCCGCCCTTCCACCTTGATCCGGCAGTGTTTGATTTTCTTCTCCGCCCTGTCAAACAACAAACACATCAATGTTACAGGAATTTTGAAATTTACCATTATGAATTATAAAAATTAACTGAACAGAATACCTGATACAGAACTGTTAGAGCGCCCCAAGGGTACCAGTATGTAATGTTAAATTTTTCTCACACAAGTTTTACAAATCACAAAACCCTACCAATTGTAATGGAAACCTTGTATAGCAATATGTATTATTTTAAACTAAGATAACAACCAATCACAAGATAAAAGCCGGAAAATCACAAAAGAAAAACCCCACAGAAAACGTTATGGAAATTAAAACAAGAGACAAGAAAACTATGAAAGGAATCACCAATTAATATAGAGGAAAGACAAAAGATACCGTTTGTACAAAACCGCTCAAGCAAGGCTCCATCAATAAAAAAAATTTTCTTGACATTTTAATTGTGATTGAAAATATTTTCAATAATATCACAAACAACACAAACTTCAGCCGAAAATAAACTTCAAACCAAGTATTAGATACATTATTTTGACTGTATTGGTTTACTGACCGGAATGAGATGGTGTACGCATTGTGATCCTTGTCGCTAGGTCTGACCAGGAAGGCTCCGTCATGAGGCACCCTCTTGAGGAGGTCCTCGGCAGAACTGCGAGTAGCGAGAGGGTGGTACCATTCCTTCCCCTCGTGTTTGTTGGGCTGGGGAACTGGCTCCTTCAACGTGATCAGGAACTCCTGCAAAATATTTGTACTCAAACTTTACCTCTTGAAACTCCAAACCAACTGGTAAGTGGTAAGATTAAGCCTCACAGCATATATTCAAACCAAGCCATCCAATGTTAATGTTGCTAACTTAGCCTAAAAAGTTGTAGTTTTTTCCGTGACAATGGAAGATGTTTTTGTTTTTGCCATGACGGCAGACTAAAATCAGGTTTTCTGGGTGAGATTTCAAAATTCACACATAATTAATTCCTGTTTTCCCCGATACGACAAATAAATTCCCCCATCATTCTCAATGTTTCCGGCATTTCGGGTTTGTGGCCACCCTGTAGGTCGGGTATCATGAGGAGTCAGTTATGTCAATGTTAAATGAGGGTTACTGTAATTAGGTTTCTATAATCAATGGTAAAGTGAGAAACATTATTCAATTGAAATTAAATGAAATCCTTCTTTATTGAGGCGAACTTAGAACATCGTGGTCCTTTCTTGCAGTTCTACAATAGCTTCAAAGAATTCTTTTCTTCTGTTTTTTATTTTTTTTTTTTTTCAAAGAGGTTGACAGTTTTAATCTTAGTCTTTTAATCTTCAACTGTCCACTTGGGCTTGGGTCTGAACGTGAAAGGTATCAAGCAAAGCCAGTACAGTACAAAAAAACTGTATGACATTACCGGGACGTGAACTCAAGATATTACTCGTGCTATCGGCTCACCACCGAGTAAAGTTACTAGTTGGTAGTTTTGATAAGTTTAAGCTAAACCTACCTGAGATCTTAGTGGATGGGTGCGGTAGTGTGTGATGAGACTATACAACGAGTCGAAGCAGTTGCTGTCAATGAGGAAGTATTTAGTCTGACCTCGGTCCTGTTTGGAGCGGATACGACAGTGGTTTACCTTGCCTTGTCTCCTGCAGATCAGACAAATAAGAGGCTGAAAATAATGCACTTATGCTGGAAATTGTGAAGTCTGGTATTATATTTTACACACTGTCGTACATTAGAAACAATTTTTTACAAAACCAAACCAATGACTTTACAAACACTAGTAAGTAGTGACACATTAGTGGGAGTAACTTACTTTATGTTACTATCAAAACACTGCCCAAAAGGTTTTCTGGCTCTGTAGAAATTTCCATAGAAGTAATTACAGTAGACTCTCGCTCATCCGGACTAATGTGGCGGGCGTCCGGTCCGGATTACGAAAAATCCGGACTATCGAGAGTCGAGCAAATACACAATACTGTATATAGCCGTTTTTTCAATTTAGTTCCAGGTCCACAGTAATGATATCCGGGCATATGCACTTCCACCGGTAATAATCTTTACGGCTGAATTTTGTTCCAGGCCCACAGTAATGATAGCCCGGGGGATATGCACTTCCACCGGTATAATTTTTTCGTCCGAATTTTGTTCCAGGTCCACAGTAATGATAGCCCGGGCATATGCACTTCCACCAGTAATAATTTTTACCGCCGTGTTATCCGATTTCTTTCATTATTCAAGGTAGTCTCGGTCCTGTTTCGCTTGGATAATCAGACTTCTACTGTACTGCGCTAAAAAATCACGATTGCCGATCCGGACTACCGGGAGTCCGGACAAGGCCGATCCGGATGAGCGAGAGTCTACTGTATAACTATTATCATTGACTAATGCTATTATGCAAATACCTCTGTTGTTTTACCCTGTTGTCTTTCCAAATTGTTCTTTGTGTTGCATAATCTGTCCAATATATTGTGTGGATTAACATGGGCATAAACGAGGGCACAAGGGACCGAAATAAGGACGGGTAACAACCCTGGTCACCTCAGTCTTCTGATCTCTGCCTATCATGACATTACCACATCCACTTACCAGAATGAGAGAGAGTAATCTCCAACGAATGTTTCACTCTCTCGCACCAGGAATGTTCCATCTCCTAGGCGTGCAAACTTGCGCAAGAGATCCTCTGCCTCGCTGCGTCCTCCGGCCAACTTTCCGTGAAACCACTTCTCACCAAAATGCAACTCGTCATTGGGCACTCCCTAAAAGAATGAAATTTAATTTGAACTTTCAAGAGTTTTCATCCCATTTCTAGGAGTCTACTGGTACCTGACCTGGACTCAAAATCATGTAATTTTTCACAATTACAAAGGTTGGGTTCAGAAATACCTTAGTTTTATCAGGCAGATAGTAAAGTAAGTGGCAGTATATTTCCACAATTCAACAGTGATTTTCAGCTTTAAACTAAGATTGTAATTTGTCTGTGATTTATGTAAAATGGCGAGATAAATAAATGAAATGAAATTATCAATTTCAATGGTCTGCTTGAATATGTTTGTATGCTATCACTCGTTGAGAAAATGAATCTGACTAAACAGTACATTACCTCTTTAGGTCTTTGAAAGCTTGTGTGGTTTTCTTCATCCTCATTCTCGGTGTCGTCATCGTTCTCTTCGTTCCCGTGGAAGCTGTCTGTGTAGAAGAGTTTGTTCTGAGTTAGAACAAAGAAGTGAGGATTCCACTCCTTGTCTACAGGATCTTCGAGGTACAAAACTCCGTTCTTCACTGTTGTTCTCAAGTCCATCTCTCCACGACCTGCAGATAATTTACAATGAATTCAGATCAGTGTACCTGTTCTGTGTTCCTATTTGAGATAATATCATTATAAACTATTAATATTAATCTGTTCAAAGATTAGAAATGAAAAACATTTCTTACTTCACTTGCATGAAATTCTAAGTTAAGTCAAATACATTTAATAATCATAACATTTAATAATGTTGTGAAGGTGGGAACTGGAATTTCAGAATATAGTTGACTCCAGAACTCCCTGAAGCTTGTTTAAATTTTAAAGACTACATCATTTTACTGATAACTAAATTCTTCTAACTTTGTTACTAATTAGTCTGAAATGCCTAAAGCTTCACAAGATATAGTACACAGTGCACTCCCAACAAATCTAAAACCTCTCTCACCCGTGGGTCCGGGATGGTCCCTAGCTCATTTATTAAAGCATCTCTTTACCTAAGCTATGTTATCCAGCATCACGGAATTAATTTACCTCAAGATACAAATTTTCAGTAGTTTTATTCAACAAACATAAAGTGTGAGTTGATTTAAATTTACTTTAATTTTATGGTTAAAAAACGTTATTCACCAATCCAATAACTAAAAAGGGAAAAATTCAAATTATAAAAAAATTCCTTTTCTATAGAATCTTTTGCCGGTACCTTATTGGGTGCCTTACCCTATCTTGGATTCAATATATACCAGGTTATCCTACATTAATTTTCTGAAAAACCACTATGGAGTGCAATGACACCTGCAAAAAAGCCTTCAAATGAAGGCAGGAAATAACTCTTACTTTCCTTATCCCCGTATCTCATGTTTAAAAGTGTTTTCTTAAAACAAAATGACCTAGTCCATTGCACACACAGCCATATCTCTTACCTTCATCAGATCTCATGAGCAAAGCGGCCTCGTCAACACCATCAGGCAGTTTCTTATGTTTCAGCAAGATCTTGTGCCTTAATTGTTCCGGCGACGGCAGCTTAGTCTCGTTTTTTTCCACCGGATGTACTAACAACAGCTCTCCAAACACCTCCACCATGGTGGCGGCCATGTTGCGTTGCTGCAGCAGCGAGCAGTTGTCCTCGATTGACAGGATTACAGGATATCTACAAAGTAAGGATTACTAGAGATCAGCTTTTCCAACCTTTTTTCCTGGTGTATCTCTCCACAAGACAAACATTTGTTTGTGTGACAGATAAGATTTTGTTGAGATGATTAATGGAAATTAATGGCTACAAAATTTATTTTCCAAACATTTTCCTGTCCACTTCCGGATATTCGTATCAGTATTACTTTTTATAATAGACTACAAATACTGATACAAGCTCTCGACGCATACCCAATAAAGACTATTGTATAACAAAATATTAATTGAATTGTCAAAAATTCAAATTTTTTAAAATTTTTGTCTACTGATCATCCCATTCCAGTTCCAAAATTATTCCAACAGTTCTTTTTGTTGAGGGAAATTAATAAAAATTTCAAACAGTATTAGCTAGAGAACATTTTACGAGTAAAGTAAATCTGGGGACGATTCCGTACACAAATGTTATTTGTATGGTGCTATATGAATCTTTCTATCAAAATGTTGACTTCATGGTAACAATACCTAGGTTAGGGCCTGTTCCTTAACAAACTTTTAAAATGCTAATAGTGTTTAAAACACAGATAAAAACAATTGCAACATTGCAACAGTTAATTTCACTCACTCAGACGTGACGAAGGCGTGTTCTCGAATCGTCCGAACAACATCCAGGAACTTGATCCGACTAGTCAGCGTGTGTCCGTGGTAGACAATAGGCATTCCGTCAGGCCCATCCCAACAGTCCAGTTCTGTAACAGGAGCACACTATTTATTCTCTATTTAAGTTTTTATTAGATTTCAGATTGAACTTATTTTCTCATAAGATACAATTCAACTAGAAGGATTATTATCTACTAGGATAAAGATCCGCTAGCTTACCTGGTAGAGAGGGACCAGATTAGCCTTGGTAACACACATAAAACACATAACACAAAAAGGTAAAACTTAATATTTCGTCCCAGTTTGGGACTTCATCAGGAGGGAGAGGAAGGAGTTAAAGTTTGAATTCAAAAGTTACACAAGAGTGCTGCCAACTGTAGTTTAAATTGAAATAAAAATTACTGTTGCTACGTACATCTTATATAGATGTACGTAGCAACAGGAATTTTTTCCTTGAGGTCCCGGGTTCAAATCCACCAAATTACAAATGGATTTTATCTAATTGATAATGCCGCAACCCCTAGGTCTAGCATGAAGTAATGTGAAAAATGATGCCAGGCTCATGTCTAGCGTTTTAGGGCCAAAAGAAAAAAGTTGTTGCCTACCTATACAACGACAGCCCATCCTCAGACACCTTGCGTAAGCTTCCACACTCGACTCACTGGAGAACTGGTCTCCCGTCAGGTAACTGTAAAATGCCAATGTAATGGATCAAGTAACAATTAATTATTGAGACATGGTTGGTTAGCGGTTACAGATCCAAAATCCAGTGTTACTTTATTACTTGCTGGGATGATCCACTAAGAAATCATTCCTTCTTGTGTAACATGAAATCATTTGAAAAATAACATTAACAATGGTGTTGTCAAAATATTTTTACTGAAAGAGTTGCAAAACTATTGAAACTAAAAATAATAATTATTATGGTGTTAGTAAACAGATACTACTTTTAGTCCTTTTAAATAATTCCCCTACATGAAGTAGCCTCTACCATAGCCATAATAGTGAAATATCAGCTCAGCACCGCTGCTGTTTTTAGAGTCTGCCGTAGCCAATCTAACCAAAACACCAAATGTTGGGTGTTCTTTAAAGTAGCTAGTCCAAATAGACTTTGAGCCAAAACGTCATTTATGCTTAGTATGGGTCTAAGTATTAATTTCATTTATAAGAACCAGTTTTGATAAAGTCAATAAAACTGGAAATTTCCCTTGATTACAGGAACTTGATGGGATCAGCACTCAAAGCATGGCTCCAGGACAACACGTCGGGAAATCTTACCCACAACTCACTAAATTATAATCTGACACTATTGTTATTTTCACACCATTGCAATCTGACACTATTTGTAAACTCCATTATTGTAAAGCAAAGATGATTCTGATTCAACAGGTTTGCCGCAACAAGGGTATTTTCACTTACGTGTTGTGGGAGGAAGAGATCCAATAGTGAGCCAACGGCCGAGTCATATCCTGATGAACCTCGCCATACTTGTTGTCCCACATTTCATTTTGCTTGGAAAATAAGAAGTCCATAAACTGAAAATGTCATTGAAATTTATATCAGAATACAAGGAGTTGTAGAAATTTGTTGACTGTTTCATCTCACAAATGTTAGCCTATCAAAAATGAAAATTAATAAAAGTCATTGATCATATTTTAACCGTACACGCCCAGCAAGGCTAAGTACAGAGTAGTTAAATGCCTGATCATATATGTGCAACTAACAAAGAATCCACCTAAGCTAGTCACTGTTTATTTTTAAGTGCGCCTCTTACACCAAGCCTTCCCACAGCCAAGACACATGGGTAGCACACTTATCTCTCACTAATCCACTGACTAAACACTTTTCTCTGATTAAGATTGATTTTTAACTAGAGATGTGCGGATATCCGAAAATTTGGGTCAGATTCAGTTATCCGACCGTTTTTTTTCCGATTATTCGTATCCAAACCGAGACAAATCTGATATCTAATTTTTTCAAATAGACTGTATATTATAACATTTTAGACTAAAAACAAAATCTTCGTAAATTAATAATCATCCTTAGTTTCCACTTTCCAAGGATGTAATTTCTACATTACGTTTCCATCAACGTTACAGCGGTCAAGGAGTAATCTCCTGCTTATTACTTATCTATTACTAATCTACTGCTTATTATTACTATTATAGTCAACGAGTAATCGTTTATGACAAATATCAAAACATTCATATGAGCACCATGAAAATTAATCGAATCAACAAACAAATACTGTAATATTAATTGATATACTATACTACGCTACATATGGTACTGCATTTGGATGAATCAGAAACAATATGGTTATTTTAATGACACTATCGAAACATTAGACAGAACAATTTTGAACCTATCACTAGTTATCTACTTATGTTTCTTGCACTACATGGATGATATAGCGAGCACAGTACCTCTCTAGTAGTGAAGTAAGGCTCCTGCACATCTCTCTGGGCGTCTTGCAGATATTCTCTCATGTGGCGAGACACCTTCACTTCATCCACATTGTCCCCTTGCTCTTGAGACAAGAACCTTGTCAACATCTGCACACTGACCATTCCGTCCCCACTGCTGCTGTACCTCGACAGCGACTCTCCGAATATCTGATCACATCAATCATGTTAACAGACATTTCGTTTCCAAAGAAAATTCTTAGGTGAATTATATTAAGGCTGAAATTTCTAAATATAGACTCCAGTCCACATTCGTCATACAAAGAGCATCGATAAGCAATGTACAGTAGAACCAAGGAATCCGGACCTCGCCTAGTCCGACTCCTCCTTGATCCGGCCATCACCACCGTAACAATGTAATCGCGGTAAATTCATGAGTTTTGCTGTGGTCGAGTGGAGATTATCACCGTCTCTCAAAGATGCGGCAAAATATCATTTATCATCACCGTTTTCCGCAATCATAGAAAAGTTATTTATTTTCATCCTCCCCGATCGTGTCAAAAGGCTGAAACGGAAACATTATCATTGTCCTTTGCGATCACACCAGAACAATAAATGTCAGTTAATCAATTAATTTGGTCATTTAATATGCTCTTCGGATAATCTGACCTTTTCACCCTTCCGACCAACCCGGTCCTGTAGGAGACAGATTAGCGGGGTTGTACTGGACTTAAAATGGTGTCCCAATGACACTACTGTCGAGTCAAAAAGTATAGATACTCGAGTTTGAGCTTTTATTGCAACGTTATAAGTAGACTTAAAAAAATACAAGTTACATAATATTTTTACAAATTTATTTCTGCGTTTATGTGTGTTGGATTCAATTTTTTATGCACTTTCGACTCAGCCTTTCAGCAAGTTGAATGAAAAAAGTTTTGAAAGAAGGTTTTTCAACACTTTTCTAATAACAAGTAACTTTAACATTTTATAAAAAAAATACAGATCTAATAGTCATGAAATTTTGATAGATTTTAGAACATATACTTATAAAGCATATTTATAAGTTTTAGAATTTTTCATCAATGAAAAAAAATCTGTTATGGTTTTTGTATATGCATTTTATTCCAGGGACGGAAAAGTTAGAAACTAAGATGATTGCTTGAATTTAAGCTCTTAAAAAGATAGAAATGAAAAGTTAAGTCACACATTATCTAAGTGGTCTTTAGTAATTAAAATGTACGTATAATCAAAGTTGTTCTGAAACGCAGTAGTGCGTGAAATTTGTACCGCTATCGATTCAGAGGCAGGGAGTTCTCCCCGCCCAGGACTGGTTTTAGCGGCACATCATTCAACCTGCTTTCAAAACCGAATTTGGTTTTGTACCTTTAATTACCTTTAATTACCACTGCGTCGCCGATGACCAGATGATCTGGATAGGCTGTGTCAATTCATGTCTAGGCTATCTTGGATTGCGGATGGCTCCTCTCCAAGGTTCCCTCATAAATTCGTCTGTGTCAAATAGGGGGTCCACCAGGAGTCTCTCCCTTACCAATCTTTTAAACTGGGCATTGTTCGCCTGCTTTACTTCAATTGGGAGTCTATTGAAAAGTCTCACTGCCATAACTGGGAAGCTGTTCAGTGACTTAGCCAGTCTGCATCTTGGCACATCCAGATCGATAGCTCCTCTAGTGTTGTGCTGATGTACTGCACCACGCTGTATAAAGTCACCAATGTTCTCCTTAACGTAGCAGACGGAGTCAAGTACATATTGACTAAAGATGGTAAGAATGTTAAGAGAGGAGAACAGAGGCTTACTGTGGTCTCGACGGCCAGATGAAGTCAAAAGCCTCACTGCTTTCTTCTGGAGCCGCAGAATCTTCTGACTCTTTGGACAGTGTCCCCATAACAACAACCCATATGAGATATGACTGTGGAACAGGGCGAAATAGGCCGATACCAAAAAATCCACTGGCACTGATTTTTTCAATTTCCTTAGCAAAAAGAGGACTCTAGAAAGCCTATGGCAGACCTGAGTTGCGTGTTCACCCCACGACATCTTCGGATCAATCCAGAAGCCAAGGAGCTTCAAGGGGTTCCCAGCATCAGTCGTCTTCAGAGTGCAAATGAGTCGCTGAGTCTTATCATCGTTGAGCTGCAACTTGTTGCTCACAAACCAATTCTTGGCCTCGTCAAGTAATCTGTCTGAGTCCAGACGTATTTGATCTATGTCCTTTCCCCTTGCCAGCAGGGTAGTGTCATCCGCATATAAAAGTGAGCGGCCCTGAAGATCTAAATCATTGACAAGAATGACGAAGAGAAGGGGACCAAGCACAGACCCTTGAGGAACCCCATGTCGCAAACTAAGCTCTTCTGATCGAGCACCCTCAACTTCCACTACCTGCTTCCTGTTTCTCAGATACGATTGCAAGGTGTTAAGAGCAATCCCCGTTATTCCATAATGTTTGAGTTTACTAACAAGTATCTCGTGAGAAACGCAGTCGAAGGCTTTGCTTAGATCACACAACACCAGTCCCAGAGAGTCGCCAGCCTCAAAGGCCTCCATAACCTGACCAACTAATGATCGCACAGCCGATACAGTTGATCGCCCCTTGCGGAAACCATGTTGGGCACTTAGTATTATATCGTTCCCTTCAAAGTGAGTCACCAGTTGTTCGTTGAGAATTGACTCCATGATTTTACCAAAGACTGGAACCAAGGCTACAGGCCTGTAGTTGGTCAAAAGTTGGGGGTCACCTTTCTTAAAAATTGGCACTGCCCTAGATATCTTTAACTCGTCCGGGAATACTCCCTTACTTAAGCAAGAATTTATGAGCCAGGCCAAAGGAAAAGAGATCACATCAATAACTGACTTGAGTAGGTGGCAGGACACACCATAAACATCAGGACTATGAGAGTTTTTGTAGCCCTTAACTATTTGGCAGATTTTTTCCGGAGTAACCAGCCTCCAGGTTGACATAGTAGGTATTTGTCTCGACCGATTTCCAGCTCTTAATAAGGATGAGCTATCAAGAGTTTGAGAAGTGAGGTTAATATTGTCAACAATCTCATTAATGTTCTGAATAAAGAATTTGTTAAACTCATCAGGGCTAGCATTAGACTTAGGCTTAGCAGAATTTCTATGTTGGTTAATTAGTGCCCAGGCAGCCTTCTGGGGGTTGTGAGCCATCTCAATAGACCTTGCATTGAAATTTCTTTTAGCTTTGTCAACCATGTTACGGTAATATCGATTTATTCTTAAATATATTGTTTTCCAATGAGCAAACTCCTCATTAGATGATGCTGAATTCATCAAGTCCCTGTACAGAACCACATACATTTTAATCCTATGCAGGTCATCTGTATACCATGCTTTATGAGACGCAATCCTCCTAGGCTTAGCTTTGGTTTCTACACTTTTGGTGTAATTTACAGAGGGGAAAATTTCATTAAAAATTCTATCAAATATTTCAAGAAATGCAGAGAATGCTTCATGAGGCTGTAGGAATTCACAATACTGTACAAAGTTAACCCAATCAGTTAGCTCAAGAGCTGTCCTAAATCTATGGAAATCTATATCTTTTACCTTTCTATGACTAAAGATATAATTTCTATGCCAAGAAACTGGATTTGGACTCACCGAGGTTGGACCGGAGTTTACCCTAGAGACAACGGCATCGTGGTCCGCTACCATGGCATCCACTACCTCAATGCTGTAGTCCCACACGTTCAGACTGGTAGCCATGGTGTCCAGGCAGGCAGTCCCCCTAGTTGGCAGACGGTTCCCAATAAAAAGTCCGCAGCTCAACAGCAGATCAGTGAAGACACGCTCTTCCTCTGATTGTTCTTCCAGGTGGATGTTAAAGTCACCACACAGTATAGTTTTGTAGTCAGTTTGTGACAGATACACAAGACAGTTCTCAAGAGACTCAAAAAAAACTTCCAAGTTCCCATCAGGGGAACGGTAAACTGATAAAATAGTTAGGGATAACTCGGGAATACTGATGCCGCACACCTCTAGGCATAGTTCTACACAGAATCTATTCAAATCTATAGTTTTAATGGATTTAGTCAGATGTTCCGAAACGTAAATTGCACTACCTCCATGTCCTACGTTACTTCTGCAAAAAATTGAAGCAAGCGTCATATATTCTAGCTTTGAGTAAAATAAACTCTCGTCAATGTTCAGCCAATGCTCAGAGATACAAAAAATGGCAGGCCTAACTTTGTTAATAAATAGAGATAGCACATTTAACTTAGTCCTAATACACTGTACATTAAACCCACTACTTTTAAAATATTGTCCTCAGTGGTGGGAGGTGACAAACAAGTTCTTGAGTTTAGGCCTAGTTCTATGTTTCCGGGTTTTGACCCACCCTCCAAAATAAAAAACGCTTGAGGGTTATATTCTTCGGCCACATAGCACTGTCCATTACTTTGGCCATATAGGCAAAATCACAGCCCAATTTGAAACTATCGTTGGTCCCTTTAGTGGTCAATTTTTCTATCACAAACTCAACACCAGGGAAGACTTTGTCAACGAAACTACGGACGTCCTCCTCAGTTGTTCCTTTAACCAGTTTTCCGAGATGAAACCATGCCTTTTTAGCTCCCCTTAGACCGTTGTCCTCAGATGAACCCACCAGTATTTGATTCTTGTGTGCAGACGATGTTTTCTTAATGAAGTTCTTCCTTTTGACCGCTGCATCTACGCTATTCTTCACAGCAGACGCATAACTTGGTTTCTTCATAGCACCGTTCTCTGCATTTCGTACATTTGATGCAAGTCCTTGATCTTGATTTTGATTATGGACGGACGAGTTTCGTTTCCTCCTATTTCTATTTCCAACTCGTTTCCAGTTGATATCATTGCCATCATGATTACGTCCTCTACCCTGTTGATTTGACAAACCTTTTTCTTCTAAAGTCATGTTTTCTTCTTCTTCTTCCGAACTAATATCTTCGTCAGTTTGATGATGTAAGGTTTTATTGGATTCTTCTTCACTTTTTTCAGTGACGTCATTCGAATTCAAAGTTTCATTCAACATGTATCATTCGTGTATCATTCAACCCCCTGAAAGGCTGAGTTGAAACCCCTTATAAAACTTAAAAGCAACACACATACGCGGAAATAAATTTGAAAAAAAAAATTATGTTACTTGTATTTTTCTAAGTCTACTAGTTACGTTGCAATAAAAGCTCAAACTCGAGGATCTATACTTTTTTACTCGACAAAGCTGCCATAAGTTTCAATACCCTCGAAGCACTTCATGACTTTTTTACTTTTTCTCGTTCCTTTTTACTTCTATAGTAAGTTTAGAAATACCAAAGTAACACTTTATTAAGTTAAAATGTTGACTTATGGAAAGCAGAAATTTACTAAAATAAGTCAAATGTTCTTTAGCGTTTTTATGAGGGTCCTGAGGACAGTTGATGTGATCCAAATGCGAATAAAAACAATATTTTCAGTAATTATAATAGTACTACTATCTCCCATAAGGCATGGTGAATGTGGAATTGAGTATAAAAAAGTATATTACTTATTTTTTTAAGGGAGAGATTGTTTATTGTAATATTCTATCATAATTTAATTAATTGTAGTACTAAACAGCCGGTATCACAACTAGCATGTGAACAATAGTTGTAGTGAAACATAAACATCATTATGAATTAGGTCTTCTTTGGTTACAAGATTTTATTATTCAGATCAAAAAGAGCCTAACATGAGGAAGAGGTAAATTTAGTTTAGTGAAGGTAACAAAATAAATTTTAAATTTTGCTGAGAGGGTGCAGTTAGGCAACTGAGATTCTTTGAATCTTTCACTGTCGCATAGACTAAATTTCTCTTCAAGGTATAGAAATTACTTCTTCCACAAAGCTGCTAAACACTTAGTTTTAGTTAAACATATCACAATTAATTTACCTTACTACTACGTTCTAAGAACTATTGACTCCTGTACTTACACTTTCATCAAACATAAGCTTGTGGTAAAGCTCGGCGAAATCATCAAATCCTATTTCGTTCCTTTTCCGAACATCTACTTCTTGAAACAGTTCTCTTAATCTATTTGTTGATATTTTACAATTGACTCGAGGCAGGAAACCTTTGAGGTCCTTAAGGGTAACTCTGAAAAATGTACACAATTTTACATTCATATAACACTGTTAATAATCAATCCATACAATTCATCATAATGCCAAAACTTGTGATTATGTCAAGTGTCTCAGAAGGCTTTTAGTTGAAATAATAAATTCCAACTTTTTGATCTAGATCCGATAGGCACAACAACAACCACATAATGTGATAAAACTAGGCAACGTTAAATCACCGAGTATGGTAAATCATAGAGTTTCAAGGGTTGAAATTACTAACAAATGGCAAAAATTTTCCTGGATAAATATATCAGAGGCAATAACAGTTACACGGAGACACAGCCAGTTGATAAATAAAAACAGTAGGCCTACAACACTGACAGATTCAAGTATTGCTGGCGAGCTGATAAGAGGTAACTAAAATGTCTTAAAATGACTAAAAACTATAGTAAAAGATATATATTACTTGTTCATTCTTGCTGTCGCAGTCATTTTATATGTTCTTGTAGTATTGGATACTATATGGTTATACATTTATTATTTTGGCTTGTATTTTAAGCTGAATGTGAGCAAGGGATGAGTGAAGAATAAAGATCTTATGCAGCTTTACTGACTAAAACCATATGTTTCTTCAGCCAGGACCAAGCCCTATGATCATGGGCAGCTGAATCTACTTCTAAACTATCGAAGCTAACACAACATTAACACAAGTAGTGGATTCGGCACAAATTGAAAAAGAAAATACAGTGGTATTACTCGGAGGAAGCAATGACAGCTTGAAGAATAATTTCACAGATATTTATGGAAATTTGGAAAAAAACTTTCTTCTTTAAGCAACAACAGACAAGTTTTCATCTGCACAATACCAGCAAGACACGACTTACCAGCACACAGTTACCAGAATGTTGAAATCAGGAAGGTAAACAACTACATAGAAGAATTAACCAAAAGGCTAACCAATGTAACTTTAATTAATCTTAACCGATTTCAGAGACCGGACTTCACTAATCATGGCCTCCATCTCAATGGTAGGGGTAAGAACAAATTAGCCCATATAATAATAGATGCTGTTTCTCTTTGGTATGCTAAAAAGCCTCGGAGTATTTCCCGCAGTACACCAATGGTTTCTCCAGCCAGCTCCTCAATCCCAAAACTGATTGAGACTGAAGACAACTTAAAGGAGGTGATTGATGATCTGAAAAACAATCATAAGGTTGCATTTGCAAACACTATCCCTGCAGATTTTACTGACACTAAAGCTTCAAACCAATTTAAAATCCATCTAACTGAAAAACCTATGTTTGATGTTATTAAAAATTACCAGCATGACCAATCAGTAGGGTTCGCACACAGTATTTCAGCTGATTTTAACCATCCACGTCACATGACAGCAGGAGTGGCAGTTGTCTTTAGGCGACACTTTGGCAGACCAGAATCGCACCACTGCATTTCATCACATCTAGCAGTGCAATCCACTTTGCATTGTGCTACGGTTTACAGTTTGGTTACAAAAGCCAACTATTTTGGTAAACCGGACATATCTGACTACACAACAGCTTTTAAAGATTTGACTACAGATTTCAAAACCAAAGGGCTAAAACATCTTATATGCTCTCCCATCGGATGCGTAAGAGATAAAGTAGCGCTACCCCATTTCTTCAGTAACCTCAGAAGTTTTCAAGAAACTACAGGAGCGAGAGTAACTATTGTTTCATACTACCAAGAGTCCCTTAGACAACTAAGAAATGGCTTAACACATAGTGAATTTAACAACAGAATCCAGTCTTTGATTGATAACAACTTTAATAAAAATGAAGAAGTGAATGTCAGTGCTGAATCATTAGAGGATAGGATAGCAGCCTGCATAAGATCACCTGTCCAGCAAACACCATATACAACAATAGATTGTAGGAGCCCAGACCCGTCATCGACCTGTCCAGCACCGCCTGCCTCAATAACACCTTCAGCAGCCCTACCAACACCTTCGACGCTGACACCTACCCCACCATCACGACCTTCAGTGGCAGCTGTGAATGAGAATGTGATCAAAGTAGTGCCCGGCAACTTCACCTTCTGTGAGTTGCTAAAGCAGAGCAAAAGTGATAGGCCAAGTGTGGAAGTGAATAAAGCTAGTTATGTACCACAATTGTTAAATTTAGAGGTAGATTCTGCAATTCAAAACGATACCATTAATTTTTTAGTAGATCAAGCAGCCCCCATTGTAAAAGTAACGTTAGAATAAGCAATTTATGTATTTTTCATCAAAACATTAGAGGGTTGCAATCATCAATTGAACCTTTAGAAGTAACTCTAACTGAACTAACACCTAGTATTGTTGTCTTGACAGAACATAAAATGATAAGTTCTTCTCTGGAAAGATTAAATATTAATGGTTACAATGTTGCTGCCAGTTTTGGGCGGAAAAAATCTAGAGGTGGTGGCGTAATTATTTTAGCAAAACCATTTTTTACTTTTAAAGAAATTATAATACCTGAAATCCAAAATCTTGTCACTGAACAAATTTTTGAGTGTTGTTTAGTAGAGGTAGATAAAATTATCCCCAGGAAAAAGCTTATTATAATTGGTTTCTACAGGAATCCAATTAAGCAAAATGAATCTGAGTTTATTAAACGACTCGATACAATGCTTGAAATAATCAGTGTTAAATATAAATATGTTATTTTTATGGGAGATATTAATATTGATATGCTGAACTTAAATGACACCAGCAGGAAAAACTTACTGCATGTTGTAACAGCTAATGGCTTCCAGTCATTGGTTGATTTTCCTACAAGAATCACCGATACAACTAAAACTGCAATAGATAATGTTTTTACAAATTTAGATAGCAGCTGTTATAAAATTACAGGTATTAATACACAACTTTCGGACCATGATGGCCAAATAATTGAAGTTTTTACTAATACGAAAAATAGCCTGAATAATTCTTCTGTTTATTTTGAACATAAAAGAAATTTTAATGATAAAAACGTCGAACAATTTATATCTGCTTTACAACATGAGTCATGGCTTAATCTTTATTTATGTCCTGTGGAATGCAAGTATGATGTTTTTTATGAAATATTTATGCATTATTTTAATACATTCTTTCCATCAACTCTCTCAAGACAACATACTAACTGTAAGTGGATTCCTAATGAACTGAAGTTGGAAAGACAAAATATTATTAATCTTAACAAAGCGGCTAGAGAGTTAAATTGCAAAAAGTTGTTACATGAGGCTAGAGAAACAAATAAGCAGTTTAGAAAGAAATTGTTTTCTTCAAAAAAACAGTATTATAAAAGAAAAATTGGTAGTTCTGACAATGTTAATAAGGCAACTTGGAAGATTGTGAACTCTGAAGTAGGAGCCAAAACTATTAATAATCATAATATAAACCTAGTAGTAAATAATGATGTATGTTCTGACCCTTCCCTGGTCTGTGGCCAATTCATAAATTATTTTGCAGATATTGTAACAGAAACTGAAACTTGCAATAATATAAATACATTCCAAAAAAATGTTGATGACACACTGCATCCTGTACTTCCTTTAGATAAAAGGAGCTTTAAATTTAGCTTTGTTGATGAGAGCGACATTGATAAAATTATTAAAAGTCTAAAAAATTCCTATAGTGCTGGCTACGATGGTATTCCTGTGGTTCTTTTTAAAAAAGCGAAATCAGTCCTACTTAAACCAATAACTCATCTCATTAACTCATCTTTGATATCAGGAATTTTCCCTAACAAACTCAAAATAACAAAATTAAAACCGCTATTCAAAAAAGGAAACAGACAAACAGTATCAAACTATAGACCGATTGCTTTGCTGCCTTCAATTTCAAAAATCTATGAAAAGGTTGTTTATAACCAACTGGTATGCTTCTTTGAAAATAATGGTACATTTGATGACTGCCAACATGGATTCCGAAGTGGTAGATCTGTCATAACAGCTGCCACAGCTTTCATTGAATCCATCGTTGATAGCTTAGAGAGTAAATCTAAAGTGGTAGGGTTGTTCATGGACCTCAGTAAAGCTTTTGATTCAATTTCTCATGAGTTGTTGCTTTCAAAGCTCAGTAGTAGTGGACTAAATAGTACTGCTTTGAACTGGTTCAAGTCATATCTTTTTGATAGGAAACAATACGTAGAACTGAGTCACTGTAATAACAAAAATTATAAAATTTCTTACAATTCTTGTACTCGGGAAGTAAAATATGGGGTGCCCCAAGGATCGATCCTAGGCCCTCTTTTATTCATCTTTTATTTGAGAAATTTTCCTCAACTCAGTGATTTTAGCAAGCTTTGCCTATATGCTGATGATGCAAATTTAAAAATAGCCGCAGGAACCTATGCTGAACTTGAAGCCAAGGCCAATTCTGATATATTATTACTTAACAGTTTTTTTAATTCGAATAATTTGCGTTTGAACACAGATAAAACTAATTTTATGTGTTTCCAAGCAGGAAAAACTAAACCGCAAAATCTGCCAAAAATTGTAGTTAATAACAACATAATTCAAAATAAAGACCACATTAAATTCTTGGGATTAGAAATTGATGAAAATTTGAAGTGGAATCATCATATTGATCAGTTACTTTCTAAAATTTCATCTGGCCTTTATGCGCTAACAAGATTAAAACCCCTATGTGAAAAGGAAACTTTAAAAATTATATATTTTTCGTACATACATTCAATCATATCATTTGGAGTTTCACTTTATGGTGCAGCAAAAAAGAAAAAATTAAAATCAATTCTAAAAAAGCAAAAGAAAGCTATTAGAATTTTGTGCAATTTAAAACGCAGAACTTCAGTCAAAGAATATTTTAAAACTGAGAATATTATGACTGTTTATGGAATGTATGTCTATGAAACAGTATTATCAGTAAAGGACAGATTTAATGAATTACAACTTATTGGAGACTATCACAATTACTTCACTAGAAATCGAGAAAACCTGGCCACAAGCTCACATACTCTGCAACTTTTTACGAAGACACCTAAATATGCCGGTTCCAAATTTTATAATAAACTTCCTAAAGAAATCAAATTAGAAACTTCCAAAAATAAATTTAAATCAAAATTGAAAAAGTTTCTTATCAACAAGGCTATGTACTCCTTTGAAGAGTTTTAGTTCTTTAAGTTATTAATTGCTCTGTTTAATATCAATTGAAACTTTTGGTTTTAAAATAATTTTATCTATATTTTTAATTTTGATATTTTCATGTATAAACTTTCATATTGCACTGCTTGTTTTAATTTATTTGATCTGAAAAGCTATTAATATTGATGGTATGTTATTATGCCATGCATGATAATGATGAGTATTTTAGTTAGTTAGTTTTAATAAATTACTCTTGACGCCATTCCTGTATCTATGTATTGTACTTAAATGAATAAAGTTATATGAAATGAAATGAAATGAAATGAAATCTCCTAACTGGTTTATGAGGATCGACCCCGAACAAGAACAGGGTAAGGAGCTAATTCCTTCCAAAAAATGAGAAATTGCCACCAGCAAATTCACACAAAAGGTAATTTATGTTATCTTAGCATTAGATGCAATTTTCAAGACACAAACTTTCTACTTATCAAAATATCTACAGACACCAGAGAATATGTTTACTTACATTTCTCTGTTGTTTTCCATTGTGTAAAACTCCTTGCGTAGCCACCGCTCGACTTGCAGTGGGTACGGTGCATTCATGGTGTCCTGCACTAGGTGACGTAGTCCACGCAACCACAAACCGCACTCCTTCTCCGACAATGCTACCAACATACATAACATGTGTCCGTTACACCTGCTTTAGTAACATTCCTTAAATAAAAGCAAAAAAGATATCAAACTATGGCACCTAGAAACACAAAGTTTGGTATTCACACTCTTTTTATGGCAGAAGTACAGAAGTTACAGTATTAACTTCTTGTTTTGTCACTAAATGTTTGTGTTTTTCATGTCCATGGTCCATGTGCAAAGTATCACACCGTAAGAACCCAAACTATCCCATTATACATTTACTAGCAACTTAAGGTGATTTTTGGTACAAATGTTAATTTTTTTCAAACAAAAAAGATTACAGTAGGCTTAAGTGTTTTTTCCAGATATTTTGAAGGATTTTACTAGACTTCTTGTACCGCTGACGCTACATAATCCTGGCGAAGACCAGCCGATCCTGGTCAGTACGAAAGCTAACTAAGGTTGACTAAATCTGTTTCATACTAGCCCTGTATATTCATGTTCAGTTTAATATGTAAACAAAGTATGCGTCTAAAAGAACCAAAACTTAAGTTATAAAAGGTGACATAATTATAATTTTTTATATCCATACATTATTTTATTGGAAAATAATTGTTTTATGAATCTTTTTTTTAATATAGTAGGTTGTATTCCAAAGTATTATACTATCAAGCACTTGAATGCAATAGCAATTCAGAGTGTTTTGCATCATATTAGAGTGATTTGATACTAAGTGATGTTTGACATTCAAATCATCCACTTGACATCAATTTATTTGATCTAGCAATCATATTTTGTGATGTGATTCATTTCATACTAACTCAGTTACAAACAATAATTGGAAAACAAAGTTTATTACAGGGCTTATTTGATCTCTCTCTAGTTTTATTTTTTTCATGAAGAAGGCAATTTTATTATATTTTATAATGAATATAGCTATCTATCTATACTTTGTGGCACTTTTAATATGTTCAGTAAAGAGACAGTGTAAACCCAGGTCTCGTTTCTATTTAACACCCATGATCATTTAAATTAAATAAAGGTAAAGTATATAACGTCAGTGATATGCCTACATGAAAAAGTATGTAGGCATATCACTGATATTTGTTGAGAAAATATACTCTTACTTTTATTCGTGGTTCGAACTATTGGTACCTTTCAACTATAATTTATTTTGTAACTTCTCTAAATAGCCTTGGATGTTTCTACTTATTGGTCATTTTAAACTAATGGTCTAAAGTCTATAACTAAGGCAAGACATATAGCCCATACTACTATGTCAGAAATATTTTAAAGAAATTCTTGTGGTGGTAATGAACAATAAATCCAAAAAATGTTCTACTTTAAACTGAACAATTAGTCCTTTACTGCCATATTTTATTTTGTTAAATTTTAAATAAGGCCTATTTTGTTATTTTAATGGTCACACATAATAGGTCTTCATTGGATGACTTATCAAACTTTACTAATTTACTTATGAAATTGTTTTTAAGAATATCACTGCAGGAAAAGATCATAAAATGTTTTGCATTGAAACAATGTAGGCCTAACTTAAACTTTCTAAAGTATATCTACTATGGATTACCATACACAAGCCTACATGATTGATATGCAGGCAAGCCTACAGCCTTGATTATGATTAATACGGCAGCTGGAGCTCACATTTGAATTCAAACTGGTGAGCCACTATAACTGAGTTAAATAATAGATCATTAACAAAGTGTTTAAACGGCTTTCAGTCACTTTTAGCACCACTTTAAACAGCAATATACTCAAAACTCATTTATACACAAATACATAGCCTATTTATTTATTTTTATTTATTTACTTTTTATTTATTTTTGGTCAAGTTTTCAACCAATAAATCGAGGAGTTCCCCAAGGGTCTGTTAAGGGTCCGGTACTATTTATTGTTTTTACCAACGATTTGCCGCAACAAATAGGAGACGCCTACCTTACTCTTATGTATGCTGATGACACAACCTAAGTGTTTAATGAACCACTAGCTGAAAATCTAGAAGTATTTTTGAAGGAGTTTTTCCAAAAGTTCTTAAGTTTTCAAGAGTTGTACCTGTTTATAAGAAAGGTAAACCTAGTTTGGCAGCAAGCTATCGTCCAATATCCTGTATTCCTATTTTTGCCAAAATCTTAGAAAAAATTGTCAAGCATCAACTTTGTAGTTTTTTTGAAAAAAATAAGCTATTTAATGATTGTCAATTTGGGTACAGGGAGGGGCGATCAACAGTTATGGCAATTGATAGGTTAGTCAATCAATTGATATCAGCCTTGGAGGGTAGCTGTCAGGCCCTGGTCACATTGTGCGATTTGAGTAAGGCGTTTGATTGTGTCTCACACCCAGTTTTGCTAAAAAAGTTGGAATTCTATGGCATCAAAGACTTAGAGCTTAAGTTTTTTGAATCGTATCTTAAAAACAGAACACAGTTGGTAGATGTCAATGGTAAACGCTCAATGGTTGTAGAGATCAACCAAGGAGTCCCGCAGGGTTCAATTCTCGGACCAGTTTTATTTTTAATTTTAATGAATGATGTTAGCCAATATGTAAATTGTTTTTCCTGTGTTTATGCTGATGACACTTCCTTGGTTTCATGTCATAGTAACTCAGATGCTCTAATTCATGATGCTCAGATTAACTTTCAGAAGGTTGTTCACTGGTTCACAGTAAATGGTCTCTTTATTAATGAGGATAAAACAAAAAGAATGTTGGTGTCCTTAAACAATGAAATGTGTAATGTTGATTGTTCTGATAGTGTAAAGCTGCTTGGAGTAATTATAGATAGTAAATTAAAGTGGAAAGACCATATAGATTTTGTGTGTAAAAAATTGTCTAGAGTAATTTGTTTGTTGAGTAATTTAAAGAGATTTGTGTCTGTTACATACCTTAGGATGGCATACTTTGCTTATTTTGAGAGTATTTTGAGATATGGTCTTATCATTTGGGGAAACGGTATAGGCATTAATAGAGTTTTAATTAGGCAGAAAAGAATTATTAGAATATTGGCAAATGAATCAAAGTCAGAACACTGCAGACCTTTGTTTTTACAAACTGGTATTTTAACTGTGATAAATCTGTATATATTCGAAGTCATTAGAAATTTAAGAAAAAATATTGATAATTTTAGATTAAGATGTGATGTTCATGAATATAATACTAGATTTAGGGACAAAATAGATATTACTAGATGTAGGTTAGGTAAGGCACAAAAATATCATGATTATTTGGCTGTGATATTATACAATAAATTACCAACTTGCCTAGTCAATTTAGAGTCTGATAAAATGTTTCTAACTAAATTTTACAAATGGCTACAGGAAAATCCCATGTACTCGGTGGATGAATACTTTGAGCGAGAAATTGTGATAGTTTAGGCTTGTTTTGTTATTTTGTTCTGAAATGTTTATTAATTGTTTTGTCTTTAAATTATTTATGATTCATGTTTGTTTAATAGTCCTTAAGCCAATACCACACTGTACCTGACTCGCCATAATTTCTTAATTTCTTATTTTATGTAGCTAACTTATTAGGCCTATTTTTTAAATTGACAAGACCTATTGTATTTTGTATTTACTTAACGGTCAATAAAATGTCTTATTGTCTTATAGTAAAATCCTATGTGTTACTCAGTATGGCCTACCAATACTACAACAATGATCTCGCAGTAAACATGTCTAAAACAACTCAAATAGCTTTTGGCCGTAAATCTAATGAAGTGCCACGACTTCCAGATGTAGAAGTGGAAGATGAAGCTAAGTTTTTGGGCATCACACTCGACAAGAATTTAACCTGGACCCCTCATGTGGACAATATATGTAAAAAATTAAGTTCAAGCATCTATGCTCTTAAACATATAAAAAATGCAACAGATGACATCATAACAAAAGTAGCATACTTTGCACTTTTTGAGTCGCACATGAGGTATGGACTTGTAGCATGGGGTGGAACCTCTGCCACTAACATGCAAAGAGTTCTCACAAAACAAAAAAAGGCAGTCAGAATAACTGCAGGACTCCACAGACTCGACAGCTGCAGGGAAACATTCAGGTCACTCAAAGTACCTACCATTGTAGCACTCTACATACAGGAAGTTGTGTTATTTGCAGTAAGGAATAACAACAAGGCGTGGCGAAATGCACCAACACAACCTGAGAAACACCTTCCACAAAATCGCACGGCACAGTTTGAAAAGAAACCTTCATACGCAGGAATGAAAATCTACAACAGGCTACCTCCAGATCTAAGAAGCAAGACAGAAGATGACCTCAAACCAGCTTTGCATCAATGGCTCATTAATCGACCTTTTTACTCTTTAAAAGAATACTATCAACAGATCTTTGACTAAACAACACCTCAACCACATATTTAGAAAAAATTGTAAATTGACGCTACTACTATTCTTAATGAATGTGTAAATAAAGATTAATTGTCTATTGTCTATTGTCTATATGTATATACTAGCTGATGCTTATTGTAGTTAAATACTCGTGCTTTGCGTTTTCAATGGGAGAGGACACGTTTTAGGAATATTTGGTTTACTATGATTTACTACTGTATACTATAATACATCTTGTTTACCATAGCCATGCTCTACCACTGCACCTAATCAATAGAAAAATGAAAGTTCTCACAGCTTTTTTGTTGCTGCTTGCTTCAAATTAGCTGTTGTCATAAATGTTTAAAGAACTAATGGTGCTGCACCCTGTTGGTAAACCGTATAACCTTTGTAAGGTGCCAAATTTTAAGGGGGGTAAAAACGTACTACGAATAAATGAACACCAGAACTTACCCGATTTTAAACCACAATAGCCTACTCCGAGGCCTATGTGTTGGCCATAGCTTGGGCTATGGGCCAAAGAACGTAGGCCTATTTTTATTCACAGTGAAGTACACAAACACATCCACAACTACATATTTATTCATAATAGCACTTCGTTTCACATAATAAAGTTAAACCGGCCGATTTTACAGATATTTAACGCCGACGACGACATAACCCCAAACTGGTGTTTATTTGTTGATAGACGACAGACGAAACTAGACCAGCTCAACAAGTGAATTCGATCAGCTGTTATCTAGTAGTACTAAAGTTCGCCGCTTGAGCGCGTAAGCCTCAAGCGGGCAGGAACGAAGGATTTTACTCCAAGACAGGATTATTCGTTCGTACGCCGTCTTCGAAGTAACTTCGTCGTTACATTCGCCTGTTATCAACGCTTGCACGATCATCGATAATTTGTTTACCGAAGGTTAGCTATATTAGTTAATCACATTGCTACGATTTACGTTTAAATTTCCTTTTAACATTCGCATTCCCGTTTCCAAATTCGATATTTAATAACTTAAATTTCGCCGACTTGATTCTAGACCCGCCAGTTCCTGCTTGCCAGTGACTAGCGGTGATTATCGTTTGGTTTGGTTTAAACCAATTAGTTTCGAAATTACGATTCCTCCGTTCGCTTAACAAATAATTAACACGACTAAATTATATCTCGTTTTCACCGTTTTAATACCCCGAGACTTGTCGTCTAAGTTCTAAACCCCGTCTTTGGCGGGTGAAAGAATCAAGTCTTGGGAGCAGGCTGATTTAAACAATCAGCCACGAATATTAGAATTGAATTTATTTTAAATCATATCACGCCAAATTATCCGTTCAGTTATATTAATTAGGCCCCGACGACTCTGTAGAAATTGTTTTACCTTACATTCGATATTAGATCGATTACCAACGTCTTTAACTAATTATTTTGCAGTTTAATGCGAGTATTTATATCACATTGGTATAAGATTGGATACTCGTCGGCCCTACAGAGTCATTCTAAAAGTTAGGCAAAATTCTCCAAAACACTTTTACGAAGGCTGGGATGATATAACTCCAACTGAGCGTCTGCAGGATTTCCTGAGCGCTTCTAGAGCTCTGAGCCTTCGATTAAATTTAAATAAATTGATCAGTCAAAGCCGTGACAACTTCGTATCGACCCCTGGATTTTTCTCGGCTCCTTCTGAGCATTCCGGGGAAGAAATTTGAGTGTGGCTGGTTCTAGGGGTAGGCCTAGCCTGACTTGGTGAATACTAGTTTATTCCCCCCCTAGAATTTTGCGTCACATCTCTGGCGCCCGAACAGGGACTGAGCTTCCTCGGTCTCACGTCCTTGTACTGTCGTTTTGTAGTTTTTTGCGTCACATCTCTTGCGCCCGAACATTTGGACTCGAAAACACGGTTTTGGACTTTGAAATTTAAACGAAATTACGAGATAAACGAAATCTACGACGACTTCGACTACTACGACGACCATTACTCGACCCGAACGTTATCGATTAGCCACGTAACGATAGACACGGTGGAAATTCAAACGTTGACGACTACAACTACGACGAAATTCCCGAAATAATGCCTTCGACGATGGAGAGCTTACCGAGATCGCCGATAGACGACCCGCGCGTCGGTTGGATCCACACTTTGAGCAGACAATAATAGCTGAGATGACGAAGTATCAGCTGGGAACTGGGAGTAGCGTCGCCGAGCTTCGCAAACGCTTTTGCGAGTCTTTGAGAAACCCGTTGGGAAGCATCGGTCAGCCGATGAACCCGACGGTGACTTCGATATCGTGGACTACCGCTTATGCGGCCCATGATATCCGAATTTGACCGCAGTTGCTGGAACCTCCTGCCGCGTACCAGGAGACGGCCAGCGTGCGAGATATACTCGGGACTCCCACCGAACATTCTTCACCCGTTCGACGAACCCTCGAAGTGTTGGTAAAGCTGCCAGCCAACATCCCATCGCCCAGGCAAGATATTCCGTCGCGCATCACGTTTTTCGGTCCAACGACGGAACACGATCACCACGTAACGTTCGATAGACGCAATGATTTACCCGACGCCGTACGACCTCCGAGTGGAGCCGTTTGCTCCATTTCATAACGCAATTCACGGGAACCGTCAGCCGCGAACGCGCCCCCCAGAGATGACCGACCCTTCGTCGACGTGGTCATCTCAGGTGAGACGTTCAGCGCCCTCGTCGATACCGGCTCGTCAGTCAGTCTGATTGGAGATCGTACGTCACTTTCGGACGTGCGGCGTCGTACCTGACCAGACTGACGTCAACCAACGAATGGACAACGCAGCGTGTGTTTCGGATCGATACCGAGTAGACGACGATTGCTGGCCAACCTTATTCGCGGGATATCCACGTCCCGGGCCTAAGTGTGGAGGTGGTACTCGGCATTCGGTGTACTGCTGACCTCGCTCTAGTCAGAGTACACACCGTAGTACGAAACCTCCACAACGACGATGTCCCCCCGCCCTTTCCGGTCAACAACATCAAAAAATTAAAATTTTCAAAATTACACGGAAATCAAACACGAAATTTGCAGAATTTCTGGAACGCGAAATACCGCTGTTTGACAACGATTAGGGGTAGTCGGCGTTGACTGAGCAGACGCAGTGGCTCAGGGCAATTGCAACCCCTGTCAAACAGAGGTATCCCAGAAATCCTGTAACGCAATTTATCGTAAAGGACGCTTTCCCGAGGCAACCCGTGGCAAACGAGGGCCACACGGGCCTGGCCACGGTGAGTCACCACACATCGGAGGTGGCCGACGTGCCTCGTGAACGTTCCAACGTACTAATTCGCCGAGACCGGAAAGATGACGCATCGAGGCCAACCGCGACGAACGACGGCCAATCGGGCCTTGTCGTGGTGAGTCACCTCACATCGGAGGTGGCCGACGTGCCTCGTGGACGACGCCCGACACGACGTAGATTCTTCGAAACCGAAGAGCCGATCGAACAACGCAACGAACTCCGACGCACGCCCCGACGGAGCTGGTGATATCCCTCCCGTTGGTTGATATGATACGATACGAACGATTACGACTAAACGACGACTTCTACACGCACCTCTTCTTCGAGACCATTCCGACCCCATCCGAACCCCTACGTTTAAGATCTTTTTTTTCTTTTTTTTGCTGAAGTTGGTAAGGGGTGTAAGGTGCCAAATTTTAAGGGGGGTAAAAACGTACTACGAATAAATGAACACCAGAACTTACCCGATTTTAAACCACAATAGCCTACTCCGAGGCCTATGTGTTGGCCATAGCTTGGGCTATGGGCCAAAGAACGTAGGCCTATTTTTATTCACAGTGAAGTACACAAACACATCCACAACTACATATTTATTCATAATAGCACTTCGTTTCACATAATAAAGTTAAACCGGCCGATTTTACAGATATTTAACGCCGACGACGACATAACCCCAAACTGGTGTTTATTTGTTGATAGACGACAGACGAAACTAGACCAGCTCAACAAGTGAATTCGATCAGCTGTTATCTAGTAGTACTAAAGTTCGCCGCTTGAGCGCGTAAGCCTCAAGCGGGCAGGAACGAAGGATTTTACTCCAAGACAGGATTATTCGTTCGTACGCCGTCTTCGAAGTAACTTCGTCGTTACATTCGCCTGTTATCAACGCTTGCACGATCATCGATAATTTGTTTACCGAAGGTTAGCTATATTAGTTAATCACATTGCTACGATTTACGTTTAAATTTCCTTTTAACATTCGCATTCCCGTTTCCAAATTCGATATTTAATAACTTAAATTTCGCCGACTTGATTCTAGACCCGCCAGTTCCTGCTTGCCAGTGACTAGCGGTGATTATCGTTTGGTTTGGTTTAAACCAATTAGTTTCGAAATTACGATTCCTCCGTTCGCTTAACAAATAATTAACACGACTAAATTATATCTCGTTTTCACCGTTTTAATACCCCGAGACTTGTCGTCTAAGTTCTAAACCCCGTCTTTGGCGGGTGAAAGAATCAAGTCTTGGGAGCAGGCTGATTTAAACAATCAGCCACGAATATTAGAATTGAATTTATTTTAAATCATATCACGCCAAATTATCCGTTCAGTTATATTAATTAGGCCCCGACGACTCTGTAGAAATTGTTTTACCTTACATTCGATATTAGATCGATTACCAACGTCTTTAACTAATTATTTTGCAGTTTAATGCGAGTATTTATATCACATTGGTATAAGATTGGATACTCGTCGGCCCTACAGAGTCATTCTAAAAGTTAGGCAAAATTCTCCAAAACACTTTTACGAAGGCTGGGATGATATAACTCCAACTGAGCGTCTGCAGGATTTCCTGAGCGCTTCTAGAGCTCTGAGCCTTCGATTAAATTTAAATAAATTGATCAGTCAAAGCCGTGACAACTTCGTATCGACCCCTGGATTTTTCTCGGCTCCTTCTGAGCATTCCGGGGAAGAAATTTGAGTGTGGCTGGTTCTAGGGGTAGGCCTAGCCTGACTTGGTGAATACTAGTTTATTCCCCCCCTAGAATTTTGCGTCACACCTTTTAATGCTATTAAATATCATGGAAACAAATTGTGTAGTTGAAACAGCTGGTAAAATTATTTAATTCCTTTTAAATATGAATACTCATAAGGTTAACATGGGAAACTCTAGAGCCGCTGCGGCGGAGCCCGAAAGGATTTTTGAGGTAAGAATATGTCTATATGTTAATCGGGAATGTGAGCTATCATCATACCAAATTTCAACGCAATCCGACCATTAGTATATGCGTGATTGAACTTCAAACAAACAAATAAACAAACAAACACACAAACTAATAAACAAACACACAAACTAATAAACAAACAAACACACAAACTTTCACATTTATAATATTAGTATGATATGATTTCAAACATCAATCTTCATAGTAGGGATGAGCATCGATAGTTTTCGTAACATAGATGTTTTTCTATCAATTTTCAATGTTTTTACATCAATGGTAGGTTACCGACATTTTTGTAACATCAAGTTCTTGCCGTACATCAATATTTTGGCCCAAGCATTGAAAATTCAATGTTTTAGCGAATTTCCCATATAGGGAATAAGCTATTACCGTAGTACTCATGGTAAGACTTGGACCCGGGACCGATTTACTTTTTCGTTTTGAGGTCCCTAGAGGCCAAAAACACCATCCGTTCAAATTCATAAAACTGTTGTAGTTTGCTTGTTTATGAACATATTTTGATCGAATTTGGGAAATAGGCCTACTTTCATTTCATACTAAACTATTAACATTTTACAAAAATAAAACACTTTTACCCTCCCCGTTGTAGCAAACCTAAGTAGGCTACTCGTTAAACTAATTCTATTTAAATTGGAAATAAATGTGATATTTTTATGGAGGCATTTTAGTGTAAATCCAATCAGGTTTTAATGGAAATTCGCTTAGTCTGCAGGTTTGCTGCGGCGGGGGTATTTCATAAATGAATTGTATTAGTTTTGTTGAAAATTTAAATGTTTGTCTTAAGAAAAAAATTGAATTTTTGTATTTATTTAATTAAAAAACTGATGAAATATTGAATCCAAAACATCGCTGGACTACACTTAAACAAGTGTAGAGTGAGTGAGATAACTATCTACATTTTTGAAATGCTTGTTTTATTAACAGCTACCTAAAATCAATTTATTTATAATAAATTTCTGTGGCAGCACTCCTGCTCTTCAGTATAATAAATTAGTACCGATATTTTGTATTGGAAGTGTAAAAGAGAAACTGCCAATCTAGAACGTCTCTAGCAGCCTACTAAACAACGCAAGGGAGTGTGTTTAATTAATGCTAGTATAGTATGCTAATAGGTTAATTAGCTGAGACAGCACAGAGAACAAATGATAAACTGAAAAAAATCAATGTTAATCGATGTTTTAGCCTCGAAAACATTAATGTTTTTGCGACGATGTTGTCAGTACATCAATGGTCAACCTGATGATTTGCCCGAAAGTGAACAGTAGAATAGGCCTATAGCGATAGGCCTAAATCTTTATAACGGATAATCATTTCCACAGACAGTATTTAATTGAGTTACTTACCAGCTATGGACAAAGACTTAAGCTTGAATTCCGACCCATAGAAGACAATGAAACAGCGAAGACTCTCAATACGCTTAGCCTCCTCCGGCCATCTTTCAAAGTCTTTGTAGATCTTACCAGCCCGGATCTCGTGCACCTCCCTCATTTCAACTGTAACCAATGTAGAAACTTTGATAGATTCATAAAAAGCTCTAAAAGTTAACTTTAACAAACAGTACACTTTTTTTGTTCATATATTTTTATTTTATAAATAAAGACCTAAACACTGATTTCTATTTGATTATTCTTTCAAAACTAGTCGCCTAAGACTAAACTAGGATTGATGACTTAGGATATGTAAACCTTTAAGTTTTGTTATATTTAATAAATAAAGAAAATGTTAATTAAATACATCCTTCATGTAAAATAATGCATTATTTAGCACTAACGTGCCCTGCTTATTTAACAGCTGTGAGCATGTTAATAAATTAACCAGCAGGCAAAAAAAGTGGGAAAAGATAAAGTAAGGACGAGAGAGAGTCTACAGTAGCCTAATGAAGGACAAAGGTGAAGATATTATTATTATTATTATTTCCAATACAAAACATAATTTTTGAAATCATAACCTACAGTACACTTCTTAGTGAGAGTAAATCACATAATTTCACCAGCATGTGGGGTATCTTCGAAAAAATAGAGTGATAAATTATTATACCAAGAGAACAAAGGCAAAAGAAGTTGGTAGGTGTGATTTAAGTTTTTGAATCTAGGAAAACCTTAGGCCTGAGAATTACAACATATTATAAACAAAGGTTGCTAGACATGTCATCCTGTTCAACTTGACCTAATAGCTAAATTTGTACTAGGCCGATTTAAGTAGGTGATTTAAAAAAAATACTCTTATCTATTAGAGAAACATTTGTCCCAAAAGTTTACCTGCTCCTTCTATAGTTCTAGTGGCTGCAGTCCTTGCCCATACAATTTGTCTAGTTTCTCTTCTAATCATCAATGTCTTCTTCTCGGGTCTTTTTCTTGGATAAAACCTTGTCACTATTGTTCCTCTCTCTAGCTGGCTGATGATTTGTTCCATTTCTGGCATGAAACTCACCATCATTCCATTCATCATTGCCATCTTGATCAACAGTTTGCGTAGATGTTACTGTAATGAGATATTTATTTTACAAAACTGCAATTTACGTACAAGAATCTCTTCAAAGGGTAACTGTTGTCCCCATACTAAATAGTCCTACCCACAATTTATACTCTATAATTTTGTTTTAGTGGTATTGATCGTTGATCTAAAAAGAAATCTATTGTGCATTTAAATTAAAGGTTGGTGCCTTAGGTTGTTGCAGGTATAACTTAGCACTAAGTGTTATGTTAAAATCTACATAAATGAAACTCCAAATTAAGCTTTATTAATGAGTAAGATTTACAATGTTTGTCATATTGACAATGTCGCTAAGTTTAATTAGGCTACATTTGAAATAGTATTATAAGGGCTGTTTAGAAGGTCTTCTTTGTTCTTCTGCATGCTAAGTGAGCTGTTAGTTAAAATAAAGTATTTTACATTTTTCATGTTTATTTTTAAAGCTAGGACCCCCAGCTTTTTTAGGTCCAAGGGGAGATTTTTGTATATTTTGGGCCGAAGTAGGCCGATATGACACCTACAGTAGGCTAGGCTATCTTATTAAAATCTTTATCTTTATAAAAAGAAAAAAATATTATACTAAGGTTTGGAAAAGTATCTTACAACAAAGGATTAAAAGTTTGAAAATATTTTTACTAGTTTACCTAACCCGCCATGTTAAACTTCCCTATCCCAAGCGTGATGTATACAACTTCTTTACTTCTCGAGTGACGTAAAGTTGAAAAAAACTCACTCGGCGAGGTAATGAAACCCATTTAAATAACATTGAGTGCTTAACTTAAAAAATATACCTCTAAGGAGCGTTAACAACGTTCAACGCTAGAAATCAGCCGTGCGATTGAATGTTATTGTTATGCTTTAAAGTATTTTCATAACCTAGCTTTTGTTTGTAAATGAACGTTACTGTTAGAAGATGAGTGAAATGGATAATGAAAAATAATTTACGTAACCCTATGTATTTAGTCGGGTCAGGTAAAATCTTGTACGTTACACGTTACGCAAGAGCGTGTTTACATCACTTAGGTGAATTATGCAACTCGCTTCCACTCGTTGCACAACATTCACCTGTGTGATGTAAAAACGCTCTTACTACACTTGTAATGTAAATAGCTATTATTACTATATTTGATCAATATACATCAACGCAACATTGTGCTCATTTTAAGTTGAAGAATAATGATGGATGAGTCTTGTTTGGAATGGGTTGGAACTAAAGCTGAGTTGCTGAGATTATCTAGTTCTCTTAGCCAGAACCAATTATTAAAGTCATCATCGACAAGCAACTGACTTTGGTCAGGATCGAACTGGCAATCTAATGAGTAGCTCAATCTACATTCACAGCTACCTCGAAGCTGTTAGAGGCTGTAAATAACTTTTATATTAACACGTTGTTATGCCCGTTCTTCACACTTGAGCAATAATAGTCATGAGAATAATGTGGGTCTCTAAATCTACTCTAAAAAACAGTTAGCCTACACACTTACTGTTGATTATATACAGGCATATCTTGATCGTACTTATTGCTTATTTTAATTAAAATATATTAGGTAGGTATTTAAATTTTAACTGTGGGGCAGAATCAAAACTAATAACTTTATCAAAGGCTAATGAAGGCTATACAAATAATCAAACGATTTTTTAACTCATTGAAAAGTAAACAAACTTTAGAAAGGTAACATATCTAACAGCTGATGCATCTTCAATATTTTAAAAGTGATAAGTAATAACTTAAGAGCCCTTTAAGCTTAACTAAATAAATGTGAAAGTTTGTTTGTATTAAATCATTAAAAATATATAGGATTTAAAATCTATATCTATAAAAGAGGAACTATGTATGTGTGTGTGTGTGTATGTATACGATATGGACTCCGAAACCGCTCGACAGATTGTAATGAAACTTTCAGGCATTATTAAGCATCTTTCAAGGATGGTTCGAGTGAAGTTTGGTGCAGATCTGTCAAAAGGGCTCTGCCCCAGAGGGTTTTAAGTGGGCCAATGTCAGACTTTTTGATCTACAATGTTTACAAATAAATATAATTTAAAAGCAGATGTTTACTTTTACCAACTGTTTTGTAGGTTCGAATAATTACAACATTCTGTATTAGCATTAGTCATGATTTGAAATAGTGCCACAGTGTTTCTACAGAGTGCAGCACAGAAAACTATTTTACTTTTGAATAAGTCCAAATGTATTAAACCCCAATCGCAGCACACCTGTGCACTTAACAACGTTTAAATTCTCCAATGTTAAATATTAAAACATAAAGAACTTTATCAAAGTATTATAAACAATAAATGGGATGACTTTTTAAAATTTATGACAACAGCTAATTTGCAATCAAAAGGTGAGTGAGCGTAGCGAACGAACATCAACCTGGAGGCGAGTTAGCGTAGCGAACGAGCTAACCTGAAAACAAGTGAGTGCAGCGAACGAGCTCCAACCTAAAGGTGAGTGAGCGTAGCGAACGAACTTCAACCGGGACGTGATTGAGCCATGCGAATACTTATGAAGTTAAACGGGGCAAAGACCGTGGGTACAGCTAGTATAATATAGTTGTTAGTGGATGTGGTTGCACTTTAGTTTACGTCCTACATTTTACTATTATACATTATACAATAACTACCAGAACAGCTGATTATAAAATGAAACTGCTCTAAACTTAACAATACCCCCGCCGCAGCAAACCTGCAGACTAAGCGAATTTCCACTAGCCTGATAGGATTTCACATTAAAATGCCTCCTTAAAAATATTATATTTATTCCCTATTTAAATAGAATTAGTTTAACGAGTACTAAGGTTTGCTGCAACAGGGAGGGTAAAAATGTGTTTTTTTATAGTAGTTTAGTAAGAAATGAATGTATTTTCCAAATTTGATCAAAATATGTTCATAAACAAGTAAATCAAATCAAAATATCTTTATTCGTACAAGACAAGTACATGTTAGTACATCTGAATAGTGTCAACTTAGCTATTTAAATTAACATTTGCTTAATTATTCATACTAGTGAACCTGTGCGGCTCAATGCCCCGCAAAATAACATAGGAATTTAGAAAACAAACTCATCGTGTTATATATTGAGTCGACTTCGAAAATTAAATACAGTAATAATAAAGCCTTAGAAGCGAAGCAGTCCAGCCATTTTCTGGCTGTATGTGTATTATATTTAGTAAATTAATAAGTGTTCAAGTTCAAGTATGTTATAGGCAGCGAGCAAGGTTATAGGGTAAACTTAGTTATTTTTTAAAGATTTTAAAAATACATTAACAAAACATTTTATTATATCCAACCAATAGGCCTGTGTAGCCTATTTTGAGGGTCATAAAAATGCTTGAAGAAAACACGCTTTTAAAAATAAACTTTAAAAAACAACATTTTTTTCACAAAAGCACTTCCATGAATACTACGATTTTAGTCTTAAAGTTACCTTCAGGAAGATTACCCTGGTCAGAGTTACTGTAACGAATATGCGTATCCTATTAAAAGATGTAGCCTTACTTAAAACAACATATAAGTTAATATAGTTGCTCATGACTGAAATTGGTCTGGGTAGAACCATGCTGCTCTTTAATTATACAGTGCTTGTGCTGCAAATGCCAAAGATAAGAGAAATTAGCATCTTTCCATTTTAAAAGGTAAGTTTTTTTTAGATGGGCACATTTTTATCCTCAAAATCCAAATATGTCCCCACTCACTTGTTCCAGTTAAGACTTCACATTCTATTATGCTGTTAATTGTTCTGATCACATGAAGCCTTGTACCATTTATGAGGTCCTTTTTGATGTATTAATATTCCTCATCAATAAAACCACTGCCCCCTTTTATTATTATTCTAATCTGTGTCTTGGCAATCCACTGACCTCTATATTAAAAAAAACTCAGTTGGATTTTCTAGAGGGGTGTCTCCGCCTTCGTCTGTTTTCGAGGACCCACTCTTCTTCCCCTTGGCATACTGACAATTAACTTGTCAAGTTCATGTAGTAATTCATTAATACTGTTGGTTTATAAAGAAAATTAGATAAAAGTTACTTGGCTTGGTGCTTTCATAACTGCAAACTCAAAATACACCCACAAGTAAAAAAGAATCAAGTTATTGGTTAAAAAAAAAACTATTTTTGTGTAATATCACTATTCATATGAAGTAGATGATTTGTTTAATTTGTCAATCAGCTGTTTAGTTTTAAATGAATTGATAATGTCAAAGATTTGTGATTTTTAATACATAAATTATAATAGTAAAGTTTTCTAAATCATGGTATCTCAACTAAATTTTACTATTCCCAGCATTAAAATAAGGTAGTAAGGTCCATTATGGGTAAACTTTAAGGTACACAATCCTTGATTGAAATGTAGTATACATTAAGAGTCATAATACAAAGCAATTATTATGTAGTAGACTTTGACTATTTTCAAGTAACAAACATATGTTTCTGTAAATAAAAATTATCTCCCATGTTATCCTTATGGAGAAATACGAAACTTTAAAGGGCCCTAGGGCCTCACTCTCTAATTATTTCCCTAAAAAGAAAGTTTCCTGCACAACTTCACGTTAAGCTCTTTACAATGACACCAAAAACATGTCAATCGGTTCAGTAGTTTCGGAGGAGTAATTGTCACAAAAAACCTGCTTGCGTATTAAATAAGTACGAGAGCACGCCCCGTGGTCGAAAAATCGACCAAAAGTATGTTTTGTGCAAACTTCTCTATATTTTCACCCCACACTGTAAATAAAACATGTGATTGGAATGTCTTCCATTTGTTTTGATTTTCTGTTTATATTTTGTTGTTATTTCGTCATCACCATAGCAACCCATAAGACCAATGTTAATTTTTTAAAATTTCAAATTAATTTTTTTGTACTTATTTTTGAGCCTATTTTAATTTATAAAGGGATTCTGCACACCTACAGGAAAATAGCTTTCTAACGGTATGCGTAGATTTTCCCTACGATACACACGAGCTGAGAAAAAAGGTTTTAAAGAAACATGCTTGCCTATTAATATATAGACGAGAGCACGCCCCGTGGTCGAAAAATCGACCAAAAGTATGTTTTGTGCAAACTTCTCTATTTTCACCCCACACTAAAATAAAACATGTGATTGGAATGTCTTCCATTTGTTTTGATTTTCTGTTTATATTTTGTTGTTATTTCGTCATCACCATAGCAACCCATAAAACCCATGTTAATTTTTTAAAATTTCAAATTCATTTTTTGTGCTTATTTTTGTGCCTATTTTAGTTTATAAAGGGATTCTGCACACCTACAGGAAAATAGCTTTCTAACGGTATGCGTAGATTTTCCGTACGATACACACGAGCTGAGAAAAAAGGTTTTAAAGAAACATGCTTGCCTATTAATATATAGATAGATAGATAGATAGATACTCTTCTATGGAATATAATACTTTGCAAACCAAGTAAGTTTTTAGTTTTAGTTTAAATTTGGAACTGTTTATTTGACACTTTAATTCTTTTGGCAATTTTCTGAAATAACTTGCTCCTTTGTAAGATGGCTTCTTTGTGTAAAATTCAAGTCTATGGTGAGTGGGTATGATTTCATTCTTTTTTCGCGTGTTGTAATGGTGTGTTTCTTGTTCTAAAATTGTATCCTTCTTATTGTTTAAAAATATCATAATAGTGTCTAAAATAAACTGACCATAAACTGTTAATATGTTTAGCATTTTAAAATGTTCCCTGCATGATGTACCTGGATGTAGGTTTTTTATTATTCTAATCGCTTTCTTTTGTTCTTTAAGTATTTTATCTAGATTTTCTAATTTAGATGAGCCATACAGACAAATTCAAAATGAAATGTGTGAATGAATGTATGAATGGCAAATAATTTTAAGAGTGGATTCACTGCACATCCCTGCCATTCTTCTTAGTGCGTACATGCCAGAATTGATTTTAGCTAAAATGTTGTCTACATGCTTATTCCAATCCAAGTTATTATCTATTGTTAGACCAAGAAATTTTGTACTTGTGACAAGCTCAATGGCTGTTTTAAATGAAATGTAGTTAGTTTTCACAATATTTAAGTGGAGGTTGTGATTTTCAAAAAAAGTAATCATATTTCCTATTTCAGTGAATGATAAAATTTCTACCTGTTCTAAATTATTACCAGATACTTTAAGATTTGAATCATCAGCATATAGGCAGAGGTTTGTGTTATCTGAGTTTGATAATGATTTAGAAATATCTTTCAAATAACATATAAATAAGAGTGGTCCCAGCACAGATCCCTCAGGCACACCAAACTTTACTGGTTTCAATTCTGATTTATGATTTATAATTCTATTGTTATTGGCTAAATGAGTAATCTGAACAAACTGATATCTATTATTTAGGTATGAACTAGGAATGAGGATCCAAGCCGAGTAATTTTAACTTAGCAAGAAGAATTTCATGATCCACAGTGTCACAAGCCTTCGACAGGTCCATACAAAATTCCAACACATCAATTGTTCACCAGCATCTATGACTTAATAGATGGTTCACCAGCATCTATTAAGTCTATCACTGATTCAATAAAAGAAACACTAGCAGTTGTCACTGATTTCCCGCTACAAAACCCATGTTGGGAGCTATCCACGAGATGGTGTTCTTCAAGAAAATGTGTTAGTTGTATGTAAACTGCCTTTTCATAAATTTTAGATAAAGTTGGTAATAGAGATAGCGGCTGATAATTTGATGGATTTTTTCGTCATTCTTTTTATGTATGGTAATAATTTTAGCTATTTTTAATTGGGTTGGAAAATGTCCTGATATAAAAGAAGAATTAACTAAGTGGCATAAAACTTGACCAAGTTCAAATTTTACTGCTTTTAGCAAAATAACAGGGATACTCACTCCTTGCTTTGCTGTAAACGATCCACGCACGGGCGCTTAGTCTATGTGGACGGGCAAATGCAAGGTTAAAAGAGGCCGCCAACCTCTTTTTTAAAAAAAAAAAAAAACAGGTACAGCAAGATTCACCGACGCTTCCAACAAGATTACTTTGGCAAACTTCTGACCATCATACTTGTATATATTCAATCGGCATGGTCCAAATCGTGATACGGGAGCTTGATGAGGGAACTCATAAAATATATCAAAAAGGGTGAGCCACGCTTGCTGTGAGCTCTTTAATGACTCTTTAGTTAGAAATCTGTGCTAGTAATGATTCCGGGGTAGCGGATTCTTATCCCTCTGGAATTTTACCCCCTGGCCAAACGTGACATCACAAACCAGGGGGTAAAATTCCGGCCAAATCCATCGAACTGATGTCGTGAAACTCAAAGTTCGCGACATCAGTTCGATGGATTAAACGTATATTTTCACGGTTGTGAATTTAATCAGAACACATCAAATTATAAAAACCTAGAGTGTACAAGGCGGAATTTTATCCCTGCGGATTTGAAAGTCTAATGAAAATAGACAAAGCGTGATTAATTAGATTAGCAATAAAAACCGGAATTTTACCCCCTGTCCGTATAACTAGCGTTTAGACAACTGAAGATGTACAACTGTTTGATCATTGTATCGGTGGTCAAAAAAAAAAAACTTAGGGGTGAGGGGGCAGGGTGTTTGATTATGTTTACTGGTGGTCCAAAAATAACTCAGGGAGGGGGCCAAAAAAAGTTTGCAGGGGGCCCGAAAAAATCTGGTACACCACTGAAGGGATACGTTACATGGTGAAGTCGGTGTAGGTGGCAGGCAACTCAGAGCGAACGGAAGGATCATCATACCGGACAGGTAGCGGATAGTACACTATCGGTGATTGGTGTAATGCTCAACCAACAGTATTAATTTATTTAACTGAATCATCTGTTATATCACTGTTGCCAAAACAAATATAAAATATGTTATAAATTAATATGCATATATTACAGTACAGTACAGTCACCAACAAGTTGAAAACAAATCATTGTGTTTGCAGAGATAGATGCAGGTTCCTAAAAGTCTTTTCTTTAGTGTTTAGTGCTGTGATGTAATTCATTGGTATTGGTGGCATAGAAGTATATTAATCATATATGGCATTTCCCCCAATATTTTTAATATATCCACAACCCTGTCCATTCTGATAAATGCCCTGAACTATTGGAGCCATCCAACTATCCAGGTCCCATTGATTGTACCTAGATCTCGTGCACTTGGAGCAGAATCTATTTAATGAAACCAACAGAAAATTAAGAGACAAAGTCAAATATAAGTAGTTTTATTTTAACTTATAAGATTGGAATATGGAATGTAAAAATATACTAGAAAACACAGTGACAAAAAAAAGTATCGGTTTCAAAATAAGAATCTTTTCATTGAAATTATATTCAAACCGAATTGTTTGAGAAACAATTTTAGAGAATTAAAAAAGAAAAAAAAAACAAAAACAATACATTATCATAAAATTTATTAAAAAAAACATTTTTTATGTAACAAAACAAGGTAACCAGATAAGTAACAAAACAAGGGATATGTACAAGTTTTAAATTAAATAAATAAGTCTTTTCATCCAGAACTTCAGTGTTCAGGCCTATTCTACTTCAGGTTCAATTTATATATTACATATGAATTCGAACTGCATGCAATGTAAATAATGAAGTTATAAGGATGAATAAAAATGCCAAAACTGTTGAGTCATGGTTACTATAAACCATCATGGCCAATCCAATTACCTGTAATCATTTGAAAGAATTAGTGGAAAAATAACAAAAATAAAACAAAACATAAACAAAAATACCCCTGCCACAGCAAAACGTGTGCAAAAGATAAAACGTGTGCAAAAGAAGAATAGCGTAACTTCTAATCCAACAACAGTAAATTACAAATGCATGGAGTGTAAAATACTTAGAGAAGAAACAAACAACATGATGTCATCAATAAGAACATTAGAAACTATTAAATCACTCTTAACAACTGAAAATAATAATCTAGAAAAAAACTACACTCTATGGAAAATGTTAAATCTTCTTGTTTATGTTGCTTTCCCCTCTAGCTACTAAATCAAGCATTAGGGCTGAATCTGAAAGCTTATCTGACTGGCAGGAAGTGAAAATCTAAAAAAAGGCAATCTCCAGTTAAAATAACCACAAGTACACAATCAATCTCAATAATCGCTTTGATGCTCTATCTAAAATCCACGAGTACAGTCAAGAAGATGTCATAGAAAAAGTTCCATCCACAATCATGAAACCATCCAATAAAACTGTAACCAATAAGTTAATGTCAAACAAAAAAATCAGGACAAAATAAAAGTGCTTTTGTGTGCCGATAGCCACGACAGGGATCTCTCGAACCACCTGAATGAAAACACAAATTTGTTTGAGGCAGTAGGTTTTGTAAGACCGGGAACCTGTGAAAATGAAATCAGTTTCGTCAAACAATGAATGTAATTTATATTTTATAATTATTAAAAAAATACACGAAACAACCAAAACGGCATCTTATTTTATAGCCATTCGTATTTTATGGATTTTATTTGAATCAAAATATCAAACTATAACCATAAAGTCAATGCTATAACCCCCCTGTGTCTCATTATATAATTAAGGGTAGCTACAAAGATCACACATTGTAAGAAAAGAGCAAAGAACGAACCATTTCGAAAAATGGCAAGCACTGTCTAATGTCACTACCCGTGCATGTTACTTGACACAAACAGGTGTTAGCCTGATTATCTTGAGACACGGACCAGTTGTCAATATAAGACAAACAACAAAACCGACAGCTGACGACTGACTATACTAGCACCGAACCTTACACATCACACTGCTGAGGCTGATCCCTTTTAGATATAAAATAATTATAGTTTGACGATCCATATGATTTGTCCTAATATGTAGTTGCCTGGTTCTTGTCTTGGACTTGTGTCAGTTGTATAGTATTGTTTTAATTGATTGCGTGTTGAATTTCAGCATATTATGATCATCAATGTATAATACTCCCCGGTAGTAGGCCTATATAAATCGATGCGTAGCGTATGGTTTGCAAGGATTATAATATATAGGTAATGATAACATTGTAAAGGAGGTGTTTAAACTGCTGTATATTTTGCTAATCAACAAGACCTTCTGATGGATGCCATGTTTGTATTTAAGTGTTTTGACTTTGTTTAGGATTTAAAATGCACGGTATGTTAAGTAATAAAATAAGTTTCCCAACAAAGGATACTGTATATATAAAATGTATAAAATACCCCCACCGCAGCATACCTGCCAACTAAGCAAATTTCCATGTGTCTGAACTGATTTTTGATAAAATCTATTTAAATAAAATTAGGTTTAACTAGTACCTAGGTTTGCTGCTACAAGGAAACTAATTATGCGAGTGTTTTAGTAAAATATTAATAGCTTAGTATAAAATAATAAATTGGCCAAGTTTAATCCAAATATATCAATAAACAAGCAAACTACATCATTTTACAATATTCTCCATAAGAATAACATGGGAATTTTGAATTTACAATTTTTGAATTTTCTCCGTTACCAATAACCGTACAAAAACACTTTGACATACTAAATTATTTGTTTTTTTAAGCTCTTTAACAAGGTCTTGAGAGAAATTGAGAAATTTTGTGTTTTGAGGGTCAAAAATGAGAAAACCCATTTTTTTACCCCATAAAAGCCCTCGTAAAACACTGTTCCCATGGTCCGATCATGCTGGTTCGCAAACTCATTCAAGTTTATCCCGCCTTACACCTTCAAACCAAATTTCATCAAAATCGGACAAAAATTACTCAAGTTATCGCGTTCACGGACGTATATATATATATAAATCTATATATATATATATATATATATATATACATATATAAAAATTTGAACGAATAGTGTTTTTGGCCTCTGGGGACATCAAAATGAAAAAGTAAATCGGTCCCGGGCCTAGGTCTTACCGTGCCACCTACGGTAATAGCTACTTCCCTATAGGGAAATTCGCTAAAACCAAACTGTAGTAGCCTATGTGAGTAAATGTAGGACGTAAACTATAGTGCAGCCGTGGATGCAATTGATGCCATGGTTCAGGACATTCACAGGGCTTTTGAAAAAAAAGATTTTGCCTGGGCCACCTTCATTGATCTTAGGTCAAAGCCTTTGATTGTGTTGTCTTGCTGCAAGTTGGAATTTTATGGAATTAGAAACAGTGTTCTAAATCTTTTGTGGTCTTATCAAACAAATCGAAGATAAGATCGGTAGCCTATATGCTGATGGTGAATGGTCCTTCAGCATCTGCGGGGTACCTCAAGGCTCTGTTTTGGGTCCCCTTCTGTTCTTAATTGCCATATAGCCTAAATGATCTGCCTATGAATTCTGGTTGCAATTTCTATCTCTATGCGAATGATATCACCTAGCTCTCTTGTCACAGTGACCTTTTGCATCTTATATCTCTAGTCAGAAACACAGTCAACACTGCTGCCGAGTGGTTTTCAGCCAATAGTTTTCTATATAAATAAAATTAGAGTTTTGTCTGTACATTGCTCAGAATCATAAACTTTTAGGTTATTTTTACGTTTTATTCATTAAAGAAACCGAAACAAGTCTCATCTAAATTTCTGTCCGTCTGTCTTCCTGTCTGTCACGGCCCAAGAGCCATTTTACGTGGCCTTCTCCTAAAAAACGAGAGTACCTATCAAGTTCCAAATCATTTTAATGTATTCACTGGATTGGCGAGATTGTCTTTAGCCATTAAAATATGGCGTCACTACTTTGTAAATGACCGACGTTTAAAAACCCAATTTTGTGCGATTTTTTGTAAAGTTTTCTCCCAATGTTTATCACATATTCATCTATGAAGTAACGAACAGCTGTTCAAATCAAGATTATTTCTTCTAGCTGTCACTGACTGGTATGTTTCCATTGAATGTTGTTTACAAATACCATAACCAATTCCTATCACGTTTTGAAAGAAAATTCAAACCAAGTAAGATTAAAAACGTTTTTCCTTACATAACGGATTTAATTAATCGCAAGTGCAATAATTTGTACGGTAACCGTAAATTAAAAAAAGAGATTCTTTGTGCATAAAATTGTTCTAGAGTTTTGATAACCGGGGAAAAGACCTTGAATCAGTGTTGTATATGGCTGGGAAACTTACATTTTTTAAATGAGCGTTTACAGTCGAGACTCGGCACACGACCGACGCGCGTCTACATGTCCATAGTCAAAATTAAAGTAGGCCTACAGTGTATTTATTTTTTATTCGTCATGTGTATAAGTGTACAGTTCGTGAATGTGTTTCAAAAACTCCAAGACGCACCTAATGGGGAAGTTTAAGACCTTATATTAGGACTGATGATGGCGATTTAATTTCACCGAAATGCATCTCCTGTAATAGGATACATTACGATCGACCGGCGGACACAGGTAATTTAACCTTTTATTGATTGTCATACCGATCCGGAACAACAACAAACAACATAAAATGAAGTTAGGTATAATTGTTTGGCCAGCATATCTGAAAATATGCAAACCAACTGCTGTTCTTTATACTGTATATAAGAAGGTTTCAACTGAATACTACAAGATCCCCGTGCGTAAAACGGGTACACAGCTGCTAGTCTTTTGAATAAAGACAAAACCCAATCAGTTATAACTTATTGTGTCTGCTTTCACTACAATATGGACGATACGGAAGAAATGAAAATTTTCAGTCTATTCAAAGACCTTAACCTATGCCTATGCCACATAACTCATTAGAAGGCCTATCCTACTATTTGTCTTGTTTACCTATGTTTTAATAGTTGTGTGTACAAATGAATTATATTAGTCTGATTTTTTTTCTTAAAATTTGTTTACCCAAAACTAAGTTTTTTCCAAATAAGTAACTCCAGTAATGTTTAATTAACAAAACTAATTCTAACCTAAATATTAAATAAAAACATACCATACCAATGAATGTGTTATTCATTAACATGAAGGCCTAGCTGTAATTTTGTTTCCGCTACACGAAAGTTATTTATACTATCCATCGTTGTATAATACACTTCATAACATAATTATTCTTTAAAACTCAAGTAACAATAAAACAGAATATATTTTATGCTTACTAAACGGCAGAACTAAATTGAAACCTAACCCCAAATATGGCAGTAAAGGAAATTCATCCATCTGATCACGATCACGAACTTGGAACTTGTACAAAAAAATATCTAAAGCTACTGTAACTGTACTGAACAGCTGTTATAGTTTCAGATTCTGCAACAGCCGACATTTTCTAGTATTGCCAACAGATAAAACTAAATTTACTCAGTCATCGTCTACATATACTAAACAGTGTAAGTATTTTTTATAAATTATATATGTTAGATTATAACGTTAGTGATAAGAAGACAACAGCAACAAAGGCGAAAGGTAAACTGATATATTGTCGTCCGCAGGTATTACTCCACATAAATCATAAATCATTTTATTTGGCCATTAAATACAAACTGTACAATATACAATTCAACATGCACAAATCAAACATCAAATAATAAAAAACAACATGTAAGCAAACAAAATAAAATCAAGAGTTCACAGCAAACAGCATCTGCAAAGCTGCAAACCATGCATCTTACCAAGCTATACATTACTTGTGCTATCTTTCCTTTAATCATGCTAGAGAGATCTGCTTCATAAAACTCATCCAAGCTATATAGAGGGTTTGACAAAAGCCATGATTTTATGGTTTTTACAGACTTTAGTTTTACACAGGTTTTTTTACAGCTGATGGGAGGCAATTGAAAAATTTCATCCCTGAAACAGGATAACAATTCAAGACCAAACAAACTTAACCTAGATCTGTTCATGTGAAAGTTATTTCTATTCCTTGTATTATACATATGGATGTCGCTGTTTGTCAGAAATACACTCTCATTATCTTTGATTGCTACTAGGCACTGAAAAATGTAAATATTAACAATAGTCATTGCACCGCACCACACAGTTTGAACAATATGGTTTGCAATGGGCTCGGTGTAGGGCATTACATACAATTCTTACTGCTATTTTCTGCAACAGAAGAACGACAGAAGAACATAGTTTGAAGGAAAGAAGCACACCTCTACAAGTAATGGAATACCACCGTCCACCATAGACCATAATATACCTTCTTGTTTAGTCTATAGGCACGGCCACCTTTAACTACCTATTGGTCTTGTCGAGTAATGAGAAATGGGTTCACGATGATAATGTCGCTACGGTAGTAAGTAGAATGTTGGAGGTGCAGCAGCAGGGAATGCCTGATCTGATCTCCTGCTTTACAACTGTTAGGAGTTCATCATTGAGGTTCCTCAAGGACAGATATTAATTGGCAATCTTGTAGGGGAGAAGTCACCTTTCTGAAACTGATTGGTAGAAAGCAGGCATTCATCATGTGCCTGGATAATTGAAGGCCACTTTATAGAATACTTCTTAAACTAACTGGGGCACAACAATCCAACAAATCGGGATAAAACACCTTATAATATTGAGGCCTGAGCTCCAATTAACCCATACCAGAAAAGATAAGATAGGAATGCAAGAATAAAATACCAAATTATTGATTAGACATCTCACAAAAAACCAATAGTTATTCCTAAATTACAAAAAGACTGGCCTGTTGACAGCCAATTAAGGTATTACAGTAAAATTATGAATTAGCAGGACGGCAAACAATGGATAAACCTTGTTAGACAATCCTTCACAGGGACGTCTTGGCAATTATTTGATTAGACAATCCTTGAGCATTAAAACTATAAAACTTTACTACCGTAAAGTTGAAGTAAAATACCTGTTTGAGAAATGCCTAGATGCAACAAAAAAATTGTATTACAATGGATTTTGCACCTGTGAAACGATTAAAGCATTACAATTGGAAGCATTTGTTGTGCAAGTATTCAAGCCTGAACCCCCCTTATGACCTTATTATGGTCACTAATGGGTTGATGGAGAAAATTCTGGAAAAATTAAAAGAAATACTTTGTTTTAGTGAAGTAAGCAGACATATTCTTCTGTCTTGGTAATTTTCATTTATTCTGTATCTTATACAGTTAATAATATATACCAGGAATTCCTTTCTGTCTTATAAGGTAAAATATTTAAATTGTAAATAATAAATTGTTCACTGATTGCATCAGGTTAGTTCTTCCTTATGATCGACATGAATTTGAACACTCTATTCTACATTTACCACCCAAAATATTCTATGTAAAACAAATATATCTAAAAAAGTAAACTATTGCTACTTACAAAACTTTCCTTTTCCTAGCTAAAATTTATGAAAATTTGCCTATCAGCAGGATCGACTTTGCACAAAACATCTAAACGCATAATATTTATTTTAAATCCGACACCAGATCAAATAGCGCACAAAGGGTGATTGGAGAGATGAGGTGTAATCTTATCTCAACCTGAACACAATTTCTGCATTAGGATTTATAACAATGTAATTTTATATTTTTAGGGAATTTCCCTTATAGGGCTAGCTATCACTTTAGGTGGCATATAAACACCCAGACATTCCTAATAAAACTATTGTAAACTAGACTATTTAGATTTTAGACCCTTAAAAATTAAGAAATAGTAAGGATCTAGCTTTTAATAATAAAGTTGTTTATTTTCAAAAACTTCAGTTGTCTCACACTGACAACTGTTGTGTCAAACATCACATTCTTATAGTACCCGATATGCACAGAATGTCGGAATAACTACCTCCCATTTAGCTAAGTCTTACTCATTAACAAATTCCTCTTACATTTCTGAAGTTTTATATCGTAATGTTATCTCCCGTTGTAATTCTTATAATTTGTTTCATTCTCCATTGATTACTATTTTCAAAAAATGCATCACTGGCTGTCTGATAGAGTGGGGTGTAGATGAATCAGAACTCCTAATCAAAGCAGAGTACAGGCAGACTTGACCCTACTTATTCTCTCGTAATTATTATTGAATTACTAACATCGAACATTCTTAACTATAGTATGTCTATGCCCTCCGCCTTGCCTCATTCCTCAAATTGCTCATTTCACTAATTTAGCCTCAGAATAGTTGACGGTACAATTATATAAGTATTAAATTACTTGTTTTTTCAAGATTTTCTAAATATTTATGAATATTATTGTTTTCCAACAAATACATAAGTCACTGATATAGCGACTGAGCCTACGCACAGGCTTCCCGCCCATGTAGGCTTATTTCCTAAATGACTACATTTAACATAGCTTTCTCTGAAACCTTCCATCCTTTGTTATTATTATTATTAAGTTTACATCTATTTTTATAATTATTTATTTTATCCATGCAATTGCAAGTAAGGTGTCTGTTTCACTGGAAGTTTATGTTTATTTTTTTTTCTGTTGAATATTTTTGGAAATAAATTATATTTTGATTTTTGATTTGATTTTGTCTGATCAATCCCAATCTTCTACTAACTTAGTTGACATTTTACTACTGTTATTTCCCATCAACTAAATCAAGACAAACAATATAAATTGATTTTAAAATTACTTCATTGGGGTTTGTCAACAGGGAAAGGGTGCAGAAGGTAATAAGGCAGTTCTTTCAATAAATTGTAAAAACTGTTATCCATTATTGATCGTAGCCCAGTCTTTAAAAAAGGAAAATTCAAGATTACAATCAACGTAGCATCCCACAACATTTCATAAGCTTTTTTCTCTTGGAGTAATATTAAAGAGAAGTAAGGAACAGAGGATACACTACAAGGTACACTTAAGTGGTGTCTAGCACTTGTGCTGGTGTCTAGAACACTTAAGTGGTGTCTAGCACTTGTGCTGTCTAGAGCAAAGTCCCGGACCTCCCCATCCTCATGTACTACAACGCTCTTGGTGGAGGAAGACCCTGTGCCCTGTCTGATAGGAATTTTCTTACAGTGCTCGCTGTTCGGGCTCTTCCTTACTCGTCACAAGTATATTTCCGCTCCAACATACCAGAGCTGAAAGCGCACAGTTGTCCAATTAGCATATTCCTCCACCTTTCTTCTTTGGTAAAAAAAAAACCCATGAAGAAACTTTGTCTACTTCAGACAAAGTCAAGGATGTTAGATAATAACTACTTTCTACAAACGGAGCAAGTTAAGAATTTATTCACATTTCTACCGTTGTTAGATCAATTTTATTTATCAAATATTGGAAGTAAAAAAATAACAAAACAACAGTTATTAGAAGTATATCAACTTGAAGGAATATGTTCGTCTAATGTGAGGATGGTCTTCTGTCTATACGTTTCTTCCAGTAGAACTAACAAGAGGTTAATGAACGGTGGTTGAGATCAGGTTAGGTCCTAAGGAATTCACTTCTTTTCTTTGGGAACTAGGGGTTTCCCCATATCCTTCCCCCGAAGTTTTATTTCTGAAACATATTATGTGACAGTTATTAACAATTCCAGTAATAAATTTAAGAATAGGACCATTAAAAAATTAGTTTATACTTAACAAGAAACACTACTTGGTAAGACTACGCCAAACGGCGTTCTGGTACCTCTCAACAATTTTTTGAGGGTGGATAGGGGTGGGGGTCATAACTCTTGGTAGGTTACAATTAATTCTGGCATCTTATTTTTTACAAATCGAGCACTGAGACCACTTGAGAGCATCACAGAATCAAGATTGTATATTATCTTATTACTACATTTTCTATTTCCCCAGACAATTATTTCAAATAACTACGTTTTAAATTGTCAAATAACTAAGTTTTAAATTAAAAGAAACTAGTACATGTTTTAAGAACATTACAATTAGGCTAATATTGATTAAACCTTACAAAACTGAGCCAAAAATACATTTTAAAACAAAAGGTTAGTTTTTTAAGGGAAAAAAGCATCTTGGCGTTGTAATAATTATTGAGGAGAAAGGAAGGATAAACAACTAACTCACCTGAATAAAGAAGTCTCAGGAGGTCAATAGAACACATAGAAAGTACACATTAAACTGACATTTCGCCCCTTTCAGGGGCTTTTTTAGAGGTAAAAGGTAGAATGCATGAATAGTATAGAGGTTGGTAATAAAGTCCGATGACAGTTAAATATTTTCTAAACGACAACAGATAAATCAATAAGATTTGATACATCAACACCACACTTAAAAATCTACTTTTTTTAGGAAATATCAATTTTCTGTCATATCATGGGGACATGATAGGTTATTTCAAGGTTATTGCAAGGAGTCAGAAGGAAATCTTAAATAGAAGCATAGGTTGACATGTACATCAAATTAAAGGTCTTTACTAGCAGAATATAATGCCGCAAATTTGAACTCAAACGGACAACCGAGCCAAGAATGACAGTTGTTCAAAGATTCATTTAATTTGCATTGCTATTATACGCTTACTCCTCAGGGGGCACAGCCCTAGGAATCGGAAGAAAATTGTTAACGTAAGCATAGGTCGATGTGCACATCAAATTAAAGGTCTTCACTAGTAGATTACAATGCCGTAAATTCAAGCTCAAAAGAACGCCAGAGTAAAAAATGGCAGTCGTTCAAAGATTCAAAATGGCAGATTCAAGAAATCTTTGAACGGCTGCCATTTTGCGCAGTATCAACGTTTTGAGGTGCGATTTGCGGCATTGTATTCTACTAAAAAAGACCTTTCATTTGATGTGCATATTGACCTATGCTTCCATTTAAGATTTTCTTCCGACTCCTTGTGGCCCACAAGGAGTCACAAGCATTCCACCTGATGGAGGTCGACCTGAAGAGTTATTCAATCACTGAATATGTGTTAAGATCAAGTTTTATGCTCTGTAACTTTGTACCAAGTATTGTAGCTCTATCTACATAATTTTTTTAAATATTTAACTGTCTTCGGACTTTATTACCACCCTGTATGTGTAATATAGAGAGCTATAAATTATTCTAAACCCTAACTTACCGAGGACCCGTTCTATCTTGCCAATGACAGCCTGGTTGGGGATCCCTCGTCCAGCCTCATAATCGTTTATCACTTGGGGTTTTTCATTACATTTCTGAAATTGAAAAACATGTAACTGTTATATTTAGATTACACATTTAATGTCCTAATAGGCCTGGGCCTGTGTGTGCAAGCTCCCAAGAGAAAAAAAGTAAAAAAATGTCTAGGAATAAAAATAAAAATGTATAACTTAACATCTTTTTTAAATTGATTTTTAAAATCAGGCCAAAAAAGTATTTTGATTTTGAAGTTCATAGGAACAAATAATTGTTGGTAAAATTAACTAATTTTCAACATTGCACAACAACTTCAACATTGATCTCAAACACAGAATTGGCTCTGGGACGTCTTCGAGCGGTACACATTGTATTGCCACTGGCACCATGCTGGCTCGGCGCTGCTGCTTGGAGTGAATAGGGGTACATGCGCGTGTTAATGTTACCACCCTCGCCTCACAATAAATTAGCTGGCGTCTTGTCATATTTTTTTAAATATTTATTTTTGCAAATGCCTAAATTGAATAGAACCAGTTATAAACCAAAACCCAATATTGTGATCAGCTTACAGTACGCCTATCACTAAAGTAACTTTTAACCAGACTAGGGGACAGAAAAATTATTGGGCCTATGTGCGCCCAAATGGTAAATACAGCCCGGTTAGAGTCGTATGTTCTATCTGTGTAATATTTATTTAACTGTTGACGCAATGAAAATTGAAACATTTCTTGTTAGTTGTAAATACAATCATTTAGTTTAGTGTCCCACTATGTATTCGACGATGGAGTAACCTCCAAAACAGCCGTAGAGCAATAATAGGCTAAATCTGGATTGTGAAAACAGTAAGCAACTAATAAATCCACACTTAATCCACCATTAAAAAAATCACCGTTCATAAAATGTGTAAATGTTGACCGATTAGCATTAAATTTCGTACATAGGCTACCAAACAGAAATTTTAAGACAAACCACAATTTTGCCTTGTTTTTGTGGCATTAATAATAGTACCTGGGGACCGAGCTTTGCTCGGGGAAAATTATTACTTTACTCTGAAAAGTATTGCAAATACATTAATCCACTCCAAATCTCCACACTGCTAACCTTCACTACTTACATCACCACTCCCTACGTCGTGGACCTGTTTGCCCTCCTTCCCTAAACCATTTTAGAATTGCAGATACATAAATGCCACAGACAGTTCCCACACTCTGCACTGCTAGCATTACTACTTCCTACACCATTTCCTACGTCATGGACCTGTTTTCCTCTCCTCCTTTCTCGTAGCATTTTAGGATTGTAGATACCTTAATGTAGTTCCCATAAACAGTTCCCAGGCTCCAGACTGCTCGCCTTTACTACTTCCTTCACCACTTCCTACGTCGCGGACCTGTTTCTCCCCCTTCCAATGGCATTTTAGGATTGCAGATACCCTAATCTAATCGTCATTAACAGTTCCAACACTCCGGGCTGCTTGCCTTTACTACTTCCTTCACCTCTTCCTACGTCGCAGACCTGTTTCCCTCCATTCCCATAGCATTTTAGGATTGTAGATACCTTAATCTAATCGTCATAAACATTTCCCACACTCCTGAATGCTCACCTTTACTACTTCCTTCACCACTTCATATGTCGCAGACCTCTTTCCATCCCTTCCTATAGGATTTTAGGATTGTTGATTCTTATATCTAATCGTCATAAACAGTTTCCACACTCCAGACTGCTCGCCTTTACTACTTCCTTCACCACTTCCTACGTCGCGGACATGATTCCCTCCCGTCCCATAGCATTTTAGGATTGTAGATAACTTGATCTAATCGTTATTAACAGTTCCCACCCTCCGGACTGCTCACATTTACTACTTCCTTCACCACTTCCTACGTCGTGAACCTGTTTCCCTCCCTTCCCATAGCATTTTAGGATTGCAGATTCCTTAATCTAATCGTCATAAACAGTTTTCACACTCCAGACTGCTCGCCTTTACTACTTCCTTCACCACTTCCTACGTCGCGGACCTCTTTCCATCCCTTCCCATTAGATTTTAGGATTGCAGATTCCTTATTCTAATCGTCTTAAACAGTTTCCACACTCCAGGCTGCTCGCCTTTACTACTTCCTTCACCACTTCCTACGTCGCGGACCTCTTTCCATCCCTTCCCATAGGATTTTAGGATTGCAGATTCCTTAATCTAATCGTCTTAAACAGTTTCCACACTCCAGACTGCTCGCCTTTACTACTTCCTTCACCACTTCCTACGTCGCGGACCTGATTCCCTCCCTTCCCATAGCATTTTAGGATAGTGGATAACTTGTTTTAATCGTTATTAACAATTCCCACACTCCGGACTGCTCAGCCTTGCTACTTCCTTCACCACTCCCTATGTCGTAGACCTGTTTGCCCTCCTTCTTTATACTATTTCAGAATTGCAGATACATAAATGCCACAGACGGTTCCCACACTCTGCACTGCTAGCATTACTACTTCCTACACCATTTCCTACGTCATGGACCTGTTTTCCTCCCTTCTCGTAGCATTTTAGGATTGTAGATACCTTAATGTAATTCCCATAAACAGTTCCCAGACTCCAGACTGCTCGCCTTTACTACTTCCTTCACCACTTCCTACGTCGCGGACCTGTTTCCCTCCATTCCCATTGCATTTTAGGATTGTAGATTCCTTAATCTAATCGTCATAAACAGTTTTCACACTCCAGACTGCTCGCCTTTACTACTTCCTTCACCACTTCCTACATCGCGGACCTCTTTCCATCCCTTCCCATAGGATTTTAGGATTGCAGATTCCTTAATCTAATCGTCTTAAACAGTTTCCACACTCCAGACTGCTTGCCTTTACTACTTCCTTCACCACTTCCTACGTCGCGGACCTGATTCCCTCCCTTCCCATAGCATTTTAGGATTGTAGATAACTTGTTTCAATCGTTATTAACAATTCCCACACTCCGGACTGCTCACCCTTGCTACTTCCTTCACCACTCCCTATGTCGTAGACCTGTTTGCCCTCCTTCTTTATACTATTTTAAAATTGCAGATACATAAATGCCACAGACGGTTTCCACACTCTGCACTGCTAGCCTTACAACTTCCTTCCCCATTTCCTACGTCATGGACCTGTTTTCCTCCCTCCCATCACGTTTTAGGATTGCAGATACCTTAATTTAATCGTCATAAACAGTTCCCACACTCCAGACTGCTCGCCTTTACTACTTCCTTCACCACTTCCTATGTCGTGGACCTGTTTTCCTCCCTTTCCATAGCATTTAAGGATTGCAGATACCGTAATCTAATCGTCATAAACAGATCCCACACTCCACACTGCTACCCTTGACTATAGAATCTAGTAATCTTCAGTATAATCTTTGCTCAATAGTAACAACTGATGTTTTTCCTTTTGTACTGTATTTTGTTTTGCTAGTATACTGTGGATAGACAAATTACAAGCTACAAGTCTTTTGTTTACTTTTTCCTTGTTATTTAATTCAGCCAACATGGTTACCTAGCAACCCATAAGACTAAAGTTAAAAAAATGTGATTTTCAATTCCATTTTTCTACGTAATTAGATTTTTGATGGCAGTTCTAATTGCAGTAAACTCGTTTTTAGGCCAGAAATAAACTATATACAACATTTGAAGAAAATCGTCGGAGCCGTTTTCGAGATCTTGGTGCAAGCATACATACATACATACATACATACATACATACAAGCAAACTTTGCTCGTATTAGAGTATAGGATTGAAGAAAACTACATTGGGCTACCTGGTTCCCTTTGTGTGAACTCAAGTTAAGCGGTAGAATAAAGCACCAGCTTTCACACCGGTGAACGACACCCGTATTAGAACATGAACCCAACCCTTTGGTTCAGCATAGACTGTCCGAAACTAGGGTTTATTAATAATATGTCATACTAATTATTTCAAAAACATGGACTTACAGTGGCCAGATCTTTCTGACTCCACCCCTTGGCCTGACGACCCAGTTGTATAGTCTTTCCGAGATCCAAGGGAATCTTATCATGTTTTAGTTCTTCCGTCTCCCTGTCTAGCTTTGCAGTGTTCTTCGTTATGACATGCTGCTTATTTTGTCCTCCTCCCCCTGTAAAAAAATGTGTTTAACTGACAGGGTTTGAACCAATATTTTAAGTTAATACTATTGAAAATATTGTATTCTATTATACAATGTTATAAGAGGATTTTACAAATACTTTTCAAAATGCTGTTGGAGATATAGCCATTGGCTATTGCATTTTTTGAAATGTTTGTTTTGTTGTGTTCACCACCACTATTTCAATAGCACAAAAACAGTTAGGAGTTTTTGATCACTTTCCTTCAAAAGCGTTTGTGATAGGCCTACTGTGTATAAAATGCCACCAAAGGTTAATATTAATTAACTGCCATATGTTGTGTTTTATTTATTAATGTTCTTTTGGTAAACCCATGTATAATTAGGCCTAATAACTTATAGTGTTCTACACTCGGACGTAAAATGACTCTTTCGACCCAAGTTTCACCAAATTCAACAAGTTTCGGAAAATGAGCAAGAGTTGGAAAGACACTTTTTTTCCGTGTGATAAACTATATTTTTTGACATATTGCAATATTATTCAACAAAGTAAGTTAAAAAACAAAAGATTTTCATGTAAAGATAACCTCTCAAACGATTTTCAACATGTTTTCAATTTCGCTTAGCAAACAAGCAGCTGTTTTGTAAGTGATTAATAATTTTGTCTATTACAATTGTGTTAGTGTACACAAACTACTATTACTACTTCTACAATCAATAAGTCAACTATCAAGAATGCAACAATAAGCTACAACCGATTAAATCAATCTTTACAAAGTGAAGTTTGTAACTGAGTTTACGACAGCTGACTTTTACTCTTTGGGGAGTAAAATAGCTAATTCAGACACACAACTCATGTATTAAACCCATCTGTTTTTGCTGCAGTAATAACTAAAAATTATTCTTCGTTGTCGTAATGAAATTAAGGTCTCTTGTTGAATTGTATTTTTTTGTCTGTCTTTTAATATTTTTAAAAACTTTTTTAGCACTTACATTTCTGCTGGGTATCCACAGGGGCGCCTTCCCTTCTGGCTCTGTTCACAGCCTGGAACAAGAGACAAGAACGATAAAATATATACTTTATAACAAACATTTGGTTGATAGGAGTTGGCTTATATTTAGAAAACATAATAAAATATAACATCCTAAATCAAAGTTTTCTTTTTGTTTAAGACCTGTTCTTACACAGTTGGAAAACTTAAAACTCTTCCTAGGTGGCCAACAAAATTATTTTATTTGGACAGAAACTAAAAAATATATTTTTATATCATAAGTTTTAGAATTATATAAATAGTTGACCTATGCAGCACGTCCAAAATAATGTTTAGTACTTAATTCGGGTTAATTTATGAAAAAGATGTTTTGCGGATATATCCGCCAATTGTGCAGAGCACACTGTAAACTGAGTAAATAGGTTTAAAAGATCAAATTTATTACCATCAAAAAAATATTTCTTTTTGATTTCAATTTATACATTTTCATTTTCACTTATCACAGAGAGAAAAAGAGAAAAACTGTAAAGACTAACTTTTGCCGCGAAAGGTTAACTTGGGGCGTAAATGCCATAAACACAGGCAGCAAGGGGGAAAATGTCTTTTTCTTCATGAAAAACATTCCTAGTACATCATTTGAGGATATAATTGAATAAAAGGACGATTTTACTAAGTTATTATAGACAAACGACTACAGTATTAATTGTTGTAACAAGCGGCAGATATATCTGCCTGCAGATTATCAGTCCTCAGATAATTTATAATTAATTTCAATAATTTATCTATCCTGAATACGTTTAAAGCTTGTATTGATCAGCTTCTGACGTTTGAAACACATGCACAAGCAACACACTGTTTAAATACTTATTAGACCTAATAGTGGCGTACCAACTGTACAGGTGCTGCACTGAGTGTAGTAAGCAACAACTTTAACTTTTGTGCTCCAATAACCTGACTTATACTTAAAAAATAATATTTAGACTTACTGTTTAAATTGGTTGTTATTCTATTAAATAAAAAATAGCAATAGGTATAGTCAACAACTCCACTATCTTCAGGAGATAGCTGTGACATTCAAGTGCTAAATATATTGATTGACCAATAACATCTATTGTATCACTGCGGTTGTATTTATACCGCTTTAGTTAGAGATTAAAATTAAGGTCATGTTAAATACCCAATCATTCCTGTTTTATTGGTAAACTCATACATAATTCAAAGCTAAACAAGATTAGGAAGTAACTATTTTAGACAAATAAATAATATATGGATCAAGGGTAGGCAGTGTGTTTGGAAAAAGGCTTACTAGTTTGTTCTAAAATAATGATGACATAGTTTTAAATTGCCGGTTGTTTTGATCATCAATGCTTTTAAGAAAATCTCATCATTTGATAATTTTGGTAAAACCCTAAATTAGTAGTAGGCCTACCCATGTTGTAGTAGGTTACATTCAATCATATCGTACCAACCATACCTGCTTGTAAACACCTGAGAAACAAAGGCTAATTTAGATATTTTTACACATTCAAAAGTTACATAATTGGCAGTGAATCTGATAATCACTACAGATTACATATTGTATTGAGAGACACTGACTTGTGAACCGTCTTATAACGATACAGTCTGTATGGCCTTTCAAACAAATCATGTTTTTACGTGGTATTCTTGCAGCTCTACTCGCAGTATGCCTTGCCGATAACTTCTTGAAAAATGCTGACGAGTTTAAAAAGTTTGATGATGAAATATTCCGGAACATATATGATCCAGCGACTCTTTATGGCTGGGAAAAAGTGTTAGAAAAAATCAATTTTTACATTAAGAGTTTTGAAAATTTTATACTGGAAGTACACCAAGGGACGACCACTTTGGACGAAGCAGAAAGGTTGTGGAACAAGTCGATGCCTCGGTTTATCACCCAGGATCTGGATCCTACGATGTATTCTGATATGATAAAGCTACAAAAGGATCAGCTGGACAGGTTTCATGATCTGCAGACTTTTGCTGAAAATATGTGGGAAAAGTTGAGTGAAATAGTGTTAACGAAAAATCATACACTTGAATGAGTGAAAGACTTCTTCAAGTGTCTTGATAGGTAAATGTTTATATTATATTATCGTTTGGCAAAGGATATCGATCATAAGTTCATGTTGAAGCCAAGCGAAATTTAATAATTTGGAACTTACCTTCTCTATTATTACACAGAGAGGAGAATATGTAACCACTCATTAAGGACAAATAGTGTTTATGTATTATAAGTTATTGAAACCATGTTTTAGAATCTTAAAGGTAAATATAGACATTTTAAGTTCTCATTTTTAGCAAACTTTCAATGGAAGTGACCCACACTTTGGCACGGGGCCATTAATTGTTTATTCACATCCTACCTTCACATCCTAGAACAATGGGCTCTAGCTCGGGACTGTTTTGAAAGTTAAGTTTAGTAAGTTTAAATAAGTTTAGATTGGTAGATGTTCCTGACCTGACTGTAGCAGAATGAAATATTCAGAGGTAAAGGGTAATAAAAACCAAAGTGCCATAACCAAGTGCCACAGCACATAAAAGTTGGTCACCTCAAATATCAGATTCTTAGATACAATATGCTAACTTAGCCATTTTACTTTCTTCACAACTTAGGTCCCCTTAAAATACACAAGCCTAATCTAGTGTCATTTCATGACACCCGTAATCCTGAACTAATTTGAAAGTAACAAATTTTGAATATTTATAAGCACGATTTGTGGATGCGATATTCCCTGGTCTGGATTAACGTCGGTACTAGTGAGTTTTACGACTATCAGCAGAATATCCCTATAATTACACTAATTTGTAGATTACAAGGCAAAAATGTGGTTCGGATTCCAGTATAAACTGTAGGTCTCTTAGTTGACATAAGACATAAGATCAATTTATTTCCTTTAGAGCTTATAATACACAAGTCATTGGAAGTTGCCATTGGCTGTATGGGCTATTAATTAACACTCCTATCCATGGAACATGTCGGCCTTATTCAGTAAGAAGACTACAAGACCATGTGAAGAGACTACATATATACTACAAAGATCGTGCCACTCTTCCTTTACTTAACTCCATTCATACTTGGCTTACCATTTCTAGCCTACTTTCTTATGGTCGCCATTTCAATTGAAAGGGGTACCTAGCCTAAAGGCTATTAAAGTACAACGTACAGTATCTCCGTTTGGAAGGGCTTATTAAAGACCTATAGACTACCGAGTTTTGTAAAGCTTAAAACATAGGCCTACACAATTCAAGCCGTTTTCTTATTTTGAAAATACCTCTGCTGCCTACGTTAACTCACGCCAACGTAAACTTAAGTTAAGTTAACTTAGGCAGCTGAGGTACCTATACAAGTTATAGTTCCTATGGTCCGACCATGCTGGTTTGCGAACTCATTCAAGTTTGACCGCATTACACCTTTAAACCAAATTTTGTAAAAATCTGACAAAAATTACTTAAGTTATTGCGTTTACGGACACACATCATACCGTAGCTTATATATAAATCTATAGTAGGCCTCAGTTAAAGTTATATTTGTTTGTATAAATATATAAAATTTTAACGGATAGTATTTTTGGCTTCTGAGGTGAAAAAGTAGGGCCTAAATTGGGTCCTGGCCTAGGTCTTACCATGTCAAGTACGGATTTACCTAGGTACTTCCCTAAAGAGAAATTCCCTAAATGGAAAAGAAAAACAGTGTAACCACAATAAGTTATAATCTGATTTAACAGGAATGGATTTTACGAAGAAACAAATTTTAAGTTACTAGGCCTAATCTTAGGTTTATAAAAAATCTTGGCTACATAAACTACCTACCATATGTATTTTATTGGAGGTTAGGCCTGCCATTTGAAACCAAATAAATTGTAACCAACTAAAGAGAAATTTGTTGGGAAATAATTATGAGAACATTTAATTATAAGTTTACGCTAAGGCTATGTTTTACGACTGCAACTAAGTTACGTACCTATCTAATATAAGTTAGGCTAACTTAGTAGCTTAACTCTGCCACTTTCACAAAAACGTAAAATGTGACTAACTTAAATTGTCATTGTTTTGACAGCATGAAATGTAAGGATCAAAATATCAAAATACTTTAATGTTCAAGTTACACTGTATAAAAAATTTATTTCCCGTTACAGTGGTAGGCTACTTTAGCACTGTTTCTTTGTAGAAAGAAAATGCCTTGTTAGGCCTTTGATTTCTTGAAACTTTGATGCATAAGTTACACATTGCACAACTGACTGCTCAAAATGTTTTTTTACTTTTGTGCTAAACTAACTTATACCTCGAGAAGTCTTAGGCCTAAGTTACGTCAATTTGTACTGTAAGTTAACAAGTTCATGTACAGTAACTTAAGTTATGAAATAAAATTAAGAGTCTTATCTTTCAATTGGTGCAAGCATTTAAAATTCTACAATAGTTTTTAACCATTCATTTTTACGCAGAGGATACTCGTCCGGTTACCGGCCGTGGATTAGGTGTCCGGCAGTGACGTCACCGGGTTGTGGGAGCCCGGAACACCAACCACAACGATACGATGTACAGCCAATATGACCGTGTTCGTGGTGTAGTGGATAGAGTGCTCGGCTGATATGCAAGAGGTCCCTGGTTCTAGCTTTGAATGTAATTTCTTCTTAACTGTACTGGTAGTCTGGTACATCTTTTGCTAGAATTTTTTGCATTTATAATTTTATTTCATGAACGGAATCCTTCATTCGATTTTTTCATTATCAGCAAGTTTGGTTGGTTAGGTTAGGTTATGACAGTAACTGCGGGACGCCTAATCCACGTCCCCGGACGTGAATCATCTGTGTTATTCTTAAGTTTAAAGACCTGTAGGCCTACAAGATAAGAATAGGCCTATGATAGGCTAGGGTAGTCTCTGTCACTACAGTCCTATCCTACTCCTACTGCGACTAGGCCAATGCCTATTGTAGTCACACTGCCGGTTTGAGGGTTAAACCCTAGCTGCTGTGACTTGAAAGCAAAATCTAACCTGAGTTCCCTTTTTTGGCAAAAAATATATCAGCCTAGCCTAGATTACTTTTTTTCTATAGAGGACCTAGGCTAAGTTTAAGTTACGTTTTATAACCCAAGCTCAGCATAAACCCAGGTCTATAGGCGATTGTTTAACTCAAAATACTTAAACCACGTAATACTAACCTGTTCACTTTTAAGGTGAGAAGCCTTAGGAGCTTTCTTGCGCAAAATGGTTACCGTCTCCCAGTCTGACATTTCGTTTTGGGAATGGTGTAACTTTCACAAATTATATTTTTAAGAATAAGTTAATACAGCTCAACCTGATTGTACTTTATTTTATTGCAACAACTTAAATTTTTTTACTAGTTTTAACAACAATAGATAAAATATCAACTGTAAATTTTAGTATTTCTTCATCAAATTCACACACAACACGTTTACTTTACTTTTTGTTTCTTTCTTCCAAACTCCAGACACGAGTATCAGCTGATGGCGCAGTCTGCTTTGCTTGCTCTGATTTTTTTTTACAAAATAATACCAACACAACACCCCTTAGTGCTAGATCGGCACTTCATCCATAGATTAATAACACATTGCGATAATATATATTGGGAGGATATTTATATTCTTATGGCTTCACTACTGTCATTAATTTGAAGTTTGCACAAGTAGTAACCAATATTACTAGGTGTACAATGCAGTTGTCTGCTTGCAATATTGAGCGGAGCCAGCATATTCAATGTCAATTATATATTTGGTTCGCATTTTAAATAGAACGAGGTGTTAGGTCCCGTCCTACGGGTATTTACTCAGGGGAGGTATAGAAGAGACTACGATGACAGCTGTGGGCTTCTTATTAGCTGAGGGAACGCCATTACCGTAACAAAACTGTCGGTAGCCATCGGCATCGGTGGTCTAATGGTTAGCGTGCCGGGCTGATATACTGTAGGTCCCGGGTTCGGATCCTGCTGGTAGCATTAACTTTTTGTCCAAGATTTTTTTATTATCAGCAAGTTTGGTTGGTTTGGTTCGGTTATTACAGTTTAATTTTATTATTAAGTCATTATAAAATTTTAATTGAGCAAATTCTAGTTTTATTTAATAAATTATTAATTATTTTTCCGATTACCAAACTTTTGTTATATTATTTCTTTATCAGCAAGTTTGGTTAGTTCGGTTAGGTTATGATAGTTTAATTTTATAATTAAAAAATAATAAAATTGAATTTGAGACATTTATAATTTTATTTTATGAACAGAACTATTTTTGCGATTAGTAAACCTTCATTGCCAAAGTGCTCTCTACTACAGCGCTGTTCACGGAGGAATTTTGAACTAAATGCCTCATTCGTACCTCCCCTAAGTCAGACCCCCGTCCTACGAATGCTATTACTCTCTCTACTGTAGGCAACTTATAATCAGCGTGCGTCTGTGCGAATCAGCTGCAAATCTCACTTCAACGCTTTTCACATCGTAAAAATTGCAGAATTAATGTTTTATTGTAAAATTATCGGATTTAAAATGCATATCGTATAGGCCTATGATGGAATAAAAACATATTTGGTCACACCAAATTTTTTTACAAGATGATATTTCACATTAAAACTGCAAGAAACTTTGTCTTTATATGTGTAAACTAGCTGATCTGAATTGTACACGGTTTTAACTGACTACTGAATTCCCGTACGTAGGACGGGCTAACACCTCGTATCCTTTATACAGTTGTGAGTTTTAAATGAGTTCCCCCCCTACTTTTTTCTACATTTCTTAAGATATCAACTCCGGACCACGCCAGATCATTGTAGAGTAGTAAGTACTTCATTTTGACTGGGTTTAAATTTTTGGCCGCCATCTTGGATCCGCCATATTGGATACAAAGCTATTTTTTCAAATGTAAAGGTAGGGTTGTGACCCACCGTTTCAAACTAGATTTTTAAGCTGAATACGATGCTGCAATCCGTTTTTAAAAATATTAATCCATTCTAAAGTTATGTGAACTTTTTATAACTTTATTTTTAGCCCATTATAAACATTGTGTATTTACAAACTAATGCCATAATCTCAAAATAGTGCTAGATAAAGATAAGTGGACACCAACATTTTGTTGACCTATTTTCACTTGGTTATGAGGGATGTATTTTTTCAGCCGCCATCTTGGATCCGCCATTATTCGAATATATACCGGTATTCAAATACTTTTATGGCAATGGTGTAACAATATGGCAATTTCAATTTTTCCAAGTCTACTTTTGTAAATCAAGTATTGCCATTCATGTATAAATGCATTTAAATGAAAATAAATGTAGTTCAGTTCTCCTCTAACATAAATAGGTTATATTTTCAAGCAAACTAAAACCCAAATTAAATATATTATTGTTCACTCTCATTCAATGAGGTAATGAATCATTTAATATTGTGAAATAACTAGACAAAAGTAGTCATTATAGATTTTGTGAGAAGTGAATTTCAATTTCAAAACAGTGCGATTCATTACTTCATTGAATTATTTTATATAATAATTCATAAATACTGGTAGTGTCCAAATTTAACATTTTAATAAGACAATTAATTAGTTATTGATCCCTCCTGAGTCGGGTACAGTGAAGATTCCATTCCAAATAAGTAAACTTGTAAGTTGTTGTTGTGAAGTGAATATTAAGCAAAGGTATTCATAACACTAGTATTCAGTGTACTCGAACTCGGAACACATATCGGCCGAATTCGAATTCATTCATTCTGGCTATTCAAACTAGATTGGTTTGGCTTCAAAGTATTATTGAACCAGGCCGAATGTCAGTATTCGAATACAGCCAGAAGTATTCGAATCTTTGAATAGGTACCTTGGTTGTATTCGAATAAGTATTCGACTCTGTATTCGAATGCCCCATCACTAGATGAGGGAGATGTATAGGTATTATGTATACATGTTTAATGATCATATTTACACATACTCGGTCACTAATATCGCTGTCGTGTGTCGTGTTGATCGGACAACCACAGACACACACGTAGTCACAGCAAGAGGTATTTAATTTCTTGGACTGGGGATGTTGGCGTTTGGGCAGTTCGATGGTTGCGTTGGGGATTTTGGAGTTTCCTGGTTTTTGGTCGGGTTGGTGCTTTGACCTCTGTAGAGATTTGCTTTGAAACCAGCAACACTATTAGAAATCAAAGCACCCACATGCCAGGAAAGTCCAAACCACCCACAAGACCTATCGCTGTGACCCCGCCCTGTTTCTGTCTTTTCCCGATCAACCCAATCATGATATTAGTGACTATGGGTGGATATATTTTTTAAAATATAGACGGTATACATAGTAAGTGATAAGAAGATGAAATCACCCCTGAAGATACTACCAAAGATTACGTATTGTAAGCAAATGCGTAGCATATGTAATCTTTGATACTACACATGGTGTTAAAATGAATAGAGTTAAGTTATATAAACCTCTAACCCACAGTGCACCAACAACAAAGGTAAATCTATTACAAAACAATGGTTTTTTAAAACCGTAACTTTGTAAGCAATTATAGATCAATGCCCAAAAATTTTTTGTTTTCTGATTACGTTTCGTTTCGTACATTGTTGTTTACAGTATAGTAGGAGACATTTCTCGAACATGCAAAAGTGAAATGTGTGAACCAGTGTACCTCCAGCTGTTGCTTAAAGAAACAAAACAAGGTTAAGCAAATAAGTTACTTTTTACCTCTAGTTTGAGGTTCAAGAATGAGCTTTAGAATCTTGCTAAAGAGTGGTAAGGTATTGCCACTCTCCTATACAGGAAGGAGGAAGATCAATTAATTCTCCTCATGACCTCAAACTATTACTAACTCACGCATTAATTATAAATTTAGGGCTGATTACAAGGTTTTACTGTTTCATATATTATTACAGAGGACAGGCAAAGGCATGGCCGGATTTAGCATTTTTGCGCCCCTAGGCCCAAATAATTTTCCGCCCCCTTGTCTGGTCACAGTTACTTTCCTTCAAACCTTTATTAAAAACTATATCATGCCCATTGATCTAAGTTAATTGCTTAAATACCACTCCTCGTTGGAATCATTGCAAGCTTTTTTTTAAGAATTGACTTGTTTATAGCCTTAACAAAATGCCATCTTAAACACTTTTAGCAATTTTATGCTTTTAATAAATGCTCACGTTTGTGGCCGTGGGACTGAAACAAAACAACTCAACCCACTGAGCATTCCTGAAAAAAAAAAAAAACATGGCCATTGATTCCAATTCCAGGCAAAAAAATGAACTCCATACAGTCCGTGATACCATAGATTAAACATGTTCCTTTAGTAGATTTGTTATCATTTTGGATTAGCTGAAAACAATTCTTGTTATTTAATAGTACCTAGTATGTTTGATCTATGTTTAAACCTAGTTCATCAAAAATAAAACGATCTAATCATCAACGATAGGTCGTCTCCTGGTTATATTACAAGAAATTGAAACACACATCATAGAACTAACCCTAAAATAATGGAAACAAAATTACGTCAAAACTAACGTCCAGTGTAACCAACATGAACTAGACATGAAAAAATTTTGAATTATTAACAATGTCATAAGAAGTCGACTTGAGTTATCTATGGTCGTACTGCATCTAGGTTATATATTTCCAAAGCAAAACAGAGAAATATTCCGGCCAACCGTCGATCTTAGGTCTGAGGAGAAAATGACAGCATTATTGGTGCTTTGGAGGGTATTGAATTTTTCTAAAATCTAATGCAAACTGAGATTAATATGTTTTGGTTAATTTTAAAGGTAAATTCATCGTTGTTTTAATATTCAACACAACTTATCAACTTGATTCTGCAGATTGTTGTAAACTAATCAAAAGATTAGTTAATAACTTTTGTTTTGTGAGGTGAGGGTAGTAACAATGTCAATGTCTAGCACGCATGCGCCCCTAATCACTCTGATCAGTAGTGCCGAGCCCAAACCAGCATAGTGGCAGTGCAGTGGCAATACGATGCGTACCCCTTGGGTGCTCGTCAACGTCATCCCTACAGCCTACTCCCGTATAACCAATGTTCGTTACCAATTTTGTAACAAAATTGATGCGTAGGCTAATTCTGAAAAATAGTTTAGATTTCCTAACAATTATTTCTTCTTATGAACTTCAGAATCACAATGCTTTGGAGTTTTTTATCAACTGTGACTATTTATTTTTTATTTTTAGATAGCCTAGGTATAAACAAAAAATACTCTCGGCCGTGCGCCCTCTGGGACCTTGCGCCCATAGGCCCGGGCCTACCGGGCCTACTGGGAAATCCGGCCCTGCGGCAAAGGTTTATAAACGAGGATGATGGTATATTTGCACAATGTGTATAGACTTGGAAACTATTGAGTGTTTTTTATTTCAAATCTGAAACTTATTTGGCATTCCAGTTTTCTTCCATACATTCCATATGTATCAGAATAGAAAAATCATTGACTTTTTATTAGATACTAGCTGTGTACCCGTTCTACGCACGGGGATCTTATAATATTCAGTTGAAACCTTCTTATATAACGAACAGCAGTTGGTTTGCATATTTTAAGATATGCTGGCCAAACTATTATACATAGCTTCATTTTATGTTGTTTTTTGTTGTTCCGGATCGGTATGACAATCAATAAAAGGTTAAATTACCTCTGTGTCTGCCGGTCGATCCTATAACGGTAGGCTTACTTTTATTTTTACTATCTGATCTCGTTTGCATGGCTCAATCACGTCCTGGTTGAAGTTCGTTCGCTACGCTCACTCACCTGTATGTTGGAGCTCGTTCGCTGCGCTCACTTTCCTTCAGGTTAGCTCGTTCGCTACGCTCACTTGCCTTCAGGTTAGCTCGTTCGCTACGCTCACTCGCCTCCAGGTTGCAAATTAGCTGTTGTCATAAATGTAAAAGAAATAATAGTGCTAGTGCTGCACCCTGTTGGTAATCCTTGTAACTTTAATGCTATTGAACATCACAGAACAGAACCAACTTGTTTAATTGAAACAGCTGTTAAGATTCAATAATTTCATTTCTCATAAGGTTAACATGGGCTTCCAGAAATTCCACGTCAAAAATCGACAAAAACTTGATTTTCAAGGGTTTACTGTTAAATATCTAACTGTCTCATATTCGATGAAATACGTCTAAAACCATCTCATATATGTATAGTATTTGGAAAATAAGTTTCAGGCGGGACAGTGCTATAGTTATTGAGGAGTAGTTGTAATAAAGTGCGTATTTTAGCGTTACCAAGAGAATGACAGATAGACAGACAGACAGACAGACAGACAGACAGACAGAAATTGAGATAAGGTTTGATTCGGTTTCTCTGACCTATGAAATGTAAAAATAACCAAAAAGTTCATTATTCTAAGCAATGTACAGACAAAACTCTAATTTTATTTATATAGATAGGAGCCGCCAATGGTAAAATAATTATGGTAGTTTTTTTATTAACAGTAAATATGCGAATTAGACTAACCATCACATTTTTGTATTGGACTCATCCCCCCCATTTTGGTGTCACAAATATATTTCTAACAATAAGTAATCAGGGAACAACAATAAAGGTTGGCCTAAATGTAAAATAATCCAAGTTCTTGAAACTTGGATGAAAAACACATAACATTTGAATGAAAGCACATTGATCTAGTAAAAAGTTAGCTAATCGGGTAAAGAAAAAGAAAGAGTAAAAGTTCTATGAGGTACAAATGTAATCTAAAATGTAAGCCCGTAAATAAATATGAAGCTTATAACAACTCAATGTACATGGTTTTACTTTAAGATGGAAAAGTAGTACTCCATCAAGGTACAACAGTCAATTTAAAATGTATTCTTAGTGCTCTCTGTTTTCCAACATTATTTGGTATCCTTCCACACTGATCAGAGTTATCACCATTTTCCTCCTCAACTTGTGAACGTCTTTGACAGTAGATATTTTGTACCTCCTCAAAATATGAACTAACATGACCTTCATCAACATGTTAGTATAATGTTGACCTGAAAAATAAAACCTACTTAAGAGATGGGTAAAAACGGTACAACTTATAATGCTAGCGGCTTGATGTCATCTTAAAAAAAGATATAATTTTTTTAATGAGCAAAAGAAAATCAGAGCAGCAAATTGAAACAGCCTTCATGAAAAATGTCATAATTGTTGTGAACAATAGAATTCTGACAGTTGGAACTTCTACTAAATGTACATTTTTACAAAAAATATTCCTCAATAATTGAATTTAAAATAACTCTAAGAAAAAAATAATAACAGCAATGCTCTGCCCACTTAAGTTAATAGACACACTATCATTGCTTTGTATTGTGAATCCAAGAATAATATAGTGTACGTCTTCCCTCTTTATACCTTCCCTCTTTTACTCTTTACAGTGCCCCTTATCCTGTCTTAGCTTTCATCAATAATTTCTGAACCTTGGGTTGGGTGTGTTGCTAGCGTTAATGGGTTTTTGGACTGCTTATTCCCTCAAAAGCGTTTGAATTACTGTACTTCATTGGAAATATGCCGTTCTAAAAAGTAGACACAAGCAAAAATAAAAGAAAAAAAGTGTTGCACATAATCTTATGCATTTGAAAGAACTTGTTCATCATAGGAATTTCTCATCATGTTGAAGTAAGTGTCATGTAAGTTTAGCTTTAAATACCAAAATAATTATGCTCTTTTTTTAAATTTCTGAGTGAAAAAACAAAACTATTTTACATATAGCGCTAATTTAGTGAATAATTTTTAGCTTTAAGTGAATTTTATAGTGTCAACCTGATTGCATAAAATGCCAAATTTCTGAGTGAAAAAACCAATTTTACATATATCGCTAATTTAGTGAATAATTTTTAGCTTTAAGTGAATTTTATAGTGAGTGTCAACCTGATTGCATAAAATGCCAAATAATTATGTTTTTAAGTTAACTCTTAGAACTTAATTTTACCAACAATCTTCCTCAAAAATATCGATATTATATCTGATGTAGCAATAGCAATGTTTAACTATAAAAAAGATAGCATCTTACCAATGCAGTTTCGCGAGCCCCCACTGAAAGGCAAGAAAGAGTATGGTTCTCGTTCTGCATTATTTTCAAAAGAGAATCGCTCTGGATCAAAAGTTAGTGGATTTGGGAATATCTTTGGGTCCAAGTGGCTGGCTATCATAGCAACTGCAACCGTGTAACCAGCTGGTATTGTCACACCACCTGAAACCGTGAGGATTATTCAATTACACAAAAATTGTTCAAGTAAAGAATGACAACTGTAAAATAGGTTGGATCGTAAATTAATTCTTTGAAATTAGTTATTGTGACTTTTTCACAATAGCTTTTCATCATATCTCATTAAAAAATCCAAATTATATTTTACAAGCTCATGAAAGACATCACACATATCATATAAATGTCTTCATACATACTTGTCTACTTCCAATCAAGTCCACAGATTATTATACACTAGCGGAGCACCCGTCCTTCGTACGGGGTTGGCATATAAGTATAAAATGCTTATTGCATCAGCTATGGTTATACCATAGACTAACCAACCACAAGTAGACTTCTCATCCCATTGTAAATTTTGAAGCTCGTTTTCATGTCTAGTTCATGTACGCCACACTGGGCGCTAGTGTCGACGAAATTTTGTTTCTATTATTTTAGGGTTAATTTCTTGATTTGTGCTTTACTGTTTGGTTAAATAGCTAGGGGACAATATATTGTTTATGATTAGATCGTATTATTTGGTTAATCGAGGTTTTAAATGACTGTATTAACGGGAAACAAATTGTAAACAAAACACCTCTACATAAACCGTACAGAACTAACAATAAAATTGTCTTCAGCAGTTCCATTAGGATGAGAAATCTACTAAGGGAGTATGTTTTATCTATGGTTATACTCAAGCTTTGCGTTTGCAATGGGGGAGGACGCAGTTTGATAAAATTTGGTTCATAAATTTACGGTATGATATAGTGTAACACATCTACTATTGTCATAATGTTCTACTACTGCACCTTAACAATAGAAAAAAATCAATTACCTATCAAACATTTGCATAAAATATCACAAATTATTCATTAAATTAAAATCTCAAACCTAACTAACTATAAACAATCCTACCTTGACAGTTCTCATTTTGTATCACAGCGTTTTGTTGCTGCTTAAGTTCAAATTAGCTGTTGTCATATAATATGCAGAAACAAAATAATAATAGTGCTGCACCCTGTTGGGAAACCTTATAACTTTTTAATAGTATTGCATATTATCATAGACAAAAAGAATTAAATATAGACTGTCAGCCGTACTGCGGTTACCATGGTTACCGGCGCACACCGCTGTAGTTTACGTAGCGCGTACGTACACCATAACTACATGGCGCTCCAAGTGGTGTGCGCCAGAACCTATGGTAAGGTAACCACAGCACAGCTGACGGTCTATATTTAATTCTTTTTGTCTATGATATTATAGAACCAACTTGTAAAGTTGAAACAGCTGACTATAAGTTCTTTAATTCCCTTTAAATATGAACTAGTGGTCGTCCTGTGGTCGAAACTCGACCAAAAATAATTAATGTACAGACTTCTCTATTTTCTCCCCACACTGTAAATAAAACATGTGATTGGGATTTATTCCATTTGTTTTGATTTTCTGTTTACATTTTGTTGTTATTTCGTCACCATCATGGCAACCCAGTTGGTCCATGTTAATTTTTTGAAGTTTTCAAATTCGTTTTTGTGCTTATTTTTTAGCTTATTTTAATTTATAAAGGGATTCTGCACATCTACAGGCAAATATCTTTCTAACAGTATGCGTAGATTTCCCCTGCGATGCACAGGAGCTGAGAAAAAAGGTTTTAAAGAAACATGCTTGCCTATTAATATATAGATAGATAGATAGATACTCATAAGGTTAACATGGGGAACTATAGAGCCACTGGGGCGGAGCCCGAAAGGATTTTTGAGATAAGAATATGCCTTAATGTTAATCGGGAATGTGAGCTGTCATCATGCCAAATTTCAGCCCAGTCCGTCCAGTAGTTAATGCGTGATTGAGCAGCGCACACACAAACTCACAAACTTTCAGATTTATAATACAGGGTTATTACAAATGATGTTCATGATTTCATACATACATAAAATATAGTTTAATTTGTTATGCAAATAATTAAAATGGTTACAATTTTTGAAAAACTCAAAAAGTTTCGACACAGACACACAGAACTGTAAATGCTTGATACGGGAACCCCTTGTGGTACGACAGATGTCAATAATGTAGTCAAGCTCTTGCTAGACCTTGAAAAGTGTGTCCAGGTCTATTGTTTCGATAGCATTGGTAATCCGTTGCTGGATCTCAAGTATGCTATCTGATAATGGTGATGTGTACGCCTTATCTTTGATGTATCCCCACAAGAAAAAAATCAGGGGGTGATGTCCGGAGATCTTGTCTTGCAGTTCAGGGGTGTGTCATTATTCGGACCACCGAGCTCGTTTCATATCTCAGGCAGCACATTGTTAAGTTCAGCCCTACTACAAGTAACATTCAAATGCAGCCATTTCTCTTAAATTTCAAGTATCACTTGCCAATATAGTGGTTACTAGGGGGATCATCGTTAAACCTGGTTCTAAAGTGTCGTTGCACACTAATAACAGATTGGTTAATGTAATATTCCAACTGGCAAAAAGCTGTCCTGCCTTCAAATTCAGCCATTACACAACACTTACAACAATTGACTTGACAAACAGCTGATATGCACCCAAACCAATGTAAATGAAACTTTGTGAGTTTTTCTTTCCAATGGTACCAACTAAAATAGTCTTGAAACAAATTGACCCAGTAATATTTATAATCAAAATCAGGAACATCATTTGTAATAACCCTGTATTAGTAAGATTAAGACAGGCCATGTCATAAGCTACACATAGCCGAATGAGTTTTAAACCAAAACCTAACGAAAGATGCACAGAGCTGTACACGAGGAGATACAACGCCTCACACCACTCGACCACTCGATGGTCATTGATCATTGATCAGATAGCTAAATGCACTAGCAATGTTTGTAAACCCAAAGCACAATAGTTAAGCTTAACTCCAATGTTGGAGTATACATCAGGTACATTTTTCAACTAATTTCTTCTTCATATTTACATAAGTGGTTCAAGACAGTTTGGTTATGTCACTCTTGAATCAAATGTTCTCTTATGATAGTTCAAAGGAATAAACATACTGATTTATTTCTTGTCTCTCTGAATTAAGAGAAGGCCATTAAAAAAATTTAATATGTGTTTGCCGTGTGCAAGTTGAGTTATGAATGATTTGTGAAACTAAACTTAGGAGTGAGTATAATTTACTATCCTGATATTTGCCTGATTGATTCTTGACAACAAAACTAATCTACAGTTTAAGGTACTGGTACAATATTTGTTTATCGTCTAATTTAAGCACTGGGTTATTTACTTAGCACAAGATCTTCCGTTGTCCTCCTTGCCACTAGGGGGACAATGTTGGCCCATCTCAAGGTCTCTTTGTACACTTGGTCCAAGTACGTATACTTTTTAATATCTTCCATCGTAACATCCTTTTCTATATTGTCTGGTGCTGCTATTTCTTGATAGAGACGATCCTATAAAACACTGACATCACTATTGTGGACAATTTTAGCTACACACAACAACAGCTACCAGTATAAGACTAACATATTTTATTAGCAAATTTCCCTATAGGGAAGTAGCTACAGTAGAACTCCGATTATCCGAATCAATAGGGACCAGACCCCATTCGGATAATCAAAAATTCGTATAATTGGAGTTTTACCGGAATTCCAGGAATTTTAAAGAAAAATCCTCATTTTCGGTACTAAGTGAACTTTTAATTAATAATAATTTAAATCAGAACATGTTTACAGTTTACAATGTTCATAGTACAAGTGTTCTATAGGCTACACGTTATTAAGTCAATAGTGTTCCATCAAAGTCCAAAATTGGCTAAATGTGTTTAATAACAATTCTTTGATATTTTGCAAAACTTATTACTGTAGCTTTACGTTTTTAAAATTGTTGAAATAAGCGATTCGGATAATTGGAGATTCGGTTAATCGGAGTTCGGATAATTGGAGTTCTACTGTATTACCGTAGGTGGCACGGTAAGACCTAGACCCGGGACCGATTTACTTTTTCATCTTGATGTCCCCAGGGGCCAATTCTTTTACATTTATGACAACAGCTAAATTTGCAACCAAAAGGTGAGTGAGCGTAGCGAATGAACTTCAACCTGGAGGCGAGTTAGCGTAGCGAACGAGCTAACCTGAAGGCAAGTGAGCGCAGCGAACGAGCTCCAACCTAAAGGTGAGTGAGCGTAGCGAACGAGCTCCAACCTAAAGGTGAGTGAGCGTAGCGAACAAACTTCAACCAGGACGTGATTGAGCCATGCGAACGAGAAAATCTTGAAAATTAAGAAGTTAAACGGGGCAAAGCCCGCGGGTTACAGCTAGTATATATATATATATATATAGACATTAATAAGCAAAATAATAAAAACCAGAGTACCCTGAAATTCATTTTTTTATTTAAACTGATACGTATTTCGGCACTAAGGCCATGATCACAGTATGAGTATAACATATATACAGGGTGTCCATAAAAAACGTTTCAGGACTTTGGGAAATGGATCCCCATACTAAAAGGAAGAAAAAAGTTAATGGGAAGGTATGTCCGAAAATGCATATTTACCCAGATATCCGCCATTTTGTTTTTTATACAAAAATATTTTTATCTGTGAAGTTTTTTATTCGATGATTATGAAATTTGGTAAACATGTTAACATACACAATACCTATAATAGAAAAAATAATAAGTTTATTCCGATTGTAAATTTCAAAATGGCGGTCATTTGAATTTTTCTAACTTAAATAACTCAAAAACGGCTAATTCTATGAAAAAATGTCTAGAATACTTTTTTTTAGCATTTTTAATTGCCTATCAAACAATACCAAGATCAAAAAGATCGGACAAAAGATAACGGAAATATTAAGTTTTTTTTTGTAAAGATAAGGCAAAAATTAAGGGCTCCCCGACTAACTTTGCCTTATTTTTACAGAAAAAACGCAATTTTTCAGTTATCTTTTGTCCGATCTTTTTGATCTTGGTATTGTTTGATAGGCAATTAAAAATGCAAAAAAAAGTATTCTAGACATTTTTTCATAGAATTAGCCGTTTTTGAGTTATTTAAGTTAGAAAAATTCAAATGACCGCCATTTTGAAATTTACAATCGGAACAAACTTATTATTTTTTCTATTATAGGTCTTGTGTATGGTAACATGTTTACCAAGTTTCATAATCATCGAATAAAAAACTTTACAGATAAAAATATTTTTGTATAAAAAACAAAATGGCGGATATCTGGGTAAATATGCATTTTCGGACATACCTTCCCATTAACTTTTTTCTTCCTTTTAGTATGGGGATCCATTTCCCAAAGTCCTGAAACGTTTTTTATGGACACCCTGTATATATACCGGGTGTCCAAAACCACCCGTACACCCCTTTCAAAACGATGGAAACCATTTCTTACAAACAAAAAATAATACAGAACTAGCTAAATTGGGCACGGTCTACCAAATGGTGATAATTTCAAATCCAAAATCAAACCGGAAGTGGCTTTTTCAGACCGGAAGTTGACTTTTCTAAATGTAAACTACCAATTTTGATTACAGAATCGGATTCTTCGTTGAAAAATACGTAACTTTTGTCTAAAACATTTTTTGAAAAAAACTTGTTTTCTACCTCTAATGCCCCATTTAAGTCAATAATTTTTGGTCATTCATCTGTCAAAGTTACTCGAAACAATAATAGAGAATAACAAATATCAAAGATTACATAAAGACATGTGATAAATAGTATCAGCTGTTAATTGTAAACACCTTAGCAATTGAGTTAAAGCTGGTCTACACATTGCTTAATTTCATTTTATTTTAAAAATAAATAATTTTTTTTTACATTTAAGGAGTCATATGTAACAATAAATTATAAAAAAAATTCAACTTAGCAATGTGTAGACCAGCTGTTACTCAATTGCTAAGGTGTTTAAAATAAACAGCTGATTCTATTAATCATATGTCTTTATGTAAACTTTGTTATTTGTTTTTCTTTATTATTGTTTAGAGTAACTTTGACACATGAATGACCAAAATTTATTGACTTTAATGGGGGATTAGAGGTAGAAAACAAGTGTTTCAAAAAATGTTTGTGACAAAAGTTACGTATTTTTCAACGTAAAATCCGATTCTGTAATCAAAATTGGTAGTTTACTTTTAAAAAAGCCAACTTCCGGTCTGAAAAAACCACTTCCGGTTTGATTTTGGATTTGAAATTATCACCATTTGGTAGACCGTGCCCAATTTAGCTAGTTCTGTATTATTTTTAGTTTGTAAGAAATGGTTTCCATCGTTTTGAAAGGGGTGTACGGGTGGTTTTGGACACCCGGTATATATATATATATATACAGGGTGAGTTTCTACTGACCGTGTTAACTTCGCCAGTGGGTTCTACTCACTAAAAAGAACAAAAAAGTTCCTATAAACCCATGTCCGATTTTCGACCGTTTGGCTGTTTTGGGGGATTTTGTGTTTTTCTTATTTTATTAGACTTTGCTCCACAATTAATGTATGAAAAACTTAACCAATTACTTTAGAGAGTTATAGTTAAAATCATTGGAAAGAACATTAAATTTGCTATAAATCAAAGGTTTCGTTCAACAATTATACCATTACATAGTCCACGTTATAACCAAAATAAAGTAAAAATGTCATTAAATTAATTAATTACGATAATTTTCATGGGCCTCCTTTGATACATAAACCTGAATTTATGCAATGTTGAAATGCATAAAAAACTTGGCATTTTAATAATCTTTCAAATGATATGCTATTCAATACTATTATTGATATAAACCAGTGAGAAATTACTAATAAACTACAATAAAACACGGTTTACAGATTTTGTTTTTGCACAGTTTTACTGTTAATAATAATTAACTGTATATAATAACTGTAGACTCCATGATGTATTTTATTGAACTATCTGATAAAATTTGTACATTATTTTAACTTTTAAATATTTATTAAAATTATCTGAATTAATAAAATGTATAAACTCAAGGTTTTTCACATTTTCAAAGATGTAGTGTGTTTGATTCTTAAATGCTGTGTAATAAGTTTTACCTTGTGCTTGATTAAGTCAGCTTTTATTGATTTGTCATCTATAGCTAGATAACTCAGCTGCTTGAACATACCTTGTTGAGTAATTTGCTGTTTTAACTTTATATTTCCAAGTCAATTAAGAGTTTTTCAACATTTATTAAAATATGGAGCCTTATATGCCAACATGATGAATACAGTAATTATTATTAACAGTAAAACTGGGCAAAAACAAAATCTGTAAACCGTGTTTTATTGTAGTTTATTAGTAATTTCTCACTGGTTTATATCAATAATAGTATTGAATAGCATATCATTTGAAAGATTATTAAAATGCCAAGTTTTTTATGCATTTCAACATTGCATAAATGCAGGTTTATGTATCAAAGGAGGCTCATGAAAGTTATCGTAATTAATTAATTTAATGACATTTTTACTTTATTTTGGTTATAACGTGGACTATGTTATGGTATAATTGTTGAATGAAACCTTTGATTTATAGCAAATTTAATGTTCTTTCCAATGATTTTAACTACAACTCTCGAAAGTAATTGATTAAGTTTTTATTACATAAATTGTGGAGCAAAGTCTAATAAAATAAGAAAAACACAAAATCCCCTATTACAGCCAAAAGGTTAAAAATCGGACATGGGTTTATAGGAACTTTTTTGTTCCTTTTAATGAGTAGAACCCACTGGTGAAGTTAACACGGTCAGTAGAAACTCACCCTGTATATACAGGGTGTTTGTGAACTCTCTCGAAAAAATTCACAGGATTATTCCTTGGGTTAATACATGAATATTTTACATTATAAACATGGGTCGCCGGAGCCTCGTTTTCTGCCTGTCTGTCTGTATGTGTTTTTCATAAATAACTTTATAACTCGAGTTTGAATCGAGGTACAAACTTTAAATTTGACACACTTGTGTATTTTAACGTGTTACACAAACATGCAAAATTTCATTTCGTTGACTATAGCCGTTTCAAAATGGCGACCATCTAAAATCTTTGACCTCAAATTACATGAAAACCACTAGAGTTACAAAAAAAAAAACAAGAATAACAAAATGTGGGAAATTTGATGCCAAATCAAATGACACCTAGATCTTAAAGATCGGACAACAAACAGCTGAGTTATAAACTTTTTTAATAATTAATAATTTCTTTACTGGATTTTAATTGTTATTGTTTATTCTTTAAAATCATCTGATCCTTTCTAAATTGTTACAACAATGTAAGACAGCTGGTTTGCCCTAACAACAACATTTAGTTTTTTTACTAGATGGTAAATGTATTAAGTGTCCTATTTTTACCTTAACTATTGAGATCTGTTTAAGGTTACGTAATGTACTCTGTATCAGATGATTTTAAAGAATACCCCCGCCGCAGCAAACCTGCAGACTAAGCGAATTTCCATTTGACTGTTTGGATTTACACTGAAATGTCTACTAAAAATATAACATTTATTCTTGATTTAAATAGAATTAGTTTAACAAGTACTTAGGTTTGCTGCATCAGGGAGGGTAAAACTGTGTTTTTTTTTGTAAAATGTGAATAGTTAGTAAGAAATAAAAACATTTTCCAAATTTGATCAAAATATGTTCACAAACAAGCAAACTACAACAGTTTACTTATTCTCCATAAGAATAACATGGGAATTTTAAATGTAAAATTTTTTGGTATTTTCTCCGTAACCATTAGGCGCATAATAACGCTTCAATATACTAAATTATTTGTTTTTTTAAGCTCTACAAAATGGTTTGGAAAGAAATTGCTAAATTTTATGTTTTTTGGGTCAAAAATGGGAAAAACCTATTTTTACCCCATAAAACCCCCCCGTAAACCCCCGTTCCCATGGTCCGATCATGCTGGATCGCGAACTCGTTCGAATAAACGTACGTTTACACGTTTGTACCAAATTTCATCAAAATCGGATCATTTTTGCTCGAGTTATCGTGCTGACGGACACATATATATATATATATATATATAAATATATAAATATATAAATATATAAATATATATATATATATATATATGAATTTGAACGGATGGTGTTTTTGGCCTCTAGGGACCTCAAAACGAAAAAAAAAATCGGTCCCGCGTCCAGGTCTTACCATGAGTACTACGGTAATAGCTTATTCCCTATATGGGAAATTCGCTAATATACAATAACAATTAAAAGACAGTAAAGAAATTATTAATTATTTAAAAAGTTTATAACTCAGCTGTTTGTTGTCCGATATTTAAGATGTACGGTGTCATTTGATTTGGCATAAAATTTCCCACATTTTGTTATTCTTGTGTTTTTTTTGTAACTCTAGTGGTTTTCATGTTATTTGAGGTCAAAGATTTTAGATGGCCGCCATTTTGAAACGGCTATAGTCAACGAAATGAAATTTTGCATGTTTGTGTACCACGTTAGAATACACAAGTGTGTCAAATTTAAAGTTTGTACCTCGATTCAAACTCGAGTTATAAAGTTATTTATAAAAAACACATACAGACAGACAGACAGAAAACGAGGCTCCGGCGACCCATGTTTATAATGTAAAATATTCATGTTTTAACCCAAGGAATAATCCTGTGAATTTTTTCGAGAGAGTTCACAAACACCCTGTATATATGTATACTGTATACAGAGTGTCCATAAAAAACGTTTCAGGACTTGGGGAAATGAAATCCTCATACTAAAAGGAAGAAAAAAGTGTAGGGGAAGGTATGTCCGAAAATCCATATTTACCCAGATATCCGCCATTTTGTTTTTTATACAAAAATATTTTTATCTGTAAAGTTTTTTATTCGATGATTATGAAACTTGGTAAAAATGTTACCATACACAAGACCTATAATAGAAAAAATAATAAAGTTGTTCCGATTGTAAATTTCAAAATGGCGGCCGTTTGAATTTTTCTAACTTAAATAACTTGAAAACGGCTAATTATACGAAAAAATGTCAAGAATGCTTTTCTTTTGCATTTTTAATTTCCTATCAAACGATACCAAGATCAAAAAGATCGGACTAAAGATAACTGAAATAAACCGGTTTTTGTGTAAAAATAAGGCAAAAATTAAGGGTTCCCCGACTAACTTTGCCTTAGTTTTACACAAAAACCGGGATTCATTTCCCAAAGTTCTGAAACGTTTTTTATGGACACCCTGTATATATATATATACGTCCGTGAACGCGATAACTTGAGTAATTTTTGTCCGATTTTGATGAAATTTGGTTCAAAGGTGTAAAGCGGGATAAACTTGAATGAGTTCGTGAGCCAGCATGATCGGACCATGGGAACGGGGCTTTACGGGGGGTTTTATGGGGTAAAAATTGGTTTTTCTCACTTTTGAACCTCAAAACACAAAATTTCCCAATTTCTTTTTAGACCTTTTTAAAGAGCTTAAAAAAACAATTAATTTAGTAAATAAAAGTATTTTTGTTCGGTTAATAGTAAGAGAGAAAATTAAAAAAATTGTAAATTTAAAATTCCCATGTTATTCTTATGGAGAATATTGTCAAATGTTGTAGTTTGCTTGTTTATTGATATATTTTGTATTTTGATCAAATTTATTTATTTTGTACTAAGCTATCAATATTTTACAAAAAACACACTTTATAAGTTTCCTTGTAGCATCAAACCTAGGTACTCGTTAAACCTAATGTTATTAAAATATTTAATTGAAAATCAATTAAGACAAATGGAAATTCGCTTAGTCGGCAGGTTTGCTGCGGCGGGGGTATTTTTAGTATAACAAAGGTATTGAATATTACATTTTTTAATAGCTCACCCAACTTCATCTGATCTGGATTAATAATAAACTATCATTAGTAAGATGTAAAAACATATGATGGTTTATTATTAATCCAGATTAGATGAAGTTGGGTGTGCTATTAAAAAATGTAATATTCATTGGAAAAATATCCAATGAAATGCGACACAATGTGTGGTCTGAGCTTGAACACCGCCTTGACTTTCTCCGAGCGAACAACGGAGAACATGTAGAGGTTAGGCGGTGAAATCATGTTAGGAAAAACTTAGAATGTTAAGAAATAAAATGTATGTAAAGTTAACTTTTTTATCTTTAAGAATAAAGTGTTCATGTCAGTTTACTTTTGATCCATTCTTTTTGGGACACCCGGTATATGGAACCTGGGATCCCTGGATAAACCTCAAATTTTGAGTTGTAATCATTCATGTTTTATTTTATTATTGGCTGTATTAGGAATATTTTTCAGAAATAAATTGCAGTAATAGCAACAATGACAAGACCTGTCTAATAATAATAGGTTAAATACCTAATTATTTTATTATTATTAGTACTCTTTATCAATCCAGGAGGCAAAAAATGGATAAAGATAGACCTGTCTAACTATTTCATAACATGAAGAAATCTTCTTCATAAAGTTGTCCCACTTACTTGAATATCCTTGTATTGGGCCAGCAAGAGTAAACAAGTAGACACTGCTCCTCCTATTGTATCAGTTCCCTGCAGTGTATGAAGAAACATAAAGGTTAGAGATGGTGTTCTACAAATTAGCTATGGTTGTATAGGTGTTAGCAATACAGTAGTGTGAGGCCGTAGAAGAGAATAATAATGTACTAAATCTATCCGAGGAGAATAATAATAACTTTAAATCTATTGTAGAAAACAAATACACACCTTTTATTGATTGAAGGACAACCCTAACTGTACCACTCCATTGAAAAAAATCTTTCTTGATTTATTAAATTATAATGAAATTAAAAGCTTTTTAATGTAAGAAATGATAGTCCAAAACTTTAAATTTAAATATTGTGCCTTTGTAAGCTTAAAAAAAATAAGATAACACAAATAAATCTTAAAATATTTGTTTATACATTTTCAACACAGACATCAAGTTTATCGCTCAAACAAGAATAAATTTCAAGCAACCTATATTGCAATTTTCAAATCTAAAATAAAAGAGGCAAAGTCATGAAACTTCTAACTTCTAAACATAATGCACATAGTATTATTAGCTCACCGTAGTATAAAGTGTTATCATTTCATATTTCAGATCAGTTTCTGTAAATTCAGGAAATTTTTGCTCCATAACACCATGGACGTCAAGTAGGTTCAACAGTCCTGAAAATACAAAACACATTGAAAAAATCTCCTAGTGTACATCTTGAAAAGGATGGAATGGGCTTCCATATCCCTTCACAGGTATTTATCTTTGTAAGTTAATAAAGTTAATATAGTTTGTTTATACTTTTACTAATGGATTTAAAATTTTAAAGTAGTTTCGGATTGAAAGCTGTACAGAATAATACCTTTGACTATTAATACAAACTTCTGTATCCAACAGTCAATGATAATACCAAATTAGTGTCGATACCATCTTATATGGCACAAACAATTGAAATCTTTTATCAGAGTATATGAATTCATTACCAACCTGGACTCTTGTCAGTTGAATTGTTCGTAGAATCATTTTCAATTTGGTTCTCAACTTGATTTTTATTTTCCCATTTACTTTTTGCTATCTGAAACCAAAAATCTATTAAAATATCCATTTTATTTGGCTTAGGGAGACAATTTGATTCTTCTGAATAAAACACATAGTTAATTATAGGTAGCTCTACTCTTGTTCTTCTTACAACTGTTACTTTTTACTATATTTCATTTTGCAATACTGGTGGTTTATATGCAATTTGTAAGCCCCCTGGAGATGGCACCCTGTATAAAGGCTGAAATGTTGGGTGGTAATAGTATAGTAGTCTAAGGACAGTGCCAGTTCAGTATGTGTCCATGAAGAATCAACATGAAGAATCATTCTTGCAGCAAAACTTACACCCACAGGTCTTTCAGTTTTAGATTGATTGTTGGGGTGAGTTTGAATAACAAATTTATATTGCATAAAAGCACAAAATCAATCAATCAATAAAAGTCAAGCGATATACCTCACACTGATGAGTCATTCAAACACAAATATGATGCAGAAAAGAACTACCAGAAAAAATACAAAAAAATCTTACCCTTAAAAGAGGCTCAGTAAATTCCTGCCAAAGCTTGTTCATCTCATTTATTTCCTTCCCATAAAGAAATTCAAATATAACATCAAATCTCAACCAAAATCGAGTGGCTCGATATATAAATATTTCTGGAATCCTGGAATGAACAGACAATATCTTAAAACTATAATAGGTGGTGATGTAATTTATAAATGGTAAATCATTTATAGTGGTTAACCATATCATGTAATGGTAATCATATGTAGTGGCAATGTAAATGTAATATAAGAAAATTATCTATATAAATAAAGTTAGAGTTTTGTCTGTACATTGCTCAGAATTATATATTTTTAGGGTATTTTTACGTTATATACATTAAAGAAGCAGAAACGAGTCTTAGCTCTATTTCTGTCTGTCTGTCTGTCTGTCTGTAACACTCAATATGGCATTTTACGCTATCTTCTCCAGGAAAACGAGAGTACCTATCAAGATCCGAGTCATTTTAATGTATTCACTGGATTGGCGAGAGTGTCTTTAGCCATTAAAATATTGCCTTACTACTTTGTAAACAAAATTACGGACGTTCAAAAATGCAGTTTTGTGCGATTTTTGTCAAGTTTTTTTCCAATTTTAATCACATAATCATCTATGAAATAACGAACAGCTGTTAGGATCAAGATTATTTTTTCTGGCTGTCACTGATATGTTTACAAATGTTGTTTACAAACACCGCAACCATTTCGATCACGTTTAGAAAGCAAATCCCAACCAAGTGAGGTTAAAAATGTTTTTCTTACATAACGGATTTAATTAATCGCAAGTGCAATAATATAGTGTAACCGTAAATTAAATTAAATAACTAGGCATCATCCAGGTCAGGAACCAGGGATTCTTTGTGTATAAAATTGTTCTTGAGTTTTGATAACCAGAAAAAAGACCTTGAATCAGTGTTGCAAACGGCTAGGAAACTTAAATTTATTAATGATTGCCACCAATACCTTAGAAACAAGGTTTCCACTCATTGACGGCGCTTCAATGGCAGTTGTGTAAAGTGTAAAGTAAAAAATCATAACTGCAGTGGGTGATTGTAACAGAGGTTTACAGATGATGCTAAACTCGCTTTTCCAATGTCTCACTTACTGTTCCTATCATTGACTATGACTATATAGTCAATAGTTCCTACTCACCGTATGATGCAATCGCTGGACCATACAGCCAATAGGCCCATAGCCCATCTCTTGGGTACTTACGCCTACCCAATTATTCATAGCAACCTTTTCGACGACGATCCTTGATACCGGTACTTTTCCCTAGAATACACGGCCTACCTACTTAAGAAATAAAATAACAAATGTCCAAAAACCCAACGTTGTGTGATTTTTGTCATATTTCATTCTAATGTTACGGTACCAATCATTGTTTAGAGAATACCTAATCTATTAAATAACAAAAAGTTGTTGTATAAGGTTGTTTTTTTTTCAAACTGACACCGATAAGTTTACATTAAAAATTGTTTACAAATAAAGCAATAATGGGAAATAACTTTGATTGCCGATAACTTTTTACGAGAAAATCCAAAACCAAGAGACCAATAACTTTGGGACTTGATTAATGCATATGATTGGTCGGATGTACTATGGTTCTTAACAGTAAACGTTGGTTTTGTTTTTGGTACTGGTTATTTTCCTTAGAACCGTTGGTAGCAGCAAGAATCATTTTTACGTACCAACACATCACTGTAATTTACAAGTTATTTATCGTTTTTTTTTATACTTTTACTTTTTTATACTTTTCTTTGAAATGGCGACCGGTGTTGCACCTTATTTATTACAGGCGTATTCAATTTAATTGATGTCTTAACTGTATAAGTTTTGCTTTTTCTGTCTGGATTCCAAAATGAAAGCATTCACTATGAATCCTTAAGGATTCATAGTCAATGATGAAAGTTTATGGTAAGAAAACGATAACGCGTTTTAGTAAGACATTTATTCAGCAAACAATCATGAATTGTTTAAACGCTTTACGTTGTTTATGTATCAATTGTTCGTGGCCTATTTTGGTAATTTTTATTATAATTACCAATCTAAATCGTCTATAGTACTTCTTCACATAATAAGCCGTCATATTTTGACAGAATTTCGGGTCATCTTCGGTCTAAGCAAATATAAATAGTTATGATACAATTTGATGACATTAACAATGATTTCAAATACTAATTTTTTATGTATTTTGGTGTGCTTAAAGCGCAGCGCAGCTAATTCCCTAATTAAGTTCTGTACTTTTTTTAACTGACTACGATAAGATAGATCCCCGTGCGTAGAACGGGCACACGGCTTACCAACAAAACAGTTAGTTACCACAGTTACCAATAAAACCCCTTTATTCTAGATCGACGTTTGATGCCGCTAGATAGCACTTACATCGTCGTCGGCAACAGTTCGTCTAAATACCGCTAGATGACACCAAAACAAGTTCTTTTAATGTAGCGTAATATTATCAGTAATTTAAATTGTATTAAGTACACTAAACAAACTTGACCTCATCCAAACCAATGAAAAAGTTATTTATTTTATACCAATTAACAACATTCTGGTATAAAACTGTAGTTGTACGATAAATAAGATGTTTTACTTATTGACACTCGCAGTGATCTTTGTGTAGCTCGCACATATAAAGTCCTTACTTCACCATGTGATTATGGATTCTAGTAAAATATTTTCTCAACATTATTTGAAAAGATGAGAGTTGAACTTCTTAGTGAGTAGGAGGTCGACGATTGGCTTATAAACGCTTAATGTACATAGATGTACATAGATGATGGGAGATTATATAATCGTCTTAAGTTAATTTTCAAAAATATAACTCAAACATCCGTTGATATTGATGCTATTTTTTAATGTTATAATTAAAATTGTCATATTCGATATTCATAATTATAAATCCTATAATCTAATACGACCAATGTTTGCTTGTATGTATGCTTGCAAATAAGATCTCAAAAACGGCTCCCACGATTTTCTTCAAATGTTGTAAATAGTTTATTTCTGGCCTAAAAACGAGTTTACTGCAGTTAGAACTGCCAACAAAAATCTAATTACGTAGATAAATGAAACTGAAAATCACATTTTTTTAACATTAGTCTTATGGGTTGCTAGGTAACCATGTTGGATGAATTAAATAACAAGGATAAAGTAAACAAAAGACTTGAAGTTGTAGCATGTGTTCATAATAAGCCAACTACCCACAGTATAATAGCAAATTACAAATACAGTACAAAAGGAAAAACATCACTTGTTAATATTTAGCAAAGATTATAATGAAGATTACTCGATATATTGTAGTCAAGGGCAGCAGTGCGAAGTCTGGGATCTGTTTATGACGATTAGATTCAGGTATCTGCAATCCTATAATGCCATGGAAAGGGAGGGAAACAGGTCCGTGACATAGGAAGTGGTGAAGGAAGTAGTCAAGGCGAGCTGTCCGGAGTGAGGGAACTGTTAATGGCGATTAGATAAGGGTATGGGCAATCCTAAAATGCTATGGGAAGGGAGGGAAACAGGTCCGTGACGTAGGAAGTGGTGATGGAAGTATTCAAGGCGAGCTGTCTGGAGCGTGGGAACTGTTTATGATGATTAGATTAAGGCATTTGCAATCCTAAAATGCTATGGAAAGGGAGGAAAACAGGTCCGCGACGTAGGAAGTGGTGAAGGAAGTGGTCTAGGCGAGTTGTCCGGAGTGTTGGAACTGTTTATGACGATTAGATAAGGGTATGGGCAATCCTAAAATGCTATGGGAAGGGAGGGAAACAGGTCCGTGACGTAGGAAGTGGTGAAGGAAGTAGTCAAGGCGAGCTGTCCGGAGTGAGGGAACTGTTTATGGCGATTAGATAAGGGTATGGGCAATCCTAAAATGCTATGGGAAGGGAGGGAAACAGGTCCGTGACGTAGGAAGTGGTGATGGAAGTAGTCAAGGTGAGCTGTACGGAGTGTGGGAACTGTTTATGACGATTAGATTAAGGTATTTGCATTCCTAAAATGCTATGGAAAGGGAGGAAAACAGGTCCGCGACGTAGGAAGTGGTGAAGGAGGTAGTCTAGGCGAGTTGTCCGGAGTGTTGGAACTGTTTATGACGATTAGATTAAGGTATCAGCAAACCTAAAATGCTATGGGAAGGGAGGAAAACAGGTCCGCGACGAAGGAAGTGATGAAGGAAGTAGTCAAGGTGAGCTGTACGGGGTGTGGGAACTGTTTATGACGATTAGATTAAGGTATTTGCAATCCTAAAATGCTATGGGAAGGGAGGGAAACAGGTAAATGACGTAGGAAATGGTGTAGGGCGTAGTAAAGGCGAGCCGTGTGGAGTTTGGGAATGGATTTATGTATCTCCAATACTAAGGTGCTTTCAGAGTGAACTAATGATTTTCCCCGAGCAAAGCTCGGTCCCCAGGTACTGTTGAATAATATATGTAATAGAGGATCATATTCACTATGTGATTATGGATTCTAGTAAAATATTTTCTCAACATTATTTGAAAAGATGAGAGTTGAACTTCTTAGTGAGTAGGAGGTCGACGATTGGCTTATAAACGCTTAATGTACATAGATGTACATAGATGATGGGAGATTATGTAATCGTCTTAAGTTAATTTTCAAAAATATAACTCAAACATCCGTTGATATTGATGCTATTTTTTTAATGTTATAATTAAAATTGTCATATTCGATATTCATAATTATAAATGTTGAATAATATATGTAATAGAGGATCATGGCCTTATGTTAAAGGTTGTTTTAATCACTTTTTGTTTGTTTAGGAGATTATTTCAACTCTGTAACTTCTGTTAGGTGGTTTCCAACCAATCATATTTCTTGTCTGAATATATAAAAGGCAAAGCCCTCACTGACTCACTCACTCATCACTAATTAATTCTCCAACTTCCCATTTACCTAGGAAGCTGATATTCGGTACACCGATTCTTTGGGCATTAAATAGGATAACTAAGTAGTTTTTATTCTGATCGGGCTTTCGGGCTTCACCCCAGTGGCTTTGGAGTTTCCCATGTTAACCTTATGATTTTTCATATTTAAAAGGAATTAATGAATCGTTCTGTTCTATGATGTCCAACAGCATTAAAGTTACAAGGATTACCAACAGGGTGCAGCACTATTATTTTATTTTTTTAATTTATGACAACAGCTAATTAGCAACTATAAGGTGAGTGAGCGTAGCGAACGAACTTCAAACTGTTGTTGAGTTAGCGTAGCGAACGAGCTAGCCTCTTGCAAGTGAGCGCAGCGAACGAGCTCCAACCTAAAGATGAGCGAGCGTAGCGAACGAACTTCAACCAAGACGTGATTGACCCATGCGAATACTTATGAATTTAAACGGGGCAAAGCCCGCGGGTACAGCTAGTTATTAAATAAATAAGTTAGCGATAAACAAAATCAGGGTGTTTTAGTAACTGTGAACTCTCTCTCTCAGTATTTTAAGCTTCTTATTCTTATTCAATACTGACTATAAACTAAGAAGAAATTGATAATGATTTACCTCTCCACAATACATCTAAGACCTCTGAAGCTTTGAGATTCTGTGTCGACTTCTATATCTGGTCCAAATATTAGATCTGAAATGTTTTCAAGAAATTCGATTTAGAGTGTTGAAACTCGTATTATTCATATTTTTATTCATTTTCATTTAAGATGGGGACGCCACCTATGTGCATATTTTAACCCAAATATGAATATGAGTAAAGGTTGAATGTAGAATGGTGTGTGATGACCTGTGTAGCTTTGTTACTGACCAAGACCATGTTTCATTAGTCAGGATCATTTATTGAAAGACCAATGATCAAGGACAGCTGGGTCCAGTTTCAAACCATCACAAATTTACACATTTTTCTCAGGATCAAACCGGTGACCTTTTGATTATTATTTTATTATATGTTTGTTGGTTAATTGACATTGTGATCCTCAAGTTACATTTTGATTTATTTAGTTTACACTGACACAAACAAACACTTTTCAAAAAATGAAAAACCTGACAACCACGCTGGTTCTAGATTCAGGATTGATCCAGCTACCCTTTGATTACTAGGCAAGCATTAAAACCACTGAGCTACCCGGCTATTAAGGAAAAGGTTTGATCTCATGCTAAGGATAACATCCATTTCTGATTGGAGATCTTCCCCTTCACAAACAAGAAGCAAGAAGACATTGTTTAATAGTTCACTTTATTAATACTTTTTTAATAAAAAAACAAAACAAAAAAAAACTGTGTTGGCCCTCACTGTGGGCAAACAGTTTTTATCATTGATTATTGGATACTGAAGTTGTATTGATAGTCGAAGGTTTTTATGCTAACAGGTTGCTTTTTACTTTACAAAAGAAGGTGGTCAGGTTCATTTGTAGTGTGAATAGAAGAACACATTGTAAGCCCCTTTTAGTGGGTCTTATTCTCACATTTCCATCTTTGTATGTTTTGGCAAGTTTGTTGCGTGTAAAAGAAAACATTTCTCACTTTGAAAATATATCTGATGTGCACAGCTATTGTACTAGATCTAAAGATAATCTGTCCACACTAAGGCATAAGTATAATGCCACTCAAAATAGTTTTGAGTACCAAGAAGTTAAAATGTACAGTTTCTTGCCTGCCTCCATCAAAAACCTGTGTTTTAAAATTCAAACAAGTTTTAAAAACTACTCTAAGAGTACTTTGGTTTAGAGTTTTAGTTATTTTAGTTTTAATGCCAGAGCCATCTTGATTCTTTTGTTTTTCTTTAGACGATTGTCATGAACTTTGTACATAGTTTTAACGGAAAGTAAATAAAAGAAACGTCTTATAACACTTAAAACATATATTTACGCTTATACTGTTACAAGACGGTAAATATACAAAAAAAATGGTACCACTTACCATCTTTTTTGTATATTTACCGTCTTGTGAGTAACAGTATAAGCGTAAATATATGTTTTAAGTGTTATAAGACGTTTCTTTTATTTACTTTCCATAAATTTAATAACATGTACAATGCTGATCAAGAAGTTATATAGTTTTAACGACAATAAATCATTTAAGAAAACTCTGTTTTCTGTTAATTATTAAAACCAACATTTGAATAAGGTTAGATTTAGAAAAAACTCAACTGATAATACTTGGACTTTCAAGAGTCTTGGCATTAGTTTTCCCTTATAAAAAGTTAATATTTGTTGTTTCACTGGGTCAGGCAACTTACTGCAAACAGTTTTGAGAGCCGCATCCATCACATTATGCATCACATCAAACGGTCCACTGCCAACGTGTTTGGACAAGTTTGTCACCAATTCTTCACTATTTCGGTTGAATGTTGGCAACATCAGCTCAAGGTTGCGTGGATGAAACAGAGGATTAATATGTCGGCGTTTTATTTTCCAAATGTGACCTAAAAGTAGTAATGAATACTTTAAATTTGGTAAAAATGTTGAAGGATTCTATGTGTAAAACATATTGTTTTACTTTTATTCTAGTACTGTACAAATGTTTTAATTTTATAACTTATAGCAATTTTACTTTTTCTGCAGTCAAAAACATGAACTCCTTATGGAAATTGATTAAAATTTTAGTTTTAAAACTGTTTTAGCAAATCAATTTGATCAAAGCAGAATTTTTTAGGCGAGATTGTTTGTTGTTTCACAGGTTTCAAATACCAATTTCATTTCCAATACTTTCTTAGTACGGTAAAACCTCACTAACTTGACTATTTGGGGACCCAGAGGTTGTCGAGTTTATAGGGTTTGTCGAGTTATCCAGAACTTGACCTTTTTAATGGTTTCTTTAGATGAATACATAACAGACTAATTTTTACATACGTGCTGCACAAATTTATTACTTACATAAGTATTTTTACATATGAGTGAACAGTGAACAGTATTCAAAGAAATGTAGAATATTCAAAAATTAAATCTAAAATGTTCTACAAAATTGAATTTTTTGTTAGCCCAGCTGTTAGCTGTCAAGTTTAACAGACTGTCGAGTTAGTGAGGTTTTTATCTGTATGTAATTAATTTCTAAATAATTATTCGTGGACAATTCTAACAAACCGCTAAACGCCATTGATTTGGCCAACCAAATGCCATGACTCTAGTTATGGGAATTTTAATATTATATTACAAACTTGGCCATTACAAATGTGGTAGAGTAAAAAATGTCTTGTAGTTTCCATAACAATTTTTTTTTATTACAATACTTATTGGTACACTATAATAAGTATCACTTATGAGCATTATTACTCAAGTGTAAAATTATGTAAAGGCGTTAATTATGTTTACAAATCAATGCTTTTTGGTAAAAAAAGTAATATAGCTTTGCAAACCTGGCTAATCATAAGTTAACTTACCAGGAGCAGTTAGTAATCCATTACACATAAATTGATCAATGTAGGCCAATTCATTTGCCTTTTCTAAAGTACACGAACTGTTTAGAATTTTCTGCAAAACAATATACAATTAAAATTATGACCAGTATTTATTTTAAAGTTAATATCTGATCTTAAGAGGCTGTTTTGTATTTTTCTTGCATAAACAATTTCAACATGGATTTATGTATGTGCTAGACAAAGTGCTACATAAATGTTTTGTAAATGAAAATTAAAATAATTCACCACATGATTGAAAATAAAATAATATATTTGTCATACTGAATAGAATACCTGTTCTTCATCGATGTGTCTAGGCATCGAATCGATCTCTATAATAGACTTGGATGGTCTAGAGTAGCTCTTTTACTCCCTAGGTTGTAAAAGTTAGCTGTTGTAAACTCAGTGCTAAACTTCATTGATTGTAATAAAGCATCAATCGCATCGCATGTTTTGAAATTATATCTCAATTGATTTAATCAGTATAGTTAGATTATTGTTGCATCCTTGTCAATAGTTCGAAATGTAGAATATGTATACTAAGACAATCATAATAAACAAAATGATTAAATGATATGGAATCACCTATTAACAGCTGCTTGTATGCATTATAAAAATTTAAAATAAGTTGAAAGTCGTTTTGAGAGGTTATCTTGACTGACAACAATCTTTCTCGTTTTCCATCTTAGTCAGTTAAATGTTACAATAAGACGAAAAATATAGTTCATCACATGGGCAAAAAGTGACTTTTCAACTCTTGCTCATTTTCCGACCTCGGCTTTGCCTCAATAGTAAAACTTGAGCTCGTGTTGAAAAGTGTCACTTGACACCCTAGTGATGAAATAAACTATCTATTATTTTTAAAGTTAACAAAAACAGCCTGAACAGTTTAAATTAAAATATAGTATGTTATACTTCTAAATAAGTTGGTACAACCACCATTGTAAAAATAAGAGTTCAAACTACGGTATTGTGACTTTTCTGATTTCCCCCATAAAAACCAAACCTACATCCATTGCTTACCCATGATAAAGGTTGTTGACAAGATAATAGGAGAAACCATGTGCCAGGTTGCTGATCGTTTATTAAGATTTTTGTTTTGAATAACCAACACAACGGGTGGGATGATTTACCAATTAACCTATGTGCAATATTAACCAGTATTATTAATTAATAAAAACCTTATAAGAAGCAAAATGTCCCTGTTAAAAATTGAGCCTGGGATTTTTTAATTTTAGCAAGTTTCCGCGACGGCCGCTAAGTAGGAAAGGTGCTACTATCGCTGGTGAGAGGAAGAGGCTAGCGTTACTTAGTGGCGGCCCAAAATGATCATTTCGGCGGCAAAATCCAGTCTGACTATACACCATAAGCATTTAGCTTATTACAAGGTTTGTATGCATTTGTTATTATTTACCTGTATGTTTTTCACCCCACCAAGTATTGGAATTGGGAAAGGACCAATCCACAAACAAGTCATTGGTGGTCCTCCACTTTGCAGTATTTCCACTCCCCCTTTTAAAAACCGTTCTGTTAATCCTGAAATTTAAAGATTTCCAATCTTTATATTATAACATTGACATTGAGATGGTAAATGCATTTCTAAATCCAACAGCCTAAACAAGATATTATTTCAACGATTAAATTTCAGCTACAACACAGAGAAGTAAGGTACAGAGGTAACACGCTTGTGCGACGACCGTGCACTTTCAGCTCTGGTATGTTGTGCCGGAAGTATACTTGTGACAAGTGAAGAAGCCCAAAAAACAGCAAGTAATCTTACTGTGTGGAAATTCCTATCGTACAGGGCACTTGTTCTTCCTCCACCGTGAGCGTTGTAAGTACATGAGGGCGGGGAAGCAGAGGAGGGACTTTGCCCTAGACACCAGCACCAGTGCTAGAGGTGTCTAGCACTGGTGCTGGTGACCTACATAGGTGGTGACCTAAGTATAGCAATTAATTGGAATGTTTCTTCTGTACCTTACTTCTCTGTGGCTATAGTATTTTTCATAGGAATTTTGTTGGCATTAATTTCAGTTTAAATATTGTTTTAAGGACAAAATGCAAATTTACAAGGCTTTATTATTGCATATCATTAGTTTTGCCGTTTTACTATCCACCAACCAAATAGTAAGGTTATTAAGTTAATATTTATTTCACTTCCTACTCTAAAGTTGAAAATTTATAAAGTAGTTGGATAGTGATTCAAATACATTCATTTCTTAGTTTAATAACCTTGGAATGTTCTTTGGGAATGCATTGTAAGGAAACAAGGCACACTACTAGCTAGCAGAAAACATAAACTGCATTCTTTTAAAATGTCTTGTAATATGTTTTTCTTTAATATGTAGCATCGCGGCTAGCATGAGTAAACATAAGTACTTCATGACATGGAAAATTAAAATTATCTGTACAAATACCACATTGAACATCAATATGTACCTTCATGTCCTAGTAGAGTGTAGGGTATGTGTCCCAGAAATGGGAAACTGGGAAAAGGTACTTCCAGTTTGCTGACAGCCCTGATAAGCCTGTGATACTTCCAGTGCAGCCAACTCCACAACACCAACAGTCCCACCAAACACATTACAAGGAGGGATGTTAAAGTCAACATTCTAAAATCATTTGTTTAGCAATACAAATATTATTTAGGTTTGATATTTAGCTAACAGACTTTGTATATACTGTATAACAAACTAAGCCTACAAGAGAGCGTTAATTCTTTGTTTGGGTTAATTTTTGGTAATGATGAGTGACATTTTTGGGAACAATTTCTATCGGAATTAATAAATACTCCCACCCGTCCCCGGAGAAAACCAGCAAACTAAACAAATTTTCATTCGTCTAAAAATATTTCATTAAACTTGTCAGATTTGTTTTAAATAACGCACACATTGGTTTATAAATACTGTACCTAGGTTTGCTGCTACAGAGAATGAAAAATAAATTTGAAAAATCTTTCAAAATCTATTCATAAGCAAGCAAACTTCAACAGTTTACTTATAACGTATAACAATAACATGGGAAATTTAATTGCAGAGTGTTTTTTTTTATTTCTCTGTAAACCTGATATCTTACAACGCTTCAAACAAGTTTTTTTAAGCTCTACACGATGGTTTTAATAAAAATTTGACATTAAAAAAAGGAAAAATAAAAAACTGAAACCCTCTTTAACTCAATATTTGTTACCTAGACCCAATCCTTCTCCCTCACAAACTCGTTAAAATTTAAATGTATCCAGCCCTACACGTTTAAGCCAAATATCATAATTGGTCCTAAAATACTAGATTTATTGTGTTCCAGACACAAACCTTATCTTTAAATAAAGCTTAATAATTTTAAACTTCTTCTATTTAAAATGTCATCTTTTTAAATTTTGTTTCAAAATGCATGTTGAAGTCTTATCAATAGGTACTAACTTTCTGCAACATTTCTAGTTGTGACTCACCTTAAGTTTGTTCTTCTATCACTCAATAGAGTGGAACTTGCTGTCAATGTGCTAGTCTGCTGCCATCTGTGCAATCTGGATATGGGACCAAGCCTCAGCAGTGGGGAGGGGTGGCCTTCATTTTACAATAATTGAAAAACTAACTAAGTTTACATCAGACTCTTGGTCAGTAATTGGGCAATAAAATCATTATGTTACAATGTATACTTGATTGTCAAAAAATAAATCATTCGACAAAAATTGCTGTAAAATACAGTGTTTACAGTTCTTTACTTTTTTTGTAGTGAAATAATCATGGTAAGCTTGTAATGGTGAAATCATTTACAAGATGCATAATTTAACTTCAGATCGGTTAATTTCAGCAGAGGCAATGTGGGGAACATAGGCATCCCGTGACCAACATTTTTGGGGGCTATATGCACAACATATCAGCACTATGAAGTCTAAAAATAAGCTAAAATTGTATTTTTATTAAAGACATTCCGAAAAGCTGGGGGTGCAGCCCCCCTCCCCCCCCACTACAGGCCTATGGTGGGGAATACCAATCTCATTATGTGATAAATTTAATTTAGAATATCTTGAAAACCAGCAAAAGAGTAATTGTTATAAAGGAATCAAGAATAACATGGGAATTTGAAATTTAAACTTTTTAAATTTTCTTTGTAACCAATAACCGTACAAAAACACTTCGATGTACTGAATTTTTTGTTTTTCAAGCTCTTCAAAATGGTCTAGAGAGAAATTGGGAAATTTTATTTTTTCAGGGTCAAAAACAAGGAAAACCAATTTGTAACCTATAAACTCCCCCATAAAACCCCGTTCCCATGGTCCGATTATGCGGGTTCACAAACTCATTCAAATTACACGTTTTTACCAAATTTCATTGAAATCGCATAATTTTTGCTTGAGTTATCAAGCTAACGGACACATATACATATGAATTTGAACGGATGGTGTTTTTGGCCTCTGGGGACATCAAAACGAAAAAGTAAATCGGTCCCGGGCCCAGGTCTTCTCATGAGACCTACGGTAATAGCTTATTTCCTTTATGGGACATTCGCTAAAACAGAAAAAAAGGACTAATAAACCGTGCAAGCTACAACAATGTTTACAAATCTGATACAATGCAAAGTTATCAATGAAGGTGGTTATAGCCAGATCCCTTGGATAAAAAAGCTGCCTTCAGGCACCACATAACCACATTAGCATTTAATTGACAGTGCAACAAAATAAGATTCAACTTAGCATTTTGTATGAAAAAATACTAAGCTCAAGGACAATCACTAAATAAAATCACAATTAACTAGCCAAGACTAGAAATTTATCCTCATGGACAACTTTATGTTGCCAAGAGCAGGGCAACTTTGAGGAATTAAAAATGTTCTTGAAAGAAGGGGAAAACTAGGAAATACTACCGTACCTTCCTATCGAAAGAAAACTTTTTACTTTAGTTTTTCAAGAAATATATAAAATGAAAACGCATTGCGCTACATGAATCTACGACGGCGTATAAGGGTAACATTTTTTTTTTTTATTCTGACTTTAATCTCAAAATTTTGACTTTTAATCTCAAAATTTTGACTTTTATTCTCAAAATTTTGACTTTTAATCTCAAAGATGTAGTTATTTTTTACAAGTACAACCAACTGAGACAATATGACCAACATAACGGCACAAGCGGCAATCTTGGATGGCACGCTTTTCTCTTATGTTCAACCAGAGAGTAGTGACTCCAGTCTATCTATTCATCTCTATGGTTATAGTAGGACTACTCAAGGAGTTTGGTGGTAATATAACACTCAAACCCAGATGATTTAAACAGTAATTGAGCTCCAGTTGTAAAAGCACTTGCAATAAATACAATGTTGTAGAATTTAATGAATTTTGAGATAGAAGTCAACATTTTGACATTTTAGGTTAAAACTTTGAGAATAAAAGTCAAAATTTTGAGATTAAAAGTCAAAATTTTGAGATTGGAAGTCAAAACTTTGAGATTCAAAGTCAAAATTTGAGATTAAAAGTCAAAATTTTACAAAAAAAAATTTTACTCTATGGCCCTTCTACGCCGTCGTATGAATCCCCCTTTGTTTGAAAGTTATTTGTGTATCCTAACAATGGTATGGTAATCTTGTGATACTCTAAGAAAATTGTGTAATGTAACATATTTTTTTAATTGTAGCCTATATATGGTTGATTATTTTGTATAAGTATTAAAGGAAGCAAGCCAATACTTAACCAAAGTTTTATGTCACCTGATTAATTCTTCTTTCATTTCTGGTTTGTTTCCGGAACAACTTAATATAGCCAAAATAATTCCAATCCATAAAAAAGATGATCCTAAAAATGTTTCTAATTATAGACACGTAGCTCTGCTTCCTTCGGTTTCTAAAATATTTGAGAAAATAGTTTCTGTACAATTAACATCATATCTAGAGCAACATAGCTTATTTGATGACTTACAGCACGGTTTCAGGTCAGGAAGATCTGTTATTAGTGCGGCAGTATCCTTCATAGAATCAGTAATAGAATCAGTTGACGAGGGCAAACATACAACTGGTATATTTATGGACCTCTCAAGAGCATTTGCCAGTGTTAATCATCTAATTTTAATAGAAAAATTGGCATTTCAAAAACATCTCTAAATTGGTTTAATACATTTCTGGTAAATAGGTATCAGTATGTAGAAGTAAAACATTTGTCACCGAATAACAAATCAACGAATATAGTTTCAGACCTGGAACTAGTAAAATCTGGTGTCCCACAGGGATCAATATTAGGACCTTTGCTTTTTATAATATATCTCAAGGATATAAATAAGGTTCTGTCTTATAAGAACAACAGAGTCAGCTTTATCTGTACGCTGATGATTCCAATTTTAAAATAACATCAAACTCAATAGAACAAATCGAAATACAATCTTTTGTAGGGCCAGAAAATTTAAACGATTACTTAAAAAATCATAATTTGTTACTAAATACACTAAAAACTAACTTCATACAATTTAAAACTGCCCAAAATAAAAAAATTATAATTTAACTACTATGTCAGATTCACAGATGATTGAGGAGAAGACAAGTACATGCTTCCTTGGTTTAACAGTGGATGCAAATTTAAATTGGAATGCTCATGTAGGTAAGGTGTTATCAAAAGTTAACTCTGGTATATACATGCTCTTAGGAAAATGTCGATATACTTTAGATCGGAGACATTACGTCATATCTATTTTTCATATATTCACTCACACATAATATTGTGTCTAATATTGTGTCATAATATTGTGTGTAATATTGTGTAATATTGGATTGTGTCTTTTTGAAGCAACAGGGAAAATAAATTTGGACAGTATCTTGAAAGAACAAAAAAGAGCCATAAAAATAATTCTTAAACTAAACTATGATCAATCAGCCAAAGAGGAACACTTTGTAAATCTTAAAATTCCCACAGTTTATGGACAATACATCTATGACTGCGTACTAATTTCTAAATACCCCCGCCGCAGCAAACCTGCCGACTAAGGGAATTTCCATTTGCCTGAATTGATTTTCAATTGATTGTATTTAATTAACATTAGGTTTTATGAGTACCTAGGCTTGGTGCTACAGGGAGGGTAAAAAAGTGTATTTTTGGTAAAATATGAATAACTTTGTTTAAAATAAATAAATTTACCAAGTTTGATTAAAATATATCCATAAATAAGTTAACCACAACATTTGACAATATTCTCCATAAGAATAACATGGGAATTTTAAAATAACATTTTTTTGAATTTTCTCCGTAACCAATAAATTGTACACTTGGATATACTGAATTATTTCTTTTTTTTAAGCTCTTTAAAAAGGTCCGGAGAGAAATTGGGAAATTTTGTGTTTAGAGGGTAAAAAATTAGAAAAACCAATTTTTACCCCATAAAACCCCCCGTAAAACCCTGTTCCCATGGTCCTATCATGCTGGTTCGCGAACTCATTCAAGTTTATCCCGCCTTACACCTTCAAACCAAATTTCATCAAAATCGGACAAAAATTACTCAAGTTATCGTGTTCACGGACACACATATATATAAATCTATATATATATATATATATATACATAAAAATTTGAACAAATGGTGTTTTTGGCCTCTGGGGACATCAAAATGAAAAAAGTAAATCGGTCCCGGGCCTAGGTCTTACCATGCCACCTACGGTAATAGCTACTTCCCTATAGGGAAATTCGCTAATAAAAATGAGGCAGTAAGTTCTAAATCTTCCATATGCCACAAGTACAATACAAGGCATAACAATTAAATAATCCCAAATCATCACAGATAAAAATTTTACGAGAAAAAACCAATATTCAGGAAAGAAATTCTTTATGCATTTACCAAAAAATATAAAGTCTGAAAAGAATATTGAAAAATGTAAGAAGAAACTCAAAGAGTTCCATAGTAAACAAACCGATATATTCTTTACATGAGTTTTTCCACCTTTGTTCAAAAAAGAACTAAAAAGTAGGTATATTTCAGGACAAAGTGTGTTAAAATAGGTAGTTAAGGTTCAGAGACAGATGTATTTTTAATATAATTGTTTGACACTATTTATATGTACCTATGTGCATGAAATAAATAAAGAATTTTTTATTTGATTTGATTTTTTTGAAATTAAGCAAACTGAACCATCCTGTATGTGGCAATTCAGTGACCTTGTTTTAAAGTTACTAGAGTCCTTGCTTTTTACAACCAATACTACTTTTTACTGTCCTCTAAATTCAACATGCGACTCAGTGAAATTAGATTGTAGCTGTAATAGCTTAGCAGCACGAGTTCCCATCATTCCCATGCAAACAACAGGATATTACCTTTTTCCCATTATACTCTTCCTCTTTACTCCATTTCAACTAAACAAATTCCTATATTTATACTTCAGTGTTTTTTATGAGTAGGCCTACGTATTGATTTTTTAATTTACCTTTCTCTTAAAAATATGTACTCAAACTTATGATATAATATTTATTAAAAGTGTTTTAGATTTATGTAGATAGATCCTATTGGTACTGATGATGATTGGAGTGTCCAATCGAAATCGATCCCAACTTACCATCTTTTTTGTATATTTACCGTCCTGTGAGTAATAGTATAAGCGTAAATATATGTTTTAAGTCTTACTAGTGTCCCTGTTGCTCGAATTTGAGCAATTACTAAGTATTACAGGCGTTATTTTCAAAACTAATTTCAACCAAGTCAGCAAATATTTATAACTTTTTTGTTTATAACTGACTGTTTACAATTAACATATGCTCTTCTTCTCACTTTTTATTTCTGACAACAGCTGTAGTTTCATAACAATTTTTGTTTCCAGTGTTAATCTTATGGAGAAATATGAAACTTTAAAGGGCTCCAGGGCCTCACTCTCTCATTATTTCCCTAAAAAGAAAGTTTCGTGCACAACTTCAAGTTACGCTCTTTCCAATGACACCAAAAACATGACAATCGGTTCAGTAGTTTCGGAGGAGTAATTGTCACTAAAAATCTGCTTGCGTATTAAATAAGTACTAGTGTCCCTGTTGCTCGAATTCGAGCAATTTCTAAGTATTAGAGGCGTTATTTTAAAAGGAATAACGTTCATAATTTTCTAAAAACTTTAAAAGATTCGACCCAAAGATTATGGAAATATTCAAGATGTACATAACAGAATATATCAATTTATAAGTATATAAGTTATATAAGTGACCGGACAAAACCGCCTCTTCGATTTTTAGAACATAAGAAAGTGTACATAAATCCACCAACATAGGTTTTTAACCTAAGGTGGTTATTGTTTTTTTCTTTTTTTCATGTGTAAATTTATTTTTGTGTTTGTTTGTTGTATGGGAAAAACAATAAAGGTTTCTTTAAAAAAATTATCTAAGCTCCCTCGCTTTTTTCCATTGTAATATTTGTGCCAACCCGAATTCATATAGTAAATATTTCATTTCAACCAAGTCAGTAAATGTATGTAGCAAGCTGTAAAATTAGCAAACTTATTGACTGTTTAAAATTAACATATGTTCTTCTTCTCACTTTTAATTTCTGACAACAGCTGAAGTTGGATAACAATTTTTGTTTTCCATGTTAATCTTATGGAGAAATACAAAACTTTAAAGGGTCTCAGGGCCTCACTCTCTGATTTTTTCCCTAAAAAGAAAGTTTCCTGCACAACTTCACGTTACGCTCTTTCAACAGTACGGCAAGAGTCACACAATGTTGTCCATGATGTTCGATACCTTGACTCCCGACCCTTAGCTTCACTTTTCTTCGTTGTTTTTAATATGCATGGCTGAATCTGAATGAAATAATTTTGTATTCAAACCATGTTTCTCATTCAAGATGTGTTTAGAATGTTCTTTTGCCATTCTGCCTTATCTGACATGTTGATCAAGATCATGCACTCTTATTTTCCTTATCGTATTATCATATACAATTTAGTTGGGATTATCTGAACCCAGTAGGCATATGAATGAAGGATGAGTAGAATGGAGATGCCTAATGTAGCTTCTTACTGAAAATAGGACTTGAGTATTTTTTAGTTAGGAGTAACAACCTGAAAAGCCCACAAATCATAAGGACTGTTGGACTCAGTTTGGGACCATCAAAAAACTATTTGCTAAGTGTTAAACAAGAGTCCATCTGATTTTTAAGCGGGCACGATAATCAATCAACTACTCAACTAGCCTAATATTACTATGAGATATCCTTACCAAAATTTAGTACGAATTATTTAAAGTCAACATGCTGCTTTAAAAGGATTAGCATACAACAGCATGTTAATAGGGTTTCACCCGCCGGCTGGTTATTGTGTAAACATGGTCCTACAAAAAAGAACCTCGTGGCATTTTTAAAGTGTTTATCGAGTTAAATAAACTGTAAAATATTCGCAAAGATCCAAACTGTACACTGGATGACCACAAACTTCCTAATTCTTTCTTTAAGTATTCACATAATCATTTTGAATAGACTTTTTCACATGTGATTATATGATTCGCCATCTTGAATTAAAATTCAGGCTGCCGGTAGAACCCACTCAAACTTTAAGACTTAGTAAATAGATCAACACATCTGACATAAACATTATTAATATTCATCTTAGAAAATTTGAGAATTCATTTTGCTGATAATTCTCAAAGGTGTACGCTTCCGCAGAGAACCTACGATATATGTATGAGTACCGTTAAATATTGATATTTATCTGGTTCGATATTAATATCACAATGATTTAAATTTTACCATGATATAAATAATAACAATAACATTAACGAAGCTTCTTATTCCTTAGATACCGCTTAAATATTCAAGAATAAAATTAGAAGAAATGGTTTGTATAGGTTTTTAGTTCAAATTTTTAATATTTTTATCAATAATTTATGTTTTGGTTCCTTATTTTGTGGGTTTGAGTTCATATTTTTCTCCTAAATGTAGCAACAGTTTCAATATAAAAATATAACACATAATATATAGTTTTTGTTCAATTTTAATTTAATAAAGTTAAATTCTATCTATGCTATTGGATTTATGTAGTATTAGTTCTCTATGATATTATAGCTTTCTGTATAATTATCTCTCTGTGATATTAGACTAATAAGTCTGAAACACTTAAAATCATAGTTCACTCTTGAGTACAAAGCTCTAACTATACTTGGAAACACTCTCTATGATGATATATCAATCTCAACATTCTTCACTATTATGATCAAAAAGCACCCCCTTGAATTCATAAATTATTCTTGGTTTTACAAAAAACTAGTGGCTTGTAGGGACATAAGTCCCTAAAAAGCTCAAATGTAAAACAACTTTTTGCAATACCGGTATTTAAACAAACTCAGAATAACATTATCTATGTGTCAGAATAGGCATCCCTACACCATATCTTTTGTGTAAAAACCAGTTTGTTGTTCTTCTTTGTTTGCTTTTGTTGATGTCATTTTCAATAAATAATTTGAATCACTCCAGTGGTTTAACATGAAAAGGCAGCAAACATATCATTGTTTGTGAATAAATACTGGTTTACTAAGGTAGCTTTGGTCTTGTGGTTAATGAGGATAAATAAAAGCTTCCCTGTTTGGAATTTTAAAAATTCATTGGAGGTTCGCCTTCAGATGAATTGAAGACGCCTGCAATTTCATCTGCAGTAGGCTTATTATACCTACGACGATCCATATTTATCCTGTCTACAAACCTAAGTTCTAATTCACTGTCACCTCGTACAACCATTTCTTTCGAAGCTCTTTTGTAAATTTGTGCAAATGGATTTTCTAATAGAATTTCAGCTAGTTTTGACAATATTTCAAGTTTTAAGTCACTATTTTCTCGACACCTTTGACGAATTTCTGTTGCTGTTGATGTGTCAATAATGTACAATTGGCCATACACGGGGTCTTCATCATGTTGAGGCAGCAAATCTGAGATTGAACGATAAATCTGTCCTTGAATTTTGAAACAGTATGGTCCTTTTCCTGGAATATCTTTCTTACTGGCTGAAAAATAAGCAAAAGCCATCGCACTGTTGCATTGTCGAATGAATTTATACAGTTGTGGGCTCTCTTCAAACAAACTTTTAAGTTCTACATTAATTTTTGACTGAGGAAGGTTAATAAGTCCGTTATGGCAACATGTCATAAAATGATTATTCGTTAGTTCTTCTCTAAAATGAAGAGCACTGCATTGAATGCACTCTTGGTCCAGTAATCCTGCATCATGGATCTTTACATTTCTCTCGTCTACCATGGGTCTCCTAAAAAGGGGTTGTAACATATCTTGATTAAGTTCGTCATTATCTACTCTTGCTCTCCTACGCGCACTGTCATTCCTATGAACAGTTCCCCGCCTTTGTGGTATTCCCCTGGCGTTCATATTAACCCTTAGAGTGCCAGGCGAGAAATAAAAGTAACGCTCAAAAAATGCCGATGATTTTTCCCGAAGGTCGCGCTAAAAATGCCGAGCGCGATCTGGCGATTTTTAGGTTAAAATTTCGTAAAAATCGAATTTTCGATATTTCGACCAACGAAAATCGATGTATCGCATCTAGCAACTTTCGACTCAATGTTAATATATGGGTTAAAAGAATCCGAGTATTTATTCGGTTGTTATGACAGCTGTTCGATCATTACGAAACGTCCGGTCAGCCGGACGTTGGCACTTTTGGCTCGTTCTAAAAACGTCCGGTCGGCCGGACGTTGGCACTTTTGGCTCGTTTTAAAAACGTCCGGTTCCCCGGACGTTGGCACTCAAAGGGTTAATTACAGTACTTATAATGAAAATAATATATATCCAGCAGCCTACATACCAAAACATCTTGAATCCCTGGTGATTTTATAAAAGTATGATCGAATATGATTACTCTACGTTGTATATTCACTGCACTAAAAAAATTTACTTACGAAGGAATGCAAATATACACCATTTTAGAACCAATAACATTTATAGGTTATTTTAGTTGTATATATTTACACAACCTTAACCTTAAAATGTGTAGAAATATAAAGAAAACAACATCATTTAAAATAAACTTGAACATATGATTTAAAAATAAAAACAAAACAGAAGTTAGATTTAATTTCGACTCTTTGATTATTTATACAGAATATTTATTCTATGTCATTTATTCCTTTAACACGACAATAACGTAAAAGCATGAAAAATGAAACTTGAGTAGGTATATGATTTAAATATAAACAAAGAATGCAGACGTTTTTCCGACTTATCTTCAATATTTCAGTTTTATTATAGTATACATTTCATAGTTGACTGGCTAAAAGTAAACCAAATGCGTGTATTGATCACTGTTTTCAAATCTGTGGCACAGCTGTTTTAATTTCAAAAGATGTAAACAAATTAAACCCCATGTTGTTTTAATGGGAAAAGTTTTATTCTGTTGCGAATTTATGGTACAAAAATAAGAAAAATGAATAGTTTTCCCTCAAAATTCACGTCAAGACCTTTAAAATAAGACCCCTCCCATCCTTCTACGGCCATCCAGTCACTCACAATTTCTTTCCAAAAATTTGACTTACGGAATTATATACAGGGTTATTACAAATGATGTTCATGATTTCATACATACATAAAATATAGTTTTATTTGTTATACAAAGAAATAAAATGGTTACAACTTTTGAAAAACTCAAAAAGTTTCAACACAGATACACAGAACTGTAAATGCTCGATACGGGAACACCTTGTGGTACGACAGATGATAATAATGTAGTCAAGCTCTTGCTAGACTTTGAAAAGTGTGTCCAGGTCTGTTGTTTCGATAGCATTGGTAATACTAAATCTCAAGTATGCTATCTGATATTGGTGGTATGTACGCCTTATCTTTGATGTATCCCCACAAGAAAAAAATCAGGGGGTGATGTCCGGAGATCTTGTAGGCCAGTTCAGGGGTGTGTCATTATTCGGACCACCGAGCTCGTTCCATATCTCAGGCAGCACATTGTTAAGTTCAGCCCTACTACAAGTAACATTCAAATGCAGCCATTTCTCTTTAAATATTTAAGTGTCACTTGCCAATATAGTGGTTACTAGGAGGATAATCGTTAAACCTGGTTGATTGGTTAATGTAATATTCCAACTGGCAAAAAGCTTTCCTGCCTTCAAATTCAGCCATTACACAACACTTACAACAATTGACTTGACAAACAGCTGATATGCACCCAAACCAATGTAAATGAAACTTTATGAGTTTTTCTTTCCAATGGTACCAACTAAAATAGTCTTGAAACAAATTAACCCAGTAATATTTATAATCAAAATCAGGAACATCATTTGTAATAACCCTGTATATAGAAGTCCAATAAACATGGAAAATTAGAAAATAGTAGTTTTCATTACACTGTCTCAAAAACAGTTTTAACAGTCTAAAGATAGTTTTTTGCGGTCCGTGAAATTTTACAGACTGGAATCATTATGTCAAAGCTTATCTCAAAAACAAATCAGCTGTTCTGATCCTAATGCTTCAACAATAAATACTTTGTTTGTTCCTTGTTTTTGAGACAGTATAATGAAAATACCCCCGCCGCAGCAAACCTGCAGACTAAGCGAATTTCCATTTGCCTGATTGGATTTAGACTAAAATGTCTCCTTAAAAATATCACATTTATTCCCTATTTAAATATAATCAGTTTAACACATACTTAGGTTTGCTGCAAAAGGGAGGGTAAAAGTGTTTTTTTATGTAAAATGTTAATAGTTAGTAAGAAATAAAAACATTTTCCAAATTTGGGCAAAATATGTTAATAAACAAGCACACTACAACGGTTTACTTATTCTCCATAAAAATAACATGGGAATTTTAAATTAACAATTTTTTGGAATTTTCTCCGTAACCATTAGGCGCATTATAACGCTTCAATATACTAAATTATTTGTTTTTTTAAGCTCTACAAAATAGTTTGGAAAGAAATTGCAAAATTTGATGTTTTTTGGGTCAAAAATGGGAAAAACCCATTTTTACCCCATAAAACCCCCCATAAACCCCCGTTCCCATTGTCCGATCATGCTGGTTCGCGAACTCGTTCGAATAAAGGTAGGTTTACACGTTTGTACCAAATTTAATCAAAATCGAATCATTTTTGCTCGAGTTATCGCGCTAACGGACACATATATATATATATATATATATATATAAATATACTAGCTGACCCGGCGAACTTCGTATCGCCTAAGTTATAGGTTTCCCCTAAGACAGACCGATGGAAAGAAAGTACCGTTACGTTTAATTTTCAAGATGATCTCGTTCGCATCGCTCAATCACGTCCTGGTTGAAGTTCGTTCGCTACGCTCACTCACCTTTGGGTTGGAGCTCGTTCGCTACGCTCACTCACCTTTGGGTTGGAGCTCGTTCGCTGCGCTCACTTGCCTTCAGGTTAGCTCGTTCGCTACGCTAACTCGCCTCCAGGTTGAAGTTCGTTCGCTACGCTCACTCACCTTTTGGTTGCAAATTAGCTGTTGTCATAAATGTAAAAGAAATAATAGTGCTGCACCCTGTTGGTAATCCTTGTAACTTTAATGCTATTGAACATCATAGAACAGAACCAACTTGTTTAATTGAAACAGCTGTTAAGATTCATTAATTCCATTTAAGGTTAACATGGGAAACTCCAGAGCCACTGGGGCGGAGCCCTTTTAAGAATTTCGAAACGGGAAATAGTTTACGTCCGATTCGCATACCTACAGAATTTACACACCAAATTTCATAACGATCGGTGAAGTCGTTCCGGAGGAGTTTGCAGACAAACACTGTGACACGAGAATTTTATATATTAGATATATAAATATATATACATATATGAATTTGAACGGATGGTGTTTTTGGCCTCTAGGGACCTCAAAACGAAAAAAAAAAATCGGTCCCGGGTCCAGGTCTTACCATGAGTACTATGGTAATAGCTTATTCCCTATATGGGAAATTCGCTAAAAAAAATATTGTACACTACAAATTGAACAGCTTTATATTCTACGATGTATGGTATTATAAATATTCAAATAGAGATTGGATAAAGAATCCTTTTTGTTTCATTCTTTTGGATAGATATGCCTGTTATCAAAAAAACAACAAAGTTCGTCAACATCCAGTGAGAATGTGCCAAGGCTGTCAACCTCGTGGCTAAAGTTTTTACAGTTTTTGTTGATACACGTAACCGAAAATACTGCCTCCCCATCACTCACTACCAACGAGCACATTGATCACTACCCGCTTTACAATTTTTTCTTAAATGCAAATGGATTATTTCTATACCAGTTCCATTTTTAATCAAATACGACTGTAGAATGAGTTAATACGAATTTTAAATTTAGTAAGAATTTTAAATACTTAAATACTTAAATATTTCATTTTAAATACATGAGTTTGACTGCTATTGTTAAGATCTGCCGCAGCGAAAAAACAGTGGATGTCGTAAGTTGGTAAATACCTGTTCTCAAAAATGAAGAAGAGATATTCATTCTTGATTCTGAAGAGGTATCTCAGAGACTGCTAGGCAGATCAACCATACCTTAGAATTGAGGCACGAATATAACGCCAACAACATTCATTGGTGTCAGGAGCTGGATTAAGTATTTACTGGGTAAACTTTAAGTTTTTATACTGATGCCTTTTGTTTGAGCGCGTAAAACACACACCAGCAGTCAGTTATGGCTAGCTCTGGTTTGATTGGCCAATACAAGTTTCAGCAGAGTCTTTCCGGTGGGTACCGTACAGTCAGGTACTGGGATGAAGAACCTCACATTGACAACTCGCACAGCCCCGCCAAGCACTGTGCTTTCACAAACCTGCTTCGAATGTACTTACGTTACCTTGGCCTCACCAATCTCAACAGCACAACCCGGCCCACCGATTTTGTTTGGTTCTGCCTATTGTGAGCAAGTAAAGCAAAGGTGAGTCGGTGGCTAAGTTGGTAGCGTCACGGACTTTGGGTTCAAGACAGCAATGTCGAGGGTTCGGATCCTGGTCACTGCCGCAAACATTTTATTAGTACAGTTCACCTTTGTACTGTATTAACTCATCCCTTTCTTTGCTGAATACGTTCCACGAACAGGCAGTTAGTCTATGTGGACAGGCTAATTAAAGGTTAAAAGAGGCTGCCAACCTCTTTGAAAATAAACGGTATCAGCATTCTGACACATACTTTCTCCCATAAGTTTGTCAACAATCTTTATCATGTGTAAGCGGTGAGAGTAAATATACGGAAATGGGATTTGTAAGATTTTCTTCAGAATTTAAAGGACTATAACATACTAAATTTTTATCAAAATCGTTCGAGCCAATATTGGGAAAATATGATTTTCCGTTATTTTATGGGGTTTTTATGGGGAAATAACATAATTTACAATAACTTTTGAACCGTAATTTTTACAGAGATGGTATTTGTACCATTTTGTTCAGAATATAAAGGACTATAACATACTAAATTTTTATCGAAATCGTTCAGGCCATTTCTGGGAAAATCGTTTTTTTTTCCGTCATTTTATGGGGTTTTATGGGAAAATACCCATTAAAAATAGAAATTTCTAAGAAATGAGAAAAACTATCAAAATTGTAAGGATCATAACATACTATGTTAAATAAAATCGGATTTTTTTGTCTAAAATCATATTTTTCGTTATTTTATGGGATTTTTATGGGAAAATAACATAATTTACCATAACTTTTGAACCGTAATTTTTACAGAAATGGGATTTGTACCATTTTGTTCAGAATTTAAAGGGCTACAACATACTAAATTTTTATCAAAATCGTTCGGGCCATTTTTGAGAAAATCCGATTTTTCATGTTTTTTATGGGTTTTTATGGGAAAATCCCCATTAAAAATCAAAATTTCAAAAAAATGAAAAAAACGCCTGGAGATACCATGGATTAGAACCTACATACCAAATTTCATCGAAATCGGACCACAGGTGTAGTCTCTAGCTCTGTACACATCCAGACACACAGACACACAGACACACAGACACACAGACACACACACACACACACACACAGACATCACTTCGAAAACCACTTTTTTGGGTCCAGGGGGACCCAAAACGAATATATCCACTCAAAACTCAAACTCGAAAATTTTGACGAAAACAATACTTTCTCTATATACTATGGTATAGGGGGAGAAAGTAAAAAGAGAAAAAACCCTGGTGAACACTAAACCAATATCCTGCTGTATGTAGAAGATGCATTGTAAATTACCACTGTAATTACTTGTTAAGTAATTTACCACCTTAAATTACTTTGGACCAGCCAAAAACTTGACTTACTCAATTCTCTTCAAGTTGCTTTGAGTCTTTTCCTGTTTTCTGGAAAGAAACTTGTCCGTTGGAGCAAAGCTCCTGTTCCGTCAAACAATTGCTTCTAAAATGTAAATTGTCAATACATAGAATGTAAAATGACCGATTAAAATATTGTGTCATATCTTATGTCTTAGGTCTTATGTCCTATTCTGGCTACATCAATTCAAACGGTATGATTATCATATCAAATCAAATTGTTTATCTGTTGTCAGTTGTTGTCTATTTTTTTAAATTTAAGTTTTACAACTATATATGCAAAGGATTGTAACACCAGGGAGTAATGAAAATACTTTGTATCAAGATGGCAAAATTTTATCAAAGTCTAATTCGTTAAATGCGGTGTTGAATATCTCGGTGAAAGCCGTAGAGACAAGATCATTGATAAGAGGTCTCAGTACTGGGAAGCCAGCTCTCCATGTGGCATTGATGATGCGGTCCAGCACATTCTCTGCAACATGCGTAAAAAGAGTTGAAACATAAATATGAGCATAAATGTATGTTATTTCTTACTCCAGACGTATTTTGATACATTGTTATTCAAGTCTGTGGCAAGTAAAAATTTGATCACGAGAACAAACAGCTGTTAAACACGCACATCCATTAAAAACCAAATTGAAACTTTGAAAAATATGACTAAATATGAGACATGCTAGTTAATACTAGCCCCTAGTACAAACTACGTCTTGCAGGTGAATAAAATGCTAGTTCTTACTACCCCTAGTACATACTTCGTCATTTAGGGAACGTAGTATCTACTAGGCTTTTTCAATTAATTAAACCGGCCCTCATAGTAGTTACTTCATTTTTATGTACTATGCTCATGGACATGCTTCATTTTGGTCGTTTGCGAAGATGGCGATGTTTATACAAGAGTCCATAACAGGAAAATGTACCTTGAAATAAAAAACATTGGTAACTGTAAGCAATTACTGTGATTTGAGAATGATATTGTTGATTTGTTTACCAACAAGTTTTTTTTCCTTCTCATTTCCTCCTATCAGATCTCAATTGCTTCTCTAAGCTTAGTTGGTGTATTTTCCTAAACAATTCTCTCGGTTTTTTTCCTCATCAAATTTTTCATTCTATCTACTAACTTTTTGAGTTTAACTAGATTAAAATCCTTAATCCTTAAACCAAGAGTTTTGTTGTATCATCTAACAGTTTCAACCTCCCACTATTTCCCCCTTTACCACGCCCGGAATTTTGGATTTCTCAAAGTATAATTGAAATGTTTTTTTTGCAGCTTCATAAAGCCCTATCACCCCCTTGTAAAACTTGGTCAACGCCATCAAAATCGTCGTCAAGCGCAGTTGTGCCTTCATTATGAGTATGTACTAGGGGGTAGTACGTACTTAGAGGGTAGTACATACTACATCATTTAGGGAACCGCTAGTACTTACTACATAGTTCTAGCTAATTCTTATTCACATAGATTTGAGCAAGTGCTAGAACTACATACTGTAGTACAAACTACATCTCTATTATCATCAACTTTTTAAATAACAAATAATATGAAGTACGAACTACGTAGTATGTCCTAGTTTTTATTCACTTCACCCAATAAATATATAATATTGTTTCATATAACTTTTGTTGAAGCTGTAGTTGATTCATTCTACAACAAATAATTTTGATAGAGACACAGATCAAGGCCCCACTAAAAAAACAGGCCATGCTGCAGGATCCATGACGTCACACTAGTGGATGGATTTTTTGACAAATTCACTGCAATATCCCATATGCTTTAGGTAAATAAGCTGGCTTTTTGTAAGATTTGAACGATAAGATTTCAGTACAACTATCCACCACTGTGACGTAGTGTTGCTCTGCCCGCACTGCAGCATGGCCTGTTTTTCTAGTGGGACCTTGGTTACATGCTAGTGAATGTAATAAGTCAAACTATTCTGATTTGTTTATGTTTACCCATGATTCGTCGCCCGCGCAGTAGATTGCTGATGTGGAGGTCGAGGTTCCCGATCCTCTGGACGTCCACTCGCACCTTCAGCTTGTCAGCTCCCTGGGGCCTGCTGATGGTTGTCGTCTGCACCAGATTGTCTGAAATCACCATCTTAGTCGTAATTCAAAAGTATCTCAATGATTGATAATTGATAATTGACCGTTGGGAACATACTTTCGTAAAAACGTTATGTTGAATGGCCCGAGTTGGAAGTTATACAGTTTTGATATTACAAACAGTATCGTGGCAAGAAGTTGCCTAAAGGGAGTATCACGGTTGGTACCGCAGTGAGGCGCTGCCTAACACTCCTGACATAACGCACTTTGACACCCTCTTGCACCCTTCCACCTTGCACCTTGCACCTCTGCACAAAATATAATAAATATTCATGGAATAGTATGTAAGGAAAGGAGGAGTCAAATAATCATTTGATAATAGGTAATCAGTTGAGATGGGGACGCCATCTAGGTGTATATTTTAATCTAAATATGAGTGAAGGATGAGTGTAGAATGGAGTGAGATGATCTTTATAGCTTTGTTGCCGACTAAGATCAGCTGTTCCAATAGGATCATTTTACTAGGTGGCGTTCGCAGAGGCATCCACAAAATTGAGCGGAGTCATCATATTATGTTCATATTATATTGTTTTTGTCATTCTGTAGTAAAAACAGTCGTTTTTAATTCATGCGTTGCGGGTCTAAAGTAGCATTTTTACTCTTTATGGAGTAAAAATCTTGTTTAGCCTCTATGCAGTAAAAATCAGCTGTTGTCAACTCAGTTGTAAATTACAATTGTAAACCATTGCATGTATCGAAATATGTATCGATTCGTGCTTCGTAATAATTTTAACCTACAGTCTACAGTCTCTTCCCATAGTATTTTAGCATTGCAGATACATTAATCCATTCCCGCACTCAACACTGCTCACCTTTACTACTTCCTTCACCACCCCCTACGTCGTGGACCTGTTTCCCTCTCTTCCCATAGCATTTTAGGATTGTAGATACATTAATGTAATTGCCAAAGACAGTTCCCACACTCTGCACTGCAAGCCTTACTACTTCCTTCACCATTTCCTACGTCATAGACCTGTTTCCTTCCCTTCTCATAGCATTTACGTATTATGTACATTTATCTAACTGCCCAAACGGTTCCCCCACTCTGAACTGTCAGCCTTTACTACTTCCTTCACCACTTCCTACGTCGTGGGGCCCGTTTCCTTCCCTTCTCGTAGCATTTTAGGATTGAAGATACTTTAATCTAACTGCTACAGATGGTTCTCACACTATGCTCATACTTTACTACTTCCTAAGCCACTTCCTACATCGTGGACCTGTTTTCATCACTTTCCATAGCATTTTAGTATTTTAGATACGTCAATCTAATTGCCACAGACATTGCCAACACTCCGCACTGCTAGCCTTTACTACTTCTTTCACCATTTTCTATGTCGTGGGCATGCTTCCATCCCCTTCTCATAGCATTTCAGTATTGCAGATACATTAATCTAACTGCTACAAACGGTTTCCAGTTCCCACACTCCACACTGCTCACCTTACTACTTCCTTCACCTCTTCTTACGTTGCGGACCTGTTTCCCTCTCTTCCCATAGAATTTTAAGATTGTAGATACTTTAATCTAATCGTCATAAACAGTACCCACACTCCGGACAGCTCGCCTTGACTACTTCCTTCACCACTTCCTACATCTAGGACCTGTTTCCCTCCCTTCCCTTAGCATTATTGGATTGCAAATACCTCAATCTATTGGTCATAAGCATATCCCACACTCCGAACAACACGCCTTTACTACTTCCTTCACCACTTCCTACATCACCGACCTGATTCCCTCCCTTTCCATAGCATTTTAGGATTGCAGATATACCTTAATCTAATCGTCATAAACAGTTCCCACACTCCGGACAGCTCGCCCTGACTACTTCCTTCACCACTTCCTACATCTAGGACCTGTTTCCCTCCCTTCCCTTAGCATTATTGGATTGCAAATACCTTAATCTATTGGTCATAAGCATATCCCACACTCCGAACAACACGCCTTTACTACTTCCTTCACCACTTCCTACATCACCGACCTGATACCCTCCCTTTCCATATTATTTTAGGATTGCAGATATACCTTAATCTAATCGTCATAAACAGTTCCGACACTCCGAACAGCTCGCCTTTACTACTTCCTACGTCACCGACCTGTTTCCATCGCTTTCCATAGCATTTTAGGATTGCAGATACATTAATCTAATCGTCATAAACAGAATGACGATTGATATAATTGGTTAATAATTGCTTAATATAATTGTCATAAACATTTACCCCACACTCCGAAAAACTCGCCTTTACTACTTCCTTCATCACTTCCTACGTCACGAACCCGTTTTCCTCCCTTCCCTTAGCATTATTGGATTGCAAATACCTTAATCTATTGGTCATAAACAGATCCCATACTCCGAACAGCTCGCCTTTACTATTTCCTTCACCACCTCCTACGTCACGGACCTGTTTTCTTCCCTTCCAATAGCATTTTAGGATTGCAGATACCTTAATCTAATCGTCATAAACAGTTCCCACACTCGGACAGCTTGCCTTGACTACTTCCTTCACCACTTCCTACGTCGCGGACCCGTTTTCCTCCCTTCCCATAGAATTTTAGGAATGCAGATACCTTAATCGAATCGTCATAAATAGTTCCCACACTCCGGACAGCTCGCCTTGACTACTTCCTTCACCACTTCCTACATCGCGGACCCGTTTTCCTCCCTTCCCATAGAATTTTAGGAATGCAGATACTTAAATCTTATCGTCATAAACAGTTTCCACATTTCGGACAGCTCGCCTTGACTTCTTCCTTCGCCACTTCCTACGTCGCGGACCCGTTTTCCTCCCTTCCCATAGAATTTTAGGAATGTAGATACCCTAATCTAATCTTCATAAACAGTTCCCACACTCCGGACAGCTCGCCTTGACTACTTCATTCACCACTTCCTACGTCGCGGACCCGTTTTCCTCCCTTCCCATAGAATTTTAGGAATGCAGATACTTAATTCTAATCGCCATAATCAGTTTTCACATTCCAGACTGCTCACCTTTACTACTTCCTTCACCACTTCTTACGTCACGGACCTCAAGCTAGTGTCGTCATTTATGTTATATTTATGATCCATACCGCTTCTGTTCTAATATCTGTGGAATAATGCTATCAACTATTTCTTTTCTACTGCATTCAAAAGTCAACAGCTGATCATATGTATTTGTTTATGTGTCAAATACTTCTTCCATAAGGATTACATTGAATCTTTGAGACCCAGTGGGGCAGATTCCTGAGAGACTTTTTAAACGCCATATAGATGTTGGCACTCACCGATATGGTCTTTATCACCATGCAAAATTTGAAAACGATTGATTCAGCCGTCTAGGAGGAGTTTGCGTATTACGAAATGCATAAGAGTCGACGTATAAGAGCTTCGCTCAATTAAGAGCCCTAATGATCAAGGACAGCTCTAGTTTCAAACGATCAAAAAGCTACAAACTTTCTCAGAATTGAACCAGCAACCTATAATTCATGAGCTTTGCAGCTATAGGTGCAGGAATGAAAAGGTTTTCTTAAAAAACCATATTTTGCAAGGTGTGACCTAACAACGCTGATGGCGGGTTATACTTACACAATGTGAGGTTCCATACTCCTCTGTTGTCTGGTGGAGTGATCAGGACTTGGCTGCTAGTCTCGTATTCTCCCTCCAAGGACTTCTCAGGGAAAAACTGAGTGTACTGAACTAGGTTGAGCACTGGGTCACTCCTAGGGCATAAGATGGGATTGTTTAAGACTGTTTTAAAAATGTTTAAGACTGTTATTAATATAAGACTTGTTGTTTATTTTAGGTCAATTTTACTTTCTCCCCCTATACCATAGTAGCCTATATGGAGAAAGTATTGTTTTCGTCAAAATTTTCGAGTTTGAGTTTTGAGTGGATATATTCGTTTTGGGTCCCCATGGACCCAAAAAAGTGGTTTTCGAAGTGATGTCTGTGTGTGTGTGTGTGTGTGTGTGTGTCTGTGTGTCTGGATGTGTACAGAGCTAGAGACCACACCTGTGGTCCGATTTCGATGAAATTTGGTATGTAGGTTCTAATCCATGGTATCTCCAGGTGTTTTTTCATTTTTTTGAAATTTTTATTTTTAATGGGGATTTTCCCATAAAACCCATAAAAAACCGGAAAAATCGGATTTTCTCAAAAATGGCCCGAACGATTTTGATAAAAATTTAGTATGTTGTAGCCCTTTAAATTCTGAATAAAATGGTACAAATTCCATATCTGTAAAAATTACGGTTTAAAAGTTATGGTCAAATATGTTATTTTCCCATAAAAACTCCATAAAATAACAAAAAATTGGATTTTAGAAAAATCCTGTTTTGATTTAACATAGTATGTTATAGTCCTTACAGTTTTGATAGTTTTTTTTTTAATTTTTAAGAAAATTTTTATTTTTAATGGGGATTTTCCCATAAAACCCCATAAAATAACGGAAAAATATGATTTTCCCAAAAATGGCTCGAACGATTTTGATAAAAATTTAGTATGTTATAGTCCTTTATATTCTGAACAAAATGGTGAAAATCCCATTTATTTAAAAATTACGGAAAAATCGGATTTTCACAAAAATGGTCCAAACGATTTTGATAAAAATATAGTATGTTATAGTCATTTACATTCTGAATAAAATTTTACTAATCCCATTTCCGTATATTTACTCTTACCGCTTACACATAATAAAGGTTGTTGACAAACTTATGGGAGAAAGTATGTGTCAGAATGCTGATACCGTTTATTTAAGTCTGTTGTAAACATTCGTTAGGTCATAATATTGATGATGGGCCCAGTTTTAGTCTTATTCATTAGACATTCACAATGAATGATTCTAGTTATGGGACCAGCTAAACTTACACATCAACAAGTTTTGTTTAAGGAAAAGGGTTGGGCCAAGATTTTGATTTTGATTTGTAGATTCTGTTGAGATTTTAGATTGGGTTTCAGATTTTGATTTTGCTGTAAGTCTATAGAAGAGGTCTACTTAAAGTTTCCAAAGTCAATGGTTGAATGTATATTGAATGGTTGTTTATGAACACTGTTACACTCATTACTTTTAGCAAAGATTACATATGCTAACGCAAAATTTTGCGTTAGCATATGTAATCTTTGCTTTTAGTAATAAAACATATGATAAAATTTTCTACATTTTGATACACAGTTAAGAAAAATAACATAGCCATGTTTTAGGTCAACAAACTTTTTGCCAAGCAAATAGTTTTTCTACACTTAATCTAAATTTTTAGTTTCTATTCTGGACATCTTTCATCGATTTCCTCATGGAGCTAAACAGAGACAATTATTGTGAAGAATGTTGGCTGATTGTAAGCAGTGAAAACAAAGGGAATTATATAGAAGAAGTTTCCACAACATTGACATTACCCAATGAGTCAAGGTCTAAAATAGTGGAACAACATCCTGCAAAATCTTCAGAGGCTGAGTTAGCTAGCTTTGAGAAAACCAATAATTTATCTAACGCTGAATCAAGTAATAACATGTCACCAATGTCAAAACTCATCAAAGTTGGGAAAGTATACATATCTCAAACTAATTTACCTACTGAAAGGCTTGTGAAGAAAAACAAAAGGTTCGATGACGATAAATCTTACAAGAGCTATGCAGGAATGTCAACAAAATCGGTCAAGTCTAACTACAGTAAATACACTTCTGCGTCTTTAGTTTCAATTTTAAAGTCAAAATCTGAAATTCTGCATGGTGCTAGACCAAGTGATTCTGATTTGTGTTTAGAATGTCTTGTTCTTGAGTACAGGGACAGTTTCGACACAAATCTGCTAAAGAACGTGTACAGCTCAGTGAAAGAACAACATCAATGCAGAATGATACCTGTGCAAAAGTGTGGGCGAAAAAAGTGTTTGCAGTTGTGCAGCGATTCAGAGTGTCCAAAGTTCAAGTTTTGGAAGATTTTGGATTCCGGTGGCTCTGGATGGAAGGTAGATTTTAATTTTGGAAATTGTATTCCACCGCTAGAGTTGGAGGGTTCCTCATACTTCACCACCTCAAGCGGATTGTGCAGTAAAGAACAGTTGGTGGATCTCTCCGAAGCAGGGCTGAGTGATCGGATAATGGACGAGGTGAGGCCAGACATTGAGATCTCCGAATGGTTCTGTGGCAGTCAAGACTCCACCTCCAGGTACGGATATAAGGTCAGTTTTATATTCTTTAGATTTAATTAATCCACAAGTAATTTTAAATTTTCTCAATGTATATGCAAGTTAAGTCAATTCCATTAACCGTAGGCCTACCAATGTGAGTAATGAGGTTTTAGTGTCACTGGACCCATTAGGTAGATAAACATTAACCTTTATGAAAGGCTGATGGGCCTCCCATAAGTGCGTGTGGCAAAGCATGACTTACCCCACCCCCCCCCCCCCAAAAAAACCCCTCTCTAAATAAATTTAGATTTTTACATCTTGCAGAAAAGCAACATTGAAACATGATTATAGTCTTACCGTCTTACTCATCCATTCAAAGAACAAAACTGTAAAAAGTTATCACAATATGGTAAAAATGAGAAAAATTACAAGTACTGTAAATAGGTATGTCTTGTTCGAAGTTATGGTTTTTTTATTTATTATTTTGGTGTTATAAATTCTGTTTATCTAACGTACTAGTAATATATTTAAGCTAGAAGACAGTTGAGTTTAAATAAATGTATACATCTCATTGATGTACTTATTAAACGTATGATACAATATGAAAAGGCCTACGTGTAAGACGTCAATTTAAATCCCACAGAGAGTATTGTCAAATCTAGGTCTTCAGGTGATGACCCCGTTGCTGAAAGAGGGAGCCTAGAGGTCTACATTTCAGATGCGTAGCAGCTACAGTATCTATCTTGGCACTCTACTGATCAACTGAAGAGGGTCTTGCGCGTTGTCGTAGGTTATATTGGGGTGGGGGTGGCGAAGGTATTTGGAGTCTTGTAGAGCGTTTTGGGATATTGTAGGGTTCTGGCCTTCCTGGAATGTTGTTGCTCAAGGGGTCACTAATACCCGAAGAACTAAATTTCACAATCTGCCGTGTTCGTGGAAGCATATCCCCACAGAGAGTAGTAAGTTATGTTTAAATTCTTTCTTTAGCCCTTTGGGTAAAACTTGGAATGACATTATTGTTCTGAAATCTTTTGATTTGTGTAATCCATCCTATCGTTTGTCAGAATACAAATAAAAGGACAGGCACCAACACACAGTCCAGGTTTAGTTAGTTTTAGTACACTGTATGCATCAATCCATTTCTGGGCTTTGTACTTCATTGAGAACGTTCCTACAACTACTTCAACCTCTCATACACATTCAAAATACTTCTTTGATGTTTATCGTTCATTTCAGACTCTTAAAACACATCATACACTATCATAATAGACCTAGTTGGTATAATGAATGGGTCATGTGTTTGAGGCATAGGTAGACACAATTGGTGGAAATGTAGTTTGTCTCTAAAGGAACCTTATCTAATGAATTTTCCTTTTAGGTGTCACTTCTAGATAGCCGCCAACTGATGATGTGTGTTCACGGAGAATGTAAAACTTTGAAGCCTCCTGATGCTTCAAAATGGCAAAGGGTAAGATATTGTCTTGAGGAACAAATAATTCGATCACTACACTTCTGATTTCCAAGTAATTCAGGTCAGCTTACGACACATGTTTTTTCTCCGCTCAAAAAGCTATGACATGCGACCAATTCACCTCTTCCCCTTGTGGAGTGTTTGTGAATAAAAATGAATTATTAGAGAGAAATAAAATAAGTCATGTTTTCAAGAAGAACAGAAATCAATAATATTTATTTATACAGTTTGAATCATTTTTTAAACATCAGCTGTTCTAAATAAAGGCTAAAGAAAACTATTAGGTGAAAGAACTGAACATACTCCTGGCCTTGAAGTGTCCTCACTTCAACAGTTAGTTTAGAATAAAACACATTAACACAATTTGTTGTAGGCCGGCTATAGCAACTGATTGCTTTTTTCTACTTCTGCTTTTCAACCTATACCATCTTTGCTGGGAAACAACTTAAAAACTGTTGCTGGAGACCACCGAAGTCCTAGCTCGTTGAAATGTTGATCATCAGAGTTTCGAAGGAATTTTGGAGTCTTATGATGATTTTGAGTCTTATGAGATTGAGTAACAGAAGTGAACAAGTCTTGACAGTTTATAACACATTTCTTCAATTCAAAGCACTCTTGTTTCAATAATTCAACAAGTTGAGATTGGAGGATGACCGCTTCCTCTGTAGTTTGTGATGAAGAGTAGCTATTGGTCAGAGCTCCATCGGAAGATACAACCACTTGACTGGATTGCTTGACTGTCTTTACTGTAGTGGTTTCACTCTCGGTTGTGTTAGCGGCGGCACTGTCTGTTGGTTTAACAGCAACACGATCGGTAGGATGGATGGTATCATTATCGGTAGGATGAATAACAGTATTGTCTCTTGGGATGACAGCAATGTTGGTAGGTTGTATGGCAGCACTATCACTTGTCAAGGTAATTGAGCTCACTGTTGTATCTGTATTCGTTGGTTGAGGTTTTGTCACTGTCTTTGTGGTATTTCTAATCATCGTGTTTGCGAACTTAGGTATTGTGATTGTCACTGGCCTCATTATTGTGATGAGTTTTGTTCCAGGTTGTATAATGTCGTTGCCTTTGATTTGAAACTGACTTGATGAGTTCGGTTTGATTACATGCACTGAAGTAGTTCTATGAGGTTGAGCTGAAGTGCAATTAACCTTGGCCAAATAAGGGTTAGAACCAATTTTTGAAAGCAGCACTTTAATGTAGCTGGTGTTGTGGATGAATAGTTCACTGATTTGGTCTTCATCTTCAGCTAAAGTTTCAATGTTCAAATCATCTTCACTTGATGTACTTACAATTCGATAAAAATAAGAATCAAAGTCTTCTTTCTTCTTCTGGGTTTCTTGCATAAGAGTATTTAAGGCTTCGTGTTGCACAAATGTTAATGTTTCTTCTTGTTCAACAAGTTGATCTATGATGTTTTTTATTTTTTTCATACGGACTTTAATAAAAGATGTGAGTCGTGTATAAGTCTCAATTTTAAAATCATTATTTGGAGATGCCATTGTACAAAGATGATGAGATAAATGTAAAAAATTCACAAAGTGTAAATGAGTGGGTTAACAGTTTCAATATGGAAATAAGATGTGGAGTTAGGTAAGAGTTCAAAGGCACAGAAAACAATGGGTAAAATGAGGAAATATTGATGTATGAAGAGTTTTGGTGGAAGAAAGTAATTCCAAATCGCTTAAGTAATATCCGGCTCGAAGGACCATTAAATAATGTGGAATGTTTGTGAATAAAAATGAATTATTAGAGAGAAATAAAATAAGTCATGTTTTCAAGAAGAACAGAAATCAATAATATTTATTTATACAGTTTGAATTATTTTTTAAACATCAGCTGTTCTAAATAAAGGCTAAAGAAAATTATTAGGTGAAAGAACTGAACACCCCTATCAATTCACAAAATATAATGTAAATTCCGAGCTTCCATATTTTTTGTTTGATGGTTTTCTTAGTTTCTGCTTGCCAATACAGTAATAATATCAAAAACTGTAAATAGACTTGTTGTGAAGTTTCTTAATCTATGTTTGATTATTGTTCTCAGGTGACGTACACCTTCCGAGGTTATGAGCCAGGAGTACGGTACATCCTGTTCCACCACGGGGGCCAAGGAGAAGCAATCAGAGGAGATGAGGGGAATACCCATCCTGGATGTAAGATGGCAGGGGCTTCTATCAAGGCGAAGCTTACAAAGAGTTTTTCAGGAGACGAGCACGACAAAACAAGATTTTGATTTAGCCAAAAACTTTAAGTGTTTTTGTAAATTCAATTGTGCTGTGTTTAATTAGGAGTAAAGTTATAAATATGACTGTCAACATTGGCCAATGCTATAAAACAATAACTTATGTCAAATTTAATTGACTAGCTTGTACGAACTAGTAAAGGCCTGATTGTATAGCAATGCATTGGTTGCAAGGAGGAGTTATTTTGCTTCCAGGCGTATATTTTGGTGGCCACAAGCAGGTGATAGAACTGTTTAATTCCCCACAACCTGTGACAGCCCATTGCTCACAAAAGCTTTCAATCCTTTCAACAGAGAAAGTTCGGAGGGATTGATATTTGTAGGTAGACTTACCTTAAGGTTGCCAGTCGCCAGGTTCTTAAAGAATGTTGATGTGAGCCACATGTTTGCCATCATCAGGAGCAAACTTTGTATTTACATCACTTAAAACATTATATACTATTTATTTACATTATTGGTTGGCGGACGATTTACGACGCTGGTGTAGGAACCCGAGCGCATGATGACCAATAAAGTAAATAAATAGTATGGGGTTTCGAGTGATGTAAATACAAACTTTGCTACTGATGATTGCACACATGAAGCAAAAATTTATATTGGGCTCACATCGACATTCTTCAAGAACCTGGCAACCATTAGGTAAACCTACATAGTTGTTCTTGAGATTGGGAATACTACACAGAGGTAGTTTCTTTATTATGTAATTATGACTAGTTAATTCAATAATAATATCTAGTAAAAAACATCACAAAAATGTGAGTATTTTTTAAAAATTTTGTTTGTTCATTATATGATACACTACATAAATACACCTAACTGATAAAAAACAAAATAAAATTCTGTAGAGTAGAATAGTCTTTAAGTCATTTGTGCGGCCAATATCAGTGTAAAAAAGAGAAAATAACTCCAACCTGAAGCTGGTGACTTCAGACTGCGTCCATCCTCTCTCCTGCACATTCCGCAGAACGAGACGATAGTTGAGAGCAAACACTCCTCGCTTCTGGATCACCTCTTTGGCAAAGAACGGATCGAACGGGGATATATTGAGCTCTGGCACCCCTACAACATCGGAAAATACTAAGTTCATCACAAAAATCATAATCTCAATAGGTAATAGTGGCTTCTTTCGATATACTTAATAAAAAAAGGGTTTCCTCTGTCATGCCCCTTTTCCAGCCATTAATATTCAACCGATTTTCATGATTGAGGTGTCATTTTAAAATCTTATGATCCAGCACAACTGCGAATTATTACAAAAAAGGTAATTTCCTTAAGGGCTACGCCCCCCTTGCGTTTCAATTATTTCTGTGGTTCCCTTTCAAAGATCCAGTATTGCTGACCAAACATTTTATAACGGTTTAAATACCCTACCCTACCAATCTAACATCTGACTCCTTCAGTTGAATGATTAATGACAGTCAGATTGTAAACCAGAGACAGACAAAACAGTTTATGAAAATAGATTATAATGAGGCTATTTTTGTGATAATTGAATTTTGAGACCTGATTGAGGTAAGTAAATCGCTCTTCGGTTTTTATGGCGTAAATCTAGATCTTTGAAATGTAAAAGGGTATTGTATTATTATTTTACCTTGAAATTATGTTTTGAACCCTATTAAAATGCAAAATTTCCCCTTGAATTGTACTGAAAGTGTCAATAATAAATTCCTTGTACAAGACGAAGCTGGAGTTTAAATAGATGGATCAAGTGATGAGGAAGCTCTTAGGTGCAAGTTATCAACAATATTTTTCATTCTTATGCAAAAAAGAAACGCACAAATACACACTACTACAGTGTGAGTAAAATGAAAACTTCCTGTACACATTCAATGGAGGCTGCATTGCGACATAATGACCCGGAGGTCACATTTTGTGTTACTTGTTCCGCACCCACATAGCGTGCTTCTGTAATATTTCAAAGGCTTTTGATTAGAATCATTGCAATAACGATCAAACAAATGCAAAATTTAAATGGTAACCTCAAATTTAAAAATGTATCCCTCAATAGAAAATCAATACTATATTGTACAGAGGTAAGCAAATTTGAAGTTTCACCAGGTAGATTCCACATTACAAATACATCTAATCGACCTGTACTGTGATTGAAGTCAGATAAATTATGTTATATTTATAATAAATTTATTTACCTGTGCTGAAAAATGGTCTGACGTCGTTGAGGGCTTTCTTGATACAATCATCGAACCCATCTTCGCCTCTCTTGCAATCTGCGAAGTAAGAAGCTGAAACAGTTCATCAAATTAAATTATCATTTTTGAAAATACAAAAAACAAAGATAACTACTAATACAGTATACGTTTTCCTCAATTGGTCAATTATTTATATTTTAAAATTATTAATTATTTAGTACCATTGCTAAGAATCATAAACTTTTAGGTTATTTTTACGTTTTATACAGAAACCTAAACAAGTCTCATCTAAATTTCTGTCTGTCTGTCTTCCTGTCTGTCACCGCCCAAGAGCCATTTTACGCGGCCTACTCCTGAAAAACGAGAGTACCTATCAAGTTCCAAATCATTTTAATGTATTCACTGGATTGGCGAGATCGTCTTTAGCCATTAAAATATGGCGTCACTACTTTGTAAATAAAATGACGGACGTTTAAAAACCCAATTTTGTGCGATGTTTTGTAAAGTTTTCCCAATGTTTATCACATAATATTCATCTATGAAGTAACGCACAGCTGTTCGAATCAAGATTATTTCTTCTAGCTGTCACTGATATGTTTACATTGAATGTTGTTTACAAATACCGCAACCATTTCCGATTACGTTTTGAAAACAAATCCAAACCAAGTAAGATTAAAAGCGTTTTTCCTTACATAACGGATTTGATTAATCGCAAGTGCAAAAATTTGTAGGGTATCCGTAAATGAAAATAGAGATTCTTTGAGTATAAAATTGTTCTTGAGTTTTGATAACCGGGAAAAAGACCTTGAATCAGTGTTGTATATGGCTGGGAAACTTACATTTTTTAAATGAGCGTTTTCAGTCGAGACTCGGCACACGACCGACGCGCGTCTACATGTCCATAGTAAAAATAAAAGTTGGCCTACCGTGTATTTATGTTTTATTCGTCATGTGTATAATAGTGTACAGTTCGTGTACGTGTTTCAAAAACTCCAAGGCGCACCTAATGGGGAAGCTCAAGACCTTATATTAGGACTGATGAAGGCGATTTAATTTTGCCGAAATGCATCTCCTGTAAAGGATACATTACGATCGATCGGCGGACACAGGTAATTTAACCTTTTATTGATTGTCATACCGATCTGGAACAACAACAAACAACATAAAATGAAGGTAAGTTATGTATAATAGTTTGGCCAGCATATATCTGAAAATATGCAAACCAACTGCTGTTTTTATATACGGGTACAGCTAGTTTAATCTAGGTAATATCATAGTAGTTTACGCAAAGATTGCGTAAAGATAGAAAGATAGTGTTAACGACACGAGTAGAAAATTGAAATACACGAATAGAAAACTATTTCCGCGAGTTGCGTACACTACTTTACCCACGACACTGTTATAATTACTAAACATCACTCTCATAACTTAAGAGAGGTTATATTTTCGTTTACAAACCTCTCATTGTCACTGACAGTGATGCAACGAAACATTGTAGGTAGGGAGCAAACACTAATTACACCACGCAACAATTAAATTGGCCTGAACAGCTGATTAGTTGAAGTTCGAATCATTACAATTTTACTTCTTCTCTCTCAATTCTTGAACCTCATTGGTCCGTGGCCGGTGTTGTTATGAGTAGCCTAATGAGTAAAACCATGTTTTATCTATGGTAAAACGTAAAACTATGCTGTTATGAAAAACTTTTCCATTCTAAGAACTGAAGTGAAACGGCTAGTTAAAAAAACTATCGAAAGAAACCACTTTTGAAAACATCACAACCAATTAGGTTTAGCCACTTGAATTATTATTGTGCTTAGTCTCTGAACATTGTTCATAAGGGATCAGACGGGTTGTTATAAGCAAATTCTCTAGTTTTAGTTTCATAAACAAAAACTTGTTCCTCAGTCAAACAGATGTCGACCTACTGAGAAACAAGTCCAAAAGGCGGTTGAACTCTTCAAGGATAACCACTTCCACAGGCTCAATGGACATAGTTCAATCAAATCAGTTTTCTATTTCAATTAAGTGTTTCGCAGAATGTTACAAAACAGAGTTTCAAACATTTTACAACACACTTTTTGCATCCAAGAAAAAGTTTCTTAATTTATTTCTCTTATAATCACCTCAAACAAAAGTGGCTAAAACAGCACTGATTGTACGATAAAAGCTTGTTCCTGCACTCGTTCACTTTACTCATTTTACTTTGTTGCACTATAGATATTCAAAATAAAACTCAAAATTGTAAGCACGCACGTATCGTGCAACCAGGTGTTTGGAAAAAGTTGGCTACACTGCCTTAACTACCTGTTATCGTTTATGTGTTTAAATATAAGAGATCACTGAACTATAGAGATACAACTGGAGTTAGCTGTGAATGAAAGAGTTGCGAGACATATGCCGCCACTTGTACTAAGGAATAAGTGCATTTGAACTAGGGGAATGTGGAATTATTGTACATACATAAAGCCATTAGCTGATTCCCCTAGTTGCTAACAACATAAAAAAATGTACAGCGTTTCGATTTTCTAATTTCTAGCAGAGTTCCCCATTGCTACGACCTCCAGTTGTATTTTCTAGCTCAGGGTTTGAGATATGATTAGTATTTTTAAGTATCGGGACTATTTATTTGGGGAACAAGTGGACTAATTTAAATGACAGTAAAATGCACAGCTGATACCCTTATGGTTCAGCTTTATCTCTTGTCTACAAAGAAATCTATATAAATTCCAATGAATGTTTGTTTGTCCTTTATGGACTCTGAAACCGCTCGACAGATTGTAATGAATGAAACTGTCAGGCATTATTATGCATTATTCAAGGATTGTTTTTTGTGAAGTTTGGTGCAGATCCGTCAAAAGGGCTCCGCCCCAGTGGCTCCGGAGTTTCCCATGTTAACCTTATGAGTACTCATATTTAAATGGAATTAAAGATTCTTAACAGCTGGTTCAACTAATCAATTTGATTCTGTGATGTTCAATAGCATTAAAAATTTAATAGGTTTACCAACAGGGTGCACCACTATTATCTTTTTTTAATTTATGACAACTGCTAATTTGCAACCAAAAGGTGAGTGAGCGTAACGAACGAACTTCAACCTGGAGGCGAGTCAGCGTAACGAACAAGCTAACCTGAAGGCAAGTGAGCGCAGCGAACGAGCTCCAACCAATGGTGAGTAAGCGTAGCAAACGAACTTCAACCAGGACGTGATTGAGCCATGCGAACGAGCTCATCTTGAAAATGAACGATAAAACCACATTAGGACAAGACGACGTCTGTCGGGCCAGCTAGTGTCATATAAAATTCGTTCCCACAAATAATTAGTTTACAAAACAGCTGATTTCTAACTTAGGGTCACACGTTGCTAGCATTGTTTTGAATTAAAATTGAACAGAACAAAATTAAGGCTCAGTTATTTTAATTGAATTATAATGTACACGAACTGGTTAGTATGTAGATTTATCAAAATTCTTACGCATTGCATTTTTTAAATAAACAACATAAATGTCTTTTGGTTAAAAAAAAACTAGGTAATTATTTATGAAGATCATTAACATCATTATGTAAACGGAGAGTAAGCCCATTTTTGTTTGTAGTTTGTGAATGACTTTGTGTATCCCGACACCGCAACAATGCAGCTGAAGCACAATAACTGCAATGATTATTGTTCGTCATACTGCAGCAAAAACAGCAGTTTGTAATGCATGCGTTGCAGGTCTAATAGTCAGGATCAGGAACAGCTGGGCCCGGTTTCAAGCCATCAAAAATGTGATACCAAAAAGCCAATGTACGCGGTCTACTCAGAGGTAACTAGAGTACCGATCAGGATGTTAACTGTTTTACCGTATTCATTGGATCGACGAGCATTTCTTTAGCTATTAAAACGTGGGCTATACAGTTTACTTTGAAAACAAAACGTCCGGATTCAAAAACACAGTTTTGTGTGATTTTTGTCCCATCCATCCTATTGTTTACTACTTACGTCATTTACCAATAATCTGTTTAGAGAATCTTCATCTAATAACGAAGTTGTTTGGAGGTTCTTTCTTCAAACTGGTACTGTTATGTTAACATTTAAAGATTTTTACAAATAGTGAGAAATAACTATAATTTCCAGTCACGTTTTGTTAGCAAATCCAACAAAGTGAGATTATACTAACCTTGTGACTTGAACGGATTTAATTGTTCGCAAGTACAATAGTTTGCAACCAAATGAAAAAAATACTAGATATACCATCCAGACCGGAAAACGGATTCTGCGTGTTTCAAATTGTACTTAAGGCTTAAACTGACTACAAGATCTCCACTGCTAGTAAAACATAAAAAATAAACTATTTCAATAGCAATTCTTGTGCAATTTATTACGTGATTGGCATTTAAATTGAATCATTTGCTTTTCTGCAATGTTACTTGTAGTTGTACTTACTGAAGTTCCGCAGCGTATCCTGGGCGGAGACGGCTGAACTCCCGAAGACCAACACTGCGAGTATAGCCGACCACATAACTACAACCTCAGCACATAGCTACAGACCCGTCCAGGAGTTGAGGAGAGAGTAGTGTTGCGTCATTACTTGCGATTTGGGGCTCAGTCTACAGTCTACGCCGTTCTGTGTTTTCTTACTGATTAACATCATAGCTTGATTGGTGCAATATGAAAATTGAAAGTAAAAGGGAAGATAACCACAAAAGATTGCATTTAAAAATCCAAGGTCGAAATATTTTATACAGCTTAATGATGATGTACACGGAATTGGGAACTTTTTTGCAGTAGTCATAGGCTACAATTACAGTTGTTTGGAGATTGCTGATTTAGGAGGGAGAGATTCTGCTAATTTTGCTTCTAAATTCATAAAGGCTTGTGTGAAATGTTTACATTACAAACTTTGGGTGGATGTTAGCGTTGTTTTTTATGGCTCATTCAAAGACCAAGACACATCTACCGAGTTTCTACACCCAGCCGTTCTCTCAAATTGGTTGAGACAAAGAAAAACAGATTCCAATAAATATATAGATAGATTTTATATTATTCGGAAAGCTTAGGCTTCAAACTTAAATGTAGCTAAGGTTAAACATGTTACAACATGTTTAACGTTTTATGATTGCGATGGATCGTTATTTTAATTTTAAGGGGAAAATGAAGCGACATGACCTATTGATAAAGGTTTTACTGTACACTACACCATGTAATCAGATGTAAGGAAACTGCTTCAGATTGTAAGGGACCCTGTCTATATTGTATCTTTAATCAACGTATCTGACAACTGTTTTGTGTATTTCAGAGAATTCTTCAAATAAGGAATGAGCTGTTGCCGTAGGTTCCATGGAAAGACCAAGACTCGGGACAGTTTTCTTTCTTGATGTGCCCACAGGCAAAAAACCATCCGTTTTAAAATCAGCTAGTAAAAAATGTCCAATCGAAGAAAGACTTTGGTTATACGGTTATACTATAATAACTGTAATAATTTATTGCTATTAGGGAACAAGTGATCTTAGTTGTTTCCAAGATACACAAGAGCGTTCGACATTCCTTACAAAAAATACAATTCAAGACTTGCTTTAAACTTATACGCACGAGGTATTTTTAGTGAACTAATACTGTAGTCTACCAAAGCTTGACACAGTTTCAGATTCAAATTAGGTTACAAGTTACCTATCGAGATTGCACAATTCCTCGGATCCGAAGTGCAGGATATCAGAGTTACGTAACTTCTGTCCAATGGCTAATGCATTCACTTAACCTGTTTGACCACCATCGTGACCGACTACGAGCGTACCTTGAACCCTTTGGGTTACAACCTATATCATGCTTAGGAATTAGGATCATCGTGAATCGGATTCATACGAGTGCGACATTGCAGTGGTCTATGGAGGTGCTCCTTCAAGGACGAATTTCAATACTATCCCTTGCGTCGCCAACCTGAAGTTTAGAACCTTTCCAACGCGATAGATTAACTCTCTAAGGCTAATTTAGTACTTGCAGTTTCCAGTAATGTTGGGGTTTTAAGTTCGCATTAAATAAATAATGCCAAAATGCAGATGATACAGAAAATGTTTGTAAAAAATATTCTAGGTGACAGGCCTCCAAGATCACAAATCAAGGTCAAATCTAGGGTTTCGGTTGATGCCTGCGTCATTGAAAGAAATACAATATGCCAACGTTTCAGATACGTAGCAGCTCTCCATCTTCGGGTCAAACTACTATCCATCCGACTGAAGTACTATTGAGCAGTGTTGAAGTACTATTGAACTGAGTCGACTGGTAGTTTGCCCCGAAGATGGGTAGCTGCTGCATCCGAAACGCCTCTAGTTTTCCTTTTCTTTCACGTGGGCATCACACTAAGACCTAGATTTGACCGGAAAACCCTTTAACTTCATCAAACCGTCACCAGAGTTTTGAGGACTGTTTACGTTCAACGCTCTCTCCATGAATGTATCCAATTCACAGCTGATTATCAATTCTTTGCCGCCAATATAAAAGACGAGATCACTATAAATTCAAATTCTAGTGTGCCTATTCGTGAAACACAGTTTAGTACATTCGGACATTAATGAGTTGCTATAATCAAAATAGGTGTTCTATTGATAAAATTCAAATCTGGCAACGACTAATAGTAACTTTTTCCAATGCGATGTGGATTTCCAATCTTAACGTGTGATTGGGGTTGCCCTTCGAAGTTAGTCTTTTATTGATATTTCATTCTGTGTTGGTTATTTCAGAATACTGTATTCTCAACCGTACAAATTTGTCTTGAAGTTGATAAACCGGCTTTATCAATAAGTAATTCCGATCGCTTCCCAGGATTTTGAGATAGAATACCCCGACCTCCTTACCTACGAGATTCTGAGCACCATTCTTGAAACACCCACCGTAGCAACCTAAGTATTTCCTTTCAAAAATTTGATAACTTCGCATTGCCATCCGATGTTTGGGCAGAGGTTGCACGCCAGGATGAAGTAACACGTCCACGAAGAGGGAGAGTAACTGGTTGTGTTATGCGGGAAGCAGAGAAAGTATGGGTCACCTGCACCAGTGGTCACCTTCTGCTTCCTTCATACTTCCTTGCAATTTAAGATTATTAGGCGCTACACGAGACATGGGTAGAGAGAAGTAAGGTACAAAAGAGCCTGGTTTGTAAATTTGTGATTGGTTACTGCATTTGTTTGCAGTATGAACATGAAGCCAACGATGTCAGCAACGTCCACAATATCAAGGGTGCAAGTGAACAAGCGAGTTGAAAAAAGGGCACTTCTAGTAGGCCAACCATTTTAGGCCTTCCCTAACCTATCCTAATGTTACTTAAATGGCCTGTATACAGGGTGTTTCGAAACTCTCTCCCGACTTTTGGGCCCAGAAGTATACATCCCGTGGACCGCCTGTAGCCAAATTTGTATTCAGATATTGTTGAAAGAGTCTCATTGAGTGTGTTGCCGTAAAAGGGTGTTCAGAGATGAATTCCCTTCACATCACTCATTTTTACTTTCCTCCTATTCATAGGATATGGAGAAAGTATTTTTCGTCAAAATACAGTATTCGAGTTTGAGTTTTGAGTGGATATGTTCGTTTTGGATTTCTGAACCCAAAAAGGTGGTTTTCGAAGTGACCTGACGCCTGTGCGTGTGTACATCAGAGCTCTATATTAACAGGATGGAGAGGTTTAAGTTATTCTTCGTGAAAAAAATGGCGGTCATTTTGAATGTTTACATGGAATATTTCGAAATTTCTTTACAGTGTTAGTTACACTAGCATTAAGATTCGTGCAAAATTACAAGGTTTTAAGTATCACGGTTATTGATCAAAACAATGTTTGAAGAATACAAAATACAAAGCCCTTATGAGTAAACAATGACTTTTATACGTTTTAAATGTGATACCGTATTTAAATTTGTTACAAGCCCAGAAATAATACCTTAAAAGGTTGGTAGAGATGATACGAAAAACACGCTGTATAATCCTACTTTCCTAGTCTACACTATTGATTTGGTCTAGCCATGGTACTATGATCTTTTTACACCAGAGTATCTTTGACTCTATGTTCTGCCGCGGGTGATCTTCTCGTGAGTCTGTCCTAGTGACCAAAACCAGCCGACCTTGACTGCAGCAGGAGGTCGACCGCATCTCATAGTGAACGAAAAGTTAGGCTTCGTCACTGCAACAAAAACAACCAGCAGAAACAGTGAGTACTATGAATATCTTTAGTTTGTGTTATTTTGGGATAAGTTTTAGCGAATTTACCCTTTAATAAGCTCACGTGAGTGAATCTATGCACGATAGCTCGAGTAAATCATCCGATTTTGATGAAATTTGGCACAAAAGTACAACTTTATATAAATCCGAACGAGTTCGTAAATCAAATTCATGGGATGAGAAGATCAGGATTTTGTGGGATGAAAATAGGGGTTTCCCTTTTTAACACTGGCTATTAATTTTTTATCAATTTTGTTGAGCAAAATACACATAATTAAGTATATTCAAGCTTTTTTGTTAATCTACGGAGGGACTTAAATGTTTTTATCACCATCTGATTTCTATAGAGTATAAGTAAACTGTTGTTGGTTGCTTAATGCTTCATCCAGGATATATTTTGATTGTGCCTTTTTGAGAAGAAGGCCGCCTCTATTTGAACTGTTGAAACTACAGTTTGTTTTAGGTGGTTTTTGTGATTGTTTCTGTTCAGTAAATTAAAAGAAAAAAGTGTGAGTAAAGCTATAAACTGGGGTTTCCACAGTTTAAGTAGTGGTGGCCCTCTTCTGAAAAATACCCCTTTGATAAAGTTTAGAAAATTTATTCATTTTATAAGCTTTTGACATTTCATTAAAAGCATATTTTAGGCTACTGCCTTCCTGTAGCAGCAAACCTAATGTTACTTAAATGGGGTGTGACATAATTAAATTTGATTAGAAATTCAATTAGGCAGATTGAAATTCGCTTAGTCTGCAGGATTGCTGCAGCGGTGGTATTTTTCCTATGTATTCGACAAACTTAACATTTTTACAAAAACACATGTAATAATTGTGCTTAATTAGAATGAGATGACGATTTCGTGGATGTAGATATCGTGACGAAGAATCTAGCAACATTGTCAACCTACAAATTACACAAATGTTACACCAAACCGGTTGAAACTCTAGTTTAGTTGCCAACAATGAAGCAACCAGCTGTAAAAAACACGCCACATTTCTTCATCTTTCACAACCTGAAATCCCAATGTGAATTTTAACCTGAGAATGAGTTAGGTATTAAAAAATATAATTTGAAATGAGTCGAAAACTAAAATGATTTAGCTATTTTTGCGAAAATCTAGAGGTAATTAAACGTAATGTGTAAACTATTTAAGTTCGTCTTATGAAAAACATAATATTTATAATTGTGGTTAAGTTATACAGATAAAATACTGAATAAAGCTCATTGATGAACTTCTTGATTTTATATTTTTCAAATGCTGAAAGTCAAACCAATATAGAGAGTTTTGTAAGGATTGGTATGTTTATATTTACACTTGTAGACTACAGCTACACTCTCACAGGTTTAAATTTATTAGATTCTACTTCGGATTATATTCGAAGTATCTTCTGGAAGTACCCACAAGGCCAATAAAAGTTGTTTAAACAATATTTGGGCTATTGTAAACATTATAACTTTTCGGGAGATGACCTTGTCCATAGGTGTTTTACAAGAATAGTTTAAGCTCTCCAAAGGAATTTTCATGACTTGTAGCCACATAAAGTTGTCCAACGGAAAATTTATGAAAGACAATATCCGGCTGGTAATATTCAACCCTCTCTATGAACTGACCCTGAGCTTTATTATTGACATAGCTAAAGCTGAAAACACTAGTAATTGGGTTTTATGAATACCTGTGGACTACGACACAGGGTGTCCCGAAACTCTCTACCAACTTTTTCAGTTATTATTCCTGGACCGAAAAGTTGAAATAAACTCAACCAACATTGATACCATGAATTATTTCGTTTATATTTCCATCACAAATCAATTACCATCAGACAAAATCGTTATTATATCCTTCATCTGCTATTTCAGTAGACCTGTACAATATCAGGGCTCAAATAGCTTTTCACCTTTTGTTTTGGGGTAAGAGAGCTATGTTTTATAAGCTGTAGGTTTACTGAGAGGTTTACTGAAATAGAAGCGTAAAACATCTTTGTTGAAACATCACTATTAAGTGGTTGATTTTATTGCTACACTATGGTATGTTCTTGGATAATTTGGGTCTATTGACTTGATATGAGTAGGGGTTTGAAAGTAAGTATGTCTAAAATTTAAAAATGGTTTATCTTTTTAAAACAAATCATACATTACAGTAGGCCTACTTAAACGACGTTCAGTGGTACCTATGACTGGAAATAGTATATTTCATAACAATAGTAGAAAGTGAGTCATTACTTATTTGAGACCATGTTTGAAGTGCGAGATTTATCGAGCACTTTTAATGGTCGAGATTATGTATAGACCCACTTTCACTCGTGTTTTGAACGTTACTTTTCGCTACACTACAAAGAATAATTATTTTCTTCATTACAAAACTCGTAGCATTTTTTTTGGGGTTTCCTTCGATTTAAAGTAATTATTTACTTTAGTTGTTGAATATTGAAACAGTTGATAAACAATAGCAAATATTTGTTTGTTTACGTAGGCAAAATCCGAAAAAGATAGTAAACATTCTTTTCCTACAGTTACCTAACAATGTACATGTTCTCTCACTGATTTGAGAAAGCAAAGTGGCCAATTCGCTCATCAGTGAGACAATGTTAACATTGTCTCACTCTAATTACTTTGTCTCACTCCAGATTTGCAACGTGAAGGCACGAAATAGTGAGCGCGTAACATGCAGACAAGGTCGTATGCGCGCAAAATACGTTGGCAGTACTGGCTGTAAATCAGCTGGTCAGCTGTTGCACTGTTTTATCATTAAATGGCATATTAAAAGTTAACTTCTGTGTAAAAATATGTTACGTTTCTTTACCAATTTATATGTTTTATGGTAACTGTAGGAAAATTATAATGTTCAACTCGAGTGCAAAGTGCAACTGCCTCACTCGAGAAACCATTCCTCACTCGCTCTTTTTGCTCACTAGTTGCACAAATAACTATTTGCCATAGTAGAAAATTTAATGATAGATTTTCGCAGGTGATAAACATGCAACGAAAACAGGTCATTGCACAGTAGAGTAGGCCTAGCGAAAATGGAATTTTAGACCCTTGCGATATGTTTTGGAAAGTTAAAATACTTCAAATTGAAAACAAACAAAATGAACAGCTGATTTCAATATCATCTTACTAATATTATAAATGTGAATGTTTGTGTGTTTGTTTGTTTGTTTGTTTGTTTGAAGTTCAATCACGCATTAACTACTGGACGGATTGGGCTGAAATTTTGCATGATGATACCTCATATTCCCGATTAACATATAGGCATATTCTTATCTCAAAAACCCTTTCGGGCTCCGCCCCAGTGGCTCTGTAGTTCCCCATGTTAACCTTATGAGTATTCATATTTAAAGGGAATTAAAGAATTTAGTCAGCTGTTTCAACTAAAAAAGTTGGTTCTATGATATGGAAAGTATTAATAAGTTATGAGATTTGCCAACAGGGTGCAGCACTATTATTTTTTTTTCATTTATGAAAACAGCTTATTTGAACTAAGTAGCAACAAAAAACAGTGATAGGCAATGAGAACTGTCAAAGTAGGATTGTTTACTGTTATGTTTATGTTTTTAATTGCATGAATAATTTGTGATGTTTTTGTGAAAGTTTTAATTATTTATTTTTCTCTATTGTTTAGGTGCAGTGGTAGAACATTATGGCTATGGTAGATGTGTAATACTATAGTATACCGTAAAATTTATTATAGTAAACAGTTTTGTTCAAATGTGTCCTACCCCATTGCAAAAGCTAAGTTAGAGTATAACACTGCAATAAACATTTTGCACTTATATGCCAACCCCGTACGAAGGACGGGTACTCAGCTAGTTATTCCATAAGGCAATCAACACTGAAGACTCATTTACAGCATAGGGAACTTCCAACCTAATATTAGCTTAATGAATTTAATCTGTCTGCCACTTAAATGACAATAGCATAACTTTGAATTAAATGATACTATTACAAATAAACTAAATATCCTTTTGTGGTGGGAGTTATAAGCCAATACAGTCTAACGAGGAATCTTATCCTATTTTGTTTTTTCAGTTGGAAATATTTCTAGGATAGAAGTTCTACTCCTATAACACATAACAACTTGAAGTAACAACTTAGAACGGCTGCGAGCTGCGATCCAAAAATAAAGGAATGAAAGCAAACTACTATATATATTGTACTATATATATATGTATATATATATTTATATACTATGTATATTCTGTATAACAGTTTGTATTTTTTCAGATTATGGACCTTGTGAGACAAACAGTATTATTGTTCCTTCTTACGTTACCAAGTTTTTACTGTAAAACAAGTAAGTATAAAAATCTGTACTGAAAAAAAACTAATTACTACGAGTATTATAACCGAAGGCGGTATGGATCATAAACAAACAAATGACGTAACTGGCCCGAATAACATATGGTTTAGACAGTTCCAGCAAGTAAAAGAATGTTTACTTGCGGGTCAGTAACATAAAATGTTATAAAAACTATATGCCATATCTGTTTTAGCTTTGTGCTAATGTTATTGTACGATAATTTCTAGATCAGTATTAAGAATAAAAAAAAAAACTACTTATAACTAACATCTTTGACTATCAATACAACATTAAAAACTATGCTAACACATTAAAAAACACCACCCCTCAAATACCAAAATACACAAATCCGTTATATTTGTTATTTGTGTAGACCACTTCAGATAAGTTTCTTTAGTTGTTAAAATTAAGAACGATTTCATACACGTTCATTTAGTCATAAGCTAACAGGTTTTTGTGTTTTCAAACAGATTGCAGACGAAGCGAACCACAATTCAACAATTGTGTTGAAAATCAAATGAACTCAATGAAATCAAAATCGTTTGTCAAAAAGGGTAAGCTTTCTAGTTTAATTTAATAAACAGTGTGAAAATAAATGCTCTACGTTTCATTTCCATTATTTTTTTTTTGCCTCTATACAGTCGAGTTTGAGTACTTGACCTAGTAAAGATATTTTTGGAGTAGAATGTCTGAGTTTAAGATTAATTGACTGCCAAACTACTTTCAAACGCCCTCATACAACTCAAATGCAATCAGACAATTGCCAAAGTGCGAACAGTGGTTATTTCAGTTTTGTAGCTTTTGGCGGTTTTGGTTTATATTAAAGTACCATTCCTCACATTGGTATCAGTCTTTCAAAACAACTCCCAGAATCTATTTAATAATCCGAAAAATAAAATAATACCTATATCGTTTGGCATTATGATGATTTGTATTTCTTACGAAGTATTTAGATAATTATTTACAGAGGGGAGACAAATTATTAGACTAAGCTCGTTTTTTGCACCTTATTTATTAGATCAGTAAAGTTAGATACACAAATGTAAACACAAAATATGCACTATAAAATACTTAAAATTCAATTAGAACGTTTAAATATATAAAATGTTAAGGTATTAGAGAAAATAAACAATGAAACAGTTGTTTATACCTTCACTGAAATGTAAACAATAAATTGCTAAGCAGCCACCAATGGTAAACAGCTGTTTTTTCCTATTACAGATTCATTACTACCAACCTTGGAAAAAATATAACAGTATGAATGTTAAGTAGCTTTTTATAAGTAAAGCATACAAATTTGCAGCCTTAGGGTAATGTTTAAATTGAAGAGTTGTTATTTTTCAGAAAAACTCAGTTTAGTCTAATAATTTGTCCCCCCTCAGAAATAGTTCGTTTATGTGCCGAATATTTTTATTTGATTCTAGACTGATCCAAAACCATAGTAAATTATTAATTGTATTTTTAGTGAATTTCCCATATAGGAAATAAGCTATTACCGTAGTACTCATGGTTAGACCTGGACCCGGGACAGATTTACTTTTTCGGTCCCTACTCCCTAGAGGCCAAATACATCATCCGATCAAATTCAAATATACAGTATTTATCTATCTTCTAATATATAAAATTCTCGTGTCACAGTGTTTGTCTGCAAACTCCTCCGGAACGACTTCACCGATCGTTATGAAATTTGGTGTGTAAATTCTGTAGGTATGCGAATCGGACGTAAACTATTTCCCGTTTCGAAATTCTTAAAAGGGCTCCGCCCCAGTGGCTCTGGAGTTTCCCATGTTAACCTTATGAGAAATGGAATTAATGAATCTTAACAGCTGTTTCAATTAAACAAGTTGGTTCTGTTCTATGATGTTCAATAGCATTAAAGTTACAAGGATTTCCAACAGGGTGCAGCACTATTATTTCTTTTACATTTATGACAACAGCTAATTTGCAACCAAAAGGTGAGTGAGCGTAGCGAACGAACTTCAACCTGGAGGCGAGTTAGCGTAGCGAACGAGCTAACCTGAAGGCAAGTGAGCGCAGCGAACGAGCTCCAACCTAAAGGTGAGTGAGCGTAGCGAACGAGCTCCAACCCAAAGGTGAGTGAGCGTAGCGAACGAACTTCAACCAGGACGTGATTGAGCGATGCGAACGAGATCATCTTGAAAATTAAACGTAACGGTACTTTCTTTCCATCGGTCTGTCTTAGGGGAAACCTATAACTTAGGCGATACGAAGTTCGCCGGGTCAGCTAGTATATATATAATATAAAGGAAAACTCAACATTGATAAACTGAGTACCCGTGTAAAGATTATTAAGACATTTACTATATAGATATATATACTACTACTACTGGGTTATTTTTCAACCATTCCAGTCCATGAATTACATCAAATCAGGTCAATTAATTTGATTGTGTGTTATGTATGTTAAATATATGTATTCTAGGTTGAAATCATTAGCAAAACTACTCAGTCGGATCAAGTATAATTCTTAGACTTGTTTTGGAAAAGGCATTCCACAAAACAGTGTTAAAGAGGTATTAAAATTCGTATTGGTAATTTTGCAGTATCTGAAATTGTAAAATGAAACAAAGATTTCTAATATATTTAATGCCCGATTCTTTGGGCATTAAATAGTAAAACTAAGTAGTTTTTATTCTGATCGGGCTTTCGGGCTCCGCCCCAGTGGCTCTGGAGTTTCCCATATTAACCTTATGATTTTTAATATTTAAAAGGAATTTCTTAACAGCTGTTTCAATTAAAAAAGTTGGTTCTGTTCTATGATGTTAAATAGCATTAAAGTTACAAGGATTACCAACAGAGTGCAGCACTATATATATTTTTTTATTTATGACTACAGCCAATTTGCAACCAAAAGGTGAGTGAGCGTAGCGAACGAACTTCAACCTGGAAGCGAGTTAGCGTAGCGAACGAGCTAACCTGAAGGCAAGTGAGCGGAGCGAACGAGCTCCAACCTAAAGGTGAGTGAGCGTAGCGAACGAACTTCAACCAGGACGTGATTGAGCCATGCGAACGAGCTCACTTGTGATGTTAAACGGAGCAAAGCCCGCGGGTACAGCTAGTAACATATAAACGAATTACAAGATGAACTGATTTTACCGTTTAAGTTAAAAATGCCTGCAGAAAGTGTCTGCAATACCCGTAATACAGGAGCGTGTTGGTGTTACGTTTCCTTTGGGAAGGCGTTTTTTTTATAATCCCGTCTCGAAAAAGTGTCTCAGCAATGACAATCTCGCTCGAACTCACAATATTTTTTTAACCTCGCAAATTTCTCGAAAATTTGAGACCCGTACTTCACTTAAACAGCATATTATCAATTGTGTTTATAGTTAGCCTATGTTGCCTTACACCCCCCACAGATCTTACAACTTATTCCACCTCTTACCATAGCTATTATCTGATTATTCATTGTTCTATGTTCAGTAAACCATGTCAAAATGTTGTTTGTTAAAATTAATCTGCGAAATTGTTAAAACACATTAAAATTGACTTACACTAGAATGTTTTCTGTTTCTCAGGCCTGCCTAGCCTCAAGATTGGACCCTTGGACCCCTTGTTTGTACCAAAGATACGACTACGCCAAGGCAGTGGACCTGTATCTCTGGACCTCACGTCTACTGACCAAATCTTCAAAGGGATCGTCAACTACAGAATAACCTCTGCCAAGTAACATAAAATCCTTCCCAATCAAAATAACTTTTTTAAATACGCTTTTTAACATGTGCACAATGGTGTCAGTTACATTTAAAAATACCCTCGCCGCAGCAAACCTGCCAACTAAGCGAATTTCCATTTTGATTCCATTTGATTTTCAATTAAATCTCTTTGAATACCATTAGGGTTAAGAAGTGCCTAGGTTTGCTGCTAAAAGGAAACTAACTAAGTGTGTTTTTTTATATCAATAGCTTAGTATAAAATAAATAAATTTGCCAATTTTGATCAAAATATATCCATAAACAAGCAAACTGCAACATTTTACAATATTCTCCTTAGGAATAACATGGGAATTTTAAATTTTTTTTAATTTACTCCGTAACCAATAACCGTACAAAACACTTTGATATATACTAAATTATTTGTTTTTAAGCTCTTTAAACATTTCTGGAGATGAGTTAGATCAGTTAATTTTTTGTTTTTAAAATCCGCTTCTAAATTTACTGTACCAATAGACCACATCAAAGTAAGGGTCTATTTCCTTGTTTCAGGATTGATCTGAAGAATTACAAGATGGAGTTTACAGTTACCTTACCTTGGCTTTATGTCGGAGGAAAAACTAAAATGGAAGGGAGGATATTAGCTTTTCCAATAAACGGATATGGTGACAGTTGGAGTAACTATAGTGAGTATGGTTGTAATTTTACCGTAATCAAATTAGGAAAATAGTAAGGAATGGAGTAATTTAGGGACTCTCCAAGATAGCCTATCTTTTTCTTCTCTAAATGGTTATAATGGGTCCCAAACACTTATAGGTGGTATAAGCTATCCAAACTGGCTGGGTAGCTGAGTGGTTATAGTGCTCGCCTACCAATCAAAAAGGTCGCCGGTTCGATCCTGAGAAAAGTCAGTAGCTTTTTGATGGTTCGAAACTGGACCCAGCTGTTCCTGATCATTGGGCTATAAATAAATGATCCTGGCTAAAGTAACAGCTGATCTTAGTCAGAAACAAAGCTACACAGATCATCTCACACCATTCTACACTCATCCTTCACTCATATTTGGGTTGAAATACGCACCTAAGTGACGTCCACCCCATCTTAATGATTGATAATTGAATTGAATTGAGGTTTGCTAAAAATAAGATTAAATCCGATAAATAAAATACTGGGTGTCTTTATGATTATAATAGAACAAAATTTTGAATAATGTACCGGTAGTGTATCTTATTATAGATTTTGTATTTGACATCACTTTTAAAACGCCATCACAACTAGTCCACATGAAAAGTAAGAAATTAAAGAAACTAAATCTCTCAATGTTTTACCAAAATTTAGTATTTGACCTAGAGGATCTAACCAGAAGCAATTTTTGGCTGCACTTTAGTATAACTCCTACACTCATTCGAATGATAATGATATATATCGATGTATAGATTATTCGATGTATCGATTATTTCATTCGGTTAGTTAGGTTAGGTTAACCTAACCATTTGATGGACCTAACCACCGAAAGAAATAATCGATATATCGATTGATGTATTCATTCGAATGAGTGAAGGACAGATACTGAAGTGCAGCCCAATTTTTATACCTTTGACCTTGAAGACAAATAAATCTTGTACTGTGCAATAATCATCTAAGTTTCCAGAACACTTGTAAGGCCAGTAACTTGTAAACTTATTGAAGTATTAACCAAAGTGTGAACTTCTAGCAATGGTGTCTGGGAAAGCGATTCTAAAAGGACATCCTGTAGAAATGGAAGGAAAGCAGTTCTTTAGACTGGACACGGTCAAATTTGACATGGCAGTAAAACAGGCAACAGTACAGATGAGCGGTCTTTTTGATGGGAATGAAGAGCTAGGTAAGGTTGGTTAACACAGTCACAGTGTTGAGTAGTTGAGTATACCTGGGGGTAGACTTCCGTATCTGTTGGCACAAACAACCGAATGACAATATCGATAGATATATCGATTGTTCGATATTTCCATTCGGTTGTTTGTACCAATAGATACGGAAGTCCATCAGATACCTGGTTCTAATTTTTAATTTCAATTTCTCTCCCTACCCTACTCTATACTCTTATATGAGCAATGTTTGCTTGTATGTATGGAATGCTTGATTGCATGCTTGTATATTTGCACTAAGATCTCGAAAACGGCTTCGACGATTTCCTTCAAATGTTATAAACTATTTATATCTGGCCTAAAACGTAAATGCCAACAAAAATCTTATTACATAACAAAATACAATTTAAAGTAAACATTTTTAATATGGGCCTTATGGGTTGCTAAGTAACCGTGTTGGTTGAACCAAATAACAAGGAAAAAGTAAACAAAAGACTTTATTGTAACATGTGTTTATATTAAGCCATCCACAGTATACTAGCAAACTACAAAATACAGGACAAAAGGAAAAAAATTATAGAATTCAGGTTTTGGATGGATATAATATGTACACTAAAGTAGGTATGATAAATTACTAAAACTTAGCAGTTTAAGGGGAAGGTACTCGGTTCCCCCACCACTTTGTTTGCTTAATGCAAATAAACTGATCAGCTGTTGGCTGTTATTTCAAAGTTTAGTGTGAGATGGAGGAGATGGAATCGCTTTCCCTCAAACAGCCTACATTTTGTTAACAGAGTATAGTAAGTTTAATGAGTTATTGTACCAAGTGCTGTACATACAGGTATGGTACGTGTAAATCTACCTGAAAATGGTTGCTATGGAACCAAAGTACTGATTCAATAATACCCAATCCATACCAAAACTGGCTACCTACCCAGTTGGTACAAAACTCAGATTTGAATGGAGATATATCTTGATCCTTACAAACGTTTATATTATTCAACATGATTAATTTATCTTGTATTTTCAGCAACAGCTATGAACAACCTTATGAGCAACAACTGGGAGATTATATTTCAAGAGTTGAAGCCGGTGATTGACCAAACTGTAGAGGAACTTATAAAAGACACAGCTGTAAAACTCTTTAACTACTACAGCCTGGATGAGCTATTTCCAAAATGATTGTGATAGTAGTTTTAACTGTTGTGGAAACATATTATGTTACTAAAATGTATGTTAAACCTCTTACTGTATATGGGCAAATGAATTAAAATTAAAGTAATTAAATTGAGTTTGGAATATTTTTAATTACCTTCCACAATTTAATAGATAGAATAATATATTTATATTATTCTATCTACGTAATATTTCGTAGGAGGAAGTACTGATACAGTGTTTCTATAAGCTGCTTTAAAAATACCAGCTGATTTAAACATTGCGTATTTGTTTGTTTGTCGATTTTAGTGTTCTGGTTTTAGGTTAGAATAGTAATGCATTGTTGGAAGACCGTGACATAGGAAGGAGAGTATTTAGGAATGGTATCCAGCTTAGGGAATGGTTAAGGCCAAACAAATTACAAGGAGGCGAAGGGCAGCAATTGCTGCTATGGGCCTCTTGTGAATATATCTAGCATTGGGTATATTTCAGCGGAAATCCCATCTGCTATGGGAATTGTTTAGTCTGCAAGTTTGCTGTGGCGGGGGTATTGTTATATCGTACAGGTTTTACTAGTTGGTTTTAGTTATAAATAACAATAAAATCGTCATATCCAAATTCAATGATCACACTGGTTTACAATCATTATTGTAGCCCATAAACTAGTTGTTTTTTAACTATGGTATAATGTATTCGATAGTCTGACCACTACACGTACAGTAAGAAAAAAGGTTAAACATGTTTGGAATAATGTTAGATTTGCGTATACATTATTTTAATTCGCCCTGTTTTGGTTCCTACAGTTTATTTAATATTTCTATTTGTATTAGCTTAATGTACAATCACTTCTCATTGTGAACAAAGGTATGTAAAATTAATTGTATTTATTCATTTCTGTATAAAAAGATTGTTGATTGCCGGTGTAAAATTGTATTTGTAAATAATTATTAAATTGTTCCCTAGTATAAAATAGTTTTTACTAATCAGGCCAGTGACATGATTTGTTTATGTTTATGATCCACCATCTATCTTTATGCATGTAGTCATAAATAAGTTGATAATCTATCAGTACTCAAAGGTTGTTAATTGTAGCCATGAAAACCTTTAAGGGTGCGCTCCACCCCTGACGCGCAACCGAATGCAAGGGTTTGCAAGATTACTGTTTTCACCTGCTACAGTCAATGATTGAAGGTAGAATCAAAGTTAAGGTCTCATATTAAAGAGGATGAAATTTTCTATAGTTCTGCGTTTCATTATTTCATTTATTTTTAATACACACCTTATAAACTTGATTTGTAGGACAAGAAAAAAGGTCTTTTCAACTAGCCCTAACTTATTGAAAAAACGTTATTTGAAAATCTGAAAAACGCAACTATAGATTGGTATTTGCACTACTATAAGTTGTTTATAGTGCGTAGCTATCATCTATATATTAATTTGAAACTGTTTTTCTTTGTGACAGCTATTTTGAGAGAACGGCTGGGCGTAGAAACTCGGTAGAGGTGTCTAAAGAAAGGTCCTGGTCTGTAGATGAGCCATCAAAAGAGAAACATGGAGAATTCCCTCGGGGCTCTGCCCCAGTGGCCTTTAAAGTCCCATCCCATGTTATTCTTATGGAGGAAAACGAGGGTTTTGTCAAAGCTAATTTGAGAGAACGGCTGGGCGTAGGAACTTGGTAGGGGTGTCTAAAGAAAGGTATTGGTCTGTAGGTGAGCCCTCAAAAGAGAAACGCGGTAAATTTCCTTGGGGCTCTGTCCCAGAGGCATTTAAAGTTCACTCTGCAATTTTGTTTACATTACGACCATATGGATAATTTTACACTACTTTAATGAAGCAGCTGTTAATATTAAAATTGTATTCAAAGGTCTACTGAAACTGTCAAAATTAAATGTTTACATTATTATTTATGATTTTAAATGGATTCTCCACTGCATGGCAAGTTTTTTATAGTTTCAACAAAATGATGAATTTATGATACGTTTTAAATGTGTTGTTCAAAAATCTATGCTTTATTGCTCTCAGAAATTTTTAAATTATGAAATAATTGTGATATATCAATTTCAAAAGAACATATAATTATTCCTTATCTGTTTAGCTTATATGTATATATTGTAAGGTTGACACTTGCCTTTTTTTCCTACTTTCAATCACCATTTATTTTTAAATTCAAGAAAGAACACCAGATATTCATTTATTGGTATAAAAGTTTTTGATAATCGGGTTGAAAATTGTGTCATAGATGAGTACGTTGAGGATGAGAGCTGTGTTTAAGTTTTGGAATAGACTAACTACGGAGTATGTTTCATCTATGGTTTTGGTGAAGTAGGTGAACTAATGTCAATTCAGGTATTTAAAAAAATGTGTACACGGTTTTTACTTTGATGTACACATGTAGCTAGGTCGAACAACGCATCTAAACCTCACTACATACAAAACATTCGGAAACACAACAGTGTCATCACATCTCATCGCATTTGTATAATTTGTTACCAAGGCTGGACTAGGTTATGGATTTGGTTCCGCAAATGTTCAAGATTTGTGATAAAATTTCCTACAATTATGGTTCATTCCATCCACGAAATACATGCACAGCTTTATGTGATCGATATGGCCAAGGCAAAACTACCCCATAAGTTAATGAATTATCAAGTAAGAACAGGATGATTAAATACATGGGTCGATGTGGCAAGAGAACGAATTAAAATTGCTGAGATCGAAGTATGAATGTTACTGCTTTCTGGAGAATCAGATATTTTCATCAAATACAAAAAAAAACTGATTTAATATGCTGATAGAATTCTGTATTTTCATGACCAAAGATGAAGATTTACTTATAAATCCGGATACAATCTTAATGATTTTCCTAAAGCAGATGGAATTAGTGGTTAGAAATAAATATTGACTCTTTCCGTAACATGATAGACTAATTATATTAACTCATTCTCCCATATAGTGAAAGTGGCTTTGGCATGAAACAAACTCATGAACAAACAATTATAAGACTCCTAAAAAACCTTTTGAGCAACCTAAAGCCGATAAAAGGTAGGGAATATTGTGTTAAACGAATTCATCAATCACGTTTTTAGGGAACACAATCGTCATACTTATTATTGCTTATCCTCCCTTCATTTAACTAAGATTTTAATGACTTCACTCTATCAATCACAGTTAGCTGAATTTACATAAAACCTCAAGATTAACCGTCGATTTCGACGGGGTTCCACTAGTTATTGGTTAATTCGAAAACGGTAACCTTGGAAACCTCTGCAAGCGCTTCTCGCGGCACTGTCCAATGGTGCAACATAGCAAGGAAGCCCGAGCTGAGATTTCCGAGCTGAGGTAGAGCGCAGCAGTGCACCCTTAATAAACTAGTGAATCTATATAAATAAAATTAGAGTTTTGTCTGTACATTGCTTAGAATCATGCAGTTTTTGGTTATTTTTACGTTTCATAGCCTAAGAAAGCCGAAACGAGTCTTATCTCAATTTCTGTCTGTATGTCTGTCTGTCCATTCTGTGACTCGGTCTGTAACGCCAAAATGTCATTTTACGCGGCCTACTCCTAGAAAACTAGAGTACCGATCACGGTTCTAGTCATTTTTCTGTATTTAATGGATTGGTAAGAGTGTCTTTGGCTATAAAAACATGGCCTCGCTTCTTTGAAAACAAAATAACAAACCACCGAAAACCCAATTTTGTTCGATTTTTGTCAAATTTTCTCCCAATGTTTACTATTACAGTTTATGAAATATCAATCAGCTGTTTGGATTAGTTCTCACTTCTAGCTGTCAGTGATATGCTTACATTCAAAGTTGTTTACAAATACCGCAACCATTTCCGATAAAGTTTTGTTAGCACATCCAAACCAAGTGAGATTAAAAACGTTGTGCCTTACTTAACCGCTTTAACTAGTAGTACGCTTGTTCTGCGCGTAACGGGATGAGTGAACATGAGCGCAATAATGAAAGAGTCCACCCACACCTAGCATACTTACCGGTGTCACTGGTGAACACAAAAATGTTATTTGTATCGGCAAATCAACCCATGAGTCGGGGCAAATAATGGTGAGTCGGTTGCTCAGTCGGTAGCGTCACGCGGACTTCGGGCCCAAGGCAGCGATGTCGTGGGTTCGGATCCTAGTCACAGCCACTAAATTTCAGTTCACCTTTGTCCTGTACCGGCTCACCCCTTGCTTTGCTGTAAACGATCCACGCACGGGCGCTTAGTCTATGTGGACAGGCAAATGCAAGGTTAAAAGAGGCTGCCAGTGCCAACCTCTTAAAAAAAACCAAATCTCAGTCAACAAAAATCCTAACTTCTCGTCCATTAATTAACCAAAGTCATTGGTAATATACGTAATGTATTTCCTGTTTCTCTCTCTTCTCATAGCATTTTATTATTGCAGATACATCAATCTAACTGTCAAAGAGTTCCCATCACAAAGAGTTAATCACAAAGAGTTCCCACACTCTGGACTGTTCACCTTGACTACTTCCTTCACCACTTCCTACTCGTGGACCTGTTTCCCTCTCTGCTCATAGCATTTTAGTATTGCAGATACATTAATCTAACTGTCACAAAGGGTTCCCACACTCCGGACTCCTCGCCTTGACTACTCCCTTCACCACTTCCTACGTCGTGGACCTGTTTCCCTCCCTTCCCATGGCATTTTTAGAATTGCAGACACTGAACATTATTCTAATCATCACTGAGGGTTTCTACACTCCGGAATGCTCGCCTGGACTACTTCCTTCACCACTTCCTACGTCGTAGACCTGTTTCCCTCCCTTCCCATAGCATTTTAGTATTGCAGTTACACTAATCTAACTGTCACAAAGGGTTTCTACACTCCAGAATGCTCGCCTCGACTACTTCCATTACCACTTCCTACGTCGTGGACCTGTTTCCCTTCCTTCCTATAGCATTTTAGTATTGTAGGTATATTAATCTAACTGTCACAAAGGGTTTCTACACTCCGGACTGCTCGCCTCGACTACTTCCATCACCGCTTCCTACGTCGTGGACCTGTTTCCCTCCCTTCCCATAACATTATAGAATTGTAGTTACATTAATCTAACAGTCACAAAGTTTTTCTACACTCCAGAACGCTCGCCTCGACTACTTCCATTACCACTTCCTACGTCGTGGTCCTGTTTCCCTCCCTTCTTATAGCATTTTAGAATTGCAGTTACACTAATCTAACTGTCACAAAGGGTTTCTAAACTCCAGAATGCTCGCCTCGACTACTTCCACTACCACTTCCTACGTCGTGGACCTGTTTCCCTCCTTGCCTACTCCGGACTGCTCGCCTTTGACTACTTCCATCACCGCTTCCTACGTCGTGGACCTGTTTCCCTTCCTACCCATAGCATTTTAGAATTGCAGTTTCACTAATCTAACTGTCACAAAGGGTTTCTAAACTCCAGAATGCTCGCCTCGACTACTTCCACTACCATTTCCTACGTCGTGGACCTGTTTCCCTTCCTTCCTATAGCATTTTAGTATTGTAGGTATATTAATCTAACTGTCATAAAGGGTTTTTAACACTCTGGACTGCTCGCCTCGACTACTTCCATCACCGCTTCCTACGTCGTGGACCTGTTTCCCTCCCTTCCCATAGCATTTTAGTATTGCAATTACACTAATCTAACTGTCACAAAGGGTTTCTACACTCCAGAATGCTCGCCTTGACTACTTCCATTACCACTTCCTACGTCGTGGACCTGTTTCCCTCCCTTCCCATAGCATTTTAGAATTGCAGTTACACTAATCTAACTGTCACAAAGGGTTTCTAAACTCCAGAATGCTCACCTCGACTACTTCCACTACCACTTCCTACGTCGTGGACCTGTTTCCCTCCCTTTCTATAGCATTTTAGTATTGCAGGTATATTATTCTAACTGTCACAAAGAGTTTCAACACTCCGGACTGCTCGCCTTGACTACTTCCATCACCGCTTCCTACGTCGTGGACCTGTTTCCTTCCCTTCCTATAGCATTTTAGTATTGCAGTTACACTATTCTAACTGCCACAAAGGGTTTCTACACTCCGGACTGCTCGCCTTGACTACTTCCTTTACCGCTTCCTACGTCGTGGACCTGTTTCCCTCCCTTCCTATAGCATTTTATTATGGCAGATACATTAATCTAACTGCCACAAATGGTTCCCACACTCCGGACTGCTCGCCTTGACTACTTCCTTCACCACTTCCTAAGTGTCGTGGACCTATTTCCCTCCCTTCCCATAGCATTTTTAGAATTGCAGATACATTATTCTAATGGTCACAAAGGCTTCCCACACTCCGGACTGCTCACATTGACTACTTCCTTCACCACTTCCTACATCGTGTACCTATTTCTCTCCCTTAAGTATTACCGATACGTTAGTCATAAAGGGTTTCCGTACTCCTTTCTTTTCACTGCTCACCTTTCCGCTTCCTCTACGTCGGGGACCTGTTTCCCCCCCCCCCCCCTTCGCATTGCATTTTAAAAATATACTAACATCTTTGAATATTTAATATTCAATGCCAACATTAAATTGAATAATGTAAAAGCTGCTTTGTTCTAAATACAAACATACCTATATACTGCACATAAAAGGTATATAACTGGCGACTAATATTGTTAAGTTCAATTTATTATTCTGAAAGTTGTGAAATTTAATTAGCTTAAATAACATTATTCTGAAAGCTGTGAAATTATAATGATATATATTCATAGACGCCAAACTGTTTACTCCATGAATGAAAGAGCTTAGAGTAAAAGTCGTTCTCTCTGTCTTAAGTAGACAACAAAATTTTTGGTCGCAAAACGTAAACAAATACAAAGAAGAAGAAGGTAGCTCCTAATGTTATTCTTATGGGACAAATTTAAAAATGTTTTTTAAGTATTTTATAATTACTACTGAGCGGAATCGTCTAGAATTTTAATGAGGTCTTCCCAGTCGTGTCATAATTATTTGTGCAAAATTTGAACGCTATAAGTGCGACGGTTCTTGAGTTTTTGGTGCGAACACACAGACACACACAAGTGGACAACTTTTCTCCGACTCCGCTAGACACGAACACGATACATAGATTCGTTCACTTCGTTCACTCATCTATTAATCGCAAGTGCAACGATTGTTCTTGAGTTTTGATAACCGGGGAAAATACCGTGAATCAGTGTTGTATTATTGCAAGGAAACTTACATTTTTTTAATCATCGTCACCAATACCGTAGCTTACAAAGGTTTCCACACATTGACGGCGCTTCAAGGACAGTTGTGTTAAGTGCAAAGTAAAAAATCACAACTGCATTGGGTGATCGTGGATGTTGCTGCGATCTTGGAAGATCTTTCTAATTTCGCTGTGATCGTACCGTAACAGAGGTTTAACTTAACAGATGTAGCTAAACTCGCTTTTCCAATGTGTCACTTTTGGTTTCTACTTACTTACATTTCGACAACGATATCGGTACTTTTGCTACTTAGGAAATAAAACTACAAACGTACAAAACCCCAGATTAGTGCGTTTTTTGTCACATTTCCTCCGAATGTTTGCTAGATATATGTAGCCTACCGATTATTGTTTAGATATTACGTAATCTTTAAATAAGAAACCTTTGTTTGGATAAAGGTGGTTTCTTCAAACTGTCATTGATGTGTTAACAATAAAAGCTGCTTGCAAATAATGTTATTAATGGGAAACAACTTTGATTTTCGAAAACTTAAAAAAAAAAAATTAAAACCAAAGGAGATTAATAACTTCGGTACTGCACCACATCAAGTGAAAGTTTTTTTAGCAAACCATAGTGAGTTTTTAAAGCTTTACGTTGGTAACGTTACATGTTACATGTTTTGTGGCCTGTGTATTTATTTATTTATATATTTGCCAACAGATTAACACCTATAATACAGTTTTATTAGAAGGACAGGTTGAATTAGTCGCAAGTACTACTTACAGTTCTTTTCTCAAATGTAAACGTTGAATTAAAATTCATTTCCATTCTAGCTCCTGAGCTGTTGTATTCAATATAATAAATAGGTTACATACCTTATAAATCCGACAAACAGCTCAATTTAATTGAAGGTCGTTTACATGTTTCGGCTTGTATCGGCCATTGTCAAAACATCCAATCCATAGCGATTTCACCATCCAACTGCGATGTTTTGACAATGGCCGATACAAGCCGAAACATGTAAACGACCTTCAATTAAATTGAGCTGTTTGTCGGATTTATAAGGTATGTAACCTATTTATTATATTGTAAACGTTGGTTTTTGGTAATGCTACTTTTCCTTTCCTTTTTTGGAACCGGTGGTAGCAGTAAGAATCATTTTTACATAACTTACAAACACATCACTATTTATTTATAAACACTGCACCTTATTGCTTATTTAATTTAATGCTGCTGCTTTTATGCTTATTTATTTGATTTCTTACTGTATAATTTTTAGCGTTTTCTGTCTGGACTCCAAAATGTTGTGTGGACTCAATTCTGTATTTGTGTGTGTATGTCTATTGGTAACGCATTAATGTCCTTATTTTTCGTGGAAAAGACAAGAGCACCATTGTTAATACAAATTTCAACCCGAATAAGTGTGCAGTAGTGAGGTTGAGGTAGTGTTTTAACTACTTTTAACCAGTGTGAAAAGTAACTTTCAATTACAGGCCTACCTTAGGGCTATGCCTCATAGATCTATACTGTAAAGCAATTCCTTTCATCGTTAGATATAAAATATGAACTGACACGATCGGGTGACATTTAATTGCGAAGCATTCGTTTTGGCTTTGAAACTGTCAGATATTGTATTTGAGAAGGTTTATATGTATTCCTAAACAATTATAGTTTTGCCATCATATCTGGAAAAATGCACACTAAATATGCAAACCAACTCCTGTTCTGAATATAAGGTTTTAACTTATTACTAGATTCCCGTACGTAGAACGGGCAAACCGCTAGTCTTAAATAAGAATAGAATCAAATAATATTCAACGTAAAAACAGCGTTCTCATTCATTCATATTGCACGCCTCTGCAACCTACCGGATCCCAGTAGAACTAATTTGTCGGCAATGTAGATTACAAATTTGATTTTTTTTCACCAGTAAAACCGTATAAATTCACTGCGGAAATTGTAAAAGTTGATTCTTTTAGCATTTAAACGTAAAATAAGCGCAAAACACAAAGTTGTATAGATTTTTACATTTTTTTAAAGCTCAGGAGGACAATTAAAAATAATTGGTTCTCGTACGGAACTAGTAAATTCATCAGAGCATATATAAGCAAGAGACAGCTTTTTTCAACGGGTGGACCGATGCTTCTAAGTGTCAATTGACTAACTATAAGGCTTATAGTGAGTCATCTAGCGAAGCTAGTAATTTAAACTCAAATCTCATTTGGTCTAATGAGATTGCCTGAAAGAAGGAGAATCCTTCTCAGGTAGAGGCGGGCCCGTCTCTCCCTTACACTTCAGAAGCGGACTTTGTTCACCTTTTGCTACCTATTATTTCCCACTTGTCATTTTCTACTATATTATGTGTACATGGCCTGATTATTACAAAATGTTACAACTAAGGTCTTTACCCGTGATTCACCGCCGTTTAAACTGTGCCTGGGGATCAATTTTATCATATGTTAGTATTTTTTCTATCACAATAACATAATTTGTTGGTTTTCTTTACGTAAAGTAATGCAGAGCCGGACAAATTACAATTGTTTAAATGCACGGCAATCTTTTGGATTGCATTATTTTATCTATATATTTAATACGCTAGGCATATTTTTGTCATAATTGTTTTGGAGTGGTAGTGCTACCAATCACAATGTCCAAGGTGTCGTTAGAAAGGTCTTAGCATGTAGTTTTGCCATAAAACAAAAAAACTTTGGAATTCCATCAGGGCTCTGCCCCAGTGGCCTTCAAAGTTCCCATGTTATTCTTAGGGAGCAAATGTTTGTTTACATCTGGACAGATGAATACTTTGAAATTGACACTAATATTTGAAACAGCTGGTTATACTAAAATTTTGCACTAAATCAGAACATAACCAAAAAAACGTTTAAAATAATGGAGACTAAAAGACGTTGACCGGGACGGCCAATAGGAGGAGGCCGGCGAACTTTAACTGGTAGACGCGAACGAAATACAAATAATACTATTGTCGTTGATAGCCGAATACAGCAAGCACCCTTCCGTGTTGGGTTTAAGTGTGCTCTCCAACAGCCACCTGAAGATTTCACATTCAATTTAGGACTGTTGCATAATCGCTACATAAACTGTCGATTTTGGAAGACAAGGAGGTGGGTAGGACTACATCGGAAACAGAAGAGAGGAGATATTAGATGAGTGTCAAATGCGTTGGGAACAGAGTGTTTTATGTTAACGTTTTAAAGGCAAACGTTCGACCCTAACATCAGAAAGAGACTGGAACAAGATTGGGAGATGGGCCATTATGAAACACAGTTTGTCACAGGACATGGAAAATTTCAAGGTGAATTTGTGAACATGTACTTGTGGAGAAATAAAAACCACGAGTCACATATTTATAAATGGTTCACTTCAGGAGACATATAGGAGAGGACAGGAATAAGTCTTGGATTAGATAGGTCTAGAGATGAGAAAATAAAACATGACGAGTGACAAGGAAACAATTGAGACGTTTAGAAAAGTAGATAGGGAAATAGGAAAAACCAGGGATACATACAGGCGTTAAAATTTTAAAAAAAGAAACAAACAATAACTAAGAAAAAATGAAACTAAGAATGAAAACTTGCCCATGAGAAATAGGTTAAAGCGAATCTCAATGATCCGTATCACCATAGACAAAAAGAGTTAAATATAGACCGTCAGCCGTGCTGCGGTTACCATGGTTACCATAAGTTCCGGCGCACACCGCTGTAGTTTACGTAGCGCGTACGCTGTAACTACCGTGGCGATCCCAGCGGTGTGCGCCAGAACCAATGGTAACCGCAACACAGCTGACGGTCTATATTTAACTCTTTTTGTCTATGGTATCACTCAGGGCGGTATGGGGAAGGGAGTCGTGCTGTTAGGCTTTTGGGCACATAATGTGTCTGGAAACCTAATGTGGCTATGAGTAAGGCTATAGGTAGAAAACACTATTTACAATAACTGTTGATTTATATCGATCTGTTATGTACATCTTGAGTATTTCCATAATCTATGAGTCGAATATTTTAAAGTCATCAGAAAATATGAATGTTATTCGTTTTAAAATAACGCCTGTAATATTTAGCGATTGCTCGAATTCGAGCAACAGGTACACTAGTTATTATTATTATATATCGATTATCGAAGCTAATAATTAATCCGTTTATTGTCCAGAAAGCGAGTCTGGACAGAAGTCTGAGATCGCTGTCCATTTATCGTCAAGTGAAAACAACAAGATTCCAGGCGTAAAGCCTATTGAGTATGCGGCACATGTTCTTTTACCAACGACATTTGAAATAGTGGTGAAAAAGCGGGGGAAATAACGGCGATACATTTACAGAAAAGATACAAATAATGTGAACATAATTTGAATCGGTATGGTTTGTCGTCATTAAGCATTAAGGCGAAGTTAATAAATGTCCATGCTTAACTTAATAACTACTACTTTCAAAAATAAAATAAGTATTTCTTTAAAGCTTGGCGGCCTCTTAACCTTGTATTTGCCCGTCCACATGGGCATGTACTTGGAACGTATCCAGCAAAGCAAGGGGTAAGCTGGGACAGTACAAGGGTGAACTGTACTAATAAAGCAATTGTGTCAGGTAAAATGGAAAACATACAGTATATGTGTGTGTGTGTCCGTGAACGCGATAACTTGAGTATTTTTGTCTGATTTTGATGAAATTTGGATTAAAGGTGTAAGGTGGGATAAAATTGAATGAGTTCGCGAACCAGCATGATCGGACAATGGGAACGGGGGTTTAGGGGAAGTTTTATTGGGTAAAAATTAGTTTTTCTCATTTTTGACCCAAAAAACATAAAATTTCCCTATTTCTCTCTAAACCTTTTTAAAGAGCTTAAAAACATTAATTTAGTATATCAAAGTGTTTTGTACGGGGTTTTGTCAAAGGGTTTTGTTTTGTAAGGGAGAAAATTTACAAAATTGTAAATTTAAAATTCCCATGTTACTCTTATGGAGAATATTGTAAAATGTTGTATTTTGCTTGTCTATGGATATATTTTGATCAAACTGGGCAAAATTATTTATTTTATACTAAGCTATTAATATTTTACCAAGAAACAAACTTTATTAGTTTCCTTGTAGCAGAAAATCTAGGTACTCGTTAAACCAAATGTTATTTTTTATAAAGATTTAATTGAAAATTAATTCAGTCAAATAGAAATTCGCTTAGTCTGCAGGTTTGCTGCGGTGGGGGTAGCATATTTATCATTAAAACAACAGTTTTTCCTATTTTGATAACGTGTAAAATTTCCAACCCCAGACGAAGTCATTGACCTTGTAATGCAGTAACATGTGGCCACTCATGTACGACCTGCAGACGACCTTGTCAAGGTCAAGGACGATTAGTGACCTTGAATCTGTCACGTATCTTTGGTCTACCAGGTCACATATGCCTAAACGTGTGCAAAAGACGTAACACTTTGTCGTGTACTCTGTATATGTTGAAATAGTTAGTCTCTAGGTCATAGGTACAAATCAATGTATTTCTAGAACCTTGAAGAAGGTATAGTTTATTTTTACAAAGGTTGTAGCACAGACAAATTATGTTCCTCTATGCTTTACACATGCTTAAGAAAAATGTGATTCAATCACAGTCTTCCGGATCATTTTTGCCTTAATATTCCGCACGAATACTAGAAAAATACCGGTATGGGTCATAAACATAACCAAATGACGTTTTTGGCCCGAAAATAAACATTATTGCTGAAATGGCACTGCCAAAACATATGTTCAATGCTATTTGTATATGATTCGGGCCAACAACGTCATTTGTTTATGTTTATGATCCATACCGGTATTTTTCTAGTAATCGTGATATTCCGTATACTTTCACTTTTTATGTATTGATACTGAGGTCAAATCGTTGAAAAAAAGAATAAACAAAAATTAAAATGTTGGGATGGGTCTGGCTGGCCACACTCGCCGGAAAAGTTTTGTATTTATAAACCTAAACACAAGCTATCTACATTAGAAGTTTTGCATATTTTTATACAGTACTGTATTATGAAAGGAAATTCAGTAGCTTTTTGATGGTTCGAAACTGAACCCAACTGTTCCTGATCATCAGACTTTAAATAATGATCCTGACTGATGAAACAGCTGATCTTAGTCAGTAACAAAGCTACACAGATCTCACACCATTCTACACTCATTTACCCCTAAAATACGTACATTGGTTGGTGTCTCCGTCTCAACCATTGATTCCTTTAACAATTAAAATATGACACATTCCTGATGGTATACTAAACAAACTGAGTAATTTGGAAACCCATTTTCAATAAGTTGCTTTAATACTTTGAAAACTTAAATCAACTTGAGTTTATTACGAATCGCAGTCATTCATATACCTAAAAACAAATTTGACGTTACTCTAATATATTTTATCAAATTTGATGTTGACAAGCGAATTGCTATTTGTTTTATTAGATTTTTAAATATTTCCTTAAAGATGACAGATTTATTCTGTATTTAAATAACGTTATGTTTAAAGTATGCTTGTGTTACGAGTTATGCGTGATGGAAAGTCTTTACAGTAAAAACATCGCACTTTTACTATAACACACGATTAAAATTTAAACAAAATAATGAAGAAAAAGGAACATTGTGGCTACAGTGACGACAAAATTCGTGGACTGAAACCTCAAATAAATTTGGTCGTTGAAAGTTTGGAGAAACAACATAAATTTATCAATATTTTTCTTATAAACTAAAACTCTTGCTATTTGCTATGAAACGTCCCTCAAAATAAACTTGTAATTCTACAATCGAACCCAATGAATAACAACCAAGAAAAACTAGTTTTTCACCAAATTAACCTGAGGTTGATTAATTTTCTAGAATCAAAGTCGAAACTTTCATTGTCAGCTTGAGGATTTTGAAAGCGTTTATTCATATCATTCTCCATCTTGAGGACGTTGTATCGATATCGGAGGCTGCACAAACAAAACACAATCTAGAACAACCATATTTTCTTTGTCAGTGTCAGTAATTATTTATTTCTCACTTTCATGCAATCTTCAATACCAATGTAATCTGATGGATGCACGATTAAGTTTCAAAATACCTTGCACTTTAGCTTTTCGCCTTCATAATATGTACTGTATACAGCAGTTTCTTGTATAAATTTTGACATCAAAATCGATAGGGATGTAATGGGTTTCAAAATTAAAGGTTGGTAAGGTTAGACAATTGTATTATTGTTTGTTTTGAATTTATTTTTGGTGATGGTGAGTTTATTTAGATTATTTCTTAGATTTTCCACCACGTAGTAAATACCCCCGCCGAAGCAAACCTGCAGACTAAGCCAATTTATATTTGAATGATTGGATTTACACTAAAATGTCTCCTTAAAAATATGACATATTTCCCCCCTATTTAAATAGAATTAGTTTAACGAGTACTTAGGTTTACTACAACAGGGAGGGTAAAAAGTCGGTTTTTTGTAAAATGTTAATAGTTTAGTAAGAAATAAATGCATTTCCAAATTTGATCAAATTATGTACATAAACAAGCAAACTACAACAGTTTGCTTATTCTCCATAAGAATAGCATGGGAATTTGAAATTTATAATATTTTTAGCAATATACCGAATTATTTTAAGCTCTACAAAATAGTTTGGAAAGAAATTTATATGTTTTTTGGGGTAAAAAATTGGAAAAAACAATTTTTACCCAGTAAAACCCCCCATAAACCCCCGTTCCCATAGTCCGATCATGCTGGTTCTCAAACGCGTTCGAATAAATATAGGTTTCCACGTTTATACAAAATTTCATCAAAATTAGATCATTTTTGCTGGGAAATTCGCTAAAACAAAGTTTTTACATTTGGTAAGTATAATATGGGGGAAAATTACCTAAAACCAAACAAAATTATCACACAAACCCTGTAAAATCACTAACCTCACAGGGATGTAAAACAAACACAATTAGACAATAACAAACGAGATTGGGAGAATACAATGACCCAAGTCAAAACAAATTGAACACTCTCAACTACAAACCAAACACAAGGATATTCCCTGGTTCTGAGCCTAGGCGAGTCTCCTCCCGCTGCAGCATGATGCGTGATCATGACCTTCCACTTTCTCCGTTTTCTCTAGCGTCTGAGTCTGAGTCTGTCAGTCTTCAAACATGCAGACTACAAGCTACACGTCGGTTCTTACCCTCGCCTTGTCCCTAGGACTCGCAGCGTCCTTACAAGTCCGTAAGTAATGTTCTTAACTCAACATTATTCCATCAACTTAATTATTCCCAGATAAATTTTATATCCCGCATTCAGAGGGTAATTTATTAGTTTTTTTTTGTATTTAACTGTTTTGGTTCGTCGTTTTGTATTAGGTGTTACGGTTACGTTTTACGTAAAGAAAAGGATGTGTATTGTTGCCTCCCAAGTTAGATTAGATATTGTAATCTCTGATTTCAACAGGAAAAACGTCCATACCGGCCGGTATATGTTTTATGAGTGGTTTAAACGGTTGGTTTTTGTTAATTTGTGCGTAAATGTGAATAAGGTTGAAGGAATTGTTTTGCAATGACCATACATTTAAAAGAAATACGTTGTTTAATCAGACCTGAAAAAGTTTTACTTCTGAATTTGACCTGTGCAAAGCTGAAGAGATTTTTTTCAGATTTTTTTTAGATACTGTTAACTTATTTTATTTTCTGTAGGCTAATTGCCACATTAAAATAAGGAAGATTCGATAGGATATTATAAGTTTTAAAAAATCGAATTTCAAAAAGATACAGAAATACTTGTTTGTTGTCAGATAAAAAAATAATTGTAGCTCAGAAAAATGAAAACGAGTGGAGAAGAGCCCTTTCTGGATACCGATATCTCAAAAAAATATTTTTTCACCTCACTACGATGTTTTTAGCGGTTTTACAAACATTTATTGTATTGCTGTCTATGCCAGCTGTCATCGTCGTTTGGGGACCGAGCAGGTTTCTACATCCCTAGGGCCGAAAATCAGCTGCATATTAAATACACAATCCGTATCCATAGCATTGCAATAGACTTGTTTTATTGTCACCACTGCCTAGCAACTATTTTTTTTTTGCTGGTTCCTTAAATAATTATTTCTTCTCATAACCTTAAAGTTGTAGTTGTGTTGACTGTTAGTATGCATTATTTTTAGTGTACATTGCTAATTGTCGGCCCTAGGTACGAAAAATACTATCCGAAGCAAGCACCCTGTAAAAAAGCTTAGGCTAAATGTAAAATGTATATAGTATATTTGGTAAAGTTAATAATGTTAGCCAGTTTCAAGAACTTTTTGTAAATGCTTTTTGTAAAAACTTTTTGTAAAAAAGGTCATTTAGATTTGGTAAAGTGAAAATGTAAAATACTAAGTTTCCACAAGATGAAAATTGTTAAAATTTTAAATCCAAACGCTTTACTTCCTTTAAGTTTTAGAACCAATAATAAGGAAGACCTTTTGTTTTCTACAATTGATTGAGACTTATTAAAAAATATCACCCTTAAACTTTTTACAATAATAAAAATTTGGCTGCAATTAAAGCAATTTCAATAGGAAGTTACAGACTGAAAGCCAGTTTTTAGTGAAAATATTTTAATTATGAAAAATGTTTATGAATACAAGTTGATAACAGTATTTGAGGTACGAGGTATTTATATATGGGGGGGGGATAAAAATGTACTCTGTATTTGTCTAAATAGTTAAGTTATTTTTCTGTCTAGCAACAAACTCGACAATGCTTAAACATTTCCCCCGACAGTAGGTTCAAATGACAGATTGGCGAACTGGCTACACAACCAAATAAATCTTTTGACAACTAACGGGTAGGTATCCGTTTTCATATCTATTGGGACATGGCATTTTTATATAGTTATATATGGAACCAGGATACAATATACATTGCTACCTGTTCATATATAACTCATCAAACTGGTGTGCTTTCGTTAAATAATGAATAGATCTGTTAAAAGTTCACCTTTTCGAGTAGCCTTTCATACAACATAGGTAGTGCATTAATTGCGCTCAAGAGTTCCCAATTGCAATAAGCGCTCAAAGGGTCCCAAAAATGTTCCTTAGTTGCACCCATCGATGATAATACTCTACATTATACAGGGAGTATGTAGAGTATACATCACAGAGTATGTACATTACAGAGTATGTCGAGTCCATATTCCATGTTCCATAATGTACATCGATATTTGCGCCCAAGCCCAAGCCAGGTAGGGGTGAGTTACCAGCAGAAGGAATGTCCTTGTTTACATAGCATCCTCCTAACCTAAATCATAACCTAGCTTTACATAACCTAACATAGCTTTACATAACCTAACCAAACCAAACCCAACCTAACCTAACCTACTCAACTTTACAGTCAAAGAGGGCCGCCACTTGGTGTAGTTAATGAACGTATCGGGTGGCTCCCTGGAATAGTGGCGCAATTCAGGAATTCCCAACTACCTGACTCAGGTCAGTGGGCGCAATTAATGCCCGCCCATAAAATGGGACTATCGGACGATAAGTGGTTATTTATTGTAGATTGAAACTGCTACTAATTTGTAATTTTTGGAAAAATAAGCAGCCCAGTGTTTTTCCATATGACAGTAAAAATTAAAGACACTATTTAACTTAGAAACTATCTTATCAAATAAAATCGAATAAAACCCGGAGCTGGAATCGACAATCGACAAAGGCCATGCCTTCTCTTTATTGGTGACGAGCTCACCGTGCAGCCCTGCCACGCGAAGCGTTGACACTATAACAAAATATAGCGTGCCGCTATGGATGTAGTAACACTTCGGCCCAGTAACATTTCGGCCAAACTCAAATTTCTTAGAAAAACAGTATCACTTCGTCCCACTCGCTTTTACAGATGATTAAATAAGCTAATGGAGTAACATTTCGGCCCGACGAAAAATTGACAAGGGTTGAGGAACGCAGTTCAGGTAGTAAGAGGTACATGACCTGTATACTTTGCAACCAGGGCCGGGGATAGTAGCTAGTAGATACTATCCCCGGCCCTGCTTTGCAAACACCCTCTGGTGGAATGTCACCCAACCGTCACCCCTTGCATCCTCTGACCTCACATGACGGAGAATCGGTGGAATCTTACCTAACCTAACCTAACCTGTCAAATATTTTGTTGGGACGAAGTGTTACTAGTGGGCAGGTAGAGAGTTGGACCGTAGGCCACATCTGAGGGTTTCGGGCCGAAATGTTACTGGGCCGAAGTGTTACTTGGGCCGAAGTGTTACGACACGGCCGCTATGCGTCACAGTAATAGTAGCCTACTGTAGTACTGTGGAGAGGAATTAATCTGAAATTTTAAAATTGGACTGCAGTGCTTTTCTTTTCGTGAAATCCAAAAGAGCCTTTATGGGTTGATTGGTCGCCATGACGGTTTTGCGAGATACCGATAATACCTAAACATAGAAGTCGTAAAACAGCTTATCAACAAGCAATTTAAGCCAGCCAATTGGAAATACAGAACAAAAGGACAATCGGATGAATACCGTTCAGAATGATATTCTACAAAATGAATAACCAATTTTCGTCTTCAAAATTTTCCAGGGGCCAAAAACGTGAATTTTGAACCAATTTTCAAAGCACCACTGACTTTTGATACTGCGAGTAGACATTTCATTTACGTGAACTAAATTTATTATTGACTTCAGATAAGTTACTACAAGTGTGAATCCTATACCATTGGGAACATCAGTTCGTGCACGACCATGGTTACATTTTTCGAAATATCGGATTAAAATACTTACTCCGTTCACATTGCAAGCAGACAGCTGCATTGTACACCTAGCTACCAGAGTTTTTTGTTTTTTTCCGTCCTAGCCCGGGATTGTTTTTCGCATTACTTGAGGTTAGACCTAGGGGTTACAGCATTATCACTTATATAAAATCATGCAATAGCGGGATTTGGGCCCGGGACCTCAGGGACCGAAGTCCTGCGCTCTAACCACTAGTAGTGGTAACAGAGTAGTGTATTAAGGTTTGCACATTGTAAATTTATGCATATGTGCTTTGGTCATCACCAGTAAAATTTATCATCATAAAATTTTGTATATGGCCCAAAGATTCCCGTGTTTCTAAAGTACATTTTAACTGAGATGGCACAGGAATGTTAAATGAAATAGCCTCACGGAAAGTTTTAAAATACGTCAAATGTAAATACGTTTTGCGAACCACGTGCAAGTGAAAAAACTGGTTGGGGATTTCTGCCATACCCACCCACCGCCTTCTTGATCGGCTTATCTGATGTCTTCTTGGAATCACAACGACGAACAATTAGTAGACGCTATTATACAGCTGATGTTTATGTCTTTTGGAATTATCTCGTAACTTCCTTGTCGGATTGACCTTCAAATTGCCATTAGTCAAGGCACGCCCATAGGCCCAGGTCAGTGGCAGGCTCGGTGAGGTGCTCGTCCGTCTAAAAGCCGGTTCGATCATGAGAAAAATTGTGTTGCTTTTTGATTGTTCAAAACTGGACCCAACTGTCCTTGAGCATTAAGTTTTTAAGAAATCCTGACTAATGAAACAGCTGGTATTGGTCAGTAACAAAGCTACACAATGCTTCTCACTAAATTCTACACTCATCATGCCATCATATTTCGGTTAAAATATGTACCTAGGTGGCGTCCCCATATCAATATTTATAATGAATGAATACACTGTTTTGTGGGAATTGATTTGTTCAAAGAGTGTAGGCGGGAATATGTTGCTAAAAAGATAGTTTTTGTGTGTTTTTATTTTTTATTTTATTTTACTCCGTTACAAGTTTTTTTTTTGTAAGGGACGGTGCAAACCTTGGTTTTGTTACTATCTAACGTTTTTTGCTAGCATCATTATAGAAAACAATTAGAAATACCATCTTAGTACGGAAACGATCTCGCTTGGAATCGAACCAGCGACCTGGAGAATTGAGGTCAAAGTTAGTTTACTACAGTACCACGATTTTCAGAATTTATCCACTCTGAATCAGCGTTATACATCGATATTGAATATTTATTTGGCTTAATGCCTACGTGTTAAATAGACACCCATTTAGTTGTAGGCTAGCACAGACAAGGGACAAGAATTGGAGTTCAGGCAAATCACTTCAAAAACTTAAAAATTTCAAATTAAAGCGGTTTAAGTAAACAATTGTAAACTCGGCATAAGCACTCTACTTTTATCTGTAACTAACTATAACAAACATCCTCTATACGATGTTTTCTCCTGTGATTGGAGTACTGTATGACCAAATGTTAAGTTATGTGGCATGTTCAAAAGATCAGTACTTTCGGCCACAGTGGAAAAAAACTCTAGGGAACTCCCGGACATAGGGAACTGTCAAATTCAGTGTTCCAGGCCGTTGGTATTGGTAAAAAAATACTTTCTACCCTAGGGCCAAAATCTGCTATATAAATGACCTGGAAATGTATATAGGCACAGATAATCTATTTAGACTACTCTTCTGCCCTTGGTGCGATATATGTATATAACTGGAATCCTTCTGAATGTTGACCCAAACAAGAGTAACTACTGTACCAGAGTCTAATGGCTTGTGTACACTTTTATGAATTTCTAACTCACGTAAGAACCATTAATATCCGGGCCCGTTAATGCTAATGGATTCTACCAGTATTGGCACTATCTGTTTGCAGTGAGTGGACTTAGCTTTCTACCCTCCCATGGCGATTTCTACCTTTAAATGGTTAAAACGGATTCATTTAATTTATATTTTACTTTCGCTATATTGTGGATTTCAAGCGTTCTTTGCAGGTGCGCATTTTTATATACAGTCCCTGCAAGGAAGAAAATAAAATTAATTGCTGTTTGGCATTGAGCATTCGTAGTTTAGGTAATATCCGTTGGCCAGTTGAAAGACAAATGCCCCCGTCGCGGCAAACCTGCAGACTGAGCTAATTTGCATTTGCCTGATTGGATTTTTACGAAAATATTTCCTTAAACACGACAGATTTTTCATATTTCAATAACATTAGGTTTAACGAGTACCTAGTTTGCTGCTACAGGGTAATAAAGTGTGTTTTAGTAAAATATTAATAACTTAGTATAAAATAGATAGTTTTGTCAAAATATAGACCTATCCATAAACAAGTAAACTACAACAGTTTAACTGAATCTCCATAAAAATAATATGGAAATTTTAATTTTTTTGATTACGCTCCGGGACCAATAACTGAAAAAAAACTTCAAGATACTTAAGCTCTACTTTAAGCTCTAAAAGGTGGTGTAAAGGAAAATGAGGAAATCCTATGTTTTGAAGGTAAAAAACGAGAAAACCAAATTTTTACCCCATAAAACCCCGTTCCCATAGTCTGATCGGTTATGAACTCGTTAGAATCAATGAATACAAACCTCCGAATGTTCGAATAAACGTAGGTTTACGTTTGTACAAAATTTTGTCAAAGTCGGATTTGCTAAAGATACCTAGTTATGTACACACGTGTATGAATTTGAACGGGTGTTTTTGGCCTCTGGAGACCTAAAACAAAAAAGTAAATTGGTCCAGGCCTTACCTGAGACCTACGGTAGATTGTTCCCTATATGGGAGATTCACTAAAATAACACCCTTAGGTCACCACCTGATAACGCAATCAACTAATACAAAGGCAAACAATTTGACGTTTTTCGTAATCTAAATTTGTGAAAACTGCAACCTATTGTGTTAGAGCTATCTGACAACTTCACATGCTGAAAAAATCACACGCTGATGATTTCTGTGTACAGATTTCAACGGGAATTGAGCTGTCCTAACAAAAAGCAATAAAGCGTACGCAATTAATACACGCTATTTAAATATGGGGATAGTTCCCGAGAGAACATCAAAATCCAACTAATGCAAAGTTCTTCATAACCTGTATTTTGAAACTTGGGAGGAAATCTGTTGAAGTTGGTTACTATGTTGCACACGTAGCAAGGCCGACTGAATATGGAACAGCAAAACATTGGAAATCCTTGAACCGGACAATCCGCTAATTGTCCTAACCGACCTAAGGTTGCCACGGTAGCCGATAGTGCGTTTAAGGACAAATTCCTGCAAAAGTAACTCTTTAGAGGCTTTGTATGGCGTTCAAAGATGAAATGAAATGAAAAATGTCTTTATTTAGGAGGTGAAATTAGGACTTGTACAATGTACAAGTCCTCTATACCACTTAACCTCTATCATATGCAATGTGAAGGGATTATTTGTTGTGAGTCAGAAGATTCGTTGAAGCTATCATATATTTAAACTATAATTGAATACCATGAACGACCTAATGCCGACACGAATATACGTGTTCACTTGGTACATGTCCGACTTATAGACAGCACAAAATATGTTAAGTTAATTTTTTTCGTGGAGGCATATTTCCCCTTGAATAAATATTGATTGACCTCACCCCTGAACCTTCCAGCGCATACTTCTGAACTTTATTTACTCTCTAAAAATTTGCTTTTGATGAGTTGCATTAAAACATGACCAGCGCCTTTTCACCGTCTAAAAAATAGACCCTCTCCGTTTTTTATTAGCTTATTTCTAGTTATAATGACTATAAATATTTTAAAACGATTCAACAAAGTGAAAAATGTAATGTTTTTACGTATATAAACTATATTACTATAAAGCTAATGTACTAAGATCGATATTCAACCACATTTAGAGATATTTTTTACTCGGAGCAAAACTATTGGACAATGCTACTTTATTTCCTTGACGAATATTCTTTAAATGCCTATTTAGTATTTAGCCGCAAATTTGTGGTCACGACAGTTAAGATGGAATATGTCTGCAGAAGGTTTTAACACCGCAACCTTCAAGATAATTTCTTCAATTGACATTTGTGAAATCCACAACCGTGAAGTAACTTCAGAATGAGTGAGCGGAACTTTGGCAATACCATACTTTGGGTACCTACTTAAATAGACATAACAACGGTTGTAGCTTTGTAATCAAAGAGATCACCATTGAATGAACGTGATAGAGCTATCTGTCAGAACTACTGTATAAAGCACTCAATTTTAAATACATACTGCAATATAGTTCATTTAACATCGAATGTGCTATGGGATTCAATAATTTGTCTTGGTTTTTGGGTTGGATAAATTTAGCATTGGCATTAATCAGTTTTAGCAGCACATGATGTCGTAGGCTCGATTTAACTATCTAAATGTTTATTCTAAGCCTATAGATTTAACGTGTCAAGTTTCATGCAAATGTCCTTTCACATTTCTTCCCGTGCTAATTTCTGACAAGAATACACCATCAATCTACATAGGTCAACAGAACTATTGATTTTCCTCATGTAGAACCTCGATAACAAGCATTATTATCGAGGTTTGCAATAACATTCGATTATGGTTAAAATAAATCAAAGGGGATTTGAACATGACACTTTAGGGTGACTTGTTATCAAGGTTCCACGTATTCGTTTTAGAGATTTTGGAAACGGACTCGATGCCTATTACGTCATTGTCAAGCTATACGTAGAATCTATCACTCGAAGGAGGTCGTCAAAAGTCTTAAAAAGCACGCGGTCACAAAATTATATAAACACAAACAAAAAACTATAAAACGCATGACCAACTCGCAAATCAACTTGCATTACTAGACGAAACACGACGGAAACACGGACTGGAAATGTTTTGCTATTTTTTAAAATAGTTGGCTCTTTGTACACATCCCATTGTCATAAACTACGTCACAGTTTCAAAACTCAAGAGTTGGCCAAAAGCTAGCAACAGAGTTAAACGCTACAATTATGACCTCAGACTATTCAAGTCGTCATCAGGTCGTTGACGTTGATGGTTCGCTTACACGTCACTCTACAAAGGTCAACGTCACAAACCACCCGAGAAACTAGAATAAACAGAGGTTAATGAAACACAGTTGCGTAACACCATGTAACACCGTAACACTTTCTATCTCTGTTAGGTTTCCTGCTAAATGTGTTAATGCCGCATTGTGGTGAATGAAAGAGCGATTGCGAACGTGTTTTGACAGTTTTTTATGTGAGTGTTTTGTGCCTTTCCACAGGGATTGTTGTGGTTTAGTTTGTAAAGTAGAGATGTAGATTCAGCTTTATCGCGGTTTCATACTGGTTAAAAAGTTTTCCGGCTTAGTACAGTCCGTGAAAAATTAGTCTCTCCACTTGTTTTACAATACTTTGTGAAAGTTCTCGTTTCAGTGCGTTTTGTAATTGTAATAGTAATACACGATGTTACGCATTTCACACTTGAGGAGACAACAAATTAAACTAGTTGGCTAATAAATTTATATCATAGATGATAGACCCACTATCCAAGTGCACTAAACTCGTTAAAATATGTAGACGAATTTTAGAAGATATTCTAATCACCAATAAAACTTAAGTACGTAATACGTGTAAATGGGTTTAGTTATCGGATAATTTGTACAGCCATTGAATCTCCGTTTAACGAATTTCCCATTGGGAATAATCTATTTTCAACTATACTAGTCCCGGGTTTTGTTATGATATTTTTTAGTGTGCACAAGCGTACATACTGATAAACAGTAAAATTATATTTTAGCAACTCTGTACCAGCTAGAAATCCTGATTAGTTTTGAAATTGTTATTACTGGGTATAGTCAATGCTGGTACACAGAGAGAAGCAGTGAGCTGCAAAACACCGAAATGTAGGCAATGTTTGTCTTTACCTAACCCACATTCCAACCCCAGCTCTTTGCATTAGTGTACGCTCTCGCCACGGACTGCATTGAAAATAAAAATTATCGAATAAACCCTTTTGTTTTTGCTTACACAATTTGTCTAAACTGTTTTAAGTTTATGTCCTAAAAAATCATGTTTCTTCAAAAACGTACTTTACTCTTCAAGTTTCCAATTTTATTATGAGAAGACACAAAAAACCTAACCTAACACCAACCACATTAATATCCTCTATTAACCTTCTCCCACTTACATAATAAAGAGAGAATGTATTGTTTTCGATAAAAAGTCTGAGTTTTTGTGTGGGAATGTCAATGAACCCATAAAGTGATTTTGGAAGTAAGTTGTTCTTCCAACTTGTCATTCTATCACATGTCTCGCTGTGTGTGTAGCCTATTAGTACAGGTAAAATAATACAATACCCCCGCCGCAGCAAACCTGCCGACTAAGCGAATTTCCATTTGTCTGAATTGATTTTCAGTTAAAAATATTTTAATAACATTAGGTTTAACGAGTACCTAGGTTTGCTGCTACAAGGAAACTAATAAAGTGTGTTTTTGAGTAAAATGTTGATAGCTTAGTACAAAATAAATAAATTTGCCAAGTTTGATCAAAATATATCCATAAACAAGCAAACTACAACATTTGACAATATTCTCCATAAGAATAACATGGGAATTTTAAATTTACAATTTTTTTAATTTTCTCCGTTACTAATAATCAAACAAAAATACTTTTATATACTAAATTATTTGTTTTTTAAGCTCTTTAAAAAGGTCTAAAGAGAAATCGGGAAATTTTGTGTTTTGAGGGTCAAAAGTGAGAAAAACCAATTTTTACCCCATAAAACCCCCCGTAAAGCCCCATTCTCATGGTCCGATCATGCTGGTTTGCGAACTCATTCAAGTTTATCCCGCTTTACACCTTTAAACCAAATTTCATCAAAATCGGACAAAAATTACTCAAGTTATCGCGTTCACGGACGTATATATATATATACATATATAAAAATTTGAACGAATGGTGTTTTTGGCCTCTGGGGACATCAAAATGAAAAAGTAAATCGATCCCGGGTCTACCGTGCCATTAGGTCTTACCGTGCCACCTACGGTAATAGCTACTTCCCTATAGGGAAATTCGCTAAAAACACTCCATATAAACAACAAAATTTGTACATTCATGAAATTTCACCTATGAGTTACTAATAATATGAGAAATGAAGATCCGATGAGTCCCCAAAATTTTGGGCGTGCTAAGGCCCTTTTTGGGGCCCTTTTTGTTCCGAAGGGCCCTTGTTCCTGAATAATTTTGTTTTTACGTTTAAGGTCGAGTGAGGTGTGGTTTTCGATGGTTTTAGTTATTTTAAATCGATTGGGACTAGTTTTAAGTGTATTAAACCACTCCATACAGGGTGTTTCGAAATATTATTACTTTTTACGATATTTAAACATTTATTCATAAAGTGATAAAATTAGTTACCTCCGTGCTCTATATAAAAGGGGATTATTGAAAACAACTGTAATTCTTTACTATATAAGAGAGAAGGGTCACAAGGAGTAAGAGAAAATATTAAATACCCCCGACACAGCAAACCTGCAGAGTAAGCGTTGTTTTTGTATCTCTCTGGCCCAAGGTGTACAGAATTACAGACTAACACCTGTTCCCATTGTCCGATATTAATGAAATTTTTTGGAGGTTCAATTGTAATGCCAGGCTGATGGGAGAAAGTATGTGTCAGTTTGCTGATACCGTTTATTCAACTAGTGAGATGTATGTTGTTGACTCTTTTGTAGCAGTACCGGTAATTGAAGAATTATTTTTATGTTACAGCTGAGTATGTAAAGCAATGCAAGCTGAGTTCGCCAAATCTACAGGAATGCTTGATTGGGTCTCTGCATCATCTGAGACCTTATCTCGTCAAAGGTAATACCCATGATCTTCAATGTCATTTCTGAATAGTATAAATTAATAAGAAAATCATCTTTCGTAGTTTTGTTTAACTCCTTCATTTTAATGGGAGAAGTAGTCCATACACTATACAATTAACATACAGTAATTAAATGATCCCTTACAAATCTATCAATTTTAGATCATCTGAATACAATGTCAAATTATTTTTAAGATCACTTTACAAATGCATAACAGCTGATAAGTAAGGTAAGCAGGGCTGTCAACTTGTGAACTTGTTTTGTCCCTACACAGTATCTGAACTTGTAATTTGGGTTGCGTAAGAAAACACCATGTACAAGTTGTCTCAACTTACAAATCACAAGTGAATCTACTACTCAAATACTAGTCCGTTTTATTTAATTTGATTTTTAGAGGTAATAGTTATGGTAGTTTAATGTGGGGAAAAGTAGGGTTCTGGAGCTAGTAGCCTACAATGTAAAAGGGAACTTAAAATATGGCTAAAATTACGTTCTAGTACAGTATTAGACTTCTGCAGATAGTAGATTGAAGGGGTGATGAATGCTTAACTACTCGATTCCAATAACTTCTTGACACGAACTAAAGCTTTCTTAAAAGCACAACTGCAGTATTTATTTAATATTTGTTCCCAGTATCAACTCAAAGTCTTTGAAACACGAATAGTTCAACATCCTTATGGGACCACCAATTTTGAATACCTGTTTCCATGAAGCTCATAAAAGAAAATTACTAAGTATCTCATTAAAATGGCATCACCTGGAATGACTCGCGTAGACGGAAACATTGTGTACGAATAAGATGACGCAAGCTAGAGGGAGTTTTAATACTGAGGTTGCAAGTTATGATTGCAACGTAATGGTCATTTAACGTAATGATGATTAATATGATGAGATATTACAAAGTCAAGGCCAGACATTAGCTCCCTAATGTGCCTAATGACAGTCGGAAGAATAATAAAATAGCTAAAATAAGAATATGTAATGATAACTCTAGTAGTTAAACAATTTTATCTGTCAGGACGTCACACTTTTTTACTACCACAAGTTAAGAATTAAATAAAGATTACAATAATAAAATTAAAATAATAATAATAGGAAGGACCTGTACAAATTTAAGTTTTGACCTGCAAATTTTTCTACAAGCAACGTTTGTAAAAATTGTTTGCAAACACAACTTTGTAAAAAAAAATTAAAAATAACGAGCGTGAGTAAGTAGGTTCAGATGAGATGGGTCACCCGACCAAGAGACGAAGATTTGAATATGTGAACAAAGTTAAGTCAAGCATTTATCATGTTGTAATTGACACCTGTTTAAGTATACAACTGTATTCAATTTGTATATTGAACATATTCAAATCATAACATGTTTATAATTTATTCCCATTTATTCTTATATTTGGGCTCCAAAATATTTTTTCCTAAGGTGGAGGGGGTGAAATGTTAGCCCCTGTATCGTATGTGCATCGTCAAAACTGCTGAGGTTTTTTTTTTGTTTGAAGCACAAATTTATTGTCATCACATATTCTACACATTACTGCATTACTTACATTGCCATTTTGATATTATCATAGATTACACATACTCCTTTATACGAGCATGATAGTCAGTTCACAAAATTTTGGTAGTTTGAAGGGAAGTTCCCCACCCCTTTTTTGCTTAATGTATAAGTTGCAGCTGATTGAAGTTTTAGTGAACCTCAGCTGAACTATGTATTAAAGGTAGGATCAAATGGAGGGAATATACAGGGTGTCCCGGAACTCTCTACCAATATTTTAGGTCATTGCTCCTGGGTAAGAAACATAACTAAATATCATATTTAAACTGTCCGGAAGTCCTTAGTTACTCACACAGCCACCATTTTGTTTTTTTTCAGTTATTAATTTGTTCTAAAGAATGGTTAAACATACGAAATGGAAACTTTGCACAAACATTTATGACAACTAGACAAAGCTACCAAAAAATTATCACGATTTTTCAAATTCATAAAACAAAATGGCGGTCATTTTAATTTTTTGTAAAATCAATGGTTTTTGAGTTATTTAAGAAAGAAAATTTTAAATTGCCGCCATTTTGTTTTATGAATTTGAAAAATCTTCATAATTTTTTTATAGCTTTGTCTAGTTGTCATAAATGTTTGTGCAAAGTTTCCATTTCATATGTTTAACCATTCTTTAGAAAAAAATGAATAATTGAAAAAACAAAATGGTGGCTTTGTGAGTAACTAAAAGACTTTCGGACAATTTAAATATGACATTTAGGTACGTTTCTTACCCAGGATCAATGCCCTAAAATATTGGTAGAGAGTTCCGGGACACCCTGTATTTCTTGGGATTGAATTGGCTAAATTTTGTGAAAGGAGTAGAGAAATGCTGACGATTACAAGAATGTTTACTGCAATGAAGTTTTTACTCCATGCTATGATATGTTCTTACTATGGATGATAATCAAATCTAGAGGTTATCTTTGTGGAAAAGTACTAATATATTTCTTATAAGATTATATATAAACTAGCTGTAACCCGCGGGCTTTGCCCCGTTTCACTTCTTAATTTTCAAGATGATCTCGTTCGCATGGCTCAATCATGTCCTGGTTGAAGTTCGTTCGCTACGCTCACTCACCTTTAGGTTGGAGCTCGTTCGCTACGCTCACTCATCTTTAGGTTGGAGCTCGTTCGCTGCGCTCACTTGCCTTCAGGTTAGCTCGTATATATATACGGTACATTATTTTGCCACCAGGCATCCCTGAGATACATCTGCCAAGTGTAGAACCCTTCATACTGGACTCACTCTCACTAGCCCTGACTGGGGGAGACCAAGGCTACAAGATTACTCTGAGAGATATTCACATGTATGGAGCGAGCAACTTCACCGTCACCAAGCTCAAGTGAGTGCACCAACAAAAATTAGTTTAGCTTAATAATCCAATTTTTTGGACCAATAAAATACGGAGACTCGTGGATTAGGAAAAAATAGGCAGTTGAGGGATATAGGGAACCAAATATTGTGGGAGTGGTAAAGAGTAGGCTGAGGTGGCTGGGCCACATTCAACGCAGAGGTGAGAGAGAGATGGGAAAGAAGGTGATAAGAGGTACTCTGGAGGGTAGGAGATCTTAAACGTACGATTATTTGGTGGTTACATTGTCATACCTGAAAACTGCTAGCTAAGTCAGCTGCCTCATGAATATAGTATACATTTTACATTTTAGTGCTTTTAAATGATTATACAGAGTGTCCCCTAAGTAAACAGCCAAACTCCGGGAAATGGGTCTGTGGGTAAAAATAAAGAGAAAATAAAAAATTATTATTTTCAAAATCACTTTGTTAACCAGATATCTGCCATTTTGTTTTTTCACATAAAAATATCTTTATCCTTGAATTTTTTCAACCGATCATTATGAAACTTGGTATGTGTTTCGAGGTAAAAGAGACCCATGTTAGAAAAAACAATTATCTTAATCTAATTAAAATTTCAAAATGGCAGTCATTATAAAAGTTAGCCATGTTTACGCAATTTCAATTTAAAAGATTAAAATGGCTGCCATTTTGCCAAAAGGGTTAAGATTTTTTTTCTAACGTGGACCTCTTTTACCTTGACATACTTACCAAGTTTCATAATGATCGGTTGAAAAAATTCAATGATAAAAATATTTATGTGGAAAAAACAAAATGGTGGATATCTGGTCTTGATTTTATTTTTATTTTTTACCCATAGAACCATTTCACAGAGTTTGGCTGTTTACTTACGTGACACCCTGTATATTTATGTCAAATTTGAATCACACGTTTATGAATGGATTCTTAACTATGTATATTTAACATTGAATATTTGATTTGCAGGCTAAGCAAAGACAACAATCCATTTGAAGCCAGAGTATTGATCCCTGAGATGACGATTGATGCTAACTACACCAGCAGTGGAGTGCTGATAATCCTGCCAGCTAGTGGCGGCGGAACTTTCCACGCTAACTTGGGTCAGTACTAGTTTTTGGGAGATTAAACAATAACGGTAAAGCTGTTGGCTGAAGAGGACAAAAAAAGCCTCAGTTCAATAGGGTTTCCGCTCTGGACTGGAACGTCACGATCACGTCATGTTAAATATCAGAAAATTGCCAGACAAGTGAATTTGAGAGAGCCTATTCCCTCTACCCTATGGAACAAGGAGCCCGGTTTGCTCCCCTGAAAAAAATCTCTACAAACACCCTTGCTTTTTCTCTTAATCTAAAACTGGGTAAACATTAAAACAACATTTTTCGGAAAGGTAAAACCGGTTTACTCTACTGTTCATTCTAAATCACAAGTTTAAGTTTTGATCCTAACTCTTCTTTCAAAAATCAAAATGAAAATAACTTGAACAATTTCAGGAGATGCTGTAGATTACAGTATTTTTACCTTACACTACATTCAAATATTTTTATCCTGCGCTTTAACAAACAGCTCAACACATATAGTTCGTTCACAAAATTTAGGCGGTTTGAGGGAAAGTTCCCTAACTACTTTTTTTCTTGTATTTATGTTGCAACTGATGGATATTTTGGCAATCCTCAGATGTTGAGCTCTTTTACAGGTAGGATCAAGTATAGTATCTTCCCCTAAAACCCCCAAAATATTTTGTATGGCGTTTAGTTTTTAACGATTTGGTCCTAGTTTTTCAACTTTCACAATTAATTATGACACTAGAAAATATTAATTCATGACTTTTTGTTTTGTGTGGCCTCAACTAGTCATCCTCTGTATATTGGAGATAGGTGTGGCGTGTCTTTCTTTAGTCACATTGAGTTATATTTCTATATTCTTATTGACGATTTCTATATTCTGCTAAAGCATCAGTATTCACTCCACAGAAGGAAGAAAGTTCATCAACAAGATGTCTTGATATAGTAATAAAAACCTGATTATGTTCCAGGCAACGTGGTAGCTCTAGTAAAGGGCTTCACCAGCACATACAAAAAAGAGGGCTTAGACTATCTGACAATAGACAAACTGAGCATTGACCTCAACATCAAAAACATCAGGATGAGAGTGGAAAAGATCTTCAACAACAACAGAATATTAAGTGAGTGAAACCACAACAAAACAAGAGAGGATAGATTTAAAAGATGTATAAGGTAGCAACTCGTGGAAGCATATCTCAGGGGTGTAGGTTGTAATAGCTATTTACCTTACAAGTGTAGTAAGAGCGTTTTTACATCACGCAGGTGAATTTTGTGCAACGAGCGGAAGCGAGTTGCATAATTTACCGAAGTGATGTAAACACGCTCTTGCGTAACGTGTAACGTACAAGATTTTACCTGACCCGACAATATACAGGAGGTTACGAACAATATTTTTCACTATCCATTTCACTCATCTTCTAACAGTAACGTTCATTTACAAACAAAAGCTAGGTTAGGAAAATTCTTCAAAACATAACAATACAATTCAAGAGCACAGCTGATTTCTAGCGTTGAACGTCGTTGGCTCCATAGAGGTATATTTTTTAAGTTATTCACTCAATGTTATTTAAATGGGTTTCATTACATCACCGAGTGAGTTTTTTTCAACTTTACATCACTCGAGAAGTAACGAAGTTATATACATCACGCTTGGGATAGGGAAGTTTAACATGGCGGGTTAGGTAAAAATTTTTTTTTGTCTAACCGCAACAAAAACAGCCATTTTTAATACATTTGTTGTGGGTCTAAAGTAGCTTTTTTCTCCCTAGGGAGTAAAAAGCCTTTTCAGTCTCTAGGGAGTAAAAGTCAACTGTTGTAAAAACTTATGAACTTCGATTGTAAGCAACCCCATGCATCGAAATGATTTATTGTTTGCTTGAACGGTTATTGCTTATTGTTGCATTCTTGTCAATAATTCAACATATTGATAGTATAATTTAACACAATCGTAATAGATTGAATGATTAAATCACCTTCTAAACAGCTTCTTATTTGCATTAGAAAAATTGAAAAAAGTCGTTTTGAGAGGCTATCTTTAAATGAAAAGTATTTTTGTTTTCTAACTTGTTTTGTTAATTAATGTTTCAATATGATAAAAATATAGTTAATCACATGGGTAAAAAGTGTCTTTTCTTTACGCTCTAGTGATGAAATATACTATTTTGGATCTAAAAGATGCAAGTTGCACAGCACAAGAATTCAAACAATATGGAACAACTCAACAACGCTGAATTTTATTGGTTACTATTTGTATATTGATGATTGTAGTAATAAAATAGCTTAAAAAATCTATGAATCTTTGATATTTGTATCCAAAGAATTTTAATTTGTTCACAAAGGTCAGCACAGTCTGTGTAACTATTACAGTAGAACCATGAATCCAACTTTAGGACAACTTAAGATGTATCTTGCACTAGTTTGTCTGTATTTTCATTAATTTTATTTTTCAAGTGTGTCTTTACAACAGATATATTTTATTTGTCTTTCTTTTCTGTAAATAAGTTTTTTGGCGAATGTATTCAATTTTTTGCTCCTCTGGTTCCAGTTTTAGCGTCTCTGGTTATTTGACAAATTTATTTAAACAATTTCTACCTAAGAAATGTAAGAGGTTCAACTGCACATCATAAAATAAAGTATCTAATCCATCCTTGGTAAGACTGTCCTTTAAATATTATAAAAATTAAAAGTACCGTAAAACATTTGATTTTTTTGTTTGAATTCTAAAATTAAGTTCAAAAGCAAGTGTAAACAAGGGATATTTCTAAAATGATTACTCTTATCTACTTTTAACTATCAACTCTCTATTTGAACCACTGCAGGGTGTCTACCAAATTTTTCAAATAAAATTCCCCCCTTTTTCATGACTTTTCCCGACCATTTTGTTCAAAATTCTCGACTTAGCATTATGTTTACACGGATACTTGCTTTCCATGTGAAAATCTGAGTCATCATACTTCATCATACTACTAAAAAAATCCCCCCGTTTTCCCGAAATTCCGACTTTTCCCGACTGGTAGACACCCTGTACTGACATCCTCATATGGTTTGCTACACAAGCTTTATTCAAGCTTCAAGCTTACACAAGCTTTTTTCTAACCACTCCAACCTTTTCCAGCTGAAGCAACCAATCTGTTTCTGAGGGAGAACGGACACGAAGTGCTCAATGTGATGATGCCCCAACTACGAATCAAAATGGCTCAAGTTATAAAGAAAGTCGTCAACCAGCTGCTATTGCACACACCCGTGCAACTCATGGTGAAACCTTGAGTTAGTGAAAACGCTCAAGAAACAACTCAAGTGTACAAAGCATAAAAAAATGAACTGAGGCCAGCTTTACCTAGGTGCTACAAAGTGTAAGACATTGTAATGTAGTTTAATAGATTGTGACAAATACGACACCGTAATGAATAATAAGTATTACTTTTTGTAATTGCTGTTTCATTTAGATCCATTGCATGTGTAAACAGCTCGTTGAAATTGGTTGGTAGAAGTGGTTTGAAAAGGTCATTGGGTAGCTGAGTGGTTATCGAGTCGGCGACTTTTTGTTTGTTATGCTAGGCACTATAAGCACCTAACAAACAACAGGTTGCCAACTCGATACTGAAAAGTGAGTAGCTTTTTGATGGTTTGAAACTGGACCCAGCTGTTCCTGATCATTGGGCTTTCAATAACTGGTACTGTCTGAAACAGCTGATCTTAGTCAGTAACAATGCCACAAAGATCATCTCATTCCATTCTACAATCATCCTTCACTCATATTTGGGTTAAAATACGCACCTAAACGGGAAGATAAGTGAAGAATGAATGATTGAGATGAAAAAAAAATTGCTACTGACTAAAATAAGCTGGTTCTTTAGTCAGGAATATAAATTGGAAGCCCAATGATCAAGGACTGCTGGGACCAGTTTTGAACTATTAAAGAAATTCTGGCAGTGCTCAGGATTGAACCGGCAATCTTTTGACTCCAAGGCGAGCACAACCACGCATATATTTAAGGAGTAAACATGAACATAGCAGCGATTGGTGAATCGGGTAGTGTTGGGTAGAAAACTATTGTCATTACTGATACAAATTGCTGAGGTCAAAAGAAGATAACATACAAAAAATCTGATTTTGGTGCAGCGTAAGTACCGAGAAAATGTTGCTGAGAACTATGAACCATTTGGGTTAGGAAATTAATAAATAATAAGCAAAACATAAGGCCCAGGCATTGACAATGTCCCTGGTAATTAACGTACATCATTAATACATGGGAGGCAACAAAATACTTGTTTAGTCAATCATATACAGCTTATATTTTACAAGATATTTACAAGAAGGTTGAAATTAACCTCAGAAATACTCGAGTATAGGTGGGCAAGTACAAACGAGATGCTTGTCTCCGTAGATGTCGTCAATGCGTCCCACTGTCGGCCATATCTTTGTGTCTTCTCTGACAAAAGGCTGCAATCATACAAAATATTCAAAAATGACATCTGAAAACGCCTGCTGAATAAAGATCTTTCATTATCATTTCAGTATTAAGTACTCATCTTTTACGACGTATAATACTGTTTTCAGCTATTAACTTTATATGGGAGATTAAAAATATTTTTGAGGGTTGTATTGCCATTTTCAGACACTGATCAGGAGTTTACAATTTGAAGGTTAACAAAGGGGAAAAGTGTTTAGATCGTTTACAGAAAGTGATGTATTGGAATGAGTTTTTCGTTCCATAGAACAAATGATTTTTCCATGGATAAATATTATATGGCTCTTAAGCAAACAATATGAACAAAAGTTGTTTTCTTCACTGATGAAAAAATAGAGGTATGACTAAAGGTAATGTGATGAGATATGTGACTTACGGCTGGGAAGGCAGCCTGCTCACGAGAATACGCTCTGTCCCACTCTGAAGCCGAGACCTGTGACTGTGTGTGAGGTGCCATCTTTAGTGGACTCTGCTTGGCTTCTATCCTTCCTTCTTCTATGTCTCTAATCTCCTGTCTGATGTCTGTGGACATCACATTTTGAAGGCGGTTAAAAAAATATCAATGAGTTGTTTTAGAAGTTTTCAAATAAGTGGTGTAGTGTAAGAGTGGGAACTTAACAATAAGGATTGCGACTGCAGAGGACGATTAGGATTTTCTGTGACAGCAGGAGGCAAAAATGATATCCACAATCCAGCGAAAGATGTTCAAGATTTTGTCGCGTAAACGATGACGATGTTTTCGTGGCCGTACACTATTTTATATATTTCTAAAAAAAAATAGATGCATATACCTGCCTGAAAAATATTAGACTGTTTTTTTATTGTTATATAGTATTTTATAGCTGAAAATAATATAAAACATATAATGTATATAACATTTTGTATTTTATATGTATATGTATTTAGGACACGTTTACACTATTTTTCATATTTTTTATAAAAATAATTAAATAGCTGCCTGTATTACGTAAATATGAAATCATTCATTCAAGGAACATAATATTTTGATGAACAAATTTAAATATTATATGTATATATTGTACGTATAAATGGTTCATTTGAAGAAAAATCAAATTTTCAAATTTTATGGCTGACGTACCAGTACGTCAGCCGTGATACCGTACATCACGGACTTGACGCAGGGCCGATTTACCGAATAGGCACAGTAGGCACGTGCCTAGGGCGCTAGGAAATTGGTTTTTTTGAGGGGCGCCAAAAATTGGAAAATAAAAAAATATTTTGTAATTGTATTAACATGCGATTGCGGTAAACCTCTGATAATCCCTCATGGCCGTGTTGAAATCATTATCGTCTCCCGTGGCTGTATAGACATCATTATCGTCTTCCGCGATCGCGGCAAATTCTAAATATTTCCCACGGTCGTGTAGACATAATTATTGTCTTCCACGATCACGGCAATATATGAACATATAACGCGGTCGTGAAGAGATTATCGTCGTCTACCGCTAATGAGGCAAAATTCTAATCTTTTCCCTCGGTCGTGTGGACATTATTATTGTCTTGCGCGATCGCGCAACAATTTTTGGATTATACATAAATGAAATTCTAAATTGGATACATAACACTAAGGAAAATTTGTCAGATGTAGTCAAATTTACACATAATTATAATACAAGGAATAAATATAATTTCAGATTACCACATCACAAATTGAAGACTTTTAGAAACAGCCCTCAATATATGGGACTTAGATTGTACAATGAATTACCCCTGTATCTTAAAAATTTAAATGCTACTCAATTTAAAGATAAAATAAAAGATAAAATAATTGAGAAAGCCTACTATTCACTTGACGAATTTTTGGAGAACCCTATAGTGTAGATAAAAATTCTCTGATATCCTACATGAGTTTATTTTAATTATTTTAACTATTAATTTTACTATAAAATACATCACTATGACGAAACACCTGTTCTTATGTATGAAATGTACTTTGTAAAGAACGTTTTGTGTAAATAAAATATGTCTTATGTCTTATGTCTTATCGCGGTAAAATTCTGATAATCCCTCGCGGCCGATTGTATCTCCTTCGGTAATGTAGAGATCTTAATCGTCTCTTGCGGTCGTGAAGACGTCGTAATTGCCTCCTGCGATTGCGGCAAAATGTTGATCATATCCCGCAGTCATGTGAAGATCATCATCATCTTCTGCGGTAGCGGCAAAATTCTGACTGTTTCCCGCGGTAGTCTAGAAATTATCATCGTCTTTTGCGATCGCGGTAATATTCTGATCATACCTCTCGGCCGTGTGTAAACATACTATCGTCTCCCGTCGTCATGTTAAGGTCACTGTTGTCATACGTGATCGTGGTAAATTGACAATTCCAGGTAGAAATAGAACATTCATGCATAATTCCCGGATTACCCGACGGTGGTCACCCTTTTATATGGGTGTCCCGTAAGTAAACAGCCAAACTCTATGCGTCTTAAAAAATGTTTCTATGGGTCAATATAAAAATAAATTCAAGAATAGCATTTTCTTTTTCTAAAATCTCTTCATTAACCAGATATTCGCCATTTAATTTTTTCACATTAACATTTTTATCTTCAAAGTTTTTCAACCGCTCTTTCTGAAACTTGGTATAGATGATAGGGAGAGACCAATGTTAGAAAAAAATTAACCTTGACTTATCATACTATTTCAAAATGGCGGCCATTTATTTTAATTTTTTTAACTCAAATTCCTAAAAAATTGCAGATTTTATGAAAAAATTACTAAAACACTTTTATTTGGAATTTTTAATTCCCTATCAAACGATACCAAGTTCAAAGAGATCGAATAAGAAATAGCTGAAATATTACGATTTTTAGCTATAAAATGGGGTAGAAAAAGGCTAAGCTAGTCAGATTTGTCCCATTTTGCAACTAAAAATCGTGATACTTCAGCTATCTATTATTCAATCTTTTTGAGCGTGGTATCGTTTGATAGGGAATTTAAAATTCCAAATAAAAATGTTCTTGTCGTTTTCTAATAAAATCTGTCATTTTTTTGTAATTTAAGCTTAACAAAAATTAAAATGGCCTCCATTTTGAAGTTTTATGACGAATCAAAATGATTTTTTTCTAACATGGGTGTCTGTTAATTTAACATACATACCGGGTACCAAGTTTCATAATGATTTTGGAAAAAATGTTATTCTTGATTTTCACGTTTTTTACCCATACCATTTCGTGGAGTTTAGCTGTTTACTTACGGGACACCCTGTATATTTCAAAGGGGCGCTACTATTAGTTGTGCCTAGGGTGCTGACATTGTCAAAAACGGGCCTGACTTGACGTACTGGTACGTCATCCGATGCAAATGGGTTAATAACGATTACTGGGGCTTATAAGTTTTGTGTAAGTGATTCGGATAGTTGGAGTTTTTCTGTAACTAGGTTATAAAAATATCAAAAATACAGACTCAGACAAGGTGAAAGTTCAATTTAAATTCACCAAATTAACCCTTTAACCGCTGTCTAAGTAGCCGAGTCAAAATCCGCCATTGCCACTTATTTTTGCCGTTTTTTGACGATTTTTACTTGTGATTTTAAAAATTGTAACAGTTGTTTTTTTAAAGAAAATAGTTATCAATATTGTTTGTAGACATCTTCAAAAACATTAAGCTTTAACAATACTAAAATTTGAGATGGGGGGGGTGGGGTTCGGGGGTTTCTTGAGTTAGGCCTATAATAAAAATTAGGCCTACAATAAAGTCTACAGCTCTAATAAATCGTCATCCTCAAGCATGTCACCAGCCATTACGACTAATATTTACTACTCATTCAACACTACCAAGTAAATAACCACCAAAAATCACAATTATAATGACACGCATAATGTACGTAAGCATTACGTAAGCTTCCGCAAGCACGAGTTTTACTGAAACTACGAACAGAACTGATCGGGACCATTACTGACCTATAATACCACTAAAATCCACCAGATTGCAGCACTAGTCAAGCAGCACTGTCAACAACTTGTTTACGTACGTATATCAGAGATAAGGCGGGAAGTGAGCTGTTAAAAATAAAACACAACAGCTGATTACGTCAACACGAGATAACTCGTACGTGGCGGTTGCTCTGAAAACTAGTATCGCCCGGCATATCTCGTGCGTGGCGGTTAAGGGGTTAAGCCTACTAAAAGCTGAAATGTGTAAAACTGTAAAGCATGGAAACAAGTAAGCTGATGAGATGCACATTCTGTTCATTAAACCCCAAAACCTAAAATCTTTTTTTTTATTCGTTTGATGAAAAAGATTGAACATTTTATGTGTGATTCATGTAAGTAACTTTTAGAGTGATCTGGTGTCTGTCTTTGCTATAAGTTGCTCTTTTACCTACCATAGATATTACGATTTGTCTTCACTGTTTCATTACAATACCACAGGACGAGCTTTTGTTGTATAATTACATAGTTTATTTTGTTAAAATTATTTTAAAATAATTTAAATACCAAGAAAAAAACTTATACTGCACTCTATATAAACCATACAAAAATATCCCTGAAATTGTCTTCAGTTGTTTTATACAAACTTTTAAGGATGATAAATGGATGGTTGGACCATGAGACTGATAATCCTACTGTCTAGGGTGCAGTATTTTGATTGTGACTGTACACTCACATATAAGCGCCTCACAGAACCTGTCCAACTCTTGTTTATCCTCTGACTCGGTGGGCTCAATCATTAAAGTTCCGGCAACTGGCCACGACATCGTTGGCGCATGAAAACCTGTAATATAGTCAAGTTTCAAACCTACTACAAAGTTGCTTACACTAATTTATTCTATTTGCTCATCTACAGAAAATAACATGCAATTTAATTGACCAAGTTTGGAAACTGATGTAAGAAATTTTACGAATATAAACTATTCTATATAGTAAAATAACACACAAAAATGTAGTTATAATACAACAGTTTAAAATTAAAATGTTTAGTCTATTTGGTTGACAGAGTGTCTAGTTCATGTTGGTGACACTGGGCGCTAGTGTCGATGAAATTTGGTTTCTATTATTTCAGGGTTTATTTTATTATTTTTATTTACTGTTTTTTTTATATAATAGTAATTGTTTAAGATTAGGTTGTTTTATTTGGTTAAAAAAGGGTTTAAATTGTTTAAATAACAAGAAAGAAGTTGTAAACAAGAACACAATCCTAACAGCTCTGGACGGAACTAAAAATTAAATTGTCTTTAGCTGGTATATGGATGAAAAATCTGCTAAGGGAGTGAGTTTATTCTATGCTGTCATGTAGTTTATTAACACAACATACTTAACTTCCACCATTGACTATTCTTCCACTCATCCTCATCTAAAAAAAAACATACCCTGGAAAATCAGCATAGAATAAATCCAATCTAAGTCTCATGTTTTTGCTGCCATACTTACTGAAATCCATAAGTCGTTTGGCAATGTCCACCGCTTCGATGTTTGCCGTCTTCTTGAAGTCTCTGATGTCAAGAATGAACTCGTGGGCTACAAGACCAGACTGAGGGCTGCGATACAATGTCTTGTAGTGGTCCTCTAAAAGCTTGCTCATGTAGTTGGCGTTGAGTATTGCGATCTGCGTGGCCTTACGTAACCCACTGCCTCCCATCATCTAGTTGAACCAATGAGCTGAGAATGTTGATCGTAAAAGATTCGGACAGTAAGAGTAATATTTATTTAGATTAATTATCGCTGCTCTATTCTCAATGGTGTTTGAGTTTCACTCATCATTGAAAGTAGTAGGAGAAAATCACTTTTTTGGATTCTACGTAGAGGCCCTTCAGGACCTCCTCAAGCAGTGGGCCGCCATCACGAATCTGGCTCGTCCGGGCCTGATCCGATCTTTTGCCCCGATTGATGAAATCAATCAATTTCAGTCATCTCATTGTTAAAATCTCTAACGTATAAAATAGTCAAAACTAGACTGAGCTTACTGTCTTCTTACTTTGAAGCATCCATCATATGCATTAAGCATACTCATCCAACAAAAACGTTGGCATGAATTGTAAAGAGTTTTCAAAGTAGCATAGTAGTTTGGCTGCAGATTTTTTGGGATTTCATGATGATTGTGATAACAGGCTAGAGAGATAAGGAGGACACAAACACTGACTGATGGAAGTGATAAGAGTTTGGACTTGATTTCCCTTTAGTTTAAGAGCTGCAGACAAGCCATGTCAGGCTTTTACAGCATGGTGTATAATGAAATGTAAAAATGTGTGTTCAATTTGTTTCAAATAAAATAAATAAATAAAATAAAAATGAATCTATCAACTTGGACAAAAATTAATTCCTAAGACCTTAGTTTAGGAAATATTTTACTTGCCTAGATTATATATTCATGTTAATAAAATACATATGAACTTTTTTCACTATCGGCATTCAAGATTCAATATGCTACAGATCATTACCTTGATGTAAGCCCAGGAGATAGGCAGAATGTTAGAGGAACCGAAGGGTGCTGCACTGACAGCTCCAAAACTTTGACTCTCCTCATTCTGGAAGAGGTCGACAACCGGATGATTGGGCAAGAAAGGAGCTAGGTGAGCTTTGCTGTAATATCATCTTCAATTCAGTTATTAAGGCATAAACCAGTTTACAAAATGATGACTGATGACTTAATTTAGTACAAGCAGGAGTTTTGCAATTGAAAAGATAATTAACAGGTAACCACCAAAAGTACAATATTAGGCAAACACCAACTTATTGACAATTGCAGGATTTGACAGTCTAAACATTATATGATCGACAATAAAAAAATTAAATAAAAAAGTAATATAAAAGGTGACACAAAATTTTACTTTATTAAGAAAGGTTTTAGATCAGTCAGCGTTATTTAAGTGCTGTAGATCACTAGGTTTCATCATTGGCTAAGCTGTCTAAGTCAGAAATCTTTCCAACCAGGAGGCGGCTTTGATACCCAACCAAGGGTGTTATAAGGATTAATGACAAACAATGAAATAAAATGCAATCCATACAAAATAAATTCATTAAACAGAACTTGTAAACATTAAATTTTAACTCAATAATAAATATTTTATTATCAATCATTAACTGTATACTGATTACTTTCACTTAGTAAACTGAAGTGATTCATAAGAAAAGAAATCGCGATTTAATTTTTGTACGAAATTGCACAAGTTTCTCTAGTCACTAAATAATCCCTGAAATTAAAAAAAATAAGCAATTTGTTATCACGTCCATATACTTACACAGCTATGGGCCCCATGCCGGGCCCACCGCCACCATGAGGGATACAAAATGTTTTGTGTAGGTTGAGATGAGACACGTCAGACCCGTAATCACCCGGACGACACAAGCCAACTTGAGCATTCATGTTGGCACCGTCAAGATATACCTGAGGAGTTAGACATTGCCGTTAGACCAGGATGAGACAGACATTGTGGTTAGCTTCCCCTCGCGAATTGTGGTAAACTGGATGGCTTTAGAAAAAAATAATTACTTTAAAACCAAATACAGAATCAGCTGTAAGGAAGCTTTTCTTTCAAACTGTTGTGAAAATAGAATTACTTATGATTCACACAGAAAAAGTACCAAGTACCACACCAGAGGTATGTTTTCATTATAGAGACAGTTAAGACCAATTTAAACCCATTTTAGACAAATCTTGGGGATACTAAAATAATTGTATGTAACTGCAAACTTCCTGGAGCTATGTTATTGTACACAAACTATAGTAATAAATAACATCTGACGCCAATAATTTCAAAGAGAATGGACAGCAAAATCTACTGTCTGTACAAGTTCTATGCTTCTGAATAATGTTTTTGATAGAAGTGGTTTCATACCTGTCCGCCATGATCGTGTATCAAGCGACACACATCACTGACTTCTTCTTCAAACACTCCAAACGTCGAAGGGTAGGTAATCATTAGACAAGAGAGATTTGTACTATGTTTCTCTACCTAGGGGAAATTAAAATTAAATTGGTTACTGTCTACCAGATTATTCTACTTCCACATAGATTGTCTAACCATTATACCTGCAAACCTCACGTTTTTGTCACCATTTATATTTTTTCACAGTTCAAAGATAGCTTGATGGTAAGTAAATGAGTATAGCTTAATTGGTAATTTTTTAATGTCACTTGTGAAGACAGACTTTGATTGAGAGTTAGCAGTTTCAAAAAGAAAACAAAATTAAAACCTTAAACAAGTTTGACGATACAGATTCCTTATTAATTAATAATTATTTACCATAATCAAAATGGTTTAATAATTTACTGTGTTATCCGACAGCTTTTTTTATCCAAGACCGAGACTGTTGTAACTTCTTTCTGAGGCACTGTTAGTTATTTTATTAGCAACAAAAATTAAAATTGGATAAACAAATTGCTAAGCAAAACTTAACAAATATTTTGTATATTTCCCTAAAAAATTAATAATGTTAACCTCGTCCTTGAGATGTGCCAAGTCGATGCCGCCACTTTTGGTCACTGATATCGGCACCAGTTCCATGCCGGCCATCTGTGCCGACGCTGGGTTTGTGCCGTGAGCCGACACCGGGATGAGACAGACATTGCGGTTAGCTTCCCCTCGCGAATTGTGGTAAGACTGGATGGCTCTGAGACCAGCGTACTCGCCCTGGGCTCCACTAACAAACCATCACAGATGTTATATTTAATTTTTACGTTGTTTTTATGGGATAAATTTCATTGTTTTGAGCTACTACCAAATTAATACTACGGTGCATAAAATTATGCAGACTTATCATAATGTAAGGGGAAGGATATTTATTTTTGTGTGAGGATAGCAGACTTACCAGAATGGGAAGAAGGTTAATTTGGCACAAGAGACACAAAACTTTAACTGTATACACAAAGCATTAGAATATTTCACTGTCACTGATAGGATTTTCACCTAAGGCTAAAGAAGAGCGAGATTTCTTCAGGTCTGTACTATATCTGAACCAATATCTGAGCTTTTATATTGGACCTAAAGAGAAAGTTCTATTCCTTAGGTGAAAATGCTGTCAGTGATAGTGAAATATTCTTATGTGTCGTTTATATAGTGTTAAGTGTTATGTATCTTGTGCCAGTTGGGACTCTTTCCCATTCAGGTAAGCCTGTTATCCTGGCAACAAATCCTGAAAACCTAGGCCCTTGTACTTTATGTTACACCATTATCTTAGTGTAAGTAAATTAAATTACTTACATAAAATTTTTTTTTTTTTTATCTTAGTTTTATAACATTTTTGATTATTATTGTATATGTTCATTGTTTATTCAGATAAAAAAAACTTACAAACACACTTTAACTATTCTAATTAATCTTCACTAGATTTTCCATCAATCACTAAGTCAGGTGAAGTTCCCTGCCTTGCTGTGAAGTGTATCCTCATTGGTTGTGTGAAAACTGGACGCATAATGTCTCGGCCAATAATCACTAAGTGTGTCACCTCAAAGCAAGAGAAACCCCTTTTGATTGGGGCTGATACTGAAAAATTTAATGGATTCTGACAATGGTCACAAAAGGCTGCGTATCAAGATTCTAGTTATAGTCCTTCAAAATCTCAAAAAATAAAAACAGCTGACCTATTAGGTTGGAAGGATATTCTGTCGTAACCAGTGATGGTGCAGAGGTCTCGCTCCAGCTGATGGAACAGCTGACTGTAGCCTTGTGCCTGCTCTCTGGGGACAAACGGATGAATGTCTGTGAAGTGTTGAAGGCTACATGGCATCATCTCAGTAGTGCTGTTCAGCTTCATAGTGCAAGAACCCTGGAAATACAAAGCGTAAATGAAATTAATCTATTGAATCTAATGACCTTTTTTAGTTTAAAGTATCTAAGATAAGTTTTGACTATTGGCTTCTAACTGTTATAACAATTATTGCATTTATTAAATCAGAGTTTTTTCTGCATATTTTCTTGGATTTGCATATTTGATTTTTCATGTTTCAACCATTGGGAAGACAAAACAAGTCTTTTTTCACATTTTTAGTTTCTGTCTGTTTTTTTTTTTTGTTTTTGTTATACTTGTACCTATTTTTATTTGCATTTGACAAAAAAACGAGAGAATGAAAATGATATGAAATATGAGTGTTAATGAAACTCTGTAAAGTTGTCTACATATTTGAAAAGGGGTTAGACTCCTTTGGTTGCCATTAAAATATAATTTGTTCACAATTCTTGGCAAAACGGGTTTAACGATATTGCTGAGAAAAAAAAAGTTTTCTGAGTGATGGTGAGGTTTTATAATAATATTCTTTTCAAAATGATTTCCAAAGCCCTACCACAATGGTGTTTGAATTTGTCATGCAATTCTTAAGTCTGCTTCTCTTGTTTAGTTAAACCTGTCGATTTGATGTGATCAAGCCAAGTTGGCCATGTATGCAAAGGTTTGTTCAAACCATGTGAGTACAATTGACTTTGATAGTGTGTGTGGGTAGTGTTCGTTCAGTTCATAATATCAGCTGTTCTGTGACGCATGGTGTGGCAACCTCGATCATGCAAGCCAGCCGTCCATCACTTCCGTCGGTCTAGGCAAAATTTGTTCTCTCGTTCTTATTGTTGAGTTGAGAACTGCGATTTTGTCTTCACAATCGTCTATCTATGCAATAGTTCTTTTACAAACAGCACTGGTTTTTATCATTCAGATTTAGACAAATGTTTATGTTCATCAACCAGTGATCAGCGTTTAAATAAGTTCATGAATCTATATGTTCACTTCACTCATAAATTTGTTAGCTATGTGAAATAAATTTATTGCCGACATATTTAACCATGATTTGCTATAACGTGTACATAACTAGTAAATAGATCATTGTTTCTTCTGACCAGAGGAATCATGGAGTGGACCAATGAGATGTCTTTGTTCTCCAAACTCTTCATGTATCGGACAATTCTAGACTCCGAGTGGTGACAGTTGAACACCGGATGTGTCAAGTACGGAGATGTTCTCTTCAGCTGAGACTCAGACAGACTCTGGGTCTTCCACGCCCCTTCCTTGAAAATCTGTGAAAGAAATTCCAACCAGTGAAAAACTTAAAATCTTTGAGTTTTTAAAACGTTTTTTTAATAGCTTACTTTCTTTTCTTGCCCGCTACAAATTTTGGAATAGATATTAAACTAACTTCCCGATGAACTAGAGACTTGAAACACAGCTCACAAATGGATGACAATGCAATATTATATCATTTTATTTTCATATTTCCCTTGGAATAAGCCCCATGGGCTTCCAAAGTTTTAATGTTTACATTTTAGAAGAATGTAAATAGTTAAATATATCAATTGAAGTCAGCTGTAAACACTTTAATTTGATAGTTTGTTCAAAGAGCAGAGGTTAAGAGGTACAGGTTCTGCTCCCAAAGGATTTTAAAGTTTTACTAGTGTCCCTGTTGCTCGAATTCGAGCAATTGCTAAGTATTACAGGCGTTAGTTATTTTAAAACGAATAACAGTCATAATGTCTGATGACTTTAAAAGATTCGACTCAAAGATTATGGAAATACTCAAGATGTACCTAACAGATCGATATAATCAACATTTCTTGCAAATATATTATTATTCTTCAAAAGCTGATCTTGTTTTTTAGTGTTTTCTACAAATAGCCTTACTCTTAGCCACATTAGGTTGTCCATAATAACGATTATAAATTCTAAAAAAACATGATTTCCATTTCTTCTTCTTGGTGGTGTTCTATGACTTTCCTATGTTACCATAGTTTGCAAATCGGCTCTTTCAATGATTACTAAGAAATGCAGCACAGTGTTAATTGAGTTTTCTTTTTAGTATATCAATCCATCCAGGCTCTCTAGCTTTCTTCCATTGTAATATTTACGCCAACCCAAATTCAAATAGGTAGTGAATATTTCATTTCTACCAAGTCAGTAAATGTTTGTAGTAAACTGTTAAATTAGCAAACTTATTGACTGTTTACAATTTACATATGTTCTTCTTCTCACTTTTAATTTCTAACAACAGCTGGGGTTTTATAATAATTTTTGTTTCCCTTGTTAATCTTATGGAGAAATACAAAACTTTAAAGGGCCCCAGGGCCTCACTCTCTAATTATTTCCCTAAAGTGAAAGTTTCCTGCACAACTTCACGTTACGCTTTTTCCAACAACACCAAAAACATGTCAATCGGTTCAGTAGTTTCTGAGGAGTAATTGTCACAAAAAACCTGCTTGCGTATTAAATAAGTAAATAGATGATTATGAGAATAATAGTTTTTGTTTACAACTTTGAACTTACTGATTACTTGATAATAATAAATATGGGGTATCTGTCGATAGGAAACAAACAAATTCACACAGTACATCCTGTTTGTATAATTTACATCTATATTTCCTGATTGCGTCCCATTTTATCCCACGTTTTTCATTTTAGAAGTATTTATTCTCTCCACATGTTTATAAATCATTTTTTACTTTTTAGTGCGTTTAAAAACGTGATATTTTTAAAAAGTTGTTTTATTTATGAATTATTTAAAAAAATATTCCCCTTTAAAAATTGATGTTATTGAAAATAGTATATTTCATCACTAGGGCGTAAAGTGACTGTACTACTGTTTGGAGCATTTTAGGGTTATAAAAACTAAAATAACATTGTGCAAGGTTTTAATGTTACTTTAAGATAGGCTACACGTAATACTTTTCAATAAAGTTACAGTATTAGAGAACTGACTAGACTACTATTGGGAAATTAGGTTTAAGTGAGTAAACTTAATTGAAAGAGGAGATGCAGCATGAATAGTATTCATGTCAAAAAAATTATGTAGTATATTTTCAGAGTGAGTAGTCCGAAGCTCCTGGTGAAAGAAAAGTTAATGTTGTCAATGATAAAGTTATCCCTTAGACTAACTTCAGGAGTCATGTTTAACTAACTTTATGATTTATATCAATCAATCAATCAATCAAAATAACTTTATTCATATTGCACATTTTGTACAGAATGGAGTCAGTTATAAAAACACAATATTAAACTTAAGACTACTTACAAAGAATATTGTTATTATAAAAAAAATCAAATTTCAGGAAGTTGGAAAAAATCTTCTAATTTATACAAGGGTCTGTTGGTGAGAAATAATTTCAAACGTTTTTTTAAATGAATTAATATTACTTATATTTTTTATATTGTCAGGTAAGCTATTGAAATATTTAACACCACTATAAGATGGAATTTTTTCATAAACCGATAAATTATATGGATCAAATAAACATATTTTTATTTTTAGACTATATAGTGTTTTTTTTTTTCAATTATTATGAATCATATAAAACATTTAGCTTTTTAATTTAAATTGTCGTGAGCAAAGCCTCGAATTAAATATTATGCTAGTATTAAATTACATAGTTTCAAAAACCACTCACATCATTCAGGCTTGATTCGGAACCAAAAACCCAAAGAATATCTTCAACGTCTTCTTTGGTTATTGTTTCATCAAGAGAAATCCCTACCTGTAAAAAATATGTTGTAGAAAATAAAGAATCAAACAACTATATTTCGTACATTATTTTTAGCTTGTTACTTTTTTACTTAAACTAGGTTACTGATGAAAACCCAGCCAACAATACATTCTGTCAAGGACTAATTCTGGAGTCTACAATCCTGAATAACCAGCTCTTTATTCTTGAGTCAACACTAATGGCCATCAGAAAGCTAGAAAAATTGAGGAAAAACGTAAATTTATATAACTACAGCTAATTTATTGGTCCAACCACCTAACGGTGTACTGCTCTGCTACAGCCAACTTCGAACCGGGCCACCGTGTTTTCATTGATACTTGCCCGATTGAAATCCGGTGTTCACCGTTGTACTTGTTATGAAAGTAAGGAGATTTTGGTATAGTTTTAAGTAGTTTTATTTCAGTATCTAATATAGTTATAAAAAACAATTTTTTTATACAAAGACTATAACAATCTCTGCAGTTCCATACAGATTACAAGTGTGTGGATAAATTTAAAATCAAGCTACTGTGGACGGAGACACAAACAATTGCCTGAGGTACAGACTGACAGTTCCCTATTAAGTGGTAGACTGAAGGCAAAAATCCAGCACAGAGTTTATAAACAGATGTCTAAAACTTAGAATTATTTTTAGAAAATATCTATCGGATAAATTTATATTTTAAAACTGTATCTCTAGCTAAACAGTAAGTATGAAAACGTGTTACTTACAGCACCGTCAGAGAAGTAGCGCAAGTTGATCTTCTTGTGTTCACAGCGAGACAACAATTCTGATTTGGAAACACTTGGCAGGACTTTCAGAGTGTCAAACACTAGAGTGTTCAGAATGGAATGGCCAGCCTTGTGTAGCCCTGGACAATAGTTCCATGTGATGTATTATGACACAGATTAATTTGATTAGTCATACACAAACCCTACTATTCATAATTCCCTAGAAAATACAGAAAAAGGGAACATAAAATCACCTACATTAGGAAAACTTACCGGATTTAACATTTGGCTGTAGTCTCGTAGCGCAAGCGAAAAGGGGCCGCAACGTTTTTTTCTGAACAATATTCTTATAAAAAAATTCTATTTTTATTTCCTAACATAATATAGACAACAATGCAATAACACACATCAACTGTAGTAATAAAGTAAAGAAAGCAGGGAGGACACAAGATTTGACCTCTTATATACACAATTTACAGACTGCTCCCTTGCATAAAAATTTAAAAAATTCCAACCACATAAAAACTTAATAAATTTAAGTGTCTAAAACATAGAGCAATACCTTCTCTGAGTAACAGTGTAGCATTGTGGACTTTGTTGGCAATACGCCGCAGCCCCTTGGGTCCGTGGTAGATGGCGTACATGGCAGACATGTTGGCTAGCAACGCCTGTGCCGTGCAGATATTGGACGTAGCCTTGTCTCTGCGAATGTGCTGTTCCCTGGTTTGTAGAGCCAGGCGGTACGCATTGTTGCCGTTTATATCCCTGAAAATGTAGCGTTTTGTTATCTGGTCCACTATATTGTTGCTGGTTTTGGAAAATCATAGGTGAATTTTACCATCAACCGAGGCACGGATATAAAATACAGATTTTTATGAAATATGCCAACTCATTGACCGAGCCTAAAAGAATCTCTTTTATGCTGTAGAGTCTTTTAGGTCACATAAACTATCTCAGTAACACAAACTTAATCTTTTACTTTGGCACACTCTGGGTTGGTCATTAAACTATGCGAAAAGTAAATAAAAGAAACGTCTTATAACACTTAAAACATATATTTATTTACGCTTATACTGTTACTCACAAGACGGTAAATATACAAAAAAGATGGTAAGTGGTGATCGATTTTGATTGGACACTCCAATCATCACCAGACCCAATAGGCGAATGACAAGAATCTTGAATGGTGTCCCTACTTAAGATTCTTGTCATTCTCCTATTGGGTCTGATGATGATTGGAGTGTCCAATCAAAATCGATCACCACTTACCATCTTTTTTGTATATTTACCGTCTTGTGAGTCACAGTATAAGCGTAAATACTAAATATATGTTTTTTTAAGTGTTATAAGACGTTTCTTTTACTTACTTTCCGTAAATTTAATAACACATACAATGCTGATCAAAAAGTTTATTAAACTATGTTATTTTTAATTTAAAAAATGGCTGCATCTAGTCCATTTGACTTCAGTATCCAAAATTTAAAATGTGTAAATAAATTATGCTGGTAAATAGTATCTTAGTTTCTTACAAATTACCCATGTGTGTGGTAACAGGGACTAATCAATCATGACTGCGCTTAAGTTAACTAATCAAGTTCAAGATACTTACAAACCTAAGGTAATCATTTTTCCCTCATTATAATGGAAACCAAAGTCAACTCCCTCTCAATCGGTAACTTTGTAATCAGACTCTTATCCAATCAATAAAAAGACTGATCCATCAGAAGTAAACAAAACTTAAGGGATTCAAAGACCCCCACACAACACACGTCGACTACAACTGAAGAACTGCCAAGGGATAACAACATTTATACAAGTAGGTTTATCTGTTTCCAAAGATTCAAGTGGTTAAACTGCATTACCTTGTAAGTCCAACCATTCGTCCAGGCATCAGTCTGACCAGAGATTGTCTGCAAGCGAAGAACCCAGCATGAGGTCCTCCGTAACCCAGCGGCACTCCGAACCTCTGGCTGGTGCCGACAGCAACATCCACATCAAACTCACTGGGAGGCCTAGCCACTGTGAGAGCCAGGAGGTCAGTGGCACATACCGTCAGTGTCTGTACGATGAGACATAACAATTACATTGAGGAAGGGAGTTAATTTACTGCAATATGGATGGGAACAGAAAGCTCTAGATTCCTAAAAAATGTTGTTTAAGGGCGTTTGGTCAGAAAATTAACCAAATAAATTTTAGTTTCATTGGATGAGGCATTATTTTTATGTATGATTCTTAACTCGTTGAGTGCGGGCTACTTCAAACAGGAGCTTGCCATTCATTTCATTTCATGTCATTTCATTGGCAGGGAACCCCTGGCGTGCCACCGAATCAGCAAAAGCAATTGGCATTCAAATATTTCAGTCTGACAAATCACAAAAGAGCAGCGGTGATTGTGCTACATTACTTCGAGACATAGTTCACTGAAACACCCAAAGGTAGCCAGAGTGTCTTTGTAATGTGGCTTGAAGAGAGAAAATCCCCAAAACTAGGACAAAAGCATTGCCAGACGGGATTTTATGGGAAATTTTAGTGCCAACCTACACCAAAATAAAGCTCGCATTCTAAGAAACAGGCTTGCAACGATTATAACATTACCCGGCAATGGCTGAGCTCATACTGAACTAATGTAGTAGGAGTAGCGTGACTCCTCCTAATAGAAGGAGCTCTCATGACGCACTACATCAATAGATGTAGACCGCACTAAACATGTTAAATGAGTCCAAAAATAATGTGGCACTTAGAGAGCTTGAAAGTGGTAATTTTGTCAAATGTCACAGATTTTGTTTTTTCCAAGTCAGTATCTTGTTTTCATTGAACTGTGGATTTGAACCTTCATTTTTTTTTTAACACCTTCTGTGGCCAAATAGGCCGGCCCGCACTACATCACTTTAACCACCGTGCCAGGAGCAACAGTGGCGGCAGCTTGGGGAACAACTGAGCTCACTGCCACAATTAACTCAAGCCCAAACAGCCTTAAACCAACCAGTTTTAATAATTCAGTAAATAAACCTAAATCTATTTTTACCCGTTGAGCTGGTTAACCAAAGCAACGGTTGATTAAGGCTCGGGTAAAAGAGAGTATACTAGAAAAAATGTTATAAGAGACTTTGAGGGCTTCACACTAACACCTTCAGCATGCGCTCTTTGCACTACGTCTGTGAAGTCGTGCAAGTCTCCGTTGGTGTCCGGGTATTGGAACAAAACTCCCGAGTACTGTCTAGAGGAGAAGTCTGCCTTGAAGACATCCACCACATCCACGGCCAGTCCTATTGAGTCAGCCCTGGTCTGTACTACGCTCAGAGTCTGAGGGTGAACATTGTGGGACACTAGAAGACGCTTCCGCTTGTTCTGTCTGTAGACAACAGATTTAATTTGTCAGTGGGATTTCAATATTATCATTATTCATTACCCAATAATGAAACTTTATAATGAAAACCATGGGGCTTCAACCCATTTGACTTCATAAGCATTAATAAAAGTATTGATTGGTTAAGTTAAGCTGAAATCAAAACAGAATACAGTAATACAAACAAATAATCACACCTGATTTTAATAAGCTAATAAATTGAAAGAATAACATACAAATAAGTACAGCTGAGGCTATTTTTAACATTAGGCATATGGAATGTTCCCTTTAGAAAGGAATTACGACCTTAAAGGGCAATTTATGAAATAATGGATAGTTTTAAGCAAGGTTTCTCATCATCATGATCATTTTAAGTATGCATATGGTTTATGGGGGTGTGCCTTGTAGTTTTCTCTAAAGTTCAAGCAGGGTACTTTGGGATTTATACTGTATATGGATATAAACAGCTCAGGGTGAAACAATTTGCAATATTAGCTAATCTTTGTTATTTTTTATGCAAAAATGTTTTTTCATTGGTGGCTCAGTTAATATTGAACTGATTTTAACATTAAGGAAGATCGACATGATAGATCATGACTAAAGCATTATTTATTTAGAGTCAAAAGCCTTAGTGTGCCTTAGTAAAGATAGGGATACATTTTTACCATAATCCATGTTTAAGCCTCTTAGCGGTTATAAGGCATATAAGTTTATGTAAGACTAAATTATTCAAGTAAATCCCGTCAAGCTTAAAATATATATTTGTTCAGGAGATTAGGATTTGTTTTGGTATTGAAATACCATCAACTGCTTTTTATAATTAATTGTAAATTTCTTCAGCTGGAAATGTTTGTATAGTAGATAAACAGTAAACACATTACAAATTTGTTTGCACAGTAAACAAAATTTAAGAGGATTGTAGTGACAAAAAAGCAAAGGCACTGATAACATGGGAAAGACTAGTAAAGTGAGTTTGGGAATTCATTTGAAGAACTTGACTAATTATAATTGAAGCTGACGATGGTGTTGTAACACCAAAATATGTACTGGTCAAACATATTAGCCTATTTGAGCTGCCTGCATGGTGGAATTTATGTAATCAAATGTTTGCCTCTTAAAGATTAAAAACAAGAGAAATTACAATAGATACAATAGAAATAACAAGAGATAATGACAGCAAAGTTCTAGTAACAAATGTCTTGGTTAACACATTCGCTGCGGCTGGGTCCCCGGTGATGCATAGCGTGCCGTGGTGCGAGGCGGCTGCATCATCAGAAACCAGCGTGTAATGCGTTGTTTGCCCAGTCAAAAAATCAAAATCGTATGGCTTAGGCTGTCGCCGAGGATAGTTGGTAACGCGTTAATATTGTGTCTCTAATACCAGTCTATAATTGTGGTGTAAGTTGGTATTCAATTTCCCCGTAAAATCTCTATCTGGCAAGCTTAGAAATCAACTTGTTGTTCCGTCTTTCTCCCTCCAATTGGCAATACAATGGGACTGGCTAAGTTCCAAGCAATTCTGCTATCTGTGAGTGTTTTAGCAAACTACGTCGACTCTTGTAACAAAGCACATCACCACACGTTATTTGCTATTCGTCAGACCGAAATATTGAAAGCCAATCGCCCAGCAATGGGGTTCGTTCGACGGTGCATAGGCCGCAGTGAATGTGTTAAATAGTACATAGCTTGATAGATAAATTTTCTCGCTGGCTGTTTTCCCAACCTGTAGCACAGGGCCAACCCCTCAGCAGCTGCTGTACCCTCGTCCAGCAGAGAAGCGTTGGCTACCTCCAGTCCCGTCAGGTCAGTCACCAGAGTCTGGTAGTTCAACAACCCTTCCAGTCTACCTTGAGCAACCTCTGGCTGGTATGGGGTGTATTGTGTCGTCCTGGCAACAGAACAAGTGTTGAAATGTCTAACTGTTCTCCAGCAGAGAAGCGTTGGCTACCTCCAGTCCCGTCAGGTCAGTCACCAGAGTCTGGTAGTTCAACAACCCTTCCAGTCTACCTTGAGCAACCTCTGGCTGGTATGGGGTGTATTGTGTCGTCCTGGCAACAGAACAAGTGTTGAAATGTCTAACTGTTCTCCAGCAGAGAAGCGTTGGCTACCTCCAGTCCCGTCAGGTCAGTCACCAGAGTCTGGTAGTTCAACAACCCTTCCAGTCTACCTTGAGCAACCTCTGGCTGGTATGGGGTGTATTGTGTCGTCCTGGCAACAGAACAAGTGTTGAAATGTCTAACTGTTCTCCAGCAGAGAAGCGTTGGCTACCTCCAGTCCCGTCAGGTCAGTCACCAGAGTCTGGTAGTTCAACAACCCTTCCAGTCTACCTTGAGCAACCTCTGGCTGGTATGGGGTGTATTGTGTCGTCCTGGCAACAGAACAAGTGTTGAAATGTCTAACTGTTCTCCAGCAGAGAAGCGTTGGCTACCTCCAGTCCCGTCAGGTCAGTCACCAGAGTCTGGTAGTTCAACAACCCTTCTAGTCTACCTTGAGCAACCTCTGGCTGGTATGGGGTGTATTGTGTCGTCCTTTGCGACAGAACAAGTGTTTGAAGTGTCTAACCATCAGAGAAGCTATCTCACAAAGTGAATACGAAGACCACTTCTTTCACAAAGTTAAAGGTACTGACTTACATTAAAAGAGCAGAATATGGAGTGATAAGGGTTTCTACTTACCATCCAGGATTCTCAAATATATTGCGCATGATTGTGTGAGGTACACAACAGTTATGGTAGCCCATGCCGATGTAGCTTCGCCAGATTTGGTTCTTCTCTGCAATCACTCTGATCTTCTTTATCAGCTCATATTCGGCTGAAAATCAAATCAAAACACAACCTTCAGTAATGTTAATGCTAGTTGTGTATCCGTGCTGCTTGAGCTTAGTAGACTCCATCAAAATAGTTACACTCATGGTAGAATATCTGTGGGAAGTGGCAAAAATTTAATCTTCCATGTTTTTTTTCAAATTTTCAAACTTTGTTAGATTAGAATTTGAAGGAAAAAACATTGCTGTAGTAAAATATATCATAGGACACATAGATTTTCTAGCACCGAGTGTTTTGTACACTTTGCTCCTCAAACATATTTGGAAAGAAATTCTTAGCTTTATTACATCACAGATGTAAAAGAGGAAATTGTAGAATTTTATAGCCCTCCCCTCCTGCAATAAATATACTAAAATTACACTCATGTTGGTAAGCATAATATTAAAGGATTTGAGAATGTTATCCATCTAACATTTCAAATAGCCAAGACCATTTTGATTTTGGCACACTCTGTTAGGATAAGAAGTCTCAGAATTGATTATACAACAAATTTTGAAAGTTTTTTCTCTGATAACCTCAATGATAACTCTCGGCAGGGGGCCACTGTTTGTGTGTTTATCTCATCAAAACGTATTTTTGCTGTGTCTAAGCATCTTGTCATTTTATAACCTTATTTCACTAGATATGGTGGATTTATCATAGTAACTTTTTTTTATTATGTAAGATTTGTCGGATTGAATCATCAAATATTGTATTTTTTACCTTCAATGGGATTGAAGATGTAATTAAATACAATATAGTTTTGTTAGTTCGAACTTCAACCATAATTTTAGAGCTAGTTTACCAAAAAAGTTTGTATTTTGATTTTTTTTTATTTTCTTGAAAAAAAAGAAAAAGGTAACATAAAATAATGTGTTTGGTTATTGTTTATCATTTTATTCATTTGGTTCTCTATCGGTCTGGGCATATGAAACTAGATCATGAGATGAATATGTGTTTTAACACTTAAAACTTGAAATAATCTGCAAAATTTATTTTGTAACGACTATAATCATAAATGATTACAATACTTACAAACTGAAGGTCCGATTTCCAACAAGCCCTTGTGCTTTATACTGTCAGGAACAGCTTTGTCGCTTAGCTCATCCAAAGACTGAAATATAAAAATCTTAACTTCAAGGAGTTACCTACCGTACCATCAATAAGTATTAAGTAGTTAGTAATATAATAAAACAAATTTCAAATAAACAGTAACTTGGTCATTATTCTGAACTGACTACAATTCATTTTTCAAGTTTTTCTCAATTTAAAGCCCCCCATACACGGGCGAGCATGCTCGTGACGGTGTTGGCTGCGAACATGCTCGCTCGTGTGTGGGATCCGCGAGCCTTCGTACCAGCGAACATGTTGGGCTCGGCGCTCGGCTCGTTGCCATATTATAGTCACCACAAATGGCCACAACAGCATTAGCATCCATTTGAATTTAATCAAAATAAATTAATTAAATAAATTAATTAAATTTAAATAAATAAACACAACTTGACTGTCACAGCTCAAGAGAAGCAAGAGTAGGCCTACTGGGTGGTAGCGGCGATCATGTTCTCGAGCATGCTCGTCCGTCTGTTGACAACGCCAAGCATGTTCGGGAGCATGTTCGCCAACATGCTTGCGAACATGCTCGCCCGAGTATGTGGGGCTTAATGGAAGTTAAAAGTTAACATTGTATGAATAGTTTTTTGCCAATCTACTACTTGTATATTATTGAAAGTAGCTATTTCGAATGGCAGCTGATTTTTAAGAAAATAAATGTTTCCAATCACAATAATAGGGCAAGGGGAAAACTAGCTTCTTGGGTTCCTGGTCAGAAACTGATGGGAACCTCTTTTGCGAAGGATTAGGGGCCTTACGTCACTCTCTTCTCTTGAGGCAACACCATTACCGCAATGCTATGCAGTGTTCGTGGTGTAGTGGATAAAGTACTCAGCTGATGTACAGAAGGTAACCAGATCAAATCCCACTGGTGACACTAACTTTTTGTCAAAGATTTTGCTTAGAATGTGATTACTTCTTAACTGTACATCTGTTGTTAGAATTTGAGGCATTTATAATTTTATTTTATGAACGGAACTATTTTTTCGAAACCTTCATTCGACTTTTTTCTTATATCTTTTTTATATTATCAACAAGTTTGGTTAGTTAGGTTAGGTTATGAGAGTTTTTTCTTAAATCGACGTGAGGGGCCACAATCCCCCACTCCTTCGCAGAACAGGTACTCATCGGTTCTCAGGGGTGCCCACAGAATGATTTGATAGCGCGAACTGCGCTATACAATTCAATTTTGGGGGGGGGGGGAATTTGAGATTTAATGATGTTTTTTTAGATTTGGGGGGGGATTAAAAAAATACAACTTTTTGTCAACAAATAAATATTTTTAGAATGTATGGGCATTAAAGACAAGCAGTGCTCACAATCAAGCATAAATATAAAACATAACACAACTCGTCAGGTTTAGCATGGCCGGTGAGATGCACTAGCACTGTACTGGCGGCAACCGAGTGGCGAGTGAGCTCGCTAGTGTAGCTTTGTTTACATCCCGATTTCCGCCGCCCGTGTTAACGTGTATGTTGTTCACCAACCGGCAAACGGGTTGTAGTTGTATGAAATATTTTAACAACTAATAAGTTACGGTAACACTTTTAGTAAGTTTCGTAATATTATTACAGATTTATGAGAGTATGTAGCCATACTACGATTTTGTCGGTTTTAGTAATCATTTAAATTTAAAGGTGTGTTGATGGTGTGGTGATGTTATTGTGAAGTGGGTGTTCAAGGTTCAAATGGGGTTAGGCCTACTTCAACGGTACTGCAATTTTCAGAATTGTGAGTTTGTGAGTTTTTTTTTGTTATTATTTTAAAATGCAGTTCTTGCCATGATTTAAATTTTAAATTTACAGACTAATTGTATGTTTGTAGATAGATAGTTTTGAGTAGGCCAATGCCTATTAGTTTGGAATTATTTACTATTTTATTAACATGTTTAGTAGACGAGTAGAGTAGACATAACAGAAACACTAGACCTAATAAGTAAAATACTTGAAGGAGTCTACTAAATTAATAGAATTATTTATACTTTCAACAAAATATTAGTTATATTTTAATACATTAACTCACAGTTGTGATGATTGACACACGGTAGGCCTAACTTAATTCCGTTTAATTTTAGCTTTGGAAAATTATTTAATTGGATAAACTTTTAACATTAAACTTTTCTAACCTCGCTCTTGAGGAAAAATTAACAAATAAAAAGCTAGGATCTCACCAACTATCTATATAAAGGCTTTAAATTTTCTCAAGAAGATGGTCCTAAGAAAATTAGAACATTTTGCACTTCTTGGTTTGAGAAAAAACCTTGGCTTACGGCAAGTGTGAGCAAAGGGAGTCTGTTTTGTTTTTATTGTATATTGTTTGGGAAGAAGAGTAATAGAGACAAACTCAATTACGACAAACTCGCGATAAACCAACGTTTTCAATACTAAGATGAAGAAAATAACGTACTATTTTTTAACCAAACCAACTTCTAATCAGGTGCCTCAAATTATAAAAACCCATCTATTTTATGTCTAAAATTTTATAAGCCATGTTTTACTTATCCTGTATATTAGCTGTTTGTAGCGTGGCAAAAAGTATCGTAGGCGACTCACCAGGGAAAATGTTAAGTGTACTCACAAAAAATCCTGTCTTGTGCTTCATAGTAAACCACTGTTATAGTCCGTTCACAAAATTTAGGCGGTTTAGGGGGAAGGTTTCCAGGGGTTCCCCCACCACTTTTTTAGGTTAATGTATTTATCAGCTGATCAGCTGTCGGCTGTTGTTTAAAAGTGAAGGTACGGCGGAAGGGATGCACTTCCCCTCAAATCGCCTAAATTTTTTGAACGAGTATATCACCCAGAGTCCAGTATCCCCATACAGTAGCTATACCATAGCTATACTATTTTCTTGCCCCCATGTCATAACAAATTAAAATATACTCAACTGATTTTTGATTTACTCAAACCTTACTTAACATACTCATCCCTTTAAACTTAATATATTATGACACATTACAGATAGTGATAGAGTAAAACATCATCCACATGTGACAACAGACATTGGACAGTGTTGAAGTCCATGCTAGTTCGTCGATAACCGTCTTAGGAATAATCTTAATTTATCAATTCTCGTGTATATTAGCTGTAGATTCCTACAAAACGTGTTCCAGAAGATAATTATTTATAGTAAATGAAAGACTACACAACACAATATTTAAAGAGTTCTGTTTAAAATGTCACTAGGTTGTGTCTCAAGGATTGATACAAATTTCTATATCCCATACATGGTCCGCATCTTTAAAAATTTGCCAGCATACATAACAAAAAACTAAATAAGTTTAAATTTAAAAAAAAATTTAAATTTAAAAATCTTTCCTTTAAGAATAGTTTAACCCATTCTTTGTTCGGAAAAATAATTATTACTTTCCTTTTTTATTTTAAAACTATTTATTTAAAAATTATGTAACATATTATTGTAACCACATAATGACCTGTTTCTTACCTGTTTCTGTAACAAAGTTCATGAATCAAGAAAACAATATTCGTCCCGCTCAAAGTAAGTTTGCTTACCTTGAATCCCAACAGGTCCAGCATGGCGGTCTGGTCATGTTCACGAGGACCAATATGGCGAGTTACAAACTCATCCTTTGGGAAGAGTTTGTCCAGCTCCGAGTTTCCCAGCGAGCTGCACTGTCTGACTAGAGTCGTACCATTTAACTGCAACCTTGCTACGACACATTTGTACCTCATCGCGACTCTATACATGTTGACTGGCCTGGCCGGCAGCTAACAGATGAATGACGACTGGCTGATATTCGGCAGCATGACCCGGTTTATCAGCCTGCCCTCAAATGCTGATAAATCAAGTGGATTTTGTGAATTTCTGAATTTGTCGCACAGTCTTCCCTATTGCTTTACATTTAACTTAAGATTTTTCACTTTGGTATATCTTGCATGAACATAGTAAATTTTTTCAGTGTAAAATATTTAAAAATGTAAGTTTCAGATTAATTTGTTCAAAGATTTTTAGCGAATTTCCCATATAGGGAATAAGCTATTACCGTAGTACTCATGGCAAGACCTGGACCCGGTACCGATTTATTTTTTCGTTTTGAGGTTCCTAGAGGCCCAAAACACCATCCGTTCAAATTCATATATATATATATATATATATATTTATATATATATATTTATATATATATATATATATATATATATGTGTCCGTTAGCACGATAACTCGAGCAAAAATCATCCGATTTTGATGAAATTTGGTACAAACGTGTAAACCTACATTTATTCGAACGAGTTCGCGAACCAGCATGATCGGACTATGGGAACGGGGGTTTATGGGGGGTTTTATGGGGTAAAAATAGGTTTTTCCCATTTTTTACCCTAAAAACACAAAATTTTACAATTTCTTTTCACACCATTTTGTAGAGCATAAAAAAACAAATAATTTAGTATATTGAAGCGTTGTTGTGCGCCTAATGGTTACGGAGAAAATTCCAAAAAACTGTAAATTTAAAATCCCCATGTTATTCTTATGGAGAAAAAGTCAACTGTTGTAGTTTGCTTGTTTATGAACATATTTTGATCGAATTTGGAAAACACATTAATTTCTTACTAACCTATTAACATAAAAAAACGACCTTTTTACCCTCCCTGTTGCAGCAAACCTAAGTACTCGTTTAAATAATTCTATTTAAATAGGGAATAAATATGATATTTTTAAGGAGACATTTTAGTGTAAATCCTATCAGGCTAATGGAAATTCGCTTAGTCTGCAGGTTTGCGGCGGCGGGGGTATTTAAGTTATAGAATAGTCTTAACCACTAGAGACAACCAGTATGGATAGAAGAAAAAAAATACTTACATGGTTTGAGTTTTGATTTATAATTTATTTGAAGTTTATATCATGTAAATGATAATAAATATTGTTTATAGTAACAGTCATTAATCAAGTTACAAGTGTTTAAAAGTGATGTTCAATAGCAGTGGAGAAGGTATAGTCTAATGATTTACAACAATGTTTTTGAGAAGAACAAATGTTTCCGTGCCTAGAACTTATTCAACATTTTTGAAAAATTTCCAGACACCTTATTGCAAATTAAAATTTAAATATATTCTATAATACTTTACTTGGTAATATTATGTTTGTAAATCTTTTTTTGATCTTGTACAATTACATAAATTCCTATATTTTTGATTTATTTAATATCTATATTACTAAGTCTGGTTTTCAAAACTCATTCTAGTAAGTCTTATACAAATTAAGCCATGATCTTTTTTCACAAATTGTGAACAACATTTAATAAATTGTACATTTAATGTTATAAATTATCAAAAGCCAGCGTGAAATCTTCTTTAGTGTTTGACATGCAAGAGAATTGTTTTTGCACAACAGGTCTTTGTACATCAGGCTTTGTTGTTTTATTTTGTGTTATTCTTCAAATGTAAGTTAATAGGAAAATTCACATTTTCCAGTTCAATGGATTTTATATAAATACCGTACTTTAACACTGAAAAATAATTTATCGATTTGTAAGCAATACATTTTAATTTTAATAAGCCTTATTTAACATACCTGTATGTAAAAATGCTGAAACCAAATATTAATACAAAAGAAAATAAATAATTGCACATAAGTCAACAAAATTTAAAAAATAAAAACAAAATAGTTTTTCATTCAAGCAATAAACATGCATGGAAAAGAATCAATTTAGATTCTTAATGAAAAGTCCCTTCTTAATGTAAAAGATCTAAGCTATACACTTAAGTTGAAGAAAAAAACAAAGAAATATAATAAAATGAACAGTTGAGAGAATAGGGACCTACAGAAGAAGTTAAACATTATTTTCTATATACAACAGTTTATACAATCCAATTATGCTATTCATAACTGTATATATTTTTCCATTGTTTTTTTTTTCACCGAATGTAACTAATATAAGGGCAAATCACCAATTCACAAAAAATATTTACAATCTTTCAGATAGCTCCAATTTACATAATGTAAATCTTTACGATTCCAGATAATCTTCTAAAAGATGTGGCTCAAAGCCGTTGAGTTCTTCAGTCTCGTTCATGTAGACCACACTCTCATGTATCTCCATGTGTCGGTTGAACTTGATTGGTGACTTGAACACTTCTCCGCAGATAGGGCAGCGTAATAGCTTTGACTTGGAGTGAGCTGACTGCTTGTGCTGAGTGAGATCCAATTTCCTCATGAACGCTTCGTCGCACATATCACATTCATAAGACCTTCCTTGCCCGTGTGTCTGAATGTGGACCACGTAATTAGCTTTGTGTCTGATGGTTCTCCCGCAAATCGGACACTCGTGGGGCTTTTCGCCAGAATGGATCATCATGTGCTCTTTTAAAGTGGCTTTTGTCGAGAGCCCTTTCCCACAAGTTCTACACTTAAACTGCGGATTCCTCGGTCCCTCGCCTCTCCTTTTAGCTCGGACACTACCTTTTTTTGAATGAAGCTGCGAGTGGTTGTACAGAGTTCTCTGTGATTTGAATACTGCGTTGCAGATTTTGCAAACCAAGGGATTGCCGGATGCGTCCACATGGTATTTGAGATGTTTCTCAAAATCACTCTTTTTTGTGAACGCTTTGTTACACTTTTTACACTTGTACGTGCTGACAACTGCATGTCCGTTAACGTGAACGACCAAGTTTGCCTTATGTCTAAAATGCTTCCCACAGAGTAAACATTCATGAGGTTTCTCACCCGTGTGAATCATGATGTGCTCTCGCAGTGTTGATTTTGTTGACAGAACACGGCCACAAAACTCGCATGTAAGAGTTCTCTGTCTTTCTTCCAGTATCTGAAGTTCTTCTTCTGACATGTCTTCGTGACATAGTGAGTGGTTGGCCAATTGTTTTTGAGATGGAAATATTTCACTACATATCAAGCATACGAAATAGTTATCGCCAAATTTAGCTGCTTGTGAGTGCCCTCTACAATTCTCAGAGCCACATATGTGACATAAACCTTGGTACGCTTCTTCTTCTTCTTCATACTCATCATCATCACCGACATGAAGAACAGTTACTTCCTCCTGCTCTTCCACACCATTCTCTTCCTCCTCCTCGAGAGTTTCAACAGCTTCATAATAGTCTTCCTCGTCATTTTGTTCATGGACCTCCTGGTCATTTTGTTCATAGTCCTCAAATTCTTCCATAGTCTGCTCAAACTCCTCTGCAAGAGTGTCTTCAAATCCTTCTCCCTCTACGTCTGGCAGATTCATTTCCTCTGGTAATTGCAAGTCCCCTATTTCAGCCTCTTTTCCATCCTCATAATCGACATTGGTCTCCTCTTCTTGGTCTGCCTCTTCAACTTCATTATTCTTGGTCTCAATGACGAGCTTATTAGAATCAGGTTTTGAATAATCTCCGTCGTTCAACACCTGTTTAACAAAAGATAACAGTTGACTCACACTGTATTCACACGGGGTATTAGGGGGTTCAAGCAAAGTTAGTTAGAACTGCTACCATTTTTTAGGGGTGTGCGATGCATTGAAAATGCATTGAATCGCAGTGGTGGTCAAAAAACTATTCAATTCATGAGGGAGTCAGTATCCATATACGAAAAACACCTGCAGAAAGTCAATGCAATGTGAAATACAGGAGCGTGTTGTTGTTGAGTTTCCTTTTTGCAGGCGTTCTTATTTAATTAATTCTTTGCATGTAAATATTGCTTTGTTTGATTTTTTTTATTTGACATTGCAAATGATGAGAGGTTTTGTTAAGTGTAAGCAGTGTGAGACATGTTTTATTACTGTAAACATAACCAAAACAAGTGACACCAAGATCATTAAAAAAATAACACAAATCTGAAAATTTGTAACTTGGTACTTAACTACTAAGATTTATGTTTTAGACTGATAAATTTGCTATTTTTGTAGGTCTGACGCTATGTATACTTTATAGTTTGTAAGTCTGATTCTATCCTCTCATCTTATTAATGTAAACGATTGAAAGTTTCAGTAATAATCTTACAAATGTTTTGATTTGTTTACACCAAAACATATTTTTATTTGTAAAATAAATATTATAAAATAGGTAACATGTTTAAAAATATGATTCTGCAAGTAAAAATCATGAAATAGGCAAGTAAAGCAGCTCATTGACATGTCCAGCAATACAGGTTCTTCTAATATACGATTGAAAATAAATATTTTTCACCTAAAATTCATATATGTGATGTATGAATATATATGTAAGGCCTAATACCTCATCAACAAAAAATTGCATTACACAAATAAATTTTAATTATTGTTAATTCACTTCATTGATAAGTATGAATATAAAAATGCCGTATTGCTTCAAAAGCGAATCAAAAATCTTTTGAATCAAATCAAAAATCTTTTGAATCGAATCGTTGCTTCTGATCAATATTTTTTGCTGCATCACACACCCCTACCATTTTTTTTTTAATTTTGTGTTGGCCCTACCCACTGAATACCGCACAAATAATCGGTCCACTAATTGCAATTGTATAACAAATACACACACAAAATTTGTTTTGTATTGTTTTAAAAACATAACACTAACTATCGTACATCAAGAACTGACAGGGATACTTGGTCATGGTTAATAGAATAATACTGAAAGATTTGATATGTCTATCTTTGTAGCTAACAAGATAAATAAACAAGACCAGTCAATTCTTGTGATAAAAATGCGATAAACGCAGATGTGCACCACTGAGGAGATCACGATAATAGTAAACAAAAGAGTCACCAACATTCTGTTGTGACTGTGAGCCGTGACTATTTCCACCGGGCGAATGTCACGACTCATGATCAATGGTTCAAGTGTTTTTTTTATAGTAGGCTAGTTCAGTGTTTCTCACTCCACGACCCCGAACAAGGCTGTGGGTTTTGTTCTTATTACTCCCACCGCCGACGATTCAGAGGCTCCGAGACTTTCGTTAGCGCTGCATCGGCATAAATTTTGCATCGTCTTTCATCTTAATTTTGTAGTATGTTTGCGTTGTATTTTTGCCTTTTCCTTACTTGTGTGAAGATATTCTCTACTATGCAGTAAATTAAGAGCGCCCAGCGCGCTTGATGGGTAAGTTTGGACTATTTTCTGATACTTAGGTTAGTGCACATGTTGCACTAGGTCTGGAACCTAGTCTTGGGGTCGTGGAAGACTTTTGATAGTTAGTTTCCCTTTTCTCTGTGGTTTTGTATAATTCAGGGGCTTTGCCCGAAATGCTAGGCCTAGAATTGACTGAGAAATGTTTGTTGGAAGGCCGCTATTTGAGAGAAACTGCCAAGTCAGTTTTGGGTCCTTCTGACTGTTTTGTGGTAGGCCTAGGCTTACAATTTTTGCTCAGTAAATGTTATTGTCTTAGGCTACTACTCTGGTAGTCTTTTGTTTCTGTGTCCCGTACAATTTTTAGTGTTGTTTTGTCTTGTAAAATGTTCAGTTTGTGTTACCCAGTCAAGTAAGGTTAAAGTCTTTTATTTTGCTTTGTCCTTGCCAAACTAGTTAAATTAAGTTGAATTAACTGCTCTTAAAGCTCCCCTGAAAGTTTGAGTCATTTTACTCAAGTTTTAAGAAAGTTACAGTAGCTTTTAGTTTGGCAACTTTTCATTCAGGTTTGAACTGGGTAACCAATAGGCCAACTGGTTTCAGCCTTTGAGTTAAGGTTTGGAATGGTCTGGAAAAGCTGCTGGAACGTTTCCCCCAGCTTTTAAGACCATTCCGAACAAATTCTGATCACAACTTTTGGAGAAATTAGCAAAAATACATGAGTCGTTGCGTTAGGCCTAAATTTTTGTATGGAACGTTTTTGTCAATTTTAAAGTATTTTTCTGTGTTTAAGTGTCAATTGTTCTCTGTTAACTTGTTCTTCTGGCCACTTTGGACCAGGCAATTTAAATATTTTCTCTCTATTGGTGAAATTTATCACTGTCACATACCCGTATAGTCTGCTGGCATTTTTACCGCAAATTAATGTTACCATTCTTGTACTGTTTAACCTGTTAGTTGTTTTATTTAAAATATTGTTATTGTTTGAAATGTTTTATTTTGTTAAAGAGCTGTGATAGAGAGACAAACCTTGTAAAAATTTAGAAACTTTTGAAATAAGCAATTGTTAGGCCTAATCAGTGAAATTTTGGAACTCAGTGAAATTTTGGAACTAAATGTGAATGGTGAAAGCTGTGACAGTGAACCTTGCGGATATGGACTCAGTCTATTATTCTTACTACCTTGTTTTCTGGGTTTTGCCACTCAGGGCCCGTGAGGAGGAAAATGACTGACCATCTTCAGCGGAGAGGAATGTTGCGACTAGGCTGGCGCTGCATATTGGCCCCCTCTCCGCCCTGCCTCTTCGCCTCCCCTTCTGGGAGTGTTGTGCCTGTGACCGAGCCTCTGCTGCGGGGGATTGCGGGCCTTGCTACCATGGGCGTGAAAGCGGCGCGCTCAACTTGCCCACGTCTCAACATCTTCATAGGTTCCACGGTGCAGAAGGCCCTAGTGGATTCTGGGTCAGCCCGTTGCCTCATTTCCTTGTCCCTTTTTGAAAACCTTGAATCGTCTGGGCTTATCAAGCAAGTTGAGCGAAAAACCCCTATCTGCTGGACTGCGTCAAATTCACCCCTTCCCATCATCTATGAAGCCCGTTTCAAGTTCAAAATTGAACATTTTTCTTGGGTTTGGAGTTTTTGGGTGGCTAAGGACCTTTGTTTCCCTGTCATTTTAGGAGCGGATTTTATCAAGCACACTGGCCTAATTTTGGATTTAGGCAGAGGTCAGTGTTTTTTCCGATTTGCGAGACGGGTATTAATATCTTTTGCTGATGAAATTGGTGGTGGTGCTGCGGTAGTCGAGCCTGAGATACCCAGCAAGCCAACAATTGATCCGTTAGGGCATCTGACTACTTGCGAGGCTGAAGCCATCAGAACCTTGTGTTCTCGTTTCCCAGATGTGCTGACGCCAAAGCTTGGAGTCACTAACCTGTTGGAGTACGAGATTCGTCTAACAGATACCCGTCCCGTTCGCTCTCACCCATACAAATTAGCTCCACCCAAAATGGAAACTCTCAGAAAAATCATTGACGAACTTCTGGAAAATGGTGTCATTGAACCTTCCCGTTCGAGCTACGCTAGTCCAGCCTTTCTCGTCCCAAAACCCAATGGCAAGTCCCGAATGGTTTTGGACTATCGCAAATTGAATGCGCAAATTGAAATCGACTCTGTGCCTCTCCCCGATTTGCATTCTGCGTTTGATTGGTTCGGTAAGGCCAAGTATTTTTCTGTTTTTGATCTGAATCAGGCCTATCATCAGATTCCTTTGAAACCTGAGTCTCGACCTCTCACTGCTTTCTGCGTTCCGTGGAATTTGTATCAGTTCACAAGAGTTCCGATGGGTCTTGCTGTGGGGGCCCAGACTCTCACCAGACTCCTTGATTCCATCTTTCATGATGTCAAGTTCAAGTTTGTGTTCAATTACCTCGACGATCTCTTGGTGTACAGTGAGAGCTTCGAAGATCACCTGATTCATCTTGAAGAAGTCATGAGTAGATTGAATAGGGCTGGCCTTACCGTGAATCCTGACAAGGTTAGTTTTGCAAAGCCGGAAATTTCGTTCCTTGGTCATCTTATCTCTCATAGAGGCGTCTGCATCGACCCCGCTAGAACCCAGGCTATCAGGGAGTTTCCTCCTCCCAGAGATGTCAAGGGTATTGCTAGGTTCATCGGCATGGTAGGTTTTTACCGACGCTTCATACCCAATGTTGCTGAATTGGCGGCTCCTCTCAATGAGCTTCGGAAGAAGGGCGCCAAGTTTGTCTGGGGTGAAGCGCAGCAGACGTCTTTTGATCTTCTCAAGGAGGCTATCATGCAGCCCCCTGTTTTGGCGATGCCGGATTTCAATCAAAACTTTGTCTTGCAAACAGATGCTTCCTCCGTCGCTATTGCGGCTGTGTTGTCACAAGAGGTGGATGGTGTTAGGCAGCCAATTGCGTACGCCTCACGCACTTTGAGTCCCTGCGAAAAGAAAAGCTCTTCTGTGTATGAACTCGAGTGTTTGGCTGTCGTGTTTGGAGTCAATAAATTCAGACGCTTTTTGGAGCACAAGGAGTTTTTATTGGAAACCGACAACCAGGCACTCTCGTGGCTTCTTGCACATCCACGCCAGCTTGGGAAAATTGGTCGTTGGGTTGTCCAAATATCGTCCCTTAAGTTCCAAGTGCAACACGTTCGAGGCACTCAGAATGTGATTGCGGACACACTATCTAGGATGTACCATTCACCCGACGATCCTCCTTCTGACCAAGAGCAACCGGGTTGTGCCGTGCTCTTGGAGTTTCCACTCGCCTTTTCTGATTTCATTCCCCATCAGCTGAAGGATCCTGAGCTGGCAAAGATCATTGGTGAGCTTCAAAATGGGGGAGCCCACCCCCCATATTTTCTGTCCCAGGGTGCCCTTTGCTGTCGCGCTCGGCAGCGAGGTAAACCTAAAGTTGTGCTGCCTAGTCTTCTAATCCCTATGGTCTTTGAGTATTTTCATTCTTCTCCTGTGGGTGGGCATCTAGGTATCCACAAGACCATTGCGAAGGTTAGGGAAATGTTCATCTGGAAGGGTATGGATCGGGATCTTGCTGCTAGGGTGCGTTCTTGTCAAACGTGCTCACTGAGCAAGCCCGCTCAAAACTCTAAGTTTGGTTTGTTGTCATCTGAGGTGGCGGAAAGACCTTTGGAGAAGGTTTTCATTGACTATGTAGGGCCTCTCCCGCGTAGCAAGTCAGGAAATAAGTTCCTACTTGTTTGTGTGGATGCCTTCTCCAAGTTTTGTTGGCTTTTCCCCTTAAGGAATGCCACTGCACAGCTCACCGTGCAGGTACTTCGAACTCACCTTTTCCAACATTTTGGAATACCCGCCACCATTGTTTCCGACAACGGAACACAGTTTGTTTCCCATCTGTTCAAAAGAATGTGCTTTGGGCACGGAATCCGCCATGTGACTACTTCCCCTTACTATCCACAGCCTTCTCATGCTGAAAGGTTCAATCGCAATCTTCGCTCCGCTCTCATAGCTTTCCATGCTGACAAGCAGACCACCTGGGATCAGGAACTCCCTTGGCTTCAGTTTGCTTTCAATACTGCTCACCATGAGAGTCACAAGGCGGTCCCTTTCGAGCTGTTTCTAGGCTATCCGCCTAACAACCCGTTAGCGAATGTGTGGGGAATTGGCGACCTTCTGCCACCTCCTGGTGCGGCTGATGTCAAGGCAACTTGGCAAGCGGCCAGGAGAAACTTGATCAGAGCTAGGGAATTGGTCCGGAGGAAGCACAATCGTGGTAGAGTAGACAACCCTTTCCAGGTGGGGGATTTGGTGTTTTGTAAAGCTCATCCGGCCAGTTCGGCTGTGGACAAGAGAGCTGCCAAGTTGTGTCATCGGTGGTCAGGTCCCCACCGCATCCTGAGGTTTTTGACGCCTGTCACGGCGGAGCTTGGAGATCCGCGGACTGGAAAAGTTTTCCGGAGGGCGCACATTTCTCATCTCAAGCCCTTCCGCGGAACTCTTCCGTAGGCAATTTTCTTTCCTCTTGTGTCTGGGTGGGAAGTGCACTGGGCCAGAGAACCTGATCACTTCTCCTGTCCCCTGTGTTCTGCGAAGGAATTTCCCTCACAAAATTTTCCAGCTCTGGCCAGAGCAAACCCTGGGGGTGAGTTTTCCCCTCAGTTTGGAAGTCCCTTGGCGTTCCCCACCACAGACACTTGAGTTGTCTTTCAGGTCATTCTCTTTTCAGGAAGTGGGGGAGAGGCTTGTTTGTTTGTCCCTTTTGGAGAGGAGTGTCCTCTTTTGGGGAGGGAGGTTGAGCCGTGACTATTTCCACCGGGCGAATGTCACGACTCATGATCAATGGTTCAAGTGTTTTTTTTATAGTAGGCTAGTTCAGTGTTTCTCACTCCACGACCCCGAACAAGGCTGTGGGTTTTGTTCTTATTACTCCCACCGCCGACGATTCAGAGGCTCCGAGACTTTCGTTAGCGCTGCATCGGCATAAATTTTGCATCGTCTTTCATCTTAATTTTGTAGTATGTTTGCGTTGTATTTTTGCCTTTTCCTTACTTGTGTGAAGATATTCTCTACTATGCAGTAAATTAAGAGCGCCCAGCGCGCTTGATGGGTAAGTTTGGACTATTTTCTGATACTTAGGTTAGTGCACATGTTGCACTAGGTCTGGAACCTAGTCTTGGGGTCGTGGAAGACTTTTGATAGTTAGTTTCCCTTTTCTCTGTGGTTTTGTATAATTCAGGGGCTTTGCCCGAAATGCTAGGCCTAGAATTGACTGAGAAATGTTTGTTGGAAGGCCGCTATTTGAGAGAAACTGCCAAGTCAGTTTTGGGTCCTTCTGACTGTTTTGTGGTAGGCCTAGGCTTACAATTTTTGCTCAGTAAATGTTATTGTCTTAGGCTACTACTCTGGTAGTCTTTTGTTTCTGTGTCCCGTACAATTTTTAGTGTTGTTTTGTCTTGTAAAATGTTCAGTTTGTGTTACCCAGTCAAGTAAGGTTAAAGTCTTTTATTTTGCTTTGTCCTTGCCAAACTAGTTAAATTAAGTTGAATTAACTGCTCTTAAAGCTCCCCTGAAAGTTTGAGTCATTTTACTCAAGTTTTAAGAAAGTTACAGTAGCTTTTAGTTTGGCAACTTTTCATTCAGGTTTGAACTGGGTAACCAATAGGCCAACTGGTTTCAGCCTTTGAGTTAAGGTTTGGAATGGTCTGGAAAAGCTGCTGGAACGTTTCCCCCAGCTTTTAAGACCATTCCGAACAAATTCTGATCACAACTTTTGGAGAAATTAGCAAAAATACATGAGTCGTTGCGTTAGGCCTAAATTTTTGTATGGAACGTTTTTGTCAATTTTAAAGTATTTTTCTGTGTTTAAGTGTCAATTGTTCTCTGTTAACTTGTTCTTCTGGCCACTTTGGACCAGGCAATTTAAATATTTTCTCTCTATTGGTGAAATTTATCACTGTCACATACCCGTATAGTCTGCTGGCATTTTTACCGCAAATTAATGTTACCATTCTTGTACTGTTTAACCTGTTAGTTGTTTTATTTAAAATATTGTTATTGTTTGAAATGTTTTATTTTGTTAAAGAGCTGTGATAGAGAGACAAACCTTGTAAAAATTTAGAAACTTTTGAAATAAGCAATTGTTAGGCCTAATCAGTGAAATTTTGGAACTCAGTGAAATTTTGGAACTAAATGTGAATGGTGAAAGCTGTGACAGTGAACCTTGCGGATATGGACTCAGTCTATTATTCTTACTACCTTGTTTTCTGGGTTTTGCCACTCAGGGCCCGTGAGGAGGAAAATGACTGACCATCTTCAGCGGAGAGGAATGTTGCGACTAGGCTGGCGCTGCATATTGGCCCCCTCTCCGCCCTGCCTCTAACTTGGTTTCACGACTCGGATACTTAGAGATGCGATCACTGTCCGCGTTCTGTTTTTTGTTTTGTTTTGAAGAGCCGTGGATGGATTGGTTTCTTGGAAATGTTCTGGCCTGGCAGTTTTGGAAAAAGGTCTTGTTGTTGTTGTGGTGGGGCGTAAACACATTTTTATTAGGAGCTCGCCCTTTGGCCGAGGCACCGGGTGGAATCGGTGGTAATGACTTGCATCCTTCGGGAGCAAGAGTGTCAAAAGCATGGTCATGTGTCAAAAAAAAAAAAAAAAAAAAAAAAAAAAAAAAAAAAAAAAAGGTTTGTGTGTACCCCCCATCACACAAGTGTTAGGTGTTGTCTAGTGTATGTATCGGTGTATGTTTGTGTGTGTGTACGTTCGTGGGTCATTTGTTGTTGTTTTTTCTTGCGGTACTTGCGGTATGAATGGGCAGGTTCTTCTTTTGGGCCCCATCAGGTGCGCAGGCATCAACGTCCAGAAGCCTTAGGAATTAAATTTCTGTGTTTGTTTTGTGAAAAAATTTTGTTGGCTGTTATTTTGAGTCAAGTGCTGGTTGAGACTCGGTATGGCGTCAATTGTGCCGGAATATTTGAGGAAGCCGGAGCTGGTGTACGAGGTGCGGTCCCGGGGGGAGACTCCTGGAACTGATGTACGCACTTTGCGTACACAGTTCAGACAAATTGTTAGCATGCCTCAAGCTTGGGTTGAGTCGCTCAGTTTGGATGAGGAACTGGAGGCATGTAAAGAGAGGATGGAAGAGCTAAGTGGGGAAATTAATAGTTGGAGTAGTTTGCCTATGGGCTCAGCTAAGAGTTCGGCTATCACACAGCTGACGCACTGGCGTAAGCGTCTGCTCTTGGTTTCAGGGCAACCTGAAATCCAAGATGAGGACAAGAGCTGGGTGGAAGCCAGAATTCTTGAGCTGGAAGGAATTTTGGAGAGTATTAAGGCAGGAAAGTCTGTCAAAGAGAAAGTCGAAATTTTTGAAGACAACCGTTCTTTGGAAATTTCAAACGAAGTGCCAAGGTCTGTTGTTGAAGTTGTGGCTCCAGTGGGTACCCCCCAGGCTCCGCCTACGCCAAGTGCACTGCTCCAGTTGCCTGCAAATGTTCAAATGTCAAATGCAAATGTCACACCGTCCCCCTCTCACACGTCCACCTTGGCTGCGGCTACGCTGAATGTCCAGTCCCCATCTCCCTTTCCTTCTCAAGTTCATAGTTCCCCTTCCATCTCTAACTCCTTTGGCAAACTTCCCCATCCCCTTGCCTCTGTCCTGAGTGGTTTCCGGCCGGTGGACGGGTTAGATGTGAATGGTCTTTGTTTTTTTCTGGAGAGTGTTTTGCGCATGCGTGAATACCCTGGCATGTCAGACGCAACTTTGATGGAACTCATTGCTCCATACTGTCTGAAACCGTTGGGGGACAGATTGCTTGATTGTTTGCGCAGAGGCGTCACCTTTGATGTTTTTCATAAAGAAGTTTTGGAGCTTTTCATGCCCCGTCGGGTCATGGAGAAGCTGAAAGTTGAGAGAGTTTTTCGTCCTCAGCAGCCAGCCGAGTCTCTCAGCCAGTACGTGGGGGACATTCGCACGGTGGAAAGGGTCTTGCGTTTGGGGATCAGTGAGCTTGAGCTCATTGACATTGTGCTTCAGGGGTTGAAGCCTGAGGAACGCTCCCGTCTGGTTTTTGCACCACGGCCTTCATCTTTTGCGGATCTGGACAGACTTTCCATCCTTTCGAGATCTGTCCAGGACGCTGATTTTCAGAGGGACCAAGCGGCGGGGCATCTTCCCCTAGCTGGTCATCATGCTGTCGTAGCACCCGTGGGAGTGTTGGGTCCTGAACCGCCGCAGTGGCAGAGGCAACCTGTTGTTTGTTTTGGTTGTGGGCAACCAGGTCACATTCGGCGGCATTGCCGTCAAGGTGGAAATTTTGGACGTGGTCCAAAAAACTAGTTTGCTCACAGGAGGAAAAATTGCCCAATCCTTCCTGTGAGGTTGTTGGTGATAATGTAAAGGGCAATAATTTGAATGTTTTTTCAAGTAAAGTTTTGTGAGCCGCTCCTCGGGCCTGCGCATGGATCACGCTTCCATTTCGTTAGTCTGGGTGCAGGCACGAGGGCATGGTTCATCTGGTAGCAGAGCGTGGTTACGATCCACGGACCTCTGGGTTATGGGCCCAGAGGTCCGTGGATCGTAACCACGCTCTGCTACCAGATGAACCATGCCCTCGTGCCTGCACCCAGACTAACGAAATGGAAGCGTGATCCATGCGCAGGCCCGAGGAGCGGCTCACAAAACTTTACTTGAAAAAACATTCAAATTATTGCCCTTTACATTATCACCAACAACCTCACAGGAAGGATTGGGCAATTTTTCCTCCTGTGAGCAAACTAGTTTTTTGGACCACGTCCAAAATTTCCACCTTGACGGCAATGCCGCCGAATGTGACCTGGTTGCCCACAACCAAAACAAACAACAGGTTGCCTCTGCCACTGCGGCGGTTCAGGACCCAACACTCCCACGGGTGCTACGACAGCATGATGACCAGCTAGGGGAAGATGCCCCGCCGCTTGGTCCCTCTGAAAATCAGCGTCCTGGACAGATCTCGAAAGGATGGAAAGTCTGTCCAGATCCGCAAAAGATGAAGGCCGTGGTGCAAAAACCAGACGGGAGCGTTCCTCAGGCTTCAACCCCTGAAGCACAATGTCAATGAGCTCAAGCTCACTGATCCCCAAACGCAAGACCCTTTCCACCGTGCGAATGTCCCCCACGTACTGGCTGAGAGACTCGGCTGGCTGCTGAGGACGAAAAACTCTCTCAACTTTCAGCTTCTCCATGACCCGACGGGGCATGAAAAGCTCCAAAACTTCTTTATGAAAAACATCAAAGGTGACGCCTCTGCGCAAACAATCAAGCAATCTGTCCCCCAACGGTTTCAGACAGTATGGAGCAATGAGTTCCATCAAAGTTGCGTCTGACATGCCAGGGTATTCACGCATGCGCAAAACACTCTCCAGAAAAAAACAAAGACCATTCACATCTAACCCGTCCACCGGCCGGAAACCACTCAGGACAGAGGCAAGGGGATGGGGAAGTTTGCCAAAGGAGTTAGAGATGGAAGGGGAACTATGAACTTGAGAAGGAAAGGGAGATGGGGACTGGACATTCAGCGTAGCCGCAGCCAAGGTGGACGTGTGAGAGGGGGACGGTGTGACATTTGCATTTGACATTTGAACATTTGCAGGCAACTGGAGCAGTGCACTTGGCGTAGGCGGAGCCTGGGGGGTACCCACTGGAGCCACAACTTCAACAACAGACCTTGGCACTTCGTTTGAAATTTCCAAAGAACGGTTGTCTTCAAAAATTTCGACTTTCTCTTTGACAGACTTTCCTGCCTTAATACTCTCCAAAATTCCTTCCAGCTCAAGAATTCTGGCTTCCACCCAGCTCTTGTCCTCATCTTGGATTTCAGGTTGCCCTGAAACCAAGAGCAGACGCTTACGCCAGTGCGTCAGCTGTGTGATAGCCGAACTCTTAGCTGAGCCCATAGGCAAACTACTCCAACTATTAATTTCCCCACTTAGCTCTTCCATCCTCTCTTTACATGCCTCCAGTTCCTCATCCAAACTGAGCGACTCAACCCAAGCTTGAGGCATGCTAACAATTTGTCTGAACTGTGTACGCAAAGTGCGTACATCAGTTCCAGGAGTCTCCCCCCGGGACCGCACCTCGTACACCAGCTCCGGCTTCCTCAAATATTCCGGCACAATTGACGCCATACCGAGTCTCAACCAGCACTTGACTCAAAATAACAGCCAACAAAATTTTTTCACAAAACAAACACAGAAATTTAATTCCTAAGGCTTCTGGACGTTGATGCCTGCGCACCTGATGGGGCCCAAAAGAAGAACCTGCCCATTCATACCGCAAGTACCGCAAGAAAAAACAACAACAAATGACCCACGAACGTACACACACACAAACATACACCGATACATACACTAGACAACACCTAACACTTGTGTGATGGGGGGTACACACAAACCTTTTTTTTTTTTTTTTTTTTTTTTTTTTTTTTTTTTTTTTTGACACATGACCATGCTTTTGACACTCTTGCTCCCGAAGGATGCAAGTCATTACCACCGATTCCACCCGGTGCCTCGGCCAAAGGGCGAGCTCCTAATAAAAATGTGAAGATTTAACACTGGAGCCACAACTTCAACAACAGACCTCAGATCAGGTGGGCTTACCCGCTGAATTTAAGCATATTATTAAGCGGTGGAAAAGAAACTAACAAGGATTCCCTCAGTAGCTGCGAGCGAACCGGGATGAGCCCAGCACCGAATCCCGTCGGCTTTGTCGACAGGGAAATGTGGTGTTCGGGAGGGCCCGCTTAACCTGGAATTCGGAGGCCAGTCCAAGTCCATCTTGAATTCTAATTTGGGGCCCCTAAAGTTTCTATAGTTACCAGATGAAATGAATTTATTAAAAGAGTCATTATATATATATCATGTTGTAATTTGTTAATTTAAAGTTTTTTGAAAGGTAAAAGCTAGTAAGATTTATTTCTGAAATTTAGCCTATTTGAAAATGATTAATGAAATAATTGTAAGTTAGTAGGGTAAACGGGTATCAAAATTTTTAAAGTTTAATTGAGAGTATTTAATTCATGTATTATTGTTAATTATTGTTGTTGATGTTATTGTTGTGTTATTTTTTTTAAATGGTTAATTACAGCTCGTTTCTCTCAAATGGCGTGTTGTTCTTGAGCCTCCATCCATGGTTCTCATTTTATGTAAAGTTTTGTGAGCCGCTCCTCGGGCCTGCGCATGGATCACGCTTCCTTTTCGTTAGTCTGGGTGCAGGCGCGAGGGCATGGTTCATCTGGTAGCAGAGCGTGGTTAGTGGGTTGCGTCCTGGGTGCCTTGTCGTGAAACTTGGTTTCACGACTCGGATACTTAGAGATGCGATCACTGTCCGCGTTCTGTTTTTTGTTTTGTTTTGAAGAGCCGTGGATGGATTGGTTTCTTGGAAATGTTCTGGCCTGGCAGTTTTGGAAAAAGGTCTTGTTGTTGTTGTGGTGGGGCGTAAACACATTTTTATTAGGAGCTCGCCCTTTGGCCGAGGCACCGGGTGGAATCGGTGGTAATGACTTGCATCCTTCGGGAGCAAGAGTGTCAAAAGCATGGTCATGTGTCAAAAAAAAAAAAAAAAAAAAAAAAAAAAAAAAAAAAAAAAAGGTTTGTGTGTACCCCCCATCACACAAGTGTTAGGTGTTGTCTAGTGTATGTATCGGTGTATGTTTGTGTGTGTGTACGTTCGTGGGTCATTTGTTGTTGTTTTTTCTTGCGGTACTTGCGGTATGAATGGGCAGGTTCTTCTTTTGGGCCCCATCAGGTGCGCAGGCATCAACGTCCAGAAGCCTTAGGAATTAAATTTCTGTGTTTGTTTTGTGAAAAAATTTTGTTGGCTGTTATTTTGAGTCAAGTGCTGGTTGAGACTCGGTATGGCGTCAATTGTGCCGGAATATTTGAGGAAGCCGGAGCTGGTGTACGAGGTGCGGTCCCGGGGGGAGACTCCTGGAACTGATGTACGCACTTTGCGTACACAGTTCAGACAAATTGTTAGCATGCCTCAAGCTTGGGTTGAGTCGCTCAGTTTGGATGAGGAACTGGAGGCATGTAAAGAGAGGATGGAAGAGCTAAGTGGGGAAATTAATAGTTGGAGTAGTTTGCCTATGGGCTCAGCTAAGAGTTCGGCTATCACACAGCTGACGCACTGGCGTAAGCGTCTGCTCTTGGTTTCAGGGCAACCTGAAATCCAAGATGAGGACAAGAGCTGGGTGGAAGCCAGAATTCTTGAGCTGGAAGGAATTTTGGAGAGTATTAAGGCAGGAAAGTCTGTCAAAGAGAAAGTCGAAATTTTTGAAGACAACCGTTCTTTGGAAATTTCAAACGAAGTGCCAAGGTCTGTTGTTGAAGTTGTGGCTCCAGTGGGTACCCCCCAGGCTCCGCCTACGCCAAGTGCACTGCTCCAGTTGCCTGCAAATGTTCAAATGTCAAATGCAAATGTCACACCGTCCCCCTCTCACACGTCCACCTTGGCTGCGGCTACGCTGAATGTCCAGTCCCCATCTCCCTTTCCTTCTCAAGTTCATAGTTCCCCTTCCATCTCTAACTCCTTTGGCAAACTTCCCCATCCCCTTGCCTCTGTCCTGAGTGGTTTCCGGCCGGTGGACGGGTTAGATGTGAATGGTCTTTGTTTTTTTCTGGAGAGTGTTTTGCGCATGCGTGAATACCCTGGCATGTCAGACGCAACTTTGATGGAACTCATTGCTCCATACTGTCTGAAACCGTTGGGGGACAGATTGCTTGATTGTTTGCGCAGAGGCGTCACCTTTGATGTTTTTCATAAAGAAGTTTTGGAGCTTTTCATGCCCCGTCGGGTCATGGAGAAGCTGAAAGTTGAGAGAGTTTTTCGTCCTCAGCAGCCAGCCGAGTCTCTCAGCCAGTACGTGGGGGACATTCGCACGGTGGAAAGGGTCTTGCGTTTGGGGATCAGTGAGCTTGAGCTCATTGACATTGTGCTTCAGGGGTTGAAGCCTGAGGAACGCTCCCGTCTGGTTTTTGCACCACGGCCTTCATCTTTTGCGGATCTGGACAGACTTTCCATCCTTTCGAGATCTGTCCAGGACGCTGATTTTCAGAGGGACCAAGCGGCGGGGCATCTTCCCCTAGCTGGTCATCATGCTGTCGTAGCACCCGTGGGAGTGTTGGGTCCTGAACCGCCGCAGTGGCAGAGGCAACCTGTTGTTTGTTTTGGTTGTGGGCAACCAGGTCACATTCGGCGGCATTGCCGTCAAGGTGGAAATTTTGGACGTGGTCCAAAAAACTAGTTTGCTCACAGGAGGAAAAATTGCCCAATCCTTCCTGTGAGGTTGTTGGTGATAATGTAAAGGGCAATAATTTGAATGTTTTTTCAAGTAAAGTTTTGTGAGCCGCTCCTCGGGCCTGCGCATGGATCACGCTTCCATTTCGTTAGTCTGGGTGCAGGCACGAGGGCATGGTTCAACTGTAACGGAATAAAGTAAAGTACCACAAGAATTTTTTACATTTATTTTCTGTAAGCTACAGGAAGTTTTGCTTCCACATATTTTTTTGCTAAATTTTCCAGAATATCAGTTTTTTGCGCCCCCCTAAGGCCTGCGCCCCAATGCACCGCATTGGTTTCATTGGCGTTAGTTACGCCACTGAATGGCATAAAGATAAGGCACTACAATAGTTTTTAAGCAAACACTATGGAGAAATCGCACTGAAGAGGGATTTTTCATCAATTATACCTCATAATGGTTAAATAAAACTTGCTGTACCTAGCTGAACCTTTTAATGTAAAAGTGCAACAGATTAACGGGCACAATGTGGACAAACACGTGGGTATGGGTGTATCAAACAGAGCAAAGATATTAAAATTTTATCTTACCTCAACATCATCATCCTCTCCTGCCATGTACTGGTCTGGATCCTGTTGGATAAAAATCATGTTTACATTTAAATAAGTAAAATAAAGAATTTTCTAAAATGTGTTTACAAAATCTATACTTAAGGTAAATAAAAATGAAAATAACTTATTTTATTATTAAAGTTTCTCTTCAAGATTGTCTACTTGAAATTAACTAAATGGGAATCAACAATCCCAATCTCAATGGGAATCAAACCATAGCAAAATATGCTTTTTTACTGAGGAATAGCCAACCATTTCTCATAGAAACTTTCTATGGGACCTTCAACAATTTAGGTTATCGAGAATATTGTACATTGGGTTAAAAGTTAAAACAATTAACATGTATGGCATAATACCAGAATAACAATGACAACAATGAATAACAGTAACAATGTTGAACCAATGAGCCTGTATATCACACTGAGATATACAGGGTGTCCCATAAGTATACAGCCAAATTCTGAGAAATGGATTGGTCAAAATGAAAAGAAAATCGAGATAAATTGTTCCCAAAATTGTTTTGTTAACCAGACATCCACTATTTTATATTTTTGTATAACCATTTTATCTTTGGATAGTTCCAACTAGTGAAGTGTCAATATCAAAAATATACCAATAGGCCTACCTGAAAAATCAATTTTTGTTACCAATACATTTTTTTTTTACATTACTAAATTTCATCGTTATACTACACCAACCCCTGTCTTTATCTCCTATACAAAGTAATTTTCGGGTAATTTAGTGTTTTTCAAGTAAAATAAAAATGAATGCAGCAACTAAAAATTCTTGATAGCCAATTAAAACTTAAACCCTTTTTAAACACTACTGCTTATACCACTTATACTTTTTTACCATATGTAAGGTAAATTTAGACCTAAGTAGGTCATGGCGAGCTTTTTGCGATTGCAGTATGCATCTGCAAGGATGTTGCGAGGATTAAAAAATTCACGCTTTTGCTAAACTTTCCGTGGAGAAAATTTGTTGTGTGTGTGTCATAGAGTAAAAAAAAAACAAACCTGCTCAGTATCAGATAATGGCTCCTCTTTGATAATAAGTTCGGATGTGAACTGTTCAGAGTTCAGGATGGTAGATTGTTCATCTTCAACTCTCTTCTGAGCATTTTCCACCTAAAAACCAATTATAAGAACTGTGTTATTGTACATCTCCATTGTAAAATTAAATTTTAAATCCGTTGCCTTCAAGATATTATTCAAGATATTGTGTTTTTACTACTATAAACATATCCAGTTAGGATCTTGTTTTTACATCAAATTAAAAGCTTTTAGTATCACATATTATTGATAGTTTACATGCTTCAATTAAGTTGATAAAACACTAGAGGACTACCAGCTACACTGAAAATTCAAATAAATTTAGTCTTCTCATAGAATAAGTATGGAATTATGATAAAGGCATTAGGTACTTGAGTAATTAACAAATAGGCTAACACATGGGTATTGGGTTAAAATCCTCAACACTAAATTTTGAGCTTTTGGTATAAAATAGAGATGGACCTAAATTATAAATCAGCGGAATATAAATGTGCAATTCCAGTCTGTACAAACCAATCCAATCGGGTAAGAGTTTTTAGTCCCTTGAAAATTGCAACAATCTATGCTGGACAACTTAATAAAAACACCAGTATGTTATGTTCAAAGGCTCGTCCAAACCAAAGCGAGACAGCGGCAGGAGCGGGAAGGGGGTGGGTGCCCAGCGGTAGCCAGCGGCAGAGGTACGTGGCAGGAATGGGGCAGCCCACACCGAAGCAGCAGGCAGCGGAAAGTCCCCTCAGTTCATTTTCAGCTTAGTTTAGTGAATGTTTATATTATTGTTTTTTATGACTTAAGTTATGAATCTGAGGCATCAAGAAAAAGAAGCTTTAGGAAATTCTAGCAACAGCTGAGGATGAAGATGAAGGTGGAAGAGAGCGTTCCATTAAGGTTCAAAATTTATCAAACTAGAAATTTATTTGTTGAGTCATAACCCTTATGCTGAATCTAAGAAAAGACAAAGGCGGTTCTATATTTGTTTTATAATGACCAACACATGTTTTGATGAAATCCTAGATTTAATGACAGAGGTCATACTAAAACAGCATATTAGCTGTAGTCCTGCCAACATTGCGAGCGGAAAAATCCAACATGTTACGAACCGGAAGGAAGATCGAACAACGCAGCGGGATAACGGTAGCAGTACCACTTTTGTGTGGGTGATCACATTTATTACCATGTGCTTTAAAATCCTGCACGGGAATCTGTCCTCCTCCCCCCGATGCCCCGCTCCGGTTTGGACGAGCCTTAAAGGATGTGCAGCTTGAGAGTCATGTTTAGGAATATCATGCTTGGGCTTTTGAAAGTTGGCCAAGCCGACTGAGGAGTTGGCTCTCCAGCCAGAAGATGGCACTGTTGAATGAGGGAATGAACCCTGCTTGGTCTCATGTATACCGGTAATTCATGAAGGATTCACCTGACTGATAGAGCTAGGAGGGAGAGGCCGACAAAAAATATTTAACGTACATGGAGGAAAAGAAAGTTTGACGGACCATGGCCTACTCTTAGTGAGTATAGCACCTCATAGCAGACATTTCGCTACTTCTTACTTGAAATCCTAACCGTGTGTAATTCTCTATCAAAACATATTTTTGTTCATTCGATTTTTGTGTTCATGATGAAGGAAAACGTAAAAAATATGAAAAAATAAATCATTGATTATGGAGTTCAAAGGGTTGAATTAGGTAATTTTTAGAGTTATTAGATACCTGTTCCGGTGGATTTTTGTTGGCATTAGGTTTTCTGGCAACCCAGACAGTTTTTGTGTACAGCTGAGATAATTCTGGTTTACTGGGCTTCTTGCTTCCAAGATACCTTCGCTTGGCTGTAAGTTTTCTGCCATCGGGATTGTGGATGTTGAAATATCCTCTGTATTTTACTCTATGCAGAGACCTCACATTGAACCTGAAAACAAAACACAGGCAAAAAATATATCAGTGATTAACATGTAAACAAATAAACTTAAATGATAGGCTACAAACTTATACAGGGTGCAGCAAAAAACCGATCTATTGGCTCGTTCAAAGCCTACACATTGCAATTGTCTGTAGTCATAGAACAGCTGGTCACCTATGTAACCCGCATGATGATGAGTTGTATTAAAAAGTACTGATTCAGTCATTAAAACTCAGCGGCAGTTCCACACATTCTTCTAATTAGGTCAACATGGAGAGATTCCGTCGCCTAGCACAATCATGCGGTAGGTAACTAACTTTAGAACAACGGCTTCTGCGTTCAAAAAGAAGCTAACAGGCCGTCCAAAGTCAGATCAGACGAATGACAACTCACATTATAGAGTTCTAGCTTTTGTGGAAAACAGTCCTCATAGGCCCGCCTGTAAACAAGCAGCTGCTTTGAACACGTCTGACCACTCCGAGAGCAATACCCTACACAAATGTTTTCACAAAAGTACCCCCGCCGACCCCCTCACCTAGACCCAACCAGATCTGGTCGCGGGCACAGAAACTTTGTCCGAACTGTAGAATAAACCAGTTTGTTATTCCTAACACCCCTGTTAGTTGCAACGTTGTATTTTAAACTAGTTAACTTAAGTTTAAATCTACCAACTGTCCTTCTAGGCTGCTTAAGACCCCGACAGTAAATTTGGTAGAGGTTGTGCGGAACGAGGTGAAGCTTGGAGGGGAATAGTGGTGTGGCGGGGGAAGTGTCGCTATGCGAGGCGACGATCGGCTTGTCTCCTACCCCCACCATGGATTTCCCCGCTTTAGACCGTTCCCGCCGAAAATCTCAGGCTTCACCTCGTTCCGCACGACCTCTAAACATATGGAACATAAATAAACAAAGAATGTAAACAAAAAATAAAGATCATATCGAGCGAGAAAATACAGCGTACATAAGTTAGTTACATCCTTACTTGGTTGTGAGTGGTGAAGTTCTTCTTGCAGGTAAGTTTCGTCGAGGTATGGCTAGCTCCTTTAAATACCTCCTTCCAGTTATATCTATAAACAGCGTAAAATATTAATAAAATCATAATTACTTTTACACTAAGGAATGCTAAATAGACTAACTTAATTAAAATCACTATCATCATTAAAATTACTGTTCTTAAAGGTTTATAGGTTGACTCGAGAAATGAATTATTGTACAGATAGTTTACTTAAATAACTTAACGAGGTGGTCTGAGTTGAAGAAGAATGACAGAAAGCAAAAATATCTGACAGATGATTCAATAATGTCCTCCAAGAACAAACCAGCCCACGCGGAGACATAAAAAGTGCACTGCATCTTCTGCACTTTGCCGATCACAAACCGACGCAAACAACGAAACGTGAGTTTCTGTTCATCCAGCAAACACATACCTATCACCTCAGGTGCACGTACACTTTCACTGTTGTGCTACACAGCTTTCAAAGTTTTTCAAGTTATCAAATAGGCCTAGTCTAGGGTACAGTTTCTTAACTGGACTAGGCCTACGCTAATATCGATTGAGGGTACAGTTTCTTAACTGGGCTATGCTAAATACTGATTAAAACTAAAGATTCGATTAAGTTAGTAAACCTTCATGCAATTTTTTTCACCACCAGCAAGTTTGGTTGGTTAGGTTAGGTTATGATAGTTTTATTTTATAATACTGTAGATATATTTTAAAATATCAATTGTTAATCAATATTTTCAATTCGATAGTTTCAATCAATATTAGCATATAGCCCAGTTAAGAAACTGTACCCTCGATTGAAACTATCGATTCGATTAGTAAACCTTCATGCGATTTTTTCACCATCAGCAAGTTTGGTTGGTTAGGTTAGGTAATGATAGTTTAATTTTATAATAGATTATTTTTAAATATCGATTATTAATAAATATTTTCAATTTGATAGTTTCAATCAATATTAGGGTAGCGTAGCCCAGTTAAGAAACTGTACCCCTAGTCTAGGCCGATTATGAATTAGCCTAGGCAAGATATGAAAGTCTACCATGAATTAATTCTAAAACCATCTGAGATTTTTTTTTATTGACTTAACCCAGTCATTAGGCTAAGCCTAGACTAGGACTTAATTAAGTTCAGAGAACACGAGATGTTTAGCTCAGCTAGGCATAACTTTTTGTTAGCCAAGAACAAAACACTTGTAAAAATAACGAGTTAGACCTAGGCCTTACATTACTGTAGGCTTACCTTGGTTGTAGTAAAAATCTTCTCTTGCAAAATGCAAAGAACAGACATACACGGCAACTCCATCGATAGCTGATGCAGCTTCTCTCCCGATATTGAGAGAATCAATCCATAATTGGCGCCTATCATAAATACATCTATCACCATTCTTTTTGACAACCACAATATTTCTTTTGCCTCTACTAGGAAATTTATGAAACCCAAGATGAGGTTTATTAGCAGCAGCTGTTGAAAAACATCCGTAAACAAAGCAACTTCTATGTCTCGATGGCAAATATTCTGAACTGTTAACATCAGCCATATTAATAAAACTTTACCTATAATAAACAAATATCCTGCAAATAAATTATAGTTTACAAAACAATGATAAATGTGTGATGGTTAATAATAAGCTTATAGAGAAAAAATAAATATTTATAACATTGTCTTATCCCCCTTATACAGTGAACAAATTACATGTATATGACAATCAATATGCATCAACGCCATATATAACTGAAACAGAAGGACATTAACACAGTTTTTAAAATGGCGTTGGCAACGACCATCCAAACCCCTTTAAAGTTGAATTCCAAAGATCTTTTCAAAGCCCTTTAACACAAACATTTCTTATATCTCAAAATAGTATACAAACATTCTATAATAATTATAAGTTATGTATATGATCTCTGCATTAGAGAGTGTGCTTGTTTGTTGATTAAAACATGACAATTTCCCATTGACTGTAAAGTTATAGGGTGTCATCATATAGTTAAAAAATTAAAACAAAACTCCTTATCACAAATAAATAATTATAGTATTATATTTTTATTTATTATATTGATACTTTTGATACTTGAAATATTCATCTTTGCAGTCCGATATATTGCGTCATACGGGACGGTGGCGTCGTCCTGCAATCCAGCTACGAGGAGGTCACGAATTGTGGATATTTATAGGCATGCACTGTGGATGCGATACTCCCTGGTGTGGATTAACGTTCGTACTTGTGAGTACTACGAATATCCGCAGTACTATCCTGATAATTAGACCAATGGGATATTAATCAGTTGTGTCTAAGAAATATGTCCACCTTATAGTCACTAACACGAATACTACAAAAAACCTCTTTTCTAGTATTCGTGATCACTTACAAGACTACAAGATCACGCCAATCATCCTAAACTCATCTCCATTCATTCTTGGCTTAAAGTCCCTACTTTGTATGGTCACCAGTTCAATGAAAATAGAGTATTTAAAAACGTAAAGTATTAAAACAACGTACATTATTTACAACATTTACAGAGTTACACCATAGATAAAACATACTCCTCAAGGTTACACTTTAAAACATGGACGTTTAACGGATTGGCAAAGTAGATAGACGCACTCATCTCATGAGGGACTCATCCTCAAGTTATCTTTCAATGAGTCCTACAGCTAGTGGCCTATAAATTAATATTTCTTTCAGTGCCTTTTCTTGCCTTCTGTACAGTATACTGTGAGTACTCTAGGTCCTTGAAGATTGTCCGGAAGTGATCCAAACCCACCCAGCTGATCTACCTATAATAAAATCCTCAAAGTCCACCTTTTGTAAAGATCAGCACATCTCTTCAGCCGCTGATGAGTGCCCCCACAATGGTTTTGGAATAAAGCGTGTACGGTGATGATAAAAAAGCTTTGGAAATTTCAGGCCTAATTAATTAGGTGCCAGCATATAACATTTTTGAGAGAATAACAATGAATACGTTCCTACAGATTGCTTTTTTTATCATCCTCATACAGATCAGTCAATTAAAGACATTAGCAGTAAGTTGTGCGTCTGGTATGAGCATAGACGATTACACAATAGTCATAGCAATTTCTATTATTGAAAATAAGCTTAAGACAACGTCCGTTATAAGTTACGAAATTAGTGGTGATTACAAAGTCACACAAATGAGAAACAGGTTCCCAGGCTATCGAACATTTAAGGTAGGTAGGGGTTCCTGCTCGCTTGTGGGACAAAATATATTTGCCTGAATTCTGGCCTACTGGGGGCATATATAAATGCCTTCAGGTTTGCTAAAAAAGCAACAAGCACTGCTCAGTGTCGGGAAAATTATTTAGAAACTCCCCCCAACTCTGTAAATTTAACGTAGAGTCTGAAGTGACTGATGATAATTCTGACACACAACTCTCATCGCATAACAAAGCGATTGGGAACTATTGGAACATTGACAATTTTGCCTCTGAACTGTTTAAGCTGGGTTTTCCTAGACGCGGAGTCGGTCAGCGGAGAGCGGACAACGGAGAGCGGACTCAGCTGGTCTTAGGCAATTTAATGTTACTGTTTTCCTAGCAGCGGAGCGGAATGCCATGTTAATTTCAATTCCGCTCTCCGTTGTCCGCTCTCCGCTGGCCGACTCCGCGTCTAGGAAAACCCAGCTTTAAATGTACATTGTTTCAATATCATATGTTTTACTTTTTATATTAAGCTGTGTTCATGTTTATGTTTGTTCATGTTTATGTTTCAACGTAACTTTCCGCAGTGTGAGGGCAACGGTTTGTAGGTACTTATGCAAACCTATCCCTGTCTCTGAGCACGGACGGTATGGTTATCTTGAGTGTGGGGGGTTCTTCCCGGAACCTCAATTGAGTCAAGGGTGTCGCCACCTCTGGTGGTTAGGTTCATCCGGGTGGGTCCCACTTCTATACCTGCCTCCTTTTGGGAAACCCTGATGGCCTGGCAGTGATGTTGGGTCTGACGGGCAAACGAAGTAGATCGGGTGCTGGGTCCGAGCCCGCCAGGGGTATCTGGGGATCTATCGCTCTGGATATCTCTGGTTCCCAGCAATGGGTCAGGCCTCGATCGGGCAGCGGTGTAAATGGGAGGTTGGGGTTCCCCCCGTCAGCGTGCTGATGGTCCCCTTCCTCCTGGCTATTGATGGCGGGTTCTGCCTGTCAGGGATTAGATAGGTCCCGAGTGTTGCTTGCACTAAATGCGTCGGGGCGCTCTACTATGGACCTCTAGGTTCCGACCTAGTGGAACCCAGGTGGAGTGACGCTTAAACAAGCAGCCGGAATCCCTGGTTAGGATTGAGGGGCAACCCTCTTTCCGAAGGGTCTGCTTCGGCAGCCGGCGAGCCTGATGACCTTAAGTCATCCGCCCATGATGTGCTAAAGGTTGATGCGTAAGCTTCGGCCTACATCATGGGGCCCGGGTATGTCCTGAAGGATAGGTACCGGGTAAGCAGTCAGGGGGCTTCGGCTCTCATGACAACAAATGTAAATGTAATGTAATGTTTATGTTTGTGTGATCAAAATAAAAGTGTGAATTCCTTTCTTTAATATAATTTGTTTCTCATTAATTTAAAAGTTTATTCTTATAAGTAATCGCGAGAAAAATGCCTTGGACAAGTACGTATCAATAGGTATGGGCTATTCTATTCTACAAACAAGGTATTTTTTAAAATTACTTTTAAAGAAGCTATATAATATTTTTCTTAATTGTTTTGCCATTGCAACTGTTGACTTTTTTCTTGGAACAAGTATAAAATTGGTTAGACATTATGGCAAATTCAAATGAAAAGATATGTATAGAGAAACTTTTGAATGCAAGTAATTGGACTAAATGGAAGATGCTTATCCAGTTGTTATTAGGACAACAAGGCTTGTTGAGTTTCATAATGGGAATGGGATCTGAAGTAAGACCTATTACTAACATCTCTGGATCTGAGCAAAATGCTATTGCAGATTGGGACAGAAAAGATGCTTCTGCTATGTTATACCTTATGTCATCTCTAGGCGATGAACCATCTACACTGGTTTTGACTTGCTCGACTTCTAAAGAAGTTTGGGATTGTTTAATATCTGTGTATGAACAGTCTAGTGAACAAAGGCTAGATCGTTTGCTAGAAGAGTTTTTTAGGTGGGATCGGGATCCTAATGAGGACCCATGTTGCAAAGCTTCAAAAACATTTTGCCGAATTAAATGATGCACTTGAGAAACAAAAGGAATCAAAGCTTAGTGATAGAGTTTTAATTCCAAGAATTTTATCTACTTTGGGGCCAAGCTTTCGTGAATTCAGAAATGTATGGGAAGCTATGCCATCTAAGGATAGAACAATTAAAACACTAGTTGAAAAGCTTCGCACTATAGAGCAGCGTGATAACGTGGAGTTACTTAAAACTGCTTTATATGTTTCAAAACCCATGGATACAAGGGTTAAAACAGAAAAACAAGGGCAGAGTAATCAGAATCAAGAGCAGGTAGGCCTAACTAAGATATTTTGTTTTAAGTGTAAACAAAAAGGGCATAAGGTTCCTGATTGTCCACTTAAAAAGAAGTCTACATCTGATAAGAAGGATGTGTCTGCAAAACATAGTTTTATGAGCGGGAATGAGTTAACTTTTGCAAATCGGGACGTTTGGATTGCGGATTGTGGTGCTACTCATCATGTAACGTGGTGTAAAGATTATTTTACAGAGTATTCACAATTTTCAGAACCACAACTTATGTCTGGCTTCAGTGATAATGCTTCTGATAAAAAGTGTTATGCCGAGGGATCTGGGATCATTGTTATTGAAACTAAAGTTGGTAAGGAGCTAATTCAAACGACTGTAGAAAACGTTTTGTATGTACCTTAATTCTAGAGCTCATCTGTTGTCAGTCAGCAAGGCAGCGAAGAAGAACCATGTGTTTTCTGCTGACAATCTTGGATGTAAATTTACCCTAAATGGTATTGTTACATTGACTGGACGTTTGCATGGGGATTTATATTATCTTAACATGCGTGCTATTTGTCCTATACAACCCACTGTACAACTTGCATGTAAGAAAGATTCTTTACAGCTATGGCACGAATGGCTAGGTCATCAGAATCAACGCCATGTTAAACAAGTTTTGAAGATAAATGGAATTAATGTGACTGGAGACATGGGTCTGTGTAATGGATGTGTTCTTGGTAAATCTCATCGTGGTCCATTTCATTCTCGTCCAACTTGTCCTGAGGTGGTTGGTGAACTGATCAGTACAGATGTCTGCGGACCTATGGAGGTCACTTCTCTTGGAGGTAACCGCTATTTTGTATTGTTTAAAGACTACTACAGTAAGTATCGCCAAGTATTTTTCATAAAGAATAAAAGTGAAGTAGCTGATCGTATGCGCATCTTTCTTGCAGAAGCAAAACAAGGTGGAAAGATCATAAAAGAAATGTTGTTTGATAACGGGTCTGAATTCCTATCAAAGGAAACTACGAGAATCATTCAGGAGTATGGTATTAAGATATGTACAACTTCTCCCTACTGCCCTGAACAGAATGGTTCTGTTGAGAGGGACAATCGAACGATTGTGGAGTCTGCTCGCTCTATGCTTCAGAGGAAAGTCTTGCCGAAGTTTCTTTGGGGTGAGGCTTGTAATACTGCAGTTTACCTCCTTAATCTTACAGGACCAAGTCCTGTAGATGGCAAATCACCACTGCAATTGTGGTCGGGTAAGAGTGTTCCAGGTCTGCAACACCTCAGAGTATTTGGAACTAACTGCTTTGTACATCAGCCTAAGCAAAAGCGGAAAAAGTGGGATGCTAAAAGCATTAAAGGAATCTTTGTTGGCTATCATGGTTTGAGAGATGGATACAGAGTGTATGTACCAAGCAAATGGCAAACTGTTATAAGCCATGATGTTATATTCCAACCTGAGATATCCCAAGGAAGTACTGCTCCTGATAATGAGCCATCTTCGAGCGATGAAGTTCATTTTGAAATCACTTCAAAAACAACAGAAGTCGAAACTGACAAAGCGGCACCTCCTATTGTTTTGGAGGGAGGTGAGCAGTGTGATGTATTTTCTCAAAATGAAACCACGGAAGTGGCAACTCCTACTGTTTTGGAGGGAGGTGAGCAAGACGAGTGTGTGGTATTGTCTAAAAATGAAACCACAAAAGACGTGTTGCGACAAGGAAAACGAGTGAAAAATGTACCAAGTTGGATGAGCAGTGGAAATTTTGATCTGATGCTGGTTCAATCAGAGACACAGATGTTTCCAAGGTCTTAAAAGGAAGCAATGGTGTTGGATGATGCATCTGACTGGAAGGCTGCTATGGACGATAAAATAAAATCTATTCATGAAAATAAAACTTGGATTTTGGTGGATAAACCAGAAGGAGCTCGTGTCCTGGGAAGTTAAGTGTATAACTTCGTCAGAGAAAATTTCTTGGAAGGACTTGTTGATGTTGAACATGTATCTACAACATATTAACTTGCATCAATCAAGTAAGGTTTACACAGCTTAAAGTAAACATTGGACTTTGTGACATTTAGTTTCAAAATTGTGAAGGGAGTATTGGAACATTGACAATTTTGCCTCTGAACTGTTTAAATGTACATTGTTTCAATATCATATGTTTTACTTTTTATATTAAGCTGTGTTCATGTTTATGTTTGTGTGATCAAAATAAAAGTGTGAATTCCTTTCTTTAATATAATTTGTTTCTCATTAATTTAAAAGTTTATTCTTATAAGTAATCAAGAGAAAGAATGCCTTGGACAAGTACGTATCAATAGGAACTCCTCTAACATTTGCTTACAGCAGTCATCTAATAAAATACTATCTAGGTCAGCTAAAAAATTAAACATCCTCCTGTGGAATATTCAATCCATTACTAACAAACTAGATTACCTACGATTGCTTGCGTATGACAGCATAGTGCAGTAGAAATAGTGTTGGAGGTGGAACTAATTGCAACATAAATTATTCCAGTTAGAAATGGTAGGTACTACACTTATAAAAAACATACTAAAAATATACATTTGTACTGTTACGCAAAATACGGTTTTTTGGCCGCCATTTAAAAAAAGTGTAAAATTTTCAATTATTGCTAAAAATTTGGTGTTGTATCAAATTGTTGAAAATTTCATGTTGGAAAAGAATATAATGGTTGAATTTAAAATATACTGTTAACAGTGATGCACTATGGGTGAAAAAAGTGTGTTTAAAAACGTGGCATTTAAAAAGTTGTTTATTTATAAGTTATGTTAATAGCATAACTTACTTATATATATATAAGTATTATCCTATACTCTAATACGAGCAATGTTTGCTTGTATGTATGCTTGCTTGCTTGCAGAAAGATCTCGAAAAAGGCCCCGACGATTTTCTTCAAATCTTGTAAATAGTTTATTTTTGGCCTAAAAACGAGTTTCATGCAGTTAGAACTGCCAACAAAAATCTAATTACGTAGAAAAGGGAAACTGAAAGTCACATTTGTTTAACATTAGTCTTATGGGTTGCTTAGTAACCATTTAGGTTGAATTAAATAACAAGGAAAAAGTAAACAAAAGACTTGAAGTTGTAGCATGTGTTCATAATAAGGCAACTACCCACAGTAAACTAGCAAATTACAAATACAGTACAAATGGGAAAGCATCACTTGTTACTATTGAGCAAAGATTATACTGAAGATTGCTCGATACATTGTAGGCTAGTAAAGGCAAGCAGTACAAACTGTGGGATCTGTTTATGACGATTAGATTAAGGTTATCTGCAATCCTAAAATGCTAATGAAAGGGAAGGAAACAGGTCTGCGACGTAGGAAGTGATGAAGGAAGAAGTCAAGGCGAGCTGTCCGGAGTGTGGGAACTGTTTATGACGATTAGATTAAGGTATCTGGAATCCTAAAATGTTATGGGAAGGGAAGGAAACAGGTCCGCAACATAGGAAGTGGTGAAGGAAGTAGTAAAGGCGAGCTCTCCGGAGTGTGGGAACTGTTTATGATGATTAGATTAAGGTATTTGCAATCATAAAATGCTATGGGAAGAGAGGGAAACAGGTCCGTCACGTAGGAAGTGATGAAGGAAGTGGTAAAGGCAAGTTGTCCGGAGTGTGGGAACTGTTTATGACGATAAGATTAGGGTATCTGCAATCCTAAAATGCTATGGGAAGGGAGGGAAACAGGTCCGCGACGTAGGAAATGGTGAAGGAAGTAGTCAAGCCGAGCTGTCCGGAGTGTGGGAACTGTTTGTGACGATTAGATAAGGGTATTGGCAATCCTAAAATGCTATGGGAAGGGAGGGAAACAGGTCCGCGACGTAGGAAGTTGTGATGGAAGTAGTCAAGGCGAGTAGTCCGGAGTGTGGGAACTGTTTGTGACGATTAGATTAAGGTATTTCAAATCCTAAAATGCTATGGGAAGGGAGGAAAACAGGTCCGCGAAGTAGGAAGTGTTGAAGGAAGTAGTCAAGGCGAGAATTCCGAGTGTGAGAACTGTTTATGACGATTAGATTTTTTTTTTGTCCTAGGACGCTAGGCACGAGCCTGGGATTGTTTTTCACATTACTTCAGGCTAGACCTAGAGGTTGCGGCATTATCACTTAGATAAAATCCATTGGTGACTTGGCGGGGATCGAACCCGGGACCTCAGGGACTGAAGTCCTGCGCTCTAACCACTACACCAGCTCGCTCCCCATGATATATATGACGATTAGATAATATGACGATTAGATTAAGGTATCTGAAATTCTAAAATGCTATGGGGAGGGAAGAAAACAGGTCTGCGACGTAGGAAGTGATGAAGGAAGAAGTCAAGGCGAGCTGTCCGGAGTGTGGGAACTGTTTATGACGATTAGATTAAGGTATCTGGAATCCTAAAATGTTATGGGAAGGGAAGGAAACAGGTCCGCAACATAGGAAGTGGTGAAGGAAGTAGTAAAGGCGATCTCTCCGGAGTGTGGGAACTGTTTGTGACGATTAGATTAAGGTATCTGGAATCCTAAAGTGCTATGGGGAGGGAGGAAAACAGGCTCACGACGTAGGAAGTGGTGAAGGAAGTAGTCAAGCCGAGCTGTCCGGAGTGTGGGAACTGTTTATGACGATTGGATTAAGGTATCTGCGATCTTTAAATGCAATGGGAAGGGAGGGAAACAGGTCCGCTTCATAGGAAGTAGTGAAGGAAGTAGTAAGGCTAGCAGTGCAGAGTGTGGGAACTGTCTGTGGTAATTACATTAATGTATCTGCAATCCTAACATGCAATGGGAAGGGAGAGAAACAGGTCCACGACGTAGAGAGTGCTGAAGGAAGTAGTAAAGGCGAGCAGTTTGGAGTTTGGGATTTATATATCTGCAATACTAAGACTGCTTTCACAGTAAACTAAAGATTTTCCCCGAGCAAAGCTCGGTCCCCAGGTACTATATAACTTAAAAGTATAATATACCTACTTTTAAAATTTGTTTTTTTTTTCATTTTTGGCCCTTAAAATATAAAGTTTTTCAATTTCTCTCTAGACCTTTTTAAAGAGCTTAAAAAACAAACAGTTTAGCTAAGTGTTTTTTACGGTTATTGATAACGGGGAAAATTTAAAAAATTGGAAATTTAAAATCCCTATGTTATTCTTATGGAGAATATTGTAAAATGTTGTAGATTGCTTGTTTGTGGATATATTTTTCGATAAAACTTTGCGGATTTATTTATTTTATACTAAATAATTGATATTTTACTAAAAACCCACTTAATTAGTTCCCTTGTAGCAGCAAACCTAGGTACTCGTTTCGTTAAACCTAATGTTATTTATTAAATAGAGCCCATTGTGGTTAAATACAACGGTCTCTAGTAAAATAATGGTTATGAAATCCATACACCCCTTTACTCACTAATATTTGGTACAAATTAAGCACATAACATTAAAATCACACACTTAACATAAGGAACACACTTTAAACACAAATGCAAATTGTTAACATCAATATTTAATCAAAGAAAAATCTATTAAATAACAATTTAACAGTAAGCTGTTAAATTTTTAACACGTGTTTCGTATTATTAGATTATGCATAATGGGTAATCAATTATTGCCATCTCTAAAAATAATTGGGTTTTCTTTTCCGAGTCGGGTTAGCTCTTCTACCCGACCGATTTTCATAATTTTGGCCTTAAGCCGGATTTACACTATGTAGCTAAGCCTGCTATATAGCATATTTGTGTAACATCTAGCAATGTTATTGTTCAAAATTAATAGTTTAAATTAATTAGCTAATAAAACTAATGTTCTTTTCATTTCATTTATTTAGAAACCAATAATCCAGCTGATCAATATTAATATTAAATTATACCAAATCATTGTTCCAGTGCATACTAAATCTGCATTAAACTCACTATAAACACTATAATAAAAACTATCTAACATTTCTCCCAGGGGGGTTTCTCAGGTCATCAGCTTCACCAGTTTGGTTACAGGTCTCCACCAGACTCCGGTGGCTGTACGAACGTCCGCTACTCTAACTTGGCCATCTCGCCCAGGGTGTACCGCCTCCACCTTGCCCTTAGCCCAATGCCCTCTGGCTTGGTTTTCATCAGTTATAAGGACCAAGTTACCAACTTGCAGATTTACTTGTGCTGTGTGCCACTTGGAGCGTTTGTTCAGTAAAGGCACATATTCTTTCAGCCAACGTTTCCAGAATTTGTCTGCCATGTCCTGTGCGATCTTCCATTGTCTATGCAGGTGCTTCTCCGTTATAATGACAGCTGGTGTGACTCTATCTGCTCCTCCCTGGAGAAAGTGGTTTGGTGTCAAAGGGAGCTCATCATTAGGGTCGTCTGATACAGGAAATAAGGGTCTGTTGTTGATTATGTATTCTACTTCACATAATAGAGTAGTCAACGTTTCTTCTTTAGGAGCTTGGGTGTTTAAAATCACTCTTAAACATTTCTTCACAGATTGTATAAGACGTTCGTGCGCACCACCCATGTGAGGGCTCGCCGGAGGTAGAAACGTCCACTTCATCATCTTCCCCACGCAGAACGTTTTAATTTGTTCGTTATCGAACGAGTCAAGTCCTTTTCTTAATTCCTTCTCTGCGCCCTTAAAGTTGGTACCATTGTCTGAGATCAATTCCGAAGGACAACCCCGTCTTGCTGCGAATCTCCTGATTGCAAGAATTGCCGAGTCCGTATTGAGAGAATTTGCAATCTCCAAGTGTACCGCTCGCACTGACAGAGATGTGAACAACACTCCATATCGCTTTTCTCTTCTGCGACCTATAGTGACTTCCAGAGGACCAAAATAATCCACAGCCACACAGGTGAATGGACGTCCATAAGGTTCCAATCTGTTTGCCGGAAGAGGAGCCATCTCAGGATTTTTAGGTGTGTTTCTGCGCAGCTGACACTTCTTACAATTTGCCCAACAGCTCTTAATTGCTCGCTTCAACCGGATTACCCAAAATCGTTGTCTCAAATTATTTGCCACTGTTTCTTGACCTTGATGAGCTGCCTGTTCATGTTCATGTTGGATCAATAGGACTGTAAGTCGATGTTTAGAATCTAAAATTATGGGATTTTTCAAGTCTTGACTGATTTGGTTCCCATATTCAGTCCTTCCTCTCATTTTCAACAAGTTCCCTGTCAAAATAGGGCTTAGCTTATGAAGTCGACTTTCTCGAGGAACTGGCTTGTTCTCCTCAAGATTCTTCATTTCTTTGGGAAAAGATTCTAGTTGTGAAAGTCTGAAGCAGGTTTCTTCAGCTCGTTGAATCTCTTCAACACCAAGACTCACATTTGTATTTCTTTCAGATTTACATCTCGTATTGGAAATGAATCGTTGCATCCATGCTACTGCTCTTATGAGTCTGGAGTATTTTGAAAATCTCTCCATATCTATAACATTTTCTTTGTTTTCAGGTAAAATTGCTAAGGCTACTTCATTGCAGTCTTCTTTTCTCGAAATGCTTTCAATTTTTGGCCATTCTTTTTCTTTTTTAAGTAAGAAGGCTGGACCTTGAAGCCAACGGCAATCGTTTGTTAATGGAGTTGATGATTCCCGTGTAGCTTCATCAGCTACATTTTCTGTCGTAGGTAACCACCTCCATTGATTTCTGTCTGAGTTGTTCAGTATTTTACAACACGATTAGCAACGTAGGCTGACTTTTGCTTTTGAGTTGCTTGAATCCAGCACCACACAATTCTTGAGTCCGTCCAAAAGTATGTTTGGTCTATTTCCATTTTGTGAAACTGATAGATCAAAGATGCAATTTGACTGCCTAATACAGCTGCTTGTAGTTCAAGTCTAGGGATGGTGGACGACTTTAGGGGAGCAACACGTGATCTTGCCAGTACAAATGTAGCCTCAACTTGATCTCCTTTTCCCACTCTGAAATAGGCCACTGAACAAAATCCTTTTTCACTCGCATCACAAAATATATGCAGCTGCAAGGAGCAATTTGAAATTAGGTTGTAGCACCGTTGTATTTTCAAGTTTTCTGACTTCTTTACATCTTTCATCCAGTTTTCCCACAACTTCTGTAATTCGGCTGGTATTACTTCATCCCATTGAATGTTTAACTTCCACAGGTTTTGTACAAGGATTTTTCCTTTCATCGTAATCGGAGTAATGAATCCCAATGGATCGTAAATAGACATCACAGCCTGCAGAACCTGTCGCTTTGTTGGTGACTCCTTTAATTGTACAATTTCATTCTTTACTTTAATGAAGTTCACTTTAAAGACAAGGACATCTTCACGAAAGTTCCAGTGCAGTCCGAGAACTCGTTCTGTATCCTCGGCTGATAATCCCAATTCTTCATTCGAGTAATTGCTTGACCATTTTGACTTGGGCAGTGAACTAATTAGTTCCTCTGAATTACTGATGACATTCCTCAAGTTGAATCCTCCTTTCTGGCAGATATTTACTACATCTTTTACCAAAGTTTCTGCTTCGTCAATAGTTTCTCTGCTGTCCAGATAGTCATCCATGTAAAACTGTTCTTGTATGGCATGCAAAGCTTCTTGGTTTTCTTTTCCATATTTTTCAGCATTTTTCCTCATGACATAGATGGCACTAGTAGGTGAGCACACCGCTCCAAAAATCATAGATGTCATACACCATTCTTCAAGATTTCTATTTCCTCCTCTCCAGAGAAATCGTAGTGCATCTTGATCTTCTGCTATTATTTTTATCCTCAGAAACATTTCTTCTATGTCTGCTGCAAACGCAATCTTGTGTTTTCTAAATTGAAACAGAATACCAATCAAACTGTTAAACAAGTTTGGCCCAGGAAGTAGATGACTGTTTAAGCTTTGTCCGTGAGCTTTCGAAGCTGCGTCGAACACAAACCGGAACTTGTCTGGTTTCCTTGGGTTGATCACGGAAAAGTGAGGGAGATACCATGTCTTCTCACTCCTGTTGTTAGCTTTATCTGGGCTCAGCTTCTCTGCGTAGTCCTTTTCAGCGTAGCTTAATATCTGTTTATGATATTGTTCGCTAAGTTTTGGATTTTCTTTCATTTTTTCATCGACATAGTTTAATCTTCGCCAAGCAACAGACCGACTTTCAGGTAAGTGAGGATTGTCTTTTTTCCAAAGCAAACCAACTTGCCAACATCCATCTTCTTTCTGAGAACATGTATTTTCCAAAATTGTTTCTGCTCTCACTTCCTCTTCAGTCTTCTTACAGCTGTAATCTGAGCAATCAAAAAAGTCTGTATCGAAACTTCTTTTGACTATCGAATTAAGGTCTTCTATCTCTGAGCTTATCTCGCTTTTAAACATCACAAATTCTTCATCGACTCGAGATTGGTAAATACTTTTTCCAGTGGGGCCGTTAATTGTCCATCCCAACTTTGACTTCAGTGCAATAGGTGCATTGGCAGGCCCGATCACAACTTGCAGAGGAACTGTCAGGTGGATGTGTTCATGTCCAATGAGAAGTCTTGGCCGACCACGTCTGAAAACTTCCTCTGGGATGTCTTGTAGATGCGACCATTTTCTTTTCATTTTCTCCATGCTAATTGATTGTGTTGGTAGCTGCAACTCTCTCAATGTCCTCACATTGTCCAGTAATAACTCTTCTCCTGTTTCTCCAATAACTGTCACTGATATGGTTTGAGACTGCTCTTCAGTGTAAACAGACCCATCTGTCCATGAAAACGATATAGGTTTTTCAGGACCTTCAATTCCAAGTTCTTCTGCCAAATCTTTTTCAATTATGGAAACGGTAGAACCATCATCAATAAGTGCATACGTGTAAATTTTCACTCCATTTCTTCCCACCAAAGTCACAGAGAGAACTCTTAAGAGAACCCTTGCTATCGTTTCCTCTTGATACCCTACGTGCTCTGTTTGTACTTCAGTTGGTTCAGGATCTTTTGTGTTCTCATCTTCTTTCTTTCTGGGGCAGTGCAACAGTTTGTGGTGAGAGTAGGTACAACCGTTCACTCCACAGGCAACCCTTTTACGGCACTTTGCTGCTCGGTGCTTCTTTTTCAGGCAATTGAAACACACACTGCAACTCTTGACTGTGTCCCATCTCTTGTTCACATCATATTCTAAGAACTGCTTGCAGTCTTCCAAACAATGTTCTTTTTTCTTACAGCAAAGACACATCTGCTTTCCAGGTCTTTTGTCACTTTCTTCTTGGATAAGCACATAGTTTTTGTTTTGGTTTGAATTCCCACTTGTTGCACTTTTGTAGTTCCCAGGTAAAGATGATGTACTAGGAGTACATATAGTTGCTGCATCTGCCACAGAAGAAAGCCACATTGAAAAAGTGTCCAGGCCGACAGGATGTTTTATTTGAGACTGTGGTGATGTGACGTGCATTCCCCAATTAAGTTTCATATTGGTGGATAGCTTATCAGTCAGTTCTTCCATCAGTTGGGGGTTGAACAGATAGTGATCTTGCTTCAAGGACTTCACTGTCACCACTAAGTTTCGCACCATGTCGCTGAAAGTCACCAAAGTGTCAGGCTTGTAATCTTTTGTGGGTGGGCGACTTCTCACACTTGCAATTAAGTTCTTAATTATGATTTCTGGTCTTCCGAAACGTTTTTCCAACAAATTGATAATTTCTTTTACGTTTTCGGGATATATCAATAGGGCTGAAATCATTTCCTTTGCTTTTCCGGACAAGGACTTCTGTAGTCTCTGAAGATTCTCTAGGTCCGTGTAATCATTCAATTCAGTCGAACGATTGTACTCAGCTATCCAAGCGGGCCATTGGTCAAGATCTCCGCTGAAGCTCGGAAGAGTAGATAAAACTCTTGCAGGCATCTTCTTTCTATTTGACTTTTCATCGTTGGTTAAATATCCTTTATTTACTACTGTATTTCTATTTGATTCAAACTGATTGTCATTAAGATAACTTTGAGATTTAGGTTGCATATCTTGAGGGGAACACAAAACATCTCGAAGAATATGCTTCCTATCTTTTCCTTTTAGCTCCAGTGTTTCAGTCTTTGCATCTCGAGGTCCAGCACAATGTTCTTCTCGAGGCGAAAAACTAGACTGAAAATCCTGTCGCTGTATGAAATCTTCCTTCCTCAAAGTCTTCATCTCATTCATGCCACAAGGCTCCAAACTAAATTTCTGATCAGATTTGTCAGTTTCCTTCACCTGCATCCACTGTTCGACAGCATCCTTAGTCGATATTGGCTCTTGTAGAAGTGAATCGAGCGTCCGTCGTGATGACTTACTGCTACCTCTAGACGATCCCTTGCTAAGAAGTGAAAGACGACCTTCAAGTAACCTCTTCTTGACTTCTATTTCCTTCAACTTGGCTTCTTCTTGCACTTGAGCCAGTCTTCTGTCAGCAATAGCCTTTTCAGCTAAAGCATTTGCTTGTGCAGAAGAGATTATTACAGCTGTCTCCTCTTCCTGTATCTTTATAAGCTCATCAACAACTTCTGTAACACTTCTATTTCTACTTTGACTTGAACTAGTTTTGTGAGATTTTGCTGTGATAGGAACTGACTTACCACTTGATTTATCTTCACCATCTTGTTGTCTTACAAGTGACATTTTGGCTTTGGACCTTGTAACAATTCCTTTATTTGACATTTAGTTGATTCCTAAGGGTTTTCGGCACCAATGTTCAAAATTAATAGTTTAAATTAATTAGCTAATAAAACTAATGTTCTTTTCATTTCATTTATTTAGAAACCAATAATCCAGCTGATCAATATTAATATTAAATTATACCAAATCATTGTTCCAGTGCATACTAAATCTGCATTAAACTCACTATAAACACTATAATAAAAACTATCTAACAGTTATATAACATTTGCTAGAAGTAGAAAAAGTAGCTTTTCAAAAGTGCTATATAACACTGCTATATGTAGCAGATCCTGCTATATACAGCTAAAATGGGGCTATCCATCGGGAGTCGGTAAAGATCAAAATAAATACGTGCTACATCTAACATTGCTATATGTAGCAATGTTATACATATATTTTTTGTCTAGCATCTGCTATATGTAGCATTTAGTGCAAACAGTTCACAGTTGTAGATCCTGGGTGCGAACGGTTTTGCTCAGCGATCTTTGTTTACAATGGAAGGACTGGAAACAGAAAGTGACAGGGCGTAGGATCGGGATGCAATTATAAACTTAATTGAAGTGTTCCGTGGACAACCGGTGTTGTGGTCATACGTAAAACGTTTTTGAAGCTACCGTCGCCTTATTTTGCGTTTTCATTATGGATTGTCAGCGCATGCGTCATCATTAAGGTCCCGTAATAAATCTGCTACACTCTACTTATTTCTCGAAGCAAGAAGCGGATGAACCTAAAACTTGCTAAAATCTTTACTTCCGTCTCTCTCTCTCTCTCTGACTTCCAAGATCACCGCGATAGCTGTCACGAACAAGGCTCTTCAGCGCACATTTCGATACGGAACGCGAATGAGGTTGTGCTACATAGCATATAGCACTAGCACCAGAATCACTAAAATTGTCTGTAAATTTTTTATACAGCAAAAGTTATATAGCAATGTTATATAGCAAAAGTTATATAAAAATGTTATAGGCTTTAGCAGTTATATATGTAGCAGGTTTTTCTACATAGTGTAAATCCGGCTTTAAAAATAAAGGTATGGACGCACCACAGATTTGCCATCAAGCATCGGCATTCATTTTGACGTATATTTCGAGTCATGCACAAACTGCCTCCCTGTACATTACTTATGTGAGTTAAATGTGTTTTTTTTAGTTCGTTTGACTCTTCTACCCGACCGATCATAATTTCGGTCTCAAAGCTATGCAAGCACATATTTGTCTTCAAGCATCATCATTAATCTATCAAATGTATTAATCTACAAAAAAATTTAAATTGGATTTTTTTTTTAATTTTTACTTCAATTAAAGATGTATTCAAGATGTTACATTATCCCATATGTTGTTATCTAAAAACCTTCAGTGAAATACCAGCTTCCATTGGAATTATTCATTATTAAGATCGGACGTACCTAAAGCACACTGCTAAATCACAAACAACCCAAATTGTTTAAAAATGGAGTTATATCGATTTATAGTCAAAAGATTTTGCTTGCAACCTCAACAGTAGGCTAACTGTCTATGTTGACGGGTTTCACCTAGTAAATCTTTAAAAAAATCAAACTTTCATAATTATTTGAAAATCTACATGAATTAAGCTTTCCAACGACCCATTAGTTAATAAAATCGGTCCAGTAGAACTCTAGATTTAGTTGTACAAAGATTTTAAAACTGAATTAATTATTAGATTTAATTGAAAATCAATTAAGACAAATGGAAATTCGTTTAGTCTGCAGGTTTGCTGCGGCGGGGCCGGCGGGGGTATTTTGTACTACATTTCTAAAGAGAAAGAGTGCTTCTAACCACTATTATAACATTTTTCAGCATTAAATTTCCTATAATTTGATACCCAAAAAGTTATTTTTACGAATATTAAAATTGTTACCCTTTTTTCAAGATGGCGGCCAAAAAAACGTATTTTGCGCCAATGTACGGATGTATATTTTTAGTATGTTGATTAGAAGCATACTACCTACCATTCACAGCAAGAATCATTTGTGTTGCAATTAGTTCCACCTTAAGCTATATTTTCAATTATTTCTACTGCACTAGTAGACAGTGTGGATGTGATTTGTTTTACTGAACTGGGTCTCACAAAATGATATTAATAACGCCTAAGAGGCTACTTAGTTGCAACCTCTTTTGCTAGATCATTGTCTAAACATGGTGGATCTGCAATACTTGTAAATGAGAACCTAGACTTTATAATTTACAATAAGTTAAATTTGAGTATATTAGTGGAGGTACATCGTGTTAAGTACAAAACAGTGATCGTAAACTTCTACAGACCACCCTCAGGTAATTTTTCTTTATTTCTGGATAAACTGCATGATGTCTTTTCAACTAAACTATGCATGGTGTGAAACTTGACTTCTTTTGCACAGGTGATTTTAACATAAACTTCCTGTCTGACAGCTTCTAATAAGTCCAGGAACTTTTTTTCCTTACAGCATTTCTTTTTATGTTGAGTAACCTAGTGACTCTAATGACAGGATAGTTTTGATCTGTTAGCTCAGTTTTAATTTCATTCTCAGATAATGATGTAGGGACGTTCCTGACAATCACTTCTAGTTTTTTGTCATGTAGGGGTTGAAAAGTATGATATTTAATGTTAGAAGAATCATAAAAGGCTGTCAAATTTGTAAAGTCATCTATATTAGACAAGTTCACTTTAAGGGACTGCCCTCGAACTTGAGTTGAAAAAGTTGCCTTTACCATATTTCGGACATCTTTTATTATTTCTTGGTGGTTGTTTACGTTGTGCAAAAATATAGGAGGGATTTTTAACTTTGGGTCATTTACTTGATTTTCCAAAGTAGAATCATCCATCTCGTGTGATTGATCCACGTCATTGCCATTACCATTAGAACTGTAAGAATTTTCAGACAGAATTTGATATTTATTGCCTTTACATAGTTCACTGGAATCTCAAACATATCGTTTCGGTTGAGATTCAGAGGAAGAAAAGGTAAGTTTACGTTTTGGAAAGACAAAATCATCATCAGGACCACTTACATTATTTTCATCAAAAGGCATAGCAAGGAACTTGTTTGTTTGTTGTACATTATACTTAGCTTTGTTTACATTAGATGTTGAACTTAAAAACCTAATATCTAGTTTTGGTCTTCACGCTGCAATTAATGAAATCACTAGGCCTAATGTCGCAGCTGGAAGTGTAAACAAATAGAGCGGAGGCTGGTCTATATGCCCCCCCTCCCCCCCCTGGTGGGAATTTTTTAAATACACATTTTTGTGCTCGTATTGACATGTACTTTAAGGTTTTAGGTGTTTGCCCCTTGTGAATTACAGCATGTTCCGGAAAAACACAAAAATATAATGATAGTTAGAATATATTTATTAAAAAAAATTGATTTTCTTTTTCGAGTTTGTTTGGCTCTTCTACCCGATCGATTTTTATGATTGAGGTCTCAAATTGATGGTATTAATGCACAGATTTCACATCGAGCATCTGGGTATATTTATCTACAGTCCCACTCGGCTTATACGTAAACAACATTTTCTCCCCATGTATTTCTTATGGGAGTTAAATTTTGTTTTTCTTTTCCGAGTTGGTTTGGTGCTTCTACCCGACCGATTTTCATTATTGAGGTCTCAAATTGAAGGTATGCACGCACAGATTTCATATTAAGCTTCGGTATATATTTATCTACAGTCCCACTCGGCTTATACGTAAACTAAATTTGCTCCCCATGTATTTCTTAAGGGAGTTAAATTTTTTTTTTTTTTCGGAGTTTGTTTGGCTCTTCTACTCGACCGATTTTCATGATTGATGTCTCAAATTGGTAGTATGCACGCATAGATGTTACATCAAGCATCGGCATATATTTATCTACTGTATTACTCGACCGAAAAAACGTAGATTTGATAAATTTTCGAACTCTTACTTTAATTTAAGTTGTATTTCTCCATTTATAGTTATATAATCCTATATATTTTGGTCTAAGAACCTTCAGTGAAATACTGGCTTGCATTTAAGCTACTGTATTAGTTATTCCTCCCCTGTAGCAAATGACCTTCGCATAAAACCATGTTATTGTCAGAAAATGCCATAAAACCGTCTCTCAAAAACATCTACTTTTACATCAATCATTTAAATACAGGGGCTAATAATGGAGACTGCACTATAACCAGGGAGGGATCCAAGAACCATTTGCAAATATGACTAATGGTGAAATTACTAATTAAACTCTACTTGCATTAATGCTAGTGATTTAAGAAGATAAGACCCCTTGTAGATGCCACATGCTGGCAAATTGTGGGTGATAAACTACAATATATCCTGAATTCAGGCAAAAAAGATGATGACCAATATAATATGAGCTAAAATCTAGGACATCTAAAAAATTAATATTTTATCGTTGCAAAACAACATGACACAGATAAGAACTGAACTTGAGTGGTTGTTGTTCCTATGAGTGGGAACAGCACTCAAATAGCATGATTACGTCAATGGGAGTTGACTGGATTGTTTAGTGTGCCTTCAGCCATAATTGAGGCTGTGTCCTTCACTGCTCTACTCTTAGAGGTAACTATCTGGTCCTAAATCACTCAATGACTAAACAAATTTAGCTATTGCAGTATGTATCTGTGTTAGTATCAGTTGGATATGCTGAATTTTGCTTGAATATTGATTTTGTTATCAACGTGTACATGCAAAATGCACTCATATATGTAAGTCAATTAGTATTTCAATTGATTCAAAAGTTAGTTGGTTGTGAAATAAGGTGAAAACATATTTTTCTTACATTTAGATCTGTTCTTTTATGGCGCCAAAATAGTTCAGTAGGTAGTAGAATACCTTATATTACAATAAAAAATGAATACCATACTGATTAATAAAAATTTTAGTTACACTGATTATTTAAAAACCTCTCAGCTTTTAAATGATTGATAATAAACGGTACAGTACCGCAGAGAGTTTACGATATATTATCAGATTAAGTATCAATAAACATCATATTTATAATTTATAGATTACTAGCTGGCCCGACAGACGTCGCCCTGTCCTAATGTGGTTTTATGTCAAATGCTCGTTCATTTTCAAGATGAGCTCGTTCGCATAGCTCAATCACGTCATGGTTGAAGTTCGTTCGCTACGCTCACTCACCTTTAGGTTGGAGCTCGTTCGCTGCGCTCACTTGCCTTCAGGTGAGCTCGTTTGATACGCTAACTCACATCCAGGTTGAAGTTCGTTCGCTACGCTCACTCACCTTTTGGTTGCAATTAGCTGTTGTCATAAATTCAAAAAAATAATAGTGCTGCACCCTGTAGGTAAATCTATTAACTTTTTATGCTATTGAACATCACAGAATGAAATAGTTTAGTTGAACCAGCTGTTAAGATTCTTTAATTCAATTTAAATATGAGTACTTATAAGGTTAACATGGGAAACTCCAGAGCCACTGGGGCGGAGCCCTTTTGACGGATCTACACCAAAATTCACACAAACCATCCTTGAAGAATGCTTAATAATGCCTGAAAGTTTCATTACAATCTGTCGAGCGGTTTTGGAGTCCATAAAGGACAAACATACATACAAACAAACATACATTGGATTTTATATATATAGATAATTTGGTTCAATATATTAATATTGCATTGAGTTTAATTTTACCATATATGATATAAAAAAACAATAGCAAACACATTAGTAAAGTTGTCTTGTTAGCGAATTTCCCATATAGGGAATAAGCTATTACCGTAGTACTCATGGTAAGACCTGGACCCGAGACCGATTTTTTTTTTTTCATTTTGAGGTCAAATTCATATATATTAATATATATATATATATTAATATATTTATCTATATATATAAAAGGCAAAGCCCTCACTGACTCACTGACTGACTGACTGACTCACTCACTCATCACTATAATTCTCTTACTTCCCATTTACCTAGGAGGCTGAAATTTAGTACACTGATTCTTTAGGCATTAAATAGGAAAACTAAGCTGTTTTTATTCTGATCGGACTCTCGGGCTCCGCCCCAGTGGCTCTGGAGTTTCCCATGTTAACCTTATGAGTACTCATATTTAAATGGAATTAATGAATCTTAACAGCTGTTTCAATTAAACAAGTTGGTTCTGTGTTCTATGATGTTCAATAGCATTAAAGTTACAAGGATTACCAACAGGGTGCAGCACTATTATTTCTTTTACATTTATGACAAAAACAGCTAATTTGCAACCAAAAGGTGAGTGATCGTAGCGAACGAACCTCATTCTGGAGGCGAGTTAGCGTAGCGAACGAGCTAACCTGAAGGCAAGTGAGCGCAGCGAACCAGCTCCAACCTAAAAGCGAGTGAGCGTAGTGAACAAACTTCAACCAGGACGTGATTGAGCCATGCGAACGAGCTCACTTATAAAGTTAAACGGGGCAAAGCCCGCGGGTACAGCTAGTATATATATATATATGTGTCCGTTAGCGCGATAACTCGAGCAAAAATGATCTGATTTTTATGAAATTCGGTACAAATGTGTAAACCTACGACAACTCAACTACTCAAAATACTCGTGTAATTCAAACGAGTTTGCGAACCAGCATGATTGGATCATGGGAACGGGGTTTTATGGGGTAAAAATGGGTGTTTCCCATTTGTGACCCAAAAATCATAAAATTTTCCAATTTCTTTCCAAACTATTTTGTAGAGCTAAAAAAAAAAAACAAATAATTTAGTATATTGAAGCGTTATAATGCGCCCAATGGTTACGGAGAAAATTCCAAAAAATTTTTAATTTAAAATTCCCATGTTATTCTAAACGTGGCTTTAGAGAACTTATCCAGATTATTTGACACAATTCTAATTTTCCCTCAATTCTCTCCTGAGTGGGTTGATTCAAACACATATGCGCAGGAGTATTTAAAGTTTTAAAATCAAGATCTATCAAGAATCTAAAATTTCTGTTGGTTTTTATGTTCAGATGGAGTCTTCACTTCCAGAGTGGTTGACAAAAGAATTTTTTGAACAATGTCTCCGTAAAGAAGAAGACAACAACAACATTGTGGTAACAAACTTGACCACTTCATCAGCAGCTCCACCTGGCAACAACTATGGGAGCTTCATCATCAGAGTTGAGCTGAAATGGAAAGTGGACGGAGATGATTCTGAGATGAAGACTTCAAGATTCATCGTCAAAGCTGAACTTACCGAAGGTCCTTTGCAGGAAATGGCAACTCAATTTGCCATGCACGAACCTTCATTTTACTACAATTATATACCATATGCAACTCAGTTTGGCGATGTGCAATTTGCTCCAAAAAGCTTCTTCACTCCTAAATCAAATGTGGTTATTCTTGAAGATTTGAAAGAAACAGGTTTTTTGATGGTTGATAGAACAAAACAGTTGGATTTCGACCATTGTCGCCTCTACATGATTGCAGCTGCCTCATTCCACTCATTGTCTATTCCAGTTTATAAAAAAAATCCAGAACTTTTGGAACCTATAAAAAAAGACACAATGTTCACAAGAGAATCTAAGACCCAAGGCATATTTCCAATCATGATTAAAAGTGGTGCAGAACGGTTTGTACAAGAAATTGAGAAGGTAGACAGATTCAAGAAGTATTCTAAAACAATCAAAGATATTACACCTCACCTATGGGATATGATGGTAGAAGCACACAAGCCAAGTGAACAAATAAACACAATCAAACAAGGAGATCCGTGGCTGACTAACATGATGTTCAAATACGACAAAAACAACAAAGTCTGTGACATAAAACTCATTGATTTCCAGGTGACAGGATATGGGTCACCTGTTACTGATTTAATGTTCTTCTTGTCGTCCAGTGCAAACAGTGAAGTCAAGAATAACAGATTAGAAGAACTGTACAGAATTTACATCGATTGTTTCAATTCAAATCTAAAAAAAATCAACTGTTCTGAAAAGTTGACTTATGAACAGGTGATACGGGATGTGGAAAAGTTGAAGCCATTAGCTTTGTTCATATCTTGTTCTTTTGTGCCTTGTTTTGTGCATCCTGACTCCATGGACATGGCGGTTTTGGTCTCCAAGGACGTGAGTGCGGGAGAGAAATTTTACGACAAGTGTTACACTAAAGATTACTGTGACAAAATACTCCCTCAGGTGGTTGAGTCTCTGGAGATCAATGGAGTTTTCAGCTCTCTAGAAAAACACAATGGGTAGTTAAGTTGTTATAACACATATCCTCATTAAAGATTTTATAATAAAATATTACTGATTTTGTGTGTTCCGTGGCAGCCGTTGTTTTTACCATTGTTTCCTAGGGTATTCGTTTAAACTATTGTTTTTATCTTGTTTGGCCAGATGATTTACAACATTGAAAAAGCACAATGATAAATAATGTCTGTGTCAAGAAACCAATAACAGCCAAGGATTGAACCTTTGTTGGTTGCCAATACAATATATTGTCTTTGAGCTTGTAATGACCCAAACAAATATTTTCAAACATTGGTTAAAAAAATTAATACTAGCATTGCTTGATAAGTGGCAATTCACCAATATATCCAGATGAAAAAAGATAGTTTATGAATGAAATTAAATGAACATTAAATTAAAATACTCTGCATAATATTTGGGTTTCAATGTGTTGGATGGAAAACAGATGGATGTATCTGCAAACTGACAGATCCTGTGTGTGTTGTCCCACCATGCAGGATAGCTTAAATTTCTTTGATGTGCCGGTGTGTATTGGGTTGAAAAAAAAACAAGGTTTACCTGTTGTCGATGGTAGTCTTAGAGATGTCTCTTAACAGCATAGCAATCTCACAAATAGTCTTAAAGGTAGAATAGGATGACACAATAGTATATTACGTTAATAGTCCTGAAAATAAGTGTTTGCCGTACAAGTGTTACCATACGAGTCCGGTAAACACATTTTGGACGAGTGACGAACGATAGTTTACGCCATACTACTAAATCTGTACAAATCTTTACTAGGTGGCGTTCGCAGAGGCATCCACAAAATTGAGCGGAGTGGAGTCATCAAGGGTTCATATTATATTGTTTTTGTCATACTGCAGTAAAAACAGTAGTTTTTAATGCATGCTTTGCGGGTCTAAAGTAGCATTTTACTATTTAGGGAGTAAAAATAGTTTTTAGCCTCTATGGAGTAAAAATCAGCTGTTGTCAACTCAGTTGTAAATTTCGTTTGTAAATGATTACATGTATAGAAAATATGTATCGATTCGTGCTTCGTAATCATTTTAACATACAGTATACATTCTCTTTCCGTAGCATTTTAGCATTGCAGATACATTAATCCTTTACCAAACTCAACACTATGCTCACCTTTACTACTTCCTTCACCACACCCTACGTCGTAGACCTGTTTCCCTCTCTTCCCATAGCATTTTAGGATTGCAGACAGGTTTTAGGACAGTTCCAACACTCTGCACTGCTAGCCTTACTACTTCCTTCACCATTTACTACGTCATAGACCTGTTTCCTTCCTTTCTCATAGCATTTAAGTATTACAGTTCATTTATTTAACTGCCCAAACGGTTCCCCCACTCTGCACTGCCAGCCTTTACTACTTCCTTCACCACAACTTACGCCGTGGGGCCTGTTTCCTTCCCTTCTCATAGCATTTTAGTATTAAGGATACATTAATCTAACTGCCACAGTTGGATCTCACACTATGCTGATGCTCATACTTTACTACTTCCTAAGCCACTTCCTACGTCGTGGACCTGTATTCATCACTTTCCATTGCATTTTAGTATTTTAGATACGTTAATCTAATTGCCACAAACATTTCCACACTCTGTACTGCTAGCCTTTACTACTTTTTTCACCATTCCCTATGTCGTGGGCGTGCTTCGATCCCTTCTCATAGCATTTCAGCATTGCAGATACATCAAAACTGCTACAAACAGTTTCCAGTTCCCACACGCCACACTGCTCACCTTACTACTTCTTTCACCTCTTCCTAAGTCGCGGATCTATTTCCCTCTCTTCCCATAGCATTTTAAGATTGTAGATACCTAAATCTAATCGTCATAAAAAGATCCTACACTCTGAACAACTCGCCTTTACTACTTCCTTCACCACTTCCTACATCGCGGACCTTTTCCCTCCCTTTCCTTAGCATTTTAGGATTGCAGATACCTTAATCTAATCGTGATAAACAGTTTCCACACTCCAGACTGCTCGCCTTTACTACTACCTTCACCACTTCCTACGTCGCGGACCTGTTTTCCTCCCTTCCCATAGAATTTTAGGAATGCAGATACCTTAATCTAATCGTCAAAAACAGTTTCCATACTCCAGACTGCTCACCTTTACTACTTCCTTAACCACTTTATACGTCACGGACCTCAAGCTTGTGTCATCATTTGATTATATTAATGATCCATACCGTTTCTGTTCTAATATCTGTGGAATAATGCTAACAGCTATTTCTTTATCTACTGCATTCAAAAGTCAACAGCTGATCATATGTCTTTGTTTATGTGTCAAATACTGCTTCCATAAGGATTACATTGAAACTTTGAGACCCAGTGGGGCGGATTCCTGAGAGAGTTTTTCAAGGCCATATAGATGTTGGCACTCACCGATATGGTCTTTATCACCATGCAAAATTTGAAAACGATTGATTCAGCCGTCTTGGAGGAGTTTGCATATTACGAAATGCATAAGAGTCGACGTATAAGAGCTTCGCTCAATTATACGTACGTAATGAAATCCCATTTGACTAAGGTGGTGGCAAACAGCTGTTTTCTGTACAAAATCCTTGTGTGGGAAGTTCGTCAAAATAGTGTAGTGTTGTATAAACTCGGGCATCAACAACAAAGGTAAACCTAATATAATTCCAGTTCATGAAACTGGGATAGCAAAAAATATTTTCACCACACCACGATGTTTTAGCAATAACGTTAATTAGAGGCTGAAATCTACGTATTGCTGTCCATGCCAGCTGTCACTGTAATTTGGGGACTTAGAAGGTTTTTGCGGCCCTATAGGGGTGAAAATCGGCTGTTCCCTTATTCACTCAAAACATTAATGACTGTATATTTAATACACTAGTTCTATTCATGTATTTCAACACACTACTTTTATTATCACTGCTGCTTAGCAACAATTTTTTATTATTTGTGCTGATTCCTCTAAATATTTCTTCATACAACTTTAAAGTTGCAGTTTTGTTGACTGTTATTGTGCATATCGTATATATTTTCTAAATTTTGTATAGTGTGGTGAAAAATAGCGTTCGTACCACGGCCCGAAAGGGTTTTGCAAATCTCAACTTCGTCTCAAACTTTAAAAATGATCTCGAGCCGGCAAAACTTAATTTCGACCCTATGAAATATATTATAGAGTCTTACGGCACTTTGCAAGAAGATTTTCTTAACCTTTAGGAGGGCCTGAAAATGAACCCCTATTGCAATTGCCCTTGTCAATCAAATGTGTACACAGCCTTCTCAAAACTTCCTTCACTACACTTATACACATTGGTTCACATCTATACACCTTTTTCCTTAGACTTGCCTTGATGGGTTCCAATAGAAGTTGACCCTTTTTACAAAATAATTAAATCACATAAATCAATTCATGCTTTGGTAGGTGTTGGTTTTGTTGGTATTGGGTATCGGCCTCCACAATAATACGAAGGATCAAATATAGATGGGGTGTGATCAGAATAGTAGTGAAAGAGCAAATACTCAGAGGTGGTGTCATATTTGAACTACAGCACACTTCATCACGATTAGAGCTTGCTCTTAGCCTTAATGGGCTCCTCACACTTAAATGTAGAAATGATAAAACTGCAGCTACAGAGATTAGACACAGGAAATACAGGTACTTAAAAGTATATCTTTGCAGTTTGCACCTATCATAAAATATTTCAACAAGTACAAACTAAAGATTGCGCTATCATTAACCTGAATACATCTATCATCAACTACTTATTGTTATCCTGCAAATTGATGACAGCATTACATAGCAGATTTGTAATTATTTAAACAAACAATGTTATTGTTGATTTGTAAGTGGATTTAATCATTTCAAAAAATAACATATCACTGAAAGTACTTATTGTTTCTATTAGTGTGAATAGCCCTCAACGGCCTCGACGCTAGTGCTCAATCCTTGTGATTATTTCAATAACAGGGAACTGAAATTGTTCAGTCAGCCTTCAGCCAACATTGTGGGAGTACGCCACTCTTCAAGGTAACTAGCTAAAGCATTGACTAACTGAACTTTTAAAGTTTGCAGCGTTCAGTAAATGGTTTTAAATTTAAAAACTGTAGCATTTTATCTTTAAATATTTATAAAATAAATATGATCAGTGTTCTTATAAATGCTCGATTCAATAAAGTTTGTTAGTTGAAGAAGAAGGCATATTTTTCTTGAAGTTGTGTTTGGTTTTTATTATGGTGTAAGAAGGTAGTATCTGCTATAACAAACAGTAATCAGTAATTTTTTTAATATTATTACAAACTATTGATGGTAATCCATATTAAATTCTTTACGTTTAAGTACATTTTGAATACAATTGCGTGAAATTAATTGATAATCAATAACCTTGTTTGTACAGCATTAGAATATCTTTATCCATCTTCTCTACACATATTTGCTTATCATACCTGTGACATGGTACTATTTTTGAAAAGGTTTTTTCTCTCCTTAGTTGAGATATCAACAATTTATTTTATAAGCTCACCATAAATCTTATTTTGTTTAGTTTAATTGGTTACATTGCAAAATCCAAACCCCTTATGCAAGATAGTAAAGCCAATGTTTTGATCAGTCAGATTCTTTTTTATTTTTTTGTTAATGTTTGTTGTGATAACTGTTTTATTTTTTGATTGGCTGTATAGAAGTAAAGACAATTTTTCACAAGAAATACAAGTACTGTACTAAGGAGACATGGTATATTCCTGATGTTAAAAAATAATGTATTTTTAGATTTTTCCAGCCATTAAAATCAAGCTGCCAGAACAGTGTGACTTATAGTCCAGGAAAAATACGACAAATTACCGTTAAACCTGGGCAAAATTGCTTTACAAGCGATTGAAGTGGTATTCAACACAGAAAATAATGCTTTATAACATATCCAAAATCCGACAAAATCCGACCATGGGAAATTACTAAAAAATCAAATTCAAAATGGCGGCAAAATTTCATATTTTTGAGATATTTGTTTTAGGACTTTTGGCGGTATGGGATGACGGAAAGCACATATACATAAATTAAATATCAGATTGAATGTTGAAATATCTAATATTTACAAGAATAGACTTTATTAAAACGACAAGGGCATATTTGTATGTACATTTTAGTTTCCATAGTTACTTAAAAAGAACTAAATTTAATAGGTTTTCTTGGACAAACTATTCATTTAAATAACTGTTATCATTTTGTTTCAATGTTCTTACATTCATTGATCTGGCACTCCCCTCAAAAAGCAGAACAAGACAGGCCACTATGTTTACATCCACAGTTGCACAATGGGTTATAAAAGAAGAATGGACCAGTTTCAATAATCACTCTAGGGTTGGCGGTATTTCAGATACTGTACGGTAGTACGAGTTTTTGCACCAAGAAGGACATTATTCGCAGACGTTTGAACAAATATGTGAGAAATAACTATTATAGGAAACAGTAAACATGAATACTATACTATGCAACATCAAAACAGGCAATGCAAAAAGACTACAAAACAAAAAGTCGTACCCAAATACATTTCTTATGAACGTTTCGTAATTTGAACATTTTTTTTAGATAATTTTTCTTATATCTCCAGATTTCATTAACGCTTGCAGTTTGTTCTAGCCTTAAAATATTCTGTGATAAAAGGGTTTACATTTGAGCTATTGATCATTAAAATCGGATGATTTAGAAACGAGCTACGAACCCTATAACAATATTAAATTTAACTTTTTAGATATACATTTTTATTAAAAGATGTATATCTCGGGTTGTTAATATGTCACCAAGTTCATTCTGGTCTCAAATTACTTAGTGAATCTTTGGCTTTAATTTTATTAACAATTTATTAAAATCTGATGAATTTTAATTGAGTCACGAGTCTTTATTTAACAGTAGATTATTTGTTTTTCAAAATTTGTCTTCAGTTTTAGACATATATCCCCAATTCTAAATAACTTCCAAAAATCTTTACGGTCTTAAATAAATAGTAACATTATTGACTTCTGTTTTAGCTATGTATTACTTATTGAGAGTTATTAGAATTGGGGATAAATGCCCTAAACTAAAGACAAATTTTGTAAAATGAATAATTTACTGTTAAATAAAGATTCATGACTCATTTTAAATATGTCGGATTTTATTAAGTGATACATAAAATTAAAGCTAAACATCCACTGAGTAATTTGAGACAAGAAAGAACTTGGTGACATATTAGCAACCCAAGATATACATCTTTTAATAAAAAATTATTTTTAAAAAGTTAAATTTAATATTGTGTAAGGGTTTGTAGCTTGTCTATAACACGTCCGATTTTAATGATCAATGGCTTAAATAAAAACACTTTTATCGCCAAATATTTTAAGGCTAGAACAAATTGCAAGCGTTAGTAAAAACTTGAGATATAAGAAAAATTATCTTAAAAAATGTTCAAACTACGTAACGTCCATAAGAAATGGATAAGGGAGAATTTTAGTTTGAATACATCTTCAAAACGAAAAAATATATTTAAAAACGGATTTTAGCATTGAAATCAGCGTGAAAATCTAATTTATAATGATGTGTCACAACACTATCATTACGTTTAAAATTCTATATTTATATCCAATATGGCGGAACCAATATGGCAGATCCAAGATGGCGGCCAAAATGCGTTCCCTATCATATTAAAGGACTAACCACACAATAAATATCGGTGGTAATCTCAAATAATAAATAACAAATAAGTGAATGTATCAAAAATATGCATGAAAATGCATGTGATATATTTTTTAATGTGTCCAATGTTGGGGATAACTGCCATTTTTAATCGTCATTAGAGGGGGTTTCCTGTAGACCGATTTTTGGCAACTTTTAGTACGTCACTCTGCGCACCTAACACTATACCAAATAAAACCGTACAATGTTTTCTTGCATTGTTTTAAGGCCATATCCCATATTTATCTGACTATAGGTGTTTTAAAATAAATGGCTCTTAAGAAAAATAGCCACCATTTTAATGTTTACTTTTAGACACTTTCCCATGGTCGGATTTTGTCGGATTTTTGATATGTTGTAAAGTAACATTTGTTAAGTCGAATACCACTTCAATGGCTTATAAAGCAATTTTGCCCAGGTCAAATCATAATTTTACTAGACTAAGTAAAGTTATTTATTCTTACATTGACGTATCACAACTCTTTATTTTGAAGATAAACACCTGATATCTGGTGTTTGTCTTTACAAGTCCTAGGTTCATCAGGCCAACTCTTGGAAGCCAATGTATAAAAACGTATTTCCCACGGCTTACAGATGTCACGTAGTAGCATGAGCTAATCTCCACCACTCGAACACAATCGAGGTTTATCTTTTTTATTATTTACATTTTACTGTGCTCACTACTCAGTTGAGCTAGTAAGCTTAACCTCTAAAAAGTTGGTTGATTATATCCAGTGTGGATGGTAGGACAGTAGGTAACTTATTGATTTGTTTGAAAAAAAAAATTGATATTGAGTTCCAAAATCAAGCAACTTATCAAAACTCCTCTATATTAAATTCACTTTCAATGTACAGGTTGATATGGGGTCTTCACTGCCAGAGTGGATGACCAAGGAGTTTTTTGAACAATGTCTCCGTAAAGAAGAACACAACAACAACATTGTGGTAACAAACTTGACCACTTCATCAGCTGTTCCTCCTGGCAACAACTACGGGAGCTTCATCATCAGAGTTGAGCTGGAGTGGAGAGTTGACGGAGATGATTCTGTGGTGAAGACTTCAAGATTCATCGTCAAAGCTGAACTTACCGAAGGTCCTTTGCAGGAAATGATGACTGCTCAATTTGCCATGTATGAACCTTCATTCTACTACAAGTTCATACCTAAAGCAAAACAGTGTGGTGATATAAATTTTGCTCCGAAATGCTTCTTTTCTCCCAAACCGAACGTGACAGTTCTTGAAGATTTAAAAGAAACAGGTTTTTTGATGGTTGATAGAACAAAACAGTTGGATTTCGACCATTGTCGCCTCTACATGATTGCAGCTGCCTCATTCCACTCAGTGTCTATTCCAGTTTATAAAAATAATCCAGACCTTATGTCATCCAATGACTCGATGTTCTCGAATGAGTCCAAAATGCGAGACATATTTCATTTCATGATCAAAAGTGGTACGAAACGGTTTGTACAAGAAATTGATAAGGTAGACAGATTCAAGAAGCATTCTAAAACAATCAAAGATGTATCACCTCACCTATGGGATATGATGGTAGAAGCACACAAGCCAAGTGAACAAATAAACACAATCAAACAAGGAGATCCGTGGATAACCAACATGATGTTTAAGTACGATAGGAACAACAAAGTCTGTGACATCAAGATCATCGACTTCCAGGGAATAGGGTATGGGTCACCTGTTACTGATTTAATGTTCTTCTTGTGGTCCAGTGCAAACAGTGAAGTAAAGCAGAACAGACTTGACGAACTGTACAGAATTTACGTTGATAGTTTTAATAAAAATCTAAAAAAGTTTAACTGTTCTGAAAAGTTGACTTATGAACAGGTGATCCAGGATGTGGAAAAGTTGAAGCCATTAGCTTTGTTTATATCATGCTCGTCATTGCCAGGCCTTCTTCATCCCGAGCCCATGGACCTAGCTGCATTCTTTTCAAAGGATGCGAGTGATGATGCGGGAGACAAATTTTTCGACAAGTATTACACAAAAGATTACTGTGAGAAAATATTCCCTCAGGTGGTGGAGTCTCTGGAGATCAATGGAGTTTTCAGTTATCTACAAAAACACAAGAAGTAGTTCTTTGACCAATTGTATCCTTATTAAAGTTGTTCAAACAAATTTACCCGATTTATTTTGATGACTAAATGTAAACACACATCTGTTTCGTTAGTAAATTTTTATGTGTGTCATAAATCATAAATCATAAATCTTTAATGGTCATTAAATAACATATGTTACAATAGACCTCGTTAACAAAAAAAAAGGGTCATAGATTCTAGATAGTATAACATGGTCTATAACATGGAATCTTCACTAAACTTAAATATAACAAAGACAACAAGAAAATAAAAGCTAAAATCATTTGAAAAACACAGAACTATATATATGAAACAAAAGTGAGGTACTTAAACAAGTGTTTGAAAGACTAGGTAACAGTTGACTAGGGACTAAGTAAGAACTAGATAACAATTTTACCATTACAATTGTATTCTGCAAAAAATTCATCTAAACTGTAAAAAGGGTGGTCAGCAAGCCAAACCATCAACCTTTGTTTCAGCCGAGTACAAGGAATGTCAAGCATTTCACTTGCAAAACAATTCACTATCTTCACTGATATACTAGCAAAACTTTGCTGTACTGTTGTTAGTCTGGTGTAGGGCCTATCCAAAGCAGATCTTCCCCTTGTGTAATATGAGTGAAAATTATTTCTTGAGCTAAAGAAATGTGAGTTTTGTTTTACAAAAATAACACACTCTAATATATACAAATTTACAGTTGTCAGGATACCTGTTGCTTTAAAAAGAGGTTTACAATGGTCCCTCAACCCTGAATTGGTCAACAGTCTTACAGCCTTTTTTTGAAGCTTTAAAATTATTAGAATGTGGGTGGAGTTACCCCACAGTAACAGACCATACTTTAACAGACTTTGAAAAAAAGCAAAATACGCAGATCTAACATACAAAGGAGGAACAAAATCTCTTAGACGTCTAATTAAAAATAAAACTCTTGACAATTTCTTACTTAAGTTATATAAATGGGTTGACCAGCTTAAATCACTATCCAAATCTATGCCTAATAAATTTACACTTGATGAAAAATTCTTTTCTTCCTCAGGTGTGCGACCTAACCTAAAAACAATAGTTTGAGTCTTTTCAGGATTCATAAAAAACCCATTGACACTGAACCAGTTCCTAGCTTCATTGAGGGAAAGTTTGGACAGCACCATGAGTTCACCAAAGGTACCTTGACTATTTAAGAAAGTGGAGTCATCCGCATAAATCACAGAAGTACAGGACATACATTTATCCAAATCATTAATCATTATAAGGAAAAGAACAGGGCCTAACACCGAGCCCTGGGGCACTCCGCAAAAAACCTCACTCTCATCTGACAATATACCCGCAACATCAACCTGCTGCCTGCGGTCTGATAAGTAAGACTTAAAAAGATTGAGTTCTGTGCCACGGATACCGTAGTACTCAAGTTTATTCAAAAGTAAACCATGGGGAACACAATCAAATGTCATAAAAAGTGTTGTTCAACTCAGTGTTGTGTGCCAACACCAATGTTTTTTTTTTATTTTTTTTTGAAAATGGTATACCAGTTGTCTAGCTCTTGTTTAGCAAAGAGCAATTACATTTTTTTTATTGAAATGGTAGTTATAGAAAGAATCCAATGGTCTGATCATAATTAGCAATGATGAGTGTTATACTACTGTCTTTAATCGTTAGGCTTTAAATCTGGCTAATAAGACAGCTGATCTTAGTCAGTGGTGGTTCTAGGATAGTGATGTAACGAGTCGAGTATTTCCTTGACTCGAGTCAAACTCGACTCATGACTATGTCAACTCGAGTTGCAACTCGAGTCAGGCTCAATTTGGTATCATCGTGAAACTTCAGCTTCCATCCGTGGAGTTCGGGTTGACTCGCAGCGCAGCCAAAAGGGTTATAGTTTGGCGAGTCGGCTCAACTCGCATTCAGCCAATAGCGTTTAAGTTTCGCGAGTCAACTCGTTACGTCCCGACTTCGTAAAGGTTCGGCTTTCTCCGTATGAGTTCGGTTTCTTGAATCGCTTTTAGGCTGTGAGCCAATAGCGTTTAAGTTTTGCGAGTCGGACTCGTTACAATCCAAGTTCGTGTAGCTTCGGCAATCTCCGTACGAGTTCGTACCAACTCGAGTTGTGAATGAGATGCCTCGAGTTGACTCGAGTCGGGTCTTGACTCGAGTCAACTCGACTCGCCAACTCAACTCGTCACATCACTATTCTAGGACCTTCTCAAGGGGGTGCTACCCGCACCAGGGGTATCCAACACCAAGAGTGGAACCAGGGGGTCCTCCTTTGGAAAACTTGGTAGGTCTATTGTGCTTGTTTAAACAGTTAAAGTAGTTAAGCACGAGAGCTCGCCCAGGGGTCGAAAACCCAACCAAAAGTATGTATTGTGCAACGCTGTAAATAAAACATGTGATTGGAATTTCTTCCACATTTGTTTTGATTTTCTGTTTATATTTCGTCACCAGCATGGCAAACCATAAGACCCATGTACATTTTTTTTTAAATTTCAAATTCATTTGTTGTGTTTATTTTTGAGCCTATTTTAATTTATAAAGGGATTTTGCATATCTACAGGAAAATTTCTTTCATTTAGTACGAAACGTGTGTAATTCGGCCCAGTAGTATGGTCAGGCTAGCTGACATAAGTTTTGCAAAATTTTTTTTAGTACATAAGATTTATATTAGTTTTCTAGAATTTTTTAATTTGAATAATTATAGATTTTTGTTTTTTTACGGTTTTAGAGTTACATTATTAATACACACCTTAGAATTTGCCTTAGATCTCCATTGAATATTTATTGGTTTAACCATGCCTATTTATCCACGTCTTATACTACTAGTCAAAATAGATAAACCCATATTGAGGATGAGTGGAAATGCAAGATGATCAGATGTGCAAAGAACTCACCTCTTCTGTTAACTTCCAAAAGAGCTGTCCGTTGTTTATTTTGGGTGGGTCTTTTCCACCTATTCTGTGCCACAGACAACGTGAGACAACACCGTTAGACTGTTAGCCTCTGATCAAACAATCAGTGTGGTATACTAACACGAGGTAAGCCTTACACCCTTTAGTGTAATAGCTCCAAGCTTGTCTATAAAGGCTGCAGAACAAGTCAGGTTCATTTTCAGCTGTTTTTGTTAGAATGAAGGTCGATTCACACACATCAGTTCTGGTACGTCACAGTTCAGTCACATCAGTCTTGTCACAGTAAAAAATTATTCTTCAGTAGACTTTTTATTGTACTATCTACATTCATCCGGTGTCGGTCGGCCAGTCGCTCTGGCGGTGTCCGTCTATTTAAGATTTTTCCCAGCTTATATTTTTGGATTGTTCGGACGCCTGAGGTACATGTTTGAGGTTAGAAAAAAGTTATTTTATTAAATGATTTGTGGTCATACAAAGTTTACAAAATACTTGGTTTATTAAAATATGACAAGTCTAGAGAATACAACACATCAAAATTAAATAAAACTTTTGTTTTAAGGAATTCATGGATGCCATAGAAAGGATTGCTTATCAACCACTCAGATAATTTAGATTAAAATTTCTTGAAGGATACAGCGGAATGTGACGAAAATGTTTTGTCAAACTTAGATACATATGTAGACTTAATATTATATCGATTAGTCAGTTAAAGTAATTTGGTTTTACTAATTTTTTTGTCCTAGAAAATAGTATAATATTACCAAGGATTAACCTATTGAATATTAATTCAACTAAATAATTAAAATGATTGAGAAACTATAAGCTGAGATTTTTCTCATAAAGCAAAATCTCAAATATTAGGAAAATAGGAATATACAATATAAAAAACCATCAACGTAGACTATATGTTATTAATTTTACCAGAGGGATGAAACAATACAATATTAAATATCATTTGTAAATGTAAAGACAACTATAACAATTAGTTTAACATCTGTAGACCTACAGATGAAGCTATTTTAAATCCATTGTAAGATATTCTACACAGAACTATTAAAGATTCAACATTTGTTCAGAAGAGCTTCCAAATCTTCAAACACCCCTTCCTTTTCAATCTGTTCTAGAAGTTGGGGAACTTCTTCTTTGCAGTACTTTTCATTATAAAAATGCTGGTAATACTTCAAGACAACTTCTTCGCTGTTTTCACCTTCCTTTGGAAGGAATTTCCCAAAGTCTACTGCATCTTGATGGGTGAGAAGAGGATACCAGCTTGCAGCCAGGAAAACTGTTAAGGGACTTAACCTTCTTAACGACTCCTTCATCTGTGTGTATGTCAACCTCTCGGTACAATGTGTTTCTTCTAGTTTGTTGTTGAAAGTATAAAGATAATTCTGGTACAGTTCATTGAGCTTATGTGTCCGCACATAGTTATTTGCACTCGTCCAAATTAAAAACACTACATCATTGAAGGGTGATGCGTACCGTAGACATTGGAAGTCTATGAGTTTAACTTCAGTGACGTTACCCTCATCATCATACTTGAACATCATATTGGTGGTCCAAGGGTCTCCTTGGTTGATGGTGTTGATGTAATCACAAGGTTTGTGGATTTCTATCAAGGCCTCCCACAAGACTGGTATTGCATCTCTCAACACTCTGGCGTACTTTTGAAACCCATCAGCTTTCTCAGTAGCGTCAGCCAGAACAGTCATACCTCCTTTGATCATCGATAAGAACATTTCATGCCCACCTACTTCATTCGAGAACATTTTCTCTTTTTCTATCGATTCTATGACATTTGGATCTTGTTTGTGAACAGCTACATATGCAGCATGCATGCTTGCTGCAGCGTCCATGTACAATCTGCAGTGATCGTAGTCCAACTGTTTTGTTCTATCGGCCATTACGAAGCCGTTCGCTTTCAAATCCTCTAGTACGGTGATACCGTTTACTGGAGGGAGATAACTCTGTGGTGCAAATGAAGATGTGTCAAGTAGTTTGGCTGCTTTTGGAATAAATTTGTAATAAAAGTCATACTCGCTTTGTTGGAGTTCGCCTAGATTGTCGAACGCTTCTTTCACTACTCCTTGTGTAAGTTCTGATTTTAATATCAGAGATATACTGTGCAACTCTTTGTCAGCAGAATGTTTGTATTCAATTCTCACCCTGGTGATGAAACTGCCGTAGTTGTTGCCAGGGGGAGCCACTGGAGACAATTTGTGATTGATCACTACAATGTCACGTTTGGTCTCTTCTCCTCTGAGACACTGAGTGAGAAATTCATTGGTTAACCAATCTGGTATTGCCTCTTCCATTGCACCTAAAACATAATACATACATACTATTATGTATCTTTCATTACAGGTAGGTTTTCCTAGATACAGCAGCGGTATTATGAATGTCGTGCAAGTGCCCCAGTGTGTAAGTGCGCAGGTGCCTGCGTTTTTCATGACACCCCATACAGCCAAATTTGGCAGATAGGTAAACGGCTGTACCCTGGCTCTTGTTTGAGGAAATGGTGCATGAAAACACAGTCGTCGTTAACAGCTGGAAAAAACATACCTTAATAGGTTTACTATAGGTGAACCCCTGTTTGTACTGTACATGCATACAACCCCATCTATTTATTTATACTATACCGTACCCTATGTCCAAAAACCCAAAATTTAGCAATTTCTTTCCAAACCATCATTTTGTAGAACCATTGACTATATATACCTACAGGTATATATAGTCAATGGTAGATCTTAAATAAATCATTTAGTACATCTGAAGCGTTGTTATGTGCTAATGGTTATGAAGAAAATTTTAAAAACTGTAAATTTAAATTTTTTATGTTTTAGGAGAATAACTAAACTGTTCTATTTTGCTTGTTTCTGGACATATTTTTAACAAATTTGGATAATTTGTTTTTACTTATGTACTTTTGAAACTAATGCTATTTGAATAGGGAATATATCAGATATTTTATGGAGATGTTTTAGTGAAAATATAATTAGGCGAATGGAAATTCGCTTAATCTGCAGGTTTGCTGCAGCGGGGGTATTTTTATTTATACAGTTATCTTTTGGTCTAGTTGGGAGACACTTAACGTCTTCCGTTAACCTATGACTCCCTTAACATCAAGTAGTTCTTAGCTAATCTCCCAGTTTGCAGCACACAGGCCAATTCTCAGCTGTTTCCATTGATACCTATATAAAGTTGTTGCAGGTACATTTAACTATGGTACTCATACTGATATTTCAGCTTTTATAGTGTAAAAGATTAATAACAAATGTTTGTGTCCTTGACTTTTTACAGTTGTTGAGCAACGTCATATCAAATTTTATAATTTCCTACAATATATTTATAGGTATGATGATCATCATCTGTACGTATAAATAAAGTATACTTACTGAATCTGATATGGATTTGCGATATCTGATATTTGATATCTTCTCAAGTCACAAAATGTACTGGCGATGTGATGTGACATTGTGTATACCATAATCCAATTGAACCACTCAAGCAATCAGAGGCACTTAAACCGAAGGTCGCTTGTTACGATAAGTTTTGCAACGTCAATAAATTTGACACATTCAATTTTTGTCTTTTTTTAACAACAAACTATAAACATCATGTCCTTTAGCGATCAGTTTTTGAGCAATTATTTTTTTATCCTTTTGAAACAATATATAATATCATAAACATGACAAGTAAATCCATAGGATGCCTTCTGTATGACCTGTTATAGTTTTGCACCTTTCTTTGAAAAGATAACTATAGTTCATATTTTTAGGATTAATGCACTAATTATTAAATTTAAAATTAAATTAATTTCCAAAAAGTTGACAGATCAATTTATTGTTCAATTAAATTAGATATTATGTGATTAGAGTTAGAGTTTATAGCTTCAAAAAATGGTAAATCAATGACATAAACCTATTTTTATAATTAATACGCTACATGAAACTTTGTCGGTTGAACTTCTCCGCCATTTCTTAACCGATTTTATCCATTGACGTCTCATTGGAAAGAGCGTGTCGCGTAGATTTGCAAACTGGCCTTACAATTTGTTTAAAGTCCCTTGGGCTCTGCCCCAGTGGCTTTGAATGTTTCCATGTTATCCTTATGAAGAACATAATTGTTTAAATAACATAGTTGTTGAAATGAATTTTTTAAAGAGGAAAGTTTGTTTAAACGGTTAGTTTCTGTTATCTCTTGTTTACTTCTGTTTTTGGTGTTTCAAACACTCAATGAGTTAGCAACTGAGATAGTGCAAGTCATGGATTTTAACAGAGTTGGTGTACAATTGTGGACAAGTTTTAGTGACCTTCGAGTAGAGTACCATAATGGACTGAGTAATGGAAGGAGGAAGGCTATGCACTATCTGTCAGTCTTTTGTTTATCTTATCTCAAGGTCATCTCAAAATACTGCAATTGTCAAAACTCCATAGCTGCACAATCACTGTTGATTATTTCGTACATGTTTTTTGTACATTTAGACTTTAAAGTTTTCTCTTGCTTGTTTGGTGCATTTGGTTGTGTCTATTAATTCCAAAAACTACCTCTCTGTGGACAACCAATTTTAATTTTTATAAAGTATTGTAAGTGTAATTTAAGAAAATGATCAAATAACAAATTTGGGATAGAAAAGTATGGAAGCAGAAAAACGTTTATACATTTTTAATCCTACCACCTGCGTCAGGCTAACGAATAGTAATACAATACCTATTATAAAATCTGATATTACACATTTAACAATCACTGAGGTATAAATTTACCAGCTACAGTAAAAAAATAATTAACTTTATTGCCTTTTAAGTTTAATTTAATGACAAGTCGTTTTGGTTTAAAAAAAACTTAAAAATTGACGTTAAAAATTATTAAAATGTAAATGAAAACCTCCACTACTTTCTGTGAACGACTAGGTTGTTAAAAATTCCGTTGATTTCCAAAGACTCCAACACTTTTGGAAGGAACTTTGCACAATATTCATCATTGTAATATTTTCCAAAGAATTTGTCAACTTCAGATTCCTTGTCCTCAGAGAAGAAAAAAGAAAAGTCCAACGGATCTGGGTGTACAAGACCAGGCAGCCAAGAACTAGAGATATACAGAGCCAATGGACTAAACCTTCGCACCTCTGCCATCATCTGGTCATATGTTAGTCTTTCATCACAGTTGAATAGCTTTAGATTTTCGTTAAAACTGTTAAGATATATTCTGTACAAATCGCCCAATCTGTTTCTCTTCACATCAAAATTTGCACTAGACCAAAGGAATGTCGTCAAATCAGATATAGGCGACCCATATGATGTCCCCTGGAAGTCAATGATCTTGATGTCGCACACCGTGTCGTTCTTGTCGTACCTAAACATCATGTTGGGTATCCATGGATCTCCTTGTTTGATCGTCTTAATTAATTCACCACTTGGTATGTGTGTTTCAACCAGAATATCCCATAGATGCGGTGTAATGTCTTTTACTGTGTCAAGAAATTCCTTCATTGTAACCAGTTTCTCCATTTCTCTGATAAACCTATTCATCCCACCATTAATTAGAGATATAAACAGCTCTCGGACTTTTGAATCATTCGAGAACCTTATTTCTTTTTTAATAGGCTGCAATATTTCAGGATGCTTTTTGAAAACCGCAACAGACACCGAGTGAAATGAAGCCGCTGCAAGCATATAGAGGCGGCAGTGGTCAAAGTCTAACAGCTTTGTTCTATCAGCCATAACAAATCCTTTTTCTTTCAAGTCTTCAAGTATTGTCACAGTTGATTTTGGAGAAAAGAAGCTTTTGGCAGCAAAATTAACACCACAGTACTCTTTTGCTTTTGGTATAAAGTTATAGTAGAATGAAGGTTCCAACAGATTGAATTCTGTTGCCAATTCTTTCATCGGCCCTTCAGTAAGTTCATTTTTGACAATGAATCTTGAAGTCTTCACCACAGAATCATTTCCGTCAACTTTCCACTCCAGCTCAACTCTGATGATGAAGCTCCCGTAGTTGTTGCCAGGAGGAACAGCTGATGAAGTGGTCAAGTTTGTTACCACAATGTTGTTGTTGTTTTCTTCTTTACGGAGACTCTGTTCAAAAAATACTTTTGTCACCCATTCGGGAAGTGACGAATCCATCTGTACCTAAAAAGGAATTTCAAGGTTTTAACTGTAATGCTTTAGGTAGGCTATATTTATAAATAAAATAAATAACTTCTTGATCAGCATTGTACGTGTTATTAAATAAAGATATGTCTTATAACACTTACAACATATATTTACGCTTATACTGTTACTCACAAGACGGTAAATATACAAAAGTCGATTTCGATTGGACACTCCAATCATCATCAGACCCAATAGGCGAATGTAGACTAACCAACACAAGTAGACTTTTCATCCCATTGTAAATTGTTAAGCTTGTTTTTCGAATCTTTGAATGTCTAGTTCATGAACGGTGACACTGGGCGCTAGTGTCAACAAAATTTTGGTTCTAGTATTTTAGGGTTAATTTCTTGATATGTACTTTACTGTTTGGTTATATAACTACCGGACGGGTTACTGTTTATGATTAGATTTTATTATTTGGCTAAACAAGGTTATAAATTACCGAAATAACAAGAAACAAATTGTAAACAAAACACGACCTCTACAGTACACCGTACAGAACTAACAATAAATTGTTTTCAGCTGTTTCATAAGGATGAGAAATCTACTAAGAGAGATTGTTTTATCTATGACAGTAGTGTAGTATTAATACTCAATGGGGATTTTCATCTAAAGCTGGGTTTTTCTAGGCGCGGAAGTGGAGCGCAAAGAGAGGAACGCAGAGAGCGGACTCCCCTTGTCTTAGGTAATTTAATGTTACTGTTTGCCTTGAATCTTTAGATAAATTTTGTCAATGTTGGTACAAAGTAAAAGAGTCTTAGTCTAGTCACATCATTTTGTGAATAACATTGAGACACAACATTTATGTTGAGATCATGTTGACATCAATATTTATTAAATATATTTAAAAATACATTAATCCTGTCGATCGGTGGAATAATTACATTTTCATAGTCAATCTATCATGACACCTTATTATTTATTTAATTGTATTATTTATAGTTTTCCCAGACCTTCAAAACATTTGTTTAATAGAAAGTATTTATTTTAAAAATGTAGACAATTCTGCACAATCTTAGCTAAAAGATGGACAAAAGACATTTCATATTGAGAGTTGAGAACAATATTTTGTTTAATAGATTGAAATTTTCTTTGAAATTGTATCGGCTTTTTTAATAAGTTGACAGTCTAACTCATAAAATTGGCTTCTGTTTAAATGAATTACACTTTTGGTTATATTTTGTAAATGCTACATATTTTTTTTAAAGCTGATGGGAACCAAAGAATGAATCAAGAATCATGCTTATTATTTGTGTAATATATGAGATATTTAAAAATGCCTACTAATTTACCTTTGTGTCAATGTATCAACAGCCCAAGTGTTAGTTGTTGTCACTGAGCTGACTCAATATGACATCACTTGAGACCACTTTTGGCTAACCTTCAAACACAATCATTAGTGTGGGGAGTGGTTCTACCAAGCAGTTTACCACTTCCATTCAACAGAGCCAAGTGTGTTTCCTGGTTGGATACCATAATAAGTTGGGATGTAAAACTAAAATATCTCTTCTGCTGTCACACTTGTCACTCAAGGTTTAAGTCGTAATATGAATTTACTATTAAGGAATTTCATATGATTTACCTGTCATTGTTATTATTCTAGGTGGTACCTTGACTTGGGTAAATATTAGAAGGGTCTAAATTGTATTTATGGTAGTAAAATTTTTCCTGGAAAGAAAATTTATCTGTGCTATCAAATCAAAACTGAGACTTAAATTTAATTTAAGATTTTTTTTCATAAACCCAATGGGGTTTGTTTTGTTATTATAGACACAAAGTTGCTTAAGTATTACCATTTTTAAAAAGAAAATAAGTTTAAAATTAGATATTCTGTCAGAAATAAAAGGCTGTAAAATGTTCAAATCACACTGATACTTGGGATACTTGTACTTATATATTTGTGTATAATGCACATTTGCACACACTACACACAATGGTTGAGTGTAGAATGAACTGACAAATATTTCGTAGTATGCTGAGAAAGTATTCACTGGTATGTAGCAATTAATTGAGATTAAAGTTAAAGGTATTAATATGCAGGCTTTCAGTTGAATACAAGTGTGATTGAGTAAATAAAAACGGTTTCTTTATTCATTTTGTTTATTTGCAACTCTCACACAACACCAATTTGCTTGACAAATCTACAAACAAACGAGATGATATAACTAAACTTTTAAATTTAAACAGCCTGCAGATATTCTTCTATCAAGCACAGTAACTTGAAATTACCTCATCAAAGAGCATTACTAAAAGATTCTTTGAATTCAAAGAAATTGATTTCTATATTTCAGCTGGTAGTTTGTTACATATTTTGGCACCATAACTACTGTATAATAATAATAATTACTAGCAGCCAGCGTCACTTCAAAATCCGTAATATATTTGATATAATATAGTTGATAAGAGTGAAAACAATTATTTCTCATCATATCCCTATTATTTCCATTGTGTGCACTATTAATTTCATTGTGTGCACGATCTCTTCGAGAAATATCAGTAAAATTACAAAGACTAAAGAAACACAGGCTACTATATGAAAACACAAAATATCTTACTTACATTTTAAACAAATGACATTACAATATTTTACTTAAATTATAAATAAAACATGCTTTGAAAACATAAAATCCTATCATAACACAAAATCAAACGTACCGGTAAGTCATTTTCTTCTTTAAATGTTATACAAATAGCGTTACAATATTTTACTTGAATTCACTGAAACATCAACTACAGATAACCCCATTTTCATATGGATGTAAACAAAATTGTATTATGGCCATCTATTTTGATATAAACAAATGTAAACTTGAAGCAGTTCAGATGATTGAGAACAGAATTCAGCACAAACTCTGAAATGTTAAAAGCCTGTGGGACGAAGGGCTTTCACAAGATATCATCAAAACCCGCAAAAGACACATCTAGAGAATAAGAGCTTTAATTTGATACCCAATATGCATATAGAAATACAGGGTTAGTAAAAAGTCTGGAGACACCCTGTTAATTTTTTAACGGCCCATACTAGAAAAACTAAACTCAGCACACCTTTATGGCATGTTATGAAGTACTTTTTGGGCATAACCGCCACTTGGTGTGCTACATCAAAACTCAAAACTTTCAAATGGTAAGACCCATCGAGTGACCCCTCATTTTGAAGGTCCTGGTAATATAAAACCAACAACGCAAACTAGAGGTCTCTATCTCAATCTAGTCAAAAATGGCAGCGGATTATAGGCCGTTAAAAAATTAACAGGGGGTCTCCAGACTTTTTACTAACCCTGTATATTAAGAGGTCGATTTGCTGCACACAAAAATCCAACAAATTCTTTTAATAATATAGATACTTTATTGTCTGTATCTACATGATAATTAATTAATTTTTACCTTATGTATAATATTAAAGTCGTTATAATTTATTTTTTTAATTTTGACACATTTTTCATTGAAGTCTTCAATAGAATAGATTGGATCTTCAGTAAGGATTATAAGTATTGTAAGTGCAATTTAAAAAAAATAATCAAATGGCAAATTTAGAATTTAAAAAATATTGGAAGCAGACCGTTTATAAATTTTTAATCCTACCTGTGTCAGGCTAACAAATAGTAATACGTATTTAAACAAATCTAATATTAAACATTTAACGGACACTGAGGTATAAATCTACCAGCTACAGTAAAAAAATAATTACTTTTATTGCCATTTATTTTAATTTGATGAAAGTCATTTTGGTTTTCGAAAAAAAACTTTTCATTTTGAAATTGATGTTAAAAATGATTAAAATGTAGATGAAAACCTCCACTACTTTCTGTGAACGACCAGGTAGTTAAAAATTCCATTGATTTCCAAAGACTCCAACACTTTCGGAAGAAACATTGCACAATATTCATCATTGTAATATTTAGCAAAAACATTCTCAACTTTAGATTCCTGGTCTTCAGAGGAGAAAAAAGAAAAATCCATCGGATCTGGGTGTACAAGACCAGGCAGCCAAGAACTAGAGATATACAGAGCCAATGGACTAAACCTTCGCACCTCTGCCATCATCTGGTCATATGTTAGTCTTTCATCACAGTCGAATTGCTTTAGATTTTCGTTAAAACTGTCAAGATATATTCTGTACAAATCGTCCAATCTGTTTCTCTTCACATCAAAATTTGCACTAGACCAAAGGAACGTCGTCAAATCAGATATAGGTGACCCATATGAAGTCCCCTGGAAGTCAATGATCTTGATGTCGCACACTGTGTCGTTCTTGTACCTAAACATCATGTTGGTTATCCATGGATCTCCTTGTTTGATCGTCTTAATTACTTCTCCACTTGGTTTGTGTGTTTCAACCAGAATATCCCATAGATGCGGTGTAATGTCTTTTACTGTGTCGAGAAATTCCTTCATTGTAACCAGTTTCTCCATTTCTCTGATTAACCTATTCATCCCACCATTAATTAGAGATATAAACAGCTCTCGGATATTTGAATCATTCGAGAACATTATTTCTTTTTTAATAGGCTGCAATAATTCAGGATGCTTTTTGAAAACCGCAACAGACACCGAGTGAAATGAAGCCGCTGCAAGCATATAGAGGCGGCAGTGGTCAAAGTCTAACAGCTTTGTTCTATCAGCCATAACAAATCCTTTTTCTTTCAAGTCTTCAAGTATTGTCACAGTTGATTTTGGAGAAAAGAAGCTTTTGGCAGCAAAATTAACATCACAGAACTCTTTTGCTTTTGGTATAAAGTTATAGTAGAATGAAGGTTCCAACAGATTAAGTTCTGTTACTAATTCTTTCATCGGCCCTTCAGTAAGTTCATTTTTGACAATGAATCTTGAAGTATTCACCACAGAATCATCTTGGCCCACTCTCCACTCCAGCTCAACTCTGATGATGAAGCTCCCGTAGTTGTTGCCAGGAGGAACAGCTGATGAAGTGGTCAAGTTTGTTACCACAATGTTGTTGTTGTCTTCTTCTTTACGGAGACTCTGTTGAAAAAATTCTTTTGTCACCCATTCGGGAAGTGACGACTCCATCTATACCTAAAAAGGAATGTGAAGGTTTTAACTGTTAAGCTTTAGGTAGGCTACATATTTATAAATAAAATACTCCTAGTACCACCAGTAGTGTAGTAGTAATATCCAATGGGGATTTTCATCTAAAGAGCATAAGCAATAGAAAAGTGGCAGTGCCTTTATCAAACCAAGTTTGAATCAAATATGGATGTGGGAGGAGTGAGATGTTTGTACTTGACGCCATCTGAGTTTTTAGTCATGGTCATCTAAGTATGAAGCTAAGGATCACAAATTTGAGAAATCTTTTTTTCAAAAAGCCAAATGAAAGGCATAGATGAGAAATTTCTCCAAAAAATATCAGTTTTTCAATAAACTCTTTCCTAAGGGCACAAACATCATTTTAGAGCGGGTTCCCCCATGTAAAAGGGCCTGTTTACCATGTAAACATGGTCCTACAAAAAATAACCTCCTGGCATTATTTAAGTGTTTATCGAGTTGAAATAAACTGTAAAATATTCACAAAGATCCAAACTATGTACCGGCTCCGGCTGAACTGAAACTTTGTAACTGTTCCTTTCAGTATTTACAAAATCATTTTGGAAATCGATAGATAAGTATTTTTTACATGCGATTTTAACTTCTAAATAAGTAATAGTTAAAACTATTTTTGTTCCACCCACTAAGCTCTACTATGTTAAGAGCACATCAAGCACACAATCATTGGAAACAAATTAGTTTTAGAATGTTGAGAGCTTGTAGTGTAGAGGTATGTTCAGGAAAATTAACATGTTTAGCCGCCATCTTGAATTGACCGGGTAGAACCCTCCTTTAAAGGGTTTTAATCAATCACATTAAAAAAACCGAAGATAAATCATCAGTTACATTTTTTGCCGTTTTAATTGTTAGGTTTACTTTTTCCTTTGTTAAGCTATGGATAAAACATACTCCCATCCTAATGGATGAGCTGAAGAAAATTGTATCATTAGTTCTGTCCAGTTCACTGTAGATGCCGTGTTTTGTTTAAATAAAACAATATAATCATAAACAATAACTCATCCTCTAATTATGTAACCAAACAGTAGGCCTAGAGCACAAACCATGAAATGAACTCTAAAATAATAGAAAACAAATTTTGTCGTCACTAGCCACCAGTGTCACTGGACATGAACTAGACACAAAAACGAGCTTCAAAATTTACAATGGCATGTCTACTTGTGTTGGTTAATCTATGGTTAACTTCTGATCCTCATTGTAAATGTTTGTATTGCAATAACAATAAGGTTATAATAGTTAATTCAAATAACAAAGGTGGTTCAAATGAAAAATAAGGCCTATCTGCGGCTTTGATTCTGACACACAGTTTATAGGAAATTCAAAAGAGATGTTCATTAAATAAAATAAACAATAAGTTCAATTTCCTGTAATCTGATGTGTGTAACAGTGTTAAGTGTATATTCAAAAACACATTATTCTCTTCTATATTCCCACCCTGTTGCAGCTAGTTTAATTAAAGCTGAATAATCAAGTTTAGTTTTGAAACTGAAAAATGGCTAAGCATCTCTTGTTGACCGTATTGGTTTTTGTTTACTTGGCATACCATCAATCAGTGCAGAAAGTTATAGGTGCAGGTAATTTTCGCTTATCGAGAAAAAAAAGGCAAGCAAGAGACGTGTAACCAAACCAAATTTTAACAGGTTGTCTGAACTGGAATCCGGATATTATACGTTAAATTTGATGGTTAAAAATTCCTTTAACTGTACCCTACCTTAATTGTGGAATAATTGCCAGTAGTATATGGCTGAACCTCCAATCAACACCGTAAAATTGGTTCTCTTGATTTCTTATGAAATCGTGATTGCGGGAGATTATCACGATATCGCTGAGACTGCAAAATATGTCCACAGGTGTTGCCGCCACCGCGAGAGAAAATCATCGGTCTTCACTTTAAATTATTTTATATTATCGCGGTTCTAAAAAATCTGTTTGCGGGCCTATGTGGCCCATGGGTCATGGTCATGGGTTGGAGATCCCTGATCTTAAACGTCACTTTCTTTCATCTTTAGATAAATCTTGTCAATGTTGGTATAATGTAAGAGTCTTAGTAAACAGTCATATTCCAGTCACATCATTTTGTGAATAACTGAGACACAAAATTTATGTTGAGTTGAGATCATGTTGACATTAATATTTATTAAATGTCTTTACAAATACATAAATCCTGTCAATCAGTGGAATAATTACATTTTCATAGTCATAACCCTTTATGCCACCTTACTATTTATTTAATTTTATTATTTAGTATTTCCATACCTTCTTTTTTAAATAGAAAATATTTATTTTAAAAATGTAGACAATTCACTGCACAATCTTAGCTAAAAGATGGACAAAAGACATTTTATATTTAGAGTTGAGAACAATATTTGGTTTAATAGATTGAAATTTACTTTGAAATTTCATTGGCTTTTTAAATAAGTTGACAGTCTAATCCACAAGGTTGGCTTCTGCTTATATGAATTACACTTTTGGATATATTTTGCAAAAATGCTACATATTTTTCTTAAGTTAATGGGAACCAAAGAATAAATCAAGAATCATACTTTACTATTTGTGTACTATATGAGATATTTAAAAATACTAATTTACCTCTGTGTCAATGTACCAAAAGCCCAAGGTGTTAGTTGTTGTCACTGCACTGACTCAAGGCAATATGACATCACTTGAGACCACTTTTGGCTAACCTTCAAACACAATCTTGAGTGTGGGGTGGGGAGTGGTTCCACCAAGCAGTTTACCACTTCCATTCAACAGAGCCAAGTGCGTTTCCTGGTTGGATTCTATAATAAGTTGGGATGTAAAACTAAAATATCTCTTCTGCTGTCACACTCAAGAATTAAGTCGTAAGCAATTTCATATGATTAAACATCTGTCATTGTTATTAGTCTATGTGGTACCATAGACTAAGCAACACTAAGGGAGTATGTTTTATCTATGGTGGTACCTTATTGACATCGTTAAATTAGAAGGGTCTAAATTGTATTTATGGTAGTAACAAGTATTGCTGGAAAGATAATTTATGTGTGCTATCAAATTACCCAAGACTTAAATTTAATTTAGGAATTCTTTGAAATCATAAACAAAAAGGGGTTTGTTTTGTTATTATACATACAAAATTGCTTAGTTATTACAATTTTTTAAAAAGCAAATAAATTTTAAATTAAATTTTCTGTCAGAAATGAAAAGGCTGTAAAATGTTCAAATCACACTGATACTGAAAAACACACACCGGTTGAGTGTAGAATGAACTGAAAAATATTTTGTAGTATGCTGAGAAAGTATTCACTATCATGTAGCAATTAATTGAGATTAAAGTTAAAGCATAGATAAAACATACTCCCTTAGTAGATTTCTCATCCTTATGGAACAGCTGAATACAATTTTATTGTTAGTTCATGTACGGTTTATGTAGAGGTCGTGTTTTGTTTACAATTTGTTTCCCGTTATTACAGCCATTTAAAACCTCGTTTAACCAAATAATACGATCTAATCATAAACAATAACTTGTCCCCTAGTTATATAACCAAACAGTAAAGCACAAATCAAGAAATTAACCCTAAAATAATGGAAACAAAGTTTCATCGACACTAGCGCCTTTGTGTCACGTACATGAACTAGACACGAAAAACGTGCTTCAAAATTTACAATGGGATGAGAAGTCTACTTGTGTTGGTTAGTCTATGGTTAAAGGTATTAATATGCAGGCTTTCAGTTGAATACAAGAAAGGATTGTGTAAACAAGAATGGTTTATTTATCAATTTTGTTTATTTATAACTCTCACACAACATCAATTTGCTTGACAAATTATTTGTTCTGTATCTACAAACGAACAAGTTGATAGGTATAGCTGATTTGAGTTTAAGATTTGTTCTGAAATATTCAAAGAACAAATTTTTCTGTTTTATTACATAGACAATTTGGCTTCCTAAAATTTTATGAGAATGCTGAGATAACCACATTCATAAAATAACCCATAAACAATTAAACTGCTTCTATCAGTTGAGTACTTAGATAACTTACTGTGTATATCATATCATCTAATAATTGTGCCTACCTCATCCATAATATTGCAATATGTGTTACTTTTAATCTTTGATATTGTGATGACTGTCATACTGTCAAGTTTTCATTCACCTTGATTATTATTTTGAGGTGGAGTCAGTCGTCTATTCGTCAATTTTTCAATGTAGGAATACTTACCATTACCTAAATTATTATTATCATTATCATCATCTTTTTGAGAGGGGGATGCCACCTATATGTGGTTTTTTAACCCAAATATGAGTGAGGGATGAGTGTGGTTAGTGTGAGATGATCTGTGTATAGCTTACTGCATCAGCTGTTTCATAGTCAGGATCATTTTATGAAATGATCAAGGGCAGCTGGGTCCAGTTTCGAACCATCAAAATGTTACTTACTTTTCTTAGGATCGATCCAGCAAACCTTTTGATTGTTGGACGAGCACTATAACCACTAGGCTATCAAGCCATAGTGTACGAAATTATAGGATTATAATTTATGGGATTCTTGAAAAAGTCTGGCTGGAACAGCATATTTCCACAAGTTTCCTCCCCACTATACCACTGGGTCTCTGAATGTTGTTTCGTTGGAATCCTGATGCGTACGTCAAAGTATAAACCGTACGACAAAGTATAAACTGTACGACAAAGTATAAATACGCAGCAATTAGCAGCTTTCTGTACTATAAACAGTACAAGGAAGACAACTTTGTTAAGCGACTGTAGGAAAACAACTATTTAGGTCGTTAAAAATAGGCGTACAATGTTCATATTTTCCTACCCAGTCAATAATGTGTACAGCCAGGGCCACCTTTAACTCCCCTAGTAGCACAAATATGTATTTTATAAATATTTTATATATTCAAAGTCGTATTTGATAGAACCTCGAATCAAATATATAAATAATATACCTTTAATAATAGTTTGATGTATTCAAATATATATTTCAAATATTACCAAAAAGCAATGCAAAATAACAATTAAATATAAGTTTTGAATATATAAAAGAGATTCATAATATATATTGATAAAATAAGTATAGAATCTATAATATACATATTTTATATGTATATTTTTCCTATTAAATATTTAAAAAAATTATGTGTTGAGGATATTTTAAATATATATATAAAATATTTTTGAACTATATTATATATTTAAAGTATTTATAAATATATTTTGAAACACGTCAGATATTTTTATTGATAAAATAATAATTTGTAGAATATATACAGGGTTATTACAAATGATGTTCCTGATTTTGATTATAAATATTACTGGGTTAATTTGTTTCAAGACTATTTTAATTGGTACCATTGGAAAGAAAAACTCATAAAGTTTCATTTACATTGGTTTGGGTGCATATCAGCTGTTTGTCAAGTCAATTGTTGTAAGTGTTGTGTAAAGGCTGAATTTGAAGGCAGGAAAGCTTTTTGCCAGTTGGAATATTACATTAACCAATCTGTTATTAGTGTGCAACGACACTTAAGAACCAGGTTTAACGATTATCCTCCTAGTAACCACTATATTGGCAAGTGTCACTTGAAATTTAAGAGAAATGGCTGCATTTGAATGTTACCTGTAGTAGGGTTGAACTTAACAATGTGCTGCCTGAGATATGGAACGAGCTCGGTGGTCCGAATAATGACACACCCCTGAACTGGCCTACAAGATCTCCGGACATCACCCCCTGATTTTTTTCTTGTGGGGATACATCATAGATAAGGCGTACACATCACCATTATCAAGCATACTTGAGATCCAGCAACGAATTACCAAAGCTATCGAAACAATAGACCTAGACACACTTTTCAAAGTCTAGCAAGAGCTTGACTACATTATTGACATCTGTCGTACCACAAGGGGTTTCCGTATCGAGCATTTACAGTTATGTGTATCTGTGTTAAAACTTTTTGAGTTTTTCAAAAGTTGTAACTATTTTATTTCTTTCTATAACAAATAAAACTATATTTCATGTATGTATGAAATCATGAACATCATTTGTAATAACCCTGTATAATCTATTATAATTGGCAATTAAATAATTTGCATCTTTTTGTTTTTTATAGTGTCTCAACACATAATTTTTTTAAATATTTAATAGGAAAAATATACATATAAAATATACATGCATTTTTTGTATGACAATTGCAATTGTGAAAGCGTTCAAATTAACTAAATAGTAATACATACTCTGAATGGTGCCACTCTATCATGCACTTAAAGAAAAAATTACGCATATTTATGAGGCAGTATACTGTTTGACAGCTACATGTTGGTCAAACGAAAAAAGTGTTGATGGGTTTTATTTTTTAATTCCAGTATGTGACAATGAATGTGATCATAGAAATCTCGAATGATTGGCTAGAAAAGGATGCTAGTGACTGGCGACCTTTTAAGAAACTAATTACTGTTGTATATGTCGTTCTAAAAATAATTATTTGATTTACTTATGTCATAAATTACATAATATTTGTCATAGTATTTAAATTAATTTTTGTAGATTACAGTATTTGTATTTGTGGGGACTACTCACTATTCACTACAGCACTATTCAACTCAACAACTTGATGCCAAAACAGATTAACAGAATCATATTATACTGTAGTATCAAAAATATTTCAAGTATTGCAACCATTGCAACTGTCGGCTACTCTTTCACCATTTGAAAACTAAGACTAACAACAGTCACAGATAGCTCAGAGGTAAGGTAAGAGGCTCATGAGTCGAAGGACCCAGGTTCGAGACCCATCCGGGCCAAAAAAATGATATCTAGTTTTTTTTTCAAAATTTGTTTTTATAAGCTATTTAATCAATTTACTCAACTGATAATTGTGCTTTTCATACTAAATCTATATTATTTTGTGTTTTTATGTTTAGGCCCCATGGGATGATTGATAGTGATATTAAATACATTTTTTATTTTAATATTATTCACTAAAATATATTATCGGAACATATTTTTTTAATATTTAATATATTCAACAACATATTTTTTTATATATTTAATATATTTTAAATATTATATAAAATTGACATTAATACACACTTGAGATATATAAAATAGATTTTAAATATATTTATTCATATGTATTTAATATATATTTGTGCTACTAGGGTCCAGGCCAGCCACGGCCTGGTAGAATTGGCAACACTGCAAGTGGTGTTGTCTAGCGCATGACGTCCCACAAGATAAGATTTTCTGTTATGTTTGGGTTTTGCTTTGCTTGTTTTTGGTTCATGCATAATTTTTGTTTCTGATTTGCACTCAAATGCTATATTATCTAATAATTTTCTTATCTTAGTAGATCGTTATGGTGAACTTCTTCCTAGTTGTCAACTTGTATTTATTGTTACTATTTATTGTTGTATTTGTATTATTGTTGTATTTATTGTTATCTCGTAGCTTGTTACTGTTCTGAATTGTATTACGTTTGCATCTTGTTGTTTCCTTAAATTTGTATCACAACCTTAATCATCATTGGCGTCAGCCGTTGAAACAATAAATAAATAAATAAACATGGCAGACAGGTGACACCAGCTCATTAATTCACGAATTATTCATTTAAATTTAAATGTATGAACATAAATTTATTAAAAGATTGAAAATAAAATATATATAATTGAAAACCAAAACAATCAAATCAAATCAAATCAAAATTTTCTTTATTCATTATGTACACATAGAGAACAGAATGGCGCCAATAAGTACTATTATAAACTAGTAAGTACAACTATATATAATACAATAATAAATTAAAATTATAATCACTGTAAGAAATTAAATTAACTGTTACAGACAACATATGCTCAAAAAAATTCATTAAAACTGTACAAAGGTTTAACAATAATAAATGACTTCAATTTCTTTTTGAAGGACCCAAAATCAGTTATACATTTTATGTTGTCTGGTAATGAATTATAAAATTTGATGCCTGAATATGTTGGCTTCTTCTCATAAAACGTTAGCTTATGTCAATTAAAACAAAAATTATACTTATTTCTAGTTTCATATCTGTGGTTAAAACCTAGCATACAATGACTATTTTGATTTTTTTTATCCACAGATCCACAGAATCAGATCATAGATTAATTGGCTGTAAACTGTCATTATTCCTAAATTTGAAAAATGTTCTCTGGCTGACTCAAACCACTTAAGTTTCATTATTATTTTTATTGCTTTTTTTTGTAGTATCATGTTTAAATTTTCATTAGAGGTGTTACCATAAACCGACAAACCAAAAGAGACATGAGAGTGCACAAAAGCAAAATAAACTGCTTTAAGGGTTTTAATATCACAAAATGGTGATCATTTTCTAAGGATGAAAATACCTTTTGACTTTTTTTACAAACTTGAGATACATGAGTGTTCCAACTAAGAAGTCTATCAACAGTTCAACCAAGGAATTTTGTTTCCTTAACTTCATCAATAAAGGAATCATTAAGACAAACATTCTTTACCACAGACCCACTTTTCCATTTTAGTTTTCCTATTTGAAGCGGAAAATTAATATATTTAGTTTTTTGTTTATTTAATAAAAGGTTTAGATAAGCTAAATGTTGTTGGATTGCATTAAGTTTTATAAAAGAAGATATTTCTATATCATTTGCATGGTATCCGGAAAGTTTTATATTTACATCATCTGCATATAAAGTGATTTTACTTTGATCACTGAAATTAGCTAAGCTATTGATGTAACATAAAACCCCGTCGCAGCAAACCTGCATAGTAAGCGAATTTCCATTTACCCGGCTTGATTTCTACTAAAATATTCCCTATAAATTTTTAGATTTATTTCCTATTTAAATAACATTAATTTTAGTGAGTAGTTAGGTTTGCTGCTACGGGGAAGATGTTGAGGTGTGTTTTTTCAATTGAAATATTAATAGCTTAGTATGAAATAAACCAAATTGCCAAATTTGATTAAAATATATCCATAAACAAGCAAACTAGAACAGTTTATTTATTCTCCATAGGAATAACATGGGAATTTTAAATTTACAATTTTTTTAATTTTCTCCGTAGTCAATGAACATTCAAAAACACTTCAATATACTAAATTATTTGTTTTTTTTTAAGCTCTTCAAAATGGTCTAGAGAAAAATTTAGAAATTTAAAGTTTTTAAGGTCAAAAATGAGAAAAACCCATTTTTACCCCATAAAACCCCCCATAAACCCCTGATCCCATGGTCCGATTATGCTGGTTCGCAAACTCGTTCGAATAAATGTAAGTTTACACGTTTTTGCCAAATTCCATCAAAATGGGATCAATTTTGCTCGAGTTATCGCGCTAACGGACACATATATAAATATATATGTATATATATGTTATATTTGTATATTATATATATATATTATATTATATTATTATATATGTATATTATTGAGCGGAGCGAAGCGAAGCGAGCGAAGCTCTTATACTACACTCCTGCTTTTGTTTTACAAATACTCCTCCTGAATGGCTGAAGCGATCTGCATGAAATTTAGCACAGTCATAGTAACCAACCATGGGAAGGTATAAATCTGAAATGGTACAAATCGGACCACAGGGCTTTTCCCTATGTGAATTTAAACTTTTAGAAATTTAACATGGGCCTTATGGGCTAATTGGTTGTCATGACAGTAATTGCAAGATAACAATAAAAAGGTAAACAAAAGCTGTAACATGTGTTTACCAATAAATCATCTAAACTAGCACATTGCAAAATAGAGAACAAAAGGGAAGAACAATCGGATTGATACCGTTGAGCATTATTTGCTACAAAATGTATAACCAATAAGGATTATGAACCATTGGCTTGTGATGTTACAAGTAGACATTTTTCATTTACGTGAACCAGACGTACAATTAACTTTGAATACTGCACATAGGGATTCCAAATTATGTGAACCTAATACATCATTAACTTTGGATACAGCAATTAGACATTACATTAACGTGAACCAGATGCATTATTGAATTTAGATACTGGAAGTATAGATATCCCATTTACAAGAAACAGAGACATCGACTTTGGATACTTCAAGTAGACATTTAATATATGTAAACTAGATGAACTGTTGACTTTGATACTGCAAGTAGACATCCGATTTACGTGAACCAAATGTATCATTAACTTTGGATAGGTACTGCAAGTATACATGTAATTTATGAGAACCAGATGAACCATTGATTTTAGATACTGCAAGTAGACATTTCATTTACGTGAACCAAATGTGCCATCGACATTAGATACTTCAAGTAGACATTTCATTTATGAGAACCGGATGAACCATTGACTTCGGATACTGTAAGAAGACTAGACATCCCGTTTACGTGATATAAATGCACCATTGACATTGGATACTGCAAAGAGACATCTCATTTACGTTAACCAAAAGGAGCATTGACTTTGGATACTGTAAGTATACTTCCCCTTTACGTATAACAAATGTAGCATTACCTTTGGGTTCTGCAAGTAAACATTCCATTATTTATGTAAACCAAACGTACCATTGAATAAGGATTCGACCAGGAGATGTCTCATTTACGTAAACTAGATTTAGCATTGACTTTGGATACAGTAAGTAGACATTCCATTTACAACAGACGTAGCATTTACTTAAAAAAATGATTAATATACCTTTATACCATGCATCCATCGTTGACCAGTAGTGACTGGATAGATTTCAGTTTTAATACTAGATAGGCTATTTAAGCGGTTAACATGGCTGTAGTAAGTAGTAACAAGGTCCATTCCATACTTGCTCCGCTCAATATTGCAAGCATACGACTGCATTGCACACCTAGTATATCTATATATATATTATATATATATATATATATGTTAATTAGGGACGTTTGACACTAAACAACCCTCCTTGCGACGTTGCCAATACTACCAGGCCGCGGCCTGTAGTTAAAGGCGGCCGTGGTACAGCACGGGTTTTCAGTTAGTAAAATGTCGGTTATGTGCGGGGAGCAACCCCACGATAATCAATTGTTGTAGGATCAAGCACAAACAAGGGAAAACTTTCCCTTTGTCTGTGATTCAAGAAAAAGGCGACTACATTCGAAAATTCAATCCGATCCAATTCCAATTTTCCAGCAGATCGACCAGCCAGATCAGATCAGGATCAGCGATCAGATCCGATCGGATCTAGAACCAAGCCAAGAACAAGAGAACTACTAAACTAAAACTAAACTAAACACTAACCTCAAACCTCAAGCTCAAACCTCAAACCTTACTCACTCACTAGCTACTACTTTTGGTTAGATTATGTTTTAGGAACAAAAGACATTAATTTGAATCGACGATCATTCATCATGTAAGTTACTCACTAAAGTAAGCATTAATAGTCATTTTGATTTTAATTTGTAATATTGATTAATCATTCACGAGGCAAACTGATTTAGTTGGCCTAGTATATCCCGTATTGCCCACAGCCTGTTGACAAGCCGGGAAGCTGGCCCTATTCTCGCCTCCCGTTTGTTAAACAACCCTCCAAAACCCAAATGGATTTAATATGGTACTTTAAAACCAACTATGCGAAAACAACTCAACCGTAATAACTGAAAAATGTTAATGACATAGGCAATAAACATGAAGCCTAGGCTAGGTTTAAACTATTAGGCCTAGCCTATGTTACCCTACTAAATTACCAGGAGAGCAGGCTTTGTTAGAGCAGGGTTGCCACCTTAGGTTAGGGAAAAATCGGGACATGGCTCCCATCCCCCCGGATTAACATAGGCTTAAATGCAGGCATAAGGAATCAAAATCGGGACTGTCTAGGCAGAATCGGGCGGTAACCCTGTGTTAGAGTGATAACTTTAACAGTCATATTTTATTTAATAGACCATTAGCCTATGTCTGATCAAAGCCTAGGAGCGGGCTAAGGACTCACCGACAGTGAGGAAGAATTTTATGCTTGCAGCTTGCACTCCAGTCTGGTTTGCAACTTTAGAGTTTGAATAATTATGTGGCAGGGCTTGGTGGGAGAGGCCCTCGTGAATAACAAACTAATGTAGGGTATCTTATTTGTCATTGTTTATTATTTATTATAATTGTAGAATGTGATGCAAACTAATTAGGCCCACGGTATTCATAATCCGGTATTCATCATACCTATTGTGTAAATATGATTATAAGGATTAAGGAATAAAGAAATACCTAGACCTAGTCTATTTGTGATTTGTTTAACTTACTCTTTTAGGCTTTTTTTTTTTGTAGCGTCAGCTGTAGCTACGCTATTTTTAAGATTTTATAGCTTTAGCTGTAGCTAGCTACATTTTTAAAGTAGTTGTAGCGGAATTTTAGCTACTTTTCTCGCTACATTAACATTGTTTGAGATAGTGATTTTTATCATAACCTCAACCCCTTAAACGTGAAACAACCTCTTTCAAACTGAGATTTTCAAAAAAAATTAGGCCTAGGCCTACTTTCTTGGCTTCATACAGCTGGTTGCAGCCGTTTCATTCCCTATTACAGAATTATAACGTTGTGTGGACATGGAGGCCATTAAATGAGTGTTATCCACATTTTTGGCTCTCATTTCCTTAATTTACTACTCTATGATTACTGTCAGATAAAATAAAATCGCTAGATGCAGACGACGTTTAAACGTTACCGGTGACAAGAGAAACTATCGAATGCTTGCAAGTGATTGACAGGGAAATTAGTAATCAATTTAGTTTCTTTATTATATCGATAGTGTTTCAACTTGGCTTTTAATGGAAACCAACACTAAACCTTAAAATAATGAGAAAGCTGGTCTATTAACCTTTGCTTCAGCTGTTGATTGTGGTTCATCATCACAAACCCTTCCTTGGTTAGATTACGAAGATTTTTCAAAGGTTTACTAAATTAACAAAGAGGAAATTACCTTATGTGATTTAAGATATGTCTAGACTAAATTATAATTGTAACGAAAAAATCTCCATACATATAACATGAAACTTACATTGAAAAAATAGCATGGTTTGCTCCTGCTAACAGCTCTTGTATAGGACTATTCCTAGGCTATGCTATGGTTTTGGTTTAAGACGAATACCAAGTTCCAAGTTCAATTATTAGGAATATATCTGTTTAGTCCTTGCAAGAACAAGCCTACTATTAGCCAACTTGTTACAAAGCCAAGTAGGCCTACATGTTACTTTACAAATTTCAACATGTTTAAATTAAAAGCCGATTTCAGGATAAGTTGCTGAATACTGTTTTCTGTACCAACTAGGTCGAAGCACAATTTGCCCTATGCATAATGACAATAAAGGGACGATTTTTTTACATTGAAAAGTGTTATTTACAGAACAAGTAACTTATCACTTTAAAGTTATAGCAATGTCATTTTTAACATTAAAAGTAAAGAAAGGCAATAGACTCCAATTTCAGTAGGCTAGGCTCTGTAACACAAAAAGTATTTTTAAATAATAGTTTTACAGTTTTATTGGTCTTAATTGTTGATATAAGACATCTATAATTGAATCTATATTAAAGAAATAAAATGAGCTTTTAAAATATAGTTTGGTTGTATGTCCTTTGAACTTAATGAAATTTTTATTTAAGATGCTTAAAAATATTCAATATTAAAAAATAAGTACTAAATATGATGGGACACCCAACTATTTGGTTCTGTTGTCAATTATCAATTATCAATCATTAAGATGGGGACGCCACTTAGGTGCGTATTTTAACCCAAATATGAGTGAAGAATGAGTGTAGAATGGTGTGAGATGATCTATGCAGCTTTGTTACTGACTAAGATCAGCTGTTTCATTAGCCAGGATCATTTATTTAACCCTTAGAGTGCCAGGCGAGAAATAAAAGTAACGCTCAAAAAATGCCGATGATTTTTCCCGAAGGTCGCGCTAAAAATGCCGAGCGCGATCTGGCGATTTTTAGGTTAAAATTTCGTAAAAATCGAATTTTTGATATTTCGACCAACGAAAATCGATGTATCGCATCTAGCAACTTTTGACTCAATGTTAATATATGGGTTAAAAGAATCCGAGTATCCATTCGGTTGTTATGACAACTGTTCGATCATTACGAAACGTCCGGTCAGCCGGACGTTGGCACTTTTGGCTTGTTCTAAAAACGTCCGGTCGGCCGGACGTCGGCACTTTTGGCTCGTTTTAAAAACGTCCGGTTCCCCGGACGTTGGCACTCAAAGGGTTAAAGCCCAATGATCAGGAACAGCTGGGTTCAGTTTCGAACCATCAAAAAGCTACTGACTTATCTCAGGATCGAACCGGCGACCTTTGTAATGTTAGGTTTATAATGCCAACAAATTAAATACAATCTAGGAATAATTTGTTTTCCAAGTAATGTTAGATACAATACTGACATTTTTTTATGTTTGTTCAATAAAAATGTAGTTGTAATAATTAGTTTTACATTTACCTAATGTGCGTGGAATAAAAAGTAACGTCTTTGGAAAATTTACTAAAATTGCTTTGTAAGTAGCTAAAATTGTAGTTGTAGCTAGCTACTTTTTCGGAGCTGTAGCTGTAGCTAAGCTACTTTTTTGGAAATGTAGCAGTAGTTGTAGCTAGCTACATTTTAAAAGTAGCTTCCCCATCACTGCTTACACCTTAGTATTAGGCCTACGTGTGTGTAATAGAGTGGTTATGTTTTATAAATAAGTTAGGCCTATACAATTTGTATATTGTATCTATGCAGCATAATCAGTTAGGCCTATATTAATCAAACATATTTGTAGATATTCGTTCCACTGTAGATAACTTACTGATCTAGTTTTGAACCTTAAAATTGTATAAGCCTAGGCTACTATTTGTATTTTCATTGTATTTTTGGTTTCAAAAGCTTTGGTAACAATATTTGGCCCATGGTTTGTTTCAGAGTTCCTCTTCATCATGTCTACAGCTAATAATAACTCTCGGAGGGCATGCTGTGGTCTTAATCCTATATTTGCATCTGATTTGAAGTTAACCCTTGAAACAGCTTCTGCCAACTGGTAATAAAATTCTCATCTAGGTTATTTATTTAGTAGTTATAAAATGAATAAACTTAGGCCTAGCCTACTTGTTTGATAAGAAATAGCCTACCTACTTATTGTTTGGGTGTTTACAGGCAATAAAGTGTGTAAATTATTTACAATCAAATTGTCACATATAGACAAATATTATTTTCAACTTCAAATTAGGGTTGTTCAACACCTAACTTAAATATTTGTCACTATACCGTTTTCAGGTGGGGATTAGAATAATATTAGGATGGAAATCTTGCATTTAATACTGTGTTTTGCAAGAGTATATACCCTATGTTTGCAAAGTCTGTGCGAATAATATATTATTATTATTATTTAATAGTCCAGGATGTCCAATGAATGGTTTGATGGACAAAAAATGTGAGAACCAACCGCCGTTTTGAGATAGGTATGAACTGTACCCACAAAAAATTTATCTTCTCTCACATTGTCACAAAGTACAAGGCAGAAAGCCGTTGCAATCCAGCAGTGCTCTATCCACACTAGACCTTCTACAGAGCTCCGATCCTCAACTCGCGTGTGCGCATATACTTGGAGAGCATTCTATTGGCTGTCATGGCGTGACATCACTCTCTTCTCTTGAGGGAACACCATTACCGCAACGATACAGATACAGCCATCGGTGTTCGTGGTGTAGTGGATAAATTCCTCGCCCTATATCCAAGTGGTAACCAGATCGAATCCCACCAGGACACTAAGTTTTTGTCAAAGATTTTGCCTACAATGTGATTATTTCTTAACTGTACCTATATCTTTTGTTAGAATTTGAGGCATTTATAATTTTATTTGATGAACAGAACTATTTTTTCGATTAGTAATGAACCTTCATTCGATTTTTTCATTATCAGCAATTTTGGTTAGTTAGGTTAAGTTATGACTATAAACCCATTCATTTTTCAGTTTTTATTTAAACTCTCATTTCGTTGGTATCGAAAAACCGCTGCTAAAATAAAAATCGTGCAAGGAGCGGAGCTCTGTAGAAGGTCGAGTCTCTATCCACTAAGACTGATACCTAGTCTTCTGAAGTCAAGGTAATAACTGAACAATCATGTTTTTGGCTGTGCCTGTATATTACTTTCAAAACTGCTGACATGATATTAAAGCCAAAACTTTGTTTGAAAATCTAAGACTTATTTGTATTAATCTTGGTATTTTTTGAGAATTGAACTCTTGTTTTAGCTACGACTTCATATGTACCCCAATAAGTCATCCTCGAAGATTTCGAGACCTGCTCAATCCGAGCCTTGCTAGCAACGATCCTTTTACAAGATCAGATTTGATTCTGAGTTCTGAAGGTAAGATGTTGTTCCTCAGCATGAACCTAGTACTGATCCCCGTATTTAACCTGTGATTTTTTTTGTGTGTTTTGTGTTCCTGGAATTCTTTTCTTAGATAACTTAGTTGTACGTATTTATTCCTTCTCCCTCAGTGTTAGGTTTTGTTTCTTGTTATGTGTGTAGAACTTATTAGCCCCTAGACTCTGACTTGTTTCAGGTAGGCCTATGTTAGCTAAATTCTACCCCCTTCTACAACAAATTTTAATCAGCCACTTAGCTCTCCTTTAAAATATTACCTATAGTTCAATATATATATATATATATATATATATATATATATATATATATATATATATATATATATATATATCCATATATAAAGCCAAAAGTACCCATGAATTTTGAGAAAACTACAAGTCACACCCTCATAAACCATATACTTAAAATGTTTGACATGACAAGAAACCTTCTATTTGCAAAACTATCTATTTGTTCATGAATTGCCCTTTAAGATCGTAATTCCTTGCCAAAGGGAACTTTCCATACACCTAATGTAAAAAATACCTCAGCTGTACTTATTTGTATATTATTCTTTCAATTTATTACCTTACTAGCAGAGTACCCGTCCTTCGTACGGGGTTGGCATATAAGTATAAAATACTTATTGCAGTTATAGGCCTACTCAAGCTTTGTGTTTGCAATGGGAGAGGACAAATTTGAAGAAAATTGTTTACTATATAAAATTTACGGTATACTATAGTATTACAAATCTACCAAAGCCATAAATGTTCGACTACTTCACCTAAACAACTGAGACAGATAAATTATTAACAATTCGCAAAATATCACAAATTATTCATTAAATTAAAAACATAAACATAACTGTAAACAGTCGTACTTTGACAGTTCTCATTGCATATCCATTTTTTGTTGCTGCTTAGTTCAAATAGTCAATGGTTCAAATTAGCTGTATTTATAAAAGCAAAAAGAATTATTGTGCTGCACCAAGGCCACACTAAAAGTATTTCAGCCCAATCCGTCCAGTAGTTTATGCGTGATTGAACTTCAAACATACATACAAACAAACAAACACACAAATGTTCACATTTATAATATTAGTAAGATAAGATTAAAATCAGGTGTGATTATTGGTTTGTATTACTGTATTCTGTTTAAGTTTATTTCAGCTTAACTTTAACCAATCAAAAGTTTTATTAATACTTACTGAAGTAAAACGGGATGAAGCCCGTGGGTAACAACTAGTTTATATATATACGTCTATTGGGTTACCAGGGTATTTATCCGTTGACCTCCAGTCATTCATAGTTGTTGCATTCAAATTAAAATATAGACTTAAAATCAATTAACAGTTCTGCCAAAAATAGATAGCCTATCATACCTTCTAAAATACCCCTATTTTACTAGTCAGGTTGGTATGGAAATTCAATATTTCAGCGTTGATATTAGCTCCATAAACATTTGAGTGCTGCGTCCATTTTGTTTTGCTAGTGTCACATTTTTTCAGAGTGGTCATGCAACATCGTTGCCATGTGCAGCCAGAACATAGACTGCGACAGTCCAATGGAGGATAGGAGGAAGCTAAGCGAGCTCATTCTGGATCAAGAGCTGACTTATGCCTCTCACCTGGCTGTGGCGATGGCGCACATCACCCTCTCTAAGCCCAACAACACCAACTTGGCGCGCATCATCAACGCCAAGATGCTCAAAGGACATTCTAGCCCGGTAAGCCTACGTACCTTTTCAAATTTTACACTTTTTTGCAAAAACGAGTAGGCTATGTGTTTTGAAACTAATGTAAATACTTGGTTACTTGGTAATTCAGACGTTCCAAAGGACATTCTATCATAAAACTCATTCAGTAAACTCCTGCCTTATCCATGAGTGAATTAACTACATTATGCAAGTTAAATGTTATTTTTAATCAACAGCAAGGCCTATCACTACACAAGCAGACAGTTGACGTTGTTTATTTCACCTATTATCGATGAGTCACAACTTTTTTAAATAGTATTATATATATAACAATATTATTGGTTTAAAAGAATAGACATGTCTTAAAACAAAGTTAAAAGTTATGTAGATTCAATTTAAAATGTTTATTACCTAAACCTCTAGGTATTAAGTTTGACTTGATTAGGTTTCTCTGGAGGCTCATAATCTGGTGTCTACTGTAGTTTTTATAAGATGAGATGTAAAATAAACAGTATCAGCAATCTGACAAGACACATACTTTCTCCCTCAAGCTTGTCAACGACCTTTATCATGGGTAAGGGATGGGAGTAACTATGATGTGTAATAAGGAAAAAACACAAAAGTTGCAATTAACATACTTTCTCAAGGTGCTATAGACTATAACCTATAAAGTATAACATATTAGCACAGAGGGCACTTTATTCATTTGATGACTTTTTTAACCTTAGAACAGATAATAGATCTTAAAATTCAGAAAACAGCAACCTGGAGCAGTGTGATCAATAATGTCCTACCAATCATGTTGATTGTAGCCTACTTATTCATGTAATTATTTGTGTTAATTGTTTGACACTATTCATGAAATATGTATTTACAAAAATATGAATAACTAGCTGTACCCACGGGCTTTGCCCCGTTTAACTTCATAAGTATAGCGAGATGGCTATGTATTTACAAAAATATGAATAATGATCATTTGATTTGATTTGACCTACATACCAAATTTAATCAAAATTGGACTACATGTGTGGTCTGTAGCTCTGTACACATTCACACACACAGACATCACTTCGAAAACCACTCAAAACTCCAACTCTAAAATTTTGACGAAAACATTACTTTCTCCATATACATCTTCTTTACAGGGGGTGAAAGTGAAAATTGTTAGAAAATCCAAATTAAGCCTACAGATAATATTGTTTTTTACAGTTTGCCCTATTAGGCTATCAGTGTATAACCTACAATAAATTATTTTTGAATTTAATAATTTCATAAAGGAACTCAATTGAAAGATAAATTTGCCTTCATATTTTCGGTTTTAACTTCCTAACTGTGATGTATAGTTTTAATCTATTATATTTTCTAAACACCACTGACTGTTATTTAACTTGCTATCTCACCAAATATAAGACATACAATTATCAAGATCGGCATTAAGGGCTTTTGTGGATTTTCTCTTCAGTCCAACTAAAATTTTACCTTACTAAATTTTCATCTAACTATATTTTTTAGCTCAACTTTATATTGTGTTGGTTTCTTCTACGATCTATCACAACTTGAGGAGTTAGGAATTTAGACATTGTTTGACAGGGTTTACAAAGTATTCTGAATTTTCAGCTTTGGGTACAAGTTCCGATGGTTGCTCCTTCGGTCCAGACTCGTTTCCACCTCAACCGTGACAGCCAACAACCTGAACCTGACACCTGGGAATGGTGAGGTTCATTGATTTCTATAGTACAAGTTATAAGTGTTATGTTTCTGATGAAGAAATAAAATAATCTTAATTTTATTTATAGAGAAAATATCATCCATTATTTATGAATTAGGCCTATGGAAGTTTGCTACAAACTCTTGATTCTCATATTTTTTAAATTCTCATTTACAACACCTCAGAAATCTTCATGTTCAACTTGTTTGCTTCAAGTTGCTTTTAAAGACATTGTTAAGTGGCAGTCCCAGGGTGTCTACCAACCGGGAAATCCGGGAAAACCGGGAATTGTACTTAAATTTTTACTGGCCATGAAATGTACGGGAATTGTCCTTAAATGCTAGACTATGTCCTTAAATTTTTAATGGGCCATAATTTTATTGATCGCTAGTTGGTTGGGAGCACATAAAAGGTTTATCAGATGTTTGTTTACATTTTCATAATTTATTACTAGAGTAATTATGCAATAAAAATCCCATTAACAATCTCAAACCCATAAATATTTTATCAGGACAATCAAGTGTCAAGTCAACTACCTCCAAGAACTGTTGACTCAGCAGCTAGCTCATAAAAGTTGTATCACTTTAATTCCTTTACAACTTCTTTTTTTATTACTAGGGTAATTATTATTAGATCCCAAACATATTTTATCGTGAAAATAATAGCTTTATAATGGCTGTTAAATTTCACTTCTTAGGCCTAGCGCATACGGTCAATTTTTCGATCGGCCGATTAAAAAATCGGCCAAAAATAAATCGCCCTTGATTTATGTCTAGGCGCACACGTGGCGATTTTTTAGTCGAGAAATTGATTTTTTTAGTGCGGTTAAGCTATCCTAAAATGGACTTTGTTGAATTAACCTGTGTTTGTGCTCTTATAATTAGACCAAAGAAAAAAAGAAGACAACTTAAATATTGGGTTCATCCGATAGTAAGTCAGAGACTTTAAAATCGACAGTTTTATAAACTATACTTACACTTTACGTGATGACAGTAAAAAAAAATTCTTTAATTACTATAGAATGTATGTTGAAAGTTTCAGTTTTTATTATAACAGCTGTGGCCTTTTTAGCAAAGAAAACAACACAACTCACACTACTCCTGTGGAGAACAACAAGCGACTGGCCGATTTTTTAGTCGACCGTGTGCGCGGACTGATAACAATCTGTACGTTACAGATTTTCGGGCGACAGTCGCCTCGCCTACGAATCTGTGGCAAAACCCAAATTTTAAAATCGGCGCAATTCTCGATCGCCTGTGTGCGCGCTTCCATTCAAATACATGATGCACAGATTGGCCGATGAAATAGTCGCCTCAAAATAATCGCTCGTGTGCGCCTAGCCTTACTCGTACTTTCGGCAAGCCGCGGCGATTGCCTAGTGCCATAAAACTGTTTATGGTTTCATATTAAACATGTAAATAATCTACAGTCTTATTTTGTAAGTTAACCCCTTTTTTATGGACATTTTATCTTTCAATTGACAAAACCACAAGCATTGTTGTTTGCATTAATGTTTTATCACTATGTAGGCCTGCTTGGTTTCAAATTATGTCATTGCATTTTCTGTATCTTTGTCTTATATTGTTGGCTATTCAGGTTTCAATGTTTTTTTGTTTCCCATATATTTATTTATTGAGTTGTATGCTTTAAGCAATCAAAATCTTATGAACTAGAATGATGATAGTGACTTTGCTGCTATTATAACCTCATTGTTTGTTACTCAGTTTATATAGGCCCTCCTAAATAATTAGGTCTAGGCCTGGGTATTTTGATTCTTGAAAGAGCTGTAAAATATATTAAGAAAATGTAATTGAGCCTAAGATAAACAACTAATGATTGCTATGTGTCGATATTAACTTTGCAAATGAAAATACAATAATCTTACTCTGTGCTTATTGCTTATTAATAGCCGCTTACCAAACCTTGAAGAATTGAGTAACAATATGCATTAAAGATTTTTTTTCAAAAGTAGTCGAGAACCTAACGTTGTGCCAGGGCGAATCATGCCAAATTAATCGGCCTGGATCGGATAAGCTATGTTATGAAGTTTACGTGACTGATGGAGATATTTGTCCCTATCGCAGGAGACAATGATTGCGTTTCTCTGTTACACTATAAAAGCTTTACCTAAAGTATAGGTAGGCCTATGTTTGTTTACTTTCAATAAATTTCTATTTTGTTATTTTTAACTCTTATCTATTATTATTTACTTTTCTCTCTGGTACAACTACAGTGAATAACAAGATTAATACAGTTTGACAAATCAGGAAAATTATTCGGTAGGCCTAATGACACCGACAAAGGTTACGGCAAAGTGTCCTTAAATGTACGGGAATTGTCCATGAATTTTTTATCCAGAATGTAGTAGACACCCTGAGTCCGCTCCGCTTTTAGGAAAACAGTACTGTTGAATTGTCTAAGACAAGAGATGAGCGAACTTCTCGCTACGCTTTCACACCTAGGTAAACTTGACTTTAAAGATACTTTAAGATAAACACATTACACTTCAGATTTAAGTATTAAGTACTAAGCACGTGGAAGCTGGTGAGCCATTAGGTTAGTCTAAACGTTACCTTATGTGTTTTAAAAACCAAAATTGACAACCAGCCGATTAAGTTTTTAATTTTATTTGGCCAATGTTTCTAAAACACAAATAAACTCACAGGAGCCATTCATTGTTTTAACCCTTTGCGATCGGAAGGCCAGCAGGAGTGGCCACAACGCAGTCTGCAGCCAGTCGGAATTCAATCCGTACTGACTTGGTTCCAACGGTCGGGCGGCCAGCTGTACTGGCCAAGTCCTAGTACACGCCCCCTCGGCATTCATCATGGCGGCTCGCTCCCAGCAGCTCGGAATTGTTTTTACTGAAAACCTGCAATGTTAGCATAGGGGATATAAATTGTAATAAAACAATCGTAATGTTATACTGACAACTGATTTATTAAGTAAAAAAAACAGAAGAGATATTGAATATATACATACATTTGTTTGAAAATGAAAATTCTTTGATATTACGTATTTACTAAAAGTGTAAAATGAACGTATATAGGCTACTCATACAAACAATGAGTTGAAAGTTCTCTTTAATCGTCTCGGATTTTTTTCACTGAATGATATTTTTCGAAACATTCACCCATGTGAAGTCCGGGATTGTTAGAACAAGTTTTACAAAAAAACTTTGACCTTTTTCTTTCTTTTCCTGGTCTTCTATCGCTACACACCGCACAGTCCTTTGTTTTACCTCCCTCAAGCGGATAGGGCAGATGAAGTTTTCCATTCAGTCGCTCGTCCTCGACTAAAGATGATGGTCTTCCTCGTTTTCGGACATTTCTTACTTCTCCGACCAGTTCTTTAATCAACATTTTTCTGTAACGTCTTTGGCGAACTACATTTTTCCTTTCTTGATTGGTATTGTATAGAATGAAGGAATTTACAATTGCTGTTTCCAAAAGCCAAAAGAACATTTTCCTCCACCATTTCAGGGATTTCCTTGTAAATGAGTACGAGGAAATGTACTGGTCTGCGATGTCCACACCACCCATATGTTTATTATACTCACAAACTGCAGTAGGTTTTTTTACTAACTCCCCTACTCCCCCTTTTTTGTAGCGCCTAACCGTTTGGGTAGAGTTATCACCGAACAGTGTACTTAAAATAGCCACCAAGTTTTTGTCTTTCCACAACAGAAGAGACACTTCATCATTTTTTCTGTAGATTTTTGTTTCCCCAGTTTTTAATTTCAACTTAGGTTTAGGCAGGTTCTTGTTTGTTTGTTTTTTCGCTTTGTCCTTTTTAGGCCTAGCTGGTCTCACTTCTTCCGGCAATCCTTTTCTGTGTAGCATGATAGTGCCGGTTGTATGGGCTTTCCATGCTAATAGTGCCTCTGCCAAATCAAGATTGGAGTAAAATCTGTCAGTGAAAACGTGAAGCCCTTCAACATCTCCCAGTGTTTGCTTAAGTTTGTCCACTAGGTGTAAAACAACACGACTTGTAGCTCCTAAATCAGGCCTAATCAAGCGATCTGTGGTTGTTTTACCAAAATATGGTTCAATGGCACAAATATAGCCCGTAGTTGAATCTGACAAGACGAAAACCTTGATTCCCCATTTAATGGGTTTGTCCTTGTTGTAGGATTTAAATAGGATCCTTCCTTTGAACCCAATCATACTTTCGTCTACACTTACTTCATGCTGTGGGACAAAATACTCTCTAAATTTCTTATCGAGGTATGCAGCAACATTTCTTACCTTTCCTGATCGAGTTAATGTCCCAGCTACGCGGCCAGATGGAGGTGGGGAGACATGAAGATTCCAGAAGATTTGTAAAAATCTTTCCTTACTGAACACATCTTTGAAGAATGGTTGGTAGTCAACCCAATTGTTTGAAAAGTAGTCACCTATCTCTGGTTTCTCATTCATCCCCATGTTAATTATGAGTCCAAAAAAAGCTTTCAACTCTTCCAGCGTAAGGTCTTTCCACGAAAGCCAGATGGATTTCTTCTGGAGTGGTGTATTCTTCTGTATCTTTTCTGCAGCATACCGGTTTGTTTCTTTCACTATCTCCAACATTAAATCATTTGTGAAAAAAAGCTGGAAAAAGTCCAAAGGTGTTGTTGGCGTTTGGTCATTTGGTGGCTTATAACCACTATCATGTTTCCACGAAAACTTATTAAAATTATTATCCCCTTCAGACCATACCTTCCACTGTCCCGACACACCCATACCTTCTTCATTATTTGTCCCTTGGGCACCTTCACCATTAATCTCTTCAACTTCCATGCCATCATTATTTCCACTTTCGTGTACTGCTTCCGTGGTTAAATGTCCATTAAATTCCACATAGGCTACTTGACCTCCATCACTTCCATAGTCCTCTTCAAAATTTTCTTGAGCTTCATATCCATCATCAACTTCTTCAAAAACCAAGTCCTCATACTCTGCAGCTAAATCAGTTGAATTTACGTCACTTTCGTGGTCGGATCCATAATAAATATCGGGATCATCAGCATCTTCTTCGTCGGCAAACAATAAATCTCTCAATTCGTCTGATCTTAAACGGTCGTCCATAATTACTTACTTAAATATAGGCTTGGAATAATAACAAACATAACCCAATTCACACGTCTAAATGTTTATAAGAGATAAAACAGTTGTATTGTAGGCCTAACTATTATAAAAGTGTAGCGCGTATACGTAGTATATGTACAAATGTTCTTTTAATCAACTTATATTTACATTAAAACTTTAAACTAGATTAAAACTACAAATAAACATAAATCTGTCGAGGAAATAACCAAAAACTCAATTGTAAAACTGAACCAAAACAACGGTTGTTATGACAGCACTTTTGCCAAAACAACAGGTGTTTATTTTTGTTGTCGCCACCACAAATTTTGCTATATAATGTTGCAAACCTGCTGATAGGTTAGTTTATTAATTCCTCACTAGGTTGCAGCACTATACAGGCATCATAACACAGTTTGGAATATTACAAACGAAAACAATGTTGTTGGCCAGTCCTCCTGGACGCCCGAGTGTTCGTTGGATTTCATGTTGGCCAGCACCGCTGGCCGTCCGATCGCAAAGGACAACTGCTGTGGAAATAAATCCGACTTCCGTGCGCTAATGGCGGCGGCCAGTAGAGCTGGCCGCGCGACCGCTGAGGAATGACGGCAAATATTCATTCCGATCGCAAAGGGTTGTAAATTAGAATCAACTTGTTTGGCCAACTATTAAATAAAAAAAAATTCTTAAAGTGAATCTCTTACTAGACTGCAGAAAAATAAGTTGAGTAAAAGCCCGAGAAAATACACATTGTATCAAAAGTTCTCAAGCATTCATAGATTGTATATTTACACATCTTGCATTTTGTAACTAGGGGTCGTTTTTCAGGTGGAACTCGTTCCGATGCCTGTGTCGTCATGATAAGAAGATCAATGCGGTGCTGGAGATGACAACTGATCTTCCATCCGATGAGGAGGTGAACAATTTTGATATTGTCATTTGAGTTATATTTGTAAAATTGTCAAACCAAGTAAGTTAAGAACAGTGTTTTAGCCTTTTTCTAAAAAATAGAAATTTATAGGCGACCTGTGTTTTTTCGAAGACATTAGAAAGCTTTTCCAAACCAGATAGTTTACAACTATACCACTGAGTATTATAGTTTTGTTTCACGTGGTAATAAGATTTTCAATGAATTATTCACACTTTAAATCCTTTAAGCTCCAACAGTCAATGTGTCGGGCGTAAGACCGTCATAACTGAATTATACTCTTACTCCCATGGCCATCGATATTTGGCTTCGCCCTCTTATAACTATTGTGACGTCAAATTCTAGGGGGGGGGGGAATAAACTTGTATTCACACGGTCAGGTTAGGCCTACCCTTAGAATCAGCCACACTCAAATTTCTTCTCCGCAGTGCTCAGAATTAGCTGAGAAAAATTCAGGGGTGTCGACCCCGAACAATACGAAGCTGTTCACGGTTTTGACTGATTAATTATTTTAATTTAATCAAAAGCTCAGAGTTTGTAAGCGCTCAGGAAATCCTGCAGACGCTCAGTTGGAGCTATATCATCCCCACCTTCGCTAAAAAGTGTTTTTAACAATTTTGCCTAACTTTTGGGAACATTTCTGTAGGACAAACGAGTATTCTACCCTAAACACTACGTTTTTTACCCCCCTTATAATTTTTACCTTACCACTACGTCTAGTCTAGTGAAGATTTGACTAGACTCAATTTCCACCCTTCCATGTTGTGTCCCACATGAATAGAAGATTAAACTAGACATTAAATTACCATGGTATAGTTGTAGCCAGTTTTTTACTTAAAATTGACAAAGAATTTAGCCACTGACATAGTGTGCTAATGTAAATTAATGATTTTTGACAACTACCTAAACTTTTTAACCAATTTAAACTGAAAGATCAACTTATCATAAACAGCAGCATGTTTTACATACACATTTTTGTATTATCGATAGATAGATAGATAATTTTTACATTGGCTCATTTTACTTTGTTTTGTTTGAAAAATTGGCTACAGCTGGTCCATATAGAGACGTCTGCCCTTATAACTAAATTTGTAACATGCACACACCTGTTAAATAAAAACTTTAATGTATTTAGCAACTAATTTTTTCCTCATCTCTAGATTGCCAGATGGTTGGGTGAGCCAGTCAAATGCATCGTGATCTCCACTAGTGTGTTTATGACCAACAAGAAAGGCTTCCCCGTGTTGACCAAGGCGCATCAGGCCGTCCTCCGAGCTTTCTCTGCGGTCAACGTTCAAGTGGTCATAAGCGGATCTCTGAGACACGAGTCGTACAAACACTATGCGCAATACATTGACCACATCTTCCAGGTGTGCTTGCCCGTCCGATGGTATCGTAGTTGGAATTGGAGTTTAGCAATTTCAATGAATTGAAGAAAATTAGTAACATCAATTATACCAATCATTTAAGATGGGGACGCCACTATGTGCATATTTTAACCCAAATATGATACATGATGGTAGGAGATAAAGTATTGCATGAACTGTTTTGTGAGACATTTGACTGCAGGTGAGTGGTTATAGTGCTCCACTAGTAATCAGATCCCCGTTCGATCTTTAAAAATGAACAGCTCCAATTGGTTCAAAACTGGACTCACCTGTCCTTATGGCTTAATATATAACCTAATTTATCACCCTCTGTTTATTTTCATAATTAGACTCACAAATACGCGAGGGTAAAATTCCGCCTGAGAACAAACTTGAGAGTGCTTTGAAATATACATCAGCGACCCAAACATAATTGTAATCTAGATTGATTAACTTACGATTGTATCTAACACTGTCACTTGAATAATCGTACGCTGTAAAACTGTAAACAAGTGGAATCTATTTTAGACTCTAGATTATATTATTTGTCTACGGGCTACCAATTTATGATGTAACAAAAAGACAATGTTAGTTAGTAACAAAACCAGGGTTTGAATCATTCTATTGTAACCATTGGCATTGAGAAGTGACTGTAGTTATGGTAGTTAAAGTTGAATGGATTCAATCATTTTAGAATCAATCAGTAAAGTTTCAGTGGTGTAACCTTGACTATATTTTTGGCAGACTCTCAGCACAGTTGATCCTCTGATGTCCTATGGTCAAGGGTTTGAGGATTATTTGCAGATTCCTCTACAACCATTGATGGACAACTTAGACTCCCAGACGTACGAAGTGTTTGAGAAAGACCCTGTCAAGTACAGCGAGTACCAACGTGCCATCTACTTAGCGTTGTTAGACAGAGTGCCCCCAGAGCAGAAAGATTCTGTTACACAGTAAGTGATCTTGAAATTTTATGTTTATAGTATTTTAAAATATGGAGTGTCGTTCGTTTTAGGAAGTTTACCCCTCATTTGAATCAAAAGTTTAACTGAGTTGGTAAAATTTAATTAATTGAATATTGTTTTTTTTTTTTATCAATGGCTGATAGAGCCTAATTTTTCTCTTGATCTGAGTCCTCTCGCCGTTGCAGAGCAGCACTGTTAAAAAAATGAGACTGTGTTTGTCAGGCTGTCACGACTTATTAAAATCCTTGCCTGATGTAGGTATGAAATTTTACACTAAAATGGTGTGAGGAGTGAAGAGATTTTATCAAACTAAGAGTTCAAATTGGTTTTGATATGTGTAACTATTTCATTCTGTATATTTAAAGAAGCAAATAATTCTCTTCCGTGTACTCTCTCTCATGGTTATAGCAACTAGTATTTTAAAGAACAAATTTTGTATTAATCGAGAAAAAATTTGAACGATTTTTCAACCTTTATACCAATTTGAATTAAACCTTTTACTCCTTAACACTTTAACCTGTTATTTAGGAGAAATAGTTGTTTTTTTTATCAAACAGTTGTTGTTTCCAGGATAGTGATGGTGGTGGGAGCAGGTCGCGGTCCGTTGGTCAATGCGGCCCTCAACGCAGCACAGAGAGCTGAACGTAAAATCAGGGTCTACGCGGTGGAGAAGAACCCCAACGCTGTTATTACGTAAGTGTGCCAACAATGTAGTGTACAACTAAACAATTGTGAGAAAATTTTTGGCTTATTACGAATCGCAATAAGAGCTCAAGCAATAAGTCGCAAGCTTCAGAGCTCGTCTGAAACTGTAGCATTTAGCCTATACTGTTTAATTTTTTAGTGAGGACATTTTAAATTATATATATTTCCTCCTTTTTTCCAAGGAAAAGCTTTAGGCAAGGATTTTAAGTTTTGTAATAAAGAGGATAGCAGCTACCTTTGAACAAGCAGGAAAGCAATGAGCAGCATTTGGGATGAAAAGAAATATTTCAAAAACTTTGAAAGTCAATACTTGCCGATAGTGGTATTAAATTGATACAACGGTAATCAATTGTAGAGATAACTAAAGGGACAGTGGTGAGGGTAGAATCCTTGTACACCCTGCTTGTCACTCCCATTGACACGGTTACGTGATGTTGCAGACTGCAGGCACACAAAACAGAGTTCTGGCGAGACTCAGTGACCATTGTCTCGTGTGACATGAGGGAGTGGGAAGCACCTGAACTAGCGGACATCTTGGTCTCTGAGCTGTTGGGTTCGTTTGGAGACAACGAACTGTCCCCGGAGTGCTTGGACGGCGCTCAAAAGTTCCTCAAAGGTTTCCATCAATTATTATTTTAAGTCTTTTTTATAGTTTTATGTTTAAGAATATCTGTTCATAAGTTCACAACTGTGTTGTTACTACAAGACAATATGAATGTCTTTATTTAGAACTTAGATTTTTTTGAAATTTAATTTTATAGATTTTTTCAAATTTGACTCTTCTTTTTACTTCTTATACATTGAGCTATGTACTCATCCCTTTTGAACCTTTATCAACTTTACATGCTATAATTCTGATTTTATCCAACCCACTGTTGGTAACAAAACTGCCACCAGGATTTTGATTTACTGTTCAGATGCCACTTGTCATGATTTTAAAACTCAAACTGAAATAAAGTTGAATGAAGGGCATTAATCATGTGTAATAATTATGTAGTAAAACTTCTGTCTAGTTTAATGTGAATGTTTTTTAGATGATGGCATCAGTATTCCGTGCAGTTACACATCGTACCTGGCCCCAGTACAGAACCCGAGATTGTGGGGTGAAGTGGCCGCGAGATTCCGAGACCCGAACAAGGTGTCGGAAACAATGAACTTTGAGATGCCGTGGGTGGTACATCAGCAGAACAGGTATCCTCTGGCACCCACGCAGCCGCTGTTCACCTACCATCACCCTAACAGAGGTGCGAACCATACAGTAAACATTGTTGGATAAAGATTGGTGTACCTTGTTCATCTTCAGTCTGTTAAAAAGTAATTAAAGTGTGTAGTTTCATTTCATGCAACCCATAATCAAATCCAACATCGAATCAGAGACGATGACATTCAACAAATGTCTTGGTCCATACACACATCGACACATAGCACAATGCCTAAGAAACCTTTAAATTGTTACAAGTGCCCAAAGTTACATTTCTGGTGCGCACTCAAGTTTCATGTGTGAGGCAAAGCCAAGCATGTGAGAGTGAGTTTCGTTTCACATACAAGCTGAAACCGAGGACAGGAATAATTGGTGCAAGTACCGGGAAATCACTTTCGGTACAAGCCATAAACCTCTTAATGTTGAGATTGTAGCACAAAGGATTAAATAACTTACGTCATCAATCCATAAATTGTTGTGGAGTACACGTTTCAACCATCAGGTCATCCTCAGCTCCACTGTCACTAGGTTGAATCTGTGTCTATGTCGCTTTGATTTTGTAGCAACAACGTCAATATATTGAATAAATAGGCCAAACACATTTTACATTCATTACACATACACAACACGTACAAAACATTTAAATAACGATAAAACTATGATTATAACACCGTGCGCACGGCTGACGGGCTCAGGTTTGCAGCTAAACTCATTCCTATAAGCCTCCTAAGTGGCTATAGACCTCTTTCCTTTACACTTGCTTCACATAGTACGTAAAAAACTAATAATGAATTTACCTTATCCGTGAAGCTAATACTTTTAGTTATACGATATAGTCCACTGTAATTGTGTCGTGTTACAGATAAAACCATTGACAACTCGAGGTACAAAATGCTGACATTCAAAGTTGAGAACAACAGCATGCTGCACGGTTTCACAGGCTACTTTGATACTGTCCTGTACAAAGACGTCATGCTCAGCATAGAACCGTCAACATACTCCAGAGGAATGGTTTCGTGGTTTCCTATCTTCTTCCCAATCAAAGTACAGTAATCAATTAAATGTATTATTAATCGTTAAGATGTATGTAAATTCCTTATTCTTCCTTTAAAACTGAGTTCGGCATAGCTAGAAATAATATAGAAGTTTGGTATAGGAATTTCTTGTTGTACAAAATTAATATTAAATATTAAACATAGTATACAATTTCAAGTATCGAAACTGCAAACTACTTTGCTACCTCTTTGCAATCTCTCTAATTGTCTCCAATCCAAAAACAATGGTGCTACAGCACAGTTGCATTCAACAAAAACTTTTTTTTAATATGCAGAATTAGTGTTCTTCAGCAAATATTGTTGAAAATAGTTTCCTCTAGAGAAAAATGCATTGGAATTCAATTCCTTTCTGTAAAATTCAAACACAGTATCTAATATAACTTTTGATTTTATTTAGTAGTTAAGTGGTAATAGTGCATGCCTTCCAAACCAACAGTTGGTGATCTGGTCTGAGCGGGATTGATTCTGTAGCCTTCTGCTATTTGTTATTACGTTGTCATCGGCCTATTACCAACAAGCTGACGATGGAATGGAAGTGGAAATATGTGTATAAGACTCCATATATCCATTGATTAAAATAAAATGTAAAGTGGTATTAGATAACTGAAAATTCAATTTTATTTTGTTAAAATACTTTATATTAATTATTTTTACCTGTATTTTCTTACTGTTTAAATGATATTTTAACTTCTTGATCAGCATCGCACATGTGATTAATTTGCCTGAAAGCACAAAAGATACATTAAATAACATTTATAATAATATCGCCTATTGGGTCTGCCCCTTTCCATCTTTTATATGTACTTACCTTCTTGTGCGTAAACAGTATAAGTGTAAATATATTACCTAATACTAGAGGCCATCCAGTGGTTGAAAACTCAACCAAAAATACCTAATCAGGTGGGGACTTCTCTATTTTCACCCCACTCTGTAAATAAAACATGTGATTGGAATTTCTTCCATTTGTTTTCATTTTTTGTTTATATTTTGTTGTTATTTTGTTACCAGCATGGCAACCCATAAAGCCCATGTTAATTTTTCTAAATTTTTGATTAATATTTATGCTTATCTTTGAGCCTATTTCAATTTATAAAGGGATTCTGAAATATCTTTCTATATGCAACAGTAGCCTATGCTTAGATTTTCCTTAGGGTGCACACGAGCTGAGAAAAAGGTTTTAAAGAATCATGCTTGCCTATTGATATATAGATAAGGGTTAATTGGTTATTTGACGTATCTCTTGTGCTTTCAAATGATATTTTGCTGTTATTTTGAAATAAAGTTTGATTTGTTACCTTCTAAGTAAAAAAATACACAGGAGACATTTTTTATCCTGGTTACACTTTACTCAACTAAGCTATTTTTTAAATGTGTTTTAATTTTAGAAGATAACTAGCTGTGTACCCGTTCTACGCACGGGGATCTTATAATATTCAGTTGAAACCTTCTTATATAACGAACAGCAGTTGGTTTGCATATTTTAAGATATGCTGGCCAAACTATTATACATAGCTTCATTTTATGTTGTTTTTTGTTGTTCCGGATCGGTATGACAATCAATAAAAGGTTAAATTACCTCTGTGTCTGCCGGTCGATCCTATAACGGTAGGCTTACTTTTATTTTTACTATCTGATCTCGTTTGCATGGCTCAATCACGTCCTGGTTGAAGTTCGTTCGCTACGCTCACTCACCTGTATGTTGGAGCTCGTTCGCTGCGCTCACTTTCCTTCAGGTTAGCTCGTTCGCTACGCTCACTTGCCTTCAGGTTAGCTCGTTCGCTACGCTCACTCGCCTCCAGGTTGCAAATTAGCTGTTGTCATAAATGTAAAAGAAATAATAGTGCTAGTGCTGCACCCTGTTGGTAATCCTTGTAACTTTAATGCTATTGAACATCACAGAACAGAACCAACTTGTTTAATTGAAACAGCTGTTAAGATTCAATAATTTCATTTCTCATAAGGTTAACATGGGCTTCCAGAAATTCCACGTCAAAAATCGACAAAAACTTGATTTTCAAGGGTTTACTGTTAAATATCTAACTGTCTCATATTCGATGAAATACGTCTAAAACCATCTCATATATGTATAGTATTTGGAAAATAAGTTTCAGGCGGGACAGTGCTATAGTTATTGAGGAGTAGTTGTAATAAAGTGCGTATTTTAGCGTTACCAAGAGAATGACAGATAGACAGACAGACAGACAGACAGACAGACAGACAGAAATTGAGATAAGGTTTGATTCGGTTTCTCTGACCTATGAAATGTAAAAATAACCAAAAAGTTCATTATTCTAAGCAATGTACAGACAAAACTCTAATTTTATTTATATAGATGCTGACTCTAGCAAAAGAAACACAACTTTAAACTACACCCAGAAACGTTGGTCTTTGAGTTGTGGAGACAACTTCTGTCCAACTCAATACTCATTTTGTTGAATATGCTGTCGGTGAAAATATTCTTTCATTCTTTGTGTGTAGTGTAATGTTTTATGTTTCTTGTGCCAGTATGGACTCTATCATTGTTGTTCAGCATGTTATCCTCGAAAATCTTTAAAACTTTGTCCCTTTTGTTCTATTGTGTTACATCCTTAATTTTCACTGCCTATTTTTTCTAGGAACCCGTCTCGTTAAAGACAGGTGATAACCTAGTTGTTCACTTCTGGAGGCTCCACAACAAAAGAGAGGTTTGGTACGAGTGGACAATAACTTCTCCGATAACCACTCCCATCCAGAATCCCAACGGACGAGCTTACAACATCGGACTCTAGTGTTGGCACTGGTCTCAACAAAATCCGTCTACCTGATAATAAGTTAAAAAGCTTTTTTTAAGTTTTTCTTTTGTAAAAAACTGACATAAATTTTGTTAAAAAAACTTTGGTCCTTATTTGATACCTTCTTACTATTTCGAAAAACTGGTAAGGTAAAATTATTCTAGTTAGAATGTAACGAGTTACGCCTCTTTCACTTGACGTGGCGCCCGCCGGATCCGGCATAGGGCTATGGGAGTATATGAGTCCTTTCACACTATGTCCGGCGCGCGGTTTATTGCCGGATGTACCTACAGCCGGACAACAGCGCCGCGCCTTGTCCACGCCGGACAACTCGGTGAAGGGCTATTGGTTCTTATGGGAGCTTTCACACGGTGCGGCGCTACACTGTCTCAATTTATGCAAACTACCTGACCAAGAGGGTGCAACGGGTAATAAGAAATTATATATTGTTGTATCAGAGAAAAATATATTTAAAGTTATCATAAAACATATATTTTTAAGTTCATCCCATGCAAATCGGCCAACTTAAAGTATTAAAACAAACATTTTCCTTTAATAACTAGAGGAGAATATTAATTTACTAATTTATACGTAATGAAACTTTTTTTTTTTAGACTTGTAGAATACAATATTTTCAGATATGACAAATTTATTATATTTTAAATTATCCTATTCACTCTATTTGAACTTTTAAGTGGAGTATTCACTGAGGCGTGGTTAATGAGATTTACTCGGAGGGTTGGTAGGGTCAGCATAGCCGATTGTCCTGATCCACCATTTTTTTTGCCGCACTCCAAGATTACAACAAAAAAAATACAAAACAGCGTGTTTTTATTATGCACGTAATTCGTGTACGCTTGAAAATAAGTTGGCAGCACTCAAAGATATTACGACTACGATCAGCTGGTGCAGCGTTTCCCATTTCGTTCAATGTTTGGATTTAACCTAAACTAAAAACGTCCTGTAATAATATGTAATAACTAGCAGAGTACCTGTCCTTCGTACGGGGTTGGCATATAAGTATAAAATGCTTATTGCAGTTATACTCAAGCTTTGCGTTTGCAATAGGGGAGAACACAGTTTGATAACATTTGCTTCTGCAGAAATAACTGTAAAATCACAGTTTAAGCTCTGACTTATTAACCTGAAACTTACAGGGATGCGGGAAATATAATTTTGGAAGGAGCAAAAATAAAAATATTAGTTATTAATATTAAAGGAAATAATCCTTTCTCTTCCCCCCTACTTCCTACAGCTCCAATACACCAATACAAATTTCATCTTATATCAGGCGCATAATTGTGAACTCACTTCACAGAAAATCGGCTAATTGTCAGGAAGTAACTAAAAGAACAAGACAAAATAGGAGTGGCAAAATATACTCAATAACGAGTTTAATATTTATCATAGATGATGTATTTGGTTGTAATTAACGCAGTGGCGTCATTTCACCAAATCCTTGGGGGGGGCAAACACTGGGGGGTACGGAATACAGGGGGGGGATCCGGGGGAAATTTTGCAGTTTTGAAACAAAAAAGAGGGGTTTAAGCTTATTTTAATTGTCAAAAACACTTAGAATGAAAACAAAATTATGAGTAAAATTTATTTAAATGTAAGCAGAAAATTTTTGAAACTAACAATTATTGACAACAGACAGAAACATAATAATATGTTGGTAAGTTAGCCATCTAAGAAACATGATCAATAGTTTCATGTATTAATATTATTTTTGTTATTAGATTTATGACCAAATTCTCTTGTACAACATTTAAACCTATAGCAATGAATACGGTTGTATCCATAGCCTATAGTTTTTAACAGTTTAATTTGGTTTTTAAATAAAACACAAGTATTTAAGTGCTTAAAAGCAAATCAAATTTTGCTATCAATAAAATAATTTGACTCAATTAATTAGAATGGGCTACTGAGACACTAACAAATAATATTTTTGTTTCAAATTACTGTAGAAGAATAGGCAAGATTTTTGTCTGTTGTGCTTTTTTGGGATTTGACAGGAGAAAATATTTTGTATATTAGCTAGTACAGCATTTTTTTCTCTAGCCCAGGAACCAGGGGGGCATTCCTTCCCCCCCCCCAAATGACGCCCCTAAATTGACGTTTGACTAAAACTGGATTTTCTAATAGATTATTTTTTTTTTTACAAAATGTGTTTTTATGATAGAAGAATCATAAACCCATACAAGGGAAAGTGGTCTATACGTATATAGTGGTCTATAAACATTTATGTTTTGAAAGAGACCAGTCCGAACACTGGTTGTTACTATGTGACACCAATACTTTGTTTAGATGGTATCATTAATTAAAAACAGATAACAAGTGGTATCAGGGTCTGGTAACAATCTCGATTTTGCTTGGAATCTATCTGGCAACCTTCACATTTGAATGTGAGCATATAAAGATAATTTATTAAATAAAATTACATCCTTCTTGCTCTATCAGAAGCAAGCTGCTAAACACAAAGTATAACAAATTAAAATTTAGGCTAAACCGAAGAAAAAATTAACAACTGGGTACCTACCCAGACAATTGTTGAGGATCAGCCTATTATCCACCCACAAAGGTCTGAGACACTGTTTTACTATTTTTATTTTTAAAGAATCGGAATATAAAATTATGGAAGTTGTATTTGGATACAGTATAATATAGGTAGAATGAGAGAATCTCTGTTTCAAATTTATCAATCAGAGAAATCTTTTCTACAGAAGATTGTGTATTATTGTTTTGGAAACTCTATTTTTTGTTAAGTTGACAAATTAGACACTTTCATAAGCTGACTTAAACAAAAAAATCATTTGATTGAATTATGATTCTACCAAAGGTATGAATAACCCATCTGCATTGAAAACTCTGTATTGTGCAATGGTGAGACAGTGTCTGGAGTCCTCTGGAGTATGCTTCCCCGATCTGGACTGGACGCACTGGTCTAGAAGCAATCCAGGAAAGATTTTTGAGGCTGGTGGGAGTGCGTCAGGGATACCCCTATCCGGAGGTGCCAACGATGTTCTGGCTGAGGAGCTGAAAATCCGGCCATTACACATGAGGCGCAGCGTTGCTGATGTTGGTCTCTTGTACAAGCTGCTAAGGGGCCATATATGCTGTCCAGAGCTGCTATTAGAAATAGACATAAGAATCCCTACCATAACAAGATCCAGGGACCTATTCGGCCGTTGCTTCAGAGGCACCACTTAAGACTTTCACAGTCCTCTGGCAAGAATCCTCAGGCTGGGCAACAGAGTTGCTCGTGATGTCGACTTCTTCGCCGACAGCTACACTTCCATAAGGAGGACAACCGAAGCAACCCTGGTGGAGATGTTGGACTAGCCTCAACGCCTCTATTGTTATATATATTATATTCTTTGTTAAAAATTGTCTATTGTTTGTATTTGCTCTTTGTTATGTTTATTATTGTTATATCTATAGTCTTTGTTAACTTATTCATTGTCAGATTATGTATTGTATTCTATTGAGTATTGTATTGTTCAGCTTGTTTTTTTTCATCTATGTATTTTTCCTACAGTTACCTAACATTGTACATGTTCTCTCACTGATTTGAGAAAGCAAAGTGGCCAATTCACTCATCAGTGAGACAATGTTAACATTGTCTCACTCTAATTAATTACCTACTTTGTCTCACTCCAGATTTGCAACGTGAAGGCACGAAATAGTGAGCGCGTACCATGCAGGCAACGTCGTATGCGTGCGAAATACATTGGCAGCACTGGCTGTAAATCAGCTGGTCAGCTGTTGTACTGTTGTATTTGTCACTTCAGTCACTTCTCATTAAATGTTATGTTAGGCCGGGGCCACACTCATCTTATCTCGCTGAATTTTTTCCACGGGCGTTACCCGTGGGTTTGAGAGATACATTACGGTATATGGGGCAGGCCCCACACTAGAGTAAAAACGTCCGTGAACGCGTTTGTCAACGGACAAACGGAATTGCACGTGTATTCTCTACTAACATTCCACGGGCGTTGCACGTAAAACTAGTCGCGGGGCATTGCGGCTTATGGGAGTGAACACACTCATCTTATCTCACTGAATTTTTTTCACGGACGTTTCTAGTTTTAACCTGTCTGTTACTCTGCAGTGATCGTGGAGGGGGGAGCCGGAACACGGACACGGGCGATTTTTATTGCCAGTGTGGCATGCTCTATCAGTCTCACTGTCTCACTGGTTTGCCAAAAAAACCTATCTCGTAAGACGAGTGTGGCCACGGTCAAACTGTTTCACGTGCGTCGCACGTGAAAACGGAAAAAACAGTCTCGCTGGTTAAAAATTACAAGTGTGGCCCCGCCGCCCCGGCCTTAAAAGCTCACTTCTGTGTAAAAATAGGTTATGTTTCTTCACCAATTTATTTGTTTTATGGTAACTGTAGGAAAAGTATAATGTGCAGCTCGAGTTCAAAGTACAATTGCCTCACTTGAGAAACCATATTCCTCACTCGCCTACGGCTCGTGAGTAAGGATTTCTCTCGAGTAGGTCAATTGCTCACTTTTCTCACTAGTTGCACAAATAACTATTTCATTGTATTGAGTATTGAATTTATTGACTATTGTTCAGCTTGTTTTTCATCTATGTACTGGCTTAGCCGTTGGCATGTATAAATAAATAAATGGTGTTTTTACCTATGTACAATCATAGACTAACCAACACAAGGGGTATGTTTTATCTATGGTACAATCAAAGATTAATAATAGCAAAGATTACATATGCTAACGCAAAATCTTTGCTATAATAGGTACTCCCTTTGACCAAAGGTCAATACCTATATAAAAAATATACCTGGACATTCATAAAATAAACCTGACAAAGGAAAAATAAATGTGTAGGTCTACTCAAAATGTTTGTCGATTTCGTGACCTCTCATTGGTCATAAATGGCAACTCGTAAGAAAGTCATTTAACATGAAAAACTTGCATGAATGTAAGTCAGGTCATAAAAATAAAGTAAGTATTAAGTTTGCAATTTAAAATTCCTAGTAACATCTATCTGCTACAATGTAACAATAGCACTCTGGTATTAGTTTGTAATAAACAAATTTATTGCGTCTTGAAAACACAATAAAATTATCACATGTGTGATAAACCATTTGAAAAAATAGGTTATTAAGTTTTCGGCAAAACAGTTCCCTCAGCAGGGGGTCAGGTTATCTTGGGTTATCGAGACATTGTGTTACATAAGACAATTCGGTGATGCGAGATACAAAGGGCAGTGGCTATTTACACTGTCGTCTGCAACAGAACAGACTAAAATCGAAGATGGTTTGTTTGAGGTTGTGTTGTGTTTTATCTAATAGTTTAACGAAAGGTTCTTTAAACTGTATACCTTCGAGTGTGAATAAAAATAAACTTTCTCATCCCACAGTTTATAGTGTAAGATCGTTTTTCAGAACCGTCCTCAACTATTCTACACAGCCAGGTAAACTTCATTTACCTAATCATTCGGAAACCTACTCCTAGAAAACGTAGTCATACAGTTTATGTTTACTAATTTTACAGATTTACACTATTTGTTTGGGTTAAATTTATTCCCACCATTCTTTCCTTCGAGAGTTTTAGCCTTTAAAGTTGATCACAAAGGAACTCACTTAGCCCATGCCCAAGGATGGGAATATTTTTAGGTCACTAATTTAGCTATTTTAAAGGTCAATCATCAAGAAAAATATAACCAAACCTTCACTAACTTGCAACTATTAATGTTGAATTAAGATTAGATCAAACTCAACAAAAACTACTGAAATCCGTGCCTAACATGTGAAATTAAGACTAGGACTAGGCCCTAATGCAGTTTGTCTTTTGGTTTGATATTGTTAGTAGGCTAATGTAGACTGTAAGCTCTGATCAATGGCCGAGCGGTTTAAGGTGTTATACTCCAGCAAATAACACTAATAACAGCTTTGTAGATCAAATGCCTATACATATTTGTTTCAATCAGGTCTGGTAGAGCTGCCTGACTGTGAAAATCTTAATGGGCCTAGGCGTTCCACCTAAAATAAATGGTGGATCGCTCTCGTAGAGATTATCAAATTCGGCCTATAAGACCAATGGATTCGTTTTCTATCAGTTACCTATTTTATTAATACAAACCCATCTTAACTGTGTGGGTTCACTTCAAACGTGCATAATTTGAATTCCGTGTAAATTCTCGACTGTCAATTTTTTGCCCCTTGACAGTATATTGTAGTAGTGAAGTACCTATTGTTTTCTATTTTAATATGAAATTACATAGGCTAAGTTACAATCTTTTTCCTATAGGATATGACTGTTTTTAGAGATAGGATCGAGCCAGGTTACTGGAAGGGTTCAAATTATCAAGCTTCTACTGTATGTGGTTAAACCAAGTGATTCCAGTAAAGTAATCAAGTTATTAGATCGAACTATTCCCCCTTCTACATGTTTATTAAAGGTCTATTGATTTGTTTTTTTCAGTGGTTAAGAAAAGAATGCTTGACTTATCAATCTTATCCAATTTTCAGATTGCCTTTATACTCCCAAACATGAATGGATCAAAGTCAATGGAGAAGTGGGAACTGTTGGTATTTCACACTACGCTCAGGTAACCAAACATTCGTTTTATTGGATCAGTTGAATTTTATCCTTCAGCTTTACTAAATTATAATTTCTTCTCTTAGTTTTGTTTCTTTTCTTAACTTTATAAACTAGTAAATGATGGCGAATCCAAGTTTAGTTTGGTCAAAGCTGTTTCTAAAAAAACCTAAGGTATTTTGGATTTGGCATAAAAAATGCCTACAAGAGTCAAAACTCAATGTGTGAAGTTGTTTTCATTACCAATTTCTTAAATGGTTCACTTCACGGTACAGTAGTCGGTTCATGTTTAAAAAAAATTTTTTACTAATAATATTGGTACCCTAGATCTATTTGAAAAATGAATTTTCTTCTTCCACTTATTACTTAATCTTAGTGAGAATTTTATATCAAAATAGATATCGATGAAGGACTTTTACATGTGCTTGCCTTAGATTCTAGACTGACCACTTTTTTACCTTAACATAAATAAGGTTGTCGTCAATTAATCCTATTGTTTTTAATGGATACCAGGTTTCAGGGTTTTATCGTCATTTTCAAATCCTTTTTCTTCTTGTCAAACATAAATTACGCAGCACTTTCCGTTGTCAAATTTAAAAATAATTTCCAAATATTGTAGAAACACACAAAAAAACACTACCGTACTTACTATTTACTTACTATTTATTTAGGTATTCCTAATTAAATGCCTTCTTGATCCCATACAATTATTCTTGTTTGCAGGATTCACTGGGGGACGTAGTCTTTGCTCAGTTGCCTGAAGTTGGAGAAAAGATTGAAAAAGATTGTATGTCTAAATTTTTCTGTTGTAAATATTAGAATAGACAATAGGCTGTCAGCCGTGCTGTGGTTACCCTAGGTTCTGGCGCACACCGTTGGGAGCGCCGTGTTGTTACGTAGCGCTTATGTTGTAACTACACGGCGCTCCCAGCAGTGTGCGCCAGAATCTATGGTAACCGCAGCATAGCTGACAGTCTATATTTAATTCTTTTTTTCTATGATATTAGTAGGCTAGGCCTACCACAATTTGTGGAATCAAATCACTCATGTAGGCCTAATTAATAGTATATGGGACATCAATGATTACAGTTTAGGAATTATACATTTTAGTACAGTGCAATTTAAAGTAGTATGACTAATTTAAGGGATTAAAATAATTTATATGATAGTTGATTCAAGATTTGTGTGTGGAAGGACAGTGAGTGACTCAATTTTTTAGATAAGTTAATGCTTTGCTTTTCTTGTTTTCTATAACCATAAGCATAAATCCAACATCTACTCGTACATGTCTTTGAGCAGATTTGACTCTGTTCCGATTTGATATGGCAGTTTTCGGATGAGCAGTTTAATACATTCCTGGTAAAGACAGATCTCATGCTAGATAGTTCTGTGGGGTTTCTTGCAACCTGGTGGCTGGTGTGCTCTTCCTTACGACTTTAGTCGCCAATTGCTTCCTGGGGGCGATTACACCGCTGGGACGAGCATGAGAGACAATGATGAAAATTATATAAGACTGTGTTTCAAATTTTAATTTAGACAGAAAAATTTGAAAATTATAAGTTTCTTAATTTTACAATTAAATGTAGCATAATTTGACAAAGTTTTCTTTATTCGACTCACTTTATAAGTTGTGTAAAAATGAATGAGCCCCGAGTTCAGTTTAGATTATGTGGATTGTGGGTTTATTGTGGTTCAGATTAGGTAGATGTCAGGACTAGTAGGATTCTTCTGTAAAATCATCTACACTTGATCTGATCCGTAGGCCTATATTTGTTATAGCTGAGGTCGGGGCCCTAGAAAGTGTTAAGGCTGCCAGTGAACTATATTCTCCCGTGTCGGGCACAGTTGTCGAGAAAAACACCGAAGTGGAAGACACACCAGCTCTCATCAACCAATCCTGCTACGACAAAGGTACTTTTTTGATTGCCTGTACAGGGCCGGACTTAGGACTTCAGAGGCCCCGGGCGAATTTGCCGATGGGGCCCCCAGTATGATTATACGAGAACAAATACGGTACACAATGTAACGCATATTACATGCACACTCATTTTAAATAGGCAATTTCAAGGTGAATTAATATGTAAACCTGTTAGAATAGTATGCTGTATTTTGCATAAAATAATTTTATGTAATATTTTAAGTCTGAAAATAGCTACAATGTACGGTGTAATGTTATGATTTGTTCTTGTTGTAATTGTATTTATAAAATTTTAATATACCTAGCAGGTACCTTACACATTTTTTTGCAATACGTTAAAATGTAATATCTTTTGCAACAAATAATGAAAACTATAGATAAAATAAAAATAAAATAACACGTACTTGTAAAAGGTTTAATTTAATTTTTTTACTGTAATACACATTCTATTTGGTGCTTGAATGAAAACACAAATAAAAAATAACTAACATTAATTAATGGAATAAATTATATTTAAACACGTGATGTAAGTCAGAGATAATGCATATAGTCCAGTCAAGGAATGAGGTGTAGAGTGCGTGAGCAGGTAACTAAGCGATTCCTTCAGAAACTTGTTCAGGGGGCTTAGGGTGTTAACATACCAAAAGTCCTGACTCCTAGGTGGTGAGCCAGGGGGTGGAGGGGGGAAAAGGGGGGGGGAAAGGTACGCATTTTGGGTTTTTTGATTATATCTCGAAAACTGTTAACTTTTTGTATACTATAGTAAATTATAAAATTGAAGAAGATTAAATTTTCTACAAGAAAAGTATATAATGTGTTTATTTTGGTTCAACAGATTACGAGTTATAACTTATTTAATTGATATCTTATTAAAATCTTCTTCCATAAGAAATACATGTAAATGAGTATGCGAAATGGGGCGAATCCTATCCGCCCAAATGGAATATAAATGATATTCTGGAAATCTTGACAAAATTTCCAGTAATTTGACACTTTAATCATTAAAATTGATCCAAAATTAAGGCGAGGGCGAGGTAACAAAATTTCGAGTTTTGGTGTTTTTTTATTGGAAATATAAAAAAAAATCCTTAAATCATCCCATTTTTAAACGCTCACCCTCGCTTTAATTTTTGACAAAATTTCATGATTAAAGTGTCAAATTACTGGAAATTTTGTCAATATTTCCAGAATATCAGTTATATTTCCTTTGGGCGGATAGGATTCGCCCCATTTCGCATACTAATTTACATGTATTTCTTATGGAAGGAGTATTTTAATAAGATATCAATTAAATAAGTTATAACTCGTAATCTGTTGAACCAAAATAAACACATTATATACTTTTCTTGTAGAAAATTTAATCTTCTTCAATTTTATTATTTACTATAGTATACAAAAAGTTGATAGTTTTCGAGATATAATCAAAAAACCCAAAATGCGTACCTTTTTCCCCCCCTTTTTCCCCCCTCCACCCACTGGCTCACCACCTAGGAGTCAGGACTTTTGGTATGTTAACACCCTAAGCCCCCTGAACAAGTTTCTGAAGGAATCGCTTAGTTACCTGCTCACGCACTCTACACCTACTTTTGGATCATTCATTGACTGGACTAATAAACTTTTAAAGCTTTAATATATTTTATAACTTACTATAATTTTACTAACAACCCTTTTACTAAGTTTATAAGATACAAGTCAAAACAATTTTAAAGTTTACTTTAAATTTATAGATTAATCATTATAACGTTTAGAACATAGTTATTTTCCTTATAAATAAATGTCACTTCCCACTCTGATACGTTGGTCACGTTGGCCTGGCAATTAAAACCCCCTTTTCCTACATTTCTTGGCTGCACTAAAACTATAAAACCATAAACTATGACTTATGTTTATTTTCATAGTGGTTTTGGCATGGAATTCTCGTTTGTATAATATGTTAAAGTCCTAGCATGAAAAGTATCATTAAGAACTTTAACGAGTTTGAGTTTTTTCTTGACGAGTAAAATGTTACAATACAAGTCTAATAACCAATCACAAGCTAACCATTTATATGAGCAACTGAAAGATGTTTAAATGTATTCAATATCTCAGATTAATACAACACAAACATAACATGCAATACAACATTAATTTGTTCTTTGTAGTGTTTGCAGAATTATTAATAAAATACAACACAAAAGTACGACAATGTCAACCAAAAACACACTGGGAGTAAAGTGATTTAAATTGTTTTGGATAGGCGATAAGGCATTGTATGTATGTGTATGCTCATGCGTTAGACAGACAGGACTAGACAGGATCCCTTATCAGCTCATTATCATTTATTGTTGCAGCTGCTTGTTGCTTTTTTACGATTTCAGTCGACAACGCTCGCCCGCTCCCAAATAATGTAATATTTGTTAACATCAGACGACCCATGTCTATATAGGCTGTTTTTATCCTACTGGCGCTGTATGATTTTGACTCTTAACGACTAAATTGAAGATCCAAATTTCGACGTATAACTTAATTACTATTTTACAAAACCTTTTAATTGAATGGATAATATAATACTTCTGCCCCTTAAAATCATGATTGGCATATACTTAGAGGTAAAAGAATAACATCTAATAAAACATAAACGGAGCAATGTTTTTATTTTTCAAAAGTATTAGAACTCCATTGAATCTCCATTTAACCCAACACAATTGTACAAGTTACATTCTACGTCAGGACAAGAGTTTTCATTATTATTTATTGTATTTTTTGCCCCAAAGCGAAGGGGCCCCCTTCAACTCGATCGCCGCGGCCGTACGTTTGTGTGAACGGCGTCATTGAAACTCAAACTGGTCCGTCACAACCTAACAGCTATGCTTGTGTTAACTAGGTCTAAGCGCGGGGCCCAGTGCAACCCTTGAGGAAAAGTCCCTTAGAGTTAAGAATTTTGATCCTAGTAATACCTAAAATTCACTCAACAATAACCTTAAATATAGGATAACGACAATAAAGCTGTTAAAAAAGAAGGCCATTCGGTAAGTGTATGATTAATTTTTGAAGATATTAATAAAAATTACTGTGCAAGGGGCCACTTTCGGGGCCCCCCTAGGCCCGGGGGCCCCGGGCGCTCGCCCCGTCCGCCCCTAGGTAAGTTCGGCCCTGTGCCTGTATTCTGAATTTATGGCTTGAAGCCTCAACGTTTACTTTCTATCCTCATACAATTCCACATTTATTGAGTTGTGTAATTTAGAGGTGTCATAGATGATTGGTATGGATACTATACTCAGGCTATCAGGTCAGGTTCATTTCAGTCACGCAGATGGATTAGAAAGTTTTTCTATACTTATGTTGATTTTAGTAAATGGTGGTTGTCTCTGTCCAAAGGGATTTGTTCAGACGCTATCTATCAAAAAAGTGTTTACCAAGAAAAAAAAACCACAATGTTTCTGGTTTCTACTCTGGTTATCTTAGGTAATGAGTTACAATTTAAATTTTTTGACCCTTCTAAAGTTGCCTTTAACTAAATAAATGTACATGTAAGTAAGTGTGTAGTTTGCTTGAGTCAAAATCTTACATTAGTGACTAGCTTATTTCTTATTATTTCTGTATATCCTTCTTTCTGGCCATGACCCTTGTTTAATATTCTATTACAAAAATCATAAATGGTTTTTACAAAACTTTTAGTCAAACTTTGCTATGAATTTATTGTTTGTACATAGGTAACTGATATTTCTTTTGTTTTGATTTAGGTTGGCTATTCAAGGTTCAACTAAGCAAGCCTGATGAGTTAAAAGACCTTCTCAACGAAGAAAAGTACAAAGAGTTTTTGAAGACTGACCAGGAATCAAAAGATCACTAGACTAGACAAGGAATTTGTATTTGATACTTAGGGTTTTATTGTTTGTTTTGTAAAGTTTAGTAAACATCTATTTATTACAGTTATTTAACTGCATAACAACTGTAAATAACGTTTATTTCACCTTTCTTCCATTGAGAAATGTACACATAGAAACTCATCTAGTGATGGAAAATAGCTTTTGCTAAGCTCTAAGGCTCTTGAGATCCGAATTCAGCCGTAGAGAGGTGTTCAATGTTGTAAAGGAAGAAGTTTTCCCGTAGTTTTAACTTCTTTAGTCACACGTGCTTAATTAAATTAAGTGATGATATATAAATGGATTTAGGCCTAATATGTTGCTTTTCTAATTTTTTGTTGGCCTAGTGGCGGATCCAGAGGGACCAGTGGGTAGGGGGCGACCCACCCCCCCTCGGGCATATATATATATAATATTTTTACTGCATGTAATACATCGTACGTAATACATGCATGTGCATACACATCGTGTAAAATAATTTTCCACACTAACTTTGGACAAAAAGATGATATAAAATTGCCATTTTGGAGACTTAGTTTACACAAATTTTTCATGGGGGCGGGCAGACCCCCCGGTTCGCCCTCCCCCCCTTGTGACTGTTCGAGATCCGCCACTGAGTTGGCCTGGCCTATCAGATTAATCATTTAATTATTCAATTAAATTTTTCGTGAGCAAAGCTACAGCGGGTTTGCTAGTAGTTATATAGGCTACTGGAGTAGAAGTGATTGTTTTATAACATTTGCCAATGCTTATTATGGTTAGTTGGTATCTTTTTAATAGATAAATATTCATGAATTAACTTTCAATATAAATTATAGCTTATATTTGGCTCAAAGAGTGCTTAACGTTGCTATTAAGGAAGCTTAAAAGTTTTAAGGCCTATATTGTAATAAATAATGGTTTAAATACCTTATACTGTCAAAAGTGATCCTTTGTAGTCTATGTAGGCTACTGCAGTTTGCAGGGGCGGACTGGCCCGCCGGCCCACCGGCCAGTGGGCCGATGCGCCTTCTCAACATTCCAATATTTGCGCCCTCGTTAAAGGAAAAATTCATAAAAATAAAAAATGAGACGATATTAAAAATAGATGTATTTTTTAGAAAGCTAGAGGAAAAACTTAGAGTAAAAGTTTCAGCAGTGAATAGCAAAACATAAAGTTGGGTGTGAGACCTGAATAAACACTGTCGACAAGCGAGAGCAAAGCAGCTCTTCTCTCTCGTACGTGTAGGCCTACTCCGAGTGGAAGGCACTTACTTTACTCTGTGGTCTGAGCTACTTAAAAACAGCTGTCCTCTTCCAGCGTCATTTTACGCCGAACCCGAAAAAACTGCACTGCGACCACGAGTACTAGAAAAATACCGGTATGTATCATAAACATAAACAAATGACGTTTTTGGCCCGAAAATAAACATTATTTAACATTGAAATGAAATGAAATGAAATGATGTTTATTGCCGTTAAACTCAAATACAGGCATTGGCAAGCGTCACAATCAATAGGTAAACAATATAAAATAAACATTGTTGCATTGTTTCACTAACAAACAAAATCCTTAACACTATAAAACAATTACAAATTAAAAACTCTTTAAGCTGTCTCTTAAATTTACGAACGTCCATTTCATTCCTGAGATCATTTGGGAGGGCATTTAAAAAAATGACAGAATTGTAAAACATTTGCTTTTTAAAAAATGAAGTTTTGTGTCTGGGGATGTTCAAAGTATTAGTAGATCTTGTTTTATATATTGAATTTGGTATAAGATGCTGATAAAGTTCAGTGTTTTTCTTAAGAAAAAGCAGAGTATGAAAAATGTAAATACACGGAAAGGTGAGAAGACCCGTTTCAGAAAAAAAGCGCTTACATGATTGTCTTGGCTTGAGATGACCTAGGACTCTGATGGCTTTCGTCTGCATCCTAAAGATTTGTTTGGTGTGAACGTTTTCAGACCCCCAAATGCCAACGGCATAGGACAAATGTGGATATACGAGGGCAAAATATACAGTTAGCAAAACATCTCTGCTCATAAATTTTGAAAGTCTGCGAAGAACAAATAGTGAAGATCCTAACTTGGCAGTCACACAATCAGTATGAGAAAATAGTTCAGATTCCTATCCTACATTGCTTAAATGGAACTGCCAAATCATATGTTCAATGCTCAGTATAGGATTCGGGCCAACGACATCATTTGTTTACGTTTGTGATCCATACCGGTATTTTTCTAGTATTCGTAACTATGCGACTAAATCCGACATCGGTCGGTGTCACGATGTCGTCTGTGGTAAACAACTAGTGAAGATAATTTAATATTATTCATATTTGTTATAATATTTAATTATTGCTCACACTATAACTATTTCACTTTAAGTCACATTTAATTTTTATCAATATCAACTCAACTCTCTTGTAGAATGGCGTTTGCCGTGCATGTAATAAATAAATAAAGAGTGTGAGCTGCCAATTAAAATGTGTCCCTCTTTAGTGAGTGTCTGATTTGTGTCTCTGTGTCGAAAGCTTCAATTTATTTTTATATTCTTTACCTACACAGGAAACATGAACGAAAGCAGTATTGTTATTGTAGAATCACTACTTTTCCAAATTGTAAATAGATTTAGTGACAGTGTATTTGTTAACTTAACCATTACACAGTAAAGGTTAAACAGTAAACAGTATTTTAATATGTGGCTACAGCCTATTAATTAATTATTTCAATATGCACTACGGCACTAATTTTGTCAACTTTCCTATTTTACTTACAGATAGCCAGTCTAAAATACCTTCGTAGTTCTCTCTAGGCTATTTCATTTGTAGAAATAGGTTAGGTAGGCCTACTTTAGGGTTACAGTTTTGACTTAATGTAATGCTAAAAAGTTTAAGTCAATAAATTGGTTTTGTTCACAGTGAAAGCATATTGTTTGTGTTAAAATAATTTCATAGAAATCTAAAATATATAACTTCTGTTATTTACAGTGCCAAAAAATACAACAGTTGCAAGTTCAGGCTGTAAACAGGAAGCAAATGATTTATATTGTATGCATGCAGCCAAGCCATGCAAGGGAAAACAAAGAAAATACACAAATATAATACGAAAGAACCTAAGAAAATCATTTGTATTTATATTTTTGTTAGGATAAGTTATTTACTGTCAGAATAGCACCAAGTCGTGTGGGTAAATAGTCTAAATTTTGTAAACCAAACATTGATCAATAGTGTCAGTTATCAGATTTCTGATTTTCCACTGTTAATGCCTCTAGATTGCCTAAAAATGCGAGTTTACAGGTATAATTTTTAAAAAATGCCCCGGGGGAGGACCCCCGGACCCCCCTCTGTACAGGGGGGTATTCCATACCCCCAAGACCCCCCGGTTGGCGCCTTCGGGCTGGTCAAGGTTTACGCCCTAATAGAGTACCCAGTCCGCCCCTGAGTTTCATTCCCGGGGGAACTTCATCAGGCTTAATGACATCAAAACTTCATTCCATAGGAAATCGTCATGGTAAAAATCCATCAAGGTCATATATACATAAAACACGGACGAACACACGAACATAACACATAAACATTACGAAACACGGTACCGGGAAGCACGTTACGCCCTCTGCCCTCCGTGCGTAACGTGCTTCCCGGTACCGTGTTTCGTAATGTTTATGTGTTATGTTCGTGTGTTCGTCCGTGTTTTATGTATATATGACCTTGATGGATTTTTACCATGACGATTTCCTATGGAATGAAGTTTTGATGTCATTAAGCCTGATGAAGTTCCCCCGGGAATGAAACTGCAGTAGCCTAAGGCTACAAAGGATCACTTTTGACAGTATAAGGTATTTAAACCATTATTTATTACTTTACCAGTGATCCGGAGGCTAACAACATGAAGCCTATATTGTATTTTGATGGGAATTGTGCAATTTTGTTTTGGGTTAGGAGTATAATAACATACATGATTTTAATCAAAATTATTAATAGCAGTTTTTTTTTAATTCACATTTTCTTAGCTTTAATTTTATGAGTTTTAACAGGGAAGTCACCATTAAAAACCACAATTTCAAACAAATAATCAACACCTTGATTCACTATGAATTTTTTAAATTTTTACTGTTGTGTATGATTCTAATAATTTATTTTTGTAATTTTTGTTTCCATAAAGTCCCTTACAAAAACACAAAATCCCACCCAAAAAATCATGCTCCACCACTAAAAAAATCTCGATGGCGCAGCCCCCCCCCTTCTGGGCACCCCTGTTTTTAATAAGTACCCACATACCAAATTTCATTGAAGTTTGACCACTTCCTCTGTAAACCACAGACGTCACTTCGGAAGATAACCATTTTTTAGAATTCAGGGGGACCTAAAAAGTAAATTTTAATTTTTTACTCAAAACTCACTCTCGGAATTGGTGACGAAAACAAAGGGGTAGTTTCTCCACACGAGGGGAAGTAAGTAAAACAGAATTTGGACGGGTGAATTGGACATCAAATAAAGAGGCTGCTAAACTCATCTTTTGAAATAGAAAATATAACTAGGACACTATGGTCATTAGGAAATCTTGAACAGCTATTATAGGGTTTTAAAAGATCAGGTTAAAGAGGAAAGGTAGATAGTTGGGTGACTTAAATCACACAATTTTGACTTGAGAAGACTTTTATGCTTTCAAAAGATACGCCAAATTTCTATTTTTACAGAGGCCTACATCATAAACTAAACCATAGCGTTTACTTTTGGGTATATTCGTATTCTCCCGGATTGGAAGGTCCTACCATGAAAACAGTACTATAGCATTGATTAAATATTCACAAATATTGTATGATTATTAAATTCATAGCTTCTTTGAAATGTTCTCATGTTCTCATGCTGATAATGGAATCATCCATACGTTTCTCCAAATATAAAGTCTGTTTTGTGTTCTTACTATATGACAAGTATAAATCACATAAAAGGCGATTAAATTCAGGCAGCACGTTTCTGGTATTATCAATGGATTAACAGGGAGTATTTTATCGAAATTTTGCCTAGTCGTCTGCTACGTTGAAGTTGTCAAGTTGTGTAGTTACTCAGTAAAATCGGGTCTATTTTGTATCAATTATTACCAACAAGGATACGATTTATAATTGATTAATGTATCTAGAATAATACGTTCATGGCGGACACAAACAAGAAATTTCAAGAGGGTCTAGAACTAATTAAATCCGCAGAAAAGTTGTAAGTATGGTAGTAATGATTTTCTGCCTGACGTATAAATTCTGCTGAAATAAACAATTATTTTGGTAATTTTCATTGTTTTTAAATTCACATAACAAAATATGCTCAATTACAGTCCTAGGTTTGCCAGTTCTTATAATCCAATTTGTTTTTTTTTTCATTAATTTGCCCTGTTGTGAAATCTTGCATCAGGGAACAATTTTATTTCATAGGCTAGGCATGACATAGCCTACTTAATAATTTTAAAATTCCTAGGCCTGATGGGTACATGTATTAATGATATAGGCCTAGTTACAAAGGCCTACTTAATTTTAATTCTGTAATTATAAGTTAGCCTAGACTAACTTAGGCTTTACTCTAAGATGTGTTACAGTCCTTTAACAAAATGTTAGCGGTTTGACGGGAAGTTTTTCTGAGATCCCCCAACACTTTTTTGCCTAATGTATGTCACATCTGATTTAAGGTTCCAATAAGTTATTCTTTATAATTAGGCCTACTCCTTTATGTTTAATATTTACTAAGTTTATTTGCATTTTGGTTTTATTGATAAAAAATTATTGGTTAAAATGCCGGTACTTTGGTATTATACGGAGGCCACCCTTATACAGGGCGTAGACATCAAGGGTGGACTGTAGGCCTACTCAAAATTTATACCCTACAGTAGTCATGCCTATTTTGATGCCTTTATATAGGACCGGTTTAAAGGGTTAAGCAGAGTACAAAGACAAGCAAAAGGGCATGCTTAAGTGCTTTCCAATGCTCAGTATCAAAGAAGAAGACTAGAGGCATTGAATTCATACTAGTGTACCTGTTGCTCGAATTCGAGCAATTGCTAAGTATTATACAGGTGTTATTTTAAAACGAATAACAGACATAATTTCTGATGACTTTAAAATATTTGACTCAAAGATTATGGAAATACTCAAGATGTACATAACAGATCGATATAATCAACATTTTATTTATTTTAAATAGTGTTTTCTACAAATAGCCTTACTCATAGCCGCATTAAGTTTCCAGACACATTATGTGTCCAAAAGCCTAACAGCACGACTCCCTTCCCCATACCACCCTGAGCGATAGGGATCATTGAGATTCGCTCTAACCTTTCCTCTCCCCTTCATGGGCAAGTTTTCATTCCTTGTTCCTTGTTCACTCCTGTTTGTTTCTTTTTATAAATTTTAACGCCTGTATGTATCCCTGGTTTTTCCTATTTCCCTAGCTACTTTTCTAAACATCTCAATTGTTTCCTTTTCACTCATCATAATTTATTTTCTCATCTCTAGACCTATCTTATCCAAGACTTCTTCCTGTTCTCTCCTATTTGTCTCCTGAAGTGAACAATTTATTACTACGTGACTCGTGGTTTTTATTTCTCCACATCTACATACTTTCTCTTCCACCTGGTGAAATCTCCACAAATTCGCCTTGAAATTTTCCATGTCCTTTGACAAACTGCCTTTCATAATGGCCCATCTCCCAATCTTGTTCCAGTCTCTTTCTGATGTTAGGTATATATCCGAACGTTTACCTAAAACGTTAACATAAAACACTCTGCTCCCAACGCATTTGCCGCTCATCTAATATCTCCTCTCTTCTGTTTCCGATGTAGTCCTACCCGCTTCCTTGTCTTACAAAATCAACAGCTTATGCAGCGATTATCCAACGGTCCTAAATTGAATGTGAAATCTTCAGGCGGCTGTTGGAGAGCACGCTTAAACCTAACACGGAAGGGTGCTTGCTGTATTCCTCCCTAAGAATAACATGGGAACTTTGAAGGCCACTGGGGCAGAGCCCTGATGGAATTCCAAAGTTTTTATGTTTGATGGCAAAACTACATGCTAAGACCTTTCTAACGACACCTTGGACATGGTGATCGGTAGCACCACCACTCCAAAACATTTATGACAAAAATATGCCTAGCATATTAAATATATAGATTACACTATAAGAAGCTAAACCCCAATGCTAAAAAGGGTGATGGTTGTGCATAATGGAGAAAGCATACTTCTCAGAGAAAGCCTAATTTACCCACTGTCTTATACGCCTTGTCTGTAATCTACTATTGTTACGTCCGTCAGATGTTTGCACGCTCCGGACATTTAAGTACTAGTTTTTTTTGTATCCAGAGATAATCCTCACTACCATGTCAGTTTTTCTGGACGGGGGGGGGGGGGGTAATGTCATTCCATTACTCTAAAAAAATTTCTAGAACTGGCCCTGCCTTCATCCTTTTTCATGCAATTATTTGGTCTCTAGTTTATAGCTAATCATTTGAAACTAAATCAGACAACAATTCACGGCATTATTATGTGTACAGTTTAAGGCTTGTATCTGCGGGTAATAACGCTGCTGGTAAATACCCACTTGACGATTTACCAAATTTATGTGCCGTACTCTTACCTGTAGGTGTATTTTACTCTTGAAATGTACATCTTTGAACTCAAAGCTGTATTTGATGTGATTTAACTATGCAGTAGTATAATTAAAACAATTACAAATTAATTTTAGTTTGAAGACATCTTTGCTGAAATGGCGACCGGAGTATGAGTTAGCTGCTGAGGAATACAACAAAGCAGGTGAGAATCAAACGTGTATTGGGTCAATAATATTAGATACTGATTACAAGTGACTATATGCTTAACTGCTGGGCTTACATCTAAATTTTCAAACAGTAAATATAAGCTTTATATTATCAATAAGCTCATCATTTCAGTAAGAGGCCAATAAGTGAATCAACCCCCTTATAATGTATTTTTAAGGTCGGGAACAAATGTGTGTAGGATTCAGTCTTCGTTTGGTGTTGTGATTTAGTAAAGAGCTGAACATTATTGAATGTTGTATGCAATAAATACAAGCCCATGGGGCGTAGCCCAATGGAAATATGAAAATTAAATGATATAATATTGCATTGTTATCCATTTGTGAGCTATGTTTCAAGTTTCAAGTCTCTAGCTCATCGGGAAGTATTACAATTTTCAAGAAAGTGAGTTAATAAAAACAAGCCCGTGGGGCGTAGCCCAAGGGAAATATAAAAATTAAATGATATAATAATGCATTGTCTTCCATTTGTGAGCTATGTTTCAAGTCTCTAGCTCATCGGGAAGTTAGTATAAAATGTATTGCAAAATTTGTACCGGACAAGAAAGCGAGCTAATAAAAACGTTTTAAAAAAAGAGGAGTATTTTAGAATTAACAATTAACCTTAGTTGGAGGATAGACGTTTAATGAAGGCCTAATTTTCAACAGTACCTGCTAAAGACAACATTGCTTACATTAATTAGGCCTGATTAAAGTTCTGATCTTAACCGGAAAAAAATTTTGATGGAAAAATAAAAAGGTAAGATAATTTTATATTACAGGCTAACTTACCTTAAATCGTAATAATGAGAAAATAGGCCCTAATCCAAAATTTAAAGATCAATAATATAAAGCAGTAAAACAGGAACTTTTCAGCAAAAATTATTTACTTTGCGAGGGAAGTTTTATATAATTACACAAAACATGTTTCCAGTGCAATCCTTTTAAAAATCTCCAATGGCCAAAAGGTAGACTGTTTGGTCCGATCAATTACCGAGGGGTCTAAGCAGGGTTGCCACCCGTCCTGATTTTGTCGGGACAGTCCCAATTCTGGCCCCTTTGTGCCCGTGGTTATTTATGTCCATGTTAATACAGGTGGAGGGGAGGGGGGTCGTCCTGATTTTTCCCAAACCAATGGTGTAACCCTGGATCTAAAAAGCACCTGGCCACAAGAAAGCAATGTAGATTAGGGTTGACTCCATTTCAGTCAGTTCTAGCGTTCTAGTTTGCAACTGGCGACGAGTTCACTGCCCGTCGCAGAGTTTGATAGAAGAGGACCACCTAAAATGAATATTGGTTGGTGATAAGTCGATGATGCAGGCTGACCCAATCATATGCGTTGTGAATCACAACCACACAGCTTTTCTTAAATAGTTGTTGTAATTAAATATTTAGTGAATTTATTAATAAAGTACATAAAGTTTGACTCAAAAAACATTTCCTTTAAACTTAGTTTTGTTACAGCCACATGTTTTCGCATTGCCAAGTCTTTCGACCAGTGTAAGGAATGCCTGCTGAAAGCCGCCGAATGCCACAAGCAAAATCGATCGTATCCTTTAACATTCTTTGGTATTGCCTTGTGCTATACATTACTTTGTGAATGCTTCTTTATCTCACCTATTATCAAGTTCAATTAGTATTATTTCCATGTGAGATAGGGACGTCACCTATGTATTTAACCTTAAATATGGGTGAAGGGTGAGTGAATGGTGTGTCATGCCTTGTATAGCTTTGTTACTGACTAAGATCAGCTGTTGCATCAGTCAGGACCATTTATTGAAAGCCCAATGATCAAAGACAGCTGGGTCCAGTATCAAACCATCAATAGTTTATCAATTAATCAAATAAAACGTTTTTTGGGCGTTACCCTTGATTTATACATGTTCAGTCTTGTTCATTCTGATTTTGACTATACCATAATGATAGTCTAACTGTGAATTAATAAGTTTATTTCCTTAACTTGCAAGTCAGATGGTTTCACGCAGCAAAGTAAGTAATCTATTCTAATTTAAATGTAGATAGACCTATCTGTACTTAGACCTGATAAGTTGTCAAAATGCTATGTGTGCCCATATCAAAGACTGAAAAAACTTGAGATCTCTAAAACAAATCAAAACATAAAAATAGTTTTGAATATTTCCTGTAGGACAATAACATTTCTGTGGACAGGAAAATTAACGCAAAGATATATATATATATGCAAGATTTTTTCGCAAGCAAGGGATACGATAATGGTCTGTATGTGATTGCGGGACAGTTCAAGATTTTTTTGTGATCGGATTATATTCATGACGTTATGATAAATGCACACTAAACCAAACTTTTGGATACCAAAACCTGATACTGCTTTTTTATTGACGATAATACAAGGCATATGTTCAGTTCAGTAATAAAATAAATATTAACTAAATGTAATGTTTCAAATGGTGCTTACATTTCCCATAAGTGAAACTTAAGTTTAACCTGGAATAATCACCTCATTAAACTTTACAAAAGAAAATAATTATTTGTGTGACCAGGCTAAAATATAGTATGGCGATTTTATCTACAGTATTTATTTCCAAAAACTGATCAAACAAAAATCTTTCAACGTACACATCACTCCCATTGTGTTCAGGTGTATAGAGCAGGCGCTGTTGGTCAGCAAGGAGGTGGGAGACCTGAGGGAGGTGACACAGATGGCCGAGCGCGCCTGCAGCTTGTACCAGCAGCACGGCTCGTGTGACGCTGGTGCTTCAGTGCTGGACAAGGCTGCCAAGATACTGGAGCAGACCCAGCCTGAGGCAGCTCTGGCTTTGTATCAGCGAGCTGCCGACGTCTGCATGGTCAGTATCCGTCTTACTGTAAGCTTTAGATTAAATTAATGTTTTATAATTCCCATAATAAACCTTAACAAACTTGTAAAAAAGGATAAGGGTGTAAATTGGAGCACAAGAGCCTAGGTTATTAGGATTATTAGGCTTACCTGAATGAGAAAGAGTCCAAACTGGCTCAAAAAAACACACAAATTTACACTATATACACAAAGCATGGTGAGTCTGTGTCTCAGTCGGTAACGTCATAGACTTCAGGCACAAGGCAGGGATGTCGTAGGTTTTGATCCTGGTATCTACCGCTACTTGTTAACAGTACACTTCACCCTTGTACTGTATTGTACCAGATCATCCCTTGCTTTGCTGGATACGTTCCATAGTCTATGTGGACAGGCAAATACAAGATTAAAAGTGGCCGCCCACCTCTTTTAGCGAATTTCCCATAGAGGGAATAAGCTGTTTTATATTCAAAGGGGAAAAAATATCCTTTACTGTAACTAACAGCATTTTCAACTAAGGAAGAGAGAGCTCGAAAGTACTAATATCTTAACTACTACTAAGTACTAATATCTTAAGTGAATAAAGGATGGGATCAATTGAATTATTTCGATACATATTTAGATTATGCACCATACAGGGTTTTCCTATATTCGTTGATCTTACAATGGTTATGAAACTTCAGTTAGGATTTATCCGAAGACTAAGATGGCATCTAGTTTTGTAAAGTTAACATCTTGAATTATGTCTCTGAATCAATTTAATAGCTCTGTTGAACAACGTTGCAAGTGAATAAAGTCAATATTTTTCAGAAAACACCAAAAAAGTTCTAGCCAAGCTAACCTATGTATTTTCAAAAACAAAATACCAGTAGAGAATTTAATTTGCATTGTTGCTCTTTAGAAACCTCAATTTCACAAAATATGTTGTTTGCAATATTATTCAGCGGTTATATTCAATTAAACTAGTCTCACAGTAAAATACAAAGAGCAGCTGCTACTTTTATAAATTTTATGAAATAATTTATAAATAAAAAACTTTTTTAAACAAAACGTTTTTAAACGCCCTAAAAAATGGAAAATAATTTACAAATAATTTATAAATATGTTGAGAGAGTATAAATACTTGTACGATTTAAAACTAAAAACGTGGGGTGCATGCAATAGATAGTTTACCTTCACCTACTGAACTAATGTATTATTATCAATTAATTGCATGCACCCAACGTTTTTCGTTTTAAATCGTACAAGGATTTATACTCTCTCAACATATTTATAAATTATTTGTAAATTATTTTCCATTTTTTAGGGCGTTTAAAAACGTTTTGTTTAAAAAAGTTTTTTATTTATAAATTATTTTATACTTTTTAGTTTTAATGTGTGTGCATGTTAAATCTATTTCAAGCATTTATATCAGATTAAGACAGAGGCATGTGGAAAATGTATGGCTCCGGTGAAATAGAACATTGTTTCATAACCTGATTAGGGTAGCACTTTTTCTTCCAGATATCACAACACTTGTCACAAAAAGTGTTTTTGGTTAGATGGAAATCACCTTCTCGTTGAGCATAGGCCTGACGCTGACGTAGTAGTCTTGCCGATTTACAAACCTGCGTAGCTCGCTTACGCCATTTGGCTAATCTTGCCGACTTACAAGTCTTCGATTCATGTTGCTTAACTTGTCTTTTTTTCTTCTCCTTCTCTAGCCGTAGCTTGCGTTGGGAGGCTGTCTCCTTCCAATAAGCCGTGGACTGAGCATAGGCCTGACGCTGACATAGTAGTCTTGCCGATTTACAAACCTCCGATTCCTGTTGAAGCTTAACTAGTCTGTAAAGAAAAAAAGAAAAAAGGAAAAGGGTTTCCCCTTTCTACTACTTTTATATATTTAAATATTGTATTTAAATATATTTACTCCTTGCAATGCTCTTTAATTACAAATGTTGGTTGCCCCTAGGTTGGAAGAACTCTAGAAAATAAAAATATCAGACAGAGCTTTTGGCAGTGGAAGCTTGATGTTATAAAAAATATGTGTGGGCCCTGCAAAATATAAATATTCCCCAAAGGTCCTTAGGGGACGCCCTTGGTACTGTTATGGTTCTTCCAAAAATGTAATACCTTTAATGAGAGCAATTTACCAGTCTTAATTCTACACTGAATTTACTTGCTCACTACTACACTAGTGTTTAGTGTTGCACTTAAAAGGTGAATCTTTTGTAGTGGCTTATGATTTACTGAATTACCTTTTGTTTACCAATTAGATACTATTGCATATACTGAATTACCAAGGTTATTGAGAACTAAAAAGTGAGTAACAATTTGATTTATTAAGCAGTATTTAAGATTTACAATGATTTCGGTTTGACAATTTCTGTTTGTGTGATGTAATATAAAATATGACCGTGAGTGATACAATCAGACTGAATTGTTTTGTTTGAGAACGTTGAATGGATTTATCAAAGGGGAATATTTGGCGCGGTTTCACACCGATCTCGAAGGTGTCAACGGAGGAGTGGTTTTTAATTTAATTTGAGATGACCAGTGCCAAGCAAGTCCTGTTCGTTGGCCAACGATGTAAATATGAAGGTTGATTCTCGAAGGTCAACTGATTAAACAGTATTGCGTTTAATCGTAATAATATTTACTGGAACGTCGCTTATTGTTTTATGGCTAATTTGACACTTTGGCGGTTCATCTATATGCAAACTGGCACAGCCTCCGATAACACTTCCGGATTCAGCCGAACCAGCTACCTAATCCCTCCTTTGATATTAATTGATTCCCCCAAATTTAAATACTGATTGTGACACTCTTTGATGAATTGTACCTTTAATAATGACTCTGTGCAAAATTCAAATACTATATAAAAATATTACAAAGCAACTCTGAATTACCCTATAAAAACATTTTCATCTATTTATTCGTAATGCTATTGTATTACCACAGTCTAATAAATAAAGAGGATTGTTACAATATGAATGGATATGAAAATCAGCGAATTGGGATCGAACCGGGGAACATGTGTTTATTCTACATGAATTAACAAAACAAGACAGGAAAATTTACAAAGTATGCGACTCACTGAAATTTAAATATATAACAAATAAATAACACAAATTACTTACAGTTTGGACGTCCACAAATATAACACAAACAAAGGGATCAGGATGAGGAAATGTAACTAGTCGGTATTCTACAAGACGCGATCAATTGAAACTCGTGTGAACGTTTGAGAAATTTTCAAATGGCGGACCGCGTTTGGCCGGTAACGAACTTTTGCACTTTTTGACAACAACACAAATTCTAATTTCCGATCGCGAGGCAATTATATCCCTTAGGGATATAGGCTGAACGACTTTAAGGAAATTTGAGATTGCCCGACCAAACGCCGCGAGATGAATTTAATTTGCACAAACGAAAGTTTTACCGAACTAGTTACGTTGAGATTTGGAGAGGAACTGATACTGCTGGAAGCAAATGACCATCCGACTAGACCTTATCCCCTCTACTCCTTTAGTGCGTGGTGCATTCTGGTCTATACTGATCTATTGTTCAAAACAGCTGACTGTTCTTCGCGTTAACTTGTATTGATTTGTTGCCTTTTGCAACAAAATCGGTACAAGTCTTTTTTTTTCTTCTTCTCTAGGCGTCGCTTGTGTTGGGTGACTGTCTCCTTGACCATAATATGAGTTATCATGCAATATTCACAAATAATTGATATTATTACATGTTTACAGTTCGTTAATCCGAAAACTCACAGTATAAAATAAGTTTAACAACTATAGTTTGTTATGGAATTTCTCTGCAATGCATTCACTCGAAATATTTATTGTTTACTTTATAGAATACTAAATAAACAAAAATTGACATTATTTACAAACACCTTGATACCTGCAATCAGATTGTTTTTCTTTATTTTGAAATGTTTGTTTGTATAAAGAATCTCTTGGGAGCATAACCTGTACCTCTTAACCTCTGCTCATCGAACTGTCAAATTTGAGTATTTACAGCTGACTTAAATTAGTTGATATATTTACATCCTTTCAAAATGTAAACAAGAAAAATTTGGAAGCCCATGGGGCGTAGCCCAAGGGAAATATGAAAATTAAATGATATAATCCCTAATAGATGTCTTTTGTACTGTGTTTCTGATGTGGTGGGTTTTGTGTGTGTACAATTTTTACAAACACACACAAAACCCACCACATCAGAAACACAGTACAAAAGACATCTATTAGGGATGAAAATATCAAAGAAAGCTTCTCAAACATATTAGTTTTTTTATTTTTTCTCCGCTTTGTATAAATAAATGCCTGCATGGGCATAACTTTTCTTAGTGAGAGGTTATGTCTCAATTCATCAAATTTTCAGGAAACAAGAAACAAACGACAAACAAACGAATACTTTTTTTTCTCCAGTTAGACACTGCCTCTTCAATATTTGGAAACCCCTGGTCTATGAACTAGGAGAACAAAGACTTCGGAATGAAGCATTGATTATAAATCAGCAATTTTTTTCAAACCATATTAGAATTTTACATTTCTGCTGCCATTATTATGTAGCTTAGATAGGTGCCTGCCACAAACCGCCATGGAATTAGTAGCGCTAGAATATTTATATTTGTAAAAAGAAAAAGAAAAAAAAAATGTAAATTTTGTTTGTTACATTTTTGTGAATCAATTGGACCTCGCCGACAAGTTTTGCAAACTTGGCGAGGCCAGATTTTGTATTATCACAAATAAATAAATTTGAATTTTGAATTTTGAATTTTTGAATTTTTTGAATTTTGAATTTGAATATTGCATTGTCATGCATTTGTGAGCTATGTTTCAAATTTCAAGTCTCTAGCTTATCGGGAACATCGTTTAAAATTGATATCAAAATTTGTAGGAAAGCGAGCTAATAAAAACAAGCCCATGGGGCGTAGCCCGAAAGGAAATATGAAAATTAAATGATATAATATTGTAATATCATCCATTTGTGAGCTATGTTTCAAATTTCAAGTCTCTAGCTCATCGGGAAGTATCAAAATTTGCAAGAAATCGATTTAATAAAAACAAGCCCATGGGGCGTAGTCCAAGGGAAATATGAAAATTAAATTGTATAATACTGCATTGTCTTCCATTTGTGAGATATGTTTCAAGTTTCAAGTCCCTAGCTCATCGGGAAGTTAGTATAAAATCGGTTGCAAAATTTGTAGCGGACAAGAAAGTGACCTAATAAAAACGTTTTAAATAGCCTATTTTTCAAATTTATCACACTCTGAAGTAGCCTATGATGTATATTTAAATTGACTACCATGTTATTGCAAAAAAACTCAAAAACTTACTTGAGATAAAGGATATATTAGCAGAGCTTCATTACAATAAATTTATCATAGCAATTTGGTAATTAATCAATCATAATTTTTTTATAATAGGTTATACCTAGCTTTTTTTTGTAATTCCGGTATATTTTTACACATGGATTTTTTTATTCGCAGGGCGAAGATAGCACCAGACAGGCAGCTGAATATATAAGCAAAACTGCCAGAATCCTTGTTAAACTGCAATTGTAAGTGGTCCTATTTAATATTCAATTTGTTTAGATGTACCACATAAACACAAGACTTGTCTCGTCTCAGATAACTATTGTAGTAAATAAATTGTTAAAGAAATGCTTGTAATGGTTAAAAATACAATTTCCACCCTAGTGCTATTACTTATTTCAAATCAATAGAAAAAGTAGCCGTACCCCTTCGGCTTAAATGATTGGCAGGTTAGAGTTCAAAGTTTAAGATGTAAAAAACCTCTTTTCTTTTCTTCAGTAAACAACATTTTCAAATTTGAACACTGGTTTTATAATTATTTATCTCTGTATGTTTTACATTACAGTACTGAAGTTACTTGGTATGAGATACCTGTAATCTAAGTCACTTGAAAAGTATTTGAATTGCACCCATCTACATTTACTACCATTTGGGTTTTTCTCTGTAGTAACCCTTTTCACCCTGTCTTACCGAACCAATATTACCAACATGAGGTTATCATTTTATATATCTGAACATAGAAAGAGGTTAACGTAGCATGACCCTTTGGTGATACAGGTATGATAAGGCAGCCCACGCCATTCGCCAGGAGATAGGGCTGCACCAGCAGTCCGAGCACTTACCAGCTATTGGCCGGCTGGCCGTGGCGTTGGTGCTCGTACAGCTAGCCCGTGGAGACACTGTAGCCGCTGAGAAGGCTTTCAAGGAGTGGGGCAACTGCTGTGAAGCACCCGAGGTGAGAACTGAAATTACTCGGTGACATTTTGTTTGAAAAATGCTCGATGGGTGTACAGTAGACTGGGTAGTCCTTCCATGTGCTTTATTTGCTCCTCCAATACCTCACGCTTGTTTTAGGGATGGAATCTTGTACTACTACAACACTGCATTATTGAGTGCTAGATTATTTAGACCATACTGTAATTTAGTATCAAAAATTATCCAACAATGTGCTACTTTTAAACCATCTTTTTATGTCCCACCTTCACATCCTAGGACGATAGGCTCTAGCTGGGATCTGTTTCTCACATTCCTTCAGGCTTGGCCTAGAGGTTGTGGCATTATTACATGGATGAGGTAAAAGTATTTTACATCTAAGTAAACGTATTTTGTCAGGATCTTTTGAGCTGATTCAAATTAGCAACTTTGTTTAGTCATCTAGACCTTAAGATAAAGACTAGCGTTACTATGTTGTTTTAATAAAATTATTAAAAGCTTAGCGACTTCTTAACTTCACTTAAGGAGTGCTGACGGCCCTAGGCCAAATACTTGCCAAACACTATGCACTATACTTGTTACTTTTGTAGGTACAAACCCTGGAGATGCTTCTGACTGCGTATGACGAGGAGGATCCAGAAGCGGCACTCCGAGCTCTCAACTCTCCGTTCATCAAACACATGGACGTGGAGTATTCACGACTGGCACGTGACTTGTCTCTGCCCAAGGGACCGGACGTGGTGCCACCTAAAGCTTCAGTGATACCCGGCGCTGCACCGTCCTACGTCTCCCCCAATGCTAAGGGTGGCCAGGGCGAAGAGGTAAATTAGTTTGTTATTGAAGTTCGGAGGTGAATCACTAAATTGTCTGGTACAGGAAAACCTCACTAACACACTATGTGGACTCAGGGGTTGTCTAGAATAGATAAATTAAATAAATAAAATACTGAGAAATAAAAACACACCACGGACTGAAAACATGTTTATTATTTTGTTTATAGTTCAATTTTGGGGATGGTGACTTTATGTGATTAATGGGAGTCTTGCAAACATTCTCCACAAATTAAAAAAAGTATAAAAAGCCATTAACATAATCTTGTTATTTATTTACTTGTGTTAATTCACATTAGCATAGCATTAGTTAAACATTTCTTGAGAACAGTCCAAAGTCCAAACCATGGTCTTGTTAGGACCCTAGTGATAGTTCAATGACAAATGGTATCTAGGTCCAGTAACAATCTTAGACTTTAACCAGAGACCTAATAATTAGAGAAAAAATAGGATTCTTTGAAGCAACAGTAGTGGGTGTGTAAACAATAGCAACCCATCCCCCTCCACGCTAATTACCAGACAAACCATGGTCAGGTCTTGACTCCAAATTCCCTAGTTTTGGGATATCTTTTTGAGGCACACACTGACACTTTTTTCACCTCCACTTGCAACCTTTGACAACGAATTATATTTTCTTTGTGACTTGTGTATCTATTACTGTAGCCCCTGGACTCTATCTTTCTCAGGTAAGCCAGCTGAATTCCATGGAAAAAATTCTTTTCAACCACTTGGCTATCCTTTAAAATATAACTTAAAATCCTATTGGTAGTTAACTTTACAAATTTTACAATTAAACTGGAGCATTTATCCTAATGTCTCAAATTATCCTAATGTCTCTCGGAACGAAGGTCCTTCAAAGATCTTTATTTTTCAGAAATCTTAAATGGGGTTTCATTTTTCCAATGTTTTGACTAGGGGTTGATTTTATTCACTCAGTGTTTAATTTTTGATCGATCAGAAATATTTGTTCTGTTTCTAATAAACGTTGAAGATGTGATTAAGCACCAAATGTATTTTTGATCTGCAGGCCAAGAAAGGAAGTGATGACGAGTATGATGAGGGTCTGTGTTGAACAACTCAAGGTCAACATAGTTCAAGGTCATCGGATCTCAAGTTCGGCAAACAGATGATGCATCAACACAACTCTTCACTCCACCTCTGGTTTTACCATTCTCTTTGCGAATACACATGGTTCGTCACATACAATCTATAGGCAGTTTCATTATTAAGCTTCTTGTTATTCAATTTTGTGGTCAGGTTTTTTTCTATGTGAAATAGTTTAGCTTGTTTACTTAAGAAAATTAGACCTACAAAAGTATAGCTACAAACAAATTGTCGTATAACATGACACTAACGCTCCTTTCACAATATACAATTTTGCTTGTACGATTATTAATCTGATTTGTAGTCGACCGTTGTAGCTTATGGCTTCTTTCAGGTTATAAGATTACCAATCGTATACGATTTTCACCCGCATAGCGACCGTAGGGGACCACTGCAGGTATCCGACTCACCTGCATGGGGTAGATGCATCCAGTGGAGACGGGCGCGTTTCTTTCTTTTCCTCCGCCAGTATATTATCAAAGCAGCAATAATTTGCTCGCAATCCATACTACTCAACACTCTCCAATGAAGTGTCAATGAACTCTGTTCCGGTGGAGTGGGAGGTTCTGATTTTTTAATCGTCCGATTCGATTACAAATCAGATAGTGTGAAAACAACTGACCCACGATGGTCTGCCCTTAAGATTAACAATCGTATGAGTAAAATCGTATAGTGTGAAAGGAGCATAATTCCTCACCAATATAATCTGAGAAATTTTTCCCTTGGACGGAATATCACTAAGACCCTGGACTCAAAAAATAAACTAGCCGAACTCATTTTGGAAAAAAAATTCTTATCTGCCACATTGCTCTAAAAAGAATGTCTTATTTAACATTTTTTATTTTATAAATATTTTGTGATAGTTTTGTATTTTGTATTGTTGTGCTTATTTTATAGCTTTTAACTATGTTATTTTTAGTATGGAAATTTGTCATAGAAAATATCACATTTTTATATTAATTGGTTGTTTGTTAAGTTCCAAGTGCCAGAAATATTTTTTTAAGCATTGTATTATTAAACACATTTAAATAAAAATCTAGTTTGATTTTATTCTAGACTATTATAGGCCATAGGGTCAACCATAATACATTCTTTAGTCCAGGAAATGCCAATTATTGTAAACATCAAAGTTGGCCTATATAATTTTTTTTGTTACACTATATTTTTTGTAGATTGCATTGCTTCTACGGTACTAATTTAGTAATTTAAAATGCCGAAAACTAACGACGATATTTCTGATGTTGATGTGTCATCTTAGTATTGAAGTCTAGTCTGTGAATATTTTAACTTGTTCATACATTCCTTTAAATGTTTATAGGTTGTTATTCCTTGTATGATAAGTAGACATTTTAAGCTACTTAAACAGTCGTTAACTGCTTTTCAAGTTGTATATTGAGCTAAAAAATTCCACTTGTAAAATTTTATAGATTACATAGCTGTTTTATTCACATTTTACCTCATACAAATTCTCTCGTCTTTGTAGTAACAACATCCGCAGACAGTCAGAATCGCGTTTAGTATTGTTTGGAAAACTACAATAATATTGTTAAAAAGTCAATTTATAACTGTTATTACAATAATCGGTTCCTTGTTGAATAGCTGTCACTTAAATTCTCTTCCTTATGGTTAACATCGTTAAGTCCTTTTGGCAGCCCTATAGGCATTTTCGAAGTTAACCCATAAATTTTCTTGTATAAGATTAATATTCAAGAAATGTGCAATTTTACTTTGCGTTTGCATACTATAGTATTATTTAGTTTTGTTTTTTTAAGAAAGATATTTTTGATCTCACGTTGTGTATTTTGTTTCATTTTGCAATTTATACTTAAAATTAAGATTATAGGTGTATTTTTATAAATAAAGTGGTATTGGTAGCCTGTGTTTTTTAAGCATGCAGTTAAATAAAAAACAATTGGAATTTTCTTAGCAGATGTAAGTTAGAATGTGATTAATAAGACGGTACTTGTACTCCGTTGGTAATCGTGACATTGTCGTGAAAAAAGGGGGTTCTTGTGTACCTACAGGAATTTAGCTTTTGTTGTTTAAAAAATTAAAATGCTTTGGCAAAAAAAGATGGAGCTGATCTAGTAGTTAAAGAAAAGGACTTTTATCATGGAAGGCTATAATCAAACCGATATATAGTATATATAGTCTATGCTTTTGGCTATACCTAATTCACCAGATATAGGTCCACCTCTCTAGAAAATCAAAAAGGTTAGATATTTTACGTGAATTTTCTTTGACGAGAACTCCCTTTGAAAGCGAAACTATCATATTTTTATCATAAGAAACTGCACCGATTTAGAACTATTTAACATATCTATGACTGAACATAATAATTTATAACCTATTTTTAGCCACTGTTTTTACATTTTGATCTGTTTTAAACAGAAAGGGTGGTTTTAAGCTATAAGTTACAGATATTTCTTGTAACTACACTAAATCTAAAATAAAACTGTAACTGACTGCTGGGTATGAAATTATATTCTCTTTAATTATGTCTCTTACTTTTGTGTTCAGTTTTTCATTCAAAGAAATAGTGAAAATTGTACAACAATGAAAAGTTTACACATCACCTTTCAAACCTGACGCAATATCATCAGAGTCTTTTTACTACAATTTCAGATTCAGCTAGAAGACAATTTTCACCAGTAGAATAATTCTTAATGAAGTATTGTCCAAAGGAACTATGAAATAGTAAATTTATATTGATTCAAAATTTATTAAATAAATTCGTGGCCATGTGAATGATATTCTGGTTTTGATTCCCATTAATCGATTACAAACGTTAGTGGTACAGCTAGCAAAACATAGACTATACTATGTATTTAGTATGAAAATGCTTGAATGAGTTTATCATTTCCCGTACTGTTTTGATCTACTTTGTCACACATTCAATAGAGTTATTAGCTGTGTATATTGCAAGTAAATAATTGTGCTAACATGGTTTTGAATTTTGATCATAGTATTATGATATTTTGTACTCATACGATTTGAACGATATTACTGTTAAAGAACTGACTGTTATTGAGTACTTTTTTTGTTTCTTTCTTGCTTAAAACTGTATGTTTTCTGTTAATAAAATAAATAACTATCCTGTTATAACTGTTCAAATTCATTTGTTTCTCCAAAAATTATTTGTGTAACTACAATCATTTACTGTATCTGTAAACTGGCAATATTTTGATCTCAATTTGAGTTTGGCAACCAGTGTTCCAAATGCTACCTTTATACAGCCGTAGAATAATATCACATAGGTTTGATATGGATTGGAGTTGACTAAAATTAATCCTAAATCCTTATTATTTCATAAGAAACAACCATAAAGAGTTTTATACGGTATTTAAAAGTAGCCTTAGCTAAGAAGCTTTTAGTTATAACAAAATTATAATTTATTTTCATAAACATTACAAAATAAATTTCAACCAGAAAAATAGTTTGGAATCAGAATTTATTTTTAATTTAAGTGTCAAGAACATCTTCCGCGGTCACGACAAAATCGTGAGCATCTTCGGTCACAGCAAACGTCATCATCGTCTCCACAGTAAGACAAGACTATGTAGTGTGAACATCACACGTGTTGGAGGAATAAATTGTCAATTCTCAATGGCACATTGTCACAGGCGCTTTTTATCACTACACTCATTTCCATTCATACTTGGCTTAAAAATACCTACTTTGGTCGCCATTTCAATGTAAAATAAATGCTCGAGTCGGGTCTATCCAACCTGAGTTTTGGGCGAAAATTATTTCGGTACCCTAACAGATTCATCAGGACAACGGTTAGCCGACTGACTCGACCCAACAATATCAGGGACCCTTACACACCTACCAAGAACTAGAACAGCTTGATGAGGGTTACTTCAAAGTTGTGAACCTATCTATTATGTTACATATTTTACTTATATTGCGTGTTAAAAATGACACTGTTCTGTTTGTGTATGTAATGTAAGGACAATAAATTATTAAAATCCAATGCTTAATACAACAGTACTATTTAGTTTTTACATTACTTCGAGCTAAAACTAAATGTATCCTATCCACTTTGATCAAATCCATTGGTGATTGACGGGATTCAAACTCAGGACCTCGAGGACCGAAATCCCACGCTCTACCACTAGACCAGCATGCCCCATTTCATTTGCATATTAACTACCTACTCTATTACTGAAACCACTTGACTATAATCAATGCTGAAACTTATAGTGTGGCTACATGTTAACTTAACCAAGCCAGCTTTTAAGCGAACTACTAGAATAGAAAAAGAAGAAGAAACTAAGTTGTCAGTCACAAAGTCAAAGCATAGACAAAAAGAATTAAATAGTCAAAGAGTCAAAGTGAAGTGAAGTAGACTGTTGTTGTAGACTGTTGACTTCGACTGTCATCGTCATCGTCATCGAGTCGAGTGTCACTGTCAAAATGTCTAACCTTCATCTGCAATAACCTCTTCAGAATCTTCATTAGAACTTCCAACAATTGAGAATTGGCTGTCAAAACACGACGGAATCCATAGAATATTATATTTTTATGAACTTTCAAAATCCCGTCGAGATGAAGTTATACTTTTCTGAAATCAGCATACAGTTTCAGATCAGTCGGATGTTTTACTCTGCTGTTTAAATGAAGTATGGCCTAAATTAACACCAAAAATAGAGAAATCATTTTTCAGTGTGAAAAATATATTTCTTCGTCTACGAATAGGCCTATCCTCAAAATTATCATATTACCATGGCTGAGTGTGAATCCCCTGTGAAGGAAAATTTAGAGGCTAGCCCTGAAGATATCAGTGAAACTGGTTTGAATGTAGTAGATAAACCTTCAGATGTCTCAAAATCGTCAAAAATAGAAAAAAGTAAGTAACGTAAGCTGGCATTTTTGGTCATGGATAATGAACAAGTGAGCAAAAGAGCTGTAATCACATTCATCCATAGGCCTAGACTCATCCTCCCTTAAAATATGCACCCTGGGGTGTGCCTTAAAACTGTAACTTAATAGGCCTAGGCCTATCTAGGCTAATTATAAATTTGATTAGATTTTAGTTAAACCACTTATACAGCATAAAATTATGCTACTACGCCAGGAAGTAAGTAGGTTTTTACAGTAGGCTTACGAGCATGCAAACGAACTGTAAACACCGTCACAGATGAGACGTTTATGATACTTTTTGCCTCAGTGAACAAATATAACTTAGGCTACATGGTTTAGGCTAAGTTTTAAGCCCCGTTCACACGGGGCGAGTTTACAAGCTACACGCCGGCTTTTTTACACGCAGCTAGTAAAATAGCTCAGTGTGAACGAAGTACTCGCTCAAAAGCTGCTTGTAAAAAGTTGACGCTGCCGCTACTTTACACGTCAACTCGCCAGCTTTTGAGCGAGTAGGCGTGTAAAGTAACCAGTGTGAACACAGTTGCTTGTGCTTGTGCGCATGTTATTCAAAGATGTCGGAGGATTTGGTTCAATCTAGCTACTGAGCAAGTGGAAAAAGCATCGTGTGAACGACTACAAGCGCACTCGCCGACTCGACGGCGTCTTTCTACACTTTGGCGAGTGGACAATCTCCGTGTGAACGAATACAAGCACACTCGCCAACTCGCCGGCTTCTTACATGCTGGCGAGTAGCTTGTAAACTCGCACCGTGTGAACGAGGCTTTACTGGTTTTACAAGATAAATACAACCCACATTAGGCCTGCATACAGTTCATAGAATCAAAGCATTGTGTAGCCTTACTAATTTTCTATCATTTTGCTACCTTGAAAAGATGGAATAACTCACTCCAACTCATAGCTGTTTTTGGAATCATCATGCATTCTGTAGTAAATAAATTCATAAATAACTTAATTTCAATAATCTTCACAATGGGGTCAATCAATCAAAGTGATTCACATTAAAATCAATGATATATTAGCATTGTTGCTGCTTGGCGAGCCTATTTCGCCTGGGGGATTACAAAATTGACTGGTTAATTTCCCTTACTCCAGCTGACTCTACCGGTCCTTTTCTTTAAAGAACAACTTACTGGGCTAAAAAAAGTATGCCTACAGAAAGCAGCTGCTTACTGTGTAGTACGGAGAAACCACAATTCTGGAGATGTTTACAATAGTAAAGGTGTTTGTTGTTGGCCAGGGTTAAGAATGATTTGGTGACAGATATATCTCTTGATGGGTTAGCCTCTGGATCAAGGTAATGCAAATATAAAAGGTTTAATTTACCTGTTGCGTCAATTGATCCTTAAGTTATGAAATAACTACGGCCGTTTCGTACTGCTAAACGAGTACATCTTCAGGTCATGAACGTTAAAATACGGCCTTCTCATCCATGGGTGGAGTCGTCAGCACATTTAGGACACATAACACGAACCGAACGAGATATATCTCTGCCCTACAGGCACTTATAAGGTGAGGTTGTAGTACAGGGTGTCCACATTCTGGAAAGTCAGGGATAGTCATGGAAAGTCATGGAAAAAAATTCTGGTCATTGAAAGTCATGGAAATATGCAAAAAGTCATGGAAAGTCATGGAAATCACCAATGATGGATGGATTTCAGTGGTCCTTTCAATAATCTAGTCAGCCGTAACCCCAACTATTGTAGCATTTTTCAGAATTTTTCACAAATAGGCTATACGACAATTCAATTTATACAGTTGTCTTTGTTTATGGGTTTTGAGTTTGTATTTAGTTCATTGTTGTACCTGTTGTACGCCATTGTTATCTGTTAATACGTATTTCAATATTTTCTGTCTAGGCAGTATTATTTGTGTGTTTACAGTATATTACAATTTTCGAGTAAAGTTCGTGAGTCATGGAAATCAATGGTTAATGGTCATGGATAGTCATGGAAAGTCAGGGAAATTAATGACACAATTTCTGTGGACACCCTGTAGTAGGTAGGTAAGTTAATCTGCGTTTGATCACAATCCAACCAAAGCCGACCACAGCTAATGGTTACTCTAGTGTCACAGGCTTGGCCCAGGGTTGCTGTTCAACAGTTTTACAATACTTTGTTCTAACAGTACTATTTAACCACCTCAGTTTTTATTAAATTATTCCAAGACAACAGTAACATTTCCATCGATCAAAAGAGTCTAATCCTATTGAATTTATAATAAAACTTATACCGGTAACTTATGTCCTTTTACAGTTGACATCCTCCTGAAACCTACAGCTAACGCACCAATAATGAAAAAGAAAAAGTGGTCTGTGGACCCAGATAAAAAGATTGGTATGGTTATAGAGTTCATCAAGAAATACCTGAAGCTGGATCCAGCAGAGACCTTGGTGGGTGGAAATTAATAGCATTTAATTTACTATTTAATATTAATAGTAGATAGGCCTAGCGTTAACATTATTATTGGGGACTGCAGTAATCTTATCCTCAACCGTTTGGAAAGAAACTACTGTATGTAGGTATGAAATCAGTTTATTCCCCTTGGGAGGACAGGATGCCTAGAGGTGTCGAATAATGTATGAGGGATATAATTATAATATTTATCTATATATCTAATTCCGTAAGCCCAAAATTTTACAATGAAATTGTGAGCGAACGGGAGGCCGTAGAAAGCTGGGAGAGGTCTCATTTTAAAGGTCTGGGCATGAAATTTTGGGGAAAATTGTTCATTTTTCTTAATTATGCACCAAAAGGTTGTTACGGAATAAAATAGTTCACATTTAACATGGGAATCTAATTTTATGTCTTTTTATTTAGTGTAAACACAGCTGTTATTATATAAATTGAAAAAATGATAACCACACCTGATTGGGCATTATTTTGTTATTGTAAAATTGTTAGTGAAGTAGTAAACAACAGAAATTGTAAATTAGATTAAATCTTTTGAACAAACAATTTGATACTTTTTAACTTAATACTTTACAATGTAGTGTTCTTTTGCTCAGTAATAATGTATAATGTCGGAAGAGGTAGGCCGCCACGCAGAGGTATTGTTCCTTGAAATGAGAACAACAGGCGCCAGATTTGGCACGGTATTAATGGAAGAAGAATAAATGAGCATCGGATGAACATGAAGTTCTTTCTGTGTATATATTGCCACTTTTAAATAAGATTGCATAACACAGCGTAGGACCAATGAACGATGGGTGCATTCATTGTGGTGCATTGCACAATTTAATTTGGCGAAATTGTGGAGCAGGGCAGAACCTTCACAAAAGTTGGCATTTATTTAAAAAGGCAGTGTTTGCCCATGGTCAACTTTATGCTGCGTTCAGCCGGGTGAAGCGGTCAGATAATGTTAAAATAGTACTAGAACCGAATAAAGACCAAGGAATCGACCAAAATGGATACCATACAACAAATGTTGTTTTCAGGGAGATTTTGTCATAGAATAAGCATTTTACAATTTGGATGATGACATTACCTCTGAGTGAAAATTTAAAAACGTACGTTTTCATGTCCCTGGCCTTTTACTTCGTAGATACTGGATTTGTAGTTTATTATTGTGTGTTTTAATATTTTTTGGGACGGGGGCAACATGTTACACACATTTATTTGGTTTTAAATAGGTTCTGGGTATTTTTTTCGTATTTTTAAAGTCTCTTAATTCACGACCGTAACGTGTCCCTAGGGTGCATTTTCCAACTTTCACGCTGTTTTTAGACTAATTATTCATGCCGAAATATATAAAGCCAAATTTTTATGTCATCAATGGTTATTAAACTTACAAAAAAGGAGCATATTATAATTTTATTGTCATTAAAAACTGACTACCATGACAAAATAAGTCTGTCCCTCGATTTAGCGTCACGACCATTTGGGAAAAATTTTCAACTTTGGAGCACGACAGTGGCAAGCCTGGCGTCGATGGAGTCAGTTGGTTTTAGAGACTAGTTCGGGGTGTATGTCAGGATTCTAGTGCCGGTCGTTTCGAGTTGAAAGGAGGAATTACAAGATTAATATAGGAAAGATTATGTTTTTTGTAATTTTGGTGTGTCCATGACCGTATGTAGTCATTCGATGAAGTAGACATGGTGTTAATTTTTGTTTATAAGATATTTCAATTGCTAGATTAACCTAGAAGTCCACTTTGTATCCTCGAACATGAGGTGCAGGGCTACCGCCAGAACAGAGCCAAATAACACGTAATTTCACGACCAAAGTTTCACGACCATCGCGGGTTTTTTCACGACCAATCCAGCCTTATGGATTATAGTGTGTTTGGTCGTGACAATAACTTTAATATAATTGTAAATTGAACAGTTTAGTTCAATTGAAACACATATTTTTATTATAACTAACAGGATAATTGAAGGATTGTTTGGAAAGATTTAGATTATTCCAGACAATTCACGACCGTACTGCTTGTCCCTGACCATCACGTTTATGATTTCTATCATAAAAATTTCAAAAATTAAAATATCGTCATATTTCAATGTTTTATACACAAAAGAAGCACACCTCTATACAAACATAACGATTTTTCGGGTTTCAGGTAAGTTTTTTTGGAGTTATACAAACTTAAAAAGATTTTATTGGCTTTTTTCAATTTTTTGAGTTTTTTTATTTTTTTCTAGAAAAACCAAATATACCAAAAGCTCAGTGACCTTTTTATTGTATAATGGTCATAAAAGTAAATAAGTTTATAGCAAAACATAGTTATAAAAATAATATTAACTATTTTTAATATTCATTTAAACGTCCGTTATGGTCGTGACAGGATTTTGTGTTTTTCCACTAAAGATGCTCTTTTAACCCTCCCAGTGTTACTTGACGAAAATTCGACAAGCAGCACACTTTGTGTAGTGTTACTTGTCGATTTTTCGACACGCAGACATCGTTTACGGCGAAGGCTCTATGACTGACTGAATCGGATTGAACTGGATCGAGTTAGGTATCGTTCTTTCCGTAATATTCTAAGCTTTCTCCAGAGGTCTGTCTCTAAGCGCTATTCATTTTAGTTCCGAAAATATTGTAGCAGACAGCTGACGTGCGTGTATTTGTAAACAGCTAGGTTCCCCCGGACCGATGACTGATGTGTTTTATTACGTTTATCATTGTTTTAGTGTTAAAAATCAAAAGTAGTGATATACGTGGTGCATTATAAGAAGATTTAAGTGGTTTTGAAGTGCTGGTTGATGATCCTGAAGAAGTAGGTAGTGATATTGATGTAAATTATCAGCCAGATTCCTAGCTATGGTTAGGCTATGCATTCTTAGCTAAACGCTATGTACTGAAATCAGTTTTTTGCCCATAACTTATTTATTTGCAAATATACTTCCTTATATTATTATATATTTGTAATCCTCATAAAATTTAGAACAAAGTGGCTATTTTCAAATATTTATAGGCCTATAATTTATACAATTTCATTGAGCGCGAACTTATTTTTTTTTTGAAAATTTTTGAAATTATATTTTTTTTACCTAAAAATTTTTTTTTTTTTTGAAAAAATGTTCCTTATGTTTTATATATAATATTGAAGCCCATGATTTTCCAAACAAAATGGTATATAGAACATTAGAATTAACATCAGGGTGTCTAGTAGTCGGGAAAATCGGGAAAGTCGGGAATTAGTATTGAATTACAAAATGGTCTTGAAAAGTCGGGATTTAGTCTTAAATTTGATTTCAAAGTCGGGAATTTTCATGATTTTGCTGCGATCGTCGTCTTGCGTTTACGTAACAGCAAAAGCCAATGATGATGTCTACACGGCCTCGGGAAATGTTCACGATTTTGCCGCGATAGTGGACGACGACGATGACGTTTCCGAAACCACGAGAGACGACGATAACGTTTTTGTGACAGTGGGAGACTACGATGACGTTTCCGTGACCGCGGGAGACGACGATGACGTTTCCGTGACCGCGGGAGACGACAATGATGCCTACACGGCCGCGGGAATTGTTCATGATTTTGCCGTGATCGCGGACGACGACGATAACGTTTCCGTGACCGCGGGAGATGACGGTGATGTCTGAACAGCCGCGGGAAATGTTCATGATTTTTCCGCGATCGCGGACGACGACGATGGCGTTTCCGTGACCGCGGGAGACGACGATGACGTTTCCGTGACTGCGGGAGACGACGATGATATCTGCTCGGACGCGGGAAATGTTCATGATTTTGTCACGATCGCGGACGACGACAATGAAGTTTCCGTGACTGCGGGAGATGACGATGACGTTTCCGTGACCGCGGGAGACAACGATGTAGTCTACACGGCCGCGGGAAACGTTGATGATTTTGCCGCGATCGCGGACGACGACGATGACGTTTCCGTGACCGGGGGAGATGACGATGACGTTTCCGTGATCGTGGGAGACGACGATGACGTTTCCGTGACCGCGGGAGACGACGATGATGTCTACACGGCCGCGGGAAATGTTCATGATTTTGCCGCGATCGCGGACGATGACGTTTCTGAGACCGCGGGAGACGACGATGATGTCATTGATGTCCAAACAGCCGCGGGAAATGTTCATGATTTTGCCGCGATCGCGGACGACGACGATGGCGTTTCCGTGACCGCGGGAGACGACGATGACGTTTCCGTGACCGCGGGAGACGACGATTATATCTGCTCGGCCGCGGGAAATGTTCATGATTTTGTCACGATCGCGGACGACGACGATGAAGTTTCCGTGACTGCGGGAGATGACGATGACGTTTCCGTGACCGCGGGAGACGACGATGTAGTCTACACGGCCGCGGGAAACGTTCATGATTTTGCCGCGATCGCGGACGACGACGATGACGTTTCCGTGACCGCGGGAGATGACGATGACGTTTCCGTGACCGCGGGAGATGACGATGACGTTTCCGTGATTGCAGGAGACGACGATGACGTTTCCGTGACCGCGGGAGACGACGATGATGTCTACACGGCCGCGGGAAATGTTCATGATTTTGCCGCGATCGCGGACGATGACGTTTCTGAGACCGCGGGAAACGACGATGATGTCATTGATGTCTACAAGGCCGCAGGAAATGTTCATGATTTTGCCGTGATCGTGGACGACGACGATCACGTTTCTGTAACCGCTGCAGTCAATGATGATGTCTAAACGTACGGTACGTGGAAGATTTCATGATAAAAAAAAACCAAATTTGCTAGTTAGAATTTTTTATTGCTGCGTTATTTCTTTACTTGAAAACACCACATTATCATAATACTACTTTATGACAAAGGCAGGGGTTGTTGTAGTATTATTCAGAAAATTTGCTTAAGCTATAAAAATTGGTATCGGTATCAAGAATCGATACATTTTGGTAACAACACCCACTAAATTGTTGAAAAAACTAGTCTTGAAAAATCTGGAATTAGTCTTGAAAAGTCTGGAATTAGTCTTGAATTTTATAATGGAAATAAACTAGACACCCTGAACATTGTTTTAAGCTTCTCAGATCCGTTTTAATAAAACCTTGCAAATGCGCCAAAAATAGGTGGACATTAAGGCCTAAACTATGGACACTTGGAGGGTTAAAAAGAAACTACAAAGATATTGCGTTACCATGGACATTTTATGTAACTTCAAATGTTAATGAAATACAAATAATAATAAAAGTTTTGAAAAAAGGGGAAAAGAATTTGCAAAATGCTTTTCCTGAAAACGTACGTTTTTAAATTTTCACTCCTCTGTGTTTTTCTAAGTGAATTTCTCTTTTTTCAAAGAAATCTGTAGCCTATAGGCTTATATAGGAAAATGTTCCTCAGTTGTATTATGATTTGAAAGTTTATATTATAAACAACATACTGCATGTCATTTGGAATTTTTATTTTAAACAGAGCAGACATCAAAATGCATTATGCAGGTATGTAATAACTATTAGACATATTATAATATACAAAAAGGTTAAACGATAATTAAAGGTAGGTAACCCATGAGGCTAATAATTTGTACAAAATAATTACTAGAATATATATATATATATATATAGGGGCCATTGCCCGTACAAGCCACTAGTAATTGATAATTTGGTAAAAATTTTGTAGGTTAGCAATGACAAGAACAAATAAATGCAGGTTTCACAATTATGTTGTGATGTGAATTTGGGGTACGACATGTAATTTTGTTCGGACACCTGACTGACGTGTTTGAGGTTAGAAAATAGGGGTTTTTTATATTTTAAATGATCGTAATTATATTTTACGTAAGTTACTGTTTTAAATAATCAACAAGATGGACGGTAAAAATTTGATTGAATATTTTGTTTTAATTTTTTTGAATTGACTGTAAATAAAGCGACAGAAGACTGACTGAAACCAAATGACTGAGAGATTACAGATGCGACTGCGACTGGTCTATGACAGAACTGTGCTGTAACTGATACTACGTGTGAATCGACCTTTATTCTCTTCTGAATCCTTTATGTGTAGCGTTGCACAGCAACTAGTTAATTTTAAGTAGTTTTTTTTTTCTTTACCTTTGATGTTTTTGTTTTTAACCCTTTGAGTGCCAACGTCCGGGGAACCGGACGTTTTTAAAACGAGCCGAAAGTGCCGACGTCCGGCCGACCGGACGTTTTTAGAACGAGCCAAAAGTGCCAACGTCCGGCTGACCGGACGTTTCGTAATGATCGAACAGTTGTCATAACAACCGAATGAATACTCGGATTCTTTTAACCCATATATTAACATTGAGTCGAAAGTTACTAGATGCGATACATCGATTTTCGTTGGTCGAAATATCGAAAATTCGATTTTTACGAAATTTTAACCTAAAAATCGCCAGATCGCGCTCGGCATTTTTAGCGCGACCTTCGGGAAAAATCATCGGCATTTTTTGAGCGTTACTTTTATTTCTCGCCTGGCACTCTAAGGGTTAAATCTGATGTGTTATTATTGAGGTTGATTTGTGGTTTTGAGAGGAGGAAAGAATGTATTTTTTTAGTTGTGGCTGTTGAGTAATGAGTAGAATGGATAAAAGTTGTAGAAAAAGTACTGAAGTTTTATTTTCTGATACTCAATATAAAATCTTTTTGTGTGTTAAAGATGTTGGATGAATTAAGATTTACAAAAATGCATTTTTTTCAGTTTCTCTATGTAAATCAAGCATTTGCACCTTCGCCTGACCAACTAGTGAGGAACTTGTATGACTGTTACGAAACGGACGGGAAACTGATACTTCATTACTGTTTGGGACAGGCCTGGGGCTGAGTTTTTTCAACTGTTTCAGAATGCTAAAGGAAAGAAGCCTTGGTAATTGTTAAGTCAATAGAAAAAAGTGTATCAGTCTTTGTGGTAGAACTTGAATATACAGCTGTACTGATTAATGGTGATTAGCCTAATCTTTATTGTGATATTCAGAGTGTGTTGCCCCATCAAGAGTATGAAATTGAACTGATGATTCGTGATAATGCAGCGTGATTAATTAAATACTAGCTTTGTTATCTGAAATCCAAAGCACCCACTTTGGTGTTCCTGCACCCTGAAACCACAGAGGAACTGAGAGTAGTTTGAGTTTGATATAAATATTTTCATCCATTAGACTTGTCTGTGTAAATATTATTTAATGTGATTTATATATCTGTTTGTTGTTGTATATTAAAGCATATTTGTGTTTATTTTTAAAAATTGTGTCGTCTACTTACTATTCCCCATAGAGACAACTGTCTATTTAATATGTGTTAAGGGAAACGTTTCAAAGGAATATTTAAGTTTCATTGATAGTAAAAAAAGCTTAGGTTATTCAGTTCAAAGTTAGCAAAATATTAAAACGATACTTGTCACAACTGTACTTGACTCCACTCACAATTTGGAAGCTTTTTAATAGGTTCTCAATGTATAAATATGTATTTACATAGTTTTGTTAGTGATCATCAGGTAATCAAATTTCTTATCAAACAAGAACTTATTAACAATCTGTTCTTCTATACAAAGCTTATTGGGAAATTGACAGAAAAGCAGGTTTTTAAATAAGTCCATAGAGACACATATAAACAAACACATAAGTTGAAATTTTCACTAGAGAAATGACAATTTTTGATAGAATATGTAAAATACATTCATTTCTTTACTAAACTATGAACATTTTACAGCAAAAAATACCTTTTTACCCTCCCTGTTGCAGCAAACCTAAGTACTCGTTAAACTAATTATATTTAAATAGGGAATAAATGTGATATTTTTCAGGAGGCATTATAGTGTAAATCTAATCAGGCAAATGGAAATTCGCTTAGTCTGCAGGTTTGCTGCAACGGGGGTATTTTAAATATATATATTATGTCCGTTAGCATAATAACTCAGGCAAAAATGATCCGATTTTGAAGAAATTTGGTACAAACGTGCATACCTACATTTATTCGAACGAGTTCGCGAACCAGCATGATCGGACTATGGGAACGGGGTTTTATGAAGTGAAAATAGGGTTTTCCCATTTTTGACCCTAAAAACAAACAAAACAGCAACTTATTTTCAAACCATTTTGCCGAGCTTAAAAAAAACAAATGATTTTGCCGAGCTTAAAAAAAAACAAATGCGTTATGCGCCGAATGGCTACAGAGAAAATTCAAAAAAAAATTTAATTAAAAATTCCTATGTTATTCTTATGAAGAAAATTTTAAACTGTTAATTTTAGTTTGCTTGTTTATGAGCATATTTTGAACAAATTTGGAAAATGCATTCATTTCATACTAAACTATTAATATTTTACAACATTTAATAATTTAATTTAATTTTTATATATTTAACATTTTACCTTTATAGGGAATACACGTGATATTTTTAAGGAGACATTTTAGTGTAAATCCAATCAGGCTCCTTCACAAAAACACGGAATCTAATACGACCTTCACGCAAATATAGGATTGAGCACGAATACTAGAAAAATACTGGTATGGATCATAAACATAAACAAATGACGTTGTTGGCCCGAATCCTATACTAATAGCATTGAACATTTTATGTTTTGGCAGTTCCATTTAAGCAATGTTAAATACTGTTTATTTTCGGACCAAAAACGTCATTTGTTTATGTTTATGATCCATACCGGTATTTTTCTAGTAATCGTGGGATTGAGGCATCGATGTTCGAAGTCATGATGTAATAAGAGCAAAAAGATAACTTTTTTGGCAGTTACTCAATTCACCCCCTAATCGTTAATTTACATAGTACGATGTCTTATAAAGCAATTAAATTCCGAGATCATAAAGGCTGTGGTTTTTTGACGGACCGTCGTGCACTTGTCTGCTTCTGTCAAGAAAGAACGTGAAATCCACAAGACACACGACCGTCCGTACTTTACTTTCTACTTTTAGGTTAGTAGAAGCTTAACAATTAATAGAGTGTTCGTAATTCGTCGAGTTTATGAAACTGTAAGTTGAATGGTAAAAAGTAATATTCCATGTAATTAGAATAAATAAATAATCTCCTAGCACAAATACTGTTATTATCATGCACTTTTTCAAACGAATAAAGATATTTAACTGGCTGTAATCGAAACGTAAACAAACATCACTCAACTCAAATCTTAGGTCTCTTTTGAGCGGGGTTGGCTACTAGGATGAAAAAATAGTATTTTTTTCTTTCTTATTCTGAGCTATTAAGGCTCAAGGCTTGGATAATTGCTCCACGCAGCCTGTTCCTGTTCGATGTCTAATGATAACTATTACCATGCTATTACTCACTGAATCCTTCTGTGGTTGTCTTTGGGCATTTTTGACACTTTCTGTTAGTGAGATACGGACGCGTATCGCGATACAGCGATACGATACGTATCGGAAAAAAATATCGTATCGCCATATTGAATCGGGCGTCTGTATCGCGATACACGAATTGTATCGTCAAAAATATCGAAAAACGATACGCATCGTATCGTTTCCCCCCTCCCCTACCTAACCTAGAAACGGCAAATTTATATAAGTAGGCCTACCTGGGGACCAAGCTTTGCTCGGGGAAAATCATTAGTTTACTCTGAAAACAGTCTTAGTATTGCAGATACACTAATCCATTTCCACACTCCACACTGCTCGCCTTTACTACTTCCTTCACAACTCCCTACGTCTTGGACCTGTTTCCCTATCCTTCCCATAGCATTTTAGGATTGCAGATACATTAATGTAATTGCCACAGACAGTTCCCACACTCTGCACTGCTAGTGCTTGATAGCACGCTAGTGGAAATGGACTGGACTGGGATGGGACTGGTACATTATCAAGTAAAAACCAAAAATACAGACGTCAAAAACTCCTATTTCAAACTACACATCCACAGAGTACAGATTTTGCAGTTTGCTCAGCCTGCGCAAAAAAAGCTTAAAAATATCGTTTTGACATGAATCGTATCGCTCTATGTGCCGATATAAATACAAATACCTATAGTTTTAGGCGATACGATACGTATAGTTTTTCAAATATCGTATCGAAATATCGTATCGTCCCTCGCGTATCGCGATATTCCGATACGATACGTATCGCTCATCACTACTTTCTGTAACAAAGGTTAGGTTATGTTAGTTACAAAGTTTACATTAATGTTGTTTTTATTTTGATTGTTATGTTTCTTTTTTTGTTAAGGAGCACACAATTGGCTATATAAGGGTTTGTTACGTTTTTTTTCACGGATGTGTAAAACAGATATCTTTTTAAAAATAAAAGTTAAATTTAATAAAAAAAATTTTGTATTGACCTACCAATTATTTTTTGAGTCTCATTGTGTACCTAACAGGTTTGCACAGTATATTTGCTGCTCCATCAAGCTGCTTTGGTGTTTGTTTATATTTTTTTTAATTCTAACAATCACTTTTTATCTTACAGGTACAATGGCATCTCCATCTGTTAAAATATGGGACCTACCAGATGAAATTCTTTGTTATATATTTTCAAAGTTGAATGCCAAATTTGTTATCAGAAGCATTATGCTTGTATGCACCAGGTGGCAATCAGTTGTGGAAGAAAACTACATTTTCTGGGTGACGATAGAAGCAGTCATTGATTGTGATTCCTTCTTAGGTCGCAGTTATCTACATGAAACTAATACCAGGTGGGAAGGCAAGGAAATATTGATCGGAGAAAAAGATGTTGAAAAAATATCCAAAGTTCAAAACTTTAAATTCATTGAAGGAAGTATGATACTTGACAAATCAATTTCCCTGCTCTTGGAGATTTTTGAAATTATTAATACAAACTGCAAAAATATTAAGAAAATAGAATTCTTCAATTGCATAGGTGTCACATCATATGAAGCTGTGAGGTTTTTAACAGCAAACTATCGCAACAGTATCACTGAAGTAAGTTTCGGTGTCAATGAGTTTACAGATGGGCTTTACAGATTTCCATGTGATGAAGTCTCAAAATTTGTTAATTTAAAAAGGCTAGTTTGTCATGACACAATGTTTCAAAGTGATAATTTGTATGATCTCTGTGAAAACTGTGAACACTTGGACAGTTTATGGATTTTATACTGTACATCTCTGGAGTCTGATGCGTTGATGTATTTTTTAGAAAAAAAGAAGCAGGTTTTAAAACAATTGGGCATAGGTGTGCTGTTGAATGACTGTATTCTTAACAAACTTAATAAATGTCATAATTTGGAAGCTCTGTTTGTTGCGAATGCCGGAAGTATAAGTGACATTTGCATAAGATCCTTTGCTCAGCAATCGAATCTAAGGTATTTTTCTCTTCAGCAAGCAAATATCAAACAAGATACACTAGCAGATCTTGTTTCATGTAATAGGAAACTAGGTGTGTTCAAATACTTGAAGATTTTAGACATGACTGGTCATTATCAATGGTGCAATGATGAAAGGATATACCCAAACTTGTTTGAAGAAGAATGTTGCACGAGCAAGAGGCATGACCAGGTAAGCCTGTTTAAAAAACTTAATCTACTGCTACTCTAAGGTGGTAACTGGCCAACACTGTCTCCAGGCTTCCTGATCTGCGGTCTCCTCTTCCCTTCTTCCTTGCTAATCTGGTCTTAGATCTCAGCTATGGCCATTCTGCTAGTCTTCTACCCACGTGATTTTGAAACCGTATTGTTTCGACTAAGATGCTGATCTCTTCCCTTGGTACATACTCACCTGCTTTTGGGCCCCAGCCACAATATTCTGGTCCAAAGAAAATTAATAAAATTGCCTCAATTCTCTGTTTGTGTTAAGCTTTAATTCTTTATTCTCCATCTACAAAGGATGGCCCATACACAAAAGCTTGTGATCCTAATAACAATTTTTTTACAAATTTAAAATAATTTAATCTGTAAAATTACTTTAACATTGTACCTACCCTAAAGCACCTATAATGCTAAAGCAGTAAAGGAACCATTATGTTATTACATTTTATTTCTGTATCCAATACTAATGTATGAGCAATGTTTGCTTGTACGTATGCTTGCTTGAAAAAAGATCTCAAAAATGGCTTTGACGATTTCCTTCAAATGTTGTAGGCCCTAAATAATTTCTGTCCTAAAAATGTGATTGAAAACAGCCACTACCTCAGGAAAATTTGTATTTCGCTAAACAACTCATTTGAAAAATTAACAATAATTTTTCATCGGCCTTATGGGTTGCCAAGTAACAATGTTGGTTGAACAAAATAACAAGGAAAACATAAACAAAATACTTGTCACATGTGTTTTAACAAGCCATCCACAATATACTATTAAATTACAATTTCCAGTACAAAGGGGGGGGGGGCTTGGCCCACGGTATTATATACTGTAGGCTACTATCTAAGTGCTCGTAGTTTGCAATTAATTAACTAATGGTATTAAAAGTTTTAGCTCTTATTATTATTTTATTATAATCCAACAGTTTGCCCGGTCTACAAACCAAAATCTTGTAGGTAGTCAGTTAACACGTTCAATGCGGCACCAAAATTTGCTATATCACTCGTATGGCTAAAATATGATATCTTAAATTAACTTATCAAATGTCATCTTGAATGATGATCAGATGTTATTTCGTCAAAATTTTTTTTGGCGTGATATGATGTCATCATTCGTGACGGCAATACTTGTCATATGTCGCGCCGTCCAGTTGCCATGTAGAACTGACGCTTGTGACACTAAAAGTAATCCCTAGCTTGAGTTGTGAACGGTTATTTTTCCGTATCTCCTAGTTCATCTTCAGTGTGAAAGTTTTGTGAAGAGTTAGCCATATTCATTCACTATTGCACATCACTTACATCATATAACACACTAACACACAGATAACAAAACTGTGCATGACGGGAACGACGCTGGATCGAGGATCATTTTGTAGTGGTGCTTTTATCAATTATCAATCAATCATTGAGATGGGGACGCCACCTAAGTGCATATTTTAACCCAAATATAAGTGAAGGAGCCTGTCAGCACGAGCAGTGACAAGATTACTCGTTACCTGCATTGGACGTGTTAACACCTTACAAGCTGATATACCCAGAAGCTTTGCAACGGGAATAGAACGCGGGTGAGAATTAATAATGCCAGCTTGTTATTTAGATCTGCTGTATAAAATACAGTAGTTAGGCTACACATAAATTATCAATTTAAAAGAGTACAAACTTATTTTATTTTACCACATAGTAAATCGTTAAAAAGTATAAAAATTGAAAAGTAAATGTTGCTTGAATGTTATGCTTCTTTTTCAGACGCACATAAGAGTAATTTACAACAACCGGATGAACTTTAAGCAAAGATCTTATTCATCTTCTATTAGCCACTGGATGTTTGGCTCCCTAAGATATTTTGACTCTAACTGGTAAATATCCTCCTCCAATTAAGTGCAAAGGTCAATTTATGTAGCACTGGTACAAAAAAAACTCTACAAATCAGCATTTATCAAATAAATATAATGCTTCCTTAAGATATTTGTGGTTTAACTCATTTTTTGATCCCCAACCTTATTTCAATTATATCAATCATATCAATTATTTAAAATGGGGACACCACTATGTGCGTATTTTAACCCAAATATGAGTGTAGGATGAGTGGCGTGATCTTGTAGTCTTGTTAGTGATTAAGGCCGACATATTCCTTAGACACATAGCCCATACAGCTAATGGCGACTAAGGGACCCACAGTTTATAGTAGAATCCCAACCACATTTTTGCCTTTGTATTAACGAATTGGTCTAATTATCAGTATAGTACTGCGGATTGTCATAGTACTCACTAGTTCGGACATTAATCCACACCAAGGAGTATCGCATCCACAATGCATGTCTATAAATATCCACAATTCGTGACCTAGTAGCTGGATTACAGGACGATGCCACTGTACCAGTCTATCAAAGTGATAATGCCGCAACCCCGAGGTCTAGCCTGAAGTAATGTGAAAAACAATCCCAGGCTTGTGCCCAGCATCCTAGGACAAAAAAAGGGAGGCATGGTTCTTTGCCATTGCTGGAACCATGTAGGGTAAAATAATACAGGGTAGTAGTGCAGATAGGTGGTCACTATGATTACTGCAATGTCAAATGAGCACATATCGTCACAGGCACGTAGACAGCAGGACTGCTTTTATTAATGGGTCCAGGCCCAGGGGCGCAATTATCTGCAATCTGCGTGCCTGGTACACAGTCTGGCGTGGTATCAGTGAACCAAAACGTTTATCTCATTGTCAGTGGGAATATGGCTGGAGCATGCATAATGACATTTAATAATCGACGTTCTTGGATTCGCGTGTCCCACTTCAGGTTTTTACTATGGTACGTCTATTTTTTTTTTTTTTTTTTTTTTAATTTCATTTGTTTATTTTTGGAACAATTTTTCTCCTCCTGAGATCTGTCGTGAATAGGCACTATCAAGGAATTTAAAAATATGTCTGCTTAAGACTTACATGTCTTGCTGACAATTTTACAGAAAATAAATTGTTGGGCTCTGCCATATTCTTAGAACTGTTTGTCAATTATAGAATTAATTCTCACTCAATATGACCTTCAGGCAACGTCTTGGGAAATAGTGTCTTTGATTTCCGATCCGACAATAAAAGTTGATGGCATGTAGTTGTGTAACCTGTGGACTTATCAAACTGAATATAAAATGTGGTACAAATGAATTATTATTATTAAAGACTCAACAAAATACAGTACCGTCAACTCCGTCGTTTTACAGCAATATTAAGTTTGCGAAAATTGAAACTCAGGATACTATTCAGTACTTTTGTTCTTCCTTCTCATCCCAAGACTTATCACCACTCTTTTGTGATTGACAGGATGGACCTTATAATTTAAAGGTGATTTATTATAAGTACTGTGTTAGAAAAAAGTTATCCAACAAGGGTAGGAAGCCTGACTGAGCGCCACTGTGTGTTTTGTGTGTGTGTCCCGCTTCTTGACAGGTAACCAACTAGGCTGCAAGCCACCAGAGAGTTACTGGACTTGACAGAGCATATTTTAGGGGATTTCCACTGGGCGACAATGGCGCCGGACTTACCGGGGTAATATCCCCCATCAAAAAGAGGGGTCCAGGGGCTTCCAACCCAAAAATTTTTGCATAGGTTAAAGTGAAAATCACACATTTCTACGTATCTTTTAATGAATTTTTCTATTATATTTGCTTGTCCATATATAGTCCATATAATCTCACTTAATAATTTGTGATAACTTTTGAACCCTAGTTTTAACAGCATTGATGAAGGGTTGCACTATTTTGTTCAGAATTATAAGAACCATAACATACTAATTTTAACCAAAACCGTTTTTTTTTATCCGACTTTTTTATGGGAAAATTACAGAAGTGAAGTTACAATAACTTTATACCAGTCTAAAGTAAATAGGCCTAGGTACCATTTTTGAAAAAAAATCTATTCTTCTGTTAATTTATGGGTTTTGAGAAAATGACAATTACAAATCAAAATTTAAGGAAAAAATCAAAAAATGTGTGGACATACCATGGGTTAGTTACCTAAGTTAAATACAAAATTTCATCAAAATCGGACCACAGGCACTGTAGCTCTGTACACATCCACACATACAGACAGACACTCACACTTAACATCACTTCAAAAACCACTTTTTAGGGTCCAGGAGGACCCATAACGGATGTATTCCCCACCACCACTCAAACTCAAAGATTTTGACAAAAACAATACTTTCTCCATATAATACTAGGGTATATAGGGAGAAAGTAAAAATTATCCGTATAGCAAAAACTTATAGTGTGAAAGGAGCGGGCTGTGCTAATGTCATTTTGATGTCCCCTATTTTTGATAACTTGAGTAATTTTTGTTCGATTTTGGCGAAATTTGGCTTGAAGGTGTAGGGCGGGGCGGGTTATACTTGAATGAGTTCATGAACCAGCATGATCGGACCAGGAAAACAGGGTCTTATGGAGGTTTTATGGGGTAAACATTGGGTTTTCTAAAGACATAAAATTTTCCAATTTCTCTCAAAACCACTTTAAAGAGCTTAAAAAACAATTAATTTTGTACTTTTGATGAGGTGTTCTCTTTAATGGTTATTGTCTTGTTTACAGAGAAAATTAAAAATATGTTAATAATTAAAAATCCCCATTTTAGTCCTATTGATGATAAGTAAACTATTGCAGTTTGATTGTTCATGGATATATTTTTATCAAACTTGGCAAATTTATTTATTTTATACTCACCTATTAATATTTTTTTCAAACGCACCTTATTACCCTCCCTGTAGCAGCAAACCTAGGTACCGTACTGCATAATTTAAATTAAATATATTTAATTAAAAACCAATCTAATCAGGTAATATAAAATTCGCTTAGTCTGCAGGTTTGCTGCGGCGCGGCGGGGTTGTTAATTATTTCAACTTCACCTCCAAATTATCTCCATCAAAATACACGATGCGTCGATGGACGATAATATGTTCCGATCCACCAATCCACGATCTTTGTCCAACCTTTGTCACATAAACAGCTGTTTCTGTGACGTCACTGATGGAAAACATATGATAGCGACAGCTGAGAGCTGAAGCTGAAACGTCAAAATGGCGTTTAGTGGATTGTTTTGAGTGTCAGGACAAAGGGAACTCAGTTACGTTAGTGGTGAATCAAACGAAAAGATTTTAGTTTTCACATTCGTAAACTCCAATATCTTATTTTGTTTGCTTATTATAGATCATGCTTGAACTGGAAATTGTACCAGAAAGATCGATTGGATGCGAACAATGGGAATTTATATTAGGTGAGTCATTAATACAGAGGGGCAACTATTTTGCGTTCTAATTTGTGAGCGACTTGTATCTAATTTCTCATTTCTAATGTTATTAACACCTTTTCTATCTTTATTTTGTTATTTCACCCGTGATATGAATATAGGCGAACTTTTTACAATGAACAAAAATGATAAAATGCAAAAGAGGCCTAGGCATTTTTCTATTGGGTCAATGTCGTTTGGCATTTCTTCATTACACCTAAAGCAGTTGTAAACAATTGATGTATGTTCTAGAAATGATTAAGTCGACAATAAGGTTGAATAAAATCCTATAGGCAGAGTTTAGACCTATGCCACATAACTTAAGACCAAGTATAAAAATTGACCCTGAGAACTTTCAAACCCTGATGTCACTCCTTAAGGGCCAAAAGTAACCATTTTGAGCACAGTTCCAGAAAGAACATAGGCTATAATCATAAGTATAAAATTTTCATTTGATATAGGGCCTAACTTAAGCTTAAGTTAAAATATTTTTCAATAAAAAAATTCATTTGACAGATAGCCTATTCAGTATTTACATACGTTAAGCACAATCAGCCAGTGGCTCACATCAGCTATCAATATTTTGATTAAATATCTGGTGACAACTTTAACATGGGGATTGAATGTCTTAAGTTTATATGTTCTCAATATTTAGGCTGTTTAAGGGAAGAGTACCTAGGGACCGAGCTTTGCTCGGGAAACTTTATCACTACACTATAGCCTACTCTGAGAGTATTCTTTGGTCAATGTAATTCTAACTTATCCCAAAAATAATAATATGAGGTATATTTTTTCTTGACATCTATTTAACTTCTATTAAAATAATAATATAGTTTACTGAAATGATGAGATAGAAGAGTTTTTAAAAATTTGTTTGGTTCCCCTAAATGGCCCCAAACTATAGAAATTAGCTACCCAGTATTTTTCACGCTGAATTCAAAAAAGGCTTATCAGTAGTAAGAAAATCTTTGTCACTGCAAGAACTTGGACTCGCTCCGAATTTAGAACTGAAACCTTTAATTTACCCTTAATATTTAAAATTAAACTTTAAATTTAAACTTTCTGACTGAAAAAAATTACGGTTGATCCTTGTTGGTGGGTACTAAAAACGAAACTTAGGTATAAACATGGTTGTATATCCAAGTTTGGTTGTCCTCGATATAATTGCACACTATTTTATTGACACTGAAAAATTATAGACTAGGCTGCCCTATAAGTTAATTGGGAGTTTATTTGATATCTAGTCCTAAACTTGTAGTCCATCTTAAGTAAGGCAAACATAATTAAAACCTAACCACAGAGATATAAATATAAGTTAGTGATATAAATATAAACACTCCTCCTCTGTAGGCCTAAAGCTACCTACCTATATTTTATTTGGGTTAGGATTAGTAGCCTACTTTTTTGAGAGAGTGTCATTATGAACTGAACACACCTAGATGATATAGGGTATTAGTGATTCATGAAATTATTCATTTATAAAAAACAACCTAACCGAGTTACCTTAATGATGTACCCAGTATTTAGTACAAAAATTAAAGCTTAGCCTATGCCTATGTATATTAGTTTTAAAACGGAGTAGAATAAGGCACGTATAATCTAGATTAGGCATTGATTAGTGTTAATAAACTAAACATGGATGAACCACTAAGTCAAGCTACTAACCCAGTTGTTCATGCTAGGCTAATCTGAGTCCTGAAAGCATCCATCTCAAGACGGCCAAAACTTAAGAACAGATCCTAGGGTTTGATTTATTTTAAACTTTTTTCCCTGAAATAGATAGGTACCGTAGCTAAACTGTCCAGTGCAATCATCCCACACTGCTAATAGCAACACTCAAACTTAGTTAGGTAAGCTAGTTGTAGGTTACAATTAATTATTATCCCTGTGACCGATTCAGTGTAACATCTGACTTCAGTCAGAATCAGACGACATTACTGACACGACTCGACAACCAACGAAAAGAGTAATTTAGTGATGATAATTATTTTTAAGAGCATTAAAAATAATAAAAAATAAAAGATATCGCTCGTTTATATTGTCAAAAGTATTAAATAAACAGTAATAAAGCTGAGAATAGTGAAAGAATAGTTTTTTAATGGATTAGAAACGTATTACTCTGGAAAGTTTTATAATGTAATACAAAATCTTATACATCAAACGATTTAATGAACTGGAGCAAAGTCGAGTCGTCCTCTTTCTTTCTGTCTCAAGTTGACAAAATTGTATGTCAGAAGCTAATACACATCAGAAGTACAACAGTAACAGTTACCTCGGAAAGTTCTTCAAGAGCTTTCTGCGCATGCGCAAGCTGAGGTGCCTGTGGGTACAGAATTTCGAGTTATGTCTTAAAATGTAAACAAATGACAATAATGGCGGAATGTTTTCTCATAAGGCCCATGTTAAATTTTCAAAAGTTTGTACTCATATTATGGCGAAAATAGATTTTTCCTGGCTATACCACTGGTCTAGAACTTATTTTTGACCCAGAACTTAGTTATTCCGTAAATATAAACGTTTTTGTTAGAGCCGATTCCCAGATCGAAGTAACAAGTATTCAAACTTTACTCGTATTATATATAGGATATCCCACCACTTTTTTTGTAGTATACTTAATGTGTGTTACTTAATCAGCTGTTGAGCTATACAGTAATTTTAAAGGTAAGGGTTAAGTGGAAGGGAAGATTTCCTCTCCTGAAACCAACTAATTTTGTGAACGTAGTAGGCCTAGTTGAATCAATAGTCAGATAATTTTATCTGTAAACAGCGGATGTAACATAAATCTAAAAGCTTAAGTCAGTTCTTCTTACTTAACCTAAACTTTGACTTCCTAATTTACTAACTTAAACCTGATTTTAAAACCCTTTATATAGTCATAAATCTGCATAAAACCTGACCTACCTTCCCTACATGCCTAAATGAGAACTTCATTACTAAACTTACTGCAATGATCAACCATAAGTAAATAATTTTTCTAGATGACTTTGACGTTTGGTAATCTTTCCAATCGAAATGCCATGATAGGCCCATCATCCAAACCGCTCAATAGACCTTAAATTCGTAATCTTTTATTTTGTTTTTTGAACACTTATTACGTCTCTTTTCAACAATTTAAACAAATTATATTTTAGGATTCAGCATGTAAAAACTGTAAGTGGGCACACAATAGGCTCTTAAACCTCACCTAAATAGGCTTAGTAGGTGTCTCAAACCTCACTGAAATCACCCAACAACAAATGAAAAACCAAAACCTTCATATCTATTTTTTTCCATATGGATCTATTGACACCATCATATTTGTGAAGGTATTGAACCAATAACATTGAACAGAAAACATTTTTAAATTATAGTATTTCCAATGGTATAACTCTTTGCCTAATTGATTACTGTTACTTTTGAGAATCGTATCATATCAGTTATTTTTGTTGTTTTTGCCTCCTGATCACAATATATAAATTATTACTAGAGGTTAAAATACCTTATAATCCGTCAGTGTGATCAAAAAGTCACCGATGAAAGGCGACCGGTTTCAACCCATCAAAGGGGTCATCATCAGGCGTTGATTGGACACATAATTACTCCGAAGAGGTCGTCATAAATACAAAACGAAGAACAGTTAAAACACCTTAACACATTTTTACAAAAACACGTGTGGCCACAAATTGACTGCGCGGCGGACGGTATGTGCACATTGAGTTACAAGTCCAGACTGTCGTCACTGCCGTCTCGTCCATCTGTCATCCCCCTCCCCTTCTTCCAGCTCTTATCAGGTCCTTTCCATGTTGTTATCATTCTTTCAATGCCGACTGCTGTTTCATATAATAAATTGCTTTCAAAAGATGCTTTTTTGTTCAAAATGTGTTGGGGATTTTTCTTGCCAGCTTTGTAGATCTCAAATTCTTCTATTACGTTTCAAAGAACACCTTCCGAAGAAATCCATCCAGAAAAATAATTCTGCTTTTGCTGAGCACCTAATAACGAACAACCATTCATATACATCAATAGAAAATAATTTAGAAATTTTACAAATTCACAGAACTAAAGGCAAACACTTAAACGTAATAGAAGAATTTGAGATCTACAAAGCTGGCAAGAAAAATCCCCAACACATTTTGAACGAAAAAGCATCTTTTGAAAGCAATTTATTATATGAAACAGCAGTCGGCATTAAAAGAATGATAACAACACGGAAAGGACCTGATAAGAGCTGGAAGAAGGGGAGGGGGATGACAGATGGACAAGACGGCAGTGACGACAGTCTGGACTTGTAACTCAATGTGCACATACCGTCCGCCGCGCAGTCAATTTGTATCCACACGTGTTTTTGTAAAAATGTGTTTAAGTGTTTTAACTGTTCTTCGTTTTGTATTTATTGACTTTATGACGACCTCGTCGGAGTAATTATGTGTCCATTCAACGCCTGATGATGACCCCTTTGATGGGTTGAAACCGGTCGCCTTTCATCGGTGACTTTTTGATCACACTGACGGATTACAAGGTATTTTAACCTCTAGTAATAATTCATATCAGTTAGCCTAATGCTTTCAATCATTGATTAACACACGTTCGTACACAATGTATGAAACCCTAAAATAACACAATTACATAGGCAAATTAAATAGCCACAATAAATTAGAGAATGTGTACAGAATAAAATAAAATAGATTACTATCAAATATTAAATATCAAACAGCATTTGCAACACAGACTGAAATTGTTTCGGTACTTTGGTATTATCCGGAGGCCACCTTTATACAGTGTGCTGCGGCGATTATGTTGGGTTGGTTAATCATAAACGGAAAGAACATACTTTAATTGACTTACTGTCCATATTTGACATGATTACAATTAGTGGCCTTTGAGTTCTGCCTCGGCAGAAGGTAGCGAGGATTGAGTTGAATGCGTTCCCGCCGCTAGCTGCCACACCAGATACAGGCGGTGACAGGTGATGCGCACGCTCCATTCAACAACCTCACCTTGGCCTACTTGGAGGGGATTTGGCAAGCTAAAATATGACTCATATGGTATTGTTTGATTCAAAAGAAACGAGGAAAGTCCTATAAACATATTTATGATACCCCAACCTAACATAGCCGCCGCAGTGCGCTGTAAAAGGGTGGCCTCTGGATAATACCAAAATACCATTGTTTCATTTCTCCACAACATGGGACCTAAAATGTATAATAAGCTTTCTTTCAACGATAAAAGAAATTGATAGCATATCAACATTTAAGAAAACACTTAGTTATAGCTTCTGGAGCATTTATACCACTTAACGATTACCTAAAACATGTATAATTATTTTTACTACTGGTTTTCAGAATTTTGGTGGTTGTTGTTTGTTACAATAGATTTTAGTTTTAAGACATAAAGTGTAGCCTAAAAGTGACCAGAATATACAGAAAACTTTGAATTTTAAACGGTTATGCCAAAGCAGCTGCCAACCTGTGAAGCACCATTGTTAAGTTTACTTAGCTACCCTAATCTAAAAATCATCGCAAAAATATGATTGACTTAAAAGTATAACCAACTAGTATTTCCCCATGTGCTTCAAACTTAAACTTATAACAACTATTCTGAGCGTTGTTTGATACATTTATTACTAAATTTTACTTAAGGGTCTTGCCGTAGGTGGCATGGCAATACCAAGACCTGGAATTTATTTACCTACTTTTTAATTTTCATGCTCCCAGAGGCCATAAAAAACCTCGTTGACAAATATTTGAGGCCTGTATAAGTATTTCTTAGTATACAAAAATGTGTGTCCGTAAACACAATACCTAGGGTAATTTTGATCAGACTTTGATGTAATCCATCATGAATGTGAAGGACTAAGCTTGAATGAGTTAACATAACAACCAGTAAGGTCATGGAAACGGAGTGTTATGGGGCTTTATTTTTATTTTTTATTATCGGTAGATCAAATTTTTACCAAAACCTAAAAAAGTCCAAATATTATTATATCCATTTAGTGCTTAAAAAAAAAACAATAATTTAGTATAGGAATTGAATTATGTTTGTTCTATGATTAGGTTTAGAGCAAAATGCTTAAGTTTAATTTTTTTTCACATCCAAAATTTGCAGGAATGCACTTCAGCCAAGCAGTGGCTATCATACAATCACAAGTCGGAATCATCAAAGGTGTTCAAGCTATTTACAGCGATTCAGTAAGTCTGTCTTCAAACATTATGGCTATTGCTAACCTTTTTATGATAATACTATGATGTAGAATGTACTATCATTTGACCTTTTTAACTTTTGTCTCAAAACTTAAAAACCGATGTTTATAGTTTCAAGTAAAAAGGTAAATATTTATCAACAGGCCTACTTGCTAATTTACTAACATCTTTCTACCCGACGCCGTACCTAATAGACTACAACGTGTCTAAAATGTATTGATTTAAAATGCTTTAAAGGTATGGTTATTAATAATCTATATAATGACACTTTTCTTTTTAATTTGTAGTCCCAACAAACTAAATAAACAGTAAAACTACGAAGACGAGCATTAATTACAGCACGTTCATGCTTTTAGAAGTCTAGTTGTAAATTTTATTCATTTCAGAAAATTTTACTCCTTTAAGAGTCAAAGGTTTTAAACCAAACATCTTCTTAAAAAAAGGTTCAAAACATCTTCTTAATTAGGCTTGCTTCGCATTTGATTTCTACAAGTTTGTTGTGGACAGTGTTTAACTAGAGCAACAATATGATAAGCTATCAAGTTCTGTTACTCTATCAACAACCTTCATATCTACACATTTTTATCTTTGCTGAGTTTGTTGAAAAAAATGTTTATTGAACCTGCAACTTTAGTCAACAAAGGTCGTGTTGCGTGTTTCACAACATGTGACTAAGAATTGTTTGTGAGGCGTATGTTTACAAACATGCTAAAACTTTTGAGGAACTAAATTAGCAGCATTCATAAAGTATTTATATTGAGCTTATAAACTGTTATAGATTGTTTTGTTTTGTTATTTGTGCTCTTTTAATATTTCCTAGTTCGTTGACCCTTCAATATAATCCAGTCAGATTCCTCCTTTAATGATGATGACTTTAGTTTTTGATTAGACTTTTAGATCGGAAACCTCGTAATATTAATACTCGAGAAATATTATCGCTCAGTTCAAGACATTATTAAACTTGTTGAAAACAGTGATTGATCAATCAGGCTTGTTGACAAAAACAAACATGACTTTGCAAATCTCAACGCAAGTTTTCTGTGTACGCAGAACCCACTGGGGACTGACCTGGTGCTGAATCTTCCACAGGATGGGATTCGACTCGTCTTTGACTCTGTGGTTCAGAGACTTAAGGTAAACAAATCTGCATCAATACAATCCTCATATGTGAGAAATATTAAATGATTTAACACAGTTTTCTATATAATCACATTTAGTCATAAAAGTAACCCAAATGAATGTTGAAAGCAATATTATTTAGATGCCAGTTTATCTTCAGCGAATTATTGTGAGAAAACATAGCACTTAAGTTCGGACGCGTTGCAGAAAGTCAACAGTGCCGGAAGGTCAAATAATTTATACCTGTGCCGCTAGGTCAAAAACTACAATGTTTGCAGTGTCTGTAGATCAAAAATCCCAGTAAGTCAAATAATACAGTCCGTGCTAAAAACGTAGTCTATGTTAAAGCGGTTGACTTATTGGGAATTTGACCTAATGCAACAGCAGTTTTAATATAACGAAATAAGATAAAATATAAGTTCAGTTTCACTGAGTCAACAGTGCCGGAAGGTCAAAAGTATAATCTGTTAAAAAAAACGATAGTCCTCTTGACGCATGACTTCAATAATTTTGTGTTTTGGTGTACTTAAAGTTGTGCTAAAATTTTGAAAATTGGCACAGAGCTTCTTGGTTAGTCCTACTCGATGACTATTTTGTTGGAACTTTAAACTAATTACCTAGTTAACCAAACCAAGCCACCTTGAAAAATAGCTGTTAAATATGGGGTTCTTCATTATTTATTACCATTTCGGGACTTAGTTTCCACAATTAAATTAAATTATTGTATTTCAGTCACCAACAATGGATGAGGATATCGTTGAAACAGCTAAATCAATGAATAAATAACTCAAGTCAACCTGTTGATTTAAGATTTGAACAAATGGGTTTTCATACAAGAACGGTTTATCCCAAGAATAAATAGTTTAACCTTTACATGTATATATCACTGAAAAGAAAAACTTTTAAAACGTTATATTTCAACAACACTGGATTATAGGCAATTTTTAATTAGGTACTTGGTTTTGAGTTTGGAAACCTAAACTATATTAAAATATTGCAATCCAGCTGTCCGTTTCCGAGAGATAGAAGTATGTAACAAAATATGTTCCATTAACTGAATAACAAGAGTTGACAGCATATTTCCTACCCAGTCAAAAGAATTAGAGAAAACTTTAAATGGGGAACATTCCTTTATTTTTTGTGGCAGTTAAAAATATGATTTTAGTATTTTGAAATTCAGCCGCCATTTTCCAAAATTGCGGCCAACTTTGAAATTTCTTGTGAAACGCCCTATATTTTATCATGTTGTAGAATATGCAATTTAAAAAAAAATTATTCTTGACATTTTTTCATTAAACCCACTTGTTTAGGAGTTACAGCCTATGGAAAAATGACTTCCAATGTACATTTTACATCATGTAGCGCCTAAACAAGTAGGTTTATAGCGAAAATGTAAGGAGTAAAAAAGTCTTAAAATTGCATCCACATTCCAAAAAGACCATAATTTTCTTTTAAAATATTAATTAAATTATTTCAATAATGGCGGTCATTTTCTAAAAGGGCGGCAAACTTGAAAAGTGGAAAACTGTTTATTTTATAGTCTTTATGGAATGTAGATGCAATTCTATGACTAATTTACTTCTTGCAATTTTGCTCTAAACTTACTCGTTTAGGAGCTACATGATGTAAAATGTACACCAGAAGTCATTTTTCCATAGGCTGTAACTCCTAAACGAGTGGGTTTATCGAAAAAGTGTCAAGGATAAACAAATTTTTAAATTGCATATTCTATCCAAAAGCATGATAAAATATGGGTGTTCCAGAATAAATTTCAAAAGTTGGCCGCCATTTTGGAAAATGGCGGCTGAATTTCAAAAAACTAAAATCATATTTTTAACTGTCACAAAAAATAAAGGAATGTCCCCCATTTAAAGTTTTCTCTAATACTTACCGTTTCCGATACCCCAATGGTGGCCTCCTTGAGTTGATCACCCTGTATATATGAATTTGAACGGATGGTGTTTTTGGCCTCTAGGGACCTCAAAACGAAAAATTAAATCGGTCCCGGGTCCAGGTGTTACCATGAGTACTACGGTAATAGCTTATTCCCTATATGCGAAATTCGCTAAAAACCTAATAGTTCTATAGAATAACTAGTTCAACTTATTAATTTTCAAGATGAGCTCGTTCGCATGGCTCAATCACGTCCTGGTTGAAGTTCGTTCGCTAAACTCACTCACTTTTAAGTTGGAGCTCGTTCGCTGCGCTCACTTGCCTTGGGGTTAGCTCGTTCGCTACGCTAACTCGCCTCCAGATTGAAGGTCGTTCGCTACGCTCACTCACCTTTTGGTTGCAAATTAGCTGTTGTCATAAATTGTTTAATTGACACAGCTGTTAAGATTCATTAATTCCTTTTAAATATGAAAAATCATAAGGTTAACATGGGAAACTCCAGAGCCACTGGGGCGGAGCCCGAATGCCCGATCATAATAAAAACTACTTAGTTTTCCTATTTAATGGCCAAAGAATCGGTGTATCGAATTTCAGCCTCCTAGGTAAATGGGAAGTGGGAGAAGTGATGATGAGTGAGTGAGAGTGAGTGTGTCAGTGAGTCAGTGAGGGCTTTGCCTTTTATAAGTAGGACTATACATAGTACATTAAACCAGCTGTTAGTTATATTGGACTAAAACAAATCGATGATTACAAAGAATGCTTTAAAAAATAATTTGAACATCCTACTACTGTATTTTACTATGCATATTTAATTAATCTGCCATCCTTGTACCGAAGAATTGAATGTATCAATGGTCAGCATTACACATAGTATAAATAAGTCAACCACAAGTATGTATTTGATTTTTTTTTCCAAATGCTGAATTTGTGTCACAAATGCTGAATGTTACAACTGTTATGTTAAGCAAATTATATTGTACTAAAAGCTAGCTAGAAGCATTGACTATTGGAGAGGGTTAGCATCGGCTACTAACTTTTTAAAAACTAAAACTTAATTTCTAAAAAACTGGGACCCTAATTTAAAATTATGGCTTTGATATTCCCTAGTTCTCAAAATTATCTTTCTTTCAACACAAAAATAATGAAAATCCATCGACTGGTTGATTCAGAATCGTGAAAAAACCCCATTTACGTTTTAATAATATATATGATACAGTCTAACCTTGATATAACGAACCTCGATATAACGAATTCCTTGATATAACGAATTTTTTTTAATCCCCTAGAACTCTCCATAAGACACAATGTATATTTTACCTCTACATAACGAACAAACCATAGCAACGACCTTGATTTAACAAATTTTTTGTGATTTTGGCTAAAATAAGACACCTCAATAATATAACGAATTTATCTTTGTCAGAACCTCTACATTGCGAATTTAACCTCTGCATAACGAATTGTCTACGTCTTTCCCTCGATATAACAAATCCCCCACCCAATTATTGTTTTGGAAAAATCTGTTTCTTTATCAAATTAAATGGAAAGATTGTCATCGCTTGCGCTAACATTCGTCTGCTCCATTTTACATCTTTGTCTGCTGCCGCTGTGCACGCTATGTTGCAACTGAGAACTGATTTCATTCACTGAGGATGAGGACTGATGACGACGTAATGTTTAGTAAGCTGTGATTGGGCGATATAGGATAACTATGGTGAATTGTACAATTTTTGGATAAAGAGAAACCTATGAAAGAATATAAGAACAAAACCAAAGAGAAAGAATAGCAACATCGCTATTTTAACATTCCTTTTACTAGTGTTTTTATTATCCTTAAGTTGGCTATGATTATACACTTTTATAATGACTTATCTAATAATTCATTGTTTTCAATACGATTTGTTTCAACTAGCAACACCAATGCTATAGTTAATGATTATTATTCCTCTGTTGTGATAAATCAGTACTGTGAACTGTAAGTAGCCTACCGGCCTATCACGAGCAGTAGCTTACAAAACTTTCTACTTCTACTGTTTTGTTTTGTTCTTTACATGGTTTATGACTACGCAGTACAGTGTTTGGCTAGGTTTTAGGAGGGTTAGAACAAGCTGTGATTTTAAACTTACAGCTTTTAACCTGTACCAAGGTCAATGCCATTGTCATGATTGCGCAATATTCAAGATCCCTCCCCTTTATTATGCCGGATAATTTAGGTTCTACTGTACAATGTAAACACTGTACTGTAAAGTATTGTAGCCTATGCTACTTTAATTGTATTTTAGAGGTCAAATCCCGACCTATATTGACCGACTCTGGTTCTGAACCTCGACTTAGCGAAATTCCTGCAAACCCAACCTCTATATAACGAACCTTGTTTTAACGAAATCCTTGATATAACGAATATTCAGTTCGGTCCCTTCAGATTCGTTATACTGAGGTTGGACTGTAGTTTGGATAGGTTTCAACCCTTCCGAGGCGTAATAGATTTACACAGTTTATGTGTAGACTACATTATAACTCATAAAGTAGTTCTAAAATTAAATGGATCTCCTTTTACAAACGTATATAATAACCAGAAATTTTCTGATCGTCCTTGTGTGTATTTCATGCCAAAAAACGAAGTAACTAAAAGCAAGTTTTGTTTGTGTAGTAAGCGTTGCAGGAGGTCTACTTTACACTGAATCGACGTTCACTTTTAATTGCTTTTGATCTTCCGGCACTGTTGACTCAGCGAAACTGAACTTGTATTTTACCGTATTTCGTTATATTAAAACTGCTGTTGCATTAGATCAAATTCCCAATGTGTCAATCGCTATAACATGGACCACGTTTTTAGCACGGACTGTATTATTTGACTTACTGGGATTTTTGATCTACAGACACTGCAAACATTGTAGTTTTTCACCTAGCGGCACAGGTATAAATTAATTGATCTTCCGGCACTGTTGAGTTCCAGCAACATTCCCCTTAAGTTCATAGACGTTTCAAAAATAATTTGAATATCTTAAACATTTTTGACGAAACTTTTAATATTAAAACTGTTAAACATACATAATTATCTTTTCCTAATAAGTAATATCATCCACATTTGACCCAGAGAACTTATCTAAATTAGATTCTATAGGGGATTTTTTTAGCTTTAATTGCTGGAAAATTTAAGCAATAATTAAGTTTGAATTAAATTAATACCTAATAATATTATCAAGATATGGTTTTAGAGTGTGTATTGTACTTGTAATTTGACCATGTTTCAAATATTTACTTTCTAGATATCTTGACATATGCAAAGACAAATACCGTATAATATATTTTTTTCAGATTATCGAGATTTATAACATGAAGCTGGTGAAGCTTAAATACTGGTAAGTGTATGTTATTCATTTGTTAAAACTTAATTGAGACGTTTTCTATCCAGTAGCTCATGGACCAAAACCCTTCATAACATCAATTTATTATGTTTCAAGCGCTTATTGATTCTTGTGTGGGCATGTACTTTTACCAATTGTATAGCTTTGTATTTTTGTATTTATATATTTATTGTACAATGGTTTTTGCTGTAAATAAAAAAAATAAAAACCATGACTGTTGTTTGTTTGGATGGTCACAACAGTTTGGTTAAATTTAAATCTGGTCTTCAAATAGCCCTAGTTTAAGAATGTTGAATGTAAAGAACAGAGAATCCTGAATTAATAATATACTTTTAACATACTTGTCTCCAACAGCCCAAACAAAACAGAAATCGAAAATCCTTGTAGTAAGTTTTCTAAGTTAACTCTCTGTTCACAGTGGACTGGTGTTCAACTCACCTGAAGTGTGTCCGAGCATTGAGCAGATTGAGCACTCATTTGGTGCGACACACCCGGGCGTGTACGACGCAGAGAAACAACTCTTTGTGCTCAACTTTCGAGGTCTTTCTTTCTCCTTCCACGTGGAGACCAAGTTTCAGGTATGTACATTTTGTCTAAATATTTACTGCAAAAACTTGCCTTGTGAAAGATTAAATAGTTTGAACATTTTCTGATAATTCATCTAGAGTTGGGATTTAATCAAGCAGTTTTATGATGAGACATATTAAAATATTAGTATGTTTAAGCACAACCTAACTTTATCAACCTACGTCTAGATGTGCAGCTCTTGGGTGAAAAGGCTTTTAATTTACTTTTATAATATTTGGTCTTGTTAACAGCCGAGCCACACAGCAGGGCTGGGGTCGTTGCAGTTCGCCAGTGGCTCTTCGCCTTGTGTCTCCGCCACCAGTGTATACTCGGGACAAAGCTTGGCTGACTGTTCGCCTCCTCCCCTCCCCCTCTCCTGTTACTACGCGCAGCTGTATCTCAGCTACGTGGACGTACTGCGAGACAACAAACGCACACGCGGACTGCGACTGCACCTGTATACAGAGGGTGAGTTATAGGCATTAGTAACATTATAAGGTACTATATTTTAAGTTTCCAAAATGAAGACAGTATAGTTTATAAACTTAATATGGAAAGCATTTTACCCTGCTAGACTGAGAAATTGAAATGTGCGGGAAAAGCGACAAGTCACCTGATATTTTAAACTCTTAATGGCCTTCAACATGATTGATTACTCAACAGAAAATTATAGAAAACCCTAAAACTTTAAAGAATAACATTTTTATAAATAAAGAAATCAATTTAGAAAATTTATTGAAAACATTTGAGTGTGGTATAGTTTGCTTTGTAGACACCACAATCTGACATGAAAATTTATCTGGATAACTTGTCATACACCTAAAAGAGGTTAAGAATTTAATCATAATTTACACAATTTCCCAATTGTTTGTCAATTGAATTGCCTATATAACCTAATCCTAACCGAACCAAATTTTTTTGCGCTTTATAAAACAAAAGTTATTTTAAAACTGTTTGGCAGGTCTGAACAGGCGCAAAAAGACTCTTGTCAGAGAAGTTCATTTCTCTGACACTTGTCAGGACGTTGCTACGCTACTAGGCACTCCGCAGCGGGTCTTCTTCAAAGCCGAAGACAAAATGAAGATACACAGCCCCAACGCTCATCGTAGAGTAACGGCTCGTAGATCAGACTTCTTCTTCAATTACTTCTCTCTGGGAATGGTTCGTAACTAGTGTTATATCATGGTATAATTTGTATTGTGTTTTTCTCCACCAATTGCAATATTGATATTTTTTTTGTAAAGAGAATAATTTAAACCCAGGTCTTTTTTAATCGTAATGTAGGTATTTTTTGTTTAGTTTCAGAACTAAATGATTTTATCTTTTATTCAGATTGTTATTTTTTTAAGTATGATAAAAGTGGTTTATATAACTTTTTACTGCCAAACAGTTCTTTTAGTCCTGTCTAGGCACCAAATATTTACACATTTTACTGCTATAGATTAGCATTACTATAAACAATACCTTCCTGCGCACCATTAGACTTGAAGATATCTGTCACCCAAACCCACCTTGGTTGTAGCTGTCAGTGACAGTTAAATATTCCAACATTTGTGTTAAGTGTAAAGTCTTTTCAGTGTTGGGGAAGCTACTTTTAAAATGTAGCTAGCTACAACTACTGCTACATTTCCAAAAAAGTAGCTTAGCTACAGCTACAGCTACAGTTCCGAAAAAGTAGCTAGCTACAACTACAGCTACAATTTTAGCTACTTTTCCAAAGACGTTACTTTTTATTCCACGCACATTAGGTAAATGTAAAATTAATTGCAACTACATTTTTATTGAACAAACATAAAAAAGGCAGTATTGTATCTTACATTACTTGGAAAACAAATTATTCCTAGATAGTATTTAATTTGTTGGCATTATAAACCTAACATTACAACAACAGAACCTAATAGTTGGGTGTCCCATCATATTTAGTACTTATTTTTAGATATTGCATTATTTTTAAGCATCTTAAATGTAAATTTCATTAAGTTCAAAGGACGTACAACCAAACTATATTTTAAAAGCTAATTTTATTTCTTTAATATAGATTTATTTATAGATGTCTTATATCAACAATATTAAGACCAATAAAACTGTAAAACGATTATTTAAAAATACATTTTTGTGTTACAGAGCCTAGCCTACTGAAATTGAAGTTTATTGCCTTTCTTTACTTTTAATGTTAAAAACGACATTGCTATAACTTTTAACCATAGTGATAAGTTACTTGTTCTATGAATAACACTTTTCAATGTCAAGAAATCGTCCTTTATTGTCATTATGCATAGGGTAAATTGTGCTTCAACCTAGTTGGTACAGAAAACAGTATTCAGCAACTTATCCTAAAATCGGCTTTTAATTTAAGCATTTTGAAATTTGTGAAGTAAAAATAACATGTAGGCCTACTTGGCTATGTAACAATTTGGCTATAGGAGGCTTGTTCTTGCAAGGACTAAACAGATATATTCCTAATAAATGAACTTGGAACTTGGTATTCGTCTTAAACCATAGCATAGCCTAGGAATAGTCCTATACAAGAGCTGTTAGCAGGAGCAAACTATGCTATTTTTTCAATGTAAGTTTCATGTTATATGGAGATTTTTTTGTTACAATTATCAAGTAGGCATGTCTTAAATCTCATCAGGTAATTTCCTCTTTGTTAATTTAGTAAACCTTTGAAAAATCTTCGTAATCTAACCAAGGAAGGGCTTGTGATGATAAACCACAATCAACAGCTGAAGCAAAGGTCGATAGACCAGCTTTCTCATTATTTTAAGGAGTGTTGGTTTCAATTTGAAACCCAAGTTGAAACACTATCGATATAATTAAGAAACTAAATTGATTACTAATTTCCCTGTCAATCACTTGCAAGCATTCAATAGCTTCTCTTGTCACCGGTAACGTTTAAACGTCGTCTGCATCTAGCGATTTTATTTTATCTGACAGTAATCATAGAGTAGTAAATTAAGGAAATGAGAGCCAAAAATGTGGATAACACTCATTTAATGGCCTCCATGTCCACAGAACGTTGTAATAGGGAATGAAACGGCTGCAACCAGCTGTATGAAGCCAAGAAAGTAGGCCTAATTTTTTTGAAAATCCCAGTTTGAAAGAGGTTATTTCACGTAAGGTTGAGGTTAAGATAAAAATCACTATCTCAAACAATGTTAATGTAGCGAGAAAAGTAGCTAAAATTCCGCTACAACTACTTTAAAAATGTAGCTAGCTACAGCTAAAGCTACAAAATCTTAAAAGTAGCGTAGCTACAGCTAACGCTACAAAAAAAGTAGTGCGCTACTGTAGCGTCGCTACTTGTAGCGCGCTACTTCCCAACACTGAGTCTTTTGCCATTCTCGTGCTAGAGTAGACTCTTTTCACTCCAATAAGCCTAAAGCCCTAAAAAATCCTTAAAATTACTCCCTCGCTACAAGCTTAACCTCACCAAAACTCTTATTACATACCATACATACAGGGTGTCTCACAAAGAGGTTTTAACATTTGATTTTATTTTTATTGCCCATTTATAGACCGAATATTTTGAAACTTTACACAATTTATAAAGTAGGTTTTAAAAATATTCTGAGAAAATTTCAGCTCCCTAACCCTAACCCTGAAAAATGATGCTTTCCAGGGTTGCCACCAGCCATGAAAACCTTGAAAAGCTTGAATTATGCATGAATTCTTGTGACCATGAAAAAAGGCATGGATTATGCATGAATTTCTCCATTGGACCATGAATTTTAAAGATCAGGATTCATTATTCAATTAGTACAATTAAATTGGCCAAATAATTTTTTTTTCATATTTAAAAACGGTTCAGAGAAACCAACACCAAGAGAATACTGTCTGGAAATGATTATTTAACATGTTCCACGATCAGAAACATTTGCTTAGTTAGTTCATTCCAAGTCATTCGAGGTTAGATGCTGATGTGAGCTGAGTCTTTCTGAAGACTTAATATGGTTTAAAAAATCATTAGTAGGCCAACTTCCGCGTATGTATAAAGGGACATGGCAATCACAAAAACAGAAGTTTTAGACCATGCTCGGAATTGAAACGGGGTGTACAATAAAACAAAATTTCCGACTCTTGACGCCTGATTTTAATAGCTTTGTGGATAAACCAATCATATCTTAGTACGTTGAGTAATAAGATAAACCAGTAAAAATAAAGGATATTTTATGACATTCATGTGGAGGGATAAAAAAGGACTTTTTGGCCAGGTGTGCGGGATCTTTGTTTTATTCCGGTGGAAAGACTGAATTAGACCTATACTTATATATTTTACTCTTCTTCTCCAATGTGTCATATAGAATAGCTGGACCCATTTTGTTTTCATCTTTGTTTTGAATGTATATTTATGAATTACTCTAAAATAGTTGAATTTCATGTATGGAAAGGTTATTCAATAGTAAAACGCAAAGAAACTGCCTCTTCAACAATTTCTTAAGTCAGCAAAAATGAGCGCACCGACCATGATTTCTTTTTTTAACTGCCCATGAAAACCATGAATTTTGCATAGATTTTTTCATCCCACTATGGTGGCAACCCTATGTAACATTTTCCAGTGTTTGAAGGAAAACAACTCCCAAACAGGAATAGTTTTCCAGAAACATTTAAAAACTGGCCTACCTAATTCTAAAATATTTCTAGGAATTTAAAAATGAGCTAAACAACGTACAGAGACGTAACATAATATCATTATGAGTAACGCATTTATTTACTCCATAAAATAATATGGTGATTAATTTTTTTTTAATTTTTAATTTTTTTTAATGTCTTCTATTCCATATCTTCCAACTCCATGTCTTCTATTCCACATCTTCCAACTCCATGTCTTCAAATTCCATATCTTCAAATTCCATATCTTCCAACTCCATGTCTTCTATTCCACATCTTCCAACTCCATGTCTTCTAGTCCACACCTTCCAACTCAATGTCTTCTATTCCACACCTTCCAACTTCATGTCTTCAAATTCCATATCTTCCAACTCCATGTCTTCTATTATACATCTTCCAACTGCATGTCTTCTATTCTACATCTTCCAACTCCATGTCTTCTATTACACATCTTCCAGCTCCATGTCTTCAAATTCCATACCTTCCAACTCCATGTCTTCAAATTCCATATCTTCCATCTCCATGTCTTCAAATTCCATATCTTCCAACTCCATGTCTTCAAATTCCATATCTTCCAACTCCATGTCTTCAAATTCCATATCTTCCAACTCCATGTCTTCAAATTCCATATCTTCCAATTACGTGTCTTACAGGTTGATCACGTTAAAAAAATGCCACGTTGGTTTATACCAGGTACATAAATATAGTCAATTCTTTTAACAAAGTCTGCAGTTGAAATAACGGTTTGCAAAGTTTAAATGAATTTATTATTTTGAATATCCATGGCAACATAAATCAATAATAGTTTAAATAAGAAAAGGCAAAAGCTATAAAAAATGTTATAAAAGATTCATTTGTTGACCTTTAATACTCTGTGTTAAAAATTCTTTTTCTAGACTAGCTGTGTTCCCGTTCTACGCACGGATAGTGTAGTCAGTTGAAGTCACTGGTTAAAATACTACCTCAACCTCACAATTTAACACTTTATTCTGGTTGACATTTTCATTAACAAAGGTGCTCTTGTCTTTTTCGTGAAGCACTGAGGAATAAAAACATTAATGCGTCAACACCAGACATACACACAAAAATACAGAAATTAATTAAGTTAGGAATCTTCTACGGTTTAACCATAGCAAAGTACATATAACATTATTAGTAAGCGCCGTCAATGAGTGGAAACCTAATTTTTGCAAGCTATTGGCGACAATGATTTTAAAAAAGTAAGTTTCCCATCCGTAAACAACACTGATTCATGGTCTTTTTCCCGGTTATCAAAACTCAAGAACAATTTGATGCACAAAGAATCTCTGGTTCCTGACGTGGATGACGCCTAGTTATTTAATTTGATTTACCGTTACACAATATTGCACTTGCGATTAATTAAATCCGTTATCTAAGTAAAAACTTGTTTAATCTCACTTGGTTTGAATTTTCTTTCAAATCGTGATCCGAAATGGTTGCGGCATTTGTAAACAACATAATGTAAACATATCAGTGACGGCTAAAAAAAATAATCTTGATCCAAACTAACAGCTTTTCGTTATTTCATAGATGACGTATGTGATAAACATTAGGAAAAAACTTTGCAAACTGGGAAAAAACGCACAAAATTGGGTTTTTGAACGCCCGTCATTTTATTTACAAAGTAGTGAGGCCATATTTTAATGGCTAAAGACACTCTCGCCAATCATGTGAATACATGAAAATGATTTGAATCTTGATAGATACTCTCGTTTTCCTGGAGAAGATAGCGTAGAATGCCATCTTGAGTGTTGCAGACAGACAGAAATAGAGATAAGACTAGTTTCTGCTTCTTTAATGTATAAAACGTAAAAATAACCTAAAATATGTAATTCTGAGCAATGTACAGACAAAATTCTAATTTTATTTATATAGCATTATATAATCTTTTTCTAACACCTGCCCCACCAAATTACCAAATATTAGGGTAGAAGAGAATTTTGAAATTGGCGCACTCTTTGAGTGACTATTCCAACTATTGTCATTGACCATAACAAAGGACCATAAGGCTGGGAATACACTATCATAGTTCTATGACATTTATCTATTACCAATTGTCTTTGATGAAAATATTATAGTGTAATGGACCAACTTACTATACATTATGATATTGTGTCTATGATAATCCTAAAACGATCTAATCATAAACAATAACTCGTCCCCTAGTTATACAGTATAACCAACTAGCGTCACTAGCGATCGGTGTCACCGGACATGAACTAGACACGAAAAACGAGCATCAAAGTGTTCAATGGGATGAGAAGTCTACGTTACACCGAAACAAACCCAAAACTTATTGGCTGATAGACTCTCTAACAATTAATTTACTAAGATAAGATTTATTAAAAATCATTAAAAATTGTGTTTTTGTCATTGTGAAATATTTTTATTGTTACATTCTTTGGAAATTAGGCTTTTTAATCAGGAAACTAGAACATAGCCTGGTTAAATCCTAAAAGTAGAGTCCAAAATTATTCAAACTGTGATCAATCCACAGCAACACATTGAAAATTAACAAGCTTAACAAATTAACCGTAGGCTCTTACACAGTTTCTTATGATTTTTAAAGCATTTTTTTTTTCAATTTTCCACCATTTTGTTTCTACTTGTTAGGGAGCTGAAATTGTTCCAGAATATTTTTAAAACCATCTTTATAGGTTGTGTAAAGTTTCAAAATTGTTGTGCACAAATTGGCGAGTGATATAATCAAACGTTAACCTCTTCGTGCGACATGCTGTACATTGCACCATGCCTACATTAATCCATAATAATGTTTGTTTTTAGGATATTCTATTCGATGCCCGGACTCAGAAGGTGAAGAAGTTTGTTTTGCACACTAACTATCCGGGCCATTACAACTTCAACATCTACCAGCGATGTGAGTTTCACTTGGGCTTCCCACCGCAAGCTGCTGAGGACAAGAAGACCATTCAGGTACTGAAGTAGACAACGGACGCCATAATCAGTGATGTAGTGGGATGCTTTGCCACTCTGCCTTTTCCAGTATACTTTATATTAATAGGCCACCTGTGCTTTTGGGATTGAACTATAGCTAAAAGGGTTTTGTAAAAAATAAACTTTACAGTTGCCTTTGCTTGATATGCAGAAGAACTCCAACCATCTGAATCGTCAACTATCCAAATTGCTTACAGAAAGAATAATTTCCAAAACCCAAAACTACAGTAATAAGAATCGTTATTAAAGAAGGCAAGATTTACCCTTGTGCTATAGCGTTTTGTACAAAAACAATATTTAGAACATAAATAAACAATTTATTTTGTAAAGTTAATAATTCGCCACGATTTTGAGTGACGATAATGATGTCCATATGGTTACAGGAATGTTTTGTAGAGATCATCGGCTCCCGCAGTCATGGGAACATTATCATCGTCTTCTGTAACCGTGACAAAATCCAGAACATGTTCCACAGTCTTGTTAGTTGGTTGTTGTTGGAATATCATCATTGTCCCCCGCAATAACGGCAAAAGAGTGAATTTTTTTATCTTTGCTAATACCATTGCAATATAGGCTTGACTCTAAAAAGGTATTTTATTCAATATATAACACTTTCGGTAAAACCATTATGTAAAAACTGAATTCAAAACATTATCGGCAATTTAATCTATAACCAGCTTTGGTTTTGTGGTAGATCTCGGCGTACACAAAGTGGGATAGTGTGTGTGAGAGTGTGAAGCCGTCCGAGCGCCCGGTGGTCCTCAACAGGGCTTCCTCTACCAACACCACCAACCCTTTCGGTTCCACCTTCTGCTACGGCTTTCAAGACATCATATTTGAGGTAAATACCACAAAAAAGTGTATTTGTCAATTTTCTTACTAACAACTCAAAACACATTCAACTCCATCTTCTGCTATAGCTTTTAGGACATCATATTTTTAAGGTAAATACCACTAAAGCAAGTGTATTTGATGATTTGCTAAGACCTTCAACTTAAGTCCAACACAGAAATATATTTTTTTGATGCTCCTTTAGTGAAGAAATAGTAGTCCAAAGTAATGTTAGTCAATATGTTTTTTCACAGGATAGAGAGATTATATGTTGTCAGATTAGGGTTGAATTTTGTTTGTCTGAAAGAGTAAAAAAAAGTTAAAAAAAACAAAAATCGCAAAACTTGATTGTTTGATATATTCTTTTCTGAGGTTTATTTTATCTTGTCGCAGGTGATGTCCAACCAGCACATAGCCTCGGTGACCTTATACCTCGCCCAGGAAGGTAGTCAAGTATGACGATGGCTCACCGCCATGTATCTAGTCCTGGCGGGAACGTTTTGCCATTTCTGAGCTCTTTAGGTTCACGGGCTATTCAGTGCCAATCGCAGTTTATTGAGTATTTTCAAATTCTGGCTTTTGTTCACATGAGGGCAGACATTGCTACGTTTGATTATTGATAGATTAAAAAACCCAAAAAAATACTTTATCGATTGAAGCTCAGTTAAAAATTGTTAACTATTTTCGGTTTTTTGTATAAGTATATAAAGGTTGCGGAACTTGTTTACATTTTACCATCCATTTCAATGTTACAAACCTCTATATTGAGCGTTGTTCAATATGAAGGTTAAGAGCATATTTATATCAAATCAGTTCTTACATTGAAAACTAATAAATTGGTTACTACGTACTATACTCCAAATTTCTACAGTTGAGATATTTAAAAATATAAATAAAGAATCTTACATTTGATGTTATTTTTATAGAGAATCAGGCAAGCAAGCACTATGTGTATTTTTGGAACTATTCTGATGGCGGTTTGTGACGTTTACATCATGAAAAGCTGGTCATTATTATTTTTTGTCCTTGCTGAAAAAAACCTTAGACTCTTCTACCCCCATTGGCAAGGGGTTCACGGAAAAATTACAAAAAAGAGGCATATAACACATTTAAATTGTAAAAAATAAAACAGGTAGGAAGGGGAAAATTTTCCTTGTAGGTCTGCTGTTACAGGGATGTTTCATATTACCTTTTAGCTCTGTCTGCCCTCTAAAATATTATCCATAGCTAAGTGACAGCAAAAATACTGTATAGATTACCCGTTTTAATTATTTTTAGGTTACAACATGATCCCCTCTACCCTACGATCTATTACATTAACTGGGTCCAAATTAATAATATAGATTTTAGTATTATTATCTGGTCAAGTAAATTACAAATCAAATAATTAGAGCTATTGACACGTATCTTTTTAAAGGGAAATACAAAAACATTTTATGTTGTAAAAATGTTACATGTTTGACAAACGAAGGGTTGGTAGCTGTTTAAAATGTTGTTACTGTCTTCTTAAAGGAATGGTCTTTACGTGTTGGCAGTAAAATTTACAAAAGATTTAAAATATTTTAAAAGATATAATGATTGGTATTACCGTATTACTTAATCAGAAGGATTGTGGAGGATTAAGGCTACGTTTTATTTTCAAAAAATAAGTACGTATGTTGAAACTTTAATTAACTTAGTTTATTCAGTTTTATTTGAACGTTAGAATAACATTTATTTGTATATGCTTGGTAAAAGACCATTTGCATTAATTTTTAAACACAGTATTCTGTTATAAGGTTTTTTGTTTGGGAGATTTGTTTATTTTGCTTACCTGCAGTAAACAAAAATCCTTAAATTTTCAATTTTCCCTTGTGCCATCACAGCATTCCTTTCGTTAATTTCTAATCAGTTTTGTGTAAAGTTAACTCTTTTTTTTCACCAGTACAGGGTAGAGTGGTAGATCTGTTATAAGGTTAAGTTAGCTATCACCATGTGCAATAGTTTGTAGTCCAACATTAAGTGATTTAGCCCTTATATCCCTAGAGTGCCTTTCTTCTTTACTGACTTGATCGGGTTCACAAAGATTTTAAATCCACCCAATTTTTAAATATTTTTTTTTTTTTACAATTTAACCTTTGTTTTTTAGCATTGCTGATCCAAGCACAGTCCGAAATTTGTAAGCACTTGTGTTTGATTGCAGTTACAGTAGATTTTCTCTCACTTAAAAACCTCTTGTTCAAACTAAAAAGTCTGAATGATCGATTAATACAGAGTTAATGGTTTGGTTTAAAACCATACATCATGCGTGCAAAATTAATTAACCATGGTACTGTAAAGGAAAAAAATAAGGAAAGCAGCAGTTATGGGTTTCTACCAAATATAGGTAAAAAGAGGTTTTTTTATGTTGGTATGGTCAAAGTGTCATTTCAGTATAGGTTTTTTGAACCTAACAAATACAAACCTATGTGATTGAATCTACTGTAACTTACCTCAAGTGTGTGCAGTATAAAGTCAAGTTAGTGAAGATAAATAAAATATAGTTATCAAGCTCCTCTTCTATTTTGTTCGCTCAGAAATCGGATAAAAAAGAAAAACGAAAAAAAATTAGTAATATTACAAAACCCCAAAAAAATGTAATGGGCAAGTAATAGATGTACTTATTAATCCCTGAGGAAGTGTTCATTTTAAGCAGTTGCTGTGTATATAGTGTATCGTGCATGTTTGAACCGCTTATGGACTTTGTTGTTTATTTTCTGTACATATCCAGATGAAATTGTTATTTATTCAGTGAATTGTTAAACCATTATTGGTTATTTTACACCAGTAAAGTCAAAATATTGTGATAATCGTGTGAGGTAGTGATGTTAAACCGTACCTCGTTTAATAGACATTTAATAGCAGATTAGTTTGCATCAATAATAGCGAGATACAACAGCATCTTCTCTTTTACCCATCCAGTGTTAGACTACATGACTACATACTTGTGTCAGTTGTATCGAGTTGAAAAAATAAAATCTACTAAATATTATATATTTTAGTATTTTGAATTTTTGTATAAATGTTAGATATTGTAACACTACACGTAAAAAGTTGGTTTCATTTGATTTACCCACTTATAAAGCAGTATTTGAAACCAATTTGTGAAATCTAATGAACTTAGTCCGCTGGACGGACGTTCAATTATGCAAATTGGTTTTCACAAAATCTTTTAACAAGTTTTGTTTCTTCAGTGTCCCGTTGTACACTACAGCAATAACTTTTGTTAGTATTACACTTTATAAGTAATATTTTGGTTGTAAATGTAGGTGAGTTCAAATGATTCTTCTTAGGGAAATGTGTTGTATTCGTCTGTATATTTTGATCAATTGAAGGATCTCAAAACAATTGTTGTGTGTTGTGTGCAGGTTTGTTATTCGTATTACGAGTGAACCTTATGTATAACTATGGATTGTATTTAATTAATTCTAAACCCTGTTAACACCAAGTATACCTTATGGTTTGAAGGCAGGGACATTTTGAATGTTTATCACTAGGCCTATATAATACTTTGCAAGCATTGTTTAACCAATTTACACTCTTTAATATTGTTTTTTGCAATTATTTAACCTTTCAGTTAGTTGTAATATTATTGATAATCAGATTTTATTTGTGTCCATACAAAATTAGTATTTTAAACTAATTGTAGATGTTACAAATATTTTATTAAAATTAGTGATAGTGTATGTCATAAAAAATACTTTTATTTTTGTATTTTGCACGAATATTTTGCTCAAAAGTGTCATATTTTATTTGAATGATGATTTAATTCCATGTTGTTATTTTACGTTTGGCAAATTTGACAATTAATAAACATTTGAAATATTTTATTGACTATTCCTGGAAGGTAGTCCATATAAATTATAATGTATAGCAAAATTGACAAAAATTTAAAAATTAAATTTTTAAAAATTTATTTTTTGGTGTCTTTTTCTCATTTAATACACATAACCTACTACTAAGCACTTTAATTTGCTTACTCAAGTAAATCTGTTGGCTATGGCATTGGCATGGGGGAAAATAACTATAGAATTACAAACTGCCATACTACTAATTAATTAGATATGATATAACTATATGACCTGGACCCGGGACCAATTTACTTTATTGTTTTGGGGTCCCGGAGGCCAACCGTTCAAATTCATATATACCGGGTGTCCCATAATACTCCCTCCACCTGGTAAATTTTTGGACGGCTGCATACATTCAAACAAGCTGCGATACAAGTTAGGGTAATGTAAAGTACTTTTTGGTGGTATTTTCAAATTCACCCCACCCACAAAAGGGGCTAAACACTTTTAAATTAAATGCCAATCCCTATCAAGAAGCACATAATTTTAGAGCTCATAAATAAAGGAAAATACTGCTGAAAATCCAACTTTGATACAAAGAATCTTCAAAAAGTTATGGCAAGAAATGTTAGACGTTAATTTAACTGGAATTTTACATTCCATCACTTTTATTTTTTCATGGGTGTAAATTTTCAAATAACCTTCAGTACACACGGGCCCATGCACATGGGTGGGGAAGTGGAGGTGATATCACCCACTTTTTAACATGATTTTGAATTTCATCACCCGTCCCGAAATAGTGGTTAGTGGGGTTTTGATATTAGCGAATTTCCCTATAGGGAAGTAGCTATTACCGTAGGTGGCAAGGTAAGATCTAGACCCGGGACCGATTTACTTTTTCATTTTGATGTCCCCAGAGGCCAAAAACACCACTCGTTCAAATTTTTATATATATATATAGGCTATATATTTATTTATATATGTATATATACGTCCGTGAACTGCAATTAATTTTTGTCATTTTGATGAAATTTGGTTTAAAGGTGTAAAGCGCGATAAACTTGAATGAGTTCGCGAACCAGCATGATCAGACCATGGGAACGGGGCTTTATGGGGGGTTTTATGGGGTAAAAATGGTTTTTTCTCACTTTTGACCCTCAAAACACAAAATTTCCCAATTTCTCTTTAGACCTTTTTAAAGAGCTTAAAAAACAAATAATTTAGTATATAAAAGTATTTTTGTTCTGTTATTGGTAACGGAGAAAATTTAAAAAATTGTAAATTTAAAATTCCCAAGTTATTCTTATGGAGAATATTGTAAAATGTAGTTTGCTTGTTTATGGATACCGTATATTTTGATCAAACTTGGCAAATTTATTTATTTTATACTAAGCTATCAGTATTTTACTACAAAAACAACACTTTATTAGTTTCCTTGTTGCAGCAAACCTAGGTACTCGTTAAACTGCGTAATGTTATTTAAATATATTTAATTGAAAATTAATTCAGACAAATGGAAATTCGCTTAGTCGGCAGGTTTTGCTGCCGCGGGGGTATTTTTAATACAAGTGGCTGTGCCTCTTATCATTGGGAAAAGTCACAAACATTTGATAAAAACCTGCTCTTAGAATAAAATTGTTAAATAAATCATAAATAATTTTAATTGGCCATTAAATACAAACTGTACAATAGGCTAAGTGATATCAAGCATTACAATTCAACATGCACAAATCAAACATCAAATAATAAAAAAGCAACATGCAAGCAAACAAAATAAAATCAAGAGTTCAAAGCAAACAGCATCTGCAAAGCAAAGCAGCAAACCATACATCTTACCACCAAGCTATACATTACTTGTTTCTTTAATCATGCTAGAGAGATCTGCTTCATAAAACTCATCCAAGCTATATAGAAGGTTTGGCCATGATTTTATGGTTTTTACCAACTTAGTTCTACCATAGATTAAACATACTAAGGGAGTATGTTTAATCTATGGTTCTACCATAGATAAAACATACTCCCTTTGTGTTGGTTAGTCTATGGTTCTACACAGGTTTTTTTTACAGATGTTGGTAGGTGATTGAAAAATTTCATACCTGAAACAGCTGAAACAGGATAACAATTCAAGACCAAACTTAACCTAGATCTGTTCATGTGAATTTCTATTCCTTGTATTATACATATGAATGTCGCTGTTTGTCAGAAATACACTCTCATTATCTTTGATTGCTACTAGCATATATAAAACATACTCCATCATACTCCCTTAGTAGATTTCATCTCATCCTTATGGAACAGCTGAAGACAATTTTATTGTTAGTTCTGTACGGTTTATGTAGAGGTCGTGTTTTGTTTACAATTTGTTTCCCGTTATTACAGCCATTTAAAACCTCGTTTGGCCAAATAATAAGATCTAATCATAAAAAATAACTCGTCCCCTAGTTATATAACCAAACAGTAAAGCACAAATCAAGAAATTAACCCTAAAATAATAGAAACAAAGTTTCGTCGACACTAGCGCCCATGTGTCACGTACATGAACTAGACACGAAAAACGTGCTTCAAAATTTACAATGGGATGAGTCTACTTGTCTACTTGTGTTGGTTAGTCTATGCTACTAGGCACTGAAAAATGTAAATATTAACAATGTCATTGCACCACACAGTTTGAACAATAATTTGCAATCATCGATCTCTATTATTACTACAGCGAGATCGATGTTTGCAATGGGCTCGGTGTTGGGCATTACATACAATTCTCACTGCTATTTTCTGCAACAGAAGAACATAAAACCCAATGTATCTCCAAAACTTGTTGGAGATATATAATCAAAGCTTTATTTATAAAGCATGGTGCTCCGAGAACCTCTATGGATCTAGAATAGAAGCATAGAAACTCGAAGCTTAGCTGTCAAAGCTGTTGCTGTCATACCACCATTCACCAGAAAAAAAATCTACACTCAACAGTCAGCGAGAAATGTCTATTTGTCCTGTTTAGTTTATGGCATTTTTGTGGTTACCAAATAGATTTTGCTCATAATCATTGTAACAGTGCATAATTTTACCATCCTAGCTTATTTTAAAACCTAAAGAAGGTGGGCCTTTTATTTACTTACTTATTCTTAAATTAAATTCATAGTAGATTATTTTCTTGTTGAAAAAACTAAACAACCCCTTGGGAAGGGCACTTGATCCTAGTATATCGTATTTGGATATTAGGTTGGGACCTGATTAATTTTGTTTCTTTACTAGTTTTTTTGGTAGGCCTATTTATATAGTTGGTTAAGATATCTTTTAAAGTATGATTTTACCACTAAGTTAACTTAGGCTATGTAAAATATTGTAGGCTAGCCCTGTACATCAAATAGGGTTCTGCCATATTTTTGCCTAAGAAAACTGAGACCAACACATCCCATTGAAGGGGTGAAAGGAACAGGACTAGGAGTCTTATCACATATAACTTAAGCTACTTGAATTAAAATAATTTTTGTTAAATCAAAATTGGCTTAAGTTTAGCACTCAAGTTATAACAACAAGGTGACTAGAGCACTTAGCGCTAGCCTGTTATGAAATTTAGCAAGTGACTTATTCATTCTATTAAGGTTATCTTGAAAAACATCCGAGGCAAGTTTACTGTTTCTGGAAACAGAGTCAACTAGAAATGGAAGTGAATGTATAAAAAACATTACCGTAGCCTAAGTTACAAGTTAGGCCTATTCTACATTAACTCTCCTTTTAACTGCAGCCTGTTAAATCAGTTCTATTACTGGGTACAGTTCCGCAGAGAACCTGCTAGGTATATATTATTTGATTAAATCTAGATTTTGATTTGGATCGATATTAAAATGGCATTAAGTTAAATTAAATTTTACCATAGGCCTATGACATAAATTTAAACAACAACAACATTAACTTAATAAAGTTGTTTGTTTATTTTATTGGTACTTTGATATTATCCGGAGGCCGGCTGAACTTTACTTTAGGTCCTACACTCATTCGAATGAAAATATCGATCGACATATGGATTATTTCATTCGATATATCGTTTTGTTAGTTAGGTTAGGTTAACCTTACCTAACTAACCAAACGATATATCGAATGAAATAATCCATATGTCGATCGATATTTTCATTCGAATGAGTGTAGGACCTTAAGTAAAGTGCAGCCCGGAGGCCACCCCTATACAGCGCGCTGCGGCGGTTAAATTAGTTTGGGTTATCATAAATATGTTAGTAGGACTTTCCTCGTTTCGTTATGAATCGAACGATACCAGATGAGTCATACTTCCGCACGCCAAATCCCCTCCAAGTAAGCCAAGGTCAGGTCATCACCTGTTACTGCCTGTATCTGAGGTATTCGGTGGGGGAAAGTAAAACTCATCTGGTATCGTTATATTCATAACGAAACGAGGAAAGTTCTATTAACATTTATGATAACTTAACCTAACATATAACATAACTTAGGCCTAAACCCAATACATACCCCATACAGAAAAACTTAAAAATTATTTGTTTTTTAAGCTCTTTAAAAAGGTCTAGAGAGAAATTGGGTTATTTTGTGTGTAGAGGGTCAAAAATTAGAAAACCCATTTTTTACCCCATAAAATCCCCGTAAAACCCCGTTCCCATGGTCCGATCATGCTGGTTCGCAAACTCATTCAAGTTTATCCCACCTTACACCTTTAGCCTAAACCAAATTTGATCAAAATCGGACAAAAATTACTGAACTTGACTGACTTAAGTTATATATATCTAATATATAAAATTCTCGTGTCACAGTGTTTGTCTGCAAACTCCTCCGGAACGACTTCACCGATCGTTATGAAATTTGGTGTGTAAATTCTGTAGGTATGCGAATCGGACGTAAACTATTTCCCGTTTCGAAATTCTTAAAAGGGCTCCGCCCCAGTGGCTCTGGAGTTTCCCATGTTAACCTTATGAGAAATGGAATTAATGAATCTTAACAGCTGTTTCAATTAAACAAGTTGGTTCTGTTCTATGATGTTCAATAGCATTAAAGTTACAAGGATTACCAACAGGGTGCAGCACTATTATTTCTTTTACATTAATTTATGACAACAGCTAATTTGCAACCAAAATGTGAGTGAGCGTAGCGAACGAACTTCAAACTGGAGGCGAGTGAGCGTAGCGAACGAGCTAACCTGAAGGCAAGTGAGCGCAGCGAACGAGCTCCAACCTAAAGGTGAGTGAGCGTAGCGAACGAGCTCCAACCCAAAGGTGAGTGAGCGTAGCGAACGAACTTCAACCAGGACGTGATTGAGCGATGCGAACGAGATCATCTTGAAAATTAAACGTAACGGTACTTTCTTTCCATCGGTCTGTCTTAGGGGAAACCTATAACTTAGGCGATACGAAGTTCGCCGGGTCAGCTAGTATACATATATAAAAATTTGAATGAATGGTGTTTTTGGCCTCTGGGGACATCAAAATTAAAAAGCAAATCGGTCCCGGGCCTAGGTCTTATCGTGCCACCTACGGTAATAACTACTTCCCTATAGGGAAATTCGCTAAAAAACTACTATTGTAGATCTTGTTGAATATACCCAATGTTTATAAAATTGTCTAAATTGATAGGGTAAATATAAAAAAATAAGCTAAATCTGAAACGGGTTTCCTCATTTGTTGTTATGAATAATTTTATCCGAGTCATTGTCATTTCTAAGGTGTTACAACTCTTAGGCATAATATCATTACTTTTGAACTTTGACCTATATCTTAAAAATCTATTGCAAATATATCGCATCCATCTATTTATCCTCAGGATTGGTCTGGCAACCTTAGCATTAAATAACCAAAAATATAATCTTCTGACTCACTGTCTCTGCCAAGTTTCTCATAAGATTTTTCCATCAGAACATTTACATCCGTGAACCGGTCACTTTTAATCATAGTTTTAACAGGATGTGATCGGCTAGAAATAATAGCTGAGGATTTTTTTCTAAACTTAACTCTATTACTCTCGGTTTCAAATGATAATGCTTTAAATCTGTTTACGTAATAAGTTTTAGAGCACTTTTTTTTATCTGGCCAAATCATTTGGTCAGGCCTTCGGTTGAATCAAGAATCAAGAATCAAGAATTTTTATTTCCATAAAATGTGGTTACATTGCTGGAAAACGTCAGTCAAATATTGTTGGCTGGGTGAATAAAAGATCTGTAGCCTATAATGTACTTAATAAGTAACAATTTTTTTGTTTTGTACTCTTAAAATAATAGTCATATATTTGTATAATTTATAACATCGAGTTTAATAATATTAATTTTTCCATTAAATTTAAACAATGATTACAGTTTCTATATTGACGTGATAGTTTGTAGGCCTAATATTAGCTGAAAGACTCAAACATTGTTGTTTGTGTAAACGGCAATAAACAAATCAATCTGTTAACAGGCCTAAAGAGTCATTGTTGGCATTTAACATAACATGTTATTTGATTTTATTTTATTTTAATACATTTTCAATTTATAGCAACTAACTTGTATACATTTGATTAGAGTTAAATTATTGTAAATTACATCCTCGATATTATCTTCAATGGAGATTCAGCATTTGAATGTTAGGTGACCTCCAAACCTCTGGTATCTTATCAGTACCCCTTCAGTTGAGATCTCAGCATAGTCATGTCACAGTTCATTTACTATTTAAACGTACGAAATGATGACTCCACTGATGGTAATGTAATAAAAAACAATTATCGTTTGAAGTTTATAATATGGTGTAGCTAATTGTGTTTCAGAGACGAAGTATTTTTAATTTTAATTTTTGCCACCTTAAGTTGTGTTTATTTTCTTTAATACCGATTTTAATTTTATACTTATCTAGCTGTTACCCTTAATAAATAACCATAAAATCTCATTGGTTAGCCAATAGCCATGTTTGTACACAGTTAAATTTTCACTGGGATAATATAATCCAATTATATTTAGTCAACTTAATTTTTACTCCTCTATCAAATCCTAAATCCTAGATAGCGATAGAGGTATCAGCAATTGAAAATGTTAATAACTCTGATTATCTGATAACGTTAAGATAACCTATATTGAGAGGTGATCCTGGTAAACAAAATATTTTTGTATTATTTAATCTTGTTTTAAGTCTTGAAAGATGCAACACACACATAAATTCAATAGCATATTAAGAGGTAAATAATTGTACCCATGTTAAGTATCATGGGTTTTGTTAATCCTTTAACAATTTTGTATTAAAAAAAGCTTTGATAAATAGCTACAAATACATTCATTAGTAGTTTTACTAGGCCTAGTCCAATATAATATGACTATAGTGTAATATCGGGAATTGGAATTCTGTAGGCTCTTAATCAGTGTTGAGTACATAAAATAAAAATTCCTTTTGGTTGAGTAAAAAGGGCTTTTGTGTTCACTGTTTGTTGTGGTAGCTTTAGAGTACTTTTTCCACCCCGGTTCACACCACATTGAGAAGCGAGAGTAAAGCTGGTTCAAAACGAAAACAACGTTATGCCACTGTTGTATTTTCATGTTTGTTTACAGTGGGAGCGATGACGCCGCAACTGTCGCCCGTCGAGGAGCAAGACAAGTTACTGGAGGAGGCCCTGGCCGTAGTGAAGGTCCAGGCATTCCAGATGAAGAGATGTCTGGACAAGAGCAAACTGATGGACGGGCTCAAACACGCCTCCACCATGCTGGGCGAACTACGCACCTCTCTGCTGTCTCCCAAGAGCTACTACGAGCTTTGTATCCTTTGGTGGCAAATGTCTAAACTATAGATGGTAGTCATCCCTTTCTGAGTAGTTTTCTGAGGAGTTTTTTGAGTAGCCTTGAATAAGAACAATTGTAAAGTCTCGTTCACGCGTCACAGAGGCTAGGCTGGATAACCTTTTTAGTCAAAATTCATGTTTTTGGCCACTGGACTATATTGTTAAGACAATAGGTTTTACATACCTCCGTCAAAGCTTAGTTCAATGATTAATATTTGCAACTCATCAAAAACACTATTAACACGTTGGGTGCTGATGACGGGAATTCCCGCAATTGCTTAACATTGAAATAAATGCAACTTTTATGTTCAAACATGTCGACCGCACGAATAGTGTTAAAGCAAAGACAACACAAACAACCCAAAAATCATTAAAATGATACGAATAACTTACACAGACATTAAGATAACGCACACAATAATACTGATTTAGTCCGGCACAATGCGGGGCTGGTAGCAGACTCGGAAACGTTACTGAGTGTGTTAACTGTTAACTGTTAATTTGAGGGGTGGCAGTTAGTACATTTTTGTTCCCAGGGTTGTTACCAGAGTACTAGCAACTAGGCCTATATGCCATTTCTGTTATATATTGGCAGCTATTTTAAAATTAAAATTATTAAGTGCTCTTCCAGTATGATGGTATTGTTTATGGTCTCTGTGCTTTTTGGTTTGTTGTTTACTGAGCCAATAAAATACAAGTGAACTTGTTTGTTTGAAACTGGACTACCGGTATATATACAAGTTTCAGTATATTTATTAGATAATTAATTTATCTGTTATTTATGTTAAGAGCTTTTATTTTCAAAATAGTACAAAGTATAATTGCTGCTGACAAAACCTCACACAAAATAGCAGAAACTAGCTAGTCAGACATCAATATTGCTGTCCTTTTTTTACAGAAGGACATAATGACATAATGGGCTCTGAAAACCCGTTTAAGCTATATATAGTGAACTTATTTTACCTATTTTTCACCTTATTCAATGTTTAGACATGGCAATCACTGATGAACTGAGGCATCTGGAACTGTACCTCCTGGACGAGTTCCAGAAAGGACGGAAAGTCGCAGATCTGTACGAACTAGTTCAGTACGCTGGCAACATTGTCCCTAGGCTGTGAGTTTACTTTGCTTTCAAACTTTAACGTTGAGGAAAAACTGATAAAGTAATAATAATTTTGTTTTATATTATCCATATATTTTATATTATAGTTTACCATATTGGTCCATTTAAAAGTTGTAGTCTCGACACCATAAGGGCAGTGCAAGTAGTTAACCAATATTTAATGAAGGGTCCTTACACAAATTGCTTACTTTTATATAGTTCAAACCTTGTTAGCGAGACACATAATCCAATACCCTTTTCCACTTCAAAGATTAAGTACAGCTGACTCCCTCTTACCTGGACACCTTTTAACCGGACATCAGATTTAACCGGACAATTTTGATCAGCACATTAGTTTAACCGGACTAGATCGGTAGGAAGCAGGCAGTACTGAAACGACTGTTCTCTTGGGAAAGATTTGAGAGACAACCACAGAAGGATTCAGTGAGTTATAGTTAACATTAGAAATCGAACAGGCTGCGTGGAACAATTAACCAAACCTTGAGCCTTAAGAGCTTAGAATAAGAAAAAAAAAGATTTGAGACCAGTGATCACGTGTCTAAATACAATGCTCTCCTAAATATAAGTCGAATAACACAGCAAACAGTCCGTTTTAACGAGTTTTTGGGGACATTCCTTTAACCGGAAAACCCGTTATCCGGACTGGTCTTGGTCCCGAGGAGTCCGGATAAGAGGGAGTCTACTGTACGTTTGTTTAAGACAATTATTAGGTGAATAAAACTAATAATTTACAATAAATTAAATTTGTTGGTTGTAGATCTATGCTATAAAAAAGTGATTTGCCTATGTAGGTTACAATAATTACTAAAAGTAGTGTAGGCCATTTCAAACCCATTTTCAAAAACTGTTTCGTCTCTTGCTAACATCTGACTGTGGTTAAACATTCAATTGAAGTATCAGCTGTTATTAAATTACAACTCACATATAAAATCTTTATATAGAAGGTTGGGCTGCATAACTGGATCTTTGATAAAAGACTTTAGAAATGAAATGAAAGTGATGGGGAGTGAATCCCTAAAAGAAATAGTTATTTGTGTAACTAGTGGTGAAAGTGGCACTTTGCTGCACACGAGAGCAATGTTTACGCACGAGCCGCAGGCGAGTGCGGAATGATCTCGAGTGCAGCAAAGGCCTTTTTCACTCGTGTTACACATTATATTTTTCCTACAGTCACTATAAAACATAAATAATTAGTTTTTCAAACACTATACAACACGTTTTTAGGTTCAGCTAGCCAATTACACAAATGGTGCCCTGGAGAAAGTAGTACCCGTGGTCCGTATCACTCCGCTATTTTTCCTCGGCAAGAAATGTGCTCCGTCTTTTGAGAATATAGTTCCGTATGTTTTTGTAATTTGAAGTGGTTTCCGCGCCTAAAAAAAATGCTTTAAAGGTATTTTCTTGTTTATTAAGACCGTAGGAATGTTTTAAAAACGTTTAAAAGAAAAGTCCAGAAAGTTCAGAAATACCAAAACTATAAACACGAAATGACAGGTTAAATCGTAGTTATAATAGTCAATCAGCTGTTCATAGTATTATTATCTTTAAGTGTTGCCAACCTATTTCCAAGCGTACACGGATTACGTGCATAATAAAACCACGCTGTTTTGTGTTGTTTGGTTGGAATCCTGATGTGCGGCAAAGTATAAACCGTGCGGCAAAGTATAAACCGTGCGGCAAAGTATAAATATGCAGCAATTAGCAGCTTTCTGTACTATAAACAGTACAGGGAAGCCAACTTTGTCGGGTGACTGTAGGAAAATGACCTTTTTAATTACCATTCGCAGGTGCACTAGACCGTAAGCATTAAAATGACACATAAATCGTAAAATCTAGTTAAGTAGGAAGGACAGAAAAGGGATGTTTTAGAGAAAACTCTGATTGTATTTGAGTATGTACATAGATAATTTCATTTCATTACATGTACGTATTTTTCTGATTTCAGCTACCTGTTGATTACTGTTGGCCTGGTTTATATCAAGACCAACACCAGTCTAAAGCGAGATCTGCTGAAAGACTTGGTGGAGATGTGTCGAGGCGTGCAGCATCCGTTGCGAGGACTGTTTCTGCGTAACTACTTATTGCAGTGCACGCGCAACGTTCTGCCTGACAACCCTGACACGACGGGGGACGACGCCGAGGGAACCGTGAGTCAGATTTGATACATAATTGTTACCTTCCTACCAATTATACTCAAACATTTTTAGCTTGGAACAGAACATTCAGAAATTATTATAAACATCCTCAGTAACCCCTTGAAATAATAAGAGACCTTATTCTTTGACCAGCAACATTCTGAGAATAGTCACAAAATAACACAAGAGAAATATTCTTGAATTATTTTGAAATTTTCTGGAAATATTCTGAGAACAAAACATGGAATTTTCCCAGAATGTTGGACAAGTACCTAGGACGTAGAATATTCCATCTAGTTTTCTAGGCTTAAAGCGGAATATCCCCAATATTTCAGGTAACCTTCGAAGAATATTGTCTTTGTTTTATGAGTTATTTTACCTTTAATTAACTACGTGTCAACGTAGATTACTGACATTGACTTTAGAATACTGAAGTAAACACTCCATCTGAGTAGACCAGCTCCAGCCAATCTTATACAGTAGACTCCATACTATTAAAACAAACAAAAATATAACAATAACAATCCATTGGTTGTAATTGGTGAAGTAAACAATGGCAACTCTATAGCCTCCCTGTGCCATGATGGACCTCCTCACGCTAAATATCACTGGCCGTCACTGTATAATAACTTGCTTGGTATATTTTTTATTCTTATTGTTTGGCAATTGTGTTTAATCTACTCGTGGATAATCGGGAGTCTACTGTAGTTGAATTTAAGCCCGTAGATATTAGTGAGGTTTTACAAATTTCTCTGAATATTTCAGATTTTACTAATGAGTAACTCTATTTGACTGTTTATAACAAAATTCAAAATATTTCCAATGTTTCTGAAGCCATTCAATTTTTCTAACATTTATTTATTGATCTGGTTAGAAACAAAATTATCTTGTGAATACTTTATTTCTTATGTCTGCAACATTGTGTTAGCTGTTATGTCAAATGAGCCATCGATGACATCAGACTTAAGATCATTTTTCTGAAATGCACATCAGCAAAACATAACTTAGTTCATACACAAGTCTGAGACATTATTAGTATGAACAGACTACTGTATGATTAGTCATATAAATATGTATTTTTATTTATACGTTTGGTGAGTGCAAAACCGTGTGTTAATTGCCTTAAGCTCGTAAAATGATGGGACAGTGTTGTTATTGTATTGGTGGACATGACGAGGTAATTTTGGTTTAATTTAACGTCAATACAATTAGTACTAGGCCTAGTTGAAAGTGAAACATCATTAGTTTAATTTATCGGATTCCATGCAAACGCTTAAGTGGTTTGTTGCAAAGTAAGTTGAATTTAACTAGATCATAATATTTTGTCTACAGCAGTACTAGTGCTCAAGCCTGCATTCTTTTGTTATGGTAGAAAACCTTTAACCTTGTCAATATTAAAATTTTTAGTAGTTTGTTCTTTAGAGTACGGTACACGTCATACTTCAAAATAATTTTTCCATTTTGATTAAATTTTTTTGAAAGTGTAAGACCCACAATCTTGGTGTGATACGGACTGGAAGCCGAGTTTGAGAAATGCTTGGTTATTGGGTAGAAGGGGAAAAATTAAAACGGACACATAATCAGTAACACTCTTCTTATCAGTTAATTTTATCTTTAAAATGAGTTAGATGATAAATTTTGACTGCCATGTAACTATGTGCTGAGTTTGCCGGACTTACTTTATTTAAAATCACATTTCCTATTTTGATAAATATATGTACTTCTTGGCAAGTTCTTGCTACAGGTTAGGGACTCCATCGACTTTGTGCTGATGAACTTTGCGGAGATGAACAAACTGTGGGTTCGGATGCAGCATCAAGGTCATTCACGGGACAAAGAGAGACGGGAGCGAGAGAGAGAGGAACTGAGGATACTTGTGGGTACGAACCTAGTGAGGCTCTCGCAACTCGAGTCCATCAACCTGGACAAGTACCGCAAGGTAATTAATTTTACGTTAAGTGTCATGAAAAGGTATAATTGTCATTAGTCAGACAGTTGAGGTATATTTACCCGGACCTCACAAAATAAAATAAATGCCATCTTGGATACAAAGAACTGGCAGAGTAATAAGGAATCTGCCGTGTTGTTGAGGCTCTTTTACTCTGCTGTGCACCACAGGTCGCTAGTTTGCGTGGGGTATAAAAGCTCCTATTTCTGCTATATATTCGGTGAACATTTCTGCAGATTGTAGCTGCGTCACCGTGAATCCAGCCCGCCGCATAGTATGAAAGCTCTCATTCTTAAAACACTTACCAAGCCACAAGACACAGCAGCATGGTATAGCGTTATGGAGCTTAGAGAAATTGAAGGTTGTTATGTTTTTATTAATTACTGATTCTTCAATCTTTTGAGCTTAAAATGGTTGATTTTTAGTTTTGGTGCAGTCAAACAATTTATTTTTGTACTACTTTTAAAATGTCTAATGATATTTTGTATTAGATATTGTATTTATATTATGTAGGAACGTTGTATTTACTGGCACTAATGTTTCAGATGGTGTTACCTGGTATCTTGGAACAAGTGGTCAGCTGTAGAGATGCCATTGCTCAAGAATACCTCATGGAGTGTATAATACAGGTAAGTCAAGAAATTCATTATTTTAACACACTGTGATGGACCCAGCTGTCCTTGATCAAACAGCTGGTCTTAGTCAGTAACAAAGCTACATGTATCTCACTCCATTCTACACTCATCCTTGCATTCATATTCAGCTTGTAATACAAATCTTAGTAATCACTGTCTGACTGAATTGCGTAGAACCTATAAAAGTACTTTGTAAGAAGTTAAGTTGTTTGATAACACTACTAAATTTGTATCAATAACAAGTATATTATTTAATGCTTTATGCAAATTGTTTTGGTCATACTCATGATTAAAAATGAAGTTAACCTTGGTAACAAAATTTATGAGTTATTGTTTCTTAGAACCCAACATGTAGGAGGAGGTTTCTTTAGCTATGTTACCCAATTTATCAACTAGGCAATCTGAGCCTATTAAGAACCTTGCAGTTTTAGTTCTGAATCTTCCTTTTGTCATGAATTTATGACTTCATTTTGTTGTCACACAGGTATTTCCTGACGAGTTCCACCTGGCCACACTGAACGCATTCCTCAAGTCGTGTGCTGAGCTACAGGCCGGAGTGAATGTCAAGAACGTTGTCATCTCGCTGATCGATCGGCTCGCCACGTTCTCTCAACGTTCCGAGGTGCTCACTCCTGACATGGAGCAGGAGATATCAAAACTCTTTGATATCTTCTCGGATCAAGTCGCATCCATCATTGAGGTAAGGGACGATTTGATAAGACCTAGGTGGGTCATACTGATACCTTATACATTGTGTTGTGTCATACATGTGAGTTTTGTTTGTCTATTTATTTATGTATGACGTCTTTTAAATTACCTACCAAACTATTTCACGGGCAACCTGGCACTCTTGCAACAAAGAGACGTAGTGTCACATTGATCTCTTAAGCTGTGTGTAGTTGGTTTTGGAGAAAAATGTCACAAACAATAGAGGTCAAAAACATGATGTATGTACCAAAGTGTGAATTGCCTAGAATTACATCTTGCTCTTAGTTATTGTAATTTCAAAACTAAACCTTTTCAGTAGGCAATTAGATGGTTGAATACTTAAGCTTGTAATGAAGAGTTTTTGATATCTTTCAAACAGCACTAGTGTAGTCTTGCTCAGATATAATAAAATAGCCTTCCTGCGCGAATCCCAGGTCTACCTGTATAACACAGTTCTGCTATTGTTGTAGTCTGGTGTGGACATGCCACCAGAAGACATAGCCTCTCTGCAGGTCTCCCTGTATAACACAGTTCTGTTGTTGTTGTAGTCTCGTGTGAACATGCCACCAGAAGACATAGCCTCTCTGCAGGTCTCCCTGTATAACACAGTTCTGTTGTTGTTGTAGTCTCGTGTGGACATGCCACCAGAAGACATAGCCTCTCTGCAGGTCTCCCTGTATAACACAGTTCTGTTGTTGTTGTAGTCTCGTGTGGACATGCCACCAGAAGACATAGCCTCTCTGCAGGTCTCCCTGTATAACACAGTTCTGTTGTTGTTGTAGTCTCGTGTGGACATGCCACCAGAAGACATAGCCTCTCTGCAGGTCTCCCTGTATAACACAGTTCTGTTGTTGTTGTAGTCTCGTGTGGACATGCCACCAGAAGACATAGCCTCTCTGCAGGTCTCCCTGTATAACACAGTTCTGTTGTTGTTGTAGTCTCGTGTGGACATGCCACCAGAAGACATAGCCTCTCTGCAGGTCTCCCTGGTCAACCTGGCACTCAAGTGTTACCCTGATAGACTAGACTATGTGGACAAAGTGCTGCAGTCTACTGTGACTGTTCTGCAGCGACTGGGACTGACCACGTGAGTATCCTCCTACAGTGTTCATATTCATTTTATGTATTGATTAAGTAAAGTATAATTTTTACTGATTTTGTGTTAAATATTCAAACAGAAAAAAAACAAAAAAATTTAATTATTTTAAATAAGGCCTCTACATCAACTTTAGTTATTATGTGCATCTATGATATAACACTAGACAAAATAAATTGCATAGTTTAAACCGGAGTATTACACTCCACTACATTACTCTCTGTTACAGTGTGGTGTACTCCAGTGGTGTTGGCAAGGAGATGATGCACTTGCTCCGTCTACCAGTCGACCAGTACAACAACGTGTTGACAGTGTTGCAATTGGAGCACTACACTCCGTTGTTGCAATGTTTCGACTACCACGGCCGCAAGACATTGTCCGTTTACCTCATCAACAACGCACTTAACAGTGACACCTATATCAACACACCAGAGCAGGTAGCCTAATATTCTGGCATTGGTCTAAAGGCCAAACAGTTTTATAAATTTTATTTAAAAGATTGGCAGTGTCTTAAGAGACACATTTCCTTTTATGCTAAAAAAATAGTGGTATTAGCACTAGTTTTGCAATAACATGCTTTTTTTGGGGAATGTTGCTGAAAGTCAACAGTCCCGGAAGATCAAATAATTTATACCTGTGCCGCTAGGTCAAAAACTACAATGTTTGCAGTGTCTGTAGATCAAAAGTTCCAGTAAGTCAAATAGTACAGCCCGAGCTAAAAACGTAGTCTATGTTAAAGCAATTGACTTATTGGGAATTTGACCTAATGCAACAGCAGTTTTAATATAACGAAATAAGGTAAAATACAAGTTCAGTTTCGCTGAGTCAACAGTGCCGGAAGATCAAAAGCAATAAAACAAAACGTCGATTCGATTCAGTGTAAAGTAGACCTCCTGCAACGCTTACTACACCAACAAAACTCGCTTTTAGTTACTTCGTGTTTTGTCATAATTAGAATAGAGCTAAAATTATCATATTTGGTACATAGCTTATCTATTAATGCTTCTTGCCAACTGTTTGGTCAACACTGTAAATAGGTATAGTTTATGTAATGAAAAGCCTTTCGTCAAAATTTGTGGCATAAAATACACGCAAGGACGATCTGAAAATTTCTGGTTATTATATACGTTTGTAAAAGGAGATCCATTTAATTGTAGAACTATTTTATGAGTTATAATGTAGTCTACATATAAACTGTGTAAATGTATTACGCCTCGGAAGGGTTGAAACCTGTCCAAACTATCATATATATTATTAAAACGTAAATGGGATTTTTTCACGATTCTGAATCAACCAGACGATGGATTTTCATTAGTTTTGTGTTGAAAGAAAGATAATTTTGAGAACTAGGGAATGTCAAAGCCATAATTATAATTAAGGGTCCCAGTTTTTTAGAAATTAAGTTTTATTTTTAAAAAGTCTAGCAGCCGACGCTAACCTTCTAAGCCAGCTTTTAGTACAATATAATTTGCTTAACATAACAGCTGTAAACATTCAGCATCTGTGACACAAATTCAGCATTTGGAAACAAATTTAAAGATATAATTAGAGTTGACTTATTTATACTATGTGTAATGCTGACCATTGATACATTCAATTCTTAGGTATGAGGATGGCAGATTAATTAAATATGCATAGTAAAATAAAAGGATGTTCAAATTATTTTTTAAAGGAATCTTTGTAATCATCGATTTGTTTTAGTCCCATATAATTTGTTTTAACTAACAGCTGGTTGAATTAAGGTAAATGCACCAGTAGCTGACAGTGCTCCAGAAGCTGACAGTTTGAGTTTCTTAACATTATAATGTGGTCTCTTAAAAATATTTACACATGATTGCATTGTTAGAAGAACATATGTTTATCCTTGATCTGTTTACAAAAAAATCAGTGAAATTTAGCCCATACTCGCGGAATGGTGGTGGTTTGAAAGCGACCCTGTCTGTACACATCACATTTAGTCGATTCCCTTAATGAAATTGTTAAGAAAGTAAGTTTGGTTTTTTGTCATTTCGCTAAATTTCTTAAATAGTATTAATGATTAGGCTCATTATTTTTATCAATTATACCTTTGTTGACAATTTCATGAAAAATTGGGGGGTTAGGGGTTTTGGATTTAAAATTATATCAATGTCAGGCTTTGGTACACAAAAGCCATACAAGTTCCACTAGCTGACAGGGGATATTTGCTACTTGCACAATATTAAATTGGTTTTACCCATCGACATTTGCATGTTATTTATAATTTATGTGATCTCACATTTTTATAAAATGATTTTACTTTTTTAATTTATAAGCCAAATTATCTTAAAAAATGTATATTTTTTTAAATATATATAAAATATATGTATAAAAATTTATACAATAACAAAAAAATATATAGGTATATATTTTTTAATGTAAATATTTTTTATTTTAAAATATGTAAAATAAATTTTTTTAATAACGTTTTACATTATTTTATAATTTAATTATTAAGTTAGATTGTATTCGTCTTATAAATTATAATACCCTTAGGTTTAGCAGCTAGTACATTTATAGTGCCAGTGTCAGCTACTGGGACAATTGACAGTCAGCTACTGGTACAAGCACTTTTTTCACTGTCAGCCACTGGAACACGTACAAAGGTTGAATTAAGTTTAAAAATTTTATAAAATATATTTAAAAACCCCTTTTTGTATGACAAATTTGAAAACTACACTAAATTTAGAATCACATGAAATCCGTAATATCTCTTTAGTTCCTATTTATTCAAAACCACGGATTATTAAGTGCGTATAGTTTCTTATACTGTCAGCTACTGGTGCGTTTACCTTATAACTATTAGGTTTTTGGAGAATTTCCCATATAGGGAATAAGCTATTACCGTAGTACTTATGGTAACACCTGGACCCGGGACCGATTTCATTTTTCGTTTTGAGCTCCCTAGAGGCCAAAAACATCATCCGTTCAAATTCATATATACAGGGTGATCAACTCAAGGAGGCCACCATTGGGAAATCGGAAACGGTAAGAATTAGAGAAAACATTAAATGGGGAACATTCCTTTATTTTTTGTGTCAGTTAAAAATATGATTTTAGTTTTTTTATCATGTTTTCGGATAGAATATGCAATTTCAAAACTTTTTTAGCCTTGACCCTTTTCGATTAACCCACTCGTTTAGGAGTACAGCCTATGGGAAAATGACTTCCGGTGTACATTTTACATCATGTAGCTCCTAAACGAGTAAGTTTAGAGCAAAATTGCAAAAAGTAAATTAGTCTTAGAATTGCATCTACATTCCTTAAAGACTATAAAATAAAAAGTTTTCCACTTTTCAAGTTTGCTGCCATTTCTTAAATAATATAATTCATATTTTTTATGAATTTTATGGTCTTTTTTGAATGTGGATGCAATTGTAAGACTTTTTTACTCCTCGCATTTTTGCTATAAACTTACTTGTTTAGGAGCTACATGATGTAATATGTACACCGGAAGTCATTTTTCCATAGGCGGTAACTCCTAGACGAGTGGGTTTATCAAAACAATTTCAAGGATAAAAAAGTTTTTAAATTGCCTATTCTATCCGAAAACATGATAAAATATAGGGTTCGATAAGAAATTTCAAAATTGGCCGCCATTTTGGAAAATGGTGGCTGAATTTCAAAAAACTAAAATCATATTTTTAACTGCCACAAAAAATAAAGGAATGTCTTCCATTTTGAGTTTTCTCTAATTCTTACCGTTTCCGATATCCCAATGGTGGCCTCCTTGAGTTGATCACCCTGTATAGCCTATATTTATTTATTTATATATTTTTCAGGGGGGAACCCCAGGACCCCCCTCCTTTTTGGGGGGTATTCCATACCCCCCAGGCCCCCGGTGACCCCCCCAAAATATATGTCTAGGACCGCCCTTGTCTTCTTTACCTATAAAACACATGGGATACAGCCTTTCTTCACCGATCACGTAATGTGTGATTTTCTATAAAGTGTTGGAAAAATAAAAGGTAAAATAGATAGAATACAGGTGTACTGTATGTGGTTTACACACAAATATTCATCAAACTGTGTGATATTTTGTTATTGCAATGAACAATTTGGGAGTATCGTATTGTTTAAGTCGATGGAAAATCTTTGTTGATCTTGTTTTACAAGCAAACCAAAAATATACAGTAGTCACCACTCTATGCGACATATTCTAACCAGAAAATTGTAATCGTATGATTCTATAAGCATTGGTAGGATTGCAAAGTACTACACAAACATTATTTCAAGGGTAATAACAGTCACAATTTCCGCCGACTTTAAAAGAGTCAACTAAAATATTATACTAATGGACACACAACTAAATGGAACAACTAATGGAACAACTCACGATGTACATATAACAGTTCGATGTAAGCATTGAGTATACACGTCAGTGGATACGTGTATACCCAATGATATAAGCAACGGCGCAACGGTTCTTGCAATTTATTGCTTATTGTTTTTTAGAGTTTTTCGGACTTACTCACACTCGTATAAGGTTGTCCACGTTTGTCATTGATAATGTAGCCATGTAACATGGTTACACCCATTGTCACGAATATGTTTACAAGTTTTCCGTCTGTTTTTGAATAGCGATACATTTTTTCACATACTTAAGAACCATCTGATTTTGTGCATTACATGTTCGTCTCAATTTTATTTGCTTTAGTAGGCATTCTTTTGGTTGATGAGGACTTCAATCGGTCCTTTCAATGATTGCTCATGAAATATAGTACTTTGTCCATTAATTTTTATTGTTTGGTAAAATGGATTAAATTATCCAGCAAACCCAAATTGAAATAGTAAATATAGTATTTCAAACAAATCAGTAACATGTTAATAATGTAGCCTACATTATTTCCTTGAATTGCATAACAGCAATTAATTGGGCTGATCCTAATATAAATAAATCAATATGTTCTTCATAGGCATAACATGGGTTCATAACATGAGCCGCTGGGGCTGAGCCCAAGGGATTTAAAAATGTAAGGTTGGTCTGCAAATTTACGTGACACGCTCTCTCTAATGAGACATGAATGGTCAAAATCGCCTAAGAAATGCGGAGGAGTTCAACGGAAAAATTTCGTGTTGGCGTTATACATTATGGTTGAAAAGTTATTATCACTTTTTTATCCCTTAAGAGGGATGGACCACAAAGACTAAGACAAAGTTCTTATATAATTGTAATACTATTTTACTTGTTTTTGAAATGGCGACCATACAAATGTATGCATTTTAAGCCAAGTATGAATGGAGATGAGTGTGTGATGAGTGGAGCGATCTTGTTGTCCTGTTAGTGACTTAAGGCCGACGTAATCCTTAGACACAGCTGTTAATTAATAGTCCATACAGTCAATTAATAGCAGCAGAGGTCAAGTTTGGTAGGTATCAAATTAAAGGGTTTATACATAAAAATACATTGCCGCAAACCCAAACTCAAACGATGATGATGATAATAATGTTAATGATGTAGCTAAAACGTATCGTTTGAAATTTAACAGCTGAAAATAAGTGAAATAGAAAAGGTTTTGGTTAAATCCATCAAATTGTAATTGGACACTAGTAAGTACTAGTGCACTTTTTGCTACTTCCCCCCTTCGGTTTCATGTATTCCTCTCAATTAGTTCAAACCTAGGGGGATTAAACATTAATGTTAATTAATGTTAAATCCTCCTAGGTTCAAACCGTAAACACCCAGATCGAAACTCGCCTGTCGTTATTTTAACATCGCCTTATTTTTTTTACTATATTTTTCAAAAAAGAAAGATTATATTGATTTACTTTGAATTTTAAAAATGTTAACGTTTTATTTTATTAAAGATTTATGGTGATACGTAAATATTGTGGTGTAGTAAAGTATATTATATTGTAGTTAAGTGTTAAATGTAGAAATTTTAGGGTGAATCGAGATGAATCTTTTTTTATAACATGGGTCTCTCCTACCTTAACATACATACCAAGTTTCATAGACATCGGTTGAAAAAGTGTAAAGATAAATACGGTATGTAAAAAATACAAAATGGCGGATATCTGGTTAACGAAACGATTTTGGAAAAAATCTTGTCCTTCATTTTCTGTTTATTTTGACCCAAGGAATTACTAACTAGGTAAAGTATCTCTCCGCTTATTTTTAACACCCTGTTTATGATGTATTCTTATTAATATAAGTGAAAAATGTAAGCTGGTAATACAGAAAGATGTTTTATATATAATATGAATGTACTGGTAATCTGTATATTCATCTTTTTCTTGCCCTTAGAACTGTAAATTAAAAGTCCACTCGGCAGTCGCATCGTACGATGTAGTTCTTTCCATGCGTTGCGAAATGCTAAATTTGCCGTCCTCTTCAACCCAAGTTATCTATTGAACCACTTATTGTAAAAAATTTTAAAAAAATATATTTTACGCATCGCACTTTTAGCTACAACTTTGCCACAGACAAAACATCTCTAACCCAAAAACAAAAAAAAATCTCGCATGCTAACTTTTTCATGTTAGAAATCACGATTTAAAAATATTTCACCATACATATCAATTTTTATTAATTAGATTGGTAAATAATTAAAGTTCCAACAAAACTGTCATCGAGTAGGACTAACCAAGAAGCTCTGTGCCAATTTTCTAAATTTTAGCACAACTTTAAGTACACCAAAACACGAAATTATTGAAGTCATGCGTCGAGAGGACTATCGCTCTTTTTAACAGATTATACTTTTGACCTTCCGGCACTGTTGACTCAGCGAAACTGAACTTATATTTTATCTTATTTCGTTATATTAAAACTGCTGTTGCATTAGGTCAAATTCCCAATAAGTCAATTGCTTTAACATAGACTACGTTTTTAGCCCGGACTGTACTATTTGACTTACTGGGATTTTTGATCTACAGACACTGCAAACATTGTAGTTTTTGACCTAGCGGCACAGGTATAAATTATTTGACCTTCCGGGACTGTTGACTTTCTGCAACGCGTCCCTTTTTTTGTCCCAAACGAGCCGGTAAATGAGTATCCTCTGTATCTATCTTTGCAAGCTAATGTTTTGATTCTCCTATGAATACATTTTGCTTGGATAGCAAATACAATTTCTAGTTGGTAATCAGTATAGTGTTTCCTGTACAAAAACTGTATTTTTTTTAGAAAAGAGATTTCCTGTATCCCTAATGTTTTGTAGGCCCACAACAATTCCACCTATGATAAATACGAGGCGCATTCAATGCTAAAACCCACACTTTGGCAAGACTTATAATTAAATTACATTATGGGTGAGGTTGTAATAAACATATTATACTGTACATTTTTTAAATTGTCACGGTATTTCAGTCTTTGTACATGGTTTATTTACCTAAATTGAGCCATTGAATCCTATGGTCATTAATACTTTTTGAAATCCATTTATTGGGAATTTTTTTAGAAGTAGTTTTGCAGTTGAAATGTTCTTTTGTGAGTTGGTTTGTATTGTATGAAGATCTTACGTTCTGGATTCTTGGGTTATGTTGGTCATCATTACATAATAAATCATCCCGACCTTGTAGATGGAATCATGTCTGACTGAATTTAAAAAAATAGTTAAGCCTATCTTCTTACACTAAATCACAAGCAAAAGTAATGAAAAATAACTAAAATCCAAGATTTATTTTGTAGGTTGACACAGTGCTTACCATGATCAGCACTCTTGTGGAGGATCAGGCTGACCAACCGCCTATTGAGGAAGAAGATCCGGAGGACTTTGCTGATGAGCAAGGACTCCTGGGCAGGTAGGTTGGCATCACTGACAATGAACTAATAACAATAAGTTAGTTTATTAAAAAAAGTATCCTGTCTAAATTTAGAAGTTTTTTTCTTTGATCAGCTTTTGATGAGAAATGAATGACAAACCGTTAAGGTGGAAGCTGATGGGATGATTTAGTATTTATTGATTTGCATGTATGGTTATATATTTCACTTTTTTTATCCATGACTCCCTCTTGGACAAATTGCTAACCCTTTACCGAGCTAGTAAAAATTCAAACTTTGAAAATTAAAATTGGATAGCTAGTGTTCCAAAGTCACAAATTGTGTGTGTAAAATAAGTAAAGTACAGTACTATACAAAACGATAAAGGAATGTAGGAATAACATTTGCTTACACAGACTGGAGCGAGATAGAGCTTGGTAAAGAGGTTGTGACTCTTACAAAATTACGAACAAAGCGGTGTAAGTGCTCCAGTCTTACACAGGATCCAATCAAGAAGGATTCTACTGTATTTTGAACTTATGTTCCTCCATTAAATTTAGCCTTAAAGACGTCAAAAAAAAAAAAAAAATTAAAGCCTAGTTAACATTTTGTAGTTATTTAATTCAGTTCAAGTGGTAGAGGGTGGGGTTTTGGTCCTGGGTCGATTTCCTGCCAAACACCGATGACTGTGTGATTCTGCCACAACCCTCTTGGCCTAGAAGTATTTTGTAAAACGGTTCCAAGCTAGAGCCTTGCGTCCTAGAACATCAAGGATAGGATAAAATTCAATTTAAGTCACAAACAGTCAAATAGTTGATCCTGATTATCAATGCAGTTAATAAAACTTAATCTAAATGTCATGATTGACAGGTTTATCCACCACCTAAAGTCCGAAGTGCCAGACCAACAGTATCTCATCCTCAGTACAGCCAGGAAGCACCTAGGAAGTGGAGGTCGGCGCATCCGACATACGTTGCCACCTCTGGTGTTCCAGGCTTACCAACTGGCGTTCAAGTACAGTGCGATGAGCAACGAGGTAACATTTGTTTTGTCGTCAGAATTACTTAGTTACTTGATGATGAGTACTCATTGGTTATAAGGGGTATAGATTGTGACATTGGTTATAAGGGGTATAGATCTTGTCATTGGTTATAAGGGGTATAGATCTTGTCATTGGTTATAAGGGGTATAGATCGTGACATTGGTTATAAGGGGTAAAGATCAGTGTCATTGGTAATAAGGGGTATAGATCGTGTCATTGGTTATAAGGGGTATAGATCTTGTCATTGGTATTAAGGGGTATAGATTGTGACATTGGTTATAAGGGGTATAGATCTTGTCATTGGTTATAAGGGGTATAGATTGTGACATTGGTTATAAGGGGTATAGATCGTGTCATTGGTTATAAGGGGTATAGATCGTGTCATTGGTTATAAGGGGTATAGATCTTGTCATTGGTTATAAGAACTATGCCCCTTATAACCATGACACAATCTATGGATGGCATGTAAGGACAATAATGCAAGAAAGACAGCAATCATTCCTAACCACTCTTCTACTAACCTGAATATGTACGGTTAATTTAAAAATTAGCTCCTTAAAATTGAACTGTAAAAAAAAACAAGAGCTACGATAGTGAGAAAGGGTTCTTGTGCCATTAGTTAGCCCTTAGTTAGGATAAATAATGTTAGATGTTTTCACCAGAGCATGAAACAGGTAGTTGCAAAGATAATAAAAAATAGCAATAGCTTAAATTACTAAAATGTCACAAAATGTGCAATAGTGTGCAGAATCATGTTTTTAACTGGCGGCTGTTTTAAATTTTATTTGATTATCATAAAAGTGGAAATGAGTAGATAAAACCAACTGCTGTAGTTCTCGTTGGTGGGTCAATGTAAAATTTCAATGTAATAGGAATCTTAGAGAAATTCTGCTAGAAACCTTCATTGTTCTGCTGTAATCAAAGTTTACGTCGTAGGATGAGAACTGGCAGAAGAAGTGCACCAAGATATTCCAGTTCTGCCACCAGACGATCAGTGCGCTGTGCAAGGCAGAGTTGGCAGAACTTCCCCTGAGACTGTTCCTCCACGGAGCTCTAGCCATTGGACAGATCAAGTTTGAGAACCACGAGAGTTTGGCTTACGAGTTCCTCTCACAGGTAATTCACAAAATGTCCATAGATAACTTATAAAAACTAGTTACACCTCCCTGATATCTCCAACCTCATGGAAAAGTCCCCTATATTTGAGTTTGGTTCTAAATGTCCTGGAATCCGCAGAATTATATAATGCATTTATCTAATTTTTAGACAGTCCTTCTCCATAAACTAAACATTATGCCACGTTGCATCCACAGGCGTTCTCCCTGTACGAGGATGAGATCTCAGACAGCAAGAGCCAGCTGGCGGCCATCACACTGATTGTTGCATCGTTTGAGCGCATGACGTGCTTCGGTGAGGAGAACGCAGAGCCAGTCCGCACTCAGTGTGCGCTCGCTGCCAGCAAACTGCTCAAGAAGCCAGACCAGTGTCGCGGCGTTGCCACCTGCTGCCATCTGTTCTGGTCAGGGAAAACCAACTCCGGTGAAGAGGTTAGTGTTTAAATATCTCTGTTTCAAGTTTATTGTGAAAGCTTAGCAGCGTTTATTTTATATCAGACACAAAAGTAACAGAACAAATCTTCCACTTACAATCTATGCAAGTATAACTCAACCAAAACAACTCATTGCTACTCTTGTCCACTTTACTTATTTGTTAAGTACAACCTATTACTAATTGTATGATTTTTTCAGCTGCACGAAGGCAAGAGGGTTGTAGAATGTCTAAAAAAGGGAGTGCGAATCGCCAGCCAATGTATGGACATGTCAGTCCAGACTCAACTGTTTGTAGAGTTATTGAACCACTACTTGTACTTCTACGAGAAGGGCAATGATCAGGTATGTTGCTTATGAAGTTGTTAAAATCACACCTTTGCTCTCATATGATTTAAACAAACATTATAACAAAATTACTGCAAAGAATCAAAAAAATTGAATGTTAAATCCAGTTTTCCACTTCCAGATGCATGCACACTTACTTAATAGTTGAGGGGGGGGGGGGGAGCACAAAATCAGACACTTGTTTGTTTGGTGTATTTTGCTTGAAAATTGGTTGTAAATTGAGTGAATGGCCCAGGTTTTTTTTAACCTCTTCTAGTTAATAACATGCAGATCCACTTCAATGAAGTATCTCGAGTCCTATTTTTACAATCTAAAATACATTTTAGATATTCTTTGCGCAACAGCTTGTTCAAATAGTTTAATTTCCAGATAACTGTGGCAATGCTGAATCAAGTTGTCATCAAGATCAGGGAGGAACTGCCTAACCTCGAGTCTAACGAGGAGACAGAACAAATCAGTAAGCATTTCTCCAACACTATCGAGCATCTTCGTAACCGCATCGAGAGCCCGGAGTCAGAAGGAGTTAACTACGAGGGACTGGTGTTATAAATCATCACAAACTATAATAAATGTCTGAGGAAGTAGGTTTACGAACCGCGAGAGTTAAAAACTATTTTGTTCTTCAAGAACTTATTTAAATGTTTTAATATTTTATACGTATTTAAACTAAGTTATACTTATTGTTTATTGTGCTAAATGTATTAAACAGATCTGAGTATTGATTTTTAAATTATATATTTTTAATTGTATATACATAAGATCATTTTTGCATGGAAATTCGAGAAGCAATTAGGGTTGAACAGATTTTTATAGTAATCACCAGTAGTGAATTGGTTAATGGGACGGAGACGAGTAAACGTTCCTCCACTGGAAAACTAAGACTACACCACTGGTGATTACGGATTAATGTATGGAACCAGTTCTTTACTATTTATAGCTGTATATTTTATTTTCTTTAAATTATGTTTGTTCTCTTTTATTTCTGTTGAAGAACATTGCATGCGTCTATAACCCGAGGATTATAATGTTCTAATGGTAATGAAAGTCTGTAACTTTCTGTCTCATAATTTTAGTTGAACACATTTTCTATGAGATAATTGTGCTTTTAAAATTGTTATATTATACAGTATTTTATATCATATAGCAATTTATGTTTTATTGTTAAACACATATTAATTTGAATCATTGTTAACAAATGTTTGCAAAGACATTTCTCTTTCCCATAAGATTAAAATTTGAATTAGAAATTGCTGGACAATGCCTTGCTTGTTAGATATATGATATTTTAAAGTAATACATGATGCTTGTTGTTTTGTTATTTACCCGGAATCAATGGCCAATAAATCAGTAATGTCCAAGTAAGTACTATTACTTAAAAAGATCCGACTACTTTTAGAAGAAGTTTATAACATCTTATTCCTTAAACTAACCAAAACTAAAACGTGATCTATTTAAAAAAAAATTTTAAATAGGAATATGGAAAATCTGTGTTTTTTTAGGTAATTTACTTGTTATTTTCCTTAGAATTACAGAATGTGAGATTTTATGTATTAGGCCAACCGGTATTGCGTTAATCCTGTTATATCAATGTACAGATAGATTAATCTTTGTAAAAACTTATTGTATTGTAATAAAACTATATTACGTTATTGCATTTTTTTTTCTTATCAATGTACTTTATATTAATGGTTTTCCCTGTAACATCCCTTTTCCAGCCGTCCTACTTAACCGATTGTTTAAATTTAGATGTCATTTTCAAGCTTATGATCTTGCTAGCTAGAGCACCTGTGAAGGGTAGCAAACAGGTAATTTAATTTAGGGCTTCGCCCTCCTCAAGTTTAATTTATTTCTAGAGTCCATTTTCAAAGACCCAGTTACGCTGACCGACTTTCCTTATGACAGTTTGATTGTGAATTGCAATTTAACAGCTTCAGTTCAATCTTTAACCAAACAGATAATAAAAATGTATTTTCAATAGGCTACTTTGACAACTGTAGTTAAGGTCTAAAATCAACAAATTTTTTAGTTCTATTCGCCTAATAACTGTACTAAAGAAGCATAATCTCGAAAAGGTAATTGGGTACCCTATTGCACTGGATTCATTTTGCCTCAGATACAAGTTTTGGACACAATTAAACATGCTGCTTATTGTTCCTAGAAAGCTTTATTGCTCTTCTAGTGACTACCAAATAGCCAATAATTGATAAATTTGTTTACACCACACTACAATATTTTGACAAACTCCCACGCAAGGATTTAGTCCAGAAAACAGCTGTTTGCCATCAACTTAATCAAATGGGGTTTGATTACATACTACTGTACTGTAATGAGTTTTACCGGATACCAATCAGCTGATTATACTATATTTGGGTGGCAATGAGTGATTATAAACAAAAAAATAACCTCTCCTAGAGGTTATGACAAGTGATTTTTAGTCCTTTAGTTGGTGGTAATATATAAGGATTTGTTCAGATTTAGTAGCAAGGCGTAAACTATGGTACGTAACTCCTCCAAAATGTGTGTACCGGACTCTTATGGTGATCCCGTATTCGAATTCGTCTCGCAAGGGAACGCCCAAACTCATCCGGTAAACACTTATTTTCAGGACGCCAACTAGTAACTTAATATACTATTTTGTTTCGCTTGAAAGGCCAATTCTATGGATTATAACTACAGTATCAACATACTAACTATTTATCCTGGATTACAAAATTTTTACTGAAAAGATATTAATATCATATTGCATTTTTTGTAACGCTCTGAGAAATCAAATTACTGTATTATTTACCTATTATTCTCACTTCACATTTTTTTACTAAAGTATAGGGCCTTGAGCATTTTTAGTGTTTTTCAATGTTTCAAAATCAAAACAGCAGTGTTGAAATAATTAAGTTGTATTTAAAACACCGGTAATAGAAATAGTTAAGTAACAGAAACAAAGCCTTTATTGGATAATTATAATTATTTTTTGTTACGAACATTTGCAACTACATGGGTTTTAATCTTTTCTTCCATTAAAATTACAATCAACCAATAACCTTCCTCAATAAATTAATGTTTCAAAATGTACATTGTCAAGATATAATTTTGATTTTACAAAAACTGCCCCATGTAGCTGAGAATGTTTAAAAAAATTGACTACTAAGAACTATGAGTATTTAGTGGTGATCGTCCAGTGAAGGTTTGCCGTAAGTCTTCTCCCACCATTCTATGTACTCCTTCTTGCGCTGTTCTCTGCGAGCGAAGTATTCGGGATACTGAGCCTTCTCTAGTGGATGCCAGTAGTCCAGGACCCAATCCGGGGTGGGCACGTACCTGTTGTAGGCACATCCGCCAACAGAGTCCGGGACTAAAAACAATGGTCAAAATCAAATTGGAGCCTTTCAACATACAACAAATTAATCAATATTTTAAGAAAATCCGAAACGGTAATTTTTTTTATTACATTTACCCAGGACTTGTTGAAGGATTTCTCTATACAAAATAAGCTTGCTAGGCGGTTAAGATGGGTTTGTGGGTAATTGGCTTCAGTTGACTATAGTAAGGAAAATGCCTCATACTATGGTACCAATCAACAGCCCTAAAATTGACTCTTACTTTTAGAAGTTAACCCTTACTCTTGTAATATTGGATCATTGACCACTTCATTGTAATTGGATTATCTTTGGCATTTTTTAAATTTCATCATAACTAGCTTTGAAGTGAAAAACAACAAAACAACTAGGACTGAAAGTGAATGACTTAAAAAAAGAAAGAAAAACAATATGTATACTTTTACGCTTTATCAGAAATCAATAAAGCATATCCCACAATGGAATGGCCTCTAGAGATCGTCTGAATTAACCTATAGTGGTTTGTATTACCTTGTTACTGTCCAAAATGAACCTTTAGGAAAGTGGGAAGGATCGTTTTGGACAGTAACATGGTAACAGTAACAAGCCACATAGCATAGTTCAAGGCCCTCTCCGAGGAGATGGTTATGAAAGATAAAAATGTCCTGCTGAACAATGAGACGTTTAGTTAGAACATACCTATAACTCTTTCTTGGGTGTTGATTGGTAACCCAAGATTAGGCCTACCCAATAAGCTGGGGACAGCAAGAAAACAATATTGTTACAAAATCACTCAACATAATAACTGTATACTTACATTTTTTTGGCTGATAGTGACTGTTCTGGAAAAGTTCTTTGTCAGCCTCATCCAACAGTAAATTGGCTCTTACAGAATCTTTGCAATTTATAATTTCGTCAAATTTTGCTCTGGTTTTAACAGCTTCAACTCTGAAGTCGGCCCTGGAATTAAAATTGTCTTTCGGTAAAAACATGTAGGTAAGTTTGTTAGTATTTGCCTGTCTATAACTTAAAATATATTTTATTTTAATTTAGTTTTAAAATGCAATAGGTAACGTAATAAAGTAGTATTCATTTTGATAGCCCCTGGACTACATATGTCTTTTTAGGCTTACCTCCGTCATAATCCAAAATTGTGTCTAACTTTCAAAAATATCAAAATTAAACACATAATACATTACATATCCCCGACACGGGACATTTAAACATGAAACATTAAGATAGTGTGACACAGCGACGGTTGTAGGTAGACTCTACGCTACAGGGTTATAGCAATATTGCTTTGCAACGAAACATGTCAGCTTTGAATAGGCTAATTGAAGTTAGACACAATTTTGGACTACTGACCTCAAGCCTTAATAATAATAAAGGTAACATTTTACCTGAATAGAAAACAATTCAAAATCAAGATGAAGATGTATCTCATCCCCCATCCCCATGAAGGGATCATTAAAATTAAGAAATAACACAATCCTAAATGTCTATTCACCAGTCTGCAATTTACTGGATACAGTAACTTGAATTAGGCCTAGTCCTTAGAGCCTATTTAAATCTACACCCATCGTCTGGATGCTGGGCTCCATCCTCAAACTATTTTACACTATATTTGAGGCTAGAGCTAGAGAGTTGCGGGATAATCACATAGCTAAAGCCATTGATTGGTGGGATTTGAACCCAGGAACTCAAAGACCGTAGCCCCAAGCTCTACCAATTCTTGGCTTGCTGCCCAATCATTAAGTACATACATTCTACAAGATCTATCTGGTAGGCCTACTGACCAACTTTGGTATAATACGGAGGCCACATAATTTACAGCATATTTTAGCGGCAGGTGGTTATGTTAGGTTGGGCTATCATAAAGATTGTAGGACTTTCCTCGTTTCATAATGATGAGTCATACTTTCTATTTATGATAACTCAACCTAACATAATCGCAGAGCCTTCTGTATAAGCGTGGCCTCCATATAGTACCAAAGTAACTTACCCTAACTTTGTTAATAGGCCTATTTTTTTTATTTTTTATTTAGGTACCGTAGGCCTAATATTTCATATGATAAAATTAAAATCGATGAAATGTTAATACCAAACCAAATCAAAATTGATAATATCGATATTTAATCTGCATACCGCAGGTTCTCTACGGAAATGTAAAAGGCTTTAAGTTAAACTTACAGTAGCGCAGTGAACCTGAGATTTATTATAGGATTGAATATTGATAACTAATTTATCTGTTTTGATTAATAGGTGTAAATAGGCTATAGGATTTAAGGTAAACTTAAGTAGGGTTATAATTTATAAATAGTTCCAGGTTCCAAACAAAATAGACCAGATAGCCTAGTGATAGGAAAGCTAGCATTCAATCAAAAGGTTGCTAGTTTGGTTCTAAAATGAATCTCTGGACTAGTGTTGGGACATCGAACCAGAAACATCGATCTTAGTATCGATAGTCATATCGGCCTTAAAACATCGATGTCAAAAAAATATTGAAGTCAAAATATCGATAAATAACGGAGAAAAACATTGATATTGAGTAAAACATTGATCAAATGCTAAATAATTAAAAATATCATTTAGGTCTATATTTTGTTAGTTACAGCAGAATATAAGTTTAAATAGGGTATAACTTAAACCAAAAGAGTTTGCCTCTCAATGTTTTCTTTGTAGGTACTTATTGGACTTATCCCAAAAGGGCCGCTTACCCCAAATCTATATTAACACAGACAATCGTGGTTTAGACTAAGTTTTAACCTCATATTAAACCTCAGGCTTAAAACTAATTAGAGAAAAAATTACTTCCGATGGCCGTGACAAGTTATGGTAGAAAATTAATATTGGAGTAAAATATACTAATATAGCCTATAAGCTATTAACTTAGGCTAGCAAAAATATTGGAGTAAAATATCGATACTAAAAATATATCGAAAGAAGCTATCAATGGAAAAAACATAAACTTTCGGCTTCAAAACATCTATATTTTCTATATATAGACTATCGATACCCAACACTCTTCTGGAGTCCGGAGCATTGGGATGTACATTAACCTCATTATGCTTTCCCTACAGGTCAACTTCCAAAAATAATATGGCCAGGATAAGAAATGTTCCCTTAGGCCGACAATTATTGTTACCGGTTAAGTTAAGACACAGACTCTTATACACCATGAGGATATATATAAAATACAGCTATTCTGTTTTAAAAAGGAAGTTTAACATAGCCTATTAAGTTATTTTATGGCTGGGGTACACTTCCATATCTGTTGGCACAAACAACAGAATGAAAATATCGATGATGTATCGATCATTTGATATATTGTTTGGTTCGTTAGGTAACGTTAACCTAGCCTAACTAACCAAACGATAGTATCGAATTAAACAATTGATTAATCAATATTACTCATTCGGTTGTTTGTGCCAACAGATATACCAATTTATTACATTGTATTTCATATGGAAGTGTACCCTATGGCTGGACGTAGGTGTAGGCTAGGTCTGAGATTCAATAGGCTTAATCTAAAAAGATTTAGGTAGGCTGATTGGTCTATGGAATTCAATAGAAGTTGAAGTATCTTAGATATCCATCATAAACAATACTTCAAAATGACATGTATAAAAACCACAAACTGAAATAATAATAGCTTAATTGATTAAAATACATCTCTAATCACCTTGAAGTAACCTAAGAAAAATAACTTAGATTTATGTACACTACCTGTCATGTATCCAGTCTTCTAGGTTCCTTAAAGATTTCTTGTACAATATCTTCACTTTATCGTTAAAATTTAGATATCTATAAGGAATAGTTATTGCTTTTGACATATTTAACAACTATAATGAATATTATTACAAGTAACTAAACAGGCAAGAGAGAAACAAGACGGACGACGACGGTCGACAGCTACTGAAAGATGAAAACATTGCAGTTGCAGACAGAACAGAATAAAAATGTATTGCTATTATGTATAGCAGGGTTTTATGCTATGCAGTTTTAAACCCATTTTATGAGTTTCAGCTATGTTTTGTTTCACACATAAATATACTCATATCATTTAAGCATTGAGAGCAAGACATTTTATTGAAATTACTGAACAAAACACTAAAATACCGGTAGTATGTGTCAAGACAATATTCCTGATTCCTAATGAAATCAAATAATGGAATATTTATTCTCTTTACTTAGTTTATCGACATCTAGTGGAGTTATTTTATTTCAAAACAACTTTAATAAAACAATTTTACAGTTCTTCTGTTTACCTTCCTTCTTTTAAATATAAATATTTTCCCAGTCAAATGAATCTCCATTTTAAAACATGTATCTATTAAATTAACATGGGGATTTTTAATTTACAACTTTTGTTATCATCTTCGTGACAATTGGGCATACAACAACGCTTCAGTATACAAAATTATTGCTTTTTTAAGCTCAACAGATTTGGTTTGGAATGAAATAATGCGTTTTTAGGATCGAAAATGGGAAAAAATCAATTTTTACCCCATAAACCCCCCTATATACCCCCGTTCCCATAGTCCGATTCTGGTTCACGAAAATGTTTGAATAAGCGTAGATTTACACGTTTGTAGCAAATTTCATCAAAATTGGACAATTTCTTCGGGAGTTATCGCGCTTATGGACACACACACGATTTACCATTATCCAGAAACTAGGCAGAGGCCAGTTTTTTTACAAAGGTGTTCAATGTGTTGCTGCCAGGACAATTTTTTAATTGTTATTGTTGATACAAATTTGTCCTGGCAGCAACACATTGAACACCTGTGTACAAAACTGGCCTCTACTCTGCCCACTATGGCATCAAACTTATTCGTTCCATAACTGACTAAGAAAAAACCTCCAGAATAGCCTACTTTCTCACTCTTTGCTTCTCATCTGAGTTACGGAATTGCAAAACATGGGGATCGATCATTATCCACAAACAAATATGGACAAACTACTCATCTTTCAAAAGAAAGTGCTACGAATGATATGCAGGACACACTACATCTAGAACATTGTAGACCCCTATCCATCCAGCTCAAAATCCCCACCGTTTTCTCACAATATATCGTAGAAACCACTATCCTAGCCAAAAAATCAAATCCAACACTCCAGTCAAAATATCATAATATAATCACAACAACAAACAAAAACACAAAAAACAATATTAACCTGCCACAACACAGACTAAACAAGTTCAGCAGCACCCCAACATACACAGGATCTAAATACATAAATCTCCTGCCAGACAAAATTCAAAATATTCCAAATCATGCCACATTTGTAAAAACACTAAAAAACTACCTTATAAACATACCATACTAATCAACAAAGGAATATACATACAAGGACACACTTAAGCACGGGTCACACTAGGCTGGCATCAGCGGCGAATTGAAAGAAGCCGCGACTGTCAGCTTAATGTGACCACAAAAAAAATTCGCAGCTGACACTGAGCTGACACAGCCTAGTTTGGTGAGCTGGTGATGCTGGTGCCAGCTGCTGATCACCATCGGCTGACGAGTAGCCTAGTGTGACCCGTGCTTTACACACCTACATTGGGCTAGCTGAAAGGCTGCCAAGAGGATGAAGAAAGAAGAAGGAGAAATTTTGACGACTCCCCGATCTGAGGATTGTGGCGAAGAAAGAAGATGTAAAAGGTAAAAAGGTAACACACACACATATATATGAATTTGAACGGAGGGTGTTTTTGTGCTCTGGGGACCTCAACTCAAAAAAGGACTGTAAATCGGTCCCGGGGCTAGACTTACCATGAGACCTATGGACATGATAATTAAATACTGTAGCTTATTTCCTATGTGGGAAATTCGCTAAAAAGTTTTCTACTGCTTTAGTCTTATCACAAAATTTACGTGGTTTGAGAGAAAGTTCCCCCACTACTGGCACTACTTTTTTTATTAATAGTATACTTATAGCATCTGATTGAAGTTTTAGCAAACCTCAGCTGTTGAGCTTTTATTTTAAAGGTAGGTTCAAGTGGGAGGGGATAGATTTCTTCCCCTGAAACCGCCTAAATTTTTTAAATGGAGTATGATTTACAAAGACTGTAACTCTTGTCAAAAATACTTGGACGCTGTAAAAATCTTAATTTATAATTTTCATTTTGAGCTTTTGTTTTGGTTTAAAGACAGGTCTTTAAAAAGAAAGATAATATAAACAAATAAACATAATATTGGAACAATTTGTATAGTGAAATTTGTGTGCAGAAGTTAAATGTGTCGGGATTGGTATAAAACAAAATTGCAAGAGTGTGCTGGACTACCAAACATTGAATAATATTGAAATAATATTGCTTTAACACCTTATGGATTTAAGAATCTATATTGATATGTTGCAATAACAATTTTTGAATTCCAAAAATATTCTCTACATGATTTAAACTTACAGGGGAACAAATGGAAAAAAATAAGAAACACCACTGAAAAACTCAATTCACCCCTTATGTGTGGAATATTCCCCTCACTGACTGGTCTTATTAAATTGCTGACATTTAAAATCCCAAATTTCCATCATTGTATTTTTAAGTTGTTTTTTGAAGTTATCATGATGATGTATTAACTACTCCAACCCATTTTCTTTATACTATTTTCTTTATTTTCTTTTTTGTTGATCACATGTAAAATGCTTTGTTTATTTGTTAAATAGTTTGTAAACAGCTCCTCTAGTACCTATATTTGCAGTGTAATTATATTTCCAGTGACATATATTTCCAGTGGATTGATGTTTATGAGTTATGTGCCCGTTCTACGTACGGGAATCTTGCTGTAGTAAGTTGAAACCTTATATTTAGAACAGGAGCCGGTTTGCATATTTAGTGTGCATTTTTCCAGATATGCTGGCAAAACTATTACCGTATAGGAATATATATAAACCTTCACAAATACATTATCTGACAGTTTCAAAGCCAAAACGAATGCTTCGCAATTAAATGTCACCCGATCGTGTTAGTCCATATTTTATATCTAATGACAAAAGGAATTGCTTTATTGATCTATGAGGCATAGCCCTAAGGTAGGCCTGTAATTGAAAGTTATTTTTCACACTGGTTAAAAGTAGTTAAAATACTACCTCAACCTCACTACTGCACACTTTATTCGGGTTGAAATTTTCTTTAACAAAGGTACTCTTGTCTTTTCCACGAAACACTGATAAATGAGGACATTACCTAATGCGTTACCAACAAACATACACACACACACAAATACAGAATTGAATAAGGGGATTTGCTACGCTTTAACAGAAGCAAATTACAAACAAAATAATTGTTTGAAAGTTTTATAAGTGTCATCAAATTTTATGATAATCGTTTTTAGGCCTAATCAAACTGTAAAATTGGTGTTAATCCGTTGGAAAATATATAAATAAATAAATACACAGGCCACAAAACATGTAACATGTAACGTTAACAACGTAAACAAATTTTGAAAATCAAAAGTTATTTCCCATTAATAGTATTATTTTTAAGCAACTTTTAATGTTAACATATTAATGACAGTTTGAAGAAACCGCCTTTATCCAAACAAAGGTTTCTTATTCAAAAGATTACGTACTCTCTAAACGATAATCAGTATACATATATCTAGCAAACATTCAGAGGAAATGTGACAAAAAACGCACAAATCTGGGGTTTTGGACGTTTGTAGTTTTACTTCCTAAGTAGAAAAAGTACCGATATCGTTGTTGAAATGGGTAAGTAGAAACCAAAAGTGACACATTGAAAAAGCGAGTTTCCTCTGTTACGATCACAGCGAAATCAGAAAGATCTTCCAAGATCGCAGCAACATCCACGATCACCCACTGCAGTTGTGATTATTACTTTGCACTTAACACAACTGTCCTTGAAGCGCCGTCAATGAGTGGAAACCTTTTTTGTAACTGTAAGCTATGGTGACGATGATTAATAAAATGTAAGTTTCCCAGCACTAATACAACACAGATTCACGGCATTCACGGTATTTACCCCGGTTATCAAAACTCAAGAACAATCGTTGCACTTGCGATTAATTAAACCGGTTAAGTAAAGCACAACGTTTTTAATCTCACTTGGTTTGGATGTGCTAACAAAACTTGATCGGAAATGGTTGCGGTATTTGTAAACAAATTTTAATGTAAACATATCAGTGACAGCTAGAAGTGAGAACTACTCCAAACAGCTGATCGTTATATTTCATAAAATGTAATAGTAAACATTGGGAGAAAATTTAACAAAAATCGAACAAAATTGGTTTTTCCTACAGTCACCCGACAAAGTTGGCTTCCCTGTACTGTTTATAGTACAGAAAGCTGCTAATTGCTGCATATTTATACTTTGCCGTACGGTTTATACTTTGCCGCACGGTTTATACTTTGCCGCACATCAGGATTCCAACCAAACAACACAAAACAGCGTGGTTTTATTATGCACGTAATCCGTGTACGCTTGGAAATAGGTTGGCAACACTTAAAGATAATAATACTATGAACAGCTGATTGACTATTATAACTACGATTTAACCTGTCATTTCGTGTTTATAGTTTTGGTATTTCTGAACTTTCTGGACTTTTCTTTTAAACGTTTTTAAAACATTCCTACGGTCTTAATAAACAAGAAAATACCTTTAAAGCATTTTTTTAGGCGCGGAAACCACTTCAAATTACAAAAACATACGGAACTATATTCTCAAAAGACGGAGCACATTTCTTGCCGAGGAAAAATAGCGGAGTGATACGGACCACGGGTACTACTTTCTCCAGGGCACCATTTGTGTAATTGTGTTGCTACCTGAATCTAAAAACGTGTTGTATAGTGTTTGAAAGACTAATTATTTATGTTTTATAGTGACTGTAGGAAAAATATAATGTGTAACACCAGGGCCGGACTTACGACTTCAGGGGCCCCGGGCAAATTTTCCAATGGGGCCCTAGGATTTCAGTTCAGGGGGGGGGTCCTCCAGTGGGATTAGGGGGTCCTCCCCCGGGAAAATTTTCTAAATTTAGGCTTCAAATAGAGCAATTTAAGGCCAAATAAGCAATAAGTTCTATATAAAAAAATTTCTTAAAATATAACTATTTTAACATATTTTTATATACAGCATATTTTAATTTTATACACAAAAATAAAAATGTATTGACGGCATATTTGGTATGGTATCATGGTAGGCTACCATAATATATTTGGATAAGAAGTATTGATATATTTTTGTTTATTACGTATTTAAATTATCGATTATTGCCGTCGATTTGTATGGTTTTTCAATATTACTACAATATAGGTGTGATTATTTTATTTTCATAATGGTTTTGGTACCTATGACATTCTCGTTTTTATAATATGTTAAAGTCCTAGCATGAAAAGTACCATTGGGGACTTTCAAGTTTGAGTTTTTTTATTGAGGAGCAAAATCTTGCAATGTCTAATAAACACTCACAAGCTAAGTATTTATATGAGTAACTGAAAGATGTTTAAATGGATCCAATATCGATTAATACAACACAAACATAGCATTGAATACAACATTACTCACTTCAGCTTTGTTTTTGTACTGTTAGTTTGCAGAATTACAATAAAATAACACAAAAGTAAGACAATTTCAACCAACTTGACGTGACCACTAGTCTCAAAGGACAAACTATGGGAGTAAAGTGATTTAAATTGTTTTGGATAGGCGATAAGGCATTTTATGTGTGTGAATGCGTGTGCGTGAGAGTCAGGACTAGACAGGATCCCTTATCAGCTCATTATCATTGATTGTTGCAGCTGCTTCTGCTTATCGCTTGTTTACGATTTCAGTCGACAACGCTCGCCCACTCCCAATAAATGTAATTTTTTGTCAACATCAGACGACTCTAGTTGTTTTAAAGTGTCTATATAGATTTTAAAAATCTTACTGTTGCTACATTATATGATTTTGACTCCAAAGACGTAATTGGAGATCAAAATTTGGACGCATAACTTAATTAATTACTATTTTACAAAACCTTTCAATTGAACGGATAATATACTTCTACCCCTTAAAATCCTGATTGGTATATACTTAGAGGTAAAAGAAAAGAATAACATTAAATAAAACATAAACGGAGCAATGTTTTTATTTTTAAAAGTATTTGAACTCCAGTGAATCTCCATTTAACACAATACAATTTTACAAGTTACGTTCTACGTTGGGACTAGAGTTTTCATATTTATTGTACTTTTGCCCCAAGCGCGGGACCCCCTTCAACCCATTCGCCGCGGCCGTACGTTCGGGCGAGCGGCTTCATTGAAACTGAAACTTGTCCGTCACAGCCTATCACATGCTCAGCTCATGTAAACCAGGCCTAAGCGTGGGGCCCAGTGCAACTCTGAGAAAAAGTCCCTTAGGGTCAAGAATCTCATTCCTAGTAATGCCTTAAAATGCACCTAACAATAACCTTAAACATAGGATAGCGAAAATAAAAATAAAGCTGTTACAAAAAAAGGCCATTTGTTAAGTGTCTGATCAATTTTCGAAGTTAATGATAAAAACTAATGTACAAAGGGGGCCCCTGGCGGGGCCCCCCTTGGCCCGGGGGCCCCGGGCGTTCGCCCCCTTCGCCCATAGGTAAGTCCGGCCCTGTGTAACACGAGTGAAAAAGGCCTTTGCTGCACTCGAGATCATTCCGCACTCGCCTGCGGCTCGTGCGTAAACATTGCTCTCGTGTGCAGCAAAGTGCCACTTTCACCACTAGTTACACAAATAACTATTTTGATGGTTCGTTATTTTGTTTTCAAAGAAGCGAGGCCATGTTAATATAGCCAAAGACACTTTCACCAATCCAGTAAATACATAAAAATGATTAGAACCTTGGCATAATCGGACCATGGGAACAGGGGTTTATGGGGGGTTTTATGGGGTGAAAATGGGTTTTCCCATTTTTGACCCTAAAAACAAAACAATTTGCAATTTCTTTCTAAACCGTTTTAAAAATAATTTAGTATATTGAAGCGATGTTGTATTGTATGCCTAACTGTCACGGAGAAAATTCAAAAATAGTGTAATTTAAAATTCCCATGTTATTCTTATGGAGAAAATGAAAATTGTTGTACTTTACTTGTTTATGGATATATATTGATAACATTATGCAAATTTATTTATTTCATCCTATACTGACGTATGGTCAAAAAACACTTTTTACCTTCCCCGTAGCAGCAAACCTAAGCACTCGTTAAATCTAATGTTATTTAAATAGGGAATAAATAACCTATGTCTTATTTATGGAAATATAATCAGACAAGTTGAAATTCGCTTAGTCTGCAGGTTTGCGTGGTATTATTTATATAGAAGATAACCCTATTACTACAATAGTTTTATAATTATTTATTTTACAGAATGATTGGTTTTGTCAGTGTGACACACTTTTTTTTTTTTTTTTTTTGTAAATACAAAGTAAATGAAGTGTGATGATGCATATATTTATAAGAGGTTCCAAGTCTAAAAATTAGCTACCCAAAGAATTAGGTATTTTAAGTTTTTTTGAAAATAACCATGTTTTAGCGAATTTCCCTATAGGGAAGTAGCTATTACCGTAGGTCTCATGGTAAGACCTAGGCCCGGGACCGATTTACTTTTTCATTTTGATGTCCCCAGAGGCCAAAAACACCATTCGTTCAAATTTTTATATATCTATATATAGATATATATATATATATATATATATATATATATATATATATATATATGTGTCCATCCGCACGATAACTTGAGTAATTTTTGTCCGATTTTGATAAAATTTGGTTTGAAGGTGTAAGGCGGGATAAACTCGAACGAGTTCGCGAACCAGCATGATCGGACTATGGGAACGGGGGTTTACGGGGGGTTTTATGGGGTAAAAATAGGTTTTTCCCATTTTTGACCCAAAAAAAATAAAATTTTGCAAAATCTTTTCAAACCATTTTGTAGAGCTTAAAAAAACAAATAATTTAGTATATTGAAGTGTTACTATGCGCCTAATGGTTACGGAGAAAATTCCAAAAAAATGTAAATTTTAAATTCCCATGTTATTCTTATGGAGAATGAGTAAACTGTTGTAGTTTGCTTGTTTATGAACATATTTTGATCAAATTTGGAAAATGTTTTTATTTCTTACTAACTATTAACATTTTACAAAAAAAGTTTTACCCTCCCTGATGCAGCAAACCTAAGTACCTGTTAAAATAATTCTATTTAAATAGGAAATAAATGTTAAATTTTTAAGTAGACATTTTAGTGTAAATCCAATCAGACATATGGAAATTCGCTTAGTCTGCAGGTTTGCTGCGGCGGGGGTATTTAAACTTATAATACAGCAATTTCTCAATTACCTGTAAATGGATTTAAGTAGATAATGTCATTCGTGTAAATTTTGAATAAGAATAATAGAAAATGACAGAGGTTCAGTAGTAAAAACTCCATTGTAAATAGATTCAAAGATAAAAATTAAGATGTTTGATAAAAAAAGTATTGGTCTATTGCATTTTTCTACACCCTGTATACAAGAAGGGTGCCGAATATGAAAAACTGCGCCATTTTTAAGGCTTTCCAACCATATGCTTGAATTTATATTTATATATTTGATTTACCTACCGTAATGTTATGTGTGCTTTTTGAAAAGTTTAGTGTTCAGGTATTTTAAGTCAAATCAATTGGTCTATATGTTTTTTATGGTAGAAAAGTCAAAATGGGAAAATTTGTTTTAAGAATGCCAAAGATTTAAGAATATAAATAATGGATTGAAAAGTAAGAATTGTTGAATAATTGGAAAAAGTATAGGCACACATCTGCATGACTGATAAAAACAGATTTTTAAAATAGTGTAATTTAAAATTAAAATAGCTATTACTTCTATATATGAGGAAAAGATTGTGGTATGTTAGTATTGTTCACTTTGTACCTGTAACTCAACTTACACAATAATTTGAGAGCCACTCAATGATAAAGAGACATGATTCACCATGTTAACAGGCAAAAATGTCTGTTGACACATGGGCTTCTGCTTAAATTGACTAAGCAGTTCATGAATAGAGGTACCATTCAAATTCAAAAACTTAACTTTTAACCATAAAGAAACAAAAGTGTTGCTAACAAAGTTATCAAGCTTTGAACTTATTCAAACAAAGTTGTATGGTGCATACACTTTTGGTGTGTATTATTTGTTTTCTCTTCCAATATGTAAACATATTTCAATGAACTTTCTGGTTTCTCACTCATGACCCATATTTCAAAGTTTTATGATTAAAATTTGCTTATACAGTGACTCATAGAAAAATAATTTGATAAACTATAATGTCTAAATTTGAAAAAAATATAGTCTAACTATGCATTTATATACCGTAATGTAAAAATACTCTGTCTGTTTCCGCAATAAAATTACCGTACTAATACAATAAGTAAAATTATTTTCAAATTATCGTCAAATTTAATTGTTGTTCAACAATATTTGACACTTGCTGTAAAAAAACACTAGCGAATTTGCGGGCAAAATTTAATTAGTAGTTAAAAATCATTCAATTCCAATTGAATTGGGAAATCAACTTTGAATTGAAATAGAATTTGCGAATTGTGATATTGACACATTCCATTGTTAAAAGTAGTTCCTTTATCTAAAGCTTACGAATTTTTCGAGGAGCTATAAAACCACTTAGAGGGAATCAGTTTGTTTTTGAATAACTATATAATTGTTTTTAAGTTGACTTGCACCGTATAACAAGCTATAAGAGCACTGAACCAAGTAATATTGCGTAGGGATATCAGCGTTGACATCAAATTGTGCAAGGCTACACAGTACACAGACAGAACGAGTTTACCTCGACAGCAGCGCCCCCTTCGTTCGGTCCTTTCAGATTTGAACCTAGCATGGTGGTAGTCTGCTCTATTACAGTGTCTTAAATAGTGGTCAATTTCCTTGGAATTGTCGATTTTTCTCTCTGAAAGTGGCTAAATACCCTCCACCATTCCGCAATTAATTAAAAGCCAGCCGAAAGGGTGGCTTTCGTCCAGTAAGGTAAGCGACATTTTCCTACTTTGTTGAGCTAGGTATAACCATAACCTTATCGGTCGGTGGTGATGTTGCAGATAAAATTACTATCAGCTCTTATCTCCCATAAGGGTCGACACTTTACCTTATTTTAAATAGTTATTCGTTATTTCATAATTTACATTTGATATCTTTCATTGATGATAGTTAATCCTATTAGTTTAGGCTCCTAAATTATGTTTTATTTCCCAGTTGAACCCTAATGATGATGGTGACTAAGTTAATGATATCACCCACCAGCTTTTAGACCTAAAATGTGTCAACTACTTTAATACTAGGCCTACTTGTTGGTTAAATACTCCAATTTATTTGAAGAATATCTTATTGCGTTTGACACATGTTTGTGATGAACTTTGCCAGAGCCTTATACAAATTAATTATAACTTATTTATCCCCACCTAAGTTGAGGCTAGTTGGCTAGTTTACTATAAAAGGATTGGCCTAGGTCCCTATCTCGTTTGCTGTTAACATTTTTATATTTTCACCCTGCAATCATAAGTTATGTACATCAAACAAATCTGACTTATGACCTTAAGTTAAGTTATGCCTTATAAACTGTTGTATGAGTTTAAAAGACAAGACCTAAAAAGGCTAAAGAGCTTAGCTATCCTAAGTTAACTTACCACTGATTACAAGTAACCTAGCCAACCATAAGTTAGCATATAGAGATTTAATACTTGAACTTTGCATTCATTTTTATTAAATCCAAAACATCCATTTGTTACTTAGACTGGGTCTGTTTTAAAATTTAATCTTGTTAACTTGTACTTGTGCGAGCATTTCCCAACATGTTGGAAAGTAACTCGAACGGCAAAATGTCATTCGTGCTCGCATTCCACTACTAAGTTAGCATGCGAGTAAATTTGTGGTTGACACTTGTTCGAGCACGAACGCGAGCAGAACTGGAATGCGAGCTTGAATTAATGTAAACGCACCTTTAAGTTAGGCAGTGTTTCCATATGGAAGATTTTTATCCTGAAAAACAGGGGTTAGACCAGGATCAAAACGGGATGAAACAAAATTGTAGGTTCTGATGCCCAATCTTCTGATACCCTCCCCTCCCTGTAGCAGAAAACCTAGGTACTTGTTAAACCTAATGTTATTGAAATAAATTTAATTGAAAATCAAATCAGGCAATTGGAAATTGGAAAAAGGTTTGCTGTGGCGGTGGTATTAATACCTTTCATTGAAATGGTGACCATACGAAAGTAGGTATTTTTTGAGCTAAGTATGAATGGAGATGAGTGTAGGATGAGTGGCCCGATCTTGTAGTCTTGTTAGTACCTAAGGCCGATATATTCCTTAGAAACAGCTGTTAATTAATAGCCATACAGCTAACGGCAATGTGTAGCCTATACTGAGTTAAGTGCACTTTAGCAGATATGGATATAGGCAGAATCGCAGCTCAGTGACGTCATCTTTTTTCCATCGTCCTCTGGTATATCTGAGCATTTTGAGTCTCTATATTGTACAAAAAGTTAATATAAGCGAATATGAGGTACACCATGTTGTTCTCAACAATGTGACGATGTGTGAGACATGTATGGAGAATGTTTTCTCATTTGCAAAACGTTTCTTCCGATACCACTGATTGTGTGCATTCATTTGTAGGCTAGAAAGTGAGGCCTACATGACGTAAATATAAAAAAATAGATGCCTTTGCGTGAATTTTTCATTTTATAGTTTTTTTACTTCCTGAATCCAAATACAGTAGACTCCCTCTTATCCGGACTCCTCGGGACCGTGGCCAGTCCTGATAACGGGTTTTCCGGTTAAACCAATGTTCCCAAAAACTTGTTTAAACGGAACGTTTAAATGCATAATGTATACAGTTTATTTGACTTAAATTTAGGAAAGCATTGTATACACGTGATTGCTGGTCTCAAATCTTTCCCACGACAACAGTCGTTTCAGTACCGCCCACTTCCTGCCAATCTGGTCCGGTTAAATCGATGTGCTGGTAAAAATTGTCCGGTTAAAGAGATGTCATTTCTGCCGAGTGTAGTCCGGTTAAACCGATGTCCGGTTAAAAGGTGTCCGGATTAGAGGGAGTCTACTGTATACCATAATTTTTAACGCAAATTCAAATATTAGTAGGTGATATCACTGTTCAAATATACATTTCTCGGAGGTCTGTCATCGACAGTAGGCCTAACGTCACTTTACTTAACTGTACTGAGGTGAAGGCAGTAAAATATGAGATGAAGATTAATACCCCTGCCGCAGCAAACCTGCAGACTTATCGAATTTCTATTTGCCTGATTGGATTTACACTAAAATGTCTCCTTAAAAATATCACATCTATTCCCTATTTAAATAACATTAGTTTAACGAGTACTTGCAGCAACAGGGAGGGTAAAAAGGTGTTTTTTTGTAAAATGTTAATAGTTTAGTATGAAATAAATGTATTTTCCAAATTTGATCAAAATATGTTCATAAACAAGCAACCTACAACAGTTTACATATTCTCCATAAGAATAACATGGGAATTTTAAATTTACAGTTCTTTGGAATTTTCTCCGTTAACCATTAGGCGCATAATAACGCTTCATTCTACTAAATTATTTGTTTTTTTAAGCTCTCTACAAAATGGTTTGGAAAGAAAATCCTAAATTTTAAGTTTTTAGGGTCAAAAATGGGAAAACCCCATTTTTATTCCATAAAACCCCCCTTAAACCCCTGTTCCCATAGTCCGATCATGCTGGTTCGCGAACTCGTTTGAATAAACGTAGGTTTACACGTTTGTACCAAATTTCATCAAAATCGGATGATTTTTTTTTAGTTAGGCTATCGCGCTAACGGACACATATAGGTATATGGACGGATATATATGGTGTTTTTGGCCTTTAGGGACCTCAAAACGAAAAAGTAAATCGGTCCCGGGTCCAGGTCTTACCATGAGTACTACGGTAATAGCTTATTCCCTATATGGGAAATTCGCTAAAAATATGTTTGATAAAAAATAGAAAATTATCGTTGATTTTCAAAACACCACTAAGTGATTCTTTAGTTAATAATGTTTCCAGGTACAGAATTTTGGATGGGGATATATGTAATGGGGGACTATTTGAACTTAGTCCTTATTTAGGCATGTGGTGGTAGCCTAGATCGTTCTTTCCGAATTCAGGGCTGTATTAAGTGTTGTTGGATTAGAAAGGTTAAGTTTAAGTTAGCTTATAACTTGTAATGAACCGAGTTTTTAGTTTATATCTCCATACTGTTTTTGTACAATTAAAACACTAAAAAATACTATTTTAAAAATTGAAAAGTGGTTAATACTACTCATGTAAAGTGTAATGTGTTACTTTATAACAGATAAACATAATTCGGTTCCAAGTTCAGGACGTGGACTTCATGTGATAACATTGCCTTTTATCTCATTCTTCGTGCGTCATAAAATCACACTGTGAGAAGCTGACTCATTCAGTAATCCGCTCCTTAACTTTGCTCCAAATAACGTTTTGTGTGATTTTAAAAACTTAGAATTGAGTTTTGTTTAAAAAACTTAAATCCTTTAATTATGTATTATTAGCCTAATATAAGAGCTTCTAGATCAACAATCTTTACATTTCTATTAGGGAAGTTTAAGTGATACTTGTACAAATGTGGATAAATTACCCATATTTCAGCCTGTACCCCATTACTGAAACCCCAGATTTTATCTTTTCAGTAGGCTATGTCGTTCATTAAGGCAAGTTGTAGATGTTGTGACTTGTAAGGCCTACCGTAAATGTTTTATAGGCCTACAGTGTAAAATCAGCCAAGTAAAAAAGTGTAAAGCAGTATAGTGTCTCGGCCTATTAGTTTTCCTCAGATGCCAGAAGGCGGAAGTTGAAGTAGAGAATGATACACAATCCAGCTGACCCGATAATGCGGCTTTGATTCTGAGCTCTAGACTATGAAACAGTTGGGTTACCTATTTTTCTGGTCAGTATGACTGAGGCCAACTTGGATTTAATCCTCTGTTTGCAAGCTGGACTGTTAAAGTTTCATAGTTTTTCACTGCATAAAATGTTATTCTTACCGATGCTAACTTAAGTTTTATAATAAATATTTCCAGAGTGCCATGGCGGTTAACACGAATAAGTTGGATTCCAAAGTGCGGGAATAAAATTGGTCTTCTAGAACAGTCACTGAGTCAGAACCATTTTAAACTGTTTTGTCCACTTGTAAACAATTTACACTAATTGAAGCCAATGTAAGGCATATTCACTGGGTTTTCAGATTTACAAACAAATGTCAGTGTGTTGAATAGCTGTAGTAGAATGTCCAAGTAGATTCATCATCATTTTGTGTGCTCGAGATTTTTCTTGTATCAGCTTACCAGGGATAGTGCGAGGTTTAAAATACCAAATTAGCCCTTCCAGTTTTTTCCCTTGGACACAACTACAAAGCATCTATTTAAGCCTAATTATTGAATGACTAATGAATATTTTATAATTAATTGAAAACTTTAATTATAAAAAAAATGGATGAAAATCATTTAAAGTTTATTTCCTATCCTTTTCCGTCTAAACATATTCAACTTAAGCATGTGCCTTGTTTGCATTTTTCATCATTATAAAATTATTTCATAAATAAATTTTTTTGATGAATTGCTTGAATTTCCTACAGCTTGGAATGTTCGTTTGCGGTCCTGGAGGAATTTTAGGAACAGGGTATAGATAGGTACTAACAAATCAGTAACATAAGCAAATGAGTGAATCGTGTTGTTAAAGTAACGTTTAGAAGCCTTTAAGGTGTTTGCACGTAAACTGCTTCTATCTTCAGAAAGATTTAGCTAGTCACGTGATCTGGCGTAGTAGGGCCTTGTTTAATCTTGTTATTTCCAGTTCCAATATTGTAGGTCGTTGATCGCAAACACTGACAGCTTTTGTGTCGTTCCACTTTTATAGTTTGAGAAAAGCAAAATTTTTTACTCATACAAATAAAAAAAAAATCAAATTTAGAATTGAATTAAAATTTATATAGGTAGTAAAATTTATCATTTTTAAAAATTTAAATTCCAGTTTTTTTACATTCATACCAGCCAAATTTGTGTAACCAAATTTCAACTTGTATAGCTGCATATATAAGTTATTTTCTGTTTAGGCCTACATTTATATCTCTTGTTCAACTGTCTGTTCTTTGTTTTTTGGTGCTGTTGAGTTTAGGTTATTTGAGAAGTTTTTGCGGACATTTACCATCTCTTAGTAGCAAAAAGGTTTTTACAGCGTTTTTCGGATCTGGAATCTAATCTCGTCATCACGTGAGAAAGTTGTTAAAAACTATACATGATTAGTACAGTAGAACTCCAATTATCCGAACTCCAATTAACCGAATCTCCAATTATCCGAATCGCTTTATTTCAACAATTTTAAAAACGTAAAGCTACAGTAATAAGTTTTGCAAAATATCAAAGAATTGTTATTAAACACATTTAGCCAATTTTGGACTTTAATGGAACACTATTGACTTAATAACATGTATAGAACTCTTGTACTATGAGCATTGTAAACTGTACAAATGTTCTGATTTAAATTATTATTAATTAAAAGTTCACTTAGTACCGAAAATGAGGATTTTTCTTTAAAATTCCCGGAATTCCGGTAAAACTCCGATTATCCGAATTTTTGATTATCCGAATAGGGTCTGGTCCCTATTTATTCGGATAATCGGAGTTCTACTGTAGTTACATAACCCAGATATTCTCACTTTATACGGTTTAGTGTTTGGTATTAATATTTTTATGTTTTACTTACTTTTCTGAGTACGAAATAAAGTTCCAGATCCCAAAACGCTGTGAAAACTTTTTGTTATTAATTGTTGTGGAAAATTACCACAATAGTTTCTTATATAACAGTTATTGTCTACCTATTTGTTTAATATACCTACTATACCATTTATTTAGTTGGTAAAATTCTGTAAAATTCATAAAATTTTCCTTACTGCAAATTTACCTAAGTAGATACAATTCAACAATGCTTGAAATTAACAACAAAAATTCTGCCTATTTATCGTAACTTTTTTCATAAACACAGTTTAAATATTAAAATTGTTAAATGCGCATTAGATTGTGAAAGTAAACATGTGGGGTGAAGTGATAAGATTTGTTGAATGTTCACATCTCCATCTTCATCTTACGATCCCACACTCTTGGAGTGTTTGTTGATTGGTCCATCCATTGACAATGATTGAAGGTCGATGCCTCGTGAGTCACGTTGCCCCTCGCCTTTACTTGTCTCCAATCATCTTATTTTGGCAAACAACAACAACAACAAACTGGCCTTCCTTGCAATGTTTGTCAGATTAACAGTTTTTACAAGGCAAAGAGATCAGATGTTTCTGTTTTCCTCAAGTGACCTCATATTGAATTCAGATTGTTTTTGGCTTTTGAATAAAAAATATGGTTGTTAATTGTTTCACCCCCTTTCTCTTTGTAGCAAAAATGTTCTTATGTTTCCCCTTGAATTGTTTGTATTGACTTGAATCGCATAATGTTTTTTGCGTTTTCACTGACCTACAAGATTCTAAAGTCTGTAGGGGGTTTGATTAGTTAAAAAAAAAAAAAATACCCCCGCCGCAGCAAACCTGCAGACTAAGCGAATTTCCATTTTACTGATTGGATTTACACTGAAATGTCTACCGTACTTAAAAATATAACATTTATTCTTGATTTAAATAGAATTAGTTTAACAAGTACTTAGGTTTGCTGCATCAGGGAGGGTAAAACTGTTTTTTTTTATTTTTAATGTTAATAGTTTGTAAGAAATGAAAACATTTTCCAAATTTGATCAAAATATGTTCACAAACAAGCAAACTACAACAGTTTACTTATTCTCCATAAGAATAACATGGGAATTTTAAATTTACAATTTTTTTTAATTTTCTCCGTAACCATTAGGCGCATAATAACGCTTCAATATACTAAATTATTTGTTTTTTTAAGCTCTACAAAATGGGTTGGAAATAAATTGCTAAATTTTATGTTTTTTGGGTCAGAAATGGGAAAAACCTATTTTTACCCCATAAAACCCCCCGTAAACCCCCGTTCCCATGGTCCGATCATGCTGGATCGCGAACTCGTTCGAATAAACGTAGGTTTGCACGTTTGTACCAAATTTCATCAAAATCGGATCATTTTTGCTCGAGTTATCGTGCTGACGGACATATATATATATATATATATATATATATATGAATTTGAACGGATGGTGTTTTTGGCCTCTAGGGACCTCAAAACGAAAAAAAAAATCGGTCCCGCGTCCAGGTCTTACCATGAGTACTACGGTAATAGCTTATTCCCTATATGGGAAATTCGCTAAAAACAGATTATTCAAACATATCTTTAAAGACAATTAAAAATCAAAACAGAAAATTAAATCTAAATAACTATGTAACTTTTAAGTAAATAGTTTTAAAAATGTACTATTCTTTGAATATTGTTGTCTAAAAACATATCATGTCTTTTGTATGTAAAGTAATTTGTTTTATAGAAAATTGAACTTTACCTCTTTTCTGTTCTTTTTTGATCATTAATGGAATGTTCTTAAACAAAAGAGTTGAAGAAATAATGAAAATCAATATTCTATCGGTTAATAGAAGCGTGTTTTAACTTCACAGATTATTGTTGGTTGTATTCATCTCAGGTGTTTTACACCAACTACTAAATTACTCTTATTACTTCGTAGTCATGCAGCATTTATGTGTGTACCAAAGCCTTTTAGGCTACCATTGCCACGCAAAACTGCATATTCTTTAAAAAAATCCTTGTGAAGTACATAAAATTAAAAGTTGACAATAGTAAATGTTTAATTTTCATTTTGCTGTGGAGGTTTAAATGAGAGAAGATATTGATAGTTGTGAGTCGACCTTGTAGCAAGTGTCGGCCGCTCAACGTTTTTTCATTATTCACCATCTTTTGGTAGCCGTCTTTGTCATGTTATCTATTTTTGGTTGGATCGATAATCTGCTTTGTTCACTCACCAATGTTAGTTTCTTTGATCATTGAATCAAACTCTATATTCACAATTATATAGATAAATTGTTTAAATTGTTGAAAACTAAAATAATAAATGTGCCAATTGGAGTGAGGTCCTATGTGGGTTCTTATACTGTAGTAACTAAATTCAAATGAGAAAGTGAAAATAATTAGGTAGGTTTAATCTTTAGGTTGAAAATACATCGTTTGAAATTGATTTAGGCTAATAAAAAAATTGTCAGTACTATTTTACCATAAACAGTAGCCTATATGAAAATCTACTTATTTTGAAATAGATATTAGCGGCAGAAAAATCATCCCTTTGACAACAAATTGCAATTTGACAAACTCATAAAAATAAAAATAAAAATCGTAGTGAAGCGTTGTTGGTAGGCCTATCATAGCACTGGGGATTTCATAATAATATATTTAACTTGTTAATTGGAAATTTGATTTATATAAACCAATGTTCCTAAAAATTCAGATACAGAACTTATTTATTTTACATGAAGTTTCAGAAAAAAATTACCTTTTAGATTTCACGCATAGTGCAGTCAAGTCATACAGCATTAAAGTGCATATATTTTGATATTTAGCAAAATGTTAGTCAGTAAAAAATTAACATTATTTTTGCAATAATATTAGATCTACTGCATGAAAGGCTATGTGTCATACCACAGCAGGGACTTGGTAAAACTTCATAACTAGATAGATAAGGAAATCTGAATACAAACAAATTCAAATGTTTTTACATCCAACTAGAAATCAGTAATTATAGATAACCTAGTTTTCAATTAATGCAATCATTGAGTTGTTTGTGTCAAGGAAAGAATTTCTAGGTTTATAAGTTAGAGAAAATAAATATCTGGAACAATGCATCTGTAAATGGTAGACATATGAAACTATTATACGTACTAGTTGGGATTCTGGTGAAGGTTATTTAATGTAAGAGGTGTTACAACACATGGAAGTTATTAATTGCCTGCTAATCATTTAATAAGTTGCCTATGTTGTGTAACAAAATGTTTTCTTGCAACTGGTGTTTTGGCGATTGGAACTTGTCTAGGCCTTTATTAGGTTTAACATTACAATTGTGTGTCTAATTTAAATGAGTTTTGGAAAAACCTTTTATTCCAAGGGAATGTTTCTTTCATACATAAACCCTCCTCCATTCTAACCTTCGTTTCTCCCCCATCAAATTGATTCAAGTATTTGTTGTTTATCTAATATATAAAATCCAATGTATGTTTGTTTGTCCTTTATGGACTCCGAAACCGCTCGACAGATTGTAATGAAACTTTCAGGCATTATTAAGCATTATTCAAGGATGGTTTGTGTGAAGTTTGGTGCAGATCTGTCAAAAGGGCTCCGCCCCAGTGGCTGTGGAGTTTCCCATGTTAACGTTATGAGTACTCATATTTAAATGGAATTAAAAAATCTTAACAGCTGGTTCAACTAAACAATTTGATTCTGTGATGTTCAATAGCATTAAAAAGGTAATAGGTTCACCAACAGGGTGCAGCACTATATTTTTCTTAATTCATGACAACAGCTAATTTGCAACCAAAAAAGGTAAAAAGGAGCGTAGCGAACGAACTTCAACCTGGAGGCGAGTTAGCGTAGCGATCGAGCTAACCTGAAGGCAAGGGAGCGCACCGAACGAGCTCCAACCTAAAGGCGAGTGAGCATAGCGAACGAACATCAACCAGGACATGATTGAGTCATGCGAACGAGCTTATCTTGAAAATGAACGAGCATTGACATAAAACCACATTAGGACAGAACGACGTCTGTCTGGCCAGCTAGTAGCCTATAAAACTCAACGTAACTCGAGTTATTGACTTTGTGTCCTGTTATTTTTGTTATTTATATTATGTATTTGTAAATAATTATAAGTACAGTATCGGTACTATAAATTATGGTAGTGAAAAATTCTGCAAAACTATCAGAATCTTGTAGCATGGAAAAAAAATTTTCTTCGACAGTTTTCAATTTTCAACGTGTAAAATTACCTATTACAAAACAATTAATTACAAAACAACTTTAAATTATTAATACCTTATATTATATTTTTCATTCACTTAAATAAAAAATAAACATCTTATTCTGTACCTATGGATTTTTAGCAAAACAAGGAAGTGCTTATTATTCCAAGCAGTTTGTTGCCAGCCAAGTGATGTGGCCTCAATATGAGGTCATCTGCTTGCTGATTCATCTTGCATAAAATTGTTGGAATTTCCTTATAACAATATTGTCCTGATAACGATCTCCGGGTAAATCACACTTGCTTCGTATTGCATCATACTTGTACAATATACTGAGAGAATGTTGTGATGTGTGAAATTGACTTATTGTGAGGCTCACTTAGGCCGCCCAAGACAGCTGTTGAGTTGCCAATTGTTTGAAGGCTGTCTGCCATGTGTCCCAGTTCTTAACGTATTGGCTGTAACGTTATCTTCAATACTTCTTTTAATTTTACGACATTGACATTTGTTTTGTAAAGGGGTCATTCAGAATACTGGTCTTTTTACTATCTAATATCAATAGCATAATTAATTTACAGACCAATTTCTTTTTGAGGTCAGTTAATTTATATGCTTGTAGTAACTTATTACATTTTTCCTAATGATTTGAAATGTTTGACTACTTTGAGTTTTAATTGAATAGTAAATAGATATTTAAGTTAACGTTTACAGTAAAGAGTTTTTTGCTAACAACAATCTGGTATAAAGGTAAAGATTGGGAGTCACTTTTAATTTGGGCAAGATAAGTATGGAATAGTGTATTTCAGAAGTAAATGGTTTGATAAAAATGTTATGACTTTCAATGTATACAAAAACTAATTCAATAGTTCAATAAATATTTTGTGGTAAACTTGAGTTGTACATCATTGTTTTCAACGTTTTGATAATGTAGGTTGGTGACTGTCCAGTAATGGTCCAAAAATACTTCTGCAGAGGCCTAACTTTCAGTGGTGTATCAGCTTTCTCTTCTAAAAAATAAATTAAAAATTTTTCTTTTAGTTAGCTTCAACAGGTGTTGGTATTTAAAATTCACAATCTAAATTTTCCCTTTCTTCAATCACTGAGTCAATCAAGCTTGATATAGTGCATTCAGTGACATTTTACAGAGAAATAGGCTTTAAAAACATTGGAAAAACTGCATGCAGGTTGCACTACTTTTTAGACCCATTTTTTTTTGTGAAATGAATGATCTTGACAGTATATGTTAATGTGACCTACATATTTTTCCATTTTTAAACACTTACTGCACGACTGCTAATCTATACATGTGGTTGGGGGAATTTTATAGTGAGACTCGACATAACATACTCCATACCTTTAACTTACTATATTACTAAAGTAGGGGAGCGAGCTGGTCTAGTGGTAAAAGGTAGTACTTTGGTCCCTGAGGTCACAGATTTAATTCCCGCCAAAACTTCAATGGATATTTAAGTGAACCTCTAGGTCTAGCCTGAAGTTATGTGAAAACCGAACCCATGCTAGAGCCTAACTTCCTAGGGCAAAAAGTATGTTACCCACTATCTATATTGACCTGCCTCATAAATTTTATGGGAATAATGTTTTTTATCACTTATCTTTATCTTGTTTTACATATTATGTTACGTATATAGTATCGTAAGGTCGGGGGCAAAAGGTTGGAAATGTTAACTTACAGACAATAACCAAACAATCAGCTGATAAGGGTAAAAGTACAACTTTGTGTGTGCTTTCGGACTTTTAAGAGAATGCTTTCTATGATCAGAGGGACGCGTTGCAGAAAGTCAACAGTCCCGGAAGGTCAAATAATTTATACCTGTGCCGCTAGGTCAAAAACTACAATGTTTGCAGTGTCTGTAGATCAAAAATCCCAGTAAGTCAAACAGTACAGTCCGAGCTAAAAACGTGGTCTATGTTAAAGCAATTGACTTATTGGGAATTTGACCTAATGCAACAGCAGTTTTAATATAACGAAATAAGATAAAATATAAGTTCAGTTTCGCTGAGTCAACAGTGCCGGAAGGTCAAAAGTATAATCTGTTAAAAACAACGATAGTCCTCTCGGCGCATGACTTCAATAATTTCGTGTTTTGGTGTACTTAAAGTTGTGCTAAAATTTTGAAAATTGGCACAGAGCTTCTTGGTTAGTCCTACTCGATGACTATTTTGTTGGAACTTTAAACTATTTACCGATCTAATTAATAAAAATTGATATGTATGGTGAAATAGTTTTAAATCGTGATTTCTAACATGAAAAAGTTAGCATGCGAGATTTTTTTTTGTTTTTGGGTTAGAGAGGTTTTGTCTGTGTCAAAGTTGTAGCCAAAAATGTGATGCTTAAAATATATTTTTTTGAATTTTTTACAATCAGTGGTTCAATAGATAACTTGGGTTGAAGAGGACGGCAAATTTAGCATTTCGCAACGCATGGAAAGAACTACATCGTACGATGCGACTGCTGAGTGGACTTTTAATTTACAGTTCTAAGAACAAGAAAAAGATGAATATACAGATCACCAGTACATTCATATTATTTATAGAACATCTTTCTGTATTACCAGCTTACATTTTTTACTTACAAGAATACATAATAAACAGGGTGTTAAAAATAAGCGGGGATGATTTACCTAGTAATTCCTTGGGTCAAAATAAACAGAAAATCAAGGATAACATTTTTTCCGAAATCGTTTCGTTAACCAGATATCCACCATTTTGTATTTTTTACATACAAATATTTATCTTTGCACTTTTCCAACCGATGTTTATGAAACTTGTTATGTATGTTAAGGCAGGAGAGACCCATGTTATAAAAAAAGATTCATCTCGATTCACCCTAATTTAACACTTAACTACAATACAATATACTTTACTACACCACAATATTTACGTATCACCATAAATCTTTAACAAAATAAAACGTTAACATTTTTAAAATCAAAAGTAAATCAATTTAATCTTTCTTTTTTGAAAAATATATTTAAAAAAAAGGCGATGGTAAAATAACGACAGGCGAGTTTCGATCTGGGTGTTTCAGGTTTGAATCTAGGAGGATTTAACATTAATTAGGTAACATTAATGTTTAATCCTCCTAGGTTTGAACTGATTGAGAGGAATACATGAAACCGAAGGGGGGAGGTAGCAACAAGTGCACTAGTATTTACTAGTGTCCAATTACAATTTGATGGATTTAACCAAAACCTTTTCTATTTCACTTATTTTCAGCTGTTAAATTTCAAACGATACGTTTTAGCGACATCATTAACGTTATTATCATCATCATCGTTTGAGTTTGGGTTTGCGGCAATGTATTTTTATGAATAAAACCTTTAATTTGATACCAAACTTGACCTCTGCTGCTATTAATTGACTGTATGCACTATTAATTAACAGCTGTGTCTAAGGATTATGTCGGCCTTAGCACAGAAAACGTTCTAGTACGTTTTCTGTGGCCTTAGTCACAAACAGGACAACAAGATCGCTCCACTCATCCCACACTCATCTCCGTTCATACTTGGCTTAAAATGCATACATTTGTATGGTTGCCATTTCAAAGCAACATGGCTACATTATCAATGACAAACGTGGAAAACCTTATACGAGTTTGAGTAAGTCCGAAAACAGAGTAAGTCCGAAAACAACTCTAAAAAACAATAAGCAATAAATTGCAAGAACCGTTGCTTATATCATTGAGTATACACGTATGTACTGACGTGTATACTCAATGCTTATATCGAACGAATGTACATCGTGAGAATTTCCATTAGTTGTTCCATTTAGTTGTGTGTCCATTAGTATAATAGTTTAGTTGACTCTTTTAAAGTCAGCGGAAATTGTGACTGTTATTACCCTTGAAATAATGTTTGTGTAGTACTTTGCAATCCTACCAATGCTTATACAATCATACGATTACAATTTTCTAGTTAGAATATGTCGCATAGAGTGGTGACTACTGTATCTTTTTGGTTTGCTTGTAAAACAGGATCAACAGAGATTTTCCATCGACTTAAACAATACGATACTCTCAAATTGTTCATTGTTATAACAAACTATCACACAGTTTGATTTGTGTAAACCACATACAGTACACCTGTATTCTATCTATTTTTCCTTTTATTTTTCCAAGACTTTATAGAAAATCACGCATTACGTGATCAGTGAAGAAAGGCTGTATCCCATGTGATTTATAGGTAAAGAAGTAAAGAAGAACACTGCTTCAGGTCAGAGCATTCAGTTATCATCAGCAATTGTAATTCCCGAATCTTAACTGAATCAATAGTCAATTATGTTAGGGTTTGTTGATTATTTATAATGTACTTTACATGCTCCATTTGAAAGTTTATAATAATTTACTCGGAATCTATAAGACACCTTTGGCTTGTATTAAATATTGGGTTGGGCCGTTTAGTATTTTGAATACAATAGGGGTACTCGTCAAACAGTTAAATATTATTATTTCTATGAATTTAATGGGTAACTTTAAAGATTAGGTGGAATTTCTAACAATACTTCACCGTAATCAGCAGCAAACATACATAAGGAATTCCAGTTATTACAACAGACGCTCTGACAGCCCGTCAACATAAGACCTGCAGACGGGTCAACGAATATGCTGAAAAAAATAACAAGATAAGTGAGTGTAAAGTGACTATTTATATCCGGTCGTCATACGCCACGAGACATTCCGCCAGTGAATGGGAGGCCCAAACAAGGGTGAAGATCGATAACGTGCTGCATTTGGAATGGAATAATTTGCACAGGTCCTCGAAAAGTACTAAATTCTCGAGTCCCGAAAAAGTCAAGTGCCCAGAATGTCTTATACACATACGGAAATTCAAGTCCTCAAAATATTGCAATAGTGTATTTTCGTATAAATTCTTGAGACCCGAAAAAGTCAAGTCCCCAAAATGTCTTATACACTTACATATATATGAATTTGAACGGATGGTGTTTTTGGCCTCTAGGGACTCAAAACAAAAAATTACATCGGTCCCGGGTCCAGGTGTTGCCATGAGTACTACGGTAATAGCTTATTCCCTATATGCGAAATTCGCTAAAAACCTAATAATTCTATAGAATAACTAGCTGTACCCGCTGGCTTTGCCCCATTTAACTCATTAATTTTCAAGATGAGCTCGTTCGCATGGCTCGAATCACGTCCTGGTTGAAGTTCGTTCGCTACGCTCACTCACCTTTAGGTTGGAGCTCGTTCGCAGAGCTCACTTGCCTTGGGGTTAACTCGCCTCCAGGTTGAAGTTCGTTCGAAACGCTCACTCAGCTTTTGGTTGCAAATTAGCTGTTGTCATAAATTGTTTAATTGACAAAGCTTTTAAGATTCATTAATTCCTTTCAAATATGAAAAATCATAAGGTTAACATGGGAAACTCCAGAGCCACTGGGGCGAAGCTCGAATGCCCTATAATAATAAAAATTACTCAGTTTTCCTATATAATGCCCAAAGAATCGGTGTATCGAATTTCAGCCTCCTAGGTAAATGGGAAGTGGGAGAATTAGTGAGGATGAGTGAGTGAGAGTGAGTGTGTCAGTGAGGGCTTTGCCTTTTATATTAAGTATACATAGCACATTCAACCAGCTGTTAGTTAAAACCAATTATATTGGACTAAAACAAATCGATGATTACAAAGAATACTTTAAAAAATAATTTGAACGTCCTACTACTGTATTTTACTATGCATATTTAATTAATCTGCCATCCTCGTACCGAAGAATTAAATCTATCAATGGTCAGCATTACACATAGTATAAATAAGCCAACCATAAGTATGTAGCCTATTTGAATTTTCTTCCAAATGCTGAATTTGTGTCACAAATGCTGAATGTTACAGCTGTTATGTTAAGCAAATTATATTGTACTAAAAGCTAGCTAGAAGCATTGACTTATTGGAAAAGGTTAGCATCGGCTGCTAGACTTTTTAAAAACTAAAACTTAATTTATAAAAAAACTGGGACACTAATTTTAAATTATGGCTTTGAAATTCCCTAGTTCTCAAAATTGTCTTTCTTTCAACACAAAACTAATGAAAATCCATCGTCTGGTTGATTCAGAATCGTGAAAAACCCCCATTTACGTTTTAATAATATATATGATAGTTTGGACAGGTTTCAACCCTTCCGAGGCGTAATACATTTACACAGTTTATATGTAGACTACATTATAACTCATAAAATAGTTCTACAATTAAATGGATCTCCTTTTACAAACGTATATAATAACCAGAAATTTTCAGATCGTCCTTGCGGGTATTTCATGCCACAAATTTTGACGAAAGGCTATACCTATTTACAGTGTTGACCAAACAGTTGACAAGAAGCATTAATAGATAAGCTATGTACCAAATATGATAATTTTAGCTCTATTCTAATTATGACAAAACACGAAGTAACTAAAAGCGAGTTTTGTTGGTGTAGTAAGCGTTGCAGGAGGTCTACTTTACACTGAATCGACGTTCACTTTTATTGCTTTTGATCTTCCGGCACTGTTGACTCAGCGAAACTGAACTTGTATTTTACCGTATTTCGTTATATTAAAACTGCTGTTGCATTAGGTCAAATTCCCAATAAGTCAATTGCTTTAACATAGACCACGTTTTTAGCTCGGACTGTATTATTTGACTTACTGGGACTTTTGATCTACAGACACTGCAAACATTGTAGTTTTTGACCTAGAGGCACAGGTATAAATTATTTGATCTTCCGGGACTGTTGACTTCCAGCAACATTCCCGATCAGAGAGGCATTGATAAAATGTTTCTAGAAAGATTTTTAATACTTTATAATCTGTTCTTAACTATATATTTATATTTTAAATTGTTTTGCGTCTTCATGACAACAATACATTGGACTATAAGGTTGACGTTCGTAACAAGATCAGAGTTGGACTGTACCTTTAGAAATTAGGTTAAAAAAATTATCGTAGTATAGCACACTAAAAGAAACACGTCAAATAACTTGAACTCATAACACGTCATAATAATCAAATAACTCTACCGTGGAAGCCTATCCAGGAAGACGCCAAATAACTATTTACAAACAAGAAGAAACAGAAAAACTGCTTACAACACTTTGTTGATGTTTTAGAATTTATCGTGAACAAATCAAGAAAAACTCATTTAAATAAATAAGATCTTTTAAAATGCAGACTACATAATTAGGAATTGCATAACATCTTTATTAAATTAAATTTGTAAACAATCCCATCTATGAATTTGCTCTCAATATGAATGTGAGCGATAGAGTTTTTTTTTCATGTTAAGTGTTCGTGCTTTTGGTCTGTATCAAATTCACAACATTTATTACCATATGTTACAATTAACCAGATTGTTTACTTTTTGTTGTCAGTTAGTTTTTACATGATTAAAGTCAAGTTTTGTTTCACTAAGTTGTACTTTTTAATTGTTTAAGTAAATACACGTCAAGTAATACATTCGTGCCTTTGCCGTGCTCATAGTTCGTATGAAAGCCATTTAACATATGGAAAAATTACCATTAAGACAAGGTACAGGTGAAGTATAGCTACTCAATCAATCACATGTTACACAGCTATCTTTAACATGTGTCCTCTTACTCAAATTGTGATCAGTAAATGTTGAAGACAATTTAGGTTAATACAGACACTTGAAAAAGTATGATCACTTATTATATAACATGCACAACCATTCGGTATGATACCAGTTTAAGTGATCAAATAACGTTATCAAAGGTAATGGCTTCCTACCAAATTGAAATTTTGTGGCCCTAGAAGATAAAATGCACTAGAGGTAAATTAAAGATCTTAAATTAATAATGCTGGATTAAAAACAGCAATTCTTAGCTAAGTCTACTCAAGGCATATTATTTATTTTACACCCAAACACTTCGTTCTAAACACTAGTGACAAAGTGTCTTGAAGATGTAGAAAAGTCAATGCTTATCTAACAGTAAGAGTGAAGTACACGAAAAGTATCGGGTCATATAATACCGGTTGGTAATTAATTTGAATATTTCACTCCAGTTGTAAAATAGGCTCAACATATCTTGTATAACTTCTTGATCAGCATTGTACATGTTATTAAATTTACGGAAAGTAGATAAAAGAAACGTCTTATAACACTTAAAACATATATTTACGCTTATACTGTTACTCACAAGACTGTAAATATACAAAAAAGATGGTAAGTGGTGATCGATTTCGATTGGAGACTCCAATCATCATCAGACCCAATGGACGAATGATGATATTCACCTATTGGGTCTGATGATGACATTCGCCTATTGGGTCTGATGATGATTGGAGTCTCCAATTGAAATCGATCACCACTTGCCATCTTTTTTGTATATTTACTGTCTTGTGAGTAACAGTATAAGCGTAAATATATGTTTTAAGTGTTATAAGACGTTTCTTTGATTTACTTTCCGTATATCTTGTATCTAAAATAATAGGTACCTAATCAATAACTTCATGTTAATTTAAAGATTATTTTAAACGATTTAAATCAAACCACTGGATATGTCTTACCTTAAACATTACCATTGAAATTCTCTATATTAAATCAATTGAACCCTGGAATAATTCAATATGCATACATTCCTAAAATTTAAGATTTTAAGCATTCTTATACAGACCAATTTAAAATGTTACCTCATTTATACAAAATTAACAAGTTAATCCTTCAAACATTATTTAACTCTACTAAAATGAAAAACTATCATTCGAAGTACGCTTAACCCAAAAATTATCAGGACTAAAAAAACAAATGATTATACTTTTTCGAACCAATTAAATAGACAGATGCGCATACAGGGGGCACCGATTAATTGGGAGATGATAATTGGAGGGCTGGCTGTGTGAGAGGGTCATAGATAGCAGCACTTGTGTAACTACTGATAACAACATGGCTGTCACTGATACCCCATATATAAGCCAGCTGAGCACGCGGGCCAGACTTCAGAAGCTTTGCGAATGAGTGTCTAGGACGGCTCGAATTATCGAGCTATTGTTTGTGTTTCGGGGCTCAGCCGACCCTAGCCGTTTCTACTTCTTGTGTCCGAGTGTTTTTGAAAGTGGAGTCGAAAGGTAGGGTGAGTTTTCCCAAAACTTTTGTGATGTGTTGTACAGTGAGAGGTTAGATTGTTAGTAGTTGTGTTAGTAACTTAGGAGGCAATGGATTCTGTTGGTTTTGTTGTTTCCAATGTTAGGTTTGATTGCAGAAAAATTCTAATTTCTTTGTACTTTTCTAATTGAAGCTAAATTTGTTTATAATTACTATATTAAAATTGGAAATCTGTAAGCAAAATCAATGGTGCTAGAATGCTAACAAGGAAGACGAATTAAAGAATTGCATATTTTGTTATTAAACATATCAAAACTATTTTGATATATACATAACATTCTTTATTCTTAATGTGTAAAATACCGTCACAGATCTTAATGAACCGAACATTCAATACACGTTTATTATTCCTTTTTTTCATTGATTAGCTTACTAATTGTAAGATTAGTGAAAACTGTTAGCTAGACTTTACTGTATGTTCTTGTTTCGTAAAAATGTAGCAACAAATTAAACTTCCTTTTTGTGATAGGTACCTATCTCACCTATAAAACCAACCTATTAAACTTATTTTTCATCTCAAAGTTGCATTATTGTGCAATAACCTTCCATTTGAAATAAATGTAGCGAATACACAAATTTGTACACATATTACGTTTGAATAGTAATACTCATTTTCTTTTCCCTTACTAGTAAATATTCATTATTTGTTTGTAAAGATTACAAAACAGATTTTTCCAACGCCATTGACATATTGACAAAACACAAACAAGGAAACAATGAAAAAGTGGTCATAACGTGTCACGAAGTCCATTCACTTCCATTATCATCTTCGAGATGATTCATTGTTGTTGTATTGCAACTAAATGCGAGGACAGTAAAAATTACTGTTAGAATATATACACTTAAAATCATAACTTTAATTACTTACTAATTCCATAAGTGATGTAGTGAGAGAAATAGCAAGCCTATTAATGAAAAGACATTGTTATTTATTACATATTTTAAATAATCCTAAATAATTTATATTTATGGAGTAGTGTTTAACTATAGAAGATTAATTTCCCACTGTAGGGTTGATATCAATCAATTTATCTTGATTGATTGCTTAGTAATTCAGTCTTGTCAAATAGTCTTTGGTAATCATTCCACACTTGTTTATCACAGGTTGATTATCTGTGTTTGTTGAGTCTAAAATGACGGGGATCATTCAAAGCCCCACTAGGCCATGCTGCAGAATCCATGACGTCACACTAGTGGATAGATTCATTGTTAAATTCATTGTAATTGCCATTCCCATATGTTTTAGGTAAATAAGCAAGCTGGCTGTTTGTAAGATTTTAATGGTAAGATTTTAGTACAACTATCCACCACTGTGACGTAGTGTTGGGCTGCCCGCGCTGCAGCATGGCCGGTTTTTCTAGTGGGGCCTTGGATCCTTGCAGCATTTGATGATTTTATTGTTTTATCTGTTGATTAAATTATGCTAGTACTGTATACAGTACAACACACGCTGTAAACAAACAAACCATTCATACAATCAATTCATATTTATTTTAAACTAAATATCAATAGCTTATCATATTAGACCGTTTAAAAAATTGTATTCAAAATTTGAATGTGTAAGCATTAAACTAACAATTTTCCGCATATTCTCTGCAGGGTTGATTTAGAGACAACTTACGTTACCCCCTTAGTGTTTTGAGTATTTCAGTAAAAATCATGTTATTTAGTAAAACTAGTGCTCTTGTTGCTCAAATTCGAGCAATTTGCAAGGTATTACAATTTCAAAACGAGTAACAGTCATAATTTTAGATGATTTAAAAGAGTCAACTTTAGGATAATGAAATGAATCACTCCACTCTAGTTATCAAAACTGAAATCAAACTCACTCTAAAAACGAAGGCTCTTGTGTGTATCATGTGTTTACTATTAACAGCTGTAATTAATACAAATTTTTCGTCTGATTAAGTAAACAAAATCTTTTCTTCATAAGAAATACATTGGAATTTTGATTGACTGTGGGACGAAGCCCGAGGACTTTTATTACAGGAATTGGTAAAAGGTCTACACAAAAAATACTTTATTTTCACACATTGTTTGTAAATATCCGTCCATTATTAACGGAGGAGTAGTGTTTCGTAGAAATCGCCTTCGCGTATTATATATATAAGGATGTTTGTGTCAGGTTTAAAATAGAAATGAAAGTCATTTAGGATGTACTGAGCTTATATTTTTCTGATATCATAGTACAAACACTTTAAATGAACAATTTTAACATTTTTCGACGTTGACTCACTGAAATAGCGTATTTTCCAATTCAAGAGAAGCAGAAAATTTGATATATCAGAAAATAACTAATAGAGTTAAAAACATTTTCTCATTAAGTTTTTATTATTTTTTTATGTTACAAAAAACTGTCATTATTTTCTAATCAATCTGGTCACTATGTCGCTCAAATTTTTGTTTAGTTGAAAGATAATTCTTTTTAAAATCAAGACGGTTATGAGGCTCAAATTTAAACATTCAAGGGTTTTGTCAAAAATAAAAATAAGTTTGGACAATTTAAACACAACATTTTTTTCTCTTAGTAAAAATGTCCACATCTACCTTAACAATTTATGAACTACAAGCATGAACATCATTAGCATGTTGGCAAGCCTTTACCAAACCTTATTGAAATTGTTTCAATGATGATGGTATTTTTGCTAATAATATATATAGCTGTGATAAGTAAATAACACAGAAATTGATGTTCAACCACCTTACCTGCCATAATCAATTAGTCAGATAATTTTATCCGTTGATAACAGGTTTCAAGATAATAACTAGGTTCTTCAAGGTATTTAGTTGCGAATTGTTTGTGCAGCAGAAACATAATTAACAGTTAGGTTTGTATAATTATAATTTTGATATGTTTGTAATATTTGTAAATGTCGATTCAACCTGTTTCAGACATCTATCTGGTTCTAACTCTCTAGAAAATACAATTTTATTTAATAAATTTGCTCGATTGTGCAATCGTTTCATTATGTTCAGAATCGGAAGATGAAATATGAGTCTCATGAAATTTGATCAAAGCTGGGTTTTCTATAGCTTATTAGAAATGATCTAAGTATCTCCCTACTAAAAGTCTCTCATGTGTTTGTTTGGTTGTCAAAACATAAATTTGTTTATCAATAGTATGCTTTTAATGGTCATGGTTAGGTAAGAGGTTTTAGGTTGCCCATTTATTATCATCTTCTTGCAAGTGACCTTGAATGTCCTAGGGCTGAAGCGCGAATTCGTTGAAGCCTTCTTACTAACCAAGCATGCTACCTCCTTGAGTTAGCAATGTTTGTCTAATTTGGTCATGTTAGAAAACGATTTACACTTGGCCATTTATTTGTTACTTAAAATATTCATTAGAAAAGTTAGCGCTTCTTTCTTCATCATTTTATTTCATTTTTTTTAATATTCTGATTGGGAAACAAGTACATAAAAAAACTTTTTCTTTTGTTTAGAGACTTAATGTTTAATGTTGTAATGTGTTGATATAGGCTAGTTAATCTTTGTTGCAACCAAACCAAATCTGCAAGGTTTGAATAATTCGAGTGAAATCCTTTTATTAAGGATTTATTTGTTGAAGTTTGTTATATTGAGGTTTTTGAGCTATGATTTTGACCTCTAGGGGACTAAATAAATCTCTCTAAGTTACTTCATTGTACAATGACTTTATTGTTATTCAATTTAGGTCGTTTTCTTAAAATCCCTTTACAAAATGTATGGAGTAGGCCTATACAGAAAACTGCAAATTAACATTATTTGCACCATGGAACTTACTGTTACCTTTACCTTGGTTGCATCAAGGCTTGAATGTTTGTTCACTAATATATTAGACACAAATGTGGTTTTATTTTTAAGAAAACAAGACAACCTTGAACTACGATAAATATTTAAAGAAATTTGTTTTTAAACGCGTCATCCTCATTGATGATGTGGTTGTTTGCTCGTTTCGGTTTGGTATTTTTTCTATTACGATTCTCAGCGCCTTTCCGTGTATCATGCAGATGTTCTTTTACCTCTTTCCGCCGTCTTTTCACAGCAAGCCTCTCCTCATCTGAACTGCTATCTGAATTGTACAAAGGATAATTACTACAATCGTCTCTTTCTTTTGTTCTTTCGTCAACATTTGGTCGTTTAAGATGATTTTTCGGTCTTCTTCGATAACCTTTATTGGGTTCTCTGTTTTTGTTGTAATTTTGCTTTGTTTCGTTTCCAGAGTTAGACTTATGTTTGTCGGTATTGTATGTTTTCTTTGTCCTTCTCTTGGTATATTTAGTTCTCACTGTTGTCCTTTTAGCGACAAAGTGTTTTGATTTTTCCTGTTTTCTTTTTTTAACTGTATCTGTTTTTTTGTTAGTTGACATATTTACTTTTTGAATTTTCTGTACAGATCTAATTTTCTTCCAAAAAATTACCTAATTATTTTGTTGTATTGTTTGCTTTTAACAGTTGCTATAGTGACAACATAATATTAAAAACTATTTATGATTTTCTTCCTGTCGTTACCAATATCAGTTGATGCCTTCACAGAATTTGACTATAAGTTAAAAATCAATCGACTTTTATTTGTAAAATACTTATGACTGAATCATTTAAACAATCACTACATTTTTGTGCCAAACCATTATTGGCACTACAGTACTTTATTGCAAGTTGCACAACCCTGACCAAATAGACTTGGGAGCTTCTAAACTAAGAACTAAATTTACAAAACATTTTTACTTGGGTGATTGTGCTAAACTTACAGCTCTTTATAATAATTTTGTTTATTGTTGCAGGGTTCGGGTCGGCTGGTGCGCAGCCCTCTAAACTTTGTCGACTGGCGTGAGGCGCTCAACGGCGACCCCCCGTGGCAGTGCTGACAACCGCAAATTAATTATTAGACTTTAGTTTAAACACAACTCTGTCCAAGACTGGACAAGAGCTGCCTCTTTGCTTGTTCGGATTTGTGACACGTCTTCTGCTGTCTCGCCATGAGGAATGTATCTGTGACGGACATGATCCACGTCCTGGACACCGACACTGCGCCGATGGACGTGCTGCGCGCCATCGCGCAGTCCGGGGTGAGTACAGTAGAACCTGGATAACTAGACTCTCATGGTGATTATTAAATAGGACTTAAAGGTTGACTTATTATGGAGATTTGCAATAAAATGTGATTAGATATAAATGAATTCAAGGGGATTTAAAAATGACACTTGTTATCAAGAGTGACTTGTTATTGATGGTCTTGTTACCGAGTTTCCACTGTATCAAACTTGCAAATTGAATGATCTTAGTTTAAGGAAGCCTTAGGGTATTATTTTGAAAAAGTTAGTTCTACTTACTCATCTGAGAAAATTCACAGGCTTACATATTTCTCTTGATCTTTAAATGAAGTCCTGCAAAATATATCAATGTTATTTTATGTTTATTGGTAGCCCTTGGAATTTTCTTCAAGCAAGCTAACTGAACCTTATACTTTTTTGAAAATATTTCCTTAAGGTATGTTTTTTCTAGCAGTTTGTATAATTTAACATTTACTATTTAAGTAGCCATGTATCAATTCCAATGTTTCCATAACACCAAATTTGTATGCTCCTTGAGAAGGTTTTTAAAATTGCATAGTATAAACTGGTTTGTGAGCAATCAGACCTATAGCCAAACAAATAAGACCACCAAATTTTAGTTCACAGACATAAAAACGTCAATTTAAAAAGCTTTGAACAACTTTATGAGAAAATGGGCTTCCTTAGTTGTCAAAATATGTCGTAACAAAATGGTGCTGACTCACTTTGTTGCAAGCAAAACATTGCCTTGTGTATTGTTGCAGCTTTGTCAATGTTATATTTACGACAAAACTAGTCAGTTGGTCAGCACCATTTTTTTGACAAACATTTTTACTAAAGACAGATAATGAAACTGTTTCCTTGTTATGTTTCTTTTGACTTTTTTATATCTTGTTTATTAGATTTTTCTAAACCACTTTAATCTTGCTAACAGTAGCCTGCTTTGAAAATACAAGTTTATCTGAATTAGTTATTAACCTAAATTATTTTCAATGAAAACCTTATCATAGGCCTACTATTTGACACATGACTACTCAATGTCTGCTCTGTCATGCCAAGTGTTTCACACCAAATGTTTTCAAGGTCTCTGCTGTGGGACTGATGTCAGTTGACTTTGTCCATGATACAAGCTGTTTTTACAGTCTTGAACAAATTTACATTTATTTATCAGACAAAATAAAGAACACACTGTCACCAATATGGCGTGGCGTTCTTTTGTTTTTAAATGTTAAGCCATGTTTATTTTGAAATGGAACAACGTAGCCTATAGTAATTCTTATATGTGTATTAAAATCAAATTAACTATCGCCAAAACTCTTAATAGTTACCGTAATACTTACTATCTGTTTCCTTAAATTCTTTGATGTAAGAAAGAAATTGTTGGTTAAGGATCTGGATATGGTAGAGGAATCCTTTGAAGATCCATATTTTTCCCTTGTATAGCCTTGTTTTTAGGTTTCCTTTTTCTATTTTATTTAATTATGTATAACTTCATGACTGAAGGTGGTAAAGTATTGTAACCTTTAGAACTACTTATAATTATTTGTTAGCTCAGAATAGGGTGAATTCAATTAGGTATGATTTTAAATTATTAGCCTGAAAACCCAATCAATTTGCTAATTGTTGTTTATTAAAATTTTATTTATGTCCTTAACTGTCTTAAGCACCAATATTTTATTGCAACGGAGCTAAGGAGAATATTTTTGCAAGAAATCTTTGAACTTTCTTTAAGGAAGATGTTCTAAAATAAGTTTAATATATTATTGATTTCTGACACATTTTCCGTTTTGTTTCTGCATAGTAATTTTAAGTTATTTTCTGTCGCTAAAAACCAATTCCAGTTCTCTCTTTGTGAATTAGGTTTCTTCAACTGTTTTATTGAGTTTTAAAGATGAAAGAACGGTATTTCGGGTGCCGTAGTTGAAAATAGCAAAGAGCAGAAATTGCCAAAAATACAAAATGTTGGTTGGTATTAAGGTAACATGTGAGACTTGAATTGAACCACATGGGCTGGCTGGCTTGCTGCCAACATTAACTTTGATTGAAAGTTCCTCTCTTCGACCCTCGCACTCCAGGTTCATCCTCTCTCTTTCTCTCTCCCCCTCTCTGCCTCTCTCACCAGTTCCGCATTTACCCTCCTTTATTCATCGTTGAACCAACATACCATTTCAAATCTATTTCCAACCAAGGCCTCTTTAGAAGAAGGAAGAGTCACTATTTCCGTTTTCTGTTTTTGGAGTTAGTTTGTTGTTTTGAATTATCAAGTGATTCATTTTGCAGAGAAAGTTGAACATAAAAAAACTTTATTTAAATCTGTTTGCTTGTTTCCATTGACTTCTTCCAGCGTGATGTTTTTAACTTTGAAAACATAGACTAAATAATAATTAAATAGATACATTCCAAAGGAAATCGGAACCATTTGCTATGATAAGTGAATTTGTATTGGGTTGTAAATAAAATAACATCAAAATAATTTATTAAAAAAGTACAAAGACAATTGCTAATTTTCAAAAGACGAAAAATTTGGTTATAGTGTCAAATGGATGTGGAGACATTACAAATATGAATCAGGCGAATGCAAACTTCTATAAAATTATTTACTGGTTCTTAAGTAAATTGAAAATTTCAGTAGCTTTGAAATTCTATGCATATATAAAAACAACATTAGTAAAATATGCAGTTCTTGAAATAAGTGCTCGGAGAAGTATTTCTCTCACATTATTCAACCAGGCAAAATCTGTTTATACATTTATTTAATACTTAGGCATTATAGTTTTGTAGTAGTTCTTGCTCAATCATGCAATGTTGTAAACCTATTTTGTCTGTAGGTCCAGGAGAATGCTTTTTATGTCCTCGACATTGGGGATATTGTCCACAAACACTCAGAATGGAAGATGAAGATGCCCAGAGTTGAACCTTTTTACGGTCAGTCGTCACAAAACATTCTTCTAATACAATTAATTTTAGTGTAATTTAAAAATATACTGTTTGATAAACTTGTAAGGAGAGATGTTAAATTTAGTGAGTCAGAGTCTCAGTTGGTAGTGCCACTCATTTTGGCCCGAGGCAGCAATGTCGTGAGTTCAGATTCTGGTACGCCACTAGTTTTTATCAGTACAGTTCGCCCTTGTACTGCACTGGCTCATCCCTTGCTTTGCTGGATGGGTTCCTTTTTCAAATCCATAGCCTATGTGGACGGGAAAAGAAAACTGCCAACCTCTTCGGAAAAAAATGGGTGATTCAAAGATACACTTGCTAATTAATAAAATCATGAATACTTAAAGATCGGACTTTTAATGTATCCTTTTTATACTTTACTGTAAAAAAACAGATCCACACTTATTAGCTGTAATAGTATATTTCGAACCTAGGGCCGAAAATGAGGTTTTGCTGGCTCGAGATAGTTTTTAAGTTCGAGACGAAGTCGAGAACTTAAATCGATCGAGAGCTGCAAAACCATTTCGGTCCGTGGTACGAACGCTATTTTTCACCACACTATACGCTATTACCACTATTCACCACTAAAATAATGCACACTGATGGTAAACACAACTACAACTTTAAGGTTATGTGAAGAAATAATTTGAGGAATCAGCAAAAATAAAAATAAATAGTTGCTAGGCAACGATGACAATAACACAATTCTATTGCAATGCTATGGATTTTGATTGTGTATTTAAAATGTGTTCATGTTTTAAGTTAGCGGACAGCTGATTTTGCGGCCCCGGCCTGTAAAAACCTGCTCGGTACCCAAATTACGATGACAGCTGACATGGCCAGCAAAACGTAACTTTCAGCCACCAATTAACGTATGTAATACATCCAAAAACATCATAGTGTGGTGAAAATATATTTTCACCACACTATGATGTTTTTAGCGGTTTTACATATGTTAATTGGTGGCTGAAAGTTACGTTTTGCTGGCCATGCCAGCTGTCTCGTTATTTTGGGACCGAGCAGGTTTTTACATCCCTAGGACCGCAAAATCAGCTGCCCGCTTACTTAAAACATGAATGCATATTAAATACACAATCAAATTCCATAGCGTTGCAATAGAATTGTTATCGTCACCGTTGCCTAGCAACTATTTATTTTTATTTTTGCTGATTCCTCAAATTATTTCTTCACATAACCTTAAAGTTGTAGTTGTGTTGACTATCAGTGTGCATTATTATTGTGGTGAATAGTGGTAATAGGGTATAGTGTGGTGAAAAATAGCGTTCGTACCACAGACCGAAATGGTTTTGCAGCTCTCAATCGATTTAAGTTCTCGACTTTTTCTTGAACTTAAAAACTATTTCGAGCCTACAAAACCCCATTTTCGGCCCTAGGTACGAAATATGCTATTCTGCTGCTTTACGTTTAAGTATTAGATTCAATGTAATTCACCTATCTGTTTTGCCCATAGTTTATAATGTCCGTCTTTTTTAAAATATTTCTGGTTCAGTCAATTATAGACTAAAATCTTTATGTTTTGGAAATACTTAACACACAAGGAATTTATGTGAAAATAAGATAAATATACCTAAGCTACATTCTTTGAGAAAATTGATGTCGAAGGGCTTACATGTTCCGTAAAAATATTTCTACATTCTACAACTTTTTTGTCACAACTGATCTTTTGACCTAGTACAGAGATTCTTTATAGAGTGAATAGAGAAACATTTATGTTTTTATCTTTATTTGCAGTGTAGCGAGTTAAATTCTTTAAAAACCCTCATGGTATTGCAAAGTATCTCTCAAGAAGTTAAGATTTTTTTCACAATCGTGCTTGTCCAAAATTTAGAAATATTTTCATAAATGTAGCTATTTCTCAATATTAATGTTCTTATAGTTACATACAACTAATAGACTAATAACTGTTTCCGTTTGTAGCGGTGAAGTGCAATGACAGTCAGCTCGTCCTGGCTACCCTCGCGGCTCTAGGAACCGGGTTCGACTGTGCATCCAAGACAGAAATCGCCAAGGTACTGTTTCATGTTAAAAATTATCAATTTGAAATAAAAACCATTATATATTGTAGCCTAGACTAGTGTTTCCAAACATCTTTTCTTTAAACCACTTCACAAGACAAAAATATATTGCATAGGTAAATTTAGGAATTTAATGGATGTGTTTATTATTGTGCTAATCTAACCATTCCATTTTCTAAACATAAGTTTTAATGTTTCCTAAGAAGGTTATATTTTTGCAATTGATGCATATCTGAGTGAACTACAAAGCACAATACATGAGAGTTTACTTATTGCTTAAATATTTCGTGTGTGCTAAATTTCAAGTCGGTCGCATAGGTTTCTATAATCCTGTCTCCTCTGTAACGTATTGTTGACTGTACAAAGTTGTCGTTGCCAATCGGGAGTGAAATAATACTGACGCGTCAACCTAAACAATCCTGACATATTATAGAATACTGCTATTTAAAACTTAATTACGTACACCACAATGACCTCTGCATACCAAAGGTTGGGAAACACTGGTCAGACAATGCTGTAGGAACATGTTCTAGATGTTGTTTTGGAATCTTACAAGTATTTTGTTTTGACTATATTAATATGACTCAACTACAGTACTGTATTGTCAAATAAATTCTGCTGGTTTTACACAGCTGACAACCCAAGTAATATCAGTATGTTTTCATTGTTTATATCTTAATTCTAAAGTTGAAAGCAATTTCACCTTGTAAATGCTGTATGTGACAAAAGATGAAATTTTCCTGTAGGTGATGGACCTAGGAGTTGATGGCAGCCGTATCATTTTTGCCAATCCTGCCAAAATGGCGTCTCACATCCGCTACGCAGCCTCACAAGACGTCAACACTATGACCTTCGATAACGAGTGTGAACTGTACAAGGTCAAGCAAATGCACCCTAACGCCAGGTAATTTGGGAAGAACATTGTTGAAAAAATAAGTTTTTGAATTTTTCCTAAATATTTCAAAGAATGTAGTTTTTGAATCTTTCTTACAAAAAATTCAAAATGACCAATTGTGTTGAAGATAGGCCTATATATTATTTTTGAGAATACAAAATGTAATGGACATCTAATTGAGCATTTGAGGTAACTAGGCTGTGTGTACTGAAGATGTTTTGTCTGCAGGATGGTGTTGCGTATTCGGTGTGACGCTACAGTAGCCCAATGTCAGCTGGGGATGAAGTTCGGCTGTGATCCGCTGGTCGAGGCTCCTCGTCTGCTCAAGCTGGCCGCTGCGCTGGGAGTTACGGTGGTGGGGGTGAGTTTCCACGTCGGCTCCGGCTGTCAAGATCCTCCCGTGTTCCGTCGAGCCATCTCTGCTGCCCGTGACCTGTTTGACCTCGGCGGCCAGCTGGGCTTCAGCATGAGCTTGTTGGACATCGGTGGTGGTTACCCCGGCAACCGAGGCAGCAGCATTGATCAGGTGAGTTGGCAAAAACGGTATGGGTCTTGCGCTATGGTGTGAGTGTTGGAGTAGGAATATACGGATTATCTTAACAGAGTGTACTGTGATAACGTTGTTCCACAGAGAAGTAAGGCACAGAGGAAACAGGCTTACAGGACAACCGTGTGCCTTCAACTCTTGTATTTTATGCCGGAAATATAATTGTGACGAGCAAGGAAGAGCCAAAATGGCAAGCATTTTGCGGAACGGAAATTTCTATTGCACAGGGCACCAGGGTCTTCCCTCACCGTGAGCGTTGTAGTACATGAAGGTGATGGCCGGTGCGGGACCTTTCAATAAACGCTACTTAGTTGTACCAAGGAGTCTATCCTTTGTTCCTTACTTCTCTGTATTATTCATAGAGATAGGCCTCCAGAGCTGTTAGATGTATATGACAAATTTTCCATCAACTTTTGACTCCTCGAAGTGGATGTTGGGTTTGGACTTCTAATAAGCTATATCATACAACCTGAATCAAGGATCTGACGAAGAATATGCTATGGCTTGATAGAAGCCCATACCCAACATCTACTTCAAAGAGTCAGATTTGTGACGGAACATTTGGTACATACCTTGTAGGGAACTGAATTTAAGCATTCCAACTGAAAATTATTGATCAGAAAGCTCGGGAATGTCTTTTTCAAGCATTTGTAATTTGTATCCTGTAGATTTAAGTTTATTTATTTTCGCTCTTGAGCTTGACATCATAGTTTATAATCTGAGTGGTTTCTGCCTACTGATATTTTCTCTAACTAAGTAAGTATTATCTGGTGTAAAATGGTCCAGTGATACTAATAATACTCCATGTGATGTCAATATAGGTTTTTAATTTATTAAGATTTACAAATATCTTCTTTAGGTGCACCATATTTTCTACTCTTCTTTGTTTAATCGGTTTGTTGGATTTTGTTATGCTTCTCTAACATTTTTCTTAGGTTTTTGAATTATTTAGGTGATTCAAGGTGGCGTCATTGATAGTCTATGAGGTTCTTTGCTTGAAATCCTGAAAATGTACTATAATAACTCATACAGTCTACATTATTATTAGTATTATTACCCATGGACCAAATTTAGTTGTAAAGTTTATATTTTTAAATTACTGCCGTATGGTTTGTAAAATACATGATACCTTTGAACTATTTGCACATATTTTATTATAACTATCTCATCATCATTAGATCCAGACGTCTGTGTTCACATACCATCAATTTTTCCTCAACTCATCAAGAATTTAATGGTTTTGCAATCATCCTTTGAACAACTTCTTTTTTGCCATCCAAGCTATAGCAACAAAATTATTACCCTCGAATCACAAGCTTAGATCTTTCATAGTTCACCATTGTCTCTTGTTTTTCATTGTAGTACACAAGTGTTCAAATTTCACATTTTTCATTTCGGCACATTTTGTTCTACAAAACTATTGCTATGTATTTTTAGGTTGATGGTGTATTTACTAAAATGTTCAGTAACATCATACTGACAGGAAGTTTATTCTTTAACAAAGAAATGGTATCAGTGCTGATTCCAGAAAATTTGAGTTATAGCGTTGTGTAGAAATAAATTATTTTCTAGACTATCCTCATGTTCATGAGATATTAAATAATGCATTTCAACTTGTCTATACTTATGTTTCTGTTTATTATTTTCTGCCCAGTCAATCTTAATAATGACTCTGATCTCAGTATAGTTGTTCTCTTTTCAAAGGATTTCAGTCAAATATAACAATGGAGTTTCTATCTTCTATTGTGATGCTGTGTTATTTCCTGTTGTCAGCGAGAATATTTCACACAAAAGAATCATTTGACTTGGCAGGGTCTGGAGTTTAATTAGGAGTGATTATAGTTCTTCTTCAAGATCTAGAATGGCTACTTCTATTACATTTAACGATTTAAAAAATATTTCTTCTTGTTAAGCGTTGATGTCATCTACAAAACTGGCTGTGTTTACTTGTCCTTTTTTTAGATAAATCATCACTCTCACTCACAGTTAAGACTGAAACATTACTTTTAGGCATCCATCTTAAGATTGTGTCCATTGGATTTAGGAATTTATATTTTGCTTCAGACAAGATCAGGCATGGCTACCTTTTCATGTATATTCCTCACCTTACTTACTGCTTACTGCCATGTCCACTTGTACTCAAGCTGGTGCCTTGCCTCACCAAAATGTTGTCGGCAATTCTCTCAGTTTTCTGAATCTTCCTCTATTAGTCTAATTTTTTCCATATTTTTCACCTAGATTTGGAAAATCTTCTATTAAAAACCAAAACTTACAAACCAAAGTACACTCTTGGCTTATAGGTCTACTCTTTAATTGTGGATTGCAGTGAAACCTTGAATGAAATCTCATGCAAAACAAGCACTTGGTATTGTTTCTTTTCATATAAAACTTGTATCACCAATCAAAAATGTTTTGCTTCTGGTGTTTGGTCAACTCAAGATGCAGATCCATATAACATGAATAAGATGTTATCAAATTTCCTTGCTCATTAACATTAAATTTACATTGCTTCATCTGCAGACATAACTGGTTTAGTGCTGTTGTATAATGACATGTTCACTGTTCAGCTAAAAAGTTAAACCACATGTGGGGTCAAATAAAATAAGCATTTATAGGAGATATTATTGTTGGTTTTAATATGCACATTTTTACATATATTTTAACCTCAATGTTTCAGAATACATTAAAATGAGTATGTCTTATAATAGCAATGGGTGCAAGTTAGGTATGTCTCTATTTCTTCTGGTTGGTTGTAACTAAAAAATAATATTATTTAAGATTCCTACTGAAATTTAATTTGTTGTTAGCAATGTATTATAAAGCTTTAAGTGATGTATAAAAGACAATTTAATAACATTTTTGTGTTTGTTATTTTAAAGATACTTATCTATATTTTTAAATTAAGTTCCAACCAAGCCAAAGCCAAGCAATCTAGATCAAATATAAGACCACTGTCGTGTCCTTAACTTCATCCACTACTGTTCTAGGTGAGTTTCATCCTTTAAGGATGATTATTCACGTATATTTTTCTTCACATAATTTTTGTCAACAAGGACTTGACTATTCGTCCCATAACTGTGGGATCAATCTTGAATGGCAGTGAATAAAGTGAACACTGCAGTGGTCTCAAATTTGAGATAGCTAGCTTGCTTAGTCACGACGAGAGCTTAATTTATGGACAGCCCTCGTATTAACAACAAACCTTGATTTAAAGGCACCCTTTATGTTTGACCTTAAATCATTCTTCAAGTGTTAAATTAAATCTTGAAATCAGATACACATTGTCATTTTGACCAAAAATTTGTATTTGTTATTCTGTGTTTGGCTTATCTCAGAAACAACTCTACAATGAAATCAGTCTTGTTTAGTTGAGAACCAAGTAGAAGCATTTCCGTATGTTTGTACCTCATGCCCATGATTAAAAAGCCTAATAAAACTGTTTGATTGGTCTGTGTTGTCATTCACGCCTATCCCAGTTACGTCCGCAATAACCTAACCATAGTGATAAGAGCGCGCCCAGTCCACAGGTAGGTAGGACAGTGGATTTGGTCGCGGCGCGAACATTGCCTCAACTCAATCTGCTCTATTTCCAGTTTGGAGGAAAGTGGAAACATCAAATGGAAAAGAGGTTTCGACAAGTGTGTTTACGCTCGGAGAGACGGCAAAAGCACGGAGCGAAAGCGTGTACTAGGGAGCAAATTTGGCTAACGGGGCCTCTTAGGCCCGGAGTTACATGAGTGATCCTGAAACATTAGTTGCATACTGCACAAGTTTGTATTTAGGTGAATTTTAGCTCTAAGTTTTTAACTTTAGCGTTAGTTATTTCAGTGTTGTAAATACTGATTGCCGAGGGTTTTGCTGCTTTTGAACCTGGTTCGCCCAGTTGATGAGATATGTTTTACCGATGATTGTCATCTCTTGAATGTTCTGTTTACGCTTTAATCAATCTTTCTTCTCCATTGCCGAGCCAGTGAACAAAGATCTGTTAGTTTAATCATTTTCATGTAGAACACTCATCAGTTAATCAATGTTTTTCTGTTTTACTTGTACAATCATCTTGCCACCTGTGCTATACAAACAACCACATGTGTTGTACTTTAAAAACTTATCCATCTCCTATGGTAAATTCTGAATTGTGTTTGGTAACAGTTACGACCAAAATCTACTTTTGACGGATCATATTTTATATCATTTTATTGTCTTCCTTGGATCAGTTAATTAAGTGTTTTCTGGCATTAATCCACTTTTCCTTAACTTAATATTAAATTCCCTTCTTTTGGAATCACACCCATTTTCTGTGGTCAACCTTCATTTTTTATTTAGTTTGTTTATCCCGAAGTATATCTTCTGTAAGCTCTGAAATCCATCTGTTTACTTGTTCCATAACTGTAGTATTTTTTTCTGATTCGGTCCTAAGGAGCTCAAATCAAGTTACTGAGAAACAAGATGTGTTTTCTTTATTTTGCTTGTACTGATGGCTCTATTTTCTTTTACTATATTACTTAATAAAGCATTATGTTTTTAATGTCATGCTTGAATATTAAGAAGAGTACATCTTCATTATTGTATGCTTCATCCACTGATGACCATATTACGTTTGTGACCTCATTCCATCGTCTCCTGATATCCTCGGTAAATCTCTAATTTTTAATTGTGAGATTTTCTTTAACTACTATGTTGTATCAAAGGATTAACCAATTTTTTCCTGTCTGTCTTTAAATGTGTCATTTGATTTGGTTTTGTTTTGAGCCATCTATATTAAATAATACTGATTGACTCCATTGGACGACTTTCAACCCTTTAAACTGAAATTACTTTTCTATATTTAATATTAAATAAAAGCTTCCTACATGAAGCTTTCCTGGGCCTGAAGAAAATTCACCTCAAGGCTCCGTTCCATTAGCTTTCTCTTGCGTATTATCATTATTTTATCATCAAATTCTTTTGAACTGAATATTTTCCAGAAATCAATGAGATGTAATTCACCCTTATATATCTTCTGACATTTATTTGAACAACTTCTTCTTGTCCGAAAGTGTCAATGTTCATCTTACTCATATTCTGAGGATTTGGATTTTATGACGTTGGATCTTGACTTTTCACATGATGCTCTTCTGAGAATTAAAAACTTCGATCATTGGCTTTTAATAAATGGTCTTATTTAAGGAACCAGCTGATCTTAGTCAGTAACAAAGCAACAATACTTTCATTCAAAACCAATGTTTCACTAATTTCATCATACACACACCCTAGTGTGTGGACATCTTTGTTGATCAATATTTAGTTACTTCATCGTCACAATGTAAATTCTACCCTGTCCTATTAGAAGGAATTTTCAAGTTTTAAAATAGGTTGTTTAAGCGCCCTGGGCAATCAGTATAGTAATAATAAGCATTGTAATTTTATTGTAATATTCCAAAGTAACATGTAACTAACATTAAACTTTTCAGCTCTTTTAATTCCACCGGTAATCATTCTTCAGTGTAGCTTATTTTACAAATTTTTGTTTTGTTCATGCTTTTGTATCATGTGTATGTTGTTAGGTATTCAAATTTTAATTCTCTCATATAAAAATAGCTCATAAACACAACAATTTACCAATTGAACTTTCGCTGGAAAATATTTCAATATCAAATACGTTAATACACTTCATAAATCATTCATAATTAATTCACCCAAAATAATACATAACACAAAACATTTAGGAAACAGTTTTTTTCTTAACACAAATACTTGACACTTTAATAATGTACTTTTTCTATCATTGTTACAGTTATACATTTTCATTGAACTATCCATTTGACATCAATTTGTTTTTAAATCTACCCAAATATTTGACATGTAGCCTATCTTTATATCTTTAGTAGGGTTAATTGTTTTTTTTTTGTTTTTTTTTTAAATTGTCATTTATTGTATGTTGTGGGCAATTGGTGTAATACACATAGTTTAAAAAAACTCACTTTAAACTACATAACATAAAATCTATTTTTGTTATTGAAAGCCTTAGATCAATCTAAAAAAATATGTACCTCATAATTGTGTTCCAATCATTTTTTGTTAGGGTATAAAATAAAGACTCTTTCATGTGTAAGCCTTTAGATTTATTAACAAATATATTGTTAATATTGTTAATTTCTTAGGAAAATTCTAGTTGATCAGTATTAACATCACATCAGTCTCTTTTTAAGTTTTTATGTTTTCAATTAATGTTATGTGTAAAAACACCATTTCCCACAGCAGTCAGCTTCTTGCTACTGAGGTGTCTGTTAGAGTCTACATAACGTGTTTGTCTGCCTTTAGATCTCCGAGGTGGTGAATGCAGCTTTGGACGACTACTTCCCCATCTCACTTGGCGTGCAGATCATCGCAGAGCCCGGCAGGTTCTACGTCGCCTCCGCCTACACTCTGGCCACACTCATACACTCAAAGCGGGACACCATGTACTACATCAATGACGGTGTCTACGGCTCCTTCAACTGCATCTTGTACGATCACGCTGTCGTTAAGGCGATCCCACTCGAGGTGTGTGTTGTTTAATTTAAGTTGATTTGTATCTATAGTTGAGCAAAAGGGGGGGAAAATTAAATTTTGCACCAATCAAAAGTTTAGTGAGCGACTGTTGTTCAGGTTCGCCTACATAAATGAACTCTCGTCTCCACTCATTTGCCTGTGGGAATTCGTTAGACAGTTCGTACGCAGTTCTGTTGTGTTTGATCCCAACTGTCCAAGTCTAAACATAGTATACAGTGTTTCTGATACAGGAGGGGAAAACGGATCAAGTTTAGCTCAAACTGTGGAGTCAGAATACAACACAACCATGTCAGATAGATATAAGAATCGTTTGACTGTATAAATAGGAGTTTATATACAAAAACGGTGAAAGTTGTAAAAACATAAAACCAGTAAAAATATACATGTAATCATATAAAAATAATAACTTGAAATGTTATCAATCAATGAAAGTTTCTGATTATATTATGTGTGCAGAACAAGGGAGGCAAGCCGCTGCTGTCGTCTGTGTGGGGCCCGACCTGCGACGGACTAGACCAGGTGTTGGACAGTGTGTTGCTGCCGCCCCTGGACATAGGGGACTGGCTTGTGTTTGAGGACATGGGCGCCTACACTCTACCTGTTGCCTCAACCTTCAACGGCTTCCCCGTACCCAAGGTGCATGCTGTCATCGATGAATCCGTCTGGTGAGTTGCTACGTTTGAATGTCAGTTTGTTGTTCTTTTATGTCCTACCTTGACATCCTCCATAGTCTCTAGCTCGGAACTGCTTCACATTACTTCAGGCTAGGCCTAGAATGTCATGGCATTGTCACGTAAACATAATCCATTGGTTATTGGTGGCATTCGAACCCGTAACCATTAGACTAGCTCGCTAGCCAATGTCATTGTAGATATAAGGTTAAATATTAAAAGCTTATATTAAAGGCTTACATCGTTTGTAACGGATTAGGCCTAGAGTTTACCTAGCTTTAATTTGAGAAAATTAGAGTCCAAGGTCAAATAGACACTAGACACATAATAAAATGCATATACATAACTCTTCATATTTTGTTCTAATGTAGGACCCCATCTTAAAATGCAACCAATTCTTCTAAGAAAAACAAATTTAAATTTGTTTTAGACTACTGTATCTCATGAATTAGTTGAACCCAATCAATTAAATTGTAACCATTGTCAAAATTAAACAGGAATTCTTTCTATTCTGTTCCAGGCGTTTCTTGAAAGGCTGTCTTCCCCTGACAGAGGACCACTTCATTGCACAGAACAACAACTGGACGTCAGTCTGGGACATTCCCTCTCCTGAGCAGTCTACCCCCTCCTCCCCCTCTCCTTCTCCCTACATATATGAACTCATGGCTTGATGGATACTCGGCTCTGCTCGGCGACCCTGGTTGTCATGGCAACATCACAATCTGCTATCAACTTTCCACCTCGTACACAAATCCTCATCGATTGTCAGCTTTATTTTGATTTAAAATTGTTTAAATTTTACAAGTAACTGTTAAGTTATAATTTAACATCATTAAAATGTTTTGTTGTAAATTGTTTCCAAGTGCAGTTTAATTTTTTGTGTGATGAGGATGACTGTGTAGCTGTGCTTTGACAACCAAACCGGCTTCTGATTTTCGGTTGACGGATGATTGTTTTACTCAGGTCTATTTTAGTATAGTCTGGTTTTTATAGTCACCTTCGCACAATTTAATGTTGATAGTAATCATTATCATTCTCCTTTTGAATTGATTTTAAAAGCTACATTTTACATGTTTACATTTCAAGGTGACTATAATATTATAACATTCTTTATTGTTATCTGAATATATTAAATACTAGTCATCATTGACATTGATAGCTTATTTTTAATATGCCTATAGATTTTGTAACAATTTCACTACAAAAATCAAGTGTATTGATTAATTGGTCTTTTAATACAGCACAACAGTAATTTTTATTTAGTAATAATATTTTCAATCAATGATGACTTGATTGTAACCTTTAGTCCGATTAGGGAAAGAACCATTCCAACAAATCAGTAAACAGTCTTATTCTTTTTATGTTTATACAATTTCTATTTGGGTTTTTTGGGTAAGGTCATGGTGGGAGAGTAGAAGACGTGGACAGCCCTGGTGGCGCGGGGCTTGTTGTTCGAATTTGCGAAGAGGCAGCTTTGGTGGTGCATCAAAGTAAATAATATTTTTGTTTTATTAAAATAAATTGTGTGTTGTAACTGTAAAACTGTGTAGATGTAGCAATAAAATTACCAATGAAAATGTGTGATTTTTTTACCCACAATCTTTGTAGAAGTTTTAGAAAATTGTGGACCCACAATCTTTGTAGAAGTTTTAGAAAATTGTGGTTTTGTTGTGATACATAATGTTGGAATATATTCAATTTGATGTAGTTGAGAAACTACACACTTCTCTGAATGCATAACGTTTTATCATATTATGGCATGTATATAGAGCAGTGTTGGGGAAGCTACTTTTAAAATGTAGCTAGCTACCACTTCTGCTACATTTCCAAAAAAAGTAGCTTAGCTACAGCTACAGCTACAGTTCCGAAAAAGTAGCTAGCTACAAATACAGCTACAGTTCCGAAAAAGTAGCTAGCTACAACTACAGCTACAATGAAATGTAGCTACAGCTACAATTTTAGCTACTTTTCCAAAGACGTTACTTTTTTTCCACGCACATTAGGTAAATGTAAAATTAATTGCAACTACATTTTTATTGAACAAACATTTAAACAAAAAATGTCAGTATTGTACTTGGAAAACAAATTATTCCTAGATTGTATTTAATTTGTTGGCATTATAAACCTAACATTACAACAACGGAACCAAATAGTTGGGTGTCCCATCATATTTAGTATTTATTTTTAAATATTGCATTATTTTTAAGCATCTTATCTGTAAATGTCATTAGGTTCAAAAGACATACAACCAAACTAGATTAATTTATATATGTCTTATATCAACAATTAAGACCAATAAAACTGTAAAACGATTATTTAATTTTGTGTTACAGAGCCTAGCCTACTGAATTTGGAGTTTATTGCCTTTCTTTATTTTTAATGTTAAAAACGACATTGCTATAACTTTTAACCATAGTGATGAGTTACTTGTTCTATGAATAACACTTTTCAATGTCAAGAAATCGTCCTTTATTGTCATTATGCATAGGGCAAATTGTGCTTCAACCTAGTTGGTGCAGAAAACAGTATTCAGCAACTTATCCTGAAATCGGCTTTTAATTTAAACATGTTGAAAATTCTAAAGCAAAAATTAATAGACGAGTGTCTCACTAAGAGGTTTATATTTTTGAATTAATATACCAGTTGTATGAAACACTACTAATTAGAAACTCTATGGTTATAAAAAATACATATGTAAAAAAAATGCCCTCGAGTATCATTTGATTCTGATTGATCAAAACAAAATGGCGGTGTAACCAAATTAACAAATCAGGTTTGCTGACGGGATAAGAAAATTGTAAGCGATTTATGGACTTCAAACTTAAGCTTTGTATTGATCAAACTGAAGTCCATTAATCACATTTTTGCATCAAATTAATTTCAATTATGATTTAAGTCCAAATGTATCTCTATAACTTGCGTGTCATTTTAAAGAAATACTACAAATTGAAATGGTTTTGCAAATAAAATTTCGTAGTGATTGGTCACGATCAAGTGGGACTCGGAGGTGTTTGTTTACTCATTTTTGTGTTTTGTTGCAGCTTCGATGTGTCTGGTATATTAGTTCAAAAATAGCAATATTTGTGTAGCACACCCTGTATATATTATTTTATTACGTTGAGTTTATTAGAAAGCATATATGTTTTCCAAAGACGACATAAAGACTACAGAAAAACTTGACAATACTCAACATTTTTACAATTAAGTCTCCACTTGTATTGTTTTTAGATACTAAGTTACCTTTTGGCTTTTACGTATAGAATATGTATAAAAGATCTTAAGCTGACAGACTTTTGTCAAATATTCAGGAATTCAAAATTTCAGAAAATACCCAGACTGGGGACCGGTTTACTTTTTCTTAAAATCCATGTTTTAGCCCCTGAGCTGTATAATAATTAAAAATAGGCTTTACCTTCGTCACTGCAGCTCAAACACACCACAAGATGACGTACCATGATTAATCATTGATAAAAAAACCCCTCAATATATTTCATATAAGTTTGCCAAAAGACTGTTTAATAATTAATATATAAACAGTCATATGTTTTTCAATTGTTTTGTTAAAAAACAGTAAATAGTTTAGTGTGTTGTTTTGTTGAATACAATAAAGAAGATAAAGTTTTTGTTAAAATTGATTTTGTCATTTCTAATGTTTGATATTAATCGTCCGTGATATCAAAGGAATTGAATCACGTATAGTGACGACCTCAAAGAATTTGAGCTGCAGTGACAAAGGTAAAGCCTATTTTTAGTTACTTTTTCTATTTGATGTCCCCAGAGGCAAAAACACTATTGGTTAAAATTGTTAATATTGTGTGCACCTAAAAATGCATGCTCGATTTTGATGAAATTAGACATGAACGTGTAAGGCGGGATGAACTTGAATGAGTTTGCAGTCCAGCAAGACTGGGTCTTATAAACAGAGTGTTATGTTGTTTTGAAATTCTTATGTAAACTGATGCGTAGTCATACAATAATTACAGGTTACGAAGAAAATTTTAAAAATTCATTAAAATTCCTATGTTATTTTTACGGAGAAAAATAAAAGGTACTTACGTATTATACAGAGGCCACTTATTTTACAGCGCGCTGCGGCGGTTGGGTTAAGTTGGGTTATCATAAATATGTTTGTAGAACTTTCCTAGTTTCGTTATGAATCGAACTATACGAGATGAGTCATAAAAACTTATGATAACCCAACCTAACCTAACCGCCGCAGCGCGCTGTAAAATAAGTGGCCTCCGTATAATACGTAAGTACCAAATAAAACTGTTGTAGTTTCAATTCATCGATATATTTTTATTTAATTTGGCGAATTCATTTATTTCATGTTATTAAACCAAATTCAAAAAGCTGTAATTTATAAATTAAAATTAGGTACATAAATATTTTTTTACATGATTTTCAACCAGATGCATATAGTTTCATTAAGATCCGTTGTTGGAAAATAAGTGTTTTTGGGAACTATTTCGTTATCGATTTTCTCTGTGAAATTTTAACCCCTGTAGAACTATATCCCGTATTTTGGCTGTTTACTTATGGGACACTTTATTTGTATAAGCATTCTTGGGATGCCTTTTGTAGTAAGGTTGCGGCCTCATCATCATTCTTCAGTTTTCAAGTTCCGGTTAACGTGTCTGTAGTATGTTTAGTCAAAGAGTTTTTGGGAACAATTTCGTTCTGGAATTTTCTATATTTTGATTTGACCCATAAAACTATTTTCAGGAGTCACTGTTTAGTGTATAAGTGCAGGTTCAGGTCTCGTAAAATAAGTCGTCAATGTGATTACTTAATGAAATTAATGTATAAATACCTGTTTCGTGGTAATCCTAATTATTGCAACTAGTTTAGACTTTCTTGTTAGTCATCACAGGAGTGAAGGATGTCAAAAGGAAGAGATCACTTAAGAAGGTCATAGTTACACATGTACCTTTATGGTAAAAACGGTACATTTAAAACAAATAAAAAACGGTAACTGCAGTTTGGGGAATGATATGTCACGTATTGACTCGTCACTTTAAGACTTTTCTATGTTTTTTGTTTTAAATGCGCCGTTTTTACCATTTTAATGTCCGTGTTCGTGTTGTGTGTAATGAACCTTCTTATGAAGTGATCTTTCTTTTGACATCCTTGACGCCTGAAGATGATGACCTATAGTAGAAAGTCAAAACTAGTTGCTACACTAGCAGCAATTATACCATACGTTTACCACAAATCAGGCATTAACACCTATTTCATATACTCAACGTATTGGAGGCTAACATAAAAATATAACTTTACATTACATCACTTTGTTTTACTGGTGTGCCATTGGAATAAAAAAATGTAACAAAGATCAAAATCTACTTTATATTGAACAATTTAGGGTCTGATGTCTAATTGAAATTACTACAAGTTCATCGTCAACAGTGAGTGGGGAAGTTGTTTTTTTTTCCCAAACAATAAAACTTTATTTATACATTTCAAACAATTCAACATATGACTATGATTTTCAATCAAATATAAATGTTTAAAAAAATAAAATGAAAGCTCAATAGAGCAATGGGGGAATTGCGGCACCATCTTCAAATTGAATGCTTCGAATTTTTCGTCTAGTTCCCCGTAGCCTTAGCGAAACTGCTCGAATGATGGAAAGCTGGCTTTGGATCCTCAACCATCCGATAATTTGGGAGTATGGTTTTCTCCATTTTACAGCCAGGGCTTCGCTTGTTCTCCTCTGAAACGCTTCATATTCTTTGTGGGGGACTCCTTCCGTGGAACATATTAATGGTGTGAAGCTTCCTCTGATGTCTTCGGCTGCTTTGTCATATTTATTGTGTTTCTGAACGGCATGGTTTCGAGATATTGTTCCCCATTCTTGGTTGGCGTAAGAGGGAGCGTCAGCATTAACAATGCGATTATCAAAAAACGCTACTCTCTCAGCCTCCCAAATACCATTAACTTTAAAATCAGCTTTTAAAGCAGGCACATTGTTTGCAGGGTCAGCTTCTCTCATAATAGGCTCGACTTCAACCCCTTTCCAGCCATATTTGTTATCGCAGCACAGTGGTCTCGATGTTGATCATGCCCATGTTTGATCAATCCTCCTTTTTTACAATTTAATGCATGTGTAAGATTCATAGGTTGATCACAACCATCACATCGTACTGGTAAATTTCTTAGTGTGCGGCCATAGCGAATTGACAAAGCATCTCTGAATTGATCCGGGGACAAATCCGTATGATCAGATGCACATGGTGTCACAGTTAACCATTGGCTAGTATTCCCTGCTACAATTCTAATTATTGGCTTCTTTTGACTTTCAGGAAGTAATTCCATAATTCGTTCATTATTTGCTTTAGCCAACGTGTCTTTTTCTAGTTTTCTCTTCTTTTTTACATCTTGTAGTGTTGATACATGATCATTAATCTTTAATGGTTGTCCATTTTTAATGGCTAATATTATTTTTTCTGTGCATTGTTTTGATGTTTTAAATGAAATACCATCGTTCTTTGTCGGGTCCTGAATATTTAAGCCTCCAAAACGAGTAGGGAGAGAGAACAAGTCATGTTCAAGTTCAGAAATCTCTTGTTCGAAAAGGTTGGGAGTGAAATGGCGATGTATGGCAGTTTTTAAGTCTTCGTATTCTTCACTAAATCCCTCTGTTACTCTTTGAAGAAATGCCCATTCATTTTGTAATGACTTAGTAAAGGCGGTATACGCTGCTTGAGGACTTTTATGTGCAGCTATGCCAAATTTCTTTACACAATCAACCCATTTTTTTTACTTTTTCTTTCACGAATTCCTTCTTTTCTTCTGAGCTACCAATAATACCCCCTAAAAACCTGTACAAGTTGTTGATTTGTGAAATTTTGTGAACGCTCATCACCATTCATCGTCCAAGGATATCAGAGCAGATCAGTCTTCTAATAAGTGTAAGCATAGATAAAACATACTCCCTTGTGTTGCTTAGTCTATGGTGTAAGTGTCGTCGTCAACATCGCCGTGGTCGCTAAAGCCATGACTGTCTCCCTCCGCTACGATGAAAGATGTTCAGATTTTATCGTGCGATTGTACACACGATTTAATCGTGAACACATACGAAGCTCACGATTTTGCCATGATACGGCGATGTTCAAGTTTTCACTGCGAGCGATCGAGATTTTGATTTTCGATTTTGTCGCCCGCGGTGGCAAATTACTCATTAGTATGCAGGATATAGGCAACTGCCTAGGGGCCACAGACAGAAAAATAAAAATAAAATTGCTGTAAAAATAGTTTGAAAAGGCTTTAAAAAAAACTAACAAATTTAAAGCCTGTTTCTTAAAATTTTCCGGAGGAGGACCCTCGAACGGCCCGTCGACTCAAGGGGTATGTTTTATTCATAGTTGTAGACATTTAACTTTTATTCGGGGCTGAGCTGGGTATTGTAATATTGCAATAGAGCCATGAGCAAGATTCTTCTAGTTGGTACTAATCTAACAAAATTTTACAGCGTGTCAATTTTCTGGCAGAGTTGCTGACGCCGTGCCGGTGCTACCATTGAAAAATCAATGGTGTTACCTCCAGTTTTTTTTTTCTATCTAACTGATTATCACTACAGTATATCACATTCATTCAAAGTTTAATATTTAATGCCATTTGTTGGCAGCACTGACATTTTCACTTTTATAGGAATTCTGGGTAAATAAACATATGGAATTTGGAATTTCATTCATTTCCATCTGTCTGTTCTGTTCGTTTGTTGGTCTGTTCCTTTGAAGACAATATGGAGGTACCGTCAGAAGCATCATACTATTTACATTGAGGTGAAATCGCAAGTTTTGGCAAAGTTGAGCCAAGATCCTTTACAAGTATGTAAATTTGAGCGAATATTTCTTTTGTTTATGTTTTTGTTTTCACTTGAGTTGTAAAATCAGTCTATGATAGTTACCCAATAAGATTAAGCCTACTAACGAGCCTAGTCAGGTTGACTTGCCTTTTTAAACTTAATTAAACCTATGCTTATTTAATAACCACGTTAGTTTGCATTAAAAAAACATAACTTCTGTTAAATTATTTCTGAACTGTAGGTGATGTTTTGACACGAGCCATTCAATACTACGTTAAACAACCCAGTTAACTTAACATTATAATAATGTGGTAGGCCTAGGACTAGCCTAAGTTATTAAGTTTTGTTTCCTTAGGTTAAGTTAACTATCCTACCTAGAACTCAAAACGATCATGGATAGGCCAATGGTGGTTATGTATTAATTCTCTCTTGCATTGAATTAAGTTAAGTTAGTTATTTGTTTCGGTCCCTGGTAATACTTAAGAAGACATTCTAATTTAAGTGATAACAATTTTGGCAAATATTTACTGTATTTACATTAGGATATGATGTTATTTTTATATGTCTACTTACAGTATTTTTAACGCTGAATCCAAAAATGCGATCAGTTTTTGTCGGAGAGATTCCTAAGTTGCCATAGTGGCCGTAAAACGAAGGTTAGGATTACGAATCTAAGAATAATTGAGCGGTATTGAAGGTAATGGTAATATGGCGTGGTCTGGACTGGACGGGTCCGTACTGAGTGAGGAGTGAGGAGGACTGAGTGAGAAGAGCATAAAAAACTGTTTATTCTTGATCTAATGCGGAATGAAATCAAATCAATTCGTTTTGATTTTTGAAACCAAATAATCAGTTCTTATTTAGGCATCTGAGGAAGGTAGGTCGGGTTTTATGCGGATTCGTGACTGTATTAAGTGTTTTGAAGTGAGGTTAGATTAGGAAGGTAAAGGTTCATTATAACCTAACCTTTAACTTACCTAATCTAACCTCACTTCAAAGGACTTAATATAGTCACGAATCTGCATAAAGTCTGACCTATCTTCCTCACATGCCTTTTCTGACATAAACTGCGATTTAAACATTAATATTAAGGTTGGGTTGGGTTAGGTTAGATTAGATTAGATTAGATTATGTAACATCATTTATTAGATTGCTGATACATTAAATTATGCACTGTGGCACGTTTTCACTTTTAGACACAATGGGATTATGTACTATGGCATTATGCACTATGGCACGTTCATTAACAGACGTTGAGGCATTAGCCAATGGTTGAGGATTGGAATGAGGACGATGATCATGTCGGCAGTGGCCTAGCTTCTATTACTGATATTTTACGTGAATTAATTCTATTTTGTTTTATATTTCAAGTTCATGTGATTTCGTAGTTGATTTATTGTATTTTCTAAACAGTACCAAAGTTCTTTGAAAAATCTAGCTATTGCATATTGTAACTCTGATTTTGCTCTCATGGCGTTGTGTGTGGTTTTGTCTGTTTAGTATTGAATGTAGAATGTAAACAACTGACAGCTGTTTCCACTCCCTTCCACCCCTTTTAGTGTTAGTCGCCACTAGAATTTGGACTCGTCCATACCACAAATATGTTAATAAATCTACAAAACTGAAGCTTAATATTAATTATTTAACTGTACGGCCACTTAGGAATCTCTCCGGCCAAAACTGATTGCATTTTTGGATTCAGCGTTAAAAATACTGTAAGTAGACATATCAAAATTACATCATATCCCAATGTAAATGCGGTAAATAATTACCAAAATTTTCACTGATAAGACTTCTGATTTTAAAAATCTTCAGTAGGCCCTAGCCTTCAGGAACAGTTCTTGGAAAGACTTGCTTAACCTATTATTAATTTATTCTTTATATCTGAACTTTTAGATAATCTCAAAACTACCATTTCAACACATTGAGGATTTGCAGGATTTAAGCTCAGGTCTCCTTGGCTAAAGTTGTCCGTTCTAACCAATAACAGACTGTTTCCAATAACTCAGTAGATTAGTGCTATCAAACTTATTCATAAGTGTTAATTTCTTAGGTCTATCTTGAAACTGATGATGTTAATTAGGCCTACCGCAAGTACTGTGAATGTTTATTAAATTAAGGCCTAATCAATATTAGGCCTGCGGTACTTAGGTGACACCCTATTAGAAAGAAGCTCAAAAGATTTTTCACTTGGTAACCTGGATCTTAGTTTGAAATTTAATACTTGTGTACTCACACAAATCACAAAAAAAGAGAATTAGCTACTGCACTGCATACACGCACACCAACACCTTGGAGAATCACATCGTAACTTAGCCCTAGGCCTAGTCTAACTTACATTTACTTAAAAAGGCTCTACCAAACCCTCCCCAAGGGCTTTCCTTTTGATTGAGAGTTAATGTTTTTTCCTCATATATCAAAATGAGCTTATATCATCTAATGAATCGGTAAACTAGTGGTTTTTGAAGGTCTGGTTGTAAATAAGGGTCTGACAACCAGACCAGTTATTTTTAAATATTTTCTAGTGGTCTGGCAAGTGACTAACTTAATGATAATTTGACTTTGTTTAAGGGTTGCAGTTTGGTTCATTATTATATGTTAACAGTTGGCGTTGTAACTTAGTTGGTCAATTTTATTTCTGGTGTTTTAAGCTATCAGTGTTAACTTAACTAACTTAATTAAGTGATGGTTAATTTTTTGTCCAGGAGTACCTATAGTTTCAAGGATTAAATAGAGCTATTGACCAGTTTACGACGTTGAGTTTTATCAAAATGTGGTCTAAGTAAGTCTTATCAGTAGGGTTGAGCTGTAGAGGGATTCTTCTAAACGTTTTTAACATTTATAACCAAATGTATAGCATATAGGCTACTTACAATGGAAATTGGTTATGTTAAAAAGCTAAGATCAGCACATTCTCTGTAACCACTTGAATCCAACTTAAATGCTCATTGCGTGCGGCATTGTCATCGATTAAGATGGTATCCAAGTGTGCCATTCTGGCCAGTCACCGGGGGGAGCAGATCAATGCAAACTTCCATCTGTTAGTTTGGCATAGACACTTGATTTGGGAACATATGAAATTTGCTTGCATTTTGAGGTTAAACACTGTACTAGTGTATGACTAGCTGTGTATGTGCTTTTGCAGAATTTTGTTATTAGGGCCTGTTAGCAATTTTGTTTAATGTTATTAACTACCTCCTCGGTGACTGGAACACAATACATGCTATACTGTGGCCCTCCTAATTTGATCGAACTGAATTTAAACATTTTCGCCCACTCATCCACGCAGCACATGGCTGTTACTGCTAGCTTTTTAACCGATTATATTGATCCAACAGAAAACTAATAATGTAAAGTTGTTTCCGCCCAAAATTCAAAGCATTTTTCTCTGAGATAAGTGTATAGGCCAATCCATCCCTTAAAGTTATCACATTTATCCACAATGGTGGCATTGGTATTGTAACTTAGGTCTAATCCATACCACCCCTCAGCTCTAATCTTGTTATCAGTGGTGATAATTTTCGTAGTTCTTGAAGACAGAAGATTTCCAAGTTTTTTTAGTATAATTGAAGGTTACTTTTAAACTCTTGGCTGCTCCAATAAGATTATCAAAAAATGTTTTTGTTTTGGTATAATAGGCTAAAGCTCTTCTGTTGTAAGTACCGGGGCACCGAGCCATGGCTTGGTATAGTTTATTTAGATTGTAAATGCAATATAAAGGAAACTCACGCTTTTACAACTAGTTTATGCTTCTATTATTTAACTTCAGTAGAATTTTAATTTATTATGAATACACCCGTCGAAATTGTGTAAAATAAAAAAAAAGAGTTCCTTCTTAAAAATTGTTATCTACCCTTAAATGAGAGTGAAACATTGAGTTGATGCCAGTGCACTCAAATGGTACCAACACAAAACAGTCATCACTTATCAACACTGACTTGCTCTATTTTCCCTTATATCGAGTTATCTTCAATGTAAGTCTTTGCTCAATAGCTACATCAACTGATGATTATCACTTTGTACTGTATTTTTTAATTTGCACATGTTTAAAGTCTTTTGTTTACTTTTAGCGAATTTCCCTATAGGGAAGTAGCTATTACCGTAGGTGGCACGGTAAGACCTAGACCCGGGACCGATTTACTTTTTCATTTTGATGTCCCCAGAGGCCAAAAACACCATTCGTTCAAATTTTTATATATGTATATATATATATATATATATAGACTTATATATATATATATACGTCCGTGAACGCGATAACTTGAGTAATTTTTGTCCGATTTTGATGAAATTTGGTTTAAAGGTGTAAAGCGGGATAAACTTGAATGAGTTCGCGAACCAGCACGATCGGACCATGGGAACGGGGCTTTACGGGGGGTTTTATGGGGTAAAAATTGGTTTTTCTCACTTTTGACCCTCAAAACACAAAATTTCCCGATTTCTCTTTAGACCTTTTTAAAGAGCTTAAAAAAACAAATAATTTAGTATATAAAAGTATTTTTGTTCGATTATTAGTAACGGAGAAAATTAAAAAAATTTTAAATTTAAAATTCCCATGTTATTCTTATGGAGAATATTGTCAAATGTTGTAGTTTGCTTGTTTATGGATATATTTTGATCAAACTTGGCAAATTTATTTATTTTGTACTAAGCTATCAATATTTTACTCAAAAACACACTTTATTAGTTTCCTTGTAGCAGCAAACCTAGGTACTCGTTAAACCTAATGTTATAAAATATATTTAACTGAAAATCAATTCAGACAAATGGAAATTCGCTTAGTCGGCAGGTTTGCTGCGGCGGGGGTATTTACTTGTTATTTTGTTCAACCAACACTTGGCAACCCATGAGGCCAATGTTGATTTTATAAATTTTCAAATGAGTTGTGTAGTGAAATACAAATTTTCCTGGAGTAGTGGCTGTCCTCAATCACGTTTTTAGGGCTATAAGTCCCTATTTCCAACATTTTGCCAAAATCCTTTTGCTGGATTTTGAGATATAGGCTACATTACAAACAGACATAGCTCGTACTGTATTAGAATAAAGGATTTGGATGTTATGGATACCTATTAACTAACTATTTTATTAAATTATAACATAACCTCATACAGTGTTACGGCAACAGTGATTACAGTATGATGATGTGTGAGGATTTGATGCAAAGGAAAGGTTATTCGTAATGAGGAGAGATGACATTGATGATGGTTTCATGATGACACAGCTGTGTTCAAGGTTGAAGCTTCAGTCAATCTTCAGTTAGGAATGAGATGACAACAAACAGCGCTGATACCAGACTGGTTTTGAGAGGTCAATTCACATTAGTAGTATTAAAATAATGTAATAAAATATTTAAAAATATTAAACACATCCTAGTCAAGAAAATTCAAAAAGATCAACATATTCACAACCATCAGACTAGGAACAGAAGTGATTTCCGGTTTCTTATACATGGACTAAGTTCCTTTGAAAAGTTGCCTCAGTATTTTGGGAAAAAAATATATAATAAGCTACACCAAACAGGATAAAGAATATTGATAATTATTTAAGTTTAAGAAAGAAGTTCAGACCCTGCTGCTAAACAAAGTACATTATTGTATAAATGATTTCTTATGTGACACTTTTTAATATGATGTAAATATGTACATATAAAATTTAAACATTCGATTGAGTTATTTACCAAAAGAATTGTATCATGTATATTTTGCTTTTAGTTTTTAAGATGTTGACATGTCACCTGTTTTACCAGCTATGCTGAGGAGGAAAATGTATTGTGACGAATAAAGAACCTGAATCTGAAATATTTGGTAAAATTGCCGTAACTTAAGAACATCACAGTTATTTTCGTATCATTTTGAACCAACACAATATCTATGCTAAAGCATGAAGTCTAGATGATCTGTTAGTTTTATCATTCCTAACTTAACAGTCTATTGTTTGCTGTGACCTCTTTTGAACAATGTTATCAAACAACAGTAGGTAAGAAACTCTACTAATATGGTGTAAAATGTGTGTATAGCCTATAGAACTAATTTAGCAAAACCTACAAAAATATTAACCAGAGCCAATTAACAAAGTGGTTGAAAGTTGAACTATTTGTAACCAATCTACTTCATAAATATGAATTTGTCTTCTAAAATTAAATGACTTAGATAACAATTTCAGTTTTTACATAAGTTTAGGCTAAATTATTTCTACAATTAAAGTTGAAACTTTATATTCAACATTGTAACATTTTTTATTTTTTTTGCTACTTTCTTGTTATGGGCCATTCCATATCAAATCAACAAGGGTCACAACCCGACCATCTCGGATTTTTATAAAATTTTCCACGTTTGTTACCCTTACAAATACAAACACAGAACATTTTTTTGTTTATTTTTATCTCTTCCCGTTTATTTATAATTAATTTTTAAAAACTTCCAAAATCGGCGTTTTTTTACTTGCGGGGAGATCTTGAAAAATTCACAGACTGAGTTCTATTCATGCTAGAGAAGGCAGAAAGGTCTCATTTTATTCCTGTTGTTCAGGGCTTTTATTTGATATGCAACATGTCTATATTCTAAAATATTCCATTTTCCAAGAAAGTTTAAAAAAATGTTACGTACCGTATTTAAAAAAATGGTATTTTAAAAATTCTGAAAAAAATGTATGATGTACTTTACACTATTGACCATAAATGCTGTAAGTTTCATTATGGGACGGACATGGGATCATACCTAAACACTACATTTTCAAAGTAATGTTTCTGAGTGAGCATTTATTGCGCATTGGCTGCATAATGCCTAGTTCGGAAAAACGTTTGTATCAAGAAGTGGCCCTACTTATGAACAACTGGGCTGTCTGTCAAACTATTTACTATATGCTGCAAGTTTCATCGTGTCTTCTCTTGGCTTTAAGATTACTATGAACATAATAATTATTAAAAATATAACAATGTTGTTCATATTAGCCCAAAAGTTTGTTGTTGTATCTCCATTTTTATAAGGTAGTGAAAGTAGCCCCCACATTTAATCTCATTGAAGGGTACAGGATCTGAATCTAAATCTGTTAAAACTCGCTCTATTTGGCTTTCATTTGAGTTAGAGTATTGTTTTGTCGTAATTTTGTTTCTGGTAAGGGGAAGAAAAGCATGCAATTTTTGAGTGCCAGTGATGGTGCAACACTTATCAAATCTTTCCTTTAGTTTCAGTTGTTCTTGGATGTAGGTAGTCTTCTGTTGAGGAAAATTTGAAATGAATTCCATCTATGTTGTCTTTATCATACTGGTAAAATTGATGAGGATTAAGAATTTGTTCAGAGAGAGGTCGTTGTAAACTTGCTCGTGCCGTCAACCGTTTTACTGTGCCACCAACACCATCACTGACTCCTTTCCCATGAGAAGTGGCAGAGAAATTCCATTCAGCAGGCATACCAAAGTCATTGTCATCGTGGCATAGATTTATAAAGTTTTTTTTTTGTTTTCATACTGTACTGCTGAACCATCTGAAAAGTAATATATTTTTTATGGTTTCTTGCCAAAGTGCCGGTTAAGAAATTCAATTAAATGAGTTTGGAAGAGATGCACTGCTATTGTGTTGTGAGTTAAGTGTTCTGATATTACCCCAAAACTCACATGTTTGATTTGATAATCTTCTGTGTAGTATGCAACAAAAGGGTGGACGGTTGCTTGTGTATTTGTCCAGTGATAACCATGTACCTCATCTTGGACAACAAATGAATAGTTTTCAGAAAAGTCACAAACTACTAAAAATTCACCTTCCTTTAGGTCACTCTTTTTGCTGCTCTGGAAAATGGATTGTTGTGTTGCAATGAAAGAGTGTCGTTTAAGTTGGTCAAGTTTTTCAATTAACAAATCGATGAACTCTTCTGAAGATGATGTAATAGTTTCCAATGAAGTTCGATCAACTGTTATCCATTTTTTGTAAGACACTTGGTCTTTATTCTTGGCATCAAAAGTGTCTCTGAAAAAATCTGGCAATGTTTCAGTTTTTGGATAAAAGTTACAATCACTGAAATAGCAGCTGGGCGAAGGAGGATTACACATCACTCTAGCAATACAGTGATTATATGTTATTTCTTCTTCAGCCAATTTTGATATCCTGCAACCATCGATCATTAACTTGAAGTTTTGGTGTATTGTACAGACCCAAACACTATGAGGGCCACTTCCACCTGCTAACAAGCAATTCTTAGGCATTAAATCTGAAAATTTTGAAAAACCAATCTTCACATTGGTTTACTCATCTTTGAATTCAGAGTAAATTTCTTGAGGTTACTTAGCACTAATCGCTTTTGTCCTTGTGTTTTTTTTTTTTTTGCCATTTAGCTAGTATGGTTACAAAATCTATTTTCCTGGCATTAGTCTGCTGATATCATCAGAACAGTAAACACTTTTGACTAAGTCACAGTTTTCTGATCAAGCAATTTTCAAGGTTTAGGGTTAGGATGAGATAATACTCCCTTTTCTTTTACCAATCCCTTAACTTTCTTAGCCATGTAGGCCTATGTGTGTGTAAGTCATCCTACACTCATCTCCATTCATACTTGGCTTAAAATACCTACATTGTATGGTCGCCATTTCATAAGAAAGTATAAAAAGTATAAGTATGCTTACTTCATATAACTTTCTTTTTTAATTAGGCTTATTATGCAGCTGTTTCAAGGTGTAGGCATAGTGAATGTTAACCCTCTTCTGATCAATGTATCTACATTACTCCTAAGTTTTAGTATTTAGGTGTGATCCCATGCCCGTCCCATAATGAAACTTACAGCATTTATGGTCAATAGTGTAAAGTACATCATACATTTTTTTTATAATTTTAAAAATACCATTTTTTTAAATACGGTACGTAACATTTTTCAAAACTTTTTTGAAAAATGGAATCTTTTAGAATATAGTCATGTTGCATATCAAATTAAAGCCCTAAACATCAGGAATAAAATGAGACCTTTCTGCCTTCTCTAGCATGAATAGAACTCAGTCTGTGAATTTTTCAAGATCTTCCCGCAAGTAAAAAAACGCCGATTTTGGATGTTTTTAAAAATTAATTATAAATAAACGGGAAGAGATAAAAATAAACAAAAAACAGTTTTCTGTTTGTATTTGTTAGAACTATAAGCATACCAAATTTCAAAGTAATCCAAGATGGTCAGGTTGAAAACTGATTTTTATTTGTTGATTTGATATGGAATGGCCCTTATGTAGGTCGGCTCGTCAGTGTATTATACAAATAAATGATTTTATGATTATTTGACGTAGGCATAAATTATATTACAAAGTAAGATCTTAACCTTCAATGTCTTGCAAATGTTCTATCTATGACTATGAACCAAATAAAAAAAAATATTTGACTGAATTGCTCATCCTGAGTTATTGGATTGGCATTTGCCTTATGAATGACTTAACTGAATTCATATATTACAGTGCAAGAGTCAGGTAATAAGTATACCTAACCTCAACACTTGTTACAGCAAGGATGACGGCTCGATCTAGCCGATGTCCCCATTTGGCCACTATGGGCCTCATGGCCTCCAACTACGCTGAAGTGTCCAAAGACGTAAGTACTGACAGAATTACAGTATGAAATAGAATAACATTGTTGTGGCAATTTACACAAATTAAATTTTTAATGGAACAAAAACACTCTTCTTGTTAAGCTTATTTAATGATTTCGGTATCACTGGCTAGAATTTGCCGTTAAGTTTTTTTTTTGCAATAAATGTATCCCTTTTAATATGGGTTTTTTGTTCTATATGTTAACTGGAGAAATAGTATAATCATAAACCAGAACTAAATTCCGACTCGGGAGTGTAGATTTGGGTGTGACCTCTTTGCACTTGATCTATATAGAGCTGCAATGATTTAACATCATGCTGCATATAACTTACAACACACAGAGTTGCACATGTTCTAAAACCAAAGGGACATCCTTGTCATAATCAGATTTCCTACTATTCTTTCTTCTTTACTCCGTTCACAAAATCTAGGTAGTTTAGGGGAGGAAATCTATCCCCTCCACATCTTGAACCTACCATTAAAACATAGCTCAACAGGTGAGATTTGTCAAAATGTCGATCAGCTACAACATATCAAGCAGATATAAGTGGTGGGGGAACTTCCTTTCAAACCGCCTAAATATTTTGAACAGAGTTATCCACAAGACTATGGACTGATAGGATCATAGTTAATTTAACACTCCTATAGAAATAAAATTTTGAGGTACTATAGAACTAGGATGTTATATAAATGCCATATTTTTTATAGAATGTAATCAAGGACTACATAACTTTGATAGAACATTAGTACAATCAAGAGTGTCATACGCAAGTTGACATAAAGTGATCGATAACAATTTGATTCTCTGACAATTTGACTCTCAGCCAAATTGCTTATTTAGTATTAGCTGGAAAGCAATTACTGAACTAAATATACTTATTGTATTGTACAAACATTTGTCGATGTAACAATATAACTTCCTCTAAAAATGTTTTTGCAAAATTTGTATCAATAATTCAACATGTTGCTTTGAAAATTACAACTTACAACTTGAAAAAAAAATTTAGGGTTAATTTTTTATAATCTTCCACTCAACTAAATCTTATCCTAAGTTGGTTATTGAGATAGTTGATGTAAAAATCTGCTTACCGCATGCTTATCTGACAAAAGTTATCTTCGTCTATTTATGTCAGAGATTGATGTATGTTTGCTCATTGTGTACTATCTGCCGTAACAGAAGTCTTTTCAATATAAAAATTATTCTATAAAACTTATGAGTTACATTTTATTTTTGAACAAATTTTCCAAGTGTTCAAAATTTATGTTTTTCGTGAATTTAAAAATAATTTTGGTTTTTAAAAACGATTCCACAGGTAGAAGGTTCTTTCAATTTTATTTGAAAACACATTTTCAAAACCACTAGCACTTAAACTCAGATAGTAATGTTGTTGGGCCTAACCACTAAATATGCCTTCCAAAAAGTTCACTAATACCAGAACTTGGATAATTTATGTAGGTAACCATTTGAGTTCCAAAGGCCTAAGGGGTAACGTAACCAAATCGTAACTTACATCGAGCATAGCTCAAGAAGCAAGTACAGGTGTTGAAGGGAGTAAAATTAGAACGTGAGATGGTTTTACCTGTGTAATTAGTGCGATAGGCTGTTAATTTTTACCAATAGCCGAATCGTAGAACGTTGCGTCTTCTCCCCTGGCCACGAGATAGATTAGCGGTTTGAATTTGGCCCACCTGATGTAAACTGTGGACGGTTCTAGTTCGAGGGTATGAGTGGATTTGTTGTGGATGTAACTAAAATCAGGAATTTCATGTTCTTTATACTTATTGTGTGTATAGGGCCTATTCCTGTGAAAGATTGCATAAGAATTTTGATTTTTGAGTTCATAAAATCATGGACAAACATAATGTGAGCTCAAATGGTTAAAATATACGATTTGACTGTGTAAATATATATGACTCATATTAAATTTACCTGTGTGTGTGTCTGTATGTGTGGATGTGTACAGAGCTTCGATTTTAATAAAACTTTGTATGTGGGTTACTAATCCATGGTATCTCCCTCTAGGCGTTTTTAAATTGTTTTTAAATTTGGATTTTCTCTGGTGATTTAGGCCGACCCATAAAAACAGATTAAAAAACAGCCCAAACTATTTTGATTCAAATTCAGTATGTTACAGCCCTTTTAACCCTAAACATAATGGTACAACCTCCATTGCTGTAAAAATTACGGTTCAAAAGCTATTGCAAATTATGTGATTTCCCGTTAAAACCCCCTTAAAATAACAAAAAAATCGGATTAAAAACTACCAATTTTTATTTAAATTTAATATGTTACAGACCCTTTACCCCTAAACATAATGGTACAACCTCCATTGCTGTAAAAAGTATGGTTCAAAAGCTATTGCAAATTATGTGATTTTCCCATAAAACCCCCTTAAATAAACTAAAAAATTGGATTAAAATAACTACTAATTTTGATTTAAATTTAGTATGTTATAGTAGTCCTTAAACGTTTTGTGTGTCATAGTCATTTAAATTCTAAACTAAACAGAATGGCAGAAATGCCATTTCTGTAAACATAACGATTCAAAAGTTATTGTAACTTATGTTATTTTCCTATAAAATAAAAAAAAATTGGATTCTTAGGAAAAAGCTAGTTTTGATTTAAAATGAATGATTTAAATGGTGATTGATATTTGGTGCCATAAATTTTGAACAAAGTGGTACAAATCCCATTTCTGTAAAAATTATGGTTCAAAAGTTATGGAATCTTTTGTGATTTCTCCCATAAAATATCTACGCTACTCCCATTGCTTACCGATGATAAGGGTCATTCACATGCTGATGGGAGAAAGTATGTGTCAGATTGCTGATAGGTACCGTTTATTTATGATTGTCGAATGTTTGTTGCAGCTACAGCAGTGCCACTCGTGTGAGGTGCGAGGGGCAAACCTGTGGCTGTGTCTGTACAGGGACTGTCTACGAGTGGGTTGTGGAGACTCGGGACAAGATCACAGCCAGTCACACTTCCAGGTAACCAACCATCACCTGTTACATTTAGAGTAATAATGGAAAGTCAGGGAAACACATATCAGATGGACACAAAGCTGTAGAACACCAAGTTCTTTGATTTCCTGACCTTGTCACCTTTCCTTGGAATCCTTCTCTTGGCTAAGTTGGACAGTATATAGCAACAAAAGTACAGAAGACACTACATATTTTGCACAAAATCTGCATTAATATGTTTAGTTAAGCCCTACAGTCCCAAGATACTTCCATATTTTTCCTTGACCACTCAACAGCCCTACTAATTTACCGTTATTATTGGTACCAATTTTTGTGAATTGAGGAATTTTGACACCTATTTCCAGTGCTTGATTTGCGGGGGGACAAGAGTTCCAGTACCTCTCTTTCGAAAAGATAAAGATATTGGCGTAAATAGGCACTCATCACATTAAATAGATTATAGTTCCGGAATCTCATATTTTACAAATGCACTGCCTACTTCTGTACCTACCTGATGTTTCAAGAAATAAATAAGCTTTGAAAATTGCTATTACAGAAACAGCCGCAGCACTGCGTACACCTGAACCTGTCCACCTTCCGTCTGTGGTGCTATGTGTGTGACGTGGAGGTGGTGATAGAGCCACCTGTCGGCCCCTGTAGTAGTAGACTACGCTACGGTGACTCACTGGACGAAGACTCGGACGACAACACTTGTGCTACTGACGACAACGCTAAACCCACTGGTCAGTTTTACTGTAAAGAGTTGATGGTCCGACACCTATGGGACCAGAATGGTGTTGAATTACAAAAATAATAGGCTACATCATTTTACATTTTAAAAGTAAGATTTGTTTCCATTTTCTCCCTGGCAATGCTACAATCTCGCGTATGTGCGGCAGTTGCCGTGGGTCAAGGCAGACCAAATGATGTAATTTCAAGCTTGCAGTTGTGCTTATACACTTGTTTGTAATGGGTGTGAAAATAAAAAAAACCACTGATTGTTGAATGAGAATAACATTTTAACCAAAAATTTCACTCCTGACACTCACATAATAACATGAATATGAGATCAGTTCAAATATTTATTTAGTGGTTAACATTTATATCAGATATTTATGGCCAAACATTTTGCTATGTATTTGTAAACTATTACCAACCTTAACGATAAATTATTTAGTACTTGAACGTCAAACTATTCGAATCCAAACCTCCCAATGTCCAAGCCAAATTAAGCCTTAGACTATCTGACCTGAAATGAAATTTCACCATCCGCACTCCATTAATTTTGGTTTTGAATCCTGAACCTTGCTGATCAAGTCTAAAAATCAAAAATTTTACAAAGTTTTCGTGGTTTTGAGATTTGTGATAGGTATCACAAGTGAGGAGGGTTCAAAGACAACCGGTACAGATTGTTTTACTGACAAATAATTTATTTCTGGATTTTTATTTATTGTCAGGGAGTCATTTGTGTTATCTGGTTAAACCAAAATAAAAGCAGAAACAGTAATTTATTTTATCAATGTTAGTTCAGCACAGACTAACACTGAAAAAAACAACCAAAGGCCTATTCCCAAAATATATTTGCTCACTATTAAATAAGCTTATGAGCACTTGGTGCGGTATTCTGAGTCAAATTCAATGAAGATTTTATTGTTAATTCGATTTTAATTAGCAATAGCACACATGTTTCAGGGCTTACTGGTTTGCAGAACATAGGAAACACATGTTACATGAACGCAGCTTTGCAAGCGCTCTCCAACACACCTCCGCTTACGAGGTAATGTGAGTTACAAAACCAAACTGACCCTAACCGATTAAAAATACTAGCCTAAATTTTGCACTTAGAAGTAGGCATTGTTGATGTATGGGATTTGTATTGTAAGGATGCAAATGTCCTTCCACAGCTAAAAGAACAATTAATGTTTAACTTGAGGTGTTAAATAGGATTCTCAAATATTTGGACTATCCTTTAAGAAAATTTCCTTTTTTAAGACTTACCAATTGTGTTGCCATCATGGTAGAAGATGATGTTACCGCTGAGAGATATTCAGGATTTTGCTGCGATTGTGAAGGACAGTGATAATGCTGTTGGTATAAATTTGAGCTGGCTAGTTTAAGATTTTGCTTTGCTGCTTTAATTTATTTTACCTTAAAAACACTCCATTTTTTAAAAATTACTTTGTGTAAGGTCTTAAAGACAGGATTTGTGTTGTATAATCAAAAAAATAAATAATCTAGAAAAATTGGGTAAAATTTTAAAAATGGTATCAAGAATCGATAAATTTTGGTACTGACACACTATTTAAACCAAAATTTGAAAACAAAACTCCTTGAGTTTCCTTTTGTGTAAGTCTGTCCTTGGTGGTTGTCTAGGTATTTCCTGGAGTGTGGGGCCGTAGTACTGGGAGGTAATGAGGCGGGTCGTAAGCCTCCCAACCTGAGCCGTTCTTACTTGCGTCTCATGCAAGACATGTGGCACAGGCGACGACTCGGCTACGTGGCTCCCAACGCCATACTCTACGGCATCAGAAATGTGAGTGTGAATGAAGCTAACACAAAATATTGTAACCATTAGAAAGGTTTTCATTTCTTGGTCCACAAATTCTAATGTGTTTTAGCTGTGTAGATTGGCTCGTAATGTTTTTTGTGGGAGAAGAGGGAATAGCTAATTGGACGTTTTGGCTTTTTGTAGCACCCTTATTAGCATTAGGCTTAACGATGTAACAACTACATTAACCCATTTATCTTATTTGCATTGGTCTCATCGTCACCTTTCCTAGGAATTTTAACCTTCTCTGGCCTTGAGCTGGACAATCTAGCCACAAACAAGTAGTGATAATTTTTAATTAAATTATTTTTCACATTTCCGCTCTTGACAACTGTATCATTCCAGGCCCACCCGATGTTCCGTGGATATCACCAGCACGACACGCAGGAGTTCTTGAGGTGCTTCATGGACCAACTCCACGAGGAACTCAAGGTCCCGTACATACAGCCTCCCATGCCACATAACACCAGGCATTCTTTTCAAGGTAACATAACATAATATTCAATATAACTAAGAATCACATTAAAACAGATTTTTGTTCATATATCACACAGAATGGAAAAGAATCCAATCTAGCACAGGAGGAATACAAAAAATTCACAAAATATATACAAAAGTTATTTCACTACCACTCTCGTGATTTGCACCAAGGAAAATTTTGGTGGTAAAGATTGATGCCTCTTGATCTGATTGATTGGAAATTATGTTAGTGACAGTGAAATATTCTAACTTATCTAGTTCTAGTGTAAAGCTGCTTGTATTTCTTGTTCCATAGTAGACACATTGCCTTTCAGGTAAGTCTGTTATCAAATCTAAATTCTTAAAGCTTCAGGTTAGCATTGGTAGGAACTTCTTTAAGGACTTTCCACTTATAAAAGGCTATTTTATATTTTGAAGACTTTAGCACCAGAATAATGATAGTTTAACCATTGTTTGTTTATTGCAGTGAGACGAGTATCAAGCCTAGACGAGCTGTCGGAAGAGGAAGGCGGGAGTGGAGTGGGGATGATGGAGGGGGAGGGTGGAGGAGCCAGCAGCCAGTCGGAGGGAGAGGAGTACGAGACTTGTGACTCTGGTGTGAGTGAACGTAGCTCACTCAGCGATGAGGGGAGCACCAAGCATGCGTGAGTCTTCTTCTTTCCTGACTAGATTTGTGGTGGTAAAATCAGTTTTGAGTTAAAATTTTATATTACCTTCGAGTAAACAAGTAGGAACTTAATTTTATACTTCTGGGTGGTAAAATACATTTTGAGGTTTTTTTTACTTTGCTAAAACCCAACCTAAGGTGGTGAGTTGGTGGCTCAGTAGGTAGCACGATAAACTGGCATCCGTGGCAATGATGTTGTTTTGTGTCCTGGTGCGTGCAATAAAACTGTATCTGTACAGTTCACGTTTCAGAATCACAACGTTCATATTCTTTATTTTATCAACGACTCTTTGGATTTCATCACATTTCTTTGAACTTAAACTGAAACCTCTACCCATATGGCTGTGATGGTCCATCAGCTGATTGTATTGTTGCAGAGGTCCCTTGTCCAGGTCTCCTTCGCCCACACAGGACATCCAGATGTCATCCTTGGCTCCTCACAACTTTCACACTTCACACGGTAATCAAATCAAATCAAAGTCTTTATATGTTGTTGTGCATCAGGTACATCGAAAGATCTGGTTCATTGACATAACTACTAGGCCTCAGAGCAATTTTTAATATTACATTTGTTTATGTCTCTGTAAGTGGAAGAGTCAAATACAGATATCTCGTAAATACAATATTGAATTAGATTTTGTGAGTTAGAGTTTGCAGAGGCCTACAACAGCATGCTTAGAAAATACTGTCCTATGCAAACTGCAATAAACGTGCTTGGATGACAAGGCCAAATGCATCTCAAATTTGCAAACCGTAAAGAATTACTACAAACTTTATCAAATTTTAATTGACCAAAAACAGCAACCATGCAGCGGCTGCTAACCTCAAAGAAATAACATTGTTAATGTTAATGTTTGTTATTGGTAATCCTATGTTGTTGCGGTGGCCACTAGTTTTGGTTCATAACGGAACCATCAAAGGCATCATATATTCAGGCATCATCAAAGTCAAAGTCAAAGATTTTTATTGTCTTTAAACACATGTGTGCAATTGACAAAGTCACAAGCATATAATGTATGTAAATAGCCTATTCTAAGTAAAAGGTACATTGAAAAATAGAATATTAATTTATAGATAAAAACAATAACAAAATATAAAAACACCAGGGAATGACATAACAAACAATTAATATAAAATCTAAACAATTATCCAATTTAAATTCTTAAAGTACTAATGTCACAAGCTAAAAATTCATCAACAGTATAAAAAATATGTTCTCTTAACCATATTTTAATCTTATTTTCAAACTGTTTTGAAGTTATATTCCACATGTTTTCTGGCAGTTTATTAAATAATTTAATTTTCATATAAACATGACTGTTTCTTGTTTTTTCCAACCTTACAGAGATTAAGTTAAGAAGATAGTTTTTCCTCGTTTGATAGCCATGTATTTCTTTTCTAACAGACAATTTACAAATAGAATTCTTAACATCCATCAGGCAGCAATATATGTACAAATTTGGAAGAGTCATTATTTTAAGCTCTTTGAATAAAGGAACACATGACTCCCTATCTGAAACATTTGTAATGACTCTTACAGCTCTTTTTTGCCACTTAAAAGCCTCTAATGCACTACACGAGTTGCCCCATAAAGTTATGCCATACTTTAAGTGAGAATGAAAAAAAGCATAATAGGCAGTTATCAGCATGTTTTTGGTTACACAATCTTTCAACTTTCTAAGAAGGTGAATTACTCTAGACAGTTTTCTACACAACTGCTCGACATGAGTTTCCCAACTTAACCTACTATCAAGATAAATACCTAACAACTTAACAGGTTTCACATCTTTATAAATAGAAAAGTCCAAAGAAAAGATAATTTGTTCAGTCTTTTTCTCATTAACAATTAAAAGATTAGAATGAAACCATTCCATTGCTATTTCTAAGGCTTGGTTCTCAGTTCTTATTAGATCATCTAGGTGTTTTTTACTGTTAAGAAGTGTGGTATCATCTGCATATAACACTGTGGCACAAGGAATATTTGAAGCAAAATCGTTCACAGCAATAATAAATAAAAGAGGTCCAAGGACTGATCCCTGAGGCACACCCATTAATATTGTTCTAAAGCCAGACTTATCACTGCCCTGTACCACCATTTGTTCTCTACCACTCAAGTATGATTTAAATAAATTAAGTTCTTTACCTCTGATACCATAGTGAAACAGTTTGTCTAGCAGTAGCTCATGATTCATGCAATCAAAAGCTTTAGTAAGATCTATGAGTAAGGCAGATGATAACAGCTTATTTTCTAAGTTTTCTAACACTTTTTCTATCACATTCTCTACTGCTTTTACTGTATTTTTACCTTGCATGAAACCATACTGTTCCTCACAAAACAAATTATTAGTCACAAAAAATGTATCAAGTTGAGCCTTAATACAGGATTCAAAAACTTTACTTACTATAGGAACCAGAGATATTGGTCGGTAACTAGATGGGCTCAACTTTTCACCCTTTTTATAGACTGGTATCACTTTTGTTACTTTTAGTGCTTGCGGATATATACCCTGTTCCAAGATCATATTAAACAGTAAAGTCAACGGTGTCACTATCACCTGACATATTTCCTTTAGAACTCTATTTGATAAACCATAGTAATCTTCACTACATGATGAACTTAAGCTAGTAACAACTTTAGTCACATCTTTACCTTCAATTGTTCGCCAAACCAGATATTTATTCAAATCTTTTTTTCTTTCAAGGACAAAATTATTTACTAATTCTACTGCCTTGTCATGGGATTTATTCTTATCACTAACAACATTTATACTACCGGTACTTAAAATATTAACAAAATAGTCATTAAAAGTATCTGAATCAATTAATACATTTTCTTGCTTAGTGACATTACAATTTGACTCAGTTTTTATTAAAGCCCACGCAGCTTTACATTTATTTGAGGAATTTAAAATGTACTTTTCATTTGCAACTTTCTTGCAATAGTTAACTTTGTGTTTGTACCTTTTTTTTACATCTATATATTCTTGTTTGAAGATATTTTCATTTTCTGTGCCCAAGCTATTTTTATATCTATCATAAAAAGCATTTACATACACTTTAAAGCTCTTCAATTCTGGTGTATACCATTTTAAGTCAGGCTTTTTTCTAGTTTTCACCTTAACTTCCTTAACCCTACAGCATTCATTATATGAATTTGTCAACAATAAATTAAAATGATTGAAAGCTATATTTACATCTCTTATACTACATAACTGCGTCCAGTCAATTTGGGACAATTTACTTTTTAAATTGAAAAGTGCTTCAGGTGTCAGTTCTCTGACTTTCTTAGTCAAAACATTGTTAGGTATCACACTTTCCACAGAAATTTCTTTAAATTGAGCATATACCCCCGCATGATCCGATAAATGAGGTTCTATTACACAACAAATTGTTTTCTTTCTATTAAAATTACTTACAATATTATCTATGCATTTCCCCCCCCTAGTCGGTTCCTCATTCAACCAATACATGTCAAAGGATCGCAATAAATTCAAAAATGATTCTCTTTCATGTGATTTTGACAAAATGTCTATATTAAAATCAGCTGAAATAATATGCTTCGACCCAGAAAATTTACCATATAAGTGTAACAAAAACGATTCAAATAGATTAAAAAACATACTAATATTAGAATCAGGAGTTCTATACAAAGTGGAAACAACTACATTATCATTAGGTAACAAAATGGCAGTAACTTCAAAAATGCTGTCACAATAGAATTGTTTCACATCTATAGCTTGAACCTCAATCCCATGCTTTACAAAAATAACACTTCCACCCCCTCTATTCAGTGAGTTATCCCTAGCACAAATATTACCCAAGTTGTACCCAGCAGGCATATACAAACGGGATTCTTCTTCAAACAACCAGTGCTCATTTCATCATCATGAGGACGAACATGGCTTCATGTCATTTTGTTAATCTGTTACACATAAAATTAACACATGACAGACATGACTAGAATAATTGATTAACCCTTTCAGTGCTGTGAAACGATATATTGTTGTTTTAAAAAATCTCTAAGGGATATAGAGAGGAAGTTTATTAAAAAAAAAAAATAGCAAAACGGCCATTGGTGACCTGCATGTTCATAGGATACACTAACAACCACTTAGCTAAAAGATTCGCCCAATTCGATGATTTCAAGGTGTATGTCTAAACCAAGGATTATGAACACCTCACTATGCCCCAGTGGTTGTGTAGTATATCGCTACAAACACACAGGTCACCAATTATTTGCCACACAGGACGGGATTCGAACCCGAGCAGACGAATGCCACCAGCCAAGTGACACACGCCCTAGCCTTCTCGGCTATCTGTGCTTGAAGACTGAGAAGTAAAAAACCGGTATTTAAGCTGCTGACGCCACCGATTGCGAACAGATAGCGCTACAGATGGTTGTTCAATGCGTTACTAGGTAGCAGCACCAGTTAGTCACGGACTATTTAGATGAAATGTTTTAGTTTAAACACAACAGTGATCATAAATGTATTCCTGAGACTTTGCTGCAAAACATTAGTTTCCCGAAAATGGCTATATTACTATAACCTCGTCCAACTAAATCAAGGTTAAATTCAATATTACATTGTAAACTATATGTCTTTTGATTTTATGAGATTTTGGTTTCAAATAATGCTATCAGAACATAAACATTTATAGGAAAACCAGGAAAATTACAACAAAAACTAAGTTTTATTTAATGTTTACTACAAATACCGGGATTTATCTTTCTTATATATTTTCTTATTGTGTTATTATTCAAAATTAGCCTAATTAATAAAATAGTGACAACATGACAGTTAAAATTCAACAACAGGTAGGTAATGGAATTAAAAGGTAAACAAAAAAGTCTTACGGAATATGAATTATTGGCCTAGCACTGAAAGGGTTAATAAAGATATTTATACCACTCATAGTCAGATTGTACTTTTTTTAGTCTGTAATTATAGTGTGTAATTGAATAGCTCTGCCGAGTAACATTGCTAGTGAAGTGAATATTATCCAGAAAACAACAAAATATTTTGGCCATGCCAATGGCTAACACGCCAGTTTCCCGCATATTCCATTGCTTGTAAGTGCTGCAAAAAATGTCCCACTTAGTAGAGGATTTTATTTCATCGTTGTTCTTTAAAAATCTCAATTTCATAAAATATGTTAGTAATTTCGGCGGAGATATTCAATTATTGGCTTATAATGAACTACCACAACGTAGTGGTATAGTGGTGATGAGAGTTGTACTTGCAGTGTCGCCTACGAGAGGGAGCCACCGTAGAAAGCAGCAGGTGAAGTACCGCAGCATCATCTCGGACGTGTTTGATGGCAAGTTGCTTAGCTCGGTGCAGTGTCTCACGTGCAACAGGATATCTACCAGGATGGAGACTTTTCAGGACCTATCGCTACCAATACCCAGCAAGGACCATCTCACCATGCTGCATCAGGGGTCTGTCAACATAGCCAAGTGTGCGGAACTCTACTCCACTGACCAGGTGTGGTGTGCTTTCAAGATTGATACAACAAACAATAGGTTATGTACCTTTTATAGTCAATTCACTCTCAATACAGTCCAAACTTGATAACGAACCTCAATGTAACAAATTCCTTGATGAAACGGGAATTTTTTAATCCCCTAGAACCCTCCATAAGACACCACAAAAAATATTACATTCTACAATGTATATTTCACCTCGAAAAACAAACCATAATATGAACCTTAATTTAATAATTTTTTTATGATTCAGGCCAATATAAGTCACCCTACTATTAGCTATCAATAAATATCCCTTGGCCATACACAATACACATCACAAACCTGTTAATTTAGTCTGTATAATTTTTCGCTTACAAAACTTGCAGCTCACAACCACGACGGTAAGATTTAATTTTGCAGGACTCGTTTAGAAACTGCATCAACATGTGAAGCTAGTGGCAGTGCCAAGTAGTACCTGAATGTCAGTGTAGAAACATTCTGAAAGACGTGCTAGGTTAAAATGTGTGTTACATTCAGGATAACCTTCATATGACTCGAGATATCTAAAATGTAAATTAGTGGTTTCTAGTGTATTTGTATGGTATGCAGGGTTGGCTGTCCTGGCTATGGGAGTGGGTCTGTAGTCTCTTCTGGGGCCCTACAGTGGGTCTACACGACTGTCTTGCTGCATTCTTCAGTGCAGACGAACTCAAGGGCGATAATATGTACAGGTAATTTTTCGATCACATCCCATTCAATTATTTAAATTGAAAATTGTACTTTTAAACATACAAAAAATTTTCTTATAGTGTTTGCAAGTTAAAGAATGCCATTGTGCTTGATTTAAGCTAAACAAGTTGGTCAAAATTGTCCCGACAGAACGAAAGAACTGATTGATCAGACTCATTTATCTTTCAATGTGGAAATAACTAAAATACAAATTACTATAAAGGAAAACATAGGGGTTAAAATTATTTTGAAAGGCATTTGAGTCCAGCTAGCTTACATAGAAAAATAGATACACTAATAAAGGATCAATGAGGGTTTGTTCGAACATAGAACTTCTTCAGAGAATATATTGTAGAGAAATGTCAGTAACAGTATCAGATTCATAGTGATGAACTATCAGCGTTTCGATCATGAATTTTGATCAGCATTTGATGTGATCTTGTTAATCTTTTCAAATTATTAGCCCCTGGACTCTACCGTTTAGGTAAGCTAGCTAAACTCTTATCATTTTTTTTAAACAATTCCTAATTGATATTTTTAAAAGATTATCATTTTAAGTAATATCAAACCACCTGTGTGCTAACACTTGTTGTAAATTGTGCACCAATCTGTATTTTTGCCTAACATCAATCTTTCCCTAACAGTTGTGAGAAGTGTAACAAGCTGCGTAACGGAGTCAAGTTCTCCAAGGTGCTGGAGCTGCCGGAGGTGTTGTGTATTCATCTGAAGAGGTTCCGTCATGAGCTCATGTTCTCCTCTAAGATCAACAACTATGTTACATTCCCTCTAGAAGACTTGGATCTCAAACCTTACCTGCATAAAGGTTTGTAGGAGCCGACAGATGAATTTGTCAATTATTTCTGTAGCAGTTATATTTAGCGTTGCTAGCCTAGCAGCGTCTCAGACTTTGGTGCCGCAGGGACGAGTACAATCGTGGCACATTGATCCATAAACATTTTGAAGTGTTTTATTTCCCTTAAAAGTGTTAAAAATAAATTATGAGTATGTTTTCATTTGTTATGGTAGGATGCAGCCGGAGTAGTTGTTAGGGGCAAGATGTTTTAACGTAGAAGATTGAGTTTATATCATGCCAGTCACCAATGACAATATCCTATCTCCTCTGCACTCTGTAGTGTCACCCTTAAAGCTATCACTCCACCTGCATAAGAAAAAAGGTTAAGTGAAAAATGTTCTTCCTTAAAAAAGAGTTTAAAATTTGATAGTCGTTTATCAAGTTTTAAATAAATGTATTTAACTCACTGAGTCATAATTGTAAATTCTACTACATCCTTGTTACTTCATTTTGGGTACTGACTTTAAATTTGGAAAGAACAAAAAAACACTTTGTCTTTGCAGATTGTAAGTCTAAAGTGACGACATACAACCTGATCTCTGTGATATGTCATCACGGCGCGGCCGGCAGCGGTGGTCACTACACGTGCTACTCTCTCAATGAACAGTATAACCAGTGGTACGAGTTTGACGACCAGTGCGTCACCCTAGTAAGGCCAGAGACCGTCAGGAACTGTGAGGCATACGTGCTTTTCTACAGGTTTGTGTTTCAAAATGACATAATACAATTGTTAAATTTAACATTTTTATTTTCTACCCCTATACATAGTATATGGAGAAAGTATTGTTTTCATCAACATATTCGAGTTTCAGTTAAAGTGGATATATCCGTGTTGGGTCACCCTGAACCCAAAAAAGTGGTTTTCAAAGTGATGTTTGTGTGTGTGGGATGTGTAGAGAGCTACAGACCACTCCTGTAGTCTGATTTTTATGTAGTGTTGTATGTAGGTACTAAATCCATAGTATCTCCAGGATTTTTTTTAATTTTTTTGAAATTTTAATTTTTAACAGTGATTTTCTCATATAAACCCATAAAATAATGGAAAAATAGGATTTTCTTAAAAATGGCCCAAACGATTTTGATATCATGTTTGTATGTTATAGTCCTTTAAATTCTAAACAAAATGGTAGAAATCTCATTTCTGTAAAAACTACGGTTCAAAAGTTATTGTAACTTGTGTGATTTTCCCTATAAAATATCATAGTTACTCTCACAGCTTACCCATGATACAGGTTGTTGACAAGCTAATGAGAGAAAGTATGTGTCAGATTGCTGATATCGTTCATGTAATTAATGATTTTAATTTGTTGTAATCAGCTGTGAGTTGCTTATCTGTTGGATATCAGAAATATTAATTTGTCATTGATCATGTTACAAAATGGCTCTGTTATCCAATAGTCAACCCTAATACTTTAAAACAACATTTACACATAACAACAATCATAAACTTCTGCAATACTAACAATAAAAATTAATGCCTTAGCTAATTGAAATACAAATTTATCAAATATCACAAGGCAGTCTACAAATTTAGTTAGGCTATAGGCCTACAATAAAATGGATTTTTTACCAATCAGGATGTTATTGAAAACATGAACTACATCAGTTCTAGCATCAAAGGAGCCTATTAAAAACCTTTTCCAGTTAATTTTTTTTTAAGTGATCCAGTTTTGGCTAATCTGAATATTGGTAAATGAAGTCCCACCTTCCCTCTTGTGTTGTGGTTTAGTTTGCTCTCTTTTATGAGAACTTCTTACAGGTTAATTTTAAATGCACTAATGAGCAGAAAATTTAAAAATTAACAACAATGAGATTTTAAAGTACCATAAACAACGGACAACAGTATTAACCTAACAGTCAAACAGGTTTTAAAATTATTATATTGAAAGTAATATGTGCATCAGTGTTGCACAAGAAATAATTAAAACCTTTATTTACAAAAAGCATAGGTTTTTGTTTTGGTAATTTTACTATTTATTTGCAATTTATAATGAAAATGTGGTTATTTTCATACTTCTGTAAAGTACAAATAATTGCGTACTGCAGGAAGGCCAGTCGAGAAATGAGTGAACAACGAGATCACATACTACAGCTGTACAAGAAGACGTCGTCCATGGAGGACATGTACGTGGTGTCCAAGGCTTGGCTCACAAGGTTCTACACTTTCACGGAGCCTGGTCCCATAGACAACACAGATCTGTTGTGTCGTCATAACCACTTACTGTCCGGACGTGACCATTACCTCTCCACCATGTTGACCTACGTGCCTGCCAGCGTATGGCACCACCTCTATAACATGTAAGTACAGTCAAACCTCGATAACAAGTCACCCGTGATAACAAGGGTCATTTTCAAATCCCCTTGATATTATTTTACCCCTAATCACATGTTATTGCAAACCTCGATAAGAAGTCAAACTTGATAACAAGTCTAATTTTATAATCCCTATGAGAGTCTTGTTATCAAGGTTCTACTGTAAACAGTAACAGTAAGGATGGGTCGGTTTTTGGAGACGTATGTCAGTTTTACTGGTTTTTAGCAAATAGCACAAAAACTGAAAATTTATGAAAATGTCAGATTTTGGTTTGTTGGTTGTTATGTTATACAATCATTTCAATTTCGGGTTTATATGTCCTACGAGGGGTTTTGAGATTTTGCAGTGATCGCTGAGATGTCTAGGCATTATGGGGGATGTTCGAAGCTTTGCCACACATAGGGAGGTGATCGTGATAGTCCTGCAATTACGGTTGACAGCTATTATGACATTGTAACTAACTTCTATTACAGGAATAAAATACCCCCGCCGCAGCAAACCTGCAGACTAAGCGAATTTCCATTTGACTGATTGGATTTACACTGAAATGTCTACTTAAAAATATAACATTTATTCCCGATTTAAATAGAATTAGTTTAACAAGTACTTAGGTTTGCTGCATCAGGGAGGGTAAAACTGTTTTTTTTTTTCGTAAAATGTTAATAGTTAGTAAGAAATAAAAACATTTTCCAAATTTGATCAAAATATGTTCATAAACAAGCAAACTACAACAGGTTACTCATTCTCCATAAGAATAACATGGGAATTTTAAATTTAAAATTTTTTTGAATTTTCTCTGTAACCATTAGGCGCATAATAACGCTTCAATATACTAAATTATTTGTTTTTTGAAGCTCTACAAAATGGTTTGGAAATTAATTGCTAAATTTTATGTTTTTTGGGTCAAAATTGGGAAAAACCTATTTTTACCCCATAAAACCCCCCGTAAACACCCGTTCCCATGGTCCGATCATGCTGGATCGCGAACTCGTTCGAATAGACGTAGGTTTACACGTTTGTACCAAATTTCATCAAAATCGGATCATTTTTGCTCGAGTTATCGTGCTGACGGACACATATATATATATATATATATATATATAAATATATATATATATATATATGAATTTGAACGGATGGTGTTTTTGGCCTCTAGGGACCTCAAAACGAAAAAAAAAATCGGTCCCGCGTCCAGGTCTTACCATGAGTACTACGGTAATAGCTTATTCCCTATATGGGAAATTCGCTAAAATAAGAAATTTATATTGTTTAAAGGATTATTGCATGCATTTTCAATTAGTTTTTAGTGAATAATTTACCTGCAATAATAACTTTGGCAACATAAATCTACCATCTCCATCAGAAGATCGCCGGTTTAATCTGGAGAACAGTCCGAATTTTTTTATGGTTAGAAACTGATCAGCTGTTCGTTATATAATATCCCTCTAGTTTCAAGTAAGCAAATGTGAATGTAAATTATCTAGTTCCTTAGAAAAGAAAAATATATGTTTTTAGTAAAGATTAAGAACATGTTTGTTTTGTCAGCTATGGGGGAGGACCCACCTGTGCCAAGGAGCAGTTGAGGCAATGTACAGTCTGTGTGCAAGAGACTGGACATCGACCTGACATTGAGTTGAGGGAATTTACTAGGCTGGGACAGGTAAGCAATTACTCGGACCAACAGTAAATCAGACCATTAATCAATAAGGTTATCAAATTAGGTCATTAGTCAATCACAACAATCAATCAATCAATCAATTAATAGGACACCACTATGTGCGTATTTTAACCCAAATATGAGTGAAGAATGAGTGTAGGATGAAAGGCACGATCTTGAAGTCTTGTTAGTGACTAAGGCTGACATGTTCCTTAGACACGGCTGTTAATTATTAGCCCATACAGCCAATAGCAACTGAGGGACCTACAGTTTATAGTGGAATCCGAACCACAATCAATCAACCAGACCATCTATCAATCAGGATATCAAACAATCAGTCAGTTAGACCGTCAATTAATCAATCAGGACATCAGTCAGTCAGAGCGTCAGACAATCAATCAATCAAATTATAACAATCACGCAATAGACATGGTCAATGTAACACAGTATGTTAACAAAGGGTTACACAGTAACCCAGTTAGGTATAAGTTAATAAACTAATAACACAGACTTTAAGTTAAAAGGTAAACATTAAAAAGTTTAAAAAGTAGGCTATAGGTTAAGTGGATTATACTGGATTTACTTTGTCAAATGAGTCTATAAACATACCTTTAATAAAGAAAGAAACCTCCATACAAGTCTAATCCGACTACTTGTTGATTTGTTTCAGGTTCAGTCGACAGGCCATTACTTCGCCATCGCCATTGGTTGGTATTCCCAGTGGGAGAACTATGTGAAAGGCCAAACTTCGGAAGCTCCAGGACCCATTGATAACTCTCCTCTTACCACCTACGACCCTAGCCTTACTCTTGGTGAGCCAACCAGTCTTTAGTGGTTATTCATGTGGACCGCTTAGTGTCAAAATGTATTATTTGCTGTAGCTAAATCAGTGTGACTATTAAAAAATTAGCTTTACAAGATTTACTAAATAATAACAATCCGTAACAATTTGACTACTAACATTTATGGTATGAGTAATAAAATATAATGCAGTACTTTTCAGTTAAAAACCAGCCTTTGAAAAAGTATGCAAAAAATGTGAATCCTGATATCGCAAACAGTAACTACTTTTGGCTTCTGAAAATTGTCAATTTGGCTTGGGGATTTAAAAAAAAACTTTAAAATTCAAATCAATTCAAAATTTAAAACTCATGCCAAATTTCATCAAAATCAGTCCAAAATTACTTGACATCCGCGACACAGACATATTTACATTTTAACAAACAGTGTTTTGGGCCTTCATAATGTAAAACCGTGCCAACTACGGTAATAGCTTCCCTATAGGAAAATTTGCTAAAAGAAAGAGAAAAATATCCCAACTACCATTCTCTTTGAAATGTGTTTACTTTCTTAACGACTTACAGAATTCACTGTTTCATGTTACAGATAAGGACTATGTACATGTGACTGTTGACCAGTGGGCTCTTCTACACAGGATATACGAGGGAGGCCCTGAAGTTCGGGTACAAGAACCCCAAGCTGCACCTGCTCTACCGTAAGTTACGTCGGTTTTCACACATAAGCTGCATTTTCTAACTCCTCATTTAGTATGCAGCATACAGTGCAATGTGGTGCGGAGCGTATTCAACGGCATAAGAGTTCAATTTTGCTGATTTCCTTGTACTTCTGCTTTCCCAGTCCGCTTTGCGCAACTTACTCACTTTGTGTGTGGACACCAGAGAGCAATTGAAGTGTATTAAGGAGTCGCTTGAGTGGTAGTGTGTAATTTTTCTGTTCAGTTTATCCGGCTTGGCAGTGATAACCTATTTCTGTGGGTCATGGTCAAAAGGAATTTTTTAAATCATATTTTCATATTTTTAAATTTACAAATTTCAATTTTTTGTCATCTAGCAAATGTCTTTGAATTAAAATGTTCTTCCTTGAACAAACAATACGTTCTTGCTCACTGGAGGTCCATATTACGGAATCAATTAGTTTGCATCTAAACTCTAAATCTTTTTAATTGCTGACTGACAATAAAGTCTGACTCGTATTCATCCACTTCCTGTTCTAATTACTGATAGTTATTTCTCACTTGAAGGACGAGAACCAATGTTTACTAACTTATTTGTTGCAAAGCTAGTGGAAATTATAGTATTGTGTCAAGACCAAATGAGGAGCTAAGAAAAGCCAGCTTTTTAAGATTTTGTTACTCACCACAAAAATTGTAAATATTGCTATTAAGAGTTCAGTAGAAACCTACTCAACCCTCATCATGGGAGCAAAATAAATATGTGCCTGACATTTAAAGGAGATTTATTCTCTTGTGTTGAGAAAAGTCACGATTCATGGTTAATTAATTTAGTAGCTTTCCGATTCAATACACTGTAAAACTATAAATGAACTATCAAAATGTCAAAATATTCTGAAAGTTCGTGTTCTCTTTTCATCCGATTCAAATTTGCCATTAATTCTATTAGGGCTAATGAAGATCCTCCCAATACAATGGAAAGAACCTCTACATTTGAAGAGACGTTCAACATGAATGAATCTATAGATGAAGAGTGTTTTAACATCAGTATGAAAATTAATCAACACCCTTTGCGAAAACTAAAGAAGATTGTAGCTCGGAGGAAAAGGAGAAAATATTGGCTTAACACCAAACGAACTACTCTTAAAAAACAAGGCAGAGTATATCCAGTGTAGTTAACCAGCCTGGAGTGCTTTCTGTGAGCTTTAAACTAACAAGCACTGTCCCTACTGCTTTTGGGTCAAGCTTAGATGTTTTTACTTTCTCCCCCTAGACATAAGTATATGGAAAAAGTATTGTTTTCGTCAAAATGTTTGAGTTTTGAGTGGATATACCCGTTTTGGGTTCCCCTGAACCCAAAAAAGATGTTTTCAAAGTGGTGTCTGTGTGTGTATGGATGTGTACAGAGCTACAGACCGATGCCTGTAATCCGATTTTGATGAAATTTGGTGTGTATGTACTAATCCATGGTATCTCCAGGTGTTTTTTTTTTCATTTTTTCAAAAATTTTATTTTAATGGCGATTTTCCTATAAAAACCAAAAAATAACGAGAAAATCGGATTTTCTCAAAAATGGCCCGAACGATTTTGATAAAAATTTAGTATGTCGTTTAAATTCTGAACAAAATGGTACAAATCCCGTTTTCGTAAAAATTCCAGGTACTTCAGTATTAAACGGAGGCCACATTTTGTCAGCGCGCTGCGGCGGTTATGTTAGGTTGGGTTATCGTAAATATTATGTATGTAGGACTTTCCTCGCTTCGTTATGAATCGAACGATACTTTCTATTATGATAACCCAACCTAACTTAACCGCCGCAGCGCGCTGACAAAATGTGGCCTCCGTTTAATACTGAAGTACCAAATTCCATTCCAAAGCTTCGTAACTTATGTTAATTTCCCATAAAAAAGTAAAGACGGATTTTAGAAAAAAAGCTGGTTTAGATTAAAGTTTAGTATGTTAATTTCCTTTAAATATTGAACAAAATCGTACAGATCCCATATCTGTAAAAATTACTGTTCAAAAGTTATTTTAAATTATGTTATGGTCCTTAAAATTGTTAGCGTTTTTTTCATTTTTAAATATTATTATTTTTAATTGTGATGTTTCTATAGAAACCCATGAAACAACGGAAAAATCAGATTTTCTCAAAAATGCCCTTAACAATTTTGATGAAAATTAAGTAGGCCTATGTTATATAGTCGTTTAAATTCTGAACAAAATGGTACAAATCCCATTTCTTTAAAAATTACAATCAAAAATTATTGTAACTTATATAAATTTTCCATAAAAATCCCATAAAAAACTAAAATTGGATTTTATAAAAAAAAACCCCGTTAGATTAAAGTTGAGTATGTTAATGGCCCTTTAAATATTGAACAATATGGTACAGATGCCATTTCCGTTAAAAATTAAATTACGGTTCAAAAGTTATGTTAACCTATGTTATTTTCCTTTAAAAACCCCCATAAAATAAAAAGTTTGATTTTGGGAAAAAAGCAGGTTTTGATTAAAATCTTTGTGTTATGGTCCTTATAATTCTAAACAAATTGTGCAACCCCCCATTGCTGTAACAATTACGGTTCAAAAGTTGTTACAACTTTTGTGATTTATCCCTATAGAATATCATAGTTACTCCCACCTCTTACCCATGATAAAGGTTTTTGACAAGCTTATGGGAGAAAGTATGTGTCAGTTTGCTGATGCCGTTTGTTTTCAATTCATACATAAGATATAAAAAAAAAAATACTTTAAGAAATCTAACAAGCACTGTCTTTACTGCTTTTGAGTTTTGCCTAGATGTTTCACATACATACATATGATGTATGGAATCAAATAAAAATACTTGAAGAAATCTAACTAGCACTGTTCTAACTGCTTTTGGGTTTTGCAGAAATCCAACAAGCACTGTACTCACTTTTGGAGTTGGCCTTGATGTTTTATTAATACATGCATAATCATAAGGTGTGGTATGAAACTAGCTGTTCACAAAACTTTGTGTAGTTATCTGGGAATTGGAAGGTAAAATGTGAAATACACAAACCTATATTTCAATTTCTTTAAGACAAAAATTGAATGTGTTTACTAGTACAATGGTTGTGCAATACTATTTTGAAAGTTAAAAAGATATGTTGATGCATTTTGAGAAAACTCTAACCAATCCTGCTCCAAATGGGACCAGGGCCAGATTGGTGTTTATCTTGTGTGAAAATCATTGGTACAATAAGAGATTCTAAAATTATATTTTACCAAGGCTAAAAGCTATTTTTGAAAACACTCCTTACCTCCTGATATCCTTATTGCTACACAAACGTTTGAACTAGAGGTGTGCAAGACGCATTCTGGGACCATGATAGGAAAAGGTGGCTTGAGCTTGATTTATTGACAGGTTGCTCAAATTTATTCGGCTATTCTAACTTTTACACTAGGCTTAGCTCAACTATATAATCAAGCCACTCTCACATCTCTATTTTAAACATTAGCTTAGAAACAAGTACACAAGAAGAAAATTTGAAGAATTTAGGTTTTTTGCTCATAGAACAAGTTTTCTTAAAGACCAATTTATTTTTAGCGAATTTCCCTATAGGGAAGTAGCTATTACCGTAGGTCTCATGGTAAGACCTAGGCCCGGGACCGATTTACTTTTTCATTTTGATGTCCCCAGAGGCCAAAAACACCATTCGTTCAAATTTTTATATATCTATATATAGAGATATATATATATATATATATATATGTGTCCATCCGCACGATAACTTGAGTAATTTTTGTCCGATTTTGATCAAATTTGGTTTGAAGGTGTAAGGCGGGATAAACTTGAACGAGTTCGCGAACCAGCATGATCGGACTATGGGAACGGGGGTTTACGGGGGGTTTTATGGGGTAAAAATAGGTTTTTCCCATTTTTTACCCAAAAAACATAAAATTTAGCAATTTCTTTCCAAACCATTTTGTAGAGCTTAAAAAAACAAATAATTTAGTATATTGAAGTGTTACTATGCGCCTAATGGTTACGGAGAAAATTCCAAAAACATTTAAATTTTAAATTCCCATGTTATTCTTATGGAGAACAAGTAAACTGTTGTAGTTTGCTTGTTTATGAACATATTTTGATCAAATTTGGAAAATATTTTTATTTCTTACTAACTATTAACATTTTACAAAAAAAATAAGTTTTACCCTCCCTGATGCAGCAAACCTAAGTACCTGTTAAACTAATTCTATTTAAATAGGAAATAAATGTTAAATTTTTAAGTAGACATTTTAGTGTAAATCCAATCAGGCAAATGGAAATTCGCTTAGTCTGCAGGTTTGCTGCGGCGGGGGTATTTCATAACAGAATGACTGGTTCCTATTATGCTTGGTAAAAAAAATATATATATAAATTTCAACGCTTATTTAAAATTGAGGTTTCATACCGCATAGAAGTTTTAGCTATTTAAGGTATCATAGTCCATTTATTGTTTATCGTTCATTTTCTTGAGTCTTGGCCTCTAGATTCTATTTAAATTTGAAACATTGGCGTAAATACCTGTATTTATTAAATGTAATAAATGTTGCTATAGGAAACTAGTTTTGATTAACCTAATTAGTCAGATTCTAAACTATGTCCTGTTGCTTCATTCAAAGGTCGTCTATACTAATAATAATTAGTTAAACAACACACACTTAACTCGGATTCGTGTTGATGACCTTTAAATTGAGAGAGACAGGTCATCTTTTACTGAGCTTTTACAAGTAGGATGCTCATGTGCAAAAGAATCCTTCCCCACCATCATCATATACATTGTATCATATATATTGTGATTAATGTTTTTCCATTTGTTATTTTTATTTGTCATCTCTACAATCATATACTGTTGAATGAATGAGAATTTTATTTGCCATTCAATATTCCATACAAATACATTGTCACGTCAAATTAGTCATAACAATAACAACATTAATTAAAATCCAGTGGAGTCAGTGTCCTTGACATATAATCTTCTGTTGAGTATAACGGCTGATTACAAAGAAAGTTATTTATTTTAATCTTGAAATCCTTATCACTAAGTAATCTTATGGCTAGTGGTAACTTGTTATAAAATTTACTGCTTAAAATTAATGGTCTTTAGGATCGATTTAATACCACTAGTGTCTGGGTGGTGTGGCTCTCTGCGGCAGCTGTTTCCTCATCCCTCCTCACACGCCATTCTGATTGACACGACCTAGTCTTAGACCAATTGTTTTATCATTCGTTGCATGTCACAATATCGTTGTTGTTATGTTACAGACCTGCGGCAGACTGGAGTCATCCTCAAGAGATGCAGACGGAGAGAGGCGATGGCTTCAGACATTCTGGTAATCAGTCATTTTATGCCAACTCGTAGACAAAGCTTAGCAACGACTTGGTGCAAGGAAACGTGTCAAAATCAACAAAACACTACTGATGTTTAAGTTTCGATGTAGCAAATCTTCAGGGTTACTAGACTACTGCCAAGTTAAGCAAGTGACTTGCTATGTATATTCTAAGACTTCCAACGTCAACTGTGCGGAAGTCAAGTAGACCTGAAAATGGTACTTTGCATTAACGCTGAAACGTTACTGAATAGTAGTGTTTTGTTGATTTTACACAATTTTTGCCCAAATACCATAAATCTACAATAAGTGACCGTGGAAGCCTATCCAGAGAGATCAAAGTGTATCTAACGAAGTAAATTATATTTTATCTAACCCTGATTTCCCTCAGAATAACCGCCTCAGAATGAGCCAAAATTGGACAGTTTATCCGCTCCGAGTTTCGTTGTTGGTTGGATTAACTGGTTTAAAATCTCGAGACTTCTGTCCCCACCTTTATCGCAGTAATAAAATATAATTATGTCTGAGCTGGTCTAGTTTTGTTATGAACCTGACTTTTTCATGTAAATTTTAGAGTGTGATCGTACATAATAATTGGAAAATTAGTTGGACAACGGGAATTGTCTGTTGTGGCTCGGCTTGGCCTATGATATGTAATGTAACAGACATTTACAGCCTTTGAATACCAAACATTAATTAACACAAAAAAACTGGTTTTCTAAAACAGCCTTGACCGCTTTATTTAGGTTAGTTGGTAATTTACTGAAGGTAATACATTTATTTTATCTCTATATTCTACAGTAATTCATATATTAATGAAGTTGACCCTTTTTATTGACCCTTACAAAAACAGGTCTACATCAGATAACCTAAAAGGAACCTATGCTAATTTTGTTGTAGATTAGGTTTGTGATTCTTGTGGCACAGTGGACACTTTCCCAGTCAGTTAACCTCACAAAAATCCTTGAACCGATAGACCCTGTGCTCTATGTTGCAACCTCAGGCACAAAACTTTTAACCATTTCCCCTAGACCTGATGTAGCCAGTTAAGAGCGAGGTTACTCTATGGTTCATGTCAGAAGTTACCAATCAGCTGTTTGTTCCAGAGTCACAGATGATCCAGCTCAGCGGAGCCCCCAAAGAGGAGATTGTCCGCTCCGTCTCTCTCTCCGATGTTCGCATCTCCGGAGACGGAGAGCCCCAGACTATGTGTTGACTCACTCTCCTCCCCCTCAACAAGATACCATGATTCTAGACTGATATTTATTGGAGTTCACATTAATTGTAAGCTTTAAAAATTGTGAATAATGAACCATAAAAATTACACAGTGTTGACTGATATATTTTTATTTTGGCTTTTAATATTGTTCGCACGAACAGCTTTGAGTATTTCTTAAGTCTAAGCATGTTGTCTCATGTAAGTCACTTGGTTGTCTCGAGTGTACTGTTCTAAACCAAATACATTCTTCTAGATTTATTTGTGTATTTTAAATATATTTAATAATGTATTGAATCGTGCTGGTTTTGGAAATGTAACTTCACGGTTTTGTTATTGTTATTAATTGTGTAGTATTTCTAAATCATAAATAAACTATATTTTTGTTTGTTTTTCAAATATATACCGTTGTTCAATGTTTTGTAATCCTTTGTAATTTTTTTACTGTGTACTTGTGTTCTATCGGGTAAAATGTTTACCGTGCCTCGTAACAATAAAAAAAAGTTATTCCCTCTGTTACATTATAAATGTGTTTTAGCTCATTCCCTTCTGTAGAGAATATATGAGCATTTATTTAATACAAATTTGTTTACAGTAGAACCCTCATATTCAACTATGACGGGATTGAGCCATGGTCTGAACGACCAAAATTTTGGATACTGGGAGGAGCATAACTGCATGAGCGATACTGCAATCGTCGACATTGGTAAACGTCACACGACCGTGGTGGGACCCGTGAGCACATCTTGTGGTCTCGGCAACAGCATTTATCGTCTGCCGCAATTACGGCAACCCCTGTGATATGTCTTTTGTTCAACAGAACGTGCTAGTCATTATCATTCTAGAAAAAAAAACAAGTACACCAGGCCACTTAGGCACCCACCACCCCACACACTTAGGCACTCAGGCACTTAGTCGTACACTAGGCCGGATATTCTGAGGAGTCGGTTATGCCAAGGTCGGATATGAGAAGTTCTACTGTAAAAAACAATGATAAAATACTTTTTCCTACAGTCACCCGACAAAGTTGGCTTCCTTGTACTGTTTATAGAACAGAAAGCTGCTAATTGCTGCATATTTATACTTTGCCGTACGGTTTATACTTTGTCGTACGGTTTATGTTTTGTCGCACATCAGGATTCCAACGAAACAACACAAAACAGCGTGGTTCTATTATGCACGTAATCCGTGTACGCTTGGAAATAGGTTGGCAACACTTAAAGATAGTAATACTATGAGCAGCTGATTGACTATTATAACTACAATTTAACCTGTCATTTCGTGTTTAGAGTTTCGGTATTTCTGAACTTTCTGGACTTTTCTTTTAAAAGTTTTTAAAACATTCCTACGATCTAAACAAGAAAATACCTTTAAAGCATTTTTTTAGGCGCGGAAACCACTTCAAATTACAAAAACATGGAAATATATTCTCAAAACGCAGAGCACATTTCTTGCCGAGGAAAAATAGCGGAGTGATACGTACCGGGTACTACTTTCTCTAGGGCACCTATTTGTGTTGCCAGCTGAACCTAAAAACGTGTTGTATAGTGTTTGAAAGACTAATTATTTATATGCTTTATAGTGACTACGAAAAATATAATGTGTAACACGAGTGCAAAAGGCCTTTGCTGCACTGGAGATCATTCCACACTCGCCTGCGGCTCGTACGTAAACATTGCTCTCGCGTGCAGCAAAGTGCCACTTTACCCACTAGTTACACAAATAACTATTTCGTACGACCGTTTTATAAAGTAGCCATTCCAGTACAGTTCTTAGAATTGAAAAGTTTCACTTAACAGCTGTTTACTTTCATAACAGCATAGTTTCATTTCATAACGGCATAGTTTTTCTCATAACAACACGGGTAACGAACCAATGAGGTTCAAGGATTGAGAGAAAAGAAGTACAGTAATACTTCGAACGTCAACTAATCAGCTGATCAGTTAACAATTTTAATTGTTGGTCCGGCTTGTTCCTGTTGATACTCGCGTATTCTTAACCTAAGTTGATGGAAGTTAAATGAAGGTTGATTTTAAAATATCAGTTAGTGAAAGTGAATTTTCTTCTTCTCGTACCTTAAATGTTAACGAGATGGAAATGAGAGCACAAACTGTTTGTGCTAATCTTTTGTCCCCAAAATCAAAAGAAAGGTATGCAATTACATACCAGCAATTCATTAAATGGACAAAACAAAATAAGGTTAAATTGATAAATGAAAATTTTCTGGTTTATTTTGAAAACCTCTTAACCACTTTTTCACCCAACTCGTTTTGGACCACATATTCGATGCTGTGATCTAACCGTAAATTAACTGTTTCACTATATTATTCAGTTGTCCAAAAATGTATGCAATATTTCCCTAATTGTACCTGATACAGTATTTATGGTAAGAACGCTGCTAGCAGAACCTATTCCTTGAAAAAGTAACGTATTATTTAACAAAGTTCTACAAACACGTAATTACATGAAATCAGCTGATTATACAATAAGTCGTTGCATCACTTTCAGTGACAATGACAATAAACGAAAACATAACCTCTCTAGGAAGTTTTGAGTAGTGATTGTTAGTAATAATAACTAGATTTTTAGTAGGTAATTAAAAAACGGTCGTAGGTAAAGTAGTGTACGCAACTCGCGTTAATAGTCTTTACCTACGACCGTTTTTTAAAGTAGCCGTTTCAGTACAGTTCTTAGAATTGAAAAGTATCTCATAACAGCATTGTTTACTTTCATAACAGCAACAGCACAGTTTTACTCATTACAAAACACGGGTAACGGACCAATGAGGTTCAAGGATTGAGAGAGGAGAAGTAAAATTGTAATGATTTGAAATTCAACTAATCAGCTGTTCAGGCCAATTTAATTGTTGATTGGTGCAATTACTGTTTGATACAATATTTCGTTGTATCACTGTCAGTGGAAGTTATGAGTAGTGATACTTAGTAATTAAAACAATGTCGTAGGTAGTGTACGCAACTCGCGTAAATAATGTTAACGACACTCGTAGAAGTTTTTAAGGCACTCGCCAAGGCTCGTACCTTAACATTTTCTACTCGTGTCGTTAACACTAACTTTACGCAATCGTTGCGTAAACTACTATTACGACAAGGCTCGTGCCTTAAATTTTCTCCTCGTGTCGTAAAGACTAACTTAACGCAATCGTTGCGTAAACTTCTAATAAAAAGATCAAACATAGTTGGCATACTTTTGTAAGGGGATTGATTGTCTTTTCAACCGTCCAACCAAGCCATATAGGCCTATGTATCTTAAAGGTGGCCATTCAAAATTTAGTTAATTATTTATTACATTTTGATTTTGTGAAAGGAATCGTTAGGTTATCACTGAAATGTTTTTGTTGGTAGCTGGGCTCGGAATCATGTAAGGTTATCATTTAATTAATTGTGAGATAATGTATGCCATTTATGACAGCTAGATCACAATCACAGAACTTAACTAAGGCTCAACACAGCTTCAGGGGAGGGGTAGGATCAAAGACAAAGAAGTATTTTACTTTTTTTGTCTGCAGCAGAAGAAACATTCCATTCAAACAGGGGCAGGCCTACAGTGTACAATCGTACAATGTACATGCTAAATTGCTTAGTACTGATTTGGTTACATGCAATCGGCAAAGTTTAGTTTGAATTTCACTTTTTAAACTGGTAACCTTTTTTTAAAAGTTAGATTTATTATAAAACTGACAGTACCTATATTAAATTAAAGATTTTGATACATCATTAAAGTGGGTGACTTAATGAACAAAAATAAGAACTTAAAATCCTCATGGCATATAGTTTATTATAACAGGGCTGTCAGGGCTTTACCAAATAATGTTATAACATTGATCTAAAAATCTGCTGGTAAACTGTGTTTATGCCTTTGCCTGGTCAGCCTAAAGGGTGCTAATGATGAAATACTTCTCTTATATTAGAATTAATCTTGTACAATTTAGGCTAGATTATGAGGATATACGTTAGATGCCTGTCCATCCGTAAGTTGAATTAAATTGTGATGATTTAGATTTATGAGTATGGAGAGAGGGATGGCGACATTTAGGCACTCTGGCGATCGGCCTTGATGACAACTCCAACCTTTCTACTCCTCTATAACAAGTTTAAAAACATTATGAAAGATAAAATCTGGAATGTAAATACATTTACTAATGTAATTACATTTACATTTATTGATTGGATTTTAGAAAAATCATGGTTAATTTTGTAGTCTAGTAAATTGGATTATAACATTTTCTTAAAAAAAATATTCTTATTAGATAATAACAGTTGAGTCCCTTAATGTGTATAATTTTAACTGCTCAAAGTGTTAAGCGATCCCTAAAACAAAGCATTAGTTTAGAAGTTGAGTCATGTTTATATGTATTGAAACTCAGGAAGCATTACACTGTAAAAGGTTTTATAAAAAAAATTATAAAATTTCGTTCACAAACATTGTTGATAGTGTAATATGCCATCTATTATAAAATATAAAATATTTTTAAAATAATTTCTTTTATCAAGTTTAACAGGTTGGCATCATTAAACAAAGAGGGACAACGCCTTTTTTTTAAAGATGGACATTGTTTTTTTGTAAATATGGACAATGTCTTTTATAAAGATCTTTTATTAAGCGATTTACAGTGTAATATGGCCCTTGTGTCCCGAGATTATTGTATTACTAGTAATTTGTTCATCCCGCACTTTGATTTTACAGAACACCACTTTGATTTTACGGAGTCAGTCATTGATTATTTCACCACCACAACAAACAAGCTGACTAACTTAAGTGAATTTCTGTTAACATATCAACATTACTTTCTCCCTAATGATTAGTATATGTATAGGGGAGAAAGTAAAAACATAGATTTAGCATACTTCCTAAGGGACTGCACTACCTAATCTATGTTAAGTAGAATGAGCCTTGTGTGGGCATTTAGTTTTTGCAGAATGGTAACACTCCATCAAAAGCTACCCTCGCTCAGGCTCAGCTATCAACATCTTTAATACGCTGCCAAAAAAGTGAGAGAGTTGGACAGTGCGAAGTTCAGGGCAGTACTACACGGTCATCTGGTAAACAGACCCCTCTACTCATTAGAGGAATTAAAGGAAGTGCCATTGAAAGTTAGCTGAAAACAGCACTCCAGTAGGTTAGGAATAAAATCACCACAACCAAATAACAAAAATTATGTTTTTAAGTGTATTTCTGCAAGAAGTTTGTAAATATTAGTTTTAAATAATTTGTAAATAGTATGTCAAAAGGTCGCCGGTTCGATCCTGAGAAAAGTCAGTATAGCTTTTTGATGGTTCGAAACTGGACCCAGCTGTTCCTGATCATTGGGCTTTGAATAAATGATCCTGACTAATGAAACCGCTGATCTTAAGTCAGTAACAAACCTACACAGGTCATCACACACCATTCTACACTCATATTTGGGTTAAAATACGCACCTAGGTGGCGTCCCCATCTCAATGATTGATAATTGATATGCCTCTGACGCAGTCTATCCGACATTGTCGGTCAAGGATTAAGGACACAAAGTATCAAGTAAGTATATAGGTCGATTCACACACATCAGTCCAGTCACAGTCCCGTTACAGTCCAGTTGCAGTCCAGTTACAGTCCAGTCACAGTTGCATCCGCAATTTCTCAGTCAATTGTCCGTCAGTTGGTTTCAGTCAGTCTTCCGTCTCTAATATTTACAGTCAAAAAATTTAAATTTTAAACCTATATTCTATTAAATTATCATTGTCTATCTTGTTGATTGTTACAAACAGTACTCAAAATACAAACGCAACCATTTAAATAACAATAACACTATTTTCTAACCTCAAACAGTTCCGTCAGGCGTCCGAACAATCAAAAAGTATCGGTGGGGCACACGGGAGGGACTAAGGCTAACATATCTTGTAGTGTCAGCGTTCGCCGCTAGGACTGCTAAGTTGAAAAAATTTATATTAATTTTTAATTTTTAATTTTTTGTTATAAAATTAACTTTTTAATTATAAAATATTGTTTTAAAATTATAAAATAAGTTTTTAATTTTTAAAATTAAACTGTCATAACATAACCTAACCAACCAGACTTGCTGATAATATAAAAACTATATAAGATAAAAATCTAAATTATAAAATTAATTTTAAAATTTAGTATTATAAAATTAAACTGTCATAACCTAACCTAACCAACCAAACTTGCTGATATGAAAAATTTGTTGACAAAAAGTTAGTGCTGCCAGCGGGTTTCGAACCCCGGACCTCCTGCATACCAATCCGCAACGCTACCAACTATGCCACGAACGCCGCTGAAAATACACCGTTTCGTTACGGTAATCGTGTCGCCTCAAGAGAAGACATTAACCACTAGAGATATGACGTCACTACACCATTAGCCTTAGTCCCTTCCGTGTGCCCATTCCAAAAAGCATCGTTGGAAAGAAATCTGAAATTGACTGACGGATGCCAGCAGAGTGACTGACGGGACTGCAACGGATGAGTGTAGATAGCGCAATAGAAAATCCATCAAAGAATATTTTTGTTAACTGTGACGTGACTGAAGTGACTTTACTGTGACGTGCCGTAACTGATATGTGTGAATCGACCTTTAGTGTATATGTCGTCAGTGACGTCCGACTCCGATCCGATCCGGATTCTGAATGAATCCGAATAATCCAATCCGACACTCTCTAGTCTCTACCATCGATGTATAATAATTATACATCGAACCATCGATGTATAATAATTATACATCGATCGATGGTCTCTACCTCTACTCCTAGTCTGTAGAACAACTACAGAAACAGAAGACAAGAAGAAGACCATGGACACTGAAGTGAAGAAGAAGACAACTTCGAACTTCTACTTCTACCTCTACCTCAACCTCACCTCTTCTTTCTTCTTTAGCTCTTCCAGCTTCCAGCTTTTTAGATTCTCGTGATCGCGACAATTTGTTTGTTATTTTAATTCTTGCAATTAAATAAAATAACCGAGTCAACACAAGTGAACAAAAGGTTTTAATAATTCTTGTAGTTCAATATTTGATAGAGATTTTCAGTCAATGTTGTTTATTATTGTGTGTGTAGTTGCTATACAAACTTGTGCAATATTTCCAAATTATTGTGGGTTAACTCAACGTGTTAGGTTTGGTTGAATTGATATTTTAACAAGGTGAGTAAAGAAAATGTATCAATTCTAGGTATAAGTTCTATGTCTCGAATAATTTGAGTCTTTAACAGTTTTCATCGATGGCTTCCTCATAGTTAGATATTGTGAGGCCATAACAAATCATAGCCTAGGTCAAAATTTCACATAGGTAGGCCTATTACCTTATTACCTTCTTCTTCAGCAAGACCAGCTATGCCGAATATGTTGTGTCATTAGGATTAATAAAATTAAAGGCTGCACTTTACTTAAGGTCACACTCATTCGAATGAAAATGCCATTTATTCTATTCAAACAACCAATATACCTACAACAACAAACAAACAACCGAACACCACACTACAACTATCGATATATCGATCGATATTTTCATTCGAATGAGTGTAGGACCTAAAGTAAAGTGCAGCCGTGGTCGTCAAAAATATTGGCCTTTTCATTCATCCTCAAAGTAGGTACTCTGTCAGTGAGTATGTTATGGCCTCTTTAATAAATAATCCTTGAGTAAAATCTTGAATTTTTCTATTCCTGTAATATTTTTTATTTCCTTTGGGATCTTGTTGTAAATCTTGGAGCACAAAAATTTAGGGCCATTTGCTACTAAAGTTAAGTTTACCTGGGTTATGTGGACATGTTGACATTGCCTTGTGTTATGTAACTTAATTGTGGAATGCTGCATTTTTTTTAGGAAAAGTGGGGTTTTCTTTAGGCCTACACTCAGTGCTGAATCCAGGATAAAAAGTAAAAAGTGCTGTCATGGTATTAACCTTGGCCTAACTTAAGTTTATTAATTATTTCATGAAACATAAATAGCTTAGGCCTATAGGCTATGTTTAACGTTCTATGAGCTTTTCTAGTCACCAAATTTTGGAGTTAATTTTTGGCAGAGGATGAATGCGTTCGTTAACCGGACATGGATTAGGCGTCCGGCAGCTACTGTCATAACCTAACTATCCAAACTTGCTGATAGGCCTAGTAAAAAAATCAAGTGACGGTTAAATTCTGTTTATCTTAAAATTACAAATCCCTCAAATTCTAACAAAAGATAAAAAAATGGGATTTAAATGGTTAAGAAGAAATTTGACATTCTAAGCAAAATCTTTGACAAAAAGTCAGTGTCTCCGAAGGGATTCGATCTAGATACCTCTTAGGCCTATAGGATCAGCCAAGTAGCCTACTCTGTCCATTACACCACAAACACCGACTGGCTGTACTATTGTGGTAATGGTGTTCCGGGCCCCCACAACACGGTGACGTCACTGCCAGACGGCTAATCAGGTTCGGTTACCGTACCGTACGCGTATCCTCTGTGTTAATTTTTTCATAAACATCTCAATGGTAAGTTAATAAGTGTCCTGTTTTTTAGAATTTTGTAAATTAGACCCAGCATCCACGTTAAAGTACATACCAGGCAAAGTTTTCAGTTTATTTTTATTGGAGTTCTAGGCCTATGATCATATAAATAATTGTCAAGAAAGGTAGTGTGTTTAAATGTTATTTTACCAAGGGGCACAGTTCCGCAGATATAGTTAGGCCTACGGTACAGTATGTACAGTATCTATGATTTCTGTTTTGTTTTAAACTCATTCTGTTAAAATATTTATATTATATTTTAAAGTACAGGTTAACCCTCGAAGTGTTAACACCCGCTGTGGTGTTATGCGTCGCTTTTGCGACTCACAAACATTATTTACGGCGAAGGCTCTGGGATTGACTGTACTGAATCAGATTGAACTAGATTGAGATTGGTATCGTTGTTTTCGGCAGATTCTAAGCTTTCTCCTGATGTCTGTTTCTAGACACTTTTCATTTTAGTTGCCTTCCTATCATAATGTAGCAGACATATGACGTGCGTAGGCCTATTTGTAAACAACTTTGGTTAACCTCACATCGATGACTGTGCCCTTACCTAATCATCTGATATGTCAGCCTTTGAGTAAAAGGGTTAAGTTAAATTCAAAGATAAAATAAACTGTTAATTTAATATTTTTGGTTCCAGGTCTTTCCCCATATTTAGATATTGTTGGCATAAACATATTCTAAGGTGTAAAAATGAATCATGAGGAATCCCTTGATTTTGAAGAAATAATGATGAAAGAAGAATTAACAATTAAAGAAGAATTAACAATTAATGAGGAATTTTATTCTGAAGAAATAACAGAGGGACAAAATTGTGAAGGATTGCCATTGAAAGACACCGGTCCCAGATGTGAAGGGAATTTATGTTCTGAAAACCAAGAATATTCTGCTGATGTGGGAAACATTTCAACCAAGAATGAGGACATGGGATTGGAAGAAACTGCGAAGGATGACTCTATATGTATCGAACCTACTGTAAAGGAAGAAAATGTTATCTCTGAAATGGAAACTGAAGATATCCAATCTGGAACAGAACCTCCACAAAGCAATTTTGAATCGGAAATATTGAGAAATAGATTGTTAGAAAAGTCAAACAATGAAATAAATATTTCATCTTCAAGTTCTGGTATTACCGAATGTATCGATAATGAAGGTGAAGAATCTCATCTTAACAGCAGTGAAGAACAAATGGTCTCACATCAAAAATTTAAAGTCAACATGTCAACCATTGAATCGGTTTCAAAGGAACACCAGGTAAATACTAGCGTTTATTACATTATATAATAATCTTTCATATTAAGTGGAAGAGTTTTTTTAATCGCAGATTCTGAATCAACCACTTGACAGATTTTCATGATTCTTCTGTTGATAGAAAAATAATTTTCATTGGAAGGGAATGTCAAATCCATAATTTTGATTTGGAGTTTGAGTTTTTCATAAATCTAATTTTAATTTTGAAAAAAGTCTGCATCAAGAGCAAACATTTTAAGTTTGTTTGGTTGCAATATAATTTAAGTTAACCAAAAGCTTGGTTTTCTTTAGCTACAAACTGTCACTGAAATGCTTCCTTTTAAAAGTTATTTACAGTAGGCCTAGCCGTTATTGATTGTTGGTGCTTATATTTTTTATGTTCATACTAAATGTTCATTAAATTGTGTGTAATTTTGAACTAAATCTTAAAATGTTTAATTTAATTAAGTTAGGTATGTCGTAAATTAATTTTGTGTGAATATAAGTTTATGGGACAAAAACTTTTTCGGGACAATCAATGTCCTCGTTTAAGAAATTAATTGAATCTGGTTTCAACTAACATTTGTTTTTAATCGAAAAAAGGCAGAATACCTGTTCATTGTAACCGGGTATCTTATTTTGAGTAAATAGTTTTTTATATATGTATAATAAATATAACTTCCGGAATTTTAGTGCCGGTCGTACGTCCCCAATACGGTCTCAATCCACTCAAAAAATCTGCTTGTCATAATTTGATGTTAAACAATAAACAATACCGGTACCTAGTTGCTTTTGCTTATTATTTATCAAAACAACATATCCTAACACTATACTTGGGAATAACGAATAGAATTTCTAACGAATAGCGCTATTCGTTAGTTTTTTCTGCTAACTTCTATTTTATTTGTTAGTTTTTAAAAAGTGCTGGAAATAACTTGTAGGCTACTCAGTTAGTTTTATAAGTAACGAATAGATAATCCTAAATTCATTAGTTTTAAATTGTTAGTATTTTGGTCAGGCGAAAGTATTTCAAATACCGGTTATTTATTTTACGTGTTCAGTGAGGGTTGCATGTGTACGTGAGAGATCAGCGCCCTTGTTGACAAACAACGCGCTGAAAAAAACGCGCTGGTGGGGAAAGAGGAAGTCAAAGTCCAGTTGCTTTGGTACGCAGCGGACCCGGGGGGCGAGACAATGGAGGCCAATAACAACACCCCAAGCACCGAAGGGTGGGAAGGGGGAATGTTTGTTTGGCGATTGATATGTAATCTCAAGTGTCAAAACATTGTCTTCACTTCAGTCTATGTTCATTCTGACAGTGACAGGTTTTAATTCATTTGTTTCCGCCCAAGTGAGTCTTAGTTGTCTTGTTTTTATATATATTTTAGTGATAGTTAAATAGTTATAAGGTGAACAGTTTCTATTAAGTACAGTAGATTAAAAATATTTGTTTGCAATGGCGGGCGAGTGTGATATCCAGTGGCCAAACTTAAGTGATATATTTCAACAAGTTGGAAGAAATGTAAAGGGTGGAATCTCGTTGAAATGTTTATTGTGTTTACCCAAAACAAAAATAATTAAAGCATCAGTCACAAGTGTTTTGAATTTGAGAGCGCATATTAAGGTAAGTGGAGAAAAATATGATGGTCTTGTTTTTAACTTAAAGTGGCCTTATATATTTAAGTTATATAGGCCAATTTTTTAAAATGTGATTATAATTTTTATCTTTTTAGTAAAGTTATAATAATATTTTTTTCAATAGTGTTTCCAACACCACCCAGGAGTATGTGTGTATGCTCTTTTAAACAATAGGCCCCTATCTCACCACGAATTGGGTCACTTTTAAAGCTAGTAGTAAACGATACTTTTATCACACTAAGAAAACTATTTCCAGATTTTAAAAAAATATGTGATATTTTCAATTTTGTAATCCATTCTTTTTTCTGAGCTAAACACAATATGGCTGTACAATTAATTTTAGTGTAACATTCAGCTAATTGAACATCAACAAACTGTGTTTAGAGCTAACCGGGAACTTTAGTTGTAACTTATGTTTGTGTATCGAAAGTAATGTCTATGTCAGGAAAGGTCAGATGATCACTATTTGTTTTTGGTGTATGGAAATTGACGGTTTTCGGAGATCTCAGCTGTATGAAAATGGGTTATTTTCGAAATGACAAGTTTTATGTATCACCTTTAATAATTTTATTAGCAAAAGTATTTATTAATCTTAAACTTAACTCTAAATCCTAGAAAACCGTACCGTCAAATAACATGTTGCAATTTGTGGAATTTTTCAAGATTTGTTTAAATTGACTATAAAGTCAGATTTGATCAATTTTATGCTGCAATTGACCATATTTTGCTCCCATTTTAGGGTTTAAATAAGATCATTGTTATGAAAACATACTGTACTGTACTTAAACTTGTTGACTGTTGGTGTTAAATATTTAAATTGTTTTGTAGACGACACATCCTTCTAAGATTTTTTATTTCAATGAAAAAGTAGAAAAAAAGGGGCGCAAACGAAAAAACAACTCTACTGATATTACCGAGCCTGTGCTAAAATCAAAATGTGCAAAACAGACACTTTTGGGAGACAACATTCCAAAGACAACTGAAGATCAAAATAAAGCTGTGCTCAGGTTTATTGTTGGCACTGGTTGCCCACTTTCGATTGTTGAGCACGAAGATTTTTTAAATCTCATACAAACATGTGGTGGAAAAAATCCTCCTAATAGGAAGAATCTTATGGATATGTTGGATAAATCATTCATCCAAATGAAAAATGAATTGCTGAGCTCCTTAAGTGAAGTTTCGACAGTTTGTGCTACTACCGACTGCTGGTCAGTCTTTAGAAGGTAAATGTTACTACAGTTGACCCTATATAAGTCAAATTTCAAGGGATACGGGAAAAATTCGTACTATGGAGGTATTCTTAATAAAGAGGGTTGTTTTATCGTGGTTTAATGCTGCTGTTATTCTTCTTATAGAGGTTTCTCCTCGCTCCAAGGTTTCTCCAAACAATTACTGAGGAAGGAGGAGGGATGGGTGAGGGTTTCATGTTGAGACAAGCTTCTGTTTGTTTTGAAAACTACGTACTAGGGAGGTTAAGATTATGATAAATTTGTCTTATAGAGGTCACGTTTGTCTTGTAGAGGTTTTGTCCTAAGAATATTCTTTGTATGGAGGTTAATCAGTCCTAGCCCATGTCAAAAACAAATTCATCTTATGGAGGTTTTTAACTTAATTACTACGTTGTATAGAGGTGTTTTTAGCATTGACCTATATGAAAGTGTCAAGGGGATTAAAAAAAATTTGTCTTATCGAGGAACTCGTTTTATTGAGGTTCGTACAAACGAGGTTTAACTGTATTATTACTCTATCTGGTTTTATTACTTACTCTTACTCTCAGGGCCATGCATATCTAAGAAGATATTTGGCCGCACCAACAAAGCCTCTCCATCTTGCTCTATCCTCTGCATCCTCCTCAGTTGCTCCTAGTTGCTCCATGTCTTTCTTTACTTGGCTCCACCATTTTTGTTTTGGCCTTCTTCTCGGTCGTCTTCCTTCGGGATTTCTTAGTAAAACTAATTTTAACTTATTTTGCTCCTCTCTTTGTAAAACATGTCCAGCCCATCTAACTCTTCTACACTTAAATTCACACACCACATCTGGATCTCTGTAGAGTTCTCTCAGTTCTCTGTTGTGTCTCTTCCTCCATTCACCACCCTCATAAATGGGTCCATAGATTTTTCTTAAAATCTTATTTTCGAATGTGATTAACTTCTTTTCTTCTTTTTTATTTGGTTTCCATGTTTCAGGTCCGTATAATAATACTGGGCTGATTATTGTCTTATAAATTCTAACTTTGGTGTTTTTTGACAGTAACTTGGAGGACATCAGTCTGTTGCAAGCGTGCCAGATTTAGTCTATTTTGAATTTCTATTTCTTCTTTGTTTTCCCTGGATAAGATAACCCCTAAGTACTTAAAATATTCTACTTTTTCAAATTTATGGTCATCTACCTGCAGTGGGTCTTGGGCTATACCTTGATTTCTTGAAAATTGCATATATTTGGTTTTCCCACCATTTACTTTTAGTCCTAATTGTCCTGTTTTGTCCATAAATACTTTTGTTAGTTGGCGTAGGTCCTCTAAAGTTTCTGCAAAAATGACGACATCGTCTGCAAACGCTAATATGTTAATTCTGGAGCCAATTGAAATTCCCTTATCTATTGTTGCCACTTCTTGTAGAGTTTCTTCTATTGCTAGGTTGAAGAGGATTGGGGAGAGCCCATCCCCTTGCCTTACCCCTGCATTTACTGTAAAGGGCTCCGAGACTCTCCCATTTACTTTTACTGAACATGTGGAATTTGCTACAGTTGTTCTAGCAAGGTTTATAAGATTGGTTGGGATTCCAAATTTGTCCATCTTTTTCCACAGTTTCTCTCTATTTATGCTATCATACGCTTTTTGGAAATCAATAAATATTGCAAAAAACTCCCTATTAAACTCCCAATACTTCGATATGACTTCTTTAAGGATAAATATTTGATTCATTGTGGACGTGCCTTCATGAAACCAGCCTGATGATCTAGGATTAGTTCATTTGTATATTCTTCGATCCGATTTAATACTATCTTTGATAAAACATTGTACGGTATGCTAAGGAGTGATATGCCTCTAAAATTACTTCATTCTTCTTCCTCTCCTTTCTTGTGAATGGGGACTACTATTGCTTCCCTCCATTCTTATGGAATTTCTTCTCTCTCCCAGATTATTTTAATCAGTTCCCAAAGCTTTCCTATTACTACTCCCCCTCCCTTCTTCAGTATTTCTGCTGTTATCCCATCTCTGCCCGGGGCTTTATTGCTCTTTAGAGCTTTGACTGCTGCTTCGACTTCTTCTCTGGTTGGTGTCTCAACCTTTGGTTGAACGTGATAGTATACGTCATCGTTATCTTCTTCTGGTGCAAAGTCCACACCATCTACATTTAGTAAGTCGCAGAAATATTCTCTCCATCTTTCTATAACCTGTTGGGTTTCTGTAACAACAATGCCTTCTTTTTTCACTCCATAAGGGTTTGGAGTGTAACCTTTTTTGAAAAACCTTACGTTTTTGTAAAAATCTCGTGTATTATTTGCTGTGCACTCTTCTTCTGCTTTTTCAATCAGACTATTTATGTACCTTCTTTTCTTCTGTCTCAATATTCTGTTTGTTTCTCTACTTATTTCATTGTGTTGTTGTTTATCTTCTGTGGACTGGCTGCACAACCATGCCCTTTTCTTCTCCTTTCGCTCTATTACCTTTGTTTCACATTCCTCATCAAACCAGGGTTTTTTGTTGGTTCTTTTCTTTTTCCCACACACTTCTTTCGCTGTTTTTATTATGCTTTCCTTAAACACACTCCAGTTTTTATTTACATCCTCTTCTACTTGGAGGTTTTGTAAAGCTTGGAATCTGTTTTCTAGTTTCAGCTTGAATTCTCTTGTTACCTGTTTGTCTTCTAACTTTTCTGTGTCAATATGTAAATTATATATTTCTTCCTTTCTTTTATGTATTGCGATTCTTTGGGCTACCTTAACTACCATTAAAAAGTGGTCTGTTCCGCATTCTGCTCCCCTTATACTTTTTATATCTGTTATGCTGCTTTTGTGACGTTGGTCTACTAGGACATGGTCTATTTGATTTCTAGTGGTTCCATTAGGGGATGTCCATGTGTACTTATGTATATCTTTCCTAGGGAACATAGTACTCGCTATTTTGAAATTGTTAGCAAGGGCAAAACTTGCAAGTCTAGACTGGTTTTATTAATGTTTTATAAAATATTTATAGTTGGCTGGCCGGTGCTACAACTGATTTATGATGTGCTTATCTAACGTTACTTAACAACCAAACCAGAGATCAACACGCCCTCATATCTCCCCTTGTATGACTCATCCAGGGGATGTAAAAACAAATACCAGCTGACATGTCATGATTAGCCCCTAGACATTCCTTTAGAACATAACCAAACCATGAAATCACTCTTTCCTTATTTATATTTATAACTAGTGGCTTTTAGGGACATAAGTCCCTAAAAAGCTCAAATGTAAAACAAATTATTGTACTATTTAAACAAACTCAGAATCAAATTATCTATGTGTCAGGATATACCGGGTGTCCACACCTATATCCTTGGTCTGATAAGGAAACCGCATAGTATGAAAACGAGTGATAGTAGGATAAAGATTTAAATACAGATATAACAGGAAACTTCTCAAGATTTTATAACTATGTACAAACGTAACACAACTCTACGTGTGTGCCTCCAATGGCCTGCAGATCTTCTATATGTCTTTTCAGTCTGTCCCAGGTTTAGGCAGCATATTCTGGGTTACAGACGCCACAGAATTCCTGAATCTCCTGAAGTGTGTAAATTATGAACCGGGGAAGAATAGACAGTGTCCTTGCCAAATACCCGCAACAAGAAACCCATAGGGTTTACATCGGGGGAAGGAGGTGGCCATTTGGTCGGGCCATCACACCCGATCCAGCGACCGGGGAAGTGAAGATTTAAAAAATTGCTCACACATTTAGCCCAATGGGCCGTCTTGCTGAAAAATTATCATAAGTTGCAGTTCTTATAATTGAGGGACTACATACAACTTCAATATAACCAAGTAAACAAAGCCATTTAAATTTTCTTCCGCAAAGAAAAATTATCCAATGATTCCATTATGCATTACACCGCACCAAAGATTTAGTTTTGGACTGGCCCTTTCATTTTCAATCACGGTCCTGGGATGTTAACTCCTCTAAATTCTACAATTATTTTGTCTCTTAACCTTCGCACTTAAATGGATAGTCGTTGAACTGATATAGGGGATTGGGTTTCGTGAAACAATAAAACAAACTGTGATTTCTCTTGTAAACTCACCATTTCTGATTTGTTATTATATTAAATCATAACTGTGTTGTTGTCAATCAGCTGTGATTATGTGTTACAAATTGCATTAAACAAAACTTGATTAAATTCCCTTCAAAACAAGGCATACAAGTTAAGTGTGGCTCTAATGGTTTTCGTACAGCAAAGCTATTAAATCAGACCAAGACTTTGTAGACACCCGGTATATCCCAGTACAACATATCTTTTGTTTGAAAAACAGTTTGTATGTCTTTATTTGCTTTTGTTGATGTTATTTTCAATAAATAATTCTGAATGACTCCAGAGAAACTCTGCTGAAGGCAGCAAACATGTTTGTAAATAAATTTTGGTTTACTAAAGGTAGCTTTGGTATTTTTGTTAATGATGATAAAAAGGCGTCCCTCATTGAAATATTGGAAATTTTCTTAGTCAAATATGAAAAGGCAAATAACGTTGTGTTGAGATAATCTTAGTTCTTGCTCAAAACCGCTAAATTAACATCTCGACCCTGTTATTATTTCTTCCTTTTGTAAGGGCTAGACAAAATTAGTGTAAATTAAAGTCATCCCATTGATCAAACTTAACCCTAGATTTGTTTCTGATCAACATAAAAAACTACTATTAGCCTAGTGTAAGTTTATCTCGTGGTAATCCTCCTAAAAGTGCGATTGACTTTACATATTCTATAAAAAACAGCCCAATCAACGCCTGATTACTAACTATTTTGCGACTTGTTTGGGTTCCATTACCCAGTTAGATAGTATTTATTATTCATTTGTACTTTGGTAATTTAAATTTTACATTGATTACATGTGTTTAATGTTTATAGATCATATATTGGAATGACTATTCATTGGCTGGATCCTTCAACGTTAGAGCGGAGATCTATGGGAATAGCATGTAGAAGAATACTTGGCCAACATACATATGATGTAATTGCTGATGCTATTGAATCAATCCTGGACGATTTTGAGATAAAAAACAAATGTTCAATGATGATCACCGACAACGGATCAAGTTTTCTAAGAGCATTTTGGTACGTTCAGAGTTGCTACTATTTTGGATGAGTGTTGTTTTTAGTTATATTATGAATATTTTAAGTAAATTTATATATTAAGACCCTTATATTCATTCTAATGTTTTTTTATTATTTGGTAATATTCAATTATAATTATATTCCTTTGTTTGAAGTTCATTGTTGGTGATGGTGAGTTAATGTTGTTCAAAGGTTTATTGCGGACAAACCAACAACACCAGCAGTCTTATTGTTAGTTGTAATGTGTTAGTTAAGTTTTTTCACCTGAGGACGGGATCAGATTCCAGATCCTGAAACGTTGTGTATTGTTTTTACTTTCTCCCCCTATACCATAGTATATGGAGAAAGTATTGTTTTCGTAAAAATTTTTGAGTTTGAGTTTTGAGTGGATAGGATTCAAAAAAGTGGTTTTCGAAGTGATGTCTGTGTGTGTGTGTGTGTGTGTGTCTGTGTGTCTGGATGTGTACAGAGCTAGAGATTACACCTGTGGTCCGATTACGATAAAATTTGGTAGCCTATGTAGGTTCTAATCCATGGTATCTCCAGGCCTTCTTTTCATTTTTTTGAAATTTTGATTTTTAATTGGGATTTTCTCATAAAAACCCATAAAAAACTGGAAAAATTGAATTTTCTCAAAAATGGCCCCGAACGATTTTGATAAAAATTTAGTATGTTGTAGCCCTTTAAATTCTGAACAAAATTGTACAAATCCCATTTCCGTATATTTACTCTCACTGCTTACACATGACAAAGGTTGTTGACAAACTTATGGGAGAAAGTATACGTGTCAGAATGCTGATACCGTTTATTTACAATCGTGATGGAAAATGTCCGCAATAAACTTTTGAACAACATAATTATATTGTTGTTGCTTGTCACTCTTCAAATGATATATTTAGATGACATAACGTATAGTTCTTTGTATTATACTTAAATACTTCTAATTGATTTGAATACTTAAATACTTTGAATTTTCCTTCGTTTTGCAACATTTTTTAATAAAAGTCACAGGAAAAAAGAATGACATAGCTTACTACAAACGTTGATGTTGAACTTGTTATGGATTTTGGATATGTTGGATAAATCATTCATCCAAATGAAAAATGAATTGCTGAGCAATTTAAGTGAAATTTCAACAGTTTGCGCTAATGCCGACTGCTGGTCAGTCTTTAGAAGGTAAATGTTACTATTATTAACAACTGGATACATTTTTCAGGCTTTTTGGGGGCTCGGGACCCGATTCAGACTTATGTTGTGAAGACACCGAAGAAATTGATGGGGGTGACATTGTGCCAGACCCTGACATTATAGCTATAGCACCGATATTGGAGGACTCTGATGATTATGGACGTCTTCCTCCTCACCACTCCTGTGCTGCCCACACCCTGAACTTGCTAGCAACAACTGATGCTGAGGCTGCGAAATGTGACCCTGCTTATAGGAAAATTATGCGACTGGCGTTTGCTAAATGCCAAGCCATCTTCAATAAACAAAACAAGTCTCCATTGGCTGCAGACATCATAAAAAAACACCCTGCAGACATCATAAAAAAACACCCTGCAGACATCATAAAAAAACACCCTGCAGACATCATAAAAAAACACCTAGGCAGGCACTTTCTTGTACCTGGTGCAAATAGGTATGGTATTACTCCAATAATTTATTTTTGATTAATAATTCTGAAATTTCTTTTTGTAGACTAGTAATGAAATAAATTTCATATAAGCACCGGTTACAAGGTTGTCAACAACAATTCTATTCGGATTAAAGGACAGTGCCGGATTTAGGGTACAGTAGAACCTCTTTAATCCGAACCCCTGTAATCCGAACGTCAACTAATCCGAACCCCTCATTGCTGTACTCTATACACAGTACAGCAGTTCTTTATTGTATACTGTATTTAATTTACAGTACTGTTTATTCACCATGTTTACTACTGTATTAAATAAACACTGTATTTTACTTTATAAAACATTTTTTCCGAACCTCTTTAATCCGAACCCCTGTAATCCGAACGTCAACTAATCCGAACCCCTCATTGCTGTACTCTATACACAGTACAGCAGTTCTTTATTGTATACTGTATTTAATTTACAGTACTGTTTATTCACCATGTTTACTACTGTATTAAATAAACACTGAATTTTACTTTATAAAACATTTTTTCACTTTTCCCAAACTAATGTTGATAAATTTTAGCCATGTTTTAGCTATTGTTATGTAAAAACAACAATATGTTCTGGAATCCAAACTATTCAATAGTCCGAAATACCCCTGGTCCCAATTAGTTCGGATTAAAGAGGTTCTACTGTACTTGCGGCCCTAGGCCAAATTACTAGAGCGGCCCTCCCTCTGTGATGGAAATTCCTTGCGATCACGGAGGTAATCGTGAATATCTCCTATGCATCAAGGGGACATCATCATCGACACCCGTGATCGTGGATGAAATCGTGGACATCTCTCCTAAACCAAGTCAAAGCCATCATATTCATGACCACGCGAAAATCTTTAACATCCCCCGCGGGCTGCAACAAAGGGACATCATCCTCAAAACTCGCGACCGCGACGAAATCATGATCATATCACATGAGCTTTGACCTTGAGGACATCATTACCGCCACCCGCAACCGCAGTAAAATCGTGAACATCTCCCGCGGGCCGCAATGACAGGGACATCATCATCGACACTCGTGACAGCGGCTAATTCTTTAACGTCTCCTGCGGGCTTCGATTATGAGGATACATAACCGTCACCCGCGGCCACGGCTAAATCATGAACATCTGCCGCGAGCCGCAATCACGGGGAAATCATTATCGATACTTGCGACCGCGGCGAAATCGTGAACATCTCCCGCGGCCCGCAATCACGGGGACATCATCATCGACACTCGCGACAGCGGCTAATTCTTCAACGTCTCCCGCAGGCTGCGATCATGAGGACACATTGCCGTCATCCTCAGCCGCGGCTTAATCGTGATTGTCTCCCGCGGGCCGCAATCACGGGGACTTCATCACCGGCACCTACGGCCGTGGCAAAATCGTGAACATCTCCCTCGGACGCAGAGACATCATAAATGGTCACCTGTAATTGCGGCAAACTGACGATTTAAAATACTTTTTTTTATTTAAAAAAATGTTTTTCTCAATCCTCTGCGGCCCCCTTTTGCTTGCGGCCCTAGGCCGCGGCCTAATCGGCCTAGTGGTAAATCCGGCACTGTTAAAGGAATGACCAACATTTTTGGTACAACCACTTTAATCAGGTGTTACTGGAAAATGGTTAATTAACAAGACTAAATGAAACATCACTATTAGAAATATGAAATATGTCTAGTTTCGAGTTGCATTCCAAAGCCCATAAATGGTACTGTTTTTTTCAGGTGGAACTCCCATATGGTACTGTTTTTTTCAGGTGGAACTCCCATTTTGACGCTATTGAGCTTCTTGTAAAATCAGAAGATAAGCTGGACAGTCTATGCAAGGACTTGGATCTCCCTATGTTTAAAAGGCCTCAAGAAATTGAGTTTCTTGCTGAATACTGTAAGGTTAGTAATCGTCACCAAGTGTAAAAAAATTAAACTAATTACTATACTAGTGTACAAATTTTCAATCACATTTCAATCTTTACATGGTCTATTGGTCTTATATAATAGGAATTAATTCACAAACAAGCATAAACAAAATAAAATTGTGTTCTAATGTTTACTTTATGAATTAAGAGTGATAACTCACAGGTTCAAAATTCTATTTTTTATTCGTATAATTTTATGTTTCTCTAGGTGATAGAGCCAATCGCCCAAGCTTTGGACATTCTTCAGGGTGAGAAAGAAATGTACATGGGCTTTCTTCTTCCAACGCTCACAGTTGTGAAATCTGTTTTAACTTCCCTGCCAGAACTCCAGTGGTGTGAACCGTTGAAACATGCTCTTCTCAAAGGATTTGATAAACGGTAAATGCTTGTTTTAATATTGCTGGTACCAATTGTGTTTATTCAATTTTATTAAATAAATACAATAATAACATGTTATTATGACATGATTTTAAGTAAAATGTGATCAAGTTTTATAATAACTTGCTACAGGAACCAACTGTCACTCTCTTATGATGTTTAACTTATTTTTGTTATGTTTTTCTCTTACGTAGCCTACCAAATTGTGATAAATAATGTATTATGAATATGTATTAATTTTTTTATAATTATTTTTTTCAGGTTCTCAAAGTATTTTGAAAACAAGGAGTTCGAAATAGCCGCCTGCCTAATTCCTAGGTTTAAGCTGAACTGGGTGCCACATCTCGCAGAAAGACAGACCATCCGCAACACACTGTCTGACGAGTTCCTGAAGGCTGTGAGAAAAGAGCCCTGCACTAGAACCACAACAGCAGGAAGCAAGGCTCCTCCAGAGTCAAAGAACGCTAAAATAGACAAGTTTTTTTCGGTGATCGACGTACCCAAAGAGTCCAACGGCAACACTGACTGTTCCCAGATGGAGAGGGCTAAGGCGGAATCTGAGTTGGCACACTATCTCAATGACTCAGTAGACGTGAAAGAAATGTCAGAACTCTGCAAGAACCTCTTCATAAAATTCAATACAGCGGTTCCATCATCAGCGCACTGCGAACGCCTGTTCAGTGCGGCAAGTCTAGTCATCACTAATAGACGAGGAAGCGACACCAATTTTGAAAAACAAGTTCTTTTAAAGTTTAATAGGCATTTAAAGTAAATTAGTACTGAATGTAAAATGTAATGCAAATGTGACAATGTTTAATTAATATTTAATTAAAACACAATTAGTAACCAAGATGTGTCATTATTTCATTACATATGAAATCCTTTAAAACAACTGTCCAACAAACAGCTATATCATACGAAATTCAAAAACTAACTTTATTATCTCTCAGTTAGTTTTTCAACTAACTAATAAAATAACTTCTATCAGTTACTTTTTAAACTAACTAACTAGTAACTTCTTTCAGTTACTTTTTACGGGGCTAACTTATAACTTCTAACTAGTTAGAAATTTTGACTAACTTTCCCAACTATAATAAATACAACCTCCGGAATTGTAGCACTGGTTGCACGTCCCCAGTTCGGACTCTATCCACTGAAAAAATCTGTTTGTCATAATTCGATATTAAACAATAAACAATAGTTGCTTTTGCTTTATTTATCAAAACAGTATATCCTAACACAAAATTTCCCAATTTCTCTCTAGCCCATGATAGAGCTTAAAAATCCAAATAATTTAGTATATCTAAGTGTTTTTGTACAATTATTGGTTACGAAAATTCAAAAAAAATTTAAATTTAAAATTCTCATATTATTCTTCTAGAGAATATTGTAAAAAGTTGTAGTTTGCTTGTTTATGGATATATTTTTATCAAACTAGGAGATTTCGTTTTATTTCATACTAAGCAATTTAAACATATAAAGTGTGCAATATTTTAGTCTCTGGGAAAACTGTTGAGGTCCAAATGTCTGTAAAGATAAAGCAAAATCATTCTATACCATAACATAAATTATCACAGTAGGCCTACATGAATCAGAAACCTAGGTGGGCACTGACCGATGAATCGAGAAAAATCTTGTAAGTTATTATCTTAAAACTACATCACTAAAATAGTGTAATAAACAGCCTTTTTTTCAAAGCAGTTCAAACACGATTAAGGCTTCTATTTTTGGTATTGGGCTGCATTTTGGTATGGCCTGGGTATAGGTTATCGAGAGTACTACAAATATTAATTTGATAGAAAAAGGTAGGTAAAAAAGAAGTGCAGCATGTCAGTTGATTCTTGATTTTTTAGTTAACTCGTTTATAGGGCCTGTTCTAGACATTTTTCTAGTTTAATTATTAAATTATTTTATTGCTGAAACTTTTTAATGGCCTACTTAATATGTAGTGTAAATTTTATTCTATTCGTCAAGTTAAAACGTTATACAGTGATTTAAAGGTTAAAAACACATAGACAGATGTTAACTGTTTCTAGGCGGCCGAGCTTCACAACTTGGAGGGTTTGTCAGTTTACGACCAAGCGACCCTTGAAGCTGGAATATTGCAGCAAGTGGACGAAGCTTTGGATACAGACACCCCAGGCAGACCAGTAGATATTGCAGAAAGGTGACAAAATTAATTTATTACTCGGCCTAACAATTAAAAATCTGTAAAGATTAAGTGACATAATTACTTTTTGATGATAGTCGTGCTGGCTTGAAAATTCAGTAATCCAACATTGACTGGGTTTTAGGGATTAAGCCTAAGTGACCCTAAAGATGGTTTATACACAATGGGAATGGCGAGGATTAGATGACAATGAAAAACTAACCTAGGTCTGCCGCAGTGCACTGTAAAGATTGGTGTTCCGGCCAATACCAAAGAAGGCCTACTGTATTTTTTCAACTATTTAAAAATTATCATGATTTTGTTGTATTAAATTTTATTTGTATTTTACTAGATTAATTGTTTCATTGATCTAGTTAGACACTGTAAAGTATTAAAGAGAGCTGAAGTGAAAATAAAATAAATACCCTAATTACATGAACAAATCCATGTTTTTTAGAAATGAAACGTCAGTGCTGCTTGAGCCTTCAGATAAAGAGACGGAGATGGAACGAAAGATACGACTTGGTGAGATGACACCCTTCGGAACAACCCTAGACTCAGCTTCGAGTGGAGCAAAGATGTGAGGATTACAACATTAATTACTAATTTTATACTATAGTAATAAACGCTTTAACCCTAGCAGTGGCCAACAATCGTAATACGATCGTTCGCCGTGATGCCTAGAAAGGCATCACGGCAAAGGCATAACATCGTAATGCAATGGTATGGGCCGAAATTTTAACTGTAAAAACCACTTAAAATCAACTCAGATGTGAACAATACATATACCTACCATTCGAATGATCACATTCTGAACTTTCATGTAATTACATACCTAATAAACAAACCCTGTAGCAGGTATACAACAATGTCACGACGATTAGAAATCAAATAAATTTTGTCACGGCACGACTTTTGCAGCTGACATTTTGTGAACTGTCAAAACACAACTTGTTTGGCATTACCCTGCTCTGGTAATTTTTGTCTTAGGATGTTGCGGGTGGTACCACTCATATTATAGTATAGATTAGTTACCAAGATGTGTCATTATTTAATTACATACAAAATACTTAAACAACTGCCCAACAAACAGCTAATTTTTTTTTAATTGTAAGAAATATTTTATTTTGAGGGGTCATTACATTACATTTAATTTGCTTTAACTTAACAAGTGTTTAGAACTTATATTCTGATGGTTCTATGTTGTCCAGGACTAAGATATTTTATTTTATTTTTAATTGTACAGTAATGTATAAGTTATATTATTGTTTACTAGAAAAGTTGTTTTATGTAAGTGTATACATTTTTTTTTCTTTTTTTTCTATCAGTTACTTTTTACGGAACTAACTCATAACTTCTAACTAGTTAGAATTGTTTTCTAACTTTACCAACTATGCTGAATTGTGTGAAATAGTGTTTATAAAAGGTTGTATTTTTCTTTAGCATCATGCCACGAAAATATCAGTGTGATATAAACCGCTTGTTGAAGACAGACTTGAGTTCTTCCGGGTTTGATATCGAACCTTTTAGTGAGGACGAAGAGGCGGTTGATGATGTTCTACCTTGTTCCACCCCTCCTCGTTCTGATAATCCACCACCGCCACTGAGGGACAATCTACGGACTAACAGGCACGAACTGTATGAGGCAATATCTAAAATGGTGGAATGTGAAAGTGACGTGGAAGAATTGTGCGACTTTTCCTGCAGTGATGAAGAGTATGAGCCCGACTCAGACGAACTCGACACCACCGATGGAGAGGACAATCTAGGGCCGTACGGTGTAGCTGAGATCCCCGATTCGCCTCCCTCTCCGCAATGTGACGACCCTATGCCTGAACAGCCTAGGCCTAGGCCCCCTAAGAATAAGTCCACCAAACGGCTGTACATGACGGATGAGACGCTCCTTCAAGAGATAGGCACAGGCCCGCCACCCAAAATCACCAGGGTAGCCGCCAGTCAAGTTGAAGCCCCTGATCTCGAACCAGCAGCTGATCCAGTTCCGCCACTGCAAGAGCTGCCGTTAGAAGCGCCGTGGGTCAGGATCTATCCGCCTGAGCCGCCAGTGGACGTGATTTCCAAATTTAAAGTTGATAATCCTGGACCAAATTGTGAAATATCTGTAAACCCTTTGCAGTACTTCTTCCTATTTTTCACTGGGGCTATGTGGGACATGTTTGTCAATGAGACAAACCTGTATGCCCGCAGGAAACTCAAACATCTACGAAAAACTGGATTGTCCCCGCAATCCCGTTTTCGCAGATGGGTGGACGTCACGGTGGACGAAATGAAGAAGTACATCGCTGTTTTGTTGTCAATGGGAATAACCCGTCGGAAGAATCTCACCGACTATTGGAGTAACGATCGTACACTTCATATTCCGTTTTTCTGCCAAACCATGACTCTTAGAAGATTTCAGCTGATAACATCCATGCTTCATTTGTCATCTCGCGTCTCTCCACCCCAGGGTCATAAAGGATATGATCCATGGGTGAAGATTCGTGATTTCCTTCAAATGATGAATGGTAGTTTTAAAACTTATTTCATCCCAAATCAGAACGTATGTATTGATGAAAGTATCGTGGGTATGAAAAACCGAAAAACTTTCATAGAATACATGCCAAACAAACACCACTCACGGTTTGGCATTAAAAAGTTTGAGTTGTGTGATTCCAAGACGGGTTACGTCCTTCAGTCTGTGTTGTACTCTGGTAAATACTTTTTGTCTTCTGGTTCTGATCCCTTCACTCAGAAAGTTGTTGCGTACCTGATGGGGAAAGTTGGTTTACTGGACAAAGGTTATCATTTGTTCACTGATAACTTCTACACAAAGATCGCCTTAGCCCGCTGGTTGAGCCAGAGAAACACCTTTTTGACAGGAACGGTCAACAAGCGGTCTAAGGATCTTTCAAAAGTCGCCTTGGATACAGTGCTACAAGTTGGTGAGACTTTGTATTTTAGGAGGAGGTTTGATGCTTCGGCGTCAGTCCTTCTTGTGAAGTACAAAGAGCGTGAAACCAGGAAACCGGTTCACCTAATATCAAACTGTATGCATGCCCAAGACGTCAAAGTTATCAGTCGAGGAGCTAAAGGTGTCTCAGTAAAACCAGCGACGGTCAAGGTGTACAAGGAATTTATGGGTGGAGCCGATTCGAAAGACAAAAGTGATTATCACATGTCCTGCACTCGAACGTCATCTAAGTACTGGAGGAAGATCGTTTACAATTTCATTGATATGGCTCTGCTGAACGCATATATTTTGTATGCGGCTCAGCATGACAATCCTATGCCCAGGTCAAAATTTAATATCAGTGTTATTGATCAACTGTCAACCTCCGGTGTGCCTCTCCCCCGTCCGCCCGCTGTCGGTCCAGGTGGAGACAACCCTGCACAGCACAACCACAACCACAACATCGTTCCGCTGCCTAACCATGGAAGGCGCATATGTATTGTGTGCAAGAGTCAAGGAAAAAACAACACTCAACGGGGGTCATTATACTGCACCATATGCCAGAATGGGGTTCACGGCGTCTGCCGGTTCCAGATGTACAAGAACATTCCTTGCGTCTTGAAACGTCGTCGCGGGGGGAGGAACTAGAGTCGACGACACGGGGGACATCGAGGGAAGGGTGACGACACAGGGACGTTTAGGGGAGGGGTGAGTAATTACATTTATTTTTATTACTTTTAAAATTGTAATATAAGATGTATTTCATTATTGAGTAGGCCTGATATAATATAAAATAATAATTTTGTATTTTTCCTACATGGTTACTGGACCAACAATCGCATGTTATCTCTTATATACGCCTTGTGTATGCATCTTGTGTCTCATTTCAGTTGTATGTCTTTGCTCGTTAACTACCTCTTTGCTCGTTACTTTTTCTTGTAATGCTAGCTTCTTTCTTTTTTTTTGGTTTGTTTAGGGTCTGATTTTTACTCACTATTGTATGCACTATTTATTAATATTGTCACTATATCATTGTTATTGTGTATGCATCTTTTTTCTCATTTCAGTACCTTTTGCATGTTACCTGTAAATCCACTTGCATGTCTTCTTGTAATGCTAGCTTCTTTTTCTTCAGAGTCTACTTGCTACTTATCTTTATTTTTTGTACGCTCTATTTAGTAGTATTATTATTCGTATGCATCTTTTGTTCACTTATTGTATTTGGTATTAATTATTGCTTGTTATCTCCCAAATGTAATGGTATTTATTGTACCATGGCTTTTGCCGTAAATAAACGAATTGAATTGAAAAAACAAATAATATGCCACTACACTGTGTATATGAACATTTATATATTTTATTGTTTATAAATACCTGCAGTTAGTAACATTTAGATATAATATGGCATTATTTATGTTTATAAATACCCCCGCCGCAGCAAACCTGCAGACTAAGCGAATTTCCATTTGCCTGATTGGATTTACACTAAAATGTCTACTTAAAAATTGAACATTTATTTCCTATTTAAATAGAATTAGTTTAACAGGTACTTAGGTTTGCTGCATCAGGGAGGGTAAAACTTATTTTTTTTGTAAAATGTTAATAGTTAGTAAGAAATAAAAATATTTTCCAAATTTGATCAAAATATGTTCATAAACAAGCAAACTACAACAGTTTACTTGTTCTCCATAAGAATAACATGGGAATTTAAAATTTAAATGTTTTGGGAATTTTCTCCGTAACCATTAGGCGCATAGTAACACTTCAATATACTAAATTATTTGTTTTTTTAAGGTCTACAAAATGGTTTGGAAAGAAATTGCTAAATTTTATGTTTTTTGGGTAAAAAATGGGAAAAACCTATTTTTACCCCATAAAACCCCCCGTAAACCCCCGTTCCCATAGTCCGATCATGCTGGTTCGCGAACTCGTTCAAGTTTATCCCGCCTTACACCTTCAAACCAAATTTGATCAAAATCGGAAAAAAATTACTCAAGTTATCGTGCGGATGGACACATATATATATATATATATATCTCTATATATAGATATATAAAAATTTGAACGAATGGTGTTTTTGGCCTCTGGGGGCATCAAAATGAAAAAGTAAATCGGTCCCGGGCCTAGGTCTTACCATGAGACCTACGGTAATAGCTACTTCCCTATAGGGAAATTCGCTAAAAAAATGACAGAGCTCACAATAACAAATAATGCTTTTTACAAATTTGCCAAGTTTGCGACCATTTTTTTTTTTCTACATAACACATAAAAAAAGATATACCCTATTATTATACATTTTTATTAAGGTAATTGAATACTCTACAACATGTTTATATTGGTTTGGGGGAAACAATTTGGTGAACAAGTTATATACTAAATACTGTGCACTGTATTTTGTTGAAATACGCAAACAATTCAAAACGTTCTCAAATTGAAATTAATTTTCTACCATCAAACTTATGACTTTGTTTTTGGATTCCTTACTTCATTAGCTTTACAAATATGTACATATAATCATTAGTTTATACATATATTAGTTAATGTTTTACAACACAAACTAATACTGTACAGTTTACACTATTTTGCGGTTTTCCGCTTATTATATTATCATGTTGGTTTGAGTTTGAAGTCAAAAAATGGGGTACAAAAGTTGTATAGTAAATACTGTGATTTTTTTCATTTAATTGCTAAAATATAAAAACATTATTTTATATAGGCCTACACACATTTATAGGGAAAAAATTATTTAAAAAAAAACTGTATGACTTTTTTTATCTCTTACTTCATTAGCTTTACAAGGTTTATGAGTTATGCAGTTAGTAATATATAGATATAATATGGCATTATTTATGTTTATAAAAATTACAGAGCTCACAATGAAAAATAATGCTTTTTACAAATTTGCCAAGTTTGCGACCATTTTTTTATTTCTACATAACACATAAAAAAAGATATACCCTATTATTATACATTTTTATTAAGGTAATTGAATACGCTACAACATGTTTATATTGGTTTGGGGGAAACAATTTGGTGAACAAGTTATATACTAAATACTGTGCACTGTATTTTGTTGAAATACGCAAACAATTCAAAACGTTCTCAAATTGAAATTAATTTTTTACCATCAAACTTATGACTTTGTTTTTGGATTCCTTACTTCATTAGCTTTACAAATATGTACATATCATCATTAGTTTATACATATATTACTTAATGTTTTACACTATTTTACTATTTTACTATTAATTAGTTTATACATATATACTGTACAGTTTACACTATTTTGCGGTTTTCCGCTTATTATATTATCATGTTGGTTTGAGTTTGAAGTAAAAAAAATGTGGTACAAAAGTTGTATAGTAAATACTGTGATTTTTTTTTTCATTTAATCGCTAAAATATAAAAACATTATTTTATATACACACATTTATTGGAAAAAAAATTATAAAAAAAACTGGATGACTTTTTTTATCTCTTACTTCATTAGCTTTACAAGCATGTTTGTATCATCTACATATATAAAAGGCAAAGCCCTCACTGACTCACTCACTCATCACTAATTCTCCCACTTCCCATTTACCTAGGAGGCTGAAATTTGGTACACCGATTCTTTAGGCATTAAATAGGAAAACTAAGCTGGACGTGATTGAGGCATGCGAACGAGCTCACTTATGAAGTTAAACGGGGCAAAGCCCGCGGGTACAGCTAGTTAGTATATACATATATTAGGTATATAACCTTTTTCTTTTTTACAACAAAAACTAACACTGAACGGTTTTCAATTTTTTCGGTTCTCCGTTTGTTATTATATTTTGCCCAAAAGTGATAAAAAAAATTTTCCTAACATATTTTATATTTCTATGTAAAGAATTAGATTTGCCTACAAAATGTATATAATGAATTTCCCATAAAAATCTGTAGACAAATTTTTACCCAAGCTGCTTTTGAAATTTAAATAATTTTTTTCACTTTACCAAAGAAAAAAAACACTTTCTAAATCATTATTATATTACTATTTCTAGATTCTCCTGTTCTTTCCAAACACAATGAATAAAATGTTGTCTAGGTTTACTTCTACGGTTGAATTTTTTTACAAATTTTCATAAAAAGGTCTGCAAAATCGCCAAAATAAGTTGGCTATTCCACACTTCTAACATTGGCCACTGCTAGGGTTAAGTTAGAGTTGTGTTCTAGTAAGTAATTATTTACTTGGATGGATATAGTACACAAATTAGGATGCAAACAAATTTACTAAGCTTGAAAACAAAAATGACTTCTATAGCTTAGTCACACTTATGTCAGACGTTTATAAGATGATATCAGTCAAACTGACAAGGGTTGTGCAAACTATTGTGTTAAATACAAGGATTTGTTGGGATGAAAATGTAAAATCTTTATGATTTTTTGAGAAAAATGTATCTAACTCAAACATTTCTAGCTGCTTGCTTAGCCAGAGGAATATTAAGAATCCACCAGTGACTTGATTTCTTAACCACTTCACTAAGACAGGATCAGAATTTATCCACTTTTAAACTGAACATGTGAGAATGAAGTGATATGACATGCGAAACGTTGCAGCTGACTAAATCACCTCTCTTTAGTCAGGACTTATTAATCAAAAGCCTAATGATCAACCCCTCCAAGTGAGATTCCAATTACCAAAACTATACAGTGTGTCAATATTAAGTCTTGAAACAAATCTGTATTTTTAAAACCAAAATAGATAGATCCATTTTGGAATACCTGCCATTTTGGCTAGGGGTGAGATATTCACCTCGGATTTGCGTCATTGTGTTTCTTTTCACAAACCCTTCAAAATGAGGGGTCACTCAATAGGGGTTGCTTTTTGAAAAAAATAAGTCATCCACTACCCCCAACCCTGTTAGGGGGTTAAAAAATATTTTTGATGTAAAAAATTACGGAATCTTTGTTAACAATTATTGCCACAAACAGAATATTTCTTATCTAGTTCGGTTTTAAAAATACAGATTTGTTTCAAGACTTAATTTTCACTCTGTATAACTGTCTTGTGATGGCAAAACTTTAAATTTTGAAAGTAGACCTAAATATTTTTATTCTCCAGTTTATGTAATCTTTATTATGGTTTTTTTTAGAAAACCTATTGATGGTCTAAGCGAGATCGAGAAGTACTTAAAAAGACAGTTGGAACTGCAAGGTACACGAAAAGGTAAAGCGACCAAGAAGCAGCAAATTGGCAAGAAACCTGTGAAAGCCGTAGAAAAAAATATAAATCACAAACAAAAGAATAAAGTGCAAGTTAGTAAGGGGAAAAAGAGGAAAAGGGAGCATTTAGGTACTGAAACAGAAGATTCGGTGCCTTGGACTGATAAACCAGGACTTGTGGCCGGAGAGCAATCTTACGTAAATCCTGATGACGCATCTGGCAGTGAATACGTTCCTACGGAATCAGAATATGAACCTTCCTCAGGAGGTAAGATTTTTAAAATTATGTTTGTTCAAATTTTTTATAACCTGATTGGCTTATTTCACCTTAGTTGTTATCTAGCCATTGAATTAAGTGGATAGTACAGCTACACCAGGTCCGATTTGAGCGACCTTGTTCTAAGACCTCTTATTATAAACATAACTTGTGGGTCTGTTAATGAAAAATCTACTTTACAAATAGTGGCGATTTATTATTTTACTGCTTATCACTACTCTTCTGGAAGAGTGTTGAGTTCAATTACATGCTCGTAAATTGTTCAATAATGTTGATTTAAGAACTGGTGAAATCAAAATCCTCTAGTATGAACGTTGAAAGTGAATAGTAATCAACTAATTAAAATAAGCAAATTTAAATTCTGAACAAACCTTAGATATTTCTTTATTTTGGTTCGATATGCATAATTATATTTTAACGTATCACCAAACTTGATTCACCCTAGTTAAATTTAGTTAGCAGTACATCTGAGGAAATTACTAGTACCATAGCCTCGTTTAATATAAGGCCGCGGCGGGACAAAAGTGGCAAACAGCTGTTCCGGCAACGAAACAGCTGTTGTAGGCTACTAATAATTCAGCATCTGCGCAATGTTTATGTTTACACGTTTGTTATTACTGTTATTGTGGCAACAGGCCGGCAAGTGCAACATTCCCACACACCAACGCCGCGACCTAGCATAAGAGTAGGCTATGGTACTACTTTATGAATTGCCATATTTTGAGGATTACTGCAATAGGCTAACCAAGGGCAATATAATAAGGGATTCAAACATTATGTTCAAACCTTAACCGTATATCATCACAGATATTGTAGTCTGTGGTTTAAAAACTGAAATACTGTTATGGAAGTAAGCAAGCCTGTGTAGACTGCAGTGTTAGATGTAAAGGCAGCTGGTTTTTATCCAGCAATATCTGAAACAATACAGCAATATCAAGAAAGACTACTTCTCACTTAGCTTCTGTGTTAGCGTTAGGCCTATGCAGTGATGCAAACTAATTATTCCATTCCAAAATCTACACTTTCAACATAAACATAATTTTAATGTTATTCTTCCTGTAGATGAAACAAGAATAAACAAAAATGTAAAAGAGGAAAGGCCTACAAATTTTAGAAAGAGGAAGAGAAAAGAAGTGAGACCATACAAGCTGCCCGAGGATTGGTGTAGTGACGACTCGGACTGGGAGTATTCGGACGAAGAGGGAAACGTAAAAACCAACAAACGCTGTAAGTAGTTGAAGCTTTCCTGCGGAATCCAAACAATAAAATATGTTAAAAATCAGAAAAAACAAATGGGACCATTTATAATAAATCTAGCCGACCCGTGCGAAGCATTTGCACAAAATCCTTCTCAAATCCCACTTATTTCACACAACATAAAGTTAATTCTGCATAATTGAAGTTTGGTTCAAGTGTATTAGTAACAATTGTTTTATGAACATTCTTAATTGAAAACACATGTTACATTTTCTCAATGTAGGCAATATTTTGTAATTGTATTTATTTACTTATACCATAATTTGTTCGAAGGTGACTTATTAAAACCTTGATAGGTTCCCAACATCCGATGCAAACTTTTTTTACCTGGTTTTTAAGAATATGTAGTAACAATTTTTTTTTCTTTATTTTCATTGAATTTTCGCAGCTAAGAAAGAGCTGGACGATGGAGATGTGGATATGTATAATCGACGAATCAGACAATGGGAGAGGGAGAAACAGAAAAGAGGAGATGAAGAAGAAGAAAAGTTCGAGGAGTTTGATGGAGGATATAAACTGCCGTCGGAAATCTGGGAGAAACTGTACAAGTAAGAATAATAACGTTGTAGTTTAAATTTGTTGCTATTGTGTTAATTTTTGTCTTAGCAAAGAGAGTTCTTCAATTAATACAGTTACCAGAGTGAAAATTTTGAAACGTACGTTTTAATGTCCATGGCCTTTAATTTCATAGATACTGTAACTTATTTGTAGTATATTTTTATATGTTTTAATATTGTTTGGGACAGGGGCAACATGTTAAAAACATTTATTTGGTTTTAAAACGGTTCTAGGTTTTTTTTTTTGTATTTTTAAAAGTCTCAAAATTCACGACCGCCCTGTGTTCCTAGGGTACACTTTTCAACTTTCACGCAACTTTTAGACTGTTTATTCATGCTGAGATATATAATGTCATATTTTTATGTCATAAAGTTATACAATTTATGAAAAAAGAGCATATAATAAGTTTGTCCCTTGTCCCTTGATTTGACGTCCCGACCATAATAGCAAAATATGGAAAACGACAGTAGTAAGCCTGGCGGCGATAGCGTTAGTTGTTTTTAGAGACTGGTTCGCGATGTGCCTTAGTTTTGCTGTGCCGTTGGTTCTATAGTAAAAAAAGGACCTACAAGATTAGGCCTAACTTTAATATTTTAGGCAAGTTTGTGCTTTTTGTCATTTTGGTCTGCTTACGACAGTACGTCATTTAAAGAAGTAGACATGGTGTTAATTTTTTATGGGTGCAGGGTTGAGGTGTAGGGCTGCCACCAGATCAGAGCAAAATGATACGTGATTTCACAACAGGGGTATAACAACCATCAAAGGTTTTTCACGACCAAAATAGTCTTATTGATTATACCGTGTTATATTCGTGAAAATAAATTTAAATATCATTGTAATTTGCACAGCTTAGTTTAATTGCAACACACGTGTTTTTTATAACAGTACAATTGAAGGATGTAAAAAAGTTTTTAGATTTTGAACTATGTTTACATTGACAGGTATTTTTATTATCTTATATAAGGTATCGCTTACATAATATATAAAACTATTCTGTTTTAAAAATAAATTATGATTTAAGTGTTGTCGAGTATTATAAGAATAAGTAGTGGTATGAAAACCTAAATAAACAATAAAGTGAATTTATTTTTTCTACGTTGTATCTGAAACACTAATAATAATGGTAATTGAGAAATAAACAGAAACATTCCTTAATTACAAGTTTTTGCAGCCAATTTGTTTTAAATAATAGTAGGCCTATATCCAGTTTTGGAAGTGCAATTTTATCATGCAATAGGGAAGCAGTCTGCCTCTCAGCCCAGCAGACAATGAACATGATAGCGATGAGCTGCGCAGCGCCGTGTGAAATTTAATCGTTCTGTCCTTCTCCCTCCTCCCCACCCTTGCCTGCGTTATCAGTTGCGGCAGTGCTCACCTCCTTCTTCTGCACGTGTCGAGCGAATTCCTCGTCCGTTGTGGTTCAGAATGCCGGGACCTCGTTTTGGGCCTACACTTGCTATTTTTACCTAAATACAAACCCCTGAAATTTTTGTCGGCGTGCCGGGGATTGAACCCTTGACCTCTTGAACTGAAGTCCAACACGCTAACCGTTAGTCTAGCAACACACCCCAACGGGTGTTGTTAGGCTTTTATAATTTTTAAATTTTTACCGTAAACAAAACGTTTTTAATATATATTTTCAGTTCTTTATTACAGTAGTTATTTGTGTAACTAGTGGGCGAAGTGGAATTTTGCTGCACACAAGAGAAATCTTTATGCACAAGCCGTAGGTGAGTGTGGGAAGTTTCTCGAGTGCAGCAAAGACAGTTTGCACTCACGTTACACATTATATTTTTCCTACAGTTACTATAAAGCATATAAATAATTAGTCTTTCAAACACTGTACAGCATGTTTTTAGGGTAGATTAAATCCAAACATTTATCGAAATGGAAAAAGCTACACCAGATATTCGTAGTAATATTTTTAAGTTTTGCCAACTTATTTTCAAGCGCACACATATTACCTGCCCAATAAAAGCACGCTCTTTTGTGATGTTTGGTTGGATACTGGTATGTGGCAAAAAAAAAAAAAAAAAAAAAAAAAAAAACTGTACCGTACGGCAAAAGTAAAAAGTGTGCGGCAAAAGTAAGTAGATGCATCAGTTAGCAACTTAATGTTGTCAGGTCACTGTAGGAAAAAGATATTTATTTAACAAAAATATTTAGATATCTTTAGTTTATTATGTTTATTTTAGGATGGATGAAGAGGAAGAGGCTGAATTTAGGAATAGGTTGATGATGAATGAAGAGGGTTTGATCAGATCTGCTCAGAGGGAAAAAGAGCGGAGCATTGAGAAAGCGCGGCTTAGAAAAGAAAAAAAAGAAATAGAACTAGAAAGAAAAATTAAAGAAATCGAAAATAAAAAGAAAAAGATTGAAGCCGAAAGAGAAAAACTTGAAGAAGAGTTACGAAAACTAAAAGAAGAAAGAGAATTATTTGGAAAACAGAAAACAACATCTCCAGCCACGAATGATAATCCATGTATTGTACATACTGCAAAGAACAAAACAAGTCAAGAAGAAGGTGTTAAATTAGCAAAAAAACCCAAGAAAAATAAAAAACGAACAGCATTAAACTTGAGACAAAAAGAAGAAGAAGAACGAAGGAAAAATCGTGAAAGAGCAAAAGCGTGCCGAGAGCGAATAAAAAATAATCCTGAACTATATTTACAACGGCGATTACAAGAGAGAGATAGGAGTAGGAGGCGAAGACAGGAGGGCAAAATAAAAAAAATATCTGAAATGACAAAGAAAGAAAGGGAAGCTCAACGAGAGGTGTGGAGGAAAAAAAAGAAAAAACAAAGAGGAATATTGAATGAGGAAAAATTTGTTGTATTTCAATGACAATAACACACCTCTGCAGTCGTCTCAACCGGGACTATTGAACGATGCTGTAGTCAACCCAAAGTCAAATGAAGGGAGAGGTAAAAAAAAATACTACTAATAAAAAGACCTAGCTAGAAAAAAAAGAAACAACAGGATTGTTAGAATGGAGAGAATAAGGAGTGCAGTACAAACATTTGACAAAGATGATAGCAACTTTGTCCAAACCCCTGGTAAAAGACAGACTATTACAAGAAAGAATGTTAAGAAACAAAAGAGGTTCCTCTTTGGCTGTAATGTAAGTTATGTTATAATGTATAATGTAAGCTCCATGCCAAGTTTGTCAAGGAGATTAGTTACTCACATTTTAGAAAACTGAAACCATTTTGGATCATGGCCCCCAAGGAAAGCGCCAGGGACACTTTCAAATGTGTAAACACACAAACTTCGAGCTCATGTTAAAGCTGTTGTTTAGACAAGATATTGAACTTAAACTCCACAGAAAAGGCTCTCTCAAGCATTAATTGTAAGTTCATGAAAATGTATGTACGGTGAATGCAAGAAATGCAAAACAAACAAAAAATCGGCAAAGAATACATCAATTTGGAAAATTTCTAACATGACATGTCATACTTGGTATAGGAAAGACGAAAAATTGAAAAGCGTCAACAGAAAGGATTGAAAATTAATAATGAGGGAACAGAAAACAAAAACAAAGTTAAAGGGAAAACAAGTATAATCGTCTTAAAAGAAAAAGTACGAACCTCAGAACTTGAACTGTTAGACGAAGTTAAATTTTGCATTCATGTGTACAACCGCTTCCACCAAAGAAAGTTTTTTAAAGACTGCAAGACAATTTTAATGGCAAATGAAGCTATTGTAAGAATAGACTGGAGTGAGAATATGCGTGAAGGTATGGCAAAGAAATACAAAGCATGCATTTTGGCGGTTCCTAGCAGCATATTTCCTTACATACTGGAGTCCTGTACACTTCTGAAGGGGAAGAAAAACTTGGAAGATTTTCATTCTGTATAATTTCCGATAACCCATACCACGGGCCATCAGCAATCTGGGCTAACTTGTCACCAGTCCTGGAATTTGTAAAAGAAAAATATCTTCAGTTGTTATTTTACATTTCTTCTCCGATGAACCGACAACACAAAATAGGAACAAGGAAAACTTTGATCTAATATCGAAGAGAGCTTCTGAGTCACAACTTCTGGAACCTGTTGTGGAACTTCAGCGAGGCTGAACATGGCAAAGGGCCTGCAGACGCCATAGGAGGAATCGTAAAAGAACAAGATTCTGTTTTTTAAAACAAAACGATATTATCATTGTTGAAACTTTTCAACAATCTGTATCTTTCCTTAAAGTCAAAACATGGAGTGTAGACAGTTTAAAAATCTCCAACTATTCCAGCAGACCTCGAGGCTATACCAAGCACTATGAAAATCCATCAGATGACGTGGTCTAGTCCAAACCCCCAACTTGGGACCAGAATGCTATCATGCTAATTATGCACTGCAAGCTTACGCTGTCCACACTATGCACTAGAGTCCGGAATGTTCGACCAAGAATGCAGTGGTGGTATCCTTTTATGACAAACCCTATTAGTATATATATATATATATCCATTCTTTTTCTAACTGTATTAATTGATTATCATTGTTTTATTTACATAGTTACATTATTAAATGTAGTCGCTGTTAACAGGTAAAGCACAACTTTTTATTAGCAAAAATTGGCAGTACTCTTAACTACTAAAATACATTTAATGCTAATTACATTAGGTTTTTTACAAAGATTTAGATAAATCTTGTACAGCTCGAGCTTACAGAAAAGCAATGAATTGTTTCACAATAATTATTTGAATATCTTACTAATATTTTTGACTATTTGTCATCACGGCTACAGTTAAAAGGGGGCATGGGGTGGAGGCCCTAGCGAGCCTAAGGCGAGTCAATACAATATGTTTTTGTATTTTTCTTGACCAATCTTTTCAGATACAATATCCTCCAAAGATACAACACAGATTATAGGTAATGGTCAATAAAGATCCATCCACATCGGAACCAGCGGAAATAAATCAAGTGATTAATAATGGCAGTATCCTTTTCAATGCATTATTTTGCCATATACCCTAACGTTTAAAAGCTATTTTTTTTCATAAGCTTAAGTGAATGAGCAAACTTTCTTTTTACATTTTGTCAGCTTATTTTAATCACAGCTGTTATGCTTCATTTAGTTTTTTTTTGCTTCCACACTCAGTTTTTAAGGCACTTGCCAAGGCTTGTACCTTAAATTTTCAACTTGTGTAGTTAACACTATCTCTATGCGATCTTTGCGTAAACTACTATTCTGTAATAACTAAGTGGTGTACTTCCTTAATGTAACTAAAGTAGAGGCAGTTATGGTCACCCAAACAATTCAGATTGGCAGATGAATCGTGGCTATCTACGGAGACACTTGGTATCCTGGGGAGGTACAAAACATAGATGACCAACTTCTGGAAAGATATTTCATGTGAAAATCTTTCACATTCTTTATGTGGCCTTCAAAGCCAGACAAACAAATGCTCGACAAAAAGAAGGAGTGCTATGCCGGCTGAAGAACCCTATCAAAGTCACGTCAAGGCTTTATAAATTCAAAGGGGCTGAGCAATTTGATAATTTACGTTCAACTTACTCATATGTAGACTAAGTTTGTTGTACTTATCACGTTTGAAAATGATGGAGGGTTAAAAAGACGCAATCCAGAATCCACCTTATTAATATTATTTGAATGTAATTGTTTTTTAGCGTACTTTTTGAAATGGCGATTTTTCCCTTTTATTAACTTGACAGTACTGTAGTTAGCAAATTATTTAAAATTTACCTAATGTAAAATCTGTTTCCTTTTTGGTTTTTATCGAGTTGATGTATTTAAGTTTTTATTTATTATACCATACAATTATTATTATACAACCATTATATACAATTATTATTATACAATTATTACTATACAATAATTATTATACAAAATTATTACTATACAATTATTGTACTATTAATACTATTAAGATTTTCTGAGGTTTAATTTGTTTACTTTTCGATTTAGTTCTTTTATAATTAATTAGTTTCTGGTTTCCTTAAACAGTTTACCACAGGTTTATATTTTTTCTAAGTTTAGTTTATTGAATAAAATTTTAATAAAAACGGCTTTTAATTATTTTACCTCTAATAATATAGGTAAACAAAATATTTAGTCAAACCATTCACGACCGGTGATTCTCATTATTCGCCAATTTCAGATCATAACACTTGTCCCTGACCATAACGTTCATGATTTGGATCATAAAAAAAAAAACAAAATGTATATATACTATTGTTCTAATGTTTTATACTCACAAAAATCTTTTTAGCTTTTTAATTTTTTTGTTTTTGATTTGTTTAGAAAGTTTAAATTTATCAAATGCTTAATGAGCTGTTCATTACAAAATGGCCCTAAAACTAAACTAAATGTATTTACAGCAAAACATATTTAAAAAAATAACATTAACTATTTTTTATGTTAATTTTTACGTCTGTTATGGTCGGGACAGAACTTTTTTTTTCTTTAAAGATGCTATATTAATAAAAAACCACCAAAGATATTGTGTTACCATGGACATTTTATGAAACTTCAAATGTCAATGAAATAAAAAACTTTTTGAAAAAAAAAATTATAAAGTTCTTTTCTTGATAACGTACGTTTCTAAATTTTCACTCACCATTGCTAAGTTAAATATCAGTTATGCATATTTTGCCTACCAAATACATGGTTTGTGGTAACACCTGAATCTTCAGGATGAAATAATCTACAAATTATACTTCTCAGTTACTTTTATTTGAATAATTCAAGTCTCTACAGACTTGTAAACATTGTATTTGTATTGTAATCATTCAAAGACTGAAATGAGAAGAATAGAATTAATTGTTTCATTCAATGTCAAACAAGCTTATTATAGCTTATTATATTTGAGTCCAACTTGTATGTCAATGAAAAACCTCCCATGAAATATACCTACTAGTACTTAAAGAAGTTTCAGGATTTTGTGTAATATGGGTTTTCTGTTAAAGTATAATTGGCAAGTAATAATACTTAACCAGTTTAAAAGAAAATGTTGATTTAAATATTTCATAGTGTTTACGGAATGAATGACTTTTTCACTGTTTTGGGCCTAAGTTTTTATTAAATGGCTTTATTTTATATTTTATTTCCATCCCAACGGCCAGGACCATTACAAAAAATTGATACAGGTAAAAATTATTAAACCTTAAATAAATAAAAATAGCAGCTATACAATTCAATACATTTTTATTTTAACAGTTATAACATTTCTGATAAATAACAAAGAAATATATAAACATTTTATGAGTTTAACAAAACAATAAAATCTACACTATATAAGTCTACATGTACCTTAGTAAAAAAATATTTAATATTTTGGAATTAAAAAAAAATTTTTTTTTGAGGATGAGTTTTCTATTTTAGAGAAGATTCTCTTCGGCTAAGTGAAATATTCTTTTTATTTTCTTTTTTGGCAAACCTGCAGCTCATGGTGAGCTCCAAAATACTGGGTCACAATATTCTTACATGGCTAAAAACCCATTGCTGATAGAGGGATTGAACCTGGACCTCAAGGACAATGTAGTCCCATGCTCTAACTATATTAGCCATCTTGTAACATCCTGAAGAATTTTCTAAATTTTGTAAAATAAGATACACAAGGTTATGTTGGACTTTAACGTTCGATTTCACAGCTATCAAAGAGTGGGAGTTCGCTGGTTGTGGGAGCTGGATCGACAACGTTGTGGAGGAATACTAGGAGACGAGATGGGGCTCGGGAAAACTATACAGCTGATCGCCTTCCTTGCTGGTCTTGACGTGAGCCAGATGAAGGACCGGGATACAGGGTATGAATGTGTATAAGTTGTTATATCTCTCATTAATGACTTGTAGGATATAAGGGATAACAGCTAGATTACCTTGGAAGAAGTACAAGTAGGCCATAGGACACACGGAATGTTCAGAAATACACAATAATTCATCCCCTGGAGGACTTTGTCAAGTGTAGAGAAAGAGAAACTTTTTCAAGTGTAGCCTCTTCTTGACAGAGTACTTAGTCTACATTTGACAAAGTGCCTTTGAATTTAAACTTATTTTCAGAAACAGAAAACCATTTATAGAGTTTCAGTTTTACAATTTTGTTGTTGTTATATGTCTGCCATCCTCACCATGTGCGGACTAATGTCAGTAGGCAGTATCCTATGTTTCCTTCAGCACGTATGAAATTGACTGCTTGTCATAGACATTATCAATTTATTATCAGCAAAAAAATTTTGTATAAAATGTACGACTGTAGCATTGCGTCCAAGTACCACAATACGTACACTATTTTGGTCAGTAAAAAAGTTCATCTGTCTTCTGAACTGAATCTTCGACCATATGAAAATGGCATTAGTTTAAAGTAAATAAATATTAGCAGCATCAAAATGTCTAAAATTGCTTGTTCCTTGTGGCACAGTGCTGTTAACCTCCTATAACCTTTGGATAGGTTAAACATTTACGTAATCATCTTGAGCGAATATTGTAACATTTCCTGTTTGAAATTGTTAATGTGTAATGATATCCGAGTTGGGCATATGTGATACCAAACACATTTAGAGTCTCATTGATATCATTATAGGCTTACTATGGTTTGTAGATTTTGTTCAATGAATTGTTCTTCCTCAATTTTATAATCTAGTCTTGTTAATGTTCTGTTTAGCTACCGAGGTCTTGGTCCGACTCTGATTGTATGTCCTGTCACCGTGATGCACCAATGGGTTAAGGAGTTTCACTCCTGGTATCCTGCTATAAGGGTGGCAATCCTGCATGAGTCAGGCACATTCACAGGTAAACTAGAGGTCTCTATTTCAACCCAGTATGATATGGTCATTTGAAAATGCATCGCACAATTAAATAACCTCATTAGAAGTGGGTTCTCTCGGCCGTTGAACAAAAATGATTGCTATTTAGTACTGAGTTAAGATACAGACCCCTCTAATTTTTTTACTCCTTGTTATTTATTTATTAATTTTCATTTTATGGACAACATTGGACCACTCAAGAGGAATGGGGAGAGTTTTTCTTTTTTCATGTCTTCTGTTTTTATTTATCACTAATATTAACAATTTTCATCTTGTCAGTGTTCATCCTGTTTTCAAATAAAATCTTCCTGTCCTTTGTTTGTTTTTTATTTGTTGTGTTGTGTGTTTGATTATTAGTGCTTCAAGTTTTTCATTCTTGTTTTTGAAATCCTCAATTTAAATTTTAATTTCTCTCATATTTTCTTTTGTATGTGTAATCTACTGATATTTATCATTATTGAAGGCCTAATGAGGTGCCACTCAATGTTGATTCAAGTTTAGCTGAAACTTAATGTGGTTTTTTAATCCACAACCCTACTGCAAGTTGTTCATTGACATAATTTTAACAATACCATAGCCACTAAAGAGTGAATAGTTAATCTCATGGATTTTCAGGTGAATCAGCCATGAACAATTTCTTTTACATTAGTTTATAACATATGTCTTAATCATTTATCTAAAAAAATTATCGATCATGTCATAAACTGACTTTAATTACAAGATGTTGCCTACAGGCAAGCACCATCGTCTGATTTCCAACATGGCCACTGCGTCAGGAGTTCTAATCACTTCCTACGCTGGCGCAACACAACACAAGGATGAAATCCTCCGGCGCAACTGGCACTATGTGGTACTGGACGAAGGTCACAAGATAAGGAACCCAGACGCCCAGGTAGGAAATAAAGTTAATCTCTTTAGAGTTTTTGAAAGTTTTTAAAAGAGAAATAATTTATTGGTGCTTTTTGATCCAGTTTTTTTAACATGGTTATTTGATAGCCTAACTACAAATATTACTGAAAAAATGTATTAAAAAGTATTCATTTGTTTTATTCATTGAAAAATTTTGGATTACATAGTGACATAGTGATTGTTCTAAATACTCTCCTATCTCCTGCCCGTTCATCTATAAACTTAGGTTCTCAGAAGTCTCTTATCAGTATTTTCGAGCATTGGCTCTGCGTGAAAATTAAATTAAAATATATTTAAAACACACCTCTAATTCATTATAATTTAAATTTTTAAGTACACCACAGTCCTGTTGAATTTCTTATCCCGTTAATTTTACTCAAATGTTAAGGGAAATGGTTATTGTATTTAAATGAAAAACAAAGCTATGTATTTTGAAATACTGATCAGAAGGGCCAACTGACTGGCAAACTTGGAAAACCAAGGATTAGTACTTTTATTTTGATGACCCGGTAAAAGTCTCTGAATTGTACACGTAAATTTTGTATGGGACTAGAAAATGCAGAATTATTGCCATCGCCAATAACCTATGGATGGACTAATGAATAGATATTTATTAATGGTGTTTGGTGTTGGTGCAAGAACAAACATTGAACTCATTACACTGGATGATTGAAGTTCTCTTCTGTTACAGATTACTTTGGTCGTCAAACAGCTGAGAACGAGTCATCGTATTATCCTGTCTGGATCTCCCATGCAAAACAACCTACGGGAACTTTGGTCCCTTTTGGACTTTGTGTTCCCAGGAAAACTGGGAACCCTTCCCGTTTTTCTGGAACAGTTTGCCATTCCGATCACCCAGGGTGGTTATGCAAACGCTTCACAAGTTCAGGTATTGCATTATCTTGGTATTTATATGATTCTGGGTATTTGAATAAAGAATGAGGTATGATTCAAGTCTTCACTCATTATAAATTTGAATGGTAACAAAAATTGTGTAAATGCCTAACCAGTTTTTAACTATATTGGAAGGAAGGCTTTTATTTACAATGATAAATGTACCTCCCTTAGCAATCAATTAAATCAAATCGTAATTTAAATTTGTTTAATCTCCATGTTATTAAGCAGATCCGTCTAAGGTAGTAGGGAGCTATTATTGAAGAAATATCTACTTTATCAATTTAAATTTCGAAATAACAAGCGTTTGAAATTAAGAAAATAAAAATTACAGTAATCCGTTTTTTTCTGGAGTTTGCAACATTATACAACTATTAATTATACAAATTGGTATGAAGTGATGTTTTTAGCGTAACTCAAACTTAAGTTAGGCCTTGGTCATTGTTTAACATACTAACGGCTGATCGTTGGTAGGTGATGACAGCATACAAGTGTGCGTCAGTGCTGAAAGATACGATCGCTCCGTATCTGTTGCGGAGGATGAAGGCCGATGTAAAAAGCCACGTCAAACTACCAGAGAAAAATGAACAGGTGTTGTTCTGTCGACTCACTGACGAACAACGGCATTACTACAAGGTAATGTGATGTAGAATTATACTGTCCACCTAATTTCTGTTTTTTTTACAATCTTAACAAGTTAATTAACTAAGGAGCAAAATAGCAATGTTATATAATAAAACAGTCTGATCCAAATAAACTATTCTAATTGCTCAACTATTGAACACTTAATAAATAACGTTATTAGCCACTTAAAAGGTTGAAAGAACATTTCCTTAACCTGATGGTCGTTGTGTAATCAAAATTTTGTTCATTAGGATTGGTTGCATCAGAGGGTGAATGTTTGGTAAACAAAAGAAACTTTATATTTTGTTATCTTATAAACTGTTTTGGTTGTTTAATGATACGTTATTACATATACGTATACGTTAATGATATGTTATTTTGACATTAGCTGTTAGAAAGTGTAACTGTGATGTCTTAAGTTTGTCTCTATAGTGAATTTATTTCTTTACATTTGCTTCTCAACAGTCAGTTCTCCAGAAATGTCAAATCCAGATGTGACCAACAATTCAGTTAAGTTATTTACAATGTATATCAAGGAACTACGATGATTAGAAAGTTTAGTATAATTCCTTGCTACTTCCCCATTACATCACCTGACGCACAGCGTAAGCTATGGCTTACACTACAGACGAGCTATAACCAAGATTTGATGAAATGGTAAATTTCAATGTTTGATTACCACAGCACATAAAACTAATTAACAATAAAAATTAATTTTGAGGTATTTACAGTTTACAGTGTCTTCTTAAATGTTGGATCAAAAGCTTACTTAGTCAACTACTCAAGGGTTATTGTAATGTTTCAGGATTACGTAGAATCAGGAGAAGTGAGTAGGATTCTGGAAGGTCGGCTGAAGATTTTCATGGGTCTGATCAATCTACGTAAGATCTGCAACCACCCGGACCTGTACTCTGGAGGGACCAAACTGTTTGATGACCAGAGGGAAGAGGACTTGGCAGAGGAGGATAGGTACGGCCACTGGTCCAAGTCAGGTGAGACAACACAACAGCCACAGTCAACTATTACATTATGTTACCAATTAAGGTGAGGACGTAACTAAGAATATTATGTTACTAACTATTATGGAGACTGTACAGAGGCATGTGTGAAAGGGCCCCGTGCTTGGGTGCAAATTCAAGAAATCGGATCAATTCTGTTGATTATACATTAATTACGTCAATGATATAGAAAAAGGGGAGTGTAAATGCTAATATTATTCATTAAGACGTTTGTTAGTCACTATTGTTCTGATACTACTTTATTGGCAGTAAAGGCTCCGATTGTTTGCACTGGGCCCCGCACTACCCAAAGCCGGCTCTGAGACTACTGGGAATATTGTAAACCTAATAAGAATGAAGGATTAAGTGAAGAATATAGTGTGATGCTTAGTGTAGCTGGGTCTAATTACAAACAATCAAAAATTTCTGACGTCTCAGGATCAAACGAACAACTTTCAGGAGTCAATTCTTTGTACTCTAAATATACCGTAAAAGTTTTTATTGGGTGAATGTTTCTGAGTAGGAAAAATAGGATGTAGGCCTATCAGAAAAATCCAACACAACTAAATTTACAAGTTAATTGTTTTCTGAGTACACAAAGGATTAGTACAACTAGTTTGTCCAAAGTACTCACAAATTGTAACTGTCAACTGTCACAGGTAAGATGATCGTGGTAGAGACGCTGCTGAAGATATGGAAGCGCCAAGGCCATCGAGTGCTGTTGTTTACTCAAAGCCGACAAATGTTATCCATCATGGAGAGGTTTGTGAGAGAACAAGACTACAAGTACTTGAAACTGGACGGCGGAACTTCCATAGCAGCGAGGCAGCCGTTGATCAACAAGTTCAATCAGGTCGGGGTAACTTCAGTACATTCTTTATCTAGTTAGATGTTATCTTTGATTATTGATGGTATACATACCGTTCCCGTACGCTTCAGCCAGTTTTAGAGTAAAATTGTGTGTTGTGAAATTGGGTCAACGACAAAGTTTGTGTGGGTGAAATACTGAAATTACTGATTTCTGTTGATTATGCTAATATTTTAATCAAAAAACTGAAAAAACATCTTATTCAAATGTAGATGTACAAGAAACAAGATTGGACACTTGTATAGTTGACATGATGATAATTTTACTAACAAGTAGAAATTAGCAGTGATGACATACTGTATATCTTATGGACCAACAATATCGTAGGTACCATTATATAATATAAACTACAGCCAAAGACTTTGTAACTTTATGCCAAACATTTATTCAATTTCTATATTTTTGTCTATTTACCTATTCAAATGCTAAGCAAAGATTTTCTTACATTAAAACCTTCTCATCAAATCATTATTCTTAGTTTCATATCAGGAGTGTTTAAAAATGTTATTGTAAGGAACGTTTTCTCATGCTTGTTACAACAATTTTTTGTATCCGACAGGATTCTTCATACTTTGTGATGATACTGACTACCCGGGTGGGCGGGTTGGGAGTGAACCTGACGGGTGCTGACCGGGTGGTGATATACGACCCGGACTGGAACCCAGCGACAGACACCCAGGCGAGAGAGAGAGCCTGGAGGATTGGTCAACAACGGAGTGTCACTGTGTATCGGCTCATCACCGCGGGGACGATAGAGGAAAAGGTAAATAAATACAAACTGAGCAAAATGTTTAATAATTTATGCAGTGATTTAGATGTTCGAGTTTAAGTTGTTTGAGGAAGGCAATCAACATGTTTAAGAGGTTACCTTTTTAAGTTGACCGTGCTTAATTTTAAAATTTGAATAATTTCTTTAGTTAAAATGTTTATCTTAGTTTTTATTTTATTTTAGTTGAAAAACTGGCATTGATACTCCACAGCCTAATACACTACATAACCCAGTCAAAGTCATTAGACAATAGACAAAGCTTTATTGTACATAACACCTAAAACAATAATTACTAAATCAATTCCCAAGCTCCCAAGCTGGTATGTAGTATTTTTATATCTAAGTTCTCTTAACAAGTGTAGAGGTTTAAAATGTATCTTTTAAAAAGTATGAATTTTTTACTACGCTTTTTGGCTCAAAAGTCAAGTTTTATATTTCTTCCATGCTCAAATTTTCCTTGTTGGAAAATTTGGATAATAATATAAAAACTATATATATTTTTTTTGTACATTTTTTGTCTTTCTAGTGCTAGAATGGACTCTTTCCCCATTCAGGTAAGCCTGCTATCCCAGCAAATCTTTGTAAAACCTAATCGCTTGTCTCCAACATATTCTATTACTTTCTCTTTACAACACACCAAGCAATTATGTATATATTTTTTCTGCAGATGTACCACAGACAAGTTTTCAAGCAGTTTTTGGTCAACAAAGTGTTGAAGGATCCGAGGCAGAGAAGATTCTTCAAATCTAACGATCTGTACGAGCTGTTCACCTTGAAGGAGACGGATGTAGATGGCAGCACTGAGACTGCGGCAATATTTGCCGGCACCGACTCAGAGGTGAGGAGCTTTGTTTAGCAGAAAACCTTTAGCCATAAAAATTGGTCAGAAATAAAGCTTTGCTTTGATCCATTAACACCAGTAGGTGGTATGCAGCTGTTATCCAAAAAGTAGGCTCTGTTAAACGGGGTTTGCACTGATGTGAGTATGTGTGACTCCTAGATATGGAGTAGACAATAGGTTTTAAACCAGTCATTTGACTGTGATGGGCGAAACACAGACGATGAATCTTATAGTGAACAATTTCCCCTTACGCTCAATAGTAAAAATAACAATTATTTTGATTACATTTTTGTAAAATCACTTTGGCTTTATTTGTGAAAACAAAAAGTGAATTGTATGTTGGAAAAATACTTATAAATAGTATTCCATCATCAAATAAAAATAGTATTATACCTTGAAATTTAATAGCCTTAAGAGTAGCCAAAAACCTAGCACTGATTATAAATTCAATTTTGGAAGAAAATTTGTGTATTTCATTTAATTTTGTTACAGTTTTGTGCAATTTATATATTCTACTAGCAATTAAATGTGAACTGCAATTTATATTTCAGGTAAAACTTGATCCGACAAAGAAGTACAAGCATCGTAGAGAAGAACCTAAACTGTCAGCCGAAGCTCCGGCTCTCACTTTCTCTCGGAAGAAAGCAGAAAAGAAACAGAAAATGGAAAAAGAAAAACAAGAGAATTCTAAAAGAAAAGAAACAGCTAAAAACAACAATGACGTAAACTTTTCTGATGATAAAATTGATCAGATGAAAAAACTTGCTCAAATGTTGAGTCAAAAGATTGTTGAAAAGACACATGAAAATAAACAAAGTGAACCGAACAAAATAAATTCTGCATGTTGTAGTAAAACAAACACAACTGATCATGAAAATAAGAAGGATGAAACAAAAGTTGATTTGGTGACTCCGAGTACTAGTTTTAGTAAATCTCCTAGACACAAGAGTAAACACAAAGAAAAGAAGAAGCGAAAAGATGCAAAGTTTGAAGGAGAAAAAGTTCCGCATTTAGTAAAAGCTGGGACCTCTAAAGCTTCAACATCAGAAGAAAAAGAAGACAGTAAGACCTATGCGACTCAGGATGAATATGTTCTTCAAAAGTTGTTTTCAAAATCTGGTGAGTTTTAGCATTAGTTCAATAAATAATCTATTTAAATTTTTATTTTATTTTAGAGTATTTATAAATATTGAGTTTGCCATTGTTAACAATAACTCAACAAAACAACTATTTTCAGGATTACAGACTGCTATGAAGCATGACACCATAATGGAAGGGGGTCCTGCAGATTACGCTCTGTTGGAGGGGGAAGCCGAGAGGGTAGCCAAGCAAGCGGTAGAGAAGCTGAAGGAATCCCAGCGAGAATGTTGGCGAGCCTCGTCTGGGGTGCCAAGCTTCACAGGAGTCAATGGAGCGAGAAACTTCCAGCCTATCAAGTGAGAGACAGAGATATTTACTAACTGTTTATTTCTATGCTCAATTCAACATTCATTGTGCAGGTAAAGGTCTTAACGGAGAACATTTGAACAACATTACTGGGAATATCATGTTAATTGTGTTGCGGTTGCATCGACTGTGTGCTTCATGAAGTAAATTTTACTTATTTCTACAGCTGTATACTTTTTTTAGAGTTTGAATTAATTATCAGATTATTTTCACTTGATTATTTAGATTTTTACTTTGGATAGCAACAAATACTAGAATCCTAAAAAAAGTGTCAGGGAAAAAATTAAAAGTAAAGCTGCATGTCGTGGGTTTCAATGTTTTTAGGACGGCTAGTATCGGGAAAACTTCCATTTAAATACAAATCTTATGGACACTATTCTGTTAGGTGAACGTGAAGTACTTATTACTGTAAATCTTAAAATCCTACATTTGTTTGCTAATACTACATCTGACAAACCAGCAACAGACCGAGGTTTTTTTAAAACTAAATTAGCCATGTACTGCTATATGCAATAAGTAGAATTTGTAAACATTTAGGTTTAGGTAACTAAGACAATCTGGTCAAAAAATCACAATAGAACACGATAAAATGGTGTTAAAAAAGTAGAAAAGACACTTATTTTAGCGGTATTTCCACTGTTCTCAAAACTGCTATTTTAACATAATTTCACTAGTTTACATGTTGCTCGAATTCGAGCAATTGCAAAGTATTACAGGAGTTATTTCAAAACGAATAACAGTCATATTTACAATGAGTTTCAAAGAGTCAACTCAAAGATTACCGGTGTGTAACTCAGACCATGTTTATCTTTGTTATTGATATCTTGTAAACCTAAAGCATTCCGGCCGGTTTTCTCCTTCTCAAATGCCTCTCTGTACAGGCAACACAGGTCATTGATAGAGGGCCAATTGAGAACGAAAAGTCGTTTCGGGGTTGTGTTAAAGGGTGCATTTGTAACCTAATAGTTGAGATTGTCCAGGGTCAGGTGCTGACTGTGATGAGTTAAGCCTATTACGCGCCACTGTTCTGTAGCTGCGGTCGTTATCACGATTACGCCTCTTGTCTATGTTTCGTTGTTGTCACGTCGGAGACATTTAAAAGAAAAAAACAACAAATAATAAATTATAGCTACACAAAACGACGATAAATGCACAAATTTCAGTTACAATCATGTTAACTCGATCCGTCATAGCGACACAAAAAAAACAACGATGAATACATAAATTTAAGATACAACCATACTAACACGATCCATCTTGGGGGTTTTGTTTACACAAACTCAAATAGTAAATAAATGTACTCAGTGCGTTTCATTGAATTGAAAAATAAATAACAGCAATTCAATTATATAGCTGATCAAAATGTAAACAATTATGTTCTCCATAAGGACAACATGGGAACTTTAACAGCCACTGGGGCAGAGCCCAAGGGACTTTTTCAAAAATGTAAGGCCAGTTTGCAAATCTACGCGACACGCTCTTTCCAATGAGACGTCAATGGATAAAATCGGTTAAGAAATGGCGGAGGAGTTCAACCGACAAAGTTTCATGTAGCGTATTAATTATATAGCTAGATAGATAGATAGATATTTAGATAACAGCAATTAAATTATACAACTGATCCAAATGTAAACATTTATATTCTCCATAAGGATAACATGGAAACTTTAAAAGCCACTGGGGCAGAGCCCAAGGGACTTTTTCAAAAATGTAAGGCCAGTTTGCAAATCTACGCGACACGCTCTTTCCAATGAGACGTCAATGGATAAAATCGGTTAAGAAATGGCGGAGGAGTTCAACCGACAAAGTTTCATGTAGCGTATTAATTATATAGCTAGATAGATGGATAGATATTTAGATAACAGCAATTAAATTATACAGCTGATCCAAATGTAAACATTTATATTCTCCATAAGGATAACATGGAAACTTTAAAAGCCACTGGGGCAGAGCCCAAGGGACTTTTTCAAAAATGTAAGGCCAGTTTGCAAATCTACACGACACGTTCTTTCCAATGTGACGTCAATGGATAAAATCAGTTAAGAAATGGCGGAGGAGTTCAACCGACAAAGTTTCATGTAGCGTACTAATTATATGGATTGACAGTACTAAATTAAGTAACTGGTGTATTTTTCAGGAAACGGTTTGGAAACACGAAAACACAGCTTGGTGCTTTGAGTTCTAGTGAAATCCTAGCACGCATGAAGAAACTGAATGGATCAGTGGACGCCAGAGACAAGGACTTAGCTTTGGTTGACGACATCAGACAGTTTGTGGCCTCCAATGGAGGAACTGCAACCACCAACCAGATCATTAGTAGGTGAGAAACAGCTGGTAGGAATGTTGAAAGTTGACATTCAACTATTGTATAGTATCAAAAACTTACACATCTCCAATAACAAGTGATTGGTCAAAATGTACAAAAATGCCTGCTCCCTGTGACTACTGTATGGTTAGCAATGGTATTTCACTATATTTCAGTGATCCAATTCAATCAGACATTGAAGGTATGGCATTTTGTTATGGTAAATATTCCTTTACATTAAGTTTATTTCCTTTGCTGCATTCCTCTTAAATTACTTAAGTACTTATGTCACAAAGTAATAAATGCTATTTATAAGCAGCTATTATTTTCCAAGTATAAAAAAGTAAATGATGAATACAATTGTCTTTCACCCGAGATCAATGTATTAGTTTAGCACATTTGATTCCAGGTTTGAAGGTAGACTGGAAGAAGGAAGTTCCCCTCTCTTCAAAAGTCTTCTCAGCAAAATCTGCACATTCTATCGGGCTCCAGACAAGTTAGGCTATTGGACGTTGAAAGAAGAATTCAATTGGTAACATGATTTTGAGAACTTGTTCTTCAAATTTTGAAATAATTTAATAGATTAAGATAATCAAAGAAAAACTCACATGTATATGTAGATTTTTTTATCTATATATTGATCATTAGACATCAACCTGTTTTACCATTAATCTCATCAATAATATTGGTAACTGTCTATTTTGTATTTGATTTTTTGGTTCAAAATCAAAATTAAAAAACCAACATCAGAGCAATGACTAAACGTAAACACAAGGAGAATCTAAACCCTTCGTTACATCACATTAAGACCGTCGAAAACTAATCTATCAAAATAGATGCATCTTATACGAGCTGTCTGTGATATTTTTTAGCAACCAAAGATACCTTTTAAATACTATTATATTAGTTAGTATTGTAATAAAATCTATCTTTGTACAGATTTACTAAAGCATTTCCCTGAAAATGGATGCATTGAACTGCATTTTTGCTTTGAATTGTGTATAGCATTTGTTATTAGGTTAGATTATATTTATATTATTTCATATCAAATAATACAACAGGTGAATGCTGCTATTCGTGTTGTTTTGCCAGCTAATGGTGTATGTTAAGGCGACAAAAATCAAACAAATTTGAGTTTTCACACTGTTTAATTATTAGTTTTCACTAACATTGGTCAGCAAAGCTGAAGAAACAGGTGGAATTGTCATCTTTGAAAAATTAGAAGTCACCACGAATATAAATTTTGATTACAGTCCAACTAATCACACAACAGAGAATGTACAGTATTGTTAACATTTTATTTACAATGCAATAGAGTTATCAGGTGATAGCTTTTAGGTTAGGCTATATCTTAAAACTTTCGGTGGATTCGGAGGATTTTATTGCACATGGTTGATCAATGATTAGCCTTTATGTTTATATTATTTAAAATATATGTAAGATTAACAATAACATTTTAGTTTTAGTGCTATGCAGTATTTTAAGTGAGTAATTTTGTCAATATTCATGTAATCTATCTTTATTTAAAACCAATGTTTTCAGACATTGCACAATTAAAGTGTTCCGCTGTTACTGGAAAACTACTAGTAGGTGATATCAGAAATTATTCTGTAATCCAGTTACTAGGTCACGAATTATGGATATTTATAGGCATGCACTGTGGATGCGATGCTCCCTGGTGTGGATTAACATCTGCACTAGTAAGTACTATGACTATCCGCAGTACTATCCTGATAATTAGACCAATTCGTTAATTACAAGGAAAAATGTGGTTCGGATTCAACTATAAACTGAAGGTCCCTTAGTTGTCATTGGCTGTATGGCTATTAATTAACAGCTGTTTCTAAGGAACATGTCTGCTTTAGTCACCAACAAGACTACAAGATCGTGCCACTCATCCTTCACTCATTTTGGGTTAAAATACGCACATAGTGGCGTCCCCATCTTAAATAATTGATATAATTGATTGATTTTATCCAAAACTAGTACAGTAGACTTCTTCTCTTTTCGACACAATGGGACTGAACCCTGGTTTGAACAAAAAAGTCTGAACCACAAAAAACTAAATAAAAACCCCCGCCGCAGCAAACCTGCAGACTTAGCGAATTTCCATCTGCCTGATTAGATTTAAACTAAATTGTCTCCTTAAAAATATCACATTTATTCCCTATTTAAACAAAATTAGTTTAATGAGTACTTAGGTTTGCTGCAACAGGAAGGGTAAAAAAGTTTTTTTTAATGTAAAATATTAAAAGGTACTGTGGTTTAGTAAGAAATTAATGTATTTTCCAAATTTGATCAAAATATGTTCATAAACAAGCAAACTACAACAGTTGACTTATTCTCCATAAGAATAACATGGGAATTTTAAAATTACAATTTTTTTGAATTTTCTCTGTAACAATTAGGCGGATAATAACGCTTCAATATACTAAATTATTTGTTTTTTTAAGCTCTACAAAATGGTTTAAAAAGAAATTGTAAAATCTTGTGTTTTTAGGGTCAAAAATGGGAAAAACCTATTTTTACCCCATAAAACCCCCCATAAACCCCCGTTCCCATAGTCCGATCATGCTGGTTCGCGAACTCATTCAAGTTTATCCTGCCATACACCTTCAAACCAAATTTTATCAAAATCGGACAAAAATTACTCAAGTTATTGTGCGGATGGACACATATATATATATCTATATATAGATATATAAAAATTTGAACGAATGGTGTTTTTGGCCTCTGGGGACATCAAAATGAAAAAGTAAATCGGTCCCGGGCTTAGGTCTTACCATGAGACCTACGGTAATAGCTACTTCCCTATAGGGAAATTCGCTAAAACCTGAAAAAATACAGACTTAAGAGTATTATTCATCATTTTAGCAAATGTAATAAACTACAGTAATATATTTAATCATTAATAAATATAACAATGAAACTGAATTTACTGAAAAGCACTAGACAAACAGGTTGTGCTTGTTTGTTCGGCTATGGATAAAACAATGTTTGGGTTTGTCAGTCACACGCAAGCCCATTTTATTTTGAGTCCTAAATCCCAATCAAATGGAATTGAATAAATGAAACCACTAAGTTTTATAGTAGTTTTCCTCAATCCTAACTCATAATTAACTATCTATACAGCTTTAATTTGATCAAAAACACATTTCTTAAAGTTTTTTTTTTTCTTGTAACTGTAGGGTTACATAGTATTTTCACTAAGTAATATGCCAATCATAACATGATTTGTATAAAAACCTAATCAACTTTGGATAGTAGAAAGTTGAACAACAGATCAAATAGATTTGTTAGGATGTAAATAGGTTATTTGTCTCTCATGTTTGAGGCCTTATAAATACAATAGGATTAAGACAATATTTTTTACTCAATTAAAGTGTTATTCATTTTCTATTTATGTGTTTGCTACTTTATTACCCATTCCTGTTTGATTAATGACCTACTATTTAGATTATAAGATTAAAATACTGAAAGTTCCTGGGTCGAACAGTACATATATTTTTTTTACTTCCTCCCCCTATACATCGTATCAGGAGAAGGTATTGTTTTCGTCAACATTTTGGGTGGATATAGTCATTTTGTCAAAAAAGTGGTTTTTGTGTGTGTGTGTATGTGTACAGACCTACAATTTTCATACTTTGTATGTGGCTACTAATCTAGAATAGCCTACCTCTAGGGATTTTTTTTCTCATGGGGAATTTCCCTTAAAAACTGAAAGATTTATTTTTCACAAAAATGGCCCGAACAATTTTAATTCAAATTGAAGCCCTTGTAGTTGTAATTCTGAAAAAAACTATACAATCCCCATTGCTGTAAAATATGGCTCAAAAGTTATTGTAATTAATATGTGACTTTCCCATGATAAAAAAATCTATAAAATAAAATATCCAACAAAAAAAACAAACAGATTGACTAATTTCAATTAAAATGTACCTATGTAATATGATATGTACCTTATGATTATAAACGAAATGGTACAGACAATTGCTATAAAAATTAAGGTTGGAAAGTTATTGAAACTTGTGTGATGTTCCCTATGACATGTCATAGTTAGTCCCGTCACTTACCCATGATAAAGGTTGTTGACTAGCTAACGGGAGTAAAAGTATGTGTCAGATACAGATTGCTGATACCGTTTATTAGTTTAGTCAGTCTTCCATTTTCTGGGCTTGGGCTTGGGAGTAATCCCGTAGTCCAGTCTGGCAGTCTGTCCGGTATTATTGACTATTGGATACTGAAGCCGGTATTCAAGCAACAAAGTTAGTCATATCCATATGTTACTTCTTTTGGGATTTTACTGCAGTTATAAAAAAGGAGTGGCAACATTTCCTGAAAGTAAAACTGTAGACATCCTATAGTTCGGCCGCTTAGAAAACGACCTGCGCGCTAATGCTAAACCAATGCTGGAGGAGGTCGTTTTCTAAGCGGCCGACCTATAGAAACAAAACAACCCTGGGCCTTTTCGCGCCGCGCAGGTTTATAGGGTACGCCACACCCACCCCCACCGTCGCGAACCACGTGATCTTTTAGTTTTAGTTTCTGCGCAGGTCGTTTTGTTCTTGGGATGTCTTTGATGTTTAGTCTACTACTATTCTACTAGCTTACTAGTCTATAGTCAACTTCTGTTTGTGTAGTGTTTTGAGGAGTACAAATTAAAAAATCTATTCTAAAAATAGAAAAAAAATCATTGATGTATTTAATTACTAACAATCTAATATTAAGTCAAAATTAGCGCAATAGAACCTCACGACTTAAATTTTGCATTATTTCAGTCAATTGCTTCATATGGTTTAATTTATATGGTAGCTCACCTAAAATCCACGAGGTACTCAGTAAAATCTCAGAAAAAAATCATCAGAATAATGTGTAAAGAGGATAGTGAAGCACACTGTAAACCCCTTTTTATTGAATTAAAAATATTGAACATCATTAACTTATACATTTATCAATTATTATTGTTTACTTTTAAGAATAGCTTTAAATACAAAATGAGAAATGAAGTGCACAGTATTCGCATAGATACAACATACTTAGTACCAGAAACTGCAAAAAGATTGATCTGCCTCAGGTACGGTTGGAAAAAAAACTAGATCAGGACATGTTGTGATGCGTATCAGGCTCTTAAATAAATTACCTAAAAACAATCCGCTCTACCGTGTCGAGGATTTTTTTAGCATGTCTGATAAGTTAATAAAAAATATTTGAAATAGGATGTAACTGTGATTTAGATATAAGTTGCAGGAATTTTTAATTTATTACTGTCAAATTTTAAATCTCTTGCCATGGTATGTAACTTTTTTTACTTATTTGCTCGTAGCTCAATTTCAATTTTAACTCTTGTATTATATTGACTGTATTAACTGAATTCCTTGTTATTTATACTATTATTTACCCAAGACTGAATACGAGATGTATTTACCAACAATTTGACCTGTCTATGCATTACATATGTAAAAATGATGAATAAATGTCTTATGTCTTAAGACTCAAAACGTACATAACAGTGTGTTTCAAACTTTACAACCATGGAATCATGAGAAGTCTATTTGTACCATGCATAATCAATGGACGCATCTATGTTGGTATCCACTGAACTGTAGCTGAACGACTACATGGTAAGTAAAAATCTTAAGTTTTTTTCATCAAAAGCGATAATGAATGAAAATGAAAATGTCATAACATATATAACACAACACAAACAAAAACACAACGGGAACGGAACGAGAGAGTCAGAGAACAGACATTTAATTTTTATTTACAATTTTAACGATAACCTATTGAATATTTTCCAGTAATTTTATCTTTCAGCAAGTAATAGGCAAGCTAAAGGACGTGAATTTAGAAAATTGTTCTTGACTCCAGAATGGTGATAGGCATAAATGTGTGTTTACAATTTATGTGACCTGACTTTACAATGTGGTTGGGAAGGGAATTTTTAAATTTCATTTTTTTGCAAGGATTATGATTTTATCCTTTATTTGGAAGGTAAGTGGGAACCCTAGTCTGTGGTGAAACTAGTGAAATATTCTATTAAGTTAACTCACTTAGGCCTATGTCTGATTTAGACCTAAACTTAGGCTTTTAATATGACTAAAGCCATAAGTTAAGTTGAAAGATGCATTTTTTACGTGATTTTATATAGGCTAGTTGTTATAACATCCTTTTAAGAATTTTAATGGATCTAAACTCACTAAACGATATAGATTCCAAGGTCTAAACTTAGTCCGACTGCACTTTAGGGGTACACTTCCATATCTGTTGGCACTAATATCGAATGAGTACTTTTTATCGATAGGCCTATATCGATAAAAAGTACTCATTCGATAGTTTGGTTAGTTAGGTTAGGTTATATATCGATTAATCGATATATCGATAAAAAGTACTCATTCGATATAAAAAGTACTCATTCGATATTAGTGCCAACAGATATGGAAGTGTACCCCACTTTAGTTAACGTCCTACACTAATTTGAATGAAACAAGCGGATGAAAATATTGATTTATCGATTGTTTCATTCAATATATCGTTTGGTTAGTTAGGTTAGGTTAACCTTACCTAACTAACCAAAAGATACAGTACATAACTTAGAATAATATAGATATAACTTATCGATTGATATTTTCATTTGAATGAGTGTAGGACGTAAAGTAAAGTGCAGCCTAACTTATGACGAAGCATTGCAATTTGCATTGGCCAAGAATTTTCCCAACTTCGATTAAGTAGCTGCCTACTGTAGCCTAGGCCTAAGTATCTTATCACCATTGGTGGATATAGGGTAACTTACTTGCGACCCTTCGTCAGAATAAGTTGATTGGCTCCCGTCCCTTATTTAGAACTTCCTCGATATCGTGACAAAATTGTGAATGTCTCCCCATTGGGACACTTTTGTCACCTGCAATCGCAGCAAAATCTTGTATGTATCTGCCGCAATCACAGGACATCATCAGGGATCACGGGACATCATAATCCTCATCACCAATTGTGGTAAAATATTAATTTTGAAAATAATGAAAATTCATTTTTTTTTGGCTAAACACTATTGTCCCCTTTTGATTGCAGGGCCCAGTGGTATACCTGTTACTGTCTAAGCTATCACCTTCGATATGAATCTGGCTTCTGATATCCTACTGGCTAAATTGACTAAGTTAAAATTAATGTCATATTAATCGGTCTTAGCTAAATTTTAAGATTGGATTGATAGGTACCGTAGTCCTGGATGCATACCAGTATTAAGCTTTAACAACTCAAACCTAAGATAAAATAAACAAACAACTTTAATAGGATGTTTTAGCGAACTATTCTTATTGTTTTTATTTATTTCATGTGACTGGTAAAATAAAATTAAGTTAACTTAGTTGTAATGTAGGCCTATATAGAACCCAATCAAAATCTCTACATCGATATTTAACACGATAACTCAGATTCTCTGTGGAACTGTGAAAAGTAATACTGGGTGCGATAAGCTGAAGTGTTACCGGTAGTATATTTTAGAACACATTATAACTTAGTTGTTTTTGGTATGGATTGGTCATACATTTGGATTAGTGGGATTCAGACTATAAGGGTCGCCACAGATCTTGACAGATGGATTGGCGAGCGTTGGGATGGGCGCGGGGAGGAGTGCGGGTACTTTCCTGAAAACGTTGGTTTCCTACAACTACTGCCCGTGCAACAATAAGTGTGGACTCGAGTGTACGGTATCACACCCACACCTTCGAAATGGTTCGTTCAATTTTGACGAGAACCCTATCAAATTTAAGAAAGTATTGTCAAATGTTATATTACAAAGTTTCAAATTTGTACACAGTTTGTTAAATTTATATCACTAAAAGTTAAAAAATCTGTGGTTTCGAAATTTTGGAGTTATTTAAAAATCATATAATTATTACAATATATATACACACATACAAATCGACGAATATTGGGGTGATTTACAACAATTTTTGTTCTGTCAAGTTTCAGAAATATAACATTATGATCTATTTTCTCGTAAATTGTGTAAACCTTTTTAACTTTGTTATCTTGTAATAAAAACTCCCGCTTAAAATAAATTGGACTATCAATCGATCGTATGAACAAGAAACATGGTGTCTAAAGAAACGAATTAATAGTCTAGTGATCTGAAATGAACTTGTGTTTTTGTAAAACATTTTTATTGTCGCACTTTGGGGTTTAAAGAAGAAGCTAGACAGTGGAATGAAAATAATTTCATAGTGCCAGTGAAAAGGTGCCAGGAAAGATGTTCCAGAGCAACGGGTGTTTCTGTAAGTACCATACACCGGATTACAAAAGAAGCTGTAAAACTAAATAACACTCCCCCTGGTGAGACTGCTTCATTTTTGACACCAGATAAAAAACGAGAAATTAAAAAGAATATTACAGAAATGGATGAGTTTAACAAAGCAGTTGTTAGGAGAACTGTACATAATTTCTATGTATCTGACAAATGTGTCCCGACAGTTGAGAAGTTGCGATTGAGACTTTCCGAAGCCATCGATTTCAAAGGCTCCAACACAAGTCTGAGGCGAATTTTGAAAGAACTGGGTTTCAAGTGGAGAAAGACTAGGAATAACAGAAGAATCCTGATTGAAAGAGAAGATATAAGAAACAAAAGGATAAATTTTATTAGGCAAATGAGGCAATTTAGAAGGGAAGGCCGACCAATAGTGTACACCGACGAGACGTATGTGGTAACCAATCACGTTACTCCAAGTTCATGGCAGGATAGTACAAATGGTGGACTTCATGTTCCAGTTGGTAATGGAGACCGTCTAATCATCGTACACGCAGGTGGAGAAGATGGTTTTATACCAAACACATTTCTCCAGTGGAAAGCCAGCCAAAGTACAGGGGACTATCACAAAAACATGAACACTGTTAACTATGAAAAGTGGGTACAAGAAAAACTGTTGCCAAATCTGAAACCAAGATCGGTAATTATTATTGATAATGCCTCTTATCACAATGTGACACTGGATAAAATCCCCACAAAAAGTTCTCTAAAGGCGGACATGCAGGCCTGGTTGACTCAACACAACATAGATTTCACACCGACAATGTTTAAGGCAGAGCTTCTCAACCTAATCCAGCAAAATAAACCACCAACGAGATACAGTCTAGACGAAATCTTAGAGGGGAATGACAGTGGTCATACGGTTCTTCGTCTGCCTCCATATCACCCTGACTTGAATGCCATCGAACTCATCTGGTCTCAGATCAAGGGTTATGTAGCTGAACGCAACACTCAGTTTAACATGAACAGTATTATGAGATTAGTTGAAGCGAAGGTATCTGAAATCGGTGCCAGTGAGTGGAAAAAGTGCTGCAGTCACGTGAAAAGTATTGAAGATCAGTATTTTGAGAGAGAACAATTAATTGACGAGTTCCATGATGCTGTTATTGTTGATTTAGGACAAAGTGACAGTGAGGACAGTGAAGGTGCAGATGAACCATCTGAAGGAGAAGAGATGGACCTTTCTGGGATAGAGGAATTGTAAATTTGAAGTCCGGAAATTAATTGATGTAAGTAATGACCATATTGATGTTATTAACATTGTTAGTGTACTTGTTAATTTTTTTACGCCATGACCGCTTTTCATAATGAGATATTACTGGACGTATTAATACTTGAGTTGCATTGAATTGGGCTCGAACGCACCTATATAAACTCCAAAAATAACATTTAAACCTGATTTTTCTGTATAATATTGGATATATTACAATACCAACTTCTTCAAACAAATTATGTTAGCTTTAGGGCAGTGATCACTTTATGACATCCAAATCCGATAAATATATAAACATATAAATGGGATAGTTAATTTAAATTTATTCATGATAAATAATGTTTAATCGTTATACAACCTTACAATCGTATAGGCTATACGCTTCTCTGAGCCGTAGACAGCACGACGTATTAGTCAATCGAATGAAGGAATAAAAATTCGATTGAGGAATAAAAATAATATTGAAAATAATCGTTTTATATCGTCTTTAAATTTCAAGTCATTTGTTGTAAATTTTGACTCAACTCGGCAATTACTAAACATACGTCTTTAGAGAAAAATTAAAATGTGAAAATTGGCCGATTTACTCCAAATTTTACATAAAAATACTCGAAATTTCAAGGTAAATCTCATTATCACTATTATTCTCAACTATTTTTATTACTTAAGAGAATTATTTTATGGTATCAGATTCCTTACTGAGTGCGACCGAGCGGCACTAATGAGGGTCGAGCCGCCCTCAGTGGTGGACAATAGGTGGCTTTACGACGCGACCCTTATCACTGGTCCTACGATAGCTTGTTGAAAACTTGTAGGATGTGTAATGACTCAAAATTCAATGTTTATAATTATAGTCCTTATTTTATTTTCAAACTCAATCTTGTTATATTTTCAATATTTATCCATGTCCATTTTTAATATTATTAAAACCATATTGTCTCAACATATATATAATTTACTATCAAAATTTATTCATTGGCTTATCCAAAATTATTATTCAAAAACAAATCCTCCAATCAGAACACCATCCATCTGGGTTCAAGATTACCTATTAATAAAATTCAACCATGTTTTTATTTATGTGAACCCCATAACTTGATATGATTTACAACAATGAAAAGGAGAGTGCAGTTTAGCTATTCAAGAAGAGCACATAGAAACTATATTAGTTGTGAAATAAATTATGAAAATATAAAGTAAAGTATTGGCAAAATATCCAAATTAAGTTAACCGAAGAAAGAAGAATTTAAGCCTTTAAACTAAGAAGAAAATTATTATTACAGAAGATTGGTGAGAACATTCCATTTATTAACTCAGACTAACTTATAGACTCCTCAAGCATCCATTTGGACCCTATTTACCTCCATTAATTAAAATCAAAATCCTTCCTATTTAATTTATTGTTTTTGAAAGATTATTAAATTTATAATTTACCATACTCATTGAAAATTTAAATTGGAAATCTTTTGATTCGGCCAGCACGAATCCCCACCCCTGAACAATTTTTTTGTAACCCTATATTAATCATTTAACTTATGTACCATTAAACCTCATGCTTTAAAACCTCTGTCCTCAAATTATTATTGTTTAAGATAAGATTAGAATATAAACCATAGTAAGGGTTTATTTCAATGGCGCCCAACGTGGGGCTTGAATCAAAAGATTTCATAATCGTATGTTGAGACAATCTAAAATAGGCTAATAAATACCAATAGGCTAATAGGCTACTTACGTATGTTAGGCCTACTCTTAAATAGTTAGGTAGGATTAAGAATCCCGATTTCCCACAACTTATGTCCCACCAATATTAGGTACTAACTAAACGACTTGTAATTCTAAAAATAAATAGGCTACTATAAGGTAAAACAGATTTATTTCATGTCGTAAAGCTTAGGCCTAGCTCATTATTGTTATAACGATACCCAACTTGTCCTATAATATCCCTGTTCCCTTACACCGTCGTAAACAAAATGGCTAACAACGATAACGATAATCACTATAATTTGAGACAACCGAGACGTTATCCTGCATTATCATTTCAACAACACGAATCAGACGAATCGTCAAATCTGTCAACAGAAGAAATGGAAAACCTAACCTATGTAGAAGGCCAAGATGAATCTAACACCGGTTCGGGTTCGGAACGTTTCAATCCCAGTGGACCCAGTGTCGAAGATTTGAACCGGAACGAGAGCGACCAATCAGAATCAACGGACCGGGCCGAGATTATTGAAGTACACCAAAGACCCGCAGCCAATCAAAGCACACATTCACAGTCAGCTGATATTAGAACCACATCGACACACGGAATCATCCGAGGGTTAACGAAGACGCCCGAAGCAAGTTTCCAGCTGTTAGAGACCGAGTCTCCGACCATTGAAAACCGTCCCAATGACGTAATACCAACGTTCACACACGCAACTTCTCAACCACCTGAAGTTAAAGCTACGCAAACTACTGAACAACCGGATTTGAACAAAATATTTAATTTTCTAGAACAGTTTAACACTAAACTTGATCAAACCAACACACAACTAAACCAAAAATTAGATCAGACCCGAATAGAGCTAAACCGTGAGATAAAATCATGTCAAAAAATTCTAACAGAACAAATAAATGACATTAGAACAACACAAAGTGAATTTCGCCAGGAATTAAATGTCCTAAAAGCTAACCAACAGTCCCAAAATCAAGAAAACAAAGAATTTCAATTTCAAATCACAAATCAAATTGACGAATCAAAAATAAATATCCAGACATTTGTAACTAATAACTTGGAACAACAAGAACAAAAGTTAGAACAAAATATGAAAGCATTAGTGCTACAAACAAAAACCGACAGTGAAAATATTGCTAAATATTATGCACAATCCATCCACAATGAAATTGTTCCTAAATTACACATACAAAATAATCTTATCCAAGAACAACAAAACGAAATTAAAACTATTACTGAAACTCTAAACAAATGTGAAAGTGAAGTACAGTCACTAAAACTGAAACATCATTCACCAATCCGGAACGACAATCCTATTCAAATCATATGTTCGGGATCTGACCCAATGGAAAGACAAATCCCTAAATTCAATGGAAGAACTATAAATCCAAATGAATATCTACAAAAACTTAAACGGTTCTACGCCAAAAGGATAGAAAGAAATCCTAATAACGACCCTGTTGAAATTCTGAAAGATCTGCTCGACGTCAGTTTTGAAGGACCAGCGTCCAGATGGCTTCAACTGGTTAAGGCAGACATTAACAGTTGGGAAAGATTCTCCGAAGAATTCACCATGAAATACTGGAGCCGTGAAGTACAAAGAGGAGTACGTAGCAAGATTGAAGCCGAACATTACAAACCTAATGGAACGCTCAACAGAACTGAATATTTTACTGAGAGAGTCCTATTGCTACAGTCTATTACACCACAAATGACTGAAGAGGAAATAGTGATCCTGTTAAGCGAACGATTTGATCAACTCATCCAAGATAGCATTCAAGTACAGAACGTGACAACAATTCGAGCATTCGAAAGACTTCTGCAAAAAGAAGATATCCGAGATGGACCCAAAAGGAGCAAACCTGCGAACTACCATAATATGGACAGGGTGTCTACCAGTCGGGAATTCCGGGAAAATCGGGAAAAAGTCGGGGATTTTGAAGGGTCGGGAAAAGTCGTGAAAAAGTCATGAATTTCGGCCGAAAGTCGGGAATAATCTAACCTTTCAAAATTAGGGATGAACGGGTCCCAAAACTTTAAAAAAATGTTCTGGATCTTATATTCCTGATCATTGGGACGGGATTACATTTAAGGGGTGGGGGATGAAACGAAAATGCATCGGAATTCCAATTCGATTCAGTGATGATCAAAATAACGATTTGAATCATGGGCATTCAGTGTCCATAATATACGTTTTTGAATCAGCATCCATACATTATGGAATCAGTATCTATATACGGTATTGAATCAGTATCCATATACGTTATTGAATCATTATCCAAATAGCTTTTTGAATCAGTGTCTATACGTCATTGAATCAGTATCCATATACGTAGTTGACTGTTACATTGATAATGTTACTTTGACTATCAGTATCCATATAACTTATTGACATTATTCAAATGATTGACATTAATTATATAAGCTATTCATTGAGATGAGACATTGCTTAGCCATACAAGTTATTGCCATCCAAGTACATGGCATACACTGAGACATTGCTTAGCCATACAGGTTATTGCCATCCAAGTACATGGCATACACTGAGACATTGCTTAGCCATACAGGTTATTGCCATCCAAGTACATGGCATACACTGAGACATTGCTTAGCCATACAAGTTATTACCATCCAAGTACATGGCATACACTGAGACATTGCTTAGCCATACAAGTTATTACCATCCAAGTACATGGCATACACTGAGACATTGCTTAGCCATACAGGTTATTGCCATCCAAGTACATGGCATACACTGAGACATTGCTTAGCCATACAGGTTATTGCCATCCAAGTACATGGCATACACTGAGACATTGCTTAGCCATACAAGTTATTACCATCCAAGTACATGGCATACACTGAGACATTGCTTAGCCATACAAGTTATTACCATCCAAGTACATGGCATACACAGAGACATTGCTTAGCCATACAAGTTATTACCATCCAAGTACATGGCATACACTGAGACATTGCTTAGCCATACAAGTTATTACCATCCAAGTACATGGCATACACTGAGACATTGCTTAGCCATACAAGTTATTACCATCCAAGTACATGGCATACACAGAGACATTGCTTAGCCATACAAGTTATTACCATCCAAGTACATGGCATACACTGAGACATTGCTTAGCCATACAAGTTATTACCATCCAAGTAGCTACATGGCATACACTGAGACATTGCTTAGCCATACAGGTTATTGCCATCCAAGTACATGGCATACACTGAGACATTGCTTGACCATACAGGTTATTGCCATCCAAGTACATGGCATACACTGAGACATTGCTTGACCATACAGGTTACTTCATAATGTAGTTGTTTTTCTAAACCACGTTAGCTAATCAATAAAAGGTTACATTACCTGTCAGTCGAGACTCGGCAAGAGAGATGCTTGCATCATATTACATCCTGTTCGGTTTTTTAATAGTAGGCCTACATGTATTTAATGTTCGTTTTGTGTATGTGTTCTATTTTAAACTTTGACGTGACCATGTGTGTCGAAAAACCAAGATTTTAACCTTCAAGTTCTGGATCTGATGATGGCAATATATTTGCCGAAACGTACGTAATCCTACTGGATTAACAAAACCCACAAGGCAGTCTGCAGGTAATGTAACCTTTTATTGATCATACAGGTTATTGCCATCCAAGTACATGGCATACACTGAGACATTGCTTGACCATACAGGTTATTGCCATCCAAGTACATGGCATACACTGAGACATTGCTTGACCATACAGGTTATTGCCATCCAAGTGCATGGCATACACTGAGACATTGCTTAGCCATACAGGTTATTGCCATCCAAGTACATGGCATACACTGAGACATTGCTTGACCATACAGGTTAATGCCATCCAAGTACATGGCATACACTGAGACATTGCTTCGCCATACAAGAAGTTATGTATACCTTGTAGTTCTGATTCTATCCTCTTATTTTATCAATGTAAACCAATTGAAAGATTCAGTATTTAAATCTTACAAAGGTTTTTATTTGTTTACACCCAAACATATCTTAATTTATAAAATGAATAAAATAAAATAGGTAACATACTTAACAACATGATGCTGCAAGTAAAAATTATGAAATAGGCAAGAAGCTCACTGATATTTCCAGAAATACTGGTTCTTCTAATGTATGATTGAAAACAGATATTTCACTCCACTGAGAAGTATGAATATAAAAATTCCATGTTGCTTCGAATCGAGTTACATCAACATTTTTTTAAATCAAATCGTTGCTTTGAGTTGAAATGTTTTGCTGCTTCACACACACCTACATTTAATACGGGATTTTCTTGGCATGTGATACGTTTCGATCGTCAGTGATTTTGCTGGGTCGTAAGTGACAACATATGTTGACGAAGGTACCGTGACCGCGAGACGGAAAAAGGTGTAGTAACATGGAGAATGGACCGAGTTTTTGGTCGGGATTTATATAAAAATGGTAATGAAAAGTCGGGAAAAAGTCGGGAATTCCATTTGAGAAATCTGGTAGACACCCTGATGGATCACCGACCAAATAGTCCTACACATCGTAACAAGACTCCACCATATAGCTCTGATATTAACCATCGAGCCTATCAACCAAAAACATCATCTTATGCTATACGGACACCACACCAAGAACATCAAGAACCTAGAGAACACCAATATCAGCCATACAACCGTTTCAGACATGATCCTCGCAAAAACTACAATCAAAACCACAGACAGCATCCTTATACCAATACGCTCACTGATCAAAACCGATACCACCAAAGGCCTAATCAATACTATTACAATAACAGCAAACCATATCCTACAAATGAGCAAAAACAAGTATGTGCCATGATAAGTCAAGACAGTCCACATGACACAGCAACACAACAAAGATCTCCAACAAATTTCAACCCCTCATACACCAGCCAGGGAAACGACCCGTCGCTGTAGATGTAAGCCGAGGACCATCAACTACCAACATCATAACAACTACAGCGATATCAACAGCAAATATCCTCGAAAATAATTCTTTAAATAACCCTAACAATTTTTCGATAAATAATATAATGTGTGATCAAGATTTTTTATTAAATGAACCCACTGAAAATAATAAATTTCCTGTATCCAAACCAGTTAAATGCCCTGAAATAGATATTAGAATCAATAATCTCCCAACAAAAGCATTAATCGATACTGGTTCTACAATAACATGTATTTCCGAACAATGTTTCAAAGAGAATCAAAAAATAATTCAACCATTTGAAGAACTTCCTTTGTCTAATACGACAATAACTACAGCTACTGGTGAAAAATCAAAACGTGTTGCAAGAATCATTTATGCCCCTGTAACCATTGAACATCAGACCATCTGGCTTCAATTTCTTATTATACCTAATTTAATTAAACCTGTGATATTTGGTATGGACACATTAACAGAACTCCGACTAAAGATAGATTCTAATGAAAATAAATTAAGTTTAACAATTAATGATACTGATATTAATCTAAAATGTGACATGAGTATTAAAATGGGACAAGTATGTCAAATAGATATAGGCAATTGCCAAAGGCCATATGATAACTACTATAACAATGAAGAAAACTATTTTACAATGTACAAAGAATATCACTTACCCAAGAAAGAACCACAGACCCACAATTACATGAAGACCTTCAAACCGATTTCCCCAATACTTGGACCATCAACATACCACATAAGTGATCTCTACAATGATAAATTATATGGACCCTATCATATATCCTCCATGAAGAAATACATGGAACCGATCTACACACCATAACCGAAGATAGAAGATAAACTGTAATGTGCGCTTAACCCAGTAAACATTGTCGTAAAAAGGAAGAATTTTAAATCATACCCACACAAGCAGTGAGTGAACAAGCCAATTTCTCCAGTTACCTCTGTCCTAATAGTTAAACTATAGTCATAATCACAAATTTAATGTATTTAGTTATAAGAGGTTATCATCAAGCAATCACAAACAACTATTCATTTAATGTATTCCATGGTACCTATAAGAATCATACATCTCTTATATATGTCTCATGTTCATTTCATATTTCAACATTTGTTCATCACTCCATTCATTTATTATGTAAAAAATAAAAAAAATTGTTTTAACCACTTAAATTAATGTTATGTTTTTTAATGTTTGTAGAAGATAGGAGGGGATAGTAATCATTTTGCTATTTTAGAATTATTTTATTGTTATGTTCTTTCCAACTGAAATTTGTTCTAGTTAAACCTTAATGTTAAGTTTGTTAGATTTTTGTTTCAACCCAATTTCATCTCAATATTTGTTATTTGCTGTATAATGTTAAATATATTTTTCGTCATTTAGCGAAAATATGTCATTAAAAATTTAATTACATATTTTCTGAGGGGATATTGTAATGACTCAAAATTCAATGTTTATAATTATAGTCCTTATTTTATTTTCAAACTCAATCTTGTTATATTTTCAATATTTATCCATGTCCATTTTTAATATTATTAAAACCATATTGTCTCAACATATATATAATTTACTATCAAAATTTATTCATTGGCTTATCCAAAATTATTATTCAAAAACAAATCCTCCAATCAGAAGACCATCCATCTGGGTTCAAGATTACCTATTAATAAAATTCAACCATGTTTTTATTTATGTGAACCCCATAACTTGATATGATTTACAACAATGAAAAGGAGAGTGCAGTTTAGCTATTCAAGAAGAGCACATAGAAACTATATTAGTTGTGAAATAAATTATGAAAATATAAAGTAAAGTATTGGCAAAATATCCAAATTAAGTTAACCGAAGAAAGAAGAATTTAAGCCTTTAAACTAAGAAGAAAATTATTATTACAGAAGATTGGTGAGAACATTCCATTTATTAACTCAGACTAACTTATAGACTCCTCAAGCATCCATTTGGACCCTATTTACCTCCATTAATTAAAATCAAAATCCTTCCTATTTAATTTATTGTTTTTGAAAGATTATTAAATTTATAATTTACCATACTCATTGAAAATTTAAATTGGAAATCTTTTGATTCGGCCAGCACGAATCCCCACCCCTGAACAATTTTTTTGTAACCCTATATTAATCATTTAACTTATGTACCATTAAACCTCATGCTTTAAAACCTCTGTCCTCAAATTATTATTGTTTAAGATAAGATTAGAATATAAACCATAGTAAGGGTTTATTTCAGATGGCTAGTAGTGCCGATTCATCGGTCAAGATCTATGGCGACCCTTATAGCAGAACTGTGTTGCATTATTTGTAGCTATAGACCCTACGCTCATAGGCGTCATGAAATATTTTAGTTCCAATTTTTTTTTATAGTTTTTCATAGGTTATTATGTTGTATTTAATTTGTTCCAGATCAGTGTTGCTATTGATGCAGCCTGCTTTCTTCTATTTTTTGTTACGGCTCAAGCATTATTGCTCTACTCCTTCGCCCTCATAATTGACAGCAGTGAAGTAAACGACATGGATCCTGAACTATGGTTTTTACGAGATATTTTGGTATCAATGGGTCTTATTCAAGTATCAGATTGAATATTTGAGACTCAGGTTTTTGACACCATGAAAGGCACGATGAAAGGATTCAAGGTGTCAGATGCGAAACGATCTAGAATAGTCGGAGTGGCCTGTAAAACCTTAGAAGAGTTGGTCAATAAAGGGAGAACAAAGCTACAGGTACGATTTATATTAGGTACTTGGATACTGAAATATTTTTGGGAACTACTAAATTATGACAGAGCTTTGTTTAGGCTTTGTTGTTAGCTTGTTACCTACATTTAAATCATAATAAATAAGCACAAAGTTTTAACAACATTTTAGTACAGTATCTATATATTTAATACACAGTTGTAACACTGTTTTCTCAGTAATTACTGGACCGATCTACAAGATTTATGTCTCAAATTAAAGGGGATAGTGTGTAGATTTGCCGAACTTCCTTAGAATTTACGTTTTTTCTAAGGGCTACGACCTACAGCCCTTTAAAGGTCGAGTCAATACAATTCTTATTGAAGAATATAATACACAGTTTATAAATTATTCGTCAGCTGTTTTAATGTTTGTCAGACATTTGTTATTATTTTTATAACCTCACTTTCAGTATGCAATTATTAAACTTGGAGTTTCTGTTTATAAACACACGATTTTGATCAAGGAAAGTGTATTTGTTAACTTATTTTTGAAATGTTTTAGTTTTCCTGCAAAGTGATCTGAAGGAAAATGGTAATTGAGTTTAAGTTTGAGTATGGAATGTGAAATAATACCCATAGTAGGGAACGGAAACTTATTGTTTTGATCAATATAATTTATTCTCTACGCCCACCAGAATAATCATGGGGAAATCCGCTCTGCAAGTTGTACATATAATTGCTAATGAGTGGGAAACATACAAACATTATATAGTAGGTGACGAATCTTACTCAAGATCAGTGTTAGACGTTCAGTGGTACCAAACTTTACCTTCTCAATGTGGCTGGGATACGTGGAATTACAATATATCAGTGATTTTTTTTTTCAAGTACACAGGGAAGTTGCTTGAGAAACTGTGACTTACCATTCGGTTCTGGCGAAGAAGTATGTGACTTGATGTTTAATGGTAATGTTGACTCCGGTCATTATAGCGTTATAAAACTTTATCATTAACCCCAGGGTGTGAAAAGTACAAAAAGAAAAAGAAAAGGTAATCATTAACCGGGCGTAAAGAGACATACCGAACGAAAAAAATTGTAGAGAACCATCGAACTAAAAAGGTAACGAGCGGTGTTAGTGTTAAATGTGCTCTGGGAGTCCCTACAAAAAAATACCAACTCTTTTGAATTGGGGTCGTTAGATTGGATTTGTCACTACTTCAAATCTATGAATTTCGAGTCAGAACAGACTAACTGGGACACAAAAATGTTTTAGTTTTCCTGCCAAGTGATCTGAAGGAACGTGGTAATTGAGTTTAAGTTTGAGTATGGAATGTGAAATAATACCCATATTAGGGGACGGAAACTTATTGTTTTGATCAATATAATTTATTCTCTATAGCCACCAGAACAATCATAGTGAAATCCGCTTGCAAGTTGTACAGATAATTGCTAATGATTGGTAAACATACAAACATGTTATCGTAAGTGATTAATCTTACTCAAGATCGGTGTTCGACATCCAAATTTTACCTTCTCGAGATGGCGAGTACGCTGGGATATTTGGAACTACAATTTATCAGTGAACTATACCCTAACTATATTTTTTCGAGTAGGCCTACACAGGGAAGTTGCTTGAGAAACTGTGACTTACAATTTCGGTTCTGGCGAAGAAGTATCTGACTTGATGTTTAATGGCAATGTTGACTCGGGTCATTATAGCGTTACACAACTTTATCATTAACCCCAGGATGTGAAAAGTACAAAAAGAAAAAGAAAAGGTAATCATTAACCGGGCGTAAAGAGACATACAGAACGAAAAAAAACATGTAGAGAACCATCGAACTAAAAAGGTAAAGAGCAGTGATGGTGTTAAATGTGCTCTGGAAGTCCCTTCTAAAAATACCAATTTTTTTGAATTGGGGTCGTTAGATTGGATTTGTCAGTACTGCAAATCTATGAATTTTGATTGAGTCATAACAGACTAACTGGGACATAAATATTTTTTTCTTATGTTGTCACAAGGGGAAGGTAAAATGAACTCCTTATCAACATTTAGAGTTTAAGGAAAATCTTATCAACGGCGACTATAAAAAAGTATTAAGGGTCAAAAGAGACAAAAAAACTATTTGAGTAAAATATAATACAAATCTGCATTTGAAATGGCCAGTTCTAAGTCTCACTTGAATCAACATCTTTCTGGTAGTGGTAGTCTACATAGTTTTAAAATCCACGACTCCTTTTCCATCAAATTGGACCATTAATACATTGAACAAAGTATGGCCAAAGTTATATATACGTCGTAAACACAGCTTTTACTCACAGTATGGGTCAAAGATTCGTGTAAAGTGACCAACTGCTGATGCGTGATTTACATGTAGGCTAAGTGACTATCTTTATTCTATACAACAAATGTAATGAAAAAAAACGACGAATATAGGAATATACTTGAACAAATTATCTAAATATCATAAATAGCTGCTTATTAGGTTATCAGCATTGCCCAGTTCATATACTATTTATTTTTCAAATGAAACTCGAATTAATATAAAACATTCATTTGGTTAAAATAATATATCGGTTTGATTAACATAAAATAGTTTATACAGGCAAACTATCAGTTCTATTTCATGTAAAAATTAAACAACCCCTAAATAAAATACAAAGATAAACAGTATTTGTTAATTATTATTTCTTTTATTGCTGACAATATTCCCGTGGCGGAGCACGGGTGGTTAACTAGTTCTTTATAAAGAAAAGCCTGCACATGAAATAAACTAAAATTGCACTTAAATATTTAACCAACAATGGGATTACATTTAATAAAACTTAAGACTTGTTCTTTTCAGATTCCCTCAAAGTCTAATGTTAGAGTTTTTCTACCAGATGGAACGGAAGTAGAGTCTGAAGAGTATTTTGTAACCTTACCAGCACAATCAGTCTTATTGTTAAAACAGGACAATGAAGATTTCTTAACAGGTAAGAAAATATTTGATTTTAGCAAATTTCCCATATTTCCACAAACATACCCAAACCCACCAGCTCTGAGACCACAACCACCCTGAGTAGATTAAACATAAATAAAATACCCTCGCTGCAGCAAACTTACATAGGTACTCAGCAAATTTCCATTTGCCTCATATGACTTTATTCTCTATAAGAATAACTTATTTTATCCGTAACCAGCAACCTTATAAAAACACTTCAAGATAGGCCTACTTAATTGTAATTTTTTTTCTCTCTACAAAATTATTTGGAGAGGAATTGGGAAATTCTATATCTACTAGGGCCAAACAAAATGAGAAAAATTATTTTTATAATCAGTAAAACCCCCTGCAACACACTCTTCCGATAGTCTGATCATGCTGGTTAGCGAAATTGTTCAAATAAACCTAGGTTCACATGTTTACCAAATTAAATCAAAATTGGATAATCTTTATACAATTTATTTTGCAGAAATATACACACACTATATAGGCTACATGCAATTGAACAGATGGTGTTTTTGGCCTGTGGGGACATCAAAATAAAAAAGTGAATTGGTCCCGGGTCTAGGTCTTACCATGAGACATGTGGTAATTTTATTCCGTAGTTATAAAAAAGCTTTCCACACATCTGACGTCTAGTATACGCCTCCACTAGTTAATAGGGAATGAATGATGAAAGTTGAGGTTTGTTTTAGGAAATTTGATACTAAATGTCAATTTAATTTTTCTATGTTAATTGCAGGGGGTGATTTTAATGCAAAGCATCAAGAATGGGGGTCACGTTTGGCTACACCCAGAGGCTACAGCAAATTTACAGCTAAACTTGGATGAAATTTCACATTGGTTTAAAACATGGAGGTTCAAAATTAATGAAAATAAATCAGCACACATTACTTTTACCTTAAATCAGGCTACATGTCCTCCAGTATCCATGAACAATATTCACCTCCCTCAAGTAACAGAAATAAAATACTTGGGCATGCACTTAGATGCAAAGCTTAATTGGAAGGCACATATCTGGACTAAAAGACAACATCTAAATTTAAAAACAACTAAACTTAATTGGCTTCTTGGATCTAAATCAAAACTCAGTACACAAAATAAATTGTTACTGTACAAAACAGTTCTAAAACCAATTAGGACTTATGGTATTCAGCTTTGGGGATCAGCAAGTACCTCAAACATTGAAATTATTCATCGTTACCAATCAAAATTATTACGTAAAATTGTCAACGCTCCTTGGTTTGTTACCAACAGAACACTTCACAATGATCTTCAAATTCGAACAGTCAAAGAAGAAATTACAAAATCTAGTGAAAAATACATTATAAAATTGGAAAATCATTCAAATCATCTTCCACTTAATTTACTGGACAATCACAACACCATTTACAGACTGAAGCGACATACGATATTGGACCTACCATTCAGACTCTGCTAAGTGTTATCAAAATTCTCTTTGTTAGCTAGTGTTGACAGTGGTCAATCACTAGCTCATGTTCTTCAAGTTATTTTTGTATTTTATATCATTTGCTAATTGTTCAACTTGAACAGATTGTAAATTAAATAAAGTTAAAAAAAAACTTAGGCCTACCAATAATTCACATGTTGAATGACATTTTTTTAAATTTTCAGGTGCTGATTTGATTTATAACACACTAAGATATGTCAACATTGATTTTCTCCGGGCTGGTGAAAAAGTTCGAGAGTTTTTTGATGAAAACATCAAAGAAAAAGTTCGAGTTCTGGCTGAAGTTTTGAGTGACAAAAAGAGCACTGATTGCAAAACATTTTTCAGTAGAAAAGATGATGACCCCGACTGGTTTTTGGGTAAGTAGGCTTCCATGGTAGGGATCTTATTCGAAAAATAAATCGTCAATTATTTTCTTGCAGTTCTGAGTTCTCCAACAGTAAATTCCTGCGAACCAGTAAGTTACCTAATAACCTGTCGGTTGGAATTGTTCGGCGAACCAGTGAAAAACTTTTAGGCAAGTTCCACTTAAAACCTATACTGGTGTTATTTATTACTACAAAACTGGGCAGCTTTGATAGTACACAATACATGCATAGTAGGCTAGCCGACAGTAGTGCTAGCTGGCATCCTAGCGTGTCAATCTGTCGTTTAGTACCACTCATAATTTAGAATTTTATTTGAAAAAAAGTCACATAGTTTTTTTAAATTAGTTAGCCTACATTTTTGTATTTCAATTTTATGGTCCTGTAAATTTAGTAGGCTACCTCTTTATGTCACAGTTTTATTTTTGCATATTTTCGCTCCTATTTTTTTACCTGGTATTTCTCAAACTTTGCACCCTTCTGCTCTACGTTATACAGAGTTTGTGAAACTGTACTATAAATGTGGTGTTGTCTGCATGTAGGTACATGGTTTTTCCAATAATTGCATTTTCAGGAGTTTAACTAAGACATTTTTACAGGTCTGGAAACCAACGCAACCACCAAAGAAGCGTTCATGTTCCGCCGAAGTCAGGAAAGAGTACGAGGCTACCTATATAAGACAAAGAGTGACATGAAAAAGTCCTCTTTATACACAAATAATAATGAGTTTAGAGATATATTAGATGACATATTTACAAACCTCTCAAAAACATTAAATAAAGATAAATATTTTGGCTGTTATTTCGACCGTAGTGCTGAAGGAGCTCTGTGTAATGATACTGGCGAGTTTAAATGCTCTGGAGTCTGGAAAAGTAAGGAGTGTTTGTACAATGGAGGGAAAAGCCATTTGATCAACCCCTACACGAGCAGAGAGGAAAGAATTGTCTTTTCAACTTGGAATCTTGATCATTGGTAAGTTTTTTAAATTTAATTGTTTTCAACGTCATTGACATTTTATTGGTTTAACTAAAGGAATAGTGCAAATCTTGATCTTTTTACTATCTAACTTAGACCTAAGAATTCTTTAGTGGCCTACATGAATGTGGGCACAAGAAACAAAAAACTTTATTACTGTATAACTATAACCAACTACTGTATAACCTTTAACCTTATACTTGTACACAAAATATTGGAGTATTTCACAGTCACTGACTGCATTCTCAACCAAGGAAGAGAGATTTTTCTTCAGGCCTAATGGTGGTTAGGAAGTTGTTGTATCCTGAACGTCAACCTGTTGTTAGAAAGTGTCATTAAGTGATTCAATGTGTGATAGCCCAATAATAAACGTCGTCTGGGTCTGGTAACTTGCTTAGAATCAAACCAGCATTCTTCAGATTTGAATTTGAGTACTGTACTGTACTGTAACTTGCAGTTAAAATGAAATCTGTACCTAAATTAGATTTAATATTGAAATTCCAGATTTAAAGGTACAAAATTCAACTATCGTCAGAAACTTATGATTTTTCTGTGTGTGGCAGCATTGAGAGGTCGCGCAGCATCATTCCTGCGTTGATGAATGCCGCAGAGTTTGTCGTCTGCAACAGAGACAAGGACTGTGAGGTGAACGTTCCGTACTTCTACTCACTACTGTTCACCAGCCAGAACCTCAGATTAGTCCACATCGTGTGTCATGACAAAGGGAAACACCACTCCGCTCAGTGTGATCCCAACATGTTTACTGTCAATGTTCAATGGTAAGTTGATTCTGGATACCAAAGTAGACGTCCCACCTTCATGGACCAGTTGTAGCCAATGTATTCAATAAATAACACCCCTGCTGCAGCAAACCTGCCTAAGCGAATTTCCATTTACACTACTAGATTCCCACTACAATATTCCATTAAGTTGTCAGATGTATTTCCTTTCTAAAATAGTCATTAACATTAATTTCAATAGGTTAGGTTTGCAGCTACAGGGAAGCAAATGAGGTGTATTTTTTATACAGAGTGGCGCAAAAAGGATGGTCGGATTTGAACTGCGTAGTATTAGTAGTTGGGGGGAGGTTCGGGTCCACTACTGGCCGTCTGTTAGTCGACCGTGGTACCAAATTTGCAGTGATATGGTGCAGTGGACAGTGGAACACTGCATTTTAGCTGTGGAACAGTTTTTTTTTCAGAAACAGTGAATCTTTTATTTCTTTGCAACGGCTGTTTCGACAACATTTTGGCGTAGCCCGTATGGGACTGGTTCCTATTCGCAGATCACATTACGTTGGGTGACTGCATCTCGGACAACAGGGTCCGTCGTGGTAAATCTACTGGACGGCAGTTACTCGACAAAACATGGAGACCGTATGAGCATCAGTACTTCAAAGTCCACTACTTTCTATTTATATATTTTAAAATTTTTTTATGGTTTTATCAACATAGCCTACTAGCAAATTTGTAACTTACAAGGTTATTTTATGTAATAGGGAGTTTGAAAGTGGCCAGAAACGTAAGTCAGTAAAATTTATGTGTAAAATCATTTGTGTTATGTTTATTTTAAAACCTACCATCCTTTTTGCGCCACCGTGTAGAAATGTTGATAGCTTAGTAATGAACAAAATTGCCCAATTTGATTAAAATATATCCACATTCAAGCAAACTACAACAGCTTAAACTGTTACAGCACAGAATATTGTATGCCCGACTATTTTATGTTCAAATCACTAAAAAGAATTGTCTTATCAGTAGGGGTGTGCGAATAGTGATTTTCAACCTCGAGCCGAGCCGAGCTTTTTCAAAAATTTTCGAGCTCGAGCTTTTTCGAGCCGAGCTTTTTCTAGCGTCGCCTTATCTAAATTATTAAACTTTTTTTTTCTTAAAAAGGTGCATAATAATAATTGTTAAGTAAATTTTTAAATAAACACAATGTTATTTTAATATGTTTAAAAGAGAATTGTCAAGACATCAAATAGTAGATAATCACGATAAGAACTGAACTGAACTAAATTAAGATGCAAGAAATAAAAGGATAATTGAAGGCCTGACGAGATATGCAGTGCAGACTGAGACAATCAGATTGTCTTTCATAACAGAACAGCAACGCGACCTTGAAACAACTAGCAAGTCGATTACATTATTATGTATATTGTAACTACTATGAATATTTAATTCTATTTTGTATAAATAAATACAAAAAAAATTTTAAAACACACGTTATTATTCTTGTTGTTTTCCATGCACAAAATATTTTAGTTTTATCAATCGTATTAATCAAAAAAGAACATAGTTGGTTTGGATCCAAAAAGGTGGAGAGACAAGTAAAAATTAAACTTGCATATTAAAAAAGATATAATTGACATATGGAGGAAATAGACCAAAAACACTAAAATTAATAGAATAACACACAAAGTAAACAAGAAATGAAATAAAGAACACTATGAATTAACACTGTCACTAAATTTTGTTATCTAGAAGGGTCGGCGAACTAATCAATAAATAGCCAAAACCAGTTTCCTCCCCTTCTTGCAGTCTCACCACCACCCCTCCCCCCTAAACCGGGAGGCCCAACACTTTGTCCTTGAAACACCCACGTCCATTGTACCCCTATGAAACAATTAACCCTTACACCCGTGTTGCTGTTTTGACAACAGGTTTATGAATGCGATCACTATTTTTCATTTTCCAGAATTAACTATCAATTATTATTATTTGCTAGTTACAAATAGGAAACTACATCACATTATGGTATTCAATGACCCATGTATTATTATCAAAAATTAACTATTCATTACTTATTTTGATATCAAAATAAGTATTAATAAAAAGCATTCACTACAGCACGCACGACTTATTGATACATATAATCATCAAGGTAACTGTTACTTTATACAAAATAAAATACCCCCGCCGCAGCAAACCTGCAGACTAAGCGAATTTCCATATACACAGCTGGAGTTCCACTAAATTGTTCCCTTAAAATTGTCAGATTTATTTCCTATTTAAACATCATTAATATTGATGAGTACTTAGGTTTGCTGCTACAGGGAAGAAAATAGGGGGGTTTTATTGAAATATTAATAGCTCAGTATGAAGTAAACAAAATTTCAAAATTTCATTAATATATTATGTCCATACACAAGCAAGCTACAACACTGTATTTATTCTCCATAAGAATAACATGGTAATTTTAAATTTACATTATTTTGCGATTTTTCCGTAACCGTTAGGCATGCAACAATGCTTCAATATACTAAATTATTTGTTTTTTTGAGCTCTACAAAATTGTTTACAAAGAAATTACAAAATTTTATGTTTTCAGGGTGAAAAATTAGAAAAACCCATTTTTACCCCATAAAACCCCCCATAAACCCCTGTTCCCATAGTCTGATCATGCTGGTTCGCGAACTCGTTCGAATAAATGTAGGTTTACACGTTTATACCAAATTTCATCAAAATCGGATCATTTTTGCTCGAGTTATCGCGCTAACGGACACATATATAAATATATATATATAAATATATATATATAAATATATATATATATATAAAAATATATATATATATATAAATATATATATATATATATGAATTTGAACGGATGGTGTTTTTGGCCTCTGGGGACCTCAAAACGAAAAACTAAATCGGTCCCGGGTCCAGGTCTTACCATGAGACCTACGGTAATAGCTTATTCCCTATATGGGAAATTCGCTAAAAGGTACACAATTGTGTGGCCAGTCAAACTTTATAAACAAACATTTTATTCTATAAAATACATATGGTAAATAGGAGTTGGTTTAAAGGAAATAAAATACAAAACAGATAATTAATTATTTTGATAAACATTAGAAAGGTTATAGGATTGATTGAACTAAAATAACTGCAGGTAAACTTATAAATAGAAAAGTCTTCAACCACAATCTGTTTAATCAGTACATTGTTAGAGAGAGAGAGAGAGAGAGAGAGAAAGACAGATAGCAGATAGGGGCGTTTGATAAGGAATCTGAAAAAGTAAACAAACAAGGAACAACTACACGACGATACTCGTTTACAGCCTTATTGTGTCGCCCACTACATTTGCACATGTGACCACTTTTTGTTTCTTCCTTATCTTTCATCCGTCCCAAAATAGAATTCCTGAAATTGTTTGTTGGTATAATCTCCCCTCCCACACAAGGCGCAGTGCTCAGTGCGCACTGTAGGTTGTCACGGCAACCGTGTGTCGTCATAGCAACAAGCCAATCACGCACTCGCACTGCGTTGTATTAATGCGATACGAATAGCTGTTAGAAAGACAACGCGATAGGTGGTTGTTTGTCTCTTTCCTATCTCCTCAAAATTACGATTGATAATCATTGCGTCTTGACTGAGCTGAGGTTTGTGCTTATCAAACCTCGAATGCACAATGTAGAATTGTGATAACATTGTTTTCAATTATGACCCAAATTAAGTGTTTTGTCTTAGTATTAAAAGCTCGGCTCGAACTTCGAGCTTTTTCAAAATGCCTCGAGCCGAGCCGAATAATGAAAAGCTCGACCAAAAAGCTCGAAGATTCGAGTACTCGCACACCCCTACTTATCAGTATCATTAGTCATGTCTCTTAACGTTGTACCCGCCACGCGTTGTTACTGAAAAAATTAACTTACTATACACCCTGTACTGTAAAAATTCTGCTATCTCTCTTTTGTATAGGTACTGAATTGTTGGATATTACATAAAGTATGCTATAAATTACATAAGGAAAAGGTTAATAAATACATGTCTAACAATGAATGTATCCACTGAATCTTCAATTTTTTGTTTCAGCAAAACCAAAGACTCGCCGAAAAACAAGAAAGAATGTGGTGAAGGACGAACATTGGTCTGTGCAAAATGAGGTTAACTAGGTTTTGAAGAACCTGAAATAACTGAGTTAGTTAAATGTATAGATTTGACTAGACATTCCATCCCATGTTAAAGTTGTCATCAGTTTTTAAAATCAAAATGGACATAGTTGAAGTGAGCAACTGACAGATTGCGCTGTTGTAAATGAGCAATTTCTGTCAAATACAAAGGGACGGGTGGCGTCGTCCTGTAATCCAGCTACTAGGAGGTCACGAATTATGGATATTTAATAGTAATGCACTCTGGATGTGTTACTCCCTGGTGTGGATTAACGCCCGCACTAGTGAGTACTACGACTATCCACAGTACTATCCTGATAATTAGACCAATTCATCAATACCAAGGCAAAAATGTATTCGGATTCCACTATTAACTCTAGGTCCCTGAGTTGCCATTTGCTGTATGGGATATAAATTAACAGCTGTGTCTAAGGAATATGTCGGTCTTAGTCACTAACAAGACTACAACCACTCATCCTACGTTCGTCCTTCACTCATATTTGGGATAAAATATGCACATAGTAGTGGCGTCCCCATCTTAAATAATTGATTGATTGATTGATCAAATAGGGAGGTGAGTGACCATCCTAGCTATCAGTCTGACCATAGACTAACCAAAACAAATAGACTTCTCATCCCATTGTAAATTTTGAACCTGGGTAACAAAATTTTGTTACTTTTATTTTAGGGTTAATTTCATGATTTGGGCTTTACTGTTTGGTTATATAACTAGGGAACGAGTTATTGTTTATGATTATATCATTTTATTTGGTAAAACAATATTTTAAATGACTGAAATAACAAGAAACAAATTGTAAACAAAACATGACCACTACAGTGCACCGGACAGAACTAACAATAAAATTGGCTTCAGCTGTTCCATAAGGACGATTAATACTCCCCATACTAGCGGAGTATGTTTTATCTATAGTTTGACTGGGTTCAAAAAGAATTCTAAATAACAACCATTGATTGTTAATACACATTGTTAAACGTATTGCTTAAACATTTGTTCTATTTTGATAGAATTTTTTCATTCTTGGTGGAAGATAGTCCAAAACTGTTGAGTATTATAGATATGTAAATCATTTATACTTACGTCTAGGTATTTATCTAGACGTAGAAAAAAAATATTCTGCATTACAAGGAATCAATTGAATAAATAAACAATTTTATATGCATGTTATAGCTTTAGTTTTTAATGCACAGTTAGGATTGTGCAATAAAAAAATGAATTGTTAACGTGCCAAATTGCTATAAAAATCTAGACAGATTTTACAATTAAAATTAATGTGATAATTAGTCATTAGGAAATAAGTACGGATATATGGTGAAGATATTTATATTTTTAGGAGTGAGCGAGCACTCAAGTTATCATGCTTTTAATCAAGTATTTCAAGAACCAATATCGTCTTACTGTCTTGACTGCTCTACATGAAAACTTGAGATACTATCAGAGTTTATTAACCCTTTCAGTGCTATGAAACGATATATCGTTGTTTGAAAAAAACCCTAAGGGATATAGAGAGGAAGGTTATTTAAAAAAAAAATAGCAAAACGGCCATTGGTGACCTGCATGTTCATAGGATACACTACCAACCACTTAGCTAAAAGATTCGCCCAATCCGATGATTTCGAGGTGTATGTCTAAACCAAGGATTATGAACACCTCACTATGCCCAAGTGGTTGTAGTATATCGCTACAAACACACAGGTCACCAATTATTTGCCACACAGGACGGGATTCGAACCCGAGCAGACGAATGCCACTGGCCAAGTGACACACGCCCTAGCCTTCTCGGCTATCTGTGCTTGAAGACTGGGGAGTCAAAACCCGGTATTTAAGCTGTCGCCACCGATTGCGAACAGATGGCGCTGCAGATGGTTGTTCAATGCGTTACTAGGTAGCAGCACCAGCTAGTCACGGACTATTTAGATGCAATCTTTTAGTTTTAGTAGTAGTAAATGTGTTCCTGAGACTTTGCTGCAAAACATTAGTTTCCCTAAAATTGCTATATTACAATAACCTCGTCCAACTAAATCAGGGTTAAATTCAATATTAAATTGTAAACTATATGTCTTCTTTTGATTTTGTGAGATTTCGGTTTCAAATAATGCTATCAGAACATAAAAATGTATAGGAAAACCAGGAAAATTACAACAAAAACTAAGTTTTATTTGATGTTTACTACAAATACCGGGATTTATCTTTCTTATATATTTTCTTATTGTGTTATTATTCAAAATTAGCCTAATTAATAAAATAGTGACAACATGACAGTTAAAATTCAACAACGTGTAATGGAATTAAAAGGCAAACAAAAAAGTCTTACAAAATATGAATTATTGGCCTAGCACTGAAAGGGTTAAGTTGGCTTGTTAGAACTATCATTGTGTCAAACCTATTGCTTTCACTTTTTGTATGATCTATTCAGTGATTTGTATCATATTTATGATTGATATAGTAATTTATTGTATATGTCAAACTTTTAGTTAAAAAAATCCATTAAGATTTTTAAGACTTTTTAACTATCCTTTTTAATATATTTTGTATGATTTGTATTTATTATTATTTTTATCAGTTATATCTCAATATATTGAGTATTATAATATGTAGTAAATATTTTTTTGGTGCTTTTGGTAAGTGTCAAAAGCTGTAAATATTTATTTATTTACTATATTTATTTATAAATTTTTTGCTTGGTAACTAATATTTGACGATCAAAACATTGATTAATAAGACCTTTCAAAGATTTCCAACATGTACTAATTGTGCTTCCGTAATTAGTTTAATTTCAATTTTTATATTGCTTTTTTCCTCCCACGACCCAATAGATGAAGTGCCTTTGTAAACAATACTAAACCCTTTGGTTGAGAATTACTAGATAATCAAAATTTGAACTTTTACAATCTGTAAAGTTCCAGATCTGATTTAGTAGATTGAAACTGTATTGTATATTGTAGTTAAGATATTTATTTTGTAACTATTTTAGCAATTGTTACCATGATGTGAATAAAGAATGTTAACAAATCCAATAATTTTTGGAACTATCCTTTATTTTATGATGCCTTTATGAGCACCGACTCCTTCATGTTAGAGAAAGGTTTACAAATATTGATGTTAACACTAATAATAAGAGAATTTTACATGTTTTTAAGGAGGGGTATTTTATCATTTTTTTGACATGGAGAATGCTACTAACCGCTCTCATAGCCTTATTATTTGGACGTTGATGTTATGAACGCAAACCCAACACAGTCAGTGGCTGTGTCTTGGGAGGATGAATCGCACGTAGCTAGTTGTTGACCGGCCAGTTACACTACTTCCCACTGCAGTGATCACTGGCTAGAGGCTAGCTCATGCGACTTCTACAACAATAGTACTTCTCAATGTTAAATCACAGCACAGATTTGTACAGCCTCTGGGGACAAGTAATGTTTAAAAACTGGTGTCTAAGGCTAATACGGTAGTCCCTTCCCAGCTACAAGACAACATGGCACAGTATCTGTATGCAAGGACAATACCTTTGGCATAGGCTACACAAACTTACTAGAAAGGATAAAAGGAAAGGCCTTTAATTTGTTACAACAGTAATTGAAAATTGATGTGAAAGTACTTTCTCTAAACCCAGTTAAACCAAAATAAGTCTGGAAACTTGGGGGAGTACAACAGACACAGAAAAGGGTGTGCAATGACATTGTAAAACTTGAACACCTCATGATTCTTAAGTAAGTCAAAAGTTGCCGTTAGATTTATGAAAGCAACAGGGGTTTTTGAACTCGTCCTCATTCAAATGGTCAGGACTGGACCTTGATAACAGTAGTTATGTTCTGGCCTAACCAGCTTGTTGGACCGGTATGCCTTGATGGAAGATAGATTGTACATTCTATCAAGTATTACTTTAACATGGTGCTCATAAAAGCCTGCTTAACCCTCAGTGTTAAAACCAGGTATGAGGTACGTTATAACTAAACCTGTATTACTATATTGTGGCATCTTACAACTGGGCAATCATAGGTGTTAAAGGAGGCCACTCAAATTTGTTTGTTTAACACAACCTGTAGATTACGAGGAGCTTAATTTTCGCTAATGACAGTAATATCTTACTCTGCACACTTCTACCACGAAGACTACAATAATAGCTACTTCCAGAGGGGATTCAATGATATTTCTGACTTAACTGCATAATGGAAGAATTTGGTTAAAAGAAAAACGAGTGCATTTCAGATAAGGATGCTATATTTATGTTGCTTTGGTACCCTGTTGAGGAGAAGTCTGCCGTCGTAACTGAGTGAGGCGAAGCACCAAGGATCCGCTGACGACCACTCCACGCAATAGACGGAGTCTTCATGTTGGTCATAAGTTGCCAGCACACCATCGTCTAGTCTTACCTGAAAACAAGTTTTTGTAGTCTCACTTATTAATATTCCCATAGCTACACTGTGGGAGGTTTTTCATTGTTGTGTTACCAGAGCTTATTTATGAATTCATATTGATGCACATACCTGTTTTCTGTGACAGCTCCGACTCATCCACAAGGGCATTAAAATAATTTTAACATGGCTATTTACGAAGTTGTCAAGCACTCATGTCAGTGCACTGTCACCAACCGTCGCATTAGTGAACTAAGGCCTAGTGGTATTCTTTAGTTTCCTGTTTTTGTGTTGTGTTATGTATTCTTTAAGAGTCAATTTTCCTTGACGACATCACAAGATATTATTTTAACCTTGGCGAAAAAAGGACAGGTGACGGATATATCCGCTTATGGTTTTTGATGTTCCGGACAGGAAGCGGATATGTCCACCTTCTCTTCAGACAGACTGGCAGGTGCTTGAGCAGTAAGCAGATGTTTGGCGGTACCAAGGCGCCACTTTCCTGCTCCCTCCATGGCTGCGCTCTCTCCCGCACTCCCCCCTCTCTCCCGTGCCTACCCCACTCCCGCACCTCCCCCTCTCCCGCACACCACCCACCTCTCCTACGCTCCCCCCTCCATGTTTCGCGCTCAACACTATGTTGTCTTTATTTATTGTATACATATTGTTCTTTATTTATTGCCTAACGTTGTCATGGTCATATCTTCAAAGTGGGGGATATATCCGCTGCTTTTCTACTCGTCTGCGGGCGGGTAGCGGATATATCCGCATAGTTAAAAACGAGTAAATGATTATTTTGACAGTATGAAGTGTTCCATTGTGTTTATTTTATGTATACTTGTATAACAAAATGCAAATAAGGAAAATAATTTTTTTTTTCCTATATTTTTTTCCCGTTCTATGTCACGATTTTGCCCGCCCGGGAAGGGTTAAGACTCTGAAGTAGGATGTGATATGGTTCAATAGAGGCCAAGACCCGGCATAGAGTATGAAGTCAAATCAGATATATAACATGAACTTGATATGTACCTTAATAGACACAAATAACCTCAAATGAACTAAGAAAAAAATTCACAATTTAGCGGATTACAATTTTTTATTATTCGAACTCATTACTAACACGAAATCAAACAAAACACAATCATGTTTGCATTAAAAATCATGGATCGCTCAACTACAACAAATTTTTACTACTAGAGGTAATGGTTTGTTTGTCACTGACTAAACTTAAACCGTGGTGCAACATGAGTATTATTTTGAATTAATTTGCCAAATGAGACATTTCCATGCCAACACAATACACACCTTGCTTTCATCGTCCAGTGGTTCGCTAGCGATGGACGCGACACTGGTAAGCAGAACTACACAATCACTGCTGGCTGTGACCACCAACTGATCGTGAAAGTGATTGTACCTGGACAGACAAAATACAATAACTTCCTCTTATAACCTAAAGTGGCACTCGCATAGAACAAAGCAGCACTCTGAAATGCATCAACCCACTTTGTTGCTCATGACAGTTAAAATCGTTAACTAAAAATAGAAACAGATGTTTCATACCCAATGTTTAGGTTGGGGCCGGGTTCAGAATAAAAATGATCACAGTTGAATAAACCCGAGACAATGTAAGATGATGTAAATAAATCTTGCATATAATCAAACGTTTTAACCAAGAGAAACTGAAAAACCAGCTCATTGTAAACTAAAGAATATTTTACAAGCACAAGCAATTGTGAGTGAACTTGGGTAGTTTTTTTTTTTATTTGCTAAAAGGCTAAGTTGTAAGTAGCCTGCAGAGTCAACTTTTTCCAGAGCTTGGCCAAAACTCACAGGGCTAGCCTACGAGATGCGTTTAAAAGAGCCATGCAATGGAGCCTAACTACACAGTTCTATAATATTGTTCACAAATTGACTATTAAATTATTCAAATAACAAAACTTATAAACCACCCAAGGAACCAATGATTCTGCAGCCATCATATTTCCTAAATTTCTGCAGTATTTCATAACTGTACGGACCACAACATACCTGAGACACCATACCCAATGTGAGTGGTCGGATCTTACGATGACAGGTTCAGTAGGCCTACGCACGTCCCAGAACTTGGAGCAGCCGTCGTCGCCACACGTGCCTACGTAATACTGTCTGTTGGGGTTGAAGTCCAGGTCCCTGGTTGTAAACACAAGCTTGTATAATGTCTACAGTTGGAAAATGTAATCACGATAGACCTTCTCTTAAACAAGCCTTCTTCACTTATCGCTCGGATTAACGACCTCTGCCCAGGCATATTACGACGGGGATAGTTTAAGTTAACATAAAAACTGGTTGGCTTAACTGTTTTTTTCTAAAGAATGTGGATAATCCCATCACAGTAATAATATTTAATCCTAACCAATTTTTAAGGGCTGTTAAATACATACAGGTGGTAGTGCTTGTAGGACAGCATACTAGTGTAGCCTACTCCTCTCGGAATGGATTGTAGCATGGTTAGTATGTGGGTTTGACCAATTTGATTCTCTTTTTCTTTTTTTTTTGTGTTCGTTAAGTTTTGTGTTACATGCAAATTTTGAACTGTTTTCGTATAAATGTTTCTCTGCAATGGGGCAGAGATGGTATAAAAGCATATATATAGTGAAAATTTTGACTTACCTTACCAGTTGAGAGTGAGCGTTCTCTATAACCCACGTCTGCTTGTTTCCAGCCCTTAGGTCCCATCCCCGCACACTCGTATCACTAGCTGTGGCAAACTGCAGCCCGCTGTGCTGAGGATTCCACTTGCCTGTGGTCAGCTTCGGGTTTCCTGAGAGCAACTGGTCATCAGTTGGGAAAGGAAAGCAGGATGCTGATGTAAAGGATCATTTCTTGGATAGTGTGGTGTTTTGGTGTATTTGGGGATACACAGACATCATGACATTATTGAACAGACGAGACACAAAAAGGACCCTTGGACAGATGGAAGTGTAGGACTGTTTTGCATATACCATTTTACTATTTTTGTTAAAAGTCTCTTTTGGTCTCTGATGTACCTAAGGTTTTTTGTACAATTCTGTAACTTATTGTAGAGTAGGCCTACTTGACCCCAACTTGCTTTATATCTGCGTTTTCTACACACTCTGACAAAATTTTTGCTCAACTGTTTTAAGCCATGCCTACTGGTTCAACGCCTTTTGTCTGTATCAATATCGGCATACTTACGCTAACAGTCTAACATCTAAGTTTGGCCGAGTCCTTAACCAAAACAATGTTTAAAAAAAAAATTGCTACCACTCTGAAAGAAAAAATTTAAAAAAGCTGTCATACATCAAGAAAAGCTTCTTTATTTCCCTTCATAAACAGATGAAACTTATATACCTTTAGCCTGCAATGTGCCGACCGAGGTGAGTTGAGCTGAGTCCTCGCCCAGGTCCCACACCAGGAACTTGTTGTCGACAACTGTAGCCGCCTGCTTGCCATCCAGTGGATTGAAACATGTCACCTGTCAATTGTTACATGGTGAAAACAAACTATGGCTGCATGAATTCAGAGTTTAACTAGAGGATTTTTGTTAATTATTTTACGAAGAAGGTGGTGGAAATACTTGTGTATGATAATCGTCAAGTAAGACCAATGAGAGTACCTTGATGTTTTCCCCATGTCCATCTGTGTCGAAGGTGCAGACTTGCTGCAACGGTGGGCAGTTGTCGGGACAATCAGGCAGTCGCCACAGAGCCGAACGCATCACACAAGCTCCGTCCGCAGACACTGTGTTGTAGCAGGTGGCCATCAGCTGAGCGTCACTAGGTGACGCCACTAGAGACCAGATCTCTCCATCACCGTGTTGGTACACCTGTGGAGGTTAAAGTACCGTACTATGTTAGTCGGTTAAATAACAAAATTTTATTGGTGAATAATAGCTTCCTTACTTCTCGAGTGATGTAAAGTATCAAAAACTCACTCGGTGATGTAAAGAAACCCATTTAAATAACATTGAGTGCTTAACTTAAAAAATATAACTCTATGGAGCCAACGACGTTCAACGCTAGAAATCAGCTGTGCGCTTGAATGTTATTGTTATGCTTTAAAGTATTTTCCTACCTAACCTAGCTTTTGTTAGTAAAAGAACGTTACTGATAGAAGATGAGTGAAATGGATAATGAAAAATATTGTACGTAAACCCATGTATATTGTCGGGTCAGGTATGTCTTGTAAAATCTTGTATGTTACACGTTACGCAAGAGCGTGTTTACATCACTTAGGTGAATTATGCAACTCGCTTCCGCTCGTTGCACAACATTCACCTGCGTGAAGTAAAAACGCTCTTACTACACTTGTAATGTAAATAGCTATTAATTTACCTACCTTTGTATTTATAGCACTAGTTTCATCATTCAGCTCTACTAGATGTACTTGGTTATTGGCTAACTTGAGTGTTTGAGTGCCAACAAGAAACCGAACAACATCAGTTTCAGCTACCTGGGCAGAAACAGCTCGGCTCTGTAAACAAATTTATGATTCAGTTAATATTATTGGACTAGGCCTAGGAAAGTACCTACTATGATTTTCAGATTTTGTAGATTGCCTATTATTTTCTATTGAATACAACTCTACAACCTTAAAACAGATTAAGTTGATCACTGGTAAAATACACTCTGATCTTCTGATGTTTACACTCTGATGTTTTGGAAATGTGGATAACTTAGTTAGCAAGCCTCCACTAATACAAGGGTGCGGCGAAGTATACTGTGGCAACGCTGCAGTCCCGGCCGGTCAGCTGCAGCACTAGCCCTGTAATTCATATAGAGCGTCTGCGTTGCTAATGTTTACACTTTTGTGAGTGCGTTAAGTTTAACCCTCCGAGTGTCATGCGTCGCTGCAGCGACGCGTAACACACTTTGTGTAGTGTCATGCGTCGCTGCAGCGACTCACGAACACTGTTTACGGCGAAGGCTCTATGACTGACAAAATCGGATTGAACTGGATCGAGTTAGGTATCGTTCTTTTCGTTATATTCTAAGCTTTCTCCAGAGGTCTGTCTCTAAGCGCTTTATGTTCTCCGAGCCGATCGTAATTGTAGCAGACAGCTGACGTGCGTATTTGTAAACAGGTTAGTTAACCTCGGACCGATGACTGATGTGTTTTACTATGTTTATCATTGTTTTAGTGTTAAAAATCAAAAGTAGTGATATACGTGGTGCATTATAAAAAGATTAGAGTGATTTTGAAGGGCTGGTTGATGATCCTGAAGAAGTAGGTAGTGATATTGATGTAAATTATCAGCCAGATTCCTAGCTATGGTTAGGCTATGCATTCTTAGCTAAACGCTATGTACTGAAATCTGTTTTTTGCCCGTAACTTATTTATTTGCAAATCTACTTCCTTATCTATCTATACTATTATAAAAAAGAGGTGGTTGCTGTATGTATGGGAAAAGTAAACGCGAAAAATATTGGTCGGATTGGGCTGAAATTTGGCATGATGATAGCTCACATTCCCGATTAACATATAGGCATATTCTTATTTCAAAAATCCTTTCGGGCTCCGCCCCAGTGGCTCTGGAGTTTCCCATCCCATGTTAACCTTATGAGAAATGAAATTATTGAATCTTAACAGCTGTTTCAATTAAACAAGTTGGTTCTGTCCTGTGATGTTCAATAGCATCAAAGTTACAAGGATTACCAACAGGGTGCAGCACTAGCACTATTATTTCTTTTACATTTATGACAACAGCTAATTTGCAACCAAAAGGTGAGTGAGCGTAGCGAACGAACTTCAACCTGGAGGCGAGTGAGCGTAGCGAACGAGCTAACCTGAATGCAAGTGAGCGTAGCGAACGAGCTAACCTGAAGGAAAGTGAGCGCAGCGAACGAGCTCCAACCTAAAGGTGAGTGAGCGTAGCGAACGAACTTCAACCAGGACGTGATTGAGCCATGCAAACGAGATCATCTTGAAAATTAAGAAGTTAAACGGGGCAAAGCCCGCGGGTTACAGCTAGTATTATTATATATTTGTAATCCTCATAAAATTTAGAACAAAGTGGCTATTTTCAAATATTTATAGGCCTATAATTTATACAATTTCATTGAGCGCGAACTTATTTTTTTTTTCAATTTTTCCAAAATAATATTTATTTTTACCTAAAAAAATTTTTTTGAAACAAATATTCCTTAGGTTTTATGTATGATATTGAAGCCCATGATTTTCCAAACAAAATGGTATATAGAACAGTAGAATTAACATTGTTTTAAGCTTTTCAGATCCGTTTTAATAAAACCTTGCAAATGCGCCAAAAATAGGCGGACATTAAGGCCTTTTAAGCCATTTTAGGGGTGTGATTGGCAATGTGTAAACTTTACATTTGACAAATTTGTACATCATTGGATAACATCGCCATGGCATAACATTGATGATCAGAGCATGTTTGGCTGGTTATTTCCTACGTTTGCAGCCATGGAGTAACTGCGGTTAGTAGGCCAGCAGACGAAGGGGATTGTGGCTGCGGCCTTTTGTTAGAGGAAGATATGCAATTAAAAAAGAACTCGTGCCTCCCGCACCAAAGTCCGAGACGCTAACCACTAGGCTAGCAACACATCAATTAGGGACAAGAGGGGCGTCAGAATAGTTAACATAGTAATGCTGAAAAAAAAACAGTTTTACTCACCGGGAATTCCAACCCATATAGGCTGATAAGATTATTTTCTTCCTCCATAGGAAATGTTAAAGAAAGTAGATTAAACACAAGTTAGTTGGCCTTCATTAATATAAGTTTACCTAGAACATGATAGGTCTAGTGTGTACCAAAACAGTCATCTAACTTAAGTCTTGTCTAACTCAATCGTTGTTATTGTAATTTAAAAAAATAACTTTAAAGATGCAAGTGTTAAACGTCATCGTCGACTTAGATAGATCATAAAAAAAAACTAACAAGTTTAACAAGCACTGGTACTGTTAAGAAAATCTTTGCTAAATACTGAACTGAAATAATATCAACTACAAACTAATATCAACTACAAACACACACATACACGAACACGACATGACAAGTTGCCAAGACGACAAAGTGACAGTACAGTGACAGTGACAGTGACAGTAGTAGCATTGACTATTGGAATTGGATACAGAAGAAGACATCCCCCATCCATGGATCAGCTGTCGCCAATTTTTTACTAAAAAAGAATGTAGTTGTGTGAGCCAATCACAGGTTGCGCTAGTGTCTAAAACTCTATTTTGTACCTTATTTAGGGGTAGCAGATTTTTATCCCCCTGGAATTTCACCCCCTGGGCAAACGTGACGTCACAAACCAGGGGGTAAAATTCCGGCCGTGAACTTTTGAGTTTCGCGACATCAGCTCGATGGATTAAACGCGGAATTAAACATATATTTTTACGGTTGTGGATTTAATCAGAACACATCAAATTATAAAATCCTAGAATGTACGGCCCGGATTTTTACCCCCGGAATTTTACCCCCCGGATTTTTACCCCCGGAATTTTACCCCCTGGCCAGATATATAAATGAGTGAGAATGATTAATTATCTTCATTCAGTTTTAATTTACAGAAAACATTTTATTATTAAGTAGCCTATCTTAACTTATTTGTAACATATTAACTAATTGAACAGCTTTTTAATTTTAATTTTGAGATTCGAGTATCAGGATTCGATCTTTGAAGCCAACTGTTGGTTAATATGATCAAAATAAAACAGCGAATTCTGTTTACTTAGTTGAGATTACAAAATAAATAAAGATAGGCTATTAAATAATTAAATGTTTACAATTAATTAAAAACAGAAATAAGGAAATCAATCATTAAATTTCTAAAATCGGCCAGGGGGTAAAATTCCGGGGGGTAAAAATCCGGGGGTAAAATTCTGGGGGTAAAAATCCGGCCCGTACATCTTCAGTTGTCTAAACGATAGTTATATGGACAGGGGTAAAATTCCAGTTTTCATCGCTAATCTAATTAATCACGCTCTGACTATTTTCATTAGACTTCCAAATCCGCGGGGGTAAAATTCCGGCAAACTTTTCGCCACTCAGGTTACTACGTCATAGTGACGTCAGCTTTGCCCAGGGGGTAAGATTCCAGGGGGATAAAATTCCGGCGACCCCTTATTTATCATTCATGCTCTTTCATTTGATATGTCACAAGGGGTACCTTGCTATTAAAAAAATTAAGTTCCGGGGAAGGGGGGGGGAATATCTCGAAAATTTATGAACCGATTTTCAATTTTTTTTCATCAAACATTTTCTTTTTTCATGCTCTTTCATTTGATATGTCACAAGGGGTACCTTGCTATTTAAAAAAAATAAGTTGGTGGCAGGGGGAAAGGGGGGAATGTGAATGTAACGTTGAATTCAAAACAATTGGGCCCCCTACGTCAATAGATGATTCCCGCAAACTGCATATTTCTATCTATTGCGGTTTTTACATAAATAAAGATGCAAGTTAAAAAAAAAAAACACCCTGTATAATACGTGAAGGCGATTTCTACGAGACACTACTCCTCCGTTAATAATGGACGGATTTTTACTAACGACGTGTCAAAATAAAGTATTTTTTGTGTAGACGCCCCTTTCACCAATTCCTGTAATAAAAATCCTCGGGCTTTGCCCCACAGGCCATCAAAGTTGGATTTACTCCCATAAGATTAACATGGGGGAATTTAAATATTTGATTGGAAACTTTGTCCCTACTAATTTGAGAGAACGGATGGGCGTAGGAACTTGGTAGGGGTGTCCAAAGAAAGGTCTTGGTCTGTAGATGAGTTATTAAAAGAAAAATTAAGCAAAATCCCTTAGGGCTCTGCCCCAGAAGCCTTTAAAGATCCCTCCACAGAGCTGTTTACATTTTGGCCATGCGAATAATACTTTTAAAAATACGGAACTATATTCTCAAAACGCGGAGCACATTTCTTGCTGAGGAAAAATAGCGGAGTGATACGGACCGCGGGTAGTACCGTTAATCACTGATACTAGATGCCTTGGAGTATCAGTTACCACAGTGATTTTCAAGTATCAGTGAAAAATATCAGTGACGTGATTTCAATCCCATCACTAGCGGGTACTACTTTCTCTAGGACTAGGACACCATTTGTGTTGCCAGATGAACCTAAAAACGTGTTGTATAGTGTTTGAATTATTTATATGCTTTATAGTGACTGTAGGGAAAATATAATGTGTAACACGAGTGAAAAAGGCCTTTGCTGCACTCAAGATCATTCCTAATTGATATGAATAATGTTCCGTAAACATTGCTCTCGTGTGCAGCAAAGTGCCTCTTTCACCACTTAGTTACGAAATAGTTATTTGTGTAACTAGTGGTGAAAGTGGCACTTTGCTGCACACGAGAGCAATGTTTACGCACGAACCGCAGGCGAGTGTGGAATGATCTCTGCAGCATAGGCCTTTTTCACTCGTGTTACACATTATATTTTTCCTACAGTCACTATAAAGCATATAAATAATTAGTCTTTCAAACACTATGCAACACGTTTTTAGGTTCAGTTGGCAACACAAATGGTGCCCTAGAGAAAGTAGTACCCGCGGTCCATATCACTCCGCTATTTTTCCTCGGCAAGAAATGTGCTCCGCGTTTTGAGAATATAGTTCCGTATGTTTTTGTAATTTGAAGTGGTTTCCGCGCCTAAAAAAAATGCTTAAAAGGTATTTTCTTGTTTATTAAGATCGTAGGAAGGTTTTAAAAACGTTTAAAAGAAAAGTCCAGAAAGTTCAGAAATACCGAAACTATAAACACGAAATGACAGGTTAAATCGTAGTTATAATGCGAGCCTTTCAAGACCGGAAAATGCCGCGCTTCTGCGCATGCGCTAGTAACTGGTGGCGTAGCAGCAGCTATTTCAGAAAGTCACGGTCACTAACCAATAACTAGCGTCGTTGTCGTAATATTTATCTTGACTGCACTGCAACTGCAACTAGTTCCTCATAATTATTATTCATATAGTTTATTATTCTTTATGTTATGATCGAGTTATGTCTGAGTTGAAGTTGGGGTTAATGTTATTGATAGATTTTTATTGCTGCTGTGTTGTGGAGGTCATTTATTATCGATGATGTGCTCCTTCTTCAATGCGAAGATTCTGAGAAATACGAGTAATATGGAAGACATCAATAACACTGGAGTACTTTGTAGTTTATGTGGAAAATTTTATTTTTAGTTTATGGACGAGAAGTACAGAAGGATTCCAATTAATAAGCCAGCTATGTTCAACAAGGCAAAGCCAATAAAATAATTTGTTTTATTCACTAGCGCTTTTGAATGGAAAACTTGTTTCTGAAAGCGCTAGTGAATAAAATAAATTACTATGTATTAGCGTTGTTGAACATTTACATTTTGTTATACATTTCATATTTCATTGTAAGCAAGATGCCAATAATTCTCAAAAAGCTTAGACCATTAAAAATGAAATGAGAATTGGGATCTTCTCTTTTGGAAAACATGTTTGGGTACAATTGAAGATAGATGAATAGATGATAACGGTAACGTAGCCCACCCAAGTTACTTAAAATTTATTTTATAAAATAAAGGAGGTGCCAGAGGTTACAGTAAGTAAAGTAACACATACATAAACATAATCTGTAAAATTCTTCATTCAGTTACAGTAATTAAATGGTTTGGAGTTAAGCGCGGGAGAACCGTTCCAGTTTCAAGTAGATTGTTGCAAGAGTTGCAGTGAAGATACTAGTGTGATTTTCTGAAACAGCTGCAGCTGCTACAAGTGCTACGAATAACGCTTACTTGCGCATGCGCAGACGCGCGGCATTTTCCGGTCTTGAAAGGCTCGCGTTATAATAGTCAATCAGCTGCTCATAGTATAATTATCTTTAAGTGTTGCCAACCTATTTCCAAGCGTACACGGATTACGTGCATAATGGAACCACGCTGTTTTGTGTTGTTTCGTTGGAATCCTGATGTGCGGCAAAGTATAAACCGTACGGCAAAGTATAAACCGTACGGCAAAGTATAAATATGCAGCAATTAGCAGCTTTCTGTACTATAAACAGTACAAGGAAGCCAACTTTGTCGGGTGACTGTAGGAAAATTAATATTTTGAGGAGTATGTTTTATCTATGGTGGTAGTTAAAGGTGGCCGTGGTTCTGATGGTTAATACGGTTAATATGAATGTTATTTGTTCATTGGGCTATGAAGTATCAACCAAATTGCTACCCAAATCAGTTATCTATATATATAAAATCCAATGTATGTTTGTATATTTGTATGTTTGTATATTTGTATGTTTGTCCTTTATGGACTCGAAAACCGCTCGACAGATTGTAATGAAACTTTCAGGCATTATTAAGCATTATTCAAGGATGGTTTGTGTGAAGTTTGGTGCAGACCCGTCAATAGGGCTCCGCCCCAGTGGCTCTGGAGTTTCCCATGTTAACCTTATGAGTACTCATATTTAAATGGAATTAACGAATCTTAACAGCTAGTGCAACTAAACAATTTGATTCTGTGATGTTCAATAGCATTAAAAAGTTAATAGGTTTACCAACAGGGTGCAGCACTATTATTTTTTTAAATTTATGACAACAGCTAATTTGCAACCAAAAGGTGAGTGAGCGTAGCGAACGAACTTCAACCTCGAGGCGAGTTAGCGTAGCGAACGAGCTAACCTGAAGGCAAGTGAGCGCAGCGAACGAGCTCCAACCTAAAGGTGAGTGAGCGTAGCGAACGAACTTCAACCAGGACGTGATTGAACCATGCGAACGAGCTCATCTTGAATATGAAAATGAACGAGCATGTGACATAAAACCACAATAGGACAGGACGACGTCTGTCGGGCCAGCTATTTAGATATAAATGAGAAAGATCATGTTTAGGACAGCAGTTCTCTTCTAAAAAGCTTAAACATGCCAATAGCTTGATCACTAGAAAAAGAAACTAACAAATATAATCAACGATGCTATTCATAAATCAACATGATTCTGAAGGCACTAGATGAGTAGAGTGTAGTGAGTGGATGGAGTGGAGGGAAATGGAACACTGAACACTGGGACTTAGGAGTGGAAAAGTGGAATGGAATGGATTAATGGAATGGAGAATGGAATGATTGATGATAATGATAAGTTAAGTAAAAAGTTGTCATGTTGTTGATGTCGTCAAGCTTTGTAAAATATTTATAGACTTATATTAGAATATTTTTGTGCTAGGAATTTCTACTAAAATCAAGGTGTTGATTTAATTTTTAAGATGAGTGCTCCTCAAAAACCCTGGGAAAGTGGGCGATGCAAAGCCCATCGCAGCACAAATCCAGGAGTAATATCAGGAAAAGGAAGGTAAGAAAAACAACTACATCATCTCCTGTTTAAGTCTTCTTAATTGTCAATAGAATAAATATCAAGAACTAAGAATTAAAAAAAAACCCTCTTTCATAATAGCAGTTGGACCTTGTTCAGCTTACTTTCATAAGCCTACTGGGAGACACAAAACAATAAGTTACACAATAGGCCTAGGTAGGCCTAGGCCTAGGCTAGATTGTCAAATTTTGATTTTCATCCATTGCTCAGAACCGTGTTCTTCAAACCAAGCTTTGTAGGTTGTAGGCCAAGGAGCAGGCTGGGTGGGATGTGATCAAACACTGGCATCTAAAGTAATACTTTGCTTTCTCCGAAAATTGGATTAGGCCCTAGTTTTTTCCCTAATGGTTGGGTGGATGGTGGAATAGGCCTACAAGAATAAACCAAGCGGGTAACAATCAGCAGTAAATTAAATTTTTAGCATTGTAAATCTTAACTTTCTGGAATTTTCTTTTAACCCTCCGAGTGTTAACCCTAGCAGTGGCCAATGTTAGAAGTGGGGAATGGCCAACCCATTTTGGCGATTTTGCAGACCTTTTTTTGAAAATTCGTAAAAATTCGACCGTACAAGTAAACCTAGCCAACCTCATATCCCATTTTGTTTGGAAAGAACAGGAGAATCTAGAAATAGTATTATCATAATGATTTAGACAGTGTATTTTATCGGTAAAGTGAAAAAATAAAAAAATTTGAATTTTTTTGAAATTTCAAAAGCGGCCTCGGTATTTTTTTTTCTATGGATTTTTTATGGGAAATTCATTATATACATTTTGTAGACAATTTAATTCCCTACATAGAAATATAGCCTATACAGTAACATGTTAGGAAAATATTTTTTTTTATAAGTTTTTGGGGCGAAATATAATGACAAACGGAGAACCGAAAAAATTGAAAACCGTACAGTGTTAGTTTTATGTTGTAAAAAGTTATATAGGTAATAGGCTATATGTGTATACTAATAATGATATATACATGTTTGTAAAGCTAATGAAGTAAGGAATAAAAAAAAGTCATAAAGTTTATGGTAAAAATAATTTTTTACCTATAAACATACGTATATAAAATAATGTTTTTATATTTTAGCGATTTCGCGAGAAAAAAGTTCACAGTATTTAGTATACAATTTTTGTACCAAATATTTTACTTCAAACCAACATAATAATCTTGTAGTGTATTCAATTACGTACATAAAAATGTATAACATGTTAGAAATATTTTTTTGTAGGTACGTAATAGGGACATAATAATACAATAACCGCAAAACCGCAAATAAGTGTTTAAACTATAGCCTACAGTGTTTGTTTGTGTTGTGAAACATTATGTAGGCTGATGATATGTAGCCTACATATTTGTAAAGCTAATGAAGTAAGAAATCCAAAAAAGTCAAGTTCGTGGTTTAGGCAGTCGAAAGCTTTACTAAAATCTAGGAAGAGGCTTGTTGAAGTGCTGCCTTCTTCTAGTTGGTCTAGTATGTGCTCCGTCAGTTGTATTAAGGCTGTGGCTGTCGATCTGCCTTTGATAAATCCATGCTGTTGACTATTGAGAAGGTTGTGTTCTTGAAGATGGTGTAGGAGTTGGGCTAGTACTATCTTTTAGATTATTTTTGAAAACGTTGATATTAGGGAGATTGGCCTGTAGCTGTTTCTTTCTATCGTTGGTCCATTTTGGTATTTTGGGTAGACTTAAGCTATTTTTAATTTATCTGGGAATTTTCCTTGTGAGAGTGATTTATTTATGAGCTCTGTCAGGGGTATTACTATTTCATTTTTACAGTTTTTTAGAAGTTTAGCTGATACCTCATCAGTTCCGGATGAATTTTTCATTTTTAGAGATTGAATGGTCTTTTGCACTTCTTTTTGTGTGACCCGTTTGAACTGGAGTGTGTGATGTGGCATTGGTTCTAGAGTTATTGTTATTTTGGAGTGTTCGGTCGGCTATTGATGAGAAAAAATCAAATCATTAAAACAGTTTGAAACTTCTATTGGGTCGTCTATTGTTTTATTGTTGACTTGAAGATGGATTTGGTTTTCAGTATTTGATCTCGCTTCCCTTTCTCGGTTTATTGTTTGCCACAGTGCTTTAGACTTGTTTTCAGCCTGGTTTATGTGAGCTGTGTTGTTTTCTTTCCGAAGCATTTTCAAATGCTGGTCGTACTCCTTTTTTTTAATAGTTGTTCTGGCTTTGTCTTCCATAAGTCCGGTTGTTTGCTCCTTTTCTAAGGCCTTTATATATTCATTTTTAAGTCTAGCCGATTCTTGATTCCAGCACTGTCTCCTTTTATGCTGTTTAACTCTTGACGTTTTAAGAGGGCAGGCGTGGTTTAGTGTTGTCTGGATGATGTTGCTGAAATTGTTGTAGGCTTCATCTACGTCATGAGTTTGTATTATAGTTTCCCAGTCTTGTTCTTGTAGTTGTGTCTTAAAGTTATCTATTGTTGTTTTGTTGAAGATTCGTTTATTTTCTTTGATGTTGTTGATGATCGGTTTTCTAGTGATGATTTTTGCGATTTGTGCGGTATGGTCAGATAGTTCTGATGTTATAACTGAGGTTTCTATTTGTTGATTATCAATGTTTGAGCATATCCAGTCTATTGATGTTTCTGAGTCACTTGTAATTCGAGTGGGAGGTAGCCTCAGTCTTGAGATATTGAAGGAGGTTAGGAGTTCTTCAATTTTTTTGTTTTCATTGTCATCAACTAGGTTGTTTACATTGATGTCTCCCATTATTAATATTTGCTTATCCGTAGTGAGCACTGTTTCCAGTTGTTCAGAGAGTATATCGATGGCTTGGTCTAGGTTTGCACTTGGTGGCCTGTATACTCCGAGGACCAGCAGTGGATTCCTGTTTAGCTTCAGTTCAAAGAGCACAGTTTCGCAAATCAGTTCTGTTTCCTCGCTACTTGTGCATATGAGTGATACATGCTTTTCCCAGCCACTTCTTACGTAAGCGACCACTCCTCCTTTGACATGGGATTTCCTTGAGAAGCCTCCAATAAGTGAGTAATTTTCTACCCACGTGTTTTGCAAGTTTTGTTGTGCTACGCCGTGCTCTGTTATTATGATCAGGTCCGGGTCTTCATCTTGGAGGAAGTGTGCTAGTCTATCAGTTTTTTTTAGATAACCAATTTATGTTTTGGTGTAGAATTTTAAGTCCTTGTTGGCTATTAGGTGTTTGGAATTTTACTGTACGGAGTGTCGGAGGGGATGTGTTACATCTTTGAGCTGGTTTTTGTGCTTTTCTCTGGGATGAGGGTGTTCTTCTAAAAAATGATGTTGGGAGGTGGGAGTGTTTAGGGGTTCTTGTGTGCAACTTTGGTTTTTGTTAGTTTGTAGTGTGTTTTTATACTTTGGGAGGGGTGGTTCTGCGATTTTCTCAATGTTGATGAGGTATTTGGAAAGTTCCTGGGAGCTAAGCAAGTTTGCTTGTTGTATCCAACGTCCTAGTTTATCATTACTGCTGGGTGTTGGAATGAGTGTGTGTGCCTTGAGATAGCAACGATGCAGTGGTGCTGCGACTCATAAATTTCTTCTCTTTTAGCAGATGTTCGTATGACAGCTATGTTTTCTGCTTGCCGTCCTTGAAATTCATGTATAAGATGCGTTGAAGCCTAGCTGTTTAGTTCTCTTTTCTCAGCTTGTTTGAAGACCAAGCATTTGTATTTATTTTTGTCGAGAGTGAGGTTCAGGCTTTCTAGTCCCTGGTACTGCTGTGTCGCCAGTTCTTTCTCTGTCTGGTTGGTGGTTTGCATTCCTTGGCTGTAGAATTTTGAAAGGATGGCTGTGGTGCTCTTTGTGCATCTGTAAGTGGTGTTTAGTATTTTTGTTGTTGTGGCTATTTCTGTAATGTTCTGGTATTTAATTTCTAGGTTCTCTGCTCTGTTTATATATGGTATTTGGTTCATGTCGCCAATAAGCAATAGGCTACTTCTTTAGCAGTTGATAAAATGGCTGCAAAGAGTATTTCTCCGGCATGCATCATTAGGGCTTCGTCGATGAAGAGCCTGTTATAGGTGTTTCCTCTCTTAAGATGTTGGGTGGAGTTTATTATGAATGAATGCACGGTTCGGAAGGTGTCATTGCATTTTGCCTGGCTATGGTCTAGGTGGTTGGTTTTGTATCTCTGTCGGAAGTCCATTGCCGCATCTCTTGTAGGAAACAGGATGAGGTCCCCTGTAGCATAGTTGTTGAGTAGGAAAGTTGTTTTCCCACATCCTGGCACACCTTGGACTAAGTTCAGTTCAGTGTTGTATGAGTTTTTAATGTCAATGTGTTTTGTGCTATTATAGAGATGTAGTTCGTTTAGGAGTATTGTCTCGTCTGATACTAAGATGTTTTGATTAATTGCTATGTTGTTTGGAGCAGTTGCATAGTTTCCATTACCTTTCCTCAGTAGTTGCACTAGACGTGCTCCATCGAAACCGAATTGGTAAGGTGTTGTTTCTTGTTGGGTGAGGAAGTTTCCAGTGTTCAGGTTTATGATGGCGTATTTGTTTTTGGTTCTATTACAGAAGTCTTGGAGTTTAGGGTCGTCTTTTTGGAGGCTGCTTATATTGTACTCCTTGTATATGGTGTTAAGGTGGTGTAGCAACATCGATTCTTTTGACTTCCAAAGTTCTCTTTGCTCAAGCATCGCTGCTTGAGCGAAGCTTTCCTCACTGTTGGATGGTAGACATGGAGGTTGATAGGTGTTAATTCCTGTGTATGTTCCCGAGTTGTTCTCGAAGTACTGTAGTACGAGGTTTTTGCTTTTCCTGGGAATATTTTTGCTATTTTCCTTTGTACCCTGTCTGTAGTGTGGTCAATGAGGTCATCAATAATTTTTTTGTAGTCTTTTGTTTGTGTGTAAATCCGGAAACGATGTAGGTAGGCATTACATGAATATTGTAGTAGTATTTGTATTATTTCTCTGATGTGTAGTTTGCTGAGGCTGGCAGTTTCTATGAATTCTTCGAGTCTGATAGAGAAAAGTACTGGGAATTTTATACAATCGTTTGCCAATTCAAGGAACCGGAACAGTTTCCTCTTCCAATTGCCATTTATTCCTGTTGAGCATATGGCAATGTGAATGTTGTCCTCGTTGTCTTGAGCTGTAATAAAGTTGTTAAAGGATAGGTTTCTATTTTCTAGTCTCCTGATTATAGGTCTAGCTTCGGGTGGCAGTGTTTTGTATTCACATGATGTTGGGTGTTGTGTGTCAATAAGGTGGATGCGGCATGTGTGCTGTAGGTCCTCATCTGTTATTAATTGTCTGCTTATCAGCGGGGTATCTTCTGGTGGAAATGCAAACATCTTTTGTCCTTCGAGGCTACGATGGTCTTCCTCTGTAATCATAGATACTCTGCCGCTGTTTGTGTTCACAGATTTACTCCTAATGAATATCCCTGGATGTGCTCTTGTTTCGGTGGATTCAGCATCTTCATCGTCACTGAGTGGAATAAGAGAGGCTGTTTGGCCCAGGTCCAGTGTAGAATTGATTGTTGTGTTTTCATCAGTTTTTTAGGCAGGGTTTGTCTGTTTCCCTCTGTATTAGGTGTCTTCAGTTTTTTAGGCGGGGTTTGTCTGTTTCCCTCTGTGTTCGGTGTATTCAGTTTTTTAGGCGGGGTTTGTCTGTTTCCCTCTGTATTAAGTGTATTCAGTTTTTTGGGCGGGGTTTGTCTGATTCCCTCAGTTTCAATATGTTTGTGACAGCAGTAGTTTTTGTCTCTTTTGTGTCTTGAGTTCTCTCTTTTTAGTTGCTTTTTATTCAATTTTTCCATATTCCCTTCTAAGGCCTTGATTTTATTTTTTATGTGTAGTAGTTCTGTGTATATCGTTGTGTTTGGAGTTGACGGGAATGCATCAGAGATCGTTGTTTGGGTTTCAGAGTCTGTGTATATTGGTCTAGCTGGGTTTCTATCTACGACAGGCTTATTTTGTTCAAGTTCTTTAACTTTGTTTTGGAGTTGTTTGATGTTTGTTTCATATCTAAGGATAGTTTCAGTACTCTCCTTGTCATGTTCCTCGAACATTTTTTCTAGGCCATATCTCATTTGTTAGCGAATTTCCCATATAGGGAATAAGCTATTACCGTAGTACTCATGGTAAGACCTGGACGCGGGACCGATTTTTTTTTGTTTTGAGGTCCCTAGAGACCAAAAAGACCATCCGTTCAAATTCATATATATATATATATTTATATATTTATTAGGAAAACTGTAGTGATTAGGGCTACTATTTTGATATGTAAATGCATTATTAAAACTAAGTACCCTTTTTTTAATTCATTTTATTTAACAACTTATTTTATTTTATTTTATTTTATTTATTTATTTTATTTAAGTTGTTAAATAAAATGAATTAAAAAAAGGGTACTTAGTTTTAATAATGCATTTACATATTTATATATTTATATATATATATATATATATTTTCAATAGTGTTTAGTTTGTCATCTAAGTTTAGGTTGTATTTTATGGACTTACTCAGTAAAGATAATTCGTTGTCATCAAAATCAATTTCAGTTAGATTTTTATTATTATTAGATTTTATTATATTAGATATTATATATTTTACATATATATATATGTGTCCGTTAGCACGATAACTCGAGCAAAAATGATCCGATTTTGATGAAATTCGGTACAATCGTGTAAACCTACGTTTATTCGAACGAGTTCGCGATCCAGCATGATCGGACCATGGGAACGGGGGTTTACGGGGGTTTTATGGGGTAAAAATAGGTTTTTCACATTTTTGACCCAAAAAACATAAAATTTAGCAATTTCTTCCCAAACCATTTTGTAGAGCTTAAAAAAAACAAATAATTTAGTATATTGAAGCGTTATTATGCGCCTAATGGTTACGGAGAAAATTCCAACAAATTGTAAATTTAAAATTCCCATGTTATTCTTATGGAGAATAAGTAAACTGTTGTAGTTTGCTTGTTTATGAACATAGTACCTGGGGACCGAGCTTTGCTCAGGTAAAATCATTAGTTTAATATGAAAGCAGTCTTAGTATTGCAGATACATTAATCCATTCCCAAACTCCACACTGCTCGCCTTTACTACTTCGTTCACCACTTCCTACGTCGTGGGTCTGTTTCCTTCCCTTCCCATAGCATTTTAGGATTGCAGATACCTTAATCCAATCGTCATAAACAGTTCCCGAACTCCGGACTGCTCACCTTTACTACTTCCTTCACCACTTCCTACGTCGCGGACCTTTTACCCTCCCTTCTCATAGCATTTTAAGATTGCAGAAACCTTAATCTAATCGTCATAAACAGATCTCACACTCCAGACTATTCGCTTTGACCACTTCCTTCACCACTTCCTATGTCGCGGACCTGTTTCCCTCCCTTCCCATATCATTTTAACATTGCAGATACCTTAATCTAATTGTCATAAACAGTTCCCACACTCCGGACTACTTGCCTTGACTACTTCCTTCACCACTTACTACGTCACGGACCTGTTTCCCTCCCTTTACATTGCATTTTAAAATTTCAGATACCGTAATCTAATTGTCATAAACAGATCCCACACTCCACACTGCTACCCTTGACTACTATGTATCGAGTTCAGTTTAATCTTTGCTTAATAGTAACAACTGATGTTTTTCCTATTGTACTGTATTTTGTTTTGCTAGTATACTGTGGATAGAGAACTTCTGCGCATGCGCACGCTGAGGTGCCCGTAGGTACGGAACGTCACGTTATGTCTTAAAATGTAAACAAAATGACAACAATGGCGGAATGTTTTCTCATAAGGCCCATGTTAAATTTTCAAAAGTTTGTACTCATAATATGGCGAAAATAGATTTTTCCTGGCTATACCACTGGTCTAGAACTTATTTTTGACACAGAACTTAGTTATTCCGTAAATATAAACGTTTTTGTTAGAGCCGATTCCCAGATCGAGTTGACAAGTATTCAAACTTTACTCGTATTATATATAGGATTTTGATCAAATTTGAAAAATGTTTTTATTTCTTACTAACTATTAACATAAAAAAAAAACAGTTTTACCTCCCTGATGCAGCAAACCTAAGTACTTGTTAAACTAATTCTATTTAAATCGGGAATAAATGTTATATTTTTAAGTAGGCATTTCAGTGTAAATCAAATGGAAATTCACTTAGTCTGCAGGTTTGCTGCGGCGGGGGTATTTCTCCTTTATCAGTGCTTTATCTAGTTCATCTGTTTTTTCAATGAGGGAGTTATATTTGAATAGGATGTTTTCGTTTTCAATGATGCATTCCTCTAGTTGCTGTTGGTATATTAAGGAATGGTCTTTGGAGTTTTTCAATTCCTTTATTTCATTTTCTAGAATAATGTACTTGTTTGTCATAGCTACTAAGTTTTGTTTGAGTTCTTTATTCCTCATTAGTACGCGCTGCCAACCTCGGATGCTAAAGATAGTGAAGTTTCAAGGTCAGCTGATTCTATGTCATTTAGGTTACTAATCCTTTGCTCTAGTTCGTCTACACTGGGGTTTTGGACTTTGGTGTCTTCGGTACACGAATTACATTTCCAGCTTTGTATCTCTAGGTTCGTAAGCGTTTTCAGTTTAAAAGAAAACACTAATGCGTGTTGTGTTTGTAATAATTTAGACTAAGTTAGTAAAATTTGGTTTAGGTTTGTACCTTTAATTTGCTTACTATTTATTATGCTAAGTTAAGCCTAGATTAAATACTTATAGCAAGACAAATGATTAATCTGAAGAATTTCTTAACAATACAAATTTAATGAACTAAAAATAAGATATTACAATGATGAATGGGGTAAATGAACAGATAACAGATAAGTTAAGTTATAGGGTTGCCATCTTTGGTTTAGCCTAGCTCAGTAAAAACAGAACAATGAGTTTACAATTTGGTTTATTTACATAAATCTCAGGGAGGGGAACTCGGCTGGCTAAAAAAATCTTCAAATATTTTAATTTATGAAATAAAATATGTCAATTATTATGAAAAATGGGATAATTTTGATATTGCTCTTAGGCTTGGATAGGTAAATTAACCCTAGCAGTGGCCAACCGTCGCCTGGTGACGGTATGACGTTGATGCTTAGAATGGCCGATGTCGTCTGGTGACGGTATGGGCCGAAATTTTTTTAACGGTAAAAAAAACACTTACAATCAACTCAGATGAGAATAATATATATACCATTCGAAAGATCACATTCTGAACTTTCATTTGATTACATAAACAAACCCTGTAGCAGGTATATAACAATGTCACGACGATTAGAAATCAAATGAAATTTTGGCGCGGTACGACTTTTGCAGCCGACACTTGGGAACTGGCAAAACACGTCTTGTTTGGCATTACCCTGCTCGGGTAATTTTCGTCTTGGGATGTTGCGGGTGGTACCACGGGATAGCCATTGATTTTATCTTCATTGTGGTAGTAATATTTATAACTAAATATTGATTGCACAATCGGTACGATTTTATGAAAACAGCTGTTTTCGAAATTTCTAGCAAATGGCCAACAGTCGTCTGGTGACAGTATGGAAAATACAAATTATATACAGTGAAAGTTATTATTACTAGTCATATAGTATATCATTTTGAAGAGGAAGAAATTTAGATTCAGAGAGTGGCAGCCCTGCACTCAGGGTTATTTCTGTATGCTCGCATGTAGACGACAGAATTGAGTCATTACTGCTACAGTCTGTCAGCTGTCTTGTATTGCCATTGTTTGTTTGTGTTGTTGCCGTAATAGTTTTATCCGCGATTTATTACTAAATATGTTATTAGTTCGTAGTGTTGGTGTTAGTGAAGTGTTGTGTGTGTGTATAACAGTAATCTTCATGCATAAATATTACTGAATTGTGTGAAATAGTGTTCATAAAAGGTTGTATTTTGTTAGCATCATGTCCTAAAATGACGATTCTGACATTCAGAGATTGTTGTACCTATATAATTATATACCCAAGGTGTTAGGCTATACATTTTTATAAAGGTAAATGAATACACTACAACATGTTTATAATGGTTTGGGGGTAAAAAATTTTGTAAAAAAGTTATAGCCTAGATACTAAATATGCCTACTACTGTATTTTGTTAGCATCATGTTCAAAAATGACGATTCTAGCATTCACATGATGCTATATATGGCCTATGCTATATAATGATTTACCCAAGGTGTTATACATTTTTATAAAGGTAAATGAATACACTACAACATGTTTATATTGGTTTGGGTGTAAAAAAATTGGTAAAAAAATTATATAGGCTACTAAATACTGCACACTCTATTTTCTCGAAATGCGCAAAAAATTCAAAACGTTCTCAAATTGATACATAATCATAGGTGAAAATAACTTTTTACCATCATACTTATGACTTTTTTGGATTCCTTACTTCATTAGCTTTACAAATATGTAGGCTACAAATCATCAGCCTACATAATGTTTCACAACACAAGCAAACACTGTAGGCTATAGTTTACACTTATTTGCGGTTTTGCGGTTATTGTATTATTATGTCCCTATTACGTACCTACAAAAAAAAAATTTCTAACATGTTATACATTTTTATGTAGGTAATTGAATACACTACAAGATTATTATGTTGGTTTGAAGTAAACAAATTTGGTACAAAAGTTGTATACTAAGTACTGTGAATTTTTTTCTCGAGAAATCGCTAAAATATAAAAACATTATTTTATATACGTATGTTTATAGGTAAAAAATTATTTTTACCATAAACTTTATGACTTTTTTTGATTCCTTACTTCATTGGCTTTACAAACATGTATATATCATTATTAGTATACACATATATTATAGAACTTTTTACAACATAAACTAACACTGTACGGTTTTAAATTTTTTCGGTTCTCCGTTTGTCATTATATTTCGCCCCAAAAACTTATAAAAAAAAATATTTTCCTAACATGTTATATATTTCTATGTAGGGAATTAGATTGTCTACAAAATGTATATAATGAATTTCCCATAAAAAAATCCGTAGTAAAAAAATGCAGAGGCCGCTTTTGAAATTTCAAAAAAAAAAATTCAAATTTTTTGATTTTTTTCACTTTACCGATAAAATACACTATCTAAATCATTATGATATTACTATTTCTAGATTCTCCTGTTCTTTCCGAACAAAATGAATATGAGGTTGGCTAGGTTTACTTGTACGGTTGAATTTTTACGAATTTTCAAAAAATGGTCTGCAAAATCGCCAAAATGGGTTGGCCATTCCCCACTTCTAACATCGGCCACTGCTAGGGTTTAAGTCCAACAATGAATAGACTAGGTGAAAAATTTATCAAAGTTGAATTTAGTTCTCTTGTTCAAATTGTTTTTCTGGGATTATTCTTGATGAAAATAAAGTAGTTTTTGAATTCAAATTATTAGGTTCGATGATCAGAAAGTAAATAAAATAGGTCTATTAAGTTGAATTTCTTGAAGGTAGGCTAAGCCTATACAAAATGGAGAGTTCTCACCAGATCTTCAGTAACAGTGTCCAATTTATATAAATTTTGAGGTGGTAGTACAAATTTGAAATGAAAAAAAATATATATGTAAGCTAAACTGTTTTTCTGTAGTTAAGTTAGGTAATGTTAAGTTAAATAATTTTGATCACTGACTTTATAAATATTAGGGATTATACCCTCACTGAATTTAAGGTGTTGATGCTGCCATGTCCCAATAGAGAAGGAGGAAAATTTTAGTTTCACACAGGATGATCAGAGTTCATTGTTGAAGCCAGCTGTCTTCTTTCTTCATCACTTGCACATGCACTAATAATCAGGCTTTTAGATATTAATTTAATGTTGGGGTTTTAGAAATAATTTAGACTATATTAATAATTTTGGATAAAAGTGTTATTGCAACTATGGACTTAATTACAGGTTACAGGTTGTTATTAACAATAATTGTTGAATATATAGGCCTACAATATATTTTAAAATGTGATGATGGTTTCTGAGGGGTGATTAAAGGATAATATAATTTAAATTTACTATTAATTTTCTGACAATTTATTTAAATAGGCTATATGGCGAATTTTGGTACAATAAAAGAAGAAGAATTATATAACTAAAGAATGAATGTAGTGAATGGTCTAAAAATGACATGTAACATTGCAAGTTTTTTATCTGTCCAGTTCAGGCATTTGGAGTGATACCATAGACTAACCAACACAAGTAGACTTCTCATCCCATTGTAAATTTTGAAGCACGTTTTTCGTGTCTAGTTCATGTACGTGACACAAAGGCGCTAGTGTCGACGAAACTTTGTTTCTATTATTTTAGGGTTAATTTCTTGATTTGTGCTTTACTGTTTGGTTATATAACTAAGGGACAAGTTATTGTTTATGATTAGACCGTATTATTTGGTTAAACGAGGTTTTAAATGGCTGTAATAACGGGAAACAAATTGTAAACAAAACACGACCTCTACAGAAAACCGTACAGAACTAACAATAAAATTGGCTTCAGCTGTTCCATAAGGATGGGAAATCTACTAAGGGAGTATGTTTTATCTATGGTGATACCATTGATTGCACTCTCCGGTACACAGAACGCCTTTGTGTTTAACCCCTATGTTGCATATTCCACATGGATATTTTGACATGATTTATGGTGGTTTCTGATTGTCACTTTTTTAGGGGGGTTTAGTTTTTGGTGGTTGTGAAATAAATTTCCTCTTGGTTTGGTCAAATTGTTTAAGTGTTTTTTATCAGGAATATTATGTCAATTGATAACATATGTGCAGTCTTGCATTAGTAATTTGAAAGCACAGCTCAGCTCATGTTGGCATTGGTCAGTTATTAGCAGTATTTTGAGTGGGTTAGCAAAGATGGAATGTGCTGATTGTGCTCTGTCAGCATTGCTTGTCACCAGCTGTCACAGTTTTAATTGGTTTATTCTAGTTCTGTAAATAGTGTATTATTCATAATTCATAAATATCTTAGAGTTTTTCAGTTTACACTGTCAGAAGATTACAGAAGGTTATTCTCCATAAAAATAACATGGAAATTTTAAATTTACTTTTTTTTTTTGAATTTTCTCCTTAACTAATAGGCGCATAATAACGCTTCAATATACTAAATTGTTTATTTTTTTAAGCTCTACAAAATGGTTTGGAAAGAAATTGTGAAATTTTGTGTTTTTAGGGTCAAAAATGGGAAAAACCTATTTTTACCCAATAAACCCCCTATAAACCCCCGTTTCCATAGTCCGATCATGCTGGTTCGCGAACTCGTTCGAATAAATGTAGGTTTACACGTTTGTACAAAATTTCATCAAAATCGTATCATTTTTGTTCGGGTTATCGTGCTAACGGACACATATATATATGTGCATATATATATATATATGAGAAATTCGCTAAAACCTAACCAAAACTCGCTATATGATTTCCTTAATCAGTTTTATGAGAGAAAAGGCATATGGGGAAGGCCCTCGTGAGGATTCGCCACTACAGGGCTGTCCCTAGGGTTGGCGGCGCCTGGAGCAAACATGGTCGTGGCGCCCCCTCCCCCCCAGCAGCAATAGTCACATTCGCATATTTTAATACAATGTTAATACAAATACTATAGCCGCTGCGCGGCGCCCCCTCAGTTACGGCGCCCTTGCCCCGATTGCCCCCCCCCCCCCTTTGGACGGCCCTGCGTCACTACAATAAGTTCTTTGAAGTTCTATGTTGTTTTGTTCTAAGTCAAGTAGGCCTATTTTAATTGACTGTTACCCTTACATTAGTACATTAGTACCCTTCACAGTTCTCATTTTGCTACGTATGACATTGCTATGATCATAAAAATTAATAAAACTAATCTTTCAAACACAAGTGGGTTGCAAACAGTTCTGAGATGAAAGCTTGGTCCCCAGAGGTAAACGTTTAGGGACTGCTGTCTCACAAGCGTTATTATAAATCCCACTTAAAAATATAGTTTAGGCTAAATGAAAAAATGTAGTCTAATGATGGTCATGCTGAAACCCTGTGTTCTCCCAAAGTGTCAAATTAATTTGCGGGTTCTTTAAGTTAACTGGAAAACAAAGGTTGGCCGCTGTCTTCTAATGTTTCTCAGACATGATCTAAATCTTGAAAGTAGACTTCCTGGAAATCAGTCACGTCCATATGGAGTTGTGCTTCTGTTCACATTCTTCTTTTGCGGAGAGCTCTGTACGTTTAAACATTTTAAGTTTATCCTGGCTTCTAGCAGCTACTATGATTAAGCAAGCCTATAGTTGGGGACTTTTTGTTCGTGGTAGGCCTATTGTTAAAACAGTCTAGTCATATGAATTTTTATTTTTACTCTTTTTATTTAACTTTGTTGGTTCTAGATATATTTAGCGAATTTCCCATATAGGGAATAAGCTATTACCGTAGGTCTTATGGTAAGACCTGGACCCGGACCAATTTACTTTTTTATTTCGAGGTCTCCAGAGGCCAAAAACACCATCTGTTCAAATTCATATATATATATATATATATATTTATATATATCTATAAGTATAAAAGAGAATGTTTGTATATATATATATATATATATATTTGTTTGGCAGTGATAAACTCAGACACCGCTGAACCGATTGCCACGAAACTTGGTACATACGTGTAGAATTTCATGGAATAGGTTTATACACCATCAATTTCGTGATCCGTCCAATCGGCTCCGCCCCAGTGGCTCTGGAGTTTCCCATGTTAACCTTATGAGAAATGGAATTAATGAATCTTAACAGCTGTTTCAATTAAACAAGTTGGTTCTGTTCTATGATGTTCAATAGCATTAAAGTTACAAGGATTACCAACAGGGTGCAGCACTATTATTTCTTTTACATTTATGACAACAGCTAATTTGCAACGAAAAGGTGAGTGAGCGTAGCGAACGAACTTCAACCTGGAGGCGAGTTAGCGTAGCGAACGAGCTAACCCGAAGGCAAGTGAGCGCAGCGAACGAGCTCCAACCTAAAGGTGAGTGAGCGTAGCGAACGAACTTCAACCAGGACTTGATTGAGCCATGCGAACGAGATCATCTTGAAAATTAAGAAGTTAAACGGGGCAAAGCCCGCGGGTTACAGCTAGTATCCTATATATATACAATTGTTTAGATAAAGGGCTACTATTATAAATAATGAAGAAAGCATATTAACTCAGTACCCTGAAATTATTTTTATTTTTAAAACTCAACATGTTTCGGCCTTTAGGCCATTTACAAGAGTAACATTTAACCTCACTTCAAACACAAACAAATTAATTAACAAATAAACATCATGTGATGATCTTTACATATGATTTTTCTTTTTTCTTAAAATGCATAGTAATATAATCTTTGGTCATGGAATTTTGTCATAGATATATATAAAATTTTACTATGGTTGTTTAATTTATTCTCTTCTTGATGTTTGTGTTGACAAAATTCCATGACCAAAGATTATTTTACTATACATTTTAAGAAAAAAGAAAAATCATATGTAAAGATCATCACATGATGTTTATTTGTTAATTAATTTGTTTGTGTTTGAAGTGAGGTTAAATGTTACTCTTGTAAATGGCCTAAAGGTCGAAACATGTAGAGTTTTAAAAATAAAAATAATTTCAGGGTACTGAGTTAATATGCTTTCTTCATTATATATTTATATATATATGTGTGTGTGTGTGTGTCCGTTAGCACGATAACTCGACTAAAAATTATCCGATTTTGATGAAATTTGGTATAAACGTGTTAACCTACATTTATTTGAACGAGTTCGCAAACCAGCATTGATCGGACCATGGGAACGAGGGTTTATGGGGGGTTTTATGGGGTAAAAATGGGGTTTTCCCATTTTAGACCCTAAAAACATAAAATTTTAGAATTTCTTTCTCAAAAATTTTGTAGAGATTAAAAAAAGAAATAATTTAGTATATTGAAGCATTGTTGTATGCCTAAGGGTTACGGAGAAAATTCAAAAAGGGCAAATTTAAAATTCCCATGTTATTCTTATGGAGAAAATGAAAACTGTTGTGGTTGACTTTTTTATGGATATATTTCGATCAAATTTAGCAAATTTATTTATTTCATCCTATACTATTGACGTTTGGTCAAAAAACACTGTTTACCTTTTCCGTAGCAGCAAACCTAAGCACTCGTTAAATCTAATGTTATTTAAATTGGGAATAAATATTTCTTTTTTATGGAATATTTTAGTAAATATGTAATCAGACAAGTTGAAATTCGCTTAGTCTACAGGTTTGCTGCGGTGGGGGTATTGTACAATGGTGTGGATAACAAATTTATTTCAGTTACCATTTGATTGATAACCTATTTTTTTCTAGGAATGTGGCCTTTAGTCATGCTCCCCACCCGTCAAGTCAGATGCCTTCAATGAACAATCCGATTGCCAATTCACAAAGAGTGTCTGGACTTCCCCCTCTACCCCAGAGACCACCGCAGCTACACACACGTCCAGGGATGATGGGGGTACCACCTAGGTTTGCTAACTACGGTGGATATGGCATGGGCATGAGTCCATATGGCTCTATGTCTGGTTATGGAGGCTACGGTTATGGGTCATTTCCTATGGGAGGAGGTTTTGAAAATAGGTGAGTACTTAAGTTTTATTCTTTATTCACTCAATGACATTATGCTATGATAGCCAAAACATCAAGGAATATCAAATATACAATAGTAACTTAACTACCTAGAACAAATAGGCCTACTAAATTAAATAATAGACTAGTGATGCAACAAAACAAGTTTTAACAAACAACGGACAGAAAAAATTAGACCTTTTTAGCCTAGGTTTAATGAACCTACCTTTATCAAAATTATTAAACTTTAAATTTACTTGAATCTTTGATAGCTATCAAGTTTACAAAAAGTAAGTTTCAAATTATTATATATTTAATTTAATGTCTAATGAATTTAATATATGTCTTTAATCCAAAGAATACCGATGATTTCCTCCGAATTACCCTTTGAATTCAAGCAACTACAATTTCCTTTGCATCTTGCTTTTGCAATCACCATTTAGGCACACGGGCATCCCTGACTATCACCGGTTTAACCTTAGAAAATGCATGCTTTTCACATGGACAGCTGTATGTATGTTGCATGCTCAGTAGTTGGTAAGTCTAAAATTTAATTAAAAAACTAATAATTACAGTTCATCCACTGGCATTAAAGTAAAATAAAATATTTTATTTTTGGTTTTGGTATATTTTTTATTATTTATATATTAGCCTATAGAATATTCTTTTAGCTAACTTTTTTTTGTCTGTATAAATAATAACAACAGCTGATCTTTGTTAATATTAGTAATATTGTAAAAATAAACATTAATTTCCGGTTCTTCTTGTTACAATGACTTAATGAATTTTCTCTCTTAATTGTTCATTTATTTACAGTAATATGGTAGCTGTCATGAAGAGGAGGGTTTTGTTTCATTTCATCAAACATTTTTGCTTTTGTCTAAAACCCCATTCAGATGTCATCTCAAAGAAACTACAGAAGATAAATATTATATTTTATGAGTATCGTTTGAGATAAGTTATCTCAACAGAAATTGTTTTCCAGGTTTTTACAAGTGGCTGAAGAAGGCTCGCGGGATGCTTTTCAGTCTATAGAGTCAATAGTTGGTGCCTTCACGTCCGTCAGTATGATGCTAGAGTCGACCTACTACGCGATGCACTCGTCATTCCACGCAGTGCTGGGAGTGGTTGACAACTTTTCTAGACTCAGGCAGATGTTTGTTTCTATGCTCTCAACATTGACACTACTGAAAATTATAAGAAACTTTTACCGACGATTGCTGTATTGGCTCGGTAAGTTATAAATTCATTGTGAAAGATTTTTAACCCACCTAAAGATTTAACAGTTACCTTAAAAGTGGCCAAAGAGCTGACAGATGGTCAGTATTTAATATCGATTTTATAAAAAAAGGCACTCTATTCCTAATTGTTGATATTTATTTAATTTTTTAAATTTAGGCTTTGTAGTAGACTCCCTCTTATCCGGACATCGGTTTAACTGGACTACACTCGGCGGAAATGACATCTCTTTAACTGTACAATTTTTATCAGCACATCTTTTTACTGCTTGGCTCCTTTACTTTACTGTGGACACTATTCAATGTATTTTGTACAAGAGATGAATAAAGAAGTTTTGAATTGAATTGAATTGAATCGCTTTAACTCGGACTAGATTGGCAGGAAGTGGGCAGTACTGAAACGACTGTTCCTGTGGGAAAGATTTGAGACCAGTGATCATGTGTCTAAATACAATGCTCTCCAAAATTTAAGTCAAATATTTGGGTTACATAACTAGTTTTTGGGGACATCGGTTTAACCGGAAAAACCATTATCCGGACTGGCCTCGGTCCTGAGGAGTCCGGATAAGAGGGAGTCTACTGTAGGTCTTTACCATATAGTCCTAAATCTTGTTTATTATTTACTGATTTCCATGGCACAGTCCAACATCTCAATTGAAATGAAAAAGGCACTTGTAATTATTATTGACACACATCAACTATGTATTATAAAAACAAAACTAATCCTTACATTAACTCAATGAACCACAGCTGTTTTATTGCAATTAAAACAGATTTACCGTTTTTCCAGGTGTACTAGACCATAACCCTCAAGCAGATCGTATATGGGACTCTGTACATGATTCTGCCGAGAGGGAAGGTGCGATGCTTCCAGGGGCCAACACTTCCAAATGGCCTCTGATCACCTTCCTTGGATTACTGTTTGGTGGTCCGTACCTCATCTCAAAATTCGTGTCCAGTCATTCCAGTGCGAGCCAGAGTGAGTAGGTTCAGCTGATTAGTGGATAGATTATTGTGTTATACAAGACGATCCAATTCTCAAACCAGTGACCTTTGGGTTTGAAGGTAACAATTTTCATCACTAAGCTACCCAGATTGTTTTATTTTTTCTTTGAACAATCTTTATACTAGGCTACCTTTTTTAAGAATCTGAGGACTTAGTATGTCTACAAATGCCAACTTAGATTAGTACCATTGAGTATACATGTACTAGAGTAGATACCAATGGAGGTCACTGTTGCCTGAAAAGCGCTGTTGCAGAGTAGCGTCAGCGGCTCGAAGTACTCCATCTTGGGCCATGTCAGTAAAGCAGTTTGGTATCTTGGGCCATGTCAGTAAAGCAGTTTGGTATCTTGGGCCATGTCAGTAAAGCAGTTTGGTTGTTTTTAGACCCCCCTAATCCCCTAAGCAAACCCTAATCTTCATATAGAATCAAATAGTCTAAAGAAACTCAATGTAGAAGAGTACCAATAAATTGATGATTCGCTTTACTCGGTTAGGTCTGTGGGATCCATTGGAAGGATTCAACGTGAGGACTGCGTACCCACACCAGGCTGGCACAGAGGCGGAGCTGAGTTTTCAATCCAACGAGGTGTTGAACCTTGCCCCGAGGGAACAGCAACTCTACGAGAACAGCGGCTGGCTACTGGCCGTAAACCAGAACGGACAAGTTGGCTATGTCCCCGTTACCAGGCTGGCTACTGCTAAAGCAGCCACGTCTAACGCCAACCCCGCTACGCCACCCAGTGAAAGCGTTGTCACCCACAGTAAGTACTAGGCCTTTTTTTGTGATTTATAGATTTTTTTATAGTTTGTGTCATTGTTAGCACACGTTGATTATTTCTTGAATGTTAAAAGTTTTTTTTTAAGAAGGAAACAAACCACTTGGAATATTTTAAGAAGAAGGATACACTTACTCAAGAAGACGGTTCCAGACAGTTAAAAGCAGATAATAGGTTTAAAATACAGTTAATTTGATATTTCACCCTTTTTTTTGAAATGTAGAACATGGAAAGCTGTCCGGAGCTGTCTGTGGAATTCTATTTTCCATGGTTTGCTAGACACCCTTCTTAATGTATTGTTACTAACAATAACAACATTGTTTTAGTCCGAAATAGGATTTTATTATATTCATCTTTATAGATTTATTTTTATTTTACTGCGGTGAAAAATATAGTTTTTAAGTTACTTTGTAGGCTACTAAGTCTTTATTGTTCTTAGGCTTTACAAAAAAAACATATATTTCATCCTCATTTTGCTGATCATGTGCAAAACATATTATATCTGTTGTAAAAATGCATTTAAAATGTTGTTAAGTTACTTTTTGTAACCTTTAATTTCCATTATTTATAAAATGGAGGAGCTAAATCAGTCACTTCATTTAAGGGTTATCCCTAGATTTTGATAAAACCTTAACTGAAGTCAATTATTTAACTCCTTTTATGATAGTAATTTTTATCCAAAAACCAAAACTAGTTTCCCCTACTTCAACAAAGGAATACTTTATGCAGGTATGTAAACCTACACAACTTTTTTCTGTTTCTAATCCATGTAAATGATTTTCAGCTTCAGAATCTCATTAAAGACAGTGGTACATGAATGGTATTGTCTTCCTCTTCTGGAGTTCAACCAACTACTCTAGTCTCTTCCAATGTTACTTGTTATTTCTCTGTTGTTAGTTTATACATGAAATATTCCTTTTTATATCAAATGAAGAATTTAAATATAAGTGTAGAATATGAGTGCTTTTAAGAAATATGTTGACATTAACTGTTCATGCTATTCGAACAGTAGTTTTAGTCACATGGGGCACGCAGGTTCATGCCATGAGTTTGTGTGGCGAGGAAATTGGTTTATTGATAAATGTTTTTGGATTTGTTTTTATTCAACAAGTACAAGAATGTAATCCATACATTCCAATTCCGTACAACGGCCATACGGTAACGGATTTGGTTTTCCAAAAAAGCCATCACGTACTTACTCGTTTACTGTAATCTATGTGTTAGTAACATTACACAGACAAGTGACTGTAAAACTTAAGATGGATCACTTAATCGTAGACTAGAAAACTATTTTTATTATTTTATTCTAAGGTGTTTAGTTGTAATTGTGATAGCCGGATCTTGTAATACCCATAGATAGTGAATATTTAGTATTTTTCCAAGAAATGTGGCTGGACTACTAATGTTTGTAAAAAAACACGGGCTTAATAGGAAATGTGTACAATCAGGTATGCAAGTAAATATGAGTAGAATGCAGCAATGCTCAATTATTTTGTATTTCTTTTGGTTTTTTGAACTTTTGTGTTGGACAAGTATTGTAAATTTTTTAAACTATTTTTTAATGTAAACTAGTAAGTGTTTTGCACCATACAGCATTCATTTAGTAATTTTTCACTTTTTATATTACAACTTTTTTAGACATACAGGGTCTTTTGTTTTAGGGATCCAATCAATTTTTGAAGCATTGTTTTTGGGTCAGAAGCCAATTGAAGCGTCATTATGATATTTTATCAGACAGTCCTCAGTTACTTCCTGAGTCCTCATTTAGTTATGAAGCTTTATCAAAATATTCAATGAATTCTAATTTTTAAATTCCAAAATGTAGCCATTTCATTTTTTGCATTTACATTATATGCAACGGTTTTTATCAAAACGTATTAAAATAACGTTACGGTATGTATTTATGAATAATATTTTACGTTAAATTAAAATTTATCTAATTTTACTATATAACAAAATGAATAAGTTAAGAAACAACTGAATTTCAATGATTTTTAAAGGAACATAAACAAGCCCCACATGTACTTGGGATCTTTACACGTATTGTTTTTTTTTTTTTACTTTTTGTGTAGATAAAAAAAATTTCACTTACTCTTGCCGGTATTTGAAAAGCTTATAATTAACTCAGAGGACTTAAATCAACTTAAGTGTTACCAAATATAAATAGAATACTGCCAAAAATAACTTATGTGCAAGGTAGTTCGGAAAGCATTGGTATAATGTAGGTTTTGTATAAACAATCTTAGAGAAGATCGCATGAAAAGTCAAATGGGAAATGCCACGTTTGGTATGTTGAGTTAAAATGGAGGTACTAATTCCGTTCATGTACAGCCTACTTTTAGTTAAGGCAATAAATGAAAATGGTTTTAAGTCTGAACTAAAATTTGTTTGTAATGTTTCCCTTTGCTTGTAACCTCTTTTGTTATTCACCATGCTGATGAGCTCCTAAAATATTCTTTAACATCACCTGTAGGAAGAAATCCCATTGATTTCTTTGAACTATTCCTACCATATGCTGGGTTGTTTATCTGTTAGTTAAGAAGATGATACGGTTACTGTAAATCTCTTTTAATAAATGATACAACATTTTGTTTAGTAATGCCTTCTTTATACCCTACTGAACTATCTGAATAAAGTCAACGAATTAAATGTAACATAAAGCGTACTACTTTTTTGAATAAAGCGTAAACGAACCTCGGAGGTTTTCATCACAATGGAAACTGCTGGAAATAGCTGGATGGGATCAGCTAGCTTACCTGGTAGACAGAGTCCAGATTAGCCTTGATTACACATAAAACACATGACACTAAAGCCCCTGTCACACGGAGCTGGTTCCAGCAGCTGGTTCTTGCTGCGAGATCCAGCAGCTTTAGTTGCTAGTTCTCCAGCGCGCTAGAAGTCCTGTCAGACGAAGCTGGAGAACTAGCGCTACAACTTACAAGTTTGGTGATATAATTGGAACTGACTGTGTAGTTAACAAAAATAATGTCTTCTGTTGCTATTAGAATTGATGTTTTGTCTATGATCAGCTATCATAAAATTAAAAAGTGCAAGGAAAAAATATACTTTTAATATATAAACACTATTATTCTGTATCTACTACGGGCATGTAAATTAACTAATTAAAATCAAATAAGTTGTGGTAGGCGTATAACAAAAGGACTTTATCTTTCAAGAACACATTCATTTAATTAATATATGTGAGATGTAGCAATCGTAACAACGAGAAAATTACGGCAATGTATGAACAATTTCTAAACATGAAAGTTTAAATTTATTCTTGATTATTTTAAATGTGTTTACCTTACCTACCTTACCTCCTTGGCCATTGAAACCTCAGAAGGTTTTTGGCCTCGCCAACGATGCTTCTCCACTCTTCTCTATCCACCGCCCAAAACAGCCACATCCTTCAGCACCTGACTCCTCCATCGCAGTCTCGGCCTGCCGAGTGGTCTTCTGCCTTCTGGTTTGTTCTGGTCCACAGCTTTGATCAATGATGAGTTCTCTCTCCTCCACACATGTCCAGCCCATCTCAGTCTCCTGCTTTGTATCCTTGCTACTACATCTGGATGGTGATACACATCTCTCAATTCTCTATTCTTCCTAATTCTCCAGCCTTCTTCATCTTGAATTGGTCCGTATATTTTTCTGAGAATCTTGTTTTCAAAAATAATAAGTTTCTTTTCCCATTCTTTTGTTAGTGCCCATGTTTCCGATCCATATAGTAGTACTGGAAGAATGATGGAGTGATAGATTTTAATTTTGGTATTTTTGGACAGAGTTTTTGACTTAAGCATATTGACTAGGGACCAGTAGGTTGCTGAGGCTACAATTACTCTATTTTGGATTTCTTTTTCCTCTTTGTTATCATGTGTTATTGTTATGCCGAGGTATTTAAACTCATCCACATGCTCAAACTCCAAATCATCCACTTTAAAATTCTCTTTCCTGGCTACTCCTTCGGTTCTAGCCACATTCATATATTTAGTTTTTTGATGGTTTATTGTTAGCCCAACATGATTGGCTTCTTTTATTAGGACTTTTGTTAAGCTCTCAAGATCCTTTTTGTTTTCTGCAAGAAGTGCCACATCGTCAGCAAACGCTAGCACATTAATTTTGGTTCCAATATTAATTCCTGCTGCTAACTGTTTAGTCTTTTTGAGGGCATCTTCAATCACTAAATTAAAAAGGAGGGGCGAAAGGCCATCTCCTTGACGCACTCCTGTTGTTACTTCAAAACTTGAAGTATATTCTCCATTTATTTTCACTTTGCAGCGTGATTTTTGAATACACATTCTTGTCAGGTTAATAAGTTTGTCAGGTATGCCAAACATTTTCATTTTTTCATACATTTTCTTCCTAAGGACACTATCATATGCTTTTTGAAAATCAATGAACAGTAGGTGGACTTCTTTATTATATTCCCAATATTTCGAAAGAGATTGTTTGATAGTAAATATCTGGTCCGTTGTAGAGCGACCTTGGATAAATCCAGCTTGGTGGTCTTCTATATTTTCTTCTATATATACTTTTAGCCTATTTAGGATTACTTTTGACAGTACTTTATAAGCTGAGCTTAAAAGAGATATACCTCTGTAATTGTTACACTCCGTTATATATAAACAGGAGCTGGTTTTCTCGCCGCTAGTAACTAGCAGCTAGAACCAGCATAAAACCAGCATCGTGTGACTGATTCTCCAGCTGCTAGAAACACTCACATGAGCTGGTATCTCTAGCCACTGGAGGTTTTAAACGGTTTAATATTACAAGCGCTTGAAGAGTCACTAGCAGGTCATGTGACCACCCAGCTGTGGTCTCTAGCACCATTCCAGCTCTGTCTGAGAGTATCGTGCTAGTTCTCGCATTAAGAAAAATGTATTTAAATTAATTGAACACATTTAAGCTAATCGAAAATAAATTTAAACTTTCATGTTTAGACATTTTTCACGCTTTGTCATAATTTTCTCGTTGTTATAATTGCTACATCTTACATATATTTTAAATGAATGTGTTTTTTTGTGTTGTTGAAAGATTAAGTCCTTATTTTATTCGCCTACCACAACTTTAATTAGTTAATTTGCATGCCGGTAGTAGATACAAAATAATAGTGTTTTTCTACATTAATATTTTATTTTTTCGTGGCACTTTTTACTTCTATGATGGCTGATCATTGACAAAACATCACTTCTAATACCAACACTTTTTTTTGTTAACTATGGAGTGTGTTGTTACATCTAATTACATCACTAGCAGACTTGTAAGTTGTAGCGCTAGTTCTCCAGCTTCGTGTCTCACAGGACTTCTAGCGCGCTGGAGAACTAGCAACTAAAGCTGCTGGTTCTCGCAGCGAGAACTAGCTGCTGGAACCAGCTCCGTGTGACAGGGGCTTTAATATTTTGTCCCAGATAGGGACTTCATCAGAAGCTAACTGGGACAAAATATTAGGGTTTTCTTTGTTGTGTCATGTGTTTTATGTGTAATCAAGGCTAATCTGGACTCTGTCCACCAGGTAAGCTAGCTGATCCCTATCCTTGTACAATAATCCAAAATCCTAACATAGTTGGATGTTGTACGTTTAAACAGTCTGCAGAAATATAGTTGTATTTATTGTAAGACACGAGACATGATCATATTAAGATTCAGATTCAGCTGATAATTATCAGCATTATTGGCAATATCACATCAAAAGGGGGTTGGGATGATGAACTTGACAGGCAAATATTTTAAACATATAAAAGTGTGTTTATTTGACACAAAATACAATTTAAATATTTTTTTATAATACAGACTTATAATCTAAAAAAAATCTATTTATAAACTCCTATTCTGGATACGTGTCTTAAATTTATTATTTTAAAATTTATGCATCCCTTTCCACTCTTTTTTGAGCTGCCAACTGCATATTTTTAAATAAAATCAAAATGTGAAAACAATATTTGAAATATACAGTAAAACCCTGTTAATCCAGTATTGGTACAAAACATAATATATTACTTTAAAAAATCCTTCCAGGTCAGTTGGCCTGACTAATGGCCAGTTGGCAAAGATGACTAATCTTTGCACACCATTTTGCACATCTGACAGTGTTATTATTTTAGGGAGATTTAAAAAAATCACTACTCTAAAAATGTTACAACTTACAGAGCAATAACAAAAACGATCATAAAAAATGTATCAACGACAACAAAACCAATTGTAATCAAATACTAACTATATTCTCTTATGTACACAGTTTGTCAGTAAACAATTCACAGTAAACAATTTTTGTACTCAACACGCCACAAGTCCACATTCTTAATTTATTTCACCTATCAATCGATGGTTTCAATCATCGTAGTGGTAACAATGCCTTCTGCTTTTAGTCTGCTCAGCATCGGCCGGTAAATGTGAGGTGCCAGAGGGTACACCATGCCTTGTTCTTGTATCTCTCCTAAATAGCAAAAATATGTTAGTGAACAGTTAATTCTTTACAGTATCATAGTATAGAAAGAACAATTTTAATTTGATGAGAGTTTGTGGCTCAGTAGATTAATTTGAGAAGCTCTTAATTTAATGTTTGTGCATTATAATTTTAACATGTCCAAACAAATACAGATTAAAACATGCTAGTTGGATTGTAAAAAATGCAATAGAATATGAAATATAATTTAAAGTGAATTTCTATGGAGGGGGTTTTAAATATGCATTTAATTGTTGTGAAAGGGATTTTTAAAGTGAAGTTTATAGCTGTGGATGGGGGGTTTAAAAGTGAACTTAGCTGCTGGAGGGGATACAGTGTAAAAAGTTCATTTAACTGAAGTAAAGAGGATTTTAAAAGTGAACCTTATGTGGAGGGGATTTTAAAAAGGTCACTTAATTACAGTGGAGGGGATTTCAAAAGATGAATCACAGTGTAGGGATTTTAAAGTGAACTTGATATGAAGAGGATTTTAGAAGTCCACTTACAGTAAAGGGACTTTTACTGATTCGTTTAGGTTCAAAATTAACATTATAGTTAAATTTACAATACAACTATGATTCTCGTATCATGAATGCTAAAGCAGCAAATCTATTGAGTTGAACTTTGCTTATCGCAGCGTAAAGACTTGTTAAAAGGTGTTACTGTGTTTTGTTATTGGCATAGTTTTAGCAAAGATCATACCGTCAAGAACCATCTTAGCAGCTATTGCAGCAGGCAGTCCAACAGTACGAGCCATGGCCGTCGTGCCTCGACCATCTCCATACTCTACCATGGAGATGTCACGTCGTTCCCTCTGGCCTCCACTCCAAGTGATCTCCAGAACATGGCGCAGAATGACAACATCACGTTCATGCTCTCCTGTAACCGGTAAGGATATAAAATGACGATTCCCTTACAAAAAATATTAAAAACTCAAGCAACTATTTTAACTTTAATTGATAACATTTAAATACATTTTTACATGTATTATTTGATGATTTTAGCGAATTTCCCATATAGGGAATAAGCTATTACCGTAGTACTCATGGTAAGACCTGGACCCGGGACCGATTTTTTTTTCGTTTTGAGGTCCCTAGAGGCCAAAAACACCATCCGTTCAAATTCATATATATATATATATATATATATATATATATATATATATGTGTCCGTTAGCGCGATAACTCGAGCAAAAATGATCCGATTTTGATTAAATTTGGTACAAACGTGTAAACCTATGTTTATTCGAACGAGTTCACGAACCAGCATGATCAGACCATGGGAACGGGGGTTTATGGGGGGTTTTATGGGGTAAAAATGGGTTTTTCCCATTTTTGACCCAAAAAAAATCAAATTTTGCAATTTCTTTCTAAACTATTTTGTAGAGCTTAAAAAAACAAATAATTTAGTATATTGAAGCGTTATAATGCGCCTAATGGTTACGGAGAAAATTCCAAAAGATTGCAAATTTAAAATTCCCATGTTATTCTTATGGAGAATAAGTAAACTGTTGTAGTTTGCTTGTTTATTAACATATTTTGCCCAAATTTGGAACATGTTTTTATTTCTTACTAACAATTAACATTTTACATAAAAAACACTTTTACCCTCCCTGTTGCAGCAAACCTAAGTATGTGTTAAACTGATTCTATTTAAATAGGGATAAATGTGATATTTTTAAGGAGACATTTTAGTGTAAATCCAATCAGGCAAATGGAAATTCGCTTAGTCTGCAGGTTTGCTGCGGCGGGGGTATTTATTGTTTACTGTGATTGTACCAACATCTGTTACCATATCTGGCGGTCTCGCCGACACTGCTAATCGTCCCTCACTCGCAGTCGTGGCAACCTAAGTGGCAACCTAATTGGCTGTTTGGTCAACCAATGTTTAGGATGCTTGACGCGTCAGATAATCAACGCTCTACTGTACATAGATTAAAAACTTTCAAGATTTGCTATTTCTTGTTTTGACTACAACACATTTATCTGTGTATTTTTTTTCCCAACTTTATCTGGGTTTATTTACTCATGTTATGTTATAGGTTCAGATAGGTATAGTTACTTACCTAGACTCAGTCTGCCACTGAGGTAGTGAGATAGGCTGTCCAGAGGATTGCCACATTTGACTACTGGAACATCATCCAACACTCCCAGCTGTTCTACGGCCCTTAACTGTGCCTCACCTACTCGCTCACTCACCTAGCAGACGACAATTGTGTCAGTCTATATAAAAATGTATCGTTTTAGAACAAAGTTTGCTATATTTACAACTAGTTGATAGCAGTGCTCAATTTCTAAAAATGAGGAGTTGGAACAGTAACCTATTTAATGTGATTTGTACCCATTTATTTACCTATTTATGCCAATATATATATATATATTTTAAAGAGAGGTACCGGAACTTTGTTCTGCCGATTTCCCCCACAAATTGAGCATTGTTTGATAGTAAAAGTGTGTATTACATGAATTTAAAATATAATTAGCTCTGCTGGAAGTTAACTAGATTGCTGCATTTGTGAGTTACACCTCAGATCAGGAATTTTGCCACTTTTCCTTAATCCTTACTGTATCCACACAAAAATTGTTTAAAAAAATTATTTGGAATTTTGTTTGATTTTTAGGAAGATAAAAATTCAGTAGGCATCGTAGTTAAATCATTGAATTCATGCAGTTAGAAGGATTAAACTTGTTTCATTAATTTCATGTAGATTTTAAATACTTTACCTTGCCCTTGAGGTTTTCATAGAAAATATCTGCATGAGACAATCCAAGTAATGTGCACATCAGTTCTCTCTGAAAAAAGTTACCTATTTACATACAAATCATAATTTCTGTTTAATTTGATAAAAAAATATACATTACTGTAGGCTACTTATAATAGTCAAAACTTTAGAATCAGTTAAGAACAGGCGTGGAAAAGTTTGGGGGTGTTGCCGCATGTCTTTAGTCGGCTACTTTTAAGTGCAAAAATTTACTTTGAACAGTTAGAACCATTCATTTTTTTCTTTAAACTGAAATAGTATCTTCCATTAGATTTGTAAGCATGTTAAACACTGCGTACTAAATTCAGGACCAGTTTCTAAATAGAAGAAAGAAGCTGTCGTGTCCTCAAACAAAAACAATTTAAAAGATGCTCTTAAATTTTTTACCAGAAATCTAAATAAAATTTGGATTATGGATAAAAGTAAGAGTTTGTGTATACTAGCTTTATATGTAACTTAGTGAAACTTTTATGTAATTCTGTAATAGCATTTCAAAATATTGTAACAAAACCATCATTCATAACCCGACATACCCATGTGATGCTAGGTCCATCTGGATGGAGTGCAGGATGAGCTGTCAAGTCAATAAGTCCTAGATGTTTTAGAGCTTCCATAGTTTTTAGAAAACCTAAACATATACAAAGTGATTAACAAAGGATTCACCTCAATAGGAGAATCCAGTAAACAATGTAACCGGTAGGCGGTAAGTAGATAATTTCACACTTATACCTGATATCCTTAATATTTTCAAAGATTATGTTTTATGGTGATTAGGATTAGGTTAATAAAACTAATTTTAGTAAATTAAATTTGTTAATGGTAGATCTATACCATAAAGAGTGAGTTTAAGAGTCAGTAACCATTGGCATTCAAAGACCCGACTCTGAAGTTAAAAGATAATCTATTGTAAACTTGTAAGCACTGATATTAGGAATTGTTATTAAACAAATGTGTTTTCTAAATGATTGGGATATAAAGATACATTTCCAAATTACCTCTATACCGTAATGTCCCTCTAAACATTGTGTGACATTCCGCCGCTACTCCGTACAACTGAGAGTATCGCAGACTGTCTCGGTTCGGGTAACCTTCCAGAGCAAAGCCTGGCAGGAATTCCAAGTCTTTACCACTCTGGAGTAGTTCCCCACCAGCAGCTACCTCGACCACCTTCAAACATCATAAAAAAATTTAATAATTTAATAATTAAATCATTAATCATTTAAATTTAATCATTTGTTAGAGCCGGGTTTTTCTAAGCGCGGAAGCAGAACATGGAACGCATACTCCTCTTGTCTTAGGTAATGTAATGGTGGTTTATCGTTTTTCCGCGCCTAGGAAAACCTGGCCTAGACTATAAGTAAAAATTATTAAAATAAAATCACTTGCTGTAATGTATTTGAAATTTGGTAAAAGACGGCAAATGAATCGTAAAAGTGGCCGACAACCTCTTAGAAAGATATAACGTGTGTGCGATGTTGACGCATACCAATGCCGTGGCCCTGTATAATGCATTAGAGGAGGCAATGGTAACTGGTAACATAGCTACTGGTAACAAATGGCAACTTGCTCTACTAATTAGGTTGCCGGTTTGATTCTAATACAAACCGAAGCTTTTAGATGGTTTGAAACCGGACCCAGTTTTCAGGGTTATGACGAAAGCTCCTCGTCATATCCCTTATAACCAGGGCTTATAACCAGTCGATCTTAGTGAGTAACATTCATTCATTCATTCGACACTCATCTTCGCCTTAAAATACCCTCTCTGTTGTGTCTAATCTACACTTAAGTTTCATTCGTATTCTGGTCAAAATGCATAGCTTGTTTAGTGTCTCTATGATGATACCTTGGAGTTCTCGAGGTATTTAGCATTTCCCAAGACGTTGAGCAGCACGCCCCTAGGGGACCAAGAGAACTTGTAGCGTAGAGGGTTGTTGGAGTGTTCCGGGGCTGGGAGGCCTCCGCAGTACGACACGTAAGACTCCACCTTGCCCCCCGCCTGATGTACCTCGTCTATACACTCCATGGCCAACAGATGGTCAATGCCCGGGTCCAGACCTACCTCATTGACTACCGTCACTCCAGCCTCCACGGCCCTGTAAATAGTCAGTTTGGAAATGCTAATGCTTTTTGTATTTTTTTGGCAATATCTACGCAAGTGGCATTTTTCCTAAAGAAACTCCAACGCTTTTTTTGGAAAGTGATTCAAACTGCTCAACATTTAGTAAGGGCAAACAAACTTTCCCCTCTGGTACCAAAGTTTGTTAAGCTCTAGGCTTACAACACATCCTACTGTGTTTTATTTATGGTAATGAAAGTAACAGCCATTTTATACTTAAATGACTTAAGTATAAAATACTTAAGTCATGCATATCCTAAGCATGGGGGTCTTACTTTTCGTGCAATCTCATCATCTCCAGTGTGCAGTAGGACGCAGTAACCATGTGAGTGTGGTGGGTGATGCAGGCTTCTGCCACTAGATGGTGCAATTGGAAGGGCAGTAGGGACACCACCAGGTCGGCGCTCTGCACCAACTCGCCAACATGGTCTGGTCGTCGCACAACATCCACCAACACTGGCTCTACTCGCTCAAACTGGTTGGCTAAAGTCGAAACTTCATCCTGCACTGATGAACCTGGCCAGACAAAGTATATGATTACACTTGAAATACTTGAAATTATTTGTTGTATTCATTTTTTTCCAATTTTTAGATCTGAAAATGGAGCTAAGAAGTTTCAAAACTAGTTACCAGTAACACAAAACAGTGGATCAACAATGACAAAGGTACGCGGATTCTATTTTATCGTGAAGACAGGCTGGTCTAGTGGTTGAACGTGGGGCTTCAGTAACAGAAGTTCCACAATTAAATCCCTCCAATCGACCAATATTGCTTAAAGAGTAACAAGCGGCGTTAATAATAGGCGGTAATGCCACGACCTTCTGGGCCCAACCAGGCATAGGCCCAGAATTACTGCCGCTTATTACAGAACAGAAACAGAACAGAAAATTTGTCAAAAAAGTACTATAAAGTCTACGTTAAAATATATTTTTATGATTAATCAGTGTGGCAGATTGCGTGTAATAAATATAAAGGTTACTTACAGTCTTCGCAATCCTGTTAGTTGAGCACTACGGCCGTTTCGGAGATAACTCCATCGTCGGGTGCGTAGTCATTATACACTAATCTGAGCTATTTACATATTTACATTTCTTACGTGGTTTCTTCATTTTCATTGCGTCAAAGTTAAATAAATAGTACATACAACACAAAACACGGACACGACACGAAAACATTAAGGCACGTGCACGGCTAAAAACTGACGACCGACTGAACGAACTTTATCACTGCAAAGGTTTGGTGGACGACTGGAACAGCTGATAACACGTGTACCAACATAGCTGCTCAAATTATACCTTGTCCTGTTTGATTTGTATTATTTTCTCAAAAATTGGATTGGCTGCTGAATTAGTCTGGGAATTAATTATTAAGTTCGGTTCTTTAGCTGTACTGGTGTAAATGTGGAAATTTTCAATACAATTAAGTTTGTGACCTTTGCTACCAATGTGGAGTATTTCTAAACTATTAATTTCAGAGTAGTCGTGGCAATACTGTTGGATGTGTTCTGCATAATTTGAGACAGGATTTGGTTTCTTGATAGCACTTATATGTTCTTTATATCTGGTCTTAAAACATCTACCAGTCTGTCCGATGTAGTAGGAATCACATTCTCCACATTTAAGCTTATACACGCCCGACTTCTCTATGCTCTTTGCTTATTCAAAGGCAATAACAGACAAATTGACCTGTTTGGGAAATATCTTAATAATATCCATCCTAGACTTAAATTCACAATAGAACATGAGAAAAGCTCCTCTATCAATTTCCTTGACCTGACAATAACAAAATCCGATAACAAACACCTTTTTAATATTTATAGAAAACCGACCAGTACAGACACAACCATCCATAGCAGCTCTAATCACCCCCACTCTCACAAAATTGCAGCCTACAATTCAATGCTCTACAGATTGATTAACATACCTTTAAGTGAAGAAAACTATAGAAATGAACTTAACACAATAAAATACATTGCCTTGAATAACGGTTACAGCTCTGACATGATTGATAAACTACACAGGAGAATCAAGAGTAAAGCTAATAATAAAATTGCCAAAGAAAAAACTGATAAAAAGTACGTGACACTAGAGTTCTGTAAACTCAACCAACGTTTAGCAACTCGTCCTTTTAGTAGGCATAACTATTCAGTTGTATACAGAACTAGCAACAACCTTCAACGTAAGTTGTCAGCTCCACGACAAAGGGGTACTACGCCTATACTAGAGAAGTCGGGCGTGTATAAGCTTAAATGTGGAGAATGTGATTCCTACTACATCGGACAGACTGGTAGATGTTTTAAGACCAGATATAAAGAACATATAAGTGCTATCAAGAAACCAAATCCTGTCTCAAATTATGCAGAACACATCCAACAGTATTGCCACGACTACTCTGAAATTAATAGTTTAGAAATACTCCACATTGGTAGCAAAGGTCACAAACTTAATTGTATTGAAAATTTCCACATTTACACCAGTACAGCTAAAGAACCGAACTTAATAATTAATTCCCAGACTAATTCAGCAGCCAATCCAATTTTTGAGAAAATAATACAAATCAAACAGGACAAGGTATAATTTGAGCAGCTATGTTGGTACACGTGTTATCAGCTGTTCCAGTCGTCCACCAAACCTTTGCAGTGATAAAGTTCGTTCAGTCGGTCGTCAGTTTTTAGCCGTGCACGTGCCTTAATGTTTTCGTGTCGTGTCCGTGTTTTGTGTTGTATGTACTATTTATTTAACTTTGACGCAATGAAAATGAAGAAACCACGTAAGAAATGTAAATATGTAAATAGCTCAGATTAGTGTATAATGACTACGCACCCGACGATGGAGTTATCTCCGAAACGGCCGTAGTGCTCAACTAACAGGATTGCGAAGACTGTAAGTAACCTTTATATATATTTTTATGGCTCTCTATTACTTCCTAGGACGCTAAGCTCTTGATTAAAGGAAGTAAAGGAGAGCCATAACAATATATTTTAACGATAGCCTAAAATAATTTGTAAAACTGTTTAAATCAAGAGCTTAGCGTCCTAGGAAGTAATAGAGAGCCATAAAAATATATTTTAACGTAGGCTTAATAGGAATTTCTTGACAAATTTTCTGTTGATCAAATTGCATACTCTACCTACTTACTGTATAGCTACTATTGTACTACTGTGCAAAGAAACATTTATTCAGTATTAAGTTTAGAACAAAGATAGTTAATACTTTTACCTTGAGAAAAAAAATTTGGGGTTATACGAATAAATTTATAATTTTGTATACAAATTAGGATTTTTAATATTCAAGGAAACACCACTTTACCGCACAATTTACAACACTCTCCCAGACATCTGTGCCTTATCTAGTTTTTTATACTCTTTTAGCACGTCATTCATGCTCACTTTTAGAGTCAGGGTGACAAGATATTTACCTAAGGTTATGTGCACATTTTCATCCCTGTTCAGGTACTTTACGAGAGGTGAACTGACCCTTCCTGCTCCTAACACAAGGATCTTCTTTGTTGAACCAACTGCATCCGGCATTTTGTGGCGGCTACGTCTGAAACAACTGTTATTATAAATCTCAGGGTCAATAGAGCAGCGGTTCTCAGCCTGGGGGCAAGAAAGGATTTCATGGGGGCGCACTTTTCGAAAAACTAAAAAAATAAAAATTTTAAATAAATAAAAATAACACAATAAAATTAATTTAGGATTGTAGCCACACAAAACTTAATCACATGATACTGAAAATATAGTAATTAACTACACAGAGGGATTGAGATTAATTTGGCGTGTGGGATGTGTGATGAAAATGCAGGATTCTAAGGGGAGTCTAGGAGCAAAGAAAGGTTGAGAAAGGTAGCCTTATATAATGTAAAAGAATACAAATGTAATATTAGGAGTAGGTACATTAAATTCAATTTAATTTACCAGCTTTATTTGGCTGAAACTTAAATTTTTTTTGCAATAAAAAAAAGAATAAATCCATAATATAAAGTATGAAATTATATTAATTCAAAGTAATTAGAAACCATTAGCCAGTGTAGTAAACTTCAGTTTACCTTTTGAAGCTCGTTTAGACATCAGTCATAGTTTGTTTTGTTTTGTTAAATGGGGCAATATTATAGCAATATTAATTAAGGAGAGGTTATTTATTTTCTTATTTATTTTACATTATATTTATATACATATTACGTTTCTTTTAAAAAAAAAAGTATATAAAGAAGGTTTAATTTAGTGTAAGTTTTAAAATTAAGTGCCAACCGAACAGACGGTTATTTAACCATTAGTTTCATAAAGTGTAATTTTTTACCTGTGAATGTATGTACCAATATGTTGTAAATAAAGCACTTATTCATTTCATTTCATAAGTAGAAACCATTAATTAAAAACATTATAATTACATATTTTGGGCATGTAATATCCTTTAACTGAAAAAAATTCATAATAAACATACAGTTAAATTTTTTTGTTCTAGGACGCTAGGCACGAGCCTGGAATTGTTTTTCACATTACTTCAGGCTAGACCTACGGGTTGCGGCATTATCACTTTGATAAAATCTATTAGTCATTTGGAGGACTTGAACCTGGGACCTTAGGGACCGATGTCCCACGCTCTAACCACTACACCAGCTCGCTCCCCCAACGGTTTATAATTGCCAAAATATATAGTGTTATATAGCCTACATATTTAATTTTTAAACTAAGATTAGCAAAGCTGTTAACTGATTTAACCTAAAAATAACAGGTAGGTTTAAGTCCGAAAATGTAAAAAAAACACAAACTGTTTTCCTTATTTAATTGAATAAAAAATTATATTTGGTATGGTAAATAATAAAAACTTAATTATTGAAGAAAAACTACTTACTTGGATTCCTGCCTCAAATCTTGAATGTATTCAAACTTGGGTGTTAGTTTACCATTACTTGCTATGATGGCCTGCCAACACAAAGATAACAAAATGATAAGTGTTTAAGCTTAATTGGCAAGTCTTTTGAAGTGCTATTCGTGAATTTACATATAACAACTGTACCATTAATTAGGAAGCAAAAAATATACATTATCACTCATATTTATAACCAATTACTATAAAAGAATGGTAAACCAAAATAATTTTATAATGCTTGATTAAATAATTACACTTGCCAACAAATAATTTGTCAACATTATCGCTTATCATGTTTAACTAATTTAAAGTTTATTAATACAATTACGTTTCTTAGATGACCTAGACACTCACATTGGCTACAACGGTGTCAAAGTTGTGACTCTCAAGAGGTTTGGTTGCGTCTGACTGAAGAATATCAACAGCATATGGCATCACAAGGTCACCGAAAAAGTCAGTTGATTCTCTCGGCAGCTGAGTCGGCATGTTATCAATCGAGCAGACTAGGAGTCCGGCACCTTTGAAACTGGCAACAAACAGTTGGTTGTTTCATGCAAGGATCATGTTTTGGTTCATAGGTAATTCTGAAATGTCTTTCAAAGGTATCTAGGTATTTGAAATGACTAAGTGTTGGTTATGAACCTGTTATTGAATTACTATAATTTTGATAGCAATTTTCAAGCGTATGGTAAAATGCTCTTTCAGTTAAATTTGTCTTCGGCACTTGCTCAGTTACAACGCTCAAAATTGTAATATATTCTAAAACTAGGGAGAGTGAGACGAGTAAAACGGCTTGTACCTTTTATATTCCTTGTTGCGGTCCGCATCGTAGAGACAGAAGGGCGTGTCGATGGTAGTACACTCGTTCATGAACTCTATGGAGCCGCCAGGGTCAGCACTGATGTCGCAGATGGCGAGTGTACGGTGGGGCAGTGCGGGGGCACCTTCACTGACGGGGAGCCAGGGTGTTTGTGCGGAGGCTAGGAGATTCTTGGCATCTGGTAGTGTCAGTAGCTTGGGCGCCCCGACTGCCCAGTAGATCCCGTTCACTATCACTGATGCATACGGGGCGATCTAGGATTGATGGAACGTTTTATGGTTTTACGTGTTTGCAGAAATATTGTCACTAGCTGACGTTTTAAATGAATCATGATTATTGTGTGTGAAACATGACATGTTGGTGAATTAAAGTTTTAGTTACAGTAGTAACTCCTCCATTGCCATCACTGATATGGTAGGAATGCAAATGTGACAATCGGAATGGGGTCACAGCACAAAAAGTGTTTTAACCTTCATATTTTTAACTAACAAACAGGTATAGCTTGGCTTTTAACTTATGTTGAGGCGAGGTACCTGATTACTGAAAGAACCTGGAACAATGACTGGGACGACTCAGCAAGTAAATCCCATTCATGCCTCAAATACACCACTGACGAGAAACTTACAAAAAATGATTAATTCATCAACTGAAAAAAGCAAATAACTATATTCCAAAGTTATTATCAAACAAAACTTGTGTGTTTTTGCCAATTCAATATAACCTTTTTTTACTAGCTAGTTTGGACACTTAAAGTCAACTGATTAACAAGGGACAAACATCTTATATAAGCAAATTGTCACCTTCTTCCCAAACGTTGACATGTAGAGTTCTGGGTGAGAGTCGTAGTCCTGTGGATCGTAACCTCCCCCCTCCCTCCTCTGTAGGTGGTCTCTCCTGCGCACTTGACACCCGTACACTTTGTTTGTAACTGTGAAAAATTAAAAGATCCTTAAGAGTCGCCGTTCTTGATAAGACCATAATTTTATTCAGCTAAGTACGCTAAGGAGTTCACAAAAATGGTTAGATATAAAATGTCTAAACAAGTTATAACATCTATCACAGTCATCGTAAAAATTTGTTCACATTGATTTATCCACGTATAAACAGTAACTATAATAGCGTATTACTATTAGTAATGTAAATTATTAACATAAATTATGTAAAATACAAACATTACCTCCGTGCTCTGCCACTTTCTGCAGCATGGAGGGAGGAACATACTCATGAGGTAGCTCTTGGAATATCTCCTGCGCTCCTTGCGAGACATTACCAGACCTTGGAGAAAATAAATGCGGAGATCTCATAAAAGTATGACTTTAAATACAGTATATTTAGTCTTCAACTTCTAATTTCATTTTAGCTAGGATTGAATAGCCTGACTACCTTGTACTGTCTTTTACTATAACTTTTTAAAGACAGAAATAACAATGTTTTCATTGAACTTCTCAAATTAACAGTTTTTCGAGTTTTTATTATATTTTGTGAAATACTTTGGAAACACTGTATATCTATTACCCTATTGGCAATAATAAAATCAAACAATCATTCTTGTGGTAATTTTGTTTCCCCCACTTCCGTCGCTTTTACTGTGTACAGTTACTGCAACAAATAATTGCTTTTGGATAATTTTTAAACAAATAGTGGTGTGACTTTTAGTGTTGTTAAGAGGGTTTTCTCTGACTATACGCCAGTGGTGTAGTGGGGAGGGACGTGTGGAAACGGTTTTCCCACTCTGCTTTTTCCTGAGGACCTATGTACTGTATATACTATGTTTGTGACCCTGTATTTTTTTTGCAACACACCACTGCTGAACGCCAACCTAATTGACAAGATTGACTTCTTTACTTAATTATTTATTTCGGTACTACACCAACAGGTGTGAATGAATACCATTATAAAGAATTTATTTGCGACATGTATTTTGCGGTCTCAAAATAGTTACAGTACAAATATAGATACAATCACTGTTCATAGCTTTTCAACTGAACTAAACAAACTGAATATCCAGTCCCTTACCCAGTAAAGACAAATATGAGTGGTCCGATAGACTTGGGCATCATACCCAGAGCTATCTCATAGCCAGCGTCTCGTATTGCCTGTGTAGCCATGGAAGAGTTGCGGTAATTGTGTGCCGGACCTATATGCTGAAAATTGGTGCCATGTTAATTCTTTAATTTTGAGTAAAAAACAACAAAAATAAAATGTTGAGAATTCCTTAATGGATATAGGTATGGGTTTCATGTAATTCAGTTTTTGATCAAGACGTAGAACCTGCAGTTTGACGGATACATACCATTTTGTAAAATCATTTTTTGAAATGTGAAATAATTCCTTGGACTTTATCCTCATTTCTTGTTAAATAATCGGCTGAGAACCAAACAGCAGCATCAGAATGTAATTCCTCCATTGTATTGTAAAAAACAACTTTAAAATTCCTGTTTATCCACAAAACATTTTCTAGAATGTTCTAGGAAGCTCTCTGATATTTTAGAAAATAGTGGTTTCTGGAGGACCAATGTTATCTGTTATCGAAAGGTAAAACCCAAAAATCGTTCCCATGCAAAAAAAAATTAACAATGTCAAAACTTGTATATTGTAGGAATGTTATCCTGTTAAAAATGAATGAAGTTGAAGTCATATAATTTGTTAAACAACCTTAATAAAATGAACGATTTACGTAATCAAAAATTTGAAAACAACTAGAAATAATCATACCATGAATGGTGTGTGGTGACCTAAAGCAAGTAGCCGTAGACCTAGACCATGCAGTATATTGACCATCCCAGCAACTCCAGCGTATTTACCAAACGCAACTATCCTGTGGCCAAGCTCATCCACTAACTTCTCATAGTCGACCAAACGGATGTTCTGTAAATTATCGTAACTGTAATAAGTAAGTGTTTAAACTAGTGAAATTATACATGACAAGTTCCTGTGATTTTCATACAAAGACATTTTTATTTGAGATAAAATTGGTTTTCATTTTTAAAATTTAACAATTTTTGTTGATCAGTCCAAGAAATTTTAGTTGTATGTAGATCGTGTCAATTAGAATGGCAAGCAGAATGCATGTGGGCAAAATAAGCCTTCCCCCCATTGCTTTTGTTATTTTTAACAGTCTTAACAACAATTAATTGCCGTTAGACCAATTTAATACCATTAGTGTCTAGCGGTGTGATTTTTATTGTTGCTGAGAGCCTTTACCACATCTCTCCCTACCATTGACGTTTAAACTTTGAGATACATGACGGAATTTTAAAAGAAAGTCAAGTTTCTATTTAGAATTTTTTAAGGACTAGAGTTCACCTATAGCTTACTTGAGACAAATAGGGTTCAAGGGCTTCTTCTCTGAGAGTTGATTGAAGAGAAACGTACTAGGACAAAATATCTGTGCTATGTCTTTTGTGACCTTTCATTGCGTATCCCTTAGACTCATGACTCTAATTTTTCCCCCAATAGGTTGACAGTCTCTTTCAACCTTGCATTTGTCTGTCTACGTGGAACATATCCACAAAGCAAGGAGTGATCAGTATTAGGGTGAGCTGTACTGTACTAACAAAATTTAGTTGCTGGTACCTAAATCGCCGTCATGGATTTGAATTCTACCCTGCCCCCGACTCACCTTAGCCAATCTTCTCAAGTAAGCTAGCTAAAATCTATTCCTTAAAAAATCCAATATACAATACAGTATTAACTTATACAGTTACCTTTTCTAGGCAAGCATCAAGCAGAGGCATGTTGGATTCCTGAGCCTTGATTGTGTGTGAGAACATGCAGTAAGTCTTGTTGGGAAGCAGCAAATCAGCTGGGACCTGCTTCACTCCGAATATAACCGATGCTTCTGATATGTCTTCTTGTGGAATAGCACCAGCATTTATATAAGACTGAAACATACTTTATGTAGCTTACTCAGTTTTAATGTTAAACTATTTGTTCAATAAATACTTGTGTTACTAGTTTGATCTTTCTTTACTTTGTTGATGACTAATTTAGTGTATGAATAATGTTAGGATTTTCACCAAAATATTTGTAGAAATTCTTTGTTTACAAACTTATCTTTTAGTTCATAAACTGCACAGTACCTGTTTTCACACATCACAATTATTACCAGTTAATTGATATGGGGACACTACTTACAGTGGTATTGTAGGTACCTGTATTTACTCTGAATGGTTCAAGATGATTTCTCAGATTTGTGAGAAATCTATTTCATGTCATGATCTTCAAGCGCTAATGTTGACTAGTTATTTTTCTTCTTTTAGGAAATATTTTATGATTTGGAGGGGTCAGAGCAACAATCAACCAAGTCCAAAGTTCAATAATTCGCCACCAGAATGGTTAGTTTGTTTATGCTCTGAGCTCTGACGTACTGCAACAAAGTTTCATAGCAACAACCAACCAGTCCAAATTTTTAAGGTTATGTTGATCCATCATTTGTTTGTGTTGTTTTCGGACAGTGATTTGAGCCCAGGAAGTGATAAAGGTAATGTTTATAATATTTATTACAACCTAAGTTATGAATTATTATTAGTCTATGTTATTTTATTATTAAGATAGAATGCATTATGTAACTTTTTGTTTGTTTGGAGCAACAAGAAACACATTTTGACTTTAATTTAATTTCTTTTGACATAAATCCTAGTTAATTATTAAATAAAGTTTGGATAAGGTTTTAGTATGACAAGTTGTTTTTCTTTTAGGTCAAACTAGTGGCAACAATGGGGACGATGCAGAACAGAAATCTTTTCAGCAGGATATTGAAGCTCAAGGCGACCTGAATGAGGAAATAGAAAACTCCGAACCTAATCCTGAAGGTAAGCCAAGGCGTATAATTTAAATCAAAAGTCGTTATCCCAAAAACAATAATCCCAATGAATTTTAATTAATAATTTGGTGTGAAAATGAAACATTGGTGTTCATTATTCAGGATTTCTATAACTGTTGTGTTTCTGTTTCAGAAATCTTAAACAACCCAAGTAGCAAAAATCGTTGGCAAATCGTTGGCCCAACGTTTCTGTCGATCGTTGGCCAACGGTATGTTTTGGCACTGAGTCTTACGGTTGGCCAACCAACCAATTTTTGCGGAAGGGCCAACCATCCCATTGGGCATAACCATAAAAAACACAAAATAATAAAGATTTTGTATGCAAAGCATAATTATGAGTTGAGTAAATTGATTAAATAGTTCATAAAAACTTATTATGAAAATAAAACGAAATAAAATTTTTTGGCCGGGACGGGTCTCGAACCCATACCTTCGACATGTGAGCCTCACGCCTTACCTCTGAACTAACTGTGCTTGTTGGTTATGAGTGGTTTCAAGTGGTAAAAGAGTAGCCGACAGGTGCAATGGTCACAATTAATACTTTAAATATTTTTGATGCTACAGTATAATATGATTCTGTTAATCTGTTTAGGCCTCAAGTAGTTGAATTGTTTTTCTGGTAGTTGGAGAGGATACTGGTATTTGAATATAGATGATTTAATTACCATTAGATATTAGTAGGCTACTGTTATAATTGATTGTTATATAATTAATTAATCTTTTCTCTATAACTATTCAAAACTTGCTTAAATAAGTTAAAGAATATTACAAAAAATTAATTATAATAATAATTATATGTTAAGCAGGTGTTCCCCACTGTATCTAGTATCACAACATCATCTGACTACATTCATTATTGATCCAAATTTTTACAATATTTGTCTTATATTCTGCTGCCATAACATTTATGTACTTTTAAATAAATCAATTTGTTAAAATTCGTTTTAGAATGTTTTATACTTAAACCCAACGAATGCCCAACGAAGGCCCAACGATTCTTTCCTTTGTAGGGCCAACGAATCACAGTTTCCGTTGGGCCAACGTCGGCAAATCGTTAAAATTTTTGCCAACCATTTACCAACCGTGCTGACCATTTCCCAACGTTGGGCCAACGATGTGTGCTACTTGGGAATGAACAACAACAAGGAGGAAAATGACAAGAAAAGAGGATGATTGGGAAAGGAACAAAAGGAAAAGTATGATTGAGAGGGCAAGTCAGAAAAACAACAACTTGTACGTTCCAGAGAGGACTGGTTTGAAATAATAAAGTCAGCAAAACTCAAGAATCCATGTTTAGAAGTTCACAAAATGAAACGAGAAGAGGGACCTGTCAATTGGTTGAACATTAGATGGATCAGACTTCTTAAAGGAGAATCTTTCACTGTGTTCTCATTGTGTAAAGAAGAGCCTTTCAGATAGTTGGACTTATAGCAGTACGCCAAAACAAAACCAAGAAAAAATACAACAATAAAAAAGGATTGCTCTTACAATCACTTGTTAATGTTCAACAGAGCCCTCTCTATCCAAACCGTGGACCGGTCACACAAGCAAAAAAAGATGACATGCAATCTCTTATACCGTACATACCCTTCCCCCCACCATCACTGATACTTCAAGAAGTTACTACAAGAAGAAGGAATTTGGAAGTGGACGAGGAAGCTACTGTAATGAGGACAATAATGAAATCTTTTACCCGTAACTATCCGTATCTTTGATCTGTATGAGGGTCCTCTAGTAAATCTTTTTTTGTAATTTGACTGTTCATTAATTGAATCTTTTATCCTCTGCCATTATGACAATGTAATATTCATTTGATTTCCATCTAGAAAATGCAATTTAGTAGTGTTATTACTATCAAATTTAATTGTTTTGTTGGAGTTGGTAGGATAATGCAAAGCTAGTATTGAAAAACTTTCAGTGTATCATTCCAAGCAAGTCCACAAAAAAAATTTGCTTCTTAATTTAGAAAAATCCTTTTTCCCTTTAAAAATTTGATCAAACAACAATTTTTTTATGGATTTACACCACTAAAAAAATCTTACTAATCATACTAATATTATAAATGTGAAAGTTTGTGTGTTTGTTTGTTTGTTTGTTTGTTTGAAGTTCAATCACGCATTAACTACTGGTCGGATTGTGTTGAAATTTGGTACGATGATAGCTCACCTTCCCGATTAACATATAGACATATTCTTACCTCAATAATCCTTTCGGGCTCCGCCCCAGCAGCTCTAGAGTTTCCCATGTTAACCTTATGAGTATTCATATTTAAAAAAAATTAAATAATTTTGCCAGCTGTTTCAACTACACAATTTGTTCCTATGATGTTCAATAGCATTAAAAGGTTATACGGTTTACCAAAAGGGTGCAGCACCATTATAGTTCTTTATACATTTATGACAACAGCTAATTTGAACCAAGCAGCAACAAAACCTGAGTGTGTGAACTTTACCTCTTTCTACTGTTTAGGTGAAGTGGTAGAACATCATGGCTATGGTAGATATTCTATAAACTAAAGTATACGGTAGATTATAGTAAACCAAATTTTCTCAAAACGTGTCCTCTCTCATTGCAAATGCAAAGCACAAGTATTTAACTGCAATAAGCATTGTATATTAACCCCGTACAAAGGACGGGTACTCAGCTAGTATTATAAATGTGGAAGTTTGTGTGTTTGTTTGTTTGTGTGTTTGAAGTTCAATCACGCATAAACCACTGGACGGATTGGGCTGAAATTTGGCATGATGGTAGCTTACATTCCCTTTTAACATATAGGCATATTCTTATCTCAAAAATCCTTTCGGGCTCCGCCCCAGCGGCTCTGTAATTCCCCATGTTAACCTTATGAGTATTCATATTTAAAGGGAATTAAAGAATTTAGTCAGCTGTTTGCTGTTTCAACTAAAAAAGTTGGTTCTATGTTATGGAAAAGCATTAAAAAGTTATAAGATTTACCAACAGGGTGCAGCACTATATTTTTTTGTTGCATTTATGAAAACAGCTAATTTTAACTAAGCAGCAACAAAAAACTGTGATTCGCAATGAGAACTGTCAAAGTAGGATTGTTTACAGTTATGTTTATGTTTTTTATTTCGTGAATAATTTGTGATATTTTGCGAATTGTTGATAATTTATTTTTCTCTATTGTTTAGGTGAAGTGGTAGAACATTATGGCTATGGTAGATGTGTAATACTATAGAACTAGAGAACCTGTGCGGCTCAATGAGCCGCATAGTATAAAACATAACGCCGAGGAAAACGTTATGCTTAAATTTGAGTAATTCTAGTAACATCTTAGAGTTGTTTAAACACTTGTTAGAAACTAATTTGTATTTGTGTCGTCAAGGTTCACCTATATCTGCTTTGAATAGGCTAAGGCAGCAACACCATTGAAAGTTGGTTAACGTATTTCTACATATAAAAACATAAGGTCCGCCAATATTTGGTTTAATCTTACTACTTGTACTTATCATAGTCAAGGCATTATTATAGTTTCTCATAAATCTTTTGAAATATCTCGATCTGTCAGTGTCAGAAGTAAACCTTTCTTGCATGCATTAATTTGATCTGACATTATGCAAGTTTACTTTACCACCGTAACAACACTCTGTGCTTCGTATATTTTATCACTTCCAAAGTCAGTTGCATAACAGAGCTGGAAAATATTATTCATCTCACCAAGTGAATGTGTATCTGGATGGGTATCTGTTAGACCAGGCCTCTCTTTTTCTACTCTCCTCATACGCACAAGATATCTTATTATTAATTGTGTCCTCCTCCCGTGTTAAATATTTCTTCTTTGAACTTGAGGCATTTTCTGTTCTTCCAACAAAACTGATTAACTGTTTAACTTGGTCTTAACCTACTGAATATACAAACATAAATATTTACTCCCAAAAAGCTAATGAGTATCTTTTTATAAACAGCTGTTTTTTGTTTTTAAATTTGTTCCATGTATTTCTTATGGAGAAACCCCGACCTTTGAGAAGGCCTCACGCCCTTAAGAGTAGGAATTTTAAAATTCTAAAACCTTATTGCAAAACTACATATTGAGACGAATCTTTTGACACCTTAAACGTTGAAATTGGTCCACAAATAAGGGAGGAGTTGCGTTAACAAAAAACGGCTTCACGTATTATATATATAGATACTGTAAATTAAAAAAAAAACAAATTTTATCAAACTGTATCCTCCCTTATTGCAAACGCAAAGCTTGAGTATAACTGCAATAAGCATTTTATGCTTATGTTCCAGCCCCGTCGTACGAAGGACGGGTACTCTGCTAGTATATATATATTTCATAGGTCAAAGGGTGTTAAAGTTATAAAATTGTAACTTTAAATCTATTTTTCTCAGCTGTTACTATTTTTTACTTTGTTGGTTGTTTCTCTGATTGTCCATTTGTAATTAACTCTTTAACTAAATACCAGGGGGTTAGCTGTTGCTCACAATAGATAGTTATAAATAGTCTGGAAACCGTACCTGTACGGGGTATGCTCGTCGGTTGGACGGCTGTATGAGCACCTTGACGCCGGCCCTCACTAGTTTCCGCACGTTGCTTGGGGCCAGAGGTGCTCGTCTCTCCCACACACTCTGGTCTTCCCTGCGAATCGCCATTACCTTCCCCTTCAGCGGCTAAAATCCAAAATCATTATCATCATTACTACCATTGTAATATTTTAGACATCAACGCCACCTGTGAATGCAAGTTGAGAGTAGAATGGAGTGCGATGATCTGAGTAGCTTTGTGACTGAGATCAGCTGTTTCCTTAGCCAAGTCCAGTTGTCAAGGACAGCTGAACCCTGTTTCAAACATCAAAAAGCTACTGACTTCTGCGGATTGATCTGGCAACCATTTGATTTTTTGTTGAGCACTATAAACACTCAGTTACCCTATCCAGCTCATTTGGTAATGATTTGGTCTTCTTTTGAATTGCTATTTCCAAGAGCCCATTATAAAAATAACATATCAAATACAGTAATTAAGGATCTTGACCCTCTCAAGAAATAAAAACACCCCACATTCCATCTAAGAAACTGTACTACACTTCAATTCACTGTACTGACTTCACTTAACTGTTAATTATTCACCAGCACGCCAATAAAATAAATTAGCACTTGTTTCAAAATTTAAAAAGCAACTAACATGTTTTGTGACAACCAAACTTTCTGAACCATCATAAATTAACACGATCAAGCTAATTGCATATAGAATAGTGGATTAATATTTACTAATTCAGAGTTTGGAGAATAAGCTGATAATTTCTAAAACTTTGCATTATTCTAGATTAATATAAGAACAAGGTATTATTATTTGTGCAAATAAGATTCTAGTGTAGGATATTATAGCTTCTTCACACTTGGATAGGCAGGAAATTTTAAGTTTAATACAGTTTCTAGTAGTTTTCTGTTCCAGTAACCTAACTTATAAACATAAAGCATTGGTTTTAACAAGCTATTCAGAGATTATTAGAAATACTTACAAACTTTGCCTTCTGGATGATTGTAGAGTAGAGACGGAGTTGATTCATATTGGTGTTTATAGATTTACCTCTCCTAAAATAAAGCAAAATCATATTTAATTGATCACTCACAAGTTACAGTAAAAAAAAAACTATATGAATGGATTTAACACTATGATACGATTAATTGTCATGTTAATTAACAAAACTAGGTCACTAACTAAGATTTTAATACAAACTTTGAGACAGACTGAATTCTTAATTCACAAGGAAATAATCTGGTTTTAGTTTTATCAGTTGGAAGAGGTCAGTTCCAGGTTATCGGTATAAATTTTTGTTTTCAAACCGGGGCCTCTAGATTACTTAAATAATAGATTACCGATTACTGTAGTTTCCAAAAAGCCTATGTACCATAAACATCACTGTTAGCTGATGAGCACAAGTAATTTGTGGTGCATTTATTTTGTTATTTATTTAACAAAAATTGTATTTTTCAAGTTATTTAGTGAGAGAACACTCCAAACCCTAGTATTTATTACAATAAGATTTTCTTACAAAGTATTACTCATTAATTCAAATCCCAGCACAAAGTCTAACTGAGTATAATCGTATCGTTGAATTTGGATTGCAGTAAAACTATATAAATTAATATTATTTCCAAAAAGGTATTTTGGTAAATTTATTATGTATTTGGAGAAGGTTCAATATGGAGACAGTTCTCTAAATTCCCCATTTTCTTGTTTTTGCTCAGAAAGATTATTGACCTAAAACTCAAGTTGTGCACTAAACCATTGGCACATTATTATATCTAAAATCCATTGGTGTTAGGTAAATCCATTGGTGTTAGGTAGGATTTGAACCTGGACATCCCAGGCACAAGGCCCTTACACCAGACCAACTGTACACCAAAATCTATTACCTATAAACAACTGAAATTTAACATCTTCTGCAGTACTCACCTTAAAATATATCCTTTGACTATTAATACAACTCTGTAAAACTGTCTGAGAACTAAACTGTGAACTTAGTTGTACTTAAGCTAAGGATGGAATCATTGATGTTATTGACCTCATCCATTATCACTTTAAACTTTCCACTACAATGTTGAGCTGGTTATTTTCACAAATTTTGTTTCTGACCAATCCTGATTCACTAAGTACACTACGAAATACGTTATCCTATTTGATTCTTTTGTTGTTGTTTATCAAACAAAGAACGTAAGTAAACAAGATAAGTGTAGTGTAATGATAAATTGAATGAATGACATAGTTAATTGTGTAGTTGTATATCTACTACAAACTCATTATACCACAATACAATTTAATTGCTAATTAACTTTGATTCCCTTTTAGTCACTTTTGGTATTATCTTTAATGTGTAATTTTTAAAATTATTTTGCTAGTCAAGTGATTAGCTTTTCAAACTTTGATGCGAGGGCGACGGGTTTAATTCTTTCCCTCAAAAGCTTTAGTTGCCTTCTTTCGAAATTCCACTTTGGAGTGGGATAGGCACAAAAATATAATCAATAAAATATAATCAAGATAAAATTGGTATTGTTTTTAACGAGAATTGTTTAATTTGTCCCCACTAATTGTTTAGGACTACTGTAATATATTCAGATTATAGCCGAATTCCTTTTGCAAAGTATCGGTAAAACCATAATTTATTAACCTAATCTTTGAGACAGACATAGTTATATTATTTTAAGGTGAATGTGGATGACATGGATTGCAGAATGGAGTGAGATGATCTGTGTAGTTTTGTTACAGACTAAAATCAGCCGTTTCCTTATCTAAGGTACAAATTACAACGCTCAAGGACAGCTGGCCCCAGTTTCGAGCATTAAAAAACCTACTAACTTTTCTCAGGTTAGGCAACCTTTAGCTACTATACTAGTTTGATAACAAATTAAAGACTGTCCATCCCAATTTATTTTTCCCACCTTCACATCCTAGGACGCTAGGTTTTGACGAGAATCGTTTACACATTACTTCAAGCTAGGACAAGAGGGTCGTGGTATTATCAAAGTGTATTGGTGATTGGCGGGATTTGAACGCTGGACCTCATTGACCCAAACCCCTCCGCGCACGAGTGAATACTGATCTGAAGTTACTATAGCTTAACATCAAGTTAGACTGTTCACCACAACAGGATATCCAATGGTTTCACTTTCGTCGATTGACCACCGCAGGGACAGATATCATTTCACTTTTCCCGCCACCCTGCCACTGAGCGACTGCGCGTGCGCCGTTGCGCTTTCTGAGTGCTGCGCAGGCGCTAACATTACGACGCAATAACTAGGGAAAGTTTTATGGTCATTGTAATCAGCGATGGTATGATTACGTTTTACGGTTATGAATTCCTGTTTGCAGCCTTGTAACCGTGATTCACAAGATAACAAGAATGATTCGGTAATATCTTAGAGTGATTGTTAAATTTTTGTAAAAATGTTTGTAAATTAATTTTATAGGTTTAGCTGATTATATATGACGTATTTACCGGATTGATTGCGTTTTTAGGTCGTATATATCCGTCGGAACATAAACTCCATTGTAGCATTAAGTTAATTTTAACTAAGATTTTTCTGTGATATTGATATTTGGTTGCTAAAACTGGTCTTATTTTTTATTTGTAAAGATTCGAAAAACGTCTTTTACTTTTGTAGTAGAAATAAATCACTGTCCAGTCAAAAATTTAGATACTCGAGTTTGATCTTTTATTGCAGCGTAACCAGTAGACTTAGGAAAATACTTTTGACATCATATTTTTACAAATTTATTTCTGTGTTTATGTGTGCTGGCTTCAATTTTTTTATGCTTTTTCTACTCAGCCTTTCATCGGGTTGAATGAAAAAAGTACAGATTTTTCAGAGCTTTCTTACAATGAGCGACTTTAACATTTTATAACAAAAGATTGATCTCTAACCGTCATGAAATTTTGACAGCTTTTAGAACATATACTTATAAAGCATAACCTTTATTTTTTAGTAAGTAGTAGCGCTACACACATGTGCAAAAAAGGTTTAACTTTAAGCTTATATGAAATGCTGTATTTCCCGAGAACGTCTAGGTATAGAAGGACTTCTCTGCAACTTTTGGGTGGTTATACTAGAAAGAAAGACTTAATATTTCGTTTAACAAAAACATTTATTTACAAATCAAAGTTAAATGTGTAGCTATGTAAATGAGTAAAATGAGCTAAACGAGGTAAACACTGGATTCTTAACCTATTACTACCTAACCAAACACATAGCAACAACTTTAACTAGGTACAGTTTAAACAGCCATATCTAAAAACTGATAATATAGAATACGTATAAAAGTCGGTTTGCAGTCTTGTCTTTGGTATATTTTCACAATAATGAAATTTTTTTATGTATTTACATTTTTACACTAACCTATTTATAACTTACAGACAATATAAACAATATAATAGCTCGCAATACAATTAGATAATATAGCAGAAGAAATATTGCCAAAATGTACGAGTGTTCATATTTTATATTGTGTCGAGTTACAAGGTAAAGTTTTGTTGACATTAATATTTTATTCAATCATATCAAACAATGCCAGTTTCTGAATACGACTACGACAGAAATTTACTTGTACTGTATTAGCAGTTTACCATGAAATAAACCATACATAAACAACACTATCAATTTAATACGATTATTTGATTATAATATTTTGATATTGTTCTCAGTAGTAGGTCGTCATTTCAATGAAAAGTACTTAAGTATTTGATTTTAGTATGACTAGGGGGTTTATAGCGAAAATTCGTCTACGGAATCAAAGTAGGCAGTTTATACCATATTTTGGATTAGAGAAAAACTTAACCTCTGGCTTTCATTGCTTCTAATAATGCAATTTTAAAGACTTTTGGTTGTTGAAGATTCTATATTTTGTCTAACATTTTGATTAGTCTAAAAATCTCCATAAAAATCAGACTGAATACAAAATTTTAACACACATCCCTTAATTTTGTAGTACAAACTCTGCTTGGAAGCACGTCACTAATCTAGTCCTACCACAGTACTCCTGTATCTTACGATTATTATTGAACATGACTACGAAAGATACCCGATAATTTGGAACATTTCAGTCTGATGAACGTGGTCAAGAAGTGACTAAGTCAAGTCAACGCTGGTAAATTTGTCAACTCCGGTGACGAATGTTCCTTACAATAGTTCCTTGCCTCACTGTTTACTGTAGTTGATGACTTCCACCTTGTAGGCTGACCCAGCCCCGTCGCCGTCTCCCATCTGGACCGACTGCTCCCACTTCTGCATGACCCCGGGTGTCCGCTGAGTGGCCGGCCAGGCAGGGGTCACTCGATGAGAAGACGCACTCTTCTGCTGAGTCTGTAGAGGGACCGGGTTGTGGGGAAGTACTGACTGGGATTTGACTGGAGCCTCAACAGGGGTTTTAACATTGTGCTGCTGAACATGCCACATGCTGTGCTGAGGCGTCTGCAGATGATGTCCTGACCAGATGACGCTGGAAGGGTGACTCTGGGGCGGGGAGGTGGAAGGTTGCGGCCATTGCTGAGGTTGTGGCACGGGGAGAGCTTCAGGCCAGTTCTGAGGGGCTTGTGGCTTACGACGAGGTTGTGGATGATTTTCAGAAAACTCTGCTTCAAGAGAATGAGCAGAATGATAAGCAGGCCGAGTGTAATGTTCTTCCTCACTAGAGGGCTCTCTAAAATCAATTTGCTTACTCCACTTGGCGTTCTTAGTTTTCCTCATTTTCTTCCTCTCCTTTGGAATATATTCAGGAAATCTTTCTAAAGAATCCTCTTCGCTTCCTTCTGATTCTTCTCTAGAGTAGTTCATTGGATCTCGATTATATCCTCGATGGTTGTGAAGTTCACCCACGTCTTTCCAACCACGAAAGTCTGACATGGGTTTCCATCCCTCTTTTTGCATTCCTATTACGGTTGGCTTGGTCGGGAAATTCACAAGTTTCTCCTTTCTTGACCTATGTAAATTACGTTTTCCTCCAATAACACCTTCTTCCCGGAGTTCTCTCAAGTCCTCACTTGAAATCAGCCAGTCGTCTTCATTTTCACCCTTGCCTCTTCCAAACCATTCGTTCACATTGATAGGTTCCCATGTTGGTCGTTGTTCACGTTGATCTTGATGTCTTCCTCTCGTGTCTTCAGATTCGTTCTCCATACTCCAGTCTGCCTCATGGCTGTGGTAGTCTTGACCTCGTGAGTATCCTTGTTCCTCTCGATGTTCCATCCCTCGCTGCGATGCCAGGTGTTCAGCATGGTCCTGATGATCACGCTGTACCAGCACTGGTTGCAGATGGCTGTAGCTTCCTCTTGCCTGGTGCTTTACTCCGCGGTGTTTCTTCGGCCTCCTCCTTGGCAGTATCTCCTCGTGCTCCTCATGATGATGCTCTAGTTTCTTGGCGTGCACCTTGTGTATGTGCACCGGCTTGTAGACGTCGTGGTGGATGTGCTTTATCACGTGTGGCACCTTCACTATTATCTTCTTTCTGGAACGGAAATAGTGAAATAAATGCACCGTTGACAAAAATAATCAAGAATATAAATACAAATACCCCCTGCCGCAGCAAACCTGCATAGCGCATTTCCATTTGCTTGATTGACTATAATATTTCCTTGAACGTGTCACATTTATTCCCTACTTTAAAAACAGAGAAATTTGCTTAAACTCGTTACTCATTCTTAGTTTGTTATTCACCAATCTACACATCCTGACGAAAAACACATAAGCATGAATAATAAATCAAATGAACATTGTGGTGTATTTTAGAATATAAAAATTAATCAATTTAGAGTGTGGTGACACCAGTAAGATTATTTCCAAAAGAAAAAAATATCAACACCAAAAATCAAAGGGCTGTGCACAAAATATTTACAAAATAGAAATTAAAATATTTGATATGCCTTGGCAAAAATTTCCACCCTAATAGATTCACATAGAAATGAATGCACTTAAGTGTCAAGTGATTGCATTACCGAGTACACAATCAAAACAATGTAACACAAGAAGAAGTAAGGAAATGCTTTTACTGAGCATTCTTAAACAAAGGGTGATTTATGGTGTTCTCCGAAGGAAGAAATTTGCTGTGAGTGGGTCTTTGGGTAACCCGAGGCCGAAGTGGGTTAAAGACAGCCGCGGTGCTTTGTCACCTCAACAGGTGTGTAAAAAACCTAATAGGCACATTGTTGTCTGCAGCTGCCTCATTGTCAGGCAAAGTGTCTGACATGCATCAGCTTGCATAACTATTATCACTGGACAAATTGCCTGATAGCATGATGGAGTAAGGCTTGCTACTTCCTAGTAGGCGTGTTGACACCTGCCGCTGTGAGTCAAGTACAAATTTTCAATGGCTTGCAATAAAATTAGCTAGTGGAGTGTTGTCCAATATAGAGATAATTGTCTTCACCTAATAGATCTTTATAGGACGATCTCTTTGTCATCCCATAAAGAGACCGATCGTTTTAATATAGACGCGGGCTCTGAAATTCTATGGGAATAATATAAGCATTTTAAATTTACTGTTTTTCGATTTTTTCTTTAACTATTATGAGTACAACTCTTCAATATACTAAATAATTTTTTAAGCCCTACACAATAGTTTGGAAAGAAATCACAACATTTTGTGTTTTGGGGTCAACAACAGGGAACACATAATTTTACCCAATAAACCCCCGTTTTACAGTATGGTCCGATCATGCTCAGGAACTCGTTAGAACCTAAGTTTAGACTTTTGTACTGAACTTAAAAATCAGATTATTTATACTTGAGCTATCCAGTACTCATATACCATATTCACGAATTTGAACTGTGGTGTTTTTGACCTCTGGGGTTATCAAAACGAAGTAAACTGGTACCGGGTAGAGAGCTTCCTCTGAGACCTACGGTAGATAGTCCCTGAAAGAGTTGAGACTAAAGTTTTGGACAGATAGAGTGATCGCACACAAAACATACATTGGTTAATGTTAAGCAGATCACCTTAATTAACTCTACATTAGTAGTATTACAATATTTTTTAAACAAAATATTTCTATATTTTAACTTACTTGTGTTCTGAAACTGCAGTTTGAAGGAGGCAGGCTAGAACCATGAAACTCGCCGCTAGAGTCTGGAGAGAAAAATAACATGAGTTACTCTGTTAGGGCAAAGTTTCAAATTATCAAATTAACTAGTGTGCCCTGTTCAACGTACCATTATCATACGGGCGTTATTTGAAACTGCAGTAGGCTAATAACAGTCATAATTTTCCATTTTGATTAGTTCTAAAGACTCAAAGCTTATGTAACTAATTGAAATACTCATTCTATTAATAACGGGTTGAAATAATAAACACTTATTGTAAAAATATGTTATCATATTTAAGAAACCGGCCTTATTTTTGTGTTTTATACAAATGTTTCCCGACTTGTAGCTGTTAACAGTAAAAATTTATTGCATGTATTCATTTGATCTGATATTAGGTAGGTTTTCTTTACCACTGTGACAAAATGATTTGTATACTCTTCATGATTTTTTTACTTGCAAAATAAGTTGCATAGCAGAACTGGTAAAAATTATTCATCTGACGTGATTGTGTATCTGGATTCCTTATTGTTAGACCATGCTTCTACTCTTCTCATACGTATAAGATTCCCTCTTAACCTCCTTTCAATATTTTCAATGTTTTAAATATTTCTTCTTTAAACTCAATACATTTTCTGTTCTTCCAACATAACTGATTATGATTAACTGTTTGGATTGGTCTATAACCTCCTGAATATTACAAACATTAATATTTACTCCCAAGACGCTGGTGAGTTTCTTTTTATATACAGCTGTTTTTTTTTTTAATTTGTTTAATGTAATTCTTATGGTAAAAACCCGACCTTTGAAAGGGTCTCACGCCCTTAAGGGTAGAAACGTTTAAATTCTAAAACCTTAATGCAAAACTACGAATTCGGCCGAATCTTTTGACACCTTAAATGTTGAAATTGGTCCACAAATAAGGGAGGAGTAGTGTTCACAAAAATAATTTTGCCAGCTGTTTCAACTACACAATTTGTTTCTATGATATTCAATAGCATTAAAAGGTTATACGGTTTACCAACAGGGTGCAGCACCATTAGTTCTTTATACATTTATGACAACAGCTAATTTGAACCAAGCAGCAACAAAAACATGAGTGTGCGAACTTTACTTCTTTCTATTGTTTAGGTGAAGCGGTAGAACATTATGGCTATGGTAGATGTTCTATATAATATAGTATACCATAGATTATAGTAAACCAAATTTTCTCAAAATGTGTCCTCTCTCATTGCAAATGCAAAGCACGAGTACTTAACTATACAATAAGCATTGTATACCAACCCCGTACGAAGGACGGGTACTCAGCTAGTAAGAGATATATACAGTATAGGTGAATTCACTACTGAAAGAGATCAATAATAATAAAGATGCCAAATTAATTTATCAGTTGCTTTGAAATATTAAAAAAATATTAAAATTAAAGGGTTGGGGAGCGTTTAAACTAATGAAACCCAACTAATGAACGAATGTTGTGATGAAATATTTACTTGATAAAATGTATATTATTAGACAGAATTTTGAACCCCCGACTTAGAAATAATTTTCGTTAAATAAATTATAAAATATATTTGAAAATTAACCTGGTAGATATTACCACATTTTTGAAGAAAAAACAGGGTGCCTTAATAAACCCAGTTAGTCGGGAAAATGTCAAACACGCATTATGCAATGATGTTGAAATCAGAATTGCATGTAAATCAGAATCAGAATATGGAAATTCATAGTAAAACACATTTATGCTCAACAAAGATTTACATAAACCAAAGCTAAAAAAATAAATTACTATTCCCTCCTTGGATAGGAATTTTAAAATTGTTTTTATATTTTTTCACAGTTATCTGAAAACCATTGGCCTAAGGGTTGCACATGTATTAGAAATTTGCTAGCTTCTGTGTGCTGTGAGACAATCAACATAGATTTCGTATTCGAAAATCGAAACTTTGTATTAGGGTTTCTCTAAACTATTTCAAATATGTTGTCTCAAATTGATTCTAAGAAACTGGAAAACTTGATAATTTCTAATCATTTGTCCTTAGACCAAGAACCTTTTGAAGCACAAGAAAAATCAATACCAGAAAAAAAATTACACAAAAGAAGGGGATAAATAAAAAAAAAATAATTCTTTACCTAACTGTAGACAGAAAAAAAACTATGAATTTCAAAACCCAAATATAAAATGAGCACTTTTTTGTAAAAAAAAAACACAGATATTTTCCTATTTAAAGGTAATTTTTATGTTGCAATGACTCACCAGAAGTGCCGCCATACCGTCTCGAAGTCGACTGAACTGTCCGCCATTGCGCATGTTTATACCTCTAGAAAATAATTAGTCACACATTCTGACTTTGCTTCTCGTTTCGTAGCCACAATATCGCACTTGACGTTCACGGCCAAACCGACTTCCGCTTTGTTTGCTTCCTCACTTCCGGAAACTAGATCTCATCTCGCGTGTACTCAAGTTTGCACCCTTGTAGGCTTCCTAGTTGTATAAGCGTTACCATGTTATAAAATATACAGTGTTTCTTTCGATTTTCATGTTACTTTCTTCCCCATGTACAGGAGAAAACCACCAATAAAGAAAGTATTGTTTTCGTTAACATTTTTGAGTTTGAGTTTTGAGTGGATCCGTTTTGGATTCCCCTGCACCCAAAAGGGTGGTTTTCGAAGTGATGTCTGTGTGTGTGTGTGTCTGTATATGTAGATGTGTACAGAGCTATAGACCACACCTGTTTTCTGATTTTGATGAACTTTGGTTTATGGGTATACATAGTATCTCCAGCATTTTTTTGTTCAAATTTTGATTTTGAATGGTTATTTTTCCATAAAAGCCCATAAAATAACGGACAAAATTATTGTAACTTATTTTATTTTCTCATAAAAACTTCATAAAGTAACGAAAAATCGGATTGTAGAAAACAATTCAGTTTCGATTAAAATTGGTATTTTATGGTCCTTTAAATTCTAAATATAATGGTACAAATCCCATTTTCGTAAAAAATACTGTTCAAAAGTTATTGTAACTTATATTATTTTGTCATAAAACCCGTAAAATGACAATAAATTGGATTTTAAGAAAAAAGCCGGTTTCGTTAAAAATTATTATGTTATGGTCCTTTAAATTTTGAACAAAACGGTAAAAGTAAAATTACGGCTCAAAAGTTATTGTAACTTATGTTTTCCCCCATAAAAACCCCCATAAAATAACAAAAAATCATATTTTAGGAAAAACTGGTTTTTATTAAAAGTAATGTGTTATGGTCCTCATAATTCTAAACAAAATAATGCAACCCCCATTACTGTAACAATTACGTTTCAAAAGTTATTGCAGCTTTGGTGATTTTTTACTGCACAATTATCATAGATACTCTCACCGCTTACCCATGATAAAGGTTGTTGACAAGCTTATGGGAGAAAGTGTGTGTCGGATTGCTGATACCGTTTATTTTTAATCAATTTCAATACCGTTTAAGTAAATTTTTGGATTATATTATATTGAAAAGTACATAAACCCATTTACAATAACCATAGTCAATGATAAAACTCATTTTTCAACTCTCTAAAGTTAAACAAATTAATGTAAGTAAAAAGTCGCAAATTTGTTATGTGATTTTCATGGCAAAACATTAGTTTCCGAATAAAACACGGAAGGAACTTCCCAAACTTTCCCTTAACTTCTCCCATTAAAGAATATTGTGTCATCGTTGTATCCGCCGTACTTCTGGAAGCTGTTATAAAGCATAGCACATCACCAGCATCCTGTACACCATAACGGCATCCTCCACATTATAAAATGAAGTGTTGTGAAAAAATACCAGACTAAAGCGGAGCGTCCAAGGGGAGAAAGTAAAAAGTACATAATGAGTTGGATAATATAAGAAGGAAAATTTACTTTGTAATTTGTAACATTACATTGACAACATAAAATTATTTATCTGGAGGGTGGAGATTTCCCCTCCATGCAAATCTGTAATGAATAAAATGACATTAACTATTCGATGTTCCATAAATAACTCTTTTGAAATGAAATAATCACCATTGAGTTGTGAGAGTATTCAATATTTCACTGAGTGAAAAATAATTGGTGTAGTTGTTGGTTACAAGGGCGTAAAATGAGTGATTCCAACTTAGATATGCACAGCTACAAATTACTACTTTCTGCAACCAATTTATTCACATTTGCTTTTCGATTACAGTATAAGGAAGTTGTGTGCTTAAGTTGACTGGTAGTACTTTATGTTGACTGGTAGTACATATGTTGACTGGTAGTACATTATGTTGACTGGTAGTACTTTATGTTGACTGGTAGTACATATGTTGACTGGTAGTACATTATGTTGACTGGTAGTACTTTATGTTGACTGGTAGTACTTTATGTTGACTGGTAGTACATATGTTGACTGGTAGTACATATGTTGACTGGTAGTACATATGTTGACTGGTAGTACTTTATGTTGACTGGTAGTACATTATGTTGACTGGTAGTACATCATGTTGACTGGTAGTACTTTATGTTGACTGGTAGTACTTTATGTTGACTGGTAGTACTTTATGTTGACTGGTAGTACATATGTTGACTGGTAGTACATATGTTGACTGGTAGTACTTTATGTTGACTGGTAGTACATCATGTTGACTGGTAGTACATATGTTGACTGGTAGTACATTATGTTGACTGGTAGTACTTTATGTTGACTGGTAGTACTTTATGTTGACTGGTAGTACATATGTTGACTGGTAGTACATATGTTGACTGGTAGTACTTTATGTTGACTGGTAGTACATTATGTTGACTGGTAGTACATCATGTTGACAAAATATTCTAAACGTAGTATTTGAATGAATAAAAATACCTCTATTTGCAAGCATTTCTCTGCTACTCGAGATTTTTAGTACAACTATTGTAAAATGGTACTAATACTATCGGTCTAATACTGTACTAAACATTGTCTAACAAATTAAAACATTCTTAATGTGGACTGTATATAAATAAACAGAAACACAGACAATTATTTCTCTACAACAAAATACACAGGAAAATAATTAAACAACAAAAACAACAAAAATTCTTTGCTAAACAAACTATTAACTCCAGATGAAATAGTATATTTTTGATCACTAAGGCCTAAAGTGGCTCTTTTTGACCTGAGGTAAAGTTTTTAAGGAAAATTGGCGAGGGTTAAAAAGTCACTTTTTGCCCGTGAGGTGAACTATATATTTTTGTCATATTGCGTCAATAATTAACAAAAACAAAGAAAACAAAATCATCTTTATGCAAAGATAACCTCTCAAAACGACTTCCAGCTTGTTTTCAATTCTGCTAATGCAAATAAGCAGCTGTTTAGTAAGATTCAATTATTTCGTCCATTACGGTTGTGTTGTTATACCATCAATATGTCGAGCAATCGACAACAATAGGCTACAACCTTACCTAATAAATCAATCGATACATAATTTCGATCGATGCAATTGCCACAATCGAAATTTACAACTGTTTACAACAGCTGATTTAAATGCTACTTTACACCCGCAACGGCTGTTTTTGCTGCAGTATGGCGAAAACTAACGTTTCACATGTGATCATAAAAAATTTCATTAAATAAAATTGTGTCGGACTACATAAACTTTTACGTAATCACAAGTTGGCTTTTAAATCCATTCACATTTCTGTGATATTAAACTGCATTCCTATACCTATTGTGAAAATTAACATAAAGTATAAAACTACTATAATAATCGCAAACATAGTCTAACTGGTTGTACTTTTATGGATGGATGTGAATTTTAAGCTTGATTAGTTTTAAGAAATACCATAGACTAACCATGTTTTATCTATGGAAATACTATAGGCAATAAAAAAAAGAAAATTTGTTAATATATTACTACTGTATTGATATTTAATTAGTATTAATTAACATAAACCAAATTATTTTTGAAAAATAATCATCATTTTGCTTAATCAAGCACATAGGGGAGCGAGCTGGCGTAGTGGTTAGAGCGCGGGACTTCAGTCCGTGAGGTCCCGGGTTCGACCCCCGCCAAGTCACCAATGGATTTTATCTAAGTGATAATGCCGCAACCCCTAGGTCTAGCCTGAAGTAATTTGAAAAACAATCCCAGGCACGTGCCTAGCGTCATATGACAAAAAAAATCAAGCACATATCAATTTAAAAAGCATAAATCTGTTCATTAGTTCATAGTTAATATCGTATAATCAAGATAAATCTTTAAGTTCATCTTTGTTTGATATAGGCGAGCGATACGGGTGTCAATTGATCTTTCACAAACCCTCCAAAAATCAAACCACAGATTTTGTCTCTATAAACCATTCAAATACACTGTGCTTTCAACTGCAGCTCCATATTGTAACTTAACGTTTTGAAAATTCAAACGTTTTAACAACAATGGAACAGCTGATTACTGTTAAAGGGTACTTAAAAATGCCACATCTATTTCTATATATAATTCAGTTTTAAAAATCTTTGTACAACTAAATCTAGAGTTCTACTGGACCGATTTTATTAATTAATGGATCGTTGGAAAGCTTAATTCGTGTAGATTTGCAAATAATTATGAAAGTTTGTGTTTTTTATGATTTATGGTAAAAAATTAAAAAAAATATGTTTTCCATAAGAAATACATTGAAAACAGTGTTTTTCACACTTTTTATTTGGGTGAGACTTTTTGCGGCCTTTTTTGAGTGTTTCCAAGAAGTGTACGGTATCAATTTGTAGGAAATTTCATTCTATTTCAGAATATCACCTTCCACTTTAGTCGATTTCCTCACCATTTAAAAGTTATTTGCAGAAAAGCTAAGCAACCTCCGAATTTATAGTAATGAGAAATTACTGAGTTAGGGATTTTTTGTTGAACTTTGTACAACTAAATCTAGACTTCTACTGGACCGATTTTGTTAATTAATGGGTCATTGGAAAGCCCAACTCATGTAGATTTGCAAATAATTATGAAAGTGTGATTTTATTAAATCTTTGTGGTAAAAAGGTAAAAATAACAAGAATACATTAAAAACTGCCTTTTTCAAGTTTCTGTTTTCAAGTTTCTATTTGTAGCCAGGTTTTGGCTGTCTTTATTAAGCATTTTCAATAAATGCATAGTAGTTATTTGTAGTAAATTTTATTCTCTTTCAGAATATCACATCCACTTTTGTCGATTTTTCCTCCATTTAAAAGTTAATGGCAATAATCTAAGTGATCTCCAAATTTATAATGGTGAGAAAATACTGAATTAGATATATTTTTGTCAAACTTTGTACAACTAAATCTAGACTTCTACCGGACCAATTTTGTTACTTAATGGGTCGTTGGAAAGCCTAATTCATGTAAATTTGCAAATAATTATGAAAGTTTGATTTTATTGCATATTTGAGGTAAAACAATAAAAATAAACAATATTACATTTAAAACGCCTTTTTTCCAAGATTATATTTCCAAGTTTATATTTGTAGCCAACTTTAGGCTGCATTTATTGAGTATTTTCCAGAAATACATAACAGCAATTTGTAGGAAATTTTATTCTCTATCAGAATATCACCTTCCACTTTGGTCGATTTCCTCACCATTTCAAAGTTTTTTTCAAAAACGTTAAGCAACCTCCAAATTTATAATGGTGAGAAAATACTGAACTAAAGATTTTGTGGTTAAACGTTGTACAATTAAATCTACAGTTCTACTGAACTGATTTGATTAATTAATAGGTAATTGGAAAGCCTAATTAGTGTAGATTTGCAAATAATTATTAAAGTTTGTTTTTTTAAAGATTTACTAGGTGAAACCTGTCAATTCTGAAAGTCGCTGTTGAGATTGCAAGCAAGACCGTTTGACTATAAATCGATGATAAATAACTCAATTTAAAAAAAAAATTGGGTTGTTCGTGATTTAGCTGTGTGGTTTAGGTACATCCGATCTTAATAATCAATAATTCAAATGGAAGCTGGTATTTTACTGAAGGTTCTTTTAGGTCAAAACAAATAGAATAACGTAATTAGAATTGAGTAAATATAAATATATCTAAAACTAAATTCAATATCCAAGATAAAATTAAATTTATATTTTCCGATTGAGTGATAAAGTATATCTTTAACTTAACTGATTAAAACTAGCAATATCTCAAGTGAAAGCCTTTGAAGTATTTTAAGACGAAAAAATATAAAATAACTTAAATAAAATTTGAGTTACGGATAATTGATTGAAGATAAGTACTAAAACGATTATAATTATTGTTTATTCGTTATATTCAGCAGTGTGCTTTAGGTAGGATTATTAAGATCGGAATCTCAATAATCAATAGCTCAAATGAAAGCTGGTATTTCACTAAAGATTTTTAGACCAAAACATATAGGGTAATGTAATTATAACTGCTGGAATAGGCCTACATCTTTAATTGAAGTAAAAAATAAAAACAAATCCAATTTATATTTTTCCGTTGAGTAATATATTAGATAAATTAACAATGATGCTTGATGACAAATATGTGCTTGCATACCTTTAGTTTAAGGCCAAAATTATGAAAATAGGTCGGGTAGAAGACTTTTAACCCGACCCGGGAAAGAAAAACCAATAATTTTTATAGATGGCAATAATTGGTTTACCAGTATGCATCATCTAAACATACGAAACATGTGTTAATAATTTAATAGCTTACTGCTATATTGTCATTCAATTGATTTTTCTTTGATTAAATGTTGTTGTTCACAATTTGCATTTGTGTTTAAAGTGAGTTCCTTATGTGGTAAGTATGCGATTCTAATGGTATGTGCTTAATCTGTACCATTAATATTAGTGAGTAAAGTGGTGTATGGATTTCACAACCATTATTTTACTAGAGACCGTTGTATTTAACCACAACGGGCTCTGTTGCTAGTTTAAAATAAGCCATAGTTACCTTTTCTACGACCCTTGATAGCATGTGTATTAGGCTGTAGGTTTGATCCATTCTTTTTGGGAAACAGTGTACTATCACCACCTAGTTCACAGTCGTAGCCCAAACCATTGACTTAAGATACTCCTAATAAATCCTGAAGCCAGTTTCTTATGCGTTTCGTAATGTTTAAGTGCACTGTTATAATGTCGGGTAAACATCCCTTTAAGATAATCTTCAGCTGATCCGATTTTGCGGAATGATGAAAAGAATAAAACCTATGGTATTGAGTTTTCGATGTACTTTACTTACTTATTGATGTCCATTACTACACCATCAAGTGTGTAGTAAACAGACGTAATTTTACGTAGTTTACTCTAAAATTTACCAATTACGTAAATATGTCTGATCCAGGGCAGGCAGCTGTAAATCAAAGGTAAAGTCCAGTAAGGAAACATAAAATATCTCTCATAATGATTTATTAAAAACGTAACAAACAACAAGCAATATTTACAACAAAGTAAAAATAACAACATTATCTGACTATTGAGCTCTATAACATTAGTAGTGCTATAATATGTACATAGTTGCTTCTAGACCGACTATGAAGAAAAACGTTTTTTCGTTGTCAAATGTTATTCCCTAAACTTATGCTAACATTAAATTGAATGTATCAAATATGGTAAATGACTTATGGGGTACAATAACAAACATAATATGTAATACTAGTCTATCAGGAATACAAGAGGAACCAATATAATATACATTGCTCACTAAAATTACATTATGATGGCTTTTATAAATAGTGCCCATATTAATTACACATGAATTAAGTATTCGTTAACCGTCGAAGTAAATACATTTGTTGTGCTCATGGACATGTAAGTCTTTATGGGAGTTACAGTTATGAGTATTTTAACGTGTGTGTCGTTTTAAGAAAATACTATTTTCGTGGCTAAAAGGTAAATAAAATAGCTCTTTGTGATTTGGAATCATGTAGCCTAGTATACGAGTAACGATATCCGGTTTAGACTTAAACTTGGAGAAGTGGGCAAACCTTTTCAAATTCTTAGAACAAATTCGTTTTAGCATTTTAGAGGGCAAATAATGATTCTTTTGAACTTAAGTTTTATACACATACAATAATAAAAAATGATTCTTTATACGACGACAGATAAGTTCTCTGGGATTGATATTGAAACCTCAATCACAACAGAGTGAGATAGAAGATTATTTTACCAATTAACTACGGGGAGTAATATAGCCTCCACTAATACAAGGACGTGGCGAGACAAAAGTGGCAACGTCACAGCCCCGGCCTACCGCAAAGCTTCTGTGCAATGTCTGTTTAAATGTCGGCCGATGTGACGTTGTCACACACCAACACTATCATTATTAGAGGAGGCTATGGTTTGTAGTAACACTGCCAGAGTTCGTACAGTTACCTTACATAACGTAAAAATGCCACAATATTCGTTGATAGACACAAAAGTACATACAGTAGACTAAATTCATAGCTACTGTACCAATACTAACATATGTTTCCAGCTTATATTCATTCTCTAACATATCTAAACCGAATTTCGGTTAGGAGGAGATTCAAACGTCCATCTTCACTTCCACAGTGTTCAGTAGGCCCTACCTAATCTCTGATAGCCGTTGTATGTGTTGTAGAAGGCCTGGTATGCCCTGGGGGGCAGATCGTCCACATATTCGTACGTTTCATAAGGTTGCATGGCCATGGCCGGCGACCACGCGCGGGAGTGGTAGTCGTTGCTGCCCGTGTGGCCTCCATGCACGTAGTGGCCATGCTCGTGGCCCACGTGGCCCAGATGCTTGTGGCCATGCTCGGCGTGGCCCGTGTGCTTGTGTGAGCCCTGGAGACTGCCCACGTGTTTGTGCCCGTGGTCTGCATGGGCGACGTGTTTATGCCCGTGCTCCGCGTGCCCGTCATGCTTGTGCTCGTGGAGGCCGTGGAGAGCGTGGGCGTGCTGGAACAAGAAATAGTGGGTACAGTATTATGCAATGCAATACGTGATGAGAACTTTTAAGAGTTTTAAATAAGTTTTGCATCTTGCCTTATGTTATGGAGTGTTTGTTGAAGGTACTAAATATATTATCGGAAGGGTTCACATTCACATTACGCATTACCTCTGTGTTAACTTTTTATGCCCAGAAGCTCTAAATATGTTTGGCATAAAAACCACCAATGCGACCAATATGAAACAACTAAGACAGATTTAACAAGCCCTTCTCTTGTACCTCGGTTGTTCAACCGAGGGTAATAACAAAACCCCCATTTCCTTTGAAATTCTAAGTTAGGACGGAGATATCGGAGGGTTTTCAATTCCTTAGTAATGTTGGGTGCCTTAAATAGCTCTCAATTGAGATCAGTTTATAAAACGCGAATGAAATCAAATTAAATTAATGGGTGGTTATTTTAAAGAGAAACATACGTTGCAGAAAGGTCTTTCCGGATTAAAAGATCTAAAATGTTCTACTCAATATGTGAATATGCAAATAAAGTGGGCTCGGAGCCCCCGGTCTTTGCATTATTCTCATAGTCCATATTGGTTGGCTTTTTCTACCACGGTAAAAGGCATGCGTTTAACCACTTTTTTTAGCTAGGCTCCAGCCTGAGATTGTTTTTCTTATTACTTCAGATAAGGTATAGAGGCTGAGGCATCATCACTTGGATAAAAACCATTGGTGTTTAGCAGGATTTGAACTCGGGACCTCGGGGACCGAAGTCCCGGGTTCTAACCACTCAGCTGGCCACCGTGGCAAAGTAGCATGCAACCTAAGCCACCAGCCATGCAATATTATCCCCTACCTTGTGGTCAGTATGACCGTGGTGCTGGTGTCCATGCTCGGCATGTCCGTGGTGCTTGTGTTCGTGGTGTCCGTGGCCGTCGTGTTTGTGGACGTGATCGACGTGGCCGCCGTGGATGTGCTTGTGGATCACTTCTCCGTGGTGCTTGTGGTCGTTCTCTCCCTTCTTGTGACCGATGATCTTGTAGATGGTGTGCGTGTGTTTGATCACCTTCTCGTACGAAGGGACGTGGATCACGACCTTCTTGTGGCTGCAACAGACACGATCGCAGTATTGCTTGTCTTATAAAGGATGTTTGAGAGTGAAATGTAAGCTTGAGCTAAATTTGGATATAGTTGGGTATTATAAGCAAGATCGACTTTAAAAGCTTGAGTGCAAAGCAAGCTGTAAGCTCTCAAGGAGGAAATAGGTCGATGGATCTCACCAAGATTGTTAGGGGAAAAAATAAAAATGAGTTGTGGGCTTGTACATAAGAAGGTTAGGGTAACAAACCGATGAACAATGTTTCGTACTTGTCTCACTGTGTTGTATTGTTTATTCCATTAGTTGTAGAAGAGAAGAGAATATTTCACTGATTTACAGTGCAGTACCTTCAATTCAACGAAACTATCTAACCTTTTCTAGCATACAGGGTCATCAAAACGACATGGAATTAACCTATAAGAGTTCACAACTACACTCTCTTAAACCAATATCAAATCCCACGTACCTTTGGGTGTTAGGCTATAGATCTATATTCATGAGAAAGGATTTACCATGTTGTAGCTAAACGGAAATGCGAAAACTTAAAAGTAAGAACTTCAAGTATGGCATGCGTGATTTGGTATGTAACTATACAAAAATTATAAAAATCTAATTATCAGAAGGTGTCAAAGTTTCCTCACGAAATATTCGCAATTTTACTGATATACTAGAGGGTGTGACATTATCAACTCCTGTTTTTACTTACGACTCCGAGGTGTCGCTGTCCCCCAAGGCAAGACTTGGAGTCAACCAGCTGATCAATACTATCGCCACCTGCAACAACAATGATGCCAACTGTCATTGTTGATAAACAAAACATTACCTCACAGGTTGACGGCAAATCAGTCCCAGAGTCTACTATCCAAGGGTCGGTGGTCGTGTAAAATATCCCACTGTAGATCTGGGACTGGTTGACATACATTTAAATTATCTTGTAAACGCGAGCTGCTGGTTTAAACTGTACCAAGTATGATTCATATATGCTTTACAAGTGTTGGTCAACCAGACCCAGACAAACGCTGGACATTCAGTCCCACTACGAACCCTCAGTTCTGGGACTGATTGTCCTGCCTCGGATAAAGAGGCAATCAAATCTCAGGTAAATTTCCATCCTTGGGACTGAATGTCCGACTCCAGTCCTCGTTGTTACACCCATGTGATCATGAGATCATGGAACTTAAATTAGTTACTGATCAATATTTTGAATACTCTTCCTCTCGATTACATAACATAACTTGGTGTGATCATTAATGCTTGTAGTTAAATTAAGTAATCAAAGGTGACATATCTTTCACTATTTATCCAACGAATAATGCTACTTTATAATAATGTACTCAAACTGAATAACATCATGATTTCTTTATCGACCCTCCTAGATACTGTTCACTGCATGACATTCCCATCTTACACCGACTTGTTAACGTTACAATTAATCATTTGCATGACTTTCTTCCTAAACTAACTCTTGATGATTTGATCAACACCCCTTGACCAACTGACGCACATAACATTTTTTTAGTTTACCTCAACCCAGCTGATTCCGATGACGTACAAATGATAAACACTTTTATGGGGACAAAATAACATTCATTTTACGTTGGGGAAACTTATGACTAATCTTCACCTGCATTTTCAAGTGAAATCCTTTACGATTCATTTCTTAGCTCAAACCAGATGCAGTGTCAAGCAACTATGCAACTACGGGCAAAGAAGGTTCGGCACGGCTGCACTCTAAACGCGAGAGAAAATGATAAAACCTGCATAACATTGTGTGGAAGCGACCGTGCGAGGTAACCGCACAACCACGTGGATGTGGTTTGAACCACACAACCACAGCGGTGAGGAGGTGTGGGTAATGATGGGTATGTGGTTTATGACAGTTTAAAAATGTGGAGAAACAATTTAAGTTGACCGGAGGTAAAATTGTGTTCTCACCCTGCAAAGTATATAAACACCTACACCGCAGCAAACCTACACACTAAGCTGATTTCCATTTGCCTGATTGGATTTTCACTAAAATATTACCTTTAAATTTTCAGATTTATTTTCTATTTAAATAACATTTATTCTAATTAGTACTTAGGTTTGTTGCTTCAGGGAAGGTAATAAGGTGTGTTTTATAGTCAAAGGTTTTAGTAAGATGTTATTTGATTAAGATAAATAAATAAATTTTCCAAATTAGATTAGAACTAGCTGTGTACCCGTTCTACGCACGGGGATCTTATAGTATCAGTTGAAACTCAGTAGTTGGTTTGCATATTTTCAGATATGCTGGCCAAACTATTTATTATACATAACTTCATTTTATGTCGTTTGTTGTTGTTCCGGATCGGTATGACAATCAATAAAAGGCTAAATTACCTGTGTCCGCCGGTCGTTCCTAATGTATCCTATTACAGGAGATGCATTTCGGCGAAATTAAATCGCCATCATCAGTCCTAATATAAGGTCTTGAGTTCCCCATTAGGTGCGTCTCGGAGTTTTTGAAACACATACAGGAACTGTACACTTATACACATAACGAATAAAACATAAATACACGGTAGGCCGACTTTTATTTTTACTATGGACAAGTAGACGCGCGTCGGTCGTGTGCCGAGTCTTGACTGAAAACGCTCATTTAAAAAATGTAAGTTTCCCAGCAATATACAACACTGATTCAAGGTCTATTTCCCGGTTATCAAAACTCAAGAACAATTTTATGCACAAAGAATCTCTATTTTCATTTACTATTACCCTACAAATTATTGCACTTGCGATTAATTAAATCCGTTATGTAAGGAAAAACGTTTTTAATCTTAATTGGTTTGGATTTGCTTTCAAAACGTGATCGGATATGGTTGCGGTATTTGTAAACAACATTCAATGTAAACATATCAGTGACAGCTAGAAGAAATAATCTTGATTTGAACAGCTGTTCGTTATTTCATAGAAGAATATGTGCTAAACATTGGGAGAAAACTTTACAAAAATCGCACAAAATTGGGTTTTTAAACGTCCGTCATTTTATTTACAAAGTGGTGACGCCATATTTTAATGGCTAAAGACAATCTCGCCAATCCAGTGAATGCATTAAAATGATTTGGAACTTGATATGTACTCTCGTTTTTCAGGAGTAGGCCGCGTAAAATGGCTCTTGGGTCGTAACAGACTGGAAGACAGACAGAAATTTTGATGAGACTTGTTTCGGTTTCTCTAATGTATAACACGTAAAAATAACCTAAAAGTTTATGATTCTGAGCAATGTACAGACAAAACTCTAATTTTATTTATATAGATATATTCATAAACAAACAAATTAGAATAGTTATCTTACTGTCCTCCAAGGAATATTTAAAATTACGGTTAATTCTCCGTAACCATTAAGCGTACAACAACTCTACAACAAACTAATTATTTTGTTTAGCTCTACAAACTGGTTTTTGATAGAAATTGCAAAATTGTATGTTTAGAGGGTCAAAATTGGCAAACACTTATTTTGACCCCATAAGAACCCCCCCCCCCAAAGTTACCCCTCCCAAGGTGAACCGGGAGCTATCCCGGATTCCCATATTCCGATCATGATGGTTCGCAAAAACGTAGATTTACATGTTTTTATCAAATTTGATCATTAACATAAAAAACATTAACGAATATTTTCATGCTCGTAGCAGTAAATATAGGAAGTCGTGTTATTTATATCAGCCTTGGATTTAATAATTGGCAAAGAAAACCCCTTAGTATGCAGGTTTGCTGCAACAAGTCCAATTTATTTTATCTTTGTGTGAGTTGTTTGATTCCGTAATCGTTTTCACAGCTGTTTTCCAAACTCTCGTGTACCTCACTCCTATTGTTTGAGGATGTTTGAGGATGTTTGAGGCCAAAACATGGAGATTGTGTATGCCATTGACTTGAGATGTTCAAAACATAACAGTTTCGTAATGAAGGTGAATTTCTCACCGGTCGACGGACGAGACAACCAGACAGAATTGCAGCGAAAGCATGATAAATTCAGAAGGGCCATCACGTTCGGCGCAGTACTGTAGTATCATGCTGATATAATATACAGAGTGTTTGGATTTAAGTTTCCCTATGTATAAATTTCCTAGTTGACGTTTCGTCTTTTGTTTACTAAATTACAATTCACATGTGGTTCTGCTTCACTTGATCATTGAAAGTATACTGTTGAAATAAATAAAACACAAGGGGGTTTTCCAAAGGGAAATTACCTTTTTCGTTACCATTAGTCCCTACGCTAGATAATAAACTTTAAATACCCCCGCCGCAGCAAACCTGCCGACTAAGCGAATTTCCATTTGTCTGAATTGATTTTCAGTTAAATATATTTTAATAACATTAGGTTTAACGAGTACCTAGGTTTGCTGCTACAAGGAAACTAATAAAGTGTGTTTTTGAGTAAAATATTGATAGCTTAGTACAAAATAAATAAATTTGCCAAGTTTGATCAAAATATATTCATAAACAAACAAACTACAACATTTGACAATATTCTCCATTAGAATAACATGGGAATTTTAAATTTACAATTTTTTAATTTTCTCCGTTACTAATAATCAAACAAAAATACTTTTATATACTAAATTATTTGTTTTTTTAAGCTCTTTAAAAAGGTCTAAAGAGAAATTGGGAAATTTTGTGTTTTGAGGGTCAAAAGTGAGAAAAACCAATTTTTACCCCATAAAACCCCCCGTAAAGCCCCGTTCCCATGGACCGATCATGCTGGTTCGCGAACTCATTCAAGTTTATCCCGCTTTACACCTTTAAACCAAATTTCATCAAAATCGGACAAAAATTACTCAAGTTATCGCGTTCACGGACGTATATATATATATATAAGTCTATATTTATATATAAGTCTATATATATATATATATAAGTCTATATATATATATATATATATATAAGTCTATATATATATACATATATAAAAATTTGAACGAATAGTGTTTTTGGCCTCTGGGGACATCAAAATGAAAAAGTAAATCGGTCCCGGGTCTAGGTCTTACCGTGCCACCTACGGTAATAGCTACTTCCCTATAGGGAAATTCGCTAAAAGGCACAAAAATAGTAAAAAAAATCAGTTAAGTATGACGGCTAGAAAAGGGATGATACAGAGAAAACATTTACTGTATTAAAGAGAGCATTAAGTATAGAGATTGCTATTTCTTATTAGAAACTGCAGAGTTTGCTAGCAGTCAAATTTAAAAAGAACACCATTATAATATGTTTTAAATTTATAACACGAGTAGCTTCTTCCTATAGGGGAAAGCATGTTCGTTTTAATTTAGAAACTGTGAAAATACTTTCGATTTGCCGTCTTCCCCTTCAAAAGCGTTCTCAGACTGTTAAAAAATATAAAATGACAGCTACAACTGATTCACATATTATTTACAGCGTATGCATAGAACTCACAGCCTAGCACATGAAGTAATACGTATCACAGTAAAAGATCACACATTCAGTTAGTAATGTAATAGTTTGAACAAATAAAACAACACGTTTAGTTGTGTTAAAACATCATTGTACTGTACTCATTACGTATATCATATCACGTGTCCTTGATCATAGTGTTTATATCAATCATTCTGATAAAAGTCAGACGATTGTTTATGGATCCAAGCTGGCACAACTGTTCATCAATATACTTGTAATAAATAGCCCTGGCTAAAAAGCCAGATGATCTTTGTCATTAACACAGCTACAAAAACATCTGACTCTAATAACTCTACACTCATATCCTTCGTTCAAATTTTGGCTAAAACGCGTTCAGCCTCGTCTCCATTCATAATTCTTGGGATTTAGTTGATTTGTAGTATCGAAAAATTCTTCTTTGCCTGTAATAAGCAGGATTGGAAGGGTATCAAATTTCCCGCTGGGTGTCGACGTCGACACGCACGCGGAAGTGGTCATCTGATGATGCTGACTGGGATAACGACCAAGTCACGGATGGTTTGATCCTTGAGTCGTTCTGTGACCAATCGTAGCAGCTCAAATCCATGTAATTCATCATATGGCCTTGTTGAAACGTTCACAACTGAACAATCTCCCATCTTAGGTGGCTCTCGTTAAATCCAGAGATTCCCATACACTTTTAACAAGTTACCCGTAATTGGTCCATCCTTTTCCTTCGGGTGAGATGACCTCTGAATTAGAACAGTCTTTTTTATCCTTCAAGGGATTGCCGGATTGGTAAATATTTCATTCTTGAATTAAAATACCGAGTTGGGTAGGCATGCCCATGTTGGGGCCTAAATTGTGTGTGACAGGTAGTTTTCTAGGGTACCCAAATCTGCCTTTTGCATTTTATTAATTCCTCTGATTCTCTTACTGCGTTCTCCAAAACATGTTTCCATTAATGTACAATGAGTGCGTGTGGGTGAGATGATTGCATGAATTGATTGCCACTGAGCTAGAAATACAACTAGAGATAGCAATAGCATGGTAACTTTGATAGAAAAACGATCGCTGCAATTTTGTAAGGTTGAATTCCATAATTATGACTCTATTGATCATGAATTATTATTTTTGGCCAAAATGTGATATGGCTGCAGTGAAAATGTTGTTTGTTGGATCCGGTCCTATTTGGAGTCCCGAATGCAGGTTACCAAAATTGGGACGTCATATCCGCTTTGCAAACTGCGTAGTGTTCCTCAAGGTAGTTGTTTAGGCCCTGTGCTGTTCAACGTGTACACGTCTAACTTGCCCAGAATTGTAGAATTTTGTACAGCGCACTTGTATGCTGATGACTGCTAACTTCGCTTGTCGTACAGGCCAGACATGACATCCGCAGCAATTGGACTCATCAATGCTGATTTGCACAGCACTTTCAGTGATCTGTCATGACTGGATTGAATGTTGACAAGTGTGTCGTCATGCATACTGGACCACACATTCTGATGCAGGAATTGAGTAAATCTGCTATAGAAGTCACCCTTAATAGCATTGGATTGTCTGTTTGCGACACTATCAACACAATTGGTGATGTGCTTTACAAAACAATCACCATGTCACATATGTAGTTTAACGCGCAGTGAGTAGACTGAGAGGTCTTGCCAGATTTAAAACTCTACTACGACGCGTGAATGTGCAAAAATTCAACTCATACGGTCCTTGGGCCTCCCAACCTTTACAGCATATGGAAACAGCATCTCTAAGGACGATATGAGAAGAGTTTCTAAGGAGGCCTTAATAGCCTTGACCACGTGCCCTTTTTCCGACATGCTGCAAAGCTCGTCCCAATGGATGGCATATGCATAAAGCTCACCTCTGCCTGGTCCACAAAGTGTTCTTGCTGAGAGAGCCTCAGTACATATTCTACATTTACATCCAGTATTCCACCTTTTGAAGGAGAAGATGATCTAACCATCTATCTATCTTTACCGACGAATTACAAAAAAGACTCTTGTCTTAGTTATCGTCAGCATGCAAAAAAGTTTAATTGCAAATTATGTGAACTGAATGTGAAAAAAACTAGTTAAAAAAGGAAAATCACTATAGTTCAGTAGTAGATTTTCTATTGTAATAGATTTTTATATTAATTTATGAAAATACCTATTGATTAGGTTTCATTAGGGAATAAGTTTGAAATGTCAACCAAATCTTTTTCCAAAGAGCAAACATTGGCAAAAAACCTAAAGAGTAAATCCCTACTGTAAACAATCCATTAACTAAACAGTCACTGCAACATCCAGCTATGTAGGTAACTCCTTATATCATGTGTTTAACAATGGAAAATGTAATGGATAATTTCTACTGAGGGGTTGTTTAAATACCATCTTCGGCTGATCAATTAGCAAGAATATAGTAACCTGATTGTGTTACGATTAGTTTTGACTAAGGTAAGCAACATTTATGGGTAGGGTAGTTAAAGTACTAATTTTCGAGGATTGAATGCTTTTGTGTGACATGTAAATTGGACGGCTCACACTTTGTATGGGTTTTAATTTAAAATTTCCCTTCTACTCTGACAGAAATTAAAATTGAATCATCAGCTATTCGTCAATTAAATCACCTATTATTCAATTAAATCACCTACTATTCAATTAAATCACCTATTCGTCAATTAAATCAGCTATTCGTCAATTAATTAACCTATTCATCAATTAAATCACATATCCGTTAATTAATCATCTATTCATCAATTAAATTACCTATTCGTCAATTAAATCACCTATTCGTCAATTAAATCACACATTCGTCAATTAATCACCTATTCATCAATTAAATCACCTATTCGTAAATTGAATCTCCTATTCGTCAATTAACCGCCTATTGGTCAATAACATCACCTATTCGTAAATTAAATCACCTATTTGTCAATTAAATCACCTATTTGTCAATTAAATCCCCTATTTGTCAATTAAATCACCTATTTGTCAATTAAATCCCCTATTTGTCAATTAAATCACCTATCCGTCAACTAACTACCTATCCGTCAATTAAATAAACTATTCATGAATTCAATTAGCATTAATGTGACTATGTTTGGTAATTAATTTGGATACCAATTAAATGCCAATTTCAATTTACCAAATTAAATTACCACCATTTCATGGTGGCTGATCTCCTAAATCTTATGAATTGACTAATAAAGGTTGGTAAAGGTTGGTTTAAGTTCGAGTGTGTAGATTTGCCGAAAATTATTGGAATGGACTATGGACAAATTTCTTAGGGGCTCTGAGGCCGTTCCCAAAGGGCTACGTCTAGCATGCTTCCAAAGTTTAAATGATTTAACTTATGTTTAATGAAACATCTGATCAATGCAATTAACTGGTGTTTGTTTATTTACTCGAAAAAGTTGCTTTTTTTATTTATTTACTTTACAATCTGTTCTATTATATATTGAACAATAAGTAAATACTATGTAATACGAAAAATTGACTTTGGAACATTAAAAATAGCTGTTAAGCACTCTCAACAACAAATTAAAAAAAAAAAAAAAAACACTTTACAAAAATCTGTAGGGCAGGTCGAGAATTGATGGCCTCTTAAGTCTGTAAATTGTATCCACGTTGTTTAATAAGTTAAGAGCTAAATGATTTTGATGAGATTCCAATTTCGTAATATATCGTTCACTTATGGTCATGATTTCGTCCTTAACTGTAGGCATCTTAAGGTCTTGATGTAGTGTCCTATTGCTGACATACCATGGTGCATTTGTTATCTTCCTCAGCATTGTCGATTGGTATCTTTCGAGAATTTCTATATTAGAAGTACTCGCTGAGCCCCATAGTTGCACTCCATATGTCCAGATTGGTTTCAGTATAGTTTTATATAGCAATAATTTATTTTCTAGACTAAGTTTTGATTTTCTTCCGATGAGCCAATTTAACTGATTAGATTTTAAATTTAGTTGTTGCCGTTTTCTCCAAATGTGTGTTTTCCAAGTTAACTTCCTATCTAAATGGATACCTAAGTATTTAACCTCAGTTACTTCGGGAAGTTGGGTGTTGTTTATTGTGACAGGAGGACAAGAATTTTGATTTAGAGTAAAAGTAATGTGGACAGATTTAGTTTCATTAATTTTGAACCTCCATGTCTTAAACCAATCAGTAATTATGTTCAGATTTTGCTGTAAATTTAGAGAAGCTTGAAATGGATCACGATGAACAGACAAAACCGCAGTACCATCCGCAAATGTAGCAATTTCTACCAACTCATTTTCTGGGAGATCTGCTGTGTAGAGAATATACAAAAACGGCCCGAGGACACTTCCTTGATGCTTGTGATGCTTTATTTAGATTGAGGAAATATGTGCGAGAGGGTTATGTTAAAGAAAGGTTGTATAAGTTTTATAGAGTTTTGCTCACAGTTTCATTTCTAATTTATATTGCAAGCTACGTGTAAATAGGCTTGACTACATTTGAATAATTATGGTTAAAACATCTCATTCATGAAGCATCAATATCAAGTAATTGATGTTATTGCTACACTAAGGTATGTTGTCATATTTTTTGAATCTATTGAAATAAACATTATTTTTGAATGTAAGTAGAGTTAACACTTTTAAATCAGTTTATCTTTTCAAATTTAATCATAGAGTTGCTGTATTTTTAAACACCACCTAAACATCAGCCCCACTTATACACCGCAATAGCTGTCTAGGTAACATTTTCTTCCCGTTGCAAAGCACGGGTATAGCATTTCGTGTTTATCTAAAGTAGATAAATTTTAAATATGCTACAAACTATTTATGGTTGTAACGGCATTAATCATTGTACAGATATAGAGTTTGATTCAAAGTCTTTAGTTTAAAATACCTAATGTATAACTGTAATAAAAGATAAATAAATAAAAGAATTTGTTGGATTTTTGTGTGCAGCAAATTGAACTCTAAATATTTAATTGTATAGGCATATTTGGTATCAGTTAAAAGCTCTTATCCTCTAGATGTGCTTTTTACGAGTTTTGATTATATACCGTGAAAGCCCTCCATCCTACAGGCTTAAAATTTCGGAGTTTGTGATGAATTCTTTTTTTCGATCATCGCAACCTTTTCAAGTTCACATTTGTTTAAATCAAAACAGATATCCATATACAGTTTTGTTTACATGAATACGAAAATGGGGTTATTATCTGTAGTTGGAGATGTTCGAGTGAATTCAAGTAAAATGTTGTAATGTTATTTGTATACAATTTTAAGAAGAAAATTATTTACGTTAGATTTTGTGTTTTCATTGTATGTTTAATTAGTATTTTTTATGTTCTAAGATGCCTCGAAGATATCGCGCACGCAATTAAAATAAAAGAGATATGATGAGAAATAAATAACTGTTTTCGCCCTTATCAACTACCTATAAGTTATATATCACGTCAAATATATCACGGATTTTGAAGTCAAGAAGTGACGCAGGCTGCTAGTTGTATATTATTGTATTGTATACTATATGTTAATTATTACATTGAGTTGATAAATTACATCTTATCGTTCATTTATTGTTTGTTCTCCGAAATGTGTTTTAATTTCGTCTTATGCACAGGTTTTGCCTTCATTTTTGCCATGGCCAAATAGCGACATATATTTCCCTCCTACAAACTAGAGTAAGCGTCATTACAATGGTCCGATAATGATTGCTATGTTGCTGAGCATTGTTTAAACTAAATTGGATTTACGAACAGTTGATACATAACTCAAAAGGTCTTTTAATTTGCATTCAATAAAGTTAATTTAATACGAACGAAAGTATCGTATACCGTAAATATTGTACGTTTATCACCACTAAACCACACATTTGCGAAACAATGAACATTTAAAATTCGCAAAACGCAACCATTCATTTATCAATTGTTTCAAAGTACTGTATTCTTATCGCAGACAACAGCAGGACGTGTTTAGATACCTAGTGATAGTATTAGAACGTTCTTTAAAAAAATAGACAAAGGTCTCTTTTAGGAACTGCACAAAAATAGTTATGATAGAAAATAACATTGATAAAATCATTTAACTTATTAAACAAGAATAGTTTCAATATTCTTAAAAATAAAAAAGCCGCGAACTTTACTCCTAGTTCGTTTAAGAAATGAAGATAAAATTTCACCCTTTTTCTTCTTAAGATTGAGAGCAACGAAATATTTGTAGCACTTTCCAAATTCATAAACCTTAAAGTAATATTACTTATGCAAATGAAATAAAATTCTGGATAGGTTATATTGCTCTCCTTCAAAGGGAGAGCGCTACCTTTGTGAAGGTCGTTGGTAAGGTTCGAACTAAATAGTTTTTTGACTTAGATGTCGTTTGTCGTTGGGCTACCAATTTTCCTATCGCACAAAAGGTCAACCTTGGGTACAAGACTGGGGGTTGGACCGTCCCCTTAAAACCCCAATGGGGTAGAAACAACAAATCCAAATTCGCTAAACAATCCACGCACTCTTCACCTTCACCATCTTATCAGTAAAGTATACTTATCACAGACAGCAGCTAGATATCCCACTGATAACAAACACTGATAACACTAGACCGTACCGGCAGACAGGTGCAGGGCGCCATGACAGCTAGATCAGCTGTTCAACACGACTAGTCGCGCCGTGGCGGGAGTGACCATATAAAGCTGTCCCCACTCGGCTCCCGCGGAAAAACTCAGGAAGAACTTCCTTTCACAACTGTAAGGCGATAAAGTGCATATTTGGACCATCGGAATATCCTGAGCCACTGAGCCACGTCAGTTATGGGAAAGATTAAGAGAGATGGAAAGTAAGGAGGAAAAGATGAAGTTTCTGCAATAAATCACTAGAAGTGTACCCTGGTGTGGATTAACGTCCGCAGTAGTGAGTACTACTACTATTATGCGCAGTGCTTTCCTGATAATTAGACCAATTCGTTAATACCAAGGCAAGAATTTGGTTCGGATTCCACTATAAACTGTAGGTCACAGTTGCCATTAGCTGTTTGGGCACAGCTGTGTCTAAGGAATATGTCGGGCTTAGTCACTAACAAGACCACAAGATCGCGCCACTCATCCTTTACTACTATTGGTGTTAAAATACGCACTTAGTGGCGTCCCTATCTTAAATAATTTATAATTGATCATTTATATTTGAACCCATATTGTCAGCGTTCGGAGGAAACTTCTTGAAGGCAGGCAAACCAGTATCTTCTTTCAGGGGTCTGAAAAAGCCCAACCTACAATTATCCTAATGTAAAACACTTTAAAATATGACTGTTGGTTGTCGAACCAGAATAAAAAAAAACTGTTAAAAATTTAAAATTGTGAAATTGTAGCTAAAATTAGTTTAAACCTTCACAGAGCTTGGTAAAGTTTTTATTTTAAGTTTCTCAGTGGAATGCCATGCCTCCTTCATCCTTGAACTGCCCCCCGTATCTGCCCTAATATCCGTGCCATGATTAAGAATAGTTTGACGCCTTTCTGTTTGTTACTGACTCGACTGTGATTAGCTGATTCCTTGGTCAGGGCAATGGATACAAACCCTTTTAGGGGCAATTTTATTCAAGCTCAAAATCAAATTATTCAGAGGGTGTTCTATCACATAGGATGGACACTATGCCGTTTACTCGACGTTTATGGCCTCGATGTTGTATAGTACAGTACAATCTGCAGGGCACTTGACTCCTTCATTGTAAAGTTTATTTCGCTGTGATCTTTTGGACTTCACTTTAAAATTAACTTTGTAGTATTTAAGCCGCTCTGCAGCCTACACCATTCATCTAATCATCCTTCGTCATCGTATTATTGTTACAAATTCCATTTGACTTATTCCCATTGAAACAATATTATTTCAATACTTTAATTTATTAACCGTGTAAATTTTCAAATTGTAAAGGAATCCTGCAGTTAATATTACAATCTGGGACAATTTACACACCTTAAAGTGATTTTAACAACAACGCCACATGTATAAACAAAACTGGTAACGTTGTTGTCAATTTGTACCACATTGTCGTGTGCGTTAACATCACACATCTACTTATTTATTGTAGGAAACCTTGGACTGATGCAAGGCCACACTAAAACACTGATGGCAACCATATGTTCAATTAATAGAAATTCCTGTTCATGTGTTACACTCTTACGAATCAAGCGGAGAAGATATTTTCCAATCTTAAGATAAAAGAGATCAAATAACCATTCTGGTCTTTCCCTTTCATGAAGTATGTTTTATCTTAACTATACAATTCGTATGACTGCCTTATATATCTGCAACATAGTGGAATTCAAACTAAACTATTGCAATTTAATAATTTTCCATTATCCATGAGATGTTTGAGTATGTGTTACGAACATTTTTATTCAAACTTAAATCTTGCACAGGTTCTTTGCACAAATTCAACAGGTTACACTTTACACTGAACTACTTTACACTGAATAACACAAACAATTCTTAAAACGTCTAAAAAACAGCTTCAGCCTTTAGTCTTTGTTAATCTATAGTAATATGATGTTCTGCGAATACACAGCACCTTAATGTTAAGAAACTATGTCCAGCTATCCCTTGATGTTCTTGGCTGAAGAAACAGCGGATCTTAGTCAGTAAAAAGTTACACAGATCACCTCACTCCATTCTACACTCACCGTCCATTCATACTAAGCTTAAAATACGCATCCTGCCCAAAATTCACAAATGAGAATCACTCAACAAATCAATTATAACAAATCTCCCACCATATTACGAAATTAAAATGCAGCAAAACATTCATAGAATGTTTTAATGTAAAAGGATAGCCAGTAAATTTCATATCGTGGTTTCCTCGCCCAAATGACTAAGCCAATTTCCATTGTTATGTTACAAAAACCAACAAGAGTTACAGCACTAAATGGACGCGAGGCTCGAGCTAACAGCTCCATCAGTCTGGCTATAAACTGGCGAATTGCTTCCGCCTGGTGAGACAATATCTCATTTTCTAGCCAAGTTCTTCAGCCGTGTTATGTAGCAAGAGTGTTCTCTTTTCTGCATCGTCCCAGGACTGAGCTACAATGTCCAGGTGTTGATAAAGAAAGTCAGCAATCGAATTTATTTTTGTCATGTCTTTAAAAAAACACCACCATCTCCTACAGTTGTTGACGTGATTGTAAGTGATCCGTTCCTCGACTCCAGAAAGTCACTCGAGTAGCTAAAGAACCTCGAAAAAAGCAAATATTTGGCGTATTGTTAATTATTTGGGGTGGAAAAGAGAGCACAATGAACCAACAAGGCTAAGCTGTGGCTTTACTATCACGAATCATGCTGTCGTCAGGTTCTTATGCTCCTCCTTTACTAAGGCTCTTCCTCGGGGGTTGGCTGCATTAATAATGTGGTAAAATAGTAGTTACATAAATAGTTTCTTAAAGCTAGGCAGTGCCTTGAATTCAGCTTCAAACCCACCGTAACCTAACGTCGAAAAACCTATGGTTACAACTGTTTGTTGACTTCAAACAGTTAGAACTCCTGATGATTAGGCAAATTCTCCAAGGTTTACGTACACGTTATTTTGATCTGCAACCTACTTGGGATTTAAATGGAATGTACCGTCATGATGAAGCTATAGCGGCAAAGAATGAATTGTGAGGCATTGTTTTGTATAATAAGAAAAGTGATAAAAATATATTGATAAATAATTATGTCTCTAATCAACGCTTCTCGATAGGATTCTAGTTTTTATAGTACCAGAAAATGTTAAAACCAATAAATGACGGAGGATTAAAAAGTCCTTTTGGGTTGAGTGAAAAATCAATGCATAGGTGTAAGAGCATCGATCTCTATTATTACTACAGAGATCGATGTGTAAGAGTTATTCCTCCTCAAAAAGTCATCCAATAATTTAAAATTGACAAAAGTAAGGTATATGTTCTCTTGACGTATCAGGTTGAGGAAAAATTATACTTTTCTAGGTCTAGGGTAAAATCTTACTCTTGCTCATAAACTGTCTACATTACCCTCCTGACTATAACATAATTTGTTTTTTGTTATCACCTTGATGACTTATTGACCAATGTACTCTGTAGTATTAATAGAACAAAAACGTCAGAAGACTACAAGACGCAGCTATGACCATAACCCTGGCTGTAAATATAGCCATCAACCACATAATAGCCATAGAGTATAGTACCTAATTAACACCGGCAGTAACAGTTTATATGTGAAAGTAAAACGGCGCCCAACGTCCTTTCAGTTCCTAATGCGTAATTTCCGTCCCCAGACTCGGAAGCTGTCAACGGTTGAGAGAAAGCCCGCGAAACGAAGCGCATAAAAACTGTATCAAATATGATCCTCACATGTGTCCTAGGAATGTGTGACGTCACCAGGTGTTTAGTTGGGTAACAACAATGGACCTAAAGTGTCACCCTGGGTAAGCCTTGTTTGTCTTGCTTGTGACAACATAACTGAGGAAAACAGTGAAATGTGTTGCGTTTGTCAACGCTCGTGACTGGTGCATCGTATTGAGAAATTAATCTTTGAACTAATGTCAGAAAAAAGGAGTAAATTACATAAGTATTCTGATTGTTACGGATAGTAATGTGTTGCTTTGTAATAAATAGTTATTTTTCAATGGGCGTTTACCAATGTCATGATCATTCCGATTAAATGCAATAAACTAAAACCCCTTATAAAACCTTAAACACCAATTAGAATCCAATTTATTTTGCTTTTCCATTTTGGAACCGTACACATTTTTTTCCATGCAGACTTAAGACAATTTAGGTTTAAAATGAGCTAAAGTTATGGAAAGAAAAAAAATCACAATTAGCAACGGTAATCAAATAAATGGAATGGATCAAAATTCATGTGAACAAACGCTCATTTGATTAACTTCTCACTGCAAAGTTTCTTATCTCAAATGCAAGAGTAGGTTTTACACAACAATAGATTAAACTATGAATATTTACATACATTTGTACTCGAGCATTTTGGTTGTTTAAGCGATTTGATTTGAGTTTATTCTAGTACAAATGTTTGAGAGTATACGAGTTCTCCTACTTTCTGTACAGTCAGCGTCACAGTCAGATTAAGTACCGTAGGTATAACTTTCGACAGGGACCGTACGATTATACGTGTACACAATACATTTCTTCCAAATAGAACAACTATACAAACAGTAATATTGATTTCCCACGCAGGTAATCAGTAAATCATAGGTTCGCTCCCGTAAAGTAGTAAATTGTGATACACGGCCTCATTGAAACGCAATTAATCCTGTCTAGCCAATTATGCAAGGTCACTAATTGTATATCTGGTTGATCGAATGATTTGCGAGTGGCAAAGGCCACTGCGACCGGTCGTAATGTAGTGGCGCGTGCTGAGAAACCGGTCTATATACTTCCTAAACAAGGCTGTACGAATCACGACCAGTTGCAACTGTGCTGATGAACACATGCCTATTGCCTTTTGGCATTCTTACTCACGTATTCAATGCTACTCAATGCTTTTGGCTACTGAAGTAGGCATACCATCCAATGGAGCAGAGACTTTTAATTTTTAATATAACATAGGTGAGGGAGGACATTAAACTTATTCACTTCAACGATTATTCAACTAGTCAGTCGATTATTGATTTAGACTAACGAATAATTAGACCAAAGTATCAAGTGGTCAATTGACAGATCACTTATGGCCCACTTTTTAGTGGGTTGTCTTTAGAGTTCATTTTGGCACTGTACCGGTTCACTCTCGCACAGGTTTGCAACCTAAATGTACGATAAATTTAAGTTTTAAAGGTCGCCACGAGCTCTTTATATAGAAAAAAATAATTGTATTGAATAGCATTTTGTGGGAAGCCAGTAGGTAGGATAGAGCACGTGGCTTTGATCCTCGAGGTCCTGGGTTCGAACCCTGCTATTTACCAATAGCAATAACTTACAGCTATTCAATAATGCGACACATCAAGAAATGACTTGGGACTCCGTCCAACACCTAGAAAAAATAGCACTTATAAGAGTATTAAAATATGCTAGTGTTAAGGAAGTCGTTTTAGTGAATTTCCCTTATAAGTAATCGGCTATTACAATAGGTCTCATAGTGAGACCTAGACCCAGGAGCAATTTACTTTTTGACGTCCCCAGAGGGCAAAACAACATTTATGTTGTCATTCATAAAATTAGATGTACGTCTGTTAGCATGATAACTCGAGTAAAAATCAATAGATAATGATAGAAAATTTGGTACACAAGTGTAAACCTACAATATTATTTTAACGCGTTTTTGAATCAGCATGATCGGACCGTGGAAACGGGGTTTTAAGTGATGTTTTCTAGGATCAAAATTATTTTTCATTTTGGACCCCCCTCCCCCCCTAAATAAAGTGCAATACATTCAAACCCTTTCGTAGAGCTGAAAATACAAGATACTAATAACTGTATGCGTTGTAATATCCTTTGACGGAGAAAGCTCAATAGACCGCAAATTTTAAATTCCTATGTTATTATAACCTTTGGAGGATAAATAAACTGTTAATACAGTCTATTGATGGATATATTTTGATCAAACTTGTAAAAATGTATTCATTTCATCCTAAGCAATCAATATTTCAGTATAGACACACTTTATTACCTTCCCTGTAACCTCTAACAGCAACCATAGGGACTCTTTAATCAAATGTGTTTAAAAGGGAATGTATTTGACTTAAGTAAGGCAATATTTAAGTAAACATTCAATCAAGCAAATGGAAATTCACTTAGTCCGCAGGTTTGCTGTGGCAGGGGTACTTTATAGAGGTTCCCTTGTATTTCATATCCGGGAAGAACAATCTAAAATCTAACAACGACTACGACGGTATACAACAATACGGCAATATAAGATGACTTTCTCGAGAATCACACTTTCATTTTCAGATTATTTCAGCATGTTTAAATGTCATCTAAGACATCCGTGGCGGCTTTCTCTATATCAGCTACATGATTAGTTTTCCCATACTGATGTAATGGGTGAATGCTTTTACGCTCCAAACGCAATTGTTACTGAATCTATTAAGTTAAGGCGCGAAGGCCATTCCAAACAACCCGGGCTCTATGGGGACATCACGGAAGTACAAGAGAATGCGAAAGTCTAGGTAATTTTGTATGTTCAACGCTCACTAATTGTATGTTGTAACATTTATCGGACAATAATTACGAACAGGGAAATGTTGTCTATGGACCTATGGGACTTCAGTATCCATGCAATGGTAATGTTTGTAATATCAAGTGGCTTATTTTTTTTATTTCTCCTCCCTATGGAGAAAGTATTGATTTCGGCCAAATTTCCGTGTTTGAGTTTTGGGGGGAAATGTCCGTTTTGGGTCCCTGTGAACACAAAAACGGTGGTTTAGAAATGTATATGTGTGCGAGTATGTGTAGAACTACATACTACACTTGGTCCGATTTTGATAAAATTTGGTGTTTATGGTATTTTCAGGTTTTTGAATTTTTTAAATTTTTATCTGTAACGGTGATTCTGCGATAAAATAACGGAAAATTGGATTTTCACAAAAGATGCCTAAAGTAAGGAGATTAAATTTCGCATGTTGTGGTGATTTTAACTCCAAATAAAATAGCATAATGCTGTAAATATTACGGTTCCAAGCTTTGTGATTTTCCCCATAAAATACCATAGTTACTCCTAACGCTTACGCATAATTGGTTGTTGACAAGCTAATGGGAGAAAGTATTTGGCTGACTGCACTGATATAGTTTATTATAGGCCTATTTATGGGCGATCTGTTGGTCAAAGCAAGGGCGTTTTGTCCTGGATGTCTGGTTTTGAACGCTGAGCCTCCATTCCAAATGTCTGGCTATAAGTTACGTCGTCACTTGCTGGACCTGCTTCAGTTGTCAATAGTAAAGGTTTTTAATTAAAAGGTAAAGGTTTTTTAGTAAAGGTTGTTTTTTAATTGAAGAGTGCTCTTTTGTGTTTGAGACCCCCCTTCCATCAACGATATGTTAAAATGTTACATCTAGGTATATAATATTTAAAAGGACTATGAGGTCTTATTGGTTTAATTTGTACAAACCCATTTCGAACGAGAATGTAAAATCGATACACAGGAACAAATTGTAGTACAATACTAAGATGAATTAAGACAAAATCTTTAAAATTAGAAAAGCAATTTTTTTTATAAAAATTAAAAAAAAAAACTTATGACTACCAAATTTTGATTGGTAGGCCCTAATACTTACCGTGTAAGATTAGTATTCACAATAAAAACAGCATCTGAATTGTTAATTGAAATTCAGAGTCACATCCGGCCAACATTCCCAGAAGAATTAAAACTGCTGAACAGGTTTTTTGGAAATAAAATATTGAGTTAACTTCAGTGGACCTTTACAACATTAACCTCAGCTCGAGCTGAACGTGTCGTGAGGAAATTCTCTCCGCAACTATTTCCGCGAGAGACCTCTTAACCTAAAAAATGTGATAAGGATGTACAGTAATTGTATTTTTTTGTTAAATTATTTTGGATAGCCACATACGCCCCCCCCCCCCCCCCCCCGAGATATAAATACCCTATACAGCTTCCCTTAGAGAGAAGAACAGTACAGCACAAAAAATAGTAGATTTGATTAGTATTTCCACGGGGTTTTACATTCCTAAGCAGAATGTAAAACTGTCGACGAAGAATTGACTAACAATTCTGTAGTCAATTGCTTTTTTAACGGAAAAGAGTTAACCAAAGTTGTCTTTGTTAATATATTAATCAAATTTTTGTATCAAATCAAGTGCATGCGACAAAATGGCGTAAAAATAAATCGGTCCCGGGTCTAGGTCTTACCACGAGACCTACGGGTAATAGCTTATTACCTATGAGAGATTCGCTAAAACGCAGGTGTACTATTCCATAATCCTTAAGCTAACCCATTGCAATAGCTTTCCTTCGGATCATATTTCATTATATTAGGGGACGCCACCTAAATGCGTATTTTAACCCAAATATGGGTATTGACAGTAGAACGGTGTGAGATGATCTGTATAGCTTTGTTTGTGACTAAGATCAGCTGTTTCACTATCCAGGATATTTTTATTTAAAGCCCAACTATCAGGTAGGTACAGCTGGTGTGGTTTCGAACCATTAAAAAGCTATTGACTTCGTAGCACAACATTTGTTTATACAAGTTCTATATATTAATCATTTTGTGAGGGTCAACTACACCTGCTTACATTAGCAATTGTAGAAATAGGTTTTCTTCTCATGTGCCCGATGAGTTTTACTTCTCACTTTCATAAAGGGAATTTAAACTTGCCTCTCATGTGTGGTTTACTTGTATTTATATTTATAAAAGAGGAAGTTTGTATATATATATATTTGAACGTAATGGACTCCGAAACCGCTTGACAGATTGCAATGAAACTTTCAGGCATTATTAAGCATTACTCAAGGATGGTTTGTGTGAAGTTTGGTGCAGATCCGTCAAAAGGCTCCGCCCCAGTGACTCTGAAGTTTCCTATGTTAACCTTATGTGTACTTATATTTAAATGGAATTAAAGAATCTTAACAGCTGTTCCAACTGAACAATTTGATTCTATGATGTTCAATAGCATTGAAAAAAGTTAATAGGTTTACCAACAGCGTGCAGCACTATTATTTTTAAAATTTATGACAACAGCTAATTTGCAACCAAAAGGTGAGTGAGCTGAGCGAACGAGCTCCAACCTAAAGGTGAGTAAGCGTAGCAAACGACTTCAACCAGGACGTGATTGAGCGATGCGAACGAGCTCATCTTGAAAATGAACGAGCATTTGACATAAAACAACATTAGGACAGAACGACGGCTGTCGGGCCAGCTAGTAAAGTATATAAATGTAACTACTATTTTGCAAAAAAACTTTGCAAATATTAAATATCCGTTTTTAGTTCCTGAAACGGTTGACTCATACCCGCAGCGTTGCCCGTGCCCTTGGCCTAGACCCTGGCTCAAGGCGCGGCTTTGCCTCCTCTGGTCATCTGACCTCTGACCTCCTCTTTGTCCCTCCGTCCTCGCCATCCGATATATTACTAACTTTACCCGGTTTTCACTTTTGCGTTTTGTACCTTATCGGATGTAGCACGCCAAATTCCACATACGAAGTGGACACTGGAGATAGTGTTGGTACATTGCAGTTATCAGGTGTTGGAAAACGCGATCAGAATAACTAATACAGCTACATTCGTAAGCCGTGCAATTTATGTGATAACATTTAATCCTACAGTTAACCAAAATTGTGGCACTGTATTGATTGTATAGTTAAGATGCGTATGAAATGTGACATACATTTTGAGAGCGACAATAACTGTTGCTCGTTATACACACGAGACTTTTCCTAAGGTACTACAGTTAAGAAGTAATCGCATTCTAAGGACAATCTTTGACAAAAAAGTAAGTGACACCGGTGGGATTCAATCTGGTTACCTCTCGGTCATCAGACTAGTACCTTTGTTTATCGGTACAACAGTATCCAATAGTCAGTCTCCAATAGTCAATGCTAGTACTCTATCCACTACACCACGAACACAGATGGAAACACATCGTATTGTTGTGGTAATGATGTTCATTACATTCATTCAACCATCAATCGATTGAATCGAATCCATTTGATCCGAAATAATATCGATACTTAGTATTACGATATTGAACCGATAGTACACGGCGTTTTGTACGTAAAAATGGCCTCCCTTCAAGATCCTTCCCTCATTATGACACTGGACTCTCTGTGCCTGGTTAAAAAAAGATATATAAAAATATCGACCAACGTACCATAACATTACGACAGTCGGGAAGTACGATAACGTTGTGTCGTAAATATTTTACGACGAACAAAACATTTTACGATAACTGCAACACTTGTTATTGTTAAAAGTGGTTGAGTGAGCGGCCGACAGAATGCGCTCACAGCACTTTCTGGTTTCTACCAACGATGTAAAGAACTACTGGGTTGTTTAACGTGGAAAAAATGAGAAACTAAATTTTTACCCGATTAAACCCCCATAAAACCCCGTTCCCACGGTCCGATCATGGTGGTTCGCGAACACTCGTTCGAATTAACGTAGGTTTACACGTTAACACATCAAAATCGGATCAATTTTGCTCGAGTTATCGCGCTAACGGACACATACACATATATAAATACATATGAATTTGAACGGAGGGTGTTTTTGGCCTCTGGGGACCTCAAAACGAAAAAGTAAATCGGTCCGGGGTTCAGGTTTTACCAGGAGTACTACGGTAATAGCTTATTCCTGATATATAGGAAATTCGCTAAAACTAAATCTATAATTCCCATGTTATTCTTATTTAGTATAAAAAACTGTTGTAGTTTGCTTGTATTTATATTTAACCCTATATATTTATTTTGTGTATATTATATTTTAATCAAATTCGGCAATTTCATTTATTTAATACTGTGCTATCAACATATCAATAATAACTCACTGTAGCAGCAAACCTAAGTACTCATTAAAATCAATGTTATTTTGATAGAAAACAAATCCGTAAATTTTAACGGAATATTTTAAAAATTGGTGTAAATACCTGCTTCTTGTAATCCAAAATGTTGCTGCTATGACCCAACTAGTTTCAACAACCTCTCACGAAGTCATCTTCGGGATGTCAAATCACTTCATCAGAAGGTCGTCAATACACACATTACACGAACATGGTCACGGTTACGAACACGAACACAGACACGAACATTGAAAAGAAAAAGTACAATTTAACGAGCAAAAGCTAAAAATGGTAACACCGGTGAGGATGATGCGTCACGACCGGATAGATGTAGCGTCTAGACTAGTTGCATCATAGCAACAACATTTTGGATTACAATAAGCAGGTATTTACACCAATTTTTATTCAACGTAATCCGGAGGCTAACATCAACAATGGAATATTTTAGTAGAAATCCAGCCAGGTAAATGGAAATTCAATTAGTCTGCAGGTTTGCTGTGGCGGAGGTATTTATTGATTAAAGGAGTTATAGATTTTATTAGCGAATTTCCCATATAGGGAATAAGCTATTACCGTAGTACTCATGGTAAGACCTGGACGCGGGACCGATTTTTTTTTCCGTTTTGAGGTCCCTAGAGGCCAAAAACACCATCCGTTCAAATTCATATATATATATATATATATATATATATATATATATATATATATATATATAAGTAATGTACCAATCCTAGACCAAAAAAGGAAGACTTTAATAATTTAATGAAATTTGTTGTTTTTCAATACTAATATGTTAAATTTTTGCCTCTTTTAGGCCAATTTCTAACATTTTCATATTTTTCTAGAAAAAGTATATAATTTTGATGAAATTTTCATGAATATGTCTATATTTTCCATAAAATTGAGTACAAAACAAAATGTTTTTAAAAACAAGTAAAATTTTAAAATTTAATGAGTAGTTTTTATACAAATTTAACTAAAACAGTTTCTTTATCTTTGAATGTTTTAATTTCAGTAATAATTAAGTTTAAATCTTTTTTATTTAATTCTTTAATTGTTTTTTCATCAAATATATTAATAAATCTATGAGGCAAATGAACTTTACATTTTTCTAATTCAACAATAACTGTTGGTCCATATTTATCTTTAACTTTTTCAAATTTTTCTATTTTATATTTTGTATTCAATTCTAAACTTTTTATTGGTTTATATTCTTTGAATTTACATTCTCCAATATTATTAATCTCTTCTAGTAGATCCATTTATTACAAAAAATAATTATAGAAATTTTAAACAATTAATAATTGAAATATATGAAAAGAATTTTAAATAATAAATTCCATAAATTTAATAATTTATTTAATAATCAAACCTTAAATAAACCTTTACAAACTTGTTTTTTTAATCAATTAATCTACTTCAAGATTTTTATGGTATAAAAAAACTTTAATAATTTTGATAAATTTCATATTTTTTAATAGTTTATTTAATAATTAAACCTTTATAAACTCATTTTTAATCATTTATTAACGCGTCGCGATTTTTGCGACGCGTCAAATATTTAATAAATTCCATAAATTTAATAATTTATTTGATAATTAAACCTTAAATAAACCTTTACAAACTTGTTTTTTTAATCAATTAATCTACTTCAAGATTTTTATGATATAAAAAACTTTAATAATTCTAATAAATTTCATATTTTTTAATAGTTTATTTAATAATTAAACCTTTATAAACTCATTTTTAATCATTTATTAACGCGTCGCGATTTTTGCGACGCGTCAAATATTTAATGAATTCCATAAATTTAATAATTTATTTGATAATTAAACCTTAAATAAACCTTTACAAACTTGTTTTTTCAATCAATTAATCTACTCTAAGATTTTTATGGTATAAAAAAACTTTAATAATTCTAATAAATTTCATGTTTTTAATAGTTTATTTAATAATTAAACCTTTATAAACTCATTTTTTATCATTTATTAACGCGTCGCGATTTTTGCGACGCGTCAAATATTTAATGAATTCCATAAATTTAATAATTTATTTGATAATTAAACCTTAAATAAACCTTTACAAACTTGTTTTTTCAATCAATTAATCTACTCTAAGATTTTTATGGTATAAAAAAACTTTAATAATTCTAATAAATTTCATGTGTTTAATAGTTTATTTAATAATTAAACCTTTATAAACTCATTTTTTATCATTTATTAACGCGTCGCAAATAAACTATTAAAAAACATGAAATTTATTAGAATTATTAAAGTTTTTTTATACCATAAAAATCTTAGAGTAGATTAATTGATTGAAAAAACAAGTTTGTAAAGGTTTATTTAAGGTTTAATTATCAAATAAATTATTAAATTTATGGAATTTATTAAATATTTGACGCGTCGCAAAAATCGCGACGCGTTAATAAATGATTAAAAATGAGTTTATAAAGGTTTAATTATTAAATAAACTATTAAAAAATATGAAATTTATTAGAATTATTAAAGTTTTTTATATCATAAAAATCTTGAAGTAGATTAATTGATTGAAAAAACAAGTTTGTAAAGGTTTATTTAAGGTTTAATTATCAAATAAATTATTAAATTTATGGAATTTATTAAATATTTGACGCGTCGCAAAAATCGCGACGCGTTAATAAATGATTAAAAATGAGTTTATAAAGGTTTAATTATTAAATAAACTATTAAAAAATATGAAATTTATTAGAATTATTAAAGTTTTTTATATCATAAAAATCTTGAAGTAGATTAATTGATTAAAAAAACAAGTTTGTAAAGGTTTATTTAAGGTTTAATTATCAAATAAATTATTAAATTTATGGAATTTATTAAATATTTGACGCGTCGCAAAAATCGCGACGCGTTAATAAATGATTAAAAATGAGTTTATAAAGGTTTAATTATTAAATAAACTATTAAAAAATATGAAATTTATCAAAATTATTAAAGTTTTTTATATCATAAAAATCTTGAAGTAGATTAATTGATTAAAAAAACAAGTTTGTAAAGGTTTATTTAAGGTTTAATTATCAAAAATATCTTTTTATATATTTCAATTGTGAAATCATAAAAATGTTAACAAAATGATAATCTTAAGATAAAAAGATAAGTATTGATTTAAATTGAAAATAAATATCACCAATGAAAAGCTTGTTAAAAATTAATGCTATTTCATATATTATACATTTCTGTACGATTAAAGATAATGTAAAAATCAACAAAAATAAATTGTGTTGTAAATATAATCTTATTGAAGGAATATTAGTCTATGGCCTAATTTGTTTGGTCGATCTTTTTATGAAAATAAGTGATTGAATAAAATAATAACCAGTTGAATGTTAGTAAATTGCAGTGTGGATTAAAATAATTATTTTGATTTATCTAAACTAATCGAAAAGTATTTTATAATTAATGCTTAAAATGTATAATCAATGGTTGAATAGTTAGCTAATGAAACTAGCCGATTGAACAAAAAAAAGTGTCAAGTTAGCAAAAATCTCGTCATTAGCTATCATAATGGGTGTGGCTCTGTCGACTGGCTGATTTTCTGTGTATATTCTCATTTTGTTTTATGAAGAAATATTTAAAATAAGAGTTTATTGATGGTAAAAGTTTATTATTTATTGATTGAAGATGAAGTATAAAGAAGATTAACTATGAAAATTGTGAAACTATCGTGTTGTGAAGTGAAATGTGTTTGAAGTGTTCATCACCATATTTGGATTGTTCAAGTGTTTTTAACTAATATTTTAATAAGTAAAAGTGATTTATTGAACTATTTATAGACTATTTTTATTGTTTGTAATCATAACTTGTTTATAAAACAATCAGAATTTTCAAGGTCAAGTGATTGCTGCTTTGTTTGATAGTTTTTTGCCAAACCATATGATATTCAAGGACAGTGTGCTTCTAAAGCACGCTTTGATAAATCTGAATTGTACAGTAAATATTTTGTGTAAAAAAATTTAAGTGACTCTGCTGTTTTTTTGACAGTTTTTTTTTGCCAAACCAAATGATGTTCAACGAAAGCGTGCATTGAATGCACGCTTTGATAAATCTGAAATGTTCAGTAAATATTATTTGTTTATGTTTGTGTGAGTTATTTTGAATTCCTATTCAGTAATTTAACTGTTAATATCGAATGTTTCAACTTATTATTCGATTGTTAGTATCGAATGAAATTATTTGAAATATATTGTATGTTATAACTTGAGTGTTTTTAAACCAATCTTAACCAAATTTGAAACATACACTCATTGAATATTAAAGAATGTTTTTGACTTATGTTAAGGGTAGTTTCATCCCTTATTTTGTATTTTATTTATAAAAATGTAAAAAATTATTGAATAATTCTAAAACTTAAAAATTATGAAAAATTATGTTTAAAATCAATGTTTTTACTAAAATTTTCCAATTTAGGGTGAACTACCCTTAAACTAAAAACCTTAATAACTTCTTTGTTTTTAAAGATATTTTCATGAAATTTGGTATGATATATCTATAAGGTAAGTACAAATTTATTAAATAATAAAATTTAAAATATTTATTTCTTGTGACCTTGAAAATCAAAAATTTTTATTTATTAATATTTTTTTATGAAACAAATTTTAAATTAACAATAGTAGTCTCATTATTCATAAAATATAATAATATTTTGAAAAATATGTCAAAAAGTAGTAAATAAATGGTGGTTTTATAATAATTTTATTTGATTTCAGTTATATCATTTTTAATCACATTATACTCTAATAATCTTTCAGACACAACAACCACATAGCAATTAGTTTTACTAGCAACAGTTATATCATAATCAAAATCCATATTTATAATAATATCATTCTTTGAACCAGAAATATTAACAGGAGTTTTTGTTGTATCAATCACATATAATGGTCTATTTTCAATGAATTCTGTTGGATCATAATACATTTCACTATTGTTATAATAAACCTTTTTATAATCTTGATACATTTGATATACAATTCTAAATTTTTCATTATTTATATCTAGATTTATTAATTCATCAGGATAATAGTGACCATTTAATTTTACTCTAATATTTTTAATATACATACTATCAAATTTTGAAGTGTCATATAATTGATCATTAGTTCTACCTTTTTGAAAACCAATTATTATAAATTTTGGATTATAGATGTTTCGATAAATATTTGTTATATCAAAACTAACTGTTTTTCCAGTTATTGTCTTTTGTTCAATACATTGCCAATGATTAAAGTGAAATAGTATTTTTTCTTTTTTAGTTATTTCATTAATATATTGAATTTTACTTGTAGTTTTATACTCAATTATTGGAACTCTAATAAAAAAGTCATCAATAATTATTTTTCCAGCACTTGGTAATGTAGTATCATCAAAAGTTCCATCAACTTTTTTAGTTTTCCATCTAAAAATGGCATCATTATCTTCAGATCTAACAAAACATATATTGAATCCTCCTTTGTATATTGGAACATTAACATTTTCAAAGAAACCTAATCCAAAATGTGATAGATTACCCACAGCTTCAAATGTTTTTTTGAAATCTGATTGAAATCCATTACAAATGTTGGATACTGCTTCTGTTTTTGAATAAGTAACAGTACCTTTTATTGTACTTAATTGTCCAGGATATTCAATTTCCTCAATTAATTTATTATGTTTTCTAATTTCAATTTTTGAAAATAAGAATGGTACAAAATTATTAATCAACTTTACATTATCTGTAGCACCATAGTCTCTATCATCAGATTTTTTAGTGTTCCTGAAATATAAAATTGAAATTTAGATGTACAAAAACCATCTCCAAAATCAATATTAAATTCAGTTTTTTTGTTTGGTTCATTCAAATGTAGTTTAGATAAAGGATAAAAATTTTTATATTCAGCTCTTTCAATTTCATAAGTATTAGCCATTTATTAAGGAGAAATTTATGAAAAAAATATGGAAAGAAAAAGGTTTTTTAAAACCAGTAAAATTTTTGTAATAAAGAATAGTTTTATAAATCTTTTTGGAATAATTTAATCAATCTCGTCATAATCCATTTTTTCTTTAAACTGTTCAATATTCAGTGCATGATCTATGATGAATTTTGCTGATATATTTTGATATTGTAACACTATTTCCCAATCCAAATCATTTTTATATTTATCAATAAAATCTTCATCTAAATTTTGATACTTACAAACCAAATTAATATAAGCATTAAGTTGATAATTAATAAACTCATCAATAAATTGTATACTTAATGTTTGATATTGTGCAATTTTTTCCCAATTTAGTTTATTTTGAAACAATCTGATCATATCTTCATTCAATTCATATTTTTCTGAAATAATATCCCAATCTTCATTGGTTAATAGAAATTGGTTTCTGATAATGAAATAATCAAATGAATTATATAGAGCCATTTATTAGGAGGAAATTTTTGTAAAACTACTTTTCTTTGAATTACATATACAACATTTTGCTTTAACCATATTTTTATTTTTTAATTTTATTGTTTGAATGTCTTTAGAATTGGTTTTTTGTTTACATTTAAGACAGTAAATAAACTCCATTTATATAGTAAAAATTATTGATCTTCTTGGTTTTCTGTATTAAGTTTATCTTCTAATATTTGTGCTAATCCAGCAGTTACTAATCTTATTTTTTCAGCAAGTTTATCTTCAAGTTGTTTTTCTAAATCTTCAACATACATTTTTAGATTAAATAATGAATTAACCAATTCATTTAAATCCTGTTTAGTTTTTGAATGATCATTACCAACCTTAATAATAGAATTTAAAACTTCATTTAACTCAGATTTTATAACAACATCATAATCATTAATACTTGGTTTTACATTAACAATTCTTCTAGAATTAATACTTAAATAATTTTTAGATAAACTAATAGCATTAACCAAATTATTAGTTTTCTTAATATGGGTTTTTAAATCCTTATTAATATCATTAAAAATGGAATTTAATTTTGAATTAATATAATCATTTTTTACTTCAATTAAATCTTTTTTCTGTCTACCAAATAGATCAAATATATTTAATGAATCCATATTTATTAAGAATTAAATTATTGATTATGTTATCAAATCTTGTATTTTTATTCAACTCATTTAATACAAAAACACACAAATGACCACATATAGGTGGATCATCATAATTTTGAATTTGTGAATCATTAAAAAATATATTGTCTTCTCCTAAATATTTAACAATTTCCTTAAAAGGTTTATTAACAATTTTTCCATAAGAATCAAAGTAATATTTAATTTTATCTTTTTTATAATAACATATCCAATGAGTTCCATTACCAGAAAATGAATCTAAATTGACTATACCACATTCAAATTTATTAACAGTTTTTGGAAGCATATCTCTCATAAAAACACCTCTAAAATTCTTAATATTTTGACATAATTTTTCTAAATCTGCTAAAGTCAATGGGTTGAAATTTTTTTCTTAACATATTTTAATGTTTTTTCATCTAATCCAGATCCTTTTACATTAGCTAATTCTTGATCTAACCAATTTATAAATTCTCTAAATTTTGGAATAACATTGTCTTTTACTACTTTAGCTCCTCTTCTAACTTTTGGTGTTAAACTATTTATGCCAGGAATATAATCAGCAACATTTAATATTTCATTTAATAAACCACCATCTTTTATTTGTTTAAGTTGATTATAAGAAAATTCAAGTCTTAATCCAGTATTTAATTTTTTATGTTTTTCTAATTTATTCAATTGTCTTTTAGTTAATAATAATACATCATTACCATTTTTAAATTGATCTATTTCAAATTGTATAGTCAAATTTTTATTTTTCTTAAAAGCAGATTTAATTTTAGATTTTTGATAATCAGTTAAATTTACCTTAACTTTCTCCATTTATATAGGTTAAAATTTTAATCCTATTTCTAATCCCATTCCAAATTTTCTTTTTAACCACATAGCACCTGATGTTGGTAAAGCAACTAATCTTTCACCTATATCATGATCACTAGATGTTGCTATATCCCATGCTTTATCTTGTAATATTTTATCAGCAATATCATTTCTAGATTCTGTATCTTTATGATCTCTATAAAATATATCATGTTCTTTAGCAGCTTTATCTAAATCATTTATTCCAGGATCACCTCTTTTTAATCTTTTTTGTAGCTTAGTTCCAGGTCCTAGATATTGAAAACCAGGTACATGCAATTCAAATGGTAAATTATTTATAAAATCATTTAATAATCCTGAACCTATAATTGGTGATGTTATAGTTGGTAATATTCTTTTTAAATATTTTATACCATCAGGTTTTTCAATTAATTCATCTAATTTGTTTGAAATAAAATCTTTAATAGCCCTTTTTTCATTGATAAAGTTATTATTTCCAGCTTTTTCTTGAGCATATATATAATTGATTATACTTTCTAATTTGTTTAAATCATCAATATATCTGTATTCAATTTTATTTTCTGAATATTTTCTTATACCAGATCCTTTAATATTTCCTTTAGAATCCCAAATAAATTTAATCAAATTCATATATTTATTACCTTTACTTGATTTTGGTTTTCTAGTACTTGGATCATTATTTTTATAAATTGAATCTGTTTCCCATAAAATTTTTGAGTAATTATTTAAATCATCTTGACTATATAAATTATCATCTGGTTTGTCTTTATATGTCAATAATCTCCATAAACCTTGAGTGCCAGTATATGTTTTACCATTAACAAGTAAATCATCATTATCAATTACTGTTATTTTATCACCAATCATAAATGATTTTTTATGTTTATCCCAATACAAACCAAATTTATCATCTTTTGCTCTAGGTAAATATTTTTGTGCAATTGGACCAATGATTTTATTTAATATTTGAGGTGAAACAATATTTGGATCTATAAATGTTGATTCTTCTTCAATAATTTGTTCTCTTATTGGTCTAAATGGAGTACTTGAAGGTAACATAAATTCTTCTTCAGATTGTGGTATTGATATGTTTGCAAATTGATTAACAATAGGTACTAAATCCATTAAATTTTTATTTTCATTTAAAACATCACCAATTTTATTTTCTACTTTACCAATTGCAGATGTTATTGGTTCATATGCTTTTTGTTTAATTTGTTCATAATTTTCATCAATTTTAATCTGATTTTTAAATTCTTTTATTAATTTTTTTTCAATTTCATCTAACTTTTTAGCTTTGTCAACAGTTATGTTATCCATTTATTAAAAGAAAAAATATGTTAACATAAACATAAATGATGTTAACACAAACATAAACCATGTTAACATAAACATAAACTATGTCGATTAAGCACAATCAACACTACACTAATGATTAATATAAATAAAACAAAAATAATAAGTAAATCTAAAATTAAACACAAACACATCATTTTTTATTTTCTGTAAATTTAATAAGAAAAATAAACACTAAAGATAAGGCAAATATTATTATAACAAATATTTTATCAACAATTAAATCAAGCATACACCACATTTATTTAGAAGAAAATTTTATATTAGAAAACTTATTCATATATTTTCCTTCATTTGTTTTTAATATCAAATTCATAGTTAAAAATCCATAATTTTCTTTCCAACAATCATTACAAATATCCTTAAATTCATTAAATGACATATCAGAACCTACAAAATGATAAAAAATTTGTTTTACATAATGATTATTTTGCTTAAAAATACATAACATATTTAAATTATTCCTTATTAATTTAATGTCAACTTTTGAATAACATTGTGAAAGATAAATACATGATATGTTTTTATGTCTACCCATTACAAAATACTCTTTTATTTTATCTTGATTTTCTAAAATACAATCATCAAAAACAATTAATGAATTTGGTTTACAATCATTTAATGAAATTATATCTTCACATGAACCAAAGAAATTTGCAACTTTTTTGTTAATGTTCATTTCAATATTTTTAAATCTATGTTGTAATTTTATGTATGCAGGCTGCTCTAGTGATTTACTAAAAACATATAAATTTGTGTATGGTATCAATCTTTTATAGATGAAATTTAATAGTAATGTTGTTTTACCAGAACCACTTGATCCTATTATTAACAATCTAATTGGTTGATTATTCTTGATTTTTTCATCATATGTATCAAATTTTATCTTATTTTTTTCCTTTAAAAAATTTCCCATTTAAATAAGATGAAATTATTTAAAATTACAGGCAATTCTTCAAAGATTGAACTAAGATTAGAACATCCAATTCATTTGGATGGAAATTATAGTATTGGTCTTTGTGGATTTTATTCAGATAATTTTGTATTAAATGTACCAAATGATTATAAAAATGTATATGGTTTTACTATTAAGAATGGTGAAAAAGAAATAAATCAATATTTTAATTTAAACAAAGGATATCACACATTAGAAACTATAAAAGAAAACTTTAAAAATAGCTTAAAAGAATTTAAAAAGAAAGCAGATAATTTTGATGAAAATGAGTTTTTATTAGAAAATGAGGGTTCTCTTATTGTGATAAAATCACCTGTTAAAATTATAGTAACAGCTATTATAACTGATTTATTAGGTTTAAAGGATGAAATGATTGAACCAGACACTTTAATTAAAGGAATTAAGTTACCTAAATTAAGATCTTTTGATGTTTTAGAAATCCATTGTAATTTGGTTGAACCTAGCTTTGAAAATCATAATGATCACTCGCATTTACATAAAGAATCAGAAATTCTATATACTTTTTATCCAAATGTTAAATATGGTTCAAAAATAAGTGAAAAACCAAATCAAATAGACTATGTTCCTTTAAAAAATATTAATAAAATTCAAAATATTGTAATATCTATTCAAGATAATGAAGGAAATTTGATAAATAATAAAAATGTTAAGAATATTGTGTATTTAAGATTAAAACAAAATTTCTAACTTAAATTTTTTTCTATATAAATAATGACAACTATTGATTTATTTAATAATAATTTTATATTTAAAAATAAAAATATATTAATTCATGAATCAGGTTTATATTCACTAATTTTAAAATCTTAAATTAATTACATTTTGATCATTTTCCTTAAAACTTTCTTTAACATATTGTATTACTTTATATAAGAATGGTTTTATATTAAAATTAAAGGCATTGTGATAAACATAATATCCTTTATATTTAAAAAGATAAATTAAATATTTATTTGATAATTTAGTTTTAAACAAAAACAATTTTTGATCATATTCACTGTCTATTAATTCTTTTGGTATGATTATTATTTCCATTTATTTATGTTTAAATTATATTTTATGTCCCCAAGGTAATGTATCAATTCTATTTTCACATACAAATCTTTTATCATCCTTATTACTCAAAGCTAATTTGTTTATTCTAATAGTATACAATTCATGTTTATAACTTCTAATACATGTCATTGTTCTATATTGTTCTATATCATCAAACAAGCATTTCTTAAAATCACTCATATTAATTGTCTTATTTACAACACTTTTCTTGATACCTTTACATTTTACAGGATTTTTATTGTTAAATTCATAACTATATAATTTTGATCTTAATCCACAATATTCTTCTAGTATTTCACCATTTAGCTCATCTTTAAATTTACCAATTACTTTTTTATTTTTTTCAGTGTAACACTCATGATCTTTTTTATAATCACTTGTATCAAACTCATTTATATTTTCTTTAATAATTTTATAAGGATCTTTCTTTAATTCCACAAAATAACTATCAGTGTCCATATATAATAATTTTGCATTTGGATCATATTTCTTTAGCTTATTATAGTAAAATTCATACATTAATAATTTTGATAATTCTAAAACTGAAAATCCCACATATATTGGTTTATCAAATTTAACTTTTTCTTTAATCAAATGTGAAGCAATACAATTTTTATCAAATATACTAAACGTTTTAAAGTTTGTTTTTTTAGCTTGTTTTAATGAATATTCTTCATCACCTAATTTTATATTACATCTATTCCTTACATTTTCCATTGTTTTACCAAATACAGAATTATTCATTAACTTAAAGAAGTCTTTTTCAAAGTCTGATTTTGATTGAGCTCTTAATTTTGTGTTCAGTTTTATATATTTTTCCATATAGTTATCTTGATCAAATGCTATTACTCGATTTACTCTTTTTAATTCTAGACCTTGTTTTAGGTAATATTTTAAGTTTCTTGAATGAACCACATAGTCTTTTTTATCAAATAATGTAGTACAAAGCTTATTATTATAATGTTCAGGAGCTAATGGTAAATCCTTGTGATTATCATGTAATTCCTTTGGATATTCTAAATCAACATCTAATATATAGCCATAATCAGCATTTTCATCTAATTCTAATATAGTTTCTTTCCATTCATTAGTTGTATATACATTTGGATTCATCCATTTAATATCTTTATATGGTAGTTTTTGACTTAAGGCCCATCCATATAAATTGTTTGCATCTACATATAACATGTAATTTTCAGGTTTATTAGGATCATAATTTTTGGTATATTTGTTATTTGCTTTACAATACCTTGTAACACATTGAGAAATTCCACCTCTTATACCTTTTTCAATCATCAAATACATATCATAATCGCTTATCAATTCTAATTCTATTTTTGTTAATTTTAACATAGAGTCCCATGCTAATGATGGTGATGTTAAATAATGTGCAGGATCTAATTGATAGTTCTTTAAACAAACTGATCTAAAATTTTCAAATATATCAGCTAATAACATCACATCTTGAATATTGTACAAATCAGAATAATTTCCTAATGTTTTAACTTTTAATTTGTTCCAAACTTTTAGATAGTATTTATAATCATCATCACTAATATTTTCATCAGTTAAAGAACTATAAAACTGTGCTTTATCTAATATTTTATCATAATTTAATTTTTCAATATCATCTATAAACTCATAAGGAAATATACCTTTAGAAGATAATATTTCAAATGTTTCATCATCTTTTTTAATTATATCAATGTTTTTTATAAATTTAGTCAAGTGTTTAAATTCTTTCAGATTTTTAGCTAACTTATCAATTGATGAGGCCATAAATCTAAACGTATCTACAAATGAGAATTTTACAAATTTTCTAGGTTTATCATCTTCAAATTCATAACCATATCCTGAATTAACTGAATAATTTATATATTTTTCATCAGTATTTGCTATTAAATCAATTTTACCATATTTTTTAGCTAATTCTTTAATAAACAAATGTGTATCATAGTTTGAACTATTATGACAAAACACAGGTATATTTTGTGGAAATTTTAGATTTAAATTACAACTTGAATGTGCTGCACCTCTAAATTTTCCTGTTAAATGACAGTGATCTCTTACCTTTCGTCTTGTGTCATTATCAAAACCAATAGTTTCACAAATATGACAAACACTTGCTTTATGATATTCAATTTCTTCATTTTTAGTTAAACTCATAGGCTTTTTGTTTTTCGAATTATATTTTTTAGCTATATACTTTGAAATCTCATCTAAGTATTCAAATAATTTATTTGGTACATTTTTCAACTCTTCATCTGTTTTTGCTCTATAACAAATTGGTTTATATATTTTATTAGTCACTCTAGAAACTAAATAAATTGTGAATCCATAAGGTATATGTTTCTGAATTTTATTTGTATATGAGTTATTTGGATTATTTTCACAAGTATTAATCTTTTTCAGAATGCTTTCAAAATCCATATAAATTACAAATGGATGTTCAAGTTTTTTATAATAATTTTCAAATTTAACAGTTTCACCAGAAAATGGCATAATTGGTCGACAAGGTTCAAGAGATTTACAAATTATTAAATGATTATTCAAATCACTATTTTTATAAAAATGTGTCAAACATCGTCTACAAATATATAGTTTATGACCATCTTTTGAAACTTGGTTGGAAACTAATTTACTTAAATCAGTTATTAATATGTAATGTGAGTTGTCACCATCTTTATAATACAACAAATCAATGTCTAATTTTGCATCATAATTTTCAGATATTTGTAATGGAACAATCTTTTCATCTTCATCAATTCTATAAACATTAATTGACATGGATGGATAGTTATATTTAGGATCAAATGATCTTTTTTCAAACAATTTTATGTCTTTTAATGTTATTGGATAATCAAAACCTTTAAAAATTTCATCATTTATATAACTCTGATACTGTTTAACCCTATCTGGATGATCTAATTTTCTATTTTTATATTTATCAATCGCACATCTAATTGCATAAATGAAGCAATATTCATCTTTATTTTTAAAATTTATACAACTCTTCTTGTTTTTGATTTTATTTGGTAGTTCAATATATGAACCAGCATTTAATGAATTAACTTTATACAATTTGAGATTTAATTCTAAACATCTACTTAATGACCAACCACTACCATTTGATGGTTGATTCAAATTTTCTCTTAATATTAATTTTTTAAACTGATCATTTATAAATTCATTAATATTTAAGATATCTGAACTCCTAAGAGCAAAATACATTGTACTGGTTTGATTTTCACCACTAACCAATTTTCTTTGATATTCACATGTTAAAGCTAATTGTCCTTTTATATTTTTAAATTTTCGTTTTTCAATTAATTTTTGAATTTCACTTCTTTGTGATTCTAAATAATCAGATATATCCAAACCATCATTTGAATTTGTTAGAATATATTCTTGAAAATAACCTTTTAATGAAGAAGCTTCTTGAATATTTATTATATTTTCTTTTAGAATTGGTTTATTTTTAAGATGATCAGTCAATAATTCAGTCAATTCCTTTCTAGTTTTATTTACAATTTTAATATTATTTTTAACAGCTAAATCTTGAATAAATTTCAATGATCTATATTTTAAATTATTAGGATTTTGTTTAATTTTATTTAGTCTTTTAATCAGTTCATTTCTTACTAAATTTGTATAGTTTCTAACAGATAGTTTGTTAGCAATTTCCTTTAATTTTTCTTCTTTAAATAAAGAATAGTTTGTTGGATCATATGACTTTTTTATTTCTTTTAATTGATCTAGATTTTTGTTTTTATAATCATTAATATAATTTTGTTTACACCATATTTTTAAATTATTAACTTCATTTTCATATTTTATTTTATTTTCTAAATGTTTCTTTGAGTTGTAATGTCTTGCATAGTTTTTAGAATATATATTTTTAATACAATAAGGACATAATATATTTTCATTTCGTCTTTCCATTTAGATGAGAAAAAATTCCTTTATTTAATAAAAATAATTTTTACTTAGAAAATATGTTTTTATAAAATATAAGTAATATACCCAAATTAATGATTAATTTATTTTTTCTAGAGTATTATTTTATAAAATTAGTAATCTACTAGTCAATTTATATTTTCTAGAGTATTTGTTTTCAATAAAACTTTTATAAACTAGTTTATTAATTCATCTTATTTGTTATATTTTCTTTATGAATTTTAGTTTCTAAATGTTTTGAATAGTTATTGACCCATTTAATACTTCTTCCACATTCACACATTTGTGGTTTTAAAAACATATGTCTAATACATTCAATACAAATTGCCAACTTTTTATCTTTACTATAGTAATTTTTATGAAAATTTGATATGTCTTTAATTTCTTTACAATTCAAACACTCTTTTTGATTTATTTCAATTACTTTAATATTATCAAATAATTCCTTTTTATAACTTTTATAACATTCTTTACAATAATAATATAAACCATCTTTTGCTGATTTCATTTTTGAAAATTCAGATACATCTTTATATAAATTACACCTTATACATTTTTTCTCCATTTATATAGTATAAAATTTTACAAATCAGTTTTCTTCAATTCATAATCATAAAAACTACCAATTATATCTTCACCATTCAAGTCTTTAATACTATATGTAACAGGATTTGTATTATTAATTCTAGAAACAGCAAATATTTCTCTTGACCAATTGTTTTTATATTTATTTGAAAAAGTTGATTTTTTGTTTCCTATTCTAACTCTATCATTTATTTTAAATTTAGATTTTGTAATTATTTTTGGTGGGATATATTTAAAAACTGTATTTAATAAATCATTTTCATTTTCTTTATTTACCTCAATTGGTTTCATTTTAATTGTTGAATGATATGAATTATTATATTCTTTAACTATTTCTTTAAGAATATCAATCCATCTAAAATTTTTATTAATTTCAAATAGAACTTTCATTTTTTCATTTTGAGTCCTGTTATATCTTTCAATAATACTAGATTTTTCTTCATTTTCTGTATGATACAATTTAATAGTATACTTTTTTAAAACTCCATTAAATTCTCTATTTATAAATTCTAGTCCTTTATCTGTATGTAATAAGTTTGGTGATTTATGACCAATTTTTATTGCATCTTTTATTATTTGTTCAAATGCTATAGATACACATTTTGCATCTTTTTTCTTTAATGGTTTTGACCAAACATATTTAGAAAATGTATCAATAACATTCAACATGTATTTATAACCATCATTTTCTTTTTCATAATTTTTCATAATGATTAAATCAGCTGCCCATAAATCATCAATACCTAATGTAACTATCTTTCTTTTTGGAAATTTTTTTCTTATTGGAGCATGAATTTCTTTAGCTTCAATTATTTGATCTTTTTTATTTAATTCCTTTTTTATTATTGGTTTAATTTCTTTTTTAATTATTTTACTTTTATTTGTTTTACATATTGAACACTTGGTAGCAATTCTAAACAAACCATTCTTCATTTCAACAATTTCTGGATTAATATTTTTAGTTTTCTTCTTACATTTATGACACTGAATAAGTTCTTCCATTTAGATATAAAAATTTTATATATAAATGTATGTATGTTATAGATGTCATAATTTTAATAACTTTACAATTATTGAAAATTGTATAGGATGTAATATATGTAAAAGAATTATTTCTGAAAAAAAGATTAATAGACGAAAGAATAAGAACAAACATCTTATAAATATTTTAAGAGAATTTAATCATATTCAACCATATCGTACACAACAATTAATCAATGAAATCTATACATTATGTATTTTAGACAATAGTTTTGAAATAACACCTAAAAATATAAAATTATTCTTAAAACAAAGAAATTATACAAACTGGATATTTTACTATCAATTCTTAAACAAAATATTCAATATTGATTTTGAATTAAATTTTGAAGATAAAAGAAATATTACAGTAATTTTTAATGCATATTTCAGTTTTACAAAAAGAAATATATCATTTAAAAAACTATTACCAATGATTTTTAAACTTTTAGAATTGAATTTTTATATAAAACCAGAATTTGATGATATTTTTTTAAAATTCTTAAAACATCTATCAACTTTAAATGATCCATGCATAATAAATTAACATAATGGTTTTTCTGATAACATAAGTGATACATCAGATATTATTTAAAAAAATAGAATTTTAAATATCGCACAACAGTTCTAACAAACTGTTGTGTGATATTTAAAATTCTTTTCATATATTTCAATTATTAACTGTTTAAAATTTCTATAATTATTTTTGTAATAAATGGATCTACTAGAAGAGATTAATAATATTGGAGAATGTAAATTCAAAGAATATAAACCAATAAAAAGTTTAGAATTGAATACAAAATATAAAATAGAAAAATTTGAAAAAGTTAAAGATAAATATGGACCAACAGTTATTGTTGAATTAGAAAAATGTAAAGTTCATTTGCCTCATAGATTTATTAATATATTTGATGAAAAAACAATTAAAGAATTAAATAAAAAAGATTTAAACTTAATTATTACTGAAATTAAAACATTCAAAGATAAAGAAACTGTTTTAGTTAAATTTGTATAAAAACTACTCATTAAATTTTAAAATTTTACTTGTTTTTAAAAACATTTTGTTTTGTACTCAATTTTATGGAAAATATAGACATATTCATGAAAATTTCATCAAAATTATATACTTTTTCTAGAAAAATATGAAAATGTTAGAAATTGGCCTAAAAGAGGCAACAATTTAACATATTAGTATTGAAAAACAACAAATTTCATTAAATTATTAAAGTCTTCCTTTTTTGGTCTAGGATTGGTACATTACTATCTACTTATATATATGTGTCCGTCAGCACGATAACTCGAGCAAAAATGATCCGATTTTGATGAAATTTGGTACAAACGTGTAAACGTACGTTTATTCGAACGAGTTCGCGATCCAGCATGATCGGACCATGGGAACGGGGGTTTACGGGGGGTTTACGGGGGGTTTTATGGGGTAAAATAGGTTTTTCCCATTTTTGACCCAAAAAACATCAAATTTAGCAATTTCTTTCCAAACCATTTTGTAGAGCTTAAAAAAACAAGTAATTTAGTATATTGAAGCGTTATTATGCGCCTAATGGTTACGGAGAAAATTCCAAAAAATTGTAAATTTAAAATTCCCATGTTATTCTTATGGAGAATAAGTAAACTGTTGTAGTTTGCTTTTTTGTGAACATATTTTGATCAAATTTGGAAAATGATTTTATTTCTTACTAACTATTCACATTTGACAAAAAACAGTTTTACCCTCCCTGATGCAGCAAACCTAAGTACTTGTTAAACTAGTTCTATTTAAATCTGGAATAAATGTTATATTTTTAAGTAGACATTTCAGTGTAAATCCAATCAGTCAAATGGAAATTCGCTTAGTCTGCAGGTTTGCTGCAGCGGGGGTATATAAAATTCATAACACAATCAAGAAAAATTGCACAGTTCTTTGAAATAAGAATTGCATCCTTTTTAGGATATTTTCAGCATTATTCTATCTTTTTGTTTTGGTAAATAATACTCAACATTTGAAAATATTTTGAATATATTAATTTCGATTTCCGATATTAAGTTTTAGTTTATAACTACGGTTGCAAGCGAACTCTTAACTCGGCCGAAATTACACATCTGCTTAATGATGACTGATGGGTTTCGTAATACAAGTACGACAGTTTGTAACTGAACATTTGGCAGTAGAGATACAAGTACATGGGAATGAATCTGAGCAGCGGACTGAAGATTTGTATTGCGACTATTCTGATTTTGGTAAGTGGATGATATTATATCTAGTATATAGTTTGATCATTTTGTAAGAACATTTTACATGTTTTGAATTTTGTAATTGAATATTAGCATTTTATCGTGGTTTTAGCGAATTTGCCAAATGGGGAATAGGTTATTACCGTAGGTAAAAGACATGGACCCCGGGACAGATTTCTTTTCGTTTCGATGTCCCTAGAGGCCAAAAACACCATCCGTTTGAATCTAAACATGTAAAAGTCAAAGCCCTACTGACTTGGCTCACTCACTCACTCACTGATTCATATCTATTTATCCAACTTCCCCACTAGCTAGAACATGTATTTCAGATAAAAAATATTAAAGTGAAATTAATAGTTTTCATAATGATTTCACTAAAGTGTTGCATCTTAGAACCCCTAACCTTCCAATGTCCTTAATGACATTCAGTTTGTACAGATTTGTGTTTATCATGTCTATTTGTTGGATTGGGTAGAATTGACAGCCGCTTAGACAATCTTTAAGATTTTTAACTTTGGTTTCGCATTGTACGAATGTCAACTATTTGGAGGAGCAGTCTTCCTGTGTTTTAACTTGGTTCTGTTCAAGCCATGGACGTTGAGATAGTAAATATATAATCAAAAACAAAACTGGCACAACAACATTCTTGATAGTTCGTTACATTAAATATTAAATTGAAATATTGGACATTTTCAGATCGTCGGACAATGCTCTGTTCAAGGAGAAAACAAGTGGAACAGTAAGTGTGATTTTGTAAAATCTTAAATTTATTTGGAGCTTATTATACTTTTGCTACGGGAAGTAAAAAGGCTCATCTTGTTAGTTTGCTCTTTCATGAAATACCAGACATTAGTTTACATATCTGCATTTGGGTGATGACATCAATTAATTTGACTAAAATTAGTATTTTAGATGCAAAACTAAGGTTTCGATTGTTTAATTAAAAACCTATAAAGCTCTACTTTAAAATGTGTGACACATAGCATAGATTTTGTTAAGCAAGGTTTAACTATAGTAAAACTATGTATACGTAGCCTTTTAGGTTTCTTGAAGCTTGCTCAAAGGAGGAAGAACCATTAACACAGTTGAAATACATGAGTTTATTTACAATATTAAAAGATATACTGTTAAAAGATACATTATTAAAATATAGATTATTACAAGATATTTACATTACTAAAAGAAATAGTCTGTTTACCTAACCTAACCTAACCTAACCTAACTTAACCTGAACTAACCCAACCAAACACAACACTATTTCAGAACACGAGTCAGCGTCCTCTTCCTCAGGTATCTGTGGAGACCCGGGCTCTTTCCATGCTTAAGATTTGTGAACCTTTTTGGGGATTAACATATCGGGCTCTTTTCATGTGCTCCGCTAGCCTAAATGGCGGGTATTCCAAAATTTGATTTATGTGAAAAAGCACCCATTTGGAATACCCGCCATCCATGGGAATACGCTCTATTATCCATATGGTTGATGTGAAACAGATTTTAAAGGGGAGAGCATTTTAAATGCGGAATTATCTCTAAAATTAATGAATATAAAATTAAATTAAGACAGAATAAGAAACAAGTGTTTAATTGATTAAATTAAAAACATCACTATTCATTTCTGTTTTCTCACCCTGTTGCGAAGAGCGGGAACAACTAGATCTCTGCAAATTTAGTTCCATCTTTATACAACTTAGCACAAAATAAACTATATGACCTGATTTTTCACATTTAATAAACCCAGATAGCTCTTCTATGTAACACGATTCTAAAAAGAATGGAATTTGAAAGATTATACATTTTCATTTCTGTCTATTTATCACAAAAATATGTTATTCGATTATTAAATCTATTTCAACCCAACGAAGCAATGATTTAAAAAATCTTCTTTATTTGCAAACCCAAACGTACATTATTGAACTGAGTTTTACATGTCACAGTTGAAACGTGTATATTCATTTATAATACCGACAGTGTAATTTTAGTATAGGCCTAACTACATTTTAAAACAGGCTGATCCTGCAGACGAACATTTATTTCAATTTCATTGCAGTTGTCAAGGGGACAAAAACACTCAGTCGAACAAGACTCGCAAACATCCAAGAAACATTCCAGGTGTGTGGAGATAGGCTCAAGCCTTTCAAATTACAAGCCATGCTCGTCGCTCATCCTCTTGGGAGTTACAACATGGGGGTGCGTATAGAAATTCATACACAAGGGAACTACTGGCTACACGGCATTGTGAATGAACTCATGTTCCGCGATTTCAACTTCGTAGCAGCCTACGAGGTTCAAAATGTCGTCTTAAGCCGCCGAGAGAAAAAAAAACGCGCGTGAAACAGTAGAAAAAAATGTATGCGACTATTTCGGGGTGGAAGAAAGCAAGTTGTACAATCCACCTTTATTCTACATCAAGTTCCATTATTCAAGGGAATGGTGGTGTGACACGTATTCTGGCTATGATCTGAATTACATGGAATTGGACAAGTGTGATGAGTTGAAAAAGGATTACGACGCGGGAAGTAAATATACAGGTAATGTACAAGGTATTGAATCTTACAGGGCATCCTTTTTGAATGGATTGATAAAAAGACCTCATCTTTTCAGCTTCCGATACCAACTATGAATTTTTTTATTCCAGCTTTACGTGGCATATTGGTTGTACAGTAACATGCGACGACACCTTTCATGAATTAATTTTTCCATATTTTCTTGGTTTTCCAACGCGTTGACCGTAATTTGTGTTAAGGGTATATCATTTTTGAATTGACATCACGAGAATTTATTACGATTGCGGAATCGACCAATTTCATTAAACGAGGCTGATAGACATCCCCTATCTAAGCGACCATACTCGCTCTCCTGTCGGAAAAAGTTTTGACACTTGGGGTCTACGCTCTACATGGTAACTTAATTATTTAGAAAATTACGGATAAATAATAAATAATAAATTAAATAATTAGGAGTAAATAATAATTTGCTTTGTGTTAGTCTACGAATTATAATATATAACTCGGCGAGATGGGTCGATATGTTGAGCGCGTTGAGGAATAGCTTCCGCGTACCAGCATATCTGTTGAGGCTGATCGAGGACTACCTGCGCTGCAGAACTCTTAATTACGAAACTAAAGATGGTTCGCGGACGATGGATGTTACTTCCGGTGCCGCGCAAGGTTCGATACTCGGCCCAGATTTGTGGAACGCTGCCTACGACAGCCTTCTGAGATCTGAGATGCCAGAGGAGACCGTTTTAGTTGGGTACGCCGATGACGTCGCAGCCCTCATTGCTGCACGCAACGTTGAGCTAGCCCAACTGAAACTGAACCAAGTCATGCGCGTTGTAAACGCCTGGATGACTGATCATGGTCTGACACTCGCTCTGAGCAAGACAGAGATCGTCATCCTCACGAAAAAACGGATTGAAACCATCGTTCCGCTACGAGTTGGGAACGTAGTTGTCCAAACCACGCGAACCGCCAAGTACCTTGGTGTCATGGTGGACAACAAGCTGAGCTGGAGGGACCAGATCTTCCGTACGGCGGACAAGGCTGCTAGGAGTGTTGCTGCTCTTAGTAGGCTTATGGCCAATGTCGGTGGTCCCCGGTCCAGCCGTAGAAGACTACTGATGTCTGCAGTCCAGTCCGTGCTTCTCTACGGCTCTGAGGTGTGGGCAGACGCGCTTAACAAGGAGGCGTATAGGTTGAGGCTCGCACGAGTGCAGCGTCAGGCGGCACTCAGGGTCGCTTCCGCGTACCGTACGGTGTCCGAACCGGCCGTTTTGGTGATCGCTGGAGTTATCCCAGTCAAACTCTTGGCAGCGGAGAGGAAGGCAATCTACCAGAGACAAGGCTACATCGGAAAGGACGCTGCAAGAACAGAAGAGCGCTCCCGCACTTTTCAGATGTGGCAAGAAAGCTGGGAAAGGGAGACTCGAGGACGTTGGACTGCCAGACTCATCAGGCAGGTCCAACCGTGGGTAGAACGGCGGCACGGTGAGGTTGACTATTACCTCACGCAGTTCTTGTCAGGTCACGGCTATTTTCAGTCGTACCTGCACTTGATGGCCAAAACGAATTCACCTGACTGCATTTACTGCCCATGCATTCCCGACGACGCGGAACACACTTTTTTCCACTGTCCACAATGGGATATGCTTCGCCAGGAGGCCATTCAACATCTTGGGGTGCTGTCGATTGAATCGATCTGTGAGACCTTGCTGAAGGGTGAGGACAACTGGGACTGCTGGTCGCACTTTGTCCGGAATGTCCTTCAAGCTAAAAAGAATGATCTAGATCGGAACATAGTCTAGATTTGATAAGAAATAAACGGCTAGACACGGCGTAAGCCCCTCGGGCGTAGGCAAACTCGGCCTAGTTCTGATGAAGTGCGACAAGTGTTCCCAGGCTAGTGTCCGAAGAGTAGAGGAGGTTTTTAGTGGGTACTATATCTGGGCCTTAAGCCCGTTGGAGTCCCACACTACAGGCTAGCAACCTGTGTGCATAAATGCATTTTCCCACCTCTCCCTAAAAAAAAAAAAAAAAAGTACGAATTATAATAAAAGTATATTTAGCTTGTTAACACATTTTTTTTAAGAAAAATGTGTTAAAACATAACAACATAGCAAATGTGTATGAGTTTAAACACATTTGCTTTTAGAGCTTTAATGCAATGGCCTTAATGCTTTGAATAAGGTTAAATTGCAGAAATAGGCTAGAAAGTTTACAAATGGCTGTAAAATGTTAATTTTAAAAGTAATTTTGATTTTTGTGGTTACTTAGGCTTCTCAAAGAAGACCACAAAGTGAAAATGATTTCAATGCCATTTCTACTCTCAATAACCCATTTCAACACTTTACCCTCACTCATTGCATTACGGTCATAGCCATCTGGCGATGGATGTTGGAATCGGATACGTTTCTTGTATTTAAAAACGTATCACTGACCTTATCTCGCACGAGGTGGGAGATTCTATAGTACATTAAAATTAACAACACAATTACGCCTACATCAGCTACAGAGCTGCAAGTTGCGCCGTTTCGATACATCCCAAAAAACAGTTCTTCTTGCACAAAAAGCTCTGTTCAATTAGCCTATATCCCAACAAATGGTTCTTCTTTTTACACAAGAGTACTATGTTATATCACCCTACAACCCACCAAACGGTTATTCTTCTTACATACGAGGATTCTGTTGTACAAGCCTACATCCCAAGACACAGTTCTTCATCACGAGAACTCTGTTGTATCACCCTTTGCATCATCCTATAACTCAATAAACAGATCTTCCTCTTACACAAGATTACTCTGCTCTGTTGTATCACCCTACATCCTAACACACAGTTCTTCTTTTTACACAAGAAAAATCTGTTGTATCACCCTACATCCCAACACACAGTTCCTCTTTTTACACAAACAAATCTGTTGTATCACCCTACATCCCAACACAAAGTTCTTCTTTTTACACAAAAAAATCTGTTGTATCACCCTACATCCCAACACACAGTTCTTCTTTTTACACAAGAAAAATCTGTTGTATCACCCTACATCCCAACACACAGTACTTCTTCTTACAGACGAGGATTCTGTTGTATCACTCTACGACCCAACAAACAGTTCTCCCCCACATATGGGTACTCTGCTGTCTCTAAGTACATCTCACTAAACAGTTCCTCCCTAAACATGAGTTCTCTGCTGTATTTCCCCTCATCCCAACAATTTGGTCTTTCACCTGTACAATAGAACAATGATTCCTTGTCCGCATTCCAAAAAGAAAAATAGTTTTTCATCACTTTGCAATTGATACTTATTTGCTAATTAATGTTTTTATTTTCTAGTCAAAATTTCGTCAGCGCCAAAATGGGAAACAAATAAATGTACAAGAATTTTCACCACGTTGCAATTGATACTTGTTTTTTTTTTACAGTTACAACTTCGTCAGCGCCCAAACGACCAAATCAACCGAAATACCAAGCCAAATCAAGTGAATGTAATAAAAGAACACTTACGAAAAACAATGATAAATTTCAAATTGATGCTCTATCCTGCCCCAAATATGATACCGATTCAAATAAACTAAGGTTGATTACATATCACAAAAGCATTGAGCTAGGACACTATTACTTGTCTTTCCGCGAAAAAAGGATGATAAATCTTAGTGATTTGAATGGAGAAGGCGACAAAGTTCGCAGGCTCATTAGAATGAGAGGAGAGGAAATACATAAAGGGTCTTACACTAGAATAAGTGCTCAGTACTTAGATAAAGGATATTGGGCATGTCATGCATTCGCCAAACATATCAGAAGTAATTCTTATAGTCCAGACTCATATGAGAAATTAAAATCGCTTTTTACGGGCGGCTGGTGCGGTAAATTCCTCACCTATCCACGTCCACTTGCCGACTCAGAGACTGTCACACCAGGTGATATGGACGATTACTAATCAAAGTGAACTGCGATGGAGACTGGTATCCTGCATGTCTATTGAAGATAATTGTTGATAAAAAAAAGTCTATTTTTTTGATACATTGTTTTTGTATACAATGAAGGAGATTCGTGTTGTTCATTCTAGCATACTAATAAACAACTAACTAAAGGAATGAGAAAAAACAATTGTGTGTTGTTCCTTACGTTCAGTGAACCCTTTTTTGTCAACACAGTTAATGTGGAGTATGATGTATCACACGTATCCTTTCTTTTGCACTCTTATTTCTGATTTAGACCTAAGATTTACTTTCAGCATCCAGTCTAGCAAATGATGAGAGCATTCATTTATTGCCCTGTTCGTTGGAGTGGAATCAATCTAAAAAATTTTGAATTGATTCATTGGCAAACATTCTGGCTTCCAGCAATGTTAAATAGCATTATAAAGTTACAAGATTGACAAACAGGGTGCAGCACTATTAACTTTTTGTTTGGACTTGCTGATAACAGCTAATTTGATCAAAGCAGCAACGAAATGCTGTGATACACAATGATAACTAACTGTCAAATACTACATAAATTGGTGTGAGCCAACATAACCACAGGCTTAATGGAGATAGTCATCTTTTATTTTAATACTCTCCTAGGGCTCTGCCCTGACAGCTTATTGTGTCCAATGTTGTTCTTGGGAGTAACCATGAAATGCCACCCAACCTGGTAAGGCAATCATTAGTTCTGTTAATACTTTACGAAGTCAAACGTAGACCCGGTAAAATGGTCAACTCACAGGGTGTCCAATAAAGAACTGAAACATTTGAAAGGTCAATATCGATGCCAAATAAAAGACAATGTTTAGTGTTTTATATTTATATTTGAAGCTAACTTTTTCAAGTTTTATTAGAAACATTGTTTAACTCAATATGATATACACTAGGGAATTTACATCCATTGTTTGGGGTTTTTTTTTTTTTTTTTTTTTTAATTTTTGATAATATTTTATTTCAAATGAATCTAAACGGTTGACGTCCCTTGTTAATGTTTGCACAGGCTTCATTTTGGTTATGGGTGTTAATTGTTGAACACAAGTCAGCTGTTATTATGAGCTGAATGTTTGGTGTGGCCTCATGCACGATACGGTTCCAGGCCCTTTAATTATTGTTAAAAATTCTATAAACGGGGAAATTAATTTATTGTTATATGTTAGAGGAGTTCGTTTTCCCACAGTTGGATGACATTGAGATGGAGGGTGGCCCTGTCTATTTTCAACAGGATCGAGTGCCACCACACTAGAGTTTGCGTTGGCGATAACCGCTTGATCGGTGGATTGGCAGGGAAGGGTCCATCCAATGGCCTCCTAGGAGTCCAGATATGAATTCTCTGGACTTTTCCCTTTGGGGACAGGAAAGAATGATGTTTACTCGGTGCAGATTCGGTATCTGAATCACCTCCAACAGAGAATATTCGCATGTGTCGGTGCAAAATCCCCTGAAGTACTGACCAAAACCTGGGAAGAGGTCAAATTTCGCTTAGATTTATGCCAGGCCACTAATGGTGTTCATATCAAGTCATACTAAGTTTCTAATACAACTTGAGAATTGATGCTTAAAATACATATACAGGGTGTCCCGCGACTCTGGACACAAGTATATAGCGTTATTGCTTAGGTAAAGACAAACACATTCTACCATAGGAACATGGGTCTGTGGTGCCTAGCTTTCCGTCTGTCTGTAATTATTATGTGTAAAAAAAAAAAAAAAAAATAACTCCTAAACTGTTTGAGATACAGCGTTTAGATTTTGCAAACATGTTTATCTTATTATGACCTATTTTCTTTCAAAATTATTCTTAAAAAATCATCAACAGTTTCAAAATGGCAGCCCTTTCAAATATTTGATGCCTAATTTCACGAAAACCGTCAACTTTACAAAAAACTTTCAGGAAACAAATACCCCCGCCGCAGCAAACCTGCAGACTAAGCGAATTTCCATTTCCCTGAATGGATTTACACTAAAATGTCTCCTTAAAAATATCACATTTATTCCCTATTTAAAAAGAATCAGTTTAAAACATACTTAGGTTTGCTGCAACAGGAGGGTAAAAGTGTTTTTTTATGTAAAATGTTAATAGTTGGTAAGAAATTAAAACATTTTCCAAATTTGGGCAAAATATGTTAATAAACAAGCAACTACAACAGTTTACGTATTCTCCATAAGAATAACATGGAAATTTTAAATTTACAATTTTTTGGAATTTTCTCCGTAACTATTAGGCGCATTATAACGCTTCAGTATACTAAATTATTTGTTTTGTTAAGCTCTACAAAATAGTTTAGAAAGAAATTGCAAAATTTTCTGTTTTTTGGGTCAAAAATGGGAAAAACCCATTTTTACCCCATAAAAGCCCCCATAAACCCCCGTTCCCATGGTCCGATCATGCTGGTTCGCGAACTCGTTCAAATAAACGTAGGTTTACACGTTTGTACCAAATTTCATCAAAATCGGATCATTTTTGCTCAAGTTATCGCGCTAACGGACACACACATATATATATATATATATATATATATATATATGAATTTGAACGGATGGTGTTTTTGGCCTCTAGGGACCTCAAAATGAAAAAAAAATCGGTCCCGGGTCCAGGTCTTACCATGAGTACTACGGTAATAGCTTATTCCCTATATGGGAAATTCGCTAAAAGGTTTTTCCCTATCATTTTTCGGTTAATTTTATTATTTGTGCTTTACTGTTTGGTTTTATAACTAGGGGACGAATTGTTTATGATTAGATCGTTTTATTTGGTTAAACGAGCTTTTAAATGACTGAAATAACAAGAAACAGATTGTAAACAAAACACAACCCTACAATGCACCGGACGGAACTAGCAATAAAATTGTCTTTAGCTGATCCGTAAGGATCTACTAGGAGGTATGTTTTATCTATGAATTTACTCGGCTTGGGAATCGGATTATCCAGTTCTATCAATAATCAAAGATGTTACTTAATGCACCAATACAAACACTAGAATTGTTCTTCGTCTCAGTATTTGAACTGTTTCAAGAGCCTCCACTCTTTTCATGGTGACCACTTTTTCGTCTAAAAATGCGTGCGATTTCGTGACTATCGTTCGTTTTTCTATCGAATCACGACACCATCTATACTATCGACGCGATTGTAGCTGTCATTTGTCACAGATCCTGGCAGAGGCTTATTGTGATACGGACGAAATGATAGCTTTCTATAATAAAATTAAACTGTCATAACCTAACCAAACTTGCTGATAATATAAAAAAAGATAGAATATAAAAATCGAATGAAGGTTTACTAATCGAAAATATAGTTCTGTCCATAAAATAAAATATATGCCTCCAATTCTAACAACAGATGTACTACAGTTAAGAAGTAATCGCATTCTAAGGACAATCTTTACCAAAAAAGTTAGTGTCACCGGTGGGATTCAATCTGGTTACCTCTCGGTCATCAGACTAGTACCTTTGACTATCGATACAACAGTATCCAATAGTCAATCTCCAATAGTCAATGCTAGTACACTCTATCCACTACACCACGAACACAGATGGAAACACATCGTATTGTTGTGGTAATGGTGTTCATTACATTCATTCAACCATCAATCGATTGAATCGAACCCATTTGATCCGAAATAATATCGATACTTAGTATTACGATATTGAACCGATAGTACACGGCGTTTTTGTACGAAAAATGATCACCCTCCAAGATCCTTCCCTCATTATGACACTGGACACTGTGTCTGGTTCAAAAGAAGGTATATAAAAATATCGACCAACGCACCATAACATTACGACAATGAGGAAGTACCTACTATAACGTCGTAAATATTTTACGACGAACAAAACATTTTACGATAACTGCAACACTTGTTATTGTTAAAAGTGGTTGAGTGAGCGGCCGACAGAATGCGCTCACAGCACTTTCTGGTTTCTACCAACGATGTAAAAAACTACTGGGTTGTTTAAAGTGGAAAAAAATGAGAAACTAAATTTTTACCCCATTAAACCCCATAAAAACCTGTTCTTAACTCACTGTAGCAGCAAACCTAAGTACTCATTAAAATTAATGTTATTTAGATAGAAAACAAATCCGTAAATTTTAAGGGAATATTTTAAAAATTTGTGTAAATACCTGCTTTTTGTAATCCAAAATGTTGCTGCTATGACGCAACTAGTTTCAACAACTTCTCACGAAGTGATCTTCGGGCGTCCAGGGGATGTCAAATCACTTCATCAGAAGGTCGTCAATACACACATTACTCGAACATGGTCACGGTTACGAACACGAGCATTGAAAAGAAAAAGTACAATTTAACGAGCAAAAGCTAAAAATGGTCGATGGACCGGATAGATGTAGCGTCTAGACTAGTTGCGTCATAGCAGCAACATTTTGGATTACAAGAAGCAGGTATTTACACCAATGTTTATATTCAACGTAATCCGGAGGCTACCCTCAACAATGGAATATTTTAGTAGAAATCCAGCCAGGTAAATGGAAATTCACTTAGTCTGCAGGTTTGCTGTGGCGGAGGTATTTACAATTAAATGAGTTTTAGATTTTATATTAAATTCATAACACAATTAAGAAAATTGCACAGTTCTTTGAAATGAGAATTGCATCCTTTTTAGGATATTTTCAGCATTATTCTATCTTAGTTCAAGAAAATAAGTCCAAATAAGGAAAAATAGAGGAACAAATCTATGTATTCCCAATTTTTTCAAAAATGTGTCAGGGAGGGTCCCCTAATGAATATATGATAGGTGAGAATAAAATCACCCTGCCGCTCTCTGCTGGTAGGAGGTGTAAATGCCCCAATTTGCGTTTTTTTGCTTATCACTTAAAAACGGCGTGTCGTAGCTTAAATTGTTAAATGTAAAGGTTAAAGCTTATTAAATTTGCTACAACTTTTTGTTTGTTTTGGTAATTAATACTCAACATTTGAAAATATTTTGAATATATTAAATTCGATTTACGATATTAAATTTTAGTTTATAACTACGGTTGCAAGCGGTTGCCTGCCGCTGGGGACAGCTCACTTACTCTACAGATCATAGACTATACGAGCTTTTTAAATAATATTGAAGGTTCACTTGCACTACAGGCTCGTATACTATACGAGCCTATCGAAAATAAAAAGTAAATGAAGAGGGTTCACTTACTCTACAAATCATTGTGCCTATGAGCCTCGTGTATTATATTTAAAAATACAGTAGGAAGGTTCGCTTACTCTACAGATCATAGTGACTATGAGCCAAGCTTACGAATTATTTGATAATTCAGGAATCGGCTCGTATAGTATACGAGCCAAAATAATGAATAATATAAATTATAGGAATAGGCTCGTATACTATACGAGCCTGCAGAAAAATATTAGATGGCTCACTTACACTACAGATCATTGGCACAATGATCCGTAGAGTAAGTGAACCCTCTTCAAAATATTAGATGGCTCACTTACTCTACGGCTCATTTAGCTACTCGTTGCGCGGTTTGCGTTCGTGAAACTCTAGGCGCTATGCCCGGCTTCGACTGCCGCGACTGCCTACATAAGTGTATTGCATCACCTCAATTATTTATTAAAACGAAATAAATATGTATGCACAAGTAAATTTATTACATTTTTGGACTGAATACTTTAAAAATGGAGGGAGCATGACTTTTATGTTTAATTAAATTAAAAGTTATAGAATAAAACATATTTTGACTATGTGATTTGATCATGTTATATAATACACACTTGTATGATCCAGATACAGAGCTACAGACAAAACCTGTGGTCCGATTTAGATTAAATTTTGTATCTGGATTCATCCACGAGTCACTAATTTTTTAAGCACGGGTTGAGAAATAATGGCAAAAATTTATAAAAACAGTTCACCAGTTTAGAATATTTCTCAGTTACTGTGAGTTGCAAAAAAGTGTATACAGAAGCATTTGTGTTCACAGAAAATATAGAGGACTAGATGTATACAGAAGATATATTAAAATACAATACGCATACAACTATCAACGTTTACATATGTAAAATTAATGAATTTGTTGTGGTATTGAGTATTTTTAACATTATGACGAAGCCTTAACAAAATATATTTTTTTAAGGAGTTCTAGGGTGTTAAACTATATTGTATTTATCTTTTGTGGAAGATTCTGTCCACGATTTATGATTGCTAACAATTTAATACAAGGATTTAAGTCTCTGTACGTGAAGACTAAAAACACGAAACAAACTTTAAAGGGATAGAAAAGATTTGATCAGGAGCTGGCGTTTGATACCTTTTGGGAATAAATATAGCCTCTACTTCAAAGGTATACATGGTGAGGTAGCCTCTGGAAGTCCATCTTCAGGTTAACAAAAATGTCAATAGGTCATCTAACCAATTTGGTTAGATGACCTATTGACGTTTTCTGAAGATGGACTTATTTTCAAGTCCGAAACTATAGTAGTGTAATTAATACTGAAGAAGGATCACTTGACTAAGCCAGGTAACTTAAACCATTTAGCTTAAAGTTATACAAGTTGGTTTCACACCAACATTTCATGCACATATGAAATCTATATAATTAATACGCGAACACGAAGTTTGTCGGTTGAATCCTCCACCATTTCTAAACCGATTTTATCCACTGACGTCTCATTGGAAAGAGCGTGTTGCGTAGATTTGCAAACTGGCCTAAAATTTTTGAAACAGTCCCTTGGCCTCTGCCACAGTGGCTTTTTATTAAGTTCCCATGTTATCCTTACGAAGAACATAATATTGTTTACATCAGCTGTTTAATTTCATTGTGTTCTTTGTTTTTCAATTCAACGAAACGCATTGGTTACATTAACTGATTTTGTGGAAATTAAATATCTATCTATATATTAATTACGAAAGCCGATTCTTTGCGTCAAAATTGTGGGCGACTGGGTAGTCGTAGAACGACGGGAGAGGGTTCAAATTAAAGGTCTCGATCCCGGAAAAATAGTGAAATTCCCCAAATTTTAACACAAAATTAGACATAACCTTTGACTTAGTCAATGATATAACGTAAAATGTTCTCCATAAGAATAGCATTAGAAGCCATTTGTCTGTTGATTTTTGTTTACCTCAATACAGCTGATCGTGATTTATCATTAAGCCAGTAAGCAATATTACATTTGGATTTAACTAGTTTGCCAGTAAATTCTGCAATGTACTGTATACTATATAAAACCAGGGATGACGTTACATACAATTGAGACTTTTGTCGTTATGTCTTAGAATGTTGAAATTAATTTTACTGTGCAATTTGCAAATTTGTGTATTTGTATGTAAATTAGCCAAGCGCATGAAATTTAGTAGAATCGTGGGAGATGGTTAAAATCAAAGTAAATGGAAGTAGAATGGCTGAAATATTTAAGCTTTGGTTTTTTTTAAACATATGTTCACGAAGTTTACAAAATTATTTTACTTTAATTACATTTCTTCACATTAGTAGGTTATTGTTGTGCTGAAGGAATGTTTAACATGAAATAGCCCCATTGACTAAATAATCAACGATGCAAGATTAGTTAGAAAACTTCTGTTTTGTTTTTATTTCAAAACATATATTGAAAATTTATTCAAAACTTTTGTTTTAAATTTCATAACATTTAATTTGACACGTAATTGTAGTGTTTAATCTATACTTTGTATCGAGTGGAATAACCTTAACAGTTACTCTAGAGAATAACCTGGGAATAAAATTTGAAATAGGTTTGTACAGGCAATACATATATTCCTTTCATTAATTACTATAACAAATTCCAATGGGCGGAAAAATAAAATTGTTTGGAGTAGATTTTAACCAGGTATCTACTGTCTGTTGCTCCAAGGAAAAAAGGTTAAAATAATATAGCCCAACATGCATTGTATATATATATACAATCTATATAGATAGTGAAGAGAGAATCTATAACAGTAAACCCTGGAGGTAGTTTTCGATTCTTCATGTTTCACTAACCAAAAATATGTACCTATATTAATTGCTGATGAATTTGTTTTCTTGATTGGTTTCATTAACATGATAATGGAACCCTAACCAATGGCAAAAGAGTTAGTAATCAGTCGATGATTAGCTTTTTTAACTGTAGGCTAAATAAATAATATAAACGGTAAAATGTTTTCAAACAAAATTTACATCCATTGAATGAAAAATAATATACTATTAACATGACTATAGCTGATATGGCTTAGCTGTCGGCTATCTGTACATTGCGTCATAACAGCAGACAGCGCTATGTTATTAACTTAAAAATTATAACGGATTAGCAAATAAATACTTTACTATGGTCTTAACAAACTATGAACCCACTGAACGTTTAAATTGGCCAATTTTAAAGAGAGTATAAAGTCAACCACAGCTTTAGGAGGAATCCCACCACATAAGCTGACACAGAGAGTAGTTTATATTTTATGTTGATCAGAAAGAAACTAGGGCAGCCTTTACACTAATTCAGTTGTGTCTTTACAAAAGGAGTAGAGCTATAATATTAGAAATAATAACTGGGCCAGGGTACTAATATGAGTACCTGTAGTATTGTAGCACTGTATCGATTCTGACACATAGATAATTTTATTCTTAGTTTGTTTAAATATTACAATAGTTTGTTTTACATTTGAGCTTTTTAGGGACTTACGTCCCTACAAGCCACTAGTTGATCAATATAAAGCCCAAAGTACACATGAACTTTTGTGAAAACTACAAGTCATAACCCCATAAACCATATACTTAAAATGTTCGTCATGACGAGAAAACTAGCGCAAAACTATCCATTATTTCATAAACTGCCCTTAAAGGTCGTAATTGCTTTCCAAGGAAACATAGGAAAGTCATAGAACGCCACCAAGTAGCAGAAATCGAGATTTTTTAAAAATATTATCGTTATCATCCTATATAAAAGAAGAACACCTACAATATGAAGATTCCCACAAACAATGAACAAGGATGTTATCGAAAGTGCTACTATTTTGTAGGAAAAACGGACTTAACTTTAGGATGATTTGCAAAGGAAACCCCTCTAATGCCGAATTAAACCGGTACGGCAAGGACATTATATATGTTTTCATAAAAGTCAAGTGATATTAAAATAACATGAGTACATCCAAGAAACCTTAACAAAACTTGCATTGAAAGATTCGCATTATTCACATTCAAGGGAAACAAAACCCATCTGAACAACATTAGGGCCTTACAATTCTGCATATTTTCAGGTAAATATAACTTACGTTATAACAGTAACTAGCCAAATTAATGCCAATATATCTATCAAATATTACAATATGTATAATTTTACACTAATTTTTAATGAAACAGTATGTATTTCTTGTAATTTCAAGCAATACATAATGGTAATTTGTAGGAAATTTTATTCTCTTTCAGAATATCACGCTCCACTTTGGTCGATTTCCTCGCCATTTCAAAGTTATTTGCAAAAACGTTAGGCAACCTCCAAATGTATAGTAGTGAGAAAATACTGAATTAAAGATGTTGTTTAAAAGCTTTGTACAATTAAATCTACAGTTCTACTGAACCGATTTTATTAATTAATAGGTCATTGGATAGCATAATTTGTGAATACTGTATTTGCAAATAATTATGAAAGTACTGTTGAGGTTGCAAGCAAGATCGTTTGGATATAAATCGATGATAAAGAACTCAATTTTTTGAACAATTTGTGTTGGTCGTGATTTAGCTGTGTGCTTTAATGAAATGGGAGTGGTATTTCAATGAAGGTTCTTAGGTCAAAACAAATAGAATAACGTAGTTAGAATTAAGTAAATATATTTAAAACTAAATTCCATATCCAAGATATAATACAAGTTTATACTTTATGACTGAGCGATACAGTATCTTGAACTTAACTGATGAAAACTATCAATATCTCAAGTTAAAGCTTTTGAAGTATTTTAAGACCAAGACATATAAAATAACTTAAATAAGAGTTACGTATCATTGATTGCAGATAGGTAATTATCGTTGATTCGTGATTCAGCAGTGTGCTTTAGGTAGTCCGATCTCAATAAACAATAGCTCAAATAAATCTGCGGTACGTCCTTAGTTGGCCAAAATTATGAAAATCGGTCGGGTAGAAGAGCTAACCCGACTCGGAAAAGAAAAACCAACTATTTTTATAGATGGTAATAATTGGTTTACCAGTATGTATAATCTAATCATACGAAACATCTTACTAATATTATAAATGTGAAAGTTTGTGTGTTTGTTTGTTTGTTTGAAGTTCGATCACGCTTAAACCACTGGACGGATTGGGCTGAAATTTGGCATGATGATAGCTTACATTCCCGATTAACATATAGGCATATTCTTATCTCAAAATTCTTTCGGGCTCCGCCCCAGTGGCTCTGTGATTTGCCATGTTTAACTTATGAGTATCTACGTATAATATTAAAACGAAACAGTGTTTTTTTATTTCACGATTCTGAATCAACCACTCGACGGATTTTCATGATTTTTGTGTTGAAAGAAAGATAATTTCGAGAACTAGGGAATGTCGAAGCCATAATTTTAGTTTAGGGTCTCAGTTTTTTAGAAATTAATTTTTAATTTTTAAAAAGTCTAGCAGCCGACGCTAAGATTCTAAACTAGCTTTTGGCATAAAATAATTTGCTTAACATAACAGCTGTAAACATTCAGCTTTTGTGTCACAAATTCAGCATTTGGATAAAAATGTAAAGACATACTTAGGGTTGACTTATTTATACTATGTGTAATGCTAATCATTGATACGTTCAATTCTTCTGTAAGAGGATGACAGATAAATTAAATATACATAGTAAAATACTAGGATGTTCAAATTATTTTTTAAAGCAATCTTTGTAATCTTCGATTTGTTTTAGAGCAATATAGTTTGTTTTAACTAACGGCTGGTTATATATAAACTATGGAACTATGAGGTTATTTTATTTACTCTTATTTTGTCATTGATTATAGGAAAGAAGTAAGATTAGTAGAGATAATTAGACCACAGTTTAAACCACAGTTTTAACCTAAATTAATTAAACCACAGTACAAATCGAGACTCTGTACACGAGTCTTAATAAAAAAGGATAAATGCAAATTATTTTACTGCAACACTTTTCAAGGAAAGATTAGAAAAATAACAATGTTTACATGTTTTAATTCTTCGTGGTAGCTTTTTGTTTACAATTAATGTTTGTCTGCTTTAACTTTGCTTGGATTATGCCCGGAAATATTGATGTCATAAAAAGATGAATCAGGAATCACGATTTTAAATTACCACCACAACCTCAGCCGGGTTTTATACAAAGATAAACAGATGGATGACATAGATTGAACACAACGTCAACATTGACCTAGGATACTGCAATTAGACAAACCATCCTTTTATGAAATCGTGTTCAGTTGTGGTTACGTACAAACGTGAAAATATCACTTTTATTTCAATTATGAATATATTGTAGTTTAAATTAACTAATATGGGAAATTACAATGTATATTTATTCAATGAGGGTGGGTAATTATCAAGGATAGAACTGATAACAGTACAATTACAGTACGGATAACAAACATTGACAATTACGTCATTAGCTTTACTAGCGTGTTTACTTTTTATATTCCTGCTACATGTGACCAGTTCTTTTTTTCAAATGAATGTTATTTGAACCAAACAACTGTTTCAAAACAAACTTTTATTGTTTTTACTTTTCTTTGTTTACGCTTATTTATTTAGCAATTAATGCAGTGAAACTGATATAAAGGATAGGTGTGACGATTAGTTTTGATGTTAGGACACCAAAGTTAAATTATGTGTACTGTGAATTGTATTGGATATTATCGTTTTATTTTAGGTCGTTTCTATTCAGACCTACTGGACATTGTGTATAGTAGTTGTATTGTGGTGATAATAATTATGGAAGAGGCAGGTATGCTATGGAAGGTGGTATCGTTGACTAGGTCTATACACTTCTCAATTGACTATTACTCTCTCTACTGTAGGCTACTTATAATCAGTGTGCGTCTGTGCGAATCAGCTGCAAATCTCACTTCAACGCTTTTCACATCGTAAAAATTACAGAATTGCTGTTTTATTGTAAAATTATCGAATTTAAAATGCATATCGTATAGGCCTATGATGGAATAAAAACATATTTGGTCACACAACATTTGTTTACAATATGATTTTTCACATTAAAACTGCAAGAAACCATGTCTTTATATGTGTAAACTAGCTGATCTGAATTGTACACGGTTTTAGCTGACTACTGAATTCCCGTACGTAGGACGGACTAACACCTCGTTCATATTTAAAGGGAATTAAAGAATTTAGTCAGCTGTTTCAATTAAAAAAGTTGGTTCTATGATACGGAAAAGCATTAAAAAGTTATAAGATTTACCAACAGGGTGCAGCACTATATATTTCTTTGCATTTATGAAAACAGCTAATTTTAACTAAGCAGCAAAAAAACTGTGATTCGCAATGATAACTGTCAAAGTAGGATCGTTTACAGTTATGTTTATGTTTTTCATTTCATGAATAATTTGTGATATTTTGCGAATTGTTGATAATTTATTTTTCTCTATTGTTTAGGTGAAGTGGTAGAACATTATGGCTATGGTAGATGTGTAATACTATAGAATACTGTATATTTAAAAAAGCAAATTTTATCAAACTGTGTCCTCCCTTATTGCAAACGCAAAGCTTGAGTATAACTGCAATAAGCATTTTATACTTATATTCCAACCCCGTACGAAGGACGGGTACTCTGCTAGTGTGTTAATAATTCAACAGCTTATTGTTATCTAATTAATTTTTCTTTATAAATGTTGTTGTTAACAATTTGCATTTGTAATTAAAGTGTGTTCATTAGGTTTAGTATGTGATTCTAATGTTATGTGCTTAAACTGTACCATTAATATTAGTGAGTAAAGTGGTGTATGGATTTCATAACCATTATTTTACTAGAGACCGTTGTGTTTAACCACAACGGGTACTGTTGCTAGTTAGTATATAAATGAGTTCTTTACTCTTTATTTGTAATATAAATTACATAATTATATTATGTAATGACATTTTTAAGAGGGTTGACCCAATTCCAACTGTAAATTGTATGTGTTGTTTAAATAACTGGGGTTCTGTCATTAACTTGTACAAAACTACAGGGTCTATATTTAAACAACTTAATAATCACTTCTACATCACAAACACAACACACAACATTGGATTGAGAACAGACTGTTGCTAGTAGATCTATAAAGCAATTCCTTTGCTTCCTTCATTAGATATAAAATATGGACTAACAAGATTGGGCAACATTCGTTTTGCCCGAATTCGAATTGCGAAGCATTCGTTTTGGCTTGAAACTGTCAGATATTGTATTTGCGAAGGTTATTATGTATTCCTATACAGTAATAGTTTTTCCAGTATATCTGGAAAAGTGCACACTAAATATGGAAACCAACTCCTGTTCTGAATTTAAGAAATTTCTACTTACTCACAAGATTCCCGTACGTAGAACGGGCACCAGCTAGTAGTTAAATATACTTACTTTAATAAAACCACTCGGTCATTATAGAATATCTACTGTGAAATAGGGATGTGATTCCTAATTCCAAATCAACTAATTATTATTTATTATCTAATTATCGTCTTCAAATTAAGTGATGGTTGCTTTTAAAATAATAAATTTAACATAAGCAAATCCATATCTATCTGCAGCAAACCTTCAGACTAAGCGAATTTCCATTTACCTGGCTTAATTAATACAAAGATTAAATATTCCCTTAAAATGGTCATTTTTCCTATTAAAATAACATTAAGTTAATTTTAATATGAGTACTTAGGTTTGCTGCTACAGGGAAGATAGGTGTGTTTTTGTTGAAATGTTGATAGCTAAGTATGATTGTTATTGGTCTGCCAATCCTGTAATACTTTACAATTGCTCGAATTCGAGCAACATGTACACTAGTCTATATCTATATCTATCTATCTATATATTAATAGGCAAGCATGTTTCTTTAAAACCTTTTTTCTCAGCTCGTGTGCATCACAGGGGAAATCTACGCATACTGTTAGAAAGATATTTGCCTGTAGATGTGCAGAATCCCTTTATAAATTAAAATAGGCTAAAAAATAAGCACAAAAAACGAATTTGAAAACTTCAAAAAATTAACATGGACCAACTGGGTTGCCATGATGGTGACGAAATAACAACAAAATGTAAACAGAAAATCAAAACAAATGGAAGAAATCCCAATCACATGTTTTATTTACAGTGTGGGGAGAAAATAGAGAAGTCTGTACATTAATTATTTTTGGTCGAGTTTCGACCACAGGACGACCACTAGTACTTATTTAATACGCAAGCAAGATTTTTGTGACAATTACTCCTCCGAAACTACTGAACCGATTGACATGTTTTTAGTGTCATTGGAAAGAGCGTAACGTGAAGTTGTGCAGGAAACTTTCTTTTTTAGGAAATAATTGAGTGAGGCCTGGGGGCCGCCTTTTAAAGTTTCATATTTCTCCATAAGATTAACATGGGAAACAAATATTGTTATGAAACTTCAGCTGTTGTCAGAAATGCTGTTCTGCTATTTAATTTAATTTGTTTACAAGGAAAGTTGTTTCTCGGTGCCATGTGATCAATGAATTATAGTTTTGCATATATTTTAAATGATATACACTATATAAAATGATAGTACTGTAATACAGTACATTAAGAGATCTTAATTTAAATAATCACTAAGCAGAATTGAACCTTTGCCTGTATGTTTCCTGGTAAGTGTGTTGTAACTGTTTCTCCATAGTATATTATAGTATCAAAGTAAAACCGAATTATTCTTTTCTGTATTTTCACCCCGTAGCGAAGCACGGGCAGGGCAACTAGTACCATAGATAAAACATACTCCCCCAAGTAGATTTCTCATCCTTATGGAACAGCTGAAGACAATTTTATTGTTAGTTCTGTACGGTTATATGTAGAGGTCGTGTTTTGTTTACATTTTGTTTCCCGTTATTACAGTCATTTAAAACATCGTTTAACCAAATAATACGATATAATCATAAACAGTAACTTGTCTCCTAGTTATATAACCAAACAGTAAAGCACAAATCAAGAAATTAACCCTAAAATAATAGAAACAAAACTTCGTCGACACTAGCGCCTAGTGTGGCGTACATGAACTAGACATGAGAAACGAGCTTCAAAATTTACAATGGGATGAGAAGTCTACTTGTGTTGGTTAGTCTATGCTAGTACTTATTTAATACGCAAGCAGGACTTTTGTGACGATTACTCCTCCGAAACTACTGAACCGATTGACATGTTTTTGGTCTCATTGGAAAGAGCGTAACGTGAAGTTGTGCAGGAGACTTTCATTTTAGGGAATTAATTAGAGAGTGAGGCCCTGGGGCCCTTTAAAGTTTCGTATTTCTCCATAGATTAACATGGGAAACAAAAATTGTTATGAGCCTCCAGCTGTGCTGTTGTCAGAAATTAAAAGTGAGAAGAAGAACATAATGTTAATTGTAAACAGTCAATAAGTTTGCTAATTTAACAGTTTGCTACAAACATTTACTGACTTGGTTGAAATGAAATGTTTACTATTTGAATTTGGGTTGGCGTCAATATTACAATAGAAAAAAGCGAGAGAGCCTGGATAAATTGATGTCTTCAAAAGAAAACTGAATTAACACTGTGCTGCATTTCTTAGTAAGCATTGAAAGAGCTGATTTAAACTATGGAAATATAGGAAAGTCATTTATAACACCACCAAGGAGAAAAAATAGAATTTTTTTTAGAATTTATAATTGTTATTATGGCAATCTAATGAGGCTATGAGTAAGGCTATTTGTAGAAAACACTAAAAAAAGATTAGCTTTTGACAATTGATAAGATATTTACAGAGATTATATCGATATGTTATGTAGCTACATCATGAGTATTTCCAAAATCTTTGAGTCGAATCTTTTTTACATTCGTCAGAAATTATGACTGTTATTCGTTTTAAAATAACGCCTTTAATACTTAGCATTTGCTCGAATTCGAGCAACAGGGACACTAGTTTAAAATATTGAGTCTTCTTGCAAAATTAATGTCGACATTATCTAGGGGTTGTTCGGCAAAAACTTTATTTTTAATGATCCCCCAAACAGAAAAATATAACGGTGTAAGATCGCAGGACCTTGAGGGCCAATCAATTTGCAAGAGAATTTGAAGTTTGAAACAACAATTAAAATCTATGCAAATATATAGTTACAATTGTAAAAAACCGCTTTGAAAAATGCATTGAAGTTAGTAAAATAGCATATTTTGAAAAATTCCTTTAAGTTTACAACCTATGTGTAGTGTAAATTCAGTTTCAATATAATTATTATATAAGAGTCATCTGCAAAAATCGTCCCACTAGCATTAAAAGGCATCATGCGTGGGAACGCATATAGCTTCCGTTTCCCAGGAAATTTATAGACTTTTGAGCACTAACTTCTGTCACAGTATTATTCTTATTTCCTATCCAAAATATAAAATTTGTTTAGTCGAATTTGACGCTTTGGTAAACTAGTCAGTCAGTCTACCACTTGAGTTTGACCGTGTAAGTTGGTGTCCGCTATTGCGATTTATGTTTTTGGAATAAAGTGAATAATAAAGGCAATAAGGATTGATAGTATTAATGAAGTAAAAAAAGTTAGTTTACGATTGGTCGAAAACTTAGATATGTGAGACATGTCAAATGCCTGAAACTTCAAAGGGAATTTTCCTTCGTCACAACGCGTCAGTTCTTATCGTACTTCTGTTCAACAAATAACCCTCCAGCATAGTTTTGAAAAATTGGTTGTGGGGTTACTGTTAAAGCTGGAATTGCGTGACATGGGGGATGGCAGTTAGCTGTCTCAGCCTTATCATTTTCATAAAGTTGTCAATATAATCTCTCTACAGAATGTTAGGTGTAGTGGAATGTACTTGAAGTGGAGATGGCATTTATTCTTGAACTTTTAGGGACCTCCTTGTTTAAATGGTTGCGCAGCTTCATTGGCAAGAAATAATGCAAATAACATAGCAATTTAACATTTCCAAAAATAAAAATAAGTACTGTAAATTGGCTGTTACGTTAATATCGACGTTTACATGCATTGTTAATCAACGTATCTTATAAAGGATGATGTGATCTAAATTAAAAGGAATATGACCTTTACGTCACGACAGTAGCTGCTTAAATAGTACTTACTCTTTATGCTATTGTTTACAGCCAAAATGTCGTGTTATTTTCAATTTTGTTACCAACCCAGTGGGCCACGGTCCGTAATATAGGCCACTGCAAATAATTCAAGATAGGTATACCATTTTAGGCAAGGTTTCTGTGTTGAATGAATAAATCAAAGTAACCTCTCTGAAAAGTCTGCAGTAAATTGAAGTTTTCCAGCTTAATGACTTTCTAAATCATACACATATTTCTACATAAATATTGTAAAATGTTTTATCCAGTTGCTCTAAACTATTATTAATTTAACAAAATATGGACACGGCTCATATGGGCAACGTGTCCTTTTGCACTTGTATTATTGTGTATTGTATAACACAATCGAAGATTTGTCCAACGTTTGAAAACATGTATGACAATAATTTCATGAACCTATGATGATCTGTCTAGAATAATATCATTGATAGTCAAAGATAATATGATAAAATATAGACAAAAGTGGTGAAAAAGGCAGACAGCAACCCGTACAATAGATATAAGATAGTTCAATAAGAAATGATTGAAAGAGTTACTGTGATAAAAGGATTTTTAACTGATTTCGTAATGAAACGTTATATTGAAAAACATGACATGATACAGAAGAAAATTAATTTTACCTAACCCGCCATGTTAAACTTCCCTATCCTAAGCGTGATGTATACAACTTCCTTACTTCTCGAGTGATGTAAAGTATCAAAAAACTCACTCGGTGATGTAATGAAACCCATTTAAATAACATTGAGTGGATAACTTAAAAAATATAACTCTATGGAGCCAACGACGTTTAACGCTAGAAATCAGCTGTGTGCTTGAATTTTATTGTTATGTTTTGAAGAATTTTCCTAACCTAGCTTTTGTTTGAAAATGAACCTTACTGTTATAAGATGAGTGAAATGGGTAATGAAAAATATTGTTCGTAACCTCCTGTATATTGTCGGGTCAGGTAAAATCTTGTACGTTACACGTTACGCAAGAGCGTGTTTACATCACTTAGGTAAATTATGCAACTCGCTTCGCTCGTTGCACAACTTTCACCTGCGTGATGTAAAAACGCTCTTACTACACTTGTAATGTAAATAGCTATTACCTAACCCGCCATGTTAAACTTCCCTATCCCAAGCGTGATGTATACAACTTCCTTACTTCTCGAGTGATGTAAAGTATCAAAAACTCACTCGGTGATGTAATGAAACCCATTTAAATAACATTTAGTGATTAACTTAAAAAATATACATCTATGGAGCCAACGACGTTCAACGCTAGAAATCAGCTGTGCTCTTGAATTTTATTGTTATGTTTTGAAGAATTTTCCTAACCTAGCTTTTGTTTGTAAATGAACGTTACTGTTAGAAGATGAGTGAAATGGATAATGATTAATATTGTTCGTAACCTCCTGTATATTGTCGGGTCAGGTAAAATCTTGTACGTTAGCGTGTTTATACATCACTTAGGTAAATTATGCAACTCGCTTCCGCTCGTTGCACAACCTTCACCTGCGTGATGTAAAAACGCTCTTACTACTCTTGTAAAGTAAATAGCTACAAGCTGCTATACCCGTGCTTTGCAACGGGAAGAAAATGTGACCTAGAGAGCTATTAAAGTGGTGCTGATGTGTGTTTTAAAATACAGCAACTCTATGATTTAGTTTGAAAATATAAACTGATTTAAAAGCGCAAACAGCGTAAACCTACTTACTTTCAAACCCCTACTTTTGATGTTAATAGATCCCTAAGAATATGGCAACATACCTTAGCATACTTTAGCAATACCCTTCATGAATAACATGTTTAACCATAATCCTTCAATTTTAGTCAAGCCTCTTGACATGTAGCTTACTCTTAAATTAAAAAATGAAACTTTGAGCAATACTTTACAAAACGTATAGCCTACAACCTCACTAACCATCCTCAATCTACATTCACAACACCAACGTCTTTTTCGAGTAAATAAACAAACACCAGTTCATTGTACAGACCAGCTGTTTCATTAACTAAATTAAATTAAATCATTTAAACACTGAAAGCATGCCAGGCGTAGCCCTTTGGAAATCAGCCTGTGGGGCAGCACCCTCAGGGAATTCGTTCATTTCAATACTTTTCGGCAAATCTACACACTCTAAGCTTCATTTTGATGTGCCATATGCCTATATTTTCATTTGGTAAATGACCTTAACCGTTTACATAAAATTTGATTGTATCACTTTAATAATATAATAGATTACAAACAGAAAATAACATTGCAAATACTTCTTTTGGACAGTTCAGTAACTCCTAATAAATGTGTGTTGTTTAAAATACAGTTTAAAAATTAACAGCTGTTTCATTAAAAAGTATTATCCACATGACCAAAATGTAAACAAATCTGTGGAGGGATCTTTAATGGCTTCTGGGGCAGAGCCCTAAGGGAATTTACTTAGTTTTTCTTTTGATAACTCATCTACAGACCAAAACCTTTATTTGGACACCTCTACCAAGTTTCTACGCCCAGCCGTTCTCTCGAATTAGTGGACACAAAGTTTCCAATTAAATATTTAGATTCCTCCATGTTAATCTTATGGGAGAAAACCTAACTTTGATGAATAATCCTGCCCAAACTAATAAAGATTTCAAAAATTTAAAAACACTTTGCAAAACTACAGATCAGGCCATTTTTTTTACACTTTATTCATTAAAATCGAAATTCAATCTATGCCTGGCTTGTTCTCAGCCAGGTCTTTGCCCATGAGAACGTGACTTGAACTTGAGATCTTGCGATCATCTTTACTTTTCATTTCTATGAGGGGTCAGCGAACGTTTTGTATTGTTCATGAGTTTGTAAAGAAAATGATTTAATAATTTAAATTTTTAATTTTCATATGTTTATAAGGGCATTTAACAACTGCGCAATTAATAAGTACTGTAAACCATATTACTGTAAAAGGCCGGTCTTTATAAATTATATAGTTCTAAAAGAAATTTCTATTTGACCTCTTTGTCACAAAAACATACTTCTTTGTATAATGATTGTTATGTAAATGCAGTTGTCATCGTAATTTACAATTATTGATCTGTCTAAGTGTTATTTTTTCAATAAATGTAAATATCTTGTTTGGTAAACAAAGGATGTAATTGAATCTGTAAGTTAAGACAAGTATGCGAAAACTACAGTTTTCGATTAGCTCAAGCCTAAATTATATTGTATGTAATCTAGCTTGTTATATTTCGTTATTTTGTCACGTAAAAACATTTAAATTATGTATGATGTATAAATATAAAAAAATTTAACAACAAATCCATTTGAAAGTAAAGTTTAGACATTGGTACGGTCGACATTGGTACATTATCATTGGCGAAAATGCTCATGCACATTAACATTATTGCGGCTATGTGTTTAAGTTGTAACATGGTTTAGTTTCATATAGAAATTTGAGAAAATAATTTTTATTTTATTTTTTGTTGTAATGATTTCAAATTAAAGTTTTACATTTACAATAGTCAAGAGTAGCCTGCAGTAGCAAGACTTCTTGATAAGAAAGCTCTGGAAGCTTCCTTATCACCTGGTCCAGTGCATGTGCTGGCCAGAGTAGGGGTAGAAGGTTCCAGAACTGAGATATCTTATATAAGGGAGCTGCTTCCATGTGGGGTTGTTAGTTCAAGAGTGTAGATGTACAGTGTCCAGACCTGGGGTGAATTTTCTGCAGCCTACTCAATGAGTAGTAAGTTTATTTTATTTTTTATGTTATTTTAATTCATTCACTTTTATCCCTCCCTCTCTGCTAATTATTGTAATAACAAGAAAGACCATAGTTTGAAACATTAAAGAAATATGTATTTGTATTGTAGACAGATAAGCTAGGAACGGGGTTGTTTGTTCACAGGGCTCAAGTGTGTACCAGTGATTAATGGTTTTAAAATGTCCCATAAAAAATATTAGCCGAATGTTTTAAATTTGTTGATTTTTTATATTTAAAGAAAACTAATGGAAGTAAATAAATTTCAGTTTGATTTTGGGTTTGGTTTTGAAAGTGTTTAGAAGAAACTGTTTTATTTTAAATAAACCATGACTTTTGTAACAATGATGAATTTTTATTTTGGGTCTCCTCTTAAGGCCAATTCCACTAAATAGAAGATAATTGATCTTGGAAATAACGTTACAAAGTTGAGACACGTTTGTAGAAAACACTAAAAAGGCAATCTTCTAAACAATTTTAAAATATTTACAACTTTAATTATATAGAAATGTTCATAACACAGTAAGTAATTCCATTAGTTGCACAAGCTTTTACGTGAGTCTTTTTAATTAATTGAAAATTAAGTCTGTAATAACTCTTAAAATAGCTCCTGTAATACCGGTACTTGATAATTGCTTGATTTCTAGCAACGAGTACACAAGTTAAAAATTCAACAATGCATTAACATAACAAGCTCTCTTTCACGCCGGCAGAACTGCGGTATTGGTTTACCATACACGCCTGCAACGATGCGCTGCAAACCGCGCGACGAGTAGCTAAATGAACCGTAGAGTAAGTGAGCCTTCTAATATTTGTAGAGGGTTCACTTACTCTACAGATCATTGTGCCAATGAACTGTAGAGTAAGTGAGCCGTCTTCTATTTGTGTAATAGTTATCATGAAATAGGCTCGTATAGTATACGAGCCTACTCCTGTAATTTATTTAAATTCAGTATTTTGGCTCGTATACTATACGAGCTTATTCCTGAATTATTCAAGAATTCATACGCTTGGCTCATAGGCACAATGATCTGTAGAGTAAGTGAACCCTCTTCATTTATTTGATATTTTTGATCGGCTCGTATAGTATACGAGCCTGTAGTGCAAGTGAACCTTCAATATTATTTACGAAGCTCGTATAGACTATGATTTGTAGAGTAAGTGAGCCATGTGTTTTAAGTATTACATATTTGGAGGCTCATTGTGTCAATGATTCGTAGAGTAAGTGAACCCTAACCCTGCCGCTCTCTGCTGGTAGGAGGCGTAAATGCCCCAATTTGCGTTTTTTTTCTTATCACTTAAAAACGGCGTGTCCTAGCTTAAATTGTTAAATGTAAAGGTTAAAGCTTATTAAATTTGCTACAACTTTTTGTTTGTTTTGGTAATTAATACTCAACATTTGAAAATATTTTGAATATTGTTACGGGCTTAACAGGTTCTTTACAATAAAAACTTGGCGATTTTATTATAACTATTTATTTACACTAATTATTCTATATTTACAGATATTACAGTTACCTAACGCCTAACTAACCCTATCTAACCTAGCTAAAGCCTATTCTAATTTACAAAGATTCTACTTACAGCTAACCTTTACAGGATTTATCACTACTCTGTCACTACACTGTCACTAGTGTCACTACACTGTTACTCTCACTGTCACTAGCACTGTCACTGCCACTAGCACTGGTCACTCACACCGGCGTGCCGTCGCTTCGATGATTCTCGGAAGACTTAACTCAACTCAACTGCCGTGTGCCGGAAGACGGTCCCTTATATAAATTTACCGTGGAACATTCTGGAGACCCCTGGTAGCCTAGACAAAGGTGTTTACGCCGTAGAAGTGTAGAAGGTTCTAGGGCCCCCTATTGAGGTAGTACGTTGACATGGGTCTATTGTCTATCAGTGGTGCGCTAGGAGAAACCCGTGTAAACAAACAACCCTTTTGAGACGGCGCCTGGCTATTGTTGCGCGGGGCTCCTGACTTGTAACACTACCCCCTCCTTAAGACTGTTCTGTCCCAGAACAGATTTCCCCTGAAGCTTGCGATCTTCTGGTCCACCGGAGGTTCCCCATGGGTTGTATACGCAGACCACAATGTCGATGCCAGTGTCCTTAAAACGTTCCTGCACCATATTTCTTACAATCTTCCATTCCAATCCGTCAAAACCACATCCCAGCCTTGGAATAGCCAGCTTTTTGATTCCAATCCGAAGGAGTTTGTCTCGCAGGTCTTGCAGGCTTTTCTTCAAAGATTCGTAGGACGGCTTCTTGTTAGATGTTTCCTTCGTAACGAGGTAGAACAAATGCTGTCCATTGCGCTTCAGGTGAAGGGTTGTGCCAATGGCGGGGCTCTGACGCTCAAGATCTTCGATCCCTCCAAACTTTTTCCTGAAGACTGTGGCTATACCTCGCGACGCTCTCAGGTCTTCTGCTACGCAGTGTGCCAAGGCATATTCCACTGGCAAGGTGAAGAGGTCCTTGTATAACAACCTCAGTCCCTCATTTCCATGACTTTCAGGCACGACGTCTCTTGGCTCGGTTGAGAGGTTCCGAACTTGTTGGCCGTGATCTCCTTTGTAGGGTGCAAGCCTGTTAAAATGAACTATTTTTGGTTTGCCATTTGGTTGTTTCTTAATCCTGTAGATCACGTCATTTAAACGGGAAATAACTTCATAGGGTCCTTCCCATGAGTTCTGGAGTTTAGGTGAATAACCACGACGCCTTCGGGGATTATGTAGCCACACGAGATCACCAGGTGTGAACCCTCCTTTCTCGGCCTTCACGTCGTACCTCTCCTTCATCCTGTCACTTGCTCCAGATATGTTGCGACGAACTTTCTCATGTATCTCGTCCATCCTCTTCCGCAGATCCGATACGTAGTCCTCGCCAACCACACATTCATCCGGCTTCAATCCATACTGCAGATCGCATGGAAGACGTAGCTCTCGCCCGAAAACTACGTTGGCTGGAGTTTGGCCGGTGGTTTCGTTGACAGAACTCCTATAAGCAAGTAGGAACAGGTGCAGGTATTGGTCCCAGTCCCGCTGATGTTCGGAGACAACCTTTGATAGATATCTTCCCATCGTCCTGTTCATGCGTTCTACCATGCCATCTGACTGTGGATGAAGAGGTGTTGTTCGAGACTTCCGGATACCAAGAACTTCACACATTCTAGAGAATACCACTGACTCAAAATTTCTTCCTTGGTCAGAATGAAGTTCGAGCGGGACGCCAAATCGGCTAACCAGTTCTTTGATTAATATATCTGCAACTGTTACCGCTTCCTGGTTAGGCAATGCATAGGCCTCTACCCATTTGCTGAAGTAGTCCATTGCAACCAAAATAAATCTATTTCCAGCATCGGACATGGGGAACGGTCCTGCAACGTCAATGGCAATGCGCTCGAACGGGGCACCTACGTTGTATTTCCTCATTGGGGCTTTTCGTTTGTTGACAGGGCCATTTGATGCTGCGCAGGTCACACATCTTCTGCACCAGTCTATGACGTCATCTTTCTGATTAGCCCAGTAGAAGCGCTCCCTTACTTTCACCAGTGTACGATGTACCCCTAGATGGCCTCCAGAAATTCCATCGTGCACTTCCCTTAGCACTTCAGGAACCCTCTTCCTTGGAATTATTATTTGGAGTTTTCGGTGCCCCCCTTCCTCCGATTCGACGACTCGCTTCAAAACTCCTTCTTCCATTAAAATCGAGTTCCACTGCGCCCAGTAGGTCTTGACGTTCTTAGACAATGGAGCAATATCCTGCCACGACGGTCTTCCTTTATTGTCCATCTTCCACTGCATGACGTGACTTAGGTCTGGGTCTTCCTTCTGGTCCTCTGACAGTTTCTTACTGTCCCGTTCGTCGTCAACAGCGGTCACGCGATGAACTGATGCACTTTTGTCTTCCTTGCGTGTGCAGTGCATGCAGGTGTCTCCACATGGTCTTCTTGAAAGTGCATCCGCATTCCTGTGGCTCGGTCCCGCACGATGGACTGATTCGAAGTCATACTCCTGTAACCTTTCCAACCATCTAGCAACCTGCCCTTCTGGAGACTTGAATCTTAGAAGCCATATCAGTGCGGCATGGTCCGTTCTCAAGAGGAACCTTCTTCCATACAAATACTTGTGAAAGTGTTCTATGGACTTCACCACTGCCAGAAGCTCCCTCCTGGTGACACAGTAATTTCGCTCCGGTGCTGACAGTACCTTACTGAAGTATCCGATCACATGTTCTTCTCCATCCTGAAGTTGAGAAAGGACTCCTCCAATGGCGGTATTGCTGGCATCCGTGTCTAGTACGAATTTTCCGTCTGGTCGTGGATAGCTCAATATGGGTGCGCTGCATAATTTGGCCTTCAGCTCTTCAAAAGATTTCTCACAGTCGTTGTCCCAAACAAAGGTTCTCTTGTCTTCGGTCAATTTAGTTAGTGGTTTGGCAATATTAGCGAATCCTTTTACAAATCTTCTGTAGTAAGCGCACAGCCCAAGGAAGCTCCTAACTTGGTGTTTATCCTGAGGTATTGGCCAATCAGTGATAGCTCTGATCTTCTCCGGATCCACAGATACTCCTTTGTCTGATACAACATGGCCGAGGTAATTAACCTGTTTGCGGAACAAGTTGCACTTCTTGGGGTTCAACTTGAGATTAGCCATCCGCAGTCGCATAAAGACATTCTCCAGGTTCTTCAGGTGGTCTTCGAAGGATTTGCCTAGGACGATAATGTCATCCAAGTATACCAGGCATGTTTCCCATGACAATCCCCTGAGGACGTTCTCCATGAGCCTTTCAAAAGTAGCAGGGGCATTGCAAAGTCCAAAAGGAAGCACAGTGAATTGCCAAAGTCCTGTCCCAATAGAGAACGCTGTCTTCTCCTTGTCCTCAGGAGCGAGCCCGACCTGCCAGTAGCCACTTCTGAGGTCTAAGGTTGAGAATATCTGACATCCTCCCAGAGTGTCGAGTGTGTCATCAATCCTGGGTAGAGGGTAGCTGTCTTTCTTGGTGACATTGTTGAGAAGGCGGTAGTCTACGCAAAATCTTGTTGAGCCGTCTTTCTTTTTCACTAGTACCACAGGTGACACCCAAGGGCTGCTAGAAGGCTCGATGACACCATCCGCTTCCATCTCCTTTATGATTCTCTCGGCTTCGTCACGTTTTGCCAGTGGGAGTCGTCTAGGGGCCTGACGTATGGGTTTTGCATCTCCGGTGTCTATCTTGTGTTGTACTATATTCGTCCTTCCTCTAGGGCCACTTCCGTACTCAAAGACATCTTGCCATCTAGTAATAAAGTCCTTTATTTTTGCACTTTGTTGATGCGTCAGCTCCTGACAGGTGCTCTCCACGAAATCTTCTAGCTCCTTCGGTAATCCATTTGGAGATGGCGGGCATGATTTTAGTTGACGTACCACCGAATTAACAGCCACGCACGTTCCGATCGTTACTCCTCTTTTTATCGTAACAGGAAAACCATTCAAGTTCATCAGTTGCACCGGATTTTCGTGTCCTAAGTTAAATAAGGATCTGGCGACAAAGACACCACGTCCAAGCTGGGATTCACTGTCACTTCCTGGCTCCAGAAGAACACTTTGCCCACTAGTCCAATCTCCTTCGACAATAGTTCGGGCGATGACTTGGCTGCGTGCTGGTAGCGTTGTGTCCTCTAGTAGAAGTACGCGTGCAGAGATATCTTTTCCACGCCGAAGTATGACATCTTCGTCTCCGAGAGTCACTAATCCTCTTGACATGTCTAATTTCAATCCGTACTTCACCATTATATCAGTTCCCAAAATCACGTCCTCGTCTATGTCGGCAACTAGTGCGCAATGTTTAAATACGCAGCCGCCGATGTGGAAGGTAGCAACTGTCTGCCCGTAGACCTGAGCCAGCTGACCTGTAGCTGTACGCAAAGACCATGATGTTGGTGAAATATCTTCTGTTGACACAGTGTTCGGATTCAGAATTGTCATAGTCGCCCCGGTATCCAGAAGACAGCTTTGGAGACGACCGTTCACCTTTCCGTCGATGTAGAAACTGCTTGACTGACTTCCCAGTGAAGCAACTTTTACACTATTCCTCGGGGCTGTCAAATTGCGGGCTGACGGTTGCCCCTTTCCATCAACCCTCCTTAGTTTTCCTGCTTCGGTTCTGATGTAGTCGAAGGACATTTACTCCGGGGATGTCCCATCTGTCCACAGCTCCAACAGCGTATCTGCCGGCGACGTGTTTTTAGCGCCTCCAGAACTCGTTTCACCAGCTCCTCGATGTCGAGTGGAGATGTAGGTTCTGCGTCTGCCACACGGACTCGGGCCTGACCTCTCACCGACTGCCGTACAGCCTCGAACTCCAGTGCCTGTGTCAGTGCGTCACTCAGGGTCTTAGGTCTGGCGAGCTTCACTGCCTATTGAGTCTCAGGTTCACGTAGACCGTCTAGGAATTTATCCACCGCCAAACTCTCGTAGACATCATCCGTGACCGATGGATAGGCGTTTCTCACCAGGCGAGCAATGTCGGCTTCAAACTCCTGAAGTGACTCGCTGGGTTTCTGGATCCGGTTCCGCAATTGAGATCGGTAAAGCTGGTCCATGTGTCGATGCCCGAAGCGCATGTCCAATCTTCTCACTAGTTCAGCGAAATTCTTCCGCTCCGCCATTGGCATAGCATGCAGAACAGCTAACGCATCGCCCCGTAGTGCAAGACACAGCGTCGAAGCCTTTGTTTCCTCGGTCCACCCATGGACCATAGCCGCTGTCTCGAAGAGAAGCATGTAGTCCTCCCAGGGAGTTTTGCCGTCGAAGTGAGGAACGATGTTCTGAGGGGCAACGGCAGCAATGGTGGACGCTGGCTTGGAGATCCTATCTGGGGCGTTATCCTGCCGAAGTTCGTCAGTGCTAGCCAATGACGAAGGTGTGAAGCTCCCCGATGCAGCCATCTCCTGCCTAAGCTTATCAACTAACCTATCTTCTAGACTCTTTTCTATACAGTTAACTTTCTCATCGATTTCATTTATCCTACTTTCTAAACTATCAACTTTGCTAGAATATTCACCTAATTTGTTCAGCATTTTTGATTCTACATTTGACATTTTTGTCTCAATGCTAGTTTCTAAGTTTTTGTTATTTTCTGACATCTTTGACTCAATGCTAGCTTCTAAGTTTTTGTTATTTTCTGACATTTTTGATTCTAATGTTTTGCTATTTTCTGACATTTTTGATTCTAGTGTTTTAGTATTTTCAGACATTTTTGACTCTAAGTTTTTAAGCATTTTATTGAAATCAGATGTTTCAAATAAAATGTTATCTAGGTCTTCACCTGCATCAATTAAAGCTTGTTTAAGGCGTGCCTGAAGGGCTGATTTAGTTCCACTAGTATCTAGATCTCGTTCTTCTAATTCTCTCCTAAGATCAGCTACTTTTAATTCATCAAGTTTTACACCTTTGAAAGCCATTTTTTATGCAAAACAATTACAACAATTTTACAATAAATGATTTTATCCTTTGTAAACAAATTTACGACACAAATTACTAATATGTAACAAAGACCTTGAATCTTACTAATATCTAACAAAATCCTTAATCCTTTTTTTACAAATAAAATCGCCAAAATAATGCCGCTTTCTGACACCAATTGTTACGGGCTTAACAGGTTCTTTACAATAAAAACTTGGCGATTTTATTATAACTATTTATTTACACTAATTATTCTATATTTACAGATATTACAGTTACCTAACGCCTAACTAACCCTATCTAACCTAGCTAAAGCCTATTCTAATTTACAAAGATTCTACTTACAGCTAACCTTTACAGGATTTATCACTACTCTGTCACTACACTGTCACTAGTGTCACTACACTGTTACTCTCACTGTCACTAGCACTGTCACTGCCACTAGCACTGGTCACTCACACCGGCGTGCCGTCGCTTCGATGATTCTCGGAAGACTTAACTCAACTCAACTGCCGTGTGCCGGAAGACGGTCCCTTATATAAATTTACCGTGGAACATTCTGGAGACCCCTGGTAGCCTAGACAAAGGTGTTTACGCCGTAGAAGTGTAGAAGGTTCTAGGGCCCCCTATTGAGGTAGTACGTTGACATGGGTCTATTGTCTATCAGTGGTGCGCTAGGAGAAACCCGTGTAAACAAACAACCCTTTTGAGACGGCGCCTGGCTATTGTTGCGCGGGGCTCCTGACTTGTAACAATATATTAAATTCGATTTACGATATTAAATTTTAGTTTATAACTACGGTTGCAAGCGAACTCTTAACTCGGCCGAAATTACACATCTGCTTAATGATGACTGATGGGTTTCGTAATACAAGTACGACAGTTTGTAACTGAACATTTGGCAGTAGAGATACAAGTACATGGGCATGAATCTGAGCAGCGGACTGAAGATTTGTATTGCGACTATTCTGATTTTGGTAAGTGGATGATATTATATCTAGTATATAGTTTGATCATTTTGTAAGAACGATTTACGTGTTTTGAATTTTGTAATTGAATATTAGCATTTTATTGTGGTTTTAGCGAATTTGCCAAATGGGTAATTAGTCCAGGAGCTAAGGGGGTTTGAGCATGCATGAAAGTAGTACGCAATGTTATTGCTGATTATTGTAATATGGACTGTGGTGATCAAAACTACGTATGTCGCCTACTTTTCAGGTGGTCGAGAACTTAGGGGGAGGGGGGTAAAGATGGCGGAACGCGCTATGCATCGAAACGACTGTAGCTCGAGAACGGTACGAGATAGGGCATCGGTTAAAACGTAGTTTTAATTCAAAAAATATTACCAATAGGAAAGGTCATTGGGTAAAAAGTTGTATCTTAACTAATAAAAAAGTTATAACAATAATAAGTTTAATAAAATCTACATCGTACAGCTATTTTTTTCGAAAATCGTATGGATTGTTGATAAATAATAGTGCAATTACTTAATTACTCGGCTAAATATTAACTAGATGCATTTTCTTATAAGAAAAAAATATATTATTACCAATACATTTGGTTTAAAATGTAAAACACGGCCTCCAAACTACATATAATACTTGGGGTTTCGCCGCAATCATAATGCATAATACAGACTACCACTACAATTCCAATTTTAATTATTATAATGTTGTAGGTTATTACAATATGATTATGTAACAGATTCTTATTCAGTTATACCAGTTATTCAGTTCTTATTAACAGTTGTGCCGATATCAACAGCACTGAGCAGCAATTATGACGCAACCTATCGGACGAACCCCAAGGCGTTTGGAGGCCGTGTTTTACATTTTAAACCAAATGTATTCGTAATAATATATTTTTTTCTTATAAGAAAATGCATCTAGTTAATATTTTGTCGAGTAATAAAGTGATTACACTATTATTTATCAATAATCCATAAGATTTTCGAAAAAAATAGCTGTACGATGTAGATTTTGTTAAACTTATTATTGTTATAACTTTTTTATTTGTTAAGATACAACTTTTTACCCAATGACCTTTTCTATTGGTAATATTTTTTGGATTAAAACTACGTTTTAACCGATGTCCTATCTCGTACCGTTCTCGAGCTACAGTCGTTTCGATGTATAGCGCGTTCCGCCATCTTTGCCCCCCTCCCCCCAAGTTCTCGACCACCTGAAAAGTAGGCGACATGCGTATTTTGTATCACCACAGCCCATATTACAACTATCAGCAAAGATATTTGATATTACTTTTTTGCGACACTCACAAATTAATTCTACTTTCGGTAAAAAAAAACTACACGAAAAGTCTATTTTTACATATTTTATAAAATAACTTGTTTATTTATAGAGATACGAACTCGGACTCTATAACCATTATTGTTGTCCACATTTTTAGAATTACAACGACGTTTTAACCGATGTTCTATCTTTGACCGTTTTCGAACTATCAGCGTTTTAACGCATAGCGCAAACCGCCATGTTTGCCCCATCCCCCCCACCTTATCGACCACTTTTGAAATAGGCGACATACGTAGTTTTTATCACCACAGTCCATATTACAATAATCAGCAATAACATTGCGTACTACTTTCATGCATGCTCAAACCCCCTCAGCTCCTGGACTAAATAGGTTATTACCGTAGGTAAAATACATGGACCCCGGGACAGATACACCATCCGTTTGAATCTAAATATGTAAAAGTCAAAGCCCTACTGACTTGGCTCACTCACTCACTCACTGATTCATATCTATTTATCCAACTTCCCCACTAGCTAGAACATGTATTTCAGATAAAAAATATGAAAGTTAAATTAATAGTTTTCATAATGATTTCACTAAAGTGTTGCATTTTAGAACCCCTAACCTTCCAATGTCCTTCAGTTTGTACAGATTTGTGTTTATCATGTCTATTTGTTGGATTGGGTAGAATTGACAGCCGCTTAGACAATCTTTAAGATTTTTAACTTTGGTTTCGCATTGTACGAATGTCAACTATTTGGAGGAACAGTCTTCGTGTGCTTTAACTTGGTTCTGTTCAAGCCATGGACGTTGAGATAGTAAATATATAATCAAAAACAAAACTGGCACAATAACTTACTTGGTAGTTCGTTACATTAAATATTAAATTGAAATATTGGACATTTTCAGATCGTCGGACAATGCTCTGTCCAAGGAGAAAAAAAATTGAACAGTAAGTGTGATTTTGTAAAATATTAAATTTATTTGGAACTTAATATACTTTTGCTACGGGACAAAGTAAAAAGGCTCATCTTGTTAGTTTGATCTTTCATGGAATACCAGACATTAGAATGTAGAGTCTGTTTACATATCTGCATTCAAGTGATGACATCAATTTGATTAGTATTAGTATTTTAGATACAAAACTAAGGTTTCGATTGTTTAATTAAAAACCTATAAAGCTCTACTTTAAAATGTGTGACAGTAGCATAGATTTTGTTTAACTATAGTAAAACTGTGTATACGTAGCCTTTTAGGTTTCTTGAAGATTGCGATTATTTTGTTATATTACGATATTTATTTGTTTTATCTGAGAATAATATAGCACGTAGCATTACCATATTAGAACTTATGTATCTTTTTAAATTTATTTTCCTACCTCATTAACTTATGTTTCAAAGTTGTCTAGTTTCTTTCTCATGTACTCTTATAGCAAGTGACTCTTCCGTTTGTTACAATCATGAATAAATGAACACTTTACACTGCTGTTATAAATATAGAGTTTTTACTAAATCCTGATATATGAGATTTAAACAGCTTTTTGACTCGTATTTAAAATGTTTCATCTTTTACAATAAATACATCTAGAACCATGTATATAGACGCTAATAAGAATCACGAACATTTGAGAACACCAAGCATTACAACTAACTACCTGAATGAAAGGTCTTGGTTAAAACATCCCCGTAAAACATCAGTTTAAAAAACCCCCCTGCTAAGGGCACGGAACTTAATCAAGTGTTCTATTAAATCACATTTCAAGTATTTGATCCGTCAACTGTACAATTTGTTTTATTTGTGATTGTTTACTTTTATTGTAAGAATATATTACTTACGTCAATCAGCTCATTAACAATAATTTTTGTTTACTTTTTCCTGAGTAAAACTTTCGATTCTTGTAGATTTTCTATGCTACTTATAGCCCTTTTACAATGCAACACAGGATATGAAATAGAATATTTCGTATGTAGTGCAGAAAATGTGGTTTTGTCGGTTTGATATCGAGACCTGCAAAACCCTTCAGCCCGTGATACGAGCGCTATTTTTCACCACACTATACGAAATAGAAAAAATATAGTAAACAATAAACAAAAAACAATAGTTGCTAGGCAGCGGCGATAATAAAACAAGTCTATTGCAATGCATTTACATAGGTACTACTTGTGTATTAAGTAAATAAGCGAACAGGCGATTTTTCGGCCATTAGGCCGTAAAAACCTGCTCGGCCCCAAAGGACGATGGCTGCTGGCATGATGGACAGCAATACGTAGCTTTCGGCCTCCAATAAGCGTTTGTAAAACGGCTACAAACATCGTAGTGTGGTGAAATAGTTATTTGCAGCTAGTATGTGAAGTGGCCCTTTGCTGCACATGAGAGAAAGTTTCTCGAGTGCAGCAAAGACACTTTGAGCTCGTGTTACACATTACATTTTTTCCTACTATAAAGCATATAAATAGTAAGTCTTTCAACCAATTTACGACACGTTTTTAGGTTAGGTTAAATCCAAGTGTTAAGAAATCAGAAACACTGCACCAGCTGCTATGGTTGCAGCTGCTGCAGTCATAGTATCATTGCATGTTGCCAACCTTTTTGAACCGTACACGTATTACGTGTTTAATAAAAGTACACTGTTTTGTGTTGTTTGGTTAGAATACTGGAGTGCGGAAAAATTAAGTAGGGCCTAAATGCAGCAATTAGCTACTTTGCGTGCTATAATCAGTACAAGAAAGCCCACTTTCTCAGGTAACTGTAGGAAAAACACATTAAAGATCTCAATTAAAAAAGGTTTTGTATTCATTGAGTGAAATAAGCAATACTATAAGTACGATTTAGCTTTCCCTCTATTATCCATATGGTGGATGTGAAACAGTTTTTAAAGGGGAGAGCATTTTAAATGCGGAATTATCTCTAAAATCCATGAATATCATATTTAATTCAAACTGAATAAGAAACTAGTGTTTAATTGATTAAATTAAAATCACCACATAATTAATTTCTGTTTTCTTACCCTGTTGCGAAGAACGGGAACAACTAGTTCTCTGTAAATTTAGTTTCATCTTTATAAAACTTAGAAATAAATAAATTTTTGACCGGATTTTTAACTATTTAATAAACACAGACTGCTCTTCTATGTCGCACGATTCTAAAAAGAATGGAATTTGAAAGATTATACATTTTCATTTCTGTCTATTTATCACAAAAATATGTTATTCGATTATTAAATCTATTTCAACCCAACGAAGCAATGATTTAAAAAATCTTCTTTATTTGCAAACCCAAACGTACATTATTGAACTGAGTTTTACATGTCACAGTTAAAACGTGTATACTATTCATTTATAATACTGACAGTGTAATTTTAGTATAGGCCTAACTACATTTTAAAACAGGCTGATCCTGCAGACGAACATTTATTTCAATTTCATTGCAGTTGTCAAGGGGACAAAAACACTCAGTCGAACAAGACTCGCAGACATCAACGATCCATTCCAGGTGTGTGGAGATAGGCTCAAGCCTTTCCAATTAAAAGCCATGCTCGTCACTCATCCTCTTGGGAGTTACAACATGGGGGTGCGTATAGAAATTCATACACAAGGGAACTACTGGCTACACGGCATTGTGAATGAACTCATGTTCCGCGATTTCAACTTCGTAGCAGCCTACGAGGTTCAAAATGTCGTCTTAAGCCGCCGAGAGAAAGATAACGCGCGTGAAACAGTAGAAAAAAAATATATGCGACTATTTCGGATTGGAAGAAAGCAAGTTGTACAATCTACCTTTATTCTACATCAAGTTCCATTATTCAAGGGAATGGTGGTGTGACACGTATTCTGGCTATGATCTGAAATACATGGAATCGGACAAGTGTGATGAGTTGAAAAAGGATTACGACGCGGGAAGAAAATATACAGGTAATGTACAAGGTATTGAATCTTACAGGGCATCCTTTTTGAATGGATTGATAAAAAGACCTCATCTTTTCAGCTTCCGATACCAACTATGAATTTTTTATTCCAGCTTTACGTGGCATATTGGTTGTACAGTAACATGCGACGACACCTTTCATGAATTAATTTTTCCATATTTTCTTGGTTTTCCAACGCGTTGACCGTAATTTGTGTTAAGGGTATATCATTTTTGAATTGACATCACGAGAATTTATTACGATTGCGGAATCGACCAATTTCATTAAACGAGGCTGATAGACATCCCCTATCTAAGCGACCATACTCGCTCTCCTGTCGGAAAAAGTTTTGACACTTGGGGTCTACGCTCTACATGGTAACTTAATTATTTAAAAAATTACGGATAAATAATAAATAATAAATTAAATAATTAGGAGTAAATAATAATTTGCTTTGTGTTAGTCTACGAATTATAATAAAAGTATATTTAGCTTGTTAACACATTTTTTTTTAAGAAAAATGTGTTAAAACATAACAACATAGCAAATGTGTATGAGTTTAAACACATTTGCTTTTAGAGCTTTAATGCAATGGCCTTAATGCTTTGAATAAGGTTAAATTGCAGAAATAGGCTAGAAAGTTTACAAATGGCTGTAAAATGTTAATTTTAAAAGTAATTTTGATTTTTGTGGTTACTTAGGCTTCTCAAAGAAGACCACAAAGTGAAAATGATTTCAATGCCATTTCTACTCTCAATAACCCATTTCAACACTTTACCCTCACTCATTGCATTACGGTCATAGCCATCTGGCGATGGATGTTGGAATCGGATACGTTTCTTGTATTTAAAAACGTATCACTGACCTTATCTCGCACGAGGTGGGAGATTCTATAGTACATTAAAATTAACAACACAATTACGCCTACATCAGCTACAGAGCTGCAAGTTGCGCCGTTTCGATACATCCCAAAAAACAGTTCTTCTTGCACAAAAAGCTCTGTTCAATTAGCCTATATCCCAACAAATGGTTCTTCTTTTTACACAAGAGTACTATGTTATATCACCCTACAACCCACCAAACGGTTATTCTTCTTACATACGAGGATTCTGTTGTACAAGCCTACATCCCAAGACACAGTTCTTCATCACGAGAACTCTGTTGTATTACCCTTTGCATCATCCTATAACTCAATAAACAGATCTTCCTCTTACACAAGATTACTCTGCTCTGTTGTATCACCCTACATCCTAACACACAGTTCTTCTTTTTACACAAGAAAAATCTGTTGTATCACTCTACGACCCAACAAACAGTTCTCCCCCACATATGGGTACTCTGCTGTCTCTAAGTACATCTCACTAAACAGTTCCTCCCTAAACATGAGTTCTCTGCTGTATTTCCCCTCATCCCAACAATTTGGTCTTTCACCTGTACAATAGAACAATGATTCCTTGTCCGCATTCCAAAAAGAAAAATAGTTTTTCATCACTTTGCAATTGATACTTATTTGCTAATTAATGTTTTTATTTTCTAGTCAAAATTTCGTCAGCGCCAAAATGGGAAACAAATAAATGTACAAGAATTTTCACCACGTTGCAATTGATACTTGTTTTTTTTTTTACAGTTACAACTTCGTCAGCGCCCAAACGACCAAATCAACCGAAATACCAAGCCAAATCAAGTGAATGTAATAAAAGAACACTTACGAAAAACAATGATAAATTTCAAATTGATGCTCTATCCTGCCCCAAATATGATACCGATTCAAATAAACTAAGGTTGATTACATATCACAAAAGCATTGAGCTAGGACACTATTACTTGTCTTTCCGCAAAAAAAGGATGATAAATCTTAGTGATTTGAATGGAGAAGGCGACAAAGTTCGCAGGCTCATTAGAATGAGAGGAGAGGAAATACATAAAGGGTCTTACACTAGAATAAGTGCTCAGTACTTAGATAAAGGATATTGGGCATGTCATGCATTCACCAAAGATATCAGAAGTAATTCTTATAGTCCAGACTCATATGAGAAATTAAAATCGCTTTTTACGGGCGGCTGGTGCGGTAAATTCCTCATCTATCCACGCCCACTTGCCAACCCAGAGACTGTCACACCAGGTGATATGGATGATTACTAATCAAAGTGAACTGCGATGGAGATTGGTATCCTGCATGTCTATTGAAGATAATTGTTGATAAATAAAAAAGTCAAATTTTTTTATACATTGTTTTTGTATACAATGAAGGAGATTCGTGTTGTTCATTCTAGCATACTAATAAACAACTAACTAAAGGAATGAGAAAAAACAATTGTGTGTTGTTCCTTACGTTCAGTGAACCCTTTTTGTCAACACAGTTAATGTGGAGTATGATGTATCACACGTATCCTTTCTTTTGCACTCTTATTTCTGATTTGGACCTAAGATTTACTTTCAGCATCCAGTCTAGCAAATGATGAGAGCATTCATTTATTGCCCTGTTTGTTGGAGTGGAATCAATCTAAAAAAATTTGAATTGATTCATTGGCAAACATTCTGGCTTCCAGCAATGTTAAATAGCATTATAAAGTTACAAGATTGACAAACAGGGTGCAGCACTATTAACTTTTTGTTTGGACTTGCTGATAACAGCTAATTTGATCAAAGCAGCAACGAAATGCTGTGATACACAATGATAACTAACTGTCAAATACTACATAAATTGGTGTGAGCTAATATAACCACAGGCTTAATGGAGATAGTCATATTTTATTTTAATACTCTCCTAGGGCTCTGCCCTGACAGCTTACTGTGTCCAATGTTGTTCTTCGGAGTAACCATGAAATGTCACCCAATCTGGTAAGGCGATCGTTAGTTCTGTTAATACTTTACGAAGTCAAACGTAGACCCGGTAAAATGGTCAACTCACAGGGTGTCCAATAAAGAACTGAAACATTTGAAAGGTCAATATCGATGCCAAATAAAAGACAATGTTTAGTGTTTTATATTTATATTTAAAGCTACATTTTTCAAGTTTTATTAGAAACATTGTATAACTCGATATGATATACACTAGGGCATTTACATCCATTGTTTGAGGGTTTTTTACATATTTTTTTTTAATTTTTGATAATATTTTATTTAAAATGAATCTAAACGGTTGACGTCCCTTGTTAATGTTTGCACAGGCTTCATTTTGGTTATGGGTGTTAATTGTTGAACACAAGTCAGCTGTTATTATGAGCTGAATGTTTGGTGTGGCCTCATGCACAATACGGTTCCAGGCCCTTTAATTATTGTTAAAAATTCTATAAACGGGGAAATTAATTTATTGTGATATGTTAGAGGAGTTCGTTTTCCCACAGTTGGATGACATTGAGATGGAGGATGGCCCTGTCTATTTTCAACAGGATCGAGTGCCACCACACTAGAGTTTGCGTTGGCGATAACCGCTTGATCGGTGGATTGGCAGGGAAGGGCCCATCCAATGGCCTCCTAGGAGTCCAGATATGAATTCTCTGGACTTTTCCCTTTGGCAGTAAAGAATGATGTTTACTCGGTGCAGATTCGGTATCTGAATCACCTCCAACAGAGAATATTCGCATGTATCGGTGCAAAATCCCCTGAAGTACTGACCAAAACCTGGGAAGAGGTCAAATTTCGCTTAGATTTATGCCAGGCCACTAATGGTGCTCATATCAAGTCATACTAAGTTTCTAATAAAACTTGAGAATTGATGCTTAAAATACATATACAGGGTGTCCCGCGACTCTCTGGACACAAGTATATAGCGTTATTGCTTAGGTAAAGACAAACACATTCTACCATAGGAACATGTCTGTGGTGCCTAGCTTTCCGTCTGTCTGTAATTATTATGTGTAAAAAAAATTAAAAATAACTCCTAAACTGTTTGAGATACAGCGTTTAGATTTTGCAAAATGTTTATCTTATTATGACCTATTTTCTTTCAAAATTATTCTAAAAAAATCATCAACAGTTTCAAAATGGCAGCTCTTTCAAATATTTGATGCCTAATTTCACGAAAACCGTCAACTTTACAAACAACTTTCAGGAAACAAAAAGGTTTTTCCCTATCATTTTTCGGTTAATTTTATTATATGTGCTTTACTGTTTGGTTTTATAACTAGGGGACGAATTGCTAATGATTAGATAGTTTTATTTGGTTAAACGAGCTTTTAAAAGACTTAAATAACAAGAAACAGATTGTAAACAAAACACAACCCTACAATGCACCGGACGGAACTAGCAATAAAATTGTCTTTAGCTGATCCATAAGGATCTACTAGGGAGTATGTTTTGTCTATGAATTTACTCGGCTTGGGAATCGGATTATCCAGTTCTATCAATAATCAAAGATGTTACTTAATGCACCAATACAAACGCTAGAATTGTTCTTCGTCTCAGTATTTGAACTGTTTCAAGAGCCTCCACTCTTTTCATGGTGACCACTTTTTCGTCTAAAAATGCGTGCGATTTCGTGACTATCGTTCGTTTTTCTATCGAATCACGACACCATATATACTATCGACGCGATTGTAGCTGTCATTTGACACAGATCCTGTCAGAGGCTTATTGTGATACGGACGAAATGATAGCTTTCTATAATAAAATTAAACTGTCATAACCTAACCAAACTTGCCGATAATATAAAAAATATAGAAGATAAAAATCGAATGAAGGTTTACTAATTGAAAATATAGTTCTGTTCATAAAATAAAATATATGCCTCCAATTCTAACAACAGATGTACTACAGTTAAGAAGTAATCGCATTCTAAGGACAATCTTTACCAAAAAAGTTAGTGTCACCGGTGGGATTCAATCTGGTTACCTCTCGGTCATCAGACTAGTACCTTTGACTATCGATACAACAGTATCCAATAGTCAGTCTCCAATAGTCAATGCTAGTACTCTATCCACTACACCACGAACACAGATGGAAACACATCGTATTGTTGCGGTAATGGTGTTCATTACATTCATTCAACCATCAATCGATTGAATCGAACCCATTTGATCCGAAATAATATCGATACTTAGTATTACGATATTGAACCGATAGTACACGGCGTTTTTGTACGAAAATTGATCACCCTCCAAGATCCTTCCCTCATTATGACACTGGACACTGTGTCTGGTTCAAAAGAAGGTATATAAAAATATCTACCAACGCACCATAACATTACGACAATGAGGAAGTACCTACTATAACGTTGTACGACAAACAAAACATCTATACTATTATATAAAAATCTAATGGTGTCTGTCTGTATGTGTATTACTAATAGGTGCAAAAACTACTGAACCAACTGGGCTTAAATTTTACAAAAATATAGTTACCATACCAAGGACCATTATAGGACTATTCACACTTCCATACTGACCATGGGCTTTGCCCCTTTGGCTTTAAAGGTTCTGAGGTGAGGATTTTAAAAGTAAATATTGATTGGTCTCCATGGCTGCAATGAGAATACTTACAATGTTTACATTTGCTTTGACATTTCAATGTAAACAAGAAGAACTGCCAAATTGCATATTTCACATTTTAAGACAGCTGATCCAATGAAATTTAATATAATATTTCATACAATTATGTGGTTGGTTTATTTAATCTAAAAAATTATCAAAGATCATTTATTCAAAAACTATGTCAATGATTATAGAAATAACAAAATGTTCTAAACGCATTGCTGCATCACCTCAGGCTCTACTTTTGATTTTAAGGTGTCTTAAGTGTTATGAAAATAATGTTATTGATATTTTTCATGGAAACAATAAGAAAATAACAATGTATAGATGTTTTATGTGACTTTGGAGTCTACTTTAGGTAAATTCGAACTGCTTAACATGTGTAAGATTAACTTAACATAACTTTCACATCACATTGTTTTTTTATATGTATATTTAGGTAAATTTAGTTATTGTGCTTTGCTACTATACCAATGCTTAAATTAAACTAAAGAATATCATCAATAATTAAATTGTATATCGTTGATTTAAATACTATTATTTTATCTTAACATAGCTTTCAGTTCACATTTACTTTATTTGATAAATTTATTATTTGTGTTTTGTCACATCACTGATTAAATTAAATGAAAGGAAAATATAATAAAACTAAGCAGTACACAGTGTTCTTTTGTTTCTAAAATCAATGAAATATCTGTTACCATGTTTACTTAATGGTAAGTGTGAAAATGTAAAGGCAATAGACGATGGAACTGATTAAAAGAACTGGTATGGTATTAAGTTGTTTGTTGATATTTTTGTAGAGTAGAATCAGAGATGCAATGAAACATATACTGTATTTGCTATTACATTTTTTTGTCCTTGGTCCTTGATGCTTTGATAATCATATTAGTTTTGTCTGCTGTCGTTAATACTAAAATTATTTGTTTAACATTTTTTATAGTACAGATATAGTTTTTTTAATATTTCAAAAGACTATTGATAAGGCTCAATAATATTTCTAAAGATTATAACAGCTGACTTAGTTTTGCTAATGATTTATTGTGAGTGAAGAAACTGAAGATGGAAGAATTTGTGATTTAATATGAAAAAGAGTAAAATTAAAAAAATGTTCATTTAAATAAAAAAATTAGTATTTTTGCAACTTCAAAATAGAAATTTAAAATTTCAAAAATAAAGAAAAAAGGTATGCACAAAGGGAGATGAAGGTAAATCATGTATGTGAAAGTTTTATTCGAAGATATGGTAAGTTTTTCTCATATCAGCCTACACAAGATTTAAAATTAATTAAGATTTAAAAATGATAACTTAAACGTTTCTATTAAGGCCATAAAAGTTGAATTTTGTTTCTAAAAGCATTGGTGGATGTGTAACTTTATTATATGCAACAGATGTAAAGATAAAAATGTTTCTTTTTTGTGTCCTCTTCCCGTTGCAAAGCACGGGTACAACAGCTAGTTTTACGATAACTGCAACACTTGTTATTGTTACAGCTGTTTGAGTGAGCGGCCGACAGAATGCGCTCACAGCACTTTCTGTTTCTAGTTTGTACCAACGATGTAAAGAACTACTGGGTTGTTTATCGTGGGGGAAAATATGGGAAAAACCAATGTTTACCCCATTAAACCCCCCATAAACCCCCGTGACCATAGTTCGATCATGCTGGTTCGTGAACTCGTTCGAATAAACGTAGGTTTACACCAGTTTACACGTTAGTACATCAAAATCGGATCAGTTTTGCTCTAGTTATCGCGCTAACAGATACACACTTATATAAATATAAATGAATTTGAACGGAGGGTGTTTTGGCCTCTGGGGACCTCAAAACGAAAAAGTAGATCGGTCTGAGGTCCAGGCCTTACCAGGAGTACTACGGTAATAGCTTATTCCCGATATATATGAAATTCGCTAAAAACTAAATTTATAATTCCCACGTTATTCTTATGGAGTATAAAAACGGATGTAGTTTGCTTGTATTTATATTTAACACTATATATTTATTTTGTGTATATATTTTAATCAAATTCGGCTATTTCGTTTCTTTAATACTATGCTATCAACATTTCAATAAAAACTTACTGTTGCAGCAAACCTAACTACTCATTAAAATTAATGTTATTTCAATAGAAAACAAATCTGTCAATTTTAAGGGAATATTTTAGTTGAAATTCAGCCAGGAAAATTAAAATTCACTTAGTCTGCAGGTTTGCTGTGGCGGATGTATTTATTGATTAAAGGATTTATAGATAATTATATAAAATTCATAACCCAATTAAGAAAATTGCATATTTCTTTGAAATGAGAATTGCGTCCTTTTTATGATATTTTCAGCATTATTCTATCTTTTTGTTTTGTTAAATAATACTCAACATTTGAAAATATTTTTAATATATTAAATTCGATTTACGTACCGAACAGTAGTTATTGTCTAGCTTTCCATAAGACCAATATTGAAAATATAAATATTTCATTAAGGTTTTTAACGAAAAACTAATTTTGCCAGAACAGTGGCTAGTATGGATATTGTTTTTAGCCCGAAACTAAGATATTCCTAAATATTTAGAGGAAATCATAGGAGCCGTTCAGCCGTTTTTGAAATCATTGTGTGCAAAACGTTACTCGTATTGTAGTATAGATGGATACGTTATCGCATATTGTTGTGTAACTACGGTAGCGAAAGAGAATCGACCGAAATTACACATCTGCTTTATAATGACTAATAATGGGTTTCGTAATGAAGAGAACTAATTTACAGAACAGGCATTTTAACATTTACAATTGGAATAAGGCATAACTGAAAGTCCCACATTGGAGATACAAGTACATAGAAATGGCTCTGGGCAGCCAACTGGTGATTTCGTTTGCGATTATTCTGATTTTGGTAAGTGTGGACAATATTATACCTAGCACAATGTTCGACTATTTTATAAGAACAATTCACCAATTTTAAATATTTTAATCGAATCTCAGCATTTTTATCGTGGTTGTTAACTTACCAGTATAGTTAGTGTAAATATAATACAGATTAGTACGAAATAGAATGTCAGGAACCTCTTTAAATAATAATTTGTATTGAAAATTGAAAATTATGGTTTAACATGTAGAGCCAATGGCGACAAGGAAATATCAGCAATTTCAAGATGTAATTATGTATTTACTACACTGACCACAGGCATGTAAGGGTCCAACGATTTTGAAGTATTCAATTAGTCTTTCGTTATACTCTTGGCAATACCATTACTAATATTACTTTAATTTCATTTGCCCACATAAATGTGAGATCTAAAAGTAAATAAAAAATAATAACAAGAGTAAATACCCCCGCCGCAGCAAACCTGCCGACTAAGCGAATTTCCATTTGTCTGAATTGATTTTCAGTTAAATATATTTTAATAACATTAGGTTTAACGAGTACCTAGGTTTGCTGCTACAAGAAAACTAATAAAGTGTGTGTTTGAGTAAAATATTGATAGCTTAGTACAAAATAAATAAAATTTGCCAAGTTTGATCAAAATATATCCATAAACAAGCAAACTACAACATTTGACAATATTCTCCATAAGAATAACATGGGAATTTTAAATTTACAATTTTTTTAATTTTCTCCGTTACTAATAATCGAACAAAAATACTTTTATATACTAAATTATTTGTTTTTTTAAGCTCTTTAAAAAGGTCTAAAGAGAAATCGGGAAATTTTGTGTTTTGAGGGTCAAAAGTGAGAAAAACCAATTTTTACCCCATAAAACCCCCGTAAAGCCCCGTTCTCATGGTCCGATCGTGCTGGTTCGCGAACTCATTCAAGTTTATCCCGCTTTACACCTTTAAACCAAATTTAATCAAAATCGGACAAAAATTACTCAAGTTATCGCGTTCACGGACGTATATATATATATATATCTATATATATATATATATAAGTCTATATATATATATATAAATTTGAACGAATGGTGTTTTTGGCCTCTGGGGACATCAAAATGAAAAAGTAAATCGGTCCCGGGTCTAGGTCTTACCGTGCCACCTACGGTAATAGCTACTTCCCTATAGGGAAATTCGCTAAAAGTGAGTCGTTAAAATAGTTGAGAAAATATGTATAATGTGCGAAATCTATCAAGCACTTTAAATATGAATGAGAATATAGTGATTACTTAAAAGTTAGGACTTTTGGCAACACTTCAAAGACTAAAATATTTTAAATTAAAAATATACATTGGACAATTTCTCTTGCAGATAGAAACCTTACAATACTTATAGATTTTTTTAGGTTATGCCTTCTATATTTAAGCTCACGATGATGGGACATCTTTCGATGTTACAAAATGCGTGTTAAGTCGAGGAAATCGTAACAAATGTTTATTTGCGTTGGTCAGCAAAATAAAAAAAGATGGTTCTCATTACTTTTGAATAGTAAACAATGTAATGATGAGTTTTTGCAGTTGATAAACGTACAACTAGTACAGTGCAATAAGCCTGAAAAAGACCAAACCAGGACATAAAAAAAGTTTCAAACCAGCGCCAAATTGTTGAATACACTTCCATCAATATGTAAAAAAAAGTTAAACTGATTGGAGTGTCGGGTTTGGGGAGGAGGGTTTAAAGAAGAGGGAGGGGAATAAGAAAATAGGACTATTTTTACTTTTTCGCAAATACCTCAAAAACGGTGCGTTTTCCTCAAAATATAATGAATTACAAAATTAATCTACATTAAATCTCAAACAAAATGATATCATCGAATATCTGTCTACTATGAACGTTTCAGGAGATATTTGGGAGTAAATGTGATTTTTTATTAAAATTCAAAAACAGTAGTTTTTTTAAATGTAGAAAAACCATGTACACCCATAGAAAAAGTTTCTAATGAGTGCCAAACTGTTCAATAGACCTCCCTTAATATGTGTAAAAAAGTTACACTGGTTTCAGTGTCGGATTTGGGAAGGAGGGTTTAAAGAAGAGGGAGGGGAATAAGACTTTTGTACTATTTTACAAATATCTCGAACACGATGCGTTTTTACTGATATATTATGAATTACCAAAACAAAGAACATTACATTTCGAGCAAGATGATACCATACAATACCTATCTACTATGAATGGTTCAGGAGATATTGAGGGGTAAATGTGATTTTATCTGATGATTAAAAAAAGTGGCTTTTTAAATGTAGGAAACCCACGGACACCCATAAAAAAGTTTGTAATGGGTTCTAAATCGTTAGTTAAACCTCTCTTAACATGTTTAAAAACGTTACACTGATTTGCCTTCCGGTTTTAGGTAGAAGGGGGTGAAAACGGGATGGGCAATTTTATTCATGAGTAATTTTGTAAATTTTGTATCATTTTATAAGAGCCAATATAATCAATTAACTTATCTTTTTTTTATTTTTCAATGTATTATCTAAATATGTAAATACTAGCAGAATGCCCGTCCGTCGTACGGGATTGGCATATTAGAATAAAATGCTTATTGCAGTTATGCTCAAGCTTTGCGTTTGCAACGGGGGAGGACACAGTTTGATAAAATTTGATTTTAAAAATTTACGGTATACTATAGTATTACACATCTACCATAGCCATAATGTTACCTATACCACTTCACCTAAACAACAGAGAAAAATTATAAAAAATTAGAAATATCGCAAATTATTCATGAAATTAAAAACATAAACTTAACTGTAAACAATCCTACTTTGATAGTTCTCATTGCGTATTACAGTTTTTTGTTGCTGCTTAGTTCAAATTAGTAAAATGCAAAAAATAATAGTGCTGCACCCTGTTGGTAAGCCTTATAACATTTTAATGCTTTTGCACATTATAGAACCAACTTTTTTAGTTGAAACAACTGACTAAATTCTTTAATTCCCTTTAAATATGAATACTCATAAGGTTAACATGGGGAACTACAGAGCCACTGGGGTGGAGCCCGAAAGGATTTTTGAGATAAGAATATGCCTATATGTTAATCGGCAATGGGATCTATCATCATGCCAAATTTCAGCCCAATCCTTCCAGTAGTTAATGCGTGATTGAACTTCAAACAAACAAACAAACACACAAACTTTCACATTTATAATATTAGTAAGATAAGACAAGATGAGATGATGGATGTTGTGTTTGTATACTACTTAATCGCACGGGAACCACTCAAAAGATCTAAATAAAACTTCACATGGAGGTAGCCAAATCAAATCAAACCAAAATAGAACAAAAATAATGTTTATTTTAGTAAGTAAAATACTATGTTACAATACTTTGTCAGTACAAATTTTCTAGTTATGCCCGTTATGCCATAGTTATGTAATAATATACTGACATAGTCATTAAATATGAAATCCCTCTCATATAGGCTACTGCCCGTGCGAGAGAAATTTCCTCTGTAAATAAATATTATAAATTGAAACAAAAATTAGATATTTATAAAACACCACATCACAGTTAATTGGTAATAATTTGATTGAAAGAAAAAAATAAAGAATAACTAAAATAAAAAAATAAAGGTATACAAAATACCGAGAAGACAGTTTTATTATTTAGATAGTTAGTGCAGCTTGGACTAATAAAATCCAGACAAAACTCAAAAAGCAGAAACCATTCGAATTGTCACACTTTCGATGTTTGCTACTAGCCTGTTTGGAGATAGTAGCTTCTTAAAATTTGATGAAGTAAACGTGTTAACAATTGTTAACATATTATGTTTGGATTAGGATTTGAAATAGATACTTGGACTCGTTCATCAACGTCCTGCCCGTTGCAAAGAATAATTGCAACAGCTTGTTTTCACTTAATTAGTTTTTTTTTTCTTATTTCGTTACGTTTAAAATGGCCTCCTTGAATTAATAGAGACATCTTAGTCATTTTTCGTGATAGCAGGTCAACAACATCAGGGGTTGTAAGCTGCCGTACTATGACTAGAAACCTCAAAATATTCTTTATTTAGTCGTGCTAGAATACTCTTTTCCATATAGGGAATAAGCTATTACCATAGGTCTCATTGAAAGACCTAGACCCTAAACCTTTCCTCGGATTAAATTTGACCACTGCTCGGATTTGGTCTATCCCCACTCAAATCAGTGTAACTTTTTTACATAATGAGGGAAGTGTATTCAAAACAATTTGGCGCTGGTTTGAAACTTTTCTTGATGTCTTGGTTTAGGTCTAATTGCACCGTACTAAACCTAAACAGGTGATTTCACAGTAGTTCAGCAAAAGTGTATTTTTCATATTAATTTAAATTGTTATTCAAATTTTAATTGAGTTAGAGTAGATTCAAATGATAGACGTTCGAAGAGTAGACAAATCAGCCAGTCCCAGTAAGCTGTGTAAGTTAGATTGATACTTTAGAGGTAGATTGAATCTTTTTGGCGCAGTTCTGGGTCCTTTGGTGTAGTCCCGGGAACCCGGTGGCACAGTTCAGGTAGCCTAACTGGGCCCTTTTCTGTAGTCCCGGGAACATGGTGGCGCAGTTTGAGAGCCTAACTGGGTCCTTTGGTGTAGTTCCGGGAACCCGGTGGCACGGTTCAGGTAGCCTACTTGGGCCCTTTAGTGTAGTTCCAGGGACTTGGTTCTGCTCAAGCCATATATGTTAAGATGGTAAATAATAACAACCAAAAATAAAACTAGCTCTATAGCTTACTTCAAAGTTCTTTACGTTAAAAATTAAATTGAAATATTGGAAATTTTCAGATTGTCATACAATGCTCTGGAGAAGAAAAAAAATGGAACAGTAAGTGTGCTTTTGTAAAATCTTAAATTTATTTTTAACTTATAACATACTTGTCCTTAATGTATGTATGTTTAGGTGTGTGTGTATGTGTGCGTGTGTGTATGTGTGTGTGTGTGGAAGTGTACAGAGCTACATAGGAGCTACATCGCAACACTTGTGGTCCGATTGTAATGGAATTTGGCATGTGACTAGTCCACAGTTCCTCCAGACATTTGTTAAAGTTTTTAAAATTTTATTCAAGGGTGGTTTCCCCATAAAACCCCTAAAATAACGGAAAATCAGAACGATCCTTTACAGAAAAAAGACCAAAATTCACAAGCTTGCCTGACACAGAAAAGTGCCCTTGAATCAACATCTCTACTGAAACTCCGTGATAATGTTGCTCATTGGCATTGCTTTGCAAAGGGTGTGGATTCTTCGCACGTCATTAGACAACACTTTCTCTTGTTGAAAAGACAGTTTAGGAATAGCATCAAAGCTGCCAAGTCTTTTAAAGTGCTTGATATTATAAATACGTCTGTTAATAAAACCGAGATTGTCTGAAAGATTGTAAATGAAAATAGAGGCTTGAGGAAACCATCTTCTGATATTATCAACATCAAGGATGAGAGTGGTTCAAGTATTGGTGATTGAAAATTGGTTTCTAATATGTTCAATAGATTTTTTGTGTAAATAGGCAGTGAAAATTGAAATGCTCGCCGAAATTCTTCTTCTAATTTGAAATCTGTTTCTTCTGAAACCTTGTTTTTCTTAACACCTGTAAGCAAGAAAGAGGTAGTAGAAATAATCATCTCCTTGAAAACAAAGCCATCATCAGGCTGTGATAGTGTGTCATCAAATCTTCTGAAGTCCTGTTGTGAATTTTTGGTATATCGTTTGGTTCATATCATCAACCAATCCTTTCAAACGCGAAGTTTATCAGTCGCAATAAAATTATCTATTGTAAAGCCAGTCTACTAGTAAAGCAGTGTTCAAGATCTAATGATTTAGACCTATTTCAATAACTTCCAACATTTTCAAAAACGATTGAAAAGGCAGGTATTTTAAATAGGTTGTTGACTTTCGTGAACCAAAACAATCTTTTGTGCCCCAATCAGTTTGGTTTCGTCAAAGGTAGGTCTACTGTCAATGCAATGTTTTTGAATCATCGATAGGTTGTGAATGCATTAGACAAAAGAGCATCCTGCCTCTGAAGTCTTCTTTGATCTGCGGAAAACTTTTGATATGGTATCTCATGATTTATTGCTAGAAAAGCTTGACAACGTTGGAGTACGAGGAGTGACGAATCCATGGTTGTCTTCTTATCTCAGGGGACGAAGGCAAGTCGTTCAATTACCATACACAGACAATAACACCCTAAAAAGTGCAATCCTGATGTCTTGTTTGTCAAAGCTGGTGTGCCTCAAGGTAATTGACTTCAGCATATCATCAAAGAGTTTATCTCATCCCTGTGTTTGGATCTACGATGTTGCGGTGTCCCCTGTGAACGATTTGAAGTTTTTAGGGCTTAACATTGACAAGAGTCTGAAATTCACATGTCATACTGACATTGGCGCACGAAGGATAAATTCCGGCACTTTTGTTTTACGTCGGCTGGCTCTATTTGCAGGAAAAAAAACTGTTCTTCTCTCAGCATACTATGCAGTGGTGTTCCCCTATCTCTCATATGCAGTCACGGTATAGGGAACTGAAACATCTGCAACAAAACATATTTCTGCACTCCAGAAAAAGGCTGTGCGGGTTATTGCTGGTTGGAGAGAATCATGTAAATCGATTTTCATTAACTTATACTCACTTTCCCTTGCATCTATATTTACGACTAGCTGTGTGCCCGTTCTACGCACGGGGATCTTATCGTAGTCAGTTAAAACCTTCTTATATTAAGCACAGCAGTTGGTTTGCATACTTTCAGATATGCTGACAAAACTATTATACAGGGTGTTGAAAATGTCTGGAACCAACATTATATCTGGTGAGTGGTTAAAGAAAAACAACTGATATTTTGTGTACGAATATACTATGGTTTTACCTATCTTTTGGTGCCTTATGAAAATTTTTACCACTTATAGGGAACGTCCTGTGGAGGATGCAGTAAAAAGTTTTAATGGAAGCCTATGGTAAATGATACATCATTTTAAAGGCCATTTTTTTCTGAGTAAGTAGCCACAAGTTTCATCTCAAAAGGACCACCCTAGCAAAAATGGCGACTGTTTGAAATTTAAAAATTCCGTTCCCTATAAGTGGTTTTTTAAATTTCAAACAGTCGCCATTTTTGCTAGGGTGGTCCTTTTGAGATGAAACTTGTGGCTCCTTACTCAGAAAAAAAATGGCCTTTAAAATGATGTATCATTTACCATAGGCTTCCATTAAAACTTTTTACTGCATCCTCCACAGGACGTTCCCTATAAGTGGTTTTTTAAATTTCGAACAGTTGCCATTTTTGCTAGGGTGGTCCTTTTGAGATGAAACTTGTGGCTCCTTAATCAGAAAAAAATGGCCTTTAAAATGATGTATCATTTATCATAGGCTTCCATTAAAACTTTTTACTGCATCCTGCACAGGACGTTCCCTATAAGTGGTAAAAATTGTCATAAGGCACCAAAAGATAGGTAAAACCATAGTATATCTGTACACAAAATATCAGTTGTTTTTCTTTGACCACTCACCAGATATAATGTTGGTTCCAGACATTTTCAACACCCTGTATAAACCTTCGCAAATACAGTATCTGACAGTTTCAAGCCAAAAATAATGCTTCGCAATTAAATGTCACCCGGATCTTGTTGGTCCATATGTTAAATCCAATGATTAAACTAAAAAATTCTTTAAATATCTATGAGGCATAGCCCTGAGGTAGGCCTATAATTGAAATTTACTTTCCACAATGGTTAAAAGTATTTAAGGTACTACCTCAACCTCACAATTTAACACTTTATTTGTATTGACATTTTCATTATCAAGGTGGTCTTGTCCTTTCCGTGAAACACTGAGAAATTAGATCATTAATGCGTTACCAACAGACATACACAAACAAATACAGAACTTAATTAGGGAATTTGCTATGCTTTAAGCATAACAAAGTACATATACAATTATTATTTGAAATCTTTGTTAATGTTATAAAATTTTTTATATTTGCTTAGACCGAAGATGACCCGAAATGCTGTCGAAATGCTACATGAGTCGGCTTGCTATATGAAATGAAGTACTATAGACGATTTAGATTGGTAATTTATGATAAAAATTACCAAAATAGGCCACGAACTATTGATACATAAACAACGTTTAAAGCGTATTAACATTTCATGATGGTTTGCTGCATAAATGTTTTACTAAAATGCGTTATCGTTTTCTTAGTATAAACTAACATTTTGGAATCCAGACAGAAAAAGCAAAACTTATACAGTTAAGACATCAATTAAATTGAATATGCCTGTAATAAATAAGGTGCAACACAAACGATAACTAATTTGTAAATTACAGTAATGTGTTGGTAGACTACGTAAAAATGATTCTTGCTGCTACTACCGGTTCAAAGGAAAAGAACCAGTACCAAAAACCAACGTTTACGGTTAAGAACTATAGTACATAAGACCAATTATATGCGTTAATAAAGGTTATTGATCACTTGGTTTTGGATTTTCTCGTAAAAAGTTATCGGCAATCAAAGTTATTTCCCATTAATTGCTTTATTTGTAAACAACTTTTAATGTAAACTTATCTGTGTCAGTTTGAAAAAAAAAACAATCTTATACAACAACTTTTTGTTATTTAATAGATTACGTATTCCCTAAACAATGATTAAGGAAATGTGATTAAAATCACACAACGTTGGGGTTTTGGAAGTTTGTAATTTTATTTCTTAAGTAGGTAGGCCGTGTATTCTAGGGAAAAGTACCGGTATCAAAAATCGTCGACGAAAAAGGTTGTTCTAATTGGGTAGGCGTACGTACCCAAGAGATGGGCTACGGGCCTATTGGCTGTATGGTCCAGCGATTGCATCACACGGTGAGTAGGAACTATTGACCATATATGTATATAGTCCATGGTAGGAACAGAAAGGGACACATTGGAAAATCGAGTTTAGCATCATCCGTAAACCTCTGTTTCAATCACCCACTGCAGTTGTAATTTTTACTTTACACTTTACACAACCGCCATTGAAGCACCATCAATGAGTGGAAACATTGTTTCTAAGCTATTGGCGACGATCATTATTAAATTTAAGTCTTCTTTCTGGTTATCAAAACTGAAGAACAATTTTATACACAAAGAATCTCTGGTTCCTGACCTGGATGATGCCTAGTTATTTAATTTACGGTTACACTATATTAGTCCACTTGCGGTTAATTAAATCCTTTATGTAAGAAACACGTTTTTAATCTCACTTGGATGGGACTTGCCTTCAAAACGTGATCGGAAATGGTTGCGGTATTCGTAAACAACATTTGTAAACATATCAGTGACAGTTAGAAGAAATAATCTTGATCCGAACAGCTGTTCGTTATTTTATAGATGACGATGTGATAAATATAGGACGAAAACTTGACAAAAATCGCACAAAACTGCATTTTTGAACGTCCTTAATTTTATTTACAAATTAGTGAGGCCATATTTTTATGGCTAAGGACACTCTCACCAATCTAGTGAATACATTAAAATGGCTTGGATCTAGATAGGTATTCTCGTTTTCCTGGAGAAGATTGCGTAAAATGCCATCATGAGTGTTACAGAAAGACAGACAGACAGAAATTTAGATGAGACTTTTTTCGGCTTCTTTAATGTATAAAACGTAAAAATGACCTAAAAATTTATGATTCTGAGCAATGTACAGACAAAACTCTAATTTTATTTATATAGATTCTTTAATATTTTCAAAGCAAAACCATAGCTTTTTTTACCTTTAATTCCTCACTCCAATTTAAATTACTAGAAAAAGAACCGATTTAAATGTTCCACACCATAAAACTTCCTTCTTTAAACGCCATGTGGTGTGTTTTATAATGCCACAATATTGTTCAACTCCCTGCCCGACAAGCTCAAGTCAATAAATAAGTGACACCAATGTATTCAAACGAAAACTTAAAATATTTAAAATAGAAAACTGTTTTTATTCTGTTATAAATAGGTAGTAGGGGTTTGTTACGAATGTGTAATGTTGTATTTTATTTAGGTATTTGAATAATGTAACTCAAGCCATGCAGTTACTGTGTTTTATACGGCCATAAATAATATTTTATTTGATATAATTTGATTCTCACAAAAACAATTAGTTTAGTCCTTTTAACTCAACAAAAGTTAATTAGCTCATTAATTGCTGTAAAAATTGAAGTTGAAAAGTTATTGTATTTTATTTATCAGACAACTTCCATTTTATTTCTGACATCAGCACCCGTGCCACTCGTAGAGGCTCTCACCTTTTATCTACACCAATTCACCGGTCAACAGTTTTTAACAAATCCTTCTTGGTATCTGCAATTCGAATGTGGAATTCTCTTCCTGGCCATATCAAATCCATAGGAAACCGTGCGAGGTTTGGGGCAAAGATTAAATCTATTATATTGAGCAGTAGGTGTGAGTGAGTCTCTGGCGCTGGCGTGAGGGGTTGTTGGCTTGTGGAATGGGATTTTTGTAGGATTACTAAACTTAATTTCTTCATGTTTACTCATTTTATGTATTACTTTAGATTATTTAAATTTACTTATATAAGTGAATAAGTTTTTATTTATTTATACTTTAGAGGTTAAGTGGTAGAGAGGACTTGCAAGTCCTAACTTCGCCTCTTAAATAAAGACATTTTTCATTTTATTTCATTAATTTGTGTGATTTTCTCATAAACCTTATAAAGTAACGGAAAACAGGTTTTTACATCTCTAGGGCCGCAAAATCAGCTGCCCGCTTACTTTTTCAAAACATGAATGCATATTAAATACACAATAAATATCCATAGCATTGCAATAGAATTGTTTTATTGTCACCACTGCCTAACAAATATTTATTATTATTTTTGCTGATTTCCAAATTATTTCTTCACATAACCTTAAAGTTGTAGTTGTGTTGACTATCAGTGTGCATTATTATTGTGGTGAATAGTGGTAATAAGGTATAGTGTGATGAAAAATAGCGTTCGTACCACGGACCGAAATCCTATTGCAAGCTAGTGGGAGAAAGTAAGTGTCAGATTACTGAAACAGTTTATTTTTATCAGTAACTAGCTGGCCCGACAGACGTCGTCCTGTCCTAATGTGGTTTTATGTCAAATGCTTGTTCATTTTCAAGATCCTAGTTGAAGTTCGTTCGCTACGCTCACTCACCTTTACGTTGGAGCTCGTTCGCTGCGCTCACTTGCCTTCAGGTTAGCTCGTTCGCTACGCTAACTCGCCTCCAGGTTGAAGTTCGTTCGCTACGCTCACTCACATTTTGGTTGCAAATTAGCTGTTGTCATAAATGAAAAAAAATCGTGCTGCATCCTGTTGGTAAACCTATTAACTTTTGAATCCTATTGAACATCACAGAATCAAATTGCTTAGTTGAACCAGCTGTTAAGATTCTTTAATTCCCTTTAAATATAACGTTAACATAACGTTAACATGGGAAACTCAAGAGCCACTGGGGCAGAGCCCTTTTGACGGATCTGCACCAAACTTCACACATAAGGTTGGAAAGCTTATAAAATGGCGCAGTTTTTAACATATTCCGACACTTTCTTGTATACAGGGTGTGGAAAAATGCAATAGACCATTGTTTTTAAAATTTTTATCACACATCTTAATTTCTATCTTTGAATCTATTTACAATGGAGTTTTTACAACTGAACCTCCGTTATTTTGTATTATTCTCGTTCAAAATTTAATGTAGAACACGAAAATGACATTATTTACTCAAATAAATATACAGGTAATTTAGAAATCGCTGTATTAAGTTTAAAAGCATGGTTATTTTTGAAAAACATAAAATAATTTTTTGTGAAGCTAATTTTTAGACTTGGAACATTTGATATGCATCATCACACTCCATTTACTTTGTACTTACACCAAAAAAATTTTGTCACACTGAGTACAAATCACCCTTTATATACACAAGCCATATATTTCATTTTTATTGCAGTTGTCAAGGGGACGAATGAACTTAGTCGAGCAAACCTTGCATACATCGAAGACTCTGTAGAAGTGTGTAAGAACAAGAACACGATTTTCAAATTCATCGCCAAGTTCACAGCTCGTACAATTGGGAGTAACAACTTAGGGGTGCGTATAGAAGTTCATACACAGAAGAACACGAACAACTGGCTAAATCAAATTGGTAATATATTTACCTTTAGAGATCCCAAATTCGTAGGAGTCTACGAGGTTGAAAATGTCATCTTAAGCAACCTAGAGAATAAGGAAAAGTTGCATAAAGACGTCAAAGAAAATGTGTGCGAATATATCAATGTGGACAAGAGAGATTTTTACGGCATGCCATTATACCTTATTAAGTTCCTTAATGCAGGGAAATGGTGGTGTGACACATATTATGGCAATGATCTGAGATACATAGCAATGGACGAATGTAACGAGATTATCAAGGATTACGAGGCGGGAAAGAATTATATAGGTAGGTTATAGTTTTTAATATATTTGAAATATATTTTACAGAGCATTAATTCTTAAATTAAGCTTTTAAATTTTTTTTATAAAGATGACAGTTTTTTCAGTTTCAAATATCAACATATTATTTTTAGTGAACTTCCTTTATAGGGATTAAGCTATTAGCTGAAGGTCTCGTGGTATCACTTAGACCCGGGCCGATTTATTCTTTCGTTTTGACGTCCCTAGAGGCCTAAAACACCATCCGTTCAAATTTATATTATACTAGCTGTAACCCGCGGGCTTTGCCCCGTTTAACTTCTTAATTTTCAAGATTATCTCGTTCGCATGGCTCAATCACGTCCTGGTTGAAGTTTGTTCGCTACGCTCACTCACCTTTAGGTTGGAGCTCGTTCGCTACGCTCACTCACCTTTAGGTTGGAGCTCGTTCGCTGCGCTCACTTGCCTTCAGGTTAGCTCGTTCGCTACGCTAACTCGCCTCCAGGTTGAAGTTCGTTCGCTACGCTCACTCACCTTTTGGTTGCAAATTAGCTGTTGTCATAAATGTAAAAGAAATAATAGTGCTGCACCCTGTTGGTAATCCTTGTAACTTTAATGCTATTGAACATCATAGAACAGAACCAACTTGTTTAATTGAAATAGCTGTTAAGATTCAATAATTCCATTTCTCATAAGGTTAACATGGGAAACTCCAGAGCCACTGGGGCGGAGCCCGAAAGGATTTTTGAAATAAGAATATGCCTATATGTTAATCGGGAATGTGAGCTATCATCATGCCAAATTTCAGCCCAATCCGACCAGTATTTTTCGAGTTTACTTTTCCCATACACACATACACACATACAGCAACCACCTCTTTTTTATAATAGTATAGATAGATAGATAGATAGATAGATATATTATATGTATTTGTGTCCGTTACTCTTTACTCGAATAAAAATATCCGATTTGGATGAAATTTTGTATAACCCTGTAAACCTACAATAATTCAAACAAATTCGTGAACCAGTATAATCTGACAATGCGAATGGGGTGATGGGGGTCTTTATGGTGGTAAGCATTGGGTATTCCCATTTTTAACAACAAATCTTAACATTTTGCAATTTCTTTCAACACCATTTTGTAGAGATTTAAAAAAAATACATTGAAGCGTTGAAGTGTATTGATATGCGCTTATTGGTAAGAGTCATTGGGCTGTTTCAAATGATAAAACAGTCATAAAACTAAAATGCAAATTTCTAATTTCACTCTGCCCTAGATATTTGGTATTTGAAAAATATTTTTAGATGGTAAATAAATCTTCAGTGGCTGTTTGAAATTAAACCAAGATGGCCACCAGCCTCCAAGGACTCTTGAGGAGAAAAAAAAAAACAACTTTAAATATAAAATGTACGTGTGAGACTTATGGAGACAAGGAAAAGTCCATTAGCCCTTCGCTTCGGTTGATTACTGACAGGGTGTGTAGTTTATATGTTAACACTACACTCGAGGTCGGCACATAAACCGCGCAAACGGGGGGAGATTAACCTCAGAGCGCCCTTTACCTTCCACGTATATCTTGGTTGATTAAATAAAAGGTGACGAATAAATAACAGCTTGTCATCCTACAATACCTTTACAGTAGTGGTTTTCTCTACCCTACGAACTTTACATGATTATGTTAACAAATTTATTTGTTAATTTATTTTATGGATCTTTTTCAAAAGGAAGTCCCTCGTCTCGCATGTCCTTCTCGTGTTCTCTGGGCTTTCGTTGTGATTAGCCGCTCAAATATGACAAAAAAAAAACAATAAGGTGCGGTGGAGAATTGTCGTTGACATACCGAGAATTGTGCGAGCAACCCAGAAGGGGAAGTGGAGAGTGTGCTAGATGGTCGTGAGGGTCATACACTGTCAAAAACCCGTCAGGTAGGCACGACTGCCGTTTGACTTCGCAGAGCGTAAGAGTGATTGGGTAGCGAAGAGTGTGCAAGTCGGTCGTGAGGGTCATACACTGTCAAAAACCCGTCAGGTAGGCACGACTGCCGTTTGACTTCGCAGAGCGTAAGAGTGATTGGGTAGCGGAGAGTGTGCAAGTCGGTCGTGAGGGTCATACACTGTCAAAAACCCGTCAGGTAGGCACGACTGCCGTTTGACTTCGCAGAGCGTAAGAGTGATTGGGTAGCGGAGAGTGTGCAAGTCGGTCGTGAGGGTCATACACTGTCAAAAACCCGTCAGGTAGGCACGACTGCCGTTTGACTTCGCAGAGCGTAAGAGTGATTGGGTAGCGGAGAGTGTGCAAGTCGGTCGTGAGGGTCATACACTGTCAAAAACCCGTAAGGTAGGCACGACTGCCGTTTGACTTCGCAGAGCGTAAGAGTGATTGGGTAGCGGAGAGTGTGCAAGTCGGTCGTGAGGGTCATACACTGTCAAAACCCGTCAGGTAGACACGACTGCCGTTTGACTTCGCAGAGCGTAAGAGTAATTGTGGTAGCGGAGCGTGTGCAAGTCGTGAGGGTCATACACTGTCAAAACCCGTCAGGTAGACACGACTGCCGTTTGACTTCGCAGAGCGTAAGAGTAATTGTGGTAGCGGAGCGTGTGCAAGTCGTGAGGGTCATACACTGTCAAAACCCGTCAGGTAGACACGAGTGCCGTTTGACTTCGCAGAGCGTAAGAGTAATTGTGGTAGTGGAGAGTGTGCAAGTCGTGAGGGTCATACACTGTCAAACCCCGTCAGGTAGGCACGAGTGCCGTTTGACTTCGCAGAGCGTAAGAGTGATTGGGTAGCGAAGAGTGTGCAACTCGTGAGGGTCATACACTGTCAAAACCCGTCAGGTAGGCACGAGTGCCGTTTGACTTCGCAGAGCGTAGGAGTAATTGGGGTAGCGGAGCGTGTGCAAGTCGTGAGGGCCATACACTGTCAAAACCCGTCAGGTAGACACGAGTGCCGTTTGACTTCGCAGAGCGTAAGAGTGATTGGTTAGCGGAGAGTGTGCAAGTCGTGAGGGTCATACACTGTCAAAACCCGTCAGGTAGGCACGAGTGCCGTTTGACTTCGCAGAGCGTAAGAGTAATTGGGGTAGCGGAGCGTGTGCAAGTCGTGAGGGTCATACACTGTCAAACCCCGTCAGGTAGGCACGAGTGCCGTTTGATTTCGCAGAGCGTAAGAGTGATTGGGTAGCGGAGAGTGTGCAAGTCGTGAGGGTCATACACTGTCAAACCCCGTCAGGTAGGCACGAGTGCCGTTTGACTTCGCAGAGCGTAAGAGTGATTGGGGTAGCGGAGCGTGTGCAAGTCGTGAGGGTCATACACTGTCAAACCCCGTCAGGTTGGCACGACTGCCGTTTGACTTCGCAGAGCGTAAGAGTGATTGGGGTAGCGGATTTTTATCCCCCTGGAATTTTACCCCTGGGCAAAACTGACGTCACAAACCAGTGGGTAACATTCCGGCCGCGAAAAAACTATAGAGCGCCCAGCATAGTGACGTCAGCTTTGCCCAGGGGGTAAAATTCCAGCGACCCGATTAATTCAGGGGAGGGGTATTAGTGAAAGGGGGTATAGTGGGTAATTATATCTTCATAATTGTTGCTTCATTTGTTGTAAATTCTGTAAATTACTTTTTTTAGTTTAAACTAAAAGTTTTGATAAGTTTGTTTTTAAAGTAGCCTACTTGATTCTGGTGTAGGCACATGGTCCAGGCTGTAATCCTATTAATCACGGTCGGTTGACCTGTCAGTTCTAGGTTGGTGTCGAACGCTTCTGCATCATACCGTGCATAGCTAAACCGTTGGCGGCAAAATGAGTCTCTGTCAAAACGTATCGTTTGTAGGTTAAATTTAAATTTAATTTAACTGTCATAACCTAACCAAACTAACCAAACTTTCAGATAATGAAAATATCGAATGAAGGTTTACCAATCAAAAAAATAGTTTTATGTCGATAAAATAAAATCACAAATGCCTAAAATTCAATTTTATAATTTTTAAATTATAAAATTAAACTGGGTCATAACCTAACCCAAACCAACCAAACTTGCTGATAATGAAACAATCGCATAAAGGTTTACTAATCGAAAAATAGTTCTGATCATAAAATTATAAATGCCTTAAATTCTAACCAAAGATGTACAGTTAAGAAGTAATCGCATTCTAAGAGAAATCGTTAACAAAAAGTTATCGCCTCCGGTGGGATTCAAAATTCTCGATTTCCCACCCCTCCTCCGGTGAACACCCCGGCCCCTCAGGCCATAAATTAGGGGATTAACCCAAACAAAGATCTGGGCCGTTGTCCGTCTCCCACTTGATTCCGTCATTGAAATATTAACAAACAAACGGTTCTTCCAGCTGCACTTGAGAACTCTGATGCACCAGCCGAGATCATGAAAGCTTTAGAATTTGTAATTGTATGAGTCTCAACGTCATTCGATTCTTGTTTGGTACCAAATTTTTGGTTTTTATGTTTCAGTCAAATATTCTTCAGTGCCCGATAAAACTAATTGTGACAAAATGAAATTGACGAAAAATAATGCTATGTTTGAAATCGAAGCTCTATCCTGCCGCCAACATAGCACCGATTCAAACAATCTCTGGTTGGTTGTATATTACAAAGGCCATGCAATAGAATACTTCACCTTGACTCTCCGCGAAAACAAGCCTATAAAGCTTAGTGATGTGGATAGCAACCTAGTGCTCAGGCTCATCAGAATAAGAGGAGAGGAAAAACAAAACATGTCTTACAAGAGAATATCTGTTCAGTACTTAAACGACGGATATTGGAATTGCCGAGTATACACCGATCACGCCTGGACATCAGATAAGGGTTACAGGATCGACTTTGGGGAAGCAATCAAATCGGCTTTTACATTCTCCTGGTACTGGTGTGAAAAATTCTGTACCTATGAACGTCCGTTTGCCGTCAAAGAGGTTATCCCACCTAGCGACATGAATGAAACAAATTAACTAAACTACGTTGGCGATTGGCATGCTTGTTGAAGATTGACATTTTGACTACTCGCTTTTCAACAGTACAATGTTCAATATAATAGTGCAGCAGATTTGTTTTTTCATTCTATAATGTAAATAAACAACTACAAAAAAAGAGAAAACGATTGATTTATTTCTTGTGTTGAGTAAAAACTTATCTTTCAAATAGGTCACTAGTATATTTCTTAACGAATCACTAGGGGCTTGTAGGGACAAAAGTCCCTAAAAAGCTCAAATGTAATACAAATTATTGTAATATTTAAACAAACTCAGAAGGAAATTATTTATCTGTCAGGATAGAAATCGCAGTACAACATATCTTTTGTGTAAAAACAGTTTGTTGTTTGTTTGCTTTTTTTGATATTATTTTCAATAAATAATCTGAATGACTCCTGACGTTTAACTCTGCTAAAGGCAGCAAACATGTTTGTGAATAAATTGATTTACTAAGGTAGCTTTGGTCTTTTGTTTGATGATGATAAAAAGGCTTCCCTGATTGAAATGTTGGAAAATGGCTTCGTCAAATATGAAAAGTCAAATAAAAGTGTTTTGAGATAAGCTTATTTCTTGGACATAACCACAAAATTTGCACCCCACCCCAGTTATTTTTTTAAGTTTATTCTCCTTTTGTACAGGTTTATCAAAGTTATTGTAAAGTAAAGACATCCCATTGACCAAACCTAACCCTAGATTTGTTTCTGATCAACATAAAAAAAAACTGATATTAGCCTAGTGTAAGTTATGAGGTGGTAATCCTCTTGAATATAAAAAAGGGCCTAAGATGCCTAATGACGCCTGATTACTAGTTATTTTGCGACTGGTTAGGGTCCCATTACCCGGTTAGCAAAACCCATCTCGAAATTACTTTTCATCAGCATCTTCGACATGCATATCAGCACACATGGTATTTTAGTTTTACAGTACCACCGTCACTCAGTAGTTCACCACCTCAAACGCCACATATGGTAACAGAGCGTTAATCAGCAATGACGTTGTCTCTTCCTCGAATGTGATAAATTTTGAATTTGAAGGAGTTGATGAAGGAGATCCAGCGTGCAATTTTGTCAATTTGACGAGGGTGGTTTAGAAGCCAAGTGAGGGCCGAGAGTTCGAGCTTCACTCGGACTGCTTAGCCCTCCACACTCCTCTTACATCCCTAGGGCCGAAAATCAGCTGTTCGCTTATTTATTTGAAACATTAATCTATATTTAACTGGCAGAGTACCCGTCTATGGTCTAAATGGTACGGGGTTGGCATATAAGTATTAAATGCTTATTGCAGTTATGGGAGAGGACACGGTTTAAGAAAATTTTGTTCTTTAAATTCATAGGCACGACTGCCGTTTGACTTCGCAGAGCGTAAGAGTGATTGGGTAGCGGAGAGTGTGCAAGTCGGTCGTGAGGGTCATACACTGTCAAAAACCCGTCAGGTAGGCACGACTGCCGTTTGACTTCGCAGAGCGTAAGAGTGATTGGGTAGCGGAGAGTGTGCAAGTCGGTCGTGAGGGTCATACACTGTCAAAAACCCGTCAGGTAGGCACGACTGCCGTTTGACTTCGCAGAGCGTAAGAGTGATTGGGTAGCGGAGAGTGTGCAAGTCGGTCGTGAGGGTCATACACTGTCAAAACCCGTCAGGTAGACACGACTGCCGTTTGACTTCGCAGAGCGTAAGAGTAATTGTGGTAGCGGAGCGTGTGCAAGTCGTGAGGGTCATACACTGTCAAAACCCGTCAGGTAGACACGACTGCCGTTTGACTTCGCAGAGCGTAAGAGTAATTGTGGTAGCGGAGCGTGTGCAAGTCGTGAGGGTCATACACTGTCAAAACCCGTCAGGTAGACACGAGTGCCGTTTGACTTCGCAGAGCGTAAGAGTGATTGGGTAGCGGAGAGTGTGCAACTCGTGAGGGTCATACACTGTCAAAACCCGTTAGGTAGGCACGAGTGCCGTTTGAGTTCGCAGAGCGTAAGAGTAATTGTGGTAGTGGAGAGTGTGCAAGTCGTGAGGGTCATACACTGTCAAACCCCGTCAGGTAGGCACGAGTGCCGTTTGACTTCGCAGAGCGTAAGAGTGATTGGGTAGCGAAGAGTGTGCAACTCGTGAGGGTCATACACTGTCAAAACCCGTCAGGTAGGCACGAGTGCCGTTTGACTTCGCAGAGCGTAGGAGTAATTGGGGTAGCGGAGCGTGTGCAAGTCGTGAGGGCCATACACTGTCAAAACCCGTCAGGTAGACACGAGTGCCGTTTGACTTCGCAGAGCGTAAGAGTGATTGGTTAGCGGAGAGTGTGCAACTCGTGAGGGTCATACACTGTCAAAACCCGTCGGGTAGACACGAGTGCTGTTTGACTTCGCAGAGCGTAAGAGTGATTGGGGTAGCGGAGAGTGTGCAAGTCGTGAGGGTCATACACTGTCAAAACCCGTCAGGTAGGCACGAGTGCCGTTTGACTTCGCAGAGCGTAAGAGTAATTGGGGTAGCGGAGCGTGTGCAAGTCGTGAGGGTCATACACTGTCAAACCCCGTCAGGTAGGCACGAGTGCCGTTTGACTTCGCAGAGCGTAAGAGTGATTGGGGTAGCGGAGCGTGTGCAAGTCGTGAGGGTCATACACTGTCAAACCCCGTCAGGTTGGCACGACTGCCGTTTGACTTCGCAGAGCGTAAGAGTGATTGGGGTAGCGGATTTTTATCCCCCTGGAATTTTACCCCTGGGCAAAACTGACGTCACAAACCAGTGGGTAACATTCCGGCCGCGAAAAAACTATAGAGCGCCCAGCATAGTGACGTCAGCTTTGCCCAGGGGGTAAAATTCCAGCGACCCGATTAATTCAGGGGAGGGGTATTAGTGAAAGGGGGTATAGTGGGTAATTATATCTTCATAATTGTTGCTTCATTTGTTGTAAATTCTGTAAATTACTTTTTTTAGTTTAAACTAAAAGTTTTGATAAGTTTGTTTTTAAAGTAGCCTACTTGATTCTGGTGTAGGCACATGGTCCAGGCTGTAATCCTATTAATCACGGTCGGTTGACCTGTCAGTTCTAGGTTGGTGTCGAACGCTTCCGCATCATACCGTGCATAGCTAAACTGTTGGCGGCAAAATGAGTCTCTGTCAAAACGTATCGTTTGTAGGTTAAATTTAAATTTAATTTAACTGTCATAACCTAACCAAACTAACCAAACTTTCAGATAATGAAAATATCGAATGAAGGTTTACCAATCAAAAAAATAGTTTTATGTCGATAAAATAAAATCACAAATGCCTAAAATTCAATTTTATAATTTTTAAATTATAAAATTAAACTGGGTCATAACCTAACCCAAACCAACCAAACTTGCTGATAATGAAACAATCGCATAAAGGTTTACTAATCGAAAAATAGTTCTGATCATAAAATTATAAATGCCTTAAATTCTAACCAAAGATGTACAGTTAAGAAGTAATCGCATTCTAAGAGAAATCGTTAACAAAAAGTTATCGCCTCCGGTGGGATTCAAAATTCTCGATTTCCCACCCCTCCTCCGGTGAACACCCCGGCCCCTCAGGCCATAAATTAGGGGATTAACCCAAACAAAGATCTGGGCCGTTGTCCGTCTCCCACTTGATTCCGTCATTGAAATATTAACAAACAAACGGTTCTTCCAGCTGCACTTGAGAACTCTGATGCACCAGCCGAGATCATGAAAGCTTTAGAATTTGTAATTGTATGAGTCTCAACGTCATTCGATTCTTGTTTGGTACCAAATTTTTGGTTTTTATGTTTCAGTCAAATATTCTTCAGTGCCCGATAAAACTAATTGTGACAAAATGAAATTGACGAAAAATAATGCTATGTTTGAAATCGAAGCTCTATCCTGCCGCCAACATAGCACCGATTCAAACAATCTCTGGTTGGTTGTATATTACAAAGGCCATGCAATAGAATACTTCACCTTGACTCTCCGCGAAAACAAGCCTATAAAGCTTAGTGATGTGGATAGCAACCTAGTGCTCAGGCTCATCAGAATAAGAGGAGAGGAAAAACAAAACATGTCTTACAAGAGAATATCTGTTCAGTACTTAAACGACGGATATTGGAATTGCCGAGTATACACCGATCACGCCTGGACATCAGATAAGGGTTACAGGATCGACTTTGGGGAAGCAATCAAATCGGCTTTTACATTCTCCTGGTACTGGTGTGAAAAATTCTGTACCTATGAACGTCCGTTTGCCGTCAAAGAGGTTATCCCACCTAGCGACATGAATGAAACAAATTAACTAAACTACGTTGGCGATTGGCATGCTTGTTGAAGATTGACATTTTGACTACTCGCTTTTCAACAGTACAATGTTCAATATAATAGTGCAGCAGATTTGTTTTTTCATTCTATAATGTAAATAAACAACTACAAAAAAAGAGAAAACGATTGATTTATTTCTTGTGTTGAGTAAAAACTTATCTTTCAAATAGGTCACTAGTATATTTCTTAACGAATCACTAGGGGCTTGTAGGGACAAAAGTCCCTAAAAAGCTCAAATGTAATACAAATTATTGTAATATTTAAACAAACTCAGAAGGAAATTATTTATCTGTCAGGATAGAAATCGCAGTACAACATATCTTTTGTGTAAAAACAGTTTGTTGTTTGTTTGCTTTTTTTGATATTATTTTCAATAAATAATCTGAATGACTCCTGACGTTTAACTCTGCTAAAGGCAGCAAACATGTTTGTGAATAAATTGGTTTACTAAGGTAGCTTTGGTCTTTTGTTTGATGATGATAAAAAGGCTTCCCTGATTGAAATGTTGGAAAATGGCTTCGTCAAATATGAAAAGTCAAATAAAAGTGTTTTGAGATAAGCTTATTTCTTGGACATAACCACAAAATTTGCACCCCACCCCAGTTATTTTTTTAAGTTTATTCTCCTTTTGTACAGGTTTATCAAAGTTATTGTAAAGTAAAGACATCCCATTGACCAAACCTAACCCTAGATTTGTTTCTGATCAACATAAAAAAAAACTGATATTAGCCTAGTGTAAGTTATGAGGTGGTAATCCTCTTGAATATAAAAAAGGGCCTAAGATGCCTAATGACGCCTGATTACTAATTATTTTGCGACTGGTTAGGGTCCCATTACCCGGTTAGCAAAACCCATCTCGAAATTACTTTTCATCAGCATCTTCGACATGCATATCAGCACACATGGTATTTTAGTTTTACAGTACCACCGTCACTCAGTAGTTCACCACCTCAAACGCCACATATGGTAACAGAGCGTTAATCAGCAATGACGTTGTCTCTTCCTCGAATGTGATAAATTTTGAATTTGAAGGAGTTGATGAAGGAGATCCAGCGTGCAATTTTGTCAATTTGACGAGGGTGGTTTAGAAGCCAAGTGAGGGCCGAGAGTTCGAGCTTCACTCGGACTGCTCAGCCCTCCACACTCCACTTACATCCCTAGGGCCGAAAATCAGCTGTTCGCTTATTTATTTGAAACATTAATCTATATTTAACTGGCAGAGTACCCGTCTATGGTCTAAATGGTACGGGGTTGGCATATAAGTATTAAATGCTTATTGCAGTTATGGGAGAGGACACGGTTTAAGAAAATTTTGTTCTTTAAATTCATACGGTATGCTATAGTATAGCACAGCTACCATAGCCATAATGTTCTACCCTGCATCTAAACAATAGAAAAAAGAAAAGTTCTCATTGTGTACCACAGCTTTTTGTTGCTAGTTTGTTAAAATTAGCTGTTGTCATAAGTTCAAAAAATAATAGTGCTGCAACCTGTTGGTAAAACTTATAACTTTTTAATACTATTTAATATCATAGAACCAACTTGTGCAGTTAAAACAGCTGATATAATTCTTCAATACCTTTTAAATATGAGTAAGGTTAACATTCATTACAAGGTTAACAGGGGAAACTCCAGAGGCACTGGGGTGGAGCCCGAAAAGATTTTTTAGATAAGAATATGTTTATATGTTAATCGGGAATGTGAGCTATCATCATACCAAAATTCAACCGAGTTGGTTTAGTATTTTTTGCGTTTACTTGTCACAAACATCCGTCCATCCATCCATACATCCAAACTTTCTCACTTTAATATTAGTAGGAGTAAGAGGCAATTATCTTACTATTATAAAGAAGAGGTGGTGTCTGTCTGTGTGTCTGTATGTTTGTATGTATGAGATAAACTCAAAAACTACTGAACCGACTTGGCTCAAATTGCACACAAAGGAAGCTACAGCTCCGAGGACACATATAGAGCTATTCCCGCTACGATATTGACCTAGGGCTCTGCCCCGTGGGCTTTCAAAAATCTGAGGTGAGAGATTTAAAAGTAAATATTGATTGATGGTATCCATCAAAAAATGTAAACAAAAAATGTGTTAAAAAATGTAAACAAGCAGAACCAACTGTCAAATTAATTAATTTTGATTTCGCATTTCCATACAGCTGGTTCAAACATATTAAATACTGCACAGATATTAGAACAGAAAGGGTATGGATCATAAACATAAAAAAAGTTATGTCACTAGCCCGAATGTAAACATTATTTATCATTACTTAAATGAAACTGTCAACAAAACCTCATTTTCGGCCCTAGGGATGAAATATACTATTACAAGGAATAAGCCAGACTCTCATCCTGAGTTTTATGCGAATTATTTTTACATACATTTTTGTGTGAATAGGAATAAGATACCCCTGCCGCAGCAAACCTGCAGACTAAGAAAATATTTCCATTTGCCTGATTATTATTTCACAAAAATAAGTTAGAAAAATACACTATTGACAGGTTTGGTACTATTGTGATAGCTTTTCGTTTACAGTAGCCTACAAACCATTCAACATGTTAATTGATTATAGCTTAAAATCTATCATTGAACTGTATCCCAAGTAGCCTATATAAGTGTTCCGAGTCTGAGTTAACAACAACGTACTATTATCAATTTAACTAATACGGTTCAATTTCGTTTCTAAATTAAATGGTAGGTGTGAAACCATTCTTAAGCCATTTTCAAATAACCAACATTGTCTCTTTTGCATATTGGCCCCGTTGCAAAGGCACTGGTATTGCTGCTAGTATGAGTATATGTTACAAAGTATCTTTGGAAAACCTATTCACTGTCATTGTAGAATGCAGCTAAGTGGCCATATAGATAAGAATGTTAAAAGATAATTTTATACAATTAGACTGGGGAATCTACTATATGAAATGTGTATGTATATAATGGGCATGTAGTTAACTGAATTCTTCCAGGAGTTTTTGACTGAGATGACCATAAGTGGATTAATCCGCTTTATCATAACATAGTCTCCGTTACATAGGTACTGATATTTCCTCTTACAATTACAATTACACTATGATAATTAATTTTACATGGTTTCATGTTATGGAGCTCTTGGTCGATCTTTTTAAAAAGGAAGTCTCTCTTCTCGTTGGTTTTCCTTCTACTCTTTGGGACTTCCGTAGTGTTTGGCCGAACATGAGCGTTTGACTGCATCGATTAAAAAAAAATTCAGTAATGAAAATAAACATTAGAGTGCGGCGACGAGTTATCACGCATTGCGGTAGCACCCAGAGGGGAGGTAAATGCTCCGTGTTGGTATCGGCATTTTCAAGTTGGCCACAGACATGGTCGACTGGGCATCGGGTCCCAGTGACATTCCTTTATCCAGGATGGAGGGGTGTTTAGCTCTAGGAGAGATGGAAGTACATCATAATCTCTAACCTACCTGTGTCTGTGGTTCTTTGGGCTTCGGCCTGCTTGTTGTGTGCGACCAGCATTCAGTGGGCAAATCCTCGACTTTGGAAGTAACCTTTCCTGGAGGTGAAAACGGGCAAGTACCCGCAGCTCACGGGGACACTCAAGGGCAACGTAACTTTCCGCAGTGTGAGGGCAACGGTTTGTAGGTACTTATGCAAACCTATCCCTGTCTCTGAGCACGGACGGTATGGTTATCTTGAGTGTGGGGGGTTCTTCCCGGAACCTCAATTGAGTCAAGGGTGTCGCCACCTCTGGTGGATAGGTTCATCCGGGTGGGTCCCACTTCTATACCTGCCTCCTTTTGGGAAACCCTGATGGCCTGGCAGTGATGTTGGGTCTGACGGGCAAACGAAGTAGATCGGGTGCTGGGTCCGAGCCCGCCAGGGGTATCTGGGGATCTATCGCTCTGGATATCTCTGGTTCCCAGCAATGGGTCAGGCCTCGATCGGGCAGCGGTGTAAATGGGAGGTTGGGGTTCCCCCCGTCAGCGTGCTGATGGTCCCCTTCCTCCTGGCTATTGATGGCGGGTTCTGCCTGTCAGGGATTAGATAGGTCCCGAGTGTTGCTTGCACTAAATGCGTCGGGGCGCTCTACTATGGACCTCTAGGTTCCGACCTAGTGGAACCCAGGTGGAGTGACGCTTAAACAAGCAGCCGGAATCCCTGGTTAGGATTGAGGGGCAACCCTCTTTCCGAAGGGTCTGCTTCGGCAGCCGGCGAGCCTGATGACCTTAAGTCATCCGCCCATGATGTGCTAAAGGTTGATGCGTAAGCTTCGGCCTACATCATGGGGCCCGGGTATGTCCTGAAGGATAGGTACCGGGTAAGCAGTCAGGGGGCTTCGGCTCTCATGACAACAAATGTAAATAAATAAATAATAATAATAAATAATTGGTAGTCCGCCACAGGTCCGCTGTGCAGCCCAGATGAGAGGAGGGAAGACAGCTGTTTTCATTATCCGAATACGTTTACGTTGAATAATCTCAGAATTTAGTTATCACGATGCTAGCTGGCTGGGTTTTACTATTTATACTTTTCATTCTACCACATTTTTTATTGACGATCAATATTATTGTTAACAACTTGTAACGTAAAAATTGTATCAACAGTTTGAAACAAGCTGTTAGCTGTTAGTTAAACCAAATTTCATTGAAACTAACCATTCACTAAACATTTATCTCTCGTAACTCTCTCGTGAAATGCCACTGGCGTTGAAATAAAAAAAATTAACAAATTATAGTATAGCATTTTAAAAATCAAAACTTAAAGTAAAAAACTGAAATCCTAAAATAAAATTATTTGGAGATATAGCCTCTGGATCGTTATTGAACATAATTAAATCTAAGGCTTACCTTACGATCCAATTTATGGATATATAAAATTGGATATATAATTGGATGGATATATAAATTGGATCGTAAGGTAAGCCTTAGATTTAATTATACAAAATTATTGCTTCGACATTCACTTCCTTTCAAAATTATCTTTCTTTCAACACAAAAATCAAATTTGTCAAGTTGTGGATCAGAATCATGAAAAAACCTGTGACGTTTTATTATATACGATTGGTGCCAGCTGGTATAAAACTGTGACGTCTTCTTCAATGTCCAAAAGTCAATTACCAGGCTAAACTCTTAAAATGCAGTTTTTAACACTGAGTCTTCATTATTTAAATACCATAGATCTGTGGATATGGAATGTAACGGGTGTAATGTGTGAGTGAGATAAGCAGAGCCTCTAGCCTGTCGCCACCTGTCGGAGAAAGACCTCAATTAAACAGAGAAAGTGAACAGAAAGTAAGAGCGACCATCCAAACGTAAATCATTTATTAACAAGTATAAATAATATGTACAGCTTTGGTTTACAATGTTTTACGATAAATAATAACAACGAAATAAAACTACTCTAGAAAAATAACATATCTAGGCCTAATAGTACCGGTGAAACGGTTTAACAAAATAAACAATAAACAAGCAAAACAAAAACATAACAAAAGCAAAACAAGGGTGAAAGGTCACGGAAAAGAGAAAAATAAATAAAATAGGTACTCGAAACTAAACAAAAATGTGATAATTCTCTATTAAAACAATTTCTTACAAAGAAACTGTTCAATAATTTTCAAAACTGACGGTTAATAGTTACAGAAATAGTGCATCGTAATATACGAAAATATCTACAAGTAGTGAACAACGAGGCTTAGACTAAAAGGTATATACATCATCAATACTTGTCCTATACACAATTTGCATTGACACATTAGATTTACTTACAGATATAAGCTATAATTGTACTAACGTATTAAGACTATGTACATTTAAGGCAGTAATGTGTGCTTCGCGTAGTAAATGAAACTTATATTAGATTATTGGGATAGTTAACCCGTAAAATAAATATACAACCTGGCCAAAAAGAGTAAAATAATATATAACTAAACCCGTTTTCAACTGTTCTCCTGTTCGTATCCCTCACTTCTTCACCTTCCACCCTGCAACCCCGTCGTCGATCACTTCCATGCCTTGGCCGTACCCGATGTCCGGCTCGCTGTAGGCCCGGTGGCTCCTCTTGCTCTCGGTGGACTTCCTGTCGAGCGTGCTGTAACGGAAGTCCTGTTCCGAGTAGTGCGACTGATACTTGGGTCTAGTGTCTGACTCCACCAGCTGGTAGGTGTGAGAGACCGGGTCCCAGTTGTACACCTGTCTAGTGCTCTGAGTCTCCTGCTCTCTAGATACTACAGGTCTGGAAGGATGGTTGACCGCAGCCGCTTGAGGCTTGGGTCTCAATGACGTCGTCCATGCCCGAAGGTCCTGCGCTCTGGTAGGTCTCGGAGGCCACTGGAAGTGCTGCGTCTGCAACGTCTGCTGCTGTTGGTTCTGGTGTTGCTGTGGTTGGTACACTTGCCACTGGTTGTCTTGACGAGGGGGACGCGGGTTGTTCCACTCGTTCGACTGTTCATGCCAAGAGGGTGGTGGTGTGTGGGACTCCTCCCCCCAGGAGATCGCATCCGAGTGGCTAGCCGAGTCTTGCCACAGATTCGTGTGCACGTTGGACACCTCTCCAGGCCACAAATTCTCCTGGGATTCTTCGTGCTTTTCAGGGTGTTCCACGTGGTGTTCGTGATGTTCGTGGTGCTCTTCCTTCTGCGGCTGGTAACGCACTCTGGTCCTGACATGGTCGGTGTATTGTCCGATCACGTCCTTCGGTCGTCCTCTAGGCACTCCAGGGTTATACCCGCGATTGTACAAGTCCGCGTGACGATTCAGAAACTCCTTATCGTACTCCAGAGGTAGCCTCTTGGAGGGTATGTCGAAGTAAGGATAGTCTTCATCTCTGTGGTCGTATTCGTCGTAGTCGTCAGTCGGGATTTCTTGTTCGTAATCGTCAAACTCCGGAGGGACTTCTCTGTACGTCGTGGGTCTCCTGGGAGGTCCTCTGTAGGGTCTCCTCTTTTTCTTGTACCTGCTGTAAGGCGAGATATGTGGTGGCCTCCTCGAGGGGATGTAGTTTTTGTACTTGGTAGCGTACACGGGAACTCCATATGACGACGGCCTCTTCCTGTAGCTGGTGGGGCGCTTTCTTCTACGCCTGGAGGAGCTGCGACCTCTATAGTACTTGAGAGCTCGGCCTTGTCTGCTGATCTCCGGGACAGGACCTACCAGAGGAAGGTTCTTGGGAGGGAAGGCCTGCTTCAGGATACGCGGTGGGATTGGCACCAATGAGTAGCCATAGTCCTTAGCATACAACGCCTTCTGAACTCCATAAGCTGCTTTTATGAATTTTGGAGGTGTGCTGGAACAAAAATTAACAAATTAGTAACTGAATACCACAATTCGGTCACTTAGATCTATCATCACTCTGTTGTCACTATCCAAAACACTTATTAGGTTCTGTATTTTAAATATTTCACTATAGAAGTTACTTAAAATATAATCAAATCTGATCCTGTTGGACAAATACGACAGAGTTAAATATGATTAAATATTGAAATAAGACCAAGTCTTTAGACCTTAACATAATGCATTATGATCATGATGATGTATCATGATTGCATTTAGAAAATATTTTATGGTCAACCGAATATAAATCCTTTATGAAATATCTTGACCTGGTGCTTCTTATAACACAGTCTCAGTTTACAATTTAGCAATCTAAAGATTCTTCATGCATCTGTACGGTTAGATAACGTTTCCGATTGGGTATCCATTGCGTTCAAATTCTGGCAAGGTTGGTATGAGTGTGAAAAATACATGGACATGGAAAAATACATTATTCATCAAGCAATTTATGTAATGAGCTATTTGATATCTTGTTTGGTATCCGAGTTAATAAATCTGCGTAACCATCAAACCCATCCTGCAAAGCTCGTGCCGATTGGGATGGAATGAAGTGCAAGAGAGATAGATAATCTCCTCCAAAACTCATCTTTCGCTCCTCTGAATACGTATACTAAATTATATTACTGTAAAGATATACAAAGGCGATTGTGCTAGAGTTGTAGGTTGGGAATTTGTTTAAGTAGCTTGAACACACAACGTGACCTGTTGTTTTTATGGATATCTTTATGTGTATGTGGTGCGGGTGTTGATACAGAATAAATAATTCGGTGATATGGCATACTGCAAATGTAATTCGGTATGAGTGTCGTTGCTACGGAATTCGATGCTATAGGATTTGATGCTATAAGATTCGATATTATGGGATTCGATGGTATAGGATTCGATGATATAGAATTCGATGTGATGGGATTCGATGCTATAGAATTTTATTCTATTGTGACTTACCCAGAGTCGGCGCCGTGTATGAACACCACGGCGGCAACAAGCAGTACAGCGCCTGCAGCCATCGGCCATCTGTAAAATGCAAAACCATCATTAAAGCGTATTGTACTGTATCACAATACAATAGTGTACGAGTGATACACAAATGTACTGCTACATTCTACAAAAAAATCATAAAATCTGTATTGTTAAATTTATCTTACACATACTACACAGTACAAATTAAAAAAAATGCTTGAATATGCATAAGATAAAAAACAAGAAGAGGTACTCTGCAAACTTAAAGAGATGTTGTCATGTGTAAAATACATATAGGCCCTAGTTGAATCAATTAAATAAAATAAATAAATCCGAAACGTGTTATAATACAAATAATAGTAACACAAATCATTAAACACAATACAAAATTTCTCACAATGTAAGTTTTGCTAACAAACATTTTTAGATTTATTTATAATTCAAAATAGGTCCTTCCAATATGAGTTTGCCATTGTAGACTCGTATAAAAAACAGCACACGAGTTTATTAAGAAAAGTAATTGTAAAAACCCTCTAAAATAATCTTCAAACAATCGTTACCACTCTAGACGAAGATCTGAACTACTGTGTTCCAAAAAAGACATCTCGTTAGTTTGATTTATTAAGATGGGCGAGAGATTTGCTGAAGAAAGTTACTGAGTGAGCGAGCCAAGTCTACTCGACGATAAATGAGCTAATAACCTGAGGCGAGTGATAAATAATGGTGAAGACAAGTTAAATGCGACTTCTGGAAAACTTAATTCTTCAGTTTATATCTTCATCCACACCTCAGGATTGGTATTTTGAGTATTGATACAAATATATTCGGTGTGTACTTAATCTGAAGATCGTTTTAAAATAACAACTTGCGTGGTGGAATCAAGCCGCAGAAAACGGTGTTGTCAATAATTAGTGATTTATTTCGAATACACGGTCTTATTAAGGGTAATAATTGTGAGCTATTTTATGTCACATTAAATCTTTTGCCAAAAGATTTAGGAGAATGTTTGGTTCGGAATCCAAAAGTCAATGGTAGCACGTATCAAGCATTCAGTAGTTGAACAAAGAACTTTTGAAACAATAAAAGGATAAAAGGATAAAGGATAAAAATTACAACGATAGTAAAATTTTACTACTTTGTGTCCAAATCCACATTTTAGGCGTATGAAATACATGCATTTGCTATTAAACTAGTAATTATATAAACCAGAGTTGTATTACTGATGACTTTATATACTAGAAGCATGTTAATTTATGGATTATCGCCACCTTTTAACCTGAAGTTGTTATGTTAGTTTGTGTCCAGTAACGTTTTAGTCGTCCATAACGTATCGTGCCAGAATAAAAGCAACATATTTACATACAAAATTGTATATCTGGTTAAAATGGTTTAAAGGTGTAGAACATATAGCCAATCAATAAACACTATAGATACACCAGTAAATAGTTTAAAATTGTCTTCAGGTAATCCATAAGAAGTAGCTTTTTGATGGTTCAAAACTGGACCCAGCTGTTCCTGATCATTGGGCTTTAAATAAATGATCCTGACTAATGAAACAGCTGATCTTAGTCAGTAACAAAGCTACACAGGTCATCGCACACCATTCTACACTAATCCTTCATTCATATTTGGATTAAAATACGCACCTAGGTGGCGTTCCCATCTCAATGATTGATTGATTTATGTCAAATCAGTGAGTGTATGATTAATCTGTGGTGTCACAAAGTCCGAGTTTGCAATTATTTCGCTCTTTTCAGGCTCTAATGTTCAAATTGTGTTTACCGAAAGCGTGGCGGAGGAGTCGTTATAGTGAAATATATTCTGGACCTACATCACCTGATATTTAAGATTAATGGTTAATAAAAGGTGGACATCAAAGAGACAGGGTTTGGGTGGCTCGCTCATGAAAAAAATTATAAACGCCAATGGCTTAAATGGATTAAAAGAGTCAAATATTTTTTACATATCACATAGATCCTTCCAAGACTTCTTACCCAATTTGTAGTCCCATTATTAACTTTAACCCAAAACTGAAGGAAATCAATTGCTACGTACGTACAGGGTTGACGATACCAGACATTCATAATCGACCAAGAGTTGTCTCGGCTTTCACGAGTTTTAATTTGTGGAGTTGTCTAGAGAGAGTGAGAGGGCCTGTCGTAAAATGAACCGATGAAACCAGAGCAAGCAACAAACAAACGAGAGGGAAAACTGAAACACGGAGTCAACGGCTCAACAGTTGGGTATAAGACAAGCCAACAAAAGTAGACTTCTCATCCCATTGTACATTTTGAAGCTCGTTTTTCGTGTCTAGTTCATGTCCGGTGACACTGGTCGCTAGTGACGACGAAATTTGTTTATATTATTTTAGGGTTAATTTCATGATTTGTGCTTTCCTGTTTGGTTTTGTAACTAGAGGACGAGTAATTGTTTATGATTAGATCGTTTTATTTGGTTAAATGAAGTTGTACATGACTAAAATAGCAAGAAACAAATTGTAAACAGAACACGACCTGTGCAACGGACAGAACTAGCAATTCATTATGGCTCACTTAGCAAGTTAAACATGGTTAACAATAATTATTCGTCATACCACAGCAAAAAGAGTTTTTAGCGAATTTCCCATATAGGGAATAAGCTATTACCGTAGTACTCATGGTAAGACCTGGACCCGAGACCGATCTAATTTTTCATTTTGAGGTCCCTGGAGGCCAAAAACACCATCCGTTCAAATTCATATATATATATATATATATATATATATATATATGTCCGTTAGCGCGATAACTCGAGCAAAAATGATCCGATTTTGATGAAATTTGGTACAAACGTGTAAACCTACGTTTATTCGAACGAGTTCGCGATCCAGCATAATCGGACCATGGGAACGGGGGTTTATGGGGGGTTTTATGGGGTAAAAATGGGTTTATCCCATTGTTCAACCTAAAAACAAAAAAATTTGCGATTTCTTTCTAAACCGTTTTGTAGAGCTTAAAAAAAGAAATAATTTAGTATATTGAAGCGCTGTTGTATGCCTAACGGTCACGGAGAAAATTCAAAAATAGTGTAATTAAAAATTCCCATGTTATTCTTATGGAGAAAATGAAAATTGTTGTAGTTTACTTGTTTATGGGTATATATTGATAAAATTTGGCAAATTTATTTATTTCATCCTATACTATTGACGTATGGTCAAAAACACTTTTTACCTTCCCCGTAGCAGCAAACCTAAGCACTCGTTAAATCTAATGTTATTTAAATAGGGAATAGTATGTCTTATTTATGGAAATATTTTAGTAAAAATGTAATCAGACGAGTTGAAATTCGCTTAGTCTGCAGGTTTGCTGCGGCGGGGGTATTTAATACATGCGTCGTGGGTCTACGCATAAATAAAACATACTCCCTAAGATTTCTCATCCTTATGGAGCAGCTGAAGCCAATTGTGTCGTTAGTTCTGTCCGGTGCAGTGTGGAGGTCGTGTTTTGTTTACAATTTGTTTCTTGTTATTTCAGTCACTTTCAGACCTCGCTTAACAAAATAAAAATATCTGATCATAAACCACTCGTCCCTTAGTTGTGTAACCAAACAGTAAAGCTCAAATCATTAAATGAAACCTAAAATAATATTTAAAAACTTCGTTGACACTAGCGATCAGTGTCACCGGACATGAACTAGACACGAAAAACGAGCTTCAAAATTTACAATGGGATGAGAAGTCTCTGAGAAGACCTGCTGAAATCTTTGACGTAAGAAATATATTTTGACCGCTTCTTAACTTTGATTGTTAGCAATCAGTTGTATCGATTGTTTTCAATCGCAGTGCATCTTTGCACTGTTGTTTACTTGATTCAAATTTGTTTATGCCGAATAAAATAAGATGGATGACTCGGGGTAACGGTTTATTGCACTGAAGCCCAAGAGATTCAATAAAACTGTAAATCAAAATCTCGTCATATCTGTATATATATATATATATATATATATATATATATATATATCCATCTATACAGTACAATCTACACAAACCTAACCGTAAGGACGAAATAATATGGTGAGCAAACATATGCTTGGACACGATAACAATCTTGGAAACAAGATAGCAGTCAATTTTGGACCTTACATGAAAAACATGTTATTTGTATCTGAGATTGCTGAAATAATTATGCAATATGGCGAAAAATATAGTTCATAACACTGGAAAAATGTCTCCTCAACCTTCCTCACTTCCTCATGAGCGGGTGTTGAAAAGGCCACACACCCTATAGTAGTGAAATATACGATTACTGTATAAACTTTACCTACTAATATACAACTTTTACTAATGTTTTTAGTGTTTATTTCTTTTTTTGACGTTATTTTTCAAGGGGATGGTCTAAATACTGTCTAACGTTGACTTTTTGTTATTATTTTACTTTCTACCAATTTTTCTAAGTACAAAATCTATTTTTTATCGGGTAGGCCTATGCAGGTATCATTAGGTCCACAAAAAATTCTTCTAAACACTGCCAAGCAAAATTACGGATTTTTTAAAACGCACTTCTAATTCCATCAGTGAGAGTAACAGTAATTAGGTATGTGTTATCTATAATCTCAACTCATACTTAATAATTTCATGTTGCGGGGTGGCTAATCAGTTTGGTCCTTCGTGACTGATACTGAAACTGAAACTGATGAATCACTAACTCACCAATGATCTCCTATCAGCCCGTCGGTGAACTGTTCCTTGAACTCATCTCCAGGAGCTGGAACAACCGTGCAATCAAGTCAGTTGATTTAGTAAACTGTTCTTAATTATAACATGTAATTAATGGGTTTAACTGAAGTAAAGGTTAACAAATCTGGTCCCAATATATAGACGGAGTTCCCACCTATATTAGATGTTAATAAGCGCATTGAAGATTAGATATTAGACTCCAACTCGCCAGGGTGCATCTTTTCACCCTTCCATCTTTTGATATTTTTAACTGCCTATTACATATCAGTCTCCAATCCGACTTACATGCAAATTACATGGCCATCCTCTCAAAAACACGTACGGGTAACTTACACTTACTCACAATAACTACAAATATCTTAGTATACAATTTACAACTACCCTCTTCCTCAGTAACAATTCCTATGAAAATTCAAAACCTAGATCCTAGATCCCAAATCCTAGATTCATGGCTGAAATCCAAACGTTTCAAATCTGTAGATAAGTTTTTGTCATTCAATTATTAGATACGTGTTTAATAAAGCAAGATCAGGGTTACTGCGCGCTTCTGAAAATGTACTGTATTTCATCTGTTTGTTTTAGTGATCGTATGCTATGTTATACTGTTTTGGACAGTGTCAATTGCTCTTATGGATGAAAGAGAATAACGATATTTTTATATAAATTTTCATATTGTAAGGTGACGATGGATGAAGGACAAGAATAATGAATAATGAAGGCGGAGTGTTGAATGAATGAATAATTAACAGCCTTGATACTGACTAAGATCAGCTGGTATAGCCAGGACCAAACCCAATGATCAATGATCGAAGACAGATGAATCCAGTTTCCATAAGAGCCCGTCAAACCAAGAAAGTTAATTCTGTGATGTAAGCATTTTTCACTCTGCTACCCTGCTTAGTTGATATAAGTATCCAAAACCCAAAGATATTACTGAAAAGTGCTTTGAGAACATAAAATGAATTAAAAATGCTAATAATGAAGTTTTTAATTGAAAATGCCTTGATATAGATATAAGATGCTAGGACATTTTCTACGTAAAAGGGGGAAAAACGTAAACCAGACAGAGGTCAATTTGAATATCCTCAGTAAGAAAAAAATAACAAAAAAATAATATGGATTATAACAATAATAAAATCAGGTAAAATTCTTTCGGCAACATGCAGCAAGCCATCTGGTCCATTAGAAGTCATTGAATCCGTCCAATTTTCGGGAATGCACTTTGTCCAAATACGGGACAAATGTTACTTTTGGTTACCAGTGTATTATACCCTGTAGGGTTTTTAACAGAGAGGGACACAGCTGATGCTATTTAGGTTAGGTTTTTACGTCACGTAAACAAACCTTACCTGAAGGTTACATGACTTTTTGGTGTCTGAATAATGAAGGTTCCTTTGTATCGGGCAAATTAAAAAAATAAACCTCTACTCAAAAAGACCCACCCAGTCTACCGTCTAACTGACAGTACTGTTTGTAAGTCTTAGTTATCGCAACATTTCAGCCAATGGTGTTAAAAATAGCAATCAAAATTTCAGGAGGAATTTTAACCTGACATTTAAAAGCTTGACTTAGGTTATTTTCAAGTCTTCTAACTGGCCTTTGCAATACAGTCGACTAAAATAATGATGTTTGAGCTCAATGATGAAGCTTTATAGATCCTAAAATCTTGTTAAAGGGTTTGAAGGCCCATCACAATCCGTTGCCTTCCGAATTAAAATAGCACCAGACAACATACTACAAGCGAACTCCCAAACGACTGCGAGAGAGGCTATTAAATAAATTTGAAATTTGAAACAATTTCACCCTATATGACACCGTGGTGTTCATAAAGGCGATTGTCTGCAGTTTCGGACATTGGCTATCGCACGAAGATCTGCCCCTTATCACCAGTAGAAAGCCACTCGCTATACCGTGTCTCATATAAATATTCATCCGCGCCAGGTACTACTTTCATTACGCTTTCGTTTAAGATAAACGATCGAACGTATCGGCGACAGGTGATATTAAATCCCGTAGTTTGATAACTTGTTGAAGGAAGTTTATTTAAAAATGTTATGCAACAGCTGTTGAAGAATGTTAGGGTATTTGCTATTTGTACAAGGGCGTCATAATTTACCGTGCATAATGCATAGATACTGAACGTATTAGACAACTTTGGAAGTTGACAGTGTTTTCCTGATTCCTAGGAATATATCTGAAACAAGTTATACGCCAAAGATTTTACGCGTTGTTAAGGAATATTCAAATTTTTGAACTGTTCGAAAGAGAGAGTACAGCTATGCTCACACATTAGTTCACCAATTAATTAGGCGTTAAGCTATGCTAATGAGATTATGTGACTAATTGAATTGTACAACTGTTAGATATAACATACCGATCGTTCGATGGAATGTGGAGCGAAAACTGGTAAATATCCAATATGGTGTAATCATTATGGAATTATGATTACCTAAGCCCGTATGAATTTCATCATCGTTAAAACTTAAAAACTTAAAACTTAGTAAGCTGGAACGATTATTGTTATAATTTATTTTACAGAAAATAAATCAAATACGTTTAATAACACTCTTAAAACACACTGTTATTTCAAAATACGGTAAATACATATAAAGGATGGTGAGTGGTGATCGATTTTACAAAATAACATTAAGGTATGAAATCTAAACTTTCTTCACACTGGAATTGGGAACGTAGTCCAATAAACTATCAAACCATCCAAGTTGAGTGTGAAATAAATTGTTTAACAAATAGTTCTCCAAACAAAAACATTCACAGACCTCTCTAAAACGTCTACCACACAACCAAAACCCGTATGCCATTTCCAAACCATTCTACAATAGAGGTTTGCCCATAACAATAATAATAGGATTAGTGAAATATCAACAATGACGAAGCTGCACTTTCCCCGGGAAAGCATCGCTTTGTTGGCGGGAAATGGTCCAGGTGGCATTAAAAACGAAAGTGAACCCCAAAAAGAATTAATACCCGAGTTTACTTCCTGAAGATATACGGAGGACACCTTTGAGAGGGAAAGTGAAGAAAGCCCAAACGAAGGTGAGTTAGCTAATATAGAGTTGATGACTGTAAACTTTCTGAGCCGTTCTGTTTCTCCTACACTACAGAGGCTACTGGTACGGTTGTGTAATACATTAGATGAAACACAATCTATTTAGATTTATCATCTTAAAAAGACAGCAGAGGACTGGGTGTGCTTCTTTCTGGCAAATGTAAGGGTATAATAATTATTCCTTGTAATTTAATTCAAAACTAGTATCACCAAACGAACGTCTATAAATTTATACCAGTCCTCTAGTAGACATTACTGTTTTTTTTAATATTAGAACGCAAACTATAATATAGAATATAAAATATAGGATATGCGCATATAATTGACATCAGCTCACTAAAACAATACCGGACATGTTATCCAAGTCAAATATGTTTCAGACTAGGAAATTTCATGCATTTGCATTTATACAATTAGTTTCGTTTTCCAAGTTTTCTTGGATAAAAGATTGTTCTATAACTATTGAAATTCATAAACATACTGCAATCACAGAAAAAGATAATACCATTATATAATGCAACTGAGTAGACAAACACAAACAATAAAGAGATATATCTTCTTGTTGGCATTGGTAAGTAAGGAATTATTCACAACTTTCGTCCGACGTTTCCTCAAGCTATATCAACACCATTTTAGTGTTGATTTCGTGTTTCATGTAGGCATGAATTACACATTTCAAACTCGATGCAACAGAATAAAAAATTAAATACTGTATAATCAAATCGTCAAAATAGTAAAGAAAATAAACAGAAAATTGGGATAAAATATAAACAAATGACAAAAACGTTTGGTTGGACAAAACAAATCTTTCCCCTCCTCCCCCACAAACGATCTCACTACAAACAAGCCCCTTGTTTACCAGTAATGTCTGAATTTAGATAATGGACACGCCATCATCAGTATCCGGATACAAGGAGAAATAATGGACAAAGCGCACGCCTAATTTGGAGAAATTTACACATGAAAATTCGGGGTTATGGAGGTTGGGTTTGGGTTCGTGCGGTAAAACACACACTTTGGGGACGAGACGTTGTGATTGGGGGACGATATCGACTGACCTTGGGTCACCTGGGGGGGGGGGGGGGGGGTCAGAGGTTGTGGAGAAGATTTTGGCAATCGTGAGATTCTTACGGCCCAAATTGACTGATCAGTGCTTGGCTCGATTTTCATTGTGAATTGTGGGAATCGGGTTTCTGATTGTTTTCCAGTTTGTGTTCCAGTTGAGTCCAAAAATTCCTCAGTTTGTTTATTTACTTTCGTCACTTCTACAAAAATTTGATCAACTTCTCATGAACAAAATCGTTCTTATGTCAATCTATATAAAGGGCTTTTATTGGGTTTACTCATTGTTTTATTTTCTCAATTCAAATTAAAACATATTATACAGCACGAGTTTGAGACGGAATATTTGAACTGTATGTTTTCGAGTGTAGAATATAAAAAATAGTAAACTCAGAAATATATACTCATGGAAGACCAAATGTTTGACTCGTAGACCTCATGTATTGCCAAATTCTTTAGTGCTTGTTGCCAAAAAACACGAAGACAAATAAAATAATTATTTTTATTGAAGTATTCGACATGCTTTCCAATTAATATTTTCATCAAGTAAACAAGTTATACTTTTATTTTCTCCACATGCATTAGTAAGCATTGTTTTCCCTGAGCCCAAAAAAATTGTTTTCGTGGTGATGTCTCTGTGTTTGTGTGTCTAAATGTGGGTGTGGATGTGTACAGAGCTACATAGACCCACTTTTGGCCCGATTTTTATGAATTTTTTGCATTGGTCAAAATCTATGGTATCTGCAGGCGTTTTGTTTTTATTCATTTCATTTTTGGATTAGGATTTTTAATGGTGATTTCACATTAAAATAGGAGAAAATGTGATTTTTTAAAGCAGCTTAACGTATCACAACCCCCAATGCTGTACAAAATATGGTTTGAAAGTTGTTGCAATCGTTGTGATCTCACCCATAAAATACCATAGTTAGTTAGCCTACTGCATTATAATACGGGTTGTTGGCGAATGATATTTGTTAGAAAGTATGTGTCATTTTGCTGATAACGATTATTTTAAAACATTAACATGTTCCTTTGTAAGTGACTTAGGCATCTCAAACGTTTAGTCAAATTATGAGGTTTGTTGATTTTTTTTGTATTTATTTTGGTAATTTTACCCTTTAAAACTAGTCTATATATTTGTGATAGAAAGGCAGAAAAAAAAATAAAAAGGGACTATATAAATATCTCAATAAAATCAAATAGTGTGATTTTATACTTATTTGGCTTTGAAACTATTTAGAACCCTTTAAGATTACTCATTTCTATTGATAACAACAACGAATTAATTTCTTTTGACAACAGCAACAAAGTTTTGGCCACTTCATAATGTCTTCATCAGACGCCAGTTGGACCGTGGCAATATGTGGCGTTTCATTGTGATGGGAGAAAATTGGAGCGAACATTGTGCTCTGATTGAGATGTATTAGACTTCACATACGTTCAAGGGAATACTGTAGTATTCTATTAGTAATACTGCTAGAAGCTAGTATGAATGTTTGGTAACAAAATCAGATTGAAAGTTATATTTTACAAAAGAATATTCTGGAAAATAAAAAATCTAAGTATTTTGAAAATATTGTATGAAAAAGCTACAAAACCAAATGATAGATTTATTATTTTCAAAGTGGCATAAAGAATCCAATAGTAATTGTATTAAGTTCATGTATTATACATGGTGTTTCCAAATTAAACCTTATTTGTCAAAATCGGATGACAAACAACCGAGTTATCAGTTTTTTTCTACATTCGGTTACGCAATTTAATAGGACTACCATACTATACTGCTCTGTAAAATAACAAATAATATACAATATTGAAGTCCTATTAAATTGCGTAACCGAATGTAGAAGAAAACTTAAAACTCGGTTGTTTGTTGTCCGATTTTAACAAACAAGGTCTCATTTGATTTGGATTTAAATTCTCTATCTTATTGATTTGAAAACATTTTCCTTAATAGTTACGGTTTTCGTGAAATTTAGCATTAAAGATTTTAAATGGCCGACATATTGAAACAGCTTGAGATATTGGAACGAAACTTTGTAAGCTATTTTTACCTACTATAATACACATTTTATACTAATTTTGAAATTTATTTCTTGAAAATGCTCAAAATATTATATAATTCTTAAAAATCACAAACAGACAAACAAACATAAATCTAGGCATTTTAGACCCATACTTATATGACATTTTATGTGTGTCTTAGCCCAAGGAACAAGTCCACAAAATATATCCAGACAATTTGTGCAGATTTGAAACTGGATTTATATTTTTGATTCAAACCAAAAAACTTGAAATAAACATGAAATATGTTTTATTTACATTTTTTGTTTACATTTATAGTTATAGTTTTAGTGGTTTCATATGCTTTTTTTATTAAAACCAAATTTAGAGGTTTAAAAACGTGTCACCTGGGCATATTTTAACACATTAATGAGTAGAGAGTTTTAAGTCAAGATAGTAGAAAATACCCCATATATTTATTTTTTAAACTTAAACAATGTTGCCAGCCAATGGTGGGGTGATAAATGCCAAAAGAAAACTCATTAATTTTAACCATTATTTGTACGGCCTTTGGTGTCAGTGTGCCCATCCAACCTGAATACTAATTGTACTTAAACTTTGATGAAATTCAAAGCCCGCGTCCTCTATGGACAAAGCTTCTAAAGCTTCGATACCTCAAAGGATTTGTGTAAAAGATCCACATTGTGTAAATGTAATCCTAACCAACGTAGTTTGGAAAGAGTAGTAAGAAGTAAAATTAAGCTTGGTTATATGATTTAAGCAAATGATTTTTGTACTACTTACTTATATTGATTACCTTACTAATTGAACGGATTAAGACGAAAGTTAAATTTTACTTACGTGCGAAATCGATCAGGTCCAACTATTTATACTTTACCAACCGGCTATGACTTTCGAAGTCACATATTTTGAGTTATGGTTTTATTTGTTCTATAAATTGTAATAATCTTGTTATTTAAAGTTTCAGATACTAATAATATCTTTCTCTAGTACCTTTGACTAATAATACATAGTCAATGCTAATACTGATTCTTTAATACTATTGAGGAATTTGTTTGATCACATTAACTAGTTTGGTCAAGTAAAGTATTGAAATTAAATTCCTGAAATGATTGTAATAGTTTGTACTTTGCTTTAGAGCTTCATTTTGCAGAAAACCTTATTAATACCCTACACTCCTCGCTATACCTATGCTTAATGGTTTCATGTCTAAATTTTAGGAATATAGCCTTGACGTATGTAGCTTTAAAATATTTTTAACTGTACACATTGTATTTCATAATAAAAAATTGTATACTACATTCGTAGTTTAAGTAACATACAAAGTATTCTAGTCATTTAATAAATTTAAAAACATAGAAATTGTTGATAAACTTATTGAGAAGTTTATTGCACATACAAGCTATTTTAAACATTGTTATTGTATATTCATCAAAACTATAAAATTGCAATTTTTAGATCAAGTTATATGTATTTATATTTCACGTACATAATATTTCAACGTTTTAAAATGTCACCTGATATATTCTAGAACTGGAAATATATTTTGTTATCCTTACTTACAATATAAGCAATTTCAACCGATTTGTAAACAATCGCTAATTAATGGGTCCGGAGAGAGTGCAAACCGCCCAATAGAGATTCTGTATCAGCTGATATGTGTATCAGCTGTCCAGAAAGTGTGGAGATGTGTAGATAGGGTTAGCGGCGCCTAACGTTATCAATTAATTGGGCTGATTTACATCTAATGAGAGCTACGTACGATCTTGTACCTAATGAGCCTAAAACTCGAAAAGTGAGACTCTCACTGATCATTTGGATTCCGAAAGGGTATTAAAATGAAAATGAATTTCGCAAGGTTTATAGAACGAGTTTTTTTTACTGGTTTTAAAAGAAATCGGAAATTTCGTTCGGTTACGTATTGGTTTTACAGGTTTAAAAATGTCGAAGTATGCTATTTAAATACTAAAAGTGAAATATAAACACCTTTCACATCATGGGGACGCTGCTGTTTGGACTACACAAGATATTTAAAAAGCTTTTAAAAATTGTTTGCCATACCCATACAACTGTACAACATTGTTAACTGAATACAAAAAAGTTTACTTTAGGTTGTGACTTTAAATTGAAGTCAATTTTTCGGCCTTTCTGAAATTGTCTGAATATTTTTAATGACAATGAAGCTACAAATGTGTGTCGCATTAATCTATAAATATTTATTAAATATTTAAATGCTCAAATATATATTTTGTTGAACATGCATGTTTTCCTTGTTATTTATGGTTAGTATATATAGGGCGATCGTCATTGTTGTTGTTTTTGCTATAGGTTATTGTTGTTAGTTACTATATTATTGTTATTTGTTTTTGTTGCCTATGTCTAAGTGTCAAATTTATAGCTGTTATTTAATATTAGCCATCTTGAACTGTACATTGCACTACTATTATATTAATATAGATAAGTTTGTAAACAAATAGCACCACATCAAACAAAATGGAATGTCCGTTGAAATAAAATAAAATAAAATCTGAGGAAGCTACTTTCATTTGTGGTTTGTATTATTTATTATGTGTACATATATTTTTTTATTTTGTATCTTTAAATTGATACATAGCCTATGGATAAATTCCTCATAGAAAAAGTCTCAGCTTGGATGTTCTAACATTAATTTTTATAGGAATAAAAAATGTAATACTTGATTCAGTTAATTAAATTTATTATAAAAAAGTTAACAAAATATTTGTTTATCGTTGCTATTGATGGTGAAATAATCTTCAATTGATTTGATACAATGTGAAATTTAAAGTATTAGTTGTAATTCAAACGAAACCTTTAAAACCATTATCATTTACTCATATTAGCATAGACTTAACCATAGGATAAATAGGTAAACCTTTGCATCATTGTAACTAAACACTGATTATGGATCACAAAATCGAATTTGTGTTATTTTATGTCACGAAAACTATTACTTTCAAACGATATATATGATAATTAAGCTCCACAGTTGAACAGAAACTATAAAATAATTTCTTTATTGGCAGAAAGCAGTTGATATACATTAGGGGCTATAATTTCAAAATAAAAAGGTTTTACTAACTTATTACAAATTTATATTGCAAACAATAAGCTATAATAATAATTTAACTCAATTTATCACACTTTTGGAAAATTTATTTTTGCATCCTAAGCGCATAAAAGGAAAATTCACTCCCACTACGTAGGCTACAAAATCTTTTACACACACCATCTCAAAATGAAAATCGTCAAATGAAATTTCTATAAAAATTATATGAAAAAAAACGTGCAAAACTGAGTCAAATATTTCGAAAAAATGTTTAAATAAAAGTATTTTTACCTAGAAAATTTTAAGGTCATCTAAGTAAAAACTAAAATTCAAAATAATTGTTTAACCGAAAGTAAAATTAATTTGTATTTACCCTATGCAAAAAAACCTGCTCACCGACCCGTGTAAATCCAAATTTGCATGCGCTAACCAGAGAGGGACTCACCGGTGAGCGGAGGATGCGGCGTCGTCGAGCGCAGAACCACGAATGCTTGGCCGTGACCTTGATACAACTTTATATCCGAGATCTCCCCAAGCCGGGGCCCATAGAGCCCCTGCCCTTACATCACTGCATGCCTAGAAAGCAGGATGACCAGGGTTGCCAATTAACATCTTATTTTATTCAAAAATTTACAAAGGCCCGAAGATTCGAGTATATGCCACTTTCGATTATTCTGTTATTTCAGTCGTGGTAGGGTTAACGTGTTGTCAAGGTCATGTGTATGCGGTTTGTGTGGTATGTTTTGGGGGTTGTTTGTGGCTGGAATCATTTTTGAGTTAATTTTTAGGTATTGTGCACATGATTTGATAGTTAAAACATTATTTACAAGCCCTAGAAACGCAGGAACCTATGACTTTAAAAACTAAATTGCAAAAAAAATGTTATTTAACTTTTTTATTTGTACAATTTAGAACAGTGCATTTTACCAATACTTTGAAAGAAGTATGTGATCAATTAATTATTATTGTAAAACTATAATATTAAGTGGTATTTTGTCAACAAGTAAAAAATATCTATTCAAACTTCATCTTGGTGGTAAATATGCGAAAGGTTTTACAAATTTCAAATTACACTTTGTTTGGCTTAACTTTGAGTTTTTAAGCTGTTTCTTCATTTGTGTACCACCTTCTACTTACTAAGTACTTGTACCGAATTCTTTATATTAATTTTAACAAAGTATAAAATAAAAATATGCTATACTAATTTTGAGTCTTTACAACAAGTTGTCATCTATGTTTGGTCATAAATATTGTTTTTGTGATCGTGTGTGCAGTATATTAACACACAGAAATTCATACACACCAAATTTCAAATTAATGATACTATGTATTGCAGAGCATAACGTCAGTAGTACTTGCATAATACTTTTATACTATGTAGGAAGAATAGATAGATGTCTATGAGCCTATAGAAAAATGCAATCCCTCCAACTAATTCATTATATTGGAAACAGCTGTTGTACTAATTGCCAAATCCTATTTTACATCTGAACCAAAAACAAACTCTCTAACAATACTAATTGTATCGCAACAATTAACATCAATTACCCGAGTGTATATTCCCATTGCCATCGCGTAGGTAGACAGGACAATTGCTATACACTACTAATACATGGAGATTCAATACACCAGACCCTTCATTGGTGACGATTTCTCGTAGCCAACTTCGACTACTTTATGTGTATTGACTAGTTTGACAACATCCAGACATTACAATATTTAGTCGTTATCGATTGATATTGTAACGTGAATATCTGTTCTTGTTGTGAATACAGTATCGTTTGTTTAGAAAGTAAGTTGAATAATCAATTTTAACTTAAAGGCCAATGAAATATAAATAATTAATGCTCTGGATTATCCACAATATTGTTTGCTTTAATTTTAGTAAATTCTGTACTTAACTCAGGTTTGATATATTTTTAAGGAGTATCCCTTCCAATCCAAATACATACAGTAAAAATATCAAGTCATTATAAACCGAAAAGTCATTTCTGATAGTTTCGATATACTGGTACGTTTTGTTATTTTAGAACAATTTACAACATTTCAGATTTCTTAGCCTTTGAAATGTGATTTTTCTTATTCATATTTATATTTGTATTTATTACTCTGGTAAATTCTGTACCTCTCTCACGTATACCTAGCACTGTTATTAATTTATGCTTTAGCAAAGAACTTGAACTTTATAAGAATCGCTTACTAATTAACGTTCTAAACACACCACTAATGTTAAATAATAACCCTCGCATTCGTTAAGAACTTGACAATAATGAAGACAAAACAATCACGAAGAAATCTCCCTCCAATTCAAAGATCAAATGTCCATCTCAGTGGCAGCGGTGTTTTTCGCGGGAGTTATTAGCCCCAGTTTCTCTGCTCTCCAAATAATTGTGTTTTTCATTTCCGTCGCCATTCGCCCCCTCCCGCCATTAAAGGTCGACCTCCTAATTTTTCACCTCTTTTCTCCAAACGTATCATTTTTTAAATGAAGCTGTGCGCTTTGGCACGTGTATTAGTAGTTGACTTACAAACCGTTGACTTGGAGGATATTGTATTATGAGAGTGCTTTTTAAGTAATGGTTGAATTCAAAGCTACAGTAGTCAGTAGAAAACCAAATGAAGTATGGCTAAGGAAGAAATTCCTACAACTATTAATCGATTATTTGCATGAATATGTTAAAAATTAAGAGATATGACTTTTTGATTAGTATTTTAAATGTTTGCGTTGTTCAGCGAATATAATAAATACTGTAAGGTAAGGGAAAGCAAATCAGAAAAATATAATCATACACTGTACGCCAGTATAATTACAAAATATTTTTTTAGAGGGAGATTCAAGTAAGGAAAATATTGTCTTTTACTAAATGCAAAACTGGTTTCATTTAACTTATCGGGCTAAATATTTTGAATTTTATAACAAATAATTTTAGAATTTTACTTCATTTTCATTATCATTGTTAGTGCATATTTAATGCAAAAACAACTTTTTATTAATCTATTGTATAAAATATATTACGAGTACATTTGTACATTCCTTAAAGCACAACTAAAAAGTCACCTTTAAAGACAACCTAAATTTCTTTAAAATATTTTTTTTGTTTTATACAACTATAGTTCAATCTAAACGGTATATATCCGTTGACACTAAACATTTTTTGAAAACCAAGATTGCCCAGTTATAATCAATTAACTTAATATTAAGACTATATTAAAGTATCTACTGTAACCTGTGCAGTTGTTCTTACAATATTCTCTAATTTGTGTCTTAGGAATGGATATAATTGTACCTATGTCTTACTCAAAATATTCTGAAAAATCCCAATGATCTAAAATTATATCTCAACCTTCAACACATCATTACAGTGCTGCAATGTTTCACTAGAGTCGGGACCACGTAAGTTTGCAGTTGGTGGCAGCCAATCACAAGACAATGCTAGTGCAACGTTGCCACATCGCACTAATAAAATATACTAAGCAATATTTCCAAATCAGCTGGTATTATTAGATTTGGCAACACCGCACGGTTCTCATTGGTTCATTCAAACCCATATGGTAAATAGGCTCCTCCCTCAACTGCAAACTTGTGTGGTCCCGACTCTAGAGAAGTGTTTTGTTTGTGTATCACTAAAGGAATATTTTCCACAACTGAATACAAATCAAAATTTTTCATGAAGTTTTGACATCTGCAATCTAACTCCGTCATCAGGAGTTGAGCCAAGAACACGACAATATTTGAAATAGTGATGAGTGGACCGTAGAGACCATGCGCCATCAGTACTACCACCCGCGCAAGTCTCCAGTCTCTATATGGACTGTCACGACTAAGATTGTGTGAGTCGTGTTAACATAAGAGTCTTATAGTGTTTGTGTCTTGATACCTTTCACATACAACTCTCTAGTGTGTTTGGGTGTAAACAGCTTCAGTTGGGTCGTGCCACAAGTAAATATATACTTCTTTAAAGTATAGATGCTATAAATAAGTATTTGTTTATACTTTTTTTATTTACATGTCAACTATTCTTTTCTAGCGGTGAAAACGAGGTTTAGCTTCGTAATTGCTCAATGAAAAGGTTTTTTTGCGAAAAAGGAAAGTGCAAAAATATTATTAGTTTAGTTGATTATAATACAGATTTTTAATACAGTATTATCTTAGTATTTGGTTGATTTACTATTATGTATCATAAAAAATCCAATTAAATCTACAGAAAACACCATCCAAAACGTATAAGGTACCCTAATGAAAACCTTATATCGTGCCTAATACTCCAATCATTCACGCCAATATTGATAATCATTTTTGTACTGACAGAATTCAAGCCTCAAAGTCAGAATTGCCAAGGACTTTGTATTTCAGCGTCAAGATATTCAAGAGATGTGCTCAGATTATAAAACAGAAGCCACCTGACCGCAGTACAACTTCATAAAGTCATCTAACCGCTTCGTGTCAACGTTCAGTGGGATTGAGGTTGACAAGTTTGATCCCCGCGATTGAGAGATCAGCCGCGAACTGGTTCTGAGTTCGAGTTTTGCGAGTCAAACTCGCCATGACTGTCAACTCAACTCAGTGTGACGTTCAGGCTACAGCTTCTGGAGTTTAAATATTGTCTGGATATTTCAGTTTGAGCTCTGACTTTGTAACAAGTCTTTGAATTGTTTACACTGTCGTCCTGTAATCCAACTACTAGGTCACGAATTGTGGATATTTATAGTCATGCACTGTGGATGCCATACTCACTGGTGTGGATTAACGTACGCACTAGTGAGTACTACGACTATCCGCATTACTATCCTGATAATTAGACCAATTCGTTAATACCAATGTAAAAATGCGGTTCGGATTCCACTATAAACTGTAGGTCCCTTAGTCACCCCCTAGCCTTAGTCACTAACAAGACTACAAGATCGCGCTACTCATTCTACACTCATCATTTCAAAGAAATGGATTAAAAGTTTTAAAGTATTAATTTCAAGTGGAAGATGAGCACAGGTTGGTGGCGGTGATGTCTTTTTAGGGAAATTTGAGTTTGATTAAGGTGATCCAAACACAAAATCAAAACTGTAGCTCGTGTTTGAATTAATTTTAATAAATATTACATTCCAATATTCGGCATACTGCTTTTTGGAAAACTCTAAAAGTTTAACTAGGATCAATATACGTACCCATCGTCGAAAAATGTCCCCAGTACAATTGGGATTGGATACATATTATAATAGCTTTAAACTCGTAGACAAGATGATTTTCTTTTAAATGTAGTATTGGTGAAAATATCTCGCCCTATCCATGATCAGGATGGGTGGAAATTAATACGAAATCAGAGTTTAAAGTTTATAAAACCCAAACATTGTTACAGTTGTCAAACAATTCATATTAGTGAGAGAGAAACATTAAATAATAAAGAGTTACTACTTGTAAATCCTCAGAAATAAGAACTTAGGTCAGACCAAGCATTAAATGGAAAGACTAATTCAGTAGGTCACTGATAGACATAGCACTGAACTTCAGACGATAAAACAGTGAAGAGGCAATGGTGCTGAGTAAAACGCTTAATGAAGTTTCGCCAAAGATGGTCAAGGAGGTAATATTGGAATGTTATATTGATGTAACTCAGACTATTAAAATTAATTATCTTCACGCATATAAGTGAAATCACAGCATTGCGCTAAAAGATTATTTCCATCGTTATGGTTAACCTGTTGACTATGGCGTGTGACCGATTCATAAAAACAAAAATTCAATTTTAAAAATCAAAGATTGCTATGTCCCATTAAATAAACATTTCCCACAGTCACTCGACAAAGTGGGCTTCCTTGCACTGATTATACAGAAAGCTGCTGATTTCGGCATTTACTTACTTTGCCGCACACTTAACTTGTCGCACACCAGTATTCCAACTAAACAACACAAAACAGTGTGCTTTAGTTATGCGCGTAATCCGTGTTCGCTTGGAAATAGGGAACACTTAAAAGATACTACGACCATAGAATAAATAAACACCATATATATTACTTCTTTATATTACTACTATATATATTACTACTTTATATTACTTCATCTATGCTACGACAACGATTAGCTGTTGCAGTGTTTCCCATTTCGTTCAACGCTTGGATTTAACCTAACCTAAAACGTGTTGTTCAGTGTATGAAAGACTTATAATTTCTATGCTTTATAATAACTGTAGGAAAAATATAATGTGCAAATTGCCTTTGCTGCTACTTCGCCCACTAGTTACGCAAATAACTATTTATATATTTTAAACTCATTTTTCAAATATATAAAAAAATGAGTACCTCACATAAAACTTGTACACACGCATAACACTTATACTCTATGACGTATATGGCATACATTCTTTGGCACTCTATAGGGAGTTGATCTAATCAAAAACACTAGTTTCAGAAAACCAAGATATTTACGTTGACAATTCATACGGTGGAATGTTGATAGTCTTGACACTGGGATATGAATGAGTGAAAAAAATAGAAAACCCATAATGTAGCAGATACTCTTGGACATGACCACACACTGCAGTACATTACGTCTATCTCATCTGTTGTGTCTTCTGTAGATGCCGCGAACAGTAATTCACATGACTCACTCTTACTTCTGTTGTCCTTCTCACAGTTTCAGTCTGACTGGACTGGGCTGGAGGGAACGTGAAGTAGTATCACTGGAGAAGACTGGAGTGATTGCATAAACCAAATTTAAAACAACTGAGTCTAAAAACAGCACTTAACTGACTACACTAGGGAAATGTCAAAATAATGTATTCCCTAGCTATTCCATCTATATTTCAAAGACTAGTTTAACTGGATTGGAGGGAACTTAAATACATCACTCGACTCGTACTGGAGTGGTCGAATAAAATAGTCATATTTCAAAATAACCGAGTAGTAATTAAGTTGACATTTAAAATAATAGACCTATTTCTCTGGTGTGTACATTTTTCAAAATAGTTAGAAAATGCTAAGTACTACTCGTATTAATAGAAGAAATTATGTTGATGCCTTCTTATAAAAACTAATGTTGACAAAATTGCAAGAATATAGTGTTGACAATTTTTAAATAAAAGTATACTTAAAGAGATTGTTATCAGTCCCTTTAATTTTTAAATTTTACAGCTTTAAATTTTAATAATTTACAACCATTTTTTGTGATTTGTTTAGATTATAAAACATGACCATATTATTTTACCTTATATAATCTTTCCTCAGCTTGGCATAAAAGGGGGTTCCGACAAACTGTGTTCCACTTCTTAATTTCATTACTCTGTAAAACTAAAACATTGTGTAATGATTGCACTCGATAAAGAAAAACTTCACATCAATTTAATATTTGTAAAAACCTTCTTAGACAAAGCTAGTGATAAATATATCAACTGTTATTTTTCTGCCCAACAGCCAAACAATTAGACACTATTAAAATCACTACTTAAGATACAAGCTTTATACAAGGCTCCAATAGGCAATCTAGGGGCTCGGCTGTTTGGCGGGTATTGCATAGAGCGCCGTCATAACATTGTATATGTATATTAGAATTACTGTACTGTCAAAATACGATTTGTTTTCAAATTTTAAATTAATTCGTATTTTAAGACTACTTTTTAATAAGCCGAATACAGGGTTGCACAGATACTGTTTAGGGCGAAATCAAGCTCATATGTTAGCAGCCTTGCTACCTTTACTTAATTACCTATCAGCTGATATGCATTTTATCATTTATTTCTACATGGTTTGGTGTTATTTGTAAAATGTTGTGAATAAGATTCAAAATGATTTTCTCTATAACGCAACCCATCTTTACGACTAATAATACTTATTTATGGAAAACATAAGTATTGCATTATTGGTTTTTGTAGTATATAAAGTTTTGGTTGATGTATAAGTTACTGAATCTCTAAGAGCTTGATTACAAAAATGCCTTTGCATAAAACGGATAGCTTATTAATGCATGCTTGGACAATTCATGCTCTTTAAGCTTGTGAAAACACCATGTTCAGTTTTATTAACAATAAAAAAAAACTAAATCCCATAGACAACATTGCTAAAATGCTTATCAGTTGATGGACAATAAGACAAAAGGAGCAAGGTTGCCAACATTCATGAGCTTCTTTTGACCTTAAATAGTGAATTTTTGTACTTGTAATTTAGGTTGTGTTAAAAACATCCTTTATTTCATGAACAAAATTATTCAAACTTACAATAAATTTGGTATACATACAGGTGTTATTTAGTTTCCAATAGCTAATTTATAAAACAACAATTTTAAACACTTAACTAGATGCATACAACTTTATACTAAATATAAAATAAATATTTACCTGACTATTTTTAATTCATCTTCCAATATGGTGTCCAATGTAAATACTGTCCTATAAAAGAATTGCGTTTCTGAATTGTACCCTTACATTTTAAAAAGGTTATATTCATTCATGTTTTTCTCTTCTTAAATCTAGTTGATTTGTTGTAGCAATTTGTTTTGTTTAGCAAGAGTTACTATCGTAATAAGATAGCAATGGGCAAAGATTAAATAACCTTTTTAAAACGGTTTGGAATACACAGCCACTTTGATTAATATTTTAATTTTGATCTAATTACACTATTTTCCGCACATATTAAAATTACTTTGTAAGTTCCAATCCTTCAAGTTTAGGCCTAATACTGGGACATAAAAATCAGATGAATCAAACAATATAAAAAAACAGTACAAAAACGTATTCTAAATAAATAGTAATCAGTTTTCAGCAAGTCAATGCGTTTACGTGTAAAAGATAAATTGTTAAATACATAATGTTCTCTATTTATTATTCTATCGTAGCTATACGAACCGAAGACACATGCAAATTGCCCTTATTGTCAGTAACGCCGTAACTATTGCATTATACTGGCGCATTGTCCGTTATTTATACAGCGTGTGTCGCTATCGTGGAGACACGCATCTTAAAACCACCTCGTTACTGCACTCAGTTTATAAGTAAGTACACTAACTTTCATATTGTCTAGGTGTTTAGGAATTCCGTTCATTTGTGTTGGTATATCTATCTATACTATTATAAGATTTAGGTGGTGTCTGTCTGGGTAGCTGTCAGGACTAAAATACTAAACCAATACAGTCAAAATTAAGCTCAAAGATTGTCCACATACCCTTGGAATGTCATGGGCCCTTCATTTCCCTGAGTTCCTCTCGGGCTACGCCTCTTGGATGTCCGAAGTTTTTAGGTGAGGTTTCCAAAAGTAAATACCAATTGGTCTCCATGGAAGCATGAGAAAATTGACTATGTTTACCTTTGCTTTGACATTTCAACGTAACAAACAGAACTGACAAATGCTTATTTCAAAAGTTCAGACAGCTGATCCAAACAAGTTAAATAAAATGTTTTACACAACTATGTAGTAGGCTTTTTTAGTCTAAAACATTGTCATAGGTTATTTATTCTAAAACTATGTAATTGATTATGGAAATAAACAAATATTCTTCAACCGTAAGCTATGAAAATAAAATTATTGATAGATTATCATTCCAACAGCATTGTCATTTGCTATTAACTAAAATGTAGGTTATAATTTTGTGTTTAAATTTCAAGGCTTTTTGTTCATAAATTCTAACTACTTAACAAGTGTTAGGATTAGTTTTTTTAGTACATCTTCCCGCTGCAAAACAATGGTACATCAGCTACTATAACATACGATTGCGTGTAAGCCATATAGTTGAACCATAGTGTTTTCTGTTGAACTAAGACACTTATTGGTATCAGATGTTTTTATTTGTGGCTACAGATTCGGACATTTTTCTGAATTAACAGAAACATTTGGACGGAAAGATTCGAATTTTTTCCTGTAAATTGTTCAACAAGATTACTAATCTCTTTTACATTCCTAATTTATTCAATTCAAACTTTTTTTATTTTTTGTTGTGCTACGCTGGCCAAAAATTCTGACAATACAATTTTTGCTAAAACCTAACAATACCAACTAATTTAAAATGAAATCGATTCCTTTACAAATCTCTATGCTATCCAAACAGTTGTTACACTGTCAACTATTTGTTCGTCCATGAGGTCGAATACTGGACCAAAAGTACAGACTTATCTTCTTTCACCCCACGCTGTAAATAAAACATGTGATTGGAATTTAAGATTAAATAAACCTACCACCATAGACAAAAAGAATGAAATGCTACCACGTAGTTGTTTTATTTTTTTGGATCAGCTGTCTGAAATTGTGAAATAGGCATTTGACAGTTCTGGTTGTTTACATTTAAATGTCAAAGCAAATGTAAACATTGTGAATTTTCTCATGCTTCCATGGAGACCAATTATTAATATTTAATTTCTTACAACAGCTGGAGTTTCAAAACAATGTTTGTTTCCCATGTTAATCTTACGGAGAAATACGAAACTTTAAAGGGCCCCAGGGCCTTACTCTCTAATTATTTACCTAAAAAGAAAGTTTCTTGCACAAATTCACGTTACGCTCTTTCCGATGACACAAAAACATGTCAATTGGTTCAGTAGTTTCGGAGGAGTATATAAAGCTTTTTGAGTTGTCCTTAAACAACAACAAAAAATTTGCCAACAAACTAAAACAGTACCTACTTGACAGACACCATTACACCATTACTGAATTCATCGAAGAACACACCTTTTAACATCTAAGAGCTCACATTGCCTAACACACAATTAGCCTACACAAAGGAGTGAAGAAATTGAAGTTGAAGATAGATGAAGATGACGACTCCCCTTTCCTTGGATAGTGGCGAGGACTTCGGATGGTAAATGGTAAATGGAGTAATTTTTACAAAAATCCTGCTTGCGTATTAAGTATAGATGTACATCTACGCTTCCCCATTTCACTACACTTGCTATTCTGAATCTAACTCTCTCTAGGTGTAAACATCAGTTTGCACATCGTCATCAGTTAACACTGCATTACCCGGACCAACTATATTGACCTTTACCCCAGGTGTGGTCAGCGATGACCACCGTCTTGACCACTGTGGTTTGGTTTAGCTCACAATGTGCGAATTACAGTGATCGACGAGCGTTTCTTCGACCACTTTCCAGCTGTTGGTCCGTCTGGCGCCCGCGTCGAGAACTTCTAGAAAACACCGTTTGTATGGTTAATGGCTTAAGACTTTAAGACACTGGTAAGGGGATATCTTAATACCAAATGGCGAAACGGGAATTCTCAGTGGTGATTACTTTTGGTTTATACGTTATTCTTTGTAGCCTTGCTTCTCGCATGCAGATTAGCGAATTATGCAAAATAATTTTACGATGGAGAAATATTTCCACATAATTATCACTAAGACTTTAGCATTTCAAACGGAGTTAATTATATGAATTTTTAAAGGGTTCTACGATACAACAACCAAATCTGAAGAAGGCAATTCTGTAATAGTTGAAATGTTGGAAAACTAGAGTTACACCCGACTGTAATTATGTGTCATAATTCGGTGGTAGAAAATTATAATTGACTAATAATGTATTAGAATTAAGTTGCATATCGAACCATTACGAGAAATTTTATTCTTTTATTGTGGATATTTATAGATATGCCCGTTGATGCGATACGGATTGATGTGGATTGACGTCCGCACGAGTGAGTACTGCGACTATCCGCAGTACTATCCTGATAATTAGACCAATTCGTATATACCAAGGCAAAAATGTGGTTCGGATTCCACTATAAACTGTAGGTCCCTTAGTTGCTATTAGCTGTATGGGCTATTAACAGCTGTGTCTAAGGAATGTCGGTCTTAGTCACTAACAAGACTACAAGATCGTACCACTCATCCTACACTCATCTTCATTCATACTTGGCTTAAAATACCTACTTTGTATGGTCGCCATTTAATAGGAAAGTATTAAAAGTTATGCCAGTTTAGTAGACGTATATGGATAAAAAGGCTTTGAAAATATCCCCTTTGTTTCCTAACTAAAAAATTATTGAATTCCAGAGTAGAGAAAAGGTGTTCTAACTTCATACGAGAGTTGCACTTTAAAATGTCATTTCTTTGAGATATAGCCTTACACTAAAATGCATTCTGTGTAAAGCAAATTAGTACCAAATTTACGACCATGCGCGATGGACGCTTCCCCATGTATCCGATGTGTGTCGTAGGCCAGAGTTCGCGGTGTCGCCGATATTATCATTGGCTTCATTAAGATGGCACCGCGAGATACAGGCTCGACCTCGGCTACTATCAGAGTATCCGATATTCGATAGATAGTACCGTAAATAAATGGTAGTATTACAGCAGATGATAGCTTGGACTTTAGTGGCTTTGAATAATCGAATTGTGCAAGTATACTTTTCATCCTGAAATTACTGATGTCTGCACTGCAGCCTGTTTTGAAGAGTGTATCATGTTATTTGTATCAGGTGGTAACATTTGGTCGTATCAGGTGGAAACGTTTGAGTGTATCAGATGGCAAAATTTGAATGTTTTAAGGATATATTTCTCTTTGTGAAGATTTTTCAATTTTGAGTCTATTATTTAGTTGTACCGCAATACCAGTTAAGCAATAGTATATTTACAATAGTTAAGTTTATATTGTTTAGATTAGTTTCAAAAAAGGTTAGAATAATGACTTGTTTAACATCCACTGTTGAAAACTCATAAAATCTACTCCTTTTTAAAATTTTTGTTTATGGACTCCTACGCTAAGTGATTTGATTACATTACGTTTCCAAGTTCCGTTTTCCGTTTTCAAGTGACTAACTATCAATCTACTACCTAACTACCCTATCCAACCTAACCCTAACTAATGTTTTAGGTAGATTATTTTGGATAGTTTAGTAAGGTAAAATTCAGGTTAAGTTAGTCACTTGAAAACACGAGGAGTTTCCTTACCTTCCGGTCAAAATATGACTACAAACCATCAAACTTTACTCCCTATTTGGTGAACTATAAAGCGACCAGTTATGAAGTACTTTCAGCTAATTCCTAAATGCACTTTCTTAGTGCAGTACAACCAGCTTTGCCCAGCCTGACTGGTCAGTTCCTCCGCAGTCAAAACATTACCTTTACATAACCCGCCCCCCGCCCCCTGGACGGCCAGTATAGCCGCGTTTCGTCATATCTGATGGTGTTACAGTTTCTCTATCGGCTCCAGAGAAAGTCGCTCACTTTTCCTTTCGCTGGCCGCGGTCGCCGTGACGAGGACGTCCGATGTCCAGTCCCTAGGTCCACTAGGAAGTCGAACACTTTCGTTTTCAGGAAAAGGTTTTGGTATATAGGAAGCGGTAAAATAAGAGGGAAAGATAGGGTAAGAAGCGATTAGGAACTATTTGTATACATCCTTAAATAGAGACTACCATCATAGCAATAAACAACATTGCATTTTATTTATCAATAAGTGTGTTATTTATTGAATGCTATCATAAATATTTTTTATCATAAATCAAAAATCAGTTTAGAGGAGATTGACGGATCAGTTTTTTAAATACTATGCATGAATATTTATACAAATTTTAAACATTTTTTTGTGTTATTACGTATTTGGCATTTTTTGCGTTTTTTTAAGGGAACGTTCCAAACCCTGGTCTTTTGCCATCTAACGTCGACTTTTCGGACTTTTTAATAAATAATAATAGTTGAGGCACAAAAACAAAATGGCTTCTGGGTCCAGTTACGATATCGCAGGAATCGAACCAGCGACCTTCAGATTTGAAGGTGAGCACTATTACTACTCAACAACATAGCTAGACAATTAAATTGTTTATCCAAATCAAAACATTTTATTAATTTAAAAAGACTATTAAAATGTATAATTTATTTTCATAATTAACTGCTTGTTTATAATTTTTTTCATTGTTAATAGGCGACTACTATAGAACTACTACAGAAGACACAAAGTCCGTAACGTTCGGGACTACAGAGAGCATAGAGAATACCGGATTACTGTTCACAGTCTAAACAGGTTATTGCAACGCTTACTGGAGTATGCCTACTACAATGCTACTACTAAAATGGAGAAGTTATCAACACTTATCTGATCATTTTACTGTGAAAATCCCTTAAGAGTAACGTCAAGCCTTTGAGTGTGCATGACCACAGTATACCGGATTAGTGCGGTTGTACTTTTAGCGAATTTCCCTATAGGGAAGTAGTTATTAAAGTAGGTGGCACGTAAAGACCTGGACCCGGGACCGATTTAACACTAACGTTCAAATGTTTATATATGTACCATATGGTGTGTGTGTGTGTGTGTCTGTGAACGCAATAACTTAATTTTTGTCCGATTTTGATGAAATTTTGCTTGAAGCTGAATGGCGGGATAAACTTGAATGAGTTCGCAAACCAGTATGATCGGACGATGAGAACAGGGTTTTATAGCAGGTTTTATGGGGTAAAAATTGGGTCTTCCCATTTTAACCCTCAAAATATAAAATTTAGCAATTTCTTTTCAAGTCTTTTTGTACAGCTTAAAAATAATATTTAATTTATTTAAGTGTTTTCATACGCTAAGTGGTTATGGAGAAAATTCCAAAATGTGTTTTCTTTTAGAGAATAAGTAAACTAATGTAGTTTTCTTGTTTATGTATATTTTGATCAAACTTGGCAAATTGATTTATTTTATACTAAGCTATTAATATTTCACAACAAACACACTTTACTACACTCCGTGTAGCAGCAAACCTAGGTACTTGTTAAACCTAATGTTACCATTAATTAAACATAGATTTAAGGGAAAATCAAATCAGGCAAATGAATATTCGCTTTGCAGGTTTGCTGTGGTGAGAAGGTAAGCATCCTTGTTCACAGTAATGACACTGTGGTAGACCCGTCCCAGACACATCTAACAACATGTAGACAGTACAATGGGAAGCTACTGTGAGCCGATATCACGGTAATTGGCATGTGAACGCGCCAGGCGCCCCACACGGAGTAGTTTGCCGTTTCTCCAGAGATCGTCTAATTGCTACCTTCGGGATCTCTTCGTCACTTGGCTGGCCCCGGGACCTCAGGAGCAACTCGTGACGGAAACCATAAACACTCCTAGCTGGGAATTTGGAGATAATTCAGAGAAAGGAACACACGCCCACAAGTGGGCCTAGGTAGCGACATGCGGGACTTGTTTATATTGCAAGTTTATATTTTATTATCACCGCTGCCTAACAAATATTTATTATTATTTTTGCTGTTTCCTCAAATTGTTTCTTCATATAACCTTAAAGTTGTATTTGTGTTGACTGTTAGTGTGCATTATTATTGTGGTGAATAGTGGTAATAGGGTATAGTGTGGTGAAAAATAGCGTTCGTACCACGGACCGAAATGATTTGCAGCTCTCAATCGTTTTAAGTTCTCGACATCGTCTCGAACTCGAGCCGGCAAACCCTCATTTTCGGCCCTAGGTACGAAAAATACTATATCATAATGTAAACATTTTATTCGCAACCGAGCAAAAAGTAAACAAACTAAAATAAGAAACAGCTGATGCATATTCGATATTTAGATCTGATTAAATACAACCCTTTAATTATGTCTTCGCCCTTAGAAGAAGTTTATCCACGATTAGATCATAAACATAAACAAATTATGTCACTGGCACGTAAGTAAACGTGACTTTATTACTATTTAAATGAACCTTTCAAATAAGCTGTTACAGCTGCACTGATTATTATAAACCACAAGGACACATAAAACATCAAGGACAGTGCAGTTTCAAACCATATACTACCTATACAGAATTCATTCATTTCAACGGACATAACACAAAACATGTTTACATACACAAAACATAAATGTGCAAATCGTGAAATGTTATAGAATTAACAGATGAGTATGAGTATGGTCTCTACCCCTCTTTTGTGAGTCGTGCCTTGCTATGGGAACCCGGCGGTGCGGCGTTGCTGAAAGCGTCCCCAGCGCATCTTGCCATAGGCCAATGCAAAACAGCGTGGAAAGTAGGCGCAGAAGAGATATGGTCAAATGTCCGCAGGAATTGTGCCGTGTGTAACCAGTTCCGTGGCCTGTCCACGCTCACGCATCGCTTTTGGAATGCGATGGAATCGTAGAGGTTTTGTAAACATTTTCCTCAATACATAACTTCAATTATAACTTAATGTACATAGTGCGTCGTAAAAGGGGTTTTTAGATCCTTTAGGTTCTAGCTCATATTTTTTACATTAGGGTAGGTCAGGGGGGCATTGTCACTTAGATCCATTGGTCATTGACTGAATTTGAACCCGGGACCTTGGGGACTAAAGTCCCGAGCTCTACTAGACCAGCTCGCTCCCGTCGTAAAATGTTAATGGTTAAGTGAACTCCCTTAGTCATGGTTGTGTTATATGGATTGAATCACACTCCAACAAGAAACAAGAAACAAGCTCCAGGCGTTGTTGTACACAAACAACTCCTGCAAACTGGGGTTTGCCAAAGGTTTGCAAACTTTTTTGAAGTAAATATAGTCAAATGCGCCCAAAGCAGCAATCCTGCAGACTCAGCAAATTTTAATCCATCTGATTGGATCTTCACAATAATTCCATAAACAAATCATATTAAAAATTTATTCAAGTAATATTAAATTTAAGGAGTACTTAGGTTTGCTGATACCCATAGTATTTAGATTAGTGAATTTGTTAAATTTGATCAAAACATATCTATAACTGTTTAAGTTATAGATAGCCCACTTAAACAGTTTTCCTTTCCTTGATAAGAATAACTTACAATCTCTAAAAGTACAGTTTTTTTTTAGTTTTTGTGTTTTTCAATTGTATAAAAATGTCTCAATATAAAAAATTCTTATATGCAAAAGCTCTACATGATGGCTGTCAACACTAGGCATTAAGGGTAGAAACTTGAAAACACCAATTTCCTTAAATTTAAAACCCCAATAACAATCCCATACGTTCCCATTACTCGATATTGCTCAATCAGGACTCAAAATTGGACCATAATGACTCAATAAAATATCATCCTGTTCACGGTCTCAAATCAGGAAATGCAAATAACTAAACAATTTTAAAATCCTAAACAACTATATTTAAGCTTATAATTAAACACAAGTGCATCCTAATAAATAAATAAATACAATCATCAGTCTTTTAATCAGTCTTATCGTTCAAACGTTTTTCGATTGTGTAGAGTTTCTTCAACAAATATTCTTTTTCTGAAAATGCCAAATTCAAAATTTTGAGCAGGCTTTTTGAGAAAATTACAGTTTTTTGTCTGTTATTACTTTGAAACAGTGAACATTATTTTTTTTTTTCAAACAATAAAAGTGTAAAAACATAACTTCCTTAAGCCGGGTTTTTCTAAGCGCGGAAGTGGAGAGCGGAGAGAGGAACACGGAGAGCGGACTCCACTTGTCCACTTGGTAATTTAATGTTACTGTTTTCCTAGAAGCGGAGCGAAAAACCATGTTAATATCTTTTCTGCTCTCCGCGTTCCTCTCTCCGCTCTCTGCTTCCGCGCCTAGGAAAACCCAGTTTTAGGAACAAAGTTGTTGCAAAAGATGAATTGCTATCCGACTGCTCCAAGGTCAATCGTCCGGAAGGTTGTACAAGGATCTCTGATGTTCCTAGGGGTTGTTGGCGGTGGATGACGCCTGGTGCTGCATCTGAGCGTAGTTGGAGGCCTGGGGCGCTCCTTGGGTCTGGGGCTGCGAGGGGTCGAAGTCCTTGCCCATGAGGGTGCTGACGGGGCAGAGGCAGGGGACGAGCTGCACGTCGTGAAGACGACCTTGGAGTGTCTGTGGAGGCGGTGCCATCTGGGGACAAGAAGTAGAAATATAAACAGACATATTTTACAGAACTGAATCACCTTCAGGAGGAAATAAAAAAAATTACTATTATCAATTATTAGTTTAGATGGAGACGCAACCTTGGTGCGTATTTTAACCCAAATATGAGTGAAGGATGAGTGTACAATGTTGTGTGGTGATCTGTGTAGCTTGTTACTGGCCAAGAATAAGGTCAGCTGTTTCATCACTCAGGATCAGGATTATTTAAACCCATTAGTGATTAAATTGATACTCTAGACCTATTAAAAGAGGAAAGACCTATTTAACTGTCTAGCTACTTCCTACAAGGTTTGATGGTCATGTATGTTTTCAAGATAGCTTTTTTATGTTTGATAGTTCCTTAAATCAATCGATTTCACCATGAAGAATAAGGTGATCTGGTTCCAATAACTTGGAAAAAATACGTTAGTTTTACGACACCAATATAATGAGGTTATTCGAAGACGATTGAAGAATGAGCGTTGGATATGACAGTATTGTTACTAAGATCAGCTGGTAATTTTGCAATGCCCATTTCTCAACGACAGTTGGGTACAGTATTGAATGGACCATAAACATAAACAAATGACGTTTTTGGCCCGAAAATAAACATTATTTAACATTGCTTAAATGGAACTGCCAAATCATATGTTCAATGCTATTAGTATAGGATTCGGGCCAACAACGTCATTTGTTTATGTTTATGATCCATACCGGTATTTTTCTAGTAATAGTGGTATTGAGCCATCAAAACCAAGATGGTCCCATCACGAATATCAGAACAGTGACAGTATAAACGTAAACAATTTACATCTTGTCCGAATCGTATACTTATAACAGCAACAGCTGGTTTGGACTTTATTTGTTTGTGTTTCTGATCTCTACCGTTTATGTTCTAATATAAGTGAGTGTTGTGATTCTGAAAAACACGCGATGAAAATAACATTTCGAGAAAGAGATTCCTCGTATTTGTGAGAAGTATGTTTGATTAATTGATAGTAAAATTGTCAATTGTTACAAGAACAAAAGTTACAAAGCCGTCACGGAAAAACTACTATTCTTCCACATTTTACACACAATTTTCACGATAGTTGATTGCCATTTTTTTTACAAAATTATGTATATTTCTCATCAATCTTTTACTTATTAGATTACAACGTTGAATGTAAGTAAATAATTTGATGAGGACTTTTATCTATTCACAAAAAACCAAGTTCCATCTCACCGTCCCATCAAATGACGATGTCAACAAAGAAACCGTCCGGGTGGAACCTCTAGAGCAATCACAGTCTTCTTTTTATAGCAGGAAAAAAGGGTTCGACGAAGGATTCGAGTTTTATTTTACCTTCGGTTGATGGTGATTGGAAGGGACTTATCTATTTCCGGTGGGATGGCGGGAGAGAACGGAAAGTGGTACAGCGCAGGCGCAGGACATCTCACGAATGGAGCTTCCCGCATGGCTTTCACACGAAGCTCGCATGAGCATTGATTATGGAGGTCCTTATCTCTAGATCGCTGAGACGGGGTTGCCCTTTCCTACAATTATCGCGGGAACTGTCAAGTCGACCAGGGGTGGTTCGTTGTGAGAAAATGTAGGGTGAAAAGGAAACTCTGCATACCGGCATTGTTCCATCTCCACGCCATATGTGGGTGGTTCATTGTTACTAAGATCAGCTGGTTAGGAAAGACTATTCAAGGACAGTTGGGTGCAGTATTGGACCATGGAGACCAAGGTTAAGTATAGGCCTACTATGCGGTGTAACTTTTTGATAGTTTTTGGGTACAAACGAAATTGGTTGTTTATGTATTCTGTACATGGCTAATAATATACAATTTTTATTTACCTAGATGTAGCCAGAATAGCAAAACAAATTATTGAAATTGAAGTAACCGTTTTTAGGAAATGTCTTATCAAAGGTCTTATCGTAAAGGTCTTATCAACTTTGATGGAATGCAGTTTGAGGTTCTTCATATTACAGACATAGAATTGTGTACTAAAACGTATAAAATTTGTTTCTTTCAGTCTAAGAAAAAGGTAATCATGGGTTCACCGGAATGATTAAGTACCAGGCTTGCAAAAAATTTTTTTTATTTCAATGCTTGTATGAAACTATCTAGGACCACTAAATTTGGGGTTTCTGTTAGTGGATTGTCAATCAAACCACCTTTGATTTCTACAAGAGCTCAATAGATCAATCGTGATGTATATATAAATAAAATAGTTGTCTGTCTAATAGAGGGTTCTAATTCAGTTACAAGTCTGTGTAGCAGCTGGGTAGCTCAGTGGCTATAGTGTTCATCTAGTAATCAAAAGGTCGCCGGTTCGATTATGACAAAAGTGTGGCTTTTTGGTGGTTCGAATCTTGACCCAGCTGTCCTTGTTCTTGTTGTCCTAGCGAAAAGGAAATTTTAAGTGTCATTAAAAGTCTAAAAAATAAAAAGTCTTCAGGGGCTGATGAAATATCTCCGTATTTACTTAAAAAGATTGCACCATATCTGATAAAACCCCTATGTCATTTAATTAACACTTCATTCTCTAGTGGATCGTTTCCCCAAGCGCTGAAGGTGTCAGTGGTCAGGCCTATATTCAAAAAAGGAGATCCAACGCTTTGCAATAGCTATAGGCCCATATCAGTAGTGTCTGTGTTTTCAAAGATATTTGAAAAAATCATGGTGATAAGGCTGTGGGATTTTTTCAGGACAAATAATATCATATCCGAAAACCAGCATGGATTTACAAAGGGCAAATCTACCACTTCAGCGATGTTTAAATTAATAAACAAGGTGGTTTGTGAATTAGATGCTGCAAACTATTCTGCTGGTTTATTTTTTGACTTAAGCAAAGCCTTTGACATGGTGGACCATAACTTATTGCTCAAAAGAATGAGCAATGTGGGCGTGAGAGGATTGGCTTTGGATTGGGTCAGGTCATTTCTTTGTGACAGGAGTCAATATGTAGAGATAAGGGCAGTAGATGAGGCTGGGTGTGTTAGATCCTACCCTTCTGCTGAGAATTCTGTTGCAAGGGGGGTTCCTCAAGGCTCCGTCCTGGGACCAGTCCTTTTCCTAATTTTTATTAACAACCTTTCTTCCTGCACAACATCCTCAAATCTATCATTGTTCGCCGACGACACCTCTCTTTCGATTTCTAGCTCTGATTTTCTCAATTTAGAACAAATTAGTTTTTTGGAAGCAAACAGTATAATCCAATGGTTTGACGACAGCTCATTGAAAATTAACACAGAAAAAACACAACTCATTAACTTCCGCTTATCAAATCGCGCAAATGGATTCAGTCTCCTTCTCGACGAAACCGAAGTTCATCCAACACCAAATGTCAAGTTTCTTGGATTGATCTTGGACGAGAAACTTAGTTTTCATGGCCATATGAAACACATTGCAAAGAAACTTAGCTCTGGTATTTTCGTTTTGCGTAACCTCAAGAACAATGAAAATCTGGAGGTACTGCTGACTGCATACTATGGGCTCATTTATCCCCACTTAGCATACGCCGTACCTATTTGGGGATGTGAGTGCCAGCAGACCAACATTTTGTTTAAACTTCAAAAAATGGCTATGAGGACTATTTTCTCTTTGCAGAAGCGTAAATCATGCCGTAAATATTTTGCTCATTCAAAAATTTTGACATTTCCATCCATTTATATTCTTGAATCCTTAACATTTGTAAAACAAGAACTTGCTCAATTTAACGTTTCTGTCAAAAACCACTACACTTTGCGAAACTCACACACATTACCAATCCCTAAACATTCTACGACATTTTTCAAAAGACACTTACAGTACAATGGAATAAAACTTTTCAATTCTCTTCCACTTTCTCTTAAGCTAGAACCAAACCTTCCAAAATTTAAAAAACGATTAAAATCTCTTTTGATAAATTTTACCTCTTACAGCGTCCAGGAATTCATAAATCATATCAGCTCTAGGAATGCCATTGTAAATGTTCATTTATAAGTCTTTGATGCAATTTGTAGTATAATGTAAGCCATTTTGTAAATACCTGTATAATTGTAGATCTATGTAAGGCATCTTTTAAAAATAATGTGACTTAGCTAATGCAACTTGTTTTGTTAAAATTTTGGCTAAATAAATGATTTGATTTGATTTGATTTGATTTGTTAATTTGGGCTTTCAATAAATGGCCCTGACTAATGAAACAGCTGATCTTAGTCAGTAACAAAGCTACGCAAAGCACACTCCATTCTACACTCATCCTTCACTCATATTTGGGTTAAAATACGCACATTTTAGCCTCCCCATCTCAAATGAATATTAATATGAAATATGTTCTTTGCACTATACAGTACTTCTATTTAGCATTCTAACGAAAACATGATAAAACTGTCAACAATTAAAATTATAAAAGGAATATTACATAAGATGAACATATATCATTTACCAATTGAAAAGTGCCAACTGTAGAAAAAAGTCGCATATACTTTCCAAATGCATTAAAGCCAAATTTGACTTTCTCCATTTTAAAATCCCTTTACGATAAGTCTCCAGGATGAAACTTTCTCCTGTCTTCAGCGATGAACCTATACTGACCTGTGGTTGGTAGGGCACGGCCACTGGCAGAGCTACGGTCAGGTGGCCGCTAGGGTCGGCCTGGTAGGGGGCCGGGGGACCTGACCAGGGACCGTAGGGGGTCTCGGACCTCACGGAGTACCCTGGCATCGGCGGAGGAGGCCCGCCCCTGCGAACACAAGTAAGTATTTGACAAAAGTATTGTACTCAAGCTTTATTCTAGATTTTGTTATTCAATTTTCTATACCATTGCTTACCCAAAGATAAACAACATAAGATAGTTGTAAGTAACACAGATAAAGTTCTTCATTTTCAACATAATTTGGCAAACGTACTTTATTAACAATGATATTGGCACCATTGATTTAAAATATATGTTGGTAGAAACCAAACATTGCTAAACCATCTTCAAATTCTGATAAATCCTATTAAAAATGAATGTTAACATTTTTTGTGTTCACATTATTATGTTTACTAGTATTACGTACATTTAAAAGTTTTTTTTTTAATTTCTTAGCTATACAGTGACTACAAATATTATGAAAAACCCCTGTTAAGAGTGCTGAATGATTCCTCCTCCAATACAGACTTAAGTCATGTACGGAATAATATTTCCATACTATATTTTCGATCTTTCCATGTATATGTTTTGTAAATATCTTTTATCTCGTAGATATAGATATTATTGTTCGGCTAGAGTAAACATGAGTACTTGTGTTAGTGAGTGAAATTTTGGGATTTCAAATAATAATTATCAAATTTAACGATCATAGACACCGTATGTTTTCTTAAAAAATATTTAAAACAACACTAGTGTTTTCGTATTTGAAAACAATTTGAATATCACTGTGACAATTTTAATTGCTTAACCTTACTATTGTGTATGTAAAATAATTTCAATACACCATTATACTACAGAATCTTTGTTCCCAAACAAATAATTCTTATCCACTCTCCCTGACACGTTTAACGCGTGACTCAACTCCGAAACAGGAAAGTAATCAAGCAATAATTGCTTGCATAAATATCGAAAATCGGCTCATTAGTTGATTAAGCCATATGTAATTATTTCCGCGCACGTAGTCCGGTTAAAGCCCTGCACGTAGTCGATGCCTCCCCATCAGGTATTGGCTAATGTACCTAATTACTGAATGCATACCTGTCGTGTGGATTGCGGCTTCGATAATTAGCTACTGTATAAACAATCCGGCGGGCACGATCAGATGCAAATTTAGCTTCGTTTTGCATTTTTAGATTCTTTCCGGAAGATTGTCAGGTTGATTCGGAAACCGTTTCATTGTTTGCAAAGTTATTGACCCCCTAAATATACGTGTAATAAGTTGACAACCTGACACTAAAAAAGTTGGTAAATATTTTTTTTTTATTCAGCATAGCTTTAATTTATTGTGAGATTATTTTCGGAAGTTTGCATATATTTTCGAGGTTAGTGTCTTGAAACGCATCATTTTTGTTTGTAAAGTTATTGAATGCCCTAGCCTGTTATACATGTAACCAATCGACGAGCTTAAATATTTTATTTTTTAGGCTTAGCACGAAAAGTGCAGTAAAACTTTAAAAAAGGGGTAGAGAAAATATAGATCCGGAAGGAAGTACTGGAGAATTTTTTGGCAAGGGAAAAGAAAAAATGCTTGCAGAAAAGGCGGAAAAACTGGGCATAAATGTTGTCCATTACTTGTTGGTAAACGAAGGTAGGTAAGTTGTAAAATTCTTTCTCACTATTTCAAACACTTTGTGTCAAATTTGTTTTTAACTCATATTTTTTATTGAAAAATGTTTTAGACTATTACTAAGTATTAGTGTAAAATAAATCAGCTGTACACGTACCGACTTTAGTTAACACTTTTATGCGTCCTCTATTTTGATTCTATTTCCAGACAAAATCTTGAAACTTTTTTGTGACGCAAATTTTTTTTAAGCTTCATTTAACTTTAAAGTAGGACCTAAACTGCAAATCTTGTTTACATTTTCATTCGATTCAAAACAATTGCCAGAGGTTTCCTTCATATATTTGATTATAACCTATAAATTCACTCTCATCGTTTATCTACACAGCGACATCTCACCACCGGCGATGAGTCAGTGAGTCACAGTGCATCTCACAGTCGTGGTCAAGGATATGTTCGAGTCCGGATATCCCACGATATCGGCAAAGCCGGACACTGTGAAGAAAGTGGGAAGATCTGAGTTATAGCGCCAACTTCACTGTTGTAAAACACGGCTGGTGTTGTGAACATTAAAAATATTCCTCGTTCAAACCTGAATTTGTCACTAGACTTGTTTTGACGAAATTAATAATTAATTTGTGTGTTTAGGTCAATGTTTTGTCAAATTTAGGTTGTTCAACACGTTCAAGACCGGTTTTTAATTTTTGGGGAACTTATGAGACAGTTTGGACAGAAATTTAGTTGTAAAATCGATGATAATGTATGTGGATTGTTATTGGCTTGAATATGTTTCATCCTAGGGTGCATACTAGCCCAGACCAGTTTTACACATTCGGTGGTTATAAAACGTCACAAAACTTCAAGCTAGACCTATATGGTTACGGTGTTATCAGATAAATAAATCTTTTATGTTGTGCGTGATTTGAACCCGGGGCCTCGAGGACCGAAGCTTCACACACTAACTCTAAACATTATGTGCTCGTTGCACTAAACCAGCTCGCTTCCATGGTAAAGTTAAACATTTTGAGGGTTGTGATAGTGTTAGATGCCACTCATTATGCTTAAGTTGAGTTCGATTTTCTAATTGACAATTCCTTGGATGTATCATCAAAAATATGTCCAGTACTTGAAAATTATTAAACACTTTTCATGTCCCAGTCATTGGTTTAAAAATAAATAATATCAATAATCAATTTTCGTTAATCTTTTAGTACTTGGAACATAGATGGCAACTAAAGCTATTCAAAATATATTGCTTGGGCTAACAGTAATACAATGCAGTATGGCGATTAATTGAGCTACCCTTGTACTGTACTTTCATTGTTTTATTACATACTCTAAATTAATTAGTTATTTAAAAAATTATAAAAGCATCAACTCATATACTATTTGCTGAACGAGCTAACAAATAAAATACAATTTAACTTAGATAGTTTCATTTTCCAACAGTAATTGAGAAACTGCACAATGTCGACCGCAAATACACCACAATTCAAATCACTTATGTTAATAGGGAATACAAATGAACCTAACTATCTTATTGCACCCGGAATCGTTATAAAGGTTAATACCAAACATTAAAGTAACGGGTTTCCTTGATACTTAGTAGCCTATGGTAACTCAATATAATTATATTACCAGTATTAACCTACTAAGTTCTTCAACATTCTCTGTCTAGTTATGATCTGGAAGATGAAATTGTCGACTTTACTGTTGTTTGCTATTTTATCAGCTGTTAACATTGTTGCATTGCTGTGAGACAGACTAAAACAGCTGTTAGTTGTATCATTGACTTGTAGTAGTAAGTTGACTCCTTAAATCTTCAATGTGATCTTAAAAAATCTTAACCCGCAACCGATTGAGAGGTTCACAACATTTCTCGACTAACACGCATTACTTCAGGCCATTTATATTTTTCACGCTGAAACCTAAAGGTTCAGAAAACTGCTTGGAAGTGTAATTTAACCGCTTTCAAATTCCCGGCTTAAGTTGTCCGCGTTTTCCCACACGATCGCCTAGCTAAGTGGACGCGATTACAACTCCCTCGTAATTTAAGGTGAACTTCACCTTCGACGGTAATTTTGGTTACACCAAATTACCCTTTGAGTGCAATCACCCTTGTGATAGACTTAGCTCGGGAATAATTAAACTAGCTATAGTTAGGAATCTTAAGTCTTCGGGATAAGTGAGTACATGGAATGGTTGGGATGTAGAAGATGATTCACAAATCCCAAAAATAGTAGTTTAAGAACAGAGATATTCTACACAACTTTTTTTTGTTACACAAAATTACCCTTTGAGTGAGTTGTGTGAGAACTTACTAAAGGAGCAATTAAACTACATAGGGGCCAAAAAAATCAAGGGTGTAAACAAATTATATAGGGACATAAGCTTTGCATATCGATGAAATCAGGATGTTATTGTCCGTCGTGCATTAATTGCGCCAAAAAGTTCCAGAATTGCGCCAAGTCCTCAACGGGTCTCAAAATATGTTCCTTAGTTGGGCCAATCCCAAGCCAGGTAGGGGTGAGTTGCCGGCATAAGGGATGTCCTTGTTTACGTGTAATCCTAATCTATCCTAATCTAACCTAACCTAGCCTAACCTACTCAATTATACAGTCAAAGACGGCCGCCAGCCAATAATGAACGTATCGGGTGGCTCCCTGGAGTAGTTGGCGCATTTCAGGAATACCCGCCTACCTGACTCATGTCAGTTGGCGCAATTAATACTCGCCCTTATTGGTCTACTCAGTTATATTTTTCTTGTTTGCTAGAAAAATACCTGAGTCCTTAGAAGGTAACTGCCCGGATGATACCAATGCCATGAGGGAAATTGAATTATTCCGGCTAAAAAGTATATACAAGGGTGTGGGCAAAATCGTCACAACATCACAAACATCCTAGGTTATCAGCCGGAATTTTCTTCACTTCTGATTTGTTTACATCAATTAACCTTTAATTTAAGAGTCAGAAGATTTTCTAGGAAAAGTAAGCAAGTACAGTAGGCGTGGCAGGGGCAGAGGCTTCACATATCGCCAAAATCGTACTTTATCACCCGGGGCTTTCTACACACCTCCGTGGTCAGGGTCAGGGGGTCGTCGCCGGACGGACGCTAAATTCAAATTACCCCGTGATAATTGTATAGTTTCTACATTGTAATTTATTGAATGACACGGGCCTCGTGCACTCGCTTTCTTGCACGTTTATGTTAATGGAGGATGCACTAGGCAAGGTCGTGGTCATTTCGGCTCCCACGGAATTTTTGGAATTCGGGAAAGGGGGAAATTTGACTTTAAAAATAAGCATTGCTGGACTTAGTGTTTGCATCCTAGCATGCTAGGCTCTAGCTGAGAACACAACACATTTTAGTCTAGGCTAGAGGGTTGGTTGTGTATTAATTGCGCAAAAGAGTTCCTTAACTGTGCCAAGCCCTTAAATTATCCCAAAAAATGTTCCTTATTGCACCAAGCCCAAGCCAGAGGGGTGAATTGCTGGCAGAAGGAATATCCTTGTTTAAGTGTCGACCTAACCTATCCTAACCTAACCTAACCTACTAATTATACATGCAAAGAGGGCCGCCACTTGGTACACTTAATGCACGAATCGGATGTCTCCCTGGAGTAGTGGGCGCAATTCTGGAATACCCGACTACCTGGCTCAGGTTAGTTGGCGCAATTAAAGCCCGCCCAGAAGGTCATATAGCCATTAGTGATAGCTAGGATTTGAACTTAGGACCTCGAGAACAAAATCCTACGCTCTATCACTTAAAAAAGCCTCCCAATAGTGTCATTGGTGTATTATGATCTAGAATGGCTGATTTGGTAGGGAACATCTTTATCGTGACCCATTTTAATACCCCTCAATCATTAATTTGGGATCACTTTAATAATTTGGAGAACATTCTTTAACCCTTTTCCTGGTAAAATCACTTCAATCTTGGGTGTAAATTGCAAATCGGGTGTGAGTTTATGAACAGATTTCAGTTTGGGAAGCGACTGGGAGGAATTCATTACCATGTGATTCGCGGAAATTACACACCAGAAGTCGTGCGATTTGCGCCTAACCCTCCGTGAAAACTGTATAATGCTCAGCGATAGCAGCAATGACTACTACACACTTTCCTATGTATTGGAAGAAGGTACATTGGGTCCAATCAAAACTTGAACTGATATGATTATCTGTTCCAAAGAATCCAAAGACCCTAAATTTGGACAATCACTGAACTAGGCCACCAATTATTGAGAACTCTTGCTCTAAACAAGTAATGAACGAATCTCTAAATTTGTACACACTCAGGAAATATCTGCCTGACATACGAGCAGGAGCTTATTTTATTTTCATTAGCCATGGATTATGGTCATTAAGATAAATGAACAAGAAAATATCATTGGGTGTAATTTACAGATAGAATACAGTAGTTGAAAGAGAAAACATCAGCAACTGTTTTTGTGAAATTTCGAAAAACAAACCAATGTATACACCTTATACATCCATTTTTATACTCAATGAAAGTCTTTTTAGAGGAGATTGAGTGGATATGATATCAAAATTGTATTAAATACATAAATAATCACTACACCAATTAAAGAAGTGTAGATAATTTTCTTGGGACTGATAGAAGAAAGGAAAACTCTTTGGTATTCGACAATAAACAACATTAGACTTTTATTTTCCACATAATCACCAATTCGTAGACTCCATCCCACGATCTATTAAAGTGCATATTAATTAACAACAATTATTAATTTAATTTACAAGGGACGCGAATTGAACTGAACTCAACCACTATTATATGCTCCTCCATGGAGAGAATTTCACAAAACAATCCGCATAAAATTACCTCCTCTGGATATGCTTAACCTCGACCGCATCCGTTATTCATTCAAATCTCACAAAATAAATACGAATGCACAATCGTTTCTTGGGGTACTCAGGATAATGTAGCTGAAGACAAGAAGGGTCAGCGGTGCAATCCTGGAGGCAGTTAAAGTAGATGTCTCCGACACAGGACATCTAAGGTCATTGGTCTATTGAGGACATACAGTTGTCCTGCGGTATCTATGCTGACCCTGGTCAAGACTTCAGCATCTGCTCAGCAGTGGCTGCCTCAGAGGCGTTGCTGATAGTATCGCGGGGAAAGTCGTCGTGTTTCTGGAGTCTATCGACTACTAATACCCGGAGAGTGGAGACACTCTGGTTAGTTTAGTATCAACAACAGCTGTAAACTTCCTCGATATTCGATGAGTGCAAAACGATAGTGGAAACTACATGGGACTTTCGCCTTCATGTGTTGTTGTGTTTATATTTGCATCAGTTAGATAGGTGCAAGTAGGTTCGTTGTGGAATTGTTTGAGGTTGTAAATATTCTATTTGACTTCCGACAGATCGCAATAGTTAGGATGAATTTGAAGTTCAAGTTCAAGTACTCACATTTTCTTTGCGGTATTCGACGGACTGCTGGAGAAATACCAAAATCCATGGCAAACCATCACCTCAGCCAGAAGGAGGCAAGAGAATGTCTGAAACAGAGAAAAAATTTTAAAATCAAAATAATCTAAATATATAAAAGGCAAAGCCCTCACTGACTGACTCACTCACTCACTCACTCACTCACTCACTCACTCACTCACTAACTCACTCACTCACTCATCACTAATTCTCCCACTTCCCATTTACCTAGGAGGCTGAAATTCGGTACACCGATTCTTTGGGCATTAAATAGGAAAACTAAGTAGTTTTTATTCTGATCGGGCTTTCGGGCTCCGCCCCAGTGGCTCTGGAGTTTCCCATGTTAACCTTATGATTTTTCATATTTAAATGAAATTAATGAATCTTATCAGCTGTTCCAATTAAACAAGTTGGTTCTGTTCTATGATGTTCAATAGCATTAAAGTTACAAGGATTACCAACAGGGTGCAGCACTATTACTACAGCCGGGGATGCGGAATACTATCCCCCGGAAAACTACCCCCCCCCCCCAGGTGAAACGTGACGTCACAAAATCTGCTAACTAACCAATATGGAAGCCGTGTCCGCGACTGGAATACTACCCCCCCCCCCTTGACACATCATGCTATGTAATTGTAATTTTAATTCGAGTAATTCCGTTGGATAATAGAAAAGGCATGTTGTGAATATAAAACAGATTTTCGAAATGTTACAGCAAGTTTGGTTGGTTAGGTTAGGTTAGATTAGAACTGTTTGACAACTAAATTTGAGTGTCCGTGACTGGAAAACTGCCCCCCCCCCCGGTCTCTGACGTCAATATGACGTAGGAACCTGCTTGGGGGGGTAGTTTTCCGGGGGACAGTCTTCCGGCGACCCCTACAGCCAATTTGCAAACAAAAGGTGAGTGAGCGTAGCGAACGAACTTCAACCTGGAAGCGAGTTAGCGTAGTGAATGAGCTAACCTGAAGGCAAGTGAGCGGAGCGAACGAGCTCCAACCTAAAGGTGAGTGAGTGTAGCGAACGAACTTCAACCAGGACGTGATTGAGCCATGTGAACGATCTCACTTGTGAAGTTAAACGGGGCAAAGCCCGTGGGTACAGCTAGTAAATTCTAAAATAAAGTTTTTAAATTATTTATTATTATTATTATATTTATTATTATGGTATTATTTTTTATACCTGTATTCTTACAGTGTTTAAACACGTGCTCTTACTAACGAGTTTCTGTCTAGGAAGATGAGCTAGGTGTAGGTGTTTTGTTCGAATTAAATTCACTGCCCCAAAGAAATTGTGGAACTGAAATGATTTCCTCCTTTCACTTTCTAAAACGCTTACACTTTTTATACCAAATTAATAGTACGACTCAAGGCTGAGCACACTCTGACGATGGTTGATTGCATTAATGAAAGTTGTACTTTGTGATAAAGAATGTGTCTTGGCATTCAATAGACATTTCATTAAATTCATAAAACTAACAAAACCAATTGACCAATTGATGTTTGACAAGAAAGCCTGGTGGATTCTTCTCCCTACATTGTTACATCTCACATTTCTATGTTTTCACCAACCTGACCTTTGTCAACAATACCGCACGTCGCTCTACAATAGACAGCATGTGTTGTACAAAGAATGTCTTTTGTTGCGATCCCTGGGTGAGACGGATTAGCGTGTTTTCTAGCTCTTGAAGGGTGTAATTTAAATAAACACGTGGTTAAGTGGTGTGACTCATCCCCAACCTTCCACCTTAGCTATGATCACGGCAACTGACCGAGCTTTCCCTGTAACTCAAACCTCCTTCTATGGGGAAAATCATGGCCTCTATGAATAGGCTGTTTAAGATAGAATATATGATTCGATAGCTATAAAAATGGATGAATTGCCGAATCTTTTTTATAGATACTGATGATTAGTATGTTGATGTGACGTTTAATTTTTTCAGAGTCCACGATACTTATCCCTAAATAGGGATTTTAGATTTTGAACGACGATATTGATTTCAAAGGCCGTTGTTTTCAACTACCGCAAATTATTTATGCAGCTGAATGATAAAAAGATCCTATGGTTTTCAGCGTGAATACTAGAAAAATACCGGTATGGATCATAAACATAAACAAATGACATTTTTGGCCCGAAAATAAACATTATTTAACATTGCTTAAATGGAACTGCCAAAACATATGTTCAATGCTATTAGTATTAGGATTCGGGCCAACAACGTCATTCGTTTATGTTTATGATCCATACCAGTATTTTTTTTGTTTTCAGCTTCTCATGAATCTACAACTAATTGTGTATGACGAAAGGAATTGTGAGTTTGCGAAACATAATACCTATTTTAACTTAGAAGAAGTTTGGGAAATAAATTCGTCACGCTTCAGTATCACAATGGAGATAATGATAATGTAGTTTGCCTTAAAAGTCTTACCAAATGGCTCATTCCTGATAATCCCCGGTTGTGATTTCCGAATCATTAGGATGCTACCAGTCAATAGCTACGATAGCCCAAACCTATCCAACATAACCAGCACCTCAGAGCTCTCCTTCATCGACGAAGAGATGGACTATTGGTTGCGTGTTGAGAGGCTGTACTGATCATCTCCAGGATATAAGCATGATCTAGAGGTCAGTACTTGACCTCCAGCCTCTACCTGGGCTCTGGACGAAACCTATCCAACATGACCAGCACCTCAGAGCTCTCCTTCATCGACGAAGAGATGGACTATTGGTTGCGTGTTGAGAGGCTGTACTGATCATCTCCAGGATATAAGCATGATCTAGAGGTCAGTACTTGACCTCCAGCCTCTACCTGGGCTCTGGACGAAACCTATCCAACATGACCAGCACCTCAGAGCTCTCCTTCATCGACGAAGAGATGGACTATTGGTTGCGTGTTGAGAGGCTGTACTGATCATCTCCAGGATATAAGCATGATCTGGAGGTCAGTACTTGACCCCCAGCCACGACCAGGGCTCTGGACGAAACAAGGAGCCATAAACAATTTTAGATTTTAGGCCAACAGTAATGATTGGGATGACCATTATACAGTCGCTTCCCATCGGGTGCCGGGAGCGGGTTCGATTCGTGAGTGGAGTGTTAATTAAAATGTACTCTTTTATACGACGGGAGTTCAAAGTTTACAACGCGCAGTGTGGTATCTTCAGAAAATAGCGACATAAAGATATATACTCGTTTTACGAATGGTAAAAGATAATATCTCTCAGAATAAGGTTACGTTGAAACAGCTTTTATTTCTCTACGAGTTACATTTGATAAAATTAATAACTTATAATAATAGCGTAATTTTTTAATTTTATATTCAAACGGAACAGTAACATTCATTTTATCATACCCTGAGGTGCTAGGAGTGTGAGGTTGACCATTACAGATGTCTGCAAAACACGCCATTGTAAAGTATATTTAATATCCAACCCCAACTAGGCTTTCAAAGTATCAAATTTGAGGTAGAAAATAGAATCTCCACAGTAGCGCCACCATGGCTCATTTAAGTCTCTATTTGAATACTAAATTGGCTTCGGTTGCTCAATGTGGTACAGTATCTACTTCATAATCCAAATCAATATCACACAAGTTGCATCAATTGAACCTAATCTAATCCTACAGAACCATAGCTTCAGAGAACCCTCCTTAACCCGTCGACCTTTCCCCAGATTCACCAGAACCCCCGCGATGACACCGTCTTCACCGCAACAATACTACATAAATCCGTCAGTCCTTACCTGTAAGTAGGACTGTACTCTACCCTCAGCCTCCGATGTCTTCTGAATAATAGATCGGAGCCGTCGTGACGTCGCCATACCCATCGAGTGTCTTCTCTACGATAACACGACTCGTTCGCGGAATCATTAGAGAATCGTCTACAGACTCCATGTACGTTCAGTAAGATATGGCAGTTTTATACTTGACCTTTCCACTGGTAGGTGCTGTGCTGAGATCAGGTAAAATCCAATTACGACTGCATTACTCCGTGCGAATAGCAGAGGGTTTCCGCACCGTGGAATCGTGATAGAATTGTTGTTGATATTCAGTTAATAGGTGGTCCATCGTGTTGAGTTTTGGACTACTTAATTTGTTATCAAAAGGAAAAAGTGAACAAGTACTGAAGGGGTCTTTTAGAACTCCTGTTGGATTTATTTAACAAAATGAAGCATTTGTCCATATGTTTCATGGTTTTAGCTATAATTAGTAAATTTTTCCAATAAATAACTTAACAATTACAACTAATCTATATATTAATTTGAAACTGTTTTTCTTTGTCACAGCTATTTTGAGAGAACGCCTGAGCGTAGAAACTCGGTAGAGGTGTCTAAAGAAAGGGGTTGGTTTGTAGATGAGCCATCAAAATAGAAACATGGTGAATTCCCTTGGGGCTCTGCCCCCGTGGCCTTTAAATTCTCATCCCATGTTATTCTTATGGAGGAAAACGGGGTTTTTGTCACAGCTAATTTGAGAGAACGGCTGGGCGTAGAAACTTGGTAGGGGTCTCTAAAGAAATGTCTTGGTCTGTAGATGAGCCATCAAAAGAGGAAAGAGGTAAACTCCCTTGGGGCTCTGCCCCTGAAGCCTTTAAAGTTGCCTCTTCAGATTTGTTTACATTACGACCATATGCATAATTCTACACTACTTTTTAATGCAACAGCTGTTAATATTTAAATTGTGATTTATTGAATTTGTCAAAATGAAGTAGAGTGGCCTATTTGCAATGGATTTTTCTGATTTTAAAATTGATTTTCTTCTGCATCGTGTCATGTTTTGCAATATAATGTTCTGTTGCCAAATCAGTGGAAAATCCTAATATCACAGTAACCTTTAAAATTATTTTTTATGGAGTTAACTTATATCTATTGTATGGGTTGGTTTCTGCCTTTTTTACCACTTCTTGGAGATTGTACGTAGGTGATATTCTTTGGTATATTACATCTGTAGACGAAACTTGGGTTGGTGTAATTATTACAATGGAAAAGAGCGAGGAATCCTGGACAATTTGATATAGGCTAAAAATAAAACTGAATAAAACTGAACTGAACACTGTGCTACATTTCTTGAGCAATCATTGAAATAACCGATTTGCAAACAATGGAAACACTAACAAAACAAGATCAGCTTTTTGAAAAAATATAAGATATTTACAAAAGATTTTGATTATATCTAACTGTTGTTTAGATCGTGAGTATTTCCATAATCGTTGAGTCGCCTGTAATGCTTCGCAATTGCTCGAATTCGAGCAACAGGTACACTAGTGTCTATTATTTTCAAACACCTATACATCTATCGATCTATAAACTTAATAGATAAAGGGGTTCCTCTGTAACATCCCTTTTCCAGCTGTTCCTTTTAACCAATTTTTACGATTGAAGTGTAATTTTAAAGCTAATGATGTAACTGAGTGACCAATATAAATGGTAGGGCTTCGCCCCCTAGCGTTTGATTATTTCTATACATCACTTTCAAATATTCCATGATGCTGACAAACTTTTCTTACAACTGAAATTTCAGTTGAGTGTTTAACCACAATCAGATTATATCAAGGGCAAACATGACAATAGATTGTAAGATTGTAGATTGATTTTGTAACCGAATTGAAGAAGGTAAATCACTCTTAATGGTGTAGGTGTAAACCCTTACAAATTTATTTTATTGTAAATTAATAACATGTTTAGTTAATAACATGTTTTCACCTAATCATTGTCTTAAGCTAACAAAATCTTTGAAAAGTTAAAGTGTATTGCGGGAACAAGTTTTGAATCTTATAAAAAAGTGCAATTCGTGCACGAGTCATTTCGTGTACACCAATCATTGCAAAGACAGTTCCACAGTTTACAGACATTTTGCTGGTTCTGTTAAGTAAAAGTGTGATTCATCAACACAAGATGTCAACGACTCAACGTTGTTTAAACACTACAACTTACATCCCACGCCATTTCTTTAGAGAGTAGATATTTTCTAATAAGCATAAGGACTGTATTACATACAATTTAGTACAGTGCTATTAGGAGTAAATGAGAATGTTCTGCGTTTAGACTTTAACACGGTACTCATGCGTGGAACATAAACTTGTTTTCAGTCTGGTCTTCTCCGTAAGTGAGGATAGTGAAATGTTTGCGATTCATACTATATTAGCTGGTAAAAGTGCAATCAAATACTCTTTTAGATGGTTTTAAACTACATTTTAAGCTTATTTCAAAACAAACTCTTTCTTTTCAGGAATGAGTAAATACTCTACATGGCAGTTGTACAGTATTTATTCATATGAAATAACATTGAACACTTCTATTCTGTTCTTAGACAACGACAGTAGTTCTATTGCACAATGAAATAATCTAATTAAATCAAAATGCAGATAATTTGTTAATATTATTATCAATTGAGATGGGGACGCCACCTAGGTGCGAATTTTAACCTAAATATGATTAAAGGATGAGTGTAGATTGTGAGATGATCTGTGTAGCTTTGTTACTGACCAAGATCAGCTGTTTCATTAGTCAGGATCATTTATTTAAAGCCCAATGGCAATGAATACACAAACTATAAAATGGTCAGGAACAGCTGGGTCCAGTTTTGACCAATCAAAAAGCTACCTACTGACTTTTCCCAGGAACGAAACGGCAATCTTTAGTTCGTTAGTTATAATATACTAGCTGTAACCCGCGGGCTTTGTCCCGTTTAACTTCTTAATTTTCAAGATAACCTTGTTCGCATGGCTCAATCACGTCCTGGTTGAAGTTTGTTCGCTACGCTCACTCGCCTCCAAATTGAAGCTTGTTCGCTACGCTCACTCACCTTTTGGTTGCAAATTAGCTGTTGTCATAAATGTAAAAGAAATAATAGTGCTGCACCCTGTTGGTAATCATTGTAACTTTAATGCAATTGAACATCATAGAACAGAACCAACTTGTTTAATTGAAACAGCTGTTAAGATTCAATAATTCCATTTCTCATAAGGTTAACATGGGAAACTCCAGAGCCATTGGGGCGGAGCCCGAAAGGATTTTTGAAATAAGAATATGCCTATATGTTAATCGGGCATGTGAGCTACCATCATGCCAAATTTCAGCCCAATCCGACCAGTATTTTTCGCGTTCACTTGTCACAAACATCCAAACTTTCTCATTTATAATATTAGTAGGATTATTTTTTATTCAGATGTATGAAAGGGTAACAGATACGAAAAGGTATTCTAAGCAAAATGTGACCGTTGCACATATTTCCTTTTCTTTCTCATATAGACCAATCGACATTTACTTCCCGAAGCCTAACTTCGAAATGCTGAGGGACATCACTTAGTTGAAATACCTAAACGAAAATATACATACCATTGTAATCTTGGATATGTAGGTTATTTTAAAAAAATTTGTTATATTGATCCTGTGTTTTAATAGATTTTTGACCATTAAGTGTTCACAACAATATTCACAACAATAATTTTAGAGATTTGTTATCGTATACCCCGTTTCTAAAAGACAAGAGAGGGTTAGAAATGGAATTTTGAAATATGTACCTTCTGCCTCAAAGACAATCACTCGCAGAGGAAACCGATGCCACTTTACTGAGATCATATATCATGAACATTCGGAAGAGAATCGAAGATTTATGAAAGTTCTGAACAGATGATTACAGATTCGCCGCAGGCTCCATGATTTACAATGTAGATGTACAATGAGCTGAATCTTCTCTCAAATATTCGTGAATTTGACACTGAAGTGTCCAAGTGTATGTAGCTCTTTCCTTATGTCCTACTTGGAACCTAGTGACGTCAAGCTCATATATGCACCTTAAAATATGTATTGTGTGAATATATAAAGGTTTTGAGGTTAATAGATTTTTGATATTATTTTAGTATACTTGATATAAAACGTGTCGTGTGCACAATTCTGTACAAATCCAAGCTCGAATTACGAACCACAACGGAACACGTTTCCAGAGTAAAAGCCTTGAAAGAATGTGGTAGGAATTGCACATCGATGTAACTGTTATAGATGTCAGAGATGTTAGACTCTTGGAGGTTTTCCTTGTAGAAATTGCTACAAAACTTGTTAACTATCAATGTTCAATTGGGAAAATAGTTCAAACATATTCGTTCAAACAGATGTTGTGAATCTATAGCGGACAGGGACTGAATCTGAATATTTAACTAGTTTCTTTAATCGTGTCTCTTAACGGGGTGGGGGCAAAAATAGAATGTTTTTTTATCAACAGTGGAAAATTACCATTGGTTATAGAACAAAATTAACCCCCCTCCACTATTCCACCCACGCTAACACACCTCGTTCATAAAAAATGTTTTACCATTTAGAGTAGGCTAATAAATTTGTCTTTGTTACAAACAACTGTACCTAATGTTCTTACTGGATCTATTTCATACTTTATTGCAATGTTTTAAATTGAAGTTTTTCCTTTCGTTCACCATCTAAGTGTAACTTTGAATATATTTTCGGAAGGACATTCGCCATACAATATTGTAGAAAGTCAACAACATGATTGTTAAACCGAATCTTAAGTGTGGTCCTCTGCAGGAGGAGGGGTCAGTGGGGTATTAAGACCTAAACTCATTAATTCCACAGATATGGGTCACGATGGAGGCACGACCGAGTCTTCCTCCGACCTTTGACCTGATGCTGAAGATGGTTTGAATACAATGGAGTCGGTACTCGCTCTGCATAAAGTCATCGATAGCACCTGCTAATAAATTTAAATGTTTATCTATCTATACTATTATAAAGAAGAGGTGGTGTCTGTGTGTGTGTTTGTATGAGCTAATCTCAAAAACTACTGGTCGGATCGGGCTGAAATTTGGCATGATGATAGCTCACATTCCCGATTAACATATAGGCATATTTTTATCCCAAAAATCCTTCGGGGCTCCGCCCCAGTGGCTCTGGAGTTTCCCATGTTAACCTTATGAGAAATGGAATTAATGAATCTTAACAGCTGTTTCAATTAAACAAGTTGGTTCTGTTCTATGATGTTCAATAGCATTAAAAGTTACTAGGATTACCAACAGGGTGCAGCACTAGCTCTATTATTTCTTTTACATTTATGACAACAGCAAAAGGTGAGTGAGCGTAGCGAACGAACTTCAACCTGGAGGCGAGTGAGCGTAGCGAACGAGCTAACCTGAAGGCAAGTGAGCGTAGCGAACGAGCTAACCTGAAGGAAAGTGAGCGCAGCGAACGAGCTCCAACCTAAAGGTGAGTGAGCGTAGCGAACGAACTTCAAAAAGAACCGAAATTTCTTAAACCATGTCCTCACTCATAACTGCTATAAGCATTTGATACTTATATGCCAACCCCGTACGAAGGACGGGTACTCTGCTAGTTACTCAATAAAACTAACCCTGAGGCGTTCGATAGCTTTCTTCATCGATGGGTTTGGTTCACGGATAGTTTAATTAAATGGACATAGGATGTTTTGGATTTTCGGATAGTTTCGATGCTACTTTCACTTGAATTCCACTCGGTGTGAAATTAGTTAATTTTTATAAATTTCCCCGAAAGTAACGGAGTTAGAACTGATAGTTACCATCGTAGTTAATTAGGAAAACAAAATATAAAAAAAAAACATGCTTAATTTTCTATTACTGAAGCTATACTTATTTCTATCCTAGGTAATAGATTTTAGAATCCATTGTAATTCGCTACTGAGGAACCCAACATACTCAAAGTTATTAACTAGAGTTTGCAAAGGTTTGTGATGACTGAAAATCCTTACTCATGGAAGATTTGTTTCGATTTAAAAACAGAATCCTATACGATTACTACGATGACTTTTGATTGTTATTGCCTTGATGGTTACAGTACAGTGTCCATCTACTAAATGGAAGGTTGCTTCGATTAAATTTACTACTATAACACTTAATACGATCACAGTTACTAAGATCACAGTTACTACGATCACAGTTACTACGATCACAGTTACTACGATCACAGTTACTACGATCACAGTTACAGTGATCACAGTTACTACGATCACAGCTACTACCATCGGAGTCCACTTGTAGGTCCCTTAGTTGTCATTAGCTGTATGGGCTATTAATTAACAGCTGTGTATAAGGAATATGTCGGCCTTAGTCACTAACTGGTGTAAAGTTACAACGATCACAGTTATTGCCTCAACGATTCGCTCCCTCGAGTCACTAGAAGCGCTGCCGGTCTTTAAACACGAATCGCGATGTTCGTGACCCGCTCAAACTTGTTAACACGGATTACGATAAGCCTAGATTATGACCACAAGTGGAGAAGTGTGTTAACAAGCCATCCCGAGAAAGGTGCACGAAGTTGGATGAACCACGGATCGCTGACTGAGGCTGCCACACAGAGTGACCGATTACTTGATTGCTTTACTGGATTTTATTTATATACTAGGATAAAATTGTATTAGGTGGTATAAACGACTTATTTTGGCATCTAATTAGCTTGGTGTTTCTAAAAAAATTTACTACACTATAGACAAAGTTGCCTTTACCCCACTTTAACATAGGGCTTATTGAGCTTATGTTTGAGGTGGTGCTTCATAAAATTGTCTACTAAATGGCTATTGCGCTACAAATTTCGCCCTACAAAATTATACATACACCCTTAGTTTTCTCTTAATCAGCAAACATTTTGTTTAAATGAAAACACAGTGGTAAGTTTATTTTCAAGAGTCAGATCTGATAACTGTTTAAAATTTTCTTTCATCATAGTTTTACATACCGTACAATTATTATAAGAAAACATTTGTCTCAATGCAAATCTTCCAGCTAGTTACAGTACGCAAACGTATTCATATGTCAAATAACTATTCATTATTCACTTTCCCATTTAAAACACCGCAGCCGATAACTCACCGAAGCGACCTTTACACCCTCACTGCGTAGTGCATCATAGTCGATTGTGATAATTCAAAAGTAATCGGTGATTATATCGATAGGTCGATGAAACACCAGGCAAGTGTAGGAGATAAGCCGTCATTAATCACGGTGAGCCGATGCGAGTATCACGATGGCCGGGTCGGGTGTCTGAGTGTCGTGATGTTCAGCGCATCACAGCGCACGCTCGGCCCCGATCACTGCGACGCTTTCCCCGCGCATGCGCATGTCCCATTGTCGGCGAGGCGCATCAGCTGATACAGTGCGCAGGTTGGTGGGAGGTGCGCGATGAAATGCGCGTCTGACAGATAATTATGGTTGCACGTCCCAGATGCACTCTGACCCTTGCTTCTGACTGAATGATGCGTTTATGTGCTTGGGAAATTTATGGCGTTGACGTTGTATTAATTTTTTATGGTCAGTATGTGTTAGGAAATTGCCTGGAACTGTGATTGAAAGTGCTCTAGTGTTACTATTTCGTATCACAACTACTGTTAAAGTTGCACTGAAATTTACTCTGCGAATGATTAGAGGTTATAAAAACAGGAGACCACGGGGAAGGTGTATTTACCAGAATCAAGAGTTCTACTATAATGTATGTACTCGCTGGGGTTAACTAATAAACTGTAGGAATGGTTTTATCAACATGATATGAAAAACGTAGTGTTATAATCAAAGTAAGCCCAAAAAAGATAGCTGGGACTGGGGATAATACATAAAATATTAGTACCTGTATCAAAAATATTGGTGGTCCACTTTAAGCAATATTTCCTCATACAATTTTCATTGATTCCTTTAAAAAATAGCTATTCGTATTAAGTGAGACCTGTAGTGTACAAAGAAATGTAATTAATCTAATTACAAAATAGTAGTTGTTTATTATAAAACCTAGTAGAGTTTCCTACATTATACTGCAGTATTGCAAACGTGCGTGGTTTGCTCACTTTTCCTAGCATAGATGCTTGTCAAGTGTCAAATTTCTTAGGGCCGCTCTGTAATTAGTGGCCCGAGTGTTAAATTAAAAATATTCTCTACTCCAGTCGTGCCCAAGTCGTAACTTGTAATGAAACATTTGTAATCTAACTGTAGACTGGAAGGTTTTGACCATGCATTTTGTTTGAACATGGTAGTTAGAAAATTTTATATTGCTGTGGAGACGATGTGGGTTGTAAATAATAGTATTCTTATATAAGTTTTGTGTGCTTCCATACTTTACTCATCTCGGTAATGAACGTGGAATAAAGTAATTGTTGGAGGAACTATTTGAGGGAAACTATTAATTGCTGCAAGCTGTAAACCTGTGTACTAATTATTTTGACTTTTCATACGCAAAGTGTTTTTATTATACTACGTTTTAGAAAATAAGAAAACTCCTCCCGTTTTCAATTGTGCTATTTTTTTATTACAAATAAATAACTTGACCTTAATTTAGCACATCATTACAAAACTTTCGTTCTTCCACAGCTTGTAAACTTGTACCAAATTTGAGTTAAACTCCCAGTGTCTTTTTTTGCTACAAAATATCCATCCGTAGGGCTTTTCCCATTGATTTTAAAGTCGTGTTAGTATAATCGAGCTATCTTTTATAACGGGTCAGTAATTTATTCTTAAGCTTTGGATATTCGAACAAGTAAATAATATAAATAAATGAAACCCCGGGATGTAAAAGCTTTGACTATTGATACAAAAGTCAATGATAATAAATGTTGCATACTGGGACACTTCGTCCGTCGAAGTGGTTTGTGGTGAGGCGACTACTTTATTAATAATTGATACTTTAAAAATTTACTACTGTATTGAAACTTAAAAAAACTATATTGTCCAGGTTAGCCACCATTTGTATAAGTCAGTTACTGTTTGGTATTAATCCTACCTAATAATTTTTATCATAATTATCTTCGTAATAATTTATATTAAATAACGATAATTATTAATAAATTCCAGGTATGTGATTAGAACGTTTCAACAAGAATTATAATTATTAGAGCGTTGGTAATGAATTTTATTTACTTACTTATGTGAAAGGAGCCTGTACTCACCTTATTACCCATTTATTACTAATTTTATTACTCATTTTAGTAGTCACTTCATTACTAATTTCACTTAGGACTATTAATGTGATTAGTTGATAATTATTTGACAATTAAAAGTGTTCACATTTCACCAAAGTTATTTATTCTTAACACGATCCCGGTTAGGTCACCAAACCTAATCGTGAAAAGCCAGAGTACAGTTAACATTAATTTGTAACTAGCTGCTGTACCAAGACCCCACTGGCTGTACTTGTGCTTTACAACGGGAAGAGGACACGAAATAGAAACATTTTGATCATTACAACATTTTACATCTGTTGTATCAAAATAGTTACACATCCGCCAACGCTCTTAGAAACAAAATTCAACCTTTATGACCTTTATAGCACCGTTTGTGACTTTTAAATCTAACTAGTGTACCGGTTGCTCGAACTCGAGCAATTGCTAAGTATTACAGGCGTTATTTTAAAACGAATAACAGCCATAATTTCTGATGACTTTAAAAGATTCGACTCAAAGATTATGGAAATACTCGAGATGTACATAACAGATCGACATAGCCTAATCAACATTTCTTGTAAATATCTTATAATTTTCCAAAAGCTGATCTTGCTTTTCAGCGTTTTCTACAAATAGCCTTACTCATAGCCGCATTAGGTTGTCCATAATAACGATTATAATTAAAAAAAAAACATTTCTATTTCTTCTCCTTGGTGGTGTCCTATGACTTTCCTATGTTTCCATAGTTTGCAAATCGGCTCTTTCAATGATTACTAAAAAAATCAGCACAGTGTTAATTCAGTTTCCTTTTTAGTAGCCTATATAAAATTATCCAGGCTCTCTCGCTTTTTCCATTCTAATATTTACGCCAACCCAAATTCAAATGGTAAATATTTCATTTTAACCAAGTCAGTAAATGTTTGTAGCTAACTTTTAAATTAGCCAACGGATACCACCATTAGGTTTTGATTAATTTTAAATCTTGTGTAGGCTGATGTGAGAAAAACTTACCAAATTTTCGAATAACATTTTCACATACATGATTTAAATCTTGAAGTTCCAAAACTACTAACTTAACTATTAAATTTAAATAAACATTTTTTAGGTAAATCTTTTTCAAAATAAATCACAAATTCTTCCATCTTCACTCACAATAAATCATTAACACTAAGATCAGCTGTTATAAATTTTAGAAATTTTGTTGTGCCTTATCAATAGTCTTTTGAAATATTAAAGAAACGATATATATACTATAAAAAGTTGTTAACTATTAATTTAGCTTGTATCCACACTTGCGCCTTGTTCATAAGCTTGCACACTTGGGCGTACCTTACCAATTAGCTAACGTGAAAGCCAAATAACAGGCACAAAATCGCCACCTTGAATAACAAGTGCCTTCTCAAGTCAATAATTACACAGTTGACTTCTCCGTTGCTCTTATTAACGTCATAATTGGTTGAGGTTTACTGTGCAAAAAACCTACGTCATGCTATTTAGAAGGTTTAACACCTATTGGATTTATTAGCCTAGCTAGTTTGTTCACATAAAACTGGGAATAAATAATAACATACATACAGAAAGTCAATGTTATAAGGTTTTTGTGGTTAAAATAGTTTTTTCATGTACATTATAGAAGAGTACAAAACCAAATGACAAACTAATTGTAAACTATTTAATCTTTTATAGTAAACAATCATAGTACCGAATGATAGTAGAAAACATTTAATCCTGACAATAAGTACCTATCCTCTGTAAGCAGCTCAATCAACTATTTTCTTTGAAAAATTGCTACAGGTTTTCCGTGTATCATAGTGTACCATAGTGCCTAAAAGCTCAATTTTTCAGAATCTAGGTCACAGAGAAATTGGTCTGTAATTTGTTGGATTACACATTTTTTGGAAACTACTGAAATAACTTATCGGAAAAGCTACATGAATAAGTAAGTCTAATCTACTTTGTTTTGTTTGTTCCTGAAGAAGGCTAATGCCAACATATAGAACTTTCTTAGTGAAAAGTGTGTGAATAGTTTATTTGTTATAATAAGTCTAATCTACGGAACCAAAGATAAAATCATTGATAAAGCATAATCCTTATAAAACAGCTGAAGCCAATTTTATTGTTAGTTCTGTCCGGTGCACTACAGAGGTCGTGGTTTGTTTACAATCCGTTTCTTGTGTTTTCAGTTATTTAACACCTCGTTTAATCAAATAATACTATCTAATCATAAACAATAACTCGTCCCCTAGTTATGCATTTAAGCAGCGACGCGCAAATCATCAAATTAACCCTAAAATAATACTGTAGAAACAAATTTTTGTCGACATCAGTGTCACCAACCACTAGACATGAAAAACGAGCTTCAAAATCTACAATGGCATGAGAAGTATACTTGTGTTGGTTATATTATTAGTCTAACCTACGAAACCTTTACATAAGAGTGTCTAAGGAATATGTCGGCCAAAATCATTGGGGATGTCATCCAAGACCTATGCAACCAAATTCCATTGGAGATGTCCTCAGGGCCGCTTTCCCCAAATCACGCTTAACTTGAGCTAGTTTAAAATTAAGCTTGAGCTTAAGCCTTTGTTCGTTTTCTCCATGCCCACAGGTAAAAGGTTTAGTTTAAGCGTCCATTTGTTTTGGTTGGCTGCCCTGTTTGTGTTTTTTTTTCGTGTGGATTGCTTTAGATCAACTGTCAAAAGTTATGTTTATGTTGTATTAAATAAATATTGGATGAGAGGTTAGGATACAAATATAGTGTTATAACTGCTGCTGAGGTTTCATTACATTATTTAAGTTCAATTTAATATTTCATAAGTAATTCATCTATATAATTATGATAGTGGCGTCCCCATCTTAAATAATTGATAATTGATAATCTTGGTTAGGTATCCTTTTTTATTTAGTTTAGTAGAAGAATCTGAAGTGATGGAAGAATCTAGGGAGGCAATGCCGTTCAGATTACTCACATTATTAGATTAGTGGTCAGCACATTGTGTATCTGTGGGAACAATTATTTGGCTTTGTAATTTCTGTTCATGTTACGTTTTGTTGTTCAAAGAATTGTCAGCCTTCAGCAAACAAATTCTTTCAAAAACGGGTGGTAATGTTAGCGTGTCACCGTCCCTAAATTAAGTGTAGTTTAGTTGTTTTTTTGCTTTTTGTATTTAAGATAAGCTGTAACAATTTCCTTAGTTCTTTTTGGCCTTTTAGGCTTATCTAACGGTGAATCACGTGATTTCAATGCAAGTATAAGAACAAAGAGACACGTCGCAGTTACTTGATCCTGCATTGGAATAGAGAGGGGCACACGGGCATTGTCATCTAGGTATTAATCGCGCTTCAGCCATCATACTGTTTTCATCATTTCTCAAAGTCAATATCTACACACACATTGTTATCTATTCGAATAAACCTTAATCTCAAGTTTTCAGCATCAAAACTATTATTTTATTTTTATCTTCCCGTCCTCATTAAGACATACTCTCCCTTTTTAGAGTAGTGGTGGTAGCGATACCACCTGTAGACCCTTGGACTTTACTGGTGACCGGTACAATTAAGGAATGTTCCTGATGCAAAAAAAAATCTATTTAACAAGATCCAATTTTGAGGTTATATTATTGGAAACAGACGACTCATCGACCTCTTTCAACAGCTTTTCTTCTTCTTCTCTGCTGAGCTTAAATAAAGCCTTGTGTTAAACCTACTGTAATGGTGGCTTAAAATGTTCTTCAGCTTAAGCCTCATTCGGAGAGTGGGGAAAGTCAATATTGAGCTTAAGCTGCTACTTAAGCTAAACATCAAAAGGAATATGCCGGCCTTAGTCACTAACAAGACTACAAGATCGCGCCACTCATCCCACACTCATCTCCATTCATACTTGGCACATACCTATGTATGGTCGCCATTTCAAAAGACAAGTATTAAAGTACAATACCATTTCAACTTTAAACTGTGTACCGCCACGACATAACATGGCGATCTCAGTTGAAGAGACATAATATTTCGGCGGCGAAACCTCACTCTCAGGCAATCTTTTGAGACCCGCCACAATTATAGCTGCTCGGTCGGGGTCGACCATTAACAAAATTATTAAGGGTTGACGGCGGGTGGATCCAAAAAAATGAATCAAGCGGGAAAAAAGATTAAATCCCGTAGCAAGAAAGACTTCAGGGTGGTAGAAAGAGAGGGAGAATTAGAGAGACCGCATTCCAATCCAAACCTGAGAAACTCCCAGGCTTAACTTCTTTGGGGATTGAGTAGAGATGACTCAAGTTTCAAATTACGCGTGAGAAAGTTTTAATTTGTTTTGAGTCGCTTATGAATAATAGAAACATAAAACCAAACCTCAAAATATAACTCCATGATTAAAACATGGTTTGAATTGCTTTAGAATGGAACATATTTGTTAAGGCATCATTAAAAAATATATAGGAAATTGTATCATAAATGCTTTACAAGCATTTAGGCATGTTGTCTCCATGCAGTATTTATATTACTGCATAATTTAGTAAGAGTTGACCCAATAACGAAGGAGCTTTCAAATAGATTTTTTGACGATGGAATTACAAGATATTGAGGTTTATTTTGATCCCTAGTAACTCTTAAGAATACATAGGTACAACTAAACTCAATTTTTATTTCATGTAATTTATATAATTTTAGACTTATGTTTTCAAACCTCTTCTTAATATTCATTTCAACCTAGATTTTGAAAAATATGTAAAAATTATAACTATAGTTAGAAGTTTTAAGTACCACTATATTTTAAGATTGAATAAGGTCAATATTTCAGTTTCAAGCTTAACAAGTTTTAAACTATTTTGTTGTTAACCATGTCTAATTGGTACATTGAACTGATATAATTTTCTTCAAAAATGTTTATACCTACTTTTAAATGTATGGAATGATTTTGATCGATATTATTACCGGTTTAGCCTATTTTATAGAAGCATTGTGTTGTTTTTTTATTTTTATTGGCCCCTTTTAAACAGTTATTAGTTAGATGGATAAATATAGTGACCGAAAAGTAGAATAGAAATAAATTTAATTCATCTATTTGCACTTGCTGTATCGAAAATGTGTCTTATTTACAACAAAAGCACTATAATTGTAGTATTAAAAATTGAAAATGCTGTTATTGAGATTAATTGCTTCTGAATAACATTGTTGAACACATAGTGACCCCGGTTATTCATTGTTATTTGTTGCAAATTGATATACTTAAGGGAAAATGTTGACATTGATTTGATAATAAGTAGATGATAAAAGTTTGAATAGTATAGTTAACTTCAAAAGTTAAACCTAATTAAGTGATGAAAGTACTCACCAACAGTCCCTGTACAGTCACCATGATGTGCGTGTGCGCGTGCGTGCGTGAGGGCGTGATGAGATGATGAGGTGACGCGAGGAGGGTCTGCCCAACTGGGCCGCCGCGCCCTCTCGTCCAAATATATACCTCAACCCTGGCCCTGACCTAACCTGAGTCACTACACTACTGAATCAGAAGTGATCCGGTGTTGTCCTCCAAGACTTGGGCAACCGAATTCCATTGGAGATGTCCTTAAAGAGCTAGGTAACTGAAACCATTGGGAATGTACTCCGAGACCAAGACAACTTAAACCATTGGTGATGTCCTCCGAGATCTAGGCAACTCAAACCATTTGTGATGTTCTTCGAGATCTAGACCACGCAAACCATGGTGATCTCCTCCGAGATCTAGGCAACTCAAACCATTGGAGATGTCCTCCGAGACCTAGGCAACTCAAACCATTTGAGATGTACTCCGAGACCAAGACAACTCAAACCATTGGTGATGTTCTTCGAGATCTAGACCACCCAAACCATGGTGATCTCCTCCGAGATCTAGGCAACTCAAACCATTGGAGATGTCCTGCGAGACATTCTCAACTCAAACCATTGGTGATGTCCTCAGAATCCTAGGCAACTCAAACCATTGGTGATGTCCTGCGAGACCTTCTCAACTGAAACCATTGGTGATGTCCTCAGAATCCTAGGCAACTCAAACCATTGGCGATGTCCTGCGAGACCTTCTCAACTGAAACCATTGGTGATGTCCTCAGAATCCTAGACAACTCAAACCATTGGTGATGTCCTGCGAGACCTTCTCAACTCAAACCATTGGTGATGTTCTCCGAATCCTAGACAACTCAAACCATCGGTGATGTCCAGCGAGACCTTCTCAACTGAAACCATTGGTGATGTCCTCAGAATCCTAGGCAACTCAAACCATTGGCGATGTCCTGCGAGACCTTCTCAACTGAAACCATTGGTGATGTCCTCAGAATCCTAGACAACTCAAACCATTGGTGATGTCCTGCGAGACCTTCTCAACTCAAACCATTGGTGATGTTCTCCGAATCCTAGACAACTCAAACCATCGGTGATGTCCAGCGAGACCTTCTCAACTCAAACCATTGGTGATGTCCTCCGAATCCTAGACAACTCAAACCATTTGTGATCAATTTTCTTTATATCATCGATATGTCTAAGCTGACGTATAATGCCATGTATTGTCATTTGACAACCGTAACAAACTGTTTGGCACATATGTAGCACAGTCTTCACTGTTCGCAAACACTGTCAATATGTACTTTCATGTAATTTGAATGCCCATGTATTGGATCCGGCACTGATCTGAACGGAAAGCTGATAGGCATTGAATCGGTAATTATTCAACTTGCCGTTCTTGCCTAGAGAGTTTCAATAATAATTGAAACTTTAGGCAAGATCTCTAGGCAAGAGTGTTAGTTAGTCATAATTTGAATATCAGCTTATTGGCTTGGAAGAAATATTTATCAATGAATCGAACTCAAATGTGTTATCATCATGGTTATTAATATTACAGAAGTATTTCAGTCTGATTAGGTGCCTAGATACTATAAGTTCCTTGTGAGCTCCTTGAAACCTGTACTTGTTCCAAAATGTTAAAATAGAGTTGCACCATATTTATTTTAAAATTTTGTGCACATTGTTGTGTCATTGTGTAGTCATACAATGCGGTGATTTAACGCAGCCCGAAATACAAGTATAGAATGTCGCTGTTTCCAAAGGAATCTTTTTCTGGCATCGCTGCTTCCTCTACCCGATTCCAAATTTGATAATAAGTTGCCATCGTCTTTTGCAAACAGTGATTCTCTGTCTTGTAATTCGGGTTACATCAAAAACCTGTATAATAGATTTTACACACCCTAAGACCTGTACAGAGAAAAGTGACGGCTATAAATTAGAAATCAATCAAAAACTAGTTTATCTATTACCTATTACAGTATGTTAATTTATTTGTTACTGTTATTTCAAATGCACGCGGTTACCAGTTTTAACTATATGAGAAATAGTTGAATGAATCTACTCAGTGTCCAAGGTCAGTGAGTGTATTGCATCTCCATTCACATTTCATCGCATGATTTAAACACCCGTGGCTAGATTCTCACGGCTGTGATATTTACGAGTAGAAGAACACATAAACATTTCGACAAAGTCTTGCATCACTGTGGTCATTCACAGGGCGATGACCTGCTGTAATATAATAATCGACGCTAGACGAAGAAGTCTTAGTCATTTCCATAATTCTCACAGGTTTTCGGTCCTCCTCGGGGTTCGGAACGGGTTAGAAACCCTTTTTGATGTCCAGCGGCTTCGAAAAAGGATTTTTTCCTTCCCCCTCCACCTCATAAGAGCTTCCTGGAACGGTTTAGCCCCAGCAAAAGGGGTGATTAGAGTAATTGTAATCTATTACTGCACGCAACCCTTGTTTTACATTATTCCAGTGTTTGTTATCAATCAGGATAATTTGTGATCGTTTTCTGTGTAAACCTGATTCTATACCTCGAGATGGTGGTCTATAATTGAGCTTATCATGTGTTTGAATTGTAATTCTTAATCGAAACTCAAATTCTCTATCAATCCATTATAAGAGAATGAAATTCACTTTATTAAATCGTTGAAATATTCGTAAATTGTGAATGAAATACTAAACTATACTTTAGCAGCCCATGACATCTTTACATTTACCTAAAACCTCTTACGGATAATTGATTTAAAAGTAAAAATAAATTCGAATTAGCCTCATTCGTTAAAAACTATACAATAAATATTATCCATTATCTTATATTTAGTTCATACATCTGTTAAAATAAAGTTGTTTACGTTATATCACTTCATTATATTTACGTTTGATATTTGACTAATGTAAACATAACGATTGCTGAAAATAAAATCATTTTAGTTATTGATTCAATCATGTACTTATTATTCTAATATATACCGATTTCGTTCGTGCAGTTTCAAACGTCTTTGAACCGGATCAAATAATTCCAACCGAAATAAATTTAGCGTCAGCTGATCTTTAACTCTTTTCCATCTCATTATTTGAAACATGTGTAGTTGGAAGACAACATAACCAAAGTCTTGACACACATTGAGGAAACTCAGAGTGGTATTTTAAAATCTTGTCTGAGTGATTGCACTAGAATTTCCGCCATGTCTGAACGGAAAGCTGTCATCAAAAACGCCGACATGTCGGAGGAGATGCAGCAAGACGCTGTGGACTGCGCAACTCAAGCTCTCGAAAAGTTCAGCATCGAGAAGGATATTGCTGCCTTCATCAAGAAAGAATTTGACAAGAAGTACAACCCTACGTGGCATTGCATTGTGGGAAGGAACTTCGGCAGCTACGTGACCCACGAGACGAGGCACTTCGTGTACTTCTACCTAGGCCAAGTCGCCGTGCTTCTGTTCAAGAGTGGATAGAACTTGGCAAATGAACTATGAGGCAGCCTAAATGAAAATTTAAGGTCTTGTACGTAAGCGATATCTTTGAAGAGGTATTTGATTTTGAAAGCGGAAAATGGTATGGACTATTGTAGTTTGAGAATTTTTGTTTTATGTGGTAAATTTTTGTTTTGGTCATGCATATTGAATCAATGGAATTAATTAATAAATTGTTTTAGTTTTTGTTATGTTCTGTTTTTATTTTTTCAAACAACTGAACAATCAGCATTCAGGTAATGTAGTAATAGTAATTTAAACATTTAATAACAATATGTAACAGGTATTAAAGAATATTAAAAAAGTTATAAGTGTGGAGTAAAAGCGATTCTCCATATTTTGGAACTAACGACGATATTTTTTAGAACCGTTGAGATCCAATAAATAGAACGCAATATTTTTGGCAGATGGTTTTGGCTACTAACTTTGCATCCTCCTCATGTAAAATTAAAAGGTCTCTCGGTATGTCACTCATGTTCTCAAATTTTACTCATCTCATATTCGTCGGAAATGTTAAAAAGCTCTACCATATTCCTGCCATATTCAAAGACGCTTTTTCAAACTAGAGTACGGTACTAAGCCAACTACACTTGTTGTCATTCGACAATAGGCCTAAGATGCCCTCTTTATGGACTTTACTCACTCCAGTCCTGACTATTTTCCCCTGCGTTTGCGATGCTTCTAAGAAAAAAAACTTACTTTAAACCCTAGTTTTAGGTTCCATAGATAGACTATAAAAAATTGGTCAATACAATTTGGCTAGCCGTTGATTTCAGTAGTTGTTTTGCATTGCATTTCTTGCTGTGTTGTATGGTTTTATCCATTCACATGAAGACTGACTAACGTATGGAATATGCTAATCTTTCCTCACTTCATTGAAGTTATCAATCAAGCAGGCGCCACAGAACACAGTTCCAGGCTTGTTTGTGGTTGTACACCCTCGAGTACGTTTACCTTGCTCTCCTGGATCTTACAAAGGGTTTGTTTATTCTCTGAGAAGAATCCCACCAAAACAAACACTGAATCCTGTGGTTCCGACCGGAATGACCGGTCAATGAATGAGTCTCTAGCGTCCGGTCCATAGATCACTGTGGCACATACAAGCACATAACGGTCCTAGGAGAGAGGTGGACTTTGGAAAAAGTGTTTTTCAACTTCTAAAACTCCAAATCACAACTAGCGTTGGTCAAATAAAAATAGCTAAGTTTAAAGAATATTGGTCTGTAACTAAAACTTGTGTTAAAGATCAATTATTGTCGATTGTGTATATTTTCTTGAGCTTAATAACTGAACAATTCATTTTTTATGGAAACCACTTCCTAACAATTAAGACTAGAAAGAAGTACCAACTTTTGCTATGCGGTTATTGTGTCCTCTGTTGATTACCACATGTTTATCGAAATTGAATGTTTTCTTGGCATTACCACGCATTGCCTGCCTAAGAAGTTATCGACTTGGCTGTTCACCCCTGAAGCAACTCTTATCATTTTGAAGGTGACTCATGATTGGTGTTCCACTAAGCTGATGGAGGCGGAGTGTCTAGACAAAAACTAGGATGGAAGATAGGGGAGAGTTCAAGGCTATGCGTTCAACCCTTTAGTTAGATGTTTGAGGTGTTTCACCTTTAAGTAAATTCCATCGGGTTGTCAAGAAGAGGCCCGCCACTAGTAAAAGTTTCTCTATGCAAGTTAGGAAAAGTCAGGTTAGGTTAGGTTTTGAGTCAATGAAAGTTGGCTAGGTTAGGTTCGGAAGTCATATAAGTTGGCTGGGTTAGGTTAGGTTAGGTTGGGTTGGGTTGGGTTAGGTTGGGTTAAATCAGACGAAGGTTAGGTCAGAAACTAGGTTAGGTTAGGGTAGCGCACCGATTTCATTTCCATTGGGCAAATTTTCAGCCCACTTTTTGGATGAGATCTAATTCCATAAATTAGTTGAACACTGGAAGTCAATAAGGCTGTGAATAAACTAGTAATTGTTTTAGGCCGACATACACAGATTCCTTTCAGGATCGTTCCTAACTCGCATCATACACTCGGGGTTGCCCTAAAATTAGGGAACACATAAGATAAATTGCTACTCTCTCCTAATGCCAAATTAAACGTAAACGTGTCATTATAACGGTTAAACAGTTTTTCTTGTACTTTTTGATAATAATAATCAAATTGATGCAGGATAAATAAGTGTTTTTAGCATGTCACCAAACGAAAAATAACATTGCAATGAAGAAATTTAACTTGTCTTTTGGTAATAATAATGTTCACACCATTTCAGCTTGAATATAATTGTAATCTAAAAGTTAATTTACCCTTGAAGGAATAATTTATTCAAAGTCCAGTTACAATCTGTCTAACAAAATTATACCACCATTGAATTCATTTTTCAATCTATTAATTTGGTCCTGAGAGGGAAGCTGTAAAAGGTGTTGTAAATGATCGTAAGATCTTATCGGTCTAATGAACAGTGACGTAAAAAAACAGAAATCAATCAGTCAAATTCCTCTGGTTTGATGGACGCCACCAGCAATGAAGGTGAGGTAATGTATTCACGGCGCAGGGTCCAATATGTCTGCCCTGGGGTTAGTAGCATTCTTCTTACCTCTAACAATTATTCCTTGAGCTCCCGCTACACAAATTACAAAATGCCGAGAATTCCAGACCTGACGCCAAGTCCAGCGTCAGGGAATCTTCTTATCTCGAATGAGTTAGCAGTAAACTATGAACTATGTTGTTGGGCCCTCATAGAAAAACTTCATTATGGAGAAGGTAAGTGTGCAATGAATGTGTTAAATGTATTAGACAATAAGATGAATTTAAACCTTCAAATCGTCCACAATTTGCTCTTCGTCGTGTTGAAAGACAATGAATCAACTTTTATGTATTACATGCATAGCATTATTATTTTTAGACAATGCAAAATGGTTTGTAACTACCAATAAAAGTTTTAAAAAGTTAAAACTTTTCCTTCGCTGTCTATTGGTATTAGGATCTTGAGGTTATAAGAAAAACTTGAAACATAGTTTACTCTGAGAGATAACTCAAGACTGATCATAAAAACATGTTTTGTAAGATTGTTGATATCTTAAACTGATCTTGAGATTTTAACTTTTTGTTTTCATGAAAAGTGTTATTTTCTAACGCCGATCCAAGGAGTGCTACACAATATTTTCAAAGAAGGTGGTAAAACCTAAACCTAAACCAAATCTAACGTATAGCGTTTAGAAGATAACGTTTTGACCACAGTGTATCATTGTTACGAATTACAAAAAAAAAACCCCGCCGCAGCAAACCTGCCGTCTAAGCGAATTTCCATTTGGCCGAATTGATTTTCAATTGATCTATTTAAATAACATTAGGTTTAACGAGTACCTAGGTTTGCTGCTACAAGGAAACTAATAAAGTAGTGTTTTTAGTAAAATATTGATAGCTTACTATAAAATAAATAAATTTGCCAAGTTTGATCAAAATATATCCATAAACAAGCAAACTACAACATTTTACAATATTCTCCATAAGAATAACATGGGAATTTTAAATTTACCATTTTTTTAGTTTTCTCCGTAACCAATAACCGTACAAAAACACTTTGATATACTGAATTGTTTGTTTTTTTAAGCTCTTTAAGAAGGTTTAGAGAAAAATTAAGAAATTTTGTGTTTTGAGGGTAAAAAGTGAGAAAACCCTATTTTTACCCCATAAAACCCCCCATAAAACCCTGTTACCATGGTCCGATCATGCTGGATCGCGAACTCATTCAAGTTTATCCCGCCTTACACCTTCAAACCAAATTTCATCAAAATCGGATAAAAATTACTCAAGTTATCGTGTTCACGGACACATATATATATATAAATCTATATATATATATATATATCTATATCTATATATATATATATACATATATAAAAATTTGAACGAATGGTGTTTTTGGCCTCTGGGGACATTAAAATGAAAAAGTAAATCGGTCCCGGGCCTAAGTCTTACCATGAGACCTACGGTAATAGCTACTTCCCTATAGGGAAATTCGCTAAAACAGTCAGTGAAACATTTCACTTTTTTTAACAACACATAAACATCTGTGTTTCATTAACAAGTAGAGCATGTTCAGAATTATGACACTTGTCAAACAACTGATCATTTAGGCCGGTAAATTAACGCATCTATTTTAATCTGTACACATCTGCCACTAGATCTGTATGCTTCTCCCCTTCCAGCCTAAAACCATTGACTATTGGATACAGTTGTTGTATTAATAGTCAAAGCTAAAACGTTATTCAATTCGAGGTCTAGGATTTTTTAATATAACAATATAACATCCTTTTCTGACCCTTTCTTAATATTATGAATGATCGTTTCAGCCAATTTAATTCTGCAAGTTCTTTTATTTCAGAAGTTCTTAATCATGACAAGTTTCATTGGAAGAATACTCTCGCCGCTTCCGTGGTGAAGACCTGTTGTCCAGTGGTTGAGGTGATGAAGTCTGGACCACAAGAAACGTTATCAGATCTGAGATGAGTCAGCTTAACATCGCGGCAACTCTTTGACCCCCCCCCCTGCCACCCCCTCCTACCAAGGATGACTAGGGCTATGGTAATGCTCTTTTCTTGTTTTTATTTGCCCTCCAATATCCGACCTCAGACCCGCTATTGAGCCGCGAACAGCTTTAGATTGAATAGGTGTTGTGGTGTTAGGAAGCTTCAAGACATTTTATCCACGAATATATTGTAATGTTTACTCAAAACACCTACTTGAGTGTAATAATGATTTAAAACCTCTCATATTTTTAACATATGCTTATTTGCAGGTATATTAGGCAGATTGTAGGATAAAACCTATATTGATAGAAGTAGGTTAACATCCAAAAGTCAAAGATTAAACTTATATGCTGTAAAGTACCTATTGACATAGGATGTGTGTTGTTGTGCCTGGTTATTTTCGTCTTCCATCTCATAAATATGTTTAAAATTACATACTCTATGACCTAGGTGCTTCCTGCAACTAAGGTCTGAGTAACAGATTAACATTTAATACAGTATATGTATCAATTGAATAACTACAAAAGATTAAAATTAATTCAAATGAAATTCTTTGGTGTCCATGATCTCCACATTGTTCACTAATCGTTAACATTAAAGAAACATAACGTAATCTAGAACCCCAAGGTAAATAAACAAGCCAGGCCGGGTTTGAAGCGTTTATTGTCGCTTAGTCCTCCTCATCGTCAAAGTTGAAGCGTCGTTTACCGTCGAACCTGAACCCGTAGGCCGGACTGTTGTTGGTGTCCACCAGAGCGGGATGCCGGTGTTGGTAGAAAGAAGCATGGCCGTGGCTGCAACAGGGGTCGTAGTTAAGGGGTTAACAACTAAACTAAACCATTTTTAGGTTAGGTTTAAACTTAGACTATGTATAGGACTCGATTTCACCCAATGTTAAATTTGTTGCCAGCCTTTATTAACAATTTTCAAGAAGTATCCCACGTGGAATTGCATTGTGGGTAGAACCTTCGGCAACCACCATAGCCTCCTCTATTAAAAGGTCATCTACTATTGTATGGCACTGTCGCAACGGCCGGTCTGTTGCTTTAGTAATAACCACAATAACATTAATAACAAACGTAAACATAAACGTTGCACAGAGGTTCCATTGTCAAGTTGCAACAGCTGTTTCGACAGGCCAGAATTGCGGCGTTGCCACTTTTGTCTCGTCGCTATTAGAGGAGGACATCCAAATTAAATGTGCTTACATCTAAAATTGTTTCCAACAGGTTACCTCACCTGGGACGAGAATTGCCGTTCTCAACGCCGTAAGCCTCGCGAGGGTAGAAGGCCTCGAAGGCGGTGTCCTTGCTGGGCAGAACTGACTGTAGGTTTGGATCATCAGGATCATAGGGTCGTCCCAGGACAGCGGTCATCACACAGCACAGAACCACGGCTGCCAACATCTGTACAGAAGAGTCATCAGGAAGACGTGGTGGCATAAAGGGATATTTTTGTCGGTGTCCAGAGAGATTCAGATAATGTTTCATCTATGAAATCTTAAATTGATTACAATGTGTGGGCTATATTTCTTCATAAAGCTGTTGCAATAAATCAAATTGTTACCTGCTGTATCAAGAAAAATGTTTGTAATTAGGAAATGTAATTGCATCGTGAGTAGAGCTTTGTGCTTGTGATTTATACATTCTAAGACCATCAATGCCATAACCACTACTCAATGACACTACCTAATAGGATGGTAAACAAACTATCAAACAAATTAATTTTGAACCAATAAATTATTAAATTACAGTCTCATCTAACTTTACATGATTGGTTTAAATATCACTAAAGTTTCTATTAATTTTCATCCGAGAATAACATTTTTAATTGAAATATTCCTTAGTGTAAATGTAACATTAAATGCAAACTAATTTGATCAAAAAATCATGGTTTAACGTTCTCGCAATAAAATAAGCTTTAGAGCATCAAAAAGTACAATCTGCGGGCCTTGCCCCTTGGGAAAAATTATTACTTAGGTCAATTCCCAGTCTAAGTCATTATTATTGTAAGGATATGTTGGGATACTTAATTCACTTTTATAATTTACAAAAGTATTACTTCCCTTTCAAATTACAAAAATGTCATGTCTTAACTTAACCAACCTCAGCACCACCCTCATTTAAAGGAGTTCGTGAAAGTGGACGGATTTTCACCTTTAATACAATATTAAACTTTGCCACGATTTGAATAATTAACGATGTAAAAATTTACTTTTCTTATGAACTCAGAACTCAACAAAGAGGAAAAGAACAAAACACAGACACAACTCAATGTTAACAAAACATAACATTTTAGTTTTTTGCGTATTCGCAATCTACAAGCCCAAATAACTGTTCAGTCCAGATGACAGTATTTGCTATACTGTTTTGGTTTGATCTAAACAGCCGCCATTGACCAGTGACCACGTGCCTGACATAACCTAGACCGAGAGGAATGACTGCACTTACCTTGACGGCGACTGACGCTACCATCACAAAAACTGGTCTACGCCTGGGCTGCCCTAACCTCTCACTTTCACTGAGACGACGCAACTATTGTTTCAGGTTGCGTGGACGTCCTGGCAAACTGACGAACAAACTGGGCTGTCTTGCCAAACAAACACAGCAAACCCGCCTACCTAAACAGCCTTGAACCCGGGGTAACTCTTGGACGAATGGATAACCGGAAGGTTACTTAGATTAACTACATTATTTTCTTAATTATTGTGCCGTCAAAGGAAGATGTTAAGAGATTTTACCCTAAGAGTAACTGTTTACAGAGATTTGTTTACGGGGAGTTAACTTTTACCGGAGTATTTAACGGTCGTTTATATCGACTAATATCTACGTACCTTTGGCTGTAGAAACATAATTTAACATTTACGACTGAAAAATATCAGTTCCAACTAAAAACCGCTCATTAATGTGAGCGTTAATTATATTCTTACGGATTCATGATTTACTATGTACTGTAGTGAGAGTTCACAGGGTTTGTCAGAGCATCGGTATAGTTAAATGAAAGTGAAATTAAACATTTATTTTTAATTCTTTGATAGTTGATACGCTTCTGGGTTTTAATGATAACTTCTTAGGGAGGGTACTGCAACACAAAAAATAGATCGGGAGGGATCTCTTCGAAATAAGAGATATGAACGTCCTCGCGTACCCCAGCAAGAAACTATTCCCAAAATAACTCAGTGACTTATCCCAAGCCGCCCCGAGATCGTAATCTCGCCGACATCAGTACTCGTCCATGCAGGATAAATCCTGGACCGTTATCAGGTGAACGACCCAGCCCTACGGTGGGAACCATCCTAGAATCACCTGAATAATTAGATAAACCGGTCAGCTCTATTAATCAATAGTCCGGCATGGACCCTGTTGTTACTGGGACATAACCATTCAACAGCGTAGTGAAGACATAACTGAGTAATCGACACGTCTGTCTGGCCTTTGTAGTCTCCCATGTAGCACAGATGGTTGGGCCAACGTTGGCCAACTGTGGGACAGTTGGTCGATGGTTGGTTGGAGCTTCCACAACCAACCAACCGTTGTCCAACTGTATATCTCGTAGTTGGGCCAACCAATATTTACAACTGTGGACCAACATTGGTTCATTGTTAATGAAATACATTAATATGCATTGCTGGGTATCATACATCAAGCCAACCGTTGTCCAACCGTTTTTCACTCCGTTGGACCAACAAAAGATACTTTTGTTGGACCAACGATGGTCCATAGTTGAGTTTACACGACTTTCATTCTCTGGGTCTAGCTTTCACAACATAATTATAAATAAAATATCTGGTATTACAATACCTTTATCAGTTCCAAAAGTTTGCAAAAGTTTTTGGAACTGATAAAGGTATTGTAAAACCAGATATTTTATATATTACAGTTCCGGGGCTACAACAATGAATTTTAATAATTATAATAATGCAAATATTTTTTAAATTAATATTCTTTAACTTATTTGCAACAATTTAAGGGGAAAGAGTAATTAATCATATAACAGGCAATTATGATAGCATTAATAATCTAACAGTAATTAATTAATCTATATTCAAATACCAGTATCCTCTCTAACTCCAAAAAAAAATAACTACTTATGATGCCTTAACAGAATCATATTATACTGTGTAGTATCAAAAATGTTTGAAGTATTGCGACCATTGCAACTGTCGGCTACTCTTTCACCACTTGAAAACTCTCCATATCAACAATCACAGATAGCTCAGTGGTAAAGTAAGAGGCTCACAAGTCGAAGGACCCGGGTTCGAGACCCCTCTGGGCCAAAAAATTTTGTTCTAGTTTTTTTTCAAAATTTGTTTTTATGAACTATTTAATCAATTTACTTAACTAATAATTATGCTTTTCGTACTAAATCTTTATTATTTTGTGTGAAATAAAACGGTTGGACAATGGTTGGCTGGAAAACAGTTTAAAGAGGTGACATTTCTACCGTTGGCCAACTGTGTGGCTCCACAATTTACCAACGTTGGCCCAACCATCTGTGCTACATGGGCTATTACGAGGTTTGATGGCTACGGTTTATATTGTAGACTAACTTAGGGTGTAGTTAAACTGTGTATAACTCGTATCGTTGACATTTGAAACTAGTTGAAAAGTGATGCAATTTTCACCCATATGAGTAAAGGATGAGTGTAGAATGGTGTGAGATCTATGTAGCTTGCTTGTTACTTCGTACTATTTAAGGTTAGCTGGTTCATCAGTCAATATCATTATTTATTTAAAGCCCAATGATCAGGAACATCTGGGTCTGGGCCCAGTTTCGAACCATCAAAAAGCTCTGACTTTCATAGATTAAACATAGTGTAAGAGTCTAAATTTGTTTGCTTGTGTAATTTGTGTGCATTTTTTGCATATAGACTTAACAATGTACATTCAATTGACTTAGGTCTAAGTATGTTATTTTTTCACAAGTTTCATGGCAATGTCAGATGTTTTTTTCAACATTAACTTTTTGGCACATCTTATAAAGAATCAACCGTAAAAAATATGACTGTTATTCGTTTTAAAATAACGCCTGTAATACTTAGCAATTGCTCGATTTCGAGCAACAGGGACACTAGTCTTTTATATTAATACGTGAGGGCTGTTTTTTGTGAACAAAACTCCTCCGTTATTTCTGGACGATTTTAACGTTCAAGGTGTCAAATGATTTGTCTCAATTTGTAGTTTTGCATAAAGGTTTTAGAATTTAAAATCCCTTACCCTTAACAGCAAAAACTCCTCCGTTATTTCTGGACCGATTTTAACGTTTGAGGTGTCAAATGATTTGTTTCAATTTGTAGTTTGCATAAAGGTTTTAGAATTTAAAATCTCTTACCCTTAACAGCACGAGACCCTCTCAAAGGTTGAATTTTCCCCATAAGAATTACATTGAAAACAAATTTAAAAAACAAAAAAAGCTGTTGGCCTATATAAAAATAAACTCACCATCTTTTTTGGGAGTAAATATTGATGTTTGTAATATTTAGGAGGTTATAAATTAACCGAAACAGTTAATCTGTTTTGTTGGAAGAACAAAAAATTTCTTGAATTTAAAGGAGAAATATTGAAAACAGGAGGAGGAGACAATTAATAGGAAATCTTATACTTATGAGAAGAGTAGAATAGAGGCCCTTCACAGTAAGGAATCCAGGTACACAATCACTTGGAGAGATGAATCATTTTTGCCAGTTATGCTAAGCAACTTACTTTGGAAGTAAAAAAAAACCATGAAACACATCATGTTGTCACAGTGATAAAGTAAACCTACCTAAAGTCAGATTAAATAAATACATGCAAGAAATGTTTACTGGTAACAGCTTTAAGTCGGGAAACATTTGTAGAATACACAAAAAAATAAGGACTGGTCCAAAAATGCTAAAATATTTTTACAAGAAGCGTTTATTTATTATTTCAAAGTGCTATTAAATACCGCGAGTATTTCAATTAGTTACATAAGCATTTATTTGGGTCTTTTAAACTCATCAAACATTATGACTGTTATTACTGTAGTTTTAAAATAACATCTGTATAGTACCGGTATTTGACAATTGCTCGATTTTGAGCAACAGGTACACTAGTCATGTTGAATAGAAGATAAAAGCATTATCTCAACTCAAAATCAAATATTTCACTTGAGCACTTAAGTATTTTATGTTATAGATTGGATTACTCAATGATCAGATACTAAGATGAACATGTTAGGTTTTACAAGGCAACTAGTCTTGGAAGATTAAGGTTTCTAGTTTCTGTTATGTGATGTTTCCCATCAAATGACAAGCACATTGCACTCATTTACTGCTACCAGCATCGGCTGCGCCTGGGAGTGACAAGAGTTGTTAATATTAGAGTCATAGACTGAACAAACTACTTCAACAGTTTTATCACCCATTCTGAATTAGCTGAAGATAGTTTGTAAATAAATGTGTATTTTGTACTTGAGTGCAGTATCTCCTAAGGTACATTTAATTACTGATTTTTATCGTATATGCAGACTTTTTAACCAAGTCAAGCTGATGACTTACTGTACGCTAAACCATAATTTATTTAGTGTCAATTATCTCATCTCGGAAACAAAAAAAGGTAGAAAAGAATAGACTCTAGCACAATCTGTGACTGGCTTACAGAATTATGTTCTTTCTACAAAATTTGTGACAGCTGGTCCATAAAGATGGGAAATCTCCTTCAGTAAAAAAATCCAATAGTAAATTTTTAAAGTCTGATATAACCATTGATAAAACATACTCCCTTAGTCTATGATATAACCATACCAAATCTGTTTGCAAACTTAAAGCTTAAGCCACAGCAAAAATTACAACAGAATGTGTGATATTTTGTTTTATCAAAAACATTATAAACATTTTGTTATTAACTCCAGTGTGAATGCGGTTTTCAGTGATAATCTCCGTTTGTTGAAATAAGAGCAGCAATGCAGCCCTTGACAGACTAAATGGAGGCAACATTTTTCCTTCATGGCGCTGTTTGGATGTACCGGTACCCTAATTTGAAACAAGTTCATCAATTCTCCACCATTAATTGTTGCAGTTTCTGAAAAAAAAAGAAAAAAAATACCCCCGCCGCAGCAAACCTGCAGACTAAGCGAATTTCCATTTGCCTGATTGGATTTACACTAAAATGTCTCCTTAAAAATATCACATTTATTCCTGTTTAAATAGAATCAGTTTAACACATACTTAGGTTTGCTGCAACAGGGAGGGTAAAAGTGTTGTTTTATGTAAAATGTTAATAGTTAGTAAGAAATTAAAACATTTTCCAAATTTGGGCAAAATATGTTAATAAACAAGCAAACTACAACAGTTTACTTATTCTCCATAAGAATAACATGGGAATTTTAAATTAACAATTTCTCCGTAACCATTAGGCGCATTATAACGCTTAAATATACTAAATCATTTGTTTGTTGAAGCTCTACAAAATAGTTCGGGAAGAAATTGCAAAATTTTATGTTTTTTGGGTCAAAAATTGGAAAAACCCATTTTTACCCCATAAACCCCCGTTCCCATGGTCCGATCATGCTGGTTCGCGAACTCGTTCGAATAAACGTAGGCTTACACGTTTGTACCAAATTTCATCAAAATCGGATCATTTTTGCTCGAGTTATCGTGCTGACGGACACATATATATATATATATATATATATATATATATATATATATATACAGTAGAACCTCTTTAATCCAAACCCCTGTAAGCCGAACATCCACTAATCCGAACCCCTCATTGCTGTACTCTATACACAGTACAGCAGTTCTTTATTGTATACTTTATTTAATTTACAGTACTGTTTATTCTCACCATGTTTACTACTGTATTAAAAAAACACTGTATTTTACTTTATAAAACATTTTTTCACTTTACCAAAATAATGTTGATCAATTTTAGCCATGTTTTAGCTAATTTTATGTAAAAACAAAACAACAATATGCTCTGTAATCCGAACTATTCATTAGTCCGAACTACCCCTGGTCCCAATTAGTTCGGATTAAAGAGGTTCTACTGTATATGAATTTGAACGGATGGTGTTTTTGGCCTCTAGGGACCTCAAAACGAAAAAAAAAATCGGTCCCGCGTCCAGGTCTTACCATGAGTACTACGGTAATAGCTTATTCCCTATATGGGAAATTTGCAAAATTTTTTTTTTTTTTTAAGAGGTTGGCGGCCTCTTTTAACCTTGCATTTGCCCATCCACATAGACTACAGATCTGTGCGTGGAACGTATCCAGCAAAGCAAGGGGTGAGCCGGTACAGTACAAAGGTGAACTGTACTGATAAAAGTTAGTGGCAGTGACCAGGATCCGAACCCACGACACTACTGCCTTGGGCCCGAAGTCCGCGACGCTACCAACTGAGCCACCGACTCACCAAATTATTCCCTATACGGGAAATTCGCTAAAAAGAATCTATACACCAGTCACCAGTATCCAAGGGATGGCCCAATTGGTTTATTTACACACTAAATATTTATGGGATTAGAAGCATGATCACCAAAATGTCGAGCCTAAAACTCAATATAGGAGAGAATATCGATATTGACAGTGGTTAAGTTCTCATATTATGATCTGATTTATTTAAAGCTTTACATATTATTGAATTACATATAAGACATTTGGCGTAGGGGTTGATGATCCCATCGCCCAGTGGCTAGCCATTGCAAACAGCCTCCCTGACTCCCTACTCTTCAACTGAGCAGGGTCTATCTTTTTACTCCATGTTTTTCTTTTCCCAAGCATGGACCAACTGTCTTCATCTTTCTGTCTCTACTCTCTTCTTCTCCCTTTCCTTCTTCTGTTACAGGCCAACCCAAGGTGGGCCGTGCTGAAGGGTAGATGGTACCAGCCATATTTTGTATGGTGTCTGAATGTTACCTTCTTCAGGATACCAGACGCCCTCCTGCAGTAAGCAGGGTTGCCTGGGCATGCGGGGCTCTGTCCAGGGGCCCTATTTTTGAAATGGTTGACTGTTGAGTTGAGTGTCGAGTCATTCTATTTCCAATCGTTTCGTATTTTTGAAACGGTTGACGGACTTATACAACCAAAACTACTCAACACCTATCGAGCTGTTGAGTGGAGGTTGACTGCACTTTCTTCTTCCTCTCTTTCGGCAAAAAATTACTCTTTTTGAGACGACGCCATATTGTTTTGTTATTGCTTTAATTTACTAATTGCGATTTAGAGGTTATGTATTTGTTGTCAATGTATTAGCACCCAATTATGCGATTGTTTTCTGTAGAATAATCGCATTTTAATTTTATTTACTGTGTCAATACTAGACTATTTAATCAAGGGTTTTATTCTTGTTGGAATGTTTGAAATAGACTAGGCATACTAATTGAACTTATTATAAGATAACTAGCTGACCCGGCGAACTTCGTATCGCCTAAGTTATAGGTTTCCCCTAAGACAGACCGATGGAAAGAAAGTACCGTTACGTTTAATTTTCAAGATGATCTCGTTCGCATCGCTCAATCACGTCCTGGTTGAAGTTCGTTCGCTACGCTCACTCACCTTTGGGTTGGAGCTCGTTCGCTACGCTCACTCACCTTTAGGTTGGAGCTCGTTCGCTGCGCTCACTTGCCTTCAGGTTAGCTCGTTCGCTACGCTCACTTGCCTCCAGGTTGAAGTTCGTTCGCTACGCTCACTCACCTTTTGGTTGCAAATTAGCTGTTGTCATAAATGTAAAAGAAATAATAGTGCTGCACCCTGTTGGTAATCCTTGTAACTTTAATGCTATTGAACATCATAGAACAGAACCAACTTGTTTAATTGAAACAGCTGTTAAGATTCATTAATTCCATTTCTCATAAGGTTAACATGGGAAACTCCAGAGCCACTGGGGCGGAGCCCTTTTAAGAATTTCCAAACGGGAAATAGTTTACGTCTGATTCGCATACCTACAGAATTTACACACCAAATTTTATAACGATCGGTGAAGTCGTTCCGGAGGAGTTTGCAGACAAACACTGTGACACGAGAATTTTATATATTAGATTATTGTTATTAGACCTATGATTTAAGGTATTAAGGATTGTGGTAGAGAGAAACAATATCATAGTTTGTTTGAATACCATTCGCCTAATAAAGGGATCAAATTAATTTAAGTTACGATATGCTTTCAGTGCAATGGCAAATAGCCGCTTTAACCTAAATAAAAAACAATAAAAAATAACATAAAACAAACTGATGAAGGAAACTAAAATAAGGTGATGTGTTCCGAAATAGAGACGAAGAAAGCAAATAATAATGTATTTAGGATGAGTGTAGGACCTAAAGTAAAGTGCAGCCTATGCCTAAACTTATAATTAGCTACACCCTAAAACAAACATCCATAGTAAATTTTATTTTTTATACTTAAGTTTATTACTTTATTTAGTTTACTTTAGTTAATTACTTAAGTTAAGGTACTTTGCAATCACTAAGATTAAGCAAGACATAACCTCAATCTCAATCTCTCAAGAACGGAGTTGACAGTTTACCTCAGTGTCTCGAAATATGGCAGATTGAGATTAGCTGCCAGATTTTAGAGTAAGAAGAGGTTAAATCGAAGTCCGCAAGAACTCTGCATTGTGATTGGTTCAAAATGACGTCATCTGAATTTTTGACGGTCGTATGCTCTACATTTCCACCACGAGTCTCTCAACTAGTGATCCCCAACTCGCTTCCCAACTGTTGGGTTTCAAAAATACCAAATCATGTTGTTGGTTGAGTTGAGTGCTGACGATTGACTCAACTGTCAACCATTTCAAAAATATGGCCCCAGGTCGACTTCAGATCCCTTTGCTTCTCGTGGGAACGCGGGCTATTACCGCAAGTCATGGAAGGGGAGGTGAATTGCCCCGACCTTTGAAGAACTACCCGAAACTAGGAGAACCTGGTGGAAAGAACAATCCTCGTAGAAAAGGGGCAGGAACCTGCCAATACCTACCCTTCTTAGAAGGGCATGGAACCTGATGAAGCCAAGAAGAAAGTGGATAAAAGGAAACATCAGCAGCGCAGGACAAACCGGCGCATTGAAAAGGAATAGGGGGACACAAGAGATTATCCCACACCTGAATAAGAACTGTTTTGAGAATGTTAACAGCTTTTATTACTCGACATTGCAGGCTCAGGAGGTCATCTGAGAAAAAATGAACATGTTCAGGAAAGTGACTGCCGATTACCAACCAGGGGAAGAAACACCCAGACTATTGGCTTAATGTGATGGATTTGTGCGAAAGAGAGCCAAGAGCTTGGGAATGCACCAAGTAGCAGTTGGAGATTTTCTGCAGTAGAACCCTACCTGACACTGAACTTCATTATGGAGTTAGGATTGGAGGGGGTTCTCTAGTTAAAGTCTGGAGACTAGTTTGGGGAACACAATAGATCCTAGAGATCACAGTATAACCCCCCCCCCCCCTAGTGTCATCAGTATTAGCAAATAAGGCATTAACATGAAAAAAACAATAAATATGCAAGACTTAAGCTATGATCCGGTTTATTTAAAGATGAATCACAAAAACCTTAACATGAAAAACAAACAATAAATATATAAAACTTCAGATAACACTAAAAAATACTATATTGTCTCACGGTTGTTTTACTTTGATTGCAGCTAGTCATAATACTATGTCTCTTAAAACAATATTTAACAAATAATATATTTTGAAAACAAAAATAGTTAAATAATTTTAATCAGTTCAGTTATAAATTCTATTTTTCTAATACAGCAAGAATTTATGGTAATTTTTGTTCATTAATAAATGGTAAATTTTTAGATAAATCACATTTAAAAATTCATGTGCCTTTTAATCATTGTCCTAATTGAGCTTTGAAATGTAATGAAATGAAAATGAAATAAAAAATCATTTGTTTACACAGTCAAAGTTAGGGCCACATGGCCCTTTCTTACCCTGTAGCTTTGTAGCTTTTTTGAGGGACAAATATATGCCATGTTCAGATTTTTAAAAAGCAACAATTCATTTAAACCCGTAAACTAATGTAAAAATAGAATACAATCTATAGTTTTTAATTATTATAAAATTGATCAGTATTTTTAATAATTTCATTATAATTTTGCCATTTCCACATTCATTAATAATAATCTGTGATGATTACATTTTGGAAAAATAAATGTGTTAAATTCATTAGACAATAAATCAAATTAAATTTACCAAACAGGCACGTTGCCCTAATAATCACTAAAATATAAAACCTAAATGATTTTTAAAAGTATTTTAATACTTAAAAAATACTTATTTGCAAATACATTAATTAATTATAAAAATAATAACTTAATCCTAAATCACGTTGATATTCGATAGTAAACACACTTTTATCAAAACCGCTTAGCTTCTCAATATAAAAGTATTTCTTAAGTCATGTTTTACAGCTACAGGAACTCATACAGAAATAATTCCATAATGTAAAAGCTACGCTAAAATTAATACAATAAAAGGCGTACATTCCACAATAGTTGTATATCTATTAAAACCTACATTTTCTATCTAATGTCATTTTAAAAATATATATAAAATATAAAATATTTCAACTGGGTGTGAAATAATTTTTCAGTGTTCAATCACGCAAACACATTTTGACACGTAAAATGTATAAACATAGTTCACAACACAATAAACGTAATTTTTAACACAAATGGTACAAAAGAATCCTGATTAACTGAGGTTCTACTAATCGAAGTTCCGTGTTCAGTTCACTGAGTATGAGTATTCACTGGATGTGTAAATTATATTAGCTTCATGTAAATATGGAAGCATTACTGTTGGATTCGGTGATCGGACTGCTAACTCGCTACTTGAGTTGCATGTTGAGTCAGATTCAACCTGTGGCTGCCCCAATTTAATACTGTCGTTATGAGTCGAGTAAGTCTAGTGACTTACTAACCTATGACGTTAAGGTTTTCTGAGTTCATTGGAGTGAAACAATGTGGGCGATTGGTTGAATGATAACCAACAGTCTGAAATTTCCAATTAAGCAATTGAAAATTGACCTACACAAAATAGTGAGTTACATTAATGGATAAAGCGCTAGTCAGAAGCCACTGGTATATGCAGAATACCAAGAAAACAAAAAGTCAGCTGACGTACTTATGTTACGTCTGCGCAGTTTGGAGAAAAAAACAAAGCACTTTTTCCACTTTTTGAAATTTTAGGGGTTAAGCAATGTTATCAATTGTAAATAGTAAGTTCTTTTGTTTGTTTCGAACCGATCCATTTACACGTTTAGTGCGGTTACACAATGCCCGGCTGCGACCGGTGGCGGTAAAAGCTAATGCGCTGCGTAGTTGAGTGTGCGAAAACATTGAAATTTAGTTTCATTCAAATAAGAGACATATACTGTGTTCCAGTCGTTTTGGACATAGTTTTACAAGAACCCAACAGATAGCAGCACTAAACAAAACTGCAAACCTGCTCAGTATTGCCAAAAGGAGGGAAAATGCAAGGCCAAAAAACCCTGATACCATTAAAATAAATCGCAAAAAAGGTGTCAATTTTCAAGGACAATTTTAAGGCTAGGTTCCATTCAAAATGCTTCCCTACAGTAATTATTATCATTATTCTATCTATTCCATTTCACTAAATACAAGCAAAAACCCCACACTGGCTACACTACACTAAATTTGGAACAGCCCCCTCCACGCATAAAATAGTCAGATCTGAGTGAAAACGAGTTATACTGGATTGAAGTACAAAACTGGCACAATAAGCAGCAATCGGACACAACGTTCCCCATGCGAGTCTGAGCTCACACTGAAGCATGGTAGGATGACGACATTTCCTGCCCCGTGACAGTCCCGCAGGTGAGAACTCTCGCCCTGTGCACTTAACGTGATAATAGTACAGTTATTACCTATCAGGCCTAAAGACGAATTTAACTCCAGCCTATACCTTTCTTAAATTGAAAATGCTGTCATTGACAGTGAAATGTACATGTTATGTATATTGGATTTTTTTTATTCGTGCAAGACTCTTTCTTATTCAGACCAGCCTGCTACCCTAACGGAAACCGCTTAAAAAGTTGCCATTGTGCATATTACATCCTTAACCGTTAATTTAACAGCAGTTAAATTATTTTTTGGTGTTTAAATCAATACTCCCTAATGTCTTTGTAAATATCCGTTTCAAACAGAGGTTTTGGTTATCCGAGATAACCTCACTTTAGATTACCTCGGTTAATCAAGATTCTTCTGTAAGAACTGAGAGATATATTTTAGAAAATCGCTAATAAAATAATGTACAACGAAAATACAAAACAGCCGATAACACTTAGACAGAATACAAGTAGCTCTCCAGCTTGACTTTGGGCGGAGGTCGTGTGAAAGGAGAGAACCAAGCGAGAGAAAACCTTCCGAACACAGCTTGAATACTCTTCCAGCGAGACTTGCGGACCCAACGTGCCTCCTCCTTCTTGAGTTGCTCTATACCCTACAACCAGAGAATGATCATAATAATTACAGCACAACAGAGTAAATTATTAGGAGATCAACAGTATTACAGCACTAAAGATTACAGTCAAATTTTTCTATATGCGATCAAGACACGGTGGACTGTCTTTTTTTAGGTTAGCAGAATCTTTTTAACCTTGCATATACCCGTCCACATAGCTGTGTGTGGAAGGCATCCAGCTCATCGATCATCGATGCTGTAACAAGGGGTGAGACAGTACAGTACAAGGGTGAACTGTACTGAAAAATCCAAACCAACAAAATCGCTGGCCAGAAGTATGTGGCGCTAACGACTGTGCACAGAACACTTTGACGATGAACTTCTTTGTCCGTAGTGTGATCATGTGTTTATGCTTGTTAAATTTTCAAGAAGAAAAAAACCCTTATATTCATGAAACAGACTGTAGGTGGATATATAAAAATTGAGGATATTTATAGGCATGCACTGTGGATGCGATACGCCCTGGTGTGGATTAACTTTCGCACTAGAGAGTAGTACGACTATCCGCAGTGCTATCCTGATAATTATACCAATTTGTTAATTTACAAGGCAAAATGTGGTTCGGATTGCACTATAAACTGTAGGTCCATTAGTTGCCATTGGCTGTATGGTCTGTTACAGTAGACTTTCTCTTCTCCGGACACCTTTTAACCGGACATCTGTTTAACCGGACTACACTCGGCGGAAATGACATCTCTTTAACCGGACTATTTTTATCAGCACATTGGTTTATCAGGACTAGATCGGCAGGAAGTGGGCGGTACTTAAACAACTGTTCTTGTGGGAAAGATTTGAGTCCAGTTATCACATTAATAAATGCAATGCTCTCCTAAATTTAAGTTGAATATCACAGGAAACGGTCTGTTTTAACAAGTTTTTGTGGACGTCGGTTTAACCGGGAAACCCGTTATCCGGTCTGGCCTCGGTCCCGAGGAGTCCGGATAAGAGGGAGTCTACTGTAATTGACAGCTGAGTCTAAGAAACATGCCGGCCCTAGTCACTAACAGGACTACAAGATCACGCCACTCATCCTACACTCATCTCCATTCATACTTGGCTTAAAATACCTACATTTGTAGGGTCGCCATTTCAGAACAAAGTGTTAAAAAAGGTACATTGAAAAATTGACCTTCTACTTGCTCTATTATTTACAAGTAAAATAAACAGGATAAATGAAAACATAGAATCAACTCAATTATGATTTCTGTTTATTGTATTAACCATAAACTACAAGTAAAAACCTATTGATCATTTAATTCACAACTCAACTCAAAAAATAAGTATCAAAATCTTCTTGTCTATTTTTAAATTGTTAAAAGAACCTATTGGCTTGCGCGTTTTTGGCAGAATGTAACTTGGTTAACCAAAGGAACACCAAGAAAAAAAAAAGACATAGAACAAGCAAAACTTAGTAATTTAATACAAACAAGTTCTTAAAACTGTGCGGCACTGTGTTTTTAAAAATTGTGTTTTTTTTTAACACAAAAAAAGGTATAGACAAATTTATTTCAGATCTTGGCTTGTCTAATTTAATCTCTTGTTAATCACCATTTTTCATCTTTTAAAATATTTAACTTCTTGAGAATAATTTATTAGCATCAATGTCTTACCGTCTCATCATTCCAGATAGCATGCAACTGGGTAACGAGCATTGCCAGAGTGAAGATGGCGAACAGAAGCGCTTCAAACACCAGGAACACAAGCAGCACCACCGTCGTCGGGGGAGAGTAAGAAGAACAATCCTTCCACTCTAGTCTCACGCATGTGTAGAACTGGTTGGCGACCAGAAACAGGGAATGGATGGATATCGATGCTATGTAGAACTGCAAAAAAATTATAAATGTTTTCTTTCTTTCATTGGGCAAAACCAAAAATTCTAGCACTTACAGAAGAACACATTCCATGTTAAGTTTACAGCTTGGTCTAGAGGAGAACAGGTGGCAAAATTAAGGTGAAAAGAAATTTAAGATCAGAAAAAGCAAAGTCATTGAGATAAATACAGAGTTTATTTACACTTAAAAGATTAATCAAAAATTACATTTGAGACTCAAAAACTCAACTCAAGGTTGGCGGAAACATGGAGGACAGCAGCAAAATATTGGACATAGATACGAGTTGTATTGTTGAAATATACTATTTTGTTTGAGAAAAGTGTCTTGAACTTAACTGATTCAAACTATCAATGTCTCAAATGAAAACCTTTTACTAGGAGTATTTTAAGACCAAGACATACCAAATAACTAAAATAAAAATGGAATTATCATTGAGTAGATAGGTCCTAAAGTATTATAATTATTGTTGATTCATGATTCAGCAGGGAGCTTGAGGTATGTCGGATCTAAATAACCAATAGCTCAAATTGCTGGTAATTCAGTGAAGGTTCTTAGAAAAAAACATATAGTATAATGTAATTAGAACTGGTGAAATACATCTTTCATTAGAATTTGAAAAAAAAACAAATTTGTAGGCTATTATTTGGTCGGATAATACAATAAATAAATCAATGTCAATGTTTGATGGCAAATCGGTGCATACTTTTAATTAAATAACTTCTTGATCAGCATTGTACATGTTATTAAATTTACGGAAAGTAAATAAAAGAAACGTCTTATTACACTTAAAACATATTTACGCTTATACTGTTATTCACAAGACGGTAAATACAAAAAAGATTACCACTTACCATCTTTTTTGTATATTTACCTTCTTGTGAATAACAGTAGCCTATAAGCGTAAATATATGTTTTAAGTGTTATAAGACGTTTCTTTTATTTACTTTCCGTACTTTTAATTTCAGACCAAAATTATAAAACTCGGCCAAACCGACTCCGAAACTAAAAACTAATATTTTTAAATATATAAATGCAATTAAATGCTATTACGGAGAGTGAAATATAGGCCTACTGTAATATTTAAGTAAGTAGGCTTCATAAATGGATGAATTAATGCCAAATATTCTACAAAAAAATTGTTTTTGTACAAAACGATCCGGCTCTCTTTTGGTTAGAGGTGAATCAGGCACTGTTTCAATATATTAATACATTCAAACATGTCATTTTGCCTGGGTCCCAACAATGATGCAAGGACAAGAGCTAAAATACCAATAGTATGGCCAACAGTTGAAATAATCTAAATCACAATACAAATTGTGTTAAATGTTCTTCATTTAACTGAGGTTAGGCATACTCCTTCATTTTCCTATCAAGGTCGAATTTTAATAAGCTAATTTAAACTGCATAAAGCGACTTACGGTAAAAAGAACAAAATACTTCTGATTATCTTCACCAACACAGTTGTTAACCCAAGGACAGTGGTGATCCATCTTACGAATACATCTGAAACAAACATATTTAAATCAGTTAAAACTTCTGTCACAGTTGCCAACCTCTTATAAGGAAATGTACCTTTGAGTAGTGAGGAGATGTACCTTTGAGTGGTGAGGATACCGTACCTTTGATTAGCGAGGAAATGTAACATTGAGTAGCGAGGAAATGTACCATTGAGTAGCAAAGAAATATACCTTTGACTTGTGAGGAAATGTACCTTTGAGTAGCGAGGAAATATACCTTTGACTTGTGTGGAGGAAATGTACATTTAGTAGTAGGGAAGAGTACCTTTGAGTGGTGAGGAAATGTACCATTGAGTAGCGAGGAAATATACCTTTGATTTGTGAGGAAATGTACCTTTTAGTTGTGAGGAATATGCCTTTGACTAGAGAGGAAATGTACCTTTTAGTAGTGAGGAAATGTACCTTTGGCATACAGAGCAGTGGTGGGCTCTTTCAGGTTTGATGCTGCAACACTTGGGACACTTGAAGAAAACGTGACCTTCTCTGCAACCCATCTGTTGAATCATCTCTTTAGTGGCGTTGCCTTTGGGAACTGACCCCTGTAGAGTGAGAAAATGAACAGAGTAAATGCAAGTTAATAAACATGAATACAATTTAAAATTTAAAACTATTGCCTGTGTAGAGCAATAGAAGGGAAGGGGGGGGTAGAAAATAGAAGGGGGTAGAGGGGGGGTAGGGGTTGTTGTTTGTGTTACCCTATTCATTTCGCTTTGTGTAGCATTTTGTTGGGTCTTTTTGTTACTGTAAGTCATCTTTTTATCACTATTCACTAACACTGAAGTCTATATTTTGGTCACATTTTTTAACCTCAATCTAGAATGACGAGGGTTGTCCAGAAAATAAAAGACGTTATGCAATCACCACCATCTTATTATCAGAGCATAACTACACTCGGCATGCATCCAGCTACACGGCCAACGCTAAATGTCTGTTACTTTTTGGAAAGGTTTAAAATTAACCTCTACTTGTTAACTATACCTCTGCAAAGTACTCACCGGATCAGTGAACATGGTGCGTAAGTGAGAAGCAAACGCAAGAACGGCCAGTGTTTGGAAGATAAGCATGTTGATATAACTGTAGATCGGGTATGGACTGGGTATCAGCATTACGCTCATCACCACAAACTCTGCATAAAGGATCAGCAGCCAGGTCAGGATGGCACAGACAACTCCGCATATGTCCTGTAATCACATGTAATAGTTTAACACATGTCATGTTTGTCTTGCCACGGCCTTGTACCTAGAGGAGGCCAAGCTAGAACCCATTTCCAATAGGAAAATGAAAACAACCTGAGTTAGAATGTTGAACAACAAATAACATTATTATGTGATAAGATGCTTAGGCCTAATAGTCTTCTCGTTTTAAAGTTGATTTGTAAATTCGGCTTTTTTCTAAACATAATTTCTACATAACTAGGTCCACTTGAAAATACAGTTCCTCGCCAACTTCCTTTTTTGATTGACTAAGTTTATTGTTTGCGTTACATAGAGTCACAGACAATAATTAAATAATTGGTTTTAAGGCCTAACGAAGCATTACAGGGTAGGCCTAATGGACGACACAGTCGCAAAGAGGATGCAAGGAGAAGAATACTTCCCTTTTCCCCACTCCCACTTACCCACTTTTTTGTGGGTATTTCGTCATTTCTAGTTAGAGCGAGGAGATCCTTCTTGATCCTCTTTAGGCTAATGAGTGTTGCCATTTTTCCATCTGTTCAATGTGATTATTTCATAGTCAACATTTTTGAATGAGAAAAGGAGTGATCCTATTAATAATTTTGTACAGAAAGTTCTAGGCTAGCTGGTTTGTTTTTTTAAATCTTAGTCAATTGCTGAAACTTTTGTTTTTAAAGGGGAAAGGTTGCAGGTGGCCAAGTTACCGGGGAAGAGTGTAGAAAAGGGGCGGTAGTATGAAATGGGAGGGGGTTTGCACTCGTGTCATTGAAGTGGGATGGGCATTACTGATTGGAACCAAGAACTTAGGTCAAACACAATCCCATATTAGGTCAGAACTATCCCAAAAACCTTTAAAGGATTTGATAATGGGTCTTTGAACCCAAAACTAGTCATCTTAATTAGCCTAACTCACTTAAGTGATTTCTAAAATACTGGTGAAAATGCACGAGATCCACATAGGCCTAGATAAGTTTAGGTCTAGATATCAAATAAACTCCCAATTAACTTATAGGGCAGCCTAGTCAATAATTTGTCAGTGACAATAAAATAGTGCAAATTATATCGAGGACAACCAAACTTGGATATACAACCATGTTTAAGAATAAGAATATTTTATTTCCATTGATCTGTTTGTACAGAAATAGGACAAGTCAATTTGTTATACAATGTTATACAAATGTAACATATAGCAAATACCTATATTCTTATACCTAAGTTTCCTTTTTGGTACTCACCAACAAGGATCAAACGTAATTTTTTTCACTCAGAAAGTGTCCTGAGTTTCCGGGAAATTGTAACTTAGGTATTACATTTAAAAAATTAAGGGTAGATTAAAGGTTTCGGTTCTGGTTTCGGAGCGAGTCCAAGTTCTTGCAGTGACGAAGATTTTCTTACTTTTTCGAATTCAGCGTGAAAAATACTGGGTAATTTTTTATAGTTTGGGCCGTTTAGGGGAACCAAACAAATTTTTAAAAACTCTTCTATCTCATCATTTTAGTAAACTATGATATTATTATTTCAATAGAAGTTAAATAGATGTCAAGAAAAAATATACCACAAATTATTATTTTTGGGATAGAATTACATTGACCAAAGAATACTCTCAGAGTATAGTGTAGTGATAAAGTTTCCCGAGCAAAGCTCGGTCCCCAGGTACTATTCTCTGAAACAAGAACTTACTCTGATGCACCATAGCCAACCGCCACAGCAACGGTTGTGAGGGTCCACCTCTCTTTTGTACAGCAAACTGTCATAGTCCATCTTCCATTTGTTGTCTACAAGCAGAAGCAAATCAGTAATATCAGGTTGGATATAAGCTAATTAACTGCTGTCAATTTATTGAAAAAACAAAAGATAACTGTGCTTAAAGATCCAAATGCTATAAAGTTAATTGACACAAAAAGCATCAATCAGGGACTAAAACATATTAGAAAGAATGTACAGTTAAGTTTAAGGGTTAAAAGATATACCTAGCCTATTACAGATTGGATACTGTCCAGGTTCAGTAGTCTATGTACAAACCTGTTTGTTTAATTAAGTTAGTAGATTGGAGTTAAGTTGAATAGTTACTGAAAATCTTATCTTTGGTTGGTAACATACCGGTACTAATAATAAGTTTTAATAATAAAACATCTTTGCCACCAAGACTGATATTCAAATATAGATACGTACCTTGGTCCGTCTTCAGTCTTAATTTTAGTCTATGGATGACTAGTTTTGGGTACAAAGACCCATTATGAAATCCTTTAAAACATTGTGTAGAAGATGGTCAAAAATCCGACGGAAGTCTTCATCAGTATATAAATACAGGTCAACACATAGAATAAAGTTTATTATTAAGTTAAAAAAACACAAATTACGAAACATTTAATACGATAGGCCGGCCACATTTAACACGGGACAAACCGACACAGGTTACATGGTGGACACGACAGAACTATCCCAAAAACCTTTAAAGGATTTGATAATGGGTCTTTGAACCCAAAACTAGTCCATCTTAAGTAGCCTAACTCACTTAAGTAACTTAAGTGATTACTAAAATACACTGGTGAAAATGCACGAGATCCACATAGGCCTAGGCTACTCAAAACGCAAATAGGATAACAAGATTAATTGGTAAGCTGATCCATCAGCCAGCCTTAGTTACGTACTTAGGTAGGCCTAGGTATTATTGTTTTTTTTTTTCATAACTTTACGTCTACAGCTAGTTCTGTGTACGCTGAAAAATTAATAATTCCGTGTTTGTAGGCCTACTTTATATGCATAGGCCTAGCTCTCTGGGAATCCATATGGATAAACCCAAAATTAAGCCTAACCTATGTTAGGCTATAGGCCTTCTTTATACCTTTTAACTTCTTGATACATTCAAACAAATAGGCTAATAACCCAAATGAAAACTATGTGTTCTTTTAATATTTTAAGTGCCTAAGTCGAACAAATACCTAGAAGAATCCTAAACTAGGCCTAATTCGAAGCCTAGGCTAGACCTAACTGAACCCTTCAAAGTTCTTACCTCGATATAATTTAAATTTTACTATCACTGTCGTAAATATTTTGCCTGCCAATCACTTTCTCGAAATTCACTTTTAAATGCATTGCAAATACGTTTAGAAAAAAATATATTAGATATAGTACCTTAAGATAAACAACAAAAATATTTTTACATTAGCAGAATAAGCCTAGCAGTTAAGCAGTTAGCAGAAATCTTAAACGCAACTTTAAGTACTGACGACTCTAACCTAACCTCCAGTAACAAGAAGAAGATAAACATGCAGGAGAATAGGAAAGCTAGTTTAAAATAGTAACAGCTTTGATTTTGTCCTTAGACAAACATCTTTATTCTATGGCTTAATCGTGTTTATTCTATGCTAACAGGCATGGTCTAACATTATTATGATGGAAAAAGAATTATAGGACACCAGACAAGGAGAAGGAATAAGTTTAACCACTCGCAATAAAGACAAGTGAGCAATTGCCGTTCTGTTTGTAGTCTGCGATCTGTGATAAAAAATTGTGTTTTCAAAAATAAAGTAGGTACCGGCAACACTACTGTTCATAGAAACTACGCCTTTCATCCCCGTTACAAGACAAACAAAATTCAAATTACATTTGTTTTTGTTTAAAATGTGTAAATACAGACAAGTGCTTCAGCATGACACTTTTAACTTCCTTGTTTTAAACTTTAAAAAATTTAGTAATGTTTAACTTCATTTATCATTATTTGCAAGTAGAATAATGAAAGTACAAATTTAGCACAATCATAAAATGAAGCCGGCTTATCTCCATAGCAAACTCAGCATTTACGGCGTCAAATCGAGAAGTAGTTGGAGTTGTCATGAGACATTTTTATGTACGTGAATATAAATTATTGCTGATTCAGATTCATAGGCTTGCAGTTTGTTTCCTTCTTGCCCATTAGCCTTTAAGCCTTTGACAACAAATATTCTAAAGAGCAAAACGAACTCCAAACTGAATAAAGCTCTCTGATTCAGAGCTTTAGATACAGTAGTTTGTATAACTTGTTTAACTATTGTCAATTCCAAGAATATACGCCATCATGTTTTGATTTAACCTCAAAATTTGACAGGTATGAACACAACGCGGAACGCAGTACTGCCAAAAAGGTTCACTTTCAAAGATATTTCACCACGCTTCTAGCTAAAAAATCGAAAATCCAACTATAAAGCACAAACTATAAAATTAAATCTAGAATACAGTAGTGCTAAATCAAGAAACACATGCTATACATAATATTCAGATTTTACAATAGGAGGACAGGTACTACTACGGTACTACTACAAGATCTACTCAAAGTCAATGCTACAAGCAAACAGTTTTAAAGGTTTACTTTTGTATCTAACAATAAGTAATTATAGCTCAGTGTAAGTAGGTATACTTACTCACTTAGCAAGTAGTACACTATATACTGCTGCGAATTCGTTAATTGACTATATTATAACACTACAAGGGTCATATAGTCTTAAAGTATTATATTGTCTGTGGTACTATGTAGATAAAGGTGGCCGTGCTATAGCACATAGACTAATAAAGAAGGCATATTTAATTTATGGCAGGACGTATCAACCACTGAATTGACTTGACTTTGCTATCAACAAGTAATTTATTACCTGCTTACTTGCTTGAGGCCAGACATTTTTAAGAGCTGCGCCAAATTTTGTAAATGAATAAATTACTTTATTAAATAATAATGCACCTACTCGACATGTAATACAAGGGACTAAAATATAACAATTATTATTATACACTTTGCTCTTGTTTCCCACATCTGACTTTTAAACTGCTTTGAAAAAAGAGCGTGAAGTTCAAGGAATGTGATCTTAATTTACCAGCTGATTAAAGTGTAGTAAGCTGACTTTTCATTGGTGGTAAGAGGATAACATTTGTAACGTTCTTGATTTTTAGCGAATGACAACCACGGTCCACGAATTTTAGCTTTTTTTTAAATACAACAGTGAAAAAAACTTATAATTTTCTGTTTGTATATGTGTCCACTGCCACTCTGTTAGCAGCATATTGTACTGTGTACAGACTGTCATTTCCAGCTGTCAGTGTCAACGTCAACTAAACTAGTGAGTGTAGTCAGTGTACTGTAGTTTCAACCAAGTGGGAGTGGTGAACCTGTTCTTGTTGATATCAACGTCTCGATTTCTGATCAGTGCTCAAGAGACCTAAGTTATCAAAAAACCACAAAACTAACCCGTTTTCCTTTTACTAGAATCGCCACCAAGGATTTCAAAGGTAAAACTGACTCCAATGTTTACTAGGCTATTTTATTTCATGCAGACGAAATGGGCTAGGTTATGTTCAAATTGGCAACACAAACTTTCTATATTAAGTATACAACCGACTGTTTTCTTGCGAGCGAGAGAGTATGAATAGACTATATATTTAAATCTATCTTTTTCATATCCTACTTTGTCTTAAACTTAATCCTTCTTAGTTAGCTTGCAACTTATTTTTTTGTACACTTCTCCCCTCTGAATCTATGGGCTAGTCCCTACTTGAACCTTGGCTTTTTAACTGTAATTCTCTGTAAGCTAGTTTAAAGACTGACTCATTATAGGCTTTTGTAATCCACTTCAGATAGGATGGATTCGCGTGTCAACTAACCTAGATAGTTAACGGTATAAGTTAATAGTTGTCTATGATAAATAAAGCATAAGTTTTGGGTTAGACTTACCCTTATGTTAGTCTTTAAAGTTATTGTAGGCTACCAATTACCTACGGTACTTACAATGAGGCAAGGCCTCCACAGCAAATGTATTATCAATTAGGTCTATGAATATCAATCATTGATTTGGGGACACCACCTAGGTGTGTAGTTTAACCGAAATATAAGTGTAGAATGGTGTGAGGTGATGTGTGTAGCTTTGTTACTGACTAAGATCAGCTGTTTCACTAGTCAGAATAATTTATTTAAAGCCCAATGATCAGGGCCCAGTTCCGACTTCCGAGCCATCAATAAGCTATACTGGTAGGCCTGCGCCTACAGACTTTTCTAAAGATCGAACCGGCAAAATTCTTCTACTGAGTAGTAAGCTTGTTAGATTTTCTTTGGGTGGATTAAAAAAAAAAACTTCAGCATCTTTACTTTCCCTTACCTGCTGAAATTCTATTATATTCTAATGCATGTAGGACTTGGTCCATCTCTCACTACACTGGATGAAACTTGTGGTAGGCTACATGTAACATTTCCTTCTGCCTTATTGAATATGGTAGTTATGGATTTGTAAATTTTTTGGAAAATTTTCTGGCTTCTTTTTAACTGTCACTGAAGACTCAAGAATGAACAGAGCAGGCAGTATGAGTATTTTAAGTTGTATACAAATTGGTTAACAATGTGATAAGTAAGGTACTCTCTCAAATGTTCTATACTAAGCGTTTTTGAAGCAAAAATATACACTCCGCCAAAGGACTATTCCCCAAAAAATATCTCACCGTAATTCATTATGCTATGGAAGCATCCAAAATAAACTTTCAACAGTAGGTAGCCTACAGCTTGATCAACTATCAATTGCAGCCTACGTGTGACACACAGCTGTCAGTCTTGCTGCTGTGGCTTTCACTTGGTTGCCATTTTAAGTCACTGGCTATTGTCAGACCAAGATACTTAATAAAGTCATCTACAACAAAACTAGCTGCATCAAGGCGAAGTGAAGTGTTTTCAGGCTTCTTACGGTTGTAGAATTGTATCTAGCCTTAGTTTTACCCCTATTCAGTATAAGATCGTTTTCTTTACACCATCCGCTCATTTCATATAGGCCAGTTTGTGCCTTGCCTCTTAGCCTACCCAAGTCACTGTCCTGCACCAAGTAACTCACAACATCAGCAAAGAGCCACACTTTCCCTTCAGCAAAAATTTCAGGCAAATCGTTGACATAGATCAGAAGCAATTAATACTGGTCTAAGGTTGGAGTCTTGCGGCACTCCGGTGTTTATGACAGGGGAAATTGTAGAACGGTACTTTCTTGTTAGTCCACCAGACCCTGAATATTTTATTGTTACAATCTGGTGTCGGTCCTGTAGATAGGTAGAAAACCATTGGAGTGGCTTACCTTTAATTCCAATATTTGCCAGTTTATTTTTCAGTTTAGAGTACGTTCACAATGCATGCTGGTTTTCTGAGTCAGATTGTCGGCCGGCTTATTGTTTCATGCTAGTAAACGTAAGCGGCCATAGTGCACCTGCATGCCAATTTTCTGCGCGCAGGCAGTGTGACTCAGACTTTTACCGGAATGAATTGTTCATTCTGGTTTCAGACAAGCTGCCTATCGGACTGTTGATTTTTGTTTTGTATTGAGTGTTTCATTACATTGACCATAGATATCTACAAATTGCTATCAAAAGTTCAACACATTCCAGCAAATTGCAATAAGCGCATCAAAGTGCATTATTTCTAAAAATATAGCAACATTGAACTTAAATCTGAATTAAATCTGCTGCTTTAATTAAATTGTTTGTCATATTGCCTTTTTATCAAATGAACAATCTAACTTGTGGACATTTTTAAGAGGATTAAATTAAAGGTGTACAAGCTCATCCTGAAATATAAAGAACACCTGTTGTCGTCTGCAAGAAGTTGCGGGAAAATATGTATGTATCCCTTAAATAGTTCTCAACACAGACAGGTACACCTTAACCTGCTCGCACTATGGCCACCACAACGGAGTCAGACACTCGGCGCCAAAAATCTGAATCTGACTTCTCGTGGACGTACCCTTACTATGGGAGAGAAGGTCAAAGGCCTTTGTCATGTCATAAAACAAGCACAGGGATTCCTCCAACACATCCCTGAGAATAAATAAACTGTTGTAGTTTGCTTGTTTACGGATATCTTTTAATCAAATTTGGCAATTTTGTTTATTTCAAACTAAGCTATCAACATTTCAATAAACAACACACCTCATACAACAAAGGCTACTTTAGCAGCAAACATAAGTGAACATCAAAATTAATGTTATTTAAATTGAAAATACAAATGTGACAATTATAAGGATATACATATTTTAGTGGAAATCTAGCCAGGTAAATGGAAATTCGCTTAGTCTGCATGTTTGCTACGGCTGGGGTATTTTACTTGACCTTGACATTTGTTTCTCCCACTTACATCTTTGTTTCTCTCTGGTCTGGTTAAAGGATGAGTCATGAATCATCTCAGAGGCGGCATCAGTGACTCATCCTAGTTTTTCTAACGGCTTTCTCTGGAATGTCTCATACCCGCGCATTCAAAATAATATAGGCTAGGTCAAATTATATAATTAATATTTTTATACAGTGTGTAAATTAAGTATTGAAACAAATCTGTGTTTTTGAAACTGAAATAGATAGAAATATTCTGTTTGTAGCATTGATTCTTAACAAAGGTTCTGCAATTTTTTACTAAAAAAAAATTGTTTAAACCCACTAACAGGGTAGGGGGTAGGGGGTTACTTATTTTTTTCAAAAAGCAACCCCTATCGAGTGACCCGTTTTTTTGAAGGGCTTGTAAAAAAAAACACAATGATGCAAACCCAAGGCAAATATTTCAACCCTACTCAAAATGTCAGGTATTTCAAAATGGGTGCTTTTTCACGTAAATCAAATTTTTGAATACCCGCCATTTAGGCTAGGGATGACCTATCTACTTTGGGTTTGCGCAATTGTATTTCTTTTGAAAAACCCTTCAAAATGAGAGGTCACTCAATAGGGGTTATTATTTAAAAAAAATCACCCCCGCCCCCTAACCTGTTAAAGGTGTTAAAAAATATTGTTGATGTAAAAAGTTGCGGAACCTGTGTTAACAATAAATTCCACAAAAATAATATTTCTATCTATTTCGGTTTTAAAAATACAGATTTGTTTCCATATTTGTGAAATTGGTGCTTTTTCACATTCAGTATAGCCTATCAAATTTTGGAATACCTGTCATTTCGGCTAGGGGTGAGATATTCACCTCGGGTTTGCGTCATTGTGTTTCTTTTGACAAATCCTTCACTCAATAGGGGTTGCTATTTGAAAAAAATAAGTCACCCCCTACCCTGTTAGGGGGGTTAAAACATATTTTTGATGTAAAAAATTACGGAACCTTTGTTAACAATCAACGCCAGAAACAAAATATTTCTTTCGGTTTAAGAAGCAAAGATTTGTTTCAAGACTTAATTTACACACTGTATTATCTCAAGGTTAAAGATAGTGTGATGCAATTCAGTAAAAGGTGTGATCTCGTATCTATTATGGTCCCGGTTACCAATGATTGGACTATCAATTAATTTCACTATCCGTCATAAATAGGCCCTAAGACCGGTAAAAAAAAATAGTTTATTCCCTATATAAGAAATGTACTAAAACGTATAAAATCCAACAAAGTTTCAAAAGATTGTGTACATGTTTTACTAGTAGGGACCTGCAAATAATTTATTTTAAGATACCTAATTTGGTTTCCATGCTCATAAATTGTTCCAGTGTCCATGTTAAACTATTTTTAGTTTATTCCAAGTCAAACATATTCAATGCATTTCTTTGAGAAACTTTGTGAAAGGAAAGCAGCAGATGTGTTATAAATGGAAATGTAAAGGTCTCGCAGGCCCTTTACATCTGGGATATGATTATACAACACATTAGTGGAGCTGTCTTCCATTTTGACCTTAGGCCAGTTTTGTAAATGTTGCATTGGAAGTGCAAAATTTGTATGAAGCTTGAAAAAGAACAAATTAAAAATAAACTGTATCAGCAAACTGACATACTTTCTCCCATCAGCTTATCAACAACCCTTATAGCATATACATTACATTACATTACATTACATTTTGTTGTCATGAGAGCCGAAGCCCCCTGACTGCATACCCGGTACCTATCCTTTAGGACATACCCGGGCCCCATGATGTAGGCCGAAGCTTACGCATCAACCTTTAGCACATCATGGGCGGATGACTTAAGGTCATCAGGCTCGCCGGCTGCCGAAGCAGACCCTTCGGAAAGAGGGTTGCCCCTCAATCCTAACCAGGGATTCCGGCTGCTTGTTTAAGCGTCACTCCACCTGGGTTCCACTAGGTCGGAACCTAGAGGTCCATGGTAGAGCGCCCCGACGCATTTAGTGCAAGCAACACTCGGGACCTATCTAATCCCTGACAGGCAGAACCCGCCATCAATAGCCAGGAGGAAGGGGACCATCAGCACGCTGACGGGGGGAACCCCAATCTCCCATTTACACCGCTGCCCGATCGAGGCCTTACCCATTGCTGGGAAACCAGAGATAACCAGAGCGATAGATCCCCAGATACCCCTGGCGGGCTCGGACCCAGCACCCGATCTACTTCGTTTGCCCGTCAGACCCAACATCACTGCCAGGCCATCAGGGTTTCCCAAAAGGAGGCAGGTATAGAAGTGGGACCCACCCGGATGAACCTATCCACCAGAGGTGGCGACACCCTTGACTCAATTGAGGTTCCGGGAAGAACCCCCCACACTCAAGATAACCATACCGTCCGTGCTCAGAGACAGGGATTGGTTTGCATAAGTACCTACAAACCGTTGCCCTCACACTGCGGAAAGTTACGTTGCCCTTGAGTGTCCCCGTGAGCTGCGGGTACTTGCCCGTTTTCACCTCCAGGAAAGGTTACTTCCAAAGTCGAGGATTTGCCCACTGAATGCTGGTCGCACACAACAAGCAGGCCGAAGCCCAAAGAACCACAGACACAGGTAGGTTAGAGATTATGATGTACTTCCATCTCTCCTAGAGCTAAACACCCCTCCATCCTGGATAAAGGAATGTCACTGGGACCCGATGCCCAGTCGTCCATGTCTGTGGCCAACTTGAAAATGCCGATACCAACACGGAGCATTTACCTCCCCTCTGGGGGCTAGGTATTTCACCTCCCAGGACGAGGCTACTTCCAAAGTCGAGGATATGCCTCACAAAATGTCAGTCGAACACAACAGGTAGGACAGTGTCACAACCACAGTTACAGGTAGATGAGGAGAGGCGGAATTAACGGCGTCACTGAGAGCTAAACACCCCCCCACCCTGAATGGAGGGAATGTCACTGGAGGCTCCCCCTAAGGGGCTGGCGCTTACCAGTCGTCCATAACTGTGGTCTACCTGAAGTGCCGGGTCTGACACCGGGCAGTTACCTCCCCTCTGGGATCCTTATAGCATATACAAATGGAATTAAATAAAAACCGACAGCAGTGCGGTGGTTAGCATTAGCTCTGGCGTCCACCGCTAGGAGCGCCGTGTAGTTAAGGTGCACACGCTACCTAACTACCGAGGGTTCTTTTGTTTCTGGGATGTCAGTTATGTAATGACTAAACCAAGACTCGTTTCTCTGTGCTATAAGAAACAACAAGGCCAAATTCCATTTTACTAGTGTAACTACAATGTGCAAGCGTTGTTTACAATAGATGCAATACTTAACTTAATTCATAAAGTAACATAATTAAAGTACATATGAACTTTCTTAGAAAGGTATTACACATTTTGCCCGATTCGTCGATTTTCGGGGTTATCGATTCGCGAACGTTATTCGGTCACTATTTCACCTAATAGAAGTCATGGGAAAGAGGGAGCGCTATGGCGGAAGGTAAAGAATCAGTTTGCGAAGTATAAATGCTCAACGGCACTTTATGGAGCTATAAATCCAAACCACTTGAGTTACTTTCTTGAATCTCGTCGGCGCTCGAAACATTTCCCTGCGTTGGAAAATATCCTTCAAACTTTGCCGTTTCATGACTTGGTAATTCAATTGTGTTGCTAAATGGAATTGGGTTGGGGCTCTATAAAATTTTAATGATTAACTTCTTTTGTTTACTTTCTGTCGGTAACTTTGGTTTAGGTGGTTTGAAAACATAAGCATATACGAACGTTTTATTTTTTATTTGCAACAAAGGTATGGAGTACAAAGAGGAAGTTAATTGTTGGGATTTCTCTGTAGATGAACAACGATTAAAGATTCGAACAAAAAATTAAATCAACTTGCACTCGATAACTACCTTTACACGTTAAAAACGATAAAATGATGACACCTTCACTAAAAAAAATAGATACAAAAGTTTGATAATAGTGAGACACTTCACAGCAGGATTTCCTCAAGAGCAAATTTATTTCTGAATCAAAAGTTAATAAGATTAAAAAGCCCTGCAGCAATCGTAAACTTTAATTGGTACCACGAATACTAGAAAAATACCGGTATGGATCATAAACATAAACAAGTAACGTTGTTGGCCCGAATCATATACTAATAGCATTGAACATATGTTTTGGCCGTTCCATTTAAGCAATGTTAAAACATGTTTATTTTCGGGCCAAAAACGGCATTTTTGATGTTTATGATCCATACCGGTATTTTTCTCGTATTCGTGATTGGTACTCAAGTATTACGGATACGAAAAGGTGAAACAGCACACGAATACTAGAAAAATACCCGGTATGGATCATAAACAAAAACAAATCACGTTTTTGGCCCGAAAGTAAACAAAACCATACGTTAATTAATACTATTAATAGGGGGTTTGTTTACTTTCGATTCGGGCCAAAAACGTCATTTGTTTATGTTTATTACCCATAGCTTGTTTCGTATTTTGCAATGGATAACTTAAAGTTTTCATTGTCGTCATAAAGTTCTAACCACATCTTTTTTTCTCACCGCACAAAATTCAATAAATTGTTTTACTGTTGTCCCAGTGGTTGTCTAAGTTTTACTTTGCGGATTATAAACTTTCACTCGTGCCCCAGTTCGGATATTCATTCTTGTTTGGCCTCTTCCGACACAAAATACTTAGCAGTTTTGTCCACTGTTGTCAACAACAAAGACAATCAACGTTGCGGGTGATAATATAGCTCGTGATGAAACGTTGTGAGTTGTGTGCAATTTGTTTAAGATTGAAGCTATCTATTCATATATTTTACATTCTCTTTCCATACATAGTTTTTGGAGGAAGTATTTTTTTCTGTCAAACATTTTTAGTTTCCATTTTAGGTGGAACTATGTTTAGGTCCTCCCCTCTGAACCCCAAAAAGTTGTTTTCAAAGTGATGTCTGAGTGTGTCTAATTTGGTATGTACGTACCAATCCTCCTTGGCATCTCCAGGCGTTCGTATTTTTTTTTTTTTTTTTTTTTTTTTTCAAAAACTGATGTTCCCATTAAAACCTGTGATATAATGGGAACATTGGATTTCCTCAAATATGTTACTGTATCACAATCTAGTACGTATTATTATCCTAATTTTAAACCAAATGGTACAACCCTCATTGTTGTGAAAAATTACCGTTTGGTAATGAAATTTGGTGATTTTCACCATAAAACATCAAAGTTACTCCCACCAAAGGCCACACTAAATTGCCTTGTCCCACCGCTTACCCATTATAAGGGTTGTTGACAAGCCAATTGGAGAACGTAATGCGTTTTGCTATATTCGTATAATATCTCCAACACGTATAATACTAATGAAGAAGCTGTTGATCGTAAACAGACAATCACAGTATTTAGTTTGAGAAAAATCTTAACGAAAAGTATCTTACGATAAGGAAACAAAACGTTTAAAATTGATGATCATAGAAAAAATTCGCAACAGTACAAAATAGGAATGGCATACACTCGTGTAGAGTGTGCCACAACTTGTAATATGGTGGGACAAGATATCAAATATGCAACTATAGCCGGTGTGGGGGGAGATGTCATGGAATATTCAGGGTATGGCGGGACAGAGACATGGTTATTGTGACAGGTGATGTTTGCTGTACCTTGAAGTGTTCAAGAAATACCCGCCTCGGTCCTCATTTCGAATCAACTTGAAAAAATAAAATCAAATCAAATTCGGACACTCAGAGGGGATACAGCAGTCAAAATTTGTTTTCAATTATTGCTAAAATATTCGTGTGTTTAGTTGAATTTTGTCGTGTCTATGCTAGAAATATATGAAATGTTATTTGGGCGTGTTACTAGTCTAAAACTTTGGTAAGGGATGGACGGGTTCGAACCCAGACACACTTACAACACATGGGTTTGGACCGCTGTTTCAAAAGATGTTGAATACTTCCTACTGGGAAAAAATCATAAAGAATTCCTCCATTTCCCCTTTCCGATTATCCTAAGTAATCGATTTTTACAAATGAGGTGTCATTCTAAAGCTTATGGTTTATTGGAGAAGCGAATTTTAGGCTATTAAAAAGGTAGTTTTCTTTAGGGCTTCGCCCCCTAGCCTTTGACTTATTAATTTCATAAGCTCTCAAACGTCCAGTAACATAAGACGTTATCCATTCTATGGGTTTTCTAATCGTCAAATACTGTGTCACTTGCCCTGTCCAACTTCATTGCTTGTTTGCATTCTAATTATCTCCTTTCCTCAATTAGCTCAAATAAACCATAACCAGTCTAATTGTACGTGTTTGAGATAATTGTTCTGCTTTGTTAGCTCGTATTGTTACCGTTTCCTTTGTCACACCTGTTTTTGTCACTTTTGCTTTTTATACATATACAGTACTTGTTAATATGGATAGTATAACAAAATATTGTGCAATAAGCGCTTTCACTACGCGTTCTCGTTCAGTATTGAAAATTGCGTCCATATAAAGTATTCTTTTAAGGCACTTTGAAATTATTGTTGCGTTAAGATCACTTCTTTGTACATGTCTGTCTATGTTTTGTTTCATTTGTCAGGACTAAAATTGATGGATTCACTACTACTATCTTTCAGTATCACAAGTTGACTATTATGATTTATTTCCATATTTTTCTTCAGATAGAAGTAAATCTGAACGTGTATTAATGGAAATATTTAATATTTTTTTTATTTTAATGTTATTATCCGTTTTATTTAATTTTAGAAAGTTTGTTAAGGGGTTTCGGAATTCGGTGTTTATTTTTTATCAGAGGTAAAATATATTTTTATTGCTGTGTGTTTTTTATGAAACTTTCCAAAATTTGCAAGTTTAAAGTAATACTGGCTTAGAACCAATTTAAACTGCTTTAATGATTAATTCATTTGTATATTTTTTAAATCACAATGAAATACACTTTAAACAATTAGGCGATATACGCGTTAGAAAATTATCTAGTTCCTTTGATTATAATAGTTAACTTTACATACCTAGTTATGAATGAATCAAGAAAGTATTGAAAATCCGGGGAAATTCCGATCTCTGGTTGAAATGGTAGTTTTGCCTATATACTCCATCTGAATGAATATTTCATTCCATTTTATGAGTTTAAATCCCAAATTCACCGAATTGTTCCATGTACTGAGAGAGAGGGATGATGCGGAAACAACCATCTGTATTAGCATTGGCGAGTATTCATACTGAATACAAGGGTTAGGTGGTTTAACAGGTATTTCGGTCCAGGAGTCGATACTGAAATCGTCTGGAAATATTCAGATAATATACCATAATGCAGATTTAATGTTTAAACCATCAGCTTTCATTTTCTGTTCTACACAAAATTTACAATAGTCTATGTCGCACCGTTTGAAAATTGTCCAACATGTACGGCAAATAATTTGGGTAGTCAATAACAAGTGATAGAAATTTTAGTTAAAGTTTGTACACTAACTTCATCCAGGGCTGTATTTAATTATCTTTGATAATTTTTTAGAACAAAGTTTTAATTATTGATAATATAATCAGCATCAGAAATCAATTTCAAACTAAAAACACAAGGTCTATTAAAATTGGTTCATTACTAGAATTAAAAATAAATGTTATACAACACTCACTGATGTACATGAAAGGACACTTTAACTGTATAATGATATCGTGTTAAAATGAGTTTTACATAATTACTTACAATGTTTAGTGTAAATGTGTGTAAATGACATACTGCGTGCTATACGGATTATTTTTTAATTATTCAAGTTAGTCAATAAATGTCTTTGCCTGTTAGTTAATTAAAATCTTGAATTCCAGAAGTAGCGTAGGTTTAATTATCTTTTTTAACACGCTGGACGGGGGTTTTTAAAGCTTTTGTACGCTTTCATTTCATAAAGGCTGTATAATTAACACGAAACCAAGATAGGCTGGTCTTAACGAAGCATTAAAAGGCTGCATGGGGATTAAGGACATTTAAACTTGTACAACAAAACAACTGGGATTTAATTCAATTGTACTTCTCCAGCTACTATTTAGCTCCGCGGTGGCGTTGGTAAAACGGTTAACGGAGGTTTTTCATTTGTCGGTGACTTAATTAAAAGAACGTGATCGTTTATATAACAGACAGCTGTTCTATACAAAAATTCTATTCTCAAATCGAGTGTAAACTATTACAAAACATACTTTGAACAACTGTCATACAACATTATAATCTTATAAGAGATCACTTATCGTGTAGATATTTTTTAACAATTGAAGAGACTAAAAATACCTATTCTTAAGTTTTACTTTTGCTACTTAAAATATTAAACTAGCTTATACTTAATTGTTTTAAAAGTAGCCAACATCTCCTTCAAACTTTACACATAATACGATGGCAGAAACTTTAAACATTGACCACGAATATGTTTTAGGAAATTAAAGAATTCGTTATCACACTACTAAAGAAAAAAACAGCCGTTTTAATGCATGCGTTGTTGGTCTAAACAAACTATTTTTTCCCTATGGATTAAAAAGCCTTTTTAGTCTAGGGAGTTAATGACGTCAGCAGTTTATTTCGATCACTTGTTTACTTCGATTGTACCCAAGCCTCGAAAATATTGGTTGAATCGATTTTAGTTCATTGTTGCATTGTTTGTCGTTGACTAGATTCAAATTTGTCTACGTTGAATCTAATCTAGATTCCAATCTTGGAAGATGGATAAAACGCCCGGAAACCCAAATGCACTGTAAACCCAAGAAATTATAGAAATCCATTGGTATATGAATAGTTCGACATATCATCTGACAGTGTAATAGATACAAACACAATCGTAATTGACGAAATTATTCACTACTCTACTTTACAAGTATTCACAATAGCAAGATTGAAAAAATGGAAGCTATTTTGGAGCTTATCATTGCAGTGTTTGTGTTTTGTAATAAAATTTAGGTTGCTTAAATAATGGTGCAGTATGACAAATCATAGACAAATAGAATTTAATATAGACCGAAAACATTGCTCTGGTTAGTATAAGTTCTGGCGTCCACCGCTAGGAGTGTCGTGTAGTTAGCACGTGTGCCTTAACTACACGGTGCTCGCTAGCGGTGGACGCCAGAACTTGTGCAAATCGCAGCACTGATGTCGGTCTGTATATTTAATTCTATTTGTCCATGGGCACAAATATTTTATAACACGGGGGAAAAGTGTATTTTACAATGTAGTCTTACAATAATTGCATTCTGTAGAATGATGACGTATGCAGAACACCCAGCTGAATATTCAGTCAGCTGATTGTATACAACATTTAAACTGAGGAAACCTTGTCTGTTTACGTTGCTTTTCTCCTCTTGTTTGCATACATTTTCATCCAGATAGTGCACTCAACTTGTGTTCTACCAAGTCTTGCCTTCCTTGCATATTAATCTGATTTTTGTTAGTTAAAAACTATTCGGAATTGTTTGGTAAATCTATTGTTAAAAATTTGCTATCCATTACAATTGTATATGTATACAGTATGTGAATATAATATTTATAATTTTGTTAGGGAAATCAGCGTTACTTGACTAAAATTTTACTTTTGAACACAGGAAATATTATTTTATTCAAGTATAATTTGTGTGTATTATTGAAATAAAAATGTAATGAAGTCGATTTCTGATATTTGCTTAATACAAATCGTCATCACACGAACGGAATAAAAATATTCTACAGTATTCGTATTAGAATATTTCTACGGCCTGAATTATTATTTTTTATACTTTCCCTAGGTAATAGCCCAAAATGATTTTCCACATTACTTCAGGAATACTTGTATCAATTTATTGCAAAACTGAGAAGAATTTAACCACTTCAATAAGAAATCTAAATTGTCAATGTAAATAACCATAGGCTACAAACGCTATGGGAAGATTGTTTTGCAATTAAGCCAAGTAATACGAGACAATCTGCACTACTGACACATACATAACAATTGATAAATCTGAATTACTGACATTTATTCATAAAGATAAATAAATCAACATTACCGACACATATACATAACTATGGATGAATCTGGATTACCGACGCGTATACATAACGATTGATGTATTTTAAGGCGGTGGTAAGGAGGTTAGGTTGGTAATATTGTCACTATGGCTGTTGGCTACGGGTTGGCCAATAGTTAAGGGGGAAAGCGTAGCCGACTATAGAGTCAACAACCTTCCCAGTGTTTTGTATATACACGAGTCAAATACAAATATACGTGTATATATTGTCTGTCGTAAGAATACAGCGTATTCGTATTCTGAGGTAGTAAGATTGGAGCCGTGTTCTAATTGTATTTGCGAGTTTACATTTTTTAACCGATTTATTTTAAATTTATAACAAAAAATTTTATAAAATAACAACGTATACATCCTAAAAAAGAGTCCGTTATAGATAAGTTGTATGAAATACTTTGAGTGCTATAAGTACAATTAGTTAAGATTAAGACATCGAATGTACCGTTTAGCTCATTTCCAATGCTATTGACCCTTTGCAAAATATACTATCGTGAAGTTTCATTTCAGTGTTGTAGTTTTTGGAAGTATAAATAAAATTAAGAAAATAACTTGTATTAATTGAGTCACTGATGAAATGGACTGTTTTAGACCTCGTTCCTGTCTTGTACAACATCGTATTTAAACAAGATGTCCATTGTCTACTTCATTGTTCAATGTTAACGAGTTAACTTACAATATTTTAATAATATTCATTTTACTTTCTCCCCCTATACATATATATGGAGAAAATATTGTTTTTGTCAAAATTTTCGAGTTTGAGTTTTGAATGGATATATCCGTTTTGGTTTCCCCTGGACCCAAAAAAGTGGTTTTCGAAAAGATGTCTGTATGTAAGGATGTGTACAGAGCTACAGACTACATCCGTGGTCCGATTTTGATGAAATTAGGTATGTAGGTACTGATCCTTTATATCACAAGGTTTTTTCATTTTTTTTTTAATTTTGATTTTAATGGTGATTTTCCCATAAAACTCCATAAAATAACGGAAAAATCATATTTTCTCGAAAATAGTACGAACGATGTTTATAAAAATTTGGTATGTTGTAGCCCTTTAAATTCTGAACAAAAGGGTAGAACTCTAATTCTTGTAAAAATTACGGTTCAAAAGTTATTGTAAATTATGTTATTTTCACATTAAAAACCATAAAATAAAGAAAAATAGTATTTTCGCAAAAGCCGGTTTTGATTGCTATTAGCATGTGATGGTCCTTATAATTCTTAACAACATATCGCAACCACCAATTTTGCTGTATAAATTACGGTTCGAAAGTTATCGCAACTTTTGTCATTTTCCATATAAAAAATCATAGTTACTCTCACCCTTACCCAAGATAAAGGTTGTTGACAAGCTTATGGGAGAAAGTACTGGGTGGCCCATAAGTCAGTTGACGCTTGCATTTTTTTTTTTAAATTTTAGCAGTTGGTACCATACACAGCTGTAATACCACAGCTGTTGGGAGTTGTGTTTAGTAATTGTTGTTGTTTAGTTTGAGGTTATGTTTGATAGTTATTCATGATAGTGTGTTCATTGTTATTCGATAAACAATAAATAGAAAGTTAACAACAGAACAGCGTGTATTTGTTTTGCAAACATGGTGAAAACATGGCCATAGTTATAGTGATGTGTGCAATTTGTTTGTAGAACGTTTTCCGAATGTTCAACCTCCATCTCGACAGTAAATGTTGTTTTTGAGTTATGAATTAATAATAGACATGTATTCCATTTTGTTGTGTATCATTTCATTAAATGCAAATTTGTCAACTGACTTATGGGCTACCCAGTATTTAGGAAATGGCTGATACCGTTTATTTAATTAAAATATTTTAATGTGGTGACTCAATTAATATTTATACATACAGTAGCATAAGGTGTGTGGTTTATCAATATCAAACAAGCAACTGACTTATTTATTCACAATTGCCATTAAAAATTAAATTAATATTCGACATTAAATTACAACTCAACCATTATTTACCTCGATGACCGTTATCAATGGGTGTCATTACAACGTGGACTCATTAAGCCCATAAAGCTAACGATCCATTTACCATGAGGGGTTCGCATTTAACACAGCTACTGGTTACATGGATCCATACAGACTTATTGATGTTAGTTTATCATACAACGCTTTCAATAGAAAATGTGCAAGTCACTCGTTTTTTAAAAATATTCTTTGTTAATAAAATACTTGTTACTGTAGTCCGTACAGTAATTGTGATAATTTAAACCACTAGTATGCTTACTGTTTAAAATTACAAATAACGAGCTGTTGGCCCGTCCTACGTACGGGAATTGAGTTGTCAACTAAACTGAAGTTATGTCAATATTTCCATTTCTAATCCAAGCAAAGTTTACGTGGTTAAGCATTTATTGTAAACAAAAAGCTGCCTAGATGAATTAAAACATGTAAACATTGTTATTTTCCTATTCTCTCCTCAAAAGGTCACAGAAAAATAATTTGCATAGCCTTCATTGTAGACTTGGGGCAGAGCCTCAATTTGAATACATCAGTGGTTGTAGAATCTTACTTATTTCCTTGAATCAATGGCAAAATCACAGAATAATAAACAAACCTGATAGTTCTATAGAATATTTTTATGTTCAACCAGCTGTTGTGTCAATCCATGAAAATAAAAATATACCTGCTAATTCTATGTTTTGTTTTCCAGGTAACGGATCAGTTCCTGTTGGTAAATATTACGTTTTATATTAATAACTATATTTCTTTAAACGCGATCTTATAATAATTATAGTGAGATATTAGCTTTTAAAACAGTATGTATAAAATCAATTAATAGGCAAGCATGTTTCTTTAAACCTTTTTTTAGCTCGTGTGTATTGCAGGGAAAATCTACGCACACTGCCAGCTATTTTCCTGTATATGTGCAGAATCCCTTAATGAATTAAAATAGGTTCAAAAATAAGCACAAAATGAATTTTGAATTTAAAAGATTAACATGGGTTTTATGGGCTCGCCTTGCTGGTGACGAAGTAACATCAAAATATAAACAGAAAAAAACAAAACAAATTGAAGAAGTTTCAATCATATTTTTTAAAATAGAGAAGTCTCATTGCATACGTTTTAATCGACTTTTCGACCACTGGACGACCTCTAGTAATAATAGTTAATATAAATCTAATGGCTTACTAGGTTGGTGTTAGTTATTTAATATTTCTACAAAATTCCGCAGTTATAATAATCGTCGACATTTATACGATTCGTGGTTTATTTTGCTAAAGTAACCTGTAGTAGCCACGTTTTGACAATATTTCATGCAAAATGTAATATATTGACGCTATAAATTTTGCAACGGAACCTAATTCAATTAACCAGCATTACTGCTGCTACTCTACTGCTTGCTGGCCTATGCATCATTATGATGCTACTTAATTTGCTGTTTAAAACTATGGTTTGTTTATTTGTTATAATACTCTGCATAAAAGTTAAATATATATTCTTGTTTTACGTTACATGTTAAACATCTCCCTCGTGTACTTGCAACATATATCTCAACATATTCATGTTAAACATCTCCCTCATGTACTTGCAACATATATTTTATGTTGTGCCACTGTCAGTAGTGAATGCGTTTTGGGACCATCATAAAAAACCAAAGAACCTTTCTATAAAAATCAAATCCATAGTCTTCGAAAAAAATATTGCTGTGCGGAAGTGTTTAAAATTATTCCTACGCGAATAAAAAAATTACTCAATACATATTATAACACTATACTAAACGAATTCAGTTGAAAATTATCTTTCTGTAAATTAAATTACTCTCTAGGGATGGAATACATTGCACATCTGTAATATTAAATGTATTACATCACTATATTCTCTATATTGCTTCAAATATAAACTCGTGAACATTGTTTAGTGGAGTGAACATTTTATTACATTGCACTGCAGCAGAACATAGTGCTCTGTGCGAATATTCTTTGTGATAATTTCCATCAGTTATAAGACTTAGGTTGCAAACCGATATAAACCTTCGACAATATCTTCAAAGTGTTATGTCTGAAATATGTAAGGTCATTTACAAAAAGCGTTCATCCGGGGAAATTTATATCCGGGGTTTGTTTATTTGTTATAATACTCTGCATAAAAGTTAAATATATATTATTGTTTTACTTCCATGTTAAACATCTCCCTCGTGTACTTGCAACATATATCTCATCATATTTATGTTAAACATCTCCCTCGTGTACTTGCAACATATATCTCAACATATTCATGTTAAACATCTCCCTCGTGTACTTGCAACATATATCTCAACATATTTATGTTAAACATCTCCCTCGTGTACTTGCAACATATATCTCAACATATTCATGTTAAACATCTCCCTCGTGTACTTGCAACATATATCTCAACATATTTATGTTAAACATCTCCCTCGTGTACTTGCAACATATATCTCATCATATTTATGTTAAACATCTCCCTCGTGTACTTGCAACATATATCTCAACATATTCATGTTAAACATCTCCCTCGTGTACTTGCAACATATATCTCATCATATTTATGTTAAACATCTCCCTCGTGTACTTGCAACATATATCTCAACATATTCATGTTAAACATCTCCCTCGTGTACTTGCAACATATATCTCAACATATTTATGTTAAACATCTCCCTCGTGTACTTGCAACATATATCTCAACATATTTATGTTAAACATCTCCCTCGTGTACTTGCAACATATATCTCAACATATTCATGTTAAACATCTCCCTCGTGTACTTGCAACATATATTTTAACATATATTTATGTCGTGCAACTGTCAGTAGTGAATGTGTTTTGGGACCATCATAAAAGACCAAAGAACCTTTCAATAAAAATCAAATCCATAGTCTTCGAAACAAGTATTGCTGTGCGGAAGTGTTTAAAATTATTCCTACGCGAATAAAAAATTTAATCAATACATATTTTAACACTATACTAAACGAATTCAGTTGAAAATTATCTTTCTGTAAATTACATTACTTTCTAGGGATGGAATACATTTCACATCTGTAATATTAAATGTATTACATCACTATATTCTCTATATTGCTTCAAATATAAACTAGTAAACATTGTTTAGTAGAGTGAACATTTTATTACATTGCACTGCAGCAGAACATAGTGCTCTGTAAGAATATTCATTGTGAGAAAAAATACTGGTTAGGACTGTAAGCTACTACCTTTGGTGTAAACTAATGACTATGAGAGTATGCGTTTAAAATGATAAATAAAAGGTAATTTGTCTTTGCTTTCTTCCCATACATTGTTTTAAACTTCAGAGAACATTTTTTTTTTTATTTGTAATCAGTGGTGTATGGGCGTACATAATTTTATAGTACAGACATAACTTGCACAATTAAAGTGTTCCAGGTTTAATACAGTAGAAAGTTCTATGAAAAGGATAAAAAAACATAGTTAAAGGCACGAAATGTTCACATTCCCTGTAATTCTTTGTTTTATTTTCTTATACATATTTTTTTATTGTGTTGATCCTTCAATTTTTACTTGAAAGGTGCTTGTGACAAAACTATTAAAAACCACTACTTAATAAAACCAAAATCCTACGAACTTCCATACGGCAAACATAAAACATTTTAATCATAAAATATATAATTTGAAACTTTTACAAAATTTAACTTTTCTAAAAGATTTAATAGTATCAATAGTTTTCTAAATCCTTTCCATCAGTTACCTATGGAAAGTCCTTTCCATAGGTTTGAGAATAGATCTAAAACTGAAAATTTATTTTAATATTTGATATTTTTCGAAGGATTATAACAGCTGCTTCAATCTTCTTACTCTACTCTATTGTATTTAACACAATTAAACTTGTTTTTTTTATTTTCAGAAATTTTACACTGAAAACTATTCTTAAATAACAGTCAAAAAATATTAACAAGAAAACCATTCCGAAAGATATGCGATTTTCATTATTTTTTGTGTGTATAATCTTGCAATATTGTAATCACAGTGGACGACATATCTTGCCTTTGTGAGACGTTGTGTATTGGGATTTGTTCGTGTAGAGGCAGATAACAATGTGCTCAATTTATGGGTAAAGTTGGAGACCTTCATTGACCGTTTTCTCCCAGTTTGGTCTACTTTTAGTTTGTATCTAGTTTTATTTGTACTCTTGTTTTGTGTTCCCCATCCAATATGGTTAGCCAATAGTTCTGTACTTATTTAATACTCTGAGAGAGTATTGTGACAGTTTCTCGCTCAGTTTTTATTGATTGCGCAAATGGTGAGTATTTCTACACCACTTGAACTTGTTTTATCAATTTTGTTTTAACACAAGGTCTCAATAGTCGAATTGTATGATTTGTAAATCAATTTGTACCTTGGTTTCATCGACTCCGTCAGTATAAATGCTAAAAGATTCACAACCGTGCGATCTCCTGGAAAATAATTGAAATTTTGAATCCTTTTAAATCTTCTGAGCCATATATTTTAACATTGAATAGTCGCTTAAACCGATCACTGATATGTTTACGATTGAATTACTTATTACTTCGAATCACCATGTGTTCTGAATTGGCCCTCTGCTTCGAGTTTAAAAAATTGTATGACAAATTTGATAATATTTGAGGCAGAAAGATATTCGACTTTGATTGATTGACATTTTTAACAATAAGAGTATGAACTATCGGACGTATATAACATTTTTACTGTAAACGTGTGTATACTAAACGTTTGTATTTACCTAAAATTCCATCCTACAGATTAGATTGTCGTGTTCATTAGTCTTGTTTTATGTCTACACAACAATAAATTACAACAATATCTTCAAAGTGTTATGTCTGAAATATGTAAGGTCATTTACAAAAAGCGTTCATCCGGGGAAATTTATACCCAAGACGTTACATACGGAGGTGCGCGGAGCATAAAAAACGCCAGGCCATAAATATTGGGCCCAACACAAGCCATAGACCAGATATGAGAACTACACTTAGCCAATTGTCGTTTTGCCTACTTCGTTCTATAAATAACATTCATAATGACACTTTTTAAAGAGAATTTCCCTTGTAAGGAAAATGCAGAGAATTTCCCGTGTAGGGAATATTTAGCGAATTTCCCATATAAGGAATAACTTGTTGCCTTAAGTCTCATGGTATATAAGGCCCGGAACCGCTTTAGGTCTTCGTTTTTATGTCGTGTTAGACGCCATAAACATCAGTTTCAATTATTAATGAAGGATTAAACAGTGTCCTCATTTACCTTGTGTGCGTAATTGCGATAACTCGAGTAAAAATCATCCGGTTTTCATAAACGCAGCAGGTTTGCTGCGGCGGGGGTATTGTAGAATTATGAGGTTAACCGGTTGCTTGAAATCGAATGCATTCATAGGGGCCAATAGCATAATTTGTTTATCCTTATGATACATACAGCTTATGTTATAATATTCGTGATGTCTGTGTTAACTACTATGTAAAAATAACCGCATCCATCGAGCTTTAATTTACCCAAACTGTAGTTTTAGTACCGAGGATTTATGACGTAATCCATATATTCGTATTTATTTCTCCATGACAACGAACGCTAAAGAGTTTGAACATCCTTTACTAGTCTGTTTATTGAAACTCTTGAGACTCCCTTAGCATCTTATTGAGCGTGGAAAATAATATCTCCCTTTGGCATTGACCATAGTACTTTCCTTTGTGTAGAGTTTCTATTATACTCATCTTATCCTCCCACTCTTATCTTACTCATGCTCTATCTCTATCTTCTATCATATCACCCCTATTCTACTACAGTACTATCTTATTCCAAGGTTAAACATGTTGTATACATTACATTGTATTGCGTGGTATAGGTTAGTTTTCTGGTAATTTTTTTGTAATCACTGTACTATCAAGAATTTTGAATATTTTCATTTAACGGTTTCAAAGTTTTAATTTCAACCAATAGGTGATCGGATGTTGGTTCTCGCTCGGGTCTAGTGCACAGACAACCTTCAGATTCCGAACCTGCTTTGAATAAATTCTCTGTTAACCACGGATGCGTAGTTAAAAATGTTATGAACGTTGTTGTTTTATGTGTTGATTTTATGGTATCGTTGGATTGGCAAAGTTTACAGCTTAGTTGGAAAGTGTCGCAAATTTTCTTTAATTGTATCTACATATTTATGAATATGAAAAAAAATTTTGAAGTTTTCAATTTAAAGTTTAGCCGATTTAATAAGTGGCCGCCCTCTTTGACTGTATAATTGATTAGTTTAGTTTAGGATAGGTTAGGTTAGGATAGTGTAGGTTAGGTTAGGATGACACATAAAGAAGGACATTCCTTTTGCCGGCAACTCACCCCTACCTGGCCTTGGCTTTGCGCAACTAGAGAACATTTTTGGGGACCTTTTGAGGGCTTGGTGCAATAAAGGAACTTTTTGGAGATTTAATGCAACCCAATAACTATGGTGTACATCTACAATCAACAAATTTTAATTTATTGTAAACTAAGTAGTTTTATTCATCTAATAACTGTCATCTAATAACACGAATCTTTGGCAATTGGACATTGTATTTTCCGTTTTGCCTCTCAAAAAATTTTCGAACCCTATTGAATAAATTATACTGTATACTGTACAGGTTTATTTTTGCATCTCAACTTTGGAAAAATTGTTTAAATTGCGCGTCGCATTGTTTGGTTGTATTGTTTGGTTACTCAGCAGTCAGCACCCATAACTAGGTTGCTGAGTGCTGACACACCTACAGTCGACAGCCGTTCTGAGAGACCAGGGAAGGCGTCCCCTCCACCTTCAGTCCACACTTTCCCAACACCGTAGTCCGTAGTCAGACGTCCGAGTGTCTAGTGCGTGTCCGAGTGTCCAAGTGTCTTGTGTCCAAGTGTCCAAATGTCTAAGTGACCGAGTGTCTAAAACCATAATTGGATGGCCTGAGCCGCGTCATGGTAAGGTAGGTTGTCAAAGTGTACAAACAAGTTTGCTTTTATTGTACAATCTGGAGGCTGTTTTGATTTTAAGTTTACTATATAAATGATTTCTTACTATACGATTCTCGTAGTTCATGAACCTCTTAATGTTTCATGGATAATAGTTTCCAAAAAGGATCTGTCCAAATCATATTGTTTCCAAAAGTTCACAACAAGTTTCGATAATGTTCCTCTATTATGTTAGTATTTCAATTCAAGTATGAATGGCGATGAGTGTAGGGTGAGTGGCGTGATCTTGTTGTCTTTCCTTAGACACAGCTGTTAATTAAAGTAATAGCCATGCAGCCAACGGCAACTAAGGGACTCGCAGTGGAATCCGAGCCACATTTTTGCCGAATATGTCTATATCAGGACAGTACTGCTGATAGTCGTAGTAGGCCTACTCAATAGTGCGGACCTAATCCACACCAGGGAGTATCGCATCTACAGTGCATGCCTATAAATTATCCACAATTGATACCGATAAATACTAAACATGGAAAAGATGAAAATGCTTTCTAAAAATACTGGACAGAGACATTTAGTGTGCAAAGGTATACGATTTTGTTTACTCTATGTTCGGTTATGGTTTTATTGTATAATTTAGTAATATGATTGGAGGTTTGTAAAATCGTTAGGAAACCGGGAAACTCCATTAAGTGTTTATGTATACCTCAAAGTAATTATCCTTTGCTAATATAAGGTAGGTAGGTACGCAGGGATTCTTGTCTATGTAAAAAATACGGAATATTGTCGATTAACTTAAAACTGATAGTGATTTTCAGACAAATAACCGCAAACATGATGTTTCTTTTATAATAAAAACCATCCCAGTGTCCAAAATGGACTATCGAAATTTAAAAGATGTAAATAGATGGACGAAGAAATCGATCATATGTCGTCATCGCAAGTGATTTCACTCAATTTACCGAAGGCCTTCAGGGGATGAATGCCGGTCTGAGATTATTTGGCGATTACTGATTTTCCATTTGCGATTAACTACTAGTTGGCCTTGTCCTACTGGCGAATCGGATATTTCTGTTATCCTGTTAATTGTGCAAATAATTGTGTCCAAGTCCAAATTGTTTTGCATTAATTGTTCCTGTAATTCACACACTCACAATTTGTTGTTTGTTCCAATAAAAACATAATTACTTATGCTATTGTATCACGTTTGAGAGTTCGAAGATGACGTATTGAATATAAGTTATAGATACATGAGTTTAATTAAGAGCTTAATTGATTTACTGGTGAATTCATGCACTAAATTTTCAGTTAGGGTTTAACAAATACTTCTGATAGTTTTAAGACAAAAATACAAAGGATGTAGTTGCATTCTTTGTATTTATCTCCGGTAAACTACAATACAGTAATTTGTAACTAATGTGTTAATGCATGCCCATGTACCTCCATCACATGCTTTCCTATGTTAGCCTCTGATAGCCAGAATGAAAATCCTTCCACGCAGTAAGTTTCCTATCTCTCTCATCATCTTTCTAATTGTAGCCCAGACAAAGACAAAACGCGTATTACTGTTTCAACAATAGCGCCTAGATGGACGCTCCCATGCCAAAGGTACTGTTAGGCTTCATGATGACGCTACGGGCCTGGCCCTTCCGACACATATACATACGGATGTGTGGTACATGCATATAGCTTCATTATTTGGCGAATCTCTCTAGTGATGTGTAGGTTATGTTGAGAATTATTGGTTGTTTCGAGATAGCCAGAGTTGATTTTAAACTAATAATTGCTTCATTTTTGTAGGAAATTAATTCAATTAGATCGCTGAGGCTCGATGTTGTTATTATTTATTTATTATTCGATATTATTGTTATTATGAATTGAGACGGAGACACCATCTAGGTGCGTATTTTAACCCAAATATGAGTGAACGATGAGTGTAGAATGGTGTGAGTTGATATGTGTGGCTTTGTTACTGACTAAGATCAGCTGTTTCATCAGTCAGGATCATTTTATTACTCTATATCATCGATCTCTATAATAGAGATTGATTCTCTATATCAGCCAATTGAATTCTGAAACAAGAGTAACCAAAACACTTTTCCACTGCAGACGTCCAAAGCGAGGGTGTAAATACTACAACACTTTGCCGCGATTAAACATTCAAACCGTAGCAGAACACCTGTATTGGAGTCGCCTGTACTCTACATTGTTGGTGGACGTTTTAAGCCAAATGCGAACGATAAGGCCTAAACGACGGTGGTTAAGCTATCTTCATAAGTACCTCTTGTTTATGGCGCCTGGCTGTACGTGGGCCAAATTTGGGGCAGTATCTGCCTAGCGTTCATATTGCCTTATCGGTGGGCACGTGTTGCTTTTGTGGATAAATCTCTAAAACAATGTTATTTTAAAAGCTACACGGAATGCATTTTACAAATTCTTTAGCTGTATTTAGATCATAATCGGGTTTTCAGGCTTACAATTTATCAATTAAGATCGGTTAGTGTTAAAATAACTGTAATTTAATATCTGAAAAATACTGAGCTTGTGTTAAAGAGTACATTTATTTTAATTATCAATTATATCGATTATTTAAGAGGGGGACGCCACTATGTGCGTATTTTAACACAAATATGAGTGACGGATGAGTGTAGGATGTTCCTTAGACGCAGATGTTAATTATAGCCCATACAGCTAATGGCAACTATGGGACCTACATTTTATAGTGGAATCCGAACCACATTTTTTTTAATTAACGAATTGGTCTATTTATCAGGATAGTACTGCGGATAGTCGAAGTACTCACTAGTGCGACGTTAATCCACACCAGGGAGCATGGCATCTACAGTGCATGCCTATAAATATCCACAATTCATGACCTCCAATAGCTTATAAAATTTGTTTCAATTAAATCTGCAAAGATAGCTGTAAATCGTGTTAGTATGCAATCTCGATTCGTCACGTCCCTCAATGTTGTATAGTCCTTCAACAAATGTAACTTTATAGTAAGTTATTTCTATTTAAGTTACTTACCAATATTTGCAGCACATGAGGGACCAGTTCTCTGATCATTATCTACGATATAGGCTTGTTAATTCTTCTGGTAATCCTGCTTCTCGAGTAACATCACCTCCGACAGTGGGAGTGATCTAACCACGTTGTCCACTTCGATGACATCACAGGAATTACCATTGGTGATTTATGTTACACTCACGGTTTGTGTACATAAATACGTACTTTATGTAAACTTAACTGGTGGTCCTTATATTGACGTTTTAAAGGGAAAGTAGCTTTTGTTTCGTAGATCGTACATATTTCTACGCCATTCTAGGTTTACTTGCATATGTTGGTTGTGAAAAGTAATATAGTATTTGTAATTGACTAGTTCAAAAACGTTTGCTCAAAGGTGTAGGTGTTGTAATGTCAGATTCGCAACACATCTTCGAGCCTCAATTTAAAAATTTAAAACATTAACAAACTATTCGGACTTGAAATCTGTAATGGTTTTGAACAAATAGGCAGATGTAATTTGCTTTATCACAATCTGTAACTTTACACACAATGTTGTCAAGATCGTATTACTTTATATTATAGATTGTACGATGGAACCTATCTCCTGACCCTTCGACTACATGGGACACTGGCCAAACCCCAGTTAGTTGGATGGCCAGGAGGCAGGTTCCAAAATCCAGTCTATAATCTAAGCTGGTTTTACCAAATTAGTTGGTCGTACGTCATGTAAAACCATTCGACCGATTACAATCGTGAGTTTGAAACTACTGCAGAGTTTAATATTTGTAAAGTTAGTCCAAACATTTTATTTACAAGTATGAAAAATACAGTTTTTCAGCAGACTTAATACCTAACTCAACTGAAACTGATTGTATTAATATTTTGACAATTTATCTTCTTTAAAATGGTAACTAAGTGTCTATTGTATAGTTGTGTATCCAAATTCAATGACCATGTTGCTGTGTCCTTCAAACAACATTGTCTATACACATTTTTAAACAGATTTTGACAATACGTTCACCGCGCTCTCACCTCGGTATAGTTAGATTCTCATGACCTACTGGGCTTTGTGATAAAACTCGTTAATCTAGGTCTGCTTAGAGGAAGAGTGAAGTGTAAGTTTGGCAATCGTGTGAACAGAAGACGTTCAGCAATTAGAATGAAGGAGAAAGCCTCATGTACGGGATAATCGTTTCACTCGAACGAATAGAAAGTAAAACCTACGTATTTTGAATGCTTAGTTAGCATTTTAAGTACAAATCGACATACGATCGCATTCATTATGTTTTGATGTGCACGGGTTTTTTAAGCATTGAAGCTTAAAATATTTCATTAAGAACTTTTTTGTTATTTGATTAAGTATTGTGAATATTAAAGTCCATTCACCTCTGAAACTTTCTCTAAGGGTTTCGGTTGGTCATTTTGGCTTCGACAGTTGTAACAATAGCGGGCAACACGAATGTAACATTATCTACCAAAAAGATGGATACTAGGACTGGTCTATAGTTCGTGCTGACCAATTATTACGTCCCTTATGAAACAAATTAAAATTTAGTTCATAGTAATTTGTTTTATTTTACTTCATCAATCCAATGCGAATTAAATTATTAAGGGTTTAAAGACGATGAAGTTATCTCCGAAAAGGAATCAGAGATCATTTTTAGTTTGAACTGTGGTAACTGGCGGTAAGCAGCATACAATTTTGTTTACCTTCAATCTGTACCATCCACTGCGTATTTTTTGTAAAGGGTGCGCCAAAATAACCTGATGGTTTTTAATACTAAATAACTCAAGAACAAACTACAATTTTATGTATTAAATAACGTTATATTGTACACACTACTATGCCATTTTCATTTATGAAAAATTATATCACTCAGGTCATATCAACTTCTCATAAACACAGGCTTCCCATTTTTTTTTGCTTATTTGCAGTCACCTTCACCTGATGAATAGAATCAATCTCTTCCCTGATACACTGCTTGAGTTCAGGGATGGTTTGACATTTCGAAACAAACATTTTGCTTTTTAAGTATCCCCAGAGCCAACAGTCACACAAAATTAAGTCTGGGGATCGAGGTGACCACAGCACATCACCAAACCAAGAGATCACTTTGCCGGCAAAGAGTTCACGCAAAACTGACATTGAATAATTGGCTGTATGACAAGTTGCGCCATCCTGATGAAACCACGTGTTAGTCATGTCTATCCCTCATAACATCCGCAGTTGTGGAACCAAAAACCCCCTCAGTATTTCCAAATAGTGTTCCGAGTTTACAGTGACAGGGGGGTGTTCCCACTTTCGTCCTCAAAAACATATGGTCCGATGACTCCAAACAGTGCCACACCACACTAGACAGTAACTTTCTTTTGACGACGTGATGTTTTACCAAACATAACCTAAAAATGGCATAACATAAGCAATCGTTCACTACAACAATGAGGTCTCTAGCTAGTATAACAGCTGACTTATTACAAAACAGAAACCGTCATTTCTTTTTGGCGCACCCTTTACGTTGTTTGGAGGATTTTCATTTTCATGTATTGATTTTTCTTAAAGACAATCTCTATATCGTACAGAATGTTTAAGCGGCCTCTTTAATACTTGAACGACATTATTTCGCAATCCCGGCCTCGCCATGTGAAATTTCAAACAAAACAGATGTTTTGGATTGTGCACTGTTGACCACCTTTGTTGAAGGTTAGCAAGTTCGTACCTGACATATGTGTATCAACTGTCTTTGCTGCGTTTGTAGATCACACACTATACTATAATCAACGCATCATGGCAATGCAAAATCTTGCGGTTCTTTTCAGAAAGAGTTAAATTGGTCGTGCATTAATTGCGCCAAGAGTTCCTTAATTGCGCCAAGTTCTCAAAGTGTCCCAAAAAATGTTCCTTAGTTGCGCCAAGCCCTAGCAAGGTTGGAGTGAGTTGCCAGCAGAAGGAATGTCTTTATTTACGTGTCATCCTAACATAACCTAACCTAACCTATCCTACCCTATCCTATCCTAACCTAACCTAACCTAAACTACTCAATAAAACAGTCAGAGAGGGCCGCCACTTGGCTTAGTTAAGGAACGTATATCGGGTGGCTCCCTGCAGTAGTTGGCGCTCATTGCAAGTTGGGTTTGGTTTGAAACCACCTCATTTCCACAGGCATCTCTCGGTTCCAATAGAGACATCTCTTTTTAAGACCCTTATACTTGACAACAAATTACCTTATATTTACCAATTCTTTGCGCAATTCTTGTGGAAGCTGTGGCATGATTGTACACGCATGCTGTCTGTGTTTCTCATTGTTGTAGCAGTTAACAGTATACACAGTGTTCGGTTTACAGTTAGCCCATTGTAATGAGTGACAAGCAGGCGATGCCGCTAGCTACTGTCTGTTTCTCTCATTAGCCTCATGATATGTTAACGGTCCTCTGCAGTCTATAGGCTGGTGACCTTTCGGATCCCAAATTGTCCTTGTGTAGAGTTTGAATAGTTTTTGCCTACATTTTCGTTTATCTATTATATTATGTAATAACATAACTATAACGCTACGAACCTATGTATCTGAAAAGATGAATCTACATCTTACACATACATAAATCTACATAAAACGTACATAAATCTAATGAGCTAATTGTAAAACCACGTCTTAGTCAATTGATTGTATTGGTATTGATCGTACAACAATTTCAAATTATGTGAGCTACAGAGTCCCATATTGTCCATAAATGAAATAGACAGCGTAATGAGTTTGGTTTGATTTTACCTACTATAATATATTGATTTAATGTACATTATATCATTACGGTAACATTCATGTCATGACGAACGTTGCATCATAAATTTTTAAGAATAAATGTGAGAGGTTTTTCAGGTATTTTTGACAGATGAAGAATTCTAAATTCTGGTTTAAACCTATTTTTATCATTATTTGTGACACAGTAAGCAAATATCGACACAAACAATACAAACAAATTCATCCTCATTACTCATGAAAAATTACAACGTAAGTAAAATCAATAATTATATTATATAGCAATAAAAGTATGTACAACTTTCCACCGAAGGCTTTTCAACTAATTGAGAACCGATGGGAAATCATTTAATGCAAATCAATAGAAATTCCATCGGAGTTTTTGCAGTAAAAATTAAAAGTTGGACAATAAGCGGGAAGCAATGCGCTCGGGGGTTTACAGTTTTTGTGCACTTTTGTGGAATTAATTAAATATTTTCCATGGCTATTCATCCCTACCGATATTTTCAGATTAATTTCAATAGCGTATGCATAATCTTTACGTAGTTTAAAGTCATTTGAATAACTTGGGAATAATATAAGCAAAGAAGACTATGGTACTTTGAAAAGATAAGGATTTATTTGCTCACAATGTTCATTAAATCAAATATCCAAATTAACAGGTCATTTTGTAATTAACAATGCACTCAATTTAATTGCATTATTCCGTAAATCTTTGTGCGTTATGGGTACCTACAGTATGTCTAAGAGTGCAATAGACTGATAATTTATGTTTTGATGGGGGTTGATCTTATTTTGGTTTTTTATTTACCGTTTCTCCTGTTTCATTTAAATAAAAGAAGAGTTTTTTTTTGCCATGGCAACAAATAGCTTCCAGACTCCTAGACTTCATGTCAACAGCAGATTTATTTCTTCGAGGATTCGAGAACTTTATATGTTAATCTGTATCACTTCCCTTAGGGGCCATCCCTACACTATTCATATCATTGCATCTCTGTCTTCCATCTTCTTAGACCAAGTCACCTGATTTTGTTACTTAGTTTAAAGTTACTCATTTTGTACGTACCAATGCTACACAACCCAGTCTTCGAGTTCTCTAATTTGTCAGTACTCTCCAGATGTCTTTAATTGTTAACAATTTTCCTTTTTTAAAGTTTTAATTTATTTATGGTTTATTTTTATGACGTAAAACTTTATATTATATTAATGGCGGTATTATGATCGTATCTAATACATATATTTGTAGTTCTTGGTTGCAGTTTATTATTTAATATTATCAACACATTTCAACATTAAAAAAATATTTGTTCAGTTATTTGACGCACTTTACCTCGTTTGCATTTACTATTTTATAAGTTACTTTTTATTTTCGTAACTCTACCTGTCATTGCATTATTTGCATTATTTTGTATTATCTTGTTTTATTTGTTTCTTACTCTACATACCGCGTTTTATTCCAGAACACTTGCTCAGCACTAGTATTTTCACTTTTACTGCATTTTGCTTAGGGGTCTCACTGAATTAAAAGTTAAATAAATCATGTTTATTCATTGTAAATCGTTTATTCATGTTTATTCAAGAACTTGGACCACGAAGGATATACATATTTTCATGTTATAAGTGCAGACGATTTTAGATCAAATGCTCGTTTTTATGTTCAAGGGTACAAGTGAAATCGGTTCTGTATATCATAGCCTGATTGACGAACACGACTGGATATCAAACAACAATAGGCGGTTCAATAACATGGCGAGGCAGACTGTCCGTCTGTCTTCTGTCGGAATCATTACGTCATTGTCGGTATGCTTACGTCACAATGGGCGAGGTGTTTGATATTCCCAGAGCTTTATGTTGAGTTTAACAGTTTTAATAATTGAACTACATCAATTTTTTGTTTAAATACAATTTTGTTGTTCGACATTTCAGGAACTTATTTCGGAAAGATGTTGTTATTAGCTATACCAACAGAATTTTAAATATTTATATACTACTAAGCTAAGACTTTTAGTCCAGTGTGGGTTAATCTTATTTCAAATACATCAAATACGATAAGGAATAAAGATGTGTAAAGTATTATTGAACTATTTTTAGGGAACTATACATAAAAAGTAACACTTCGTTAAGTTTCTTTATGGAATTCTTTCCTGCTATACAGTACTTGCTATACTGTGAATGTCTGTAGAAATACTGTGTATAATCAGGCAAACAGACCCTCTGTGTTACAGAGTACCGTAGTGTCATCGTTGAAGGGAATACAAAAAATAATTCAATTGGTGGCATTTACACTTTCCGGACATGTGTTCAGGGAGTTTTTCTCCGTGGAAATTTATTCTATGGTGGAAGTGTAAGACAACCCATTGCTCCCCCCTCCCCCCCCCCCCCCCCCCCGTGACCACAGAGACCAGGGACCACCGGGACGTTGCGTAATTCGCGACGGTTCACGTTCACGCACCGCGGCCTCCGTTGTTTTGATGGCAAGGAAGAGGTCCAGAGGTCATCACAACGCGTAGACCTACCTCGGGAACTGTGACAGAAAAGCGTTAACCAGTACTTATAACTTTAAATTGTGGATATAGCCATATACGAATAGAATCAAATGCTGTTTAGACCGACAGCAGTGCTGCGGTTATCGTAAGTTCTGGCCGCAGCACTGCTTCGGTCTACATTTAATTATATTTGTCTATGATATAACTGTACAACTCTGATATGTAAAAACTGTAAAGTCGGTGGCTCAATCAAACGGTAGCCACGGACTTCGGGCCCAAGGCAGCGAGGTCGTGGGTTCTTGGTGCCTGTACCTTTAATCAGTTCAGTACCCTTGTATCAGCCGTTACAGTACCCTTGTACCACAGACAATGGAATAATCATTAAAGTATTATATTGTCTGTGCTTGTACCCTTGTATCGGCTCACCCCTTGCTTTACTTGGTGTTCCACGCTCAGATCCATAGCCTATGTGGACGGGCAAAAAGCAAGCCCTAAAGAGGCCGCCCCAAATAGTCAATGTTTAGAACCTTTTAGACGAGTACTCAAAATCTGTAACTCCTAAGAAAAACATTTTTTTTTGCATTAGTTTACCTGCTAAGTTAAACTGTAAATCCACTTGCACAAGGTGAACCTCAGATTTAATTTTGTGATACATTTCTCACATATTTATCAACTATTTTTTCAACACGAAAATAGTCTCGCATTCTTTCACGTTAGGTACTCTGGCCGTTATCGTGTTTATGAAGCCAGACCCGGCTTGTGATGCTCTCAAGAGGTTTGCCTGATACAGGAGGGGCGGTCCGGATGTAGGACTTATCTTTCACATACAGGGTGAACTTAGACGATGTGAGTCAAGTGCTTGGGTGGATGGCGGTGTTTTGACTACAGGCGTAGCAGGTAAATTTGTTGTGGAATCATGATAATCTTTGTTTTATATTGTGTCATCGAAATGTCGACTCTTCAAATTTCCAATCGTCTGTTATTTATATAATAAAAAGGTTTAAGCCAAAAAAAATTAAAAAGCTACCCAAAATGAAATGCCGAACATCATGACATGAGAATAAAACTCCATTTTACAGCAATCTTTCTCATAATCTATTACTTATTATTTTAGCATAATCCACTGATCTAATATCTGGAGGATTTAATATATTCACCCTTTGTACATTGCTCTCCGCCCCAGAATTGTTACAGTAGTTGGATTGTTGCCAGGCGGAATCGATGTTCTCGCGAAATGAGAAAATCATAATTGCAAACGACTCGAGATGAGAATTTTATACCAATCCACTGCGGTGTACGGTTTAAACTATTTTAGAATAATATTTTCGTATCACTTGTGTCGTTGGAACTCTTACACTTGTTTGTTTGCTCATCATTAAGTTCCTACTGTTAAATCTATGTATAGTAATAAAAAAAGATATAATTAATAACATTATTATCTGTACCATTTTATTATTATTAGACTATTACCAGATAGGGACGCTACCTAGTATTTTAACTCAAATATGAGTGAAGGATGAGTGTAGAATGAAGTGAGGTGCCTTGTAGCTTTGTTGAATTAGTCAGGACCATTTATTAAAAATCTGAAAAAGAAATTTGTTTATGTTTGTGTTGGGTTTCAACAACATTTTGTTTGCTCATACACATGTTTAGGCCTATGGATAACGGGTCAACGGGCTTGTCTGGTTGACGCAGGCCTATGTCTATAAACTGGCCTTTGGTCGACGTATGTTTTATGATTGACACATATATCTATGGTAGGCGCACGTCAATAGTTGACACACGCGTATGGTTGACGAGTGTATATGACGTCATGTAGATAGTAGATAATATAGATTGAAAGTACTGTACTGAACTTAGCAGGACCAATCTTTTAGCAAGTGTATATCTGGGCCATGTAGCGGTCATACGAGATGATCTACTTTCCTGGAGCAATTACATCAATTAGACCACTTGCACTCTTACACTTGCAGATTAGATGCACCGGGTGAAACGAAAAGTCCCGCTCTAATCTTCCAAACCTATAAACATATAGTCTAGTTTTAAAGGGATATTTAACCCATCGGGACCAATAGACGTTGATGCGAGAAACTGGAACACGTAAATTAACTAATTTTGTAAGTTAATCCTGCAATATCTTTTTAATACAGTTCTAAGAAAATCTTACTTTACATGTAATCTTGACCAAAATATAATATATCGTTAATGTTTTAATCCCGAAGAAGTAATAGAAGTGCGTTGTTCACGGTAGCTGCTAGCCCGTGTAGAGTCTTCGCTTGAAACCAATTATGGGTGATAATTGCCACGAAGAAATGGAAACTCTATTATAAATCCCACGCTCTGAATCATATAGCCGCCTACATGTACACGAGGAGTTTTTGAATTCTTATGATTTAAAGCGAATGAATTTGCGTATAATTTTTTACTATTACGTTAGTCAAATTTGTTCATCTTGCAAATCATAGCGATTCGCCATGCCATTTTTCTTTAGGAGAATGAAGTGTGGCCTGCAAATTACTTTGAATCGGTATTTGATGCCGTGTGCAAGATATAAATTAAAATGTAACACATTTTAACAACAATAACTCTAAAATTACAATTTTGTTTTTGGCGACAGAACTTTATTTTTTACAGTACAATATGTACAATCGGCACACATAAACGTTTACTTTTGTCCGAGTAAATTACAATCCGAGTTTATGTAATTTGTCTTGCGGTTCAGTTTCACGGTTATGTGTGTGATATTTCTTCACATGCGGTGTGGCTTGAGTAGAAGAAAGTCGTTTGTTCACTTTCTCTAAATTATTCCTGCGGTTTACCTAGGTAGTGGCATCATTCATCAATAAATTTAAGTTCGCTTTAAGATGTAATATGTTTAACAACTGAACGGTTTAAGAAAAACAAAATAGGCCTATGATTTGAAAACTAGCCTATTTGTGTCTTTGGATTTTGTTGCGAAATTTTCTCTATATATTAATAGGCAAGCATGTTTCTTTAAAACAGTTTTCCTCAGGTCGTGTGCATCGCAGGGAAAATCTATGCATACTTTTAGAAAGATATTTTCCTGTAGCTGTGCAGAATCCCATCATAAATTAAAATAGGCCAAAAAAGAAAAACATTAATTTGAAATAAAATAAAATTTACATGGGCCTTAGGGTTGCCATGCTGGAGACGAAATATAAACAGAAAATCGTAACAAATGTAAGAAATTCTATTCAAATGTTTTATTTACAGCTTGGGGTGGAATTAGATAAGTCTGTATTTCGACCACTCAATTACATCTAGTACATTTTAATTTTAAGCGTTACTGTTGTTAAATACTTTTTACGTTATTTTATTTTTATTTTGTAGGTTTAGACTTTTTTAATCATTGTTGTTATTTATTAACTGGAAATGAAACAAAATACACTTATTGGGAAATACCTTTTATCACAGGTATTTAAAATTACTGAAGCATGTATTTTACCATAGTCAGTAGTTTGTTATGGAAGGTACTTCAAAACCAAGCTCGCTGCCTCTGAAAGTCCTCCATTATTCGGCGAACCGTTAATGCTTAACAACGTTATGGGCTATAAATGCAATTAGTCTCACTAAAACTCAACTATTTTCTACATTAATTAAAGTGGTAGCCTATTTATTTTATTCAATTTCACTATGAGGGTTGTTTTACTGTAATTTAACTGAGCCTGTTTATGTAGTCAGATAATGTAAAAAAACTGTTCAAAACCTGTAATATAAGGTTGTAATTGTTTATAGAATAATCAAATATAACATATTAATTATGAACGAAGCATGTAGTTTAGAATCTTTGTGATGATATTATGGAGGATATTATTGTTAGGTACCAGTTGAGATGGAGACACTAGGCCTACCTATTAATTAATAGCTGTGTCTATAAAAAAAAAATAGACACAGCTATTAATTAAGCTCCGCCACAAAATCCAAAGACAGAAATAGGCTAGTTTTTCAAATCATATTGGGTTTCTAATCGTTCAGTTCGTTTATCGTTCGTTTATAAGCATAGACAAACATGCCGGTCTTAGTCACTAAGACTACAAGATCGCGCCACTCATCCTACACTTATCCCTAACTCATATTTGGGTTAAAATACGCACATAGTGTCGTCCCGATCTTAAAAAATTGATTGATTAATTGATACATAGGTGTCTTATTTCAACCCAAATATGAGTGAAGGATGAGTGTAAATAGTAATGAGAAATGTGTAGCTTTGTTACTGAATAAAACAGTTTTTTTTTTTTTTTCATTAGTCAGGATCACTTATTAAAATCCCAATGATCCAAGAGAGCTGGGTCCAGTTTTGAACAAGAAAGCTACTAACTTTTCTCAGGATTGGACCGCCAACCTTTCGATTACTAGACGATCACTATAACCGCTGAGCTACCTAGTAAACCTTATTCAGTATATATTTTTAGCAAAACCGAATAATTGCTCATTTTCTCTAATCTTACAACTTGCACGTTAAATGTGAAATTTATCTTTTACAATCACTTGTATTTTTTGTGACAGCCGTTGTATTTAAGTTCAACCATTTAATTTGTTGTTGTTGATTTAATCACAAAACAACCATATTAGTTAACGGTATGGTTCACGCTGTCAAGATATCTTTGTAATGTATTACCTCAGTGTGATATCTGGTAAAGGCAGAACTATATCGTACACGGTTCCAGGTACAGAGGGAGGTTCATGAGACAGGTTCCAACAGACTATAATACAATCGCTCACTTATCCGGGGTAACCCAAAGCTATCATTACAATCAGTACAGTAGTATCTGTAATGGTAAACCCAGTGCGTGGAGGCTAGCATTTTAAAGTCTCTAAACCTCAAAGTTAACCAAATTGATCAGTAGTATCCGCACTCCGCAAACTCTGCAGTAACGGTAGAGCCTATAGTATGTAGGCAGGCTGGGCAGGCATGCGGTCGGCCGTGAACCTTATGACTCATGCGGTGAGGAAACACTGGCTCAATCAGCTGATATCGTTTGTATCAATCAGCTGTGTTCAGAGATTCAATTGGAAATCGTCGTACTCGTATAATCTACAGTGAAAATCTAGCATACATTTAACTAGGTGGCGTTCGCAGATGAATCCACAAAATTGAGCGGAGTCATCAAGGGTTCATATTATATTGTTTTTGTCATACTGCAGTAAAAACAGTCGTCATTGATGCATGTGTTGCGGGTCTAAAGTAGCTTTTACTCTTTAGGGAATAAAATTCATTTTTAGCCTCTATGGAGTAAAACTCAGCTGTTGTCAACTCAGTTGTAAATTTCTATTGTAAACGATTGAATACGTATCGAAATATGTAACGATTCGTGCTTCATAATCATTTTAACCTACAGTCTACAGTCTCTTCCCATAGCATTTTAGCATTGCAGATACATTAATCCATTCCCACATTCAACACTGCCCACCTTTACTACTTCCTTCACCACCCCCTACGTCGTGGACCTGTTTCCCTCTCTTCCCATAGCATTTTAGGATTGCAGATACATTAATGTAATTGCCAAAGACAGTTCCCACACTCTGCACTACAAGCCTTACTAATTCCTTCACTATTTCCTACGTCATAGACCTGTTTCCTTCCCTTCTCATAGCACTTAAGTATTAGATACATTTATCTAACTGCCCAAACGGTTCCCTCACTCTGCACTGCCAGCCTTTACTACTTCCTTCACCACTTCCTACGTCGTGGGGCCTGTTTCCTTCCCTTCTCGTAGCATTTTAGAACTGCAGATAAATTAATCTAACTGCCACAGACGGTTCTCACAATATGTTCATACTTTACTACTTCCTAAGCCACTTCCTACATCGTGGACTTGTTTTCATCACTTTCCATAGCATTAGTATTTTAGATACGTTAATGTAATTGCCACAAACATTGCCCACACTCCACACTGTTAGCCTTTACTACTTCTTTCACCATTTTCTATGTCGTGGACATGCTTCCATCCCTTCTCATAGCATTTCAGCATTGCAGATACATTAATCTAACTGCTACAAACGGTTTCCAGTTCACAAACTCCACACTGCTCACCTTACAATTTCCTCATATCTTCTTACGTCGCAGACCTGTTTCCCTCTCCTCCTATAGAATTTTAAGATTGTAGATACCAAGATACCTTAATCTAATCGTCATAAACAGTTCCCACACTCCGAAAAACTCGCCTTTACTACTTCCTTCATCTCTTCCTACGTCACGGACCTGTTTACCTCCCTTCCCTTAGCATTATTGGATTGCAAATACCTATTCGTCATAAACAGTTCCCACACTCAGAAAAACTCGACTTTACTACTTCCTTAATCTCTTCCTACGTCATGGATCTGTTTACCTCCCTTCCCTTAGCATTATTGGATTGCAAATACCTTAATCTATTGGTCATAAACAGATCCCACACTCCGGACAACTCGCCTTTACTACTTCCTCCACCACTTCCTACGTCACGGACCTGTTTCCCTCCCTTTCCATAGCATTTTAGGATTGGAGATACCTTAATCTAATCGTCATAAACAGTTCCTACACTACGAAAAACTCGCCTTTACTGCTTCCTTCATCACTTCCTATGTCACGGACCTGTTTACCTCCCTTCCCTTACCATTATTGGAATGCAAATACCTTAATCTATTGGTCATAAACAGATCCCACAATCCAGACAGCTCGCCTTGACTACTTTCTTCACCACTTCGTACATCGCGGACCTGTTTTCCTCCCGTCCCATAGCATTTTAGGATTGTAGATACCTTAATCTAATAGTCATATACAGTTTCCACACTCCGGACAGCTCGCTTTTACTATTTCCTTCACCACTTCCTACGTCGTGGACCTGTTTTCCTCCCTTCCCATGGCATTTTAGGATTGCAAATACCTTAATCTAATGGTCTTAAACAGATCCCATACTCCGGACAGCTCGCCTTGACTACTTCCTTCACCACTTCCTACGTCGCGGGCCCGTTTTCCTCTCTTCCCATAGAATTTTAGGAATGCAGATACCTTAATCTAATCGTCATAAACAGTTCCCACACTCCGGGCAGTTCGCCTTGACTACTTCCTTCACCACTTCCTACGTCACGGACCCGTTTTTCTCATTTCCCATAGAACTTTAGGAATGCAGATACCTACCTACCTAAATCTAATCGTCTTAAACAGTTTCCACACTCCAGACTGCTCACCTTTACTACTTTCTTCACCACTTCCTACGTCACGGACCTCAAGCTAGTGTCGTCATTTGGTTATATTTATGATCCATACCACCGTTTATGTTCTAATATCTGTGGAATAATACTATTAGCTATTTATTTATCTACTGCATTCAAAAGTCAACAGCTGATCATATGTGTTTGTTTATGTGTCAAATACTGCTTCCATAAGGATTACATTGAAACTTTGAGATCCATTGGGGCGGATTCCTGAGAGACTTTTTTAACGCCGTATAGATGTTGGCACTCACCGATATGGTCTTTATCACCATGCAAAATTTGAAAACGATTGATTCAGCCGTCTAGGAGGAGTTTGCGTATTACGAAATGCATAAAAGTCGACGTATAAGAGCTTCGCTCGCTTCGCTCGCTCCGCTCAATGAAACTCCTTACATATTTATCATTCTGTTCCGAACGAGAAGGTTACTCACAGTAAATACGGGTTCGAAATATCAGTTTTTTTTTTTTATCAATTGGCTTCTAAACTGAGTGGGAGTTTATCATTTAAATCAATTGGATTTTCTCTGTTTCGTAGTTAATCATGTAAATCAAAAGATTTACAAATTTACCTAATCGAGTCTTTGGCATAAAGGTTCACAAGTAAGGTCTTCTTCTGGTACTTTTTGGAAAAAATCACTTGTGTGAATAAAAGTTTATATATTTAAAGTATCTGTTTCAAGGTTTTAGAAAGCTTTATTTGATAGTTTGAAGCAATCACAAATGTAGCTTCACTAAAAATACTCGACTCGAAAAACTCAAAGCTCGTGACTCGACTTATAAATCCACTACTTGCACACTCCTAATGTTGTTTACTTTCGTGGAAAGGCATTTGCTTGGTTAATTAACATCACTAGTTAAAATTGACAACTGCTTATGTAAAAATAATTTTACACTTTTTTATCTGCTTTAAATGAAAACGCAATTGAAAAAACAGATTTTAAAATACATATTTCTATTTTTCTTTAAGAATCTGTATTTTCAATTGGGAGAGATGGTGAAGTACGCTTATCTAATTACCTAAGTTTAAAAATAAGCGAAGCCCTTAGCAAGCTGCATTCGATTGCGAATCACACTGCTTGCATTGAAGCCATATTGTATCTTCATATGACAGAATCGATAGTCTTTCATAATACACACTACACAGTTGATTTTGATAGCACAAGACTCATGTTTTTATCACTTTACAATCACCTAAATGGAGATAAATAACTTATATGCCGAGTTAATACGTTTACATTTGCTTGAGTCTTATTACAGTATGTTAATAGTTAGAAAAATGTTATTTTGAATATTCTTTTTTTGTTTCAGGTTAGTCCGAACGATATCTTAGACCCACTCATGTACCTGTAAGTACTCAAGAACTGTTAAATAGGTTGAACGTTGGTTTATAAAGTGTTTGGTTTACAAGCGTAATATATTTTACCCACCTTGGATTACAATGAAGTATATTAAGTTTTCCTTATCTAAATAACACTGGTGTTACAGCAAAGTTTCGACAGGTTCCTTCTATCTTGTTGATAACTACACACAAATATAAGTTCATCTGCAACTATAAGGCTTTTGAACAATAAGATCAAGATCATGCAATCGATTTAAACTTTAAATCTTAGAACGTCAATGAATGACTATGATACCCTGGCCTGTAAAGACAAGAATCAATTCTGTCTACCTGTTTTTTTACTGAGATTCGACATTCTTACAGCTTCTCTTTGATTTGGTTCTTCCTTACAGTGGTTCCATGATAGACTGGTTCTTTAGTTAGTACGTTACAGGGTTGATTTTTAAGGGTTTTGTAACATTTACATACAATTTATTCCTTCTCTGTGATTTTTAAGCTGTCCTAGATCGCACCATTCTTCTACCAATTACATTACATAGCTTGCTGATCTCCGCCCGGCTTTGGAGTACTTTATGGAATCGACATGTGCAAATACGTTCTTTGCAGGAATGAGTGAATGGGATAAAGGGTAATATTCCAAAAAATTCTTTTGTTTTTTGGGAAATCAAAGGAAAAAAACTTTTGTATTTCTTACATTTATGTTTCTGGAGGAAAACTTACTATTGAACATTTGTACCTTCATTTGCCTCACATTTATCAATAACATATAATATTAACTTTGATAGTTACCTAGTAAAAACATTTTACTGTCTTTGTTGTTTGGTATACTACCCTTATTCTAATCAAAAGTAGGAAAAATATACTAGTGCTACTAGTAGTACGCGATACTAGTGCTACAACGTTAATAAATGGAGTTCAAGTCAAACTTATTTCTAGTTGGGTGGAAAAAAGTAAATATTACCATAGATAAAACATAGTCTTGTACTTTAAGGGGTTGTGGCATCAAACCGCTGAACAACGAACAGTTAAATGGAAGAAGGGTATTATTCCAAAACCAGTCTAGGATTTTATCCTTCTTCCTCTCAACCAATACTTCTTGTCTATTTTTCTTTATTGGAGAGTGGAGGAAATTAGTCCTTTTTGCGCCCAACAGATACGTCATGGAATTTACAACAATTCTGCTATCGTTACTGGACGTGGCTACGGACACGCTGAGGATCGCGAATTGAAAAGGACTTGGTGGAGAAAAGAAACTGCATCGTGACCAATCTGGTTTAACGGCTGCCAGTAAATAGGATTGACACCACTTTCATATCACTTCAGAGAGGTTTCCAGGTGGGATTGTTAGATACTTGAGTGATAGTTGTCTTTGATGTGGGAATTTCAGAAGTATTGACACCACCTTCATTTTACTTCATAGAGTTTTCCAAGGAGATCCCAGTAGAGGCTGTTCGATACTTGGTCCTTGGGTTGGTTTAGTTGGAAATATTTTCAATTAATCATCTTGGGAACAGTGGTTTGCCTGAAATCAATAGTGGACATAGGCTACAAGATTCACCCTGTATAGTTGGTTGAAGTTCCAATGCCATTTCCATTTTTTACATTTTTAAAAGAACGAACCTCCCTCTTTTCTTAATACTATCTAATGTTGGCGTTATGTTAGTAAGCATCATTAATTGATAGCCCAATGAAACATTTCATCTGAGTCAAGATAGATTTTGCATGGAATTGAACAAACAACCTTCAGATTTGAAGGTGAAACTAGAACCACTCGGCTACCCAACGAATTTGCTTAGGTATAACTACTTGCCTGCAGCTAAATTATCATTTTCTTTCTAGACTTATTTTACAAAATAATCAGATATTTATGAAAGTGTCTTTAGATGAATACATGAATAATCCTTAATGGCACTTCTTCTTGAGTGCATACTTGTATCGAAAGCTGCACACGTAGTGCATTACACTCTTTATTCAGGAGATGCATTGATATGCAAACGCAGCCGGATATCTTGATGATGTAGGGGAGATGAGTTCTGAGATGTGACTTGTCCCTCTCTGGTCCCTAATGTGATGCTGCATCACGTTTTGGTGGGGTTTAATGAATTTGCTCAACACTAGACTTTAAGCTATTTTGTTTGAATTCGATCCTCGTGCTTAGAAATTTTTTCTACAGTCAGTTAGTATTGTCAGCATTTTTGCAAGAAACTAGTTTAAAAGGATACTATTTAATATTTTAATATAATATCTTTCATCCGACCATCTTCTTCTTGACACTAATGACTAAAAATAATCGCCCGTCTACTTTTTCCAAGCAAAATAGGATTACTCTGGAACAGAATTGCAATAGAATACTTGCTTTCATTGTGTCTGTTTGGATAGTAGTTTGGATTAAAACAAGGCAAGACAACTTAAATTGGTTCTGAAAACAGTCTGCATTTGTGATGCAAATAAGTGACTAAATAAACAGAGTCTGCGAGGCTGCCTCGAGAAGCTTCATGTTTAAAGTCCTCGTAGTTTTGATGTCGGACGATTTAATTTAGCTTTGTTCATTGAATATTCTTGTTTTATTTAATGAGTCTGAACCAATTACAACTGCTTTGATGAGAAGTTGTTTGTATAGTGTAATATTTTGTGTTTCTATATTATTGGCCGTTAAAATGAAAGAGATTTTGAGAAAACGTTTATATTAAAGACTGAAGAACTTTTAAAATATTACAGTTATTATTTAAATTGACAGTTAATTAGTGTTTTGTTGTTATGTTTCGTTTTTAAACTGATTCGTTCCCGAAGAATTTAGTTTGGTTAAATTTAGTTGGTTTAGTTTTTGCCATTAAAAAGCTATTTTTATTCAAAACATCTTCTGTATCAAGAACTTGAAAATAAAACAAAGAGGAACTTTAGAGTAAACGATTTTTCCTCTTACTTAATGCAGCTACGTCTGTAGTCTAGATACCACACAATGTAAACATATTTTTTTGATATTTTCAAAGATTTTCGTATAAAGATGTTTTAGTTAACCTATCATTGGTGGATTTGGTCTAATCAAAATACTAGTCGTAACGATGTGGACATTGATTCGGATTTTTGCTCAACAAGTAGAAACTATAGTGACTTTAGAATGTTATTCAATAGTCTTGAAAATAAAGTAAAGATAGAGCATTGCCCAGGAGATAACTAATTAATTACTATTCATTGTGTTTGAATTGTATACTTTATAATTAAGCACATACGTATTATTTATGACTAAACGAGGGCTCCTGCCAACAGTCTAGTTCGTTTCTGCCCCAATCAATTAATTATGCTTGAAAGTGGGGAAGTGGTATTTGTATAATCATATTTCATTCGCCATAGCTTACTTTTGATAGCTCATTGAAACCTTTTTTTTATTAAATGGACAAAGTAGAGTAAAATTGATTGTTAACTCAGCTATGGTAGATCATAATTTGACAAACCATTGCATCGACAACTGACACAGTGTTGGGTTTAATCAAATCACATGCATCCCTTGCTGGGACAACCTGGAATGTTAACAGTGAGATAGATGGTAATCAGTAACGGTACTCACACACACAACATACTTTCTCACACACACAGAGTTCAGTTGCAAAAGTTGGCTGCGTGCGAAATCCGAGTGTGGGAGCCTCGAGACTGTTACTGGCTTGATTGGAGTTCTTCCTTGATTGGAGTTCTTCCTTGATTTGGAATTCCTCCTGATTCCTGTAACGGTTTCCTTTCATGTCACACCCTAGGACGCTAGGTTCTACACGAAACTGTTTCGCACTTCAGACTGGCCCAAAGGAGGGCGTAATTATCACATGGATAAATACATTAGTGATTGGTGGGACTTGGACCCGGGATCTCGGGCTCCGAAGCCTTGAGCCTTACCACAAGACCAGCTCGCTCCCCTCGAGTTACCTTTAGATGTTTAACGTATTGTATAACTTGTAAATTTGTTGAGGGCCTCCATTCTTTTATGCGACACTGCTATCGTATTGTTCTAGCCTGGTTTATGGTTTCCTTCTCTGCATTAAACACGATAAAATCGAATTAACACAGTTTCCCCACGTGCTGCATGGTTTCCCCTTTAAATAGCGGCCTTCACGGAGATTAGCACAGTATTCTAGATCAGTACCCCAATAACTTTAGTAACTTATAACCGTTCTACTTTAAAAACATCCTTCTTACAGTTCTCACAATTAGGAAAAAACAACATCCTTCATAACTGCAATCTTCATTTTTATTGTACAAATTACTTGGTAGATGTTCTAGAAATCTGTATTTCCCGTCTTAATATTTTACCTTAACATACTCTCTTTCACTTCGGCATTTAATATAATCTTAATTTTAGTTCGTGGACTTTTCCTACGCTAAGTGTTTTGACTAAACTACGTTTCAATAGGTAAGGAAACTCTTTACAAGAGTCTGGCTATAACCTTAATTTACCTAACGACTCTTTTCTAACCTAACCATAGTTTTCCCCACGTTGATTACATTTCATACATCACATAACCTAAAAAACAATACACACATTGCAGCTAAAGCCAAAGACAAGTATACGCGCAAACTAAAACTAAAACTATATCCTTCTAGCTGGTCTGGAAAAACCACAACACCCGCGGGCACTTTTACTCAAACAAGTCACAAGAACCAAAGGCCTAAGGCTTCATCTATGATACTTGCAAATATTTCGTACGTGTTTTCAACAAATGAGGGAACATATATTTGTGCTTCTACAAATAAGTGGTAGTACAGAAAAGGTCAACGCCATCAGATATATTGCTGGTAAACTAGAACATGGTGGCCACCGTAGCAAACTAGCTATTGTCACTGAGGAATGTACAGCGAATTGGCCACTTTCATTGTAGTCACCTTCCGGGCTGTTTTTTTCTAGAAAGGACCTAACTGAGTTTTTGACAGTTTAGAAACAGCTGATAAAAATAAGGTCGTGTTTTTGCTCTTTAAGCTTTATTATACAGGTAAAGGTTGTATTTACTATCGACTTAAATGGTACATGACTATTTGAACTCTGGACGTCCCGTGTTTCCGAAGGCGATTTTTTTAAGAAAACTTGAATATTAAGCCTATGCATTAGCTAGTTTCATGATTTAACTCGTAGTGTAATTGCCATCTTGACGGTTCGTTATTTTTCTTTCTTCCACAACAAACATAATCATAGGGTTATACTATACGTTAACACCCATTCAGAAATCACCCCGAATTTTACAACACTATATCCGGGTCATATTCATATGTATGAAAATATTCTCCAATATTTCCTCTCCTCAATTTTTTAGTCATTTTGTGGCCATTGTATCACAAAAACTTAATTTTACTTAACTCATTGAATAGATGTCTTCAGATGGATAATTTATATATATTAAAGTCTAACGAACGAAAATCATTTATTAAATACTGACGCAGATAACGACGCTGTACGAAGTTAATTTAGCTGCTCTTTGTTTAATGAAAAGATAGTACATATCCATTAACGTCACAAACACTGGCATCATAATGAGAGAAAAAAAGAGTAAAAAAATAATTGAAATAAACTGTTGAGTGAATCGTGGGATATTGGTGTAATATTACCGTAGAATTAAGCTTCCACCAAGTTATGTTTCCACCAACTAGTTCAACATTGAGATTTTACCGTATGTAGACTAAAGATTCGATTTAGTCAGCAGCATTTCTGAATCAAAAGTGTAATTTCTGCTCCAAGAAGGTCTGGGGCTATCAGCTCGGTAGACAATAAGTTCGTTAAGAAGTCTTCTACTCCATTTATCAGCTGTTCTCAGCGCGTCGTCTGCTCAATTTGACGCGGCTAATCTATCGCCTTTCTCTCACATTGGCTTAATCTTTGATACATTTAATCTGAGTTTAGCGTTCTGCACTGATATCTTATGAGATACGTTATTTGGCTGGCGTAAAATTAGTTTCAATCATGTGTGATTTTGAATTAGTTTGAACTTCAGAATGTTCACCTTCAATACGTTGGCAATATGCATGTTTGCTTTTTATTTAAAATCTGGTACAAAAGTTAAACAGAAGATAATGTTAATTTTTTTAAGTTAACTTATTTAATGACTAGTTTAGAATTACTAGTATGGTGCTATTTAAAATGTACTATTTTGGACATGTAAGCATTTTACAGCCAAATTAGTGTACTCTAATGCAAATTTTCCATTTTCTACTACACACATCCCCTTTTTTCTAGGTCGTATACAGGGGACAAAAAGGCTTCTTATACCTTATTTTTAAGCTTTTCTCGACTGGCGGGAAAGGGGCAACGTCCGGTGATCGGGAATATTAGCGTCCACTAAAGAGGTGGCGATGTCGTAATGATACGTCCGTGCTGCCACGTCGCCGACGCTGCTTTCCACTACTGACCTACTTGAATACTTGAAATGTGTGCAGATACTCCGATCAAACTGTCACTTTGTATTTAGTTCACAAAATTTGAAAAAAATGCGTTGTTGCTCTTTTACTTTGTAGACTAGAGGCGCTATTGGTGCAGTAATTAGAGCAGGGGCTAATTTTGCCCGCCAAAAACCAATAGAGTTGGACTAGGTGATAATGCCATAACGGGTTTAACTTGACCCTGGTTTAAGAATCTGTCCAACATATCAACAACACAAATACCCCCGCCACAGCAAACCTGCATACTAAGTGAATTTGAATTTGTTTTAACGTTTACTAAAATATTTCCATATACAAGTCATGTGTATTCCGTATTTAAATAACATTAGATTTTACGAGTACTTTATTTTTGCTGCTACGGGGAAGAAGTTCTCGTTATAATTTGCAAAATTTTGTCAAAATATATCTATAAACAAGCAAACTACAACATTAAAATCCATTTTTAGCCCATGAGCTGTGATATTAATTAATACCCCCGCCGCAGCAAACCTGCAGACTAAGCGAATTTCCATTTGCCTGATTGGATTTACACTAAAATGTCTCCTTAAAAATATCACATTTATTCCCTATTAAAATTGAATCAGTTTAACACATACTTAGGTTTGCTGCAACAGGGAGGGTTAAAGTGTTTTTTTATGTAAAATGTTAATAGTTAGTAAGAAATAAAAACATTTTCCAAATTTGGACAAAATATGATAATAAATAAGCAAACTACAACAGTTTACTTATCCTCCATAAGAATAACATGGAAATTTTAAATTAAAATTTTTTTTTAATTTTCTCCGTAACCATTAGGCGCATTATAACGCTTCAATATACTAAGTTATTTGTTTTTTTAAGCTCTACAAAATAGTTTGGAAAGAAATTGCAAAAATTTAAGTTTTTTGGGTCAAAATGGGGAAAACCCATTTTTACCCCATAAAAGCCCCCATAAACCCCTGTTCCCATGGTCCGATCATGCTGGTTCGCGAACTCGTTCGAATAAACGTAGGTTTACACGTTTGTACCAAATTTCATCAAAATCGGATCATTTTTGCTCGAGTTATCGCGCTAACGGACACTCACACACACACACACACACACACACATATATATATATATATATATGAATTTGAACGGATGCTATTTTTGGCCTCTAGGGACCTCAAAACGAAAAAAAAGAGAACCGGAGTTTTGCCAACGGGTGTCAGGTAGATGGGGGGGATGCCTTCGGCCACCTCTTGGTGCGGAGATTTGCCAACGGTGGTGGTGGGAGAAAGAGTGTGACGGAGGGAGGGAGAGCGATTGTCAGGGTTGTCAACGCTTGGCACTAATTATGCGCTTGTCGCAGTGGGTTAGGTTAGGTTAGGTTAGGCTAGGTTAGGTTAGGTTAGGTTAGGTTAGGTTAGGTTAGGTTAGGTTAGGTTAGGTTAGGTTAAAAATTCAATACATTTCCTTTCACAGTCAGAGGTGCATAACTCCATTACTTTGAATACAGTCAGCATCCTGCCTGGTTTGTCCACCCCTAGCGGAAGCCACTCTCACGGTCACGTGTAATCGCTCTCGCTCAACCCACAACCGTTGGCAAAACTCCGCAGTATGTGGAATTCATGGATGGGGACCCTTTCTACCTGATACCCGTTGGCAAAACTCCTACACTCAAAAAAAATCGGTCCCGGGTCCAGGTCTTACCATGAGTACTACGGTAATAGCTTATTCCCTATATGGGAAATTCGCTAAAAATAGGTATTTACCTGGCCGTAACTCAAGTTACAACAGTTTGAGCTGTAGACGAAGGTAAATACCTATTTTTAAACTACAATAGTTTTAATAGTCCCTATAAGGTTAACATAGGGGTTTTAAATGTACCGGTTTTTTTACTTCTTTGTATAACCTTTAATTGTACGGTAATGTTTCAACATTCAAATTTTTGTTTTGGTTTTTTAGGCTACTACTACATCCAATGAAAATTGATGACTAATGAAAATTGGACATATCTATCTTTTAAGAGTTAAAATGTAAAAAAATTTTGAATAACTTCTAAACCCCGACTAACTTAACTCTAACTTTTCCTAACTAAACCACATAACTTTTCCTTATCCTGCGGTTGTTTGCGAACTCTTGAGTGTATCCAGCTCTACAATATTGTATGTCAGGGAATAGGGGAATCGGCTAAAATATTTAAGATAAATTTCAGACAAAGAGATTATTTTTTTAGCAAACAACTCATTCTCTACTTCCACTCCTATGGCTGTCCTCGCCGTCGAATCAGCAGTGAAGGGGTGGCATGAGTCATCCCCCGAATGCTTTTCGCTCCGATCATTGCGAATCGATCGGCTCAGACAGACAGATTGAGCGAGAGAGATGGAGAGTGATTACATTATCGTGGAGGGCGGGGTGGCCGTGACTAGGCCAGTGTTAACACGCTACATCGGCGTTACCATCAGCTGGGCAGAGGTTACGTCAACTGGTATTACGGCTTGACACGACCAAACTAATGATTGGGGCTCGGTTCTGAGATTAAAGTTATGGAATTCGTCCTTTTTGCAACTTTTTGTAAATGTTTATCAGGAATGTTTTCAAGGAGATGGTCGCTACCGTCTCCCTATGAAGACGATGAAAACTTATCTAACCTAGTCTAACCTAACCCAACCTAACTTAACCTAACACAACCTAACCTAAAATAAGCTGACGTGACTTTAATATTGGTTGCTCCTTTTTTAAAAGACCCTTTAATAAGTAATGTAGGCCCCTATTAAAATGCAATGATTACTAAAGTTTGGAAATTTAATCCCAGTTCAGTTTATGTAATCAGTCATGTCTAAAACTGTGTGGACAATGGTAAAAGACACCCCACGTATATAGATCAGCTGTAGGGAATAAGTTCATTAAATCGATGCTTTAAAGAATTTATTTTTAGGGAATGTTGACAAATTTGTGTTGACAAAATTTACACGAAACTCCTATATAAATCTGTGTATACTTTTTAACGACTACGCCCTTGTAAAATCAGTTTTATTTTACTAAATTGTCTATTCGTAACCACAAAAACTTACGGATTGAGTCAAACATTGGTCTTCAATGTGAGCAAACAGTCTAATTGTGTTGTAATATGAATGTTGTTTATTTTCCCTACTAGCTCTGTACGATTCATTTAAGCAGAAATGCAATTATGTACATTGAACAAGTAGTGGGCATGACATAAACAGTGGAGAGCGCGTTATAATCATCAGTAATGATAGTGGGTGTGCTGCGTGTGTGTTAATGGATGTGTGTAATTATCTACGTGGCTTTTGATGACTTTATTTTGCTGCTTTTCATTGATTGTTGTGTATTCACATTTTTTCCTAGAACTACATGCAGGATTATATTCAGTTAGTAGAGCATAAGTGTATTTTTTACCTCAACGCAATTTTTTTTTGCCAACAAGTTTTCCAGAATCTTATTGTAAATTTCCTGGTTTGTTTTCAGTATGAAATGTTTATGGTAGAATTAGTGACTGAATATAAAGTATATATTGCAAAAATGTCAATGTTTTGACAAATAAAGTTCGAATATCTGTACAACATTGCTAACTTTTATTTTCAATAACCACCTTTTATAAAGCTATATATTTTACAGTTACTAATTTAAAAAAAAAGTCAACATACCAATCTTCCGAACAGTTTTAACATTAAATACATGGAAAATTCCCTTTAGGAAGGAATTGCCAACTTATAGGGCAATTTATGAAATGGATAGTTTTGCGCAAGGTTTCTCGTCATGACGAACATTTGGTTAATGGGGGGCGTGACTTGTAGTTTTCTCAAAAGTTCATGGGTACTTTGGGTTTTATATTATTATGGATATACACTACAGGTAGAAGTGTTTACTGCTGAAGGCACTTAATACTTGTCTATTTACTATCGACTAAAATGGTACACCTACATGAATATTTGAACCTGGACGTCCCGTGTTTCCGAAGGCGATTTTAAGAAACATTGAATATTAAGCCTACGCATTAGCCAGATTCACGATTCAACTGATAGTGAAATTGTCATCTTGACGGTTCGTTATATTTCTTTTATCAGGAACAAATATTAACACTATTTACGTTCACACCCATTCAGAAGACAGAACAGTTTTGTTAAGTTTCGTGACCATGTAAGAAATCTTGTATATATGAACGTATGCTTAATTATTTCATGTTTATGACCTAGTATTGTTGACAACTCACCCATGTAGCAACGGATGTCAGTTTTTATTCTAATCCTCAATTACAAAAACAGTAGTAGTAAATATTAATGTTATTTAGGTCAAAATAAGTTATTTTTCAAGTGTTGCAATGTAATCTATCATATTTCCACGAACGTACAATGTGTTTGTCTCTGTTTGGGAATTGTAGGGCAACTGAAGTAACAAACACGGGTTTTATTAGTCCCAGCGCCCAACTGTGTATTCGCAGGAGAGAAGGAAAGTGATATAGAGGTCCTGCGAGGCTACATTTATATCCTGGTATCCTGATAAATATCCTTCTAAACACGTCTCTATCATACTCAGTGTAAGACAGTTTGTTGGAAATAATCGTTGATGGAAAGAAAACTGAATAGACCATTTTATAAAGAGATAGCCAGAATAAAACCTGAACTACAATTAATTAAGTTATAATATGGTTATAAATTAGAGGGATACTAAACTGACTTACCGGATAGGCCGATAATATCAGCCCGATAGCTAATGAATTCATGGATTCGCTTTGATCTAAAATTACATAAAAATACGTTATTATAGTTATTTTATTTATTATTGTACTTATTGTGTAACTACTTTAGAATCCATATACCAGCATATTAATGCTGATGGGTTACTGTTGTTTTTTTATGAAATCACAGCTTTCATAAAACAAGTCGTGTACATTTCTGTATCAAGTTGGGATACTGAATAAGACATCTTATCTAAATGGGTAGGTTATGCCATAGAGTCTATTGTAAATAATCCTTTCTTGGCTAGGTTAAAAAGTTTAGGTGTTTGACAAAAATCGGCAAACATCAGCGCACTCTGTCGATGGGTTCAACTCAAACATCAGCGCACTCTGTCGGTGGGTTCAACTCAAACATCAGTGCACTCTGTCGGTGGGTTCAACTCAAACACGCACATAATTCCGAAACTGTATACAACTTAACATCGGGTGGAATGTGTAAGTGCAGTTATTTTACAATTACAGTTGTCCTGTAACAGTTGATGTAGGTTTCACTGCCTTGACCCGAGGCACCCTACCTGCAGTAAAGGCCGTGAGCCCCGCATGGCACTTGTATCATATGTCCAATCCATCAGAACAACTCGTGACTGAGATAACTGCAAATTCACCCGAACTTTCACGAATTCGTCTAGTATTGCATCCGCATACTGTTAAAGATTTGTGTGTTGTTTTGTTTGTGTGATTGTGAGGTAACCTCGTAAAAATATCCATCACCTGGTGGAATACCCTTCAGATCCTCGGTCACCACCCCCTTGACGTCTATCTACGCCACTTTGATTCAGGAGACTGGAGCTTGTGAGGTTGAAAAATTGTACAGTACAAAATAAGTTTTTGTAAATATTGAAGTAAAATATCGTTTGAAAATATAAATTCTATCAGCCCAGAAGTATTTATTTTTGTTATATTTATGCTATTTTATTCTTCACAAACATCACCTTATTCTCTGTTTTTGTTTTAGGTGGGTGTCAAATGAGATAAGCTGAATGGAAAGTATTAGTGGTGAGTTTCACTTACAATTTAATGTAATTTCTTCTCTTACAGCAGCCAAAAAGGCTATTTTCAATGCTAGGAAGGCTGAGTTCTTTTCATCTGGGTACAAAGTGCCACCTGTAGAAAATACTTCACGACTCGGCCGTAAGACTAGAGCTTTTCCGAGTTACTTCAATGCGTACTTAGTCCGTGATTGGTAAATAATCTTTTATGAGGCTTATGCAGAAATAAATTATTTTAAACCCATATTTCGATGAACACGATATTTTTTGCACATAATTCAAAGTACAACCAATCTCGGGTTTTTATTATAAATGTGTACAGAATTTATTAACTTTTTTTTGTATTTAATTCCCTTTTTGCATTACGCTACTCACTGATGGGTTTAAAACGCGTATTCAATTCTCCACCTGGGGATTCCTACGGTTCACATTGCGCGGTAAAGCTCGGTGATCTAGATCAGCTGTTTCAAGGTCACCGTCGTATCTGGGGCGTATCACCCAACAGCTGACTGCTCTTCCCCATTAGCTGGTGCTGGTTATTGCTCTCAATTAACCTGCCAATTAAATATGGGATTGTTGTCTAATTGCGAGTGTCTAATCGATTTTGGAATTTAATTGTGGAGTTTCTAATTGGGTTTGCTTAAAAATTCGTTGGACATTTATTAGATTTGCGTATGGTTGAAGCGGTAACTTTAAGTAGATTTATATGATCTGTTAGGTTTATATGATTTGTAGATATCTGTGGTCACACAATGATATCATTAGTGTTATTTTAATTTATGCTTCAATATTCGTGATGGGTATAATTGATCTTGGAATTTTGCAGTAGATAATTTGGATTGTCTCATTTAACCATTGTTTAAATCTAATTTTTATATTCCCTGGGTGAATTTGAAGTGGCACTTTTAAATACTATTTTTTGCAATGTAAATGTGTTGATGCACTTTTGTTGTTTGATTTGGGTGGTCAATAGTCAGTTATCATGGTGTACAGTTTCAAAACAAGCAAAATAATGCAATTAAATGTTATTTTGACCAAAATAGTCTTACATTTTACTGGAGCCCGAAATGGTTATCACAATACTGATGTTTTCTACTCGCGGTATACCTCTATCAATTTTCTATAGGGGTCCCGGAGTTTGGCTGTTTACGGGACACCCTGTAGTATTGTCATATCTACGGAGGTGGGCTCCGATCCATCGGTCACTCATATTGAAGTCCCTGTATGTGATAATGATCCCCAAACCCCCGGCCACTGGGTAAATCACTCACTGAGAGAGAAGCTATACAACTGCTCTGCGGATGTCACTGTTATATTTAGCCGCGACTGTTCCCATCACATTTGTCACGTTTTTGCCCATGTCTGTCGTTTAGTAGGTCACTGTCACTGCAACAGGAGCTATCTTCATGTAAATTGACTAATATGTGTTTTTTCGAAAAAATAAGATTGTAAATATGGGTTTTAGAAACACCCTTAACAATACATGGGATTTATGTTTCTGTTCGAATAATTTAAGTTGATATAATTTTCGATACTCTTTGTTTTTTATCCTAGGATATTATAAACTCTAACCTACCAACAATAATTGATGGCAGTTGTATTTTGTAAAATTATGTATTGACAACAATTATCGTGACGAAATTGGTGTGTAAAAACACAATAGATTTAAATGTATGTAAGAGAAACCGATTGTTACTTTCTGTTAATTAATAATATCAAAAATAAACAATGTGACTTTTTACATCCTGTCGATGGTGGAATAACATTTATTTTCATATTAATGTTTAAAGTCCAATTTTTAAATTAAAAATCTAGAATATGTTTTCTTTTATATCCTTTCTGTTAGCATGTACAGATTTAAGACTAATTTTTTTATAATTCTACGAGTAATTAAGAGTTTTTTTTCCGTAATAAATTTATCTAAATTAAATAGCCTTCTGCAGTACCCAATGGTATATTTGATGTGTGTAATGTCTTGCCTTGTCCTGTATATAATTAATTGCTTCTGTTAATCTGACAAGTATTTCCTCTTTCGGCCAAAATAATTGATTATTTTTAAATAGAAAAATCGCACCCTTGGTTTAACTGAACATTTGTATACGTACTGACCTCGCTCACATTGTCCCATGTGTTATAGGCCGTTGTCCCGCCATTATGACACCCCGGTCCCGCCATTTTTGACGCCCCCAGTTCGCGTTGTTTCCCGGTACACCCACCATTACACCTACCTTAAGCTTTATGTAACACTACCAAGCTTTGCTCCTTTTACAGTTGATTTTAACTGCTTAGCCATCGATAAATATGTTAAATGGGTTTCGCTAACAGAAACCATTATGTAGTAGTAGAACTGGACAGAAAATAATGTAAATGTCTACGTTAACTTCAGGAATTTTCACGAGATGTAAGATTTCTATTACGACTTCTAAGGTCTATAAATTGTCTGTTTATGAGTAGATTGAATAACCAAATTATTCACACAATCTTGTAACATTATTAAAATTAAAATTAGTAACCAAGTATAAACTGATCGTATTCGCCACAAAGTTGTAACGTGTTTGTCACATAATTGTAACGTGTTTGTCATAAATTTGTAGCATGTTTGTCACAAATTTGTAGCATGTTTGTCACAAATTTGTAACGTGTTTGTCACAAAGTTGTAACGTGTTTATCACAAATTTGTAACGTGTTTGTCACAAATTTGTAGCATGTTTGTCACAAAGCTGTAACTCTCCCCAAGTTGCCGCCAGTTTGACGTACCAGCTGACAGGTTCCCGCGGGCGTACACTACAGACGGTGTATACAGCTCCAGCTGAAACTCGCAGCACAGAGATGATGCGAAGGGATTACAACAACCCTTTGTAGGAATTGTCACTGTTTTGTTATTCTCCTTTGTTCATTTAGTAACTGGAAATCTTTAGCCTTTATCCTGATAGTAGCACATCTCTCCTGCGACTTATCAATGTGTAGTGGTTTCGGAAATACGTTCGCATTAGTCTATGTATCAAGTATTCAAGTTTAGTTTATATGTACCCAAAGGAAGAACAAGCTAGCAACTTATACTTTGAATATACTGTATATTCATCTACGTAAACACTGGGTATGTTACTGAAACGTTTATGTTTTCTGTTAATTTGTGTGAAGACATTAGAAAGACTGTACAGTTAAGAATATAGGGATTCACGGAGAATCTATTGACCTGCAGATGTTAATCGATCAGATTGTTCCGAAAACATTAATTCCATTATATTAAATAAAATATAATTCACCCAAAGTCTACGTCTAATTGAAACTAAGAGATATTACAGATACTAATATCGGCACGGAATTAAGTCAGTGTACTGAATATTTTACTAGTTCATACTTTATACCAGCGTAAATCAAGCGGCCGATTTTAATTATCATACCATATGTATTCAATAGAAACCTGCCAATGCAAAGTCGTGGATCCTTAACCAATGATGGCATAGCAAAGTTTTATATTTGAAATAAAAAAGAACCGTGCCTTTTTGTCAAGAGCGATATAATGGTAAATTATTCACAAAAGAAAAGGGCACGGTTTTGAATAATATTTTTAATATATTTTTGTTATTAAATTTCATCACAACTGAAGCTATATTAGAGTTTAAAATCCCAAACGCATAAAGTGGCTTTGTAACACGGCGCAGACAGGCAATATAGGGGTCTGTGTGTAATGCGGTTATTGCCTAGCGCGCCGTCCACATTTTGTACAGTAATGCAGTTTATAACTTTAGGTACATCTATGTTTATTTTGTGTTTATGAATGTATTTCCATTATTTTGAGTTTAAACATTATTCTGCACATGTAAATAACCTCTAGATAAATATTGTGACCGATGCATATTAGTTTTGTTTTTAATTAGTCTGAACGATAAGTGTTTAATTCTGTTTCGCACTGTAATTTTCTCATTTGATATTGCATACCTGATTTTTTTCACATTAACCATAACCGTGTATTAAAATTATATAATAAACAAATTTTAAATGTGAATGACGATTTTGAAATAATGTTTGCTCGAGGTCGTTGTGCAATAAATAACAAAATTGATATGTTGTTTATATTTAATTATTAACGGTGTACTTACAGTTCGCCATCGCTGTGTAGGGAAACATGCGGTAACCTGTAGCTCTGCCCTTTAATTTTAATCGATAATTACTAATTAAATATAAATAAAATTGTACAATCTTTCTAATAGCTCAAATTAAATACCTAATATATATCTTCCTGTTTGAAAACTGCAACTATTGATGGAATTATACCATTTGATTTTGGTCGATGCAATATTATGTTGTGCCTTCAAAGACGGTGCTTCATATGGGACAGGTATGACAGTGACGTTGATCCTTTCTCTGTGGTCGTCTGTCCAGTTCTTGTGTTTTCACTGGGATATCTTCTAACCTTTCTCTCGACAGTATCATCTTATACTCTCACGGCATTGTTGAATTTCACAAGCGTCATGTGTATTACTTTTACTCTATCTCAATGAATTAGTGAAACACTCTTCATACTATTTGTCATAACAAGTATTTAATTTAAACCGTCTATTGATTTAACTAACCTTTATAATAATCTGTAAATAATGTAAAAATTTTTTTATATTATTATTTATTTAGTTGAAATCTCAAAAGTAAAGGCGAAGTTGTTTATAAACAGACCTAAAATAGGTAGTGCATTTTGAGGCTTTTTGGCAGCACTTCAATTTTGGGGCTTTTACTTTACCCCACCTCCTTCCTAAAAGTGGGACACTTGTCCTTGTTTGTGGGGCTACTGAATGCAAAATATTTATCAATATATTCATGATATTCCCTAGCTGAACATATCCGTCATAGTGTTGTATCAATTGACATAAGGGCTTGAATGGTGTAGGAGTGGCCATTCGTCTGCGGTGAGTGCAGTAATGTGGTTGAATATATTCATGATATTCAAAGGCTGTAGAAATACATTACCCAGTCGTATCAATTGATTCGTAAAAAATATCTGTACGTTTATCCAATTTCCAAAAAGTAAATTGCGTTTTAAAGGCAATTTACGGCATTTTCATGTTGATTAAAGGTTTTGTAATTCTAGTCATGTTAAAATCTATATATATGCATTTTATACGCCAAATGAAAACTTTGCTAACGAAAATGCTTTATTACGTTTTAAAACAAGGCTCTATGTATTACAATGTGTAATTCGTAGGTGTATAATGTCTAATGTACATGTAAATAATAAAATCAATGACTAACGCGTCGTTTCTGTTTCCACTATGAGCACAGTTAGACAAATAATTTCTGAACCCGGTTTTCACTGCTGAAAATCCATTATTTGGCAATAAAAGATCATTTAGAGTCCATTGAGATTCGTTGGACCGGCAATGTTTTCATCGGGGTTTTTATATTTTAAATCCAGAAATCAGAATGGCAAATTGCTGCAAAACCAATTATTCAGCTCAATACGTCAATGCATTTGAATTGCTGATGAGACACATACAACAAAGGTTACGTTGTGCGGGGGTTGTTTACTAGTTGAAACACAGTTTGACTATCAGCTGATTGGGATAGCATTGTTGTGATTACATATTGTAATGCTTCAATCAAATTGTCGGTTTTAATCAGCGTTTTAATAGATTTTTCTACGGTTTTGATAGATTTTCTTCTCTCGAAGATATACCATGCTAAATCAGCTGAAGACGATTGTTCAGTAAACACATGGATACACTGTAATTATATTGTTGTTCCGAAACCTGAATGATAGAGATTTAACAATTTCTTGTTATTTATGTAATATTATAGTAACCGGAAAGTCACTACGACAAAGAATGAAATGTTTGTAAACTACTAATTTTCTTCCGATATTATTGATCAAAAGTAATAAAGTATTTTCGTAAGTATATGCCTGAGTGTGTAAGGTTAGACAATACAGCAGAAATCTGGCTTATATAATAGGTAGTCGCCTGCAGATACTATAAATTAAATATTCAATCAACGATGGTTTGTTTTCACTTTTCATCTCAAATTGTTTAGCATTGCGCTCCAAAATTTGGGTTTATAAGTCCAGAAAACCAATTCTTCAACTGAAACAGTTAAAATAAAATATTCAATCCGACAATGTTGCGTGTTTGCCGCTTGTTTCAAGACCGTAACGCTGTTCAACAAGCAGCAGCTTTAAAATATTTAACTTTTACATATCATTTTAATACGATTTGGAATCAATTGCTACGTTTTTTGTATAACAAAAAAAATCCAAATCTATACATATAAATTACTATATGTTAAATTTCTTACATTTCAAGTCAGTTGCGAAGTCAACTAATTTTCTGTTACATCATGTAATATGTGTCGGTTAGTTTTTTTTATTTTTATTTACTTCCCGTAACTATCAGTTCCATTTCTACTTTTTATATCAGTTTGACAAACATAACACAAAAAATAACACTCATTTTTGTACGCGTATATTGTTGAAAAGCGAGTGTATCGTAGTGTATTACCAACCCGTGTAGTAGTAAATAATTTTACCCTGTTTCAAGAATACAAACTCAATTCATAAAATATTGTATAATTGTTTTAAGCTGGTTTAAAGCACCTGTAATAGATCTAAGTATAAATTGTACTATGATATATTTAAACGGGCTGCCACAAGATTTCTCATCTACCGAAGCCTCAATCTCACTTTAATTAAATTGCGGTTTTGTTCACCAAGAAATTGGGCCAAGGTGCGTGAGCGTGTGATAATTGCTTCATCTTGGTGAATTCTCGGGTTTCCATTATTGTAAAAATGGTGCTGGACTGTACTTGTGGATTTATGAATACTGTATAGAAGTGTTTTTTTTCATTTTCTGTCTTACCTTCACGTCAAGGACGCTAGTTCTAGTCTGGAACTGTTTTACGCACTTCAGGCTAGTCCTAGGTTGTGGCTTCATCACGTAGAAATTCCATTGGTGGTTGGTGGGATTTGAACCCGGGATCTCGGGCTCCGAAGCACCGCGTTCTACCACTATACCAGCTCGCTCCCCGGATATAGGATATTCTACCAGTTTACCTTATATTAGTTGTATGTTGATAATCATAAAAAATCTGGTTTAAAATTGTAGATTTTCGTTTAATTTGGATTAATATCTGTTTTATCCATAGGGTTTTAAAATTAAGATGCAAAGATGTTCATTTCTAAATGGTCCGAAACCTGTAACTAATTAAATACTGTTTTAATCCGTTTTCCACCGTGAATTTCCGCCGATGAATTAATTCTTACAAATTACACATATTTAAAACATAATGTAACAAAATTCTAAGTTATGTGCACTGTGGTTTCAAAGTAGGATTTTTCGTGATCAAATATATAGACTAATAAGTGTTTTTTTGCAAGAAAATTCAGTGTTTGTATACAAAGGTTTGGAATTCATAACCTACATTGTATTTACCTTGTATTCACCTCACGCAACAGATAACCCTGGGGGCGTAGCTCAGTGTGTATTGGTTAGGGGATTTGGCGGGGTTTACTTCAAATTGGAGGGAATCAGTCTTTATCTCGGTGGATTTTGATCAAGGAAATGTTTAAAATTGTGTTTCTTTAAGTCAACCTTGAGAATATTTTTCTTTAGTTGCTTTGTGCGTAAGTTTTCCATAAGTGAAATCGTGTTAAAAAGTCTTTCAATATTCCTAATTCACTATTATTACCAACAATAACGTAGGGCAATATTTTAGAGATTAATTATTCATTTAATTTTTCAAACCGCATCCGGTGAATGTTACGATTGTTTCAAATACTGTTTAGCACGTTAGTTGCTAGTACGAAATAAATTAGGAATTGCTATCAAAAAACATATTGTACGGATTATAATCAATACTTGGGCTTAGTTTGCAATTCCGAGTTACTGTACCTAAGAACCACAAGACATTAAAAGTATTAGAGACCACACGGGTCTATGATTATAGTGTAACATATTCTCAGCGTTATACTTCTCGTGATGGATAGGCTTCATATTTACTGTTCATACTAAACCTCTCAAACCAATGTTAATACATAAGTTTAGTGATTTAATACTGTATCTCACGATTGTAAGCTGGTCAAGGCTCAAAAGATGAATCGGACAATACGGGTGTATTGAGTGGCCTCGGGCAGGGAGTCTGTGGAAGACACAATGGACCAAACTTATCATTTCTATATTGTATCTGGAGGCGATTGCTTCTGGTAGACATTATGAGAGGTAACTTTCATTGTATCAAGTTAGCTAAAATAGTTTTTTCCGCCTGAATTGAAAATTGGGTAAAAGTGAATAGGGTATGCTACATTTACCGTAGTCAATCCATAATGTAGTTAAATGTATTTTTCGTCCTAGGGCGAGTTAGGGATTGGTTTTCACATTACTTCAGGATTTAGGGGTTAAAGCATTATTCTTTCGATAAACGGGATTTGAACCCGAGACCTCAGGGACCGAAGTCCCGCGATCTACCAGACCAGCTCGCTCCCCCACTTTAATGTAGGTAGTAATTTAGTTAATGTATTTTCTGGTGGGTAGTTTCAAGGTCTAGGATTCCTAACCATCACTTCATATTGTATGTAAAACATTTCATTTCTTCATAAATAGAATATAGTCGTGCACAAATACAATATACACACTAAATATGGACGCAGGCTATCACACACTTTTGCTAATGAGGCATTTTAGGCTTTGAAACAATAGTAATTTGAAAATACAAGCTTTCAGTTTTCAACCCAATTGAATAAGTGTTAAACTATAGACACTCGTTCGAAGTGACTTTCCAATTTTTAAGTAAGTCTACGTTTTGGAGTAGCTAACTTCGCATAAACTGATTTAATTCCAATGGCAACGTTTTATGTAGACTAGAAAATTTAATTCAGGGGAATTCAAAACCTGATTAAATTTTGCAGGTATTATTTTTTTACCCAATTTAAATACAAATGTAAAGGCCTGTAAACTAACTAGAGTTTTGTGGTGCCTAATTTACACACAATTTCGTCAATCTGAATTATTTTCGAAATTTTCAAAACTCCAAACTAAAAGAACGTATTTTTACCATTTCAATAACGTTACAAGTAATTGTATAATTTCATTTAATTTACAAGTAGCCCTCGTACGGTGTGGTCGCTATCACAAATTAAGTGCGACAAGTTAAATGAACGGTTGCAGCGGGAGGCAGAAATGATTAGGCTCGGTAAATTAGAGGTAAAAGTGCTTAAACTGTCCCCCATTGGTAACAGGTGCGCAGTTCTCCAACTGCTTACTAAATATATCGCTCCAAGTAATTTTCTTTCCAATCTTAGGTTTTGCGACCACAATTGATGGAGATAATTTGTAACCAAACCTTGGGTTGGAATTTAATACAAGAATACTTACGTAAATTTATGACTGTTTGTATTAAATTTTTACGATATTTTGTTTGTGTATTAATTTCTTTAATTATAAGTTTTTGCTTTTTTACTGTCCCACCTTCACATCCTAGGACGCCATGTGTTCCCCTAGAACTGTTTAACACATTACTTCAGGCTAGTCTTTCAGGTTCGCGGCATCATCACGTATAAAATACATTGGTGATTGGTGGGTTTTGAACCCGGGACCTCGGGCTCCGAAGCCTCAAGCTCTACCAACTCGCTCCCTATTAATTATATCTAGTAACCTCCATTCATTGTTTCCTCCATTGTCATGGTTTACAATGGCGTATTTTGTGATAGTTTTTAAATGCAATTTCATAAGAATATTTCCACGTGAAGGTTTTTATAGTGTATGTTACACTATTTTATTTTCGTACCTAATACCAAACGTTGTAATATATAATGATAATTTACCATGATACAAGAATCGATTACTGTACTAAGATTATTTCAAACAATATATGTTTTAATTATTGTGTGAGTGTGTGTGTGTTTTTTTCTTTTTTTTAAGTAAAACATGTACATTCTTTCTAACATATATTTTTGCGGCAAGTTCTCGGCTCCCTGCAGCTCACGGGAGATCTAATGTCATAAACTGCGTGATGGAGGGTTGGCGGAGACTTGTTGTATGTATTGGTTGCCTCGGGACAGAAACAACATTTATTGACGAAACTGACAAACTGAACAACTCAGTAAGCTCAGGGGCAGACGGGTAGTACCACAGTGTCCACCTACCACATTGACAATTTGTTATATGTTTTATACAAATATATCCACAGACTATGGATAACCGTTTTCCATTGTTATCCATTGACTGTGATATAACTTATTATCATTGTGAGATAGGTGCGTTTTATAACCCAAATGTGAGTGAAGGATGAGTGTAGAATGGTGTGAGATGATATGTGTAGCCTTGTTACTGACTAAGATCAGTTTTAGTTAAACCCTGAACAAAATTTCGTTTAAAAACAACGTTTAATTTACTCCAGTTGTGTTCCCAATAGTCTACGAAAATATCTCGTCATATAACTAATATATATTGCAATTCGGATTTGTTTTTTTAATGTTTGCAAGCGTTGCGCCAAACATATTTTTAAGGAATGAGATAGAGGTTCAAAATTGCAAATAATTTAAGTATAAGTAATGTTTCCGTCAACGGATCGTTTTTTTTTACCAATCGTCACTGAAATTACCGTTATTTTTTATAACACTTTAATATGTAGTGAAATGTATTTTGCATCATCACAAATATTTAATACTGCATTCTACTTATTCCACTAAGGCACTGTTTAGCGTTCTTAAATATTTTCATGATGACATGCAACATTTATATAAACACACAAGATATAATGTACACACATTATATCTTTAATACATTAATCATTGACGACAAAGTGAAAAAAGAAAATTAAAGTACTGTATATTTTTTTAAACACCCCCTTTATAGTCACAATATCACACCAAATTATTTATTTTCATAAATATTCGTTCTTAGGGCTATAATATTTTAAAATATAACTCTTCTCTGCGTTAGTTTTTAGATCAATAATCGAGGATGTCTTTAGCTTTTATTGGAGTCACTTTGGTGTCAATTGTTAAATAATATTTGATCTCGTTATTTCCAACAACACAATAATGCATGCAGTTTTAGAGTTGGAGCATATGCGTTAAATGCAGGCAGTCTGAGTTGAAGCATATGCGTTGGTTTACACTAAGCATGACGCATGCTGCGGCGACCCGCTAATGCTTACAAGCCGCTTACAGAATGGACCCATTTACTTCTCTTTATCCAACATTAGCACAATGTTTTCAGCAATTCTCTCCCCTCTTAATCATAGACCCTGTCGTACTTTGTGCACTGAATATTTGTATTTTATAATATTGATGAAATATGTATTCCATGATTTTCCGTCTATTTAGTTAACGTTTTAATTCTGCCATGTTACTTGATTTGAAAGTGATTCGACTATAATTCAGCTGAGATATTTCGTAATGGTTCAAAAGGAAATGTGTTATTACAGACCATTGCAAGGGTTCACAAAGGTTTAACAGATATAATCTAGATTAAGCTGTCAAGAAATCGTTTTCCGAATTCAACTCCATGTTTACTGTGATTAGATTTTTTTACTTTGCAATTTATATGTATTACTTGCTTGTCGGTGAAATGTGTTAATCTTTGGGGAATATGATGTAATTGTTTAAAATTAAAACCATTTTTGATGGTCTTATTAGCTTTATAAATGTAGTCTTGCATTTTCTAAAATTATCAAATAAAATATCACGTTTTAACGAAGTAGTGTGAATCATTTCGCGACGGTGGATTATTTAGTTTCTTCTCTATTTTGAACCAACTATAATATAGTTTGTGAACCATTTTTAGTGTAAGCAGCTTTTCCTACCGTACAGAGATTAAATACTATAAAACATTAAACTTTGAAGGGAGTAAGCTCTCTTTTGTTGGACTGACCTTTGTCCTTGATAAGAAAATGTTTTGCGTTTAAATTATCAGTTTAACGTCTCCAAAACCAATAACATTTTTCGAAATATTTTAGAGTTTCAATTTTTTTAAACTCCTCTAGCGTAGTGAAATTTTTATTTTATTTAGTTCTTTTCGTTTTCTTGTATATATTCCAGCATATTCATACAAAATTCACTGTTTCCAGGAAGCGTTTGCCCACGGGAATCGTAAAATATTCAGTTTCCGAAGTTTTTACGGTCAAGATGAAGACGAATGTTGTATACCTCAGTCCATGTCCCAGCGGTGACTCGGAGTTTACTGTTCAGCATAAACCTGACGTTGTATGAGATACGTAACCTCCATAAACCTGACGTTGTATGAGATACGTTACCTCCATCATAAAACTGACGTTGTATGAGGTACGTTACCTGTATAAACCAGACGTTGTATGAGATTACCTCCATAAACCTGACGTTGTATGAGATACGTTACCTCCATGAACCTGACGTTGTATGAGATACATCACCTTCATAAACCTGACGTTGTATGAGATACGTTACCTCCATCATAAAACTGACGTTGTATGAGATACGTAACCTCCATCATAAAACTGACGTTGTATGAGATACGTAACCTCCATCACAAAACTGACATTGTATGAGATACGTTACCTCCATAAACCTGACGTTGTATGAGATACGTAACCTCCATCACAAAACTGACATTGTATGAGATAGGTAACCTCCATAAACCTGACGTTGTATGAGATACGTTACCACCATCATAAAACTGACGTTGTATGAGATACGTTACCTGTATAAACCAGACGTTGTATGAGATTACCTCCATAAACCTGACTTGTATGAGATACGTAACCTCCATCATAAAACTGACGTTGTATGAGATACGTAACCTCCATCATAAAACTGACGTTGTATGAAATACGTAACCTCCATCACAAAACTGACATTGTATGAGATACGTAACCTCCATAAATCTGACGTTGTATGAGATACGTTACCTCGATCATAAAACTGACGTTGTATGAGATACGTTACCTGTATAAACCAGACGTTGTATGAGATTACCTCCATAAACCTGACGTTGTATGAGATACGTTACCTCCATCATAAAACTGACGTTGTATGAGATACGTAACCTCCATCTCAAAACTGACATTGTATGAGATACGTAACCTCCATAAACCTGACGTTGTATGAGATACGTTACCTCCATCATAAAACTGACGTTGTATGAGATACGTTACCTGTATAAACTAGACGTTGTATGAGATTACCTCCATAAACCTGACGTTGTATGAGATACGTAACCTCCATCATAAAACTGACGTTGTATGAGATACATTACCTGTATAAACCAGACGTTGTATGAGATTACCTCCACAAACCTGACGTTGTATGAGATACTTTACCTCCATGAACCTGACGTTGTATGAGATAAATCACCTTCATAAACCTGACGTTGTATGAGATACGTTACCTCCATCATAAAACTGACGTTGTATGAGATACGTAACCTCCATCATAAAACTGACGTTGTATGAGATACGTAACCTCCATCACAAAACTGACATTGTATGAGATAGGTAACCTCCATAAACCTGACGTTGTATGAGATACGTTACCACCATCATAAAACTGACGTTGTATGAGATACGTAACCTCCATCATAAAACTGACGTTGTATGAGATACGTTACCTGTATAAACCAGACGTTGTATGAGATTACCTCCATAAACCTGACGTTGTATGAGATACGTTACCTCCATCATAAAACTGACGTTGTATGAGATACATTACCTGTATAAACCAGACGTTGTATGAGATTACCTCCATAAACCTGACATTGTATGAGATACGTTACCTCCATCATAAAACTGACGTTGTATGAGATACGTAACCTCCATCATAAAAGTGACGTTGTATGAGATACGTTACCTCCATCATAAAACTGACGTTGTATGAGATACGTAACCTCCATCATAAAACTGACGTTGTATGAGATACGTTACCTGTATAAACCAGACGTTGTATGAGATTACCTCCATAAACCTGACGTTGTATGAGATACGTTACCTCCATCATAAAACTGACGTTGTATGAGATACGTTACCTGTATAAACCAGACGTTGTATGAGATTACCTCCATAAACCTGACATTGTATGAGATACGTTACCTCCATCATAAAACTGACGTTGTATGAGATACGTAACCTCCATCATAAAAGTGACGTTGTATGAGATACGTTACCTCCATCATAAAACTGACGTTGTGTGAGATACGTAACCTCCATCATAAAACTGACGTTGTATGAGATACGTAACCTCCATCATAAAACTGTCGTTGTATGAGATACGTTACCTCCATAAACCTGACGTTGTATGAGATACATTACCTTCATAAACCTGACGTTGTATGAGATATGTCACCTTCATAAACCTGATTTTGTATGAGATACGTTACCTCCACAAACCTGTCGTTGTATGAGATACGTTACCTCCACAAACCTGTCGTTGTATGAGATACGTCACCTTCATAAACCTGATGTTGTATGAGATACATAACCTCCTTAAACCTGACGTTGTATGAGATGTTCACTTTTTATTTACTTTAGGGGCTTTTATCATGCAAGTTCGATTCGAAGTCAACTGAATGTTAAATTTGAGTTTTTTTATACAGGAGCCTTGTTTTTTTAATGAATTAAAGTTTTATCAATAATTTTTATTTGCTCCACACAATATTTTCACACTACTTGTAATCTCCCTTGCAATCTACGAAAACTTATCTCCCCAACAAAGATTGCAACCCCAGACGTAGTCGCCTTTCATCGGCCCCAATTACCTGATACATGTGTCAAGTACTCCCCCCCCTCGCCCCCCAGACACGACTAGGAGGGAGGGGGTGGTGGAGGTGTTCCAGGGGGAGGTATTGATCCTGGAGTCTGGATGGTTCAGTCCTCCCGCGTCCAGACCCCGTAGTGTACCTATATCCACGTCACGTGTCTGGCTCATTCGCACACACACGCAGCTAGGTAACTGGGTAACCCTGCGGGTCATAGGGGGTTTATGGGGTTTCTATGGGGTTGGAGATAGCACTTGCGCTCTCGCGCTACTTGTAAACTTGGGCTTATTCTGGGCCATTGAATCGTGTTGTGTAATATTTTGAAGTTGTTAAATACGTTTGATGGTTTAAAATATTTTAATTTTATCATACTCACATTGAATTGTATGCTGAAAGTATTTCTTTTTTGTTTGGTGTAAAAAAATTATTTACTGTTGAAATTTAACCATATTTGAGAGCCCATTGATTTTATTAGCTAAAACTAATTTATTTGATTAATTTAGTTGGTTCGTACTTTTTATATTTTATTTTACTTTCGCCATAAAACGTTTAGCTGTGTACGATATGTCGGTGTTCTTAAATCCTAATAGGCTGTATCTCGTCAAGTTACATTGTGGAATAATAGTAATGCACAATTTAATTTAAACATGTGAACAGAAATAGCATCAAAACTTTAATTTTTTAACCAAGCTGTATGCATTTTTCTTGTTAGACAAATTAATTAGAAATTGCCCATTTAACTGATAAAGAGAATTTGCAAACAATAACTGGTCTCACCTTTAACAATTACTTTATATCTAATTTTCTAAGATTGTTGTGAACGGATAATATATTCTTGTTGTAATAAAAATAGAGTCTTTAAACTGTTCGGGCATACTATTAGAATATTTTCGGGCATATTAAAAGTAAATTGCCAATCTAAGATAATATAAAGTCGAGTAGAGCCCAAGTGTTCTATGTGTTAGTATTGTAGGAGGTGTGGTGTGCGGGTGATGTGATGGAAGATGCCTGCGCTGGTGAGGCTCGCCTGCGGTGTACTGGGTGCTGAGGGTTCTCCCTTGCACCACGGGCACCAGAGGATGGTGCTGCACAGGCTGACGCACCGCTGGCATCGACCTAGGACCAAGAAACGGTGAGACACAACAGCTCCTGGAGTATGTAGGGCTCTTGGTTCTGGCCCCGAACCGCTTTAAGGCTATGTATATCGAGGGTCGCAGATTTATTACGGAAAAACTAATTGGTGGTTGGCGAGATTTTAACCAAGGACCTTAGAACCGAAGTCCCGCGCTCCACTACTACCAGCTCTTCCACTCTAGCTTCTTTAGAAATGCTAGTGGTACCTGAACAGTGGGTTGCAACTTTCGATTTTGTATAGAAATATCCGTTGCCATGTTAAAGTTTTGTAGTCTTGGGTTTTAATTGAAGTAGTTTGGGTTTTCAACCTATCAAGTGCACTGATGTTACGTATTTTTTTGTCAAATCTGCTGACTTATCGATAAAATCAAACCTTATGCAGAACACATCGTAAATTATAGCATATTTTATATCACTTCAATTAAGATAGTAATAGTACCGGTAATAATAAACTACATTTGGTCCATATAGAAGGGGTGTCTACTGAAGTATTTCGTCACCCAATGGTAGATCGCGGGGTGATTCAGGTAGTTCGTGAAAATATATTAAACACTAAACGATTTCGAAGTGTTTTCTCTGCTGAAATGTAAAGAAAGGTTAAACGTCCTGTACGGCATGACAAATTCTATAACCAAATAGCTGCACAATCTTTTAACTACACTCCTACAAAGAAAATCCTGGATGAAGGTGAGTCCCCAAACAAATATGCCGGGAACCTCTGCCCTAGCAAGTAGCGGGTCTCATTGTTACCTGCCGTGTAAAACACTAACATACGTCTGATCAAAGTCTCCAACGTTCAACACATTTTAAACGGAGAAATTGTAATTATTGACTGTTTACTACTCGATTTCCGAGTAGTCTAGGGAAAAGGTTTCAATTTTAAACAGCCAACCCCCCAAATAGAGAGGGTATTTAGGAGTTTTAACCTTGAGGTAAAGATTATTTCAATACGATATTGTTCTCATAAAACTAGCGTCGTTTAAAGGGTTTCTAAAGCCTTTCAATCCTCTTCCTTTGAAACTTATCTTTGAGCACGGGTCTCAAGCCCTTTCAACGTCCTTTGAAAGGCCACACCATTAAAACTATCCCCTTAATGATCGGTTTCTAAAATTTATCCGAAACGTTATTTTTATATAAATTCAGCACATGAAAACAAGTCACTACCGAGTTCTAAAAACCCTTTTAACTTTACGTTACCAGACAAGACAAAGGAATTATTTATTTTATTCATTTCATATTTCAATTAATTACTTCTTCAAACTTCAGTTACATCTATTTAGATTTTAAACTGATTCCCCTTGACCTTCTCGGAATATAACTTGAATATTTACTTCGGACCTGATATTCCCAATAACTGATTTGTTTATCTGTTTATCCGTTGCCAGGATCAGAGAGGGATGCCGCATTGAACAAACTCAGAAGTAGGCTAACTGTAGTACAGTCTGAATGTTTTTCTACTTCTGCTGACAAGAAGCATAATGGTTAACTTTGATAAATGTTTAGGTTTACGTTAATTATATTGCATGAGCCTCAGGCAAACGTGAAGTGGTTATGTTTACAGCGGTTTCGTACATGTATATTGTCATCGGATCTCAAAACGTCAGTGAATAATATATAAACAAAAACAAACGCTAACGAAAACTACACGTAAAATAATCTAGTTCATTTGGCAGTGAAGTATAAACTTCGGAAAGTATAAACTTCACTTTATGTTTTGAACCGGATGATGCAAATTTCGACGCTCCAGAGACAGGTCCACCACGAAACATGTTTTTAAGGAAGTTTGTTTTTCTCCTAACATTTTAAGCTGTACTGAAATTTTTGTACACGAATCTTTTTGAGAGAAGGGTCCACTATTGAAATTTGCCCTATGTAGAATGGAGTTGAGCTAGGTTAGGCTAAGATTGGTTAGGTTAGGTTTTAAGTTAGATTAGGTTAAGTTTTGTCAGGCTAGGCTAGGTTGGTTTACATCACTTTCAGTGGCGGCTCTCTAAAGGGCCCTGGACACCGTCTGCTCGTGTTGTGAGGGGACCTGGAGGGGACTGACCGTTACCGGGTAGAAGGACGACCACTGACCCACGGTTGACCAGATAAGGCCCTCCTGGTGTACAGTACCTGGTCGTAGGCTGGACATGATGTAACACTCCGACACTAACTGACGCCGGTTGACGTGTCGTCTGTTCTCCCACATTGACAAGATTTCCACAAGCCTTTGTTGTCTACTTACACACTCGTGTCGAATTGTTCATGCTGAACAAGTTTGGAGACCATTCTGGTTCTTCGCCAGCAGCTATCTTTTAAAAACCACACCTTGTTCAGTGTTTGTCAAAAGCAAGGAAGGGATATTTATCACGCTGCTGATGAACATCTGAGGTTCAAAACACAGCATAGTGAATATTTAAATCATTGTGACACCATAGGGACTAAGTAAGTAGTCATCGTCTGATATTTTTCATTTTCTTGGGTATGTCGAGCTTTGTGAAAGGAGTTATTGTGTCAATTTGTCGTAAAATGAGCACACGATGTTTTAGTGTTAATTATGGCGATGTTTCAGATAATTACTCTTGTTATCTGTTATGTTTGTATTTTGAGTTTTCGCCGAATCTATGACAATTCTTTTAGTAATAGAAATTCCATGAAAAAGAGTAACTTTTAAAATTGTTAAGAAGGCTGTCTTAAGCCAACGGGTAAAAACCCCTATTTTTAATGGAAACATTTATATTTGCCTAAAAATAATTATTGTAATTTTACTAATTATTTCTTGAAATGAAAAGTAATTATAATGAAACAAGATTTTTAATTACATGAATGCAGACTCTAAAATTAAAAGATATGAATGTACAGTGTTCACATCTTTCTTTTACAAGCGTTAAAGGCGTATTTTGTACAGTTTTTCATTCCAAAGCAGTTTCTAACTTTGGAAAGACGTCTTTCCAAAGACGTCTTTTATTCTTTTTGAATCCAATTCATTCGCTGTTGCTTTAATCTCTTGCAGTTGAAAAAATATAAAAATACAAGGAACATTAATTTAATATGGACAACAAAAAGAATAATAATGTGTAGAACAAAAAAACCATATTAGGCTTATATCATATTAGCATATAACAGTTAATTATATCAACCTGTAGTATATATTACAAAAATAATTTACAGTTATTCAAATAACTCTAACGTAAGAGAAACCCGATTAATTTCATATTACGCTTCAAATAACCCATGCACTCCTATGATAATAATCGATTAATTGACATGCTTTGGGCACATTAGTAGAGTAATTGATAGCAATAAAGACATAAACATGTCAATTGTGATACAGTTACCTTCCATTTGTTATAATAGTTTCAGTATCTGGACCAATGGGGAGGTTTAAACCCCCTCCTACCCTTTTACCCTAGTTTCCACAGACCAATTAATATTGCACTTGTCTACTTTAGTACTCTACTTTACTCCTTTATCTAGGTTCCACTCTCTTAAAAGCTTCTAAAAAGTTATATAATATTTGTGACCATGTTTTATTGACATTAAAGAAATAGTGGCTAGAATGTTAAAAAAAGATTAAGACATAAATGTTAACTTAAAAGTTATTTTCCTAATAAAATTAATAAGTTAATAGCCAACTAATCTACGGATAGTAAGTCGGCCTACTACAATTTAAATTTGGACCTTGTCGTAGTTGATAACAACAGTTGTGTTTTTATCTTCAATTTTTTCGTGTTTGTAACCCACCATGACGGTATGAGGCAGCTTTTACAACAACAATAACGATTAAGCTTATTATATCATGGGCTTCTCCAATCAAGAACTCGACACGAAGTCTTGATGTCATAGTTGTACTTCAACGCTATTCTAAAAAAAAAAATGTTTATCAAACAGTCATTTTCAACACATTTTCTGTGACCGAATATCTGTTGTATATCAATTTTATACTTTTTAAAGCAAATTATGTATATGCGTCAGTTCGTTTAACAAATAAATCTATGCAGGTGATTCCCACTTTTCTCATTTAGACTACGCAATACGCAAGTTTAATTCAGCAATATCGTATAGGTTTAATCCACTAAAAGCTGTATCCGTCGTATTTTTCCCGCCTGTCAAGCAACTCAGGTCCACCGAGGCAGGGAAACTCATTCATCAAATGCAACATTTGCATAACTTCTTAAATATGTTATTCCTACTTCTGCTTGGTAAATTGCTTGGCAATTTTCTTCGATGGAAAATTATTTTACTTTGGTAAATAATTGTATCAACATTCTGATGAATGTTTTGTGCTAGAAATTTTTATTTCACCTCTTGGCCAAAGACAGATCTTCGATTATTGGTCCGATATAATGTTTTGAACCTGATTCTATTTATAAGTTCGTTGTTTTAAAGGTCATAAATAAAACACATAATTTGCAAGCAGGGTGGATACTAGACTGTACTTCCTTGTCTTACAAAGGTACTTAACATCCACCTATGTATAAAGTGCCTTCTATATCATTTAAAGAATCTTTGTGTAACAAATTAAGTACAATGTGTTATAACTCTAGTTTTGCAGTAACCCTATGCAGTCGCATTTCAATCCATCAGACCATAAGACCAAAATATGAGTTCAATTGGTTAAATTTGTTAATTAAAATCAAACGCAAGTATCCACTTAAGTTTAGAAATATCCATAAATAGTTCTGAACTGTAACTAACCATTTGAACATAATAAAAAATAAACGGTATCAGCATTCTGACACATACTTTCTCCCATAAGTTTGTCAACAACCTCATATCCGGAAATGGGATTTGTACAATTTTGTTCAGAATATAAAGGACTATAACATACTACATTTTTATCAAAATAGTTCATGCCATTTTTTGGGAAAATCCGAATTTTGGTTATTTTATGGGGTTTTTATGGGGAAAATAACATAATTTACAATAACTTTTGAACCGTAATTTTTAAAGGAATGGGATTTGTGCCGTTTTTGTTCAGAATATAAAGGACTATAACATACTTCATTTTTATCAAAGTCGTTCGGGCCATTTTCGGGAAAATCATAATTTTCCGTTATTTTATGGGGTTTTATGGGAAAATCTCCATTAAAAATAAAAAATGAAAAAAAAATCTCAAAATTGTAAGGACCATAACATACTATGTTAAATCAAAACAGGATTTTTTCTAAAATCCTATTTTTCGTTATTTTATGGGTTTTTATGGGAAAATAACATAATTTACCACAACTTTTGAACCGTAATTTTTACAGAAATGGGATTTGTACCATTTTGTTCAGAATTTGAAGGGCTACAACATACTAAATTTGTATCAAAATCGTTCGGTCCATTTTTGAGAAAATTCGATTTTTCCGGATTTTTATGGGTTTTTATGGGAAAATCCCTATTAAAAATCAAAATTTCAAAAAAATGAAAAAAACGCCTGGAGATACCATAGATTAGAACCTACATACCAAATTTCATCGAAATCGGACCACAGGTGTAGTCTCTAGCTCTGTACACATCCAGACACACAGACACACAGACACACGGATACACACACACACACACACAGACATCACTTCGAAAACCACTTTTTTGGGTCCAGGGGGACCCAAAACGAATATATCCACTCAAAACTCAAACTCGAAAATTTTGACGAAAACAATACTTTTTCCATATACTATGGTATAGGGGGAGAAAGTAAATAAACGGTATCAGCATTCTGACACATACTTTCTCCCATAAGTTTGTCAACAACCTTTATCATGTGTAAGCAGTGAAAGTAAATATACGGAAATGGGATTTGTACAATTTTGTTCAGAATTTAAAGGTCTATAACATACTAAATTTTTATCAAAATCGTTCAAACCATTTTTGGAAAAATCAGATTTTTCCGTTATTTTATGGGGTTTTATGAGAAAATAACATAATTTAAAATAACTTTTAAACCGTAATTTTTACACAAATGGGATTTGCACCATTTTGTTCAGCATATAAAGGACCATAACATACTAAATTTTTATGAAAATCGTTCGGGCCGTTTTTGGGAAAATCTAATTTTTCCGTTATTTTATGGGGATTTATGGGAAAATACCCATTAAAAATCAAAATTTCAAAAAAATTGAAAAAACTATAAAATTGTAAGGACCATAACATACTATGTTGAATAAAAACCGGATTTTTTTCTAAAATCCTATTTTTCGTTATTTAATGGGGTTTTTTTATGGAAAAATAACATAATTTGCCATAACTTTTGAACCGTAATTTTTAGAGAAATGGGATTTTCACCAGTTTGTTCAGGATTTAAAGGGCTACAACATACAAAATTTTTATCAAAATCGTTCTGGCCATTTTTGAGAAAATTAGATTTTTCCGGTTTTTTATGGGTTTTTATGGGAAAATCCCCTTTAAAAATCAAAATTTCAAAAAAATGAAAAAAACGCCTGGAGATACCATGGATTAGAACCTACATACCAAATTTCATCGAAATCGGACCACAGGTGTAGTCTCTAGCTCTGTACACATCCAGACACACAGACACACACACACACACACACACACACACACACACACACACACAGACATAACTTCGAAAACCACTTTTTTGGGTCAAGGGGGACCCAAAACGAATATATCCACTCAAAACTCAAACTCGAAAATTTTGACGAAAACAATACTTTCTCCATATACTATGGTATAGGGGGAGAAAGTAAAAACGTATTTCTCAGCATCTTAATAAGGGATCACATCATTTGTCCGAGTTTTCAACTGTCCGAGTTTGTTAAAAATCACAAAATATTTGAAAAATCATTTGTCCGAGTTTTCAACTGTCCGAGTTTTGATAAATAACTAATAATAATTAGATAAATCAACTGTCCGAGTTTTCATTTGTCCGAGTTTTTAAATTATTAAAAAAAAATCAAAATATCATTTGTCCGAGTTTTCAACTGTCCGAGTAGGGGCAACATCAAAATGTGACACTGTGCGCCGAGACTAGCGTGTCTAAAGCGCCTGTTCAGAAGTCGATGTGAACCCCTTCTGTGAAGGAGTCAGGCATTGTGCGAGCCGCGAGAGCCCCTCACGTCGAATTAAGAAAAATTATTTTATTTTTATATAAGACTAATTTTACAATTATTAATTATAAAATTAAACTCTCATCACCTAACACAACCAACCAAACTTGCTGAAAATATAAAATACCCCCGCCATTATTATATTATCAGCAAGTTTGGTTGGTTGTGTTTGTTGATGACAGTTTAATTTTATAATTAAAAATTGTAAAATTAGTCTTATAATAAAAATAATATAATTTTTCTTAAGTCGACGTGAGGGCCTCTCGCGGCTCACACAATGCCTGACTCCTTCACAGAAGGGGTTCACATCGACTTCTGAACAGGCGCTTTAGACACGCTAGTCTCGGTGCGCATTGTCACATTTTGATGTTGCCCCTACTCGGACAGTTGAAAACTCGGACAAATGATGTTTTGATATTTTTTTAAATAATTTAAAAACTCGGACAAATGAAAACTCGGACAGTTGATTTAACGAAATATTATTATTATTTAAACCATACTCGGGCAGTTGAAAACTCGGACAAATGATTTTTCAAATATTTTGTAATTTTTAACAAACTCGGACAGTTGAAAACTCGGACAAATGAACCTCACCCCTTAATAACGTCTCAAATAATTAACAGCAACACACAACAGCTGTTGTTAGTGACAACAATGGTTGAGGGGGAGGGGGGGACTATTTATCAGCTTGGCCTTAAGGTGATATCACCATGGAGACGTCCTTCGATTCTTCCGCATTAGATCACCGATTGGTCCTTGGATTGCTTCAGATGCTGTGTGGGGTGCTGCAGTACATGCGTGGACGTATTTGGATATACTGTATACTGTAAATGTACATGTACGACGGCCAAGAAAACAATGTATACGCCAAGACTAGTTTGTGCTAGACTTTAAATTTATTTACTCGTATGCGAATGCGAATAAGTGATTGCTCTGTTAATGTATTTTTCTGAACTGTAAAATATTTGTAAAATTTATTCATCAATACTTCATGAAATCCGTAGGTTTTTTACGTCTATTGTTTTTCTGATATAACGAACCTTGCTTTGTCAAGTCGATAAATCACATGATCAGATATTTAAGATGAATATTGAATTTACTCCAACTATAACAATATTAATTATTTTTAAACAGTACAATTTATTATCCTTTTACGCGTTATGTTATTTGGGCTATTCAACTACAAAATTCCACAGAAAAAATAAGCAGTGAGTTACAATTGTCTTAGTCAGAAAAGTTAATTTGATTACAAATATTAATAACAATAAAGTTTCTTTTTGAAGCTTTCTTTTTTCAATTTTGTAAACCACGACTTAGATAACGTATGGTCAGTGGTATCCTGGTAATGGTTATGTGGTGATGCAATTGCAGCAGGTAGCGGTACAAAGGGATTGATTGGCTCTGGGCCCTGATTGGTCAGTTGTCAAACTGTTCATTGTTGTCGTCCCGTCATGCTTTGTCACACCTGGGTGAAATATCTCCCTCGTTTGTACGATTGTTTTAGGTGAAACGTCGAGTTTTAATGAAGATTTGTTTCCCGTTTGGGCATTTTGTCATTCTTCTATATATTCGACAGGGCTTGTTGATTCGGCATGTTATTTTTATTTAAATCTGATTTGTAAATAAATGTCCTTTGTTAGTTGGTTGGTCTATCTGATAGTGAGTTTTGGAGCCATCAATTGAATGTAGAACTTTGTGTAGTGGGTGAGTTTTTAACTATGAAAGGTTTTACAAGGTCTACTTTGCCCAGTACCTTATTCATACTACGTACGAGGCAATAATAGTAAAAAATAGAATATTACTAGGTGGCGTTTGCAGAGGCATCCACAAAATTGAGCGGAGCCATCAAGAGTTTATATTATATTGTTTTGGCCATACTACAGTAATACCAGTTGTTTTAAAGCATGCGTTGCGGGTCTAAAGTAGCATTTTTACTCTTTAGGAAGTAAAAATAGATTGTATCCTCTATGGAGTAAAAATCAGCTGTTGTCAACTCAGTTGTAAATTTCTATATTGTAAACGATTGCATGAATCGAAATATGTATCGATTCGTGCTTCGTAGTTATTAACCTACAGTCTACAGTCTCTTCCCATAGCCTTTTAGCATTGCAGATACATTAATCCATTCCCACACTCAACACGCTCACCTTTACTACTTCCTTCACCACCCTCAACGTCGTGGACCTGTTTACCTCTCTTCCCATAGCATCATAGGATTGTAAATACCTTAATCTAATGGTCATAAACAGTTCCCACACTCCGGACAGCTTGCCTTGACTACTTCCTTCACCACTTCCTACATCGTAGACCTGTTTTCCTCCCTTCCCATGGCATTTTATGATTGCAGATAGCTCAATCTAATCGTCATAACCAGTTCCCACACTCCGGACAGCTCGCCTTGACTACTTCCTTCATCACTTCCTACGTCGCGGACCTGTTTCCCTCCCTACCAATAGCACCATAGGATTGTAAATACCTTAATCTAATGGTCATAAACAGTTCCCACTCTCCAGACTACTCGTATTTACTACTTCCTTCACCACTTCCTACGTCACGGACCTGTTTACCTCCCTTCCCATAGCATTTTATGATTGCAGATACCTTAATCTAATCGTCATAAACAGTTCCCACACTCCGGACTGCTAGCCTTTACTACTTCTTTCGCTACTTCTTACGTAGCGGACCTGTTTACCTCCCTTCCCTTATAATTTTTAGAATGCAGATACCTAAATCTAATCGTGATAAACGGTTCCCACACTCCGGACTGCTCGCCTTTACTACTTCCTTCACCACTTCCTACGTAGCGGACCTGTTTCCCTCCCTTCCCATAGCATCATAGGATTGCAATGCCTTAATCTAATGGTCATAAACAGTTCCCACACTCCGGACTGCTCGCATTTAGTACTTCCTTCACCACTTCCTACGTCACAGACCTGTTTACCTTCCTTCCCATAGCATTTTATGATTGCAGATACCTTAATCTAATGGTCATAAACAGTTCCCACACTCCGGACAGCTCGTATTTACTACTTCCTTTACCACTTCCTACGTAGCGGACCTGTTTCCCTCCCTTCCCATAGCATCATAGGATTGCAAATGCCTTAATCTAATGGTCATAAACAGTTCCAACACTCCCGACCGCTCACCTTTACTACTTCCTTCGCCACTTTTAACGCCACGGACCTGTTTCCCTCACTTTCCATAACATTTTATGATTGCAAATGCCTTAATCTAATGGTCATAAACAGTTCCCACATTCCAGACTGCTCACCTTTCGTACTTCCTTCACCACTTCCTATGTCGTGGACCCGTTTTCCTCCCTTCCCATAGAATTTTAGGAATGCAGATACCTAAATCTAATCGTCATAAACAGTTTCCACACTCCAGTCTGCTCACCTTTAGTACTTCCTTTAGCACTTCCTACGTCACGGACCTCAAGCTAGTGTCGTCATTTGATTATATTTATGATTCATGCCGTTTCTGTTCTAATATCTGTGGAATTATGCTATCAGCTATTTCTTCATCTGCTGCATTCCAAAGTCAACAGCTGATCATATGTCTTTGTTTATGTGTCAAATACTGCTTCCATAAGGATTACATTGAAACTTTGAGACCCAGTGGGGCGGATTCCTGAGAGTTATTTTTAACGCCATGTAGATGTTGGCACTCACCGATATGGTATTTATCACCATCCAAAATTTGAAAACGATTGATTTAGCCGTCTAGGAGGAGTTTGCGTATTACGAAATGCATAAAAGTCGACGTATAAGAGCTTCGCTCGCTTCGCTCGCTCCGCTCAAAAATAGAATATTGTTCCTAATTTAAACCAATTAGATCTGAGTTCATTTTAGCATTTAAGCAATTAGATCTGTTATCTGACTGATAAACTCCTCGCAAATCCAGACTAGATTCGAACCATCGGTCTATGATGTTGTCTCCTGGTCAAATACAGCGCAATTTATAACAGAAAGTACTTGGTTTCTAAATTTGCAGCCTTGTGATAGTTTCCTGAATTGATTTGTTATGGCCTACCCGCATACATTTGTAAGTGTTGTTTTTTTAAGTTATAAGTATCTATCTTCTAATTGGGTATTTTGAAAAATATGTTTTTATGGCTCTAAACATTGGTCTTCTTCAGAAATATTTTATTCGTGCATGCTTTATATGTGATCATTCAAATTTTAAGTCTTGTGTAAAAAGTTTTACACTATAATATTTTCGATATTTCCATCTATAGCAATTTTATTATTTAATTATAGCAATTTTCCATATTTTCATATTAAATACTGAAAATTTTTCAGTATTGAAATTGTGAACATAATTTATGACAGGGACGCATATATGAGCTTAGTCATAAAGTGATGTTAACCCAGAAAACTGGGGATCCGTCGGTCATAAAGTTACGCTCAGCTCGTGTAGTGATTTTATGACTAGAACGTCATATAAACCTCTTAAACCTCTTCCGCTTTTAGGTTAATCATTGTTTACATCCCTGACAATTTATTCCACCGTTTACAAGACCTAGTTTTAAGACTTAACTTCCGTAAACACTCCACTGATGTATATGTTTTTTCGTTGTGTTTTTGTAAGGTTTGCATTTGTTATAATTTTCTCAACGGCTATTTGTACTTATTATGGTGTTGTATTTTTGCATACAATTGCTATGCTTTGTTATGTTTTATGATGCTGTATTGACGACGTCATTACTAACAAGGGTAGAGACGATCTCATGTAAAAAGAAGAGAGCCAAAGTGACATTAATACTTGCATGTATTGCTTATCCAACTGTATGTTGTTTTATCATTTAGAAAAATAATTTATGCTAATTGAAATTAAGTAAAATTAACATTTAATACTTTTTTAGTTTGCGTTTTTATAGGGTTGGGAAGAAATGTATGTTATTTTTTTCGCCGGTTCGATCCTGCGAAAAGCCAGAAGTTTTTGTTTCAAAACCGAATAAAGCTAGTCTTGATCCTTATAATAAATGGTCATGGCTAGTCAGTAACAAACTGTACCTCATTCGTGCAATACTCATATTCGCTTCCAGATTCACACCCATGTCTGTTTTCACGTACATTTCCCTCAACTAGACTACTGTAATATATTCTGAAATATTAGAACTGCAGGAACCCATTTTATTAATTTTATGTAGTAATTACTTTCCAAAAGTTATGCTTTATGTTGTAATTAAATATTGACCTAACTGCAAGACTGTGAAGGTATTTCCCATTGCTTTACTTGCCGCAAATTACAGTTCTCGCACGCAGAAAGCGTAACATTCCGCGACAAATTACCACACGCGTTCAACTGTTATTGATGTCTGTCTTTACTACATCGTAAACAATCCAGAGTTTTTGAGCGAAGCGAGCCTTGGAAAGGTAGAAATGCACAATGAGTAGTAAACCTGGGTCGCACTCGTCAAAGACGTTAGAATAGAAAGTTGATTGGTTGTCTTTGACGAGTGAGAACCGGAAATGTAGTTGAAAGTATGTTCACTTGTTTTGGTTCATCACAGCTGACTGATTGTAAATGTATATTATGTTTTATCATGTTGTTGGTTTGTGTTGTTAAGCTACAGATATGTTTTTATCATTTTCGATTGTGATGGGGACGCTAGGTGCGTATTTTAACCCATCCATTGCTTCTACAGCGCTCAACATAGTACGAATTTAACAAGTAAAAATACTTTTAATTTATAGCTTTTGTACAGGGTGTAATAATAACCATGACGGACTTTTCATCTGGGGCTTCGCCCTTCTAACGTTTGATATATTTTGATATACTTTCAAAAATCCAGTGATGCCAGTGATGTCTATATAACGGTGATACGTGAATTTTAATTTAATAACAGCTGGTCCTTAAATCTAATTTTTAACTACACAGTCAGGTGGAAACAAGAGTCGAAATAGTTTTATGAAAGTGGATTTTAAATAGGCAATCAATTCAATTATTCAATCAATCATCAATTATTTAAGATGGGGACGCCACTATGTGCGTATTTTAACCCAAATATGAGTGAAGGATGAGTGGCGCGATCTTATAGTCTTGTTAGTGACTAAGGCCGACATGTTCCTTAGACACAGCTGTTAATTAATAGCCCATACAGCTAATGGCAACTAAGGGACCTACAGTTTACTGTGGAATCCGAACCACATTTTTAATTGTGAAATTGAGGAAGAAGACAAATTACTCTTGAGAGTATCACTCTACAATCAGAAAATCTAATTCATTCACAAACTAGTAGTTTTATACACCTAGTAACTATCTTAAACAAAAAAGGGAAAGAGTATCGAATTATTAGTTTTGAATCTAAAAAATGTTTTTAACTCAATTAAAATGCGCACCGGTCTCCTGGTACTAATTATTGTAAGGTTAGTGTGTATGTTATTTTGGTGTGATATATTCTGGTATGTATTTTTTGTGAGCAGTTTTCACTTTTGCAACTGTTTCATCATTACAAGATCAGTTCCCAGTTCCCCATTGCCATATTGGCGTACAATCACTAACTGCCTTTTAACTGAGACAAATGCTCTCGCTCGCCAGCTGTTGAATTGTCATCGTGGCGTTCTCGCCTGATTTCTAATCATATTAGTGTTGGTATTGGATTTTTATAGAATTTTAATGTAATTTCGAAACGTATCTGTTGGCTATGTTGATTTATTTTAGTTGGCTTATGTTGATTTTTTTTTGTTGGCTAGTTTAATGTATAGAGCTGGGTTGTTTGTCATGTTTGTATCTGAAGTGTTGTTTGTAATGAATCCTTATCGGGTGGAATTGATTTTTACCGGAAAACAATAGTTTTGTATTATATATATATATTACAGATTTTTCTTTCAATTGTCTGGCTTGGCTATGATTTCTAATGAAAATGTCCATGCAGTACAATTTTAGTAATCTGGTCGTTAACGGAGTTGAAAACATAGGTGCTAAATACCCAGAAACAAACCAAATTGTTTTAAATTAAACCGCAAATACTGTAGTGCTACTTCTACTTCGACTGAAGTGGCTGTTCTTCTTTAAAATGGGAAAACAATTTCAATTACCTCTGGTTTAAAGGTTTGTCAATCTCTATCACTTTACCTATACATCTTACCTACCTATGCAACTGTATCACAGCCTCAAAAATGGTTGATTTTATCGATGGAATCGGCTTTTTATAGTTAATAATCTTTTCCACCATGGCTGTTTGACTTCGGGTGTTGATTTTAGCAGTATTTTATTGGAGTTTATGTATTTTTGAGGTTGGAAACAGCATTAAGCAACACAGTACAGTATCTCATAGTGATGGTGATGGGCGTGTCTTTATCATGATATTACCCAGAGTAATGAGATGACAGCATACAATCTGGTTGAGTGGCTAATCTCTAAACTATGGGAGCGTTATGTGTTTGATTCTCTTATAAAAGAACGCAGAAAAAATTGTTTCGATATTTTGGTTTATAATAGCTAACTGAGGGCATTTGCAGTTTTACTTCTTAATATCATATTTTTGGCTAGTTTCCCTGTAGAGAAAGTTCGGAAGTAGCTGTTGGCCCAGGACCGATTAACTTTTTCGTTTTGAGGTCCCCAGAGAAGAAAAACACCATCCGTTCGTATGCATATGTCCTTGTCGTCATAATTATGTCTTGTGTATTTATGTGTCCGTTAGCACGAAAACTCGAAAATTCTCATGTTAGAATAGTACATATGGTCACATATGGGAACAAATGGTCAGAAAAAAACAACTTCTGTAGTTTACTTGGTTATGGATATAGTTTGATAACACTTTTGCGTATGTAGTTTTTTTTTTTACTAAACTATCCATATTTTACCAAAAACATACTGTATACATACTTCATAGTGGCGATTAAACCTCATGCTATTAAAATAGGTAATACATCTGACAACCTTTGGACATATTTGAGTGAAAATCCAATTGGGCAACATGAAATTCGCTTAGTCTGCAGGTTTGGTGTGGGGGTATTTTTATGATTCTCATTTCCGTGGCATTCCTAATTAACATCAACTGTATAAATTAACTGGGAAGCTTTTATTACAGTACTACGTATTAAACAATTACAACTTGCTAACTTAAGTCAATGCCTACATTTAAATGCACGAATTTCTATTTTAAAAGGCTAACTATGCATTAGCTGTTAAAGAACTTTTCCACCGCACTTCTGTTATCAGTCAGTGATAAGAAATATGTCAAACTCGGTGATTCAAATAGTGCCATCATATTCAAGGTTGTGCTGTTAAGCTTGTTGCGAACGTAAACTATAATTGGAGGTAGGCAAAGATAACCTGCGCCGATAAGTTAAGTTTAATGGTACAGTTTAATTCCATTCCAGATGTAACGTTGAAATAGTCAGATTGTCTTAATTTATTGTGATAAACTTGTAATTTCAATTTACTTTTCTTTTATTTTGTATTTATCGTGATAGTTGAATCATCAAACTTAAACATAAAATAAATATAAGTATTATGCTGCATATTTGTGTCAATAGCTTGAGTTTGACTCTAAATATATGTCAATTAGGAATTCTGTATTTCTAAATTAGAGATTGGACAAACGGTTATGTTAAAGTTGGGTTTCATGAGTACAAACAGAAGAGGGGGTTTTTTTTTTGGAAGAATTCTTAAGCATTAAACTTAATTACTTAACCAATTAACGAACCAATTTAACCAATTAACTTAATTGGTTAATTGCTAAACTTTTTACTTGGTGATCTATTCAAATTGGGAAAGGAGTACATACCTAAGCTTCGGAACTAACGAAACGTATGTATGCGGAGCAGAGCATTTCATATTGAAAATGTTATTAAGTAATTTGTTCATTAATCCTGTATGGTTTGAGTGTTCTATTTTAAGATTTATAACCTAAATTTCTGTTTGTAGTTCCTTTCTTTCGTGTATTTCATTATTTAAAAGTACATGTGTGGATATTATTTCTATCTAATTTTTAAAACAAATATTTGTTTCCAGGTATGTCCAAGAAGAACTTATCATAGCGACGCGTTTTCTGGGTAATGTACAACTTGTGTTATTAACACTTTTTCCTGCGATTAACAATTTTATGCGTTCTAAAACAAATTGGCCAAATAAGAAAAACACATGTATTTGTAAACTATACAAGTATAAAAATCTGAGTTTGCGTTGCTATCAAGCTTGTACTAAATTCGAACCTTTTGGTTGTGTATAGTATGCAACACGTAAGAACCATGGGTAGGCTGTTGCATGTGTTGTAAATAAATGAGTTATGCATGTTAAGGTCAAGGACGCTAGTGAATATGTTCGTTATCTTTTGCAAATGTTGGGCTAGTCCTTCACTGTATACGTCATTCACTACGTTAGTATTATGTTCGTTTGTGTTTAAAGATTGTAAACTAGCAATATTTGTTTGTTACAACGAAACACACGAGTTTATTTTGTTAATACAAATAATATACTTGTTTAAACCAGATTGATTTCAATAATTAAATACACTATTAAACATAGACACTACTGTGGAGTGGATTTGTCAATTAGGAATTTTAGCTAGTTTGAATACCCCCTGACAAAGCAAACCACTAACTTTGCGAATTTCCATTTTGTTCCAATCTATTTTTACCAAAATATGTATAAATTAGAATGAATGCCGTCGTTGGACTCTAAAGAAATTAAAACGAAAGGGTAGATTGGTCTCGGGTCTAGGTATTGCCATGAGATCCATGGTTATAGATTATTTCCCAAATGGGAAATCAATTAATGTTTAAAGGACAACCTTTAGTAAAATAAGGAATATTTCAAGTCACCATCAACATTCACGGTATGAAAAACGTAAAGATAAGTAAAGTTTCAATAGTAACTCCCTGTATTAGACAATCGTCCAACTATACTTTCCAAGTATAAAAAACTAGTGTTAGGTGTTCTATGGAGATAGCATGTACTTCAGTACCCTATGCCAATGATCATACCATAGGTTGGGTGTTTTTAAGAAATCTGTAAATTTTTAGGTTAAGTACAATTGCAAAATCAGTCAAAACATTGGGGTTTTGTTATTAATCTGATCAACAATAAAAAATATTGTGATACACTTTATTTTCTAACATTGATACAAGCCAACGAAGTCGTATCGGTAAAAAATCCGCTAACAAAACCTAACTATAGCTATCAAAAATGTTCTGCTTTTAAGGAGATAGGCGTTTCAGTATAAAATCTTAAGTTTTGAAAAGTCTATATGCATGTATAAAATTCAGACCAGCGGGAGAGAAATGTATGTCAATTAAACTAAACTATTCATCATTTATCTCTTTGCAAAATGCGCTACAAATAAAATAAATGTTAACATTTTGAAATGGTAAATGCTTGAATGAATATGTTGCATCTTTGATGTGTACAAAACACATCGATGTACAATATATTGTAAAAGAACTCAGTTGACCAAATATGTTCAAATTCAAGGAGCTGCAAATTATCTTGCTGTTGGAATGAGAAATAGTGCTGCTTTGGAATCAACCTTATTTTACCCTCTGTCAACAAAAAGGTGCTGACGTAGCCTCGATGCTGTGCGGACTCAGCAACTCTGCTGACGTAATAGGTAAACATGCTTCGTCTGATGAGTTTACATACATTGTTGTCAGTCCTTTGTTTGTGTGTGTCGTCATAACGTGTTTGTTGAACGTCTTATTTATTGTAGAATAATATCTGTGAAGAGTGTTATAAAACCATTTAAAATTGACGTGGAGTGGATCGAATAGCATGATCTGATTTTTAATGAAATCGTAGGCGCCTGCAATGGAAATGGAAGCCTTTCGTTTTAGTTTAAACAATGCCCAGTCGCTCATGGTAACTTTTTCAGACGATAATGTGATCGGCTACTATATTACTAATGTGGCATGGGTATGCTTCTTGAGTTGAAAATGTTACTGTATTACTAGCAGCCAGCAAGTGTCAAACGATTGCCAAATTGGACAGCGTTTTAACTCAGCTGATAGTTTCAGTAAATGATTCAGTTTTTTCAAACAATCGCGCGTTGTTATAGTGTGGTATCATTGGGTATTCGTCATAAGATATTTCAATGTGACTGATTTACTCAGCGTGTTTTTTTTTTTTTTTTTTTTTTTTTTTTTTTTTTTTTTTGCCATTGACTAACTCGGTGGTGTTTTATTTTATACCAGTACAATGTTTATCGAATATTAAAAATTGTATAAAAATTCTATTATTAAACCGCACAATCACTACATATCCCTACAAAACACAATTTTCATCACAAGATGCAGACGCAATAATGAGAATAAATATCCCGCAACTCATAGGTAGCGGTTCTATTAGCATTGATTATATTGTACACACGGGTGACGCATGTATGATCAGTCTATTTAAGTAGGAGCTAGAAAGTAGGAGCGGATCTTCGTTCCGTTAAGTGGGAAAACGTAAGCCACTTAGAGGTGTGCTATTTCAAATTGTTCAGTTCAAAATGCTATACATTATGTTCTATATGAGCCGATAAATAAATTCAAAAAATACATTTTTGTATTAAAGTATCGAAGTTTACGTGGATACTACTGAACTATAGCCTATAAGGCCTTGCCGGGACAGACGTGGCATCGCTGCACTCCCGGCCTACCGAAACAGCTGTTTTAGAGGAGGCTATGACTGTACATATGCTAACAGAGTAAATAACATTGATATTTACTCAATACAGGCCTTTATTATTACCTGTAATATGTACAAACAGCGTGCAATATTGTTGCATGTCTTGATGTGAGTTATGATCTGACTTCGTGAGATGATGACATCCATCTTATCAGCTGATTGTCATTATTGACCGCCCGTGGTGATCTTTCACACCTTCGACTGCTAAATCTTTCCAACATGGGTTTGCTGTAGTTTCTTATCTTCAAAGTGATCTATTTTGTGGACGCAGCTTCGGTATATGCTAAGCCATGTTTGAGTGTGTGATTGGGTTAAGCTGGGTTTTCCTAGGCGCGGAATCGGCGAGCGGAGAGAGGAACGCGCGGAGAGCGGACTCCACTTGTCTTAGGCAATTTAATGTTACTGTTTTCCTAGAAGCGGAGCGGAATGCCATGTTAATTTCAATTCCGCTCTCCGTGTTCCTCTCTCCGCTCTCCGCTTCCGCGCCTAGGAAAACCCAGCTTTAGGGTGGGTTTAAAATGTCGTACAGCTCTTCCACCATCCAGGATTATTAATTTTAAAACTAATGATGAATGGTGGAACGGGTCTGGTTTGGAACCACCAAAAAACCATTATGTTGAAAAGAGTTGGCCGTTTTGTCATGACGTGTGATCCATATATTCCTCACTAATTTGTCATCGTACTGTATAATGTTGACATTAGAGTGTAAATGAGGTGAAAGCAACCTTGTATTATATTCTGTTAAAGGTCGCACGATATATAAAAACACGACATCACAGTTGTTAATGTGTGATTTTACAGCATGGGTGGGTCTGGTATTTCATCATAGGACGCGCCTAAAATAGTATATTCAACCAAGAGATCAAATAAGTATTCCCTATTAGCTTGAGTATAGTTGTATTAATCACAAAATTGAAAGACATCCTGCAATTTTCAGGTTTAAAACAAGTTAGATACGAATTATTAAGATTTGTTAATTTAGCTGCACCCAATTAGGAGTTATCTCTTTAGCTCTCAGATCTTCTTGTATACAGTCAGTCGGTATCAAATATTGTTCTGAGTAAATTAAAAAAGGTTTCACGTTATTTTTACCAATGTACGAAGTTTTAAATGGCCATTATTTTAAGGAACATCATAAAAATGCACAAAATTTCTCACTCGGTTCTTTTTAATAGGTATATGGAAAAATACATTCTAGTAGATTCAAAATAGCTAGCCTTTTCTCTAGTGTATACAGCATACATATATATTTTCTGTTTGAATATTTTGCAAATACTGTGACATTGTGATAAGGTGAAGCCCATTAAACGTGCGGCAATGGCTTGTCAGGAGTGTGACAAGAAGCTTGTCACTAAATTGCCACTTCCGTTCAAACCTGCGGTGCATTGGCCTCGTTGATGGCTGTCAAGAGTGTGTTATACAAAGGCAAGAAATGTTGGCATGAACTGCTGAGTGGACAAATTATACTCGTTATGCATCTTCCGTTTGTCTGTAAAATGTAATTACGTTGTAGTTCTGGGATTAATTTATCGAAAAGATCATCGGGGTCGCCCTCTCCGATTTTAGTATTGAAAAAATGGCCATCTTATTATTTTATCGGCGTACCCAGGCAAACTAAATACAATTGCATTTTTTGCCATACTGATGTAACATATATTACCAACGAGGGGCCACATTTGAATACTAATTTAAATCATTTACTTCACAGTTTAGTACTTAAACACTGTTTCTAAATTGGGTAGGCTGGTCAATTGGTTTAATCGCGTGCATTCTGTCCTAGTGATTTGGGTTCAAATACCACCAAACACTATTCTGGTTTCTATCCATGTGACAATTAATTCTGTGAACAAGTAATTCAGAGCCTACATTATCTAGTGTTCAAGTCCACTGATCTAGTGAGAAATAAATCCTAGGTATGTCAAGTTAGGTTCACTTTCTACGTATTTGACACCCTCTAAAAGCAAATTTGTTTTTGCCAAAAACTGATTAACAACCTAAATAAGTTCAACAGACTTATTTGGTCTTTGACTTATAATCCATGGCTATCTAACGCCTCACAAAAAATATTAAATTGAAATTAAATAAAGACGTTTATTATACAGTAATTCTGTCAAGTTCTATATTGTTTTCATCCAAATTGTACTTTCGGAAGATATTTAAGTACATTATCTCGATAGGAAGTAACTTCCATTTTACTGCCTTAGACTGTGTTCAGCCAATAAAATTATCTCCAAGTTAGGAAATTATACCTTTCATAATCCTCCAGAAGCTTTTAAAAGATTAGGTTGCTTCCATTATATAGTTTACCAGAGTTAACTTGAGGACGGCATCTCGAGATGCCTCTTGAGTCTTCCCCATTTCCCCATTTCCCCATTTCTCCATTTCCCCATTTCCCCATTCCCTCATTCCTCCTCCAATTCGCTTACTGTGACAGTTACAACTTCCTTGCTTCTGTGCTTGTCTTCTGGTTGAGGTCTTAGATAATAATAACAAACTACTTAAGTATTATCCAGCGAAATTAAAAAGATAATTTGACATATTTAGTATGAATTGGCTTTAGTATTCACAATTTTTAACCTAGTTTGAAAAATACCTAATAGTTTTTAAGTAAATAAATCCATGGTTTTGAAATAACGTAGATTTTTGAAAATTTCTGTGGTTTTTTTTTTTTTTTTTTTGTACAGTACTTAGCTAACTATACTAAACTGAGTATTTAGTTAACTTTAGGCATTCATCACATTATACGGACAATGCGGCGAAAACGTAACTGTTCTCAAAATGTTATCATCAATCAATAAGCGAATTTTTATTTAATGAAAACCCACAATAATTTTTGTTTCCAAACATTTAACCTGAACTTTCTCTATTTAAATAAAAAAGTATATTAGAAAAATCAAATTTTTATCACTAGTTTTAAATTATTTATCTTCCCTATAGTTATTTTTCTATTGCTGTTTCGATTTATTTTCTCCGGTAAAATAATTAATTTTTCTATACACTAAACGAGCTCTACGCTAAATTTTATTTACTAATAAAAATGAACTCGGATGTGTTAGAGTTTTTAAAGATTTAGTTATATCAATAACCCGCTATGTTTAATACGAGTTTAAACTATTGTTCCATGTTATATTCGTATTGACAGCAGGGTGACGTATTCCTTAGACTCTACGACGGTGGAACATTAGAGAGGTTTTCGTCTGAATCAATTTGGCTGACCCTTAGTTTTCTTTGTTTCCTTAAAGCCTGGTAAGTGCATTTTCTAGGAATTCTCTCAAAAATAACTTTTCAAACACGTCAAAAATCCTTTTACACTTTACAACATTTTAGCAACAGCAGTCTACTTTTAAACCACTGTACATTATTTTTAGCCGTTGAGTTTAGGTTGTCATTACACCGTCTTATGTAACCGTCTTAGACTATAATGAAATCGTACAAATAATAAATAATAATTGGGTTTTCCTCTATGAATTGGTCTTAAACGAACCAGTTTCAAAAATATCTGAAAATCCCCGTTTTTAAGCTTTTGGTTTCAAAAGTTTTAATTTGCTTGACAACATGCCAAAGCCAAATAGGGAACCTTTTTCATTAAATCATGTTTGAATTCAGCATTTTACAAACTGTATTTTGGAAGTAGGGGCTTCTCAATTTCATTCACTAAGAGGATATTCAATTAGGCTGTTGATTAATGTAGGCTATTACCTTAATTGATTGTCTGGTAGAAATCTGATATAGTATGTCTAATCTTCTAACTTAATTGCTCTATATTATGTGCGCTTTCCCGATTACTACAAATTATAACAATCATTAACTGAAAATTCCTTTATTTATAATCATTCTTTTATTAATCCACGTGTTTTTCGTTGTATATTTTATTTCAATGTTCTTACGATTATTTTAAGCTATTATTGATTCCGGATAAAGAATTTTGTATTTATCTCTCTTAGTGTTGTCTCAGTTTTACGCCAACGGATCGTTGGACAAGTTACTTTTCCGATTGTCTTCCTGGCATCTTTCCACCCCATGTCTGTTTTTCTTCACTATTTTCTTTCAACTCGGCTTTTTTTATTTGACCCCTTCTCCCTTCTACAGCCTATTTTTATCAACGAGCACATAATGTAAATGCACATAATATATAAACATAAAATAAATTTATATTATGTGCTCGTTGATTTTTATCCTCGATTCATTTTGTTCATTTTATATACAATTTTCGCTATCTGAGAGTATAACACCTTCTTAATGTAATTAGGTCTATGGTTGAGTATTGACAAAATGAGAAGTAAGGATTGGGAATATTGTTTTTTTTTTTTTATTATCTTGATAGTGAACCATTTGTTACAGTAGTATTCGTGGTAATACATATATTCGTCTGTGTAACCAAAACCTTTTAAAATAGTAAACGAATTTCCAAAAAGGTTTTTTTTCAATTTTTTAAGCTACTCAAGTTTTACACACAACAATTTTTCCTGCATGAAAAAGATACAAAAGTTAATTAAACTACAAAATCGGCTGGAAGGTTACCCAGGTAGGTTTCACCATTTTCACCTCCATATAACGTTAGGTGAAGGCCGTTGCGTTGTCCGCTACCGGTGCATTGTACCAGCTGTGTCGCCAGCACCGGTGCTGGTAATTGTTGATCAGCTGATTTCAGCTTTCCTGTATCCGTCATGGACACAGCTGTGCCGAATTAATTACTGTGTGTAATTCATTCAAATTATGTATTTTGTCGTAGGTTTGCATTCAATATTGAAAACGTAAGTGCAGAAAGTGTGCATGCAGGAAACGGCCTTGATGCGTTTTACAATATGAAATGTGAAATTTTTCTCAGTCTGCGGAAGAGAGTTATAGTTATATCTGCTATTGTCACGTTGGTTGTAGGCGTGTCTCTGAGTCTCACTATTGTGGCAGTCTCTTCCTCATCTCTCATCTCATGTCTCATATCTCTGGGAGAGCGTGAGACAAGGATACGTGAGACTTCTAGGAATGTTCGTTCACGCACCTCAGAATGTGTTACATTGTTACTGCCCGACCTACATTACATTGGGCTACTATCGTATCGGAAACTTTGACTTCGGTAGTGTCATATTGTTAAAAGGTGATAGTGGGAGCATGATAACAAATCGAGAATTTTGGTCCTATTTCGATTCAATTAAGCATGGGCGTGTAAAGTACGCTTTAAGTTCGAGAACCAGCAATATTGGATCAAAAGAACGTAGTGTTATGGGTATTTTAATAAAAAAAAAATGTTTTTAAACTTTTTACTCTTAAAATAGACATGAACAATTTTCATTGCACCCATCGTGATTGCTTTCAACAACAAATAACTTTGTAAGAATTGTTTTAGGATTAAAGGTTACGGAGAAAATAAAATTAATGCACAGTACGTTTAAAATCCTCATGTTATTATTATGCTGAAAAGTTAAACGGTTGTAGTTGGTTTTTTATAGATATAATTTGAACAAATTTGGCCAATTTATTTATTTTTTATCATATGAAATGATAAATTATAATTTTTTTTTATTCAGTCAAATGGAAATTCGCGTAGTCCGCAGGTTTGCTGCTAAGGGGGTATTGCTACTGAAGTTTTCCCGCCATATCCCAGTTGCATGTCAGCTGTTGTTGTGTTCTGCTAAGTGATAATCGATGCGCTCAAGCTCACTGTCATGAATGTATAAAATATGCTTTTATCTGAAGGTTTTTTATGATATTTTTTACATTTTGTCGTTTACACACTAAGCTCTATTGTACTTTAAACATGTAAAGGGTTTCCTTAATTTGATTGAATTAAATTATAACATCGCGATGACTTTGTTTGAGTTGATGCTAATTTAAACTTTCGTCTTAATCTATGCAATAATGCAATCTCTCAACTTATTTCAAATTTTCAATGTCGGTCTATATTTTAGAAGACGTCTCATTAATTAGTTTATCAAACTGTAATGTTTGAACACATTTTAGTAATGTAAATTGTATTTAGTGATATTTTTTGTGTTGTCAAAATCATGTACACTTCATTTTAGAACTTTATATTACTATTTAATAATCTTGGATCCTAACAGTTTACATTTTTTTTTGTTGATATAACGTAATAAAATGAACTTGAAACCGTAAAATTAATAACGTCTTTGTATAAACTTTGGCTTTCTTAAGAACTCTCGCTGCGGTGTAAATATTCCACTAAAGTTTCAAAGAACTTCCCCAGCTTATTAATTTTGCCAAACTGTAAACATTACCACTCATAATAACCTAGAGTAAAGTGATTGTGCAGCGTCGCTTCTTGTTTCACTCTTGGAAGTGTAATTAACTTGGTTTACACTCGGTTTAGTTGGTATTCCTGTGATGTAATTGGTGGCAAAACTGTTTCCGGTCAGGAAATGGACGTTTGCCCATCACCTGACCGACTGCAATGTTTGGTTATGTCGTGTTACCAAAGTGTATTTTAGATGTTCTCCATTTTCGACAAACCCGATTGTAATTTTAAATTTATTTTTCTTTATGTCGACGCTAGTGGTATTTTTAAGAGACAATGTACAGTATGTACTGAAATAACGCTTTTTAGGGAAAGCGGTCCTAACCCAAGTTATGAATGTGTCGGGAATCAAACTGTACCTCCCGCATCGATTTGATTGATAATTGATTTGATTAACCAAGTTTCAAGCAGTTATATCTTTTGTAGAGATTCCATTCGTTAACTTCCTGTAACTATTGTGTTTAAGATAAAGTATACATTGTATTTTTGTTCAATTTTAGTAAATTAACGCAATAAAAGTAGTATAATTGTCTTTTGCCGACCAATAATATCATATATTATCTGATTCATAAATTACTAAATTGCTAAATTTACCCCATGTAGTTGTCTGACTTCAATATCCACAGGCCAATGATACAATTTTGACATGAAACGAGTTATCTACAGCACATGACAGTGGTGTATCTATAGATTAAATTTGACGACGTCTACACACCATATTGAGTATTTTGGTTTGAAGGATATGTATCGAGTGGATGATAGATCAGCTGTTTACATTTATTGAAAGCCCGTCGATCAACGACAGCTGTGTTTAGTTTCGAACCATCAAAAATCTACTGACTTTTCTCAGGATCGAATCAGCAACCTCTGATCAGTAGGTGAGCACTCTATCCACTCAGACAAAGTTGGTACTGAATATTCAGATCGCAAGCAATCACATCGGTGATTCCGATTACCAAGCAAGCAGCATATGTAGCTATCCTAGACAAAGATGATCCTAATATTCACACAATGCATATTGTTAGATATTCATAAGCGATCAATTCACATTAGGTTATCGTTGATCATTTCAAAGCAACTGCCTTTTCTCAGGTTCGAATGAGGAATTTTTTGAATAATACGAGAGCTTGTTAAATACTCAGCTAGGCTTAATAGTGTCGATTGAATATTCATATCCCAAGCCGTCTCATTAGCTTGTCCTTGCCCAGTGAGTGGTGAGTATGACGGATGTACGCCTCTCATCCCTAGTGACTCATCAGTAACAGAACCGCCCACCATCATATATACACAGACTATATGTGAATTGTTGACACTTGGTGTTTGAAAGATAAATTGATTGTTAGACATTTGATCCTTTAGGATCTGCAGAGATTTACACATTTCTGAGCACAAAAAGTAGCAATCGTAGTGTTCCGTTACTCATTTTACTTTCTCCCCCTGTACATCGAGAAAGGTATTGTTTTTGTAAATATTTCGAGTTAGTGTTTTGGTTGGATATAAGTTATGGGTCCCCTGTGTAGCTCAGGACACTGTGGTCCAATTTTGATGAAATTTGGTATGTGGGTACTAATCCATAGCAACTCCAGGTATATTGTACTTTTTAGAAAATTTGATTTTCAACTGTGATTTTCCCATAAAACCCATACAATAATGGAAAAAATGTGTATTCAACAATAGTCTGGAACGATTTTGTTTATTATTTAGTATGTTATAGTCCTTTAAACCTGAACAAAATTTTACAACTCCCATTTCTGTAAATATTACGGTTCCAAAGTTATTACAACTTGTGATTTTCCTTACATCATAGTTACTCCCACCGCTCACCCATGATAAGGGTTGTTGACAAGCTAATGAGAGAAAGTATGTGGCAGATTGCTGTTGTGGTTTATTTATACTGTTAATAGTCATCACATTACCATGTCAGGATTCAAGTAAAGTTCTGGAGTTTCGTAAACAAAATGTTCTAATGAAACTATCACTTACACGAGATTGTAGTTCGCCCTAATAATTTACCAGCTGGTATGTTAAAAGATTCTCTCTTATGCAAATATCAATGCACTACTAAAATAATACCCGGCAGATAGCATTTTCCCCGAGTAATGGAATCACTAGTACTCAAGTGGGATACTACTTTTCTAAAGTGGTTTCACAGGTAAATGAACAGTTCAGCAAAGAATACTCTCAAGTTTTTGGGCGAGCGAGCTGGTCTAGTGGTTAGAGCGCGGGGCTTCAGTGCCTGGGGTCCCGGGTTCAAATCCCGCCAAATCACCAATGGATTTTATCTAAGTGATAATGCCGTAAACCCTAGGTCTAGCCTGAAGTAATGTGAAAAACAATTCCAGGCTCGTGCCTAGCGTCCTAGGACAAAAAAAGTACTCAAGTTTAATACTAGCAGTAGTACTTTGCTAAAGGGGTGCTACGTAGTCGAGTGATACTGCAAGTATTACTTTTCTCAAGTGATACTATCGCTAGTACTCCAGTGATAGCAGATGTACAGTGTAGTATCGACCCCGGTTTAACGACCAAGTTGTCGACATGAAAACATCTGGGTCAGTCTTGTTTACTAGCGGCAACATGGCTCTGGGTTGTAATCATGGAAACATGTTTCAAAGGGACACTAATACAGGGAAATACTAATCATAATTTAGGTATTACAGATAATGTTATTTGCAAAATTATAAATAACCATTCTCTGGCAAATCGTTTTGAATATTGAATCAATTTGAGCAATCTAAATGCTTCAAGAGATTTTTATAATAATAAATACTCCACCCCATTCAACTTTATATCTAGACAAAAAGAAAATTTTACATTAAACTCCTTTACGTCATTATACAATGAAGGATATTTGCGTGTGTATTAATGATTGCCATAGTATAGTTTCGATTCGATTCGTCTTGTAGTATATGTTATAATTTTCATGATAACGAGGCATACATAATAACAATAAGACTGGCAACTTTACACAACAGTTAAGGCTGATTTCTTCTTTCTACTGAGGATTCGTTAAAGGTATTTCTAAATCTTGGATTAAACATGCCAAAAACGTACGTTATGATTGAGCCCCTAATTTCGTGACATACATTAAGCTTACGTTTTTGTTTTCTGCTTTTGATTGAATTTATCGTATCTACAACCGACCCAAACTACATACAGTCAGAAACTTCGTGAAACTTGAGATGAATTAAATAATTTACTCCGTAAAAACTCGCATTACTGAAAGTGTTCTCCCAACTACATCTGCTAACTTAAATTTCACAACGATCTGAATTAATTTGTTTGAAAATTTTCAAACAGTACATGTCGATACCGAAAGTCCGTGTACACTCCTGAAATCTTTCGGAGACAGCTGTTTTTACATTTGAGGGTGTGAAATAAAGATAAGTTGTGTAATTTTATTCTGTTTTTTTTTTATGACCAATATCATGCGTTCAATACACACCTCCACATGTTGTAAGTACAGTATTGCTAGTGGGCGTCGGATCGGCGGATATAGACAATGTACATTACGTAAGTACATCACGTGGCCCAACCCTAATAGTATTACTTCGCTGCTCTCTATTTATATTGCGAAATTGCGGATTTATTTTGACCTCTAGTCTGCTTATATCGTAGTTCACTTGTTTACAGTCTATTTATTTTAATTAGGTTACAGTACAAACTGATATTTCCACCTATTCACTATTAGCTTTATCAGTTGTTTATGATTACTTTTTTTTTCAAAATAAAAATGTTAGGCATGTATAAAACATCCTCGAATTAGTTACTTTTGAAGGTTCTGTACTCAATGTCTCAATAATATATTTGGTATGCCTAATTTTGATTCTAAAAGTAGATTTTTGCGAGTAAACACAATTTTAGTACTGTAGTGTCATTAGACGTTATTAATGACAATAAATAATCCATACTCATTTCTTTACCAGTTTATACAGCATATTTGCCGTTTCTTTAGGTAAATGTGTCTTATTTTGTATGATTTAGTTTGATGTTTAACTTAATTATAAGAATGTCAGTGAATTCTAAGATGTTTTGAGATTTGACAAAAACCTTTAAAACATTTCAACCAACAAAAATACAACACGGTTTTGTTCAAACACGTTTTACGATTCGCTTGTTCTGTTCAGTACAGCGTTGTCGTTGTCGTTTTCATCGACTGTTGTCGTTGTTTTTTGTCAACCGTCCCCTGTTCAACCACAACTTTTGTTCATCCCCGTAGCTTTTACGCTGCAGATATTTTACCGTCCTACAACAAAGCTTTTTCATCACAATTCAATGTTTTAGTTATTGAAAGCCTCTATTCATTTCATTTCAGATACAAGGTTTGTTTTGGCGTTTGCGTTGCGAAAGTATTCTGAAAATCATTGATATTTTACAATAAAAAGATCACAGCTGGAGTTTGAGACTAGTTGTAGGTTTTTAGATTTGTAACAGTCCGCTGATTTAAACGAAAAAAATAGTTCCGTTAAAATATTTACCTACACCAGTTTTTTTTTTAAGTAGACGTTTCAGTTTAGTTCTTAGAATTGAAAAGTTTCACATAACAGCATTGTTTACTTTCATAACAGCATAGATTTACTGAACAACACGGGTAACGGACCAATGAGGTTCAAAGGTTGGAAGTAAAATTGTAATGATTCGAACTTCAACTAATCAGCTGTTCAGGCCAATTTATTTGTTGAATGTTGCAAGTTAGTGTTTGGTACAATGTTTCATTGCATCACTGTCAGTGGCAATGATAGGTTATAAACGAAAACATAACCTCTCTTAGAAGTTATGAGTAGTGATTTTTAGTATTTATGTAGTAGTTAAAACACTGTCGTAGGTAAAGTAGTTTACGCAACTCGCGTAAATAGTGTTAACGCATTCTTTGCGTAAACTACTATAGCTGCATTGGTACCAAAACGTCATTCGAATGTTTTTTTTTTATAATCCCGTTGCAGGTATACATTTAAATTCAAACCAATTAAAATGGTAAAATGTTTCACTAATTTGAATTTAGAATCCTTATTGCATTGGTGGAATAATATCTAATGCCTCCAACTTTCTTTTCTTCAAACGACCAAAACAAGCCAGATAGCTAAATGTATTACAGATCTGTTTGCATCTGTAACGAATCAAGATGGGATCAATTATGAGAGCAAATTCATATAGGCAAATAATTTTCAAAATGACATATATAGTTCGTCACATCTTGCTAACTTGTATCCCACTGAATTGTACTGCATACATTCCAGTAAAAATTGATGGAATCGGGTACACAATTATTATGGTGATCCATCAACCAGTTGCATCGCAACATCTCACATACTAACACACACACACACACACACACACACTCGAGCGCATACACACGAACATACGTTCAGCGCGTTGCTCCCGATCTATCAAGGCCTATCATTCCCCTCTTAACAGGCTGTATGAACTGCTGTGTTCTACTTTATCACATCGCATAGTACAACGTTCACTCTCACATTGGCGGGAAAGCGTCCTTCAGGTGATGCGACCTTTCACAGCTGTTCAACTGTACAATCAGCTGGCCTTGCGTAACAGTTTTGACCTAGACAAGTCAGCTGATTTTGCGAAAAATTACTCTACCTAATTCTGCAACGTGGGCACCATTGTTGTGCTTCGGCGGACTTCCAATGTTTACATTGATTGCTGGGAGTGTAATCAAAAGTTACGTATTCGTTTTTGAGGTAGGTTTAGAAAGCTGTTGACAAGTAAGTTAAATAGTGTGGTTTGAAAATATTAAAATTCAATAGAAATACATTCTTGCACGAATTGAAATTATTTTGCTTTTTAAGAATGTTTATTTGACCAAAATAAAAACTCTGTCTAATTATATCTGTAAATTAACCCTCCCACAGTACTATTAATTATTGACAGTTGAACATACATTTTTTTAGTACTGCATTCTAAATTCTTAAGACATTGTTTTACAACTGTGCGTTGTTTTATAGTAAATGGAGAGTCTATTGTGTGGGTACAATATATTCAAGTACTCCACTTTTCAGGAGGACTGTTTAATTAAGTTTCCCAGTCGGTAATGGAGAGTGACACCGACACCGGGGGTTGCTAAGGTTTAATAAAGTGTGTGAAAGGGGTGAAACAGCATGGGACAGCACAGTCGTGTTAACACACAATTTCTAACACATTTTGCCCCACTCAGCATCCTTTGTCAACAAATAATTTTCAGAAAGTGTTTAACCGAATTTCTTTGTTATAATTTTATTTTATTTTTGATAACAGATACTATTGCATGATAAAGTATAAGTTTTTCCCCCTCCACTTATACATCCCCTTTACATTCTAGAACTCTGTAAGCTCTGTAACTTTACATATTACTTCACTGTAGGCTTAGAGGGTCGAGGAATTATCACATGGCTAAAAAACATTGGTGATTGGCTGGATTTGAACCCGGGACCTTGTTGACCGAAGCCTCGAGCTCTACCTCACCAGCTCGCCCCTTAAGATGAAGTACGGACCAGCAGTAGCCAATCTTTTATAATACAAAAAATATTTGAATGAAACTCCCACAAAGTGTGCTACTGTAATAATTCAATTTGCTCTTTAATTCTTTCATTGCCATTGTCAAGAATAGCAGGTTGCTTAAATTTGCGTTTTTATTCGGCTGAGGACTTTTTAAACCGCGTAATAGGTAATACTAGTGTGTTATTTCAAAACGAATAACAGTTACAATTTCCAATGACTTGAAAGAGTCAACTGAAAGATAATGTAATGTATCACTTCACTTCAGTTATCGAAACTGGAAACGAACTCACTCTGAAAACGAACGCTCACTCGACTCCAGTTATTGAAACTGAAAACAAAACTCACTCTGAAAACGAATGCTCGTGTGTGTATCATGTGTTTACTATGAACAGCTGCAATTAATAAAAATTATTCGTCTGTTAAAGTAAACAAAATCATTTCTTCATAAGAAATACATTGGGATTTTGATGGTCTATGGGGCAAAGCCCTAGAACTTTTATTACAGGAATTGGTGAAAGGGGGAGTCTACACAAAAAATACTTAATTTTGACACCTCGTTTGTAAAAATCTGTCCATTAAAAACGGAGGAGTAGCGTTTTGTAGAAATCGCCTTCACATATATAATATAAGGATTTAGTTTTTACTATGATAAAAATGTGTTGGTCTTTTTCTAGACATTAAAACGTATAAGATACCTATTCCTTCAGCTGTTTCGCTATCTAACAGAAAATACTGTTCTTGATTCTTTAATAAGCCAAACTTTTAGCTTGGTTTTGTTAAATTCTGGCTTACCCGACAGAAATAAGTAAATTTGCATCAGCTATATATCAGTACCTCAATTCAAATTTTTATCCTATAACTGGAACCAATTTAATGCAGAATATTATCTCTACTTCTAAAAAATAGTGAAAGCTCATAACTGAATTCCAATTCCATTGTTTAAATGCATGACAATCGTATCTTTAGAATTCAGGACAATGTGTTGCATTTCTGATCAAACCACCCCACATTATATTCATTAGTTACAACAACCAAGGACCAGAGCAAACCTGCTGGATGTTGACAAATGATATCACATAAAGTTATCCCATTACAGTCCTAACAAGCCAAACTAGCATCATTGTCCCCAAACTCTGGTTAAGGGTCACCTCTCTTGTTTGTTTTCCTCCAGGATTAAAAAAAATAAACTTAAGCTATTTAATGGCTAGAGGATTTTTAACTTGTGCGTTTTTATGCGACTTTTATGGAGTAACATATCATCCATTGATATTGAAAGTGTTTACTTTGAATTTCTCAACACAAAAATAATGTGTCAGTAAGTCTCTTCCAAACACACATCTCCTTTGATTGGAAATGCTGTAAGGAATAGTTAAACATGATATTCTAGTTTTCAAGTAGCCTACAGTGCACATATGTTGTGCTCGCTTGTATGTACCACGCTTTTCCCTTTCAGGCAAGCTTGCTATCATAACAAAAATTCTTAAAGTGAATTATATAACTTAAGTTTTTGTAGCTATATTTTATGTATATTTTTTCCTATGATGCTAGGACAAGCTCGGAATTGTTTTTCACATAACTTCAGGCTAGACTTAGGGGTTGCGGCATTATTACTTGGATAAAATTCATTGGTGATTTGGCGGTATTTGAACACGGGACCTTGGGGACAGAAGTCCCGCGCTCTACCATTAGACCAACTTGCTCCCCATTTGATGTATAATAAAGGATTTTCAAGTTTAAAATAAGTTCCTGTCAGTTCAGCTTGGTTAATAAGTTGGTGTGTTCGACCTTAATCAGTCGTTGACATAACACTTTCAGTTGTTGGCTCAATTCAACTATGTAACTGGCTACATCTTAAACATGCAAATGGGTTTTCTTCTAATCTTGGCAGCTTTATTCAACCTAACATCATATGTTACAGAGGCCACAGTGGAGGTGATGGACTTGAGGCTGTGTCAGTGTCGGGGCAGTGTGATGGCACCATGAGTTCTGTGATGGTGGCACAGTCCGGCCCAGAATACAACAACAACCTAACACTTGTTAACGCCAACGACGCCTCACCCGAAGAACTGGCGCTCCTCGCTAAATTGGAGGAGGCAAACCGGTAAGAACATTTTAGACTTGTGATTGACGATTGAACCTGTAAAACAGCTATTTGAATGAGTAAAGACCAGCTTGATAGGCTGATGAGAACTAAGTTTAAAACAGCCACAGTGGGCTCACCAGCTCGCCATCCACTGAAAAGTCACAATCATGACAGCTGACAGCTGAAATAAGTTTTAACCAACCTTCAGGAGGATTATTGGAGGTTTTGAAGGTTTTACCCAATTGGGCATTCTATCAAATATGTCTAATAACAGTTGTTCATAGTATAGTTTGGCTTAATAGGCCAAAATTTTTACATATAATCAATGGTCATGAGATGGAAGTTAACTGGTTACCAACCTTATCTTCTTTTCGTGCTTAAAGTTTTCTTTTCAAGAAAAAATTAATTAAAGTGGATTGATTGTTTAGAGAGTCATGTCTATAAAATTTAAACAATTTATTTACTATGCGGGTGAAATTTTAAATTTGCAAATACAGTAACTTACCCATTGGGCATACTCTTATTCTTATTTGGTATGGGTCAACATGTAATTATCACTTTTTATGAACTTGTTTTGATAATAATTCAATGAAGAAACTCAAAATGTACATAATGAGTTGGTTTGCAGCAATAAGAGTCATTTCAAACATTGCCTGAAATTGTCAAAAAGAAAAGTTAAACCAACCTCTTGTTGGAGAATGTTTTATTTTAAGCACTGTAATTATTTTTATTGTTTCATACTCAATCGGTTAGGTTGGATTGTAATTATTAAACTGTCTTTTCTAAATATTACATTGCAAACTTGACTTGTTAATATATCAAATCTCTCTTGAAAATATTTACTCTAGTATGGTACAAAACTTTGTTAAAACCAATGAAACCCATAAAACACTGTTAGCGAGTTTGTTGCAAAGCATTATCAGACCATCAGCTGATTAATGTTGAACTGGAAACTCGCTGTAAGTTCTTGTTACTCTCCAGTTTACATGTTGAATGTTTCTGCCAATGTAACTTATCATGTGATAAGTTTTTGTGTGGGAGACAACTAAAGATAGTCTGCTTTTGAAATCTAACCGCCCAACTCATCACCACACAATGTTTAAACTTGTTAAGCAAACTATTATCACCATTCAATAAATTTGACTTTTCTGTTTCTAATGATTCATTGACAATTTTCATATTTTTGTGTTATACGGGTTCAACAATTACTCAATTCGTTGATGATTGACTGGTTTTGATACTTCAACTTCAAATAGGAAACTCTTATATATTTTGTCCTCTATGCCGGTTTTATTTTCTCAGTATACGACAAATTGTGTAAATACCGAATTATGGTATTTCAAATACTATAAAATCTACTTTAGGTTAAAAATTGGCATCATCCTCAGACTCTATTATGTGCTGAAGACTATTTTTTCAAACATGGATAGAGTACAAATACACCAAATTCAACACCATCACATGGAATGAAAATCACATGGGTTTGCATCTCACAAAATCAGCTGTCAATTTTTTTATGTAGGTTATGTACTTTTTTTTAATGTGTTAACAAATTAAAATATTCACTAAAATATAACAAAATATAAATATTATAACCATCATTGTATGTTAACCAATGGGTTACTGCACCACACCTTTTCCCTTAACCATTACCAAGCATTATAGACAATCTTGATGAACACAATCCAATCTAAAATTCTCTGGCATGCAATCCAAACATTTATCCATCAATACAATTAATCATTTTAGGATTCATTAGTTTGTAAGCTCATTTATTGTGTGTACTCAAGAAATTAATTGCTGTGTTTGGTTTCAGGCTTATAGAAGCCGATGCCAAGTCCCTAAACTCCATATCTAACAACAGTGGACATTCTCGGAAAAGCTCCGACACTTCACAAATTTCTCTCACATCAGGTATGTTTTGTGAAAGTTACGTAACTAGGTATTCATTTCCGATGAGGATTATTGAAATTGTTGTTTCACTGTGTATTGGAGAACAATTAGGGGTTATTTGTGTTTGCAAATTAGGTCTCTTAAATTAAAATGTTACCTCCACAACATCAAAACTGTATGGTACTTTATTGAAAGGCAAGTCAATTTTTTTTAAAGTAAACCCTCTTTAAGCGACCCCTTATTTTGAAGTGTTTACAAAAACTTAAGGAATGGTGAAAATCATAGTTTGCTATCTCTCCTCAAGCCTGTCAAATGTTGACTACACATTAAAAATATAAGAAAAAATCAATGGAATGGTAATATTGGCTACAATTTTTGATAGAGAAGAGATAGAAAACTCTGGCTTCCACCATTCTTAAGTTGTTGTAAACACTTCAAAATGATTTGTCACTTGAAGGGGGTTTACATTTAAAAATGTTGAGTTTCCCCCATATTGGGGACCCTGAAAATTTCCAAAATTATAAATGAAACTTCCTGCTAAGATTGCACGACCACCAAACACCAAAAGGATACCTCTCTTAGACATTAGATGTGGAGGTTTTGACTTTTTATTCACCCTGTATGTATTTAAGTGAAGATAAGTGAAATGCTTAAAACATTAAACTGCATATAGTCTGTATCTGATCATCATATGATAAATTATATTTTAGAAGCTTTTAAAAATAGGCTCTGTAGTGCAAAATATGTAAAGATCGTAGTGCTTATTCTTAAACTTACAACTATGAAAGCAAACTCATAAATAGCTAATTTAGTTGCTGAGTTGATTAATGTTATATAATCTAACTATGCAAAAGTATTTTTAACTAGCCTTATGAAGCTTTTATTTTATTTATTAGCTACAACAGAGTGTTGGGGTCTTGAGATACCATAAAACAATTGCTACCTACTACTGTACTTTTGAAATCCCCAAAAAATAGTCTGCGTATTAAATTTTTAACGCCCAACTTTTTGCGTCAGGTATACATGTCGTAAAATTAAGAATAGTTCATTCAAATGACTATCTTTAGTTGTTTCTTTGTGGTGCAATTTTTAAACAACTATTCTGTGTCAATAGTTTTATATCATTTAAAAACTAACTAATTAGATTAAACATCGAGGGTAGTTCTTTCAATTTAGTTTTTGTATCTTGTAGCACATTATAAAAGTACTTTCTTTAAATGTTGGTTGAGATACAAATTTTAATTAGTTCAATAATCTCCTTTTTTATTTGAATTTAAATCAAAGATTACACATTAAGTGAAAAATATATTACTTTTTTGTTTGTAGTTTTCTTGGAGTCTTAAAACATTATAAGCCATCCTATTCCAGGTTTTCTTGGGTTTTCCAAAAGCTTCCGATTGTTGAGGTGATGAAAGCTATATTTCTGTGATTTGCCATCATGCACTCTAACATCTACGGGCTAGGGACTTTAGCTCTCAAAGACGTGAGGGCTTTTTTACGAGACAAAGAAGGTAAACTGAAAACCATGAAAGATTGGCAAATGTCTGTATGCTGCTGTGCAACTGTTGTGGAACAAACCTAGAAAAGTTGTAGTGAATGCACATCGGTTAACGTTGGAATCGTAACACAAAATTGTGCAACTCAGGTGAAGGATAACAGTTTTAGTTTGCTGATAGTTACTAACATGCCTGAATCTGTAGTTGGGTTTCTAGTTCGCATGTAGTTGATTTACTACTAGAGAATGTTATTCAGATGGAATATTTTTTTAAAGTTGATGAAAAAAAATTTTTACCCATTTTTCATATTAAAATATTCATTATTACTCAAACTGCTTTTATTGCAAAGCAATATTCAATTGGAGCTTTAACAAGTTGAACATAAATAAGTTTACTGCCAACAATTATAACTAGGCCTGCTGATAGTGAAAGGTTATGCTTCATGTGTTGTCATTGCGGCACTGTTCTGCTTCTGTCATGTGATAATATTGTGTCATCATTAAACTCATTATAGGATGGTGTTATTCGTGAATCTTCTTGCCCGTAAGTTTATAGGTTGTTTTCGGTTATGAGTATTAAATATAAGTTGGATTCATAAACTCATCATGGTATTATACTTCAAGTTAACCATTTTAAATGGTTTACTGTTACATAAATCATAGATGAATAGTTATCATTTATGGTTATAATGTATGTTAGTTATTTTAATCTATATTAACTTTGTATTAATTGACATGTTTGAAGTAGTGACATTGTTGAATTTCTTAGTAACATAGATTAGATAACTAGAAAAAAACTTCTTTTGGTTTTCTTTCAGTTTTTCTAATTTTCTAAACTATATTAGTTCTTAAACCTCCTTTACTTATTATTATTACATCTAAAATGTGTATTATAATAAATTAAAACACAAAATGGAAGCAAGTAAGACAAGTTTGTTGCAAGTGCAGTCCCTTACCTATTGTTTATTTGCCAATATAAAACATACAACGGGGACTTTAGCTATAACATTTTTTTATTTTCTTCTACACATTAACCCATTATTAACCTTAGGCAGCTTGCCATGCTGTGAATTTCAGATCACACAAAATGATATTTGCAATAATTTAGGGTATAGTATTTAAATGTTATCAGGAGGGTAAAAAAACTGAATAAATTTTATAATTAATTATGATGTATCCAATCAAATTTGTAACACATAAAAAGAATTCTATGTAGAATGAGTTTTTGTATCGATACTATAAATACAACTGCATCTACTATTTATAAACACGGTTGCTCAATCACAAAACAATACAACATATCAAGTGCAATTGATCTTTTACATCATAAATCAATGATTAAATCAGATGGCCCACCAAACTGTTCTATTGGCCTGCCTTATCTCTTCTCTCAATGACCCGTTATCTCAACATTGTATTTCCTAGTGACCAGTTCATGTGAATTGTCTACAGCTGTGTTTTCTCACTATTCTATTTTCTAGTGACAGAATTTAGTGAATCGTCACCTCGTGTTCGTCGTATGCCGCGGCCGCACATGTGTTGTTGTTTACCTGGGACCAGATGCCACGACGTCGCTACCTGTGTCATTGGCCGTTCACCTGTGTGTATTTTCTGTTCGTTATCCGTCTTTCACCTCCTTAGTCTAATGGGTGACGTGTCCCGAAGGTTTGCGAGTAGTTGTAGATGCTGTGGCGGTTTGTTCGTTGGTTGATGAAATGGTTTCAAGGTTCTGTAGTGTTATTGAGAGTGTTTTCTAGGTTATGTAGCTTGTTGTGGTTTTCATGGTGTTTTTACGTGTTGTGTTTCCAGGTACAAGTTCCAGTCAAGACCGGAACTGTGGGGAAGATGGCGAGGAAGACGTGTGGAGTGTTTGGGGCCGAGTTGTCAACGACTGGGAGACAACTTACAAGAAAAAGACTGCTTTTGTCAAGGTTTGTGGTCTTTAATATATAGAGGCTTTTGAATATAGTTGGGTAAAACTCAATGAAAATTTAGACAACAATAGTTTATTACGCTGCAATGATGGGAAGTAGTTGTTTACATTACAAGCATGATAGTTTCATGCATTTATGCAAGTACCATTAACATCTTACTGAGTGAATCGTGTATGATACTTTTTGCCTCAGTACCCAGCAACAAATATACATGTTTAGTAAAAACACAACCCATGCACACTGTTTAATACGCACTATATTAAAACATTGTTTGACATAGTTTTCAATATATTTTAAGGCAACAATTTTTGTGAATTACCCATACAGGGAAAAAGTTATTACCATAGGTCTCATGATAAGACCTACGACTCGCGACTATTTTTATTTTTTTCGTTATGATGTCTTCAGAGGCCAAAAACACCATCAGTTCAAATTCATATATATATGTCCCCCAATAGCACCACTGGCATACTCAAAAGCTCATCATGGTCTCGGTAAAAGCATGGTTTGCCAATGAATATAATTAATTATGTTTAGGAAAATGCAGATAGGGAACGCCGTTCCAACACGTTTCCACCCCACTACACCACCAGTTAGTTCGATAACTTAAGTAAAAATTATCCTAATTTTAATCAAATTTTGTACAAATCTGTAAACCTACATTTATTGGAACGAGTTAGTAAACCTGCATGATCTTACTAAGGGAACGAGGTTTTATGGGTTGAAAATTGGTTTTTTCTCATTTTTGGGCCCCAAAACACATAATTTTGCATCTATAAACCATTTTGTAGAGCTTATAAATAAAATGACTTATGTCAAATAATAAGGTGTGTTGATAGTTTTTCATAAAATTAGGTTAAATTATTTATGACTATAATCAGTACTAATCGTATGTTTGTGTAGGAGCTGGTGCGGAAAGGTGTTCCTCACCCGTTCCGAGGCATTGTCTGGCCTCTGCTGTGTGGAGCGAACGACTCGTCCGTCAAGAAACAATACGCAGACTACATCAAAGCCACCTCGGCCTGTGAAAAGGTAAAGTAACAAGGCAGAGATCAGTTCTGCAGCTTAGCGTTTCATTTTACTGTAAGAATAATGACATATTATTCTTACAGTAAAGTGAAACGCTAAGCTGCAGAACTGTGATAATGTTCACTCAAACGTTGTGTAGTTGAAGAAGTGTTAGACACAATCATTTAACATGTTAGGCCTTCAACGGCTGATATCAAACATCATGAGTAACAGAACATACCCTTTAATATACAGATGGACAAGATTGCATTCTTAGTTTGAAACTGGACTGACAGTTTTTTTTTAGCGAATTTCCCTATAGGGAAGTAGCTATTACCGTAGGTCTCATGGTAAGACTTAGGCCCGGGACCTATTTACTTTTTCATTTTGATGTCCCCAGAGGCCAAAAACACCATTCGTTCAAATTTTTTTATATGTATATATATATATATATATATATATATATATATATATATATATATGTGTGTGTCCGTGAACACGATAACTTGAGTAATTTTTATCCGATTTTGATGAAATTTGGTTTGAAGGTGTAAGGCAGGATAAACTTGAACGAGTTCGCGATCCAGCATGATCGGACCATGGGAACAGGGTTTTATGGGGGGTTTTATGGGGTAAAAATTGGTTTTTCTCACTTTTGACCCTCAAAATACAAAATTTCCCAATTTTTCTCCAAACCATCTTAAAGAGCTTAAAAAAAAAAACAATTCAGTATATCAAAGTGTTTTTGTACGGTTATTGGTTACGGAGAAAACTAAAAAAATGGTAAATTTAAAATTCCCATGTTATTCTTATGGAGAATATTGTAAAATGTTGTAGTTTGCTTGTTTATGGATATATTTTGATCAAACTTGGCAAATTTATTTATTTATAGTAAGCTATAAATATTTTACTAAAAACACACTACTTTATTAGTTTCCTTGTAGCAGCAAACCTAGGTACTCGTTAAACCTAATGTTATTTAAATAGATCAATTAAAAAACCAATTCAGCCAAACGGAAATTCGCTTAGACGGCAGGTTTGCTGCGGCGGGGGTATTTTATTTTTAGGATGGGAATGGTACGGGGTTTTTATCTCTGGGCAAAAATTAAAACCTTGAGTGAAATTCTTGCAGACTGCAATAATGACAATACAAACCAATTTGCAGTCTTTATAGCAATTCTATGAAAACCAATAATGGTAAAAATACATTGGTAAAAAATGTAAAACACTGCTAGCTAACCACAAACAAGAGACATGATACTTTTCTCCTGGGTTTGTAAAACCATCATGAACATGTCCACCGATTGTGGATACGTCACTGTTGTCACTCCCAACGCGGCAAACTCGTTTAGAGAAAATCCCAAATTAAATGTAATATCGTCCCAAAAATCGTAAACTTGACTTTGTCAAAAATTTGCAGAAACTTGAAAATCCGTTCATCCTTACTTTTAATTTAAGCATCCTGGAATGCCGCTGTCATAAGCCTGCAGATTCCCAAAAAATAAAAAATATAAATTCCATAAATTTAATTTCCACAAAGTCGCCTAAAAAGATAAAAAAACGCAAGGACTCTATTACGCTATTACGTTTTAAGAGGGTGTTTATTGCATGGTTGTTGTAAATAGGTAAACAGATGACACAGAGTTTTAAATCTGATTTTTGTAGGTGATACGAAGAGACATTGCTCGGACATATCCAGAGCATGACTTCTTCAAGGAGAAGGACGGAATGGGACAAGAGAGTTTGTTCAACGTGATGAAGGCGTACTCTCTACACGACAGAGAGGTCGGCTACTGCCAAGGCTCAGGTTTCATAGTGGGACTGTTGCTGATGCAGGTAACTAGCAGACATCTATTAGTAATATTGTTGAATATATTTCCCATTTCCAAGAACTATACAATATTGCAATTTCTAAAGCAGGGTTCGCGGATGTGGCATTCTTAGCCACATCACGACTAGTGTAGATGGTTGTTCGTCTACTTGTCATTCGGCGAAAGTCAGTGCCTGTATTACCTTTCCACTCTCACTCTGTGTCTGTTTTTCCACTCACCTTAGCAACGGACTGCTCGAAAAGAGACAAATCGATGAGTGTACCTCTGCTCAGAAATCGGCAAATAACAACAGAAATAGTTTGCCACTTGGCAAATATTTGTCACTTGGTGGATGCCACATGCGCGGATCTGCCTTAATAACTGTGTTTGACGAAGTTATTAAGAGAGTTATATTCTGTGATATTTTGCCATAGATGCAACATCTTCTGAGGTCTTTTATTACTTACACTTCCATGGTTTGTCACTATAAACACTACCATAACAAAGTGCATAATTTAAGTTGTAAATGTAAGTAGTTGCTACAAACAGACAAGCAATGGAAAAACAATATCTAGCACCTGTGGACAAATTTATGTAGGACTGTATAATACAAATCTTAAAAACTCAGGTAAACAAGGTATTGTGATTTCCAGTAATAAAGGCTTGTACTTTTAAGTTATGTATGAGCAGTAATGTAGTGAAGCGGTAACAGGTGGGAACCCCCCGCCTACCCCCCCCCCCTTCCGCAACTCTGGTTTTCCAAAAATCCAATACTGAATTAATAGGCAACCTGTGTTTTTTCTTTTTCTTAGATGGTGTTAAGCATTCCCAAGCCTAAAACTTTACGCCTACACCATGAGGAAACTTTTTTATGAGTTGATTGGTGAAATCATAAGTAATTTTTCTAGCTAATATTAATCTGTTGATAGATGCCCGAGGAAGAAGCGTTTGCAGTGTTTGTGAAGCTGATGCAGGACTACCGCATGAGAGACATGTTCAAACCTACGATGGCTGAACTGGGCCTCTGTATGTACCAGCTGGAGAACTTAGTTCAGGTAATACTACTAGAATTTTATATTTAACTAGCTGTAACCCGCGGGCTTTGCCCCGTTTAACTTCTTAATTTTCAAGATGATCTTGTTCGCATTGCTCAATCACGTCCTGGTTGAAGTTCGTTCACTACGCTCACTCACCTTTAGGTTGGAGCTCGTTCGCTGCGCTCACTTGCCTTCAGGTTAGCTCGTTCGCTACGCTAACTCGCCTCCAGGTTGAAGTTCGTTCGCTACGCTCACTCACCTTTTGGTTGCAAATTAGCTGTTGTCATAAATGTAAAAGAAATAATAGTGCTGCACCCTGTTGGTAATCCTTGTAACTTTTATGCTATTGAACATCATAGAACAGAACCAACTTGTTTAATTGAAACAGCTGTTAAGATTCATTAATTCCATTTGTCATAAGGTTAACATGGGAAACTCCAGAGCCACTGGGGTGGAGCCGATTGGACGGATCACGAAATTGATGGGGTATAAACCTATTTCATGAAATTCTACACGTATGTACCAAGTTTCGTGGCAATCGGTTCAGGGGTGTCTGAGTTTATCACTGCCAAACAAATATATATTTATATATATATATATACACAAACATCCTCTTTTATACTTATAGATGTCCTAGTAGTTTGGGTTTGTTTTTGGTAAAAACATAAAAACCCCGAAGGTTTGAGTTGCCTGTCTTACTGTAAACGCGATTTGTTGTGATATAATTTAACTACAGATATTCACATCTGCATAAAAAATTGAGTTTGCTAGAAGTTGTAAATTTTGAAAATAACGTGGAAAACAAAAACTTATGAAATTTGATACTGGTCGACCAGACGCTGATACTTGAGTTACATTGAAGGATAAGGCATGATTGTCATGTTCAGCAGCGTTGAGTGGTTTCATGTGAGATCTTTAACCAACTTGACAGACATTCTGACCTAAATGTGTGCTACAGACAAATATTAAACTAAAGAGATCGGCCATTAACATAGGTGAAACTGTATAGGTGCGTGTTATCCAGCAAACAGAAAAATTCTGAATATTCATTACATGAATAGTGAGTTTTATTTGATTTGTTTGAGTTCAATCTAATCAAATACTCATCAAATACTCATAATTGTTGATATTGAATATTTTGAAGGGAATATCTTGTTTGTTCCTCTAACAATTTCCTCAATCACAAACTTAGAAATTATAACTATACCAATGTTAAATATCCTATATTCAAGTACTGTACATCAACAATTTATTCATTCCTATCAATCACTGTGTCTAACATTTAAATACCTGACACGGGTAAGCAGCAACAACGTTTTCCTGGAATAAGTAAACTTAGTGGAGTATATTGATTTATACAACAAACAAATTTGTCTTAAATATTTGCTTGTACAGTTTAAATTGTTATATCGTGAAGGATTTTTTTTATGATTATAATCGTGTAGTTTTGGGAAATAATTTTAAAGGTAAAATACTAACCTGTATGTTCAACTATGTAATCTTTCGAATCCATGAACATTCCTAGCTAAAACACTATGAAGTGACATATTATGGGTGTATTTACAGGAGCTGATACCAGATCTCCACGTTCACTTCCAGTCCCAGAGTTTTCACACCAGTATGTACGCCAGCAGCTGGTTCCTCACACTGTTCACAACAGCCCTCGCACTCCCGACGGCCTGCAGGTCAGTCTACCGTCAAGTATCAAGAAATTGTATATTTCATTAATAGTACCGATGATAGAGGCAATTTCTAAGGCACGCTCAAGTTTCACAGGAACACAAAATTTCACATGCCAAGCAAAGCCGAGCATGTGAGAGTTATTTTAACAAACAAAATTAAGTCGAGGAAGGGAATAATTAGAGCAAATGCCGTAAAATCACTTTTGGTGTAAGCTAGGAGAGATACTTTTCAACACAGCGCAAAAATAATCAGATACAGAGTAACAGACTAAAGTAAAATTAAAATTAATAATATAAAAATGTAAGCAAAAGTTTGTAGCAATCCTAAATAACAACGTAAAATTATAAGTTCAAGTTCAAGGTTTTGTTCATTGTGCAGTAAACACACACTACAAGCTAAAAAAACAGCAAAATAGCTCATGCATATTTCTGTTCACATGTGTATTGTTGAACAGTAAAAACAGCTGATTTTGATAATAGAAATAAATAGTAAACAAACACTAGCGTATGTAGTTGACAAATGGAGAACTGGCAAAAGCAAGGGAAAGTAAATTTATAGCAAAGGAAAAATCTGCTGATTGGTTTTTTCTTGCTCTAAATTAGAGCTTGGGAAACAATTACTTCCTTTTGGATTAGCTGTTATCGAAAATAGCTACTTTCTGTACGACGAAGCGATGCAAAGGTTTATGTTACATTTTCCAGATAGTGAACTGTCTTGGTAATAATCTTGAATTGTTGACACACAGGGTCATCGACGTGTTCTTGCTGGAAGGGATGGAGATCATTTTCAAAGTGGCCATCTCCCTTCTTACCATCGGCAAAGAGGACCTATTGTGTCTGGATATGGAAGGGATGCTTAAGGTAAGTGTGTAAGCTTCATTGAAGGGAAAGATTGTTTTTGATGTTAAATCGTTTTGGAATTATTATTGTCAACACGGTTTAGTGTTAGAAATCTATTGTGAATAAGACAGCATTGTGTTTTTGCAAGCTTATTTATCATTTGTCATTTACACAAACTTTGGCACTAAAATAGCTTACTTTGTTATGGATTAGCAATCAATCTTTACTTGTATTATTTGATAAACAAAAGACTAAAATATCTTGGGTTGTTCCAGTTTTTCCAGAAAGACCTGCCGCCACGAGCGGACGCCGACCCTGACGGCCTGATGAGTCTGGCGTTCAACGTCAAGTACAATGCGAAGAAGATGAAGAAGCTGGAGAAGGAGTACACGGTGATGAAGATCAAGGAGCAGGAAGAGATGGTGGAGTTGAGGGTATGTATCAAACCTACAGTGATGTCCTGGGCTGCTGCATGTCTTCTGGCACTGCTCATCTGAATAAACCTCCTCTCACTGGCGTGTCTTTTTTCTTTACCTCCTGAACTGTCAAAAGATTAAGTAAGGTCCAGGATTTTTGGCTGAGGGCAAAGGAAACCATATCCAAAAACCTTTGTAAGATACAGTAGTAGGGATGTGTCGAATCCGAATCTCAAATCCACCGAATCCTAAGAAAATATTCGGATTAACAAGATTCGAAAATCAAATTTATTAATTTTTTAATAGAATCATAAGGCATATCCTGTGACATTGCCTAACCATAGAGGTTATTGACATCGTAACATACAGTACTGTGACATTGCCATTTTATAACATTTTATGAACAGAGTATACTATCTATCGATCCACGAATTTAAAATTAACAAGTGTACCTACAACAACCATAAATAACCAAAAATGAAAATATTTGCTTTCCAAATCAAGTATACCGACCGACCGTTCAATTTAGGTTAGTAGGTTAAAAGATGTAACCGATTAGTCTGTTATTTTTGTCCTGTGTCAAAAGTAATCACGTAACTTTTTTTTGCAAAGAGTAGTCATTTATAGTTAGTGTAATATTTTTTTTTTAAGTGGTTCCTTTTCCATTCTTGCTTTTTTAATCACCAAAAGCCCATTTGTAATTATTTTTGGGATTTGAGATTCGAGATTCAATTTATTAGGATTTGCATTCGGATTTAAGATTCAAAATTACTGGCTTCAACAATCACTATAAGATAGAGTATAAAAAATATATATTTTTGTTGTAATTTTGTTTTTTGTTTTTGGGTTGTTATCTTTTACATACACTCATGAGGGAAAGACATTAAATACAAGGAGAAGGATAAGCTTGTGGGTTTTTGTTGTTGTATCATATCACTAAAAAAATATAACTCTGGAATTGAAATAGCTCTGCATTCTAAAATAAAAACCACTCTCAAGATCATTGTTATTTTTATTAAGTTTTTAAAACACGTTCGCTACCGATCGCCACATATTTGCGACGCTCCAGTCATTCCCACGGACCGAGGTATACATTTTAATTTTACACATTGTACGGGTGTCACTTGGTTAATATTACACACAGACCACGGGGGTGATGCAGCAAAGTATTAAACAGTTTTGCCAACTATCATATGACGTCACTAATCATCATATCCACAGACCAAGTGACGCATATATGCGACAGACATCCCTGTAGATTACAGAGAATTCAGGGCCTTCAAATAAACCGTTACGAAGATAGAAGCTTTTTAAGAATATTGGGACAACAACAAAAATATGCGAGGTCAGTCTATTTTATTATGACCAGCCGTTGCATAGTTGTCGCAAATGTGCCGTTGGTTCATGTGAATGGAAAAAATCGTGTAAAAAATTATTTTAAAGAAATATTTATATTCCATCTATTGTTTTAGTCATGTCATTGTGATATTTCACAGTTAATTGTCCACGGGAAAACGTAATTAGCAATATGGCAAAGGATATCATATATTCTTTTAGGTTTTGGTTCTGGTACCTCACTTTTTAGAATAGCACTATGAGAATAAGCTATAGCATAGTCTTTGATTATTTTAGCAGTCAATTTTTGTTTTTAAACTGTTTGTGTAGGTAAATGATGTTCGTGTAGGTTAATGCGCTTTAAGTTAGAGAAACTTTATTCCTCAATCCTCAGTCATAAAATTCACCAATCCTTCTTTTGTTTTCTACACAAATTAATGGTGAATCACATTATACTGTCTTTAACCCATTGATTGCTAACTACTCAACTCAGCTCAGTAGCCAGACTTACCACAGATGTACAGCACTAAGTCTACCATGCCAACATGCATTGTCCATTTTGAGGGTTTTTGATCAGGGATGTTCTCATGAGAGCTGCTTTTTGAGAGATAAATCATTCGTTTTGGAGTTGCGGTATTTTTGTAATGTATTGCGGTATTGTCATTGTCGTATCCAGGACTCTTGGCCCATAATTTTTCCTGCATTAGAAACAACAAAAAACCCCAGTACCTAGTACTAGCAACTAGTAACTGCCGAGTCCACCTGTTTATTTCTTGTAGAACTATGTCCACAAGTACTACAGTATATGCTACACTCTGGCTGTTTGACAGAATAGTATTTAAATATTTTCTTGCACTCACCCACTCTCAGCGAATTGGCCGTTTACTTTTGCCCTGGTTAAATTTATATAATATAGTAAACTATCATAACATTGAAAGAAGACTAGTATCTTTTTCGTATCAGGAACTGTGGTAGCTTGGACGTTTGGAATATTTTGATCCACTGAGCTCATTCGGGGTATCGGGTCCCTGCATTTAAGCATTTCTAGCCTCTGGATGACCTTTATTTTTGACCACACAACACATGTCCGATGTGTTCCGATTCATCAACAGATTAATGAAAGTTATGGCCCTAGTGCAATGGTGGGTGGGGGGGGGGGCGTGTAAAGTACACATAATGGGTTAGGGAGTTTAAAAATGGCTGTGAAAATGTCTATTTCGGAAGAAATTTTATTTTGGTGGATACCCAGACTTATTATTTTTGAGGTTAAATACCTTTTTGTTGCCACTGTAATCCTTGGTCATCAGGATGGCGACCGGTTTTGACACTCGAGGTGTCATTTTCAAGTCTTAAGACATGCTCTCACTCCTAGGAGTTCGTCATCATGACACCTTGAGTGTCGAATCCAGTCGCCATCCTGACAACCAAGGGTTACAGTGGCATCAAAAAGATATTTAAACTCTGGAAAAATATTCCTCTAGAGGTTATATTTTGGCAATTAATTAATACCTGAAATTAACTCTGAACACTGGCTCAAGATTATTGATTTCAAATTACATGAGTTCTATAAATTCAGTTCAGTTTACGTTAAGTTTTACTTACAAATTAATCTTGTCCTCAATCTTGTTGACTATACACAGTTGCTGATGGGCTGTAAATCTAAGCTGATGCACCAGCCAAAACATTTTGAGATAAATACTTGTATTTAGAAAGTCACCAACAATAGTCTCTGCGTACCACTACATACATGTAATTCAGAAAATGATCTAAATGTTTCTTCTGAAATGTGGTGTTTGTAAACCGGATATTATTTGGTCACCAATATTGGTATTTGTTTGAATTACAAAATATTAACAATACAATGGTAATACTCATTTGTTCTTATTACCTTGAAACCATGTTATTAAGTAGACACATTGCTCTTAGTATAACTTTTTCAATTCCTTCTTTGGATAAATTTCAACCAATATTCAAACTTTCTATGACATAATCTCTTAAGCTACTCTTTTAGTATATCTTCCTGTAAATTCAATATTTTTTGTAAATAAACTAACATGTATACATATCACTTTCACTGTATTGTTACGTAACCGCACACTGAAGACAATAAAGACCAACGTAACCGATAAATTGAAACTGTAGAGTAACTGATAACAGTCAAGGTGATAACAGTTACACATGTTAGAAGGTAATTATTGCTGGAATAAAAGTGTTTGGCTACAATTCTCTCAACATGCGGTTTGGAGTATGTAAATTGTAATCAGGAATTAAATGTGCCTCATACTCGTTCTGTCTTCTTTTATAAAAGTATGTACATAACACTTTAGGATTTGTTGACATTGGTGTAAACATTTTGTATTTGAATTATCCAAAATACAGTACATGTGAATAGTTAGTTATTCTCCATGTCCGCTACCATCCAGAGAACGCTGATGATAAAAAAATGTCTAGTGACTGTGTAGATAAAATTATTAATACCAGTTCTCTTTACTTGAGTGGTATACTTTTTTCATACTTGTTGTACGGGCTCAGAAGTTACAAGTCGTGGAATTATCAGCAAATGATTAAGTGAGTGGCAAGATTTGAACAAGATCTTTAAACAGGGGTCATATTTTCTAACCGCTACTCCAATTGTGTCCCACTCATAATACACAAGATAGTTATATATTCAAGTCATCTCATACAAGTGTTTTTGTCCACAGAGACTGAGATCAGAGAACCGGTTGTTGAGACAAAGAGTTGAGCTTCTAGAGGCAGAGAGCAGCGAACTGGCCGACCGGTTGGTGCGAGGACAGGTAAACACATTTACATTTACATACATTTATGTACATAGTACATTTTGTACTGTGCTGTTAATTTGAGTGGACATAGATATCAAAATACAACTAAAATCCTTTCCATTCCCTGTGGGATGGCTGTAATGTGAAAAGATGGCTCAGGTGGCAGCATAAGATACTACCGATCCAAGTGTCTCAATGCTGCCACTAATATTTACCGGAACGTTTCATTCTTGTTTTGTATTGACTCACCCCTTCCTTTTCTTAATTGTTCCACACATAGGCTCAAGGCCCATGTAGATGCAAAAGTGTAAATATAATTGAAAACAGGCCACCAACCTCATAGAAAATGGTTGTACAGTAGACCCCCTCTTATCCGGACACCTTTTAACCGGACATCGGTTTAACCGGCCTACAATCGGCGGAAATCTTTAACCGGACAATTTTTATCAGCACATTGGTTCAACCGGACTAGATTGGCAGAAAGTGGGCGGTACTGAAACGACTGTTCTCGTGGGAAAGATTTGAGACAAGTGATCACGTGTCTAAATACAATGCTCTCCTAAATTTTAGTCGAATATCACAGTAAACAGTCCGTTTTAATGAGTTTTTGGGGACGTCGGTTTAACCAGAAAACTTGTTATCCGGACTGGCCTCGGTCCCGAGGAGTCTGGATAAGAGGGAGTCTACTGTAGCGTAGTTTTTTACTAAGGCGAAGAGATTTAAGTAAATTTGTTTTAGTTGGTAGCATCATGTTCACTTTTAATCACTCCTTTAGTTGCTTTTTCAAACCTGGCTTCTCCATTTAGTCTTCTATCTTCTAAGATACTTCCTCTACTGAATGCTAGCTTTTGTCAGGATCTCGTTATGTCCTATATATTCATTCTATAATTTGTGATTTTTTAGTTGCTAGTTCCCCCTCATTGTTTGGTCTCTTCAGTACCTTTCTGCTATCACATACTTTTGTCAGATCATTTCTTAACAGTTCTGATTGTTTGTTGTGTAGGTGTCCAGAGCCGAAGAGGAGGAAACTACATTCGTGGTACAGAGAGAGTTGGCAGCCCTGAAACACTCTCATCTGGAGACGACACATCAGCTGGAGCTGGCACATGAAGAGATTACTAAGCTGTCGTTGAAACTGCAACAGAATGTGAGTAAGAAATATTGTAACAAACTGATGTTGTACTGACGAATATTCAGTTGATTGAATCAGAAGTTCTACTGGATTAATTTCAAGGCTGGTGGCTTGCCCACAGATTGGTGATTAATTTTACCATAGTAAATTGGAATATCAGGTTATAATTAATGTTATTGTAATATTCATCATATTAACCATCAATTATAACATTAAACATCAACAGCAACGGTGCCGGTAATAAGGACAGGACTAATGTTAATGTTACAGACTGTATATTAATTCAAAAACCTCTAGGGAGAGCATAGCACTTAGGAAACTGTTATTTCAGCGTAAAAAGTGTGGAATATGTATTGAAACTCATGTTTAGTGTTGGGTTTGGCAAGAAATTGTCTTACTTAACCTTCACTCATAACAAATGAGGAACAACTTTATAGTGGTGGAATTCTAAATTCACAGCCGTGAGCCATTCATGGTCAATATTACTGTATTACATAACCGATAACCCTAATAGCCTACTAAACATCTTTTACTATGGCACTTAAACCTTCAAGGCAGGATTTTTAACACCCTCCAGACCTTGTTACAATAGTTTTTTCTTAAATTGCGGCAAACCGTCCCTTGTTTTGGAATTTGCTGTTCGGCATGAGTGTTTGTGCTAGTTATAGTTAAACTCATAATTGCATTACCAAAATAAAATTCAAAATGCCTAGAGGGTATCAACTGAAATTTCAGGACCATATTTACAACTAAATACTTCTCTGAAGGTTCATAACATTACTTAGTACCACCCTTTCATATCTTGTTTGAAAACAATATATCTATCTCTGTTGTACACATTATAGCTGTAAAATATCGAGCAACTAAAGAACAATGTGCTGAATACAGTAGTTCGAAATAGTTCACTGATTCGTCGTCAGATGCCACCACCTACTAGGTTGTCATGACGAGAAAGTCTTAAACTACAGCAGTGTCTTTTTAGGTGCGACGAAGAAGGCTCGACAAACTGCCTCGAAGGGTTACCGACAAACTTAACCCAACCTAACTGTGTATGTCGTAGGACAACTCGTGTCAGTCGTCTCTGGAGGAGATGACAGCCAAGGAGCAACAGTTGTCCCAGAAGGAGGAGTTGGTGGCTTGTCTGCAAGCTCAGCTGGTCAAGGAGAGGCTGCGGCAGGCGGAGAATGACGCGCTCATCCGAGACCTGCGGGCGCGTATACAGGAACTGGAGGAGGTGTGTATTCTAAGGTTAACATTACATTTCATTGGTTCAAATCTTGACTTTTCCTTTGTCACTGGGCTTGTGAATGCATCTGGTGAAAGAAAAAGCTTACTTTAGGCAGTAACAGAGCTACACAAAACCAAGTTTGTACTGGAGTTCAAGCCAACTCCACTGTGAAAAAATGTGCTTTTAACAAATTGTTATAGCTTCTCCTGGAAGACCAAAACTTTTTCAAACACTGAGTTAAGTAGCAATCAAAACATTTTAGACAATTTGGTTGGGTTGAGTGGCCACTAAACTTGCTTGCTAATCAGTAAGTTTTCTAGTCAATACTGAGAAAATTCTAATCCTTTTGATACTTCAAAACTGGACTTAGTTCTTGTTGACTTGGGCATTTTTATATTTTATTTTAAGGTTTAGAACACGTTTTGTATATTTTCCTTTTGTATTGTAAGGGGATAGTAAAAACCCTGGTCTTAATGTTATCATTATCTAATGATAACTTTGTGTTGGATGGCATCATTAATGCAGCATAATGACCGAAGAGTCTAGAATTGATCTCTACTCCATAATGGATCTCACTCATTAGTGGATTAAAATACAGTTTAGCTTTTTCCCCAACTAGATTAATGTTTCAATAAGGATTTTCTCACTAATTGTGCTTCTCATACTAGATCTATAGTGAAAGATCCAGTTTTTACTAAACCAATTTAGGATTATACCTCTAGAAGCAATGATAAAAGTCAGTTAACAAAGACCCTCTCCCTGTATCGCAGGACAAGAAGACATTGAGGGAGTCTACGGTAGACAACTCCGTGGCGCACCTGCAGGAGGAGTTGATCGCAGTCAAGTTACGCGAGGCCGAGGCCAACCTGAGCCTGAAGGAGTTGCGACAACGGGTCACAGAGCTGGGACAACAGTGGCAGCGACACCTTCAGGTGAGACAATTATGCACTTAATCAGGCAGTTTGTTTATTAAACTTTAATATGGACTGTTAAAGTGTTGTCACTTTTTTTGTGTCCCTATATTTTGTGTAAGATTTATTCAGCCTGTTGTCATTTATTGAGGGAATAGATTTAATTTGGTTTTGTAAATACATTCTATACATTTTTAATCAGGGAGGATTCACTAACAGTTAAAATTTTAAAGGGTTGACACTCTGCCTAGGTTATAATGTTTGTAGTGCCATCAAATGAGTGGTTCATCACTTGGAATCATGTTAGAATTTGTACAGTAATTTCATTAAAAAAATCTATTGATGCAAAGAAAGTGAACAGATTGTTCTCTCTATTATTTGGCAAAAATTCCATAACAGATTTTAAATAAATGCATCAATCATGCCTTGCTTAAGATATTACTTACTTGTCTACAGGAGCACAGAGTTGAAACTCCACCTGCTCCAGACTCCACACCTAAGAAGATTGTCAGCAACCTCCTGTGGGACAACCGAGGACATGAGGTCCAGAGACTGGAGGAGGAACTGATGACTACCAGGGTCAAGGAAATAGAGGCCATCACGGAGCTCAAGGAGCTCAGACTCAAGGTGGGGACACTCTGTCAGTTTGACTTAGGTGCACTACGTTAGCAGTCACATAAAACACACATAAATAGAGGTTCATCAATTTATAACTATTGCAACTGACTTTTGACTAACAAGCACATAATTGGCTCAGTCAATTATTTCTTAGCTCTTGAAATGTAATGTCAATTATGTTTGCACTAAATTCTGTTAAAGTTTGTAACTCTTACTACAAACAAAACCATTATAATTACTACTAGAGCTCGCCCCGTGGTCGAAGACTCGACCAAAAGTATGTATTGTGCAAACTTCTCTATTTTCACCCCAAGTTGTAAATAAAACATGTGATTGGAATTTCTTTCATTTGTTTTGATTTTCTCTTTCTATTTATATTTTGTTGTTTCGTCACCAACATGGCAACCCATGAGGACCATGTTATTTATTTTTTTTTTATTCAGTTTTTGTGCTTATTTTTGAGCTTATTTTAATTTATAAAAGGATTCTGCACATCTATTGGCAAAAGTATTTCTAACAGTAGGCCTATGCATAGATTTTCTCTGCAATGCACACAAGCTGAGAAGTTTTCAATAAACATGCTTGTCTAGTATTAATATATAGAATTAGCCACATGTTAAATCTCCATAAGAAAAGTTGAATTTCCATTTTTCACCCAATTATCATAAATACTCTCAAAATACAAATAAAACCTGCAAATATAGGACCGATAACCTTTCTTTTGGGACAACCCGCATGTAAATCGGTCCAGTAGTATGGTCAGGGTGGCTGTAGTAAGCTTAAAAATTTGGCCCCATGCTAAATCTCCATAAAAAAAGTTTAATTTAAATTCTTAACCCAATTAACATAAATATTTTCAAAATACAAATAAAACCTGCACATATAGGACTGATAACCTTTCTTTTGGTACAACCCGCGTGTAATTCGGTCCAGTTGTATGGTCACGCTAGCTGTCAAAAGTTTTGTAGTATATAAGATGTTTTGTGGATATAAGAAAGTAACAAGGAAATACTATTGTCTGACAACCTACTTGTGTACCCAAGGTGATGGAGCTAGAGACCCAGGTACAAGTGTCAGGTAATCAGCTACGAAGACAAGACCAGGACATCAAACAGCTGCGGGAAGATCTGGAGTCTGCTGCGGCCAGAGAGAAGGAGGCTGCGGCCAAGCTGCGGGAACAGCAGCACAGATACACCGACCTAGAGTCTAAGGTGAGGGATCTGCAATAGCAATTTCATGCTTTTAGTTCAGAGTCAGTAGGCCTACTGTTTATTTTTACAAACACTCGCTATTAGGACAGTACTTAATAATAGGCAACTGAGTGGTAGTGCTCGCCTTCAAATGTGAAGGTTACTGGTTTAAATCACAGTCGATTATGTGACCCAGGTACTATTTGTCATTTGGTTATTAATTAATGATGTTAGCTGACAAAATCTCAAAGTTTGATAAACACTCGGAGCTTTAACTGTTCCCTCGTAAAAACATAAAAAATGCTAATGATCAAAAAATAGTAAAATACAGACTCATGAATTATCTTAGCTCACAAGGGTGTGTAGTATTTTTTCCTCCAACTGTCCATTTGAACTACACTATTGGTATTTTACTAGACAAAGGTTGTTATAGATATCAAATCAATAACATTGTAGTTATGGATTTAGTTGCTGAAAGTAGACATTCAGTTCCACTGTGCAATCAAACAGTTTTAAAATTATTCAAGGTTTTTATCCAACTTATAGATTAGCAATCTCCTGTGAATTTAACAGCTTGGTTGTAGTGGATCGTACAAAATAATTGGCCTATCTTATAAAATATTTACTGATGTACTCAATTGAAATCAATAAGTTTTCTGACAAGATTGTCAATTTCGTCATAGGTTAAGGTAGTTAAAAAGATCTTGAATAAGCTTAATTTGTTCTCGACAGATGAAAGATGACCTGATGATGTCGAGGATACGAGACGCCGAACATGCTCAGCAAGTAGCAGAATTGGCACAGAAAATATCTCGCCTGGAGCTTAAGGTAATTACTCAATTAGAACATTTTCCTAACTTAGCTTGATTTTTTTGGAAGTTTTGGTTTCCATTTTTCAATATTTTAAATACTTGCCATGTTCAGGTTTATTTTATATTTGTAATTTGTTTTATATGTGCACTATAAGCCGCAGACATTTTAGTGAACTGATTTTAATTATCTATAGCTAGGTTAGAATAGAAGACTTCCGCACAATTGAAGTAGAAGTATTTAATCTATTTTGACACGGTTGTCATCCGAAGACCACCCACTGTGTATGCTTTATTTACAAACTAATTTATTGATTTTGTTGACTTCAGAACTCGGAGATGGTTGCGGAAGGAGAGCTTCGAAGTAATCTCGACGACAGTGATAAAGTTAGAGAACTTCAAGACAAGATGGCCGACATGAAAGCTGAGGTAAGCTAATGCTGTGTCAATTCTCACGACTTACAACACAACGCTTACTCACTCGGCTGCTTTACGCTCAAATGTCACTTGGACTCACCTTTTACTGTCAGTGATGATCACATTGTGTCACTGTGAGCTTAGAAATATTAAATTTAGCTTTACAAGTGTGTGAATCAGCCAGGTTACTAATTTTATTATTGAGTGTATTAATAACTAATTTGCAAATATTTATTAATTATAATTTCAATTTGCCAATTTTCAGTAGTACTAAGACTGCCTTGTGTCTTTAAGGTTTGTTTTGATCAAGGAAATGCCAGGATTTTAAATTTTATAATAAAGGAAGCAGTTAGCTTATTTATGCTGAGGTAATAGAACACATAGAAGACATGTAAATGCAAAATATTTCACTCCCTGGAGGATTTTTCATTTGTATAGAAAGAGAGTGCAACTATTTTATGAACTCTCTATGATAAACTAGCTGTGATCCCCATTTATTCTATAATATAAGACTGACTTATATCAATAATTGTCTGATGGCAATACTTCATCACTAAAAACACTACTATTAGCTATTATTTATCAATTGATTCATAAAGACACTAGCTTACAATGTTTTCATTCTACTTACCAAATTTGTGACTCTTATCGACAATCTTTTTCACAAGACTCATTGTTCTCTCAAAGCAATATGAACACAACGAAGGCCATATAGATGACTAACACCTTCGAATGTTCTACTCTGTTTGTTTTGTTGATAAGAATATCAAGTTTTACTCCCAATTCAACTGAATGTTGAATGTACTCTTTGTTCAGTTGATTAATGTAAATAATAAATACATATACACTTTACAATTGGAGTTGGAAAATGTATTATTCGTAGAACAAAGATTTCCATGACAGTTCTTGTAATCCTTAGTGAAATTTGGATTAAATAGATTGTTTTTTGGGGTTTTAAAGAAAGTGGAGAATCAATAAGAAAATTAAGATCGTGTTCCTTATTGATAATTTTAATACTATTAAATAACAATGCCACCATACTGACTTTTGCATTGACATAAGCAGCCTAGATTCATGTCAACATCAACTGTGTCTGCCTCTCGTTTGACCAGTACTGTTTGCCGTCTTTCTCTTGGTATCAATTTAATAGTCATTATGGCACCTTTCCATCATATCGAAATTGTTTCACTCATAGTCATAGTCAAATTTATTTATTTATCTTATATATACATCCATAAATAGTGTCACAATAAGGTAAAATAATGATAATCTTATGGTATCTTAGGAATCATCATTCAGACATCACAACATTTCTGTTTTATCTGTAAAAACCGTGAGGACAGTGCTGCTTGATGACCACTGTCTGTTCAAGCAGTAGGGACAGCCGATGTGAAATTGAATATCTCCGTCGAACAACGTTGCAAACTACAAATTTGTTAAATTGATATTTTAAAAGAAGAACGATGCAAAGGACAATGCAAAGCTTTGGATATTTCGTTTTTAAAAGCACAAAAGTTGGCAGCACTCACAAGAGATTGAATGCGGAGAACTGGCTGTGTTGGCATCAACATGAGAAAGAAAGTCACTTGCAACTTTGTTTGGCGGAGGTGTTCAATTTATCCGAGCAGCTGTGCAAAAGTGTACAGCTGGCGACCCAACTAGAAACAACAAACTAAAAAAATTGTTTTATATCTCAAATAAATCAATAAGGTAAAAATGTAATCCCTCCATTTATTTAGTACGAAGAAAATAAAGTACTTCATACTTTACAACAATAACAATACTATGAGGAATGTATACAATGTACATACATGCTTGTTGTACATAACCGATGTTTTCTCAGTTTCCGACACCAACGAGTCCCGACTGTGAACCCTGGAAGTGGCTTGAGTAAGTCGGAAAACATGTAAACATGTAAAGAAGCATGTGAAGTAAATGTAGCATGTAAACCAACTTTATTTTTTGTTTTGCCGTTTCTTGTAGTTTGTGTGTTAGTTGGTCCTCAGTATTTGTTTGGATATTTTGTCATGAATGAGATTTATTGTATTAGGGCTACTATTACTATTACTAATACTTGATTAATAGCAAACTGATCTCGTCAATGCTGACTTAAAACTAACATAAATCGAGTATTATATATTTGTTTAAACACAAGATGCTCGAGTAACTGTTTTTGTGCCATAATTTTGTAACAACTGTGATTTACAATTACAAGTGTTCCTTGCGGTATACTTAAATCTTAATCACTTAATTGTTTTTACTGTTCAGTTTTGGTTTCTTGTTGAGATTAAATTGTGTAATTTTCACTTAGACATTTGAAAGTGTTTACAACGTTTATCTATGGTTTGGTTGTTTTGTATTCTAATTTCTTTGTGATATGTATGAGATCGATTAATTTGATGTTTTGTTTTAAAAATTATTTTGTGGCTAATTTTGTGAGTAGTATCATGTTGTTTTTTCATTTTGTATTTAGTTTCATAAACTTTACCAGCAGAACTAAGACTTCTAAGGTGGCCTCTCAGGTCCAATTTAGTTATTTTTTATTACTCTTATACCGATTCCGTTTTGTCTTACAATCTTTATCCAATTTTATTCCCCTACTGAATGTATACCAAAATTGTCTTATTTAGTAATCTTCTTCGTCAGTTGTGAAATCCAGTACCGTAGTTAATTTTATTTATGAGATAAATTAGTGAATACATGATGGATGCAGCATCTTCACTTAAATGGTTTTATCTGTTGATAAGCTATCAGTAAGTGGCTGTTTACTGTACTTCCTTCCTGTTTATCTGAGCTCCCCAGATAGTTTGAGATCACTGTCCTGTGTGTTTGTGTATTTTAGAGTCATTCCAGTCAATACGACTATCAGTTAGCTCTGGGAACAGTGTATTGTTGTAACCAATTCCATTTCAAAGTTGACTCTCTAAACAGATTGGATTTCTTCGTAAACTTGACTAACTCTAGATCAAACACTAATAACATCTTCAGATCTAAATTTTATTCATAGGAGAGCAAGTACTTATCAAATATTTTTTCCACTCGGAATCCTTCTCATCTAGTTGTATAAATGTAAATAGAGGTGTTCTTCATAAACTTAATTGATTCTATTTAAACTCAAAATAAATCTCCAGCGCTGCCCATAGAAGATTGTTTACCTAATAAAATTATTTTTCAGATTCCGTAGATTTTTTCATCTTTGTATACTCATTTTGTTTTGAGTAGAATGTAATGTATTATTTTGGTGTAAGAACAAAAGCTTTTATATTTAATTACCTCTCAGTTTCAGAAAACATTTCAGTCAATCAAATTTCTTAATAACTGACCATCAACTTAAGAAAAAATATGGGAAAAGGTTTGAAAAGAAAAAGTATAAAATTACTATAAGATTAATTTCGCTGTGTTTTTAGCTTTAATGGATGTATTTCGTTTATTGTTTTCAGTTTTCTGTAGATGTTTGTGCTTCCTGCTCTCCAGCTTTAGTAAAACTAGTGTTAAAACCTGTAGGGTGTTTATATTTGTTTTTCTTGTTTACTTGTTAATTGTTTTAAGTAGTAAAAAAAAAACTGCCATCCCTGTTGTATGCTTGATTCCCTTTTGTTCGGATTTTGGATTTTTCGCAAAATTTAGCTTTTGATTTACGTTCTCAATACTTTGTCCATAACCGTGTAAACATAAATAACAATTACAACATATTTGTATATTGCTATCATGAATGTATAAGTTTTATTAATTTCCATTATTATTTTAGCATAACACTGTACTACTGGACACGCAATGAGTGGTTTTGGGAACCATTCATTCTTGTATGAACTTGTTATGGTTCAGTGAAGGTGTAAGAGCAAGACATAGTTAACTGTATGATGATTTTTTTACACCAATTACACCTTGTAAAATATATATTGTTATCTCTTCGGATTTGATTGAAATTTGCGAGCTCAAGTTTCCACTGGAGTCAAGTACCAACAAATTTAATTTTGAGAAAGGTGTGAATTTCTACTGGGTTAAAAGCATATTTTCCACTGACTGCACCCTTATGGTACGCTTTCATTTCAATAAGTTCTATAGTTGTTTTTACCCAGCGGCACATTTGCTAAACAGTTTTTTTTTTTAAACAGGTATTAAGGCACACGTCAAAAACACAAATCCCACGAGATTAAAAGCAATCGTAACTTACAACTCAGACGGCAGTAAAAAATTATTAAAAAATTTGCTGATCTGTACAGGTGCAAGAGTTCTGAATTTTCATTTCAAAATCTGACTTAAGTCCAACTATGTACAGTAAAAGCAAATTTAGCTACTTCAAACTTATTTGGTAACATTATAGTGCCGTAACCTGTTAAATTCTAATGTTTACAACCAAATATCAGCTTAGAAATCTGCTAGAATCTAAATTACTAAGTAAATTAAAATGAAAGGCTATTTTACCTTGGATCCTTGTAGAAGTAACAAGCTTTGCTTATATTGAGGTTTTCAAAACTTTGAACATGCACACATTTGGACAGAATCACTTAATAGAACACATAAAATTGCTAATATTTTGTACATCCAAATTTAGGAAAAAAACTATTTTACCTTCCCATTATTTTTTTAGACGGTACTTTATAATTTTCTATTGTTTCAGATCATGAGGTTAGAGTCGTGGAAAGCCCGACACACAGATGGCGGGGCTCCGCTCCCCTTCCCCCGCTCTGGGTCCGTCGACACAGAGAGTGAACATGACGAACAAGACTTGCAGCTGCAGCCCCCCACCTAACACCAGTACTACCCTCAATGCCTACGACAATGCAAACTCGAGAAAATAATTTGTTTAATAAGGCTGTGAAATCGGTCCATTCAGGAACGCAATTTGTTTCAATCAACAGGATGCAGACAGATTAAAATCGGTGTGTTTCTTCAAAAGAAAAAACTCGGTTTTAAGGTTTTGAGCAGAATCGCCTAGGGCGTTTTTTACTAATAAGGAAATAATACTATGAAAGTAATTTTATCCATGTTTAGGAATTATTATCGTAATCGTAAAAAATATTATTAATCTTAACTAGAGTGAATTAATCAAACCATTTGAAATATTAGCAAATTTAAATATTTGTAATTAACCTCAAAACAAGGAGTGATAGGCTACAAAGTTACTGTTAGACAAATTGGAACTGAACATGAAGATAGACTAAATTTTAAAACTACCCGTCGTTACAGGCAGCTTAATTAACTTTTCAACCAACATAAAACATAAAATGAAGTGCCTGTAAGTTGTACAGAGAAAACTAGCTTTACTCATTCCGATATAAATATTGTTGCTTTTTACCAATTTTACTGCGACTGACGAATTAAAATGTTGTGTGACTGTGTTTCACTCCTACAAAAAAATGAGAAAATGTGTAAAGAAAGACTACTTTGTGAAACTGTGCTTGCAGGGTCTTTTCTATCTGTAAATTAGACGAACATACTCTTCGAAATATCAATCTATAAATGGTTATTGTAGAATTTATACTCGATATCGCAGTATTTTGTTTACTATAAACTAGGTGTAAGTTGTACATTTCTATTAGTTATAACTATTACTCTTTTGTTCCGTCCCTTATTTAACACGTAATAAATTATTGATTTTCCTTATTTAATTATTATAGTTTTAAATGTATCCGATGCTCATAATGGTGTGATCGTAATGTAACGTAGGAAACGTAAGATTAGGCGTTGCATGATTAGAGTGTTGTATGTCTATGATAATCGGTATGTCATGTAAGATTGTAAATAGTAGAGAAATTTTACATAAATCGATGTTGCCCTGTTAGAGATCTTTATATGTGCAATGTAAAGGCACCCTGTAATATTCTTTTATCTAACACTTTTGAATATAGATTTTTTTTTTTTTTACTCTGAAAGAAAGATGCAGTGTGTCAAATTCGGTAATGTTTACCTACAAAAACCCTAATCAATCCATAGTACCTTTTTTTATATATTCTTTAATGTTAATTTGGGTATGTAAGTTGAATTTTTTTACGCTTTAATACTTTTTGCGTACAAAACATTCATCATTTTGGACCTCACACAGGATATTATATTATTTGAGTTTGTGTGCTGTTCATTGTAAAATCTTTCCGACAGCTTCAACTCTATATTCACACCCGACACCCGACACCCGACACCCGTCATATCCTCCAGTAAGCTAGTTATCACCTCGGGTGACTCATAGTCTTTATTAGATGTAAGTTTATGTTTGTGATAATTTATTAGGGACTTGGCAATATTCGGTTCACCCCGGGACCATGTAATTAGTTCAGCAATACAGTTTAGTGTGTTGCCTACTCTTATCTTCTCCTAGTTTTCAGCTTATTTTAACTTTTCGAACAGGTGTAAACATTTTGAGTAAATTGGTAACAAATTCCCAATTTACAACTGATTTAATCAGTGTTGAGATTATTCCGAATAACCAAAGTGCCAATTTTGAAAGTGGCTTAGAAATTATAAAATGTCAGTCTGGTAAAGTGTTTTTTTGTCATTTAAATGTTTAACCCTACAATTTTTAAATGGTAATGAAAGTGTTAAGAGATTTGTCAGTTTTACATAGATTGGGCCAATAATAGGAAGATAGTGAAAATTAATTATGTTTTTAAGCAACTGATTGTTTGACTTTCAGTATCCTCCAAACTCAAGATACTTCCATCAGAATAGAATAAACATATTTACTATTGGTCACAAGTTAATGGATGAAAATTCCACAAGTCTTAAACAATCAATTATAAAGTTAGTTTTGTAACACTACTTCACATTGTTTTTGTAAACCCTTTTACTATTTAGTGTTAATTATAATGCCAAGAAGTAAGTACTATTACCAAAGGCAACCGTTTATTACTTTTTTTTATATTTTATTATAAGTTTATTTTCAAAAAGTTAATAGTTTTTTTTATGAATTGTTTAAAGAGTAGGCCTTTTTAATACTTAAAATTGTAACTCTAAATCAAAGAATTAATATTTAGAGTAACTGTACAAAATGAACTGGAAGCATAGATGTTTGTACTTATTGAATTGTATTAATTTTTACTATGTCGTACTAAATGTATTTTAAAGACATTCGTTCTTTTGTAACAAATTGGATAACTTTTATATAAGTTAAAAAAAACTATTTTATTCTTAATGTGATAGTTGTTGGGTTAAAATGAACCAATAAACCTTCATCATTCCAAGTATGACTTATTGTGTCCTACTTCCTGTATTTTGACAAGAATCTTTCTTCCTCATATGCTTGATATTTTCAATTGAACCCTCTATGAATTAATTTCATTTTTAAAACACGAGAGATGACTCGTGGATTTTTCTGGGCAAACTGCCGCAGTACCCTGTCTGCGGTATGGGTATTCATACCGCCTCGACAGATACACCGGTAGCTGTATGGTAGGGTACACACACTGGCGCGGTACGCTGTACGCAGGCCAATTGCGTTTATTCCAGGACAATGAGTCAGTCAGAACGAAGATATGCTCAAGTAGATAAGGAAGCACTTACCATCATTGGAGGGATTAAGAAACTTTACAATTACTTATATGGGAGGCATTTTGAAATTAGAACAGATCATAAGCCACTTCTGGGTCTTTTCACTGTGGATAAACAAACACCAAACACACTGTCACCTCGAATAACGCGGTACTTCTATCAATCGATCAGTAGGCTAACTCAACTGACAACTGCTTTACACTGAGAATATGCGTACCGTTGAAATGACGCACAGAAAAAATAGAGCATGCAGCATTTTTGCGGTACAAGGGTAAATTGTATCGAACGGGTGGCGGCATACCGTGCCAGTGTGGGCACTACCATTAGCTCACGTTGTTCTAAAATACCTGGTGGTTTACCCATACCGCATACCGTGGCAGTTTGGGCGGGTCTTAACGAAAATATAGATTGGTATCTCAGAAACTATTAGATTTAGAGAGAACATTAAATGGAGAACTTCAACTAGTTGTTAATGACATTAAAAAATATTGATTCCAATGTTTAAAAAATTGCAGCCATTTTCCAATATGGCGGCTAACTTTTAATTTTTTTTTTTTTGGAACACCCTGCATTAGATTCTAGATGCAATTTTTTAAGACTTTTTTTACTCCCGGCATTTTCTCTAAACCTACTGGTTTAGGAGTTACTAAACTTTGAAAAATTAGCTCTTCGTGGTTATAGTCATTATGTCATTAGCTTTTTTCAAAGTTTAGGTTTAGAGAGAAAATACCAGGAGTAAAAAAGTCTTTAAAAAATCCCTATTACCACTATTCACCACAATAATAATGCACACTGATAGTCAACACAACTACAACTTTGAGGTTATGTGAAGAAATAATTTGAGGAGTCAACAAAAATAATAATAAATAGTTGCTAGGCAACAGTGACAATAAAACAATTCTATTGCAATGCTATGGATACTGATTGTGTATTTAATATGCATTCATGATTTAAGAAATTAAGCGGGCAGCTGATTTTGGGCCCTAGGGGTGTAAAAATCTGCACTTCCCCAAATGACTATGACAGCTGGCATGGCCAGCAAAACAAGTATGTAAAACAGCTACAAACATCATGGTGTGGTGAAAAATTCCTTGCAATTTGGAATTAAATAATTTAAATAATGATCAAAGTAAAAGAACATAATGTTTTTTTTTTTTGTTTAAATATATATGTATTCTCCATTGGAAATATTAAAAGATTAGGTGGTACCTTTGAAAGACTGGGGATGACCCCGTTAGTCAATATCAAACTGATACTGCTATAGGCCTATAGTAATTCTAGTTATGTAGTTAGATGATACAAAATGTCAAATTATGTAGATTTATAAAAATCCAATTTTTTTTCCAAGCCAGACTATAGATTAACAGGATTGTTTTCTCAAAAGCTATTTTTCAGCAAAGTTGATGAAATGGGGAACTCATTTAGGTAAACAAGAAACCTTAATCCCTAATGAAGGCTTTCCTCTCTTTGTTTCTTGTGCATTACATCACTCAAAGGATTCACTAATAACCTTGGAAACAACTCAACTCCCCCCCCCCCCCCCACCCTTTGAAGGTAACTCATTTTTTGCAGATTAAATAAGGGGTAAATAAGTTTTGAGTACTTGTGTGTTGACAGTTTGAAGTTTGCTCTATGCCATTTTATGGAGGAAACATAGTGTGTATTTCAAATTTATTCATTTTGTTTATCATGTTTAAGGTGGCACTACTGCAACTCAGAGTGATACACAAATGAATGCATTTATTTTAGGAGCACATTTAAAACTTTAACACAATCATATATTCATAGATAATTAGTATGTGCTACATGAACTAAAAATAAATATTCTTAATTTAGTAAAAAAAAAATAGAATTTGAATATTAATTACTTAAAAATAAAAATTTCTCTGAAGGTTGGTTTTATGGTTATCCATTTACATAAGTTTATTCGTCTGAATTTAATTTTTGAATTGTTTTTACAGGACCTTATACATGACAAAACAACATAATTTATGGGCTAAAATGCCATTTTTGAGCGGACGTCGACCCCTATGCATTTTGTCATACACTTTTTACTTCCCTCACTGGAAATAATTTGTAACTTCTGTATTTCAATCACTCCATCTAGTAAATAGAAATTGGCTTAGTCTGCAGGTTTGCTGTGGCAGCGGAGGGGAGTATGTTTTACATTTTCCTGTGATTTTTTTTTTACTATTATTAACAGTTAGTAGTATGGCAATTTCTACCGTCATATAACCAATTAATTTTTTTGTAAATGGCTCATTCCAAAGCCAATATTTCTTGAGATGTTTTACTACAGTTTGTTTACTGTCTGTAGTTTAACAGAGACAACTGTCCGATGACCAAGACTTAGTTAGAGTTGTTGTTAAACACAATGTTGACATTAAAACAAGTGTGTCAGGGTCTTCCCGCATGTGTACGCTTACTAAACATCTAAATGTTTCATAGTGTTTCACTGTTTACAAATGTTTCCTTTTAAATCTTCGTCCTCTCAAATCAGTGGCGGTCCCAGGATTTCATTTCAGGGGGAGGATGACTCCCGGGGGTTTTGGGCGGTATGGAATATCCCCAGAAAAAGGGGGGTCCGGGGGCCCTTCCCAGAAAAAATTTGGAATTTAAAGCCTAAAAACGTATTTTTATACGTATTTGAGCTCTAAAATATGCTCAAGCTAATAGTATTTATGTTAGCTAATAAAATATAAAATATTTCGGGGGGAAGACATATCCCTTCCCTCCTACCCCTGGCACCGCCACTGTATCAAATAGGTGGTGTAGTAAGAATTGTATGGGGCGATTTATTTCAATTTTTCTTTGTGGTAATAAGGGATTTTTGAGTCACCTATATGAATTTGAGACAAGCTTCACTAAACTCCTAAGATAACCTACATCATGTAACTGGTTCTAAACTTACGTCAAGTGAGAAAAACTTTGTACAAAAATAACACAAATACTTTTAAATTCTAAAAGTATCTTCCTTTTCAGAGCTAAATCCAAGATGGAAAACCATTGAAACTCACTTGTGTTATGAAGACCAAATAATTCTCCAGAAAAGGAAGGAACTTGAATATGAAAAGACAACGGATAGTTGTGTCACAAGTGTTGTTTTTGTTTAGAAGGATCATGGGATATGTTATTACACCAAGTGCACATATAACCTCTATGACCCCTAATCAATGATATTGTACTATAAAAACTTATTTTATCTCTGCAATGTCTCTCGAAAAATCATAATTCAAGTTTTATGTATGAAATGCAAACTTCTACAGAATGTTAGTCATTCAGCCACCCTGCATCCCCCTACCACTAACAATATTTGCTGTCTTAATGAAGTGAACATTGAATAGTTAAATATTACAAATTCCATTAATGTACAATAATTGTTTAGGCTACTTTGCAAACTCTATTTTAATCAACAGAAAGTAAAAAACATGTCTCATAACACTGTTAAATCATATACAGTATCTATACACACTTTTAACTCACAAGACAGTTGACACATAAAACATATGATAATGGTGATTTATTTCAATCAGACACCCAATTAGACCCAATATCACCACTTTGCTGTTTTATATATATTAACCGTCTTGTGAGTTAACAGTACAAGTGTAGGCCTACACACTTGTTTCAAAACAGTTATTAGGCATATGTTTACACTTTGTTCATTAAATAACATGTTTATAATACCTAAGGAGTTATTTTATTCAACTGTATTTGTTTACTGAATCAATGTACAGCATTATCTACATCAACATTACTAGCATCAATGTTTCAAAACACCTGAGTGTGTTGAGAGAGGTGAGGAATAGCAAGAAAGTCATAAATTCCAATGAGACAGTCTCAATAGCGATTCACCAACAAATACTGCAGAATACTTGCAAAGTTACACGGAATAACCATTCAGAAAGTTATCCTCAGTGATTTATTCCACAGAATGTGAAATCCGCTCTTTCTCTGTATGAGTTTGAAACTGTTGAAACTGTTGTTCTATCCTTTGTAAAACGTAAATGGAGAAGTAATTTACCCTTTCTTTGGCTTGTAAAATATAAAATAACATTCTAAGGTTATTTTTTGCACATTCGAAGGTACGGTTGGATAATTTTAAACAAGCAAAAACGCCTACTTAGACATTGATTGACATGTACTGAAATAGTATATTACGTTACTAGTCCTGAAAATAAGTGTTTACCGGACGAGTGTGGTCGTTCCCGTGCGAGACGAAGTCGAGTACGGGATTACCATACGAGTCCGGTACACACATTTTGGACGAGTTACGTACGATAGTTTACGCCATACTACTTAATCCGTACAAATCCTTATATATTTCCACCAACTAAAGGACTAAAAATCACTAGTTATGAGAGGTTATGTTTTTGTTTATAACTACTAATTGCCACGAAAATACAGTATAATCAGCTGATTGGTGTCCGGTAAAACTCATTGCAGAACAGTATTACGCAATGAAACCCCATTTGAATAAGCTGGCGGCAAACAGCTGTTTTCTGGACTAAATCCTTGCGTGGAAAGTTCATCAAAATAATGTAGTGTGGCGTAAACTATTTTATGCTGATCTGATTTACAATAGTTGAGACTCCACTCTGTGCTCTGACCAGAAGCTTTTTAATCCGTTTTTTTTATTTTTTTTTTATTAATATAGCTAAATTTTGCTGTAAATATTGGATTTCATAGATGTAGGCCTAAACGAGTAAATTTATTAATACAGTATGTACTATCTGTGAGACATAAAAAATTAGTTTATTTTGTGAATATATATTTTGGGAGGTACCGAAAAATATACCCCTATCTGCATTAGGCTACATTGTAACACAAACACAACCAACTTTTCTTATAATCTGTTCTTAAAACCAACGTTAATTTATTCTTTTTGTGTCAAAGCAGGATTTTTTTAGTTGTGATTGAGACCATATAGACATAAGTTCTTTATAAGCTAAATTGTATTTTTAATTTACACATAGCCAATGATTAATATCTTTTAACGAGTGTTTTTTTTTTTTTTTTCACTGGAATGAAGTAATCTTTTATACTTTAAAGTTGGATAAAATTAGAAATTATAGACTACCACCAGCTTAACAAAAATTATAAAATGTAAAAATACCGGTATTAGGCAAATTAAGTAATAAACAAATTAGTCCAACACTGTGTTACAAATGTGAAATTGCAGCAGACGTATTTATTAACCTAAATTAGATCGGTTAGATAAATATTTGTTATAGGTTCACCATCAAACCCCCCAAGTCCTATATTTCAGTACCACTTTCCCAGTCACATACGGGTCCACTAAGTGGCCCAGTAGACTCAGATCAAATTAAACTCTTGATATTCAAGACGCGGATGTTCAGATTCCTTGTATCTCCCACGCCCAATCAAACTCCCCACTCCCCCACATGTCGTCTGAAAACATTAATTAAACTCCGGAATACTCACTTGCCGCTGCATTCCTCCATGGAACCCCGCTAGCTGTCAACCGCCGTTGACTTTGGATCCTGCTACACTTGTCCTGTTGTCAACAAGCTGTTGTCTGGTTACATTTGAGGAAGCTGATGTCGACTTAGTTCCTTGGGTCTTTTCACGAAGAAAGCTGCTACCTAAATTTGCCGTATTCAAATTAAAATTATGTCTAGCCTGACCTAACCTACACTAAACTAAATTACATAGGGAATATTTATATAGTGGCAGCTCTCTTCTTGAAAACCCCCGGTTACTTGTTTTCGAATTAAATATACTATACTGTGTGCGTTACTTACTGGGTTTATTAGAGAAACGATAGTTTATGCAATGTTAATGAACAATTTATACTCATGCACGAAAAATACACACTCTTAAGTATACAATTTATAAAATAAGTAAAAATAGAAATACCTAGTTCAGCTAAATATAAACTCGAAACGAATAATTTTAAAGTCGACGTAGTTTAATCCCAATCTTATAAAGTCAACTCCAACTTGTAGTGATTAAAACTTGGCGTTTGTTTTAATTTTCAACTACAAATGGATTATTAATAAGTTTTGTGTTTGAATTTGTTCTTATAATCTCATAAGACATTAAAAATGATTATTTGAAATAAAATTAGAAGCTTCTTAGAATAGTGGGTAGTTATTGAGTGGTGCAAGCAAAGCCAGCTAGGGTTTTACTACACTCATGTACATATGCTTACGTACACTCATAATGCGGTAGTTTGGAGGCAGTCCTGAAATGTCGAACGTTAACTGACGATCCATAAACGATTTTTATGTAAATGCTGTTAAATCTTTGTCCTGTTAAAAAATCTAAGTCCTTATTCAACTAACCATTAGTGTAAAGTGAGTCCCTCATTCAATGAACTTTTCGATAGATATGTTTACGTTGACATTGAAGGTTACTATGCTATTTAATAATTTAAACTCAATTGGAAATATTTAACATGTTTAAACCTATGACAACTTTGACTCAAATCAAACTCAAGTCAAAGTCAACATGAATCAAGTTGTCAATGGAATGTTCTGACGCGTCAATTCGCGAAGAGATGCAAAATCAACCGAGAAACTTCTTGACGACTCCAATCTCGACAAGTTCAATCTAAACTGAAACTGAAAATGTTCTAGCAATTCGACTGCCGATTGAATTTGTTTGAAACTCGTGTACTTAACTTCATGCTTTTCCACTTAAATATTTAATAATCGGGTTTTCTGTAAAGCTATAATTACTAAAACAAATTTAAGATTGAGGACTACCTCTAAAACGCTGTGAAATGTTTAAACTTCTCCAGCCCTATTATCCATAAACTCCAAAGTATTAAGGTACTAGCAGAGTACCCGTCCTTCGTACGGGGTTGGAATATAAGTATAAAATGCTTATTGCAGTTATACTCAAGCTTTGCGTTTGCAATAAGGGAGGACACAGTTTGATAAAATTTGCTTTTTTAAATTTACAGTATTCTATAGTATTACACATCTACCATAGCCATAATGTTCTACCGCTTCACCTAAACAATAGAGAAAAATAAATTATCAACAATTCGCAAAATATCACAAATTATTCATGAAATGAAAAACATAAACATAACTGTAAACCTTTGACAGTTCCCATTGCGAATCAGTTTTTTGTTGCTGCTTAGTTCAAATTACCTGTTATCGTAAATGCAAACAAAATATAGTGCTGCACCCTGTTGGTAAATCTTATACCTTTTTAATGCGTTTCCATATCATAGAACCAATTTTTTTTGTTGAAACAGCTGACTAAATTCTTTAATTCCCTTTAAATATGAATACTCATAAGGTAAACATGGGGAATTACAGAGCCACTGGGGCGGAGCCCGAAAGGGTTTTTGAGATAAGAATATGCCTATATGTTAATCGGGAATGTAAGCTATCATCATGCCAAATTTCAGCCCAATCCGTCCAGTGGTTTATGCGTGATTGAACTTCAAACAAACAAACAAACACACAAACTTTCATATTTATCTATTATATTATTAAAGTGATACAATCAAATTTTATGTAAACGGTTAAGGTCATTTACCAAATAAAAATATAGGCATATGGCACATCAAAATGAAGCTTAGTGTGTGTAGATTTGCCGAAAAGTATTGATATGGACGAATTTCCTAAGGGCTCTGCCCCACAGGCTAATTTCCAAAGGGCTACCCCTGGCATATTTCCAAAGTTCAAATGATATAATTCAATTTAGTTCATGAAACAGCTGGTCAGTGCAATGAATTGGTGTTTGTTTATTTACTAGAAAAATTAAGATTGAGGAGGGTTATGTTTGGTTTTAAAGAAAGGTTGTATAAGTTTTGTTTAAGTATTGCTCAAAGTTTTTATTTTGTAATTTATATACAAAGCTACATGGAAAAAGGCTTGACTAAAATTGAAGAATTATGGTAAAACATGTCATTCATGAAGCAGCAATATGAAGAAATTGATGCTAAGGTATGTGTCCGTATGGAGGTATATTCTTTTGGATCTATTAACATCAAAAGTAGGGGGTTTGAAAGTAGGATTACACTTTTAAATCAGTTTATATTTTCAAACTAAATCATAGAGTTGCTGTATTTTAAAACACACATCAGCACCACTTGAATAGCTCTCTAGGTCACATTTTCTTCCCGTTGCAAAGCACGGGTATAGCAGCTTGTAATATTATATAGTAAGATTGATGTTTGTACACAAAATGTTCACCCTTTTCATTTAAACTACCTTGTATTTAAAAAATCTCTTTCTCACAAAATATGCCTGTGGTGAGAACAACCATACTCTTCTGGTGAACACTTTGACTATAAACGTAATAATATTACCGCTATTTAGACGAAAATAAAATGTAAACAATTTCAAGAGTAAGATATGAATTTAGTCATATTTGTTACAGCTGTTTGTGTATAATAGAAAATTAGGAAATAAACCATTACTAGTGAACATGTTGATCGAAATCGAGCAATTGTAAAGTATTACAGGAGTTGCTTGAAAACTAATGACGGTCATAATTTCCGATGAGTTTAAAAGAGTCAACTCAAACTACTCAATGATTATTTAACTAATGGAATGGAATGGAAATACAATGTTCATAACAGGTTAATGTACGACATTTCTTGTAAACATCTTATCATATTTAAAAAGCTGATCTCGTTTTTAGTGTTTTCCAAAAATGTTTCCCACTTACAGCCACATTAAGGTTGTTCATGTTTATTTTCTAGCATTGACCATTGGATACTGTTGTATCAATAGTCAAAGCTTCTAGATAATTTACACATCGACTGTTTTCAATTAACATATGCTATTCTTCTCACTTTTAATTTCTGACAACAGCTGGAGTTTCATAACAATGTTTGTTTCCCATGTTAATCTTATGGAGAAATACGAAACCTTAAAGGGCCCCGGGGCCTCACTCTGAGAGTTCATTAATAAGCCAAATGATTATGATTGATTCATTAGAATCGTATTGTTTGTGTTTATTTCTGATTTGGTAAGTCGTATTCTTTAGTCAACAAAGTGAAGATGACTCATGAGGAATACCACTCATCCACACCATGAATCACCCCCCCCCCTGTTTCCCCCGTTTCCCCCTCGATGTGTTGTTACATTTATCTCGTGTAATACCTTGGATACCAAATGTTATTCATGCGTACAGTTTTGGAATCGGATGAGTCTTGTTCTGACATGTCAGTTGCATTTGACTTGTGGTCAAAGGTTGAAGTCGTACAATCCCAGTATTTCAAAAATAACCACGAATTTATAAAAAAAATAGATTTCATTCATAATTTTAAAGTTTATGTTACGAATTTGATTATTTTTTAGTTTTTCCGAGAAAACCGAGTTGTACGCTTAAAATGGTAAAAAATTATTGTTTTTAATTTTGTATCACAATTTTAAGCCAATTTTCAGTTTTTCTTTTAATATTGTTTAACAAATCACAATAAGCTTTTTAAACTTTAGGTTTGATTGATGAACTATAATATTTTATCAAATATTTACTATTTTTTTATGTTTAATATTTAATGGTGTATGTTTTTAATACTAAAAAAAAACTTTTCATTTTGTTTGATACTCCCTAGGTGAATCAATTGGACCTAGATGAAAAGTTTTGTCGTGGCCAAGCCAATTTAATACCATGTATAAATAATTTTGAATGTATATTTCTGTATAAATAAATTTGAGCTGAATAAAACAAAAATATAATTACGATTCTTTACAAAACCAATAATTGCAACGATTGTTAAAAAAAAAAAAAACAATTATATTCCCTCATTATCTTTGTATCACATACCTAAAAATAAACTGTTAGGTTTATAAATTAAAACTCTAGGTTATTTTCTAGGTGAGACGACAAGAGAGTACGATTTCCCCTTAAGCCTACAAAATCGGATTCCTCCCGTACAACTCTCGGACCGCTACGTCCAATAACACAATTTATGTCCTCAATATTTCATCTGTAACAATGTTTACTTTCTTTCAGAGGATAATCAGTCCCCATATAAGTCTGGTGTTCGTCGTCGTGGCCTACTTACTGCCTCCAACTAGACTTGAGATCTAGAAGTTTTTAGCAGATTAAAAAACAGATTAAATAGCAGCATTTGTATCTTGAAAGTGTGTCATTTGAGCTCTGTAGAAAAATTTACTAAAATTATAATTATGTACTTAACTTTTTAATTAGTTGTATAACGTGAAACGTAACATTAGTAATTTATAAAAATGTTTGACATAAAGTAAAAAGCTTACCAAAATAAAGCAACAAAGTGCAAAAACTTATATTTTACAATGAACCACATCCAAAGGAATCTGTGAATTTAAATAAGGATCAGTACACTTTTATATGTCTGTAATTGAACAAATCTCTAGATTGTGGGGATATAAATCGAGAAAGGACCAACAACTCGTTCCGCAATAACTACTGCTACAACACCTTCAGCATGATGCGTGTTTTTAACAGTAAAGAAAGTAAATATTTCGATTAGATACTCCAATCATCATCAGACCCAAAAGTTGCCTATGGGGCCGGACGATGATTGGAGTGTCCAATCGAAATCGATCACCTCTACCTACTGCTATTTACCAGTTTGTTAAAACAGTAAAATTGTAATCATATGTTTCAAGTGTTATTCGACGTAGGCTATTTGTATTTACTTTCCGTTTTCCGTCACAAATGCAGCATTAGTTGAAACATTGCAAAACTAATTTCCTACAAAAATTGCAATAGTATATTTCGTACCTAGGGCCGAAAATGAGGGTTTGCTGGCTCGAGATCATTTTGAAAACGATCGTGAGCTGCAAAACCCTTTCGACCTGTAGTACAAAAACACTATTTTTCACCGGACTCTACGAAAATGAAAAAAATATATACAACAAATGCACACTAATAGTCAACCCAGCTAAAACTTTAAGGTTATGTGAAGAAATAACAATAAATTGTTTGCTAGGCAGCGCAATAAAACAAGTCTGTTGCAATGCAATGGTTGTGTATGTTTTAAGGAAAAAAGCGAATATCTGATTTTCGGCCCTAGAGATATAAAAACCTGCTCGGTCCCCAAAAGACGATGACAGCTGGCATCGCCAGCAAAACGTAACTTTCAGCATTCAATTAACTTTGGAAAACAGCTAAAAACATCATAGTGTGGGAAAATGATATATTTGTCGTCTACAATAAACTAACTGACCAAAACATATTGTTTTGCCCTACTTTAACATATTGCCATGGACATGTATACATAGGAACTAATACAGCTTTACATGAAACATTAACAGATGACAGGTCAAGATCGATTCTCGGTTGCAGTATAAATAATATACAGTAACCACAACCAGACAACCGTAACCATTGTTGAGGCAACCATGAAATATTCATACTGTTGCAACAATACGAGCAACACACTTTGATTAACACACACCATCAGTAAGCAATATAACACGAAACATTACTAGAATTTTAACTTTTTGCTTTAAAGTACATTTATTTTGTATGAGATCAATTTGTTAATAATGCGTAGCATATGTAATCTTTGATAATACATTCATCTACTGAAAATATATATTGTTTTATTTTTATTACATTATGTGGATTTCCACTCTACAGCCAATTTATTTTTCTTAAAATGTGTTCTTGTACAATCATACAAACTGTGTATTTTTAATATTTTGTTTTCATTAAGCAGTTTTCCCACTTGTAAATATCCTTTGAGAGCTAAACTATTATTGGGTCTTCAATGCTACCAAGTTCGTACAGTATGTAGTAATGCACCAATTTCAACAAAACTAAAATACCTATTTTGACTTTTTATACAAAATCCGGTCCAATCGATCAATTCAATGCAAGTCTAACAAAAATCTTCCACCTCTTTAGCAAGTGGTGAACACAGATATCGGCTTAGACGAAAGCTGATTCCTTTCTCAGAAGACCAAAAATACCCGACCAAATATTTGTTTACGTGACGACGCTGTTTACTACAGAACTAACCAATTACTGTGTGTAGTTTTAGTAAAGTAAAATTGCCTTTCGTGTGTTCTTACTCTTTGTACTTTGTATTCAACATAAAAAAATATTCCTAAAAATCTAAAACAAAACAGATACTTCGAACAAGACATGTATTTTTCGCTGTTGGGGATTCGTTCACACCAATCCAAATATGAAATAGGTAAAAACCATTTTGGAATTAACTTGGTAATTATCCTAAAGACAATTTAAAAATATTTGAAAAGTAATTCCATCTAAATTTTATCTTCATTTAAATTATATGTTTTATTAACTTTTTTAGTCTGGTTTGGGGAGTTTTGTAAGCATGGTTTTGAAGATGGAGTTATTGCAAGTAAAAAAATAAATAATAAAAGAATAAATAAAAATAAAATACAGCGTTCTTGGGAAAAAAAGAGTTTGCGAAATTTGTAGAACATGACTCCACAAAACAAATACAAATCCATTTTTGAGCTTGAACTGTGCTTAACAAATCATATTAGTTTCAAAAATTACTATAGATCTATGTTTGGAAAGTCGATTTTTTTTGTACTGGTGTTTATACGAAAAGTTAATTTTCCAACGTGGTTTTAGATGGGAAATTGTGAAACATGCAGTGTTTGAAAATCCTACCTCATGCGTACTGAAGTCAAATGTTTGTTTAAACTTGCTAAGCGATGTTATGTTTCCTTTGATAAGAGATAAGACCTCATGACCTTGAGAGGTCACTGTCTGAGCTGATAAGGATGGGGACTGAAGAAAATGTAAAAACATCAGATGAAAGAATTGAGTTGAATTTCTTATGTTATGTTAGCAGTCAATTTAAATTTTGGCTAGCTATTTTTGAAAACATTCGCCTACTAGGAGATAAGATATGTTATGGAGGTAAACTAAATGAGTTATTTGTGTAACAAGTGGGCATAGGCAGTTTGCACTCGTGTTACACATTATATTTTTCTTACAGTTACTATAAATCATAAAAATAATTAGTCCTTCAAACACTGTAGAACACGTTTTTAGGTTAGGTTAAATCCAAACATTGAACGGATTTGGGAAACGCTGCACCTCAGCTGATCGTAGTCGTAATATCTTTAAGTGTTGCCAACTTATTTTTAAGTATACACGGATCACGTGCATAATAAAAGTACGTTGTTTTGTGTTGTTTGGTTGGAATACTGGTTTTCGACAAAAAAACTGTGCGACAAAGTAAATAGTGTGCGTCAAAAGTAAGTAAATTTCATCACTAGGGTGTAAAGTGACTCTTTTGTATTCTCTTTTGTATTGAGTTGTATTCTCTCCTATCAACTAAAGGTATTTGTATCTTCGGTGAGGAGGACAGTCTTCGTATTTTATCTGTCCACGAAAAGATACCCTGGTAATCAGTCCCAACATTAATCAATAGATTGTATATATCACTGATCAATAAAACATACTAGTTATTTGTATGCTAAAATGTCTGTATATATTGTCAAAATAGTGTTATAGTTACAATGCTAGAATTGAAGATGAATTTTCGTAAATTATTTACACCACTATGTGTTCTACAAAACCCTAGTGAAGTCTAAGTTTGGGTCCTGTTGAAAAACACTTTCATCTAATTAAGGTATATTAAAAAAATTCCAACCTAACATAACGTTAGATATCGTGTGATAATATAACTCCATGATTTTAGCCTGTGTAACTCAAATTATGCCACCGGTTTACTCATTTTAGTTGTGGCCAAAACGTACATTGGTTAATAACTCCAGACAGCTCCTACAGGGGTTTAGGTCTTGCCAACATGTGGTTGTTGGGGCTAATCCAACTAATTTGCACAAGACTCACTTTTAATATAATTGACTACTAATTCGCCAAATTGTTCTTTATCATAACATCATAATTTCTCCGAAGCTGTATACAAAATCTAAAAACAAAAAGTTTTAATACAATTAGACAGATTATTGTAACTATGAGGCTATTTTGATTATAAAATAAACAAGTGTAAAAGTGTTTACTAAATAAACATATGGTCTGTAGTAGCTTGACCAACGATCAATACCCCTACTAATTTGCGTCGAGTAATATTTTTTTAGTTACAAATTTCGATAACGAGTTTTAAACACTTTGGTTGACTAAATCAATCTTCAATCTAGGACACTCCGTTTACACAGGATAAAATGTTAATCGTTTCTTTAACTATTACAATATGCCATTTGCATTGCTTCTTTGGAAGGAAATAAAAGCTGAAGAAATAGTTAATAATTCCCTCTTCTTTCTGCTAACCTTACTTTGAGGACTTTAAATTCTGAATACATTTTAAAGAACTCATTAATTTAGAGTAAATATATTTCTTTATAACTCATAGAACTTTAAAATAATTTATAACTTAATATATTCTTTTAACACAAATACGATGTTAAACGTTAAAACACAAATTTAACGAACAATTTTTTTGTATTTCATGAGGGAAGGATGAATCAATCATAAAACTTAACGTGCTTTAAATCATTTACGTCATATTTCAAAGGTAAATGCAGTTTTATTGGTGACATAAAATATTGTACAGTAAAAAGTTAAACGTTTTCTGTAAGCACGAAAGCACGCAAGCTATGTTTATATTCATACTTGACCTTACAGTCTGAACTGCAATCATTAATAACTCCTAGATATTATAACGGGTTGGTAAGAATAAAAAGTAAGTAAATTCAAAATAAAAGTGCGCGAGACCCATGCTGTTCTATGTTTCCAATGTACGAAGGTAGTTTTCTTTACATCAATACTCTTTCAAGCCAGCAAGCAAACATTAATCATTTAGTATCAATCATGATCAGTGCTTTGTCTTCAACAATCATACAAAGATGTCCTCATAGTCTGTCTACAGACGGCAATGTTACATGTGGTGGTCAGCTGATTGACATGCCCAGCTGATGCTTCCTCGCTGCCACCTGAATATGCAGTGACTCTATTGTTGCAATTACAATTAGCTAAACACCCCAACTTCCTGTTGCACTGAATCATTGCTTGTGTTGCATCATGTTACATCAGGAAGTTGTCTGTGTTTAATTGCGTTTATAAAATGGTGAGTAGTGTTTTCGCCGTTCTTCCATGTCTTTGGTGTATAGTTTTTAACCTTCCAAATCGAAATTTTGGGAATTCTCGATTACATTTTCGTCATTTTCAGTATATTTTCTTGTTGGTGAAGATTAATTCGCATCGAATACCTTGCGAGGTACATCGAATACATATTGCACGAGATCTTTAAAATACGAATACCTTGCAATGTATAATTTACATCCGGAATATTTTAATTTACTTATAACTGAAGAAACATTAAAACTAAGTCGTAAGAAAATGCTAATTAAACTGTTTACTCGCCGTAAGAATTCTCATATTGAATTGAGAAAAAACAGATTGAAAAAACTGGACGCTATTTCTGCTTTATCTGATGAAAACGAAAGGTGACAAGACCTGTATTATACAGATTTATTTATATATTTTTGCCCGAAGGTCTTGTAGGATTTTAAATAACCCTATGCACATTGAATGTGGCATCTTCATGAAACTTTTCTTACACGATATATCCTTTTGTAAAAAATAGCTAATCAAACGATTTCTTTTCGTAACAGTAGTCAACTTTACCGCTTCCCATCCTAATTAACTACTAATAAAATGTAATTGCTCAATTTCCTGCCCATAAAACCATTGCACTAGAAACCGTTGATCTAAATACAAGTTACTAAAGTATTAGAAAATAACACTTACTTTTCCCGTTAAAAACCCCTATTAGACACAGTTAATCATCTAGATTTTTTTTTAGATTGACTTGATATGTGTCTAGTCTGGGCAGCTGAGTATATTGCATATCGCTCGACAATCAAAAGGTCACCGAATCGATCCTGAGAAAAGTCATTAGCTTTTTGATGGTATGAAACTGGGACCCACCTGTCAAAGATCATTAAAAGAAAATTAACCTGGGCAATAAAACAGTTGATCGTAGTCAATAACAAAGCTACACAGATCATCTCACTCAGATGGTTATAATACTTAGGTAGCGTCCCCATCTCAATTGATATAGATAATAAGAATTGGATGTCAATCTTAATTGGACTGTTAATTATCGACTCAAATATATTAAAAGAACGATTTTCAATACTAACAGACATGATTTTTACACAGGTCGCTTCAAGGATCACAGTCCAATAAGCCAGGATGTAAGGATCTGAAGGTATGCGACCACGCACATCCTGTCACCAACACCTCCTTACACACCACTGGTGTACAGTTACATTGGGTGCTGGCTCTGTATCTAGGCAAACCACACATTATGGTTTGGAGTGTTACGCAAAAACACCATAGATTACCTGGCCACCTAGATTGCTGGCGTCCTCTCAAGCGTGCTCACGGCTTTTGATTGTAAAGAGTACGATTTAAATTGAATCAAAGTTTGTTTATTTCGGGAGAAGATTTAGGTGACACGAAGGAAATCGATGACACCTAACTAATGGTTCTATTCTTACGTAACAATTAGGAATTTCGTGTGCAAGAGTTGCCAAATTGAGAACGTTAGTTCATTTATTTTTTTTTTTTTCAATAGAGCGCAGAACCAGAGAGATTTTGTCTAATATTTACTTGTTTGGTAAATATTTTGTATTTGTGATACGGTATCATGACTGTTTTCACGAATATCTACAAAAGTATTCTACATGTTTAAAAAATAGTAACTAAATTTGTAATTGTTCAAATACGATTTCAGAACTAACAGTTTTTATGTGTAATATTTACTTGCTTGGTAAATATTTTGTATTTGTTGTAATTAGGTATCATGACTTTTTTCAGGAACCTTTACAATACGATGCTTCATGTTAAAAAACCGTAACTAAATTTGTAATTGTTTAAATAGCCTACGAAATAACAATGTTAAAGAACTATCTAGAACCATGGATTAAAAGACTCCTTTTATCTATGCTAGAACTTACACGGAACTAGCGATTAATTAATGATTGTGGGTAGGCTATTGAGTAGGACAATTTCACATGTTACCTTAAGTTAACTAAATTAAGTAAATTAATAATAGCGGTTTAAAATTCCAAATTTGATAAATATTAATATTTAATTAAAATCTCTGCACGTGATGAGAGTCTGGCTTGTAACTTAACCGTGTAACCCAGCAGAGTCATAACCAACGCTTCATTAAAGTTTCAAATCTCGTCCGCCATAACCCACCTCCATAATTTTACTCGGGTTTGTGTATTAATAGGGATTTAAGCAAGGTGGTTTACACTTCCAAAGCCTTGCCTGGCTAGTATCGCTTCGTTAAGTAGAAACATGCTGTGGATACTACAAGTATACTTTTCGTGTTATTGCAAAATCTAAACCATGGGTAGTGAGTTATGTCTGGTTATGATTAATGTTATTTAAATATGTAAAAAGATTTATTTTGAAACATGAAATAAGTAAGCAGCTAAAATTAACGTCCATGTTGAACATAACTAAATATTGAACAAACGCATAAATTTAATTCTAAATTAGTTGATTTTTCCATATCCTTTCAAACTTCAGACTAGACCATCTATGGAAGGTATCGCATTCCTTTGTATGTTAATATAATTTGCGACTTTTTCATACTGATAGTACTTCGAATTATAAAAAAAAACTAGTTCTACAGCCCACCTAAACCAGCATGAACTTAACTTTAAAACATACAAATTGTAGTTTCTGTTCTGTAATATTCAGTATAATTAACTTTGTTATAATAATGCTTTCTTTTATCAAAAATAAATACAGATGGCATTGATTTTTTACTTGTTTTAATGTTAAAAAACAACATGTGATTTAACAATGAAGTAATAGTAATTTTGTTAGTTTGAAAACAAAACATCAAGAATGAAGATCCCTCTCTCTCTCTTTTGTAATAAAAAATGTAAAGTTTTGTGAAATCACTTTAATTATAATTAATTTTATTATATTTTTTTTATCTCTTATATTATTTTATTATTAAATTTAGTATAATTAATTTTTATATTAAAATTACTTGTCAATTGTATCTTCAAGTGTTGGTAATTTGTGTTATAAAGAATCAAACTCCGCTTATGCAACAAATACAGTCCACTCCATCCACTCCACACTAGCTACCGAAAATTCTACAGTTTCCGTTTGTGGGGAGTAGCAAATTAAAAATACACATTTTAATATTTACAAAATTTTCTTTTGATCCAAACAAACAGAAAGATCAACGGCAAAGAGTTTCATTAAACCGAAACTCAATGATGTTGTTTGGATATTGCTTAAAAGCGTTCAAATATTTGCCTCTTCCACCGAAAATAAATTTCGTGTTTGAAAAACTTGTATTAATGGTTTACTCTTCTTTTTATCTTTGAATGGTGATATTATATATTTAAAAAATATGAAGAGCCTCTAAATCTTAATTGACTATGATTAATCAGTAAATATAATTTTAGTATTAATACAAATAAATTGTATCAAACTATATTTGTAGTGATTGTGAATTTTGTTTTAGATGTATTGTATTTCAATATAAAAATCTGTTTTCTGAAGTCTGTTCATAAAGTGATGTCAATTTTTTATCTGATCATAGATTTTCAAAATGTTGTTTATTATTTGTAGAATAGAATATCAAAGTGTTTTATTGACAACATATTATTTACATGAAATAGAATACAGTTATTTTGTCCTATATCGCACATACAACAATGGCCATACGATTGACTGCTGGTTTGGCATAATGTCCATTCCGTATTTGTCTCATGTAATCAACATAGGGAGCACTAAAACAAAAAAAAATCACCCTTCTTTAGGCAACATACATACACATATGTTTGATACTCTTTGCCATACTACCATAATTACTTCTTTCCTCTTTGTTGTTGACATTTGTATTTTAAATTATTTTAATTAACATCTGTTCTATTTATTGTTTTTTAAATACAAATTTTAAAGCTCTTACTTATTTTTTTAAATTTATATTTTATTTCAACGCAACGCAGTTATGTAACTTTTTGGTCCTTCGGGCCGGATTTGAACCAACGATCAATGGATACAGTCCACCAAAATGACACACATGTATGCATACATACACATACAGTATATAAACATACACACATATACGTATTTTAATAAAAAAAAAACATATCGTCTGATAAAAAATATACATTATTATTTATACCTGAGATAAATATTTAAAAGGCCGTAATTACTTTCGCGTTTACTTCATATTCAACTTCGTTACTGTATCTTCCATAAAATTTTACAAAGATGACGATCCCTCATCCCTACAGATTTGATGTTATCTAAATGTGAGCTTCGCGTGCCGAGGGCTACCACTACTTTATCTCAGTTTTGAATCCATCAAAACAACATACAAGTTTTATATAATGTATTAAAAACAGTTTGATAACTTACTTTTAGTTGTGTCAGAAAATGCATAGATAATGTGCTTGAATTTTTGTTTTTTTTATCTACTGGACAATATAATCCCGTTGTTTTTTATTTTTTATTATAACATATTTTTTATTTTACAATATGTTGAATAATGTTGTTTTAGATTCCAGATGCACTTTTAACTTTTATTTTAATCTGTTATATTATCTGTATACACAGAGCATTAAATGTAGTTTTACACCTTTGAAATATTAAATATTTGAAACATCCATTTATAAGCTTGATTAAAGCAGAAAGGGTGATCCATAAAACAGTTGTGACCCTATATAGACCTACTCTATGGAGCATAGTGGCTCAAAAGCCATTATGATACCATTATGAAGACTAGAGCCAATAAGGATTAACATGTAACACTGATGTTATAACATTGCTAATGTTATGATTAAACACGGTAGGATTAACATTGTTATTTAAAAACATTTGTTTTTGTTGCAATCTCATAATTATATTGGACATAATCTTGATGAATAAATTATTATCATTTGGAGATGACTATTATTTATCAAATATTATACGTTCTATATCGTATTGTCAGTGTGAGATACTTTTTTCTCCCTTTTTTGGTGCAAGGCAACCAACGTTCAAACTCGGAATAAGTATAAAGAGTGATTATTAAATAAATAAATTCAATTCATTCATATTTTTAAATTAAATACATTTAAATACAAAAATCTTACAGTTTCAGGACTGTTTATATCACTGGATTCTGCTGAATTATGCAAGTTAAGAAAAAAATAGATACATTTAATTGGCGAGTAATAAAATCAATAATTTTCGCAACCTACTACTGTAAAATGAATTGTGTGGATACACACATTAATACGTAATACGTTTAAGATATTTTGTTTTGACGTTATATTCTCTATGTTCTAAAATTAAACTGTGGAAATTGGAATGTAAAAATCGAATAACACAATAATGCCCATTGTTAAAAACAATATAATTTACTGCCTTCACTTTATCATTAATGAATAATATTTCCTGGGTGAAAATCATAATAGTATAGGAAAAGTTACCATTGGTGAGGTAAAAGTCACCAAAACTTGATGCCATTAGGTCCAAAAGTTACTTTTGATTACTTTAAGCTCCAGAGTGAGAGAGAGAAATATGAGGAGGGTGAGACGGAAAATTAAAGAGAAGAGCTCCTGGGGCATTTAAAGTAAACATCTCTTTCAAATTATTTCTGTGTAAGAAATATTGCTAAGCGTTTAAGGGAAACAAATTGCAAAGTGGATAAATTAAAGTTAAGTTTATTATGTTTTATCAGTTAGAAATGTACCATTTCCCCGTATTCAGAACATTTATATAATTACCTACTCTAATGAAAGAAATGTGTGTTAGATTATTGTGCATTGACAAATCTAGTAAGCTTGATTCACACAAAAAGTAGTTAACTTTAATATTTACCTAATATGTACCTTATATTATTTTATTATTAAATTTAGTATAATTAATTTTTATATTAAAATTACTTGTCAATTGTATCTTCAAGTGTTGGTAATTTGTGTTATAAAGAATCAAACTCCGCTTATGCAACAAATACAGTCCACTCCATCCACTCCACACTAGCTACCGAAAATTCTACAGTTTCCGTTTGTGGGGAGTAGCAAATTAAAAATACACATTTTAATATTTACAAAATTTTCTTTTGATCCAAACAAACAGAAAGATCAACGGCAAAGAGTTTCATTAAACCGAAACTCAATGATGTTGTTTGGATATTGCTTAAAAGCGTTCAAATATTTGCCTCTTCCACCGAAAATAAATTTCGTGTTTGAAAAACTTGTATTAATGGTTTACTCTTCTTTTTATCTTTGAATGGTGATATTATATATTTAAAAAATATGAAGAGCCTCTAAATCTTAATTGACTATGATTAATCAGTAAATATAATTTTAGTATTAATACAAATAAATTGTATCAAACTATATTTGTAGTGATTGTGAATTTTGTTTTAGATGTATTGTATTTCAATATAAAAATCTGTTTTCTGAAGTCTGTTCATAAAGTGATGTCAATTTTTTATCTGATCATAGATTTTCAAAATGTTGTTTATTATTTGTAGAATAGAATATCAAAGTGTTTTATTGACAACATATTATTTACATGAAATAGAATACAGTTATTTTGTCCTATATCGCACATACAACAATGGCCATACGATTGACTGCTGGTTTGGCATAATGTCCATTCCGTATTTGTCTCATGTAATCAACATAGGGAGCACTAAAACAAAAAAAAAATCACCCTTCTTTAGGCAACATACATACACATATGTTTGATACTCTTTGCCATACTACCATAATTACTTCTTTCCTCTTTGTTGTTGACATTTGTATTTTAAATTATTTTAATTAACATCTGTTCTATTTATTGTTTTTTAAATACAAATTTTAAAGCTCTTACTTATTTTTTTAAATTTATATTTTATTTCAACGCAACGCAGTTATGTAACTTTTTGGTCCTTCGGGCCGGATTTGAACCAACGATCAATGGATACAGTCCACCAAAATGACACACATGTATGCATACATACACATACAGTATATAAACATACACACATATACGTATTTTAATAAAAAAAAAACATATCGTCTGATAAAAAATATACATTATTATTTATACCGGAGATAAATATTTAAAAGGCCGTAATTACTTTCGCGTTTACTTCATATTCAACTTCGTTACTGTATCTTCCATAAAATTTTACAAAGATGACGATCCCTCATCCCTACAGATTTGATGTTATCTAAATGTGAGCTTCGCGTGCCGAGGGCTACCACTACTTTATCTCAGTTTTGAATCCATCAAAACAACATACAAGTTTTATATAATGTATTAAAAACAGTTTGATAACTTACTTTTAGTTGTGTCAGAAAATGCATAGATAATGTGCTTGAATTTTTGTTTTTTTTATCTACTGGACAATATAATCCCGTTGTTTTTTATTTTTTATTATAACATATTTTTTATTTTACAATATGTTGAATAATGTTGTTTTAGATTCCAGATGCACTTTTAACTTTTATTTTAATCTGTTATATTATCTGTATACACAGAGCATTAAATGTAGTTTTACACCTTTGAAATATTAAATATTTGAAACATCCATTTATAAGCTTGATTAAAGCAGAAAGGGTGATCCATAAAACAGTTGTGACCCTATATAGACCTACTCTATGGAGCATAGTGGCTCAAAAGCCATTATGATACCATTATGAAGACTAGAGCCAATAAGGATTAACATGTAACACTGATGTTATAACATTGCTAATGTTATGATTAAACACGGTAGGATTAACATTGTTATTTAAAAACATTTGTTTTTGTTGCAATCTCATAATTATATTGGACATAATCTTGATGAATAAATTATTATCATTTGGAGATGACTATTATTTATCAAATATTATACGTTCTATATCGTATTGTCAGTGTGAGATACTTTTTTCTCCCTTTTTTGGTGCAAGGCAACCAACGTTCAAACTCGGAATAAGTATAAAGAGTGATTATTAAATAAATAAATTCAATTCATTCATATTTTTAAATTAAATACATTTAAATACAAAAATCTTACAGTTTCAGGACTGTTTATATCACTGGATTCTGCTGAATTATGCAAGTTAAGAATAAAATAGATACATTTAATTGGCGAGTAATAAAATCAGTAATTTTCGCAACCTAATAAAATGAATTGTGTGGATACACACATTAATACGTAATACGTTTAAGATATTTTGTTTTGACGTTATATTCTTCATGTTCTAAAATTAAACTGTGGAAATTGGAATGTAAAAATCGAATAACACAATAATGCCCATTGTTTAATAGTAGTTTACGCAACGATTGCGTTAAGTGAGTCTTTACGACACGAGTAGAAAATTTAAGGCACGAGCCTTGGCGAAAGCCTTAAAAACTTCTACGAGTGTCGTAAAGACTATTAACGCGAGTTGCGTACACTACTTTACCTACGACCGTTTTTTAATTACTATCAATCTGGATTTAATTAATTACTAACAATCACTACTGATAACTTTTTAGAGAGGTTATGTTTTCGTGTATTGTCATTGCCACTGAAAGTGATGCAACGACTTGTTGTATAATCAGCTGATTTCCTGTAATTACGTGTTTGTTAAACTTCGTTAAATATTACATTGCTAGCAGCATTCTTACCATAAATAATATTGTATCAGGTACAATTTGGCAAATATTTTATTTATTTTTGGACCACCAACTTAATTAAGAATACGCGAGTATCAACATGAACAAGTCGGATCAACAATTAAATTGGTCAACTGATCAGCTGATCAGCTGATTAGTTGACGTTCGAAGCATTACAATTTTAATTCTTTTCTCTCAATACTTGAACCTCATTGGTCCGTTACCTGTGTGGATATGAGAAAACTATGCGGATATGAAATGAAACTATGCGGATATGAAAGTAAACAGCTGTAAAGTGAAACTTTTCAATTCTAAGAACTGGACTGAATTGGCTACTTTAAAAAACGGTCGTAGGTAAAAACAATATAATTTACTTCACTTTATCATTAATGAATAATATTTCCTACGTGAAAATCATAATAGTACAGGAAAAGTTACCATTGGTGAGGTAAAAGTCACCAAAACTTGATGCCATTAGGTCCAAAAGTTACTTTTGATTACTTTAAGCTCCAGAGTGAGAGGGAGAAATATGAGGAGGGTGAGACGGAAAATTAAAGAGAAGAGCTCCTGGGGCATTTAAATTAAACATCTCTTTCAAATTATTTCTGTGTAAGAAATATTGCTAAGCGTTTAAGGGAAACAAATTGCAAAGTGGATGAATTAAAGTTGAGTTTATTATGTTTTATCAGTTAGAAATGTACCTTTTCCCTGTATTCAGAACCTTTTTTATATAATTACCTAATAAAAGTAATTTGTGTTGGATTTTTGTACATTGACAAATCTATGACGATAGTAAGCTTGATTCACACAAAAAATAGTAAGCAGTAATTAGAATTACTTGGTCGTACACCTACGACGACTTCTTAATTTTGCTAGGTTTCAATTTCAATTTTAATATTTACCTAAAATTTCTGAACGTCATACAAATCTGGCTTGTTACTTTACACAATGAATCTGTCTTAACAGTTTATATAACATAAAGAAGTTGTAACAATAATTGTAATCGTTTTATCATTACAAGTAAATCAGTAACTTATTAGTATATTTTATTTTAGATATTTTAAAGATATACTCAATACTTTATGTTATTCGCTTAAATGGTCTAATGATGATTAGAGTGATCACTACCTACCAACATAAGCTATCTCATCAAAAACAGTATAAGTGTAAAATTTTATTATGTTTCAAATTAAAGTGTTGTAGACGTGTCGTATTTACTTTCCATCAAGTTTAGTATATTATTATTTACGTTTCTGCATCAATAATAAGTAATGTAAACCCGTTTTAAAAATATAATCAGTGGGTTTACAGAAGATCTAATTTTCGCAAAAACCAAAACTTGCCTCTGTACCATAAACTGGTTCATAACTCTTAACTGGGTTACTGTGCTTGTGATTGTATACTTCATAGTCGATGTTGTAACATAACACGTTCATCCAAAAAACCTATGTTAGGAACCACAATGTCCATTATCATAGTGGTAGTGCGACAGCCCAGTAGGGCTTAATTGATTTAATCTGTTTAATTACCAAGCCATGACCATATGAGTAGTTGGGAGGGCGGTCCACCCTAAGCTCATGGCTGGAGGGTGGTTGGAAGGGCATTGCCCTCTCCACCAGTCTGGATCATTATTTCCTCCCCCTACCCCCAAAACCTTGTACAACTTAACTCTTACCACCCCTACTTTGTTCGTCAAGTGCTTTCACTTTGTTCGCGAATTTTATTCAAAATTTTCTGGTGGAAGAAAAATCAATACTAAATTGCAATTGCAAAAAGAGTTTTTTATGTCCCCAAGTCATATTGGATAACTTCCTATAATTATTAACATATACAATATTGTATTCAATTACTTAGTGACCATGGTTATGGCTAAATTAATCATTCCACAAATTCTGAACGGTCTGGGAATTTTTGCAACTGGTAAAGTATGCCATAGCTATAAACACTATAGTTTGTGGTTAATAGTGAATATCCCTATAGGGAAGTAGCTATTGCAGTAGGTAGCGCGGTAAGACCTAGAGCCGGGACCGATATAGCCTACTTTTGATGTCCCTAGAGACCAACAACACTATTCGTTCAAATTTATATACCGTAAATATGTACGGCCTTGAACGCGTTAAATTGAGTTATTTTTGTCTGATTTAAATGAAATTTGGTTTGAAGGTGTAGAGCAGAAACTTGAATGAGCTCGCGAAACAGCATGATCGGATGTAAAAAGTAACACTTCGGCCCAGTAACATTTCGGCCAAACTCAAATTTCTTAGAAAAACAGTATCACTTCGTCCCACTCGCTTTTACAGATGATTAAATAAGCTAATGGAGTAACATTTCGGCCCGACGAAAAATTGACAAGGGTTGAGGAACGCAGTTCAGGTAGTAAGAGGTACATGACCTGTATACTTTGCAACCACCCTCTGGTGGAATGTCGCCCAACCGTCTCCCCTTGGACCTTGGGAACGGGGTTGTATAGGGTAAAAATTAGCTTTTCTCATTTTTAAACCCTTAAAACATAAAATGTCCTTAAAAACTAATAAAACCCCCAAGTAATACCCTCCCTTATCAGAAAACCTAGAAACCTGTTAAACTTGTTGATGTTTAAAGAGATTTAACTGAAAATCCAATCAGGCAAATGAAAATTTGCTTAATATGCAGGTTTGCTGTGGCGGGGGTATTTTTATTTATATAGCTGTAAAGTATCCTATGTACTAATGTTTGGCATACTCTACTGGTTATATTTTAAAGTGTTGAGAATCCAAAATCTTTGATAAAGCCAAAAAATTTAACTTATCTCAACAGCAATATTTTTTAATTTAGCATAAATGTGACAAAGTTGGTGACAATAAACTTTGTAGAAAACATTTTTAACCTTTTTTGAAACATCCAACGAGAGGGGTTTCATCTAAAATAGCTCAGAAGTTTTTCCTTGCTTAACATAAGGCTTCAGATAGAAATTCCTATAATATATGGCTTAGGGGAAGCTCACTGAATATGGAACAGCGAGAGAGAGATAGTGGATATAGATTAGCATTGTAGAGAGAAAGAAAGATGATCTGGGCAAAATGGGCGATTGAACAAAGAATTATTGACGATCATTACCCCATTGTTTCATTACACAAGGATTTTATACATTTTTGATTTCTAGTTTTAGGTTTGGATTTAATTCTAGGAAACGGGGTTTATTCACCTTATAGAGTATAGCTACAACCATCAAAGAAGAAAAACCTGGCGAGATTTAATTAAAAAAATCCTACTTTATTACAATTCGTGTTTGTTGTTACTTTTTGTCATCAAAAAAATACTATATCTATTTAAACCTTTTTCTCAGCTCGTGTGCATCGCATGGAAAATCTACACATACTGTTAGAAAGATATTTCCCCGTAGATATGCAGAATCCCTTTATAAATTAAAACAGGCTCAAAAATTAGCACAAAAAGTTAATTTTCAATTTGAAAAAAATTAACATGGGTCTTATGGGTTTGCCATGTTGGTGACAAAATATAAACAGAAACAAAACAAATTAAATTAATTAACTCCAATCACATGTTTTATTTACAGCAAGGTGTGAACATAGATAATTCTGTACATTACATATTTTGGTCGAGTTTTCGACCACTGGACGACCTCTAAAAGTTGTAGTTTATAAAAGTTGTAGTTTATATTGTTCTTTAAAACTACATGCTGTTCTTAGTATTATCTGGCATAATTGTATACCACTTTTTATGAATGTTTACAAAATGGCCATTATAAATGTCCGAATTCACTAGTTTTGGAAGAATCCCGATCGTGCACTCAAAATGTATAGGAATACACAAGATTTTATGATAAACCTATCCAAGTTTAAAAATGCCAAATTAATTAATAATCTTGAGAAACTAAATAAACTTTACCCGCAAATAAGCCAAAACATTCAGATTTAATATAATAATCCATTTAAAAAGAAAGTAATAAGTCATATGAAACAAAACAAATATTATTATCAGTATTATATTCAATGTTAAAACTTAACTAACGTGAGTGTCAGTATGAAGGAAAACAGTAACGTTGAACAGCTAATATCTATGTTACAGTATCTATAGTAAACATTGCCAATGTATAAACAATTAATGTGGGATACAAACAATAGAAGTTCGGTATATATTCTCTGCAGTTTGATGTAGCCTGCTTCACAATGTTGAGGACGACTGTTGATGTTGTTTATAGGACGACTGTTGATGTTGTTTATAGGACGACTGTTGATGTTGTTTATAGGACGACTGTTGATGTTGTTTATAGGACGACTGTTGTTGTTTATAGCCAACGTGTCCTTGCATTAAGGTTTGACCAACTAAGAATGTTATTGTGATTATTTTATTAGAATAATTCTAATAAAGTAGTAAATCAGTAAGATGAAGCCACGTAGCAAATAACTAAAACGCACTCCTAGGTTATGTGATTTACAATTTACCGTGTACAGTGGTCGGTGGATTCGGGTTCGGCAATTTTATTCGTCGAATTGGTGTTAGATATATTACAACTCATTATTTAAATTGAGGACTTGATTAAGTAAGTCCCATGTCTGCAACATAAAGTGTATTTAACTAACATAATATTATCAACTGTCACCAAATGAAAGTGAATTTTAACATTTTGTTCTCCAACCATTAAGCTAACATTATACAATTTCGAAAGCAATGCAAAACAATAGCCTTGTGTAATCTAACCTATTTTCATGATTGAAAATATTTGAAAATGAAATCAGTTTAATATTTTCAAGTATTTGTTACGTTTCTTATTTACTTCTTTAAAAATTAAATTCTTTTAATGTTCTTTAATAATTAACAATTTAAAATTTTCACAGCTACATTTATAAATAATAAAATCCTGTTCTCCATACGCTATCCATAGCCAATGATATGATATAATTACTACTTCTCCCAAAGTTTAAAATACAATTGAGCAGCCCTGAAGCAAGAAAGGTAGAGTCGCTAATTCCATTGACAAGGGGGTGGTAATCTTGCTTAAGCTCAAGCTTGGGAAAAAGTTTGTTTGTACAGTTATCCTTGCTTCGCGGAACTTGGTTATTTTCATTTTTCCAAAAATACTTCTCATGCATTTTTGATACATTTTACTTAAGAATTAGATCCGGTAAACGTGTTATGTAAACATTTTCTTCTTCTTGCTATCCTATTTTTAACATGTTACTTTGCAAACGTTTGACAAATACATTTAAGGAATGTTAAAAATCTATTATCGTATTCTATTGTAAAGAAACAACATTTTAAATATTAGCTAATTACGATTTTATCATGGTGGCCTTTATCTTCTATATATCTAATTCCGTAAGCCCAAAATTTTACAATGAAATTGTGAGCGAACTGGAGGCCGTAGAAAGCTGGAAGGGGTCTCATTTTAAAGGTCTGGGCATGAAGTTTTGGGGAAAAATACTCATTTTTCTTACTTATGCACCAAAAGGTTATTACAGGAAAAAATAAATCACATTTAAATAGCATGGGAATCCAGGTCATGTCCGATTTGTTTACTTTAAAACATGTGGTTTAGATTTATTTAAAGCATATGGTAATATCATTGACTATTGGCTACAAAAGTTGTATTAATAGTGTTAAAGGTAGTATGTAATATATGTATTGTATGTAACTATAGTGCATTTGAAAGTAAACATGCGTGCAAATGAAAATGAAACAGCATTTTGTGATTGGCTTCTACGCTTATATTAGGTAATAAAATCTTAGAGAGCAATAGGGCAACACCGGCAATTGACATTCCAGATAACTTTGTTCTCTCTGATTGTGCAATAGTTTATGGCAACTCAATAAATCCAGAAAATATTCAAAACTACTCCAATCAAATAATTGTATGCCCTTTAAATGAACATTGTGATAATTTAAATGAAGAAGTATTAAAAATCTACTACAGTAATTATGAAGTAGTTTCAGAAGACCCTACAGAGAGGTTGAACATACCAATTGAGTTTATAAATTCAATTACACCATCTGGAATGCCACTACACAAATTAGTTTTAAAAGTTGGTTCAATAGTGATGCTCATAAGAAATAGGGTCTGGATTAGTTAATGGAGTACGATTGGTTGTGTTGGGTATGTCTGAAAAAGTGTAAAGTTAGTAGTAATTACTGGAGTAGGGAAAGGGAACATATTTTTCATGCCAAAAATAAAACTAATATCTACAGATCCTAATATGCCCTTTAAATTTACAAAGGATTCAATTCCCATTGCGATTATCTTTCACCATTACTATAAATAAAGCGCAAGGCCAAACCTTCCCAAAAGTTGAAATTTATTTAAAAAAAAAAAAAAAAAAACAGTGTTTACCCATGGTCAACTTTATGTTGCTTTTAGCCGGGTAAAGCGGCCAGATGACGTTAAAATAGAAATAGAAACAAATAAAGACCAAGGAATGGACCAAAATGGATACTACACAACAAATGTTGTTTTCAGAGAGATTTTGTTACAGAATTAGTATTTTACAATTTGGAAGATGACATTATCTCTATGTGTTGTGTTTTTCTAAGTGAATTTGTCTATATTAAAAAAAAATGTATATATATTTAATTAATAGTGAAGATTATTGAAAATGTTCTTTTGCTGTATTATGATTAGAAAATTTATGTTACAAACCCACCACATGAAGAGTCCTTTTGAATTTTTATCCTAAACAGAGCAGACATAAAAATGAATTATGCAGGTATGTGATAACTGTTATACATTATTATAATATACAAAAAATTTAAACGATAATTCAAGGTAGGGTACGGTAACCCATGAGACAAATAATTTGTACAAAATAATTATTAGAATATATTACATATACTGTATATAGGGGCTATTGCCCCTACAAGCCACTAGTTTATATTCTATTTTGGATATTTTAAAAAGTGAAGATCATTCAAGAACTATTTGACGATTCGTTAAAAACCCTTTATCTATAAGTATAAAAGAGGATGTTTGTATATATATTTGGCAGTGATAAACTCAGACACCGCTGAACCGATTGCCACATCATCTTTCCCCACAAATACATAATTCTCTTAGAATCGCCAACTAGAAGACACAGATGATTATGTAAAGTGTTTGTCCCGAGTTTGATAAGAACGATAACAGTGTCGGAAACTGTGAGGGTTGTTAATATTCATTGAGGGAGGTTTTCTGTGAGCAAAACCACAGCGACCCCTTCTTGTCGGGAAGTGTGTAGTGTTAGCAATATCATCTAGATACTTTTCAAATAAACTAAAAAATCAAGGAGTTGTAGTGCATAAAGAGAATTTTATAACTGATAGTATAAATGCTATTATTAGTTTGTTTTTATTATTCGTAATCGGATTCGTAATCTTTCCATATTTGAATAAATTAGCGAAATTCCCATAGGGTTACACCTCATAGTTGATCTTTTAACTGCTATTCGCATGTGCATTTAATTGCTTTAGTTCTCTTATTATGTAAAATGGTAGTGAGCATTCTAAATACAGTAGATGATTAACATGAATAATCAATCGTCTGTCAGTTGCTGGGCCAGAAACACAACTAATTTAAATTTTGTTCTGATTGTTTATTTTATGTTCGATTACTAATTATGATGTAATTTAATACTATAAGTTAAAAGTAGAAATTTAATGTTCCCTATTTTTGTAATAAAGTAATTAACTTTATGTTTATCTATACTCTCCTACAGCATTTAAATTGGCTTTTTAAGACCATAGTTTGCATTAAAATTGAGAAAATTTAGACATATATCTGCGGACTGAAAGGATGAGCTACAAAGTCGTTAATTCCTATAAACACAAGGGAATTTCCGCCACGTTACTCCTGAGTTTTCTCCAGTACAAAACCTAAATAATGCAATCTCCTTATCGCCAGTATAAGATTTGATTAGTTCCGATTGACGACACAAGGATGCGTAATTTATGCGTGAATTGCGTAATAAGTGAAGAACGAGTATTCAATGAATGAGATATATATGACAATGAATGAGATATGACAATGAATGAGATGTAACAGTCTCGTTTGTTAATAACTAAGATCAGATGATTTTGTAGTTTTAGTTTATGCAGGACTAGCTGTACCCGCGGGCTTTGTCCCGTTTAACTTCACAAGTGTGCTCGTTCGCATGGCTCAATCACGTCCTGGTTGAAGTTCATTCGCTACGCTCACTCACCTTTAGGTTGGAGCTCGTTCGCTCCGCTCACTTGCCTTCAGGTTAGCTCGTTCACTACACTAACTTGCTTCCAGGTTGAAGTTCGTTCGCTACGCTCACTCACCTTTTGGTTGCAAATTGGCTGTAGTCATAATTTGAAAAAAATAATAGTGCTGCACCCTGTTGGTAATCCTTGTAACTTTAATGCTATTGAACATCATAGAACATAACCAACTTGTTTAATTGAAACAGCTGTTAAGAAATTCCTTTTAAATATGAAAAATCATAAGGTTAACATGGGAAACTCCAGAGCCACTGGGGCGGAGGGGGCGGAGCCCGAAAGCCCGACCAGAATAAAAACTACTTAGTTTTCCTATTTAAAGCCCAAAGAATCGGTGTACCGAATTTCAGCCTCCTAGGTAAATGGGAAGTGGGAGAATTAGTGATGAGTGAGTGAGTGAGTGAGTGAGTGATTGAGTCAGTGAGTCAGTGAGGGCTTTGCCTTTTATATATTTAGATAACTAAGGACAGGACTGGGCAACTGATTCCAGCCTTTCATCCATCAAAATGTTACTAGTTTTTCTTGCGATCAATCATAATTATCATTGAGATAGGGAAACCACCTAAGTGTGTATTTTAATTCAAATGTGAATGAAGGATGAGTGTATTGTCGTGAGATGATCTTTGTAGCTTTGTTACTGACTAAGATCAGCTGTTTCATTAGCCAGGATAATTTATTCAAAGTCCAACGATCAGGAACAGCTGGACCCAGTTTCGAACCATCAAAAAGCTACTGACTTTTCTCAGGATCGAACCGCCGACCTTCCCATTATGATACACTAGCTCGACAACCACTAAGGTTTAGTCTGTTTAAACTCAAAATGTTCTAAGAATTCCTAAAATAAAGACCGATGACGTCACCGCCCCACGAAGGATGCCTAAACAAGTTGATTGTGTAGCAACGCCGGGAATGCGTGCGTTGATTAAATTAAGTTGGTACGCGTGTACGCGTGCTGCGCGGCTGCATGGCATGTGGCGAGTGGTATAATGGTATAGTGGTATAGTGGTATAGCCTACCATATCTGACATGGAGGCTTCCTTCCTCGAGGCGACGTGCAGCTATGACTACTTTCACTACAACGGTGTCAACTATACAGGGTGTGAAAATATCTCGGACTTAATTTTTTGTAATATTCAACTATTGAAAAAAATTGGATACATCTTAAGTGTTAAATGTATGTATATGGACTACAAACCAAAATTAAACACTAGCAAAAGATTTGCTCTTTAACTACTGTATTGACAGAAGTAGAAATTCCATTTCCATGTTCGCTGTTGTCAGTTGAATGTAACTGACGCACTTAAATTTGAGCCACCAATGCACAGAAGTTCAAATTACTGGTTTCTGTAAAATACGCAAACTTTTCACCCAAGCCAACTGAAAGAAAAATGTATAGCATATTTATGTCACACAAATTATAAAAGTGTGGAAATAAAATCTAATTGAATTTTGACAAAATAATCTATGCAAGACTCATCAAACTATCTATTTGGACTAAACAATATTAGCTAAATGTTCTTTTAGGATGTCTACTTTAGTATACAAAATGCAATGGATTTTCCTACAATAAACTTTAAATAGTTTCATCCTTACAATAAATAGTACAAAATCCTTTTGAACCTGTTTTACAGTTTATGTAACAAATACATTGATGTTGAAAGGTTTAAAGTTTAAAGCTAATATTTTGGATGGATTACCATCAACAAACTCCCCTTCCGGAAGATGAAGGTATTACAGCGGGATGATTAGATTTACACAAGTTCATAATTTCTACCGTCTTACCTTCTTTAAAAGTTGAAATCGGATTAAGTGCGGCATTTTCAACAAAAAAGTTGTATTAAGCAAATTTTCTTCTTTGTACTACTTATAGCACTGCACACAACTAGCTGTTTTGAGGTTCTAAATAAACTTTAATATCATAACAATTAAATGTCTCCAGGCTTAAAAAAAACTTGAAATATATATTTTTGCTTTGTTAAATATAATGACGTAATGGTATTATTCAATGTTGTTTGTTGGAGACTAAAATAACAGCTGATATTAACATACACGTTGACATTCCATTTAAACGGATCAGCTGTAGCAAAATTGTGTAAAACAATCCAAACTCTTAATTTGAAAAATTTGCGTATTCACAGAGAAGTAAGACAGTGTAGAATGGTTTTAGAACGTATCTTACTTTTATGTAGTGTATTTAACACAAATAAGCCATTTACAGTACACTTTGTCGCTGTCTCAATTCAAGTAAGCGTTTGAAAATTGTATAATGGTAATTTTATACCAATAGTCAAGGATAAATAATCAAAGACCTATTTCACAGCCACATTTTCCGGGAGCCAAGTGGAGCGAGTGGAGGCAGTTTCAGTGTTTACGGAGTGTAAATGATGGCCCAGCGGACTCGGATCGTCGGTTAACAATCTACGATTAATTAACGTCGATTTATTGTTTCTCTTCTCCGAAATCCCATAACTCTGCCATCCCCCATTCCCAATGTGACGCTAACTTTCAGTGTTAGTAGTGTTGATCAAATGCTTCTTGTTGAGCTTGCAAAATTAAGAAAATAAGAATGATAAAAATCATTGAATCTATAGTGTTATCAGCATAGACTAACAACGCACAGGTAGACTTTTCACCTCATTGTAAAGTTTGAAGCTCCTTTTTCGTGTATAGTTCATGTCCGGTGACACTGATCGCTAGTTTCGCCGAAGTTTTGTATCTTTTATTTTAGGGTTAATTTCATGATTTGTGCTTTACTGTTTGGTTATATAACTAGGGGACCAGTTATTGTTTATGATTAGATCTTTTATTTGGTTAAACGAGGTTTAAAATGACTGAAATAACAACTCTATAGCACACCAGACATAACTAAGAATACAATTGGCTTTAGCTGTTCCATATGATGAGAAATCTACTAAGGGCGTATTTTTTATCCATGCTATAAGTTTATTAATTTCCTCGATTTTCATTAAAGATCCCCCATCATGTGATTCTTTTCTATAGGTCACTTTCAAAGATCCAGTAATGCTGACTAACTTTCTATAGAACGGTTTGAATTTAAATTGTATTTAATAACAGCTGATCCTTCAGTTGAGTGTTTAACCACAGTCAGTTAGTAAACAAAAGACAAAATAGGTTATGACAGTGGATTTTAAATAGACTGTGCTACTTTAGTGATAACTGTTACATGATTAAGGTAGGTAAATCACTCTTTATGGTGTAGATATACAGTTAACAAATGTAACTGTAAATTAGTAGTTTAACTCACCTAATAGCTGTATCAACAAAAATAATTTTTGCATCGAAAACAAGTTTTGAACTCTATTAAAATGCGCAATTTACACACGGGTTGTCTCGTTGTAAAACACATTAAATTCGTCGGCGTTTTAAATACGTAAATTCAAAAATTTCTTCTCACAAATGATTTTAGTGATATAATATCTGGCCAATGAGTTGTATACACGGAGATGAATAATTCCTGAGCAACCCATAAACTAAATGGAAACTTCATTAACGTAATAAAAATTCGTGGATTAAATATCAGCAATATATTGCAAGCAAGGAGACAGAGATAATAAACAAATTTGAGGAATGAAGTTTGAATGTTCAGGTTTTTAAATATCGAGCTTTAATAGATGTCTGTTTTCCGAGTAAAACATTCTCTAAATAGTTAGCAAAATTAATAATGTAACCATGTATAAACAATTTTCCATTACTCCTTTTCATTTTACAAAACATCCTTTATTCATTCGACATATTCAATTTAAACACAATGTTTCACACACAACAATCAACAAAAATTTGCAAAATGAATAGGAACAAAATCACGTAAACAAATTGTCAATGAATAAGGTAACTTACCCCCTAAAAAGTCTCTTTACATAAACTATTAATTAAGGAATATCTAAACCATAATGGATAAGTGCTCTACGTATTAGAAAAATGTGTGTAAACATCCATGTGTAACTTCGTTATACTAAAATACAATGAACTATCGCAATCACAATGTTTGGTTGTGGTCAAACCATCAGACCTCAACCATCGATGATTCTCTTTGACCAACAGCGAGGCTACAGACATTCCCTGGAGTACATTGTTGCCCAATCAAACCCTCCCAATATTGCCTTTATTCTCTTCTAATATTGCTATTGGTCACTGTTTCTTTTTCATCAAGACTTCTATATTGTTTGAAGACTTGTTAAACATGTCCTATTTATCTTATTGGTTGTAGTTCAATCGTAGATTTCATTTAACTTGATATATTAATTGTCTGCATATACGTTTAATAGAATTGAGTGCTTATCAAGTCATAAAATAAGAACACCCAAAACTCCGATCGTTAAAAATTGTTTTATGTCTGTTCGCATACTCTTTTAAACTATAATACATTAGGTAAGCAACACCTGAAAAATCATTGATATGTTTAAATGGTCATTTTATCTAATTTGGGCTTTTATCCACATGCCATAGGCTAGTTGAAAAAAACCCTTAACACTCTTCTTATAAGTTTTTTTTTACTTATGTTGTTTTAATAAACACATTTCAGTCAATGTTGGATTGTAAAAAAATAAAAATAAAATGTTGTACTACACAATTTTATTACTTTAATGTTGTATCATAAGATTATTACCAAAACATTATATTTAAACCTTAAAACATGGACGTGATAAAACGAAATAAAAATAACACAAAATAAAGCGTTTATAAATACTGTACAAATCACACAAATAATTTCAAAAAAGTATAACTAAAAGGCTTTCAATTCAATTACCGTACGTAATATTTTTTAAATTCAATAAAACAACAAATTTGTTCAGATATTGAGCAATTTTGGTCGTGAGATAATGTAATTACTAAATGCACCCACGGTTTCAACTGATCTCTTGTGGTGATTTGATTTTGAAATGAATCACGAGAAACATTTCTCTAATTAAGCCGCCAAGTGATTCGAGGTGTTAAAACACGTTTATTGCTGTCTCTACCTCATTAGCAAATGGATTCTCAATTCGGAAACGAATGTTAATCATTTAAAGTAAAGTTGATACTTAACAGCAGACGTTTTCCTCATCACTTCACATCTAGAAAATGTGGGTCGGCTTTGCCATACACTAAACATACCCCAATATCAACTAACGATCAGCTAAAGTTTATTTATAGATACATGTGTCTCCGGTGTAATTGCAGTTCTGTGTGTTATTATTGATTTTTTTCTAATGTCACCAACAAGTAAAAATGCCCCCGCCGCAGCAAACCTACATACTAAGCGAATTTCCATTTGCCTGATTAGATTTCCACTTGACGTCAAAACAAAAAAGGAATTCGGTCCTGGTCTGTTTTACTATGAGATATGCGGTAAAAGCTTAATCCCTGCATGGGAAATTCGCTTTAAGTACTCTAACCAAATGGGACATTCTATTACCTACCAACTATAGTTTGCTTTACAGTATTATAGGCCTAACCGAAGTAAGAATGTTGTAAATTTTGCTTTCAAAGAAGGGAAATACATTTAGGCTTGTGATTGTAATAATAACCATAAATAGATTGGTTTGAAATTGTTTATGGGCCATGGTAAGTTGGGGTAGATCATATTATCAGTGTAAAACTTTTTTTTTTTTGCGGGAAATTGCCATCACGATTGGTGAAAACCCAAATTAGATCCCGAATCGTCGCAAAGTCGTTACTCGTGATGGTTAATAACCGAGTTAAGTAATCAAATACTCTTGTGTACATTTACTGTACAGAAACATACATTAAAATGTTTTTATCTTAATCCATGACCAAAGTGTGGTAAATTTGTACTGCAATATTTTTGATCCAGAATAAGAAGTCAGAGAATTTTTTTTTTACTTCACTTGCGGTTGATGTCCACTGTACAGCAGTCTACTAGAAATGTGGACATAAACTTCATGCAATGACATAAAAATCGATAAAAAAACAAACGGTTAATCACTGAAGAAAATACAGTAAACAATTTCCCAATTGAAACCCCTGACTCAGTTTGGACATCATGATCCACCGCCTTGTATATAGTGTATATAGTGTATATAGACAGAGTTTTAAAGTTTTAATTTTTTAATTTAACGCAATTTATCCAGCTATGGCTGGGCAACGATGAAGAACCGGTAAAGGTAAAGGTAAATTGTTTGCAAGTTTAATTTGCTGTCTTCTATCCAACCTGGGAACCGAGCTTGGTTCGGGGAAAATCATTAGTATGGTACTCTGAGAGCAGTCTATTCTTTGGTCAATGTCATCTATCAAAAATAATATTGTTTTGAATTGAAATCTATTAAACTTCAGATTGTAGTTGACTTTGTTTAGTAAGGAAAATTTATGATTCTCGAGTAAAACTGTATACAATTGTTTTTTATTGGTTATTTATTGTTGACAAAGTGTACACAACAATTAATGTTAGGCCAAAATCATTAGGCATCTACGTAAGCTGATTCAAATTCTCAGAAATAGGCTCCTACACATTCAAAGCCACGCCAATGGGAAAACTATATAAATAGACGTAAAGACTTTAGGTTTTTTTTTAATAGCCTGAAAAAACAATCGTATTGTATTATTAATTTTTTTTAAATAATTTAGTAGTGTTTTTGGCAGACGATCTCGTGTTAGCCTCTCTATTCACCCGTTTATAACCCGATTCCAGGAACGCTACTAAGTTAATCGTTAATCTATCAGATGTGTAATGTAAACATCTTATTTAGAGAAGGAAACTCATTCACGTTAAGTAAGGCTGACAGAACAGTAACCGATCCCAGTAGAACTAATTAATTGGAGTAGTGCGTACTGCGTAGCTGCATGACACAAACCAGGCCCGGCCTCTGACCCTTACGAGGTTATTAATAAACTGTTTACATCTCCTAACAGCTTCCCGCCTTGGTAAATAAACGTTTAAAACCGTCCCTTCCTCAGAGACTCGGCGTTCCTCGAGTGATTGATCGATTTCGATCACGTTCTTCGATAAGAGATGCGTTATAGTTTGAGTTATGCTCGATGGTAGAATTGACACAGTCGGACAAGTCAGCATAGCAAACGACATTCCAAAGCAAAAAGTGGGTTTATACGCATTAAAAGACTATTGTTGTTACAGTGAAAGTTTTTCTTTTATGAAATCCAAAAATGGTTTTGAAAGAAAATGTATTAAGATTAGACTCATCTGTTAATGTTCAGACTTCGTGATGGGATAGTCATTGAAAAACCACCAAAAAAGAAGAAGAAGAGGAAGTTATTGAAGAATAACAAATCATAGCTTTGATATGCTGAATAATAGCCAACATATTTTCGGTTATCGTTCTGCGTTTTACAAAAATACAACTTTGAAGTAAATCCAATATTTGAAGTAAAAACAAAATTGATGGGTACAAAAAATAATAAAAGACCCTTAATGACTTATGTATTTGGAGCTATTATTTTAATGATGACGAAAATCTATTAAATTACAATATAGCCTATAGGCCTATATTATTTATGTTTTTTATGAGTTTTATGAGGAAATCACAATCACTTCGAAAACCCCAGTTTTGGGTTCTTGTAGACCCAAAATGAACATTTCCACCAAAACCCCGAACTGGAATTTTTTTATTGAAAGCAATACTTTCTCCATGTACTCCTATTGTAAAGGGGAAAGATTAAAAATTGGAGGCCGTGATATTACGATTTCCAGTAGTAGTTTTACATTTTAATACAAACTATCTTAATTAGGAAGTACGGGTATTGCATTTTAAACGTCCTTAGCTCTTGTATTTATTACACATTTCACCATTTATATTTTGCCAGTTTTCATCCACTATGAAAATTGGTGAGTTATGAAGGAGTTAGAGAGTATCTTATTAATTCTGTTAATCACTCTAATCCCCCTTGTACCCCCCTCACCCCCCTCGTCTATATCCCACTCATGGACTAGTCACTAGAGACCCTCATGCTGAACAATCTCCTACCCAATTAACAAGTCAATTAATTAATTGATTTTCAATTACAAATATAATGTCTGAGTATTAAACACATTCTTTTTTCATAGGAGTGATATTTTTGGAGCTTGAATTCTGAATGAGAGTGTGATTCAATTTATAGTTTCTAATGGTCACTAAACTTACAAGAGTGTGTATTATTTTTGAATCGTTAATATTAGTATTGTGAATATCAGAACAAGCTTCATATCTTACAATGATTCTACTTACTTGCAGTCTCCAAGTCAATGTTTTTATTAACATAGAATAGAAATCATGGTAGGTAATATAACAATTGCAAAATACAACTTAAAACATGAACGATTTTTATACGCTGCGTTTTTATAGTCGTATTTTAATAGTCCTACTGCATAATAATTTTGTTTTAATCGTAAAATAACAAATTTAAAGTAGGCCTAATGGAACTTTTTTATTTTTAAACATTAAATAAAATTCTCATTCAATTATTGATAATGAATTACAGTATTGAGACGTACATGCAATTATTCATATTAGACAAAATTTATGTCACAGTTTAAGCTCACAATAATGTGATACTGGACAACAATAAAATAAAATAGGGGTTACATGTTACAAAAAGTTGAGTTATTGTCCACCGTAGTACATAGAGTAATCTGTGGCATTTTAACAAGAAAAAATATAATATTATTATATTTGTTAACACTTTTTCCGGAATTAGTACTATTCTAATAATAATCCTAAATGTTATTACAAATTTCAAACTAAAATAGAAGGGTGTGTCAGCAGACAACGCTATTCAAGATGGTCTTTGTGTAGAATTGTGGGGTGGGGCAAAGCACTTTTGACTCGCGTAGTAGGTGACGTCATGGCTTGGGTTGCCGCGTCCAGCGCTGCTGTCAAGAAAGTGAACCAGTCGGGCGAGTTTACGAGTTGTGTGGAGAAGTGTATACCGCGGTCCTTCAGTGTCCATTTTCTCGTTTTTAGTGAAAACTTCTGAGAGAATCTGTACACTCTAGGATAATGGCGAGTGAAGAAAACAACGTTGCTGCTGAGACCAAGGAGGTCACAGAATCGGCACCTGAAACCAAGACAGAAACGAAGGAAGCTTCGGAACAACCGGCGGCGCCTGCTGCCGAGCAACAGCCACCTAAGCCCGTCGTGCGCAAAACAAATTATGAAAAAGACATTGTGTATTTGTATCAGTTTTCGCGTACACCGGTGGTTCCGTCACTCTCTCCCTATTGTCTCAAAGTTGAAACCTGGCTGAGGCTTGCTGGGCTCAAATACGAGGTAAGTTTTTTGTTAAAATTTTTGAACATGTCGGTCTTACGGACGCCGCCATTATTGTTACAGTCCCGGATAATATGGTCAAGATAGTGCATTGTGGACGAATTCAAAAGTTATTTGATGTTTTTATCGTTATAATAAATTAAACCTGGACTCTTTTGTCTTTTTATCGTTACGATATATTGTTGGGAGTAGATTTAAATGTATTAAAAGGCACTGTATCAGTTAATTTTGAGTATATTTTACTGTTGCCGGCATAGAACTCTAACCTAACTTTCTAGCTCTTTTCATAGTTGGTCCTAAACCTGTTACTTAATGTTGTTTAGGTAACCTGGCCTATCGTGTTTATAATGTTAAACAAGCAGTAATTATTAAGTTTTATGTTTAAACTTTCTCTATAATTGCTTAACTTAAAAGAGCCTAAGTTTAAGCTATCGAGGTTGCCGTAGCCTAAGTTATTCTCAATTAGGTTCTGTACCCAGTCCTTGAGTTAGGCTTAAAATATGGATTTAATCCCTTTTTTTGTTCGCTAAACTTCATTGTCCTAAGCTACAACCGGTAGGCCTATCCGCAGGCTTGTGTACAACTTATTCTTAAGTAAGTTAACTTAAGTCTTAGTTACTTATTGTTACGAACTGAATTCAGTTTAAAACAGCTAAGTTATATAGTAGGCCTATAAGTTAAGTCACTTATCTTAAGTTAATTAATCTTAAGTTAAGGGAACATTCATTAACAGCCTAAGATCGAATTATTTTTTCAGTAGGCCAAGAGTAACTTACATTAAGTTAACTTTATATCAATAATTTTGTTTTCCTTTACGATCCATAACTTAAGTTATTCCTTGTTTTAATAGCCTATCTTCAAACGCATCTAAGTTAAGTTAAATTGAAAACTGATCTTGTTTAGACTCAAATAAGTTAAGTTACATGTGTTATGATTTAACTTAAGTTAACTAAGTTTTAAAAGTTAACGTCCCACACAAATCTTTATGGTTTAAAAAACGCTTTTAAACTGTTTGGCTAAATTATAAGTAAGTTATTTGGATTAAGAAATTAAACTGGTTCTAAGCTAACCTAACATAACTTAACTAAATTTAACTTAACCATACTTGCTCTAAGTTCTAGGTAAGTTAAGTACCTTTTCAAAATTCTGTTTTAAGTATAAAAGAAAAGGCGAGTGGAGAATATCAAACGGAATCTTTAACTTAAATGTTTCAGAAAGTTTGTTTGGTTATGTTGAGGAAGTTTCTAGAACAGTTTCATTTAAATATGGAATTTTAAAAGAATTGTTATTTGTTAGCTAGCCTAATACAGTAACATAAGTTACTGAACAACTTAAAAAAGCTTGTTTATCTATCGTACATAGTTGTCAGCTGATTGTTTCAGTTAGCGTTAACATCTAGGCCTATATATCAGATAGAATATCGATATATCGAAGAAAAAAATCATCGATGTTAATGAATGTTCCCTTTTGATACGTTATGTATGTTATGTTATGGAAAGTACCGATTTTGCATGCAAGTTTGCCTTGGCAGGTCTAGGCCTAAGTTAACTTAAAAAGTGTGCAATAATGGGGTTTTCTTGACCTGCAAGGCAAACTTGCTTATCATTTCGTTTTAGAAACACTAGACTTCTATAGACTTAAACTTAATCGGTGTTTAAAACCACATTGAGAGCCATTTTAATGTAACTTGGACCATTATAAGTTAACTAAGTTATTTTAATGTTGTATTTAAACTACCAAACTAAAGTTAAATAAGTTTCCAACCATAAAAATCCACTGACCTTTCAAAGGATTGATCCGGCAACCTTTTGATTAGCCTACTAAGGCGAGCATTTACCGGTAATGATAGCACTATTCAGGTTAGGCTAGAAAAATAGCAAGTTAATCTAAATAAATGTTCCTAAAGATCATCTAGCTGTCTAATAGCCTATTTTTATACGGAAAAAGTAGGTTCAAAAATGAAATGGTTAGCCTATTTTCTAATAGTAATTTGTATTTAGATCGACGGTTTCTATCTTAGTCCAATGGTTTTATGGGCAACGTGAAATTGAGAAATGACGTTTTATTAGAAGGATTTATTTTGATGGAAAACTGTTGACTACAGTCACAAAAAAAAATTATTCGATAAAGATATTATCTTTACAAAAGGATTTGCTTTTAAAATGTCTTTGGAAAAAACTATAAGATCAGCTGTTTTATTAGCCAGGATAATTTATTTAAAGCCCAACAAGATCAGGAACAGCTGGGTCCAATTTGAAACCATCTAATTTGATTGAGAGGCGAGCACTTAAACCAAGTTTCCATGCCAATTTTTCTTTTTCTTTTTCTTAGGGTACTAACCACTCAGCTACTTAGTCACTCGTCATTTGTAAACCTAAACAGGGCAGGAAACTGTGTGAGGTTGGTTTTCTGGGGATTGTAGGCCATAAAGGTTTGTTATTTAACAATTTTTAAAATTAATTCTGTTACCAAAGTGATTAGAGAGTAATTACATCGGGGCTAGAGCCTACCTATCTTGTCATGGAGGTTTTTAAAACAAAAGGTTAGAAAAAAGAAAAAAAATTGTTATGGAGACTTTCTAAAGCAGTGGTTAAAGTGCTCGCCTAACAATCAAACGGTTGGATCCTGAAAAAAGTCAGTATAGCTTTTGATGATTGGAAGTCAGACCCAGGTGTTGGTGATCATTAGGCTTTAAAATAAATGATCTTGATTGATGAACCAGCTGATCTAAGACACTAACAAAGCTACACCGATCACCTCACACCATTCTACGACACACAATTCACTCATATTTGGGTTAAAATACACATCTAGGTGGCGTCATCATCTCAAATAATTGATACACTGTGCCTTAAGGCTACATTCATATTTCATTCAGCTACATTCATTAAATGTTATCCCTAGCGTCAAATGATAAATATAGGCTTACAAAGAAATTTGTATTTTCAACAGTTGCACTTCCACCCTGGTATCTATTTCTGGTGGTGGTAGGGTAGATGATTGGAGGAGGTTATGGATGGAGTCATATGACATTGTCACCTACATCACATTGATCATTACCCCTATTGGGAACATGAGCCTATGTGCTATAAATCAGCCCTGAGTGACTTATTAGGCCCAGCGCACACGGTGTGACTGTTTTGAGAGCAACCGTTGCAAACCCGTTGCGACTGCAACCAGTTTGCAACTGAAAAAGAGCTTCTGTCCGCACACGGTGCAACTGTGTTACAACTACAGTTGCGTATATTCTGCAATCAGTGGAGTGTTATATTGTAAGTGCAGTGACGTTGTTTTTAAGACCTTCCTTGTTTTTAAGTGTTTTTAAGTACAATAACAATGTCAGACTCAGACGAAGAAGACGTCATTAGTTATTATTAATACAGAAAGCACCGTAGGGTACAGAGGGAACATTGGGTTCACCCTTATTTGAGAAATAACGTCAGGCGTAGGCTGTTTGTAGCAGCTAGAGAGTTGTCACAGTCGGATAGGAAATTTAAATCTTTTTACAGAATGACAAAAGACACCATTTTGGAACTTAAATCAATTGATTAGTTTACAAATAAATAAATTAATTAATTTATAACATTACCTGGCAAACCCAATTCAACAGACACATCTTGCCATGCTTTATCAGTCAAATCTTTCCTTCAATATCCTGGCAGTTTGTAGTTGTACAGAACTTCATGTTTCTCCACTTTTCCAACGAGCTTCAAGTTGAATTCTTGATCATTCATTTTGAGATGAACACTATACGGCCGTCAAAATAACAACAAATTTCCACCAAACACCACAAAAACACCCCATGGTTTCGTGCAACTGGTTGCTGCAACGTCGGGCCCACCGTTGCATGTGACTGGTTTCAAACTTTTTTGAAAATCGCAAACGACCAGTTGCGTCGTGTGCGGCTCCCCACTGCAATACATTGCCGATGTCGCAAAACAGTTGCAAGCGCAACTGGTTTGCAACGACAGTTGTAAAACAGTCACACCGTGTGCGCTCGGCCTTAGGGTGTAACTTAGTGTCAAATTTGCCCCCTTGGGCCTTGGCCCATTATGAGATAGGAATCAGGGGAGTAAAGCCCAATCTACTGTTCAGGTTTTAATTTGTAGAAAACTTCCTACCAGCATATTTTTTTTAAACTTCAATTACTAAAATCTGTATGTGTCACGTAGCAATTTTGGTAAGGGGTACCATGACCATGTTCTAATTATTTTTTTGTAGTCATTCCTCTGCGTGTTATGAAAGTGATAAATAAACATTTGGTAAAAATCTGGGATAAAAACACCTTTCATTGTTTTGATCGGGAAAGACGAAATTCAGTAAATTCTTAGCTTTCTCTGATACATAATAACTTTAAAGTGTTTATTAATTTAAATGTAATTAGGAGACCCGTGCGAGAATTACACAATTTAATATCTAAATGATATTTAATGATCTCTTTGTTTTCGCTTGTCCCATGGTTAGTCAGTCATGTACTCAGTTATTCTCCTCCACGGTGCGTTGTAAGGCCACAGGCGCATGCGTTGTCCAACTGTGACGAGTCGGCGCATGTTCACTTGATGCGCAGTTGGACGGTGTTAGGAATGTGTCCTTGGTTCAGACTGCAGAGTGCATCATGGCGGAAGCTCCAGTACAACTTGCATAATTCATCCGATACACATTGCACATTTTTTACATGCCTTGGAGACTTTGTGTCGCAACTGTAAATATTTTTGTGTCTTGATATTTATTCCTTGTGAAGTAGTAACGCCTTAACTATGCCGGACTGTTGTTGTTTATGATGATCTTCTAAATGCGTTTCCACTTGACCATTGATTGAACTAGACATTTCATCCCCATGCCAAAATAGACGTAGTTGAAGTGGTCCACTGACAGATTGCACTGATTTCTGTCTGCTGAACAATAAAATAACCAAGTTATTTGGCAGAAAGACGTATTGTAATCTATAGCCGACTTACAGGACTACTAAAAAAATAGAGAACACTGTTCTATATAGGTGGCAGTGACTGGCAGCGAGAGATTTTTTCATGGCCCTAAGCTATAGATATTTCAGCGTTTCTAACCTAAGTTTCCCAATTTCGAAGTAGTTTTCCTTGTCGATTATTTGACGTTCCTAGAAGTTGTTGATTTTGCCGCGTGACTGCGCCGGCCGACTTTGGCCTAACCCCTGGTATTGTTAGGACTCTCCCCCGACCCCCGGGCTACTCCGGAAGTCTACGGGGTCGAGACAATAGTGTGTCGCAGTTTATGGAAGGCGTGGCGACTACAGTGAAGAGTTTGGAATGTGGAAACGACTGTTATATTACCATCGCCGATGAATGAGGCTATTTGTAACTCGCTTTCGTGGAATTTGTTCCAGGAACGCCTCGTTTGGTTTTTAATTTGCTTAGTGACTTCGTTTTTCTGGCGAAATTCAGAAAGTTTATTCTTGCACGGACTTTTACGATCTGGCTTCATATTTTGTACATATTGATCCTTTCCGTATTTCAATTAACTTAGGCTACGGTTATATTTTATCAAAGCATTCTGTAGCATTTTTCACAGGCTCCAGAATTTAATTACTTTTTAGGTAATAAACTACGTAAATAATAATTAATTTTCATCAAACCCTTGTTATGAGCGCACTGCAAGCCGCACTATTTAAATTTGTATACAATTTGCCGGTGATTGGACAATAGAATGTACATGAATATTACATATTATTAATATTACCTTGCAAGTACGAACATTATTCATGTGTAATACAAGTTTGCTCGTTGTTTACCTACTCCAAGTTGTACGAGGCAACCTTGAAATTCTTGAGATGTCTTCACTACTACACTAACAACGTGTCTACGCCATACTACGCTGTACACACCGGAGGTATTCAATGAGCTGGCGGTTTTCTCAATTAAATGACCACGCCTGAATTGGCATTTGCCTGTCTGTGGTTTCCGCATTCTCGAATGACTAATGTATGATAAGTAAGTGTCATGACGAATCGTGGCTTATCTTGTCCTTGGGGCATCGTGATGGTTGGCCATAAAAGGTTGCCTATCAATACGTGAGATATGCAGTGTGGTATATAATAATGTGAAACAACTACTTAATGTGACTACTTTGATGACCTGTTTGAAATTATTCTTTTGGTTTTTGCATAAAATGTTGCCAAATTACTTCCAGATTTCCAAATTTTGCCTAGTTATGGCTAAAATTACAGAACTGCAGAACTGTACACAAAAAAGTGTGGGTCCCATGCAAACCTTAGACGTAGACGTATTGAACGTAGACGTAGACGTAGAATTAGACGTATTGGATTTGAGGAATTTTGCTTTAGCTTTGCATACAAAAAAATTCCCAAATCTTCTGCAACATATTTAGAAGCCATGAGAGGCAACACTAAATAAACGCCATCTTGTAAGTTTTATTTTTCCTGAAACAGAGTTGTTGAATTTTGGTAAACAACAAAACCAACGTGTTCGCGTTAAGTTGAATTTTCGAACCCATAAAACACTAGTGTTTTTGTACACCCAATTTGAATTTGAATCACGTCGCTGAATTTAAGAAATTTCCAACCAATACATAATATTATGTCTCCTACACTCGGTTGACTGTTCGGCCTCGTCGGTTTAGGCTGTGGAATGTGTAGAATGCAGTGTCTATGGCTCAAGGTGCGTTTTCCTCCAACTTCAGTAACCGCGCTGCGTGCTACGCGATTAATCCAAAGAACGCTGCGTGGCCAGGAACAGCGTGATTAAAATTTTACGCTGCGCAAAAGTGTTTTCCTAGAAATCCGGCAATGCGTTGCGTAACAAGCAGATTCGCGGTTTCCACAGTAGCGTTCTGCTATGGATCGGAGAAAAGTATGATGAAAGTATGTGATTTTTAGTTATATGTGACTCTATTCTGATACTGCTATGAATTTATACGAATAAAGTTTATTTTGAGTTTGACTTTGACTTAGATCTAGGAGCCATGAGGGTGCTTTTAGTACTCTTATTAATAGGCACCTGATAGACAATGAAGTCAAATTTAAGGGAACTTTTTAATTTAAGTAAAGTCGATTGCGGTAATTTTTTTGGCCTATCCCACTCCAAAGCTTGTCCTTCTTCAAGTTATTTTTAAAATCAGGATGGCTCATTTTCCACAGAATTTCAAACTCGGACACACAGTCAATTAATAAACTGTCATAATCAACAGTGAACTTGGTAACATCACTAACTTATCGTTTTCTCCATATTTCCAATGTAAACAATGGCCCAGTTCGGCAGCGTGGTTCGCAACTGACTGCTCTCGAGGCAGTGGTCCCAATCACGCTGCGCGCTGCGCACTGCGCAGTTGGCAGTTAGTCGCGCACCGCGCCGCTAGGAAAACAGTCTCATTAGTTTAAAAGGGATCGGTGGTTCCGGCAACCGCGGAGCACGAAGCACGCAGCGTAACAGGCTTAATCGCGTCGCTAGGAAAACGCCGCTTCACCAGTCACAAACGACTCTCACTGGTCGACGACCGAGTAACCGTGGAAAGTGCAGTCGATAGTAGAGCAAGGCCGAGAGCCAATAGGAAGTCGTCCAATAGATGTTCTTGAACCCTGGGAGAAACTTGACGGTTGGTGCATTCTCCGAATATTCCGGAAGAATTGGATGTGATGAAACAATCGTTTGCGATATGTATCCAGAACGAAAGTCCCGTACATACTAACCTATTTGATTGATTAGTACTTTCAGATTTTTATGGATTAAAAGCACTGTTCACACAGGCTCCATTTCTACCCATCAACACATCCGTTGTTTCGGTGCTTTCACTCGTTTAAGGATTGGATTACGGTAGAAAAAGCATCGACCAATAAAATTCTGCAGTAAATTTTGTTTATCCATGGTTCTGAAATGTGCGCAGGCTGTTTTTTTCTCTGATTTTGATTCGTCCATAGTTTTGTAAAATGGTTAAAAGAGGTCACTTTGTGATTAGGAGGTACATAACCATATTTTTCAAAGATCACTAATATAAATATTGTTTCGAGTTTTGTTCTTGTTCCATAGTGACTTTAAAACGTTTTAATGCAATGAATGAACATGGTAATTAATTGATTTGTCCGTTATTTTATTAGAGCGAATAGCGAAAAACTCGTAGGCTATAACAGAAAAGATTTCGACATCAGTACACCCAATTTTTGATTCTCAATCTTAAATCCTGGTCCATGAAGAAAACTCTTGGTTTTGACGATAACGTGGCAACGTATTATTAGGTAGCTTATCAACAGACTTAAGTTTCCTTGGTATTGAATGTTATTTACACTGCGTTGCCTGGGAAAGACAGGTTGAGGCGAGAGTGTGCGGTGCTTGAACAAGGTCAAAGTCAAGTGAAAGTAGCATCTTGTCTGGTCCTGCCTGGTGCGCCGACGATGACTCACTTTCTTGTTATTCCACTGTCAGAATGTGAGTAGCTCTACGATGAATGTAAAACTACAAGAATCAATTTGGAAGCGGAAATGATTCATAGCCACTTGAAAGAGGTTTAATTTTGAGAGGATTTGTGAGTGAATCGTGACTAAAATAACTAAAGAGGCGATCACGTTTGAGCAATTGAGATTGATTTAACCCTACATTTATTTATCCGTTGGTAGCAGCTTTTCCTCCTATTTGTGGTATCACAGTATGATTTAAATGTTTCTTTGTGTCCTAAACTGTTAGTATATTGTTTTCTGAAAACTGTTTTAAGTTTTAGAATTCTATAAATCGTTAGTGGGAGCTACATCTTTTGTAAAAACGAGAGATTCGTTTGATCTATAAGATTTAATTACTACAATTCATATTAAAAGGCTGGAAGAAATATGCGTTCGCCGGGATATTAGGGCTTATGTACGCTATAAAAGTCCGCTTACCATAAATTAGTGGTAAGGCTTTGCGAGATACAGACGGTAAATTACCCTCCACCCGGGCTGCCTTAAACTCCGTTCGTGAATTAGTCTTAAATATAACGATGTCATCGTTTTGTTTGTTGACTTATTATGTAAACTATTGTTTTTTTAAGTGTTCAACTAATTTTATAAAGTATTCATTATTTGAGTAAAATAGGCTGTACACAGTTATATTTTTAGCATCATTGCACCGTTTTTCTGAAATACTAAGGTCATATTCCCCATATCGTGCATCAAAATTGGGTTGTCTTGGTTTGTGCGTCTTTTGAGGGTGCGTCATAAACTTTTCTCGTGAGTAATTGAACCGTCATGATGGTCATGAAGCACACAATTTTAATTGTGAAAATTTCTACAATGGTTCAATTTGCTAGGACATAAATCCTCTAACAATTTAGCTATAAAACTAGAAATTTCTGAAATATACATGTGGAACCTGTATGAGGCGACCCTTGATAAGAAGAGTAATTTTCAAATACCCTCGACTTCATCGTACCCTTAATTACATGTTATTGGATACCTCGATAAGAAGTCAACCTTGATACCATGTTTTACTTGGACATCTCCATGAGAGACGTGTTATCAAGGCTCCACTGTAATGGTTGTAGTAGTTGTAGCTACAAGTGTTGTGAGAGACGGGCGTGGTGCCGTGGTAGGGACGAGGGCCGGTCATGGGATGATTACATAATGCGCTCTTATCTCCAACGCCGGAAATGCGCGTCCGACGTCCAGGCATTGTCAGTGCCCAGTCCACTAGCACGACAAGCTGCATCGTGTCCGTGAATGATGCGTTGAAGAAAATCGTTAATGCGTTTCGCTACTGGTCTAAGTCTCTGCGGTGAAAAAGTGTTACTGTACAACAGGTTAACTCTCGCGGGTTCAGCAGTAACTGTTGAGATGAATGTGCACTCAGGATGCCAAGTGTAAACTTCGTTGAAAGAATTGGGTGGCAAATTAAGTTATTAAGGGAGAGGGAACTATTTTGCTCACTTTCATGAGAGTTGAGACTAAAATCAATCAAATTACACGTTTTGTTCATGATGCAATCAACAGTTTTTGTGGCTAGTTGACAATTGTAGCTTGCACGAATGACTAATAACTAGACATGTTTCGGCACGACGTAACTGAAATGTGCTATCTATCAAAAGTTGGACGTTGGATAGGAACTAAACGCGTTTCAGACTGCTCCCTTTAAAAACCTTAAATAATCTGATTGGCGTAGATAGACACAAAATAAAAAATAACTAGTTGTCAAATTTATAGCAATTTTATACAAGTTTGTAAACAGAATTACATCGTAGGACGAGTTAAAAGCAGCAATAATTTATGGACGAGCGACATAGCCCAATTGGCCGGGTGTATAGTCGAAGTTGGCGAGGCGCCCGGCTAATACAATAAACTGGAGTTTTTTGTCCGGATTTTCCCTTGGGAAAGCTCTATTCTCCGAGGTTTTTGTTTTGCTTTCGAAACAGTATAGTTTTTTGTGAAGCGCTCCGTGGTCGTAAAAGTGTTAAAAACTAATTAACTTTAGTGTTCTCATCAAAAAAATATAGTTCAGTAATGTCAGTTAAATTCGTTTTTATCAAGAATCACTTAGGATTTGTTTTGGTTTGAGATTAGCAATTATTGTACGTGCAGATAATTAGAAGGGCTAATTTTAACCATCATTTTAACCTAGTGTGTCATTTGCACCGATGTAAACATCGCCTAGTGCGCCGTTTTGAGGATACACAGTTTTTAACACACTTTCCTAGAAGATTTGATCGTGTAGGCTTTCATTCTTGAAAGCCTGGAAAATACAGAATTTTGGAATTTTAAATTAACCGCATCACATTAATATGATTGAAATTCAATTGTTTATAATTTATGCATAGATCGTGCCTCTGGTCCTGTTGCTCTTTACCCAAAGTTATTACCAAAACAAATGCCAGACCGGGATCTAGAACGACCAGTTGTTGCTATTCCCTTGCAACAAACAACGCTTGGACGTAAACAACTTCAGACAGCTATCAGAGTGGTCTGTAGTGTTTACATGTAAACATTGCCGCTTCTTGGAATAGCTATGCAGAGAACATTAGGTAATAGCTGGATCGCCAATTTAATTTGTGATGCGAAGATAAAAATGTTTAATCCTATTATTTCTAATACTAGGCACCACAATTTTGTCTATTTTATATCCGACAAGGAAGTATAGGATTCTGTTCTAAAAGATGATCAAATGCTTCACACTCTTTAAGCAGATTAATCTGTTAAATTACTTTTACAAACTGAAAAACAACTATTAATTAAATAAATATTTTGACTTTAAATAAATCTACACTGTTTTAAAATATTTGAACTCATAATTGCATATTATAATTAGTTGCCCTGATAACTATTTTTTTCTGTTATTAAAAAAATATACATTTTAACAAAATATGCCTAGGCCTACATCTCTACGAGAACTGTCTAACTGTGTTGATTAAATTTCTGATATTGATATTTTATAAGTCTTTGGGGCTTTGGTGGGTAATTTTAATCTGCTTAAGACCACAAAAAATAACTAAAATTAATATTTGTTTATATTTTAAATACATTCTTTCTAAAAGGGCGTTTAATTACATGTTTGTTCGTGTTCATACCAAATATTATATTGTAGAGCCAATAAGTGGCAACTTGACATTTTTGATCGATAATAGAACAGACATTTCTTGGAAGAACATCCTTTTTGCGTCCTCAACTCGAAAAGAAATACGGACAAAGTGCCTTTCAGTGTTTTCAGTCTACTAAACTAAAGAATATTTACAAAAAAAAATTGTCTCCGTATATGCATCTCTACGGTTACAATAATTGTTTACCCCCGTCATACAGAACATATCTGTATGATCTTTTTCTAAGACACTATATATACGATGTGACTAATGTACAAGTTCCAACCACAGTCACAGTCCTTTGTTGTCATTCACAAAGATGAAATATTGATTCATCGACAGCCCATTGCATTGTCCGTGTGATAAACTCGCCACCAGCACGCACGTTTGCGTGATAACGCACCGTGTTGTATCTCGTTTTGGGGTAATTGCGTTATAATTATCCTCAGTTGGGGCAAAACTTTGTAATTTGCCGTATTTCTTTGTTTTCCTCTACTGTATGAGTGTTTTAGTTAACATTGTTTTAGTTTGGACTCTGCAATTCTTGTTTTGATATAGTATTGCAGCTCCCGCATCGCCGGTAAAGTGTGATACCTAAGGTAATCGTATAGAGATGATCTTGTGATACCGACAAGTGTTCCTTTTACAGTTCAAACTGAAAAAATCGGCGGGACCCAGGAACTTGTAATTCTTTGTCACGGATTCGTTTACTATCCTAGGTATGGGAGCATCCTAGATTACTTACAAAAAATATGTGATTTTGAACTCTTCTGTAACAGGACCGTCCAAGATGCTAGGGGAAACCCACCCTGAAAGAAAAGTTCTGATTTTTTAAAGAAAAATAATTAACAATACTCCATGAAACAAATTTTTTCTCTAAAGTTTTAATTGATTTTCTTTAGAACAAGGAACACACCTTATTTACACCTCACGATGCTGATTTACAGTCCTCTCAAGTCATATATCCTTAAACGTTAAGCTATTTAGGGAAGGAAAGCTTCCTTTGTCGTCTTATGATCTATTTGAGGTAGTACATTGTTGAGAGCTTATTCTTGTGTAATGTACGTACCTACTGGAAAAAGTAATTTTGTATCTGTTACATGTTAAAAAAAATCTTGAGCCGCTGAACTATAAAAACGCGCGTGTGGTTTGTATTGGAAATCAATGGTAGACAGGCAGGCGCCACTGCACGTTGCACGGGTCTAGCAATGTTAATTATTGTGGGGAACATAACAATTGCACGTAAAACCACTTCTTTGCTTTCACCAACAAATGATCGCATCTTCTCGACGTATTGTTTCAATTATCTCTGAGACAACGACGCACACTCGAGGTTTTTAACTGAATAATAATGCAGAGTTTGGCAAATAATCTACTGCCGATTTTGAACCTGTAAAATAAGAAATCGTATTGTTGAATTGAGACAAGTGCCCTGAAAGGTATTTCTTAATAAATGTTAATTAATTGCTATCGTATGGGCTCGGGTCAAGCTCGTTTCGCACTAGAGAGGTTGTCTACTTGGGTTGGTCGAGACTTGCACGATGTTTGCCCCCAGACGTATAGCTTGACACGACACAATAGCGATCACAAGAGGTTATTTGTGTCTGAAGGGTAGGTCGGCTGAAGTAAGGGGAGGGCTCGAGTGGAGGGTGCTTGGCGGAGCGGAATATTTCTGCAACTGAGACGCAAATAAACATGGAAACTGGCAGAAATACCCCTTAACCTAATTAACCGCTTATCTCCAGCTCAACTTTTCGTGTTTGTCGTAACTTAATTAGTGGGAATTAAAATTCCAAGTTTTTGCTTTCCTGAGGGTTTTTACAGTTGAACGTTGGAAATGAAACAGTAACATTGCTGTAATTATATGTTTCGCTTTGGATTGTATTTGATACATTTTTTTTAGTTAGCAAATTTATATGGGATACCATAACATGATGTAACAAAATGTATTCAACAGAGGCAGACAAATTTAGTGTGCACATTGATGTGTGTTAGAAAATTCGAATTATATTTAGTACTTTGTATTTAACAGTTTTATCATTAATTTATGTGTCACACGAAGTATTAATGTTATTTCGAAACCAAGAAAAAAATAGCGCGTTCGAGTAGTAGAGTACAGTTTGTATTTTTAGAGGCTTGTGTTAAAAAAGGTGTTTAACTTTCCTTAATAATTTGTGTTTTCACTTCTATCGCAATAAACAAAGTCCATTACGGTTTACCCGGCATTTTTGAAGATGGAGGGAAAGAATCGTTGTATATGATCACAGTACGAACGGCTGTAGTTAATATTCATAGGCCGGGCTCAGATTGAGACGTAGGTTTATGTCTTAGCATTCCGTAGTTCTGGCTAATTAACAGACTAAATGAGAGAGTACAATGGGAGTTGTAGCCGTGACTAAATTCTTAATTGGTGCCGTATGGTGCGCTGTGAACTGGGCTGGGAAAGGATTAAGTGGATTCAGAGTACTAATCTTATTGTTCCGACAATCTTTCTCACTCCTCTGTTTTTAGAGATTTTTTGTAGTTGGTGAATTTGGGGTCAAGAAAACCAGAGAGCACAGAATAGAAATTCTTTGCTCAAATTTATATTCTTGTGCACAAACTTCTATTCTGTGCTCTCTGAAGAAAACAATGTCATTCACTCAGATACAGAAGTAAATTATGTCTGTTTGTTTAAGATGTATATATTTTTTAATAAACTGTATCAGCAATCTGACACATACTTTCTCCCATTAGCTTGTCAACAACCCTCATAACGGGTAAGGCGTTTACTATGTTATTTTACGGGAAAAGTTGCATAAATTGTAATAACTTTGCATAGATAAATGCATAGATCTCAGTATTGTTCCCTTTGTACACCACAACGCACGCATTATTATTTCCCTTCAAGAAAATAATGACGCGCGGTTCTAGCGGCCTTATTGTTGCTTTAAAGGGTTCACGACCACCGGGGCCTTTTGACGAAAACTAAAATTAATCGTGGTAATTGTGGCGTAGTTTGAATATAATGACGGTTTTGCGTCGAGTTTTTTGGTTTACTTGTAAATTACCTATGCCAATATAACGAAAGATATATTTTTTGCCGTTAAAGTAATCTTATAATTTATAAATCTTTAACGTTCGTTATTTATTACAAGATCGCGAGGAAACCCTTTAGTCTGTTAACATCTGTGGAATCATAAGTACATAGTCAGAGTTTATTTCATTAATTTTGCCGTTTGATCCGAAATTCATATTACGAAATCGGGTAAAATTTGTTTGTTTATAGTTTAAAATAACCCCAGGTAAATACTACGACTTTCAAAAAGGGATATCCGTTTGGGGAATATGTTCTTGATGTTCTTATGTTTTATTATTAACAAAATCATATAGTTCTCTCCTATATTGTACTGTTTATAAACTACGAAATCACTAAGTGGTCCTTCGAACCGGATAAATTAGCAATACTCGATTACAACCGAAACGAATACTGTAGGCCTACAGCAGATTTCTTAGTGGCATTTTCGTAATCGAATGAGTACACTAGTGTCAAATGTTAAGTTGAATCGATGCTCCGTGTGTTGATGGATTCATGAATCATCGCGCAGACAAAAGATTGTATCAGCGATGTCTGGTGTGTCTGCGACTCAAGGACGACTGGTTCACATCACTCCCGCTGAACCTGCTCAGTGAGTCCGCCGCACAGTTCACAGTTGTCCCACCCACTCGAACTGCAACCGAACCTGTCGTACAATAGGGCTGAACGAAAAATTGACATTTCGGTGGTGTGAAAGAAAAATTTTCATATATGACGAATTTAAACTGTTATGGGTTTAAATTAGATTAAAGTAGCGTAATTATGATTGCTTATTTTTAACTGAGTGACGAAATCAGTTGATTAATCTAACCGTTGGACGAGTTAATTAATTCACCAGCAAATAACCAGGTGTTTATGTAATCATTTAATGTTTTAGTCTATGTTCCTGACGTCAGGAAGCTCCTTTGGGATAATTAGGTGGCTAGTAATTCTGCCAAATAGTTATTACACCAATCTTCATATCCATTCAGGTAGTAGAATCATAACGTACACGGCGCCGTCTTTATGGCTTGTCTTATGCCATAGAGGGGTTTGCACCACCCCCACCACCCCCCAAAGCCAGTTCCATTTTGTAACTTAACTTGATTATTCGGCGTGCGACATTAGGACTTGCAAATGAGGGATTTGAATTTCATCACCTCCCTTGTCGGGTTGGGGCGGCATTGTGCAATGGGCACGCGCCATTTCTTCGGCTTACGTGTCTATACGGGTTTTGGGGAATATATTATCTATCTTTATGTTCTTGTTGTGACTCATTTTGTAACCGTTATTTGTAACACGTTTTGTTATGTGGTTGAAAAGTGTTCATTATATTTTTGAGTAAAGGAGAGTATCATGAAAGCGGAATTTATAACCTAGTTATTAAATAAATTTTGAGTAATCATTGGGAATCATTACCTACGGGTGCTATTTATAAAATATGTATTAGACTATTTATAAATGTAAAACCTAGGTCGCCTTCATTGTGCTGGGGACACAACTTGGTACTGCATTATCCGCCGTATCGATATCGATAACGCCGCGGATTAGATTACCTTGCGGCGTCCGATAGAGCGAGATTGAATTTCCCCATTGGCTTTAGTTCTCCCTTGCCTCCCGCTGATGTCAACAGAGCTGGGACGCTGACGTTGTTTTTATTGCTCCTTAGATTTTCCTATGGGGGATCTCTAGATTTTATGGATCATCATCGTCAAATATTGGATGGAATTGAGCAGCAATATTTACTGTTTTCAGGTTTCTAAAGGAAAAACTTTCTTTAGATAACGTTGTACAAATAATTCGATTAAATTTCGCAGCATGAGATTAAAGGGGCCAATTATTAAAGTTCGGGACAATTTTCTACTGGGTGTCAATATTTTAATTATTAGAAAATGCAGATTGACAATCGTACATTTGTTGCAAATTTTGTTTTCGTCCTCATTATAAATTAGGCTTGAAGAAAATAACCGAAAACATGTTCACATGATCAGGCTCGAAGGATCATAAGTGAATTGAGTTGTTTTAGATTTAGTTTTACTCATTGTTCGAGTCCGTAGAGGAGTGTTGACAACCCCCGTCCCTGTAACAAAATTTTTCTTCTAGTTTACCGTTACAAAATATAAAAAATAACCCCCATAAAGTCAGAGAAATTAATTTAATCCGGCTCGAAGGACCAATAACGAGTGCGTTGACTGTGTGGTATATGCACAGGAATGCTGCCTATCCCCTGCGCCCCTGTGACGTTATCGCTCGGTCTGGTATGTGTGTTGCTGTCTTGTCAGTCGGCACATCTCGTAAATATCCACACCCCCTCGGCCTGATAGAGTAGAGATTAGAATGTCACCGGGGCTTTTAAAGGTTGCACTGCCTTATCTTGATTATGACGGATCTCCTGAGAATGTGCCGCTAGTCGACAAGAGGTTTGTGATCTCTTTTTTTATTTGTGGCAATTTTTAAATAAAAATCTTACATTTTTTCTATTTTTATTTTTTTCAGCACCATGGGTTTTGTTAATGGCTTGATGGTTAACGATGTTACTTGTAATTTTACTGTTAAGCCGTCTGTAGTCCATTTAATTAATTTCAATATCGGTCTAAAATCCAAGGAAAGTACAATAAAAACTACTATCATGACTGGCAAGGCTGGTCTATTTGTTAGTGCGTGAAACGCTTATCCTGAAGATTTGGGTACAAACCCCCGCAAATCATCAATTTTTAGTTCGTGATAATGTCGGTGACGCGTGAATGGAAGAAGACATTAAAACAATACTTTTCGAATATCTTGACAACTGAAATACTTCTCGGATAATTTTAACTGACTTTAATCTTTACAACCACTCAGCGACAAATATGGCTCGTAATTAAATGCGTGTCGTTGCAAAGTTGAGAAATACAGTGACATTCCATAACCTTCAGCAGTTTTTCAGTGTAACAAACACTTGTGTCCAGCGTGAGATTTCTGTGAGGTTATGCGGATTGTGTAAAATTATCTGGATATCGTTGCAATAAAGATTGATTCCCTCGTATATTAAGCTGCGTTGATGGTATCGGGAGCCCTACAGAGGTAATTCCAAACCAACCTCTCACCCTCTGTCTGGAGTGGTGTTTTGTCCCTACCCTTACCCGGGGCTCTCACAATGTGGGTTTAAAGGTCACTCGTAAGTCGACAGGGGGCGTTAGAATGACGTGCTTGAGACGAAATCGGCGCCGATGGTTGGTCGGGGACACCGAAACTGCCACGACGTTTTACGATCATGCTCCATACTGAAACTGCCACGGCAATTAGTGAGGATTATAAGGGTGTTTTTGAGAGGGCTAGAAACACTGAAACTGCCACGGCAGATTCCCCAGATAGACGGGGAGAAACGGGAGACTTAAAATTCCCATTTCTGTCTTAACCTTTTTATTTCTTTCACAATAATACGTTGATTGGAAAAATAAGTGATTGATTTGCGCTTTCGTATTTATATTTTAGGAGTTAATTTTATGTTAATTTAAGTTTTTAGTGTTGCGACTGTTAGAGTACTTACTTTATAAGTATTTATTCCGTCTCTTGAGAATATATTTACTTTAATGAATAATTATTTACCACTAAGAAACAAGTTTTATGTTCATTTACCACTTATATAACACTGAATTTTAAATGATCTGTTCGACGCTTTTAATTACACTAGAGGGGATCAAATACTAATATAATACTGTAAAACTGTAATATTCAAAAATAGTTTTATTCGCCCAAGACGCTAGGTTGCAGAACTACAAATACTGTACCCAACCATGGTCTGCAGAGGGGCGTTCACGTGGAATCTCAGTGGAATGCCCTCCTATTAGCTTGACTCATGTAATATTTTTCAAATTCGGTATTTCTCAACAGTTTTGTGCCATCCTTCAGAGAGTTAGTAGTAAGGGTGTTGGTGTGTTAGTTATTATACTTAGTTGACAGTCTTTCGATGGAGGATAAGATATTTGAAACGAAGAGAAGGGGTGCGGCGTTGTTAGTAGACGGCTACCGTTTTGTTATACAAAGTGTGGTGTTAATTAGTGGTTTTGCTAGAGAAAAAATCGGGGAGGATGTCGAGCAAAATGATTCACAGATTATATATAACAACGAGTAACAGTAACTGAATCGATTTTAACGCGTACCATTCTTCAGTCACTGTAGTGGGTTGAGTTTAGATAGATACCTCTAGCTTTTGTCGATATTCTTTCTTCGATATATATTTCTTCGACTAATGGCCTATTAATATGAGGTGTCACTCGATGGGGCCACCAAAATAACCCATTTTGGGTTTAAGAACAAAATTTGAATACAACAAAAAGTTCACTTGCGTGATATAGAGACGTGTACAGAGTTTTGTTTTCTTGGCGTAACCCATTAAAAAGTTAACTGGTGATGTCCATACTTTTGCCCAGCCCTGTATATGTGAATAAACAAAATTTATAATTGAGGTATATTACTAAATAAGTATGCAAAAACATACACCGAGTCTCATTTCATTCTAATTAAACATGAGAAAATGGGAAGCAAATTCGTGTTGATTTCCCACCAGGCGTAACATCCGTGACAATTTTCTGTGATCATAGAAACGACCGAGATTATTACTTGCGATCACGGAAACGACTAAAAATGAAGAATCGTGGTAAGAAACTTTAACGAACATCTGTGATCGTATGTTACGATTGTGGCCAAATCCGTGACAATTTCTCGATCAAACATGATCAAACACAGAAATAACTGTGATGGTACGACCGCAATGATGATGACCGGTGATGATTTCACAATTGCGGCAACATTCGCATTCATCTCCAGCGATTATTTTAACACCCGTAACTATTTTTTGCGATCGACGAAAAATTAACGATCATCTTGCACTTGCGGCTTAGTGTGTGATGATTTATCGATATTGCGCCAATACTCGTGGTCATTTCTACAGTAGTTTCTCGCAATGGCGTTTTTCGATTACGCAAAACGTGTAAACTCAGTGTTTTCGGGTGGATTTTACGGCAAATATTTGACCATTTTTATTTCCCGGTTTCTTACTAAATTCAATAACAACTCATGGACTTTTTCCTGTTAGTTAAAATTCACGTGCTATCCCGGTTTTTAGGTTGGCAGTGACCCTGAATTATCACTACAAGTAGCCTAGGCTAATTAAGATTTATTTTTTATCAACCGTATCTAAAATGTATACTTATCAATTATGAAGTTTTTATCTGGTATTATTAATGTAAACCTGCACATTATTCGGCTTATGTATACAAGTATAATTGTATCTGTATATTTCTTGGTCTAGTCTTGTATTTTATTTGTATTTCGTACTAAACAAAATCTGGACAGACTCGAACTCAATTCTGTGTATTCTAGTCATCACAAAGGATCTCATACTTCGACGCCAATTCCTAAGACAATTGGAACGCAGTGCGCGCAGTATTTCCAACTCATTACTGAAAAACATGTTTTCATGGTATTCCCAGCTCATTTCTGAATACATTACCTCCACCGCAGCCCGCAGCAAACCTGCACACTAAGTGAATTTCAATTTGTTTGATTGGATTCTTACTAAAATTGTCCCTAAACAAGACATAATTATTCCCCATTTAAATAACATTAGATTTAACAAACACCTAGGGTTTACCGGTACTGCTACGGCGAGGTTAAAAAGTGTTTTTTTTTGCAAAGTATTGATAGTATAGGATGAAATTAATAAATTCGCCAAATATGATCAACAAATTTATCACAATTGTGTTTTATTTATACTTCAGGACACGTATCCTGTTGTGCTATTATTTGCATTAGATTATGTTTCTTATTGTGCAATTTTGACGATGCCTGAATACACCTTGGTAGGTATATTTCTAAACTGAAAACTTCAAATCTAATGATAAAATATGTGTTTATCGAGTTCTTTAACGCCAGTAATTCACTATAACGGATTAAGAGCATTAATATAATACATTTAGTAAGAAACATTTTACATTCAATTGCAATCTTAATCCTTTAGAACATATTATCTAATTATTTCTGACTTCATCGGTAGTTAAATGACTTTTTCTATTGACACTTGATTTAAATAAGTACAAAGTTAGTATGGCCTCTTTTAAGTAGCGACATGAAAAGCATTTAACTAAATTATGAGCAAAGTAAAGTGTTGTGTTTCAAAATCGTCACTGTGATGAGTGAGGGATATTCTCATTCCCGTTTCTCCCTGCACGTTGCCAAACCAACCTCCCCTACCTGAGGAATCCGCCGTGGCAGTTTCAGTGTTTCTAGCATTCTCATAAACACCCTTATAATCTTCACTAATTGGCGTGGCAGTTTCGGTATGGATTATGATGATAAAACGTCGTGGCAGTTTCGGTACAGCCGGTTGGTCAATTGCACTAAGCAAAAAAAAGTATTTGGTGCAAACTCAATTGGCTGTATGTGTGCCATTTGTCGCGATTCGATAAATATTCGATGGAGTGCTTGGAAAATATTTTCGCTCGAGATCAGTGTTTCTCTGCCAATAGACACTGGATCCGATACAACCAGAATTATTTACTTTCCTCGGTAAATATTGAGTAATATTCCGTTAAAATACTGCGACTCGGTGAATCTTGGGTAGATTCGTGAAAAATGGTTGCATTTTTCGGATATACTGTATTTTTATTAAACCTTCATTTTTCAGTGTCATGCTAAATAAAAAAAAAATCGCTAAAAACATCTGCAAGTAAATATTTTGAGAAATACGTCTTGAAACGGGTAAAATTTAATTTATGTTCCATTAGACTAAAGTAGAACTGTTCTGTACCATTGGACCAATCAACAGTTGCGAGCGACACAAGGTGTTGATAGTGAAGGTGAAGGTCTGAAGGTTGACACGAAGGAGAATTACCTCTGCACGCGAAGCTGTGTTGTACATTATGTAAAACCACGACCCTGACCGTGTTAATAGTGTGAATTCAATCGTTTAGAGGTTGCTCCCTCAACTTTCAATATATTTGACAGTGCCTCAATCTATGAAATGCTATATTTCTTCACACCGATTTCAGGAATCGTCTACCTCACAAAAATTTCTAAACTCTTCAGGGGCTATTAAAAAACCCCCGCCGCAGCATACCTGCAGACTAAGCGAGTTTCTATTGGATTTTTACTCATATTAGATTTATTCCCTATTAAAATAATATTAGTTTTGCACCCGTTAGATTTGCTGCTACAGGGAAGCAAAAAGGGGGTTTAGTTGTAAAATAATAATATAGTATGAAATAAATAAATTTGCAAAATTAGGTCAAATTATATTTCTTCATTTAAACAAGCAAACTACAAAAGTTTACTTTTTTCTATAATAATTACATGAGAGTCTTAGACAATTTTCGATTAGCCTACTTGAACATTTAATCTCCTCAACCTTAAATTCTACAACAACGTTTCTATGAAAAAAAAACTATTTGTTTTGAGCTATACACGATAGTTTTAATTGATCTGAGAATTTTAATTTTTTAAGGCTAAAGACATGTAAAAAAAATTGACAAATTTCAAAACCCCATAACAACTCCAATCCCCGATTTACTGGTTCGTTTGCTCATTCAAGTGGATCAAAATCCAGCCCTACTACACTCTCATGCCGAATGTCATCAAAATTGAATCTAGTTATCTTGTTCACGAACATTCGTATATACTCTATGACCATAATAAAATGCTAGTCTAGATAATAAACTAAGCAAATTTTAAGTAAACATGTTCCCCATTACATTCCGTACCGTCCAGTTTCCAATTTACGTCAACAAATTATATTTAATCAACGAACCCTCTGTAATTACGTGGTCTGCCAGCAAGGGTCTCTCACACTGTTGGAGACGGCTCGCTTCAGCTGTTCAGGTGTTCCATTCAAACGTCCTTTACAAGCAATCTGAAAGTGTTTCACTGCAGCTACCCGATCCTGATCCATCTGTGGGGTTTTTGTGGAGCTTCGGCCGAAACCATTGTGGGGCGGGAGTAATGTGTCTACCTCGGTCGAGGTATTTAACTACCCTTTAAGAGGATTTGGATCAGATTACGGCTGAGTTATTTACCTTCGAGGATTAGGATTGTCCCTAGGAATGTTGTTTTTGCTTGGTTTTAGCGAATTTCCCTATAGGGAAGTAGCTATTACCGTAGGTCTCATGGTAAGACTTAGGCCCGGGACCGATTTACTTTTTCATTTTAATGTCCCCAGAGGCCAAAAACACCATTCGTTCAAATTTTTATATATGTATATATATATATATATATATATATATAGATATATATATATATATATAGATTTATATATATATATATGTGTCCGTGAACACGATAACTTGAGTAATTTTTATCCGATTTTGATGAAATTTGGTTTGAAGGTGTAAGGCGGGATAAACTTGAATGAGTTCGCGATCCAGCATGATCGGACCATGGGAACAGGGTTTTATGGGGGGTTTTATGGGGTAAAAATTGATTTTTCTCACTTTTTACCCTCAAAACACAAAATTTCCCAATTTTTCTCTAAACCTTCTTAAAGAGCTTTAAAAAACAAACAATTCAGTATATCTAAGTGTTTTTGTACGGTTATTGGTTACGGAGAAAACTAAAAAAATTGTAAATTTAAAATTCCCATGTTATTCTTATGGAGAATATTGTAAAATGTTGTAGTTTGCTTGTTTATGGATATATTTTGATCAAACTTGGCAAATTTATTTATTTTATAGTAAGCTATCAATATTTTACTAAAAACACACTACTTTATTAGTTTCCTTGTAGCAGCAAACCTAGGTACTCGTTAAACCTAATGTTATTTAAATAGATCAATTGAAAATCAATTCGGCCAAATGGAAATTCGCTTAGACGGCAGGTTTGCTGCGGCGGGGGTATTTAGTGTTGTGACTATTTTGGTGTACGTGTTAACCAGTGCTGGTGTTAGCTCAAATGGAGTGAACGAATCTTTAAAATATAGTGGTCAGATGACAGTGGAACCTCGATAACAAGTTACTCTTAATAATAAGTGTAATTTTTAAATCCCCTTGAATTTAACCCCTAATCAGGTGTTATCGCAAACCTCGATAATAAGTCAACCTTTAACAAGTCCTATTAATTAATCCCAATGAAAGTCTTGTTATCGAGGTTCTACTGTATACAAATTCACATAAGGGGTAACGCGACTTTGCTTAGGTTCAAATTGGTTTGTAGTTGAAGGTAATTCTTACTCAAAGCATAGTAGAGATTATTGCTGAGGTTAAATTTGTTGTCATAGTTGGATTGCGAAGGAAATGATACGTTATATTTGGGAATGGGAACACATATTGACAAGGTGGCTGTGTTTTTCTTGTGGTTTACTTGATGTAGAGAAACAAAATCCAATTTTTAGTGAAGTGTGAACTAATTCTTCTTCGATAATTTTTCTACGATACGTTGTACAACTTCAGCCACGAACACATATTTCCGCCTGTCATCGATAGCAAAACATTCGTTCCGCTTGCAATGGAGATAGTGGATACATTTATTTAGACATGACATAGAGAATGAGTCAGATGTTTATCGCAGGCCGTTATGAGCACGAGGTTCACAGGCTATCGTCTGAACTGTAGCCCTAAATAACAGATATATTTAAACTCTAATACATCTGTTAACACTCTTTGTTTTTCTTAACACTACCAGGAGATTGAGGAAAGACTATGCAAGGAGTTTCTTGCATAAATATCTGCCTTGTTGCAAAAACAGTTTGGTTGAAAGTGTTTGTAAAACGCTGCATACAAATCATGCTCCAAACTGTTATGACGTTCTGTTAGCGGCTGTGTGCGATGAGTGATGAAATGTTGTCAAACAGTTACGGTTGCTTGTCTGTAAACAACACACCGCATAGTAATGTGGTCACTGAATGCGTTTTCACTATCTATTGGATCTAATGGAATGGTTTGTTGTGGTTACGCAATGTATGATAGTAGGAAGTGAAGTTGTGCAATCAAACTGCGTTTGGAAATTCATGGATGATAAATTGAACAATTTGTTGTCGATATCAAATAAGACGAGCAAATTTTGTGTTGAGATTTTACTCGTTAATTTTGACGAGGTAATGTGTAACGGAAATATAATTTCTAGTGCTTACCTTCAAAAATTACTGTAATCAAAGGCCTTTTTGATCTTGAGATATTTCTCGGTAATTTCTCGGCTTTAAATTTGTAAAAGTTCATACTAATTATTTTTCCAAGAGCAATAGCATTGCGTCTCCTTCAAAGTTATTTTTACTGTACTCAAAGAACACTATTGAGGGCCAATATTGTACCCTGTTTGGGGGAGGTTGTTGACCTTATTCCACCCTCTCTCCAGGGAAATATATTTTGGCTCCCTGTGTAACAACCCTACCTTTACCCTTTCAGATCCCATTAAACAATATCACACCATACAGCTTCGCCACGCCCTGACAAAACACTAAACGTCTGAGTGATTTTTATGGTTATGGATGTTATTGTCGTAAACATATTTAGCTTCTTCTGTCGGCCAAAATAGTCGATTTTATCAGAATTAGATTAATGGTTGTTAATTTTCTATTGAACAAGGGTTAAGCTGTTGTGAAATAAGTTCGACTTTTATTCCAACTTTTGGCGCCAAAGTTTTTTTGATGTTACGACGGATATAAATTGCGATACAGTATATTGAAACCACATTGAAACAAATCTGCTGTGGAAACGTCCATTTGGTATCTTGAAGAAAAGATCAGCTGTTTTACTAACTTTATTTCTAGGTTAAAACATACCTAGAACACTAAACGAGTTAATAAATTCGTCAAACTGGGTTTATGTGCACTTCTTTTATCACAATTAATCAAAATTGGTTTCATCCAATTAATCAATTGATAGTACAATCTTTGAAGTGTAGTATCTGGTACGTGTAGGCGTGGAGTGTGGGCGGCTGATGCTGATGGTACTGTACGGTACTGTACTGTACTCGGAAGTCGGTCTGATATATTGTTACACAATGTAACGAATGCAGAAATGTTGGGAGTTGGCAATCGTGTGTGGTTGGTACCAATTGTGTATCATCAATTCGTTAGCACGGCAATATAGCCTGATTCAGAACACCAATAGATACATAGTTTACTCGTGCTGTATAGATAGAACGTTACTTTTGGAAATATGTCTGTATAATCCTTGATTATTGTTCAAAAAATGCTTCTACGATATCCAAGTAATCATGTTTACTGTGCTAGATATTCTTAATATTTCATATTTCTATACTTTATCCTTGACGTAGAAATTTTCATCTATTAAAATGGACCCACCAGCTGTTTTTCCGGCTCAAAGATAACATTGATTTTAGCGAATTTCCCATGTAGGGAATAAGCTATTTTTATTATTGAATTGAGCTTATATATTTCTATTATCTATATTTCGATTAAAAATTGTATGTTAAAACAAAACTCTCAGTCGGTCTATGATACCTTGTCTGTATAATACCGTACTTTTAGACATATGAATGAAATGCCACTTCACAATAGTGTATACAAAGCTGATAATAGTGATCGTAGTTAATTGTTATACAAAGGTAGATTATTTTTTAGGAATATATCAGTTTGACGATCAAACGATTGTATGAATGTCATAGAGTACACAACAGATGTTTGATTGGCTCTCGATACTCTGTGTAGTCGAGTTGATAACAGCTGTTTGCTGAAGCACTATTCGTATTGTCGGCTTGTCAACTTTAATAGATGAAGGGTCTGCACTTGGCCACAAAGTAGCTATGTGCTCAGCCTTTGTACAAGCTTAATTTAATTGATCTTGAAACGGCGCGCCGGGTTAGTTGAAACAATCATCACAAAGGGTGATAGGTTAAATTGGGTAGGCTAAATTTAATTATAATATTTTGTACATACTCTTAATACTGTATTGATTTATAGGTTATTAATTTAGTGTTTAGTGGACATTCGTTTTAGGACTGTTGCAAGGTAAGCATGTCCCCAACTCTTGTTTTGAGATGCCACAAAACAGTAAGCACACAAGCATTTTACAAAACAGTTTTGAGTAGGCATTTTAAGATTACGAGGACGAGGAGCATTTGCTTATGTTACATTATTGTGGTGTTTAATTCTTTAAAAAATTGATAACTGTGTGCGCCAGCGCCGTTCCGTTCTAGTAACTTGTCTGTATTGATAAAAAATGTGGCAAAAACTATTGAAGGTCCTTGCCAAAAGTTTGATTTATCTAAAATGAAAGGAGGTCATTACATTTGGGTGATATGTAAAAACGTCATCTTGTTGTTTTTCTCATTATTTTCTGTACATCTACCAGTCTTAAAAATATTTTGTGAAAACAGTATGCCTCTATACAAATTAACGAATTTCTAATTTTTACAATAGTGTGGAAGTTGGATATTTATCTGGATTTTGTGTATTACTTAAAAATAAAATCTTATAAAATAAACTGAGTCAAGTGAAGCCGTTCATAATTAATGTTACAGCTCAATAACCACTCGCGAACATACGATTTACGACTGATGAAAAATGTAATCAATTTTTACAAGAAAAAAAAACGTTTAACATTATCTCAGCTTAAAAATTTAAAACAAATCGTCAAACTTAAATGAACTGAGTCAACGCTTTGTATGCAGCTGTTCATAATTAATGTAGTTTTAGCGAATGTATCCCAGTCGCAGCACTAGAGGAACTAATTTGCATTAGAATCGCGCTAAATTAATTACTCTGCATAAATTGCTTGGCTCCATCGCGCTGGGATTGTCGTTGTTTGACTTGAGTTTTCCCTGTCATGTCGCCAGTCGAGATAATACATTGGTACTTGAAGTACACTTTGGCTTTTCTTGAATTTTTTGGTACTGGGATTACTCCAACAAAATTTAGCTTCAAACCGAGGACATTCTTTTTGGTGGGACATAAAATGTTTTAATTTATGGGTCCAGGCTATTAGAACTGTTGTTTCGCCAGTTTATAATTTTTTTTTTATTTTGTCTCAATAAATAAATTTGAAATACATTTAATCATCGGATTCGAAATACATTTAAGTAAAAAAGAACATAAAATGTGTTTACAAATAAAAATATAAAAAAAACAACTAATCATGCTATTCTTTTAAACTCACGACAGTATAATTGCATTCCTAGTCTCCTCAGAAACGCATCTCACAATTTATCAATAAATGGACACTTTCGTTGAATATAATATTTCAAATCAATTTCAGCTCGGCTCAAATCTGATAGAAATACAATAAATAATTAGAGACAAATTCATATGTTACATAAAATGAATCAAGTTGAAATTATAAACTGTGCTAATTTTAAATATGGCAAAGATGTCCATACGCATAGCCAGAAAACCATAAAAATAAGTTTTTATCCTTAAATATTCACAATAATCAATTTTATCCACGATGCTCTACCTAATTTAATCAACGCGAAAACATTAGTGGGTGAATATCTTGTTCGTGTTATGTCGAGTTTTGAGCGAAATATTGTAAATATTTTCAAAGTGAAGTTATTCGTCGAAATAGCAATGTACATAAACACAAGACTGTACTAAGCAACAGCGACAGCGGTGAATCAATTGGCAAAGTGGTCGAGACGTCTCAATTTGTTTTGTTCATCTACTACAGGCACGACTGTGCGATCAGAACTGTTTAGTCGATTCATCAGTTAGTTGAAAACATTGTTGATGCTGTAGAAAATATTCATTATTCATCGATGGGTAAAACAAAGGTCCTCCACCTTTTAACCGTGTAAAGTTTGGCGTACTTAAAAAGTCTATTGATATCCTTTCTCTCTTTTCTATGTCAATTTATGTTATTTTGAATTTTAATTAAAAAATACCTAAAATTTCCAATTTTTGTTTTTCACATCTATGATAAGATCCTTAAAGTTGGGGCTGCTTTAAGTTGGCGAAGATTGTTTTTTAGTTGGGTTATGCCTACTATGAAGTAAGACATTCCATTCGTAAGTGCTCGAGTATTCAAAAGGTTGCCGCTTCGATCCAGAGGATAGTCAGTCACAGTTGATCTTAGTAACAAAGCTGCACAAGGAATCCCGCTCAATTTTACACACATAGATTGGCAATATATGAAAATGATCAAACTGTATCAGCTAGTCTTATGTATTCACCAAACATGAAGCAACCGTTGTTTTAGAGTTGGTTGTCAGGACCACTAATTAATTCAGCTGTAACTTATCACGACTAGCACTAAAGACTGATCTCGTATTAGGTAAGCAAAAGACTGAAAAGCTTCAGGATATAAATTAGCCACTCGATATTTTCACTCAATAAGCCAATAATGGGCAGCCAAACAGTTTCAAGTGTTGATGTTTACGTTACCAGTTAGCCTAACAAGATAGCGGTGCGGCTTCGCTATTGACTGTTTATTGCATTAGGCGGTCCGTATCACTTCGACACCTGGCTCGACTTGACGAGATTGCACAGGAAATCAGTTTACCTACGATATTGCCGCACTCTCCACAGCTTTCCATAGTAGAGGTGTGTTCTTGATGGAAGTTGTTTGTGGAATTGTGTCTATATTTCCTATTCGTGGATCTAACATGTAGCTGTGAGTGGACAGATCTAAATCAAGCGTTGTTAGAAGAGTATTTAATTTGTTTCACGGTACGGGAGAATAGTGTGGACTCGTATCGTAACGAGTAAAATGCAGCCGAAATTTCACTTCAAGATCATGTCTACATTCCGTATAAATTTCCTAAACAATCGCGCAGACAAGTAAGCGTTTGTTCTATTGCATTAAGTTTGATTTTTTTCTCACTTACACCATTGACTTTTTTATATTTTCTGAATGAACAGTTCACTACAGTTTTTTAAAGATGAGTGAAATGTTTTAAAGAGTAAGTGTCGTTAGATCTCAGGTTATAGAATAATTATTTTTGGATTACATAATTTAGGGATATTGTCCAATAATCGTGACTTGAGAAGTTTTACTGAAAAACGTTTATGATTTGGCTACGGACAACGCAAATAATAATTAAGTTTTAAGTTATAGAGACTAAATCATGCGTATATTAAATGCAACACCTCAAAGAGCTTAACGAAGACTTTTACACCGAACTGTTACGCTCGAGCAAATATCGGTTTTAATACTCTGCTTTGTTCAGAGATATTCCCTTATCCATTTATTCCGCTTTAGCTCCCGCCTCGGTGCGCTCCAGTTGTTATAACTCTCGTTTGCCATGGGACACAACTGCGCCGAGGTAAAAAACATGCTGAAATTAAGTGCATTATGGGCATTTTAGAAACATGTACTCAAATTGTACATTATTTGCTAATATTCTCCAAATTCGACTTGTATAACCCTCTTAACATTTTTTTAAAGTTGTTTTTATTGTAAATGCTAAGGGTTTAAGCTGTAATTGTTTTCTTTGGATTTAAAAATATAATCCAAGATTTTATAGCAAGTTTGTAATACGTGCGTGTTACATTTACTTGAATAAAAATAATATAAATCAAACACTTTACTCCAACTAGCTTATGTGGAAATGATGCGATATGAATAATTCAAGTGTTGAACATGAGCGCGGTTCGCAATAATAGTTGCTTCTCGACCGTGAAATGTGGACAGACGGAACGACGGACGTGGACAGGAAAAAGTCACGGTGGGCGACGACGGACCGTCGGACCATGGACTGGGGCATGGCATGTGGAATTGTGAACTTGTGACATAGTTCTCGTCTAGTAGTGAAAATGTCACTGCGCTTCGGCTACTATCTGTAAAAGTTCAAATGTTATTAATAGTTCAAAAATGCACCCTGCTGCCTTTCATTATTGGGAATTTAGGTGAAAGATCCTGTCTGATCCTGTCTCTGAATTTGTCTACAAATTAAGATTGAGTTTGCATAAAAAGCGTCTCTTTTGGGAGGGATAATCGGCTAAAAAGTCCTTCTTAGCAATATATACAAGTACATTTTAATCTACTTATTATAAAAGGAGTCTAGTGTTTCCTAAAATATTGAACAATTACCGAAGTAGCCAAAGAAGATGCATGTCCCATTGTTTAAGCAGTATAACAAGACATGGAACTGTAAGAACGCCGTGTGGTGGGTGGGGTCGATGACAGTCTACGGTCCAATATCACCACAACGAGCACTAAACTGTTTAATTACGTCGTTTGTCGATCGATCGAGTCTTTACAACCCGGCCAGCCTTGGGACCCGTGTGTGGGACGTTCTAGAGCCTTCTTTCCCTTCTGTTCTGTCTTGATCATGTTTGGAGTTCGTTCTACCAGTATATTGCAATGTAGAAAAAGCAAAAATGTTTTATGTGCTGTAATTACTAATGAGTGTAACCAAATGTATCCCCAATCTTGGAAAATCTTTCGCAACAACGCATTGTCTAGTAAAATACCTCAAGTCCTCAGTTTTCCGGACGCCGAGGAAGCAGTTTCCACCCTGGGGACGGAAGCGGTCCAATTGCACGTTGGTAGATCGGACCGTAATGCGGCGTGTTATCGATTAGGTGGAAAGTAAGACTTTCTAAAATCATTCTTTGCGAGAGGAAATGGCACGTTTTTCTCGGGAGCGTAACGGTGCCGTGATTCGCTATGCTCTCGCTTGGCGCCGATGCAGTTGTATAGACGGTGCAGTTGCAATCAACTATATAAGATTGTTGGTTGCAATGTGCGGCGTCTTGTATCTCTAGTAGACCTACCTGTTCAATATATCTCTCTCGTAGGATCTGTTTGGTCACTTTGAATATTGGATAATGATAATTTTATAAAATTTCATAATGTTCTAGCCCGGAATTGTTTTACACATTACTTCAGGCTAGGTATAGAGGGTCAGGGTGTCCAGGCATTATCATTTGGATTTTTAGATAAAATCCATAGGGATTTGAACCCGGGACCTCGCACCCCGACACAACTTCTACTGTCAAATACTTGCACTAAACGAAATTAATAGACGATGCTACGATGGATTGGGAAAATAAAATGATTTCTACGCAAAAATAATGGTTGGAAAAAAGAGGTTTTTAGTTCAACGAGCAAGGTAATTTTTCCTGTTTGACTTTGTTTGAAACCAAATAGGAGATACCAAATGTAAATGAGTTCCGTTTCTGATATCTTCTAGATGAAATTAGGCGTTTCACGAAGTTTATCCAGTCAAAAACAATTTTTATTTTCAGAGTCGTAAACTTCCAAGAGACAGCCACACCTCGATACAGTACTTTTACGTTGGAATAGTCTACAATTGTCGAAGTGTGCTCTTCGCATTCCTGGCTAACACGTGAGTCCTTGGTTCGGGGAAAGGATACGATTACTCGGCCCGGCGTGCAACATGTTTCCAGGGAATTGGAGGGAATGTGCCTAGACAGCGAGGCACCGCACACCGCCACATGATAACTACATACCTAGATAACGTGTGTTAACATGTGTGACCTACTATGGTGGTGTAGTGTAGTCAATGTGGCTCGAAATAGTGTGGTTTGGGACTGTAATAGCAATCCGAATGCTGGTTCCAACTATCCGAATGGTAATTCGAGAATGCTATCCAAATCCTAGTTTAGTTAGATACTGTGTAAATTAATTGTCCTAATGGGGTTTGAGACTCTTGGTTATCAGAACCTTACTTTGGAACTGTACGAATTATCCGAATGCTGGTCTCAACTATCCGAATGGTAACTGACGAAACTGTCAGTTATCCGATCCCTACTTTGACACTGTACGAATGATCCGAATGCTGGTCTCAAATATCCGAATGGTAACTGACAAAACTGTCAGTTATCCGATCCCTACTTTGTACGAATGATCCGAATGCTGGTCTCAACTATCCGAATGGTAATTCGAGACTCAATAATCCGAACCCTACTTCAACGAATTACCCGAATGCTGGTATCAACTATCCGAATGGCAATTCGAGACTCAGTTATCCAAACCCTACTTTGAAAATGTACCAATTATACGAATGCTGGTCTCAACTATCCGAATGTCGAGACCGAGATGGTCAGTCATCCGAACCCCACTATGAGAATGTGCCAATCGTAATGTCATCGTATACTCATGTTTAGGTTAAAATATGCCCATAGGTTGGGCAATCAACTCACGCACGGGTTTACCATCTCAATTGGTAACGATTCACAAAATAAATATAAATTAAAACCTTATTAAAATGGGGGTTTGGAAAATCTAGTTAAAACTTATATACATCTTTGTTTTGTATACTACACTCAGTTAATATTTATTAAATTTAATCTGTTTTGTCATGACACTAATGACATTTTATTTTTCAGGTAAGATGATCCACAGTTCTCGTTGAAGAGGTGCTAGTGTAAGGTGTGAGTAAAACTTGACTCTAGTTAACTCTCTATTTGTATCGTGTTACTCGTGCTTTTTACGTCAGATTGTAGACTCCTTTGTAACGTGATGTAGACACACAATTACGTTACGTAGAGTTGTATTTTAGTTGACATTCGGCGTCTGAGATTTTGATCTTTGATTTTTATTGTTTGATGTACGGTCAACATTAAATAGTGTTGTTTCGTAAATTGACTAAATTTAACTGTCCTTATGACAGTTTCAAATTTTGTTTGTGGGGAATGGAGTTAAATTTGCTTAAGTTGTTGAATGGGGTCACGGTTAATCCAAAAGATGGAATAATTTAGTTTAGTGGTTTAAACTCCGTTTCTCTTTGTATTCTATTTCTAAAGTCTTAAATTGATCTAAAATTAACTATTTAAAGTCTGAAGATATCAGAGACGAGATTACGTAGTTAAATTTAAGCAATTTTAGAGTCAGCTGAAGATAATTTAGCAATTGTAGTGTTAGGTAGAACAATTTCAAACGACGATACGTTAAATTTTTACTTAAATCTTAACCTAATGGTATTTTAATTGTTCTGAAATATTATAATTAGCGAAACGTAGAAGGCCATGTAAGTTTTGAAGGTAGTGTGAAGCAGACAAATGTCTCGACGGTGTGCGGTGTGAGAAAGTAGCAGATATCCGGCGTGACGGGTGTAAGGCCACCCATTAAACTGTGAACATCTCCGACTGTAAATCCTTTATTTCCCCAGACCAATCTGTGCTTTTCGCCGTTCACCGGGTTTCTTTAGAAATCCCCGCTCTGCTGCAACCTTCAAAGCTCTTTTGAATCGTTAACGTCAAAGGAAAACGGGTTGAAATATTCTTGGTTTATTGCGTTGAGAATCATTTTATTGTTGTCGATTTTATCAATCGTTTGTCAATGGGTTTGAACAATGTCAATATTATGTGACGTAGAAGTATTGTTGTAAGTGTAATTATGATGTAATTGTAGTTTAGCGAAGGAATAATCTGTATGCAATGTACATATATTTAACTACTTTCCTAATAACTAAATTACTTTATTTTTTCCGGCCAACTTACCATACGCGCAAGGCTGGTTCAAGCTGGTTAATCTTTCTAAGCAGTTAAATTCAATGCATTTACTTTGTTGGAACAATCGGAAACACATCACCTTCGACATGTGTCTAGACTTGTAATGTTGAGTGTTAAGCCATAGATTGCTTCTAGTAGGTAGTTGAGTAAACCCGTCAACTAAACACTCAAGATCCGTTTCGAATTATACATTTTGTTAGAAAAAACTATGGAAAATTCGATCAATGCATAGTTTGAACAAATAAAAATACATAGCTATGGATGGATAAAGATATTTGTTTGTTTAAATTTGAGAAGAGCTGGTCTAGTGGTAGAGCGCGGGACTTCTGCACTTCGGTCCCAAGGTCCTGGGTTCAGATCCCGCCAGTCGCCAAGTGATAATGTAACAACTCATAGGTATAGCCTGATGTTGAATAGTGTGAAAAATTATCCCAGTCTCGTGACTAGTGTCATAAAACAAAACAAAAATGTTCAATTTGAACAACATTACTTCTCAAAGCTTTCAGTACGGTAATTTTATAAAATTATGAATTCTAGCTCGAGCTTTTTGTCCGGTCTCAGTCAAGACTGTTAGGTCTGGAAAAGATTAAACGTTTATTGACACGTAAATGTCACATTTATTGAGCGTGAAACATTCCATCGTGACAGATGTGTCTCGTTCGTTACGTTCAGTCACGGATGCGGGCGAGTCTACGGTCCGGGCTATTGGGCCTTTATGTGTCCATTTGTCACCGATTACTGACAAGGAGTATTAACTTATGTTTACCGAGTTTTATGTGTTTACAATGCCACAAGGTCGTGAGAAGTATCACGGTTCTCATCTAAATCAACACTCATGCGGAACGAATTTGAAACATGCAGTAGAAAATACTGCTGTTTAGAAAATATTACACGTGTCCGATTATTGAAGAACTTAGGTAGGACAAGATGTTTTGGTGTGCTTGATGAACTTCCTGCCCCGAAGAATTTAAACTGTACAGGTCCGATAACAAAACTGAAATACCCATAGCTCTGATTATAAAATGGGTCTTATCAGCACAGATCCTGTGGAATTAAAATATTCCCTTAGGCCCGATTGAAGCCAACCCCCTCTTGAAATGCGATGTATGGATGAGATACACTGTGCAGTACACCCCTTTCATTTTCATAACGAATTGGACGTTTGCCTTTATGTATAGTTTAGCTGCTAAATTATATTTAGTATAGCCGTAAAACTGATACACCTACGTATATTGTAACGATTGTCTCTCCGAGACGCTTCCTAACCGCAATGTTTTCTGTATTGTTGTCATAACGGCATACTAACGTAGATTATTTCCAAATAAAAATAGCAGCACTGATCAAATCACACACTTAAAACTCAATTAATGTTACTAAAATATAACATGTACATTTATACCTACCCATTCATTCTTAGGACGAACATAAACGTATCGAAACTTAAGGTTTTTAACATAGGTTCGATAAGTTTTAACCTACAAACAGTCCAATAGTATTCGGAGATATTGTAAATTAATCATTTATACTGAGACGATGTACACTGAGGTATTATTGACCGTTGGCAACGCTAGGAGCGTTGGCGTCGGTGACCGTGTGTCGGCCACGCGACGGTGAAGGTGAAGGGAGCTTAGAACTGGTTCGGTCATCTCGACCAACCAGTTTGGAACAAAAACAACGCTTATTACTGTACAATGACTGCGCCAGCCCGGTGGGGGCGGGGGTGGGGGGTGTCACTGCGACTGCGCACTGCCGAGCATCTACAGGCTGTTGACGTGTAACAGTAATCGGTGTTCCGTTTGTACGTTTTTGGTGCTCAATAGTTTTCACTATCATAGTTTGATTAAATTCATTATTGTAACTAAACAACATTCCAACCCCGAGTAAGGATTGAAATGAAATGGTGAATGAAAATAAGTTTAATTACAATACAAACACAGGGCGAGCATTCACTTTATAAATACTTATACATTCAAATGGAAAACACTTGCACTTGAAAATAGTGGTCAATCTTGATCCTGCTTGTTAACAATTCAGCGACAATTCCCTCCAAATATTTTACGTACAAAAAAGGCTACGCCTACAGAAAAATAGCAATGGTTGAGGGACGTGTATAAATGGAAATATGTAATTCCTTCTAGGATGATTAGAGATAATATTAAAATTAATATGTGATAAGAATTGATTTTACGTTGAAGAGCGTGAAATACACAGTCCTTACGCTATTAAGACGAAGGACAGCAGAGACCATTGATTAACAAACACATTCCTTAAATCTTTAACTATGTTGACACTCAAGAATAGATTCTTTGATTTCACAAACGTCAAATATAAATGTGCTTTGATGACAACTGAGCTATACTTTGAAGAAGATTTACAGTAAATTAGCTCATCAACAGAAACGCCATAATGGGAAGTTACACTAGAGATCGTGAAATTTATCAAACGCGTCTTACTATGGGGATTTTATCATGCAATAGATAGGGAGAGTGGTAATGTGAATTAAAATGTGATTTGATTAAGGTAGTTTCTTTTTATTTTAAACCGTTTGGTTTGATTAATTTAATGGCCCTACGATGTGCTCCTGGCGTACTCCACAATCTTTCACTTTATCCGTTAGGAGAATCATTAATAATGCCATGTAACTATCCATCATTCTTTGTCCGTCTGCCTCTGTTATTTCACCTTCCGCATTTTAACACTTCAAGTTGAAAATATTACGTAAAAAAACTACATTCGGGTTTTCATGCACAAGATGTTGTAACTCGAACTCAATCTTTATAAATACCATTGGTGAGTGCGTGGTTATAGTGCTCGCATTGTCAATAGTGGTTGCCGGATCAATCCTGAGAAAAGTCAGTAGCTTTTTGATGATTCGAAACTGAACCCAGCTGTCTCTGATCATTAGGTTTTGAATAAATAATGATCATGACTAATGAAACAGCTGATCTTAGTCAGTAACAAAGCTACACAGATCATCACACTCCATTCGACATTCATCGTTCATAGTTAGGTTAAATTACACACCTAGGCGGCGTTCCTATCCCAATTGATGATGATACTGATCGTAGTGACACTTGGAGTGTATGAAGCTATGTATGTACTGCAGACGAGTGTGATATATCGAAGTTCGCGACTGTCACAGCTGATCTACCAGTAGTGGACAACGGTTGACAGGTGACGTCTGACAGATGACATATCAACAGACGTTCTGACAGATTATTTATATTTTCCCATCTATACGAAGCACGTCTCACTATTGGAATATTGATGACTGTATTTCTCACTGCTATAATTTTAATGGACCAATACAGTATTATGTTTTCTAAATTTTTGTGTAAAATATTACTTTTAGTTTAAAGTGTTTCTGTTCTGTTTCCAATTGTGATTATAATAGCTTTTCTATTGATACAACCCTTAAAAAACTGTTATTTTGTGAGAGGGTGTTTTAATATTCAGCTGGATATAAATTCTCCTAAATTTCTCGTCGTTGACTTTTTCATTTGAAATAATAAATAGTAATTTTTTAATCAAGTGCACTGAATCGCTTTCTAATGGGTTTGCTTACGATTACAGTAAAATACCTTCAATTATATCGGATCTTGCCAACTACACTTCCAATCAAGATCAAGTATCTGTTCGGTACAAATTGCACAACAATAGAGCAGAATTAATTTCCTTTCTGTTACGAGTGAAGCAATAAAGGCTCAAGTTGTTTACAAACGCTAAGCCCTTAAACAATGCGTTTCCATTAAGTCTGTTTCGTACTTTATTAAACTGGCGTTGAAGGAATACATCAACGTTTGTATTAAAATTGGTAATTTTTCACTCGGGAAGCTTGTTTCGTCAAGAACGATCAATTTATGCGGTTCTTTGTAGTAATAAATTGCCTTTCTGGTTAATACTCTTCATTTTTTGAAGTTTTCACACAAAAAATGTTGTTAGGGTACATAATGAAACAAAATACCCCCGTCACAGCAAACCTACAGACAAATTCCGTTGAAAGCGTCTGATTTATTCTTAATTGAAATAAATAAAATTAGATTAACGAGTACAGGGTTATTGCTACGGGGAAGGCAAGTGGATTCCATTCTAAAATCAAAAATATAAAAGTTATGTTATCCACTTTAGAGACCCCTTTTTTGACAATGTCCATCTCGAATCTTTAACATCACTAGGATATCAATTAATTTATCCCTCGACCCTCACTAATGTAGTGACCCCAGCACGTGTACCACTTACCACTTTACACCCCCCCCTACATCCCCCCCCCCGGAACTGAGAGAGGTGGGAAGTTACGGGCAACACCTTGTTACAACAAACAGCCCGCTCTCAACAATGCTTCCTTGTTGAGATCAAGCAACGGCCAGTAAATAACAAACTTGCACTCTCGCTCTCTCCTTCGATGTAGGAACGGCAAACTTGTAAAAAGTACAACACACTACATTTTGTGGCCCGATAGAGTTACGTAATCTGTAGTGTTTTCTTACGAGAAATTGTAGCAAAGGAAGGAATTGTGCAGACAATAGGTTAGACATATTTTTCCACCTTTGTCCTAAACTTTACATTATCCATAGGTCAACTGCAGTTTAAAATACCTAGGTGTTTATGATTAGGTCTAATTCAAGAAAGAGGCATAAATGGCCAAAAGAACTATGTAAAATTAAGGCATTAGCCAATTGAAGAAGCTAAAGAGTGTTCAATGGTGGCTATGTGATGGATGGAACTAGTCCTGTATCCCTCGGGTCTATCCATCATCCATCTCCATCATCCAGTAGAAGGTAATCACTCTTGACGCCGCCACTTAGAAAAAGTCTACGTCCGAAGCCGTTTCTTATAACTAGACGAATCTAAAGTGGAAATACGAGTTTAAACTGCATGTTCATGTTTAATGGCTACATTTAGAAGGACTGACTTATTTTACTGTACGTAGCTACTGCACATTGATTGTCGTTGCCACAAATTGTTGGATGTTTGAGCGATCTTAGTGAAAGTATTGCAAGGTTGCCGGTTCGATCATGCCAAAAGGGGGACGATGAAACTGCCCCGATATTTTAGGTACGGTTTATATGATGAAACTGCCCTGCTCATTACAGAAGCAGGCTGGCAGGAACACTTAGAGGTGATGAATGTGACTTATACAGTAGGCCTACATAGATCCACCAGTACATTGCTAACTTTATTACATACACTTGATATGCAGGTTAATACAGAGCGCTGATCTCTGCGCATTGCTTGCATACACAGTACAGTGTCTCTAAGGCAATTACTGTTGCCACTGTCACTGTACTGCAGTGTGCAGTGTGCAGCAGTCCTTGTTATCTAGAAATGTTCACACTGTCATGTTTTATATCGGAACATGACTCGTAGGTTATCATGTTTGTGTGAACCGTACATCAACGGAGTATTTCCGTTAGAATCAATGGTGTATTTAATTTGTTTATCTTGCTAAGCAGACTTGGGAAATATAAGTACATCAGTGTTGCAGTGAGTAATTCTTAAACCACCTCTTCATATAAATGCTGATGGTTCTCATACTAAGATGTGAAAATGTTAGTAGAATATTGTCCATTTTTGCTGTGTCACTTTTAAAATTCGTAATCGTAAGCTGTGTCTTAATTTGACTGTTTTATGTAATTTCTTGACTTTTCAAGGGTATTTTTTTACTGACAGACAAATGTCTCTGCAATTATGTCAATGCTAATCTTCTCCTCTATGCATAGTAGACTATGAACTCTAATGGTCCTAGCTGTTGTCGGATTGGTGGCAATTACAGGGTTATTCCTAGAACACTTTGGTCCACTTGGCTCAGTTGTAGTGGGTGTATACAGTGTACAGTGGTACAGGAAGTGGCTGAGAGTGTCTAATGCAGGACTATAAAATGATGACGGGCTTCCTGGAGGCTATTTACAGGACCCTTCGACAACTCCGTGTTTGGTCAGCTGCGGACTGCAGGGCTGAGCGTCTTACTTGGAGCACGAGCAAACAGTATAAATTTGATCACGTATTGTATGAGCTAAATTTAGTTGAAACCCCTTTTCAAGTCTTAGTTTCTTGTGTAAAGGATTCATTAAGTTTTGAGTACATACCATTTTGTTAAGCTCTTTCATTTCTCTCAGGGTGAGGTTTTTATTTGTAATTTTCTGTATCAAATATTCTAAACTCCAAAGTTATTTTAAAGTCAATTAATTTGTGCAAGAGAAATAAACAGTTGAAATTAGCTTATTTTGGAAAGTTTTATTCGTCTTGAATACTTTATTTAAGGCCCTTCTTTCTTCGTAAGGTGCGATGTTCTTTTTTTAATTATTCAGTTCTAATTGAAAATTTCTTTTTAAACTACCGAGGTGCTTTATATAGGTTTTTTTTATAGGTAAACAAAGTGTAAAAAATAAATTTCTCTGTTGAAACGACGCGACGTGTAGTTGGAATCCCCTTCTAATATCTAAAAATGGTTTGTTATGAAGGATCCGTACTGTTTTCCTTACAGTTATTTAGGTTGAATGGTTGATGTTCCTATTTTAAATTCGCAACTCGTTCATGATGTTTTGTGACAAGCTTATTGTTTGATACCAAGTTTGGTTTCGGTGTACTATTGTATGAAGCAACTATTAAATTGCCAAAGGCGGCAAGGGACTCGAAACATTACAAAATTTAAAAACACAAACTGTAAGCCAATTGCCCAGTTTGGAAACACGAGATAAGCCGAGACCGGGCTAGACGACAAGCAGCACAGAAACAGTTTCTGTGACCTGGCGCGTTGCTAGGACACTGTCGCCATGGCAACGGCCGGGACTCTGCTTGGGGTGCCACCCCCGTACCTCATAACAAATACGTTTACTTCTAATACTTTCCAACTTTAAACTACCCCTTTGAGACTAGGATTTTACTTTTAAGGATATTTAACGTAGACGTCACGTAAAGCATGAACGCTGTGCGGTTTGGAGATGCACTTTGTTCACGGTCGGGTTGCTGGGCAGGTTCATTCTACGGGGGTGCGTTGGTGCGTTCCTCGTGTAATGTGAATCCGATATAACATCGTCCCCACTCCCTGTACTCTTGGTTAACTCTGCAATGAAGTACCTCTTCGCATTATAATCTGTGGCTCTTAATGTTGATGTTTTAGGATCGCAAACTAATTATAGATAACAGCTGGGCATAGTTTTTGTGGCTAAGCATAAAGTATTGTTCATTTCGTGTTTTCTACACGATCCCATGACTTTACTTTCGCTACTCTGTTTTTGACACGAACTTCTCCGAGAACGTAATTTTAATATGCCTAGAAACGCAGTTAGTTTTGTAATGAAATGTGACGAATGAAAAGTCGCATTTTGCATTGTGTAGCCTACGGTTTAAAAAAAAAAAAACTATAGAAGACTGTGGAAAGAATTTAACAGCGTTGTGTAAAGGTTATTTGATAAAAAGAGTGTGATTTCGATTGTTGTTTTGTTTTTGAGTATTGACTACATAAGTAGCTTCCACTCAATCAGCAGAGGTCAAACCTATTTAATAACCGTTTTTCCTCGTCCGGTCCTGTAAAATGCCAAACGTTGACAGACACGATGTTCAAAAACGGCATCGCTGTCTGTGCATTCATCAATGTCAATCCAAATGTTAGTTTCAATTCCACTGTTTCAGCGTGTCACAATGTAATACTCCTTGTTTACATGATTGACTTCGCTTCGTTTTATATCCGACTGCCAATATAACACTCGATGCTTTTTGTTCTCCTGCATTGAGTTGTTCGCTTTATATTTGGAAATTCCTACAGATATAGACCAATTAGTCGGAAGATAAGTCTTTAGTGTTCTGGGTATTCAGTAACTGGATACGTTTAAAGAACAGTAGAGATCTCTGTGGCCAAGAATGCCGGCATTCATACGCCCATCTTCCTTATTAACCTCACTTCCGTCCATCTAAAACGCATTAATTAACTCCACTCCTCGCTGCAGATCGTCGAAGTAAATTAGTGGACACTTTGGACAGGGACTGTATTATTATGGACTAATGATTGCTGAATGTGGATGGCATCATTGCTTATCATGAACAGTTATTAGAAAAGTAGAGAAGGAAAATTTTGCAAATGGTCGAAGAAAGTTTAAACTCTAACATTATTTCTTGGATTGTATAAAAACAATCAACTTTTTTACAGTCCAATAGAACTTTGCGATTCTGTTTTTAATGGACAAAAGCTAAAATAACGCGTGTTGGTTACTAAAGTAGAGGATTTTTGTAAAATCAAAGAAAATAGTATCCTCTTTAAATTTACACAAAACCTCTGGTTGTAAAAAAATGTGTATTGCTTCATTCATTTTCAAACAGATTAGTTGAGTAAATTTTTCAACGATACATAGTTGCTCTTTTTGACTTAGTAAAGGTATTAGTTAAATGGATATGGGTGTGCCGCCACTTGATCAGACAAAATTTACTCTGTTCAGTAATTATTTTCAGGAAAATGTACAACCAAACTGTTATAATCTTGTTGCTAACCGGGGTTACTGCAGTGAGATCGTTGCAGAGTTGAATCTTGGAGCTGTTGATAAGTTACCTTCTCATCGCTACAAATTGCATATAAATTGACTAGTAATTAAAACTAATTGATTCACATACCTAGATGAAGATGTTTAATAGGTTAGATTAATAGGTTTAATAACCTAGGTGGATTAGAAGGGGAAAATACTGTAAATGTTAACCACGGACAATAGAGTAATTACACTATTGTCCGAGTCACAACTGTATCTCTACCGTAATGATTGCAACTGTATTTCTGAATGAAGATTAACTGTAATGAATATTGGACTGGTAACAATACTGTCACGTTTTACCTTTGACTTTCCATGTTTAAGTTGTCGCTAGTTTGAAATAAAAATGGATAAAGTTGATTGACAGAGTACGCTGATGCAAGTTACAGATTTATGGCGTATACGAAAACTGGTTGACAAAGTAAAACTGATTGTCACATATCAGGGGTCGTGCATTATATAATTGCGCCAAAGGGTTCCTTAATTGCGCCAAGCCCTTAAAGGGTCCCAAACAATTTTCCTTGGTTGCACCTCCTAAGCACTAAGGGTGAGTTGCCGGCAGAAGGAATGTCCTTATTTGCATGTCATCCTAACTCATCCTAACCTAATCTAACCTAACCTAACCTAATATATCGAAACCAAACCTAACCTACTCAATTAGACACTCAAAGAGGGTCGCCACTTGGTGTAGTTAATGAACGTATTGGGTGGCTCCCTGAAGTAGTTGGCGTAATTTAGGAAGGTCAGTTGGCGCAATTAATGCCCGCCCAATTCAAGGGCGGATCCAGAGAAGTTTGGGTGGCACCTTCCAGGGGATCTGGGTATGGAAACCCCTCAGCCAGGGGTAGGTCTGAGGGCCTCGGAAAATTTTGAAATTTTGAACGGTACTGATCGATTATACTATACTGACACATGTATGTTGCCCCACCGATTACTGTGGCGATGTAGCTGTGCTAGGGTCACTGGTCGTGGAGGCGACCGCGGTGTTTGGACGAGCGACGTGTGCGTATGCGCGTGTTTTTGTCGCCGCATTCTCGGTGGCTCAGATTGCAGATTACGCCGTATTATACTCCGGCCACATTCCTGCTACGTCCGCTAATCAATCTTTCTTTGGATAATGTCGATCGTCCGTTACGTTTCATTAAATTGTTCAGTGTTTGGATTCCCCATTTTTTACATACCTTTTTGAACGACGTGGACACAATAGTGTTGGGTGGATGTGAAATTGTAATTCTGTGTATTTTGCAATCTTTACAATGGATTTTGTCTTCAATTATATATAATCGTATAGGTAACTGAAAAAAATTAAGTCCACCATTTTATTTAACCAAGTTCAGTTTGAGTGATGATCACCTGTCTAAACAATACACAATGCAATTCAGAAGGGCGTGTCAGTTTGGTTTTGTGTTCAGAACTTTTATTTTGTTCCCAAAAACTAATACTATTGTTAAACTTTTCTTTTTTTTTTGTTAGCAAAACAAACAACACATTTTTAATCAATTATATAATAATATATTCAATCTTGTATCTTCTTGTACTTTTATCTTCTCGACATTGTAACTATTTTCTATTGTCCATTGACACAAACATTATCACTGTATGTACTACGATAGTATCCGCATGTAAGTATAGTTGCGTCAGTCCGAATTATTTGTTATTTTACCCAGAGATACAGTTTACTTTGGCTGTATGTTGGGTTCGACGTAAGTTCAGTTTCACTGCAGACTCCGCTACTTGTTAGCAACGTCACGTTGGTCACCGTTTTGTGTATTCCTGGCTCTTCTACATTCAATCCTCCTACTTTTATTTCCTTCCCTTCTTCTTAGAATTTTAGTGAGACGAAATTTACGTTTTTTACAAATAAATACTTAAACAAGATTTATTTAGATTTTATTTTGTTTGTGGACCGGGTACTTTAAAGCTTATGAGTGTGAGAGGAGAAATTAGTTCTTCTATCTTTGTCTTGATATACCTATTAGCGTTAACTATAAAGCTTAATAATTGACAAAGGGGTGGGTCGCGGTTTATTTTTGTTATTAAATAGTTTTTCCTCAGGTTCAAATAACTGTGAAGTAATACACATAAGCGTAAAATATAATTAAAGCAAATTAATCTTGCCGCGCCAGCGAATCTGACAAAAGTACCAAATCCTTTAAATTATAGCTTAATCTTCCATTTTAAAGTGTTGACAAATCGTAAATGGAGCAAATATTTTGATTAGTTTTTTACCTTAGGTCAAACAAAAAACTGTATTCGCAAATTAAAATAAGAACCTCCAATAATTACACTCCACGTATGTAGAAGCTAGGCGTTATCTACGGGGAAAAGAAATAGTTGGTGAATTTCCTGCGGGAGGGTGTGTAAATGTTTAAACAGATAAGTAGACTATCTAGTGAGTGTGAGAGGGATGGTTGGTGGCGCCAAGGAGTCGACCCCTGGGACATCCGCGTAGTTACGAGGTGATCAGTTGATGCTGTTAGGCTGTTGGTCGTCAACAGTGGAAATCACTTGGTTTCTGTAACGTTAACCTCGACGTAGATTGTTTTGTGGTGTAATCACTGTTTATCACGTCCTGGCGCCTTTTCTTGTTTTGTTTAAGGGTGTTTAATAGTTTTCTTATTATAGTATCTTTTAGTAAGCTGAATGCAAATTTAGTATCCATATAGCAATGATTCATTATAATTTAATATTAACATCGATCAGCTGGTTAATTGGTTTCAAAATAAATTGAATGAAAAGAACATGAGCTTTATTAGCAAAATAATTTAAACTGTTAATTTTGAACATTGGTGCCGAAACTTTTGCGAATCAACTAAATGTCGACTACTGGAGCATTTACAAGGTCCAAAGTCAAGAAGTCTGCTATAAAATCTCAGGATTTTGATGGTAAAAATAATGAGGCAGTAAGTGATAAGCATATTCCTTTGTCGGTAAGATCTCATAAAACTAGCTCAAGTAGGAGTAGGAATGAAAGTGTTTTAGAGGTTATGGACGAATTGATTAAGATACAGGAAGAAGAAACGTCCCTTGTTGTATCATGTGCTAAAGCAAAGGCGGCGGCGGAGAAAGCAGAGGCAGAGGCAGCAGTAAAAATAGCAGCAGCTGAAGCAGAGGCAGAGGCAGCAGTAAAAATAGCAGCAGCTGATGAAAGACTTGCCCGAGTGGAGGAAGAAGCCAAGCGGAAGGAAATAGAAATGAAGAAGAAGCTACTTGAAGACAGACTGTCATCGCTTAGCAGGGAATCGTCAAGAGTCAGTAGCAGATCATCTAGGACTTCAATTTTTTCTCTTCCACGACCGTTGCCCACAAAGGAAGCTGTTGAAAAGTGGATGCAGACAAAGGATCAAGCTGAAGACATTAATAAAAATAACGTTTTGAAGCCTTGTACTAATGTTCCAGTAAATATTATGAAGAGTGTACAGCAGGAGGTATCCTTGCCGCATCACGAAGTACAGTCTAGTTTCCAGCCTCGAGAAGAAAACTGTGAAAATCCTCGAGAAGCAAGGACTGTAGCTTTCAGCGAAGGAAGGAGAATTCCTCGAGATGTTTCGTGTTTCCCTCGAGATTGTCAACCTGATAAAATGATATTTAGAGAGAAGATGCCGGCGAGAATATTGTCAGCTCTACCTAATTTCAGCGGAGATCTAGACCAATGGCCCGCTTGGATAGCTGAATACAGGCGATCTACTGAAATTAATGACTACACTGATTTGGAGAATCTTCAAAGACTTCAGAAGTGTATTACTGGAAAAGCTAAAGAAATGATATCAGCACTGTTGATATATCCTGAGAACGTACCAGAAATTGTTAATTTGTTGGAACGGCGTTTTGGAAGACCAGATATAATTATTAAAAATCTCATAGCAAGCGTGAAAGGTCGACCACCAACTAAGGACTACAAGCCTGACACTTTGGTTGCTTTTAGTGACATGGTAAGGAACTTAGTAGTTACGGTAAAATCCTTGAAGCAGGACCACTACTTGTTTAACCCACAACTTATGGAAGAGCTCACAGAAAAACTGTCCACCAACATGAAGCTCAACTGGGGAATGTTTGTCACTTCACCACAGTCTCAATTGAAACAACCAATTGGCCTCGACAGCTTTTCGACGTGGCTCTCTTCTGTGGCGGATGCAGCAATTATATGTACTCCCAGTACATCTACTAGTGGAAACTTTAAAAACATGTCATCAAGAAATGAATCAAACTCCAAGAACTTTGTATTAGTACAACATGAAGGTGACAAGAAGTTTAAAAAACGTATATGTGTTTGCTGTAAAAAACAAGACCATACATTGACAGAATGCAAGCAATTCCTAAAGTACGATGTAAATAAAAGATGGGAGACAGTCAAGAGTAACAGTCTGTGTTTCAATTGCTTGAAGACTAAACACCGAGCGATGACTTGTCGTAACAAACTTGCTTGTGGAGTTAATGGCTGCACCTATTTCCATAATAAACTGTTACACGTGACCTCAAAAGAAGAAGGTGCTAATAAAGAGACACCTAAATTGGAAATTCACAGTGAACATATGGGGTTTCAAGAAGAACCTGTTGCAAGAGTGTTGTTGAGGGTTCTCTCAGTAACATTGGTAGGAAAAAATGGCAAGCAAATTGAAACATTTGCTTTAATTGATGACGGTTCAACTATTTCTGTCATCGAAAAGGGATTGGTTGAAGAACTTGAAATTGATGGACCTACTAAACCTGTATCTTTCTCCTGGACAGATGGATCTGTTTATACAGAAAAAGAATCTCAGACTGTAACACTGACAGTTATAGGAGATACAGGTGAACACTTGACTCTAAACAACGTGAAGACTTTGACAGCCTTGCAGTTACCAATACAGTCTATGAATTCAGAACAAATGAAAAATAAATGGTCTTATTTACAGGAAATACCTGAAGAAGTGTTTCAGCGTGGTCGTCCACGACTACTGATTGGACATGAACATGTACATTTGACAGTGCCTCTGAAAGTAATCATTGGACCTACAAATGCACCGATTGCTTTGAAGTCGAAACTAGGTTGGACAATAAATGGTCCTACTGGAAATGTAAACTATCAAACTCGTATAGACAACGACTTTGTTATGTTTAAACATGAAACAAATTCAGATATGTTGGAGCTTAACTCACTAGTTAAAGAAAGTTTTGAGAGGGATTTTATCGACTGTCCGATTAAGGAATCCAATAAAAGTGATGAAGAAGTTAGAGCAGAAAAAATATTGGAAAATACCTGTTCACAAACAGAAGATGGTTGTTGGCAAACTGGTTTGTTATGGAAAGAAGACAAACCATGGTTACCAGAAAGTCGTTCCGTTCCATTGAAGAGATTTAACTATGTTGAAAATAAACTGGAAGAGGCCCTCCAGCATGAGGGAGAAACTATGGACACATTAACTAAAATTTCATCAGACACACCCACATTCAAAGATATTGTTGATAATGGATCTATACACCTAAAACCAGACGATGTACAAGATTCTCATAAAAATACTCCAAAAGATGACCCGTTGTTGGAAAAACCTGCTAAAGAGTCAACGGAAAGTGCAAGTGAAATGAAATTAGATACTTTAAAAGTGGATGCCAAGGTTGATGATATAGAACCTCCATCAACAATATCAGATGCTAGTAGCAATATTCTGTCTGATGGGCCAGAGGTTGGTAAATCTGGGCGATTAGTCAACGAAACAGATTCAGCAATTGAAGGTGATCAACAACACACAGAAAATACAACTAGTCCTGATGTCTACACCGAGCAATCTGTCCAACAAAATACGGTTAATGACATGGAAAAGATCTATGAAAAGGAAATCGGAACAGAGGATAGTATGTCTCATGTCAAGGAATCTTTAAATGAGAAAACTGAGGGTCTGTCCAATGAGACACTAGAATTGAATGTGGAATCAAATGCTAACGTGTTACCAAATGAAGTGATAGTTGAAGATTTACCAAGTGAACAGCCAACAGTGGAGCAGGTTGAAGTGGTTGATAAGGTAGAAGTACAGTCTGAAAATGGTAAAAACTGGAACAAGAACAGCCTAACATTAACGAAGTACTTGTCCAAGGAGAAGAAACCTCTGCAGCAGTTCAGATTGAAAAAGATATCAAGAATGATGAAGTACTATCGGCAATTCAAGATCAAACCAAAACTGATTCACCACAATATGACGGTCAATCCAAAAAAAGAAGAAGTATTGGTTGAAAAACAGCCAGTGGATGAAACTCCGCTCACTAAGGCATCCGAAACTGATGAGCCGGTAGATAAACCACCTACAACTGAATCATTAGATGGTCGAGACCGGCCTAGGCCTGAGAAGCCCCCCTGGGAGAGGTGTAGACTGGTGAAGCTGATGACCTGAGAAACCCCCCCTGGGAGAAATGTTTAATAGTTTTCTTATTATAGTATCTTTTAGTAAGCTGAATGCAAATTTAGTATCCATATAGCAATGATTCATTATAATTTAATATTAACATCGATCAGCTGGTTAATTGGTTTCAAAATAAATTGAATGAAAAGAACATGAGCTTTATTAGCAAAATAATTTAAACTGTTAATTTTGAACAAAGGGATTAAGCTGCAGTTGAATGCCTAAATACAGGGTGGCTGAAAAGTCTGTGCGTAATTTTATAAGGTCATTATCAAAACACCGTATGGTTTTCGTAGCTCATATTGTCAGCTGATTGAAGCTAATTTGATTACATTGTTGGTAGTTCATATTGTAAACTGATTGAAGATATTAAGCCTGATATTGTGGCTGGTGATTTAAGTAGGTATTAAGAAAAGGACAAAAACTGACAACGAACTGCACTCACGGTCAAAGGAATTTACAAGGGTTGGAAGGGTCGCCCGCCTAAGCCATATGGAACTGCACTCACGGTCAAAAATCGGTCTTTCACGGCTGAACGCTTCGCTAGCCCCTTAGTCATCTGTTTATTCCGTCCTCTGTCTTACTTTATCCAATGCTTTATTTAATACACGTTTTTAACCTAACCTAACCTAACCTAACCTAACCTAATCTAACCTAACCTAACCTAACCTAACCCAACAAGAAACCTTTACAAAAGAAGCTTCGTTATAATAAGAATATAGCCTATCATGTTATCGTAAATACTATGCTAGAATTTTCTGTGCACATATATATGTGTATTTTTTACAATGTCAGTAGTAAGTTTATTTTTTGACGTTTAGATTAATTTAATCAAAACTTTTCAATATATTTTAACTAATTTAATAAGTTTTAATCAATTCAATCATGGTGTTGCACAATGTGATATAGGCTAATTAAAAACTGACCGTGAGTGCAGTTCCGGTACCCCCAGAAAGGCTCAAAGTGACCGTGAGTGCAGTTCAGTAGTTGGATTAGGACCAGGGACTGACCGTGAGTGCAGTTCCAGCCCTCCCCTCGAGATGAAGTGTAGTGGTCTGTTAGTGTTGTTCAGGGCCAGAGGGGGTGGAGAATAGTGTCTTTTCTGCCACCCTGTAGGAGATTGGTGTAATAAATAATTGCTAGAATAAATATATGAAACCAATAGGTTTGATTTCATTTTGACTGTTCATAAGTATAAATATTTCGGGAAATATATTGTGATATTATTTGGTTTTATACAGTCGTTACTGTGGAATTGTTTACTGCTTTGTTTAATGCCACTACTTTTGCATACGGTAATGTAAGTTACAGATAGGCCGACTTATTAATGCCACACTAGAGATGTTATTTTCTACTGGTGTCACAACCTGATTTTTATGTTTTGGGTATTTGTGTTAGGTTTTTGTTCTTAAACTACTGTACATAATTAACGCGTCACCAGTAAAAATGATGCTATCTTACAAAGATTGACGTTAAATAGAACCTAGACCACCAGAGTTTGAACTGGAAAATGTGAATGCATACACAATATTTAATTATTTTTGTATATGACAATATTAAACCACATAAATCTCAGGTATTCTGCAAACAAGTTCATAGAGTAAATGACAAATATTCAGTCAGACGTAAAACAATAATGTTGTCCTGATAAAATACGCAGATTTTAAGAAGGAATGCACAATCTCGGCTTTCACCCTGTGATGCCTTACGCGTGCAGTTTGACGGAGTGTTCAATTTCCAAAGATATCGACCACAAACGAGAAGCCGCCTGTAGTCCAGTAGACGTGAGGTGGGAAGTGTGTGTTGCTATAGAGCTTCTCTCTACATTTATTTATCCGACGCCGCTCGGCTGCTCCTGACAAATGACCAAACAACTGGAAACAATGGACCGGTCACGTTGTTTCCACTTTTCTTGTATCGCTGTTGTTTTTGCCGATATTGGAAAAGGTGATTTTTTCATTGTAGGCCTAATATCATTGAATTTTGTGTATTTTAAATCGTTCGTATACAAAAAATCTATATTGCTGACTTATTCTATATTTGTCAGAATTACTGTGTTTAATGTATGTAATTTCGGTTACAAAACAGTAGCAAGATCTGTAGATACACTATTTCCAATTATGCTATTAAAAACCTGTGTATGCTTAAATTGCAGTTAGATCAAATCTCGAAATACTGTCCCATCTTTAAAGTATAAACGGCATCTTGCAGTTAAAGAAATGTTTTTGTTTTATCATACGGCAACCTTAATTTCAAATGGAAGATATATCTGGAATAGTGTTTAGTAAAACATCAGAAATGCAACACAATTACATGCACATAATTATTGGGAATCTAGTAATGGATAATGTACAGATCAGTATGACAAAATAACCATGCAGAAGATATAAAAAATACAAAGAAATTAACTAAATGTGAAATATCAACAAACAATGTTAAACCAAGCATTTTAGCTTATTAACACACACAACATCCATTATTGAAAATCACTATGCAATAAATGACAACAGACATAGGTAACCTGTAATTTAACACGAATTACATATTTTAAAACAATTTAGTGTTAACTTGTAAGGTTGACTACAGTTTAATAGTCCTTTCTCAAATTCAATAGCCAACAATTACCGTGGTAAGCGTGTGATTAACACATAATGCCGCCACTGATGGGACGGTAGGGCTACATAGCAGGGACGGATGCGCCGTCCTAGCATAGCGGCACGACACGGATACGCTCCGGTTTCTAATTGGTAGTTACAGACACACGCACACACAGTAATAAACCCGCGTTGGGCACAATCCTAAGTGAAACCATGGCTTATTCGAAAGCACAAAGCTTTTTTCTGATGACATTTTACTGTAAAGCTGCCGCAGGGCGTCCTTTTATGTGAAGAAAGTCAATCGTTGTAGTTGCGTTTTTGCAATATTTTTTTAACAGTATCTGTTTTTTTTTTTCACTGTTTAGTTGATAACTTTAATGGTGTTTCGGACTTTAAATTTTCTCCTCAATAGATACAAAACACAACAAAAAGAAAGCTTGGATTACAATTACCAAACTGAATTGTGCTCTATTGACCATTGTTTAATCATCACTTAAGGTCAAACGAATAATTAATCCATCGAATCTTATTTTACTCCCCAAATGAAAAAGTTGGCATTTAAACTCGGCTTTCATTCCGCAGCGACCCCAGTAAAAGTCGCGCACTTTAAATGCGATGAAAGAGAACAACACTGCGATTGTGGTGTTGTGACGAATGGCGCAAAACACAAACACTGGGGTCCAGAGGGACTGACGTCTTCATTAGTGTGAGAGAGATGGAGATAGTGGGGGGTGGGGGAGGGGGATGTTGGTATTAAACAACGGATATATCTGTCACTGTGATAAAACGTGCGAGCAATAAAGTCTGTAGCAGAGTAATGATTGTGTGTGTGTGTCATCCATCATGTGAACCCCAGTTGTGGGGAACAATTACACACTACTACGATCAACCCCTTGTCATTGGGACGCTGGCGATGGATTATGATCAGGATGTGTACATGTGTTGAATGTTGAACAAATGTAACTGAATGTTGGCTTAAGATTGGAACGATGTTTTTGGTAGTGGTACAATGTATTCAACAAGAGTTTTCATTATGACAGTGGAGCCTATGGACGAATTTCAAGGATGTTAAAACTAGACCCCTACCGGAGTTATTATTTGTAGGCAATATTATCAAGGGGTATGGATAAAAAGAATATCACTAGAGATCACTACGAATACTACTAGCTTTTATGGCCGCTGGTCCAATCCTGAGAAATGTTTGTAAATTTTTGGTGGTTCGAAACTGGACATAGTTGTCCTTCATCATTGGGCTTTTGAGAAATACAGTAGCTCTGTCTGCAAAACCCATTCCACTCCTTTCTAAACTCATCTTTATTTGCTTCCAAATGTCGATGCCACAATTTAGTGATCATTAATTCAATTTATAAGCAATTGTTTATTTACAAGTGTTTTATTTCAATAGTATTTGGTCGTCTTTAAATTACAGTATGCATAATCCAGATTTAATTTTGATATGGTAAAAATCAATATTTTCCAAATAGTCATGTGACACGCATTGGGGTGATATTGGTGGATCTCTTCTTGTTATTTACAGAAATATTAGAATTGCACAATGGATAGTAATTTATGTGATAATAAACTAGACGGGATCTTGTGAGTGTTAAACATGTAAACTCAACTAAAAAACCGTTCGGTAATGCACTAATGGTAGAATTATAGTAGCAATCTGCAGACACAGTTAATGGCGTGGAGCAATAACATTAGTGTGATTGGATTGCATGTACTGTAACTTGGAAATATTTGTGTCGCATGTAACTAAATAATGAAAGCCTCTGCACTTTCCGCCCATTGCTTCAGCATGAATCATTCTCGCAGCTCTCTATCGATTGTGTGACACTGTAGGGGTGAAATTCAATTTGAATGCTATTTACAACGCTTAGGAAGTGTCTAAGATAATTATACAGAACCTTTGACCTCGACGTATTTTTAATTTCATAAACATGTTATATTGTATTCTATTTTTTTTTAAATGAAATTTGAGTAGACGACGCCTTATTAAGATTTGGTTATTAAGGCCAAGACGATTGTTTTCCTTCTGTAATTTACAAATGGCGGAAAATGTAATAAAATTTAAATAACGATAAAATTGCTAACTTTGTAAAATAAACATAACATTTTTTTACGGAAAGTAAATAAAAGAAACGTATTGTAACACTTAAAACATATATTTACGCTTATACTGTTACTCACAAGACGGTAAACATACAAAACAGATGGTAAGTGGTGATCGGACACTTCAATCATCATTGGGTCTGATGATGATTGGTCATCGTAATCGATCACCACTTACCATCTGTTTTGTATATTTACCGTCTTGTGAGTAACAGCGTAAAAGCGTAAATATATGTTTTAAGTGTTATAAGACGTTTCTTTTATTTACTTTCCGTAAATTTAATAACACGTACAATGCTGATCAAGAAGTTATTTTTTTTTATACAAACACAATAAAAAAACCATTCCAAAATTAAGAAAAGAAAATAGATAACTTTAAAAAAAATCGTAGCGGATCAAGTTTTATTTTGAGGTTGTAGAATTATTATTTTTTTTACAAAATGTCATTGATTCTGGTTAATTACTCTGACATGTTCAACGGCTTTTGAATGACATTTTATTTTAGAAGTAAGCCACGGTTCGCCGAATGATCTGGAAGAGAATTGCGATTCGTTTGACAAAGCGGTTTCATCTCAGAGTATTAGATATTCATGGAAATGCAAATGCACGGTCGAGTTGAGCGATTATTTCATTACTTGTCGAGTGTAATGACGCCATTATGTTTGTAATTTCGCCGATCGAGCTTCTCATTAAACCTATCGGTTATCCTGTCTGGCTGTGATCTTGCACGTTTTAACGCTTCAGCGTACCTAGATTTTCTGGTGCATTTTGTACTGGAACTATTCTTATTTCTGTCTCCGCGTATGTACTACAAGTTTCCATTTATTATATTTAGTAAAATTCCTTATTTCGCATAAAATATACTTATAAGTAATTTCATGCTTATTAAGTTTTCCAAAAGTGTGTTTTTTTACAGTGAATTATGTTTTGACTCTTGTGAAATAACGAAGTGTCCTACGTCATGAAAAATGGCATGCAGAAGAAAAAAAAAACAGCTGATAGTAAGCAATGCAAAAAGAGCTTCCTTATACTGCTATCTACAAATTGTTGAAAGGTAGTCATTACCTACAAAGTATGCTGAATTTTGCACATTCATGTGCATATAGTATGTACACGGCTTACCTGTACTTACTAAATTAGTTGATTACTTATACGGAATTTGTACAGAACGAACATGACTAAAGGTATCACTCAGAGTTGCTATATCAACATTAGCTGCAAGTAGCCTTTCTGCAGTGACTCCCCCATAACTAATGATACAGTCCCGGGGAAGATACACGACGTGGGTTGGGTCAGGCAAATATTTACCAGTCTGCGTTTTTGCAGCTACAAATATCCCAAAAGGGGACTCCCGATGATAGCTGCAGCGCCAGATTTTCTCATGACAGCGCGAGTTTTTGTCTCTGGTACACATATGTTGCGGCTATATTTGTCCAAGGAACGGATTTATCTGGAGCTGCTCGCCATAAGGAGTAACTAAGGCATGTGTGCGTTTTTATAGTGTTTACGCGAATGTGGGACTCTAGACCTCCTGGGCGTGTGCAAATCACTTTTTTGCGCCCGTTTAGCGCAATTATACAGTTCTTTGATCATCTTGTAGTTTTCGGTCCGCCGCCCAAGTGCGTAACTGGTATTTACATGTGTAGATACTTTATTAGTCGTTCAACTACTTAAAAAAATTGTACCGTAGTTTTGAAGGTTGCTGGTGGTTTAATTAGGGGGGGGGGAGGGTGGGGGGTAGTCTACGATAGGGTATCGTGAAACGCTTAGGAAATTGTTTATGAACGTTTCAATTTTTAGGGTTGAGTTTTAAATATTATTTTTTTTTTTTAAATAGAATATTCATTGGTATGATTATTTACCAAGCCAACGGGATTTTTTACAGGAAGTCATATTACAGATGTTTAGTTTCGTATTTTTTTCAATTCGACTATAAAATACAACAGGCATTTTTTTCTGCGAATATTTTTAAACGAGTGGAGTTGATAGGAGACGTTTGATTCGGGACGCAAATGCGGAAAGCACTACTTTGATACAAGATAAATGTCTATAATTATTAGCAAATTTACTCAGAAAGGAATCCACTTACTAAATAGTGTTTAAAACAGCTAACTGAATCAAAATGTAGAGCATTCATTAGGTAAGTAACGGAGGCAGTGCGTGTTGCACTAATGGTGTGATAAGGCAACCAGAAGAGTGGTGCAGGACAATAGAATAATTGGGTGTTCGGTGACGTGTCCTGGGTGGAGGGGATGGAGAAGGGGGAACAGATGGCAGACAGCTGAGGGTGCAGCAGCTGTGCCTAGGGTGTAATGTACATAGTACATACACACAGATATAGCTCTTGCAGAAGTCTCCAAGAGGCTAAAAATAATCTTAGATTGTGGAACTTGCAAGTTGTTACAAATTTGGAATATTTAATCTTCGGATCATGCGGACGGCTATCCCTTATGCGCTTCTCCGAGTGATTAATTATATTAACTTGGATTATTGCGTCAATAATCAATTAATTGAGATGGGGACGCCACCTTGGTGCGTATTTTAACACAAATGTGAGTGAAGGATGGTTGTATTGTAGAATTGAGTGAGATCTTTGTAGCTTTATTTATTTAAAGCCCAATACTGATCAGGGACAGCTGGGTCCAGTTTTGAACCATTAAAAAGCTACTGACTATTTTCAGGATGGAACCTGTGACCTTTTGACTGTCAGGCGAGCACTATTCAGCTAACCATTGAGTTAGAGATGCTGCAACTCCCGAGTGGAAGTGTACCTAAAAGTCAATCTTGCGTAGGAAGTTATTAAATTATTGGTTCGAGAAATTGTCCAGCTTATTCCATCTTTAACTTAAGATTCGAGAAACCATTTAGTCTTTCTCTCATGTTAATCACCAGTATATTAATTTATTGAATTGCGAATTTGTAAAGAACACTGCCTACTCCCCTATTGAATCTCCATTTTATTCATTTTGTTGTTAGTTCTTATTTCCCTATTTTTGTTCGCCAGATTCATTCAAATTGTAGGTTAGGGATATTCAGCGTGGTTTTTCTTTGTAAATCACGTGTATGAAACGTATTTAGGGTTGTGGGAGTGTATGTAATGCAGTTGTTGGATAGTCGAGTGAAAGTAATGAGTAAATAACCGTTGCAAAGGTGAGGTTTTGTGACTGACGATTGTCGTTGCTCGGTAATTTGTCAATGTCATTCGTCATTACCTCAGTTCTGCAAACACTCGTATGTACAGAAATGAATGTTTGAAGACTCAACATTGTATTCTGATTCTTGTAAATGAATTGTACTACATTTTGTCAATGTTGACGATTATGCACTCTTGCAATTTGTTACAACCCAGTGTTATCTACATGAAGCTTATAAATCGTTTCTCCAGATAGTGGAGACTATTAGTTGTCTCCAGGAAGCGAAGCTATTGACTTATGCAAGCGGATACCGGGGTAGGTACTGTAGGTGTCGGAAGTGACTAGGTCATCCCCTGGAGGGGTTTCGGTATCCAGTAACCCCCTCCCCCCCAATAATGGTCCCAATTTGGAGCTGCGGGCAGGCAATTGACCTTCCCAGCACTGTACCGTCAGGGTTACATTTGATATTTTCTATTCAGCCCCCAATTGAAGCAAGTGGGCGTAATTGTATACTTATGGTGGTCTATGAATTAGCTTTGCATTGGTGGGAAAGAGGGTTAAATGACGGATGTTTTGTTGAAGAGTTGACATTTGACCGAGTGTATTTTTAAGGCAATTATTCTGGACGATGTACACGTTATTTTTGGGGCAGAAATACCAAAATTCACATGTTGGATTTGTATACGAATTTTCTCGAAATCTAATATAAATATTTATCTCATTCGTTGGGTAGCTCGCTATTGGTTTTCAACTTCGAGGTGCCTAAATAAATGTAGATTGTGAAGTTTTTTTTTATAATATATAGCCTAGGCCTATTATACTTTCCAGATATACATTTTCTTCTTCAATATTTTATACAAAAAGAAAATATACCGTATTGAATTTAATTTAACTTAAGAATTATTTATAATGTACTCGTAAATTCATTTTTCACTTCAATGACCAACAAAACAGTTAACTAAATGCGATTGAAAAACGGGACTATCGAAATTTAGTAATCTAAACCCCTAGAGGGGCAACCTACAACCGCCTTGATAATCGTTTTTTGTAATTTTTTCACACATAAAAAAGCTGCAGATTTATTGTCGACCAAGTGTTGAAATGGAAAGGTATTTCAATTAGTGGAATGGTCGTGTGGTGGTATCGTGACAACAGCCAATGTAGTGCAGTAGTGTGGTCCTGGCTGCGTGCAGCAACAATGTAGTCTCGCTCGCCGGTCTACAGTCTACAGACAGATCAATACTGTACACGCCGCACGGCAGCACGCCCCGACCCGTGCAATGAGCTGTAGTTGTACATCTGTAGGCAGATGCAAACAAATGTACTGCTAGCCATCTTGTGGTGATATGTTCTTCGGATTTGCCTTATAAGAATAACCTCTGCCAAAGCAAACCTGCGAATTTTAATTTTATCTGGTTTTATTGTTACGAAAATATCTCCATATAATGTCGTTTATTCCCCTATTTAAATGACATTAAATTTAAGGAGTACTTAGGTTCGCTGTTATTTTTATTAAAATGATTATATTGTAGGACCAAATAAATAAATTTGCCAAATTATATTAAAATATGTTCATCAGTTTTTACATATTAAACTAAAATTAATCAATTCAATCAGTTTATGAATTTACTTAATCTGCTATCATTTGTTTCCCTAGTAAAAGCATTGTCAGTATTCTCTGTGAAAAATGTGTTCAAGGATGGGTAGATAAAGAATAGGAAGGCGTGAAAAATTTGTAAATGTAATAACAAATTAAAATTTAAAATATCGTAGAAAATGGATCTCAATGGTTAATTAACCGTGGTTGTGCATAGACTAGACCGAGCCATTGATGTATATAACTAGGCCTAGTTAGACTATATAGACATGATGGACTGAACAAGCATTATTACCGATTTGCATGCATATCACTAGTTGCATTTGCAAAATCAAATTCGTCAAGCTCTAATAAATACAGTTTAGGTAATTGGGTGAAAAATGTTAATCTGTATTAATCTCGTAAAGGCATAAATGTCACTAGGTCAAACAGTAGAATGTTTGGTTGGGCGATGACAAATTACCAGTTAGGATTTGTCTATGAAGTTAGATAACAAGTTGCAACTAGTGGACTCTGCCAAATGATGTAATTAATTATCCCTTAGTTGCTCCCTGGACTAGTTTGTTGAGTCCCTTTAATTAGTTTATCTTACAGGGATTTTATTTAGGGCTTACTTGCTGTAAACTGACCTATTTCAAATTTTCTTTGTGTCGAATGCAACATAAAATTTTCCATTTGGTAGGCTTTATATTTTGGATACAACAACACTTTGAACCAAGTAAAAAACTTTTTAACATTTTATCAGTTAAAAAATGTATAATTTACTAATTGTTTTGTGCATTGAAGCATGGTGGAAGGAAAAAAAATAGGTGTGATATTCCCCGGATTGCAAACAAAAGATCATCTGATTGCAACTGTCAAACTAGTATGTATTTGTTTTGATTTGATTGTTATTGTTTTTTTATAAAAACACATTATAAAACAATAACAACCAAATCAAAACAAATACATGTACTAATTTGACAGTTACAATCAGGTGATCTTTTGTTTGCAATACGAGTGACGCAAGGATATGACGGGAATATCACACCTATGTTTTTTCCTTCCACCATGGCATTGAAGATTACTCTGTTTTATAAAATTGTATGTTAAGTCCTGCTAAAATTACTAATTATAACCTGTTTTTAAAAATAGTTTTGACTTAACTTGAGCTTTAACTCAATCCGATTAAATTACCTGATACAACAAGGATGTTTAACAGTAGGCTATTACTGTATACATCAATGCGTGGACCAGGAAATTAAAGAGTAATTAAAATATTGGGTCATCAAGGAAAATCAAAATTTTCTGTTACGCTTATTTATTTTAATGCTCTAAGAAGATTTCATCCAGAAAATTTATTAAATAAACCTTAAGTGTCATTTTTATCAACTTTTGGACTTCAAGAAATCTTCTTACCAATGTATCAGAACACCAAGTTCATACAAATTAAAGATAGCAAATTTTCAATTTATCCAGTGTTGAATGTCAAATTGTTAAGACATTCATCGAATGACATCACTAAGACGGTTTATTTTGTGTTTTGCAGAATGTAGACCACAAGATGAAATACCGCTCAAAGAAAGGACAGCTGCCGTTCGTGGAGATCAACGGAGAGGAGATTGCTGACAGCAGTGTGATCATCAAGGAGTTGAGTCAACAGTTCACCAAGGACCTGGACATCACTCTGGACAACAACCAGAAGAACATCTCACACGCAATGATCTCCATGATTGAAAACCACTTGTTCTGGTGAGCTATACACAGTGAAACTCGGCCCCAGCGTTATCCAAAACAGCAATAGAAATCAATTTGGGAGCTAGCATTGACTTTTCTAAAAAAAAAATACCATTCAAAGCAATCAAACTTCTTCCTAACCATCTCTTTGTAATCCTTTATACAATACATTCATCTGATTTTGTAAAATTCAATATTTATCATTGATATATTTTAGTGATTCATTTATTTTAATTCAAGAAATACAACGTGTCGACTATACCATAGCAAAAGATTGCCAAGATGTTATAACTGATAATTAGGAATAAATAGTATATTTCACTGCTAGTCCTGAAAGTGAAACATATCGGGGCAAGAATAATGGTTTTAAAGAGAGGCAAAGTCTAGCATGGAACATTAGTGGCGAGTAGTGAATGACACTTTTTATCACAATGCTAATAATCACTCAAAGCTTCTTGGGTTTTTTTATTAATCGAGCATTATTCCATTGCCTAATGATTCTCTTTCAAGTGTTTATATTATACTTTTACAGTTTGTTTAGTAGTAAGCTGTCAGATAATTTATGTAATAAAAGAATACATACAGTAGCGCTCTTGTTGACCTGGACTGTAAGATTTTGTTTGGGTAAGGAAAAGGATTGTTTGGGAAAGGAAAATTGATGTAGGAAAGGCAAAATCATATGTTGTGATAGAAAGAAAACGACTATTTTCGCTAAGATGAGCTGATAAATTCTTGCAACAATTTTAGTACCTTCATGCAGGAATATAACCTTTACTTATTCTAGGCAAAAGAATAATTAAAATGTAATTCAAGTAAGTTGAAAGAAAAAGAAATATTTAACAAAGCATTGTTGTATACTACAGTCTATTAGCTAGATGAGTATATTGTAGCCAAGCTCGGCCACCATTACAGCTGTTTTTGTCGCAGGGTCGTGATGTGGTGGAGGACAAAGCAAGCAGACAACATCATCAAGGGATACAAAGTCAACTTGCAGCACGCCCTTGGCACCAGGATACCAAATGGAATCTTAAATTTCTTTTTCAAATTCAGTTACGGCAGAAAGGTATGCGATGATGTACGTATGTTATTTTTCCTCCTTATTTCGCTTTATAATTTTAACGCTTTGCCAACCTTTTTTTTCTTGATCTTTTCTGGTTGTTGTGTTAGAATTGTAGACTGAAATGCTGTGCCGTAGATTGTAGTGTAGTCACAGAGTAGTAAAATACAGAGGATACATTCAATGGTGGTGTCTAGCACCAGTCGCTGGTGTGTAGAGCAAATTCTATTCGTCATCCCCTTCCGTTCTCCTTTCCTCCCTCACCATCACATAATACGAGCATTGTAGGGGAAGACCCTGTGCGCAACAACTGCTGTACAAAAGTGCTATGTCCATCGCCATTTGGCAGTTCAGGCTCTTCCTTGCTCGGTACAAGTACTTGCTGACCCACTATACCAGGGCTAAAAGCGCAAGGTTGTCCCATAAGCTTGTATCCTCTGTGTATTACTTCTCTGTAGTGTATTACAGTTGTATTTTAATTTGCTATGTGTGTTTTTGTTGTTATCATTTCAATGAAATATCTCAGTAATCTGCAAATGTTAATTGAAAATCTGCACTAACTTAATATGCAGTCAATAGTCCTGTATGAGTTGAATTTATGCTAAGTTTAAATTAAGTTTGCAGTTTGAAACAGTTCAGTTTTGTTGTCTGTGGAATCATTTGAGCTCTTAATTAGTTTCTCTTTTACTTTTTCAAATGTAGAAAATAAGTATTTTAGTAAAGTGTTTCGTAAAAACTAACCATTATCTGGATTTCAGGGACTGAAAAAAGTCAAAGCGCAAGGCATCGGTGTGCACAAACCAGAAGAAATTGTAGAATTTGGAAAGCAAGATCTCAAAGTTCTCTCAGATCTATTAGCAGACAAACCTTTCTTCTTCGGGGATGAACCAACAACGGTATGTATTTATGTAGGGTTTATCTAGGGTAAAATTTGATTGTGTGTGTAAAAAATTAGTTAAATTAAAATAGGCCTATATAGTTTTAGCCTGCCCTGGATTTTCCGCCGCTCAGAGTAACAGTACAGTTGATTGGTGCAGGTATAATGAGTACGCAATCACTTGTTTACTTTCATCGTTACTAGAGCACAGTATATTGATAAGAAACCATTGCATAATGAAGTATCTATACAGCTAAGATTTTAAAATCATTTTACTGTGTACTCCAAATAACACATTTGTCTTCAGAATTGTACATGTTTAGTTATCCAAACTTTTATGTCATCCAACCTAACTCAGTCTCATAAGGGTCTTAATAGGATTTAGTATAACTTATTCACAGTTCATTCAGGGTTTTCTAGGAGTTTTCAATGTACTGCAACTTGAAATTTATTAGGTTGATAATAATTATTGTGTCTGGATAATTGAGACTGTACCATTGTGTCCACTGTTGATTACCTATGCCATTTATCACTGCCATCAGACACAATTGTCTCACGAGTTGTGAGTTATGAGTCATAACTCATCTCTAGAGGTGTACACACTGTGGCTAATGTTAGTCTTAAATTACATTAGTCTCAAACTTGACTCATTACAGGCTCAACACTGCTCGTAGCCCAAAACGTTGTTGGTTTCAATGTAGCCCTAAGATTATGTTTTCACGTAGACATTGGATGGGTTTTATATTATTAATTAGTTACAAACTATTTTGAATCAAGGGGTAATAATTAGGAAATAAATTAATTAATAAACGTGTAGTGATTAATCAAATTTTTTATTTTAGTATTTATATAAATAATATATTTTGATTTATTTGTTGTTATCTTTGTCAAAATCTCTATGGCAAGTTTTGTGGGTGTTTTTTGTTTGTTTTAGTAACTGTTGATGGTTAAGCACATTACATTTTTACAAGAAGGATTGGAAAGATTTTTTCAAAAGTCGCCTTTATAAAGAAAAATTAAAATTCAGTCTTGCTCAGGAAGGTTTTAATAGTACCGTACTCCCATGAAGTCTAAACTTTCAAGCCTACTTCCCAACCTTGAGGCGTAATACACTGTCAAAGCATCTTATATTGTTGTGTGAAGATGAAGTTTTCACTCATAGTCTTTGTTCACAGCTGGACGTAGTTGCGTTCGCTAACCTGGCGCAGATCTACTTCGTTGACAAGGAAGTGTCATTCCCTCTCCAAGACTACATGCAGGAGTCCTGCGCCAACCTGGTGGGACTGGTCAACAGGATGAAGGACAAGTGAGTAGACACTTCAACTGTCACTTAACAGGCGTACTCCCTGGTGTGTCGGAGTCTTACAAATCTAATTTAATCCTTTGTTCGGATACTGTTTAATGGCATGAAGAAGAAATTACTCAATTATTATTGGTTATGTTATCAACTAATTGTAAAGGGTTGGATGATAACTTACTCATTTTTAATGTCTTTTGTTGAGAAAAGTTACACAACTGGCTTTGTGTAAAAATGGCTTGATGAGTCTTACAGCTCTATAAGTTAAATTATCTAAAATGATGCAAGGTTCAACCTGTTTTTGTATTTCTACTTTTTTATGTTACACAACATGAATCTCAATCATTTGTTTTGTAGGTGCTTCCCCGACTGGGAGGATATCTGCACCACGCTGGACCTAAACTCTCACCTGCCCAAACCTCCCCCAGAGGAGAAGGATAAGGAAAAGGACAAGGGAAAGGATGAAGAGAAGAAGGCGGAGAAAGATGGAGATGATAAGGACAAGGAAAATGAGAAGGTGAGAAAACTGGCTTGTGTAGCACCTACGCTGCAGTCTTAATATCATAGTCTTAACAGTATTTGTGTTGAGAAGGCACATGAAACAACTGCACACTTGCACACTTAACAAAAAATTAGAATATCATTTCTCATTCACAGAATTTGTAATCAAAGCAATTTTTTGTTGAGAAGTAATGTGTCTTAAGGTCCTGGATCTAAAAATAAACATTTACTTATCAAGGTTTAGTTTAAACCTTAGAATGTTAAATGTCAATTAAATGTATCATGTCTACCTAAAATAATGTTTTACTCTGTTTTCAGTCTGAGAAGGAGATTGAAAAGGAAAATGAAAAGGACAAAGAAACAGACGAGAACAAGGACAAAGAGATAAAAAAGGAGAAAGAAGACAAGTGAACCAAGAGCCCAGAAATCCCCGACCCACCCACGAACAATTAGTGTATAGCTTTTTAAGGTCATTTTTATTTTTTCTATTATGCATTTAATATATAGGACTTGTTGTGACCGTTATGTTAGTGTGTATTTAAAGAGAGAAGATCTTTTTTATTCCACCAACTGTAACTTAAAATATCCGTTAATTTAACTTCATTCCATCGGATTAATGTATTTTCTATGTATCGTTTTTAACTATAGTAACTGCTTTTCTATTGGCCAACTCCCGAACGCGGTCATTTTTTGTACCTATTTGTACATACAAATTATTATTATTTAACGCAGTATCAGATTCAGGAATTTATACATGTTAAACCGGTTTCCAGGGAGCTGACCACTAGGAAACCGAGTTTAGTAGTAAATGTAGACGGTAAGATGTTTTATATCTAAACGGTAAGCTCAAAGCGAAACGGTCTGCTCACAGGTAGGTGGTGTCGGGACCGATCGGACTCATTCTCCGGTCTCCTGCTTTCTTTTATACATACTTTCTTCCCTTCTAATTGTTTAAGCTGCTCTCGGAGCGTTCAGATGTTTATATAGTATATAAAAGTTCTGTTTCCATGACAAGCTTGTTTGAGTAGGTTAGCTTAGCTAGTTGTATGTGTACCTACATCTACAGTTTTATCCATTTCGGTTAAGTGTGTATCGAAAGGTTCTGTGTACCCTGTCCCGAAACAGACTGAGACGTGTATTTATTGTTTAGTTGCGCTGGCAAAATTTCTTCTAATTGGATGGCATTTTAACACAAACCATATCAACCATTCCTTGTATGCAATTGTTTTAAAATATGACTGTAATTTTGTTCAAATTACCTTAATTTAGAATACTCGAGATATGTTTATTATTATATAAGTCTATTTCATAGTATCTTTGATATTATTGTAACTATATGGCTTCTATTATGCTTTGAAAGGAGCCGTACAAACACCTAATAAAGGAAGATCTTTAAGTAAGGCTGTCAGTTGGTGTTTTTTTTTTTATCCTGTTTTTATTTTGTTCTCATCTCTCATTCTTAGTAAAAAACTGAAAAATGATCAATTCAAACTTATGTCAAAACTAATGGTGTAGGGCCAATGGTGAATCACTTCATTACATGCCAAATATTGCTAAAATATAATAAGTAACGAAACTAAACAATGGGCAATTTCTTCGTCACGGCATGGGACTTCTGCCATTCTCCACTGGTCTCATGGTCTCCGTCGAACTCGGACTCACAGTTTTAGCTCGCAGACTGTCCTAGATTGCGGATGTCCTGTATGTCTGTGCCGTGCCGCTCTAGTGCGCGCGTAGCTTTTATGAGGTTTTACTGTAGCTAATAAAGGTTTCACTGATATGGAGTATCCTTTATTCAGGTTTTATACTTACTTGGCAACTAATTATTAAAGCCTTACGATACAGTCGAATCTCGATAATCTGGCTTAAACAGGCAACTGGCAAGCTATATCATCAAGACTCGAGAGACCATTAAAATTAGTGGATTAGAGTTACTGTACCATTTAGTGGATTTAAGAGAAAGTTTTAAAGAAACATTTAAGTTGTCGAATTACTGCAATTCAATAGCAAACTTTTGGATCATGTACAATTTATCTGCCCGAGTGGAAGAGCAATCACTGAATTTTTTTTATAAAAACGATATTAAATAATTGGAGTTTAGGAGTGGCTGATGAGAGCTCTTATCTTACAGTGACAGTTTTTTATTCTGACACCACTTGTCAGTACTATAGTAGGCCTAGTGTATTTTAGCATTGTGTGTTTTTGTTTAGGCTATGACTTTTTCCTAGATGGGATTGAGCCAGGATACTGGATGGTCCAGATTATAAAGATTCACTATTCTCACAAACAAAATTGAGAAAAAGAGTAGACTTCAAAGAAATAACAATTATTTATACATTTATTGTGATATAGTACAGATAAATTACTTATATAGTTAAAAAGCCTATCTCTTCATATAACGAAGATACCAGATGTAGGCTGTTAAGATGCTGAGAGAGTACCTAAAACAGACAAGGAAACATCATCACAACTAATGAAATAAAAAGTCAGGGACTTTGTATCATCGAGCACATAATATCTATGTAATGTGCTCAATTCTTTGTATTGACTTGATAAATGAAAAGAAAACAAATCCAACTCCAGTTAATAACATTTTTAATTCCATCAAAGACCAATTCTAAAAATCAACTTCATCTTTTGAATGGTTGCAAAAGCATAGCAAGAATCACCCTTATTGCAAAAATACATAAATAAGAATCATTAATGAAAGAGAACACTCATTAATAGTGAACTGTGCAAAAATTGCTACAGTGGTGGATACGATTTCCTCATTAAATGTTGAACGTATTTGTCAGAAATCAGGGCACTCTTGTCGGTAGCTCAATTTAACTATCTCCATCCATATGGAAACAGTACAGACTTTTAAAAAGTGGTACAGACAGACACATCCACACATCACTAGTTATGCTGTTGTGACATTTGTGATTTCTCAATATTGGAACATAATGTGGGAGTAAGTGACTGTCAATGTCATAAGAGTGCTAACTTTACGTGGCCGTTGTAAACAGAATATGATAAACAATACTAGACCCCCGTAATAGATTACTGAGAACTAGTGCACATGTTGCTCGAATTCAAGCAATTGCAAAGTATTAGAGGAGTTATTTCAAAACGAATAACAGTCATATTTACTATGAGTTTAAAAGAGTCAACTCAAAGATTACCGGTGTGTAACTCAGACCATGTTTATCTTCGTTATTGATAAACCTAAAGCATTCCGGCCGGTTTTCTTCTTCTCAAAATGCCTCGCTGTACAGGCAACACGGGTCATTGACAGAGGGCCAATTGAGAACGAAATGTCGTTTTGTGGTAGTGTTAGGGCGCATTGTAACCTAATAGTTGAGATTGTCCAGGGTCAGGTGCTGACTGAAGCCTATTACGCGCCACTGTAGCTGCGGTCGTTATCACGATTACGCCTGCTGTCTATGTTTCGTTGTCGTCGCGTAGGAGGAATTAAAAAAAAAAATCAACAAATAAACAATTATAGCTACACAAAAAAACGATAAATGCACAAATTTAAGTTACAATCATCCTAACACGATCCGTCATAGCGACACAAAACAACGATAAATGCACAATTTTAAGCAACAACCATACCAACACGATCCGTCTTGGGGTTTATTTAACAACAATAAACCATTCATCATGAGAAATGAATAATATAAAACGAAATGAATAATATATTTATATTATGAATGATAATGTGCTTTGAGTAGTTAGTACTCAAATATTAAATAAATGTACTCAATGTGTTTCATTGAATTGAAAAATAAATAACAGCAATAAAATTATACAGCTGATCAAAATGTAAACAATTATGTTCTCCATAAGGATAACATGGGAACTTTCAAAGCCACTGGGGCAGAGCCAAAAATGTAAGTCCAGTTTGCAAATCTACGCGACACGCTCTTTCCAATGAGACGTCAATGGATAAAATCGGTTAAGAAATGGCGGAGGAGTTCAACCAACAAAGTTTCATGTAGCGTATTAATTATATAGATAGGATTCTTGTAATGTTTCAGATGGTAGAAAGAGTAAAAATGAAGTATAGCTGATCTAGATAGTAAATTACTAAGAATACTGTATTATTTCTGTACATCTGAACTGTTAGAACGATTATGTGAAATAACGCTGATTATATCTTCCAATTAACAGTGAGCATCACAAAATAGTAAGATTCTATGCTAACTATTAACGGCAAGAAATAACTGAATTTAGAATAACCCAGCAGTAGAAAGACCAGCTTAAACCTACTGGACAGGGAAGAAGGTGACAACAATTATTTATTTCGCCTATTCCTATTACCAAAAGGTTTAGTCTCACTATTTTTGCAAAATATGGTAAGAACTATAAAACTCTTAACAATAAGAACTATAAATTTCATTTCCCATCCCAACTACATACCAGGTAACGATGTACGATAAATGTTCATTTCGTATCTTCATGATGGTCTGGCCTCCCCACAACTTTCCAGGGATGGAATGCTCTTCGGTAGCATCAATCCAGATTGGTAAACAATCCTTTTTGTTAGCTATATCTGTAATATCTCTACAACAAAGAAAAAATGTACAATACTCTTTATTCATCTTATTATTCAACTTTTAAAATATTTTATGTTTTTTATTGTTTAAGGGCATATTATAAAGTAATGTCCTCTGGTCTGTTAGTACAAACAAATAGTGATTGATTTTTCTATCTGTGATACAGGGGCATGAATCACCAGCATCTTACAGTACATAGAGAGCAAAAAGGTCTGAAAAAAAAACATGTCTAGTAACAGAACCACTTACCATCTTGTTTAAGTATTTACTGTCTTGTGAGTCAACAGTATTAGTGTAAATATAAGTGTCAATATATTTATTTTGAAAAAAATTCAGGTAATTTAATGAACACGCAAATGCTGACCAAGATGTTATTTAGCAAAAAGGCCTTAGCCAAGAGTATTGGCATGTACTCTGCTGATAAAAATAATAAATTATAGCTTTTTACGTTATGCTTAATAATACATTTTCAAAGAAATCTTTCTCATTACACTGTTTAAGCTCAATACCGATAGTGCCAGATGTCATATCTTTCGTCAGTACTGGGCCCAAAGCCTGCTGGTGGTTCTGAAAGTCTTATCACTCCAGTGAGGGTTAATTCTTCTCCCTTAGTGTTGCTCCACACTCGATCTTTCTTCTTGATAGTCTTTGTGCGGATCCATCCTCTATTGACGAGAATTCTATCACTGAAAAAGTTCAAATCAAGATTTATAAGATTCCTTGGTCCAAGTCAATGTTACTTATGTTGCAACTAAGTTACTCATTGTATGAGAGCTAGAAAAAGTAAGATTTTTTTGGAATAAACAAAAAAATGTGTACAAGAAGAAATAATTACTATACAGGGTGTCCTGTAAGTAAACAGCCAAACTCCAGAAAATATTTTTATGGGTAAAAAAAGGAAAATCCAGAAATGTTTTTTAAATGCCTTGTTAGCAAGATATCCGGCATTTTTCTTTTTAGTAGCCTATTTAGGAGTCATAAAAAACAAAGAAGAAAAACGAATTACCCCGTGTCGGAGAGTACGAAGGGTGTTACTAGGTTGTATCCCAGCGACTCTTGACCTGAAGGATGGATAACATCTCTCTTGACCTCACCATGTACAAAGCAAGGCTTGGGTCCGTAGAAGAGCTCCTCGCTGTGGTCGAAGCGGCCCGTTACTGTCACCTTGCAAAATTCCATACCCGCGACTACTTCTGGACTTCACTTACCGAAAACAATTGTAAAACAGTTAAGGTAAAGAAAAGCGGTGAATATTTTTAACATGAATAATTTTGTTAAAATAAACTTACAGAGGGTTACTTCTAAACCTTGTCCTACTTAACCGATTTATATTTATACGATAGAGTTGTCATTTTAAAGCTTATGGCTCCAGGGGAGGCAAAACAGTTTATGAAAATTAAAGTTGAATATGCAACAATTATTGATAGAGGTACGCAATTTATACTCAGTACAAATAACTTGTTTTTGAATTTTCATGACATTACAGTTCAATAATAAGAATACAAAACTGAACAGCCTAAGGTGTTTCTTTGATAATATTTTAACCATTAAGATATAGGCTAGTAGGCCTAAACAATTAATTATAATGCAAAGCTAAAATTTAGTTTAAGAGAAATATTTCTTAAACTTAATATATTAGTCAACTCACTCTAACGGGAGCGGAACTGGATCTGATCGTTGTCTTTCTTCCATAGTTTTTATCAGCTCTTCTTTCCATTTCAACCGTTTAACTTGCCATGTCCCAAGACCAAATGTTATTGCTGGTATGATCTGGAAAAAATAGATTTCTTTTTATAAACCTCAAAGTTTGTAGAATATACATTGAAGGGAGGGTTAATATTTTTAATTCTTTAAATGATTAGTTGCATGACTGTTTGGCTTAGAAAAAGTACCGTAACAAGGTAAAATTAACTTTTTACGTAGTTTTATTTAGTCTTTTGTCCCATTTCCGAGAATGTTGCGGGTTTTAAAAAACATAACCCATAAACAATGTTAAGTTTCAGAAAATCTTTCAATTATCCAAAAACTTGAATAGGGCAGAATAACTGAGTTATTTTTTTGATAGGTAGAGCTGTTCTTTCCATTTCAACCGTTTAAACTTGCCTTGTGTCCCAAGACCAAATGTTATTACTAGTATGATCTGGAAATTAAAACAGTTCCTGGTCGATTAACCAAGTTTATACTCAACAAATTAGTAAGCTTTCCTTGTCCCTACAACCTTAAGGATCTACTGAAACAATATACCAAAGCAGCTTATTATAACGAAACAAACTCATGTTATCCTTATACCAACAGGAACCGGATGTTTTTCAAACTAATAGTATGCAACTCTGTCAAGAGGGGTGAGGAGTGTAATTTGTTGCTGTATATTAGGCTTTTTTATTATCATGGGAGCATTAACACCGCATGTTTGCCTATAATGAGTATGTACAAAATTTCGAGCATAATAACAACGGCGCAGAGAGTTTTCTAGTTCCCTTTCATCTTAGACACCACCATATAGTTTTCAGCCGAAATATAATTCTCAAGTGTATTAGCAATTTGAGGAAAACAGGATACAGCCTATCCGAAAAAAGAAGATGCTTCGCCGAAAAATAACTGTTAAACCCTTATTAGGTGCCATGATTTTGTACATTTACATGAGATTTAGGGTCACCGATTTTCTTGAGTATAGGATTATAGCTATGGTACTTCCCTCTAATTCCATAACCGTGTTTATGCACTCATACCTCCAAACCATATGCATATGTTACACTGTATGCTTAACACCGTAGACCCCACCCCTAACAAACTAATATTTATTTACCAAAAGCAGTTAGGGGGTGAGCCCTAGTATATGATACTAGTCCATCCTGATCCTTTGCCTTTAAATGTTCACTTGTAATGTTTTCAAATGTTCTTCAAAACATTCATCCACAATTTATTCAATATCCGAGGCAAACGTAATGGTTCAGTTTTTTGTTGAAAATCCTTCATTTTGCATGTTGGTAGACATAGCATCAAAATTTTATAAAATGTAGGCTAATCTTTTAGCTAGCTTAATCAATGGTGAGTTTCTGCCATCTACATGATCCTCTTGACATTGACTGCCTTGTTAGTTCTTGGTGGGATTGCTGGTTAGGTAATTTTTATTCATTGATCACTTTGACGATTGCAAGACTCGGGCGTATATACATTATAAAATGTCTATTAGCGACAACTGGTCAGTCAATATTTAGAATTAAGTAGGGCATATGTACTTACCAGTAGTAATTTACCTCCCTTATTATATGTAAACTTGGGGTTTACATAAGGAATTGGATTCTTCACTTTTGGAGGAGATTCTGCTGGAGTACATTTGTGTCTCACTTGAATGGATTTAACCTCTCCTTCTCTTTTTATTGCCTGTGAGAAAAAAATTAGTAAAAACTAAATTGGTCAAAATGTTTAATAATCAAAGAATCTAGCCTAAATGGAAGAGGAACTTCATTTTTTTAAGAGAGTTAAGAATTAATTTTGAACCTAAGTTTAAAACAATATATTTATATCTAGGCCTATATTATTTATTTCAAGCTTTCTCATAAAAGAAATAATGTCATGTTGGGTCCTTATATTTAAATATCACATCAGATTACATTCTATTTAGGCTAACTCTCCATGGTTGTATTAGGTTCCAAAACACGATCGGTTCGGTGACACAAGTTTTTTATTTTTAATTGAAACGTTAGACAAACAATGTTTTATTTAACTTACCTACATATTATATCAACAGAAAAAGGTATACAAACTAGGTACAATCAATTTTTGAAACCTTACTTATCGTGTTTAGCACTATTTTAAAAGTGCAAAAACAGTCTGGATTCATTAGTGTTCTCCCGATTTATTAGAACCAAAACTTCACCTTACTAATCCAACCTAACTTCAAAACACTTAATACAGTCACGAATCCACATAACACCCCGACCTACCTACCTCACATGCCTAAATAAGAACTGATTAGTTCACAATAATCAACGTTCAGTTGGATTTACAAATGCTTCAACCGCATTGTCCTCTTTGTACAAACTTAATGTCATTTTAGGTTTCTAGACGATCCTTTCAATTGTTCATGTTTGTGTTAGTATCAAGGCGGCTCCAGACATGCGCCAATCGCCAAGCACCGAATCGAGAGTACAGTAGACTCCCTCTTAACCGGACTACTCGGGACCGAGGCCAGTCCGAATAACGGTTTTTTCCCAGTTAAGTTAAACCGAGTTCCCCAAAACTCGTAAAAATGGACTGTTTAAATGCATACTGTAGGTCCTACAGAATTTGTCTTAAATTTAGGAGAGCATTGTATTTAGACACATAATCACTGGTCTCAAATCTTTCCAACGAGAACAGTCGTTTCAGTACCGCCCACTTCCTGCCGATCTAGTCCGGTTAAACCGATGTGCTGATAAAAATTGTCTGGTTAAAGAGATGTCATTTCTGCCGAGTGTGTGGCTAGTCCGGTTAAAAGGTGTCCGGATAAGAGGGAGTCTACTGTAGTGTGGATAGATGTTTGCCTATAAGTTATGTATGACAAGCAGCAAACATTCATGCTCGTGTTTTCCCATTCATTGTCGGTAAACAAATATTTTTGCAATTCCCGAAACAAACAGTTGCTCGGAAAACAACATGTGTGTTAACGTCTAAGTTTACTCGTTAATCGGCGAATCACAAGACAACTAAGTTAGGTCGCCGAACATAAAATAGTATTCCGTACTATGCGAATGGCGCATGTTTGGAGCCGGCTTTATCACAATAATGGCGACAGAGACAAGTAAAACAAGAAGCATTACAGTAGATCGTAAGTTAGTTTATTCAGTTTTTGTGACAGCAGAAGAAAATATTGCACCATTGTTTTCAAGTAAAAATCTAATTTATAATGATATATAAATTACTATAAGTTCCCTTGGTCACCTTAATATGCATAATAACCGAGAATTGTAGCCCATATTAGGCTTAGGACACAGAGTTAAGTCGAGTTTATAATTTTAAGCTGTTTTATTACTTACATTGTACATCCATGTATCTGGTAGGGATTTAAAAACTTTCTGACAGTTACGAATCCAACATTTCATACTCATAATACGATGGATTATAAAGAGATGAGATTGATAGTAAAATAATTACTTGCTATATTGCTATGCTAATACTAGTTAAAGAATTGAGGTTAAAAAAGCAGTAGCAGAAAGCTAAGCAAACTCAACTCAATCCAATCCAGTACTCAAACTGTTATGTTCTATTTCTATGTTTGCTGGGCTCGGACTTTACAGCTAAAGCTTGTGATGATATCGGGCTCGGGTTTTTTTTATGTTTTATCTATGGTTTGGCCTTGGCTCGGGTCAAAAGCTATAAATAATAATTATATTATTTTACATCAAATATCAGAGGTTGGCGACATAGTATGGTTGCAAATTTTACCATATAGGTATTTAATAAGACCGTGTATATGGTAATGGTAAGACTAAACATTAATCTCTTTACAATTTTCATTCGTAGACTTAAGGCCGGTGTCATCAGCTTATTGCTGGATTTTTGAGAGAGCCGTGTCAAATCGGTAGTTACACTATATACATTACTTTCAGTGCCTGGTGGTTCACCCATTTTAAGATGTGTCATCGTCAGTGGTAACTGGTAAAGCAAAGCTGAGACAGGAGCTTCAACTGATAATGAGAAATGAGAATACAAATTTCAAGTGGTCTCCCCGGAAAACCAAAATTGTAGAGATATTCTCTTATACATGTAATAGCTGCCCCCCCCCCACGAATGGGGTTGGGGTTTTCCTAATTTGTGTCACAGTCCGAAAACTGAAATTGATTTCTCGATATTGTGGGAACTCGGTTTAGTTTCTGTGAATACTTATCATTCGATTATACTCGATTTCTAATACAATTGCTAAATACATTTTTATTTAAGACTAATTAATTGTGATAACTTGGTTTAGGTTTCATTTACCCGTGAATACCCGGGTACTGATCGCTCAGAATTATTATCATAAATACTGTATTTAGTTAGATTAAATCTGATCAATCGCAATTTGAAGAAATCGGAAAAAAAATCTACTTGGTATTACCATTACACATTACAGGACGAGCCCACTTATTTCTCTGTTGGTCTTCCCCAATCGTTACTTACTTACTTGCATACTTGTGTTGATCCCACTAGTAGCTTTCCAGCCGTGGTCGTCAAAGTTGTTTAATTTTCAGGTAGGGCCTATCTTCTCTTAATCCTCCAAAAATTCTTCCAACTTGTAATAGGCCTTTTCTATTAAATAATTTTTGAGGTTTTTCTTGAATAAATTTTTGTCTTGGCAGCTTCTTATTTCTTCTGGCAATTTATTATATATCTTACTTGCAGTATGATGTGGTCCAGCTGTTACTAATGATGTTCGGTGACAATTCAGGTGTATATGGTTTTGTTGCCTGGTGTTGTAATTATGTACTTCGTGGTTGCGTTTGAAGACTTCCGGAAATTTCCATATCATCATAGCTGATTCCAATATATGAACGGAGGTAAGGGTAGGAACTTTAAGATTAATAAAAAGTGGTCTGCAATGTTCTAAAAAAATGGGTTTTACAAATTATTCTAATAATTCTCTTCTGTAGTAGAAAGACTCTGTTTGCTTCACTGCTGTTGCCCCAAAGTACGATGCCATAACTCAATACGCTATGAAAGCACTAGAGTCTAAACCTTCGCTAAATCATCATGATGTTGTCCCCTGGCACTGCGGAGTGGGGGAAGCAAAGCATTCTATTGGCTGAGGGAACACCATTACCGCAACGATACGTTTGTAGCCACCGGCCTCGGTGGTCTAATGGATATTGGATAACGTGCCGGGCTGACGATCTGAAGGTACCAGGTTCGAATCTTCTCGGTAGCACTAACTTTTTGTCTAAGATTTTTGCATTATCAGCAAGTTTGGTTAGTTTGGTTAGGTTATGACAGTTTAATTTGTTAATTAAGCAGCCATAATAAACTTTCATCAGGATATGATGATCCACTATGTTTTGTAGTCTGCGCATAAGACAACATACTACCACAAGTCTTGAGGTTATATGATCAATGTGGATATTCCATCTAAGGTTATTGCTTATTTTTATTCCAAGATAGTTTACGTTATAATTTATTTTTAAGTTTTGATTTTTTAATTTTAAGAGAGGGCTATGGTCAGGTGCCTTTGTGTTGAAAAAACAACACGTTTGCTCAATGCTCGTACTAGGTAGTAGTAGTAGTAGTAGCATAGACTAACCAACTCAAGTATGTTTTATCTATGGTAGTAGGTAGTAGTAGGTTCGTTTTGTTTTGTTGCTCCAGCTTACGAAGGAGAGTACTTCAAGAAGCCAACCCCCAGAACCAGCGGAGAACGACGCGTCACCCGCCGCCCCGCCTGAGAGACCCCTTCTAGAGATGACAACCCCAGCAAGATCTTCAAGCAGCACAGCACCAGCCTGCTACGCTGCGACCGCCCTCCCGGGGGCAAGGACAGGGAGGGGGTAGGTGGTTTAGTGGGTAAACTACGGAGACACCCGTAGGAGTCCCATCCCCCGGCACGTCTTACATCTTACATCTTCGGGCGCTCCAGGAGGTGCGCTCAATGTATCGGGAAGTGCGTAACGCATTCCACCTACCAATAAAAAAAAAAAAAGTTGCTCCAGCTCCAGTGCTCTAGTCCAGTCCGAGTCCAAGTCCAGTCAGGTCGTCGTCGTCGTACTCCACTCCAACTCGTAAGGCTGTCGTCTTGGTTTGGTATTTGTGTTGTCGGTTACTGTCATTGTCAGTTGAGCGTCATTTTATTAATCTTCTTGCATTTAGAATTGTTGTGAATTCTGACTTAGGCCCAAGTAAGTATGAAATTTAAATGAATCGATTAAGGAATTTGTATTTTAAATGTTTTTATAAATTGTATTTGATTATTCTAGGTAAGGTTGTGAATTGTGCTTAGCCAAGCCTGCTAGTTTCAATTAGGCCTAGGCCTACTTAGATTTATCCTAGGCCTATAGTATGGTAGACCTTTTATAATGATTTATTGCAAACTCTCTGAAGCCTTCTTTCTCTAAGGATTAACTTATTAAGTAATTCATTCATTGTTAAAATTGTTTTCCATATTGTAAGTTCAGTTTAAACCCTTTTGTCGCCAAGGATTATAAATGTTTAAGATTTTAGAAATTTTATTTCTGTTAGCCTATTTTGCCATACACAGAGGATACGTGTCCGGTAACCGGACGTGGATTAGGCGTCCGCAGGGTTGGTACGGTCAGGGAAAACCTGGAAAACCTGGAAATGTCAGGGAATTTTGTTGGTCTGGAAAAGTCAGGGAAAAGTCAGGGAATTTTGGAAAAAATCTGGAATTTCTCTTGAAAGACTACATTTTTTACAGATATGCTACATTTTGCATCTAGGTCTCAATACTTGGTCAAAAACATCGAAGTTTGACGAAAACATCGATGTAACAAAAACATCTGGAACCTACCATCGATATAAAAAACATCGAACATCGACAGACATTCTATCATCACCCTCTGATTACTGGCTTAATTGAACGCACCGAGCTCCCAGTGTTTCTACACGACCAAAAGAATATAATCCCGGTCACTTGGTTAAGAAATCCCGTTTAATCCCTTTAGATTTTTGATGTTAAATTCTGAGTGTTGAATTGGACATATTTCGTTTAAATAGTTGTTTTAACTTTGCTATTATATTTTGTTAAGGTAATTTTTTCGATTGGGGTTAGTTTTTCACTAAAATAAAAGCATAGTAAATAAAAACGGACGTCATAGCCAAAACTCCTGTTTTATCCCACATCCCCTTCAAATCCCGCTCATGCTCTAAAAATCCTGTTTTCGGGATCTTATCTTATCTTATCTGACAGGGGCAGGTCTTTAAGAGACCTTTAAGCACTTCATCCGAAATTGAATTATTTGGGGTGCGCAATAATTGCTTTCTTCTTGACCTACAAGTTAAGGCGCCCAATGAATGCCTGTAGCTTCCCAATTAGTTCATCCTCAGGAAGGTATCTACCTCTAGCCATATTTCCAAGAGTTATCGATCTAGCGTCAAAGAGCTCGTTACAATCAAAGAGTAAGTGATCAGCTGTCTCTTCTGACCTATCACAGTACCTACAGATCGGTTCACCATCATATAAGCCCATCCGTTGTAGATGTTTCCTGAATCTTCCATGACCAGTTATCAGTTCAACAATTAATTTAATTCTTCGTCTGTCTAGTCTCAAGAGGTCACAGGCAACCTTTTTAGAAGGCCTAAACAGAGTAAGCTGGCTGACCCTAAGAAGGGGAACATCGACCCAGCGTTTGCGATGCTTTTCCTTGGCCCATGACGCAATCGCAGAACATGCACTGTTTCGTGAGATGCCACAGAAGGGTTGTGGGCCTATCATTGAAGTCGCAGAGGCAGTATTTGCCAATCTGTCTGCAGCTTCATTTCCTTTAATGCCTGAGTGTCCTGGCACCCAGCAAAGCGTAAGGTCATTTCTCCTACCCAACTCAGACACAGAAGCAAAACAATCCCACACGAGCCTGGAGTTGAATTCGTAAGAGTTTAATGCTTTTAAGGTCGCTTGACTATCAGTATAGATATTGATTGTTTTGTCTCTGATATCTTTGTTAAGATGTTCTTGAGCACAAACTAGAATGGCAGTGACCTCCGCTTGAAAGACAGTTGGGTACACCCCCATTGGAAGACAAATGCCAGTGCCTCCATTCATCCAATGCACACCTACTCCAGTGCCCCCATTTTTGATCTTAGAAACATCAGTATAGCATTCTAAATCACCTGTGGGTATGGGTCCTTTTCCGCCAGACCAATCCTTCCTATCTGGTATTAGTACTTTGAAAGGCTTTCCAAAGGAGTATTTTTTGGACATGTGATCTGAAGGCAAGTGCAATTCATCATTATGTACCACCTGAACAATTTTGGAGTGCCCTTTATTGTTTCCTGAGGTTATCCATAAGTATTCGCATCTAAGGCGTTGGGCTGTTTTACTTGCTACCACCTTGATGTAAATGTCGATAGGTAGCATATCAAGCAGACAGTCAAGAGCCGCTCCAGGACAGCTGCTTACTGCCCCAGTTATCATTATAAGAGCAAGCCTCTGAACTCCTGCTAAAGCTTTGACAGCTATAGTAGATTCCATCTTTGGCCACCACACAAGCGAACCATATGTAAGGGCGGGTCGAACAACAGATACATACAGCCAGTGCATAAAAGTTTAGGCTGTAACCCCCATGTGCCACTTACCATCCGCCTGCATGCCATAAGGGACCATTTGCCACGCTCAGTGACTTTTTGAAGATGTGGTCCCCAGTGAAGTGATCTGTCCAAAATTACACAAAGATACTTCACCTGATTCTGCAGCTCTATTACAGTGCCCTGCAGTCTTAGTGGGCCGATCCCATCCAGTTTCCTCCTTCTTGTGAAGGGTACTATTACAACTTTCCTGGGATTTATAGAGAGCCCATCTTCCTGGTACCAACGGTCCACTACCCTTAAAGCTCTATTCATAAGGTCAGTTATGGTTCCGTGGAACTTTCCAACCACAAGGATTGCAACATCATCAGCATAACCTAAGGCGAAAACCCCACTTTTGTTGAGTGTCCTTATAAGGTCGTCTGCTACCAAATTCCAAAGGAGAGGAGAGAGAACCCCCCCCCCCCCTGAGGGCATCCTCGAGTAGTTCTTGCCTCGATCGTGTCATTATGGAGTGAGAGCCTAACCTTCCTACTGTGAAGCAAGGATTCAATCCATCTACATATTATACCGTGAAAACCTCTTCCTCTCACCGCATTAAGAATTGCTGGAGTACCAGTATTATCAAAAGCACCTTGAATATCGAGAAAGGCACCCAGGGCCACTTCACTGCTCTCTAGAGATTTCTCAATCTTGCTTACAAGTTGGTGCAACACAGTCTCGCATGATCTTCCTGAGACATACGCATGCTGATTATTATGAAAAGGATGTGTCCTAAGAGCTGTATCCATCATATATCTTGAGACCAACTTTTCTAGGATCTTAAGGAAGAAAGAAGATAGAGAAATGGGTCTAAATGACTTAGGATCAGTGTAACTATCCCTTCCTGGTTTAGGAATAAATGCGATACGTGAATTACACCACCCTAAGGGAATGTGTCCTAAGGCTAAGCTGGCTCTGAAAAGTTTTCGGGATAAGTTAATAATCCCACGTATGGAAACACTGCTAGTACCGGGATGCGCGGAAGGATAGGCCTACATTCATCGTTTCAATTTCAATACGATACTGAATACAATTCCTCATTGAATTTATAAAAAGAGAAAAGAATTTATTTATAAAAATAAATACATCTGCCTTAAAAAATAAGGTTGCCAATGACACAGAAAAAATTATACAAGATAAAATTGTATAAGACTGATTAATTTTGATGTTTGCCATATAGATGATTTCTCATTATGCTCAATGAACCTCTTAATGTTTCATGAGTAATAATTTTCAAAAAGGATCTGTCCAAATCATATTGTTTCCAAAAGTTCACAAAAAATTTTGATAATGTTCCTCTTGAACCAATAAACAATCCAATCACCTCAACTTTCCAAATTTTAAAATTTTGCTTGAAATATTCAAAGGTAGGATCATATTTTTTTTCCTTTTCTTCATTTACTTCGTTAGGTTGATTTATGTTTATTTCAAATCGAATTGTTGAATCGAGAATTATGCCTTTGTTAGTTTCTCTTTCTATCAATAAAATATTTACTCTTCTGGTGCTTCCTTTAGAAGAAAGACAGTGTACTTCTTCTTGCACTTCCCATGTGTTATACCTTTTTCGGAAGGCATTTGCTATGATACTTCTTATTTTGTGATGCCTAGTGATTCTTAGAAGTTCACCAAACGGACAGAAGCCAAGGGCATGTGCAAGGGTTTCAATCTCACCACAGGCATGCCTGCAGCGGTTATTGCCCTGACTTCTGCTGTGGAGAACACGCACTGGCACCACATTTGCAATCATTTTTATACTGTCTTTCCACTCAGATTCTGACAAGCCTTCTTTATTAATAATACTTTTATTTCCCGGAGTATAGTCTTTGAAAAGTTCAACACCTTTACCCTTTCAATACTGATTCAACCTTTAATAAACTAAAAAAAACTGCACTTGTAGGAGTTTATAAAAAAAATTTTATCCTGTTAGTTGAAACATTTAATAGTTTAGTTTGGTATTACTTTTTGTCTCCGGTACAAGCATGGTAGTTATTTTTCCTATATCACATGTTTCTTCCGATATAAGCCGATGATATCGCAAGCAAAATATCGATATATATATCAGTATCAGAAGCACCGTATCGTCTATCTGCTAGTGTCAAGTCAAGGCCAAGTAGAACATAAAGTGTGAGGTTAAGTTAGTTGGTACTCTTAATTTTCCAGATTCCAGATGTTTAATTCTTTTCTTATTGGTTTTATGAGTAAACTATTTAGGCCTACATTTTTTCTAATAATTCTCGATTCTGACTATTCGATATTTTGACTGATATTATACTTGACTGATATTAGACTGATATTATACTTTTTCCTGGAAAAAGTATAATATCAGTCTGGAAAACCTGGAAAAGTCAGGGAATTTCATTTTCCAAAATCAGTACCAACCCTGTACGCAGTTACTGCCTAGAACCTAACCAATCAAACTTGCTGACAATGACAAAATTGAATGAAGGTTAAATTCTGTTCATAAAATAAAATTATGAAAGCCAAAAATTCTAACAAAAGACGTTTAGTTAAGAAGTAAAACATTCAAAGCAAAATCTGACAAAAACTTAAAGTTACCGATAGGATTCGAACCAGGGACCTCTTGCATATCCAGCCGAGCCCTCTATCCACTAGGCCTACACCACAAACTCCAATGGCTGAATAGCAAGTCGTTGTGGTAATGGCGTTCCAGGCCCCCACAACCCGGTGACGCCACTGCCGGACGCCTAATCCACGTCTGATTACCGGATGTGTATCCATGTGTTTTCCATATTCTATAGGTGAAAAAATAATTTCTTACTAAGCTAAAGAAGCTTAAAAGACTTAAAAGAAGCTTAGAAGATTTTACTGATCCTTAGAGAAAGTGTCCACCAGAGTGGACACTCTCTAAGGATCAGTAAAATGTTGCAGAATTTGTCATCAAAGGCCCAGCTTTCAAAGGATCTTCCTGTGTTGTCCTAACTTATCCAAGCTTTTCACGGAAAATTTTATGTGGTCCCCTATTTAAATCGCAGACAGATGAACCCACGAAATACTCTTGAAAAAACAACCAAGGCGGATTGAAACAATTATAGGCTAACTTGGATTACCTATTGTAAGTTAACTTGTATCTTTCTCTTAGCCACAGACTCAAGGCCCTAACTTAATCTTCTCGGGGCTTTATCATAGCCTACATGGTAGTCAACCATACTAACAATAATAATAAATTGTGCTTTAAATTCTCTCATTTTATTAATTATTATTAGTTGGGGTACGGACTAATATTATGAATAACTAACTTAATATTATGTAGTTAACTCATTTGTTTTGTAGTTAATTTATTTAGCCACTAACTTATTTTTACAATATTAACTTAAGGGTGCTCTCTACCTCAGCTCGGGCTTCAGTAGCTATGTTGCGCCATTGAACAGCACCGCGAGAAGCACTTGCAGACGTTCACGGCAACTGCCTTTGTAAACTACCCATGATACATAATAGTAAAAAACAATGAGTGGGGTTTTACAGAAGAAAGAACAATCTATGCGACCCTGGTTTTAGAATTTTTAAGTAATAGTTCTATAGTTAGTTAAAGCAGTTTAAAATTATTACGGTTTTTTGCCTACATTTAAAGAAGATTTTCTGGCTTTATGGTACAATATTAATTATATGGAAACAGACCCTTGCGTTTACAGAAAACGGCAGGGGTAGCCTAGAGCACACCCTTAAATGCATGAAAATATGTGACGAATCTATACTAACAAATAGAATAGCTGTAATATTAGGCCTACTGATATTAACAAAGTTTTATATTGGTAAGTTAGTGCCATTGCTTAAGATTAAATTAAAAGTAAAGTTAATTCATTCGGTTAGTTTAGTAGGCTATGGAAAATAAAGATAGATGAAATGGATCAAAAATAATGTCAGCATCATATTTTAAAATGCACTAAACAGTCCTTTGTTACGTTTATTTAGATCTAAAATGTATCAAATATTGCCAAAATTAAATCAAATTTTCTTTACAAATGATCACAAGCGATACAAACTGCTCATAATTGCATCTGCTCAGTGAGGAGCTCGGAAATATATTGTACCGATTCGTCGTATAATACAACGAATTAATGTAGCAGACGCAACAAATAGTCAGCTGATTACACAATAGAAAGACTAGATACCCACAATGCTTACCACACAAGTGGAGGGGGTAGGGGCCTAGCCACGGAGACACAGTCGTCGAGAGAGTCTGTCCTTTGCCTTCCTTGTAGCTAGTCGGGAAAAGTTTCGTATCATGCAAATTAAATTCATTTCGCGGTGTTGGTCGAATAAATTTTCATTTTCTTAAAATTGTTTAGCCTATATCCCGAAGGGATATAATTGCAACGCGAGTGGAAAATAGAATCAGTTTTTTGCGAAACAAGTGTTAAAAGTTTGTTTTTACCGACCAACACGAGCCGCCATTTGAAAATTTCACGTTCGTCACACGAAATCAAATCGATCGCGTTTTTTTCGGAAAACCGTCTAGTTACAATTCCCCATCCTCATCCCTGTGTTTATGTCAGTGTTTTTGTGGACGTCCAAAGTTTGTAAGTAATTTGTGTTATTTATTGTTATATATTAGAATTCAGTGAGTCGCACATGTGTAAAATTTTCTTGTTATAGTTTAAGTCATTTCCTGTTATACTAGCACATGTTCTCAGGTTGCAGCTTCCATCAGTATTTTTAATATCCGTTTATTGTAAATCAATCTGCATCGTTTATTATATTGTGACTCTCTAAATATATAGGATAAATTAAATTGTATAGGGTTTTGTACTCATAGTGAATGTAAATTGCAAATTATTATTGAATAGTATAATAATAATAATAATATAATAATATTGAATATTAAATAGTTATTGCATGGTATGAAAGTGTAAGTTAGATTGAAGTGAATGGACAAGAAGAAACCCACTGAAGAAATTATTATAAGTGCATGAACTGCTTCAATGTAAATGGTTTATACTGTATTGGAGCATGAAAATAAAATAAAATAAAATAAAATAAAAAAATTATTCTACTTATACAGATTCGTAACAGTCATTGTTTAATTTTGCTGAAGTATCAAACAGAGGTAATTTAAAAGTGCCACAGTCAGTATTTTATTTGGGGGAAATTTTAAATAATATCAAAAGTGGGAGTAGGTTGCTGGTTCGACTAGATGCGGAAGTGTTATTGGAGGTTGTGACAGTTTGTTAATAGATAAACCGCCAAAGTACCTAATTAGCCATAAAATAACAAGCAATATTCTAATACATACTACTACGATTAAACGCAACATTGTTCGATCAGTTGGACTACGAGACTCGACCTTCATTTTTTAATTCGTTGGCCTACGAACAGGATTTGCTTGGTACTGGTCATCTCAAACGTTAAATTAAATATCACGCCTCTGTTGACACGTTCGTGATCAGTGTGTAATCGCGCCGTAACTTCCCTTTTGATAGGTCCATTTGACATTCTTAAACAAAAGACTTCAAATTGATTGTTGCACTCAAAGTCATTCAGTATCACACAAACAAAATAATTAATTGTCAATATAAATAAATCAATATAAATAATTAAGTGTATCGTCAATAAATATTGTACAATAAATCAAATTGATACTCACTTTTTAGTTCTCAATAACCTTGGTATTTCGTTATTAGCAATATTAGTTATCTAGTGTAATAGTGGTACAGTTCAGTAAATCATAGGCCACTACAAAAGATTCACCTTTTAAGTGCAACACTAAATACTAGTGTGGTAGTGAGCAAACTAAATTCAGTGTAGATTAAGATTGTGTATTAAGCTTCATATTAAAGGTATTTTAATCAGGAAAAACTTCAAACAGTACCAGGGACGTCCCATAAGGACTTCTGGGGATAATATTTATTTTACAGGGCCCACTTAAATATTTTTTAACACCAAGCTTCCACTGCCAAAGCTCTGTCTTATATTATTACTTTCCAAGTTCTTCCAACCTAGGGGCAACCAAGATTTGTAAAGAATTCACTTTGAGAGCATTGCAAGGAGTAAATATATTTAAATCTAAAAAAGTAGAAATCAGAGTTATTATTATTTTTCTTTACAATATTCAGAACTGAAATCCCTAATGGAGTGTTAGGAAGGATCGTGGAAGCTTTACTGTAAATGAAATCATCTTGTCTTTGACCAAGTGACCCGTTTGTATAGGAACGGTAATGAAAAAAAAACTCACCATACAAACATGTAAATATGTACGGTACAGCTAAACTTACTTAAATGCAAAACCAGCAAGAGTTGAGCCTTGTCTAGGAGGTATCCATGTGGTGTGTTTGTAAAGTATAAAGAGTTACCTATTTTGAATAGGTTATTTTGTACATGTATTGAAATTCGATAATTTACTTATAGTTCAAGATAAATATGACTCCTATAACATGTCGCTCTCCCCGTCTTTAAGAACTTTAAAATATGAAATGGTTATAAATATTTTTGTTATAGTTTACCGTACCCTGTAGCCTGCCGGAAGTATGTAAATAGTTGTAAATATCGTTTTTTGTATTAGTAATCGTGTTAAAGTGACGCTGTCAATCCCACATTGTGGGTAAAAGACGAAGAAGGAGGTATTAAGGTATTAAGGTAAGGTACCCTAAAAGGCCTATATTTGTTATCTGTGTGCAGAGGAGGCCTACTGAAGTTGTAACCTTAACCATTCTTTGTTTAGGTATTAATGTCAAAGGTCACAGACGTTTTGGATTTTAAAGAACTTGAAAAGGAGTTGAAGGAAAGTATAAAAGAGGATGAAAAATATTGGAGGGAAAACGACGCCAAACTGCGAGCTGTGAATCAAAAAGTTGCTTCCTACGAAGAGTTTAGGTAAGATGAAATTTTCAGACTCATTAGAGATTGCACTGAGTTAAGCTGTTATTCAAATTAAGTGCCTTTTTAGCAAACAGTAGGCTTAGCTTATTTTTTAAATTCCCATGGTATAATGGTTTTAGTTTGCTTAAATGGATATATGTATTTTGATTAAATGTATTGTATTATCTATCTATATATTAATAGGCAAGCATGTTTCTTTAAAACCTTTTCTCTCAGCTCCTGTGCATTGCAGGGAAAATCTACGCATACTGTTAGAAAGATATTTTCCTGTAGAAGTGCAGAATCCCTTTAAAAATTAAAATAGGCTCAAATATAAGCACAAAAAATTTATTTGAAATTTAAAAAAAATTTACATGGGCTTTATGGGTTGCCATGCTGGTGACGAAATAACAACGAAATATAAACAGAAAATCAAAACAAATGGAAGAAATTACAATCACATGTTTTATTTACAGTGTGTGGTGCAAATAGAGAAGTCTGTACCTTTACATTCCATCCCCATGTTAAAGTTGTCACCAGTTTTTTTTTTTTTTTTTTTTTTTTAATTCGTCGCTGATCTAAATGACTAATTTCTGTCGAATACATGATGTTTTTTACCAAGTCAAACTTATGGAATGGCTTATTTTGAGCAATAGCAACTGTTATGATCCATCTACTTTGTCAACATTGAGTATCCAATAGTCAATATGTGTACATTACATGTTTGTTTTTGGTCGAGTTTTCGACCACTGGACGATCACTAGTATAATTATAACTGCTGAAATGTATCTTAAATTGAAGAATTCAAAAATAAATCGAATGATGTTTTTTGTTCAAGTAATACAGAAGATAAATATATGCCGATGCTTGATGTGAAATCTGTGCGTGCATACCTTCAGTTTGACACCTCAATCATAATAATCGGTTGGGTAGAAGAGCCAAATGAACTGGAAAAAGGAAAACCAAATTTAACTCTGTCCCTTAAGCAATATACATAGGGAGAAAATTTAATTTACATTTAAGCCGAGTGGGACTGAAGATAAATAGGTCTTTGGTATCCTCCGGAGGCCACCCTAAAACAGCGCGCTGCGGCGGTTATGTTAGGTTGGGTTATCATAAATGGATTTTCCTCATTTCGTTATGAATCTAACAAAACCAGATGGGTCATACTTTCACACGCCAATCCCCTCCAAGTAGGCCAAGGTCAGGTTGTTGACCGGAGTGTGCGCATCACCTGTCACCGCTTGTATCTTGGGTATTTGGCGGGAGAAAGTATGACTCATCTGGTATCGTTAGATTCATAACGAAACGAGGAGAGTCCATTTATGATAACCCAACCTAACATAACCGCAGCAAGGCGCTGCATACCTACTTAGTAGGTATAGGTAGGAGTATAGCGGCGGCGACTTATTCAACTCAATCCTCGCCATCATTGCTGCCTTCTGGGAAGCTGAACTCACAGGCCGCTAATTGTAATCATGTCAAATTTGGACAGTAAGTCAATTTAAGTATGTTCTTTCCAATAAGGTAGTTATTTTGGTCTCCAGTAAAAAAAAATCCCTCTAAAATAAGTGGCCTCTGGATAATACCAAAGTACCGATAAATATATGTCGTTTTTTGATGTGAAATCTGCTTGCATACCTTCAATTTGAGACCTTTATCATGAAAAGCGGTCGGATAGAAGAGCCTTAAACGAATTCGGAAAAGAAAGACCAAATAAATATTTAAAAGATTTATTTTAAATAGGAAATAAATCAGACATGTTAAAGGAAATAGTTCATTACAAATCCAATCAGGCAAATAGACATTTGCACCTGCAGGTTTTGCTGATCTGAAAACATTTTAATGTTGTTCTTATTGTCCAATAATATTTTTACTGATTGTTTTAGAGATATTGTGAAAGCTGCACACCTGAAACCGTTAGATAAATCAGATCGTCTCGGGCCAGACAGTAACTCCAAGGGCTGTATTTGGAATACCTTTGTAGAGAAAAAAACTGATTTATCACCTCTTCAAAACATGGAGGTTAGTTTGTTCAACCGACAGTTGTACCACTTTTACCAGTTGTATCATTTTTTAGTAGCCTATTTTAATTGAATTAATGAATTAAAAAACCTTTTTAGGTATTTAGAACAAATTAGTCTCATCTTACACCTTGTAACTAGTTCAACTAATTCAAACAAATCCTTTAGTTTGACAGCAGCTTGGAGCTGATTACTGCAACTATTATAATAAGTAGGCTGTGATACAGATTACGACTAACCAGCGATTAACATTTCCAACTAATCAAACTAAATTCCATTTTTAGCCCTTGAACTGCTTAGTAAAGACTAAATTAAAACATACCTCGTCTTGCAATTCAAATAGTGTTTTTCTTTTATCCACTACATGTTTCACCATGTTGGCATTTTCATGTTATAAACAGAGTATGACTGACAAACTGGTTTCAAAATTCAATAATAAAACACAAAACCAAAAACTGAATGTTACCGGAAAATCTGAAAAGAAATTCATTTGCATTGAATATAGCCAAACAGCCTACAATGGACTCCACAAAATGCTGAAAAAACTCTGACTCCATCTGACCTTCAAAACAACAAATAAAACCAAACAGGCACTATCCCATAATACAAGTGAGAAGAATGAATTAGATAAATCGGGGGTATATAAACTAAATTGTATGGAATGCCCTAATTTTTATAATGGACAGACTGGCAGAACTTTTACTCAGCGCTTCAAAGAACACTACCCCGACCCCAAAACTAATTTAAAAAACCAACGTTTGCCCAACACATAATAGATACTAATCATTTTGTAGACAAAATAGAAAACAGCTTACAAATTTTACACATTTGCAACAAAGGGAATAAGCTAGATTCTCTGGAACAGTTTGAAATATACAATAGCTACAATAACAAAGAAACAAAACAAAACATTTTAAATGAAAAATTAAATTTCAATTTCCATGCAATATTCAATACAATAGTCTCACAGAGCTCTGGACACAAGCAAGTCAACCTTTGTACCCCTGATAACAGAGAAGCCGAGACTTCTTAGTTTTCCTGCCAGTTCTGTCTCTGTCAGTGCCGTGATCGGGTTGCAATAAGTGTTGTAGGCCAGAGGCCTACATGAAATGAAATGAAATATTCCTTTATTGTCACAATTCATTTCAAGTTTTCAGCAATGCTGATGAAACAGGTGACATTATCCATTGTTAAAACTAGATGAAAATGTTTTGTTCGTGCGTGTTAAATGTATATACAGGTTTATGTTTGAATGTAAATTTCGACAACTTCACAAGTCCAATTCGGATAGTATAATGTTTCAATGTTTCTGTGTACCACTTGAAAATGCCAACATGGCGAAACATGTAGTGTATTAAAAAAAAAAACACACTATTTGAACTGCAAGACGAGGTATGTTTTAATTTAGTCTAATCAAACTAATTATAACCTGGTAATAAATTGGACAGAATAATTAGATTAGGTGTTGACATATTGAAAACTTAATTGTTAATTTTTTACTTTTAACTTAGTTCCAGTTTGGGTTTATCGTTTATCTGTCCTCATCACACAGGTGTATGTTTTTTAAGAGCCACCTCCTTCCTTCTCATCAAGCGTTGATACTGATAGCACAAGTGTGTCAATTGGATGATTAGCCCATTGCTGTATGAATGGTCCTTTGATAGCGTTTCTTGGGGTATTTGTCACTTGTCCTAGCTTAGAATCAGCTGGAAAAAAATGTCAATAAATAATAAATACTAACGTAAAAAATAATTTTAATATTCAAATATTTTTTCTTCTAATTGTGATACACCGTTCTTGTATTTTGAATGGATATATCCCGAGTAATTTGTCAATGTACCTAAATATTTACGCTAAATTGGTGTTGTTTCTTGATTGATGAATAGTTTAACACAATGTCTATAACCTAAAACACTTTAAAATGCATAGCCACCTGTTTGACATGAAAGTAAAATCAATTCCAATGTCCAATGTTTCACAGATTGAAAACGTTTTGAATGAAATCAAGAACGATGATGAGTCGCTGACTGGATATCGATATGTGAGAAAGTTCAGCGTTCTTCGCACAAATGAGGAGCGATACAAACTGCTCATGAAAACCGGAAGTGAGGAGCTTGGGAATATATTCAAAACTGAAATCCCCACTGGAGTGTTAGGAAGGATCGTGGAAGCTTTGATGTGCTTCTCTCCGACTGTGAATGAAATCATCTTCGTCACTCAAGTCCTGGAAATACTAACCAAAACCAAGAGGTGAATACACACATTTATTAAATAAGTTAGTGAAAGTATGGAAAAGAAAACATGCGAGCTGGAGTAGTGGTTAGAGCGTGGGACTTCAGTCCCTGGGGTCCCAGGTTCGATCCCTGCCAAGTGACCAATAGATTTTATCTAAGTGATAATGCCGCAACCCCTAGGTCTAGCCTGAAGTATGTGAAAAAACAATCCCTGGCTCGTGCCTAGCGTCCTAGGGGAAATTTTTTTTAACCCAAGTCTGGGATTGTACTTTTTTATTATTTAAGGTAAAAAAAATAAAATAAGCAAAAAAATTGTTGTCTAAATTAGATGACCTATATTTTGCCCCTTCATGGGGCTTCTTCAGCAGAAAGAAGTAGAATGGCAGTTGATAAACTGGTGAACATCAAGCAAGTTATTGTGTTACGAACTTTCTTGTTCTTTCAACTACCTGGTGTGACTTTTCTTAGGAAAGTTAGTTGTGTACCAATTCCTTTATCCTTAAAGTGTATTCCTAATAGGGATGGACGGGATTGAATTTTTAGTTCGGGACGGGACGGGACGGTATTTTTATTTCCTTCCCAATTTTCGGGACGGGACGGGATTTTTTTCTGTGCATAAAAAGAAAGTACTGTATTGCAGTTACCAAAAAAGACATACAAAATCAATTTTTACCATTTGTGGCACTGATCTATAAAAACCAAAAAATGGGTAACAATTTACAGGTACTTATAGAAACTTGTGACTCGCGGGTCACGGGGTGATCGTCTGTATGACTCATGGTCACGGCGCGATCGTCGTCATGACTCGCAGTCACGGCGCGATCGTCGGTATGACTCCGCGGTCACGAGGTTATCGTCGGTATGACTCCACGGTCACGGTGCGATCGTCGTCATGACTCGCGGTCACGGGCGCGATCGTCGGTATGACTCGCGGTCACGGCGCGATCGTCAGCATGACTCGCGGTCACGGCTCGATCGTCAGCATGACTCCGCCATCACGGCATGATTGTCAGTATGACTCCGCCATCACGGCATGATCGTCAGTATGACTCCGCGGTAACGGCGCGATCGTCGGTAGGACTCCGCGGTCACGGCGTGATCGTCGGTATGACTCGCGGTCACGGCATGATCGTCGGTATGACTCGTGGTCACAGCCTGTTCGTCGGTAGGACTTTGCGGTCACGGCGCGATCGTCGTTATGACTCCGCGGTCACGGCGTGACTGTCGGTATGACTCCGCGGTCACAGCCCGATCGTCGTTATGACTCGCGGTCACGGTGCGATCGTCGATCCAATAATCGCGGCCACGGCGCGATCGTCGTTATGACTCCGCGGTCACGGCGTAATCGTCGAAATGACTTCGTCTCCTGCGTTCGCGGACCTATCGCTAGCAATAACGGCGTTATCGGCACTCGCGAAGCGGAAAAATCGCCGACGATCGGACCAAATCTCGTCCTGAAAAATTCCCGAGTCAAATGTAATCCCGTCCCGATAATCGGGAATGTTTTTTTCCTGAAAAATTCCCAAAATTTCGGGACCCGTCCATCCCTAATTCCTAAGGAAAGTGCATTTTCCTACAATAACCTAACCTGTTTGTATAAATTGCAATATTTGTATGTCCGTAGGTCTGACAACTTTTGTGATAATTCTCGGATTTTTTTCTAACATAGTTGGTTTAAAGACAAGTAGTTATACCATTCTGCTAACAAGTCTAGTTAGATTACAGATTTATTCTTGAATTCCAGATTCAACATAACACTAGACTTTTTAACCCGAGAAGAAAAGGATTTCTGCAGCAAAATGATGAAGAAGTTGGAAGAAAGTCTAAAAGACAAACAGCAAGATTTGGCAGAGCAAGGAGTAACAGAATGGACAATAACTACGCTTAGGTCCAAGTACAAGGTGTAACTTGGCTATGTAACATTCTTAATGTAACATTCCTGTTGTTGTTAATGTAATCTTATGTTTTTACTGTAAATAATTGCTTAACAGTTTTATTTTCACTTGTTAGCACAATAATACGTTTTACTATTAATTGTAGTGCCATTGTGTTTATTCTGTGATTTTTTTGTGTACCTCTACATATTTTACTGTTTTTAATCCTCGCTTTTATGTTTTCTCAAATTTTAGTCAATGTATATTTTATAATTATGCTCGTTTGCTTATTTTGTATGTCTAAGAGTTCAGCTCAATACAGAAAATGTGGATCGCTGTGATTTTAACTTTAATTTAACTTTTTTCAGTTGACTTGTAGATTTAGCTCAGAGAGGAAGCTATGTTTTTCATTCAAGTACAATTATCCATTAAGTACTCGATCCGTGGAACTGAATTATTTGATTGGAGTATATACATTTTTTATTTTATCGCCTCCACGTTACTAGTGAATACATACATTAAAACCCTACTAATAGGGATATTCAATAATCTGACATTGGTCGAAGGAAATTTGTTAAAACTGAACAAGCCATCCGGGTGCTTTCAGCTGTGAGAACGAGAACTGAGGTGAACTTGCTCGAAAACTCCTTGATACCTATTAACACTTTTTACCTTTGACTATTTCAATGGTACTTCGATTATCTTTGCAATTTCGGCATTTTAAGCTGGACTCAGTGTAATTTGACAGTTTCCGTCATCCCCAGCGCTGTGTTATAACCAAGCGTGCTCTTGATTAGCAAGGGTCTACTGTGAGTACGGCAAATAACTGTTTGGTAAAAATTTAAGGAAACTTTCAGTTTGAGATAATCCAACATCATTGTTCCCCTACCAACATATTATTTCTAAAAAACTGTCAATATTTATATTTAAGAGTCCTTGGAGGCTAGCGGCCATCTTGGATGATTTCAAACAGCTGCCGAAGAGTTATTTATCATCCAATAATATTCTTTCAAACACTAAAGTGGTTATAATTTAAATATCTAGGACACTGTGTGATTATAAATGTTCGATGTAGTTTTAAAAGGTTTTCTATGGAAAGTAACGGCCTTCTCGGATTTGCCCGCTATCAAAGTTAATTTTGTCAATTTTAAACAGCCACTCAAGAGTTATTTACCATATCAAAACATTTTTTTCGAATACCAAAGTGATTGCAATTAAAATATCTAGTGCACTCGCACGGTTGGATAGAAATTTTCTTTGTAGTTTTTTAATTGTTTTGTGAGTTAGAGCGCCTAGGCTCCAAGGACTCTATAGAGTATTGGTAACTAAATAGGCGTTCAAATACCTAGGAAATTTAATAAATGTAGTAGGTTTTATTTTTTAACAATTTTAGTGGTAAATGACAATCTACATGTTGATTAAAGACTCTGCTGATCGTGTAGTTAATAAATGTTAGTAAAATTGTATTGTATACATATCAGAATAATTGAAATACCATTAAAATCAGAAAAGATTGTATTTACTTGTTTGAATGATTTTTTTGCTCATTCAATTGGGCAACTGAACAAATCCAGGTTATAAAAATCATTCCACTAGGAATTAGTTGTGAACAAAAAAGGTTTATGAGATAAAAAAATCCTTGTATATATGTTTCTAATAGGCCTATTTTATATTTAAAAATAATTTTGCCAGTAAACATGTATTTTTATCAGAACAATAAGATGAATTTACCTTAGTTAAATATTAAAAGACTGATGTATTGATTCGTAAGTATAAATATCGTAAATTGTAATTTGTAAGTGTGTTGTAAATTGTAAATTAAAGAGTTCTGACCCAATTAATACATTTACTGTGGTTTTAACTTACAATGATTGAAAGTTATTTTGCATTTAGGGAATAAGCTATTACTGTAGGTCTCATGGTAAGACCTGGGCCCGGACCCATTAACTTTTTTGTTTTGATGTTCCCAGAGGCCAAAACCACAATCCGTTCAAATTCATATTTATGTATTGTTAGCACAATGACTCGAGTAAAAATTTAAAATGATCCGATTTTGATGAAATCAACTAAAAGCGTATGTGCCTATTTAATTTTATATAAACCTTACAATTTTAAGGAAATATTTTGATAAAAATCCTATCAGGGAAATTCACTTACTCTGCAGGTTTTCTGCATCGGCAATATTATTGTAGTTTTTTATCAATTGTAAAGTTTTTTTTGTTATATATTTAACACAAAACGAATTTGTTTATATTTCTTCCTGATTATCACATCTATTATTATTAGGAGCGTTTGCTTGCATACACTATTTGATGTTTAAAAATTTAAAACTAAATCAAGTATGTATTACCACAGTAAATGTGTAAAAAGCTTCTGCTTTTTTAAAGATTAAAATATCTTTCCTCGAGAAGAAATACTAATTGCTCAGTTAATGCATACTTTAAGTTGAATGTTAGGTATGAGACATAAAATATTCTCTTAACGTTAACGTATTTAACATTCCTAATTTTCTGTTATTTTTTATGATAGAAATGTTTCATTAATATAATATAGTTGTTGTTTGATTGTAATAAACACTTTAAAAGTCTTTTTTCTAATTTATTTCTCCATATTGTTAACATGAAATTTAATTTAGATAATTGGGATAAGCGATAAGCTAGCCCTGACGACTACGTGACATGTAAGTATTGGAATTCCCGTTCTGACTTAACCGACAAAACTATATCAAATAGGGAGGAAAATGACTCATGGTACAGTAAAACCTTCTTTAAAAAAAGGACAAGAAAGTTTAGCAAATAATTACGCACTAATTCAAGACCTAATTTATTTTGAGTAATTTTTACCTCCACCATTATTACTTGTTTATATAATCTGAAATGGAAATCATAATATTTTTAGGGGTACCTATGTGCATTACTTAACCACTTTACCCTTTTATAATCCATTTTTTGTTGGTTTTACATGCGATTTGTCCAGAAAAATTCCAAAAGTTACTTAAAATACTACTTACTTTTGGCAACATTTACTGATTGCATATTATAATTAGATATATAAGTATTATTATTATAATAGGTTTATTTAACAACAACGTAATCCGGCTAGCAACTTGATCCCATGGTAGCCAAATACGAGGGGTTCTACTGTAATCAGTTCTTTTTAACAGCATGCCATGTGCGTAAAACTACAGCTATCAGAATTTTTCTTTTGTTTAAAATTTGTTAACCAGCATGATTTATTCATAAGATACAAATACATGTATAAATCAGTTTATAATGTACACAATTTTTTACTTAAAAATTTACTGTTCTTTAAAATCTGCATTTCTACAAGATTATGTACGTAGGCTAAAAGGCCAAACCTCGTCTAAATTATTACAAGTATATTTTTTTCAATACATTATTTCATTGAGGCCATGTGTTTCTAAACTTCAAATTTTTAGTTTATGAATTTTAAAATTAGTTTAAAACTTTACAAATTGACCAAGAATAATTGATTCAATATTTCAAACACATGCCATAAATCAAATGGATTTTCACTGGTTAAAATTGTACTGGCATTTTGGTTTGGACAAGAAATGGGAATGAAACACCTGGTTTAAGTTAAGAGCTAAAATTAGAAAAGAATAGCCAAGGTGCCTAGGCCAATGGCTGGGCTCGTGCCAGTGAGTCCATTGTACCAGGCCTAGGTCAGTGATGGCCAGCATCCGGGAAGCAATAAACCAGCTTTTCAAGCAAGGTTTGTTATTCACTACTTTTATAATTGATTTTGATTTCAAATAGGATCTTAAATTGTATTAATTGCATTATCAATTTAAAAACCCTAAACTATTTAAGGTACCTATGTACTCGTATACTGATTTACTGTGGAGGAAAAAAACATGGAAGAACACTTTGAACATGTTTTTTAAAAAAAGTTGGAAAAAATGTGGATATAGTTTTGTAAACTAATAAAACAACAACCAAAACAATAGTCACAAGGGGATTTTCTTATTACCGTTACCAATAGGAGAGTTAATGCACACAATATATTTTAGATGATTTTAATATTGTTTGCAGGCCAAAAAATGTTTTTGAAAATTAGAAGATTTCTCTGTAATATTAAAACTGTATTTTCTCTATGTCTGTAACCTATTAATTCTAAAAATATTTTATAAAATGGATTTCCATGTTTGTTATTTCTACAATGAAATAGCTTCATAACTCAATTATAAAACAGCCAAAGCCAACATACAGTACTTGGTATCCAATGGATGGCACAACATTTGTTTCTTAAACATATGGTTACTTGTTGAAAGCTTAACACATGATTTAAATAAATTAAGAGTTGCCAAAAATAGCAATTTCTGGTTCATCCTAAAAAAAGCGTCTTTTATTCATCAATTGACAGTAAAAAAATGTTCACTCACTCACCCATCACTAATTCTCCCACTTCCCATTTACCTAGGAGGCTGAAATTCGGTACACCGATTCTTTGGGCATTAAATAGGAAAACTAAGTAGTTTTTATTCTGATGGGGCTTTCGGGCTCCGCCCAGTGGATTTGGAGTTTCCCGTGTTAATCTTATGATTTTTCATATTTAAAAGGAATTAATGAATCTTAACAGCTGTCTCAAGTTGGTTCTGTTCTATGATGTTCAATAGCATTAAAGTTACAAGGATTACCAGCACTATTATTTTTTTTTATTTATGACAACAGCTAATTTGCAACCATAAGGTGAGTGAGCGTAGCGAACGAACTTCAACCTGAAGGCAAGTGAGCGCAGCGAACGAGCTCCAACCTAAAGGTGAGTGAGCGTAGCGAACGAAGTTCAACCAGGTCATGATTGAGCCATGCAAATAAGGAGTTAAACGGGGCAAAGCCCGCGGGTACATCTAGTATTTTATAAAAGTATTTTTTTACAAGAGTAGAACTCCTATCCATACAGAGTGGTATAAATTACTTCTAGGTAGTTATTTCCCGTGTTGATACACTACTAAACAATATACAATAATATTTTAAAAACAAGTTCTAAAAAAGGTTTATCCAGGCATTTCCGTATAAACTCTGTTCATCCAAATAATTAACAATTCCATAGAGTAAGTTTTAAGTAGCTGGTGTGAATATGAAATGATATTGTCAGGAGATTGGCAGACAGCACTTGATGTACAAACTACCTCTGATGAATACAACACAGTGTTATGGATACGTCCTACGTTGGCAGACTTGAACTTTATCTATGCAGCCATGAAGTCCCGCGGACTCAACCTTCTGATCAGCATTGGCTGTGGTAGCGGCTTCCTAGAATGGGTGCTAGCCTCGGCTACAGGTTAGATGATGTAGGGATAGCCTTAAAGATTTTTATTTTACAATGATTAGATTACTATTCAACTACAGTACCACTAGTTTATGACCTGGACTTCCCCACATTGATTGATAGGGGGATAGGGGATTAGATTTATTAGTGTAGGTTGTAGTCTTTAGAAGAAAATTTAAACTGTTGTAAATAAAAAGTCTAAAGTACAACACCTACATAAATAATCAGAGTCCATTGAACACTCCAATGAATACCTAAGTTAGGCCTATATAAAATTCTTGCCAACCCTATTATTTCCTAAAGTTAAACGTACTTATTTGGAGTTAGGATGTAGCACCAATAAAATTGTTTTTCAATTGTTTTGTAGCCAAGTGCAGAAATAAGCAAAAAATCTGTACAAAAAGCATTCAAAGATAATAACACGTTTTCTACAATACAATCCAGTTTCAAACAAATTAAACTTTCTTTTGTGGTCTAGGTTGGCTGCTTGTTTCTATTGAAATGAAATTAAATGAAAATGCTTCTTTATTGAGGCGAACTTAGGACCTCATATGGTCCTTTCTTACAGTTAACCTCTAAAAACCTAATAATAACAACAAAATAATAACAAAAAAATACAAATATATATATAAAGTTTGTAACATTGGGTTGTCTATTCCTTGGGTTTTGAAAATTAATACGGTAAAACCTTAACTATCACATGCGGTAACGAGATTGTGGCGGAAACTGAATAGACGGATAACAGAAATTCCTTATAAATTACTAAATCAATTAGAACCGTTACAGTGATTTTGGAAAGAAATAACGTATCGTACATTAGAATTACACATACTATTTTACCTACAGTAGGCCTTTAAATGCTTATATGAAGGTTCTGAATATTTTTAAGAAATGGCCCTACGGAAAAACTTAAAAGTAGTGAATACACACTTTTAGGTGATAAATAACTGAGATTGAAAGTTAACTGAAGTTGTACTATGTGTATCTTGATCTCACAACTATTGTGGCCTAATTTCCAGGCATTGTCGTCTGCATTTAAAGTTCTTCTGGATATTCATCATTCATGTTTTTGTCTTAGGTTTACAGGTGGTAGGTGTTGAACAGGACCCGAACTGGTGGACTTCTCCCTACATCCAGACCTACATTCCTCACATTTACACGGGAGATCCACACTGTTCTTCTGTCTTGTGCCATTCTCAATCTGCCGTCATGTTTTGTTATTTTAACAACGGCAAAGCGTTTCACGATTACTTGAGAACATTTGCCGGAAAGTGTGTGATAATTATTGGACCTAAGAGTCACCGGCACACAAACCCACATCCATTCCAGCCCTTGTTTGAAAATGACCAATGGGTTTTAAAGGAGTACAAACAAATTGGTGATAGCTTTGATTATATTGTGGTCTACGATAAAGTAGATAACTAAGGTTATCTACAAAAGCTGGTGTTATTTTTTAACAAATCCACAAGGTAGGGGTAATTTAAGATTGAAGTGTTAGGATTTAAGATCAAGATATTATTTGTAGGATGGTAAAATAAATAAAGGTTTTTTTTATTAATCGTCTAATTTTATACTAATTTACCTCCACACTAATTGATAAACATTAAACAAACTATTATGCCCAAGGATTTGGGAATGTATTTTGAATAAAAACTCTTAAGTGTTTTTCTTGATATGAAGTACTGGAACCAGCCACAGTGAAAATAATAATAAACTCTTAAAAAGCTAATAAACGGTGTATTTACAAATTTAACAACAACTAGGCACAATCAGATTGTGCTGATTGATAAAAATAATTATCTAACCAATCAGAAACATGTCAATATGATCAAAAAGACATGAAACTATTGACAGTAAAAGTATTGCTCTATCACGCACAGGTCATTGTGACCCACGTGATATTTTTATTTGCTACATGATATGCTGCAATAGTTATTTGTGTAACTTAGTGGGCAAAGTGGCACTTTGCTGCACACGAGAGCAATGTTTACAATGATGATCTCGAGTGCATCAGAGGCCTTTTGCACTCGTGTTACACATTATATTTTTCCTACAGTCACTATAAAGCATATAAATAATTAGTCTTTCAAACACTATACAACACGTTTTTAGGTTCAGCTGACAACACAAATAGGTGCCCTAGAGAAAGTAGTTCCCGGTCCGTATCACTCCGCTATTTTCCTCGGCAAGAAATGTGCTCCGCGACTTGAGAATATAGTTCCGTATGTTTTTGTAATTTTAAGTGGTTTCCGCGCCTAAAAAGAATGCTTTAAAGGTATTTTCTTGTTTATTAAGATCGTAGGAATGTTTTAAAAAAGTTTAAAAGAAAAGTCCAGAAAGTTCAGAAATACCGAAACTATAAACACAAAATGACAGGTTAAATCGTAGTTATAATAGTCAATCAGCTACTCATAGTATTATCTTTAAGTGTTGCCAACCTATTTCCAAGTGTACACGGATTACGTGCATAATAGAACCACGCTGTTTTGTGTTGTTTCGTTGGAATCCTGATGTGCGCCAAAGTATAAACCGTACGACAAAGTATAAACCGTATGACAAAGTATAAATATGCAGCAATTAGCAGCTTTCTGTACTATAAACAGTACAAGGAAGCCAACTTTGTCGGGTGACTGTAGGAAAAATAATTTGTTGTAAATAAAGAATTTCTCTCTCTCTCTCTCTCTCTCTCTCTCTCTCTCTCTCTATTGTAATTGTAACATAGCTTTTTTTTTTGTACCGTGTTTTACAGTAAAATATTAGTTATTATTGGAAGTTGGTAAAATGATTAAATCAGGTGTCCCATAATATAAATTTAATCTTAATAATTAATTAACAAAACAAAATAATATACACCACTTCACACTATATAAATACTGTAGTGCAAGTCCCAAGCAAAAGGATTGCACTAATATTTAGATATCCAAATCTCACTTCTTTGGTTTACTTATACCATTACAAATTTAACATCACATGGTTTTGAGTCCATTTTCGTAAGAAGTTACTTGTGGCTAGCCGAAAAAAGCCAACAAAAAATAGTAATATACAATTTGACATCACACTTACACATTTTATATCTTTGTGAATCTAAAGACTGACAGTTGCTCACCCCTAACTTTTCGGAACTTCAGCTGTTTTCCAGTGAACCCTTTTTCCATCATATTAACAAGAACTTCTTCAGGATTATTTTCTTTTATAAGTACAAGGTAAAAAAACGATTTTGGAGAAAGGTGTGGATTCATCTGTTCAATCAATCTGAAACATGAGAACGAAAATCAAGGGCCTGAATTATTTAAAGAACACACAATATAAAAATCCAAGAATCATCTTTTTTGTTTGTTTAAAAAATTGGACAGTTGTAAGTTAGATAGCCATAAGTATATGCTCCCACCGTACAGCCACCATCGGCTGAGTTATTATATCACAGAACACACTAAGGCCTAAAATGGTGCTGACAATTTAACTTTGGTACTCAGTACCGTACTTTTCCCTAAAACCGGTAATGAGAATTTACTTTCAGGCACCGACGCATCACAAGGTGCACCTAATGAACAATTTTTAAACAAATATTTTGGTAGGCCCAGGCCTACTTTATTTTTTAGCATGTCCATAAGAACACTCGGACCTTATGATGCACCACAGTTGCTCAATCAAATGTGTCAGCTAAAAAGATTAACCTATTGCTATTGGCACCCTTAAGGCGCGTTTACACCAATATTGACAACTAAAAGTTGACAACCAAAAGTTTAAAACTAAATGTTACTCTTAACAAATTTGACCAACTAGTGGAAGATTTTTTGTGGAAAACCAAAAGTTACTCATCTTTAATTTAGAGCAACTAGTGGAAAACTTGTAGCCAAAGAATTAGTGCAAAATAGTCAGAAGAGTAAAGGGTGTCGGAGCCCTTTATGAGAATGACCAGTAGTGATTTTGAATATTTCATTTCAATGATCGGACATAAAGTCAAGAAACGTGACACAAACTACAGGAAAGCCATACCTGTCCAAGAAACTTGCCGCAACTAGTGGAAAACTAAGAGGAACGCTTTGATGTATGATAGCAAACAAACAGGATAAAATATTTTCCTTGAATAACTACAGCCATTCTTGCGTACACGCAACAGTTGGATATGTATTTACCTGTCAATGACCAGTCTACCGTTAGCTCCACCTGCCCAAGATCTCTGGATAGAGCCTGCTATCTCGTCATCTGGAGTGACAACATACGGAGGGTTGAATATCAACACATCAATCACACCACACGCCTTGACACAGCTTAACAGATCTCCTTGCACCACGTCTACCTGCAGATGAGTCAACTTGCATTACTTTCATTATTTTTGGTATTAATGGTATCATTAAATTTCAATATTTGATTGTTTTTTTGAACAATAAAACCTGGAAGGAATAATTTTTTTTTAAACCACCTGAGATTAGGTTAATGCAAAACATACCAGGATCTACTTTTACTAATTTATGTTAATAATGAAATATGGTCAACCAGTGGAAAATGCAGAACAAAATTACAAGATAAGTAACCGCATGTCGTAAACAGCTACAATTGTTTATGATGCAGGAACTTACCTACGGATAGATTCTTAAACAATCCCCTATCCTACACTACCTACGATAAGTTATAAAAAATTCAAAAAATATAAAAGGATTTTGAATAGGCCTAAAAATGAAAACCGTGCAGCAAAAACAGAAAAAAATCCAAAAAGGTAAATAAAACTAAGAAATATTAATTTGATTTTAAAAGGAAACAAATCTTACTGTTCAAATAACCTACAGAACAATTAAATCACAAATCAAACTAGAAAGTATCTCAACTAAATATCTCAAATATTTAATTAAAAGAAAAGATAAATCGGTTGCATAGTTCAGAGAATTTGGTTTCAAAATTATTACTTAGCCTAGCTTTAAATATTCATCTTACCTCAACAGAATTCAATGTTGACGTTTCCTTTGTAACCGCACAGGCGCTGTTGTTTATATCGATGGCGAGGCAGAAGGCAGAGGTTCTCAAAGCGTTGGCTAAAGCAGTGATTATAACACCAGAACCACTTCCGATCTCCACAATGACGTTAGGACAGAGTTCGCGAATGTTATGAAGGTCTTCCTCCAGGGCATCCAGCAGCAGGAAACTGTCTTCTGCCGGTTCATAAACATCTGATGTACTTTCAAAGTTCCACTTGGGTGTTTCCATTGCTTGCTGTAAGTGTAACGGATGGTGTAGTTAATTATTAATAAATAAATCACAATTATTATGTTTTGAAAATCGTATTAAAAAAATTTGGATCAAAATTAGAAAACATGTCTCTAATCTATTTAAGGGAATCTCTTTGTTAGAATGGATACCATGAGTTTACATAACAGGTTCCTCAAGCAAGGTGTTTGAGCATGTAAACATTTTTTGTCAGCTATCCAGTTCATACTATTTAATTTGGACCTGTCTCGTTATTAATTAACTACTTATTTATTTATAATTCTTAAAAATTAAAATGTTGGTGTGCCTACCAAATTTCCATTCACATGAAACCTTCAAATTAAGGGTCTCACTTATGGGAGGTATAAATGAGGCATATTAGTTCAAAATTCCTACGTGAACAGCGCTGTAGTAGAGAGCACTTGGCTATAATGAAGGTTTATTAATCGAAAAAATAGTTCATTTCATAAAATAAAATTATAAATGCCTCAAATTAAATTTTATAATCTTTTTATTATAAAATTAAACTGTCATAACCTTTTCATAATAAAAAAAAATTGTTCTGTTCATAAAATAAAACTAGAAATGGCTCAAATTCAATTTGATAATGTTTTAATTATAAATTAAACTGTCATAACCTAACCAAACTTGCTGATAATGAAAAAAATATTGGACAGAATTTTTAATGCTACCGATGGAATTCGAACCTGGGACCTTCAGCTTATCAGCCCGGCACGCTATCCATTGGACCACCGAGGCCGATGGCTCCACACCGTATCGTTGTGGTAATGGTGTTCCCTCAGCTAATCAGAAGCCCACAGCTGTCATCGTAGGCTCATATATACCTCCCTTGAGTAAACACCTCAAATTAAAGAAGTGGTACGTGATACGGTAGGTTAGGTTGGTTTAATTAGTCAGACGAAGCACATGGTAATGTACCACTTTACTATTACATATGGGCGTGGTATACCAAAGCTGGAGTATATATATAAAGATGTTTGTTTTTGTTAACTTTCTTCAATAGTTTCAAAAAGTCTTATCATTTAACTCAAAGCCATAACAAACTGTCATGCTCATAACCAATCTTGTAAATCTAAGTGGAATTTCATGGTGTGGTGCTAGCCTGACGGTTAGTGTCTCGGACTTCGGACGCGTCACTTTGTGCACGACCCCCAGCACGTCCACAAAACTTTAAACGGTTTGGTTGGACCACTTTCCAAGTGCAAAACCCTTTAAAACCAATTGTTTGCTTTGAATTGACTTAAAAATGCCACTGACGTCGAAAAAATGTCTTAGTTGGAAAACTAATACTTACAGGACTTGTTATGAAATTATAGTGTTTCTCCAGAACTAGGTTTGGATGTAGGTTCCATTAATGTCTTTAGCCGATCAGCTTCCTGCTTACTGTGTTGCTGAATTTTATGTAGTCTTTCCTATAACAAAATCAGAAGGGTTTATAATTCACCCTTTACAACTTCAATACAAAAAATGATGTCAATTATGTTTTTGTTTGCATGTAGGCCTAGATGAAGAAAATAAACACGCAATTACAACAAACTGTTCTGAGAACTATTAAGTGAAAATAAACGGTATCAGCAATTTAACATATACTTTCTCCCATTAGTTTATCAACAACCCTTATGGCCAAGCGGTGGGAGTAACTATGATATTTATAGGGAGAATCACTGAAGTTGCAATCTATATAATTAATACGCTACATGAAATTTTGTCGGTTGAACTCCTCCGCCATTTCTTAACCGATTTTACCCATTGACGTCTCATTGGAAAGAGCGTGTCGCGTAGATTTGCAAACTGGCCTTACATTTTTTTAAAGTCCCTTGGGCTCTGCCCCAGTGGCTTTGAAAGTTCCCATGTTATCCTTATGGAGAACTTAATTGTTTATATTTTGATCAGCTGTATAATTTAATTGCTGTTATTTATTTTTCAATTCAATGAAACGCATTGAGTACATTTATTTACTATTTGAGTTTGTGTAAACATAACCCCCAAGACGGATCGTGTAAGCATGATTGTAACTTAAATTTGTGCATTTAACGTTGTTTTGTGTAGCTATAATTTGTTTATTTGTTATTTGTTTGTTGGTTGTTTGTTGTTGTGTTTAAATGCCTCCGACGCGACGACAACGAAACATAGACAGGAGGCGTAATCGTGATAACGACCGCAGCTACAGAACAGTGGCGCGTAATATAGGCTTAACTCATCACAGTCGGCACCTGACCCTGGACAATCTCAACTATTAGGTTACAAATGCGCCATAACACTACCCCAAAACGACTTTTCGTTCTCAATTGGCCCTCTATCTATGACATGTGTTGCCTGTACAGCGAGGCATTTTGAGAAAGAGAAAACCGGCCGGAATGCTTTAGGTTTATCAATAACGAAGATAAACATGATCTGAGTTACACATCGGTCATCTTTGAGTTGGCTCTTTTAAACTCATTGTAAATATAACTGTTATTCGTTTTTAAATAACTCCTGTAATACTTTGCAATTGCTCGAATTCGAGCAACATGTACACTAGTAACTCTTAAACCGCAATTTTTACAGCACTGTTTTGTTCAGAGTTGGAGAAAAGGACCATATTGTTATGGACTAAATTGTTAAAGCCGTTTTTGTGAAAATCCAAGTTTAAGGCCTATGTTATTTTATTTAAAAAACCCCCAGAAGACACCACAACCAACATACCAAATTTCATCAGTCTGTAGCTCTGAATGTGACAAGTGCCGCTATAAGTACACTGGCGCTTGCAGGTGAGATTCAACAAACTAATGTCCCTAGCCTACCCGGGCATAGAAGTGTTAAAATAATTCCTAACAGAGAATACAAAGAAAGCAAAACTTTTCCCATTCTCCAGAAAATAAAAAGAAAACAGCCTATATGCTTGTCAAATCTGTTAGGCAACAATTCGGTACCGTAGTTTATGTTTTAGAGACAAAAGTTTTAAATTCAATTCTTCAAAATTAGCAGCTAACTTTGTAGGTATTTAATAAATTAAATATCTAGATCAAAAAGGTATACATTAGGCAACTAAAAATGGCATGAACCTTATATTTCAACAAATCTAAACATTTTTACATTTTAACATTTGTGAAACTAAATTACATGGCTAATGACATACATGACATAATTACATGTACATGACTAAATTATGGCTAATGGCTGGATATACTTGTATTTAGTTCACTCGCAGGTTTTCTAAGCGGTTCATGTCAGTCAAAGCTAAGCCAATAAAAAACTAATGTGGCTTCAGACCATTTACCTGAGCAGTCTGCAAAATGTTGCTTATGACAGTTATCTTATGACGAGTGCTATTAAGTTTATTAGTATACGCTTCTAGAGCAAGAGGGCAGCTTTGCTCTGCTGAAATATTTTTCAACTCTTCAGAAAGATCATCAATCTGTTGCTTTAACTCCAGCTGACTTACTCTGTAACAAAGTAACACATGTTATATCCTGTTTGGAAGTAAGATTTTAATCCTATAGCTGGGTATGAACATAGACAAAAATAAATAAATATAGACTGTCAGCTGTGCTGCGGTTAGCGTATATTCCGGCCCCGACCGCTAGGGGTAATACACCGCTGCAGCATCAAGCGCTAGCGACCGTTTCCATAACAACTTGGTAGTTGGGAGTAGTGTTGCCAACTTTGGAGGAATTCCCCGGAATTGGAGTTTACTGACTTATTTAATATTAAGCAATAAATTAATTAAAATGCCATCATTTATTGTATTTTTTTAAACGTATATTCATTATACTTTTGTAGTTCCATTACAATGATTCAAAGTTTTTCTTTATTAATCCATAATATTAGGAAGTGGTTTATTGGAAGATTTTGTTTTATATTTGCAAGGTCAAAAGCTAATTAACTAGGGTGTCTAGTAGTCGGGGAAAACGGGAAAGTCAGGTATTAGTTTTGAATTTCAAAATGGTCTTGAAAAGTTGGGATTTAGTCTTTATTTTGATATCAAAGTCGGGAAATTTAATGATTATATCGCGATTGTGCTGGACAACGATCACGTTTCCGTGACGGCGCAAGACGATGATGGTGTCTACACGACCGCGGGAGATGTTCTTAAACCGCGACCGGGCTAGACGACGTTTTTGTGACCGCGGTAAAAAATGATCACGTCTTTTCTACGATCGCGCAAGACGATAATGTCTACAGTGCACGGCCGCTGAAGATGTTCTCAATTTTGCCACAATCGTGGACAACGATGGCGTTTCGGGACCACGGCATTCAATGATGTCTATACAGCCGCGGAGGATGTTCATGATTTTGACACGATTGCAGAAGACGATACTAGCGATATAGTAAGCATTTCGTTTGCAAGAGTGGTAGTGCTGGTTAACAGCTGGCAAGTAGTCAACGATGAAACCAAATAGAATACCGATAACCGATATCGAACGGCGATAACGCTCTAGCGGCAGATCGCAAAACCTTTCTTTGACAGTCTATATTTACTCTATTGTCTATGGTATGAAGTAGCCAATAATAGCATCGCCCAATCTGTTATTTGTGAAGAAGGCGATAGATTCATTCTGACAAAACAAGACTGATAAAGCAAGGACTAATTAATAGGAATGTTGAAAAAAAAATGTTGCTCAACTTAATTTAAAATTTAATTAACATTACTGGAGCTATCAGCTTTAAGATTGATTATTTTATTCTTCCCCATAGTACAGAACTGTACATAGGTACATACAACAAAATTTCCAAAGTAACTAACTTAAGTTAGCCTATTTAAGTTAATTTAAACTCATCACCATAAGAGTAAAATAACAAAGATGCAAGGGCGGTCCCAAGGGGGGGGGGGTCAGGGGGGTCATGACCCCCCCCAAAATATTTTATATATAGATAAACTATTATACCAGGGGAACTTTAATAATTTTTATTGCAAATCGTTCTACCAAATTTAATTCATTGCAGTCTTTACACCTGTGGCGAACGAATGGACTAATTACAAACTCTAACCCAAACCTCGGGATCGTTCGAGTCTGACTATTTTTTGTACGTTATGAAAAGTAGGGAAGATCGGCAGACGACGGACGCGTTCAGCCATATACGGCAACGGCAGTGTCCGATGCTGGCGTTCGACGTTCGGCCGCATTCTTCTAATCTAATTTTTCGGCATTTAATGTTACCATTCATTTTTTTAACCTAGATGGTTGAAAACTTGAATTGGGTATTGGATAAAGAAAAGAAGTTGTATCAATAGTCCAAGCTTGAAGGGTAGTTGAATATTAATTTATCTGAGTTCAGCAATAGGAATTTGTTATTACAGTAATGTAATTCAATGATTACCGTAGAAAATTTTAAAACTTTCTTAATATTAAATATCATTCATATTTAGAGCACCTGATATCATATTTAAGAATAACACTATCCAATTGGTATGTTGCTAGCCACGAAACAACAACAAAATGGTAGCGTCTCAGACTTAGATGCGGAAGGGACGGATTTAATTCCCGGCACAACCACTCACAACCACAAAAACGTTGCACAAAAACTTTATTCTTACATTGACCCCTTGTAAAATGCCACTGACGTAGAAAAAAATTAGAACACTGAGAACCAACTCTTCAGGCGGTAGACGAGACGCCGACGGCATTGTTAGTTGGGTAGTGTACTTTGTGTAGGTTAACTGTTGCTTGCTGGGCAGGTATAATGCAGTCGTGTTGGGTGCTAGTTCTTAAACACTTCTTAGATGAAATAAGTTCTCTGGTTCAAAATCATGGTCTGATTTTCAACAATTTCTGTTTAGCATGCACATTGGCACCAGTTGAAAGGGTGTTTTTGTAAATCAAACATGCTCAAATGTGTTGTAATGTTACGGTAATTCTTTGATATTAAAACCACAAGTCTCGATAGTAAAAAAAAACATGACATTAAACAAGTTTATTTTTTAACATTCCGTTGACCTTTAAAAATAAACTGGGGAGCTTGAACACATTAAACTAGGTCCTCAAAATAGCTTAAAAACTACTAATTTGAGAACGTTATTTCCTAATTTTTCCCGGGGGGGGACCCCCGGACCCCCATTCATTGCTGGGAGGTATTTCATACCCCCCCAGGCCCCCCCCCAAAAATATATGTCTAGGACCGCCCTTGCAAAGATGAAGGGCTTAACCATTTTTTAATTAACGCAAGTATCGGTACTTGTAATTGCATAGTACAAACCTGGTAGCACGAACCCTCTCATCTAGCTGGTCGATCGTAGGTTTCAGGAGACACATCAAACCTTCTGCCAAAGTGTCCCGTATGGGGTTTTCACAAAAATCCTCAGTTTTGTCATCAACAGATGTGTTGGTGCTGATTGTTTCCCCATCCATTTGTTAAAATTAAATTACTGAAGTGGGTTTTCTGCAACAAAAGTTGCGGCCTGGAGTTAAAGGTGGCCGTGACATAACGGTGAAATGTTTATAGCCAAATTGCACTATATCTTTCTCTATCCAAAAAAAGTTATTCTCTTAAATTCTTTTAACAGAAACAGTACCGGTACCAGGAGGAATCAGGATTCCTGCTTCCTTTTTTATTTTCAGCGGTGACAAACTTTAGGCATTTGCAGTTAGCCTGCATAATTTTACATTAGGCCTACCGGTATCTTATTTAATCATTTTTTAAATCCATGCACTTAAAGAGTACCTAACTTAAGTTATATTTAATTTACTAGATTTAAATAAATGAGATGTAATAAAACTAGGCTAATGTGTTCTGTTACTGCAGGCTTAACTTTAAGTTTTGTTCTAAAATATCAGAATCAACGCAAACATACACAACGAAGATGTATTAGCTATTTGGGTTATAGCCTAAAAATAAAAATGTACGGTAAATTATCTTCCGACATAAATAGGATATGTCCAGGTTGGTAAACAGAAAAGTTGGACAATACATTTATAAACATGGTAAAAATCAGCTGCACTTTAGTATCTGTTCCAACTTCCCTACTCATTTGAATAAAAAATATCGTTGTTCAGATCATTCGATAACTTATATCTATCGATTAGTAGGCTATATTAATTTGAATGAGTGTAGGGCAGATACTTAAGTGCAGCCTAAAAATAAATAAATTGTCTCAGTGTTGCAGCCAGTCAGACACAGTTGAGAGGTAAATTTAGCAAAAAAGGTATTTCTTATGCAAGTAGCTTCAACTGTATGAGGAATTTGGCAGACTAAATTATTAAGTATGCAACGTGCTAAAACAAATCCAGAAATCACAGTCAACCAAACGTAGGGAACATGAACACATGCAGATTGTTAAATGTGGTAACTTAAAAATTGTTTTGGTTTTTTTATGTGCTAAAAGCACAGCGTGGATCTTATTAGGTACTAAGTTAGTGAAGACAAGCGAGGCAAGATCTTGCTAGTGTTCCGAGTTCCTCCCTACCTCCTACAAATGATCAAGTCCTAGGCTACCTCTAGGACCATTTATTGCTTATTGACACCACCAAGGATCTAGCATCCCTATATAACTTCTCCGGTCTGCACAGGGATCGATCCTAGTCTCCGATCTTTGGAACGTGCCTTACGACAGTCTGCTAAGACTCGAAATGCCAGATGAGACCCACCTCGTTGGTTACGCCAGCCCAACGACAAACCATAGACTAACACCAAAAGCATAACCTTACGAAGCTAACATTATCAAATTTTAGTTTTAAATAGGCTATGAAGGCCGTAGGGTAGGCTATTCAAGATTTAATTTTATGGTTAACTATCTTCAAATAAGTTAGGTAGGCTAAGTGTATTAATATAAAAAGTTCTAAAAAGCCTTGGCTCAACACAACCTAATCTAATGATCATTAATTAACTCACAATTATTGAGAGTTTAAGTTATAGGCCTTTTGTTGTCTAACTAACAGGTAAGATATTTAGCAATTAATTAATGTACCGATATTGAAACAAATATATAGACATGGTGGCTAATGGTTTTTTTTACGTTTGAAACAAAACTCCCACCGATAAAACATCTAAAACTAAAGTAAGTAGGCTAATTGTTTAATGGCAAGTGAATAAAATGAACATTTCACCTCACCTTCACATCACACAAGACACAAAACAACTTCACAACGACAACACAACATGACAACTGACAACTAACAGTCAACAAAGAAAAGAACAAAACAAACAAAAAACTCGAATCGAAATTTGTTGTAGGTAACGAGGTAACCCGACCAGTCGGCTTGTTCCCATTGGTTATAATCTGTTCATCACGTTCCGTTATGCTGCAGCCCACAGTCGGCGCAGTCATCATTCATCAAGGGCGGGTCACAGTCACAGTCCACAGACCACAATCACAGAAGGGAGTTACCACTATTCTTGGAATTGTCGGCGGGGAATCGCAGCTCCTGGTAAGTCCATTTGAAACAATGGCACTATGGCAGTCGCGTCTATCGGTGTCCACGGACCACGTGTTAAATTGAAAAATTTATTTTCAATTTAAATATTGTTTTGGTTTTCAATTCTATAGCCTATGTTTTATTTTCAATCTTTCGATGAATTTATGTTCATAAATTTTAATTTAAATAAATATTACGCGAAATAATGAGCTGGTAACGGCTAAAATACGGCTGTCGGCATGTTATCTTATGGGACATATGGTGCTAGAGAGCATGTTTGATCAATCCTATGATATTACCATAAACATAGTCCATAGACTATGTACTAACCAGTGTAACCAACTCAACCCTCCTACAGGCTATACTTAGCCATAGATGAACTAATATATCAGTTTATTTATTTATTGCTATTTTTATTTATTACTATTGTTATTTATTACTATTATTATTCAACACCTAGTTCAACAAATTGCCATGGCCATACAGAAAGGAAATGTTGCCAGCATCATTGGTTCCACACCCACAGACGACGACCTTTCATCAATATTTTATTTGTAAAATTAATGTAAGAATTAAGTTTTGTCTATTTCTCTATTTCCAAAAATAATACAATATGGAATTAAGGACAGTTACACTATTAAACACTCAATTAAATGTTATATAACGGAAATTAACCCTTCCAGGGCTAAATTAAATGAAGGGCTGGAGCTTAATTAATTATTATTATTCAATACTGCCATTATTCATTACTATTGTTATTTATTATTGTTATTGTATTTATTACTATTGTTAATAATAATTATTGTTATTATTATTTTTGTAATTTTTTATTATTGACTACACAACTATATTCAATGTTAACTATTTGCAAAGATTTTTCATTATTATTAGCTCAGTTTTCTGTGTTTTCGTTTGTTCTTGTTGTCAAGTTATTCCTATTATACTGGTTATAGCTATCAAGGAAGAAGTAAAAGGAGAAAATCAAACGAAACGAATTCAAAATGTTGTTGTGGCTTCTAGCTTGGCATTCTTGGCAATGTGGTAGTGATTTTCAATTCAAAACAAAATAAGTGGATTTTGTTAAAAGATATTTTTTACGTTAAACAAGGTAGACCTACCTATATATCTAAGTCCTAAAAGTAACTTAGGTACTATTTTACATCACTGATAAGAATCCTGAGACACATTAAAATGGAATTTGGAGATTGCCAAGGTAATAATTTTAAGCCTTAGCTTTTGTATTGGCTTAAGTTAGTTGTGGTAATAGGCCTAGTAAAATATAGGTCGTGTAAAAGAGTATCTGAAAGAGCTTTAGAGATACAAATTTAGAGATATATTCCTTGGCAAACATATAAGTTAATAAAGCTATATTAAGTTGAATTGACCAAGATATGCAGCTCAAGGCTCATTCTTGTGAATTTCGCGAGGGGACCTTCGTGTGTCTGCGCCAACATTTTGTGCAAATTACATACCTGTCAGGCAAGGTGGTTCAGACGCGGGATGGACACGGTGGAGCTCGGTTGTATAGTTGGGGTTGTCCAAATCCTACCTATTGTTATTTATTACTATTATTATTCAACACCTAGTTCAACAAATTGCCATGGCCATACAGAAAGGAAATGTTGCCAGCATCATTGGTTCCACACCCACAGACGACGACCTTTCCACAGCTATTCGAACTGCTGAGAAAGAAACATAAGAAACCTCTAGGCCTAATCGCCTCGATAGTGGACACATCCGACGTTATCAAACAGACTGACAAGAGAGACATTCAATGTCATCTTTAATGACCATCGGAGGTACAGTAGGCTACCGGGACAAGTTTTTCCAGTTTTGGTGAAAACCTCCCAGTCTTCGCTTTGCCAATTTCATTCCAATATTTTGGCCTTTATCTCTTGATTTGAATAATCGTCAGTCTTGACACTACCTACGAGTATACAGTGCAGGCTAAGCCTCTACTGTATCTCACAAATAAACTTCTCTGTGTCGAACATCACACTGCACCTTCCCAACTGGACAATAATTAAGATATAAATTTGAGCTGCCACCTGCAGTAACTTAACATGAACATCGCTAGATGTAGAATGGCTGGGTGGGATTCACCCCAGGTTTGAATCAGTCGTAAATGTCAACTGCAAGACCCTGCCTCCATTCCCCACTTGCGTTGTGAATCCCGCTTGTATAGACACGCCAATTTAATGCGATGATCCCTGTCAAGCGCGAGGGCCCCTACATGGGAATCCCGATATTTCAAATATTGGATGAATCTTTAAAATATAACACAAACCTAGTTAACCTAGGTCAACCTAGTTTTCAATCAAAGGAACTACCACACCCTTCAAAAGCAACTTTAAAAAATTCTAATTTTTTCAGATAATGAACAAAATCCTGTTTTACTATTTCAACCTTTTGCATCAAAGCAAATTTTGCTACCAGATGAAGTCAACTGCATGTTTGTTAAAACACTTCTCAGGATGTGCAAAGTGAACTATGAAGTGAAAGAAACATTGAATGCTGAAGATATGTCACCTTCAAGTACTATAGGTAAGTACTTATGGATATTGCAATGTGCTCGAAAGAGCAATCCTACCGAAAAGTGTCCAATAGATTCAGAGCTGTAATATGATAATTTGTTATTGGATTTTAGTAGCCTATTGGCTCTTATACTGATTAATACAAGCAGTAGGCCTACGGTAATGTTTACCAACCTTTAAATGTGAAATAGTAAATAATATTTTTTTTCAATCATCTACAAAATGAATACGGTAACTACAATAGGGATGGCAATATAATCTTTGTTTTTGTCACTTGTTATTGCTCAACAATATACTTTGGTTGAAATAGGTAACAGTATGCAGAACAATTGCCTAGTGTTGTAGTAATTTATTCCCCAATTTCGTCAATCTATAGTTGGGTTAAAATTAAAAACTTCAGAAATGAGAGAACATTTTTGAGTCCTGTGTTGTATTGATAAATAATTTTCAAATGTGATACACATAACTTAAAGTTAAAGCCGGCTCCAGACATGAGCCATTTGCAAAGCACGAAATATTTCATGTTCGGCAATCTAGTTGTCTTGCAATTCGCCAATTAACGACTAGACGTCTACATACATGTGTTGTTTTCCGAGCAACTGTTTGTTTACTTTGATGTGTGCAAAAATACCGACAGTGAACAGGAAAACACGAGCATGATGAACATATTTGCTGCTTGCCTAATAGACAAACACCACACTACCGTACTCCACACTACTCGCGATTTGGGGAGTCGCTGCCTTGTGCTTGGCGAATGGCGCAAGTCTGGAGTCGGCTTTTTACTGAAATGTTAGGTAAATGAAAGATTTTAAATTAACTTTTTAAATATTTTTTAGGAAAAGTTCCATTTCTTAAGTGTGGTACTATTCTAGTATCAGAGCTGGAAACGATAACAAGATTCTTTCAGGTAAGTTGATTTAATTTGTTTTAATGTGTTCCTGTATTGATTGCATAAGTATTTCCTAATTTCTATTTTCTACAGAGATTTTCATGCATATATTTTACTAGCTGTAACCCGCGGGCTTTGCCCCGTTTAACTTCTTAATTTTCAAGATTATCTCGTTTTATGGCTCAATCACGTCCTGGTTGAAGTTTGTTCGCTACGCTCACTCACCTTTAGGTTGGAGCTCGTTCGCTACGCTCACTCAACTATAGGTTGGAGCTCGTTCGCTGCGCTCACTTGCCTTCAGGTTAGCTCGTTCGCTACGCTAACTCGCCTCCAGGTTGAAGTTCGTTCGCTACGCTCACTCACCTTTTGGTTGCAAATTAGCTGTTTTCATAAATGTAAAAGAAATAATAGTGCTGCACCCTGTTGGTAATCCTTGTAACTTTAATGCTATTGAACATCATAGAACAGAACCAACTTGTTTAATTGAAACAGCTGTTAAGATTCAATAATTCCATTTCTCATAAGGTTAACATGGGAAACTCCAGAGCCACTGGGGCGGAGCCCGAAAGGATTTTTGAAATAAGAATATGCCTATATGTTAATCGGGAATGTGAGCTATCATCATGCCAAATTTCAGCCCAATCCGTCCAGTATTTTTCGCGTTCACTTGTCACAAACATACATCCATACATCCATACATCCATCCATCCAAACTTTCTCATTTATAATATTAGTAGGATCATATACAGGCTATAGATTTTGTTATTCCAATCAATAGCTCTGTGTGTTTTTTTAACAGGAATTATTTCTGAAATCATGGACCCTTAGTGTTTAATATTTGATTGTAAATAATTAGGATTGAATCAAATATACCTGCTACCACGGTACTTGGGTTAAAATAAGCACCTAGGTGGCGCACCCATCTCAAATAAATAATTTATAATAATTTGTCAAATTAATGTTTAAACACAGATTAAAACCCAGAATACAGATTAATAACTGTGGAATTTCATTACCTACTCCTATGCTGGTAGAAAGTACTATGTTGATAGACAAGATCGGCTTCTACATATTTTTTTTATGATCTTGGTGGAATCGGTGGTTACAAATAAAATCTCGATGATTAATAAGTTTTGCATTAATATTAACCAATTAAATAAATTCAGCCAGTAACTGATATAAGACTATATATTGACATCTTTGTTTTAAATTAGTTTAAAAAAGTATGCTAACTAATAGTTGAAAGTACAGTATGTTAAATAACACACAGTATTGAAACCAAAGAAATAATTATAATACACTCTTACTGTTTGTTTTGGTACACACTGTAAGATGAAATGCAGATGGGCAACTTGACTTCTGCACTGTTTTCATAGCAAGTTACAATGAAGCCATATGTATGTCTTGTAAGTTTATTTGATTTGAAAGTCCAGTCTTCCTGAAGATTGCACTCAGCATTGAGGCTGAAATGTCAGTGAATAGAAGTGTTTTCCCATGTAGCACAGATGGTTGGGCCAACGTTGGTAAATTGTGGAGCCACACAGTTGGCCAACGGTAGAAATGTCACCTCTTTAAACTGTTTTCCAGCCAACCATTGACCAACCGTTTTATTTCACACAAAATAATAAAGATTTAGTACGAAAAGCATAATTATTAGTTGAGTAAATTGATTAAATAGTTCATAAAAACAAATTTTGAAAAAAAGCTAGAACAAAATTTTTTGGCCCAGACGGGTCTTGAACCCGGGTCCTTCGACTTATGAGCCTCTTACTTTACCACTGAGCTATCTGTGATTGTTGATATAGAGAGTTTTCAAGTGGTGAAAGAGTAGCCGACAGTTGCAATGGTCGCAATGCTTCAAACATTTTTGATACTACACAGTATAATATGATTCTGTTAATCTGTTAAGGCATCATAAGTAATTTTTTTTTTTTTTTTTGGAGTTAGAGAGGATACTGGTATTTGAATATAGATTAATTAATTACTGTTAGATTATTAATGCTATTATAATTGCCTGTTATATGATTAATTACTCTTTCCCCTTAAATTGTTGCAAATAAGTTAAAGAATATTAATTTAAAAAATATTTGCATTATTATAATTATTAAAATTCATTGTTGTAGCCCCGGAGTTGTAATATATAAAATATCTGGTTTTACAATACCTTTATCAGTTCCAAAAACTTTTGGAAACTTTTGGAACTGATAAAGGTATTGTAAAACCAGATATTTTATTATAATTATGTTGTGAAAGCTAGACCCAGAGAATGAAAAGTCGTGTAAACTCAACTATGGACCATCGTTGGTCCAACAAAAGTATCTTTTGTTGGTCCAACAGAGTGAAAAACGGTTGGACAACGGTTGGCTTGATGTATGATACCCAGCAATGCATATTAATGTATTTCATTAACAATGAACCAATGTTGGTCCACAGTTGTAAATATTGGTTGGCCCAACTACGAGATATACAGTTGGACAACGGTTGGTTGGTTGTGGAAGCTCCAACCAACCATCGACCAACTGTCCCACAGTTGGCCAACGTTGGCCCAACCATCTGTGCTACATGGGTTGACATTTGAGAAACGGCCTACTATATAAGATGTGTTTGTTGAAGGGAACATCACCGTCAAGACACTTGGACGTTTCCTCACTCAATGACATGAAGGTGTACACTTCTCTGTTGACAAAGCTCTTTAATGCTGAGGTAGGTTTTTCAGTAGAACTTTTAGTGTCACAGTCACATAAAACCTGTGCAATAAAAAAAGCCAAGTTGCTTGAAGTTTGAAAGTAAGATTCTATCTGGAGTATTTGCAGTGATGGAAAGTTTTTTTGTAGGGATGGTCAAGTCTCGAAATTTCGGGATATTTTCGGGAAATTTTAAATCTCGTTACACGAGACGAGATTTCTTTTTGGCCGAGATTTTTATCGAGACGAGAAAAAAAAAAAAAAAAAAAAAAAAAAAATTAAAAACGCCTGCAGAAAGTCAATGCAATACCCGCAATACAGGAGCGTGTTGTAGTTGCGTTTCCTTTGCGAAGGCGTTCTTATTTAATTAATTCTTTAAATGTAAATATTACTTTAATTATTTTAATAATACAGTATTACTTTAATAACATTTGAGAAGTTTTGTTAAGTGTAAGCAGTGTGAGGAATGTTTTATTACTATAAAAAGTCAAAACAAGTAACTATTTTATAAAAATTAATATTGCTTTTATTTTATGATTTATTTTATTTTAGGATAAGTTGAACTCTATCCTAACTGATATCACTATGTTTCCTAATCATAGGCATTTTTAATAAGTTAGGCGTTATTAATAAAAAAATGTTATGCTGATTTTTTTTAATAAAAGGTTGTAAATATTCTTGCCTATTATCATTATTTTTGTATTTAAACAGTCATCTAAACAATGTTACAAAATCAGGTAAACATTTTGAACGTGCATTTCCCGTTGTGTATGAGAAGGGAAATCCCGTCTCGATCTCGTCTCGAAAATTTATGAGAAATAAAAAATCTCGTCTCGTCTCGTCTCGAACTAAAAATCCAATCTCGTCCATCCCTATTTTTTTGTTTGGTTGCCTTGAACACATGCAACATATGGGATGCTTCTAGGTTGCCAGAGCTGTTCTGGTAAGGCCGGACGCACTGAAGCAAGTGTTGCGAGGCAAAATGTTACGCTGGGTACGAGCGCTCCATGTATTTCAATAGGACGCCGCACACTGATCAAGCAAACGTTGTGAGGCGCCTCGCAACGCCTTGAAACATTTGAGCAGTTGCTCGACGAATGGATCCCATACAGCACCATGTTTGATGTTTCAAGGAGCAAAACGTTCTGCGCATGCGCCAAATCCCTTCTAGCTAGAAAATCTTAGGGCCCTTTCACACGAGGCCACTGGTGGCCGCCACCGGTGGCCGCCACTGGTTGCCCGCCACAGCTTTAACATTATTTTAAATGGGACCTTTCACACACAGCCACTGTAGTTGCCCGCCACTACACAGTGGCCGAGCAGTGTCTTCTCGCGCAACTGCTAGTCGGCCACCGCTGGCAACTGCAGTGGCGGCAACTCGTCGCGGGGCATTGAATTATATGGGAGCTTTCACACGTAGCAACCAGTGGCCGCCACCAGTGGATGAGCACGCAGCTATTTTGAATCAGTTCACGTGCAGACTGCAAAGACAAACGCACTATGGTTGTAGTTGTTGAGTGTTTTCGTGTTGAATTGTTTGTTTGTGAAAATGAGTGATCAGAAGAAAAATAAAGAGGACGTTGCTGAAAAAGAAAAAGACAAAGGAAAACAACAGAAGAAGAGAATAAACAAAATAATAGAAAACAAAGTGGATACTGATGATCTAATTTGCGAAATTGAAAAGTAACCGGCTATTCGGTATAGTACGCCTGTGTCTTTGCCTTATTTTCTTTATTATCAACGCGAGAAGAAGGAGATGTTCATTGTTCGACAGCATGTACAGCATTTCTACCAGTACAGTGGCTGTAGTAGAGTGGCTTGTAAGTTGCCTGTACCATCCACTGCAGTCTCCCGGCCGGTAACTGGTTGCGGACACCGGTGTCCGCCACCAGTGGCCTCGTGTAAAGGGCCCTTAGTGGCTTTCAAAATTCAATTGACCGTTTGTTGATTAAAAAATAACTCTTCTTTGAAAAATAAATTTTGAAGTTGCGTTAGCACTTAAATTTATATTTTGAATTTATATTGAACAATATTTTTGTTTAATTTTTCTTCCTACCATTTTGGTAGTCATACAGCCCATGCAAAGTAGTAAAATAATTAAGAAATTATATTACTCAGTTCATTTTAATCATTATTTATATAACCATCACGACACTATCTAATAATAATTTCTTACGGTTTTTAAAACCCTTCCTATAAAATAGTATAGCAATTATTCGACAATGATTGTAAAATTTCCCTGGATCTGATTTAATTTCTGAGAGAAAAGCTGTCTATCAACAGATTGATTGGGTGAACCCAATGTTGTCTTTCTATTTAGTCCAGCATTTTGCAAAAACTGACATACAGCAATAGTTGACTTCCTCGTCGCATAAGTTAAAACAATACTGTAGTAAGACCAGTAAACATAAGGTAATATGTAATTCTAATATTTATTTTTCTTTATTTTGCTTGAAACCAAAAGCTGAATCATGCTTGAACCTCCAGCACACTGGAGAAGCAAATAAAAAACGCTTCAAGCAAATCGTTGTGCAACATTTTGCTTCAGGTGAAATGCTGGATCAGTGTGCGCCCAGCCTAAACAATCAAACATACATCTCTACCAACTGGAGGGTGTTGATTGTTGTACAATCTGGGTTCTTAAAAGTAAATACCTTTTACATCCTAAACAAAAGTACTATTTTATATCAGTACTCAGGGTGTTAATTGCTTCAGAGGTCTCCATAGCTTGACTGAAATAAATGCTATGTGTTTAAGAACAATCTCCAACACACAAATGATGGCATGTTTTAACAGTGTATTTTTAAACCTTTGTTGTCGTTGCATGTGTTCTTGAGTATGTACAATGTTTGTGTCACCCTTTTTTCCTTTTCACCATTTTGTGTTGCATCTTCAGGGTATCTTAATTTATCTTTTTATCAATAACACTATAGTTATAGTACCTACAACATTTACGTAGGGTTGATCAGACAACACGACGAGGTACATGCAGTGGTCTCACGGTGGGAGGTCTTTCTTTCTTCCTTCTTGACTAAGGTAGTTGGTTTTGGGCTGTGTGTCAAGTTAAGGGCAGAACTTCCCTGGTTGATGGTCTGGCGGGTGCTTTGATCTTTCAAGTGTTGCTAGTTTGTCAATGTGTTTCCGTGTTGTTTTGTTAGTTTCAATGTTGTGTATTAAGTTGAAAATTTTAGAGCTCGGGTAGTCACAGTGAATTTCTCTATGTAAGTAGCTATTAGTGATGGTCAAAACCAGACATTTTGAATCTCAAAACCGAAACCGAAACTTAAAAAAATCTAATCCCGAATCTTGAATTGAACCTAAACGCGAAACTCTTTTACTTGTTAATGTAATGTAATGTGTAGGTAAAGGTGCTACAAAGGTTATTGTTACCAAAAATACAGGTAATGATAAAATTCAAAACAATATATCTATCTATCTATCTATCTATACTATTATAAAGAAGAGGTGGTGTCTGTGTGTGTATGTGTGTGTTTGTATGAGCTAATCTCAAAAACTACTGAACCTATTGGGCTCAAATTGCACACACATGAAGCTACAGTTCCGAGGATACATATAGAACTATTCCCGCTTCAATATTGACCTCGGGCTCTGCCCCGTGGGCTTTCAAAAATCGGAGGTGAGAGATTTCAAAGTAAATTTTGATTGATGGTATCCATGACAACAAAGAACAAACCTACAAAGTTTAAAAATGTAAACAAGCAGTACTAACTGTCAAATTAATTTTGATTTCACAATTCCATACAGCTGGTTCAAACATTCATTTAAATACTGCATGAATATTAGAACAGAGAGGGTAAGGATCATATTTAAAATAATGATGTCACTATTCTGAATGTAAACATTATTTAACATTACTTAAATGGAGCTGTCAAACCATACGCTAATGTCACTTTATACTTACATGCCAACCCCGTACGAAGGACGGGTACTCTGCTAGTTTTTTTATAAACAACTAACATAAACATGGATATTAAATTATTTGGAACATGGGGTCAATATTTCTTTGAGTTTAGTTAACATTATTATGAAACAGAATTGTATGTTCTTCCAGTTATTGAATTTAAAATTCCTTTTGAAGTTCAGAATACAATTTACTGCTTTCATCACTGTTAATGGTAAATCTATTTGCTCTATTGCTACCAGCTTATGTGGAATCAGTGTTAAAAACAATAATAATGATGCAAATTCCTGTGTATTTTTGTTTAGGCGGGTGTTCAATCAATGCATAGGGTGACACAGACATCTTACCTACTCTAGAACACAGGCAACGACAATATAATCTAATATAAACATAGTTTTGATGTAACCTAGTTAAACGTGGATTCTGTTGCAGCTGTACCTATGCTGGATGGATGAAAGAATCTTCACAACTTACACCAAGGTGAGGAGTGGCTTCAAGCGGCCTTTTCCTCTAGACTGGGTGCTCACCTCACGGAAGTATAAGCAAGTCTCCAAATATCTCGACCGCTTTCATTTAACCACCGGAGAGGTTTGTACATACTACTGGGTTGCGGCCTGGTCTGTGCCACGGTTTGCATGTGACTGCTATGGGCGTGAGAGTTAGTTGCGCCCTCCTTCTGTTAGGGTGACTAGGCCTGGTATAATAGTAAGAAAATTTATCTCTTGGCTAAAATATTGCCAACACTATTGTTTTTTTTTACAGTTAAATTAAAAGGTGTCTTCCCCTCAATACTACTCAATATATTAATTTAGCCCACACTTAATTCCGTAACTATTTACAAGAGAGTATCCTAAATGTGCTGTTGCCGGATGATTCGATCAGGAAGTCTTGCCATGACTCTGCCGCGTGTCCACTGTAGTTTTGTCCGATCGACCCAACTGCGATACTAGTGACGGTACAAGTGTAAATATTTTTGTTAATGCAATACTATAATGTTAGTGATACATGAGTAAGAAGACCCCTGAAGATGCCACACAAGGTGGAGAAATTCATAGGGTGTGCCAAAGGCATGGATTTGATAAATTATTAATAAATGGTAGCTGATTGAATTTGATTTTTGTTTTGGACTCATAATTGTTGCAATAGAATAAAAGTTACTAGTCCTGAAAATAAGTGTTTACCGGACGTCGAGTATGGGATTACCATACGAGTCTGGTAAACACATTTTGGACGAGTGACGTACGATAGTTTACGCTATAGGCCTACTACTAAATCTGTTCAAATCTTTATAAATTACCACCAACTAAAGGACTAACAATCACTAGTCATAACCTCTAAGAGAGGTTATGTTTTTTTTATAACCACTCATTGCCACCCAAATACAGTATAATCAGCTGATTGGTGTCCGATAAAACTCATTACAGTACAGTAGTACGCAATGACACCCCATTTGATTAAGCTGGCGGCAAACAGCTGTTTTCTGAACTAAATCCTTGCATGGGAAGTTCGTCAAAATAGTGTAGTGTGGCGTAAAAAAAAATTAAACTCAAGTATTTTAGTTTTATCAAACTTAAACTCGCAAACTTAACAAACTTTACTAACACCAACTTCAATCTTCCTAATCAACATATTGTGATTATAAACATCTTACAAAGAAGTCACAACAAAGGTAAATCTAATACTAGTTCATTTATTTTATTCCACATACATTACTATACAAGTGCGGATTGCTATACCTTTTTTGTTTCTCACACGGGTATCGTAATCTTAAGCTGAAACCCACAGTCGTGTTACTCTTGAAGGTTATCTAAATTATTTAACCTTAATTTCTAGGCGGTTTTTCAAGTGGATAAATGCTGCAAAACACTTTCAACTAGACTTGGCTACGAAAAGTATTTCTTCAGAGACCAGTAAGTAATAAAATAGTTACAACCATTTACCCAGAGATATAAAACCTGACTGCCACAGAAAAACTTTCTGACAACCATGAATTCTGCGCTTAAGGAAGTAAATATCAATGGAGGTGTAACTCAGAATTCTTAGTGGTATCAGTAATCAATATTACAAATGTAAATGTTTGGATGAATACTATTCAATCACACCAGTTGTTTTTTTTTTTTTTTTTTTATAAAACATTTATTTACCTTTTGAAAGTCTAAGACATAAAGGTCAAGAATAGACTATGTATCATGCATAGTTTTTCAGAGTGTTCCATCTTTTGTTGATAAAACTGGTAGATACAATCGTTATAACTCTATGTCTACAATTAATTGTCTATGTACGTAAAATGTTGATGTTTTCAGGGCTACAGAGTTGGATGCGTTGGTTTTTGCTCATGTCCACACAATTCTGTCCTCCACTCCTACCTTCAGTAAGATTGCTGATGTCGTCAAAACCTACCCCAATCTTGTTGACCACTCGTTAAGAATTCATGAAGAATTTTTTAGTGGAGCCAATACCAATACCACCTCACTCAAAGTTGTTACAAAACTGATTTGAAATTTCTAATAAACAACCAAATACTCGTTGTTATTTACATTTCTTTATTTCCAATCAAATTTGAGATTCTGTAATAATGTAAGATTATATTATCCTGTCAAGCAGCTCAACGTTAAGTTGTTATTACCAAGATATAGTGATACTAATCAAAAGTCGATTAGGATGACGTGTAGGGAAGGAGGAGGGAAAGTCTAACAATACAGAGAGTCACATCAGACACTGGTGGTATTTAAATAATCCAACAACAATTAATTGTTGATAACGTACAAAAGAAAACGCCGAAAACGGTGATGGAGGTGGAAGGGTCTCGCTCACCACTAATTGACAACATCTATAACAACTAATTCTATATTATACTAATTGTTTGATTGAGTAACTTAAAAGTCTTTTTCATCACTCCGTAACGAAAGTAACTATTTTCGATAACAGCTGACATCAATGAAAGTAGTCGTTTCCCAAGCTCTAATTTAGGGCGAGGGAAAATCGATCAGCTGATTTTCCCTTGCTCTAAATTTACTTTCCCTCGCTCTCAATTAGTTCTCCATTTATTCTCTACGCGCGCTAGTGTTTTGTTACGGTTTAATTTAATGATTTGAATCAGCTGTATGTATTGTTAAAAGTTGTTTTATTCTTTTATTTTCATGTTTAAACAAAATTTATTGAGAAATATTACGTAGGTTTCCTTTAAGAAGATTTTATTTCGTTTTGATGATGTTCAATCGTGAAATTGAACACACCTTGTACGTGAAATTGGGGTTCCCTGTGTTCGGCTTCACCTCACACAAAAACTTAAACGTGCGACGGAAAATGCCACTTTCGGTCCTAGTAATGAAATATACTATTTTGCAGTCATAAATAAGCAAAATGCCCATAGCTAAATTCATATTATCTTGCCTTTATTGGTAGCCTTGACGGTGAAGTATTAGTCTTACCACAAATATTAAAAAAGATTTCCCAATGTAACAAGCACTGGTCTTATCGGAAGATATGGTGAGCATCAAGCTAGATTACAACACAAATTTGTTTGCATCAGTTTATATTTATTTTTACTGAGCCCTGTTACAATATGGAGTAAAAACTAATACTGATAATAAATTCAGACACAACATTTTAGTTCTTGTAACAGAATAATACCACAAAATGAGTGAGAGTGTAATTTGATAGTATCTCGTCTAAACTCTTATATAGCTAATGTGCTTAGCACAATATAAAATTCATAAAATAAATCTACGCAATCAAAAAATAATAACAATGTGGCACAAATAACATGTTGCGGCAGTTTTCATTCCAGATGAAAACGCCAGCAAATACACTTTATTATGTATAATATTTATATAATATTTATACTTTAGTGGTTTCGGAATCTATACGTTTATACGACAGTGATGGTCCAAGTCTGTGGTTCAGGTTCGGATGAAGAGTCACACATACAGAATGAAACTTTGGGCTTATGGGTTTTTACAGATTATTGGAAACACCTTGTTTGCTTTTGTAAACACGATTAAGCTTCAGTGTAATTTTACACTTTAGCCTTGGGCGTTCCCGAGAAAACATGTTTTTCACTGTTCAAATATGTAATTTGTAAATTTAATTTATTTATAATAACTTGGTTAGGAAAAGTCTTTGAAAACACAGATGAATTCTTAGGGTGTGATGCCACCTAAATAGGGCCTTATATAGAAGTTGATTGGGCGCCAGGAAATTAGTTAATAACTTAATGATAAAGTTCAACCCTTGGTGTAACTTGGATCAAAAATAGATTACATTATTAATTTCACATCAGATAAGTAGAAATAAAAAAAAAAATGCAGGGTTATTCTCATGACCAACATCTTGCTTCATTGCAATTGAATTAAAGGATTAGATTAAAACCAAATAACTTTGAAAAGGAGGTATTGAAAATATTTTAATTTAGTTATGAAATTTCTGGTGGAATAGCTACTTGTTAGTAAACAAATCTAACTTACCTAATTAAAGATCGAGACTTGTAAAATGAACTGCAAAGGGAAAATATAAAGCTATGTCAAAATTTTACCAAAAACGCCTTTATACAAATGAGATGTCGAGCAAAACAATCAAGAGAGCATGAAACATGCATACCTACCAGTACTTTGGTAAAAATTAATTTAGTACTAAACTTCACTAATGTTCACAAATGATGTTCACAGGTAATATCAAACACTGATTATCTTTTAGCTGTGCACAATTAAAATCTAGTGCTGCATTAATTGTGACCAGGGTGCTTCAGTCGTTTGCTGGGAAGTTTACAAACTTAAGTTCAAATAAAATATAATTTAGTCAAGGTTGAGGGTTTTCTCCACCCTAAAATGTAGTGTGAATAAGGTGTGAGCTCAGAACTGGAATACAAAACAACACTGTATCATTGCTCAACACCTAGGATTTTGGCCAAATTGAAAAACTACAAAAGTAGCCACCCACCACAATACGCAATTTACCACCGTGTCTTTCCAGGTTTGTACTCCCAGGGCACTTACACTAGATAGGCGGACCCACGAGTAACTCACATTACAATTTTGGTTGAGGAAGCAACAAGGTGTTTTTTACCGTATCGACGACTAACAGTGAAAGGAAACGAACATAATGGCAGTTAACACAGGCCCGGAGCCCTAGACCAGCTGGGGCGGGGCCGGTGATTAGTGGGGACGAGAGGGGAAGGTCACCTCTCCGTCAGGTCAAACGTGAGACCGTTGTTGTCCGCTAGTCCGTACACAGGCGGGGGCTCGGGGCCGGGGCTATCTGACGACAGCTGGAGAGTGGTTAGTGTGCGTGAGCCTTCCATTGCCAACACTACACGCTTGCCCCCGGCCGTCACCTCACAGGCGGTGATGGGACGTTTGGGAGTCCACACTGCACTCAGCTCACCTGCAGATCAAGAATATCACTTGATTCTTCTATGGATATACTCCAATTCAAAGGTAATCATTTGCGTTAAGGAGATTTAGGTTATTGAAGCAGAATTAGCCGGCACACTAGTATTTAAGACTTTATCATAGCAATTTACCGGTAACCCAGCAGAGTTGTATGTCTCTGTTGACTATAGAGCTAGACATTCCATCCCCTTGTTAAAGTTGTCACCAGTGTTTAAATTAAAATGAAATTAGTTGAAGTGAGTCACCAACAAGCTGTGCTGGGCTGATGTAAATTACAGATTTCTCTTGAATGTACAGACTTTTTAACCATTTTTCAACACAAAACCTTAACTATCAAACAGTAAAACCGTTCAATTTTAGTAGTTTTAAATGAATCAGCAATGGTTTGAAAATAATTTTTAAGTAGATATTAGCTTCTTGAATACTTAAAGGTTCTCCGCTGTCTAGCATTGGTAACGATTTAATTGCGTCTATTTTATATTAACATTTTACTAGTTTCTTCTTGACAAAGTATTGACTGACTTCAATCCACTTGCATTGCTGTCGTCATAATTTATTAATATGTATAAAATATAGTTGTTTAGCCTCCGGATTACTGTATTATACTTAAAATGGTTTACAATACCTGCATATAGTAATCCTTTGTTGCTGTTTTGGCAACTAGTTTCGGTTCATTATTGAACCATCTTGCCACCTTGAGGCCTGAAGATGGTTCAATAATGAACCGAAACTAGTTGCCAAAACAGCAACAAAGGATTACTATATGCAGGTATTGTAAACCATTTTAAGTAATATGTATAACATAAGAATAATTTTAGTTATTGAATTTTGCAAGAAAAGTGTTGCTATTCCATACAAAAATACTTAACAACAATCTAAGTAGGGACTTAAAACATGACAAAATTGATTCACACTAAATAAACGCAAAAAATGTATAACACGAGAAAAAACAAGAAATTAAATATCCCAGACGATAATTATCTGCGGAAACAGACCCTTCAGTAAAATAAATCAAAATCTGTGTGACGACTCACACACCTAGCGAGCAACATTTCGGAGGCGTTGACTGACCTGCGACGAGGTTCCACAGCCGCAGTGATCGGTCGCGGCACTCAGCGTCCAGCGAGAGAAAGCAACCTCCACATGGGTCCAGCCTGAGACTGGTGACCGGAGCACTGTGGCCACTCAGGCGCCATCTGCAGTTGCCTACAAACATCAATCAAACAGCTCTGTCAACATTTCACTTGAGCAATTAAGTAAGTAAGAGGTGAATAAATAAAAATGTATTGAGGCGTTTCTCTGGTATGGATAGTGCCAATAGAGCGGCAAGCGTGATGCGCAGGCACACAAGAACCCTTCCACAACCAATGTCGCTTTTGCTATTTTGTACAGTCATATCAACAATTAATGGCTGTTGGATTTATTTAATACCACTACAGCGTCTACTTTCGGTACTTGCATCTGCATGCCCTTGCCTTCTCTCTCCCAAACACCATCATAATTAATAGACATCTAAATCTACACCAGATTTTCAAAACAATTGTTGACAAATCGTTTAATAGTGAAAATAAAAATTTGCTATCAAAATCTCTTTTTAATATTGGTTTAAATTAGACAGAGCTCAGAATAATGTTATGGCTTAACGTTTGTTAGTGTTATATGACTAGATATTGGGAAACACTGCAGAAGCTGCATTCGATTTTTAAAACAACCCCAGATGAGCAAATAGCAATGTGGTTGATGTTGATGGATCTAGATATGTGGTCTGCCTTAAAAATCAACCCCCAAATTTTATGCAGCATCAACTATCACAGGAACAAAAACTAATTGTGGAAAAGATGATCTAAGACTGAAGCACTACGGTACACTCTGTGAATATATTAAACTGTGTTTTTTTATAAACAAATTGACTACAGCTGGTCCACCTCAGTATCCAAAAGTGAATAGTTTTACTGACCTGTTATCAAGTCCCACACCAGTATCTTGCCATCCTCCAGACCGCTGAGTACACAGCCGTCCTTGGACGAGATGTCCAGAGATACGGTGTTGACAGAAGGCTTCCACTTCTTGAACAGAGTCCCTGACTGGAGATCGTAGACGACGATGAAGTTGGGGCTTGGTTCATCCACCTCCTACAATGTTAAGTTTTGATAAAAATTATGTTGATGATCCTGACAATCCGCAGTTAAAATACTAAACCTGATTAACAATGATTGGATATTACAGAGTACGTACAGCTGGACTTATGATATTGGACAAGCAATAATTTTTTTAAATGGTTGCAATAAATATTTAGATTAAACAATTTTTAATGTGGGTTAAACAAGGAATACAATAACAACTATATCCCCCTTACATTAAACGAACCGAGACATACTAAACAATCTTTTTCAACTAATCCGTCAACATTATAAATCCTTAGCGGTGCGTTTAATCAATGTTTTACATGTTGAGAAAATTCGCCATTTAGTCTTAATCGTTACACATTTATCAATAGGAATAATCAATAAAAATGTACATTTTTTTGTAACTTAATACATGAACTATAATCTTATTATGAAGGTTGTTAACTAGCTAATGAGAAAAGTATGTGTCAGTTTGCTGATACCGTTTTTTATGTATATATATATTTATGTCACTAGTCTATTTTTCTCATATAAAACTAGGATAGTTTACTGGGTACCGTACCTTGGCTACACAGCACACATAGTGTCCTTCGTATGTAATGGCCGCTAGGGTGGTGATGAAATCATGATGGGGAATGCGCAAGTCGTACAACAGCTTACGAGAGGCTAGGTTCCACACCAGCAATGGGAATGGCTTTTGAGTCTCGTCCCCACAGACTAAGACCCTAAGAGACAAATTAGAAACCTCTTATCAAATTGCCTAAATAAAGGCAAACAGGTTGAACTTTTTAATAATAATTTTACCGTGTAGTAAAAATCTTCTAGTACGTAGGCTCTTTTTTTGAGTCCTGAAATTCTATATTTTTATTATTAAAGTTGTTGCTCGTTATCCAGCTTGTACAGGACTTTGGCAGTTATTGAAAACACCAGGTTACCGGTACTTTATGCCTTCTTATAAAGCTGTTGTTATGAGATAAGCAGAAATATTGCTGATGAGTAATTTTAGAGTGTCAAAATAAATTTGTTGGTCTGTGGGCCATTGTAACTTTGCCGATTGCTACTGACAAGTCAATCGCTCCCATCTGCCAATAGCACCCGACTCTACTGAAAGCGCTTATATGGTTTAAAAGTTTAAAACAGCATTACAATTTCTTTTTAGATCTTTAGACCTACTGTATGTCAGATCATTGAAGGTATCGGGCGATTGGATGCTCTAGGTGGCCGTCCAAACTAAACATGAGGTTGTCTACTGTATTTTTTATATTATATATTTTTTATTATAAGACCCAATATAAAAAGGCCTATATATAAAAACATGTTTATATCATACTCCAACACTCACCTCCCATCGCCAGAAACCAGCAAGGAGTTGAGAAACCGGTCTTCTCCGGCTTTGAACGTTGTCACAAGATCTCCGGTTTCCAGGTTCATCAAGTTGACATACATGCGGTTGCGAGACAAAGCCACCAGGTGATTCGAGTCATGCAAACCAAAGTACGGCATCTTCTGGTTCATAACACCTGCAAATACAGGGTCTTACAATGTATTTGCAGATGGAAACATGTATGTAAAACATTTGCTGGAATGTCGATAAGGTAATTTTGTAATTGCAAATGCAAAAGAAGTTCATAATCTTGATAGTGCTGAAAAGGTTCAGTGATGAATTTGCGGAATTGAACATATAAAATAGAAGAAATTGTTGTTACGTCTAAACCTGAAATTGAAATACCTGTATTTTCTGTCATGGGGTGGAAATGCTGAAAAAATCGAGATGAACTAACATAATATTTATTCTTTTTACACTGCTTATCCAGTACAAAATGCTCTCAAGCAAAGGAGGTTAATAAGGTGATAACTGGTGCATAAAACCGTTGAATTTTGGATACAAAATTGTGTCAAGTACAACCTCCTGTTTATTCTCAGAGTTTGTGAATGCTAATACAATATCATTTAAATCCTACCTTTCAACTTAGTCAAGAGAGTTCCAGTATTCAAATTGTATGTGCGAAGTTCTCTTTTACACAACACTACACATCGAAAGTCATCTATCATTTCTAGGTTGATAGGCTGTGGAACTCCTTTTAACGTTCTGACTCTGACGCACCTGAAATATAAATTACTTGAGTACATATTTATGTATTGAGATAGTAGTACAGTAAACATTACTCTCTTTATAATGGTGTGCAAATAAGTAAAGTGTCTTTTAAACAGTATGAACAGTATACATTTGAAAAACAACATCAGCTTGAACAAATTAAGTTTTTGACAAATAGGTCTGTTCTGATATTTTTCTTAGACGACTTACGTGTCAACATCCCAAACTGATATCTCTTCTTTCTCCGTTGCTATGGTAACTATAAAGTTTGGGTTTTTTGGTAATCGGATGATCATGTCTAGACATTTGTCAGTGTCTAAAATCTCATTCCCCTCATCTGTAAAAAACAAAATGTTTTATTCAGCTACAGGAAATTTTATGTTGTTATTTAATTTTTTGGGGGGTTTACAGGTTAAGGAAGTCCTTTTTCTATGTCAAGAATCAAGAAAAAAAGCTTAAAACTTATAATTTTTATTTTTTGTTGTGAATGATAATCTTAAATTGAAAACCAAGGCATCTGTATTTACAACTTTATTGATTTCAGAAGCTCTTAAGTCTTAACCATAGTCAATGGTCTTAACCTCACCCACCTGTTATTTCTTCTCGCACAACAGCCACAAGTGAAAGGATTGGTGGCTTTTCTATAACACTTTTCCAGTTCTTGTAAAGCCCAACTGTAGAAGTGATATCACTAAGAAGACTGTACAGCTGTCTCCCATCATACGCTAATGATCTCGCGTTGTCTTCCAAAAAGCTTCGCAGCCACTTCAGGTCTTCTTTGTGTTGACTACTTTTTTCCTCCAAAATGATGTCCTCCAAAACCTGACGACAGATTTTTGATCAAGTTTACAAACTCTGTAGTGCTTGCAAAATCGATTAAGCTGATTGGTTAGTGAACAAATGTCGGAAAACATCTGAGGAGAAACTTGGCAAAGAGCAGATGAGGGGAATTAGAGTAAAGAGTAGTTGAAAAGAAACTTGGTAACAGAAATAGAGGGAGATAGGAAGTGTGCTAAACTCACCTGGTATACAGAAACTCCACATATTTTGCTGTAGAGCCACTCATGATCCTCCAGATACGACCACAGAGTTCCTGACGAGTGAAACTCCTGGAATGGCAACTCCTCTAGTTTACGGGTATTGTACCTGCAAAATAGGAAATTAGTTAAAGGAAAAGGCGTTCAGATGTATAAAAACACGAATAACTTTTACCATATAACAAGTCCTGGTATTGTCAATGCCTCACTAGATTTCTGATGATTTTATTTTTTTTTTGTCCTAGGACGCTAGGCACAAGCCTGGGATTGTTTTTCACATTACTTGAGGCTAGACCTAGGGGTTGCGGCATTATCACTTAGATAAAATCCATTGGTGACTTGGCGGGGATCGAACCCAGGACCTCAGGGACTGAAGTCCCGTGCTCTAACCACTACACCAGCTCGCTCCCCAGATTTCTGATGATAACTGTATTGTCCATACCAGGTGCTAAACTAATGTTAAAATTTATCACCATTTCCTATTCCTATTTCCCTGTGTTATTTCCTTAAATTCTTATTAATTTCAATTAAAATGACAAAGATAGTATAGAATAACACAGCTACTTTAACATAGCTTACCCGTTCCCAATTTTAACAGCCTGAGTATAATGCCTTGCAGAAAACTTGTCCTCCTTCTGCTTTGACATTTCGGTCTGAAAGAATATTTAAGGTGATTAATTGTTTACGGTAATTTTTAGCAATCCATTCATGTACATTTGCAAGAAAAGAGAGAATATGAAAGGAAAATGTGAGAGGAAGACTCAGGAGTAGATGAAGAGGGATGCAGAGAAGAAAGGAGTGTAATAAGGAGCTGTCTAGTCTAGTTGCAAGATGCAAGAGTGATTGAAATGGAAGAGAAGAGAATATGGGCGTGATAGAAATGAACACAATAAAGAAATCTTAGGTTTGCAGAAAAAGAGTCTGTTACAGTAGCTGGTTGTCATAAATTGCCATTGAGTGCCATTCTAAATAAGAGTTACAAATTATACAGTTTTTTGCAGAGAATGACTGCAGGTTCCACTGTCTATATGTTGTGAAAATAAAACGAATATGAGAAAGCTATAAAATCAAGGTATAAAAAACTGTGATAACCTGTCCCAAAATTAGGTCTAAACTTTGTTAACTTACTTACTGATCAGAAATCTTTTGGATGTACAAAATTTGAAGTGTCAAAATCACTATGAGGATAATTTATTACCTGATTGAAATTAGCAAGTGTCTTTTAATAACTCTGATTAAAAAAGATATCTTGATTCTTTATCACAGTTTTACGTTAAAATCTGTATGTCAGTAGCCTTATTACAACGATGCAAGATGTTACATACCTTATAATATTGAATGAGCATGTTGCGCGCGTGAGGGAGGTTTGCGTTGTAGCGCTGAGAGATGTGGTTGCGTACAGTCGCTGTGCGCCACTGTAGCACACATGTGTCCTGGACAGGGACCCACTGTAGGAACGGACTCAACTGCTTGTTGAGACGAGCCCAGAACAGGCAGGCTGGCGCCCACGCCACTGTACCAACAATGATTGCTTGAATATTTTCAACATTTAAATTTGTAAATACTGTAGTTAAATTATAAATGCAAAAAATAATTTATTTCAATTCAAACATTACACTGATATTTTGTCATTTTGACATTTGAATTTTAAATATTCAAATGTTCATGTGCTGTGATTCTTTTAAAGTTTTGCCTATTTTGGATCTTTTACAACTTAATTTTATACTTTTTCAACAAACAAACAAAACATCCATAATTTGTTTGGTGGGTTTTCTTTCAAATGAATCTTACCATAAGTGTCTTTGCTGTGGAACACCTCAGTAAAGGCAAGAAGGTCGAGCATTTCTGAATCTGTCAGTCCATATTTTGCTGAGGACAGGAGACCGATAGCCAATGAGACCTGGGAACAACAAAATCCATTGACAAATAAAGCAGGGTAAAATAAAATGTCATGCAGGTTTTGACTTTAAGATTACGACAAGTGCTTCAGAGATTTCCAAAGCCTGAAGATAATTTAATTTTCATGATTGGCATATATGATATTCTGACTTATAGTTGGTTTTTTAATCCAATTTGTATGATTGTCAACTAAAACAGTAAAAGCGACTGCCTCATAAAATTACCAACTAATAGTGGTCTTAGTGCAGTAAGATTAGTTTTTACGTAAATGTAGATCTCTCACCATCAAGACATTGTTTCTCAACATAGTCATTTTAATATTATTCCGTAAACAAATTTTAAAACATATAAAAATTTGCAAGCCACAAAATCCTTGTACAATTGACATAATTCACACAGTTCCCATTGTGTGGGCAATCCGTAGGGGTTTCAATCCCAAGGCTTCAATCCAATCTTGGGATTTTGGGATTTGTCCTAGCCGATCCTGGGATCCCGAGATTGAGACCCCAAGTTTGCTAAATTTCTCCTCACCTGCTCTTTGCCTAGCTTCTCCTCCAGCTGAGACAGCATGACTGACAGTTGCTGGTCAACCTTCCCCTGAGGTTCTATGTTGTGTTCCGTGTCACACCAAGATGTCTGCCACGCCAGTACCTGAACACCATAAATAAATGCAGCTGTAGTATATATAATTCAATCTAACCAGATTTAAAAATGCACCTGAGGTGTACTTTGACACTTACCGCAGATGGTGAATCATTTCAGCTTTGAGATACTTCTGTGGTAACCCATGTGCACTAGGTGATTTGAACACAGAAATTGACTGAGCTTATGACTGAGAATTTTGCAAACATCATCGTCGTCTCCAGCGATTGCAAAAAATAAAAAAAATCTTGAATATCTTCAGCAGTCTTGTATACATCATTATCGTATACTGCAGTCAGAGTACCACCTTCGTTTCCCGCGACAGCGGCAAAATCTTGAACATCTCCTGTGTCTTTTAGATAGTATAATCGTCTCCTGCGGTCACGAAATCATCATGGTCCTCCACAATCATGGCAAAAGCGTGAATTTTTCAATCACAACATATTTGCACTCTGCCATCGGGATTGTAAAAACTCGGCTTTGACTTGGCCTATATTATATAAAATACCCTCTAATTCAGAAAAAATCAACTACAGTATCTAAATTTTTGATCATCTGAATGTAGTTTGGTCTCTATTGATAACTGGAATTCTACCGCAGTAACAATAACCAATCTCTAGGAGGATCTACCTTGACGTAGAGTGGAAGAGTGCAAGCTTTGACAGAAGTGACAACACACTCCTGAACGTGACTGTTGACACTGTGGTTATACTCCATCACCGAAGATAACAGAATACTCTCCGCCTCCGCCTTGTCCAGATCAGGAATCTACAACAGTGATAATCACAATAATGGTTTACTTTACATTATAATGAAAACGTTGAAAAGTAAATCTTGACAATGAAATTGTAGCTAAGCACCCTAAAGCCAGATCCTATTCCAAGATCAATCACACATTATCCCACAGTGAGATATGTTTGGCAGCAATCGATTGAACCTCACAATGAAAATAACCAAAGAACACTATTAGTAAACAGACAGAACGTCATAAGTGGTTTCAACTTATCTGGTGAGTGAAACAAGTAAAGTACATATGGTTACACTAAAAAATATGTTCACATGAAAGTAAAGTATAGTTGTGGCTTTCTTTTTGTTGTAACCGTACACAAAAACTACTACATTGTCAAGATAATTTATCGTTACTACTTACTATGACTATATATCTACAGTAGAATGGACATTGCTCTACAATCATGAAAAATCCCTTATATAAACTGAAAAATGAAAATATTGTTTTGTGCATAAAAAAAAACTTATGGTAATCAGTAAATTATTTTGTAAGATAAGTTAACTTATAGCATTATAGCCACTAAAATTATAAATTTTTATTATAGTATTCCATCAATACAGTGAAAAAAATATTGTGTATTTAAACCTGAATAATGAGTAAAGGATGTGTCTAGAATGAAGTGAGATTAAAGCTTCGTAACTATAACTACTGCCATGGCCATTTGTCAAAGGCCTAATAGCCAAAGGATAGATGGGTCCAGTTTTAAACCCCAAAAGAAGCTACTAACTACTCTTGGGATAAAGTAGGCATATCTGATTATTGCTATGGAGGGCTGGATAGTGCATACATCTAGTATGTTGTACAACACATTCATGAATTCAATACCTGAATGAAAACTCCAGAAATTCCGAGTCTGGTCTTCATTTTTTGCAGCAATGCAATATCCTGAGAGATAGAGAGGATAATTTTCACATTTTGCGGCAATGGAGAAGGCAGCCAATCAACTCCAACTGTTCCATACTCTTGAAGCTGAAACAAAATACAGAATAAAAACTCTATAGTGGCAGTATGGAAAACAAATTATAAACTCAGGAACTTAAATGATTTTCTGTCAGTGGTAAAACTGTGAAGGTGGTTGAAACAACTGCATTGAAAAAACAAAATTTCTAAAGGGCCATGGTTAGAAAATATTTTTTTACAGCTGAAGGGATTATGAAGTAGAAACTGGTAGAGTAGAAGCAAATTTTGATAGGATACATTGGTGGAAATTTGTCAATGAAGTTAAAAACTCCCTTGCGGTTTGTCTATTTACTTAGTAAGTTACCACTTGTAAGTGAAACTGATAGGTAAACAATAAGGTTATGAAGTTAGATTGACATATCTAATTTTAAATGTGATTCCATTACAAAATAAAAATAGGTGTAAAGAATATTTAGGTCATAGTGTTGGGACAGAGAACATGATGTACTGGAAAGAGAATTTGAAGTAACCATGATTAGAATAAATTAAAAGTTTTCATCACCTATATTATATACTGTACATACAAATGTAAGAATATATACCTGGTCAACACCATCAACAATGATAATGATTGTGCGTTGTAGCGATGCCGTCTCCAAAATCTTTGGTAAATGTTCTGCGTAGGTTTCAACATTCTGAAATTCAACATTTCAAATTAAAATAAAGTCTAAAGGCATTTTAGTAATACGATTAATGATTCAAACAGAGATTAAACAGACTTGGTAGCTTTTTATGGCAAAAGTAGGATGTGTGATGTTCACTCATGAAATCCAATGGTTACTGGCATGACTTCAATCTGGAACTTAAGGACCAAAGCCAGCGGTCTACCACTAGACCTGTTCACTCCTTACGATCAGACTTTTGATATCCATGGAAGCAGACTAGACTGCTTTAATGCAAAATCTAAAAGGGGTTTGAGCAACATACTGTCAGGTACTCACATGCCTAAGCCACACTTGTGAACCGGTGCTCAGGATGGAACACTGTATGGTGATTGTGCGCAGAAGCTGTTCTAGTGTGGAGCTCTGCGGAGAGATGTTGGCCGTCCTGACCACTACTGCGCAGTCTGGCAACCAAGAGTGGCAACACTGCGCAGCCCGGGCTAACAGAGTCGTCTTACCACAACCCGGGACTCCATGCAGCACTACGGTCTTACCGTTTGATGTTTCTCCCAGAACATAGCTGGAACAGTCAATACACAACTATGTTATAATTGAGTTATAAGTTATAAGTCTTTTCAGATATGTTTAGTATTTTCCTTCTTCAGGACATAAGGCAAGGAACTTAAGCCTTCTTTGCTTTAACCTTTAAAATTTCATAAGTTGTGGGACTGAGTGGTTATCATATAAAGCTGAATGGTTCTAGTGCTCGCCTACTAATTTAGAAAGTTGCCGGTTCGATGCTGAGTTAGGTTTTTTTATCGGGTCAAAACTAGACCCAGCTGTCATGGATCCTTGGATTGTTAAGGTGTCTTCACTAAAAACCATTTTAGTAAAACAGGCATCATCTCTTCCATATGGTGAGGATATCATGCAATTCTAATCTAATAGTTGCAGTGATCCACCAATAACAAGGTCACCAGCTCAATCTTTAGGGAAATTTTTTTTAGGTGGTTACAAAGTATTTTTGACTATTGATAGAAGTGGACATTTCATCTCAAATGGACGTAGTTCAAGTGAGCCACCGACAGATTGCGCTGATGTAAATTACAGATTTTTGTCAAATATGAAGATTTTGCCCAAGTAAAATTGATAGGACGACTTATTGTTAGCCTTAGCATCGTTTATGTCATGTCTACTACCTCAGCAACATTTTGTATCAACTTTTTAAACTCAAAAAAAAGAATACTTAGAATTATGACTTTTAAACCCGTAAAACATTCTTGCAAACAACTTTTTAAAGAACTAAAGATTCTAACCTTCCCTAATTTGTATATTCTTAAATGTTTATTGTATGTGAAATAAAATTTTGAAAAACTCCACAGTGAAAATAATCGGCACAATTATAACACTAGATTTCATACAGATTTTCAATATCCTATACACAGATTAAATCTTGTGGAAAGGACACCTTCTTATATGGGTAAAAGATTTTTTAACAATTTGCCTGGGTACTACAAATCTATATAGGATTAGTATCTTTTAAAGAAAAAAAATTTGAATTTTTGCTGGAAAAGAATTATTATAGTATAGATCAGTTTCTCGAAGACAAATCAATGTGAATTGTTTGTTTTGTTACTATGTATTTATTTTTACCAATAAGCTAGTTTATTTTAGTATAGTTTGACGTCACCTGTTTTGTCTGGCTGTGCCAGAGCATTTAAAAAAACGTTTTGTGACAATAAAGATGACTTTGACTTTAACAAAAATTGAGGTAGAAAATAGAACTTTAGACACTAACTTGCACTGAACGTTCAATACCTTCTTAGTTCTCGCAAGATGGCTTCCCTGTTAACACTGCACTGGGCTGCCCTCTGAGTGAAGTGGGTTTGGATCATTAACTCTTGGAGGAGCTCACTTTCAATTCCTTGGCTTGATTTTATCACAGTCTGTGAACAAATCACGGCATCATAACAGGAGTTTTAACCACAGAGATAAACATTTCCAGAGTATCCCATATTATTGTCACGAAGAAAAATGTATGACTAGGAAAAATTATAGCGAACTCATAAAGTAAATGACACTAACCTTGTTTTGATCTTCTTCTATTATACTATCTATGGTGGTGGACAATCGCTGGGTGAGACTGGCAGTGACTTCAGCCACGTATTGTGCGTGTTCCGTGTTGTCAGTGTTGAGTCCTCCATCTTGCCACTTGACTGTCAGTCGCAGGATGTGTTGCTCAATCAGCTGATTCTATAAAAAAAAATTATCTGTCTACCTAGGTTTTCAAAAATGTTTTAAACCCATGTTGGAAATGAAATTTTAGCAACTTTTTTTTTAATATAGCCTATAGAACTACAGTACATTTTCTTCTTGTTCTGATCTGTTACATGTATCGTACATTGAATGGTTCAAACAGCCACATGTGATTGACTTAAATAGTTGCATCATTCTGTTCTTAGCTGTGAAAATAAACATAGCATGTGACTGTACATTACTAATTTTGTACATATAATGTGAGGTTTTCCGAAAGTATCCATTAATTTTTGATTAAATTTAAATGGTTAGGACAAGAGTTCATAGGTGTCCAGTTGAGGAGTCAACAACTAAATTTTGAAACAAGAAAATTATGTAAATAGATTTTTATTTACACATGTTATCGTTACCAGCAACTACTTATAGTTATTTTTTAAATATATCAACACTAATAGATTTCAACACTCAATTTACTAACTTAAAATTTGAAAAATAACTATATTTTAGTGTAGGATTATTAAGTATAGGGATCAGCTTGCTTACCTGGTAGACAGAGTCCAGATTAGGCTTACCGGGCTTACCAAAGCTAATCTGGACTCTGTCTACCAGGTAAGCTAGTTGATTCCTATGCTTGTACATAATAATTCTAATCAGCCAATTGTCCTTTCCTTAACTTCTATATTTTAGTGTAGTGATTTAAGATGAATATCCTACTTTGAGCGCTTTTTGTAGAGTCTCCAGCCGTCTCTTGAGCTCGGCGTCGGCGGGGGAGAGCGTGACTCTCGGGTCCTCCGTCGTGTGGGTGAAGACCCGACAAAGCCACAAGCAACGACGCGCCATCTCCTGGCTCATCAGAACTGTGTTGTGAACCTCCTGCTCAGAAATTAACAGATTGTTTTTTAAAAATATCTTGCATTGAGCCCTACAAGTGGCTCGGTGAGAGACTAATTATTTTGTAAACATGTTATAAACTGTTCTCATCAGTGTTTTAAACAGTGGAATTTTGTATACGACATACATTATAACATTATATACACACTTTGCTCCAGTCTTGTACATCTAAGAGAAGTCTGTCTTCAACAACCTCCCAGCAAACATGAACCAGCTATTACACTTTAAGAAATCCCTCAAAACTTGGATGAAGGAAAGACGTTACTACACTTAAAAAGACTTCTTTGTCAAATAAATTTTAACCAACTCTTAAAACAATAAAGAAAAGAAGTTGAGAGTGAATACAGTACCTGCTCAACTACAGTCGTGAGATACGTGTCTCGAAGCTCTTGAGGGAATGCTGCCAACATAACAGACAGTATCCTCTCAATCTCTGACGACCAAACTGCAAGAGCCTTTTCTTTTTCTTCCACACATTGCTCCTGAAACACCAAAGTATTTCTCTGTTACAGATATTGAAGATTATTTTGGTATTGACACAATTACTCATGGGGAAGTCAAGACGATTCGTCATGATCTACTCCTGTTGGGTTTGTTTGTTTGAGGTTTTTGCCGAAGCATAATCTCGACACCTAGAAACGTTGGTCCACCCGATTGGATCCAAAAAAGATAGCTATAGATCTTGTAAATTAGGATGACGTGAGGGGGGAAGAGGGATAGGCTCCCAACATCATTGAGAGTCACAACACAAGCACTAGGTATTAGATTAATCCTACGGAAATTAATTGTTGAGATAATTGTACGAAATTACAAATGCGATAGTTGCGGGAAAGGGTTCTTGTGCACATACGCATCATGTTCATCACTCTAACACGATTTTTCTTGTTAACTTTTGACACGGCAATACCAGCTATTTAGGGTCGGTATTTTCAAATTTGAGTGTGAGAACATGCGTATGGAGCGAGATGATCTGTGTAGCTTTATTACTAAGATGAGCTGTTTGCAATCACCTTGAAGCCAGGTATGTGCCTGGCGATGGGCTGCAGCCTGTAGCACGGCGGCTGAGCGTGACTGTCGAGTTGGTACCACTTGGTCAACAGAGCCTTGTTGTCCGCCTGACTCAGAGCCATCTCAAAGTCCTGTGTCTCGATAGTCTTGGGCAGCAGCGGAGTGCCAAGAGAGTTGCTCAGGAACAGCACAGGGATGACGTAGCCCGTGTCCGATTGCCCTGGGGACGAAATGTAAATTGAAACATTTTGCTTAATTAAGTGATCATATGTTTCTTAAATTGAAAAAAAAATACTCTTATAAAATCTAAAAATAATCTGGTGGTATATTCTGTGGTTAAACATTGTAATTGGATTTTCTCACTGTGTACACAATGGAGAGATTCATCCATTTCTTTGTTGAAGATGTAGCAAGATGCTATGGACACATTGCCCTGATAAATTACTGAGTTTTGACAAAAACACTAATTTGTTAGCCAAGCCTAACTGAAACAACAGCTAATTATGTAAGCAGCAGCATCTGTTATGACACATCAACATGATGAAATCTAATGAAGAATAGAATTTTAGACTCTAGCTGTGGCTCGTTAAACTATGCTGATTTTTAATAATTTGGTTACAGATAGTCTTTACTTAGATAGGATAACTACTTCAAAATCCAAAAGTCAATAGAACAGAATCCAATCCTTATAAAAAACAGTGTTTACCGTAGAATTTAAATTATTTACCATCACAGTTAAACTTGATAAGACATTGACATGGATATGGAGGAAAGTTTGTCTAAATATCTTGAACAAGATATGGATAAAAAATAAATTAACATAAAACAGAGATTAAGGAAAAGAATAGGCAATGCCTTTAAGAGTTATTCAAATCTTTTGCCATGAACATAATTTTATTAGTTTTTTATCTAGTTTGTGTTTGACATAAAGGAGGATAAACTAACAAAATATAATGTTAAGTAAAACTTACTCGCAAGCTCTTCAAGACAAAGCTCTGGAAACTCATGGTCTTGCTGCTTCTCCAACCCGGTTTTCCAATGAAGATCAACAATATGAAGTTCATAACCCCTCCCGGCTGCCTTTTCTCGTAACGAAGGATAGATTTTGTTATGAAGCACCCCTTTCTCAATGCAGCAATCTGTAAAAATGTAGTGATGATAAATCATGCCAAATTATTTAGTCTAAAAACATACTACAGCACTGTTCTTTTCTACCTATAAGGTCTTCTAGTAGTTGATGATTCTAAAAGCAGTGTGTTGGCGAGGTGAAGTGCCTTGTAGTGTACCAAGAGCCACATCAGAAAGTAAGTACAGTAAATACAAACTCTGAAGATATAATAAATAGATGAATCAGTTAGTTTAAAGGTCACACCACAGAGAGTCTAAATAATTATCAACTATGGTTCATTTATTTCAAAATGAAAGGGTTGTTTCAGATACCAGTTAGTTGTGTTTGTTATAGTTTACTAACGCCTGTGCAACGGCATAGCCTCCTCTGGTACAAGGCCGCGGTATTGGTAAGTAGCCCAGTGCCATCGTGATAACAGAAATAACAAACGTGAAAACAAATAATTGTTCAGACACTCTATTAGTGCAACAGCTGTTTTGGTTTGCCGCCATAGCATGTTGTCACTTTATCTCGCCACCTGAAGTTAGAGGTGGCAACGGTCATCAAAGTACACGTTTATCACAATTTTTTACGAAAAGCAGGTCTTACCTTGTGAGTCAGCAGCACAGATGTAGATGACAATCTTGCGAGAGCGAGTGTTGGTCCGGGCGGCTGCGGTCGCACCTAGCAGTAGGTGTTGACTGTTGTCTGACAGGCGACGCACCAGTGGAGGCAAACGGGACTTGTCTACCTCCCTGGGACTCAACACTCCGGGCGGAGAGTTGGGAGACACTGAGTCAGCTGTGACAAGTATAATATGTAGCGGTTGTGTCGTTAAATACTGATTTGCACCTAAAATATGATTAAAGCTTATATTTAAGGTCACATACGTTTACCAAATATTGTCTATAAACTGGTAAAATACATTTTACCAGTTTTTACGTTCTCCCCCTACACATGGTAGGAGGAAGAAGCTATGGTTTTTTGTCTACACTTTTTCTTTTGTGTTCTGGAGGGAAACATATTCCCCCCCCCCTTTGAACACATTAAATTCATTTTTGAAGTAATGTCTGTATGTGTAGATGTGAGCAAAGCTACAGACTACACCTGTGGTCCAATTTTGATGAATATTTATTTGGTACGTAGATATCTCTCCCTCCAGGTATTTATAATTTGTTTGAAATTTTTTTATTTTGATGGAGATTTTTCTACAAAGCACCATAAAAAAGTGGAAAAATAAGATTTTCACAAAACGGCTCAAACAATTTTCATAAAAATGTTGTATGTTATAGTCCTTTTAACACCTAACCAAATGGTACAACCCCAAATGCTGTACAAATTAATGTTTAAATAAAGTTGAATATTTGTGATTTTACCTATAAAATATCACAGTTTACTTCCACCGCTCACCGCTTACCTATTATAACGGTTGTTGACAAGCTAATGGGGAAAGTATGTAACAGTTTGCTTGGTAGACCTAAGAATTGACAGAATACCACAAAGAGCCTGAAAATAAGTGGTAATGAATATAAAAAAAATAGGTTTTGGTACACACACAATCCATTCCTTCTATTGCTATGACACAATAATATTGTAGTAATACAATAGTTAAATTTTATTTAGCTAATGTTTGGTAAATTTTTTTCCCATTTATGTTCAACCTTTATAACTTCAGAATGGATTATAAGGAACAAAAATCAACTGTTTGTCAGATATGTGCTATATATTTATGAAATCAATATTTTGTGACCGTATGACGTTGGTTTAAAATTACCGTAAATTTTTGTAAATGTACCGTAGCTGAAATGGAAATACTTAAAATAAGGTAAAGAATTCAAAGAATTTGAACCATTTCGTGGCAGGAAATAATGTTGATGGAGTTGAGAGCAGTGAGTTTATTCTTGGCCATCTTATTTTGCAGTGAAGATTAAATTAAAATTTGTGAGTGGCAGCAACATCCGCTAGAATGTTTTTAATTTGAACTGAACTCTAAGAGCAGAAAATGTGGATAGACGTACCTACTAAAATGCTTTTCAAATTTATAACGTTGAGTTTTATAATAATTATATAGGCAACTAAAATTTCAGAAAAAATATTACAGCAGTAAGTAAATTTCCTTTTTATTAAGGAGACTACCTACGATTTTATTATTATTTTAGGTAATCGTTACTTACTTAATTTTGTTCCTGAAGAGACTCAAAGTTGAAATACCCAAGGTTTCATGTTATGTTAAAAATCTCTTTTTAGAGCACAGAAGTTTGGACTCCATCAGAACTTTGAAATTTATGGGGCCATATTGCACAATCTTACTTAGGCCTAGATAAGCTGTAACACTTTACAGGGGGCACATAGAGGAAAATTGATAAGAAGAGCAATAAATGTGTGATATTATATTAAACAAATTATCATATAGCCTAGCTTTAAGAGGGGGAGTCCAATGCATAAAAAGGTTACTCATTGGTAGGATTTGAACCCAAATCCCCAGAGGATAGGAGTGTAACGCATCAACCACTAGATAGCCATACGCTACCTCATCTATATATACATATACTTTTAAAGGAAAACATTCAATCACAAACAGTTGGCTAGCTTGTAGTAGCGTGTAGTATGAGAATCCAGCTGTGCAAAAAACTCCCTAAAAATCTATCCTCTTTTGAACATATGGAATTTAGTGTCACAGTACTACAGGTAAGGGTCGGTGTAGTAAATGTGCCTGGGCCCAGGGAAGCAAAAGGTTTTAGGTTTGTGGGTGTTGTAAGGAAGAGAACAATACCCCGCAAGGACGGGAGGGAAGGCATAATTTTTCTCAGGTTCATAGCGCATTACATTATAACCGCAAGCTTGCTTCAGGACAGATCAACATAAGATCTAAGATTTCAGGGCTTGCCCCTTGACACATGTCAAATTTATGTTTTACCTAGGCGACAATCTGGTCCGTATAAATCATTTTGTTCCAAAGAATACCGCGTAAAACCTCAATAAAAAGGTAAATGTGTCATAACCATCATAAAGTGTTGTAAATGAGGAGGCGGTAATGGAAATCATCTAAGCTATGATTTGCCTCATAAATATTATATTCCTAGATTGATTACTCACTGGAGTAGCTAGAGGTCGCTATGCTCCGGAAGGGCTTAGGACCCTTGTTGCCTCCCACTGTGACAGCAGGGGCTGGAGCTTGAACACTGGGAGCCTGGCGGGCCACTGACTCCACAGTAGCCGGCTCCAACACAACCCCACTCTGCACTGTGGGAGCCACAGCAGTCTTCTGGTCTGACTCTGGCTTGTTCTTGCATACTTGGTAACTGGGAGATCTGCAATAAAAGTAACTTGGTTAATTCACACATTATTTTCAATCGTAGAGTGGTAGATCATGTTTAGATGGTTTGTAATCCTTTCAATACTACGAGGGCGGCTTTTTTAAGTAAGGGCTTATTTTGCGTATTGCGAGGCTCCTCGCTACTACTGGCGTCATTTATTAACAGAATGACACCATTTACAGCTTTGTACCTGGCATGTACACTTTGCTGTGTGTTTTTAAGAGTTTTTAACTTTTGAATCTCCCGTTGTATGTGAGATAAGGTCAGTGATACGTTTTTTACCACAAGAAACATATCAGATGCTGAATTTATCGCCAGATGACTGAAGTTTATGACCCTGATAGTCGAGCAAGAGCAGAAATAGGCTAAGGAGTTGAAAAATGGCCATGAATAAAATGTTCACTTCGGAAGGAATCGTGTTTTTGGTCGATACCCAGAATTCTCACAGAAGACCACCAAGGAAAATGGATTCCCCGGCCATTTTTACACTCCATAACCCATTTCCAAACTTTTCTCTCGAGGCTATTCTCTTGTATTACAAGTTTGGATGAAAATTAACGCCCCAAAGGCCCCACAATCTCAGACTGCATCTTAATAAATGAAGTCATATAACAATATCCCAATCTTAACATAACCCTAATTTGTTGCTGGGTCAACAAGGGAGTTAATAAAAACTAGGGGCCCATAACAGCAATTGCTGCCCTTCACCTTGTAATTTGGCTTTACCATCCCCTATTATGTGCACCATTCCTAAACTCTCCTTCGTAGTCGTGGTCTTCCCCTAAACAATACATTTCAATGCTGCATTACCATTCTAACCTAAAAACAGAAAACTAAAATCAATAAACAAACAAATAAGCAATGTTTGCATCAGCTGGAATAATTGAAACAGCTTATAGAAACACTGTGGCAGTATCGCAGTAATTCCATTAGATAATGACAACCTTTTAACTCGTACTCGTGGCCTTCCAAGTAGCTACATCGCAAGTAGGGTTGTATGTGTATCAGCAATCAGCTGTTTTGTTTGAAGGCGGCTAATGGTATTTGTGTATTTAAAAAATAAATACAAAAGCTTGGTTACTGGTCTATGAAAATATTTACTCCAATTTAATGTACAAAAATAGTACTTTTAATAAATTTATGTTTAATTTAAATGAATAATACGCAAATTAATGAGCTGGTGTCACATGTCTGCCATGTTATCTTATGGGACGTCTGGCGCTAGACAACACTACTTGCAACGTTGCCGATTCTACCAGGCCGCGGCCTGGAGCACGGCCACCTTTAACTACAGGCCGCGGCCTGGTAGAATTGACACCAGCTCATTATTTTGCGTATTATTCATTTAAATTAAAATTTATTAACATAAATTTGTTGAAAGATTGAAAATAAAACATGTAGAACTGAAAACAAAAACAATATTTAAATTGAAAATCAATTTTTGTACTTTTAAAGTGGAGTCAATATTTTCATAGCACAGCAACCAAGCTTTCGTGTTCTAAAAAAATACACAAATTACCATTAGCTGCATCCAAACAAATCAGCTGTTACAACCCTACTTGCGATGTTGCCACTTCAAAGACTCGGCCTGGAGTTAAACGTGGCCATGTTTGAAAGCCTGTGGCGCAGAGTAAGGATAATTGTTGACATTTCTGATGTTTTTCCCACCGTCCTTGGACTTTAAGCTTTAAAACTAATCCTCAACAGCCATGTTACCTTTTTCCTAGCTCGAGATAACTCGAGGGGACCGTTTCGCCTACGGAGTTAAATATTTAGATAATTTGGAAGTGAACTAAGGAATAAGGACGGAAACATGTAATTTAAAAACGTGAAGTATATATAAATCAATAAACGATTGAACTGATAATAGCTTCCCACATTTACGGGCACATATTCTATGCAATAAGCGAGGCCTGAATCTTTTACATCCCCTGATTACAGTTCCAATATCGGAGGAAATAGAAGCGCCGCTGCAACACGGGTCCTTAGTGGAGTTCATTAGAGGCCCAGGGGATCAGCGTCAGTTGCTGATGCGATCTAGACGTCAGCAAGAGACCCGGGCGTCGGTCTGCGTCAGCGGTGACGTCAGCAGCGGGGTCGATAGTCCACCCCCTCCACCTGCACGCACGTAGTATACGCATACCCCCACCCCGCCACGTCGTAGTCTCCTCATTGGGCCGGTGGCTTGTTGGTAAACTTAGATGTGGATTGATTCAAAATACAGTTTAGCACCACCGTAGGTGGTGAGAGAGAATTGTATGTATCTGAAAATAACGACTGGTTAAAAATTATTAGGGGAGCATTATTAGTGGTGTGCGATAAATTACGAGCAAGTTATATTTGGGTTCGTGATTCCGTAATATATCGCATTTTGAATGTGTATGAAACCATAGGCTTAGATAGATATCATAAAACGGTATCAAGATAAACAGGATACAGTCACAAATAAAAAATGTCCAAATTTAAATGTTTACCCAAACTTTAGTAGTAACAATGTCAACACGATAGTACCGGTACATCCATAGTTGAAGCTATGATACTTTAAAAATTTAAATGGTTACATAAAAACCTCGAAATTCATTAGAGTTGCGTTTCTAATTGGCCAGTAAAGGTGGTTTTATAATTTTAATTACAGTTATGAGTAGTAACTACTGTATCTAATAATTAGTACTAACCGTTATACCCGTGCTTGGCAACCCGGGAGGACTTTAAATAATCTGTATGAATGTTTTATGTACCTGCCAACCATTAGAAAAAGTTAAATCGATTAAATACTTGGGAGTTTTGCTTGATGAGAAACTAACTTTTGAACACCATATTTTAGAACTACACTCAAAATTAAGATCGCACAAATTAGAAAGTTCTATTTTCTACGAAATTTTTGTAACACTTCACTTTTACGAACACTTTATTTTGCATTGATAAATTCAAGATTACAATATGCCTTGCCTTGCTGGGGAGGTACTTACAAAACATTATTAGAGAAGATTAGAACAATTTAAAATTTTTTCTTGCGAATAATTGTCAAAAAACCTAAACGAACTAGCTCTTTTCCATTATACCAACAGTTATGCATTCTACCAGTTCAACATCTTTTTATTTTTAAAGTCCTGAGATTGTTCTTCATCCGGAGCGGAAACAGAGAAAATATAATTCCAAATCATCCTTACAGTACAAGAAGTTTTGCAAATAAATTTATCAAATTACCCAAAGTAAACAAAACTTTTTTCAGACATTCATTTCAATACTTGGGTCCAAAATTTTACAATCAGCTTCCGCTTCATATTAAAAATACAAGAAATTTCAAACACTTTTGTAAAAGAACAATCACTTGGCTTAGTTCTCAACAGGATGTAGGTTATCTTGCCAACTCTTTGGTATAAGATTGTGTTACCTTATTTTATGTGTATTTTGTTAACACTTTCTTAGTCTAAGTTTTGCCCAGATGTTACAGCAGGCGGATAAAATATTTGTCATTTGATGCTAGGCTCAACAATTTATTATTTATTATGTATGATTAACCTTTTATCTGGCCACACTACTTGAAAAAGTGACCAGTTTACATTTCTCAACAATTATTATGATTGTAAAGTATTTTGTAATATGTGAAATAAATTCATTTATTCATGTTTACACATCCTTAATTGATATTAGGAACAATATTTAGAATATAATCGTATAGCATATATTTTCCTCAAATTTAAAGTAGTACACACTTATATAAGACTACGGTATCTGGTACGACGTGAGTGCCGCTGATATATGTCTAATACTGTACATTAAAAACGCTTACCTAAAAGTAAAAGTGTATACTTTTAAATCCTACCAATATATAAAGTGAGCCGACAATTATAGGGAAGCAAAACCCCCAATACAGCCAGTCAGATAACTTAAACACAAAATGAAAATCATGGCCTCGACATTCCTTCATTTCAAAATGGTTTTTTCCTTTAAAAGAAAAATCGTGAAACCTCATAAAGTGTTTGATGACGTTTATGCTTACCAATACAAAGGGTCACATTTACGTGGCGAAATAAACAAATCAATACAGTTTTAGTTTATGAAAACTGCTTCGTTTTAAATACTTAAATTATTTCAAAGTGATTATGATACCAGTTATAAATTAAACAAATCTACAGTTCGGTATGTATAACTTGTGGTCATACTTGACAAGCATGTGATGGCGAAGGAATTCAGCTATCAAACCTCTAGCAGTGGTTTACAAAAAAAACTCTTTCTGAGGACCCACCCACCAACATTCAGGATATCCTTTCGAAAACTTTATAAAAAATATCACTCTCTGTTAATGGCCCGAAAGTAAACATTATTTAACATTGCTTAAATTTAACTGTCTAAACCATGTTAATGCTATATTAGTACTGTATAGGATTCGGGCCAGTTACGTCCATCGATATATAATAACTCTACGTTACGTCATTTGTTTATATTTATTATCCATACAGGTTTCGGTTCTAATATTCATGATATCACTTATAGGTAATTTACGAAGTACCCGCGCGCATATTGCGCAATTTGAAGGGTTCAAAACTAGTATCTGAGGCAAAAAGTATCCAATTAAATTAAAAACTAAAATCGTTTAAGTATAGAGTATTTCAAAAATCATCAATAGGCTTATGTTTCTTTCGTATCCAAAATATTTTAACTTTTGGCTGAAACGTCTGCAAATTCAATCTAAAGATGCCAAATTCAATAAACTTTAAGACATAACCTTTTATTATGGTAGAGTTCTAAGGTTTTCTAGGAAACCACCTCACATCCAAAAACGATACCAAAGTCATTGCTGTAAAATCGGTTGAAAAAGTTATCCAGCAAAAACTATTACGTCTTGAATCCTCACAATATTTTCACACTTGTTTACTTATGCCATTTGTAATTAACGATTCATGGTTGACTATATAATGCTGTCGTTGTTAAATATTAGGCATGACGCGATTAAAGCATTGTAGTGAACGTGACGTAACCTGTACGTAGCACTTGTAACAACAAACACGCAAAACACACTCATTCATGCCTTGTGCTCTAGTATACATCTACACAACTTAAACATAAATTTGATAGAGTCTCGTCCATGAAAGAAGCCTAGATAGAAATAGCAAATTTTTGGAGAAAAAGGACGTAGTTGTGTGAGCCAGACACAGAATGCGCTAGTGACGAAAACTCTATTTCCTACCTTAATTTTTGTTGCTGACATAGTTGATAGGTCATAACAACAGTTGCTATAGCTCACAATAAGTCATTCCATTAGTTTGAATTGGTAAAAAAGATTGTGTATTCCACAGAAGTCAGTAATTTAGATCAGCACAATCTGTCGGTGGCTCACATCAACTACGACGATTTTGGTTAAAAAACTAGCTACAAGTTGTATTAGACACGTCACTCATGACTAGGAAATAGTATTATTCAGTATAACACGCCAATGTGTTCATGATAGTTGCTCGCTGCAATCTACCATGGTCGTAAGTCATTTACATATACGATAGTGAAACATACTTTGTCGCACTACTAATAAGTTTCACAAACAGCTGGACTGAGCATAGGATTTGTTTTCATTCTGTACACGCAGACATCGTAAATGTTAGAATATTAACGATTGACAAGCGTTCGTTGATAGGTTTGTATTGTTGTATTGAACATAGCTTAGTGTGTGTTGAAAAAATGATTTAAAGTAATCCAAAACAATTATCTAATATACGGTTTAAAGTCAAGTTTCTTTTAACCCCCGATCTTTTGTCCTGAGTGGCACGCGGTGGTGGCGTCCGCCTTTCGTTACCATTACTGCTAAGTCAAAATTCCGTCTAGAAGAGGTAGTAAAGGAGAATTTGGAAGTGGAACTGAAGTTATATCTAGTCAATTCCCAGAAAGACGCGATGAGGTACCTACCTAGGTCGCGACCTTTATGACTGCTGACAGGAACACAATCATATTTTAGCTGTATAAAATATTATAGAATACCGTACATTATAGAACAAGCGCCCGGGGTAAAACTGCGTGAAATCACCTTTCAAGACTGAACACGGCCCAAAATTTAGGGAGAAGCGTCAACTAAAGTAGTTCGCGCCAAGGGTTAGGAAAGTCAGCTGTTCAGCTGCTCTCGCCCTTAACGAACTTCTAGCACCAATAATGTATCACGAATAGGCCTACTAGAAAAGCAACTGAATGGTTCATTAACATAAACAAATAAGGTTACTGGCCCGAAAGTAAACTTTAATTCAATAATGGAACTGTCTAAACCACATAACTAATGTGTTATTGGTATAGGATTCTGGCCAGTTACGCCATTTGCTTATGTTTACGATCCATACAGCTTTCTGTTCTAATATTGGTGTGTATGTATATGTGTGTAGTATGGTCAATCTCGAATAAAGTGCTCTACCTGGCCACGTCACGGTCTGTGTGTCTCGTTTTTGGAACGTCAAGACGAGTCGTACTCATCGAAGTTGTGTTATATACTTCGATGGTCGTACTGTACCGCACTATATACAATCACTTTTGATAAGATACTTACTACATTGACTTCGTATGCTATAAGTAGAATTAATGCCTATGTAATGTACCTTAAGTTAAGGAGTCAACTTGCTGTTGAAATAAATCAACAATAAACAATAAGTGTCAAAAATACCAAATGCTTCCTATATGTGGACAAAAGGAAAATAAATATTCTTATTCTTATTCGAACCTGAAATTGTTATCATCTGACTCAAAGATGATAAATCTATAGGGACTGAAGTTTAATAATGTACTAAACTACCTACGTCCCAACTGACTCCTACAAAACTGTCCATAATCAAATTAGGAAACACAGCGGGATCCTGTGGGATGTCTAATTTATAGTATAGACCCTACTAGTATAGTAACTAAATAATAAAACAGGTTGAGACTTGTGTTAGCTTGTTAAAAGTGTTACTTTATAGGGAAGCCGCGATTACCGTAGGTCTCATGGTAGACGTAGGCCCGGGACCGATTTACTTTTTCATTTTGATGTTCCCAGAGGTCAAAAATACCATTCGTTCAAATATATATACAGGGTGTTTTTTTAAAAACTTGCATCTTTATTTATGTAACTAGCTGTGTGTCCGTTCTACGCACGGGGATCTTATCGTAGTCAGTTGAAACGTACGTTTTAAATTAAGAACAGCAGTTGGTTTGCATATTTTTAGATATGCTGGCAAAACTATTATATATAAACCTTCGCAAATACAGTATCTGACCGTATCTGACGGTTTCAAGCCAAAACACATGCTTCGCAATTAAATGTCACCCGGATCGTGTTAGTCCATATGTTAAATCCAATGATTAAACTAAAAAAGCTTTATAGGCCTATATCTATGAGGCATCGCCCTAAGGTTGAAAGGCATAGGCCTATAGATGAAAGTTACTTCCCACAATGGTTCAAAGCATTTAAAGTATACTACCTCAACCTCACCCTTTAACACTTTATTCGGGTTGACATTTTAATTATCAAGGTGCTCTTGTCCTTTTCGCGGCACTGAGAAATAAGGACATAAATGCGTTACCAACAAAACACACAAAAATACAGAACTTAATTAGGGAATTTGCTACGTTTTAAGCATAACAAAGTACGTATAAAATTAGTACCGGTATTTGAAATTTGTATTAATGTCATCAAATTTTATCATACCAATCTATATTTACTTGGACCGAAGATGACCCGAAATGCTGTCGAAATGGCGTCTTACTATATGAAATGAAGTACTATAGACAATTTAGATTGGTAATTTATAATAAAAATTACCAAAATAGGCCACAAACTATTGCTACATAAACAACGTAAATCATAAACAATTCATGATGGTTTGCTAAACAAATGTTTTACTTAAATGAGTAATCATTTTCTTAGCATAAACTAAAATTTTGAATCCGGACAGAAAAAGCAAAACTTATACAGTTAAGACATCAATTAAATTGAGTACGGCTATAATACGACTGTATAAATAAGGTGAACACCAACGATAACTAATTGTAAATTACAGTGATGTGTTGGTAAGTAAAAATGATTCTGGCTGCTACCAATGGTTCTAAGGAAAAGAACCAGTACCAAAAACAAACGTTTACGGTTAAGAATTACGTCCGACAAATTAAATGCGTTAATCAAGTCCCAAAGTTGTTGATTTCTTGGTTTTGGATTTTCTCGTAAAAAGTTTATTGGCAATCAAAGTTATTTCCCATTAATTGCTTTATTCGTAAACAACTTTTAATGTAAAATGATTGGTGTCAGTTTGAAAAAAAACTACCTCATACAAACAATTAACTGTTTGTTATTTAATAGATTACGTAGGCCTATTCTCTAAACAATGATTCGTATATCTTTTAACATTAGAATGAAATATGACAAAAATTACACAACACTGGGTTTTTAGACGTTTGTAATTTTATTTCAAGTAGGGAGGCCGTGTATTCTAGGGAAAATTACCGGTATCAAGGATCGTCGTCGAAAAGGTTGTTATGAATGATTGGGTAGGCGTAAGTACCCAAGAGATGGGCTATGGGCCTATTGGCTGTATGGTCCGGCGATTGCATCATACAGTGAGTAGGAACAGAAAGTGACACCGGAAAAGCAAGTTTAGCATAATCCATAAACCGTAAACCTCTGTTACAATCACCCACTGCAGTTGTGGTGTTTTACCATTGACTATATAACACTACACTACGTAGTGTAATATAGTCAATGGTTTTACTTTACACTTTACACAACCGCCATTGAAGCACCGTCAATGAGTGGAATCCTTGTTAGTAAGCTATTGGTGACGATCATTAATAAATTCAAGTTTCCCAGCCCTATACAACACTGATTCAAGGTCTTCTTTCGGGTTATCAAAACTCAAGAACAATTTTACACACAAAGAATCTCTGGTTCCTGACCTGGATGATGCCTAGTTATTAATTATTTCATTTACGGTTACACTATATTATTCCACTTGCGATTAATTAAATCCGTTATGTAAGACAACGTTTTTAATGTCACTTGGATGGGATTTACCTTCACAACGTGATCGGAAATGGTTGCGGTATTTGTAAACAACATTTGTAAACATATCAGTGACAGCTAGAAAAAATAATCTTGATCCGGACAGCTGTTCGTTATTTCATGTATTTTTCTAGTAATCGTGGATCATTATGTGATAAAAATTGGACGAAAACTTGACAAAAATCGCACAAAACTGCATTTTTGAACGTCCGTAATTTTATTTACTAAGTAGTGGGGCCATATTGTAATGGGTAAAGACACTCTCACCAATCCAGTGAATACATTAAAATGACTTGGATCTTGATAGGTACTCTCGTTTTCCTGGAGAAGATTGCGTAAAATGCCATCTTGAGTGTTACAGAAAGACAGAAAGACAGACAGACAGACAGACAGACAGAAATTTAGATGAGACTTGTTTCGGCTTCTTTAATGTATAAAACGTAAAAATAACCTACAAATTTATGATTCTGAGCAATGTACAGACAAAACTCAAATTTTATTTATATAGAAAACCGCAATAGATAGAAATATGCAGTTTGCGGGAATCATCTATTGACGTCGCGGGCCCAATTGTTTTGAATTCTACGTTACATCATAGATGAAGTAATATAATAATAATATTATATTACTTCATCTATGGTTACATTCACATTCCCCCCATTTCCCCCCTGCCCCCAACTTAATTTTTTTAAATAGCAAGGTACCCCTTGTGACATATCAAATGAAAGAGCATAAAAAAAGAAAATGTATGATGAAAAAAATTTAAAATCGGTTCATAAATTTGCGAGATATTTCCCCCTCCCCCTCCCCGGAACTAAATTTTTTTTTAATAGCAAGGTACCCCTTGTGACATATGAAATGAAAGAGCATGAAAAAAGGAAAATGTTTGGTGAAATTTATTTTTAATTTGATATGTCACAAGGGCGGGTACCTTGCTATTAAAAAACAAGTTATGGGTAGGGGAAAAGGGGGGGATTATCTCACAAATTCATGAGCCGATTTTAATTTTTTTTTCATCAAACATTTTCTTTTTTCATGCTCTTTTATTTGATATGTCACAAGGGGTACCTTGCTACTTAAAACAATTAAGTTGGGGGCAGGGGGGGAAAGGGGGGGAATGTGAATGTAACGTTGAATTCAAAAAAAATTGTGCCCCTTACGTCAATAGATGATTCCCGCCAACTGCATATTTCTATCTATTGCGGTTTTTACATAAATAAAGATGCAAGTAAAAAAAAAAACACCCTGTATATAGGCCTATCTATTATATTATTATAGTGATACAATCAAATTTTATGTAAACGGTTAAGGTCATTTACCAAGTAAAAATATAGGCATATGGCACATCAAAATGAAGCTTAGAGTGTGTAGATTTGCCGAAAAGTATTGATATGGACGGATATCCTAAGGGCTCTGCCCCACAGGCTGATTCCCAAAGGGCTACGTCTGGCATGCTTCCAATGTTTAAGTGATTTAATTTAATTTAGTTAAAGAAACAGCTGTTCAGTACAATGAACTGGTGTTTGTTTATTTACTCGAAAAATATGTTTGTGACACTTTATGTAGATTGAGGAGGGTTATGTTTGGTTTTAAAGTGAGGTTGTATACGTTTTGTAAAGTATTGCTCAAAGTTTCATATTTTAATTTATATTTAGCTACATGTGAAGACGCTTGACTAAAATTGAAGAATTGTGGTAAAACATGTAATTCATGTAGCATCAATAGGAAGCAATTGATGCTCTTACTACACTAAGGTATGTTGTCATATTCTTACGGATTTATTAACTTCAAAAGAAGAGGGTTGAAAGTAGTAGGTAGGTTTACGCTTTTAAATCACTTTAGCCTATATTTTCAAACTATATCATAGAGTTGCTGTATTTTAAAACACACATCAGCGCCAATTTAATAGCTCTTTAGGTCACATTTCATTCCCGTTGCAAAGCACGGGTATAGCAGCTTGTATATATATATATATATCCATCCGCACGTTAACTTGAGTAATTCTTGTCCGATTTTGATAAAATTTGGTTTGAAGGTGTAAGGCGGGATAAACTTGAATGAGTTCGCGAACCAGCATAATCGGACCATGGGAACGGGGTTCAACGGGGGTTTTATGGGGTAAAAATGGGGTTTTCTCATTTTTTCCCCCTGAAAACACAAAATCTATCAATTTTTCTCCAGAGCCTTGTAAAGAGCTTGAAAAACAAATAATTTAGTACATCAAAGTGTTTTTGTACGATGATTGGTTACGGAGGAAATTCAAAAAATTGTTAATTTAAAATTCCCATGTTATTCTCATGGAGAATATTATAATGTGTTGTAGTTGGCTTGTTTGTGGATATATTTTTATCAAACTTGGCGGATTTATTCATTTCATACTAAGCTATTGATATTTTAATAAAAACACACTTTATTAGTTTCCCTGTAGCAGCTAACCTAGGTAGCCTACTCGTTAAACATATGTTTAATTTAATAGATTAATTAAAAATCAATCCAGGGAAATGGAAATTCGCTAAGTCGGCAGGTTTGCTGCAGCGGGGGTATTATATCTTAGCGCGGCATTGAATCACCAAGTAAACTAAGATTTTGAATGCATATTGTTATAGTACTCCAATTGAATTTTATGTTATATGTTAATATGTTGTACGGTGTTATGCCCATATTTCATGTAGCTTTTCTTGTTCCTGAGCAATTTGAAACTTGTGTACAATTAATTGGCTATTGACCTTTAAATATATTTTTTGTGTTGAATTATAGACGTACTAGACGAAAAAATAAGTTATAAGACTGTTTAAGAAATTTTTGCAAGGTGTCCATAAGTGAAAAGGTTCCTGTGCCGATTTCTATCAAATTACGGATTTTGCACTTACTATTTTTTTTTGCATTTACGTGTTCTATTGGATAGTACGGTATACTAAGTTAGAATATGTCAGTTGGTTTATGTTTATATTTTAGTTGAAAAGATTAATCAAAACTGTTACATTCACAAGAGTAAAAAATATTGAAGGAAAAACTGAAATTTAAATTTTCTTACGTGTATCTCTATTTGCATTGTAAATGTTGACATAAAATTAAATTTAAGTAGAGAGAAAACATTTAAACATTTCTGCTTTTTACATTTTACAGATTTTGGAAACCCCTCAACATTTTTGTCCCCACGCGCTATTTGATAATTTTGAGTATCACGTACGTAGAAACACTTTTTTTCAAATTGGATATATTCCCGCCAAAACCTATATATGACACGCGGACGCGGCTATCCATCAGGCAATTAGCTAGACAGTCTGGATTGGCAAATTAGTCTGTACTCACTCATCGGAGCGCTGAGAAGTTGTATCCTTGTCTTTATGAGCTTGTCCAGATGAACAACTACTGCCCATCTCTCCCAGCCGTCAACGCAGCATATCAACACGACACTCAACGTAACCACTCAACACAGCTAGGTTGACATTCTGCGTCAGCCCGCCTACGCTGTCACTGCCTATTTTTAACCTTAGCCTATTTAGAGCGGCGGATTATTACATTGACAAATTCCCGTCCAGCGTTACGAGGCGGCCAATTTTAGTTATTACTGGAAAAAAAACACTTATCTAAACCAATTTCCCGATTCGCAAAACCCTATAGATCGTTTTTTGCAGATTTTATCATCGGATGATATCAACTGGAGGTAGTTTGAACACATGTTTACACTGCACTAGGTAACACTGGAATATGTACAAGTTGAAACGTATTATCACTGACTTATCGGGCGGCAGCCGTTTCGTCGCTGTCTTAACACAGTGAGCTGTGTCGTCTGCACGCCCCTCGCCATAGCTGCCAGTGCTGCCAACCCAGCGGGCGCTCAGCCAGGAAAATAAATTTCCCTTTTGATTCCCACCTCAGGTAAGCGTGGGATTTTGGACGGGTGGGAAAGACAATATTTTGGTATTTCGTTGGGAATTTTTACTAATCATGCAACATTTCTCGAAATAACGCCACGATTCAACGTAAAGATCCACAAATTTACATGTAAATACTGGTCAAAATAAAACAGGCTTAGTCAAGACTCTATTTCAGCTTCCTTGCAACACTTTTATTTTAATTTTTATGTAACCTACCCAGACATCTACATCTGTGGCTTTTAGTTAGCAAGGAAAATAAAATAAAAACTGTCAAAACCGACCAAACCCCTCAATTTTTTAAAATTCTACGGGGAATCGAACCCATCCTCCTGCGTTGAAGTCAGAAACGCTACTATTTCATTAGGCAACACCATAGATAAAACATAGTCCCCTAAGGAACTATGTTTTATCTATGGCAACACCCTCACTTTGGATATGTTCGGACGATTGTGTATGTTGCTTTTATTACTACGAAGTTTAAACAGTACAACATACCTATACCAACAGGGCAACAGGAAATTAATAATTAATTCAGGTTGATTCTGTATAATAATTTGCACTAAAAATTGCTCCGTCGAAATTCGCTGAAAATCTATATCAACAGTTAGGTATATACCAACTGGAATGATAAACAACATATTAAATTCTGTACTGCAAATAAAGTTAACATGTGGAACTTAAAGCGGACGAAAAATGTATGGCTCAATTCAATAAATTTTCCTTGAGCCCAATTCACACTTAAACCTTTTTGCATTTTTAAAAATTATGAAAAAATTTGCAAAACTAATTAAACATATTTTAAGCGTACACGGTGTTCACATTTTTGTACATCGTTGGAATCGATGCCAACTTTAACTTAGCTTGCACTTTTCGAAGAGGTTTAGTAATTGTAAACTTTTTTAATTGATTAAGGAAAAAGTACTGGGAAAGCAAAGCATTACAAACGACCATCTGTGATAAAGTTTGCCGCTCTTCTGTCTGACAGGCGCTACAGTAATCGATCGAGTAAAAGTGCTATCAGTATTACCAACTGTGCGTCATAGACACACCTGTTAAGGGACTTTATCATCTGCGAGAGACAGCCTGCATCCGCAAGTGGTACCAACGTAACCGTTGATACCTCTATATTTTTATTACGTTTGGCAGGATTCCTTGTTTTTTTTATTTCTAGTTCTAGGTGCACATGGAATAAGCTTTAGCTGGTTTTAACTGAATATATCATCATTTTAGTTTTGAAGTAAAAAAAAAAAATAATAATAACTATTTCATGATAGAAAATTGGATCGAAGAAGGGGGGGGGGCTGTTTAGTTTGAAGGATAGTTTTTCTTAAAACATAATATGCATTCTTATAGTAAAATGAATCCATACTGGGACGGGTGGCGTCGTCCTGTAATCCAGCTACTAGGAGGTCACGAATTGTGGATATTTATAGGCATACACTGTGGATGCGATGCTCCCTGGTGTGGATTAACGTCCGCACGAGTGAGTACTCGACTATCCGCAGTACTATCCTGATAATTAGACCAATTCGTTAAATACCAAGGGAAAAATGTGGTTCGGATTCCACTCTAATCTGTAGGTCCCTTAGTTGCCGTTAGCTATATGGGCTATTAATTAACAGCTGTGTCTAAGGAACATGTCGGCCTTAGTCACTAACAAGACTACAAGATCGCACCACTCATCCTACACTCACCCTTCACTCATATTTGGGTTAAAATACGCACATAGTGGCGTCCCCATCTTAAATAATTGATAATTGATACAAATTAAACAAATTGGCTCTAGACATTTTTGATCGTTAATAAATGAGGAAACAAATTAAAACTATGCGTATTTATTATTCCCTGAGCTTAGTTTTATAGAGATTAAGTAACTTATAATATGTGTAGCATAGTTATTGTATAAAACATTTTAACTAATTAATTATTTTTTCAAGTCGTTTAGTTTGCGACTTGTTAGCAGGGTAAAATACAATAATTTTGGTGTTGCCTTCTACGACCATTGATAATGGGAGCTTTATTCTAACATTCTAAGATCGACATAGTGTTTGGTTTTCAATCCGACGATGCCATCGTCAATTAAGATGACACTGATGACTGATGCTCTATAATCAAAGGCACTAGTCGGCTTCGAAACTATCTTCACTCGCTCTAGTCAGCTGAACCGAACCTTTTTCTTTCAAACCCAGCTCCTCCAGCTGTTTGACAAATTTGGCCAATGGCCAATGAGGTTTTGTATTCATTTACGCTGTCTAATGTCATTTAATAAGTTTTCTAGGTTATTTATAAAAATAATGTTTATTTAAAATTGAAAATATTTTATATCTTGTGATCGTTTAGTAATTTATCATTATAGTCCTATGTATAATTGGTTTTAATTTGCGTAAAAAATCGTATTAATGAGAAACGTCTATAGTTAATGTAAATAAGACTCAATATTTTTCGGTGTTGTATAAGTTAGCCTATTACAGTTAAAAATGTACAAGTTTTTCAGCAATATTCTTTACTACATTGAGAAATATTGTGGTAAGCTGATAGGCTAACTTAGTTTAGGCTTAGATAATTAATTTCAGAAGTAAACAGACAATAAGATCTTATTACTTGGACCAAGCTTTAACTTAGTGCAAGGTGTGGGTACTTAGGCAACAACTAAGTTTTTTTTCTTACTTCCACTGTGTAATCACTTGCACAAGTAGAAATAAAGGTGAGTCGAGTGAAGTATAGCCATAGAGCGGTTGCCGTAATTCCCAAACTGCATGGGATATTATTGACATTGTGAAATAGGTTTGGCAAATTCATCTTGATATTAACTAACCAGACTTTAATACTGCATTTGATGTTAGGGAATGTCCCTTAAAAAACTTTCAAGGTCATTTTTTGAACCCACTAAAGATACAGTTTCTTAACTGGGCCACGCCAATATTGATTGAAACTATCGAATTGAAAATATTGATTAGTAATCGATCATTTATAATATATCTATAGAAAATTAAACTATCATAACTTAACCTAACCAACCAAACTTGCTGATGGTGGAAAAATCGCATGAAGGTTTACTAATCAAATCGATAGTTTCAACCAATATTAGCGTAGCCCAGTTAAGAAACTGTACCCTCCACTAATTTTAAAGTACAACACGGTCCCTACGAGTTCATACGCCAGCCGGCAGTTGATGTGGAAAGTCTGATCACTAGCCAATTATGTAAAGCTTTAAAACTTAGTTTGCTTCTGTGAAACGTCTTTAATTTATTTCATACACTTATTGTATTAACTTACTAATAGTTACCTTGTATTGGGCGCATGATAAGGTTAAGTTTACCTCTGCGTTTGCAAATATTTAGGCCTAGAAAAAAACTGATCAAAAACGAGCTAAGCAATATGGAATTGATTGCATTCTATGGACTTAGACTTTGGAGTTATTGCACTAAATTCAATTCCAGGCATTTTTGTCACGGTAGGCCTATATAGATACTGGTAAAGACAGGCCCGCTTTCTGACCCCACGGATGAGGATGATAATGTCCACAGGATTGTGGGAAACTTCGATTCGGAAAGACGATAATGATCTTGACACAACTACGGGACATGATTAAAATTTTGCCGCCATGGCGGGAGATGATTGTGATTTCTGCAGGACCGCGGGACATACAATATGATTTCTACATGGCCGCAAAGAATGATCAGAATTATGCCGCAATCGCGCAAGACGATGATAATGTCCACATGACTGTGGGAAAAGATCAAATTTAGCCACATTCACGGAAGATAATGATCAGCGGAAGATGAAATTACAATTTTGCCGCAATTGCGGGAGACGATTATGATGTCCACACGGTCGCGAGGGATTATCACAAGTTTACAGCGATCGCATGCAATTAAACAACCATTTTTTCCAAATTTTGGCGTCCCACAAAAAAGCCAGTTGTCCTGCACCCTAGGCACGTGCCTACCGTGCCTATTCGGTAAATCGGCCCTGGGTACAGGTGATTATTTTTGTCAGGGTGCAGTGGTAGCTTCTACGGTATGTCTGACTGATCTAATGTGAAATTGTTTCTAGTGTAGAGTTTTCCATTATTTTGAACCAATTTAATTTGGTGTTTTACTGACACATAAAGTAAGCTTAGTAAATAGTTTATCATAATTTCTATTTATAAGATGTTTCCCATTAAGTTAATGCTCCAGATACATTAATAGTCAACTATAATAGTCAGTAACATAGTTAAGGGTCTGAAAGTATTTAATAAGTGAAATTGAATATTTATTTCTGTTTCAGTGGATTACATTGATGTGGACTACTCACTGTGGGTTTCCTGGCTACTTTTACCTCTGATTGTATCATTTATGCTTCCATTGTTTATTGTTTTACTTTTATACATGAATGCAGTGATACTGTACATTTACAAACTCCATAGGTATGCAAACATTTACCTTCATGCGTGGATCAAATCTTTTTGTCTGGGTTTAATATTTCTTTCTCTAACATCCTTTAACATATTTTGGACAGTTAAGGCTTAGTTACTAAGGTTAAGTTTAGGCTTACAAACTATTAGGCCTACCCAGGGTGCAGAACAGCAGGCTTGTCAATGGCATAGAGGTGGGCGTTATTTAACACAATTGGATACCCCCTACCGCAGCAAATCTGCTAGCCTATTAGGCCTACTGAAGTACCACCCTGGTAATAGATTTCTGAGAATACCCTATTATTTTAGGAACACCGTCTGGACTGTTTAAAGGGATAAATGAAATAACTATTTTGCTGATTTTGTGTTTCTAATAACAGCGAGCATCACGAAATAATAATACCTTGGTATAAGATTACTGAAAATGCAATTTTTTTGTTATGTCATCTGACTGTTAGAACGAGCAAGTGGAATAATGACGATCACGTTCTTCTACTAATGCCAAGCATATAAAAAAATAATATAGTAGCCTACTTTGGTACAGTTTAGCCGTTTATCTGTGCGCGCGGGCCGGTGGTCAGGTTGCATGGCGGGAGGGTGGGAGGGGGATCTTTTATAAAAACATTGGCTACGCCAAAACGGCAACGGGAAGTTGAGGCAGCCCAAACTGGCCTGCAGGTCACCCTAACCGTAGGTTTTCTGCAAGGATAGTAGCGAAGGGTTCGCGCGCACAGATAGACGGCTGAACTATACCTTATACGATTATTTCTGTAACTGTAATGTTGTCTACTGTTAGAACGAGCCAGTGAAATAAAGTTGATTATGACTTCCTATTGACAGCAAGTATTACGAAATAATATAGTAGCCTACTGGTACATTGGTAGTAAAATTATTTGTTGTAATGTAGGCTATAGTTCGGCCGCTTAGAAAACGACCTGCGCGCTAATGCTAAACCAATGCTGGAGGAGGTCGCTTTCTAAGCGGCCGAACTATAGCTGAACCTTTAGAATGAGTAAGTGAAATAATGTCCTTCTCTTCCTACTAAAGGTGACCGGCTGTAATGTTTGACGAGGAATTAATTTGGAGCCAAAATTATTGTATTATTTAACTAATCACCGAAAAGCTATGAAACTTTCCTCACAATTATTGCAAAGTAACGGTATTTTCCATCTCGAGTATGACCTAGAGATCCTACTAAAACCAATTCCTTAGACATATCAAAACTAATCCTATCCGATGCTTGTGAGTACAATCTGGATAGTTTTACAATCTAGTCCACTCGAAATCTGGTTTGAGACAGGAAATTTGCCAGTACAATAAGACTTTTTCCATAGTTTTTTTTAGCAGCTATCGGACAAATGCAAAGAGTGCGCCACCTAATACGGTAAAAAAGGACAATAGAAAAACTCATTTTCCACCCATCTTTACACTTACCGTACTATTTGCTATATCTTGCGTTTCAGGTACAGATTAAGAGATGCCTTTGAGACAGATATTTATGACGGTGCAAGAAAACTTATAGCTGCAATTTGGGACGCACATGGATATATTTGGCATGGTAAGAGAAAGTTAATTTAGTTTTATATACGTCCTCTGAATAATTTTGTCACTTACCCTAAATCATATAGCACATATTGCAGCTTCCCTAAAGGTCGCCGGTTCGATTGTGAAAAAAGTGTAGCTTTCAAAACTGGACCCAGCTGTTCTTCATCATCGGGCTCTCAGTAAATAGTCCTGACTAATGAAACAGCTGGTCTTAGTCAGTAAGAAAGCTTCACAATATACTACACTCAATTCTACACTCATCCTTCACTCATATTTAAGTTAAAATATGCACAGGTGGCGTCACCATCGCATATGAATATAAATATTCTAATAGGTAAGACAATAGTAGGTACTAGTAGGTAGCTAAAAGTTAGTAGCTTGAGTACGTTATTAAGAAAATGTTTGAATAGGATCTTCTGGACCTTGGTCACTAGTCATGCTTGGTCATAAGCTTGCCTGAATCAAGTGAGATATGGTACTGATGTTCTTGAGATTTTACAGACCTTTAAACTCAGAGTGAACGTTAACCCCAGTTACTATGCAGTCTGAGAACACAGGTTATTTATTTTTTTAGTTGATTACATTTAGAGTCTTTTTGAGCCACAATATTTTCTATAGACATGAATTACTGCAATAGGGTAGATGTAAACAAACATTTTGGAAAGTTTTTTTACACTGACATGTTGGGTAATTTATCTTGTAGGTCTATGTTATCATACTTTCTCTTCCTTTGTTGGTTTCCAAATAAAACAATTCAGTCCAGACCTATTTTATTATATGAATTTCTTACCAATCGAATTTGAAAGAAACACCCTTTTGATTTGTTGGTTTTAGGTTATGAGGTGAAAGGTCTTGAGAACATTCCCGAGAGTACACCAGCATTGTTCATTTACTACCACGGTGCCATTCCTATAGACTTGTATTATTTTTTATCAAGAGTATATCTACTTAAAAATCGTCTAATCCATTCTGTCGGTGACAGATTCCTGTTCAAAATACCAGGTAAGTTAAAATTTACATTCACACGTACTGTATAGTAAACTGATATTAACTTGAGAAGTGTTTAAACAAGTGCACAAACATGCCCGGCTGGCAAAAGTATTAACAGCATTTCAGGGATGAACATTGATAGTCGATGTTTTTGAAACATAGATGGTAGGTTACCGATGTTTTTGATAGCCTACATCAATGTTCTCAACGGAAATCAATGTTTTTGGCCAACAATTCAAATATAGGCTACTAATGAAAATTTGAATGTAGTCTTGGAAAGAAATTCAGTTTTTGTATTTAATCTATTTAAAGACTGGTGGAATATTAAGTCCAAAAGTATTTAGTCAAGAGTAGATTGAGAGTGAGATAACTGTATCTTGTTGAGGTGCTTGTTCTAAATCCTGCCAAAGACAGTTCAAAAATCAAATTTCAAATTTTGATTTCATGCCCAACAAATATATAGTGCTTCAAATTTGATAATTTTTATTTGTATATTTTGTTTTTTAGTGCACACTTTTTGCACCTTATTCAAGTTCAGATTCTTCTGTAGGGATTGGTTTTCATTTTAATATTCAAAGATGTATAGAAGCGGAGATATTTGATTAAACACAGAGCCCTGTAATCGCTGAAAATGCCAAATGGGCACTCCAACGTCAGAAAAATGGCTGCCATAGGTGGATAAATTTAAATAAGGAATATTTGCATATTTGCACTTCCAATGACATGTGCTTTTGGCTAAAAATATTAAAACAAAAATCTTGAAGCAACCAAATATTTCTTTTCTGGACCATTTTCTGGATTGATACCTAACTAAATGTTCTCTTCCTCCTAGGTTGGGCCATCATTGCGGAAGCTCTCAAAGTGATTCCAGGAACGATACAGTCGTGTTCGGCCATCCTCAAGGAGAACAATCTCCTGGCCATCTCTCCGGGCGGAGTGTACGAAGCTCAGTTCTCTGACTCGTACTACAGGCTCATGTGGAAGAAGAGGCTAGGTTTTGCTCGGGTGGCACTTGACGCCCAAGTCGTAGGTTTCAACATATCTTTCTTTGTTAATGTAAAATATAGCCTACTCGTTTTAGATAGGCTCTTTGTACTCTTGCTAGTTTACCTTTGTATGTAAGGCATTATTTTACTGTAGTAAAAGATAAGGGAAGGGGGGAGGATAATGAAATGAATGTTAAAGGATGGGCCATTGCTTCCACTAGGTTTCATTATACCTCAAATTGTTGAAATCAGGCATAGGTCTTAAATTACTGACAGCTTCAGTCTATTTTAGCGAAGAAAAATGTTTTATTTACTAAATCACGTACCAAACTTAGAAAGACCATTGAAATTTTTACATATGTAGCATTTGTATGGTAGGAGTATATTCTTTTATTTAAGAGGAACCAACGTGTTAAATAGTACAGATAATTTTATACCATGGATTACCGTAAATCTTGTAAGCCCTGACCATTTGCTAGGCCTAATCCTTTTTATTGTATCAAGTTATGTGGGTAGGCCCAGTGTGTATGCTAACGCCTTTTCTGTACTCTATTTTCAAGAATAAAGTATTCTTATTCTGATTCTAACAAAAAATATGTATACACATATGGAATGTTAACCAAATTTATTTATAATGTTATAATCACAGTTTCATATTTTTGTACAATGAAAATCACTGTTTCAACCTTGGTCCTGTATATCTGACAATTTCAATTTGTTTTCAGCCAATAATCCCCATATTCACCCAGAATGTGCGGGAGTCATTCAGATCAGTCGGGTTCTTTCGCAGAGTTTGGCTCAAGCTGTACCAGTGGACCAAGTTTCCTCTGGTGCCCATTTACGGCGGATTCCCTGTGAAGCTGAGGACTCACGTCGGAACTCCAATCCCTTACGATGGCTCACTGTCACCCGAGGACTTGGCAGCTATTGTAAGTAGCACAATTGTGTTCTTTTATCGTACTAGTTTCAATTTAAATCCATTAAAACTATTGGTTTAAACAACAATGGTAAAAGTCAGTTTTTTTTGTGATTTTACTTCAACTATAATCTGCTAAGCTTTTTCTATTCTCGTCTCTCCAGGTAAAGCTTCTCTTTTACGTACTGTTGGTGGTCTATTTTCACAATTCATTTTAATTCTAGGGGTCAATGTGCCATACACTTACTTTGGGTTAGGCCGTGTCCAGTCAAAATGTTAACGATTCTCAGACATAAATCAGATCCAGTCAAAATCGGGTTGCTTTGGAAAGTATTGATAAGTTTAAAATTAATTGTTATTGTTATACTACAATTACTTTGTACGTCTTCTGGGATCACAGCAAAATCGTGCACATTTCCTGTGGTTGCAGCGAAATTGTGAATTCCTTGTGGACTAAATTGTGTGACTATTGTATTTGTTGAGTAAGTTTCTGTACGTATGACATAATGGATAGAAAGTATGAGTGTGCGTCAAAAATTTATTTAAAATCAGCTTTTAATTTAATATTCATATAAGACTACTAACATTCTACATTTTTTGGAGTACCGGTATGTGGTTTTATCATTTCATGGTGACAGGATTTATGTCACATACAGTATTTTAATATTTATTCAAAATTTCCAACTTTTCTTGTACTTTTGTGTATTGTACTACATTGTGTTTTTCTGCATGACTTTTTCCAGGTAGGAAGTGCTCTTGAGGAGCTTATCGCCAACAACCAGAGAATCCCAGGAAGTATCCTGCGTGCATTGATGGAGAGGTTTTACGAACCAAAAAGCAGCGTGAAGAACAAATGATGCAAGGTTGTATGAGTGTTGTAGAACACTTTGGACTATAGAACACTTCAGGGTAGTTAGTTGTATACCAAGCCATGGTGAGGCAGGGAAGGCTACATACAATCAAAATACGGTGTTCACTTAGTGTATTAACGTTACATTAAACTTACGACTTGAAATCATAACTCAATGCTATTGAGAAAATCAGTACAAGTATTTGATTAATTTTTATTAGATATATTTACGTTGTTGGCACAAACATGATTCTCGTGAGATATGTTTTTTGGATTTTTAAATCTTTGGTTTATGATTTTGAGATTTTAATTTGACCTAAAACACTCAGCTGTGTTGCTAGTTGAACTTTGCTTTATGTTTGGTTGTGATTTAGTTTGGTTTTCTTACGGATCTCGATAAGTGCTCCCATGGATTTTATTTAATTTCATGATGAATGATTTTATTTAAATATTACTTAAGTTAAGGACTTCAGCGTTCCATACGTTCATAGCGTACGTTTCATAGCGTTCTCTCTATTAAATGTTTAAGTAAAACTGAATTTAGGTACTGTTTTATTATTTGATGTGCTATAGCACAATTTTACTGTGTAGGGAAGGAATCTAAAGGATTGTTATGGATGGATGGGGATGGTTCCAGCAGATACCTCATATTCTTTTTTTCTTAGTTGCTTTCCAAAAGTGACTAAAAATCAGATAACCTCATATACTGGTATTTCGTGAGTATTTAAATAATAGGCTGTGTTTTAATTATCTTCCCATATTAGTTAAAGCCATTCGTAAAATATCTAAAACAAATAGGTTTGTTATTTACATGTAAGTCATGTTATATTTCATGAACACCTAATTACTTCTGTTAATTAGTTAAGGATAACAATGCTAATACCTGGACAGTCAGACTAGTACTGTATAATAAACTAAAACTAGTCATGATTCAAGAAAACCGGAAACCTAAAAATTCCTTACCAAAATAAAACTTAAAAATGTAAGAGTATTTCTAAAATATTGAAACACTGCAATATTTGAGCTACAAACTATGGATATTGTCAACCTTTTTATAAGGACATATTTCGTTCCCATCGTATGAATGACCAAATTGTAGTCTCAAAATAACGTGTTGGAGGGTTTGTTATTTCTGTAGCAGGCGTTATTTCATCAGGTGCCACCCCCATTTTCTCTCATACCCCTACATAATCTTCCTATAAGGTACTTAAAACGGTTAAAAAATAAAGAGTTCACATAAATGGTATGTGGTAAATCACAGACGGTAACAGGCTCTACTCATAGAAGTGGAGATAGAGTTGACAAATTTGTGTTTTTGGGTCTTCCTTTAATTTCCTTTCTTATTTTTGCCTCTGACTTCTGAACAAATTTTTTACATTGCAAATAAAAATTTAATTTATGTAATACAGCAATGGCAGGTGGTTGATAATAATGGGTATGGCCAAATGAATACACTTTTATTACTCGAAAATGTGTGCCAAGTTTGGCTAACCAACATTTTTGGTTGGAAAGGTGCCCTAAACAATTTCTATCAATCCAAATAAATAAAATTTAAGATAATTTAAATAACTGAGAATTTTGAGAACTTGTGTTGAATACAATGAAGGCAATGACTGTATTTTTACATTTAGGCCTAAAACCCCCTTGTTTTGTGCAATTCTTTTAGAGTTGATCGGTGCTAATTGACCTTGAGTATATTTAGGTATTGATGCCAATAATTGTGTATTAGTTTAGTATTATTGTGGTGTAAGGTGGTACATTCCTCGTCAAGTGTTAACGGTTTTAACAAATTATACGTTTGTGGCCATTATACTTATGTATCTGTGTTATACTTTAATTTTATACTCTGTGTATTTTGTACTTAACTTAGTGAATCCGGTCAAACATATTTATAGCTACTGTTTATTTGAATTGTTATGTTATTTATGACAAAGTATAATGATTGTACTGAAAAAATGTATATGTAAATATACTGTTGTATGTTAATAATTCTTTTCATTTATTTTCCACTCGTTTCATTGATGTTTTATGCTCGTTTTGTCTGGAAAAACCCCCCTGCCACCCTCTTTCACTACCCTTTAAAGTAATATTTTTTTTCCTGTATTAACCTTCAAAATTTGCTATCTTCAAAAAATGTGCATGAACACATTCTGTTCATTGTACCCAGATAGTTGAGTTACAAAATAAATAAAACCTACTTAAACATTAAATTACATCTCTTAATAACAATCACATTACCTAATATTGAAGTAGTACTTTAAAATGAAAACAAATCCAATTATATGTGACAGGTTGCCGAATGAAACAACAAACTTAGCAACAAATAAATTATTATAATAAAATAATGTAACTCACTTGCTGTATTAACAAATTTATGAACACAAAATTGTAGCTTCTGAGAAAATACAATTCCGAATTAGAATCCGCGCTAAGTTATAGGCCTACAATAATAAGATAAAGATTGTCATGATTAATTCCATTTTAGAAAGAGGGGGGAAAGGCGACAGACCGAAATGAATTTAGAATTTTGACTAACTTTAGCTGAGTGCCCTCCGTCCGTAGCCAAGTTGGCCGTGGAGGGGCATCAGCCAATGACGTCAGTTCACTGCTGTATAGTGCTGCTGACTAACGATCACTTGGGGTGTTGGACAAACTGTAGTTGCGCAGTTACCGGGTTCAGCGAGGAATTTGCTGAGAAGAGCTCAGCGAATTCCAGCCACGCACGTGACACTTCTTGAAACATTGGCCTGGCCTTGAGTTATGGTCGCCGGAATATGCCATGGTGAGGCAACTGGGCTGACACAGAAGTTGGGAGGTTAAAAAAGTTCAATATTACAGACCCTCCTTTAATATTTGAAATAAAGCTAAGCTTTTGTGACGGTATTGACAGGGTTTCTTGAGGGTGTAGCAAAAAAACCTCCCCAGCTGATATGTAATGGGTTTGGGAATTTTTGGAGCCGTTACATATACATTTGACCTAAACATAGTTAAGTGATAATGATTATTTCCATTTTAGGCTGATGTTGGCTAAAGTTTAATGCTCAGTTGACCTTCCACCATTGAATTTGGGAAATCTAAGTAGACATTCCATGGTGTGGCTATTCTCAATTTTTCGCTTAAAAATATAACATTCTTTAACCACTCACATAGTGTGCTGTAAAAATTTTATTTTCTCTGATAATTAATTAAATTAATGTCACTTAGAAGATACTATAGCATCAAGTTGTCCTTTCATTTTGGCTTGGTTAAAAAGTTTGATTAGACAATCGGTCATCAGTGCTCTCTGTTGGCGATTCAATTCAACTACGTCGATTCTCATTCTAGAATTGGTAACATCAATTGAACCCATTTCAACCCATTTGGTTTTTTTTTTTTTTTTTTTTTTTTTGGCCCATTTGGCCATCATTTTTTTTTGAATTGGCACGGTAATGGAATGCAAACTACTCTACGAAGTCAAATCTTCTGCTCACCGGAAAATTTCAGAAAGAAGGTCGTTTGTAGTTTATGACTTTGACTTGCATCCTTGAGCTCCTTCCACAGTCCACCTATGGTTCTTAATTTTTCTATTTAGAATTCCATTCCGAGGTCTCTTCTCTTCAACTGTCTTACAACAGGTTCTTGGTGGATTTGTGGAGACTGTATAAAAGGTGTTCAAAAAAGGCAGGGACATAATTTTACCTAGTGATTCCTTGGGTTTAAATAAATAAAAAAGTTATAACATATGTCCTATCATTTTTCGATTAGCGTCTGTCTATCTTTATGTGTTTACAGCAAAAACATTCACGGTTTGAGCTACAGCGTTGAGATTCTGCAAAAGATTTTTGTCTTGTTGACCGGTTATTTTGTGTAAAATGAGAATAACACCCTTTATTTGTTTCAAAATAGTGGGTATTTTAAATATTTGATGCCAACATTTTACAAAAAAAAAACTTTTAGTTTTACCAAAGTATTTCAAGATACATAACATTTAGGAAGTTTTATGGAGATTTCAACGATATCTTATTAAGCTTAGTTCAGTTGAGAACAGTTGTGTAGCAAAAAAGTCTCTTACTTTGAAAGTCCTTGCTATATTGTATTTAGATTTCAGTTTGGAGCTATTTAAAACCTCTTGAGGTTGCCTCATCTTCTTGCGTTTTATTCTACCAATGAATTGTTATTTGTTAACCCAAATAAGGCGCCAAAACATCACCAAGCAAAGCTTATCATTTTGTGCCCTTTTTATCTAGACTTAGGAGTGAAAGGAAAGAAATTCTTAGTCTCTAATATAGAATTTATTTATAACTATTTAAATATTATATTGTATTTAAAACTTTAAAAACTGCCTAACAAGTAATATGTATTTTACATAGTATACAGGTAGTATTTGTAAGAATTTACATAGGTTAGTAAGCGTAAAGAAACTAAAACTATACAGTGTTATCTTACAATAGTTTGCTGCCAGCAAAATGAAAAGTAAGAGTCTTTAATTAAAATATGTGATGCAATTTGTGTAAATTTACTTATTAAATCCAGCATAATTGATGGTTAATGATTACTTTGATCAAATAGAAACACAAAAAACAACCCCTATTGCAGGAAACATACAGGCAGTTAATATACAGTTGCTTTTTTGTGTTTTTAAATGCCATAAACTTTTTTAAAAATCAATAATATTTTTTTTGTATTTTTTGTACCAATTAAATTGTTAGCATATTTCCTCTTTTGCAAGGAACAAAAACCAGCATTGTTAAATATAATGACACATTATTAGAAATCATATCCATCATATCCATACTAAATTAAACTATTGACTTAAATGCAGTTTATTTCTTTTACAGTATATTCAAGATATTTTATGGTTGTCTGTTACAAGGTTTTTTTATTGTTTGGCCAAGCTAATTTTACAAAACATATTTAGGAATGTTTATCAAATTACAGCACTTTTTAACAAAATATTGTTTGTTTGTATACGTACAATGTTTTATTTTAATTCTTGAACATTTTATCTTAAACTTTAGACAAATATAATAAATTTTATGTAATTATAAAAATCAAATAAATATCTCAGAAGTATTGTGGAATTGTTTTGGTTTAATATGGGAACTTAAGGAAAATGGAGCATTTACGTTTGGTGCTCGACAGAAAATTATTTAACAATAAACAAACTGTTCCTACTACACAATTTCCTGTAATATATACAACAGAAGGAAACAGGAAGAAATAACCAAGTCAGGTCATTTAGTTCTACAATCTTATGAGGTATTCTATTATTTCTACTGTACTGATAACTCTGGATATCTAATTAATATTGAAAGACTTAGTGTATAATTCTACTGCTAAAAAGAATTGTTAAATGCTAGAAAGATCTATCAAAAAATTAATACTTTAATTACATTAGCTATTTGACTATTTTATAAAAGTTATGTACAAGTATCAATCACATATTTTATCCATATATTTACCAAAATCCATGTTATGTGTTTAATGATAGCCTGTTCTTACAGTTGGTTATGAAAATACGTTCTTGTGATGGAAATATTTCATAAAGTTATCTGAATTTCACAGCTATTTTGAGTTAAGTTTACAGAATGAAAACAAAAAAATACAATGCATATTGATTTTATATAACTCAATACAGGAAACTTGGATTTCGAATTCTTCATTTCCATTTCAAAATGCCTTTTAGATAGTTCTGAATGGTTTTACATTATGGTTTTAAACTAGTTTGTTTTATAATAATTTCAATTATATTCCTAAATCCTATCACTTTAACTTTGACTAGTCAAAGCAATGAATTTGAAATTTCATTTTCTGTCCAGACAGATACTGTATTAAAACCCAATTGATGAATTTTATTGATGAGATTTATAATTGCGTTTAACTTTGATAATGGAATATGAAGCATAAAAGGAAGCAAATTTGAGTTTTTGACTGATAATTAACATATCTGATTCTGGTGGGAACAGTGAAATAAAACAATGAAAACAGTGATGGAGGATAGTGTTGGGAACCACACGTGAATATTTGGGTGCCCAGAATAACAACAAATCTTAGAAAATATCAAAATTATCATACACAACTACAACCGTTACTCTTTAAAGCGTTTAAACCCATTCTATTATTGGTTTAAAAGTTCTAAATCCCACAATACATTTCAAGACTTAGTTCGTGGGAAATTAAAATGTTTATCTAATTACTTTTTCCAAAATATAAAAATTGTCAAACTTCAATTTTCATTTCCAAACTGGGTTTAAATCTCACAAATTGTACTGTGTGATTTTGCCATAAATCTATTAACTACCTTTATTAGTGGAAACGGTGAAAGTAATTATTCTAGAAAACATTTTGTAGTGACCATCTGAATTTTCCAATCATACTGTTTTTCATAAGCATGTGACATATAACTTCCTCCAACAAACACACTGTTCAAACTATTTTAATCCGATGATTAACTAATCAAAACACTAAATTATTGAATCTAAAATTTGTAAAACTATCTCGATACAAAAGTAGATCGTTTTACACAGGGTGAGTACAACAGAAAGTTATAAATTAATGTGGCAGCCCCAGCTCATAGTTTTGAAGGGGTTTTTACATGAAGGAGCGAAAGACCTACTTGCCCAGCAAATAGTCGGACTAATTGCGACAGCAATTATAAAACTTGAGAGTTAATACATACTCTGTTGAGTCAACTTAACAATTTACCTTCTGTTTTAGTCAACCTGTGTAAACCAAGAAACATTTAAACAAACACATCTCGAAACTTCTTTGATAGTTAATGTTTTCAATGAACAAACTTAGCTGCTAAGTGATTGTCAAAATATAAAAGTACTACACTAATTGCATATTGGAAGAGGATAATCAGAACAAAATGATTTGTTTATTGAATTGTACAGTAGATGAAACAGTTAATGAAAGATGGTTGAATCCTAGAATTTTCTCAAGTACACGAAGATTATGCGTAAAGGTAATTTACAATATTGTTTTTCATCATTATAAAGTATCCGGTCTTTGTGGAACCTTTAAAAAGATTTTTCCTAAAATTTTTAAATAATTTATAAATAAATAATTTTACAAACTAAAAGAGGTTAATTAATCAAAATTATATCTATCATATTTAATGACACATGTCTTAATACTTTGCAATATTGTCATGGAGGTGGGATGCTACAATAACCCCTTATTGTATTAATACTGACAGTAGAACAGGTAATAGTGGAATGAAATGTTAAAATATGAAGGCAATATTTACTATTCGTTTAGGTAAATGATATATTCATATTGTAACTTGAATATTTCAACAAGCTTTCGTAAATATTTACACTGATGGATCCATTATGTAATATTCATGTATTCCGTTATAAGTTTTAAGATTCTAATACTCGTAACCTACTTCTCATCATGTGCTTCCCTCTTATTGACAAAGCGAGGAAATATTTTCTGCAGTTAAGAAATATATTTTTATTAATAAGTACCAATACAATACTTTAAACATTTACAACTAGTATAGAATAAATCATAGTTTGGGGTTAATATTTTTATTTTTTTAGTAAAACCCGATTATTGACACACCGCTAGGAAAACACATACTAAACGAATAAAAACCGTACAAAAATATTTTATTACTATTTACTTCAATAAATTAAGCTGTTTTTGTGTATCGTTTTAATATTATTTTATCTTTGAGAACTTGATTATAATTTTAATATAGATTTATAGATAATTTTAATATATAAGAGATATTAGAATCGTTGATGGATAAGATGTTTTTGGTAATAATCATCAACACAAACTATTTTGTGTAAATAAAAAAAGTCATATTGTAATTCAATTCTATAGTTCGGCCGCTTAGAAAACGACCTGCGTGCTAATGCTAAACCAATGGTGGAGGAGGTCACTTTCTAAGCGGCCGAACTATAGTTGCACAGTCAACTAAAACCTTTGACTATTAGTCAATGCTAAAACTAAGCTTCCATGGATGTCCAACAATCTAGGAGGGACTTGAGCCCACCCTAAAAGACCGTTAATAAAATATTTTTAGATTGTGCAGTAAAAACAAAAAGTTAATAATTCAGGCATATGACCGAGGAGTGTAAGAAATACGTAACGCAGACATTTTATACCTAAATTTAAACTATTTTCTGGGGGAGGACCCCTGGACACCCCTTTTTACTGGGAGTTATTCCATACTCCTCAGACTCTCAAAGCCCCCATAATGGAACAGTTAAATGGACGCCCTGCGGCTAATCCTTAAGTATTCGAAATGGTGAACTAATAGGGTGAAAATGTAGAAGCCGTCGTGAATAGCCAACTTTTTTTATACATTGTCCCTTCATATCCAGCAATTTTTCTGGTCAATGCTGCAGGAAGATGAAAATAGTTTTAACCGTGTAAGTAGTAGTTCAAACAAGCACATGATGTGAAGTAGGAGAGCGGCCCGTGAAATATGTTGGATTTCCAAGGCAAAGACCTACCATCTACCCACCAAGCTTCTACACTAGCTAGACCAAGCCAGATCAATCTGATCATTTCTGTGGCCTTGGCTCTGAGCAAGTCAGGTGTCTTTGAGCCTTTTCATTTGCTTTTCACTTGAGCTTTTTGTCAGTTATATTATACTCTTAATATTATACCAAACTCGATCGTTATACGTTCTGGATTAAACCGTAAGTTTAGTAACGGTTACGCGAACCTCGGATAGCAAATTCCAAAAAGATTTACCCTACCTAGCTATACTTTGAATTTAGACTTACCAAGTGCATTTAATGAAGTGCAGTTATTGTTTTTTCGTAGTTTAAAAAGGTGGATGAATTAGATATGCAGTTATGTACAAACTTAAGTTAAGATGGACCACTCTAATTGTGTTTGAAAACTAGAATCTACTAATATGTTTTGTTGATGTCAGAACTCAAGATAATGCAAAATAATACACACAATTTTGTTTTAAAAGAGAATCAGTTATACGTTTGTTCAATCTGTATTATACAGTAATATTAACTGAAAGAAACGATATTAATCAATCAAAATACAACAATTTTCAATGAATAAAAGATTGTGGTTAGTTTCTAGCTCTCAAACATCCAGTTTAAAATTAAAACATTTTACACAAAATTTTAATCACAGAACTGTGTTTCTTACAATACCGTATTTATTACTTACTGAACAGTACTATACAATCTATTTCTACCATAGGTTTCATTAATTAAAAACAATACTCCTAATCTAAATCTACAGATTTTAAAATAATAAATCTAAAAAGGAAGCATTGTAAGCTTATATAATGCACATAGTGTCCGGTTGATTTCATTACATACAAGATCATACTTTGGACCCAATAAGAAATGTAGCTTTCATAAAACTCCTCCCAAGATATCAACTCCTCATTTGACCTTAAAGTAATTTGTTTAAGGGTTCAATTCTTAGAATAACAATTGACTGTTTTGGTACGTTAAATAGTAAGTGAACCAGTATCTAGCGCAGAGGTTATCGAAATATCGACAAATAAATTCCTTTCGATTGAAACTCCTTAGGTATGAGAATAGAGACACAATAATTTGTATTATTCATTGCGACCCTTGGTTGGAATATATTATTAATCAAATAAAATGATTACCTTATCCATCCACATTTGTTGGTATGACGACTTGTTGTTCCTTAGAACTTCATTAGGTCATTTTGTATGCAATAACATCATCAATGTACTAATACATTGTGGTATGTCGATAGATTCTTACAAAAACGACCACAATCACAATAACTGACACCTTGTCATTTTGATAAAATAGTTAAATGGAATAAAAATTCATTAAAAATGTACATGCTGGCAAGCACTGTCTATCACTGCCACTGACTAAATAAAACTGACTGAATCATGATGTTTCTTCTTCTCTCCAGTGCCACCTGTATTTAAGTTTGTTTTGTTCTTATTCTATACTTCTTTTATTAGTAACTTGCCAATATATGTATCAAATATAATATTTTACTGGAAAGAAGTCTGATCATTTAGAATGTTGCATGGTCAAGTTTTTTAGCATTGTAAATTTAAAAAGCCTGTAAATTTTTAATCAGTTTTATCAATTTTTACTCCATATGGCAAGTTTCAATCATTGTGATTGTGATAGTTTCTTAAAGAGTTATTGACATACCACAATGTATTAATACATTGATGTACTGTATTAATACAAAATGACCTGATGAAGTTCTAAGGAACGAAACTAGTTATCATACCAACAACTGTAGTTGGATAAGGTACCTAATCATTTTATTTTATCAACAATAATTTGTAATAACAACTGTAATCCAGCCATAAAGAAAGAAATTGTGCATTTTAATTTAATGGCTATTTTGAGGTGTGCCAAAGAAAGATTTTGGAAAAAGATTATAAAATAAATAATTTTACATATGCTCATACATACTACTGTAACTTTTTAGTGTTTTCTTTCCTAGGAAATCGTTAAGTGCCTTGATGGGATGGTGCATTTGATGAATATCTAATGTAAAATTTAAAGCGGGTTGTTTGTAATTGCATACATTTTATCCTTCAGTAGCACATTTTGTTTGAAAGGGAGAGTGTTAGCATTTTTCTTTCAAAAACAACATATCCATGCAAAAGCTTACGACCAGATGTAAGTACATACCAGTTCCTAAAGTAACTTGTTAAGCCTATAGGTCTTTAACTGAATAAAATTAATACGCTTTAGAGTAAAAAAGTACAAAACATGCTAAAGGTTTTGTGATAGAAAAAGACTTGAAAAAATCAATAACTGGAGTTTTACAACATTTAGAATTTAACTACGCAATCTGTGATTAACACTTTCTTAATTGCAATGGTTATTATTACCAGAGCTTTGGAAAAAAATGTTGGGTTTTATTGATGAAAAATGTGAGAAAAAACTTGAAAATTGATCAAACGCTTGCATGAGAAAATTTACACAAGTTAGGTCCATTTCGAAGTATAAAAGCTAGGAACTAAAACATAAAGTGTGGCAAATTAATTTGACATTCTCATGTTGATAAACAATGATCAGGATTCTGATCAAGCTCTTGATTGTTTTAAAATATTCATTACATCTCAGCTTCATTGGTTGTGATTGCTTTTTATCACACTAACACGACAAATGAATCACAGGGACTACAGATCACAGCTACTCTTTGGCTTGAAAAGCACAATATAAAACAATACGGTAGTAAAAATATATGTGCAATTAAAACATTTGAAATCAATCGCAACTGTGATTTAGGAAGGGATATTTTACAAATAGAATCCGCTAACTCAAATCCTCCGTAGTGAAACTTAATTGTTTAATATCACAAGACGAATCTACAGACAGTAAAACACTGGTCCTCGTCACAACATTATGGCTCCATGAAGGTCCCACCGTTACGAAGACCCGCTTTCAGCTCGGGTGGAACCTGCTTGCGGAAACAGTCGTCGAGGAAGTTGGCCATCGACCGATACAGATGTTTCTTGACTCCACTCAAGGCGTGGCTCTCGTCCGGGTAGATCTGCAACTCACGATGTTATCATTTAAGAAAACATATCCCGCTTATCTGGAAACTTGCAACATTCGCATTTGAGAAAACACTCGAGAAACTTATCATTGATTAAATTATACTACAGAAGTAAGGAAGACCCCCTAATTTATCTTATCCATAAAATGTTTACCCTGTTCTGCCTACTCTATAGACAATATCACCCTCAGGTTCACCTGTTGCCTGTATATGATGCCGGCCTGAGAGAGAGCCCTCGCCAGCACCATGGATTGCTGCAGATGTACGTTGTCGTCTGCCGTGCCGTGCACCAGGTAGAACATCTTGTCCTTGAACCCTTCCACCTGACGACTCAGGTCAGAGTCCTGGTAACCCTTGTAATTTCCGGAGAGTGTCGGCATCCCCATGTATCTCTCCGTGTAGGCAGAGTCTGAAAAACATTTGTAAAAGTCTAAATCAGTTAAAGATGATGGAATTCAAGCTTATCAGAAATTATATCCACCCTCCTTCATCAACGGAAGATGGAGCCAGCGACAATGGGAGCAAGCTTGTGACCTACTTTTTAACCACTCAATGGTAATAGCTCTTAGAGAGGATACTAGTCTATTAGATGGAACCTGTCTCCTAACCCCTTCTTCTACCGGAGACTGTTCCGACTCTTGTACCAATAGCCAGTCCCTAGATACAGAGTATAATACAGACTTAATATTAACCTGGATAACCATTTGAGTGAAGTTTTCAAAATGGAAATGTAGTTTTGTTGCGAAGCTTACATTACTTTAGTAGTAAACAGTATTTTTAATTTAGATATTTAGTTGTATTTTTAATATTCAATAATTTTTCTGCAAAAGGTTTTTCTTTTATAATGCCCAAACACTACCAAAACAAAACTACCTTTTATAATAAGTTTTTTTCATCCTATCCCAACTCTCATTAATTCAACTAGGATTTCTGATTACCTCCAATCGATGAGGGGTTCCTGTAGTGTCATTCATATGCCTTTGCATTTAACATATGTTTTATAATTTAGTTTGTTGTTGTTGTGATGATGACTCTTGTTGAATAATAAACACATTCTTTACTTGCAGCATTTATTAGTATTTTATATTATCTTACATGGTGTCAGGTTGTGAAATCTATATCTATAATAGGCTAAGCCGTTTTTTGTTAATCGAACTCCTCCGTTATTATTCAACCGATTTTGACGTTTGAGGTCTCAAAATAAATTTTAAAACGTGTAGTTGTGCCCAACGGTATTATATTTTTGATCAAGTCGTTGGTAAGGGCGTCAGAGGCCCTTAAAGTCAGTTTTTTCTCCATAAGGATAACATGGGAGTTAATTTTTATTTATAAAAACATAAGAAATTGGTGTTTGTTATGACTGTTAATGTATATTAAAGATTAATTATGTTTTGGGTACCTTAAAGTGTACTCATAATGGATCATACTACTTTATTTTAATGCTGGGAATAGTAAAATTTAGTTGAGAATAAATTACCATGATTTACAAAACTGGACCGGTACTAAAAAATCACAAATCTTTGACATTCATTAATTTGACACGAAACAGCTGATCTACCAGACAATTATTTATTCATAAATCAAAACAAAGCAAATCCTATACTTCATGATTGTTGCTATACAAAAATTTGGTTTGAACCAACAACGTGTTTAATTTTTACTTTTGTGCTTATTTTTAGTTTTCAGCTATGAAATTACCAAACAACGTTTATGTGATATTTTTTATATAAGCTAATAGTATTCACGAATTGTCGCAAGAACTTGACAAGTTAGGTAATTTGCATTATGCCACGGGGAAGAAGAGTAGGTCTTGAAAACAGGCGAAGGCGGAGACTGATGAGAGATCTGATGAGATTAAGGAGAGTTGAAGAACATAGACCTGGTTTGATTTCAAGAGATCCCGAAAAACATTCACTCGGACAAATGAATTGCATATGCAGATTTTGTGATGCGCTTTACTTTGGTACTGAAAAGAAAACGACAGGTATTTATACATCATGTTGTCACAGTGGAAAGGTCACATTACCCAATGTAAGAACAAATTTATTTTTAAAAGAAATATTTACTGGGGATACTGAAACCACTAGAAACTTTAGAAAATATAGCAGAAACTATAACAACGCCTTGGCCATGGTGAGTACCAGTAGTAAAATTAAACCTAACCGTGCTGGGCCGTACGTATTTATTGTAAACGGTCAGGTACACCATAAATTAGGCATAAGCCAGAATCTAGATATAAACCAAAATAACCAATACGCTCAAATATATTTTTATGAAACAGACCAAGCATCAAACATGAGATGCAATGCTCCTCAGAACATTGGGTGTGATCCTACTTTGATGAGAGAGCTATCACTTCTTTTAAGTGAAATCAATCCTTATGCTCAAGCATTTAAAACTATGGGAGAAATAATACGAGATACACCACAAGACCAGCAAAAGAACGTCCATATGGTAATTTATTCAGACCGGAACACAGATCAGAGACGGTACAATCTACCGAGCGCAAACGATGTTGCTGCTGTCTTTAAATCTGACGATGGTTGCCCTGAAGGGCCCCCTGAATTTGTTGTGTATCCTAAAAATGGGACCCCTGAAGATTTGGCTGCACACTGTTCAGGTCTTGATCCAATGGCCTATCCATTGCTTTTCCCTTATGGAGATGAGGGTTGGTATCGAGGAATGCCACAAAATCCGGATCGGGCAACTACACATCGAAACACTGTAACACAACTGCAGTTTGCGGCCCACAGGCTATCCGTTAGGCCACAGTATTCGGCTGTGCTGCACGGTGGTAAGGTTACACTTCAATATATAGTTGACATTTTTACCAGAATTGAAGGTGAACGTCTCGGTTTCATTCGTAGGGAACAGTCAAAACTTCGAGCAGAGCTATATATGAACCTTCATGACGCAATACGTGCACAAGCAGAAAATGAAAGAGTCCAAATAGGTAGGCAAGTAATTTTACCTCGGTCGTTTCAAGGTAGTTTCCGAAACCTACACAGCAATTATTTAGATGCAATGGCCATAGTCAGAAAAGAAGGTAAGCCCGATTTATTTGTTACATTTACGTGTAATCCGAATTGGGAAGAAATCAAAACAAACCTAAAGTTCAAAGAAGCAGCAAATATGCGACCAGACCTAATCACCAGAGTGTTCCATGAAAAACTTAAGATTCTACTGGAAGACATTAGAACCAACAATATTTTTGGAAAAGTGCGAGCAATCATATATACAATAGAGTTTCAAAAAAGGGGTTTACCTCACGCTCACATATTGGTGACACTAGAGGATGAAAATAAACTTAGAGAAGAAGAAACTATAGATTTGGCAGTTTGGGCAGAAATACCTGATTTTACTCACTATCCAGAACTTCACCAAATTGTTAAACGTCACATGGTTCACGGACCATGCGGAACTTTAAATCCAACTTCACCATGTATGGTTGACGGAAAATGTTCCAAAGGATTTCCAAAACCATTTTTGGATGTTACTAGAAACAACGACAACGGCTACCCTCAGTACAGACGTCGAAATGATGGACAGACAATAGACGTTCGGGGATGCACGGTGGACAATAGGTTTGTAGTTCCCTATAACCCCTATCTCTTGAAAAAGTTCAATGCTCATATAAATGTGGAAGTATGTAGCACTGTGAAATCTGTAAAATACATTTACAAGTACATTTATAAGGGATTTGACTCTGCATCAATTGAGTTTCGTAATGCTGACACAATTGTTTACGACGAAGTTCAAGGATACCTAAATGCTAGGTGGGTGGGCTCAGCAGAGGCTATGTGGAGAATTATGGAGTATCCAATGCATTTCCAATCTCACACAGTAGTTAATTTAGAGGTTCATTTAGAAAACCAACAACGGGTTACTTTCTTTGAGGGAAACGAAGAAAGAGCTTTAGAACCTAGAAATACAAAATTAATGGCTTGGTTTCGTTTGAATCAAACTGACGCATTTGCAAGAGAACTGACATACTGTGATATTCCAAAGTATTATACATGGCAAGACAATGGAAAGTTTTGGCAAAGACGACAGAGAGGACAAAGTAAAATTGTAGCACGTCTAAATGTGGTTTCTCCAAAAAATCCTGAACTTTTCCATTTGAGACTGCTTTTACTACATGTAAAAGGAGCACAGAGTTTTGCTGACATGCGCACCGTTGATGGTCGCATATGTGAAACTTTTCGTGAAGCTGCAATCACAAGAGGAATAGCAGAAAGTTCCCAGCTTACTAGGGATACTCTTGAAGAAGCAATTCTCCATGCGACAGCTAATAATGTACGCAATTTGTTTGGATGGCTTCTAGGACTGAACGTACCGACAGATTGTTTGGATCTTTGGAACCAGTATAAAACGTTTATGGTAGAAGATCTACAAAACCATGGATTGGTAGAGGAAGAAGCATTTAATCAAGCTTTGATTCAAATTGAAGACATTCTTATAACTCACAACACAAGTTGTGGCGATCTCGGTCTGCCTACACCTACCCGTAATAATCAATTGTTAGACCAAATTAATGAGGAAAATGAACTAGCTAAATTCGAAGAGTTGTATTTAGTAGCTAATGAGGAACAAAAGCGAATCATTGATTCAATACTTCAAAAGGTTTTGACCAATGATATTATTATGGACAATTTATTTTATATTGACGCTCCTGCTGGATGTGGAAAGACATTCATACAGAAAACACTTTTAGCCAAGCTTAAAAGTATGGACATGGTTGTGCTTCCAGTAGCCTTTACAGGTAATATTTTTTTGAATAAAGATTAAATTAATAATTTTTAACCTTAAAATTACACTTATTTGAGTTATTATACAAAGAAATTAGAAAAAACATTTTTATTTCATACAATTTCATTAGGGCATATTAATTGTATGGAAAACTTAGATTTTTATTAGTTTATTATTTGATTGTCATTGTTTTAGGTATTGCTGCCAGTTTAATAGAGGGTGGACGTACTTTGCATAATCAGTTCAAACTTCCAATTCCCATTTTAGAGAATTCTGTCTCTGGAGTGACTCCGAACTCTGCACATGGCCGTTACCTGGACTCCGCAAAATTATTGATAATTGATGAAATAAGCATGACACCTTCTGCGGCATTAACGGTTATTGATAGACTATTTAGAGACCTAACTAATAATCCAATCCTAAAACAAATTCCATTTGCTGGAAAGATAGTCCTTTTTTCTGGGGATTTCCGTCAAACATTACCGGTCGTCCCTCACGCTAGCCGCACTGTTGTCATTGAAAATTGTTTAAAAAGCAATCCATTGTGGCCAAAAGTAAAAAGGTTAGAGCTCTGCACAAATATGCGTTTGAACGAAGGAGAATGTGACTTTGCTCAATTTTTACTTCAAGTTGGAAACGGTACATTGCCAGTAACAGCTGACGGATTCCCTATTTTGCCAGCAAGATTGCTTGGTGTTGGATGTCCTGTTGATTTCATCTACCCGAACGTCGTTGAAAGTATAGAAAGTGGTCAAATGAAAGACAAAGCTATTTTAGCTCCAAAAAACAGTGACTGTGATTTGATCAACAACAAAGTCTTGGATAAACTGCCAGGTGAGCCCAAGGTGTACGAAAGCATCGATAGTTTGCTTACAGAGAATTTAAACGCCCATCTAGAATGCCCAACTGAGTTTTTAAACAATATAGAGGTCAGTGGATTGCCAAGACACAGATTGATTTTAAAAAAGGGGGCAGTGGTTTTATTGATGAGGAATATCAATACATCAAAGGGCCTCATTAATGGAACAAGGCTCCAAGTGACCAAAATATTTAACAATTTAATAGAATGTAAAGTCCTGACTGGAACAAGTACGGGGGGACATATTTTAATTCCGAGGATAAAAATGTGCCCATCGGAAACAAACTTACCATTTAAAATGGAAAGATGCCAATTTCCGTTAGCTTTGTCATTTGCAATGACAATAAATAAAGCTCAAGGACAATCCCTTAAAAGAGTAGCACTGTTCTTACCCAGACCAGTTTTCAGTCATGGGCAACTATATGTTGCTTTAAGTAGGGCTACATGTTTTGATGGTGTACGCATTTTCATTACGGAAAATTCTGACCAGGGTAATCTTCCTGAAGGGGATTTCACGACAAAAAATGTAGTTTTCAAGGAAGTACTTCTGTGAATAAAATATATTGTTTAGTGATTATTTTTAATAGGTGTGTTTCTTCTAGCAGCATTTTTAAGTCCATAAAATGTGCTACATATTGTTTTTATCAAAATGTTTGATTAAATGTGTTTTAAAATGTTTAAAAAATAACTATAATTTACTTGATGACTTATTAATTTACTAAATATAAGACATATACAGTTAGATAATAGTTGGACTGCTTTCCTTCTAAGACTTCATTACTGTACTGTATTTAATTTTCTACTTGGAGTCAATATATAACACAAGGAATTGGTTTACTAAATTCATATGTTATTTTGCGGCGCGTTGAGCCGCACGGGTTTACTAGTAAACATTTAAAATATGCCAAGACCTAACAAGAAATCTTCTAGAAAGTCCAAAAAGGAAGAGGACGAGTTTACAACTGAAGATTCTGGAGATGAGGCAGTTGGTCCACGACATAGAAGTAAGTTTCAAATAGGCTCTGATAAATCTATGAAAATGATTAGTACCCAATCAAAGCCAGCACCAATAGTGATAGGTCTACAGGCACCACTAAGTGCTCCTGAAATATTTGATTTTACCAACCCAGCTATGTGGCCTGTATGGATTAAGCGGTTTGAACGTTACAGGCAGGCATCGGAGTTGTATCTTAAACCGGACCACCAGCAAATAAGCACCCTTTTATATACTTTAGGGCAGGAAGGTGAAGGTCTTTTTGAAACATTTGGACTAGGTGAAGAAAAAGAGTTAAGTTATGAGGATGTAGTAAATGCCTTTGCGAGGTACTTAGGCCTTAAAAGAAATTTGGTCTACGAAAGAGCTAAATTTCTAAAACGTAGGCAAAGTGCAGGTGAACCGGTGGATGCTTTTGTCAATGACTTGCACAAACTTGCGGAAAGTTGCGAGTTTGGACAGCTCAAGGACAGTTTAGTACGAGACTTAATTGTTATTGGTGTTCATAACCAAAACTTATCAGAGTCTCTACAATTAGACGAGTCATTGACCCTTCATAAGGCAATCACGAGAGTACGTCAAGCAGAAGCAATGTCTAAACAGCAAGCTGTAATTAGAGATAAACCATCCAGGGAAGATGTATTTGGGGTAAGTTCAAAACCTTTTGATAATAATAAACGTGTGGCTCAAACTACTAAAACATTTTCCTGTCGTCGCTGTGGAACAACTCATGGCCCTCGGGAATGTCCTGCTTTTGGAGAAAAGTGTTCCAAGTGCAAATTTCGTGGTCACTTTGCAAAATGTTGTCCAAACAAACCAAAGGAGGTAAAAGAGATTAAGGAAGTTGACTCAGACGATTTGATTGATTCAAAAAAAGGACATTTAGGTGAAGTAAACTTTAAGCAAGGTGAATGTCCGAGTGTAGTGGTAAAGGTAAATAGTCAACCAGTAGAGTTTAAGATGGACTCTGGGGCAGACGTTTCTGTTATGGGAAGTACACTTGCACTTGACCTCAAACTTGTAATCCGTCCTACCCATAAAGTTCTTTTTGGGCCGGGCCAGACTAAATTGACTGTTGTGGGTGTCTGTTCAGCTGAAATTATGTATGGCAATAAGCAAATATTAGAAGACATATATGTCTTGCCGTCCCAAAGTACACCTCTAATGAGTAGAAATGCATTGTTGAAACTGGAGTTACTTACGTTTAACGTTAATCTTGTAGATGGTGAATCACTCCAGAGTCAATATCCAAAAGTGTTTGAGGGCATGGGTAGAATGAATCATCCATACAAGATTAGGCTGCACGAAGATGCAAAACCTTATGCTGTTATGTCACCGAGGAGGGTGGCTTTCTCGCTCCACAAACAGGTTAAATATGAATTGGACAGGATGCTTGCTGATGGTGTAATAGAACCAGTAACTGAACCTACTGACTGGTGTTCTCCCGTAGTAGTGGTTCCAAGGAGTGATGGTAGAATTAGACTCTGTGTTGATTACACAAAATTGAACCAACATGTGAAAAGAGAATTGTTGCAGCTTCCATCAGTGGATGAGTCTCTAGCTAAGTTGGAAGGAGGTAAGCTTTTCACTAAGTTGGATGCTGCCAATGGATTCTGGCAGGTTCCACTTCACAGTGATTCATTTAAACTCACCACGTTCATTACACCGTTCGGGCGATATTTCTTCAAGAGACTTCCGTTTGGAATCTGTTCTGGACCGGAGGTTTTCCAATTCCGACTGAGTCAAATGCTTTCAGATATCCCAGGCGTAGTGAATCAAGCGGATGATATCTTGATAATGGGGAAGACAGAAGCAGAACATGACAGCAGAGTCAAACTGGTACTAAAGAGACTCTCAGAAAATGGTATCACGTTAAACAAAAACAAATGTAAGTTTGGAGTAGAAAGTGTGATTTTCCTCGGACACGTTGTCTCATCGCAGGGAGTCAGTATTGACCCAGAGAAGACTAAAGCTATTCTGGCCATGAAAAGCCCCCAGAGTATAACGGAGGTTCGACAGTTTTTGGGAATGATAAACCAATTAATGAAGTTCGTTCCTCATCTAGCTGAAAAAACAGCACCAATCAGAAGTCTCCTTAAAAAAGGAGTTGAATGGACTTGGGATGAGCCTCAAGAACAAGCTTTTAAGGAATTGAAGAAGGTCGTAGCTAATGATACTGTATTGGCCAACTACAACAGAGAAGCGAAAACCCGTGTAATGGCAGATTCGTCATCTTATGGTTTAGGGGCAGTGATCGAGCAGTTTGATGGAAAGGATTGGCGTCCATTAGCATTTGCATCGAGGACATTAACAGAAACAGAGTCAAGATATGCTACCATTGAAAAAGAAGCTCTCGGCTTAACTTGGGCTTGCGAAAGATTTTCTAGCTTTATTCTTGGTAAAAGGTTCCAGCTTTACACAGATCATAAGCCTCTGACTGAGATAATGGGTTCAAAGCCGATCTCTGATCTTTCTTCTCGGCTGCAACGTTTTCGTATGAGATTACAAAATTTTGACTACGAAGTTGTTCACATCCCGGGGAAAGAAAATGTAACTGCAGATTTACTATCAAGAAGCCCTGAAATTTCACCAATGGATCGGGAGAATGAGGTTATCGAGAATCTGGAGGAAGAAATGTTTGTAAGAAGCATAATTGATGCATTGCCTTGTTCTGATAAACGGCTGTTGGAAATTAAGAATGCCCAACATGAAGACCCGGAAGGACAGGAGCTCTTAAAATGCATCCAAGAGAATACATGGCGGAAAAATTCGATATTCTGGAAGTATCGCAATGAACTCACTTTGGAAGATGGATTAATTGTTAAGGGAAGGAGGATGTTCATTCCAAAGGCCTTGAGAAAAGAAATCTTATCAAGATTACATGAGGGACATTTGGGTATAGTGAAATGTCGGCGGCGTGCTCAAGAATCTGTTTGGTGGCCAGGCTGTTCAACAGAAATTAGTACTACAGTGGAAAATTGTCCAACATGTATAGAACACAGACTACAGCGAAAGGAGCCTCTGATGTCTACACAGCTTCCTCAAGAGCCTTGGACCCATTTATGTGCAGATATTTTGAAATGTAACCAAAACTGGTATTTGGTAATACAAGATTATTTCTCACGATTTTTAGAGCTCATCGAACTCAATACTTTGACTTCAGCGGCAGTTATTGGAAGGATGAAAAACATTTTTGCACGACACGGGATCCCTCTAGAAATTCGTACAGATGGAGGTACTCAGTTTACTTCTGACGAGTTCAAAGGTTTCGCAAAAGAGTACGGATTTAGAGCTGTAACTAGTAGTCCACACTTTCCTCAATCGAATGGAGAAGCTGAAAACGCTGTATCTATAGCCAAGAGGATTCTACTAAAGTGTCCGGATCCCAATCTTGGTCTATTAGCTTACAGGACCACCAAATTGGAATCGGGGTTATCACCTGCAGAGCTGCTGTATGGTAGAAAACTAAGAACAACTTTACCTTCTCTCAACGACTTTCAAGTGGTTGGAAAAGATCAAATAGAATCCTTTCGAAACTGTGACAAGAGAATAAGAGACAGAGTCAAGAAAAACTTTGACAACAGAAGAGGCGTCAAAGAACTTCCACCTTTAGCAGTAGGAGAGAGAGTCTGGGTTAAAGATATTAGTGCGAAAGGAACCATAAGAACAACAACCAATCTACCTCGATCCTACATAGTATCATTGAGTAATGGGAATGATGTAAGACGAAACAGATGGCATCTCATTCCCCTACCAAGAAAAGAGAATGACGATTCTGACGATGTTTACCGTGGAAGGAGGGTGCAGCCAAACCACAATGATGGAATAAGAAGATCGAGCAGAACTATCAGACCACCAATAAGATATGAGTAAATATAATGAGGAAGGGGAGATGTAGTGTCATTCATATGCCTTTGCATTTAACATATGTTTTATAATTTAGTTTGTTGTTGTTGTGATGATGACTCTTGTTGAATAATAAACACATTCTTTACTTGCAGCATTTATTAGTATTTTATATTATCTTACAGTTCCTATACTATATTTTGTACCACTTAACAGAACCAACCATAGTGTGACAACATTACGTTTACTCTTTGAAGTATAATTTATAGTTATAAAATATTACATTTGCCTAAAATATGATAATAAAATAATTAATCTATATATTGATTTGAAACTGTTTTTCTTTGTCACAGCTATTTGAGAGAACGGCTGGGCGTAGAAACTCGGTAGGGGTGTCTAAAGAAAGGTCTTGGTCTGTAGATGAGCCATCAAAAGAGAAACATGGTGAATTCCCTTGGGGCTCTGCCCCCGTGGCCTTTAAATTCCCATCCCATGTTATTCTTATGGAGGAAAACGAGGTTTTTGTCACAGCTAATTTGAAAGAACGGCTGGGCGTAGAAACTTGGTAGGGGTCTCTAAAGAAAGGTCTTGGTCTGTAGATGAGCCATCAAAATAGTAAAGAGGTAAATACCCTTGGGGCTCTGCCCCAAAAGCCTTTAAAGTTGCCTCTTCAGATTTGTTTACATTACGACCATATGCATTATTCTACACTACTTTTTAATGCAACAGCTGTTAATATTTAAATTGTGATTTATTGAATTTGTCAAAATGAAGTACAGTATTTGCAATGAATTTTTTTGATTTTAAAATTGATTTTCTTTTGCATCGTGTCATATTTTGCAATATAATGTTCTATTACCAAATCAGTGGAAAATTCTTATATCACAGTCACTTTAGAAATTATTTCTTATGGAGTTAACTTATATCTATTGTATTGGTTGGTTTCTGCCGTTTTTACCACTTCTTGGAGATTGTACGTAGGTGATATTCTTTGGCATATTGCATCTGTAGACGAAACTTGGGTTGGTGTAGTTATTACAATGGAAATCCTGGACAATTTTGATATAGGCTAAAAATAAAACTGAATTAACACTGTGCTACATTTCTTGAGCAATCATTGAAATAACTGATTTGCAAACAATTGAAACATAGAAAAAGTCATAGAACACAGCCAAGTAGAAGAAATAGAATTAATGTTTTTTTACACTAAAAACACTAAAAAAAAACAAGATCAGCTTTTTGAAAAAAGATAAGATATTTACAAAAGATTTTGATTATATCTAACTGTTGTGTAGATCGTGAGTATTTCCATAATCTTTGAGTCGCCTGTAATGCTTTGCAATTGCTCGAATTCGAGCAACAGGTACACTAGTATGGTAATGATAATGAAAAATATGATATTTTCCATCTCAACTGATGACTTTAAATGCTTCCATATCAAAAAACAACTTTCTTGTTCACTTGACTTTGATGTTGCAACAATTCCTTGAGCCAAAAACATTGCCCATCAAAACATTTCTAGCATTCTTAATCTTTCCCAGGAAATCTTTGCAGAGAAACTACCTTCACAAAAATATTTCAGCCTTTCAGGTAAAACCAAGAGCAACATTTTCCCTTTTATTTAAAATGGATTGAAATACCATAGAGTTTCCACGAGGTGACGGGAGCCACAGATATGCCACATTGAAAGACATCCTGGTCAGGGGTAGATAGTAGTTTGGCTGACACAAACCCTCCGTAGCTCCACCCCCACACAGCAACTCTACGCTTGTCTATGAAGTGGAGGTTGTCCTTCAGGTATCTAGGAACATCAACAGACTGCTAAGTATAGAACAATGTAGATCAGTGTTTGTGTAAGTGTTAAATGTGTATGACAACTCTTCACAACCCCAAAGATAAGAGGATTTTTCCCACTAATTGTATACTTCAGCTTGAAAATGAAACTTTAGTTTAGAATCCTTGTTAGCTACAAGAAAAAATGGATTGTTGACAGTGCAACTATTTAACATTTTATTTGTAAAAAACGTAATCCAGAGGGTTAACATGTTTATGAGTAACTGTAAATACTAGAGGCTCTTAACTGCTTGACTATGTGATCCTTTGTAAAAAGCAAAATGGTACCTACATGACTATCGGATAAATTCACACAAGAATTGTCCTATTCAGTCCTGTACATCTGGTCCCATCAACTTTGACCAATAGATGTTTTTTCAAATAATTTATAGGAATTGATCTGAATATGTCAAATATATCAGAATATGGGAACATGTCAAATGTCTTATCATCTACCACTGCCACTGCTATAAAATTTATCAGGGTAGCTGTGTGGTTATAGGGCTCCCCTCACAACCAAAAGGTCTCGGGTTCATTCCCAAATATTAGTGGGTATAGTTCGGCCGCTTAGAAAACGACCTGCGCGCTAATGCTAAACCAATGCTGGAGGAGGTCGTTTTCTAAGCGGCCGAACTATAGTTATTGTTCTTTCAAAACTGAACTCAGCAGTCATTCATAATACTTGTGCTTTTAATAAATGGTCCTGGCTAAAGAAAACAGCTGATCTTAGCCAGTAAAAAGCTACACTGATTATCTCACTCCATCCTACACTCCTAAATTCATACTCAAGCTTAAAGTTTGCATCTAGGTTTACGTCGCTGTTTTAAACAAAAATGAACGTGATTAAACAGTCTTTTTTTGGAAATAAATCATTATTTTACAGTGGTAATGCTTGTTTTTACAATATATCTATATGTTAATCACTACTAAAACTAGAACTATCTGCACTTTTTACGATCACTTCTGTGTAAATCAATACTTACTCAGCTACTTCCAGCTGATCGGCCACCTCTACAGTGCCGAGGCGGTGATAGACCTGGTGCAGCATCAGGTAGCCTTGCCCCGCCGAGCCCCGCCCGTCTATCTGAGCCACTATCAGGTCTCGGCTACTGGCTAAGTAGGTGTTCCAATCCACCTTCCAACGATCAGTCACTAGCTGGGACCCAGGGCCACCGTAACTGCAAGAACAAGGATTCACATATTTTAATAGAAAAATAATAAAATGTGAAACTTTTGAGTTTTTATGGTATCAACGGATCTCCACTTTCTTTTTTCAAATCATACTTAAACAATAGAATACAAAAAGTCAATATTGATGGAGAATGGTCCCAAGAATTAAAAATGAAATATGGCGTGCCTCAGGGATCTGTTCTAGGTCCTCTATTATTTTTAATTTGTATTAACGACCTCCCAGAATGTATAACCAGTAAAACTTATTTGTATGCAGATGATACAACATTTTTAAATATTAATCCCGATCTTAAACAACTTCAAGAGTTAGCTCAAAACTCAATCAATGAAGCTTCTATTTGGTTTGAATCAAACGGCTTCCTCTTAAACAAAGATAAAACTCAAAAAATTGTTTTTAGCCTTAGACCCTGTGAATCAAATATGTTGGATGGTTATGTAGACAATGTTAAATTTCTTGGTATTTATCTGGATAAGACCCTTTCTTGGGGAGATCATATAGATTACATAAGTTCTAAGCTTTCAAGGGTAATTTGTCTTATAACTAAACTAAAACATTGTATAGATCAAAATTATATTAAAACAGCCTACTTTGCTTATTTCCAATCCATTTTCAGATACAATATTATCTTTTACGGAAATTGCAGTAGGATAGAGGAAATTTTAGTCTTACAAAAGAAGTTAGTTAGAATCATATCTTGTGAACCCCAACAGGAACACTGTAAACCCCTGTTCATTCAGCTACAAATTCCAACAGTAATTAACATTTATATATTTGACTCTGTATCATATATTCTAAAAAATCCCAACCTTATCAAACAAAATTCTCATGTTCATAATACAAGGAATAAAAACGTTGCTACCATAGATTTTTTTAGACTGTCTAAAACTCTTAAAAGTCATATTGTAATCTCACTAAAAATATACAACAAGCTAATACATTTAATAACAAAATATCCTAATAAAACTTTTAAATCTAAATTCTACAAATGGCTTTTGAACAACCCTTTTTATTCTCTAAAAGATTTTTTTGAAATGCCTTTTATTAATTTTTAAGTAGGAGCTAGCAAATTTATCAAATTACTGTTGGATTTAGTTGGTTATGGGGTTTAATAACTTTCATTATTCTAAATGCCTTGCATTTTTCTGAACAATAAGATTATTTGGTTGTAATATTAAAGTATGTATTGTAACATGTCTCCTTGTGTGTAGTACTCTTGTAAATATTGTATATTGTATTCATGCTAGTTTATAGTTTAGTTAGTATATTGACTATGCTAGTTTTAGCAGTTTTTCGGACATTGTCAATAATTTGTATAAATTCACAAGACAATAAACACATTTCATTTCATTTCAGTACCGTTATTGAGTTTGATATCTTTTTTAGCTTTGTTGTACTGGCGATGTCGCTGACACAAAGAGTGCGGAATTGTTTCAACATCGGCTGTCCCTAAGCTGCAAATATCATTTCAGCTTTTTTCACCAGCTGAGAAATATTTTAATTTTAATTCAATAGCTATCACCCCTAAGCTGAGATAAAATACATCAACATTTGGCTTGTGTTTAGGTAATTGTTGCTCGTTTTCTGAGGGTTTGAGTGTTGTTATGTTAGGCAGTATAATGTCAATTAGAAAAGCAAACAGGATGCTCAAACTCCCAAGAACCCATCCCTACTTCAGTCGCTTTTGTTCTTTTGCGCAGTCATCTCATCAATCATTTTCTGTTGGATTAATTTAATACTACCAGCTCCTAGTAGTGTGACTCTCAGTATTGTTGGGAACATTTCCCTCACCCTCGCTACACGCCATCCTAATTGACACAATCTTTACCACATGCCTTCCGACAGGCAAGGACAACCAATACAAGCTTCTGTGAAAAAAAAACGCTGCTAGCCAAGTCACCCCAACCGATTAAAACATCTACAAATCCTTACTGATGTGTTCATTGGTCTTTTTGAAATAAATCAATAATGGACTAATTTCTATACTTATAATAAAACTTAAACATTTCTCCCTGTCATTCAGCAGGTGCCGTAGCTACTTACACCTGCAGAACGAGTGGGTATCGTGTGATCTCCTCCTCCCGCAGTCCAGGTGGCAGGTGTAGTCGCACTTGCGCCTGGTAACCACCGGAGATCTGCACAGGGAATGTCTTCACCTGAGGTAACGCCACCTTGGAGATCCTGTCCTGCAATTTGAACACTTCATGGTAGAAAATATGTAATCACTGTGTAAGAGCGAATCTTAAAGTAAAATGGATGGAATTATTCTATCACTTTTTCAATAAAAAAAACTCTATTACACTTGGTAGATTGACATTTACTACCCAGAATTTTTACTTGTAACTCATAAACTAGCCCAGTGTATCTACCACACTCGCACGACAGCTACTTTAAAAATTCTCTAAAAAAATGTAATCTGCCATCAACTATGCAGACCATACTTACTGGCTTTTGTGAAAACTGATCATAAAACTAGGTAATTTATTTATTTATTTATTTATTTATTCATATCAACGGATACACCATTTACAAAATATGTGTTTTAAGCACATGACCAGAATGAAAAGATAACAACAAAAAATACAAGATAAGTAACATAATGACCATGAAACAAAGCAGCATTGCAACAAAAATAATAACAAGAAAACAACAACGTGGCAAAAATTACAGATAATAACATTAACAAAGTATTGTACAGATAATAACAACAACAAAAAAATTTTATATTTGGACTTCAGAAAAAGCATATAGATTTTGAAAGTAACAACAACAAATATCTCCTCAAGATTTAACAAAATATAAACTATGATGACATTAAGTTCAACGTGAAAAAATAACAACAAACAACAATAAATCCATGAATGAATAACAAGAATGAAAGAGATTTAGGAAAAACAAACAAACATCAGCTACAAAACAGGCATAACAAAGATAATGTTGGAGCATTTTCTTCTGAAGGAAGACAACTGTTCATTGAAGAAGTCAACTTGTGATCCGACTTTGTTTCCAAGACGCTGCAATCTGGCCAATCCACAATTGAAAGAGTAGTTAGTTGGTAAGTACAAGTGAGCAAATGTATCCGAAGATCGTGTTCCTCTCGGTATAAGGAAATTAATTCCCTCCAGTAGATCGGTAGAATCGATCTCACTACGGACCAGTTTAAACAAAAAAAAGGATGTCGTGCAGCTTTCTTCTGAGATGGAGAGGTTGGTCGTTGAAGCGCTCCTGAAGCTCCAAAATTGGTGGGGCACGATACTCATAGCCCAGTCGGACACCTAGGACTCGGAGGAAGCGTAATTGTACTTTATTTATCATTTCAATATGGCTAAGCTGATAAAGTGACCAGATAATAGAGCCATACTCCAAAACTGGTCGCACTAGGGTCTTATATAACACTAGAAGTGACTGTGGGGACTTGAAGTCTCTTGATGATCTAAGGATGAATCCTAAGATGGAATTAGCTCTTGCGATAATATGAATGATGTGAAATGAAATGAAATGAAATGAAAAAGTGCTTTATTGTACAAATTACATAATATGTCTACCTCCATATGTACAACATATACAACACTAACTTGCACATAAAATAAAATACATAGGTATTGCTAAAATAAAAAACCTAACACTTATTAAACAATGGTCAATGTTGACCGTCTGTTTGGTTGGCAACATACATACCTTATCCTTAACAAAAAAAAAAAACAATTCCAACTGTACAGTAATATAAAAGAAAAAAACAATCATTTATACACTTTTAACTTCATTTACAAAAACATTTATTTTTTTTATATTTATATATTTTTTTTTAAATATATACATAAGAAAAAACAATTAAATAAGTAACGTCTAACTGTGGTATATGCAGCAGAGAGTCGTATTAAAAATTAAATTCTTGGATTAAATCCCATCTATAAAACCAAGCCTCCCTTAAAAATTTACAGAAAAAACTCCAATCCTCCCCATTTAAATATGAAATAAACTCAGCTTGAGCCAAAAAATGTCTACCCAACCATTTAAATCTAATGTTTTTTAAAATTGGACATTCTGCTACAAAATGAAATACTGTTTCATCTTGATTTAAATTACAAAGGGAGCAAAGCCCACTTCCATCATTCCATGGTTTATAATTCAAATGAATCAGCTGAGCTCTAGCCTTAATAAGCCACGACACAAGTCCAATGTCAGCCTTATCAGTCAGCAATGTCCTGCCGCCGCGGTCAAGGTCAAGGAGCAAGTACTGGTCTCGATATCGCGCTGTCATCGCTTGCCCTACACAAAAACCACGCCATCGCTCTCTCTCGCACTCGACCACCGTCGTAAGCTGCGCCACTACCCGCAGCTTCATATTGGAATATGAATGATGTGCTCAGCAGGACTCAAGGTAGAAGTAAGTATGACACCAAGATCCCTCACACGATCCTCACGTCTCAGAATATCACCACCAATTTTGTAGTCAAAGGTGCTACATGTTACAAGTCTTGTGAATGAGACAACATGACACTTAGAAACATTGAGTTCCATTGCATTTTAATTGCACCACGTCTCAACGTTGGTGAGAGATCGTTGGAGATGTTCATGGTAATCTGCTTGTGCACAACCGACAAGTAGTAATCTTGTTAATGATGTCAGAAATTGTTTATAATGAGGGTCGTACTGGCCGACAAGCCTACTTCCTTACTTACGACTTTCCAAGTATAATCTTGCAAACTTGCTCATGTAATCCAGTCTTAAACTTGGGCATCTTATTCTAGTTTTAAACCTCAAAAAGTTTTTAAAACATTTCTCAGGGTCAAAAATGGCCATTTGTTGATCTAATTTGTACAACTGTATTTTTATACAATATTATTTGTTCCAAGACATATTATTTAGTTCTTGCCAAACCTCACCCGATTTTATATTGTTGTGGTAAATACAGCACAGATAAGTATTTTACACCAGACCCTGGTATCACTAGGACTGAATAATCACAAAAATACTATCGTTAGTTTCAAGTTACATTTCACATTTATTTTGTGTTGTGCTTTTCTGTGATTATTTAGATATTTTGAGACAGAGTTGAAGAAAGCCAGCTTTGTAAAAATCAGCTGTTTTCTGCTTCACTCACATATAGTTTAGAGTTGTTCTGCAGTGTAGCCAACAGCTGGGGTTGGATGTTTTCTATGGCAGGTGCAGACGTGTTCTTGCCATAGGTGGTGTAGAGAGTGACGGTTGGTATGCCTGGTCCCAGACACTCGTCTATGTAGTACTGCAGTCCCGGGCTGAAGTAGATGTTGTGATATGTGCAAGGACGGTAGAGCGGTTCCAAGCGGAAGCTCGGCTCTGAAATCATTAGTTGAAAATTTAAAATCCACTCTTCATTATATTTTTTTCCATTATTAATTATTAATTTTTAAATCAATCCGTCTCTACTTAGGCACATCACACGTAAAAATGGCAATTAAGGAAAGCATGAGCTAAATTCATATAGGTACGGTACATTCAATTTTAATACAGTAAAAACTTAAAGCTTTAAATTTATTCTGAAACACATAAAAAAGATATAGAGAAAACATGACATAATAACATGTAGATTAAGAGTAGCTTTCCTATAAATTACGTAATGTATAAGTACTGTATCGGAAAATTACTTAAGGATTGCATGATAAAAATATCTCTAAAAATAAACTTAAGTTATTATTGTTAACAGTGAAAAAATTCCAAAAGAAAGTAGTAACTCAACAGCTAAATGAGCATTATTAAACTATAATTACAGAAAAGGCATTACTTAGTAGAAGGTTGGTTACGAGATTGAATAGTAAAAGTGGTAACAAGGAAAATTTTTAAAATCCCCGTGAACAGGAGTTTACAAGAATCATATCTGATATGATAAATATATTCATAGTCTGATTAATTAGATTCCAGATCCTGACACGCCATGAGCATTTCCTTTATTGATTTGTATAGAAAATTTTCACAACTCCTCAATAGTAATACAAAGTTTTGTTTACATCCTCAAATGAAAATAAAATACAACTTACTGTGATAGCTTTATCATCACAGTAATCATACCTTTCTTCTTCCTCCTCTTGCGTTCAGGTTCCTCCGTGGTGGTGGCTGGTTCAGGCTGGTCCTCCCAGTCGTAGGTGTCTCTGGTGCCAGAGCCGAGGGTGGCGGCTCCCTCGTAGTGTGTTGTCAGCGCAGGTACAGGGGCGCCACACGTCAGACATTGCGGCACTGTCAGTGGAGTGCCAGACCTGGGCACGGCCGAGCTCACCGCGTACAAGTGAAGCTGACCAGGCTTGTTCTGAGGCACACCGAGGTAGTATCTGCAACAACATTAACTTCGAAATATTTTTGTGTATTTCGTAATTTAATAAAAAGTATAGTTTTGTCCTTACAGTAGTTTGCCAGTTGTTGTAAAGTTGGTTATGTTATGGACACAGAATTGAATTAAGTAACTAAGCATTACACATCAGACAAACAAAATTTAAGCAATATTTTTGACAAATGACCCAAAACTTATACTTGACGTTTCACAGAACAAAAAATAATACCTGCTTAATCTCAGAAAGTGACTCACTTGTTCACATAAGCAGGCAGAACGTCCAAGAAATTCCTCAATATGAATTCAGATTGTTGTTTTTAAAATACATGAACCTAGCTGTCATTAACGACTGGTCTGTTTGACTGTAGAGAATTTGTTTACATAACTACACCAGCCACAACTTAATTAACCCCCCCCCCATCACTCTCTCACTCCCTCATACTTGATATCTTGTAATAATCGTTGCCACCACTTCTCGTCATTGCTCTATACCCTTCAAAACAAACACATTTTATGTTCGACAAAACAAATGAACTGCCCAAAGGCTCTTACACAATCTGGTTAGTGTGGTCCCACGCAACTATCTTGTTGACTTCGAAGGTGCCGTGTGTCAGCGGCAGCAGCCGTTTCTTGGGTATGTTGACGGACACGATGTGACGGTAGTACCCAGCGTTGCCGTCCCTCACTGGCGCTAGTGTGATGTAAACGTTACCATCAGGCGAGAACTGAGGGGTGCCTGGACAGTCCACCCACCCTCTCCCCTCTCCACTCACCCTCTGCGTCTGAACAACAATAGTTACAGGTGTGTAAGATTGTTTAATACAGGAGTAAATTATCCAATGTTCAATCATTAAACCCTCCCTGCAGACAAAACTTGAGTGCCGTGAAATCATATGCTATTTCTGTGTGGAGTCACTTAACACTGTATAGTTGACTCCCTCTCCAGACAATTTTTATCAGCACATCAAGGTTTAACCGTACTAGATTGGTCCAAAGTGGGTAGTATTGAAACAACTGTTCTCGTGGGAAAGATAAGAGACCAATGATCACATAAAATATTTGGGTAAATTTTGAGTGATTCCCATTTGATTACAGTGATGGTGTTTGTTGGTTATTTTATTTGTGGTGATGGCTTAGCTTGGGACAGATTAAGTTAGTGGTTTCAAGTGAAAGTTAAACTTGGACATTGAATTGATTTGTAAACGTGTAAACTTTATTTCACACTTCTTAACATGTTTACAATTTATTTTTTCTTCCTAATGTCTATATTATCCGACCTTGATTCAGTCTGTTTAGCTTGGTTAATCGATACTCTACTGTAGTCGGTTAATAAAGTGTAAAGCCCCCTGCCAAGTGTCTGGTGGGTGCTACTTGTATTGGAATTTGAGGGTGTGATTTCTTTTTTTTCTCACCTCCTGGCAGAACCACATGGGAGATTTGCAGAGTGTCACCATAGACACATTCTGCGCTCGGTTGAGCCAGATCACTGACACTTCTGTAGAACTAACCCACGTCACTGCGCAGAAATAGTAGTCTCTGTAACAAACAGAGTCAACATCATCAACAGCAAACAAGTGGTACTAAACTGTACAGGGAACTAAAAAGGATATTCTTTTCAGAGATTGGTAGTTAATTTTGTTCTATTGTTGAGCCAAACAAACACTGCTAGCTTAGAATTGATCAGTTTCCTTGACCGTGGGGCTTTCAATAAATAGTCCTGTAAACATCCAGCTGATCTCAAATCAGTAAAAAAAAGCTTCATTCAATTCTTTCTACTCAAATCCTTTTTTTATCTTTGCCTGTAAACAGGCTACACTCTGGTGTGTTGGTGTAATGTACGGTAATAATTAAAGCACTTAAGATGTCTCGGGTTGTAAAACCTTTTCCTCCGCTAAGATTAGAAAAAGATAGCGAGACACGTTGCAGAGCATGTGTTTATTGACAGTCATTGAATAATCGGCACATATCTTAACTTAATCGATAACTTACGTGGTCTGGCCCAGTGCCATGGGAGCCTTTAGATCTCTTATTCGTATATTCTTCGGGTCAGCGAGGTCTGCAACGTACAGAGTCACCACAGGGTTCTTCGTACTGGGCTGCAATCAGACAAATTGGTTAAACTAAAAAGATCCTTGCAAAACAGCTAAAGAAATATTTAAGAACTATTTAATTATTTAAAAATTTGTCCTGACCTATTAAGTCCTCACCATTAGCGCTTCCCTAATCGTAATGAATTAGAACCAGATCCTGGACTTTGTCTAGTGTTGACTAAGGACAAAGTCGTTCTTGCAATGAGAATCTGTAAATTTAATTTGTAAAATTATACTGACATTACAACAGTAATTTTGTCAAGATCTTTTTGTCTACACAAGACAGAGTCCGCAGAGGATGAAGTGTTGTTTATTTTCTGTGTCTTCTATGGGTTATTAGTTGGGGGTTTTTAATTTTGAGCTGGCTACTTATACTTTATTCTACTAAACCACAATCCTGACTCAGAGCCCTTCATCAATGAAACTTACAACATGTGCGTTTGACTTACCTTGGGGTAGCGTAGCCCCCTCATATCTGGGTACAGCGGCTGTTCCTCCTCTGCTACCCCGTACCATGGGAACCTGAGCTCCTGTACCTGGGTGTCGTTGAAGCAAGCGTACAGCAGCATGTGTCCATCCTCGGACATCCACAGGGCTGTGTTGTGGTTCAGAATCTCCTCTGGAATTGAGTTGTTGGATTTGAAAACAACAGTACAGTAGCATATTTAGCTTTTTTGTTTGTTTTTCAAAGAGATAGCGCTTTTCATCCTTAAGTCATATATACAGAACAACATCCCTACGTAAAAATCATAATTTTCAATGTTTTAAATTGATAAGAAACATTCAATTTTTAAAATGTAATTTTCTCCACATTGGTAAATACTATAAAAATAATCAACTAATTAGCGTAATATTTGTACTTTACTATTGACATTGTCAGTGACAATGAGATCGGTAGAATGTAGAGAAGAAGCAGAGGGGTGGAAGGGGAAGAAGTAATGTCAAGTAAGGTGAAGAGTTCTCGGCAACTACAGGTGTTCGTTAACTCTGTACAACAAGCCACATACCTACATGACCCAAGGCTGTCTCCTGTCTACATACTCTTTTTGTTTCAAAGAATTCTACATCATTGACAGATATATTTTTGTGTCCCTGCTTATTAATTTAAAGATGAATCTTAGAGATACTTTCAGAGACTTATTTTCCTTGTGTGGCTGAAATCAATTTTAAGATATTCCCTCCTGTATAGGCAAAGCTTAATTTGATGTTAACCCCAATTTTAAATTCAAGCACATATTTAGTATCAATAAAAAATATATTTATAATCTAATGCTTGTAATCTTGTGTTATAACTAAAGATTAGAGGATCCCTCTAAATAAAATTAAAAAACATTAAACAACATAGGGCACACTAGAATTTTACCGATCAGGTAAACATCTGTACAAACAAAGTTTAGAGCAATACCTCATTTAATGTTGTATGCTGCTTAGGAGTAGGCTACAATAATTTACATGTTTAGGCTTTGAGTTGACTAGTATTGTTTGTCCGGTGTGACTGATCAATAGCCAAGCAATCCAAGGTATTGTCCTTGGTCAGAATACATCACCAAGTATTGAGAATTGGACTTCTGTCTCCATCAGGTCTTGTATTTAACAGATGACCCACCTGTTTGTGGTAGCGTTTGATGGAAGATAAAATAAACAGTGAAAGACTCGGGTGGAAGTTGAAGTGATGGGTGCATTTTTTGATAGTTGCACTTTATGTGCAAACTATCAAACGTTATTACAGTTAACACTTTTGCTACCTTTTTGCTTATCTGTACAGTGTGTGTTCATCAAAACCCTCTTTTGTTCAGAGAATCGGTATTTTGGCATTTGTAAGATAAGGAAAGACTTGAAAGTAATAGGCATAACATAATTAAGTCACTGAATAATCTCTTGAACCTGAAGGCTTAGCAAATAAAAATTGCCCCAAAAAGTTTTTGTTATATACGCATGTTGGTGCATATAAATGGTTTATTTATTTTGACAAATAAAAATCGTTAGATGAATGGTTCTAATCTGTACACACCCTCATACAGCCAGTCCGGAACGCCATTGCTGATGACTCCTGGCACAGCTGTCTTGGACACCCTGTAGACCTGTCGTCCGCGAGGCGTGGGGCGATAGTAGACATCGTAGTTATACACCATGATGAGAGAGTGGCCTCGAGGAGTCCAGGCGGCGTGTAGTAGGTAAGGGTGGTCGTCCTCGTCAGGGGTGGGGGTCAGGGGGATGATGTCCCTGCAAGCAAATAACATTAGTAAGAACAAACCTAAGGTACGTAGTGCAACTCACTAAAAAGAATCTTATAATGTTTTATTTTGTACTGTTGATACAATGAAAAATTAGGGTTAAATAAGTTTCAATGGTTTTGGGCCGGTTTCGCCTAAAAAAGCTTGTGCCAACTTTATTGAATAAGCACTGGCATAGCAAGCAGATAATGTGTGTGGTCTGTGAGGAATTAAAAGTCATGTATTGCACACATTTATTTATTTGCAACTGTTCCACCATTTTACAATAGAAAAGTTATTAAGATGTATCTATTTAACAGTTTACACATGTTGGTTTTCACTGACATCTTAAACCCTATTTTCTAAAAATTCATGGATTATAGAAGGGAGATTATGAAGAACATTGGTACAACACAGGACAATTTAGAAAAGGATTTCTGATTTCTGATTGGAGTGGAACCCTGCTGGAAGCAGGAGAATGAAAGGACTATGAAACACGTGGAAAAGGACACTGATTGAGGAGTTAAATGAAAGAGGCGAAAATCCTGGAAAGAGATAAAGAGAGACACTATCAACCTGTGTTGGAAAGGAAGAGTTAAGGTCCTTCAGAAGAAGTTAACATGATCAAGTAAGTCAAAACCTTAAGAATACAGCCCAAGCCCCCAGAAAGTATGCTTTACCTTCAGATAAGCTAAATAAAAGTGGAGATAAACAGGTTTGCCAACATTTTAATAGGTATATACTTTATCCAGACTATACTAAAATAACTGTTTTAAGATTAGTTACTAACAAGTACAGGTAGGTTATACAATTTTTATAAGTTATTATATATTCCAACAAAATTAAATAACACTGTTCAATTCAGTTAATTTTAGTGTTTTTTCCAAAAACTATGAACTGTATAGGAAACTTTTCAGCCACTTTTGTATAAAATCAAATCAAGTTAAGTTTGTTTTGCGATCACTTCAAGGATTTCACAGACAACGGATACGGTTAAGTTTGAGGAATATTTTCTGAAAGACTTCATCTCTAAGTTGTTGCTATCTCTAGTGTAAACATATTCAGGAAAGTTTCTAATTCAAAAGAGCAAATGAGAGAAGTTTGCCAGTTTGCTTATCTTAACAGTGAAATTTAAAGATTTAAGATGCAACAGATAAAACAGCTATTAGAGGAGAGCAGCGTTCAACCCAAAGTTTTTAATTTTCTAAGTAAAAATGCTACTAAATATTGTAACTTATTTAAAAAAAGATGTCTAATTTGCTTACAGATAACTCTTATTATAGTGTACAAGATTTCCTAAATGATCATTTTCAACCTACTTGAAATTCTATTCTAAACCTTTTTTATCTTATAGTTTTAAGTTGTTTTGTAATTGAATTTGACAATTTCACCTGTTTACCCAGCTATGCGGGTTCCATTGTAAACGTTTATGTGAAAACAGATCATTGACTTGACTTGAACTGTAAAATGTCCACTCTTACAATATTTGATTAATGAAAATATTGTTTATACTAAAACATCCCACATTTTTTACTTACATTGCTGCAATATCATAAATGGAGTACTGGGCGAGAAATGAATACCGGAACAGCTAGAAAATTACAATATATAATTAGTTAAAGTACATTTTTATGCACAATAATATCAGTATGTACATAGACAAAAAGAATTAAATATAGACCGTCACCTGTGCTGCGGTTACCATAGGTTCTGTCACACACCGCTTGGAGCGCCATGTAGTTATGGCGTACGTGCTATGTAAACTACAGTGGTGTGCGCCGGAACCTATGGTAACCATGGTAACCGCAGCACGGCTGACGGTCTATATTTAATTCTTTTTGTCTATGGTGTGTATCAGGTTCCACATCTAATATATAAAATTCTCGTATTAATATATTAGTTGATGAATAAAAAAAATAAAGATAAAAGGGTAAAATTACTCTTGGTGGGGGAAGGGATAAAGATAAAGACGGAACATTAGAGATTGTATAAAAGGGTAGAGATTAATACTGAGGAATGAGAAAGAGGGAACTAATGAAGAAGAAAAAGAAAAATTGAAAGTAATAAGTGTAAGTAAAAAGTGAAAGTTAATGGTTTACAGGTTCATTAGAGTAATTTTAAAATTTACTTACCTTTTGAGCATTGTGGATGAGCAAGAGGTACCTGTGGTCTGGGGACATGCTGAATTTTACTGGGTTTAAACGTCTCTGAAAAAAAGTAATTGAAAAGATTAAATATAGCAACAAACCACTGAATTAATCTAATATATCGAGGTTTTTGCAGATGCCACTTTTTAAAGTTTATTTACTGCTACAACACCAGTTTAAAAACTTGTTAAACTAAATTCAACAATATATTTGTTAGCAATTGCTTGTGCTTGTCCTCTTGCATTTCTAGCGGATAGACGCACTAAAACAAATGTGTTTCAAGCTCTCACTCTCTTCATCACTGAAAAAAGAACCAGACAAGAAAAAAATAGTAAGGTCAAATCTTAAAATTGCTATGATAAAGAAACATATAGTCTCAGCTCACTCAAACGTAACGAATATGAAACAAATATCGAAGAGAATTTGAATTCAACAATAGGAAAAGACTACCTACTTGTATGAACAAAGTCAATGGGATTTCTTATAAAATACAAAAACTATTGACTCAAATGGAAAAAAAAAACTTGTTATGGCCTAAAAACTATTCATGAAAGACTTTAAGGTCGATAAGCATTGACTATTAGATAAGAACTAATCTCAAATTATATTATATATATTTGTTTACATATAAGAAGGTAGCATAAACACTTAAAACTAAAATTGTTATGCAAACACATGTTAAAAAAACATACAGATGTATCCATTAAGGGGTTTTAACATAATAAAGGCAATTATCATATGGTATGCAAACAACTTAGTTCATTTCAAATTCAAAGTAAACACAACAACATCAAACTCTACACTGTCATGTTTTGTGATAAATTTGGAGTAAACCCTGTAAGTATACAATATACTGCATTCTCAAGTATTTAATGGTACAAGATTGCATTACTATGATTGGTAAATTGAAGTTTTCTTGGTAGTAGTTTGTCAGGAAAGTGCTCTAACTCTACCCAGTACATTGGTTACTAACCCCCAAAGTGGCTTTTATAATAAGAAGTCAATTTCTAAATGGAACAAACTTAGTTGTAGATATAAAATTGACTAGAGATTTGTATTCTCTGAATCGCTTCACAGAAATGTTTTTCCGTACATAATGTGATCATTTAATTTTTTTGTTTACAAAATTTAAAAATAGTGCACACAGATTAATGAAATGAAGTTAAAATATGATTGGTAAGTTTTTACCATTGATAATCTACTTTCAATTTTCTGTGTTCAATGATAATGAGGTGACTAGCTATTTCACTTATTTATAATTGTAGCTAGTAGGCCTATATGTTGCAAAACGATGGGTTTCATAATTTTAAAATTTAAAATTGCTATCTCTTTAAGGACACAAAAATTAGATCTAAAAAATCGCATTCATAGAAAGTTTTTGATTTCAATCTTCAATTTAGAAACTACAAAGTTTTACGCGATGTTAGAAACTACTAAGTTTTACGTGATGTTAGAAACTATAAAGTTTTATTGACGTATTAACTGTATTTTTAAATTTTTTAAAAACAAATTGTATTATTTCAGGAAAAATCTAATACAGATACGTTACGGTACAAAAGAATGTGAAATAATTAATTGTAACATTGGCAACATATAAAAACATACCCTACTACTCCCTTAGGTAAGCAAACTTTTTGATTACACTTTTTTCTTAACCAAACTATTATTTTACCATAGAGGCTGCAACATCGACAGATAACACGAACATTGGTAACCAGGGAATGAATAATAAATTGAAATCAATAAATTTGTTGTTTTCTCTTTTACCGCTTTATCTCATTGCAGAGTATGTTAAACTTTTATCTGTTGAAGGTACCTAAGGTTTTGGAATTAAGTAGTTCAATCTTAAAAATTATAGTGATATGGTTTGTCAGTGAATAGCCAGACATTGATATATTTATAAATACTTGTTTTATATTTACTATAAGTCCTACCACCCTTTAGTTACTCTCATGCAATCAAAAGGGATAGGTTAAATTATATAACTTACTATTGGAAGAAAACTGGAAATCTAAAGTTAGCATTTTTGTAGGTGTCAGTTGCATCGTTTGAATGAAATATGTCAGAAGATATCATAATGGTTTTCCGTTTCTTTTAATATTCAATATTTTTCTTTCAAAAAATCATTATTCAATTTGATATAACATTGAGATGAGTAACGAAAATGAGAGATATTTAACTCAAGAAGAACGTGATCCAGAAAGGTTGGATAATATCCTGCGCCATAGTGTCCGGAGAGATGAGCCGCCGATCATGCTCGTGCAACTGCCGGGTGCTGAGGAACATCAGAATCTAGAGTTCCCACTGAGGCAAAGACGAGCAACAATCGTCAACACTGCGAGCACAGGCGAGGTGACCTTGCCTGGGGAGAAAACAGACCCCTTTGAGTCATACTTTCGGAAAAACAATCAAAATTTAAGGACTTCTCTACACCAGGAGAGAGCCGTCGATGACTTGACTTCCCAAAGGAAATCAAGAATTTATGGAGACCAAATGGAAGAACTAGTATTGATGTCTAGTAATGGAAATGCCAATAGGAATCCGGGTTTGTTCAATACTGGAGTACCAGATAGTGATAGACACTACATGGTTGAACTCGGAAGTAAAAAGTCGCAGAAAGTAATGGAGAAAGAACAACGACCAGATAGTGGTACTGAGGGGAAAACTTGTTTGTACCCTAAAACAAAAATTGTAGGACAAACTGAAAAAAGAGAAAGTTACTATGGAATCAAAGGATGTAAGAATTACGAGTGTAAAGGATATGACGTAAGGGATGAGGAAAAAGGAAGATGCACAATTGATAACCTAATAAAGAAACAAAATGTAGGAACTACTGGTTCTCTTTATACAAAAGCTTCTATAATGGGTGGCAAAACGCCTATTAACAAAACTTTAATGGGTTCAATAGCAAATGCCAATGAAGCTGTTACTGCTATGGCAGTTGCTTTCACGCCCACGGATCATAATACTCCATTTGCAAAGGACTTAGAAGAAATGAAAGCTCACCCATCATCAAGAGTTAAAGTTTTAATTATGTTGGATGAATGGGACGATGGCCTTGAGGATGGAGATTTTAGAAAGGGAGATGGGAGGAAAGGGAAGTACAGAGATTATGATGCAAAAGATGGCAGGAGGCTAAGTGATGGATCCTCATATGATGATATCAGGAGAGAATATATCTACGATAAACCACCACTAAAAAATATAGATAAGTCTATAAAAAGTGGTCAATCAAATGATTATGAATCACAAAAATATGGAGGAAAGAAATCCCAAGGAGGAAGAATGCCTGGTACTAAAGATGACGATTCGTATGAAAGCAATGATAGTAAATGGAGGAGAATCAGAGATCAGGAACATGATGATGGAAAAAGTAAACGGGGAACAAGAACAGAATATGGCGATGATGGGAGAAAACATGGGACAAAGACAAAATCCAGGGATAGCTATCATGATTGGTCTGATGGTAAAATCTCCAAACGAGGTGTGAGGGCAGGAGATAAAGAATATGCAAAGAAAAAACATGATAGTAGAGGTACAAGATCAACAACAAGCTATGATGAAGGAGATAAAGATGGAAAAAATAAACATGGACATAGATCTGATAGCGAGGATCGTGATAAGAAAAACTATAAAGATGCAAGAGGAGCAAGGGGAGCAAGAGACAAATCTCATGAAGAAGACAGAAATCAAAAAGGTGAAAACAAAGATCGAGGTAAAACTCGGCAAGGGAGACAGGATGAGGAAGACTATGATAAAAATAGAGGCAATGAAAGACCAAAAGATGGCCATGATCCTACCAAGTATCGTATGGTGACAATGCCGAAGTCAGCGACAACTTTGACCTCTAGAAGGCGGTACCACCTGCAGATAACAGACCACAAGATGAAGGAGCCTTGGTTCAACTCTTGCTTCAACATTAGCAAAGAAAACAACGTTGACTTTAACTATGACGGCCCAGTCAAGATAACTCCTTACTATATTGGAGATAAATTCTACTAAATTGGTGTTAATGTTTGAATGTGGTTAAATTGAAACATTGTGATGACTCTGTGTCAACCTTTTCATTTTAAAAGCATGTTGTCAATAAATAAAATATTATGTTATCAACTCTTTGCATTTTTAAGTGTTGAAGATAACAAATTTATAACGGTTGATATTTGTTGATATCCTACATAGCTTACGTAATCTTGTAAAGTACAGCATTGTGAGATTTCAAAATGAGGCTTTAAAAACCTCATACTCTCTAAGATCTTAATTCTTTGAAAGCCATAAAATGATAAATATAATAAAAATTTAACTAAACATCACAAAAAAGATGACCTTATAAAATAAACTTTTGAAAAAAAAATAGGTACACATTGGTCATAAGAGATTTTATAAACAAATTGTACGCTTAAAAATTTGATTGTAGAAAATCCTGGTAGATAAGATAAGAAATAACTTTCATGTATGTGGGATTTCAAAATCATAGTTAACACCAAACACGTTTCTTTGGAAACTCAAATCAAAATCTGCAGTTCAATAATTTGAAGAAAAAAACACAATTCTACCTAGAAATGGACGATAAAAGCTCATCTCTTGACTCTGACATAGAAGAATGGGAGATTTGTAACATGGAAGAGACTACTGAGGAGGATTATGAAATAATAAATGGACCATCTGACAATTCTGATGACGAAAATCCTCCTCCTAACGCTAATACTGATATCAATGAAGATTCCACAAAGGAAGTGGACTATTCTAAACTCGCTGATAGAATAAGTGTCCTATACGAGGAAGACGAATGGAGTGATTTTATAGACGATATCAGAGACACCTACGGTGACGTTCATGATAAAATCATTCAAATACTTGATTCCATCAGAGTAACGTTTAGAAACTTCACAGCTTGGGCTAACAGTCTGTGAAATTACTTTGTGTCTGCATGTTCAGGATCATTTAAAATGCAAAGTAAAATAATTTAAACGGCAGTGTTTTGAAATCTTTATTCATAGAAGAATGTATTGCTAATAATTGAACAAAGTTTGCATTAAGCATTTACTGAAGTAAATATTGTAGATATCCCATTTATATTAAAGGATTTTTTTCTTCAATGGAAACACTGTTATGGTGTTTGATGAAGCTCTGATTGAGTGTGTCACTATTTTTTGTTTGAGTTGTTATAATATTTTAATTTGTGTAAAGTTTTTTTCCAGATGGAAAGAAAGATGATATTGTTTACAGTAAGACCTTCTTGATCAGTTGATGTTTGAATGAATTTATGTTTAACAGTTTAAGAAAGAAAATAACATTTTATATTTGTATACTTTATTGGTGCCCCACTTAAACTTCATGAACTTATTTTTCTCTGCTAAAACTGGCTACAATTGGAACAAAGCAATAACATTTCTACAGTAGAATTAATAGCAAAGGGGTTTTAGTAATAAATATGCTTTCAAACTCAAACTCAAATGATTCATATCATTATAATGGCCTGGCCTTGCCAAGTTTGAGAACTTATCGACAAGGTCAAGTTATGATACTAAGAAAATTATAAATACCACTTTACAGTGTTCTTCTTGGGTAAAAATGATGGTTATTGGTTTTTATGAATGTTTTGTTAACACGTAAACAACTTCTTAGTTGTATCTATACTTATATTCAAACCTCCAAAATAGTAGATTCTATTTCTTAAACAAACAAAATTTTGCTGATCATTCTTAGAAATATCTTTCTGAATTTTAACATTAGTCTATTGAGAGGGGCCACTAAGTTAAATAAAAAAAATTAAATAATACTTAACAGTATTAGGTATGCATTTTATAAATATATATTTGATCTAATAGTCTGAAAGCTTTTAGTTAGTTTTAGTTAGAAGAATATCTTTAATTTAATTCAAGTTGAATAAGATCACATTAGCCCAAAAAGAATCATAAGCTAAATCAAACTATTAACTTCAAGTGAAATTAAGATAGTGAAGCTTGACTGCTGATTTTTGAACATTCTCTTTATTTTATTATAAGATTCTCTTTATTTTTAATTTCTTAAAGGAATACAATTGCATTTGCATAACACAATTTAGCCTGTGGTTTGTAAAATATCCTAAATATCTACTCTAGCTACTTCAAAAAGTCTCAAACCATAAGAATTGAAATAAAAAATAAAAATAAAAAAGGTTTTGTATATGCTTGTGGTATACATTCCTCAGCTCATTTCCAAGATCATTTCAACAGGGAGCGTTTTGATGGATCGCTCCTTATGATAAGCTTGGTCCTTGATTGATGTCTATTCATTTAACAGTTTTTTTTACTGCACATTCCATGGAAAATATGCACTTGCATAACGGGATCTGTTATAATAATTCGTGCTAATTGCTAAGTAGGTACTAAACAAGTCAAAGTAGTATTGTTAAATGGGTAAACGACTTAAAAGTACAGTTTGGATATAGCCCTACTAAAATTCTCATACTGTAGTAAAATTTGATGCTATTTTTGACATCCGTTTGCCACGTCCTTTAACATTTGAGTGCAGGATAATGTCAAGCTCTTATTTAAGGGAAAGTTTTTAGTACTGTATGTTTATGGCTATGATACTAGGGGACAAACAGAAGTTTCCATTGCATTAACTTCCTATAAATAAGCTGTTGATAAGAAACTAAATTTACAAGTTAAAAAATTAAAGAATACAATAATATGAAAATGTAGTGATAATATACCATCAATTTAGAACAAAAGAAGCCTATGTGATGATTATCTGTATCCTCATTGTAATTGTGCTCATTGTAAAAGGGAAAGAATAATTATATTATTTAATATCACCTATAGGACAACGCAATGTTTACTGGAACCGTTTAATACGCTTTTCCTTATATTTTCAATCCGTAATACACCGATTGCACATTACGTATCACGGGAATGAATCGCGAGAGATCAAAGAGATTTCTCATCTCATTTCCAGTTTGCTTGTTAAATATTTCTCTGAAATGGACAGAACACAGGTAAAGTAGACAATCCGGAAGCCTCATTAATAATACCGCTGTGTTTTCTGTTGTTTTACATTCAACCTCTCTGTAACGTTGTTGTACGTCCACCAACATTTTTCTCCAATTTGTCTAAATGTTGAAAAACATCTATTTTGAGGATACATATATTTTAATTTGACAATTATGTTAACTGAATCTTTAATTAACGACTATAATCAAAACGAAAATACCTACTTAAAAATAATATTTTTTTTTTAAATAGGCTTAGTCTTTAAAATGTAAAATAAGTTAAATACTTTCAATGATTAAATCAATAATTGAGCTGTTGAGAATATTAGGTAATCTTTAACAACCAATATTGATAGAACATCAGTATCTAAAAGTAAAATAGTAATCTTTACTGGATATCGAAAGCGCCTGGATCACAAGCCTCATGTTTGTTTACAAATTATTTTTAGTAAATATTTGTTATATTAAAACTGTGTTGCTGTAAAACAAATTCATGTATGTATTTTTATAGAAATATTTTACCTAAAAAAATATGATTAGCAATTGAGTGGTGTTAGTTTAACGAGTACTTAAAGTGGATAGTGAGATATATGAATTTCTTTATTTACAGAGAACACTCTGAAAAAGAAACTAAAGAAGAAACATTTCAAGGATTATAAATACCAATTTTCAAGACTCTAAGGCCAAATAAATGTAAATTATGAAAAAGGAACCCATTTTATTGACATGCAATTAGGAAAATATTGTTTTAGAGGATGTAGAAAAATCAATCTTATTAGGCAAAGAAGTTAATCAAACACTACAATGAAATGAAGAAGAAGTTTAAAAAATGAATAAGAAATCCAACAAATCACCTGAGCAAATTCATAATGGTCAGATAAGTGAAAACACATTATCTGTTAAGGTGAGCGACAAACCTTTTGAGCAATCTTCTTTCGAACAAGCAAATATCGAATTACAAACGTACACAGCTGGTGTCGACACACCAAAGAAATTGAATGACAAAACATGTGGAAGCTTTGTACCGGATAAGAGTACTACGACTTATGACCCTAACAGTTCCACTTCCACGGAGAGTGAGGAGGAGACAAAGCCTAAACCTAGCCAAAGACGCGTCACAAAAGGCACTAATAAGTATAGAGACCATGATGTTTGCATTGCAATACCTGCGGGAGCGAAAGGCAATATTCGGATAGTTGGTAATTCGGTTGCGCCAGTAAAACAAGTAGAGTTCGCTTTATATGATGCGGTCTGTGGGACTACACCAGAAATATCATCCAGTGAACAAAGTTATTTAAAAATGCAAAAAGACACTAATGCATTTCGTGTGGGTAACGGAGGGCGTAGTTTATTTACGAAAGGTTCAAAGATCAATGGTGCTTCTTTTGAGGGTGAAAATAGGGAATCGCCAATGCATATAGATCCACATAATGTTCAAGGAACTTTGATAAATGAAAGCAATGGAGGTACAAAAACGGAGGAGTTACTTGGCAACTCAAGAGTTGGTGAGAGAACGATAGTCATATCTGTTCCAGAAAATATTCAAACATATCAGGGGGAATCGCAAACAGGAAAAAAATCTCATTCTCAAACTAACGGAGATGATGTTGAAGCCAGTGCTGCGATCTCTAGATCTCATGGCAGCAATTTTACAAAACCATTAGTTAATGCAACTACATTGGACATGGAGACGCTGTCAGCTCTATTACAAAAACCTGGCGTTCGAGGCAGAGATAATCAAATCGAAATGGACACTATATCAAAAGTGGCATCTAAATCAAGCGCTAGAATAAATCCACTGAATAAAAGTGTCAGCAAACAATCATCTAAGAAGAAACCAGAAGTTATAGGAAGTAAAATAGCCATTAAAAAATCCAGACTCTCTTTACTAAGATCATCCATTCCAAAACCATCGCCAGTTAGCTCTTGGAGAAAGCCTTCGGTGAAACTTCATACACCAAAAAACAGCATTCAAGGGAGCTCTTCAAGACCTTCAAAGAAATATATAATACAAGAGATTGTGGTTGTACCAGAAGAAGAACTAAGCAAGCAATTTACAGATGTTCTTCCACCCAAACCTGTTGATGGAGTCTTCCATAAAGAAAATGTGATGTCTGAACGTGAAATAAGATTACATGACTTTAATAGTGGATATTCTATTGAGAATGGTAATCAGCTATTGCTACCTTCCTCCAATGAAATTACAGTCCCAATGCACCAGAGTAATACTACTAATACCGGTACTAATGCAGTAGATTCTCCATACGCAAACGAGCCCTTAGCGTTTAACCTCATCGATGATGAAAATGCAAAAAATGGTCCTAATCAGAATACTAGTAATCGACCGACCTCATCTCAAAGGTACACTTTTAACCCAATACATGACAGGGAAGTCCCAACTGAATACAATGCTAAAAATAAACCCATATTCATTGACCCTGCAACACACAGAATCATTATGGAAGCCATAAAAGCATCTAATGACTATTCTGGTGTAGTTTCTTTTCCAACTAGGATGCCGGAGGAAGAAACTAGCCACACATTTCAACATGAGATCAAACACCATGGAAAGACTGATCCCTCTGAAAATACAGTAGCATTTGAAGAAGTAACTGTAAAGGGGGATAAAGATGATTTGGATAAATTTCATACAAGCAACCTACAACAAAGTGAATTTTCAAAAACTAAGAGAGATAGAAGTACACAAAAAACAGAAAAAAATCTGAGAGAATCATTTGATAGAGACGAAAAATTAAATTTTGAAATTCCTGAAGAACTTATGTTAAATACAGGTCATCCATTTAGAGGTAATGACGATAACAATGTTTCTACGGCGGTTCTAGCATATCCTAGCCATATTGTACATCGAACGCCCTTAAACTTAGAGAGAAAAAAGAGCCAAAGCGGAACAAAAAAACGCAAAACAAAAACAAAAAGTTATAAGAAACTTTCACTAAAAAAGAATACACTCAAGGACAGTAACGTAATTGGAACTATTTTAAGTTTTAGTGAGCCACTAATCATAAAAGACTCTCAGACTGGTTTGGATGTATGCAAAGAAGTTCCTTTTATAGCAAAAAGAACTAAACAGAACAAGCACAAACAAGTTGTGCCTGAAACCATGGTTTACGTGGGTAAACTTCCAAACACGACCTATAATGTATTCTTTTCCCCAGAAAATACTCAATCTTATCAGGGTGATAAATATAGTGTTGGCAAGAAAAGTGAGCCCAGTGATCAAAGTGTTCGCAGTGATATGAAGAGCGTGAAAATTACCGAGAGTGAAAAGCTACACGCTCTAGGAGCTCTGGGGCCCAAGGGGATTTTGATTTTTGTTAATAAGAAAACTGAGTTGAATAGAAATCCTTTCGATGGAAATGTAAGGTATGCAGACGAAGAAGATTACTATGATCATAAGCACAAAAGCAGACCAGATGATTCAAAATCAATTAAGTCTTGGAAAACCTACAACGAAGATGAAGAAGACAAAAAAAGTAGTAAGCGAAAAAGCAGATCAGATGACACAAAGTCCAAAAAGTCGCAAAAATCCTATGACGAAGATGACGAAAAGCATAGTAAAAGCAAAAGCAGATCATTTGATACCAAGTCCAAAAAGTCTGGGAAGTCAGAGCAAGGTTCGGATCTTGATGTCACAAGTTTTCGAGATCCGAAACATCAGCTTTCATCTCATGATGGCGTCGTCATTGAGAGATCACCAAGTGGTTTAAAAACGACCAAGAAATACCCTTGTGGCTGTATAAAAATAACCAGAATTGATCCTGAAAAAGAAACTGTAACTGAAGAAATAACATCTGCATTCTGCCGAGACGGAAGTAACTGTGAGATCAGCCAGTCACAAAAGGGCGAACGGCTGATAAGATATGTAGACGATGGCTCTGGGTCTGGGAGAAGAAGAACTAAAAGTGGCCGAATGCCGGAATCTCCTCAACTTGACATTGTAGTTGAAGGACTGGTGAGCAGAAAACCAATCAAACCACAGGCTCCAGCTCAGAAAATGAAAGGAGCAAACCTAACAGGGACTTTGACTGTCAAAACCAACAGATGCAATGGAGTGTTGAACCTGTACATTGATCCAAGGCTGAGGAAGTGTATTCGAGATAATTTAGCATGCATGATGAACAACACACATGATAGATATAGAAGGCATTCGTGATAGAGGTGTCGGAGCCTGATGCAAAACGATTTTTATTAAATCAGAAGATTGTATTTAACTGTTTAGTTAAAAATATGATAGCACTCAACAAAACAAAATAAAATAATAAAAACAACGGATAGAAGTGTAACGTAATGTCAGTATAAATTATTGTACATTAAATAATAATTTGAAAACAGTTTAAAATTATTTTCGATTCTTGACCTTATTTGGTAAAATAGATTTCTATAAAATTGTGTGAACTATGTTAAGTACTGTTAAAAAGAATGAAACAACATTTTCAATCATTGTTTTAAGGCACCGACAATGCACATAGTAAAATGATTTGCCATTATAAGTTCAACATTAAATTGTGGGGCATACAACTATAGCCCAAACATTCAAAACCTCATGAATAACATTTCAAAAATTACCGATTATCAAACCTTTACCTCACCTTTACCTTTTGCTCACTAAATGGTATGTGTTTTTATGACACCCAACAATAAGGCAAATTTTATCAATAAATAAAAAAAAATAAATACCTTCAGGTTTTCTGATAAACAATGGGTAGATCCATCTTTAATGCTACTTTAATTATTTATATTCTACAAAACCTCCCCTAAAAAGAGATGAACCATCTTGTAGAAATGAAGGAAAGATGTTTTTGCTGCTCAATAAAGATAGCTTTGTTTATAATATATAATTTAGAGTGCATTTGCTAAATGCAATATTGTTTACAAGGTATTGGTTTAAATGGGGTTTGATAAAAAGATTTCCATTAAAAAATATCAATTAACAAGAATTGTCTAAACAAAAAAATGGCAAAATTTGAATTATACAATAGTACTTAATTGTGATCATTATTTAGAATAAATTATTATACTATACTAGTTTATTGTGTTTTATAGTTGATAGAAACTACCTACCTAAAAGGGGCTTGGTTGTGCAAAAAATTTACAGAAATCTTTAATTACAGGTTATGAAGAAACTAAGACGTTAGGTTTTCATACATTCAAAAAGAAGAAAATAAACAAAAATAATAAAAATTAAAAATAAACAATTTGATCTAAACAATTTTGTTACATGCATATTAACTACAAATAGAACATTGCATAGAACCGCACTAAGGATCTAACAGGAGTAACACTGGAAACAAAGATAAGTAAGTTTTGCTTTCCTTAAAAGTCTAGACTCAAGACTAATAATTGAGATTTGGCTTTTAATAGTAAAACATCTTGCAAAGAATATAATCAAGGTTGGTATCGTAAAATACCCAAAGAGCCTCAAAGGATATTTACAAATGAAATAGCTTGATTTAATATTCCCATTAGTCTGCAAGTACATAATACACCAGTATGTCTGAGGAAGACGGTCCATTGTTCAAGGACATGATATTGGAGATATCAGGAGAAGGGAGGGTGGACAGGACGATGGTGGAGGAGGCACGACCCATGTCACGGAGAGAGAGAGACCGAGGGGACGGTGAGAGAGCAGTGGCTCGGAGGCCTCGGTGTATCTGCAGGGAAGAGGACAAATCCGACCTAGACTGTCCGAAGCATGGTAAGTGTATGTGCATCAATAAAATTGACCGGAGATGTCCACATCACGGGGAGTGCATCTGTACACAGGACAAACAGGACAAGTTCTGTCCCGAACATGGCAAGTGTCTGTGTAAAGCGTTGGACAAGTACGACCGTGATTGTGTCAAACACGGTAAATGCACTTGCGGAGAAAAACATCCTGCTCACAACTGTCCCGAGCATGGAAAATGCTGTTGCAGCAATGGCAAACCAAGCCCTAAGTGCAGCAAACACGGTAGATGTGGATGTGGAGACTTCGACAAGTCAGACCCAGACTGTCCTCGGCACGGTAGATGTATGTGTACCGGAGTGAAGAGGCCAAACCAGCGATGTCCGTGGCACGGCAAGTGCATCTGCCCGGCGAGAGGAAGACATCCTAAATGTCCTGAACACGGGAGATGCGCTTGTAAAGACTTGAACAAGTATCACACGAGGTGTGTCAAACACGGGAAATGTAGGTGTAAAAACACGAGGAAGCCAGAAGTTACTTGTCCAGAGCACGGAAAATGTCTTTGCAAAGGAGTCTACGAACCTACTTGTCCGAAACATGGAGAGTGTCGCTGTATAAGTCCAAGATGTCCTATTCACGGAGAGTGCATGTGTCCTGACGAACGCCATCCTGACCCCGAGTGTCCGGTGCATGGATACGAAGAGGCCAGAGAGACGGCTAAAAGAGAAGGGAGGGAAGAAGAGCCAAAGACTGAGAGACCTTCGTTTTTAGCTGCAGATGATGAAGGGCCGTGTACTTGTCCATCTAAAGGTGTGATGGATCCTTATTGTCCTGAACACGGAAGTCATAAAACTAACGGAACAAAACGTGTTTCCTTCAATGATAAGCCCTGCTCCTGTCCTTCGTCAAAGGAACGCGATCCGTACTGTCCACAACATGGGAGGTACAAGCGGAAACACCACCCTGGGCATACTGGAGACCCTTGTACTTGTCCAGAAGGGAATTTAGATCCATACTGTCCTGAACACGGCAATTACTGCGGCGATGGTTCTAAGAGGCCAAAGAGATATGACGGACTTGTGTGCACTTGTGACCCCTGGTGTCCCATACATGGAAAAAGATCAGGAGCGTCTCGAAAGGCACCGGAAGACTATGGGGAGAACTGTACATGTCCAGCAAGCGATGTAAAAGATCCTTTCTGCCCTGATCATGGAGAGTACTACAAAACTGGTAGAAAAATACCTGGGTCTTATGGGAACTTGTGTACTTGTCCAAGCACGAGTGCGCTTGACCCTTACTGTAGAGAACACGGAATTTACAAAATTAGTCCTAAGAAAAGATCTAAAATGCCCGGAATATGCTCTTGCCCAAAAGGGAAGCACGATCCATACTGTCCTGATCACGGGCATTATGTCGGGTGTTCATTGCAGAGGTTCAGTGACGCTCACAAGACAGACCCGAAGTGTCCGAAACACGGTACGATGAGAAAACACAAGGCAGGAGAGAAAAGAGAGTGCACTTGCCATGGCAGAAAACCAGCCATGTTTAAGAAAGGAATATGCAAAACAATATGCGAATTGTCTCCGTGCTGCAGGTGCCTTTGCGAAGCTATATGTTGTAGATCAGCCTGTTGCAAGGCGTGCTTAGGGTCAGACCACAGCGGCTTTGTTGAGAAAAATGGAAAATCAACAGCCGAAAGGAAAAAGAAAGGAATATGTATACTTAGTAAATCTTCGTTGAAAGATAAAACGACTTCAGCAGACAAAGAGGCTACAAAGTTCAAAGGGAAACACCACAAGAAGAAAGAAGACCCTTGCTGTCAAGGAACTGTTGAGCTATGTACACCTCATAAATACAAGAAATGTGGTTTCTCATTCGACGTTACTTATAATAAGAACTGACCCCAAATTACTTGTATGGAATAAATAAGTTTCAAATGTTATGTAATCTTGCAATGAATTTGTGGCAAATGACATTTAATTTACAAAGTATAAAGATTTAATTCTAACCGAATGGTTCTTAAACTGTTTATTAATTGTTTTTAGATAGAATTTATTTTATTTTTTAACAATAGGGTATTATGAGAAATTGTAATATTTAGAGAGTATGAGAGAGGCTACGGAGTAAGTTAGTTTGTGTAATACTCACGAAGGTCTGGTTGGTCATGAGGACTCTGGTAGTAAGGTTGGCGGCGTTGAAGATGCTGATTCCCCCCGAGTCATCGCTAAATATCAGCTCTTCTCCTGAAAAAATAGTTTGAGTTAGAGTATGAGTATTATAAAACTTAAAGAATGGTTAAAGGTTAAGAGAGAATTGTGTAATACCTCAGTCATTATTGGTTTTCCACTCAATCAACATATAAAAGGAAATAAAAATCTTCCACCACAATAATTATTTCATAATATTCAGGATGGCAACTTGTAAATCTAATATATAAAATTCTCGTGTCACAGTGTTTGTCTGCAAACTCCTCCGGAACGACTTCACCGATCGTTATGAAATTTGGTGTGTAAATTCTGTAGGTATGCGAATCGGACGTAAACTATTTCCCGTTTCGAAATTCTTAAAGGGCTCCGCCCCAGTGGCTCTGGAGTTTCCCATGTTAACCTTATGAGAAATGGAATTAATGAATCTTAACAGCTGTTTCAATTAAACAAGTTGGTTCTGTTCTATGATGTTCAATAGCATTAAATTTACAAGGATTACCAACAGGGTGCAGCACTATTATTTCTTTTACATTTATGACAACAGCTAATTTGCAACCAAAAGGTGAGTGAGCGTAGCACCTGGAGGCGAGTTAGCGTAGCGAACGAGCTAACCTGAAGGCAAGTGAGCGCAGCGAACGAGCTCCAACCTAAAGGTGAGTGAGCGTAGCGAACGAGCTCCAACCCAAAGGTGAGTGAGCGTAGCGAACGAACTTCAACCTGGAGGCAAGTTAGCGTAGCGAACGAGCTAACCTGAAGGCAAGTGAGCGCAGCGAACGAGCTCCAACCTAAAGGTGAATGAGCGTAGCGAACGAGGTCCAACCCAAAGGTGAGTGAGCGTAGCGAACGAACTTCAACCAGGACGTGATTGAGCGATGCGAACGAGATCATCTTGAAAATTAAACGTAACGGTACTTTCTTTCCATCGGTCTGTCTTAGGGGAAACCTATAACTTAGGCGATACGAAGTTCGCCGGGTCAGCTAGTCTTTTTTATAATTAACTAGACAATTATAAAATAAATAGGCCATCTAAAACCACCGAAATTGAAGCTCAAAGACATATACCAGGTTTTATTTAAAGTACTGTGGTATACAGACAAAAACCTTAGGTTAGGTTTATTTTCCAATGTTTTTCTAGTTTTATATAGTATTTTAATTGCTAATTTTGTATTAGAGATTTTAAAATAATTTTAGTCTAGTGGTTATAGAGTCTTGGGCTTTAGGATGGTTAGCGAGACCGATTGTACCGTCAGCAAAATCACAACAATTTGAAGATATTTAAACCACTTAAACATACGGGTTGTTGTCTATCCGCGCACACGGTCGACCAAAAAAATCAGCCAGTCGCTTATTGAACACCACAGGAGTCAGTGAACTTCAGTTTGAGTTTTGTTGTTTTTCTTTTCTATTTTTTCTTGTTTTTGTGTCTTGGCAGTGCAGGGTTAAACATAATTTTATTAATGACAAACTGTAACTGGCGTTAAAACTGAAAAAGAACCCACCTGATATCCCTAGTTGAGAAATTTTAGACCACTTTCACTTTTAGGAGAACGGTCCAAACTCCTCAAACAAACACTATGTAAAAGTATTTTCTGTTGTCAATTAGGAAATGACACTAGTATTGGAGACTTCAGGACCTACCTGATATCCAGGAGCCGTTGTGGCGTAGCGCGGTTAGGTCGTGTGACAGAATGTCCTGCAGCTTGAGTCTTGTCCCCTTCACTCTGGGACCCTCATCAGGCGGCGTCAGCAGCACTACAGAGGTGACTATCAGCGCCAGCACCATCATGATCACCAGCAGCGCGATCAGGATACCGCGCCAGTTGCGCTGGTTGGTGTTGCTGGACACCAACTGCAACAGAAACAACATGTTTTAGAAATCGTTTAGAAAACCTTGAAACTTTTATTGGTATGTATTTGAAGGATGTTTGCAGACATTTCACGATCAGTAAAATGCAACTCATAAAGGATTTGGGATCTGGAATCTGATCCTCAGGAAAGAAGGTAGCTTAACATGACAACGTTGGTGTAAAACCTTTTGAAGAGCAAGCCTAGAGGTAGAGTGGCTTCGACCTCCGAGGTCCCGGTTTTAATGTGCTTATCACTAAATGGTATAGCTGGTCCATAAGGATGAAGAATATAACCAATTGGTTAGTAAATATAGTAGTAAATATATTACTAACCAATATTTTACTCATAAAATATCTAATGGCTATTTATGTACAAGAGGAATTAAAGAGTTCGTCAACATTCTGCGCAGCTTGAGGCAATGTTTTGCTCGATAGTGTCGGTTGAGATTCATGGAAAGTTTCAAAGTTCTGACGGAAAGAGGAAACGGTTTGAACTGTCGGTGTTAACTCAGTCTAACTTTGTTGTCCGCTGAAGAACTTGACTTCTTCATCCAACCTAATTGCTTTTGGAAACTCACTAATGTCTGCGTCACTTTAATGGCAAACATGTTTCACATTGAATATTTTTTACTTCCGAGTAACCCCTAGCAGGATGGATTTAGAAAAAGTTCGGTTTAGCGCCGTTTATAAAAAACACATACATATAAAGAAGAGTTTTTTGTGATTTATATATTTATTTCAAAAGTATATTAGTGCAGACTATACAATTTTTAAACAAAGGAGTGAGAAAAATATGGGATGGGTAGAGTTTTTAAAGACGAATAAAGGAAAACTTTAATTAAATGGAGATGTATAGATCGTATTAAAAGTAAAATGATTTCTTATTCGCCTGTTGTTATAGTGGGGGCCCAACAATAATGTTATTTTGTATTGAAACAATCCATCAATGGGAGTTTTGGTAATTTATGACTAAAACGACACCAATTTATTGTATTTTATCGTGTTTTATTAATTGTATTTTGTGATTATTGTATTTATGTCATTTGTTTTCATTCCTCCTAATACAAATTAACTTTCAATTACTTTGGTAAGACACTCTAGAACGGTTTAATTGGAAAAGTCAATATTCTAAGAGACCGCCACTGCTTCTTTGATCAAGTTGAACAATGACATGATCAAAAGCTGGTAGACACTCGTTGCTCGGTTTGATTCAAACTCCTCTGCCTCCTGTGGAGTTTTGGCCTTTTTTGATTAGAGGATATAATTAGAATGACTCGGAGTAATAAGAAACTATTTTCAACCGGGTAAAGCACAACGGTTTTATCATGAGTTCATATCTAAAAAATTACTATGACATAAAAAAGTAAAATCAATTTTAGTATATTTACTGACGCTCACACACCCTCATCGACACATTGACTATACATACTATGTATGCATTGAAAAAGATATGATATGTTAGGTACATTTAGTTTATATGGCATGGTTATATGTTTCTACTTTTATGCTGTTTATACTTTTATTTACATGTCAGCTGACTATAAAATATTAATATGATCAGTATTACGTGAAGTGTTAAAATATAGGTATTTACTCAGGGGAGGTATAGAAGAGGCTACGATGACAGCTGAGGGCTTCTTATTAGCTGAGAGAACGCCATTACCGTAACAAAACATTCAACAGCCAGCGGCCTCGGTGGCCTATTGGTTAGCGTACCGGGCTGATATACTATTGGTCCCGGGTTCGAATCCCGCTAGTAGCATTAACTTTTTGTCCAAGATTTTTTTATTATCAGCAAGTTTGGTTGGTTTGGTTTGGTTATTACAGTTTAATTTTATTATTAACTCATTATAAAATTTTAATTAAACAATTTCTAGTTTTATTTAATAAAAAGAATTATTTTTCCGATTACTAAACTTTTGTTATATTATTTCTTTATCAGCAAGTTTGGTTAGTTCGGTTAGGTTATGATAGTTTAATTTTATAATTAAAAAATTGTAAAATTGAATTTGAGGCATTTATAATTTTATTTTATGAACAGAACTATTTTTGCGACTAGTAAACCTTCATTGCCAAAGTACTCTCTACTACAGCGCTGTTCATGGAGGAATTTTGAACTAAATGCCTCATTTGTACCTCCCCTAAGTCAGACCCTAAAATATATCCTACCGGAACACTAATGTCAACTACAAACAGTTCACATTATCAATTATTCCCATGTTAAATTTGTAGCCAGCTTTTTTATCAAAATCGTTGTAGTTGGTGTAGCCACCTACAGATTGTGCTGATCTAAATTACTAAATTCTGCTGAATACACAATCTTTTTAATCAAGTCAAACTTAGGGAATGACTTATGATGAGTTTTGGCAACTGTTACGACCCATCAACCTGGTCAGCAACAAAAAATAAGGTATGAAATAGAATTTTAGATACTAGCGCATTCTGTGACTGGCTCACACAACTACATTCTTTTTTAATAAAAAATTGGCTACAGGTGGTCCATATAGATGGGAAGTCTACTTCAGTCAATAGAATTTCCAAAGAGGCGTGGATAAAATATTGTTCTAATATTCAACCGCATACTGAGTCATAGGCCGCATGAAGAAAATAAATATCATACTTTGATCTCTTTAACCATTGACCGGAACATTGAAATAGATCAAAATAAACTAATACTGCTGTAAGATTTATTTAGTGATTCTCAGAAAAGCTTTGTTGGGAAAGCTATCCGAAAGCTTTAAAAGCAAAGAGCATACCAGAAATGAAGCGCTCCTTTTGTGTTGAGGTTCAAGACGCTAACCATTTGTGTTGGCAATTGTAAATATGCCTAACCTAGCAATGGATTTTTCATTGATTAACTATCTATGGTGATTAATTTGTGTAGATATTTTTTATTCACGTACACAGAGTTATATAAGTGATTATTTTCTTGATCTCAACAATTTTCATTATATTTTTTATATACTTACACAAAAACATACAATGTATTTATTTTTCTTTATACAGAGCACAATGCAAGCCATTTGATCCTATAGTATCGTACAAACTATAGGGATAGATCAATAGCAGCTACGTTCACAATGGCCCGTACATTTCGTAAATGGATATTGGCTTTGTCATTCATTGTCAGAGGAATTATTTCTGTGAAGTTAAGTGCTTTCAGGATGAACCTTTCTTATTTTAGGTAGATCATGTATTTTTTGTCCCAGGACGCTGGGCACGAGCCCGGAATTGTTTTTCAAATTACTTCAGGCTAGACCTAGGGGTTGCGGCATTATCACTAATAAAATCTGTTTGTGATTTGGCTGGATTTGAACCTGGGACCTTATAGGGACTGAAGTCCCACGCTCTAACCACTGAATGAGGTAAACCATGAATAGGCTGTGTTACGTTAACGTATTATCATTTTTAAATTGTTGGTTTTGCCTATTTATCCTCGTTTGTAGACTAGGCAGACATACGGACACACTTTTGAAGACATGTATTAAACGCTTGATTGTACTTCAATTCTTCTGTATTATAGCAACAGGGGCTTTGAATTATTAAAATTGTATACTATAGATGCGATCTACAAAAATATAGAAAAGCTATAGTTGTATATAGTTTGATCGTATACAATTACACTAACATGTTAAGCTAACACCAAACAACATTCAACAGGTTAAACTATTTAAATCAGGCTTTTATATTTACAGTATATGGTTTACAAATTTAATACATATTTTTTATATAATAAAACACTTAAATAAACCTTAAGTGGAAATAAATTGAGCTAAACACTACAGCCTATTGAATTTGTTATATGTTAATTTTATATTTAAGTGTTAGGCATAGCCTACTATTATTAAATTATCACAATAGTTATGTTGTGGGGTTTCTGTAGGTTAGGTTTTAAAGGTTACCTTTGAAATAAATGCTTCTTTTAAATCGGGGTAATTGAGTAACGGTGAAAAGTAAGGAAGATTAATGGACGCTGTTTCAAGGGATAAATGAAATCGGTCGTCAAAGAGTAGACAAATGGAAGTGTGGCGGTGACGTCACACGACATGTCCGAACATGTACAACGTGAGTAATGGTGGACATGCCACGTGGATGATTAAGCGTCTTCGATACCGATACAAACATATGGGAGCAAACCCCGCTCAATATGATTGTGACGTCACTTGACATGTCCGAACATGTACAACGTGAGTAATGGTGGACATGACATGCCACGTGGATGATTAAGCGTCTTCGACGCCGATACAAACATATGGGAGCAAAACCCGCTCAATATGATTGTGACGTCACTTGACATGTCCGAACATGTACAACGTGAGTAATTGTGGACATGCCACGTGGATGATTAAGCGTCTTCGACGCCGATACAAACATATTGGAGCAAAACCCCGCTCAATATGATAGTGACGTCACTTGACATGTCCAAACATGTACAACGTGAGTACAGTTAATGGTTGACATGCCACGTGGATGATTAAGCGTCTTCGATACCGATACATATGGGGTCAAAACCCGCTCAATATGATTGTGACGTCACACGACATGTCCGAACATGTACAACGTGAGTAATGGTGGACACGCCACGTGGTTGATTAAGCGTCTTCGACACCGATTCAAACATATGGGAGCAAAAACCCGCTCAAAATGATTGTGACGTCACTTGACATGTCCGAACATGTACAACGTGAGTAATGGTGGACATGCCACGTGGATGATTAAGCGTCTTCGACGCCGATACAAACATATGGGAGCAAACCCCGCTCAATATGATTGTGACGTCACTTGACATGTCCGAACATGTACAACGTGAGTACAGGTAATGGTTGACATGCCACGTGGATGATTAAGCATCTTCGACACCGATACAAACATATGGGAGCAAAAACCCGCTCAATATGATTGTGACGTCACTTGACATGTCCGAACATGGACAACGTGAGGAATGGTGGACATGCCACGTGGATGATTAAGCGTCTTCGACGCCGATACAAACATATGGGAGCAAAACCCGTTCAATATGATTGTGACGTCATTAAACATGTCCGAAAGTAAAAGAAAAAAATGCATCTTTGACTCCAATGCAGATATATCGAAATAATCAATGCTCGCTGTTATGTGTAGAAGTGCGGAAGTTAAACAACAGAATAAAGAATAGGCTACATGACAACTCCTTATTCTGTGATTTATTTCCTCACATAAAAACCCTAGTAATTTTGTTTAAGTAAAGTTATTTCAGTAATTTGAATAAGTTATTATTATGTTGGCGAAGTAGTATCTGTTGCATCTGTTCATAACCTCCTCTAATATAATGCCGCGACGTTAGTGTGCCGACGTCGCTCCGGCCGGTTTGTTGGTTTATTTCCATGGTTATAACCGTTATAACAAACACGAAAACATACACATTGAGTATACGCTCTATTAGGAATCACGGAAACAGCTGTTTCAGAAGGCCGGAACAGCGGTGTTGCCAATCTTGTATCACCGCGGCCTTGTTTTCGAGAAGGCTATATCAGTAAAGTTATCTGCTGTTCGTTCATAGCATGAAATCCACATGGAAGCTATTGTGGAAGCTACATTATGGACGCGCCAACGTGCCAAGTTAACAAACAGCTTGTTTAGAGGATAGTGTAGGTGCCAGTAGCAAACAAAAAAGTAGTTCATCACACGAGCAAAAATAGTATTTTCTCCGAAAATGTCTTTCGGCCTAGAGCTCATCTTATTACAGTCATTGTAATCTTTAGCGATAAATTGTTTAAAAAACAAAACACTTTCCTTCCTGATAAACTATTGTCGGGACTGAAACGTCGTAAGTTTGTTGCAGTAGAAGTCACACTTTAGAATGACAGAACATAATACGCAATGTTCAAAGTGAAATATTCAGAATTTCTCGGTCGAAGTTTGTGCAGAAACATTTTCTTCGCTCCCAGGTGACACGTAAACCCTTGTGAGAGCATTGAGGCATACAACCGTCGTGAATGAATTACCACCCCTCGCAGCCGTTGTCGCTTTGTTTGAGTAAACACTGTTTGTAGATCATTGGCTTATAAACGAATGGTTGGTGAGCTAACTCCCAATGATACAAAATAAATGTAATAATAGTTGGTATTTGTTTACTTTTCATCAGTTTGATTTGGATATTACTTTATGAATCTTGAGTAAATAAGTTTGCTAAAACCTATGAAGATTATATTCCAATTTTTTTATGCTTCGGAATTTTATAGTTTCAGTATAGACGGGATTGTGAAATAACTTGATTTTAAAATTGCATAAGAATATCATAAGTATTTTTACTAAAACAATACACTGGTTTGTAGAAATATAAAGTATGACTACTTTGAAATGTTTGTATGAAAACTTTTTCATGTGAAAAATATAATATAGCCAGTTAAAATATGGGTATTTTGTCTGTCCACATAACACATTGATTTATTAAAATATATCACGAATGGAGCTTTTAATAAAAATGCAAACTGATTTGTACAACAATAAATCATTTTTATATATATTTCAATCCAAAGCGTCGTTTTATCATCTTTAAAGTGGCAAACTATTTATAGAGTCTTCATCGTTATTTATTGTACCATTCATTCGTTTTCTATTATGTAAGGTTATATACTTTTAAAAATTTGTATGCAGGTATTTAGAATACTCCGTAACTCTGAAGAATGAATTTATTTAATATACATTTTCAGTACCGGTTATCACAGAGATTTAATAATCTTTTAATAATTCAGACTGCTTCTGAAATCCCTATAAGTTAACTATTCGTAACTGCAATTTAGTAAAACATTATGGGTTACCTCCAGTTATACCTTTTATTTGACTTATATTATTTACATTATTTGTTATATACAAGTTTGCTTTTGTGGACCACGTACTCAACCCCCTGTAATTCCATTGAACATAGAACTACAATTATTATATTCAATGGTTCTAGCGCTCAAATGTTTGAGAGGTTTTATTCATGAAACAGAAAACAGCTGATGTCAAACAATACACCATCTGTTTCATATCCCCAGATTTCGCTTGATAATCAATTTCGTCTCGGATGTTGGTACAACTGGACATCGGAAAACGTCATCTGTCACTCCTCTGTAATCTATAAATATATTTTGATTTATTGACGTTCCAATACAAGTTTAACCAGACTTGTAACGACCAATCGTATAGTCTATACAGGGTGACAAAAAAGTCTGGAAACGGCCTAATATCTTTTTAACTAAATCCGTTAGAAAAGTCAAACCTTTCACATCAACTTACATGTATAAAAACGACTTTTTCCAAGAGTTTTCATGTTTTTACCTCTACCAGGGGACGACCCACGAGGAGTTGGTACGTAATCTTTAATGTAAGCATAGGTTGATATGCACATCATTTCAAAGATCTGGTGAAGTGGAGTTCATTGCCGGAAACCGCGTCTCAAAAGGTTCATCCGTTACAAAATGGCGGCTGTTCAAAGTTCTTGTGGAATATACCTTTACAGGCCTTAGTATTGGTAAATACTCGTATTAAAGATTATCTTGAGAGCTGAAATTGTATTTTAAAGTCAACTAGCTCATAGACTAAGTTTATTCAATCTTCAAAACAAATTTAACCGGGTTTTAGATTTCCCGGCTAATTTTGACTATGAGTATTTACCATTACTAAGGCCTGTGCAGGTATATTCCGCAAAAACTTTGAAATGCCACCATTTTGTAACGGATGAACCTTTTTTAACGCGGTTTCCGGCATTGAACTCCACTTGACCACACCTTTAAAATGATGTGCATATCAACCTACGCTTACATTAAAGATTATGTACCTACTCCTCATGGGCCGTCCCCTGGTGAAGGTACAAAAATGGTAATGCTTGCAAAAAGTAGTTTTTATACATATAAGTTGATGTGAAAGGTTTGAATTTTTTAACGAATTTAGTTAAAAATATATCAAGCCGTTTCCAGACTTTTTTGTCACCCTGTATATAATCCAATGTATGTATGATTGTTTGTTTGTTTGTTCGTCCTTTATGGACTCCGAAACCACTCGACAGATTGTAATGAAACTTTTAGGCATTATTAAGCATTATTCAAGGATGGTTTGTGTGAAGTTTGGTGCAGATCCGTCAAAAGGGCTCTACCCCAGTGGCACTGGAGTTTCCCATGTTAACCCTATGAGAACTCATATTTAAATGGAATTAAAGAATCTTAACAGCTGGTTCAACTAAACAATTTGATTCTGTGATGTTAAATAGCATTAAAAAGTTTACCAACAGGGTGCAGCACTATTATTTTTTTTATTTATGACAACAGCTAATTTGCAACCAAAAGGTGAGCGAGCGTAGCGAACGAACTTAAACCTGGAGGCGAGTTAGCGTAGCGAACGAGCTAACCTGAAGGCAAGTGAGCGCAGCGAACGAGCTCCAACCTAAAGGTGAGTGAGCGTGGCGTACGAACTTCAACCAGGACGTGATTGAGCCATGCGAACGAGCTCATCTTGAAAATGAACGAGCAATTGACATAATACCACATTAGGACAGGACGACGTCTGTCGGGCCAGCTAGTGGTAAATAAAAATTACAGGTAAATTTAGTTTGTCTTCGATTTTAGTTGAATGGAAGAATAGATCTTCAGAGTATAGAATACAACCATTGATTAAACATACTTAATTGTATATTTTATTGTCCTCAAGGATCAGCTGAAGACAGCTTTAAAAGAGTTTTAATTAGTTTATGCATAAGGGGGTTTGTTTACTAATTTTAGTTTGTTATTTATTCAAATTTACAATGCCTTTTCACAAACATCATAAATTACACTGTTAAACTGCTAGTTCCTGGTTGAGACCACAGTTACTGAGTTAAAGCTTTGTTTCCCTTGTCTGTGGTTAAAGACAAGAAAATCGTTTTCAGAAAGGGTTTGGTAAAATAATTTAGGGCCCAGTAAGTTTACCGAGGACTCCAAGGACACATTTTCTTAGGTTTTCGTAAAGCGTAAGATTGATACTATTTTACACTTTATTGAATTGAATAGTTTTGACAGATATAACAGATATTACAGTTATCAAATATTAAATGTTTTCTACAGTAGTTTTTTTTACAACTATTCAATACGCTGTTGTGAAACTCATAGCAAGTTACTAAAAAAGTTACGAGTTAGAAAACAAACAAATGAGTTAAAATAAACTAAAAACACGTGGTAAACGAATCAGAACCAAGCAGATGGAAACCTTTAGAGCCATCGGAGTGGGACTTACAATTTAATTACCGAGAGACAACTTTTATCCAAGAAAGTGCCAAACAAAGATTTAATGTCCGCCGGCCATCATCGACTTACGAACTTTCACTTCTCGTAAAAACTTTTGGTCTGAAATTGCTTAATGAATTTACAAATTATGGACCGTTTTGCTTACTCGAATTAGCTAGATCAAAATTATTAGAGCATGAGATCTGTTTATTTGTTACTTAAAAGTATGTAATAATATACGAATTTACAGATCATACTGGACCCTTTATAAATAAACTTATTTATATTTAAACCTGTATGTACGTAGTAGGTTGGCAGCTTTGGCTATTATCCAATAGTCAATGCTAGTAGTTAAATATTTTGAATTGAAATCATAATTAATGTATAACGAAGGATGAAATATAATTTTTTAATTCCGTATATTATATTAATGCTATTACTAGAATTAAAGCTTTGATATTATGTGTTGTGAAAATACTAAGGGAACTTTATTAATTTCGCACAAAAATAAGATTTCACTTGTTTTCTAGTACGTATGGATGCATTTTTTGGAAGTTCAAGTGTGGTTTTTGGTCAGAGAAATTATGTTTGAAGTACAGTAATTATTATAAAATAAGATTTAATTACTCAAAAGCCGCGTGACTTTTATCTTAATTATTTGGTTGCAAAATTATAGTTTTCGAGTCAAAACCTCTTTTGAAAAGGAATACTATACTGAATACTCCAAAGTTTAATAGTTGTGTAAAATATTATGCAACATATTTTCAAAACGAGGCGTCTGTCTTAAAATTAAATATGGGAAACTGAATTCCTATATGTGCAATTGGTGCAATTTACTTAAATCCATAGAGGATTAAAAATTATTAGAGGATTAATCTTACACTTTCCAGAACAAATAACTTTGGCAGAAATATAAAAAAATTACAACATTGTCTAATGGAGTTGAACCTTGACAATTATATCTTGATGTAACTTAGTAGCTACTAATTAAATTGGGTTTGGCGATAAGATGTTGTTGAAATTAATCTAATCCAAATCTGTGCTTTAGATGAGGCGCAGAGAGATCAGCAACTTCTGACAAACAACTCTAATGAAAAAAGCTTAATTTGGTCTCCAGAGCCGAGAACAACATGCAAATGCGCGTCAAACATGTCTGAAGGCCATTAGAGATTTCGCGAACAATGTTTAAATTTTGTGGGGAAATTAGGTACTTTTAATACGCTTAGTGTTAGAAACAATCTTACATTGTTCAACAGTAGTAATTTGAATTTTTTTAGTGTTTTTGAATAAAGGTCGCCGTAAACCTGTTTTTGTCTAAATTTGAAAAGATCTAACAGAAAGGTGCGAGCTGTCCATAAATATGAATATACTAACTCTATAAGGTAATCATTGGTACCCCCTATACATTCCCCACATACATACCCCACATACATACCCCTATACATACCCCACATACATACCCCACATACATACCCCCTATACATACCCTCTATACATAACCCCCTATACATACCCCCCTTTACATACCCCCAAAACATATCCCATATACTTAAGTGTTGAGCGTTTCAAAGTAAAATTCCCTCCAAAATGAGAAATTTCCCCGTAATATATTACTGAGGGGGTGTGGAGCGGTAGATTGTAGCAGCGATGATCAGTTTTATCCTAAAAATGGTACTTAGAACTACAGTTTTAATCGCTTCCAAGTAAGAAATGTCCCTCGCAATATCACCCCTAGAAGTCGGAATGTTAGCGGAAGGATCAGTTGCGTTATCCTGAGATCGCAGACAGCAGCTTTAAGTGCCCTTGCCTCGAGGATCTGTTACTACTTCGATAACATCTCGAATTCCGTCGACGACTGTAATACAACGCTTGTTCTACTTGAAACATTCGAGATCAAAGGATACAGAACTAAAGTACTCTCATGTACCGCTTTGAGACAGGACTTCAAGTCGCAAAACATCCGACGTCCTGACTTGTCTCTAGGAATTTGTTCACATTCCAGATTGAATAGATGCTTTTACCTATTCGGCTAAATTTAAAATCTGATTGGTTTACTGTCAATATACTAACAGATTATAAAATACTTTTTTGGTTTGTCTAAGGCGTGTTAATGCAATATTACACTCAAGACGAATCAAATAATCTAACTGGTATCAAAACGAATTTGTATGTTGACCTAGTATTCTAGTTGAAAATTCGTGCTGTGTAATATAGGTTATAAATACTCTGGATACCACAAGATACACTTGTAAATAATAATGAAACTCGCTCGCAAATAAAGGCCTTTTTATTTATTTATTTATTTGTATAACAGAGTTTACCACAAACCTTTATAGTGTGCTGTGTGTACTAATAAATACTATGGTGTAAATCTATCTTATAACAGAATTACGAGTTTATATGGCATGAGGCAAATTTAGTTGCACGAGCCGTTCATATACACAGAGTGTGTTTCGACCAAGTTTCTACTCCCTACCCTAGTTTTTCGATACCGATACTTTGATCGGTGTTGTGACATAAAAAACGATGCAGTTTTCTTACTTAGATAACTTTCTTAGATAATCTAAGTAAGTAGTCTTTTCAGTTTGGTTTGGTAAAAAATCTAAGGTTTGGACAGAAATCAGTGATAATCAGCAGGACACAATCGGTGGCTCAGTTTTTTTCCTTTCCATTCTAAAGCTGGCTTTAATTTTTAAATGGGACATTGACTACGTAAAGTGACTCTTTTTGACTCGAGCTCAAGTTTCGCCGGAAAATTAGCGAGGGTTGAAATGACGCTTTTCGCCCGTGTTATAAACTTAAGTTTTCTTCATATTAGGCTATAACGTTATTAATTTATCAAACTAAGTTGCAAAACAAAAATACTTTATGTAAAGAAAATCTAACAAAGCGACTTATAACTTGTTTTAAATTTTGCTAATGCAAACTAACAGCGGATTAGTAAACGATTCAATCATTTCGTCTATTATGAATGTGTTAGAGTACATTATCGTTATATCGAACTATTGAAGTGAAGAAATGCAAGAATAAGGTACGACCAATTAAGTTAATCGAAACATAATTTCGACTCATTTCTTGCAATCAAAGTTTACAACAGCTGACATTTACTCGATAGGGACTAAAAAAGCTTTTTACCCCCTAGGGAGTAAAATAACTACTTTAATTACGCAAAGCTTGTATTAAAAACATCAGTTTTTGCTGCATTTGAACGATGTAGGATTATTGTAATAAACGCGCAAGAAAGATTGCAGCTATTATTTAAACATGGCCATATGCAACAGTTTGATTCAGCGAGTAGACCATATCAATGCTGGCCGACTTGGCAACAAAGGAAATATAAATCAGAATGCACCCAGTTGTCAACAGTTCATTCAATCCGTCTGCATACCTTTGTCTTAAACATAGGATATTTTGAAAAATCTTGGAAAATATAAGAAAAATTAGCGACAATTCAATGTTTAATCCATACGAAATTGTAGTTATCAAGTTCTACTCATAAAATTAAATATATTACTGTAACACCAAACGAAATAAAAATCAATCAAAGGGAAAAATAACTGAATTGCTTCAACAAAGTTTGGAATTAAATTTATCGTAAAACAAACATTAGCAATACAATAAATCATAGATTTCAAACTACTGTAAATAAGTCGATTTCCCTTACGAAAAAAACTGTACTTTATAGCTCATTCTACCACATTAGGAAAATATAAGAACAGTTTTTACATATTTCTACCAAAATCCACACTTTATTTTATTTTTTTAAGGGGGCTCATTCTATTTCATTTTTTTTAAGAAAGAAAATATGCTGGAATTATTGAAAAATCATTGAAAACTAAATAAAATTTAGAAACTTTTTTTGTCTCTTGCAATTTTTTTGTAAGGTTAATGGTTTTCGTGAAATTTTGCATCAAATATTTTAAATGGCCGCCATTTTGAAACGGTTAATGATTTTTAGCGAATTTCCCTATAGGGAAGTAGCTATTACCGTAGGTCTCATGGTAAGACTTAGGCCCGGGACCGATTTACTTTTTCATTTTGATGTCCCCAGAGGCCAAAAACACCACTCGTTCAAATTTTTATATATGTATATATATATATATATATATATATATATATATATATATATGTGTCCGTGAACACGATAACTTGAGTAATTTTTATCCGATTTTGATGAAATTTGGTTTGAAGGTGTAAGGCGGGATAAACTTGAATGAGTTCGCGATCCAGCATGATCGGACCATGGAAACAGGGTTTTATAGGGGGTTTTATGGGGTAAAAATTGGTTTTTCTCACTTTTGACCCTCAAAACACAAAATTTCCCAATTTTTCTCTAAACCTTCTTAAAGAGCTTAAAAAAACAAACAATTCAGTATATCAAAGTGTTTTTGTACGGTTATTGGTTACGGAGGAAACTAAAAAAATGGTAAATTTAAAATTCCCATGTTATTCTTATGGAGAATATAGTAAAATGTTGTAGTTTGCTTGTTTATGGATATCTTTTGATCAAACTTGGCAAATATATTCATTTTATACCAAGCAATAATTATTTTACTTAAAACACACAATTTATTAGTTTCCTTGTAGCGGCAAACCTAGGTACTCGTTAAACCTAATGTTATTTAAATAGATCAATTGAAAATCAATTCAGCCAAATGGAAATTCGCTTAGGCGTCAGGTTTGCTGCAGCGGGGGTATTTAGTATAATTTCTAACGATAATAGGTCTTAATAAGATTAACATTTTTGAAAAATATCAAAGCTGTATCTCAAACCGTTTAGGAGTTATTAGTTTTTTTTGTAAAAAACACATAAATACTGACAGTCGGTAAACTAGACACCACAGACCCATGTTCCTATGGTGAAATGTGTTTGTCTTGACCTAAGGAATAACACTATATACAATAGTCCAGTCAAGTAAAACATCCGTGTGTGCAAAAGGTCATGTAGTTCTGGTTTTTTAGTATGTTGTTAGGACCTATACCACAAGTAAGAAACCAAGTTTGCAGCTTCGAAAGACCTGTGCTACCGGCGTAGTAGCCAAAAAACCGTAAAAATTGTACACTTTTTTCACTTTTTGCTAAATATCTCCTAAAGTATGCCTCTGACATAAAGTGTTGCCTTATTCTTTCTTAATAAAATTCGCTACATTTTGAGACTATAACGACTCCAGTACGTCTATTATTAGTGAATATACCATACTTTAAAAACTATATAAATTTTAAAAAAAATAAAAAAAATTTGTCATGGTCAATTATTTTGAGCCACATCGTTAAAAATACACATCCACCAGAAAATATATACAGGAGTAAATGAAAGAAAATTTTATAAGCTTTAATTTGAGCCCCAGCTAGCACTTATAGATAACAAATAGAACGTGATCAACAGATGTTAAAACCAGTGTGGAAATAATTATCAACATTATTTACAGTTTATACTCCACCTGTTGCTTTTGTTGTTGGCATTGACCAAAAACACCCGATCAGCTGATCAGAGAAGTTTTGGTCTGGTTTATGGAAAGATCTGACTATCTATCAAAGGAAGGGGTGGCCGAGACATGCAATTTTTAACAGTGTTTTGGCAAGGTGGTCAATGGGAATAAGTTTAATGATAAACATATGTAAGGTATTAGAAAGCTTCTGACGTATCCTTTGTCCCACTGGAGAACTGCATATGGATATGAGGCCTGCTCGTATCATTCGAGATAGCAATGATGTGATAAACTCAGAACCTGGTTAAAACTTCACCGGCCATTTAAAGTTACTGACTGATGTCTTTCAGTATTGGTTTAGTGGGAGCTCCTGCGATAAATTGTCACATAGCCCAACAACTTGGCATAGCCGTTTGGTCAGGCCAAAAACAAATTCAGCAATTTGCTCAATATGGTAAAAGTAAATAACTTGCTGATTTGGCTTAGGTTTTCATAGAAAAAAACTCCACCAAGAAAGTCTTAAGATTGGCAGGGATTAAATACTACTACTACTACTGTGGCTCTTTATGATGGTGACATTAAAATTGACACTTTGAATCGCCTTCGTTACAAGACGTTTGCCTCTTTGAAAAACATCAACCTTGCCCGTCTACCACCATAGAGGCCACCATGCTCTTCGGTGCAACCACCAAGATCAGAAATGGTTTGGTGTTGACAAAAATCCTACAGATTGAGGATAAAAGCTCGACTATCAAGGACTTAACCCTGTTTCTTCTATTATGGATACTGTTCCCAAAATGCTTCTACGCAAAATATCGTGTAAGTGCAAAAAGGGTTGCAGCGGCAGATGTAGCTGCCGTAAAGCTAGGCTGAAATGTTCCGTCCTTTGCCAAGCCTGTAGCGGAAAATCATGCAAAGATACTCCCAGACTGGATCTGAAGGCTTCAGATGACGAGGACAAGGATTTTACAATTGAGTTTTCATCGGTCAACCCGGCCAACATCGGCAACAGAGCAGCACCCCCTTTATTTTAACATTTTCCTGAACCAGGGTTGTCGAAATGCAAGAAAACTAATTACATACTTGTGTTATTATAAGTCACATGTAATACAATTATTCCATTTATTATATGAACTATCCATAAAATGGTGCTACATGTTTGCCGTCAAGAGTATGTTTTCTGCTAATTCCAAATTTTAATAACCCAATATTTTTAATGCTTTTCACGGCTGAAAAGTTTTCTCAAAGAGGAAATGTGGTATATAAGAGGAACGTTAAATTTATTTTTTACACAAATACTAACCATTTATCCTTTAACTACAAGAAGTAATAAACAAAATAAAGTTTTGTCTTGAAAGGCAAGTATAAGCGATAAACCTTTTGGTTTAGTTTTTTTTTAACATATACTTACATGACAAAGTAGCATTACTTTTTATTACAGATGTGTTAAATAGTTTGTTTACTTTTATTTCTGCGAAATCCCATCCATACATAATATGTTATCTTCCATTTTTGAAATATCCATTGGGTCAATACGTGCTCGCTGGGGCTCAAATTAAAGCTAATTAAATTATCTTTCATTTACTCCTGTATATATTTTCTCGTAGATGAGTATTTTTAACAATATGGAACAAAATAATTGACCATGACAAAACTTTTAAATTTTTTTTTAATTTCTTTAGTTTTTAAAGTATTGTATATTCACTAATAATAGACGTACTGGAGTCGTTATAGTCTCAAAATGTAGCGAATTTTATCCAGTCTAAGAATGAATAAGGCAACACTTTCTGTCAGAGGCATACTTTAGGAGATATTTAGCAAAAAGTGAAAAAAGTGTACAATTTTTACGGTTTTTTGGCTACTACGCCGGTAGCACAGGTCTTTCGAAGCTGCAAACTTGGTTTCTTACTTGTAGTATAGGTCCTAACAACATACTAAAAAACCAGAACTACATGACCTTTTGCATGCAAGGCCGCTTTTTTATGTTTAATTTGACTGGACTACAAGTGTCCAGAGAGTTACGGGACGCCCTGTATAATTGTAGTATTCAAACAATTATACACCAAACACTAAACAATTGCTAATTTCAAAATATACTTACAATAGTACTTGGTTGTAAGCGGAGAATACATGACTAGAGACATAAGAAGAAGTTTGAACTAAAAGCTGTTTATTTACAAAAGGTCTTACAAAGCATAACAATGGCATAGCAGATTTGAATGTGAAACATAACCCGAACTCACAGCAGACACTAACAATAGATGACTAGTGTACATTACTATTGTGTGTCCATTTGAGAGAAATGCAGAGTAAATAAACTGTAAACTATCAATTAACAAAGAGAATCTTAAAACTTTATATGATTATAATGTATTGGTATAGTATACAAATTAGAAGTATTAACATTTGTTGAGGATTTTTCTTTTGGTCTGCTTAAATTTTTTACATTAACTTATTTGGACATACAAAATCAAGATGAACTAAGTTCGTTTTGATAAAAGAATTGTTTTTAAATAATTGTAAGTAATTGATTAAATTTAAATGAAAAATTCTTCCTTTAGATCAATTTGTCTGATAATGAAGCAATTTTATTAGTTTTTCTTCAAAAGAAGGCTACGAAATTTACTTAGTTGATTTTAGAAACTACCAACACTATCTACTATACTACTATCTACTATAACATAGTATATAATTATTTTTATGTGTAGTTAAGGCATGTCCTAAAGGTAGCAAATGTAGAAGTCTGCTTGAAATAAAATACAGTATGTATATTTGAATCGTTCTTGTTTCATTTTGGTAAATTTAATTAAATGGCAATAACGAAACTTACAAAGTTCAAACATAAATAATATTACACGTTACATTACTTTATAATCCAGCTACTAGGAGGTCATGGATTGTGGATATTAATAGGCATGCACTGTGGATGCGATATTTTTTGGTGTGGATTAACGTTCGCACTAGTGAGTACTACGATTGTCCGCAGTACTATCCTGATAATTAGACCAATTCGTTGATACCAAGGAAAAAATGTGGTTCAGATTCCACTATAAACTGTAGGTCCCTTAGTTGCCATTAGCTGTATGGGCTATTAATTAACAGCTGTGTCTAGTCGGCCTTAGTCACTAACAAGACTACAAGACTAAAAGAACGCGGCACTAATAATAACTTATCTCTCCATTTTACTTGGTTTAAAACACCTACTTTGTATGGTCACAATTTCAATGAAAAGTATTTAAGTATAGACCCGAACGTTAAATTATCTCACACGATTTAGTTGGCTGATGTATTTCCGTTTCTGAGCCATAAGCCTACGTTAAGCATTTCTGTTGAAGTATATTTTCAGCCAAAGTTATGAAAGCACGTTTTGTTACACAGCAGTGATACTGCGAGGGATCATTTGACTTTATGTTAGTTTGTAGCTGGAAAAGTTGAAGTTATGGCCTACTGTAGGCGTCACTTCAGATTTACATTTTATCTCATTTTCAAAAAGCATAATGTCAACGCAGTTAAAAGCTATTTTGTAGAAATCATGAGTGAGCGTGTATTTAATCAACACCTATGGTAACATTTCATATGTAAAATTTGTTTTTGAACAGTAGAACAGTTTATTTCACAAATAAATCACGATAATTTACTTACACTTTGTTCACATTGTCCTTTCTTTTAATATTTTATATTTCAAAATATATATTTGAAAATGATTTTTATGATTGTATTAATTTAGCGTCGAAAATTATTTGGAGACAGATAACATTATAAAAGGTCAAAATAATAGGTCTGCCTACACAAATTGACTGTTTGTACCTTAACTTGTTTTAAACTAAATGAGTATTATCATAATTCATTCGTTAACATATCTTCTAGCCATCATATATAATTTTAAACCCATATTTGGAACTAATAAAAATGACTAATTAGGAGGAAGCAGTTAGCGACACTGCTGGGCTAAGCAGTAGTACTAATGAGCATGCCAAGTACTGTGTAGTATTAGTGGTTAGCAAGTGTTGTTGAAGGTCTAGTTAAGGGAGAACATGCTCTAATTAGAGATTAAGATTATTTACATTCTACATTTTAGTTTTGTAAGAGTTAAGGTTTGCCTTGGATGAGAAGTTTGTATGCCTTTGCAGATTATATGGACTAGATCTTTACTTGAATAGCAAAAGTTAAATGAACGTATCTCCACTAAAGGTCTACAGTTTAACAGTTTATTAGGTAACACATGGTATTCAGGCCCAAGTCAGAGATGCGGGTTCGGATCCTGGTAGTTTTGCATTGCTCTAGTCTACTTTGGAATTTATATAGTAAGTTACAGATAAATAGACTTGATTAAAATTAGCGGAATACATCTTAATTTTTTTATGAAACATCAAGGGATAGGTATTACTGCTACACTACGGTATGTTGTTAGATGATTTAGGATCTATTGACTTCAAATGTGAGTAGATCTTATATTTTTAAATAGAATAATAAAGTTACAGTATTTCAAAACACAGATCAGCGCCACTTGTACAATGTACAGTCCAACCTCAGTATAACGAATCTGAAGGGACCGAACTGAATATTCCTTATATCAAGGATTTTGTTAAAACGAGGTTCGTTATATAGAGGTTAGGTTTGCAGGAATTTCGCTAAGTCGAGGTTTAGAACCAGCATCGGTCAATATAGGTCGGGATTTGACCTCATTAAAATACAATTAAAGTAGCATAGGCTACAATACTTTACAGTACAGTGTTTACATTGTACAGTAGAACCTAAATTATCCGGCATGGCATAATAAAGGGGAGGAATCTTGAATATTGCGCAATCATGACAATGGCATTGACCTTGGTACAGGTTAAAAACTGTAAGTGTAAAATCACAGCTTGTTCTAACCCTCCTAAAACCTAGCCAAACACTGTATTGCGTAGTCATAAACCATGTAAAGAACAAAACAAAACAGTAGAAAGTTTTGTAAGCTACTGCTCGTGATAGGCCGGTAGGCTACTTACAGTACAGTACTGATTTATCACAACAGAGGAATGTCAATAATAATCATTAACTATACTATATAGCAACTAACTATATAGCATTGGTGTTGCTAGTTGAAACAAATCGTATTGAAAACAATAAATTATTAGATAAGTCATTATAAAAGTGTATAATCATAGCCAACTTAAGGATAATAAAAACAGTCGTAAATGGAATGTTAAGATAACGATGTTGCTATTCTTTCTCTTTGGGTTTGTTTTTATATTCTTTCTTAGTTTCCTCTTTATCCAAAAATTGTACAATTCACCATAGTTATCCCATATCGCCCAATCACAGCTTACTAAACATTACGTCGTCATCAGTCCTCAGTAAATGAAATCAGTTCAGTTCTCAGTTGCAACATAGCGCGCGCAGCGACAGCAGACAAAGATGTAAAACGGAGCAGACGAATGTTAGCGCAAGCGATGACGTGACCTTTCCATTTCATTTGATAAATAAACAGATTTTCCCAAAACAATAATTGGGTGGGGGATTTGTTATATCGAGGGAAAGACGTAGACAATTCGTTATGCAGAGGTTAAATTCGCAATGTAGAGGTTCTGACAATGACAAATTCGTTATATTGAGGTGTCTTATTTTAGCCGAAATCACGAAAAATTCGTTAAATCAAGGTCGTTGTTATGGTTTGTTCGTTATGTAGAGGTAAAATATACATAGTGTCTTATGGAGAGTTCTAGGGGATTAAAAAAAATTCGTTATATCAAGGAATTCGTTATATCGAGGTTCGTTATATCAAGGTTAGACTGTACTTGTATTGAGTGTCTAGGAAATTTAAACCTATTATCCGAATTTAAAGACAAGAATTTCACTACATTATGTGGTAAAATTGAGTTCTGTTTCTAAAATGAACAATACATTCTTAACTATTTTATCCTACTTCCTACTAATATTATAAATGAGAAAGTTTGGATGTATGGATGGATGGATGTATGTTTGTGACAAGTAAACGCGAAAAATACTGGTCGGATTGGGCTGAAATTTGGAATGATGATAGCTCACATTCCCGATTAACATATAGACGCATTCTTATCTTAAAAGTCCTTTCGGGCTCCACCCCAGTGGCCCTGGAGTTTCCCATGTTAACCTTATGAGTAATCGTATTTAAAAGGAATAAAAGAATTTTGTCAGCTGTTTCAACTACACAAGTTGGTTCTATGATATTGAATAGCATTAAAAAGTTACAAGGTTTACCAACAGGGTGCAGTACTATTATTTTTTTACATTTATGACAACAGCTATCCTATTAAGGCCATAAAGGTAAAATTTTGTTTTTAAAAGGCTTATGTGTAACTGTTTTATCAACAGATATAAAGATCAAAATGTTTCTATTTCGTGTTCTCTTCCCGTTGCAAAGCACGGGTACAACAGCTAGTAAGGCATATAAAGAATAAGAGCACTATAACTTACTCTTTCGCGTACTCTTACCGTTGCGAAGTACGGGTGTAATTAATGTCTGACAAATACTGTTGGAGATCCATGTACAGTAGTAGGGTTTCTCTATTCCCAGACCTGACATGTTTCTCGCCCAGGAACGCCTAGAAGATGTCAGTTTTAACCACACTTTGTCAGCTGATTGAAAGAACCATTGCATTTTGAAATGTAACTGTTCATAAATCGAATGATGATATCATAACTCGTTAGCTAAAACTATGGGAAAACCAAATACCCCCGCCGCAGCAAACCTTCAGACTAAGCGAATTTCCATTTGACTGATTGGATTTACACTGAAATGTCTACTTAAAAATATAACATTTATTCCCGATTTAAATAGAATTAGTTTTAACAAGTACTTAGGTTTGCTGCATCAGGGGGGGTAAAACAGTTTTTTTTTTGTAAAATGTTAATAGTTAGTAAGAAATAAAAACATTTTCCAAATTTGATCAAAATATGTTCATAAACAAGCAAACTACAACAGTTTACTTATTCTCCATAAGAATAACACGGGAATTTTAAATTTACAATTTTTTGGAATTTTCTCCGTAACCATTAGGCGCATAATAGTGCTTCATTATACTTAATTATTTGTTTTTTTAAGCTCTACAAAATGGTTTGGAAAGAAATTGCTAAATTTTATGTTTTTTGGGTCAAAAATGGGAAAAACCTATTTTTACCCCATAAAACCCCCCCTAAACCCCCGTTCCCATGGTCCGATCATGCTGGATCGCAAACCCGTTCGAATAAACGTAAGTTTACACGTTTGTACCAAATTTCATCAAAATCGGATCATTTTTGCTCGAGTTATCGTGCTAACAGACACACACACATATACTGTATATAAATATACAGGGTGTCCATAAAAAACGTTTCAGGACTTTGGGAAATGGATCCCCATACTAAAAGGAAGAACAAAGTTTATGGGAAGGTATGTCCGAAAATGCATATTTACCCAGATATCCGCCATTTTGTTTTTATACAAAAATATTTTTATCTTTGGAGTTTTTTATTCGATGATTATGAAATTTGGTAAACATTTTAACATACACAATACCTATAATAGAAAAAATAATAAATTTGTTCCGATTGTAAATTTCAAAATGGCGGCCATTTGAATTTTTCTAACTTAAATAACTCAAAAACGGCTAATTCTATGAAAGAATGTCAAGAATACTTTTTTTTAGCGTTTTTAATTGCCTATCAAAAGATACAAAGATAAAAAAGATCGGACAAAAGATAACAGAAATATCACGTTTTTTCTGTAAAAATGAGGCAAAAATTAAGGGTTCCCCGACTAACTTTGCCTTATTTTTACAGAAAAAACGTGATATTTCAGTTATATTTTGTCCGATCTTTTTTATCTTGGTATTGTTTGATAGGCAGTTATAAATGCTAAAAAAAGTATTCTTGACATTTTTTCATAGAATTAGCCGTTTTTGAGTTATTTAAGTTAGGAAAAATTCAAATGACCGCCATTTTGAAATTTACAATCGGAACAAATTTATTATTTTTTCGATTATAGGTATTGTGTATGTTAACATGTTTACCAAATTTCATAATCATCGAATAAAAAACTTCACAGATAAAAATATTTTTGTATAAAAAACAAAATGGTGGATATCTGGGTAAATATGCATTTTCGGACATACCTTCCCATAAACTTTTGTCTTCCTTTTAGTATGGGGATCCATTTCCCAAAGTCCTAAAACGTTTTTTATGGACACCCTGTCCATAAACCTTCACAAATACAGTATCTGACAGTTTCAAGCCAAAACAAATGCTTCGCAATTAAATGTCACCCGGATCATGTTGGTCCATATGTTAAATCCAATGATTAAACTAAAAAAAGCTTTATAGGCCTAGATCTATGAGGCATAGCCCTAAGGCCTATAGTTGAAAGTTACTTCCCAATATGGTTAAAGGTATTTAAAGTACTACCTCAACCTCACCATTTAACACTTTATTCGGGTTAACATTTTAATTATCAAGGTGCTCTTGTCCTTTTCGTGACACTGAGAAATAAGGACATAAATGCGTTACCAACAGACATACACACAAAAATACAAAACTTAATTAGGGAATTTGCTACGTTTTAAGCATAACAAAGTACATATAAAATTAGAATTTGAAATCTTTGTCAATGTCATCAAATTTTATCATAACAATTTATATTTGCTTGGACCGAAGATGACCCGAAATGCTGTCGAAATAACGGCTTACTTTATGAAATGAAGTACTATAGACAATTTAGATTAGTAATTTAGCCTATAATAAATATTACCAAAATAGGCCACAAACTATTGATACATAAACAACGTAAATCGTAAACAATTCATGATGGTTTGCTAAACAAATGTTTTACTTAAATGAGTTATCATTTTCTTAGCATAAACTAACATTTTGGAATCCAGACAGAAAAAGCAAAACTTATACAGTTAAGACATCAATTCAATTGAATAAGGCTGTAATACGACTGTATAAATAAGGTGCAACACCAACGATAACTAATTTGTAAATTACAGTGATGTGTTGGTACGTAAAAATGATTCTTGCTGCTACCAAAAAAAAGCTAAGGAAAAGAACCAGTACCAAATACCAACGTTTACAGTTAAGAATTACGCCCGACAAATTAAATGCGTTAATCAAGTCCCAAGGTTAATGATTTCTTGGTTTTGGATTTTCTCGTGAAAAGTTATCGGCAATCAAAATTATTTCCCATTAATTGCTTTATTCGTTGACAACTTTTAATGTAAACTTATTGGTGTCAGTTTGAAAAAAAAAACCTTATAAAAACAACTGTTTGTTATTTAATAGCCTAGATTACGCAGGCCTAATCTCTAAAAATTGATTGGTATATCTTTTAACATTAGAATGAAATGTGATAAAAATCACGCAATGCTTGGTTTTTGGGCGTTTGTAATTTTTAGGCCGTGTATTCTAGGGAAAGTACCGGTATCAAGGATCGTCGTCGAAAAGGGTGTTATGAATAATTGGGTAGGCGTAAGTACCCAAGAGATGGGCTATGGGCCTATTGGCTGTATGGTCCAGCGATTGCATCATACGGTGAGTAGGAACATTAAGTCACACATTGGAAAAGCGAGTTTAGCATCATCCTTAAACCGTAAACCTCTGTTACAATCAACCCCTGCAGTTGTGATTCTTTACTTTACACAACCACCATTGAAGCGCCGTCAATGAGTGGAATCCTTGTTAGTAAGCTATTGGCGACGATCATTAATATGAGCGCTATACAACACTGATTCAAGGTCTTCTTACTGGTTATCAAAACTCAAGAACAATTTTATACACAAAGAATCTGTGGTTCCTGACCTGGATGATGTTATTAAATTTCATTTACGGTTACACTTTATTATTCCACTTGCGATTAATTAAATCCGTTATGTAAGACAACGTTTTTAATCTCACTTGGATGGGCTTTGTCTTCAAAACGTGATCGGAAATGGTTGTGGTATTTGTAAACAACATTTGTAAACATATCAGTGACAGCTAGAAAAAATTATCTTGATCCGAACAGCTGTTTGTTATTTCATAGATCATTATGTGATAAAAATTGGACGAAAACTTGACAAAAATCGCACAAAACTGCATTTTTGAACGTCCGTAATGTCATTTACTAATTAGTGAGGCCATATTTTAATGGCTAAAGAAACTCTCGCCAATCCAGTTAATACATTAAATGACTTGGATCTTGATAGGTAGGCCTACTCTCGTTTTCCTGGAGAAAATTGAGTAAAATGCCATCTTGAGTGTTACAGAAAGACAGAAAGACAGACAGAAATTTAGATGAGACTTGTTTCGGCTTCTTTAATGTTTAAAACGTAAAAATAACCTACAAACGAATGATTCTGAGCAATGTACAGACAAAACTCGAATTTTATTTATATTGATGAACAACTTTTAACAATATCCAATGGGATGATTATGCAAAACTGTGTGTGTGATGCTTACGACTTTAATAGATTCATACTTGTACTAGCTGCTGTGCCCGTGCTTCGCAACTGAAGAAGAATCAGTTTCATAATCATTGATATAGACAATCTATAAACAAAGTTTTAGATTAAATAATCCCTAGTCGGGTAAAATATAGTTCATTTCTTTGGATCAGCTTTCTGAAATTGTGAAATAAGAATTTGGCAGTTCTTCTTGTTTACATTGAAATGTCAAAGCAAAGAAAACATGAGTTTTCTTATTTCGCCATGAATACCAATCAATATTTACTTTTGAACGCCTCTCCTCAAAACTTTGGAGATCCACAGGGCGAAGCCAATGTGAATAGTGCCAATAGGCCTATGACATTCCTAGGTATTTGGACCACTTTTGTGGTTAATTTTGGCTGAATCGGTTTAGTATTTTATTCGCCGCACAGACAGATAGACAGACACCACCTCAATTTTATATTTGTGTAAATGAATTAATTATGTATAATCAATATTCTATGTATACTGTGAACTAGCAGGCGTCATTTCCTGACTTCAAAATCCGTGATATATATAAGAAATAATTTACTATTTTCTATTGCTCTCTTATAGCAATCCTAAAAATACAAATACTAATGAAACGTACTATGAAAACTAAAAATGTAACGTAAGTAATTTTCTTCATTACATTTTATACAAATAACATTACAATATTTGACTTGAATTCACTCCGAATACTTGGCGTGGAATTCACTAAAACATCACCGACTGTGACGATAACGCTATTTTCGTATCTATGTAAACAAAATTGCGGCCATCTGTTTTTATGCAATCAAATGCAAACTTGAAACAGGTTCAGCTCAAACTCTGAAATATTATTGCATGTAAAATTATCACATTACATGTAAAATTATTTACATGAAATGTAAAGCCTATAGGACGTAGGGCTTGTAGTAGAAATTAAATTGATTACCTGATCAGAACAAGGCTTTAATTTACTTAGAAATGATACTTAACACTAAGTGAAACCCGTCGGAATCGACGGTTACTTCAAGGCTTACGCTAATTCATCTAACTGTGATAAATTGAGTGAAATTATACATATTTTGAGCATTTAGCATTGTTTAAATATTTAAGTGTAAAAACAATAATATTAATTGCGTTAGTTACCAAATATGGTTGATCATTCAATGAATAAAATATTACCCATACTGTACGTCATCGGAGTTGTTAGTATGCTATCTGGTATCTCTTCCTTTGGAAGGACCTTTAAATAGTATTAAAACCGCATTGGTTGGATCTTTTGTAGTTAAACACTTCCGTGGTTTCATCAGTGTGATGCAGATTAATCTATGATTTTATTTGAGAAAAATATCTATTTGTTGAGAAGACATGCTCTAACTTGAAATAGAGTCATATCCGTTACAGTGTAAGTTAGATTTTTCCTTCGTCACGTCAGTTCTTATCGTACTTCTGTGCCAATGAATAATCCTCTAGCATATACTCCGCGCGCGATAACTTTTCACTTGGGACATGCACAACTTGGCAACGCTGCAGGGCTCGCTACCCCATCCTATACCTGTCACATGTGACAAGAAGCGGGCGCTCGCCTCGGCGGTGCGACGTTGCCGATACAACAGTGAAAAGTTATCGCGCGCGGACTATAGTTTTGAGAAATTCGTTGTGGGGTTACTGTTAAAGCTGGAATTCTTTGACATGGGGTATGGCAGTTAGTTGTCTCAGCCGCATCAATTACATAAAGTTGTCAATATAATCTCTCTACGGAATACTAGGTGTAGTGGAATACTTGAAGTGAAGTTGGATTTTATTCTTGAACTGTTAGGGGCCTCCTAAATTATATGGTCGTGTGGCTTCATTGGCAACAAATAATGCAAATCACATAGCAATGTCACATTTCCAAAAAGAAAAAGAAAAAAATACTGTTAATAGGCTGTCACGTAAATATAGAAGTTTACATGCATTGTTAATCAACGTATCTTATAAAAGATGATGTGATCTAGTTTAAAAGGAATATGACCTTTTTGCTCATGACAGTAGCTGCTTAAATAGTATTTACTCTTGTGCTATTGTTTACAGCCAAAATGTCGCGTTATTTTCAATAATGTTACCAACGCAGTGGGCTACGGTCCGTAATATAGGCCACTGCAAATAATTTGTCAAGATAGGTACTATTTTAGGCAAGGTTTCTGTGTTTGGATGTAGAAACGGTAAGAGCACAATAAAATTCTTCTGCAGAAGAATTTTATGTTGGAGAAATATAATCCAAATTATAAATGTCACAATGCGAGTTTGAGCATTTTGTAACTCTATTATATAGATTTTTTAGGCTGCTGCTCAGTGCACTTTAAGAATATATTTTTTTGAGATAAATTAAATGGTTTTTGTTGCTGAGTAGCGCGAGTAAACATACACAACCCTTTCTGTTAATCTAATAAACATTCAAAGGTTCTCCGAGAGTTCAACATCTTATTTGTATACGTACCTATATTATGTTTTCACTAAGCTGAATGAATACATCGAAGTACCCTCTCTGAAAAGTCTGCAGTATATTGTAGTTTTCCAGCTTAATGACTTTCTAAATCATGCACATGTTTCTACATAAATATTGTAAAATGTTTTATCCAGTTACTATATTTAACAAAATATGGACACATGGGTAGCGTGCCCTTCTGCACTTGTATTATTTTGTATTGTATTACACAATCGAAGATTTTTCCAATGATTGAAAGCATGTATGACAATAATCTCATGAACCTACGATGATCTTTCTAGAATAATATGATAAAATATAGGGAAAAGGTGTGAAAAAGCCAGACACCAACCCGTAAATAGCTATGAGATAGTTCAATAAGAAACAATGGTTAGATTTATTGTGATAAAAGGATTTTCCAATGATTTCGTAATGGAACTTTATAATGCAACACATGGCATGATATAGAAAAAAATCAATTTTAAAATCAGAAAATAACATTGAAAATATTTCTTTTGGACTATTAACAGATAAAACTCACCTAAGAAAACATAAAAATTAGTCCGTTCATGAAACTTGCAGGAAACATAGTAATTACCATGAGGTTTTGAGACCTGAAGAGTCCCTAGTGATTGTTGGGGTGGAAGTACCATTTTATGGGGGTTAAAAGTTTATGGGGGTAGTGATTTTGAGAAAATTTTTATTTATGGGATCCAAGCAAGTGGGGTGTCGAAAAAGAACATAATAAAATAAATACAACCGACGGTTTATTAGAAAAAGACTAATTTATTGATGAAAAATAAATATAACAAATTAATTAAGGTAAAATAATCCAGTTAATGTCAACTATTACAACATTCATCATAAGTCTGTGTCATATGTTAAAGTTGTGCCGAAAATTAACCAAGAAACTGGTAGTTACGCCTCTTTAACCACCACGTGTCATATTGTTCATCAGCTACTGATGCATCATCACCATCCATGGAATCGTCAGGGTCTCTTAACTCGTTCTTCTCCATCATCGTCTTGACTTGACACTGACAGCTAAGTGGGTATGGGTGGCAGAAACATATTTCAGTTCTGGTGGTGATCCTGCAACTTAGGGCGAAGATAATATATAAGACCAAGAATGTAAAACCGCCCAGACCCCAATTTTTAAGGACCATGGTCGCCCGTAATGACGTCATCAAAATGACACTCTTAAGCGGATGCTGGGTTGCTATGAAGTAGTTGTAATACCAAAATGCCTGAACCGATTTTAATGAAATTTGACATACAAGTGCTTGAATACGATATCCAATCCCAGTTTGTCAATGTTCGAGTTTGATTAGGTCATTTCAAAATAACGGCCGTTAATAACTAAAATAATTAAAAATTGTTTAGTGGTTTTTTTCAACTCTCTCCAGAAATCTGCAGAAATCTTTCATTTTCCTTGCAATCACAGGTTGCGATGCCATCCCTGCATTTCATGGAATAGGTAAAATACCCCCACCGCAGCAAACCTACAGATTAAGTTAGTTTCCATTTGCCTGATTTGATTTTCAATTAAATCTATTTCAATAACATTAAGCTTAATTAGTACCTCATTTGGTATGCTGCTACAGAAAGGATAATGAAGCGTGTTTTTATTAAAATATTAGTAAGATTAATAGCTTAGGTCAAAATAAATAAATTTGCCAAGTTTTATCAAAATATATCTATAAACGAGCAAACTACAACAGTTTACTTATTCTCCAAAAGAATAAAATGTGAATGATAAATATACAATTTTTGAATTTTCTCGGCAGGTAACCAAAACCGTACTAAAACACTTCAATAAACAAAAATGATTTGTTTTTAAGACATTCAAAATCATCATGGTATCCAAAATGGTTTAGAGAGAAATTGGAAAATTTTATGTGCAGAGGGTTATACATGACAAAACCCAATTTTGACCCATAAGTTCCCCATAAAACCCCGTTCCCATGGTTTGATCATGCTGTTTGCGAACTCGTTAGAATCATCAAAAGATCTTTTGTACTTATCTGTACAACATAACATCAAACTTTAACAGTGTTAATGACTGTAGACGAGTACTTTTTAAAGAACGTTAACACGATAACTCAAGTAAAAATTACCCAATGTTGACGAAATTTGGTAAAAAACGTGTAAACCTACGTTTCTCGAATGAGTTCGCGAACCAGCATGATCAGACCACGAGAACTGGGTTTTCTGGGGATTTGTGGGGTCAAAATTGGAGATTCTTATGTGTGCCCGTCTAAACGTAAAATTTTGTATGCCGAATTTCATTAAAATCGGTTCAGGCATTTTGGTATTATATATAACCAGACCCAGCATCCGCTTACGAGCGCCATTTTGATGACGTCATTACGGGTGACCAAGATCCTTAAAAATTGGGGTCTTGGCGGTTTTACATTCATGGTCTTATATATTATCTTCGCCCTAAGTTGCAGGATCACCACCAGAACTGAAATATGTTTCTGCCACCAATACCCACTTAGCTGTCAGCATCAAGTCAAGTCGATGATGGAGAAGAACGAGTTAGAGACCCTGACGATTCCATGGATGGTGATGATGCATCAGTAGCTGATGAACAATATGACACGTGGTGCTTAAAGAGGCGTAATTAACTACTAGTTTCTTGGTTAATTTTCGGCACAACTTTAACATATGACATAAACTCATGATGCATTTTGTTATAATTGATATTAACTGGATTATTTCCTGAATTAATTTGTCATATTTAGTTTTTCAAGAATAAATTCGATTTTGTCTAATACACTGTAGGTTGTATTGCATTTTTTATGTTCTTGTTCGATTCTGCATCCTAAGAAACATATAAAACAACACCTCACTTGCTTGGATCCCATAAATAAAAATTTTATCAAAATCACTACCCCCATAAACCTTAACCCCCATAAAATGGTACTTCCGCCCCCACAATCACTAGGGACTCTTCAGATTACAAAACTTAATGGTAAGTACTACGTTTCCTGCAATTATCATGAACGGACCAATTTTTATGTTTTCTACTGGTTTTTTAGTACGGTATAATTTTACCTGTACCATAGACAAAAACCTGTACTAACTCCTAATAAATGTGTGTTGTTTAAAATACAATTTTTAAATTAACAGCTGTTTTATTAAAAAGTATTATCCACATGGCCAAAATATAAACAAATCTGTGGAGGGATCTTTAAAGGCTTCTGGGGCAGAGCCCTAAGCGAATTTACTTCCTAAATAATTGTGTAAATACCTGCATCTATGTGATCAATGTGTTGCTAAATTGCAACCGGTTTCGACTCACAAAGGAGTCATCGTCGGGCCAGTACAGATGTCTTCTCGCTTCATTTGAAGGTCGTCAATTCGTAATAAATAAATACATTTAACACGCACACGTACACGAACATAGAAACTAACATTTAAGGTTAAAAACTAAAGATAATACTATAGCGGTAACGGGACACGACGTGATCGGGCGGGGGTTATGTCACAGAAAACGTACTACTATAACCCAGAATGCCAACCGCATGGTAAAAAGCACTAAGCGGTTTGAGAGAGCTTTGCCTGTCAATCCGTAGGCTTGTCATGCAATAGCATAGCAACGCTGGTGGCGCTGCCTACGGATTGACAGGCAAAGCTCTCTCAAACCGCTTAATGCTTTTTACCATGCGGTTGGCATTCTGGGTTATAGTAGTACGTTTTCTGTGGTTATGTCTAGACTGCCGGTCAGGATCAGCGTGGTCAGTGATAACGTCGTGCCTCCTAACCTAAAGTCGTTGGCTTCGGCAATTGCAGTCTTCAATCGTTTGCTTGCCTCGATGTAGTTCTTACGTAGCCGTTGAGAAGACATTTCTGAGTTTTTACTATACCCTTGCCTTGGGGATCTCCAACCACGGAAAAAGTCCGTCAACGCTCTGCTACCATGACGCGAAATTTGTATTGAGGATTGAGTTATTTTTCTGGACCAGTTAAAAGTTTTAAGTGTGAAAGCGTGTATATAAATTTAGTTGAGTAAAGTTTAGAAGTATAGTTTTGAGTTTCTTGTTAGTTAGTTTATATAAGTTAAGAATTGGATTTGTTTAATGGATAAAATTTTAGTTAAAAGAATAAAGAACACTCATTTCATCCAGTTAAGTTTTCATTCCAAATAGTTTATTTACAATCACCAGCCAAATATCATCTGTGTTATAAAGCATATGAAAATAAAAACATTTGTTATGTACAGTCTTATGGCTTAGCCACATAGGGACATGATGATAGGCACTTCTCAAATCTATCGTACTAAAGACTTTGTAACGAGCAATTTTAGAGATTATTTCATTAATGGAAGAGATTGGGTAGACATCCAATCCTGTGAAGCGGTTTATTGGTCTAGAATAATCTATGACCATCCTTTTCTTGTGATTTTGTGAAGAAGTAACAAGCACTTGGGTACGCCATGGTGAATTGCTCTTTTTAATGATTCCATCATTTAACAGCTTATTCACTTCTGCTTCAATGAACTGAGAATCGTTGAGTGAATGGCGAATGGATTTGATAGCTATAGGTTTACAATCAGAAGTCAGGTTGGTAAATAGATTAGCAGGTTCAACGTTTGCAGCAGTAAGAGCACTTACAACTAGAGGATCCTTATCTCCTCCAAACTCAAAGTGAACTGATGAATGAAGTTGCAGTAAATCTCGTCCTACAAATATCTCTGAACAGAGGTTAGACATAACAGAAAGTTTGGTATGAGGGTATTTATGACCAAGCATCTCAAGAGTTACGTTGCAATTGCCAGTGATTTTTATGATTATTGGATGTTAATCCCACCTCTTCATTCATCTTGTGAATTTTCAAATTTAGTTGACAGGCTACTTTGTCATCAATCAAGCTTAAGTCACTTCCAGAATCAAGCATACCTTTAACCTTGAAACCGTTAATAGTGACAATGGTTTTAACTTTGGACTGGTGTGAGATAGAACAAGGAATTTCACACACAGAATTTTGAATAGCAGAAGTAGTTTTCTTTGATTGTGACTGGCAAACTTTCTGAAAATGGCCTGTCTTTCCACAACTATTACAAGTTTGGTCCTTTGCTGGACAGTTTATGCGAGGATGTCTAAATCCACCACAAAAGTAGCTTTTGGAACGCACAGCTCCTACAGCAGGGTCGTGACTAATACTAGTGGTTTTATCAGTAGCAGAGTCCTTAGTCAATAAGTCAATTGAAACAGCATTTATCGTTGCACAAGGAGTGTCATACTGCAAGGAATGCAGTTGAGCCATCTCCAAAGCACGAGCTTGAGCATGAGCATCCACCAAAGTCAAATTTTCATTTTCGAGTAGGCGTTGCCGTATTACGGGACTTAGAAGACCTCTAATAAATGAGTCACGAATGCAGTCATCACGATTGCTTTCCGCTGTAACTGCTTTGAATTGGCAGTCGCGACTAAGTAGTCTAAATGGTTCTAAATACCGGTCAACAGTCTCATTTGTTTCTTGACGGCGAGTAAAGAGGTTATGTCTAGCAAGAACCTCGTTTACAGGTTTAACAAATTTTTGAGGACAGTTAAAGCTTCATTGTAAGAATGGCATTGACTTACGTATTCATATATGGTAGGTAATATGTAATTGATAAGAAGACGAAATTTCTCTTCCTCATTAGCATTTGTACTTTTAATAAAATTTTTGAATCTGTGTTGCCAGTGATTCCAAACTGTAGATGAATAGTTTGATTCTGGATTCAACTCTAGTATATTTGGACATAGAAGACGGTCCATTCTTCTTGATCTAAGTAAATTAAATTGTAATAGAAATGAAATTGATTACCTGATAAGAACAAGGCTTTAATTTACTTAGGAATGATACTTAAACATGTTAGAGGATTGAGCACAAACAGTCAATTAACAAAAACATAAATAACATATGATTTAACAAACTATACATAAACTAAAGAAGGAAAGACAGAGTATCAAATATTACAACAGGGCTTTCACGGGATCATTATCCAAACGGCCGCAAAAGGCATATTTAGAGGCCACAAAAGGCATATTTAGAGGATAGAGTTTTAATTTATACCCAATATGTCTACAAAAATAAATATTTAGGGATCGGTTTGCTATAAAAACAAATTATTTTTATAATCTATCTATCTATCTATATATTAATAGGCAAGCATGTTTCTTTAAAACCTTTTTTCTCAGCTCGTGTGCATCGTAGGGAAAATCTACGCATACCGTTAGAAAGCTATTTTCCTGTAGGTGTGCAGAATCCCTTTATAAATTTAAATAGGCTCAAAGATAAGCGCAAAAATTAGTTTAAAAATTTGAAAAAATTTACATGGATCTTATGCGTTGCCATGCTGGTGACGAAATAACAACGAAATATAAACAGAAAATCAAAACAAATGGAAGAAACTCCAATCACATGTTTTATTTACAGTGTAGGGTGAAACATTAACATAAGTGAGTACATTACATATTTTTGGTCGATTTTCGACCACTGGACATTACTCGTACTTATTTAATACGCAAGCAGTTTTTTTGTGACAATTACTCCTCCGAAACTACTGAACCGATTGTCATGTTTTTGGTGTCATTGGAAAGAGCGTAACGTGAAGTTGTGCAGGAAACTTTCTTTTTAAGGAAATAATTAGAGAGTGAGGCCCTGGGGCCCTTTAAAGTTTCACATTTCTCCATAAGGATAACATGGGAGATGATTTTTATTTACAGAAACATATGTTTGTTACTTGAAAATAGTCAAAGTCTACTACATAATAATTGCTTGTGTGTTATGACTGTTAATGTATACTACAATTCAATCAAGGATTGTGTACCTTAAAGTTTACCCATAATGGATCTTAATAGGCCCTACTTTATTTTAATGCTGGGAATAGTAAAATTTAGTTGAGAATAAGTTACCATGATTTAGAAAACTTTACTATAATAATTTATGTATTTAAAATCACAAATCTTTGACATTATTAAATCATTTTAAACAAAACAGCTGATTGACAAATCAAACAAATCATCTACTTCATGTGAATAATGTTGTTACACAAACATAGTTTTTTTAACTCGAGTCTTTTTTACTTCTGGGTGTATTTTGAGTTTGCAGTTATAAAAGCACCGAGCCAAGTAACTTTGATATAATTTTCTTTATAAACTAACAGTATTAATGAATTAGTACATGAACTTGACAAGTTAGGTAATTAACTGTCAGTATGCCAAGGGGAAGAAGAGTGGGTCCTCGAAAACAGACGAAGGCGGAGAAACCCATCTAGAAAATCCAACTGAGTTTTTAAATATAGAGGTCAGTGGATTGCCAAGACACAGATTAGACTAATAAAAGGGGGCAGTGGTTTTATTTGGAATATTAATACACCAAAAAGGGCCTCATTAATGGCACAATGCTTCATGTGATCGGAATGGTTAACAACTTAATAGAATGTAAAGTCTTAACTGGGACAAGTGAGTGGGGACATATTTTGATTTCGAGGATACAAATGTGTCCGTCTGAAACAAACTTAAGTTACCTTTTAAAATGGAAAGATGCTAATTTATGTTATCTTTGGCATTTGCAGCACAAGCCCTTTAATTAAAGATCGGCACTGTTCTTACCCAGATCAATTTCAGTCATGAGCAACTATATTGTATGTTGTTTTAAGTAAGGCTACATCTTTTATTAGGATACGCATATTCATTACGGAAAATTCTGAACAGGGTAAATCTTCCTGAAGGTAACTTTAAGACTAAAATCGTAGTATTCGTGGAAGTGCTTTTGTGATAAAAATATTGTTTTTTTAGTGTTTATTTTTAAAATTATATTCTTCAAACAGCATTGTAAGACCCTAAGCCTATTGGTTTGATATGATAAAATGTTTTGTTAAATGTGTTTTAAACATCTTTACAAAATAACTAGGAACACACTTGAACTTGAACACTTATTAATTTACTAAATATAATATGTATGCTTCCCTTCTAAGGCTTTATTATTACTGTATTTAATTTTCGACGTCGAGTCAATATATAACACGATGAATTTATTTTCTAAATTCATATGTTATTTTGCGGGGCATTGAGCCGCACAGGTTCACTAGTACTTATTTAATACGCAAGCAGGATTTTTGTGACAATTACTCCTCCAAAACTACTGAACCGATTGACATGTTTTTGGTCTCATTGGAAAGAGCGTAACGTGAAGTTGTGCAGGAAACTTTCTTTTTAGGGAAATAATTAGAGAGTGACACCCTAGGGCCCTTTAAAGTTTCGTATTTCTCCATAAGATTAACATGGGAAACAAAAATTGTTATGAAACTCCAGCTGTTGTCAGAAATTAAAAGTGAGAAGAAGAACATATGTTAATTGTAAACAGTCAATAAGTTTGCTAATTTAACAGTTTGCTACACACAACCAACTGACTTCGTTGAAATGAAATGTTTACTATTTGAATGTGGGCTGGCGTAAATATTACAATGAAAAAATAGATAGAGCCTGTATAAATTGATATCTTAAAAAGAAAACTGAATTAACAGGGTGCTGCATTTCTTATTAATCTTTGAAAGAGCCCGTTTGCAAACTATGGAAACATAGGAAAGTCATAGAACACCACCAGGGAGAAGAAATAGAAATGTTTTTATTAGAATTTATAATGCTGGGCAACCTAATGCGGCTAGGAGTAAGGCTATTTTTGTAGAAAACACTAAAAAAGATCAGCTTAAAAAAATGATAAGATATTTACAAGAAATTGTGATTATATTGATCTGTTATGTACCTACATCATGCGAATTTCCAAAATCTTTGAGTCGAATCTTTTAGAAATTATTAAGTCATCAGAAATTATTACTGTTATTCGTTAAAAAAAAAAACGCCTTTAATTCTTAGCAATTGCTTGAATTCGAGCAACAGGGACACTAGTCTATTATCTATCTATATATTAATAGGCAAGCATGTTTCTTTAAAACCTTTTTTCTCAGCTCGTGTGAATCGTAGGGAAAATCTACGCATACCGTTGGAAAGCTATTTTCCTGTAGGTGTGCAGAATCCCTTTATAAATTTAAATAGGCTCAAAGATAAGCACAAAAAATGAGTTTAAAAATTTGAAAAAATTAACATGGATCTTATGCGTTGCTATGCTGGTTACGAAATAACAACGAAATATAAACAGAAAATCAAAACAAATGGAGGAACTCCAATCACATGTTTTATTTACAGTGTGGGGTGAAAATAGATAAGTGAGTACATTACATATTTTTGGTCGAGTTTCGACCACTGGACGACCTCTCGTACTTATTTAATACGCAAGCAGATTTTTTGTGACAATTACTCCTCCGAAACTACTAAACCGATTGACATGTTTTTGGTGTCATTGGAAAGAGCGTAACGTGAAGTCGTGCAGGAAACTTTCTTTTTAGGGAAATAATGAGAGATTGAGGCCCTGGAGCCCTTTAAAGTTTCGTATCCATAAGGATAACATGGGAGATAGTTTTTATTTACAGTGACATATGTTTGTTACTTGAAAATAGTCAAAGTCTACTACATAATAATTGCTGTGTATTATGACTTTTAATGTATACCTACTACATTTCAATCAAGTATTGTGTACCTTAAAGTTTACCCATAATGGATCTTACTACTTTATTTAAAATGCTGGGAATAGTAAAATTTAGTGGAGAATAAGTTACCATGAATTAGAAAACTTTACTACAATAATTTATGTATTTAAATTGCATATCTTTGACATCATTAATTCATTTGAAGCTAAACAGCTGATCGACAAATCATCTACTTCATGTGAATAATGTTACTGTATTACTGTACACAAACATAGTTTTTTTTTAACCAATATCTTGATTCTTTTTTACTTGTGGGTGTATTTTGAGTTTGCAGTTATGAAAGCACCAAGCCAAGTAACTTTTATCATATTTTCTTTATAAACTAACAGTATTAATGAATTACTACATGAACTTGACAAGTCAGGTAATTAATTATCAGTATACCAAGGGGAAGAAGAGTTGGTCCTTGAAAACAGACGAAGGCGGAGACAACCATCTAGAAATTCCAACTGAGTTTTTAAATATAGAGGTCAGTGGATTGCCAAGACACAGATTAGAATAATAAAAGGGGACAGTGGTTTTGTTGATGAGGAATATTAATACATCAAAAAGGGCCTTATTAATGGCACAAGGCTTCATGTGAGCAGAATGGTTAACAACTTAATATAATGTAAAGTCTTAACTGGAACAAGTGAGTGGGGACGTATTTTGATTTCGAGGATAAAAATTTACCCGTCTGATACAAACTTACCTTTTAAAATGGAAAGATGCTTATTTCTGTTACCTTTGGCATTTGCAGCGCTGTTCTTACCCAGACCAATTTCAGTCATGAGCAACTATATTATATGTTGTTTTAAGTAAGGCTACATCTTTTAATAGGATACGCATATTCGTAACGGAAAACTCTGACTAATCTTCCTGAAGATTAATAAACCACACAATAATAATAATCGACTACATTATGACCAAATGTATACACATTTCACATAAACATGAACACTCCTCCATACGTTTATTAATTTTACACATTAATTTTGTAGGTACTTTAAGGCTAGAATCGTAGTATTCATGGAAGTGCTTTGAATTTGTTTTCTAAATTCATATGTTATTTTGCGGGGCATTGAGCCGCACAGGTTCACTAGTCTATACTTATTTAATACGCAAGCACGATTTTTGTGACATTTACTCCTCCGAAACTACTGAACCTATTGACATGTTTGTGGTGTCATTGGAAAGAGCGTAACGTGAAGTTGTGCAGGAAACCTAATTAAAGAGTGAGGCCCTGGGGACCTTTAAAGTTTCGCATTTCTCCATAAGGATAACAAGGGAGATAATTTTTATTTACAGAAACATATGTTTGTTACCTGAAAATAGTCAAAGTCTACTACATAATAATTGCTGTGTATTATGACTGTTAATGTATACTACATTTCAATCAAGGATTGTGTTCAATAGTAAAATTTAGTTGAGAATAAGTACCATATTTAGAAAACTTTACTATAATAATTGATGTATTTAAAATCACAAATCTTTGACATTATTAATTCATTAGAAACGAAACAGCTGATCGAGAAATCAAACAAATCATTTACTTCATGTGAATAATGTTTTTACACAAACATAGTTTTTTTTTTTACCAACAACTTGATTCTTTTTTACTTCTGGGTGTATTTAGAGTTTGCAGTTATGAAAGCACCAAGCCAAGTACCTTTTATCTAATTTTCTTTATAAACTAACAGTATTAATGAATTACTACATGAACTTTACAAGAGTTAGGTAATTAACTGTCAGTATGCCAAGGGGAAGAGTGGGTCCTCGAAAACAGTCGAAGGCAGAGGCACCCATCTAAAAAATCCAACTGAGTTTTTAAATATAGAGGTCAGTGGATTGCCAAGACACAGATTATACTAATAAAAGGAGGCAGTGGTTTTATTGATATTAATACATCAAAAAGGGCCTCATTAATGGCACAAGGTTTCATGTGATCAGAACGGTTAACAACAATGTAAAGTAGAATGTTAAGTCCTAACATGGAACAAGTGAGTAAGGACATATTTTGATTTTGAGGATACAAAATTTACCCGTCTGAAACACAGTTACCTTTTAAAATGGAAAGATGCTAATATCTGTAATCTTTGGCATTTGCAGCACAAGCACTTTAATTAAAGAGCAGCAATGTTCTTAGCCAGACCAATTTCAGTCATGAGCAACTATATACTGTATATGTTGTTTTAAGTAAGGCTACATCTTTTAATAGTAGGATAAGCATATTCATTACGGAAAATTCTGACCAGGGTAATATTCCTGAAGGTGACTTTAAGACTAAAATCATAGTATTTATGGAAGTGCTTTTGTGAAAAAAATATTGTTAAAAGTGTTTTCTTCAAGCAGCATTTTATGACCCTCAAAATATGCTACATAGGTATATGCTACATTCACTGCCTATTGGTTTCATATGATAAAATGTTTTGTTAAATGTGTTTTCAAATCTCTTAAAAAAAATAACTACCCTGTAACACACTTGAACTTGAACACTTATTAATTTACTAAATATAATAGGCATACAGCTAGAAAATGGCTAGATCGCTTCCCTTCTAATGCTTTGTTATTACTATATTTAATTTTCGACGAGTCAATATATAACACGATGAATTTGTTTTCTAAATTCATAATATGTTTTTGCGGGGCATTGAGCCGCACAGGTTCACTAGTACTTATTTAATACGCAAGCAGGAATTTTGTGACAATTACTCCTCCGAAACTACTGAACCGATTGACATGTTTTTGGTGTCATTGGAAAGAGCGTAACGTGAAGTTGTGCAGGAAACTTTCTTTTTAGGGAAATAATTAGAGAGTGAGGCCCTGGGGCCCTTTAAAGTTTCGTATTTCTCCATAAGATTAACATGGGAATCAAAAATTGTTTTGAAACTCCAGCTGTTGCCAGAAATTAAAATTGATAATTGGTCTCCATGGAACCATGAGAAAATTCTAAATGTTTACTTTTGCTTTGACATTTAAATGTAAACTACCAGAACTGTCAAATGCCTTTATCACAATTTTAGACAGCTGATAAAAAAATAAAACAACTATGTGGTAGGTTTATTTAATCAATTCAATTCAATTCAATTCAATTATTTAAGATGGGGACGCCACTATGTGCGTATTTTAACCCAAATATGAGTGAAGGATGAGTGTAGGATGAGTGGCGCGATCTTGTAGTCTTGTTAGTGACTAAGGCCGACATGTTCCTTAGACACAGCTGTTAATTAATAGCCCATACAGCTAATGGCAACTAAGGGACCTACAGTTTATAGTGGAATCCGAACCACATTTTTCCTTGTAATTTACGAATTGGTCTAATTATCAAGATAATACTGCGGATAGTCGTAGTACTCACTAGTGCGGACGTTAATCCACACCAGGGAGCATCGCATCCACAGTGCATCCCTATAAATATCCACAATTCGTGACCTCCCAGTTGCTGGATTACAGGACGACGCCACCCGTCCCAGTCCAATTCGCATAATCATATGATAGATTATTATAAATCTATTTCAATAATTATGAAACAAATTTTTCCCGTTGCGAAGCAAAAATTAATAGTGAGAAGAAAAAGATATGTTGTAAACAGTCAATGTATAAATTATCGAAGTTGTATTAAAAATATGTATAGTTTTGGATGTTGGTTTGTGTTTAATGATATAAGTTAGTTATTAAATTTTTATTTTAAATTTTAAGGATTTGGCATATGACTAAGCCTATGATAAATAACACCATTTCAGATTTCTGCCAGTTATTGCCTAACTCTGTCCTGTAGAGTTTAAAGTAGCCTACACCTTATTGTCTACAAATTGGCTAGATAGCTTAGGTACGGAACTTAATAAAAGCTGACAGCCTTTTTACGTTGACCTTAAATTGTAAGCTTACATTTTCCCGTCCATGGGAAGTTTGATTGTTAAAAACTCACCCTTTAAAATGGAAAAGGACTATTATGTAAATTGTAAGTATTTCCATTGGTTTATAATCTTTTAGTTGGCTCTTTTGCTCTTTAAATATCATTGGAAATTATGACTGTTATAAGTTTTCAACTAAGTAATTTGTTTGTAAATAACTCCTGTACATTCTTTGCAATTGCTCGATTTCGAGCAACATGTACACTAGTACTTATTTAATACGCAAGCAGGATTTTTGTGACAATTACTCCTCCGAAACTACTGAACCGATTGACATGTTTTTGGTCTCATTGGAAAGAGCGTGACGTGAAGTTGTGAAGGAAACTTTCTTTTTAGGGAAATAATTAAAGAGTGAGGTGCTGGGGCCCTTTAAAGTTTTGTATTTCTCCATAAGATTAACATGGGGAACAAAAATTGTTTTGAAACTCCAGCTGTTGTCAGAAATTAAATATTAATAGTTGGTCTCCATGGAAGCATGAGGAAATTCACAATGTTTACATTTGCTTTGACTTTAAATGTAAACAACCAGAACTGTCAAATCCTATTTCAGAATTTAAGACAGCTGATAAAAAAATAAAACAACTATGTGGTAGGTTTACTTAATCTTAAACTTTATGATAGATTATTTATTATAAATCTATTTCAATGATTATGAAACAGATTTTTCCTAATCAGATGTTGCCAAGCAAACATTAATAGTGAGAAAAACATTTGTTAATTTTAAACAGTCAATGTGCAAATTATCTATGTTGTATTAAAAATGTGCATAGTTTTGGATGTTGGTTTGTGTTTAATGATATAAGTTATTAGTTATTGAATTTTTATTTAAAGGATTTGGCATTATTATGAGTAAGCCATATAAATAACACCATTTCAGAGCTCTGCAAATTTTTGCCTAACTCTGTCTGTAGAGTTTGAAGTGGCCTACACCTTATTGTCTACAAATTGGCTAAATAACTTAGGTACGGTACTTTATAAATAGCTAGCAGCCTTTTTACGTTGACTTAAATTGTAAGCTTACCTTTTCCTGTCCATGGGCAGTTTAATTATTAAAAATTAAGCCTTTAAACTGGAATAGGACTGTTATGTAAATTGTGAGTATTAGTTAATAATCTTTTAGTTGACTCTTTAAAAATCATCGGAAATTATGACTGTTATTAGTTTTTAAACAAGTTATTTGTTTATAAATAACTCCTGTACTAATTGGAAATTGCTCGATTTCGAGCAACATGTACACTAGTAAATGTTAATACACATTACATAATCAATTTTCAAGCCGATAGTTCTGTTAGTGACAGCGTTTCTGAAATCGTTGTTTAAACCACAAATTGACATCGTAAACGTGTAAATAATTCCAATACCATCCTAGAAAACGTATTTGTTGTATTTGTTTATAATGATTTATTATGCACATAAATAACAATAATCAGTACTAAAGGGTGTCCCAATAAGAACGCCGGATTTGAAATGTTAACAAACCATTTATTTTCATGCTAAATTTACAATATGAAACATGAATCTTAAAGCATAGTATCTCCGATTAGTAATTGAGTATTATGTCTTGTAAGTGCCAACCTGCTGAATACTGACAGGCCCGACATCTCTTGACAAAGTTTTCCATCACTTTTTCACACACTTCCTGTTGAATTCCATTAATGGTACGAATCATTTCCTCCTTCAAGTCTTGGATTGGTTGAGGATTATTGGCGAAAACAAGCGACTTTAAATATCCCCAGAAAAAAACTGAGCCAATTTATTCTAACTTAGAAATCAATCTTCGGACAGATGGCTCATTTGGTGCATTGTCCCGGCCGTAAATAGCGCGCAGCTTCCGTGCTTGTAGTGCACTTTATCTATGACCACACATTGATCCGCCGTGTAGCGATTCATGACTACAAATGGGACCTAATACTGATAACATCGCTGATAATTTGGGAATTTCTATTGAAATACAGATAAGGATAAGACGCTTCTCAAATCCGGCGTTCTTACTGGGACACCCTTTATTTAATATTAGTAATATAGTTTTATTATAGGTTACTGTTCCGTAGAGAGCCTATGATATTCATATCAGCATCGATAGAATGTTTTATTCGATAAAAATATTGAAGGTCAAATGTTGTGAACAGAGTAAAGCGCACAGCAAACTTGCGCAAGTTGTATTACGTCAGATAAGTATGGCAATCGCGAGCAATTAATGACAATTTATCATTAAATTTTACACCAAAACTAGCCTAGTTGCGAATGGTTCACTCCGTTTGAGCCATGGAAGGAGCACTGTGGTTTTTCGTGGTTTTAGGATCATCTCTGGTAAGATCTTATCTGAACATACGCATATATAACAGCTCTTTTCATAATTCTAACAATAAGTGTGTTGTAAAAAAAAAGTTTATTGTAAGTTTTCATTGTTTATATGACAGCTGAAACTCATTTTCACCAAGTAAAATCTTACATAAATTTTACTATTTGGGTTATTATTTCTTGTAAAATTTCAGTGTTAGAAAGTACCAATAATCTAGGAAACTTTCATGTTTTTAATTCATACTGATTCTATGCTGATTGGATCTAGGAAAATATAAAATAAAATTTAATACCTATATTTTTTGCTGTTGCAAAGTATTTTAATGTTTTTTTTTAGTTTTTAACTGTTCTTTTTTTGATAAAATTTTATTAGGTACATAAAATTTGATAAGAGACAAACTGTATTTGGGTAAAAATGTAAAGAATATTTAACTAAATTGAAACCTATTCTATTTTCTAAAGAAAGCAATATTTTTTCACTGTTAACTATGGATTTAATTAATTCAGCTTATCCTGGATAATCGAGGTTTTAAAGTATTCCTACGCTTCTAAGTTCTAACAAAAAGTAATGTATGAGTTTTGTGTAGTATTGCATATAATTTTTTTACATTGGTATATTTTTCTGTAATATATTTTACTTTCTATTACTAATCCCTGTGAGTAGTCTAAATTTTTTAAGAGGAAATGAAACAATTTACAAGATTAATTACATTCTTTCAATCGTTGCTCTGGGATAATGTTTCTGTCAAAGAGGTGAATAAAAACTTTGTAGGGTACATTTAGTGTTTGATTCGGTATTAGCATAAAACACACAACATGGTTTTATGAGAACTTTCCAAATTTCATGATCTACTTTTTTTACTTTTACTATTTATTTTGTAAAAAAACTGTTAAAATGTACATATTTTAGTTAATGATTTTTGTAAATTTTATGATTGTACACATAGTATGTATTACAAGTTGAATATGCATATATATTCCATGCATATATATTAATAAGGTATGTAACCTATTTATATATATATTCCATTTCATAAATATAAATGCAAGAATTTCTCATGAGTATGTTTAACGCTAAACAATAATGAAGCAATATAAATATAGTACACTTTATGAGTGAAGATCACTGTTTTGTTATGCATCGATATTAAACTTTTTCTACTCAATTTAAAAACTTGTAATAAATTAATTGTATAAACTTGTGTAAGGCCACTTTCTTTGGTTAGATTAATTCTATAACTTAACAATGAATATTCACGTTGGATAACTGTTTTTTTTTTTTTTATTAATTTAGTTAAAATACCATTACAGCTGTCTTACAATGATTATTAATTAATTTTTTTTAAACAAGTATTGGCAATCTGCACTTATTACTAGAACTCAAGTAAATCTGATTAAAATAAACATGAGTTAGTTACACTCAAAGAGTGAGATTGAGAAAAAATATTTATAAAAAGCCACGTCGCCGGCGACTAATACGGTCGCTAGCCATGTCGCCTGTGATTGACACGGTCGCTAGTCACGTCACCAGCGACTAATACGGTCTCTAGCCACGTCACCAGCGACTAATACGGTCTCTAGCCACGTCACCAGCGACTAATACGGTCTCTAGCCACGTCACCAGCGACTAATACGGTCTCTAGCCACGTCACCAGCGACTAATACGGTCTCTAGCCACGTCGCCGGCGACTAATACGGTCACTAGCCATGTCGCCTGTGATTGACACGGTCGGTTGCCACGTCACCAGCGACTAATACGGTCTCTAGCCACGTTGCCATTGACTGACACGGTCGCTAGCCACGTCACCAGCGACTGACACGGTCTCTAGCCACGTCGCCATAGACTGGCACGATCGCAAGCCACGTCGCCAGCGACTAATACGGTCACTTGCCATGTCGCCAGTGATTGACACTGTCTCTAGCCACGTCGCCATTGACTGACACGATCGCAAGCCACGTCGCCAGCGACTAATACGGTCGCTAGCCACGTCACCATTGACTGACACGATCGCAAGCCACGTCGCCAGGGACTAATATGGTCTCTAGCCACGTCGCCATTGACTGACACGATCGCAAGCCACGTCGCCAGCGACTAATAGGGTCAATAGCTACGTCGCCAGCGACTAATACGGTCACTAGCCACGTCACCAGCTACTAATACGGTTTCTAGCCACGTCGCCAGCGACTAATACGGTCACTAGCCACGTCACCAGCTACTAATACGGTCTCTAGTCACGTCGCCATTGACTTGCACGATCGCAAGCCACGTAGCCAACGACTAATACGGTCGCTAACCATTTCGCCAGCAACTAATACGATCGCTAGCCACGTCACCAGCGACTAATACGGCCTCTAGCCACGTCGCCATTGACTGACACGAACGCCACGTCGCCAGCGACTAATACGGTCACTAGCCGCGTCGCCAGCGACTAATACGGTCACTAGCCACGTCACCAGTGGTTGACACGGTCGCTATTAACGTAGCCAGCGACCGTTCTAATACGTCTGTTCGGCGGAGTTTAGTTTTCTAGTTGTAAAGACGCCATCAATCAGTGAGTACATGTTGTCAGTTGCTCTGATGCTGAAGAATATAAGAAGAATGAAGAGACCAGTGCACGTTCATCCTATTCTGTATATTTTTCGAAGGAAAGATGTTTTTGTACTATACTTTATTCGACCAACTGTGTAATTATGTGCATTTATTATGCACCTAAATGTAAAACACGTCATTTTCGAATTGACGATATAGTAGGGCAAGAGACGCCTTTGAGAGAACCCATATCACCAGCAGAAAAAGCTGGTTGTTATTTTGCTGTAAGATTTTGGGGTTACAAGGTATTAAAAAATACAGGGTGATTGATATAAGTGTGCCAGCTGTTTATTCGAAAGTTATGAGAGATATCAAAAAAAAATTAAATTGTAAACTGCCTTGGGTTTTTATTTAAAAGACTTTGGTAAAGTTGAAAAAGTAATTTAGTCATTATGTCACAGCAGCCTCTCTTGTAGTCTTCTTAGCGGTTGGGAGCAGGAAGAACGAATATTAAAACAAGCGAATAGGGATCAGCTAACACTTTATTACTTAAAAAAAATTAATCTTTAACAATTTCATCGATTAAAAATAACTCATTACAATTTACAAAGCAAACCACGACTGACAGAATAAACGAGTTACAATAATGAATTCAAAAACGTACACGGGCTTAAAAGAAAAGAGTAAGGATAAAAGAAAGGGCGCGAGACCGCGCGCGGCGGACTATACCGTCGTCCGCTACATTCCGGCGCGATCTAATTGCTTCAGCATCGTCCGAGCGAGAGCCTCAGCGTGGTCACATGACCATCGTCAGCCAATCAGCGCACGCTGAGCGCTCAGCCCATAATTCAACGCGTGGACAGTTGCTTGACAGGTGCTGCAGCCAAACGATTACAATGGTCATTAATAAAACTAATTGAAGCGAGGAACTGAGTCTAGAAGTGTAACATTGCTTATCGCGACACACGTACATGCAAAGTTAGCACATCCGGCCAAGCCACGACGTCTGGTTAGGATTATTGTAGGGTTACAAAGTAATGAAAGGAATTGGAGTATGAGTTTTAAGGTTCACTTGGAGACTTATGCGAAGTTAAATAAAATTCAATATTGCTAAGTACAGTTGACACATCAACCTAGCAAATATTCGGTGATAGCCAACGGGCCAGGTTTAGGGAGTAAGGCCAATCAGCTTTATGCTCAAAGTTAACAAATTACAACAAAATGAGGCAAATATGCCAGGCCGTCACAATTATAAAGCCATTTTTGCAATATGGCCGCCAACATAGATATTCTTATAGAAAACCCTATATTTTATGATTTATTTAGAAAGTAAATGCCATTTAAAAACGTTTTTAATCCAAACATTTTTTCTCTAAAGCTACTCATTTAGGAGTTACACCGTGTTAAAACCCCATAAAATACATAGTTTTGTAATTTCAAAATGTTCGGCCATTTTGGAAATAATAGAGTCACATGTTTTTACATAATTCACCTACACAGCTGCTCAGGGTTCACAAAAATTGAAGGTTTGATAAATGGGCATGTATTGTTGCAGATTCTTCAGAGCTTGGCTTCTGGACAGGTTTCGAATACGAATGAAGTCCAAGGCCACGGTAAATCCAATATTTATTAATCGATATTCTTTTATTACATGGTTATTAAAGACATTTGGGTAACAACCCGAAGCATATATAATGTGTGTGTGTGTGTGTGTGTGAGTGCGTGTGGGTGTGTGTGTGTGCGTACGTTTGCATATCATTGTCGGGACACACGCCTGCATACGGCCAGACAGTCGGGCTAACACACGGTTGTCGGGACTCACACACGTCCCGACAAGCAAAGAATGCCTGAAACGTTGTAATCAGGTCCCAGAAACACTTAGAAAATTTTGTTTTTAAATGTCCCGACAGTCAATGTACGCCCCCGGAGTCAGTGATGTCTATCTTAGTCGGGCCCTACATCTCACACGTACGGTGGCGCGGCAGTGGTGATTTGTGGAACTAATGAAGTGTGTGGATGTCCCGACATTCACTTCAAATGCAGGTTTCATGTTGAAGAGATGCAATGTTGCCAGTTCGAAGTTCCAACCGTTTTTTGCATCATCTAGTGCTGACTGCTGGTGGTCGTGTCGTGGAGTGGAGCGGAATTGACCTTGCATGTTGCGGTTGCTCCTCTGACTTAGACAGCGTTGTAGCCGGAGCTGTTGTCTGCCTTATGGCGATATATTTTCTTCTACTGTAGTAACTCTCAACTCACTGAAGTTAGTTGAGGTTATGTTATTAACTTTCAGTCAGTTATTCCGATTATTACCGTACAAAAAGATCACCAAATACTAAAAAACTATCAGTGGAATAAAATAATCAAATCAATTCAGTTATTTACGTTTATCGCAAATCATACAATTGATAGGCTAAGTAATTTATAGAACCAATTTAGTTAAACTTAGGCCTTGCTAACTTGCAATTAATTTATTTAATTTGTAATTAATTTTAATTCGTTTTGTAATTAATTGTTTGTATAGTTAAAATATTTATTATATCTTTCCATATATTTCTTATATGAAATATTGGGTACAGTTTCTTAACTTAACTGGACTAGCTAATATATATTGAAACTATCAATTCGATTAGTAAATTTATAATAATTTAGGGACAAAATAGATATTACTAGATGTAGGTTAGGTAAGGCACAAAAATATCATGATTATTTGGCTGTGGTATTATACAATAAATTACCAACTTGCCTAGTCAATTTAGAGTCTGATAAAATGTTTCTAACTAAATTTTACAAATGGCTACAGGAAAATCCCATGTACTCGGTGGATGAATACTTTGAGCGAGAAATTGTGATAGTTTAGGCTTGTTTTGTTATTTTGTTCTGAAATGTTTATAATTGTTTTGTCTTTAAATTATTTATGATTCATGTTTGTTTAATAGTCCTTAAGCCAATACCACACAGTACCTGACTCGCCATAATTTCTTAATTTCTTATTTTATGTAGCTAACTTATTAGGCCTATTTTTAAAATTGACAAGACCTATTGTATTTTGTATTTACTTAACGGTCAATAAAATGTCTTATTGTCTTATTGTCTTATTGGTATAAATTTTTGGCCGCCATCTTGGATCCGTCATATTGGATACAAAGTTTTGTTTTCAAATGTAAAGATAGGGTTGTGATCCATAATTTCAAATTAAATTTTACGCTGATTACAATGCCACAATTTGTTTAAAAAAATCTTGATCCATTCTAAAGTTATGAGGACTTTTTATAACTTTATTTTTAGCCCATTTTAACATTGTGCATTTACAAACAAAGACCATTTAATCAAAAAATAGTGCTGGATAAAGATAAGTAACACCACCAGTCATTGTTGACCTATTTTCACTTGGCTACGACGGATGTATATTTTTCGGCCGCCATCTTGGATCCACCATTTTGAAATGTGAAAAATTATTTTGCATTTTCATATTTAGTTTTTGAAATATTGACATTGTAAATAAAATAATTATAATTTTTCATCAAGAAAGCTTGATAACAAAAAATGGATTGCGGCATTGAGTTCAGCATAAAATAATTCAAAATTATGGGTCACAACACCACCTTCATTTTTAAAATAATTTATCACATTTCAAAATGGCGGATCCAAGATGGAGGCCGAAATAGTAGCTTGTGAGTCTTTACGACACGAGTAGAAAATTTAAGGCACGAGCCTTGGCTGTTGAGATAAATAATGTTAACATTATTCATTTAAAATTATTATATATATAGCCTATATATATATTTTGTTTGTATTATCAACTCTTTTGTTGCCTTTGAGTTTAGGAAAAAAAAAAAAGTTTTTTTTAGGCTATATCAAGAAGGTCTTTGAGTTGTATAGAAAAAGGAGAAGTAAAATGGCCGTGGTAATGAGAGGTTGAGTAGTTGTTTTTGCTGTGTAAATTGTAACATTAAAAAAGTGTTTTCAATAAATAAGATATTTGGGAAATGTATTGTATTATTAAAAAGCCCAGCACAGACTAAAAATTCACAGGTCATGGGCCCAGGTACGCCTGCAGAAGCAGAAAAGTAAAAACGTACCGGTAAAATCAGAAACATGGCAAGTGGAAATTACGACAATGTGGAAAAGTTGAGTGACTCTGAGTCGTACAAATATTGGAAATTTCAGACAACAGTACTATTCAAAGCCCAAGGTAATTATGATATTGTTGAAGGTAAATATGAATATGACACAATTACAGACGAAAAGGAAAGAAAAGAATGGTTAAGAAAAGATGCCCTAGCTCAGAAAATAATAGTCACCTCAGTAGACAAACGCTATTTAGTTCATATTTTAAATGAAACAACATCTCATGGAATGTACAGTAAATTATGTAGCTTGTTTGACAGAGAGACCGAACAACAAAAATGTTCTCTATTGCAAGAATTTTTTAATTACAAATATGATGTTGGCCAAAGTATGACCCATTTTTTGTCTAACCTACAGAACATGGCTTTTAAATTAAAATCCTTGAATCAAAATATTGATGATGATATGCTAATATCAAAGATCCTTTCATCATTACCAGAGCAGTTTAAGCATTTCTTAACTGCTTGGGATTCCACTTCAAAAGATGAAAAATCCCTAACTAACCTAACAACTAGGTTATTAGCTGAAGAATCACGGTTTAAAACTGATAGTGGTCATGATATGTCATTGGCTTTTAAAACTGGAACAGAAAAATTTCCAAGGTTAAATAGAGGTGGTAATAATGATAGGCCTAGTACCAGTAGGCCTAGTAGCTACCAGCAACCTAAGTCAAGTTACCGACCTGGAGCAAACTTAAATTTCAATCAGCGATCAAACACTGGAAATGTAAATAGTCTTAATGTAGGTAATCGCAAATGCTTTATTTGTGAGAAAGTAGGACACTTTGCAAACTCATGTCCTAACAAAAGTAAGAATCAGAGTACTGGTAGAAGATTATTTTGTAAAATATGCAAGAAAACAAACCATGAGGACAAAGACTGTTATTTTAGATCAACTAATAAATTTTCAAATGACAAAAGTAAATTGTCGTTCTTAACCTACTCAGATTTTAATAAGTCGAAACATGTAATTCAGTTTGTAGTTGACTCAGGATGTACAACTCATATGACAAATGACAAAACATTGTTTTCTTCACTAGAATTTAAGCAGTCAGATGTACATGTTGCTAAAAATAATGAAACAATGACAGCAATAGGAGAAGGTAAAGTTGAAGGGAGAGAGTTTGATTTGAATAAAGTTTTGTTTGTTCCTGATTTAAGCACCAACTTATTTTCTGTAAAGGCGGTCACTGATAATGAAGGAGAAGTGACATTTACCAAGGACAGGGTAGTAATATCGAAAAATGGAAAGACAGTAAGTGAAGGTGTGAAGCAGGCTAGTGGTCTGTATACAATTAATTTAGAACCTGAGAGTAGCCTAATTGAACAATCAAGTAAAACTATGTTAACGGGGTATAAGGATAGGCCTAATGCGTTGGATTGGCATTCTCGTTTGGGACACCTAAATGTAAACTACATGAAGAAAATGGTAAAGCAAAATTTAGTTGACGGTATGGAACTAACAGAAAAAGATTGTGAAGAAATTGAAAAAAATTGCGATGTATGTTTAAAATCGAAACAAACCCGTTTCCCATTCAGTGAAGAAAGAAAACGTGCAGAAAGACCCCTCCAAATCATACACACAGATTTATGTGGTCCCATTGATCCGAGTACATGGGATGGAAAAAAAATATGCTTTGACCTTGATGGATGACTATACTCATTTTGTAGTGGTCAAGTTGTTGTCGAACAAACATGAAGCATTTAAGTTTATAAAAGAATATGTATTAGAAGCCGAAGCTCAGCAAAATCTTCGGGTTTCAAAATTAAGATGTGACAACGGTGGAGAATATAAAAGCAAAGAAATGCAAGATTGGTGTAAAAATCGAGGGATTCAGTTAAGCTATACAGAAGCGTATACGCCAGAACACAATGGGAAGGCGGAGAGATTAAATCGAACACTGATTGAAAAGGCCAGAGCATTGTTGTATGACACAGAGACTGACAAGAAGTTTTGGGGAGAAGCAGTGAGAACATCAGCTTATTTGTTGAATAGAAGTCCTATAGAAGCGGTGGACGTAACACCAGCAGAAAAATGGTTTGGGAAAAAACCTAATGTGTCTCGACTACGGAAATTTGGATGTGAGGGACATGTAAAAATTGTGAGACCAATCAAGAAACTTGATCCGAGAAGTGAAGTCATGAAATTTATAGGCTATGCAGAAAATGGTTATCGAATGTGGAGTTATGACAAACAGAGGATCATTACAGCTAGAGATGTCATTTTTGACGAAAAAGGAAATAGGCCTAAATCAGATGTTGGAGGAAAAATTGATTTTAGTCTAGAAAATGACTTAGTCGATGGTAATAGTTCAAATGCAGAATTTTATGAAGAAAATCATGAAGAGGAAAATGAAATGAATCCAGTAAATCAAACCGAAGAAACAGAAGAAGAAATAAGACCTAGAAGAGAAAGGCGAATACCCAGTAAGTTTCGAGATTTTGCAATGTTGACGTTTAAAGAAGCTATAAGTAGTCCAGAGAAGAAGGAGTGGTTAAAAGCAATCGAAGAAGAGAAGAAATCACTTGAGAAAAATAACACTTGGACTTATAAAAATGAAGAAGAAGCTAAAGGAAAAAGAGTTTTAACAAACAAATGGGTTTTTTCTAAAAAAGAAGATGGTCGTTTTAAAGCTCGCTTGGTTGTAAGAGGATGTGAGCAGAAAAGTGATTTTAACTATGAAGAAATTTTCAGTCCAGTAGTAAGTAGTAATTCACTTAGAATTATGTTTGCAATTGCTGTGTTGAAGGAATATCATATTTTAAAATTTGACATCAAAACAGCATTTTTGTATGGTGAAATACAAGAAGAAATTTTTATGGAAGTACCAGAAGGATTTGAAGAGCCTAATAAAGTTTGTAAATTGAACAAAGCCTTGTATGGTTTGAAACAAGCACCAGCTACTTGGAACAGGAAGTTTACACAGGTATTGAAACAGAAAGGACTTGAACCAACAATGAATGAAAAGTGTATATTTAAAAATGAAGATGGATCTGTTATCCTTGCTTTATATGTGGATGATGGGATTTTAATTGGAAGAAATAAAGAGGAACTGGAAAAAGTATTGAAGGAACTGAAAAGAGAATTTGAAGTTAAAGAAGATCTGAAGCCAGTCAGTTTTTTGGGAATCGAAATTCAGAGAACAGAAGATAAGATACAATTAACTCAACAAAAGTACACAACAAATCTGTTACAGAAGTTCAACATGGAAAATTCCAAGTTTGTTGCAACACCAAGTGAGATAAATACATCAAGATCTGGGAAGTTAGTCAATAGTTTTCCATTTAGAGAAGCGGTTGGGAGCCTATTATATCTTTCTACAAGATCAAGACCAGATATTGCTTATCCAGTAAACTTTTGTAGCAGACACTTGGAAAACCCTGTAGAAGAAGACATCATAAGTGTGAAGAGGATAATGAAGTATCTAGTTGGTACTACAAATCAAGGAATAAGTTATCTCAAAGACTCGGACATGAACTTATTAGAAGCCTACTGTGACGCAGACTACGCCGGAGATGAAGATACCAGAAGAAGTACAAGTGGATATGTGATTCTATATGCTGGAGGACCTATTGCCTGGTGTTCGAGGCGACAACCCATCGTAGCGCTCTCATCGACCGAGGCGGAGTATATAGCAGCTGCGGATTGCTGTAAGGAACTACTTTATTTAAAATCATTAATTCAAGAAATAACAAACAGCCCTTTGCAAGTGAAATTATATGTGGACAATCAGAGTGCAATCTCGTTGATGAAGACCGGTGTAATGAACAAAAGAAGCAAGCATATTGATGTACGGTACCACTTCATTCATGAGAAAATTGTAACGGGTGAGATTAATGTTATGTATTGTCCTACAGATAAGCAAATTGCAGATCTCTTAACTAAACCTTTATGCAAAGTAAAGTTTAATTTGTTCAAAGAAAGAATTGTACAAATTGGAAAATGAAATGTAGCCTAGAACTATAAAAAGGCCTAACTTTTTTCTTTGTTATCATGTCTATTTGTTTTGATTCTGCACAAATATGCCCTATTAGGCTGATATGTATATATATTTTTGATTTCACAATGAAATCCCCAATATTGTTGTTTATAGGTCATTAATATTGAACCAGTTTGTAAAGAACATTTTGTATAGGCCCTATAATGTTTGGTTACATAAATGTTAAAATTAAGAGGGGGTGTTGAGATAAATAATTTTAACATTATTCATTTAAAATTATTATATATATAGCCTATATATATATTTTGTTTGTATTATCAACTCTTTTGTTGCCTTTGAGTTTAGGAAAAAAAAGAAGTTTTTTTAGGCTATATCAAGAAGGTCTTTGAGTTGTATAGAAAAAGGAGAAGTAAAATGGCCGTGGTAATGAGAGGTTGAGTAGTTGTTTTTGCTGTGTAAATTGTAACATTAAAAAAGTGTTTTCAATAAATAAGATATTTGGGAAATGTATTGTATTATTAAAAAGCCCAGCACAGACTAAAAATTCACATTGGCGAGTGCCTTAAAAACTTCTACGAGTGTCGTAAAGACTATTAACGCGAGTTGCGTACACTACTTTACCTACGACCGTTTTTTAATTACTATCAATCTGGATTTAATTACTAACAATAACTACTGATAACTTTTTAGAGAGGTTATGTTTTCGTGTATTGTCATTGCCACTGAATGTGATGCAACGACTTATTGTATAATCAGCTGATTTCCTGTAATTACGTGTTTGTTAAACTTCGTTGAATATTACATTGCTAGCAGCATTCTTACCATAAATTATATTGTATCAGGTACAATTCGGCAAATATTTCATTTATTTTTGGACTTCCACCAACTTAATTAAGAATACGCGAGTATCAACATGAACAAGTCGGATCAACAATTAAATTAGTCAACTGATCAGCTGATCAGCTGATTAGTTGACGTTCGAAGCATTACAATTTTAATTCTTTTCTCTCAATACTTGAACCTCATTGGTCCGTTACCTGTGTGGATATGAGAAAACTATGCGGATATGAAATGAAACTATGCGGATATGAAAGTAAACAGCTGTAAAGTGAAACTTTTCAATTCTAAGAACTGGACTGAAATGGCTACTTTAAAAAACGGTCGTAGGTAAAAATACATCCACCATAGCCAAGTGAAAATAGGTCGATAATGACCATCGATGTATAATAACTTCCAAGATATTTTAATAACTTTTTATAATAAGTTTTTATAATAAACTTTTTATAATAACTTGCAGTAGAGTTATTATACATCGATGACAATGACTGGTGGTGTTACTTATCTTTATCTAGCAATATGGATCAAGTTTTTTTTAAACAAATTGTGGTCACAACCCTACCTTTAAATTTAAAAAAAACGTTGCATCTAATGTGGCGAAATTTTTTTTATATTCTTAACTATTAGATGGTCTTGGTTTTCATGACATTTTACATTTTGTCTAATTTAGGGGACTATGTATCTGGTTAATTTGTCATACTAAAACTCAATGTATTTATGCCTTCGTTAACTAGGTTCTTCACGTTTAGGGGAGCTCAGCTATTAGATGGTCTTGGTTTTTATGACGTTTTGCATTTTGTCTAATTTTGGGGACTATGTACAGTATCTGGTTAATTTGACATTTACTAAAACTATAAATTCACGTTAGGGGGAGGTGGCAGACAAAGTTTAAGTCCTTTCTTCAGAAGGTTAGTATCTTTGTCTTCAAATAATATGTCAGTTTTGTTTAAAAGTTTTGGGAAAAACTCATGTTTGCATTCAGTATTGTTGTTAGTGTTAAATGTGTTGTATTTGTCGATAAGCTTTGTTAATTTGTTCTTCTGACATTGTTTTTTTCTTGCCGATTATGTTATTCAGTTTGTCATTAATATTTTCTATTAGACCTATTGTGTTCTCAGGACCTAACATGTTGGCTAGATAAGAAGGTGTTCTATATAGTTCCTGATTAATCATGTCTATTTTGCCATAAAGTGATTATATATTTCTCCTGTAATCCATAATGTCTCTGCTTTTAATTTTGCAATTTTTGCTGATTTTGAGTTATTGTTAATGTTCACTTTAACGGAGTTAGGCACAACTTTGTTCATCAGGCATAGTTTGTCAAATTTGATGTTCTCGATAGTGGTCATTAACTTTAACTGTATTTGTGATTGTAGGAATATTTTATTTGCTCGCAAATTGACTAGAGTTCATTTCCCTACTACCGGATATCGAAGCTTTAAATAATAACAAATAATAAAATAAATAATAATAATAGAATAAATGTGTTACCTTGTTGTGTGTTACCTGTGTAAACAAGGCAACAAGTGTATCTTATTTTATTATTTAAATCTTCAATATCCAGTAGTAGGAAAATGAACTCTGAGTGGTTTTATGACTGTTTTGGTCATATAATGAAAAGGTCATGTACTAAATTTAGCTAGTTTCATACATTTGTATGGCTGAGTATTTTATGATGAGATTTTAAATTCTTCCCACACCTTTTTTACAACACACATTATGAATTAGGTGCGAGATTATCCCTGCACAAGTTAGGCGCGCGCCTTACTAATCCCGAGCTTACAAACCCGTTTTCGAGGCGGCAGCCTAAAATACCGGAAATATCCGGATTTAGTCGCGGACTAGCGCTAATACCGAGCTCCTAAACCGCCCCCTAGAGTAGTAGGCAACAATTGTAGGTCTATATATTCTATTATAAATTTTTATTACTTATTTATTTTGTTAATAGTTAAATGAGGCATGTCTATTCACTAATAGAGTCAACCACTCTTAACCAACATCGCATTAACCGATAATCGGATTATCCGCCCTTGATTGTAAAATATTACAGTTTTTTTAATTTTAACCAACCTTGCTTCTAGAGCAGTTCCGTTTAACCACCACTTTCTAGGAATCTCGGGGATTTCCGCTCCCACGCTTATCTCCACAGGATGTGCCTAAGAATAGTTTTTTTGGTATTCATCCCAAAAATATTGCATGTTGCCAGTTTGTTATCAAGCACAAGCACATTTGATTTGTTATCTGTGCGGCAAATCATAGAGTAGTGTGTTACAATTTTTATAGCTAATTAACTGATCGCTAGATTAAACGAAAATGCAACTCGTATGAAGGGCAGGGGATGAAGGCTAACAACTCCAAGGTCAAGATAGTTTCAGTGATTGGAGCCTCCAGTGAGAGGCCATGAATCATCCTGTGTGTAGGGATGGCAAAATTTTTCGTTTTGTCGATATATCGGGTTTCCGATATATCGGAAGCAATATATCGATGTCTACGATATATCGACCCCCAAAATATCGATATTCCCGATATATCGGGATAACGATACATCGAAAATTTTTCTTCGCTTTTCTATAAGAAAACTGCTTATTGTAATTACAAATGTGCAGACACAGGGAACATTAAGTGTTATTTAAGTACATAGAATCACGAAAAATGTTATCTTTAATTTAGATTAAACATCATGAAAAAATTAAGTTATACACTTTTAAACTACTCAAAGGTGTTTTACACTTTTGTACTTAGAAATGTGGCTAGGTTAGGTAATGCCAAACTCTCTAAAATTGTTTATCACAGTTTAATTGAAAGTCATATAAAATACCCCATTGTGCTCTGGGGTAATTCAAGCAAACATAACCTGCAATCTTGTTTTGAACATTTTAGAAACCTAGAAATATTAACTGTTCCATCATTGTTCATTTTTGAAACTGTTTTATATGTTGAGGAAAATAATTTTGCTCAGCCTCATAATCATAGGTACAACACTAGAAATAGGGCCCTCAATCCATCAGGGCAGGGCAGCCAACTGAAACGTTTGTAGACGAAAAGAAAAGAGAGATAATTTAAATAACAAATAAACCACTTTATAATTAGCCTATATTTAAAATATACATTTAAAATGTTATATGGGCTTGCGATTGGAACTTAAATTCCCAAGAAAATTTAAATAAAATGACAATTTTTTGTCATTTTATGAATCCGATATATCGGACCCAAAAACATCGTTGTCTCCGATACTATCGGGAAGAATTTGTCGATGGCAATATATCGATATATCGGGGCCAGAATATCGATGTTTCAAAAATATCGATATATCGTTGCCATCCCTACCTGTGTGTCGTAACAAAATAGTGTCTAGTTACTTCAATTTTGACAAAAAGTTCTGTACTGTATTACGATAGATTTCTAAACCATAAATTAAAATAACCCTAGAGTACCAATGTTATTAAAATAAGCTTTTTCTATTGACTCTTGTCTATAAGTATAATTTATACCACTTAAAGTATTTGACTTAACCGTGTTTTGTATTTATTTGTTATTTTCCTATCAATTCAAACAAAGGAGGTAAGTGTAGTTTACTTTATAAATAATAATGTAATTACAACTTCGAAATAATGGGATTGCCCATTTTAACCAACTTTTTGCGTTATCCAACCTAGTCCGGTCCCATTAGGGTCGAGTAAGACGGGTCTACTGCATACTGCAATTTGGTAATTTAAATAAGCTAAAGGACTATTGTCTTGCTCAAATACAGGACATTTTTTTATCTTTGCCCAACTGTCATTTTTCACCAAGCTGTTATTTTGAGCCCAAAATAATGCCGTACTGTATTCTATCAATAAATAACTTCAAGCTTATGTGCATTGACCTATGCTTTCATAATGACTTTCTTCCGGCTTCTAGCGGGCGCATAAATCACAGGAATCTTTGAACAGCTGTAATTTTTTACTCCATTGTCCGCTTGGATTGGGTTTGTGGCATTGTGAATGTTGTCTGACTCCTGATGGGCCCCCATCAAAGTAGCACTAAAAAGTGAACAGGACATTAAAAAATATATTTTTTTTAAATGCATTACACAGTTCCGGGACTTTTCAAACACACAGTAGGCCTATATATAACTAGAGGTCGTCCGAAAACTAGACTAAAATTAAATAATCTACAGACTTCTCTATTTTCACCCAATGAACATGCGATTGTAATTTCTACCGTTAGTTTTGATTTTCTGTTTATGTATTTTGTGGTTATTTCATCATCAGCATGGCAAACCATAAGGACCACGTTTTAAATTTTTTTTCGATTGATAACAATTTAGCTTGTTGGCGTTTTCTTGCAGTTATTCCCAGTGCAAGCAGTCGTTAGGAACGTTCGCGATCGACAACACAAAACCCAGTATCAACAACAGTCAACAGCGACGTCAAAACGACATTTTCTTTGTGATTCCAAGGACAAACGCAGATACCATAACAAGCTGTGGCGTTTCCAGCAGTTACGTACGAACAACATCAATATACACAAAGACCAATACCAAAATAACAGCAACGACGTTTTATTAGTTTACACCGATATAGATCACAATAGAAAACACAAAAGCTGATGCCAATTACAGCGTCGGTGTTTCTTTACCGCGGTTACGTAGGATACGTAAAAGTTGTAAACGATTGCGATATGCATAAAAGAAGATCAAAGATAAAAGAAGATAAGAACATAAAATATGTAACAATAGTGGCAAAATTTACTGCAGCTCCGAGTTTGCTCAAGAACGGAATTTATGTGGAAAATCACGAATTTGAAAATTCCCTGTTGAAACACAAATTTGCTCATAATGTTTTTTTTCAAAGTTTTCCGGTCAGTGGATGCCTTGTATACAGAATGTCCCGTAAGTAAACAACAAAACTCCGGGAAATGGTTCTATGGGTCAAAATAAGTCGAAAATAAAGAATAACATTTTTTCCAAAATCACTTCGTTAACCAGATAGGCCTATACGCCATTTTGTATTTTTTTAAATTTGTTTTCTTTGACGTTTTTTAACCGATCTTTATGAAACTTGGTATTTACTTTAAGGTAAACAAGACTAATGTTAGAAAAACAAATCATCTTGGTTCAACTCAAAATTCCAAATGGTGGCAATTTTAATTTTTAAAACTTAGATTACTCAAAAACGGAAAATTTTACGAAAAATGCCAAGAATACTTGTTCAGTAAACTTGAACCATTTCATATATTATAACACTCTATGTTTTCTTCAATGTACAATATCTTTTCCTTGCAACATGTGTTCCTAATCAAATTAAATTATTATATTGTTAACATATGTTGTATTCAAAAATGTAAATAAATCTGAGTTCTTGTTCTTTTGTAACCATTAAAAGTGTGTTCATTTTTTCTCCCTCTCATAATCTCAACTTAATATTTCCATTTCTCTACATATTATCCCTCTGGTCCTTCGAACTAATTCTCATTAAACCCCTTTCTCAATTATTCTCTCTAACAATTCCCTAATATTTAATTTAATTCTCTACAAATCATTCAATACTTTTATTGGTTTAAAAAGGCTAAAATATTCCTGTTTGTCCTATTTTACCACCAAAAACCGTTATATTTAAGCCATTTCTTATTCAAAATTTTTGAACTTGGTATTGTTTGATAGGAAATTAATAATGCTAAATATAAGTATTCGTGACATCTTTTCATACAATTTGCCGTTTTTTAGTAATTCAGGTTTTAAAAATTAAAATGACCGCCATTTTATAATTTTTCGTCGAATCAAGATGATTGTTTTTATCTCAAACTGGTCTTGTTTACCTTAACGTACATACCAAGTTTCATAAACATCGGAAAACGCCAAAGCTACAAATGTTTGAAAACAAATACAAAATAGTAGATATCTGGACAACAAAGCGATTTTGGAAAAAAATTTTCTTGATTTTCACCTTGTTTTGATTTTCACCTATAAAACAATTTCCAGGAGTTTTGCTGTTTAATTACGGGACACTCTGTACATGTATAAAATGACACACATACAGAACGGTTTTAAACATAAATTTTTCCCTAACATAATATAGACAGCAATCAAAGATGCTGCATGTCGATAAGCGTTAAGCAAAAACACGTCTACGACGTAAGGACGTTGGGGGGGGGGGGGGGTTGATCGTAAACGTTGCGAAATAGAATGCAACGTGAGGCCGGCAGTCCACTCATGAAAGCGCGCGGGGGGTGCGTAGCCTTGGCGCTGAGAAACCAGGCGATGTGGCAACGTTGGAATGACTCATCTGCAGTTGGTTCACACAGAAAGTGTCAAGTTCTTGATTTATATGTTTGTCGGGCAGACAAACACACTTTTACTATTGTCGGGGCTATTAACACACTTGTATGTTTGTCGGGACATCCCGACAGTCATTTTTAAGGCTTTTTGACATTTAAATGGAGTGTAAAGAAAATCTACCTTTACGTAGTTAATGTACGATCAGCAGTGGGTACATAATGCTGTTTGGTTCAAAAGTCCCGACAACTGTGTTTTATACAGGTGTCCCGACAAATATTTGTAACCGGGGATGTGTGTGTGTGTGTGTGTGAGTTTGGAGCATCTTAAAAATACTCAGAAATCTTTACTTTAAACTTTTGATATGGCAGAAATCATCCGATGCAGCTAATACTTCAAATGTACCTGTCAATGACGTCAGTATTGTTCAAGTCTTCTAGATCTAGTGTGACATTTAAAGGACTGTTCATTGACAGTAATTTCAAGTCGACAAAATTGACAACAAATTTAGAACAAGTGATTTCTTTCATTGTAGTCTCCCCTGATATCAAGACAGACGTGTCCTTCTAACAGCTTCATATAGGCTGGTTTTTACCCTTTGTCCACATATTGAATGAACCCATGAGGTAAAGACAACTTTAAAACCTGTAATTAAAAAAAGTGTTACCATAAGAATTTAATATTACCTTTGGCTTTGATACAAAAAAGCGTACCCAGAGGTGGTGAAAACGATCCCACTTTATTTTAGACAGAATTCAAAGACTTTAAATTCGTTTTGAAATCTTGTTGAAGACCAAGTCTATTAACTAGGTAGACCGGTTTCTCTGGGTTGTCTTACCAATATGAGAGCTAACACAGTTAGATAATGCTGCAAGTAACTATTTTTAATAAAGCCACATATTTTTGTTTCAGTTCAGTTCTTTCCTCCACAAAATATTGACTTTCAACGTGTTCTGCAACACTATACGATCAAACCAGAGTATAATATGAAAGATGATTTAATGCGTCAACAAAAGTCATTCACAGACAAAACATTGTTTGTTGTTACATGCGTAAAAGATATAAGCATAGCTACAGTGTTTGTATACGCACCAGAAGGATACTTGATAGAAAGAGTCAAGAATGTGAATAAAGATGATTGCGACAATGACAAATATAAGGATCACATAGCAATAATTGACGAACCGAAAAGGGAAAAAAACTTTCCTTTAAACGGATATGAGCAGTTAGAGTTCACCATAATATACACGTTTGGTGAGAAGACACTTCGGTGCGTCTCTAGACTGTACAAGTATGTCACTAAGCCTATTAAGTTTCAGTACTACGACATATTACAAAGATCGGAGCCACAACTTATAGATTGCAGAAAGAAAACTGAGACTGTAAGTACATTATACATCATATCTATCTATATCTATCTATCTCTATCCATCTATATATATATATATAGCTTTATATATCCATAACCACATATACATCTGTAACCACCAACCCTGTCTTATTCTTTAATGAAGCAGCATAAGGTTACTTCCTTGGACTGTAAAGATTTTACCATTAGCCCCAACCAATGGATTTTCTTTTATTTTAAATACATAGTTTACTGGTGGATATGGTCTGTTCTAATCAAATCAGGATGTTGTATTCTATCGAATTAAATGCTCTTTTTCCATATCTAAATTTTGATTCAACATAATACAAAGCTTGTAACATTAGGCAAATGTCATCCAAATATTTCCCCTCTGGTAGATTCCTTATAAATTGTTTTTTTTTTGGATCCCAACATTTTTGTTCTTTATTCAATGTTATAGTCTGTTCTTTTGTAACACAGTCAGTGTCATCAAATGACAGGATTAAAACGTACGGTTCTAACCTTTTATTATTAAAATCCCAAGACCTTGGTTCGATTTATGGAACTTGTGAAACGTTCACAGCATCTTGTGACGCATAGCGGCACGCTATATTTTATACAGTGTAGGTAAGCATTTCGCGAAGCCGGGCTGCATGACCAACTCGTTGCCTGCCGCTACTGCGTTAACGCGCTATCCCCACCTTCCTACAGTCTTGTCCTCCCGTCCTTGCTCGACCATCCTTCGTCCAAGAAAGAAGTAGCATTTTTGACCAGCCTTCTACGTCACCTTATGGATAAGTTATTTGACTATAAGTTGTTTAGGACAAATAAGTTGTTAGTAGAAATAATGTTTGGCTAAGTCAGGTAACAAGCGGGGAGCCCTTCTAGCTTCTCCGAATATAGAAATGTATAAATAAACTCTTAGTTAGGATGGCTGCCTTCTGTAGCCATCCTTATCAAAATTGTAAATTGGTAACGGAGAAAATTCAAAAAATTGTAAATTTAAAATTGCCATGTTATTCGTATATAGAATATTGTAAAATGTTGTTGCTTGCTTGTTTATGAATATACTTTGATCAAACTTGGCAAATTTATTTATTTTATACTAAGCTATTAATATTTTACTAAAAAATACATTTTATTAGTTTCTTAACATAAATTAGTAAGTGAATAATAATCGTGCGTGCTATCTCGGGTATTCACATGCCTCTCAATTCGTCATTAACCTAATAATATGAATGCGAAACTTAAATCCACCGAAGCTGTGTAACGTTACCAGACTGACGATTAAAAAAATGACACCAAAATTGATTGAATCAAAAATTACCAGTGGTAAGTTTAAAGGAGAAATAGTCCTAATACCAAGAACACTGATGATTTAATCCGAATTACCCGTTGAATTTAAGCAACTACAATTTCCTATGTGTCTTGCTTTTGCAATCACCATTATAAGGCACTAGGTCAATCCCTGACTATCATCGGTTTAAATTTGTAAAATGCATGCTTTTCACACGGACAGCTGTATGTTGCGAGCTCACGTGGTGGTAGGTACGCCTGAAAACTTATATATTTATACACCTAATGAAAAAAAACAAAAAAAACATTGTTTATCTACTAGCAATTAAGTAAAATATTATATTTATATTTTTTTTCACTTTTATTATTCATCGTAAAGAACAAATTACCATTTAAAATAATAGTTGTTAAGCGCAGCAACGCGCGCCGTGTAACTGCTAGTTCAGTATACATAGTAAACTACTAGATGTCAAAATTATTTTTTAAAAGCAATCTTTATAATCTTTAGTTTGTTTTAGTGCAATATAATTTGTTATAACTACCTGCTGTTTAGATATAAAAATATTCTATTGAAATATAAAGTTACTTTATTTAATCTATGATTTTGTCATTGATTATAAAAAAATAAGTAAGATTAGTTGAGATAATCAGACCACAGAGATATGGAAAACGATTGCTGAATACGAATCGAGCCTCTTCCTACAAAGACTTCAAAGAACAGGATATGCAAATTTTTTTTACTGCTCGACTTTTTGAGGAAAGAGTAGTAAAATAACAATCTTTACGTGTTTTAATTCATCTTGGTATCTTTTTGTTTACAGATTTGGCCTAACCTGAGGTGGTTACAGAAGGAGGCCATCGTATCAAGAGTTCAGAGGATGCTGAGACTCGGAGATAGCGAACAGGCATCACAGAAACACAAGGTAAAGTAATGGCTTACGTCTTATACAACAATATGTTAATCAACAATGTTACTATATCACTAATAAAGTGTTCGTAGACCGTCGAGGCTTAAATTAAAATATTAAAATATAATAATCCAGTGATCTAAAGTATAATAATGTACTACAGAGAAACAATGGTTTTTGAGTCGCTGTAAAATAATAGGACAACCAGAAATACAGGGTAGGACAGGGAAGTATCACTCATTTTGAATGTACATTAAAAGACAACCAAAAATATTAGAACCAAACTTTATATTGGGATTAAAAGGTTACACCTGGGAGATTTTTTTATATAACTTGACTTAGTTTTAAACAGCATATCGAGTGGTGTCCCTAATCGTAAATGCACTGCTGTATTCTGGTTCTGGAGTTGATCATAACTCTGTGAAGCATTTGTCGTAATGTGCGGCCAACCTCAAGGTGAATTGCGTCCTTCAAGGCATATAGGGTCTTCTCGTGAACTACTCTAGGCTTAGCATCACTCCAATAGAGCATATTCTACTTATTTGCCGCTCCAGAAATATGGAAGTGTCTCGTCACTAAACGAAGCCCGAGCAACATGAGGCAGTCCCGCAATTAAGATTTCACATGCCTGCATTCGTTGTTGCCAGTCCTATTGACTGCTAAATCGATCTTCTGACAAGGTCAATGTTTTCAGGAGTTCGGATGGTTCTTTGAGCTCCAAATATTTTTCGCAATACACCACCACACACACACTGAAGTCCTTCAAATTGTAACAGCTTTGCGACAGGCCACCCGATAACACGATCTCAGCCAAAGCTAGCTACACAGCAACAATAGACAGATTTTTGAAAAAAATGCATCTCGAGTGCAAAAGCACATTCCTCACTCGAACAAGCCATATCTACTACTGAAAGTGATATTCTACATTCGTGTAGTTCTTGACAAAAGACTCTAATACAAAACTAGATGTTTGTCTCTCGGACTTGACATGGTATCAAAAAGAATTGATATCTTACTAATATCATAAATGTGAAAGTTTGTGTGTTTGTTTGTTTGTGTGTTTGAAGTTCAATCACGCATTAATTACTGGATGGATTGAGCTCAAATTTGGCATGATGATAGCTCACATTCCCGATTAACATATAGGCATATTTTTATCCCAAAAATCAATCAACAACAAAAACTCAAAACTCAAAACTTGTTATCAAAACTCACAACAAAAATGAAATAGTTAGTATACGATGTCCTAAATGTTATTTTTACTCCTGATATTTTAGTTCTAATAGTTATGGCAGTTATGGTAGTTGGAAAGCTTGAGTTTTTCGCATACTTGTCTTAACTTATAGATTCAATTACATGCTTAGTTAACCAAACAGGATATTTACATTGATTGACAAAATAACACTTACTGATCAATGCGTATTGTAAATAACAATGACAACTGTATCATAGGTTTTCATAGGTTCATCATGTAGATTTTTCAGCTGATAAATCTATTTTAATTATACTAGTGTACATGTTGCTTGAGATCAAGCAATTGCAAAGTATTACAGGAGTTTCTTGAAAATGACTGATGGTAATAACTAATCGATGAGTTTAAAAGAGTCAATTCAAACTACTCAATGATTATTTTACTAATGGAAATACTCACGATTTCATAGCAGGTTAATGTAAACAACATTTCTTTTAAATAAATATCTTATCATTTTTCAAAAGCTGATCTCGTGTTTAGTGTTTTCTAAAAATGTTTCCCACTTACAGCCGCATTAGGTTGTCCATGTTTATCTTCTAGATACATTGACTGTTTACAATTAACATATGTTCTTCTCACTTTTAATTTCTGACAACAGCTGAAGTTTCATAACAATGTTTCTTTCCCATGTTAATCTTTTGGAGAAATACGAAACTTTAAAGGGCCCCCCATTTTCAGGGCCTCACTCTCTAATTATTTCCCAAAAAGAAAGTATCCTGCACAAATTCACGTTACGCTCTTTCCAATGACACTAAAAACATGTTAATCGGTTCAGTAGTTTTAGAGGAGTAATAGTCACAAAAAACCTGCTTGCGTATTAAATAAGTATAGATTATAATTGTATTGAATGAATGAATGAATGAATGAATATATAGTTTATTCCAAAAAATATTGGCTACAAACAGTGATTATACAATCAAATATACTTAACAGAGACTTATGACACTAAAAATAGTAAAATACATACAAGTTTTAATGAGCCAAAATATTCAACAATAAACAATGGAACTAGCACACATAGGCAGTGCTACCTGTGCGTCTGCTAAGTTGCTGTCAAATAGAAAAAAGTAAATTATTGAATTTGTGGAATGGCAATTAAAAATAAAAGTGTTGTTATTATTAATGATGTATGTAAACGTATTTTCATGAACACAGCGCTGGTGAGTCTGCGCATTAGATTTCGTGGTGGCCAGGAGAGAGAGGGGGGAGAGAGAGAGACACAGACTGTGTGTGTGTGTGTGTTGTGAGTTCCGTGTGTAATGGTGGTAGTGAGGAGAGTGGAGAGTGATGAGTGGATTGTTGAGTAATGAGTATGAGTGGTGTAGAGAGTAGTAATTCGACTGCGGACAGTCCTAACAACGTGCCAAGGTCAGTCAGTGCAAAGGTCGGATCAGGTGCGCCGGTAGCCCGCCGTGATAATAGAATCGGCCTCGTCAATATTTAAACTGAATAGGAAATCATTGACGCGGAATTTAAATACCTTTAAAGAGTCACATTCAAAAAATTTGAAATCCTTAAAAATGTTACATGTTACGATAGACTTAGTGTGAAACATAGTATGAATTAGTCGTAGAAAAAGTATAATTCACTTGAATTGTGGTGATTCCAACTCTAGAAGAATATCTTGTATTATATAAATGTGAAATATTTTGAAAAATGTTATTGTAATTTTTCATTGATGTTTATTAATATTGATTTTACATACAACTGGCGAATAGAGAGGACTCCTATTTCTTTAAATAAAGCGTCAGTCGGGTAACGTTTGTCCCAAATCCTATTTTTAAAATTGATTTTTGAGCAATATTTAATGGCTCCAAGGTACTCCTATAACAGCCAACCCAAGCTATAATACCAAACAAAAGTAATGATTGAACAAAAGCAAAGTAAGCCATTTTTAATTCCTTAACCGTCAAAACTTCTCTCATGTGTTTGAAAGCAAAAATTAATTTCCTAATTTTATTTCTAACATAATTAACATGATCTATCCATTTTAATCGTTCATCAAACAATACACCTAGATATTTATAAGAGTTGACCTTTTCTATACTTTCACATCTGCAAGAATTACTTTGATAATTGTCACATTCGTGGATTGTTAAATTGGCTAAATTGAAGTCTGTACTCTTGCTAATAGAAATAGGCATGAATTTTGTCTTAGAAACATTTAATGAAAGAACATTTTGATTTAACCACTTCTTAATTATCATGAGATCGTGTGTGGCTTTGTCATACACTTCGGGCCAGGTTTTTCCATGCAGGAAAATTAGGCTGTCATCGGCAAATAAAAAGATTTGACCAAAAATGTTTAGTCTGGAAATATTATTTATATAAATTAAGAATAAAACTGGACCAAGGTTGCTGCCTTGGACCACACCATAGTCTACTGGCAATACATTACTAGTAATATCATTAATGGAAACAAGTTGTGATCTGTTACAAAGGTAGCTTTGGAACCATGCAAGTGAGTTACCGTGAATACCAATGTCTTCCATTTTTCTCAATAATTTTTAACGGTCAACAGAATCAAATGCTTTTTTTAAATCAAGAAAAATTAATAATGGATGATTTTTTTCTGAAATCGCAGAATTTAATTCTTTATTAATATCGAACAACGCATCTGAAATATTTTTGTCCTGACGAAACCCGTACTGACGCTCACTGAGTATGTTATTGATTTGTAAGTAAGTAACTAATAGATCTTTCACCACTCTTTCAATCACCTTAGTAAAAACACTAAGCAAGGAGATTGGTCGGTAATTAGTTTTATTTGTGATGTCATTTGATTTGTATAGAGGAAATACTTTGGCTAATTTAAGACATTCTGGGAATGATCCTGTGGTGATACTCAAGTTGACTATATGTAAAAGTGGCTCCCCCAGAATATTAAAATTATTTTTTATGACGTCGGCCGATACACCATCATAGCCCGGAGCAGACCCTCCCCTTAAACTGAAGACATAGATATATATTACTTTACGTCGGAGATCTAGTTCAGTGATTGGCTGAATCGTAAAGTCGCAATCAAGGCGGTAGTCAGAGTCATTCAAAACTGGGTCCCCACTATAATCAATTGCGTCAGCGAGTGATTTACCTACTCCAGAAAAGAATTCATTGAACTCATCTGCTACTCCTTTGTATGATGAAGAAATCGGAGATTGTGAGCTAGAAACAAATTTTTCAATAGGAAACGGTTCTTTTTTATTCACCCTGCCAGCCAGTTCATTGATTAATCCCCATAGCTTCTTGGGATTCTTAGATGCTTCATTAAGTTTTGATCGGTAATAATTCCGTTTTGTTTGCTTTAAGTTAGTATTAACATTTGTCTTTAAATTATGGTAAAAATGTTTCAATTCTATATTAAAGGGTTGTCTTTTTACTCTTTTGCTGATTTTATCTCTAAATCTGATCTGTCTGATTAAGTCAACGGTTATCCATGTTTGAGTTTATTGAGCCTTGTTGATTTGTTACCAACTAATTTCTTTGAAGAATTTATACAATTAACAATTATATTACTAAAATGGCTAGAACAAAAATTAATGTCGTTTGAGTTTAAAAATACCCCCGCCGCAGCAAACCTGCCGAAAAGCGAATTTCCAGTTGCCTGAATTGATTTTCAATTAAAAGTATTTAATAAACATTAATTTTTATGAATATATAGGCTTGCTGCTACAGGGAGGGTAAAAAAGTGTGTTTTTAGAGAAATATTAATAACTTAGTATAAAATAAATAAAGTTTGATCAAAATATATCCATAAACAAGCAGACTACAACATTTTACAATATCCCCCATAAGAATAACATAAGAATTTTAAAATAACAATTATTTGAATTTTATCCGTAACTAACAATAGTACAAAAACACTTTGATATACTAAATTATTTGTTTTTTAGGCTCTTTAAGAAGGTCTGAAGAGAAATTGGGAAATTTTTCGTTTGTAGGGTCAAAAATTAGAAAAACCCATTTTTACCCCATAAAACCCACCGTAAAACCCCCTTCCCATGGTCCGATCATGCTGGTTCGCGAACTCATTCAAGTTTATCCCGCCTTACACCTTCAAACCAAATTTCATCAAAATCGGATAAAAATTACTCAAGTTATCGTGTTCACGGACACATATATATAAAATCTATATATATATATATATACCTATATATATATATATATATATATATATACATATATAAAAATTTAAACGAATGGTGTTTTTGGCCTCTGGGGACATCAAAATGAAAAAGTAAATCGGTCCCGCACCTAGGTCTTACCATGCCACCTACGGTAATAGCTACTTCCCTATAGGGAAATTCGCTAAAAGGGGCCCAGTTAGAATGTGTCAGTAGGTATGATAGTAACGCATGGTCTATGTACGTGTGTGGTATAGTGTCTTGTGACGAGTAAGCAGGTTGTGTTGTAGTGGGTTTAGTGATAGTAAGGCCAGTACTGTAGTGATCAGTGATGGTCGTTTGAATTACAGCTGATTTGACTACACATAGGTTTTAAACTTAAAGAATTGTTCAAAAACTTAAAGGAGATGTGCTTTCTACTAACATTAATGCATTTTTCAAAGCGGTTTTTTTACAATTGCAACAATATTTTAGTTGCAACAATATTTACGAAAAACTTCACTCCTTTACTCCTGCCAAAAATTTCATTGATGTTTTACATATTTTTTCAGGTGTCTATAAGTATTCAACATGAAAGTAAGTATTTACAAAAAGAATTACTATACTTCTAAGTAAACTAGGTTTATATTGTCTACAACTGTTGATAGGATATCAATGAGTTATTTTGTGAGTTATTATTTAATACATTATTTTTAATGAAAGTAAATAAAAATACGTCTAGTAACTTTTTAAATATATTTACACCTATACTGTTGACTCTCGAGACGGTAAATATATTTATCTAGAATATGTTGTTGGAAAAAGAACAATCCTGCAATTTCAAATGTAGCACAACACTTGATACAAAATAGAGGACAATCTATCCATTTTAAAGAATTGTAGACAATTATTATATCCGATAACTGATTGGAAATAATTGTATACCGATAAGGAAAATATAAAAACACTAATTAAAAATAAGTAAATATTAACTCCAGTTGCACTTATAGAATCGTCTTGTCCAGGACTTCCGGTAGCCAACGGGATATAAGTAGTGATATATATATATATTTAGATATATATTTAGGATATATATTTAGGGATATATATTTAGATTCTTGTCATTCGCATATTTTGTCTGATAACGATTGAAGTGTCCAATCGAATTCGATCACCACTTACCATCTTTTGTATGTGTATACCTTCTGTGATTTAATACTATAAGTGTAAATATATTTAAAGTTCTAAGAAGTAGTTTTATTTTCTTTCAGTAGATGTTATTACTCCTACTATGCTGATCGAGAATTATTAATTTTTACAATTAACTCTGTGTGTTTTGTAGAAAACAGAATGTTACCAAAAGGAGATTACGAAATCATGGATTTGATCAAAGATGCTGATTCTGTCGATGCACCTTCCATTATCACTTTAAAAGCTGACTCAAACATCAAGCTCAAATGCCGACAATACACCAAGAAAGGGACATCCTTGGCAGTTGGATATATAACTTATGAGAATTTAATCTTGGCTAGGTTATTTCTAGACTCTTGTCCAGTTGGCAAAGTTGAAGGGATTTACATCAACCGCCGACCACATCCGATTGTAAACGAATTTACACTTGTCTACAAAACTACAGACGGACACTGTTTTAAAATAACCATTAAGTATCAGTGTCCTGAACCTTGTGAAGATATAGTTTCCATGAACCGATCCGACAATAGACAAGTCAATTGCCCAGAAGATTGGAACAGTGACGCAGCCTTCGAGGTGACACCAACTGACTAGTTTGTACCCATTGATTTCCCTTTGAATCATCTGAATTATACGTCTTATTTACTTATATTATGGCGTATTTCTGATCCTAGAACCATAAATGGGTAATCCCAGGTGACAACGAGTTTCGTGGATTCCTTAAGGGGCGCAGTCCGAATACACAAGACCCACTCTAGGTAGACAGAGGTCGATTTCCTCGACATTTTACATATTTCTACGGTCCAATTAAGGCGAACCCATTTGCAACGTATCTTTTCTTTTATCATTGACTTTGGACAATGCAAATAACTACGTTAAACTAAAAACCCAGTAGTAAAATCCCTTAATTTAAAGCTTGGTTACACTCACAAATATTATGACAGAAAGCTGTATGGATCATAAACATAAACAAATTACGTAACTGGCCCGGATCCTACACTAATAACATTAACATATGGTTTACACGATTTTATTTAAGCAATGTTAAATCATGTTTAATATCGTGTCAGTAACATCATTTGTTTATGTTTATGATCTACACAGTTTCTGTTGAGTATTCATGTTTAGACTCTGGCGCCATGATGTTCGTAAAACTTACAGTAAGTAGGCCATTGCGGCAATACCATTTATAGTGGCATACAATTCAACCATCTCTTATATTAATACATGAGGGCTGTTTTTTGTGAACACCGCTCCTCCCTTATTTGTGGACCAATTTCAACGTTTAAGGTGTCAAAAGATTCGACCTAATTCGTAGTTTTGCATCAAGGTTTAAAATTTAAACGTTCATACCCTTAAGGGCGTGAGAACCTTTTAAAGGTTGGGTTTTGGCCATAAGAATTACATTGAACTATAAAAAAAAAACAAAAAAAAAAACAGCCGTATATAAAAATAAACTCACCAGCTTCTTGGGAGTAAATATTAATGTTTGTAATAATCAGGAGGTTATAGACCAATCCAGTTAATCAGGTTTGTTGGAAGAACAGAAAAATTTCTGCAGTTTAAAGAAGAAATATTGAAAACAGGAGGAGGTTAAGAGGAAATCTTATACGTATGAGAATACTATAAGAGAGACCTGGTCTAACAGTAAGGAATCCAGATACACAATCACTTTAAGAGATGAATAATATTTACCAATTCTATTATGCAACTTATTTTGCTAATAAAAAATTATGAACAATATAAGAAATCATGTTGTCACAGTGGTAAAGAAACCCTACCTAATGTCAGATAAAATGAATACATGCAAGAAATGTTTACTGGTAACAGCTATAAGTCGGGAAACATTAGAATAAAACACTAAAAAGTAAGGCTGGCTTCTAACAAATGATAAAATATTTTTACAATAAGTGTTTATTATTTCAATCCGTTATTAATAGAGTGAGTATTTCAATTAGTTACATAAGCTTAGAGGTTTTAGCGAATTTCCCCTATAGGGAATAAGCTATTACCGTAGGTCTCATGGTAAGAGTTGGACCCGGGACCAATTTACTTTTTTATTTTGATGTCCCTAGAAGCCAAAAACACCATCCGTTCAAATTCATATATATATATATATATATATTTATATATTTATATATATATATATGTCCGTCAGCGCGATAACTCGAGCAAAAATTATCCGATTTTGATGAAATTTGGTACAAACGTGTAAACCTACGTTTATTCGAACGAGTTCGCGAACCAGCATGATCAGACCATGGGAACAGGGTTTTATGGGGGGATTTATGGGGTTAAAATTGGTTTTTCTAATTTTTCACCCTCAAAACATAAAATTGTCCAAATTTTCTCTAGACCTTTTTGAAGAGCTTAAAAAAACAAATAATTTAGTATATTGAAGCGTTTTTGTAAGGTTATTGGTTACGGAGAAATTTGTAAATTAAAAATTCCCATGTTATTCTTATGGAGAATAAGTAAACTGTTGTAGTTTGCTTGTTTATGGATAGTACCTGGGGACCGAGCTTTGCTCGGGGAAAATAATTCCCCCACCCTGCGATTCCCCCTTTACTACTTCCTTCACCATTTCCTTCCCTTCTCATAGCATTTAAGTATTACAGATACATTAATCTAACTGCCACAAACGGTTCCCACACTCTGCGATTCTAAACTTTACTACTTCCTACGTCGTGGACCTGTTGTCATCTCTTTCCATAGCATTTTAGTATTTTAAATACATTAATCTAATTGCCACACACATTTCCGCACTGCTAAAAAGCATTTAATACTTCTTTCACCATTTCCTATGTCTTGGACATTTTTCCATCCCCTCTCATAGCATTTCAGTATTTCAATTTCAGATACATAAATCTAACTGTTACAATTGGTTTCCAGTTCCCAGACTCAACACTGCTCGCCTTTACTACTTCATTCACCTCTTCCTACGTCGCGGACCTGTTTCCCTCCCTTCCCATTGCATTTTAAGATTGCAGATACCTTAATCTAATCCTCATAAACAGTTCCCACACACCGGACTGCTCGCCTTGACTTACTTCCTTCACCACTTCCTACGTCTCAGATCTGTTTTCCTCCCTTCCCGTTCCCATAGCATTTTAAGATTGTAGATACCTTAATCTAATCGTCATAAACAGTTCCCACACTCCGGACTACTCACCTTTACTACTTCCTTCACCACTTCCTACGTCGTGGACCTCTGTTTCTCTCCCTTTCCATAGCATTTTAGGATTGTATATACCTTAATCTAATTGTCGTAAACAGTTGCCACACTCCGGACCGCTCACCTTACTATTTCCCTCACCACTTCCTACGTTGCGGACCTCTGTTTCCCTCCCTTCCCATAGCATTTTAGGATTGTATATACCTTAATCTAATCGTCATAAACAGTTCCCATACTCCGGACCGCTCACCTTTACCACTTCCTACGTCACGGACCTGTCTCCTTACCTTCCCATAGCATTTTAGAACTGCAGATATTTTAATCTAATCGTCATAAACAGTTCCCGCACTCAGGATAGCTCGCATTGACTACTTCCTTCACCACTTCCTACGTTGCGGACCTGTTTCCTTACCTTTCCATAGCATTTTAGGATTGCAGATACCTTACTATCCTTATGGAACAGCTGAAGCCACTTTTATTGTTAGTTCTGTCTGGTTTTAGCGAATTTCCCATATAGGGAATAAGCTATTACCGTAGTACTCATGGTAAGACCTGGACGCGGGACCGATTTTTTTTTCGTTTTGAGGTCCCTAGAGGCCAAAAACACCATCCGTTCAAATTCATATATATATATATATATAAATTTATATATTTATATATATATATATATATATATATATATATATATGTCCGTCAGCACGATAACTCGAGCAAAAATGATCCGATTTTGATGAAAATTGGTACAAACGTGTAAAAGTACGTTTATTCGAACGAGTTCGCAATCCAGCATGATCGGACCATGGGAACGGGGGTTTACGGGGGGTTTTATGGGGTAAAAATAGGTTTTTCTAATTTTTGACCCAAAAAACATAAAATTTAGCAATTTCTTTCCAAACCATTTTGTAGAGCTTAAAAAAACAAATAATTTAGTATATTGAAGCGTTATTATGCGCCTAATGGTTACGGAGAAAATTCCAAAAAATTGTAAATTTAAAATTCCCATGTTATTCTTATGGAGAATAAGTAAACTGTTGTAGTTTGCTTGTTTGTGAACATATTTTGATCAAATTTGGAAAATGTTTTTATTTCTTACTAACTATTCACATTTTACAAAAAAAATCAGTTTTACCCTCCCTGATGCAGCAAACCTAAGTACTTGTTAAACTTATTCTATTTAAATCAAGAATAAATGTTATATTTTTAAGTAGACATTTCAGTGTAAATCCAATCAGTCAAATGGAAATTCGCTTAGTCTGCAGGTTTGCTGCGGCGGGGGTATTTTAACTTATCGAAATCCAAAATTATTAACGCGTTTTATTAAAATTATTAAAGTTAGTCGGGGAACCCCTAATTTTTGCCTTATTTTTACAGAAAAAACGTAATATTTCAGTTATCTTTTGTCCGATCTTTTTGATATTGTTTGATAGGCAATTAAAAATGCAAAAAAAAAGTATTCTTGACATTTTTTCATAGAATTAGCCGTTTTCGAGTTATTTAAGTTAAAAAAATTCAAACGGCCGCCATTTTGAAATTTACAATTGGAACAACTTTATTATTTTTTCTATAATAGGTCTTGTGTATGGTAACATGTTTACCAAGTTTCATAATCATCGAATAAAAAACTTCACAGATAAAAATATTTTTGTATAAAAAACAAAATGGCGGATATCTGGGTAAATATGCATTTTCTGACATACCTTCCCAAAAACTTTTTTCTTCCTTCTAGTATGGGGATTCATTTCCCAAAGTCCTGAAACGTTTTTTATGGACACCCTGTATATATATATGAATTAGAACGGATGGTGTTTTTGGCCTCTAGGGACCACAAAACGAAAAAAAAATCGGTCCCGCGTCCAGGTCTTACCATGAGTACTACGGTAGTAGCTTATTCCATACGGGAAATTCGCTAAAAATAAATGACGGAAAATCAACTCAATTCCTCAGATAAGTTGATAAACATCAAACGTTGGTAATCAATCAGTTAGCAACACGATACTTGAAATATAATCTGAACTGAATTACAATAATCCACGACAGACGGATATTAGACACAAAGAGACTTGACAAAGAGATTCCACACAATAGTAACAGGTGGTAGCACTGTTGTGTTTTCAATAACATGGGACCCACTGTTACCTAATTTGTATGTACGATACGTTTGTGAACCAAACATATTAAATTTAATATTTTAAAATAATATTAGCCTTATAACCAAACGAAACTCACTGAAGTTGGAAAAACTGTCGTTAAAAACTTTACTTTGAAATATTAATATTTTTTAGTGCCACAAAAAAACTTTCTGCTTCATTTCTTGTGATATTTATTTTCACAATGGGCAATCTTGTCAAGTCAATGAAGATTTTAGGAGTTATGACTCTGATAAAAAAATATGCATATATATAACAGCACAATTCAAATGTAGTTTTTTGTTAAGCCTGAGAACAGAGAAATTTGTTAGTTACAAATAAGACTTATACGTAATAAAATAATTTTTTTAACTCAATCGGGGTATAATCAAATATACGTTTATCCTTGACTCATGAAATCAATAATTTTAAAAGTTACTTAAGCTGTGTATGTACCAACATAATTGTTTTAAAGTGTTAAACATATTTATATACTTATAATCTATTAACATAATAGATTGTATGGAAATCAATAAATAGCAACTGACAGAAAACTTCTTTGTTTTTAATGCTTTTGGTTTATCTTCAAAAACGGTACTACACTGTATTTCATGGACATTATCGTACATCAAAATTTAGAACTCAATTAGCCTATTGGAAACAGCATTATCATGTTAAAACTTATGATAAAAATGTAAACATGATAAGTAAAAGTTTAGCTGTGGTATATAACAGGATACACTTTATAGTATGAAACGACTAAAGTTTGTGTAATTTATGAACTTATCACTACTGAAAAATATACTTTAGGGAACATGTTATTGCTTGGAAAAAATAAATATGGTCAATAAATGTTTTATAGTTTACTAGCTGTAACCCGCGGGCTTTGCCCCGTTTAACTTCTTAATTTTCAAGATGATCTCGTTCGCATGGCACAATCACGTCCTGGATAAATGTTTTATAGTTTATTAAAAGTATACGTTGAAGAGAAAGATTTCTTCGTAAAAACCCACCATATAAATCTAAAGAATTACACCCTTAAGGTCATAAAGAAAAATTAACTAATAAATTGGATGAAATAAATTTAATTATCTTTTATGACGTTTCCTTGGTAAATTTAATGCAATTCCTTAGAGACCAGTGGCAGAAAACTAGGGAAACTGGGTCACAGATAGTGGGATAAACTATCAAATAGGGAACTGAGGAAATAGGGCGTTGTGTAGTGGGTAATTACAACCAATGGAGGAGAACTGGAAAACACTGTAATAATGTGGTATTCCAGTCGTAAAGTGTTATTTGTGGAAACAATGATTAACATGCAATGGCTGTATTTGCATGATCAAAAACTTTTAATTTGCCAACGCTTTTAACGCGTTTAGGCGGCCGTGGCGGGGATTAGATGGACATTTTGTGTGATCGAATCTTTTACAGCTCTTAGGCCCTTAGGGTACTTATACCCTATCATGATCTATAATTTAAAATCTTAGGCCCCGTTTATGCACCAAGAGCGGGAGCGGTAGCGACAGCGGGAGCGATATCTAACACCATTGAGTTAAATGGGGCTGATTATGCACCAAGAGCGATAGCGAATCGCTATTAGCGATAGCGGTTGACCTCCCGCTGCGGTTTCTAATTCGCCCGCTGTGTAGTTAGAAATCGCAGCGGTTGCTTGGGATAGAGCGGTTTTCAACTACATTGAGTCAAATGGGACTGTTTATGCACGGCGGGAGCGGGAGCGGCTGAAGCCAGGGTTGCCAACTTGACCCACGCGCACGTGCACTTAGGACAAATAGTTGTGTTAATTATTTGGCAGAGTTTGAGTTGGCAGGACTGTGTCCCCCTTCCATTCTCTTTTAACCAACCGCTACCGCTATCGCTCTTCGTGCATAAACAGACCCATTCACAGCGGGAGCGGGCCCGCTATCGCCCCGCTCCCGCTCTTGGTCCATAAACGGGGCCTTAGGCCCCGTTTATGCACCAAGTGCGGTAGCGGTAGCGACAGCGGGAGCGATTTCTAACACCATTGAGTTAAATGGGGCTGTTTATGCACCAAGAGCGATAGCGATAGCGGTTGACCTCCCGCTGCGATTTCTAATTCGCCCGCTGTGTAGTTAGGAATCGCAGCGGTTGCTTGGGCTGAAGCCAGGGTTGCCAACTTGACCCACGCGCACGTGCACTTAGGACAAATAGTTGTGTGAATTATTTGGCAGAGTTTGAGTTGGCAAGACTGTGTCCCCCTTCCATTCTCCTTTGACCAACCGCTACCGCTATCGCTCTTCGTGCATAAACAGACTCATTTACAGCGGGAGCGGGCCCGCTATCGCACCGCTCCCGCACTTGGTGCATAAACGGGGCCTTAGATACTCACAATCTTTGAATGGCGGCGATCGCTTTAACCTATTTAGCAAGCTTTTTTCTTAATATTGTTTGCCAGTTCAGTCCATTTGGGATTTTAACAAATAGTAGGCCTACTTTACATTTTTATTTCTACATTTGTGAATTGGTAGAAACGATATTTAAACGTGCGATAACAAGCCTATTGTGTCGGAAATTTTATAAGGATCGCTTTATTTTATCAATTGAGCGAATGTAAAAAATAGATATGCAATATTTATCGAAGGCGAAATAAATATTAATTTATTAGTTGCTCCTAATTTATACCACTTCAAAGATGTAAGAAAATTTAAATAACCAATTGAACTGGTGCTTTCAACACAGCATTATTGGTGGTAAAACAGCATTATCAACAAATGCGAAAAAAAATTTAAAACAAATTGACAATATAATACATATGTAATACATACCGGAAATGGTTACAAATTTTCCACTGGTGGTTAAATATGCGATATGTAAAAAGATGAAGATATAAAACAGAGAAAATATATAGTGAAGCTTTATTTGCAATGAATAACAATGACGCTGATAATGTTTATAAACATCGTATAGGACATAACACGATTTATGCAAATATATTAGTAAAGAGACTACGTTGTTGGTTACTATTGAACCAAAGGCTATTACTTTGGCGAGGATAGCCGTGGTGCTGTTCTTTGTTATTGTTATTGGATATGGATTATTGGTTATTGCGTACGTGACACAAAGCTCCATGTTGTCCTTAAAACTGCTCACCGCCATTTTGTGTATACCAAACTTAAATTACACTGTGTTTAATGGTAGGTAAAAACAAGAAAAAAAAATCGGATATTCAATATTATTGCTACACGTCTGGATTCAACAAAATTGTGATTAGGTTTTTGATTATTATTCTTCCTGAATCGGAATATTATTTTAGACATCAACATGATGTGAAAAGTTTAAATTCGTAATGAGAATTTCCTTTAAAATAAAAATTTGAATAGTAAAGTTATACAATGTAAACTTATATTTACCATGATTCACACATTCGTAAAATGTATAAAATTTATGATCATTTTAATTGTTAAATAATATAAAACAATGCCTTTGATACCTTGATTACCTTAATATATCACAATAACAATGATCGATTAACAATTTGTCACATGCTTTAAATTTAATTTTAAAATAAAATATTAATTTAGCTCTAAAAGATTTCCACCATTTAAGGAAATACTCACCTAAACATGGGTTAACTATTTATTGCTTGTAAGTTTGTTACATTAAAACATAGTGCAATTTATTTACAATTTTGCTTAATTCTGCTTCGGTTACTGATAAAGACTTTTTGTACAATAATTATTGCTTGACGGGTTTAAGATACGATTTTACAAGAACGGTCGAGTATTGTTTAACATCATCTAACTCATTTACATTTAATTTTAAAAAACGGAGTTCACAATAAACATAGGTATTGTAAACAGTTTTGACTTATTCAATAAATCGACATCAAATATATGAAGAATATTTTGCATCAATGTTATTCAAATGTGAGAACATCATACTTGCCTGGCTGCATTACAAACCGGAAGTGGATCTATGATGGATGAGGAAGATAAACATCAAACCGGAAATCAGAAACAACCTGATATCACGCGCTTACAAATCATGTTTTGTTTAGTTTGGATTTTTTTATTTGTTTAATGCTGTATACCTTCGTGATAGCATGCTTTTAATTATAATATAAAGTACAAATGATATTGTTCTATAAACAAATCAGGATTAGTTCTATTTAAAAAAATTCTGGGTGTTATATTCAGAAAAAGTTGTGTTATATTAGTCCTTTGATAATATTATTGACATTTTTTAAATGATCCACAGAACGACAACAAACTATTTTTATTGTTTAAGTTAATTTTTAAAATATGTAATTTTAACCCTTAACCACATTGGTTTATTTAAAGTAGTCTTTGTTAACCCCTAACCTTTTGGTCTAGACTAATTAAAACAATATTGTGATCATAAAAATCCTACATAGTTATTAAAACGTTACATTTGGATGTTAATGTTTACATCAAAGAACACTCGCAGAGGTCTGTTATTCTATTTATGCGGGCATCGCCGAAAGAGAAGGGCATGTTGCTGTTTTATCTCGGATGATGGAACCATGACGGTGTCATGAAACCATCTTTACGATTATTTTATATGTTCCTACACATAGGCACAGAATGCGAGGTGAACGCAAACATAGGCTTATTAGTTAAATAATCGATATTTACACTGGCTGTAATGAAGAAATATTATGACTGATCAAAAACTAGAGTAGATCTAGAATACAATTGGTGAAACACAAAAAATATTTGTTTTAATTTCGTAAAATATATTTGTTTTATATTAAACTGATACAAAACCAAATAAAATTGTTAATGTATAAAGCTTTTACTAGTAACGTATGCTACAAGTTAATATCAGTAAAATAATGTGACTTGTATAAGTTACGCTATAAGTTTAGTTAAGTATATAAGTTTAGCTTATTTAGAATAGTAGATCAGAAAACAAATCGGGTTTTAAAAGTGTCACACACAACGGTAATAAAAACTCATGATTATCACATTCTTATCCCCATTTCATTTTTATTATCCTATTTAAAATGCATTATTACTGAAACTGTTTGTAAGTAGTTTTAAATAAATTGATTTAAATTATCTTTGAGAGTTTTGGAGTGGCTGATTTAAAAACACTTATACGTTTTTACAGCTACCAAATAAGTGGAAACATTTAGAGTGAAAATATAATGGACTACAACAAGTGTACCAAAGCGACCATAATGTTAGTCTTGAGAACACTCCAATATTTGCAATTTCGCCAGTCAAAAAAATTGATTAAACAGGTTTATGTAATATACAGGAACCACGAAACAAAACAAATTAATCACTTCTAAAGTAAGCAGTGCTTTGAATTTCAAATATTACGCAATTTTATTAAACTGTATATACAATATTTTAATACTTGGTCAAAAATAATTTAACACATTTCACAATGATTTTTTATGCCTGAATGACACAAACATAATACAGACAAACTAACAAACAAACTATTAAGGATTTGCAGATTATTTAAGTTTTTATTCAAAAGAAAATATGTTTGCCTCCTGACAGCGTTACATTATCTTTATTTAAAATATTATTTGTTTGACAGTCTCGAATATAATGTAACTTTTAAATTTAGTTATATAATTTGACACCTTTTACATAATGTTCCCATAAACGATCTGGAGGTACATTCCAACTCCTTGCATGCAGGAAATGATAGATCATGCTCACTAGAGGGAAGTTTTATTGGAAAACAAGTTATGGTTGGCATGTTATGTACATCCTGCTCTCCAATTCGTGACATCCTTTCTTCGTTCTACTTTAGATACTTGTACATTCATAAAACTTCGCCCTCCTACCTCCAATCGAATAACGTTTGTATGTGTGTTTAATTTATATCATGCTCACTAGAGGAAAGTTTTATTGGAAAACAAGTTATGGTTGGCATGTTATGTACATCCTGCTCTCCAATTCGTGACATCCTTTCTTCGTTCTACTTTAGATACTTGTACATTCATAAAACTTCGCCCTGCTACCTCCAATCGAATAACGTTTGTATGTGTGTTTAATTTATATCATGCTCACTTAAGAGGAACCTTATTATTCAAATAAATGTGACATGTATGTAAAAACTTGTGGAATTCGATGTACTGTTGGAGTTATCGCAATATCAAAGACAGATGTATCCTTGGAGTGTCCTCGAGAGAAATATACTAAAATGAATATTGTTTAGTGTAAGTTTTACTCTTGGGAAATGAAAAGGGAATACAATATTACTTCTTTATAGTAGAACCTCTATGCGGTTATCTTAGACTTTTAACTTTCGCTGGCCTAAGTACATATAAGCATAGAGAGGGGGAGTTACTCCTACTTCTCTGAGAGTTATCAAGTTATTCAGTTATCATACCGTAATGCAAGAGGGTAGAGAAACATTGACAATCATATCTGTTTTAGGTGGATACAATTCAATACAATGTACAAAACACTTAAAAAAATCAGCACGTAATAGTCTTTTAACGGGTTTTTTTTAACCCTTTTTACAGAAAAATGTGATTACCTGTATTTATAAATTTGTGTAAAACCTTTAGGCCAAACTATTTGGGTATTTTGCTTTGAAGTCTTTCCAAAGTATGGACCCAATTCAAGGGTAAAGCCTTCATACAAATCATATGCATACAGCTAATTGTTGTGGAATTGCTTTATTCCTTAATCGAAAGGGAACCTTTAGATATAAAATTTTTAGTTAAAGTAACTTTGAATAGTTTGAACTGTTTGTAATAAAAGAAAGGTATTGAGAGTATGACTTGTCACGACACAATGTTTGTTTTGTTTTGTTGAAATCATAGATAGAAATGAAAAGCACCCCGGGTACTCAGTGATAGTTCTTTGTTTAGTCGCATGCTGTTTTCAGCGCTTTCTCATTCGTCTGCTCACTGCTCTCTCATTAAATTGTTATTCGATTTTCCTTATTGAATTGTTCTCTCTTCAATTTCTCTTATCTGATTGTTTTCTCATTTGACTTGTCTTATAGGATTCACTCATGAGACTTTCACTTAATTCAAGTGTTCCTCATCAAATTATACGGTTTTCTTATTAATTGTTTGATTTTCTTTTTTTAATTTGATTGTTCCATCATTCGATGGTTCCTTCGTAAGATTGCACACTTAAAAAAATAAACACCCATTAGATTTTCTGAAATTTAATCGTTTTCTCGTTAAACTTTATTAATGTCTCATTCGTTTTTCGTGTGTGCAAAGTTATATGTGTTTAAAAACAGTAATCTCTCACTGGTTATATATAGTTTATTATTTCCCTCGTTATTAAATTAATTTTAATGTCACAATATAATTACCTTCCAATAGGTGGTTTTTAACTCTCTGACTTATTATCACATTTAGTTTATTGATATAACTATAAGGTATATTTTTGTTGATAAGTGTGACTAATACCAAGTGTAACATTAGAAATTTATTTGTTTGTTTCTGATTGAAATACTGTGAATATACTTTAAGACAATGTCTGTTGGAACGTCTTCTTGGCTTGGATTAAACTCTCTATGCACAATAAATTGAAGTTTTAAAGAAGATAGACATCACTATTTAAATCTTCCCAAAGCATATGAAATGAATGAGGTTATATTAGGTTTTATTAGGTCTGGTTGGATTCAGTTAGGTTTTGTTCGGTTAGATTAGGTTGGCAAGGCTCTTCTTCAGGCGTGTTTAAAAAGTCAGCTCATTGTCCACGATGGAAGGAACACAGGTTAGGTTAGGTTCGTTATTTAACGAAATGTTAAATATCTGTTTATTTAATGTGTATGCGTCAACTATTAATCATCACTATAATTACAGAACAAATTACATTAGTGAAGATTCTCTTGAAAACTCTTTGTAACGTTGTCTCACCAGTTTTGTTATAAGTACGAAAATTGCAATTGGTACATACCTGACAAACAACCTTTAACTCTGGTGGTGGTTTTTGTCACACTGTTATCAGAAAGGCCGCGGGCATTATGGGTAATTTGGCGCCGACAAACATATTACCTGGCTCAACGACTGATACGGTGATGTCACTACCATTGTTTTGCCCTTATCGGAGTTGTTAATACGCCCTGTAACAGTGTATCGGCAAAGTGTCTACATTATCCAAACACAGGGTAGTCATTGTTTACATAGTGTTAATGTGATGATTAATTTTGCAATATGTTTATACTGTACAAAATATTTATATTTAATAAGTGTATCTGTGCCAATGAGCACTATAGGGTTTTAGGCATCCATTGGCAATGAAAAGTATTTTTTTAAATACTTTTTTAAATGTTGATTTTATTCTCTAAGAAATGTAAAAAAATCAAATTATATACTCGTCAGTATATTTTTACAAAAAATCTAGTTGATATTCTTGTATATAACTTGTATATTCTCTAATTTTATTTTATTTGAAACCACTCTAATAGCATTTCATTCTGTATTTATTTTAATATATTGTATAAAACATTATAACACGATTTATAAATCCTTTACAACTAAACATTGAGGAAAAGTTCGTCCTTTAAAGAAATTAAGAAGTTTGAAAACCCTCTTTGAGACATGTGACAGTGAAACCGTATGTTTCACGGATCAGCTGTCTCATAATACAGCTGTGAGCACAGACGAGGAAAACAGCTGATGATCACAACAACTGTACATCACGCAATGGGGATGTTTGCGGGTACATTATGCTGTTGTGCTGCTTTCTATGTGTCTTGAAAGTAGGATTGAAGCAATCTGAACATTCTAAGTATTGCTCTTTTACGTGAAAATAAAACTGGGATCTTACATAGTATGTAAAAGTAAATTTAAAATATTGTTGAATGAATGTTTATTATAAAAATATAATTGTTTTCAATAATAATCTACTCTAGGAAATCAATAATGTTTTGGTTAGGTGACGTTTTAAAAATATGTTCTGTGTATACTTGTTGAGCGATTTTGTAGTTTAAATTTGCTTTGTTTTTGTATTTTTAGCGTCTACATATTATATTTTAACATTTAAATATTTTTTTATTTTAATTTTCACATTTTTAAATGGGTTAAATATACAATGTTTATATTTAATAATTTTTATTCATTTCCATACAAGTTTTAGATACTTTTTGCATTGAAAGTACTGTAGCTTTGTTTCGCCTATAGTATGTTTCCGTTAGATTTTATTACATTTCTTAAAAGTTCTTAATTCTAAATGGACACGAGTAGTAAGTGAAATACATGTTTAAATCGTATGTGTATCAAAATTTTCAATGAAACTTGTAAAAAAAACTCACACACAACAATAAAATACTGAATTTACAAGTTATTTGATACTCCAGAATCTAGAAGGCAAATATTATTTTTAATGGACGTAATTGAAAACCAGCAAAAACAAAAGCTATTTTTATACTTGAAACTAAAACCTTATTTGAATTTTTAATAGTAAATTGATGTAAACGTACAAATATAAGGAATTAGATTAAAAATCATTCAAACTATAAAAATTCCATGGTTTCAGAATCAATGTTACGTAACTTAGTTCATGTTCTATTTGTTGGACAAAAGCTACATCCACGTTATTAGTAACCAAGAGAAAAACAAAATGTTAAACAAAACCAAAACACTAAGGCATTATTAATGAGCAGCCTACGTGTCGGCCCCTTCACAAATGGTTCTAGGGTTGTTTTGTTTAAGCACACCAAAGGAAATCTACAACTTTCATTCACTGTTATAATTGTCGTACTTAAATTACTACATATGGGTTAAAATGGGAAAGTTAAATGTTTCATGATAATCATATGATACAAGAACCACAGGTTTTGATTGACACAATCATCTGTTGTTAGCTGACTCACTTTATTTTACCTATCTAATTTTCATAGTGGAACACACTGAAATTCAACTTATCCGTGTACAAAGGACCAAATATATAACCGGTAAAAATGTAGTGTACTTAAACTACTGCTGGGGTTCTATTAAGTTTTTTAAATCCTATTTTCACATCCTAGGACGCTAGGCTAGCTTGGAACAGTTTTTACACATTACTTTATCCTAGTCTCTGGACAAGAGGGTCGCGGCGTTATCACATAGTATAGATAAAATGTATTGGTGATTGGCGGGATTTGAGGCTGGGACCTTACGGTAGAAGCCCCGAGCTCTGGCATATGTAATTAGAAAGAATTATACTGTGAAAGATACATTCCGTTGCATTTAAAATTAGTCAAATGCATTGAGCTGCTTATGTAAAGCAAAGAAATAAATGTCAATGTCAAATTGGGACATTAGGGTTGGTAAAATACAATTTCAAGCCCAGTTCAGTTAACACCAATAAAACTTCTCTATTCACGAATATGCTGACAATAGAGTAAAGGATGGCCAGATCATCTCAGAAAGCACAAAGTGATTTATCTTTTGAGCCGTAAAGTTATCTCTATGATAAAAGCGACAAGTTCGTCTTTTGGCAAACTGTCTGCAATGGACACATGGTGAAATGGCTTCTCCTTAAACTATGAATACGAGATATAACAAACTTTGATACAGGAATCTCTAATATAAAGTTGTATTTATGGTGGGGAACAGAAACCTTACAACACTTTTCCAGTTGTTTTCCTAAGCGGGTAAAATCAAATAACGGCATTATTACCTAATATTTTTCAAAATAAATATTTTGGTTGTGAAAGTTTAGTACGTTTCTTTACCAAGCCGCATTACAATTCTTAGATTCTAAGTAACTAATTACTCTATATTAACAAAGGTGCATCAGTATTACTGATTCAGTAATGCAAACCTTTATTCCCAAATAAAAATCTGTTGAAACATGATCCAAACAGAAGATTTTACATAAGGCATTGAAAAGCTATTATGTACTGTAGTTTTAATGATAATATAAATACGTTCATTTAAAAAACATTAATGGTAGTTCAAAACAATATGTTTAAGATACAATAAGATACAATATTTTGGAATTTTTCAATATTATGGTTTTTTAGTGTTTATATTTTTGGGCTGAGTTTTTTTATTTAATGACAAAAGCATGTCAATGGAAATAGAGCGCAATTGGACACACCCCTATTAATAGGCAAATACTTCGGCCCGTACCTTCCTAGGCTTTACCAATGTGTGCATTTAAATAACCTCGTTTTTTATCCAGTTGTTTATAATAGTTCTGTTTATGTCTTATTTTCAAATTTTCTTCACACATTTATTAGTAATGTGATAAATTAGCCCACGTATGTGAACAGAAAATTGCATTAATATAACAATAGCGTTGCCCATGGACAACGCTGCGAGCAAAGCTTCTCAGGGAGCGGACCTGGTCTAATATAGCACGGAACTACAGTCCCTAAGGTCCCGGGTTGAAATCTGCCAAATCACCAATAGAATTTATCCAAGTACAGCAACTGTTAAAACATAATAAACAACTGAGAAAAACAATTTATGTGTGCAAAAAGCCAAGCAAAATACATAAAAACTAACATTGCAGTCGACAAAGCACAAATAACGTGTCGTGAAGAGAGGTTATCATTAAAATGAAAAGACGTTGGAGCAATATTTCAATTGTTTAATATAATATGAATACAAAGGAGTTTGATGACAAAGAGAATGAACAAACCGGTCATGAATGATTTACGATGCATTGCATGATGAACCAAATATCACCTCTACAACGGGGTTGGCTACAGAAATCCGGGTCAAAGCGCGGTTTGTACAAAGGGAAATAAAATCTGGTCTATTTGTGCATGGGTCTCCATGGATACTTAGTTCGTTCAGACAGGTTATGTTTTGGTGTATTTCTTTGTAGGTTGTTTACAATCTACAACATAATGTAGTTTAGTAGGGTTGTTGTACTTTATAACAAAAACACATAGTAAACTGTATCAGCAAATTGACACATACTTTCTCCCATTACTTTGTCAAAAACCGTTATAATGGGTAAGTGAGATATTTTACAAGAAAAATAAAAATAAAACAATCTTTGGACCGTAGGTTTTACATAATTGATGGTTGTACAATGTTTTAGAGTTGAAAGCACCATGCATACTAAGTTTGAATTAAAATTTGATCAGCAAAAAAACCGTTTGTACAAATTTGATATTTCTGTTATTTATGGGATTTTGTAGGAAAAGTCTTGATTATACAGGGCGGCTTCCAACCATACTACAAACTTTGTCACGTTATTCAGCATGTCAAAAGAAAGAACAAAACTCAATATAACATATGTCCTATCTCATTACGTTTTCGGTCTATCTGCCTGTATGTGATTTTTACAAAAACAAATAACTCCTCAACTATTTTAGCTACAGCGTTGAAATTCTGTAAAAATGTTTATCTTATTGACTACTATTTTGTGCGAAATATGAATAAAAACTCTCTAACTGTTTAAAAATTGCGGCTTTTAAAAATATTTGATGCCATATCCCACGAAAATTTTGCTAATTATTTGCAGGACATGTAAAATTTAGTAAATCTTATGCAGATTACAACGATATCTTATAAACTTAGTTTGGACAAAGTATAACTGAGAAATTGATTTTTTTTATAACTTTATTTTTCTCAATTAAAAAAATGTAAAAATAATAAAAACTACTTTTTCAAACCTCTAAAAAAGAATTAAGAAATAAAGTATTTTACATGATCTGGTGGGGAATACGCCAGTTTGAATATGCAAACAACGGAGTTCATATTTAGATATTTACCTAAATTAACATTTATAACAACATTTACATTTATTTAGCGTAAAATATTGGACGTTAAAGCATTATAATGCGTGGGAGCATTATTGCTGTAATGTAACAATAAATTTAAATCTCCATTGCAAGCAATAATGCATTACGAATGCAGTTATTTTCAAGATAAATGATGCGCCCTAATAGTGTAACAAGTGGCCCATAACATTAACATCGCAGTCGCATACTTTATTCGCATGGTTTAGATTTCTTATAATATAACAATACAATATGAGATTCAACATATGATTGAATTTTGAATTAATAAGATTAATTTTTGCAATAAAAGGTTTATGTTACCTGTATCCGTCAAGTGATCCTAGATTGTAGTTAGTTGACTACAGCTGTTTCGTGTTCATAAACACTTCTGTAGGTCAAATGTAAGCCACAAAAACCTCTCTTTCGCTCTCCTCCTACTTCTTTCTTTCATAGGTCATGTTAGGTTGGGTTTGGTAAGGTTAGGTTAGTGTGTTTAAATTTTGATATTTATGCTAAGGAGAAAATAATAATTAACGAGCTTTAAAGCCCACATGAAAAAAATAATAATGATGAAGGCAAAGGAGAGGATTTGGGGGAGGGATAGTACAGCCTCCTCTCTTGCGGAACAAGAGAGATGTCCGTGGAACAAAAGTGACGTTTCGGTCGGTCCCGAAATCTACCTGCTGACCCCCGGAACAAAAGTGATGTGAGCCTTCAACCACGGAACACCAGTGGTACAGCCAAAATCCGCTAGGGTCGGCAAATCTACCAATCACTCTTGCGCGTCACTTTTTCAAAAAGTCATAATTTCTTCAGTATGCTCCAAAAGCGTCTAAGTAATTATTAGACACTTTACACGTCCACAAATATATATGTAGCCGAAAACGCTTTAAAAATGCTACCTTTTAAAACCCGTCGATCATTTTTTTTAAAATACTAAGTTTAAACAGTTTAATGATGACGACTTTCAGTGGACGATAAAACCCGTTATTCAATAAAATCACTAAACATAACCAAGTATACTTTACTTTTTTAACTAGGCTCTAGTCCATATTAATTTTTCACATTACCTCCGACTAAAGTCGCAGCATTATAACTAAGATAAAATTGGTGATTGGTGCGATTTGGACCCGAGACCTCAGTGGCCGAAGTCCTGCGCTCTACTACTAGACCAGCTCGTTCCCCAAGAAAGTATACTAAATACACTCAAAATAATAAATACAATACAGTATAATATACCTACAACAAACTAAAGCAGAATATGATTAAATCACAAAATGATAAATTATTTGTAATCTGTAACACGGTGAGGTGATGGTAGTGTTGTGATATGGTTTTAAACTATTCTGGTTGTCAGTATTACCTTGGATTACTGGAAAAGTGTGATGGGGGCCCAGAGAATTGGACCTTTTACCCAGACCAGGAAGACAGCCCAAGCCAGCTTTGATTACACTTATTTAACTAACACACTTAAATACCCTAATTTTGGTTGACACCTTCCAAACTAATATATAAATATATATAAGAAAAACCTGATTGAAGCAAGAATTGGTTGAATTGTAACTGGTAGATGAACTAAGCAACCCCTCTAACCGGCAATTTAATCTCTTGGAACATGTGGCTTCGAAACATGAAAAGGATTGTTTGATTCCGTTAGGCGGAATCAAACTTGATAGTTATTTACTACATTTTCCAGCGTACCTGCGAAGCCAGTGGCTTCCCCCCCCTGAGATTTACTTCTAGCCTAACATATTTTAATATTTTACTTAAAACTAATAAGTTAACTTAGCTTGATTATTGTTCATTCTGTACGAAGTTTGAAGACTCGAAGTTCGTCAAATCACGGCAGCGGGCAGACAGGGGCGAGAGAAGAGACGAGCCGGCTGAGCTTAGAAAAAATTGGTCCAAGAAAAAGAGCGGTTGAACGGCATGCTAGCGCCTTACGCCATGAAGCTGTGGCGCTTGCGTCACAACGGACACAACAAAACAAAAGCACATAAATCATGGATTCCACAAAAAAGTTCTCTCTCTTAACGGACAGACCTTCATGAAAAACACATTACAGGATTTATAAGGTTCGCTTATGTAAACAGTATGCAAATTTGTACGCTTAAGAGGAAGGTAGATTTGAATAGGAAATGTTTATTTATTATACAGATAAATAACCAAACATAAGCTGTATTTGTGCACAAACGTAGAACTTATTTCAACTGCCATTAGTTGTTTTATAGCCGAGACTCGTGCAGTAACTATCAATCCTACATCCTGAAATCGATAATAATATTATATTCATACCGCGGCATCCATTTGATATTTTTTAAGCTTGAGAACCAAACCAGTGTAGAAATCCAAGCAATTGGTTAAAAAAACTCCGATTGACCTATTGGTATAAAACTATTTATTAGCTAATTATGAAAACTATCTAATGGTACATGAAAGTTTAATAAGACTAAAATAAAACATATTACGTATAATTCACAATGAAAACTTTTAGTACTTTTTCGTATTCACTTTATAAACAATACTTCATAAATAAACTCAGTGAAGAAGTGGAAACTTTAAGCATGGGATAAAAATGTTAAGAGCAGAGATAAAATTATTTCAGTGTAAAAAGGTTCCGATGAACCATCCCAGCTTGTTTAAAATGTTTAATTCAAAACCTCCGCGCTTAGAATAGCTTGGAAAGGAAGGAATCACAAAAGGTGTGAATGGATCTCATTTCTTCGACATTGAAAGACACTCCGGCTTCGAGTAAAAATTCAAGATTTTGTTCGTTACTAACTGAACAAATCTTATAACGTTTTGACTGACTGCATTTCAGCGATGAATAAATAATGTTCATCAAATGAATATTGAAATAAAACTCCTCGAGCGTTTTTGTATAGATCTTTTTAGATTCTTAGGAAACAATTAGTCGAGGTTTACCCCTAGAAATAAAACAATGGTTATTAGTTTGGTAAAGTAAATATATTGACTGGAAAAGAAAATATTGTTTTAAACTTACATTTTGTCACAGGAAGGTGTTTAGATGTTTGATTTTATATTACAAGCCTATTTATGCATCGATAGCTTTGAAACTTACAAGTAAGGTTTTGAGAAAATATTGAGGAAATTTAAACCTCCTTAATGTTTGTAGAAAATGTCCCTAATCTCCTTTTATAAAAACTTTCTTGGTTATTACCTGATTTATTTACTACATTGCAGTGTTGACACTTATTTTTCAACAGCTGTAACATTTTTTAAGCCATACAAAAATAAACCAAACCTTCTCTAGTGCATTTGAACAAACTATTAAACCGAACTACAAATGTCTGAGCATTGTCAGTTTCCTGAGATTTGTCCACTTGGTTTCGTTTGTGATGGTTCAACTCTTGAGCAGGGAACCTGAATTTGTCTATGGCTGGTAGTTACCACAACACATTGTTAGTAGCTGAACTTATAGACAAATCTTTGCAAGATATATAGACTACTAGCAGGGTACCCGTCCTTCGTACGGGGATGGAATCTATACTTATTTAATACGCAAGCATGATTTTTGTGACAATTACTCCTCCGAAACTACTGAACAGATTGACATGTTTTTGGTGTCATTGGAAAGAGCGTAACGTGAAGTTGTGCAGGAAACTTTCTTTTTAGGGAAATAATTAGAGAGTGAGGTGCTGGGGCCCTTTAAAGTTTCGTATTTCTCCATAAGATTAACATGGGAAACAAACATTGTTATTAAACTACAGCTGTTGTCAGAAATGCTGTTCTGCTATTTAATTTAATTTGTTTACAAGGAGAATTGTTTTTTGGTGCCATGTGGTCAATGAATTATACTTTTGCATATATTTTAAATGCTATACACTATATAAAATGATAGTACTGTAATACATAAAGAGATCTTAATTTAAATAATCAATAAGCAGGATTGAGCTTTTGCCTACATGTTTCCTGGTAAGTGTGTTGTAACTGTTTCTCATAGTATTATAGTATCTTGCAGTAAAACCGAATTTTTCTTTTCTGCATTCTCACCCCGTAGCGAAGCACGGGCAGAGCAACTAGTCTTACTAATATTATAAATAAATGTGAAAGTTTGTGTGTTTGTTTGTTTGTTTGTTTGTTTGTTTGAAGTTCAATCACGCATAAACCACTGGACGGATTGGGCTGAAATTTGGCATGATGATAGCTTACATTCCCGATTAACATATAGGCATATTCTTATCTCAAAAATCCTTTCGGGCTCCGCCCCAGTGGCTCTGTAATTCCCCATGTTAACCTTATGAGTATTCATATTTAAAGGGAATTAAAGAATTTAGTCAGCTGTTTCAACTAAAAAAGTTGGTTCTATGATATGGAAAAGCATTAAAAAGTTATATGATTTACCAACAGGGAGCAGCACTATATTTTTTTTGCATTTATGAAAACAGCTAATTTGAACTAAGCAGCAACAAAAAACTGTGATTCGCAATGAGAACTGTCAAAGTAGGATTGTTTACAGTTATGTTTATGTTTTTCATTTCATGAATAATCTGTGATATTTTGCGAATTGTTGATAATTTATTTTTCCCTATTGTTTAGGTGAAGTAATAGAACATTATGGCTATGGTAGATGTGTAATACTATAGAATACTGTAAATTTAAAAAAGCAAATTTTATCATACTGTGTCCTCCACCCATTGCAATCGCAAAGCTTGAGTATAACTGCAATAAGCATTTTATACTTATATTCCGACCCCGTACGAAGGACGGGTACTCTGCTAGTATAAGTATAAAATGCTTATTGCAGTTATACTCAAGCTTTGCGTTTGCAATAAGGGAGGACACAGTTTGATAACATTTGCTTTTTTAAATTTACAATATTCTATTACCTATTACCTAGTACCTATTACACATCTACCATAGGCATAATGTTCTACCACTTCACCTAAACAATAGAGAAAAATAAATTATCAACAATTCGCAAAATATCACAAATTATTCATGAAATTAAAAAACATAAACATAACTGTAAACAATCCTACTTTGACAGTTCTCATTGCGAATCACAGTTTTTTTGTTGCTGCTTAGTTCAAATCGGCTGTTTTCATAAATGCAAAAAAATATAGTGCTGCGCCCTGTTGGTAAATCTTATAACTTTGTAATGCTTTTCCATATCATAGAACCAACTTTTTTATTTGAAACAGCTGACTAAATTCTTTAATTCCCTTTAAATATGAATACTCATAAGGTTAACATGGGGAATTACAGAGCCACTGGGGCGGAGCCCGAAACGATTTTTGAGATAAGAATATGCCTATATGTTAATCGGGAATGTAAGCTATCATCATGCCAAATTTCAGCCCAATCTGTCCAGTGGTTTATGCGTGATTGAACTTCAAACACACAAACACACAAACTTTCACATTTATAATATTAGTAAGATACTTTCATTTTTGTTTGATGAAGCCACTACGTGTATTAATTATTACTTAGTGAATGTCAGTTTGAAATGAGGTAAATGCCAACTGAAGCTTTTTATTGACTAAGATCAGCTGTTTATTCAGACACAATGATTGATTAGAAGCCCAATAATCAAGGAAAGCTGGGACTCGTTTTGAACAATTAAAAAAACTTCTGAATAACCTAAGGTTTACACTTGTGACTTCCATAACTTATCAGCTAAATGTTGATGTATAATATAAGTTTAAACTACCTCGTCATCGTAGTTGTCCGGGTCCGACATGTTGTGCTGTGTTGAATGTTCACTGATTCATGACGTCACTACCAAGCCTCAGGTTCACAGGTTTGATCCATTCCGCCTCACGGTCTGGAACAAAGAAATATTACAATTATCACAATGAAATCGCAGAAAGATAAATGTATAGTCTTGCAATTGTAATTGAAAGTAAAATTCTTGCAAATACAAGGCCGTGGCCAACAATTTGGTTTGGCAACGTCGCATCGGCCACCTAATGGTATTGACAGTCACAACATAAATGTAAACATTGCACTGAAGCTCCTTTATGAGTGCAACAGCTGTTTCGGTAGGCCGTGGCTGCGACGTTGCCACTTTTGTCTAGCCGCAGCCTTTTAGAGAAGGCCATGATAAAATGGTTAATACAATCTTAAGATAATATTATAACATATATTTTACACTCTAAAACAAGCGCGTGTACAGACAAACTTTTATTTTCGTCCAAGGATTTTGAATTTTTGTGTTTGTTATGGGGTATTTGGCCAAGATAAATCGATTGGAGTTGGTCACAAGGACGGGAAATGTCCAGTTTCCGCCCAACAGCCCTTGAGTTATAGCAATGCTATAGTCAATACCTTTTTGTAGCTGCAGTTAATAAACAGCTGATAAAGGTTGTTTTTATTGCAATCTATTTATAAAGGTGCATTAAGATGCTTTCTTTGTATCATCTAATTGTGTTCACATTGATTACAGTAAATATCTATAATTAAGCAAATTAACTTGTATATTAAGTTTGTAGAATTCAATCCGAGCAAAGCTTGGTCTCCTGGTACTTTAAATTTAAAGACAGACTTTACAACAGCTTCTCATACAGATTTTCATATTTTCGTCTTAAGACATACAACAACATCCAAAGATTTGCCAAATATGTGAACCCGACAACAACGATCAATTAAACTATATTTTATTTAAATTTGAAGAGAAATACAAGTTTATATAGTAATCATTTGGGAAAATAATTTAAGATAAGGTAATATCTAACGCTACCTAATAAATTATTGGTTAAAGGTTAATTTCATCTGCAGTAAGTTTGCTGTGATCGACACTTTTTATGATCAGATAAAAATACACTTAAAATGGAGCACAAAAGAAGGTGCTAAAGCTGGGCTAATGGTGGAATAAAGCTCTTCTATATAAATAAAATGGGTTTCAATAAATTCTTAGAGAAATTGAGTATGTGACTTGACATTGTTTGAGGTAAAAAATCATAACAAAGTGTTTTCATAAAGATAAGTTTTATATTGTTTTAGGAAATATGATAAGGTTCTCAAACGATACTCGAAAATCAATTGTGGAAAAAATGTACAGGTAATTGTTAAATTTTCTAGTAGTTACTAATTTAAGTTTTTTAAAGTTACTTAGTTTTTAATGGCAATTTTCATAAGTCCGTGACAAAATTCGTTTAGATTAAAATATTAGGTAAGTAATAGTTTTTGTCATTTCTCTCCTTATACTTAAAGGTATCCAAGGTACTTGGATGAAAGTAAAAATAAAATAAATTTAATTCAATCGCAATATTAAAGAAATACATTGTAGTGTTACTTATTCAAATTATAAGGAAAAACATGTTATGAAATTATTTTATTTAGTTCACGAATCAATAAGTTGATTAAACGTACGTATCAATTAAAAAAGTATAGGTTAATTATTGATTATATTGAGAGTAGTTGGCTACGTTGATTAAACTTGGGGAACCAATTGTTCAAAAATAAAGATTTAAATGCCTCCACTTCATCCATTGCAAAGTAGCTGTCCCATATTTGAAAGGAGATTTGTGATCACATCAATATTTTTTCAATACATTAATTTAGTTTGTTTGGAAGCAAGACTTGCAACACGAAATTATCATTATCAGTATAAATTGAGATGGGCACACCACCTATGTGCGTATTTTATTTTATATTAAATATGAGTAAAGGATGAGTGTAGAGTGCAGAATAGAGTGTGATGCCTTGTCCCTGACGATCAGCTGTTTAATCAATCAGGGCCATTTTGTTAGAATCCCAATGATCAAGGACAGCTGGGTCCAGTTTCGAACCTTCAAAAAGCCACACGCTTTTCTCAGGATCGAACCGGCGACCTTTTGATTACTAGATAAGCACTAATCACTGAGCTAGAGAGGAAAAATTTCTTACTAAAAATTAGCTTTATAAAAAAGTTTTACCGGGATGCAGTAATATGTCTAATTTTATAGGTAGTCTCCTCTTATACATTTCACTGTTATCAGAGGAATCAGGTAAAATGTAATATTTTTATTTCACATAAAGTCACAAATAATTAGACACTTCTGCAAGTCATTTATCTATATTATCTACCGTCGACGGTTTCCATTCATTGTGTCCTCTCAGATAAGAGCAAAGAGAACTTATTTCCTGTGAATCTTCCAGTTTAAACAACCCCTTTCAGCGTCGGTGACGAGGAAATGCAATTGTTTGTTCTCAGTACCACAGGCTGAATATTTAAACATGACGATATCACAAATTATTCAACAGCTCAGTGAGTACTTGCATTCCAAGTTGTTTCTTCAGTCTACAGTGTTTGAACATATTGTTATTTAGGATGGTTACACGATAATGGGTTGGTAAAGATATTTACAGTGTTTGAACATATTGTTATTTAGGATGGTTACACGATAATGGGTTGGTAAAGATATTTTTAACTATATTTTTAGCTCACGAAATCCTCATAAATAGGTTGAATTGAAGTAGATTTTCATAACAAACAAAGTTTGAATCATTATTTGTTCAGATAAAGCAGTTTATTTAATTAATTTTACATTATTACTAGCTGACCCGGCGAACTTCGTATCGCCTAAGTTATAGGTTTCCCCTAAGACATACCTATGGAAAGAAAGTACCGTTACGTTTAATTTTCAAGATGATCTCGTTCGCATCGCTCAATCACGTCCTGGTTGAAGTTCGTTCGCTACGCTCACTCACCTTTGGGTTGGAGCTCGTTCGCTACGCTCACTCACCTTTAGGTTGGAGCTCGTTCGCTGCGCTCACTTGCCTTCAGGTTAGCTCGTTCGCTACGCTAACTCGCCTCCAGGTTGAAGTTCGTTCGCTACGCTCACTCACCTTTGGGTTGGAGCTCGTTCGCTACGCTCACTCACCTTGAGGGTTGGAGCTCGTTCGCTGCGCTCACTTGCCTTCAGGTTTGCTCGTTCGCTACGCTAACTCGCCTCCAGGTTCAAGTTCGTTCGCTACGCTCACTCACCTTTTGGTTGCAAATTAGCTGTTGTCATAAATGTAAAAGAAATAATAGTGCTGCACCCTGTTGGTAATCCTTGTAACTTTAATGCTATTGAACATCATAGAACAGAACCAACTTGTTTAATTGAAACAGCTGTTAAGATTCATTAATTCCATTTCTCATAAGTTTAACATGGGAAACTCCAGAGCCACTGGGGCGGAGCCCTTTTAAGAATTTCGAAACGGGAAATAGTTTACGTCCGATTCGCATACCTACAGAATTTACACACCAAATTTCATAACGATCGGTGAAGTCGTTCCGGTGGAGTTTGCAGACAACACTGTGACACGAGAATTTTATATATTAGATTATACTACATCATATTAATTCCATTGTATGACAGTTAATAAATAGTTTATTAGGCCATTTGTTTGGATAAGAATATGTCTACATGTTAATCGGGAACGTGAGCTATCATTGTACCAAATTTCAGCCCAATCCGATCAGTATTTAATGCGTGATTGAAATTCAAACAAACAAACACACAAACTTTCACATTTATAATATTAGTAAGATTAGCTGTAATAAAAATAGGAGTTACGTAACCAAACAAAAATTTAAAAATGAACATTGCAGCGACATTAATAGCATTGTTACGTCATACCGCTGAATATATTCACTAGATGAATATTGTTGGTTATGTTGTGTAAGATTAATCGTGTCTGGAGCTAATGTTTGTGTTCAACAAATAATGAGACCACTGCTGCTAATCTTGTGCAGATAATTACTCATAATTATTATTACCAGAGCTAAAGATAATTACTCTGCATAATAACAATACGGTAACTGTTCTAATACTTATATGTAAAATTCAACATGTAAAAATCAACATGGTGTGAACTTAATCGTAGGCTATCACAAAATTGTGGAAGCATTTTGGTAATTCTTAAATTCTAAAATCGAAGTGAAAAATTGGTATCTGGGTATTATTTTAATTTAAAATAAGATTACATGCAAAATCCATAAAACATTGGATGGGATTATTGGTATTTAATGTATTATTTATACCAATAAAATATTGTTTAGTCCTACACGTGTAAATATATGGGGGTTTGAAATGAGGATGCTGTAAGAGTAGATTGAATGCCATACAAGTTTAAATTTACACTAAACTTAACCACCTATAAAAAACGTGTTATCAACAAACTTAAATTTTAAAAATCTCTCCTAAAAGAATTCTCACAACTTAAAACATATTTAACTGAGTAATTTTGTTAACAATTTCACATTAAGGACAAAAATATAGCACATTGTAGCGATATATATATATTTTTTTTTTAGAATAGTTTTATAATCAGCTTCTCACAACTACTTTTTTGCATGACCATTTTACACCGCTGCGGCAGGGAAGCCAAGTAAATAGCGTTACATTACTTGGACGCCGGAGACAGAATGAATAATTCAAGTACACCCGCATATAAAAGAGAAAGTGATTTTTCAGCTCTTGAATACGACAGGATCAGGTGTCCAACAAAGCACATTTGTATACGATAAACTCGTGCGGCTACATAATATCACTAGAGGTACTCGGTGAGGAGGTGTAGGAGGTAGTGGTTCCACAAATAATCTATATTATTAATACGCTACATGAAACTTTGTGAACAATAAGGCTTTTTTTATTTAACCCCACATATCTATATAATAAAATGTTTGTCTAGGTGTGTAGATTTACAAACTGAACTTACATTTTTTTATTCCCTTGGGCTCTGCCCCAGTGGCTTTTAAAGTTACCATGTTATCCTTATGAAGATCATATTTGTTTACATTATGGTCAGCTGGACAATTTAATTGTTGTTAATATTTTAGTTGCAATTTAAGGAAACATGTGCTACAAACATTTCCTAACCTGGTTAAAATGAAATATTTACTATTTGAATTTGGGTTGGCGTAAATATTACAATGGAATACTAAAAAGAAAACTGAATCAACACTGTGCTGCATTTCTTGAGCAATCATTTAAAGAGCCGATTTGCAAACTATGGAAACTTTCAGTCATAGAACGCCACCAAGTGGAAGTAATAGAAATAATGTGTTTTTTATTAATAATCATTATTATGGACAACCTAATGTGGCTTTGAGTAAGGCTATTTGTAGAAAACACAAAAAACAGGATCAGCTTTTAAAAAATGATAAGATATTTACAAGAAATGTTGATTGTATCGAACTGTTATGAACATCCTGTGAACATCGTTTCATAATATTTGATTCGATCCTTTTAAAGTCATCGGAAATTATGACTTTAAAATAACTCCTGCAATACTTCGCAATTTCTCGAATTCGAGCAACAGGTACACTAGTTGTTTTATAGAGTTGATAAATAATGTAAAGAAATGCATGCAGGCATACGCTAAACGGGTAATTTCAAGAAGAGGGCAGCCTCTCTTTCACAGTGGGCTGTGATGGTTAGGTTTAGAATAGGTTAGTTCAGTCTAGTGCTGGTTAAGTAATGACAAAAAAAAATAAAAATAAAACAAATTTGTGACGTTGTGTAATTGTATAAACAGACAAGTCTACAAAGTCGTCGAGTTAAACTCATTTTCTTTGTTTTCATGTGTTTAGAAAAGTAGTAGGCCTATATCCTATATTTGATGCATCGCACCATACACGAAACTGAACCAAGCTAAGAGTCTACTTAGAGTGGCTGCCCTCAATTTTAAAATATCCGACAATATTACTGTACTGTTTTTCATAACTCTACATTAAAATAAATAGGGCAAAATAATGGCTTTTAGCTTCCTTTGTGTGCAATGTCGAACATCCTGACACGAAACCTGTAGAGCGAGCTGCACTATACATGTTATTGAGAACTTCCTTGCATATTTATTATTCATTTCATGATTAATAAATGTTTTCTAGTTTTAAATCCCTTTTATTGTTCCAAAAAGCACCGCAGAAGACATTGAGGTCTGAAAACTCGTTAGTGACGGTATTACCGTGACTTGGCAGTGTGCCAGGCCAGGGGATCAGGGATGTGTTAAAAGCACGTCTTGGATAAATATTTAATCCAAACACAGGGTTTACCATTAAATTTTCATAGCCTTTAATTGACGACATGTATATTATTTTAAATCAACCCATTTTATGTATTGATAATATTTTGAATGAACAAACTCAAATAAACCTCTTTGTGAACAGAAATATCTGCGTTATCTGCGTCATAAATCTTGACCTAAAAAACAAAAAACTTATTATTTAAAGATTATATGTATCACATTGATATGTACACTGTCCAAAATAACTTTAAAAGTATGTAAAAAAATGGCCACCAGTGGCACGAAAATCTCCTGAAAGGTCCTATCTCCACGTCTAAAAACAATAACTATTTTAATTTAAAATCTATTGATCTATCACAGGGGAATATTACTAGTAATAATGGTACTTTTCTGTAACAAATTTAAATTTATTGTAAATTGTTAGATTCATTTACCTAATAAATCTACAAAAATGTCTTACTATCGAAATGCACAATTTGCCCTTGGGTGCCTCGTATTCTATCTCAGCAATAAAGAACGTTATGAGGGTACACGAGGGTGTTTAATAAAAAACAGCTGTTTTCACTAAAGTACAACAAAAACCTTTTATTGATTATCCTTGTATAACGATGTTAATTTTAGATTATTAACAAAAAAATATTAATTTAAACTATTCAATGAATAATTTTATACAGTTTTGTGTGTTTCAGCTGATAAATTTTATGTCTCATCAACATTTCAACTCACTTTTCTCCAAACTTTTTCCATAAAATTAAAGATGCTCATATTTCAAATGGGAAATAAGCTATTAATCTAAAATCCTCCATTCAGCCTCTAATCCCGCCATGTGACGCTATCGGTGAGCAGCAGACAGCCGAATGTTACTTCAATCCTTGAATTAATTATTTGCTGAAAACTAATCCTGTATTCAGGATTCTTGAACTATTGATGATTTACTAATTAACTTATGATACTTTTGATGAACTGAATCTTTAGAATAGAATAGTAAATCGTATTATTGTTATTTGAGTCAATGAAATAGTAAAATCACACTATCATGATTTTTAGTAATGACGATTTTAAATCTATGTAGAGAATCGTCTCCCGCTAGAGCACCATCATTTTTTTGGTGGTTTCGTAGTCACGTGAGTCTACAGATTAACATCAGGGTCACGTTGTTATCACGTAAATATATGTTGGTAAATGGTAAGATTTGAACACAAAGCTTCTAGGATAAAAGTGATGTACTACCAATACAGCAGTCACTCTAATGTCAAACACTCGAACTAATTTTACTTTAAATCTACATCCAATATAGCACCTTTTCACAATATGATATTCTTTTAAAACAAAACAAAATTAATATTATACATGTTTACACGTTCTATCTATGGAATAATAAGCAAGGAACTGAAAGTTTAGCAGTAAAACAACACTAAAAATATAACTTAAGCATCACGGCTAAGCTATTTTATTATGGAGGGGGGAGCTTATTCAAGAAGTGGTGTCCAGTAAAATTCTTTTAGTTTTTTAAGTATCCTCCGTATAAACTCTTGGAAAGTTACATGTACCTAAAAGTAGGCTTAACACAGTAAAAAGTTTTAAACATAAATGTTTAAGATGTTACCTATATGTTTATAACGTAATTTTTTATCTTTGTGATGATTATTTTACTAGTTATATTGGAGGTTTCAGTTTGTGTGTGCATTTTGAAGCCAATCAACATTTTTTCGAATGTATCAACAGTGAAAAAACCTTTCGTCAATCAAATATGAATTGTACAACGTCAACGGTTCAAACCAGACTTTTGTTTACAGAATGACTTATAATTATTTATTCAATATGTGATCAACAGAATTTATCACATGAAAAGGCTATGCTTGGATACTACAATCTTTGAAAGGGGATTTTCCTAGATATCCACTAGGAATTGTGTCCTAGCATAAGTTGTCAGAGTATAGTCTTCTGTCAGAAACACTCAAATCAACTTTGAAAATAAAGTATGTTGATATGGTTTTGACTTATTAAATTTTCAAGGAATAAATTCCAGATTATAAACATGAACTGTATACAATTACGTAAATCTAAAATTTAGAACTACTACAGTGTCTGGAGCTGGAACTTTGCCATATTAAGGTACTTGTAGAATCGATTGCATTAGATTACTACAAGCTCTCTGGGGCTTTTCACTCGTGTTTCCAATTCTTGGTTGGTGATTTTTTTAAATCAGTCTTACGTTATAAACAAAACCACACAAATATAAACATAACCATGGGATAGTTAAATACATTTTTTTAGATCTTAGTATTAAGTATTGTTTAGAGAAATTATTATATTTCAGCGGTTAACACAAACTTAAGATATTTTTTTGCACTTTATTCACTTTGTTCATAATTGATTACAGATCAGTTTATAGCAATGGTGATAAAGTTTTAAAGCTATTTTATTTCAAGTTTATTAACCTATCTTTTTGGATTAAAGAACTGTGAATTAAAATTTAATAATTGAGAACCTCGAATCAGTAACTAAGAACTTACCTTATTGATTATCTGGGTACAGGAAAATATTGGCATACAACAAAAAAGTATGTTTAATTTAAATGTAGGGATCTTTAAAACATTCACCATTTAAAGTTACTTTATAGTTCCGTATGTTTCATAGTTATAAATACCAATATTTTACTTTATGGCACGCAATGCGAACTAACGTCCGCGTGGCTTAATAACAACAACTACTACATGGAGTAATACAAATGTGTCGTTTCTCTTTCAAACGCAACATACTCGAATTAAATACACACAATCTTTAACCAGCTGGTTTAGGCTTTTACTGAGGCTCCTTTTTCATCGCATTGAAATTGTACCGGACAAATTAATTGTAGTAGATAGAAAGCTATGGATTTGTCTTAATTTGTTTAAAGTAATAACCAGGTTTACGGAAGTTTAAACGAGTAAATCTTTAAGTTTTGTGAAACTAAAATACACCCAGTTGTATTAGAGAAACGGTTTAGGGGTTTCAAAGTAGCAAAAGAATATTGTACAAATTTGTTGAAGGTGCTAAATAAATATCTATGTATATAAAAGCCAAAGCCCTCACTGACTGACTGACTGACTGACTCACTCACTCACTCATCACTAATTCTCCCACTTCCCACTTACCTAGGAGGCTGAAATTTGGTACACTGATTCTTTAGGCATTAAATAGGAAAACTAAGTGGTTTTTATTCTGATCGGACTCTCGGGCTCCGCCCCAGTGGTTCTGGAGTTTCCCATGTTAACCTAATGAGTACTCATATTTAAATGGAATTAATGAATCATAACAGCTGTTTCAATTTAACAAGTTGGTTCTGTTCTGTGATATTCAATAGCATTAAAGTTACAAGGATTACCAACAGAGTGCAGCACTATTATTTTTTTTAATTTATGACAACAGCTAATTTGCAACCAAAAGGTGAGTGAGCGTAGCGAACGAACTTCAACCAGGACGTGATTGAGCCATGCGAACGAGCTCACATATGAAGTTAAACGGGGCAAAGCCCGCGGGTACAGCTAGTTCTTGTATAAATTTGATGTATTATTTATCAATCCAAATATTTATTCATCCAATCAATTCAGTTTACACATTAGTACAACTATTGACTATATCTACTTTCTTATTACCGTCACGGATCAGCTAAATACAAAGCCAGGTATATCCTCCTAGGGTATATTTCAATCCGGTACCCATGTTTTGTGGTTTACTACTAATATCTCGCCAGATGGTCGACAGTTAGCTAATGGATTATTTGTAAGCTATTGATTGCCCTATATTTTGATTACCAAAGAGCAAAGTGCTCACCATAAAATTCACCCAACAATGGGATGGAAACATTACCTCGTCTGCGCTCAAGCGTAAAATGACTTGAAATAGGACATGAATTATGCCTGCAGTCATAGTCAACGGTACAACTATATAACAATACTTTGTGTAAAGGTCATTGTTGGTGTCTACGTTGTTCAAGGTATGACTGGGGACATTTTCCATTATGATAAGTAAAAAACAAAGTTTTTATGACGTGTTAGGATCTGGGATCTGATCCCATCTTTGATGAGAAAGCAAGGGCAGTACACAGACCAACACGAAACCTAAAAAATCTTTTTACTAATTGCAATTGAAATCTCCGCAACAGTCTCTTAAATAACATATAAGCAACAACATATAAGCATAAAGTATAACGAGTTCGAGTATTGATTTGTTTGTAGCAATTGCCCTCCAATATCATTATTTAGGACCTGCACGAGAGTTAAACGGAATTTGCAAATTAAATTCGTAATTATAAATTTAAGACTTTTGCCTTAGTTCAAACTTTCATGGAAATGGACTCAAACTAGCCATTCTAGTTTTTAAGTCTTATAAGAAAAAGTACACTTTTGAGTAACAGGACATGCGAATTAGTTCAATGTTTTATTCTAAAAATGTGACAAGTTTTAAGAACACCAGTAAAGATAATCCGAAGCTGAAGAAACGCAATAAGGGAATACGGATAAACCGTTTTTCATGCGAAATTGCTATCTGCAATGCGCCAACGGCTCAAGGCGCACTTTTACTTAGACATTAGAAACAGCTGATTTATATTGCTGCAGTGATCACCAAGTTATCTTATAACAGTCGTGGATACTCATTAGAAACTGAAAGTTTCAGTCAGAGTAAATCAGGTTTGAAGTTTGTAACAGCACTAACACAAGTAATAATAAACTACTTCACATATGCAATGTTTTAAATAATATTCTGTGCAATAATCATTGTGATTGTTTATTTCTCGTTTGTTAACAATAAATAATATTAAGATATTGCTTTTTATTGAACAGAGTCTAGTAGCGACCAAGTGTAATTTGCATGAGGCGCGTACGATACTTTTCACCACACTGCTAACAACAAATAGGATAAGTAAACAGAAACCTATACTATGGTATAGAACCACAGTATATAAACAATAATATGTACATAAACCACAGTGTTGTGATTGTGTGTATGCATACAACCACAACACTGTGGTTTATATACAGTGTAATATTTTAAATCAAAATTTTAACAGAATTGTCAACAGTTTCGTTTTTAAACCTTTCCAATATTTATCTGTGAAAGTGCAGTGTGCCTTGCCAAACCTGTCAAACATTTATCTTGTAGCTTTTGAAAGCCTACTGTAAAACTCATATACACTTTTTTTTTAAGTGCCATATGCCCTTGAAAGATGTCGGTAAATTTACCGTACTCCAGCACGAAGGTTGGCTGCCTTTGCGGTACCTTTCTGGAAACAACGACTTTCTGGTCTACAAAAAATACGGAAACTATCTTCTTACTGCAGAAAGGTCTAGTTCGAAACTACTTTCCGTTCCGCCCTACCATGCCCTGGCAGTTTGGATAATCGGGTTTCCAGCGTAAATAATTTAGTGAGTCTCTGACCTTTTAAAATACAGTATTCCCTATCTCTGTAATCCCAGCTTGTAGGCTGGAAACATCACCAAAACCACGTAAAGATTTCCGAATTACCAGCAATTCTCTTAATAACGTTTACTCAGAGAACTCGTAAAGAATGGAATAAATGGGCTGTAAACTTTGAGAAACTGACAAGAAAGTCAAATTTCGTTTGAATTTGCAATTGAACAGGCTTTGAAGGTGGATAACAGCCAATTTGTTTAATATAATTACGATAATACACCGTAAATATACGGTAATATATTTTTCCTACAGTCACCGTACGGTTTATACTTTGTCGTACGGTTTATACTTTGCCGCACATCAGGATTCCAACGAAACAACACAAAACAGCGTGGTTCTATTATGCACGTAATCCGTGTACGCTTGGAAATAGGTTGGCAACACTTAAAGATAATAATACGATGAGCAGCTGATTGACTATTATAACTACGATTTAACCTGTCATTTCGTGTTTATAGTTTCGGTATTTCTGAACTTTCTGGACTTTTCTTTTAAACGTTTTTAAAACATTCCTACGATCTTAATAAACAAGAAAATACCTTAAAAGCATTTTTCTTAGGCGCGGAAACCACTTCAAATTACAAAAACATACGGAACTATATTCTCAAAAAGCGGAGCACATTTCTTGCCGAGAAAAAATAGCGGAGTGATACGGACCGCGGGTACTACTTTCTCTAGGGTACACAAATAACTATAGATTCAGATAATATAAAGATTCTAGATAAGATATAACATTTTGAAATTATATAGTAAAATAACTGAGGTTCTCAACAATAGATGTTTTTGTAACGGGACAAAAAAAATTATTCAACATTATAATATAAGTATTGAAAAAGTCACCAGCAGTAACAACAAAAAAACAAGAAAACAACGAATTTCTAAAATACTACATTTTAGTAGCTCCAAACTGAATCAATAAAATCCAACACCATAGGATAAATTTAAAGTCTACATTACTAGTATTAAGCTAAAACAAATTTCTAAAAAAAACCAGAGCAGAGATCGCTCCGTAGCTTATTAAAATGGTTGGTTTGTTAATCAAGCCTGGCTTGAGGAAGAAACAAACAGCAAGGCGTTGCAAGATAATTAATTACAGCAGAACGTGCTTCAGAGGAGCAGAAACACTTGTTTTGCGTTTTACTTAACCACTAGTTTACGTATATTAATACTAAATAGCAATCAAAGACCAGTTTGTGTGAAATTGTTCTATTTTACTCTCAATATTTAGCAATTATTTGTAAAAACTGATGTAAAAACTCATTTACCTAAGCTATATATCGCGTGGTTTCTCCAACCAGCCAACAGAGGTAGTTTAAGCTGTAACGACCCAAACGTATTGTACTTGAGATTATCTCAAAATGAAGTTCAACATATGTTTTGTTCAAAAAAACAATGAGTAGCAACCGGAGTTCAATATTGGGGTTCACTTGAATTTTAACACAAAAGAAAATTTTTAGCCTAAGGCAGCAACAAATGTAACAGAAAAGTAAGTTTTAACAATATTTCTTATCGAACCCAGAGTATAAACCCAAGTAACCATTAAAAATCCATTCGAATAATATTTTTCATAAATTAATACAACACGTTTCTATTCGATTGAATTGAAAATTAGAATAATTAGGACAATATTAGGTTAAAGTGGTTGGCTTACAATCAAAAGGTCACCGGTTCGATCCTGATAATAGATTCATTAGCTTTTTTATGGTTCGAAACTGGACCCAGCTGTTCCTGATCATTGGGCTTTAAATAAAGGATCCTGGCTAATGAAACAGCTGATCTTAGTCAGTATTAAAGACAGGGATCTTCTCACTCCATTCTATAATATATTTTTGTTAAAATACACACAAAAATGGTGTCTACACCTGAATGATTGATATGTAGTTGATAAATAATGTAAAATTAGAAAATAAATCCTAAATACGATAAATTGTTCTTAGAGCCATTGTAAACCTACTGTAGAGTACAGTATAAGTACCACAATACTTTTGTTTGATGTGGTTACTAAACTTTATACTTTATGGTAGTTGCAAAGAGCATTGCCTCAACAATTCGTAGCACTGTTGTGGACATGAATCAGCTGTTTATTGCCCTGCCAGGTAATTCCACAGCGCAGTAACCCACTGTAATCAGTAAATATTGCACCTTACTCTATCAGCTGTTGTACTGTTTTATGAGCGCAGTGGATGGGGGTTTAAATATTTAAATCCTGCAACCTGGAACATCAGTAGATAAACATTAGTATTTGTTTATGTTTTTATCATTTCAATAAAACAGATAGGATGTCAATGAGTTATTGAAAATGTGCTGGGCATTAATTTTGTGCCACCCATTGGAAGGTATCAATCTTAACAGTAACTTATAATTTGTATTACTTTGCAAGTTCTCTCTCAGTTTATTAATTATAATTTATTTTATGGATGTCTCTTTTCCTACCAACTGCTTATGTGATTGCCATGAAACGTTCGTAAATTTTTCTTTATATGCCAAGAAAAGTAAAGTACTGTTTCTTAAATTGAGAACTTCATTAGGAGGAACGATAATTTATATGTTGTTGCTTTATTATCATTGTACGAGTATCATAATCAATTGTGATGGGGACGCCACTTATGTACATATTTAACCCAAATATGAGTGAAGGATGAGTGTAGAATGGTGTGAGATTATATGTGTAACTTTGTTACTGAATGTCAGCTGTTTCATTAGTCAGGATAATTTATTCAAACCCCAATGATCAGGAACAGCTGGGTCCAGTTTTGAACCAACTGACTTTTCTCCGGATTGATCCGGTGGCCTTTAAATTGTTAGGCGAGCACTAACTACTCAGATACCCAGCCACAGTAGATTAAAATAAGATGTTTTAATAGGTAGCTATGCAGTTAAATAGTTGGCAAAATGAAAAGAGATACTTGCACGATCTCTGCGTGGCTTGGGTGCCGAATTCAATAGTAGCGATTAAGTTAAATCGTCATCATTCTAACAGCTGACTCAGATCTCCTCCTCTGATTGATTGCGACTATACTGTAGTGTCTCTTTAGGTTATTACCATTGACTATTCGATACAGTTGTTGTATTAATAGTCAATGTTATTACACAGAACTTGATTAGGGCCTAATACTATACAGTACTACGTTGATACTCAGGCCTAATTACACTACGGAATTTTCTAACAATTATCATAGAAACAATTATTATATGAACAATGAGAAACTTAAGGACAATACTATATTATTTTACAATATATATTCAAGTTAAAAGTGTTATGCAAATACAGGGTGATATGGAGGGATTTCCCTTCATACAACTACCACTATATAATGTGACAATACACAATTGAAGATTTCGGTTATGCCTTTTCTAAACTAGCATAATCCTAACCCAACTTGACAACCTAACATTGATTATAACATTTCAATATGAAATAGGCCATTGTGATAGTAGTGTAAAATGTCATCTTTGACATTTTGTCATGTAAATTCAACTTCTGGCACGGTGGGAGCTCTAAGGTTTTAAATTGATCTAAAATACTTTAACAAACAATATGCCTGTGTTCCCAAGAGTAGGGGAGGGTTTGTGGTTAGTAATTAATTTAACATGATTAAGTTACAGGCTGGTAATGTATGTCGAATCATGTTATACCCTTCTAAATATATGACATATTTGTAACTATTGTAATCTTATGTGAGAATGTAGCACACTTAACTATACTCCTATACTTTAATTAGTTAGGTTGGGTTCATAAATTGTAAACCAATCCATCATGTAACAACGACAGGATTTAATCACGCGCTGAATGCCTTGATTACGTCCACGGTGTGGATTTATCAACGCTGGGCTAATTATGGGCTCAAATAATCAAGATTTTGCTTGATTTTCTATTTTTGAACTTTTACTAAACCTTTACTTACGCAAACTTTGATATACAGTAAAATTACGTTGTTTCCCTAAAAGGTAGGAAATTTCGAAAATACGGTTTATATTTATATGTCACGAGATAGAGTTGATGACAATTTGATAGGGTTTTCTTTATGGGAGGTTTAAAAACTGTGTAGCACATGTTCAGTTAACAATGCTATGTAAGAAATTCACCTAGACCTTAGTAATCAAATGTTAGAATTTGTAATTATTTCATGTTTATGGGAGGTCTACAAAATGGTAGGATACGTTCATTTAGCAATGTTATACAACAAAAATTACTAAGACATTAGTTAGTAATGGAATGTTTGAAATTTTATTAAATTTGTTCATAAGAATTAGAGCTCAAAGGGATGTTCAAATCAGTAAAACTCCAATAAGTTTCTATAAGGTTGAGGATATTGTGGATATTAATATAAGGATATCAATGTAGTAGTAGCTAATATATCCTTCGTCGTTATGTATTTCAGTTGGGATAAACTAACCGGTAAATGCTTACACATGAATTGGATTCGGACCGGGCCAAAATCTTATGCTAATTCATTATACAGTACTAAAAGCCACCTGAAAAGCTGGAAACAACATTTATAACGTATTAATAACTTAATTAATAATAACTAATTAAGAATAACTTATTAATAACTTATTCGTGTATTGACATTTTTAATTCTGTACATGACAAAAAAAACAACATAGTAATTCGTCAACGTTCAGTTTGAATTCAACAATAAGTAACATGTCATTTGGGGCCATTTGATTGCACGGAATCATCCATTTGAACTATTTGTTTCTATATTGGACTAGCAGCTATACCCGTGCCTTGCAACGGGGTCAGTAAGCAAAAGAGACAATGTTGGTTCTTTGAAAATGCTTTAAAAATTGTTTCACTCGTACCATTTAAATTAGAAACGAAATTGAACTGTATTACTTGACTCGATAATAGTACGTTTTTGTCAACCCAGACTGTTAACCCTTATTTAGGCTACCTATTATACAAAAGCATAGAAAGATTAAGGTATAATCAAACAACATGTTTTATGGTTTGTACTGTAAACAAAAATCTATCACACACAATAGCTCCAACCCCATAGTGTAGTTTTCAATAGAGTGTAATTTTCTAACATATTTTAGTGAAATTATAATCAAGCAAGTGGAAATTCGCTCAGTCTGCAAAGTTTGCTGCGGCAGGGGTAATATTTACCGTTTACACAAAAATATATCTAAAAAATAATTCTTACAAAACGCAGGATAAGAGGATTATTTGGACATTCCAAATTTGGTATTTCAAGAATTGTTGAATTCCCCATCTATAAAGTGTACTTTGTGGCAGGCGCTCGCATTGATAGTCTGGCAGAATCGTTCGGTTTCGCGATGTAATTTATACAGATTGCTCTCGCATAGAAATACCGCCTCAATTCTGCGACATCTCCGAGTATTTTCTACGATGAGCTCAACTATTTCGAAATTCCAATTCTTGCTCAAATTTTTCTCTATTGATGGAAGAGTAATACAACTTGTTGTGTTAGTTAACTTTTAAATAAATAACTAAATAAATAAATAAATAATTATAGCAGGTATTATTTTGTAATGTATACAAGTTTGATGTGCATATTTGATCTCTAATGATATGAATTGTGACGTAACTTTTTTTATGTACCTATGCATATTTTTTTCAAAATTATAAAATTCCATTACGTTCTCGTGACAAAAATTATTTACAAAGGTACTTTTTTTAATTACTCAACCCATAAATATGCTCTAATGGTAGCAACCTACGCTTCTTTTAAGAAATAATATCTCAATAAACGCATGTGGCTTTCGCTTCTATACCATTAAGAAAACCACTACATATGCTTAGATAACTCGCTTTAAGGATTAAATACATTTATCTATTGTTATGCACACCATTACACTAGTAGTCGTCATTTTAAAGTTCATACAATTGTTATTCACCTCTGCTTCGATAGAATTCTGGCATTTAATTTTAATTTTTATCAGGATTTACAAAAAAGTAAATCCTGTAGATTACACTAAATTATGAATGAATGTGTTTTGACAAAATCTTTGGAGGTATAAAATACATCATTTCGAAACAGCGAGTAACTTTTTTGTGAATTAACCTATGCACGTAATGGCGTACAGCCAAGGTTTTGGGACACAACTTAGCTTTATGTAGTTATGCATCTTAGAGACGGCTTGCGGTGCACTTGATTTACAACATTGTTTTGGCGTTCGAAATAAATGGCGTAGTTCTCTTTAAAAACTTACCGTTAAATGAAAGTTTGTCCGAGCTTATTCAACAAATTGTTGATCAATTTTTTTTTAATGGGATCGGTTTGGTGGTGTCTTTCAACCTCGAGTTTCCTCCACAAGGGATATAGTCGTGTGCGTTGAATGGTTGAATTCACCAAGCAAAGCTAGGGTATGAACCAGTGAGCTATTCTGATACATTTTATGTGGTGGAATCGGTACACGAACCAGTGACATTGCTAGTCGGACAGTTAATCACTATCGATTGTGTTGGGCCATTTCTCTATGAGCCTGTCAGTCGATGAATAGCATGGATTAAAAAGTGGTGCTGGTGTATACAAATTAAAAAAATAAAACCTATCAGCTGTTTAGTCAAAATAAGCAAGCCGAATACTTATTAGTTAACAGGATAAGAGCATGTCTTGCCTTAAAAACTTAATGAGTAAGGCCGGGCGTATGCTGAGACGCACGCGGCGCAACGCACGCAACGCAGCACAAGGCAGAAAACTGTGCCACCATGTTATCTTATGGCGCCGCGTAAGCTGAGACGCACGCGTGTATGTGCCTGACACATGCGTGGGCCGGTTGTCACAGTTTTCGACGCATGCGACACAACTTGGGTGCAAGCACGAAACACAATATAGATGAACCAATTCCTCAATTCCCTTGTCGGACTCGGAGTAGTAGGTACTTTCAGCCATCTTGACAACTCACCAGCTGTGCTCTCTGCATCTAAATGCGTGTGCTGCGTGGCATGTCTCAGTTTGTAGCACAGAAACAGATTTTCAGACACACTAAACACAACTCGTGTGAACGATGACGACAAACAAACGAGCGTCGATTGAGTTCCAATGTGAATTATCTGTGGTGTATGAAGTAAACCATGCAGTATTGAAACGTCATGATAGGACCATCAGAACGGAGATTTATAATTTAAAAATATTGTTATTTCCATTTTTGATCCACGTAACACATTGTACTTCTTCTTAAAATCCTCTTTAGAGCTGAAAATCCAAATCAAAGGTTCATAAACTAAACTTAATAAATACGGTGAAAAAAATAAAAAGTACTCCGGCCGCAGCAAACCTGTAAACTGAGCAAATTTACGTTTACTTTTGGATATTATCATATTATTCACTAAATCATATCCTTAAACAGGATAGATTTATTCCCTATTTAAATAACATAAGGTATAAAGAGTACCTATGTTTGCTGCTAGAGGGAAGGTAATAAAGTGGTTTTTTAGTAATATACTCATAGCTTAGTATAAAATAAAAAATTATATATACCAAGTTTGGGTTCATAAGCAATCAAAATACAACAGTCACTTATTCTCAATAATAAGATATGGAATTTACAATTATTTTTATTGTTTTTTTCTTGACTAGTAAAACACAATTCAAGATACCATTAGTTATTTGCTTTTTAAGCCCTACAAAATGGTTTGAAGATAAATTGGTAAATTATACGTTTTTAGGAGCAAAATCTAGAGAAAACCATATTGTTACCCCAAAACCTTACTTCCATGTCCCGATCATGCTGGTTTGCGAAAACGTTCGAATACACGTAGGTTTACATTCTTATGAGACGCTCCCCTTTATTTCTTAAGATGTTTGACAACTTAAATATTTTTATGGACTAACCTCCTGACTATCTTATTATTGTTTTGGAAAGTAAATGCAATTTCAAAAGTTTGTATTCTTTATGTTATTTTTATAAAGCTACTCGTTTAGGAGTTACGGCTTCTTGGACTTAAAGAAAGTGGTTTGCTTTGTACATTCTGTATCCTGTAGCTCATAAACAAGTATATGTCTTAAATAGTGTATACTTTCTAAAAATATCATATAGTAAAAATACATTACAAATATTGATTCCATTTATTTAAAAATGACTTCGATTTGCCTAAAATGACAGCTAACTTTAAAATTTAAACACTCTATATTTTATGGTCTTTTTAGATGCTATCTTAAGTACCAAGTCGTATTTACTCTTTACATTTCATCTCAAAACGTACTCGTTTAGGAGGTAAAGGAGCAGAATTAACACCACATGCCATTTTTTCTTAGGTGCAACCACAGACAATAGACCACCATCAATTGTCTCTTTTGTAATGCAACAAGCTGTAACTCCTAAACGAGTAGATTTAGAAAAGAATTAAGATAAATAATATATTTCATTCCCAGAGCCTAAAGTGACTCTTTTTTTACGATCGACGAGAAGCAGAGGTCGGAAAATCAGCGAGAGTTAAAAAGTCACTTTTTGCCCGTGTGATGAACTATATTTTTCGTCATATTGTAGAGTCATATATCGTATATTGTTCGTCATATTAATTAACAAAAACAGAGCTAGAAAACAAAATATATTGTATGTATAAAGCCTCTCAAAACGACCTACATCTTGTTTTCAATTCTGCTAATGCAAATAAGCAGTTATGTCGAGAAATCGAGCAATCGACAACAATAGGCTAATAACTTACCAAATAAGTAGTATAGTATATGCCGGTTCTACGTCATCCCAAGAGCCAGGGCATCTGATTGGTTGAGGCGGTCACGTGACCGTCGAGTTTTCCCGGAATTTGAGAATACGCCGTTTCTAAGTCATCCCAAGAGACAGCTCTTGGGATGAAGCCATCAACTCTTATGTCTGTAATAAGGTCCATTAGTCCTTTATTTTGAAGAATTTGGATGCTGTGTAGTTACTTAAGTGTTATTATATCCGAAACGAGCTAACTTTTACGGTGGTATAGAGAATTCTTCAATTTTAAGCGTAAATTAGTAGATTAAATATATCGCAATCACAAATACTTTTCCGTTTTCTGATTTATTTAATAAATAAGGTGACACGAGGGGTTTTTGCGTATATTTATTTAAAGCATTGAGAGTGCAGAAAAAATAAAACTTATTAATAGCTTGGTTTGTATAAATTTGGAATATACAACACATTATTCAAATAGTGTACTAGATTATGGAATTCTTGTAGGTCTGAACTGATTTTAATTGAAATTTAGTTTGTAAAGTAGAAGGTTGCGTATAAACTAACATTTATAACATGTTAACTGACTGACATTTAAATTAAACAGAATTTGATTAGGTGTCAGTAATTAGTTAATAAAAAGTTACATCTTTAATTTATTTACCCGTAACATATTATATATATAACTGCAAAATAAAATAGTTTTGCTATTATTTGTATACTCATTACGAAAATGTAAGAACCAGAGCCTATAATTACTTTTAATAAGCTATTTATTACGTTATATCTATTCATTGATTTCCCATTTTCCATGGCTAGCACACAGGGAGAAATTGTATTACTTTGTCGTATAAAATCACAATATATAATTCTTTTTATTGCAATTTCATCCATATATTGTCCATTCCCCGATTTATTTTATACATGAAGGATGATATTGCGTATATTTGTGATGTTTGGGTAAATCTTTATAAAACTAAAACATAGCATATTAAACATTTGAATATATACAAAAATATATTATAATTATATTGAATATTAGTGTAACGAACGCCATTCACTCAGGCCTAAGTTGTTTGTTTACAGGTTATTTGTAAATCAAACTGATTAATTTCCTAGAACGTATCTAGTACCTGAAATGTATGCAGATTCAATACAATAGCAAACTAGTTGTCTTCCATACGCAATCATGACAACATAAAATTATTGTGGATTTAAAAGTGATAACTAGCTTTATCCTTTACCATGAGGACATTCCTTAAGTTTGACTGGAATGCACTTTCTAGGCAGGATGTTACCCGTCCTCTCTTGGTTATGATTTTTATATTGATATGGTGTTTAAAAGATAACTAGTTGTAATAATTTGTTTGTTACTCTAAGGAGTGTAGAACTGTAAAGAACTTTATTAGTTTAGTATAACAAGATCGTTTATATGTATAAAATACTCCCGCCGCAGCAATCCTGCAGTCTTAGCGAATTTCCATTTTCTGATTGGATATACTATACACAAAAAATGTCTCCTTAAAAATATCACATTTATTCCCTATTTAAATAAAATTAGTTTAACGAGTACTTAGGTTTGCTGCAATAGGGAGGGTAAAAAAATGTTTTTTGTTTTAAAATGTTAATACTGTAGTTTAGTAAGAAATCAATGTAGCCTATTTTCTAAATTTGATCAAAATATGTTCATAAACAAGCAAACTACAATAGTCGACTTTTTCACCATAAGAATAACATGGACATTTTAAATTTACATTTTTTTTTTGAATTTTCTCCGTAACCAATAAGCGCATAATATTAGTTCAATATACTAAATATTTTTTTTAGTACAAACAAATGGTTTGGTGAAATTTTGAGTTTTTAGGGTAAAAAATGGGAAAACCCTATTTTACCCCATAAACTCCCCCATAAAACCCTGTTCCCATGGTCCGATCATACTGGTTCGCGAAATCGTTCTAATAAATGTAGGTTTACACGTTTGTACAAAATTTCATAAAAATCTGATAATCTTTGCTCGAGTTATCATGCTTACGGAAACACGGATGGTGTTTTTGGCCTCTAGGGACCTCAAAACGACAAAGTAAGGTCCCGGGTCCAGGTCTTACCATGTTATTTAAAATATTATTCTACGGTAATAGCTTTATCCCTATATGGAAATTCGCTAAAAGAGCAACATGGTTCTATGTTCTCCCTTTATTTTATGGACAAAAAGGAATGGAAGGCGAGATAACATAATATGTGTCTAGTCCTCTTTGACAATTTCCTCCGTTGATGGAGTATATCTTTAGTATACAATATTTACACGCAAGTTGAATCAAAATTTACTACGTTCTTCATCATTCAATTTCAGTGTATTTTGTAATATTCTCACGGCAACGTTGTAATTCCATAACTTAAAATGTATCTGTTGTCACCATGAGCTGACAACGTAATATTATTAAGCTTCACAATGTTCAAGTCATGTTGACACCTTATATGTTAAACAGTTTTAGTTTTTCTTATCCGAGTTCGTTTGGCTCTTCTACTTGACCGATTTTCATGATTGAGGTCTCAAATTGATGGCATGAACGCAGAGATTTAACATCATTCATTGATATATATTTTCCTACTGTATTACTTGACCAAGAAACAGTATAATTTGATTGCAATTGTATAATTTGATTCGAATTACTTTAATCATTCCACCAGCTATCATTAAGTTATTCTATATATTTTGAACTAAGGACCATCAGTGAAATACTGGCTTTTATTAAGCTATTAATTATTCAAATAGGGCGAGCTTCAAGCAAACGCAAGGTGAACAACCAACATACAAATTTTTCATATGGTTTTTCTATGATTAAAATTCAGTAGCTCCAGTATTGTTTGTATTTTTTTAGACTGAAAACAATTACTAAATTATTGCCCTTAATTTAATATATTGATCGTTTGAATCAGTTTAGTTCATAATACTTTATTACCCAATCAAGATTCATAAATTAGATTATTTTTTGGATGTTATATTTATTTTAACGCGGTGGAGCAGCATGGGTCCTCTAGTTTCCTAATTTCATTATTTGTACAGTATGTATCAATTTGGGTTTCCAGATAGTCTTTGTAGTCCTGGAAGCTGATACCATTGTCGTCATAGTTGCTCTACATTCCACATCACCCATGAGGTAGGAGCATGATGCGTTTTTTTTTATAGTGGTTTCCCCAAGAGGCCTAGCCCAGACAACATAATATGTGTCCGGTCCACTTTATATTTCCTTCAAATTTATATTTTCTTCGAATTCATATTTTCTTCAAATTTATATCTTCTTCAAATTCACATTTTCTTCAAATTTATATCTTCTTCAAATTCATATTTTCTTCAAATTAGTATCTTTTTCAAATTCCTATTTTCTTCTAATTCAGATGATCTTCAAATTCCTATTTTCTTCAAATTCACATATTCTTCAAATTCATATTTTCTTCAAATTCATATGTTCTTCAAATTCATATTTTCTTCAAATTCATATATTCTTCAAATTTATACTTTATCCGTTAATAGAGTATGTCTTTAGTATTTTTAAGGTATTTTGTAATGACCCCAAGGCAAAGTACTAATGCCATCACTTGAAATGTATCTTTTGTCATCATGAGCTGACAACGAAATCTTGTTGAGTTCCACACTATACAGTTCATGTTTGTAGCTCCTTATTACGTTATTTGGACAGTATTTGTCAATTTGGGTTTTCAGGCAGTCTTTGTAGTCTTGGAATGTAATACTATTTTCTACAACTGCTCTTTTAACACCTTTCGATCTTTTTGAGATGCTGTCATTTTCTGACCTACTTGCATACATTTTTGATTTCAACGCTATGTGTTCAAACATAATTTTTCCATTTAGTTCATCCTTGAATTTTCCGATGATCTTCTTATTAGTGACACTGAAACATGGATGATTAGGTGGATAGTCACTCGTGTCGAAAAAATCTTGCATTTCCTTCATATCTCTATATACATCATCAGTATATGTTAAGTATGTAAGTGAATCTGTGTCTGTGTACTGCAATTGAACTTTATCCCCGTATCGTGCTTTTATCACATTGTAGTGAAAGTCATACATCAATGTCTTAGATACGTCCAAAATACTCATTCCTACGTATATGGGTTTGTTGAAAACAAGTTTTGTCTTGCTCATGTGTACTGCCGCAAGTTGATCCGTAAATATTGTCCTCCTCTTGAAGTTGGGTTGAGCCAACCACTTGTCTACTTGTTTTTCCTTCGTCGCCAACCGGATGTTGACACGATTCCGAATGTTTTCCATGGTTTTGCCAAACACGGCATTGTTCATAAGCTTGAAAAAATCCTTTTCAAAATTGTTTATGGCCTTAGTTCTCATGCTAGTATTGAGATCTATGTAAGGTTTAAGCCAGTTGCTCTGAGTGAAACTGATTGCTTTGTGAATTTTCTTTAATTTCAAACCGAGAGAGATGTATTGCTTCAAATTCCGAAAGTGTAGAACATATCTATTTTTGTCAAACAATGTAGCTAGAAGTTTCTCTTGTTTAGATCCGGGTGGTATTTGTTTTTCAGGTGCTAGAGGAAGATCGGAATGTAGGTCGTGCAATTCTTGGGGATACTCTAAATCTACTTCCAATATGTATCCCATATTTCCATCATCTGGAACTGATAAAATATCAAGGTTGTGGACATCTTCAACCCACTTGAAATCAGAGTAAGGCATATGTTGGCTCATAGCCCAGCCATACAAGTTATTGGCGTCAAGATATGTAAGATATGACGTGGGCAAATTTTCATTATAACTTTCCTTCATGTATTTGTTATTGGCAGTGGCGTAGCGGTTCGAACATTGTGATAATCCTCCTCGTATCCCGTTTCCAATCATTAGAATCATATTGTAGTCTGATAAAAGTTCAAGTTCGATCTTGGTCGTTTTGAGCATCGCACTCCAAGCTAGTCCTGGTGCTGTGTAGTACCATGCTGGGTCCAGCTGGTAAGTCTCCATACAAATGTTTCGAAAGTTCTCCATGACGTCTGCTAATTGCAATACATCTGTCTGGTTGTAGAGTAAAGTGTATGCTTTCATGCTTTGTATATTAAATTCGTTCCAAACTTTTCTTGCATGCTCATAGTCTTCATCTTCAATGTTGGCCATGGTTAGTTTGTTGTAGAAGTCTTTCTTATGTGGGAGTGAAGTGTATTCATATTTCTGTAAGGAGTCCATAAAGTCATAAGGGTACACACCCTTTTTTTGCAGTAGCTGCAACTGTTCACTCGAGTAGTACTTTGAAGTATGCTTAAAATGTTGAGTAGATAAGTTCTTAACGAGTATGTCTAAACTACTTGACATGAATTTTACTGAGTCTACAAATCTCAAATCAATACCTCCTTTTACATGAACAGTATAAGAAATATATTTTTCCTCGTTATTTGGTATAACATCAATAGTGTCATCATTCAAACCAAACATTTTGATAAACAGGTGTGTATCGTATCCAGAAAGATTGTGAATAAATATGGGGAGGAAATGAGGTTTTCTAAAATTTAAATTACAAGCGTTGTGCGCTGGACCCCTTAGTTTTCCTGTAAGATGGTCATGGTCTCTCACAAACGGTTTGTCTTCTGTAAACTCCTTTCCACAAATATGGCACTGAGTGGCCGTCAATATAGAAATATTGTCCTCCTCTGAAAGTTCCATTGGCTTAGCAGCTTCTTTTGAATATAGATAGCTTATTTTCTTAGACTCGTTGAACAACCTCTTTACAAAAACCTGCGCTGCATCTTCGCCAAAGTATGTTACTGGCGTTGCATAATTGTGTTCTTCATGTACTATATAATAAGAAAAACTAATTGCATCATGTTTTTGGTATTTTTTCGTGTACGATCCTGACGTGTCTTCTTCTTCTTTGTTGGTAGACAGTATTGGGCTAAGCATACATTCGAAGTCAGCATAGACGACGAATGGCACTTTCATACTCCTATTAAAGTCCTTGAACTTTATTGTTTCACCTTCTTTGGGCATAATGATCTTAACTGCTTCATGCTGCTTACAATATTCTCTATGTATTTTCAGTAAATCTTCTGTGCCAAAATGTGATAGGCACCGTCTACATAAGTGGATACTATGCGAATGCTTTGATTTCTGTGCTCCAACAAGTCTACTTAGATTTTTAATTAGGCAATAATGTGAATTCTTCTCATCCTTCAAGTATAGCAAATCAACATGTTGCTCTTTCTCCTCATCGGTTGTCAGTAATGGATACACAACGCACTTTTCATCATAGCTGTATACATTTATGGATATTTCAGTTCGCTTTTCAAAAAGTTTAACGTTACTCAAACTGACTGGGAATTCAATTCCATTCAAGGCATAATCAAAGTCGTGCTCATATTTCTGGTAGTGTTGGGTTCTGTTAGGGTTTTCTGCCATATGTACAGGATGCAGAGCAGCAAGTATTGACCACAAAAAACATTTTTGGTCGTTATTTACAATATTAATAATAGCTTTCTTGTTTTTAATTGGTCCTGGCAGGTCTATGTATGAAGAACCTCTTAATGGTACATAGCGGTTGATCCTTAGTTCTATGTTAAGTATCCTATTCAGGGACCAACCTGATCCTTTAGTCTGGAACTCCTCCATTTCGGTCAAGATTTTCTTTTCTTTAGTTTGTAACTGTTCTTCTATATTCGTGGTTGAGTATGTGATATCATTTTGAGTTTTAAAATTTATTTCTTGAAAAATCTCTTCATTGTTAGATGTTTTTTTGAACTCAGTTAAAAGTACAATATTTATTTTTAAGTTATCATTTTGCACTTGCTCGACTACCTTATCATAAAATAGAGGTCTTGATAGTTGAAGAAACTCTACAGGGTCTTTTATCGCAAGCGTGTTGTCAATTACATACGTTTTCATTCTATTCTTGAACGCCTTCTCTAACTCTTTAATTTCTAGGTTAGGTTTAGGTTCTTCCATGTCGTTATTGGTTGATATCGCAGTGTTGTTTGTGGAAAGTACGGATGATTGGAGATTATTTGTAGCGGAGCTATTTGAGTGTACATCATCTTCCACGCAATGTTTCTTTGCAGCTGGAGCAACAGGTTCATCTCTTGAACGTTTTGTAGTACATTTTTTTAGATGGCGTGATTTGTTGGATAATGTCACTAATGTACCACACAATTCACAAGGCGTCTGTGGTTGTATTGTACGTACCTGTGCACCAGGGCAGGTTTTTGAGTGACGCAAAATGTTTTTAGATAAAACAGTCTTGTTACACTTAACACAAGTTTGTTTGTTCGCTTCCATTTTAAGATATTTTTCTCTGGATGTCCGTGTCCTATAGTTTCCGTCTAAAACACAAGGTTTTACGTAGTACGTTTCTCCTCTTCAATCACTTGATTATGACTGATTTGTCTTGCTCTTCTAACCGCTATTTATAGCAGAAAACGGTAAAAACCGTACACTTTTGTCTCTGGATCTCTGGATGGTCGTGTCTTATGGTTTCCGTCTAAAACACAAGATTTTAAGTAGTAAGCTTCTCCTCTTCTTCTCTTCAAAACCACTCGATTATTACTGACTTGTCTCGCTCTTCTCAGCGCTATTTATAGCGGAAAACACTTAACACTTTTGTCTCTGGATGGCTGTGTCCAATGGTTTCCGTCTAAAACACAGAATTTTAGGTAGTATGCTTCTCCTCTTCTTCTCTTCGAAATCACTCGATTATGACTGACTTGTCTCGCTCTTCTCACCGCTATTTATAGCAGAAAACTGTACAAAACTAACACTTTTGTCTCTGGATGGCTGTGTCCAATGGTTTCCGTCTAAAACACAGGATTTTAGGTAGTATACTTCTCCTCTTCTTCTCTTCAAAATCACTCGATTATGACTGACTTGTCTCGCTCTTCTCACCGCTATTTATAGCAGAAAACTGTACAAAACTAACACTTTTGTCTCTGGATGGCTGTGTCCAATGGTTTCCGTCTAAAACACAGGATTTTAGGTCGTATGCTTCTCCTCTTCTTCTCTTCAAAATCACTTGATTATGACTGATTTATCTCGCTCTTCTCACCACTATTTATAGCAGAAATCTGGAAAGAAACGTACACTTTTGTCTCTTGATCTCTGGATGATCGTGTTTTATGGTTTACGTCTAAAACACACACATTTACGCGAAATGCTTTTCCTCTTCCAGTCTTTAAAAGCACTTGATCATGACAGATTTGTCTTACTCTTTTCACCGTTGTTTATAGCCGAAAACTGTGAAAAACTCGCACTTTGGGTCTTGTGAAGTCCGTTTACCACTGTTTCTGACTAAAACGTAGTATTTTACGTATGATGCTCTTCATCTCTTAAATAGCTCTAGTACATTATTGATTTGTTCAACTTTTCAAACTGCTTTTTTAGCTGAAAACTGCAAACAAAACATACACTTTTGTCTCTAGGCCCCTGAACGTCCATCTACGACCGTTTCCAAAAGAAAGTCAATGTACCGCCGACCCATATTTCACAGACGTTTTTCTCTTAAATTATAAAAATGTTATATTAACATGTATTTAACTAAACAAAATCTTTTATCCATAAGAAATACATTGGGAATTTGATGGCCTGTGGGGCAAAGCACGATGACTTTTATTACAGGAATTGGTGAAAGGGGGCATCTACACAAACAATGCTTCATTTTGACTCATTGTTTGTAAAAATCTGTCCATTATTAACGGAGGAGTAGTATTTCGTAGAAATCACCTTCACGTATTATATAATAGGATTCTCACTATAACATCTCTAGATGTTTGAGAACCAGAGTTTACTGCTGATACACAGGTTTTTATACAGTCACTATAAAATATTCAGACAAAGAAACATAAGTTTGCAATGTAGTTTGTGGGAGGATGCAACATTACTCACATTCACATTCGAAATGTTATCAATGTTTACTCATTGGTACATGTAATGTACTCACGTTTCTCCCAGACAAATCAGAGGTCCAGGCAAATCACGAGCTACAGCACTGCCCTCTGTAAATGGGGTTTCATCTCTAAATTATTCTGGACATATTTTCAAATTAACATTTAAACTAAATACCCCCGTCGCAACAAACCTGCCAACTAAGCAAATTTTCATTTGTCTAAATTGATTTTCAATTAAATCTTTTTTTATATTAATATATTTTTATACAATAAATAAATTTTGCCAAGTGTGACCAAAATATATCCATAAACAAGCAAACTATAAAATTTTACAATATTCTCTATAAGAATAACGTGAGAACTTAAGACCAACATTTTTTTTCTCCGTTACCAAAAACCCTACAAAATCCCATGATATACTAAATTATTAGTTTTTAAGCTCTTTAGAAAAGGTATAGAGAGAAGTTGGGAAATTTTGTATTTTTAGGGTTAAAAATAACCTCGCCACAGCAAACCTGCACACTAAGCCAATTTCCATTTACTTGTTGGATTTATACTAAAATGTTTCCTGAAAATTATCAGATTTATTTCATATTTAAATAACATTAATTTTAATGAGTACCTAGTTTGTTGCTACAGAAAAGGTATTGAGTTGTGTTTTTTATTGAAATGTTAATAGCTTAGTATTAAATAAACAAAATTGCCAAATAGTATCAAAATCTATCCGTAAACAAGCAAAGTAAAACAGTTGATCTATTCTCCATTAGAATAACATGAGAATTTTTAATCTAAAGTTTTTTTTTTCATTATCTCCATAACCATCAGGCATACAACGACACTTCAATATTCAAAATTATCTATTTTTAAACTCTTCAAGATGGTCTGAAAAAAATTTTGAGATTTTATTTTTTTAACCAAACATGGGGAAAAAATATTTTTTACATCATAAAAATCGCCATATCATTTTTGCCTGAGTTATCAGGCTAGCGGACACAAATACACACACACACATATATATTTATATGTATGTATATATATTTATATTAATTTAAATGGAGGGTAATTTTGGCATCTAGGGACCTCAAAACGAAAAAGGAAATCGGTCCCGGGGCTACGTCTTACCATGAGACCTACGGTATCAGCTTATTCCCTATATGGGAATTTTGCTAAAATGAGTAAACCATTTATTTTACCACATGAAAGCTCCCATAAACCCCGTTCCTATGGTCTGATTATGCAAATTAGGTCTGATTATCCTTACTTAATAAAATATAGTACAACAATCATACCTATATTCTTTAGACAGTTTTAGGCAACTTTCCACTAACACTTGTGCAGGAGTGAAAGATAAATGATTAGGCAGCTTTGTGTGGACATCTTCACCTTCCCCCACTGTAGACGCTTTTCGTATGAGGACGCAATCCGAAATCGTAAATTAAGTGAATTTTGAAAACAACGTAAAGCCTGTGTGATGTTAATTCGTCATACTACTCAATAAATACAGATAACTATTTCATAAAACATGGATTTTACAAATTCATCTAAAAATAGCCTTATATCTTTTTCTCCCTATTTAAATAGCTGATTGTCTGCTATGGTTGTGTAAGTGATAAGTTATACTGACTATAACGATGGATGATGTAATACAGGTTTACTCCGTAAAATGAGCGAGTTTTAAAAAGCAGCTTTAAACCCGTTTAATGAACGCTAATTTTCATCATAATACTCCATATATTAGGCCAACTACTTCACAAAACAATGATTTACCAACTTATTTACCTTTAAAAGAGTTATTAAATACAGCCTTACACCTTGTAAATCAGCTGATTGTCTGTAAAGGTTGTGTGTTCGTGATGTTAAAGCCGTTTGACTGACTATAACCTATAACGACGTATTACTAGACAAGTTTGCAGTTTTAATACATTTTTAGCACAAACAGCCACGACATCATCATATCATTTTTTGCCCCTGTAGGACAAAAAGACATACTTTAGCGAAGCAACGTATGAATTGAAAGCAACCGCTTTTGCAGTAGTAGAACAAAAATATATTAAAATCCACCGTTGGAACTTTTTATTGTCACTTTACTTGGTTCTAGACCTCAAAATTCTCATTATCCAAACCTTAGACAGTTGTCAAAATTGGTTTAACACTATTTAAACTATTAATTTTATATCACTTTAAAGATCTGATGGAAAATATAGCTCTTTTGGATCGTAGTTAAAGTTGAAAAATCTTATTAATTTCTAAGGGGCAATAAAATTATATATATTTCCTGTGAATTAGCTATAATTTATTTTACTTGCTACTTAATCTTACTCAATTTATTAAAACAAAGCTCTTAGTGCATTCTTTATAAGTATATCAGTCTTATTAACCTTAATAAAATGGTCACTATTTGTACTAAATAAAGATAGAAGCCTTTATTTTCCGCTATTTTTATTCTTATATAAAGCAACTCAAATGTTTAACTACTCAATGGGATACTATATTTAAAATCTTAGAGCTATCTTATTGTTAAATGTAACAGGTTTTGCTACATAGTGTTAACGCACTAGTAGTATAAGACGCGCTCCGCAGTGCGCCACGAGTCAAAATGGTAACACTCACCCCATTCACGTTCACGGTCTTGAAGCATATGCAAATAAACAGCTTGTCTATCCACTCTTGAACAGAGCTTTGGTCAATGGAATGATCCTACATTCTAGTGGGATTTTGGCGCAATAAGAAACCTGAAATATATTTATTGTCACATGACTATTAATTTAGCATTAACAAACAAATAATAACATATCTTAAAAATAAAATTCTTTTTTATCTATAAAATTTATCTATTATAACACTGTGTGTATTCTCTCCTAAATAAAACGAAATCAGCGTTTTTCATAAAACTTATCTCGTCTACTAATGACTGTAGTTTTGTTGGTAGAACATTAAAGAGTTCATTCTCTATAGGATTAGTGTGTATGATTTTCAAAGGGATCTGTGAGAGATGAATGCAAACAGTTTAATACTTAAAAGACCCTTCTGCTTGATTCTAACCTCGTCATAAAAAAAAACAGTTTTTATTTTTCTTTTCATTTAAATTTTTTTAAGTTTATACAGTATACCAGCTTTATAATATGCTCATCATAGTTTACTCTATATTCTGAAGAATACATGCAATATAGGTTGTCAGAAGAAATTTCTTAGCGGAAAAACTTCCAAGTCTACAAAAAATTAAAATGTCACATATACTTATGTCACTTATCTTACTACGAAAACATGTCATGAATCGATAGTGAAACCAAGAATTCGCAATTAATAATAACACTGTTTGAAACCCCTGATACACTATTATTTCTGAGTTTAAATTTGATGTAGTTGGTTTTTCTGTATTTACACCCTAAAAGAAGGTGACCTGTAAGCCATCCCAGCAATATACTACTATGTATAAAAGTGTTCATTTTAAGTTTAGGCCAACTAATATCGTTGAAACAAATTGGAATATCGTCCAAAAATATGCACGGATTACCATTTGACACTTGACTAGCTAAATAATTATTAAAGATCAAGAATAATTCCAATCCATATCCTTGAGGTATTCCTGACACCTCAATCTCGTTAGATAGATAACTGTGTTTCCTTCCAAGGACAATTATTAAACTATTGTTCGTAATGTAACTCGACGCAAATATTCATATTTCGTGTTTTAAGCCAAATATGCGGAACGAATACATACGTTCAAAGCCTGTGATATGTTGGTCATTAATAACTACTAAAATTGACTCATTCAAATACCCAGTAAAACTATTTTACTGAAAGTTAGTATCATTGATGTATATTTGATGTAGTTTGAAGTTAAATTACTTAAAACATGGAAACAGCTAAGCTTTACCGTAAACTCTTATCCTGTACGGTATTACAAGTGTTTATTTTATTTTCCCTACCACTAATCTAGATTTTGAGGTTCAGTCAATAAAATAATACATTCAAACTACATGTTTATTTAGGCATTTAGAAGACTAAATTATTTACCTAAAAGCATGTTAGAAAAATACTTAATTTTATACACCAAAAAATCGGCTGTATATGAAAGTAGCTATTTTTACTTTCTCCCCCTATACCATAGTATATGGAGAAAGTATTGTTTTCGTAAAAAATTTCAAGTTTGAGTTTTGAGTGGATATATTCCTTTTGGGTCCCCCTGGACCCAAAAAAGTGGTTTTCGAAGTGATGCCTGTGTGTGTGTGTCTGTGTGTCTGGATGTGTACAGAGCTAGGGACTACACCTGTGGTCCGATTTCGATGAAATTTGGTATGTAGGTTCTAATCCATGGTATCTCCAGGGTTTTTTTTTCATTTTTTTGAAATTTTGATTTTTAATTTGGATTTTCCCATAAAAACCCATAAAAACCGGAAAAGTCGGATTTTCTCAAAAAATGGCCCGAACGATTTTGTATGTTGTAGCCCTTTACGTTCTGAACAAAATCATACAAATCCCATTTCTGTAAAAATTACGGTTCAAAAGTTATTGTAAATGATGTTATTTTCCCATAAAAATTCCATAAAATAACGCAAAATAGGATTTAAGAAAAAATCCTGTTTTGATTAACATAGTATGTTATGGTTCTTACAATTTGATAGCTTTTTTATTTTTTGTAAATTTTGATTTTTTATGGGGAATTTCCCATAAAACCCCATAATAAAACGAAAAAATAGGATTTTCCCAAAAATGGCCCAAACGATTTTGATAAAAATTTAGTATGTTATAGTCCTTTATATTCTGAATAAATCCCATTTCTGTAAAAATTACGGTTCAAAAGTTATTTTAAATTATGTTATTTTCCCAGTAAAACCCCATAAAATAACGGAAAATCGGATTTTCCCAAAAATGGCCCGAATGATTTTGATAAAAATGTAGTATGTTATAGTCCTTAAAATTCTGAACAAAATTTTACAAATCCCATTTCCATATTTACTCTCACCGCTTACACATGATAAAGGTTGTTGACAAACTTATAGGAGAAAGTATGTGTCAGAATGCTGATACCGTTTATTTACATTTAGTTTATTAATTTATCAAGTAGTGTTATTAGTTATGAATGAAATGTTACATTTTTCAACAATAGAATCAAAGCCTATCTATTATAAACTTAATATGAAATATATGCAGATTCCCACATAAATGACACTACGGTAACATGAATTAAAGATTATATTTTAGTAATTGCAAAATTATTTAACTGATTAAAAAATTATATTAGTGAATCTTAACTAAAAAACAAATACTCTATGATATGACGGTCTGTCTTACCTCTTCCCGAATTTTCAAAATGCATAATCCACAAAGATTGAACGAGGTTACAGAAGTAAACAATGATAAACAAATATTGTACGCTCACGTTTAAGGATTGTATTGCCCACTTAATTTCTAGCTTTCGCAATCGGAGTGGTATAGTTGGAGTTGGGCGTTCAGTCACACATCGGAAGCAGCAATATAATTGTTAACGTCTGCTTTGTTCTTGGCTTTAAATAAAGGTACCGACTTACACTGGTTTGCATACATAACATATCCAGACCCCAAGGAGTCCTCCTCTCGGTATTCTACTGTAACGCAGAGTAATTTTCAATAGCGTATAGGCTGCCGGTAGGATTCGTAAACAAGATAATGTCGTTACATTCGGAAAGAAGACACTATCATACATAATAATCTATACATAGCTATATAATTAATTAGAAAAATTCACTCTTATAACTAGTTATTAAAAGCGAAGTAACCCTGCGCTTGAATTGAATTATTAAAAACTATATTTACAATCTCAAAAACTATTTTAATTTTTCTAATTTGCTTGAGAACCAAGAATTTAGCATCAAAATAAAGGTTGTAAAGTGTTCGTTACAGTACAGCATTTTTACTATATAATAAATCCATTCCACATCCAAGCAAAATAATCTTGTTGTTTTGTTTGTTTTTACAAAAATGGTGTAGCCTATTTAAACTTTTACTAGAAAAGCCTTAATGTTCACAAAGTTTGATGTGACATATAAAATATATAGATGGACGAACCCAAATCTTATATACAAAAAACTTTTGTAAAACTTATGACAGCTACCCTAACCATACTACTGGACCGAATTACACGCAGTTGGTACCAAATGAAAAATATTTACCTGTAGTGCAGAATCCTTTTAAAAATTAAAATAGGCTTAAAAATAAGCACGAAAAAATGAATTTGAAACTTTAAAAAATGTAACAAGGGTCTTATGGGTTGTCATGCTGGTGACAAAATAACAACGAAATATTAACAGAAAACCAAACAAATTCCAATCACATGTTTTATTTACAGCGTGGGGTGAAAATAGAAAAGTTTGCACAATACCACAGAAAACATACTAATACATACTTTTGGTCAAGTTTTCGACCACGGGGCAAGCTCTCGTGTTGTGCTAAATATAATTAAGCCAAGAATTTCTGACACCGTTATGAGACGTGTGATTACCTCCCACGAATGGCCATCAGCTAGGCTGAGCAAAATCTCTACTGGCAACTGGGAGAAGTATTCAGGATTTGAAATATTCAGATACCGGTATTACTTCCAAATACTAAGCGCCTTCCATTCCAGAAACATAGAAGTTATACGCGCAGTAAATGTAGGTTAGGTACGCTGTAAGTAGAATACTACACAACAATTATGATTTATGACAATCAATGCACATATCTGAAATGATAACTAAGGAAGGTTGACACGCTAATGATGATTTGCGGGCTACAATTCACGTTCGTGTACCATTTTACTATGCACTTTTATTAAAATTATATATTTTTTAAATAATTTTAGTATCATTATGCATAAAACGTATTTAAAAATTTTACAATAAAAATCAAATGTTTAAAAGATGCATTATATAACTTAACTCTGACTAAACTTAACTAACTATCAAATAATCTATTTGTAACCTTATGTATAACGTTTTTAGCGAATTTCCCTATAGGGAAGTAGCTATTACCGTAGGTCTCATGGTAAGACCTAGGCCCGGGACCGATTTACTTTTTCATTTTGATGTCCCCAGAGGCCAAAAACACCATTCGTTCAATTTTTTATATATATATATATATATGTGTCCATCCGCACGATAACTTGAGTAATTTTTGTCCGATTTTGATAAAATTTGGTTTGAAGGTGTAAGGCGGGATAAACTCGAACGAGTTCGCGAACCAGCATGATCGGACTATGGGACCTGTTCCCATATCCACCTGTCCATATCCTGTTCCATTGGGGTTTACGGGGGGTTTTATGGGGTAAAAATAGGTTTTTCCCATTTTTGACTAAAAAAAAATAAAATTTTGCAAAATCTTTTCAAACCATTTTGTAGAGCTTAAAAAAACAAATAATTTAGTATATTGAAGTGTTACTATGCGCCTAATGGTTACGGAGAAAATTCCAAAAAAATGTAAATTTTAAATTCCCATGTTATTCTAATGGAGAATGAGTAAACTGTTGTAGTTTGCTTGTTTATGAACATATTTTGATCAAATTTGGAAAATGTTTTTATTTCTTACTAACTATTAACATTTTACAAAAAAAGTTTTACCCTCCCTGATGCAGCAAACCTAAGTACCTGTTAAAATAATTCTATTTAAATAGGAAATAAATGTTAAATTTTTAGTAGACATTTTAGTGTAAATCCAATCAGACATACGGAAATTCGCTTAGTCTGCAGGTTTGCTGCGGCGGGGGTATTTTTTCTTTTGTCTAAATTAAATTAAACACCAGAGCGACAGGAATTTATCAGTACTGAACACTACTGATCTCTTGCAAGCTATAAAGGAATACTATTTACGTAAACAACTGCACATAATTAACATTCAAATAGTTGCAATTATTTTTAATAGTCTTTAAAAAGTTTAGTTATAAACAACTTTGCCAATATATTAGTTAAGACAGAAAAGTGAGATTTATTTGTATTCCAATGTATCTCTTATTATACATGGTGATTGGTACTCAGTGTGACAAAATTTTTTTGGTGTAAGTACAAAGTAAATGAAGTGTGATGATGCATATCAAATGTTCCAAGTCCAAAAATTAGCTTCCCAAAGAATTATTTTATGTTTTTCAAAAATAACTATGTTTTCAAACTTAATACAGCTATTTCTCAATTACCTGTAAATGGATTTGAGTAGACAATGTCATTTTCGTGTTCTACATTAAATTTTGAATAAGAATAATATAAAATGACGGAGGATCAGTTGTAAAAACTCCATTGTAAATAGATTCAAAGATAAAAATTAGGATGTTTGAAAAAAATTTAAAAAACATTGGTCTATTGTATTTGTTCACACCCTGTATACAAGAAAGTGTCCGAATATGTTAAAAACTGCGCCATTTTATAAGCTTTCCAACCATATGCTACACTATTGAGGTTTAGATATTCTGTTGTTTGTTTTAGTGGTTTGAATACCAGATAACAGGGAACTTTTTACTGTTTTTACTGTTAAAGCTGAAACAAAAATACAACTTTTGCTTAATACATATCGGCTTTCTATGTTTTAAATGTTAAAGACACCCTGTTTTCTGGTATTCAAACCACTAAAACAAACAACAGAATATCTAAACCTCAATAGTGTAGCATATGGTTGGAAAGCTTATAAAATGGCGCAGTTTTTAACATATTCGGACACTTTCTTGTATACAGGGTGTGAACAAATACAATAGACCAATGTTTTTTAAATTTTTTTCAAACATCCTAATTTTTATCTTTGAATCTATTTACAATGGAGTTTTTACAACTGATCCTCCGTCATTTTATATTATTCTTATTCAAAATTTAATGTAGAACACGAAAATGACATTGTCTACTCAAATCCATTTACAGGTAATTGAGAAATAGCTGTATTAAGTTTGAAAACATAGTTATTTTTTAAAAACATAAAATAATTCTTTGGGAAGCTAATTTTTGGACTTGGAACCTTTTATATGCATCATTACACTGCATTTACTTTGTACTTACGCCAAAAAAATTTTGTGACACTGATGACCAGCCACCCTGTATATCTACAATACACATAATTTTAAAATATAATTTTAAAAGAAAAATAACAAATGTTAATTGTTAAACTAAGAATATATTTAAACTGTAAGTAAGTTACCTCAAATCCGATGAATAAAGACTGCAAAATGTGGGCGATTAGTATATGATCCTGCCGGCACTGTGTCTTGACACTAAATGAAGTGACCCCTCTATTATTCTATAATAAACGGCGAACCGACACACCTGCTCTAGCGCCGCGCTTCTGGTCAACACCTGCCGCAGCACCTGGTATATCGCGCCTTGCATATATTGTCGGGTGATGAAACCAATTGAGTTCTAGTAAACCATACTTGCTTACTATACTCTTAAATACTCTCTTTCATCAAACTAACTCTTCGTGTGTGACGCATGTTAGAGAAACTATATTTTCACCGTAAACCCATTTTTGTGTGAGTATATGTTTATTGTCATCGCATCTTAATAATTTGCAAAAAAAGTCCTATTATTTAATCACTGCATTTTACACATAGGTTTTAAATTTGCGTTTAACATTTATAATAATTTTCAATATCCAATTTAATTAAGAATTTTGCAAAACGTAGCTATAAATATAATTAAGCTGTGTAATATGCACAGACTAGACTATATTTAACAGTTGTTGAATAATACATGTTATCCACTTTACCAGTTTAGCTTTCATTTTGTGCACTGAGGTATACATACCCAGGAGTGTTTTAGGCACATTCACGTTTCGTTATATCATTTTAGGGCTTCAAAGTTCCCATGTGTTGAGCTCATGAGATCACTTCTAATGCGTGGTATCCGTGACAGCATATTTAACATTACAAAACTTCAAAGCTTAGGCCACCATTATTTGTCTCCTACTAAATACTATGTTTGTAATGTTATTCTCCTACAATACACAGCTGTTTAAAGTAAAATAGATCAAATAATGTTCGTAAACCTCTATCGCAGCAAACCTGCAAATTTAATGAATTTCGAACTCTAACAATATTAATCAAATGCCAAATTATTTAATATAATACGATCTATTATTACATTTTCATTCATCACATAGTTAAAGATTTTACAAACAGAAACAAATGTAAACTAAATGTAGGAACTAAAAAGGGAAAAGTAGGTTACTACATACATTAAACTAAATATGCTGGATTGTCAATACAAGACGGACACAAGTTTCAAATTTTATTTGAATGATAAAGACTATTACCATATTTTTGGAAGCAATTAAAGTAAAAGAACGTAGAACAATGCAGTTATCACCAAAATTATTAGCAAATACTGACTTTACGGTCTTTGGCTACAAAGATTGGTTTTTAATTAGCTGAAAATCTATAAAAGAGGAACTATGTGTGTATGTAGTGTGTGTATGCATGTACCTTATGTACTCCGAAACCACCCGACAGATTATAGTGAAACTTTCAGGTATTATTAAGCATTATTCAAGGATGGTTTGTGTGATGTTATGTGCAGATCCGTTAAAAGGGCAACTGTTTTGTAGGTTTGAATAATCGCAACATGCTGTCATGATTTGAAATAGTGCCACAATGTTTCCACAAGCACAGAAAACTATTTTACTTTTGAATAAGTCCAAATATATTAAATTCCAATCGCAGCACACCTGTGCACTCAACAACGTTTAAATTGTCCAATGTCAAATATGTAAACATAACAACTATCATTACAAACAATAAAAGGGATGGCAATGCATAAATCTTGTTTATCTTTTGTTCTATACCCACACAATCTAACATAAATTATTAGGTAAATAATAATCGTGTCAGGTATTCAAATTTTTTTCAATTTGTCATTAAACCATCACATCACCGTCATTAAAAGAAGGAACTCCAATAATACTAATGCGAAACTTAAATCCACCGAAGCTTTGCAACGTTACCAGACTGACGATTAAAAAATTACACCAAAATTGATTGAAGCAAAAGGTATCAGTCGTAATTTAAAGTTGAAATAGTCTTAATCCCAAGAATACTGATGATTTCATTTGAATTACCTTTGAGTTGCGTGCTCACTTGGTTGTAGGTACGCCTAAAATCTTATATATTTATACACCTAATCAAAAACCAAAAACATTGTTTATCCACTGGAAATTAATAGAAATATTCTTTTTTATGTTATTCACTTTTATTATGCATCGCAAAGAACAAATTACCATCCTAATATAATACGTGAAGGCGATTTCTACGAAACACTACTCCTCCGTTAATACTGGACGGATTTTTACAAACGATGTGTCAAAAATTAAGTATTTTTTGTGTAGACGCCCCCTTTCACCAATTCCTATGATAAAAGTCCTCCTTTGCCCCACAGGCCATCAAAACTCCAATGTATTTCTAATAAAGAAAATATTTTATTTACTTTAATCTTACTAATATTATAAATGTGAAAGTTTGTGTGTTTGTTTGTTTGTTTGTGTGTTTGAAGTTCAATAACGCATAAACCACTGGACGGATTGGGCTGAAATTTGGCATGATGATAGCTTACATTCCCGATTAACATATAGGCATATTCTTATCTCAAAAATCCTTTCGGGTCCCGCCCCAGTGGCTTTGTAATTCCCCATGTTAACCTTATGAGTATTCATATTTAAAGGGAATTAAAGAATTTAGTCAGCTGTTTCAACTAAAAAAGTTGGTTCTATGATATGGAAAAGCATTAAAAAATTATAAGATTTACCAACAGGGTGCAGCACTATATTTTTTCATTTATAAAACAGCTAATTTGAACCAAGCAGCAAGAAAAAACTGTGATTCGCAATGAGAACTGTCAAAGTAGGATTGTTTACAGTTATGTTTATGTTTTTCATTTCATGAATAATTTGTGATATTTTGCGAATTGTTGATTATTTATTTTTCTCTATTGTTTAGGTGAAGTGGTAGAACATTATGGCTATGGTAGATGTGTAATACTATAGAATACTGTAAACTTAAAAAAGCAAATTTTATCGAACTGTGTCCTCCCTTATTGCAAATGCAAAACTTGAGTATAACTTCAATAAATAAGCTTTTTATACTTATATTCCAACCCCGTACGAAGGACGGGTACTCTGCTAGTAGATGAATAATTTGTATTAATTACAGCTGTTAATAGTAAACACATGATACACACAAGAGCGTTTGTTTTCAGAGTGAGTTCGTTTTCAGTTTCACTAATGTTACTAGTGGAGTAAGCGTTCGTTTTCAGACTGAGTGAGTTTCCAGTTTCGATAATTGGAGTTGAGTGATTGATTACATTATCTTTGAGTTAACCGTTTTAAGTCATTGGAAACAATTGTGACTGTTATTAGGTTTAAATAACGCCTGTTATTCTTTGCAAATGCTTGAATTCAAGCAACAGGTGCACTAGTTTAAAATAGTATTTGTTAAGTGCGGCAACGTGCGCCGGGTAACTGCTAGTATCTATTATAATTCTAAAATGTGAGTATGAATTTGTTGCAAAAATACGCAAAAGCAAATGGAACAAATGTTTCTCTTTTTCTTATATGTACATGTAAACGATCTTGATATACTAAACTAATAAAGAGCTTTACAGTTCTACATTCTTTAGGGTATCAAACATATTATTGCATTATAGCGAACCAGTTTTCTTTTAAACATCTTATCGATATAAAACTCATAACCAAGAGAGGATAGGTAACATCATGCCTAGAAAAAGTATTCTAGTAAAACTTTAAAGAAAATCCTCATGGAATAAGATAAAGCTAATTCGATAAATACCAAACTGTAAGTATATATAGTCAATGGTTAAACGTAAAAAAATATTCGTCTGACTTTATTCAAGACGTTTTATTACATAGTGTACATTGTATTGAATCTCCATACATTCCAGTTACTGTACTAGATACGTTGTAGGAATTTAATCAAACAAAACAGTTTATGCCGTTTACACTAATATTCGATATCATTCTAATACTTATTCGTAGGTATTAAAATTATTAATATGTTATATTTCAGCTAATAACTGTATAATAATTTACCTGAATATAAGAAATATCATCCTTAATGCCATTACATGCATAAAATAAACTCGGCATATGGAAAATTTGAATAAAAATTGTTCTATCTTGTGATTTGATTCAAAAAAGGAATACAACTACTCCCTGTATGCAAGCCATGAAAATTGGAAAATTCTTTGAATAGTTATAATGAAATAAATAGATCATAAAAGTTAATAGTGAATATAGGCTCTGGTTCTTACATTTTCGTACAATTATAGTAAAACACTTTTATTTTGCAACACATAAGAGTTAAAGATATGTACACTTCCTTAGTCACGTGACCCCTCCGACCAATCAGATGGCTTCGTCCCAAGAGCTGTCTCTTGGGATGACTTAGAAACGGCGTATTCTCAAATTCCGGGAAAACTCGACGGTCACGTGACCGCCTCAACCAATCAGATGCCCTGGCTCTTGGGATGACGTAGAACCGGCATATACTATACTACTCAAATAATTAATCGATAAATAATTTCGATCGATACGATTGCCACAATCGAAATTTACAACTGTTTACAACAGCTGAAAATCAGTTAATACTTGGCGACTGCATGTGTTGCGTGTGCTGCGTCTCAGCATGCGCTAGTCGAAAATTCGTGTGCTGCGTGGCTTGCGCCGCAAAACGTGGCTTGCGTGCGTTGTGTCACGTGCGTCTCAGCATACGCCCGGCCTTAAAGAATGAAAAAAAAAAATAGAAAAGTTCATTGCACTAATATATAAAGTAAATTTCATTTTATCGGAAAAATATTATAATTTATAATTATAACATTATAATTTCACGTTTATTCTGTTATAATGGCTATTTTAACAAGTTTTGTATGAAACAATATGATGGAAAGACTGATCAATTGACCCGTTGGAGTTAAGGATTCATTCGAGTGTGTTTAAGTCGTCTTAAAGACTCAGATTGTATTGAGGAAAACTTGGGATTAATACAAGAGCAATTTATTCGTAGTTTAGCAAACTTTTGAAAGCTTCAGACTCGCTAGTATATGGTAGAATTTTACTGATTAAATCTAAAATTCTAAACAGATGTTGGCCTGAAACGTAGTCTAGTAATTGCAATGGTAAATCTAAAGATAGTTTACTAGAACCTGTTTTTGATTGGATCTACATTTAATTGATATTATTTATTGGAAACACTTGAAATTTACAAGTCATTAGCATTGATAAAACATAATCCCTTGGTGTTGGTTAGTCTATGTCATCAGGTATAGTATTTTAAAATTGTTTAAAACCACAGGTTGGGAGTAAATACCAAATAACAGAAAGAAAACAGAAATATAAACGGAACAAAATAAAAACACTATCGAAAAGCATGTATGACAGAGTTTTTGACTCCAAAAACTGAATAGGCCTAGCAGGTTCTTGCTGGAGTAGAGATATATAAACAGTAGTTAAGACCAACTTGGAGCAACACACTCATTAAGAAGTAATTAATGAGCTTTGCGAAACAGGGATTGTCCTATTACAGAGGTAATTCAACTGTCTGCTACATATTGTTTGTTAACCATACAATTGATGAAGCAATTGACAAAATGTTACATTCGTGGCATAGTTTTGGATGAAATTTCAACTTTATTGAGTTACTTTTGTTTAATATTAAGACATTTTATTTATAGCTTAACTACACCACTTTCCGGTTGTTAAAAGAGGTTGATGTAGCAAAAAATGGTTGAGATTAGGAAAAATACGTGTTCTTAACGTATGGCATTGGCAAATGGAATTATTTGTCTAAGCTTATGGTGTTATGATGATTTTAGCCGTTGACGATCCCAAGTAAAAGAAAACTTCAGGATAACAATAATTTCACACTAATTTAGTAAAATACGAACGCAAGTATACTAGGACCATACCGTTGTTTGAAACAAGCTCAATAAATTTGAACAAATAAAATCTTAGTTTGTTTGTACCATTGCCTCTTTTGCTGCAACAAATGGATTTAAGGCAAACATCACTACTATCTAAGTTAAATAAAAATTTAGAGTATTGCAGTTCTACCTAAGTTGAACTAATAAACATTTTAGGAGTTTCCAAGAGACTGGATTTTTTTTCTTCAATATGAGTGGTATTTTTCAAAAGTACTATTGGCAAGGTTTTATAAATTTCCGTTTGGTGCAAAACAATTTGTTATGTCTCATCTTCACGTTATACAACGAACAAACTTAAATTTAATCACCAATATGACATTAATTATACACATTATTTACACATGCATTGGTGATTGGGGGGATTTGAACCCAAGACCTTCGGTACCGAAGCTCTGCGCTCCACATAGCCCAGCACATCGATTTGCCCAACACACTCTCCAGTGCTAAATATTTTGGAATCAGTAGTTGGTTCATTTTTCCTTTAACCTTTTTACAGACAGCTGATCTTGTATCAAATTAAATAACTGTTCAGTAAACAATTTAAGCTAAATTTCCATAGTAACCATTAGTAAAACATTTCCCAAAAGACATTCAGTAAATTCTAGTATCAAATTCATCAAACTATTTTACATAAACACACGAACACTGTGGTTAATTAGTTTTTGGGGGGAAACTCTAGCGAACCAAAATGTCAACTCCAACCATGAAGACCAAAAGCGAAGCTACTGTAGAGCCGAAGACTTCAGCAGAGAAGGAATCTCCTAAAAACGAGTCTCAGGATACCAAAAGCAATCCTTCTGGAAAAGCTCCTGGACCTGAAACAAGAAAGGATGCTTCGCTCGTGGAACCTAAAAGCAAACAAGACAGTGCTCCTAAAAGCCAGTCTCAGGATACCAAAAGCAATCCTATCACTGGAAAAGCTCCTGAACCTGAAGCAAAGAAGGATGCTTCGCTTGTGGAACCTAAAAGCAAACAAGACAGTGCTCCTAAAAGTCAGTCTCAGGATACCAAAAGCAATCCTATCACCGGAAAAGCTCCTGAACCTGAACCAAAGAAGGATGCTTCGCTTGTGGAACCTAAAAGCAAACAAGGCAGTGTTGCAACTGTGAGTCCCAACAAAAGCGTGGTAGGAACACCGAGTAAACCGGAGACTGAAGAAAACAAAGGAAAAGAAAGCACAGCATCAGTGAAAGATTGTGCTGGGTCAAAGAGTGCAGTGAAGAAATGAACAGGCAGCAACAGTGGAAGCCAGATACAAATAATGTACAAGTCTGAAACAAGTAAATAAAAGTCATGTTTTAAAGATTTCTTATTGGGTATAGATTAATATTAATTCCTGCACAAAGAGTAAATCATAAGGTAAGGGGATAATATTATGATTCTCTATACAACAATATTTCGTTTAGTTTAGCAATTTATTAAGATCCTGGTTTTAGTCAACAAAAAAAAAAACATTTTAGTGATTCGTTGCTCGAAATTAATAAACTTTGACTTATGTATCTACAAAGATTTTATTTTACAGCTACACATGAATAACTTTCTGTTTTGAGGATTCGTGTGTATATTCTTTCTAATATATAAAATTCTCGTGTCACAGTGTTTGTCTGCAAACTCCTCCGGAACGACTTCACCGATCGTTATGAAATTTGGTGTGTAAATTCTGTAGGTATGCGGATCGGACGTAAACTATTTCCCGTTTCGAAATTCTTAAAAGGGCTCCGCCCCAGTGGCTCTGGAGTTTCCCATGTTAACCTTATGAGAAATGGAATTAATGAATCTTAACAGCTGTTTCAATTAAACAAGTTGGTTCTGTTCAATTATGTTCAATAGCATTAAAATTACAAGGATTACCAACAGGGTGCAGCAATATTATTTCTTTTACATTTATGACAACAGCTAATTTGCAACCAAAAGGTGAGTGAGCGTAGCGAACGAGCTCCAACCCTAAGGTGAGTGAGCGTAGTGAACGAACTTCAACCTGGAGGCGAGTTAGCGTAGCGAACGAGCTAACCTGAAGGCAAGTGAGCGCAGCGAACGAGCTCCAACCTAAAGGTGAGTGAGCGTAGCGAACGAGCTCCAACCCAAAGGTGAGTGAGCGTAGCGAACGAACTTCAACCAGGACGTGATTGAGCGATGCGAACGAGATCATCTTGAAAACGTAACGGTACTTTCTTTCCATCGGTCTGTCTTAGGGGAAACCTATAACTTAGGCGATACGAAGTTCGCCGGGTCAGCTAGTATATATATATATTTCTTTTTACTATGTTTGTAATATAAAAATACAGTTGTATGATGTGGTTACAGTTACTAATTACTGACTTCACCTACATTACGAAACAAACTAAAGTTTACAACAGTTGTGTTAAGTAATCTACTGATTTAAAATATACAAAAGGTTCTACCCGCGAATTCACGGGTGTACAATGTTACAAGCACCATTAAATTAATTTAATCGACTTTGACGTTATTTTTAATTTAAAGGGCCCAAGTTCGAGAAATTGTCATCTGAAATGATGTTACAAGCAGTGGAACCTTCATACCTCCTTACGTCCTAAGGTGGCCGAGGTGGGTACGGTTGTAGGCTACCTGTAGCCGCTCTCTTTCACGACGTCTACTTTTCGAACACCGTTAACCACTCACTTGTATCAAACAGCTAGAAATAGCTTTACTGTACATTCACCCTCTTTATGAACATAAAAGTAAATAATAGAATAAGTAAATGAAAATGTAAACAAACAAACTATATTGTCAATTGCATTGGCCAGCTATTGTTCACTAAATTCGTCAAATAACGTTAACTTTCAAAACATGCAAGTCGTAGCCCTATCTATCTATTATCTATTATCTATTATTTAAAATGGGGACGTCACTATGTGCGTATTTTAACCCAAATATGAGTGAAGGATGAGTGTAGGTTGAGTGGCGCGATCTTGTAGTCTTGTTAGTGACTAAGGCCGATATGTTCCTTAGACACAGCTGTTAATTAATAGCCCATACAGCTAATGGCAACTAAGGGACCTACAGCTTTTTATGGTGGAATCCGAACCACATTTTTCCTTGTAATTTACCAATTGGTCTAATTATCAAGATAGTACTGCGGATAGTCGTAGTACTCACTAGTGCGGACGTTAATCCACACCAGGGAGCATCGCATCCACAATGCATCCCTATAAATATCCATAATTCGTGACCTCCTAGTAGCTGGATTACAGGACGACGCTACCCGTCCCAGTCCTTTGGAAACTAGCCTGTGGGGCAGGGCCCTTAGGGAGTTCGTCCATGTCAATACTTTTAGGCAAATCTAATCTACACACTCTAAGCTTCATTTTGCCATATGCCTATATTTTAATTAGGTAAATGGCCTTAACCGTTTACATAAAATTTGATTGTATCACTTTAATAATATAATAGATAGATAGATTTTGCCATTAGTCTGTCTCCAACACATAATATGTTTCAACATTCAAATAGTTTGCCTTTGGTCTTGCTCTAACACATGTTTTGGGTTTTTGAATATTAACATGTGCTTTTATATTATTGTTTTTTTATGTTCTGTTCAAGTTGAAGAAATATGAAAGGTTGTACTCAATCATTTTTACTCTATTTAGTGATTTTTCTCTCTATCAATCTATTTAACAAAGTTTTTCACTATACACTATACTACAATTATAAAACTTCAAGATACATCAAGATCAACAAAGAAATTAGTTCAAGGTAAAATCTCTTCCTTGACAAATATTATTTGTCATACTACTCCAAGCTTGATGCTAAATTTTATTCTAATTCTAACCACTCTGATTCTATCATCTCTAATCATTTCAATTCAATTCAATTCAATTATTTAAGATGGGGACGCCACGTAGGGTATTACAAAGTTCATACGGACATATTTAAAACATTGTTCACGACTAAATGATTTTTTATGAGCCTGATGTTTATCGACCAAAGTAAATCTAAAAATAAATTGTATATCAAAGTGGCCAAACACTGCAAAGGCAGTTTAGATACGAAGTTTAGCGTTGGTGTGGACGCCAAGTCGTAAAAACAAGAATTGACTATTCCTGGCGCTTTTTATAGTTGGGTTGAATAGAATGTTATCAAAGCCTTAATGCAACCGTTGCTTGTGTAGATGACGCAGTTTATTTTCAAATCGTAAAATTTAACATTGGCCATGAAGAAAGGGTGGATTCCATCTCTCGCATAATTAACCATTTATTCTAGTTCTGATGTTTGTTTGTTTTCACGTCCAGGGCCTTTGGATGAATGAAATCTGTCATCGCTTGTTATTTATTCTACGCTACACTACGATAAAAACAAGGTATGAGACAAACTTAAAATTACATTTAAGTACATATCACGCAAGTAATGTTGTAAGTAGTATATTGTACATGTAGTATATTGCGTAGTGCATAGTACATTTATATAGGACCTGTTGAATATTCCAAGAATCTACGATTAATTACTAACCAGAAAACTATAAAAAAAGTCATTTTAACAAAAACCTGAATGATGTTGTTTAATCAAATGCAACTTTAACACTTACTAATCTGTTAATAAACAATAAATTAATCAATTAATTACCTTTTTGGTTTTTCTTGCCTTGAAGTTCTTGTTGGTTTTTGATTCCTGATGCGCATTTCGCCACAGGTTGTGGCATCTTCAGAGTTCACTATCCTACACTTACATTCTAATATATACACAGTTTATATAGACAAGAGTCACTGTACCGGTTCACATGGTAGCGTTTACACTCGCGGCGCGGCGGGCGTGTGTTGCGAGTGCGGGGTGTTTACTTGTGCCGGGATCGTTGTTAGACTGATAGAAAGAGTGCCTGGTGGATGGACGGGTTGGGGTGTGGAATTCCCAGAATTGTTGTATCTGCGACGTTGTCTAGTTTCTGCGGGGTTGCCAAATCGGTTGGTTTCTATTTCGTACATGGTCTTAAAAATGATGGAGTTATTGAAGTCTTCTTTTATGTTAAGTAGGCTGTCAGATCCAGATTCGGTAACTTGTTTATAGATTTGGTAGCTTTCCTGTATTTTGGCTGTGGTTTTTGACTGGGTTCTGTTCAGGATAGTAAGGGAATCGGGGAATGTTATTGAATGAGTATGGTTTTGTTTGAGGTGTTTTGCTACTATTGAGGTTGGATTTTTGTAGTGACTAGTGTTGTGTTCTTTGAAGCGTTGGGAAAATGATCTATTCGTGTAGCCAATATATTGTTTGTTACATGGTGGATTGCAGGTTATTTTGTATACTCCTCTGTCTTTTTCTATTGGTCGGGCCTTTGTACTTGTTTCTATGTCGTATAGTGGTATAGGACAGTTTTTGACTTGGTATGCAGGTGTGTAGCCAGATTTCTTGAAAACTTTGCCAATTTTCTCTGATATTCTGCCAGTGTATTTGATTGATATATATTTTGGGTTTGGTTCGGGATTTTGGGCAGTAGTCTCGTTTTCAGGTCCGTGTTTTATTTTCCTTTTCATTTTGTTTATCATGGGTTCAATTATGGTGGGATTGTATCCATTGTTTTTTTGCTATTGTCTTTATTATATTAATTTCTTTTGCATATTCCAGGTCGTTGAGGTTGTAATTTAATAGCCTATAGACTAATGAACGGAAGGCAGCCATTTTTTGATTGTATGGATGGTTGGAGTCGGCAGGTATTATGAGGTCCGTTTGGGTGGGTTTCCTATATATTCCAATAGCTACTTTTCCTGTGCTGTTTTTTGTGATGGTTAAATCGAGGAAATTTATACGGTGGTTTTCTTCTGTTTCCATTTTGAATGTGATGTTGTTGTGGATTTTGTTAATGTGGTTTAGAAAGAGACTAGACTGTCGTTTATTGCATTTCATTACAAGGAATGCGTCGTCTACATATCTTGCGTAGAAGGTTAATATTAATAAATTAATATTAAACACAGACTGTTACAAACATGATTAGAGATATTACTAAATCTCAACAGGGCCAAGTTAGTTTTTCAAGATTTATGGCTACGATGGCTGAGCGAAACCGGGACTATTAATTGGAAGTAGGTACATTAAATTTAAGTATGGTACAATTTTGCCAATCATCTTATTGTTTACATTACATTGTATACCAATGCGATTTTTCCTCACTAAAGCAATTACAGGTATGTGTTCATGTCTTAAACATAAAATAATATTTTTGAGGGAGCTTTTAAGCTATTTATTTATTTAAAATCTGGTACGGTTTGCTGACTCCTGGGGACACAGGGAAAACCCAAAATATCCCTGCCGCAGCAAACCTGCAGATTAAGTGAATTTCTATTTACAAAGTTGAGTATTAATAAAATATTGCGTTGAAAATTTTCAGATGAATTGCGAATTAAAAAGATATATTTTTAATCAGTAAATTCTTAGGTTTGCTGCCACAGGGAAGGTATGCCTAGTACTGTTTATTTTATTGAAATTTAAATAATAGCTTAGTATAAAATAGACAAATTTGCCAAAATTTATTAACTACTATGCAAAAACAAGCTACTAACCTAAACAACAACATGATTGTTTTATCCTCCATAAAATTAATATCAAATTTAAAGTGTTTTATTTTTAATTTTTCCGTTAGCTAACATTTATGTTTTCAAGCTCTACGGAATAGGTTTGAAATAAATTGAAAATTGTATTTGAAAATTTGATTGAAAAATAAAACAATGATATGTATGGAGTTTTATCTTCCCTTTGCTGAGTCTTTAAAATATTAATATTCATTTCACAATTCATTTTCGTCACAATATAAAAAAAAAAGATTGAATAACATAATTTAAAAAATGGCTGCACTACTTCCCTGGATGCATTGTAGAGAGGCAGATATTTATAAAATTCAACGGCTAGAGATTTTACTACCAAGATATTATTTTCATACAACAAAATCCACGGGGATCTATGGACATACAATTTAAAATATTTTAATGATATAGAAACTTAGGTGCTGTATATTTCAATATGATCCGAACGTGTTAAACTTTTCAACATAAGACATGCAAAAGGGGTCTTGCAGCTCTTGAGTCGCTCAATAAAGAAGCAGCTTTCAGCAAAGTTGAAGCGATAACCCCTAAATATCAAACTCCTTCAGCAGATGGTGTAGGATAAAGAATAATCGTCATTTTCCTCGTTCTAGTTATTGTTTAAAATCTGCATTTGAAAATGTATTAATATGTTAAGTACGGTTTTGCAATTTCTACATACAAGAAGGCTTTTCATGACAAAGTAATGAAATATATTTATACTAGCAGAGTACACGTCCTTCGTACGGGGCCGGCATATAAGTATAAAATGCTTATTGCAGTTATACTCAAACATTGAGTTAGCAATGGGAGAGGACACCGTTTGATAAAATTTGCTTCCTTAAATTTAGGGTATACTATAAGTATTACACATCTACTATGGCCATATTGTTCTACCACTTCACCTAAACAATTAAGAAATATAAATTATTAAAAATTCGCAAAATATCACAAATTATTCATTAAAATTAAAAACATAACTGTAAACAATCCTACTTTGACAGTTCTCATTGCGTATTACAGTTTTTTGTTGCTGATTAGTTCAAATTAGCTGTTTTCATAAATGAAATGCAAAAACTAATAATAGTGCTGCACCCTGTTGGTAAATCTTATTACTTTATAATGCTTATGCATATCATAGAACCAACTTTTTAAGTTGAATCAGCTGACTAAATTCTTTAATTCCCTTTAAATATGAAAACGCATAAGTATGGGGAACTACAGAGCCACTGGGGCAGAGCCCGAAAGGATTTTTGAGATAAGAATATGCCTATATGTTAATCGGGAATGTGAGCTATAATCATGCCAAATTTCAGCCTAATCCGTCCAGTAGTTAGTGCGTGATTGAACTTCAAACAAACAAACAAACAAATAAACAAACAAACACACAAACTTTCACATTTATAATATTAGTAAGATTAGCGGATATATTTGTGTAACTAGTGGCTCGTGTACAGCAAAGGCAGTTTGCACTCGTGTTATACATTATATCTTTCCTACAGTTATTATAAAGCATATAAATAATTAGTCTTTCAAACACTATACACAACGTTTTTATGTTAGGTTAAATCCAAACATTGAACGAAATGGGAAACCCTGCACCAGCTGATCGCAGTCGTAGTATCTCGTAATCGTAGTAAGTGTTGCCAAACTATTTCCAAGCGAACACGGATTACGTGCATAATAAAAGCACGTGGTGTTGTGTTTTTTGGTTGAAATACAGGTGTGCGACAAAGTAAAAAGTGTGCGGCAAAGTAAGTAAATGCAGCAATTAGCAGCTTTTTGTACAAGTCTTTCTGTATGAGTGCAAGGAAGCCAACTTTGTCGGGTGACTATAGGAAAAAGAAATTCGGTTATGATAATAATTAAATTCCTATTCAAATTCAAATACAGTACAACTAAAATTGTAATGCATTTTATAATATTCAACAGGAGTGCTCTATTAGATAAAAGCATTTTGGCACGAGTTCAAATTCTATTTGAAATCGTTCTTTTATTATGTTTCAACACGAATAACATTAAGATTCTATTTTGACAGAGGCAATGTCAATATCATTAGATTTGGTATAGTTCGTACAATATCACTTGTAGGTTAACACCTTTATAACTGGGTAGTTTAAAAAAAGCAACCTTTGACCGTCAGAAGGTAAATACTACCGACAGTCAAGGGGTTCTCCCTATAGTATTTTCGTTATAGGTTAATCCCTCTATAGGTTTATGTGCTCGCTATACACAATTTAAATTCGTTACATATGTATAATTATTATACATGTATAATTCTTTAAGGCTAAAAGATCATTTTAATTTTGTTTTACAATACATAATCGCTTATAAAAACTTTAACAAGTTAAACATATTTTAGGTATCAAAATAATTTAGGCATTGAATCGTTGAACTGATTAGTCTATATACGGGTGGCTTGTGCATTCAATCCTAAGTTATAAACTACTTTTAAAGTTTCTAAACAGTTTCTGTCTGAAGGCCGTGCTGAGCTAAGGGTTCCCAAAATAGCTCATTTAAAAAGTACTTGATTCACATTGCTAAGTTTACAGCAAAGATATAATAAAATAAACAACAAAGTTAAGTAATACGTTTTTTCTTAATATTTATCAAACATTAGGTCAATGTCGATTTATATGGAAATAAAGTGTCAAATTATACAAATGATGTTCCAGTATGACGTGTGTTTATTGCATGTATTTGAGTTATATGTTGTAGCAATGCTTCACCTTTATGGAATACCATAATCACCTTAATCATTAAGTATTTTCTGTCATGTTACGGTTTTTTAACGTGACGATAATATAATTGGGTCTTGCTCAAACAACGACCATTGCTAAAAATAAATTAGTTCCTTACGTAAACACTTCTTTACAAACCTTGTTAATGATTATATCATATGAGCAGACCTTTAAACAGGAGTGGACGAATATGTATAGTCTGTTTAGTCAATTATAGACCAAAGGTAGTGCTAGCTTAGTTTGCCAAAGTGGCTACTATCAACAGAGGTCTCTTAGGTTGAACAAAATAAACAAGGTGTTTCAACTGTTTGGTAGAGCGCCTTACTGTGATGTATATTATTGCATATATATTGCATATATTGCATATATTAGTGCATATACTGTGATGATTATTTGCATTTCATTTTGTTGTCATTTTGTTTGTTCTTAATCTTCATAACATGACTTTGGTCCCGAATCAATGTAGGCCTACTATTTTGTGGCTCAGCAGAATATAGAAACAACAGAAGAGGTTAGAAGTAAGGGGTTTGTACCAGGGCTATAGATATACATATGTATATCTGTATATACATGTGTAAATCTGTAGCCCTGGGTTTGTACCAAAAAATAGTTTCATCCAATACATTTTTATTCAAATCATTTCAAATTTAAAAAAGTTTCAAGTTATATTTGCCCTACATCCATCTCGCAAAGTGCTAACAGACATGTTTGTATTGTTCATAGATACATATGATGAAATGAAACGGATGACCTCTATTAGGCTACACTAATTATTTAACCAAAACCTCAACTTTCAGCCTTCTTAGTAGCAGCAAACCTAACAACCTAATACCTAATACTAACCTAATACTTGTAAAACCGCTGTTATTTATACTGGTTTTGGGTCTTGGTGTAAATTTTCTTATGCACATTATAAAACAAAATGTATGTACCTTTATGCGAATGAGGTATTACAAATTCACTTTTAAGACCCCTTTTATAGTATTCGTGTTAAGTAATTTTTCATATCAAAATTAACAAGACCAATAGAAACACTGTGTTCTAAATACTGTTTAACAAAAGAGAAAAAATTATGAGGATGACAAAAGAGTTTTGGCAAAGCAATGAACAGCTGTCTTCGTGGGGCTCAAACAATAATCAGCTGATCGTTTATCAGCTGTCTGTCTCATACTTGGCAGCTTTTAACAGTTGTGATGATACCGCCTGTCACTGCTTTCTTGAGTTGAAAGCGATTTAAATATCAAAAACATTTTTCAATTGAATTTCTAAGATACGATTAACTTTTTGTGCAATCTTCATTGTACGACTGCAAACCAGGGCTAGACTGCAAACTCCAAGATGACATTACTGATTTAAATGGGGATTCAAATTATTTCTTATTTTTTAATGAATTTACTGTGGAATGGATATAGTTTATTGAAGCATAGACAAAGATATACTTTATTATAATGTAAGCGGAATCGCGGCAGCATAAATCTGTTGAGAGTTTGGTTTTTGATCCAAATCCTTTTCAAAGCGCAGCTCCCTTTGAAGACTTAGATATTCATGGCTTTAGAAGGGTTCGTGAAGCACCGCGGGTATGAAAGGTGTATAGAACGCGAACAGCGATGAGATAAACGCCTAAACTTACGGCTTAGAACATTAACACTACTTTGAAACAATCTCGAATACTTGTTTAAATATTCTTTGTTATATGATTGAACGATGGTCAAGTATGTTTTATTAACGATATAATCTGTTATAACAGTTTGAACCACAATTTTAAGATATTTGGGTGTGTGGTGACGTACGAAAGTCGTCCGGTCGAGATATATATACGCGTGTATACGCAAAAAACAAGTTAATTACTGATGAATGAAAACCCCTAATGTTTATGTAAGTGTCTGTTAATATTCTTGACAAGCATCGCTCGATGTGATTAAATTCAAATGTAAACGAAATGAAATAATGTTTTGTTTCACATAGATTTCATACAAACAGTACCCTGTATTTTTATTCATAAATAAAACAGCAAACTTTACTACTTCATAAAAATGGTAAGGTAATTTATATTGTGGTAATTTATAAAAATCTGGTGAAAGATTGAGGGGAAATTATGGAGAGTGGTGTATCAGTCAGTCAGTGAAGGCACTGTTACCAATGTAATGGTGCTAAAGATGTAAAAGGCTTGAAACATGTGTAGCATTAAAATAACTACATTTGACATCTTCTAGCAAATACGTAAGTAGATTTTCACAATTAAATATTAATGCACGGCTGTGTTATGTGATCGATGGGCTATAATAACCAAAAATGTTTAGTAAAAATGCAATAGGCTAACGTTTTTTTTAATAGTTTAATGGACAAATTAAATCATTGAACACATGGACACATTTAACATTGCTGTCACTAATAAATATGTTGTGTGAAGAAGGTTCAAAGCAAAATGTTTTATAGGTTTGGCAGTGTTTGGATAAGCCTGAGTGTTTTTGACAAGAACCAGCTTCAACATTGTTTGATTAACGATTGTGTTCCGTGTTAAACTGTAAGTCAGCAGAAAATAGGTTATGGACATGGAAAGTGTAGAAAAATATACTTACTTTGCAAGGTACTGGATTATAAGTATAAGGATTACATTTTTATTCAAGATAAAATATATAAAATTATTCAACAACCAAGCGGATCTACAATGTGTTTTTTAAAGGTTGTGAATTTTATCGATATTTTAACATAACTTTTATAACTTTCCTTTATTTGTTTGAGTCTTAAATTAATACATAAGATATACCATGAATCGTTGTAGTGTTCTCATTGATTATTTATGAAGAATTCCACCTAATATCTCCACCTAATATATCCACCTAATATCTCCACCTAATACCTCGTAACTAAGATGACCATGTTTCCTAGAATGTCCCGAGATTGATATCAGCGATATTTATATCTGCATAATTACAACACTGTGTTTCAATATTGAAGTTCATAATTAGTTAAGAACTAAATATAAGTATTATTGTATAATATGTGATACTGTATTATAATAAGATCAAATTACATCAATATAGTCTTTTAAAGCTCTGAAAATGAATTAAACAATCAATAAAGTAGAATATAAATTTTAAAAGCTACTTAATTTTACTTGTTACTTACTAAATAACCTCGTTAGTATATCGCCACATACCTAAAAAATAAAGTAATAGTAAAAAATTACATCGTTATGAATCGTCCATGACGTACTGTTTACAAACAAGAGTATCTAAACAACATCTCGACAGATTCACTGATACCACAAAGCGATAATTGATTTATTTCATATGATGATACTTTTGTAAAGCAATCCTTCAATTTCAGAAATAATGAACCATTCGCAACAAAAGGAATCATACCCTGCTTCCTCATCTAAAATAGTTCCACATTTAGAGATTTCATACGATTATGTTTTAATAACAATATCAACTTTTTTACGTGTTTTCAATTAACCAAATTAATTATAGGCTTATGTTAGTATATTTTTAGGAAATCGAGGAAATCGATTTTATAAGAAATATTAAAGTTTATTGGCATAGTACTTTATTCAAAAATGTGATCAAAGTTACCTATGTGTATTTTAGAAAAGAGTTTACATAAAAAATTAAATTACAATTTTTCCGACACTATTTTTACCTTACAACATCACTATTGCGAAGGTTGTTTATTTGTGTGAACGTTAAACAAATAAACAACAGTCGCAAGCTCACTGACCCTTCTATATAAGTTAGCCAACACAGACAATGTTGTTTTGTCTTACTGCCAAAGGAAACGGAAACGTTTGTTTAACAACTTGCTATTATCCGAATATAATATATCATTGCAGATAAAAAATTACATAACGGATTACTTGACTATTGAAATAGTTTTGCTCGTTTAACTGTTATATGTATTTTTATAATTTAAGTATGCAGCATATATAATTCTAAACGTTCAAGTACTGAAATGATTCTGGTTTTCAGTCGACGCAGAAATCACTAGTTTTAATACAATTTATTTAAAAGAAACATATCTATATTTTTAGCTTCTAGTTTTATATTGTCAGTGTCCTGCGTATTTCAACATTTAATTTAACCTAATTCGTTTACGTTCGTGAAGAAACGAATATTTCGTCACTAAAGACGACAATTTTCGTAAGGGACTATTTTCGGTCTGATCTCTAGTTATACCAGTTTTAAGCCGAGTCTTAAGTATGGAAATACACTCTTGCGCCTAGATGAACTATTACCCAAAGTTAAAAAAATAATTGAAATTAGTTGAAAAAATTATTGTTGGATTCCCAATAAAGGACAACCCAAAGGTGGACAATACGTTACCACCTTTCAAAGAAGACAGCATCCAAAATAGGCATATTACTAGTGTACCTGTTGCTCGAATTCGAGCAATTGCGAAGCATTACAGGCGACTCAAAGATTATGGAAATACTCACAATCTACACAACAGTTAGATATAATCAAAATCTTTAGTAAATATCTTATCTTTTTTCAAAAAGCTGATCTTGTTTTTTTAGTGTTTTTTACAAATGTTTCCCTCTCATAGCCGCATTAGGTAGGTTGTCTATAATAACGATTATAAATGAAAAAAAAACATTATTTCTATTTTTTCTACTTGGTTGTGTTCCATGACTTTTTCTATGTTTCCATTGTTGGCAAATCGGTTATTTCAATTATTGCTCAAGAAATGTAGAACAGTATTAATTCAGTTTTATTTTTAGCCTATATCAAATTGTCCAGGATGTTTCGCTCTTTTCCATTCTAATAATTACACCAACCCAAGTTTCGTCTACAGATGCAATATGCCAACGAATATCACCTACGTACAATCTCCAAGAAGTGGTAAAAAAGGCAGAATCCAACCCATACAATAGATATAAGTTAACTCCAAAGAAATAATTTTAAGAGTTACTGTGATATTAGGATTTTCCACTGATTTGGTAATAGAACATTAGCCTATATTGCAAAACATGACACGATGCAGAAGAAAATCCAATTTAAAATCAGAAAAACCCATTGCAAACACTCTACTTCATTTTGACAAATTCAATAAATCACAATTTAAATATTAACAGCTGTTTCATTAAAAAAAAGTATAGAATTATGCATATGGTCGTAATGTAAACAAATCTGAAGAGGCAACTTTAAAGGCTTCTGGGGCAGAGCCCCAAGGGAATTTATCTCGTTCCTCTTTTGATGGCTCATCTACAGACCAAGACCTTCCTTTAAAGACCCCTACCAAGTGTTTACGCCCAGCCGTTCTCTCAAATTAGCTGTGACAAAAACCCCGTTTTCCTCCATAAGAATAACATGGGATGGGAATCCAAAGGCCACTGGGGCAGAGCCCCAAGGGAAATCACCACGTTTCTCTTTTGATGGCTCATCTACAGACCAAGACCTTTCTTTAGACACCTCTACCGAGTTTCTACGCCCAGCCGTTCTCTCAAAATAGCTGTGACAAAGAAAAACAGTTTCAAATTAATATATAGATTGTTTTTCTATTACACGAAACGCTGGCATAACTACATAAAACAATGTATTACTCCGCCAACACATAACATAAAATTCAATTAATGGTATTCTTTTACATTTAAATTCGTCTAATAGTCGACAAAATGGTATATTTGTAGTGAAATATACAATATAAAACTATGATAAACACAAAAAAAAAATGCTTATTAAGACATGATATTATTTTTGCGGACAATTTTTTGGAGTTTCCTGGACTATTTTCTTCGCCGGAAACAGCGGGCGAATCTTTCAGATGTAAACATGTTGGCCCTATAGCTGACTTCTTTAACTCCAGCTGACCCTCTTTTACTAATCATAGGACAAAATTTAACAACCTTTTTTCTTCAGTATGACGATTGCGGTATTTTCATTAAACTTGATGAAACTAAATGAATCACAACGTGTTTTTATTACGTCAAGTTATGGTTTTTATGTCCAGTCAGTTAACTTTAGGCGAGTTCAAGGTAACTTCGTTCCTTAGCAAGTGCCACCCTAACTTAGTAATCGTTTAAGATTTTAATCTAAATTTCAAACAGAAATCATGCTTTTGGATGGCAAACAAATTAATTAACTACTATTCAAGAGTTCCTTTGGCTTGATTTTGCAGCTTTAGCCAATTTGAATGCATGTTTTGCTTCATAATAGCATGGCATACGAAACAGGGAGGGCACACCAAATCAAATTGAGCAATCAATTAAACAAACCCACACCCAACCCTGCATTATCTCGGTGGTAGGTTAGTTCCGCAGATAATGACCCTAGGGCCATAAATGGGTAGGTTCGTTCCGCATTTGAATCTGGTGGGCCCCTTAAGTAGGTAGGTTATTTCCGCATTTATATTGACAAAGGTGGGTTACACTCCATTAGACAAGGGTAATTAGCCTCACTAAAAGGCGACGTAGAATGAATATTGAACAAATTTAAGTTAAATATCCAAAGATTGGATACGCTTGTATCCGATTCGAAATTCGGAATATTTATGATACAAACTCTACATATTTTAGGTTTAGGATGTAAGAAAATCACCTGTTTCATAAATGTTAACAAAATTGATCTTAGTAATAATACTGATTTGACTATTTAGTAATAATACTGCACAGATACCGTACACACTATGATTAGTTGTGATAATAGTTATGTAAAAAATCTATGAACACACAGAATAGCACCCGGTCTAGATGCTTGAATTCTCCAAGTGATTGCAGCCACATACCATCCTCGCGTACTACAAATACTCTCTTCCCCCGATTCCCATATTTTAGGAAATATTTTTTTGGGAATTCCTAGAAATATTACACCGCATTGTTTACTACAGGGAATACAGCAGAGAACATATTTAGTTTGTTGTCAGTATTTACAAGACGTGTTTATTATAACTGTTATTATCCATGCGTATCTATGCGTATCTGTGCGTATCTATGCGTATGTATTTCCATTAGTTGCATACGCTTTTAATAAGGTCTTTTAAACTCATAGAAAATTATGACTACTAGTTTTAATATAGCTTCTGTAGTGCCGGTACTAGACAACTGCTCGATTTCGAGCAACAGGTACACTAGTTTTGTTTTATATTTTTAATTTGTTATAAGATGCTTACAAAGTTTAAAGTTTTTCCTGTGACAGGTTTAGTTTACCAACTGAGCTATTAGCATTTTGTAACATAAGCGTATTTAAGCAGCAGCTGGTGTAATGTGATTTTTTTAGTTTTAAGATTGCGGCTTCGCAATAATGATTGGGATAATAATCTTCAATATAATAATAATCAATAATAATCTTCGCCCTTTAAGATTGGGATCGGTGAAAGAAATATCTGCATCAGCTATGGTAAAAAACTAGAGAAATCGTTACAACTGGAACATGCTACTTCAACTTTAACTCATTCAGAACTTGCTTATTTTTATGGATTATTTCGGTTGACTGGCATTTTTGTACGCTTCACTGATCTTTACAATTTCAAGAGATCTATTGTTGAAGCCGTCAAATGCGGAACTGACCTACCAGATTATAACCCACCCTACGGGACCCGGATTAGTGTAGGTAGCAAATGCGGAACCAACCTACCCCCATTATCTCAATGCCCACAGCGACAACGGTACTCATATCTATACAATGCAGATGTTGAATGTTACTGATACTGTTTGGCAATACATACTATTCTGATTTAAATTTAATATTTGTGAAGGGATTTGAGTTAATGTACGTCTTTGTGAAAATAACTGCAGGAACAAAATAATTTTGAAAAAGAGATTCGTATTTGTGATAGGATTGATCTTCGTAAAATCAATTATATCAGGTCTATTTCTCAACATTCTTCAAATACTTTTTTTTAACGTATTTGCTTTAAATAAAAATCCTCTTTTGTTTGCTTACTTTATAGTTTTGATTAAACTGAAAATATTTAATTAGAGAATTCACAGGCGGTAACGTACACGTTTCTACAAGATTAGTTCTCACTTGCAAACCCTTTTAACTATAGGAGATACGCAAATGTGCACCCCCCCCCTTTTTGATGTCCCACCTTCACACCTTAGGAACATAAGCTTTAACCCGGAACTGTTCCGAAATTGCTTCAGGGTACGCTTAAAGAGACGCGGCATTTAAGATATCCATTGGTGATTGGAGGGATTTGAACTTGGGACATTGGGGAACAAAGTCTTGCGTTCTACCACTAGAGCAGCTTGCTTCACAGAATTCTGTACTTTAAAGCAATAAGTTAGATAATCAGCCACTTAACTGTAATGTAGAAACGAATCGCAAACAAAACCTCTGTATATAAAATAACAGTATATTTTTGTCGCTAAAACCTCCTCCTCCAAACAGTTAAGAAAACAACAGTTAAATATTTATGGAGGCTTAAATTATTTTTAAAATCTAGATAGAGAAGCCACTTCTGGAGCAATGCTGCGCCATGCTCTATGGTGAGGGGGGGATGAGGGGGGTTGGACAGTTGTTGACACTGGGTGTTATTTGTAGCCTAAACCACTAGACCACCCACGCTTTCTTCACGACTCATTAAAAATATCGCACTCTGTGTTGAAAACTGTTGGCTAGTTAGCAAGTCATGTATTTAAGAACTTCTGTCTTTTTATTTAATTTTACTTAAAGTAAAAACCTAATAGAGTTTCTGGTAGTTTAAACTAGTTTGGTAGTTAAAATATTCTATTAACTCCGAATTAAAAACATTATTTTTAATAATAACTACTAGTCTACTAAGTCTAATAGCTTACAGGATATTATTGAACTTATTCAAGTGTATTTTATTACGTTATTGAGGGTACAAATATTAATATAAATAGTTAGGACATATCTTGAAAATTTCATTGACAAAAGTTGAAAACACTAGCTTAAATGTTATATTGGTCAGTCCATTTTGTGGTCAAGGGTAATATCAAAGCAATATAGTCAAATCGATTTCACATATTGGGTCTGATAATGTCTGGAGTGTCGAATTAAAATCGATTCCCGTTGCCATATTTTATTTTTAACGTCATGTTAAAACAGTAAAAGTGTAAATACACGTTTCAAGTGTTATTAGGCGTATTTTTATTTAATCTCCTGGAAAATTAATAACACGTAATATGCTGATTAAGATGGTTTCTATATTAACTGGGTCTGATGTTAAAATAATTCTTCTTTTACGTTTGGTGACTACTTTTCATTCAACTTGGTCAGGTATTCTAGGAATCAAATGTGACTAAAAATGGAAATGCTCGCACCTCTAGAACCTCCCACCTCCCACGTATACCTACACTTGACCACAAAGTGGAGACACCATTATATTAGGTATACGACTGTTTTTGGATAAGAAGAATGCATACGACTTATTACAGCCTTGTCGGCTGCAAATCGTATACCGGTAACCAAAAAGTTTTAGGATAACCCCATTAATTTCAATGAACGTAGGCTATCCATCTAAGCTACTTTTAGATTCTTCATGAAATAGAACAAAGTGCATTCTAAAAGTTGATAGTAAAATATTTTTATGTCTACATTATTAGGTACCTATTGTACAATAAAGATTGTGTACTTTTTCAGAATTGCATTGATCTCTATCTACTACATCTGGCGATTAATAATTATTTTAGCAACTAAAAACAGCCAAATACCATTCACTGACTCACTGATCATTTTATCTAAAAAACTACAAGCCGTAAGAACTCAGAAATTGTCATGGAGGTTCCAATCAACCTCTAGGTGTGCAATAAGAAGCATTTTTAAGAAATTCCATCAGGGCTCTGCGCCAGTGGCTTTTAAAGTTCCCATGTTGTCCTTATAAAGAAAAGTTTTGTTTATATTTGAACACATGAACATTTTAATTCTGCACTATTATTTAAGAGAACAGCTGGTTATATTTTATTACGCAATGAAAATAGTTAGATCATTTTTGTGGCTTGAAAATCTGCTTTACTGCATAACACAACTTTAATAGTTAAATTCATTTTAAAAAAGCAAGAAGTATAGGCCCTACTCAGATTGAACATTCAACTTTTTAACTTAATTGAAATTTTCGTGAGCAAAGCCACGACGGGTTTGCTAGTCTGTTAAGCTTTGTGACACTGTCCGCCAAAGATAATAAAATGATAATAACTGTAGCCTGACACTTCTAGTCTGTTACCAACAAAACGGGTTTGCGGGAAACAGCCAAAACAACCCCAGTTCCAATGAGGGAGGCACGCAAGACCCCTGCATTGCGCCATTTGCTCGGTCTCATAGGCTAATTAGATTAAATCCATTTTGTATAGCGTATTAAACGCTAGAGAAAACATTACAGCTCGCTTTTCAGTGAATTTTCCATACCTATAAGCTATACCCTACGTCTCATGATAAGATCTAGACCCGGGACCGCTTTACTTTTTTGTCGTTCTTAAAGGACAATACACTAGCATGATTAGACTAAGGAAACAAGGTTTTGTGGGTTTTACTGGATGAATCGGGGTTTTCATGTTTATGACTCTCAAAACATACCATTTCACAGTTTATAAACCATTGTTTAGATCTTGTTTGGATCAAAATCCAAACAAATAATTTAGTATATTTTTGAAAGCCAGAAATAATGAAATGAAATTCCAGACAACTGTGATTTTAAAATGTCCATATTATTTTATAAAGAGCAAATAAACTGTTGTAGTTTGCTTTTTTTGGATAACTATATTTTGATCGATAACGTTACTATTTTGTGGCAAAGAGCAAAGTTAGAAGAAATTTAAAGTCAAATAATTTTGTTATAGAAATTGGTTTAACACGATAATTTAATCACAATGCCTGAGCAAGGGTATCACGTAAAACATATTCAATACAAAGGCTATCTCGCTCGGAGGTTATGGTATTTATTTTAAGCTTTGTAAATGTTAGTTAACATAGCGTAGGTGTTCGTTTAAATCCAATCCTGCCTTAAGGTGACGAAATCTTAAGTTAATTATTATAATCATTTTTTTACGAACAGTCATTTGCCATATCCATATAGATACAACTTTGACAGAATAAGAACTTTTTTAAAAGACATTTTAAAAGAAAACATAAGTTTTACAATAATACGTTCACAGTGCTGTAGACGCTACTTGCAAGGCTTCACGAAGTTTCTTATTAATCTTGAGTTATTCGCGTTTCATTCCAGCACCATTTTCTCAAGAGACCCTCTTAATATTTCATTCAGTATTGCACTTAATGGCTTCTTAAATGAACGACGCCTAACGTAAATGAAATAAACACAAATATACGACTGGGATGGTGGTTTAAAACTGGCAAATTTAGGAAATATATCCAATCTATCAATACTTTCGTAGTTCTAATCAATCCAAATGATTTCAACATCCAATGTTTTAAACACTATAGGTATTAGAAGTTAAATTCTTAGGTTCAGAGAACTTTGGGGTAAAAGATATGTTCAATGGTAATATGTGGGGCTGTTTGTTGAAATGTTGCCAAAATAATGTTGCAAGAATTTTATTTAGTTTCTTATCAAATTGTTCGAGGTCTAGACAGTATAATTCCAGCATTTATTAGTAAACAAAACAATAAGGGAAAAGGTTGTCCGTTGAATAAAAATAATGTATATGTATATTTTGCGTGATGTAAATGAAAACGAGCCGTCTCGAATCTAGATTAACCAGTGTTTTTGACTTAACTTCTGTAAAGTAATTTAGACAATAAATGCGTAAAAAAGTTATCCTTTACCAATGTTTAATCCTTTGAAAAATTAATAAATCACTATGTAAAATTTACTTAAAAAAACCTTCAAGATTAGGTAAAATCTATAAAGTCTTAAGTGTATTCAGAAAATATTTATATTTGTACCAGTCACACGTAGTACTACGGTTGTTATAAATGTTCGTACAAAATAACTTCAACGACTAGAAACTTAACTCTTTTCCTCGTAAACACTTAACACTTTGTCTAAGTTTGCATTGGAATAACTTTTGACGGAATGACGGAGGCAACTGTTTAATCTTCCTAAGAGGCAATTCTACTGTAACTTCTGGAATGCCATGCTATAAGTAACGCAACGGCTACAGTTTCGTGGAATTGCGGCAATACCAACTCACATCCTCCTACCTCGGCTGTCTGCGGTAACATACTCGCGACTTTGAAAGAATTAATTTTAAATGCTTCGTTAAGAGTTATGGCAGATAAATTCAAGTAGATATTCGTGCAATAGAGAACATTTCCGTAAACATTTCTCTCATTTCAGTTACACAAATAACAAATTTGCTACAGTTACCTGACAAAGCGGGCTTTCTTGTACTGATTATAGCACGCAAAGTATCTAATTGCTGCATTTACTTACTTAAGCCGCACTCATTTTTTTGCCGCACTCCAGCATTCCAACCAGACAACACAAAACACTGTGTTTTTATAAGTCACGTAATATTTGTACGCTTGAAAATAAGTTGGTAGCACTTCAAGATACTGTTCTAGTGTTCCCCATTTCTTTCACCGCTTGGATTTAACCTAACCTAAAACGTGTTGTTAAGTGTTAGAAACACTAATTATTTCTATGCTTTTATAGTAACTGTAGGAAACATAAAATGTGTAACTCCCGTAACTAGTGTGCAAAATGTCTTTGCTGCACTCGAAAAACTTCCCATACTCGCCTGCAACTCGTGCGTAAATTCAGGTGCAGCAAAGTGCCACTTCGCACACTAGTTATACAAATAACTATTCCGTACTTTCTAAGGTAAAGTTTAAAAGTGCAAAACTCAGTATTGAGTCACGGCATCACTCTTTCACTTAAAGTGTCAAACCTTAAACTAGAACAGCTGGTTTATAACATGTTAATGACTTAAGTGTCTTTAAAAAAATCTAAACTATTGTCGTCTCTATTTGAAGAAAACTGTTTTATAGCACGAAAGAGTATTAAGAAAGATTTCTGAAATTGCTACTCGATTGGTTGCTATAAAGTTTTTCATTCTGTTTATGAACTGTTTTATGCTGTAAATTACATTTTCCTTTCCATTGTCTATCTAATAAATAAACTAAAAGTTTTGTGTACTCTAATCCTCCTTAAAAAGTGAAAACTAAGAAATGATAGTTAAGAATCAAAACGCAAAAGATGTACAGTACATTGCACTTTGTTTAGATTTTGCTATAGTTTATGCCCATTGAATACTTATATGTTTGTGGAAGATACATTTTTAGAGATATGCCTAGAAGCACAGGCTATTCACAGTTCAAGAAAACTACATCATCATCATATTGTCACAGCGTTTTAATTTTTTTTTCTTGTTCATTATTTGTGTGAAATAAAACTTGCAATTGATTAATTTTAATGTAATCAGATTTAAACTTAAACTGTAAAATGGAAGAAATTCAAATCAATTTTATAGTGTATGAATATTACAATTACATTTAAATCGTGCAAGTTTTTAGGCTTAGTACATTTTCACCCCATGACAATGATGTGACAAAATAAAAACTTATCTCATGAATACAAGGATAATCCGATTCGCTAATCTCCTAATTAATTAATCAGTTTGCTAAGCAGAGCCTGTCACGAACTTCACCTCAGTATACTCAAGTTATTCTATATAGCAATCTTCGCAGATGGCCTGCGGCATCCCAAGTTCCCTCACAAAGTGCTAACTTGATTGCATAATCACTTCTGCAGGTATTATATCAAGTTTGCGTCGATTTTGTTATTCTTGCATCGCAGGAAACTTATTTCAGTAGATTATTTGTGATTTCGTACTCTTACTCAGTTCATGTCATAACATTTTCATCCGTGGAAAAAGTAATAAATTGTGTTTTGAAGTAAAATGTGAAGGTACTTCAAGTGTACAAGGAAAAGATGTGCGTTTACTATCCTCGATATACATATTGCCTAATAATTATTGAGTTTATAATACGACATATTTTAATAATAAGAGCTTGTAAGTACTTTATTACATCTATCTATCTATCTATATACCAATACGTGAAGCCGTTTTTTGTTAACGCAACTCCTCCCTTATTTGTGGACAAATTTCAACGTTTAAGGTGTCAAAAGATTCGTCTCAATATGTAGTTTTGCATCTATCTATATATACTAGAGGTCGTCCAGTGGTCGAAACTCGACCAAAAATACGTAATGTACTCACTTATCTATTTTCACCCCACACTGTAAATAAAACATGTGATTTGAGTTTCTTCCATTTTGTTTTGGTTTTCTGTTTATATTTCGTTGTTATTTTCGTTACCAGCATGGCAACGCATAAGATCCATGTTAATATTTTCAAATTTTTAAACTCATTTTTTGTGCTTATCTTTGAGCCTATTTAAATTTATAAAGGGATTCTGCACACCTACAGGAAAATAGTTTTCTAACGGTATGCGTAGATTTTCCCTACGATGAACACGAGCTGAGAAAAAAGGTTTTAAAGAAACATGCTTGCCTATTAATATATAGATAGATAATACGTGAAGCCGTTTTTTGTTAACGCAACTCCTCCCTTATTTGTGGACAAATTTCAACGTTTAAGGTGTCAAAAGATTCGTCTCAATATGTAGTTTTGCAATAAGGTTTTAGACTTTTAAAATTCCTAATCTCAAGGGCGTGAGACCCTCTCAAAGGTCGGGTTTTCCCCCATAAGAAATACATAGAACAAAATTAAAAACAAAAAAACAGCTGGTTATAAAAAGAAACTCATTAGCTTTTTGGGAGTTAACATTAATGTTTGTAATAATCAGTAAAGATCAAGTTAAACAGTTAATCAGTTTTGTTGGAAGAACAGAAAATGCCTCAAGTTCAAAGAAGAATTATTGTAAACGGGAGGATGAGACAATTAATAATAAGATATCTTATGCGTATGAGGAGAGTAGAAAAAGAGAGGCCTGGTCTAACAGATACCCATCCAGATATACATTCACTTGGTGAGATCGAGATATTTCAAAACATTTATTAGAAACTATAATAATGCCTTGACTATCATAAGTTCAAGTAGTAATATCATACCAAATCTTGGCGGACCTTATGTTTTTACTGTTGACTTTTGTATTACTCGCTCTACTTCAATTGAGAAAAACGCAAATGGATTGTTTACTTCTAGGTTATGTTTCCAGTTCCTCGGATAAACTTATACAAAGTTGTTTGACTGAATTCACCAACACAATCCAGACATTTCAAGTCAAAAGTAAGAAGTTTCAAAAACTCATTTGCTATTGAAAGTTTTAGTGGCAATATTAGACCAAACATAAGTGAAGGAATTAGTGTTTATGTTGTCACCGATCGAGTAGTTACGGTCAAGTTTATTTTAATGATTCAGGAGAGGCAAATAATATACGCTGCTCAAAAAGAGAAAATTAAAATTGCTATCCAAATCTTATAACTACAAGAGTTATCCTACCTATTTCGACAAATGAATCCATAATTTCAAAACTTTTGGACAGGTATTATGAGAAACTCCACTGAACAACGTGAGAACGTTCTGATGCGGGGCATATACTGTGACTGACAGACAACACGTTAAAATACGTTAACCAACTTTCAATGGTGTTGCTGCCTTAGCCTATTCAAAGCAGATTATGACTGTCCAGCTGGTAACCTGGAGTTTGTGGGTTAAAAATGGAGCACATGAATTTGTTGATACTGTATCACCCCACTTTACAGGATTCTCTACGGAGAAAATTTGTTTTATTAGGGGGATGTCTCAAATCAAAGAAATAAAATAACCCAAACACAGGTTATCAGTAAGGCAACAGTTTTCTTCAATTCTCAATGCTGGAAAAACTTTCTAGCATCATGTTAACTTGAATTGAAGCAGGTCGTTCAGCATTCATTAGAAGTTAGTTATCAGTTAAAACTGAGAGCAGAAATAATGTAGGTGAAACTTGACGACGCAAATACAGATACCTATTTAAAATTAGTTTCAAAGTGTTTAAACTACTCTAAAATGTAACTAGAATTACTCGAATTTAAGCATAACGTTTTCCTCGGCGTTCTCTAGTATTTTATTAAATGTTGACATTTTAAACGCAGGTTTCTAATTTTATATATATACGTTCACAGCTGAATATATTTCATTAATATTCATTCCAGTTCCATAGAATTTTCATGAATTAATTTCACCTTAAGAGTTTAAAGAAACGGAGAAAAGAGCATCCTAAACCGTCGTTAATGATTTGACCGTAAACCCCTTCAGTGAAATAGTGCCTTTCTGAGGAAAGCGGTTTTTCCAAATGGCGAATTTCCCTTTTTACGAGAGGGTGACTTTAGGGAGGCGTGACCGAACATTTAAATTGGCTCAGTAATCGTCTTTCCCTCACCCTCCACTTAGGAAAGTTAACCCTTTCAAAACCAACCGAAGTAAAACTGTTTACGATCAATCTCAAGTCGATAAACGAATTGTCATGCTGTAAAATCGCAATATTTTGGATATCCCTTCATACTTAAGGATCTACAGGAGTTTTGTGTTTGATGATTTTTTTTACTTTGCGGATTTTCTTACACAAGTCACTTTCTGGTATATTTTTATTGACAATTTCAATAACGACTCCAAACCTGCGTTACATAGAACGGGTCAAAAATCAAATTCAATTTATATCCGTGTACTACAATATAGCGTGTTATATCATGAAAATGATACCTCGCCTCCAGATGCAAGGAGTAAATGTTCTTATTATTTGAGTGGATAAACGAACGTTAATATGTGAATTTTAAAGATGATATTTCTTCAAGTGGATAAAAATATTTATTTTATAAGTACCTTCTTTATCCACTCGTTTTGAAAAACCTTGCCAAAATTGACCAAGCCCGAAGTTATTCCACAGTTTAATTCTAACCTAGTGTCCCACGGAAATTCTAAAAAAGTTGTACATTTTTTATTCTTATAACATTTTAATGAATAATAAATAAAACTAGGGGCGATTGCTGCCCTTCACCTCCGTTGTAATTTAGCCTTAGAGATTTCATATGCTGTGGACCAATCCTAAATACTCTCCTTCATAGTCGCGGGCTTCCCCTATGCTTCCCCATTCTAACCTAAATACAGAACACTAAAATCAATAAACAAACAAATTCGCAATGTTTACATCAGCTGGTATATTCAAAACAGCTTATAGAAACACTGTAGCAGTATTCCATTACAAAATCACTGGATCTCTGACGGCCTTTGGGACAGAGCAAGAGTAAAATTTGACACTTCTGATATTTTTCCCACCGTCCTTGGACCTTTATCTTTAAAATAAATCCTCAACAGCCATTATTCTACCTTTTTCCTAGCTCAAGGTATTTCTTGGGGACTGATTCGCTTACGGAATTTAATTTACTAGAGGTCGTCCAGTGGTCGAAAACTCGACTAAAAATATTTTATGTACCGGTACTAGACTTCCCTATTTTCACCCCACACTATAAATGTGATTGGAATTTCGTTCATTTGTTTTGATTTTCTGTTTATATTTTGAAGTTATTTCGTCAACCACAGCATAGCAGCCCATAAGGCCCGTGTAAATTTTTTTAATTTTAATTAATTTGTTCTTTTTAGCCTATTTTAATTTATAGTAGGATTCTACAAATCTGCAAGAAAATATCTTTCTAACAATATGCGTAGAATTTCCCTACCATGTACACGAGCTGAGAAAAAAGGTTTTAAGGAAACATGCTTGCCTATTAATATATAGATAGATGTTATAGTTTGCTTGTTTTTGGATGTATTTTTATCACATTTGAAAAACTCATTTATTTCACACTAAATTATTATTGTTTTACACAGCTATTAATAAAAACACACTTTATTGCCTTTCCTGTATCAGCAAAATGTATAAAGCTTAATGCTATTGAAATAGGGAATAAATCACACAGTTTTTAGTACGTATTTTGCACAAATTCAACTAGGCAATTAGATATTAGCTTAGTCTGCAGAATTTCTGCGGCGGGGATATTTTTTTATATTTTCTTAGTTTTCAGTGATAGTCTCAGGAAAATCAGCCAGTGAACTCATGTAAATTGTGTAACATTGACGATATGCGTCTTATTTCCCGTATGACAGAATCCACGTATAGTTTGGGTGAGGTAGACATGATGTAGGCTAGGCGCCTGATCTAAATGCAACTCAGGGTTATATGCCTGCTAAATTGTTACAGGGAGGCTCCCAGATTTATAACGCTGGCTTTAGTCTTAATGTCCCAATCTGTCCACCCAGGATTACTTCTTGAGAACGTCATCAAAGCCTACATTCATCCTCTTGTCGCTTTTCATAACAGTTTATTTTAAGGTCTACGAAATAAAGACGTTTATTCTGTGCGAATCAAAATGATGACTCAGGCAATGTCAACTTCATCCCTGTTTTTAATTAGTTATTTATCCATACTCGTCAAATGTGTCTGTGCGTCATTATATATTTTTTAGTAAAAAGGTATGTTTACTACTTATTTTTACCTATCAATTCAACAGTTTCACATAGTTTTATATTATATTTTTCCGGTTTACTAGTATAATAATGAGGGTTTTAACTGGCAAATCTTACATGAAAAAGACACAGCCACCACAATTAATAAAACATTTCATTAGATTTTGGTTGTTCATAACAACAACGCTTACCAGAGGAGAGTTTGTAACAATAAAACTTAATTATACAATAATAAATAGAAGTCCATGGAATAGTAATTATAGAACACTCTACGATATGAAGAGGTGCGTAACTTGACGATTGAGTTCTATTCGTAGAGATCTGCAGCATCAGGTGTTATTAAAGACGCGATCAGCAGAGTGCGATACACAATCTTGAAATTCAGACATTTGCTTTATTGAGTTTCAGAAAAGCTATCTGAATTATATCAGGAAATAGAGCAAAACGTGACAACTAAACTAAATCGTATCCTACAATCCATTACTGTTTTGATGACATGAATGTCAATTCAAAGCCATATTAGTTTATTTTTGTTATATTGATTAGATTATTCTTTACGTTCTATAAGTTACTGAGGTTATTTGGTAGGTGCAATTACCTTGAAGTTTAAACTATATGAATATGAACTAAGCTGATAATATGGTAGGTTTAGCATATAAAACGTATATTTAACATGTTTTCATAACCTTCATTACATTCTATTCCCGTGTGATGAACTATATTTTTCGTGATATTGCATCATTATTTGAAATTTATGTTACAAAACTTAATAGTTTTCATTTAAAGTAACCTCAAAAAACAACTTCTAACTTGTTTTCAATTTAATTTTATAATGGAAACCAGCAGCTGTTTGTAATTCAATCGTTTCGTCAATTGTGTTAGTGTATATCGTACTATAGATATGTCAAACTATTTACAATAAGGCAACAATAAACTACAAATCGATGCATACTTTCGTTACATGCGATTGTTTACATTAGAAATTTACAACTGAGTTGACATCAGCTGATTTTTACTCCCTAGGGACTAATAACGATTTTGTGCTACATAGAGAGTAAAATGCTACTTTAGACACGCAAACAACGGCTGTTCGTCATACTGCGGACGAAAAATTACTTCTAATTTATTCTTTAATAAAAACATGAAGACTTTGATTATATACTCTTCTTCAATAGTATATATTCAACTCTAAATGTTGTTTCAACCTGTATTCTCTCGACAAATGTGAACCAACATTTGACTGTTCCACATGCAATGTATAATACAACTTGAAATATAAACTTTATTCTTGATTCTAAATTATAAAAATATACTCAATGTTCCAAGGCATTTTGAAGTTACAGCATTCTTCACAATTCAATAAACCTAAAACGATACACAATTACCAAAAAATTCTACACTACGCGATTGTGTAATTACTTAGTGTTAATTTGCATAGAATTTAGGTATTTCTGGTTTATTTGTGTAATCCTTGCTCGTACTACTCCACTAAGTTACACAAAGTCCCAAAACTACATAACCAATACAAACAAAAGGCTCTATTTAACATTTACCTATTTTACAATACCTGGAAAAGTAATTTAATTACATATTGTATCCGGTTCAAAATAGAGACGAATGCGATACAGAAATACCGAATGAATACAGATGTAACGGCAGAGATAGAAATATCACTGGGATATTTATTCATCAATGTCAAGCATTTGACCAGATCTATCTTCCTTTGACACGGTGTAAGTGTGGGCATTGGGTCATAATATCCAAAAAATAAACTTGTTTCATCCATTGAATCTGCGATCATGTGACATCTTTATTCAGCGAACACTATTTTAGGTCGTTTTAATAACAAACGTAAAATTTTTTTGTTAAGTCTTATTGACAATGTATTGAATTAAATGATTGACATTTTATGGTTTTACTTTTAAATAACATTTACAAAATATTGTATTTAACAAATAAAACTTCGTTTGCAAACAGGTTCGTGTTCGGAAATGTAACAATTACAAGAATATGATTTTATCGCTAAAAATAGTCATAGTTTTAATAGAATGTCGCACAGGCGAACATTGAAAATCTCTTTTAGATTAATACTTTATTAGCTTCCATGCCAGTAATATATTTATGTAAAGATCATTTACTATTTAAATAACAGATATCCAAGCCCTGTAATTTTTCGTGGATGTGCCGAGGATTCATTCCCTGTCACACCGGAGACTAACGACACTACCAAACATATTTTTGCGTCAAGTAAAATAAACAAAATAGCTCTCGTGGTTGTAAAACCTCTTTCTATATAGATACACAGTTTCCAATCATATTTGTAATACAGCAGTTGTATGTCCATAGTCATATTTGACAATACACTAAACATTCGAATTTTATTATATAGCCATTAGGCATACAGAATACTGTTCATACGTTTGGATGCTAAAATATATTACGAATGAAAGCCTTATTTACTATTAAAATAGATAAGATGTACCCCTAAGACATGTTAAATTTTATAAATTTTACAATTTAACAACAATAATTTTAAGAAGCATAAAATATTTGTCAAAGCAGTAAACTGTGAAATGTATCGAAGAAACAGCACGTTTTTGTAAAAAGTTTGTATTTGAATGAATCATGAAACGGTTATGCTTGCTATCAGATCTGACAATGTTATTCATACTAGAGAAAATTTCATTCCCTTTTAGACGCCATCTTATTTCATGTCGTTTACTTCCGCTTTTCACTTTTCTTGGCGGAGAACCAGAGCAGAATGGAGCCAAAAATAACTCCTTTTAGCGAACTGCAACTGACTGTTGTTCCTCCTGGATGTCTTCCAAAAGTATCCAAATGTTGCATAAAAGCTGATTTAATACGAATTGACTAGGTAAGTATATTGTTATATGCATTCATTTTCAACAATTCCACTATAAAAAATGTCACTGTCCAGTATTAATCTTTCTAAAATAAATGTCTATTTGATATGGCAAATGAGCTACTAATCAAACTACAATATTAAACTTAATTAACATTCCAAATCAACGGTGAGATTTACAATGACATGTAATACAGTGTTGAGGGTCTCGAATTCCGCTCGGTTGTTATTATGTTGATATTGCTAAGTAAAACACTTTGCTGCAGTAATTAACTGTAATAAGGAAAATGGAAAGAGTTCTCGTCACGAACGTTTCCGTATATAATCCGGGCATTAACAGTTATTGCAATAAATAAAATAATTTTTGTATTAATGTTTTAGTTTAAAAGTAAAATATGTTTACAGTATATCCAACATTAAAACAAATTAATATGTTTATCTGGCAATAAATTACATAAACAATAAAAGTCTATGTAAGTAATTGATTGTTCATTTCTGCGCAAAAATGTGTCATATGAATGAATATTGGTACGAATTGTGGAAATTGTCGTATTACCCTTATTTTCCAAGCCAACCCTCATTTTTTAATTCTTTTTCCTTTTGCTATTTTGAATGCGTCCATTCTTCTAAGACTCGTCTATTAAACAACTCTTTGTATAAATAACTCTTAAAGTTATTTAAATAATATTTATCTTCTATTAGTTTTAAAAACCTTTTTACTCAGTTTATTTTTAATTTCGTTCATAACGAAAACCTGTACACAAGTTTTCCATGGACAATCTTCCGTTTTTAGAATACTGCTCATTTCTCCATTTCGATTAAATTGCATGTTGCCCTTTAAAATTGTATTAGTTACATGCCATTTATAGAATTCTTTTGACATATTAGTTTTTCCTGAAGGATGTGAATACAACCCCATAAACTTCAATAATGCAATACTAAAAAACTTCAAATCGCCATTTGGCTATTCGTTGGTTTCCCCATCGCAAGACACAGAAACCAGGCTACCATCTTATTATAAAAGTAGAACAATCGTTTTGTTTTCAACATATTATTTCTTTCGTCCAACTCCTATATTATCAGCATTCCCCCTCTCATGTAGAAGTGCATCATGCATTTCTTACATTCTACCATCCCAGTTATATGATTTAATGAAAATAATTTTTTTCAATGCTTATTTTTAAATTAAAATTGTCATGAATGAAGACATCTATATATTTAATTCCGCAAGCGAATCGGTCCCCACGAAATATCTCAAGCTAAGAAAAAGGCATCATGGTTGTCAAGGATTAATTTTAAAGCTCATGGTCCAAGGACGGTGGGAAAATATCAGAAGTGTCCAAAATTACCCCTGCTCTGTCCCGCAGGCCGTCAAAGATCCAGTCATTTTCTAATGAAAGTACTGCTACAGGGTTTCTATAAGCGGTTTTAAATATGCCGAGTACGAACCCAGCATTGACGTGAAGCAAGTTAATTCGTTAATTGCAAACACTTGTACGTTATTAAATGGCAAGGCGCACGTTAAACGGTTCTAGCATGTAAACATTTTGAAATGTCAATAACTTAGTTACATTAAAGCATTTTCTTGTACAGTTAACATGGAAAACTTTACCTGATAACATTCATTGCCTGACTAGGTTTGTCATTGATATACAATTTTTTTTGTTTCTTATTATATTTTTTGTAAATATATCATTGTCCATTTTTAATCCATTACAGATAAAAAGTCTATTAGAGGGTTCTACCCGGTCTATTCAAGATGGCGGCTAAGCGTGTTAATGTTCCTAAACATGCCTCTACGGTACAAGCTCGCAACATTCTAAAACTAATTTGTTTCCAATTGTTTTATGTACTATTATTAATCAAGGGTGGTTCACTTCCAAACATTTTATTTGCGGAACAGTTTAATGCGATACTAGAATGTTTGTAATAGTTTATTATTTATTGTTTTATTATAAGTCGCAGACTAACTATAGTTTATCTTTCGGAAAGTGAGTGAGGGTTTATAAATTTCATCATTCTGAACTATGCATTAGGCTAGTTTACTGATTTACTATTTAGATTAATGAATGGTGAAGGATTCAATGGTTTCAATGAGACAATGTCGTATCTCAAGACGAGCAAAAGGCGTCTTTTCAACCCCCTCTTACTTTCCGACCTCGGCTTCGCCTCTGTTATCAAATTTGAGCTCGGACTGAAAAAGAGTCACCCCCCTAAGGACGAAACATACTAACAATTCGTTGCATACAGTTGTCGCTTGAAACTCTAATAGTTAAAATGGGTACTTACGTATTAAACGGAGGCCACCTAACCTACAGATTCGATTCGATTAGTAAACCTTCACCATCAGCAAGTTTGGTTGGTTAGGTTAGGTTAAGGTAGTTTAATTTGATAAAAAAACATATATTTATGATAACCCAACCTAACATAACCGCTGCAGCGCGCTGTAAAATATTTGGCCTCCGTATAATACGTAAGTACCGTAAAATGTATAAAGACAACAACAGGTTAGATTGTTTAATCAACAAGGTTTTCCAGACTGGGTTATCTGCCAATAGGATGGTCGAATGGTTCACCAGGGACAGACTCTGACAATACTGTTAGGTTAACACCGCATTCTAATGGAATTGTGATAATTGAGGTCACATTTTACTAACCACTAAAACTATAACAATGTTACTAGAAATTTCAATTTGACTGTCAACAATATAATTTTACAACGGTTAATTTGACGTGCACTAGTCCAAATGTTTTGTATTATTTTTCTCGGGAATAAATTTATTTTGAACCATTATATATTTTTAGGTAACAAAATCTCTACCCTAAATTTGTGACTACAGATAAAATTGCGTAAGTGTTGTCCTTATTTGTTCACTGATATAATATACTAGTTATATAATATACGCAGAACGTTGTATCGTATGTTATCTTCTTTGAAACACAATAACTAATTGTTGTAAAATGTGTAAAATTTTAACAAATCGGCAGTTTTAGATCGTAGCAGCTACTTATGAAACTAATGGCCACGGATGTATGACGTTCCTACATGGACCTGATGGATAAACCCCATTTTAAACTACCAAAACATTGCTGCCAGGACCAATAAATTGTGTACAATGGGTGGGGAGGGGTTTTCAACGAAATGTCAATACTGAAATAATAAAACACGTTTGTCAATTAAAGTTTGCTGCAAGAAATTTTCCAAATAATTTAAAACAAGGATTACTTTCAAGCACGTTTATAAATTTCTTCGAGTAGAACTGAATTAAAATTGGGTCAGCCCTGTTTCTTTCTACTTATCATGCGAACTCAAGTTCATTGATTCAGATTAGAACTAATTTGTTAGCTGCTCTATTTATGATCCATTATTATGGAAGACTCAAGACAGAAGTTTATCCTATAAATCTGTAACTTGGCTGGTTCAGTTAGCGAGAGCATAACTTTGGAACTAAGACCGGAGCGGATTTGGTTCTTAAACGATATCTTCAGCGTTTCATATACAACTTGTAATCACTTGTTTGTTTATGAAAGTAATGTTTTGCTTGGGTTATTTTATAAACACCTTGTAAAAAAATGCTGTATAACTGAATATGATTTGGAAATTTTCCTAAATTGAAAGTAGTTATTGACGTACTTGGCACTCATTTAATTTTTAGTTTTTATTACCACAGAGGTCAAAAACACAGGTTGTAAACGATTTGTGTACATGATATGAATCCATAAACACGATAGCTCGGTTAACATTAACAGAACCATCATAATCGGACTGTGATCAGGTTTTTATAGAGCAAAAATTATGTTGGAAAAACATAAAGTTATTATTTTTTTAGTTTTACTATCTTTCGTGCAGTAGCAAACCTAAAAGTACTCGTCAAACCTAAACTTATTTAAAAGGGAATACATCTAACATAGGGAAATATTTTAGTAAAATCCAATCAGGCAATAATTATAAATATGCTTAGTATGCATGTTTTTGAGGTGGAGGTATTTTAACACAGTCCTTTGAATATAAATGTTTGTTTGACATTGAAAATATAAACACATAAATAGTATTTCACTTGTATTTTGAAACCTGATTTCACCAATGAATACAATTGATCTCACCTAGCACTGATGTTGGCCAATCAACATCTAACCAAACAGCTGATTGTGTTGAAACGTCAACATCATTTGTTTGTGTTTGATCCAACCTATGAACTTTAATAGCATATGATAAATATACCTTTGAATACATATTATTACACTCTCATATACACGAAACAAGTGACTTACTTTTGTATTATTTCAACCGAAAAGGCGAAAATGAAACGCAAGTCATCAAGTAGGTTGATGATTGGGCTTTTTTAAATAATGATTTCCTCAAAGTTGGGACAACATACGTAAACGACTTTAACATATGATCAGTGTTATCATCAGAGTTGAGTAAGAGTAATCATCAGAATTTCATCACAGTCATCGCCAGAGTTATCATTAGAATTTCATCAGTGTTATCACCAGAGTTTTCATCAGAATTTCATCGGTGCTATCATCAGAGTTATCATCAGGATTTCATCAGTGCTACATCAGAATTTCATCAGAGTTTCCTCAGAGCTATCATCCGAGTTTCACCAGAGTTATCATCAGATTTATCGTCAGTACAAGTATCACCTAATTTAACAGAACTGCCAACCGGCGTTTGAAATGTCCCACATTTATTATTAGTTCATATGCAACAAATATAAATAATTTATTTTAAATATTTTGTTTTAAATGTTAGTCAACAACTTTTTTGACGAACTAAATTATTACGCATGTTATTCATAATCACTGAATAAAATGTATTTATTATAAATATTTTCAAGCGTTCATTTTTTTATCAATCCCATATAATTTTAGATCTAAGAGCTGAGACACTAGTTGCCTTTTGTTGGAAGACATCCCATTAAGCTGTATATTTATTGAGATTTCCTATCTTATTCGAAAGGAGGAATAAATTGTTATAATTTGCTCGTTCATAGATGTTAGTTAAGTTTGTTAGTGCCTAAATGAATTGAAATTTGGTAATGTACTATACCTTTATTGTTCCATCACTAACAAAATGTACAAAGATTTCAAGGCAGATGCTACTTTTACCAAAATAGTTTTGAAAAATCTAACCAATAATAAAATAAATATGTTTTTTTAAGTGTGTAAATATGTATAGGACCAATGCACGTGTTGATTGATTTAAGTATAAACAAATACGTTAATATCTGTCCGGATTTTTAGTTTAAATAAATGTATCAATATTTTTTATTTGTATATTACTTTGCATTTATAAAGCAAGAGGATGAAAATATTTAGTAAAATTTATTGTAACATTTATATATATATATCATTTAAATATTCTAGACATGACAAATACATAATTTTTTACCTTAATCAATTAATCTAGGGAAGTGTTTTATTTTTATCATGTTTTATCGCGTTTATTTTTCTGTATACTAATTGCACTTAAATCGGACCAACCCGTTAATTCTTAATTTAAGATTACGTTTCCTGTATGAGTTTGTCTAAAATGTAACCGTATTGTATTTTAAAATATTTTCAAACACAATTTTTATTTTAAGAATCATGTACAACGGTTTTATAAAATAATTCGTCAGCCACTTGTATTCGCATGCATGGACCAAGGACATCGAATGCATCGGCTTTGTTCAGGTGCAAGCTGCACTTGTTGATAATATTGATTTTCATATCTCTGATAAAATTATATGTAGTACTGTTAAATCCGGACCATATTTTTCCAAATGTACAACTTATTTTATGAACTTAAAATACAAGTTTATAATGTTAGGTACATTTAAAACAATTTTGATATTGCAAAGATATTTTATAATCGACGGTATTACATCATTCAGTTACGTTTACAGATAATATTTTAACTTAAAATATATATACAAAAGGCATGTGACTAAGATACATACATGTTTTAGAGGCCTAAGTCCATTCCCAACCTAACCGCACGGTACCACAGGCAACACTGGTATAGAGCATCATGGGAAAGGTCGATGAAGCAGTAGTACCAACCTAGCTAAAAACATCCGCCCTCCCACCACCACCAGTGTACTACCCTTGCTGAAAACGTTCAGTGTTAATTACACCCCATAACTTATTATGCTTATGTCCAAGTCATTGTGCGACGATATTCTTATCTTCCAGATCTCTTTTATTTTTTGTGCAAACGTAGAGGGGATTTTTGCGGTAGTAACTCTTTACTTATTCACAACGCAACTTTGGTCGAACTTCCAATTATTTTATCCCTTAAACTCTCTTGTATGAAAGGAGCATCTTTAATGTTTCATTAAAATGTTAGCCTTGAAGATCACTTTGAAGATTAATAATCAGTTTGTAATTTTGTTTAACAAAGTAAATTATTTTACTCTGTTTATGGTTACATAGTAATTTAATGCTTAAGGTATCAAATATTTAATCTTATATGATTTGTGGGAAACCCAGTACGACATGGCGGTAATTTTAAATTTTCATCAGCCCTAAAGAAACTTGTAATGAATGAGGTTAAATTGTACGATGAATTTTCAAATGACCGCCATGTCGTACTGGGTTGAGATAGAGACCTCTATTTTTCGATGATATTCTTCTTTAAAAAAGGTATTTAAAATGAGGTGTCACTCGATGGGGCTTTACATTTAAAATTTTGGAGCTACCCCCAAAATACCCCATTTTGGGGTCCCGGGAAAAATTGGGATACCGTCCAAAAAGTGCAGTTTTATTTTTTATGAAGGTATGTGGAGTTTAGTTTTCCTGGTGTCATCCATTTAAAAGTTAACTAGGGGTATCCACACATTTGCCGAACCCTGTATAAAGTAATAAATTACTTGATTGTGCAATTACAGAAGTCAGGGTGTTTTCAAAGAAACTTTTTCATAGACAATGTCACCATCTACATAATAACATCGTTGTCAGTGCTTTAAGATTGCTAAGCGCATACTAAGGCCGGGCGCGCACTATCCCGACCACGACCACGACCACGACCAAACGCCCGACCAGTGGTTGTCATTCACCATGCGACTAGAGCACGACCCGACCACGACCCGACCAAGGCAACGAATGTTTTACAAACTTCAGTGTCAGGATGATTGTTGAAGAAGTAGTTGTTATGGTGCATTTGCATCGTAAGTACGTTAAGCGGAAGAAGAAATTATACTGGGTACATCCAATGTTAACTGTCAGGTCTGAAAGGGCATTTTGCAACATTTTATGAAGAGCTACGTCAATATGCAGACAGGTTTCAAAAGTGTCAAAATCCTGCGACATTATGCCAAATGAGTCACTTCACAGAACGGCGCAAAAAACTAGTGCTCACCGTTTGATTGGTCTAGGAATACTGGGGGTTGAGTGGTGTACTGGTCGGGTCGGAGGCAAGTCGGGGGTAGTGCGCGTCCTCCCATTACATTGTGTGCTATTTTTGGCTGCAACGACCAGCGGGTCGGGCCCGACCAAACTGAAAAATTTTGGTCGTGCGACCAGGGCCCGACCAGGGTCCGACCAGTCGACCAGTGCGCGCTGTTCCATTTATTCCTATTATAAAACTGGTCGTATCCGACCAGTCGGAGTCGTGGTCGTGGTCGTGGTCGGGATAGTGCGCGCCGGCCCTAAACAGGGAGCGAGCAGATCTAGTGGTAGAGCTCGGGGCTTCGGTGCCCGAGGTGCCGGGTTCGAATTCCGCAAATCACCAATGGATTTATCCATGAGATAATTCCACGACCCTTTAGGACTAGCCTGAAGTTATGTGTAAAACAGTACCGGGCTAGAATCTAGCGTCCTAGGATATGAAGGTGGGAAAATACAAATATAATAAAATAAATACAAAACATAAAGGCATTTTACTGCTACAGGTTTATGTTTTCCCAAGTTAGAACTCTTTACTACCTCTCTAATCTTTGGAGGATGACGCCGTTAGCCTGTATTTAAACTTACTAAGGTCCCTAAAAATCTAAAGTAAGGGTTCTTACCTCTTTCTATTCGCACTCAATAAAACTAAGCCTAACCTATCAGATATTTTTTTTATTCAAAAACCTATTCAAAATTTCGTATTCATTTGCAAAATGTTTGTTTAAAGACGTAAATATTCAAGTTTAGTTGCTTACGTCCGCTTAACTAATTCACTTTTTGGCTGTTTTTATATTATGTTGAATTGTGAAAAGTTTTCTTATCCTTCTGTTGGGCATTATTATTATTTTTTATTCTGGGGAGGAGGTAAAATTGCATTTACGATATGCACACTGAGATGGTCATTAGATTACATTTCAAAGTTTAAATGTTTCAAAGCAAAGAACATGAATTTATTAAGTGATTAACATTTTTATAAATTTAAAACGTTTAGAGGAACAATTTATAAATGAAGGTGTACTGAGAATAAACCGTTCGATTTTGAATAATCCTAGTAGCAAAAGGAATTTTCAAATTTGCATTGATATTTAGTTTAAGAATTTAATTTTCTTACGCAGATTCTATATTACCTTTTATATGTTGTAGTTTTTTATATTGTTTTCAATTTTATACAAATATAGTGGTTTAATATAAATACAGAAGAGAATACCAAAATTACAAAATATATATAAATGACAAACCCATAACAATTACAGATGTCACAACAGAAGGGATAACATTGTGATATTGGAAATGTTTTACAATGAAACACTGTTCATTATTACGGCTTTTACGCTTCATGTAGCATCAAATGGAAATAAATCTCTGTTCCAATAACAACATTGGATGGGTTGGGATATTATTTTTATTTGTTTAAAATAATCTTCTAATCTTAATTTCTGTCTGGTTTTCAACAATTTATTTCTATGTAATATTTAGTTACCAAACCATATTTTCCAGAGGAATTTGTAAATTTCGTTTTTAATTTGAACATAAAAAAACCTATAAAGCCAAGTTAAAAATATTTACCTTTACCAAAATCTATTTTCATATGGTTTTTTGAACTAGTTATTTTAAAATACATTGGGGACAACATAACTCCTGTTGTTACTAAGGGGAAACATATGACCCTCTAAAAAAATACTAAAAAAAGAAGCTGTTGAATAAAAACACAAGTTAACCTGTAGATATCAGGCCTTTGTTGTATGAAATTCACGCATGGACGAATCAATTAACTCGTATTTTCTGTTAAATATGTTCTTGTATTAAAATCTATGAAGATTTGAAATTGGATGGTACAATAAAATTATTGCTTAAACATCGAATAAATATAAATTATTTCGAATTATATTTCCAGTATCTTTTTGAAAAGTAGTACGATTTTTACAATCCAATTACCACTGAAGATGAGTGTTTCTGTAACTTAAAGAGGTGATTATTGATCCCTTTAATCAGTGCGGTTTAGGATAATTGTAAGGTGGCTCCGGATGCAACTGTAATCATTACACCATTCTCGGCAACATCAGTTTAACGTTGGACTTCAAGAAAGGCAATATAATTTACTAAATAAATCTTATATTGGTTTCATTATTGTTTTCATTACACAATTTTATACCTTATCACAAAAACGTAGAACATAAATGTTTCATACTTATTCCATACTCAAAGACAGCCCTAGTAATTATTATTATTATTTATTCGTGACAAAAGTAATTTTTACATTTTTTCGTCTCTATGAATCTATATTTCCTCTGTGCATAGAAATTATAGTTTGTTTAACTGTACCTGTAAAAAATAATAATTGATTGACCTTGATTACGAAACTGTGATCATTTTCGATTAAAATATTTAAAATCGTCAAATAAATATTCCAATGTTCCATTGTGTTTTAGTTGGGCTATTCTTAGAAAATTCTTACAGCCGATTATTAGAAACATTTAAACTATACAAACGTTACTCATATCGATATGGACTTGTGTCGGTTTCCGTAGCAGGTAGTGTGAGCAATTGTAGCAAGGCGCGTGGGTATGCAATAACCGCAGTACTCGCCTGTATCATTATTGCTTACAACGCCTTGGTGCAGCAAGTGATGACATCCATTCTTAACTAATACAACTTTGATTTGTGTGATTAGGTTGAATTGACTTAAATGAACATTATTACTCTGCAGAAATTTTACGTCTTTCTATTAGCTTTTTACCACAGTTTATTTCTGGTATTATTTTTCATATATACATTGTTCAAAGACCTGCATCTTACAAATTGCTGAATCACTTTATTTCTTATTTTTAGTATTTAACATTATGAACGATTTAATAGCTTAAACTGAATCACAAATTAAATGTTATAAAACACTATTTAGCTATATCAGTACAACGTTTTGTATACTGATCTATAAACGTTATACGTCCTTAACATATATTATATTGGTCGCAAATTACATTTTATAAAACACAATTCTATATCAGTATAACGTTTTGTATGCTGACCTATAAACGTCATATATCCATAATATCGCCTATTATATTGACCTGAGTGACCTCTGTCGTTCAGGGGTCAATTATAATTTTCATTTTGATTTTCCTGGATTCCCCAATTATTTTTATTGCTATTAGAATTAATTTGCACATAAATTATATACCCTTTACAGCAGAAAGTTCAGTGTTCCGTTTCGGAACGTTGGTCACGTGATTTACAGTGGTGCCAATAGTTACAACCACAGCATAGGCATGCATAGACGGGCCCATATTTATTACACCAGAGATAATCCCAGAATTTAATTCAATTCTATTGGTGTACTTCAGTGCGGTACAGAATGCATAGGCTAGTCAGGAAATTAATCTCAGAAAGTTAAATACAAAGAGCCTTCCTTCACACAACCACAATTCAGGAACAAAGTCATTTAAGCCTCATATTACTTGTTTAGATGCAGATCAGCCAATTCTCTAAGGAAAACTGTATTGCAACTTTGATTATTCGAGCATTGTTCGAGATTCTACTGGTATGTAATCGTCTACTTGAATTTTTGCTACTCCTCCTTAATAACGAAGAGGAATACTACAGTCTTCTGCCTTCATAAAGCTTCGTTCCAAGTACCATTGTATTCGTGAAGGTTAAGACGTGAAGTAGTTAAGCAATTGAAAGGAATTCGTCTTGGAGAGTATTATAACAAAGTCCAACAAATTTACCAACAAAAGTTGGTTTTGGCCAGCTGAGAGGTAACCTTCTGAGACAAAATAAAACAAACAAAAAACAATTAAAACTTAACGACCTCTTTTCTCCTTTCCTCTTTTTCTGTCTCCAGACAACGCCAAAAACTTATGTTCTGCCGATTTGCCGATTGTAGATTTTTTCTCAAATCTTTTCTCAAAAGGGCTAGATCTCAATATTATCGATTAATAGTATTTTATTTAAATTTATTATTGTATTATTTAAATTTATCATTAGTGGAGAATTTTCTTACAGAGGTGCAGGTTTTTTAGGTTCTCTATAACGTTTAGGCAATTCATACTCACACAAATTTTGGACGACAAATTTTTTCCGACTAACGAAATTACACGCAGGATGTTAAACTAGGAAAGGTAATTGAATTAGTTGATTAAACGCCCCCAACATGTTTCACAGGTTAGTGTAAACTAATTTCAACCGCAAGATCTTTATAAATTAATCAAAAAATTGCAATAATACAGTATATAACACACATAACATTACATTACATAAAACTAACATAATACATAACATTAATACAACACTAAAAAACCCCGAAGAATACCAAAATACCAAAATAAAACAATAATTTATTAACAATGATTTAATAAATGAAACATTTTCATTACAATTCAGGGTAAAATATTTAAAAATTGATTATAAATATTGCACCTATCAATGCTAAGAATTAAAATTGAATCCCGTGTATTATTTTGAGAGGGTAATATTACTTTTTAAATTGGCTAGTAGAGTGAGTTTCAATGCAATATTTCAGTCGACCAAAAGGAAATTAAAAACCAATTTGTCTTCCCAAAGCTCGCAGTTCATCAATTAATTGATCAACGTGTCCAGCCCAAATTTGGGATCGGTAAAAATAACAACCAACTTACTGTAGAGGTCAAGTTACCTTCATTTTTTTAGTTTCTTTAAAAAATATATGCTTATACAGTAAGCTATTGAATATACGTGTTAAATAAAAATCAGCAATCCCCTACAAAACCAATTTTCGTGACGAGACGATTAAGTTCATCGATGTTTCAATTGAACCTGTTATAATCGCATATTTATGACGAAAAGCCCTTCCAGTTGATAATAGTAATACCAAAAACTGGCTGGGTAGCTGAGTGGTTAAGGTGTTTAAATGACATTTAAAAGGTCACCGGTTCAATCCTCAGAAAGGGTTAGTAACTTAGTGATGGTTCGAAACTGAACCCAGCTGTCACTGATCAGTGTGCTTTAAAATTTATCCTGGCTGATGAAACAGCTGATCTTAGTCCGTAATAAAACTATGTCATCTCACTGTTGTATTAATAGTCAAAGATTCTACTCTCATCCTTCACTCATATTTGGGATAAAATACCTAGGTGGCGGTCCCATCTCAACTATTTGATACTAATTATTGATATTATCATTTGTAAATTATTACAGTATATGTACATTGTTTGTTTTTTATACGGGGATTTGACAAAATACAACAGCGTCACATAATCAATTAAAACATTAATAAAAAAATGAATTCTTAAATTTTCAATTTTTTATTAATTAATCGGCCACCATGGATAAGTTGGTATGATTAAATACATTAAATTATTTAGAAGCTAAGTTGCTTTTTATTGTTTTTTTGTGTTTTATTACTAACACAACTAGGTAATGAAAGTTCTGCTAATTAACAAAACTGGCAACAATTCTATGAATTTCGTTGACGAGTCGTTCAACAAATTCTCCGTTTTACTATAATCAGACATAACTCAACAGCCACAAAAAAACCATTTAATATTCATGTTAACATTTTTACAGTAGATGATTTTTCCCCACAACGGTTGGAATTATACAGCAACAGAGCATAAACTATAACCAATTTACAAACACACTTAACTTCAATCTCGCTTTGGAAGCATTATAATTTTACTTTGGGTTTTTCTCAAATATAGAATTACACTAAGATGTTGTCGGGAGGATATAGCCGATACCCAGCTGAGTACAATGAGCCTTTGTGGGTCCAATACCATCTAGATCCCGATATCACTATCAAGGGACCGATATCAGGCCGTTACTGACCCATCTGCGTTACGATTACTATTGCTGATAGTCGATATCAATATTGTTTGACAATCGGAATAAAATATTCTCATTTAAATTAACAGCGAAAACTACTGATAAATAAACTATATATTAAATAAACTATAGCTTTTACCTACGGGCTTCACCTCGTTTGACTTCATAAGTATTAATAAAACTATGGTTTGGTTTTAGTTAAGCTGAAACAAAACAGAATACACTAATACAAACAAATAATCACACCTGATTTTAATAAGGTAATAAATTGAAAGAATAACAAACAAATAAGTACAGCTGAGGTATTTTTAACATTAGGTATATGGAAAAAGTTCCCTTTAGAAAGGAATTACGATCATAAAGGGCAATTTATGAAATAATGTATAGTTTTGCTCAAGGTTTCTCGTCATGGCGACCATTTTAAGTATGTTATGGGGGTGTGACTTTTAGTTTTCTCAAAAGTTCATAGGTACTTTGGGATTTATCTAAGGATATGTTGTGGAATATTTTTTACTACTAGGGAATAGAAGAATCTTCTGGGGTTTAGGTACATAAGAAATAGTCTACTAATTTTATTTAAAAAATCTAAATAATCAAAATATCGTTTCCGTGAAAATGTGTCAGTGTTAAACGTGTCAAATTTTATATTTTACATCAGTAAAATTAAGATATGAAAAAACAAATTTCTTCAAGTTATTAGTGTTGGCAATACTTCTGGGTATTACGATTAACGAGCTCTTTAAAGAAGCTAACATACCTAGCATTTGACTATTAAAATAAATGTAGGAAATTTAATTACTTTTATTTCAAATTATTTCATTTAATTACTCACACCTTATGTTTATATTTCTAGGTATTGTATACTCAACTGGTAACTAAAATATAAAAAATGAACCAGGCAAGTAATTGCTAGCCAATAAAAACTGTTCCCTACATTTAAAAATTCATTTATTTGAATATGAATTTAAGATGAATTTATAAATATCCACTTACACGTATTGTAACACAAAATAGTTGCCCTGAAGTAATTCTTTGTAATATCTCACATTTGATGTATATTAAAGCAATAAATAGTTCGTTAACGTTGACAAGTATCAGAAGATGAGAAAGGTTGGATACTTTAGAGCGATGAGCCAATATTGGCTTTGTTTGGACCAGAGTGGTTCATCGCTGGTAAAAGAGAAGATCAGCGTTAACTTCAAATAATATAAGATCGCAAAACTAGTTCTAAACCTCAGAAATCGGGTTTTACTAACGCTTAAATCGTGCAAAATATTATTTCGCTCATAATTTCTACATACAGGGCCGAACTTACCTAGGGGCGGACGGGGCGAGCGCCCGGGGCCCCCGGGCCTAGGGGGGCCCCGGAGGGGGCCCCTTGCACAGTAGTTTTTATTAATAACTTCGAAAATTAACCAGGCACTTACCGAATGCCCTTCTTTTTTAACAGCTTTATTGTCGTTATCCTATATTTAAGGTTATTGTTAGGGGAATTTTAAGGTATTACTAGGAACAAAATTCTTGACTCAAGGGACTTTTCCTCAGGGTTGCACTTTGCCCCGTGCTTAGGCCTAGTTTACACGAGCATAGCTGCTAGGCTGTGACAGACCAGTTTTAGTTCCAATGAAGCCGTTCACACGAACGTAAGGCCGCGGAGATTGAGTTGAAGGGGGCCCCTTCGCTTGGGGCAAAAATTACAATAAATAATATAAAAACGCTTGTCCTAACGTAGAACGTAACTTGTACAATTGTGTTGGGTTGAATGGAGATTCAAAGGAGTTGAATCTTACTTGTTGTTGTTACTTGTACCTTAATTGTTCAATAATTTTGAAAAAGAAAAAGATTGCTCTGTTTATGTTTTATTAAATGTTATTCTTTTACCTCTAAGTATATACCAATCATGATTTTAAGGGGCAGAAGTTTATATTAACCATTCAATTAAAAGGTTTTGTAAAATAGTTATTAGGTTATACGTCGAAATTTGGATCTCCAATTTAGTCGTTAGAGTCAAAATCATACAGCACCAGAACGATAAAAAAAATTATATAGACATTTTATAACATCTAGGGTCGTCTGATGTTAACAAAAATTACATTTATTGGGAGCGGGCGAGCGTTGTCGACTGAAATCGTAAACAAGAAATTGAAGAAATGAGCAGAAGCAGCTGCAACAATAAATGATAATGAGCTGATAAGGGATCCTGTCTAGTCCTGTCTGTCTTACGCACGCGCATACACATACATACAATGCTTTATCGCCTATCCAAAACAATTTAAATCACTTTACTCCCAGTGTGTTTTCGGTTGACATTGTCGTACTTTTTTGTTGTATTTTATTAATAATTCTGCAAAAACTACAAAGAACAAAGCTGAAGTGAGTAATGTTGTATTGAATGTTATGTTTGTGTTGTATTAATCGATTATATATTGGATACATTTAAATATCTTTCAGTTTTTCATATAAATGGTTAGCTTCAACATTTTACTCGTCAAGAAAAAACTCAAACTTGTTAAGTTCTTAATGGTACTTTCATGCTAGGACTATACAAACGAGAATTCCATACCAAAACCATTATGAAAATAAACATAAGTCATAGTTTATGGTTTTATAGTTTTAGTGCAGCCAAGAAATGTAGGAAAAGGGGGTTTTAATTGCCAGGCCAGAGGCCAACATATCAGATTGGGAAGTGACATTTATAGGGAAAATAACTATGTTCTAAACCGAATAATGATTAATCTATAAAAAGTAAACTTTAAAACTATTTTGACTTGTATCTTATAAACGTAGTAAAAGGTTTGTTAGTAAAATCATAGTAGTAAGTTATAAAATAAATTAAAGTTTTAAAAGTTAATGCTATCTCTGACTTACAGCACCTGTTTAAATATAACTTATTCCATTAATTAATGTCAGTTATTTTTTATTTGGGTTTTCGTTTTCATTCAAGCACCAAATAGATTGTGTATTACAGTCAAAAATAAATTTAAATTAAACCTTTTACAAGTATGTGTTATTTTATTTTTATTTTATCTATAATTTTCATTATTTTTTGCAAAGGTATTAGGCCTGCATTTTAATGTATTGCAAAAATGTGTAAGGTACCTGCTAGATATACAATTTTTATAAATACAGTTACACCAAAAACAAATCATGACACCGTACATTGTAGCTATTTTCAGACTTAAATATTACATAAAATTAGTTTATGCAAAATACAGCATACTATTCTAACAGGTTTACATATTAATTCACCTTTACATTGCCTATTTAAAATTATTGTGCATGTAATATGCGTTATATTGTGTACCACATATTCTCGTATAATCATACTGGGGGCCCCATCGGCAAATTTGCCCGGGGCCCCTGAAGTCCCAAGTCCGGCCCTGTCTACATAACGTTAACCTTTATTATTATCACTGCATTATCACTAACTCTTATAAGTACGGGTTTTTTAGTTTTTTTAAATTTAGTTAAAAAAACTATATTGAGCGAGCTGGTCTAGTGGTTAGAACACGGGACTTCGGTCCAAGAGGTCCCAGGTTTAATTCTGCAAAATTACCAATGGATTTGATCTAAATGATAATTCCGCAACCCCTAAGTCTAGCCTGAAGTAATGTGAAAACAACCCCGGGCTTGTGCCTAGTGTCTTAGAACAAAAAAATAAAAAAAGGATGGCGTTGTTTGAAAAACGTTATTACAGACCACACATTTAACTGTTGATTTTATAGTTATTTAAAGCTAGATTTCCTTGATTATAGTTTATTTATAATTTATTACGTAACTGTATATTTTGTAATATTTCCCCCACAATAAGTCACTCCAAACATAATTACAATCTGTTAGGTTTATCAGTGTTACATTTGCTATTGGAGAAGCTAGGATTACCTTGGTAAAGCCACAAGTGTATTTGCCGCCAATTCAGCCCCTAAGCGGGTTATAGAGGGTTAGCCTTCGATAGGGATGACTGGTTTCTTTCAGGACATAACTTCCTTCCAGTCGATTTCCTTCTGTAAACGGCGTGTGTGGGTTTTGTTAGTTCAATGTTAATCGAAAAATCCTCCACATTTTTAGTACACAGTAACTTTTTTCATATACTGTATTTAAAAAATTAGTATAAAAATATTTAATGAATTTGTATAATGTTAAGTGTTTATGTTCTCTTAGGTGTAAATGAAACAATGAAAATTATAAGATTCAACTACAGGCATTTCCATGCAATCCACGCACCTTTCAACAGTCAGGTTCATTGGTTTAAAATCTAAAATTGTTTACTTTAGGCATAATATAATTTAAACTTATTTTTGATGGATACAAGTTGTTATTTGTTTTTTTTTTACACAATTACGAATTAATATCTTCAAGAAGAAATGCTAATTGGAATGAATATAAATTTGAAATAAAAACTTCACTAATATTTTTTTTAGAATTTTTAATTTCATGATTTTTTTTAGTACGTTGACTGGAGGTCGATAGTTTTACCAATTGAGTATTCATGGAAGCAATAAAAGTGAAATATAATACAAATTGAATAGTGTTTGTGATATTTCAGCAATTGATAAAATTGAATCGTTCTGCAGCCCTCTCGAGATCTGATAAGATTCTAGATCGGACATTTTAATCGAAACAGATGTGTCTGCCTCAGTCTGGCTTGCTAAAAGTAAATTGCAGCTGACAATTCAATTACTAAATCGTGTTACTTCTTAATCTTAAACTTTCCATTCGGTAATCGTTTTCTAACAAACGCACATCAATTAAACATTGATCTAATGTTGTACTGTAATCCTATACCCTGACTATTATTAGGTACTAGCTGGCCCGACAGACGTCGTTCTGTCCTAATGTGGTTTTATGTCAAATGCTCGTTCGGTTGAAGTTCGTTCGCTACGCTCACTCACCTTTAGGTTGGAGCTCGTTCGTATGACTCAATCACGTCCTGGTTGAAGTTCGTTCGCTACGCTCACTCACCTTTAGGTTGGAGCTCGTTCGCTGCGCTCACTTGCCTTCAGGATAGCTCGTTCGCTACGCTAACTCGCCTCCACGTTGAAGTTCGTTCCATACGCTCAATCACCTTTAGATTGTAAATTAGCTGTTATCATAAATAAAAATAAAAAAATAGTGCTGCACCCTGTTGGTAAACCTATTAACTTTTTAATGCTATTGAACATTACAGAATCAAATTGTTTAGTTGCACCAGCTGTTAAGATTCGTTAATTCCATTTAAATATGAGTACTCATAAGGTTAACATGGGAAACTCCAGAGCCACTGGGGCGGAGCCCTATTGACGGGTCTGCACCAAACTTCACACAAACCATCCTTGAATAATGCTTAATAATGCCTGAAAGTTTCATTACAATCTGTCGAGCGGTTTTCGAGTCCATAAAGGACAAACATACAAATATACAAACATACAAACATACATTGGATTTTATATATATAGATATATATATATTTGAGGATGTTTGGTTAAAGTAATCGAAACAGTTGAATTTGATTACCACACAAAAGATTAGGAACTATATAAACAATTTATTGGAGTAAGCATTTATTAATACTACTTCTCTAACAGATACATTGATTTACATGGATTTGAAGCAAACAAATACATACTCTTGTTTTCCATAAAAATACGTCAATTTTATTCTCGCCTCGTAGAGCGAGGGTTGTCAAATCCTGTAAAAGTTTGACCCACTTTCGAACATCAAACTGCAACCAGCTGTCAAAGTTCTCGGGGATTTAAATATGGACGGTCACTGATTTAAACTGAATTTAGATCAAGTATGTACACCATGGCACACATCTTGCATCCGCTCCAAAATAATATACAAAATAAACATGGTCTTAAGTTGCGTAATATAAATGTGATTTTTACAAAAACCTTGATAACTTGAAACATGTATTGGGTAACAAATCTCATCTTACGAGTCTGGTAAAAAAACACCATCATATAGATAAATAAATGACGGCCTTTCATTTAAAGTATAACTGATTTAAAATTGGTTGAACATAATCTAAAACATGAATCATGTAAAATATGTTCGTTATATGTTACAAAACAATAGGAAACAGGGAGCTTCGAGATGCCTTGAATATTTATTTTGCAAGGAATAAAAATAAAGTATTGTTTTTATTCATTTCTTAACCTTACAATGTAAACATAACAACAGCGGTAATCACGATTTTGAACCAACTACTTCACGGATTTTCATGATTTTTGTATTGAAAGAAAGATAATTTTGAGAACTAGGGAATGTCGAAGCCATAATTTCAGTTTAGGCTTTCAGTTTTTTAGAAATCATATATTAAAACTTGACAGGGTTTTTTTATTTCACGATTCTGAATCAACCACATGGCGGATTTTCATGATTTTTGTGTTGTAAGAAAGATAATTTTGAGAACTAGGGAATGTCGAAGCCATAATTTTAGTTTAGGGTTTCAATTTTTTTTGAAATTAGGTTTTAAATTTTATAAGTCTAGCAGCCGACCCTAACATTCTACTCTAGCTTTTGGTATAATACCATTTGCTTAACGTAACAGCTGTAAACATTCAGCGTTTTCTACACAAATTAAGCATTTGGATGAAAATGAAAGTGACATTATTAAAATTGACTTATTTATACTATGTGTAATGCTATAATCATTGATACGTTAATTTATTCGGTAAGAGGACGAGAGATTATTTAAATATACATAGTGAAATACTAGATTTTCTAATTTATTTTTTTGAGCAGTCCTTAAAATACTTAGTTTGTTTTAGTGCAATATAATTTGTTTTAACTAACAGCTGGTTGAATAAAAAATATTCTATAGAACTATGAGGTTAGTTAATTTACTCTGTGATTTTGTCATTGATCATAGGAAATAAGTAAGATTCTATAACCATTGCTGTATACGAATCAAAGCTCACGATTCTTCAAAAGAAAGCTTTTTAAAACTATTTTACTACTCGACTTTTTGAGGAAAGGTTGGGGAAATAACAATGAAAACATGTTTTAATTCATGTTGGTAGCTTTTTCTTGAATTTAAATTTTAAACCGCTTAAACTATGCTTGAATTAGTAGTAGACACACTATATACAGTTTTAATGGACAACTCGATTCCCGTACGTAGGACGGGCCAACAGCTCCTAAAGTTTTAAATTTTAAAAAGTCTAGCAGCTGACGCTAACATTATACTTTAGCTTTTGGTATACAGTAACAAGGCGTATAAAAGAAGGCGTGTGCATAGTGACGTCACGTGCGATTTGAACGTGTTTTATTTTACCAAATCATATGTTTTCTTGTATAATTTAAAATAGCATTGAAATAATTAACCAGTCCAGACTAATAGATAATAACAAGCTATAAAAGTTTATTTACAAAATATAATATAATGTATCTACATTTTAAAAACATTTAGATAAAAAGTATTCAGCATCAACATGATTAGACTCTCCTTAGAATACAATCGTGTATATTTCCTTTAATCACGGAAACACAAGTATATAAATGTATATAATAAAATGTATGTTTATTTTCAAAATGAAAAGTTTGCTGAGGTTTGGCGTTTCGTGCTCATTGATATTCTCTGGATGCAAAGAAATGATATTATGTTTTAGGTCCCAAGCTATTATGGGCTATACTATTCGAGCGCCTTGTACCCTATATTCTCGCCCTGGCCTGATTTTCTCAATGCCGATGTCTAAATAATGATCCTACCTTGATATTGAGTATCTAGACAAATGGATTTTTAATTTATGAAATATTTTTTTCAGATTTCGGTGATAATTTTTTCCTGTATGTAACAACACGAGTTATTTTAAATTTAGGAATTTTTTATCTATATAAAACGTTAAAATCTAAGAAGCCATCGATTGTATACATTTAACAAATTTGATTCCACGTGAAATGTTAGTTATTCAATAATGGGAAACTATAGTTAAAGTTAGTGGTTATAAAAGGTTGAAGTTTTTTTTTCGCTCTCATTTATGACCTTTCACTAATAATATATCGTATAATTTAATAACAATAGATCTATTTACCATAAAATGTACGTGATACAAAATGGACTCCTTAAAATGCATTACATGATATACGGTTGTGCTTGCATGGCCTCAAAGATTAAGACCATTCGAGTATCTGTTTACAAGTTATCCTCAAAGAAATGTGCACAGACAATTATTTTGGGTATTTCAATCAATAGATCAAATTTTCATGAACCCCACTAATAGTATATTTTGAGCAATAATCACCATAGTTGTTGTATACAGATAAACAAACTCATTATATTGTCCTGCTAAGCCAAAGTCGTTTATATCGTTATGCTAAGCCCCTCAGTTAATGCTTTTCGAAAAAGAAAAGTTGATGATTTCGAACAAAGTTATTGCTGGTTTTTGTTTATAAATCAATAAATTGTTCTGCTGAATCCCTATGTCGATACTAGATTGAAATGAAATGAAAACAGTCCTTTATTTAAAAAAAATCCTTAAAAATTTAGGCTCCTCTTAGGAAGCCACAATGTCTTACACTAAACCGTAATGGTTCATAGAACAGTCTACGTGATTGAGATACATCTTTTTTACAGTACATTTTTAATCTAAAACTATGAATTCAATTCTGGACTAAAATCAGTAGTAAAAAGTCTGAAATCAAAATGTTTAGGTAACTAAAGCGAATGAAACAAAAAATTAAAATATTTGGCTTACAACCCAATTTATGTTTTAGATATATTTTAAAACAAATAACTTTCCGATATGAGACAACACCGGGCATCTACCTAAAAAATGGAAAATGTTTTCGTCCTCTTGAAAATTAAAAAGTGAACAATAGAAATTTTGTCCTAAAATCCAAAGTTTCGATATTCGATTCGAATAACATTCTTCCTAATTTTGTATATGCATAAACATATTCTCCTCTTATCTCCCCCTAGTCATTGATCGATTTCGAGCTATCATCCACCAGGTTTTTTTATAGGTGAGCATATCGTGTAGCTAAACCCAAGGTATGCTCTATTTCGAACAATACTTTACAAGCTTCTAACCAAATCCAACGAAATCATTTTCAAGAATCACGCTTCATCACAAGTACAAACATCTTGAGTCCTTATCAACCCCGTCACCCCAGTGGTTCTGGCCCTGGTCCTGGTCCGGCGGCTGAGTGAAGCTGGTTTTCTCTCCCAGGACCGCGAGATCATCCCCGACCTTACCTAGCATCTGCGGGCTCTGCCCCGCTGGCTCCAGGACGGGTCAGGTGATGCTGCTGTTAGTCCCGTCTCGAGAAACTGGTCTAGAGATACTCAGTGATCAAAAAACGGGATTGACCAGACACTGTTGGAATATCTGATTAAAATAAATTAGTCCTAGTGATAGTTTTCAACTTATTATGATTTGAAATCGATTTTAATTGTAACGTTGGAATACTAATACAAAGTTGGAAACTTTGAACTATAAATTATTCACCCCGTGGATTAGTCATAAAATTGTATTAACTCAACTAATTTCTTTCTGAGTGCGACAACTTTTAATTACAATTTCTACTTTGGAAATTAAACAGAACTTTTTTGTAATTGAATAAGGATGACACTATTTATATACGATTTGTGAGATAGAGTGGCCTTAGGTCCAAGAACTATTAAATTCCTGGTATATATACTCGAATTTCTGGAACGGGTAGCTTAATTATGCTGTCCCTTCGTCAAAAACTTAATAAATTCATTGGTGTTGATATTACAGACCAAAGAAAATTCTTTAAATTTAACAAATAATATACTAAATGTTTTAACAAATTATAGCTTTTTTGTGGCCATGTATAAGTTTCCAATTAATTTTTTAAATATCATCCAAGGAATTCCCAATTTGAAACTCAAAACATTAGGTAATTAATATTTATCATTCTTTACTCGGAGGTGTAACAATTACCACTATTGGAAGAATTAAATTTCCAAACCATCGCCACATTTTAAATTACATCAGCAACACCTGCTAACGTAGGTTAAGCTCATTACAGTTCCCATGTAATGTAAAGAGCTGTGTAATGTTTCGTATTGTAATGAAACTACTTGTAATGCGTTGTAAAACCTGAATGAACAATACCGTGTCGGTGTAATGGTTGTCACACTTAAACTTTTCAAATTATTTAGTTCAGCATATTTGAAATACGCAAATCTAAAAATACTTTGATTAAATTTTGATTAAAACTTGATTAAAACAGTCTACTACTAGGCCTACATAGCACAAATCAAGGAACCAATGTTCGTCCAACAAAATGCTGTTAAAGTAGTTTTTACGCGATGTTTAATCACTAAACCTTATTGGCAATAGATTTTTTCACCGTTTGAAGTCTTATCTTGGTGGTGATTTTAACGAAGTTTTACTAAACATGTATGGGTAAATCTATAATAATACTATTGTTTCAATGTATTTGTGTTTAATTTGATACATTTATGACGGAGTATAATTTTTTGTCAAATTCCTCATAGATCGATTTTTATCAGGAGGGGTAATATCGTCATATCTCGTATTGAAATAGTAAACTGATTTTTTAAATTTTAAGTTGGTTGCAACAATAGTTATTTGTGTAACTAGTGAGCGAAGTGGCACTTTGCTGCACACCAAAGAAATGTCTACTCTCTAGTGTAGCAAAGGCAGTTTGCATTCGCGTTACACATTAAATTTTTCCTACAGTTACTATAAAGCATATAAATAATTTGTCTTTCAAACACTGTGCAACACGTCTTTAGGTTAGGTTAAATCCAAACGTTGAACGAAATTGAAAACGCTGCACCAGCTGTTGGTAGTCGTTATATTTTTAAGTGTTGCCAACTTATTTTCAAGGGTACACGTATTACGTGCTCAATAAAAGCGCGCTGTTTTGTGTTGTTTGGTTGGAATACTGGTGTGCTGCAAAAAAAAAAAAACTGTGTGGTAAAAGTAAATAGTGTGGCAAAGGTAAGTAGACGCAGCAATTAGCAACTTTCTGTGCAAGGAAGGCCACTTTGTCAGGTGACTGTAAGAAACATTTATTCCTTGTTGTAATTACTTGTATAAACTTTGTTTATTAGTATCGATTATTTTACAAGATATAAAGTGCATAACTATATCTATGTGATTGTTGAAACTTTGAATTATATCAACAATATAACACAACAATATATCAACAATATTTGAATATAAGCAATCTTCCAATGCAAAATAATGGCCTAGTTTCAGCAGAGGGTGTATGTGTGTGTGTCTGTATGATAGGGAAGATGAAGAAATGTATTCTATTTTATTACGTGTTATGTTACAAACTTTGTCGTTTTTTTTGTAAATGTTTGCTGTTATTATTATTTTTAGAGCTTAACTGTAAGAAAGGATCATGAGGTCCTAAGTTCGCCTCAATAAAGAAGGTTTGTCATTTAATTTTATTTCAATAAGCATGGAAGAAATATTAAATTAAATCAACAATATTCAATATTGTACTGGTTGCATTGTACTTCTGTCCCGTTCCTCTGTGGGCTAGAGAGGGGGTAGTAACCCTTGTTGTCCCGCCGTGGCACGCCCCTCTACCCGCCATTTTGATGATTTTGACGGGCCAACTGCCATTCCTCTGAAAGAAACGAATCAAACTTAAAAACCAGAAGCAAATGATTAATCAATAAGCTGTGTAAATCTAAGAGGTGTGTAAAAATGGTCAAGGGACGTAGAATCGTCAGTTGAGACAAGTTTCATTATTGCTAAGTTTTTCAGTATGAGTGAAGGTCTGGTAATGACCATGAAATTATTTAGTTTTCATTCACCGTTGATATTTCTTTTGAAGGTGGCTTGATTTTATGGACTTAACACGTGCTTTGCAATGAGGCAAAATACTCTTGAAAGAATTATATAGTCATTAAAATTCACTGTAAAAACGTTTACACCCACTATAAAATTTGTCATACAGTAGAAACAAAGCTTTACCGCACTACTTAGAATTCTGAACACCTCTTTGACTTAACTCAATGTTTTAGGAAAAATTGAAAAATTTTGAAAAATGCAAAGAAACTAATTGCAAATCGAACAGTTTTAAACATTTTAAAATCCTTTTATTTTGTTGCCCGACCAATACTATTGTTGCCAATTAATTCTTAACTTCCGGAAATTCTACCTCAAAGCTTTAAATTTCCACAAGGATATAGACCGGAGCAATTTCAAGGAAATTAATAAACAAATGTTACTGGGTTCTTGATCTATCTTAACGATCTCAGTTTGTTATTTAACTTACTATCCACCCTGAATAGATACACAGATACCACTTATATTTTATAATATTGTTTCATGCGCCACCTGTATTGTGTTAGAAGACGTTTATGAGAGACATAAAGAAATGGTTAGTCACAAGTTGGGAGCTAGTTTTATAATTCGATTTCTGAATCCAAAAACAAAATTAAAATTTTGATTTAAAACAACTACCTTGATTTCCAAACTTTTAAAACCCGGCCTAGGTTTTCACCAACTGTCATTTTAACACAAAACTTTTAAACTAAGTGGTCACACGGGAAAAAATTATTAAATTAAATAAAAATGAATGTAAATAAAGGATGTAAGCCGTCCTGACATATGCAATGCATCTGACAAAACAGCTCAGGCATTTACATTTGATGGGGCATTTAAACCGAGGCGTCTCTCGCCATGTTTTATTTCCATCAACATTTTCCCTGGAGTCACAGTTTAAACATACAAGTGTTCAGAGTCGTTCTTTAATTGCGTTCAATTATCCCGTCCCTTTTTAGGATGTTTTTAACACTAACGCCCAGAAAAGGAGTAACTAGGGGACGCACTTGGTACTTTTTATTTTAAGTATATTCAAAAACTACAATTAAAGCAAATTAAAGAGTTACCAGCTTTGGTTTGGATTGAATCCTTGTATAAAAAAAAACATTTAAAAATAGTATTACATTTTTCTTTAGGAATTGAACTGTAGTTACAATTTGACCTTTTACGATGGTTATACTTGAGGTGTTGATCATTGTAATAACGTAATATAGTTTAGGATGCCCTCAGAGTTAAATTTTATTTTATTTCACACTAAATTCAAGCTAAAATGATCACTAAAAAGGTTAAACAAATTAAAACAATGATCTTAACAGTATTTAGCCACGAAAAATATTTTAACCATACAATACACGAAAACAAACATAAACACTTGAATGCAACTCATTGTTTTAATATGCAATGACTTTGGGGGATGAATATGTTTGGCTAAAATTAGCCAAGTTACGCCCAGGGCTCACCGAGTACATATTCCTCAATAATATTGCCTTTGCAATAAATCAAACATTCTGTTCTACTGAAATGCTAATATTAGTTAATCACTAAAATTTGGTCCTTTAAATATCGTAATGTATGTTTAGAAAGGTATTTGTTTCAAAATAGTGGAAGATGTTAACATTACTAGTACTAACAAATTTTAGTTACACTATGAGTATTAATGAAGACTGTAAATGTTACTATAAGAATTACCTTAAAAGTTTTTAAGGTAATTATTATAAAATACATTAAACGAACGTTCAAATGCGTTATGTATACAATAAACTAATGTTTTATATAAGAAGTAAAAATCTACTAGGGAGTATGTTTAGAGTACCAACACTTTACAACGATTTACAGTTAGTTCCTACCTGTGCTCTCTTGGGTCCAGATCTGGTCCCCGGTGCCGGGACGCCCAGCTTCCCGCGGGACGCCAGGACCGGCCTCGTGAGAAAGGAGTGACACAGGTCAAAGGTCACTTCAAGGGCAGCATCCAGTACGGGGCACCGGTCTGGACCATACAGGACGAGGACTGTTAGCTTACGTAACTATACGACTAACGGATGGTGAACTAGCAAACAAGTTATGATTCAAACATTATTTGATTTCGACGAAACATTTAATAAGGAAGTATTTTGATAGATTTGTTTCGCAGAAACAGAGGGAAGTAGGAAACTGAGTTAGACGGTGGGTTCCTTTCATAATGAGCTACTTTCAAACTTGGTGAAATTTCTTAAAAAAATTCCCAACCATAATTAATTATTTTAACATTTTTATCTAGAGACTTGTTGAACAATTCAAGTGACTAATTAAGGACATGTTATCGTATCAAAATAGAACGTGGGTAATTTTTTAGAATGTTTTGTTTACACGAAAATTATAATAACATCTTTTATAAAAATGTTTTATTTCATAAAGAATAAAATAAATGTCAAACCTTTTTAGACTATAAATGAGTATCAATATTTTCTCTTTGAATGTATTGTTGTTTCTGGTTAATTCATGCCTATAAAGTTCAAATAACATACAAAAATACTGAAAATTGAATTTATAAATTTATACAATCTTTAGCAAATCCAGTATGAGTGTATGAGCAAAATGTATGAGTTAAACCCTTTATTTATCTACTGATTTTTCACACCTTTTAAGTTTTGAAGAAACTATTTACTATGATTTTAAATCATTTACCTTCATATTTTTTTAATAAGATGATGACTTATAAATTTATCATTACATAATTTCATTCAAAATATTTGTTTTAATAGATTAAAATACTCTTTACATTTTTAAATTATTGAGAAAAGTGTAAGATAAATAAACTAAGCAGTTAGTAAGTTAAATACCACTTCATACAAGTGACGTCGTGATAAAACAGTAAAATCTTCTTATGATGTATAAATCAAAAGATTATTTCTGGAGTCTAATCCGTTTTTAATGAGCGTGGTTCTTTTCATAATCGTAATTCTCAGTAAGTTTATTTTCATACATCTTTCAATATTTTAAGTTAAGGTAATGTCCCTATAAGGATAAACCTATTACCGTAGAGGCTTGGAAAGACCTACCCGGGACCGATTTACTTTTTCATTTTGACGTCCCCAGAGCAACTGTAATATTTTATGGGGAAAATCACAAAAACTGCAATAACCTTTTAACTTACATTTTATGGAGTTTGTAAGATTTTGTTTGGATTTAAAAAATAACCTAAAAGTGAATTTTGAAAAATTATTCGAACCGTTTTTAAATCTGATTTTCCATTTTTCTATTGTTTTTTTTATGGGAAAACCACCATAAAATATCATGCACTCATGCAAATATACAAACACACACAGATATCACTTCGAAAACCACTTCTTTCGGTTCAGGGGGCCCAAAACTGGTATTTCCATCCAAAAATCAAACTCTACAATTTTTACAAAAACTATACTCTCTCCATAAGTATAGGAGGGCAAGTAAAATACCTGAATGAAAAGAAAAATATATTAGAAAAATAGACTAGCCTATTCCTTCCACTTGTTGAAGTGTAAACACACCTATAATTCAATTCAATTCAATTTATTCAGAAAACGAAACATTACATATAATTTTTTACATCAAATACTCTGAAAAGAAAATCGTGAATAATTAATCACGTGATGTGAATTAGTGAGTTTCCACGTATAAAAGTTCAAATCCTTAATTCGCACATGAACGATGTCGTCGGTTTTCAACAACCAGACCTGACAATAAAAAGCCGAGCGAACTAGGATCATTAACAGGTGCTAGTCCCGGCTTTTGGCTCAAAGCAAAAACTAACTCAGCCAACTTTCACCCCCCTCCCGGACTTTCTACCCCTTTGACTCCCTCAACACTTTCTGGCCCTCTTTATTCCTCTCGCTTGCTTTCATTACTTCCGTCACTTTTTTCAATGATTTCATACCGCCTCTGGAAAATTAATCGTGTAATAATTTATCCTCAAAATTTAAATGGCTTAGGTAGAAAACCAACCATCAAAGGTCGATGGATACTTTACATTGATATATTTGTATTAGCGTTTCTTTGGTTACTATAATTTGACAGGCTTTGGTTTCCAATAGGCTGTTGCAATAAATTAATCACTGTAAAACAGGAATACCTAAAGCGTTTGTTTATATGACATCCAGATATAATCGTGAGTAACAGTTTTTTTTTTTATTATGTATAAAAACGTAAATTGGTTACATACTGATGTATGAAATTGTAATAGATTTAAAAATCTTTTCACTTACAAAATTAGTGTTTATTTTTACTCGAACGAATGTCTAATGACGAACAAATTCTAAATCTAAATTCTTTGATTGAACATCTATAAAATAATACCTTTTCAGCAAGAGTAATTAAAATAAAATCGCTAAATTATTGCTTTGACTAAGTAAATAAGGGGTTAAATCACTTTCAAACTTCTTGTAACTTTCGAACCTAACCTAACCTAAACTTACGTAGTTACGTATGTAGTTACATTGTAAAGGGGAAGAACAAAATTAAGCTTACAAAATGTAAATCTGCGATGGAAGTGTTTAGAAATGCTTTGTCTACGTCAGCACATCAAGTAATTGTATTAACCCTCATCCAGCCACTCACAAACAGTTTAAAGTACTTCCACTTTCAAAAGACCCAAATCCCTTTTAGTGAAAATAGACATACCATCACGCATACATTTAAAAACCCCGGCCACAGCGAACCTACAGACTAAGCAAATTTTCATTTGTCTAATTTTATTTTTAAGAAAATATATCTACAAAAAGGTCTTTTAATTCCCAATTTAAATAACACTAGATTTGACGAGGGCTTGTTTGCTGCTACTGGGAAGCGAAAATGTGGCCTTTGATCGCAGGTTAGTTGTATGTGATGAAATAAACAAATTAGATAAATTTGATAAAAATATATCTGTAAATAGGAATGTTAAACATACGGTTTTCCGTAACCTTTATTGTACCTTTCTCACCACTCGATATAGCTGGTTCACGAACTCAAACGAGTGTATCTATCTCCACACATTCATAGCAAATCAATATCTGACAAAAAATACTCGAGTTAGGTTCACGGACACACATTATAATCACTGACCATGCTATATTTTTCTATTTTGTACCATTTATTAAATATTTATTAATTAAAAAAAACCCCTAAATCCACAATTCTTACATATTTTGTTAAATATATTTGGTTTTACAGTGTTAAGAACTTTTGTTTGATTTAAGTCCTGACTTTAGTCAATTTGTAATACGGTTTTGTTACTGAAATTCGCTCATGAATAAAGACCTTATTTATTTATTTTATTAAAAAAAATATTTTCCACTAATATTTGAATTTTACTTCAATTTCCTCTACTCGTTTCTAAACTAACCCCCTATGTTTGAATTAATAGAGATGTAGTTTATAGTAAGGGGTGGGGAGAGATATTCATTGAGTATCGCATAGTAACGGTCAGAGAGCTAGGTGGTCCAATGGCGACCTAGGAGAGGGGCTGATATCAAACCGGGCTACAATTGACCCTGAGATACTGCGATAGTTGGGGCTAGTTCAAGTTGCGATAGTTCAGTTATAAGTTGTATCGCGACCGAGCTAGCTCTAGTGGTGTAGACGGGAAGTCGTGGATTTACTTGGTTGAAAATATCCCTTTGATTTTTAACCAATTTAATTTTCTGTTTTAATCGTTTGGATTTTTAATTGTTAAATTGCTTTTTAAGTTTAAATATTTTTGATAATTTTTTGTTGTTTTTTATTGTGTGTTATTTGCTTATAGTAGTTTGCTTGATAGTTAGTGTTAAAACGTTAATACACAAATAATAGTTTAGTTGCTTTTTGATAGTTTAATTCTTGTTAGTTGCCTTAAGTTGAGTGATTGAATAATTTAATTGTGATAGTAAGGTTAGTTCACTTTTTTCACCAAACACTTAACAATTATTTAATGTTATAAATAGCAAAACTATTTTTTTCTGTAGTTTAAAAAGAAAAGCTATTTTAATTATAATTTTTACATTGTATTATTTTAATATTGTTAGCTCTAAAATAATTTAATTAATTAATTATTTTCCATACTGTCCAACTTATTTTATTTGTAGTGGTAATTTATAAACACAAGAACTATAAACAAGTTAGGAATTTAATTAAACTTAGTAAATTAACTTTTCTTATTTGATAATTAATATTTCTAATTTTTACTTTATCCGTGATAAACCCTTTTGACCTAATAAACTAAAATTTTAAATTAATCTTAGCACAATTTAGTTACAATAATACACTTTAGTAAAATATAACTTGTCTTCAAAACACATCAAACTCCATTAAACCAACACCAATTCAATCTTTAATTTTAAAATAACCCACCTAATCAATCCCAATATGTTCACCGTAACCAAACAATAAATCTAACAATGGAAACCGTAAAATGCTCTTCCCCCAACCTTAAGCGTAAGTCCGCCGACCTCCCGTGCCAGGATGGTAAGCGTGCGCGATTAGCTCCTGGGAGTCCCAGGGGGGAGCTCCACGGAGCCACCCTGGAACTTCCGGGAGTGGCGGAGGCCGAGGCGACCAACAACAACTACAAGACTCTGGAGGAGGAGGACACTCCGTCCTTCGGGAGCGACTCTGAGGAGAAGGAAGTGGTGGAGTCTTCTGTGGCATCGACCCCGGTGACGTCACGGGAGGAGATGTACCAGAGGTAAGTCCTGGAGGTAGTGTTGAGGTTCTGGAGTGCGGTGGTGCAGTAAGATTTAGTATGGAATCTCTGATGGAACCTAAGACAATGGTTTATATATTTTTTTAAGAATTGGCTTAATATCTGTAAATAATCCTTCGGATTGTTAAAGATTTATGTTAAAATGTATAAAGTTTTAATGGGAAATCGCCAGAAATGTAGTAGGGGAATCTCTGGTGGAACCTAAGAAAACTGTTTTTACCTTTTTTAAATATATATCAATTTAGAGTTAGTTCCAAAACATAGTATTTTCACATAATGGCTAAAAAATATGACAAAAACATCGACAGTTTGCCCTGACAGCAGAAAGCCACTGGGTTTTGCAGATATATAGAAAAATTCGAAGTGAAAAGGTCAGGAGAATAGTGTACACACACCCCTGCACTGTTTTGACTGTAAAAGATACTAATCCACAAAGAAAAGTAAATTGTACCAAAATTTGGTTTTGCTAGTAGTAAATATAGTCTCCAATTAAGTAAATAAACACTTTATTATCTGTGGTAGTATAGCCTTTGCTGAATGGATATGAAAACACTGGTAGACATCAATTATAGTAGAATTGCGTTTTCAGAGGTTATAATATCTTAATTTATCATGTCTAAAAACTGGAAGAAATTGGGTTTAAAATTAAAGGATTAGGAAAAGTATACTCTTAAAGAATGATTTTCCATTTTTTTTCTTCGTCAAAAGTGTTTAATCTGATAAATAACTAATTCATCAATTAACCATCAATTAAGTAATTTCTTCATCCATGCAAAAGTTGCTAACACTTTTATCCGTCTAAACTCCATACTTTACAACCTGCCAAGTTAATAATTTACAAGCATAAAAAGTCCAAAAGGAGTTGTCAATAATTTTGTATTGATTATAGACTCTTCGACGGTTACAACGTCTTACAAAATTTTTGAACTCATTTCATATTCAGTTTTTATCCTATATTATTCTTTCGTATGTTCACTATCTAACCCTTAACCGTCTTCCAGATACCAACCATGGATTCTGAGCGCTTATGGTGAGCTCAAGAAAACCAAGACGATCACCCTGAAGAAGTACGACCGCATTATTCGCACGCTCAGGGGACTGATTCCGAACATGACGGAAAACTCTAAATTTCGCTTCTGGGTGAGGACGAAGGGCTTCTTCCTGGGACCTCCGGACCCAACCGGCAACCAGGACCTCTACGTCACCTGCTCCAGGGTGAGTGAGAAATAAAAAAATAAAAAAAAGTAAAAAGAGTTAAAAAATGAAAAAAAAAATAAAAAGCCCATTAAATACACAAAAGAAAATGGAATAATGTATAAACAATTGCAAAAAATTCCTTGTTTTGGATAAGAAAAAATGGCAAAATAAAATACCATCCAAAATATAAAAAAGAACAAAAAAGTTATTAGATGTAAGAAAAAAGTTTGTACAAAAGTTTCCTTATAAAAAAAAACACAAAAAGGTCAAAAGATACAATTTTTTTGAATATATTATAATTGTATGAATTTGTAACAATGGTTTATAATGCATAAAAAAATTGAAAAACTTAATATGAAAAATTGTATGATAAAAGTTTTTCTCTCACCCATATCCTCCCTACATTTACATTTATCAAGGACAACATTATTTTTTCACTTCATAGGACTTTTACACAATGGATTTTACAATGTGTTGTACTGCTTGTGATGTATTTTATTCTACACTCAATTAAAGTAGTCATACGATACAAATACACAACCTCATACATAACCTCATTATAACCAGATACCAACTTTTTTATTTGTCAATCTGTTCTATGAAAATTATGAACAATTAGTAAATATTATGAAACAACAAGTAATGTTCAGGATATTAAAGAATTGCTGCTGAGCACTGTCAACAACAATTATGAGCGAAAATATTTGCTAGAATGTATTTTAATCGTAATAATATTACGTGCAAGGTCGTTTGAGTTACATAAAACGGAATGTTTTGAAATGTAAATCAGCCGTCCCCTGACTCCTGGATCCTGTTTTGTATGATGCTGTCCGTCTACCAACGTTAAAAAGAGTTCTGCTTTCCAAAAATAAATATTAAAATTTATACTACAGTAAAATGAAATTGGTGGAATGGAACAATTTGGTCTCAATATTTTCTTTTGTGTGTATACAATTTGATTCTGTTGTCGTCTAGCATTAAATGTACAACACTTTATTTGACGTTTCACTCTAGGAAATCTACACAATTTTAACAAGCCTTTAAATATTTCATGTATATTAAAATAATTGTTATATTCAATATTTTTTACCTTAGTATCATTGGCAACATTAATTTGACAAATCTACCATGAAAGGTTTTTTTAACTTTTAGTAACCTTTAATTTTACCTACATAGTTTTACTTAAGCATAAATATTTCGATTTTTTTGAATAATTAATACTTTCTCCTTTTATTAAATCGTCTAATGTATGAAATAATTTCCTGAAACATTACCGTATAGTTCCCAAGTATTCGTTGAAATTATAATCATATCCAAACTATATAATACATTTATAAACTATATTAAATTCAACGAGAAATGGATCTAAAATGTCTAGATTGAAAGAGAGACTTTGTGAAAAAACTTGATTTGCTGTTGGTACTAATGGTTTAATTATTGGAAACGTGTTTTACTCAATTCATAAGAGTTTGGTCGATTCTTTACCTTGTTATAATCGACTGAAATGGTTCTGTAATTCCATTTTTGTGGCGTAGTTCCACAAGTAGTCACAACAGCGGTAGCTGTCAATAATACAATTGATTTAGCGGTTCACCAAATGTGATATTTGTAGTTAACTCAGTTGTGGATATAATTATTATTTCCTACACAAGTAAGTAGTTGTTGGACGATAAGATAAAATAACTCTATCCATTATAGTCTAGTATTCGTGAACTGTAGCATAAATCAAAATGAACCTGCTCCTGCCACTATAAAAGTTGAGGCTTTACATTCAAGGTTTTTATATAGTATCACCAAGATTATGCGTGGATGCATGTTATACAAGATTAAGTGTAGGCAACTACCATACTATACGCTACACTCATTGTTAAAATCTATTTTTGTCAATAAGCAGCTAACAATTCATCCTTGTCAAGCAAAAAATTATGTAAAGTAATGTTTGGAAGTCGAATATGTCTATAATTAACCATTAGAGTATGTTTGCATCACATTTAGGTGTAAAGTATAACGAGTCAGAATGAAAATTGACGTTGAATTGGGCCTCCAACTGTGAATACTGTTGACTGTCATTGTATATGACATATAGTCATACTAAGTTTTGTATGTCATTGTACCTTTTTACCAAGCTAAACTAAACTAAAATTACTACACGTTTCGTTTAGTTCACATTTGTAGTTATCTCTCTCATATCAAAGTATACAGTACTTGCAGGAAAACAAAAAAACAGTATTCTCCGAAACTGACTCTCACTAGTAGTTCCACCAGTCGGCCCTAGGGGAAAACTTTGCACTTGTGCATAATCTACGTTTCCGACTTCCCCTAGTGGTTCCCCCGGTCGCCGCTAGGTGTCAGGCGCCATCAGCCGCGCTGGCTATTAGCCGTCTGCTGTCAGGACAGGAATGCTGGCTATGCGCATACAGAGCGCTCGGGAACTCCGGTATCAGGAGCGCAGCGTCGGCCAGCAGCCCGCGACTGCGGTGTGAAATAAATCTTTACCTGATGCTCCAATTACGTACCCATTAGAACTCAGTCAGAAGTGAAATGTTTTATGTGCTCTCTAAACTTCGACCCTAATATTCATGTGGATTGCTTCAAGGCGAAATCTTGCTGCAACTTTGTAGGTGTGAAACGAAACATATGAGGGGTTTGACACTTTCACAAATGTGTGTTAAATTGTATTTCTATGTGTAAAAAAAAGGAATGCCATAAAATTATAATAATTTTATGACAGGAATATAAAACAAATTTAAATTATATTCGGTAATTTACTATTTTAAGTGTAATTGTGTTATATATTTTTCAAAATATTATGGACTTCAATTAAATTGTAAGAGTAGTTTACATGATATAGGATAACGGCAATGATATTAGCTGAACACGAAATTTCCCTCCTTTCCATATCACATTATAAATTAAATTTAGGGTTAATACGAAATTTGGTAACTTCCATAAGTTATAACTTCCATAAGGAACACCGAATTGCCTTATACAATATTTTATATTCACCATTTACCATGATTCGTTATTTCAGAATTATCATAAATAAAATAAATGCGGTATTGCTAGTAATGATAAATGAATGATTATAAGATTGTATCTAACATAGTTTGTACTTTATATAAAGATTGTCTTTGCAAATTATATTACTGTGTAATTGAACACTCACAATCTTTTTTCAAACTTAACAAACGAAAATTGAATGTCCATAATGATTTCTTTGTTTATTCTTCTTAAAGATTTTTCATACAACACAAACCACTAAAAAGCCAATTATTTCTTCCCTATGCTCCATGTACTGTTTTTTCTATACTTATTATTTACTATTTTTTCTAGTGCAGTACTTATTATTACCTACTTTTTTGTATTACCTGGTTTAACTCAATACAAATTCTTAAAGCAAATTAAAATTCATCACACTTTAGTTTTCAAAAATAAAGTCAATCATAGTAAAATTTCGGTCCACTGCCTAATTAAAACTCATAAATAAAATATCAAAGTTTAATCATAGATTTTTACAGTTGTATAATATTAATTAATATGGAATTTTTAATGTGGAAATTTGATTGTGTGATACAGGGTTAATAAAATCGGAGTTTTATTTTTACAGCAACACTGCCCACGTGATTAATTAGTGTTTTAATCTCGTGTTGGCTGAAAATTAAATAGATATCGAATTGGACCAGTTTGAATTGTGAGTACAAGAATGGGTTAGCAATTCAACAGTTTTTTTAATGAAATTATGATATAATTTGAGGGAAATACACACATTTACGTTAACTTACGTATACAAACTTACGTTCAAACTGATAATTTTGAATTATTAGCCGATCGAAGTAGAAAAAAATAAATTGAAATAAATGTATTTAAAGTTTAATTACAATTTGGAACAATTTTCAACACCATCTTTATTTTGCCAAGACCATTGTACTGTATGTTGTTTGATCGTACAGGTTCCCGAACTTATTCAAGATGTTGGATTTTAAAACTTTATAATCTAAATTTTTATCAACATTTCTGAAAAATTTCCAGGAGAATAATCGTGTTTAGTGGGACTCACATTGTAACGAAAACGAGATGTGAAGTTTCAATTTTTATATAAACTATGTACTGTATGAATCAAATAGGAAACAATATACAACCTATTTCATCAGGATGCACCAATTAAATTCTGTGTCATTGACTCCCTACACTGCACAATTATATAAAGTTTTTCACCGAATTCCGTCGCGACAGCTCCGTCGATCCTGATCCAAACGTACAGAGAATAAGACAGAGACAGATGGAGTTGACTTGAGAAACATGAAACGGCGGAAACGAACCGAGGACGAGGAAGCCTCGCGGCACGGAGAGAAGAGCGAGACAGGGGAACGGTGGTATCAGGGGAACAGGAGATTGTAGGAACACTGGGCGTGGACCGACTCACAACTCTCCTAATTGTTTAATGGCCAGATAACAACACTAGACTTTATGTAAACGTGAACTTTAGTGTAAATCCTAATAATGGTGAATTCCTGTTTAGTAAGCCTAAGATTTTAAATTATAGATCAAGATAGGGTATAAGTACCCCCGCTGCAGCAAACCTGCCGACTAAGCGAATTTTCATTTGCCTGGATTGATTTTCAATTAATCTATAAAATTAACATTTACGTTTAACCAGTGTACCTAGGTTAGCTGCTACGGGGAAACTAATAAAGTGTGTTTTTTTATTAAAATATCAATAACTTACTATGAAATAAATAAATCCGCCAAGTTTGATCAAAATATATCCATAAAAAAGCCAACTACACAACATTTTACACTATTCCCCATAAGAATAACATGGGAATTTTAAATAAACATAATTTTCACCGTAACCAATGACCGTACAAAAACACTCTGATATACTAAATTATTTGTTTTTTAAGCTCTCTAAAAAGGTCAAGAGAAAAATTGATATTTTTGTGTTTTAAGGGTAAAAAATGTTAAAAAAAAACCCAATTTTTAGCCCATAAAACCCCCCGTTAAACCTCGTTCCCATGGTCCGATCATGTTGGTTCGCGAACTCATTCGAGTTTACCCCGCCTTAAACAAACCAAATTTTATCAAAATTGGTTTTTAGTAATACTCATTATTTTACAGAAAAACCTTGTTTCCAAAATTTTCTTTTTATTGGGGAGTTTAAACATGATAAGAACAGCTTTAGCTTTTTGTATCACTTGATAAATGCTATTTCCCTAACATAAAAAAGGTGGCTGTCCGTTATTTGTAAAATGATTTTAAAAGTATCTGGTCTGGAATATATATTTTGTGTAAAAAATTTTATATCTTTTTTTATTAAGACCGTTACGAGGCTTTTCAACCGACAAATATTTCTACATTTTAATTCCGTTGGTAAACTCAACCCCCCCCCCCCCAAATATGGACAAATTCCACCTGCACTCATCCACCTCGTTGAAAATGAGAATGTTCGTTAGATTGAATAATTACGCAATAACTCCCACAGAATGCAAAACACCGCAAACCTGCAAAACTAACCGCCAACCGCCACTTGCAGACCTAGACCTAGAACTAGATTTGCAATAGACCGTTTGATCAAACTAACGGTTTTTTCTCACAACACACCCCCGTGATTTAACTTATAGTGGTCTGAGACTAGTCTAAGGGGTTGTGGGTGATAGTTCTTTTGTCGAGACTAGTTTTAGTAACGGCAAACTATTTGCCTAGATGTCGCAACGGGGATGGGGTTGTTGAGGGGTGGGTGGTGTAGACGCCCCCAGACATGCAATACAGGGGGGTGAGGGGGGGGGGGTGTCTCGACTAAAATATTGTTCAAGTGCAAGGTTGTTTCCGCATGCTAAGTTTGTATTGTTGCACCGTCTCCAGTCCCCACCTGTGTTGTATGATTTGTGTCACTAAACTTTGGATTTGTCATTGGCATTTATGTAGATTTTGGAAACATTTATTTCATTATTAACTAATCCTACTAATCGAAAGAGTTTCTGAAAACATGGAATACAGTTATTGAATTACAATAAATTAGTACGAATTCCAGTATCGTAAAATAAAATGCAATTTATAATGTCAGCGAAATTTAAATTCGTCACAGTTATTTTTTGATCACAGACATTTGTTGTTAAGTGAATATAATAAAACAGCTATAAATAATGAGAAACTGGTTATTATAGAAAAAATCTACAATTATTTTTTAATAGAAAAAAAACACGTGGAGATGTTAAATGCTAACTATAATAATCCTTAGCTAAGGTTACTCCTGGAACTTATTTACTCATGCGGGTGTACGACACGTTAAATATCTCCACTGGAGACAGTTATTTGTAGACTAAAGATATACAGTAGTTGAAAAGAGCAGATCAATAACTTTATCGAGCCTTTAAGTCTTCGCAATTTTCCAAGTCTCTTGTAAGAAATAAGAAAAAATCAAATAATATTATACCATCCCTCTTGACTCCCAAACTCAAGTACATTAATAAACAAACTGTATCAGCAATCTGACACTTATCTTTTTCCCATTTGTCAACAAACCTTATAATGGTTTTAGCGGTGGGAGTAGTATTATATGGGTAAAGTCACAAAAGGTGCAATAACCTTTTAAGAGTAATTTATACAGGATTGGGGGTTATACGATCTTTTTTAGTTAAAAGGGTCATGACAAACAAAATTTGAATCAGTTTTCAAATTGCGCTTTTGTTTGTTTGTTTTGTTTTCTTTTTTGAGGAAACAAATAAACAAATAAAATCTTTACAAATAAAAATAGCCAGAAGATGAAAAATACACCTGGATAAACCATACTTTAGTACCCACAAATAAAATGTCTTCAACGCCGACCCAAACGTGTAGAGCTCTGTAAACCCACACATCCCACCCCACCCACACCCACACATTCAGATGAACACACCATACATAACTTCGAAAACCAATTTTTTGGGTACAGAGGAATCAAAAACGGAAAGCCTATTATAAAAAATAACGTAAATTCGAAAACTTTGACGAAAACAATACTTTCTCCAAATGAAAGAAAATAAAAACCTAGAAGAGAAAGTAAAGAACATAAAAATTCTTGTCTCATAGCAGAAAAGCCTATTTCATAATGTTACCTGATCCCGAATACCCAGTTGAAGTTTTATTTACTGCTATATTTAATTTGCATGATATATTTCTGAGTACTTATGAGTCTTTTTAGACTAGTGTGATTGTAAAAAAGCAGATGGACTGAAGATTATTGTCAAGCAGGTAACAACATTCCGATCGAAAAAAAGATATTTTATCAAAAGAAACGTTCATCCTCCAGTTACCTTTACAATGAGAGTATAACGCGTGGATTGTATACAGACGATTTAGGCTGTAAGCTAAAGAGAACTGTCATTCAGTTCTTGTCTAAAAGCAAACATATATTACTATGAAAAAGGCAAACTTTTCTGGTACTTTTATTAATAACTATTTTCGTTTTAAAAACCTGGCAACAACCTCAATATGGGGATGGAATGTCCAATTGTAAGAACAGTCAAAGAATTGACGCTGATTGTGAATGAAGGATGGGTGTAGAATGAAGAGATTACCTATGTGGTAATGGTAATGACTAAAATCAGCTGTTTCTTGGCCAGGACCATTATTAAAACACCAATGATCAAGGACAGCTGTTTTAGGTTGTAGGCTGAAGCGTTGCCTATTAAAAATATTAAATGGCTAGAGCGAATTGTCGAGTTCCTGTCAGGTGTCAAACATATTTTACTGCGAGAAATGCTCATCCTTCTGGTACTTACGTATAAAAGTGCCTTGCCTTTTAAAGGTGTCTTTTACACCTAGACAGACAACAGAGGTACGGGTAAGGTTGTAGGCTGAAGGAACCGAGCTGTTCTTGTCTGATGACGGAAAAACTCACCTGATGGACGGACACAAGGTCGACGAGACGAGGCATTCCGAATTGTGCCGTGAGTGTGAGCTACCAAGGTCCATGATGCAACAGTGTACATTGCAACTTGCAGTAAACCTGAGGCCAGCATTCTTCTTCAGGTCTTAAAATGCCTGCAGTACTGTGGAATGGTTTTATGGGAGAGGCTACATCGTTATGTTGCAGAGGCTTTACAGATTCAATAAAAAATAAGAAAATGTTTAAGTGGGGTTTTGACAACCACACAAGTTCCAAATGTACATCAGAACACATAGTATGTTTGTGATGTATTATAACAGTAAAAAACAATGATAAGTCATAACCAAAGTCGTCAGCATAAGATATAGTGCTGTGACATCCCTTGAATTAAAACTGAAGTACTATGGAAAAAATTATTGGAAAAGCTACTTCACTTGTAGAAGTTACCACTAGTTTCAACCCTACGGCTGGTTTTCAGATCCGCTACACAAGTACAAAGCTAGATTTGACCTCCCTCATTGCTTATGTTGAGAACTGTTTATACAATCACATAACTAGGATATCTTTCTCTGATACCTTTTCTATACTCTTATATTATTGAATAAAATTATATAGAATTAATTTCATTAATGCAAATGAGGTATATGAGTAATAACCATTAGAGCCTGTCTATAATACTATAATAATAGTATTGCCTGTCTATAGACAATAATTTAATGTGGCATTGATTTTCTTCTTTGGCTTAATATATCGAGATTTTCTAAATGATTGAAAATATTATATGAATTGTATAAACTGTATACAATACCGCTAATATTGACTCAACTACTATTAATTTGACGTAAAAGGTACTGGTAAACACAACAATATTAATATTGACGGTATACAACTAGGTATTAATAATACGTTTGTGAATAGAAAATGTTCTAAAGTGTCTCGGGGATTTCGACCCCGAGACACTTTAGAACATTTTCTATTCACAATTAAGGGGTATTTTTAACATCTTGAGATAGTTATTTATTTTATCCCTTTTATATACATTAGTGCACTTTAAGTTCCTCAAAGCTTTACCTGATCAACGTGAAAACGAAAATAACTAAGTACTTCTAAAAAAAATGAAAATATTTTATCCACCACATGTGTAACGTGGGCGTCTGAGGTCCCAAGGAGCCTTACCGAGTTATAATATTCTCACTCGGGATGGACACTTTGGAACAACAAAGGATAAAGGACGGTGGGGGAGGGGGAGGGGGGAAGGGCCGACCCTAAGCCCACAAAACTGTTCAGAGCTCTCCCAAAGGGATAAGAAACTCCTAGATCGATAGCGGGCTAGAGTTGCCTCCAGTCCCATATATCAGATGTAGAAAACTGCGGCACAAAAACCCGCTGAAAAACACTTCCTCTGCGACTTGCGACTGTCAAATGGACACAGTACCTCGGTAATGGACGTGGTTTTGGCGGGTAAATCGTAATTGTGGAGGGAGATTTAGAGGTAAAACACGAACATTTATGATTGTTATGCAAGTGCGACTTAATTTGTTTTACATTTGGTTTGGCATGGTAATTTTTCCATAAATTAAATAACGGAAAATCGTACTATCACAACAACCGTTCAAACAAGTTTGATTTACACTTGGTATATTAATGAACGTTTTAACATAAAACAAAAAGGTACACCCCCAAATGCTGTTAAAAGTGCAGTTCAAATTTCCAAATTTGTGATATTCCCCAAAAAATATCATTGTTACTATCATTGTTGCCCATGATAAGGGTTTTTGATAAGCTAATCCTACTAATGGGAGAAAGTATGTGTCAGATTGTTGATGCAGTTTAATTTTAAACTAGATAACATGTTGCTCGAAATCGACCAAAAATGCAGAAAATGTACCCAAACGTCAACTGGGTATTAGTAGAGACCATCGATGTATAATAGAGACGGACAATCTTAAGATTAACCATATTCTGTTCTACAAGGTATAAAAGTACCAGTTAATAACTGCTGATGGAACTTGTGTCTTGTTTCCTGGGTTAGCAATGAGTTTTACGTGAGTTGTCTGAATGTGGGTCTTGGCATAAGTTCTTTGAGATATTCTACAATTCATTCAATAGCTTAGTTTTTTGGACTAATTTGTACTACAGAATTGTCTGTTTTAAAATGTAACTAATTCAGAAAGAAACTTAAAATAAACAAGCAAAGTAAAATGCCAAATAAACTCTGCCTGAACACACATAAAATAATGCAATTTTAATTCAATCTCTTTGAAAACCGCGGCTGTGTCAAGCTTTATAACTTATGAGAATGTTGTTCAAGGACTGTAAGGAATTAAAACAATCTCTAGCAATATCATAAACCACAAAATGAATAAATGATAAGGTAAGCTATATATCTATAGTTCTGATTGACTTGTTTTCAATTTTTTTTACCTTAATGTTCACTACTTCACACTATCCGTTATCCACACCTCCCGGTTATCCACTTGTACCGGTTATCCGAACCTCCCGGTTATCCGCACCCCAGTAAATCCGGACTGAAATGTTGCAGGAGAGCGGAGAGACGGCGTACAAGCGGGTGGCGGTTGTGGAGAGGTTCTTCGACATCATCTACAGCATCCATGTGGAACTAGAGGGTCGTGGAGGCAGACACGCGGGGCAGAAGAAGACCTACAGAGCTGTGAGTATAAAAGGCATATAAGAACTAAATAGTCAATATACAACGAGCACCACGTCGAGTTGTACTTTGAAGGTGTTCAAATTGGAGGAAGGAAAACGTACACAATTTACATAATACCATACTGTGAATACGCGTTTAAAATAGAGGAATGTTGTAGCAACTCAGTGATTGTGTTATTGGTTTGGCTCGAAAGAAAGATAATTTCTTTATAACGGCGAAGTAAACTTTTGTGCATATTTTAGGTTGAATATTAAGGGATGGTGTACATTGAAGTGAAAAGATCTGTATGTTACTAACTAAGACTAGCTGTTTCATAGCCAGCCCAATTGAAGACTCTAAGATGAAGGACAGGTAGGTCCAGTTTTGAAACCTCAAGAAAATACCCATATTTCCCAGGATCACTTGATATTGCATCTATCTATTCCTCTTCAATTCCAAAAGTTCAAAGTTAAACATGCAATGAACCATCACTTCAGTATTTTGTCTTGTGTGTTTTACCGAACACAACGAGCACAGGTAGCATAGTAAGCGTCTTGGACTGATAAGATAAGACTTTGCTGATTCGAGATCTGCGTTCCCAATGTCTTATCACTACGACCACCTCGCTTAACGTGACTCATACCGTTACAATACTTGGCTGGTTTTAGCACATATCATGTGTCAGAAATAGTAACAGTTGAGCGTAAAAAGAGTGCATCCAGCGCGACGCAAATAAGATTATAGTTAGTATTTTTGGTTGGGCATTTTTTTATGTTAGGAGTTTGTGATGCAAGTTTTTGGAAGAGTAAAGTAATGATATTGAAGTCGGCGAAAATAAAATCTAAACATCGACATGTTCTTTGTCCCAAGCGAGATTAGGCAGGTTGTTCCTAGGAGGGGTGATTTCAATGGAAACAGGTTAATCTCGCGGCCACCGCGGTGTTAGCGGACCCAGAGGGGCAGAGTCCTGGTCCCGCGGGATGCTGAGAAAGGTCGCGAGATACAGCAGCGGCCTGGGAGAGAAAACCAGACTCCAGAAGCTGGACCAATCTGACGGGAAACTGCAGCCTTTGTCTACGTGTGAATCAAAGCTGGACCTCGCGGGACGAAACTGGACTTGGGACATTAAACAGGACCCGGCTGTCCACTGGGGTGTAACTTATCGTGGAAATGTAAAGATTTGTTAGAGATCTGCTTGATGGAAGAATACCGCATTGTCTGTGTTCAAGAGATCTTATATTTTAAGCCAATAATTATTTTCTATTATTATACGGGAATGTCTATATAACTTTTTTTATGTCATATCATATTTGAGTGTGTTGAAGATTAGCAGAGTGGATTTTAATCTATGTATGGACGAGGTGTGGGTAAGTGAAATACATTTATCTTTAATACTGAAAAAGACCAACTATCAACAGCCCGTTTGAAAACGCACAGTTACCACTTCACATTGTTCAAACATCTTATGAGAGGTCTTTACGTGTTCGGTAAAGGTGTCATTATTGAGCGTGTATTTACATGTACATTTTTTGTAATATTTACAAGTACTTTTTGTTTTACATTTATTTCATAATACTAGGAATAGTGTGTATCACAACTGCCTAAAATCACCAAAAGACGTAAAATTCTGGTAACTATACCCCGACAACTTTTGTATGAACTTTTTAAACAACACAAGATTGTTTTGTAATTATCCTTGAACTAATTATTTAATATTACGATTTCACAGCCATCCTATAATAGCACGTTGTGTTTCTAGATCACGGAGAGCTACGCGTTCCTCCCCCGCGAGGCGGTCACCAAGTTCCTGCTGGGCTGTGTAGAATGTCAGCGGCGGTCCGACGTCGACCTCTCCAACAGTGACAAGAGCAAAACATCCTCCACACCCACACCAACACTCACACCCAAACACGGCAACACAGACACCAACACAAACACCAACACAGACACGTCCCCTTGTGACCAGACTGTACCCTCACAGACCAGCAGTAGCAGTGGTATCCACGGTAGTGACGAATCCTCCCCTAGACCACCACTGCAAGACTGCTCTTGCGAACTCAACAAACACAGGGAGAGTCCTTACAGACATTCCAGTGACGAGTCCAAAACATCCTTCCAAGACACATTCAAAGCAGACCTTGACGCTTACAATGAAACCCCCAAAACCGGTGTTCCCATCAACCTTAGCCTAGTCCGGCGTAGAATCCCCTTGAACCTTTCCAACCTAGAGAGGGACAAACACTTCACTGTGATCAAAAAGTCTATTTCAGGCTTTTCCGAGACATTAGAGTCCACTTTGAGACTCAGTACTTCCACTCCAGACTCTAACAAGAGTAGGTCCACCATCAGCAGTAGTGATAGTGCCATCAGCAAATCGTCAGAGTCAGACATTTCCCCCATAGAGCCTGAACACTTTACCAAACCTTTCCCCAAGAGACTGTACACTATACACCCAACCACACTAGAGACTATTAGGATACCACTGAAGCACACGGAGATCAGTATATACTATGATAGGAACAGACCGTACATCAAACCCAAGAAGAGGTTCGACTCGGACTCGCCGCTGGAAGGCACGGAAGAGCGACCCATCCTCTCCACCTACCTGAAGTACATGAGGAGCCTGGGATACTCGGACGAGGAATCGCTCAGGCTGGAGTCCGAAGCGGTAAGTCATATTGCATGATTTTTACATATTGCAAATTCAAATGATCCCAGAAAAATTTGCCATCGTGTAAAGAAACGCAGCTATAGTTTAATTGTTGGAATATAATGACCTCCTGGTTTAAAACTAGGCTCTATCCAGGCGAAACGCATTCAAACTTCAGAGAGGCTTGGGAGAAAAAATGGTGGAAAAAATGGCCATGACAAAATAAGAAATGGCCCTCATATTCAGGCCCTCGGTCATAACCTCCTTTGAATATAAATAATTTGTATCCACATGTTTTTCCTGATTCTTAGATCACAAAACGCATAAGAAATTACCATTTCAATCAGGAGTTAACTACTAACATAGACTGACTAGTATGTTTAATCTATGATGCTACGAACTGTTTCATTAAGCACAATTACATAGTAGTTATATTAGTATTGGAAGAATTTCAAGCGGGCATTGACAACACGGCATTAAGTTTAAACAGGTCCTGTTTAATTACTTTGACCATACTATAGGCTGGGAAATAGGTTTAATAAGTTTAATTTAATCTATCCTAAAAGTGTTGTAATTCGAACATGTAAGTATAAAGGTTATAAATTTATATGAACAATGATCAGTATGATGACTACTTAGGGCTAAATGTATTGTCTCGTCTAAATACCTTCAATCGACCGAGTTTATCAAATTTAACACAAGAGAGAACCCAAAGGCTTGCGATTCCCTACGGGAGTCAAAGACTGTGAGGGTGTCAAATGGGGGAGGAGGGGGGGGGGTGCAAACGATAAAAGCTTATTAGGCTCGAAATCAAATAGAGTTTCCCCCAATAATCTTTGAGAATGGAAGGGTGACGACGATGTGTTCCATGTAAATACTAGATGAAGGTCTGTCCAACATCTACGTATGTAGAGAGGCCTGTTCATTCAGTGATGAGTTTTTTGGTTTTAATTATGTCACAGAATATTTTATCGTGGCTGATTAATCATAGGGGGTATAGAGCCCTCCTTATGTTTTACTTTTAGGTAATTTATATTCCATAAACCGATGATTTAGAACCCTATAAGTCGTGAGTTTCTCTTAAATACCTCTTAATATAAACCGTGAAAAAATAAGTCCCAAGTGAGAAGAACTGAGTTGGAGAGCTACCTCTACAATCCGTATGGTTTGGAAAACCACCCTGAAGAAATAAATATGTCTACAAAATGATTGATTGTGTTATATAAGAGGGAGTTTAATTAACTCACACAAAATTTATTTGCATCAAATACCATGGAATAAAAAGTAGTAAAAATTAGAGTAGGTGACACACTTACAAAATAAAAAATACAACACTAGAATATATCTGCCCAATGGGTTTCATTTGAAAAGTCAGCCATGGCATAATATGACATTTTTGACAAGAGCTGAATTTTGTTAACACACCTATTGCAAAGTGCCTTCCTTAACCAGAATTAGGAAATTCAACCTACGGGCAAACAAGTTATTAGCAGACCCTTCTTTGTCGGTTCTAAATCTTAAACTTGCTAGTTTTTCCATTACTCGCAGCAAGGGGTGAAAAGAAGTTGCAAAGAGCAATTATCGAAGGGTGAGTTGAAATAAAGAATTATAGGAAAAGGGAATGGATATTGCAAAAATTAATAAAACAGTTGTAACTTTTTTCATGAGTTTCAAACAGTAATATATTTAGGGGTTTCTCATCCATGTTTTCATTTCAGAGAAACAAGATCTATCTATATGGTTTAATATAGTTGTCAATGCAAACAATAGTATTGGGCTAGAGAAATACTAAGTACGTATAACAAATTCACTAATACCCATCATTCATAAAAATATCAATATATAATTTTTATAAAATGTAGGGACGGTAGTGATGAGTAATTTTACCTGTCGTTTTTCAACTTAAAAACGATATTTCAAAATAACGTGTAACGTATGTTATTTTCTTTTAATTAAATAATTACATGAAATACGGGTTTGGATTGCGATGTTTCAGTGCAGCTATGAGTATTGTTACTCTTTGACTGATTATTGTTTATGATAACTTGTCCGCAGATAAACATGTCTGATGTTTACTTTGAAAGGATTTCATATGAACGACTGTGTTTGATAGAAATATCCCATCGGGTTATGTAAAGTATTTTCCTGTGAAATATTGCTTATTCAAAATATTGGTTTTAAAATTCTCTGGTATTTTTTCCTTAAGAGTTTTCATCAATAATAGCCATATTTGATTTTAGTCCCATAAGAGCAATGTTAACTTTTTAACAGAATTCAAAAAAAAAACCTGTAGTGATAAAATAATAATTGAGGTGTTAAATTAAGGATTAATGGTCCTCTAAGGAGTAAGGATTTTAGTTTTGTAATTTTTCCTCCACTTAATAAGTTAATGATCATTAATTAAGCCTTTAATCAAATAGTTTATTAGGAAAAGACAACAAAAATTGAAATATAATTTCCTCATTCCCTAGTACTCATTTTTATAAACCTAATTAACAATTTTGCAATTATATCTTTATAAATAACACCGGCATGCTGTTTCAAATTATGGTATGTTCTGTCAAATTTAACATTGCTCTTATGGGACTAAAATTCAATATGGCTACCACTGATGAAGACTCTTAACTAAAACATGTGTTAAGAGTGTTTTAAAAATTGAACTAGAAAACATAAGGGTCGAAATGCATTTCTACTCCACTCAAAGCAGTATGTATCTGAGTACTAAAGTTGTATCTGTAAGGCTTATATTGGTTTCCGCGTTAAAAAATTCTCCAAGATCCAAATACAGTAGCAATCATGGATGATAGAACAGAAACTGTATGAATCGAAAGCATGAACAAATGACGTCACTGGACCGAGTATAATACTAGCAACCGAAAACAGCTGATTTGGACTTTTTTTACAGTTCGATTTAAATTTTAACACAAACATTCTTGCTTCCGGGCCAGTGACGTCACTTGTGTATGTTTATAATCCAAATAAGCACCTCTACGTCTTAACGCCTAACCTGGTGGATCAGAGTTTAGCTTCTGGTGTATGCCCATTTGTCAAGAAGGATATTTAATTATTTTCTGCATTATTGTGTTTGTCTACTACTGAACTATCCTCAGGCTTGACAATTTGAAGTCTACAGCTCTTTCTAGTAGGTACAGTACTACATTCAAGGCTATCTTCACGAAGTATATTTCGGAAACTAACTCCTACTGAATCGTCTTGGACGAGTTGAGATTCATTTAAAAGTGAAAAGAGCCGACACGGCAAGGGAGGCTAGACGGACCCCAGACATGACTATGACATAATGACCAGGCCAGGACAGGTAGCGAGGATAATGATTACGGAAGGACGGGGGGAGTGGGTGGAGGGGGGAGACACAAATGGAACGGGGGTGCGCCCTTTCCCTTTCAAGCAGATTGTAAGGGTGCTGCCGGCAAGGGCTTCTAGATGAGTTGGAAGACCCACAAAACCTTCTCGAGTTTCGCCCCTCTACTAGGGGCCAAAGTCGGCTTTCGTTAACTTCGCACCCCCAACTTGGGGCGGCGACTGGGGGTTTCACCGCCTTGGGCCTGTCTTTATAACACGGAAGTTATATGTTGACATAGAAGAGTATGGTTCAGTTTCGGAATTCATAAATTTGGATTTATATAGGTTTTAGTTTTACCGTTACTGTAATTTTTCCAAACAAACTCAAACAGGATAACTAATACATTGAGAAAGAAGAAGACATAGGTAGGTAGTTTGGTAGTTTTTTCTTTCGATAACCAGTATTTAACAGGGTGAAGACAAATTTTTCAGAAAAAGATGGTGTATTTGCATTAACTAATAATAATTAATAATATACTGAAAGTTACTATTAGTAAAAATAATATTCAGAAGATAATTAACAAACTCACTGTCATTTCTTTTACCAGACGGAATTAAAGTGTTTTGACAGGGATTTGTGTTGAAGTATAAAAACTTTCATTCGGTAATTTGCACGATCAAGAACACTTTTCAATCATGTTCTATGGTGGAAAGTCGAACAAAATTCTCCTATTGTAAGACAAATAAAATACGTGTAAATTAAAATCAATATCCTTAGGTATTTCGGAAATTAGGTATAATAAAAACGTGTTCAAACCTGAATCGAATAATTCTCACCTACGTTCTGTTCTAAAGTAGCAATAGAATCTCCTTGGAATTCACAATTCCTCGGTTATTGTATGCAAAGAGAGGCTGGCGAGGATGGTCGACGGTCCCCGGGGCTAAAAACAACCTTTAGCCTTTCTGGGGATCGATAAGAGAAATGACGCCCGACAAAGGCTCAAGAATCCCCCTGAAACCGACCCTTCCGAGCCGAGGGCCCCAATAAAAAAGGGTCCTCATATCAGCCCGACCTTCCCTCCCCACCACCCACCGGACACAAAACCCTCCCTCTGCCCACCCTTGCATTCACCTCAAGAGGACGCGGAACCGTAATTAATTTAGCAATCCGAGTGTTAGAATTAGTAAATCTGGTGAAATTCGTTTACCGTATTACTGTATTACGTTATTTTCGTTCATGGATATGATTGTCAGATTAAACTTACAATATTTCTGTCGCGTCAACTTATAAGCGCTAAAATGTAGGGTCATTGATGAGAAACTTTTTAATATATAAATGTCCAAGATTGTCAAATGAAGGTTTATAATATTTAATATCCAACCACGTTAGTTGAACAAAGTGGTATACTAATTATTATGTTCAATATTATGTTAAAATTGAACATTTAATGTATGAAAATTGTATTTCTATGATCAAATTAATCCGTTTCAACGTAACCTTGTTGATTTTTGTACCACCGTGAACAGCAATAACACTTCACAGGAACGCATCCCCTACTGTGAACACTTAATAAAAATACCAAAGGTCAATATTAAAGTTTAATTGGTATCTTTAACATTTAGCTAGACAGCAAATCCAGTACGCCTTTCAAACTTGTAATGAGACCTACTAATAATGCTTGTAGTCAAACTATTATAAATTTCAAATTTATTTTGCGATCGTCATGCTATAGGATGAAAAATATTTCAATGTTATAAATTTAACTTATTTGTTAATGGGCCTACGCAAAAGTTCTTTTTGATTGCTTAAAATATAAATCAAAGCAATTACTAAGTGGATATGTGTTTATGTTTGTATTCAAAATAATCAATTATAAAAATTACATCTTCAATCAACTATTAAAGAATCTAAGAAATCCACAAAGATAATATCGTTTTAATATTCTATAATCACCACAAGTATTTAATCCCTCAAAACAACGCCTCCAGCAATAATAGAGACTGTTACATTTTACTACCTACAACATGAAGATCGACACAAAAGCTACTCTTCTTACTACCCTTAGCATATTATAGCAATCAAAGCAATCTGGAAGAATTGATGTCCCTATGCCTCCTGTGGTATTGACGCAGCGCCCAGTATAGGGGCAGGTCAGAGATTAAAAAGTAATTAATGACAGCACGCGGGCAGTGGGGGGGGGGGCAGGACACCCCTTGCACACGCTAGGGGTGCATACTTAGTAGCGCTACCCTTTGCACATTAATGCCGCACTTTTCCAACACGCTTTGAGAGTTTTTGCCAAGTGTTTGGCCTCCTTTGCAATTCAAGGGTTGTTTTTTGATTGGCACGCGTTCAATTTGCATTTAAGGTGTAAATCGAGCGCTACGTATGTGAACATGTTTTGCTTAGTTGGGTTTTTACACTGTTGTTTAGTTACTGGTTTACGGGGTGAACCTAATGGTGATGCGAATTTGTTTATTGTTAGTAGTTAGCAAAGCTGATGTTTCGTTTAGCCTAAATTATTTTGTCTTATAAAACATTGTATATTCCATTTGTTTCAAATGTAATTGGAAACTTCGGGGATCAATCAAAATTAATCCTCAAAGTTTTGCAGTTTTCATATTTTTTGTTGTTGTTTTTTCGAACAAAATAAATTTTCTCCTATTGTATTTCTAACAAACTATTTAACCTAAAAATAAAACTCTATTTACTTGAATGCCTTATAATAGTTTTAGAAATTATTCACTAATCAATAACGCCTAATTTTTTGTCTGTATGGATTTTGTCATGGAGGGAATATCAAACTAAAACCTTATACCTATTTGTCTACTTTTTATTTTTAATTTAATACCATACCCTCGATCACAAAACTTTCACAAAATTATAAACTTGAGCTTTCATTGAGGTAGTTACTGTAAATAATGCTCTGTATCTTTAAAATGAAAAGTAATTTTCCCCCATTCAAGATTATTGGTTTAATTTAAACATGATACATTTTGATCCCACATCAACATGTTCACGCCAAGGGATGGGGTATAGGGTATGCGGTGCTGGGGAATGAGGTGCTGGGGTATGAGGTGCTGGGGTATGAGGTGCTGGGGTATGGGTTGCTGGGGTATGAGGTATAGGTTGCTGGAGTATGGGGTATGCGGTGGGTTGTATGGGGTATGGGGTGCTGGGGTATGGGGTGCTAGGGTATAGGTTTCTAGGGTATGGGGTATGCGGTGGGTTGTATGGGGTATGGGGTGCTGGGGTGAATCTGATCGGCAACAAGGGTGGGGTGAGGGGGAGAGTATTCAATTAGTTTATGACTGCGTGACTCACAGTTGATTCTCAACACCCACCCCTTGAAACCTACTGTACCTTGGCCCAAATGTAGATGCATTTAATGTTTAAATGTGCAACAATGTGATCCAGCATTTAGTTCATGTTTAAATGTTCACCAATTCACCTCTTTCAAACTTCTCGTAGCTTGTCCGAGATATAGGAACATTTAAATTGCAGTTTTTAATGGTTAGTTAATATAGAATTCATAAGCATAACATTCACACCCTCCTAGTTAACGTCTGAAGAAATTAATGTACATTTTGTTAATAGTACACGGTCCCTTTCATTTCGAACAATGATTGTTCGTAATGTTAATTAACATTGATTACTGCGATAAAATCTAATAAATAGTAACTTACAAATGTTTGATTCCACTAAAATTATTAATTACAAACTTAAAATTCTTAAGACATTCTTAAATAAATTATAACGCAAAATTATTATGACACGCTTTATACTAAAATAAAACATGAATAATTATTGTCTACATTCCACTATCAGCTCATTTTAAGCGAAATAATAATTTGTATATTATTATTCAAGTAGTGACTTTCGTAGATGCCTCTTTTTATCTAGAGTCATGCGCCCAACTACAGTGCATAATTGCCATCTTAGGAACCACGCATTATACAGGGTGTCCCTCGAGAGGTGTCTCAAATCGATTACTGGAAAACGGCTTAACGTACAAGGATGAAATAAAATTATTTTCAACTAAATCGACCCCAAGGAATAACGTAAAAATATTTTTAACTTTTTTCAAATACAAGGTGTGCCAAAAACTGAGGGTCACTAGTTCGAATCTCGGAATTTTCAAATGTAAACATATGTCATGTTATACATCATTTTAAAGGTATTTGATAGACAAACATTTTGGCGAAAACCAAAATTAGTTATCTTATGATGTATAACATGACATATGTTTACATTTGAAAATTCCGAGATTCGAACTAGTGACCCTCAGTTTTTGGCACACCCTGTATTTGAAAAAAGTTAAAAATATTTTTACGTTTTTCCTTGGGGTTGATTTAGAAGGAAATAATTGTATTTCATCCTTGTACGTTAAGCCGTTATCCCGTAATCAATTTGAGACACCTCTCGTGGGACACCCTGTATACAATCTTTATATCAGTCTCAGGGACATTTATGCACATAGTTATCAGATTAATTACCGTAGGTGTAAAATGGTGAAGCTCAAATAAAACAAAGGACAAGTAGGTCGTAGTTTAACTTGTATCAAGCTAATACATTTCCTACATTTCGTGAACTATTTAATATTATTCCATAAAAAACAATATCGTCTGTTAACCCAATAGTGCAAAAATTGTCAACTTTGTTACCAAATAAGTATGTAAATACAAGGGTAACATGGGTTTGTTAAAACTGTCTACACTATCAGGTCAATATTCCTTAGTAATACAAATTTTTATTTTACTTTTTTTAATTGTGCATGGTTAGGGTAAAAGTTGAGGAGTGTGGTATGGCAAAGTGTAATAAGTTAATGTGTGACGGTTGGCAAAGTAAAAATGACAATGGAAGATTAACAAAATTGTTTTAGCGAAGCACTCACGATTGTAAGTCACCTTTGACGAGAAACGTTAAATTCCACACAAATTCCTCCAATTCATCCTTTCCTTTGACAATCCCAAAACAAATCGATATTGGTGCTTGGTAAGTGTAGTTCTTGACATAAATATGTAAGCGTTTTGCATTGGTATCAAGTTTTGAATCCTAAATGCGTAATTTGCGAATGGGCCCTGCGTTATCACTGTAATCAATGTACTAGTGATTGTTTATGGTGAACAATTAATGCCATTAAAGATGTATACGTATATATTTTCCAAAATTTAATCAGCGCTTCACTTGTGTATAAAATCTTAAATAAAACTCCTTGATTCTACTAATCATGTTCTTAGAAATAAACAGAAAATATTTTACATTATACTCAATGTAAGATGCCAAACCGACCGTAAAGTTTTTACGAACTTTTGGTGAACAATACAGTAATTAATTCAATTCTTTGATTTAATATACTTTATTGTTAGACCACGTTAGACACAATACATAGTGTCCCGTAACTCTCTGGACTGGACATATGTATATAGTGTTATTGCTTAGGTCAAGACAAACACATTTCACCATAGGAACATGGGTCTGCGGTGCCTAGTTTACCGACTGTCGGTATTTATGTGTTTTTTACAAAAACATAAATAACTCCTAAACGGTTTGGAATACAGCTTTGAAATTTTGCAAAACTGTTTATCTTATTAAGACTTATCTTGGTTTAAAATAATACTAAAAAATCATTAACCGTTTCAAAATGGCAGCACTTAAAAATATTTGCTGCCAAATTTCACGAAAACCATTAATTTAAGGAAACAATTGCAGAGGACAAAAAATTTAGTAAATTTTATGTGGTGTTCAATTATACATTATTTGTTAAGAACGGATAAATAATAACAGAGAATTGCTTTCTTTTTCAAATGCATGAACACTTTTCTCCATTTAAACAATGCTAAACAACGTAAAAGAAGTATTAGCATTGTTTAAATGGAGAAAAGTGGTCATGCATTTGGAAAAGAAAGCAATTCTCTGTTATTATTTATCCGTTTAACAGTTTTGCAAAATCTCAACGCTGTATTCCAAACCGTTTAGTAGTTATTAATGTTTTTGTAAAAAACATATAATTACTGACAGTCGGTAAACTAGGCACCGCAGACCCATGTTCCTATGGTGAAATGTGTTTGTCTTGACCTAAGCAATAACGCTATATACATGTGTCCAGAGATTTACGGGACACCCTGTATAAGTCTAACAGAATTCATCAACTATCCTAATAATTCAAAGAAAACACTACTGTATATTGAATAACATATTTTCAAAACTAAAACAGCAATTCACTAGTATTTTAAATTGTAAAATTGAACTCCATAACCACCATCCCTTCTTTACTACTAGACTAGTAATTTATTCACCATGTTACTCATTGTTGTATAATAAAACTATACTAGAGATCGTCCAGTGGTCGAAAAGTCGACCAAAAATAATATGTAATGTACAGACTTCTCTATTTTCACCCCAAGCTGTAAATAAAACATGTGATTGAAATTTCCTTCATTTGTTATGATTTTCTGTTTATATTTTGTTGTTATTTCGTCACCAGCATGGCAACCCATAAACCCATGTTAATTTTTTTCAAATTTAATATTGATATTTTGTGCTCATTTTGACCCTATTTAAGTTTATAAAGAGATTCTGCACATCTACAGGAAAATATCTTTCTAACAGTATGCGTAGATATTCCCTGCGATGCACACGAGATGAGAAAGAAGGTTTTAAAGACACATGCTTGCCTATTAATATATAGATAAGTGTCGATTGTCGTACAGTACAGTACAGTATGTTACAGTACAGTACAGTATGTTACAGTACGGTACGGTATGGTACGGTACAGTACAGTACGGTACGGTACGGTACAGTATGGTACAGTACGGTACAGTACAGTACAGTATGGTACAGTACGGTACAGTACAGTATGTTACAGTACAGTACAGTATGTTACAGTACAGTACAGTATGTTACAGTACGGTACGGTATGGTACGGTACAGTACAGTACGGTATGGTACGGTACAGTACGGTACGGTACGGTACAGTATGGTACAGTACGGTACAGTACAGTATGTTACAGTAGAGTACGGTACACTACGGCACAGCACAGTAATTAGTAGTGGCGGGGCCGGGGTATGTTCGGGCGTGGGCCGGGGTAGAGATAGAACCGCACCCCTAGAGGGGGCCCACCCCTGTCTGCTCCAATATACGGTCGAGTTTTCTTCTTGCCGTCTGACAAAACCCTGACGTCCGAAACAGCACCCACTCCACCATTAGTTATCGCTTCTTTGGCTCCATCTTTCTTCAGGGAGGGATTTTCCCTTAACTTTGAAATTTCAACTCCCCTTTAAAGTAGACGTGAAGTGTACAAGGGTGACACCATCTGAAAAAGAATGGTTTAGTATTATGAAATTATTTAATGTGATATTGCTGAATGTATATATACGGATTGAGTGGATTCAAGCAAATTAAGCTGGTATTACAAATAAATATCCCCCTTCAATATTACCTAGAAATTGTGAATAAAATGTAAATTCAGTGTTTACGATAGAAGGAAAACACGGGTGATTGACTTGCCATTTGCCAGTTAATTTTCTCACAAAACTTCACTATCACCCAAGCTCAGACTGTATGCATAACTATACTACGGTAGGTAAAGGTTAAAATTATTTATCTTGTTGTTATAGCTACTCGTTTATCTTATTAGCAAGCAATTGATCATTGAGGATTGTAAAGTTCGAATTTTACACAAATAAATGGTTAGGAAGTTTAAAAATATACGTCGGAACTCATAGCTTAAACTTTTTATGATTTAGCTTGATTAAAAAAAATCATAAAACTTAACATTAAAAAAAAATAATTTGATAAACTAATTCCCAACAACTTACAGTATAGCTGTAAAGTGTAAGAAATCCTAAACTCTAAATTTCTGCAATAATTTCGTAAGGTGTATCAAAATATGAAAATTCCTTTATGTCGCTAATTTTTTTATGACATATCAGTGTCAGTGTACTGTTTAAATTTGGAGTAGGCTACATATATAACATGAATAAATCACTTACCATTGTAATTTTACATACTTTTAGCATAGGTAGATGAAATATTACTTTTAGTAAAAGTAACAGATTATTTCTACACATTCTCTAACACTGTCGCACAATCTACGTACATTACGAGGATCTTGAATAAGGACAAAAAACTACCCCAGGCTAGTAATAGGCTGCACCATTAGTTGAGGCAAGGCGCGCCTCTCGCCGGAGGAAATCAGTTTTTTATCGGCCCAGTGCAGAATTGATCGCAACATGTCGCAGCGAAGGGGTTTCGTACGGTTTTGCCTCTCTCTGGCTTACGAACAGGAGTGGTGCAAAGCTGGTCTCTCTCACACACATACACACACACACACACACACTCACGCACACACAAGTGCGAGGCACGCTAGCATTACCCCCTCCCCCCCCGCTCTTATAGGGGTACGTCCCTTTGACGGCCCACACGCTGTACCGAGCACACCCCTGCTCTAATTTCGATTTCTCTCTCTAAGTATGTAACATTTGAAAGGGATTGCAGTTGTGATAAAGGAGGAAATGTGAATAAATTAAAATGCATTAATTTGGTAGCTTTAAAAGTTATTTTTTATTTTTGTTCTCTGGTAACGTTGGACTAACGTTGTACTTGGACCTTTGGGGGTCAAAAAGTATCAACTCTTAGTGATTTTAATTAAATTTATTGAATTTAAAAACAATGTTATTGTCGCTTTAGTGTAAAACGTTATGCATTCAAATTCACAAAGATAAGAGATTTCATTAATTGTATGTTTTGTCTGATTATGCAGTGTAAATCTAACATTTAACTTACATTCAAACTGTAGTTCAAAATGCAACTCTACTAGTGTGCCTTAAATATTATGTTTAAGAAGTAAACAAAACTATCAATTAATTTCGTAAAGTCAGATGCAAATTTAAAAAAAGCTTTCCACTTTTGATTAACGATTCGTAGCTCTTTAGACCCTACTTTTGCTTTAGGTCCCGCCTTTTTACCCTCAGTTTATCATGCGAAAATCAATCACTTGTAAATGCAGTGCTGAGATTTCAGTTTTCCATAGACCATTTTTAACGCCATCACCTAAGGGCTGATGCTTATCACCTAAACTGTTTTCCTCAAACCTCTTCTGTACTTCTTATCAGATAAAATAAAGAAAACAATACTTGTCCTCCTTATTCTCATATTTTATCACGGGCAAATACCAAAGCTTATCACCTAGACTGTTTTTCTCAAACCTCTACTGTACTTCGTATCACATAAAATAAAGAAAATCAAACATTTTCTCCTTTTAATTATTTTTTTACGCAGAAGAAAAATACAAATACAAAAAAGCCCATCGAGCCACAACTATTGGGTAAATGCAGCATTTTCTGTAGACATTAAAAAAATTTAATTTCCAATTGATGTGTTTTATGGGACACATTGTATGAAGAAACATTATTATATTCTTCATTTATTTATGACTTGGCTTGTGAATGATCGTAACCTTGAAGTATAATGCCAGTGTAGAATAAAGTACACGAATACTGTGTAACAATACGCTATTCTTAATGCTTTAGCTTTATTACTTGTCAAAGGTGAATGTGGTATAATAAAACAAATTCTACAGCGTTACACTAACTATTGGTGTTTCCACAGTGATCAGTCTTTGCAAATTTTTTCTCTTAAGTATATTTTCTGCGTATTAAAGTTATTATTCGTGAAAACAATATACATTAACTTTTACGTTCAACAATCAGTGAATTAAGGTTATTGTTAGAACTTTTTTGTAGGTGATTCTCCAACTATCAAAGGATAAAATGATTATAATTCAATATGAAAAAAATATTAAAAAAGGAAAAACTTAATGTTCATGCTTGTTGTCGTTTGAAAACGCCCTAGCTACTATAATACTACTGTATATGTTTTTAAGCGAGAGCCCTGCGTTTATTCCTACATATAGACATTACAAAATTTGTTGTACAAGTTAAATAACTATACTTTATTTATATGCGCTTATGTTCAAATCTCATGACAGGCCAATATGCATATCAGCTGATTTATAGGATCAGCTGATTTACAGGATCAGCTGATTTACAGGATCAGCCGTTCCCTCCTCCGCTCATTTAGAGGTTATGTTTCCCTACAATCGTAAACGCATTAGTTGACCAAATAACTCGATAGGTCGATGTTTGTAAAATCGTTAGGTAATCCCGGGAGTTGAGCCCAACCCTTTTGAATGATCACCCCCTCCCCCTCCCCCTTGCATCATCCATCCTCGTCGTCCGCTGAGATATTTTCGTCCGCCTTTGGCCGAGCTGGCCTAGCCAGGGATTTGCCGCTTGCCGACCACTACTTGTCCCTTCAGGGAGGGCTTTAAACCTCTCTCTGAATTTATCATAGTTTTCATCCTGGTGAAGCTTATGGGAGGGGTTTCAGTAAAAGAAAGCCTGAAAAACTCTCGGTAACTTAAATATAATATAACACTAAAATTGAATGAATTAGAAAAGTTATAGAACAAAATGTCATAAGCCCACAGGAATGACGCATTATCTTTAAAAAAAAATGTATAATTTAATATCACAATTGACTAAATAATGCAAGTTATAAACATTTCTGCCTTAACTCGTTTTTACCTTAAATGTAATTATTTGAAAATATTTTAAAACTTTATAAGGAAATCTTTAACATTAAATTTCAGACACATGATCACGAAGATTATGATCCTTAATATCAACAAGCTAATAACCGTTCTTCAAAATCCTTTAAAAATGTTATTGTAATCTTTCATTAGTATTTAACGCTGGAAAACATACTGGTACAGATGAAATATTACTTAATATAATGGAAATAGAACATCCATATCTACGCCCATTATTATGAACTGATGAATAAATAATTACAGGGTTTCTATCAGATTTCCACTCTCTTACGTGCAATAATTAAACGCACCACTATGTCTGGTATGCGACGAGGCAACAAAAGTGTATTTTAAGCGTGGGTGAGGGATGATGTAGAAATACCCTCCCCTACAAGGGGGCCGCGACTGACACCCCTGCCTACAAATATACGATGCCAAGCTCCTTCTACCCCTGCCTTCTAACCACTCACTGCAACACATGATTCACCATTTGAACGTTTCTACGTTACTTAATTACTTTATTATGTAACTTGAAATAAAATTGTTTGTATTTTATATTTTGAAGTTACGTTTTCAATCGATAATATCTTTAGATTATCATTTAAATGGTTTTAAGGAGTTTTTACGTAGAATGTGGTCAATTTTTAAATAGTGAAGATTGTAGATAAATTTATATTATATTTTTTTAACAGTACAATTGGACCGTTTTAGTTACTGATTTATTTTTGCGGGGTTCCGAAAGAGTTTAGGTTTTCATACCTGCTCTGTGTTTCCTTTTTTACTGTCAACGATTTTACCCTTACTGATTTAAAGCTCTATAGCTACAATCTGCTTTGACTAATCCATGTGCTTTATACTTTAGTGGCATATTTCTGACACAGATCACTTCTTAGTAATTTATAAAGTCTATTGGTATCAGCAGTTGGCAAGTTTATGGCAGAGTAGGTGATACCAAGTATAAAATATAATAATAGAACATAATCCTCGTAGGTCTTCGTATGTAATTTTGGATACTTCTCTCGGAAATACGTATAAATTGTACAAAAAAGGAAATATATATTTTTAAAATCGTTTAAAATTAAGATAATGTATTTCGTAACAGCTTCTACTTTCGTATAAAATATAGTTGAACTCATATTAATACTATCAAAATATGTAGTAGAGTAATTTTATTTTGAATAATTGATTAAAATAGTATGCTAGACTATACTTAAACAATTTAAGTAAGAAGGTAAAAAAATAAAAATTTTAAATATTTCGTTTCAAATCACAATTGCAACCACAATGAGACTATTTCATTTGTGTAATTGCAAAAAGCGAGAAAACCCACAAAGAAGGAAAGGAGGGAGATAAATTCAGAGAGAGGTTTAAAGCCCTCCCTGAAGGGACAAGAAGTGGTCGGCAAGCGGCAAATCCCTGGCTAGGCCAGCTCGGCCAAAGGCGGACGAAAATATCTCAGCGGACGACGAGGATGGATGATGCAGGGGGGGGGGAGGGGGGTGATCATTCAAAAGGGTTGGGCTCAACTCCCGGGATTACCTAACGATTTTACAAACATCGACCTATCGAGTTATTTGGTCAACTAATGCGTTTACGATTGTAGGGAAACATAACCTCTAAATGAGTGGAAGAGGGAACAGCTGATCCTGTAAATCAGCTGATCCTATAAATCAGCTGATATGCATATTGGGATGTGAGTCTGTTGTGGGGTGTTTTCTCGGTGAAAATTCTTAAGTCTTTGTTATTTTTTTGTATTGCAATATTAGGTTGTGTTGAATAATATGTGTGTTTGTCAATTTACTTAGGAGGAGTACTCAATGTCAATAACCAAACGAGGTTGAAATATATATTAACTTAACCCAAATATTGCCTTAAATTTAGGACAAATTCATTAATTTTTCAATTATCGTGCTATATTTAATCGAAACTTTAACACTTTAATACACATTTATTTTTAATCACGCTATATTAACTTACCTTATTATTGAAACCCATCTTATCAACCTTTAATTATTCTTGATACACCATTGAATACCGATAACACATACAGAAACTAGAGTGTTTCATGTATACCTTTATGCACCGGTCTATTCGATTAAACTGAAAGTAGAAGTGGCACCTTTTATACTTTTTTGGGGGGAACGAAGATTGAAAATCTATCTGTGTGGTAAAATAATTTAAACAAGAGTATTCTATAATGAACTTGTTGTATAACCCATAACCAGTTACTGCCCTAATATTGAGTTAATCCTGGCATTATACAATAAATACCCCCGCCGCAGCAAACCTGCAGACTAAGCGAATTTCCATTTGACTGATTGGATTTACACTGAAATGTCTAGTTAAAAATATAACATTTATTCTTGATTTAAATAGAATGAGTTTAACAAGTACTTAGGTTTGCTGCATCAGGGAGGGTAAAACTGTTTTTTTTTTTTTTTGTAAAATGTGAATAGTTAGTAAGAAATGAAAACATTTTCCAAATTTGATCAAAATATGTTCACAAACAAGCAAACTACAACATTTTACTTATTCTCCATAAGAATAACATGGGAATTTTAAATTTACAATTTTTTTGAATTTTCTCCGTAACCATTAGGCGCATAATAACGCTTCAATATACTAAATTGTTTGTTTTTTTAAGCTCTACAAAATGGTTTGGAAAGAAATTGCTAAATTTTATGTTTTTTGGGTCAAAAATGGGAAAAACCTATTTTTACCCCATAAAACCCCCCGTAAACCCCCGTTCCCATGGTCCGATCATGCTGGATAGCGAACTCGTTCAAATAAACGTACGTTTACACGTTTGTACCAAATTTCATCAAAATCGGATCATTTTTGCTCGAGTTATCGTGCTGACTGACACATATATATATAAATATATATATATATATAAATATATATATATGAATTTGAGCGGATGGTGTTTTTGGCCTCTAGGGACCTCAAAACGAAAAAAAATCGGTCCCGCGTCCAGGTCTTACCATGAGTACTACGGTAATAGCTTATTCCCTATATGGGAAATTCGCTAAAAACATAACAGTTTATTTTACAGCCTTATTCCATTTGACGAAATTTACCTGCATCTTCAGTACAAATCTTTCATCATTTAAAAAATCCAAACAATACAACTTTGACTGTAGACAAATTCGAGAAAACCTTGTTTGTCAACAAAATCATAACACCACACCAAATTTTCGTTTACAGCTCTGAGACTTTTCAAACAATGTGAACGATAACGCTTACATAATACTCAGGTTCCATGTGGGAAATAGTGAAGAGACTTACAAGAAAGGCAGCGGTAGCTTAGATGGGGTGGTACGACGCGGGTTGGAATTAGTGCGTGTGGGGTTCTCTAGGGTAGGCGGGGGAGCAGAGCGGGGTTGTCAAAGAGATACACCCGGGGAGCACCAACATTGTCCCGTACCTCGCATTCATCTGCTGCCAAGCCCTGTAATATGTAGACGAGCCCAGCAGGGTCGGACGTGAAATAACCACAGTAATGAAATTTCGTCACAACGTTTGAGGATGGATTTTTAAAGTATTAGACAGTTTATTGTATTTGGTATTGTCCCACTCAGTAAATTAGTTAACCAATTCAAAGAGGAATGCCCTAAATAATTACTCTCACTCATTGAGAACGTAGATATGTTTCGTCATGATTTGATCTGTAAAATTATACAAACATCTGATGATATTTTATAATAACGTCAATTTGATTATCTTAACACAAAATAGTGTAGAGAACTACACAAATAAGAGTGTCTAACCTCAATTCTGTGGATTTAAATATATAAATGTGACATACACCCGCAGCCTCTATAGAAGGACGCACTCATCACATTCAAACATATTCATATTCAAGCAAACGACCTAGACTCCGTATAGAACAACTGACTCATCAAGCACGTCATTAATCAATAATTTTAACTCCCGTAAAGTGGCCTTACTGAAAACTTTACCTTCAGATCTGAAAGAGCCTTTAGAGACCGTAACATTTTTATATCTTACTTAAACTACATACATAATTACAAACGTTCTAAATTGGCACTTTCTTACCAAGCCTAGACACAAAAATTGAACATTGAAGCCTTTACTCATGGGGTAAATTTTTACACCCCAATTCAATTATGGAAAATGTTGCCCCGTAAAGTCTTTACAGCATAATTCTACATTTCAAATAGTTTTCCAAAAACTCCGACCCGGGGCCACAACTCTATCAATTGGCGTAGGGAGCGGCCGTGCGGGTGCGGGTTGGAGCGCCGGAGTTTTTGACGGCTATTGTTGATTATCACCGCTCCCACACGTTATCGGTGCCTCCCCCCCCCGCCCCCTGCGGCCCACCACCTCCGCCCAGCGCCGGTAGTGACAGTAGTCAGTACACTCCAGACGTCGGACCCGCTCGCTCCGCCGTGACGTCACTAGTGTGGTGAGGACCATGGGTCTAGGTCTAGGGTAGGACGTCATCGCACCTTCCGACCATGTCCGCCAAGAGGAAACTGGGCGCCATGCCGATCAAAGTTAGTGTCAGTGTCGCATGTTAGTGTTGTGATAAGGGTTATTGATAAAGGTTATCAGTGATTCATTGTTTGGTAGACGTCTGTAGAAATTAGTAAGTTAGAACTTAATTAGTAAATCTCAAAACAATTAACTATATTTGCATACCTAGAAAATTAAATACAGTTTTGAGTTTGTAAACAATTTTATAAAAGTAAATTATACTGTATTTGAAGTTCATGATTTCGAAGAATAATTTTAATATTTTAAGTAAAACTAAAGGACTTTTCTCATTCCTAAGTGTTTCAACATTTTCGAAGGCTTCGGATTGATAAATGTAGTTGTGTTTTGTTTTGGTTTCCAATATTTTTTTCTGTCACAATTTTGTTCTGTGGTGTATATTGTTTTGGGGTATGTGATATGTTTATGTACATCATAGGCAAGGGTTTGCACCAGTTATGTTAGGCTCTTTCTAGCAAAATTAAAATGTTACTCGAACACGGGAGGAGTTTGTTTTAGCGTCACACCACTTAGGTTAGGTTAGATAGGCTAATCAGTAAAAGGTTACTTAAAAAGGTAGGTTTTTGAAAGGGTTACACAACTTAAGGTTAGGTTGGATTGACGAATTAGGTGAATTAAACTTGAAAACTGGAGGAGTTTATTGCCTTCTGAAACGAGATAGGAAATACAGTATTTACAAGTTACTATCAGATTATATTTTTCCATTATCCCTATACCCACAGCGTTAATTTTCTGTTTAATAAAACGTATGTACTTAAATACTATAAATTCAAAAAATACGCCAGAAAGTTGCACATGATCTATACTGGGTTTTGACTCTGATGCAAGAGGGGTGTTTATTGAAAGTTGCCTTTATATTAATTATTGCTGATACATTATACATTACTTGATGCAATACCCTATCTATTTGTTTTTCGTGGTAAATTTATTCGATTTAACTTGCTTAGGCTATTGTTTTTTATTAAACAAATAGTACGATTTCGATTTCCAAACTCTTCTACCTGGTAGCAATTGATTCTCATGCTAAACAAATCTAAGAAACTGCAAAAGATTCCAAATTAATGATTAGTTATCTAATTGGGACCCCAAAGGTTACTGATAAGGTAAACTCCGTATATGGTAAGATGTTAATCAGTTAAATTAATCATTCCTTATCGTCAAAACTTACACGCCTCAACGATATCGTTACAGTTATCATAATTACAATTTGATAATATTTGGAGGTGAATCATACGTACGAGATAATTAACTAGTGTATACTTTGATAATAAATCAGTGGTTAGAAAAAATATGGTGTTTGCAAATTTTTACGAGTAAATCAACCTACAAAACGTGAATGTGTTAACCTTTAATGAAAGTGGCATTTCGCCCATTTTTAAAGAAATAGTTCATAAAAGCAACGCAAAGAGTCAGTGATGGGTGAAAAGTCGATTTCCACAATTTCCACGTCACCCTTTTCACAGTTAGTGGTTAGTACTTCATGCGGGTATTTTGCGATAATCGGGAAAGCGAACTTGTCCACTATGTCCACTTATGCTGGTTATATTTTACCCCGTGTAACTGTGCAGTCTATTTACAACAAAAAACTGTAAAACATACAAACTCGGTATACAAATAAACCATAAATCGTTTGACCAAATAAAGTTTCATGTATAAAAAATCACTATTTTGAAGAGAGAAACCGAAAAATAATAGGATACGTTTTCCGTTACATGGCGATTTGAAAGTTATGATTGGGACGTGTAATAAGACGAGCTAAACACGAAAACGTCGATTATAATGAATCACAATACACTACTTATTGTTTTACATCACTAAACAATATCGAACTCAGTGAATTTATAATCTAGAGACTGAAATAAAGGGTTAATGATTGGAAAAAAACCCAGAAAAGCGTGTAAACGTCATAAATTTCCGAAGACAACCTTTTTATAAATTGCTTCTAAATAAAGTGATCAGAAACGGGTATGAGTGAAAATTCCAATATTTTGTAGAGACCTGAGTTAGTTCTAAAATATTCGATTAGGAGTGCGACAAATTCGATGAGTCCACTACAATTCTGATGACACAACCGGTAACCGTCTGAGTGATTAATTTATAGTCTAAATCTATTCAATACTACGGCAGACAGACAGTGGTACAGAGTTTAATAAATAAGATTTTAGGCCGGGGTAGTATCTGTTACATCGGAAAATTTGCTCATGGGGTTTACGGTGAGTATAACATATTTAAGATTAAATCCAAAACTTTTTAAAAGAAATCTGGGACGGATAACAGTTAAATTTCAATTACTTTAGTTTTTAATAAGATAAACCTCCGTTATTTATCAGCAACAGCTTATAAATTATAATACAAGTGTTTTCTTAAATAAAATAATAGTTTTTGTGTGGGTACCTGCTACCATTGGCTATGTATTAATATTCAAAGTGCTATATACTAGATCTGTGGTTTATTTAAGGAAAAATTATTTTATCTTGTCACTGTACGAAAGTTAAATCTCCAATTCCAATAAGGTTTTGTGATATTATGTCTGATTATGCTAGCATAATTTGGCTTTGGCAAGAGCCCCCATGAAATTAAAAATTCATTAAGTATGGGTGATGTTTTTATTTTAAATTTCATACTCCAATAAGGTGTTTACACTTTAAATTGAAACTTCCCTTGTGATTTTCTCCTTTAATATGATTTTATAAATGGGGTTAACATTTAAAAATAAAGATTATCTACTTGAATTTACCTTGTTTCCATTTTCAAAATATTTGCAATGCTCGTGGTGAGTCACACATGTAATGTGTTTAAAATAACTAGACAGGAAAATGTATTGTTTTTATTTACTCAGATTGTGGTAGCCTTAAATACGTATATACGTACTAGTTATTCCCAGTAAAATATCTTACTAAACGGTCGTGAGACCGATTTTAACTCTGTTAAAAAATGTTCGCATTATCCTAAATTTCTCAACTTTGAGGGGATATTGTGGTGCTGCGGGGTAATTTCTAAATAATCAGTTACTCAAATTTACCTCGTTTAACGCATGGCCGTTCCAAAAGCGGGAACAACCAACGTTTGTGTTTTTCACCGCCTTCTTTGTCGCGTGTTTGTCCAAGGTTCACAGGAAACCCTGTGTGTTTTACATTAGTATGGACGGGTGAGCAGTGGATAAAAACACCGCCACTCTTGACCCCGATCACACACAGCCCCTCTGTCTGTCTGTCTGTCTGTGAGGCTGCACCGCCGCAAACGTCCGTGGGTGACGAAGGAAAGATCGGTGGAATCAAAATTTCAAAAGTAATCAGCCTTTAAACAATTTTAGGCTTTGTCGTCTACCAAAATAAAAATTGGACACTTCAGAGTGGTTGTACAGTGGGTGATTTTATTTAACATGAAGATTAACGTTGACGATAGTTGAATCGAAATCATCTGGAGAAAGACGAAAAAATCACCTGGATTTTTGGAAAAATAGCTTTAGGATTGTTCAAAACTTACAGCTATTTTTGTTCATTACGCCATTACTGTAACTAAATACATACATTTGACATTCGAAATCGCCCTAAGAAGGTATCAGAAGTACAATTAGAAGGCTACCATGTGATAATAGAAATAACGCTACCTTTTAAGTGGCTGAAACTAGACAAAGTATAGTTGTACTTGAAAATCGGCTTTGTTATAAGTATTTCAACTATAAATAATCAGGATGTTAGTAAAATTGTTCATTATAAACTAATCCTTTCTTCCATATGAAACAACACACTGTCGTGATTGGTATTGTACGGTATTGATTTAGATTACTTTGGATATATAAATCAGGCAATGACCTAATTTATTCATTAGGAGAATGGAAAAAGAGGCTTGTCTTTTAATCCATCTGTACACTTCGCAATGATAGTACTTAATTAGCTGCTGGACACAGGCTTTACAATTAAAATTTTTGAAACGCTTATTCTTAACACATCGTGTCCTGCAAAATCAGTAACGAGATTTTTGAATCATTGAATTTAGAAAGATTCAATATCTATATAATTAATACGCTACATGAAACTTTGTCGGATGAACTCCTTCGCCATTTCTTAACCGATTTTATCCCTTGACGTCTCATTGAAAGAGCGTGTCGTGTAGATTTGCAAACTGGCTTTACATTTTTGAAAAAGTCCCTTGGGCTCTGCCCCAGTGGCTTTGAAAGTTCCCATGTTATCCTTACGAAGAACATAATTGTTTACATTTTGATCAGCTGTATAATTTAATTGCTGTTATTTATTTTCCAATTCAACGAAACGCATAGGTTACATTTACTGATTTGGTTGAAATTAAATATTTGCTACTTTAATTTACATTCGTACTTTATTCCGATGTAAAAAATCGAGAAAGCCTGGGCAATTTGATATATTTTACCAAAAAAGAAAAATGAATTGACAGGGTACTGTATTTCTTGAGCAATAATTGAAAGAACCGATTTTTTACCATGGAAACATAGGAGTCATAGAACACCACCAAGTAGAAAAAATAGAGATTAAAAAAAACCATTTACTATCGTTATCATCCTAAATAATGAAGAGCACTTACAATATGAAGATTCCCACAAACAATGAACAGGGATGTTAGCCAAAGTGTTACTATTTTGTAGTAAACACTGACTTAACTTTATGATGATTGGCAAAGGAAAACACTCTAGGGCTGAATTAAACTGGTACGGCAAGGACATTAAATATATGTTTTCATAAAAGTCAAGTGATTTTAAAATAATATGACTACATCCAAGAAACCTTAATAAAAACTTTCACTGAAGGATTTGCATTATTCACATTTAAGGGAAACAAAAAAACCATCTGAACGACATTTGGCCTTTCAATTCTGCATTTTTTCAGGTAAATATAACTTACGTTATAACAGTAACTAGGTAGCCAAATTAATGCCAATTGAAGCAAATAAAATTATGACAGAGAGGTTATGCAGAAAATCAGGCAGTTCTTAAGTAATGTAAACAAAATGTCATCGCTATAAAAAATTACTGAAATTTGTAAACATACTAGCGACAACAGGCATACTATGCAGACTACATTATCATTGACGAAGATCAACCTGGACCACCTAATGCGGCTATAAGTGGGAAAGATATGTAGAATATACTAAAAAACCAGATCAGCTTTTGAAAAATGATCAAATATTTACTTGAAATGTTGATTATATGTCACTGTTAGTCACGTAATCTATGAGCTGAGTCTTTTAAACCCATCGGAAATTATGACTTTTATTCGTTTTTAAATAAGTTAATTATTTGTTTTTAAATACTGTAACTACTTTACTTCTTTGCAATTGCTCGATTTCGAGCAACATGTACACTAGTATAGGATGAATTTGATTTTGTATAGTATATATGTCTTAACAAAATTGATAAATGCCTCTTGACTTACAAAAGTGTGAAGGAGTATAAAACGTGTTTTAATTGCAAGGAAACACACAAACTCACGTAGCGTACTAACTGGATATAAAGTAATGTATATTTTGCTTACACCTAATACGTAGATTTTAAGCATAATTATTTTAGTGTTTTAAGTTTTGTTTGATTTTCCAATGGTATTATTTAATTGTAAAGTGACATTTTTCAAGTGTTTGACGCTAAGATCGTGATTTCCAGGTTTCCGCTGAAGTATGTGGGTCTTCTCAATCTTGTATGTATGTTAAGTGTGCAATACTTTTACTAACAACTGGCTAAAGTTTGTAATAACATGTTTGTTTTGTGTTGTTAAATAGATGTGGCGTTAACCATCAAGCGATTTAAAGTAACTTAAGTATATAAAGTTGAAGTTAAAGTGATTCTAAATTGAAGTACCATGGAAAGATTTTTTTATGTTTGTTGGATATTGATAAGTTGAGACATTTACTTGTGTAAGGTCTCAAGGTACGAAGAGAGATATGAAATAATGTCCAACAAATATTTCACTTATATTAATTTATAGGTTCCCATAACTATATCAACTGTTTTAAAATGTATTGTTGTCAATAAAATTATTTACCACCAATATATAGGCTACATATTTCAAACTCAATTTCAATTCATTTATAGTTGCTCTCGTACTAAGAAAATAAATGCTGAATAAACCTAATAGTAGTCCTACTATAAACAATATTAATTAACATTTTACCAAAGTGTTAATTTAAATGCAAACAAGTCAAAACAATATTGATAGAAATTTATTAAAAATAATTTATCACTAAATAACATTATTTACAAAAAAAAGTGCTGATTAAACATTGTAAGTACTAAATTATGATTTATTCGTTTCAAATACTGCCTCAAAAGTTTTCAAATTTAATATAGTCGTTCGGTGGACTAAGACAATTAAATTATTCTCTACTTGTTGCTTAAGTGGGAGGACAATAAACTCCCCCCCCCTCCCCACAAAGTGTCGACAAAAGTTGTTCGGGTCTTGTCACTAGTTATATTTGGAAAATTATACCGTCCCGCTAACCTGAAACTTTTTCACTCAGTTAATTTGTTGGACGTAGACTTGATTATAGTTTTTTCCTAAGACGTCATGCTTAAGAACTGTTGATAAAGTTAATTTTCTAATCTGTGTAATTTTCTTCGGTAATTTCCTTTGACAAACAAAATTCTAAATGTTTTTTTTTAAATATTTATATTAATGTTTGTTTAAAGTATTTTAAGTTAGATTCAACCTTGTTCGTATGAAATATAAATACTAATCTAGACTATTCTTAAGAATTCCATATATTCACAAATATTTCATATAATTCCATACTCTACGTAGGTGGTACATTTGAGTAAATCCTCTAGGCCTTCTGTATTTTTTATATACGTCTAATACGTTTTGTTTGTCACTGGAATGATCGCAGCTTCTTCAGGGTTAGGTGGCATTGCGAATTCGTAAAACTATGTTTTGTCTTACACTCTTTTTCCTTGAGGTATTTTTGTACTACAACACAATTAAAATTAATTTCATAAGTTCTGTTGATAAAAAAACGTTAATATTATTTGCTGGGTAAGCTGAGTAGTTAGTGTTCCTCTAATAATCAAAAGATCACTAGAGAGATTCTGAGAAAAGTAAATAGCTTTTATGTGGCTTAAAACTACTGAACTTAGCTGTGAAATGTTGAGGGTTATAATAATTCTGGATGAATAATCAGCTGATCTTATTTAGTAACAAAGTTATGCATCCTTCTTCATTTCACAATTGCCTTTCCTCATATTCGGATTGAAACCACGGATAAAACAGAAACTGTACGAATCATAAGCATAAAATTACGTCACTGGGTTGAATCTTATGCTAATAATCTTAACAGCTGTTTCGGAAGTTTCGGGCCAGTGACGTCATTTGTTTATTATGTTTATGATCCATACTGTTATAGTTCTAATATCCATGATTGAATTACGACGCCCAATTGCACCCCCTAACTCAATAATTTGTGTTGTAGTAGTGATATTTTACCATTTTATTTTCCCCTGGTACGACATAATATGAAAATCTACCTGTATACGACGATGTACGGCGGTTCATGGTTATTTATGGTGAACTACGTCTGTTTATGGTGTTGGACGGTGTATATAAAAGTAGTTTGTAAAGCTGTTATTTTTTTATGATTCGACAGAATAATTTGAATATCTAAGCCATAGCACATAGTTGACGGTGTGTTATGATTGTTCATGGTTGCCATGGTGATCTATGGTTGTTCACGGTGATGTACAGTCGCTACAGATGCTGTGGCCGCCGTTTTTGGCACTGATTACCACGACCGCGAGCATTGATTATGTATACTGTACTACAGTGTCCGCGCATGCTCGCGATGGCGTTGGCAATAAAATACTGAATTTGTCGCTAATTTATGACGTGCAATCATAGACAGAGGTGACCCGTGTCCGCCCCCCCTCCCCTCACCCCCCTTCAGTGTCCGGGTCTTCCTAGTTCAATAAAACACGGCCGAACATGGCGGCCTGTAAAGTCAACATTATTTATGCGCTCCGGTTGTGAACCGTGTAAAAATGACGCGTGCATAATGAGCTGTCCACTTTAAAAATTGGAATTCAAACGTTAGGTGTATGTTTGACAGTTTGTTACAGTGTTGTAAATTACATTGTGAAAGTTTAAAAGTTGGTGAATCGTAAAAGAACATACATTTGTTTAAGCAATACTGTGTTGAAATAAATATTGAAATTGTTAGACTTGAAATATAACAATTGATGAAGTTCGGCAGTAAACTGGGTCATTAGGTCAAACAATTTTGTATAAAACAATGAGTTTTGTATGTAAAAAGTGAACATAACGATAGTAACAAATCACAGTTGTGACAATTATAGCAAAAATGTTGTTTTAGGGTGATTAATTACTCACTTTTACTAAAATGGGTTGGATACATTTAAGCTTATAATCGTATTACTGAGAAAAGAATCTTATTACTCGACTACTCGTGCGCTCAACTGTGGCAGTATTCGTTGTAATATCATTTTTGAGGGCTTTAATGAGAATCCAGTTAGTTGTAGTGCTTTTAATTCCAGGGTGTTGTTGTTAGTCCATGTGTTTATTACGTTTTCACTGACGCAAACCTCTTGAATTACCTACATTTTTTGGCAAAACATTAATACCAACGTTTATATTTCAAACTTTACTAGTTTTCAAAGCTATATATCCCATCCTCTTTAAATACAAAACCAATGGTACAAACTTGCAAGTTCCCAGTCCCAGGTCTTGTCGCACGGCAGGTCCCGCGGTTTTTGTCAGCTGTTAATTGCAGCCTGCAACCAGCTGACCTTAGCCTACTGCCTCCTAGATTGTGTAATAGCAGTCCTCTCCTCTCCTCCCGCGTCATCACCTGGTCATACCACACCGCCTCTTGGATCGCGGAGGCCGTGGACGAGTGTCTTCATGACCACATAAATCGCATAGTTTTTTACAACGTTTTCCAAAGCACCGAGTTGGTGGGAAAACCTTTTTTTTAATTTTTTAGCAATTTTTCACAAGAATTACACATAGCACCTAATTGTCAAAGCAAGTTATCATGGTTTTGGATATAACCCCAATTTTCAATTATACGAAGCATCTTAAAACAACATTACAGCATTATTTAAATGTTTTAAATCTGTTGATTTGTTTCAATTATGGATCAAAGATGCCAAAAGAGAACAGCTAAGTGATAATATCCATTTATTTATTTACTTGTTCTGTAAAACTTTGTCAGCTGAACCGATGGTTTAAATCAAATAATTGATTTTACAAGTTACCGTTAACGTATTAATGTATTTAATCAAACTCAAAAGCATTTATAATGATAACTAGTACAAGTTAGTCTTTAGATTTCCAGTTATCAATAGCTATCCTTTCCAATAGTAGCACCTGGCTGTGCTTTAACTGTATTGTCAACCACTAGTTATAAAGTTTTAATTTGCATCCCGGTTTAGAAACTTCATTTTGTTTGTTGAAATTGTTAATTGTGCGTTTATTCGTATCTTTGTAGCTACAAAATCAATCACCGCACATGTCTGTTGAATATAAACTATCTAATTATGTAAAAGCCAACCGATAGTGTAGATGGTTCAAGATCCAAAGAAACGTTCATAACAGGTGTTTATTTAACTTTAAAAGTCTAAAATAGAACTTAAGACTATTTCTCCTTTGAAAGGCTGAATAAAAATTGCTCAGCCAGTGTTGATCAGTTTTCCTGATACTATGAAGTGGTAGTCAATCAGGCTTGGTAGAGCTATGAAAGGGCAATTATTGATCATCATGGTCTTAAACTCCTTACCAAAGCTTTATATGTCCAAGCATATATAATTCTTTATTTCATCCTACAATTGTCAATGCATAGCAAATGATTCATATATTCTTGTAGGCTTTTTTCGGTACTGTAGTTGCATCTCCCTATAGTAGGCCTAATCGAGTAAGTAATGTCCACTGCTTTAGTGGAATGTTTAATTTGCCCATTCTCGATGACCGGACAGAAATAATTATTTGGAAATAAACAAAAAATAAAGATTAAAACTACGTATTCTATCCATTTTTTCTTACCGTTCATTTCACGCTACGGAAAAAAATTGTTCTCGAAACTAGCGTCTACATCGCCCAAGTTGTTAATGCTCAATGTTTATTGGTCTACTATGATACCAAAACTTCAATTGGTCTCTTACGATATTCAGATTTTTCACTCATACTTGCAAACTAATGTACTGAGCAAATACTTATTTGATTATGATATTGTAGGCACCTGCTTGATAGAGTGGCATCTACTTAGGCACTACAATCATAGGATAAATCGAGGAAGGTTTAGCCATTTTATGAGTCAATTTCGCAACACAATGATCGCCGAAACATAGTTTACAAAATAAAAGATTCAATCTTATTTTGATAATAAAAAGGGGAGTAATGGAAAATTAAATTAAATATTCTGCAGTCACTCTTTCAAATCAGGAAGAGTAAGTGTACACAGATCTTAGAATTGTTTAGTTTCACAAACTCATTCAATAGACGTAGACTAATTGAAGGAAACCCGTTCAATGTTTATATTAGTTCAAAATGCATATCTTCCTGCTTAAGCTATTCATACGCCTATAGATTTACTTAGCATTTGCATACATTGACTACTTATTAAAACCCTTATACTTTTTACGCAAAACTATTTTTTATGACATAAGCCCACGTTTCAAATAAGGAAATGTTTATCCACGTATATGTTACCACCCTACATCCTGTCAGGTGTATGGTCAACAGGTCACACTTTCGTTTAATTCTTCCACGATCAGATAACTCGAGGTACGGCCAAGGGTTGTGGCGAGCCCGGGGGGATTAATTGAAGGGGGAGGGGTTAGGGTTATTTGATGGGGGAAGGTTCGTACAAGGGTCTACCCACCCCTCGGCCCCGGCGGCCCAAAAATCCTCATTTCTCACAACCCTTGGCTCTCGCATCTTACAAAAACTCAGCGTCGAGTGCTGACGGTTCGCTGATGTTATCAGTCGCCATTTGTACAACCGGACACGTTGAGTCCTGAGTTATGTGGGATTTGGACCGCTTAACCTCTTCGTTCGTTTTGGACATTGTCGAAAAATAGTTGTTTGGTATCATAGAACACTATGGAAGTAAATGTATTTTGGGTTTGGAATCATTATTGAGTTGTTTGGATACCTCCAAACCCAAATGAACATGTTAAGGAAACGTTCGCTTGAAAAATGTATCGTAACACACCACGTAAAATACCAAAACTTGGTTTCTTCTTCTTCTGTTTAAAATTGACGAAGTTTTGATGGGAATGAATTGGTGTTAGTGCAAGACATGTTAAAGGCCCAGACCTTTTTTATTTAACTTTTATATCATCAGTTCTTTTGTAAACACGTATCCTTAGTACGATTATAAGCGAAAATGTAAGGCTAAATAGATGACAATTTCAAAGCTATCCCTCTGAGCCAAAATTATTTAAAGTTATAACCATTAACAGTTCACATGCAATACTCCATAGGAAAAAAAACTTATTGAAGTATTCATCCCCATCTTAAGTTGTCGCCAGATATTAAATTAAAATAGACGCAGTTGAAGTGAGTCACCAACAGATTTCGCTGATGAAAATTGCTGTTTTCGGTCGAATTTGCGGATATTTTTGCCAAGTCAAATTTATAGAACGACATATTTGCAAATCATCTTTTATGTGACGTCAACTATGTCAGTAACCAAAGAGAAGGTAGAAAATAGAATTTTGGACACTGGCACAATCTGTGGCTGGCTTACAGTACTATGTTCTTTTTGTATGAAAGAATTGGCAACTGCTGGTCCATATAAACTTCAAGATCAATCAGTTGATGATACAAGGACACGGATAGTCTCATGCTAATGGTTAAAAGCGCGGGAACTCTGCCATGAAGACACAGGTTCTAATCTCGACATTGGCGTTAAATACGTGATTACGTAATCAATTGTTTAAAGGTCAAATAACCTATAGATACACCTAAAAAAATATGTCTCTTCCTCTAGGAATATTCCTTTTCATCGAAAACTTTTCACACTAAAAATAATACAATCAGTGCATAGTGACCGATACAAACCTTATTTGACGATGACATTAACTTTAACAGTATATTAACAGTAGGCACAGCGACACTAGCGCTAGCAGCGGCGCGTAATTAAGTTAACCCGGCTTTGCGTGCCTTTATGTCGGACCAATCGAGTTACACCCGTCTCGTCTAAAAATATTACAAAATCTGTTCCCGCTTGGCTACTGGACTTGAAAAGGTGTGAGATTGAACATGAAATATTAGAATTTTGCGATAAAATGTAAAAGATGAAAGGTATTATGGTTGACTTTGAACAGTACAAGCACACGTTCATCCTAGTACGTAATAATTAAGCGTGTTACTATGCGTCAATCTTGCTACGTTTGAGTGCGTTGACCTAATTAATGTTTTTTTAGGTGATACAATTTGTTAGGTAACTAATGTTAGGTTTACAATTTGTTTTTACTCTGTAAAAACTAAAACAAAACTCCCACTTAAATCGGACAATAAGGTAGATTACCTAAAACTGCCTTCAGCTGAGCCAAGGATGGTCTATAATCGAACAGTAAAGAGATCGTGTTATTGGATTTAAAATATTCAATGGCTATAGAAATAGACTAAGTTATTGATTATAGTGTATGTCCCATTCAATTATAATTCTACTACTCGTAATAATTTTATTATGGAACTTGACTATGAAAATGCACAACCGTAGGGTTTAGCGGAAGGTTAGGGTGATTGCAGCATATGAATATTAATTTGACTCATTTTACAGCTTTTCATTATTTCTGTCTTTTAAATATCTTTTTATCTTGTTTGAGTATACCGTTAGATGGAATAAATTAATTAGTGGTTTGGAGATAGTAAAACATATTCCTTTAGTAGATTTGTTATGGAACAGCTTAAGCCAATTTTATCGTTAGTTTTGTACTTCCAACTGTAGAGGTTGTGTTTTGCTTAGTCTATGATGGTGTACACTGGCAAATTCACGAAAAAGGTATATCAAATGCGAAACATAAAAAAATGAAATTTTCTCAATACCTTGGTCTTCGCCTAGGATTTTTTTCTCCTTTCTAAGTAGTACGTTTTCTCAACCCAGGAAGTCCACTATTTCCTCATTGCTTGGTCTTGCCCGACCTTGGTTGTGGTCCACCGTCCACTATTCCACACTCCACAGTTCCAGTGCCCATGATGATACTCTACCCGAGGGGCAGCATTTTTCCTTCAGAGCAGGAACTGAACCACTCGACCTTGCTGCCAAGGTTGCACGGTTGCACGTGACAGCTGGTTGCACCGCTTGCACATCTTGCACTTGCACTTGCTTCGCTTCCTGGCCCATTGGCTCCCTGCGCTTGCTTCTGGAGTCAATTTACATATATTCCCTACCTGGACCAGTTTGTCTCGTCTACGGTACACTCATGGTCATGTTTGACCTTGCTCGGAGGTTTGCGTGTAGATTGCTTAATTTGCGTATACGGTGTACACCTCCATGTGTACGTTCTTGTAGTGTAACATATACTTTTTTGCACTTGAGATTTTTACCGGAAGGTATTGGAATTAGGACGTTTTTTTATTTTGCATCCCTTGAAAATCACTACAGATTGGTTAGATATGTGAGTGTATTATGTGTAATACAAGTGTGTTCACATCCTCGTTTTTTTTTAATACATTACATCTAAAATGTATGACTGCCGCTCGTCTTGACAATGCCTCACTTTGTTTGGCAATAATATTATCAAGAGTTAGCGTTTTTAACAGAAAAACAGTTTTATGTTGCTAAATACATTTGTCCATTTATTATGTTCATTGATCACCAAAGTATTCAAAATTGTGAATTTGTGTGCTCGCAACACTTTTGTTCTTAATTGATTGTGCATTTCCCAGCCTTGAGATTCCTGTCTGGAAAATACCGTTTTTATGTTAAAATGTTTAACTTAATTTTAACAGATCAAGTATATCGTATTTCCCTTTATAAAAAGCAACACTCCCAAAATATCTTGTTTGTAAAAGAAACTTCCATAAATCACAACATATAAAATCAGTATACAACTTAGAGGAAACTTTCAAAGTGCTCTTTTTTTTACACAAATCTTACAGATAACCAAAACGTATACTTTGAATATAAAAAGATCCAGCAAGAATGGCTAGAGGGTTTTCTAGATGGTTGATAAGGGAACACTGATAGCACCGAGCTTTACCAAATGGGATAGGAAATGGAGGTTTGGCACTCACAAATGTCCAACTGAAATTTTTACTATCGTTTCCGCCGGGTCGATGACAAAAGCATTAGCCGGCTTAGTGTCGAACCGGCTAACTGAAAATGGCTAATACAGTAGTTAACTGCGTCGCATTGCCAACATGCAGACTATGCAAATGCTATCTGCGAATTACTGACAGTTGACATTTTAACTTGCATGTCACTGGCATTTTTACCGAAGGTTTAACTAAATCCTACTTTAACTTCCTAACCTACTTTGATCTTCTAACTATAAAGATTAGGCAATGATTTTCAATAAAATGTATTATATGTATTAATTATTTAAATGAAAAGATAATTTATAAAAATATATAGGTTGAATTTTACTACGTAAAATATAGAAAAATGGAGAGGATTTTGAAGCTGTGTAGAACTAATTATTAGTTTAACTTATAGAACGTAACCTAAACTGTTTTAGCATAATCCAAACTATTATAAGCCTTCCAATATCTTTTTCTATGAATATAAAGACCATGTGATATACTAATTGAATATTTAATTAACTATACGTATTTACTCATATGGGATGGACAGAAATTTCGAATGTTTATGAAAGACGCTATCTATACCATCGACATGATACAGTATAATGGAACTTATCATATAATTTAACTTTTAAAAACTAAGATTAAACTAGACTGCATTGGTTATACCTAGAGCTAGATGTAATTTCAATGATCTAATGGTTCAATTTAAATATTTTTTGTAAAAATGTAGGTGGAGTTTGTATATCAGTATCTGTTGCTATTGATATATTTTCAATCCCAAGAAGAATTTTTGTCCACTCATTAGCTTCATTTGGGAGTTGAGTTTCTGTACTACTTTATAAATCAATGTAAATTTGTAAATGTTCAAATAAAAAAAAACTTAAATACTTTTAGGTGTAGTAGAAACAAAGTGAATATATTCTGTTTGAAAATAATCGCCAATAATTTCGCCCGAGGGATATACGTCGTGACTGTTTTGATACAGTATCACTTCTGTCTTGAAAATAACAAAATTCATCACGGATGTCTGTTGTCGGATAAGATATGTTCTGTATGCTTTCCGTATACAACAGAGCCTATTTGACGTGATTTAGAAAAAATAAACTGCAGAACAACTTTCTGAATTAAATGTTTTCTTTTGTCTACTTTCAAGCAGACATTGACATTTTTGATTCAATACATTTTAAAAATTTTGAAGTATTATTTAATAAGTATTTCTTTAACAATGTATTGAAAATAGTTTTACTGGACAGTAGAAACTATTACCGAGTTCGTGGGTTACAGTGATATACACTCCGAGAGTCGGAGACTATATCTTCTTCATAATCTTAAATTGTTTAAGTCTCTATGTTACAAATTAATGTTTAAATGTGTGTGTTTTGTGCCCCCAAGTACGGTAACGAGTCTGCGAAGACGTTACGTGTTTTTGAAGGGTGGGCATTAATTGCGCCAACTAACCTGAGTATTCCTGAATTGCGCCAACTACTCCAGGGAGCCACCCTAAAAGTTCATTAACTAGGCCGCAAGTGACAGCCCTCTTCGACTGTATAATTGAGTAGGATAGGTCAGGTCAGGTTAGGATAGGTTAGGATATTTTAGGATGACACGTAAATCAGATTATTCCTTCTGCCGGCAAGTCACTCCTACTTGACTTGGGCTTGGCGCAACTAAGGGACTTTTTTTGGGAACCTTTGAGGTCTTGGAATAATTAAGGAACTCTTTGGCGCAAATAATGCACGACAAGTCCTGATGATGGGATTATAACCTCGAAATGTATACATAGCCATTGTACTTAAACAGAAATTGCTTGGACAGAAGACATATAACCTTGTTTATTCAATTCAGTAATTCTGGAGACTACAAAATGAAAAAAAATCTTACATTGCTCTAAACTAGAAATAATAGTTAGCGCTGCTATTCCCTTGTGGGGCTAACCAACCTTCGGCAGAGGTGTCTAAATAAAGCACCCACTTAGCTGACGGGTCTAAATAATTCAGACGGGCGCGGCGGGCATGTTTTCGGCACAGGTAGTATTTAAAGAGGCCTTTGTTGGGTTCACCTGTTTCCCGGGTAACCCTCCCTCTAGGGCGTGTCAGGGGTTGGGGTATCTATGTGTAAGAGAGAGAGGGGTAGATACGGTACTTGTGTGTGCGAGAGAGAGGGTGCGAGTCCCATTGACAGTACAGAGGTATGAGCGATTAACTTAGCGCTTTGTTCCACTTTTGTGTTTGGGTGTCTGCGTGCCACGCCGAGCTGGAACTAATAAGCAAAAACTTTTGCAGTTCAATGTTGAAAAGTTAATTTGAAGAGAGAGTTATTTTTAGATAGCGTTTATATTTACTATATTGTACAACGCTTGAGTTTAATATACTTTACATAGAGTGAGGATTGAATTTCCATACTTCAAGTTTAAAAATGTAAGAAGTCAGAAGTATGTGTACAAATACTAAGTAGTTAATTTGGATAAATCTGCATAAGCAGTAAAACTATGTTAAAACATGTAACCATCCTAGGGTTAGGGTAGTACTAATATTTAATAATTTTCGCAGTTAAAAAATATATTTAAAATACAAAAAATTAAATCGATTTTTTATAAATTTTTATGAAATGTGTATAAAAATGCAAAAATATTACATTAAAAGTGTTGAGGCAGCTGCTAACGGATACCAAGCAAAAAGCGACTAGAATATAATATTGTACCTACTGAAAACATGAAGAAAAGTACAGTGTGCGGTCAATAGCTAAGAGGTGTCGGAAACAAGCTAAGATTTAGTTTCCACACGAATTACGGAAAGTTTTACGAGAAAAACTGCAGTTTTTGTCCAGAGGATTTTTTAAACCGTGCAGCATGGATCGCAGTTGACAGTTGGGGTAAAGTTTTGACACCTTGCGTCCGAGAGATAAAATAACCAACAGGGTGGAGTGGGAGAGGGGCGTCTGCTAGTGAACTACGGGACTGTTACATTACTGTACTCATCTAGGGAGGGATAGAGTTGGTAACAGTGATCGAGGAGTGTCAATTATTCTTTGAATATTTTAGTTACACAATTACTTTTCGATCAAGTAATTAATATTACACATAAGTCATGGCGAGCGTTGAAATACTGGGGAATCAATAATTTTGTTAAAAGGTTGCAAAATGTGTAACGCAACGTCCATTGCCAGTTATTCAAATCCAAAAAGGAATGAACAGTTTGAAAGAACATGGATGCAACAGTATTTTACTTATTTACTAATCAGACAATAAGTATACAATATCTGAGGGTGCAATTTTGGCTAAGTTTACTTATTGTGTGATCTTGCGTAGATGAAAACAAAACTGTTTGGATACACATAAAATACCAAGATATTTGATTTCTACTTGGCAATTCGTAAAGAAATATTTAGAACACCTAATTTTATACAAAGGAAACATCACTACACTTGAATTTTTTTATTGTCTTCAAATTCGTTGATAAGCTTCTTTCGATTCCACCATAGACGGTGGAGACGATAGTTTGGCACTTGCTACACTTAACCTGATAAAATAATCACCAGGGTAGACAGGGTACAGCACTAAGCTTTGTGTGGGATAGTGTCTCTGGGGTGTGGGAGGGGGTAGGGGGGCTCACTCGAGGCTGGCAAGATAAAGTGACCCAAGCTGAAGCTCAAGCTCAACTGAAGCTCGCCATGCCTGTGGTTTGACCCGGGAAATGCTTTGTAGGCTCTCTCTGTGCTCAGCACTGCTACTCGCAGAAAAACTTCACTCTTGCAAGATTTATAACAAGTTTTAAAACTTCAAATAGGATTTTAATCAAATATTATTCCTTATAGGTAATCAAAGAAAGACCTGCTTATTGGCACGTAAAATTGAATGCTTCGAATGTCGATAACGTTCTTAAAATACGTAGAAATATTTTGTTTACTGATGACAATAGTTAGTTTGCGATCGTCTAGACTGTTACAGTACCTTCCAAAGATACGATTGAAAAACACGATAACGAGATAAACCCGAATCAACTATCGGGTAAAATATATCAAAGCAAATGATAGACCATTTTCACTAAAATTGATCTTTGAGTCATTTCTTGGGTGTAATTAAACACAAGGAAACGTAATTTGGACATTAGCTTGAAAATATACCAATAGGTTCATTTACATATTTTATTCATATTGTTTCTTTCAGGTCATAATTTGAATATTATTTATGTTGCTTTGCAGAAAAAGTCCTTTTTATTCTGAACGTTAACTTATTATTCACTTATTTAATTATTCAAATAATTCGCGAGTCATTTAAATATTCACTTGTTTGAAAGATTCATTCAACCTCCTTATTTTTTTCTCAGTTTTAAAAGACAAGTAGAACTTTCCTATCAGTCTAAACCGCTAGTCTTCTTGAGTGAATTAATATCTTAGTCATGATTGAGTTGAAACGAATAGTTTGAATTCAATCGTTTAGATAAATAACTATCAAAGAAATAGAATAAACGCTATCGAAAATATAGAAGAAAGGGTAACGGAGGCCATATTTTAAATTCTAAGACAAATTTAAACTCTAAACCTACTTTCCAAAATATAACAATTCAAAAAGTTTAAAACCACATCCATTTAACGGTTAAAAAATAACGGATATATACAGGTTATTAAATAAGCATATAGTTGCCTTACTTGTGTTAAATTATATGCTCAATATGTTGCAGCTTTTATATCATTGACTATAATTTAGGATTTGTGACCTTACGTCCAGCATTTACTCGACTAAAACTCTAAATCGCAGCAAAAACAAGTAAATATTAAAAAATCGTGAGGGAGTTGAGGAAAAGTCCTTCAGTAACATTTTATCTGCATACCTAAAAAACAAAATAAACTAAAACTAAGAACTTTAAAATGCATTTTAAACCATTGCAAACCATTAAACTCGAGGAGAATCTAAGGTTAGTAATGATATCTCCCAACACCTAATCATATGCTAATCTGAAAGCTGGCGATGACGGAAGTATCAGTAGTCTGTACACACTGAGCGGTGAGCAGTGAGCACCCATGGGACGGGACGCCACGTGTTTCTGGGTGTGGGTGTGCGAGTGTGGGTGACACAGTGGGTGTGAGGTACCGCCCGTAACATCTGTGCATGAAACACCCCAGACCGCGATCTGGGTCATACAGTGTGAAACCCTCCCAAAATTCCGGGATAGAATTGGATAACTTTGTGAGATTAGGAAAAATGCTCAAAAGCAAACACCTTTTTAAAGGTTTTCTGTTAACCTAGGTCATACGACAATACTGTGATGATCTTTGGATGTATGAGTCGAATCGAATCTATAGAAATAAAAATGTATCCCATTGTTTATGGTATTCCATAACTCAAGAACGAGTGCACCGAATTGGATGATTCTTTTTTTTGTTGTGTTCCTTAGTGCCAGGGGAAGGTTTTTATGTAAGGAAATTTGTTATCTATCCAACCGTTATTTATACATTTGATTTGAATTTTTTTATTGCCTTTACCTCACTCACTTCAACCTAGAGGCGAGTGAGCGTAGCGAACAAACTTCAACCAGGACGTGATTGAGCGATGCGGACGAGCTCATCTTGAAATTAACGAGCATTTGACCATTTGACGTAAAACCACATTAGGACAGGACGACGTCTGTTGGACCAGCTAGTATACAATAATTACAAAACATTTCAAGCTGAAAATGTTTTAAAGTAGAGTCTCCGATAAGGCCTGATGATAAACCAATGCAACCAGTATAAATATATCTCCATTGTAACAAAGTTTACATATATTTACCACGTTGTTAATGTTTACAGTATCAAATTTATACTTTATTTATATTTGATTTTATATATATTAGTATGGATCTAAAAGTATATCAGATAGTATTAGAAGACGTACTCAAGCTATTATTATTCTGTATTTAAAAGTTCACAATAAACGACAAAACCCCATTAAAAGTTAGACAGTTAAAATACCCCCGCCGCAGCAAACCTGCAGACTAAGCGAATTTCCATTTGACTGATTGGAATTACACTGAAATGTCTACTTAAAATATAACATTTATTCTTGATTTAAATAGAATTAGTTTAACAAGTACTTAGGTTTGCTGCATCAGGGAGGGTAAAACAATTTTTTTTTATGTGAATAGTTAGTAAGAAATAAAAACATTTTCCAAATTTGATCAAAATATGTTCATAAACAAGCAAACTACAACAGTTTACTTATTCTCCATAAGAATAACATGGGAATTTTAAATTTACATTTTTTTGGAATTTTCTCCGTAACCATTAGGCGCATAGTAACGCTTCAATATACTAAATTATTTGTTTTTTTAAGCTCTACAAAATGGTTTGGAAAGAAATTGCTAAATTTTATGTTTTTTGGGTCAAAAATGGGAAAAACCTATTTTTACCCCATAAAACCCCCCGTAAACCCCCGTTCCCATGGTCCGATCATGCTGGATCGCGAACTCGTTCGAATAAACGTATGTTTACACGTTTGTTCCAAATTTCATCAAAATCGGATCATTTTTGCTCGAGTTATCGTGCTGACGGACACACATATATATATATATATATATATATATATATATATATATATGAATTTGAACGGATGGTGTTTTTGGCCTCTAGGGACCTCAAAACGAAAAAAAATCGGTCCCGCGTCCAGGTCTTACCATGAGTACTACGGTAATAGCTTATTCCCTATATGGGAAATTCGCTAAAACAACCTGAAAATCCAGTTTGCATCATTGTAAATGTTTGTAAAGTAAGTGCTGCTTACTTAGACGAAGGATTGAAAAAAGTCAATAAAATTATTCAAAACCGATAACGAAAAAGGATGCCCCTACACTTTCAGATGAGATTTTAAATTAAAAATAATTTTACATCCATGTTTTGTTGCTGCTTAGTGAATTATATTTAGAGGGGCTAGATTATAAAATGTAACTGTCAAAACATTGTGAATAAATTAGTCATAGAACTTATCAGGTTCGCATGAGTAATCAGTCCTTGAAAGTTTGCCGGACACCCTGTATAAAGTGAATAAAACACCACAGGCCACCGCGATCTGGTCTGTATCATTAAAGCTCGTGTTCTTTTATCTAACTGTTGTCGTGTTAGCTCTGTTTTACCTCAGTGTTCTTTGATACGAGTCATTTTGTAATCTTGACTCAGTACAGTGTTTTTACTCCAACTTGAATGTTTTCAATTTTTAAAGACATTCTTGCTGTGTTTTATATTACTTTAGATTTTAGGAATAACTAGCTGTTACCCACGGGCTTCATCCCGTTTGACCTCATAAGTTTACTATTGATTGGTTAAGTTAAGCTGAAATAAACAAAACAGAATACAGTAAACAAATTATAACACCTGATTTTAATAAGGTAATACATTGAAAGAATAACAAACAAATAAGTACAGCTGGGGTATTTTTAACATTTGGTACAGTATATGGAAAGTTCTCTTTAGAAAGGAATCAAGATCTTAAAGGGCAATTTATGAAATAATGGATAGTTTTGCGCAATGATTCTCGTCATGACGAACATTTTAAGTACCTATATGGTTTATGGGGGTGTGACTTATAGTTTTCTCAAACGTTCACGGGTGCTTTGGGATTTATATATGGATTTTTTTTACAACGGTTAAAAATATATTTGAGTGTTTCGTTTGACGACAATAAAGTTTTCACCTTTAAATACGAAGGGTATATGAAAATACTCTTATTTACCAATACAAATAACGATATACTCTGTATTCTGGAACCTGAGGGGACTGGCCAAGCCCCAGGTAGATGAGGGATGGGGAGACGTGTTTCATCATACAGACTATATTAGGTTGAAATACAATGTTCTAACCGATCAATACAGTGATAAATATTTTAACATTTCTGTAATCCAAACGCGCAAAGACCAAAATATCAATTCAGTAACGTATAATATTTTTAGTCTTTAGAGTTCCCGTCTGGTAGAATATCTGGTTTGATCCTAAGAATTCGTTAGAATCATAATGAAGCCAAATTGTCTAAATGTTTGGGCTCTTCCGATGATTCTGAAACGGCGATATAAACAAATATAAGTGTACAAAGTGCTCGCCTGTTAACCAGTATGTCGCGGGTTCAATCCTAAACAAAGCGAGAAGCTTTCGACTGTCCAAAATTTACCAAGCTTTTTGAAACCATTAGTTTTTTACTAAAGATTCTGGATTAAGAAACAACTGATCTTAGTCAGAACTTATTCTTAATTCGCCCTCGCCTCAAGAGTCCTAGAGAGGCCAACAGCCATCTTGGGTTTGCCCACCATAAAAATAATTTTAATTTCAAACCACCGCTGAATTGGGACGAGATAGAAATTGTATTTGTAGTTTTGCACCGTAATTGTTTTATGATTTAGCATGGCTAGGACCTGTTAAATGCGAATCCTGACATCACGGCGTAGTGTTTGTCTAAAAACAATCTAAATATAGTACAAAATAAAACGCATTTTACCTTAACGTTCAAACATTTTAATATACCTGAACTTGATATTTCTAAGTTATACTGTATATTCTAAGGAATTCGGAGTTATTACAACTCAACATACAAACAGGATAACGTTCCGAGGAGTTGTAGGCCTAAAACCGTTTTATAATTGTGTCTAAATTCGCACCCAGGTAGTAAGACTTAAACAGTGGAGTCAAAGTGGTGCTGAGGCAAGGTAAAGTTTGACACTTTCGGCCGCAACGGCAGATAAAATAATCAACAGTTGAGACTGAGGAGCGTAGCGTTGTTGCCGAGTTTTCACATCTCTCGAAATACGCGGTCAAGTTCTCGTTACGTATTTAAAAGCCATTTAAACTCATGTATGGTAAACGAATTATAAAAAATGTTCCTCCATGTCAGTCCTGAATCACTGCATTACTTTATGCGGGGTTTATAAATTATTAACCTTCATTGAAAAAAGAGGATCAAAAACTATTTGTTTTGCTAAAATTAGAGGCATATCTATCTCTTTCTTGTCAAATGTGAATAATAAATATCGCATAAACATTTAAATCCGTGTAAAAAATGAAAATTCCTAAATCTAAAAGACAAATATTGTTAGTTTACAATATTGTTATGCATTCAACAAATTATGAAAAGATTTTCATTTTGAAAAAAATATGACTTCAAACATCAAACGTATTTGAATATGACTTCTAATTCCTATTGAAACACATTACCTTACAATATTAGTCCGCACCTGGTCCATATGCTAATCTATACAACTTCCACTAATCTTTTAAATAAACACCTAAAGTTTATTTTATACAGACTATCTAAGAATTCAAGAAAAAAATGTGTGTCATTTTTATTAGTGGATTAAAATATTCGTTTGAGATGTGGGGGGTGAAATAATCTAAAATTTGATAAAATGGGAATCACCGGAATAACCTTTTTTATTTTTACTACGTGTGTTGGCACTAAATTGTGATTAAAGTAGGCTACTTCATAAATTTTTCAAACAATCATCTATTTTAAATTTAACTAAATGTCTTTTTGTGCTCATTAAAATGGCACAAAGTACTAAAAGTAGTTGTTGTGCTTGTGTCAATGTTTAATGTTTCATTTGCTTTTTCTCACTGTTTTTTTTATGTATTTGGGCTATTACTTTAAAATATATACAATACTACAAGTAGATATAGTATAATACAAACAATGTACTCATAAAAATAATTTTGGTTACAATTTTTTTATTATAATCGTTTCTTTTATTTACTTTCCATTATAATCTTAACAAATGTCAATAATTAAATCTAATATTCAAAATTCGTTTAATGTATATAATATTAATACTATAGTTCTAAAGCACTCATGTAAGTGTTCACACTCCTTCAGTAATGATAACCCCACCACACTGAGTTATGAAAGAAGCCATCACCCTCTGAGAGAGTTTGAAGTTAGGACAAAATCAGCCCTTCACTCAAAGTATTTATTTGGCCACCATTATGAAGCGTCTCCCAAGTAAAGCCCGGTCTCAGTTTTGAGTCTCCAACTTCGCCCAAACGCCTCATCTCAGTTGGGGTTTATCCACAAAGAAAACTGTTTCACACAACTATTCTTATTGCAGATTGCCATCATTGTCGGACAGTGTAAAAACTATTGAATTAAATGTAATGTTTTAGTGTATGCTGTTGGTTCATCATTTTCCAATTTGTTTGTTTGCTAAAAAATGTATATACAAGTAACGAATACACAATACCGACTATTTAGTCATTATTTGTATGCTAAATATATGAAAAAAGTAGGATTATAACGAATTTAAGGTAGTGTATCGAATTCAACTGTATATTGTATTTTGAAATGACGAGGCAAAACACGTCCTTACATAATCAACATCACATAAGTATCAACCCCCCTATAAAGCCATCACTTAAAAGATTTGTAACTTTAGTTGGTCATAAGAGGGAAAATATTTTTAAAAATAAGACAAAATGGAACTTAAAACAAAAAGGAGGAGCTTGAAATATTCCTTGCGGTGTATTCGCATTTGACTAATTGAATTTGTTATTGTAAAAATGTTAATATAAATGCTGTATTTGATAAGGGTTCTTTTTGATCTCCACAAAATATCATAATTTTCTATATGATTTTTACTGTGTTATTTGCCTTATCCCCGATGTGACAAAGTAGCGTTAATATAACACTGCAAATATAAACTGCTGATTAAGATGTACAGTACAGTACAGTAATGGAAAAGATTTTTAACAACCATGAGTTACTAATTAACTAACTTCACCGTTCTTTGCTGAATTATTAAAACGCGTCATAAAATGTATCACAATGTATTTGACCCGTCTCAAAAAAAAACCTTACAAAGTTCGCAAGTTTGTCACCATTGAGCCCAAGATACGACATCAGTGGGGGGGGGGGGGGGGTAAGTTGGATGTGTTGGGGGGGGGGGAGCTTTACTGAGAGTTTCACCACCGGCTAATGGTGAGCTAAGTAAATACTTTCCTCTGAATTAAGGATCTGATTTTCCCCAGGTTTCTTGCAGCGAGTCCTTTGAAAGCAGCTCCGTCTGAGGGCTTCGAGTTGTTTGTCGCTGGTATTGATGATGTGGGGGTTGTACTTTGAGAACTCGAAGAAAATTACGTTTGTTGTAATATGTAACACTGTAGAAACTACTTACTGTATTTAGTACCACTCGGTGTGCACTTTCCAGTAAATTTGACGTTACACAAATTTACGGAGTGTGGTCAAATGTTTAATAGAGGGCGTGCAAATTTGTTGACCTCTCTAAGAAAAGTATACTAAACTCTGATATACAGTAGTTACTTAATTTTGTAATGATTTGGTTTTCTTTTACTTTCTCTCCCTATATGCATGCATATATGTACTGTTCTCGTCAAATTTTCGAGTTCAAGCTTTGGTTGGAAATATCCGTTTTGCCCCCCCCCCCTACCCGAACAAAAAAAGGTTTTCGAGGTGATGTATTCATGGCGTGTGTACTTTCCCATGGTATCTTCAGGCGTGTTTGCATTTTGGTAATTTTTCTGTAAATACTCCTAATAACATGTGTCAAAAACGTATCTCTCCACAAAAACGTCTCCAACGAATTTGATTAAAATTTTGTATTTTATGGTGTTTTTAATTCTAAACAAATTAGTACAACTACAAAAATTACAGTTCAAAAGGTATTCCAACTTTTGTGATTTTTCTTATAAAATATCATAGTTACTCCCACCACTTACCGGGGATAAGGGTTTTTGACAAGCTAATGGGATAAAGTATGTGATTGCTGATACCGTCAATTTTATCTTAACATGTTACTCTCAAGAGTGAAGTAATGCATTTTTCGTTACCACTAAGCTATCGTGTGTGTTATTTTAGAGTTATAGGAGAGTTAAGTTTTGAGGGTTTAAAATTGAAATTCACATTTGCCAGTAAGTAGCTCGCTAACACCGTTTGCTTGATTTAGGTTGTGTTCTGTGGAATGCACTCAGTTTACCAAACTTATGGGTTCTGTTAAATACTTGTAGAGTTTAAGCTCAAACTTGATGTTCCCCCAGTGACCTCTGCTCGCTTCTACAGTATGATGCATTAAGCATTTATTGCGTCATTGTACAGTACTTCGCATATATATTATCTTTTTTTATTTTAACACTCTTTAATCTCAACTGTTTTATGTTAACTGCTGTAGAAACATTTGTAAATTGATCCTCTTGTTATCACTGCAAGCTAGGTATTCTGTGTAAGACCGTGTCATAGATAAAAATCTGAAGAGCTGAGGTGCTTGCATCCAACTTCAGTTGTTTTAAACGTAACCCTCAATAACATGTTTAGAGTTTTCTGATGTACAGACATTTGTTTGAATTAGTCCTCTTATCACTGCAAGCTAGGTATTCTGAGTACGGCGTCACAGCCAGTAACTGACGTCTATGTGCTGATGAACATCCAGACATTACCAAAACAGTTTGCCGAAACAGAGGTCAAGCATACTTGGATCTCTTACGTCATCAGGCGTTTGGTACCTCTATGCATTTTATAATATAAATTATTTCAATGTTAAAGTATTTTTTATTACGGATATATTCTGAAAAATTTGTTAAATTCGGATTATATAGCCTATACACCTAAACATAAATAATTTACAGTTGAAATAAAAGAAACTACATACAACTTAACTACCATCTCTAAATTCTTTCAAGACGATTTCGTTAATATATATTATTATAAACTGGGTTATTCAGTAGGTATCATGAATATGTATTACAATTAGTAGATAGGTTTTACGGTTAAGTCTATATTGTGGGGGTTCACTTATAAAACGGTATGATCAACAGTTAGTATTTGTGTGTAAAGTGTTGTATAGTAAAGTTGTATAGTTGTATAGTAAAGTGTGTCATATTGTAGAACACAACCTTCGCAAGAAGGGGTGACAGCTCGCGCCGTGTACAAATAATCTAATTTCCCTGTTGACCCCAGTTTTCCGGACTGTTTCAGCCACCCGCCACATTGAGCATCACATTATTGCGGGGGGTTAGTTGTACACCAAGTATTACCAAAGAGTACAAAATATACAGAAACAGAATGGGATAAAGGTGTATCTGCAGGCTTATTCTAAGGTATTACTGGGTATGGGTATGGATGTATAGTACTACCTTCAATGGTACAACACTGAGTTTTAGTAGCCCAAGTCAGTGTAGAGAGGAGTAGTACTAAACTGAGTACTAATGAGATAATGTGGATGGGTGGGAATTTTTTCACCTCGTTGTTACAGCTTCAATAGGAATATTAGTGAGGCGAATACTAACATAAAACAGCGAATATTACTACAAAATTTTAGGAAAACGTAATCAAGCTTTTTCTTTATAACATAGTGAACATAGTGGCATTAGGCCACCTTTGCCCGGGATACGCTTAGTCACTGTTGGGGCTTTTTATTTTACTGCAAGAAGGGTTAGAAGGCTTAGTAAAGGCATTTAACTCTTTTGAACTCAATTGGGGACGAAACTGCCGCACCCATAACGTATGCAGTTACAACAAAATAGTTTATTTTTATGTTTATTTAACAGACACAACATCTCTAGATTGAACAAAATTCTCACTTATAAAATTGCGTTGTAATACTGTAGGAATAGCTGAGAAAAAACATAGCATAACCAAAAATTATAAACACACTTTCATTGTTGCCATTAACAGCTGGTTTGATTAAAAAACATAAAATTCGCCTTACTTTTGAAACGTCTGTAGTATTTGGCTCTGAAACCTAAACGATGATTATTATTTACTAGATAATGTAAAGCTAATGAATTAGCTCGCCTCCTCAATCGAGAAGTGGCACTAACTCGGATTATACAACTAAATTTTGATTTATAATTAAAAAACCGATATTAAAATCCGATTATTTTTTATCTAGGCAATTACTTCGTCACAGATACAAGATGTTACGTACAAAAATTGTGAGAATAAAATCGTAAAAAATTGATGTGCTCGTAATATGAAATTTATTAGATTTTCCAACCAAATCCGACAATAAAGCCAGTAGTGCCAACTGCAATGGCACCTGTTTATGCACAGGACATCCAAGGCCGCCAACTATCCTAGAGCTGGGAGTTCTACTGCCAATTTTTCAGCGTAATCATCAGTCATAAAACATAACCTAGCATTATTTCATCTCTAGGCTTAACCGCCTCCAGCTCATCACGCTAGGTTACGACAATATCAAAAGCGCTTGGCTTTCACTGGGCAACTCTTCGATATTAGCGTAAATGAGTAAAAATTACAGTATTAGCCAAAACAAATAGTACTGAACTGAAATGGTTAATTGTTCATTTTTAGTACTGTTTATTTTGGCCAATACTGTATATGGGTTTTTTTTTTTTTGTAAGTTGTATTAGCAAAACTTAAGTTTTGCGGTGTTTGTATAAGCATCTATGGAGCAAATCTTTAGCAAACTTAAGTGTCAGGGTCGCTGCACCTAGTTTCAGAATATCTTTTATCTTTACAAAATTGGAATATTGATAAGCTGAGTAGTTAATGTAATAATCAAAGCTCGCCGTTTCGATCCTGATAAGTCAGTAGCTTTTTGATGGTTCGAAACTATACCCAGCTGTTCCTGAACATTGGAATTTTAAAATGATCCTGGCTAATGAAACAGCTGATCTTAAACAGTAAAGCTACAAAGATCATCTAACTACAATCTACACTCATATCCAGGTTCAAATAAGCACCTAGGTGGCGTCCCCACATAAAAGATTAATAATTAATTTATTGTAATTGGGGTTCTCATGATTCTGACTAATGAAACAGCTGATCTTAGTCAGTAACAAAGCTACACAGCACATTTCACGCCCTTCTATACTCATCCTTTACTTAATATTCGGGCTAAAGTACACACCTAAGGAGCGTCCTCATCTCAATTGATGATGATAGCAAAAATAGTAAACACTTGTTATAAAATATCAAACTTACGTTGGCATTGTAGGGGTGTGCACTATGATTTAGGATTTTTACCATTCTGTTGTATTCGTGTCAACATAATGTGAGCTTTTGGAAAAGTCATAAATCGCAATACCGCACGTTGTGGCACAAGCATAAAACCCACCCTCCCCCTCCCCCTCCCACTCTCCCAATCACGCGATGTTTAATTACCAAAAATTGCCTCCCTTGCCCAGGTCCATTCAGCCGCTCACGCTGTTGAACCGAGAAACTCGAAATGAAGCAGAAAAAGGAGCTCGGCTCTGGTGGGGGTTTTAATTTGTTTAGAGCATTGAGAGCTGTGCCTGCCCCATCCCCGACTCGCTCGCGGGGCTTAACGAATAAAGCGGGCCCGCTCTCGGGGACCTGCACTTTATGTAAATTTCAAAGAATTTCACTGAATAATGTGTGATTGCGTTTTTTGTCGGTGGCTTAATCGCATTTGTGAGGTTAACGGGTCAGAAACCGTCTGTGGTTAGTTTGATTTTGAGAGTGGGGGGATTGAAAAAATGTTAGAATTACTACTTTTTTTAAATAGTTATCTATAGTGTTTAAGCTTAAGTTTATTGAAACCATTGGGTAATTTGTATAGCTTTTTATAACTATTGAGAGTCAAAAGTGTTCTATACTCATAGAATGTAGGATAAAAGTCGTATTACATAATAATTATTATTAAAATTTCGTTAATTGTAACAAATTACTTTAAAATTACCCATGTTGTAATTTTTTATAAAAGAAAACTTTCAATTCTGATTTTGAGCGATTCGCAGTTCATTTCTCCTTCAATTTGTGTTTACATAAAAAATGTTAAACTACAATATGACCCTAAAACTAATTTTACTTTTTTCAGTGTCAGTAACGACACAACACCAATTCATACGCTACGCTACACCCTCACTACGCCCACACTAGATAACGCGCACATGCGATACGCACCCACACGTCGAGCCATACACACACACATACGCTCACATTAGTCACTCAGCTATGTCTATACTTTGTACGATGGGATCTGTCTCACATCCCTCCACCTACTTGGGTGATGCAGTGGTTTAAAGCCCGGGCCAGCCTCAGGTAGACCTGCTCACGATATAAGATACATCATACATACTATAGACCTACTACAAAATATCGCCCCAAACCACTGATTGGCAAATTTGTGTGTGCCGTATTCAGATGAGATGTTCAACCTTCGATTATTGGGTATTGTTATAGATACTTTAAACCAGTGTTGAAGATACAAACTTTGTAAGGAATACATATCCATTAAGTACTTTAGTTAACCATCAATACATTACTATAAATACTTGTTTCCTGATATCTTGCAAATATTAAGATTCCAGATCCATCACTGATTCCAGAAGGAATCCAGATTCATATTTGAAAGGAAAGGACACTTTTACGAAACAACCAGTTTTACGACGTCAGAAGGTCAACTGGCGAAATCTCCAGACTCATCTAAACCCTTATAACTATTTCCCCGATCATAACCCGGTATCGAACCGTCGCCCCCGAGACACATTCGAGATTTCCATCTGGCCGTAAATAATAAAAGCGCTGTCATAGACACACATAAAGAGGCCGCGCGGATCACCGGTATAAAAGAACGGTATCATCATTAAATCCACCATTATATTAATCTCGCCATAAAAGCGGAATAACGTAGCGCCGTACGATAGGTAACAAAGGCATAAGGCTCTCCCGACGTAAAGCCGGGTATAAAGCGTCCTTAACGTTCCTGCCTCAACCCCAACACCCTGCCCGCCCACCCAGGGATGGTATTTACATTTTAAAATAGTTTGCAAGCAGGTCCGTTCCGCCGTTCGCAAGGGTTTCGAAATATGCCGCTACCCCTTCCCCCAGTCGTACGTATTAACGCACTCTGTTACCAGTGGCGCTTTTACATAAATCAATGCCCGCTACACGTTGAGTGTCGGGTTGTGTTGCGGTGGCGAGCTTCTATTAGTTGCATCGGAAACCACTCGTGTGGATTCAGCACGAATTTAGTTTAATTTACGAAATGTTTTGTTGTTGAAAACCGTCTTAAACCATCCTTGGGTATGTTTTAGGGGAGTGTGGTGGAGTAGACATATATATCATATAATATTAAGTGGAACTTATTTAACTGCAAAATTGTTAGTCCCTGATACATATTCAGTTCATATTTTACATTGTCGCTTTACACTGTCTCCTTACACTCTCAAGGCCATCAAATGCCAACACAACGTGTAACCAAAGTACCCGACAAACCGAACCGTGTTTGAAATCGAATCAGGTGAACAGCACAAACACCTCATTAGACATTGTCGGCGAATCAGGGGCGCAAAGCCCTCGGAAGCGCATATTTTGGACCATTAGTGACTGAAACGTTTAAGCCGAAACCATTTCGAGTGGAAATCATTTCAGGATTTGCAGAGATTTGGCGTCCACTGACGTCACCGTGGATTAATTTGTGGACCGCTAATTAAATACGGTTTAGGTTCCATTTATTATTGATCCCTCTTTTATTATCTGTGTTCGTGTTTCGTTTTACTGTGGTAATGAGGTGTGGCCTTTGTTTGTCTCATTGTGGATGATATTCTATGGTGGTGAATTGAGTGGGAGTAGAGTATGGCTGAGGGCGTAGCTTAGAGAAGTGACATACTGTACGTTGAATGGACACGAATAACAAATTTAACAATTTAAATTATGGACTTAGGAATGAATAATACAAGTACAGGTGTAACCGAGTGACCACCTTTGATTTTCAGGCGTTTACTAAATGACTGATTATCGTAAGCCAAATCATTCATACTCATCTTCATCTTTAAAAACGCACTCTGAAATGTCTACAAAATGCCTTAAAATGTAGTTACTCTCATTGTAGTTTTTACTGTTGAATGTCAGCTGTATCTTAGCTCATCCCATTAATTAATCAATTAGGGACTTATCCTCCAAGGATATAACCCGTAACCCCTACAAAGTGAACGTTTTCCTGCACAGTAGAGGCCCGCAGTGCGCGGGTGTGAGTACCGCGTGGGTTCAGTAGCCCCCCCCCCCAGCCCCCCTGTCTAACATTTAACGCAATTTGAGGGGTCGAAGGGTCTCATTGAGGCACTCTAATTTTCCACCTTCTTTCGCCTCGCCGCCTCCAACTCGCCGCCTGAGGCAGAGTCCTCCAACTTTACGCTTTGATTTGCTAACTTCACTCACGGTAGGTGATAATTACAGAAAGATTTTAGTTTATTTGCTCCGAAAACTTGAATGTTATTTTATATTCAAATAGGTATCAATCAAATTGTTTTGTGTGAGTCAGTCGCTCAGTCGGTCGTGTCGTGGGTTCGGATCCTGTTCACTGCCGCAAACATTTTATCAGTACTGTTCACCTTCGTACTGTACTGACTCACCCCTTGCTTTGCTGGATACGTTCCACGCACAGATCTGTAGTCTATGTGGACCGGCAAATGCAAGGTGAAAATGCCACCAACCTCTTTAAAAAAAGCTGAATCTATTTTAACAGATAGGTAAGAGATTTGCAATATTTTCAATTGGAGAAGTTTCATAAAGTTGACTATGGACCAATCGTCTATGAAACGCATTTAAGAAAAAATCAATTTATCTACCAAGTGATCGTTCCATGTTACTTACATGTCTCAACCATTGATCTCTAATAGAGATCGATGGTTTTAACCAAGTGTACCTAAGTGTTTATACCAAAACATTACTGTCCAATCAAGTGATAGAACCATATTAGATCCCCTTAACCAAATGACTAACTAACTGATAACACCATAACAAGACTTTCTTCAAGTCATCTACCAATTGATGGTACCATAATAATCTCTTAACCAAGTGATTATCTAAATATGTATGCCATACTAAGACTTTATAATCAAGTGATAAACGAAGTGTATCATATTTAGATTTTTTTATCCAATGATCAACTTAATGTTTGATAATTAATTTCCAATATAATAGCGTATGTAACAAAAGGACCTCTTAATCGATTTCACCTCCTAAACAACTAAATCACCAAACCATCAACCGAATGTATACCTAATTTCCTCCTGACCATACCCAAATACAAAACGACATTGCAAACGTTGGAACACCTCGGTAAGGTAAGACACGAAGGTCCTTAGTTGTAGCTGTAGTGGTGTAGTTTGTTCCTTAGTAACAAGATGGTTTTGTTGCAGGAAATAAGGTCGACCCCTGAGCCGGATGTTGTGGACGACCATTATCAAGGTGGGTACTGATTACGATTAGTTGTGGCCATTTCCCCCGAGGAAAATCTAATAATGACATTTTTAATTCCTCTCCCTATATGGAAGGCTAGTACTGTGGTAAAAGTATTGTTTACGTCAAGATTTTCACGTTTTATTTTTGGGTGGAAATATTCGTCTATGGTTCCCGCTGAACAAATGGGGTTTCAACGTGATGTCTGTAAGTGTAAACGTTTGTGGATTTTTAACTGTGGTTTTCCAAAAAAATAACGACATATCGCATTTTTCACGAAACAGCTCAATGATTTTAATTAGAATTGAATATGGTCAATTTTAAGTGTGAACAAAATGTTGCAACCCCCGATGCTGATCAAAGGTTTTCACAGTTGTTACGCGTAGCCAATGGGAAAAACTATGTAACGTCAGTTGGCTATTACCGTTTTTTGCACATGTTTTATACCTGAAAAACTTACTCTTGTCCAAAAGTTTGATCATAGCATCACCACGGTTTAATTCTATGGTTTGATGTTACAAGTGATGAAGTTATTCCTATAGGCCTTCTCATGGCTATCTGTATCCAATCTTCTTTTTTTGCATTTGTTCTATAAGATTTTACTTCTCTACGATTTTCTAGTACATTTCTTGGAGTATACTTGTTGAGTAAATAGCTTCAACTGAAAACATTTTTTTTGTATAGTCTACAACTTTCAAAATTCGTTTATGATGTATTTTTATCTTTATCAACACTTCAACCCACAACTAAGAAAACCTTTTCTCTTAACTCCCGTAGTTTAAACTCATACCCACAGAGGGGCATAAACTGGGAGTTCAGCCGAGGAGTACAGTGGATGCAGGAAAGAGGATTGTTTTAATGGGTCGTAAACACTCTACTGGAACCGAGAGTAAATTCTTGCAACAGCCTTAAGTCAGTGAACGCTGATGCAGAGTTTGCTTAAATTAAGAAAATTACCTTTGAACTATGTTCGACAAATCATTATAACTGCAACCATTAATTAAAAACAAATAATAATTGTCGTGTCTATTGACATTGAGAATTCAAATAATTAAATTTGTAATCACGCTCGAAAATCCTAAAAAGTTTTTAATTATTTTTGTGAAATATTATCTCAAATTTCAGGCAAATTGTTTACATTCAGTGTCTGCGATTTTTCTCGATAAATTAACGATCATTACAGTTTTGGTTTTACAGTAGAGCTTTGGTAACATGGTCAAATATTACTTCTTATCAAGGTTGACTTCTTACAGAGGTTTGTAATAGCAATTAATTAACTTATATATAAAGAGTATTTTAAATTGACATATGTTATCAAGGGCCATTTGCTACTAGAGTTATCTCTTCGCGTAATTAATGTTTAGCGGTTCCTCTATTTCGTGCTAAAACGTCCTTAGCTTCAATGATTGCAATATTACTCTCCATTTACTGTTCTCAAATTTATCTCAAACCGATGTTAAAAATAAGATTTACTGTATAACGAATGTCAATCTTGCCAATAGTCCGAAAAAAATTGTTCAATCCGTAGCAAAATCTAGATAAGATGCTTCGGTATTCTATTTCTACAGTCTTCACTGGTTGAGCGCAAATAGGAACCCAGGGATAAGGTTGGTTGCTTAGGGCTTGTGGGGAAGTGAGAGGAAGTGAGGGGAAGGTCAGGAAGAAAGGTGATATATTGCTCTCTTGTGTGTGTGTTTGTGTGTTAGTGCTGAGGTGTTTTGTTCAAAATGCGATGGAATAAAATAAATCGTCATATGGGTTTAACTTAAAATATAAATGTGAATTGTCTTAAAGGTTGTTTGGTTTTACAATTAGGGTGTTTAGAAACGTTATTCTAAAAAAAAAAAAAACAGACACGTTAAAATAAGGTATTATTTCCCATCGATGAAATCTTCAATTAATTGTTTTCTACCGGGGTATGTGATGGGGTAACTTATGACATACCTATTGAGTACTGTTTAAGGACATTAATGGCATATTTAAGGTGCTCTTACCTCTCTTTCGTGTCGAGTAAGAGCAGGCTATATTGTACAAAACCGGAAGCTAAAAAAGATGTGTTGGTACGAAGATTTTCGTGGATTATACTCATAAATCTCATAGTCCAGTAGTATTAAAGAGGTGTTCGTATTAAGAGTTTCGCTAATTATTGTCATGAGTCTCATGGTCCTATCAAGATTGGGATCATAATTGATCTCATGAACATCATTGTATTTAGCCACAGGAGCACATCAGTATCTAGCATAGGACGACTCAGAACGCAACGATACAATATTATAGTATGCAAAACCTCCGCTGCACATGAAGATCCAGCAAGATAATCTAATACACTTTTAAAGCTTCGCATTTTAGTTGCAGGTGTTTGTATGCTCGTTTTTGGGTAATATATCTTAATTAACGCGAAATGTGGTTTGGAAATTTGGTTTTGATCAAAATCAAATAAGCTTTCAAGTATGGATTTCCCAGTATATTATTCAAGTGTAAGCATAAAAAATTTTTTTCTCGATCGATTTAGTTACTGGTACATCGTTTTAGTTGTATTCTATTTATGTGAAACTTTCATTGGTGGATTTCGGTGATTAGGCCTAGGTGTATCGATCTGGTGTATTTCTTTATGCTGGCATGCCAAAGTTCAAATTAAAGTGTATGTACTCGGTAATATAAAACAATACCCCCGCCGCAGCAAACCTGCAGACTAAGCGAATTTCCATTTGACTGATTGGATTTACACTGAAATGTCTAAGTACTTAAAAATATAACATTTATTCTTGATTTAAATAGAATTAGTTTAACAAGTACTTAGGTTTGCTGCATCAGGGAGGGTAAAACTGTTTTTTTTGTAAAATGTGAATTGTTAGTAAGAAATAAAAACATTTTCCAAATTTGATCAAAATATGTTCACAAACAAGCAAACTACAACAGTTTACTTATTCTCCATAAGAATAACATAGGAATTTTTAATTTACAATTTTTTGGAATTTTCTCCGTAACCATTAGGCGCATAATAACGCTTCAGTATACTAAATTATTTGTTTTTTGAAGCTCTACAAAATGGTTTGGAAAGAAATTGCTAAATTTTATGTTTTTTGGGTCAAAAATGGGAAAAACCTATTTTTACCCCATAAAACCCCCCGTAAACCCCCGTTCCCATAGTCCGATCATGCTGGATCGCGAACTCGTTCGAATAAACGTACGTTTACACGTTTGTACCAAATTTCATCAAAATCGGATCATTTTTGCTCGAGTTATCGTGCTGACGGACATATATATATATATATATATATATAAACTAGCTGACCCGGCGAACTTCGTATCGCCTAAGTTATAGGTTTCCCCTAAGACAGACCGATGGAAAGAAAGTACCGTTACGTTTAATTTTCAATATGATCTCGTTCGCATCGCTCAATCACGTCCTGGTTGAAGTTCGTTCGCTACGCTCACTCACCTTTGGGTTGGAGCTCGTTCGCTACGCTCACTCACCTTTAGGTTGGAGCTCGTTCGCTGCGCTCACTTGCCTTCAGGTTAGCTCGTTCGCTACGCTCACTTGCCTCCAGGTTGAAGTTCGTTCGCTACGCTCACTCACCTTTTGGTTGCAAATTAGCTGTTGTCATAAATGTAAAAGAAATAATAGTGATGCACCCTGTTGGTAATCCTTGTAACTTTAATGCTATTGAACATCATAGAGCAGAACCAACTTGTTTAATTGAAACAGCTGTTAAGATTCATTAATTCCATTTCTCATAAGGTTAACATGGGAAACTCCAGAGCCACTGGGGCGGAGCCCTTTTAAGAATTTCGAAACGGGAAATAGTTTACTTTCTATTCGCATACCTACAGAATTTACACACCAAATTTCATAACGATCGGTGAAGTCGTTCCGGAGGAGTTTGCAGACAAACACTGTGACACGAGAATTTTATATATTAGATATATAAATATATATATATATATATATATATATGAATTTGAACGGATGGTGTTTTTGGCCTCTAGGGACCTCAAAACGAAAAAAAAATCGGTCCCACGTCCAGGTCTTACCATGAGTACTACGGTAATAGCTTATTCCCTATATGGGAAATTCGCTAAAATTAACCGAAGCTAGAGTTTTAATTTCGATTATGGGTGTTCGACGATACACCCAACTGTACACATGAAAATGTTATAAAAGAGTCTCTTAGCATGGAATATCTTAACAAAGCATCCATGGAAACTATACGAAATCCCCCAAATTCTACCATTGTTTCTAAATCCTTATTGGTATTTCCCCTATTCCCCTGCACCCCTATATTGGACCTTGTCCGGCCCGACTCTATTATCAATCTCCACCCCGAATGTGAGTCACCCCCGTCAATACCGAGGACCCTTATCACCCCCCCCCCCTTTGTAACCCGACCCTTCAAAAATCACAACCCCGGACCCCACCCCCAGGGCTGCCAATGTCAAAACTGTTGTCTGGCCCAGTCAGCTGTGAATGACAAACATCGTTACTGATAACGAGCGAGTTTTGGGATATAATTGGCATTTTACAACACTTCGGGATTGGGTCATTATGGGACGGGTAGTCTCATCGTAATGGTAAAATACTTTACAGTGGTTGGGTAGGAAAGAAAAACTCATGCAAAGATTTGTGGGTGGTAGATTTTAGATATGACAACATTGACTCAGTAGTTATTTTTTCTTCTTATTAAACATAATTTTTAGTAACGTCCCACTCATGTAACTCCTCAATATGGATATGTCTGACCATTCTGGGTATATTTCATATTTTTTAATCGTATTAAAATTAAAAAGCTTGAATTAGTAATTTTTGCCTGGGTAAAGATTAAAGACGTTCAGCTGGTAAAGATTTTAAAATGGTGGGTAAAACGATTACAACAGACAAAAAGTACAAATTTTAACGCCACGCTTGATTTTAAATAAATATTTTACATTGATTTTTTTGTGTGTATAAGTTTAAAGTAAGCAAAAGTAAAGATTGCTCTTTCAATGTTATATTTAAATTTCGTAATTAAAAACATATTCTAAATTACACCGTACAATCTGTTTAGGTTCCGAAAGGCATTTTATTTTCAGGGCCTTATTTACCATCGCAGTGACGAAATCTTAAATAATAAACACATTGTTCAGTAGTTACAATATTTAAACCCAGGCATGGCAAATAAAATGTAAGATATAGATAATCCTTCACCTAAAACATAAAACCTCTTCAGCAATTAAGACCCTAACCAAACTCTTACAACGATTCAGAGATAAAATTTGTCATGCAAATACTAAAACCTGTCCAAAATGAAATACCCTTACAACACTTTACTAAGATACCAAAATGTAATTAATTCTTCAAACCCTGCTCAAAAATAAATCCCTGACAAAAACTCCTCGACGTTTCTAAGATATAAAACAATCCAAATTCCAAATCTTGTCCAATGATAATCAAGCTTGATAACACTTTAACAACGATATTAATATATAATTAATCCTCAAAACCCAAAAATAAAGCCTAAAAGATCAAACAATGCCTCATCCAAAATCCAAAACCTTACAAAGCCTCGACACTTCAACGATATTTATCAAGACAGAATCATTACGGTCTAACCCTTCCACTCTTTGCGGTTTATCTCAAAACAACCCTTGTTCTCGGCCGATAGCTAAATTAATGATCTCTTTTCCGAGTCTTATCATCAATTCGGGTAAGTTGCGGACGCCATTGTGAACACTATTGTGCTCTCCTGAGACAAAAGTGTTCACAAAGGGACGGGCTGCGAACCCGCTTTTGTATCCGAAATATAAGTACAAAAAGAGGTCATGAGACTTCCATTTGTACCGTGTGTGAAAAGTTTCAGTTCATTTTTGTTCTACTCGACGAGTGATGTTCATTTGATTTATGTACACGAGAAAATACTCAGTTAAGTGTTTAGTCATTTAGATAATTGTAATGTTTAATTAAACAGAATGGATAGAATATGCGATTTTTTACATATTTAATTACGTTAAATTCCAATAATATTCTTATACTAAAATATTTTTCAAAATGGCAAGAGTTATTCGAAATTTAGAATAGTTATAAATACTTTCGTCTTTAGTTTTTGTTTATAAACGTAAACGAAAACCTCAATAAATAGATAGGCCTAGTCAATTGCGAAAATATTTTCCATTGTAGGCAATATTGTTTAGTAAAACCTGAAATTACAATTTTACCATTAATTCGATCTCAATTTGTAGTCTAGTATTAACAACATAACACAAACAAATATTTAATTTTTAAACAGGTACTCCAAGCACAGTCTATTTTTCATTCGGAATTTGACCATAAATAATTTCTTAGTAAAATTCTTAGACTAAACTAAGAAAATTCTACTTGAGTTTTTAAACCCAGTAGGCTATATAAGAGAATCTTTCGTTCCCACATTTTTATAAATAAATTATAATGCAAAACTAATTAAAATGTAGTATTAAGTCAAACTTTTTGTTTGAAAAATATCTGAAATTCAGTTTCTACAATTTAATACATACCTAAACAATTTTTGGTGAATATTTTTGACTTTATAAACCGCTACCTCAGTTTAGATGCAAGTGCACTCGGTTTTCGCCGAACGCTGCCCCATAAAGGCTCGGGCCCGGCGTTATGGGCCTCTTTTCCACTTTTATACCCACATTCAAATGTGCACTTTCAGATTCCCTAGCCAGATAAAAAAGATCGGTTTATTACGTCATAGATCGCAGGTCGTTAGGAAGCGGACGTTTTCTTGAGTACTAAATGTGACCCATGTTTGGGACTAGAAAATAAATCTAAGTAGAATACGTGTATCGTTTGAGAATAGGTTAATGAGATGTAGGATTTCTAACAGCCATGTGTAATAAAAGCTGATAAATATTTCTTGAATATTTCTTTATTTGCTGTCTGTAATACAAATTTTAATGTGTTACACAACTTCAATTTGTATACGATAATTGTACGCGATAAAGTCTTGCTTGTATTAAAAACACCATTAATTAGTGAACTTTTAGCTCATAGACTACAAGATACTGAAAATAATTGCATTATGTTTCTCAAACAAAATGTACCATAATTTTAAGGCCTCACATCAACACAAATCAATAGTTGATATATATTTATTCTTTTTAGGGGAAGCTATTTTTGTTATATCTCCCCTGCTTTTGGGTCTAATTTAGCCCTGAAGTCTGACCCCCCCCCCCCCTCTTGGCAACTGTCGGATAATCTAGTGCCTCCCTCACTGCTAAGGCCTCTATGACCCCCCCCCCCCTCCCTAACGACCCCCCTAGTGAGCCCTTCAGGAACTAGTCGGTAATTGCAAACCTAACGATGGAGGAAGAAAGACAAACATCGCAGTTCAGAAATGGAAGATGACTGAATCAAACGATTTACGATTTCTTTGTGATATTTTTTGGGTTAATTAATGATAATAATATGAAGAAAATTCCAAGCTTTGAAACCACTTTGTTATGTTGTTAACTTTGACAATTTTCTAATTTACCAATAATCAAAACGCCGTCCTCTACCAAAATGTGTAAAATTCACCGAATCAGCTAGGCTGGGCTAGTATTTTCATTTGATTATGAATAAACAATCTAATTACATCACTTCAAATATTGATAGATCTCTGTTGCACAATGAATTCCTCCACTTAAACATTTAAAACAAGTATTTTTATCTAGTAGTATAAATACATGTTTAATTAAATTATATTTACTTTCATACAATAGAAGCAATAAAAAAATGTAAAAGCAATGTAGTAGAATCTTAACTAAATTCATGGTAAATATTTTAAAGTTTCAGTGTGTAAGTTTAAATTTTCCACAATTTTTATGTGTGTTTCTGTACCAATGGCAATTAATTTTTAAATTTTGAAAGGGAACGGTCCAAACCCAGGTCTTGTTAACGTTTACCTTTTTGTTAGACAACATCATGAATTCATAGTACAATCTCTCGATTTCAAGCCAAACCACAAGTTACATGAAACCCAAAATTATTAAATTTTTCAAATTTGTTTGTTTCTCATTGTTGTAAAAAGTTGTTCTGAAAATATTCTAAACACAACACAGTACAAATTATTGTGTAGGACACACGCACATTATACACGTACGTATTGTATTGTACTCGTGTAAGCTTGGCTGCCAGCAGAGGCAGAGGTGGCCCCTTCAGAAGCTGAATACAGCACTCACGGCATCGCTGCATTGCGGGCTCTCTTTGTTAGGCGTCTCTCTAAACCACATTCGGGGACACTTACACCGCCTACTGAACCTGCCTCTCATTTGGGGCGCACAAACACCATGTAACTGTGAAATCTGGTTTTAATTATGTCAAATTACAATTAGATTCTGTCGGTGAAACTAATACAACATATTCTATGAGGAACGATTTTATTTTACAGGAAATCTCTCGAATTGAGTTTCATGTTACTTTAAAAACTTGGATAAAGATGTTCAAACGAAGCGATGAAATAAATTGAGTCTCTTAAATGGTTGCTGCAAAGTATGGAATATTGTGGTGTGAAATTCTAAATTTAGTATAATTCAAAATTTGCCTACTAACTAAAAATATATCGGAAAAATAAAATTAAATTAAAAGTGTCTGAATGAATTCGTATTCTCTACCACAATAGTCGATGTATCGTTCACCGGTGAATAAAGAAATTAATATTTCACTTTGTGTTCGCAATCAGAAACGGTCTATATTTTGCTTTTTGCTTTAATAATTTTCACTGGCTTTCCAATATGAAAAGTGTATGTATTGTTTATCAATTAAACTCAGTGTATCAGCTGATTTATAATTTTATTAGTATTGTTGAGTCCCAAATTAAATTTTTAAGTATAAATATTTTGAGCTTTCAACTAAAAACAAACAGGAAACGTCATATAATTCGTTTTGGTTTTCCATCCTAAATCCCCAGTTCACAAAATCCCACACGATCTGCTTTCTGCGCCAAAGGTTTGAAACGTCACTCTTTGTGAATGGACGGAAATCAGACCGATGACGCTATCTATGGTATTGCGGTTGAACTAAGGTTGCCATGGCAACGTGTCAATAGCCCCCCCTCCCCCCGTCGGCGGTGACCTGTCAAACTAGCCCGCGCCGTAGGCTTTTATCGCTTTTGGTACTAGTTTTGTTGCAGCCAGTACAACCCATCACTGTAAAAATATCGATTTTATTATCGCCCATGCGTGCCGAGCCCGCCAGTGCTAATCATGTATAATTTGAAACCAGCTTTCTGCCATCCTATCAGTTATATTAGGTTGTGGTCGGTGGATTTGTGTTTCTGCCCTGATTCCACAACTATTTTATGGGGAGCATTGAATTGGACGCTATACAAGATTCATTTTGTTGGTTTAATATTGGCACTTATGGTAAAATTAAAAACAGTTTTATGTTATATGTTACAAGGATTATTGTAGACATTTTCCATCCCCAGACAAAGGTGTAAAAAGAATAGTTTTGTATTTAATTTCAAATTTTGCCATTTGATTGCAAGAAATGAATTAAAACATAAACCACTAAAAATGAATTATGTTCAAAGAATAGTTTTGCAGTGGAAAATTTTAGTTTTGTATTATGTTATCCAAAAATGATTATATTCTAGTCAGAGAAATATAACACAAATAATGTCCAAATAATTAACCTCGGTAGAAAATGTCACAGCTTAGAACCAATGTTTTCCAAATCATGGTGTCTTAAATGAACAATGAACAGTTATGACATTATTATACAAGAGTAATTTGACGAAGAATGCCACATATTATTTATTTCTTCATATTGGACTTTCTGTCTCTTGTTAATGTCTGTAGAATTTTGATTACTTTTTGCCTGTTGCCTAATTATTTGTTCTTTGTTTAAAGCTAAATTTTGTTATGGTGGGTTTATGGTGTTTTATCGATTATTGCAGATATTTTCCATCACGATTAGTAAAAAAAGTTGTTAACACTGTAATGTGATCCCGTCACCAGTTTGGGAAACAATATATACGCCCGAAACTTCTGCAAAACTTGTTTTTTTTTTACCAACTGTGACAAAAATTTCCAATATAATCAATCAAACATCTTATTCATGATGCACTAACTATGGGTGTCACACTAACTATATTACGTCACAAATATTCGAGTAATTTTGTATTTTAATAGTAAATTAGTATAATCAAGTAACACCCAGGATTAAAGTCGTTTACAATGTACGATTTCAAAATTTAGGTGGTAAATATTTTACAAATTACAATATTTGTTGACTTTGAAAACAAGAGAACTGTAAGGACGTAAAAATTGTGTACATTTACACAATGCTATAAGGATGATATAGAAAATATTAAGATGTTCTTAGGATGTCAGTTGTTGTTTTATATAAGTAGTCTCACTCTACAGTATTTTAGCTACGATTGTATTGTTCATTTGTTCTTTAGAAAGCTTGATTTGCAAACACTAACCGTGCACATTACAGTCCGTAAAATTAAAAATATAGCGTTTATCAATAACCATACAAACTGTAATAAATCTAAAGTTGGATATACAAATTCAGCTTTTACTCCATAGTTTAGAATTACACATGATTGTATAGCTTAAACTTTGCTATGTTTTTAATCCTCTCTTGTGCAATTAACAAAGAAGTAAGTAATTAACTATTTTTTTATAAAGAAAAGCAAAACTTCTAAGATGGATAGTACCATTGACTATACACCTCTAGTACGGTACACAACACAATACATAAATCCCAAAAAAAGTCAAATCCTATCCGAAATTGTATCCAAAGTTATACCAGCTAAAGAATTTCCAACATTTTACAATTTCATGTCAATTTTCAAAATCACTCATTCAACGAGTACTGGAAATTACACAGAATGTATCCCGAGCCCAGTGCTGTATGTTCTTTGTCTAGTAACGGATTCTGTTTGAAGTGTGGCATGTTTGCAGGGAGGAACGGAGAGCTCAGGCTAGGAGAGGGAAGTCCCTCGGATGACGTTGGTATTTGGCCTTACCACAGTTCACTTGGGGGCAAGAAACCAACCCCTCCCACCCCCAGAGACATTCCGGTACGTACATTACACATTACAGTCTACCTCTACCTCACAGGTGAAACACACAGCCAACATTCAATCTTCAATCACAGTCACAGAGTGTTTTACAGACTGTGTGGTTCTGTGAAGTGTTTTTGGTTAATTTTTGTATGGATTTATTGGAGATATTTTACATCTCGTTAGTAAAAAATAAAGTATCTAAAATCGAATCTGTGAAATCTTCATATTAATGGTGATTGTAAACGTCTGAAGTAATCCCTTATGCACTATCACCAGCAATGAACTTTTTACAAAAATACTTGTTTTATTTATTCTTACTTTTATACATTCAGGGATTAATGGTGGATGTTACATTTTGTTATGTTCAATTCAATTTTGAATTGAAAACTTTAATTATTGAAAGAAGAGTTTTAAATTTCCATGTCTATATACTGTTTTATTGAAAGAGATATACAGTAGAAGCCTCCATAAGGAGTCACCCTTGTTAGAAAAAATATTGCTATCGCCCCGCATCCGGGCCGCACCCCCCATAGTGACTCAAATTTTAATAGGAACCTAATACTCTCAATACTATTCTGTTATATTTTTCAGTGGTATAAATTTCAGAGCCAGTTTTTACTTTCTCCCCCTATACAGAAATAATTTGCCTATATGGAAAAAGTGTTGTTTCCGTCAACATTTTATAGTTTGAGTTTCGAGTTGAAATATCCATCTATAGTATTATATAGAATAGTAAAATATTATCCATCAAAAACTCAAACTTGGAAATTTTCACAAAAACAATATTTTCTCCATATCTATCCCCAGAAATTAAAACTACAAATGATAAAAGTAATTCTTCATACAACGTCATAACATTTTTCAGACCGTCATACTAATAACGTCACAGACCCAAATGGAGACTGTTATTTCACATAAAATATTTATATTAAAGATAGTTCTGTTTACAAAAAAATCATACTTTTCTTTGTTGCTTTGTATTGGTGACATACATGTTCGGTAGGTTTGGTAGGTAGTATGTTAGTCAAAAGAGCATGTTAATAAACGTGTCCATTTATTTGCAGAGCTTTTACATTAGTAACAGGATTGTGTCATGATACTACTGTCGCTCTTGCGCTTGTTTGTTTCGGTTTCACGTTATGACACGACACTTTTCAACACTAATTGTGACTGTTTGAGTGTGACAGTATGAGTTTGTTAGGTATTGTTGGTTAAAACATAAAGTTTTCTTTTTTGTGTGAATGTTTCACTGAGCAAATGTATTTTACTGTGTTCAAAATCATACTTTTGAAAATTAAATTTACTTGGTAATGCCAACAAAATGTTTGAGTTACCATTAAATTTTATGTATGATTTATAATTAACTTTTATATTGGTGTAGTAGATTAGATTTCCTAACAAATTGTTAAACCCAGATATTCTGTTTTAACTTGTATAATGTTAAGACAGTCACGAGTCACATATTCTTAAGATGCGTATTTTAAGCTAAATATGAATGCAACAAATTGAAGGTATGGAATAGAATGAGATGTTCTGTGCCGCTTCATTACTGACTAAGATCAACTGTTTCATTAGCCAGAGCAAGGGATCAGGGACAGCTGGGTACATTTTGGAACCATCTTCAAAATCATCATACTAATATCCATAAAATTGCTTTATTTCAGAGTCCTGCAACGCTGCAAGAGACAGGGTCAGTTCACGACGAGACTTCCTCTAGTGGCAATAAGGAAGATGATGACGATGAAGAGGAGGAAATTGATGATCTCAAAACCATGCCTCACGACCCTGAGAGGCTAAAGGCATTCAATGTGAGTCAAAATTGATTTGATCTCTCTTGAGATTAGTGTATTTTGAAATGAACTCCGATGGGTACTCTATCCTGAGCTGAAAATGCATGCTGTTGTTTCAACCTTGGACAAACCTAATATTTTTATTTAGATTGTCTGGGTACTCAAGTACTTCGTGTGCTCCCACTATCTCCGCGTTCCGATATCTCCGAACCCAAATCTGTCCCGCTATCTCCGAATTCTTGAGTGACCCTTATAATCCAGTCACTGACTGCGTTGTTAGCTGTCATTGCATCCACGGCTGCGAAGCCCCGTGGATGGAAGATTTGATGAAAATTTAACCCGTGGGTTAGGTTAGGTTAGGTCAGGTTAGGTTAGGTTAGGTTAGGTTAGGTTAGGTTAGGTTAGGTTAAGTTAAGTTAAGTTAAGTTAGGTTAGGTTAGGTTTGGAAAGTCTAAAAGCAGGAAGTAACCGAGGATTATAGGGGTCACTCTGAAATTCGGAGATAGCGGTACACGGAGATATGGGGACGCGGAGATAGCGGGAGGTAACCAAGTACTTATAGACATACCAGAAACAAAAGAACCCTGGGCCATTTCGAGCTGCGCAGGTTTGAATGGTACGCTACATCTACCGGCGCGAACCACGTGATTTTTTCGTTTCTGCGCAGGCTGTTTTGTTCTTGGGATGTCTATAGTGCTTGTCTTAAAATTTGAAGGTTTGGCTGTTCACAGCATTATAAATTTAAGTTTGCAATTCTTGTATAAAACTATAAAGAGTTTATTTATTATTTTGCCAACGCCAAAAGAATTGGCTGGACCACCAACATTTCTCCGTTCTTGTTCTTACTCTAACTCAAACTCATACTATAATCGTTCATCCTTATTTATTTGATAAAATACATGACATTTTAAATTCTGATTTTGCAGATGTTCGTACGACTCTTCGTTGATGAAAACCTAGACAGAATTGTGCCGATCTCAAAGCAGCCCAAAGAGAAAATCCAAGCGATCATAGACTCGTGTACAAGGCAGTTCCCAGAGTTCGCCGAGAGAGCTCGCAAAAGGATAAGAACTTACCTCAAGTCCTGCCGAAGGAATAAGCGGACACGGGACTCCAACTGGCCTGAATCGGTAATTAGAAGTTTTAGAATAATTTAACATTTGAAATTTTTGAAAAATCAAACCAAACAGATGATTAGACTATTTGATAATAGAAGTGGGAGATGAGATGAATAGTGGAAGAATATTAGGAAAATCGACCTAACAAATTCGGACTAAGTGGAAACTTTGCACAGTTGTTTAGTAAGCCTAAATAAATAAAATTTCAAAAGTCCCCATAAATCCCTGCTGTGCTTCAGCCGCCATCTTGGAAAATGGCGGCACATTTTCACTTTTTTAACAATATTTCACAAACTAATGGTATTAGAGAATTTTTGTAAATACAAAAGTTAAAGAACGTCTAAAAATACATATTTTTTATATTACAAGGTTTGCTCTATCTCTAATGGTTATTGAGATAAATAATAAAAGTTAGGATTAAATAAACAAATTCCCATGTTATTCTTATGAAGGAAAATAAAACTGTTGCAGTTTGCTTATTTATGGATATATTTTTATCAAACTTGGCAAATTTATTTATTTTATACTAAGCTATTAATATTTAACATAAATATACACTTTAGTACCCTCCCTATAGCAGTAAACCTAGTACTCGATAAATTTAAAGTTAATTAAATAGGGAATCTATCTTACATTTTTAGGATATATTTTTAGTAAAAATCCAGTCAGGCAAATGGATATTCATTTTTCGATCATATTAACAATAATTTTTCTTATTAGTACTATGATTTAAAGCCCACTTACTATTTTGTCACTACCATGTAACTACTAAAAACTTAAGTGGTACCTACGTTATTACTCCCGGTATAATTTTTTGTCGGGAAATATTAGGAAATTGAACCTTAAAATCCGGACTAAATTGAAATTTTGCACAGTTAAGCACAGTGAGACTAGTTGATGAAAATGGCAAAAGTTCCCAAAAATGCCGGCTGTGCCTCAGTCGCATTAAGTCCGGATTTTAAGGTTGAATTTCCTAATATTTACCAACAAAATAATTATACCGGGATTAATAAGTAGGCCTACCGTGTAAGTAGTTACATAGTAGTGAAAATATAGTGAGTGAGCTTTAAACTTACTAATATTAATGAGGGAAAACTATTGTTAATATGTCTAAAAAAATAAATTTCCATTTGCCGGACTGGATCATTACTAAAATATATTCTTAAAATGTAAGATAGATTCCCTATTTAAATAACTTTAAATTTAACGAGTACTAGGTTTACTGCTATAGGGAGGGTAATAAAGTGTATATTTATGTTAAATATTAATAGCTTAGTATAAAATAAATAAATTTGCTAAGTTTGATAAAAATATATCCATAAATAAGCAAACTGCAACAATTTTACTTTCCTCCATAATAATAACATGGGAATTGTTTATTTAATACTAACTTTTATTATTTATATCAATAACCATTAGGGATAGAGCAAACCTTGTAATATAAAAAAGATGCATTTTTAGACGTTCTTTAACTTTTGTATTTACAAAAATTCTCTAATACCAATAGTTTGTGAAATATTGTCAAAAAAGTGAAAATTGGCCGCCATTTTCCAAGATGGCGGCTGAAGCACAGCAGGGATTTATGGGGACTTTTGAAATTTTATTTATTTAGGCTTACTAAACAACTGTGCAAAGTTTCCACTTAGTCCGAATTTGTTAGGTCGAATGGCTTTATTATTCCTAAAATTCTTGGACTAGAAGGAGAGTTGAGGAGAAACATGGTGATGCATTTAAATAATACCATTTAACATTTTGTTTACCTATGGATAGTCTAAAGATTCTCTTATCAAATATCTATTTCATTTAATATTTTTGTTCTATGTATATTTACATGAACTCTAATGACAAGCCATCAAAAAGAAACTCATGCTACCTCACCCTTCTTTGCCTTTGACTACACTAAAATCCTGTAAAGAAAAGTAGAGCACAATCCTACTTTAGTCCAAAAAACCATTGAAAGTCTTGATACTTAGATTCTAAAACAATTTCCTCCTTCGATCTGAAAGAAGATATCAGTGTTAAACTCCCATATTAGTAAGTAAATATCACATTTGAAATATTCAAAGGGACTGTAAACAAGAACAAAAAGGACAATAAGATGAACATGAACATGGAACAATAAGATAGCTTGAAGCATTTCAAATTAAACCCTGTTTTAATTTAATGTGTTAGATACATGGATGATTCAGTGGTAAAAGCAAAGAACCTCTCATCATATTTCACAATCAACATATTACCAAGTGGTTTGCAGCCACTCTTACAGTACCCGCAAGCAGTCTGGGCGCACGGTTCCTTCTCCACTAGCCGTCCTGTATACATTTAACTAGCCCACCCCCTCCACCTCGCCTAGCCATGAAGACAGCTGAACCACCTCAGATTTGTGTGGGCTAGATGTTTTTGGAAATGAGCAATAAACACACACCCCTACACCTTGGGTCATAGCGCGGCCACGCGCCCAGACTAAATGCGACTACTGTACTCTCTACCTATTTACAAAACAAGAAGAAGTCTTTCAAGTGAACAGAACTTTTGGGGAACACGCAGTACGATAATTATTATTGTGTTGCTATCTAGAATCGTCCGACGCCTGCGCACCTGACCTCAGTACAGGCGGAGCAAATATTGGCCCAAGCTTGTGAGAATGAGAGTCACAACGCTAAGAGGATGAGGTTGGGACTGGAGCCAGTCAGTCAACCCCCACCAGTCATCCCGGGGGTAAGTGTAGTCGATGTCAGCTTTTGATTATTGAATGAAGTAGACATTCCAATCGCATATTAATCCTTCAAGACCATGGTACGAGTGCAGCTTGTCACAGCATTTTATGTCTTTCTGCTAAACCACTGGCGAATAGTAGTCGAATCTCACCTATGATTTGCAAGCGCTAGTACAGTCTTTAGTTTAAGCTGGCCAGCCTCGTCTTGCACTAAAATTTGGTCATCAATTGTAAATGTCAATGTTTTGACTCTGAAGTATACAGGTTTGGTACATGTAATAAGCAATACATATTAAGCTAATGTGTAGCTTAGCGGTTTTGGAGGGCCCATAGTGTGTGGCGAGGGTGGAAGTAGACACCCTCAGTGGTAAAGCTGAACTTTTACAATATCACAGGCAATATAAACATTTAATTATTGCTTTTATTTTTGTTGAATTTGGAGTTATTGTGTGGAAATGCATATCCCACAAAAGATATAAAAGGAAATAGCCAGGGCCGTATTACCCTAATGGCGGACATGGCATTTGCCGGGGGCCTCGGCCTAGGAGTTGGCCTCACTTGGGGCCTAAAATAGTATTTCTTGATCGCCACTGCAGGAGACAATGATGATGATGTCTACACGGCCGAGGGAGATATCCATGATTTTGCCACTATTGCGCAAATGACGATCATGTTATCGAGACTGCAGGATACGGAGATGACTTTTACATGGCCGTAGGAGATGTTCATGATTTTGCCACAATCGCTTCAGACGACATTGACATTTTTGTGACCGCAGAAGACCAAAATGACATTTACTCGGCCGCATGAGAAGTTCATGATTTTTGCCGTTTTCGCGTAAGACGACCATCACGTTTTTGTAACCGCGGAGACAATGATGTTGTCTATTTCTCCGTGGCCACATGTGTAGTTCATGATTCCGCCGCGAACGGAGGAAACTAAGATGACATCTCAGCACCGGTCCCAGACAGCACACTTTCTCCTCAGGACATCCCACGGATATTGCGACAGGATATGCAAGATATCCCATAGTGGTCCTATGGTCAACTTGGGATATCACAGGATATCCACAGGAATGCCTAATGTCCCCGCCCGGGGATGTCCTACGGATAAGCTCACACGCATATCCGTGGGACATCCGAGGTCATCCCAGGGTAGTCCTCAGGAAATTCTCAGGACATATGGGACTACTATGGGATGTCCCTGGGATAAAGTGTGGTCTGGGCCTGAACATAAAAAACACAAAATAATATAGATTTAGTATGAAAAGCTTAATTATAAGTTTAGTAAATTGATTAAATAGTTAATAAACACAAATTTTGAAGGAAAAAACGAGAAAAAAGTTTTGGGCCCAGACGGGTTTCGAACCTGGTACCTTCGCCTTGTGAGCCTCTTACCTTACCTCCTGAGCTATCTGCGCTTGTTGAATATGGGTGTTTTCAAGTGGTTAAAGAGTAGCCGACAGTTGCAATGGTCGCAATACTTAAAATATTTTTGATACTACAGTATAGGCTATATATGATTCTGTTAATCTGTTTAGGCCTCAAGTAGTTGAATTGTTTTTCTGGTAGTTGGAGAGGATACTGGTATTTGAATATAGATATTTAATCACCATTAGATTAGCACTGTAATAATTGATTGTTATATGATTAAAATTAGTTTTTTGTTGTTTTATTAATTTAAAGTTAGAATTAAATTCACATTCCACACAACTATGATAGAACTCTAGTTTTCCTGAACTCAGTGGTAGTAATATGTCAGTAAAGTAAAGTCAACCCTTGCTAGCCATAGTATTAACAAGACATATTTTCAATCTGGGAAACCTTGCAATATCTGGGAAATGCGTGGGAATCTTATTTTTAGAAAAAAAAAACAGACCAAAATTATTTGTTAAATAATAAAGACGGCCCAATTATAAATTCGGAATTACTGAAAATAATTACATCAAGAACAACACTGTAACATATCCAAAATTCAAAAGATTAATTTTTCTAATATTATTTTTTATTTTTCCCATATCCTTTAAATCATCTGTTTTAACTTTGTTTAAAATTAATTTATTGAGTAAATATTTCCTTTTTGTACTAGTGTAAACACAGCCTGAAGATGGAAACCAAGTTTCTGAAAGCACTAGTGAAAAAACAAATTATTATATATTGGCCTTGTTGAACATTTAAATTTAGATATACTGTACATTTCATCAGTGGTAGTATTTTTTTTCTTCAGTTTGTTACCGGGACATTACGGGACATTACAGGATATCCAGTGGATTTTGTACATGTCCCGGGATGTCATGGGACATTCTGGGATATCCTATGGCATTCGTACATATCCCGGGACTTTACAGGATATCCTGAGGTTAACTTACAAATCCCGGGACATTACGGTATATTGTAGGATATCCTGTGGATTTCGTACTCGTCCCGGGATTTTGCGGGGTATCCTGAGGATAGCGTACATATCCCGAGACATTCTCAGGACATATGGGACTACTATGGGATGTCCCTGGGATAAAGTGTGCTGTCTGGGGTGCAAGATGCTAAAAACTATTTCTCCGTGGCCATAGGAGATTTTAATGTTTAATATAGTGTAGTAGCCAGTTTTGTAAACAAATGCATACAATTAAACTTCTAATGTAATTTTTTTACCAAACAAAACTGAAAATTACAACTTGTTGTAAGCTATTGCATCTGGTAAAGTAATATCAAGTACCATAGAATTAAAATTTACAAAGAAAGCTGAATTTTACAGGATCAATATTGGTTCTACGTCGTCCATACAGGTGGAATGTCTACTTCAGTATGCAACAGCCAATGATGTCACTCTGTCTTTGGTACTAAACAATAATCGTTTTTTTTTTACAGTTTATTGGTGGGGGTGAGTTTGTGTTTTGTAAGTACTAGGGCCACTGCATAAAAAAAGTAAAATTTTACATGACAAAATTCAAATCTAGAATGTGATCCCAACAGCAAGTGAGAGGTAGTGAATCACATGTTTATATTATACTTATGTACTTCTGATATATGCAAGCATTAATTTATTTAATTATGCTATAAACTGCGATAAAAGGACCATTAGCTTCTTGAAAATAAATAATATTTAGTTCACCATCAACACTATTACATCTTTACAGAGTGAAACGCCTCCAAGTCGGCCTGCTCACGAGTCGTTCTCTGCAGCAAACCTTGCGTCCAGTGCTGCAAACCAATCAGAGAGCAAGCTGTCACATCAACATCAACATCCCATACACCTCAACAACAACAAACCCGACAGTCCGAACCTGGCCAAAGTGTCGGAACCTACCCCTGCGCCAGCTATCAGGTAAAAACATATCCTTACACTCATATAGTTGGGTAGTTGAATAGATGTAGTGCTCGCCTAGTAATCAGTAGTTATATCCTCCTATCGTGAGAAAAGTCAAAATCTTTTTAAAGGTTCGAAACTGGACCCAGCTGTCCAGCTGTTCATTATTGGGCTTCATAAATTATCCTGGCTAAAGATTCAGCTGATCTCAGTCAGCTATGATCTCATCTATTCACTACTCATTGTTCACTTGTCTTCACTTTAAAATACCCTGATGTGTTCCAGTTGTAAAATTATCACTATAGACCTATCTTTTGATACTCCGTAGAGAGTGTTGTATAATACATTCATTTTGAGGTCTAATAAGAAATCGTAACTACAGTGTATACTTGATTATCAAGCCTTCATAGTTATCCGAACCTCCGTTTTATACAACCCAACGAGTAGAACGATATCACTTGCTATGTGAGGTGACTACGGTATAGTGAACCGCTGTTCCTGACTGTACAGAACTTAGAAAATATGCCCCATACTTTAGACGCCTGCACTTATTTGTTATTGGGTGAGGCTCCTAAGTCTTAGTGCAAACGAAAACCTTGACTCAGTGTATTCTACCATAGACAAATAGAATAAATAGACTGTCAAAGGAAGGTTCCGGCGCCGACCACTAGGAGTGCCGTGTAGTTATGGTGCACACCGCTGCAGGCAAGGAGCGCAGGAGCCGTATGCAACCAGCAGACGCTGCAGCGGTGTGCGCCGTAACTACACGGCAAACCTAGAGGTGGACGCCAGAACTTATGCTAACCGCAGCACAGCTGACGGTCTATATTTATTCTATTTGTCTATGATTCTACTCAGTAGTGGTGTTTTTAAGATGTTGTCAATTTTTAAAATGTAATTATGGATTAGTACGGAAATAAGTTAACCAGTTTTATGTTTACACAATCTAACTTACCAAACTCTGTGATAGGAGGAGTGTGTTCAGTTATGTATTTATGTAACTATTAAATAAATATAGTATTTCAAAAGTTATCGGTAAAACTTTTAATTTTTTTAATAAAGCTAAATAGTTTGATTTTTTGTGTTATTCAAAATTTGATCTTATCCAGCCAGCCCTGTATCTTTATCTTTACATCTAGTGTTGCCCTGTTCCCTACCATCACACCTATGATCATTGATTATATTCACTATTAAATGTTTGCATTGTGGCTCAATTTAAAGTGCAAGTATTTTACTCCATGATTTTTTTCAAACTTTGAAAATTTGTTCGAACCTTTGATGAGCTTTCAACATTAACTTGATATGTTTCAGTTCTATCTCGAGCAGTCCGCTGAATGGTGCTGCCACGTCAACTGCCCCCAGCGCTCTGTTTAGACCAAACTTTGGACCAGCATTCCAACGAGGAGCGGGACCTCAGCCCTTCCCCGGCACTCCGCTGTTCCCCACCCCTCCCTTTGGTGCACCCGGAATGATGCACAACGGTAAGATATCATTCTGATTTTTCAAAATGAAAACCATCTGCAGTCAAACCTGGACAGGCCCGTGAATTAGACAGAAGCCGTTGACAATTTTATAATTAAAAAGAACTTTAATTGAGTTACAGATTGTACTTAAACAAAATAATGTGTTATTTCATTTCTTATACTTGTTATGCTTATTATTACGTCTACTTAGCTTAATCACACCAAACTGGTAGGACAACCATAGCAGACCAAAAAGAGAAAATATACATACTTTTTTAAAGGCTCAATCAACTATCTTACATCTAGCATATTTGACATAGAATTGTTTATGTTACCTACTAATATTTGCTTCTCTCAAGTGATTCAGAGAATCTTATGTATGATTTTGATTTTGTTCATAAAAAACAATGGATATTCCGTAGGCTTAGGGCATCCATGAGATGCATGATTTTATTCAGCAAAAAACAATAACAATGGATTCTCCATCCGTAGGGACTAAATAGTGATAATCTTATTGACTAAATTAGATTTTTTGGTCAAACATATGAGACATATGATTTTATCCAAAGTTACAACAATGGGTTTTCCGTAGGGCCTACAGACCTGAGCATGAAACCCTCCAAGCCGTTGCTGAGTCACAAGCTGAGTCCGCAGGAGATGGCTGCGGTCAGACAACTCATCACGGGCTACAGAGAGTCCGCAGCGTTCCTGCTGCGGTCCGCAGAAGAGTTGGAGCAATTGCTGCTGCAGCAACCGTAACATTCGGTTTTCCCCTTCCTCTACTAAGCTGCGGAGAGCTGGTTGGGGCTGGGGTATAAGAGACTCTTACGGCGGGTGCTGACTAGTGGTGTTTCTGAAGCTGTATCTTACAGTGGCTTCAAATGGCTAAAATGTTGAAAGTGTCGGGAAAACCATGTAACTAGGGGATTTAATGCCCCCTTTAATTGGAATTCAGGGATTGATGGTACTGAAAACTACACGGCTGTCTTTTGACATGGGGTTTAAATTTAATCTGGTTAAATAGTTAGTTAATCTTTGACTTGAACAGAGCTTAATGTTCTCCGTTACTTTTATTGCCACAATCTTACACCTCTAGGCATCATAGGAATTTTTTTTTTATTTTATGTTTTAAAATGTCTTCACTTTACTGACAAAAATGATCTGTATTTTTTGTTTAAATTTAATTACCAACTATCGCGTGATTATTGCTAAACACTAAGTCTTATATTAATCCGTAAAACGATGTAGGGAAATAAATCTGAGTTTGAATTTTCTAAAGCTTACTACAGGCCTATCTAAAATGATTCATTAAATATTAAGTTAATTAAAGTTACAGGTGCTAAAACTTTCTAACGCAATGGAAAACAAATTAATTTAAGAAAAACTTGACTGATGAAATAAAATTGTGTGGGAAGGTAAGTAAAAGAATGTTGAATTTTCATTACTAATTGTGGCAAACCAAAATGAAATATTATTTAGAAGAGGGGTGGATTTAAAATTAAACCCAAAATAACACATATTATGAGATATAAATTTTGTCAAAATTTGCCAGCTTAAGATAAACCTCTTTAATCCTTGTCTGCCTTGATCTAATAAATTGGCCATCTTCTTGCTGTATTTCTGTTAAACTTTATAATAACCAATATGTAGTTGAGTAAAAAACAAAACTCAAAAACTTCGATTTTGGAATTACCACTGGCTTTAGATTGTTGTCTAAATTTAATCTTTAAAATGAATTCTAAATATCAAAAAAGTTATAAAAAGATTATAGTTATTCCAAGGTTAATTTTTTCAATGGCATTGTAAGATAAATTGTTTAAGAGTTTACTTTTTACAGAGGCGACTAAAATATTTAATGTGTTCTCAAACTAAAACTTATTTCTAGGAGGCTTTACTTATCACTTTAGAGTTTGAAAACATTCAGATTCTTTAATTTACTATATTCTACTATTTTAATTTAGTAATTTAAAGTTTCTAAAACAACACTTGATAGAGCAAAATTATTGAAAACCTAAACAATATCCATTTTTTATATTGTTACTTAACTATAAACCATCTAAAAATTTAAAAATGTATCTTAAATTAAGACTTAGACAACTTTTGTATAACATAGCCTACTATTTCATGACATAAACTTAGTCCCTTTCTGGAATGTTCAGTTTCAAAACTACATTTTGAGGTTATCATGGTAAAAACTATCATCATTTATCAATCAATCGACTGTTCAAATATATTCCAATGTCATTAAAAAACAGTACCATGCTTATCAATAAACAACAAACACAAACAACAATAAATCAATTGAAATCGATATACCGGTTGAAAATGTTTATGTTATTGATTCGTCAACAGAAATGGAGTTTACCTGTCCCTGTTTAAAAAATGAATTCTCTTGCCATAATTTATACAGGATGCTCTGAAACACAACCCCCTGCAAACAAAATGCTCATTTAAGGTCACTGTAGAGATACTAGTAATTTAAAGTCAGCACCAGAACTTCACCGATGAAAACAAATGACAACCAAACAAACTTTAACGGAAGACAACACCAAAAGACTGTTAGTAACTGAATTAAGTGTACATTTCAATAAACAAGCACAGATATGTTTTTTGCACAAACGATTTTCATGTATTCGTTTACGTTGTGTGTTTTGTTCCAGTATTACCCTTATGTTATGTTTTACGGGAGTGTGTACGCTCTTTGTTGATTTTGTTATAGAATTTATTGCTATTTTGTAATTTTTTAGTGTTCACAATAAAATCAAAAGGTAGTTGTATCGGATGAATGTTTTATTATAAATCTTCGTGTTCCATGTTTTTATCGGAAGTTAGAATGTTTTAAAATGTCTAGAACAGTCACAACATGTAATGGAAGTCTCGATAGTGTATTTCCTTCAGTCAACAGTTTTGACTTTTGGTTTTATTAGCTTATATCTGGGGGATCCAAAATCAGTTTTCATTTTAAGCTTTGAAAACTAAACTATGCTTTTTGTTTCACTTAAAATGGGTTGTGTTCTGTTTACTATATCACGTTTGTTTAACTTATACTCCTACAACTATCATTATTTTAAACTAGTTAATTTTTAATTCATTATTAGGCCTACTCTAATAGTTGAATATTTTATCAAAACTACAAATACATTCCCTCATAAGTAAATTAGAATGATATCCTGTGAAAAAATAGTAAGGCGCTATATTATTTCATTATTTCACAGGCCAAACATTTCTTATTTTTTCACTGTATTGTGTTAAAGTTGTTACTTTAAAATTGAATTCAAACTGAGTACTGAGTTTTTGATTAGTAAGGGTACTAATATTAAATTGATCAGCAATATTTTTGAAGGCATTTAGGAGGTTATGTTTTTATTTTATTTTGTGATACATCTTATTTATTGACATGTACAAGTACTTAGTATTCAAATATTATAAAAATTTTCTCAATGATCCGACAATTAAAAACTAATTTTGATAAAAAACAACTGAGTTGAAAAGTAAAAAATATTGTTTTATTTTTACATTAATATTTACGATCTTAATTGAGTCAATCACCAACTTTATTTTAGTTGGCTCCTTAAAACATTTAACTTAATAAAATAATTTAAAATTTTCAATTAAAAGTAATTCTGACAATAGCCATACAAGCGTTTCAACACTAACTTCCTATTTGCCTTCAAAACTATCTCTGAAAAAAATATTACTAAAACAATAGTGTTAAAAAAACTAGTTTGAAAAGTTGAATAAATCAAAGCAGGAGGTAACTTAAAAATTTTACCAATGAAATTATGTTTTACCAACATCAATATGTTCCTAAAGTAAAACTGTTTTTTATAAAAATGCAATATCAGCGTATAGCTAGTTCAATAGTTTTATAAATTTTGAATACAATACTAAAAAACATTTTATGCAACATATTTTATTGGAGCTTTCATATACTGTAATTAGAAACAAATCATATCTGTAAACTTGAACAAATTATGGGCATTACGTTTCCAGATTTTCATTCTGTTAGAATTTCATCTTATGACACTGAACCAGAGTAATTTATCAATATTAACAATTAAAGTAATTTTTCTAGTGTCCAATTGTACTAAGAAAACTAAGTATAAACGTAAATAAGTCTTATACAAGTTAACTTCCTATTGTTAAAAATGAAATGTGCTTTTACCAAAAGTTCCTGTAGTATCTTGTTTCTATTGTTGGTCATGGAACGTTTGCTCATTTTTTAATAAAATTAAATCACATTGAAATACTTTAAGACAGGAGTTTACTTACTAGTTAACTAGACAAGAACCTGTGTGTGAAAAAACTACAAGTTAGGCAATTGTTATTAAAAAATCTTACGGATTAAGTGAATCTAAAGTTTTTCTAGACCAATAGATCTGTGTTATATCAAACATTGACACCTTGTTAAACCAACTTCAAATGTAAATACTGTAATATTCGTCGGTTTGAGCCGCCCGGGACCACGCGGGATACTGTCTATTCAATGTATAAACATCCGTAGCGACAGACTTTATTGTAAATAAGATATATGAACAGGGTTTGCCGCGAGTCGTTCCCTACTTGAGTGTTCTCAGTGTTTATAGATTATAAATATTATATATTGTTCTAACTGTATTTTGAAATATATATTGACTTCTCTTTAAATGTATAAATGTGTTGCTTTATTTCTCCTTGTATGGGTGCATTATGTTCATGAGGTAAGGGTTGTTTTTTTTTCTAACAATTGAATTTTGGTAAGGGAAATCTCATTACAGAAGGGTTGTTTACGTTACTGAGATATGTAAAGAAAAGAAAATCTGATACGTCCACTGTATTTTTTAATTTGACATAAGACCTCACTTTATGGGCTAGCTGGGTAATAGCCCAAAGCTCCAAATTTTAGAGCAGCCAATTTATAAAAAATGTGTTTGTACAGAATTGTTTTGATTAGCTCGCTAAAAGTCATATAAAACAGTTTTGATGATTATCAACCTCCGAATAGTCTCAACGCTCATTTTCAATTCCATGTTTAGAGTGATAGAGGAGAATAGCTAAAAGAGGTAAAATATTAACGTCAATGCCTCTTAGAAAATGAAATTAAATCCCTAAATCTTTTGATTACAAAACCTTTTATCAGATATTTAACCATGAAAGTGTAAATGCTTGAGTCGACCTGAGCGAAGACTTACAATGACTTACAATTCCTAATGTCTGGTTTAAAAATTGCTATCTCAAAAGCAATTTGCAAATGGTTTGGTGATTAAACTTTTATTGTTTCATTTTATCAAACCAGTTTTAAAATGTATCACCAGAGTGCCTGATTCACTAATTGACGACTTCAATGAAACAATTTGGTACTATCAAGACTATGTGAACCTTATTAAAAAAATTCTTTTCAACAAAAAAATACTATTAAAAGATATTATTTTTAATTTAGATTTATTTATATAGATACTAAACCAATCAGTATTTTATCAAAAGTAACTATCAAAGATAGGTTTTTATCACTATACAGTATATCCAGTTCATAATAATAAACATCAAAACACCTTCTACACCAAAGAAACTTGACTTAATCGGTCTTCAACTAATCCTCTAGACTATAGATATAAATCTGTAAAAAAGTGTATTAATATAAAATTCATTTGGTTTAATTACTGTAGTTACCTTTTAGAGTAGTAGAGTTATTTTTAAATACTGTTTTAGTTTTAGTGTTTTACCTCTATAGTATTCTTATCATCACCTACCGCCACTAACGGGTAATAGGTTAACTAAAAGCACTTTGTAGTTCCTCTGATTCACAACAGGTAGCGCAGCTCTGTCCGTAACAAGTAGCTAACTACAGAGATATTGGTATAACTACTAAAAGATTACCGCTCGTTAGGAAGGAGTGGAAATGCAGTAAAGTAAAATCGAGTTGAATTAGAAACAATTTCGCACAGACCAAACAAAAATACTTTCCTATAATTGATAGCTGTCTCTAGGAGGAAGATAATCAGGCTATAAAGCATGTCTTATAAAAATAGTTCAAAGATACAAACAATAATATTGATAATATAAAAGAGTATGCCGACCTATCTGCAGCTATTAGAAGGTAGGCTATCCACCCCACCTAAATAAACCTGCAAACTAAGCGAATTTCCATTTGCTCGACTAAATAGTCACAAATATATTTTATCCAACATGCCGGATGTACTTCCTATTTAAATAACATTATGTTCAACTAGTAATTAGAGTTGCTGCTACAGGGAAGATAATAATGAGTGTGTTTTAGTGAAATGACAAAAGCTTAGTATGATATAAAATATTTCTCCAAATCTGATCACAATATATCCAACAAACAAGTTAACTACGGCAGTTTATTTATTCTCTTTGATAATAACTTGTTTTCTTTCTCTTTTTTTCTCTTTTTTAAATTTTTTTGTAACCATTGAGCCAAAAACAACTACTCTTTAATATACTAAATTACTACTTTTTGTACTAACTTAACAAGTGAATTCATTCTTATATACAGTTATTTTCAAATGAGATGTGTCTTTAATTTTAAATGCCTTTCATAAAATATTTAATTGTTATTTCTTTAGGTATATAAAACTGTAAAGTGTAAAGCTCTTTTGTTAGTAATATCCCATACAACAATGTTCTTCCAAACATTTAACGACTGACGAAGTACCTAACGCCTGTACAAATAAACAGATTTGATTAATAAAATTGGAATACGTTGATTTGATTTATTAAATTCGGGGCCCTATTTAATTTGGTATTGATTTTCTTGTTATTTACATAATTAGAGAAGTAATTTAATTGCCTAATAATAGCTAATCTAATCTTTGTTCTGTTAAAATATGAATACATTTTAAACTAATAAAAACGTATTATTATCACTTATAATTTAATTATGAAAGGATAATTTTAGGTATCTCTGTGTCTTTAACATTTGCAAAGTTTCGCACAAGCACAAATTTACATATTCAGTTTTGATAAACATAATGGGCAACTTAGAATACTGCCCCTTGTACAAATACTTTTCGGAAATATCACGTTTCATCTAAGCAATTTGAATTTCTAAAATACTGAACAATAGCCACGTATAGTCAAAAACTGAGTTGAACAACAAATAAACATAGGTCGTTTCATTTCAGACATCAAATGCTGAGGTTAGGTAACCTAGGCATAGGGAATAGAAGAGAGAGAGAGAGGGAGAGGGAGATAGAGAGAGAGAGAGAGAGACTACAGAAAGATAAACGACCCAGTGAGTATTTTTTTACACCCCAGGTGTGCGTGCTATGGGGGAGGATGGCGCGTGCTGGGTTTTTACACCTGGACATCTTCCCTACTCACACACACACGTGTGTATTGAGGCCTACGCACCTCGCATTTCCCGCGTTTTTCCCGGCGAATTTAAAACTGTTTATACACAACCTACGTCTTACATTCAAACACTCGTTCTCTCCTGTTGTTGCATTAAGAGGTGGATATACATGTCTGTATGTACAATTAGGCAGCTTACAAAAAGTAATTTACAAGTAAAAAATCAAAAGTTTTTACCAAATTATGCGAGTTAAATGATTTTCATTTGGGGTGTTAAATATGAAAGATAAATCATTAGAAAAAAAATCAACTTCCACGAGAAACCACTTAAGACTCTTTAATACTGAAAATGTTCAAATATTAATAGAAAATTATAACAATTGAATTTAAAACGAAAAGAGTTTGCATAAAGGGAGTTCAAATAAATATAAGTACCGTACCGGTATTAGATTTGTTTATCATTACTTTTGAAGTATCAACTATACTATGACGAACAATGCTTATTAGATTAAGGTACAGTATTAATAGTTTATAGGTGGTTTTACATATATTTAAAGTAGACTAACATTAATTCTTAAATAATGGTTTACATACCTTCAGTCATATAGATCAAAATAAGTGGATTTCTGCCACTTAGGTTTCAGTACAACCTAGGTCACAGAAACCTACTTATTTAGAAACTGAACCATTATCGGTTCCTAACCAGTTCAGGGACATTTCCACCTATCAATATGTAAAAAAATATTAGTTATTTAAAAAGAAGAATTTTATGTCTGTAAATGCATGCTAAATAAGATCCTATTGATCAGTTTATTTGCATACGAACTATTAAATCGATAGTCTAGCTCTAGCACTTTGTTTGTAACTTACAGAAATCCTAAAACCAAAGACACCATTGTAAACATAACAATACCGCCACCGCAGCAAACCTGCAGACTAAGTGAATTTCCATTTGCCTGATTGGATTTACACTAAAATGTCTCCCCTATTTTAATTACATTTATTAATTACATTTACTAATTACATTTATTCCCTATTTTAATAGTATTAGTGAATACTTAGGTTTGCTGCAACAGGGAGGGTAAAAGTGTTTTTTTTTTATGTTAATAGTTTAGTAACAAACATTTTGATCAAAACATGTTTATAAACAAGCAAACTACAGTTTAATTATTCTCCATACGGATAACATGAGAATTTGAAATTGAAATTTTTTTGGAATTTCCCCCGTAACCATTAGGCGCATAACAACGCTTCAATATACTAAATTATTTGTTTTTTAAGCTCTACAAAATGGTTTGTAAAGAAATCGCTAAATTTTATTTATTTTTTTTGTCAAAAATGGGAATATGAATTTGATCGGAAGGCCTCTAGGGACCTCAAAACGAAAAAGTAAATCGGTCCCGGTTCCAGGTCTCACCATGAGTACTACGGTAATAGCTTATTCCTATATGGGAAATTCGCTAAAATTAAATGACGAGTACGAAATCCCGAGATAAAACGTATTTAAACGTTCATCCGTCCAAACTATAAACTATAAGTTTACTGTGTTCCAAGCGGTTGATTTCAGCCTCAGCCTCACGTATCCTTGCAGATCCTGGCGGTGTGGGAGTCAGAGGGGGGGGGGGAAGGATCAGGACCTGAAGAGAAGGGGGGGGGTAGGACTCAGGACAACTTCAACTCAGCACTTGCAGTCTGTCCGTGCTGTTGTCGTAGTCGTGGTGTGAAGTGTTGTCGCGAAAACTCTTGGATAGTCTTACCACCACATGTGAGTATACCTTTTAGTCAAAATTTTTTAAAATATCAAACCATTTTCTAAGTTTTGACGAGTTTCTAGTTGAGTTTTAAGCCGCGATCGCGCAGACCGCCAACAGATTGTCGCGTAACCTTCAAAGTGTTGCAATATGTTTACGACCGGTTGCGATATCTGTATAACTTTCATAACTTGGACTGGGTTTGTTTAGTTTTTTTTTCTTTGTAAGGTGTAGTTTGTTAGCGAACTCAAACAACGCAAAAACAGTGAAAGAAGTGAACGCGTAATAGGATTTAGGAATTTCAACTCTGGAATATAGCACAGTTTGTTGCGTTGTTAAGTATATTGTTTCTATTTAAAAATCTGGTGGACAATGTATAATGACTAGTGACCTGCAATAAACGGAAATAGGATTTACGTATCTCAAATTTGGAAATGAAGTTTTTTGTTTGTTTAAAATTCTTCTTCGTACTGGAAGGAAAATAATGGATATTGATAGTGAAGAAATGTATCAAGTGTAATTGAATTTTTGTATTTAGAACCTGGAACATAACGAAGTTTGTTTAATTGCTTAACATTTTGTACTATTTCTTTAAATTCTTTGTGGTCGTACTGTGCAGTAAAATAACACAAGCGGTTTGATCCCTTATAGAATTGTCTTACAGAAGGATTGAGACATTTAAAACCTGATGTAAACAAAGCTGAATTTGTTTGGTTTAAACAAAGATTACAAGTAAACAAGGATTGTAAACACAAGACGAAGCTGTAATAAATAATTTCCTATTTTGCAAAGTGAGATGAATATAGACGAATTTACACAAATCTAAATTGCTAATTTGCTAAAAGATGTTGTATTGCTTTCTTTGACATTATTCGTGATTGGTAAATAATAATAGATGTTGATAGATGGGCTTAAACAAGGAATATACTCTGTGTCATAGGATTTAGATGTTGTATTTCACACCGGGGTAAACATGGCGATGTTTATTTAAATTTTTTATTGTTTTTCCTTAAAATTCTTCGTTGTATTTTGAGTGAAAATATCGGGACCGGTTGACCGTTACTCCATAAAGTTCGTAAGGTTCTTACCATAGTAGGATTTAGATTTAGATAATTATTAAATCCTCGTGTAAACAAGACAAAGATTGATTGATTAAAACAAAAGGTGTAATTAAACAGGATAATAACACACCAAGAGTATGCTGTGATCAATTATTTCATCCATAAGACTAAGGGGAAATGTGTACTTTATTTGATTTAAATTGTTAATTGGTGTAATTCAAGGCACTCATTAGAAATATGCCTAATTCCTAATCAATATACAACCGATTTTTAAAGGAAAAAATATTGCACTAATATATACATTATCAAGTAGTTTTTATTATTGCTGGAGAGACTCTAAATGACGAAGTATTTCTTAGAAATCAACATGATACTAATCGAATAAAATATACGACTAAATATATTATTTTGACTTAGAGAGTCTGAGAAAGGTAAAAAAGCTTTTCACTTTGAAAAGTCTTAAGCAAAATTCTTAGCCAAGGAAACCACATTCTTATTGAATAAGGGAAGGAATTTAATTCCTACGAACCAGCAATGACAATAAATATAAGAAACAAAAAAGCGAAGAACCAAGAATGTTCAAAATTTAGTGGTATTTAAAAAAAAACCGTTACAACTCGGTGTGATTATTTACTTTGCCAACAGTTATTTATGAGAAATGTTTTACTTAATTTGATTTAATTCGCGAAAAACAGGGATGTATCAATTTAACCGTTAATTGTTATTCATACACCATACCGGTTTTTGGGAGAGCGAGCTGGTCTAGTCGTTAAAGCGCGGGGCTTCAGTCCCTGAGGTCCCGGGTTCAATCCCGTCTAATCTCAAATGATTTTATCTTTTAGTGATAATGCCGCAACCCCTAGGTTTAGTCTGAATGTGAAAAACAATCCCGGCTCGTGCCTAGCGTCCTAGAAAAAAAAACATACCGGTTTTTGATAATCACAAAGATTTTGTGTCACTTTACATTGCTGTATGAACAGTATTCAAAAACAACATATGTGTAACTGTAAACAAAACTAGCAATATTTTGATTTACTAAATTACGATATACTTCACATTCTAGGTCACAAGTAGATGTAAAACTATATTAAAATACATACCAAGATAACCCTATGTATAAATTACGACTCAAAACCAATCTATGAGAAAATTACGTACACGTTGGCTTAACGTTGAAAATAATATCAGGTGTAAAATATCTTACGCAAACACCAACTGGTCAAACTACACGAAACACAGAAAATTGGAAAACGAATTTATGCTAATGAGTAGAGAATGGCAAAACAAACAGTAGAACGACCTCGACTTAGAACTCAAGACGGCCTTGCCTGATAATTGGTGGTTGCAAGACTCTCAGCTGTTAGCCTTAAATCAGCTGATTAAAACCGCCAACAGCTGTGGACACGGTCCATTGTTGACAAAGACCGCTGAACATAACCAAAATCGCTTGTATGGCAGGAGATTGTAGGTAATTGGTGACTTTTGCGATTGTTTTTTACCTAGATGATTGATAGGTGGAAATAGGACAATTAATTAACACCATATGTTTGTTGTGACATGGCTGTGGTTGGTAGAAAGTTTCCTAATTTTATAGACATTTTCAATAACATAATACATTGTTAGTGATTATGTAACTGATACGGACATAAACCTACTTATTATTATGTACGTACAAACATTTAAATACAATCACAGGATAAATTGCTAACTTAATTTTAAAATTGTACAAAGTGAAAACACATACTGTATATATTTACGTAAAGCAGGCTTACATTGAATATTTAGTCCTTATCAGAATTAAACAGTTTGTGAAGAAATTTATTGACATTTTAAATTGTAACTTGATCAATATTGACTCAATATAAGGGTAACATAACCTAAGCTAACCTGACTTAAACTAACCTAACCAACCTAACCTTAATTCAAATTATGGTAATAAAAAATAACACTCGCATAGCACGACCATAACACCACAATATAAATTACCGATCTGCAATTAGTACCAATTGTAATTACTTTTATAGTAGTCCTGAAAACTATTAAACAAACCAAAACAATCATCATAATTCAATTAAACTGTGACACTAGGAAAGTAGCAATTAATGTTATAACTCAATAGTTTTCAAGATAGCGAAATTTTACAACCTCTCATGCAGGGGGTCGTTAAGAATTGTGCCAAAACCTATAAACTCGCTTCCCACCTCGCACTAAAGCTGGTGATGACTATATCTACAGGCGTGGTCGGAATACGTTTACCGATCGTCAACTTGATTATTTTATTCTTCCCACCGACTCGTATACATTATATATTTACGAGCTTTTCATGGTCGGGATAGCAACAATTAGCGAGGATAAGTGTTAACAGAAACAGTGTTTTAGAAATAATGGTGCAAAACTAAACAGCTGTTTTCCCGTTTGCGTTGATTAACAACAGCTGTTGATGCCAACAATTAAAAGAACACGTGTTTAAAGTTGGTTTTTATATGTTTTGTTTTGGCTATTTGATTACTTAACTGTAAGATATTTGTTTATTGAATGGCCAATACAAAACAAGGAAAGACTTTTTTGTGTCTGAGATTGCTTAAACTTGGGATATTGTGACTGTTTAACATATTATTTTAGGCAATATAACTTTAATTCTCACTACAGTAAGTTACAATTAGTAATCCAGTATTTTCCAAACATATCAACCCTGTTTTTAAAGGTTCAATACTTTCAGTTGTATATGAAAAGTAAACTCTAGCCAGTGAGGTGTGCGGTGTGCATAAGTGGAAGATATGGCAGTGGGATACGAAGATACGAGCTTTTCATGATCGGGATAGCAACAATTAGCGAGGGGGTTGTTAACAGATACACAGTATTTTAGTAATAATGGTGCAAATCTAAACAGCTGTTTTACAGTTTTTATTCATACAGCTCTTGATGCCAACAATGAAAAGAACACCTGTGATATTTGAGTTTATATGGTTATGTTGTGTTTTGGCTATTTGATTAAGTAAGACATTTGTTTATTGAATGGCCATATACAAAAAAGAGGAAAGACTTTTTATGTCTGAGATTGCTTGTACTCAAGATGTTATGACGGTTTAACATATTATTTTATGCAATACAACTTTAATTCTCACTAAGTTAGTATTTAAACGTTCAATACTTTCAGTTGAATATGAAAAGTAAACGCTTGGCATTGAGGAGGTATACATTAGAGGAAGCTATGGATACGGCAGTAGAAGTGTCATTATATTACCCCGCTTTCTCATCGTATGTCTGTTCAAAGAGTGTGGTGTCTCAATTAATCACATTTTGATAGCAAGTAGTGCGGACCATTTAGATAGACCATTATAAAATCATTTGTGAATCCTTAGAGATATACAATAACAAAGGTTTTAGTAGCAGCAGCGAAAAGAAGTGGAATTGTTTCTCCGAGGAACAAGGAATGTTTGTTCATAAAAATACAAATCACGTTGAATGATGTTTGAATCTTGGTTTGTTATTTGTTATTAAAACTTTCAACATAAAGCTATTAAGTTAATGGGATAGAGGATTGTCACTTGTCATTCATTCTTATACTAAAAGATGTTGCCTATTTACCAGCAGAAATAGGTCCATATAAATTACGACTATTTAAAAACAGTAAACCCGATCTTAATGTAAAAGAAAAAAAAGTATCAATAAAATTATAAGGGTTGGGCAACAAATTTTCATGGATTATGTTAGATTCATTTTAATTTTAATTTTAACGGTTGCTCATAGTAGCCTAATTTATAAAAAAAAACTGTACTTATATCTTCGAACTGTGAAATAATAAATGTTAATACCTAAACGATGTTATCGGTAACTAATATCTATTTATCACAAGAGAATAGTGATCGAAATCAATTTGACACAAATAATAAAACTATATTTTAATCAATGCTTTATCTCAAGCGTATTAGTGGAACTACATAACAAAATGATTATGGCCGAGTTGAAACTAGTAGTTGATTAATAAAATGAATTCTAAAGGGTTCTAGTGTTTATTAACTCATTCAATTAGTTGAATATAACATGTTGTAACATACATACTGTTAAATAAGCATATTGTCGAAAAGAAACCGACATGATGTTTAGCCACGTGTGAATGGTCTCTTGATTATTCCACGTTCACGAGTTTGTGACCCGAATTCACTTATCGTGTGAGAACACATCTAAATAAATACTATATAGTAACACATACATTGAAGTGTTCTTATTGAATACTAGAAGTGAGATGTTATGATTATAAATTAGTGTAAACAAATCTCTGAATCAAATTGTACGTTTTTACAATAACTTGAGCCCGCATTCAGGGGTCTGTTAAAGAAAACATCAACTAATAATATTATTCTTGAAATTTGTAAACCAGGATTTTGTTTTATAACAGAAAATAGTTTGCAAGTTAAACTATGTAAATAATCAAATATTAGAGTTTGGAGATATGTTTTAAATTAGTTAGTCAACACCAAATTTTGGATAGGTTTGATTTAGTTACTATTTATTAGAAATAACAAAAAAATAATTAGAATCATGTTTTCCTGAATTTTTTAATTATGTTGAAATTTCTGATTGATTGTTTCTCTTATCGGAACAAAAGAACCCGTTTTTCTGTTGGACGGTAAAATAAATAAATTATTGGTGTTTTTTACTAGAAAGTAACATTTTGGTCATTTCAACATTTAATCAAAACTAAATTAAAATACGTAACTTATGTAAAAAGCTTATCTCTTTTCTGAAACAACAAATAGTGAAGAACGAAGATTCACTGCCGTAGTAGTTATTTATCAATTATTTCATTAATTACATACGGATACAAGCCACTTATAATGAATAAAATTACTATAAATCTATAAAATTACTATACAATTATTCAAGCAAACAACTCGTTTCAATGTTTCAGTGTTTTGTCTTTATACTATAGCAGTGTATAAATTTACAAACGTGATAATCTATTATATGACAGTTGTAAATAACATAGCACATTATTGGTTAATAAGTAATCTCTGAAAACATAACCGCCAATGTTCTTCCAAAACTTTGAAGTTTTATGGCCCTAATGTTTACCTTACTCTACAAATTAATTATCAACACTTAATTTGCCTTTTTCTGCAAAAGATATTGTAAAATTACAACAAAGCTGTGTAACATAACCAGCTGATGTCAAAACGTAACAACGCTTAAACACACGTACATTGTCTTAATGATACCGAAAGGCGAACGCGAAACAACTGTATTTTAGCACCAAAATAGCCCCATTGTTGCTGCTTAACTCTCACCCAACCTCCGACATTAGCCAATAATGCCAACATGTGTCTTACCACAAGACATTTGGCAACACTGCCTACTGTCAGGCAACTTTCGAGCTGAGTTGCACTACAATTGTGAGGGATTCGTGAACCAACGGGGGATATTAAATAGTGGTTGCTTTATCACTTCGCAACGGGGTGAGGATACAGAAGCGATTAATGGGGTTGATTAAATCCACTTTAAAATAGTTCCATACTCTCCTTGTACAGGTAACCCTATTGTACTGTTCATTTTAATGAACATCTTTGGTTTAAGTATTTGCAATCAGCTGTGGGACAGAATCAAATATAATAACTTATGGAAACCTACAACAAACTCAAAAAAGGAATTAAAAAATTTCATCAAACAATTATAAACAAAAAAACCGATGACGCATATTTAGCATTTAGAATGAGGTTACGTACATTCCTTTAATTAATGTTAGCCCTTAGGAGAGGGTTTACAGAAAAAGTAATATTATTTCTAGGAATTTCACATGAAGACCTATCATTATTTGTATTCAAGAATGTCAGGCTTACGGTTTTCTCGTAAGTTCCCTTATGAACGTTGAAGACGTCGTAATAGCTGAAAACACACATTATAACTAAATCTAAAACTATACATTTTCGCAGAGGAAAATTGAATGGTTAATTAATTGATAGATGATTTATCTAGGAAAATTGTAATCAGGGACAATGATTAATCAACAAATGTAGCTTTTAAACAATAATTGTAAAAAATAAAGCACTCCACTATATTAATTTTACAAGTAGTATTTGTGTATGTTAGATAGTTGATGTTAAGCCCCTTACACGGTATAAGTAGTTTTTAATATACAAACATAACCTCAAAAAACTAGAGTAAAACACATAACTCCTTTTTAAATCTTGATAGTATAATGAGTAAAAATATTTTACTAACTATACTACTGTACTACAAACTCACACTTTGCAAGAGAAAATAGAACTAGGTTTCAATCACAATCTGTAAGTGAACATAAAAAATTCAACAAATAACATGATAAAAATTTCAACGCACGTAAAAAAAAATAAATAAAACACTAACGGAACTTTTAAGCACAGCATAATCAACGTTGTTACACGGTACAAAACACGCCTGCCTTTGATGTCTGCGTCTGCCAATAGTCGTCGCCCTTGTCGTAGTTTAATTAGAATCAGCTGATAATTAATCACTCCCGCCAAGACACGTGATCGCCCACATGTTTATCAGTTATCACTTGTAGCCGATCCGTCTTGTCAAATGGAATTGCTTAGCACTTTTCATGTCGTATAACATGTTGGGCTGACACTAATTGTCACTTGGGAGCTCGAATGTTTAATGACCCCAGCAAATGTAGAAAGATATGTAGTAAAGTTAGTTTTTCTGAGTTTTTTTTTCAACGAGGAGGGAGATTCCTTAAAATTAAGCTGTGGCAAGGCAGTAAGTAGGGAATATTCTAGTTGACTTTTACATACTGAAGGAGACGTGCCATCTATATAGACCAGCTGTCGCCTAGTTTTATTAAAAAAATAATACAGTTGAATGAGCCACACACAGACAAAGATACATTTTTAGATAAATTTCTTTTCTTTCGTTTTTTTTTTTTACTAAGATTAGTGGTGTGTCATACGCTGCTATAGCCTACAAGTTGTCCTGTCTTATCAGTTTTACTCGGTGAAAAAGTTGGTGTATTAGACAGAAATCAGCAAATTTCATCAGCACACTTCGTTGCTGGTTCAATTTAACTATGACAATTTCGATCCAAAAACTAACAAAATCAACATGGGAATGTAATGTCTAGTTGTGTCAATAGTTAAGGTATGCGAAACGAAACTGTCCTATTGAGCCCTCACTATTATTTGTTACCGCAACGAAACCCAGCTGTTCCTGATCATTGGGCTTTAAATAAATGATCCTGGCTAATGAAACAGCTGATCTTAGTCAGTAACAAAGCTACACAACACAGATCATCTCACACCATTCTTCACTCATCCTTCACTCACATTTGGGTTAAAATACGCACCTACGCGGCGTCCCCATCCCAATGATTGATAATTAATAACTGAATTGAAACCTATGCATTCAGATGAGGTAACTGTGAACTTTCTGACAATCTTGATATGAGGGGTGTTTCCAAACTTGAATCCAGTCTAAATAGTATTTTCAGTAGAGTAACACTAAGTAAATGTGTTATTAAGTATTTGTGTGTAAAACCTCTATTGCATTTGTATTCACCATTTCAAAATTGACTTGGTTTGTTTATGTTTAACCGACAAGCATTTCAATATGGGACAATGATTTCATTATCAATACTCCAATGAGTCTAAACCTAGGACAAATGAATGCTTCAAAAACTAATAAATAACCCTTTAAGCTTTAACTATGCTTACATAACATTTCTGCATTGAAACCAAAATGTAACATAAGCCCACAACCCCACTGTACCCAGCGTTGTACCGCTATGCTCAGAGACCTGAACGCACGACCGCACCGATGGCGCTGATCTCCGTGGTATATGGCTATGGTTGTGCCTAGACCCGCTAAATATTTCAACCTTGACATTAGCCTGTTGCTGGTTCCGCTGCGTGGCCGTACGATGAACCGACCATCTTCACCGCCTCCAGCTTTGTTTGCCGAATTTCTGTTATTGCTAGCGGTCTGCCGAGACGACCTTTGTGTCCGATGGAATGCTAAGTGGGATGCGTGTTTGATTGTTTGAGCCGAATATAGCTTTACATGTGATGCATTTATCTGTTGAAGTAGTTATATTCTTATGGTTATGGAACTTATAAGATTGTAAACATGGCTGAAGGAAAGTGGATTAAATTGTAAAATAAATTGTGAGTCTAAAAGGAAAACGAACAAAAAAGGAATTTGTAGAAAACCCCTCACATTTTAGTTGATATGCGTTCATCTTAAATACAACATCAAGGAAACCCCTCTTCCTTCCTTGACGAAATAGTTTAAACTTGAATCGTCCCCTCATTAGTTTCCACTAACACACGCTGAATAATATCCATCATTTCGCCTTTTCTCAACCTCCTAATACATATTTCAATCATCCAACATCCAATTTCCGTTTTACAATTTTGCATGTTGGCCTGTTCTATTGTGTTCCCATAGTTCAAACTCAAAGCTTTGATTTGTCTTCTGGCTCACATCCAAGCTATAATCGCATCTTGTTTATCGATCACATTGCAATTTCACTTCCATCGTCAACTTCACTTTTGACCCCAGCTCTAGCTTCTAGGACCATGCCACTTTCACTTCCTTTCCGGTATCCAGTTTTGGCAGGTCTATTTCCTGATGTTTTCCTTACACGGTGCCCTAGAACCAAGATTGGATTCTTCGTGATTTGTAAACAGGGATGATTCTTAAGACAAATTGTCGTACAAAATGTTTCAACCGTACCCTGTCCAAACTTATTTTCCATAGGTTATCTGCGTCAAAAATAATACATTTATATGTAAGAGAAATCGCTCAATTCTCTTACCCAATCTTACAAAACCAATGGCTCTAACAAAGCAGAAATATCACCCATTCAATAATCAAGGTAAACCTATTAAAATGTAGCCTGTAGACCCCGTTTCGTGTCTCTATGTCGTTGTCCGATCATTCTGATCTGGACCACGGCCCTTTCATATTATTCTACACTCTTATCACCACTAGACACGCATACCTATCAGCTACTGTTTAACAGTCTGGGCTTGACCGGACGATCAAGATATCACAAGGAATTCAATGCTTCTTCACATTTAGATGCAACACATTTGGGAGGTGAATTGTGCGTTCTTTATGAGACTTTCGAGCGGCTAAAATAACATTGAAGATTGACAAAGAAATCATTTCGTTTATAGCAAATATTTAACACATGTAAGTACCTAACATATAGTTTGAAAGTTTTTTTTTGCAATCTATATAAAATAACATTGTTGTGTTATAGTGGTTAGATTTAAGTGTGATGAAATCTTAGCAACTAACATTTCAAATTGTAATAAATATGTCATGACCTTTACACATATATGTTGTAGGTGTTCGTTCTTCTTTCGCTCTTTTGTATTTTTTAACCAATTATTCAAAGCTATGTATAAACTGTGATTGCCTAACCCTAATATTTAGGTTTTATTTGACTTTGGGACCCAAACAGAGATAGACACAATTAATTACTCCGTATTTAGTGGATCTCATCACTTTGGGTAGTATACTATATCAGGGAAAAACAAAGTGCTCTAAAGACCAGATTTTTTAGTTAATTTTAGATGGTTTTTAGACTATGTGCTGTAGCTTTATCACCTGTACAAACAAGGAACTCATGCCTTTTAATCTTAATCAAACTCCTTATCCAAAACACTCCATTGTATAACATTGCAGGATTAAACTTTTTTATTTCATCCTAAATTTAACTTGAAGTTACTTCGTGCACCCCCAACGAAACATTTGGGGCTCCCTCGACCTCATGCAATCCAGTAATCTACTGATGTGCTACTAGCAAATTCACTTTAGTTGATTAAATTTCTGGCTCCTCAACAACATAACCATTCTATGAAGGTTTAGGAAGCTGGAAGGTATACGTTAACCTATTGAAACACGCACTCCTAAACCCACTACAGGATGACCCATATTTATGTCTGCGCATGCGCAAAAGATCCACGACCCAACACGCCACAGGCTACAGGCTACAGGGTGTGACGAAAGCAAGGAGTGGTAGAGCCTTGCGCCCGTCCTCAAGTTGCAGACGATTTCATCACCGATACTATCCGACCCGACCAAGGCCGGTATGCAAACTGATATAATTGCCGATTACAGCCAGGCTTTAGGAAATTGAATGTGAGAGATTGATTTTTGTTCTAGTTTTCTGTTTGTTTTGCGATTAGAAAATGTAGCTGAGTGATTGGTGACGTAAATTATATGCTTAGAATAATGTATATAGTGTGAATATAATGTATATGCTTATAATGTATATAGTAAAATGAGAGTGTCCTGAACGCCATATAAAACACAAGGGAAACTCCAATATTACTTAGGGCATTAGGCATTACTTTGTATATCTTTAAAAGATTTTTTAGGTAATATCTTGAGTACAAAATGAGTATTATAGGCAAGATTGTATCTGGTACTATCGAACACAAAGTTAATTTCTATGCAATATTTACAAACTTAATTAACGTTCCTTCTGTCCTTTGTACCAGAGGTACATAGGAAATTGACTATTTCAGCACCGATATTTTTCAACCATTACTAATGCTTATCTAAACTCTACGAAGCAGATTTTGACCTATATCATTGCAGGGACCGGATGTGGTCTGTTGACAAATGTACAACATTAAGAGCGTGACCAAATGTACTCAATGGTCCTGAGCAATTATAAGAGTCATGCTCGAATGCTAATGTCTGTGTTACTGGTGATAGAGTGCAAAGAAAGTTAATTGCGGCAGCACCAAACCATGGTTCAATATAGCGGGTGATTACCTGACAAAAAGCTACTGAGAAAGAAACTGTGGAAAACCTTTGATTGAACTGGTCTAGGACCACTTCCCATCTATGAAATAGGTCAAGCAGTGGAGTCTCCCACTACTCGTGGTTTTCATGAGTACTCCATGAAGAGTATGTAACCTGAATCGTTTCTAATTCCTTTAGGTAAACTTTGTTGTTTTAAAAATACAAAGAATGCTAGCAGCAAATCGTGAAATCTAATTTTGGACTGAAAATCCAACAATGCAATTGTTACTCAAAACTAAATATGGCCCTAATATTTTGAATTCTCATAGCATCCTTAGTAAGAGAATAAACAAGCTGTAGGCATTTTCAATCTTAACATTTTCTTTTGGCTTCGCTGTAAAGTTAGAGTTGTGGTAACAGTGCTCTAAGACATCTAAATTTTTTGAAGTGCATGTGGTAACTGACTTCGAATTGCTAAAATATTGTTGTTAGCAATTTATGGGGCAAAAGGTTATTATATCTTAAAAAAGTGGGATAAAACATCAAACATCACTAACATTGCTGATTATGGCAACAAATGCAAGTATTTAGATTTCTTCGTTCATCATAAAGCGGTGTGTACAATCTTGTCATAAGGAATTTGATAATCTAAACCACAATGTCTTACGGTCCTTCGAACGACCTTGAAACTGCTGAAGCATCGAGTCTCCAATTCGCCGCGTATCAGCGCATGCGCACTCCCACTACCATGTGATTGCGCATGCGCTCTGGTCTACTGGTGCATTGCGCAGTGCTCGGTGCCTCCGACAAACACGTTCTATTTGAATATAAAACGGTTCGCGACTTAATATCTCGAGCCGGAACCGAGGTCGACGTCCGAGGCCAAGGGCAAGCGAGGTAATTAGCTAGTGGTGACAGCGGCTATCTTTATATCTCGGCTCTCGTTACCACGGCTACAATAACTGTCGGTAATGAACTATGACCTGCGGACGAGCAGTGGATGAGTGGAGAAGCAGATGAACTTGTGGATGAGTGGTGTAGAGGACGAACTTGTGGATGAGTGGAGTAGCGGACGAGCTTGTGGATGAGTGGTGTAGCAGACGAACTTGTGGATGAGTGGAGTAGCGGACCAGCTTGTGGATGAGTGGTGTAGCAGATGGGCAGTGTATTGTATGAGTGGAGTAGAGGACGAACTTGAGGGGTGGATGGACGAGTGGAGTAGTGGATGAGCAGTGGATGAGTGGATTAGTGGACGAGCTTGTGAATGAGTGGAGTAGTGGACAACCGGACGAGAGTTAAACTCACCTGTAGAGTACCTATAGGTTATGTTTATTCCGTAGGTCTAGATTGTTTGGCAATGGTCGGTAGTTAGTAATGGCAAATAGATCGATTGGTTGAAAATCCAAAGTTGGATGATCTGTTTTTGTCCTAAGACGCTAGGCACGAGACCAGTATTGTTTTTCACATTATACTTCAGACTAGACCTAGGGGTTGCGGCACTATCATTATTATTATTATTGGTGATTTGGCGGGATTTGAACCCGGGACCTCAGGGACCGAAGTCCCACGCTCTAACCACTAGACCAGCTCGCTCCCCAAAGTCGGATGGTCAATAGGAGTCAATCAATAGTCGAATCAATGCGAATCACCAATGATCGCCCGCAACAGTACAAAAGTAGTTAATTAGATGGTTGGTTTTTTAAAACACAATGTTTTCTAATCGGATTTGTTAGTGATGCTTTAAAACTTCCTAAAGAGGTAGATTCCTCTAACCCAACAAACATTTTGCAGAGCGACTTTTTTTATTATTTTTAAAAACATTTGTTCACTAATTAATTGTTGGTAAAATCTAAAACTTGTATAATTTGTCACCAGCGCTTTCTCAGTAAACTGGCTGACTGTCGATATACAGTAGCTAAACACGTCATGATGCACACTCTCATCATGCAAGTATGTCAAGTACCTTGTCCACTTCTGTCAGATGTTTCGTAGTCACAGGCTTTACAAAAGTTGCGTCATAGGAAAACTCGTAAACTTCTTGATACTCTACTAAATAAAATATTTATCTGAAGATGCAAAGTTCACCGTGCAAAATTGCCAATGACAAAATATTTTTCCCAATTGTCAAACAGTAAAATATTACTATTGAATAAAAGGAAGAAGCCTATAACTAGTGGGGGTTTTGATCCTGGTCATTTTAATACCTTGATCTTTACAGCTTTTGGTCGTCAAAAGCTTTTATTTATTTAAAAAAAATACTCGGCCCAACACATGACAGGAAAACAAATTTTAAAGTTAACTCAAGCTAAAAAGACTTAAAGTACTTTCATACCAAGCGAATTAACTCATTATCCATGTATGGCTACCGTTCTTCCTTTCTAAAGCATTCCCATTTTAAAACATACACAAATACAGGACGAAATGTAATATATCGGTCTACACTATTTTCCAAACTGATCAGCAAATCCAGAACTCCCGGAAGACAACCCGCTCTGGGGCATGACTCTAATTGAGATTCCGATTATGGGTTATCGGCGAGTACATAATTTATACTTAATACCAAGGTTATTGCTTTACTATATCGATTACCAAGTGATACCGTGACTTATGGACTTATCACGGTTGCCGGTTACTGGTTGTTGGGCGCAGTCGACCGCCGCGGTATGCGCCCAGTAGTTTAGCCTTCTACATTCTACAGTTTTGCAAGGCCGTGTCTCGCCCACTGTTATTTCCCTTGATAACAGTTTGACTTGATCATACATTTGGCTTAGAGTTTCAGTTGCAGTACTCAAAAAGGTGGCTTGACAAGTATGACGTTATATTCTGTACCGTTTTAGTCAATGACGTTGGCTGTATAAACGTCTACTTTACCACTGGTATCAACTATGAAGTTACATTCTGTGACAATGTCCCCAGCCACGCCCGGTCTATGAAACTCCGTATATTATCACAATGAACCATTGTATGCTGAGCTTGCTAGATACTATATCTCCATTCGTAGTAGCGGCTACGGACAATGCTATACCTACGTTCTTCCTACTATAATCTACTTCCCGACCCTCCCAACGAGTATATCTTCATTTGACTATATACCCTGAATGATGGAACCTGTCTCCTGATCTTGTGACCTTAAACCTTTGGTCAGGCCCCAGGTAGACCCGGTCAAGAGACAGGTCCCTTCGTAGAGGCTATAGCACCGTGTGACTTTTGGTTGAGGGAATTCTTCAAAATAAAAAGAGATCTTCGATTGGCGACCTATTCTTTTCCTGGTACTTATCTTTAGCATAGTGTATTCCGAACGACTGGGTCTCTACTTTATAATATAGGTAAAACATTTGTAAGCTTCCAGATTTGTACTTGGACCTTTGAGGTAAACGCATTCCACTCAAATTCAAGACTTGGATCTCCTGTGTCTCCACAGACACTTATTTTTGTTCGTAATATATTTTTAGGCTAAGTACAAGTCTATCTCATAGGACTTGAAATTATATTTTTTACTTTAACGTTGTTATTCTTGAACTTCTTCTCTTAATACGTTTATTGTTTAAAAACCCAACAATTTAAAAGAATAGTAATTTTCAAACGAATACATTTACTCTATTAATGACGAATAAAAGCAAACTGAACTGAAACATTTCTTTTAATGCCTGGAGATACCATGTAGTAATCACATACCAAATTACGTCAACATCGGAACAGAGGAATTTTCTCTAGCTCTGTACAGTGTATATATCAACACGTCGAAACATCTCGAAAATTATGACGAAACAATACTTTCCACATAGGCTACTGTATGGGGGTAAAAAGGACGAATCTATGTTTAAATGATGAGTAACAACGTGCAAGTATTACTAATTAAAATTTTGCTTTTACATGGCTCAGAATAATTTAGAAGGGGTTGAAAACATAACTAATAGTGCGGATATTCACAGGGACCAACAACACTCTTGCGTAAAATCGGAAATGTAAATTGATGTCATAAAAGTAAAAGTTATTTAGAATCGAGAGGGAATTAATTACGTAAACCGGAGTGTATTTAGAAACTATATAATTACAAACTATTTTAGATTTTCACGTACCCACTGGGTTTTGTAACACTATTAATCAAGCAAATTACGAATTATAAAATTCTTCCGGCCCAACCAGCTGAAAAGAGGCGTGGCTCAGGTGGGCAGAGGCGATTAAATGACGTCTTCAACCAGCTGTGATGAGTTGATACTGATACAAACATAGGAAATTGCAATTGAAGTAATTTTTACTCTGTGTGGAGGACCAGATACTTATTCCCGTGTGTGTGGTAGGACTAATTTATTCGAAAAAATGTATAGACGAAGTGTGTATGAGTTTTCTCAAATATTTTGTTTAAAAAATAAATAAGAGAAGTTTCCCTTTTTACTACAAACTACACTACTCAGTTTTAAATTAATTAACTTTTCTTCCAAGAAAACTGATAAATTCGTAATGAAGGATAGATATATCGATTGATTCAATGGCATAGCTTTTAGACGATTATATCATGTCGTTTTTAGGTTAAAAAGTAATTTTTTTAGTTACACTTGTGTACGAACTGATCCGCGGTCAGAGGGTAGTTCGTCAACATTCAAACTGATCCAGAAATCAGGCAGGTAGAAAATGGGGTAGCTTGAAACATCCAGTTTGATCCGAGATGCGGTAGCCGTCTACTCCCCGTAGTTTACAGGTAGCCTTTAACACACTATTCCGTAGCATTCAACTATTACTGCCTATTATAAATTCAAAACGTATAAAAACCTAATAGCTTTCAGTTTATATAAGTGTACAGTTATGTCAGTGTTTAATATTAAAACGAAATGTTACTACTTAAGTCACGGTACTGCAAATAATCTAAATGCTTATGATCTATGAAACCGAAACGTGTGTAATTAGACATTACACAGTTGATATTATTTCAGCGATAAAATGTTTTTGGTTTGTAGTAAAACTTTTTTTGTAAATGATCAAATGTTTTTGATCATGATATTATTTCAACTATAAAACCCAATTAACCACAACCTAGCAAGGCTCGGTCCCCCGGTACTTGATATAAATGAATCACTAGTTTCTTGGAGGCTGTAAACAGTAAACGTGAGCATGTTGTGACCGTCACGCAGCACGCAACCTGTTATCACGTGACCTGTGTGACCTCTCGGTGACCTGTGACCTGTGATCTGTGACCTCTGTCGCAACGTCGAGGACCTTGTACCGCAGCAGTAGCAGCCGACAGACGACCCCTCCGCCCACGTCCAGAATTTCAAATGGAAATCTACGACGAAACCAGTTATTCACGATTCGTAAAAAAAAGTTTTTATTAGAAAGGACAAGGAAAAATTTACATTTTTGCACTGGCCATAATCATAGTTTTTATCCTTGTAGAATAGGCCTTATGGTCTTCCCTTGTACTCAGGTACCTTATACAAGTTCAAAACAAGGGAACTTGGTAAAGCAGTGGTACAAGTCCTTCTCAAAAGAGTTCCTTATTGTTTATTAAAATGCACAAGGAATATTTTGACCAACACATCATAGTTAGTATTAATATAGTCTGTACACATTTCAGGAGTAAAGCTAGAAAACCTAACCGAAGCATTAACCTATGGTAACGTCAGTTAAGCTTTTTGATGACCCCTAAAGAGATTTTTGGAAGCTACATTGACATATAAAGTAACAAAGCTACATCATTTCACTACATTCTACACTCATCCTTCACACATATTTGGGTTCAAATACTCACATAGGTGGCTTCATTTTCTCAATGATTGATTGATTATTGATAATAAGTGTTGTTAGCTTCGGACAAGTCAATTGGTAGCTTTAGAAGACCTAGTGAGTAACGTTAGCTAAGCTAATTTAACATAAGAATAGATGGTAGCTTCAGACGAGCTAATTGGTAGCTTAAGCTGCGTTCATTGGTAGCTCTAAATAGATACTAAGTGGCTGATCGTCACAAACGCTAGGTGGAAAGTGGGATGAACAATAGTCTATTGACGTGGTGAACTTGGCGTGGACACATAGTAATTATCTGCGCTGGCGCCGTTGACGCCAACTTATAGTAATGAAAATTATGGATGTAAATAGTTATACCAACTGTATAAGTAATATGCTTGTATATCCCTTCTACACCATAATTTAAAGAACCACCAAAAGTGAGTTTTACACCAAATTCATTACCGGTATTTAAATTCATAATAGCTAGTTACATAGTATTTATATTACTACTTTTTACAGAGATGAATATTACAACAATTTGTTAGCTTATACAAGGCTTTTAAATTGATGAAATGATCCGTCTCGAATGACCAAAGTATAATATCATGGAATTTTGATTAGGGGTTTGTCAGACTTATCGAGGGCCTTGAATAAAGTATTTAAGATTTGTACCATATTTGATTGTATTACTATTGTAAAATCAGGTTACTTAAAAAACTTCTTCCTTCAAAATCATGCTATTTATTAAAAAATTAAAAATCACTTCATCTTTACATCTCATTCTTCAATTTTATGGTACATTATAAATTTAGTTTTTATATTATTATTTACTACTACTTTGTCTTAAAACGGTACAGATTGATGATGAATTCATTCTGTTTTTTGGTACACTGAAAAAATTACCTTTTTGGAATAAACTGTGTGACATATTTTTCTACTTGTAGTTATCAAAATGTTTGTCTTACAAGGTCCAATGGCAATAATTACAGATTGAATTACATTTTAAATGCTAAACATATTCATTTTTACTAAAGAGAATGGATTATATAGATGATATATTTACAGTATTTAATGTAATTTTAACGCATTTCCAAAATTATTAAAATCGTCGGTGAAATGAATGTAAAAGATGCCATTTTTAGTTCTTAAGGGATATAAAATGCTCTATGTAAGTTTAGACTTGACCTCAAGACGATAACAGGGTTTAAGGTAATTTTCCTAAGAATTCATCTTGGCTACTCAAGTCTTGCTCAGTTTAATAGTTCTGGGTGATAGAGGAATCCTTAGTTATTATTGCTGACATGGTGTTTCCATTAACATAAACCTTAGAATAATGCACATTCTTTACACTCAGTAAAACAAGTTTTACTGGTTTCAGACTGATTCTTGCTTTTATTTTAACGTGTGCAGGAATTCAGGATGAGCAAAATTAACTACCACAGTGGTTAATTTTGTCGAAAAAATAATAATAGTCCAACACAAAAAGTTAGTTTTAGTTATTGCAAATAGTTGAGTAAAACACAAGCGAACAAAGTGTTTTTAGAAGTTACGATTTCTCGTTAAAATGAATAAAAAATAAAAGTTTCGAGTAGGAAGGAACCGTACCTAGAATAAATTAATGGGAAGATTTCCCGACTGTACTTCGGGAAGTCCATTGGGATAATCCAATTCAAATTAAAAACGTATCAAAATGTCTTCAAAAGGTAGAGAACGTACCTAGTACAAATTGAAGTAAGGATGAAAAAATAAAACAAAATAAACTGATAAATTATTAATGAATGCCGCAAACAAACCGTCATACAATCCCTCTTCTCCCTCATGCAATCCCTCTTCCCCCTCATACAATCCCTCTTCTCCCTCATACAACACCTATTCTCCCTCATACAATACCTCTTCTCCCTTATATAATCCCTCTTCTCCCTCATGCAATTCCTCTTCCCCCTCATACAATCCCTCTTCTCGCTCATACAACCCCTATTCCCCCTCATACAATCCCTCTTCCCCCTCATACAATCCCTCTTCTCCCCCATACAACCCCTATTCTCCCTCATACAATCCCTCTTCTCCCTCATACAATCCCTCTTCTCCCTCATACAAATCCTCTTCTCCCTCATACAATCCCTCTTCTCCCTCATACAATCCCTCTTCTCCCTCATACAATCCCTCTTCTCCCTCAATAAATCCCTCTTCTCCCTCATGCAATCCCTCTTATCCCTTATACAATCCCTCTCCCCCCTCATACAATCCCTCTTCTCCCTACACTGTATTATCGGACGACATCAAAAACCAAGGAAACAATTTCGGATCGTCTCTAACCAGCGATTAATCTCCGAAACCCACTCGAGACGTAGGAAGGAAGGAAAGAGCAACCGAGCGAAATTGCTAACATAACGACCTGATTGCGCAACTTCCCAAACATCACCTGATTGGGCGAGGCGAGCGACGCGGGGCTGCGGAACAACTACTTGGGGTCACTTGAAAGCTACAAGCTGCAAGTTCCAATATCTCGCTCCGGACGATAGAAAGTGAAACTGGTCCCAGTTATGTATTGTAACACCCGGTGATGTCACATAGGGCGTTCCTACATCTTCGTTCTACATCCAAGACATCTAGGATCAAACAGGGTCAAAAAGTGTGAACTAAAAGGCAAGTGTGAAGTGGTACAGTGCATATATTAAAGAATATGAATAGTTTGGTAAAACAGTTGATTAACACTCACATTAGACATTGTACGTCTTAATATTTGAGTATACCATCACCATCAAATTTCGCTAACGTCAACCACCACCCATAATTACTTTGAAATTACTTTTATCATAAATAACACATCAATGGAGAAGATATGGAGAGTCTTCTTTAGGATAAAGAAAAACAAAAAGTGACTACTGACTGGTTAGTTGTATCTCTAGTCCAGTACTCAAGAGTGAAAAAATCTAGCTTGATGTGCATAATGCAAGCTCTTAAACCAATGTGTTTACAAAATCTGATAATAAACCTTTCATACACTTTTTCTATTCAATTCAGCAAAAACTGACTGTACAAATAATGACTGTACTTTCTGGACAACCCTAGGAATCTATTCATCATATAAACCATACCTTTTCCCGAGATTGGGTATTGATTAAATGATTTGGATTGAGAAACAAAGTCAGTAACAAAGCTACACAAGACATCTCGCTCCATCCATCACTCATGCCCAGGTTAGATACGCATCATTTTGCTCCTCATTGTCAATGGCACTGAAAATCGCATGATAAAAAAAAAACTGTATAAACTCAATAATTCAAACTAGTGTACATGTTGCTCGAATTCGAGCAATTGCAAAGTATTACAGGAGTTATTTCAAAACGAATAACGGTAATATTTACAATAAGTTTAAAAGAGCCAACTCAAAGATTACCGGTGTGTAACTCAGACTATGTTTATCTTCGTTATTGATAAACCTAAAGCATTCCGGCCGGTTTTCTCCTTCTCAAAATGCCTCGCTATTAATGCAACACAGGTCAATGATAGAGGGCCAATTGAGAACGAAAAGTCGTTTTGAGGTAGTGTTAGGGCGCATTTGTAACCTTTGTCCAGGGTCCAGGGTGCTGACTGTGGATGAGTTAAACTTATTACGCGCCACTGTTCTGTAGCTGAGGTCGTTATCACGATTACGCCTCCTGTCTATGTTTCGTTGTCGTCGCGTCGGATGCATTTAAAAGAATAAACAACAAATAAACAAATTATAGCTACACAAAACAAAGATAAACGCACAATTTTAAGTTACAATCATGCTACCACGATCCATCATAGCGACACAAAACAGCGATAAATACACAAATTTGATACAACCATACTAACACGATCCGTCTTGGGGTTATGTTTACGCAAACTCAAATAGTAAATAAATGTAGCCTACTCAATGCGTTTCATTGAATTGGAAAATAAATAACAGCAAATAAATTATACAGCTGATCAAAATGTAAACAATTATGTTCTCTATAAGGATAACATGGGAACTTTCAAAGCCACTGGGGCATAGCCCAAGAGACACTTTCAAAAATGTAAGGTCAGTTTGCAAATCTACGCGACGCGCTCTTTCCAATGAGACGTCAACGGTTAAAATCTGTTAAGAAATGGCGGAGGAGTTCAACCGACAAAGTTTCATGTAGCGTATTAATTATACAGGGTGTCCCGTAACTCTCTGGACACTTGTACATAGCGTTATTCCTTAGGTCAAGACAAACACATTTCACCATAGGAACATGGGTCTGTGGTGTCTAGTTTACCGACTGTCGGCATTTATGTGTTTTTTACATAAACATTAATAAATCCTAAACGGTTTGAGATACAGCTTTGATATTTTGCAAAAATGTTAATCTTATTAATACCCATTATTGTTAGAAATTATACAAAAAACTCATTAACCGTTTCAAAATGGCGGCCATTTAAAATATTTGATGCCAAATTTCACAAAAACCGTTAACTTTACAAAAAAATTGCAAGTGACAAAAAAGTTTGTAAATTTTATGTAGTTTTCAATGATACCTTATTTGTTAAGATTGGATAAATAATAACAGAGAAACGTGTTGTTTTCGTAATGTATGACCATTTTTCTCCATTTAAACAATGCTAATACTCCTTTTACGTTGTTTTGCATTGTTTAAATGGAGAAAAGTGGTCATACATTACGAAAACAACACGTTTCTCTGTTGTTATTTATCCAATCTTAACAAATAAGGTATCAAAACTACATAAAATTTACAAACTTTTTTGTCTCTAGCAATTCTTTTGTAAAGTTAACGGTTTTTGTGAAATTTGGCATCAAACATTTTAAATGGCCGCCATTTTGAAACGGTTATTGAGTTTTTAGTATAATTTCTAACGATAATAGGTCTTAATAAGGTTAACATTTTTACAAAATATCAAAGCTGTATCTCAAACCGTTTAGGAGTTATTAATGTTTATGTAAAAAACACATAAATGCCGACAGTCGGTAAACTAGACACCACAGACCCATGTTCCTATGGTGAAATGTGTTTGTCTTGACCTAAGGAATAACGCTATATACAAGTGTCCAGAGAGTTACGGGACACCCTGTATAGATAACTCTGACTAATTACGAATACCAATCAATGACGTCAAGTTTTATGAAGGATAAATACATCAAAGAAAACACAAGCAACTGACCAAAATCACTTTTGGGAGAAACGTGCGAGTAATTCATGAGCAAATTCCCTTCAAGTGTCGCAAGATCCTCCTCGTTTGACTGTAATGACCCACAGTCGCGGGTCAGTCTTATTATGCGCAAGCGCAGTTTGGTTGCGCAGTTGCGCGCTCTATCTGGTTAATTGCTACACCTCCGACCCCGATTGTATTTGGACCACGAGGCGCTCATATATTCAACTTATGTCACAATTTTCACGTTTGGTTCCTTGCAACCTTTACCAAAGAGCAGGTAGAATTGGAGGCGTTTGATTTGGTACTCTTTGAGTATTAACCATTCTTTGTTCTATTGTATGTGAACTGTATTTATTGATAAGCCTATTTAATGGCCTCTTTTGGGAGCGAGCTGGTTTGTAGAACGCGGGACTTCGGCCCCTAAGGTCCTGGGTTCAAATCCAGCCAAATTTTATCGAAGTGAGTCTGATAGAAATGTAAATCTGAGTGAAAGGGTTAAACTTAATTAAAATTAGTTAGTATAAATTCGACAAAAATGCATTATCATTATAGGTCCATTTCTATATGTCATATATAATAAATTTTATAATAAGTTTTATTGCAATTAATCGGTAGATAACGTGATACGCTTTGAAGCTAATTAATGTCAAAAATGTATTCTAGTACTGAAATGATTAACGTGTTTTTAAACAAGGAATTGCGTTCTAATTTCATATATGTTCCATTTAAGATATACTAAAATTGTGTAAATATATGTAGTATGTTCAACATAATAATGTAAGCATTGTGAAAAATAACTGGCCTACTGGCCTGCAAAATTTTGATAGTTTAAAGAACCATCGACCCTGTAACAACCGTAAAGATCGACCTCTGAGTGGTCAGAACAGGAATATTGTGAGGCAGATTGCAAGGTATAAGGAAAAGGGAGAAGTAATGAAATAATTTGAACTTCTCGACCTCGATTATTTAATTTCGGTTGTTCCCTTAACTAGAGAAATGTTCTAAGAACTGAGCAAATTTAATAAAACTAAATTTCTTCTGCTGATCGTAACTGAGCAGATATAATTGAGTTCCGTATTTGAGAAAAGCTGGAAATCTGACGACGAATCTCTGTGATTCGGTAAGAAGAAGAAGGCCAAGGAGAAATACGTCACTGCAATGACCCAGTACTGGTAGTGAGCTGGAAGTGACTCAGGAAACTAGTAAAGCTGGTTTCTGTGTATTGGTGATTTTGTCGATTGGGTGATGAGAACTTAATTGTGTTTTACGACGGTTCGAATTGTTCGGCTGAAATTGACTTTGATAACCACTTAGTCAATCGTGGAAACTGGACAAAGATTATTTTCCAGATTCTACTCGTTACCATGAAATTTGATCAATTTTGTTCAAATCACACTTTGCTAGATATGTTGCTCGTACTTTAGTGGTTCCAGTGCTCGTCCAACAATCACAAGGTTGCCAGATCGATCCTGAAGCTAGCTAGCTTTTTGATGGTTCAAAACTTGACCCAGCTGTCCCTGATTATTGGGCTTTAAAAATGATCATGACTAATAATACAGCTGACCTTAGATCATCTCATACCATTATACGCTCATATCTGAGTTAAAGAATCTCAAATATGAGATTCACTCATATTTGAGTTAAAATACACACAAAGGTGGTGTCCCAATCTGAATTGATAGTGATAGTGATACTAATATGTAGGAAGTTATAGAATGCAGAATTAGCTATACCCCCCCCCCCCCCCAAGGTACAAAGGCCTTACAATTATCAACCAGCTACCATGGTTTGACGGTAGAATGTGATTTCAAATGTTTTGTACGAAAAAAAAAATCATGGATAAAGGACAAAGATGAACGCTCAGTGCCCAGATCAAATCCCTAAAATCAGAAAACAAGAATATTCCAAGGACGACCGCTATCTTATCCGTCTTGTAAATGGACCCGGGTGACAAATTACAAACGCAGAACCACCTGCGAGACAAGGAGACTAATTGCAACACGACTAGTAATAAACTGAAAGGGAAGACAAGCGCAAGGATTTCTGCCTGAGTGCTTTGCTCTTTCTCTTTCACTATCAGCGGCGACAACATTGTAACGACAATCTAAATGCGCCAAGTCCCTGCGGTGTAGACTTGGAGAAAATCGAAAGCAAAACTAGGATTACCTTGTAAATTACGCCGAATCTCACTTATGAGAAGATTGCACGTATAACTTTACTTTCGTGAGTCAGGTTTTGATTTCCCAAACATTTTCAAGAGGGGTTAACGAATTGGTTCTTCATTTTTGGTTTCAACTTATTTAACAGTTTCAATAGTTCGCTCCTTTCACTCTACCCGATTTCGCTTGTCCGAGTAAAAATCGGACGAGCAAATATCGACCATTGTATGTACCCTTTCACATTACCCGATCACCAATCGTGTCGAATTGTTATCCATAGCAAACAATATCTTCCCCAGAACTGGTTAAGAACCATGTTCTTTGGGAAGTGGGTGGGAGTCTGATTTTAAAGCACTCTATAATACAACTTCGATCTCTTTTTTAGTAAGAGAGTGGCCACTATCTATCAAAGTTTGTTCCAAAATTTGCCTTCATTTGCCACCATCAAATGAAGGTTTAGTAAACAAATGTAACACACTAGGCCTAAACTAACTCAACCTAGCCTATCTTAACCCTAACCAAATCTGACCTAACCTAGCACAATGCAAATGTTTATAGTGACAGTCCTCGTCTTGAAAAGACCCTACAACTGAATAAAACAGTATAACGTAACTCAAAAGGCAAAATACAATTTATGAACAACATAGACTACCCAATATGTTGCAATCAAATAACCACTATTGTTCAGCGTCTCTTGGACAAAGGTATTGGATTGTTGGATTAATCCAAATCGGTTTTATCGCCGAAGATTGAGTCATAGTCTATGTATGGAGTTACTGTCGCCGCCCCCAGTATCCGCCATACGCCATACGCCATGTGTCTCACATATTCCCATGTTCTCTAGTTCTGTCCTTGGGTTCATTCGCTATTTACATACGAAGCGTGGCTCGTCTCGTCTTAGTTTTATTGCAATTGAGCACCGAACACCGCCTAATACGGGGATATTGAACATCCTAGAGTGGTGAACGTAAAACGGATTTTCTCCCGTGGCAATTGTCATGATAATAGTTCAATGGTCTACGATGTTGAGTTGGGTTTGATAACGAAGAACATTGACACTAAGACGTGGATTTATTTTAGGTAGTGTTAATTGTAGCTATTGTAGTTAGTGACAGACTGCAAACGCTAATAGATCGTGTACGGATATATCGAAGTTGCTGTTGTCATCAGGTGCGCGTAGCAGTGGTATATGGTATATCTATCACAATACACTTAATTACTCAATTTCCATTGCGTCAATAATATTGTATATACACTCAATGAAGGGATATTAAGAAAGATAACGCGAATAAAAGAGTAGTACTTGCTGGACTATTCAGCGACGGTGAAAGAGTTTGGAACAGCTGATTTGTAAGGTATAACGGCAAATAATGTGATTACTTAGTTGCTCTCAACAACATGATTTTGCTTAAGTATAATGATAAGTAATCAAGCAATTTTATTTTATTTGCACCTAGCAGCATTGATTTTTTGATCATGATGGTTTGATGATCACAAGAATCAACCAACACAAATTATGATACTCTCCAATTGTTCATTTCCCATATACTGCACAATGAAAATAGCAACTCACTACTATATTCAAAATACAGATCTTCCGAGGTTCAAAAATAAAGATGAACTTATCTGAAAGTATTCTTGAACATCCTGGGGAGAATCTAATTTATGTTTTTTTTTATACATTGGAATTTTTCAAAAATTTTCGTAAGGGCTATTCCCGCTCCTTGAAGCTTACAGACCAGTTCACCAGTAGATGGAGGGTCACGAGACAGGTTCCATCTTACAGAATATAGCGACAACCTTTTGTTTGCATCAATCGATAGACACATCTGGATCCAGAAAAAATCTCACCTGTAACGGAACCAGCGACCTTCAGATTTGACGGCGATCCTTGTAATCACTTAGATACCCAGACGATTAATAAATTGTTGAACTTTGTTAAAAACCAAAGCATTAACAACTATCAATGCAGCGAAGGCGAGAGCTCGACGATCACCCACGAGGAGATTCATCTCGATTCATGCAAGTAGGAGATAAAAAGCGGAGGAAATGGCTTGCAATTACGTCGGTGTTTTAGCATTCCGGGGAAGGAAGAAGAAGAAGGCACATCAGGTTGAGGCCTTGACCTTTCTCCAAGGTCAAGCAAGCTTCGCTCGCTGTGGAAACTATAAAAACGACCGCAAGTCTTCGCCCCGCTTTGTTGGAATTCCTTCAGAGATTTTTAAAACTCTGCTAGATTGCTAACATTTACATTTAAATATCATTGGTGGGTAGTTATTTCTACAATCTTCTACCATCCCTAGTGAATTAATTTAAAAACTGCCATTAATTTTAAATGGATTTACTGTAATCCGATATGTCTCAAATATTCTTCGTATGACGACACGAAGCTCTCATGAAAGTTTTAGCACATCAGAAATATTACAAGACTTCAGATCAGACCTATAGAATTTCATTACTAAAGAGCGTAAAAGTGATCTACTCCACCAACCGTTGACCACCCTTAAAAGGTTAGTAGATGTTTTGCCACAATGACCTCATCAGCTAGTAGATGAGAAGTTCACTCGTCAACTTTGGTTTCTTCTTTGCCTTTTTGACATTTGACCAGCTGATGAAGCCTCCAATGTGGCAAAACATGTACTAACCTTTACTTAGAGCTGGCCGACGGTTTGTAAGAGCTCAAACAATACAGCTTGAGAACTTCATAGGCACCAAACACAAAGATTTGAAAGAAACTCTAGATAAAGAATTTCCATGTTCACCTAGGTGTATGACGTGACCACCTACTACATTCCACGAAAAAAAAACAGTTTTCCCATACAAAATCTTTATCCAGGAATTCACAAAGTAACAAATCTTCACAGCTATATTCCCACATACATGATACAATGTAATTCCCAGCGAGTCTGTAGGTTGGCCAATAAAGTGTCTTCGCTGCACCAGGTACACCGTACACCACCCCGCCATCTGCTGGTTAGGCTCACCACTCGCACTGATGTTGTTTTATGGGAAATAAACTCAGTCTGGGCTATGATTTATCTGCTCATTGTTCCTGGAGAAGCAGCGATCTCAAGTCTGCGCGAGGTCGTCTGGTAACAAGGAGTTCTATACCTGCAGTTGATCCAAGACGATATCTAGTTGAACAAGTTGCTCATGTAGGTTTCGTACTTGGTTTGGTGAATTCTTATCAAACATTCTAGAGAAAAGACGGGTTTGAAGTATTGCTAAATTACCTCCTAAAGTTAGTCATAGTCATGAACTTCAGTATCCAACAGTCAACGGTCATACGTTAGGATTCTTACCATTGCTAAGCAATTTTAGGCAAGAGTACAGTGTACTAAAATAACACTTTTAAGGGAAGCGGTCCAAGCCCATGTGTCGTGGATGTACCGGGAATCAAATCGTACCTCCCGCACAATGTTGGAAACGTTAGCCACTTGGCCAGCACTTGACCTTTATTCTATTTCATAAATAGAAAATAGATGTTACGGTGCACTTGTTTGGTGGTGATTTAACCAACTATGTGTATATTTGATACCAGAGAGAGAACTCTTGGTTCCAACCAAAATTTGACAATTTTCTCCTCATCTGAGCACCTTCTATACTATTTAGCGTACATTTTTTAAGATTATTGAAAAAAAGTAATTGTTGACTGAAACAATTTTTTCTTTCAGATCTCTGCTTTTCGAGGATTTCATTGTAAGTAAAGCATGTATATTAATTATCATAAACTATAATTTTGTTTATTCCATAAAGCGTTTGCTATTTAGTAAAAACATTGTTTTTGTTCCTCCTAGCAACACACCTAAGTGCATATAAAGAAAAATTATTTCAAAGTAACGTGGATCTAAGTTCCATTGTTCTCTCATAATAAATCAGTTTATATAATTCGTTTATGTAACGGGGTGCCTCTATATAAAAACTCTTTAATTTTCGTGTATATATATTTTTTCATTCCAAATTCTTATTCATTCGCTCCTTACACTCCTTCATCCATGTTAATATTTGTTCCTATTTATAGTTTCGTTCTTGTGGCATTTTGATAGAAGAAATAAAATGTAGATTTTTAGTGACCATCGTATACTGTACTATTAACATTTGATAAAAAAACACTTTTCTCTTTCCCGTAGAAGTTAACCTAAGTTCTGGTTTAATCTAATTTTTGGTATAGCGAAAACATATGACTTAATAGTGGAAATATCTATTCACTCAGACTGCAGGTTTGCTGCGGTGCGGGTACTGTATTTATTTATTTGACACTTTTGTTTTCACCAACGTTCCTTACACCGTGATCACTAAAATTAAAAATACGACCGTTATGTGACCTGGGGAGGCGATAACTCCTAAAAAGCCTGGGAGACTGCTACTGCAATCGTGGGAATCTGCAACAATTAGCCTTTCAGAGAACCGATGATGGAATGTCGCCATCTTCCAGGAGGAAGTCTGATCACCGGTTATCTAGTCTGGTATCATTTCATTTCATTCCATTCATAACTGCATTGCGTCAATGAAGAGTTGTGCAATGAAGTGTTCTTGTTTACAAACTTTACTTGGTCAAAAGGCCATTCTGCGCCACTTCTATGTGTTTCGAGTCAACTACATGTAAGGAAATGCTAATATCAAATGTTTAAGAGTGCATTTGTGGTTACTGCGTGTTAACTTTTGTGTATTAAATTACATATATAAAATAATTATTTCAATTATATCAATCATCGATTATTTAAGATGGGAACCCCACTATGTGCGTATTTTAACCCAAATATGAGTGAAGGATGATTCTTCATTCTTTACCAACAGACAACCCATTTCACAAGTTTACAATGATGTTTTGCTGTGTGACTGATAGTGATAGAGAATCTTAAATGTAGGAATTCAAAAAAAAACTTACTCTAACAAAACAAGAAATAATAAAATTTACAACAAAAATTAACATTCAATTTGACAACATAAGCAGTGAAATTCAAATATCTCATTAATAGATTGTGCAGAGCTGTGTCAGCATTATATCCCATAAACGTGGAAGTAAAAGCAACTATGGAATAGCTACCTATATTAATATCTTTTAAACTTTAAAAGTAAACTATTTAGACTGATTTTGTGTAATCGAAGCACATTTTAACTTTTGTTTGTACCTATTAACCTTCCCTTGACATTTTACGTTGCCCCCAGTGCATCACACAGTCACAGTCCAGTTCCCCCAGTGCATTGTCACAGTCTCTAAAAATCCTATATAAAAACAAACCAGAACAACTAGAGTGTCAAAAAGTCATTCAAGCTCCTAAATATGAAAATCACAAGACATTTCGCTAGGATTTTAAAAGTTTTGACATAACGTGTAATAGCTTCCCGTGTTAATTAAAAATATTTAAGTTCAAAAGGGAAGTGTTATGTGTTATGATACGAGTTTTTTATTCGTCGATTTTGTTGGTTCACATCTATATTTAGAACAAATTAATAATTTGTTTAACTACAGTAGTTTAGGGGGTTTGGGACAGAAAAGCTCATGATGAAACAATTTGATACATCACACTGATTGGATTCGAAAACAGTCAAGAAGCATTTACAGAGATAGGCCTAATCAACAGCAAGTTTACGTTGTTTACGTTGCTTGTGAACGTTTTATTACGTTAGTCCATTAGTGTTTGTTCTTCTGTATGTTATCTTTCTCTATCAATCTAAGTGATTATTGTACAAACAGGCATGAAGATTTTTCCTGTGCAATTGCTGACAAACTCCTTGAAAACCTAAATTGGCCTATTCCTCATGGTTGGTTCCCTATATATCTACATAAGGATCTATGTTTCAAACAGTTTGCAAAAGTCTTACAGAGGGAATCTGAACGAATTGTTTTGGGAACGTTTAATTTACGTATGTTTATTAATTGTGTCTTCTGTAGGTCAGTTCTGGAAACTAATGTGATAATTCAATGTCTGCAAAATTTAATCCTACAGGATGGTAGATATATTGCTTGGAACGTTCCTTTTTGATTGTCAATTTATTTATTCACACTGAATGGCTTCAAACCACATGGTAAACTACATTAAAAACTCCAAAAGTAATATTCTTGTTGGTAGCCAAACGGTTTACTTTGCTCATTTTATTCGTCTATTGTGTTCTGTGTATCAATATATAGTCTGGAAGGTAGTCGACCAGCATCGCTACACAATCGTGTCTCGTAGAGGCAGAGTTTACTGTAGCCTCGCATAACGGAACGTCCGACCTTCGGGCAGGCTGGGATTTGTACCAGGCGAAATGTTATATAGTCGCATGTTGCGCGGCGCATAGCGAGTCGATAAGTAATTCGGAGGAGGTCAACAACCTTCGGTATCTCACGGTTGGATAAAGTCATCATCTTCGGATGAAATGGATGACCATTAGGTATCAAAGGAGTCTGTGAGGTTAATGATTGTAACTGGACTCAATATTGTTCGTAAATGATCCTGGGGAATCAGTAGGTCTAATTTGAATCAGGTATTCCTGGGTAGCTTAAAGAGTACTTACCTAACAATCAAAAGGTTGCCGCAATCTTTAGAAAATTCTGAAACTGTTTGATGTTTAAAATTGGATGGAGCTGTACTTGATTGGGCTTCTTATAAAGTGGTCCTGGATAAAACACATGTTCTAAGTATGTAATAACGCTGCACAAGATATCGCACTTCATCCACGTATTCCACCCAAAATAAGTGAATACGTCCGTTGTGTCCCCATCTCATGGTAATCCATCCAAATGTTTGTTTAAGCCTCCGCTTCTGTATTAATTCATACTTGTAGTTACCGTACCATGCCGCACATGATTTGGAACTATTTACTTATGTCTACCGCCAGGTGAGGTAAGGTACAGTCCACTCAAAAACGCGTTTAGGGAAATTGAAATTTGACCTATTGATCGATTAAATAATAAAATTTACGATTATTTAACGCTTTGTACGTCAAATTCGCCTTTCAATATATTACAGTTAAACAAAGTAATACAAAGTATATTAACAATAAACAGAACAATCGTGTACGCGAAACAGTAGCTATCGATATATTTTCTGCTGCAAGAATACCTTGCGGGGACTGTAGCGATGTACCAAGGGGGCGGAGGCGGGGGGACGTCGAGGAATGGTCCGAGGAACGGTACAGAACAAGTTGAACGCCCTTCGGAACCCAGACTCGCGCGATCCTCGAGCAAATAAAAGTCCTTGGGTTCGCAGGACCTCGGCAGCTCATCTCCTGTAGTGGGGGAGATGTATTTGAACGATCAGCAACAAGCACAAGAGGAAAATAGATCTGCTTCAGGAAAACAACAAATTAATAATTGGTTTACAAGTAGTCAGCATGTACTAGGTAAAAAAGATGTCTATTGTCTAATGCATACGTTAGATTGATCAGAAAGGAGTTTTAACAACATTATCTCAGTTAAGTTTGGCATACTTTTCACGTTGAACCCAGTGGTGATAGAAAATTAACTCCAAGATTTTAGAACTTTGCTGTCTTAGCGGTTATTGACGTTATATTTGCCATGAGCTATTGGAAAATGTATGATTTTGAAATATCGTAGACCAATATATCCTACATTTTTTATCGAACTTGAATTAATAATTGACAAAACCAAAACATTGTGCTTGATTGCAAGAAGTTTACGGATGTTAAAATATTGAACTAGTCATATGTTGCACCCTAAGGTTTTCTTGGTGAAGAGTCTAGGATAACCTCTTTATTTTCGTAGTCCTCTGTAAACGCTCGATATCCAAAAAGACCCGAAGCATCTTTATCTCACTCACCTCACACACAACCCATAGCTTTTGGAGCTCATCTCCCGCTGTTGGCACGATAATCTCCAGGATAAACACAATCTACGCGAATCTCCACCGGTCGATTAGAGATTAGAGCGAAGTGAGCTGTTAAGTAATAGTCGGTCGTCGCGTCGGATGTATTAATTATAATGGCGATCATATCGCGATAATTTGAGATAATAACAGGGGAATCACCGCAGACTGAGTGTGAAGGAAACTACAGCCTTCTTGCAAACTACGGCAAACCCTGACCTTGCTGAAAACATGCTATTGTTAGCATTCTCTAATCATATTTATTCTTATAGATCATATGTAAAAGTGTATATTATACGATTATTTTTATAATGATTGTTGGTGGATTGTTTAGGTTAACCAAGTTAAATTGAAAATAATAATATGCTACTCAGGCTATAGCAAATAACATCACCTTTTACGAAGAACGCAAAGAAATAATATTGGTTATTTAATTAAAAAGGGTTCTACACCATATAGCATTAGAATAGTCTGCCGCAATATTAAACGATTAAAACTGAATGCAGTTTACCTAAGTTAAATAACCTATAAATTCCAATAACAATCTACACTTTATACGAGTGTATGAGAATCTGACGATGTCTGTGTTTTACTCAATCACGTAAAATCTACTGGGCTTAAATATGTAAAGAATATAGCTAACATCCGTACTTAGGACTATTCCCGGTTCTAGACTTACCGAGGGCTTTATTCCTTTGGGTTTCAGAGTTCTCAAGGAGGCTTTTCAAATTAAATATTGAATGGTCTCCTTAGAAACAAAGAGAAAACGGTGTTAACAAGCAGAACTGTCAACCGAAACTACTTTACCATGTGTTAAGGAGGCTAATCATCGTCTACCCCAGAGGAGGCGACGCAAATATATGTCAACCCCATACGAAGAACGAATACTCTGCTAATACTTAAAACGATAAATGATCAACAATAAGTGCCCTCCTTAGAACCAAAACATTCTCCAGAAAAATCAGTAATATATTGACCATTTGCGAGACTACTCAACATCTACCTGACTATTCGGTTAGACCTTTAAAACACATTGACTTGGAGAAAATTACCAAAATAGAAAGGCAATCCTAAAGCGCCATTTCACAATGCAGAGGTTCTAAAAATAACCCCACTATTCAAACAGATGGTCAATATTCTTTGCAAGAAACACATTTTCACTTCGTCCTAGAACTACTAGCTACCCAAAAGACCATGGAAAACCGATGAATGGAAATACAGTATATTTTCCTGCCAAAACTGTTTCCACCTGAGTTTTTCCTTGTACCGCCAGGTGTGAGGTTATGTCAGTACAGATGTTTCAGAGAAAGTGGTCCTGGCACGGGCCCCAGAACAGCAGACTCTTGTAAATAAGCAGACCATGTGACAGACAGACAGACAGACTCCCAAAGTGAGGTAATTCTAGATACCGGCCAACGTACACTCCTTTTCTGGTGGTTCTCCTATAGCTGAACATGCGATGCGACGTATAAGGCGGTAATGAAATGTGTAGCTCTCTACAATAATGGTGAGTGAAAAATAAGTAGTCTCCTGGGTTTGTGGAAAAGGGCTGCTACTATAAAATTTGCCTAATAATGCAAATAAAGATGGTGTAACTAACTTAACGTCCCCTAACCTAACCTAACCTAGCCTAACATACCCTAAACTTACCTAACCCTACCTGGCCTAACCTAAGTTACCTAACCTAATCATATCATAAGCATGTTTACAAGTTTCAATAGTTGCAGCCCTCTTTTTGGTCGGACCCCTCGCCTTTTTGTAGTGGATTTTTCCTCAGTTTGAAAGAAACTGTTGGACAATTATTTGCTATTTCGTTTCCCATGCTTTGCTATTTGGAGCAAATATCACGCCTAAAGGTGTATTGTATTATTATCAGTTGGAATGCATGCTTTGGTTTCAATTCTGTTTCGACAATCGTAAGTTGTTTTTGATCTATGACTTCTATAAAATAACTAGCTGTACCCGCGGGCTTTGCCCCGTTTAACTTCATAAGTATTCGCATGGCTCAATCACGTCCCGGTTGAAGTTCGTTCGCTACGCTCACTCACCTTTAGGTTGGAGCTCGTTCGCTGCGCTCACTTGTTTTCAGGTTAGCTCGTTCGCTACGCTAACTCGCCTCCAGGTTGATGTTCGTTCGCTACGCTCACTCACCTTTTGATCGCAAATTACCTGTTGTCATTAATTTTAAAAAGTCATTCCTTTTATTGTTTATAATACTTTGATAAAGGTTTTTATGTTTTAATATTTAACATTGGAGAATTTAAACGTTGTTAAGTGCACAGGTGTGCTGCGATTGGGGTTTAATACATTTGGACTTATTCAAAAGTAAAATAGTTTTCTGTGCTGCACTCTGTAGAAACACTGTGGCACTATTTCAAATCATGACTAATGCTAATACAGAATGTTGTAATTATTCAAACCTACAAAACAGTTGGTAAAAGTAAACATCTGCTTTTAAATTATATTTATTTGTAAACATTGTAGATCAAAAAGTCTGACATTGGCCCACTTAAAACCCTCTGGGGCAGAGCCCTTTTGATAGATCTGCACCAAACTTCACTCGAACCATCCTTGAAAGATGCTTAATAATGCCTGAAAGTTTCATTACAATCTGTCGAGCGGTTTCGGAGTCCATAACGTATATACATACACACACACATACATAGTTCCTCTTTTATAGATATAGATATACCATTTTAAATTTGTAAGCCAATTACAACAATAAGAAAAGATCTGCATAACCATACTCTTCTAATTCTTTGAATTATTTTCCAAATAGTCGGGTGACGTAGTGATTTTTAGAAATGGCCCTGTTTGCATTGCATTGCCCTTAATGGTACGACAACAAGATTGGAATAACCGTACCTATTATTAAATCAATCAAGTCTTGGAAGTTAGAAGTGTTTCTGCGTAGACCGTTATCACCCAGTCGAGGCCTGAATTTAAAAGCAGACCATGAAATAACTGGAAGTGAATCATTGGCTAAAATAGCTGTTTCTTTAAACACTTTCAAATTAGTACATATTTCCTTTTGGGCCATCAGATACGCAGATTATTTTCATTAAATGTGTCTTACAATACCAAATTGATAAAAATCATAGTACAAACGTTAACAACTAAAAGAAAAGTCCGTTTGCAACAAATCTGCACATTACTGATTATGATTTAGTAAACGTATAAATTGTAAGCGAGTCTAAATACCGGACGCTGAAAAATGCCCATGGGCGAAGAAAACGACTGTTTAAACGGTACATTAGCACCAGACTCAACAAAACATCCTTTATCTAGGTGAATTATCAGGTAGCGGCGAAGGAACTGTGTTATTACACGGCAATTAGTGAGAAATACAACAATGGAATGAGTTTGGCACACCTTACTACATCTCAGTTGGAAATCCAGCGAGTCGAGGCTAGATGAAGCGATAGACCTGGTGACTCGGAAATTATTGCAGATACAAGAAGAAGAAGTTAACATAAATGCTCGAAAAGTGCGCACTGTTTTCTACCAACATGTTGTGAGTTTCATAGTAGGTAGGATAAGGACAAGAGCCATGATAGTTCAGATTGTAAAGTTTTGTGAAAAATACTTGTGCCAATGTTGTAAAAATGTGACATTTTAGAAATTATTTGTAGTCACATTTCCTTGAGATATCACGCAATATTAAATCGAATTATACAAGACCCTCCGTTCAATTTGCCTCTAGCTGTTTTGCATAACGTTAAGCTTGTCTTCAGGAAAGGTCGTCAACCTGGTTGAATTCCGGACATTTTTTCTTTTTTTTATTAAAATGAGAGAAACACAAGAAATCAGCGAACATAATTGGCACCTGACATGAAACACATCTCACCAAGCTTTACATTTTACAAAAGTAGAAGATACTTTTCTCCTTATCTCCATCCATGGCAACTGAAACCTCAAAAGGTTGTCGTCTTCACCAACGATTTGCATCAACACTCTTTATTTCCCTGCATTTTCTGTTGGAATTATATTCTATTGGCTTTTTGGATGCTTCGGTTAGATTGGGTAAGAGCTTGTTATGGGAGGATAGCATAAGACGGGAGAACTCTGTGTCTCACCAACAAATTATATCTACTTTCTTCAATTCTCTGCTTCTTCTCTTTGAATTATATTCTAGTGTGTTTTTTTTAATACTTCGGTTATGTTAGTGTGAAAAGACTCTGGATCTCACCAACAATTTACAACCACTCTTTCCCATTCCCTTTCATTTGGAATTATATTCTATTCGGTTGTTATTAACTCGGTTATGTTAGTTTAGGTTGAGATGGGGTTGACACTGAGTCCAGACATGCTACCCAAAGCTTATGCATGATTGATGGAAAGAACCACAGTTTATGTGAAGTTTGGTTCGCTTCCTTACGAAATTTCGTAAACCTATCATTTACGTTTAAAATGTACCTTTACATATTGACAACTTCCCATTCACATCAGCTTGATTTGCATAGGGAAAATTTCAATAGTCGCAGCCCTCTACTGGAAAAGACTACCTAGACGTAATCCTAAACACATATTACAGAAGTTACCCGTCAGCGGCGTCTCGTCTGCATCTGCAACAGTCGCCGACCGCATCAAGCGCATCTCCCCCAGAGCAACGTCCGCGTCCTAAAAAGACAATCGGCAACTCGTTCGCCTACGGCCCCCGTCGCGGCAGCCTGCTTCCCCTAGGCTAATCGCCCGACGGACTTTTACTGCGCAAAATATACTTTACGACATGAAGACTCGGGTTTAATTTATTAGTTTTAAGCTAATTACGCACTGCAGTTCTTGGAAGAGAGCTTTGTTTCGCCCACGATACGGTGAACAACCTAGCTCTAGGTTATAGGCTGTGAGGTGCATAGCTGTAGTTAGTTGAGTTAGGTACTACAAGATAGTTTGGGGGAGGGGGTAGAAAAATAGAGCTATTAAATATTTCTGCGATTTCACAGTTAGTTGTTAAGTTAAATATGTTAAGAAGAAGTTGTTGGAAAGGCGGACTTATTATATAAATATACCTTCGATTTTGGGGTTCTTTAGACTTTACGAATTCGTTAATCAGTTAATTGTATTGGACCTCAAATATTTATGTAGTAGGGAAGGCACAGTTATACCAAATAATAAATCAATTTCTTTGATTTCAGGGTTCTGTAGACTTCACAGACGAGGCAATTACTTGGTAAGTAAAATTTTATATTCATATAGTAGTTTGTGCAGGGTTTTTCCTGGACCTGTTGATCTGTAACCCAATGTTCTGCTGTTCATATTTTGTCATATTGACCGTTCATTTTCAGTTTCAGGGTAACACTTAATCTTAAATCAACAAATAGCCCCTTCAATTCATGTAACGAACGCTAAAGACTACAACTTTCCCGTAAAATATCTTTTAAGAGTTTTTATTTCAGCGCTACAAAGCTGGTGTCACAGTCACATTGTTGCTTTTTATTTTTTTACTGGTATTTTTTTTTTTTACAAATCTTTCTAGCATCACACTATAACATACAAGCAAAGCACCCTACGAGTTCATTGAAAATCTAACTTACCAAACATAAACTATTTTAAATCTTGGTAACACTTCTTTGCTTCGACGTCTATAACAATATTGATACATGACCTAAGCAAAAGCCAAATACCGTTTCCCACGCCAATCTTTCGAGTTTTATGGCCAAAATTACTTAATAACACTGCGAATCGTTATTAACATTCCATGCATGCAGTGTACGGCTATATTAATTATGTAAAACACGAACAAAAGGCAACCGTTACACTTCCCCTCCCACCTATTTGTACCTCGGTAGATGGGAAGGCGGGGTTGGCCACCGTGATCGCGGCAAATGATTTAATCATTTTATGTAAGGTTGGTAGGGGTGGTGGCGTATGGACATTTACAACAATGTAGGATATTGCACAATATGTTCCGATAGAAGTAGAATTGTAACAGTTGTTTATAAGTAATTTTGGATTTCATCTTCTTCTCCTTTATTTAACTTTGAAATCCCCACCACGTGCTTATGTTAATAAACTGTTTTAGCGAATATTTTTCTCATCCAATCATCGATAAACAACCAAATAGTTTCAGAGTACAATATTTTTACGCTTGGTGCGTCGGTGAGTTAAACGCCGTACACATTTTTGGTTTCGTGCCAAGATCTAAGCCCTGCAGTCAAAACGGGACTGACAACACCTTATATACAATCACAAAATTATGCATGCAAAATGAAGCCGTATCAATCAACCTGACAGTTTGAAGCTTCATGGATGAAGGTCAGTTCACCTGCAAGATAAACAAGTCTTGCGTTGCTCAAGTCGAATCTCAGTAGGGATAGGGTAGCCTAGTCCAAATTTAGAATGGTCCATAGTTTCTAGCCTTTTAATAGCTGGTGAGGTATGGACATTTGTGTAGCCTACATTTTCAACTATAGCTTTGACGTTCAGCTGCGTTTATTTTTGACGTGTCTAACAGCAGGCTTCATCGCGAAATGAAGAAGTAAGCACAACGATTATATACTGTATGTAACCTTACCTAATCACTTAATTCAATAAAACCTAGAAACTTAAAGAGGGAAGCTCTGCAAAAAATAGTGGAGTACCTACGTCTTCTATGGGTCCAAGAGATTTCTCACATAACTCATTAGCTCAATACACCCTTGACTAAAGACGTTTTTGATGATTTCAACCCCAATATCCTTTTGTTCAATCAAGTTTTCTATTAGCTCAAGCCCAACATTATGTTTATATGCGGTATGATGGGACCTGTCTTCAGACCCTCCGTCGACCTGGGACTGGCATGGCCAATCCCAAGGCAGAGGGACAGGAGACAGGCTCCATCATACAGAATATAGTAGTTTTTCGTGTGAATCTCCTTGAAACGCCCTACGCGACCAACGGTACAGAAAGAGGCACGTGCTTTGTACGCCTCAAGAGATTATTCACACAAGAGCTCATCAGTGCCTAATGTCAGACATCTCTGTGTTTTGTTGACCATCTCTTGATTGCCCTCTCCGGACCACCATTGTCATCTGATCGTTAGACTCACGGGTTAATCTGTCCGGAAACATAAGCGATGACGAGCATTTCCTCGTGGCCTTGGAAGGTCAACTAATGGTTGAGTTTCTTTCTATTTTCTTTTTGTCCACCCTTGATTACACTGGTTCGTGAACATGGTGGACATGAATCCTACAACTGTCTACCCTTCCTAGTACCCGAGTACGAACTTTATAAAACTTTCGAGGCAAGGCATAAAATCTGAACTCGTACTTTTTGGGACTTTTAACCCCAGAATTACTTAGTCAAATGTTAGGTTTTGTCACGGTCAAGAAACTAACTCGGCTCACCGAGTTTTAATTTTTCCTGTACTACCCTCCCAACCTAGCCGAAATTCGTGTTCATCGGGGCATCTTTTACCCTTTTCCTGGTCTTAAAATTTGGAACGCTGTCCACCTCGAACTTGGCCCATGCAGGTATTAACTGAAACATTGTTATACGTCCCCCTTTAAGCTTTACATTATTTTGCACTGTCACGTTGAGTATATTAATTTAACCTCTTTACAATAAGATAATAAATATAGATCAACACCGGATTCATATTGTTCTCACCCACTTACTACATACCGATTCATAAACAAACTTTGGGACCGAAATTTACCTATCATAATTTCGCTTATCTATCAACTTGAGAGAAAACACATGTTGAAAGCTGCCGTAAATACTCCCGTGTAGTTTTACTTATATATTCCAGTCAATAGTTAAGCATTAGTCCATCTACTTACCGACTTAAAATCATTAGACCCAATACACTACTGCTTGGCCTACGATTTTATAGCTACACACTAAAATTATCCTAAAAAAATAGAGAAATGTTAAGTCGGCATAAACTCATCAAAATAAGCTTCAGATTTTACATGATGAAAAGTATACTTTCAACACAACCACCAACCAATGATTTAACCAACCACCCTCTGATAGTTTTATCAGACCCATCTATCAATCCTCGACCCAACCACCATGAAACTACACGAGTCATACACGCACAATTACCTGCCAAAGTTTACAGAATCGGCCTAGTTAAACGGACCAGTGCTTCAGTGTCTAATTATCCGCTAGCCACAAATGATCGCAGCCATCTCTTGGCCAGTCAATGAAGACTAGCGTTGCTGCCGGGCTTGCAGTGCTGCAGACTTCTGCTATTGACCTTTCTACCGCGTATCTCAACTACTGCCGCTCTGTAATTGGTTGATGACACTTTTATGCAAATCAACTCTGCTCTAACGGATCGACTCCCGCACTGGGAACCAGCTACCGGGGCAACACCTTCATGCATAATCCCGTCTTCCTCGGGCAGTCGCGTAACGGCCTCAACTAGATCATGATTGAAGTATTTGACGTTATAAATGTCACAATTTTGTGTTACTTGTGTGAAACTTGACATGTTCAAATACTTTAATGAAGATGTATAAACAAATACAGTGTGGATACCCTTTTAGTTAATGTGATAAGGTGTTGTCTATGACTATGGGATCCATTACTAGACGAAAGATTAGTTTAAAATCCTGTATTACTTACAGTTCGGTCTGCGAGGTTTTGAATTGTAATAGTATTATCATTTTTTAAATAGCATTATTGAACATATTCTGAAATTGGCACCGAGACTAAAACAAACGGAAATTATTTTGGTATAAGATTACCATCTAAACGAGTAGTATATTATTGGGTAAACTTATTTAATCATTGGGGTTGACTTGTAGTTTTTCTTGATTATATTTTCAACTAGAGTACGATTACATTATTCTATAAAGACGAAGCATTAATATATAAGTAATTTAAATTATTAATAAAAATCAGGGAAGTAAAGTTAAAACTACTTGATTTGAAAATTTTCGTTACATTGGTTTATTGGTTGCATTTTAAGTCTTGTTAGCCATTCTGATTCCATGGTATTTATTTAGTTACAATACACACTGTGTCCTATAACTATAATACAATAGAAATGCCCATACATGACTAAAATATCATTAGGCGCACTGACACTCACCCCCACAATAGCAAGGATTAATACTTTTATATTATTTATAACAATAAATGTCCATGTGTCAACTTCCCTACCGCAGAAACCACATTCATTTGCTGTTTCCTTTTATTGAAAATGTTCGTTTGCCAAATACCAAATCAAACTTGTTTCCTTATACGCCAAACGTAATAAGGTCAAGAACGTACTTCCATAAAGCGAGTAAATTGATTTATACTTTAATAATACCATCCGGCTGTGTACAACTAAATAGTTCAAGGTGTTCTGGTGAACAAAAGGCGAACATGTCGCAAAAACTTGAGAAGAAAACGTTGGTTCTGTTAAGCGCTTAAATGACGCGTGATACGCTCAATAACTTTAAGAATATGAATATCTTAACACACTTGTTTGACATTTAAGTACAAAAGGTAATTTTGATGATAAGTATTTTTTTTGTATTTTTCATTTCAAAATAATAATACTTCGATATAAATACAAATTTAAACTAATCAGATATCTTTGTCTTTAATATTCCTTCTCGTCAGTTATAACCCCCTACAACAGATTTTTAATTTCTTTTTAGTGAATTTCCCATATAGGGAATAAGCTAGTTTTATAGCTTGCTCTTCAATACATCTTGATTTGCTGTTTTTCCCCTTTTTTACCTTTTAGCAAATTACCCATATAGGGAATAAGCTATTACCGTAAGACTCATGGTGGGTAACTCATGGTAAGACCTGAACCCGGGACCGGTTAACTTTTTCCTTTTGAGGTCCCCAGAGGCCAAAAACACCCTCTGTTATAGAATACCAAGTCAATAAAAATACTCTTCAAAAATTGTGACATGAAGAGTCATAAAAGCACATATTGTATACGGACATTGAACAAAAATGTGGCCAACCATTGACAACACCATAACACGTCCGTGATTGACTATTTTTAAATTCCCTTCGTAATTTCCCACGGTTTTCAAGAAGATGCCACCACTCTTTTACAGTGCGCTTGTTAGGCAGTTCGGTTTGGTTTAGCTCATGGTAATGTTAAACCGGGCAACACCAACAACATTTTTTATTCAACTTATGTAAAGGGACACGAACTAAACTAATCCAAATATAACGTAACCAAATCCATCCTAATCGTCTCAGCGCACTGAAAAAAGGGGAACGGTTCTCGTAATATCTCTAAACTATGGCTGCCCTCTCCTTCAAAATGCCCAGCATCCTTCGTATCTACACCCAATATAACGTCCCACCACACCATATACAACAACGCACCTTTTGCGAATCTCATTACCACGTCTTCTCATTTGCTACTCCAAGAGTCCCGGGGGCCGAGCGTGACTAGGACGCGATAAGACAGGGACCGTTGACTCCGGGAAAAGCGCTGCTTCGAATCGCACAAAGGAAACGGGCTGCATAATTGAAAATGTAACATCACCAGGCTTCCGCCGTGCGGGAAAACGGTTATGGGGAAACCGTGGCGAGAAAAGCCGTCATTGCTACCCACAATGCCCCGGGTTTATGTAATTCACGAGTCCCGTCTCGTTAAAATGCGTACAATAGTGTATTTTGCCCGTTGTGGAACCATAACCGTCCTGGTAATTTACTAGTTGAAAATTGCTCCTTTGGAATTGAATACTGGTTGTGAAGAAGAGAAAACATCTTCAACTGCTAGGTTAGCGTTTTGATCATTTATTACCGATACAGCAATGTAGTTACAGTAGCATTTTACCGATACGCTGTTTGCTTTGGACTCTTAAAACCTTTAGTGCGTTTTTATAAGGCAAAAACACATTTTATCATAATGATTTTAATTAAAAATGCAATTGCTTGGAATAACAAGCTGTTTACGCATTATTACTTAAAAATTAAATCTCACGTGAATAAATTAATGTTTTCACCTTCAAATTGTTTATGAATGAAAATACACTTATTTCTTCCGGCGATCTTGTAGTACTGCACAATTCTTTTAAACATCTTTAAAACTCATTTGTGCACCCATAGACTGATGAGTAAAGCTAAGAAACCCTTATTCTAGAATCTAGAGGATGGGGTTTGATAGAAAAGAAATAACACTTTTAATTTACTTAAGTCCCTCACACGTGGACGCAAGGCTCTAGCTCCGAGTTGTTCTACAACATCACTCCGGGCTAGACCTAGAGTGTTGTGGCACCTGTTGTCTGTGGTTGTGCTAGTTACGTAAAGTCAATGGCGATCGGCGGGATTTGAACCCGATGCTTCGGGGACCAAAGTCCCTCGCTCTACGACCAGACCTTTTCGCTCCCCATACTGTAGTCGTTAGGGTCAACTATCTATAATCAAAATCTTTGAAAAATACCACATTGAAAAACATTTAGGCTAACCTTTTTTCTATCGTAATACTGTAAAAATAAATGGTATTTTCCTAAACACGCTTAATAGGTCTAGCACCAAGGCTACACACAAGGTAACTACAGTATCAAGATAACCTTTACAATCTGTTTTGTAAGTTTTCACTTGCATCGACGTATCTGGTGTATATTTTATCTGGAAATACTAAATTTCCAATTACACTCACCGACATTAGTTTGCAATCAGTTAAGAAACAAAGGCACACAGTTGCTCAAACAAAAAGTGTTGACTCAAACCTGCTTCGGATAAACCAGGTGTCTTGTGTACTTGATCTAATCTTTAGACCTACATCAAACAACATTCCACCACTTTGAACTAGAACGTCTGTTATATTAAATTATATAGATAACATCACTAAACTACGTGTGATTGAATCAGTAAAGAAATTAGCAGTGTTTTTCGCTGGGTGCTGTAGAAAATAGTAACCGCGTTATCAGATTATTATTCTGCGCCAATGAATTATTTTTTTTACAATCTAATCAGATGAGAATCCAAACAAAGTTTCTAGGATTTCGTTTTGGTCTTTACCCACGAATTTATGCTCTTTTACATTAGCTATCATAGACTAAATGCTGTGTGGAATACATATTGAAAGAAGCAAGAAAAATAGAGTTAAAAATCTAAGAGAAATAGTTTTCTTTCTTTGTGTTTCAATTAGAGTTACATATGACTGGCAAGTCAATCGAATTCGTATTAACATTGATTGAAATATTTTCAATGTCATGTGTACTGTATGCCTATCTATTGTTTGTAGCAAACCTAGGATCCTATAGTCCCACTGTACTTGTAAACTTAATTCTACGACAATTAAGATAGCATTAAAGATGTGAAAATGTGTCTTAAGATCCGCTCTTAATATGGGTTTATTTTACACTGAGTCTGGTATCATACCATAAAAGACGCTTTTGAAAAAATACTGTTTTGATAGTAGCCCAGGTACTTCAAACCGTGACGTTTCTTGATCTAACGAAACAAACTATCCAAACATACGATTTAATGTAAAAAAAACTTTCCAAACTCGTGTGTGCACTCAAAGATCCGTCGTCAGGTAACGAATATTTTAGAATACAAACCCTTGTGTTATACATCGATGCAGGTAACACGAAAGATCAACACTATTTTAGACCAATAAGTTTCTTCCCACGTAACGTGTTATCGTCAGCAAATTCACTGCCCTTTCCGTGGCGACTCCCGTTGCCCGTTGCTTGTTGTGCAAGCCAACCTTTCTTCGATATATTACTGCCACTTGCTCATCGCCCCCAGCCTCTCACGAGTATGAAAGTAAAGCAATGATTCCGCCCAGCCCAGCCCAGGGATGCAACTGGGCATTGCAGAAGAAACCACTTTTGTGTAATAAAATCTAGAATCGTCCCAAATCAACTGATTCCCAATTATGCTTAGTTCTAGTGTATGCAGCACATTTGAACTCTAATCATTAAAACACCTTTCATACTTCATACTTCGAACTATTGTTAATTAAAATTTAAGTTAGATGTTTGTGGATGCGACTCTGAATTAGGGAAATCCTGAAGAGATTTATCAGTCTAAAAAAATCTATCAATCTCAGAACCGATGTAAAGTCTTCAGAATGAGTCTCCAATCTCAACATTGGCAAACAGTCAATTGAGTAACCATTCTAAGTAAAGATAATTTTGTGAAACACACACCCTACATGCATTCAACTGTTTGTCACGCAGATCTGCATTCTCTTTAGATTAACAAAAAGCACAATTTCACTGATTTAGCAATCCTGTCGAATCACTGTTCATTAGTGATAGTGAAACTTCAACAATACCCTCAATGGCAGGTCACCCTTGATATTAAGTGTCATTTCCACCCTTGAATTTTGCACCCTTATCACATGTTATTACAAATCCCTATAAGAAGTCTACCTTTAAGTCTTATTTGATATACCAAGAGAGACTTGCTATCGAGGGTCTACTGTATATCCGACTTCGGTCATGCATGTCCAGTAGTGCGCATTGCGCATGTCCCACACCCGCTGCAGGCGCACTTTCACACTAATCGTAGATTTCCATTGTTAATCTACCAGCAATTATTGCACCTACCGCACTCCAGATAGAAATTCGGTCTACTTCTAGTAATTCCCACTTCCTTTTATTACTAGATGATCACTGGATGTGCACGTTTTCTAACTTTTCTCTGTGCATAATGTTGATGGACGATTTCTCCGTCACGAGTATGCTAGGAGAATATACGAGTGTTATCGATAGCTACAAGATTCAAACTATTGGCCAGTAAATTAAAATTCCTGTGATAGTGCTTAAGATTTTGTATGAGTTTATTTTAAAAGTTTAAATACATGTGTGTTAAAATTTAAAAGGAGGACTGCTAGTTGAACAAATAAATTCTATTAGGATACTCTTCATCACTTCTTAGTAAAACCATAGACAAAAAGAACAAGTTTTTGTCTATGGTAAAACCGTTGACTTTTGGTAACCGAAGGTAAAATGGAAGTTTTACTACTTTCCGGAATCCAGAACCTAATCAAACTCACAGTCATGTGCATAACAATATTTTGTGCACATGATAGGCAAAATAGAGACACTCAACAGCTGTAAACGGGTAATTCAATCAGAAAATTTAAACAGAGGCGTAGGAGATAATCAAACTGATAAGATTCACTCAACAATGATATTCAGCATACGATTATAAACATGCAGTACAAGGAATATGTGGACTACTCTACACTTAACCTTTTATTGACTTTGAAGCCTTACTACCATAAACTCACTACGGTTGGTTTCTGCAAACCTAAGATCACTGATTTGCCGAATGGTTATAGTGCTCGCCTTCAAACATGAAGGTTGCTTGTTTTGATTTCGAGCAAAATCATTTGTGGCATCAGATCCCATTTGTCATTGGACTAATATTAACGACTAACAAAAGCTTGTTGTTAGATAGAGACTAGACTACAGTTTGGACTCCCTTCCAAGATGTTAATATGCCAAGGGTACGTACACAAAATAAGAAAAATATTCTTTTACCACACTGTGAAGTTACATTCGCTGTCAACAAAGACATCTCGACGAGACGACGGCGAAGTGCCTGTAATCACACGTTGTAATGTAAAGTTCCTCAAGCGCAAGAAGTGTCGAAACCGTTGCTGCGGTTCCCAAAGTTCTTACAGAACTTATTGTCTCTGGTTCCCAGCGCTCAGGGAACACGGCACAACCTCTCATTCGCAAATATTGTATCACATGGTCTGAAACCCTCACCTCGTGTTGCGTTATGGTATGTGTAAGAGTGTTCGATGAGGTTCTCACACTAATCCTGTTGATTATAGTTACACGTGACTTTTCATTAACAGGCTTCAAAACAAAGGGTAAATTGAAATTATAAGTTATACCGTTATACTTCATGTTGGGGGCTTATGCTATTGAACGTTAGTTGAAATTTTCTTGAATGTATCTGGTATTTACTGAACTATGTTTATTTTGTTTTATGTTGTAAACATTATGAACGAAATATTTTATCACCAAATGTATGGGGCAGGATTCAGCAAAGTAATTTACGTTGAGACATAATGCGTATTTCAACATGGATATGTGACAAGAGGGCGTAGAATTAAGTAAGGTGCCCTTGTGTAGCTTTCTTACTAACCAGCATTTTAAAAATATTTTTAACCCGTAGCTCTTTCCAATTAAATTCTACTAAAGATTGTAATTAAGGGCCCTTGAATACGAAGAATGATCATTTTTTCTACAGAGAAAGATCCTTTCCGTTTTGAAGTTAGGTGGGCCTCGAAACACCTTAGCTGTATTGACGATTTGGTATGATTCAAAACTTCGCTCCCATGACAGAAATCCCGCACTCTAACCACTTTGGTCTGTATAGTGGGACCTGTCTCCTGTGTCTTTGTCACCCTGGGACTTACCGAGCCTTAAACTATTGGCCAATCCCCATGTAGACGAAGGGCCAGAAGACAGGTTCCATTATACAGACTAGCTCCTCTAAACTTGATTATAGTTTTTCCACAAGCCACATAGATAACGTTTAAGACCTCCAAACTACATTCGAAACTTCGAAGGACCAAAATATTTCAACCCTTCAACTTCTCAAACTAGACAACTCACAACTAACAACGACTCACTTCAGAATACTGATTTGGTAGTTGACACAAGGCCCTCACGTACTACCTAACAAGGCAATATTTTCGCACATTCTCCAAATGCCACAGTAGTTAGAAGCGTCACTGGTCGGCCCAGGCGCTAATCCGTCCAGTAAACTCCCCATTATCGTCTTTTCAAGGATGGCTTTCGTAACACGTTTCTCAATATTTAACCACTAAGCGTCAGCTGCCAGTTTTTCACATTTTGTAATTGCATCGCCTCAAGCCCCCCGTGGGCAGACGCCCCGTGTTTGGAAGCCGTCTTTAGTTTTTCAAAATTGTTGCCCAAAGGTAGTTAATGGTGATTTAGTCAAGTCAGGTGAGAGCCGGTTGTGCTGCTTTTTGTTCCTCGTGTTTTTGGTTTGTTTTAGAACTCGTAAAATGTGTAAATGTAAAATAATGATTCGCATGTGTTGTAGTTTATGATGCAAGGATGTTCGACGCTACCTTGCCTATAAGCTTGCCTATAACAACCATCTCGCCATGTGATTTTTTAAAGAAAATTATATAAAATCAATCAATTAGTTGATGAGCCTAACAATGCAGTTTAAGATTAAACAAGAAAACACATCAGAAGGAAACGCATCAGAACCTTAACTCATTTGGAAAAGCCTGTTAAGTCAATAAGACTTAAGCTATTTTAAGCCTGCTGTGGAGCCAGTTCTAGACTCCAGAATAGGAGCACCGATAATTCTAAATTTCTTCAAACAACTGATCTTTATGGAGAACTTACCAAAGATTCCTATTAACATTACTCCAAGGTGAAGCAACCAGTGGGCTGAATAGTGCCTGATAGTTCAAGTCCATGTTCCAATAAGGATATCCTCCTACTTGTAATTTCTATGTTTCACAGATTATACCCTGTTACGTGTAACCAGGTCAAGTTGCAAAGGCAAAACAAACATTAGGTTAGGCGTGAGAGCCGCCGTCAGCTGTGAAGGACGGTCAGTCAGTGTTGCCAACTGCTGAACTGACAAAAACAATAATACAAACAATATGTATAAAACTACTCAAAAATAACTAGCTTGTCTATTCGTGTTAATTCGTTTTATTATTTAAAACAGTCCAAATGGGGTGTTTACCTTAGGTTAAGGTTGTAATTAACAAATATCTCTTTAAGTTTCTGCGTAATTTAGTTAGCATTCGAAATAGTTTCCACGGTCTGCTATTATAAGCGAACATCAACCGAGGTATAAACTGTTTTGTACGTTAGTGTAGATTAGACTCTTAAATTTATCGATATAACTAACTAAAACGTGTTTAATCAATGAATAACACAGTTAGACAAGGGAATTAATATAATCATTTAAAGGAGGTTATGTAACCGGTATGCTTACTTCACAAAGCTGCCAACGCCTTATTATTTTACATTTAAATCTGTTAAAATATCGACGTAAAAAATGCCATGTAAAAAACACACACAACGATGTATTAATTTAATAACGCTACTATATTAACCTTCAGTTCACCTGGATGACATAAAAAATATCATCCAACAGGTGACATCTGAACATCTGATCGCAGAAGTTTGCGTTTTGGCCCGAGAACCGACAAAGTTGCCTTTACCATTCTGGGAATAGAGAGTGAGAGTCAACAGAAGGTCGTTATGAGGATCGTAGGCGAATATGAAATTGAAAACTGTTTACCATCAACTGTTCGTATGTGTATAAAAAATACATATACGAACCCTGATATGTATATCACCATTTCTTAATATGTTGCCATATTAACATTTCAAACAATGATCACAGTGACAATTAATTCTAAGCATTCTGTTATTTAGAAACTTAACGATGACATGAACGACCTCAAGCTTTAGCGGGCAGAAATACGCCTTAAGACTATCTTAGATTGATCAATAATGTCAAATACATCATAAATTATGTTAACAAACTTTAGCAACGTATAGCAATAGCTCTAAACATTATAAGAAGCCTAGACTTTTATACATACAAAAACAAGCTAGAAGTAACACTATATTCAATGCTCAGTTTCTTTTCCTCTGTGGCAACGATCAGCTGATAACCCAGCGTCAAGGCTGTCCGGTCTAGCGCTAGTAGTTGTAGATCACGCTGGTAATAACTTAGACCAAATATTTATGAGTTGGCCTTTTACTGCCAAATTGTATCCATTCGGGCAGTATCTGTTTTAAGATGACCTGAAACGAAACAGCCAATAATTAGAACAGTCATTTTCAGTGTTACTAATTATTAGGTTTGTTTATAAAAGTATAGGATATTATCTTGTTACCAACATCCTGACAACCAACAAACAGGGTGTCTTTAACATTTAAAACCTAGAAAGCCGGCATGTATTAAGCAAAAGTTGTATTTTTGTTTCAGCTTGAACAGTAAAAGCAGTAAAAAAGTTCCCTGTTTTCTGGTATTCAAACCACTAAAACAAACAACAGAATATCTAAACCTCAATAGTGTAGCATATGGTTAGAAAGCTTATAAAATGGCGCAGTTTTTAACATAATCGGCCACTTTCTTGTATACAGGGTGTGAACAAATACAATAGACCAATGTTTTTTAAATGTTTATGAAACATCTTAATTTTTATCTTTGAATCTATTTACAATGGGGTTTTTACAACTGATCCTCCGTCATTTTCTATTATTCTTATTCAAAATTTAATGTAGAACACGAAAATGACATTGTCTACTCAAATCCATTTACCGGTAATTGAGAAATAGCTGTATTAAGTTTGAAAACATAGTTATTTTTGAAAAACATAAAATAATTCTTTGGGAAGCTAATTTTTGGACTTGGAACCTTTTATATGCATCATTACACTGCATTTACTTTGTACTCACGCCAAAAAAATTTTGTAACACTGATGACCAGCCACCCTGTATAAGTAAATTAAGAGTAAAACGTAAGTATATTTTTTTCTTGTACAGTATTGCAATATTATAAGTTAGATTGTTATTCGACAGGGATAGAACAGTTTTGTGATCTTTGCTCAAAATCTGTACTTTTAATTGGCTATCTGGTCAAATCGCATACTAAAAACCAAGTCAATTTCAGACCATTCCCAGGAAGATTCTCTATTTAGAGACTTAAAGATTGAATTATCTTCTCTAAGGAATAGTGAAATTAAATGACTTTACATTCAGTTTTTTTGTGTTTGACGTTTACACTACACAGTGAAAAAGTTAGAACTTCTGAGACAAATAACTTTAATCCTCAAATGAATAGTTTACAAAGGTGACACGTTACTTGTCAATATTTTGACATCTTCCAAATTGCTTTCCTTTGTTGACCTGTTGGCGTATCTTACGTATTTTATTCCTTCACCAAACTCATCGCCATGTTTGCTTTCTCCTTTTTATCTGTGATTCCTCCAGTTCCCATCCCGTAAGTAAGACAGAGCCCTATGGTGACATACCGTCAATTCCTCGCTTTTCCCCGATCATCGCCACAATCGACAATCCCTGCTCCAGTTACCACGATTGGATCTACTTTGGTCCAGAACAGCGGCGGTTTTCGTCATCCATAAACGCGTTCTGTTTTTGCTTTGTTTGTCTAAAAAAAAACACAGTTCGGTTTCCCCGTCGAACACATAATACCCTGTTGTAGCCGTTCTTATATGATACTTTTGCATGTTACTGCTCTATTATTATTATTATTGGATCCCCGGTTATGTAAAATGTTGTCAAACTATTCAATGTCCTATACATATTAAATACGATGCGCATAAAAACATTTCCTGAAAACTGATTGAAAGAGTGGTAATGCGTGTATCTTATCTTCAAATCCGAAGACCGCTGGTTCGATTGTGGTGGAAATCAATTCGGAACCCCAATTTTTATCGGACTAATAATTAATTTATGATGGTGTCCATAACACCAGGTTGAAGTTGGGTGGTAAAAAACTGTTTTGGGCCCTAACAATAAAGTAAAATACTCGCTCCAATTACGTAAAATATTCACTAAGTCTATTTAGATTTCAAAAAAATGTTTATATTCTCGAAACCGCTGTATTTGAAAAATAGCTTGTCTATGTACTTTAATGGGGGACATTAAACATTGTGTATTCGACTACTTTATTGGTAGCATATACATAGCCACATCATTCATTTTTATCCTACCATCAATGTACTGGCCCGATGAAAGGTTATCGGCTTCAGGCTTATAAAAAACAAACTCCAATGCTCTTATAGTTGTAATCCTGACTGACATGATTTCTAAAACTAAAACTAAATCCTTCCACCACCTGAAAAGGTCAATGTTCTGAGTGGAATGTTAGAAAATCAATTTAGCAATGTATTGCCTTCTCCAAAGTGTTCGGAGCGTTTGAAATTTGATTGCAACTTTTTTACGTTATTTCATCAAAATCGGTCAAACGCGATTCCGCCCTCACAAATCGAACTGACGAACATTGTTCTGAATGTCGTATTCTCATTTTACAATCTAAAAAATTACACCTTTGAATTAGGTGATGGATGTCTCTATAGATGAAAAGGGTTCATATCAAATTCGTCTGTCAAAAAGGAACATAGAACTCTATCTTTAAACGCCCAGACCTTCTTATTACCACAGTAAGGCGTTGTGGGTTTATCCTCTATTATACACCAAGGTAGTACAATTTCACCCTCTTCAAATTCCAGAGGTTCAATATCTGGTGTTGAGTTCGCCAGTTTTTGCCGGAGGAGGGCTCTAAGATCAAGTTACGCTTGGTGCGCCCGGGCGTGCGTACACGCGTACCAAATCACGCAAGAAACCCCTCAAGGAGATTTCCCGATTTCCCAATTTCCCGGGGAAAGTAAATCGTGTTGATTATGTTCACTTGTACCCAGTATTTTTTACAATAACTTTATCGTTTCCTTCCTTCCACAACAGTTTAAAATGTTTCCTCAAGCCTACCTGTTGAGACTGTAGTTGTAAAGGAGGTTCCTTAATAAGTTATACAATCCTACGTGGTTCATTATAACGTGTTCTTTATGGAAGCTAACCTTGTCAAAGGGAGGTTACCGGTAGGGGGGGGGGGGTGGTTCATGAATGGAGAGGGGTTCTCCCTGGAAATTTCGCTATTTTTAATGCCGTTTGGTGACTGCATAAAGCCATATTTAACGTCCACAACTGTATCCAAAACCTCCAGTTACGTTTTAAGGCAAATATATTTTTCCAGGGTCCAATGGACCCTGCTTTAGCCCCTGTATCTTGGAATCACCACTGGAAGCTACTTGATGGAAATATTTGTAGAATATGACGAACATTGTTAGCTTTAATTTTATGAATTCAGCAAAATCTCAGTTTTCGATTTAGTTTAAAATAAACGTAGACTATATACGCTATATATTGATAAAGACGGTAATGATTTAAAAAATCTTTTCGAAGAACATAAAATACAAATCTTGGGTAAAGATAAAAATATACTTAAAAACACCAAGCTTTTAGGCTTTGTTTATCAACTGCTTTAGAGTGCACTTTGTACACACACAGTCAATACATTTACAGGCTTCATGAACTGTACAGTCGCTCTATTCGCAGTTACATGCTTTCTAAATCATCATCGAACCGCGACGTGTCTGCGATATTTCTCGCATCACAGTTCACAGATGTCTAACCATCCATAGCAGTTCCGCTGTTTCGGGATGTACATCGATAAACAACAAGTTTCTTTAGTGTATAATTGTGTGTTAGCGATGGTTTTGGCTGAGGTCCTTTTAAATGAGTTTGTTGTCTCACGTGCTACAAAAATACTCGTTTTGAACAGTTGCAACTTTCGTGTTACAATATGTAATTGTTTCTGTTGTAAGTGAGCATAATAATAAGTAATTAAGGCTACAGAGTGGCTAGTTGCGGGTTTAGTATCCCAAACAATCTCTAGGAAGTTAAACTCAGAAATAATGAAAGTAAAGTAGACTAAATACTAAGGAAACCTAGAAACAATATTTTCGGCACTGTATCATCATCCGGGTGTACTCAGACATATGCTTATTTCCGCCACCTAATGAAACCCGTACTTTGGTGTAATTTACCCACATACACTTAACATCCACCAGATTTGCATCCGAAAAAAATTCAGCAAGACATTAATGTTTATGTGTATACAGTATTGTGTGTACATCATTTGACCTTTCTGGATTAGTTATGGTCTTCAGCAAGAGGTGACGAATACATATATCTTTCTAGTATCTGTGGATGGCACCGCTTTTCTAAAGCTGCTTTTACCACCTCTGGTCTACCGTAGTCAAACATATACACCCTATAGATATAGTTTCTGGTTCAGACGCCATTTTTCATTGGTAGGCCTATATTAATGACGCCATTAAACAAAAGGTTGACATTTTCATAACAACAGAAAACGTAAAAAATGCAAATGGCGCAGAAACACAAACACAAATCCACAGACCCATACCTTACCCAGGGGAGAGCCATCAACATGAGTCCGGTGTAGTCCTTGATCATGGCTACCGGGGAACTGAGAACCCACGGTGTGTGAGATTAAAGGACTGCTGGTGCCAAAGTGATAAGTACTGCGATAAGATGACAGCCACTAGGTAAGTTAGAGTTATGCGTCCTTGAGGATATTTCTGCCCACGACTCGGTGTCCAGTAGCTGACAAGTTTCCCAGCTTGAGCTATAGTGTTTAGTGTGGCAGGTATATGCGGTGAACACGAATGGCAAAGGCTTAGATATTACCGGTCTTAGGTATTAAATATTATACTGAGTTTACTTGTCTAATGAAGTTGTCAAATCAATTGATACGTAATCAGTTTATGAGTTTCTTTAACAATCGCGTCTTACTGTGCGGAAAAGTCACTGATTTTCGTCACCTGTTCTCTAAAAATTATCACTTTTCGTCAGATATGTTTTTCGTTGTACTGTTCACTCTAGAGCTGTGACTACCACTTGTAGAACCTCAGGCTCTTGTGTCGACCACCTCTTGAAGGTACGAAGGTGAGTTCCGCAAATGTCAACAACACTTCTTGCCTCAAGGTTATCCAAGGTCAAATCTACACTCTTCATTGCCACCGCCACATCCTAGTCCGTCGGCTCACATTGTAAAGGACAAAAGAATGACAGAAAACGTTTTGGAAATGTATAGCTCTGTTAAATAACGATTCCGATTTGTCCCAATAAAACCAAGAAATGATCCTTCATCCCAAACATTTCATGTCCATTGAAGATTTAGATGTAAAATATAGTTTTTGGCCAACAACACTGTGAAGAAAAACTCCTTAAAATCCTAACAAACAAAGCATTTAAAATTCTACCAAATAAAAGGTATACAAAGCCCCAATAAAGGTCCTCCCCAACAATTGTTCGAGTAAACGAGAGGTTAAAGAACTCGCTATAAATTCGAAGGATGCTGATTCAATTCAGAGCTAAATCAAATCAGGAATATTATTTGCACCATTATCAGATAACGAATTACAGGTTTGGACTAAATTTCTCACAACAAAAAATGAAAGAAACCTTTCTAAACCCGAGACCCAAATTTATACACAATTTGACCAAATACTATAACCACGAACATGTCAAACATAGTGTAATTATCTAAAAGTTTTTGTGAGCAGCAATAAACAATCGAGTTTGTAGTTTTCCAAGGACGCTACGATGTATGACCAAACTATTCAAATTAAATACTCTAAATCATCGTCGAGCCAAGGCTGTAAGCGAAATCTCCGCCTACACGGTTCACGATCTCCGCCTACAGATGTGTAGGACTCCTCATTGTGTGGATCTGCCTGCAACGCCGCCTCTGGAGGCACCCGACCTCGCTTAAAACTGTTATTACATTTTGCAATTAGCTTTAGTCGTTATAATGGAACGCTTGGGTAATTAAGTTATGTCGACGACGGGCTACCAGCTGCTCATTATTGGTATAGTGTTTTACTGATTAACTTATTAATCGGTTGTATGGGTTATGGGTTCGCCTAGGGGGGTGTGAAACCTTGAAAACTCACTTTTTGCAATGGACTAGAAGGCTGTTGACTTGTAATTTCTTTGTTTACACTTGACTTATTGTCGCAGCGAAAAAAAAAACTATTGCAAATCAGAACCCATTTAAGAATATGTACGTTGTTTTGTAATTTCCATCCCGTAGGTTAAATGTACTTTTCGAATGCAACAAAATAAGGTTATATCCCAAATCGTGTCCAATGCCGTTTGAGGCGAAAGTTTAAATAGAGAAAAATCAGCAGTTGGCGGACCACTGAACATTAACTTGTTCATGTCAACGTAATGAACACCCATCCTCCACAGTTGACAGTTGGGTTCTCTTCAAGAAGAGTTACACCACTCTATACAGTTCACATCAGTGGTTAGATTCTGTGGGTTAGGTTGTTTTTCAGTATTTTTGTTTGGTTTAAAAGACAATAAGATAATATTTACGAAACCAAAAGTTGCTCTTGTGTGATTTTTTTTAGTAAGAAAATTTACAAAGACATCGTGGTGTAGGCATATTCCCTCTATTTTATGTGTTCAGAAAAACATATCTCAAATGTCACCTTTATTTTCATGAAAATCGACTAAACCAAATCTAAGCACCTTAAACTGTAAAAAAATTTACGTCTCCCTCTTGAAAAAACCAAAAAGTCGCTCAATATCAATTTTCACGTTTACAACCTGTATAAAGTCAGGTTCGTGACATTGCCACTACTAATTGTGTGATGAAGACTGCAGTTGTTCCCTTACCGCAAACATCTTCCGTTTCCTTCACTTTCCATTTCCATAATCCCCCTTGACAGATTAGCCGCTGCTCACTCGACCGATCCCGATAATTTCCGTCCAAGCTAATCGGTTTCAAGGTGAAAATTCGCATCCTTTCATTACAGTTTTTCCGTCCTTGTGTTTGCGTCCACGCGAGGTTGAAATGGTCAAGTGATCATTTTGTTACGCAACCGAACGGAAAAGGGAAACTGATATTTATGTCGTTTGGTCCTCCTTCGCAAAAATAAACTGCTACTTGTACAATTCATTTATTAATAGGGCTTAGTAGATGGTGCTAGATATGCAATGTATGACAGTTTTGGAATACTTGTCTTTAACGGGTTTTGATCTTTTATCATCCAAACATGTTTGTCGCGTCAATTACAAGCATATGGTTCTTTGAAGGTTGTCGAGTTATTTTAAATATATTGCCTGTTAAGGTGTTAAGATATAATCAATGTAGCGAGTCATTTGAAATAATGTTGAGAAAATAAATAACACTTTTTTAAGTTTCAATAGATTTCAAATGTTAGAAATTATCTAACAAGTGCAATAGCAAACTTCGACCTGGGCCATGTGGGCAAAAGAAATAGTTGGGGAGCAATCTGAAATCAGTCCAGTAAAAATAGTCGGGCCAAATCAAGTGTATTGCTAAATGATTATGTACAAATGTTTATGGTCCGTAGATGACACCTTTTCCACACTTAAGTCAAACTAAGGGTCCAAACATGTTTTAGAAAAGTCTGACAGCCAAATCCCCCCAAACGTCGGGTGTGTTGAATGAAGATCCACTGTTTTGTAGCCTGGTGGGGGCCAACCATCTATAACTACTACTGTAGTAGTTATATATCGATGGGGCCAACTGGGCCGGAAACTGGGATAAGCATTCTGTCGAGATGTGATGTATTTGTTGCAATTGAGTGAAAAATGTAGGTGATTTCCTGACTGTGGTGGTAGGGCCTGGAGGACCCTAGCATGTTGCAGTTAAGAACGTGCTATCCTCTGCTACCATCATAAAATGACAATTTAATAGGAAACGTTGTTGGGGAACCAGAGAGCGGAAATCTTTACCCAGACCAGAAGCAGGCTAAGCCAGTTTTGATTACTTATAATTTAACTAGAACACAGAACTACAGCTAACCTTCCAAACTAAACTGCTAAATAGTGTACAAATTGAGACGGTAATAAAATAGGTCTGTTACGTAGCTCATAAGTATTTAAGACAGAGAGGATGTAGACAATACACTTGGCATTTATAGAACGTAATTAAAATCCATATACAGCATATACATATACAGAGAACATGGTTCGCAGAGTGTAAATACCACGTGCACATCTAGTCAACCCATTTCCAATAATCGTGATTTCAAATATTCCAGGTAACCTCTATGCAAATGTGACAAATTATCCTTATGCAGAAACTGCTATTCGTTTAAACATTCAGTTCTAAGTTCGAGGAACTACACTGTGGAATGCAGGGTGTTGTACGGGTGTCCGGGCAAATGCGGACACGGAATATTGGGGACACATCATTAAAGAGGGCAAAAGCGGACACTAGAGATTACTGCTACCTGACAAGGGGTTGACAGGTCTCTGCAAATATTTCAAGGGCGGAACATTGCGGACACATGTATCTACGACGGAGAAAAAGGTGCGAGGGAGGGAGGCCACGGGTATTTGGCAGTTTAAATCTTTATCTTTCTATTTAAAGCTTGCCAGATTGACAATGTTTGATAATTAAATAAAGAATAAAGACGGGGAATCGCTAAGAGATATTGGTTTTCTTACTTTATTAGCAAACAGATGTTATCTGGACTAAACCCTTGTGTGGGAAGTTCGTAAAACCAGTATAGTGTGGCGTAAAAGTTTTTTACCGTGCACTTAGTCAGCTGATGAAATAAACAGCAAAATTCAACGGCCTATTTTATTTTCTGAAATATAAAAATATTACAATTTATGTTATATCCAAACAAATTGTTTCATGAGTTAAAAATATACTAATTTTTCTGTGTAGTATGATGTCAGGAATCGTACGTTACTCGCCCGGTAAGCTTTACTGTTCTCGCACGAAAATCCTGTGAAAATCCGTGAACTGTCGTGCTTGCACGGTAAAACACCATTTACCGGGCTAGTGGTGTAATATACTATTCCTGTAGGCCTGTCAAAACTGTACGACGTGTCTATCGCCTTGGCAATCAATTGACAAAGGTAACCCGATGTCAAATTTGAGCCTATAAACAATGATATATGGTATGAACCCTTTATAACATTAAGCCTTGTATAATTTTAATGATGGCCAGCTTCAAAAAGCGCAATATTTATCTAAAATGTGGCATTTTTATTTGATGCGCGTTTATTGACAATAATTTGTAATGAATAATTGACAAATGATAATGGACCACACTCTATCCACTTGTTCTATCTATTAATATCATATAGAACTCGATAACAGAATGATGTTCAACTTATATTCCAGCTTTCAATAAGTAGTTCAATAAGTAACAACATTTGTTGAAGGCTATTCGTTCCAGTTTTGGAAATCCTTGGAGAATTTTTACATTGTAAGCACAAACGTAACGCGTATGATAGTATAGGGATAGTCTAGCTTTAAATAGAAAGATAAAGATTTAAACTGCCAAATACCCGTGGCCTCCCTCCCTCACACCTTTTTCCCAGTCGTAGATACATGTGTCCGCAATGTTCCGCCCTTGAAATATTTGCAGAGACCTGTCAACCCCTTGTCAGGTAGCAGTAATCTCTAGTGTCCGCTTTTGCCCTCTTTAATGATGTGTCCCCACTATTCCGTGTCCGCATTTGCCCGGCATTCGTTGTACGGGCGTGAGCCGTTGCCTCATTGCCACGCGGTTGCATTGAAGGGGCGGCGTCAATGAATGTGACAACCATAAAGTGTTGCCACACGTCGGCATTCGCGTGTCACGTGTCACAGTTTGACAAGCTTGTCTCAACATGTCGCCGCATGAGTAAGTGTCACAATGTTGAACGTTACCTAACCACATTTTGATTTTGTCACGTAGTTATGCGATATGGGGTAATCTGGTAGTTGAAAATGACAGTCGTGAAGAATTTGACGTGACATGATTTCTGATGGTTGTGTGTCCGATTTTAACACTACAACAATGAACAACGATTATTATATATACTCACAGAGTTTGTCCAAAAAAACTTAGCGCAAATAAAAACTGTTCAATAGTTGATACAAAACTTCAGGCATTTCCCATTGTGGCCCATTGATGATTAATAAAATAAAAGACTCGAACATTTTGGTATCAGAAATCTAAATCTCTATTCATGGGGTAGGAGACGAACACAACGAAAATAGTACACAAACAAGAACTTGTTTCATAGTAATGTTTGCATGATATGTAAAGTACAGCATACTTTCTCAATCCTCTTCCTCTAATACACCATATTGTTAAACATCGCAAGATATTAAGATAACCCAACTCATTGCCACCATTCTCATTAGAGAGCCAGCTTGTAAATCGCTACATTATTCTAATAAGATTTAACACGAAACAAAGGACTCCTCCCGGGAGAAAGTCGGCGACAAACAAGGCGGGTGTAAGAACATTACTTTGCTAATGGAGAGTTGTGGGTTGTGGGTGGTGTGTACTGTATGTATATGGTAGCTGATACTCGACCACTCTTACTTTCAACTGCTGTAGGACTACTGTTCTCCAGTTTTCAAGAAATAACCTCTATGATTAAACTTAATGGTGATGATGAGATGAGGTAATAAATTTTGACTCCATCAAGATAAGTATATAACAAAATTTTTCACGCTTCGGTTTCTGGAGTTTGAGGAATCTGATTTCGTCCTCTGGTGAGAAAATGCCTTGACATAAGAAGATACACAAGCCAAGACGAAGATTATTTGTGATTTTTAACCTTTAAGGTTAGTTCACCAGCTGGTAGTCACAAGTAGCTTTTGCTTGATTTGTTTACCTTCTCACTTGAGGATGGGAACAAATTTCATATTCCGAAACGTTGTCAAAACATTTTGCTAATCTTAATATAAAAGGTCCGTAATAATTTCTTAACTGAAATAAAAAAGCTATCGGGTTGGATTGTTCTAGTTTGTAAGTGTGTCAAAGAAACGTAAACATACTTTATGTTATTATTATATAGAAATTGTATATAACAACTTAGAGGTGCATACATCCAAATATGAATTAGACAGGGTGAGATGTATTGTGAGGTTTTGTTACTGACTAAGTGAAACTGTTTCAGGGCCGAACCAGTGATCTTCAAATTGATAGGTGAGTACTATGACCACTTAGGCTACAAGTAGAACGTACAATTACCATCATCTCCATAGTTTTTGGGAATTTAAGAGGAATTTCAAGCTCGATTATGTAAAAAACTGTTTTATGTAAAAAAAACAGATTTCTCAAGATTTCACCTGGGTAAAAATCGACAGATTTTTGCGTCGCCAAAGTTATAGGATCAAAATCCCCGATCGTCCTTTTCAAAATTGGTCAATTTAATCGTAGAAGCTACTTTACAGGAAAGCCGAGGCAACTAAACTTCAACGTCTGTTTCGACAACGTGGTCGATGCTTGAAAACCCGATTGATACCATAGTATTTTGAATTGGGTATTTTCTCTAACTATTTTAGAGAAACCTAGCCATAATCTAACCCCTAACCTTATTCTTATACGAAACCGAATTCGCTGTAGAAAGAGGAGATATTTTCCTGTTTAACCTACAAAGATTCAAAATTAATTCAACGATAAAAAAATCTGTTCTAACAAAGTTTAAATCTCGTATTTTATAGCATTCAAAATTATAATAAATTTTAATTGTGGGTTGGCTAAGTCACTTTAGGAAGAGAGAGACGTCCGTTCGTTGTCACTCCTCGTGTATTTCCGGCTCTCAGACACGGAGAGTGAAAGATCTGTAATAAATGCCGATTTCTCGCCTTGCATAACTCAGACTCTGCCTGACTCAATGTTGCTTCGTCATCTTTGACTACTGTGCGCGACTTTTGACTATAGATGGACTGACGTGTCAAATAGACGTTCCTATATTTGATTAAATAATAAAATTGTTGTGTAAGCAAGTCACAAAATGTGTTTGTGTCTAAAACTCTATTTCTTACCTCATTTTTTGTCGCTGACATAGTTTCGGTTGCTCACAACAAGGCGTTACATAATTTTAACTTGGTAAAAAAGTGTGTATTCGACAAAAATTTTTAATTTACATCAGCACAATATGTCGGTGGCTCACATTAAGTACGAAGATTTCGATTTTAAAACTGACGACAACCTTAAGATGAGGTTGGAATGTCTAGCGTTAGTCAAAGCTAATACTAATAGGCATGATTGCGGTTTCTTGGTTATTTCAAAACCCTGTGTGTTTATGATCAATAATTTGTTTATTTTAATTTCTACTAAATACTTAGGCCTACATTTTAATGACTTCCCTACTTACGTCCCTTACTCTATGGTTGCAATACCAAAGGACACGCAGGAAATTGCAAATGGGGCTATTGTTTGAAATTGTTTTATGTTACATAGTAAAATAACCAATAGGCAAATAAAAAGACTACGTCAACCCGCGTAACAGGATTGAATAGAAAACACCCGAAAACTGTCCTTTATTCACGAATATGATAAATCCCATACCGGAGTGTTTTGACCAAAACCTGTTAACTGTCTCCACCTATACCAGCAAGTTACTTTCGCATACGGTAGTTACCGGTGATAAAATACACGTATAATGAACCTCAATAACTCACCGATCTTTCTTACAGCAATAAAGCAAACTATTGTTCCAACACGTAAGATTACTGTTACGCCGCGTTTCTCACAGACCATCGGTTCCCATACGTAACAAGTTTGGGCCATCGTAACCTATCTAGGCCGCAATTACGCACCCGAGTGGTGCTGAATGCAACACCATCCGTGCGTGGAAAACTTCGTAGAGACGAGTTCTCGCACGCGTAACATACTAACAGGCGATATACATTGTGTCCCACGAAGAGGTTTAAGCTTTTATTGTATAAATAAACACATGCCCATTTATGTCTAGATTTAAAATGATACAACTATAATTATATCACTTGTAAAGTAGGTTTTACGTATATTCTGTAAAACATTCAGCTCCCTAGAATTTACAGGGTTAAAATAGTGGCATATTGGTAAACGATGCTTAAAACAGTAAAAATAGAGTTTATGGAATATTTTAACTGTCATTTACCTGTTAAATAAGGCATTTCAATCAGAAAACTGGAATAATTCAAACTGAAATCCATCCACAGCAAGTCACCAAGCAGTTAAGCTTATGTTTCGTTACATGAAGTAATAGCCGCATTAGTTCACTTATTGTTCAACATAAAATTTAGTTTTTTATTCATTTTTAGTACAGCTGTACCAGAGAAAATTAGGTTGGTAGCATCGTTCAAGCAATATCCCCCAATCAATCAGCTGTTCAACAATAAGCGTCAAAACTACAACGTATACGCATGAGCACGGCCTCCTCGATTACAAGGCCACGGCTAGACAAAAGTGGCAACAACGCAGACTCGGCCTACTGAAATTGCTGTTGCTCTAATGGAGCGTATGTGCAGTTGTTATGTTTACACGTGTGTTATCATTGTTACCATGACAATAGGACGGCCGATGCGACGTTGCCACACACCAAAGCCGAAAAAATCTGCTTCATGTACAACTTTAAATTGATCGGTGCATAAATGGGTAAGTACAAATTTGTAGACCTCTTCTTGGGCCCAACACTCTATTACACCCTACACACACGGAGCTACGATTACTTCAAATACACACACACACACACACACACTCGCCCTTGTGTTGTTTAATTGACCGAGGACGCGGCCACGGTTTCACTATTTCGACACTAGTTCCCACATTAAGCAGCTATCACAGAGGGTCCCAGGCTGCTATGGTCTCATTTAATTGTTCCCTGGCTTTCTAGTGGTAGAGAGTAATTTCGGTTGGCAAACCTGGTGCGACCTCAGAAGGTCACTCAAGGCCGGATGATTTCATGTGATTTACTCCTATTGGTTAGATTATTACTCGATCGGATTGGTATCTGTTATGTAAGTTAAGTTATTGTGGTCACGACGTGCGTATATGGTAAAATCTTGAAAGTTTAAAGTGAAAGAAAAAAAGTATAAGTCTTTGTTTCAATTTGCCAGTGTAATTATTATCATGCTTAATGGATAATGAAAAACACTATATAATAATCAATTTCTTTGCATTTTTGATTTAACGAGATTTACAGATACTGTACTACAGACATACAGGTATTGATTTTTTTTCAAATTTAAGTTGAATTCTTTCCAAATAATCTTTTTACTTACTCCTACTAAGTTTTGGTCAAAGTTGTACTTTAGCTTCAGTAACTTTCTTTAGTCAGATTTGTAGGGATGGCTGAAAAATAATTTATTACAATATACAATAAAGAAGTTTTCTGTGCAATTTTAGCAATCATTTAAGACAAGTTGAACATAAATGGTGATTTTGAAATGGTTAGCCAGGACTATCCTGTGTTAGGCAATTGCGTTTTACGTAGAGCCTTATCTGTCTTTGTTGTTTTTTTAGGTAGGCTTAAGTCAAACATTTTCTCTCATATGTTATTCTTAAACCATTGGTCGAGACTTAGAAATGAGCAGATTTGCTATATTAATGCGCTCACCAACTATTTAATTCGTAAAGGCTTGGGCTAAGTCCCCTTCTTTGGTTGTCTATGACAGTGGCTAATCATGACACTGAAACATTACGAAACTTTCGAAACAACGCAAGGTGGTCGCGTCAAAGACATGTAAAGTCCCGAGGCTTTATACGGCAGTGGCATCTCCTTGACATGCAGCCTGTCTTCGGCTTACCTTCGGTTGTCTTTGGCCATTGTCTAGATCAGCTGTGGCAATAACCAGTCAGCTGTTTTGGAAATGTTCAGGAATCACTCGACACTAACAGTAGAATTCCTTGGATTAATGTCGTCCCGTGATGGAATCCAGCTTAGACCTACATTTTTGTACAGTTTATGGTGTTCAAGAGGAACAAATAGGTTAGAAGACTGTAAGTTTAATGTTTTACTTGCCACAAAAGTAAAAATGCTTGAAATGATTTCGTATTTTTTTTACAACGGAATACCTACTATTGCAATCCGTTTGAACATGTGAATGTCTACCGCTACCGGTTCTATAATGAACAGTCTTTGGTTTTTTAGCAGGGCTGTTACTAAAGACGCTTCCTAATACTTCCGCACAAGGAAAGATAAATTCCAAGAAAACATTAAGATTAACTATCAAACATTAGCTTATCTCAACGACCATTAAAGGCAGAAAAGAAATTCTGCTGTAATTTAAGAGAAATTTAGTAGGAACTTCATATACAAAACGTCGTCCTTAATCGAGGAATTATATCAAAGAAACCTAAAAACGCGTGATTTTTTCTCTCATACTTCACTTTTGTTCTCGGAAACAAATTTACCAAGATGCACAATTATCTATAACCTCAAAAACAAAGGGTCAAAATCTACTTGAACAAAGAAATTTGAAGATATATTATTTCTGAAGTTGCAGTTAAAGCAGTTCTGCTACAAACACACCACAACTGACAATAAAACAATAATCAGTTTATACAACACAAATATAAAACTTTCCACTGTAAAAAATCACTATATTTTAGTGGTGAAAAGTCGTGCGAACACTATAATGTGACATGGCAAACTAACTATAAAAAGCAATGATGACGACGGAAATAAACTGTAATTATCTACAAAAACTGCTAGGAACTCGGAAGATTTCCTAAACACATCTAGAAACTCTAATGTCACCTGTACTTCCTAATTGTTCTGTGAACACTGTAAATCTGAGCCCGCTAAGTCGTTAAATTGTAGCTAACTAGTAACTATAACTACTATAACTAACCATAGCTCGTCTAACCGAACTGTACCCCGTTAGAGCAGTTCACTTATCCCAAGTGTGTTTTGTATTTCATTACTCCCCTCGCAATTAGGCTCAATATATCGATTGTTGGTTGGATAAACGAAGACTTCATTAAATACAACCATTTAAGTCTCTCACACTATAAATCTATACTTTGGTGTAAAACGGTGCTTTACACCACGGAGTTTCGATCGATAGTGCGGGAGACTTCAATGGCCGTATTTAATGAAGTCTTGGATTGAATAGTGAATGTATCATGGTCAACTGAAAAAGGCGTTGAATCTCAAATGTTATAATATCACATTTCCGATTAAAATCCACAAGATTTTCAATTGGTTTAATTTTTTACCAAGTCAGGCTTATCACAGAAAAGCTGTATGTTTGTTCGTGCTATGGAATTAGTAATTATTTTAGCTTTTTAAGTCGTGTAAGTCGTATGAGATCAACTTTTGAAGTAATTTGACACATATTTTTCTGAATGATGTTTTTATTCAAAATAACACTCGTTTTAAACTTACATTCTTCCATTACATTGTATACTGCTAGAATACTTTTCATCCTATTATGAAGCCGGTTTCATAACCGTTTAAGTTTAAGTGCACTTTTATCAACTAACAGGGTTCCACCTTATTTTAGGGTTAATTTTTTGTATAAGCTGTTCTCTGTTACGTTACTAAAAGAATATTATATTTTTTCAACGAAATGAAACGTGTCTTTAAACTGTATTCAGTTTATCGATAATGGTGACGAATCTACCAGTATTCAATCTACAGTCACACATAGTGAATATACAAGAAAATATTCAAAATCTCAACAATATTCATTACGGGAGTCAGTAACTTGAACTGCAGTATTTATTCGGTTACATTCACTTGTACCAACCGTTTCACAATCGCTTTTGCATTTTCAACTTTCGTGTTTGTTTTTATATCACATTCGCAGCAGTGAAAGCCCCGGTGAACGTATGAATATGGATGTGAAACTATGCGATGTGAGTGTAACCCTTTCACACCCAGGCACCCTGGGCAGTGGGCAGTAGCTCTGTACACGGTTGCGACTATGCAAATTATAAAACCGCATGCACAAGTAAGATGTTGGAGTTTACGACTGAAAGCAGAACATTACTTAACATTTTCTACGACTACATTTCGAATTGAATTTTTTTTCGATTACATGAAATCGAAGTTTATATTTGGATAGAACGTAATCAAAGCCTGAGCATAGATGAACTAAAATATTAGTTATTTAATATATAAAATTTTTTGCCTATACCAGAAAATCTATTACGAATATAATATGCATGGTCGAGAAATCGGTGCAATACTTTTATCGAGATAAATGAATATAATCATTTTTATTCATTCTAAGACGAAGTAAAATTTTAAAACGTAAATTATAAACCTGATAATGTGACTCACACGTCATGTGTGTCAAACTAGAAACTAAAATATGAACCTATAGCGAGCTAGAATTTCATGAAAAGCTAACCGAAATTTAATCCACTGCTACAATGATTTCTATCGAGTTTTGCGTTAAAGAAAACAACGCGGTTTAATTCGCCTGCATATTTATGGATTATTTTTTACATATTTTTCGTTTCCTATGCATGTTATCTGTTAGTTATAAAATTTCGTACTTTTCATCCTGTTGCAAAGGCTTTTGGTTTTTTTTGCGTGATTCCGATAAAACTTAAATTTATTCATGTCGACGAAACCTAATTCTCTTATTTTAGAGTAAATTTTCCACAGTGTGCATTTATTGTTACTATATGGAGAACATTTGTTTGAAAATCAGTAGTTATTTTCGTAATGATTTTAAAGGTTGTAAGCCTAAACATCATTTAAAAGTTATAAGACATAAACGCACTTAAGCATCTCCGTGCTTAAAGTCGCCTAATATTTAAAGGTGATCCATAAAAATTATGTTTAATCCTCGGCGAGATTAGTAAAAACTATTAAATGTACCTAAATGCTAATATATGTATTTACATACATATATTTCTCATCACTCCAAACCAGCATATGTAGTGGTCCAGTAGGACGACCGCCACAGCCACCGCTGGGCGAGGATGGAGAAAACTCTTCGTTACATAACTAAAGTGTGAGCTACAATCTGATAACAGTCGGGTCAACTCGTGAACACCGCTGCGATAACAGGCGAAAATTTCACCGAAGGCACCATTAAAACATATGAAATTCCCGAAGTGGACCATCTATGCTTTTAAACGTCCTTTCGCCAATCTCTTTTTAGTGTGAAAACACTTAAAGGATACAAAATTAAAGTAAGAATTCTTGCAAAATTTTGTGGACAAATAAAGATTCGTATGATTTTTGTTTACCAAACCAAGGATGTATTTAAAGGTACCAAAATAATTGTTAAGTCAAATTAAACAATAGGTATCGTCGAAGAAGAAAATTCTAATTCCTAACTCTATTTTGGTTTTAAAAATTAATAAAATATCTATGAAAAAGCGCCATCATCTCTGGTGTTTATTTATTTTCTAGTTTCTTCTATAGAGCCAGTTTTAATTATAGTGCTGTATATGAACCCAACGAGGAATCTCAATATTAGTTAAAGTTAATTATTTTTAATAGATCAGTATTGTTTAGTTGTACTTCAATAGTGTAACAGTGACAGTAAAAAGAAATGAATATGCAGTTTAAGGCTGTGCGTCTAAAAGTATGAACATTTTATTTATGTTTATTTTGATTACTTATTTTTATTTCGGCCTCTAGAATAGCGATAGCAATTAGACAGTTTTACAGTTTTGGTTTAGGAAAAGTCTACGGACAAGGACGATGTTTAGCTGTGTTTCAACTATATAGGGAGAACTTAGAAATGAAAATCAAAACAAATTTTCCCCCGAAAATAAAATACTTTAACATGACAACCCGTTAATGAAAATTTGTAAAAATACATTAGCTTTGTCTACATAACAAAATTTTTCTCACTTTTGCATTATCGAAACTAAAAGTATTTAAATCAATACTAATTTGCAACATTAAATAAGTAACGGTGATATTAGAGTATACCTAAGCTATTAAAGATGTTTACAAATAAGCTGGGTAAATTGTATAGTGTAGACCAAACTCCTGCATCCAGCATTATTCCAAAAGGTCATGGTGTTCATAGGTTAGGTTCATCATTGTAACCACAAATGGAATTTCCTGTTGAAAATAACAAATTTGCAGCAACCTTCAGAAAGCTTGCATCTTCAAGGAAAAATAGTTTATTTCTTAAATGTTCGTAATGCAGCACCGGCAATGGCAACCTTTGGTGGTTGCCTCAATAATGAGCAATAAGTCATGTGCCAGAAAAATACAATTTAAAAACTAATGTTTGATTCTTGATTTTGTGTTTTCAATCAAATTTAAATTTACTGAATATCGTTTTAATGTATGCCCATACCTAAGTTCTTTGGTTAAATCAATTGACCAAACTTTGCTCTTTTTAAAAGAAGAAGTGTGTTAAAAATCGTAATAAATTAATACCGCACTACTAAATGGAACAGTATCAATATAAAGAAATTATATTTTTAAGAACGTACATACTGTAGATCGTACGGGTTTAATGGAGGAAAAACTACTCATGATGTTACAAGGTGTATTTAAATTACATAAACAAGTGCTACGAAGAGCTATAAATAGTTATGTGTTCAGGAAAAATCGAAATTTCAAAATATCCAATATTTAAATATTTTATGGTCTCCAAACGTGTAATTGTAAGAAACGATTTTTCATCTGATTCACAGCAATTACTACACAAATTTCGTTCCATTGGTTACTAATGTCATACCATAGAGTAACCAACACAAGTTGACTTCTAATCCCATTGTACATTTTGAAGCTCGTTTTTCGTGTCTAGTTCATGTCCGGCGACACTGACCGCTAGTGTCAATAAAATATTGTTTATATTATTTTAGGGTTAATTTTATAATTTGTGCTTCACTATTTGTTTAAACAACTAGGGTTCGGTGAGTTAATGCTGCAATAAACCTGTGAACAAATAATCTGGGAGACGAGTTATTGTTTATGATTATATCATTTTATTTGGTTAAAAGAGGTTGTCAATACTGAAATAAGAAACAACAAAACACGACCTATACAGTGCACCGGACAGAACTAACAATACAATTGGCTTCAGCTGTTCCATAAAGAATGAGAAATATGACCATACTTATTTTTTTATTCAAACTGTCAAGATTTTTCAACGAGCTCCGGAGAAAAGTGAGACTGTGGCCACCATTGTCGCCGTAGTTATTGTTGTAACTGTAGTTATTGTTCATCCTATAGTTATACAGATCGCTAGTTACACAACGTTATATGATAGTGACATCAACATCCTTGACCTCAACCCTACTTTCTACTCTACTCTCTCCTCGGCCGGGCTGCCGCGGGTGCGGGTGCGTGCGGGTGTCGTTGCGGGTGTCTCTGGAATCTGTAATAGATAAATGCTCTATCCCTACCTCTACATACGTGTTTCACTCATTTAACTTACATTTTTATTCTGATACCCACAACAAGATCTGGTCCGTTATTACTATGCTGATTATAAAGTGATCTGGTAATACAGAGGTGATTTAAAGTAAAGCAGCTTCCAGCTTTACTAATGTTCCTTTCGTAGATCGTTTTACTGTACTAGAATCCACTGTTCATTTCGAATAAAATCTTTACTCGACTTAAACAACTAAGCATCATTAGGGTTGAATAAAATTAAATAAAATTACTGTAAATGCCTCTTCCATTTGTTGCAAGCATACAAAAAGGTGCATGCCTTCGTACCCTCAAATCCTAAGTTTGCTGATTCGATCACACTTAGTCTATTGCCCTTGGTCAAGTTCACGTTGTTTATTGTTCCACTAAGAAAATCCCCTCACATTCTTTGCTTGCCATACAACTGGATATTGTGACTCGAGTACAAACCCTGATATAACGCATAACTTGGCGTAAACATTGTTTTCCCATATAGAAGTTATAATAGCCAGTTTAAAATAAGTTCCTTCCAGTTCGGTAAAAAAATTGACATACAACCGAACCAACGCCTGTGCCCCGTTGTGCTACAGTTTTTATTTATTTTCACAATTTTTTGCCAAATTGAAAGGGTTACTTATCGTATTCCATGCACATAGCATCTACTAGTCTGCGGTGAGACAAAACTGGCAACGTTGCGGTCCCGTCCTACTGAAACAGCCGTTGCAGTTACTCACAAAGAAGCGTCTGCGCAACGATTATATACACGTTTGCACCCCATACCTATCATAGCATGACAAATGAAAAAAATATATAACTCTGAGATATATCATCAATCTATGGTATATTTGAGTAAACCCACTACATCCTGTCCATACGTGGAATGTCTACTCCAGTATCCGAAGTCAATTGTAACAGTTACTTTTTACTGTACCGTTTGTGACGTAATTAGACATTACCCAGAACAAGCGTGCTCTCAGCTACGAAGGAAGGTTAGGTAAGAGAAAATCGTCGGGTTGACAAACCGTAAACAACACAAACTGTTTCTTTCCTGCTGCGTTTTTCTCGCTTCGCGGAGATTTCCATCACCTTTGCCTCGCTTTTACATCTGATATTCACGCTCCGGCTTGTTCACACGATAAAAAAAGAATAGTTGGGTCGGTAAATTTGCGTAGATACGCGCCGAAATGAATAAACATAATATGAATAAAACTAAAATTCTCTTCTAAAAGGTTGCATAAAATCCACACGATTCCTTCTAGTATATTGACTAGAAGGAATCGTGTGGATAGATTTAATACATTTAAATAATACATTAAATACATTTCGTTTTTTATAACCCCATTCAACCACACACATCCATGCAAAAACATATTATGAACATAAATTTTAACCTACATTTTTTAAGTGGTTATAGAGCCGGCCGGCTGGACTCGACTCTTTATTAGGCATTCGATAACCCCTCAATCCTAGATGCCTTCACAATAAAGTCACTCCATACTCAATAAACAATGCAAATTCACAACCATTCACTACAACTGAACATGAATTTTTCTTATCGGGTCACCCCCTCCCGAGATGGCAGAGCGTAAAAATACGTCGTGTAGAAACAATACGAGAACTTGCAGACGAATGTAGTCTGGGCTACGCTATATAAGGTGGGCTACGTCGTTACGCTGAGATACGGCCGTGTAAACACTGAAAAGACGTGTGTTTAGCAGTGAAAAATGGTAATTCCCGAAAATAAACACGAAGGACAAAGATAGAATCAGCTGTGTGGGCGTGTTTGTATCGGGCTATTATGTAAACGAGAGGTCGTCCAGTGGTCGAAACTCGACCAAAAATATGTAATGTACTCACTTATCTATTTTCACCCCACACTGTAAATAAAACATGTGATTGGAGTTTCCTCCATTTGTTTTGATTTTCTGTTTATATTTCGTTGTTATTTCGTAACCAGCATAGCAACGCATAAGATCCATGTTAATTTTTTCAAATTTTTAAACTCATTTTTTGTGCTTATCTTTGAGCCTATTTAAATTTATAAAGGGATTCTGCACACCTACAGGAAAATAGCTTTCCAACGGTATGCGTAGATTTTCCCTACGATTCACACGAGCTGAGAAAAAAGGTTTTAAAGAAACATGCTTGCCTATTAATATATAGATAGATAGATTAGACGCTTCGTGAGCGTGTGTGCGAGTGTGCGTTTGTGGAAATGGTCGTGTTTCGATCTTTTGCTAAGAATCTGTGGAATTTATCATCTTTGCTGTTTGTGTACTGTTATAATAGTTTATGGTAAATATTAGTGTCGATCTTCTTTTACATGTGTTCATGATTTTGGGGTAAAAAGTTTGGCAAACATAACGAAAGTCACGGTCTTACACATTGCATGTACAGTTGGTAAACGTAACTAACACTAATATTTGAAAGTGTCACATAGGAAAATCACTGACAACGTATAAACCATCTGAATAAAGTACTGAATCGATTAAACAAAGGCGAGATGCGTGCCTATGCACAGGGTTATAAGGATGTAAAACTTACAAGGTCTAGTTCCTAGGTCATATGTTGAGACGGTAGATGTGAGCATGTATTGTACGAGTGTATAAATACAACACAATACATACACGATACATGCAAGTACAAGCATAAAATTTATGTGTATTACCTAATGCGATGCTCAATGTGGTGGAAAAACGTTCAAAATAACCGATTTTCACTCAATTTAAACTAGCGTGTTTTTAATTTAATTTGATAATTTTCTGAAGTATGGGTTATTTATTGTATACAGTAACTGTGCTACTGTGGTAACTCAGAAACTGTTAAATTTAGAAACAACATCAAATGGGGGACTTCAACAATTTATGTCATAAAATTTCAAATTTCTCAAGGAACAACTTGTGTTTTAGGATTGCTTTAGAATGGAAATACAATTTTACAACGTTTTATTCTTAACATTTTCCCTCTAAAGCTACTCGTTTCAGAGCTACATCGTGTTACACATTGGAAAGAAATGGCTTGCTTAGTACATTCTGCATCCTGTGCTCCTAAAGGAGTTAAGTTTCCAGAGTAAATGCAAAGAACGAAGAAGTATTCATAGAAAGTTCATAACACGTTAAGAAATAAGTCTACTGTTTTGCAAATGACGGCCATTTCCCAATATGGCGACTAACTTTAAAATTTGAAAACTTTTATTTTATAATCTTTTTACATAAAAGAGGTGTTCCATAATAAATGGACAAAAATATATGCCCCAAAATAATCTGCCATGTCACAATTAACTATCGACGTTTTTGACACACGATGTTAAAAGAACAAAGCAATTAGTTGGACGAACTTGAACCCTGATGTCAACAAAGTAACAAAGATCGACATATTCGTCAGACTCCCAGACCATCAATAAAAAATACAAACCCCCAAAATAATCGTCCATGTCACAATTAACTATCGACATTGTTGCCACACAGTGCTAAAAGAACAAAGCAATTATCGTGCGACCTTGAACCCTGATATCAACAAAGATCGACAGAATCTACAGACCAAAGGTAGACGAGATGCTTCAAGGCAAGGTGTCCTAGGGTCAAGGTACCTCCACTCTAATCTGTCATTATCTCCAGTTTCATAATGTTTAAGCCGAGGTATGTAATTGAAGATTCGCTAGATCGTGCTACGAGATCTAAACGCCGGGTTAGCGAATTTTATGTCTTTTTTCGCGGGTGCAATTTTGGGCCATTGCTCTTGATATTCTTGTCGCAGGACAGCGGAAAGTGAAATAGATTGCTTTGCTATCCATGGTATATTTAGGAGTTCTTTATTTTGAGTTTAACGTGATTACCACATAACATTACGAAAAAATAGTATTTTCAAGAAAAGATTATAATTTAGTATGTTATTGTCATGGTCCTTTTAATTCTATACAAAATTGCATAATCCCAATATATGTGAACATTACGGTTCAAACGTTATTGAAATTCTTGTGATATGCTAAAAAACCTATCGTACAGTGGAGCCTCGATAACAAGTCACCCTTGTTAACATGTATCATTTTCAAATCCACTTGGATTCATTTTACCCCTAATCACATCTTATTGCAAACCTCACCAAGCCTCATTTAATAATCCCCAAGAGTCTTGTTACCGAGATTCTACTGTAGTTCTCACACTGCTTGCCCATTATAAAGGGTTGTTGACAAGCTAATGTGAGAAAGTGTGACTTGCCATGTTCATCAGCAAAACAAACAACCTATGTAGGTTTACTGCCTAGTAGTTGACATTCTGGTGGTGCACACAATTACATTGCCCAGTTAAGGTACGTTATCCAAGGTGTAGGCCTATGTAGAAGATTAGGTCATCTCTGAAGGTAAGCCAGCGTCTTCGTGCCTCCAATAAACCTTGAACAGTCGAATCCTCCTAGAGATCATTCTCCGGAGGCCGTATAGTTTGTTCACGTCATCATGATTAAATCTGTTTTCTTCCTGGTGTATCATCACGCATGCGTTACGCAATTGATTCGCCATTGGCCTTATGGGATCTGAAGGTCGAGGGATTGAAGCAACTTCTTGGCATCACTTGTTTGAAGGTGTTTGGGCCTTGATTAATGTTGTAGGTGTGAATTGGGTAGTGTTCTTGTAGACGCGTTTAAGTGAATTTTTAATCAATGGGAAAATCCTATGTCAGGTTTTTAAAACTGAACTACTTTTTATAGACTCAGGGCTCGTTTGGGGTACGATGGAGGAGGTGCACATTGGAACCACAACTTTCTCTCTCGATTAGTACAGTATTGTTTCTGTGTGAGAGGAATTGATGGAAATCGTGGATGGTGGAAAGGAAAGTCTATAGCTCTTGGTAGTTTTAAGTTTTGGTACCCCAAATTAAAAACATCCAAAATTGGCTATGATTTTACTGAATTGAAATGGGGGAACAAAATTGATTGTATGTACATTTACAAAACACAAATGATTTGTTGAAATGATTTGGTTTGATTTGTTGTACATTTTTTTGTATGTTGGGGATTCAATGGTAATTTTGTTCTTAAATGAAGCCAAAACACCTAGGTGTCAGAAAGTATCTGGAAAATGCATCATGGGCGATTCAATTACATCTCCGTTCCACTAAATAATTAACCCGGTGCAGCACCAACACCGTTCACACAGCAGACAACGTTCGATACCTTGTTAGTGGACACGTGAGTGATCAGACAACGTGTTGACATTGACAAACAATCCGACTTTCAACGGTAGCGCTTGCGTACCAACACGAGCTATTACACACGCATATGCAAGTGCAGACCAGGCCATAAGTCCGGCAACTTTCTTGCCGCACAATACGCAACCGGGAAAGGTTACCGTATTGTTTACTGGCTATGCAATGACGCAAGCCGCGGGCGCGCGTGCGGCCCATTATCGATATATCGATGCCAAAATCGATAACCGGTATAGCGGTCACATTAGGCCACCGTATAGAGATGTTTATGGACTCTCGCTAATTGTAGTCTATCGATATCGATCTATGTAAAACACTGCTATCTTTTAGTCTAAGTCAATTAGTTGTGGTTGTATAGAGGCAATTAGCGCTGTTTACGTAGTGTTTTCAATTGATTGGTTTAAGTTAAAAAGCCCATCATCGATCACTAACAGTATTGGAATGGAGCAAACCATTTGAAACTGGTACAAATAAGTTGTTTACTGGTTCGAAAATAACACTGTTTAAACCATAATCGATTCACAATCATTTAAGTGATCTCATGAAGTTATAGTCTGTATGGTGAAACCTGTCTCCTGCGACTCCGTCTATCTGTGGAAAGCCAATGGTTTTAGGCCCGGGCGAGTCTCAGATAGACCTCCGGTTAGGAGACAGTTTCAATCATAAAGACTATAAATTTTGTACTTTAAGCTGATAAATGTTTATTGAAATACTGCCGAGTTCGTTAACCAGATTACTCAGGTTGACTGATACACAATGGTTTATTTTAATGTTTTAATTTCCTTCCACAAGATGCATACTCAGTCTTACTAACGACTTTAGATGGCTGTAAATTTATTTGATTATAACGACCATACGATTTGTCAACTCTACAGCATAACAATAACTCCCTAATTTCTAATTTACATTATTTGTTTCAGATGTAGCAGAGCTGCCGCTGAATACTGCGGAAGATTTTAGTGCCAAGTGTCGTGAAAAAAGCCAAAGTGTTAGTGAATCATGAGTTCTCCATCAAGACGTTCCAGGAGGAGGAGTTTACGCCCAAGTGGCGCGGTGGTGCGAGTGTCGACGTGTCGGAACGTGTCATGAAGGTTGAAGACACGCGTGTTGAGATGGCGAACACGGCCGTGTCCGTGCGGTCGTACCAATCAGCTGAGCGCTGCTCCACCGCGCATTCCTTCTACAAGGGCAGCGTCAGCAGCTGCAGCAAACTGTCAGCTTGCAGCCGTGACGAGAACTTGACTCCGAGGATGTTCTTGGACAGGTATGATCGAAGAGCTCTTCACAATTTGTTATAAGCGGAACATGTTGGAAACTCTTTAAGAATGGAGAATCCAAAGGCAAATTGAAGCCCTAACAGAGTAGCGATTGATTCGGTACTCGCAGAAGATTAGGTCTAAAATGTGCTACTGTACTTTGAATTTTGTATTAGCTTTCGTCGGAACATCTTACATCTTAAAGAAATTGAGAATATACGAGGATAAATTAAAACCCTTAAATAACTAATATTTGGGAGCTAAAGGTAGTTGCTACTTTGTTTAAGTAACAGTTTGTTACCGGAATTGAATTGTTAGTATGTTCAAAATTTGCGTAAGAAACTTAACATGTATGACTCACAACGATTACTCTTCAAAGTAAGCTGAACATGATGGAACATGGAAAAACTGGAAAAAACGTCAAGAATAAACAATAAGCTCGAAAAGAGCCTTAGTGAAATCATGAGTAAATTGTAGTAATCGTGGTAAATTGTTACTTTCAACGAGTTCTGAAGTAGGTGCTACATTGACGTAGTCTCAGAGTACGGTACAAATAATTTTGGAAATTCGAAAATGATATTCTTAAGCTTTTCAGTGCAATTACGTAGAGTATTCAGAAATGTTCACGAACCATATCACCTGTTGGGCAGTGCAAAAGTTACAAACTACAGTTAGTTAATGATGAACACCCTTAACAAATTTGGTTGCACTCTAACATGATAGACCACAAACCTACACAAATATTAAAATTAAACGTTCTTCAACATCTTTGGTTGGTTAAAATTTGAAATATCCAAACCAACATCTACTTCGACAAACACTAGGTCTTCGATGCTTCAAGACACGTGCTGGTGTGACTGACAATGTCCTTGTTTGTTCCAGGTACTCATTGCCGCGGGTGGTGAACATCGTTCCTCAGGAGCCGGTGTCAGTGGACTCCGAGGAGGCCGGTCCCATGGCGCTGCTGCATGGCCAACTCCTCATGTTCAGGCAGTACCGCAGTGGCAAGGTGGAGGCGAGGAGTGAGGTGAAGACCAAGCACGGGTCAGACCTCGTCTCTCTAGTCGTCATACCTGACACCTACCAGGGTAAGAGGTGTTTGTAGCTTGGGGAAAACGTCGACTGTATACTCACTGTAGTCTGTGTGATGGAACATTCCTGATGGGGGTCTACCTGGGACTGACAAATGGTCGCCCGACGAGTCTCAGGTAGACAGTGGTTGTAGTGCTTGTCTAACAATCAAATGGTCACTGGTTCTATCCCGATTAAAGTCAGTAGCTATTCGATGGTTCGAAACTGGACCCAGCTGTTAATTGGGTTATATAAATGTGAATCCTGACAACTGAAACAGCTCATGTAGTCAGTAACAAAGCTACAAAGGTCCTCTCACCCATTTCTATATTCATCCTTCACTAAAAAAAAACGTGGTTCTTAACAGCCTCATCTAACGTGAACTGCTGAATGAGCAGGCGCTTGTTCTTGATGTGAATCAATTATATCAATATCCATGTCGTCACAATTAGAAACTTGTTTCAAGTAACTAAACAAAACATTTGATCAACGTCGATTTTTGTGTTTTTGTAAGGATTTAAAAAAAGTAAACTACGTAGGAAATTACGAGCCAACTCACTGGCAAAAAATCGGGAGAAACAAAAGGTCATTTGCGTTTTAAGCTTCGACCAATAATGTTCCCAAATTTAAATCTCTCACTTGTATAGTATTATTTTGGGTAGGACGTGTGTTGCGCCTTACGTTGAACAATTTATCTATGTTATTGCTATCTTCGCGAGACTGGACAAATCATGAATGTCACGTATCACAATCACATGATGTGAATGTCAACGCAAACAATGAATGACATTTAATCAAAAGCAACATCCCGCGGCGCGGCGATACCATTTAGAGACAGACCATTAGCTTTGATAATCTTAACTCAAGGCTGACAATTTATTGAGTTATCCTTGCCTTGGGCCCAGATTTTGGTCAGATACGCCTTGAGCTCCACTCGCTGAGATAATCCGGTCATCGTCGTTGAATGGGAATGAGGTTTGAGGTGTAACTCCTTTGTTTCAACGTAGGCTTACTACAGATAAAGTAATTAGTTTATCTATGACTAAACGCACGATTCCTAACGCGGTTGTTAATTAAGAACTAAGTTGTATCCTGTATTTTGTACTAAACTCAGGAGCACGGAGCACGTAGTAGGCTATACGTACTCTTTTTCAGGTACCTAAGGAAAATATATATTTTTAATCTAGTCATTAATTACAGTTAGGCTTACTCCTATCATTCCATACATTATACCAAACCGGCAATAAATATTCGCATTATGTGAATTCATTACAGCTATACCATCCTACGCGCACAGAGGTATAATTAACAACGTCAAAAGTATTGATGGATTTTCAATAACCTTCATTACCATTATTGATTGAATTACACATGTTTTCCGTCAGCGGTAACGTGTTATCACGCTGACCTTGCTGAGCGTGTGTGAGTGACGACCGTAGCTGAGACAGGATGTTGTAAACAGAGGCAAGTGAGAAGTGACTCTGGCGTTATGCGTCCCACGAAGCTCGCACGTTGGACTAGGACACCCACGACTACTCTCGCTAGCTAGTTGCAAGTGGAGTTGACCATAATTGCATTTCTCTTGAACAAATCTAACCTCGGATATAATCCTCTTAAGAGGAGAATAATCCTCTTTGGGAAAAGTCTAGGTCAGATCAATGTATAAAGGATTACTCTAACTATCGAGTAGCAACTGGAGTTGAACATTGTGATACTCTTGAAGAATCTAGTCTCTGAGAATAAGCCCCTTTGGGAAAAGTCTAGCTCAGATCAATGTATAAAGGATGACTCTCGCTATCGAGTAGCAACTGGAGTTGAACATTGTGATACTCTTGAAGAATCTAACCTCGGAGAATAATCCTCTTTGGGAAAAGTATAGGTCAGATCAATGTATAAAGGACGACTCACGCTAGAGAGTAGCAACTGGAGTTGAACATTGTGATACTCTTGAAGAATCTGACCTCGGAGAAAAATCCTCTTTGGAAAAGTCTAGATCAGATCAATGTATAAAGGATGACTCTAGCTAGCGAGTAGCAACTGGAGTTTTGCAATATTATACTCTTTGAGAATCTAACCTCCAAGAATAATCCTATCCGAAAAAATTCTAGCTCAGTCCAATATATGAAGAACCCTCGCTAGCGAGTAGCAACTAGAGTTGAACATAATGATTGTGATTCTCTTGAAGAATCTCTGATAGGATAATCCTCTTATAGAATTGTCTAGCTCAGATCAATATAGACACGAGCTTGCAAAGGAATGATGAATGAAGTGAGCTTAGCTGGTAACGTAGGCGTGGAGTTTAATAGCTAGGTGTGAGGCTAGGGATGGGCTGACGGCTCAACCATCACTCACATGTCTGGCCAGCGACTTATGTAATTGTTCAGAGGGATAAAGACAGAGAGTAGGCTACACATTTCACGTTTTAAACTATATGTAGTTGTATGAATGTTTTGCGTTTGATGGCTTTCTGTAATGTTAGAAAAATTAGTCGCGATTACCCTACTTTTCTTGCTATCCGACCCTCCTTTAAGACGATAAAGCACCGTGAAACCGTGTTCTATTTCCGTGTGTTATGACTGTACGCGTAGTGCCTTTTACCGCCCCTGACTGTACTTGAAAAATACGCGCTGTAGTTTTGGAACATGCACTTGACTGTTCTTTGACATTGTTTTAGCACGTTTCGTCACAAATGTTTAAACCTCATACATAACATATCTTATATAACACGTACCTACCGTTATGAATTTGGGGTTTTCAGTAAGCTAGGAAATATGGCCCTTTGTAAACTATTTAGGCCTACCTTTTTCCTACCCTACGCATCTATAGCGAGTACCTAGACCTGTAGATGAGAAGACGAGTGTCGTATTATCTTAAGAGTCGGCAGGCCCGCTGGCCGTCTTGGATTTTCTGCCCATACCGGCAATTTAATGGTTGATGCATATTACGGCATTGTTTATTATGATAAAAAGTTGCAAAATATCTCATTTTAAAGCTTTTGAAACCGCGGGCGTGATTTGCTTATATACTTTTTAATTTTAATTTGTATTATTTTGTCAAACTTAATTTAAATATATTGACTTAAACTGTGACTTTTTCAACCTCTGAAACAAAAGTTTTAAAACACCGGAAAGCAATTCACACGGAAAATATATATTTAAGAATCATATAAAATCTTCTCCTCGGTAATGAAGCTTACGGTGAATGATTGTCATGCTTCAACGTGAACGCATGTTTTTTGCTGATCGGCGCTACGACAACCACTGTTTAGCCTGACATCTGACGGTCAATAATGCAAAATTATTGACTCCTGATTAATTACAGAAGCCAGAATTAGTGTTTTACTTCGTCGGCTTTATTGTTGGTCGTGACTATGGATTCAAAATGGTAAAATATTGGTTCAAATGAAGGACAAAACCTTGACTAAAATTTGCTTGAAACCTAATACCTTTAGTTAATTTGATGAATGAACTCGTTAACAATGATTTGTTTGTGTTCACATTTCCGCTTGTCCGACTGCCACGGCCGTGCACAGTCGAGACTGTACTAATCAAAGTCAAATAAAATATTCAACTCGTAGTTAACTTGTATCCAATCGTCGATAAAAATATTCCAGCAATAGCTTCAACAACCGTGGGCGACGCAGTGGATAATTCCCCTTCGATTGTGATCTAGTGAAGTAGTCGAGGCCAGTGGACCGGGGAAACTGCCTAACGTCTAATTAAATATTATGAAACATGCGATGATGGCGCGGCGTCATGCTTGCGTGGTCCTCGGATAGGTGAATTGACTCTAAGTGGTCAGTACTGGTATCAGTATGGTCAATAACTTGTAACGAGAGAGAGGCAGAGGCCTAGGCGAGGTCGTGGATGGGATCCACAGTTTTGACCTAACAGCTTATCTGGAAGTGCCAATGCCAATGGTTAACAATGTTATAAGGACATAAGACATGTTAATTTCCAGTAGACATATTACAATGTATTGGAAAATTCAAACATTCTTCATGCAGAGCAGTTGTAAAATTGGGAAGTGTGTTACAGAGTGTACTTTGAAGTCTACAAAGAAAAAAAAATGTCTAAAACTAATATCACAGAGTTTATCACTATCGAGAAGTAAAGAAACATTTGAAATTTAGGAAACATTACAAAATTAGACGGGTTGTACAACAAGGCATTGGGTGAAGGCACAGTTAAGACAATGACAACTAAAAACATAACTTTGATGAAGGAAGGTCAAAAAAGTCTTTGAGTTCGTAAAAATGGTTAACAGCTAGCCATTGGAACACTTTCTGTTTAAAAGAATTATATGGGAGTGAAAACATAAATGTAGGAATCTTATTAATACATTTCATGTGCACTATTTCATAGCTTTTCTTGGATTTCTCCAGTTTAACATAGGGAATGTCAAGATTATATCTGAAACGGGTATTGTGCTGGTGGACATCTTTACGGCAGTTAAAAAACATTCAAATTCTTTAAAATAATTAAGAATAAATAAAAATATACAAGTTAACAACAGTAAGAATTTTAAAATCATTAAAAATTGGTTTATGGTGTTCAACAACATTGACTTTGAACTACGATGCATGACTGAACTACTGTTATAGTTCAGTACTGTATGTGAATTAAATACTGTACTGAAAATACATTCCTTTGTATACAGAGCTGTTATAAATTAAGAACATTAGTGATGATAGATTTGTAACCATCATTACCATTCCATTCTTACTGAATGACTGAATTACATAGATCAGTACGTCAGTGGTAAAGTTACTGAGAGTGACAACCATGAGTGAAGGGGTAATCTGATGATAGTTGAAGAGTTCCAATTAATTTAAAGCATGAACTTTAGTTTGTCAAGAGTGGGTAAGATAAGTATGAGAAACGAGCGTTAACAAAATGCGAAATGATCAAACGTGGGCATCAAGAAGGCCAATCAGAAAAGAATACAATTGAACAACGCACAAATGAACTTCATGCACTGTTTATATGGGTTTTTCGTATTAAATCAAAGGCTGAATGGTAATTATTTTAAAAATTTGTTTTGAAAAAAAAACTTCTACTAGAACTAAATTATACTCCCAGAGATTTAATTATTTTCTGAAAACAAATTAGGTTCAATTTGATTGAGTTGAAAACACTTGAATTTACAATGAAAGCAAAACATGTCGCCATGTGTATTAGTTAGGTTTGCACTAAGAATAAAAATCTGCATAGAGTTTTTTTTGGATAGTAAACATTCTAAGTTTGCATTCACAATTTAATCCTCCTACTTTGTATCCAGCAAACCATTTGTTTTACTAGAGACCCTGAGTGGTGAACCTCTACCTTAACTTTTTCAGCAATGCTAGAACAAATAGCGACTACATTTAAGACTTGAGACTAAGCGTAATCTGTTTGCCACAGGATGGTTCTCGGTGGTGACCGAGCGTGGGCAGGTGAAGGCAAGATGCTACAACTCTGTACATCGTCTGGTCACAGCACAAGTGACAGCTTTCCTCTGCATGAGTGACATTGTGGGGTACACCCTCAACAACCGAACCAGCGCAGGTAAATAGACATTCCGTATATTCTGTAAGAGGTTGATTTATCTTGCATTACTCCATTGGCTGTCCCCGAGGGAATTGACAACCCCAAAATTTCCCTTCAAGGTGCACCCCCTCTCCTAATATAAAACATTTTTGGTTTTAATTTTACTTTGTATGAGAGGGGGCATCTCCCCAAAATAAAATCCTGAGGCCGCCACTGCAATACTTTTTGACCATGAAGAACCGAAAAAAATTAAACTTACTAGGTTACAAAAGGTCATCAGTTAAATCCTGAGAAAAGTCTATAGCTTTTTGTGGTTCAAAACAGGGAGGGGATCAGTTACTGATCCAAGAAAATTTACAGATTTTTGTGCTACTGGACCGCACCAAAAGCTCCTATGCTATAGTTACAGCTTGAATGCAGTGCTCATCTTCTTAATAAAAGATATTAAGTTTGGACTCAACATTTCTGGATCCTCACAAACTATGTATATAATGTACAACGCTTCCTTCTGTTATTCTTATGTAAGTCACTGGCTCATGATAGTGTCACAGTGTTCGGGTCCGATAAACGTTCACCTTCCCAAATGTTCATCTGGCTAACACTATCTGGACATATTGGTTCGATATCAACTGAATTAACAAATCTTTTTCAGATGGAACAAGGCAACAGTACACCAAGACAAACATCAGAAGTGGTCAAGTATTAAAACTGCTTGCTGTCTACCAAGACTTGGCAAACCAGTCCACTCGCAGTAAGAGGCTCTCGTGGCCTCTGATTGGTCGAACGGAGGCTAACAGATACGCTCAGTGTCTCACAAGTACTGACCAGGTAATCATGGTGGTTTTATGGTATAAAAGACCTTGAAAACGTTCAAGAACTCTAAGGAGTACGTCGAAACCCTACTTCACTAAGAGCTAACCACTTACGTGGAATTTTAAGATTTTCTCTGTCTCAGAAAAAGTAAACTAGTTTGCCACTTGCCAGAGATGTATTTGGAGGATGGTGGAGATTCATGTGAAACTTTAGTTCATTAAATATTTTGTCAACATTTTACTTGGTGAATAAGAATAGAAAAGAAGCTAAGGTTACTGAACGTAGAGTATAAAAAAAACTTGGCATAGTTGTGAACAACAACTAACATGAACATGAAATTGTCCTATCTATATAGATTAAGAAGTGTTGATCATTATCAATGTGATAGGGATTTTTATCATGTCCAAATTTTCCCACCATCCTATTTAAACACTAACTGAAAATTATAATTTATCAATAATCTTCTAGAAAGTTGCTTAAGTTTTATTTTTTTCTGGAGGTGCTGTACATTCCTGTTACAACCCATGGACAGTTCTACGCAATCGCCACTGCCAACACGACCAACGATGATACCGTTAGCAAGGTCTACCAACTGAACAAACTGTTGCGGACCTTCCCACTGCCTGTTAGAGTGCGCATCATTTCCATGCAAAAACCGCAAGGTGAGACAGCTGAGTAAACTGCATTTCAATATTAGTGATGTTTTTCTAACTGAGTGGCTGCAGGTCACAAGCTACCAGGCAAAAATCAAATATCACTCCCTCAATCTCCAAATCACATCCTGATTTTCTGACATTGTGACTCAAAATTTTATTCTGAAAAATGGTTCTTTTGTGATGCTAAATACACAAAAAACATTTTGATCAGTTAGTATTCTAAATAGACAAGAGTCTTCAAGCAATATTTGTTAAGCAAGATCAATTTGGTGATTCAAATTGCAAATGCAAATGTATTTTTTTTGTTTTTCATTGAAGCATTTTTTTACTGTAAAAAATTATCAATGTAATAATGTATTACCGACTGAGATCTATAGAGACACTGATTGCTCCCTATGAATTTATAAATTAATTTAAATCCATGCCATAATCACATAAAACTAATGTCTGACATTTCTGTAGGTTCAATGCTTTTGGAAACCTACAAGAAGGAGGATGTGATATTGACTTGCATTCTACCTTCGCGGGACGATGAGACAAGCAGCAGCCAATACAGGTTGTTGGAGATTGACGTCAACTCAAGATTCTACGTTCTTCGCTTGGGTCGTCGGGACTCAGACGAGAGGCGGGTCTTCCAATCGCCATTGGTACAAAACGCTTTGAGGTACTGCAGAGAAAACAGTGACAAATGGTGTAGGCAGCTGAAAGTGATTCATCATATTTACCCGAAGGAGCACTTAGAGAAACAGGAGGAGAAGGAAAAACCGACAACAAAATCAAGGAAAATATCTCTTGGTGATAAGAAAACAGTTAAGTCTGCTTCGTTTCGGTTTTCTGCTTCTATGCCTGAAGATCTACGGCCGATTAATCGGCCGTTACCGAGAAGACCTGATCAGACGTCGTCTAGACCACAGCCGACTCTGAGAGGTGAGGTGGAAGTGCACGACAACCAACACTTGTACTCAAATGTAGCGGAGGAAGTAGAAGAACCACAGTCACTAAGATCTCAGGTGGTCGCAGAGCATCAGATGGTCTGGGCCACTCCAATCAACAACACTTCCCCGGAGAACAGTTCTACCAGGAAACTGGTAGAGAGAACTCCTCCGAAGAGAGACACCCGAGTAACACCTACACCTTCGATAAGCACCAGAGTAACACCTACGCCTTCAATAGGCACCAGAGGAACACCTACGCCTTCAATAGGCACCAGAGTAACACCTACACCTTCGATAGGCACCAGAGTAACACCTACACCTTCGATAGGCACCAGAGGAACACCTACGCCTTCAATAGGCACAAGAGTAACACCTACGCCTTCAATAGGCAGTATAGACGAACGGTTGAGTGAGGAGTTCAAAACTAAAATTGTAGTTCACGGTGTAAGAGTACCCGGTTTTGACGAGAGCAACTATGCGGACAGAAACTCTAAATACAGAGTCGTTCGAAAACCTGTGAATGCTCCTGAGGTGAGGGTGAAACCATTCTACAAAACGCGAGTTCAAATCGGTCCGGATTACTCGGCAGGCTCGGACATTCCTTACTCGGTGGTTGTGGATCAGGTTTCCACCGCTGATGACAATGTTTACGCTGAGATCGGTGACTCCTACCCGACCCACGACAGACGCTACTTCTCTTTCAACTACCAGCGCAGATTGAACCATAGATATGACTACCAGACAGGTGGAAGTGACGGAACATTCTCTGGCACGACGACTTCGTCTTCAAACGCAGAGGAATCATCCGTCTGATGATCAGTTGTGGTTATAAATTCAAGCAATATGTAAACTTAAACAGTTTTGTGTTGATAGTTCAAAATGTGAAGGTTGTTTGACCAAATTATTCTAGAAAAAGATAATTGATAAATTAATTCCATTTATCTCAAATTATTTCTTATAGATCTGCTGTAGAAGCTTTAATACTGCGAATTCACAAATTTGATAATACATCAAGTTTAAATTGCATTATGATTTACAGAAATTTACTTACAAATTTGTGATCTTGAATTAAAATTATAAGAAATACGCCTACCATGATTCAAAAGCAGAAAAATTGAACATTCTTTAGTTAAAGCAGCTTTTCATGATTAGCGATATTTTATAAAATTTATATTGTATTTAATGTTAAAACTAAAAACAGAAACTTTTCTAGAGTGTGTATAAAAAAAATTACTTTTTTTCTTTGGAGTTATCACACAATTCTTGTAAATAGGTTAGTTGTGTAAATACATGTTTTATACATTCAAAATCAATAGATAAATATAGATTTAAAATAAAAAAAACATGAGTAAATGCAATATAAGAAAGTGTTTATACGATGAATTGAAATAAGGCATGAGAATTGAGCTGAGTTTGGAAAATGACAAGTAAAATGTGCTCAAATATTGATATGTACATATTTGCAAAAACCTGTATATACTTTGTGTAGGCCTACTACCTTAGTTGGTCACTGTACTCTTAAATCTAGGCCAGTTTGTCATCTATAATTTTGATCCAAAATCTAAAATCAAATGGAATCTATTACGAATTTGGTGTTGATTTTGTTTGATTTTAAAATTCATATCCCATCAAGTATTTCAAAGTTACATATTGTATTTGAGTTGCTATCATCTCTCAAATTTTAACACGTGTTGACCAACGGTATCTTATTTTGGATTTCCTTTGCATCCCAAACTAGACAAACTAGAAAATGATTAAATTGTGATTAATTCTGACAATAGACTATTTCCGACTTTAAGGTTTGAACCAGTTTCCAAGGGTCAGAACATTCCTATTCCTTTTTACTATAAATGTTGAAAAAAGCAACATTTTTATTGTTGAATCTAACAAAAGGTAATAAAAGTGAATACATATCTCTATCAGTAATACTGATTTTACATTACCACTATGATATTTTCTATTTGTTACCAAATAGTCATGTTGTATATTCATTTGTACAAATAAAAAAAAAATATTTTAAACATACATGTAATTTATTCAACTCCTGCACTCATTTAGTATTGGAGTTGCCTCTGTTTCACCCTGGGCTGTTTAATGCATGAGCTCTGTCACCTGATAAGATGACAAATTACTCTAAATACAATGGTTTTTATCACTCCCAGCTAGTGCTGATGTACTTATGCAAATCAATGTAGTTTAAAACAGTTGTGCATTTCATAAACATGATTGAACAAAGTTGTTGTTCTTTTGCAATAAGACTACGAGTGTTATTGGATCCTAGTAACAGATTTATTTAACAGGGTGGCCACAGAACTGCTAGAAACAAATTTACAAATTTCCCGGGTTTTCCATTTGTGATTAACAGTCGCCAAGTGTGCCTTTTTACTGGGGGTCTATCCACCATTAAAATGTTGAGATTTGCAATAAACTGTTTTACAATAGTGATATTATTTTACTCCTAGGTCTAAAAAAAAAAACCCTAACTAAACTCTGTTCACAAAATTTAGACCGTTGTAGGGGAACCTATTCCACCCCCTCCACCTGACTTTACCTTTGAAACAACAGCTCAACAGCTGAGGTTTGGCAAAACAAGATCAGCTGCATGATATAAACATCACTTAAGTAAACAACAATGTTAACTTCCTTAATGAACTGCTCAAAAGATGGTTTTGTCTATGTTTGGTAGACTTAATATAGAGCACTTTGCAATACCTGGAAAACTTACTAACCTGAAATTATCATTTCTAAATTGGCCATGTAATAATACTGTAATGTACTTTTCCACACTGTAACATAAAACACCAGATTGATATGCTAGGTTCTAGTACCACGGGCTATACAGCGCCAAGTTTCCGGGTAGGCCTCAGTACGTAGATTTGGGTTGGCCTTCCAGGGTTTGCAAATAGATTTTCAATTCACACTTAACTGTGCTGTTGCCTTGGCTGAGGTTTACCGCGTCAGCGATCTTAAGCATCTGGTTTACCACACAGAAGTCGCCGTGGTCCGGATCAATCCTCACGGACCTGTCACTGCCCCATCCACCACAGTGAAACGCGGTGGCCTTCCATGGACACTAGTCGCCACCCCCGAAATTGTTTCTGTGTTCAGCACACGACATACAGCAAGGCGCTTGGGCAGGACATACCAAGTATGAGCAAACTCCCTCTGAGCCTAGGGTTGATGGTCACTCTCCTGTCATCACAGCTGCAGGCCGAGGCCCATTCTACCCCACCTCTCGCCGTAGTAGGCTACGGCTCATTCGGCCTCACCTGGCTGTCGTTGCAGGCTGGGTCTGTCGTAACCTCCACTCCTGCTACTGGAGGCTCGATTGATATTTCCCCTTCGGTCGCCGCTGTGGTCTGAGCATCTGGCTTTGCACACAGACCCCTGCCAGTGCTGTCGTCTGGGAATCCAGCTTATCGCACGGACCCTTTTACTGCCGTGCCGTTGTGCGGTTATCCTGCTCTATGCAGGGACACCTGTCATTGCCGTCGTAAATGTATCCTGCTCGTTGCCACCATATGAGTGTACCTCTCTTTACTTTCTCAACCGACTGTACTGTCGTCTGGGAATCCGTCTCATCACACAGACCCCTGTAACTGCCCCTTATACCGCAGTGAGCCATGTGATGACCTTCCATTATCGTTAGTTGTCATCTCCGAAATCGTCTACATGTCCACAAGTAGTCCCAGGGGAATATGGTTCAACACACAGATCCCAACGTCATCGCGGTACACTGGGGAACTCTACCTGTTGCTGTAGTCGGGGGTCGGATCAACCACCTAACGTCGCAGCTACAGGCTGAGGCTCCGACCTCACCTGGCCTTCGCTGCAGGCTGTGTGTCCATCGTGTCCCCAATCAAGACTACAGCCAGGAGTCATCGGCCCCATTGGTCTCTGCCGTCGTCCTGGGTGTCTGGTTTATTATGCAGACTCATGCCACTGCCCCTTCCACCGCAGTGATCACGATATTAGAGTATAGGATCTTGGCAAATAGAGGTTTTTTTTTTAATTTGCATTTCCTTGACTATAAAAGCATTGTAGAGGAAGAAAAGTCTCACCGACTACTGACATTGGACTATACACAAAACTTTTGTTTTGTCCACTGACTAAGGACCTTTGTGACTCAAGGATTAAGATTTTAACAAAAAAAAAACAGCATATGCAAGTATGGATTGGTAGCCATTTGACAACTTAATAATTATTATGGATACAAACTCCTACTTATTACGACCTAAAGTTAAATTTTAACATACAAATACACAGCACTTTGAGTCCCATATAGTCCCCTCCAGGCCACATATTTACGACATATTACAAGATAAAGGTTTGTAATGTCCAAAACAAAACGATACTAATATAAAAAAGTCTTAAATACTCTTGTTTTATATTTATATTATTAATAAGTTAGGCCAAATAAAACAAAATAGAAAATGAGAGAATTTACCAAAGGTATAACATATTAAGCTAAAGGAGATGGAAGACCTTTACTTACAACTCAGAAGTCGTGAGATGTCCCAATAAATCTACCAATCTGATACGGTCAGGTTAGCAGAAGAAGAAAGATAGAAAATATTCAGAATCTGGAAGTGAAGAAGGAAGTTACTACAAAGAGCAGTAGAGGAAGAGCTTCTAAAAGAAATAAACTTAAGAAGAAAAATACACACATACTAAGAAGAGAGGGATTAAATGTGGCAGTTGCACTAGGTCTAGATAATTCAAGGCCTAAGTTAAAAAAATTTCAAAATGGTTATCATAGGTTTTGAAGGAGAGTATAGTCGTACAAGACATAGTCTATTATTAGTTTAAACCTCCAATAGCTATTTTAAACTTTTTCTGAGAGACTGGCTTATATTTTTTTTATGAAAACCATTTTGTTTTCAATACTAATGTTGATTTCAGATTCATGTCTTTCAATACTTGTGTTGAGAATGTTGAGATAAATCTTAAATTTTGTCATTGGCTAAATTTCTTCTCCGACATAGTCCGTGATATTACCAAGTCTAAATCGTGCATTAGACAATTATAATTTCACTTACTTTATGAATTACTTTGAAGGTTCAATAAAATTTAAAAATAAAAGCCAAACACTTTATCCACAATAATAACATGATTTTCATAACAATCACTTTAAGTTTCTTCAGTGCGAGGTGTAGTTAGTTTTTTCTTCTTCTTTTTGAAGAGTCTAGGTGAACTTTTCCTCTTTTTCTCCTTCTCATTGAGTGTGGATCTCACAGCCTCTATAGCTGACTGTGGTAGGCTGCTTGAGTTGTCAGCCATGTTTGTAGCCGGGTACTTAAGAGAGAAGCCCTTCGGTCGCAGAGAGTGTTTCAGAAGAGTCTTCAACTTGTTTTGCTTGGCTGCAATTTCTTTCTTGATCACCGACGATGCTCGGTCATTCACCTTTTCGGGCCTGAGGTAAAGTTTAGGAAAGGATTTTTTTATAAACTGTAGGAATTGCAATTTTTCCATTTCAAACCGTATATCAAAACTGGATAGATACATCACTTGATCCCAATGCTAAACAAGAAGTACAACAACACATCATGTTGGAGGAAACTAGCTCAGATCCAATGAGTATTGTGTATGTCTAAAATATAAATTAAAGATTAGAAGTGGGCAAGCCTGCGATTTTCCATCGAGCAGAGCTTTTTTTTAATCAAGTCTTTTTATATTACAGTAGAACCTTGATAACAAGACTCTCATGGGGATTATAAAATCAGTCTGGTTATCAAGGTTGACTTCTTATTGAGGTTTGCAGTAACATGTGTTCATAGGTAAAATAAATTCAAGGGGATTTGAAAAATACACAACAACAAGAGTGACTTGTTATCGAGGGTCTTCTTATCGAGGTTCCACTGTATGAGTTTTCCGTAACGCTTAACAATAAGTTAATAAGTCATGAATGTTTTCAAAATGCCAATTTAATTTCAAGATGATCAGTTAAATAAATTGTTATAACAAAATTGACAAAACAAGGAACTGAGTTTAAAATAAATCAATATATTTTTTTCAAAGAGCAATATTATCTGATACAGTAGTAGTAACAGAAACATAATCATTAAATTTGAATATCTCCCCCAGTCAAGAAATATCTTTATCATTTTTTGGGATCACGCAATAACCATAAATATCACTTGCAGTTGCAGAAACATCGTTTCTTCTACGATCACAGAAAAATATTGAAAATCTCCTGCGGAAGCAGAGTAGTTAACGGCGTTATCTGCAATCGCATAATCTCCCCTGACTATTTTAACTCTGCAGTAACATTGTGATAATAAAAGGTCGGCTGGAGCTTGATTTTCTGACTTGGTGCTCGAACTCTCAAGCTTGCATGCTATGCTCGGCTTGGCTCAAAAATCTGCACTCTCCCGTGACCTCAATTAAACATATTATGTTTAACACCTATTTCATAAATTTAATTCAAGATGCTACAAAAGTAAAGGATACTGTTCATCTTGATCCACCACAAGGTCCATCTCCTCGGCCATTTTCTGTACCCAGTTGTAGCTACTGGTCGCCTTCTTGTACTGCAGCTGCAGAATATCTATGTCCCTGGCCAGGTTCACTCTCTGTTTGACAGCGTCCATCAAGTTACTCACCACTGGGAAACTCGGCAGCTCCTTGTCTGACAGACAAAGTAAAGAGTAAAACGGAGTGGACATGACACATATCATTTAGATACACATTAACTCTTCAGATAACTGGAAACTTCAGGATACATTAAGTTTTATTGTATCGACTAAAAAAACCACCAGGAGCATGGATAAAATATAGAGACCGATTTTTTTCATTGTGATGACCTTAGAGGCCAAAAACACAATTTGTTTAGACGTCATGTTTTCATCATCGTCTCCCGCGATTGCGGGAAAATCATGAACATCTCCTGCAGCCATGTAGACTCATTATTGACTCCCGCGGTCACGGAAACGTCATCGTCGTCTTGCACGATCGCGGCAATATCGGTAATTTTTCGGCATTATTGGCGACGGGTTGCGGTGCTGAAGGTACCGAGATTTCACCATCGATTCTCGTTTCCGGTTCTTTTGCCAAGATCCGGCGGAACCGACATTTGACGTGAAGTACCGACCCATCACTAGTAAAAAAAGTGTGTAGGCCTTTAATTTCAATTTTTAAACATAACTTAACACGTTCGCTACTGAGCGTCGCATATATGCGACGCCGCGGTCATTGCCACAGACCGAGGTATACATTTGAATCTTACACATAGACCGACTGTCACTTGGATAACAGTACACACAGACCACGGGCGAAAACCTGTAAAACAGTGATCATTTACATTGTAATACGCTACAATCGTGTTTGTAAATAAATTATTCTTGTTTATTTGTATTTTTTATAACCTTTTGTAATGTCGCATATTTGCGACGCCCGGTCTACAGCGAAGACAATAGTGAAAATTATCATAGTTTTCTTGAAATAGACTAAACGTCGCATATATGCGACAGTTCATTTTTTTGTGTTTTAAGGTGAAAGTAAGTAAAGAAATAAACAAATTATTCAAGAACAGTTTATAACTGAACAAATATAGAAGCTACATAGGATAATGCAGCATACATACTGCTTACATACATACAGTGATGCAGAAAAGTAAAGACCAGTTTTTCCAACTATTATATGACGTCACCAATCATCATATCCACAGACCAAGCGACGCAGTTGTGCGTCAGACATCTCTGTAGACCACTGCAGGGAATTCAGTGCCTTCAAATAGACCACTACAAAGATATAAGCATTTTAATAACATTAGAACCCCGACGCACATATGCGTCGGCAGTCTATTTTAATGTGACTAGGTGACTAGGTTAAGTTAAGACTAAGTTAATAGGACTAGGTTTCACCCAGTCTATGGGTGAAAACCGGCCGTCGCATATGTGCGTCGCTGGTCCATGTGAATGGAAAATTTCGTACTATTGCAGTAGCGAACGTGTTAAAAGCATCAATAGCTGCTATCGTCCCATAGTTTTTATTAAACCCATAGTGTAAAACTAAAAAATAAACAATTTTATGTAGCGTTGTTGTACAATTAAAGGTTTCGGAGAAAATTCCCCAAAAAAGTACATTTAAAATCACCATGTTATTTCGCACAGTCTGCAGGTTTGCTGAGGCTTCATCTCATGACAGAAGGTGTGTGGTTATTAAAATGTAAAATATTTTTACTCCCATTCTTTGCTGGCATATGTAAATTAACTCTGTCCAGTATTTTTAAACCAATATTTTTTGTTAGGCCTACTTGAGAGATTATTGCACATATGACATTTTCCATCACATTAATTAGTAAACAGTTAATGATGTTCCAGATCCCATCGCCTTTGCTTCATCTGTTTTCTGGAAGGATCTGTGACCTCAGTCATGCTAGACTACAATCTTCTGCAGATGAGTCCATTGTGTTCTCCTTATCTTGTTTGCCTTTACTTACTATACTATACAGTGTCCTGCAGAGATTGTAGTTGCAATTTTCCAGCTTTAGTTATGTTTGTGTACTAGCCTAGTATTGTTATGTTTGTGTACTAGCCTAGTATTGTTATGTTTTAATTACTTTCTTACCAGAGGACGGGATCAGATTTAAGATCGCGAAACATTGTGACAACAATTTTTACTAAACATGATGGAAAATTTCCGCAATAATCTCTTAAATAATGTATCACAAATTTTATTTTCACAAATTGTCAATTTTACCAAACTGAACTTTACCTCTGTTCAGTGTTCTCATCAGTCTGATGTATTGTCGCTGTTCATCCGTCTCTATCAGTAGCAGTGTCAGTCCCTCATGGTTGGCTCGTGCTGTCCTTCCACTGCGATGAACGTAGCTCTGTGCAAAACACAAGCAAAAATAAATATTAACCTTTTGTAACTTAAAATTAATGATTTCATAAAGAGATCAACATTACTAGATAGAATTGTACATTTTTCAACCCTTTAGGTCCCAAAGGTCTTAACAAACCAAAAAGTTTACATGACCAAACTTTAATCTTCCAATCAACAACAAAATAGCTGAAACTGTAACATTCTTGCCACCAAGACTGATAATGTGATAAATAATATAATATGTTACGCTCTTTACTTGTCTTTAGTTTTGTATACGAGGATTACTAGTCCCCCTCACTAATGGCCATAAGATCCATTGTCAAATCCTCAAAAAAATTGATGGTTTATAAAATCCTAGTGACTTCTTTCAATAAACACGTAGACCTAAGTTAACATTTAAAATTAAAAAAATTTTAAAGCGCTAGGATGGCCGTAAAATTACAAAACAAATATACACTGTGAAAAAGGACTTGGATAACTGATAATGACAAATTCATAACGTAACTGGGTATATAGTCACTGACTTTGACGCCGTAGTTGATAACAGTGATACAGACTATTATACACTCGTATAATAGTAGTGTATAATAGTCGTATAATAGTCGTATAATAGTAGTGTATAATAGTCGTATGTTAATTATTTCGAGCACCTGATCTTTCGTTCGCATCCAGGTTCGGATGTGACATCGTAAAATCACTGTTTGAACGCAACTTGAACAAATATTGAATTCACAAAGCCTTATAAAAATATAAATAACCTCGGTCGGTATCAAAGGCTTAATGTGTACACAGTTTCAATTTGATTTTAAATCTAAAAAATATCACTTGATAGCTTTTGTATGTTGTATGTAGGTTACCTCAGAAGTCCTAGGTACTTGGTAGTGTATGACATGTTCTACATTAGGAATGTCCAATCCCCGAGCAGCTACGTCTGTGGCCAGCAACAAACCATCTGCGCTGTCCCGAAACCTGAAATAAAACGATTTTGCCATTCTTGGAAGTTTTACCAGCCCTAATAATGAAAAGATACAATCCTATCCACCCAACAAATGGAAGTCTAGACAAATTATTCTATCATACAAAATCAAACGTGACCAAAACAGAATTCACCTAAACAGTAATCACACTGCAATACAAGCTTATACCAACTTTCAAAGGCGATGGTAAAATGATTTACCCTGTATAAACAAATATACTTGAAAAAAAGACAATACAAAGAAACCAATTTTTTAAGGTATTGTCTTGAAATAAGTATCTTAGTATCACTTTCTTCTAATACCTAAATTGACAAAAGTTTTTGAAAAACATTTTACACATGTATATACAGTGTTTATAATGTGAAACAAAAAAGTAAATTGAATCTAGGTCTTACCATGAGATATATGGTAGTAGCTTATTCCCATAGGAGATTTGCTAAAAGGGGATGTGACTTATGTTTTAACACATTAACATCACTAATGTGCTTAAAAAGCCCAACACCAAGTTATAACTTACTATGGTCAGGTTCCTAACATGAACCAGTCAACAGCAAATCAGAGTACACAAGTATATTTTTATTGCCAGCTGTCCAATTTTGACCTATTGCACCTTAGGCAATATCCTACCTTACGTCAGTAAATTATAAATCAAACAAGCTAAAAACAGACTATTTCAAACTCCAAATTTAAGTCAAACCAAAGTTCCGGTTCCAATCCCAATTCCCAGTTCAATCGACACTGAACAAGAAGCAGCAAAACCCAACCACGTCTGCCATTTTGTTCTCCGTTGGCTCTAAAACCAACTGACAGAACAACTAAAGCCCCCCATACACTATTGAACATGCCACCCGACCTGACGACCTGACCTGACGACGGACCCATCATCCAAGCTGACTTATGTCGGGTGTTTCCCACACACTATCGAGCATGTTACCCAACAAGTCAGGTGAAATATTAGTTCTGAGATGGATTTCGAGACGACTGTAGCTGTTTGAGGGGGATTTTTAGCGATGATTTTTAGAGATTTTTAGAGCCTACGGAACGAGGCTCTTAAATTTTCAATTTTATTTTTAACGAACTTTAAATCACACTCTGGATACAGTTCCTTGCACTTTTCCATCAGAATGTCGTGCTCCTATTTACGCACATGTTTATTGCAATAGAGTTTACTTTTGACATCACACAACACCTTCTGGTCTCTGTAGAGTTAAATAAATTCTGGCCAGAACTGTTTATTATCATTAAATGACATTAGGGAAAATGGGACGGTTATCACACACAACTAGCTAAATACAAGTCAACTGGAAACTGTGGCTAGTTGGGCGAGCAGTTTGACGGTTTCCCACACACGGTCCAACCATCGATGTATAATAACTCCAATGCATAAAAATCTATGTATAATCGGTGTATGTAGTAGAGTATTATACATCGATGGGTCCAACATGTCAGGCGGACGGCTCGAGTCGGGTGGTGCTATCGGACCGAGCATCCGACCTGACATATCCGTCGAGCATGTCGGGTCGGAGCCCACACACCGTCCAATATGTTCGACAAGACGTTGGATCCCGACATGTCCGACCAACATGTTGGATAGTGTATGGGGGGCTTAAAACTGATCGAGTGAAGTGAAAACCCAGCGAGTGTAATTCAACAATGGAACCAAAGAGTTTGAATCACCGACAACTAGCAACATCCATATATATAATACGTGAAGGCGATTTCTACAAAACACTACTCCTCTGTTAATAATGGATGGATTTTTACAAGCAATGTGTCAAAATTAAGTATTTTTTATGTAGACGCCCCCTTTCACCAATTCCTGTATTAAAAGTCCTCAGGCTTTGCCCTACAGGCCATCAAAATCCCAATGTATTTCTTATGAAGAAAATATTTATTTACTTAAACAGACAAATAATTTGTATTAATTACAGATTACAGCTGTTAGTAGTAAACACACATGACACACACAAGAGCATTTGTTTTCAAAGTGAGTTGTTTTCATTTTCGATAACTGGAGTGGAGTGATTGATTACATTATCTTTGAGTTGACTCTTTTAAGTGATCAGAAATTATGACTGTTATTTGTTTTAAAATATGTATAACGCCTGTAATACTTAGCAAATGCTCGAATTCGAGCAACAGGTGCACTAGTTTTAATGATTTTCACAACAACCTCTATTCTACCAGCTCCCTAACCTCAACAAACTGCATTCCAAAAAAAATTTGGTAAAATATTTCCCCAGTTGAAGGAAGAATGGAAACAATAGTTATTTAGTAGTCCACATAACATTCCAAATACTACTACATGTTCCTATACTAGTACCTTTCAAGATTCTTGAGTCTCTGTTTCTGTATCATGTTGGCGTGGAGGGGTAGCGGACGACAGCCAAGCACGGACAGCAGTGATGCCAACCTTCGCACACACGAGATGCTGTTGCAGAACACTAGAGTGCGGCCTGGGTGTCGCTGCAGAAAGTAGAACAAGTAGTAATCCTTCTGTTCATGGCTGCACACTATAGAGGATTCTGTCAGCAGTTCCGACATACCTGAGTGAATCAACAAATATAAAACCATACCAAACAATTCAAATAGGAGTAAATAAATACAAATAACATACATAAATGTAAACAGAGGGTGATTTGGGCTTCCGAGGACCTCAAAACCAAACTGTTAAAGTAGCCTCACACATAGGATACAGTATTACAATGATGAATTAGATAATAGAGGAAAGTTGCTAAAATTAAGTGACATTTGACTAGAATTTTCAGTTGTTTATTTGTTTGAGGACTGTGGTTGGTAGCCTTTGGGTAGATTTTTGTGTGGGTGGAGGCTTAAAGAATTTTGTAACCTTCTTTCACGGTTTTGTTGAGGAACGGTAGGCCGTGGTGGTAGTTAGTTACCAGTCTTACTTCTGGATTAGATTCAGGTGGTTTGAGGTTCTGCAGGGGTTAGTGAGCTCTATCTATTTGGCTGGTGACTAGGTTGTGGGGGTATCCACGGCTTGTGAGCGCTTTGGTAATGTCTAGTTGAATTGGTTCAGCTCTTCTTCAGTGACACAGATTCTCTTGCCTTTAATATCTTAGCTGTAGGGTTTTGACATTTGGTTTTCTTTGGGTGTGTTGTGGAGGTATTGAAGATTGTTAGTAAGTTTTGTGTAGATTCCAGTTTCAATTGAAGTTTGCCAGAATGAAGTTTCATATGTACAATTAAGAAGTTGAGTTTGTGCAGGTGGAGACAAGAGGACTTATATTAATTAAATGGTCGATAAAGGTGTCAAGGTTTATATAATCAAAGGTCCAAAAGACACCATTTTAGCAAATTTCCCTTATAGTGAATAAGCTATTAATTACCATAGGTCTCATGGTAGAACCTGGAACTGGTACAGCATTGCCTAATCTTGAATATCTTACTGGGTTACAAAAAAAATCATCATCTTTCAAAATTGCAGCCAAATCCTAAAAATCTCACACGGTCGTGTAAACATTGACTTCCGTGATCGCAGTGAAAGCGGGAAATTTTCGGTCAAGAGATCTTAACAGACGTATTGAGTATCGGTATCAGGCATTGATTCTTGGTGGGAATGTGCGGGTCTCAAATATTTTACAAATTTGAGATTTAAAAAATCTCGTTAGCTTAAGTGAGATTAACATTCCCCCAAGACTATTTTCGAGATGAGATAATTAAATAAAAAATAAGAACGCCTTTGTAAAGGAAACACAACAACAATGTGATTCTTTACTGTAGGTATTGCAAAGACTCTCTGGAGGCATTTTTAACCGTGTACATCTTTAAAATTGGTAAAATCGGTTTATCTGGTAATTGGTTTATCCGTTATAACCGTGGTCCCATCCATACCGGGTATATAATAGTTTTTACTGTATATGATATAATTATCTCTGAGAACACAAGTGATACCAAATTACTACAATTTAAACTCTTATAGACTGTTTTAATTGTAGTGTGCAAGTTACAGTTTTACGTTAAAGATGTCTTTTTATTTTTATTCTTTCTTATTTAAGAGTTTCATAACTGTAAGCTTTTGTTATTTTGTACGCTCTTTTTCTATCAACCTTTGTTATACAGGAAAATAGTTAGTTATTGTACTTTATTTGTTGTTTTAATAGTGCTTTATTGTTATTTATTAACCATTCTAAAACTGCACAAACGGATAATTCCTGAGATCTATAACCTCATCTCTATATCGTCTCGAATTATGATGAGAAAAAGGAATATCATCTTGAATTTAGAATCCAATTTTATCCGTCCCTATTCCTGACCATCGATTTTGGATGCCGATACTAATGGTAATTGGTGGTATCATGAATTGACACATCCCTATTTTTATCATTGAATCTAGGAATTAAGAGGTTTCTAGTGTGTTTGAGTTCACAATCGTGCCGAAAAGTTATTGCAATAGTATATTTCGTACCTAGAGCCAAAAATGAGGTTTTGCCGATATAGTTGTTAAGTTCGAGACAAAGTCGAAAACTTAAAACGATCGAGAGCTGCAAAAGCATTTCGGTCCATGGTACGAAGTCTATTTTTCACTACACTATACCCTATTACCACTATTCACCACAATAATAATGCACACTGATAGTCAACACAACTACATCTTTAAGGTTATGTGAAGAAATAATTTGAGGAATTAAGCTAGGATTATACTAGGACGGGGACACTAGCGGGGCATTAAATCAAATGGGGGCGATTATACTAGAGATGCCAGCGTCGGATGCTAAAAAAGCCACCGGACGCTCGATTTAGTGCCTCCCAGCTGGGAGGCTGAAATTCAAGCGCCCAGTGACTTTTCACTTCCAGGGATGCATCGGTTGTGGGGCATTGGTTTAAATGTGGCGCATTATACTAGGCGGCTAGCATCCAAAACGCTCTCTTTCGACATGTGCGCGAATATAGGGAATACGCTATTACCATAGGTCGCATAGTAAAACCTGGACCTGGGACCGATTTACTTTTTCGATGTGATATCTCCAGAAGCCAAAAACACCATCCGTTCATGGATCTAAATAACATATATCTGTCCGTAAACACAATATTTTGAGTAATTTTTTTCCGATTTTGATTTTTGGTTGAAATTTGGCTTAAAGGTGTAGGGCAGAACGGACCTTGGAAACGGGGTTTTATGGGGTAAAAAAGGGGTTTTGTCATTTTTGGCCCACAAAACACAAAATTTACCAATTTCTCTCTAGACCATTTTAATAAGCTTAAAAAAATAATTAAATTCATTCAAGTGTTTTTTTACGGTTTTTAGTTTTGGAAAAAATTGAAAAAAGTGTACCTAAATAAAAAAACGGCATGTTATTCTTATAGAAAACATTGTTAACTGGTGGAATTTGCTTGTCTATGGATATATTTTGACGAAACTTGGCCAATTTGTTTAATACTAAGCTATTAATATTTTACTAAAAACCCACTTTATTAGCCTCCCTGAAGCAGCAAACCGGTGTACTCGTTAAACCCAATGTTATAAACAAAAAGTGACAAAACATTGAAATAAAATGGCAGTCCGAGAGGCTAGCGTCCCAACACAAATCACGTCATTTTTTGCTCGAAGTGGGACACTAGCCTCTCGGACGCCAGCATCGCAGACGCCAGCGTCCTAGTATAATCCTAGCCTTAGCAAAAATATTAATAAATAGTTGCTAGGCAGCGGTGTCAATAAAACAATTCTATTGCAATGCTATGGATACTGATTGGGTATTTAATAAGAATTCATGTTTTTACAAAGTAAGCGGACAGCTGATTTTGCGGCCCTAGGTTTGTAAAAACCGGCTTGGTCCCCAAATGACGATGACAGCTGGCATGGCCAGCAAAACGTAACTTTCAGACACCAATTAACGTACGCCTATGTAAAATAGCTATAAACATCATAGTGTGGTGAAAAAGTATTTACCTGTCTTTCTTGTAACATCGACAACCTTTGGGTCAGTTATCCCCAGAAGGTTGATCAGATTTTTTAGTTTATCTCCTGCTGAGACCACGAGTTGTTTTTTCTTTTTTTCTGTAACAAATGAAAAATCATATTAACCTTTAAGCAACTAAACAAACCAACGGTATGTTTGAAGAAGTCAAACTTTAAACTAGTGGGGTAAATTAAGAGGGGGTCTTATAACTATGGATGAACATACATGAAAAGCCTAAGAGAAGAGATTTCTGTTTAGTTATTATTATTTATTTATTTTTTTTTATTTAAAAAGTTATGACACCAGAAGTGATGAGACTAGGCCTTATTTGTATTATTAAAGTACACGTTTTAGCCCCTGAACTGTCATATAGTTAAAAATACATATTTATTTACCTTTGTCTACAGCACAGCTAAATCTGTTATAACTTGTGTTACTGCCACTTCGGCATTATATTGCCATCATCAGACAGAAGATTCAACTAAAGCAGCAGCCGTCACAGTAAAAACACATAACAGGAACATGGACTAACATTTTACATTTAACGAAAATACAAACATTACTGAGTCGTAGTTAGGCGTGCTGGATAAAAATAGTGTTTTCCAACTCTGAAGAAGCAGAACGTTTCTTTTGAGTTCAGCGAAACTTTGGACTTTTGATGCCATGCCCATGGACGATTTTGTGGTGTGTGTATATATGTGATGTGTTTTGACGAGTCCTGGACATCACAGACAAATATAAAGGTTAGTGAAGCCCACAGTAACCTACGTAAATAAATAATACCTCGCCTAAATGCATGTCGTTCAGAAACAGATTGAGCTGTAGACAAAGGTAATAACTGTTTCTAATTTTTATAACTCTGAAAGATCTTGTCTCCTGTCACTTAAACATCAAGAGATGTGTCACTGCCTGAGCTAGACTCCAAGAAAAACCATGCAAAGGATGTAGGCCTAGGTGTTATTATAAAAAATCAGCAGGTATGTTATACATTTCACTGAAACTAAATGCATGACAATAATATATCAAATATTACTACAACAATAACTTATATAGGCCTAACTATTAGTACTTTATTTATTTCTTTTGTTTCCAAACAAGTTTTCAAATCAAAAAAGTGGCTTTTCCATTTTCAACCCCTACTAAACTCATTTGAAATGTTAAAGGTCCTTTGTGATCAAATTGTGAAAGTTTCTCAGTAGGCCTATTCCTAAAATCATTTAAAAAAACTGAAATACTTACTCAGCTTGGTGTGCATGGGGAGACTGTGTACCAACGTGAGAGTGGCTGAAAACACAAAGTTCTGCCGCAGTTTCTGCTTGGCAGGGTCCGTGTTGATCTTCTCCAACAAGGACCGCAGCTCTGGGAAGTGGTTGACTTCTGTCATGCGATCAGTCTCGTCTATAGCCAGGTACCTTGACATACAAGACAAGAGTTGAATATCAAAATGTGATTTTAAAAATGGGTTGATTAGTGGGATGGTAACACATTAGGATTTATATTTTCAGAAAAAAAAAAATGCAAAAGGGGACACTCAGCTTTACATACACAAAGGATTAACTGAGTCTTTTCTTGTCATTTTGCTTCAAAACTGAAGCAAGAACCTGGATGAAATGCAGTGAGGTACATTATTTTGACTATAGTTGAGATGGGAATGGATAAGCTCTTGAGACATTGTCCTACATGCGGAGGATTGTAAACATTAACCGATCTAGAGGTAAACACTAAACAAAGCAGCAAATAATCTGGCTCCTTTAGCAACAGAGAGTAGATGTTTAAATCACCTTACAATGTAATATCAACAGTCAAGAGTGCCAAAGTTTGTGTAGGCTCACCTGATGTTTTCAATGTCACTCAAGTGAGGCTCTCCCTGGTTCACAAGTTCCCACAGACGTCCGGGCGTAGCCACTACAATGTGAGGCTGATATTTCAACAGCCGCTGTTGTTTTTCATGTGACATACCTCCTACAAGAACCACCACCTAAAAGATAATAAAAAAAGTCACTAAAAAAATAATTATTTCCCAACGACCTTAAATCAAATACTTGTAGGCCTACTTGGATTTGGTACCAAAATGTCATATTCATAGCAAGTAATGTAAAATGTAAATAAATTTAAAATATTAGTAAGCAACGACAAACATAATAATATCATGTATTAAAGGTTAAGTTTGGATTGATGATCAATAGTAGTAGTTTAATCAATTAATTCAATAAATATTTTGAGTAAGCAACACACACTTGTGTGCGTATTTTAAGCTGAATATGAAGGCAAGATGGCAGTAGACTCCTAGTTCCCTACGAGTGGATTTAACTACTCTGCAGATTAAACTTGAACGCCAACAAAAAAAACTAAATAGGCTACAAATAATATTAACCCTTCCCGAACGGGTGACTGATATATCCGCCGAAGTCTTTGGCGATAAAGGACGGGTGGCGGATATATCCGCTAAAGGATTTTGATGTTCCGGACGGGAAGCGGATATAACCACCTTCTTATCAGACAGACTGGCAGGTGCTTGAGCAGTAACCCCCCAAACTTGCGCTCTCCCCCAAACTCTCCCCTCTCACCCACGCCAACCCCTCTCCTACGTCTCCCCTTCTCCAACACGCACCTCCCCCTCTCCTACACTCCCCCCTCGTCGTTTCGCACTCTACATTACATTGTCTTTATTTATTGTTTACATATTGTTCTTTATTTATTACCTAACGTTGTCATGGTCATATCTTCAAAGACGGGTGGCGGATATATCCGCTGCTTTTCTACTCATCCGCGGACGGGTAGCGGATATATCCGCATAGTAAAAAACAAATAAAAAATTATTTTGACAGTATGAAATGATGGATTGTGTTTATTTTATGTAGCCTATACTTGTAAAACATAACACAAATAACAAAATTAAGTTATATTTTTTCCCCGTTCTATGTCACGATTTTGCCTGTCTGGGAAGGGTTAAATGTAGGCTATGTTATACAGCGACAACTAAGATGTTTAGTGTGAAACATTAGAGTTATACAGTTGTTTACTTCACTGACCACCGATGAGTGACTGATTACAATTACAACTAACGAGTTTCAAGTTACACTTCGTAGGTGATTTAATTTTGGTCATTAAAAGGCCTAAGCTTGCTAATAATATTACGTGTGAAACAAAGTTTAATGTTTTCCACAATTCATTTAAAATATTTTATTAATAAACAACCTGTGTTAAAGCATAGGGTTGCACTATTCACGATTGCTCAGCCACTCATTAACTTATATATAATCAGGAGTGAGTGTTCTCGGCCTACACTGTCCTTTGAAATACATTTAGGCCGACTAAATCCATAAATGATGATTCACTCACTCACCTTCAAGTCTGTATACTTGAGTGCCGAAGTGAGGTGGTTTTTGATCTGCACAGCCAATTCTCTGGTGGGAGTCAACACAAGGGCCCAGAGTCTCTGCGGAGAAGACTGTTTCTTGTGTTTGCCGAGATTCACTACCTTAACACAGCCAATATCTTCATTATCAGCATCGTCCTTATCACTCTCTGAAGAACTGCCACTGTCTACGTATGTATTCTCTGTAATTAGTTAAATAATTAGATTTACACCTGAGTCCAGCTTATCTAAACACGCAGTTATGGACAAAAGATTACTTACTGTAGGCTATTGTTTATATTAAACTAAGCAATGTGTAATACTAACAGTAGTATTCAGCCCAACTAGGAATTTGGGAAACCGGGAATTCCCACAAGAGTTTTAACGGTCGGGAAAAAGTATGTAGACTTGTATGTAAAATTTTGGGGCCGTACAATTTTTAATAATTAATTACAAATAGCCTATGTTCATTCATCAACTGTGTTCTGTTGGCTTTCTTTTCTATCAATGTCATTGTGAAGTAAGGAAGATTGAGATCAAGGGAGATGATCATGGGTGCTGTCTCGATTATGACAGATAGTGACAGAAATTCCTGCGAATGTCAAAGATAGGCCTAATCACAGTAACGCAGGAATAGGATATTGCTGTGACAGAAGGAAGAAATGTTGCTACATGACCATAACGGTTGGCTTACAGTTTGGATTTTTGTGTTTTTAGCAAATTTCCCATATAGGGAATAAGCTATTACCGTAGGTCTCATGGTAAGACCTGGACCCGGGACTGATTTACTTTTTTGTTTTGAGGTCCCCAGAGGCCAAAAACACCATCCGTTCAAATTCATATATATATTTGTTAATATTTAATAATAATTAATATCAGTTGTACTTATTCACTTAAATATTTAATATATATATACCTAATATATATATGTGTCCTTTCATGATAACTCGAAAAAAAAATATCCAATTTTGGTGAAATTTGGTATAAACAAGTAAACCTACATTTATTCGAACGAGTTCAGGAACCAGCATGATCGGACCATGGAAACGGGGGTTTATGGGGGGTTTTATGGGGTAAAAATTGGGTTTTCCTATTTTTGACCCTAAAAACATAACGTTTTGGAATTTCTTTCCCAACCATTTTGTAGAGCTTAAAAAAATAAATAATTTAGTTCTATTGAAGCATTGTTGTATGCCTAATGTTTACGGAGAAAATTAAAAAAAGTACAAATTAAAAATTCCCATGATGTAATTTACTTGTTTATGGATATTATGTTGATCAAATTTGGCAAATTTATTTATTTCATCCTATATTATTGACGTTTGGTCAAAAAACACTGTTTACCTTCCCCGTAGCAGCAAACCTAAGGTCTCGTTAAATCTAATGTTATATGAATTGGGAATAAATATGTCTTATTTATGGAAATATTTTAGTAAATATGTAATCAGACAAGTTGAAATTCGCTTCTTCTGCAGGTTTGCTGCGGCGGGGGTATTTTAAGTTTTGTTAGTATCACTGGTATCTTAAAAGGAAAACACTTAATGGGAAAAGGGCAGTGTCTAAAGCTTATGCCAACCATCAAAACTCTTTACATAGATAGCCCAGACACTAACCACTGTAAAGACACAAAAAGATTGTTAATTAATAGGGAATCTTAAAAAGTTTGAGAAGCGTCTCTTACCCCAAAACTTATGTTATTTTTGATAAAACATTGATCATAACTTAATCTTACCAACTGGTTGGTTTTTAAGGTTTTCTAGAATTCCGTTGATGATTGGTATTCCGAAAGCTAAGGTTTTTCCACTCCCAGTTTCTGCTGCTCCAAGAATATCTCTTCTTCCCTTGATAGCTGGAGGGATGCAGAGTCTCTGAACAGAATAGTTTTGAAATGATCACAAATACACATTTCCATTGATTAGTTCTGTGGACTATGTAAGGCTATCACTACCAAGTAGACCTAGGCTACCGTACTAATTTAATCGTTTGCTCAGATTTAACTTATAAAATAGCCTAACCGGAGAGCACAAAATTTTTTTTTCATCCAATGAGGTTAGGTATGGAAGGGTATGGTATTTTTATGTTTTATCAACTTTTATTTCATTTTTGGGCACTTGAAACACTGCTTTCAACACATCAGATTTAGCTTGAACCTACATAGCCTACATAAAATAATATTATTTTGGTAGGGTATTAGAGCTTAGTGTGATGAACTTTTGAGGAACTGAACATAAGTGCTGGGATTCATAAAAATTCTCAGCATACCTATCTCATGTACGGAATCTCGTTCATGAAATTATGTGCTAGGAATATGCCCATCTTAGTTTATCGATTTATAACACCACTGGCTATTTCACTTGGACCCAGGGTTGCCTCCCGTCCGGATTCTGCCGGGACAGTCCCGATTTTGGTTCCTTGTGCCCGTATTTAAGTTAAGCCTATAAGTTAATCCGGGTGGGAGGGGGTCCCGATTTTTTCCTGACCTAAGGTGGCAACCCTGCTTAGACCTGACAATGCAACAGCACTTTTCAATATCTACTTCAAAATCTTATTTGTCTTACTTGTATTTCTGTTGGTTGCGTAAATCCTTGATCTGTTAGAGCCTGTGCAATTACTGTTGGAACTCCTAATGTCAACCAAGGTAGAATGTCGATGTTTTCTTTCAGGTCATCGTTTGTAAGTTCTTCCCTCTTCTTCCGCTTTGGACTGGACAGTTCAGTTTCAGTATTTTCTTTTGACCCTTTGGTTGATTTATTATCGTCTTGCAGAGTAACCTTAAATTTGTTAATGACACCTTTAGTTAGATTTGTTTGTTTCTGGCTATTACCTTTGTGTTTTCTCTTTCTAGTTTTGGATTCTTCAGTCATAGACCTTGGGGAACCCACACTTGTTGATTTTTTTAAAGAGTTGGGCAATTTCAACTCATTGTTTTCCAGCTTATATTCAGTTAGTTCTTCTATACCTATCAAACCTTCAACGCCACCAGTTAACACTGCTTCATTTAGTTCAACTGGTTTCCAGCCAAATGATTTGTTCTTTACTTTTTTCATTCTTGAGGGGATTCCGAAAATATTTTTGGATGCTGTTTTTCAATAAGATTTCATAACATTTAAACCTAGACTAACGCGCACAGATCTAAATATTTTATCAAATTGGTCAGCACAACAGTAGTTTTGGTAGTAGGTAAAACTTGTTTTTTGTTTTAGATTTCAAAAACTGTAAGAAAGTAAAAATTGTGAATAAGGTTATAAGCACTGAGCTATAATTCTAACTGGAGGTAGCACTGAATGTCAAAGATGCGTGTCGCCAGCCGCCATGTTTGCGTGAGGTGTGAGTTATAAGAAGCCATATTATTGCTATGGCTATTATTATACTTGGCTTAAAATACCTACTTTGTATGGTCGCCATTTCAAAGAAAATTATTAAAGTATTAAAAGTATTCAAGTATGACAAAAATACTCACTGCTATACCAACCTAGTTATAAGAAGCCATGTTATTGCTATGGTAAGAAAACTTACTGCTATACCAACCTAACAAAATCAGCGACTCGCTTTTGACAGACTTCTGCCATGGCAGTGCTACCTCCAGTTATAATTTTAGCTCAGTGGTTATAAGTTACCATCTATCACCAGGTTGTGGCCAATAATGACTTGACTTTGACTTAGGTTGTGTTGAGTTGAACTGTTGAGTTGAGGTTAGGTAAGGTTCGTCGGAGGCGGAGGTTATATGTTTGTTTATGAAGTTGTGGCCTTTTTTATCTTGTTTGTTTGAAAGCAGGCAATTAATATTACTTGTATGCAGCCACTATTATAATAAATATATAATAATATATCATATATACAGTGTGTAAATTAAGTATTGAAACAAATCTGTATTTTTGAAACCGAAATAGATATAAATATTCTGTTTGTGGCAATAGATGTTAACAAAGGTTCCGCAATTTTTTACATCAAAAATATTTTTAACCCCCCTTACAGGGTAGTGAGTAGGGGGTGTCTCTTTGTATTTCAAATATTTCTTTGTGTTTGTTTTTGTTATTTACTTGTCTTGTTATATGTTTTGAAGGCTTCATGACGACCTCCTAGGAGCGACAACCGCGTCTAGGCTTGACAATGACGCAATAAGTGTGCGAAACCGGTAGCAAATTGAGATTAAAACTGAACACAGTTAAATTGAGCTATCAGGTGTGTTGATGTCTTTCCAGTTATTTTGCCAACATTTTGACCAAGCCAACAACTTACTGTAAAATAGCATATTTTATACCACATCAATCATCATAGTTCAAAAGATATGAGAGAAAAAAAAAATGTTGACAGTGGTACCTACACTTCAAGTGTGACTCACGGTCGCGATGGGGGGAGGACTCGTAGTAGGACGATGACGTCATTAATTAGTTCAAATTTGCTCCACAAGCGGCGCGCCAGACGGACCCGGGATGAAGATGATGACGTCACCGTTTCTCGCGACTCGCGAGCGGAGAGAGCAGGGGTAACAAATTCGTCTGCTACTTGATTTGTCAACTGTTGAGTTAGGTTAAGAAGCATTAATTTACTTGCAATAAGGTTTTTTGTAATAATTAGGCCTACAGTTTGATTAATTAAGTTAAGTGGATGTTAGAACGTCAGTTTAATTCTTGAGAGTAATTAAGTGAACATAATTTATCGATGTATGTAAATTAATTTAATAAGTTAAGTTAGCTCTTAAACTCAAGTAAGTTAGGCCTTAAAACTATTTTTAACTGTGGGTGTGGGACATTTACATTAGTGAAGATATGACACTGTGACAAAACACCCTTAAATTTTAAATGATGTATGCATAACTTAGGGCCTAACGATTTCATTTCAATAACATCCATCCAGTCAGTAACTTAGTTGGTTACACTTAGAGCTATCCCCATTAATTTTGATAACTACTTGGCTGTAACCAGTAAAATAAAAAAAACTAGGTTAACATTAAAAAACAAGCTTGAAGCCTTTGAATTAAGGCTATCTAACTTAGGCCTAACTTAATCATTTGAGTTGTTAACAAATCAGTCGATAGATAAATTTAAAAACCTTGCCTACTTGGTCAGAATTGATCTGAAACTAAGATGCCAGATATAGTCTGTGGAAATACTGTAAGTTAGCACCTAATGTTCTAATAAAAAGCAAGCCTCGACTTGAAAACTAGGTTTGCTTTTATAGCAGTGAAAACCAGTTGAGCGTAGCAATCATGTTTCATGGTTTTTAATGAAACAATAAATATTTAAAAATTTTTATGGATATAATACAAAATACAAATGTTACCACACACTGCACTGCTAGCCTTTACTACTTCCTTCGGCTGCACTTTACTTGACGTCCTACACTCATTCGAATAAAAATATCGATCGATATATCGATTGCTTCATTCGATATATCGTTTGGTTAGTTAGGTAAGGTTAACCTAACCTAACTAACCAAACGATATATCGAATGAAACAATCGAATGGAAATATCGAATCAAAAAAACAATCGAATGACTGTAGGACGTCAAGTAAAGTGCAGCCCTTCCTTCAGCTCTTCCTACGTCGTGGACCTGTTTCCCTTCCTTCCCATGGCATTTTAGAATAGCCGATACATTAATCTTAATGCCACAAACGGTTCCCACACTCAGCACCTTTACTACTTCCTTCACCACTTCCTACGTCGTGGACCTTCTCCCTTCCTTCCATGACCTTAATGTAACTGCCACAAACGGTTCCCACTTTCTGCACTGCTAGCCTTCACTACTTCCTTTTCCCCTTCCTACCTCGTGGACCTAATTCCCTCTTCCCTCCCTTCCCATAGCATTTTAGGATTGCCGATACATTAGTCTAACCAGGGCAGCGTTAAGGGTCAGTGAAGCCCTGGTCAAACCCAAAAGCAGCGCCCCCTTTTTTCCTAGTGCGGGCGGACGGTGGTTGGGGGGCACCCCTAAACCTCCGGTGCCCCTGGGCATATGCGCAGTCTGCCCGTTTATAAAAGTGGGCCTAAATCTAACTGACACAAAGGGTTCCCACACTCTGCACTACAATAGGTTGGTGTGTTGCTATAGAAAATAAAATGAGTGTTTTTTATTCAAATCTTTAACGCTTAATATGAAATAAACAAATTTGTCAAAACAAAAAAGTAAATCGGTTGGTGGTCTAGGTCTTATCAAGAGACCTGCGGTAACAGCTTATTCCCCATTTGGAAAATTCACTAAAATTAGGTGTAATGGCGGAGGCCGTATTAAATAAAAATAAGTAGTTTTTTAAACGATAAATACTTACCTTATACCATTGTCTATTGGATAATAGTCAAAGCTTATACCTAAATATTGAGAACTCACAGTACCTAAAATGTGCTGTGGTCAGGGAAATTAACAGAATTCCGTCAGGGAATTCTGTTAATACACTCACGTCACTTAAGATATTTTTGTGGGAACCCAGTTCAAATACCTTGGGAATTACTGGTAAAAGACTTAGGTCGGTATGAACTTACCTGTTCAAGAGGCTTCCCAGGATTTGGGATGACAATTGATTGTACCATTTTGAAATGAGCTGGTACATATTCCAGTCTTAACATTGTATTAAATAACATGGTAAAAACTTAATTCCTTTTTGTGGAAGCTCTATAAATATTTTGCCAGTTATGAGGTTGTAACCAGGAGCCTTGTCAGAATGAAGATCGTTGACGATGATTGATTTCACCTACGATGATATTTACTTCTGCAATGAGAAGTCAAGTTGTAATGGAGACTACAAATACTCAAATATCTCTTCCTCGTTGTTTACTTCTGCATTTGATTTGAACACATCCTCAAAGTATTGAGCAAAGGCTTCTCTGTGTTACATTTGGCCCAGGCAATAAGACTTAAAAAAAAAGTTAATTTAAAGCTTAGGTCGTTTCATAACTCACCAGGAAATGCAGGCTCCCCCGGTGAAACAAGACGTCGCGAAATCTGCCAACTTACCAATATGGGAGCCGTGTTCACGACTGGAATGCTATCCACCCCCTTAGCAAAATATGATGCTATGTAATAGTAATTTAATTTAGGTAATTCCGTTTGATATTAGAACAGTTTGACAACAAAACTTGTGTTTCCGTGACTGGAAAACTCTCCCCCCTCCCGATCTCTGATGTCAACATGACGTAGGAACCTGCTTGGGGGGGGGGGTAGTTGTCCGGGGGACAGTCTTCCGGTGACCCACTCCCCATAGTGAATAATCTTAGGCTTATAGGTGATAGAGATCGGGTACTTCTCATACCAGTGATTATTGATATTATACAGGGTGTTCATTTGAAAACTTTCCATATCTGTTGTGTGCAAAGGTAAGGCTTTTAACACTTGTTTGTTCTCATTTCCCCCTAATTTGGACATGCCAAATCCAATAAAATTATTTTCAATTTTGAAAAATGCCCCAAAAGGGCCCAATTTGGGGGGCAGGGGTGCTTTTTGAGAAATTTTCAAATGTAAACATGGGTTGTGTGATACATCAATTTAAAGGTCTAATCACCCCGATCATTTTGGTGCAAAAAAAGTTTAATTATCTTAAACCGTATTTACAGGGTGGGTCAAAACGTTTTAAAAAAGGACTTTGAAGTTAAGTACCGTATTACCCTAACTACTGAACGGAACAGCGCCAAATTTCTTTCCAAGCTTATTCATGAGCTACTCTTTAAGATAACTTGTAGTAAGGGCATTTTCCAAGTTATTTTCTGATTTGAAAAAAATCTCAAATTTTAAGAATTAAAGAAAGCTGAAAACTCCAAATTCTTAAATAGCAAGGTATAACAAATTTCATACGACGTGAAAGGTCCTTTTTTAACAAACATTTTACGTACTTAAGTTTTCGTTCTATCTCTTACCGTTTAAAAATTGCAGTAGAAAAACATAATTTTCTACGGTAAAATTGTAACTAGTTTTCTAATAAAACAGCCAAAATTCGTCTCTAGACACATTAAATGGTGCAATAACTGAAGGAAACAATTCATAATTATTTTTAGGCAGATAGGCAAACAAGTCATTACGTTTTACTTTGTGAAAAACAAATTTTATAGCTGATGAGAAAAACCCAAGCGTGGGCCGCTTTCTGTAGTACCATTGACTAGTCAATGGTAGTACTAATTTCAAAAGTACCATTTCCTGTAGTACCTAATCAAATATGGTGTAAACTTAAAAAAATAGACTTTATTTTACCTATTGGTCAAAACAAAAGTGTTCCAGGATAACTGCAAAGTGTTTAACAATAGATATCCAGGTATAACCTTGAGTCATATGGCTGTAAATGATTTAGTTAGGAAGTTTTCTGAAAATGGCTCAGTTACCGATGAGAAAAGAACAGGATGAAGGGTCCAAGATCATTCTGACACACGTAAAAGTAGTCGATCAATTTGTTATGAATCCTACTACATCGTTGAACAAAGTGCAATGTGTTTTATTAGAAAACTAGTTATAATTTTACCATGGAAAATTATGTTTTTCCACTGCAATTTTTAAACGGTAAGAGATAGAAAGAAAACTTAAATACGTAAAATGTTTGTTAAAAAAGGGCCTTTCTTGTGGTATGAAATTTGTTATACATTGCTATTTAAGAATTTGGAGTTTTCAGCTTCATTTTATTCTTAAAATTTGAGATTTTTTTAAAATTAGAAAATAACTTGGAAAATGCCCTTACTACAAGTTATCTTAAAGAGTAGCTCAAGAATAAGCTTGGAAAGAAATTTGGCGCTGTTCCGTTCAGTAGTTAGGGTAATACGGTACTTAACTTCAAAGTCCTTTTTTAAAACATTTTGACCCACCCTGTAAATACGGTTAAAGATAATTAAACTTTTTTTGCGCCAAAATGATCGGGGTGATTAGACCTTTAAATTGATGTATCACACAACCCATGTTTACATTTGAAAATTTCTCAAAAAGCACCCCTACCCCCCAAATTGGGCCCTTTTGGGGCATTTTTCAAAATTGAAAATAATTTTATTGGATTTGGCATGTCCAAATTAGGGGGAAATGAGAACAAACAAGTGTTAAGAGCCTTACCTTTGTACACAACAGATATGGAAAGTTTTCAAATGAACACCCTGTATAACAACCGCTTTAAATGTTAAGATGACCTATTAAAATGTTTATCAATTGGATTCCTGCTATTTTGCCAGATTCTTCTCAAAATATATCCATAAGAATTAAGCAATCAAACTACGTAAAACAGTTTACTTACAGTATCCTCCAAAAGATTAACAAGGAAATTTTGAATTTTTTTTTCTCCGTTACCAATAATTGTACAAACACTTTAAAAATGTACTAAATTATTTTTATATTTTTAAGCTATTCAAAATGGTTTAGAGAAGAATTGGGAATTTTTATGTTTTGAGGGTCAAAAATTAGAAAAACCCCATAACACCCTGTTCCCATAGTCTGATCATGCTGGTTCGGGAACTCATTCAAGTTTATCCTGCCCTACACCTTCAAGCCAAATTTCATCAAAACCAGACAAAATGACTTGAGTTATCACGTTCACGGACACATATATAGTTGTTATATATATATAACAATTTGAATGAATAGTTTTTTTGGCCTCTAAGGACATAAAAATGAAAAAGTATATCAGTCCCCGGTCTAGGTCTGATCGTGCCACCTACAGTGATAGTTAATTCTCTTAATACATTCGATATGCTTGATAGGGTCACATAAATATATCTTAAGACTAATATTTTCTCACTACTTAAACCAAAAATAGCAATATAGGCCTACCTTGGACAAATTGTAAATATTAATCAATTGAAACAAAAGAGTTGTTGAAATATAGTTTTATTTATAAAACACACATATTTATTTTCCAAAGCTAGCTTTTAAAATTTAGGTGTTAGTTTTGTAAAGTAAAAGAATAAATTGTTAAATTAAAAATAACTATTCTTGGTCTTTGTTTCCAAGTGTTGGGTGTTGCTTGGCTCCAGAACCAGGAATATTGTCCCATTTGTTCCTAAAAAAAATTGAAAAACTATAGTACAATATGGCAATGTACATTGTTGTAACAATATTTTTGGTCTGTAGACTGACTGGCATAGATTTAAAACATTGACAAATTGATCGGCTGTTGGCAAAATATTTTTCCTACAGTTACCTAACAATGTACATGTTCTCTCACTGATTTTAGAAAGCAAAGTGGCCAATTCGCTCATCAGTGAGACAATGTTAACATTGTCTCACTCTAATTACTTTGTCTCAATCACTCCAGATTTGCAACGTGAAGGCACGAAATAGTGAGCGTGTAACATGCAGACAAGGTCCTATGCACGCAAAATACGTTGGCAGCACTGGCTGTAAATCAGCTGGTCAGCTGTTGTATCATTAAATGTAATATTAAAAGTTCACTTCTGTGTAAAAATATGTCACGTTTCTTTAGCATTTATTTGTTTCATGGTAACTGTAGGGAAAAAATAATGTACAACTCGAGTGCAAAGTGCAATTGCCTCACTCGAGAAACCATTCCACACTCGCCTACGGCTCGTGAGTAAGTATTTCTCTCGAGTGAGTCAATTTCTCCCTTTTCTCACTAGTTGCACAAATAACTATATTAGAGAGGAAGAAACAGAATAGACACATCTTTTCTGACTGCAACACTTGAAATAATTTTCACTCTGTAAAAAACATTCATCGTCAATTTTTTATGTTCTGGAACTTAAGTGCTATATTTTTCACTATGCCAAGTCATAAACTGTACCTATACAGTAGAACCTCGCTAATTCAAAAACCTATATAATTAGAAATGTTTGTCTGTTCCCCTCACAAAACCTCTAAAATTAAAAAAATAATATACCGATAGTACAAAGTAGTTTTAAGCTTAATACAGCCTCTACAATTTGAATTTTGTTGCCATAATTAAAACTGTTACTTCCAAAATTCAAAGTCAACCTCTACAATTCGAACTGCTTTACCGTAAGACAAAAAATATCTTTGTTGAAACATGAACTGACAATCCGTCCCCCAAGATGTGTTCATTAGTCTCCATTCTCTCAAACTCCACACTTAAAACTGGGACCTCCACAATTCAAATTTTATTTTTCTGACCTCTATAAATCAAACTCTCTACATTTTAAACTTCCCATAGTTCGAAATATATTTTCTTTCCTCTGAAATTCGAATAAGCTAAGTTCTACTAGGTACTAAAAGCCTACTCACTTACCACTACTAAGACTTAAATTGTATTTGGCTCAGACCTCTTGATTTGGCTTGTCCGAGCCAGTCTTTGATTAACTGCCTCTAACTCAGGGTCTGTCGCTTTAGCCGAAGATGCATGAGTCTAAACATAAAAATAACACAAATTTGTTAGTGATTGGTTGAATTATGATTAAGATCATAAAATCAAAAATAAATCTAAAAAAGTTGTTGGCATTAACAGATTTAGGTAAACATTTACTTTGATCCTCTATAGTCTATAGGTAGCCTACATATTTTTGAATGTGATGAGTGACTACCTGAAGAAACATTAAGAGGATAGCTTTGCAATACTGTAGCCTACAATTTTATTAAAATGGTAAATTAAATCTTCTCTAGCTGGAATAAACATGATTTAATTTTTCCCAAATACATGTTGGTACATACTTGTAAACCAACTATCATTAAACTATAGGAAAGCCTCGACTGTCAGATGCTTCAGCAAAAATTGATAGCGGCTCTGACCATTGCAGTGATCTCGTATTTGATTGGCTAAGCCAAAAGGGATCCAGCAAGAGACTACCGTTGACTTATCGCTATTGACATTAATGCACACATGGATATGATTACAAAATAATATATTAACTTACCAAATAAGGTAATCTTGATCTAAAACAAAGATCAGAATTCAACACTCGTTTCTTCTTGAACCGTACTGATCAGATGTTACTTTTGATGCCTTGCATTTTGTTGAGCCACCTTCAAGGAATCTGTAACAAGACAATAATAACTTAGTGTAAGTTAAACATAAAGTATCGATTTTTTTTGTCGAGGCATATACATTTTAGGTAAAATGGTGTTGGTCAAGTTCATCGGGTTAACATATATCATTTGTCTCAAAGAGGTGAAAGGTGAGTTAACTTAGTCTTAAAATTGATCAAGATAATGCTTTGACTTAATGTAACCAAACATGCATGTAGGCTAGCCATTTTTAATTCATTAACTAAGACATAGTTGGATGAGCCACTTCAGTAACTTTGTCGTTCTACAGCCAGTTTATACTGACACCCGCAGAGCTTCCTGGATCAAACTCGCTATCGGCTTAGTCATACAATTTATTCATCCTTCATCCATCCCTTGCGATCAAACTGTTTTATGCTAACTTACCGACAAGTGTTCGTGCCCTATATGTTACCTGAAACAATTTAAATGTGTATATACTTTGCCAGAGCCTACTCTTAATTTTAGGCCCTGGTAATTTATTTTATAAAAGAACATTTGACGAGCCACTTGCATTTCATAAAATCTGAACCACATCCGTCAGTTAGGCCTACGATTAAAACCTAAGTTGTAACTTAATAGGCCTAGTATTTGCCTATCTTCAAGACAAGATATTTAAAAAAAAAAATGACGCAGTTTATCCAGCTATGCTGGTCAACAACGCAGCTTTGGTAATAAGGTAATAAGGTAACAGTTTGTATAAAGCACTGTCTTTATTTCCGAAAACACAATACAAAGTTTTAACAATTTCGCTACTGTTAGAATCGGCTCCGCATTACAAGACAGCAAAAAGCAGGCAGCTCCAACGATACCTTGTTTAGGTGATGAGACCTTCATGAGGCTGAAAGTTCTAAATAACTTACTGTTGTAATGCCTTCAAATGCCAATTAATTCAAACTATGAACTATGCCTAACTGATAAATAAGTAGTAAATAACAAGTTAGTGTCAGTAACTTAGTAACAGAAATCTTGCAATAATAATACTGTTGTAAGTAATGCCAATTCAAACTATGAACTATGCCTAACTAAGTAGCAAATAACAAGTTAGTGTCAGTAGTAACAGAAATCTTGCAATAATAATAAAAATACTAAAATACTCAACTCTTGTCTTCTGCTGCACCGATCGATGTATCAACATCAACAACATCAAGCCTAAAAAAAAGTAAAGTTGATGACGTCATAACGGTGTCGGCTGCCTGACTAGAGTGCTGCCCGTGGAACAAATTTGAACTAATTAATGACGTCATCGTCCTACTACGAGTCCTCCCCTCATTGCGACCGGTGTGACGCATTCCTCAGAACGACCGAAACGGCACACGGAAGATTTCTCAGGTGCCGTTTGACGTCACTAACTGCTGACGTCACTTTGAGGGAACACCAATACCGCAACGATACGATTTAGAGCCATCGGCCTCGGTGGGGCAGTGGATAGATCAAAACAAACCCAATTTTTTGAAAAAGATAAAATCATTCTTAATTAATCTGGCTCCCTATAGTATAGATGAGTTTATAAATCAAAAATGAATTAGCTGTCCATTCTAAAATAATTGTCAAATTTATGGTTAAGCCATTTAGATTAAGTTTTATAACTAATGTTGTACTATGCTTTGACACTATTCATGTATATAAAATGTATAAAGTGAATAAAGATAATTTGATTTGATTTGATTTGATAGTGTTGCGGGCTGTTAATCCGAATGTTCCGGGTTCGAATCCCGCCGGCGGCACTAACTTTTTATCAACAATTTTTTCATATCAGCAAGTTTGGTTGGTTTGGTTAGGTTATGACAGTTTAATTTTATAATTAAAAAAATTATAAAATTGAATTTTAGGCAATTATAATTTTATTTTATGAACAAAACTATTTTTTAGATTAGTAAAACCTTTATTCGATTTTTCCATTATCAGCACGTTTGGTTAGTTTGGTTAGGTTATGACAGTTTAATTTAATAATAGAAAATTATAAAATTGTCTGTTTCTTCAGACGCAGCAGTTAGTGACGTCAGCAGTTAGTGACGTCAAACGGCACCTGAGAAATCTTCCGTGTGCCCCACCGCAGAACGACGAGGTGGGAATGGGAACACAATACTGTAACGTCTTCACAGAGAGTCAGTCACCAAGTCACCTAGACAACAAGTCAGCCATTCAACGAGATCAGCCTAAAAGCATAACATTTTCTCCTGCTTAAATTAGAAGTTTGAAGTTTTCTACTTGATTTCTAAAGTTTCTACAGGTTTAATTATTTGTATACTCAGTTTTTATAAGTGTTTATTTATTTTGTTACCTTATTTGTTTTGTTGGTAAAGGGGGCTCCAGACGTTCGCCAGTCGCCAAGCACGAAATATTTGATGCTCGGCGATGTAGTTGTATTGCTAATCAGCGATTAACGAGTAGACGTCTACACACATGTGTTGTTTTCCAAGCAACTGTTTGTTTCGAGAATAATAGGAAATATTGGTTCACTTTCATATGTGCAAAAATACCCATAATGAACGGGAAAACACGAGCATGAATGTTTGCTGCTTGTCAAATTGACAAACACCTATCCAAACACTACTCGCTTGGATACCTACACTAATAATACCTACAATATTGTTAGGCACAAGTACTACACAAGTAGTAGGTAGGTAAATAAATTAGCTAAACGATTTGACGTTGACAAAAAATCGCTAACACTAATCTGAAATGTGTATCAGATAAACAGAACATGTGATTTAAAGTACAAGCTTGTTGTTTTTCCTAGTGTATTCACAGTCTTAAAATTAACTTTGGAGTATGATTGGAATCTACCTTGTCACTGGTTCAAAAATAAAGTGTCAATCATTCTTTTGTAACACAAACAAAACATATCAATCTGCTATGAGTAATCGAGGAAATTATGAAAATATATCAATGATTATCTTTATTTAATCAAATGCTCAAAAGTTTCTATAATTCTATTGGTTGTCCATTACTTACTGGGCCATTCATGTCTTTCAGTTCAGTGAAAGATTATTCAGTAAAACCTGTTTGTACACCTGTTTGTTGTTGAGGGTGTCCCGGAACTCTCTACCAAAATGTTAGAGCATTGTGCCTGGAGTTAAAAACCTATGTAAATACCATATTTAAATTGGCCGCAAGTGCTTATTTACTTACACAGTCGCCATTTTGTTTTTTCACTTATTAATTTTTTTCTAAAGAACGGTTTAACATACGAAATTTAAACTTTGCACAAACATTTATGACAACTAAGCAAAGCTAGAAAAAAATTATGAAAATTTTCCAAATTCGTCAAACAAAATGACGGCCATTTAAAATTTTGTTTCTTAAATAACTCAAAAACCGTTGATTTTACAAAAATGGTAAATGGCCGCCATTTTGTTTGATGAATTTGGAAAATGTTAATAATTTTTTTCTAGCTTTTCTTAGTTGTCATAAATGTGTGTGCAAAGTTTCAATGTCGTATGTTTAACGTTCTTTACAAAAAAATTAATAAGCGGAAAAAACAAAATGGCGGCTGTGTAAGTAAATAAGGACCTCCGGACAATTTAAATATGGTATTTACATATGTTTCTAACTTAGGAACAATGCTCTAAAATTTTGGTAGAGAGTTCGGGGTCACCCTGTATATTGGACATGTTTTTTGATTCATACCACAGAAAAGAAAATCTCCGCTGCAGCAAACTTGCAGTCTAAAAGAATAATTCCATTCGCTTCGTTAGCAGGTTTGCTGCGGCTGAGATACTCAAATGATGATTGATAGGCCTAGATTACTAATGGAGGATGCCAATTTTTTCCAATATTTTCATAAATTTTTAAAGTTGAAGGACGTCCTGGGTGGGGATATCTTTGATACCTTCTCTCCTTTATTTGAAACATTATTATACCACCTAAACCTGTATGTGACATACACTGATCCCCTTACATTATTGTTGTATTAAGTCTGTTGTAGATTTAACAAGTTTCACTGCAAATCGACACGTTGCTCAGTTATACAATTTTCCAATACATGATTTGACACAAAGACTGTGGCCACTGGCTTAACTAAGCTGCCTAGCTAGTTTAGTCGAATGGACCAGAATGTGGAGGGAGGATGGCAAAGTGACTCAACAATACGGTATGCCATGATGATTGTAGTACGTTTGTCTCTAATAAAACCACTCGTTATTTGATAGCCACACCTCATATTCTTACCAATCACCAAAGAGTCAACCACACAACTCAATATATATTTGACTGAATAATATGAATTAAAAGACTAACTCAACCTATCTCAAGAGATAAGCATGGTGGTCTAGTATACAAACAACACTGAACAAAAAGGAATCACTTTTTGATCCGCCACGCGCAATGCTTTTTACAATCTTTGGTTGGTATGTTTGTTTCCACAATCCAGAATACTCGGATTAAAAAACTAAGTTTGGCTTAGATAAGAAAAACCATGTTTTTAAAAAGGTCTTTTACAAATTGACAGGATATTTTCAATTTCAATACTGTTAGGTAGCTGGTCAATAGCCATTACCTTGGTAATAGTTGAACTTGATTTTTTTTAAGAGGTTGGCGGCCTCTTTTACCTTGCATTGCCCGTACACATGTGCTACAGAGGCTTCTGCGTGGACCGTATCCAGCAAAGCAAGGGGTGAGCCGGGAAAGTACAATGATGAACTGGACTGTTAAAAAGTAGTAGTGGCAGGTACCAGGATCCAAACCATAGACTAACCAACACAAGTAGACTTCTCATCCCATTGTAAATTTTGAAGCTTTTTTCAGTTTTTTACTGTCTAGTTCATGTCCGGTGACGCTGATCGCTATAGTGTGACGTAATTCTGTTTCTATTATTTTAGGGTTAATTTCATGATTTGTGCTTTACTGTTTGGTTATATAACTAGGGGACGAGTTATTGCTTATGATTAGATTGTTTTTTTTTTAGACAAGATTTAAAATTACTGAAATAACAAGAAAAAATTAAAAAAAAAATACAACCTCTACAGTGCATTGGACAGAACTACCAAAAAAATTGTTTTAAACTGATCCAAAAGGATGAGAAATCTACTTAGGGAGTATGTTTTTGTTTTATCTATGATCCAAACCCACAACATCGCTGCCTTGGGCCTAAAGTTTGCGGCACTACCAACTGAGCCACCAACTCACCAATCAATTCAATTCAACAATTAAACTAATAATTTATTTTCGTAAAAAAATACAACCGACTTCAAACGCTCTAAAAAGAATGAAATAATTTCAATAAAGTAAACTTTTGTATTAGGCAAGCTCACGTATTTTAAGTCGGCGCAGCTCTATGATGATTTTTGATTGAAAGAGGGTGTCCATATTGCAGGTGACTATCTATAACCAAAGATGTTAATCTGCATGTCTTTTTCATAGTTATGCGTTAAGTGTTATTTTATTACCATAATCAGAGATCGGCATTATATTGGTATTAACGAGTATATTTAAAAAGATTATAACGCATTTAACTTTGAAAAGTAACGTTTTAATGCTAAACTAGCTTATTTTCCCTATCATAATATCAAACTAAATTATTTTCCTATTCATATAGAACATTTGTGTGTGTTATTTTCATAATGTATTTATTCTGAAGTAAACATAAAATGCAAGAAAATATTTCCTTTAATATATAAACAAAACAGTTTAGTATGCTTTTTATATATTTATGTTATTCAGCTACAATTTATTGATTTTGATTTTCAAAATACACACACAATATTCAATCGTATTTGCAGTTTGAGCTGCGCCGACTTGAAATACGTGAGCTTGCCTAATACAAAAGTTTACTTTATTGAAATTATTTCATTCTTTTTAGAGCGTTTGAAGTCGGTTGTATTTTTTTACGAAAACAAATTATTTCATGATTTTTAGTGACTGTATAATTTTTTATATATTAATTACTTGAAGATTTTTGATAAGCAAAACTGTTTGAAACAGTCAAAAGTTCCACAGAACAATCATTATTTTTAAACTGCTTGAGTCACCTGTTCAGGTTACATAATCAATGGGTATGAAAATAAACATTTTTATATATTCCTTAAGAAGGAAAGAGTTGTCCATTACATTAGGCCTAATGAAAAACTAATTGTATTTTCTAGATACATTGAAGTGTCAGACATCATCGTTTCCTGCCATCGGTGTACTTCTACATTATAAAAAGAAATACAGTAACATCTCAAAGCCTTTTGGAACGATATGAAAGTTATTCCTCAAATACCAGCACTAAAAATCTCTCAAAAGTGGAAAATTGGTCGTTAACACGTATAATACCTTTGGAAAATATTATATGAAAATTGGTTCACAATACACCTTTATTTGTCAATATCATACAGCTATTCACTGAAACATATATGTTTTTGTAAGTCAGAATATTCAATACTAAAAACAGAATTACTGTATACACAAATCAGATCAAACGTTAAAATACATTTTTTATAGTAACCAAAACAAAATGCATTTTCTCAATGTAATTAATTTAGGCTCCATGGCAGAAATAGTTTATTGATCAATATGAAGCAACTGTTTCATTAAGAATTGTCTGTAGCTTCATTTAAATGGTTTTAACTAACAGCTGAAGGAATGCTATTATTATTTAATGCCTTCTCTGCACAAATGTCAACAATCTGCAAAAATGTAAACAAAATAAATGTTGAATATTTAAGGTTTTCAGAATTTTTCACCGAAACAAATATTATACTTAAACATAATATATAAGGTACCAAATAGAAACTCTCCTGGTTATTTTGGTGGTGGAACCACACTGATCGGTAAAAGAATCACAGAGAAATTGGTGAACATACATAGAAAAAAAAAAACATCGCCACAAACAAATTGAGAACCTCCTCCTTTTGTTGGTAGTGGGGAAGTCGGTTAATTAAAGTACACAAGGTTTCAAAAAAGAACCAGCTGTTTATAGTCCAACATTTTTATTTCATTTAAAACATTTTATTTTGTTTTTGGGTTAAAAACTTATCTCTTTCTATTTACATTAAAATAAATATATAGACGAGACAGTATCACATGACGAGCGAGACGGACCTGCTGACCACTAACTGTATTTGTACTTTGGTGTTTCTTATGCTTAATTGTAGCTCATTATTGCGATTTCATTCTAGGTAAAAATGCCCAAACAGCTACCTCAGGAAGCAGATATAACACACAAATTCTCACTGTTTAAAACAAAGTGAACAGTTTAGAACATAAAAAAAAACTAATTTTATATTTATAAATGCCAATCCTTTTTATTTAATTTGAAATTTGCATTGCACTGCTTCCTTCGGTTTAACAAAAGTAGTCCTGTAAGTGTTTAGGATTTTGTACCCTGAATGTCTTTAAAAATAAAATATTCATAATTCTTAAATCTTTCGAGTCGGTTTATCAAAAGCATTATTAGTCCAGCCGTGAATTATTTTTGATTCCTCAATATCAAATACACAAATTGAACATTACTTGACAGAGATGTTAAAATTGAGACTTTGTCAGTTTTCTACCAGGCTAATATAAAAAATACTTGGTTGTGCCTTTGTGGAGGGAGACGTCCAATACAGACATTTCAACTGCTCTGAGAGACCTACAAGGTGGGTACTGAGCCACAGGGTCACAGCTTATCACTTATCTAATAGCCATTGGGGATTGGTCAAATTTGAAACCAAATTCTCAAAACTTAGTCCACGTTCTAACCACCAGATCAGCCGCGACAGCTAGACTATGCTTTTGTTAAACCGAACCCTCAAGATGATTCCAGCATCCGTACACATAATACTGACTGAGTCGTCCCACACACACTGTTCGAAACTTGTTTGAGATCGTACGATATTTGGTTTGTATAGCGCCATAACACTCCTCACTCACGCATGCACGGTAATACTATTACGAGATAATGCATACGATTCCGACATATTACAGCTACGATACCCTCTACAGGGGGTCTGAGGGTCTAATGCTAACATTCGAAACAGAGATTACTATGTACATGACCGATGTAGACGAAAAGTTCAACAAGTTTCAATTTGACAACTACGTAAAAGCTGTTATCTCATTACGACCTGTGAATTCGTAAATACGAATGAAATAAACAAAGCAGTAACAGAGAACGTTACCTCACACGACCCATCTACAAGCACGTTACACACCAGACATATTGAAATTCACACTGAACACATTTCACACACGTCCGACAGAAATCTTACCACAAATCGCGGATTACATCTACTGTCCACAGACAGATAACTTAACTCTACAATTTGTGCTCTGTGTACACACACGTTACAATAATATAGAATCGTAAAATAAATAACGTTATTGTGCTCGTGATTCTTCATAGCCTATTTACATTAACTCGACCAAACTGAATGGAAGTTTAAAACTCTCTTTGCAATCAGACTTAACCTAAAGACTTATAAACTACAAAAATATATTAAATTGAAAGTTTAGATTTTCCACCCTGTGTTTAAAGGAAGATTTCTGAATATTTGCAGATCATGGGCTCCTTGTGGCCAACCTTTCCATCTAGTGTTAGGATTTGTTATTAAATTTAGGACCTCCTCCAGTATAGTATATGATACATGGTATTCTTATATGTTGGAGTTTAATATATTGTTAATAGTTACTTTTCCTGTTATATTTGTGTACATATAACGTATGTCAAATGATACCCTGTAATTTTTTACATTTTTTCGACATATTCTCATTCTACAAAGAAATTAACCTTGGATGGAAATACCATACCTCAAACATACCAAATACAAACCGACAGGCCCGCTGTTTGCATGTGACACACTAAGAGCCCAAGAGGTAATTGCGCTCCCTTCCTCTCTCTTGTAAGGAAATTTCTCGCACCCCCAAAAGGCTAAAACCTTTAGCGCCCCTGGGCCCGGGCCCATTTACTGAAGCAGCCCTGCAAACTTGGTTCAAAAATCACTACTTTTTATTCAATCCTACTACAAGAAGGAAGATTAACCCATATGGGAAACCCACTACAGTAGACTCCCACTTATCCGGACACCTTTAAATCGGACATCGGTTTAACCAGACTACACTCGGCGAAAATGACATCTCTTTAACCGGACAATTTTTATCAGCACATTGGTTTAACCGGACTAGATTACCAGGAAGTGGGCGGTACTGAAACGACTGTTCTCATGGGAAAGATTTGAGACCAGTGATCACACGTCTATTATAAAATGCTCTCCTAAATTTAAGTCAAATACTGTATACAGTATGCATTTAAACGGTCCGTTTTAACGAGTTTTTGGGGATGTCGGTTTAACCGTAAAAACCGTTATCCGGACTGGCTTCGTTCCCGAGGAGTCCGGATAAGAGGGAGTCTACTGTACCAGCAATTGTGTTCAAAACCTTTCTTTAAACACAAGATGATAAATTAGTAAAAGCCTTGAAAGAAAAACAGATATTTTAAAACTTTTCACAAATAACAGAAATATCAAATAAATAATTTTATTTACATGTTAAAAATATTTCCCCACAACGGGAGTGTCTCAATGTAGAACATTTTTGTTACAGTAATCTTAAATTAAAAACAAAGGCAAAATTATACTACTTATAACAGTCTTAAGTACAACATATAAACAAAACTTGTCATGAAAATACCTCTGCACGTTGCATTTGAAAACAAGTTTGAGCTAATCTTTCTAAACTTAGTGCATAATTTACATAAAATCCATTATGTATTATAATTGGGTAAAAAAACAGTTATTTTTTATGAACTACTTTAGTGAATGCAATAAAACTATGTTACATGCGCAACAGTTTAAAGCCTGTGTAAACAAAACATTGACGATTAAAATGTTCCAGAATGCTTTCAGCATATTTCTACCAAAATGTTAATTATATTCGTAAAATGTTACTTAAAAAATAAAATTCTAATTACAAAAAAAATTTACCACACACTTATCTTTTTTTTGTTTTGATAATATTTTAAGTTTTTTTTTTATGAATGCCTTATGCATGTTTCATTTCTAACTCGAATGATTCTTTTGATAGGCATAACTTATGCTACAAAAACAAATAGTTTTAAGATTTTATAAAATACTCTCACATTTAGATAAGCAAAATCCCTTTGTAATATGATAGAAACTATTATTGCATAGTCTTACAATCAGCTTGAATTTCAAGCGTAATTTTTCCTGTTCATTTAGGCACACAAACACAATATTGAAAATGAACAGTGTCGGTACAGGTAGGCCTATGCTTTAGTGTAACAATGAAAGACAGTAGTACAAATAAACCAACATTAAACATTACATTACTTCTAGGTTACCCTCAAATTGACTCAAAGCAATGTGGACGATTCAGGCAGGGAGAAAGTTTCTAATGTAAGCAATTGATATAAAACAAAACAAAATGTGCCATCATGAACATACAATTTAAAATATGTATTAATTTTGGGATAATTAGTAATTGAAAATTTATTTTTAGGCTTTGAATAATGGAATAATTCTATCTTTCGTTTCAACAATTTGTATTCAATTTAAATTCTTCCATTTGTCAATTTCTTTAACACAATAACTGGAATGACAAAATTAGTTTTTAGTAGAATTATTTTTTTAAAGAAATCATTTTCAATCACTAATTGTTTTCTTGTTCCATTTAATTTTTAAATTAAGTTTTATAACTTTCTTATATTTTTTTTGTATTTTTTTGCACTGAGAACAAAACTTGCTCCCCGCCATATGCGCGCCTAGCAGCACTTGCGGTTGTTGTTTGCGCCGGAATGTTGCTGCTGGCGATCGCTGCGTCGCTGACGTCGTCCGCGCGAGTTCACTTCCCTCGCCTTGTTGTTGCGCTCAAGCTGATTACGATTAACAGTCAGCGACTGCTTCTTCTGAAACTGTAACATTCAAACATCCATTGTTACTTAATTTAAAAACATTAACACTCAAACATGTTTGTACCCTAGTATTACAAACAATTTTTAATTGACTTACCACTACACAAAGTAGCAAGTTATTTGAGATGTATTAAGACAATAAACGAACACACAAGAACACTAAGTTATATCATTCATGCTCTAGTAATTCCAGAAGTAAAATAAGGTTAGCGTCAGACCTTCTAATTTCAACATAGGGTGGTCAACTATACTTCATTCACAAAATTTAGGCGATTTTTAGGGAAAAAGATCAATCCCCTCCACTTGATCTTAACTTTAAAATAATATCTCAAAAGCTGAAATTTGCCAAAACCTCAATCAGTTGCAATATATGAGCAAAAAATGTAGTGCGGGAACTTCCCCTCAAACCACAAAAAATTTGTGAACAGAGAATATAGTCACATAATTACATGTTTGTATAACACACCCACTCCTAGAGCTATCTATATCAAAAGTGATAGTTAGCTTTTGTTGTTGTTGCCTGTCTTGTTTGTGTCACCCTACCAATTTCTTGCCAGTTTGTTTACCATATTCAGGGGTCTTCTTAAATTACATTTCTTGGACTGAGGAACAGAGGATGTAAGACCTCTCGCTGTGACTCTGTCGTGTGTCCAGCATGTTGTTTGACCAACCTGACCGCACGAGTGTAAATACTTTTGAAAGAATACAGTCTAGTATGTCTACAGTGTCTCTTATAGAACATACAAGTCTATACATCACTTGATAAGAAGATAACTTAAGAAAACCCCTGAAGATGTCAATATGTCAAACAAGCTGGCAAAATGCATAGTGTGATACAAACATCTTACCTCCTCAAGAACACAGGCAACAACAACAATAGGTAGGTGATACAATATAATTCAAGTTCTTGAACCAGGGATGGCAAAAAAATATATTTAGCCGTGCGTCTCAAAAAGTTTTCTTCGTACATAACTTTTATTGCCTAAGTAGCAAGATTGAAAGTACAAATCTCTTTACTCTAGTGTATATCTGAAAGGGGTTTCAAGTGTCATAGGCAAAACATTCAAAAGGTAAACTGCATAACATAATATGATATATGATGCATACATTTTAATTTTAGTGTCTACAAATCTCTTGGTGTATGAAACCTTGCTAAGGCATATTTAATTATGGATTATTGGAAAAATTGTGTGCATATATTAACAATTTACAACTAACTAAATACATGAAGAAAATGTAAAGTGTGGAACTATTCAATATAGCACAAGTAAAGCAGGCTCCAAAACTTCAACCTTTGCAATGATTTGATATTGATTTCTGTGCAAGACTCCTGCATGTTCCATTACAGTCTGAAATTAGTTACTGAATTTAACTACAGAATATCGCAGCATTTCAAACTTTGTGTAAGCTCATTACAGATTTTTTATTATAGAGATAGTAAAATTGATGTTGGTTTTTTGGTAACTTTTTTTACAGGTATACACTACCGTAACCGTTACTTTTGCAGTAGTTTGAAAATATGCACAAAGTGACTTTTCAACTACATTATTTTTAAATAGGCTCAAGTTTTTCATTATACTTCAGAGTGATTGAACTTTAAATTTGTATTTTTCAGAAACACCGATGATACAATTTATTTGACACTAAACAAATCTAAAAACTGAGGATCGGTCAACGTAGGTGGTTCTATAGTGTCAACTAAATATCAGATGAATTTATCAAAGCCAAGGGGAGAAGAAAATTAACCTAAATATCTTTCTTAGAACACACTACTGCAGTCAATGACTGCATACCTTGGTGGCAGCCTTGAGTTCGAGGCAGCGTAGAGTGTGCTGGTCCGTGACGGGGGCCAGTGGCTGGCGGGGGGCGGGGGGTAGTGAGGGGGCTGTAGAGCTGGCGGGGGATGCAGACCTAGCACGGACCCCTCGGCCCACACCATGGTACACACTCATACTGGGGTGTTCTGTCACAAACATATTGTTAAAGTAGTATGTAGCCTAGGCCTATATGTACACTTGTTTTGTACTGATATGTCCTCCATAATAAATAGAATTGTATTACTAAAAATGGCCATTGATGACTATCTTGGTTCATTTACCAACTAACTGTACATTAGCAGCATTATTCTCGGGCAGGATCTTAGTCTTGCCTGGTTGTACTACTTCTATCCAGGGCCGCTTTTGTTAATCCCAAAAAAAGAAGCCCAGGGGCGAAAGAGGTTTTAGGCTTGTTGGAGGTGTGAGGAGGAAAAAAAACTTATGCCCAAGGTAGGTGGAGCCCACACACAATCTGTCTCGGGCCCATAGCAGTCTTATCTTTAACAAGTGTTCGTCTTTTTTATAATAACTTATACAATTTCTTAGACATGGAGGCCTGCGGTTTGCCTATGATGCATTATAGGCCGGAGAGATAATTGTACATCCTTCTCCACCTACCCTGTTGGGAATTGTTCGCTTCTATGCACCTCCAACATAACTAAAACCTCTTGAACCCCTAGGTCTGGGCCCACCAACCCAAATAAAGCGGGCTTGAAGACATGAGCACTGATCTCATGATGTAAATTAAATTAGGATCGACAATTTGAGTGAAAAGTGTGTTTCTCCCATACCTATGAGCAGGTTCTCCAGAGGATTGGTTTCGAGTGGGCTCGGAGCCGTCGAGGTGAAGCAGGGGGGAGGAGTGAGGAACCAACTGTCCTCCATCGCAGGACAGCACGGCAGCGAGGACATGGACGCTGACCTGGATATCCTCACCACGGCTACGTTCTCTTCATCCTCCGTACCTACAACACATCTTACTCAGTAAAAAAGCTAATAAAGACACTTTGCACTCACATTCAGCGTAAAGCTGCCACCTGTGTGTTGCGTGGTTTATTGGCACACAGGGTGGGATTAAAACATCCGACTAATGTAGACCAGCCAGTTTCATATTTTAAAAAAATATACAAAGGGTGTTTTTAAAGTAAGGACCGTTTGTGCATATAGCTTCTTGAGTCACGTGCACACCGCAACAAGGCTCCTCACCGCTTACTGGCATCATTTGTGAACAGAATGGCACAAATTGCAGCTTTGTAGCTGACGTACACACTTTGCTTGTGCCTAGATTTTCAAACTATGTAATATTTCACCGCAAGCAAGATAAGGTAATTAAGAGGTCAGTAATATGTTTTTTGACCACAAGTAAAATATCTAGTGCAGACATTCATTGGCAGATGACTGAAGATTTCTTCCAGAGCTGGACTTTGACATAGGATTGGAATGTCCACGGAACACAGGTCTTATTAGGGATAGACCTATTATCAACATTACTGAAAAACATCTCAATTATCTTAACTGGGGTTGTGTGAACTTTAAATTCAACACTTGGGAAGGGGCTACAAAAAATTTACTTATTTTAGCGAATTTCCCATATAGGGAATAAGCTATTATCGTAGTACTCATGGTAAGACCTGGACGCGGGACCGATTTTTTTTTTCATTTTGAGGTCCCTAGAGGCCAAAAACACCATCCGTTCAAATTCATATATATATATATATTTATATATTTTTATATATATATATATATATATGTGTCCGTTAGCACGATAACTCGAGCAAAAATGATCCGATTTTGATGAAATTTGGTACAAACGTGTAAACCTACGTTTATTCGAACGAGTTCGCGATCCAGCATGATCGGACCATGGGAACGGGGGTTTACGGGGGGTTTTATGGGGTAAAAATAGGGTTTTCCCATTTTTGACCCAAAAAACATAAAATTTAGCAATTTCTTTCCAAACCATTTTGCAGAGCTTAAAAAAACAAATAATTTAGTATTTAGTATATTGAAGCGTTATTATGCGCCTAATGGTTACGGAGAAAATTCCAAAAAATTGTAAATTTAAAATTCCCATGTTATTCTTATGGAGAATAAGTAAATTGTTGTAGTTTGCTTGTTTATGAACATATTTTGATCAAATTTAGAAAATGTTTTTATTTCTTACTAACTATTAATGTTTTACAAAAAAAAAACAGTTTTACCCTCCCTGATGCAGCAAACCTAAGTACTAGTTAAGATAATTCTATTTAAATAGAGAATAAAAATGTTATATTTTTAAGTAGACATTTCAGTGTAAATCCAATCAGTCAAATGGAAATTCGCTTAGTCTGCAGGTTTGCTGCGGCGGGGGTATTTTTTACTTTTTTACTTTTTACTTTGGATTAGTATTTTTAGTTTGGTAATGTAATGAGTATAGGAGAGTTTTAAAGGTTCTGATATTTTTAGGACAGCTGACAGCTAGTATTGTCAAAGCTATCATTTGAAATGCATTACTCTTCATACTTCTGGTGAAAGAGGAATAAAGTACAATTCTATCATTCTATCCATGGTCTAAGATTTTGCTAAGCACACGCGGGGTTACGTACCAACAGCATTGACTAAGAGCCACTCATCATCATCAGAGGGTGGGCCCGAGGCGGAGGCCGGGGTAACGGGGGGAGTGGCAGGGGCCCCGCTTAGTCTCTGAGCAGCAGAGTCGAGCTCAGCGGGGGCCGGAGGGGCCTCCAGGTAGCCAAGCAGGTAGGACGCTAGGTTAGTCAACATCTTCACTCTGAAACAGAAATTGACAACATGTTAGACAACAAAGTTTTAAACTGCGTTTTAATTAAGCTAATTTCTTACAAAATTTATTGTTTTCAGTTATAGCTTTGACTATTGGTAAACCTAGTAATTGAATTCACGGGTCTAGAGGTAATGTCTGTAAATGAAACTTTCAAAAAAACATCCAAATCAGTTATTGAAGTTATTAATATCGAATTCATAAAACTTGGCCAGAAATATAATTTGTTTATGTTTATGATTCATGCTGTTCCTCTACTCTACTACCTCATCTGGATATACAACTTTTAAAGGTTAAATCCCAGTGTGTTGGAACACAAATTCTGAAAATAAACCATGTTACAAGACTAATCGTTATGAACAGCTGTTCTGGCTGAAATAAACACAGCAGAATTTGGCACAAACCACCGAAACCTGGCAGGGTGTGCCAAAACATTCCGACAATAACAGCAAACCTGTGCTGCGATGACATCAGACCCTTGTTGGTGGAAAAGTGATTCTAACCTTGCCAGTCCTTGGCTGACGTCCAGTGGTCAGTTTTACTCAGAGCCAAATGACATGCTGTGTGAATGTACATCCACATTCTTTTGATAATAACAATCTACGTCTTTGATTAATTTGATTTGATAACTTGACAAAGTTTTACTCTGTTCTCAATTCTTTAGGTCAAAATTGAACCTTAATTTACTTGAAACCAATTATTAATAATCTTTTTACCAATTACTGCTGTTAACAATCCTCAATTAGCTTGGTACCAGTTGCCAATCTTATGACATGACATGTCAAAAACCAGATGAATCTCTCCAATCCAATGTTAACACTGCTTCTTCTGAGTTGTGGAGATGAGTTAACCAAACGGGTAATGCCCGTAGAGGTCAATGAATCACATTATGATTCCTTCTCTGAGTTTCAGCTCCAAAGCATAAGACTTTATCTACCGGTACTTGAGATTCTAGCAGTTTTACAACCCACATTAGTACAAAACTGGTTCAATAAAGTCCACTATGCACGGAGGAAGCTACATACCACCTACTAGAGATGTTGGATCAGAACTGGTTTCTGCCAATGAACGTTTCAGATGTTACTCAGGGCAACAAATGATTCACCATAAACCCAATGGGGGCCAATGTCTGCCGATGCTGGAATTTAAGAAGATTTCAATTGGGAGAGGTCCTACAGGACAAAAGTAAGTCAGCGCACACAAGATTCTTCGGTATGCATCCTTACTGCAGATCTCAGAACAAGAAATACGACTTCCAGTTCAGGAAACAGAATATTATATACATAGCACTAGTCCTTATTACCCAGTTAAACTGTAGATCCATATTTTATAGTAGGCTATGCACACGGTAATCCAGATGGGAGCATACTCAGAAATAATTGATAATTAGTATGTGATAACATTCATGTACAAAGGAGACTAGGCCCAAGGTTGATGTACACAGAACTTGTGAATGGCTACATAAATAAATTTACATCCTAATACTAAAAAAAATAGTTTGGGAGCAATTTACAGATTATATGGTATTATAACTTTCGCTATATTATCTCTTCCATTTTCCAGAAATATTACGATAAATGATAGAAACCATTGGTCTTGACTACCAGCAACTCTGCAGAGGGAAGGGTGGAGTCCCCAACAAGCGTACGCGAGTAGGTATTACGACGACAGAACACTTTCAAGTCAATATTCATGTGGTAAACAGGTCAAAACAAACACCAAATCTGCAAGAACGCCTTCCAACGTGTGAGGCTTGAATGGGAAGCAATGAATGGTGATTTGCACAAGTGATTTACCTTCTTGGAGTTGAGTTGAATTATGGATAAGGTATTTGTAAGGGAAATTCACTCACAGTGACTCACAGACACTTATCAAACAAAGCTAAGTTGACTAACACTACGTAAGGACACAAGCAGTCCCTTGAAATCATTTAATCATTAATAAATTGAGGGTAAATTATGAGTCCAAGTCTTTGGGAGTAAATCCTACTTAAAATAAATGTGAAAGAAAGGATATTTGAGTGTAAATTTGAAGTTTCATCACACAGATTGAGCTGACATTTTGCAGAGAGGTACTTGATAGTCTTGAGAAACACGTACAGTATAGGCATATTGAAGTTGTATTTAAGTTATTGGATCCTGTAGGACAACGCCCTCGGGGGTTCAAAGTTTCCATGTTATTCTTATGAGTATTTATATTTTAAAAGGAATTAAAGAATTATGTCAGCTGTTTTAACGAAACAAGTTGGTTCTATGATAGCATTTAAAAGTGTTCTATTTCTTATTTAGATTAAAATTAAAAGATCAAAAGAAACTAAACTGTTTTTAATCAAGACATTAATAAGACAATATTATCAAAGAAAGTAAATAATCATAGAGGTTGAACATCTTTCCCTTTGAGTTTTTTTTTTCTCAAAGTTTATTCAGGAAATCGTTTGGTTGGTCTTTTAATTCTGCCTCTTGATGATTTTTTAATTGCAGCTTCTTGATTGGGAATTGTTGATTGTGAAAAAGATTTACTGTAATCTTGGGGTGTTCTAGATGGAGTAGTAGTTGCTTTTTCAGTAGTATTTGATAGGGACGAGTTGGTTTGAGTAACAGTAGTAAATGGCAGAGTATCTGGCATTGTATCTTTAATGGATAAAGGAATAGGATTGTTCGGTTTGGTTGTATTACCTTTGTAAGGCAAAAGGTGGTGTCGATTCCTTCTCAACTTAGTGTTTCCTGTCTTAACCCAGTATGACCTTGGCTCTTGTCCTAAGCTGATAATAATCCCCTCTCTTTTTAGGTCTTGGATCCATACTTTTTTACCTACAGGCAGCGATGGAAGTTCTTTTGTAGCGTTGCGCCTATCGTAGTTTCTCTTGTAAGATGCTCTGTAAGTATCTTCTTTTTCCTGTAGTTGGGAGAGATCGGGTTTGATTTCAAGTTTTTTAGGTAAAACAGGCAGATTATCTCGCAGTGATCTGTTGTATATTAGCTGAGCAGGACTGTATCCACTTGTGGATAGAGGTGTATTGCGGTAGGTTAGGAGGGCCAAATATGGGTCGTCTTTGTTTTTCTTTAGTACACTCTTCGCTATTTTGACTGTAGCTTCAGCTGCACCGTTACTTTGGTGGTAGCTTGGACTGCTCGTCACAAGTTTAAAGTTATAGCTTTGAGCAAACTTTTTGAATTCAGAGTTTTCAAGACCAGTGTATCTGGTAGCAAACTGTGTACCACAATCAGATCGTAGCTCAATTGGTATACCGTGACGGCAAAATACAGATTTACATTTTTCGATTATTTCAGCAGTTGACAGGTTTTTTAATGTAGCTATTTCAAAATAACGTGAAAAACAGTCAGTGATTACTACGAACCATGTTCCTTCAAGTTTAAAGAGATCAATCGCTGCCTTTTCCCAAGGACGAGATGGAAGCTCATTGGGCAAAAGGGGTTCATGATGTTGTGTTCTATGTTCAGTACATTTAGGACAATCATTAACAAATTTCTCAATGTCAAGTGACATTCCTGGCCACCACATACTATTGTTGGCTCTAAGTCGACATTTCGTTATGCCTAGGTGGCCTGTATGTATTCTTGTCAACATTTCTTGTCTAAGAGTTGTCGGGATTATGAGACGTTCTCCTCTAAGCAATAGTCCGTCACAAAAAGAGATTTCATCCCGAACTGTGAAGTATGGCTTAAGATTATCGGGAATCTTAGTTTTATCAGGCCATTCAGTTGAGCAGTAAGATTTAATTACCCTGAGTTCTGAGCTAGCCCGCTGTGCCGATGCAATTCTATCAAGAACCATGTCAGTTACATAGGCAATGTTTCTTGTTACTGTGTGGATGGCCAGTTCAACTTCCTCATCCAAATCATAACTCTCATTAGTTGCTACAGGGCTTCTTGAGAGACAATCAGCAGTTGCTAAATGTTTGCCAGGAGTATATGTAACATTGTAGGAATGTCTCATCATTCGAAGTCTGAGCCTTTGAAGACGGGGTGTCATATCATTGACCTCTTTAGTAGTCAAAATACTTACTAAAGGTTTGTGATCTGTTTCCAACATGATGTGCTTGCCCACAATATAGTCTTTAAACTTGTCACAGCTCCATGTTAGAGATAGAGCTTCTCGTTCAATGTTAGAGTAGTTTCGTTCGGTTTCGCTCAGAGTACGTGAAATATAAGAAATAGGTTTCCAATTTCCATCTGTTTGTTGTTGTAAAAGTACTCCACCCAAGCCTTGTGTTGATGAGTCAGCAGAAATCATAGTTGGTTTATCCTTGTCATAGAATGCTAGTTGAGATGGAGATGCCAATAATTCTTTAAGTTCATTGAATGCTTTCTGTTGTTCAAACCCCCAACACCATTCGTTTTTTCTACTTAGAAGGTCGGTAATGGGTTTTAGTAATCTACTTTTGTTAGGTATGTATTTGCCAATAAAGTTAACCATGCCAAGTAACCTTTGTACACCCAAAATATCTGTTGGAGGTGCCATTTTTCTTATAGCTTCGACTTTCGTCTCATCGACTTTGATTCCTGATTCGGATAGATGGTGACCTAAGTAGGTTAAGGAGGTTTGAGAGAACAAACATTTGTCTCTGTTTAAGGTGAAGCCTGCACGTTCAAGTTTGGTAAGTACTTCTTCTAAGAAATAGTCATGTTCTTGTTGAGTTTTCCCCCAAACAATTATATCGTCCATGTGCGCAAGTGCATTCATTTGACCTTTAAGGGTTCGATTCACGCATTCCTGGAATACTTCTGGTGCAGATGTTATTCCAAAGGGTAGTTTCAGAAATTTAAAGCGTCCAAACGGTGTCAGAAACGTTGTCAAATCTTGGGATTCTTCGTCCAATGTGATCTGCCAGAATCCATTATTAGCATCCAATTTAGAGTAGCATTTTGCTTCTGAGATTTGGGCAAGTGTTATGTCGATGGGTTGAATAGGATAGTATCTTCGTTTGACGCATCTGTTTAATTTAGTAAGATCCACACAGATGCGAACTTTGTTAGAGTCCTTCTTTGGTACAACAACCATTGGAGAGCACCAGTCTGTGGCATGGTGTACCTCAGCAATCACCCCCATTGACACCATTCTTTCAAGCTCTTCTTTAGTAGATTCCCAAAGAGGAAGAGGAATCCGACGAGGTGTGTTGATTGCAAATGGATTGGCGTTATTTTTCAGTTCTACTTTGTATTTAACATCAATAGAACCTAAGCCTTCAAACAATTTAGGGTGTCTGTTATACCAGTCATTACAGGATGGCTGTATTTCATTGATTCGAGCAAGTAACTGCAAATTTTTTATTGCAGGTTTACCTAGAAGGGGTTGGGAAGTGCCCTTTGAAACATATATAGTCTCATAACATGTTTTGTGATTATGGGATAGTTTAACTGTAGCAGTTCCCAAAATTGACAAAGCTTGACCATTTGCGCCGCTAAATGTTTTGGATGTGGGATTCAGTTTGATTTTCTTGTTCAATTTAATGTCGGAAGGCAAAATCGTTACGTCTGCTCCTGTATCAATTTTGAAAAGAACATCATCACTGTCGTTCATATTTAACACTACAGACCAAGGATCATCACGTACGGTTTTGTCAACAGAGCCAATTTGAGGGTCTATGTACTGAGAGCAAACATTTTCGGTGGGGTTTTCAAGGGGAGAATCATCATATTCAATTTGACTGACTTTGTTTGATTTGCAAACATTTGGGAAATGACCGACTTTTTTACAAAACCCACATTTGTATTGTTTAGCTGGACAGTTGAATCTTTTGTGTAAAACTGTCGAGCCACACCAAAAACATCTCTTTTCGACATTGGACAGGCTTTTATTGTCATTAATTGGCTTAAAGTATCGATTATTGTTTGATTTATCAGGAGAAATGTTTGATTTACTTAAATGTTGAGTGTTTTGGTTTATTAATGCTATGTCAGCCAAGTTTAGTGTTTGTTTCTGTCTTGTTAGTTCTTCAGATCTACGGATAGTGTTAATAGCTGTGTTAAGTTTTAATTCGGGTTCAAGTTGAAGACGATCACTTAGTGATTCGTCCTGCATACCAATAATCAAAACCATCAGATTCATCTCCTCTTCAATCTGACCCCAATCACAGTTTTTTGCATGATTGTGAAGGTCTGTGATAAAGTTCTCAATCGGCATGGAACCCTGTTTAAGTTTTAGAAACCTAGCCCGTTCAAAAATTAGGTTCTTTTTTGGAAGGAAATGATCGTCAAACTTCTTTAGAACAACTTTGTAATTAGATTTGTCATTGTCATTTAACCTGAATGAGTTAAGTATATCCTCTCCCTTTTCCCCCATACAGTATATAAGCATGTCAATCTGATGCTTACCAGAATGTAGAGCTAAATTGCTAAGGGAATAATACCTCTCAAAGCGAGTCTTCCATGTCTTCCAGTCGTGAGGATTGAAGGAAAAGGCTTCAGGAGGCTTAATGTTCAGGGATACGGGTTCTTCATTCGACTGCGCCATGTTCTATTTCTTATTTAGATTAAAATTAAAAGATCAAAAGAAACTAAACTGTTTTTAATCAAGACATTAATAAGACAATATTATCAAAGAAAGTAAATAAAAAACATATGGTTAAATAATAATTAAATAATCATAGAGGTTGAACAAAAAGTTACCGGGTTTACCTACAGATTAACTTTTTTGCATTTATGACAACAAACCAAATACTACACATTTTAAACTAAGCAGCAACAAAAAGCTGTGACACACAATGAGGACTGTCAAAGTAGGATTGTTTACAGTTATGTTTATGTTTTTAATTTGATAAATAATTTGCGATATTGTTCTAATGATAATTTACTTTTTCTATTGTTTAGATGCAGTTGTAGAACATAATGGCTATGGTAGATTTGTTATACGATAGCGTACGGTAAATTTTAAGAACCAAATTTTCTCAAACCGTATCTTCCCCCATTGCAAACGAAGAGCAGGAGTATAACTACATAAGTATTTATACTTGCCAATCCCGTACAAATGACGAGTACTCTGCTTGTTACCCTAATCTTCATCACACAGGTAAAACTACATCACTAAAATAAAATTTACAACAAGAATTAGATTGAAATTTGCATTTTTTCAAAGAACAATTCGAGTAAAAGATCTGACAGGTTTACGCAGGAGTGTAGTTACCAAGGACGTATTTTAAAATTAATAAAATTTACCATCTTGCAGATAGAATAGTTATCTTGACAACGAATCAATATGAAGCTTACTTAAACAAATATTTTATATCCAAACAGAGGTCTACATAATGAATGTATGATAAAATCAAACATTTTTGATTCTTTTTGTACCAATCCAAAATGCCTGGGTTTACAATGCATTTATAACTCTAAAAATTTCATAAAAAGTATCCCTTTCAGAGATCTTTAAATAACTCAAAGCCTGACAACATTACAGTATTAACCATTCTTTCCTTTATCAGTAATGGACTTTGTAAAAATCAGTTCAAGATGCTATTCCAAAAGTGACTGAATTGTCTTTGTCTGGTTTAGGTCTCTCTCTCCCGATCCCGATGAAATAAATAAATAAATAGAAGAGAAAAATTACATCAGTGAGTTCAGTGAGAGCCATGGAGACTGGCTGTCCTTGAAAAAGAGTTCAGTTCCTGACCTTCAACTGACAGGACCATCAGCTGATCAAGCGACCATTGCTGCCACTACATCCAGAGCAGTGGCAGTGTCGCAACCATAACAAAACTAGTTTTCTATGCCAACGATCAACAGCCCAGCAGACTAGCAGGGTCATCGCCATCGCTTCGCTACATAGGGTGTAAAGTGTAAAGTTAACAAACCACGTTTATGTGTAAAAAAATGCATGTATGAATTGTGGAGGGAATTAAATAATCTTAGCTTCAACAGACCACCCCAATAATAAATAAATTCGTCTACAGATTGAATTACTTTTGGCCTGACACCAAACATTTTTGACCACACAAATTGCACATTTCCATGCGACTCCAAGAAAAATAAGCCTAGTAAAATAGCGTTCGGTTGATGAATATCCGCACTATCCTGTGATTATCACGTAAAATGACACCGTCACTGGATCACGTGACATGATCGGCGGAAACGCTTCCGGAGGTAACCAGGGGCAACGTAAACCACCTGACTTCTGACACATGACATAACCGTGCACCCGCATCGGGTATACGGGGACAAGGGGATCGTTGAGGCCGGTGCTGAAGTGCTGTACTGGAACTGAAAACGAACCACGTAGCCATAGCAGATATATTACAAATTACACCCCTAACCGATTTGCTGTCCTCCATCACATGGAAACATATGTGCGTTTTTACTACAATACATTTCACATTTTTTTCTACAATACACTACATTTTTTACTCAAGATTTCACTTCAAAACTATTTTAATACGAATCAGAAGAAACACGCACTCACACTCCCCCAGTCAAAACAGTCATGCCACACAGGAAAGAAGTATAGATTTGGTTCATTTATGGTTATGCGGTATAACTGAATGTGGTGGAGATCATACACTTGTATTTTTTGCAAATACGGGGGATAAGAATACGATTACGGTTGCATGGTCACCGAAAAAAAGGATTCAAATTGATGAGAATGATAAAGTAATTTTGGGCCTATTTCATAAAAGGGCGCAGTGTCTTTCACGTTTTTACTAAGTGCAATGACAAGCGTTTTCGTTGAACCTCGGTATGAAAGAAAACGAGAAAACAAAAATTGTAAAACGGCAACAGCGACGGGGACGCGGAGGTGGCAACAACCTCAAGCCTCAATCAGCTGATCATCTTCATCACGTGACCGAGTCGTGTTCCGCGCATCGATGTATTATCGATGGTTCCGCGCAGCCAACCAGAGAGGAGAACTGAGAACTCGCTCGCTCGGTGTGCAATTCATTGTTGTGGTTCAACTGAACCAACAACTGAACGATATAAAGATATGAGACAACATCGTACCCAACGATCACATATCTTACCTCATAGCTACTTGAGGTCTGAATGGTGAACACCGAAAACCAATTCAATATCAGTGAGATGTATTTTCTATTAATGACAGCTGATCGTACATTTTGCGTTTGAGTAAAGGCACAGAAAACGTACTACTATAACCGTAAAGGGTAAGAAGACCAAGAAAGCTCGTAAACAATTAACACGAAAGACGTAAAAATGGATAGGTACGAAATGGGATTTTTAACGAAGAGTGGAATATCACGGTTTGTGCATGTGTTTCGCCTGTGTCGATGTGCAACGCCGGCAATTACTCGTGCAATGTGAAACTGCAGCTGCATCGAGTCGAGATTTGCTTAATATTTCGTCTTCACAGACCGAAATCTTATGTTTATGGACAAAAAATATTGGTGTATTGTTGTACAAAATGGGGGAAATAATTTTCCACTCCTGACCATCTCCACGTCTAGGTTCTAATACACTTTATTTGTACATTTAATGGGGGGTTGGAGATTAATTTATAAAGGTACTTTAGTGGTAAAATGAAACATTTACATCAATACTTTGTTTTTGCCGAATAACAATCTGACGAAATGGATGGATCCACGGCGAAGATTGTAATGAAACACATAAAAAGCAAATAAATTTCAAAATAAACCAGAGACAGGCAAATACGATGCAAGGGCGACTACTAAAACCGCAAAATAAATTTAGTGTTATTTGATTCCTACTCTTTGTGCTAAAACTAAAGTGAGTTGTAAAGATCTGTGTCAAGGTATGGCAGAACCAGACGCTTTCCTGACTACTGTAAAACCTTGATTATATACTAACTAAAGGTAATGAAAACGCAGCCTTTTAAAATCTATACACATGCATTCATTTCAAACGGAAAACATCCAGTGTGGTACGAAAACAAAAAAAAATACTTTAGTAATGTAGTCAATTTCGGGGACTTATAAATTATGGGGTCTGGATATCTATGTACGTATACATCGATGGGTCTGAATCAAGATGTATGGAGTAAAAGTTTTACTCCATACATCTTCGGTCTGGATAGAGCCTGATTCCGGGAAACGTAATATGTCATTCTTGTTAAAGCCATAAAACAAAATAGTTTTTCCATTGCTATGTATGTACGGCATCGGCAAGGGAGACATTCAGACATTTATTGAGCCAATCTTTGTTCGGTTTTATCTTGAGGAAGAAGTACGAAGAGTAGATAGCTTAAACTAACGATTTTGCCCCGTGAATCCATCGGTCAATGACTTACAAAAAACTATGGATAAGCTCTGAATACAATTGTATGAAATTACAAATTTACACAATAATTACTGTCAATCAAATCCAATAAAATGGAAAATAATTTAACGTTCCTATGTTTTAGTTCTTAATTGGTCTAAATCCTTTCAGCTTGTGAGAACGAGCTCAGACCGACGATCGTATGAAAGAAATTTATTTAGAATCATGGCAACAAACATAACATGCTGAGTACAAGTGGCGTCCCAACAAGTGTTCTCATCAATATGTTGCTGTAATACATCACCCACTTGCATGCTCTGTCAGCTATCTAGGCCGATGCGTCCGTAGATGTATTTATAGACAATAATTTATTATCCAAACACCACCGAGCGCCAAGAGCCCACTCGACAAATGATTGAGCCTCAAACGGTTCGACCTTGAAACACTTCTTGAGAAGATATGTTTTATTTCAACATGAATTATGTTTAGTTGACAAAGTGATTTAGATCGCTTGGCTTAGTTGGCGAAGTTGTTGGAGAGTAGTTAAGAGTCGATAGATTCCAAAACGTGTAGGTGTTTTGAAACACAAAGAATTAAAAATGATTTTGGATGGAAGTTTCAGACGCGTGAAAGAGCGGTTAGCGGTAAGCAAGTGCATTTAGGACACTGCAATACACTTGCAATCAAAACGGTTTGAATTCTGATGATTGCTACTTGTGATTGTAAATAAGAAGAAAGTCGGTAGTTTTGTCGTGGTCTACTTTGAAATCTCCGAGAGCTATGAAACGATCCTCTTCACTGATCATACTCATGCAGAACTGGATAAATTCTACGATTTGTTAAAACGATAGTTCGGTTTGAAAATGTACTTGTCCAAACTTAAAGAGTGTCCCTAAAAGTGAATCATGGCTTTCCTAACCATCGTCTTTGGGGAAGCTATACGATAGCAATAACTATTGATTCCTTTACTGTTACGAACATTATACCATTATATAGTCAATGATTATACTGTATATCAAAACATTGAGTTCCCTTTCGGAGGACCCGGGAACTAAAACAGGAAAACGTAGGGTGCTTCTTGGAAATCAATTACAATGATTGTGGTTTCATAGTACAGAAAATCTGCCTAAAGTGGGTAGTTCTGCAACAAGAGGATTTAAGAAGTGGATTTAGGCTCTTTTTTTTACAATTCCGGTTTCCAAAGGATATTTTTTATCTTTGACCTCTCGTTCCAAGTCTTCTCACATGAAGTATTCGATAAGAAGAATTGTACGACAGAAGGGAATCACCCATCACTCCTTTGAGACGTCCATCATTGCTAAATGCATTGTCTCTTGTTGAACACTACAGAATCCCAATATATAACATGAAAGAGAATTTTATATTTCCCATCTCACTATTGGCCCCGACTTTTTCAAACAAATGATAACTCTAACTCGTGGTTGGCGAAGAAGGTGAAGAATTCTGTCCCGACAACGAAACTCGGGATGGAAAAGTCCCCGGGTAAGTGGGAAAACGGGGACACCGAAACTGCCACGACGTTTTACGATCATGCTCCATACTGAAACTGCCACGGCAATTAGTGAGGATTATAAGGGTGTTTTTGAGAGGGCTAGAAACACTGAAACTGCCACGGCGGGTTACCCAGATAGACGGGGAGAAACGGGAGACTCAAAATTCCCATTTCTGTCTTAACCTTTTCTTTCACAATAATACGTTGATTGGAAAAATAAGTGATTGATTTGCTCTTTCGTATTTATATTTTAGGAGTTATTTTATGTTAATTTAAGTTTTTAGGGTTGCGACTGTTAGAGTATTTACTTTATAAGTATTTATTCGGTCTCTTGAGAATATATTTGCTTTAATGAATAATTATTTACCACTAAGAAACAAGTTTTATGTTTCATTTACCACTTTTATAACACTGCATTTTATATGATCTGTTCGACGCTTTTAATTACACGAGAGGTGATCAAATACTAATATAATACTGTAAAACTGTAATATTCAAAAATAGTTTTATTCGCCCAAGACGCTAGGTTGCAGAACTACAAATACTGTACCCAACCATGGTCTGCAGAGGGGCGTTCACGTGGAATCTCAGTGGAATGCCCTCCTATTAGCTTGACTCATGTAATATTTTTCAAATTCCGTATTTCTCAACAGTTTTGTGCCATCCTTCAGAGAGTTAGTAGTAAGGGTGTTGGTGTGTTAGTTATACTTAGTTGATAGTCTTTCGATGGAGGATAAGATATTTGAAGCGAAGAGAAAGGGCGCGGCGTTGTTAGTAGACGGCTACCGTTTTGTTATACAAAGTGTGGTGTTAATAAGTGGTTTTTCTAGAGAAAAATCGGGGAGGATGTCGAGCAAAATGCTTCACATATTATATAGGGTGTCCCACGTAGGGGTTTAAACGTTTGATTTCATATTACGCGCCCATTCATGCACCGAACTTTTTGAAACTTTACACAGTTTACAAAGTAGGTTCTAAAAATATTCTGGAAAAATTTCAACTCCCTAACCTCAGTAGAAACAAAATGGCGGCATATCGAAAAACGTTACTTTAAAAACATTAAAAAAGGTATTTTTGGTTTTATAAAATATTTTTATTGTTACTTTCCAGGGCAATATGACTTTTAAATAAAAAAAAAAAACTAGAATGTAGCCTAATGGAAAACTGAAAATAAATCAAATAACTAATAAATAATAATAATAAATAAATAACTAATAATAAATCATGAAAGTAGTTTTTATAGAACTTGGTAAATTTGTCAATATGCCACCATTTTGTTTCTACTAAGGTTAGGGAGTTGAAAATTTTCCAGAATATTTTTAGAACCTACTTTGTAAACTGTGTAAAGTTTAAGAAAGTTCGGTGCATGAATGGGCACGTAATATGAAATCAAACGTTTAAACCCCTTCGTGGGACACCCGTATATAACAACGAGTAACAGTAACTGAAACGATTTTAACGCGTACCATTCTTCAGTTTCTGTAGTGGGTTGAGTTTAGATAGAGACCTCTAGCTTTTGTCGATATTCTTTCTTCGATATATATTTCTTCGACTAATGGCCTATTAATATGAGGTGTCACTCGATGGGGCCACCAAAATAACCCATTTTTGGTTTAAGAACAAAATTTTAATACAACAAAAAGTTCACTTGCGTGATATAGAGACGTGTACAAAATAAATATGCAAAAATATACACCGAGTCTCATTTCATTCTAATTAAACATGAGAAAATGGGAAACAAATTCGTGTTGATTTCCCACCAGGCGTAACATCCGTGACAATTTTCTGTGATCATAGAAACGACCGAGATTATTACTTGCGATCACGGAAACGCCTAAAAATGAAGAATCGGCATAAGAAACTTTAACGAACATCCGTGATCGTATGTTACGATCGTGGCCAAATCCGTGATAATTTCTAGCGATCAAACGTAGAAATAACTGTGATGGTAAACTACGACAGCAATGATGATGACCGGTGATGATTTCACAATTGCGGCAACATTCGCATTCATCTCCAGCGATTATTTTAACACCCGTAACTATTTTTCGCGATCGACGAAAAATTAATGATCATCTTGCACTTGCGGCTTAGTGTGTGATGATTTATCGATATTGCGCCAATATTCGTGGTCATTTCTACAGTAGTTTCTCGCAATGGCGTTTTTCGATTACGCAAAACGTGTAAGCTCTGTGTTTTCGGGTGGATTTTACGGCAAATATTTGACCATTTTTATTTCCTGGTTTCTTACTAAATTCAAATACAACTCATGGACTTTTTCCTGATACTTAAAATTCACGTGCTATTCCCGGTTGCTAGGTTGGCAGAATTAGGTGACCCTGAATTATCATTACAAGTAGCCTAGGCTAATTAGGATTTATTTTTTATCAACCGTATCTAAAATGTATACTTATCAATTTTGAAGTTTTTATCTGGTATTATTAATATAAACCTGCACATTATTCGCCTTATGTATACAAGTATAATTGTATCTGTATATTTCTTGGCCTAGTCTTGTATTTTATTTGTATTTCGTACTAAACAAAATCTGGACAGACTCGAACTCAATTCTGTGTATTCTAGTCATCACAAAGGATCTCATACTTCGACGCCAATTACTAAGACAATTGGAACGCAGTGCGCGCAGTATTTCCAACTCATTGCTGAAAAGCATGTTTTCATGGTATTCCCAGCTCATTTCTAAATACATTACCTCCACCGCAGCCCGCAGCAAACCTGCACACTAAGTGAATTTCAATTTGTTTGATTGGATTCTTACTAAAATTGTCCATAAACAAGACATATTTATTCCCCATTTAAATAACATTAGATTTAACAAATACCTAGGGTTTACTGCTACGGCGAGGTTAAAAGTGTTTTTTTTTTTGCAAAATATTAATAGTATAGGATGAAATCAATAAATTCGCCAAATATGATCAACATATTTATCACAATTGTGTTTTATTTATACTTCAGGACACGTATCCTGTTGTGCTATTATTTGCATTAGATTATGTTTCTTCTTGTGCAATTTTGACGATGCCTACCTACACCTTGGTATATTTATAAACTGAAAACTTCAAATCTAATGATAAAATATGTGTTTATCGAGTTCTTTAACGCCAGTAATTCACTATAACGGGTTAAGAGCATTCACATAATACATTTAGTAAGACACATTTTACATTCAATTGCAATCTTAATCCTTTAGAACATATTATTTAATTATTTCTGACTTCATCGGTAGTTAAATGGATTTTCTATTGATACTTGATTTAAATAAGTACAAAGTTAGTATGGCCTCTTTTAAGTAGCGACATGAAAAGCATTTAACTAAGTTATGAGCAAAGTAAAGTGTTGTGTTTCAAAATCGTCACTGTGATGAGTGAGGGATATTCTCATTCCCGTTTCTCCCTGCACGTTGCCAAACCAACCTCCCCTTCCTGAGGAATCCGCCGTGGCAGTTTCAGTGTTTCTAGCATTCTCAAAAACACCCTTATAATCCTCACTAATTGGCGTGGCAGTTTCGGTATGGATTATGATCATAAAACGTCGTGGCAGTTTCGGTACAGCCGGGAAAACGGACTGGTGGGTCGGTGAAGAAGAAAGAGGAAGACCTTCCACAAGGGAGAAAGCCAAGCCTGAACCACAAAAGTGGAAAGCCTTGAACATGTCGAGACACGCACGAGGCGCGTGGGAGAGAGAGAGACGGAGGATGTTCTGTCTCACTCTACACTCTACACTCAACAGTTCTACAGTAGCACAGAAAACATACTACTATAACCACAGTAGTCTACACTGACACTCCGACAACGGTTATCACTGAGATACTGCGCAGTGGAATACAAGAGTCATCGCTAGATACCGGGAAATTGTGCTGCATTGCGAGAACGAGAAGACACGGTCTGATATTGAACAATCTTATACAACACTTGTGATCAATCACCGCATCACTTTGTCACTGAGGGTGGCAGCCAAGCAGAAAGAAATGCCAATGTTGAAGTTGTGTAGCAAGCTTTAGAACAAAACTGGACTTAGTGGTGTAAATGATTGCTGTCGAATACACCAACTTAAGCCAAACTGAAGGGACAACCAACTGCAAGAGCATCATTTAGGTCACATAAACAATGTCAGTAACAACTAATATGGAGGGAGATGAGATTTTAGACTAGCACACGCCGATTGGCCCATTTCACAATGTTATTTTTTTTTACAAAATTGGCTGTCTACTTCAGTAAAGGTCATTAGCGACAGTTACTTCGCTGTCATCCAAAGTGATCACTTTACTCCTTGTTTTCTACAAACTACAAATAACGTTGCCTATTTCGACTCGTTCTATACACCAGACTTCAGCACTGGGTATTACACCACACTAGACAGACAAAGGTTTCAAAGGAAGTGACAAACCCATTAGCACAGTCATGCGAAACAACGCAAGACCGCAACAGCAAGAGGCCGGCCAAAGTCCAGCGAGTACACACACACACACGCGTGGCATACAGTAGTAAATATTGGCATGTAAACAAACCACTGCGCTGCCGTTGTCGTACACTACACTTCACCTTCACACCACTTTGGGTAACACCAGGAGCTCCTCCTGTATGGGTTCTGATAGGCCATTGCCTAGAATTTCGAGTTACATAATTAGGAAGTTTGGTTGTGATTTTGGGTTCTAAACTATCGAGATAACAATACAGCAAACCTCGTTCCACTATTTAAAACTACATTGATACAGCACTAGAGTAGTATAAGGATTGGGGAGGGAGCTAGTCTTGTGGTAAAGCGTGTGACTTTGGTCCCAGCGTCCTGCGGTTCAAATCCCGCCAACCACCAGAAGATTTTATCCACGTGTTGGTGTTACGTTTGACGTGTTGTTGAACAGTTCTGAGAGCCTCTAGAGTACTAGATAGGTAGTGAAGTTAGGTCAATAAATAACTCTTTCTGGAGGGGGGGGGGGTCAACGATAAAGACTTTTGTTGCCGAGTTGGAATCAGTGATCTTGCAGATACGGAGTTTGCTAAGACTCCCCTATGAGGGCGTTGAAGGATTGTTCTTTCAAAAGCAAAACAAACACCAAGATGAACTCTGCGGGTAAGGTCAACATTCTCTACCCTCTCTCCCCCCAGGGCGTGGGTGTAGGGGACGGGTCAGGGCCGAGGGCGAGGCCCTACCGACCTTGAGACGAGACAATCAGGAGTCCACAGCAGCCAGCATCCCGGCCGTGTCTCATGGCGGGGGTTCAGACCAATGTGATAAAGGTAAATTGATGACTGTACAGTATACAGAGAATGTATTCACCTGTATTTACAGTCAACTCGAGATCAATTTAATTTTTGGCTATTGTAAAAATCCATTGATTTAAATTTGAATAGTCAAGTAGAACATTTATACAGTACTGTATTTTCCACTAAAAAAACTAGTTTTCTAAACTGATTGTGAGCATGGTGCGTGTAATAAAGAGTAAACTAGTTTTAATTTCTTACACATATTACTTCATCTTCGTTTCTACAACTACAGGGTGTCCCACGAGAGGTGTCTCAAATTGATTACGAACGGCTTAACGTACAAGGATGAAATAAAATTATTTCCCACTAAATCGACCCCAAGGAATAACGTTAAAATATTTTTAACTTTTTTCAAATACAGGGTGTGCCAAAAACTGAGGGTCACTAGTTCGAATCTCGGACTTTTCAAATGTAAACATATGTCATGTTATACATCATTTTAAAGGTATTTGATAGACAAACATTTTGGCGAAAACCAAAATTAGTTATCTTTTTCCGTTTCAAAATGGCGGCAGTTTTTTTGAAAGAAATCTATATTTTTTTAATACTCTGTATTTCCTATACCAATGCATTTAGCACTTCTCCGGTTGCATTTTCTTACTCGTTATGAAATTAGCTTTACTGTGATATGCAACAAGTAACGGTTTTTTGAAATAATAAAAATTAAAAAAAAAATTATTTTTGAAAATTTGCAAATGCTCATTGTTCAAAATTTTCAAATAGCAACATATGTCAAGTGGCACATCATTTTATAGGTTTTTCAATTCCTAACAACTTTGTAATTTACACTTACTTCGTATCTCTTTTAGTTTTTGTGTAAATAACAAAAAACCTAATTTTCCTATATCAAATGCATGTTATTTGGGTTTGACATGGTTCAACACTAAATGAAGTGAAGCCTTTAGTGTCAAACCCAAATAACATGCATTTGATATAGGAAAATTAGGTTTTTTGTTATTTACACAAAAACTAAAAGAGATACGAAGTAAGTGTAAACTACAAAGTTGTTAGGAATTGAAAAACCTATAAAATGATGTGCCACTTGACATATGTTGCTATTTGAAAATTTTGAACAATGAGCATTTGCAAATTTTCAAAAATAAATTTTTTTGGAATTTTTATTATTTCAAAAAACCGTTACTTGTTGCATATCACAGTAAAGCTAATTTCATAACGAGTAAGAAAATGCAACCGGAGAAGTGCTAAATGCATTGGTATAGGAAATACAGAGTATTAAAAAAATATAGATTTCTTTCAAAAAAACTGCCGCCATTTTGAAACGGAAAAAGATAACTAATTTTGGTTTTCACCAAAATGTTTGTCTATCAAATACCTTTAAAATTATGTATAACATGACATATGTTTACATTTGAAAAGTCCGAGATTCGAACTAGTGACCCTCAGTTTTTGGCACACCCTGTATTTGAAAAAAGTTAAAAATATTTTTACGTTATTCCTTGGGGTCGATTTAGTTGGAAATAATTTTATTTCATCCTTGTACGTTAAGCCGTTTTCCAGTAATCGATTTGAGACACCTCTCGAGGGACACCCTGTATAAATTTCACTTTCAGCTGCATATAAAACTAATAAAGGACATACAGCGAATAAGAAGCATATAAAAGCGAATGCATATTTCTAAGAGCAAATCACCACAGCAAACATCAACAGCGAATGCAGCTTATGTGAATCGACCAGCAGAAACTGTGCCAAAGTATGACCGTTAAAACACCACATAAAACAGCCCTTGAATGTCAGTGCCACAATAGAATGACGCCATGGGAGTAGAGGGGTGTAGAGAGGCGGGGGTGGTTTGTTCGACCCCTTTACTGAGGGGATGATTTCCGACGTCGAACTTGAACCATGGATGAAACCTCTCCCCTGTCAGATTGTAGATCTTTGTTGAGCTTTGCACAAAAGAAAACGAACCTTGAATCTCTCCTGAAGAACAATTACTTGCTAACTTGTAACTTTGGACAACAATTTATACAAACTCGTGAACAATACCCAGTAATCTGAACCTAAGTTTCTAATCAAGCAGCTTTGGAAGAAAAAAAATATTCGTCAGTTTGAACCCTAAAACACTTTCTGATTAAATACAAAAATAGTCGTCAGCTCAATAACTTTGGGAATTCTCTTTCGAAGTAAATTGTAAAAACCCTGATGCTAGTAGATTGGGTGTTTCTAACCCCTACCACAACTCTTTAAACTTCATCGATAACCCAACAATAACAATTATATTTTCACTACAATATCTTTATCTTAAAAAAAAATCCCTTTTCACGACACGAGCTGTAAACACTTCTTTGGACGAACTACTCTTAATCTGAATCCGATTTTAAGTTTCTGAATCCCTCCAAATAGGCCGTCGAGAGCCTAGAGATGAATGTCCCCATATCTTAACGACCAGACACTGTTTACCATCAGACCAAACACAACACGTCTGTTGGACCAATCACAACACTCCCTTTGTAATCATTGACGACAAAGTCACAAGTGGAAGTGCTTTGACACTAGAAACACAGTGACAGTTTCGTTAAATATAAGGGGTGGCATGTGAACAAGATCTCCCTTTAAAATATATAGAAAAATGTTAATTTCATACTATGTATTCAAATGTCAAAGCTGAAATCGATGATATCTGTCCACGTTATTCTGCAAATCAAGTTTTCTCCCCATCTTGTCATATTGTTAAAAGACCATTGACATTGAACATTTTACAAATTGCCAGCCACTCCTCATTCCAAGAACAAACTAATCCACTTAAAATAATAGTTGCAACCATACATCAAACTAGGTTAAGGAAAACGTCTTATTTCAATGCAGATTCTAAAACGACGCCAGCCTGTAGAAATTTCCAATTTAAATTCGCATCCTACACATAGTGGACGCAGATTGTGCAAGAATAGCCACACTTATATCTTGGACGTTCTGGCTGCCGACGATCTCTATCTTAGTGAATCTCTATTATTTCTGAACGAATCCCTCACTTAAAATTGAAACTGAACCAATTGGGAACATTTTAAATTATCGATGTTCATTACATTCATAACCAAATTGATTGGGCTGGACTTGGGCACAGTTACTTCGGGATTTCAAAATGTTCAATGTTTACGAGGCAACAGCTTCAGCATCAGCTTTTACTGCGCTGTAAACCACGTCAAACAGCTTTCGAATTTCAAAACCAACAGCAAGTCGTATAGTGTTAACCTCTACGTGTTGGGATTTGTAAAGTTCAGACTAATGAACAACCATCATTATGACACCTATCAAGACCCTCTCTATCCTACAATTTACAATGTTGTGCCGTTACCCCTATTGAAGGTGTCAGTTACTTTATCATTCATGTAATACCTTCATTCATTTGCAAGATGTACCCACAATTTTAACAGTATATTGTGAACGAAACTGCCTGACCTCGATTTGGGTAACATTTTTGAATATTATTTCCCCTAGCATCTAAAGACGTCATCGCCATCCCTGGCTCAGGTCTGGGACATGTTTGCATCTTGGGAAACGGACATTTAGTCCCAGAAATAAAATTGACCCGAGGGTTTATAGTTTAGTTAAGTTAGGTTAGGTCTGCAACTGGGACCGATTGTCCTACAACCTAGCATCTCATAATAATCCGGCAGCTCGATTGTTGAGGATTGTTGAGGCCTCATTCGATACTCGGAAACTCATGTTTCAACACTCATGTCGACGTGTGGTTGCGCGTGTGTGTGCGTGTGTGTGACCCTGTGTGGTGCAACAGTGTGAGAAAGTAGTTGCAACTACAAGGAGGACCGCTACTACACGGAGGTCGCCATTGCAACATCACTACTGCCGCAAAGTATCCACAACAAAGGACAGAAAATGTATACTGCAATACTATACAGCGAGTGCGGGTAGTGTAGTGTTGGAGCGCGGGACCACTTAAACAGCTGTGATCACAAAAAGGTTGAGCGCGGGCCTCAGTCACAAAGGCCCCGGGTTCAAATCCCACCAATAACCAATGGTCTTGTCCGTGTGCTAATTACGCGACTCTCTTACCCTAGCCTGAAGTAATGTTTAAAACGGTTCAGGGAACCTAGGGTCCTAGGATGCAAGGTGAAGGTAAAACTTCTCTGAGCATGTATGTACTGCACACATTCTTCTACCAGAGATGGGGGTATGTAGAGAGGGTCACAAATTCGGACGGTTGACTAAGTTCTCCTACCTAACAGAAGATCAGGCACCGTGTTTTACAAATTGATTTAACTTTGTACTGTACCTCCTAGGTGCTCTGAACCTTTGACCTGATTTGGCAGTTTTCTCCAACACTGCTCGGAATTAGAAGGAAAATGCAAAAGCTGTCAAAATTCGTACCACACACCTCTCTAGTCCCTCGTATTCTCGGATTCAAATAACCCACAAAGAGACGGGGTTTTGCCATGGAATGAGCTTCAAAATCCTATCAAAATAAATCTAAGCTGTATTTGAAAAAAAAAAACAATCTGCCTAGTATAGGATGACGACTGTTTTAGCATTAATTGGGGATGGTTATTGACTAAACCCACACGAATTGTGTATATTCCCTCGAACCACAGAAAACATACTATAGTAGTATGTTTTGAAAAACATTGTTTGCTGTGCTCGAACTGACGCTATATTACATAGGATGGACGCAGAAAAGTAGTAGAGGAGAAGACAGTTTTGGCAGTACCTTCACCTACAGGTTATCATCCTGTGCAGTTCAAACTAATAGTAAAGCCTTCCGACTAGGAAAAGGGAAAGGAAATGTTTCGCTATCCCTAACTTTCCTGAAAGGGTAACGTTTGAACATTTCCGACATGGACAGCTTAACTATCTACTTTTATTGCAGTACAATAGCTCATACTTCCCGTCCGTACCGTACCTCAACATAAAAGATTTTGCAGAAACTTTCTTAACCGTGTTTATAATAGGATAATAAAATTGTCACAAACGTCGGGCAAGTTCCCACCATCAGTATTTTACATTGATCAATTCAAATGCTGTTTTTTTCCAGACCGAGGTTGTACATCGAATAGATAAAGTTAACACACCGCTCCATCACCGAGCATGACCTATTTTGTTTACTTATTTCATTCAAATATGGGACGGAAAACAAATAACATTTACCACTCAAATTACGCAGTTATCAATGTGTTATCACACCAGCCTTCTCGAGTTGCACACAATCATCGCATGACCTACAGCCGCTGCACAACGAGGCCGTCAGCTCTGCAAGGATTTCCTCTTTCAAACGTAGTACAGTAGTGGCTTTGGCAATGATAACTGATAAGTTTTTACTGCACATCGTATTCTTAATTGGATAATCACAGATCTAACTTCACAAAAAGTCCGTGAAGATGCTAACTCAACCGCCAGAGCTAAGAATATGTTTTGTACCGTGATCGTATTGTTTCAGAACCAGAAAACTCGGTGATGTAAGATTTAATCACATGTAAAACGCCAATTTAATATACTGACGTATTCCAAACCACGTTGTCAAAGTTTTCCACGATTTTACATGTTGTAAAGCCTTTTACGATCCTTCGTAAAGACCACAGGATAGCGTTTGCGTTATCGGCGCTACAGCATAACAAACCAAACCCAGCTGTTTTCGCAATAGACAAAATTTAAAACCGATCCCAACATTTCCGTGACGCTCTCATTGTCGAGATATATTCTCTAGCCACAAGCGCCACTTTAGTCCAACACTGAACACTGAACTTTCCATCTTCACGTCGTGGTGCGTGCGTTTCACAATGACGTGATCGCAGCGTGTAAAATATGCGTGCCGCGACTGTACAGTGTACATGTACACTCGGTGCACGTTAAAGTAGCGCAGTGTTATATATTATTATATCTCCTAGCTAGTGATATATTTATATTTCCCAAATATGGAGTATGGTCTATTAGTTTTGTGCAAGTCAGTATCCGCGATCGCACGTAGTGTAATCAATTCTTTACAAATACGGTATTCCACTAATTACAATTTAGATAATTGAACGCGTTTGATGAAAAATCTCTATAAAACATTTGCAATGTTAAATATATTATACGTCACGTCGATAATAACATGAAACAGACGTGTGTAACTTTAAAATTACTGTTTGAGAAAAAGTAATAAAAGCATCAGAGTTTGAACATAACCGCTTTACAATTTTCCCCTCTCCCAAAATAACGTTAATCCCCAAAGTGTGGCTTTTTCACATTTTATAAGATATATTGAATTTAGGTTTACAGCATGTTCCCTGTATAAAAACATTGTGTATTAAATTTAAAAGCAATTCAGCATCAGGATTGAGACCCTCGCCTTTAGTAAACCCCGTGCCCCAAAAAATCTACCACATACAAGTTTATGAATACACAAATCCCTTTTACAACTACATAACAAACTCAAAGAATAACCTGGCCACCTTTCAAAGCTACGAGCGAGTACTCGTCATAACCATATCCTTAGTAACAACGCCGTAGGATTTCCAAACAAAGATAACAGTGCGAGTACCGTAATGTTAAGTGGCACATCGGGCATTGCTCGTCATTGTTCTACCATGGTGGTGCGTGACAACCCCCCCCCCCCTACCCCCACACAACCAGTGTCACGTGACTAAGCGTTCACTATGGTATAGGGGTCAAATTGAACGTTCACCTCAAACGCCGCATTTACCCCTTTACAAATTAAAACACATGTCAACAGATCCACTGATTCTTTATAAAAGTATATTTTTTTCCCCAACGTTTTAAACTATGAAAACAAGAAGGTTGTTCTTCTTGTTGTATCAGCTGTTTCCACACGACAATTTGAAAAGGAAAATACGCAAACCAAACTTTAATGACTTATATAGTCTAGTTTGAAACAGTAATTGTGATAATTATGATAAAACCTACGGCGTAATTGTTATTCTTACTCGACCTTGTCTTATGGGGAAATCCACTACCTAATTAAAAGTAATCATCTTCCTCAAAAACATCTTTGAACGAATGAATTACCAACGACGATATATTTCCAACGTCAACATCAAGCACAATAACATACGATAACTGTGCAATTTAGCAAATAATAGGCTAATGTGGTCACTGAAATAAACAAAACTGTTAAGGAATTTGTAGGAAACAAAAACATAAAACTCTTGACGTGCTCAACAATAAAACCGTAGAACAACCGTTATCTTCATCGATGTATCTCTATTACGTGCTAGTTTTGACAAAACATCGAAGTAGAACGATAAATTGCGACTATTTGTAACAAAAAACAAGTGTTTAGTGTAGCTGCGATGACGCGCACCACACTGTTGTGTATGTGTGTTTGTGTAATTGTGTTTCTGTTGTATACACAGTGCGCAGTGTGGTGGTGGGTGACAGGCAGTCTGCTAGCGCGAGCAGTACGCGCATGCGCACAGAGATAATGCACTTGGTTGTTCGTTGTTCTGTTAATATCGATGACTCGTATACACGAGCCGAGCGCGTGAAACTCTCGAGCTTGTGGAAAAAAATTGTTTTAACATTTTTAAATATTTTGATTAAATTTATTTGTTCATGACACGGCATAGTATTTTAGCATAACTGTAACATGACCATATGTCAACTTTTTTTGTTGAGATTTTGCAACATTTATGACGTTAATTTACTGCCTTTTTTATTAATGGTTGAAGTTTTCTTTAAATAAGTGCTGGGATAGAATTTAAGCCTCCTAGAACCTCGTATAGTTGTCCAATTTCCTATTACCTACAATTAGATCTCTTCTTGTAGATGGTTTGGATTTACTCCCTGTCTTTAGAAATCCGCACTAACATTTAGAGATGTAAAATTTTGACTTATTCACATCATTATATAATAACAATATAATTTTAATCGAACAGTACAGAGTGCTTAGTACATAAGAACTTTGACATTTTATCTCTGCATGATTACATCAACGAAATAGGAATAAGTGATGATCATGAAATGCAAGCTACAGAAAATGACTCAAAGTGCAATAAGAAAATGCATCTGTTCCCCCCTCTCACTCTCTCTCCTCCCCCACCCCACTTTACTCCCACTGAGCTACCCTCCCCCTCTCTCTCATGTAGAACAGCAATTGAGCAGGGCATTTAAACTTGAGGTCAAGTACAGACTTCAAAGAGAGAAACTAAACTTCAGGCACCACTGATGAATAGGAGTGAATTTATGTTATTAACCTATAAATCTACCTCTCTATAGAAATCCTGTTGACAATTAAAATTGCACCAGTTCCTGTTAATCCAAAGCCTAAACAATCTTTGATTAGGAGCCTATTGGGAATGATAACGACCACTATTTTCAGAAAATTACATTTCAAATTGTAAATAATAATAGGTAGGTAATAGGAAAAAATATTATTGAAAACCTCAACTTTTTGTATTCAATGGAGTATCCTAAACTCTAGGTAGGTTCTAAAACCAAGTCAGGCCTACGTCTTACATTCCTTATGAAGTATTGATAATACTGTACTACCAGCCCTACTGTAAAATAAAGGAACAATTTTGACTGTGCATGAGTTACACCCCCAAACTTGTGAAGAGAGTCAAATTTCCTTGTATAAATTATGCATACTCTTCTATGAATGGTGATAGTGATTAGTTAGCTTAATTAAATCAAATCATTCAGAGGTATTTTAATTTATGGAGACACTTTACACCCCTGCCGACTTAAGATCTGTGTACTCGCCGTTTGTAATTTTTCCAATTATTCTAAAATTTCAGCATTATTTTCTAGTCGCAGTAGATAACCTTTTTTTGTTCCTAAAACACAAGTTCATTGGCTTTTTGTAACAGTTGTTTTAAATTATTTACAATAGGTACCTAAAAATAGAGGGAAATTTAATTTTGCCTTTTACATAGCCTAATATTGATAGTATGACTTTTTGAAAACTCTTAAAAAATAGTTAAATAAATAAACTGAAAATTAGTAAAATAAAATAGATATCTGCTACATACAAATTGCTTGGTATCCTTCAGTAAAGAAAGATCTCGATCGATAGTAAAGTTTACCAACATTTGTTGTAAGTATACTACAGAGCAAGCACAATCATACTGCTTGATAACAAAGACACAAGGTCTACTGTACTGTGGAGCAAAGATATAAACAAAAGAAGAAAAACTATAAACAAAGGCAAGTAGAGGTGCAGACAAGGAGTTAGCAACAGAGAAATTCATTACCAAGGAAAGGCTTTGTTGGTAGAAAACTGTTCTTTCAAACAAAGAAAAACTATTATCTAGCCTACATCTCAAGTCCACAAACACAACATATGAATTTATGTCACGCTTCCCGTTATAGGTTACCGTAATTAATTAGTTCCAATTCTGGTCATTCATTAAGAATTTCAAAATTCAATTCAAAACTCCATATGACATACAAACTGATGCATATAAGTTAGTTAGACTATAGGCCTACATACATCAATACGATGGGTGTATGCCTACGTAGTAAGTGTTGTCAGTTGTTTCCGCAATAGGAAAATGTATAAAAACCAGAAAAAAAATATGAAAATATGTTAACTGAATCTTTTCTCTTTGAAGCAAAAGTTCCGGCTAGATTTTAATGATGTAGAAACATAGAGTGAGTACTTTTTTTATCATTATCAGTTTTTATCAGTTGACAGTTGGGAAGATAAAAGAGAATTTTTTAGACACTAAGACAATTAGTAAAAAACATTAGTGCTTTGCTTTTTGCATTTGTACGGGCTCAAAGGTAATACATTTAAAAATAAAAAATGGTTAATTCAAGCCCCAACACATCAAGAAATTTGTTGGAAAAGATAGTTTTTATGGTTTTATATTGAAAGGTATACAGACAGATAAATACAGTATTTAGCTTGGCATTTCTTTATTTATAATCATAACGATTTTATATAAGTTAAGCCTGATCTCTATTTTGCCATTTGAGCCAGAAATCAATAGTTTAATTGGACTAGCATTTACTGGTCCTACACCTAAGATGCATAGGTAGGCATAATTGGTAAATACAATTTCTATCAATAAAACCATTTATTACTACTATCTACCCAAATACAACTTTTCATTAATAATTTTTCAAACAAAAGTGCAATAAGTCAGTTGTGACCTCTGATGCTAGTGATCAAACAAAGAGAGGGTAGAACAAAGAAAATTCCCTCAGAAAAGGACTTATCCACTATATTACTGTGTAAAACGGACTGTACTCACCTTTAGAGGGAATTAAGATCCTAAATTGCACTTGGTGAAAGATACTTTAAGTTAAGAATAGCAAAAGATTTGGCACTTGGTGGAAAATAAACTGGTTGAATTTGTTGTTGTGGTTCCTTCCACAACAGCTGTTCAACTGAAGTCTGTGGCGTAGCCCGGATCAGCTGTGGCTGGCGACAGGTCGAGAGCGCATGCGTCCCCCCACCACTACTCTCCATTTCAATAATATTGACCCACAACAATCATCAGCTGTACGACCAAGCCGAAGCGAAGCCAGTTCCGTTTGGGGAAAGATAACAACAGGGATCGTGACGTCATCGGCTGTGCACTGATTATCAAGGGGGTATTGACCCTGTTCGGTAGAATATTATATTATGTTTATTGTTTACCAATGCTGTAGAATTAGAACTGCAGCTAACAAATTACCCGGCAGACAGCAAAAAAGCCAGAAGAGAATACGTATCTCTGAAGTGAGAAAACCGAAAACAGTTTACATATATTTTTTGGAAATAGAATTCGTGTACAGAGTACAAAACTTCATAGGTCTAGCGATTCCACTATATTATCGTAGAGTGTCGACCACTCCTCAGCCATTTTCATGACTGTTTTAGTCCAACTGCGTACCGAAAACAACATATTTTTTCATGAAATTATAATTTTGGATTTATTTCACCTGCAAGTAAAACATAACATAGGCCTAACGTCCACATATGTTCACAAATTTGCCGGTCTACATTAATTTATCAATAGGGGCTGTTTAATAGTTCGTATGATCTGAAAATAAAGGTAGTCCTAATGCAGATAGTGAATTTTAAACCCCCTTCTGTTGAATAGATAATACAAAATATTATATTTTGCCACCCCCTCGCCACCTTGTGCGGTGGAACTGACCTTTTGGCACGTCTCCGGGCTATTTCTATCCCCCGCTATTTTAGCAGATGTTTGGCAGAAGTTTCAGTAGGCCGAACTCTGCCAAGTTTATATGAACATCGGTGGTGCCAAACAATAACTGCTCGTGAACAGTGCAAGGGGTTCGAAATAAAACTCAGTTAATTGATTTGAGAAATGCTGTATAGATCAAACATTTTGACTGACAATGACGTTATTTTCATGAAGAATAATTTAGTTGCTGTCTTTTGCTGAGGAGATACAGCCTCAATAGAGCCTGGAAATTCAAGTAGTCAAATGTTTCGCAATGTTTTTTTTTTACTTATCAATATAAAAATGTAAATTATGTAGAGAAGCATCGATTTCGTCCAAATTTTCGAGTTTGAGCTTTGGGATGATATATCCGTTTTTGTCCCCCCTGAACCCAAAAAAGTGGTTTCGAAGTGATGTCTTTCTGTGTGTCCGTGTGTCTGGATCGTCTGGATGTGTACAGAACTACAGACTACACTCTGTGGTCGGATTTTGATGAAAATTGGTATGTGAGTGTTAATCCATGGTATGTCCAGGCAGTTTTTCATTTTTATAAAATTTTGGTTTTTAACGGTGATTTCCCATAAAACCCTATAAAATAACGGAAAATCGAATTGTTTCAAAAATGTTCCGAACGTTTTTCATCAACAGTTTAGTAAGTTTTAATCCGTTTAACTCTTTACAAAACGGTAAAACTCCCATTTCTGTAAAAAATAGGGTTCAAAAGTTACCGTTATGATACTCCCATAAAAAAAAAAACATATAATAACGGAAAGATAGGATTTGTGAAACAACGGCGTTTAGATTTAGACTAAGTAATAAGTAATCTCTGTAATAGATTTATGTTACAGTCATTTTAGTTCGAAACAGAATAGTTCAACCCCGATTGCTGTAAAAATTACGGTTAAAAAGTTATTGCAACTTATGTGATTTCCACCTTAAAAATGTAATCGCTATTCCCATCGCTAACCCGTGATAAGGATTGTCGACCAGCTAATGGGAGAAAGTATGTGGCAGATTGCTGACACCGTTTATTTATTTATTTTTCAATTTCTTTGCATAAACATGATTCGACCAATCGCTGTACACAAGACATTTTATTATAAGTGAGGTCCAACACTGAAGATTGTTACCGGTATAGCATCCTCTAATACATTTATTGTAGGATATAACGTTATACAGAATAGAGAATATAACAATGTATTACAGGATGCTAGGGCCGTAACGTTAACAAGTTTGGGGTGTGGGTGTTCAGTTGTGGTAACCATTTGCAATGATCCAATGGCAATTGGCAAAACGGTACATACGATGATAGCTGGGTCCATTAGACTTATCCGGCTTGGTTGATGAGGTCAACCATACATTCAATGGTTCACTTCTACAAAACAGCATCAAAGGAAAATATCAGAACTTAGTACACTTTTGCTTGATAGGAAAAATGCCTTCAACAAAAAGTATTGCTTTTTCACCACACAATTCTAGCGCAAAGCCACGGTCGAGAAACAGTTATGAGTTGTTGACTCAGATACATCTAGAGTTGCTAGGCAACAGGCAGCAATCATGTAAACCACCGTCATGCTAGATGAGACCGCTCGAGGCTAGAAGCGACCTACTTGCGCCTGAGGACGCTCTAGGAAACCGAGCGAAAGGTCGCCCGCATCACGTCACTAAAATTGGTGCGCGCGTATTAGATGCGCGCGCATTAGATACGCAGCCTTGGAAACCGCTTACACGCAACTCCATAAGACAAGTGTGCTGCGTCTTAGATACGCACGCGCTGCGCATCTAATGCGCGTCTAGGAAACCACAGCCTAACCTGTTAGCAGGAAACCGTTGGAAGCGTGGTTTTCGAAACAGCAGAAATGGAGGAAACGAAATCTGAAATATTGGAATCATGCATACACCACGCATAGTTCGGCAGTTACAATTAAGACTTCATCCACCAAAATAACAAAAAAATACTTCCGGCAAAGTTTAACTTTACGTCCGTTCTAGTTTAAATATCAAGTAAAAGGGACCACCTAATAATTCAAGATTTTTTTCCGAGTACTTTCGATTCCTACAAAAAATAGTTCCAAGTGATCAGAAACACGCATATTTTAAATACGTCATAATTTAAAGCTATTTAAAATCACACTAACATAACATAACAGTTTAAGTCCTGAATAGTAGGCCCTAATAGCTAAACTTTTCTAAGTCCTGACATTTTAGAACATGTAGCCTTATTTGCTTCGAACCCTGTGTAACAGTATATTTTACATTATCAGCAATCCAAGGAAGATGTGATGAGGAAGATGTTATGTAGAAGTGTGCAACAAATTTCCTATGCAATCAAAGTTGTGTTTTTTTTTATTTGAAAAATTACTCGATGTGTTAAAAAAACGTAAGATGCAATTTCCTTAAACATTGCATCATAGCCCTAGATTAAGCACAGTGTACAATAAACAATCAGAACTATTAACTTTATCGAAAATTACGAGCATTCAATCAGCATAACAATAAGATAAATTATGATTTAAACCCAAGTCAAGAGTTCTATGACCTCATCTTTAACCCCGTGTTCGTGTTTTCAGACAAACAACATCATAAAGAAGCATAATCGATTTGGCACGATTTGAAAAAGCGCTGTGAAATATAGGTTAGATTGTGAGATTGTTATTGTGAATATGAAAAGTGCTGCCCGATAACCTCAAAGATAGCGATGAGTCGACGATGAAATCGAGGAGGCACTTGCAGACTTTGACATAACCTCATTATTTTAGTTTATAATTAAGACGAGGTTAAGCTGGAATAAACATGTGGACTTTTCGTCATTAAAACACTCTTTAACACAATTAAAATTATGATTCATTAGGATATCGATTATGACCCAGAAATAAATTAGGCCTATAGTTTTAGATTGAGCATGATGAAAAATTAAAATGTTCTTTTAAGATTTATCTGCAAAAACATTTTAAATTTGATTTCTCTTTAAAAATAGGGACAGACTAGATTTATTAACTAATATAGTTATTAATCGGAGTAAAAAGCGTAGAATAAAGAGATGTAGCTCTTTTTACATGTAGGCGACAAGATTACTTTAAAAATGCTGATTTTATGAAAAAATGTCAATTAGGATACACTGACTTATCTTTAGCATTTAAGATTACTTATCAAACAACGTAAAGTTCAAACAGATCGAACAGTAATTTCCTACAATTTTCTGTTGCAAAACAAGGCACAACCACAGACAATGGAATAAAGTATTATATTGTCTGTGGCACAACTTTTCCCGGCTTGATCCTATTTGGCCTAGCATGTAGGCTACAGCTAAATATAGTATTGCTACTTCAAAACGTATGGACGTACGTCCATTTTCACACATAGTTTTGAAGATGGAATTTTAAAATAAACTGAATACTAAATATGGTACATATCTTGCTAAGAAGGCGTTTAAGGAAAATTGTTCAAATGATTAGAGAGGAGGAATAAGAGATGTGAGAATAGAATTTTGCAAAAGGCTCGAGTAGGATCAAAATATTATGTGTTTAGGAAAAGATTTACCTTTAAATATATTCTTCTTCGTATAAATCTTGAGGTGTCTTGAGGTTACAAATTTAGAGTTAATAAAGAACAGTTGTAGAAAAAAGAGAGAAAGACTTTGTTGAATACTTTGTGAGAAAATAACACTTAAAAATTTTTATAGAAAATTAATTGATAACAATAGGTTTTTTTTATTTCCAGCATGGACATAAAACACAAACCAAAACAACAATATCCAAAAAGCACATGTTAATATTCTAAAATCCAAAACATGTGTTGGAGCCAGACCAAAGGCAAACCAAAGGTCTTTACATCGTTGAGGCAAACAAATATAATATTTCTTGAGGTAGACTAAAGGCAAACATTTTAAATAAATAGTATACTTAACAATTAATAGCTATTCTTAATTGACGTCTTATTTTAACCCATTAATAGTATTGCAAATTGTTTACTACGAGGCACTCTGCATATATTTTCGTTACTGTTTAGCTTGCTTGGTCTGAAGAATTATATGGCCCCTACCATAACTATATGGAAACAGCAACATTGGTTACCTACCTTATTTGAAAATTTATGAAAAAATTAAAGACGTTACTAAAATTACCAAACTAGTAGGGGGGGGGCTAGTAGCCACTGTTGGGTTTACGGGCTGTTAACGGCATGCCAATGGCTCTGGGTCGCCGGAATTTTATCCCCCTGGAATTTTACCCCCTGGGCAAAGCTGACGTCACTATGACGTAGTAACCTGAGTGGCCAAAAGTTTGTTCGCGGCCGGAATTTTACCCCCGCGGATTTGGAAGTCTAATGAAAATAGCCAGAGCGTGATTAATTAGATTAGCGATAAAAACCGGAATTTTACCCCCTGTCCATATAACTAGCGTTTAGACAACTGAAGATATACGGGCCGGATTTTTACCCCCCGGAATTTTACCCCCGGATTTTTACCCCCGGAATTTTACCCCCTAGCCGATTTTAGAATTGGAATGATTGATTTTCTCATTTATGTTTTTAATTAATTGTAAACATTTCATTATTTAGTAGCCTATCTTTATGTATTTATTTTGTAAAGAAATGTTCGAAACAATTATCATTCAGTTGATTGTTTATACGTCATATTAACCAACTGTTGGCTTCAAAGATCGAATCCTAATACTAAAATCTCAAAATTAAAATTAAAAACCTGTTCGTTTAGTTAATGTTACGAAGAAATTAGTTAAGGCTACTTAATAATAAAATGTTTACTATTAAATTAAAACAGAATGAAGATAATTAATCATTCTCACTAATTTATACATCTGGCCAAGGAGTAAAATTCCGGGGGGTAAAATTCCGGGGGGTAAATTTCCGGGGGTAAAATTCCGGGGTAAAAATCCGGGGGGGGGGTAAAATTCCGGGGGTAAAAATCCGGGCCGTACACTCTAGGTTTTTATAATTTGATGTGTTCTGATTAAATTCACAACCGTGAAAATATATGTTCAATTCCGCGTTTAATCCATCGAGCTGATGTCGCGAAACTCAAAAGTTCGCGGTCGGAATTTTACCCCCTGGTTTGTGACGTCACGTTTGCCCAGGGGGTAAAATTCCAGGGGGATAAAAATCCGCTACCCCATGGCTCTATCCCGCCCCAGTCGATATCGAGCCGAGTAAACAACACGGTTTATGGTATCAAGTTCATTCTGATTTGAAAACGCCGCTTCGTCTTGGTTTCACTGGGGAAGTGTTCAGTCTACCCTTGGATGCTTTGGCTTTAGTTGGAAATATAATAAACATATGAAGTTGAATAATCATTATTTTGCTGGTATGGATATTTTTATTTTCAACTCAGTGTTAATGAATTACACATTGTACACGTATTGCTGATACATAAACACTTCCTTGTTCCTTTTAAGAATAGAAAAATACATTTTACCAAATTTAATCTCGTACGAGTTTTTGTAGACTAAAACATTAAACTTATAGATGACTCAATTCAATTATTTATGGATTGAAAAAATATAACTCTGTTTTACAAATATAAATTGTCTAATGGATTTCTGAAAGCAATTTACGATAGTTTTAATGTCAATTTTATTTCATCTTCTGGTTAAAAAGCTAGTGCTTAACTACAAAGATAAATTTAAGACAGTTATTTCTTTTTCAATAATAAGAAAAAATTTTAGATAGTCTTTGGTAACGTTTTTCTGTAATCTACTTTGAAGGTTTGCTGTGGTGGGGATATCATTACCATTATAATTTTTCAGGGATAAATTTAGCCATCATAAGGTTGTAAGCTAGAACAAAAACAAAAGGTACCGCTATAGATTTTTATTTAGCCACAAAAATAAGAAAATCGACTGTCGTAATGAACAAATATTTTAACGAGATACCACTACTGTACATAAAGAATTTCTGTATTTCAAGAAATTCGTTCGCTGTATTTAACGATAACATAAAATCATATATATTGGTCATATATATATAATGGTATATTGTTCTTGTCTGATTGTTGGTTGTATTCATGGAACAATGCGGCATATATCTCTTTAATAAACAAGTATTGATAGCATAAAACAAAATGGTAATTCCTCGATAGTTAAATTTACTTCCATCTACCCCACAGTTTTGTAAAATGCAAATTCAGTATCCACAAACCAGCAATTAATCATTAGTCATTGGTTTGAATCACGCAATCTTGCACAAGTGAATTGATTGCGACCAAATCTCGTGTGGTTGCGCGATTAAGCTACGTTTAGTTGTGATCGCCAATCTAAACATTTCAGGGTCAAAAGTAATAACTGGGAACAAATTATTGAAATATTGCTGGCTTAAATGTGTATGATAGGAAAAGTCTACTATAAACTGAATAAAATCAAGCTTGTCCAACAATCATTATACAGTAATGGGTAAGTGGAGCTAACAATGAGGAAAATCACAAAAGCTGTACAGCCATTTTAACCGTAGTTTTCACAGCATTGGGGTTGCACCATTTAATACTCACAATGGCTAGTCTATAAGCAATGTTTGTAATTTTCTGTATAGTGTATTAAAGTAGTAGTTCACAAACTATAATATAAAAAAAAATCATGCTGGATCAGCTGTGTACGAGCTAAATAAACTGTTTGACATTTGCAAAATGTCCGTTTCTAAAACGCTAAGTACCAGTTATTTTTTCATTCAAAGCTTTTTTAATAGATGAGTGAACGAAGTGAACGAATCTATGTATCGTGTATAGCGGAGTCGGAGAAAAGTGGTCCGCTTGTCTGTGAGTGAGTGTGTTCGCACCAAAACTCAAGGACCGTCGCACTTATAGCATTCAAATTTTGCACAAATAATTATGAAACCAGTGGGAAGACCCCATTAAAATTCTAGACCATTCCGATCAGTAGTAATTATAAAACTCTAAAAAAACTTTTTTAAATTCGTCGCATAAGAATAACATTAGAAGCTACCTTATTCTTCTTTTTATTTGTTTACGTTTTGCGACCAACAATTTTGTTGTCTGCTCTAAGACAAAGAGAACGACTTTTACTATATAAGCTCTTTCATTCATTGAGTAAAAGATTTTGGCATCTATGAATATATATCATTAAAATTTCACAACTTTCAGAATAATAAATTGAACTTTACAATATTAGTCGGCAGTTATATACCGTTTATGATCAGTATTAAAATTCACCTTTAAAAAAAATATATATATGTATATATTTAGAACTAAGGAGCTTTTTACATTATTCAATTTAATGTTGCCATTAAATAATAAATATTCAAAGATGTTAGTATATATTTTATACTAAAATGCTATGCGAAGGGGGGGGGACAGGTCCACGACGTAAGGAGTGGTAAAGGAAGCGGAAAGGCGAGCAGTGCGGAGTGTGAAAACCCTTTGTGACAGTTAATACCTGTATGGGAAGAAAGGGAAACAGGTCTATGATGTAGGAAGTAGTGAAGTAAGTAGTCAAGGCGAGAGCTCCGGAGTGTAAGAAGCCTTTATGACAGTTAGAATAATATATCTGCAATTCTAAAAATGCTATGGGAAGGGAGAGAAATAAGTCCACGATGTAGGAAGTGGTGTAGGAAGTAGTCAAGTCAAGCAGTCCGGAGTGTGGAAACCCTTTGTGACAGTTAGATTAATGTATCTGCACTTCTTAAATGCTATGGGGAGGGAAACAGGCCCAAGACGTAGGAAGTGGTGAGGGATGTAGTCGAGGCGAGCATTCCGGAGTGTGGGAACCCTTTGTGACAGATAGAATAATGTATATGCAATTATAAAAATGCTATGGAAAGGGAGGGAAACAGGTCCACGACGTAGGAAGTGGTGAGGAAGTAGTCAAGGCGAGCAGTCCGGAGTGTGGAAACCCTTTGTGAGAGTTAGATTAATCTATTTGCAATTCTAAAATTCTATAGGAAGGGAGGGAAACAGGTCCACGACATAGCAAGTGGCGAAGGAAGTAGTCGAGGCGAGTATTCTGCAGTGTAGAAACCCTTTATAACAGTTAGTTTGATGTAACTGCAATTCTAAAATGCTATGAGAAGGGAGAGAAACAGGTCCTCGACGTAAGGAGTGGTGAAGGAAGTAGTCAAGGCGAGCAGTCCGGAGTGTGGGAACCCTTTATGACAGTTAGATTAATGTATCTGCAATAATAAAATGCTATGTGAAAGGAAGGAAATATGTCCACGACAGGAAGTGGCGAAGGAAGTAGTCGATGCGAGTATTCTGGAGTGTACAAACCCTTTATGACAGTTAGTTTAATGTAATTGCAATTCTAAAATGCTATGAGAAGGGAGAGAAACAGGTCCACGACGTTGGAAGTGGTGAAGGAAGTAGTCAAGGCGAGCAGTCCGGAGTGTGGGAACCCTTTGTGACAGTTAGAATAATGCATCTGCAATTCGAAAATGTTAGAGGAAAGAAGGGAAACAGGTCTCCGACGTAGGAAGTGGTTAAGGAAGTATCAAGGCGAGCAGTCCGGAGTGTTGGAACCCTTTATGACAGTTAGATTAATGTATTTGCAATAATAAAATGCTATGGGAAGGGAGGGAAATATGTCCACGACATAGGAAGTGGTGAAGGAAGTAGTCAAAGCTAGCAGTCCGGAGTGTGGGAACCCTTTGTGACGGTTAGATTTATGTATCTGCAATGAAACCGTTGCAATACTAAAATGCTATGGAAAGGGTGGGAAACAGGTCCACGACGTAGGAAGTGGTAAAGGCGAGAAGTTCTGAGTGTGGGAACAGTTTGTGGTAGTTAGATCAATGTACATTCAATACTAAAATGCCGAGGGAAGGGAGGAAAACAGGTCCACGACGTAGGTAGTGGCGATGGAAGTGGTAAAGGCAAGCAGTGCGGGAACCATTTATGGCATTTAGATTCATTAGTTAGATAATCATATATTGGATTTTTAATAATTTTTATGTGATATAATAGCGCTATCGTTGTTATAAACCATCATTGTAAGCCATACGATATTTTTTACGGAGACTCCTTACACCGTGCTTTGGCCATTAGGTTAAGTTATATTAGTTCAGTTTGGCTTAGTTTTGTTTATGATAGGCCTCATAACAAATAAGGAAATAGGCTTCATTTAATCAAAAGATGTTTTGTACAGGAACGATGGATTTACCTCCTATCGATAGCTGTTGGAAATCCATTACGTATATTACCAATGACTTTGGTTCATTAATGGACGAGAAGGTAGGATTGTTGTTGACTGAGATTTGGTTGATTTGCCCATAGAAATAACATTGTATTCACCAGTGACACCAGTAGGTATGCTAGGTGTGGGTGGACTCTTTCATTATTGCGCTCATGTTCACTCATCCCGTTACGCGCAGAATAAGCGTACTACTAGTACATTTAAACTTTTGTTATCTTAAAATTTTTGTTTTAATCCCAGATTCAAAAACTTGAATTATATTAGATTTACCTTTGCTGTTGTTGGGGAGCGATCTGCGGTCTAGTGGTTAGAGCGCGGGATTTCAGTCCCTGATGTCCCGGGTTCAAATCCCGCCAAGTCACCAATGGATTTTATCTAAGTGATATTGCCGCAACCCCTAGGTCTAGCCTGAAAGTAATGTGAAAAGAAAAACAATCCCGGGCTCGTGCCTAGCGTCTTAGAAAAAAAATACCTTTGCTGTTGTCACCTATGAAGTTATTGTACGTAAGATGTCCGTGACGCAACACAACACAAACATCTTAGGCACCTATAAGAACTCAGGAAACAACTAAAAGGTATATAGTATAAGTATGTTTTAAATTTGTTGTCAAATGTAATTGCACTTTACATTACAATACATCTAAATAAGTTGTAATAATATTAACCAACACCTCGACTTTAAAATTCCTACACGATATCCATCAAGAGGTACCTTCAAAGCAATAAAAGGCAGGTTTACAAGCTTTTTTCAAGTTACATCACTGCAAATAAATTATAACCAAGATGCTGTTCACCGACGGGGGCACCATGCTATGAATCGCTTATGGTGCAATTATCCACTAACTGTTTTAAAATCAGTTTTCCTCTTCCCCTAATTATTACATAACACTTGTACTTGAGTTGGCGTCAAGTTTGCTCACTATTTATATATTGGAAGTTGGCAAACCTCTTAACAACAGGTCATCGACAACGGAATTGCCTAAACTACTCTTTAGTAAGCCATCACATCTGGCGACTATTTAATTTTACTTTCTCTTTCCCTGCGAAGAATAATTAGTTAGGTATAATGAGTAAGCCACCACCACAAAAACATGCTCCTTTGTCATCATTAGAAATCATCTGAAGAAAATTTGCATGTTTTTGTCCAGCGAGTGTATTGTGGTGTTAACTATTAATTTCTTGTTATTTCACCGACATTAAAATTACCTGAACCAAAATTAATATATTTTTAAATTATTGTCAGTTTGAAAAGAGTAAAGTAAACACTGTAACATCTCCCAAAAATAAGAGAGAAACGTCTAGTGAACACCAATCGTAAACAGACATGAAAAGCATGTCAAAATTTGAATCATAGTCTGACAAGAAGTATACTTGCTGTGTCCAAAGTCAATGCTATTACGGGTTATTACTCGGTTATTATGACACTCCATTAATCCATTGCTGTAAAGTGTATTGTCATGTCGTCCATTGCTTGTAGTAATTCCCCTTTGTTCCCCATAGGTAGACACAATAACCCAGTTGATGAAATATAAAAGTGCCCAGTTTTATTGACATTGGATATTACAAGTCTTGGCTACTCATTATTCTATTGTAAACTCCAAAGTTTGCATTAAAGTATCATATTAGGTCACGTTGTACTTTAGAGTATCAAGTTTCAGTGCCGATGCACTGATATCGGCCAGATTTTTTTTTACTTACTGAAGTGTATGTTTTACTTTTTACTAAAAAAATCATCTAACAAATATCCCATCGGACAAGCAACGGTTATCGTGTGATTTGGTTGGTTAAAATCATATTAGAGATGTTGAAATGGCAATAACTTAGCAATCAGGAAAACTTACTCTAAATACACCGGAGCTGATCTTTATGGATGCACATCTTATAGGCAATATGTTTAACCTTTGCGCAAAGAAGGAATATAGTACATTCTGAGTATCGAAGTCAATGCAAGTTTTGTTTACTACAAACTCTAGTTGCTAGAACTCCAGCTAAATGATTCTCCAACTATTGCAAAATAATGACAATCGCATTATTTACTCCAGACAGTCAAAATGCAGCGTTTAGATTTTTGCAAACTACGCAATTTATTGTTTACTACGAATATTACAGCTGATAACAACTTGTAATAGTTCCGTTGGATGACGAGACTTGTTTTTAATCTTCTTCTTACTCCACGTGCCAGCTGACAGCTGACCCTAGCGCAGGTTATCATATTGCCAGCTGAGTTCATCGTCTGCTATCTATGCTCGCAAGGTGGAAAATACAGTACAAAAAACCTTCCATGAAGTTGGAATAAGTTTCTCTGTGCATTAATTACTCAACACAAACTATAGCTTATAGTCCATGCTGGAAATAAACATTAAAAACTTAAGCAAAGGTACTGTATAGCTAATATGTTAAAGTTGTTGTAACGAAGTTGATCAAAGTTGAATTTAACGACAGAGCCTGTTAACTTAAATTACTGATTTTTGTCGAATACTGTTACTCCAACACCCCAACTTTTAGACCACCCCTAAATGAAAATCTCAATGTAAACTATTGTATATTCTACTGTGTCACATCAACTGTCAGAGGATAAAATTAATTATATTTAAATAGGAAATAAATCTGACTATTTTAAGCGAATAATTTAGTGGAATTCCAGCTAGATAAATGGGAATTTGCTGCGGCGGGGGTAGTTTGGTTATACTGTGCGTTTAATGTGTTATAAAGCTTTTCTCATACTTTTAAATATCACTTCTATAACTTATGTTAATCAATATTCGGATAAATAATGTTAAGATTAAACAGCAATCTCACAATTAATTATATTTAGAAACACTGATCGATAGCAATGGCCTTCAATTTAAACTTATTTCTGATTATGATGGATACCCTTATTGATCGCTTTGATGGTTCTGACACGCTTCTTTCATATCTGGAGATAAGAATCATTAAGCTAGACAGCTTGTCATGAACCTACTAAAATAGAGCCAACTTTGGGACGTAATGATATTATGCAATGATTCAATGGAAAACTACTAATAACTGTACTAAACAGCTGATTAGATTGTAATGCATTTCAGCTGGTAGTCCATGCAATGAACAGGTCTGGATTTTAATGCAAATGGGTAATAAAACGAAAGTATTCCAAATTAGTACTATAAGAAACGCATAACAATTTGAATTTGCAGTGAAAATAAACTTTGATGGGAGATTGGAATTACAGAAACGCCTGTAAGCTTGAAGTATGCTACGTTTAAACCGAGATGTATTGCGTAAGCCTATATAGTTTAGAAGGCGTGTCCATAAACTAAATAAATAACTCGGTTCAGAGGTAAGGTATACATAGACCAGCTAAGCATTACAGCGAAGGATATACCATTTTGTTTGGGAACGAATATTTTAAATGTAGGATGAAATTAATGATTTTTTAGTGCGCATTTAAAAATCTAGTAAAGTGAACAGATAATTAGTTATCTAGCCAACATCGACAGAGGCTGTTCTAGAAATCTTTTGTGAGACTCATTGTTGAAAACAGTGGAATGATCCCTTGGGGGAAATCGACATACAGACTATTTTTCTCGAAGCTATAGATTCAATCCCTCTAATTAATTAATTCCTAGAAACGATTTGCTGTTTCTTCACATTTTTCATGTTATTTACTTTGCAGCTGTACATTTATTTTGCTGTCCAATTCATTTCCAATTCATTTAGCCCTGAAGGTAACATCATAGTTTAGTTATTAGTTAGTCTTTTCTTTTGGTAACCCTCCAAAAGAATTGTATGTTACATTTTGACAAATTGTGCTGCTGGCAGACAAGCTAGGACATCCCTTCTCCTACCTCTTGTTTCTGGGTAGCTTCCTGGCCCACAGCTGTCATGTGATGCACTATGGGCCCCAAAGAGATAATTACCCCCTCTCCACCTACTTTGTGGGGGAATATTTCTCTTACTTGAGCACCAAACAAAGCCTAAAACCTATTGCCCAGGCCCATTTAAAAACGGACCTGGTGGAAAGTGGCAGTTCTAGGACCTTGTCAAGGTGGGGCAGCGGGCTATCAGGCGGTGTGAATGGCTCAAGAAAAGGAAGGGAGATCCGGGAAAGTTTTGTATTCTTAAAAACATTTCGTGGCTGTCTCAATGCCATTCTTAACGTCTATAACTGTGACCTAAAACCTCTGTTACATTTTAACAACAAAATATGTTTAAATTTGTTTTTCCAGGATCCAATGGGGGAGGCTTTAGCTCCTGTAGCCCACCTCCCCTTGAAACGACCACTACTGGTGCACAATAACTACTCCAATGCGTTTTGACATATACAAAGGTTAAATTATCTGTTGTCACCTTGTGGTACAAGTTTGTCCTACTGGATTAATTGTACTAATTTTGCCGCATATTTTTTGTTATAACCTTATCCATTCTTGCTGGAAGAGGTGTGTCAAAACGCATAAAACACTAGCAAACTGTTATTTAGTGTTAATACATAGTTGCAAAAGAAAACTGTTATTGAACAATCGACTAGTGTTTGTGTTTTTTTTTTGTCTGTGAACTTTCAAAAGTAAGTTGAAGTAACGACAGACTTTCAAACTAATTTAACTCATCAGTAACACGATCAATAACCATCTTATCTGTATTAATCTTAACCAATAAGAGTAAGTTGTTATTTATTGCCAGTTTCTCTTAAAGAAAGTCATTGAAAAAGATGACAATTTCAGTTGAAAACTGTTACATAGTATGAAAGAGCAAATGTGTCAATTGTTATTGATTGATTATAATGTCGTCTGCAGATTCAAAACAATATAGTTGTGATTTTTTTATGGAGCCAATTATCCAATGTTTTTAGAGTGTATTTTAAAAGTGAGTTACTGAACTACAGTTTTAAATTGTAAGTTAAGTATTTTTACGCAAATAAAACTATAAACTTTAGTAGACATTTAAAATTTTACAACTAAAAGGACTTATAAATAAACTCACATTTCTCCTAGCCAAAAGCACATGTTTTGAACACTAACTGGATATCCTTGAGGGAGACACTAGAGGCACAATCATTTCACTTTTATTAATTATTAATCAGTTGCCAATCATTTTACTACTCAACCACTGTTTTAACTTGGGTTTAATAAACGTTTACAAAACAAGGATCCTAAACACATCAAGATAGACAGGAAGCAACAAAGACACTACAGTACTTGAATTTAGCAGTAATTTCCTGTTTGGATCTCCACCCCACCCCCTGCCCACCTGTACATCGTACATCTGACCAGCTTATCACTAGGGCCTGACCTTTGGAGCAACAACAATTGTAACAACAACAATCTGAGAATAAACCTAGATTACATCTGCATTTGGGATAATATTTGTGAAGAGATTCATTATCTAGAGTTATTTTTATTTACAAATCGTTTAAGAAGAGGATTTTTATTTTTAATACATTTACTTATTTATTTTAATATAATTGACCTTTGCTAAGCACTGTGAGAAGATAAGTTAGATACTTACCATCGTTCTGTTTAATAATATACCTGGATTTGTTCATCCAATACTTATGGCTTAAAAAATCAAAAATAAAGGATCAAATGCAACTTTGTTTATATTTTATTGCTACTCTATTTGAAATATTGAGAATATTAACATCATGGGGTTCCAAATTGAAGAAACTAAGAATGGAAAGCCTAATATAATTTTTGATAATTATAAATATAGGCAAAACTACATAGCTAAAAGTGGTGAAATCACATGGCGTTGCCTTGGAAGGAACTGCAATGCAGCAATTAAGACTGACTCTGATATATCAACTATAACTGCAACCAACCCCAAACACTCTGGACCTCACCCAGTGACTATGAGGTCGCTGATATCACCTAAAGCCTCAGTTTTAGTTTCACCTAGTGTATCGATTAAAAAGGTTGAGAGTCCTTTTCAAGCATCCACACCACAGTTATCTGGTTTTACACCTGATACTCCTATAGTACCTAATCAAGATCAACAAGAAACAATACCATCCCTCACATTACTTGAGCTCCAAGAGGAATACAGACAGCTCAAGGAGACAAATGAGAATCTTGAAAAACAGCTCAAATGTACCCATGTAGCAAGCAATGTATATAATACGTAAATATTCGGGATTAAGGTATAACCAACGTATATGTATTAATGATACAGATAATATACATATTATATACCAATATGAAAATACGGTTTCATCCAAAATAAATTTTGCATAAAATACTGTAAAATGAAGAAACAAAGTGTAAATTTTCACCTAAATGTTGTTTTGAGGGCATAAATTAACTTTCGAGAATGCAGTAAAATAAGTAAAGGTATTGATGATACAGATAATATATGTATTTTATATCAATAGAAAAATACGAAAAAAATTGTAGTGTTGTATTTATTTCCCTGCATTTTTTCAACATCCTGTGTAAAATGTATTTGTAACACATACTATACTATAATATTCATAGATGATGAACAAAATATTCTGCCGCGCGAGATACCCGAGTCTCTGCGTTTTCTTAGGTTCGACGATGTTCGCTGATGCATTATGGGAGCAAAACAGCGGGGGTCAGCATCCGATCCGATCCGCCACCGCCATATTGTTTGTCTAATGTCTTTGTCTCACAACTCACAACAAACGTTGTCCTTGTGGCTGTGTTTAGACTAGAGCATCTACTTCTGATTTTCAGTGTTACACGTGAAGAATTCGTTGTTTTGTTATTATTTACTTATTAAATAGGTCTATTAGTTACTTTTTACTTTATATTCTTTAAGATTTGCGTTACATCTTCGACTTTTTAACTTCAGTGGCGATTCGACCAACTTGAGTTAAGGTAAGTTACACAAATAATTATTATCGTTATTGTAAGTTATTAAGAGATTTAGCATATGTTTTGTTATGGTGGTAATCTAATTTAAATACTTTATAAGTGGAAATAGGTTACAATAGCCTTCCTAACCCCTTAAAAACTCTACGGATGGAGGCTCTTTAGGGAAAAATTAGGCTGTAGTTTACAAAACTAAGGAAGCCAACTTCAGGAGATAACCTAGACCTAATTCATTGCAATATGTCCTTGGTCTGAACTAATTTAGCTTGGAGACAAGCTAGGCCTAGGTCTACTTAACAAATACCGTACCGTAGCTAAACTTATGCCTAAGTTACTTAGAACCTGTCATAAGTTAGCCTAGGCCTAACTTACAGTTAAGACTAAAAATGATGTTAATTGGTAAGGTTATGTTAAAATTCAGGCCTAGTCTTGTAGGCAGATGAATATTTTAAGACCAGAAGGGGGTAACTTAACTTACAGTTCCGAAGAGCACCTGTGATCTGTGAACAGATGTATGACTTAATGATAAATATCTTTGGTAAGTTAAATTAAATGTTTATTCTTCTTCCCAATGTAAATATCAAATTGACCTATGATTTGTTTTGCCTACGTTTCTATCGATATTAACTAGCCTATAAGCATATTTAACCACAAACAAAATATAGCCTGAGACGGTAACTTACTAGCCAAATATAGCCTAACCTATTTAATGAAAAAGCAACAAAAGAAAACATAAAGTTAGCCTCTTAGGCCTATAACTTAATGTATAAGCTAACTGGGAAAATTAAAGTCAATGCAATATTAAAGTTAACTAGGCCTAAACTTAGGCCTAGGCCTATGTTAATATTTATAAAAATATTGATAAATTGTTATTGATCTGATAACTTAATAAGATCGCAGGTTCTCTGCGGAACTGTAACCCCAGAAGGCTGCAGCTTTATAATTAGGCCTACGTCCTTCCAAACTATCGAAAGGAAATGTCAAACAAATAACTTAAGGTGCCGCGTTTGCGATCAGTAGGTTATGGCTAGGTTAGGTTTAGCTACCGGTATGTTTTTTTTTTTGTTTACGATTAACTTAGGTCTAACTTATGAAACAACATCGCAGCTACCTACGTTTAGTAATTTTTATCAAGGCTTGGCACATAATAGCCTAGGGTACGATTTATTTATAGATGGCACTTTGAAGGGTAACAACGCTATCAAAATGTATATCAAATATGCCTATGACATCACAGCTGTCTTTCTAAGATCTAGGGATGAAAGTTTTAACTTACCCAGTACCGCGGTTAAAAATGGGCCCTGGTCCAGGGGCGCAAGAGTTTTTTTTGTTTTGTTGGGTGCGCTAGTAACAGACACTAATTGGAAAATATCTGAAACCTCCTCACTTCGTCTTCCACTCATGACTCATCACTGCCACTGTTTGTATATTAGGCCTATCATTAACTATACTTAATCGTCTGTCTTTATTTGTAGGCTGGCTATTAATTTGTTATGTCCTTTTTTCATTATACTCAATGTCAGTTGCTTTTTTCAAATGGCGAGAAACTTATTACAGTATCAATTTGTTAGCAAGTAAAGATACTGGCCGTGTTTTTGCTTATGATTTTATTTAAGTTTGAAGGATGTTATTTTACGTTGTAATATCACACCCTTTTTCTGTGAAATGAGCAAAAAACCAAGTGGCAGTGATTTTAGAAAGAGGGCGACATAAAAGATTCGTAAGGTAAAAGTGTTACAAAAAGTTCCTAAAAAAAGTGGCTGGGGTGTGTTTGGATCTCTCTAAAGCCTTTGACAGGGTCAACCATGCAATCCTGGTCAATAGGTTAGTTGAGATTGGTCTTCCTTCTTGGCTGACATTGTTGATTAGCAGCTTTTTAACCAATCGTATTCAGTATACAGAGATTTTTTATGACAATGGTTGGTCATTGGACAATGTCATGTCAGAACAAAAACATGTTGTTTCAGGAGTCCCCCAAGGGTCCATTTTGGGCCCTTATCTGTATAATATCTATGTTAGTAATTTTCCTGCTATCAATAAGGTTGAAATTAGTATGTATGCTGACGACACGTCAGGTGTATGCTGGGCTCAGTCTTTTGATGAACTCAAGCAGGGCATGGCCGAATTTGTACATAAAGCCAGCTCATATTTTGAAAATATTAATTTCAAAGTCAACCTAGATAAGACAGAAATTGTAGTTTTCGGATTGAGTAGTACGGGCATTCCTCTGATAGATTTAGTTAAGGATGATGTGATCTTTGAAAGTAAAGAGTGCTGTAAGTTTTTGGGACTATATATAGATCAGACCTTAACTTTTAAGAATCATATATCTCATGTAAGATCTAGACTTTTAAGTGGAATCAGCCTCCTCAGAAGAATATCTTTTTATTTAGATACAGATACGCTAAAAAGAATTTATTTTGGTGTCATATTTCCTTTCTTGTCTTATGGCCTTATTTTCTGGGGAAGTTCTCCCGACTGTAATTTACATACAATTTTTGTTCTCCAGAAAAGAGCAATCAGACTGATAGCCAAAGTATGGTACAAAAGGTCTTGTAAAGATATTTTTGTTAATTTAAATCTCCTCACTTTGTATGGACTATACATTTATCAATTAATTATGCTTGTGAAAAATGATGTAAAGCACACAAATAAAAATAGTCAAATCCACAGGTACGACACGAGACGAAAGGATGATTTTCACCGTGTGAGGAGGAATTTCAACAAAACTGGCCGAAGTCCTTTTGTGATGGGGTCAATTTATTTCAACCTCCTACCAAACAATATAAAGGAATTAGAAGGCACTAAATTCAAAATTGCTCTGAAGAATTGGCTAGTTAAAAAAAGACCGTACTCATCAAAAATTTCAGATCTAACCGATTCGGCATAACAATTTGGAAAACTACATTTTGAGTGATCTAAGTTGAGCCCAGGTTTGTACACTAAGAGGTAATATTGTTTTGTATACATTGAAATTGTATTCTTTTTTCTTTTATTTTGACATTGGTGACTTTTGTCTATGCATTGTATATATATGTTTATGGACAATAAATGATTTGATTTGATTTGAAGTAGCCTAGTTTTTACGGTCATTAAAATCATTTAGGCCTAAATGATGATGTGTACAGAAAGTGATGTAGGTAAATCTGAAAATGAACTTTGATGATGTTAAGTTATTGACGAGTTGGCCAAAAAAAAAAATGTAGAAAAAACCAGCCATTTTACGTTATTGACTTTTTGGAGTTTTAAATGTTTGCAATTATAACTTATATAAATTAAAACTATGTTTTAATTCACACTTTTTTACAACTAAACCAATTTTACTTTTAAGAACGCACCATTGGAAATATAAGTGTGTACGGTATGTAAGTAACAGTTAAACTTTAATTGATGGTTTACGTTTTTAGTTACTAAGCGGGTAATTCAATTAACAATCAAAAGTAAACACAATGAGTCTTCTTATATTTGTTAGGCCTATATTGCAGATGCGCAAGCAACTCATAAAATGTCTATATTCATTTTATAATTCAAATCAATGTCGGCAGGGTGGGGGGGGGGCGCAACTATGACTTGGGCCCATAGCGTATCACATAACTGACCGCGGGCCTGAACTTACCCCCGAGTGTAGATATAACTGAACCTAAAAATACAGAGGAGTGTGACGGCTGGGACTGAACCTGCTAAGGGAAAAACTTACGAATTGAACTCACAGTCAACTTTGTATAAAATATAATTTGCCCGTTGATTTTCAGTGGCGTAACAGAAGGGCCCGCAATGCGGGGTGCCCGGGAGCTGGGGGGGGGGGCGGTGGGCAGAGAGACCCACTAATTTGTTTAGGGTACCACTCTTTTTATGATTAATCTGTTTGATCATTGTATCGGTGGTCCTAAAATAGCTCTGTGGGGAGGGGGAGGGCGATTCACTATGTTGAATCGGTGGTCTTAAATTAACTCATAAGAGGGGGGCCCAAAAAATAAGTTTACAGGGGGGCCCGTAAAGATTTGTTACGCCACTGTTGATTTTGTTGTGCTAAATAATGTATGGAATCTCGAACGTTTCTTTTTCTAAATGCTGGGCCCAAATACACTACTTTACTTCTTTGCATTTGCCCGATTATGAGCAACATGTAGGCTAGGCCTACACTAGTTTATTATAAATGAAGGTCCTATAATCAAAGCTTCTTACAAACAGATTAGTAAACTTAAACTTTTCTGCCATCCTTGTTGAAAATAATAACATACCGTACTTTTAAACAAAAAAGCTTTTTATAAGACACCAGACTTGTTAAACTAATATAATAGTAATAGAGGTTGAAGAGTTAAGCATTTTTATAATGTGTTTCAGGTCAGTTATCTTCGCACGGTTGGCGGGGCCAGTGTTGAGGACTCAACAAGACGGATCCTTGTAAGACTATTCAAAAATGAGCTTGCGAGAGAATTTAGTTGGGAAGGAAGAGGAGGAAAGAAGTGGAGTCTGCAGAACTCTGCATTGGTGCAGTTGATTTGCCGTAAGTTTTTAACATTTGGTTTATAATGTTACTTTTATTTATTCTTTCAATGATAGGCCTATATTTGACATTTATTTATTTTTCTATAAAGTCAACTCAACCAAAGTAAGTAATTTATTTTTTAACCCTGTTTTTACCATCATAGGTTTTATGATTTAACTAATAATTGGTATGTACATATACGTCATACAGTAGCCTACATTTACTTCATACCCCCACTTGAAAATGTCATTCTGGCGAAACATCTTGTTATTCTTTACATACATTTTTAGCAGTATGGCGTAAAGTTACGTAACAATTATTAGTCAATAAAAAGGTTCAGGGGCTAGATCAATGGATTTTAATTATATTAATTTATCATCTTATAATTAATTATCATAGGCTATATGATATTAATTTATGATGTTACACACATTTTTTGTCTGTAGAATGTACCGTACCTATCCTTTTTTTCTGCACTGTACTCTTTAAACCTCTTCAATACTTTGATTTCTTGATTGCAACTTGTTAGTTTAGCTAAAAAAAAAAAACGATTTTGCTTAACACGTTCAGTGCGGCAGGCATTCCAACAGGCGCTCGCCAATGGCGGCAATGCCCTGGCGCGGTGCCGTACCAACAGCAAACGCAATTGGCATTCAAATATTTCAATCTGACGAAAAACAAAAGAGCATGGGCGATTGTACTACGTTACCCCGAGATTGAACGTAGTTCCCTAAAACACCCAAAGGTAGCAGCACTGCCTGGATCAGTAGTCAGTGGCTTTGTAATATGGCTTGAAGAGAGAAAATCCCCAAAACCGGTACAAAAGCATTGTCAGACGGGATTTTACGGGAAATTTTAGTACCAACCTACACCAAAATGAAGCTTACATTCTAAGCTACGGGCTAGCAACGATTTTAACGTTCCCCGGCAATGGCTGAGCGCATACTGAACTAATGTAGAGGGGGTTGCGCAACTACATCAATTGATGTAGGCCGCTCATGTCGCGACTACATCAATTGATGTAGTCAGCACTAAACGTGTTAAAAAAATGTTAAAAATGAAAACATTAAAAATGAATTAATCTAAGTTTTGCCATCAAGAAAACAAAGGATTGATTACCAAAAGATATGTTGCTCTAAGCGTGAATCTTGTGCGTACCCTAATATTACCTTATACACAGGAATACAGACATTGACACAAGTGTGAATTTTGTTTCAGGTGTAGTTCGTCAACAACACCCGTCCTCATTCGATCTCACAACATTTGAGAAAAAACCAGCGAATGGTTACGCCAAGCAGGAACAAGGATTTATGTCAAAAATAAAAATTTAGGCCTACCGCAGATGATTAATTAAATAGTTTTTTCTTGACATTTCTTCATTGTTTCATTTATATGTTCCTTTAAAAAGTGTGTTAATAAACAATAGAAACAATTTTATAAAAACAACTTTTATACTTGAATGTATTAGGGTACTTGTGATTACATCTGAACAAATATTTTTACTCATTTTTTTATTTTTGTGCATTTATTTTTTGTTTTTTTTACTGTGCAAGTATTTTTTGTGCACAATTTAGAATAGGTCTAAAAAGTTACTACAAAATCTATTATTATTTGTTGAGCCTAGCCTTCTTGTTTTCTCACATTAAATAAACAACAGGGAAAATGGAAAACTAAAAAAACAACATTTTCATGTAAGAATAAGATTCAGTTAAAAAAACTAGAAATTATTCATCAGTTGTGAGAAGTGAGTTAGTATTTTTTTTTACACTTTCAGTTGTTATAATCATACTGTATTATTATTAATAATAGGTTATTTTTCTAAACTATTTCAACTTAATCTTCTTAACATTCAAGCTAGTTATTACTATTAATTATTATCAGCTGAATAATGCTTGGTAATATAAACACTAATATAATAATTAACATATTATTTACTTTTTTATGCAAATAAATGCACTATCCAAAATGCTTGTTAAGTGGTACCTATTCTCATCAAGGTAATTTAATAAGTTTTTCTCAAATAATCTTCAATGTACGATAATTAAAAAAAATTGAAGCTGTCTTGGTCTAATATTTGTTAAGGTAGTTGCCATATTCTTTATCTTCCCTACTTCATTAAAACACATATTCTTTAAAGGTAAAATCATTGATCATTTGTTTTTTTGTGGCTACTACCATTTTTAAGGAAGTCTACAAAAATTGCATAATTCTCTCATTCTTTGGTTTGATTATGATATGAAAATAAATGCTGATAGCTAGCCTACACCAACAATATAACATTACATTTTTTGCATACTGTATTGTAATGATGTAGTAACTGTAATAGGTGCTCTTTCCCCTTCTAGACTTTCACTAGGGCCCCTCTGGTTCACCTTAGGAGCTTGATGTGATCCGTACCCGAGGTCCTACGGGCCTGCTTCAGATGAAACTACTGAACAGCAGTAGGTTGTCCCTAAACTAGATCAATTAGGTATTTACCTGACAAATCACAAAACACATATTTCTAATGAAGACTTAAAATATTGTTTTACCATCATACAACACACCAACCCTCATGACACATAGTTCACCTCCCATAACATTAAACCTTCAAAGAAAACTGTTAGTAAAAATCAATGTATATAATTTTATATATTGATTTTTTATGACAATTGTATTTTGAGCCACTTTTTATTAATATGGCATCAAATATGTATCATCTATGTATAAAATATGTATTTTATACATTTAAGGTATGCATCAATTTCTATCAAAATTTACAGATTATATACAGATGTATAATATGTATCATATCTGTAGTTGGATCCTTATACAATATGCATATAATACATATTTAGGTGGGACATATTTACAGATACAATCTGTATTGTATACATTTCTATACAGATTGTATACAAAAGCTATACCATGCCGGTAGGTAAATTATACGTATTATATACATATTTGTGCTACTTGGGTATCCTTGACCATTCCATTGAATCAGACACACGTCTTATGGAATTTACAGATGAAATTTTTCCTGTTCCTAATTACCTCCCCAAAAATGCACCCCAAATGACAGATAAGAGTGTACAATGTGAGCCACCTTTAAAAACCGACTCTGCTACTTCTACCAATGACCTGCCGACTAATAATGACAAAACCACCGGAACCAGAAAACATGAACCCAACCAACAAAATACGATTAATGACAAAAAATCTCAGATTAGTTTATCATTACTAAACAATGAATGGATTACAGATGACACGATTTTACTGTACTATGACAAGCTGGCACTTTCTGTTTCCAACATGGCACAGAATGTTCTGTTCATGAATGCAGTAGTAACACAAGCAATTAAATGCCTACAGGATAAAGATGCAGATGAACTCATTACTCCGTTGGAGTTTAGTAGTAAGACACATATTTTTTTCCCCATTAATGATGTTGAATATGAAACAAATGTGAATGATCCTGATGATACTCAAAACAAATACAAAAACAATGGTTCACACTGGAGCTTGCTGTTATTTGTAAAACACCTTAACAAGTTTTTTTACTTTGACTCATGTGGAACTTATAATTTGGTTCATGCACAAAAAGTTGCCAACAAAGTAAACAATTACTTTAAAACAAATGCAGAGATCTCTTTCCAAACTGTGACAGTTCCACAACAGTCAAACACTTTTGACTGTGGCGTTTATCTTACGATATTTACTGATATTGTTGTTCAGATGATAAAACATAATACTCTAGATATGTTAGAAACAGCAAACAGTGAAATTCCCTTTTCAATCAAACAGGCTAGCATTGTAACAAAGAGAGCTCAGTTAGCAGCCATGTGGAAAACTTTTCACCAATTATCACCTGAAGACATCTTCGACATGATGTTTCGGCTGCCTTTGCCGGAACCAGATTCATTGAAAAGCAACACCAAATTTTCTCGGGCAAATGAGCTATATACGTATCATGACAAACAGTGCCAAACAACAGATGAAAAATGGGAAATTCCAAAAAAAGTTAAGGGCAAATTACCTATGGAAAATCAATGTTTTAATCTACCTTTGAAAAACAGTTTCAGTTTACTTTCAGAGGAGGATCACAAAATGCAAGCTGTGGAACATAAAAATACACACTCCATCAAAAATAGGTTAAAAAAGAAGAAAAAAGTAAACCTGGGTATGAAGGTTTCCCCACTCGAAAATCCAGTCAGAGTTGAACTATATGCAGATAGTCAAGGAAAAGGAGTCCCCGAGATTGTTGGCTTGTGCAGTGGAAACAAAGTTTATGTAAGTGGTTTGGTCAAGTCTGGAGCTGACATTAAACATATTTACAGTCAAGCGGAAAAATCCAGCCAAAAACCCCTTATTTTGATAGCAGGGACAAATGATATGAAAAAGTCCTCAGAAGTAATTTACAGAGAAATGGAAAGTAAAATTAAACTTTTATGTGATTCAAGACCAGTTTGTATAACAACTATCCCTCCCAGATTCGATCTGCAGCCCAATGACAACATTCATTATGATATAGCATTGGCAAATAACTATATCAGAGAAATTTCTGCAAGACTGGTTAATGTTAAACTCATTGATTTTGACTGTTTCCAAAGAGATGATTTTTCACGGCATGGAATGCATTTAAACTACAGAGGTAAAAAAAGGCTGGCTTACATGATCATTGATTTTGCTCAAAGCACTGTTGATGGAAAGTTAATACCACATGATGAAAAGCAAGGATTTTTGTTACCTAACTCAAATAATACAATAAATGTAATAGAAACTCACATGGAAAGGGTGATCAAGCAACACAAGAACGATAGCAGTGTTGGATTTGCACACAGTATTTCTAGTGATTTCAATGATCCACGCCATATGTCTGCAGGGGTGGCAGTAGTATTTAAATCACAGTTTGGTAAACCAACAGTTTCACAATGCATTACCAACCACCTGGCAATACAGAACAAGGAAAATGGTGCTTCAGTATACAGTTTGATCACCAAGGAAAGATACTTTGGCAAACCAACTCAACAAGATTACGATGCTGCTTTTCAAGACCTAACTCAACACTTTAAAAAAACAGGCCTGAAACACCTCATATGCTCTCCGATTGGATGTGTCAGAGATAATGTAAATTTGAGTCATTTTGTGTCCAATTTATTACAATTTCAACAAGAAACTAATGCCTCAGTCACGGTTGTCTCATATTACCAAAAATCTTTCCGACGGTTAAGAAATGGATTATCGCATGAAGAATTTACAAGGCAAATACAATGTATGTTGCACAACAAATCTAAAACTTGTGATTCTCCGCCCTCTCTGAATGCCTGTGGAGACAAGCCTCAACCGCCAGCAGCTCAAAACTTATCGCCTGCAGTTGCTCAACCTCACAACAAGTCAACACACTCTGGTACTTCTTCAACATCTACCTTAGATGGAAACAACAAGAGAGTTGAGATAAATAACAGCGAGACAGCTCCAACATGTGCTATTCAAGGAACACCCCAATCTACACCAGCCCTTCATCCCATCTTGGCTCCTGGAGAGCTACAGTATAATGAAGCAGTTAAGGAGGGCTTATGTGTTGTGAGTAATAGTGATACCCAAAAGCAGAGCAATTGTGATAGTGATGTGTTCAATGCAGTATCTTTAAGTGAGTCTCCATCCATAAATAAATCTTTTACCTTTCATACTCAAAATAGTTTTTTATAAATAATTCAATTGCTAATTCTGGGATGTGTGGAATTGGTGGGGAAACTGGCAAAAAAACAAACCTAGACCTTAACAAATGTAAAACAATAAATTGCAAAAGAATTAAGTCTTTAAAAAATACAATAACTATTTTCCATCAAAATATACAACATTTAGCTTCTAGAATAAATTCTTTACAAGCTATTTTAAGTGAGATAACTCCTCACATAGTTGTGCTAACTGAGCACGATATGAGAGAGGAGGAAATAAAACGACTAAATATTGAATCCTACTTATCGAGGACTTACTTTTCCAGAAAAAATAAAAGTAAAGGGGGGGTTATTATTTTGACAAGGGAGGGCTTTGATTTGAGGAGAGTTAATTTGCCAGTTTCCTTAACTGGTTTGATTCTTGAGGAGAAGCAGTTTGAGTTTTGTGCATGTTCATGGAATGTAAATAAGGAAAAGTTTATTGTAGTTGGTATTTACAGATCACCCAACTCAAATGTAAATATTTTTGTAGATAGACTAGGTATATTAATTAAGTATTTAAGTAAAAAATGTGATAAGCTAATCATTGCAGGTGATCTAAATATTGATGTATTAAAAAATGATCGCAAACATATGCTATTGAAAGAGATGCTAAAATCAGAGAACATGAGGTACCTGGTCAGTTTCCCAACAAGAGTTACGGAAAATTCTGAAACCGCAATAGACAATTTTTTGATAAAAAATATCAACTTATCCAGGGTAGAGGTAGAGGGTCTGATTACTTTTTTATCTGATCACGATGGCCAGTTACTAAAAATAAAATGTCAAAATTACATAAAAAATTTAAATTTACCAATAAAACAAGAAATACGTAAATTCTCATCAGAAAATATAAATCTTTTCTCAAAGCTACTTTCCCAGGAAACATGGGCTGACGTGTACTATGCTAAGGTTGAAAATAAATATGATGTATTTTACAAATTATTTGCCTTCTATTTTGATCAGGCTTTTCCAAAATTACTGGTTACAAAAAGAAAGAAGAAATGTACCTGGATATCTAAAGAGCTGAAGGATAAACAAAAGCAGATAATAGAAACAACTAAGGAGTATCGGAGTAAAAAGAGTAGGGGTTTAAAATGTTATCTAGACAAAGAAAAAAAATTATATAAAACTGAACTAAATCAAGCAAAACATAATTATTTTCAGAAAAAGATTAAAAATTCCACTAATATTCAAAGAACAGTTTGGTCTATAATTAACTCTGAAGTTGGTCAAAATGAGAGACAATCACAAAATATAACTTTAAAGCAAGATTCTGGCATTGTGTCTGATCCAAATATAATTGCAAACATGTTCAATGAGCATTTCAGTAATATTGTAACTGATCTGACTAGTAATAATAATTCTGTGAATTGTGATATACCCACATATAGTTTTAGCGATGACTTGTACATTAAGCAAAAATTTGAACTTAAACCAATAAGTGAGAGGGAGGTGGAAGGAATCATTAATTCGTTAAAAAACAAGTATTCTTGTGGCCATGACGAAATCCCAGTCACAGTGATTAAGGGTGTTAAAAATAACATTAATAAAATTCTGTGCCATTTGATAAATTCTTCATTTGTATCAGGAATATTCCCAGAAAAATTAAAGCAAGCAAAATTAATTCCATTACATAAAAAAAACGACACATCAAATGTATCAAATTATCGACCGTTATCTATACTTCCGTCCATTTCCAAAATATATGAAAAAGCTGTGTATCTACAATTTTATGAATATTTGGAGAGTTTTAGAATGCTGGATGAAAATCAACATGGCTTCCGAAGGGGGAGATCTGTTGTCAGTGCAGCTGTATCTTTTGTTGAAACCGTGATCAACTCAGTTGACCACGGTAAGTTTACAACAGGTATATTCATGGACCTTTCAAAAGCTTTTGATAGTGTCAAACACTCTAAACTTCTAGAAAAGCTTAAAATTCTGGGAGTATCAAGAAGATCTCTTAATTGGTTCACTTCATATTTAACAAATAGGTCTCAATATGTAGAAATATCTCATCTAACGGATAAAAATAAAGTAATGAAATCAAACTCAGCTTATAGACCAGTCAAATTTGGGGTGCCTCAAGGTTCTATTCTTGGGCCCTTGCTCTTTTTGTGTTACTTGAGGGGCATGGAAAATATGATAATTCATAAACAAAATTCAAAATTATGTCTCTACGCTGATGACTCAAATTTAATTTTATCAGCTGACTCATTGGAGGAGATACAAATTTTTTCTTCTAATGAACTTAATAACATTGGGGACTACTTACATGATCATAACCTTATTTTAAATTCTGAAAAAACTAAGTTCATAACGTTTAAAACACAACAAAACCGAAAATCTTCAGATCCAACACTAGAATATAAATCACAAAACATCAACAGGGAAAGTAGTATAAATTTTCTAGGTTTAACGATAGATGAGCACCTAAATTGGGATGAGCATGTTAAAAAGATCCTGCTAAAGATTAATTCTGGAGTTTATGCTCTATCAAAAATGTCTTTTTATTGCAATATAAACACTTTAAAGAATATATATTTTGCTCATGTACATTCCCATATCCAATTCGGCATAGCATTATACGGTTCAACAAAACAAAGAAATATGGACTCTATTTTAAAACAGCAAAAAAAAGCTATCAGGATAATGCTCAAGCTTAAGGGGGATGAATCATGCAAACAACACTTTACACATCTAAAAATTTTTACAGTTTATGGACAATATATATATGAAGTTATTCTTATTGCTAGAAAACAAGATTTGAGTGAAAACCCGATTACAAGCCACAACTATAAGCTTAGGAAAAAAAGTGGGGTTGTTGAACCTCATAGGCTCAAGTTTTATGAAAAAAAACCGTCCAATGCAGGCCAAAGATTTTTAAAATTTATCCCCAAAAATATAAAAAAAGAAACAGATTTTAATAAGTTTAAAAAATTACTCAAAGATTATATATTAAATTTAGCTATTTATTCTATGGAAGAGTTCTCCACCTCCCTGGCATAGGTAGCATTAAGTTATTTTAATTTTGTATTTCATTCTTGACTAGCTAAAGACTTGTTGTTATTATTTTACTTGTTTATATTTACTAATATCATTGTAGTTGTATTTCTTTTTATTGACGCTATTCATTGTACCACCTTTGTACAAAAATATGAATAAAGAATATGAATATGAATATGAATATTGATGAGGATTTTTTGTAAAGAGAATCAAGGTTTCGAAGATTAATTAATAGGGAAATATTAAAATTTGTGATGAAGCAAGTATTGTCTGCAAGATGTTCTTCTATTCAAGCCAAAACTACCCCTACTGCCTTCTTCTGGAGTCGGAAAACAAAAGACATTTTCCTACAGTCACCCGACAAAGTTGGCTTCCTTGTACTGTTTATAGTACAGAAAGCTGCTAATTGCTGCATATTTATACTTTGCCGTACGGTTTATACTTTGCCGTACGGTTTATACTTTGCCGCACATCAGGATTCCAACGAAACAACACAAAACAGCGTGGTTCCATTATGCACGTAATCCGTGTACGCTTGGAAATAGGTTGGCAACACTTAAAGATAATTATACTATGAGCAGCTGATTGACTATTATAACTACGATTTAACCTGTCATTTCGTGTTTATAGTTTCGGTATTTCTGAACTTTCTGGGCTTTTCATTTAAACGTGTTTAAAACCTTCCTACGATCTTAATAAACAAGAAAATACCTTTAAAGCATTTTTTTTAGGCGCGGAAACCACTTCAAATTACAAAAACATACGGAACTATATTCTCAAAACGCGGAGCACATTTCTTGCCGATGAAAAATAGCGGAGTGATATGGACCGCGGGTACTACTTTCTCTAGGGCACCATTTGTGTTGCCAGCTGAACCTAAAAACGTGTTGCATAGTGTTTGAATGATTTATATGCTTTATAGTGACTGTAGGAAAAATATAATGTGTAACACGAGTGAAAAAGGCCTTTGCTGCACTCGAGATCATTCCACACTCGCCTGCGGCTCGTGCGTAAACATTGCTCTCGTGTGCAGCAAAGTGCCACTTTCACCACTAGTTACACAAATAACTATTTTCCACATACGTTAAGCCTATTACCAAGGCTTATGAGAAACCAGTCACAACATTAAGCTATAAAAACTTATTTAAATTGTATAAAAACTTGAATGTGATTTAATTTTTCAACCAAGGATACTAAAGAAAATTTTCAATAAAACCAAGTACAAAAACATTACAATATATTTACAATTTTTACATACATGGCTCATACATTCATCACATTATTTTGTACATTGTTCGTTTCTTCATCAGCACTTTTGAACGTGTGGTTGCTGTCGGTTTTCGTTTTCGTCCGACTCGCAGTGGATGACTCTGTTTTCTTCTTCAACAAGCAAGGTCCGCCCCAGAGCGCGCCGAGGTGGGCCAGCGGGGTGCAGATCAGGATGGATAGAACGCCCATCGTCACAGCCTCGTTGGCTTTGCGTACTTCATTGTCGTCGTGGGTCGCCCAGGCTGCGTACAATATCTGAGGTGCCAGCGCCGCCTACAGAATTACAACAGTTTGTGAATTCCTTGACGACTCTGTACCCTCCCTCAGGTTAAGTTACCTCACTGAACGCAACACCAACGAACTAATGGAAATGTAAAACATGAATTGAAAATTCTGTTAGTTTTTATAATGGAAAAAGCAAATAATAGACTTTTAGCAAATTTCCCATTATTCTTAGTTATCCAGTTTTGTTCCACGTAAATCAGGGAAATTGAAGTGTTGGAATTTTAAAAATATTCAGAATTCAGTTTCAACAAAGCATTTCAAATAATGAATTTATATTTATTTAAATTATTCATTACATTTCAAACCATTTAAAAGTTGTAAATTAAATGAGGCTTGACTAAAGTGACAATATTAGCCCAGCCACTCTCCTGTTCTATCCTCCAGTCAGGATCATGCCTCAATTTTATCTGAGACTGGGTAGAAAAATGATTTCAACAGAGAGAAAAATTGTCTAGATGTTTTTAGAATGGGGTATTATGGGTGTAACTGTCAGAAGATTTTATATAGAAAAGTAATCTATAGGGAAATGAGCCAAATTATAGTCAACCATGACATTTTCAGACTACACCAAACAGATTTAAAGCTATAAAATAGCTCTTCAACTTGGTTATTCAGTTATTCAACTTAGTTGATGCTGACTGTCGAGATAAGCTCCTTTAGGATATTCAATCATCATGGGAAACGTAACAAAACATTCACTTACAAAATATCCATCCAAGAGTAGCCAGCTTTAAAAAAACACTTCTAAAAACTAAACTGACATACTACACTTAAGAACCACTGATTTAGGACAAGGAATTACTGGAATTGTTTTTCCAAAAGTCCCATTGGTATTTTTTATAACCAAGTGGGACAGGTGCGGAATTTGATGAGGTGTGCGAATTCTTTATGAGTTGCATCTCCAATCAGACATTTTGCTACTTTTTACCTACCCTCTCACTATGTGTGTAATATAATACCTTTGATTTCTGTTCATAATTTGCGAAAATTTTGTGATAATGTTCACAATGTGATGAAAATCACTATGAATAAAATAATAACTGGGACTCAGATGATCAAAGTCAATCTGAAACTAAAAATCTAACCAGCTACAAACCTGATTAGTTGCTTTCCCCTGGAATATGAGACCAACAAACAGCATCTCCTTGAAGCTGAATCCTCCTCCACATAAGACAAGAATACAACCCAACAGACGGACCTACAACATCACAACTCAGAGTGTAATTATCATTCTTTACAAATGCCTTTTAATGTAGGTATACTGCTAGCTTAAAATCTGATACGCTGGGTACTGTTTGTTTGTGGTTCTATAGTATTATTAAACTAAGTACAGGGTTATTACAAATGATGTTCATGATTTCATACATACATAAAATATAGTTTTATTTGTTATACAAAGAAATAAAATGGTTACAACTTTTGAAAAACTCAAAAAGTTTCGACACAGATACACAGAACTGTAAATGCTCGATACGAGAACCCCTTGTGGTACGACAGATGTCAATAATGTAGTCAAGCTCTTGCTAGACTTTGAAAAGTGTGTCTAGGTCTATTGTTTCGATAGCATTGGTAATCCGTTGCTGGATCTCAAGTATGCTATCTGATAATGGTGTTGTGTACGCCTTATTTTTTATGTATCCCCACAAGAAAAAAATCAGGGGGTGATGTCCGGAGATCTTGTAGGCCAGTTCAGGGGTGTGTCATTATTCGGACCACCGAGCTCGTTCCATATCTCAGGCAGCACATTGTTAAGTTCAGTCCTACTACAAGTAACATTCAAATGCAGCCATTTCTCTTAAATTTCAAGTGTCACTTGCCAATATAGTGGTTACTAGGAGGATAATCGTTAAACCTGGTTCCAAAGTGTCGTTGCACACTAATAACAGATTGGTTAATGGTTAATGTAATATTCCAACTGGCAATAAGCTTCCCTGCCTTCAAATTCAGCCATTACACAACACTTACAACAATTGACTTGACAAACAGCTGATATGCACCCAAACCAATGTAAATGAAACTTTATGAGTTTTTCTTTCCAATGGTACCAACTAAAATAGTCTTGAAACAAATTAACCCAGTAATATTTATAATCAAAATAAGGAACATCATTTGTAATAACCCTGTACTTTCACTCATTGTAGAAAATCAAGTTCAAGCTGTGGGAACAGTTCAAGATTTTTTTTAAACTAGGTACTAGCCCAGCATCATCACTTACAAGAAATAATAAAATCGATTGGTGATTGGAAGGATTTGAACCCAGGACCTCAGGGATTAAAGCCCCGTGCTCTACCATTATAGCAGATCGCTCTTGGTAAAAGATCAAGATGTGCAAGATAAATCTGTAGATAATCAATCAGATTAGATTTGCACGATACTAGGGTGTATATTTTAAGGCGAAGATGAGTGAAGAATGAGTGTTTAGTGAATAACATTTCAGCTTCTGGTTCTTTAGCTCTTTAGGTGATCATTTATCAAAATTATAATAATCAAGAACAGCTGGGTCCAATTTAAAACCATGAAAACGCCTATTTCTCAGAATCGAACCAGCGATCTTCTGATTACATAACGAGCACTATACCTACAAAGAGGTTTTATTAAGCTAGATCCCTTGACTGCACTGCAAATATTCCAACCTTATTGATAGTTTGATACAAGATTCAGAGGCTATACCTGGTTGATTACCAGTGATGGGCGGCGTGATCTCGTAGGAATGTAGTTCCCACTACGGTATGCTTTTTCGAAAATTCCTAATTATTAGGCGACCTATGGTTTTTCCCAAGACGATGTTGAACATTTACGACTACACTACTGTTGGTTACGTTACCTACAACAACAGTGACGAGCACAATGCCCACCACCCAGCAGACTGTGTACAGTCCAAGTAGGATATGTCCATGTCAGATCCTGTGAAGGCAAACAGCATCGGACACAAGACGATGTTGAGCATTTCTCTACTAGAACATTTACGACTACACTACTGTTGGTTAAGTTACTTACAACAACAGTGACGAGCACAATGCCCACCATCCAGCAGACGGTGTACCAGTCCAAGTAGGATATGTCCACGTCAGACCCTGTGAAGGCAAACAGCATCGGACACAAGACGATCCACATGGCTTGGATGATGTCGTTCACTGTTTTCTGGACAAAACAATCATCACACCAATAGTAGCAAGCTGAGATTAACATTAATTCCCATAAAGTTTTCAAACAACTCTAAGAATCATAAAATTAATGGAATCCAAGCTCCAAGTTTGTGTTTCTTACTACGCAGCTCATTGAGCTGCACAGGTTTCCTAGTGTTTTAGGTACTTCCTCACAAGAGAACTCCCTCAGATTCCTGATCCCGAAACGTTGTAAAAACCCTTTTTTTTTTACTTTTCAAGTAATATTGATGGAAAACTTTAGCAATAATTCCTCAAACACCATAAAACCCACCATAAACAAAAATTAACTTTTTAGTTATATTTGATAAGTAGAAACAAACCCGTAATTTTTTTACTATTAGATCATATCAGACCTCTTTCAACTAAATCTAACCTTTCACAAAGCAAAACAAAACAATTATATTTATGTTAAACATACTTTTCCAAATGATATAATATTGAACAATATACTCAACACCTACCTTGGTGCTGAGAGGGGCCTGCAGTTTCCACAGCATGGACGCCACAAACCCCGTCACTATGGAGGAGAGCGGACCTGTGCCAGGGAGGCCAACCCGGGGACCCAGCACGATCGCCAACATGCCACCCGTCATCGTGGCGAATGTGCGTTTCCACAGTGCAAGGGCCTGCAGATATATAAATTAATCAAAACAGTACACTGCTGACTGCTTGACTTTATTTCAACACGCTTGTTATCTTGCTCTTCAGGAGATGGCCTTGTAATTGATCTGCAGGAAAAGCTGCAGTTGTACAAAGCTGCAGTTGGATGGAAACTTGCCCTGACATGGATTGTTGAAATTCATTCAGAACGTCAGTCTTTTCACCAGTTACATGATTTCATCTGTATCTCTTAAGGGTTAAGTCTACTTTGACTGTGGAAGCATAACTTTGAGTGGATCCGAAAAGTGTTTACTCTTACGAGTTGACAGAACCAAATTTCCTCAGAATTGTGACAGGACTATGGCCTGGTAACTGTTAAAAGGGAAATTAGGAGATTGCATATTCTGTCAGCAGCAAGAGAAAACACTGACTTATCCACTAGTGCTTTTGCAGGTACCAGTTAAGAGTTGGGAACCCCACAAGGAACCCCCTCAGCTGATCAATTTTATTGAGGAACTAGAGTTGGAGGTGCTAGGGGTATTCTACGAAACTTTGGAGCCAAGAACTGGTGGTATCATTGATCTTGTAGGCGTCTGTTCATTCCTTTTCTGCAGTACCATCCGTATTAGTGTCAGATGGCATAACAGTTGATGACTTCAAAATATGATCGCAGAATGAGGAAAGTTGATCATTTTTCCAGCCAAAAGAACACCTCATTTGTATTTTTTAGATTAAATTTTGAAAATTTAGTCAAATATACTGCTGCTTTATGACATGCCAGAAGTGTCTATTTAAGTTACTTATTAAGTGCTTCAAATAACTTACATTATCTTGAACAGGTAGTAAACCTGCGATGACACCAAGCACAAAACCTCCCACAATATCCGCAAGAACGTCCAAACTGCCCTTCCCGATCATGAGCCAAGGTTCAAGATGCCCTGTGGAGAAAATAGGTTGTTTGATGAGGCTGTACAAATTATCCTCATAATTGATAGAATAAGTCAAAAATAAGTTAATCGTTCAGTAAACAACCAAATTTAATCTAACATATTTCATGCTAAGGGACCTGTGTAAATTTCTGAAAAAAGTAACACAAAACAGAAAAAATTTACAGAAAAAAATGCCCCTTTCCTCTACAAAGTCTGACTTGGCCCTCCAGTTCAAGTTGGTACAGTATAACTGGGTTACACAGATGAGCTAACCCACTTGATACAGCTTAAACGTAAAAGATTTACTACGGCTCAAAGTCTCAGCCCTACATTCACAAAACTGACCCCCTTCAGATTATTGTTTACAATTCACAAGTAATCAATTGTAAATGTAAAATAAGTGTGATTCTCAATATAACATTTTAGAACTCAACTACTAATGTTGAAAATATATGATGATAACTCACTTCCGTGGAAAAGTATGGCGAGGCACAAGTCAAAGATGGTGACTGAAAAGGCAACGTCAAGACCTGCAGCCCCGTGGACGAGCACTCCAATGCCTTCCTCTTCACCATAGCCTTGGGCCATCAGCTGAGCCATGGGTGGGGTGATGGCTGAGGGAGAGTTGGGGCATAACAGGAACCTGAGAAACAGCACAAATATTACTAACACAAAGGTTTTGTGCGGTACAAAGAATATTTGTATTCGACAATTATTGTAATTACTGCTGTGGTGGAGTTTACTTTTAATAACTAACAGATTTGTTGGATGTTTTGCTTGTTTAAAAATGTTTTGCCTTTCACAACTAGAAATTCTAAACATTATTTCGTTTAAGTAATTTGTTAAGGGGGTTGTCTGTTAAGTGAGGTAACCAACTTGAGGCCAACGAGTTCAAATCTGACATCTAGCCAATCCCATTTCAATGTGACAAACTGGCAACACCAATCATCACCTTTTACTTGGCAAGAGCATTTACTTTCCCTCACATAGTTTTTACCTATGACAAAACTAAACGTCCCACAGGGATGGAAACCGACTAGAACAGTAGAGGATGATCTAAGAAATTGAAAGTCAAATTTCAACTCAATGAAGTCCTTAATTTACTTTGTCCTTGTAAAAGAGACATTATTTTACTAAAGTTCACAAAGTTATTCCTTATTAAATGGTTTATTGTTACTTTGTCAGATTTTATAAAACAATTCTTTTACCACAGAGACATGAAACATATTCCCCGAATCATAAAAGGGATTAGACACAGAACAAACACTGTAGTCATGAAAGCAAACAATGGCTTTCCATTGCATAACACATTTCTAGTACAATAAACATCTTAAACTCATTTAAGTATTGGCCCAGCTGTATGAAGATTTTGTCTAATTGATGAGATTTTGAATGATTTACACAATTGCCTACCCGAGACAGAGGGCCCAGATGATGGAGTAGTCAAGGATGAAGTATGAGATCACAGCTGTCACCATGGCCTCCAGGAAGGAAGGAAGAAACCCTAGGCCAGACAGCACCAGTCCATGGTGGCAGTGGAGTGCTGCGTAGATAGCGTCAGGTACTAGCCTCATGCCTGCTCTGATCATACCACAGGTAGTGGCCAGCTGTCTGTACATAGCGTAACACTGTAGTAGTGGCATAGTTAGAGAAACGGTCCTATAGTTGATCTCAAACTAAATGTGTCAAAAGGGATATGACAGTTATTCTGGTAGACAGCTGAACCTTCAAAGAACAGTATTTAATCTGTAGAACTGTATGGGGGAGCAATAGGTCTTCCCGTCACGTAAATCCTCTACGATCTACCACAGAGTAAGGTACAGAGGAAACTTGCTTCCGGAAGGACTGTGCGCTTTCAGCTCTAGTATGTTGTGCCAGAAATATACTTGTTACATTGAAGAGCCAGAATGGCGAGCACTATGTAGAAATGTTCATCGCACAGAGCACACTCCATTAGTAGTATCATTATTAGGATCTTCATTCACCTCGAGCGTTAAAGTAGATGTGGGTGAAGGGGTGGTGATGGACTTTTCCCTATACACCAGAAACTAGTACTGGACACCACTTATGTGTACCATTTAATGTTTCCTCTTTACCTTACTTCTCTGTGCCACTACCGAAGCATAGTTCACATGGTTACTCATTGTGCTGTGCGTCGTACACCTGTTTAAATAGTGACTGTGTTTAAGGATACTTTGTAAACTAACAGCTGGTCCGTATAGATGAGATGTGTAATTCAGTATTCAACAGTCAATAGTTATCTATATAAATAAAATTAGAGTTTTGTCTGTACATTGCTTAGAATAATGAACTTTTTGGTTATTTTTACATTTCATAGGTCAGAGAAACCGAATCAAACCTTATCTCAATTTCTGTCTGTCTGTCTGTCTGTCTATCTGTCATTCTCTTGGTAACGCTAAAATACGCACTTTATTACAACTACTCCTCAATAACTATAGCACTGTCCCGCCTGAAACTTATTTTCCAAATACTATACATATATGAGATGGTTTTAGACGTATTTCATCGAATATGAGACAGTTAGATATTTAACAGTAAACCCTTGAAAATCAAGTTTTTGTCGATTTTTGACGTGGAATTTCTGGAAGCCCATGTTAACCTTATGAGAAATGAAATTATTGAATCTTAACAGCTGTTTCAATTAAACAAGTTGGTTCTGTTCTGTGATGTTCAATAGCATTAAAGTTACAAGGATTACCAACAGGGTGCAGCACTAGCACTATTATTTCTTTTACATTTATGACAACAGCTAATTTGCAACCTGGAGGCGAGTGAGCGTAGCGAACGAGCTAACCTGAAGGCAAGTGAGCGTAGCGAACGAGCTAACCTGAAGGAAAGTGAGCGCAGCGAACGAGCTCCAACATACAGGTGAGTGAGCGTAGCGAACGAACTTCAACCAGGACGTGATTGAGCCATGCAAACGAGATCAGATAGTAAAAATAAAAGTAAGCCTACCGTTATAGGATCGACCGGCAGACACAGAGGTAATTTAACCTTTTATTGATTGTCATACCGATCCGGAACAACAAAAAACAACATAAAATGAAGCTATGTATAATAGTTTGGCCAGCATATCTTAAAATATGCAAACCAACTGCTGTTCTTTATATAAGAAGGTTTCAACTGAATATTATAAGATCCCCGTGCGTAGAACGGGTACACAGCTAGTAGTTAATAGTCCTGGCTAAAGAAAGACCAGAGCTTAGTCAGTATTCATATTCAGCTTAAAATATATGTCATGCATGTGTTGGTGGATGATGATATCAATCGGAAGGTATCTGGAGTTACTTACTTCATGACTTTAGTCAGGTCAGCGTATTTACCAACAGCCGGGTGATAGAACTTTATGTTCCTGAGGACAAGTCCCGTAACCAACATCCCGAGCAGTCCTGGCAACTTGCACAACTCCGTCACCTGGCCCATCAGGTAGGCCACGATAATCATCACCTAAAACAAGTACATGTTATATCTTTGACTGACATAGATAGAGGAAGACTAGACAATCCCATACACATACAAACGAGCTGAAGCCTAAATTCCTGTAACAATAATATTTTCTCAGTTGGTGTTCATTAGTATGATAATTTATTAGATATTATGCAATATGCTAGATTTTTCAATAACTCATGCTTTTAGGTTGACTTGGTTAAAATGTAAGCGTATTCAACAGATATGAGTAATTCATAGCAGTAAACTGATATGCGAATGGCTCAATTGAGATACCTTAATTTTTGCTTTAAAATAAGGACAGGATGCTATAGGAAATTAATCTTATCTAGTACGGTATATAGAACTTTATATACTTAAAATATTGTTACGCACACTTAGTACATTCTGTCGGACAAATTTATCTGACTCCTGAGGATAGTGTTTTTATTGCATTTTCATGACTGGTTGGTTGGGAACTTACTTAGCATTCTATTACCGGCATTCTACAAATAGTTGTTGCTCCTCTGCATTTATTACTGCATATATTACCGATAACAAAACTTGGTAGGTATGTTTTCAAAATAAACGCAAAAAAAGTAAATTAAAAGAGCACATAACAGTTAATTCAGTTGATTTATACAATTGGTTTGAAAAAGGCCCCCCCGTAAACGCATCAACCCAAAACCACCTGTATGGTGCTATCGTGAAACAGGGGTTTATCCAGGAGGGGGGGGGGGTTTAATCCCCTCCTTGACCTTACACAAAATTTGTTTATAATTTTTTTCTACAATTAAAAAAACTGTTTGATATGTATCTAAATAAGCTAAAACATGAGTTTATAGGTCTAAATTCCAAAAATTTTCCCTGACCCCCCTTCCCTGGAGGATATTCCACATCCCTCAGGCCCCCCGGAGTCATCCTAGTTACGCCTATGTCGTAAACCAGTTATTTTTATTACCCCTTTTTAAACTGATTCCTCTGGTTCTCTTACTTCATAGGGAAAGCCATCGATGCAATGAAACCATCACAAATAACATGAAAATTGCTGACAAAGTAAAAAAAAATACCACTACTGTAACTGTAGGATATAAGATATTATCCATATCTCTATTTACATAAGTGGCAGAGAAATATGCATGTGTGAGTGTGTCGACAAAATAAGTAGTATGTAGTGTTCTAAAACAATCAGATTGTTCAGTCAAGTGCAGGTATCTTCCAAAAAGCCTAGAGTGTGTTTTTTAAGTACAGACAGGGGTAAAAGGTGTTGTCCTGGCCCCTTACCCTTTACAGTGAACAATCATAAGCTCAATAAGCAGCTCGGCATTCTCACGATACATAGCCAATACATACTGGACTGCCTCCTTCTCTTGAAAGCTCCCTCATATTACACGAGACCAACTCCACAATTACAACCTGCGCTCTGCAAGGAATGTGAATGTCCCGAGATGTAGGCTATCAAAGACCAAGGACTGCTTTCCAGTGTTAGCACACAAGCTCTACAATAGACTGCCCCTTCACATTAAAGAACTCCTTCTTGAACCTTTTAAAGTCAGACTAAAACAATGGCTGAGTAGGAAGTGTTTTTATTCCATTGAGGAATACTTTACTACTGCAATGGACTTTTGAGTATGAATCCGGCCACCATGGCGTGTAAATATTGTAAATATTAGTTTATTTAGTTATTAAAAGTAAATTTTATCTGACAAGATCAATCCAGACATCTGGTCAACGATCGCCAGTTGGTAATGGTAATGGTAGCACACAGAAATAGCATGTAATTTCACGGTTCTTGATCACACATAGGTTCAGGTAATAAAGACGATAATTATGACTACTTGTACAAAACCTATGCACTACTCTGTGAGGATTATTCTCAGTTTTAGGTTATGTCACCTGCTGTTCCTGCTACCCAGTGCATCTATGTGACCTACCAAGTCTAAATCTTGCAGAAGCTGGAGTGCAAAGTGTTTCTGATTTTCAACTGGTGCTCCATTGAACGTGTTTGACGAAGAGCTTAAAACCTACCCACCATAAATCTGTTGAGTTCATTCTGCGACCTACCCACCAGCAGTCTGAACAAGTCGCCCTCGGGTCCCATGCCTTCGCCCTCGATGCTGTACAGGATCGCCCACAGCAGCAGCGCCAGTATTATCCATGAGATGGTTTTTGCCCACACAGTGTCTGAGTGATTCCACACAGCTCTGCCCAACCTCTGAAACCTACCACACAATTATTGTAGAGTAGATAGAATCATGTGCAAAAAACGATTTTGTGAAAAAAAATAATAAAGTTGTTTATTTTCAATTACCCAAATGCAACAATTCGCCACTTCCCAACATAGTAAAATGTAAATCACCACTACTTTACAATCTATAATTTTGTTTTTACTTTAACAAGTGACAATTTGCAAGAATATTAAATGTGGACCACTTGACTCTAAGCCTATCATACAAAACTAATTCATTATACAAGTTTTAAAAGGCAAAATAATATACCTTTGACTACTCTAATCCCCAAAATCTCAGAGTCTCAGAAACCTGATGCAAAAAAAAACTACTATAAAGATTCGACTATTTGTCAAGTATTTTTGTCCAAACAAATTTAGAGGGCTTTCAAACAAACAGCAAAGAATAAGTCAGAACTCCGAAGAATCAAGGATTGTTTTTTAACAACAGTTAATTTTTATTTAGAGTACGTATAACAATAATGCTCCTGAGAAAATTAATATTTTAAAAACTATTTGGTTCACAATATGTAGGCTAGTACGTGAGTCTCAAGTGATTTGAAGAATAAGTGAGACAAAAATTATCTTAAAATCCCTAAAGAGCTAAATATTTCAGAACATCTAGAGGTTCTTAAATTAGGAGGGAAATCTTGTCTGGGAGTAAGGATATTTCAGGCAATTTGTTCTGTGGCATACTGTTTCCAGAAGGTGGTTGAAAAATGTAAAAATGTGTTTTTGTTACAGTAAGTTTTATAAAAAAATAGTGAATGAATCTATTCTTTATACGTCGAAGTAGTAGGAGTAAGATCAATGGAACTATAAACACATAAATCGCCGTTGAGTCAAACATAAACATTAACAACACAGAGCAGAAGATGGAAGTTGCCAAGGACATTCCTGTAAGTGTAACGTTTTCAGTATTGTAAAGCATATTGTACAAATAACTGTTGGTTTTAGACAACACAGGTTGACTTATAATAATATCGTTAATATCAGAGGCCTGTTTTGATGCATGTTTTATATCTGATTGTGGTTGTGGGCTCTGATGGTGGCTAAATGCTATTCTCTCATAATAGGGTAAATTTACCAGGGTGCAATTTACCCTGTGGTCATAATACCGGGGGTCAAGAAATACTTTATAAATAGATTGATACTTTAGGTTGATGTTGAAATATTTTTAGATTGGTAAAATGGTTGCTAAATTCAAGTATGGAAAGTGAATTTACAATGTTTTTAATATTGGAAGATTGTTTGCAGGGGTATGCTTTTCCTGCCCCTTGGAATAATACGCCAGTTTTCACCATATTGAAAGAATTTGCAAGAGTGACCATTGCCTTGGACACAAACTAGCAGAAAAAAATAATTGAAATATCTGCATGGAGATATATTGATTAGATGCTTTAAGAATGAAGGCTAGTCAAAGTTTTAACATAGGCTTAGTGGAGATAGTCATTTTTATTTTAATACTCTCCTAGGGCACAGATACTTTCTGACAGCTTATTTAAGTCCAATGTTGTTCTTTGAAGTAACCATGAAAAGCCATGGTTACAGCTGGTTCAATATATTTAATGGATTAATAGTGTTTACTTACTGTGTTTTTATTTTACAGTTAACTTTGAGATAAATTTTATAAGATGTATATTTAACCAACTCAACCATGACTTCCGACAACAATACTGCGTAAATACTGTCTAGCACACGTATTCCATAGAGTAATTATCATTATAAATTAGTGATAAAACAGGCGATTAGCTCGCTAAAGAGCTAGTCGTTAGTAACCAAGTCAAATACTTCCTCTATAATTATGCAAATACAGCGATTTTGTAAAAGCCTGTATATTTATTTTTGTTGTAGTTTTTTTAGTTTTATTTAAAAATATAAAACTGATATTAAATTTTATAATGCTTTTATTGAAAATGGTTGAACAATGATTGCAATCTAGGTGAATGCCGTTGGTTATATGAGCTTTCACTCCTACCTTTTATTTATTGTTTATTCGTTGCACTTCTTTTTAATGCTTTTAGAATTAAGTTTAGCTGCCAAAACACTCTTGTTATTAATAAGTGCCTGCCACGAACCGCCTTAGAACTAGTTTTTCATAATTAATTCATTGTAATCAGAAAACAAAACAAAAGTAAAAGAGAAAAATCTGTAAACTTTGTTTGTCATTTTTTTTTTATCTATTGGTCCTCGCCGACAAGTTTTGTAAACTTGGCGAGGCCATGCTTGTAACATCCTAAATAAATATATTTGAATTTGAATTTTGAATGAACAGATTGAATTTATCCAATGCAAAGGAAATTTTGAAGGTTGTGCTACAGAACCTAAATATTTGGAATCTAGAGTATCAATATATGCATTTGTTGTCTGTTAATTTTTGCATAGCCTTATAATATCATTACTGTGCCAACAAACAAATTAGAAAGATCATGAAATCAAACGATTTAATTATACATCTTATGTATGCAATTGTTGCGTTTATTAACCGTGCTACTATTTTATATGTTTACTACACAAGTGTATAGGAAGTTTAATGGTTTGACTACTCGCATGGACAGCTGAAATATATATATATATATTTTAATTAGGTTGATTTAATTCCACTTGTAATGTATAAACTCTACTACCCTTTGAACAAGATATGTGCCCTTACGTGGGAGTTTATTGAAAAAATAAGATTTTACAGGGAAAATTCTCATTCCTTTCAAGACCTTTCATTCAAGTATGAACTTGATAGATGTGCAGCTTACGGTTTTTTCAAAAGTATATGAACATAATTAGCTTTATAAAAAGTATACAGATGTACACAGTATTCAAACATTAAAGCAAGGCCTGTATTTCTCAAATTAATACAAATTCAAACACTCACAAAGCTCTAACTTTCAAAGCACCGTCTGGTAGATCGCTGGTAAAGGAATATCCACTGTTCTTCCGTTGCCGCTGAGCTTGGAAGGCGGCAACGTGTAATGCTTCTTGGAGGGCGGCTTCAGGCTCCAGTATTTCAACATCGTCTTCATTTCTTCTACTGACATTCCCCGAGAAGGAGACTGTCCTTCGTCTATGTGAAATTCTAACATTGGAAATGGCCTCTGTGAAAACAAAAATAAACATTACCTCTGTGTAATAATAACCATATTATGTCTGTGAGGGAGGTTATTAACACATTCACTACCAGGACACAAAGGACCCTCATACAGAGGAGTGTGACGGCTTAAGCACAATGTGTTAAACTAGGCAGTAAAATTAATTGTCCAGTATTTACTGTCTGAGATAATTTTAGACAGGATCTATGCATGCATGCATATAGATGGTGCTGTTGTATATATGATAATATGTAGGGAAAAAACTATTTAAAAAAAAATTCAGAACTAAAGAGAGATGAGCTTTTACTTTTAAATCTTTACACCTGACTTTTAGGAATGCTGATGGTATTAGGATCGATTAATTGATATGAAATATTATATATACTGTACTAAATTTTGATAAAATATTCTTGAACAAATAGTATTACCAAACATTTAGAAAATATATAGGTATATTATACCTTTAAATAACAAAAAGGTAAATTTCCCACGTGGAAGAAGCTTACATCAAAATGTGGAGAAAGACTTGAGCTCCAGACGATAAAATATTTATTTCACTTAGTCCCCTGGATTTAAGTCATTATTTTATTTGTTCATTTTTTTATATGTCAATATAATAACTCGTTCATAATAATAAAACAAACTCTTGATTGAGTTTGAAAATAGGCAGGTTGAATTATTTGTTTTTAAAGAGATGTTTTAAATAATATTTAGGTTATGTGTGTGATATTACTGGAGTTTATTTTAAAGTTACATTTGCAATTAATTCCCAAAACAACTGTTTACTTTAAACAGCTGAGGGTAGGTATTTTATCTAAATTTCCATCTAAAAGGAGGTATTTAATGTTTCATTTTGATTTGTTTTGCGTATCTGTTGATTACGTTTCTTAATCACTACAAAACATAACCAATTAGTGTTTTCATTAGCAAATAAAAAAAAAGATTAATAACATAGAGACAGAAGCAATTAACTACAAAAGATATGTGACTATTGTAAGAGAAACAATTGATTTCCTACAGTATCTTGATATGAAAGTAGTTCCTAAACATAAGGCTGTTTAAATAAACAATTCGTGAAAAACTTTAAATTAAATCTCAACAAACCTTCAAGTACGTAAATCCAGAATTTCAACTTCTCAATTAACATACTGACAGAGTGTCAAACAAAAAATTATTGTTGTTCATATTCAAGAAAATAAACTAAAACAGTTGGTAAAAAGTCAAATTAAAAGTTCCTGTTCAACTGCTTGCTCAAGTTACACACACAAAACTGACTTTGTCCTTTTGTTCTTCCTGCTTTGCCTTAATTAGACGAGAAGTGTTGTTACGTTTAAGATAAAGAGTTATCAACAACGCCCAACGATTTTTACAACTTTCAGAATGAGTATTACATGATAAATAAAAGCTTCATTTTTTAATGATAGAGTACAAAATGGAACTCTTGTCAATCTGTGATTAGGCAAAAAATCACTATGGTACAGTAATTTTAAAATTAAGACTTCATAGATCAAATATGGATAAGGTGTGGATAATCTATAATATTAAAACGTGACAGGGTTTTATTATTTCACGATTCTGAATCAACCACTTGACGGATTTTCATGATTTTTGTGTTGAAAGGAAGATAATTTTGAGAACTAGGGAATGTCGAAGCCATAACTTTAGTTTAGGGTCCCAGTTTTTTAGAAATTAAGTTTTAATTTTTTTAAAGTCTAGCAGCCAACGTAAACATTCTAGACTAGCTTTTGCTATTAATACCATTTGCTTAACGTAACAGCTGTAAACATTCAGCGTTTTTGACACAAATTCAGCATTTGGATGAAAATGAAATGACATACTTAGGTCTGACTTATTTATACTATGTGTAATGCTATAATCATTGATACGTTCATTTATTCTGTAAGAGGATGAGAGATAATTTAAATATACATTGTAAATTACTAGATGTTCTAATTTATTTTTTTGAACAGTGTAAAAAACTTTAGTTTGTTTTAGTGTAATACAATTTGTTATAACCAACAGTTGGTTGAATATAAAAATATTCTTTAGAACTACAAGGCTAGTTTTTTTACTTTATGATTTTGTCATTGATTACATGAATTAAGTAAGATTCTATAATCATTGCTGTATATGAATCGAAGCTCACGAGTCTTAAAAAGAAAGCTTATGAAAATGGTTTTACTACTCGACTTTTTGAGGAAAGGTTGGGAAAGTAAGTTTTAATTCATCTTGGCAGCTTTTTCTTTACAAAAAATTTTGAACTGCTTAAACTAAGCTTGAATTAAGAGTAGATATATTGGGGGGTGGACTGCTTGATTCCCGTACGTAGGACGGGCCAACAGCTCGTAATTAAGGTTATAAAACACAAAGCCAGGTTATTTAGAAATTTAAAAAATATATATATATAACCTTAGATAAAATAATACAAAAGGTTACCATGGGGTTCATCTGTCAAATCAAACGCAGAGTTGTGCATGTGGCAGGTGTGAACTATCCACTGACGCGAGAAGATCTAAAATCTACTTGTAGTCTCTAATTGCCTACTTGTTTTACTAGTATGCTAACTGAGTGCAAAATACATAATCAGTCCGCCAACCACACATTGTGCTTTCATTAGCCTAAACTTATTAGAAACAGCTGTCACTGTCGAGGACGAAATAGCGAACAAATTTGAAAAAGCTCCGGGCACAGTTGTTATTTTACTCTGAGTTTTCCTTAAAGTAGTTAAAACGGTCATAAAGGAACACTTTCAATACTCAATTAGGTATTTACTTTGACTCGTAACAATTTGTATTTTTCAATTTATTGCTGTAACAAACTACAGAAATATTTCACCGATGATTTATTACTTTACACGTAGGCCTATACAAAATGTTTAAACTGTGTTTCAGCATACAAAGTGAGAATTGCATATTCAATTTTAGAAAAGGCTCTGATTGAAATAAAATACAACTTAATTCAGATTTGTAATTAACTCTCCAAAGTCAAATATATTGGAAAGCTGTTAAAATCTACCTACTTAATAATCTAAAGATTTTGAAACACCAATTATTCTGAAATACAATTATAAAATATCTGTTGGACTCAATATTGTATTAATAAAGATCTAGGCCTACCATAAATGTAGCATATCCATTTTTTTTATTCACCCTCTTTGGTTAAAAAAAAAACATTTGTGGTTCCTGCAAAACATACCCCTTCCAACAGACATACCGGTATCATCATAAATCATAAATCTTTATTGGTCATTAAATAACATATGTTACAATAGACCTCGTTAACAAAAAAAGGGCCATAGATTCTAGATAGTATAACATGGTCTATAACATGGAATCTTCACTAAACTTAAATATAACAAAGACAACAAGAAAATAAAGCTAAAATCATTTGAAAAACACAGAACTATATATATGAACAATCAACAATATCAATCCCTTGGTTACTTTAGATGTATAGAAACAGTCCTGCTATTGTAATGATTGACAAGAATGTCTCAATAACAGATTTTAAAATTCTTTGAACATTAAAAAACAGTCTCAACTACAGTAGCCAGTAGTTACAGTTTACAGGAAAAGTAATATATTTTAATTGTAAATCAAACTTAAACCGAACGAGTTTAAAACAAGTGATCTGGTTGTGCGCGTCAACTTTGTAGTTCTTGGTCAGTTGACAAGACAAAGAAATGATGAAAGTCGAGTTGTTTATTTATAGAGTGAACTTGGTAGTTCTAATTATATTTTTGGACTATTATTCGTTGGTTTAAATGTCTAGGTTCTTAGCCAAAACACTAGAGGTTATTGAACAGCAGAGAAAAAGGTTTATAATTCATTACTTTTACTAATATAAAATTGAAAGGTTAATTTTGAAAAAAAGATTTATCAAGGAAAACCTCTGGATGAGCCACGGATGAAATTTGAAATAGAATTTTGTTACAGATGGATGCGTATTAAGAATTTATTTTAGGCCTACATAACTTATTATGACAATGGTTAAAATAAATAAAAATGTATAAAATGTATACATTGATGCTAAGATGTTCTCCATATTATTAATCATTCAATTATTATTAGATACTGAAATAACTTATTAGGTGATTAACTTTATTTAGACCGTAATATATCAACAAATAAATACAAACACAGTAATAGGTAAAGACTAATTATTCACACAGAACTGATTTTTGGATAGCCTATTATACCTATACAATATTTTTGGTATGTTGTATTTGTCTCAATGTTGACTTCAAACTTCTTTGAGTGTGGAACGAGACATTCCATTTCCATATTACAGTTGTAGCCAGTTTTAGAACAAAAATAAACGATCCGAGCATTCGGCAGAGCGAGCTGTAAATCACTGATTTATGATTGTGGAATATGCCAACTTTTTAGCCAAGCTAGACTGTAAAGAAACTTAATTTATCCTATCCTATACCTACTATAATACGAGATAATTTTGTTTCTGTCTATAATATATATCTCCAAATCCAGCGGAAGGATTTTTATAGAATTCTGGAATTAGGGACTTATTGCCCTAAAACGTGATTGGTGACAGCCACTACCTCAGGGAAATTCGTATTTCGCTACAAAACTCATTTGAAAATTAAAAAAATAATATTGCCCTTATGGGATGCTAAGTAACTATGTTGGTTGAACAAATAACAAGGAAAAGTAAACAAAATACTTGTAACATGTGTTTACAACAAGCCATCAACAGTATACTAGCAAATTACAAAATACAGTACAAAGGGAAAAACATCAGTTGTAATTGAGCAAAGATTACACTAATGATTACTCGAAAGTAGTTCCGATCAAATACTGATTATTTTACCTGGCCCATTCCCATCAAAACATAAACCCTGAAGTACTGAGGTATTCCAAGTAAACTAATTACGTTTGGGGGTTTTAATTGGCATAAAACTATTACTGTAGGCCTATGCTAAATCCCAATAAAAAAAATAAAAAAAACAGACAGAATCTCAATTTCTTAAGACGTAAGTTAGTAGCGAAAAAGAGAAAAATCGTTGTCACAAGCCATTTTGAAACTAATATGATTTTGTTTTTTATCTGCTGTCTTTTGTGAGCGTAAAAGTCGAACAACGGGTTACGATGACTTGAGGGGAGAAAGATTCTGTGCAAGTAGTAATTAAACTTAAGCAAGATCATAAAAGTGTATCTAATTTTTGTTTAATTGCATACATTACATTACAGAGTTGTTACTATTTCTTTATTTCAGCAATCAAATGTATATAGTTTGTAATAAAAATGATTTTTGTACATTTTCAAATGCCTGTTTAAGATATTGTTTTAACTATTAAACGTAATTAACCACAACCGAGCAAGGCTCGGTCCCCCAGTACTATAATTAATACGCCAACAAGAAATTTGTCCTTTGAACTCCTCCGCCATTTCTTATCTGATTTTGACCATTCACGTCTCATTGGAAAGAGCGTAGGCCTATGTAGCGAAGAACGTACATAGCGTTAGCAAACTGACCTTACATTTTTTTTAAGTCTCTTGGGCTCTGCCCCAGGGGCTTTTAAAAGAAGAGATTAAAAGAATTACCACGCTGATGGTTGCTTATTGTTATTTATATTGTATTGTTTCTGTTTAGTTATTTTTCTCTTTATTTATTTGTTAGTTTAGTTATTGTTATTGACAAAATTTATTCTGAAACGCAGTTGTACTTAGAAACGCTTGATAAATAAAGACATTTTTATTTATTTATTTTTAAAAGTTTTATGGAAAAGTTACTTAAACGGTTATATATTGTTCACCTGGTAACCAAAAGGTTGACAGTTAGATCATAAAAAAATAAAGTTCGGTGGCTTTTTGGTGGTTTCAAACTGGATCCAGCTGTCCTTGATTATTGGGCTTTTAATAAAATTGTTATGGCTAATTAAAGCGGGATTTATTCATTAACAAAGGTACAAAAGGCATCTCACTACATTCTACACTCATCATTCACTCATGTTTGGGTTAAAATACACACCTAGGTCGCCATCTCAATTGGTAGATAATATAACAATTATGAAATTTACAAGCACTGCTTCGAGGATTTATTAAAGTAGGCCTAACTTAAAATTAAAGAGATGGGTTCCCCGTCTCAATTGATAATGATAATCAACAATGAAGGCTCCTTAAAAATTTCTGGCTAAAATAGTTTTATTGTTTGATTTTAAAATATATTTCCTTAAATTAAGTTGATATGCAACCGTATAGCTAAACATGCTTAATGACTTACATTCTGTTCAAAATCCATAAAAAACATCATCATCAAGCAAAAGTGAAAACAACACTAGGCCTAACAAAACATTAAAATAGTGTGTTCATAATACATACGGTATAGGCTATTGTCATTGTGTAAGCTTTCTAATGTCTTCATGTTTTGTATATGACTGAAATAATCATCATTAACACCCCTGAATAAACTGACGACTTCTTATTAGTGGCAAAGAAAATTTCAATCCACCCCCCCCCCCCCCACAAAATATTCAACGGGTTCAATTCCCAGCACATCCACAACTCAAAAGCTTCAAGAGCACACTGTTCATTGCCTCTCCTGTAAAAATACTGCTGACGCCGACATCGACATCAAGGAAAAATTATGCTGCTCCCAGATTCCCTTTTTGCACATAGAACAAAGATTTAAATAGTTTGTAAAACCCCGTCTTATTGCACGTCTTCATCTTACAGGGGCCCCCTGGTACTAAATTAAATAATTCATATAGCCTAGGTGAAATATTTTGTAAGATGGTGATTATCTATTATTCAGTGGTTTTTGCCTTAGTAGATGACGAATGAAATTTAAACATATCTTAGCAGAGGTTGTATAAACATATTTTTGTTCAAAAATTCCATAGAGCCCAGAAGAGTATTTGGACCCATTAGCATCCAAGCCCACTCAAACTCCTGCCCCTCCCTCCCCTTTTCACGCAACTGAATATTCTATTTTAGAAAAATTTAAAGCAAAATTAGGGTCGAACAAAGTCACCGTTTGTATAAGAACCGCAGCTGGAATTTGTGTATGATGCTTAGGCACATATAACTTACTGTTGTTGTTTGGTCTAGTTGAACATATTTTCAATCAAATCTGCTCAATTATTTAAGTAGACTATTCAAGTTAATAATTTAGGTTGGTCCAAAACCTACAAAATGACAGTTCATTCAAAGACTGTATTCAGAATGCTACAATTTTTGTTAAGTTAGATAGGTACATAAAGTTAAAACAAATCTTATTATCAAATTCATACTTACTAGATTAGGCCTAAATTGTGTTTATATTAGTCACATCACAAACAATAATGTGATCATTGTAAACATCGGCAAACAAAACATTCCACTTTCCTGTCTTCTCAGGTGTAGGGTTGAAAGTTCAAAAAACATCAAATTGCATGCACTTGACTTACTCCCAGCGAATCTAGACATATTCCCAAGGTGTTTTAAAGTCTCATAAAAGTTCAAATAAGTTTAAACATCATTTTCCGTCCATTCTCACGACCAAGTACAAAAGGTTGAAAGAAAAACACATTTATTACACAACCGCATGTCACATCACAACCACAGCCGATAAGTTAGGATATGTGCTGAAATGAGACTTGGAATGTAAAGTGCAATCATCTGCCAAAATTTGGCGCCCTTAAACGTCACCTTGAAACACAGCAATCGCTTCTGCGCAAAGAAAGAAAGAAGACAGAAGTAGAAGTTGTAGTTGGCACTACCTTGGCAGAGTGAGAGTAGCTTGGCTTATAGTGACGTCACAGCCAAGAATCTAGATTGTCTTAATTTTAAACAACATTGTGGGTTGAAAAAAGGGCTTATGATCATATAAATATTCATCTTTACTTTCTGTCACAAAAACTGAATGTTATGGAGGATTTTGAATTGAATGCAAAAAGAAAATCCATTGCAATTGCAATGCAAATCATTCTTAATCTCACGTGAATTGAATAATTTTGAATACAGTCTGTCCTGTCAGTCTATCTCTGTCTCGTCTCAGTCACTTCACTACACTATACTCAGTTACTCACTACAGCTACAGCTCAGGCTTTGGCTTTGTCAGCTGGTTAAAAAACAGCTGATTGTCTGTTTCCATCCAATGTGATTGGTCAATACAGACAGATGATTTAAATGTCTACTGGTTGGCATGGCAACTAGATGTAGATGTGAAGTACAAACTAACCAAACAAGTTTATTGTTTATGTTAGTTATATACATTTTATTTTAACTACTTTCGATTCTTGGTGTTTTTTTTAAGTGGAGTTCAAAATTAAATTCAGTGACTAACCATGCATGAATTCCCTCAATAGCAAAGTTTGTACAGCATTTATTGAGAAAATTGTATAATTATCAACCTAGGGTGTTTACTGTAAGAAGAATTTCTAAATCGTTGTGTAATGTCTAGTGTTTTGAAAAATATATTTAAAATTAATTATCTTTCACAGCTTGAATAATGCACAGTTCATTGAAAGAAATAGACGATCATATAATTCAAAAGTATGACTTCAAGAAAAGAATCGGAAAAGGGGTAAGGTAGAGCTTTTTGCCTAACGTTTTCATCTGTAAATATAGGTATTTAGAAATGAGTAGGCCTACATTAAGAAATCAAATCCTCATTGAAATTCTGAATCCCTCATAGACCTTTTCTTCCTGAGTGTAATTGATTCCAGTATTTACTTACAATTTTTACATGTGCGTTAAGTTAGGCCTAAGTAATATTTAAGTTTGATTTAGCGCCACGGCCTTCAGGTCCAAGTCAGTCGTGGGCTTGAATCCTGGTACCTCCCACTACTTTTGATAGTACAGTTTACCCTTGTACTGCACCGGCCTACCCCTCTTGGATAAGTTCCACGCACAAGCCTTATGGCCCATCGATGGGCAAATGAAAGGTAAAAGAGGCCACCAACCTAGCCTAGGCTACCTATTTTAATGGACTCGTTGAATCTAGACATTTTCAATAATATTGCTGCCTTTAGGCCTTGTCCATAACTAATGTGACATATCCATGATTTAGGCCCAACATATTAATTATAAAGAATAGGCTAAGTGAAAAAAATGGAAATAGTTCAAATTTATTATTTGACAAGAAACAGTAGGCCTAATTTGAGAATGATGTTTAAAATGTTTCTGTCATTTCAAACCTCTTTGATTTCCTAAGTCTTATAACAAACTTCACAAAAAATTTTATTGGTTTTTTTATTACAAAAATCCCTCACTCGTACTCAATTATTAAAGGTAAAAATCATCTAAAAAAATTAATTCCGATAACATGGAATTAATGAAATAAACTTTAAAGTTTAATAGGCCTACATGGAGAAAAGCAGCACAACCTCTTCAGTTTGTAATGAAAATTAAATTTAAATCTCTTTTTACATTTCTTAAATTAACTACGGTATTAATTTACTTCACCTACCAAGTGGCTCTTAATTTTAAAAACAACTAATTTACTCCCAAATAAATAGGCCTACGGTACCGGTATTTTTTTTTTCATACATTTAGCTACATAGGTAGGTAACATAAAATCTGAAAAAAATATTGAGACTCTGAAAAAGAGTTTTGAAACAAATACTTTAACTTAATCCCAAAAAATGAATTAAAGCGACAAAAAACAAATTTAAATAACTTACTCTGAAACAAGTCAAAATTTTAATTGTAAAATTACTTAACTGTAAGTCTTGGAAAATGTTCCTCCCATGAGACAAACTGCAAGGAACAAAGATGTAACAGGAAAATACGCTACCTCTACCCATGAATATACATGGTTTCATGTTAGAGCTAGACCCATTTTCCGCATCACTTTCCGCCTTGCCTTGGATTGCACTTGCTACTGACAGTTAGTGACTGTTAGCACATTTTTTATTTTGCCATCCCAAGGGTGTTCTATTTTTGCTGAACCGCTCTAGCAATTATAGGCTACCTGTAAGTCTTACATCAAATTCTAACATGCATTGCTTTGCATGTTTTTGAGATCCTGCATGTGTTTTTTTTCAGCTTTTAATTTAATTTTGTCAGTCAAGAATGCTAGAAGAAGCTTGGCATGTTATTTATTATTTATTGTATTGTTGACGTAGCCTATTGTCCTGTATATGAACTGAATGGCCAAATAAATCATTTGAATCATTTGAATCATTTGAATCATTTAAAAGTATGTCTGTCTGATGGTTAAAATACTGTCATTGAAAAAAATTCAACTGTCAAATTCATTAGCCATTAACAACTAAGTTACTGTAATGCAATGTAAGTGTCTGTTTTTCAGGCTTATGGAATCGTTTGGAAAGCAATTGACAAAAAATCTAAAGAAGCTGTTGCTGTTAAAAAAATCTTTGATGCGTTCAGAAATCCGACAGATGCTCAACGGACTTTCAGGGAGATTATGTTCCTGCAGGAGTTCAGCAGTCACCCTAACATCATTAAGCTGCATAACGTTCATAGAGCTTTGAACAATAAGGATATATACCTGATCTTTGAGTATATGGGTAAGTTTGACTGATTGGTAGGCCTACTACAGTAGAATCCCTCGGTTAGTTCTTTGTCAGTCAGTCAAAATTGAGCAGCAGGTAAATTAATAACTTTGTGCCTCATATAAATATTGATGTGGCTAAACAAAACTGGTGTTAGTCAGCAACTAAGATACAAAGGAGACATTTCTGAAATATTCTCTTTTAAAACCACCAATATAGATCCATTCTATAAGTAGTGATATGTAGAGAGACTGATCCAGCTTAATCTGCAGTGCCAGAACCAGGGCACTTGTGAACCTAGGCCAAATTAACTAGGAGAGAGGGGCCCCTGCCTGATGGATGGAACTTTCCGATAGTTGGATCACAGCAAAATCATGAACATCTCTTGCAATCACAAGGACACCATTATCATCACCCCCAATCGCGGCAAATTATTAATCTAAAAAGTTTTTCTTCTGAAGAAATTGTTTTTGTACAATACGCTGCAGCCTGTTCGGTGTGAATCTGAGCTTAACCAAAGTGTAGTTGCAAGCGTTTGTCAGTTTGGCTAACAATGTTCTAGTGTGTACACAAGGAATTTTTTTGTAGTTTTGCAGTTTAGTATACAGAGTTTTTGTTGTTACTCTACTTGTCTCAACCATGTTTTTATTTGTAGAGACTGATCTTCACAACATAATTGAGAAGGGGAACATTCTGAAAGACATTCACCGTCGCTACATTGTCTACCAACTGCTCAAAGCAATCAAGTACATTCATTCTGGCAATGTGATTCACAGGGATCTCAAGGTATATTAACCCTTCATATTTGTGTTTGATTTTAAAACACGATCAGTGACACAGAGATTTTATACATATATCAATACAAAAATGTATTAAAACCATATAACAATAAAATTGTACATGAAATCAATAAACACTCTTACTTTACATATTTATTTATGATAATATTTGGCAAAGGAAAACAACACCATCGGTGACACACAGAGCTACACTCCGAAAATCTACCATGCATATGGATTTCATGCCAGTGGACAGAAGCAGGAGGTAGAGAGGCTAGACATACCAAGGAAATAGTTCCTCAGTCAAAACAATATCTTCCAACAATTTTGTGGACAGAAGATAAGCAAAGTCGAGGTAGCGAGATCATACTCTAGAAAAGATCTGAGAAAACTGAGAAGAAGGGAAGTCTGGGGGGAGTGTTTTTTTCAAGGCAAAGTACCACCTTGAGTACCAAGAGCCACATCAGTAAATAAGTGCAATAGTGTAAAAGGTCCTTCACATTGTTTTAGAAATTTAATTGTTTTAAACAATGTTACCTTAGACCTTAGATTCAAAGATTTTTTGTTCGGAAAGATTAAACAACATGTTTATCTCAGTGACAAAAATAGGGTAGCAAAGCATGCTGCGAACAAATAAACCCAAGAACATTGAATTTTAGAACAATTAGCCCCTACTTCAGTTGAGTAGAGTCTGAAGACAACAAGAACCAAAAGACTCTACATTTTAAGAAGCTTACCTTACACATGCAGCCACTAAACCCTAAAAGGTTTTTGTCCTCGACGACAGCTGCTCGCCATCATCTCGATCTTGCATGACGTCTGATTTCTTCTGGATGTCCTTCTGCACCTTAGGATCTTTCCACCGTAATCTTGGTCTCCCCAATGGTCGTCCTATTTTCGTCTCTTAGGAAATGTGTAAAATAGTTTCGGGCTGGATCCTAGGGTGCTAGAATGTGAAGGCGAGGCAAAATAAGAAAAAAACTATTTTTGTCACTAAGGTAAGCCTGCTCAACATACTTACCGTAACTCAAATTCTTCCAAACTAAGCCTAAGGATATCTTTACAAAATTACTTACCTTGGATTCATCAATGTTGTGCTTTGTCCTCACTAGCCGTCTAACATCCTGCTGAATAGCCATTGCCACTGCAAGGTAGCTGACTTTGGCTTGGCGAGGTCAGTTTTGCAACTCAGCAGCCACGCAGGACAGATCCCCGTGGACCCTTCACTGACCGACTACGTAGCTACCAGATGGTACCGCGCACCAGAGATACTGGTAGCTGCTAAAAGGTGATTACTCTTATTGTTTAAGTGTTGTATCTTTATAATTATTTTTAGCTCCAGGACCACGTGGTATAACCAACAATGGCTAAAACATACCTTGTCAAAAGATTCTCAGTATGTGAACTTATCGTAGATTGTTTGCAACATATAATTTTATGGTTTAAAAAGTTCTGTCATTGTCAGACCAGATGTACTACCTAAGGCTCTTTGTGTTACTTGTAAACCATGATTGTGTGTTATAACTGTTTCTGATGACACCTCAGTATATCCTTTTGGAGCCTGGCGATAACAGAGTTTTGAATTATTGTAAAATATCTGTGAAAATGATCTAAACGTTTAACATGTTGAGGATTGTTTGACAAGACAAAATACATTTTAGTCATTATTTGTTGTAGCCGTAGAAATGGACAGACCCAACTCTTCTTTCTGTTGTCAAACGCAAAACCTGCATAATTTAATTAATTATATATATTAATTATAACTAGAGCTCGTCCAGTGGTCGAATCATAATTTTACCTAGCAATGCAAAGGCTATCATTGGACACAACTAATAGAACCTATGTTAATTGGTGTAGTTTGACCATCCTCGTTGAGCAGCTTCCTTTGTATCTTATTCCCTCTAGACTCTTGGGGAGAATTACACCCTCTGTAATAGGACAACAACTCCATGTGTACCTGAATTCCTAGAAAAAGTCACATCTTTTAGAGGAGGGAAGTTAAATCTTTCTCAAAAAGCAATTTTAAATATGTCAAATTGAATATTTTATTTTAATCATACAGGTACACCAAAGGAATTGACATGTGGAGTATTGGCTGCATCTTGGCTGAGATGATTCTGGGAAAACCATTGTTTCCGGGCTCGTCTACGGTTAATCAAGTGGAGAAAATCATGGCTACCATCGAACCTCCTTCTCCTAAAGGTACAACAAAATACATACCAAAATATATGAATTAGGCTTAGTTAGTGAGAAAGTTTATATCATAATATTCAAAATAGTTTACTCGTATTGTGATTAATTACATTAAAATCTGGATTTTGTGAATTAGACGATTGAATTAATTTTTAACAATGACTCACACTTAGGTATGTATATTTTAAGCAGAATACAAAAATATAGGGTGAGTGTAAAATTGTGTATGAGCCTTGTATTTGAAAGGTTGCCAGTTCGATTCTGAGACAGTCCAAGATTGTTATGTACTAAAGAACAGCTAGTCCTAGTCAGCAACAAAGCCAAACATACCATCTTACCTTATTCTACAGACATATTTTACTTTTACTTATGTTCAGGTTGAAATATGGCCATGTGTCCCCATAGGTAATTGTAATAATCAAGATATCCCCAATTCTCAGTTGGCTGACTTACTGTCTTGCATGTCTTCCGATGAACGGCACATTTCCACTTTCATTGTTGTCATGTTGGCAGACGTAGAGAGTGTATGTACTGGCTACGGCAGTTCACTGCTGCAGAGGGCACCGCAAGGTCCACGGCTGTCGTTGGAGACTTTGCTGGGCGGATGTCCGTCGGACGCACTTGACCTTGTTCACAGATTGTTAGTGTTCAACCCGACGAGACGTTTGACAGCCGCACAGGCGCTAAGACATCCCTACCTCTCCAGGTTAGTGATAACATCCTAGTGAGCAAAGTTAAATTTGCTGCTTTGATGAAGTATGTAATGGAGTCTCTATTTTAAAATCTACCATTAGAGAATATTCTAAATTTATTCAAGGCACTTTTATAAACCTACAGTTAATCCCCATGGGTCCATACCGATATGAAAATTGCCTGGTGAATTTGATTACCTGGTACATCATTTCGGTAACCCCAAGTGGAAACTTAGACATTCAAATTTCCCATACTCTCACCCACCATGAGATAGAAGATGACACCATCTTACTCTATTACAGTACTTCAATATGTGCATCAAGTGAGTCAATACGCTTTTCTTTATTGTTGGCTAAAACGTTGTTCTACTTTGATATTCCTTTTTACTTAACAAAGTATTTAATAAAATAAAATGAAAAGTCATTATACTTATGTTATTAGGTAACTTTTATGTGTATTAATACGTCATTATGTCCCTGGTTCAACAATGTAACCTGCTTCTAGGGACTGAGCTAAGCTGGCAATTAAGTATCTAAGCTACTTTACATGTTTACCTACGGCACTGAGGATTTGTTGCTGTATAAAGATTCTGTAAAAAATGTCCTAGTTACATCAATATGTTTTTGTCGAACTTGATAACTGTTTCCAAACAAGATATCATATGTTGGTGTTAAAATTATTCTCAAGGTATAATTTTACATCAGTATAACGTGTATGATTATATAGGTACAAGCTGCTATACCCGTGCTTTGCAACGGGAAGAACATGTGACCTAGAGAGCTATTAAAGTGGTGCTGATGTGTGTTTTAAAATACATACAGCAACTCTATGATATAGTTTGAAAATATAAACTGATTTAAAAGCCTGAACTTACTTACTTTCAAACCCCTACTTTTGATGTTATAGATCCCTAAGAATATGACAACATAACTTAGTGTAGCAATAGTATCAATTATTGCTTCATATTGAGGCTTTATGAATGACATGTTTTACCATTTTCTTCAATTTTATTGAAGCTTCTTCAAATGTAGATTACTATATAAATAAAAAAATGAAACTTTGAGCAATACTTTACAAAACGTATACAACCTCACTTTAAAACCAAACATAACCCTCCTCAATCTACATAAAGCGTCACAAACATCTTATTCGAGTAAATAAACAAAGACCAGTTCATTGTACTGACCAGCTGTTTCATCAACTAAATTAAATTAAATCATGTAAACATTGGAAGCATGCCAGGCGCAGCCCTTTGTAAATCAGCTTGTGGGGCCCTGAGGAAATTCGTCCATATCAATACTTTTCGGCAAATCTACACACTCTAAGCTTCATTTTGATGTGCTATATGCCTATATTTTTATTTGGTAAATGGCCTTAACCGTTTACATAAAATTTAGTTGTATCACTTTAATAATATAATAGATAGGCCTACATTTTATTTTGAACTTTTGACACACCTCTTCAAGCAAGATAAGGTCTTATACGAGGATCTGACGATGGCTAAGAGCCAAAATGTGTGTAATCAGTCAGGATGAACTAGCGAAAACTGCTAAGTTTTTATTTTTATGTGCATTGTTTAAGTGTAAGTTAGCTAAAGTGTTACGAATGTTACAGGTTCCATAATGCTAACACTGAGCCGGCCCTTGTCACTTCGATAGTTCCGCTGCTTAGAGATGATATTCAACTGAGTGTGGACGAATACCGCAACAAACTGTATAAAGTAATCTCCAGAGCCGAGCGTAAGCTGAGCAAACCAACCAACAAGGGGGAAAAGTAAGTTCTATTGTATATTCTTGGTTTCAAATTGATATACTTGATCAAAATCTATGGTAGTTTCAGTTTGGTCACGGAAAAGGTTAGACAGGGTTGCCACCACAGTGGGATGATAAAATTCATGCAGAATTCATGGTTTTCATTGGTAGTTTACAAAAAATTCATGGTCGATGCGTTTATATAATTTCAACACAATTGAGTTTTGCTGATTTCATAAACTGACGTTAAAGAGGCAGTTTCTTTGTGTGTTACTTTTTAATAACCTTTCATACTTAATATACAACTTTTTTAGAGTGATTTATAAACATCAAAACAAAGTTGAAAACAAAACTGGTCCAGCTCATATTCTATATGAGATATTGGAGAAGAATTGTAAAATATATTAAGTCTAGGTCTAATTCAGTCTTTCCACCGGAATAAAACAAAAATCCCACTCACCCAGCCAAAAAAGTCCTGTTTCATCCAGTTATATCCCCCTACATAATTGTCATAAAATGTGCATTCTGGTTTATCTTTATTCCACAACGTACTACGATATGTTGGTTTTATCCAAAAAGCTAAAGAAATCAGGCGTCAGTCGGAAATCCGTTTTTATTGCGCACCCCGTTTCATTTCCGTGTATGGTCTAAAACTTCTGTTTTTGTGATTTAAGTCCCTATACTCCTTTTTCATACGCAGGGGATGGCCTACTAATGATTTTTCGAACCATATACAGTCTTCGGGAAGTTTTAGCTGACATCATCATCTTTGAATGACTTGGAATGAAATAAGCAATTGTTTCTGACCATGGAACATGTTAAATAATCATCTCCACACAGTATTTTCATGGTGTTTGTTTCTATGAACTGTAAAAAAAATGATATATTTGTTATTTGAAAAATGTAATGGTACTTGTTGAGTAATTGTTCCTGATATTGAAAATTCATGGTCCATTTGAGAAATTCATGCATAATCCATGCCTTTTTTCATGGTAACAATAATTAATGCATAATTCAAGCTTTTCAAGGTTTTCATGGCTGGAGGCAACCCTGTTAGATGAAGGAAAAGTGCTTGAGAGGAAAATTGAGGGAAAGAGGAAGTTTTGATGTGAACACAAAAAATGGCTAGAAATTGTAATAGACGATGTAAGGAAAATAAGAAACACTGGAAGAAGAGGAGCGTTATCTAGAGAAACAAGAATGCAGGAGGTTTTCAGCACAACCAGGAGAGTGCAGCTACTAAGATTAACAGAATTTCAGCTTTAACTTATCATAACCATCTGTTCATGATGATAATGTTGTGCATTGTTTAATCAGCTACATTACCTATGGAATTTAAAAATACGGATTGCACTAAGAAACTATTCTATTCATTGGGACATGTTGATGAGTAACTTTCCACATGAACTTGACAAGTTTAGCATGTTGGGTCGCTGTCAGTACTACGAGAGTATGGTGATATTATCAGGTAATTGATGTGAAGTTCAGCTAAGGGCTACTTATTGCGTGATCTTTGGCAAATCCCTCACCAACAAGCAACATCATAGTTGATAATAACCACTGTGGCCTAATATTGCTTGCATCAGTAACTCACGAGAAAATGAATCATCACGCCAGGAAGCTTGGTTGGTGCGTGATGTTAGTGGACCTTAAATGTGGAATGGATTGATCATTACAGTACGTCTGATTAAGTAGTTACTTCCATGTTTAATTTTCAATCCTCAACCTTCCTAGCTATGAAGTGTATTTTTGTCTTTAAGCTAAATATATTTTTGAATTTCAAACTAAAAAAAAAAAAAACATACTTCTACAATCTGCTGCTATGGGCTGCAGCCCCTTCAGCCACCCCCTAACTCCGCCACTGGAACCTCTCCTACAAATTACTCTCATGCACTTACTAGATTGTCACTATGCAATGGCACACTGACAAGCTTATACCAACCAGTGGTATATTTCTGTGATTATTCCATTAGTGACGATTCTACTTACAGTGGACGGAAGCTATCAGAGCCTGTTATCCGAGCGCAGACTAGCCGCCACACACGCAGACCTACGCAGGAAGTAGTAACACAAAAGTCCAGCGCAGCTTTGCCGCCTCGTACCTCCACATCTTCTTCCAATCCCGGTAAACACCTTTTTTTTAAACTTGCGTTGTAAGTTCTGGCTTAAATAGTTTAGAACTTTGAGGTTTACTTTCCTCCAATAAATAGTCCAACGATTTAGATTACTCAGTAGCTTACATTTTCCGCTGTAAAGACAACATTTTTAGTCCCAGCCCTGGAAGTATCTGGATTCAGTCCTGGCCTGCAAAACACTACTTTCGATCGTCAAATGATGTTTTGAAAACAGCTGATAAGGTCGGTGTGGTAGAATAGCACTTTTGAAGAAGAATAATGTTGCCATAAACATTGTGTGAGTAGCTTGTTAAGTAATGGATATACCTACGTTCATAATGAGGTTTTTTTAGAGTTAAACAGTAATTTCACAAACATACCAGTTGCATAATTATGTTTTGGTTGTTATCAAATTCCTTCATTGATGTCCCAGTTCTAACAAAGCTGTTAAGAAAAGGTGAGGTTTTATTAGGGTAAAATTTGTATGGTAGGAATATACCGCTGTGTTTGTCATCTGTAAAGGCTATGTAGATTATTATGTGCAGTGCGCTCAACATTGGCTCGTCGCAGTTCTACTGGTTCCCAGTACAGCCACCAGGGGAGCCATCAGTCCCATCATGACACTGTCACACTCACCACCATCAAAGAGACTGTTCCTTTGCAACGCTCCCAGCCGGTGAGTAGAGTTTACTCTATGTTGGTAACAAATTTCATAATATTGGTGAAAACTATGATTTCTTGGTCAAATCAAGCCAAAACCCATAAATCTGAATCAATCAAATACTGTAAAACCAATACTAATCTTTAAATGAAGATTTTCCTCTTATCGATAAGGAAAGATAATGATAGCGAGTGACAGGGTGTCCTAGAGGATGATGTTTGAAAAAGAATTTAACATGAACTAAATCTTTTGAGCATATGAAGAGTTCTTGCCCATCAGTACGGGAAACACACGGCCATAAATAAACAGAATGTAGAAATGTAATTGGTACCATACAGCAAAAAATTGTAGCAATTTACACATTATCTTACTTGAGTGTTATACCTATCTTTACTGTACCTGGTTTTCAATCAGAGGTCCTGACTAAAGAAACTGGGATCTTGGCATCGAATCTGTACCAGGCATTCTTTATTCATGGTGCACAAAATGTGGATTCATTGCGAAAAATGTAGCTGTCTTCCTTGTAATGGAAATTACAAGTTACAAGTTGTAACTTGTACAGGGTGAGGCAATGAGAACGCTACAATTTGTTTTACCTGTCACATGTTAATTGTTGCAACAATGAATGATCAGCTGTGCTTAAAACATCAATTAAACTATGCCATTTTAGTAAATATTATGTCTGAGGCTATTAACACAGAGATTTTGATGTGGAAACCTATTTATAAAATAGTGGTTCTTGTGAAAAAACCCAGAGATTGTTTGGACCGTATTCCATCCTTGGTCAACATGGTGCTGTTCCAGATTGGAAAACAATGTTGAACTGGGTAAAATTATTTAGTATAATCGCTTAAACAAAAAAAAAAAATAATCGGTGGGTGCCGCAAAACTCTTTGTACACCAGCAAATGTTAAAAGAATATGAGTCCCAGTAACTCAAAGTCCGAAGAGATTTGCCAGGAAGCTTTTGTTGTTGAAAGCTTTACGTTGGCTAATTTTTTTGGGAGGAGGGGGGGTTGTTCTAATAAGCTACTTGACGTTCTAGGTTTTTCAAAGTCACCCCACAGATTTGCTAGAACCGAAGCTAAGGATAGTCCAAAAACTAAAGTGATTCCTAAAGAAGTGCTGGAGGAGTATTTGATGGAGTTTCAAGTGGCTAAAAAGGAATGTCAAGTAGGACAATGAAGTCAATTTTTGGGTTTTGTTCTCAAGAAATTGAAATATGACTTTGTTAAGATAAAATGGCAAAAGATAAGCTGTGTTTTGGTGTGCTATTTATATCCATAGGGTGAATATTATTGAGTTTGTACTGTTTATAAATTGGGGCGCTTTCATTGCCCCACCCTGTAGTTTATTATGAAATGGGCCCCTGGCATTTAGGAAATTTATTAAGCATAAAAAACCAATACATTCATCAATCTTCGACTCTAATGGCAATCACATTGGTTTTGGTACCAAAATTACTACTAACTTTGGTGAATAAAATTACAACTAATTGTTGAACTTACAGGTTATAATAAACAAGGGTATGAGGATCTCGCAGAAACCAAAACCAACTCCGGGATTTAGCGGCTACATGAGACGGGTCTCTCACAAGGAGCCGGCCAGCTCACAGTACACCAGCTACGACCAGAAGTACGGCTACATCACTGCCACCGAACTGCAGCAGATCTGTCATAGGGTCCAGTGGTAGTCACTATCAATAGATAACTTTTGGAATTTTCTAGCGATTTTCAGTAGGTCTATTATAGGATTTTAGTAATTTTAATTAGTTGTGATTTCACAAATTGCTCATTACTCCGGCTGACCAAAGCGTTCAAAGTCTGATGTATTGCCTTCAGGTTTTTATCGACTTTTTATCCGTCAAAATTAGATGAAAACCTAGTATAGTTATAGTTGGAAAATCAAAGTGTAGATTATGTAAAATATTGAAAAATCAAAAAAAATCCTTTATACATTACAAAGACCAATAAATATTTATGGACCTGACATTTTTATAGTATTTTTGCGTAGTTTGTTTTTCTAGCTAGGAACAATCTAATCACATCTAGTCCCTAGGAGTAAGTTTGGAAACTCTCTGATATTTTATAGCTCATCTATCCCAGTAAAGGGTTTTTATACATTCACTTTTACGGCTGATTCTACACTTTTCTCAGGCATTGAACAATTTAAGATTCAGAGAGTTAAATGACTAAAAATAAGGACATTTAGTGTGTTTTTTTTTTAGATTTGTTAATACACGTTACTATAATTCCTTCACCTCAATGATTGAACGGTCAGAATAAAGTACAACTTTTAAAATTCTATAATGTTCAATACTTTATTAAATAAAGGTAATATGTTGTAGGTGTAGAATTTTTGGATACAGTAGTTCTGATAGAAAATTGACAACCACTATAACGAAAATTAGTTATTTTATGTTAAATTTTTGGTGCTACACAAAATACATTCAGGGATTATTCATGATCAATTTTTCTAGTTTTTGTTTTAATTATTTCTGACTTTCATTTTTGATGGTCTTTCAAATAAACATAGATATGACAATTTTTTATATATTTAAAACTGTAAAAGTGAACCAAGCTATTTTTTAAAAAGTGTTTGTTTACTACAGTAAACTCCCTCTTATCCGGACTCCTCGGGACCGAGGCCCGTCTAGATAACGGGTTTTCTGGTTAAACCGACATCACCCGTTTAAATGCATACTGTATACAGTATTTGACTTAAATTTAGGAGAGCATTGTATTTAGACACGTGATCACTGGTCTCAAATCTTTCCCAAGAGAACAATGGTTGCAGTATCGCCCACTTCCTGCCGATCTAGTCCGGTTAAAACGATGTGCTGATAAAAATTGTCCGGTTTAAGAGATGTAGTTTCCGTTAAGTGTAGTCCGGTTAAACCGATGTCCGGTTAAAAGGTGTCCGGATAAGAGGGAGTATACTTTATTTGCATTTCAATTAAGCACGTTTCTTTGTATAGCAGAACCAAATATTAACTTCTGTATGAGGTTATTCTTTGAACAAACATGGTAAACTTTATATATTAGATATTTACTACTTAAAGTACTTATTCATTAGGTTACATTATAGTTATTCAGTCTATGATTCAACTAGTTATTTTAAGTGTATTACAATTGGTAAATTGTCTACCTCGTAATCTAGGCTAGATTATCAACAAAATAATTATTTTCATCAGTATCGTATTCATACGGAGTACAAATTTAATTTAGTTTATACAGGATAGTTTTACATTTTACCCTAGAGATGCCCAGTTTTCGTTGTAGTAGATTTTATGTTCAAGTAGTCACTGAAATTTAAAATTAAAACTATACATACAATGAAGACAGCTTGTTTTTTCTTAATCCTCAGTTTTAATCTCAATTCAATAAGAAAGAACAATCCCTGGAAGTAAAAAATAATAATCTGATTAAATGTTGTATTCCCAAACACAAATGAGCCTATGAACTAAGAGTACAGGAAAACTTTTATGTTCACGATGAAAAATAATTGTGGAGAGTGCTGCATGCATAACCTTCAAGTCACATTTTGTTTGTCCGTGTATTATTATTTACTAGTGACAACATCGACCAGCTGTTATCTATATTCAATAAAAACAGCTGAAAGTTATATATAAGGCATGTGCTGAAGACAGTCAAGTTTAGAACTACTGTAGGGCCTTGGGTACTATACGAGTGGCAACCTGCAAGCGACGCGTAAGTGGCGGTGGTGGCTACGATACAAGCGTAACTTTTGTAACACTCATCAAATTTCTTCTGTCGTAATCAGTTTAGTCAAAGATGGCAAACTGTGATGACCCACAAGATGTATTACAACTATTGTTGTTATCTGACAATTCTCTTTTAGAGAAACACTTAGTTTTTAGAAGCCAGAGGCGTCGGAGCCGATGGGATTACATCCGAACAACCGAGGAGAGGAGTGTTTGGGGAAAACTACCATCTAATTTCAGAATCACTCACCTTAACCTCTGTTTTCTTGAGTTTTGCTGGAGGCTCATACGTTTGCTACTGCTCCTCTGACTTTATTGGCTGAACTGATACATGACTCACCTAAGAGGCGAGCGGCGTTTTCGCAAAAATCGGTTTGGACCTGGATCCATGAGCGACGTTGCTTACTGCCGCTCATGAAGATGTATCGTGGCTAGCCTCAACAAATTTACATGTAATTAGACCCGATGCTAGAGGCCGCTCGTATCGTTCGTGGCGTTTAGTGCATTTGGGCTTTTAGTTCACCAGTGCCAAATCCTAAGCAAGTAAGTTGATAGTGCAGCAACTTACCAAAGACGTTTGGTATGTTTAATCAATGTTGTCTGGTCCCAAGATTTGACTTTTGTGGATTACAACAAAATCTCAGGGTAATCTATCAAAAATATATTACTATCTTTTTGTTTTTATAATGAATATAGGCCTATATATTTTCAAACAAATAGATTTTTTAATTTAAATACCAAATATTTCAACTAATAATTGTGATCATTAAGATAAATATCTTTGTTTAACTTTTTATTGTTGTATTTACTCAAAAATAATATGAAGGCCTACATGCACATGTGAAATAACTGTGCTCAGATTTAGGTGACAAGATTATTCTGGTTTTATATACACCAGTGGCATTTTTTACTTTTTTTCAAGGGACCGATCCAAACCCTCTGGTATTTTACTTAATATTACCAATAAAGGTAAATTATAAAATTTGCAATAAATTAAATACTTTTTTCTCATATAGACTGTACAAAATTGCAAAACAACAAAGGATAATAAAGATACAGTGTTTAATTTAATTAGTCTCAAATGTTTTATTTGGCCATAATTGTCTGCATTGATGACAATCGTTTAGTGTTACAGTTGTGGGTGGGTAAATGTGTACAGTGAATTGTTAATTTTTGGATATTGATAGCTGATTACGACTAAATTAATTCCGTGACACAACTTTTAGTTTATACTGAATCTTCTGCCCAGTCCAGACCACTGTTTCCCTCAGTTTTACAAGGTACAAATCAGTTTCATCTTGAGTAAAAGAATACTTCTATGCAGCTCAGAGTTTTCTTGGAAATTACGACACACTGTAGTAGCAATTACCAAATTATTATATTGTAAATACAGTGTAACCTTTACTTCATTCATTGAAATCAACGAATAACACTCTGATGCATTTTAAAACTGTACAAAGGTGTTGGCTCATACACGGAATGTCCAACCATTTAGCTGTTGGCTGGTAGTGAACAAGTTTTACTTGCAACCAGTGTTGCGCACCAACCTAAATACATCTCCATAACGCAGAGTGCTTTAGTGATTGGACGTTTGTAGATGAGAAAGTGAACACAAATATATGGTCAATGGGCACTAAATATTATTAAAATTTGTTTTCAATTTGAACACCTACACACAATCCATGGCTACTACAAATGGTTGCCTAAGACTTGAGTATAACATCATCCGCCGACCCAGACGGTGCTGCTTTCAAGCATACAGATGCAACCAGTCAGATGTGCGCTTTTGTGTAAGTTCTGAGTGATGAAGTAATTTACTTTTCTTTTATTCAACTAGAGTGTATTATGTATTCATTCAACAAATTATGTAAGTACAGTACAAGGATTAAATGTTTTATAAGCCCGTGTGCAGCAGCTATGCATAGTTCTTTGTTCTTAAAGAATCTATGATAAAAAGTATTTTAGACTGTTCATGAGGTAGTTCAAGAGGTTATATCCGGCTACAGACAATAAAAAAATTTATTTATTTGTAATTTTATAAAGAAACTAGCTGACCCGGCGAACTTCGTATCGCCTAAGTTATAGGTTTCCCCTAAGACAGACCGATGGAAAGAAAGTACCGTTACGTTTAATTTTCAAGATGATCTCGTTCGCATCGCTCAATCACGTCCTGGTTGAAGTTCGTTCGCTACGCTCACTCACCTTTAGGTTGGAGCTCGTTCGCTGCGCTCACTTGCCTTCAGGTTAGCTCGTTCGCTACGCTAACTCGCCTCCAGGTTGAAGTTCGTTCGCTACGCTCACTCACCTTTGGGTTGGTGCTCGTTCGCTACGCTCACTCACCTTTAGGTTGGAGCTCGTTCGCTGCGCTCACTTGCCTTCAGGTTAGCTCGTTCGCTACGCTAACTCGCCTCCACGTTGAAGTTCGTTCGCTACGCTCACTCACCTTTTGGTTGCAAATTAGCTGTTGTCATAAATGTAAAAGAAATAATAGTGCTGCACCCTGTTGGTAATCCTTGTAACTTTAATGCTATTGAACATCATAGAACAGAACCAACTTGTTTAATTGAAACAGCTGTTAAGATTCATTAATTCCATTTCTCAAAAGGTTAACATGGGAAACTCCAGAACCACTGGGGCGGAGCCCTTTTAAGAATTTCGAAACGGGAAATAGTTTACGTCCGATTCGCATACCTACAGAATTTACACACCAAATTTCATAACGATCGGTGAAGTCGTTCCGGAGGAGTTTGCAGACAAACACTGTGACACGAGAATTTTATATATTAGATATAATGGTGTCGTGTTAGTTTATATCTCCTGCTTTACAAGTATTTTCTGGTTATATACATTTTTAAGAGATTACAGCAAACCGCTCACCAGGCATTTAAATCACTCTGGTTGACCTAAAATTAAAATTACACTCGAGAAAAGCTAATTACTCCATCCCACAAACTTACGCAAAAACAAACAAAATTCTGACAGGTGGCAGATGTTTACAATAAAAGCAGCTCTGTTCAGGGTTCTGCTGGTGACATCATACTCCCGTCTTAGGCAACTTCATTTATAGGCCTTACATACAATCCATTACAGAAATATTATCATAGGAGTACTGATACAAGAAATTCTATCCTTAGGCATTGGACAAAATAAGTTGATGGCTGCTGGTATTATTTGTCAATTCTACACCTTCAAAAATCATCGTGTGTAAGCCCCCTAAGTAACTTAATTTCACACTACAACAAAGAAAACAAAGGTATCTGCTTTTTTATATGACAAAATAGAACAACTCCAATTTTTTAAGTGTACATTTAAATAAATGAATAATATAAATATCCTTTGGCTATTTAAGGAACATCAGAACCCAAACTAATGATTATCGAGAAAACCTGAAATTATAATTAAACTTTTTCACCTAGGATAATGCAGCATTTCACAAAACTCATTCAAAAAGGGAAAAATGGATATTGAACTTAAAATAGTTAATGGCTGGTAACTATCTTAACCATAGTTATTCAGTGATTCACCATAAACCTATAGAGGTTTGTCTATTCAAAGACCAATAAATTTTACAAATAATAATAAACGAGTTAATAGTGCAGTTGGATAAATGGACACTCTCTTACAGAGGAAACAGTGGTTATGTGTGGGACGACCTGAAAGCTTTTCAGCCTCTTAACACTACCTTAACTAATCTACCTTATGGCTACACTTAAGTATTTATATATTTTGTATTTTACAATATGTATTTAACAAGTCATCAGGTACAGAATGGTGAAACAGACTTCATGTAAGGCACTGCTCGAATAAGGGTAATGTGGATTCCAACTTCTGACAACACTTTTGCAATTTTTATGAACTTAATTGGAATTGCTTTTTTTATATTGGTTTCGGAAATAAAAACTTACTTTTATTGATTAGTTTTGCAAAAAAAAAAAACTAGCATTAATTAGATGATAAAAGATTTAATTGATGTCTCTACTTTCAATATTTTTATTGATAATAAGAAAGTGTAAAAAATGTAACCAGTTGCTTTTGTAACATATTATTATGTGAAGAGTAGCTAGAGGCTTGAAGTGGAATCCACATTGCCCTTGTAACAAAATAATCACGAGTTAAAACTTACAAGGTGGTAACTAAGTCGTTCTAGTATTATATACAAAATGTTTTCTTCTATTGGTAGGGTTCTTTGAACAAATAACATAAAAAATATCTGCAATTTTTCTGTAAAGATATAAAAACTCAATTATTAACTGTTCTTAACCTATTGTATCACAGATCTGAATCGGCCGTGGTGCATCTGTTGTCAAACATATTTATGAGAACCGTTGGAATTATATTCTGAAAATATTGCATCGCTTATTGATTGCTAAAATATTCACCTAAAGCTGACTCAATGCAATATCCTGGATCAAATAAAAATTGTAAATATATAAGGGTTAAGAGCTGTATCAATTCAGGATCCTTAAAAAGGAATTAATATAAAACTGGATTTAAAGAGACTCGTTTTTACAAATCTGATCATGATCCTTAATTTGCTCCTCCAAAAAAAGGTCAACCAAACTCTTAAATATAATGCGCACAAAACAGTATAACTAAAATTACAAAATGACCAACAAAAACACCACAAACCGTGATCTTACTGACTAATATTAAACCTAAATAATGATTTAGGCGTACAACATATAAATATACACCATCTTATATCGTTAAAGATAACGAGGCTGTTGATGAGGGCAGAGCAGAAGCACCGTCAACGAGGCACTTGGTGAATAATGTAATACTATTGAAACATTGTAAACATTCTAGTAAATCTGTCTTAAGTAGTTTAGAACGAATATTTCATAGAAAAGGTAACATTTTAAAAATACATATAACATTTATATAAAAGCGAATATTAGTAATTAATTATAAATACAACATGATAAAGCTTGGTTAAACCTTTGAAAACGTAAAGGTAACAAACAGTTACAAATAACAATACATGGAATTAACGGTAAGGAAAGACTACACAAGATTGCGTGTACGACTTCATCAACAGCGGCACAATTTTGATTTCCTGCTACAAACAAGAGTCGAGGCGAGAAGAGAACCGAGAACTGATTTGGTACGGATTCGATCGTCGTTTCTCCTCCTCCGATAGTAACAAAGGCCCTTGGCCGACGTCGTAGGAACATCAACCTTATCCAAAATAAATAACACGCTCGAAACAAAAACCTTGCATCCGACTTAAGTCTTAAATATATGAGGTAGATGTACTGTAAAATACGTTTACAACTAAATAACCTAATGGAAAGTCCTACGCTACAATGGAATCTAAATTTGCGGATCTGCAGAAGGTGTCATGGCGGCTAAGCCGGGAATGTGTCGGTAACTGACGTCCATCCAACCAGAAACTTTAGAGGTAAGTTAACCAGATCCAGAGTTTCAATTAGAATTACAGTTATGGAGTAATTTAACAGTTTGAAACATAATATTGCATACTTAAGATTAATTTACAAACAAATGTAACTTAATACATTTAAATTAGTAAAATAATACTAACAAATAGAACACAGTGTAATTCAATATAACATATAGCAATCAAACTACCACTTTGGTGTAAGACAGATAAAAGAAATAAATGAGAGTTCATGATTCTATTTGTGGATTTTTTTAAATCGAGAATCAAGACAAACTATATGTTAAAATCAATCTATGGAGGGATATAACACAAATCTTGGTAAACTATCATTAAACTTCACCAATTGGTAGCTATGTAATGATAATTTTTTACTTTAAATGAAGTTCTGTATTTATCAGGCTCCAAATACCTCTACTTCTCTATAAAAATTAACAAGTCATGATGATAACACTTTTCTGGTAACTTAACACAAAACATAACACAAATTATACACAACAACAGTTTTTATATCTTTATACTTTAGTTTTACTAAATGAATTTAAAAAATGAAAATTCTTGCACAAAGTTAGTAAGTATTTGAAAACAAAATGTTTTACAATAATTACATTATGTAAAAACTACAACCACTCTTAAATTTCTAAAAGATTAAAGACTTTAGATTTATATTATCAAAAACTGGTTGCAACATTTGTTCACACTAATCATTTTTGAAAGTAGCTATGTATGTAGAATTCTTAAGTGATGTAATATGTCAATTTTATTTCAACAGGTAATATAAATCACCTTAGTTAAACAATTTCCAGCGCTTTAAAATTCTCTAGTAGGCCTATGTGGGAATATATTGTAAGGCACACCCTTAATGTTTCATAGTTTATGTGGTATAAGATCTCAGGTTGGCAGGTTATTGATATAAAATTGTCACTTGTAAAGTTGTAGAAATGGAGGTAGTATTTTCATGGGGTGGTTTAATCACTTATCACAGCTAAAATATTGGACCGGGTTGAGATTTTAAAACTCATAAAATAACAAGTCGTCTAGTTTGTAGTTGAAGACTGAAAAGAAGAAGTGTGTACTGATTTTATTGTCTAGGCCCAGAAGGGCTTAGAAAAAATGTCCTAACGTACACAAACAGAATTTATGAAGAACTCAAGAGTTAGAAAATAATTCATCGAATACAGCCTCAACTGAAAAGTAGTTAGGCGTTGACTTAAAATACTGAATTAGACATCCCATCTATATGAACCAGCTGTGGCCAAATTTTATTCATAAAGAACTTGGTTGGATAAGCCAGTCATGCAGTGCGCTACAGTCTAAAACTTTATTTTATCCCTTAGTTTTGTTACTGAGACAGTTGAAATTACACAAAATATACTATGGGTTACAATAAGTGATTCAATCAGTTTGACTCCTTCTTTGTTGATGGCTTAATTAAGTTAAGTCCATATTCATTCTAATGCTGACAGTAACTTAACCGGGAATGGGATGTCTAGTTGTATCATAGTCATAGGTATAAGTATCAAACCAATGTAAATGTTACGGATTTTGTTGGAAAGCTTGGTTGAAGCCCGGCAGCGGAGTAGAGCTACTAGGAGTATCTCTGGGAGACAAGAAGCCTGGTATGACCAAGTCAGCATCAGAGGAGGAGCCCTGACTAGGACCAGACATCTGCAGGATCTGTCTGCTCAACGACTGTTCTTCCTCCACCTCCATGAAGTGACTGCCAGACATGATTGACAAGGGGAGGGGGTCTGACTCGTCCGCAGTGGTCAGCAGGAGGTTGGGAGGGAACTGATGAGGCAGAAGAGTGATAAACTCCTCGGCTTTAATATCAATCACTTCTGACGACGAGCCCCTCGGAATCTCTTCATAACTCATACCTGGATCGAGGCTGGACATGTGATGAGGGTATGGGGGAGGTGGGCTTTGGTAAATTGTATCGGACATCATGCTTCCGCTTGTTTCCGACAGTAATTCTTCTGGTTGACCGATCTGTCTCAACGTTTCAGAGTCCGCTTTAAATATTTCACTACTGGCAGGTAAATTTGTTTCGTCATCTTCCTCGTCGTCGAACATTCCGAGAGAAGATCTACTTTCACTTTTAACGTCTAGCAGTGGGAGTTCCTCGTCTTCTAGTCTGCTAGTAGAAGCTTCTTCCAATATAGCGGTGACGGACTTTGTTTTCTGATCTGCCTTTTTCTTTCCTTTCTTCCCTCCATGGTTGTGGCTCTTTTTTATATGTCTGACGAGATGGTCTTTTCTTCCGAAACGTTGAGGACAAAACTGGCATAAAAAATCCCTCCTACCGGTATGAACGACCAGATGGCGCCTCACATCCTTTCCGGTGAAGAAGCTTCTCTCGCAATACTCACATCTGTATTTTCGATCCGCTTGTGTTTTAACGGTCCGAGAACCGGCGTGGATTTTTAAATGCAAAACTATTTCTTCTTTTGTCGCACATACTTTATTACAAATCGTACACTCGAGATTACCGTCTTCCGCCGCGTGGACGGCTACGTGCTTTCGAAAACTAATCGGAGAACTGTACTCTTTTCCACAACCTTCTCGATCGCATTTGAACCGCTGTTTCAGAGGACTGTGAACCTTAGAATGATTTTTCAAGTGATCTTTTCGGTGAAAAGTCCGTCCGCAGGTATTACACCGATACTGTCGAGTGTCCGAGTGTATGAGAGCGTGGCGGACCAGTTTGAAGCGAGATGAGAAGGCCTTGCTGCAATGCTGACACACAAACGGTCGTTCTCCTGTGTGAGAGTAAAGGTGTTGACTCAGCTTGCCGGGACTGCCGAAGCTCTTGGGGCAGTGAGGGCAGGAGTGGCGTGCTCTACTCTCTGAGAACAGCTGTCTGCGCGCCGTGGGGGGAGCCTCCTCCCGCTCTGACTGCGGCGGTCGCTTTCTTGGTCTCGTGCGTCGCGCAGGTGGGCCTGCGGACGTGGATGGAGTGGCACATAGACATGCTTCGAGGGAATGCCTGCAAACCGAGCACTGCTGAACCACCGGGCCGTGCGATCGCAACTGGGGGCCCACCCCTGGAGACTGGTCTGAAAAATTTCAACCGTACTTAGTCCGATGTGTCAAAGTTTTATAAAATGACATAGTGAGGATAGCAGATTAAAAAGAAATAAAATCTTGTACAAATACCAATATGGAATACTTTTTAGAAATTTAAATTATTATAATTGTATCTAGGGAACACATAGGTATATCTTAGAGAAAACTTAATAAAGAATTAATGGAATGTAGCATTTACTACACTGGGAAGTAACTAATTCAGTAAATTAATTAGCTTCCATGAAGGTAATGAAAGGTAAAATCCTGGTTTAAAGGTAAACAAAAAAGTAATTGAACCTAGTTTAATTCTATCATAACACAACACTTTTTGCTATATAATATGGCTCAACAGATACAGTCCGCGAAACTCTAATAATATACTAATTTTTCTAGATTAGAAATCATAAGAACAACTGATTAGCATATTTAAAAAAAATGTATAAGATACAAAATAAAATTATTTTTTTTCAAATGCACACAAAAAATTACTCAATAAGAACTCCTCTAAAATCTGATTCAGCGATAAAATACAATAAAACATGTTGGATTGTATATTCAAACCACAAGAATTTCAAAGTGGTATAACTATCATAACCATACATCCAACCATAACTAAATATCAAACCTACAATATTATTATTTGATGCTAACAAGAAAAATAAAGTTCAATAGTTGTTCTTAAAACGTTTGTTCAGATAAATAAATAAATAATTAAATCATATGTTTTGTTCTACATTTTAGTTTAATTTCGTACTAACATTTTCTTGATTAGTTGTATGACACCGGTAAAGTTGCTTTATTCGTATTTGTAATTGTGTCATTCACCTCGACAACAGCTGTTCAACACACACACTTGCGCGAGTCGTTAATACACTCTATGTTTAGAGGCCGAAAGAAGAGCTTGTATTTTAATTTAACTAATTTTTCACAAACACTTTGGATTTTTTTAAATCGCTTGACCTATGGCTCCAAATCATGTCAGCACTTTCACTCATAATACTTCCTTGGTACTGTTTTTTTGTATTTATATTAAAACGGAAATGCTATTAAATATTATTATTATTTCAATATTATTAAAACATTGATAAACCTTTTTTGCTCTTATTATTTGCTATTCTATCTACTGTAATACATTTTGAAGATTTTATAATGTAATGGAGACGTATGAAACCTTTCAGAAATGTAAACCCTTCACTTATAGACGTAAGTTTTGTTTTTATTTCACACATGGCTACTACAGTATATCCAATGACCAAATAGATAAAAATAGTTTTCAAACTGTAGAAGTTTGAATCATTACAACTTCTAGAAAACAAAGATAGGCTACTATTAAAAATATGGAACGTAAATTTATTCACCTGACCTTACATACTGCCCCTAATATACAGATCTACATTTATGGTCACAAAATGATATTCATTGACTTTGAAATATCCAGATACGCAATTCAATTTGTTTATCAAGGCTGAGAAACTGTGAGGCCTATTGCCAAAACAGTGACCTACTACTTGGACCAAGTGCGTTGGTCATCTACGCACTGAGCAAGCTACGCTACAAGGTGGTGATTCATATGTACATATTTTGCTGTGTTGTATAAAAACAATAAGACCCAACAGAATTCTGATAAAATAAATTCAATACTTGAACAATCAAATACTATCAAACTGTGATAAACCAAAACCCTTTCTAAAAGTTTTTATACATTTTGGAAACATAATTTAAAAAATTACACGAATGACTTGTCAAAGTTGAATTTATTTTTATAAATAAAACCAGTGATTTACTTTATAAAAGGGTTGGAGAAAACTGGCGTTTCCCACATGATGATGTTACATGCATTTCACTACTCTATGTGTATTTTAGAATTATTTTAATTAATTTTTAAAGAGGTTGGCACTCTCTTTTAACCTTGAGTTTCTTTATCCACAGGGGTCTAAATCCCGGGTTCAATCCAATCCCGGTGTTTCGGGACTCATCAATCCTGGGATTATATTATTTTATGATTTTAACCAATTAGCCATTTTAAATGAGCGTGAAGTCCCCTTGTTGAGTTCTCTAACGTTTTAAACTGGCCTTAACTGTGTTACACTGTGCAATTTCTCTGTTTTTTAAGTAAAGAAATATCACCACACGGAACTTTCATCACCTGTCTTTCTTATTTACAATGTATGAATGTTTATATGTCACTCTTAAATTAAATAAACCCATTAAAAAAATTACGACTCGCATGTAGTACATGTCACGCTAATATGGAAACTAAATAAACCAAAATATAAAGATAAAAAGATAACATGAGAAGAATCATGAGTTGCAGCATAATATTTAATGTTATGTTCACTGACAGAAATAAAATAATTTAAGATACTGCATTGTAAAAAAAATTTAATAACACACTAAAAACTAAATACAAAGATAAAGTTATAGGCCTGGACCATAAATAAGTCATGCATCTTAATAATGAAATAATAATGGTGCGTTTGTTGTTAATTTTTAGGCCTTTAATGTTATTAAAAAAATAATATTTTAATTACCCGTTGCCATGTTATGTTTGCCACATCAATTGCGTTGTTTGCGTTAAATGACAAAAGTAAAACTCAAAACAACCACTAGGCGTAGTGTAATTAACTTCTAACTAATGTAATAACATTTACAGAAAGTAAATACAATTCGTCCAAAAACATGAAACATTATATGTTTACATTACGTTCGCCTATTGAGTTTGATGATACAGTATAACCTCTTTAATCCGAACTAATTGGGACCAGGGGTAGTTCGGACTATTGAATAGTTCGGATTACAGAACATATTGTTGTTTTTACGTAACAATAGCTAAAACATGGCTAAAATTGATCAAAATTATTTTGGGAAAAATGAAAAAAATGTTTTATAAATTAAAATACAGTGTTTATTTAATACAGTAGTAAACATGGTGAATAAACAGTACTGTACATTAAATACAGTATAGAATAAAGAACTGCTGTACTGTGTATAGACTACAGCAATGAGGGGTTCGGATTAAAAAGGTTCTACTGTAATTAAAAGTGTCCAATCAAAATAGATCACAGTTTATACCATATTTCATATATATATTTATCGTCCTAAAAATAAACAGTATACTGTGTTTCAAGTGTTATTGGACGTATTTTTTAAATTATTTTCCGTAAGTAAAACTCCTCAAATTCACAAAAAAATAATATAAACATAGGTTCTGCAATCCCATTAAAACCGGGAATAAAATACGTCAATCCTGGGATTTCTAGTTATCAAAAATCTACCGGGATCCCGGGATTGAGACCCCTAGTCCCAGGCCTGTGTGTGGAATGTGCTAAACAAAGCAACTGGTACAGCACAAAACACCATGATGCAAACAAACGACATCACTGCCTTAATTTCATAGCCCATTGTGGTTCTGACTGGGCCAACAAAGAAGTAGTTTTCTGCCAATTGAAATATATTTTTTAACATTGTCGCTTGGAAATAATTATATCTTGCTCATACAAAATTGCAACTTGATAAAAAGTAATTTTTAAACATAAAATAAATCAATGAAATCATTATTTTCTATCCAAAGTTTGAATTAGGTTTTTGGGGTTTGTGGATCTTATGTGTACAATTTCATGACCAATTCAATACTTAACATATGTTTTAGCGAGAATTTCTTATTATTAAAGGAATTTGTTGGACTTTTGTGTGCAGCAAATCAAACCCTAAATATTTTTTATAGGCATATTGGGTATCAATTTAAAGCTCTTATCCTCTAGATGTGTCTTTTGCGGGTTTGGGTAATATCCCATGAAAGCCCATTGTCCTATAGGCTTTTAAAATTTCATTGTGCTGAATTCTGTCGTCAATCATCAGAACTTTTTCAAGTTTACATTTGTTTACATCAAAAAATATGGCCATGATACAATTTCGTTTACATCAATACGAAAATGGGGTTATCTGTAGTTGGTAATGTTTCATTGAATTCAAGTAAAATGTAGTAATGTTATTAGTAAATGTAAAGAAGAAAATGACTTACGTTAGATATTGTGTTGTGATGGGATTTTGTGTTTTCATAATATGTTTTATTAGTATTTGTAATTTTTCTAAGATACCTCAAAGAGATTGCGCACATAATGAAAATAATAGGACTCGCAATGCAAATAATAGGGAATGATAAGAAATAATCGTTTCCAATTTTATCAACTATATACCAATATCACGGATTTTTAAGTCACAAAGTGACGCAAGTTACTAGTAATATAATCAATGAAGATAATACAAAGATGGCGCAAGTTACTAGTAATATAATCAATAAAGATTATGGAATTGTCAAAATCCTTCAAGTTTTGTAACATTTAAAAACTATTCTAGACTTCATCATAAGCTTCACACAGATTTACGAGTGACATTGATAAAAAGTATTAATCATTTAAACATGCATACTATTTGTTCAATTAAAATGAAGTTTAGGCCTACCAGATGGAGGTTTGGATCCCATGTCGAAGGCATATTCCTGGTTCAACAATCACCAGTTGACCGCACAACAAACAGCAGAGCCCACAGTTCTATAACAAATGCAATTGTCAAATATTATTAAAATGCTTTTTATTGACTTAAAGTTTTAGTTTTACTGAGATCCATGTTCTTTATGTTGGAAATATTATCACAAGAAACTTGTTAACTTTTTAAAAAGTGATTTAGGGTTTTTTAGAGTTGTATCGCTTGTTATTTTTTTTAAGTCTTCAGGAGTTTTTGTTTTTGACTTTTTTTGGAAAGCAACATTTCTGTTGTAATTATAAACTGTTGAAAACATTGAAAGGTTTCAATAAAAAACTAGAGTTCTTATTGTTGTAATCTTTTAGTTTAAACATTTCCGTAAATTCCTGTGTAGACAAAGGCTGTAGGTTAGCTAAAATGTGCACATTTGTGGATTTTATCTTGCAATATTTTTTAATATTGTTCTATTTTCAACAGTTAGTTGTTAAATTTCTCACCCTAGCATAATTTAAATTTTAAACTGCATATAAAAGTGACCTTACAACTGAAAATAAAAATGACAATTTTTAGAAATAAAAAATATTGGTACCAATGAATGAGGGAAGTAACAACAGCTGGTATGAGTCATCAAGGCAAAGGTGTTGTAAAATAGTAGACCAAGGACAAGAGGTATACAGCAATAAAATACAGCATCATATCTTGAAAACAATTTGTAGCAAGGTTCATGTCTCAGACAGTTTCAACAAATACAATCACAATTTGTTGTACATTTCCAATACTGTAGATCTACAGAAAATAGTTTTATTATTTATAAAAGTAAACAACTGGTGATTTTTCTACGTAGGGAATCAATTTAAATTTATGATAAAAGTGCAATTTTGTGTCTGGATCAATCTTGGAAATTGTAAATAAAGTTTACTTGTTTTTAAGTTTTTTTTATTTTTTATAAATTTTACACTTTGATTGTCCAATTACCACTTTTTTGACAATTTTATCGTGATAAAATTATGTTGAAAGAATTATCAATTTATTACCTGTACCTAAGATTTTCTTTTTATAACTATTAGAGTAAAAGTCTACAAATTCGGCAAAATTAAGTGCCGACCGAGAGTGCAGCAGGCAGCGCATTAATTCCTTCCCCAATGGGTTAAAGTTAAAATCCAAATGTTTTCAAACCGGTTGGTTTCTGGTGGATGCCGACATAGTAAGGAGAGGTAAGTTACCCGGCCGCAGCAAACCACTGGACTAAGCAAACTCTCTTTCTAACCAGAAATCGTATCAAAATTCAAAAAACGGTAACTAACAAAACTGAATTAAACAACATATTAAAACTTTTGATCCTAAAAATGTCTGCGGATTTGATGAAGTATCAAACTCTGTTGTAAAATATTGTACAGAAGAACTAATTGACTCCCTTTTAGACATCATAAACAGTTTGATTCTAAATCCACATGTACCTGATAAAATTAAAATATTAACAGTATATCCAACCATGAGAAAGAAGAAAAAATGTCAAAAACAAACTACAGGCCAATTTCTATACTGCCTACTTTCTCAAAATACATAGAAAAATCATTTTTAACCAGATAATGAACCATTTAAATGAAAATAACCTACTAAACTGAAAAATAAATGGATTTTTACCTCAAAAATCTATTACTTTACTACTACAGCAGTTTTTGTTGATTTTATAACAAAAAAACTGGGAATAAAATAACAATGTCATAGGAATCTACCTGTACATAGAAAATGTGTTTGACAGTCTAAATTTTAAAACCCTCATAGCAAACTAAATGCACTCAAAAATGCACAAAAATGGATCAAAAGTTACTTCAGAAATAGAAAACAACAAAAAGAAATAGACTACATAAAACCAATAATGAACTAAACCCAAATCAAAATTTCTAGATATGACCCAAGGAATCACACAAGGAAGCATCCTCAGATCCCTCCATTTTTTCATGTTAGCTAGATGAACAATTTTCCAGAAAACCTTCTCAGGAAAGGACTGAATAAGTTTGCTGATGACACCACAGTACTAATCCCTCAAAATCACCTCTTTATAAACAATGGAGGAATGGAAAATATTCTAAAACATAGAAGAATTTAGCAAAACAATAGAAATCAAAATCAAAAACACAAAAACTGTCACAATAGAATTTTCCTGCAAGTCAAACTCCATCAAAAATCCAAAAGAAATATCAAACCCAAACAAATTGCATCATACTAAATTTCTAGGAATCCAAATAATTTAAAATGGGAACACCATATTGATTTCCTTAAACAAAAGTTATCCACATCAATTTGTGCTATGAGAAGAATAACAAGTCTGACAGACTTTGCTACAACAAAAACTGCCTACCATGCACTTAACTTACAGAATCGCACCTCCATTTTGGAATTGTCGCCTGGGGCGCAGCAAGTAGGCCTACAGATCTTTTTCAAACAGTTTTTGTACTGTACTTCAGAAAGAAGCAATAAGAACCCTAAATAATTTTCACTATCAAGAAAACTGTAAACCATTCTTTAAAAAAATCTCACATCAACATTTATTAATACCTAGTTGAAGTAGTAGCCCAAGCAATCAAATTGGATCCTATCTAATGAAATGAAACCCATAAAATTACAATACCAGAAGGAAAAAATACCTAAATTTACCACAGCGTAGCCTAGAAAGAACTGCAAGAACCCCAATGTATAGAGGGAAAAAATTATACTTGTATAATTTTAAGCTATTACCAAACCAGCTTAAAAATATTCAAGGCGCAAGACAACTATCTCTCTACTCAACTGAAAACTATCTCCTACCCCTACTACAGCTTAAACAAATTCCTGGATGAACACACATACAACTGAAGACGGTAAAATCAGAAACTCATACACATAGGCGTACCGTACACAATGTGGCACCCACAAATAGGTCGAGATTTTTTTTTTATAAGAAAATTACTGACTGTACACATTACTTAATGTACGTCAAACTGGCAAAAATTTCACATATCATTAAGGTGCTCTTAAACCGTTATATCTATTAGAATAAATAAGTGTGCCTACGGTATTATAATCATAAATTAACAATCCAACTTTGTATAGTACTAGCTGTAACCCGCGGGCTTTGCCCCGTTTAACTTCTTAATTTTCAAGATGATCTCGTTCGCATGGCTCAATCACGTCCTGGTTGAAGTTTGTTCGCTACGCTCACTCACCTTTAGGTTGGAGCTCGTTCGCTACGCTCACTCACCCTTAGGTTATCCATGCTTAAAAACGGTGTTTTCAGAGACAGTATTTTCAAACCATTTCCCCGGGCCCCCCGTTGGCTTGGGGGGTATTCCATGCCACCCTAACCCCCTGGAAGGTCTGGCACCCACAATTCCAAGACCCTGCGCACGCCTATGCTCATACACCAGAAAAACAAGAAAATGAAAAAAGTGTGTAATTATATAGTATTGAAGCCTCCAATGGAATTTTTAATTTTGATAGGCCTTATCTTTGACTAAGGCATAAGGCAAAAAGCATTTACCGTACACGTGGAATTCCAATATAACAAGTTAATCCTCATAGGAAATTTGCAAAAATGCGATTATATGTAGTATAATGCTGCTGTTCTAACACAACCTAACCGAACAAAACTTCTAGAACTCCTTTGATGTCAGAAATAGCATGTCAGGGTGGTCGATCAGGCTTTATGCAAACTAGTGACTGTATTAAGTTAAGTCCTTTGAAGGTACTGTAGGTTGGATTAGGTAAGATAATGTTTAGGTTATCGTTTATGTCTCATAAAGACTGTTTTTGTACAATTAACACCCTTATAAAACACTCCAAAACACTATTTCATAAATACAAGCATAATAATATAATGTATGGTGAAAAGATGACACCTCCCCCAATCTTTATGTCCGGAGAAGAACAGAAGTAAGTTTAAGAACAGTAAGTAAGGTCTTAGTTTTTACCATTTGACAGCGGGCTGCTCGATAGGCCTTATGATGCTTCTTACAGAGCCAAAATAACCCAGATTTAATTTGTTCTAGGTATCAAAAGCATTAACCTGAACCGTTTATGTTATCCTGAGTCAAACATTACCTTTGTAATTTTTAAATTAACCACATTTAATCATTCAAATACATAATTTATGAGTTATTCAACTCTCAATAATTGAAGAGGCCAATGAATACTGAACTAAGACGATCTTGCTGCACCCATATACTACTTAGTTTAATTAGTGTGCAGGGAAGGCAGTTTAACCATTGAATAACTTAAGTAGCCTAATTTTACTTAATATAATAAATTGTAACAAATAAGAGGTTTTAAATTCATAATAGGCTAGGCCCTATGCCTGTAACACTCCAGAGGGTTGGATTACCCTAAATGTGGCTCAATAACTTATAATAACTGGCCAAAAGTTTAATCCATTTCAAAATTAACATATTTTTAAGCTGGTTAAATGCTGAGTGGATTTTACAAATACCTAACTTAGCCTTTGGTAATGGGCTTAGAGAACTTTGTAACCTCTTTAACCAGCCCTGTTATTTAAACAAAAGAATTAAATCATCAAACAAATTGGTTATCCAAATAAGTTAGGATAGCTCAAACCTCGATGCTCAATTTAATGCCAAAATAATGGGAAGAAAGAAATAAAAATGTATCAAGCTACCTAGCATAAAAGAGAGGAAATGTTGGCCCTTTAACCCTGTTTAACTTAGTTCATTTTGCATTAAGAGCTTACTTTGTTTTGATTTATTCCAAACAACATAGGCTTGGTTATAGGTCATTTTATAATATCTTTACAGCAATATATTTAGAAATTTATGCTAGAAATTACTTATCAGTCTAAACTTAATGTAGGCTAGATTACAGATAGACATAAAAACATTATCACTGGAGGCCATTGTCTGTAATCAGCTGATGATAACTCACTTAGAGAAAATTCTTGATGTTGATAGTTAGATTTGTACCTGACACTATTACTATAATAAAAATCCAAATTTGTAAAAATAATTTGATGTTATACTGAAGATGGACTAAAACAATTAACATAACTTAGCACTAGCAAAACAAATACTTACTGTTAGAAAACTCAATCCACGTGAAATAACTTATATTGTTACTTTAAAACGAGCAAAATTCCAAATTTACTTTGAAAAAGAGGTTTGTTTTTTGATATATCGGGTTTCCTCTCAAAATGTGAAAAGGGACTGGTATCATGATAACTAATCAACTTCTAATTAATAAAGAGAACCCGTCAGACACATACTATCCTTGAAATTTGACAGAGGCCATCTTGGCTAGATTCTATTGTTTGGTAAAACATATGTTTAGTAAACAGATGTTCATAGTTGCTCATTTGAATATGACGTAGTCACCTCAGGAATTGCGTACAAAGAAAAGAATCAAGCCAAAGAGTAATGTAGTTATCGTGGCATATATGACTATGTAACATGGATAAACATAAACGAATGACGTCACTGGCCCGAATTTCATACTAATAATCGTAACACCTGGTTTAAGGACGATTTTTTTTATCGTTCCATTCAAGTATTAGCTGAGCGGAGCTCCTATACTACACTCCTGCTTTTGTTTTATAAATACTCCTCCTAAATTCTGAAGCGTGAAATTTAGTACAGTCATAGTAATCAACTAACTATGAAAGGATATAGATCTAAAATGGTTCAAATCAGACGAAAGGGCTGTTTTGTACGTAAATTTTAACATCGGCCTTACCTTACGGGTTTATTGGTTACAAGGTTGCAATGAAAGTACTGGCAAGATAACAATGAGAAGGTAAACAAATTACGTAGTAACATAATATTATGCTAGGCAACGAATTGTCTATACTAGCACATCCACCTATAAATCCCAAAGTACCCATGAACTTTTGAGAAAACAACAAGTCACACCCCATAAACCATATACAGTACCTAAAATGTTCGTCATGACGAGAAACCTTGCACAAAAATATCCATTATTTCATACGACTTTTCAATGAAATGGCAACCATAAAACGTAGGTATTTTAAGCCAAGTATGAATGGAGATGAGTGTAGAATGAGTGGTGCGATCTTGTAGTCTTGTTAGTGACAAAGGCCGACTTATTCCTTAGACACATCTGTTAATTAATAGGCCATACAGCTAATGGCAACTAAGGGACCTACAGTTTATAGTGTAAACTTTCCATTTACCTAATGAAAAAATAAATAAATGCTTTTAATTTTATAGGCCTATATCACGTTCAACATTGACGGTACACGAGCTGGAACAGACTCAGATAGGGGGAATTATTTATCCCCACAATATATGGGACTCAAAATTTATTATAAGCTGCCTTCGACGATAAAATAAATTGATTGTATATCGAAAAAAAAAACACTTAAGTTACTGTTTCTGAAGAAGGCATTTTATTGACTGGAAGATTTCCTAATATATTTCTAGGGGGAGCGAGCTGGTCTAGTTGCTAGAGCACGGGACTTCGGTCCAAGAGGTCCCGGGTTAAAATCCCGCCAAATCATCAATGGATTTTATCTAAGTGATAATGCCGCAACCCCTAGGTCTAGCCTCAAGTAATATGTGAAAAACAACCCCGGGCTCGTGCCTAGCGTCATAAGAAAAAAATGTATGATTATTTTAGTAGGCTATTCAATATTTTGGTTTTTGTTTGTTTGTTTGTTTCAATAGATTTTAGTTTTAAGACAAATCACCAGATCATTGATGTAATGTAATGATAATAAATAGATAAGCATTTCAATATCTACAACTTTCGACATAATCACAACTTTGCGCACTACCGTACCAATAACCGAAAGTTAAAACACCTCATTAGGCGGACGACATTGCCGGTTGTATGTTTTTTCCTTCCACCATGCATGTGAACAGTATCTATGGACACATTTATCTCAAAGTTCGCTAGCCATACTACTCCAGCCGGCTCATTTACCCGAGTACCGGTCTTCCATTTGAGTTCGGGTTTGCGGCATTGTATTTTACTATATTTTAATTTTATGTAACTTATATATCAACAGACAAAAAATTGTTATATATAGTCTGTCAGCCGTGATGCGGTTACCATTGGTTCTGGCGCACACAGATGGGAGCGCTGTGTAGTTACGCAGCGATTCTTTTTCTATGAACGTAACTACATGGCTCTCCCAGTGGTGTGCGCCAGTACCTAAATAGCGTCTCGCGCTCCTAGTGAGAAACGGATGAGAACCTTTTGCAAAGAAGTGGGGGTGTCGCGTCACCATCGTATTGAAGTAGTTGTGTTAATATACTTCGATGATGGGCGTCACTCTCTTCTCTTGAGGGAACACGTGGGGGAACACCATTACCACAATGATACGAAGTGAAGTGTCCATGGACATGTACTCGGCTCATTCATTTCCATATGGGGTTTCCAGATCTTATACCACCGGCGACACTAACTTTTTGTCAAAGATTTTGCTTACAATGTAAATACTTCTTAACTGTACATCTTTTTTTCGAATTTGAGGGTTGAGGCATTCATAATTTTATTTTATGAACAGAACTACTTTTTTCGATTATGAAACATTTATTCAATTTTTATCTTATCCTATATCTTTCTTATATAATCAGCAAGTTTGGTTGGTTAAGTTAAGTTATGGCAGGGGGTGATTAGAAATTAAATCGACGTTACTGTATTTCAAAAATTTAATCTCCCCTCCACGATTACTAGAAAAATACCCCACAATCCCTCACTCCTTCGCAGAAAAGGTTCTCGTCGCCCGTCGGTGTCAGGACCCTGCCGGCCTGCCTGACCTGAGTCAGGTCTAGTCTGAGTCATGAGTCTGAGTGAGATGCTAGATGCTAGACTATATGCTAGTATAGTGAGCGGGGACAGCTCACTTACTCTACAGATCATAGACTATACGAGCTTTTTAAATAATATTGAAGGTTCACTTGCACTACAGGCTCGTATACTATACGAGCCTATCGAAAATAAAAAATAAATGAAGAGGGTTCACTTACTCTACGAATCATTGTGCCTATGAGCCTCGTGTATTATATTTAAAAATACAGTAGGAAGGTTCGCTTACTCTACAGATCATAGTGACTATGAGCCAAGCTTACGAATTATTTGATAATTCAGGAATCGGCTCGTATAGTATACGAGCCAAAATAATGAATAATATAAATTATAGGAATAGGCTCGTATACTATACGAGCCTGCAGATAAATATTAGATGGCTCACTTACTCTACAGTTCATTGGCACTATGATCCGTAGAGTAAGTGAACCCTCTTCAAAATATTAGATGGCTCACTTACTCTACGGCTCATTTAGCTACTCGTTGCGCGGTTTGCGTTCGTGAAACTTTAGGCACTATGCCCGGATTCGACTGCTGCGACTGCCTACATAAGTGTATTGCATCACCTCAATTATTTATTAAAACGAAATAAATATGTATGCACAAGTAAATTTATTACATTTTTGGACTGAATACTTTAAAAATGGAGGGAGCATGACTTTTATGTTTAATTAAATTAAACGTTATAGAATAAAACATATTTTGACTAATATCAGGTTATATAATACACACTTGTATGATCCAGATACAGAGCTACAGACAAAACCTGTGGTCCGATTTAGATTAAATTCTGTATCTGGATTTATCCACGAGTCACTAATTTTTTAAGCACGGGTTGAGAAATAATGGCAAAAATTTATAAAAACAGTTCACCAGTTTAGAATATTTCTCAGTTACTGTGAGTTGCAAAAAAAGTGTATACAGAAGCATTTGTGTATATAGAAAATATAGAGGACTAGATGTATACGCACACAACTATCAACGTTTACATATGTAAAATTAATGAATTTGTTGTATTGAGTATTTTTAACATTATGACGAAGCCTTAACAAAACATATTTTTTTAAGGAGGTCTAGGGTGTTAAACTATATTGTATTTATCTTTTGTGGAAGATTCTGTCCACGATTTATGATTGCTAACAATTTAATACAAAGATTTAAGTCTCTGTACGTGAAGACTAAAAACACGAAACAAACTTTAAAGTGATAGAAAAGATTTGATCAGGAGCTGGCGTTTGATACCTTTTGGGAATAAATATAGCCTCTACTTCAAAGGTATACATGGTGAGGTAGCCTCTGGAGGACCATCTTCAGGTTAACAAAAACGTCAATAGGTCATCTAACCAATTTGGTTAGATGACCTATTGACGTTTTCTGAAGATGGACTTATTTTCAAGTCCGAAACTATAGTAGTGTAATACTGATGAAGGATCACTTGACGAAGCCAGGTAACTTAAACCATTTAGCTTAAAGTTATACAAGTTGGTTTCACACCAACATTTCATGCACATATGAAATCTATATAATTAATACGCGAACACGAAGTTTGTCGGTTGAATCCTCCACCATTTCTTAACCGATTTTATCCACTGACGTCTCATTGGAAAGAACGTGTTGCGTAGATTTGCAAACTGGCCTACAATTTTTGAAAAAGTCCCTTGGCCTCTGCCACAGTGGCATTTTAAGTTCCCATGTTATCCTTACGAAGAACATAATATTGTTTACATCAGCTGTTTAATTTAATTGTGTTCTTTGTTTTTCAATTCAACGAAACGCATTGGTTACATTAACTGATTTTGTGGAAATTAAATATCTATCTATATATATAATTCTGTAAGACCTAATTTTTACCAGAAAATTGTGGACGTCTGGTAAGTCGCAGAAAAGTGGGAGGGGTCTTAAATTAAAGGTATTGACCCCAGGGACTCGGGAAAAATAGCAGAATTCCCATAAAGCTACCAGAAAACGAGATATAACGTAAAATATCCACCATAAGAAATGCATGGGGACTGAAAAACGTCTGCATTCTATCAGCTGTTACTTATTTATTTGCAATTTATTCCGAAAGACAATGTTGGTAAATAATGTTTCAAAAAGGATTGTGTTTAATTTTTTTGTTTTCCGTTTTTATAATGAGTGAAGTAACTAGACAGGGTAGGGGAAGACCTGCAAGACGTGGAAGAGTGTCCAGGAATTCAACAGACTTAAGAAATGCAAAAGAGAACGTCATGTAGGGCCTAATTGTGAAAGAAATCCAGAAGCCGTTTTAGAAAAACGCTGGAAAATTAGTTGATTGTTGTTTCTCACAATATAGGTCCTCTTAAAGCACTTGCATGCATTGTGGCGCATTTCATTTTGCAGAGGAGGCCACAAATGGACATTTCAACGCATGTTGCCACAATGGACATGCCACAACCACAAGCAAATGACGAACTAAAAGAACTGTTTTTACATGATTCGAACTTCATTTCAATTTGTGTATTGTATGTAAATTAGCCAAGCGCATGAAATTTAGTAGAATCGTGGGAGATGGTTAAAATCAAAGTAAATGGAAGTAGAATGGCTGAAACATTTAATTAAGCTTTGGTTTTAGCGAATTTCCCATATAGGGAATAAGCTATTACCGTAGTACTCATGGTAAGACCTGGACGCGGGACCGATTTTTTTTTTCGTTTTGAGGTCCCTAGAGGCCAAAAACACCATCCGTTCAAATTCATATATATATATATATATATATATATTTATATATATATATATGTGTCCGTCAGCACGATAACTCGAGCAAAAATGATCCGATTTTGATGAAATTTGGTACAAACGTGTAAACGTACGTTTATTCGAACGAGTTCGCGATCCAGCATGATCGGACCATGGGAACGGGGGTTTACGGGGGGTTTTATGGGGTAAAAATAGGTTTTTCCCATTTTTGACCTAAAAAACATAAAATTTAGCAATTTCTTTCCAAACCATTTTGTAGAGCTTAAAAAAACAAATAATTTAGTATATTGAAGCGTTATTATGCGCCTAATGGTTACGGAGAAAATTCAAAAAAATTGTAAATTTAAAATTCCCATGTTATTCTTATGGATAATAAGTAAACTGTTGTAGTTTGCTTGTTTGTGAACATATTTTGATCAAATTTGGAAAATGTTTTTATTTCTTACTAACTATTCACATTTTACAAAAAAAAAACCGTTTTACCCTCCCTGATGCAGCAAACCTAATTACTTGTTAAACTAATTCTATTTAAATCAAGAATAAATGTTATATTTTTAAGTAGACATTTCAGTGTAAATACAATCAGTCAAATGGAAATTCGCTTAGTCTGCAGGTTTGCTGCGGCGGGGGTATTTTTAAACATATGTTCACGAAGTTTACAAAATTATTTTACTTTGATTACATTTCTTCACATTTGTAGGTTATTGTTGTGCTGAAGGAATGTTTAACATGAAATAGCCCCGTTGACTAAATAATCAACGATGCAAGATTAGTTAGAAAACTTTTGTTTTGTTTTTATTTCAAAACATATGTTGAAAATTTATTTAAAACTTTTGTTTTAAATTTCATAACATTTAATTTGACACGTAATTGTAGTGTTTAATCTATACTTTGTATCGAGTGGAACAACCTTAACAGTTACTCTAGAGAATAACCTGGGAATAAAATTTGAAATAGGTTTGTACAGGCAATACATATATTCCTTTTATTAATTACTATAATAAATTCCAATGGGCGGAAAAATAAAATTGTTTGGAGTAGATTTTAACCAGGTATCTACTGTCTGTTGCTCCAAGGAAAAAAAGGTTAAAATAATATAGCCCAACATGCATTGTATATATATACAATCTATGTAGATAGTAAAGAGAGAATCTATAACAGTAAACCCTAGAGGTAGTTTCCTATTCTTTATGTTTCACTAACCAAAAATATGTACCTATATCAATGCTGATGAATTTGTTTTCTTGATTGGTTTCATTAACATGATAATGGAACCCTAACCAGTGGCAAAAGAGTTAGTAATCAGTCGATGATTAGCTTTTTTAACTGTAGGCTAAATAAATAATATAACCTGTAAAATGTTTTCAAACAAAATTTACATCCATTGAATGAAAAATAATCTACTATTAACATGACTATAGCTGACATGGCTTAGCTGTCGGCTGTCTGTACATTGCGTCATAACAGCAGACAGCGCTATGTTAAAAATTATAACGGATTAGCAAATAAATACTTTACTATGGTCTTAACAAACTATGAACCCACTGAACGTTTAAATTGGCCTATTTTAAAGAGTGTATAAAATCAATCACAGCTTTAGGAGGAATACCACCACATAAGCTGACACAGAGAGTAGTTTATATTTTATGTTGATCAGAAACGAAACTAGGGCAGCCTTTACACTAATTCAGTTGTGCCTTTACGAAAGGAGTAGAGCTATAATATTAGAAATAATAACTGGGCCAGGGTACTAATATGAGTACATGTAGTATTGTAGCACTGTATCGATTCTGACACATAGATAATTTTATTCTGAGTTTGTTTAAATATTACAATAGTTTGTTTTACATTTGAGCTTTTTAGGGACTTATGTCCCTACAAGCCACTAGTTGATCAATATAAAGCCCAAAGTACACATGAACTTTTGTGAAAACTACAAGCATTGACTATATATAGTCAATGCTACAAGTCACACCCCCATAAACCATATACTTAAAATGTTCGTCATGACGAGAAAACTAGCGCAAAACTATCCATTATTTCATAAACTGCCCTTAAAGGTCGTAATTGCTTTCCAAGGAAACATAGGAAAGTCATAGAACGCCACCAAGTAGCAGAAATCGAGACTTTTTAAAAATATTATCGTTATCATCCTATATAAAAGAAGAACGCCTACAATATGAAGATTCCCACAAACAATGAACAAGGATGTTATCGGAAGTGCTACTATTTTGTAGGAAACACGGACTTAACTTTATGATGATTTGCAAAGGAAACCCCTCTAAGGCCGAATTAATCCGGTACGGCAAGGACATTATATATGTTTTCATAAAAGTCAAGTGATTTTAAAATAATATGACTACATCCAAGAAACCTTAATAAAACTTGCATTGCAGGATTCGCATTATTCACATTCAAGGGAAACAAAAACCCATCTGAACAACATTAGGCCTTACAATTCTGCATATTTTCAGGTAAATATAATTTACGTTATAACAGTAACTAGCCAAATTAATGCCAATTGAGGCAAATAAAATTGTGACAGAGAGGTTATGCAGAAAATCAGGCAGTTCTTAAGTACCTATTGTAAACAAAATTGTATCTCTATAAAAAATTACTGAAATTTGTAAACGTACTGGTGACAATGGGTAGTACCATGCTGACTACGTTATCATTGACGAAGATCAACATGGACTACCTAATGTGGCTATAAGTGGGAAATATTTGTAGAATACACTAAAAACCAGATCAGCTTTTGAAAAATGGTAAAATATTTACAAGAAATGTTTAGACCATTATATGGAAATGTTAGGTACGTTCCATCTATGAGTTTAGTCTTTTAAACTCATCGGAAATTATTACTTTTATTTGTTTTTAAATAAGTTAATAACTGTTTTTAAATAACTACTTTACTTCTTTGCAATTGCTCGATTTAGAGCAACATGTACACTAGTCGTTAACTATACTACTAGTGACTATACTAGTACTATATACTAGTGTGTATACTAGCACATTTTTGACGTGAGATAATAGCACGTTTGAAAAACAATGCTAATGACATCAATACACACAGTAGGAATTTATTCGATAAGAAAACTCCTTAACGATCTATTTTTAGCCTTTAAATACTACCCTGTGTACGCCACTATCTGCCCTGTATTTTGCTCATTTTCTTTACGCTGCCTCTACCCTAATCACTAATTCAACTGAACAAAGTAAAAATATGTGTGTTATAACATTTTGGATCTATGGTATTGCGTTTTAAACCATAATAAAAGGTAAAATACAATTTAAGAGTGTTACTGAGAGAAAGTCACGCGACCCTGTAATTTTTCTACCTTTTTTCTATCCCACCAACACATCTTACGCTAGTTCTAGCCCGTAACATTTGAACAAAATATTTCAGGCAAGTCCGATCGTACTAAGAAATAATGTACAGACAAAACTCTAATTTTATTCATATAGAAGATGTCTCGTGTTCACATAATCTCTCAGTGAACTGATAATTTGTCACTTAGTAATGCTATCATACTTCATTTAAATATTGATATCAGTAAACCAAACTATGAAAATCGGTTTTTATATGAAATTGTTTTGGCAGAGCTTTGGTACTGCTAAAAAAAGAAGTGTCCCTACTTCTATTTATTTCAAACTAATTAATAAAACAAATAATAAATAAACACTAGGGGAAACCCGTCGAAATCGACGGTTACTTTCAAGGCTTACGTTAATTCATCTAACTGCGATAAATTGGGTGAAATATACATATTTTGAGCATTTAGCATTGTTTAAAGGGTAGTAAGTGTGAAAACAATAATGATTTTAATTGCGTTAGTTGCCAAATTTGGTTGATCATTCAATGATCAAAATATTTCCCATACCGTACGTCATTTGACTCATCGGAGTTATTATTAATATGTTATATGATATCTCTTCCTTTGGAAGAACCTTCAAATAGTATTAAAATCGTATTGGTGGGTCTTTTGTAGTTAAACACTTCTGTGATTTCATCAGTGTAATATGATTTTATTTGAAAAGAAAATATTTTTTGGGAAGAAATGTTCTAACTTCGAAGGGAGGTATATCCGTTACAGCGTAAGTTTGATTTTTCCTTCGTCACGTCGCGTCCGTTCATATCGTACTTCTGTGCCATGAATAAACCCTCTAGCATAGTTATGAGAAATTTATTGTGGGGTTACTGTTAAAGCTGGAATTCCTTGACATGGGGGATGTCAGTTAGTTGTCTCAGCCTTATCAATAACATAAAGTTGTCAATATAATCTCTCTACGGAATGATAGGTGTAGTGGAATACTTGAAGTGAAGTTGGCTTTTATTCTTAAACTGTTAGGGACCTCCTAGTTTATATGGTCTTGCGGCTTCATTGGCAACAAATAATGCAAATGACATAGCAATGGGACATTTCCAAAAAGAAAAAATACTGTAAATTGGCTGTTGCGTATATATTGACGTTTACATATTGTAAATCAACGTATCTTATAAAGGATTATGAGGTCTAGTTTAAAAGGAATATGACCTTTCTGTCATGACAGTAGCTGCTAAAATAGTATTTTCTCTTTGTACCATATTTTACAGCCAAAATGTCGTGTTATTTTCAATAATGTTACCAACCCAGTGCGCCAAAGTCCGTAATATAGGCAGGTGCAAATAATTTGTCAAGATGGGTACCATTTTAGGCAATGTTTCTATGTTTGGATTTTATTAGACACGATAAGAGCAGATATTTCTACATGAATATTTGATATGTGTAGAATAATATGATAAAATTTAGGCAGAAGTGGTGAAAAAGGCAGACACCAACCCGTGCAATAGATATAAGATAGTTCAATAAGAAATAATTTAAGAATTTCTGTTATCAAAGGATTTTCCACTGATTTCGTAATAGAACGTTATATTGCAAAACATGACATGATAAAGAGGAAATTTAATTTTAAAATCAGAAAATAACATTGCAAATACTTATTTGGTACAATTCAGTAACCCAACAAATATGTGTGGTTTGAAATACAATTTAAAAATGAACAGCTGTTTTATTAAAAAGTATTATTCACATGGCCAAAATGTAAACAACTCTGTGGAGGGATCTTTAAAGGCTTCTGGGGCAGAGCCCTAAGGGATTTTGCTTAGTTTTTCTTTTGATATCTCATCTACAGACCAAGACCTTTCTTTGGACACCTCTACCAAGTTTCTACGCCCAGCCGTTCTCTAAAATTAGTGGGGACAAAGTTTCCAATTAAATATTTAAATTCCCCCATGTTAATCTTATGGGAGAAAATCCAACTTTGATGGCCTGTGGGGCAAAGCCCGAGGATTTTTATTACATGAATTGGTGAAAGGGGGCGTCTACACAAAAAATACTTTATTTTGACACGTCGTTTGTAAAAATCCGTCCATTATTAACGGAGGAGTAGTGTTTTCAAGAAATCGCCTTCACGTATTATATATAAGGATGCCTTTATTTATCAAGCCGTTCTCTCAAATTAGTTGAGACAAAGTTTGACATTAAACATTTCGAATCCTCCATGTTAAACTTGGTGTGTAATAATATCAAATGTTAATAAAAATATCTTATGGTACTCCTTATATATAATACGTGAAGGTGATTTCTACGAAACACTACTCCTCCGTTAATAATGGATGGATTTTTAAAAACGATGTGTCAAAATGAATCGACATCATTCAGTTAGTCTATATAATTGAGCGGAGCGAGCGAAGCTCTTATACGTCGACTCTTATGCATTTCGTAATACGCAAACTCCTCCTAAACGGCTGAATCAATCGTTTTCAAATTTTGCATGGTGATAAAGACCATATCGGTGAGTGCCAACATCTATATGGCGTTAAAAAAGTCTCTCAGGAATCCGCCCCACTGGGTCTCAAAGTTTCAATGTAATCCTTATGGAAGCAGTATTTGACACATAAACAAAGACATATGATCAGCTGTTGACTTTTGAATGCAGTAGATAAAGAAATAGCTGATAGCATAATTCCACAGATATTAGAACAGAAACGGTATAGATCATTAATACAATCAAATGACGACACTAGCTTGGGGTCCGTGACGTATGAAGTGGTTAAGGAAGTAGTAAAGGTGAGCAGTATGGAGTATGGAAACTGTTTATGACGATTAGATTAAGGTATCTGCATTCCTAAAATTCTATGAGAAGGGAGGAAAACAGGTCCGCGACGTAGGAAGTGGTAAAGGAAGTAGGAAAGGCGAGCAGTCTGGAGTGTGGAAACTGTTTATGACGATTAGATTAAGGTATCTGCATTCCTAAAATTCTATGGGAAGAGAGGAAAACAGGTCCGCGACGTATGAAGTGGTGAAGGAAGTAGAAAAGGCGAGCAGTCTGGAGTGTGGAAACTGTTTATGACGATTAGATTAAGGTATCTGCATTCCTAAAATTATATGGGAAGGGAGGAAAACAGGTCCGCGACGTAGGAGTGGTAAAGGAAGTAGCAAAGGCGAGCAGTCTGGAGTGTGGAGACTGTTTGTGACGATTAGATTAAGGTATGTGCATTCCTAAAATTCTATTAAGGGAGGAAAATAGGTCCGCGACGTAGGAAGTAATGAAGGAAGTAGTCAAGGCGAGCTATCCGGATTGTGGGAACTGTTTATGACGATTAGATTAAGGTATCTGCAATCCTAAAATGCTATTGGAAGGGAAGGAAAAAGGTCCGAGACGTGGAAGTGGTGAAGGAAGTAGTAAAGGCGAGCTGTTTGGGGTGTGGGATCTGTTTGTGACCATTAGATTAAGGTATTTGCAATCCTATGATGCTATGGGAAGGGAGGGAAACAGGTCTGCGACGTAGGAAGTGGCGAAGGGAGAAGTTTAGGCGAGCTGTCCTGAGTGTGGGAACTGTTTATGACGATTAGATTAAGGTATCTGAAATCCTAAAATGCTAAGGAAAGGGAGGGAAACAGGTCCGCGACGTAGGAGTGGTGAAGGAAGTAGTAAAGGCGAGCAGTCTAGAGTGTAAAAACTGTTTATGACGATTAGATTAAGGTATCTGCATTCCTAAAATTCTATAAGAAGGGAGGAAAACAGGTCCGCGATATAGGAAGTTTTGAAGGAAGTAGTAAAGGCGAGCAGTCTGGAGTGTGGAAACTGTTTATGACGATTATATTAAGGTATTTGCAATCCTATGATGCTATGGGAAGGGAGGGAAACAGGTCTGCGACGTAGGAAGTGGTGAAGGAAGTAGTTTAGGCGAGCTGTCCGGAGTGTGGGAACTGTTTATGGCGATTAGATTAAGGTATCTGAAATCCTAAAATGGTTAGGAAAGGGAGGGAAACAGGTCCGCGATGTAGGAAGTGGTGAAGGAAGTAGTAAAGGCGAGTTGTTTGGAGTGTGGGATCTATTTATGACGATTAGATTTAGGTATCTACAATCTTAAAATGCTATGGGAAGAGAGGGAAACAGATCCGCGACGTAGGAAGAGGTGAAAGAAGTAGTAAGGTGAGCAGTGTGGCGTGTGAGAACTGGAAACCGTTTGTAGCTGTTTTAATGTATCTGCAATGCTGAAGTGCTATGAGAAGGGATGGAAGCATGCCCACGACATAGGGAATGGTGAAAAAAGTAGTAAAGGCTAGCAGTACGGAGTGTGGGAATGTTTGTGGCAATTAGATTAACGTTTCTAAAATACTAAAATGCAATGGAAAGTGATGAATACAGGTCCACGACGTAGGAAGTAATACTAAAATGCTATGAGAAAGGAAGGAAACAGGTCTATGACGTAGTAAATAGTGAAGGAATTAGTAAGGCTAGCAGTGCAGAGTGTGGGAACTGTCTTTGGCAATTACATTAATGTATCCGCAAACCTAAAATGCTATGGGAAGAGAGGAAAACAGGTCCAAGACGTCGGGTGTGCTGAAGGAACTTGGAAGTAGTAAAGGTGAGCAGTGTTGAGTTTGGGAATGGATTAATGTATCTGCAATGCTAAAATGCTACGGGAAGAGACTGTAGACTGTATGTTAAAATGATTACGAAGCACGAATCGATACATATTTTCTATACATGCAATCGTTTACAATCGAAATTTACAACTGAGTTGACAACAGCTGATTTTTACTCCATAGAGGCTAAAAACTATCTTTACTCCCTAAATATTAAAAATGCTACTTTAGACCCGCAACGCATGCATTAAAAACTACTGTTTTTACTGCAGTATGACAAAAACAATATAATATGAACCCTTGATGACTCCGCTCAATTTTGTGGATGCCTCTGCGAACGCCACCTAGTTTTAAGTACTCGGACTCCTTTTACCATCGGCACAGAAAACATACTACTATCTGATTGAACCGTTAATACCCTCTAACATTGAACCAATGTATGCCCAACTTTATGTATACGACGTAAACACAGCTGTTACTTACAGAATGGGCCACAATCCGTGAAATGCGAACAACTGCAGATGCTTGAGCTTGATCTAAGTGAATATATATTAATAGGCAAGCAGAAATCTATATATAAAGCCAAAAGTACCCATGAACTTTTGAGAAAACTACAAGTCACACCCCCATAAACCATAAACTTAAAATGTTCGTCATGGCGAGAAAAACCTTGCGCAAAACTATCCATTATTTCATAAATCACCCTTTAAGGTCGTAATTGCTTTCCAAAGGGAACTTTCCTTATACATAATGTTAAAATACCCCCGTCGCAGCAAACCTGCATACTAAGCGAATTTCCATTTACCCGGATTGATTTCTACTAAAATATTCCCTATAAATTTTCAGATTTATTTCCTATTTAAATAACATTAATTTTAGTGAGTAGTTAGGTTTGCTGCTACGGGGAAGATGTTGAGGTGTGTTTTTTCAATTGAAATATTGATAGCTTAGTATGAAATAAACCAAATTGCCAAATTTGATTAAAATATATCCATAAACAAGCAAACTAGAACAGTTTATTTATTCTCCATAAGAATAACATGGGAATTTTAAATTTACAATTTTTTTAATTTTCTCCGTAGTCAATGAACATTCAAAAACACTCCAATATACTAAATTATTTGTTTTTTTAAGCTCTTCAAAATGGTCTAGAGAGAAATTTAGAAATTTTAAGTTTTTAGGGTCAAAAATGAGAAAAACCCATTTTTACCCCATAAAACCCCCCATAAACCCCTGATCCCATGGTCCGATTATCTGGTTCGCGAACTCGTTCGAATAAACGTAGGTTTACACGTTTGTACCAAATTTAATCAAAATCGGATCAATTTTGCTCGAGTTATCGCGCTAACGGACACACACATATATATATATATATATGAATTTGAACGGATGGTGTTTTTGGCCTCTGGGGACCTCAAAACGAAAAAGTAAATCGGTCCCGGGTCTTGGTCTTACCATGAGACCTACGGTAATAGCTTATTCCCTATATGGGAAATTCGCTAAAAAACCTCAGCTGTCCTTATTTGTATGTTATTCTTTCAATGTATTTCCTTATTAAAATCAGGTGTAATTATTTGTTTGTAGGCTATTCTGTTTTGTTTATTCAAGTTTAACTTAACCAATCAATAATTTTATTAATACTTATGAATTAAAACGGGGTGAAACCCGTGGGTAACAGCTAGTATGCTTTAAACCCTGTTTTCTCAGCTTATGTGCATCGCAGGGAAAATCTACGCATACTGTTAGAAAGATAGTTTCCTGTGGATGTGCATAATGCCTTTATAAATTAAAATACATATAGGCTCAAAAATAAGCACAAAATTATAAGTGCTTCGCTCAATAATATAAATGGGGTATTTGCATTTTTGTGACGCTTAACAACACGCACACTGCGCCTCTGTGATGAAATCAAGCAGTAGTGAGTAGACACAGCAAAAAACCGCCAACCGGGCGCTCGAAGCTTTTTTTGTACAATAGGAAACAATGCCATTGTTTGCGCTTCCGTTGGTAACGCAAATGTTTAGAGCTCGATATACTAGGACCAGCACACTACTAAAGCAGGGTTTATTGAAATCGTATTGGTGGATCTTTTGCAGTTTAACACTTTACCTGCTCTGGTTTAAAAAAAATGCTAAATTTGTATAATTTTTTAGTAGTGATTTCTATATGTCCGCTATTTTACCAGTGTAAAGCAGATTAATCTATGATTTTATATAAGAAAAAATATCTGTTTGTTGAGAAGACACGTTCTAACTTCAAAGGGATGTATATCCGTTTTTGATTTTTCCTTCGTCTTGTCGCGTCATTTCATATCGTACATATGTACTTCTGTGCCAATGAATAACCCTCTATCATAGTTTTGAGAAATTTGTTGTGGGGTTACTGTTAAAGCTAAAATTCATTGACATGGGGGATGTCATTTAGTTGTCTCAGCCTTATACATAGGCTACATAAAGTTGTCAATTAATCTCTCTACGTAATGTTAGGGGCTTACTCGTTTATATGGTCATGTGGCTTCTTTTGCAACAAATGATGCAAATAAAATAGCAATGTGGCATTTCCAAAAAGCAAAATAAATACTGTTAATTGTCTGTTACGTAAATATTAATTTGTCTGTATACGTAACTAGCCAAATTAATGCCAATCTATCTATGAAATGAAATGAAAATGAAAAATACTTTATTCCATCAAAAAACACAAACACAATTGTTACATAGCGTTGTACAGATGGATTATTCCCCACATAGGCACAGCCTGTGTGTGGGGAATGAGCTTTACCAGTAGTCAAACATACAATGGTACAATTAAATAGAAAAATGAATTAATAACTAAAATTATTATTTTACAAACTTTTGGAATAAGGAGAAAGATTGCACATTGAGCTAACACAAATGAAATTTTAAAAACTATTGGAACCACAAGAGGAAGTAAAGACGAAAACAAAACTACACATACGTAACAACCGCGTACGTATCAACTGAGACTCGGAAACCACACACACACACACACATACGCAGACGTACACACACAGACAGACAGCAACACACACCCAACAGACAACACACTTCAGCTCAGTTGCTCCAGGACATCAGGCGGCTGCTGGCCCCACAGTTCCATTAGTTAGGCCGTCTCTGCTCTGTCCCTGCATGTCCATTCACTCGCTCCCTCTCACTCACACTCACAGTCACACGCATGCACATCCACACACAAACACCACAGCCAGACGGTCATTCATCGATATATTTGACTGTGACGGCTTTAAAAGGAATACATGGATACAAACAAGCTGTCGATATGCCCGCGTCCGATTTCCACCAACCATTTATTTACGAGTTTTTTATATTTTAGCAGACTGCACGGCTCCGGATTTTTTAGCTGAGTGGGTAATTTTGAAAAAATGACTGTTGCAATGTATTGGGGGGACGTTTTATTAATACTTTTAGTGATCTTAGGTAACTCTATCCCGGTGTTCAAAGCAAATCTTGTAGGATAGTTGTGAGAAGTTTGTTTAAAAAGAGAATTTTTGTTTTTGAAAATGTATATGATTAATGATCTTACATAAAGCTGTGCAAGATTAAAAACTTTGAACTCGTCAAAGACATATTCTGAGGGGTAGCGGCGAGGTTTTCGTAGAGCAATTTTTATAATGGCTTTTTGAATAATTTCGATAGGGGCCAGAATACTTTTATAGCCACCACCCCACGCTAGATTCCCAAATTGTAGAATAGACTGTATGTATGCATGGTAAATGTTTTTTAGAAGATCAAGAGGTAAAACTTTGGATATATTAGAAAAAACAAAAATGAATTTACGTAGTTTACATCTAATTTGATTTATGTGACTAGTCCATTTCAGCCGGCTATCAAACATCACCCCTAAATACTTAAACTCATTCACACATTCAATACTTTCACACTTGTCACATTCAATCTCGGCACCACAACTATGTAATTTTAAATCTAAATCTAAAGGATCGTAATCAGATCTTAGTGAAATCGGCATGTATTTTGTCTTTGATAAGTTTACAGTTAGCTTATTCTGGTCGAACCATCGCTTGACAGTGAGAAGGCCGCGCTCGGCGCTGCTGTACACCTCCGGCCAGCTGTCGCCCTCGAACAAGAGCGCCGTGTCGTCGGCGTACAGAAAGATCTGCCCTTTGTTTAAGTTAATTTTGCCCAGGTTATTTATGTATATTAAAAATAACAGAGGCCCCAAGGTCGAACCCTGGATAACTCCATAATCAATTCTTTTTTGCGAACTGTTTTGGTTTAAAATCGAGACAATTTGGAAACGTTCAGCGAGATAATCTTCAAACCATTTTAAAGTGACACCTCTCACCCCTATACATTTCAACTTATTAAGAAGTAATCGTCTGTCAACGGTGTCAAAGGCTTTAGCTAAATCTATAAAGACAATCAAGGGTTTTTTGTTTTTACTAATAGAATCATGCAAACTATTAGTTAAAGAAAAAAGGTCATCATTTAAATTTTTGTCCTTACGGAAACCAAACTGTTTATCAAAAAGTAATTGAAAATTTGTTAAGTAGTTTTCGAATTGTTTTCTAACACACTTTTCAATAAGTTTAGCGAGTACACTGGCCAAAGTAATTGGACGATAGTTGATAAATTGATTTTTTTCACCATTCTTAAATATAGGAACTACTTTACCAACTTTTAAAATTTTTGGAAATGTGCCCTGCGAAAAACTGGTATTAATGATATGTAAAAGTGGATATTTCAATTCTTCAAAGTTATTTTTGATAAGTTTTGCCGGAATGTTATCAGCCCCAGGAGCAGACCCCCCTCTCATACCCCGAACGACAGTTGACAGCTCCGCCTCACCCACGGGCGACAGCTGGAAAGTGGTATCCGTCTGGAAATCGTCATCGTTGATTACTGGCTCCAGAACCTGAGGGACAGCACGAGCTAGGTTGGCACCTACATCTACGTAGTAGTCATTAAACGCATCAGCAATTTTTTTTATTGAGTCCTCTTCTAAAGTTTGGTTATCTGGTATAAAATGTTTTACAGGAAAATCGTCCTTTTTTTTATTAAGTCCCATAATTTCTGTCATGTTTTTCCAAAGGCGACGTTTGTTATTTAATGAGTCGGATATTTGATCCTTATAGTATTTTTCTTTTGCACTTTTGATTGCAGTATTCAAAGTGTTCCTATAGTTTATGTAATGTAATCTAAGTGCCGGGTTGAAAGGTTGTTTTTTCAACTGTTTACTGATTTTATCCCTAACACGAATAGAATTAACAAGTCCAACAGTGATCCATGGTTTTAATTTGGTTTTTTTGGCAGAAAAACTTTTATTTGAAGTAGCCGCACTTGTGATCTCCTGCAACTGTCGCACAAACTCCCCGCAGGCCACATCGACGTCCTCAGTAGCGAGTACCGAGGACCAGTCATGTGACCGCAACAATCGCTGGGCGACCTCTGAGTCGACACAAGTAAAGCTTTTGTTGGAATATCTGTTTGTTACCTTATAATGATTATAGTCAGCCGATGCAACAGTTATAAAATGGTCGGTTATTGAAGTGTGTATTATTGCTGACTTAACTGTATTTACATGTTTTATGTTGGTAAAAATGTGGTCAATGCAGGTCTTGGAATCAGCTGTAACTCGAGTTGGGCTATTAATGCATGGTGTAAAGCCTGCCGTATAAAGGACGTCAAGATATCTCTGGGACAAAATATTTTCATTGTTAGGCAGAATGCAACAATTGAGGTCACCAACCAGCCAGCACCGCCCGCAAAGGGACCGATCATCCAGATAACTCTCCAGATCGTCGATAAAAGGTTCAAGGTCAGACGACGGGCTCCTATAAACAGCCAACAACGACAGCCCCCCACCGCCAAGCGATATGTCTAATTTGATAGTTGTGGCACCATACAATCGCACTTCCTCACAACTCACAGCAAAGCATTTATTCACATACACGATCACACAACATCATTCTGATTCCTTCTAGCCTTACTTACAAACACATCATATCCATCCATACTTACAGGCACACAACTATCATCCGTCCAAGTCTCAGTTAAAACTATAATATCAAATTTTGTATCATAATTATTTAAAAGAACAATTAACTCATCAAAATTCCTATTGTAGCTCCTAATATTCAGATTAAGAAATAACACACTATTTTGTACATTACAATCCACCTCCTCGAAAAAATTAAAGTTGTTGAAATTATTATAAATAAACTCATTTACTTCTAAAAAATTTTCCACATTTTCTAGCTCCTCGCTTTGCATCTTACAGCGAAAAAAGTAAAAATATTCTGAAAAAACCCCTACCTGCCCGATTTACAAGGAAGGTGGTATAAAATCAATAACTAATCGTCTTAAACTTATTATTAATGAAACATTACTAGCAACAGACTAAACTAAATGACAACAAACTATCTAACACTGTATGAAGAGCGATCAAAATGCGCTTCGGACCGGTTTTATTTTAACTGAACATAAATACGTATCTTACTTTTGAATTGGCTTTTTAACAGATAATTGATTTAATTCTTAGAAACAAAAAGATTTTTTTTAAGAATCTATGGGATCTATGTTGTGAAACAAAAATAAAATGTTAATCCTCAATTTATCATTTAAAATGTCAGATAAGAAAAAAAAGATTGTAGACAAAAATATATATTTAAAAATATTTAAGTAAAGTAAAAAGCATGTACGTATAAATTAATGATCTATATCGGCTTGGCCATACTTCCTGAGAATAAAGTTACAGAAAGTTTGTGGAGTGAAATTGATTAGGAACTATCATTTATATATTGATATATATATACATATATTGATATTAAAATTGATTTATTTATATATGAATATTGCCCTAGATATTTATTCTTCAAAGATATTTGAGTTTATTACGTGAATAATGGAAGTTAATAATTTATAATTTATATAAATCAATAGACATATAGAATAAAATAAAATATACATCAATAGTAAAAATGACATGCTTCGAGTCTGCTTACGTTTCCCAAAAGAGTTTGACGAGACCTACAGCAGCACTTCACTTCACGGAGTTCCGCGTGGTTCCGTCTCTGTTGTTGTCTTCACACCTTCACCACCGCCGTCGTCCTTCGCCCCCGCGACCTCCTCCACCTCGTCCAGGTTCGTCACTCGGATAGCTCGGGAGTCTGCCGTCTTCCGTATAAAGATTTTACCCTCCCGGGTCCAGGCGTAGGTGAGATGTCCTTCTTTCACATGGTGTTTGGCTTGGCCCAGAATGGCTTTATTTCGCACGGTCAGATGTTCGACGACGAAGACTGGTCCAGGAGGCAGTGTTGTAGCCAGGTCTGACGTGTTGATCCTCTTCTGTCTGGCAGCGTCTAGCCAGGAGGCACGGATGGACCTTGAGATGAACTGCACCACGATGCTGGGGTAAAACTTCTTTCCTCTGGGAGTGGGGAGTCTGTGGGCCGCAGAGATGGAGTCTCGGCTAAAACCGACACCCAAGGCACGTGCTACAGCCTGTAGAACCATGTAGACGTCCTCTTCTCTCGTTGGCGGGATCCCTCTAATTTCCAAATTATGATTCCTGGAGTATTGCTGCAGTTCGGCTACTTCGCTTTCCAGACAGCTAACCTTATCTCTCAACAATACGTTATCTTTCTTAACATCTTCGCATTCCGCCTTCAAAAGCACGTTTTCAGACTCGATGTCAGCAATTCTGCATTTTAATTCTTCTTGTGAGGTCTGAAGCGTCTCCAGTTGCTTCTCGATTGTTTCAAAATGTTGCTCCATGTATTTTTTCATTGACACAAGCAGATCTGTTACCTTGGTATCTTCAGGGTCGGACTTGTTGCTGACGGTCGATGTAGTGTCCTGTACACACTCGTCACATTTCCACGCCGACACACTACGTGATGACATCGCGTTCAACTTAGCCACGGTGCGGATGCGACAACACGCCGCGTGAAACACTGCACCACAGTCCACACACTTAATTACGTCTTTTGCGTTCGCGATGTCACGGTTGCACCTAGCGCAGTTCATTGTTGAGACAAAAGAGAGCCAAACACGACGATAAAATAAAACAAATTACAAAGCAAAAATGAGAATAGTAAATTTATATTCCTTTCAAGCGGACGAAACAGAAATACATGTATATTCCAAGTATGCGACAGGTTGATACGGGCAGGCAGGCCGATACACTGACTCACAACGAGGAAACCGGTAGGACGTCCGCTCGCATTGACTAACTGATAAGAACTGTCAAATATGACAATATGTATAATTTTACAGTACTTTTTAATGAAACAGTATGTATTTCTTGTAATTTCAAGAAATACATAATGGTAATTTGTAGGAAATTTTATTCTCTTTCAGAATATCACGCTCCACTTTGGTCGATTTCCTCGCCATTTCAAAGTTATTTGCAAAAACGTTAAGCAACCTCCAAATGTATAGTAGTGAGAAAATACTGAATTAAAGATGTTGTTCTTAAGCTTTGTACAATTAAATCTACAGTTCTACTGAACCGATTTTATTAATTAATAGGTCATTGGATAGCCTAATTTGTGAATACACTGTATTTGCACTGTAATATGTCTATCACTAAGACTCTAGTTAACATTTGTCTATTAGGCAAACTGAAACTTGCTTAGTGTGCAGGATTGATGCGGCGGGGTTGTTAAATTTACTATCAAATTGTCTTTACCCTACTCTCCTGGGTCTCTTGAAAAATGTTGGTAAAAATTTATTTCACGTGTGAATTAAGCGACTTTCTCGCTTTGGATAAAATTGCCGTACTCCACTACACGATGCCCAATAACAGTTTGACTCAAACGAGAAATACCCACATGACAGTGCTTTATACATAAAAGTCCTCACATAGTTATGAAGTACTCATTTTAACAGTATTTTGTGTGTGTACTCACTTGGATGATCAAAAACAATAGTCCTCAGATAGTCAGTAATTATTCAACTAACGGTCATTTTGTATGTGTCCTCAGTGCGTTGGACTATTTTCATGGTCCTCACAAAGTATGGTCCGTAAATATATGTAGAATTGATGTATGTAGAAATTGATACATTTGCGGATGATACTGCAATTTTGTCTGTTCATCGTGATCCAGTTCAAGCTTCTCTAAATTTACAGCAAAATCTGAACATAATTACTGATTGGTTTAAAACATGGAGATTCAAAATTTAATGAAACTAAATCTGTCCACATTCCTTTGACTCTAAATCAAAATTCTTGTCCTCCTGTCACAATAAACAATACCCAACTACCCGAAGTAACTGAGGTTAAATAGTTAGGTATCCATTTACATAGGAAATTAACTTGGAAAACACACATTTGGAGAAAACGGCAACAACTAAATTTAAAATCTAATCAGTTAAATTGGCTCATCAGAAGAAAATCAAAACTTAGTCTAGAAAATAAATTATTGCTATATAAAACGATATTGAAACCAATATGGACATACGGAGTGCAACTATGGGGTTTGGCGAGTACTTCAAATATAGAAATTATCCAAAGATACCAATCAAAAATACTGAGAAAGATAAAGAAGATAATAAACTAAAATTATGCCTTCGACATTCCTTAGTTCTCAAAATTTTCTTTCTTTCAACACAAAAATCGTGAAAATCCGTCAAGTGGTTGATTCAGAGTCGTGAAATAAAAAACCCTGTCACGTTTTAATATTATAGATAGACTAGGTGAAACCCGTCGAAATCGACGGTTACTTCCAAGGTTTACGCTAATTCATCTAACTGCGATAAATTGAGTGAATAGCATTGTTTAAAGAGTAATAAATGTAAAAACAATAATGATATTAATTGATTTAGTTACAAAAATGGTTGATCATTCAATGATTAAAATATTTCCCTTGCCGTACGTCATCGGAGTTATTATTAGTATGTTAACTGGTATCTCTTCTTTTGGAAGAACCTTTAAATAGTATTAAAATAATATTGGTGGATCTTTTGTAGTTAAACACTTCCGCGATTTCATCAGTGTAATGCAGATTAATCTATGATTTTATTTGAGAAAAAATATCTGCTTGTTGAGAAGACACGTTCTAACTTCAAAGGGAGTTTTCCTTCGTCACAACGCGTCAGTTCTTATCGTACTTCTGTTCAACAAATAACCCTCCAGCATAGTTTTGAAAAATTGGTTGTGGGGTTACTGTTAAAGCTGGAATTGCGTGACATGGGGGATGGCAGTTAGCTGTCTCAGCCTTATCATTTTCATAAAGTTGTCAATATAATCTCTCTACGGAATGTTAGGTGTAGTGGAATGTACTTGAAGTGAAGTTGGCTTTTATTCTTGAACTTTTAGGGACCTCCTTGTTTAAATGGTCGCGCAGCTTCATTGGCAACAAATAATGCAAATAACATAGCAATTTAACATTTCTAAAAATAAAAATAAATACTGTAAATTGGCTGTTACGTAAATATTGACGTTTACATGCATTGTTAATCAACGTATCTTATTAAGGATGATGTGATCTAAATTAAAAGGAATATGACTTTTACGTCACGACAGTAGCTGCTTAAATAGTACTTACTCTTTATGCTATTGCTTACAGCCAAAATGGCCACGGTCCGTAATATAGGCCGCTGCAAATAATTCAAGATAGGTATACCATTTTAGGCAAGGTTTCTGTGTTGAATGAATACATCAAAGTAACCTCTCTGAAAAGTCTGCAGTAAATTGAAGTTTTCCAGCTTAATGACTTTCTAAATCATACACATATTTCTACATAAATATTGTAAAATGTTTTATCCAGTTGCTCTAAACTATTATTAATTTAACAAAATATGGACACGGCTCATATGGGCAACGTGTCCTTTTGCACTTGTATTATTGTGTATTGTATTACACAATCGAAGATTTTTCCAACGTTTGAAAACATGTATGACAATAATTTCATAAACCTATGATGATCTGTCTAGAATAATATCATTCATAGTCAAAGATAATATGATAAAATATAGACAAAAGTGGTGAAAAAGGCAGACAGCAACCCGTACAATAGATATAAGATAGTTCAATAAGAAATAATTGAAAGAGTTACTGTGATAAAACGATTTTTAACTGATTTCGTAATGAAACGTTATATTGAAAAACATGACATGATACAGAAGAAAATTAATTTTACCTAACCCGCCATGTTAAACTTCCCTATCCCAAGCGTGATGTATACAACTTCCTTACTTCTCGAGTGATGTAAAGTATCAAAAACTCACTCGGTGATGTAATGAAACCCATTTAAATAACATTGAGTGATTAACTTAAAAAATATATTCAGCATTGCCTCCAGGATTGATTTAAGACAATATAAAATAGGTTACGTACCTTTACGTCGTCAATCCTAGGGTCAATCCTACTAGGTGCAACTCGCTTCCACTCGTTGCACAACCTACACCTGCGTGATGTAAAAACGCTCTTACTACACTTGTAAAGTAAATAGCTATTACCTAACCCGCCATGTTAAACTTCCCTATCCCAAGCGTGATGTATACAACTTCCTTACTTCTCGAGTGATGTAAAGTATCAAAAACTCACTCGGTGATGTAATGAAACCCATTTAAATAACATTGAGTGATTAACTTAAAAAATATATTCAGCATTGCCTCCAGGATTGATTTAAGACAATATAAAATAGGTTACGTACCTTTACGTCGTCAATCCTAGGGTCAATCCTACTAGGTGCAACTCGCTTCCACTCGTTGCACAACCTACACCTGCGTGATGTAAAAACGCTCTTACTACACTTGTAAAGTAAATAGCTATTACCTAACCCGCCATGTTAAACTTCCCTATCCCAAGCGTGATGTATACAACTTCCTTACTTCTCGAGTGATGTAAAGTATCAAAAACTCACTCGGTGATGTAATGAAACCCATTTAAATAACATTGAGTGATTAACTTAAAAAATATACCTCTATGGAGCCAACGACGTTCAACGCTAGAAATCAGCTGTGCTCTTGAATTTTATTGTTATGTTTTGAAGAATTTTCCTAACCTAGCTTTCGTTTGTAAATGAACGTTACTGTTAGAAGATGAGTGAAATGGATAATGATTAATATTGTTCGTAACCTCCTGTATATTGTCGGGTCAGGTAAAATCTTGTACGTTAGCGTGTTTATACATCACTTAAGTAAATTATGCAACTCGCTTCCACTCGTTGCACAACCTTCACCTGCGTGATGTAAAAACGCTCTTACTACACTTGTAAAGTAAATAGCTATTACCTAACCCGCCATGTTAAACTTCCCTATCCCAAGCGTGATGTATACAACTTCCTTACTTCTCGAGTGATGTAAAGTATCAAAAACTCACTCGGTGATGTAATGAAACCCATTTAAATAACATTGAGTGATTAACTTAAAAAATATAGGCCTACCTCTATGGAGCCAACGACGTTCAACGCTAGAAATCAGCTGTGCTCTTGAATTTTATTGTTATGTTTTGAAGAATTTTCCTAACCTAGCTTTCGTTTGTAAATGAACGTTACTGTTAGAAGATGAGTGAAATGGATAATGATTAGTATTGTATTAATATTAATATCTTATTCCTACTTTAAACTTTTATTTAAACAAGTTTACGCCACACTACATTATTTTGATGATAGTCCGGCAGAATTGACCCGAACCTGGTTTTGTCCTATTAAGTTTTTTTTATTGTTGATATGTGATATCTAGGGTAAGAAGACCCTAAAACCACCGGGTACTTTTTTGGTACACTTGGGCAACAGCCGCCATTTTGGAAAATGGCGGGAAACGTAAATTACAGTGTAAGCTTTTACTTAAACCAATGTAATAAAAAAACTATTTAAGATGGAACAATGCATGTTATTTTAAAATGTTTATGGTTAAATTCACTACTCAGAAATACCATATATTAAATATTTATAATTTGTTTTAAGGTCAGTATTACTTTTCAAATTTTATAATTTATAAAAAAATAATGTCATATTTATTTTTATTTCAATTTTGCGCCTTAATTACTCAAAATATGACTATAATATATATTATAAAGTTTGTAGAGCTTTAAATTTGGCATCGGATACATCTATGGGATGTTTTGTTGGATCAAGGGTAATGCCAGAACAAAGTGTTAGAAGATAATTTTTTTATTGATTTTCAATGAAAAATAAGGATATTTTATATGTTCAATAAATTGTAACATCTTTCCTGAGACCATCTGCCACTTCTCTCTGGCTGTTTTTGGTATTAAAATGTTTGTAAAATTACCAAATTTGATTTGAACTATTAACTGTTTATATTTAAGGACTTTAAGGCCGATCTATTCATCTTCACTCCAAAGAAACAATAATTTTTCAAAAAGAAAAGTTTAAATTTTGACCAACCCATTGAGTTATTATTATTAGATGTTGTATGTATTGCAATAAAACACTCAGTAAACAATTGGCATCCATTTGACATGTAGATCACTAAAAATCGAACGAGTCGGAGGTGAATTACAAGACTTCAACCATAGTAATATGTTTTCTGTGCTTCAACCGACAAAGATTTTAATGGTTGTATAACTTTCTTTGAAAAAAGATTGTTACCTCGAGTACTGATTATGCAATGTTATGTTTTTTTTTATAATAAAATACTCAGCAAACTACTGGCTTTCATTTGAGGCATTGGTCATTCAAATCTATCGGGTTTGAGGGGATTTTTAGAACTTCAACCAAATAACATTTTAGTTTTTCCAAAATTTGTCTTTAATTAAAGATATAATTACGTTTTATGAAATGTTATATACTATGAATACTCAGTGAGTTACTGGCTCCAAGCTATTGACTATTAAAATCGGCCGAGTTGAACATGAGTTGTGGACCCCAAACAATAAAAATTTGATTTTTTTACAATTTATCTTTAGTTAATGATTGTGTCTCAAGTTATTTTTACGTGATATTGTATGTTGTGGTATGGGAAATACTCAGTGAGTTAATGCGTGCGCACCAGCTATTTTTATGCGTGCGCAATAACTATTTCACTTTAAGTCACACTTAATTTTATCAATCTCAAATCAACTCTCTTGTAAAATGGCGTTTGCCGTGCAAATAAATAAAAAAATGCGGTTCTTTTCAGCTATTATTTATTGCAATCTGACGTGTTTGGGGCGAGTTATAAGCTTAAACGTAGAATAAAAGTTGTTTTTTCTTAACTTTCTTCTGTATTTAAAGACATATTTCTCAGTTGCTATGTGTACTATGTTATTCGTTCTGGTCTAAAAACACTAGCTGACCCGGCGAACTTCGTATCGCCTAAAAGCAAGCCAACTAAAACATTTTACAATATTCTCCATAAGAATAACATGGGATTTTAAATTAACTATTTTTTTAAATTTTATATACATATATATACATTTGAGCGAAAGAGTGTTTTTGCCTCTGGGGACATCTAAATTATGTAAAACGGTCCCGGGCCTAGGTCTTACCATGAGACCTACAGTAATAGCTACTTCCCTATAGAGAAAACGCTAATAGTCACTAAGGCTACTGAAACGTTATTTACAAGTTATTTCTATATGTAGGCCTATTATGTAAGTTACAATTTTACATGAATAAAATATTTATGTTACAATACAAAATAATAAAACTCAACTATGTTGAAATCGATTTTATTAATTTTGTTAACTTATTGTCTTTTTTCAATGTAACGCAAATACTCACAAGCATAGCCACAAGTGCTACGGGAATTCAGTTAACTTCAAAATCGAGTATTATTATTACATGCCATAATAATGATGTAAAGAATGTGTCTTGCTAGTAACTTATAGAAGCTCAGGTTTAATTTGGCAAAACATTTTGTTCGCTTATATGTAACACTAAAACAAGGTCGTATAACAAGTTTTTTTTTATTGGGCAAAAAATTTCATTCTTAAAGATAAAACCCACGTTTTCCGCCACCGGTTTGAAACAGCTTTGATATGGCTAATATCTGGTAAATTTATGAGTAACATTATAACGAGGTTTCATACTAAATTTCACGACATTCGAAGTAAAAACGCATAGTTTATAGCTTAATTACCATGTTTTAAATTAATCGATTTATTTATTAATATGGACAATTATTATATCAAATTCTAGAAGTTGCCCAAAGGTACTTTGTGAGTACCCGCTATTTTCTGCATCTATATACTACCAAAATAAAATATCATCAGTAAAAAAACGTAATAGAACAAAACAGGGTTCAAAGAAAATTCCCTGTTTGGTTGCCGGACTATTCCCAATTAACAAACCAACAAATTACAAGTAAAAGTATTGATTGATGATCTATACCTAAAATGTTTTGAAACCCAATAATTAATATTTTCCATGAAATCCAGTACGTTACCGACTGTTTTCATATAAATACATAAAACATAACATAATCACTAAAGATATAGGGCTTTGATGAGACTTTTTTTATATTGAAAATTACTCTTTTTGGGGGGTCCATAACTAGCTACATCCTATGATTTGAATTATAATTAGCGTAAATGAAAGCCTTTGGTTTATTGAGCATTTTGATACCAAAAACAGTAGAAAAGAACTACAGAATATTCTTAGGAAGAATTATATAAATTACTAGCTGACCCGGCGAACTTCGTATCGCCTAAGTTATAGGTTTCCCCTAAGACAGACCGATGGAAAGAAAGTACCGTTACGTTTAATTTTCAAGATGATCTCGTTCGCATCGCTCAATCACGTCCTGGTTGAAGTTCGTTCGCTACGCTCACTCACCTTTGGGTTGGAGCTCGTTCGCTACGCTAACTCACCTTTAGGTTGGAGCTCGTTCGCTGCGCTCACTTGCCTTCAGGTTAGCTCGTTCGCTACGCTCACTCACCTTTTGGTTGCAAATTAGCTGTTGTCATAAATGTAAAAGAAATAATAGTGCTGCACGCTGTTGGTAATCCTTGTAACTTTAATGCTATTGAACATCATAGAACAGAACCAACTTGTTTAATTGAAACAGCTGTTAAGATTCATTAATTCCATTTCTCATAAGGTTAACATGGGAAACTCCAGAGCCACTGGGGCGGAGCCCTTTTAAGAATTTCGAAACGGGAAATAGTTTACGTCCGATTCGCATACCTACAGAATTTACACACCAAATTTCATTACGATCGGTGAAGTCGTTCCGGAGGAGTTTGCAGACAAACACTGTGACACGAGAATTTTATATATTAGATACCCCTCTTTGACATAGAAAAAATAAATAAAAGTTATTTTTACACATTATTGTTGTGACGTTATCATTAATCCAACAAAGATCCCTATAGGTGTATTAGATGCACAATTTTAAGATCTACAACTTTTGTAACATGTATCATGGCCTTTTTTTCAGAGATTTTAGTACAAAGTTGAAAAAAGTAGGGATAGAACATATTTTTTATCTAAATGATTAACTTTAAAAAGAAATACTGGCTTTAAACACACACAATATATAGTTACAATATGATATTTTCCTGCATAGAATTTCACTGTGAGTATTTTAAAAGTGTTTGCACTGCTGTAGGTAGCACAGCATATTCATAACATATTTTTAAGTAAAAGCTTACACTGTAAATTACGTTTTCCGCCATTTTCCAAGATGGCGGCTATTGCCCAAGGGTACCAAAAAAGTACCCGGTGGTTTTATGGTCTACATACCCTATATAACTCAAAACAACAATAAAAAAACTTAATAGAACAAAACCAGGTTAGGGACAAAATCTTCATTTGGCTGCCGGACTATGAACTTTCCACGCAAGGATTTAGTCCAGGAAACAGCTGTTTGCCGCCAGCTTATTCAAATGGGGTTTCATTGCGTAATACTGTTCTGCAATGAGTTTTACCGGACACCAATCAGCTGATTATCCTGTATTTTCGTGGCAATTAGTGGTTATAAACAAAAACATAACCTCTCTCAGAGGTTATGACTAGTGATTATTAGTCCATTAGTTGGTGGAAATATATAAGGATTTGTACGGATTAAGTAGTATGGCGTAAACTATCGTACGTAACTCGTCCAAAATGTGTGTACTGGACTCGTATGGTAATCCCGTACTCGACTTCGTCTCGCACGGGAACGACCACACTCGTCCGGTAAACACTTACTTTCAGGACTAGTAACGTAATATACTATTACAAACAGAAAATAACATTGCAAATACTTCTTTTGGACAGTTCAGTAACTCCTAATAAATGTGTGTTGTTTAAAATACAGTTTAAAAATTAACAGCTGTTTCATTAAAAAGTATTATCCACATTACCAAAATGTAAACAAATCTGTGGAGGGATCTTTAAAGGCTTCTGGGGCAGAGCCCTAAGGGAATTTACTTAGTTTTTCTTTTGATAACTCATCTACAGACCAAGCCCTTTATTTGGACACCTCTACCAAGTTTCTACGCCCAGCCGTTCTCTCGAATTAGTGGACACAAAGTTTTCAATTAAATATTTAGATTCCTCCATGTTAATCTTATGGGAGAAAGTAGGGTAATTATAGGGATTGTATCGCATCAGCTGATCTGACCATATGGAAATAATTGCTTTAAAAAGGCGGAAATGACGTAGAGTTGGGTTTTATGCGGGTGTTTCCGGTGGTACGTCACTTGTGACGTATGTGGGTACTGTTCTAATTGTTTAACGATCAAAACACATTTTATACAATTAAATGATGGATTTAGTTAAATTCATAGTCAACAGTACTGTGTAGTATTCTAGTAAGGTCAGCGGGGCGCGGCGCGGCGCGGCATGGGTGACTCACTGGTCGCCGCGGAATTGGGTTAGTTGGACGGAGGAAAGTTTGGTCAGGGTCGCGGCCACGCCCGGCCTTGTTACTCAACCTTCGCGGAGCTGTACCCAGATTTGGATAGTATCCACACAGTTCGCGTTTGGACATAGCGGCGGAGTGTTGTACGGTCCTGGGTCTATCGTTTTGCAGTGATGCCATCGTAATACTACACCTCGATTGACTCAACAACACAAGGTATTGTAAAAACCAATTTTAATTTATATCTTATGTTAGATAGTCGCAGGTTAGCTGTTTGTGGTTAAAAAATGTTTATACAGAAATATGTTCCTAATAGTAGATATATTTTCCCCCTGTTAGAAAATATTTGTTGGTCTTAAAAAAACACATCAGTAGTGTTGTATTAGGGGTACTGGAGACCGTGACGTAAAAAATAAAGTAAAATTAAACATCGTTTATATTTTGTTAAATAGTTTGACAGATTAGACTTTGTGGTTCAAATATGTTTATATAATGGAGTCTTTAGAAAGACTGATTTTTTTAAGTGAATTATACCCAATTCCATGTGTCCTGACTTGTGTGAATCAAATAAATTAGTTTGCCATCTTCAACGTCAGGAGGCTTTGGCACATTTAATCGTGTCGGAAAGCAAACCTCTAAAAACTTGTTGTCATAAAAGAAAATAAATGTTTTACCATTTTCATTTTGTCTTTGTTCTACTAATTGATAATGTTTGTTTTGTAACAGATATTTAAATGTTACTTTTTCTGTTTCTATTGGACTTACTAGTTGAGGAAGCTTCATTTCTTGACATATGGCTTCAGGTGATAATTGATTAGAATAATTTGATCCTGATGCATTCCAATGTAGTGGTAATTTAATTTGCTTCTGAAACTTTAGACGTAGTGACATTGACTTGCGAAAATTGCTAGTTTTAGTAGTAGTAGATTTCTTTAAATCTTCTTTTATTCTCTTTAGTTTATCTTGTGTGATTGTACTTGGCTTATCCATAGTTAACATCAGAACAGAGCTAGCATATGTGAACAGTCTCCGTTGAAGGTTCAACACTGAATGATGTGATGTTGGAGACTTCCTTACTTAGTAGGTAGAATTACCCGACAGTAGGGAAATTTACCCGCGAAGCAGGGTAAACCTCCCAACCGACCCCCTCCCAACTGGCTCGCGGATAAAAGTAGCGGCAGCGAACGGACTGTAGTCAGTCTCACCCAACTGGCACAGCTGACTGGTTGAGTGTAGACTGACTGACTTTTGATTAAAACCTTTCGTTAGATTTGGCCAATCTAACTTAATGTTTTAGTCAATAGCATGTGCTGCATGTTGTTTTTTTAGCTTGTATCTTAGATGGTTTTACTTTATGGAGTGCATCGTGTCTTTAGTACTTGAATTGCGCAGAGTGTTGTATTTTTCTAATCATGTGATATTTCAGCTAACAAAGGATAAAGAAGTCCCCCATTAAAATGAACAATCTTTTGTGACTGTAAATATTCTATATTTAAAATTTAAGTTGACCATTTTGTAATTAGTTGAGAGGTCCAACGGCCTGCATACTATTCTGCATTTGGTTAAATTAAATTTTAAACTTTTGTTGTCATTGGTAGTTTACTTATGTCAGCTAACAATGAACACTTTCTTGTGACTGTAAATATTCTATATTTTAAAATTTAAGTTGACCATATTGTAATTAGTTGAGAGGTCCAACGGCCTGCATACTATTCTGCATTTGGTTAAATTAAATTTTAAACTTTTCGTTGTCATTGGTAGTTTACTTATGTCAGCTAACAATGAACACTTTCTTGTGACTGTAAATATTCTATATTTTAAAATTTAAGTTGACCATTTTGTAATTAGTTGAGAGGTCCAACGGCCTGCATACTATTCTGCATTTGGTTAAATTAAATTTTAAACTTTTCGTTGTCATTGGTAGTTTACTTATGTCAGCTAACAATGAACACTTTCTTGTGACTGTAAATATTCTATATTTTAAAATTTAAGTTGACCATTTTGTAATTAGTTGAGAGGTCCAACGGCCTGCATACTATTCTGCATTTGGTTAAATTAAATTTTAAACCTTTGTTGTCATTGGTAGTTTACTTATGTCAGCTAACAATGAACACTTTCTTGTGACTGTAAATATTCTATATTTTAAAATTTAAGTTGACCATATTGTAATTAGTTGAGAGGTCCAACGGCCTGCATACTATTCTGCATTTGGTTAAATTAAATTTTAAACTTTTCGTTGTCATTGGTAGTTTACTTATGTCAGCTAACAATGAACACTTTCTTGTGACTGTAAATATTCTATATTTTAAAATTTAAGTTGACCATTTTGTAATTAGTTGAGAGGTCCAACGGCCTGCATACTATTCTGCATTTGGTTAAATTAAATTTTAAACTTTTCGTTGTCATTGGTAGTTTACTTATGTCAGCTAACAATGAACACTTTCTTGTGACTGTAAATATTCTATATTTTAAAATTTAAGTTGACCATTTTGTAATTAGTTGAGAGGTCCAACGGCCTGCATACTATTCTGCATTTGGTTAAATTAAATTTTAAACCTTTGTTGTCATTGGTAGTTTACTTATGTCAGCTAACAATGGACACTTTCTTGTGACTGTAAATATTCTATATTTTAAAATTTAAGTTGACCATTTTGTAATTAGTTGAGAGGTCCAACGGCCTGCATACTATTCTGCATTTGGTTAAATTAAATTTTAAACTTTTCGTTGTCATTGGTAGTTTACTTATGTCAGCTAACAATGAAAACTTTCTTGTGACAGTAAATATTCTATATTTAAAATTTAAGTTGACCACTTTGTAATTAGTTGAGAGGTCCAACGGCCTGCATACTATTCTGCATTTGGTTAAATTAAATTTTAAACTTTTCGTTGTCATTGGTAGTTTAATTATGTCAGCTAACAATGAAAACTTTCTTGTGACAGTAAATATTCTATATTTAAAATTTAAGTTGACCACTTTGTAATTAGTTGAGAGGTCCAACGGCCTGTATACTATTCTGCATTTGGTTAAATTAAATTTTAAACTTTTCGTTGTCATTGGTAGTTAACTTATGTCAGCTAACAATGAACACTTTCTTGTGACTGTAAATATTCTATATTTTAAAATTTAAGTTGACCATTTTGTAATTAGTTGAGAGGTCCAATGGCCTGCATACTATTCTGCATTTGGTTAAATTAAATTTTAAGCTTTTGTTGTTATACCTAAACACAGACTCTTTCCTCACTACAACAGAAGGAGAGATAGAGCATGTTTGCTCCATCTCTTCTTTTGGTATTATTTTAAATGACCTTGACCTACTTACAGGACTTTGAAAATATCTTGGAAAAAATATAAAAACGGTAGTAATGGATCTTTGAATGAAGCCTTGTATATGTTTGAATCCGACCGGGCACATATTCTAGCTAGGGACCTACTATCGCTAGTTAATTTACATAAGCAGGTGCAGCGTTGTTCTACCCCCACCACTCAACCCGAGCGTATAAAAGGGCTGCGAGCAGACGGATGATTGTCAGTCTTGCACAACCGGTGAAGCTGACCGGATGGGCAAACTGGCTAAAGACGAGACCCTTAGTTTAGAGTTGGTACCACTCTAACCTAAGGTTCTTGTCACTTAGTAGTTATATTAGAAGCATGTTGATTGTAGTATTTGTTGGCTTGTAGTTAGAGGGTGTTTTGCGTATTTGTATCTTTGGTAAGGGTGTTGTATTTCTTAATTATGTGTTGTTCTATTTCAGGTATCAAAATAATAAAGTCCCTATTAGTAATTTTATTTTCAATTTGAGTTGATCATTGTATGTTACAAAGTTCTAAGTGACATTAGTAAGTTGAAAACGTTCACACAAAACAAAAACATGAAACCAATAGTAAATTCATGACATAGAGTTCTCTTTGACATACACACATTTTTATGGGGACAGTTCGTTGACTGCGCTGCTCCGGCTATTGCTAATGAGTCTTTGATCAATACCATGAGGACAGTCCTTTGGCTGCGCTGCCTCTGATCAAAAAGACTGATACATTGGTCTTTAGCCAATTCAGACTTACACACAAACATGAAAATAAAACAAACACTAAGTTCCCCCACTACAACAAAATGAGATAGATGACATTCACACATTTTTATGGGGACAGTTCGTTGACTGCGCTGCTCCGGCTATTGCTAATGAGTCTTTGATCAATACCATGAGGACAGTCCTTTGGCTGCGCTGCCTCTGATCAAAAAGACTGATACATTGGTCTTTAGCCAATTCAGACTTACACACAAACACGAAAATAAAACAAACACTAAGTTCCCCCACTACAACAAAAGGAGAGATGGAGCTTATTTTTGCTCCATCTCTCCTTTTGGCATTATTTTGAAATGACCTTGACCTACTTACAGGACTTAGAAAGCTTCCCTTAAAATACATAACAAACACTAAGTTCCCCTATTACAACAAAAGGAGAGATGGAGCCAATTTTTGCTCCATCTCTCCTTTTGGCAATATTTTTAAATGACCTTGACCTACTTACAGGACTTAGAAAGCTTCCTTATAGTACATTATTGGGAACCGAGAACAGTTCTTTTAAGTTAACACCAACGGACACAACATTTCCCCTCCAACCACAAGCTTCCCCCCTCCACCCACAAGCTTCCCCCCTCCACTTGAGTTTTGCTATAAAAGGAGGTTTGCTTCGCAGGCAATCATCATTCAATGGTCTGAAGTAGTCCTAGCTAGCTGAGTCAGCTCCAGTTACTATTCACTGTTTCATTTGCTATCATGGCTTACCTTAGAATTCCCACTAGACCCTCGAAAGTAGTTTCTTCATCTTCAAAGTCTCTTCCTCGATCTATTTTAATTTCATCACATGCGTCAGATCCAAAATCGGTTCTTCGAGAAATACTGCAGTCAGAAGGTGCAAGTCCTGGAGCAGAAGAACAATACACCTTCCGAGCCATTGGTGATCAATCTCCTCCACTGATTGAAATATTGTCTTCATCTTCATCTTCACAATCAAGTTCGTCTTGTTCATCTTCTTCGGAGTTAACCTCATCTGATTCATCTACAAGCTCTTCCTCGTCCTCTGACTGCACTGTTGCTGATATTCTATCAACACCTACTGCTACTAGAACTGCATCTCCACCTCCAACTTCTACACCATGTATTTCTCCCTTGACAACTCCACCTTTACAATTCACTATTCCACCACCCATCATATCTCCTCTAAAAGACTCCCTACCAGCCACTTCCAAATCCTTTGACCACCTTCACACTTCTCCTTCAGATAAGTGTAAACAATTAATTGCTGACAGGAGAAGAAAATTTGCACACACCCTCTCTAAGTGTCGATATGTTTTTAAAAAGGGTGCTAGTAAGGGGGAACACTGTGAAAAGGTTTGTGTTTTGAATAGTGATATGTGCTCCATTCATTCAAAACACAATAAAACCACAGAGTCTTCCAATAAAATTAAAGAACTTCCCAAAGCAATCCGGGTAAGAAGGATGAAAAGGTGTACGAAATATTTCTTTGTCAGATGTGTATGGTTTAATAACATCATTATAAAACGTAACGATACAGGAGAGCATTTTTCAATTAGATTACCAAGAGATGTTGTAAACCCTGAACATCCGAAAAGAACTGACTACCTTATCCGGGATGCTAAAGGAAGATTGTCTTGGAAATCTTCAATTTCCAAGATCAAGAAGACACGGTAATTTTTTCCTTTTAACATTTTACATTACCAAAGATAACACAGTAAATTCAATTTTTCCAAATTCTTAAAAAAAAATGTGTGAGCAATTTGTTTAATTCTGATACATCATGTGTAAAAACATGCTGAAGAATTAAATGAATTGTTCACACATTTTTTTTATTATGTTGCAATGACCATGACCCACTTCTTAAACTTAGAAATTTCTGCAAAATTTTAAAATAATGATAATATCAATTTCTACCACTACTAAAATTAAGGTGGTTTGTTTAACCCCACCCCCTTTACCCCCACCAGTACATAAAGGTATAAAAGACGCTTGATATTGCACATGATTCATTCTTAGATTGGAGCTAGCAGAGGCAAGTTTAACTATGAATTCCCCAGCTACAATAATAATTAAAAGAAACTTAAAAAACCTTCAAGAAGCATTTGCATTCAGGGGAAGTTTAGAAAAATATTTAAATCATAGTGTGACATGTCATTTTACTTTGTGGAAGGAAGAGAGAAACATCTGGAACTCAGAAGCAAACGGGTTGAAACTAGAATTAACTGATGTACGATTTAATAAAATAATTCGAAGGCTAGTGGAAATGTTAGAAAAAGGGTATATTGTGACTGCCACATTCTACATAAAACCAGACCGCAATAACTAAAAACAAAATGGAGTAAAGGTTAAGGGTGGGGGTAAAGGTAAATGGTGGGGGTTTGTCTATATAACATGTTTGCTGAGGTACACTCAGTTACTTCAGATTTACCACTCTTGTACATTATGTCTCCTGTGGACAATATTTTCCCGACAACTTCTTTTTTAAAAACCTTATTGGAAAACATTGTTTTTGAAGCTGGTTCAGAGGAAGAAGACATAGACTTGGAGGAAGAATCTTTATCCGAAGAAGAGTTGGAATCGGATGGTGACGAAAATTTGGAAGTATTGACTGATGAAGAGTTAGATGAAAAAGATAGAAGTTTTCTACTTGTTGAAGATTCATCATCTACTGAGGAGATGGTATGCTCGGAGAAACTTGTTGAGCTAAGGGAAACACCTACAACAAGTCATATAATGTTTAGTGCAATGTTTAGAAGTAGAAGACGATTGTTTGACTCTGACTCTGACTCCGATAGTGATTAATGTACAAAAAATAAAATGAGTGGGAAAAATGGGTGGGATGGGGGTTTGTTTTGCAAATCATCAATTTCCAAAACAATAACAGTAAATTTTCTATTTCTAAATTTTTAATCTCTGAAATATTTAATTTATTTTAAATCCTGATAATCATAAAATCATAAAATACACAGTAAATCGGCTTTTTCAAAATTTTGAAAAAAATGTCTGAGCAATTTGTTTAATTCTGGTATATCATGTTTAAGAAAACATGTTGCTGGGTTAAATAAATTGTTCACACATTTTTTTATTATTTTACAATGACCTTGACCTACTTAAAGGATTTAAATAAATTCCATGGTTCAACAATAAGGAAAAATGTTACCCATTTCCCCTACTACTATAAAGTAAAGTGGGGAGTGGTCTACCCCCACCACTATATGGAGGTATAAAAGAGATTTGACATCCTGCATTAAACATTCTTATTTCTGGAACTCGCAAACGCAAGTTTAGTCAAGATGGATAAAAAAAAGATTAGACATAATGAAAGAGAAAGAAGGAGGGTGATGAAGCTAAATGAAACATTTGAGGTATTGAGAACCATACTCAAAGCTAAAAAAGGAACATCTAAACTCCAAATTATAAATTTATCAATTGAAAGAATAAGGTTTTTAGAAAAGGAAGTTGAAGAAGCAAGAATGAGGACTGTGGGAGAAATGAAAGAAGCTAGTGCTATAATTGATAACCACGTTGAAAAATTAAAAGAAGATGATGATGAAAAAATGCTGTCGGACATGATACAATTAATGAATGGTGAAATGGAAGAGCGAATTCTGTCGGAAATGATGGATTTATTGGATAGTGAAATTGATGAAGAGTACTAACAAATAAAAAAAAATGGGACGTGGGTAGGTTGGGTTTGTCTTGGAAATCTTCAATTTCCAAGACTATAACACAGTAAATTGGGGCTTTTCCAAGTTTTGAACAGTAAATAACTTTTTTCCAAATTTTGAATAAAAAAATGTCTGACCAATTTATTTAGTTCTGGTATAACATGTGTAAAAACGTGTTTCAGAACTAAACGAATTGTTCACACATTTTTTTATTATCCTGCAATGACCTTGACCTACTAAACCAGAATAGTTAGTAAAAAATAAAATACCTTGTTTTTCTATAAATATGTTTGAAAGTTGAAGAATAGCCTGTATTTACGTTAGATTATAAAGCAATTGGGAAATGGGGTGATGTCATTAATTTAATAGTAGTAGTAGAGGGGAGAGAGGGGAGGGAATGGTATAAATAGGGGTGGATGTTCACACCTTTCATCAGTATGTTGCTGCTTCTTGAATAGAGAACATCTACAACATGCTACGCTGCGCCATTTGTCAAGCCGAATTCGAGGATGAAATAGATCTTGTACTACATGAAATAGTCGATCATCCTACAAATGCAGAGGAATTGGAAGGATATCAAGGCTTGATTCAAGAATTGTATAAAATAGGACAAAAAGAAGAAGAAGAACCCAAACCATCTACTTCAAGAGATCGAGGAGAAGAAGAACCAAAACCATCTACTTCCATGCTACGCTGCGCCATTTGTCAAGCCACATTCGAGGATGAAATAGATCTTCTACTTCATGAAATAGTCGATCATCCTACAAATGAAGAGGAATTGGAAGGATATCAAGACTTGATTGAAGAATTAAATCAAATAGGACAAGGAGAAGAGGAAGAACCCAAACCATCTACTTCAAGAAATCCAGGAGAAGAAGAACCCAAACCATCAACTTCAAGACCAAGTGTTATTCATTATGCACCCAAACGCCCAACTTCACCTTCAACTGATGCATCTCCAACAAATGTGGAACTACACGCTCATGCTCTACCAGGTAAAGTGGTAACACATTTTAAAATTGACAATGCTACATTAAAACTGGAAGAATTTATGTTTAGTGCAAAAGGACTAGTAATTGAAACGCTACAAAATGAATTACAAAGATTAAATTTTATAAAAGTTGGACTATTGCTGGATGTTATGTTTATCAACATGCAAAATGAAACATCACCTAGAGGATTTTTAACAAAAAACAGAACCCTTATGTTTGCCTCAGATATAGAATCAATTGTAGATGACTGTTTTGAAGAACTTTTGACAAAATTGCAAGAACATGAAGGCAGAGGATCAGGATGGACTGTATTGAGCATATCAGGTTTGGATGTAAGAGTGCATAAACATGGATATGGAATGAGAGGAAGTAGCTATATTCCTCTACCCAAGAAAATTGCTGATACTAAATCTTGTGTAAATGTACAAAATGATGATACTGAATGTTTTAAATATTCAATGTTGGTAAAATATGTCGACAATAATGATCCGCAAAGGGTAGGAAGAGAATATAAAGAAGTGCAGCACAATTATAATTTTCAAGGAATGAGCTACCCTGTAAAAATCAAAGATATTGCCAAATTTGAAAAACAGAACCCAACTGCTTCTGTAAATATATATAGTTTAGATTCATCAAACAATGTATATCCTCTACGTATATGTGCACACGAACAAAATAATCACACAGACTTGTTACTAATCACCAAAGGTGAAATATCGCACTATGTATATATTAAGAATTTTAACAGACTTCTTTCATTTCAAGTGTCAAAGTTTAAAGAAAGTAAAACAATTTGTAAAAGATGTTTTTGTCATGTGAATAAAAGTTTGAGAAAAGGAGGTTCTGAATGGTTGTTGGAACATAAAAGGTTATGCAATGGAAATGAAGAAGTTAAGATTAACCTACCACCAACTGATAGAGCATTTGTACAGTTTAATAATGTAGTTCATCAATATAGAATTCCTATTGTCGTGTATGCTGATTTTGAATCTACTCTACTACCGTTGGAACATCAAGAGGAGGACACATCAAGAAGAAACAAGTACCAACTACATTCACCGAACAGTTTTTGTCTACTCATCAAGTCAACGCTTTCTGAAGAATATTTACAAGATTATGGCCTCACAGCTGAACCAAAAGTGTATCGTGGTGAAGATGCAGCTAAATACTTTGTTGACGAGCTTTACAATATATCTGAAAAAGTAGAGACAATTTATACACAAGTAAAACCTATGACGCCTTTGTCACCCGATGAAGTTCAAGAATACGATTTATCAACATCATGTTATTTGTGCAAGAAATCATTTACAGAAGATAATCATAAAGTGCATGACCACGACCATCTGACCGGAAGCTACAGAGGTGCTGCGTGTAACGCCTGCAACTTAAACTATAAAATTCCTAACTATATTCCAATTGTAATGCACAACTTAAGCGGTTATGATGGACATTTTTTAATTCCTGAATTAGGAAGAGACAATGGTAGAATTGATGTACTAGCCGTAACGATGGAACGGTTTATTAGTTTTTCAAAAAAGGTTGGTAAAATGAAACTCAGATTTCTTGACTCCTACAGATTTATGCCTTCTAGTCTTATGAAACTATCAGAAAATTTGACAAGAGAAAATTTAATAGAAACAAGTAAAATAGTAGAAAACAACAAATTGGATTTAGTTCTTCGAAAAGGAGTCTTCCCTTATGATTACATCGATGGATTGCACAGATTTGACGAGACATCACTTCCTCCACCAGAAGCCTTTAACAACAAGCTGAACAATTCAGAAATATCACATGAAGATTACCAACATGCATGCAGAGTTTGGAACGAACTTGATATGGAAACACTAGGGGATTACTCAGATTTTTATGTTAAACTCGATGTGACCCTGCTTTGTGATGTAATGGAGGAATTCAGAAACACCTGTTTGGAAGCGTACGGATTAGACCCTCTTCATTCTTTCACCTCTCCAGGATTAGCTTGGCAGGCGATGTTAAAAGAAACCAATTGCAAACTTCAACTTTTAACAGATATTGATATGGTGCTGATGGTTGAGTCCGGTGTCAGAGGAGGATTGACTCAAAGCGTTGTAAGACATGTAAAAGCCAACAATAAAGATCTGCCAAACTACAACCAGCAAGAGCCATCAGTTTATCTTGGGTATTTTGATGCAAACAATTTGTATGGATGGGCAATGTCCAACCCCCTTCCATATGATAACTTTAAATGGATAGACCCAGAGTCAATTGGAGATATTGTTCAAATTCCAAAACATGGTGACAAAGGATATATATTAGACTGCGATTTCGAATACCCAGAACATCTACACGACCTTCACTACGATCTTCCTCTTTTACCAAAAACAGAAATTTCACCAACTGGAAAACATCCTAAATTAATTATGAATTTAAATAACAAGCAAAGATATGTAGCGCACTTTTGGACTGTACAGCAAGCACTTGAATTAGGACTTCGTCTAACCAAAGTACACAGAGTTTTGGAATTTTCTCAATCTTGCTGGCTGAAACCCTACATCGATTCCAACACTACAAGAAGAGCAGCAGCAACGTCAGCCTTCCAGAAGGACTTTTTTAAATTAATGAACAATGCGATATTCGGTAAAACTCTGGAAAATAAAAGGAAACACAAAAATGTAAAACTTGTAACAGATGCTAGGAAATTGGAGAAACTTGTACAGAAACCTAACTTTGGATCATCAGTAATCATTAATGAAAACCTTGTTGCCGTATCAATGAAGAAAACCAGTATAAAAATGGATCGACCTTTGTATATAGGAATGTCAATATTAGATATATCGAAAACGCACATGTATGATTTTCACTACAACAAGATGGTTGCACATTATGGAAGAGAGAACATAGTTATAACTTACATGGATACAGATGCATTTATTTACAAGATAATTACTCAAGATATGTATAAAGATCTTCGCACATTTGTATATAAAGATGAATTTGATTTTTCTGACTATCCTAAAGATCATCCGAACTACGATCAAGACAGAAACAAGAAAGTATTAGGGAAATTTAAAGATGAGGCTAACGGAGTGTTACTTGAAGAAATCGTAGCACTTATATCAAAATTGTATGCTGTGAAACTACATGATGACAACATTATAAAAAAGGCAAAAGGTGTAAAGAATTTGTATTTGAAGAAAAATGTACTTTTTGAAGACTACAAGCAAGTGTTGTATGAAGATAAAGTTATAACTGCACACTTCAACACAATCAGGAGTTATAACCATCAACTGTACAGCGTGACAGAAGTTAAGAAGGCGCTCTCCTGCAACGATGACAAACGACACATCCTACCAGACCGGATCCACACACTTCCATTTGGTCACTATTCCCTTAACCCTATCGACTAATTACCTTTTCATCGTCCTACACCACTTATCCTTTTTCCTTTCCGTAAAATTGGGGGAACACAGCGTTGTCCGCTGTGTTCCCCCTTTTTTACACAAGGTTTGAATGACCTTGACCTATATAAGGAGATGCAAGAAAAAATGAAAATCATTACTTTGCCAACATTGGCAGTGAAAACAACATAATGGCTTTTAAAGATAACATTGTAAATGAGCTACACAAACCTGCAAGAGTAAACTTTCCAAGAAGAAATACAACTGTAAAAGGAATAAATGATTTGTATCAAGCAGATTTGATTGAAATGCGGCCATATAGTAAAATAAATAAAGGACATCATTATATACTTACAGAGATTAACTGTTTTACCAAAGTTGCAGATGCATTACCATTAAAGGATAAAACTGGTAAAAGCGTAACACAAGCCATGGAAATCGCTATAAAGAGAGATAAAAACAAAATGAAACATTTACAAACTGATGATGGCAAAGAATACTTTAATAAAAGTTTTTCAGAGTTAATGGAAAAATACAACATAAACCACTACTCAACCAAATCTGAAAAAAAAGCTGCTATAATTGAAAGATTTAATAGAACGTTAAAAGGAGCGATGTATAAAATGTTTTCAAACAGAGGAACCTACTTATGGATTGATATTTTACCAAAGTTAATAAGTGATTACAACAACAGGTTTCACAGAACTATTGGAATGACGCCAAATGAAGTAAACAGTAAAAATGCGAAGCTTGTATTAAAAAGAATAAAGCACAATACAAAACCTAAGGTTGAAATAAAGAAGCCTAGAAAATTCAATGTAAATGATAAAGTTCGAATAAGTAAGTATAAAACGATATTTACTAAAAAATATCTACCTAATTGGACAAATGAAGTATTTACCATATACAAAGTGCAACCAACTATACCAGAAACATACATATTAAAGGATAATAAAGGCAATTTGTTACAAGGTGCGTTCTACGGACATGAACTATTGAAATCTACAGTAGGTGATGTATATCTTGTTGAAAAATTGTTACAAAGGAAAAAAGACCAAGTTAAAGTACGATGGCTAGGTTTTAACAAAACAGAAGATTCTTGGATACCTATAAAAGACCTAATTTAACGGGAACAGCTCATTGTACCATTGGATTTCGAATAAGATGGAGATTGTTCATCATAAAGATCAATTCAACATTAGTAATATTGATGATTACACTGTTGATAACGACACAATCAACACCGGCAAACATGGAAGTTTACTTCCAAACACAGTCAGATGTATTATAAGTGGTCCTTCAAACTGTGGAAAAACTAATGTCGTATTTAATTTGATTACAAATCCTAAAGGATTGAGGTTTAACTTATACATATTTTCAAAGTCACTACATCAGCCAAAGTATCAATTGTTGGAGAAAATCATATCGAAGGTGTCAGGTGTTAACCTTTATAAATTTAACGCCAGTGATAAAGTTTTGCAACCAAACCAAGCTAAACCATATTCAGTATTTCTATTTGATGACGTTTCGTGTGAAAATCATGATACTATTAGGAACTATTTCGCCATGGGAAGACATAATAATATCGACAGCATATATATAGGACAAACATACAGTAAAATTCCAAAGCAACTTATCAAAGATAATGCAAATGTTATAATTTTGTTCAAACAAGATGAAACCAACCTGAAACATGTATATAACGATCATGTAAATGCTGATATGTCATTTGATAAGTTTAAACAAATTTGTGGAACAGCATGGGCAGAAAAGTATGGATTTTTGGTGATTATGAAAGAACAAGCCATAAAAGACGGACGATATAGAATAGGGTTTGATAAATACGTTCTGCTTCACTAAATATCACTATTTCAAATCAACACTTCGTACTGTAAACATGGCAAGTCAAGAAAAGCTCTTAAAAGAAATAAAATCACTTAGTGATTCTATTAGACATAAAAACAGAGCTCTGAAGTTAGGTATAAGCGAAAGAGAAAAGTTTATAGAATCAACGTTTAAACCCGTTACTGATCCTTTAAACAGATTAGTTAAGAATATTGAAAAACCTTTCGAAGGAGATGCTATTCTACCGATTTCTAAGTATGAAAAAGAATCAAGAGATTATGAACAATACAAACAATTTCAATCAACTGAAGAAAGTGGTGAAAGTGAAGAAAGTGAAGAAACAGAAGAAACTGAAGAAACTGAAGATTCAAGAGAAAAAGAAGGATTTTCCGCAGGTCAAGAAGAAGGATCTACTAATCCTACAAATCTAAGTACATTAAGCACAAACATAGCATTCAAAGGGAATTTGGGCAGAAAATATTTATTAAAGATGTTACATTCAACACAGGCTAATCGAAGATATCATATTTATGGAGCTAGACTAGAAGACAATGGTATTATGATTGGAGACAGTAATTTGGATATTGATGAAAACGATAACATCCTTATTGGTAACCAAAAATATAAAGGTACAACAGGACTGTTTGAACTTATTTTTAAAAACAAACCTGGTAAATATACCAAAAAAGACCTATCAGTGTTTAAAAATATACTAAATGATACAAATGCACATAAAAAGCAGTATTCCAAAGATTTGCCCATTTATCGAAATCGATCAATAAAATACACAAGTGTCATAGCTGATCTTTTTCCAACACAAGTGAAAAAATCTCAACTTAAAAGAAGAGCTATATCTACAGCTGAATTAAATGTGTTACACAAAAGACCAAGAACCAACGAACCTACATCTTCAGGGAAAGGATTATTAAAAAGTCTATACAATACCAACATAATATATTATAATGATGTCAATAAGCTGGTTGATCGAATGAGATTATTACATGAAGCCATGGAAGCCGGTCATACCGGATTGGACAATGAATGGGTAGCTTTAATCGATGAACTACGAAATCGAAGGATTATTGCTTAATCATCGCATATAAAAGGAGGACAAGAATCGAGGGAACTCAGTTGAATCATGAGCGTGGACAAGTTTGGAAGGTATTCCAATTTTGGAGAAAAACCAAAACCCAATGGTAAAAGATATAGTTTACCATTAACAGCTGAAGGAGATTATAACATAAGCAGCAAACGATTGAAGTTTGTAAAAGATCCAGAAGATGATAATGATGCAATAAATTTGAAAACTTTAAAAAGTGAAAAATTGTTGAGCTTACAACTTCAAAACGACTCTTATAATGCCAAGTCTCATAGAATAACAAATGTTGGTGAACCAATAGAAAACTCCGATTCCGTCACCAAAGATTATTTACTTTCAAAACTGTCAAATACTTTACAAGTTAATAATGAAGTTTACGATGTTAAAAACAGAAGAGTTACAAACTTAGCTGATCCTGTCGATAGTCAAGATTCAGTCAATAAAGGATATTTACATTCTATAATCCCTGAAAGAAAAGAAGATAGATTCTCTTTTTATAACTTTGTTATAAATGATATAGGATACCCTAAAGAAGATTCGGATGCAGTTAACCTCAAATATGTTAAAGATAATTGTATTATTCACGATAGTGAACAAATTGATTGCAAAGGTAAAATATTACATAAGGTTAAAGAAGGATTAAAACCAACAGATGCTGCCACTGTAAGTCAAATCATGTTACAAAAGAATGGAAATTGGCATGCTGAGAACAAAAAGATAACTAATGTAAAAGGTGGAGTAAATCCTGAAGATGTGGTAGTTTTTAAACAAGTTCCTGTAATAACCGATGAATATAAACATAATAATATAAAGACCACCACTTTTGATTGTAAAAACTTACCATTAGCAAATGTTCATAATGCAGTTTTACCTCACGAAGCGGTAACTTTGGATCAGATGAAAGATCATATAAAAAGCCAGTGTATAATAAAAGATGAACAAAATGAAGAAATATACACATGTAATAATAAAAGAATTACAAATCTTGAAGATCCACAACAAATGGATAATGCTGTCAATGTAAACTATCTTGCTAGACTTTTGGGTACTGTAATGTTTGATTTTCACAATATGATACCAGCATATCCAGGACATAACAAAGTGCATCCAGATCAAAGAGATCAATGGATTGATAGGGTTATTATGAAGCAATATTTTATGTCTAGCAGAACAAAGATGCTTAGAACTAAACCTGTAGAAAGATTTCACCATTAGAAAAATGTTTACAATGCAGTTTTACCTCACGAAGCGGTGACTTTGGATTAGATGAAAGATAATATAAAAAAGCAAGTGTTAATAAAAGATGAACAAAATGAAGAAGTACACACATGATGTAATGATACAACATATTCAAAATATAACAAAGAAGATGAAAATACAAAAAAGTATAATATGGATTAATAAAGGTACATAATAAGAAATCAATTCGTAAATGAAACATTCATTGTCAAACACTTGAGGAGTGAAGCCGATGTGGGTACATTCCCCTATAAATAGAGATGTTAAAGGTTAAGCACATCAGTCGTGATATAGAGAGCTTGAAGAGAGGAAGAGGATTGACATCATCAGCAGTTTCTCTATTATCTAAACCAATTGGAGCAATTGTTAACAAAACAATAGATTTACTACCAGTAGAACTGCATTTGCCTGGAGGATATCAATACTGTGGACCTGGAACAAAATTGAAAAAACGTCTGGAAAGAGGAGATTCTGGAATAAATAAACTAGATCAAGCTTGCAAACAGCACGATATAGCATATTCAAAGTTTGCAGATACAAAAAATAGATCCATAGCGGATAGAGCGCTTGCTGAAAAGGCTTGGCAAAGAGTAAAATCTAGTGACGCAAGTTTTGGTGAAAAAGCAGCAGCTTTGGCAGTAACAGCAGCAATGAAGACAAAAACTACGTTTGGAGGAGGAAAGAGGAGGAAAGGCCGAAAACGAACGGTTAAAAAGCAAGGAGGTAGTATTAAAAGGAAAAGAAGGAATAATCAAAATAAAAAAAACAAGAAACCAACAATATGGTCAATGATAAAAAAAGGAGGAGGATTATACTTAAGACCATACCGTGTGTATTAAACAAGAAAAAACAAATACTAATTCCAAACAAAGAGTTGACAAATAAAGAATTAATTATATACGCTTCTTGTATGAAAATACCATTTTTTAGAGGAGTGTTTATGAAAGATGCATTGCCCGGTAAAATATGGAAAAATGAGACTGGAATAGTTAATTTAGAAAACAGTGAAGGTCCTGGCACTCATTGGATATGTTATAAAAAACTTGATCGAATTATTTATTATTTCGATAGTTACGGTAATATGCCACCACCTAAAGAGCTTCAACGTTACTTTCGCACAGCAAAACAAGTATTTTACAACTATAACAGAGAACAACCTGACAATACAACAATTTGCGGACACTTATGTTTAGATTTTTTAGCTAGAAGCGTTAGTCAACTTTAAGATGTCTTCCTATACGGTCTCATTGACCGGCACTTCATCAACTCTGCGCAGTATTCTATTTCCAGCTCTACGATTGCAAAAAGGAAGATTATGGGAAGCTGCATTATTGGATTTAACAACATACAATTCTATTCCAAATATTTCTGAAGGAGTCAATAACAAATTACACTATTACAAAAGCAAAAATAATTTGGGAGAATTAACACCAATGAAAGAAATTAGTTTACCGACAGGATCTTACGAAATAGACCATATTAACGAATTTATACAAAAACAAATGAAAAACGAAGAACTTAACGAACTTGTTCAAAAGGAATCAGAAAAAGAATATATAACAATAAGAGGAAATAACAATACCATGAAAGCTGAAATAACTTCTTCCTATTATATTGATTTTACTCAAAAACATTCAATTGGAGGATTATTGGGATTTTCTGAAACAACTCCAATACTAGAACCTAAAAATACCTATTCTGGTGATAAAACTGTAACAATACTGAAAGTTAATACGATAGACATTACATGTAACATTATACAAGGATCATACAGAGATGGAGAGAATAGTCATATATTGCACACATTCTATCCGACAGTCGCCCCAGGTTTTAAGATTGTGGAAAAGCCACAAAACTTGGTGTACCTTCCCTTAAACACCAGTGTGGTTTCAGACATCGTGTTGAACATACTAGATCAAGACGGAAACCTCATAGACTTCAGAGAAGAACGTATTACGATCAGGATTCACATAAAAGCATCAACCTAAACCATGGGATTGTCATTCAAGAAGAGAGAGTTGTCGGGTAAACACCTAACTAGCTCATCATCTGCAAAAGGATTAACTACTGAAAACATTCGGTTTTTACAGGATATTGGATTAAAACTCATTGAAAATGGAAATACTGGATATAGCACAAGGACCGACATTCGACGAGACTTTATGGGAAAAGGAGTATCACACGCACAACCCCTACGCATCGTCAAAATTGAATAATAATGATGAAATTAGAATTCCTATACAACAACAGGATATTTACACTCTTCCGTGCGAAAGTTATCTATATATTGAAGGAAGAGTAACAAAAAAAGATGGAACAGCTGGAACCACCGTTCCTTTTATCAATAATCCAATGGCATTTTTATTTGATGAAATTAGATATGAAATATCTGGAGTAACTGTGGATTCTACAAAGAAAGTAGGTTTAACAAGCACATTAAAAGGATTAGCATCTTTGACACAAAACGAGAAGAATTTGTTAAGAATTGGAGGATGGGTTGCACCTGATAACGACACAATCACCCCTGATTCTGCAGGGAACTTTGATTTCTACATACCATTGAAATTATTTCTAGGCTTTGCTGAAGATTACAGAAGAGTAATAATAAATGTGAAACAGGAATTAGTGTTATTAAGATCATCAAATGATAAGGATACTATTTGCGCAGCAACTGGAACCACTGATGCAAATTTAGACTGGAATTTAACTTTGGACAAAATCGTTTGGAGAGTACCACATGTGCGATTAAATGACGAACATAGAATAACACTGTTGAGACAACTGAAATCAGATAGAGATATTGTAATACCATTCAGAAGTTGGGAATTTCATGAATATCCAGTTTTACCTAAAACACAAAGACATACATGGACTGTAAAAACATCTACTCATTTGGAAAAAGCAAGATATGTAATATTTGCACTACAAACAAAAAAAAGGAATAATATACTAGCTAATGCCGGTCATTTCGATCATTGCAAACTAACAAATTGTAAAGTGTTACTTAATTCACAATTTTTCCCTTACGACAACTTTAATATTTCTTTCACTAAGAAGAGGTACACTGTTTTGTATGATATGTACGCTAGATTCCAAAGTTCATACTACGGGAAAACAAACACCCCGATACTGTCTCCCGAGCAGTACGAATCAAAAGCTCCAATAATTGTAATAGATTGTTCAAAACAAAACGAATCTGTAAAGTCATCAAGTGTGGATATAAAAATAGAAATGGAGTTTGAAGAGAACGTTCCTGATGCAACATCTGCATATTGTTTAATTTTGCATGATAAAATTGTAACGTACACACCATTGACGGGATTAGTCAAAACAGTGTTGTAAATGAGTTTCACCACAACCACCAGTCGGCTATAAAAGGAGGAGCTTCGCACACCACCAATCAGTCTTTGCTCGTTCGTTGAATGGGTAACATCCTACACTACATCATGAGTAAAATGAGTTCTCCATCAGTCGTACAAAAGGATGCAGAGGAAGCAGCATTATTGGATCAAGAAAACCATCAAGAAATCGTCAATGAAATAGAAGAGTTTTTAAAGTTTCGAAAACAAGAAGACAAGGAGGACAAGGAAGAAAAAGAAGAAAAAACTAAAAAAAATGGCACTAAAAGGAAGCGGAAAGATGAAGATACAATCCCAATTAATATTTTGAAAGAAGTTTTCCTACGCATTTACTATCCTATCTCACTATGTTTGGGTAAAAGTGTAACAGCTGGACTAATGAAATCTTCGGAATATACACCTACAGTAATCTTGCAGCATGGTACAAAAATGGTTATATTTTCTGAAACGGCATGGGAATCTTTTCTAAAACATTTAAATCTAATTGAATGTTACTTAAATACTAATGTTTGCGGAAGGAAAACTAATATTCGACTTTTGGATTCTGACAATGAAATTGACATAGTAAAGAATCGTGGAACACTACAAGTACGATTTAGAGATTTAACTCAACATGAAAGTAAAATTTTACTCTCACGTGAAGAATTCTACATTTTAATGCATGCAACGTCTCCTATCTCTAGATATATGAAACAACTTGTATTCTCAAGTTCAATCATCAAAGAGTATTTAATTGATACACTGGAAAAACAACCGGAAAGCACCATATTATACGGACACGTGGATACATCTATTTTTAATAGATTGCCTCATGAAGTTGGTATGTGGAGACAGTTAAGGAACTTCGAATCAATTGATGAAGAAGCGATAGAAGCGATAGAAGCTGTTGAAGAATATGAAACTATAAACCAAGAAGAACCAGCAACCCAAGAAGTGTAATTAAAGAAAAACAGTATAAAAGAGTGACCAAGGCGCGGTGTGAATTCAGTTGAACACTATACGTGGTGGTGTGTAGATAGGGTTAAACATTATGGATATAAAACCCTGTGTAATAGAATTTCAAGCATTTCGTGATAACAAAGATGAATTTGTGATAAAAGAATTAGTGATTTTAGATTTGATTACACATGTCGTATACCCGTTTATATTTGAAGCTCCATTTTCAGTAAACCAATTGAATGACAAAGCAAGAAGAACAAACAAATGGATAACCAAACATTTTCACCATATTCAGTGGAACGAAGGATTGATAAGCTATAAGCACTTGAACAATATCATGTATCATTTTTCTAACAAGTTTTCCCATATTTATACAAGAGGATCGGAAAAAAGACAATGGATACAACAATACACATATCACGATGTTTTCGACATAAGAATGGACAAGGATCATCAAATTAATTATGGACCTATTTGTACTTTAACAGATCACTCTTATCGCACAGTAACACAATGTGCACTACAAAACGCATACCGATTAGCTAATTTTCTAGTTCTTCACTATTGGGACAAAAATAAATTCAAACAGCAACAGTGGAAGTATTACGAAGGAAATAGCAGTGGAGGGGGGGACGTGTGCTATAAATACAGTGGACAGTCTCAGGATCCTCATCAGTATTACTCCAGACATCGCAGAGGCAACATCTCACAGGGTAGTCCTAATCAAGAAAATGGCTTCACAACAGTTTCTCCAGTCTTTGGTGGATCAGTTCAACACCCAGTCCAAATCCAGCATTCTAAGTACTAAGAAATGTCACGAATTGAAGGAACACAAACACTACATCGTTCACGAGCTGAAGAAGACAGAAACTTCACATGGAGACGCAATTTTAGCATCACTGAGCGAGGCACCGTTTTCACCAGGTGATGAACCGAAATTTCAAGTTTATCTTCCAAGACGATTTGTACAGCAACTACAAAACGAAGACCTGCGAGGTATTCAACCAGGATCCCTCTATTTGGTATCACACGGAGTTTGCGGAAACAATTCCACTGAACTATCTCTACACATCACCCATCAATGTTAGTTTTAAGTTTTTTTCTGTAAATAACCATCTATGTACATATGTTTGTTAAATGTTTTTGTCATTAAAAAAATAAATAAAAAAAATTAAAAGAGGAAACAACATATCAGCATATAATTAATTCTATATGCTGATATGTTGTTTCTTTTTTTAAAATTCAAACAAATGACCTTGAACTTTTTACTATAAATAACAGGTCTTACACGCAGTTGCTCTCAGTCTTGTTTCAACAATTCACCGAGCATCATGTCACAGCGTAAATACAATTTACCTTTTGTTTACAAATCCAAATACGATTTGGAAAACTATTGTTGTAATTTAAAATGTTTTAGAAAGCCTGAAAGTAAAGTTGATGGAAAAGCTTGTAAAAAATGTGAGTCTGTTGGCTATTGCAAATGTAGGTGTAAAACATATCAAGACAAGCATCAAAATTACATACACGATCTAACACAAATGGTTAACCTACTATGGAAAAATGTAGACTAACTTGTGGCAGATGCATGAGAGCTGCTGACTCTTGCACTATAAATAGCAGCTCACAACACATTGCTTTTCATTCTTGTTTTAGAATTCAGTCGAGCAACATGTCACAGTGTAATTCCAATTCATCTTTTGATCACAAATCGGAATACGATTTAAAATACTATTGTTGTAATCTTAAGTGTTTCAAAACACCTGAATGTCAAGTAGATGGAATGGCTTGTAAAAAATGTGAATCTTTCTCCTATTGTCAATGTAATTGTAAAACGTATCAAGAAAAACTGAAACATCACTCACAAGACAAGGGACGTAGAATCAAAATACTTTTAAAACGGATGGAATGATGCCCTCGTGATGCTCTCCCCCACCTCTACTACTTTCCCCCACCCCTACTGCTTTAGCTCCGCCCACTTCGTCAGGGACCTGCACTTCTTTACACGCAACAGTCACTTCGCATCCAGCTCTTCACCAGTCAACTCAACCTTTCTCGTTTACTTTGCACAAGATGGCCAACCTACAACAACAACAACAGTGGACAAGCGATATTGAAGACTCTGACCTACACCAAGCATGCATCGAAGCAGAAGAGCAAGAGCGAAAACGAAAGGAAAAAAAACTACTTCAACTGCTAGAGGAGGAGAAAGAGATTCGCCGCAAATTTGATCGTGTTTGGTGCGCTCAGCCTCGAGACAACATCGAATGGGCCGAGCACAATGCAGACATGGCAAGATGGAAAGAGCTCCATAATACAATAGAGGAGTTGAAGAAGTAAACATCAAAGTACACAAGCGTCGCCGAACTACACAAAACGGCCTTTATAAAGGCCACCAATAAACTCATTCGTTTTACACTTTAGCAGACGCTCACTCTAGATACGTACGTTCGCACATGTTTTCCTTATTAATTGTAATAGTATGTAAGTTATTGTCATTCCTCATGTTTTATACAAATAAACAATAAACAAAACAAGGAAGCTATCCTACACTATAAGTGTTGTAGGGTAGCTTCCTTTTTTAAAACACAAACAAATGACCTTGAACATCATATGATCACTCTCATTATGACGTCAGCTTGAATCCGCTATAACTAAACCATCCCTCCTATTCTTTTTAACACACACAAATTACCTCAACAACCTACGTCACTACCCACATACGTCACAAGTGACGTACCACCGGAAACACCCGCATAAAACCCAACTCTACGTCATTTCCGCCTTTTTAAAGCAATTATTTCCATATGGTCAGATCAGCTGATGCGATACAATCCCTATAATTACCCTACTGGAGAAAACCAAACTTTGATGAATAATCCTGCCCACACTAATAAGGATTTCAAAAATTTAAAAACGCTTTGCAAAACTACAGATCAGGCCAATTTTTTTTACACTTTAATCATTAAAATCGGTCCAAAAATGAGAGAGGAGTTCTGTTTACAAAAATCGGCTTAGCGTATTATATATATAGATGATGATGATGATGATGTTTTGTTCTGCATCATCTGATGTTTTGCAATATAACGATCAATTACGAAATCTTTGGAAAATTTGAATACTACAATAACTCTTAAAATGATTTCTTATCGAATTATCTTATATCTATTGTACGTGTTGGTACAATAGATATAATTGTACTGAGATATAATTACCAGGATTACTATATATTTAGCTAAGTAAATTCCCTCATCTCATCACATCAGTAAGCCTCTCTATGAGTGATTTTGATCTAAACCATGGATCTTTCATATAACGTAACACACTAAAGAAATTTACACAGTTAGTTCTTGAGGGTGTAAAACTCTCTAGCCTCTACTCCTCTGTAGGGGCTTGCCTTTACTGGGCACATGCGGCAACTGAAACACCGTGGCTGGGCACATCCTTTATCTTTTGCAGGGAGGGTCTGCCTCCCTCGGTTCCAGGAATAACTCACGTAGCCAGTGAACTAAAGGTAACTAATGAACGTAAGACTAATAAAATAAATAAATGCATTTCTCCTATGTGCAGGTTTTATATCGCATCTTTACTTTTTATTTCTATGAGGGGTCAGCGAACGTTTTGTATTGTTCATGAGTTTGTAAAGAAAATGATTTAATAATTTAAATTTTTAATTTCCATATGTTTATAAGGGCATTTAACAACTGCGCAATTAATAAGTACTGTAAACCATATTACTGTAAAAGGCCGGTCTTTATAAATTATATAGTTCTAAAAGAAATTTCTATTTGACCTCTTTGTCACAAAAACATACTTCTTTGTATAATGATTGTTATGTAAATGCAGTTGTCATCGTAATTTAATTTTTTTTTTTTTTTTACTTTATTTAATTTACAATCTGTTCAAGTTGAACAATAAGCAAATGATATAAATAGTAATACAAAAATAACTTGAAGAACATGAGCTAGTGATTGACCACCGTCAACACTAGCTAACAAAGAGAATTTTGATAACACTTAGCCGAATCTGAATGGTAGGTCCAATATCGTATGTCGCTTCGTCTATGTGTTATTTTTTCAATAAATGTAAATATCTTGTTTGGTAAACAAAGGATGTAATTGAATCTGTAAGTTAAGACAATTATGCGAAAACTACAGTTTTCCATTAGCTCAAGCCTAAATTATATTGTATGTAATGTAGCTTGTTATATTTCGTTATTTTGTCACGTAAAAACATTTAAATTCTGTATGATGAATAAATATAAAAAAATTTAACAACAAATCCATTTGAAAGTAAAGTTTAGACATTGGTACGGTCGACATTGGTACATTATCATTGGCGAAAATGCACATGCACATTAACATTAATGCGGCTATGTGTATAAGTTGAGACACGTTTGTAGAAAACACTAAAAAGGCAATCTTCTAAACAATTTTAAAATATTTACAACTTTAATTATATAGAAATGTTCATAACACAGTAAGTAATTCCATTAGTTGCATAAGCTTTTACGTGAGTCTTTTTAATTAATTGAAAATTAAGTCTGTAATAACTCTTAAAATAGCTCCTGTAATACCGGTACTTGATAATTGCTTGATTTCTAGCAACGAGTACACAAGTTAAAAATTCAACAATGCATTAACATAACAAGCTCTCTTTCACGCTGCAAGACTAGTAAACGGCAGAAGTAAGGCAGAACGGCAGAACTGCGGTATTGGTTTACCATACACGCCTGCAACGATGCGCTGCAAACCGCGCGACGAGTAGCTAAATGAACCGTAGAGTAAGTGAGCCTTCTAATATTTGTAGAGGGTTCACTTACTCTACAGATCATTGTGCCAATGAACTGTAGAGTAAGTGAGCCGTCTTCTATTTGTGTAATAGTTATCATGAAATAGGCTCGTATAGTATACGAGCCTACTCCTGTAATTTATTTAAATTCAGTATTTTGGCTCGTATACTATACGAGCTTATTCCTGAATTATTCAAGAATTCATACGCTTGGCTCATAGGCACAATGATCTGTAGAGTAAGTGAACCCTCTTCATTTATTTGATATTTTTGATCGGCTCGTATAGTATACGAGCCTGTAGTGCAAGTGAACCTTCAATATTATTTACGAAGCTCGTATAGACTATGATTTGTAGAGTAAGTGAGCCATGTGTTTTAAGAATTACATATTTGGAGGCTCATTGTGTCAATGATTCGTAGAGTAAGTGAACCCTAACCTAGTGAGCGGTGGGGCACACGGGAGGGACTAAGGCTAACATATCTTGTAGTGTAAGCGTTCGCCGCTAGAACTGCTAAGTTGAAAAAATTTAAATTCATTTTTTTAAAATTTTTAGCTATAAAATTAACTTTTTAATTATAAAATATTGTTTTAAAATTATAAAATAAATTGTTAATTTTTAAAATTAAACTGTCATAACATAACCAAACCAACCAGTCTTGCTGATAATATAAAAACTATATAAGATAAAAATCTAATTAATGATTACTTATAATTTTTAATTAATTATAAAATTAATTTTAAAATTAAACTGTCATAACCTAACCTAACCAACCAAACTTGCTGATTAGAAAAATTTGTTGACAAAAAGTTAGTGCTGCCAGCGGGATTCGAACCCGGGATCTCTTGAATATCAATCCGAAGCGCCACCAACTATGCCACTAACGCCGCTGAAATCACGTCGTCTCGTTACGGCAATCGTGTCGCCTCAAGAGAAGACATTAGCCACTAGAGATATGACGTCACTACACCTTTAGCCTTCCTCCCGTGTGCCCATTCCGTATAGCGGTGAGTTGAAGTTTACTGAACAGTGAGAGTGAACTGACTCCGACCGACTCCCGATTCGCGACGCGACGACACACACGTGGAACGTGGACTTTAATTTAAAATTTAAACAAAGCAGCAGCAGCCTCCTCTCAACTTCAACGTTTGCTTAGTGATTAACTTAAATTAAGTTAAGTCTAACAACACGCTCACAATCTGATAATTTGTAAGTATATTAACAAAACTGTATGTTATTTTCTTTCAATGCAACTAACTTACTTAACCTATAAATAAATCACTTTTTCATGTGGTAGGTTAAGCTATGCTCCTCAGCATGGAGATACATTAAATTGATGTTGAACTAGACTAGGCCTAGTCTAGGTAATGCCTATAAATGTCCATTCCCACAGATTTCACAGTCTTCAATAAATTAAACAATGATTTAAACTTAGATGAAAACGAAAATTCCTAACTAGCCAAAGTAAGTAGGCCTACCGGTAAGCCTAGCAGCATAGAAAACATTTTACTATCAAACCTAGGCGGTTAGCATAAGTTCTGGCGTCCACTGCTAGGTTTGCCGTGTAGATACGGCGCACAACGCTTCAGCTTCTGCTGGTCACATACGGCTCCTGACCTCCTTGCCTGTAGCGGTGTGCGCCGTAACTTACACGACACTCCTAGCGGTGGGCGCCGGAACCTTCCTTTGACAGCCTATATTTACCGTAGTCTCTTTGTCTATGGTAATAGTAGTATAGGCAGGGCCGTCCGGAGAGGGGGGCAACCGGGGCAAGCTGACCCGGGCGCCGTGGCTGAGGGGGCGCTGCGCAGCGTCTATTATTGTATTAAAATATGTGAATGCAACTATCACTGGGGGGGGAGGCGCCACGACCACATTTGCTCTGGGCGCTGCCAACCCTAGGGTCGGCCCTGAGTATAGGTACAAAATCTATCAATAGGTAGGAAGGCCTAATAGTAGTAGCCTATGTTTTCTGTGGTAGAAGTTAGAACATATCTTATGAGTAATCAACAACCTCAACCCTTGTCTTAATAGACAAGACTTTCCTCTAACAATGAGCCACCAAACCATAGCCTGCTCTAATACAAGGCTGCGGACAAAAACTGGCAACACCGCTGTTCCGTCAAACCGAAACAGATGTTGCACTAATTTATAATGGATAGTGTAGGAAATGTTTATGTTTAAGACTTTTGTTAGGCCTACCTAAGTTATTACAAGCTTCTAGGCAGCCAGTGCAACTCCGAGGATCGTGGATCAGAACACCCCCCACCACCGCACCATGTCGTACGCTTCCGAATCATACCGGCGCATCAGCATAGCCTAACTGTTCGCGGAAAATTGTTATCACTGTCGCTGTCAAAACGTATCGTTTGTAGGTTAAATTTAAATTAAATATTATTAAACTGTCATAACCTAACCAAACTTACTGATAATGAAAAACTCGAATGAAGGTTTACTAATTGAAAAAATAGTTCTGTTCTAAAAATAAAATTATAAATATTTTTTTTTTTTAAGAGGTTGGTGGCCTCTTTTACCTTGCATTTACCCGTCCACATAGACTAAGCGCCCGTGCGTGGATCATTTACAGCAAAGCAAGGAGTGAGCCGGTACAGTACAAAGGTGAACTGTACTGATAAAATGTTATCGGCAGTGACCAGGATCCGAACCCACGACATCGCTGCCTTGGGCCCGAAGTCCGCGACGCTACCGACTGAGCCACCGACTCACTAACATAGTATCTCAAATTCAATTTTATATTTTTTTTATTATAAAATTAAACTCATTAACCTAACCAAACCAACCAAACTTGCTGATATGAAAAAAATGTTGACAAAATGTTAGTGTCACCAGCGGGATTCGAACCCGGCACCTTCAGATTATTAGCCCGACACGCCAGCCACTACACCACCAAGGCTCATGACTCAACTCTGTATCGTTGTGTTAATGGTTGACGTCACGCCATCGGCACAGAACGGTGGTGGGGGGTTTTCCGATCTGATCCACGATCCTCGGAGTTGCACTGGCTGCCTAGACGCTTATTAAGTTATTTCATTTCTGTTCTTAAGTTACCATAGAAATAGGCCAATGCGTGGCCTTGTGTTAGAGGAGACTGACCAAACCCATCTAAGCTACACCACCTACGAATATTAAAAAAACAACTGAGTGATAGGATAGCCTAGCATGATAAAAAAGGCAGCAGGCTCAAAATTATATGACTTGTTTTAGCTAAGGCCATTTTGAGCTTAACCTTTTAAGTTAGGCTATTACTAAAAAAGAAGATAGAATCTGCCCAAATCAAGTTGGGAAAATTACTAAATTACCTAAGTTAATGTCCATTACAAAAATTTTACATATTTGACATTAAAAAATTGGCTAGACCTGAAAGAAAGATTTCTGACTGCAAGCCAAGTTTATTTTTTTTTTTTTCATTTGTAGTTAGTTTTTTAATGTTGGCTATATATATAACAAATAGAGCATATTATGTACCGGTAACTGAATCAAAGCAATCTTATGTGAAAATGTCAACTCTATTAATTCAATTCAATTCAAATATCTTTATTCATTTTTATGTACATTGTACAATAAATAGTGTCAAAATAATTACAATAAAAATAGTGTAAAAATAGTTCAGCAGGATAAAAAACAGCAAAACATGAGGAATGGTTATAAAAACAACAAATACATTTTACAAATCTAGTGAGATAATTTATCATAGCGACTGAGGGAGGTGAAAAAATCGTCAAATGAATAAATTGCTAAATTTATTAAAAACTCTTTCAATATTTGTTTGGATTTGTTTCTTTTTTAATATTTTTTGGAATAAATTTAAAAAATCTATTACCTGCATAGGATGGTTTCTTTTCAAAAAATTTAGTCCTATGTGGTTGTACATTTTCGTTCTTATTTCTTAAATTATAAGAATGGGATTTTTCTTTTGGTTCCGAATATTCTTCTTGTTTTTTTGCAATTATTATTGATTCATATATATACTGCCCGTAAACAGTAAAGATTTTTAGGTCCTTAAAATGCTCTTTAGCTGACTCATCATGCTGCAGCTTAAGCATGATTCTAACCGCTCTTTTTTGCTCCTTTAAAATGCTATCTAGATTACATATTTTTGTTGAGCCGTAGAGTGCTATGCCAAATGTGATATGTGAATGCACATGTGCAAAATTAAGGTTTTCTTAACCTGGATTTTTTGTGAAGATAAGTTTAAGGCTGAGCTCTACCCGTTTGTCACGCACAAATGCAAGGGTTTTCGTTCTTGCTGTTTGTAGCCCCAATTGTGAACCAATTTAAAAGATCTTGGTGTCGTATTTTTTGTTAAATCTATTGTAGGTCCTGCGCTTTTTAAAATTTAGACAAGTTATTTAAAAAAAATGTTAGGCTAAAAGGTTGGTAATAAGGTTTAAGTTACACATTTTTATCACAAGTTTTAACACCGACAGACAAATAATTTCTTGATAAAAAAATAACAAACGGGGGAAGTGCAATAGATTAAAAAAACATGAAAACATGATTAAAAACATGAATCTGCAGTTAGTTTACTGAAAGGTTTAAGGATAACAATGTAATCACCCAGATTCAAAAGGCTTGCAAGCGCTCTTCATGGCGCTGTTCAGTGCGATGGCTTAGGAACATCGGCGTTAAGCAACATCTTACTTAGAAATCCAAGTTGAGGTTTAAGCATTGATTACTAGGCAAACTTGTTTATGATCTGGGTCGTTCAGTGGTTATAGTGCACGCTTAGTAATCAAAAGGTTGCAACTACAGTTTTGTAACTTCAATGTAGATTTGTAAATATTTGTGTGAAAATGTATTTGACGCGATTATCCAGAGATGGGCTTCAATCAAGGATTTGGTAATTGGTAATAGTAATGGTTGCAGGTTTGATCCTGAGAAATGTAAGTGTAGCTTTTTGATGGTTTGAAACTGCACCCAGCTGTTCTTGACTATTGGGCTTTTAATAAATGTATTAAAAGCCATCTTAGGCATCTAACTCAGTTTCTCTGTTAGCATTTCACTAAGATTTACTTTCTTCAAAAATACTTACAAAAGCCTACTGACTTGCAACAAAAATACTTGGCTGCCTCTTCAGTATTTCTTAGTCAATAATTTAGTCAGTCAATCATTTATTTTCACGCAACGTTTGACAGGGCCATCAAACGTCATCAGCTGCTAAACTTGTGAAATGGTCATGGATAATTAAAATACATAACAACTATGATTAATTAATAATATGTTCCCTAGCAGTAGATTTTAAAATCGGGACGAAGGGAAATAATACGTATTAGTCGTCCTGAAATCCTGTGGTCTGCTACCTAGTCAGCTAGATGTGTCGCTCGTGTGAACTGGAGGGGCTGAGTCACAGGAGACCGCAGACACTTACTTATTCAGCAATGAACGTGTTTATTATTGAAATCAATAGGAACTTTTTAAAAATAGAAAAATAAGTTACAAAACTGCTTATTAATTGTGCCTATTATAAAGTTAGCATTGTTGTAATTATTACAAGAGGTTCTACCCGCGAATTCACGAGTGAACAGAAGCTACTAAATGAACAGAAGTTATTAAATTAATCTAATCAACTTTGACTTTATATTTAATTTAAAGGGCCAAAGATCAAGAAATTGTCATCTGGAAGGATGTTAAAAGCAGTGGAACCTTCATACCTTATGTCCTAAGGTTGGCCGAGGTTGTAGCTGAACTCGCCGCTCTCTTTCACAAGGTCTTTAATCCTTTTCAATGAAATTCCGATCTGTTAAAGATCAGTGACAACCTCTTGGAACGAAGAACATACATGGTTTGTTAATCTCATATTCATCGTGTTTCGAACACCTTTAATCACTCGCTTGTGTCAAACAGCTAGAAATAGCTTCATTGTCCATTCGCCGCACCTCTTTTAAGGACATACAAGTAAATAATAAAATAAGTAAACAAAAATGTAAACAAACAAACTCAATTGCATTGGCCAGCTGTTGTTCACTAAATTAATTGAATAATAACTTCCAAAACATGCAAGGCGTAGCCCTTTGGAAATCAGCCTGTGGGGCAGAGCCCTTAGGGAGTTCATCCATATCAATACTTTTCGGCAAATCTACACACTCTAAGCTTCATTTTGATATGCCATATGCCTATACTTTTATTTGGTAAATCAATGGCCTTAACCGTTTACATAAAATTTGATTGTATCACTTTAATAATATTAAAGTTCAAAAGTTCAGTTGATTCTGAGCCAATAAACTCCAAACGACAATTAATTAACAAACACTTTATTTAGAATCCTGGACTATTTTATTGTAGGCTTGGCTAATCGGACAAATTTTCAGGTGTGACTAATTTCAGGAGAAAAATTATTAACTTTATAATAGGCCTACATTGTTAATAAGCAGTTTTGTAACTTATTTTTGTATTTTTAAAAAGTTCCTATTACATGGATCCGAGTGGCTTTGATATTTTCTTTGAATCAGTGAGAAAAGGCCGTGTCTTTGGAACACTTGTCTTTCGGAATACCACAACAATCAAAATTACTGGAATTCATCAAAACTGTGGCTCTTATAAACTGGTACAACTAAAGAAGTACCTAATAAATATAATGATCATGGTTGAAATAATTAAAAAATATTTTTTGGATTTAATTCAATATTTTGTTTGGTTTCCATTAGAAGTTGTTTTATATTTAAAAATAGCTTTCTACTGTATTAAAAGGAAATATGCAATGTTCTAAATTGCATACAAATTTTAAAATTTTACTACAAGTCCAACAATACCAAAAAAATATCAATTGATAAGCGATTGAGAGGTTTCTAAAAATAATTTTAAATTGCCCTATAATCCTCTTAACAATAAGGTTTTTTGAAACTAAACTTTTATGATGGGTTAGCCTCTGGATTGAAAATTGCGATATAAAATGGTTTAAGGTACCGTACCTTTTGCGTCAAACAATCCGTGATGTAGTAGATGACTACAGCTGTTTCGTGCTGCTGGGGCACATCTTCAGGTCGAGCGTCGACAAACTCGTCCACGGATGACAGCTTCATCTTAACGCTCGACCTGAAGATGTGCCCCAGCGGCACGAAACAGCTGTAGTCACTAAAGGCACTAAAGGCTCCAATTCATTAAGTTTTAAACCACGTCAAACCCAAATAACATGCATTTGATATAGGAAAATTAAGTTTTTGGTTATTTACGCAAAAACTAAAAGAGATACGAAGTAAGTGTAAATTACAAAGTTGTTATGGATTTAAAAACCTATAAAATGATGTGCCACTTGACATATGTTGCTATTTAAAAATTTTGAACAATGAGCATTCGCAAATTAAAAAAAAATATATATATTTTTTTTTTAATTTTTATCATTTCAAATAACCGTTGCTTGTAGCATATCAAAGTAATGCTAATTTCACGAGTAAGAAAATCCAACCGGAGAAGCGCTAAATGCATTGGTATAGGAAACAAAGAGTATTAAAAAAAATATAGATTTTTTCAAAAAAACTGACGCCATTTTGAAACGGAAAAAGATATTTAATTTCTGTTTTTGCCAAAATGTTTGTCTATCAAATACCTTTAAAACGATGTATAACATAACATATGTTTACATTTGAAAATCCCGAGATTCGAACTAGTGACCCTCAGTTTTTGGCACACCCTGTATTTGGAAAAAGTTAAAAATATTTTGACATTAAATTCCTTGGGGTCGATTTAGCGGGAAATAATTTTATTTCATCCTTGTACGTTAAGTCGTTTTTCCGTAATCAATTTGAGACACCTCTCGTGAAACACCCTTTTATACAATGTCATTTAGATTATTTTATTTGCTTACCATTTGTTAGTGTTTTATAGAAAAGCAAATAGTGAAATCAGCTGATTTATCATGCAGGATTGAATAAAGCTGAAAGGAGCTATTTGTTACTGTTGATAGTGGTTAGAGATTGCCCCAACATGGAATGGACCATGTCACATCATATTACATTGTGACCCCGTGGCTTGTATTCTATCTAACAAGTGATATTTTCTTGGGCGTTGTTTTTAGCGAATTTCCCCTATAGGTAATAAGCTATTACCGTAGTACTCATGGTAAGACCTGGACCCGGGACCGATTTACTTTTTCGTTTTGAGGTCCCTAGAGACCAAAAACACCATCCGTTCAAATTCATATATATATATTTATATATGTGTCCGTTAGCGCGATAACTCGAGCTAAAATCATCCGATTTTGATGAAATTTGGTTCAAACGTGTAAACCTACATTTGCGAACCAGCATGATCAGACTATGGGAACAGGGGTTTATGGGAGGTTTTATTGGGTAAAAGTTGGTTTTCCCCATTTTTGACCCTAAAAACTAAAAATTTAGCAATTTCTTTCCAAACCATTTTGTAGAGCTTAAAAAACAAATAATTTAGTATACTGAAGCGTTATTATGCGCCTAATGGTTACGGAGAAAATTCCAAAAATCAGTAAATTTAAAATTTGCATGTTATTCTTATGGAGAGTAAGTAAACTGTTGTAGTTTGCTTGTTTATGAACATATTTTGATCAAATTTGGAAAATGCATGCATACTAAACTATTACATTTTACAAAAAAAAATACCTTTTTACCCTCCCTGTTTCAGCCAACCTAGTACTCGTTAAACTAATGTTATTTAAATAGGGAATAAATGTGATATTTTTAAGGAGACATTTTAGTGTAAATCCAGTCAGGCAAATGGAAATTCGCTTAGTCTGCAGGTTTGCTGTGGCAGGGGTATTTTCATTCATAGGCACCACATTTTTTGTATATAATAATAACTCAGGCACAGATTCAGCCTGATTCAACCCGTAATTTAAAAAAGACTTATAAATGAAATTTTTAAATTCTGTTACAGAAGACATGGAGAGTGAGGCAACTCTGATGATATTGAGTGATGAAGAACAAGATTCGATTGTAGAAGTTGTTGATGACAGTCTCAATCTAAGTAACGAAGTGAACGAGTGCAGATCACTCCCGTCTGGTCTTCAACAATTGTCTATAGCCGGACCTTCAACTTCAAATCCATCTGAGGGAGTTGTATGGTTTACCGCTGAAAAACAACCAGATTCACAGTCTAAAAGTAAAAGAAATGTCCCGTCAGTTCAAGTGCAGCCGACAAGGGTGGGTTTAACCATCTTCAATTAATAGTAGACTAAGAATACAATAATGGCATACATTGTATTGCAATTTGGACAGTGTGGAAATCAGTTAGGAAAAGAACTATTTTCGCTTGCTTTTAATGATTCGGTCAAATCAGATGTATCATATTGGAATAACTCTTGTGCCATGGACTGTTGGTTCGACCATAATAATGCCGGGCTGTTAAATGCAAGAGCAGTTGTAGTCGATACTGAGAGGAAAGTTATTACAAATAGTATTCAAAGTCAGAAAAGGAATTCCCTTTGGTCTTATGCCAGTGGGAATACGGTGTTTGGCAATGAGGGAGGGGCAGGTAACAATTTTGCTTTGGGATATTGTGAGAAAGGTCCTCAATTAAAAGATGAAGTGTTGGAAGTGTTTCGTCGCGAGAGTGAGAAGTGCGACAGAGTTGGGGGAGTCATCGGCATTGCAGGTGGTGCAGGCGGCACCGGTTCAGGTGTGGGAACTCATGTGTTAGAATGTGTACGAGACGTTAGCCCACACAAAAATGTTGTCAGCGTTTTGGTGACCCCTTATTCCACGGGGGAAGTAGTCACTCAGAATAACAATCTTCTGTTTACTATATCTAAGCAAAACAATTTTTGTGATGCAATTGTACTTTTCGAAAATGATGTAATAGCAAACTCGAGTAAAAACAGTTTTCAAGGTTGCAGTTTAGGTTTTACTGATTCAAACAAAGTTATTTCTGAATCGATTTTGTCATTTTTGCAACCGATAAAAAATGGATCTGTCGATTTATACAATCTTCTCTCGCAACTCTGCCCTCAGCCAAGTTTCAAACTTTTAACCATCTCAAATTCCCCTTTTCAAAATGAAACAAGATCTAAATTTGAACCGCAGGTTCACTGGAATACCGTTGAAAGGGAAGTTCTAAGAAGTATAAGATCTCGTGTTTCCGTCACCAGTGAAAACTGTGTTAGAACTGTTGCCAATGTAATCATTAACCGTGGTGAGAATGTTCCATCAAAGACAATATCAAAGATAATGTCTGCGTTTTCCTATCCACTGTGGATGCCAGTGAGTCAGAGATGCCTCGTCTACCATCAACCACGACCTTTGCTAGGTTTAGAGAAGCGAGTAGCAGTGGTTAGCAATAGTGCCAATATTACTAGCTTGTTGGATAGCTCTATTTCAAGAGCTTGGAAACTGTTCACAAACGATATGTATGTTCACCTTTACTATAAATTCGGCTTTACCAAAGACGATTTTATGAACATGTTTGTCAGTAGTGAAAAAATATTAAAAGCCTACAAAAGTCTTTGATGTTGAAACCTTGTTTGGTAGTTAATTTTGAATATTTTGTTTGCAATTTTTAAAGCAATCTTTTATCTTTGTTACAAAACAACAGGGACATACTATCGAAAGTCTTAAACATTTTGTGATAGTTAAATAAATAGTTATGGATAATGCCTCTTGAATATGCAATGTTCTACAATTTTTATAGTTGCTGGAAGAATAGTGTATCTTTAACTCAGCAAAGTAGTTTGAAAGAAGGTATTTACCGGTATTTCAACAAACAACTTCCAAGGATCAAAGTTGTTAATTCTTCATGTGTTAATGTTTTTTAGTGGTAATACTTTGTTGTGTAATCACTGGTGTATTGAGAAATTTACCTGAATAAATATTTGATTTGTAGGGAAGCCAAAGGATTAAAACAGTTCCAAATACGTTTGAGTTCGAAAGTTCCGAAGATAACAGCTACAAATGGTCAGAAAGAGACAAGCGATTGTTTTTGGCTGGATGCCTGGAATGTGGCATCGATGATGTTGACAGTTTAAAACGATATCTGCCTCACAAGAGGGAGCAGGATATTAAACGACAGATAAATATGTGGAAAGCAATTGCTTTAAAAAAAATTAAAAATGAACTTTCATCAGACAACGATAATTTAAATTACGATAAAGAGAAGATTAAGAACCTGGATGAATGGATTGAAAATTTCAGTAAAGATAAAAGTAAAGCAGAAAAAAGCGATATGAATGCTTTTTTAGATTATTTCTTGATAATTGCTGAATATGGAGATCTACCATCAGTGGAGGAATGTGGAGGAGTTGATCCCAGGTAATATTGGTTGTTTATTTATATTTATGGAATAAATATGCAAAGTTATTTTTTATAATCTGTAAATTATATTTGTTTAGTCATGTTGATGACCTTTGTGTAAAGCATTAGCACACTTAACTCATTGACGCTGGATTTTTTTTAATAAATACATTTTAGGTTTTGCCTTTTTGTATCTTATACATTTCAACACAATATGTACAGTTTTAACTAAAATTAAAAAATCTGTGTTCTCCTCCTCTATGCTAATGTAAAAAGAAGCAATTCAGTTGTGCAAACCCTGTTTAACTCAATAATTCCGTCAACTTCCACTCAAGCTAAACACAGTTTTATTTAAGGTGGGCTCTCCCCTTCATCTAAGCTACACATTATTAAACTTGTGGATTGCACATGTACAGAACCGGCGCATTTAGAATTACCTCAACACTACACTCATCAGTGCAAGGCGTTAGCCAACTGTTTAGTTAGCATTAGTTAAGGTAGTTTTACCGTACCACTTTTAGTCAAACAGGTCGATTGCTACTTTGCTACTAAGCACACAACGACATTAGCGCTTGCAGGTTAGGTTGATGAACTACTTGAGCGCAAGGGGGTTAGCAGTACAGCTACCTCTCCGCGTAAAGCGATGACACGCTACACACGTGAGCCGTCGTCAATGGGTTAAGTTAGGTCTCCTTTTTGCTCCATAAAGCTAAACAAAAATATAAGGTTCTTGTACAGATTGCCATATGTTTATGTCTGGATTTTCTTTTAATTTCTTCTTCTCCCTCAGTGTTTTAAATGAGACAAAGTGTGCTGTGTTTGTGTTTTGGGTGTTCTATGTTGAAACAGGAGTTCAACAATTTTTCTGTTCAGATTTTGAGAAACCCCTCTTTGTTCAAATTTCTTTGCAGGACATAGCCAGTTTCTCGACTGATCTAGGAGAAGGGGGGAAGGGGATCAAACAGCCCCAGGAACCAGCCTAGTGAGAGTTGGGAGGGGGGTAGCAAGAAGCTAACAGTTTTTTAATAAAACTATACTGTATATAAGTACGGGGTGAAAATGGTAAAACTAGCTTCAAAATTACAAGGCTTTAAAAAGGACCTATAAAAATACCCAGCCTCCCTCTATTCTCTATCTACACCTACAAGTAAAGCCCTCGCCTTGAGTGCAAAGAGATGATGCTACGTAACTGTAATGACGCCAAAGTGTGGTTTCTGAAACAAGAAAGATAAATGCTAATCAAATTTACTTCACATGTTCATATTTATAATTTACCAATATTAATTGCATCCAAAAATTATTTGTAGCATGAAATTTGGTTTTCACCTCACTATGATGGTTTTAGTCGGTTTACCAACGTTTTTTGGAGACCGAAAGCTACGTATTGCTGTCTATGAGGACTGGCATAGCTCTTTTAATTATATTTTCTACTTTTTAGGTGTTTTTTCTTCAAGAAGACTCCGAAATTTTGCATGTGACATTTCAACATTATAACTTTTTTGTGGATATATCTTACCGCTTAGGTGTTTTACATGTTGCAGGGCCATGTACCGGTACCTCTACTGCATGCTGAATGGTATCCCTCCATATGGATTGGACCCAAAAACGGCAAAAGTGATTCAAATGTGTATTAACAATGTTATGAAGATAATTAATAATCCCAAGATTGTTAAGGAAATGGGAGAAAAATTATTAGACCCACTGACCAATCCCGACAAAAACAAGTTTGGCAAGACTTATGGTAAAAAGGTAAGGCCTAATAATCATTTAGCAGATTTTGTGTGAAAATTATTGTTGTGGCCGGTTAGTTTTACTGTTGTTTTAAAAACTCAGCGTCTAGTAGGAATATTTTTTTTACTCCATTTTAAAAGACAAATTACATTAGTGAGTCATGTCAAAAGTGCATTAAAATAAAAATAAAACTTAGTTGTCACTGTTGTTGTTATAGGTACATCAAAGTCTAAAATACAGATAAGTTATTAAAAATAATTTGATGTCCAAGCACTGTTGCATATTTAAATAGCAACATGTGACAGTGTATACTGTATAGTAAAAACTTCTCACACTACAGTACGAAACTTTATTTCTTGCTGGTAATCTGGTACTGGACAAATCTGGTAGGCCTATATTTACAGTCCAGTTTTTTGAGGTCCAAATTAACAACATTAAACTGTTTGAAGCGTTGTACCGATAATTAACAAATCTATAGTTAGCAGTTAACCAATCTGTTTTTTACTAGTAAACAAAATATATAGTGTAAAGCCTCAGAAGAATGTTGTACGTCAAATCATCCTTTATCTTGACGCAGGTTTGTCTCTCAAAAGTAGTTGGACTACTCAAGGGATTCAATCTCTGGCGTCCACAAACATTTGAGACTTTTAAACTGCTTTCCTATAAGTGTTCAGTGTTCCTTGTAAACCCTTTCTTAAAAACGTTCTTGGTTAAAACTTTGGCATGTAGCTTATCGATTTGTCTCTTGTGTACTGTGTTATTAAGACACCTTCCGTTGCTATTCTATCTAAGAATGTAGGATGGCTTACTTGTTAAACCTTGTAAGTCTGAACACTTCAACTTTTCATGAGATGAGAAAAACTTTAATTTTGTTAAATAATTTGGTGTAAAAACAATTATAAATAATATTCTGTCCTTGAATCTTTTTAAATCACTAAAACCAAGATCCCCTAAAGGTCTAGTGGTAGGCGCTCTATGGACTTAATCACTCCGAATCACCAATGGATTTTATTTAAGTGATATTGCCGCAATCCTAAGGTCTAGCTTGAAATAATGTTAAAAACAATAAAACCCTCGAACCTAGCTTCCTAGGACAAAAAAAAAAAAAATACTTCCATCAGGATGGAAACAAGCTAGAATAGAAGTAGATGAAATAAGGAACACATCACTGGTCTCAGATTTTAACTAGCTCCTTTGGCTCCTACTGATTTGTGATTGATAAATTATCTACAATTATTTCAATTTAGATGTCTTAAACGATGTAACATAATATATCAATATTACCTACGACCAACTTTACTTTGGTTTACCTACATTTTATTTCAGAGTTATTAAAATGTTAGTAGCCACTTTAACTTAACACTAACTAAAACAACGTTTACCCTTATTTCTTTCTTGTCTAGTTCTGATATTGTTTATTTTTCAGGATAAGGGTGCTGGTGCTGAGGAAAATTTGTTTCTTTCGAGTTCTGTATACAACCCACTCAAGCTTTCAACTAAAGTGCCTATTCCAAATCCAAATGCTACTGGTACTTCAGATGAGGAAGATGCTGATTAAGAATTAAGTGAAAAAGTTCCTCACAAAAAACTAAATGAACACCTTTAAACGGAAAGGGACCAAGCACCATCGGTCTGGTTTTGAGAAAAAGGGGCTCAAAGTGTTTTGTGGGTCCAAAACTCCTTTACTACCTTACCTTAAGTATTTTATCATTTTTCATTTTTATACCTGTGCATTTTTTCTAATTAAAATCAACTGTTGTAGGCCTATAGTAACAGTGTGTATTTTTTAAAGTTATAAAAAATAGTGCTTGGTTCCTTTCTTTCTAAAGATTTGTTGATTTGTGAATTAATGTTAAAGGACCTAAGTCCATGTTGTCTGTTAATTTTATGGCATTTTTTTAAGTTTAGTAGTTTTATGAGTAAAAAGTAATATTAATAGAAAAATAAACCATAGTACCCTTTTTTTAATTATTTTCAATGACTAGTGAAAAGTAATAGTAAAACTCAAGTTGCGACTGAATAAATTGGTATGCTAATATACAAATTTTACTAAACTCAGGGTATATTTTTTAGTGTAACACATTGCTGGTGTGTAGGTTAATAATTTGCATGAAAATTTATTTCAAAATTCAAATCTGTGTTAAACCGCACTATATTATCGCACACACTGGGATCTTCAAAAAAAGTTTCTGTAAGATTGCTTACCGTACTATCAATTGGCATGAGAATTAGCATAGACTTTTGGGTCCTTCATTTTGGACTGGGAAACTCCTTTCTTATTTGGCTGTAGAAGACCCAAGCCATAAGAAAATACCGCTTTAGAACATGGTCTGCTTCTTGAAGCTTTCCTGAAAATGTTGATTTCCTGCCGAGAAAAGTGCTTCTTTTTGCACTTTTGATTTGATAAAATTTATTTTTCATCATTGATATTAGTTTTGCGATTTTTTTGGACTTAACTTTCAGCACTCAGGAAAAGTCTTTGGTTGTCACATTGTTTACTATGAATAAATACATTTATTCTCCTGGATGTTTTTTATTATCTTGATGCAATCCTCGTCAGTGTAGTTGGGTTTAAGAAGGCATCAACATTTCCATGTCATGTTTCAGCAAGACCCTACTTCCTGAGCTTTTTTCAGCTGTACCTTCAACAAAATTTTAAAAGTTAAAGTGACCTTTGTTAATTTTTCCCGAATGAACTCAACATCATAATCTGGCGCTTGTAACGTACAATATTTTGTAGGGATTTTTAGTAAAGTACCGTTTTTTGTAGATCAAACGAAAGTGTTCCCTTATTTGCCTCTTCCTCAGCACACCTTAAATCTTGATCAAACTCTTCTCTAACTTTTTCTACCGAAATTAAGTGTTCATCATGTTCCCGACTTTGGTTTTGTTTTATTTCTTCATTAGTAGCAGAATCCAATTGAGCTTTAGGATAATCACAGTTTGAATAAGTGCCCATTTTTGTGTGGTTTTTTTTTTCATAGATTATTTTATCACCATGGCAATAGGCATGACATTGCTGCCATGGTGTTGTATTAGAGGAGGCAATGATAATTAATATTTATTTAATAGTTGTTTTTTACACTGTCTTGTTAAAGCATAGAGTAAAAAGAACCATATTGTTTTATTCTTTTCTGTTTATTACAGTATACTCGATAAAGCATTTTACTTTTTTCTTGATCTCTTCCTGCTAATTGACAACACTAGTTTAAGCAGATTTGTATTACTATATAAGATAATGCTCACCAAGTTAGCGCAAATAACTCAACTCAATTTTGTCAAAAATAGCGCTTGGTTACTTTGCGTTTAAAACATCCAAATGTCTTGTGTTAGACATTTATTTTTATGTATGTATTTTATGAAAGATGATAATGCAAGTACAATTTTTAGTTATGCGTACATTTTTTTTACTATTTGTAGTTAAGAGAGTTGTAAAATCTCTGTAATAGTTTTGAGATAAACAAGTTTTCATTTTTTATGTTGCCTATATTTATTTCCTTGTTGAATTCAGTGAAATTATGTTAAACCTTTGACTGTGGGCACGCTAATATGAAGGAGCCATCAAGTTACCTTGTTGAAGTTGAAGCCAGTTGCAGTTTGTAATTATCGAAGATTATTGAGCCACCAACAGAATGTGGTCCTGTCGAAAATCCAACTTTTCCTTTACATAAATTTAAATTGTAAACTTAATCTTTTAAACAATTCATAAACTGCAAATAACAGACTTTTGACTTTTGGCAGTTTAACACTCAGTATAAATATATGTTTTCCGCAACTAAAAAAATGTTTTTGGCTATAGCTGGTTGTTATTGATAATACTATCATCATTGTCATTATTTGAGAGAGCGATGGACTATTAGATGCATATTTAAAGATGAAAATGAATTTAAGCTGAGTGCAGAATGTAGTAAGATGGTTTTATGTGTCCTTGTTATTGTTTTTTTTTTTTCAGGGCAGGACTAATTTAACAATGTAAATGGTTAATGGTTTGTTTGGAAATTTCATCCTCATTAATTTGCCTAGTCTACTTTTCTATCGGCACCTAATTAATTTACACTGAGTTGTTTTTTATCTGTTGATATAAAAATTCTATATCAGTAATTGGCATAATGATTGGGGCAAGAGGGACTATTACAAAATTTTTTGACGAATTAAAAAAATATCTTCCATCAAAATTAAAAAAAGAAATAGGTATCATAAAAGTGTTAAAAGGATCATGAAAAACCATTCAAAATCATTTATATGGACAACGTTATTAATCTAAAGTTACATATTATTTATATCATAAATTAATTTTTTTTGTTACTACTGTGTCTAATAGGTAAAGTTTATTTAATAAACTCAGTTTTCAAAATAAAACAGAGTGCATGAAAGATTTTATTATAATTGGTAGGGTAGCTGAAGCTGAGAGGTCATAGTTTTTTTTACAGTCTAAAATGGTGATTCATGCTTGAGAAAAGCAGAAGCTTGCAACTGGACCCACCAGCCCTGACCCTTGGCCATAGTTAAATAAGGGCTTTTATAAATGGTCTCATAAAGAAATTGTTGATCTTAGTAGTAATGCTAGACAGATCATAGGTTCATGAATCTGTGTCACTGTAGCATTCCTAAGATTATTAGTAAGATACCAGCAACAGTATTGGACACATGAGGCCCTACACTACACTGTCGCTTGGTCACTAAATGCATTTAGTAAAAAAAATGTGGAGCAAGCTGTCACCTTACGTTAAGCTCAAACCTGAGGCAGCTGGACAGCTCTTTTCCAGCTGATAGGAACAGAAACTTAACAGAAGAGGCGTCACACAGCCATAGATTGGGGGGGGGCATTGCCAAGGCACCACTAGAAAAAAACATTTATTGTTGCTTGGCTACACAAATTGGTATGACTATTGACATCATGGCCCCCACATTTAATTGTGGGCCCTGTTACCAGGATCTGGCTCGGGCCCATGCGTATTAATATTTTGCCCTGTAAAAGGGTTTGGCTATCTTAACTGCTATAATTGTACTTTGTACTATATGGAGTAGGAAAAAAACTTTCGTAAATCGAGTTTAACAGCTTACACCAATGAAATCATATTTTATTTGGTGACAATTTTCATCAAGAATTTTAACAATTCTACATTTTTTGGGAGTGGATGCCTGAGCTGCCGAACTTGCGTGATTAGTCACGGAGGAAAACGAATGTGCACGAGTAACGCCGAGAATGACCGATGCTGTCGATGCCGATGCTATCCAATCCATGCTGACGTAGTACAGTATTATACCAAGTGAATTGGGAAGAAAACTTTTAAACTCCAAAAGTAAAGAATTTTTAAGTTTGTATCAAATAACCTAGATAGCTGGCTGTTCTACTGTTGTATATTAATACATACATACGCACCTATAGTATTTAAATATAAATTAGCAGCTAGCCAAGAATCTAGAATTAATACATTTTAAATTATTTAACTTTGTTTTTTGTAAAAAATATATATTATTTTTTATCTTCAATTTATGATCTGCTGTAAAGTAATCTTCGATGGAAAAAAAAACGGGTAGGTCCGGGGCCCCCTGAGGGCCAGGGCCCTGTGTGACCAGAGTTGCACCAGCCCCACCCTTGTGGGAGCCATGATTGACATAGACTAACCAACACAAGTAGACTTCTCATCCCATTGTAAATTTTGAAGCTCGTTTTTCATGCCTAGTTCATGTACCACATACAAGCGAGATAGCGAGATACCACACTGGGCGCTATAGTGTCGACGAAATTTTGTTTCTATTATTTTAGGGTTAATTTCTTGATTTGTGCTTTACTGTTTGGTTAAATAACTAGGGGACAATTTATTGTTTATGATTAGATCGTATTATTTGGTTAAACGAGGTTTTAAATGACTGTATTAACGGGAAACAAATTGTAAACAAAACACGACCTCTACATAAACCGTACAGAACTAACAATAAAATTGTCTTCAGCTGTTCCATTAGGATGATGAATCTACTAAGGGAGTATGTTTTATCTATGCTATTGACTATGTGAGGCCATAGATAAAACATAGAGGCCTATGAACCCTCTATGATATTATCAACATATATAATCAATATTACCATTACCATCTTGAAATTTTCTATAACCGACGCTTCATTCTTTTTTTAGATTTACTGACGGGATCTTTCAACTTTCAATACAATTTACCACCCATTGTGTATTGACAAGATAGATAAATATACAATAGTCGATCCTACTTATCCACACATTTTTATATGATGCGTGTATTGAACTATTATTATTTATCAGTACAGTAGCATTAAAATTACATTTAAATCCAATACTACTAACTGAGAGATTAAATGGGCCAAGCCAAGATTTAGAATTACCTGTCTGAAAATCTGGCTTGTCAGACATTTGGACATCGCTGATTGGTTGTTTTAGAATGCCGTGTTTGAATCTGGTTGGTGGAATTCGACCAATATACATCGTCGGATTCAGCCCTAGAAGTAGTAGAAGTTGTTGATCCCGTTTTATCAAGAAGCGTCGAGAACTCAGTGATCCGGTTCGGAAAAAGATTAATTTTATTTAAACTGTTGATTGAGTTGTATTAAATTTTATTGCACGTTGTGTGTAATAGACTTACAAAAATGAGGAGAAGAAATTCTCACTTGTTTCTGTTCATTTTAGCTGTGTGTTTGTCAGTTGGTAAGTAGAATTTTTGAAACATAACCACAAAACATTTCCTAGGCGTCACTGTCTGCCGGAATAATTTAATATTAACAAGTTTCAGTAAATTGGGAAGCTCAATAACTCGTTATTTTTTAATAAAACTTAATTCTCGATTTATTCAACTTTTCAGAATATTTTTAACACAATGTAGAATTTCATTAAGATTGTTAACTTAATTAGCAAGATAACTTAGGGTAGCCTATAACTTATTGCTTTATTGTTGCAATTTGACATGTTTTGGTCGGTACAATTCATTGACTAACTTTCTATCAAAAATAGAGTGGCCAAATCTTTCCCAGACACACCTGGGACCCCTTACTTAAATATTTAATCTCCAGGCCTAAATACCAGTTTTACCAGGTTGCAGAATAGGCTAAGTAAGTTATGTACAGCTGTGATATTCAGTCAACTTAATAGCCTACACAAGGGCCGGTTCAGGCGTTTTATTTAAAGCCGAATTCGGCAAGGAAAATCCAGTGGCGGCGATAAGAGCCCGCAGGCCTCCCCGCAAGTTTGTTCACCGGGCCCCCTCCCAATAATCTTAAAAAATATATATATAATATTATAAAACATGTATTACCGCCAAAACTTGCACTTTAGCTTGGTATGGCGTCTCCCGTGGCGTCATCATCGTCTTCCATGATCGCGTCAAAATGACCTACTTAGGCTATGACATCATCAGATTACAACATTATCGTCTGCTCGCGCTCGTCTCCCTCGTTCACGGCCCAATCCCTAATATCTCCCGCCCCGCGACCCGTGGTGACGGGGAAATCATTTTTTCCGCAATCGCGGCAAAATCCTAAATAATATCTCGCTTGCAGTAAAACGTCAATAACGTCTTCCGCAATCCGGCAAAATATTGAACGTCTCCTGCGGAGACATCGTATCGTCACTCGCCGGGAAATGTTCTCGTCGTTATCCGCGATCACGGCAAAAATGTAGGCCTAATCTTTCAATTTCGTGAGCGTGATCCTCACAGACATAAAAGCTTTAATTTTAATTGGGCATTATTGTACCTATTGAGAAAATCGGCTTTAGAGCTCGATTTTCTGACTTTGTGCTTGATCTCTCAAACTTATATACAGGCTCTGCTTGAGTGCTCGGCTCGAAAATCAACATTAGCCTATATAAAAATCAACTGTTTCCAAAGCAAACCGATTTTGAACCGCTCTGATTTGGCCCTCCCGAGGCATATAAGTACCGGTAAGTAAAATTTCTTACCTGACTCAAAGTAAACAAATCTAAAGTGCAGCCTCCTAATAGTAAGGAATGAAGTGAAATGAAAATCCTTCTTTAGCGTCAATGAAAGAATGGAATTATTTATTAGCTAGTGCATCAGCACCTAGGTTAATTCGCTGATTTGATCGTAAAAAATTGTCAAGTTCACTAAGTTTTAAATCAGCATTGAGGGCCCTCTCTTGTGTGCCCCACTGGGGCCTAGGAGGATTAACATTAATGTTTTATCCTCCTAGACCGGGGACACATTGGTTCTACATACAGCCCTATTATAAATAGCGCCTTCACGCAGTCCATGAGGACTGTTGATGCAACCTGCATGACTGATGACAATTCTTTTACTTAGGTTGGTAGAGAGTTTAAATATCGATCGGCCAAATAATGGTGTCTGTTAACCCTTAGAGTGCCAGGCGAGAAATAAAAGTAACGCTCAAAAAATGCCGATGATTTTTCCCGAAGGTCGCGCTAAAAATGTCGAGCGCGATCTGGCGATTTTTAGGTTAAAATTTCGTAAAAATTGAATTTTCGATATTTCGACCAACGAAAATCGATGTATCGCATCTAGTAACTTTCGACTCAATGTTAATAGGCTATATGGGTTAAAAGAATCCGAGTACCCATTCGGTTGTTATGCCAACTGTTCGATCATTACGAAACGTCCGGCTCCGGACGTTGGCACTTTTGGCTCGTTCTAAAAACGTCCGGTCGGCCGGACGTCGGCCGGACGTCGGCACTTTTGGCTCGTTTTAAAAACGTCCGGTTCCCCGGACGTTGGCACTCAAAGGGTTAAGCTGTTGTAAACTACCTACTTGTCCTATTGCTCTTACTGGGTTTAACAAATTTTCGGCATAAAAAAAACTTATGGTAATTTTCATATAAATATTGTTATGATAGGGGGCCCGTGTGGCTGAGCCTGTCACACAATTGCGGGCCCGTGTCCCGGTAAAATTTCTCGAAAAATCCCAGTCAGGGCTCACGGGCCCCATAGCTCGCGGGCCACTCCGCACCGCAGGCCCGCTGGGAAAATCGGGTATAACTACATAAGTTAAGTGACTCGGAGAAGAATGTATGAGACAAAGCCTATTGTACATTTTGTATTGGATGGTGAATAAGTTAAAGCTTTTGAATCTTTTTAATCTTTGACTCAAACAAAATCGACAATACCACAGCTGTATTCTTCTGCCAGGAAAACCCGCCCAAAATGTGTTCAGTTTCGCAGTACCTTAGTTAGCCTAATTGTTTTAGTTTTATAAGCCTTTGATGACACTTGTTCCCCCCTAATGTTTATGCCTCAAAAAACCTCAAAACACAAGTGCCGCTCTCAAAATTTATAAAATTAGGTTAAAAATTTACATACAAGGATAACTAACCGAAATTTGGTGATCTTACTTACTTTTTGACGGGGGAATTCAAAAATAACATTGTTATAGCCCTAAGCTGGAGTTCTGGGAAGGGGGGGGGGGGGGTAGGCCTACACTTATCCTGTGAGAAAACACGTTAGGGGCAAGTGTATGCCATCTTTTTTCCCATGTGCAAGTGTACGCCCCCTCAATAACTGATCAATTATCTAAGAAAAGAATAAAGAAAACGTTGTTTTGCTTGAATGACAAGAAAAAACTTGCACTTTGTAAATTTTTTTTAACTAAATTTACGCCCCCTCAGCAGTGAGAGTATGCTACCCTCTTATTAGGGAATATTTACTAGCAAGTAAAGAGTTGCTTTTATTCACAAGAGTTTACTTGGAGGGAGTTTTTTTACTTGCTAGTAAATACTTGCTGTAGGCTACTTGTTTTTATTCACTCGGCCCTTAGGGTCCTGCTGTCAGCTATAACTTTGGCCTACTCTAGCTAGGCCTAAGTTATATCTTAAGTTAACATATTCCAAGTTGCATTGATTGATTTAGTCGGGGCGGACCCTGTCCTTATACATGTCAGTTGCATATGGGCTTTTTATGCCTAATATTTCATTTCTGATTTAGTTAACTTAGCATGTGTTTTTATAGGTGTCTGTAGAGGTGAAGATGAAATAATCGAAGAAACTATTGATATAGATTTGGGCAGCAGCAGAGAAGGATCTAGGACAGGTTAGTTCCAACTGTGAATAATTTTAGCCTAAATTACTTAGCTGGGTTGTATTATGATGTGTAGTGGTGACAAGTGAGACGTGATCGACATTGTTGCAGGGACGTCAATGCTTAATGTATTGCGCCTGAGCATCTTCAAGTTCGATAATTTAATGTGACAAAAATTAAATCTCTTGTAGCCTTACCAGTTAAAATAGGCTAACTCAACTATATAGGCTTTCCTCATAGGCTATTTGTTTTTTGTCTAGATGCGGAAGTTGTGGAAAGAGAAGAAAACATGATCAAACTAGATGGACTAAATGTTGCTCAAATCAAAGAAATGCGTGACAAAGCAGAGAAGTTTGCATTCCAGGCAGAAGTCAATAGAATGATGAAATTGATCATCAACTCTTTGTACAGAAATAAGGAGGTAGGCACACATTTGAGTAAATTTCATGTAAACTTACTGTAAATTTTAATCCTTAACTCAAATAAACTTGTTATGTTTTTTGTGGATCACTCCAACTCTACCTAAAGATACTGTATAAAATTTAGTATGGTTGCTAAAAAGTTTTCAAATATAGCATGGAGTTCAATATCAACCTAAGTTGTAAAAATTATCCTTAACAATCAAGAAATAGGTATGGTTTGTGTTTAACACACTCAGTCCCGCGTGATGAGACACAGTGCATACAGAGGAGTGTGCCGACTGAGACTGAACCTGTTGAGTTAGTTCTCTAAAGTAAAATTTAATTAAATATAGTATTCTAACTTATCTTATGTCTTTAAGATTTTTCAATGCTCAAAAATTAAATATTGTGGGCTGAAAATAATAGTTAATCTTGTTTTGATAGATTTTCCTCCGAGAGTTGATTTCAAATGCTTCTGACGCCTTGGACAAAATACGAGTGCTTTCTTTAACAGACTCAAATCATCTTTCTGCTACTCCAGAATTTTCAATCAAGATCAAGGTAAGTTAATTAACATATTTCTGTCAGCCTGTTTCTATCTCTTATTTGCTTGAAAAACAGATGCTCATAAAACATTATATAGTGTTTGACATTATAAGTTGAAATCAAAGATAGAATGCTTGAAATACTCCGACAATGGAGTAATATCCAAAACGGCCGTGGTGCAGTATCATCACCTATGATTGCAAAGTCAATAGGATTAAATATATTTTTATATATGTGAAATTGATAACCCCATTAATCATAGACATTACTGGGACATTTATTTCCCTGGGAACTGGAATAACTAATAAATAGTCTAACCATTGATTATGGAGTTTTCAGTCAGTCAAAAACAAATGTTAATTTTATTCTAGGCTGACAAAGACTCAAAAATGCTACACATCACAGACACAGGCATAGGAATGACTCAGAAGGATTTGGTCAACAATTTGGGAACAATCGCCAAGTCTGGAACTGCCGAGTTCCTGAGCAAGATGCAAGAGTCTGGCACTACTGACATGAATGACTTGATTGGACAGTTTGGTGTTGGCTTCTACTCAGCATTTTTAGGTTCGTTCTGAGACCTTAGTCTAAAGAATCTGACTATTCTAGTTAGGTGGTGTTTAAAAGCTCATCTTCAATTCATTTGATTGTACTATATCAGGAACTCAGGCCGAGTAACAGAAACTAAGATTTTTAAAACTATCTCAATTATCAAAACCAATTATTTTCCATAGGCCTAATTTATTTCTTAAAAATTAAGTGTAGGCTATAAATAGGCTAAGGTAGTCTATTATCACATTTTTTATCTTGTACATAAGTTTTAGGTCTCATGTACCTAATCATACTAATTCGTGGAAGTATTGATCCCAAGTAGGGATTGGGCTCTACTTGGTTTTTATCCAGACATAAAAATATTATTTTTAAATAAGTAAGATACGGATAATTTCCTATGGAATTCATCTCTTCAAAAACGTTCATTTTGGAAAATGTGTAAGAGATTCAAATACATTCAGCCATGAAGTTGTTGAACAGGTTATGTCAAAACATTATTTTAATCACTGACAAACACCACTCACTTCACACTTCACATCACCACAAACATCACTTTGTCTTAGGCCAAATTGCAAAGAATTAAAACCTTATTGAACTCAAAACTAAAACTGTGCAATAATGTAATCTTACCTTATACTAAAGAACGTCAGGTCTACAGAAAGTGGACTAATTTATTGTTTAAAATGTATTTAAGAATATTTGCATTCATACAATATATTGCTGTGCAGTGGCTGACCGAGTGATTGTAACCACGAAACACAATGAGGACAAACAACTAGTGTGGGAATCGGACGCCAATAGCTTCCAGATCGCAGAAGACCCTCGGGGTGACTCACTCAAACGTGGAACTCAAATCAGGTAGGAATTTATTCAATCTAAAAATAAAAAGCTGAATATGTGGTACTCCTATGTTTTGAGAATTAGCACACTGTAGCGCTCTCAATGGAAGTGTGTTTCGATTAATTTTTAATCCTTTTCCATCCATAATGGCTACAGCTTATTGAATGTATAATCCACAGAAACTTGGCCATATTTTACTCTAATCATTTCCTAACTAAAACATGATATGATTGCAGTCTGCAACTGAAGGATGAGGCTGGTGACTACCTAGAGATTGATACTCTACGAAACCTCATCAAGAAATACTCTCAGTTCATCACATTCCCCATCTATCTCTGGTCTAGCAAGGTAAACCTGATTTCATGATTACTGTATGTTTACAAGCCTAGGGTTTTCTCAATCCGTCAGGTGGCTAGCTGTAGGCCTACTAGCCGCGGTCTTTTGCATGGCTTGAGTAAATGTCTCACATGTTGCCCTTCAACGTAAAAACACTGGCAATACTTGAAAGGTTAGTGGTACTGGCAGAAATAATACATGATTTTACACAAAATGTTTGTTTTTATGTATGCTTAGTGGTGTGGCCCAGTGAGGAATTTTGAAACCAAAATAAGAGCTTGTGGGTAAAAACTTCCACAATTGCTGTGGAGCCAATAGAGAAAGGCGGCTAGTCACCGACAGCAGGATATTGAAATAATGTTGCATTTCTTGTGTCAACAAATTGGCCAGTACGACTAATCAATGTGCAAAGGTTCATTAATTTTTAAAAATTGTTCATATTATGCTGAAATGGCTATACAGTTTTTTACTAAGCAGTATGGTTTCAAGTATTTTGGGGTTTCCTATTTGGCATTTGGTTTGACTCTGTTTGCTTTCAAATGAATGTTGTGAATCTAAAAAATATTCTTCCAAAACGTGAATTCTTTACAGATCCCTTAATCTGTTTTTGTTTATTAATAAGTTAAAGTTTTTTTGTCAAAGCTCAAAATTACTAACATATAATGGGAAATGGTGATGCTGAAAGTAGTTTCCAGTAACTTTATAATATCAGTTTGTCACTAATATTTTACAATTATTTACCAAAGAGTTTTTGTTGTATCACCAATAGAACTATACAATAATTATCTATTTAAATTCTTTCTGTTGTTTATTTTTTTATGATTTTTCTCATTAGTTTGTATACTCTAACTTGTAGCTAGAAACGAAAGTTCTTTTTACTGAATAGATACATTGATTACTATAGGCTACTAAGTTCAGGTTTTACATGGGGGAACCATTTGAACCCGTTAATCTCAACAATTTTTAAAAATGAGCATTCTATTAACTATTAAATTTTAAATTATCTTTTTAAATATATAGACAGTGACAGAAGAAGTTCCTTTGGAAGAGGGAGAGGAAGAAGAGAAACCAGCGGAAGAGCCAAAAGATGAGGAGGCTGAAGTGGAAGACGCAGATGAAAAAAAAGATGAAGATAAACCAAAGACTAAGAAAGTGGATAAGACTGTTTGGGACTGGGAGATTATAAACCAGAACAAGCCTATTTGGACGAGAAAGTAAGTCTGTCTCGATGACTACATTATTTTAGATTCAAGTTTATTTGTCACTGGGACATTTTGAAACAGCTAAAGTAGGTAATTCTATGTCAATTGCAACAGCACTTAATTTTAGCAACATTTTGTTTCTTGTTCTCATCACTATTGTTATTACAACATGTGCTATTTAAATAAAAAGCATCGGCAAACATAATTATTTCTCCCTCTAGCTTGACATTGAAATATTGAACATTCTACCATTATGAGCAAAATGTGTTTTATGAAATTTTATAGCTTTTTATGAGGAAAATCACAAAATTATTTTAACCTTTGTTTTGTAATTTTTACAGCGTTTAAAAGGGTTGTGTCATTTTGTTCAGGGTGAAAAGGACCATAATATATTTAACTTTAATCAAAATCATAGCATCCGTTATTGTGAATATCACATTTTCATTTTTAGCGAATTTCCCATATAGGGAATAAGCTATTACCGTAGTACTCATGGTAAGACCTGGACGCGGGACCGATTTTTTTTTTCGTTTTGAGGTCCCTAGAGGCCAAAAACAACATCCGTTCAAATTCATATATATATATATATATATATTTATATATTTATATATATATATATATATATGTGTCCGTCAGCACGATAACTCGAGCAAGAATGATCCGATTTTGATGAAATTTGGTACAAACGTGTAAACGTACGTTTATTCGAACGAGTTCGCGATCCAGCATGATCGGACCATGGGAACGGGGGTTTTATGGGGTAAAAATAGGTTTTTCCCATTTTTGACCCAAAAAACATAAAATTTAGCAATTTTTTTCCAAACCATTTTGTAGAGCTTAAAAAAACAAATAATTTAGTATATTGAAGCGTTATTATGCGCCTAATGGTTACGGAGAAAATACCAAAAAATTGTACATTTAAAATTCCCATGTTATTCTTATGGAGAATAAGTAAACTGTTGTAGTTTGCTTGTTTGTGAACATATTTTGATCAAATTTGGAAAATGTTTTTATTTCTTACTAACTATTCACATTTAAAAAAAAAAAAAAAAACAGTTTTACCCTCCCTGATGCAGCAAACCTAAGTACTTGTTAAACTAATTCTATTTAAATCAAGAATAAATGTTATATTTTTAAGTAGACATTTCAGTGTAAATCCTATCAGTCAAATGGAAATTCGCTTAGTCTGCAGGTTTGCTGCGGCGGGGGTATTTTTAACTACCTACCGTTAAAAATTAAATGTCATAAATGAAAATTCCTTGAGATACCGGTACCATGGAATAGTATTGATTGTTACTACACTACTAGTATAATGTTGATTGTTGAACATTGTGCAGGCCTGCTGAGATCGAGGACAGTGAGTACAACGAGTTCTACAAGTCGCTCACTAAGGATCGTCAGGACCCACTGGCCAAGGTACATTTTGTGGCTGAAGGTGAAGTGACGTTCAAGTCTCTGTTGTTTGTGCCTCAGAACCAGCCCAGCGACTCTTTCAACAGATATGGCACAGTCACCGACAACATCAAGGTACGTTGTTGATATTTGCTACGCAAAATAATCCTTTAAGTGAAGCTGGTGTATATTAAATTGTAGTAGGCTATTCTAGGGGAAAGCCAAGTGGTTGATAGAGGCATGTTTGTTTGGTTGATCTGAGAGGTCAAGGTGCACATGATAATTTCACTGGTATTTTTCTATATAAATACTATAGAAATGATCGATGAAGAATGCCATTTAACATTAAAATCGCTCTTTTAACTATGTTCAACCATTGTTCAACTTAAATTAAAAATTGGTTACAGCTGGTACATATAGATGGGATGTCTACTCTGGTTTATTTAAATCAATACGTTCAGTTCGAGGTTTCTACAGCTCCTGCATATCACAGATCTCTCAAGTCTCTTATATTGCACTTGTACAGAAGGTGCTTTAGACATTCAGCTATACTTATATATTTCTCATTGATTAACAAACCTGGGGAGCGAGCTGGCGTAGTGATTAGAGCGTGGGACTTCAGTCCCTGAGGTCTTGGGTTTGATCACTGCCAAGACACCAATGGATTTTATTTAGGTGACAATGCCGCAACCCCTAGGTCTAGCCAGAAGTCATGGGAAAAACATTCCCAGGCTTGTGCCTAGCGTCCTAGGACAAAAAAATTGATTACCAAACCTGATTAGACTCAATCAACCTGGTAACATAATATCTACTATACAGTGTGTGCTATTTGCAGCTGTACGTGCGTCGGGTGTTCATCACGGACGAGTTCACAGACATGCTGCCCAAGTATTTGTCATTCATCCAAGGAGTCGTGGACTCTGACGATCTACCTCTGAACGTCAGCAGAGAGACACTGCAGCAACATAAGCTGCTTAAGGTCATCCGAAAGAAGCTCGTGCGCAAGGCCCTCGACATGATCAAGAAACTCGAGCCGGAGGAGTTGAAGAAGTTCTGGAAAGAGTACTCTACAAAGTAAGTGTAGTTATCACTTAACAATTGCTACGCAAGTGCATTGTACCGTAGAGCTCCAACTATCTGCATCAGTTATTAACAAATAAATTAAATAATAACCCTAATAACCCCCATCCTTTAAACCCTCTGATAGAAGCAGTTTTCGTCCTCACTGGAAAAATCTTTCAACTAGCAATATACCTCCTAACCACCCTGCCTGTCAGATTTATGTATTTTGGACTTTTCTCTTACACTATCACTATGTTTACAAGTTGTAATGTTCTATTTTTTACAAATTCTGTTTAGGGTTAGATTAGGACTGACAACAGAAACAAACTCTTATGCTGCAAAAAACTCAGTAATTACTAGTTTAAGCACTAATACACTGATATTTATTTCAAAAGTACTGCAACCTGAACTAGGTTAACTTGAGAAAGGTTGACAATGTTAATTATACTAATCGAGGAATCTTGTAAACCACTTTACCTACTTAAACATGTTTTTACAAGAGAATAAACAATATGTTTGATTTCAGCATCAAGCTGGGAGTTATTGAGGACACAGCCAACAGGGTTCGCCTTGCTAAGCTGCTCAGGTTCCAATCATCTAAGGCGGAGGAGGAGACCACTTCACTGGCTGAGTATGTTGAGAGGATGAAACCAAAGCAGGACCATATCTACTACCTGGCTGGCTCATCCAGGAAGGAGGTAAGTCCTGAGATTGACTGGACCTTGATTGAATTAAATTTAAAATAACTTTATTGGTATATATATATTTATATATAAGTAGATATGTTTGTACGTATAAGTAAAAATCGGGAATTTAACTATCTTCCTGGTCTGCCTGTGTCACTGAGGAGTTGTTCACTGATCTGTCTGTGCTACTCAGGTGGAGAGTTCCCCGTTTGTGGAGCGACTGCTGAAGAAAGGCTACGAAGTATTGTACCTGGTAGAGGCTGTGGACGAGTACTGTCTGTCTTCACTGCCAGAGTTTGAGGGCAAGAAGTTCCAGAATGTGGCGAAGGAAGGGTTCACCCTGGAGGAGGACAAGAAGAAGTTGGAAGCCCTCAAGGAGAAATACGAGGACCTCACTAAGTGGCTCAACGATGTCGCTCTGAAGGACAAGGTAAAGTGACCTTTGTAAGTTTGAGGAAACACCAAAGTGTTTTGATTAAGCCAAAGGCATGAATAACTTTTGGTATGAAGCATAGCAAATTAGCTCATGTTAGTAAACGAAAAAGTCCAAAATATTGTGTTCCTCTCCTTTAAGACATAGGTTAAGATAAGTTGCTACATATGATCATGTAATGAGTATTTTGTTGCCCCACAGATCGCTAAGGCGCAAGTGTCCGAGCGTCTGACAGAGTCACCGTGCGCACTGGTCGCCTCAATGTTCGGCTGGACTGGCAACATGGAGCGCCTCGCAGTGTCCAACGCACACCAGAAGGCTGACGACCCTCAGCGCTCGTACTACCTCAGCCAACGCAAGACTCTGGAGATCAACCCCAGACATCCTCTCATCAAGGAGCTGCAGAAGAGAGTAGCTGACAACCCAGAGGACGAGACTGCCAAGAATATGGCTCTCATGATGTTCAGAACTGGTGAGTGACACAAACATACAGTAGATCCTCTCATTTGCTGCTGTTGCGTTATGGCCTAGAGCAGGAACGGCCACTGCCCACCCATGACAATGCCGCACACTTTGTATTAACCGACCCTCAGATTAACTGCATGGGCCTGGATAAAATTGAGGTTGATTCGTCATTATCCTTCTACTATGTTTTTTCCATCTAAGTATTCATGTGTAAAATATGCTAAAAAGTGTTTTTGTTAAGTGTCTTTGTTGTGTTACAGCTACTTTGAGATCCGGCTTCATGCTGCAAGACTCAGCAGAGTTTGCCCAAACTGTGGAAGACTTGATGAGGGACACCATGGGAATACCCAAGGATCTAGCGGTTAGTATTCTAGTATATTTAATCTTGAAATGTATCAAAGACTCTGAGGCTGATGAAAAAAGGATCATATTATTAATTCTGTAACATATTATTGGATTAAGATTGAGTTCATTTTTTGCAATACTAATTGGTTTGAAAATCTATGTGAAAATAAAAATTGCTTGTAAAACTGCTTGATAAATGAGAAGAACCTGATTCTGATATTCTTGGATATTTAAAGCTCACCATGAAATTCCTCCAAATACCAAAACCTGAAAATCTATTTTTCCTACCTTTTGGCCAAATTATACTTGTTATATTCTCGTTGTATTGCAATTAAAACCACACACATTGTTTGTGTATGTCATAAAAATAGTTTAGAAAGTTTATTAGACATAAAGAAATTGTAAACAGTATAGCCAAGCAGGCGTAACAAACTAATGACGAGCTACTCACAAATTAACTATCTACCAACAATGCAGAGTAGGAATTAGTTTGTGCCTTCAAGTGGTTTCTTGTGAGGCTATTATCACTTACTTGCTTATTGCATTTTTTGCAGGTTGATGAAGAAGAAGATGATGGAGAGGAGGCGGAGGCAGATGAGAAGGCGGAAGAAGTCGGAGCGGATGAGGATCAGGAGGAACACGACGAACTGTAACCGCAAACATCTCAAATCTAAAGACTGTGGACTAATAATTTAATTAATTAATGTATATTTGTATATTTAATTTAAGTGTGTGTGAGTGATGATAGGAATGCATGTTGCCCGTGGAGTATTTTGTACACTGATACATACTACGTATGTATTGATAGCATAATTCGATTAGTGTTTAGTTTCTGAATATTTTGTGCTGTTTTATTTAATTAAGTGAGACCACCTGTGTTAGCTTTGTTATAAAAAATATATTTATATAGATTTATCATTGGTGATTTTTCTAAATCCCTGATTATATGCTTTTGGAATTATTGGTAGCTCAAAGCAGTTGTAAAAGTGGGAAAAAGGTGTAAACTATAGCTGATGTTAAGCTACTGAGCAGCTGACATATTTACATTCTTAAACAGCATTTATACCAGAGTATACAACAATACCCCCGTCGCAGCAAACCTGCATCCTAAGCGAATTTCCATTTTTACCCGGCTTGATTTCTACTAAAATATTCCCTATAAATTTTCAGATTTATTTCCTATTTAAATAACATTAATTTTAGTGAGTAGTTAGGTTTGCTGCTACGAGGAAGATGTTGAGATGTGTTTTTGCAATTGAAATATTGATAGCTTAGTATGAAATAAACCAAATTGCCAAATTTGATTAAAATATATCCATAAACAAGCAAACTAGAACAGTTTATTTATTCTCCATAAGAATAACATGGGAATTTTAAATTTACAATTTTTTAAATTTTCTCCGTAGTCAATGAACATTCAAAAACACTTCAATATACTAAATTATTTGTTTTTTTAAGCTCTTCAAAATGATCTAGAGAGAAATTTAGAAATTTTAAGTTTTTAGGGTCAAAAAAGAGAAAAACCCATTTTTACCCCATAAAACCCCCCATAAACCCCTGATCCCATGGTCCGATTATGCTGGTTCGCGAACTCGTTCGAATATATGTAGGTTTACATGTTTGTACCAAATTTCATCAAAATCGGATCAATTTTGCTCGAGTTATCGCGCTAACGGACACATATATAAATATATATATATATATATATGAATTTGAACGGATGGTGTTTTTGGCCTCTGGGGACCTCAAAACAAAAAAGTAAATCGGTCCCGGGTCTAGGTCTTACCATGAGACCTACGGTAATAGCTTATTCCCTATATGGGAAATTCGCTAAAATCCGGTGAATATGGCTTATAAAGAGTGATTTAAGAGTATATTTACGCTTCAAGGTTGGAAGTAGGTGTTTATGGTACGAGAGCATGATACTGTAGTTCCCAAGTGAGTTCCCATAAACACCTTTATAGATGAGATGAGCCGTGATGGGTACAGCAGCTAGTACACAAATAAATTAGCTATTTGTCTAAAACTGGCAACCACTTGGAACTATGGAATGGCAACAACTTCTATCAATAGTAAAACATCGTAATTCAAGGGAAATCAAACTCATTTAATTTTTTTAAACATTTATTTAACAAGGCAACAGACGGTAGTTGAGGGTGAAGCCTCGGTTACCGAGGTCCCCAGAGTTGGTAGTAGAGGAGGTAGCAGCAGTCGTAACATACAAGACATAAGGTCTGGCTGCAGCTGAAATAAGGCATTATCATTATTAACGCCACGCCACATAGGTACTTATTGTTAACTGAAAATTAAGGCAAGTTGAGTGTAGAATGGTGTGAGATGGCCTGTGTAGTTTCGTTACTGACTGCTGTTTCTTCAGCTATGACCATTTATTCATCCCAATGATTGAAAACAAGTGAGTCCAGTTACCGACAATTAAAAAGCTAATCACTTATCTGAGGATCAAACCGGCGACACTTAAGCAGATGAGCTAAACACTCAGATACCCAGCCATTAATAATTTGTACAACATTTTCAATATATACTTTATTGCAGCACAACTTATTACAGACAATGAAACACAATATTTTAGTTATCTTTGCCTTTCCTTGTCAATTTTGAAAAGTTCCATGCACAGTTCATATTTATTTGACATTTATTTTCAATGTAAATTTACAAGAAGCATTTTATATGTTTGGACCATTCATTTAGGTTTTTAATCGAGGAACATTTATATGGCCATTTCTCAACTCCCTAACTACCCATTTCCACACTTTTCTCTTACTCATAGCATTATGGGTTGTATACTTTTTAAGTCATCTGGAAATGAAATGAATGCCTGTACAGGATTTGTTTCTTGCAAGTTAAAAAAATTATTACTGACCTTATCTTGCAGTGACCTAATCTCGGGAGATTTATTTGTTTTTAAACATTGAAAAAAAAAACAGTGAGTGTACACGTCAGCTACACAGCTGCAATTGGTACGATTCTGTTCACATTTGATGCCAGTAAGCAGGGAGCCGCCTTGTTGCGTTGTACACATGAAGTACAGAGCCAAACGCTTGAACGTCTCTTACTTACAGAACACATCTCGTAATTAAACAACAATACCAACAGATAATAATTTGAACCCCATTTATCTGATTTAACAAGGTTTAAGGATTTTATTATCTTTACTACTTACATGTTGTTGCAACAAATCCATTACCACAAAACCTATCTGTTGAGACCCTGACGCCATTTTGAGAAGGGTTTGGAATCACCACAAAGTTGGTTGTGCAGTTCCCACCACTAGTTGCCGCACTAGCATTACCTAAAATATGTTCAATTTTTAGTGAAGTATTAATGCAATTGTTTGGGTGCAATTTTAATGCAATTTTTACAAAATGTCTTTTATCAAATAGATACTTGGCATTAATATAATGTGTATTACTACAGATGATTAGTGTTGTAGGTCGGCCGCTTAGAAAACGACCTCCTCCAGCATTGGTTTAGCATTAGCGTGCAGGTCGTTTTCTAAGCGGCCGAACTATAGTTCATTGCTCCATTTATTTATTTGGTTGTTCCATTTTAAATGAAGTGTTATTTCTATTCTGGGTTTAAAGAATTTGGTATTGAGTTTGAAATTGGAGCATACGCTCTGAAAAAGACATTTGGTGGTAGTCATAAGTGTTTTTTAAAACCCATTATTACCCAGTACAGAGGTGTCCAAGGCATCAGTGGGACCAGATACTGTAAAGCTGTACGGGCTGGCGGAGTTTTGAGACCATTCAATGTAACAGTAGCCAGACAGTGATCGCACACAAACTCCGTAGTTCAATCCTGCAATCTGTCTGTTCCCAGCTGAACCTGAAATTTAGAATACAAGCAGTTTACTTAGAAGTGTCTGTGTAAAAAACCCAGATGAATCGTTGTGTTGAAATTATCGTAAAGATCAACAAGTTTTGATTTGAATCAAGTTGAGTTTATTATATAAATCATTTATTAAAAAGTATAGTTGGTTCTGCTAAAATTACCTGCTTATTACCTTTTATTATCGATAGTATGTTTAATGTATGATATAGCTAAATATTCCATTTACATGTTAAAGTTGAATAGCTTAGGCTTAGATTGAACATAATGCTAATAGTAAAAAATTATACTTGATTACAACTATATTACTAAATACTTAAGACATTAAATTAATAATTTACTATTCCGTAGCGACAATATTTTTGACTGGGTCAACTCACATTCCTTGAGTCATCTTACCAGCCAGCCAGCCGGGGCAATCATTAAGCAGGAATAACATTATAAAAATCAAAAAAAATTTGTTTTTGGGGTAGTGAAACGTCTATTATGTTGATACTAACAATTTCAAAACTAAACTATATTTTACTGTTTACGAACCATCAGTGTTAGTGGAAGTGGAAGCAGTGGTGCCATAGTTGAAACTGGACACTGAGCCGGATGTTGTGTTGTAGAACTGGGTACAGCCTGATGGAACTGGAACATGCAGATGGTTTCATTAGCTTTGCTTTTTGATTTACATAACTTCAAAACCTTAGTGTCAACTTGTGCCAAAAAAGTCTGAAAACAGCCATCACATGAAAAACGTTCATATAGAGACAAAGATAGCCTATTTATTTATTTTAAAGTTTTTATTGACTCCTTCACTTTTTAATGTGACTACATGCTCTACCAAGATATTTAGTCAGGTAAATCAATATTGTCTTGACATGATCAGTGATAAGCTTTCCCAAATCAAACTTTTATCAAAGCATAATTTGATTATAGGTTTTGTTCAAACTAAAGAGTAAAATTCTTACCTCCGGAAGAACACGGTATTTGAATAATCTCCATGTTCCAGGATCGATCAAAGCTTAGAAGAGAGTTTGTGTCGACTGAGAGAGTGAAGGACGAGGCAGTTCTAAAGTCCACGTAAACTGAAACACGGATAATAAATCAGTAAACAACATTGGAGGCCTACTTATGAGCTCCAACAGTTAACAAACTTTAACTCTATATAATTTCAATCTTAAGAAATTGTTTAGTTTAAAGAATTTATTTCATACGGACAACACATACAGCCAAACTCTCCATCAACGTTGCTGTTCAATTATTGCTGTTAAAATGCAACCCAGATTACAACTAAACTGTTAGCGCCTTTATAAAGTTTATCAAGCATTTTCATTGTATTTTTCCTCAACTAAGTTTGACGTCTTTGAAAATAAATTTCTTGATACAATGTAAGCAACTTGAAAAATTTAGTGAAGTTACACTTCAAGTCAGACGGGATTTTATTTAAACAAACAGCAACTGTAAGTAATCCAATCCTTCCTTCACCAATTGTCTACTTATTTATTTTACTCTTCCATCAGTAAATTTGTTTTTTATGTTTCCTCAGTTTTTCATAATCACAAATAGGTAATTAAGTATATTTTCTTCATCCTAGACCAGTCAGTGGTTTTATTTAACAGACCTGGAGAGTGTAAGCAATTACTTTAAAATTCAGTTCTATCTACTGATCAACTTACTGTGTTGACCCTTGTTATCTCCGCACAGTCGCAAGGTGCTCGAACTGCTTGACATGAAGTCATCGCTGCACACTCCCTCAGCTGTGGGCGGAGCCAAGGTAAGATCCAACATGTTGATTCTCAGCTGTTGCAAACATACATTAATGACGACATATTCAAGTAAAATTAACCCAAATATGAGTGAAGAGTAGTGAGTGTAGAATAAAGTGAAATGCCTCGTGTAGCAGGCTATATAGCACATTGTTCTGAAACTTAAACTAGCACACAAACACAAATTAAGGAAGAAAATAGTATTTTAACACACACTCTAATACAGTGTATTCAACTACAACATCCAAAAGTCTATGGTTAGACATAAGCATGTGATTTATTATTTTCCAAGTCACTAACCTGACAGACAGAGAAGTTGGCTTTCGTAACTGTAATGGAGCAACGGGATCCTCCTGTGTACGAGGCCGGATATCCTGGACTAGTGAAGTATGTGTAGTTCTGTGCTGTAGACACTCCATCACACGAATATTGGACTGTGGATTACATACACAAAAGTTAAACATTAAAAAATCATTTATCCGACCACAAAAATATACCCATATTATTTCCTTCTTGTTTTATAATTCCTGTGATTTACTAGATGTTCCATGGGAAAAGCTCTTTTCAACCAGGCAAATATTTTTATCAATAGGTTACTTTGTATCAGTTTTCCTAACCTCACATTTATATCTGTATTATTACAAGGTAAGTTACATGAGTTCTCATATTTTATTTTAATTTACGGCTGTGAGTTCCCACAAGATTATCCTCCATTGAGACAAAATACAAACATTAGCAACCATAATAAATAAGGTTTTGGAGCGCTATCCACCCAGATTGAATTCCTGTCCTGACTTCCTTTTTGATTCTGGTGGAATGATCAAATCTTGACAGTGGTACACAACCTAATGGAACAGCTTAGTTGTTATGGATATTTATTGTGTAACTGATATCAACGTATCTATAGAAGCATCACTAGACAAAGATACTTTTTTATATTGTGGTCTTTGGAGTAAAACTGTGTCACACAGGTTTTACCTCTACCGAAGTAGTCAAGAGTGACTGGAAGCTTTTTATCTATGATAATCCTATACAGGGTGAATTTTAAATGAGTTCCCCCCCTACTTTTTCCTACATTTCTTAAGATATCAACTTCGAACCACGTCAGATCATTCTATTGTAGTAAGTACTTCATTTTGACTGGATAAACATTTTTGGCCGCCATCTTGGATCCGCCATATTGGATATAAAATTTTTTTTTCAAATGTAAAGGTAGGGTTGTGACCCATTGTTTCAAACTAGAATTTTACGCTGATTACAATGCCGCAATTAGTTTTCAAAAATCTTGATCCGTTCTAAAGTTATGAGGACTCTTTATAACTTTATTTTTAGCCCATTTTAACATTGTGCATTTACAAACTAAGACCATAATCTCAAAATAGTGCTATATAAAGATAAGTATACACCACCATTTATTGTCGACCTATTATCACTTGGTTATGACGGATGTATTTTTTTGGCCGCCATCTTGGATCTGCCATTTTGAAATGTGATAAATTAATTTAAATATGAAGGTGGTATTGTGACCCATCATTTCAGACTACTTTTTTATGCTGAATTAAATGCCGCAATCCGTTTTTGTTTCTCAGGCTTTCTTGATGAAATATTAAAATTATCTTACTTAAATTTCCAATATTTCAAAAAACAAATATGAAAATGCAAAACGGATTGCGGCATTGAATTTAGCATAAAAAAGTAGTCTGAAATGATGGGTCACAACACCACCTTCATATTTAAATTAATTTATCACATTTCAAAATGGCAGATCCAAGATGGCGGCCAAAAAAATACATCCGTCATAACCAAGTGATAATAGGTCGACAATAAATGGTGGTGTATACTTATCTTTATCTAGCACTATTTTGAGATTATGGTCTTAGTTTGTAAATGCACAATGTTAAAATGGGCTAAAAATAAAGTTATAAAAAGTCCTCATAACTTTAGAACGGATCAAGATTTTTTAAAACTAATTGCGGCATTGTAATCAGCGTAAAATTCTAGTTTGAAACAATGGGTCACAACCCTACCTTTACATTTGAAAAAAAAAATTTGTATCCAATATGGTGGATCCAAGATGGCGGCCAAAAATGTTTATCCAGTCAAAATGAAGTACTTACTACACTACAATGATCTTACGTGGTCCGAAGTTGATATCTTAAGAAATGTAGAAAAAAGTAGGGGGGGAACTCATTTAAAATTCACCCTGTATATCTAGCAATAGCCTCTGTGTTGAACCAAGAATGTATTTCAACCATACTCACACACACAGCACACTCCCCGACCGTTAGCGCAGGTGCCGGATGCGACGCCGCCGCGCAGCGTACACTGGTAGGCTGTGTAGCACACCCCAACCTGACTGAGTGACGTCCCTGCGTAGCAAGACTTGCGACGGAACGGCGTGAACAATGGGAACAGGAAGAAAACTGCAACGTTTACAAGACAAAACAATCTAACAGATATTTTCCTCCTGAGTTGATTTATTATTTAGTGCATAAATGTGTAGTAAATTATCACAGAAGTGATGTTTTTTTACGCTTAGCGCTAGAATTAGATCAAGCAAATCCTCACAGATTTTATGGATCAATAGAAGACTGTTTATATTCAAATAAAATGTGTTTTCTTGTTTACAGTTTTTTCTTATAATTTAAAGTCTGTCAAAACAATTAAATAATTTAACTAAATACACTATTTGTAAGCTATAGGTTGCTTTTTGTCTGGTATTATAGCCAAATCATGAAATACATTTAGTTGAAACTACCTTAAAATAAGACATTTAGTCAATATCAGTGCTCTCGAACGTAACAAAAATTAAACACACTCAAAAATCAGCTTCAGAATTTACAAAATAAGATTAGAAACATACATTGCACAATTGACATCATAATTAGGTATGTATCCATTATAAGAGTAAATATAGCTTTTAACTTCATCTGCTTTACATTCTAAAATTTTTTTAATCATTTAGCAATCTTTTTATAATAAGTTACTAGCTTACACTTAATCGAACAAATTAAGTTACCTCTTGATTGCCGATGATTTGAAGCATTTGTAATAAGTTGATTTTCTGAAACTGGAGACAAAGTAATAGTTTCTTGAATTGTTGATATAAAGAATATCGAAATACAAAGTAAGATTGCCTTAGGCATTTTGGGAACTATGCTGTAAGTAGCGGTAACACTTGAAGCGGCAACAAAGTGTTAATCATTCTTCTAACTGTACAGTAACTGTTTAGCACAGAGTTAGCACTAAGCAGAATTCATTACTTACTTCCTCAAGCCTGTATATACAGATAAAAAATCAAACTTATAGGAACTTCCTTACTACAGCATCCAAAAAGCTCTCACAAACATTTTTGACTTAAGATTGTTATACCTGTATAAAAGTCTCATTGGTATGGTACAATGTAGAATTTAAGAGAGAAAAATGCTTATAAATTCTTATATGAGTAACTGAGTTACATTACACAATTACAGTACCTGATTTACATATATTAAATTCTATTTTTGTTTATTATCTCTTATATTATTATAGTATTCCCTGTAACAACACACAAAAAGTATTGGGTGCTGAAATTTTGCATTAACAACTTTAATGGAAATAAAATAAAGATCTGCTTGAGAATTTGAAGATGGAGCAGGCATTCAACATATATATTGAAATCGAAAGAATCCAAAATTTTAGTAACATTTGCAAATCTAGATTTATTGATCTTGTAATTATTAATTGAAATAAAACATTGTTCACTGGAAAACTTTAATGACAGTTGTAGATTAGTTTTTATTGTTCAGTGATTAAAATATGTAATTTAAACATAAATAAAAGAATTTGTATGTATTTTAAAAGAGTCATCAAATTACTCCCTGTCCTGTAGGGGTAGAATGTTCAAGATACTGTAATTTTATGTTCCTTTCAGCAAACATGATTATATTGTTTATAAACATGTTGTTAACATATGTTTTATTTACATTTTATTTCTAACATGTGTTCAAATTATTCTTTTGTTTACTTGTTGAATTGTTTATGTTTACTTACAGATTGTGATTTAATAAAAACTTACTTTATATTTTCTTATACAAAATGTGAACTTTTATTAGTAAAATTAGTGGAATCAACAATGGCGACGAGTAAAATGGTAAGTAGAAAAGAATTGGATTTGTATCTCAAGAAAAGGAAATTGCTAGAACTACGCTTGAACAAACTCAAGGATGATTTACATACATGTGAACATTCTCAAGATACATGCACTTACTATACCGATAAGCTTTCAGCAATATGGACTGACCTCGAAGCTACACAGTCAAATATTGAACTTCACACGAATTCAGTAGAAAGTGAATTAGAAATTCGATGGCAGTTAGAAGAAATACATAGAGAGATACGAACATCCTTGAAGCAGAAAAGAAAAAGTACAGTACACAAACTGCTATGTCTGCATCTACAATATCTCAACATGTATCTAATATTCCTTTCCAGCCATATACACAAGAGGAAAGTTTTCAAAACTTCACTCGGCGCTTTGAAAACTACCGTACACAAAATTACGGGGAAACTTAAGTCCAAAGGTCAAAGTGGATTTATTTTTACAATCAATCACCCCACAAATACACGAACAGCTCTACGATCTTTGCATACCAGATGATCCACATAACAAGCCATATGAGGAATTGATTCATCTGTTAATGGCACAACTAGAACCAAAACCCAGTATTTGGGCACGTCAGCACAAATTCACAACACGTACTCAACTCTGTAATGAATCTGTACAAGCTTACGCAAATGCTCTTCGAAAGCTCAGTGTCGAATGCCAGTTTACTTGTACACATTGTAATGAATCCGTATCTGAAATTCTACTTCGAATGCAGTTTGTCAGGGGACTAAGAGACTCTGATATACGTCTTCATCTTCTTCAAGATAAACTATTGCAACCGTTTAAAGAAGTAGTCGAGAAGGCAGCTACATTGGAACTAGCGAAAAGTGAGAGCAGAATAGTTAAGACAAATGAAAATCGAGAGGAAGTACACCAAGTATCGAGCAAGAACAAACACCTGGATAGTAAGTCAAGTAAATCTAATCATATACAACTCTCTGATTATCAATCTCGTTTTGAGAAACTGAAGAACAAGTGCTATAGATGTGGTCATGATTCACATAGAGCTCATCAATGTAAGTTCAAAAATGCAGAATGCAACTCGTGTAAACGTTTTGGTCACTTAGCAAGAGTGTGCTTAAGGAAACCAAACAAGGAAGTAAAACAATCAGATGAAACCGTAGAAAATACAAGTGATGACACTCATGAAATTTACCAACTTCATTCAAAATCAAATGACAAGTTTATGCTCGAGGTAAAAGTGGAAGGACGACACATGACAATGGAATTAGATACAGGAGCGGCTCTCAGCAATGTATCATATGATACATTTAAACTTTTAAATTCTCCAAAAAGGATTTTCAAAACAAATGTTCAACTCAGGACATACACTGGAGAAATAATCAATCCAAGAGGAGTTGTTTTTGTAGATGTTCAGTAGGCCTACAAAGATCAAAGTTTTGTTGGAAAACTGTACATTGTAAACAAGTGTGTAGACTCTATATTCGGAAGAGAATGGATAAGAGAGATTCAGCTTGATGCAGCTGACATACATTCATTAGATTCAAGTGAAACAAATGAAAACATTCAAGAACTAGATAATCTGATGATTCAATACGAATGCATTTTCAAAGAAGGCATTAGGAAAATACCAAACGAAAAGGGACATTTTAATGTAAAAGACGAAACCCAGCCAATTTACATCAAACCAAGACACATGCCATATGCATTACAAGAAAAAGTAGAGAAAGAACTTGAACGACTGGAAACTTTGGGTATAATCACACAAGTCGAATCATCTGATTGGGGCACACCAATTGTTCCGGTCGTCAAACCAAATGGTTCAGTCAGAATATGCGCTGATTATAAGGTGACATTGAACAAAGTCATCAAAGACGAACACTACCCTATACCTCGGATCAACGATATCATGTCAAAGATGCATTGTGGAAAGATATTTTGTACTCTTGATATCAGTAATGCATACTTGCACCTGGAGATGGACGAAAACAGTGCCATAATGCAAACAATCAGTACTCATAAAGGGCTGTTTAAGGTGAACCGATTAATGTTTGGAGTAAAAGTGGCACCCTTGTTATGGCAGAGATTCATGGACAAAACATTACATGGCTTAGAAGGTGTACAATGTTTCTTCGATGATGTCATTATCCAAGGATCTAACCGGGAACAGCTTCTTCGCCGACTGAAACAGGTGTTCGAACGACTGAAGACAAACGATTTGAGGATAAATAGAGACAAATGCAAGTTTTTCCAGACAAAAATTGAGTATTTAGGTCATGTGATCGATAGCAAAGGGCTACATAAGTCAGATACCAAGATACAGAGCATTCTGAAATGTAAAAGGCCAGAAAACGTTTCTGAACTCCGAACTTTCCTGGGCCTAGCAAATTATTACAACAAATTCATAAAGAATTTGGCAACACTACTACATCCGATGAACCTACTGCTACGAAAAGGAAATCCTTTCAATTGGAATTCATCTTGTGAAAAGAGTTTTCAGAAGATTAAGGAAATTATCACAAGTGACGACGTTTTGGTTCACTTTGATCCTAGCTTACCTCTGGTCTTAGCTACTGATGCTTCACCGGTAGGTGTGGGAGCCGTTCTGTCTCACCGCTATAGCAATGGAACGGACAGACCAATTGCCTTCGCCTCTCGATCTTTAACAAAATCAGAGCAAAAATACTCTCAAATCGACAAGGAAGCCTTGGGAATATATTGGGGCCTGAAAAAGTTTTTCCCATTTTGTTATGGCCGCAAGTTTACTTTGATTACAGACCACAAACCGCTAGTCTCAATTTTTAATCCAGCAAAGACCTTACCAACAATCTCGGCAACACGGATATTCAACTATGCTCACTTTCTCTCCGGGTTCAACTATGACATAGAGTACAGGCAAACTGCTCATCATAGCAATGCAGATTATCTCTCACGTTTCCCTACCGAAGTTGTACAAGAAAATGCAATAGATGACCTCTCTAAGTACCACATAAACCAACTAGAAACACTTAATGTCAACAGTAACGTGGTGGCTAAGGAAACTATCAACGATTCTGTGTTGGGTCCAGTCCTACAGGCCTTAAAATCAGGACAATCTGTCGAACAATATGGATTTCACGATAACGAACTGTCCATTCAAGATGATTGTGTACTGAAGGGCTGGAGAGTCATGATACCTCAATCCCTCAAACCTCACGTGCTTCGAGAATTACACGTAGCTCATTTAGGAGAAATAAAAATGAAGGCTTTAGCTCGCAGTTTTTGCTGGTGGAAAAGTATAGACAAGGATATTGAACAGATGGTAGCTGAATGTCGACAATGCATTGAACAATGCAACAACCCGAGAAAAACTATCCATCCATGGGAACAACCTACTAATCCATGGGAGAGAGTGCACATCGATTTCTTAGGACCAACAGATGGCCAACAGTGCCTCATATTAGTGGATGCTTTTAGTAAGTGGGTGGAGGTGATACAGACAAGAACAACTACAAGTACATGGACAGTCCAAGAATTACGGAAAATCTTTTCAACTTTTGGGTTTCCTCAAATCTTAGTTTCAGATAATGGAAGACAGTTTGTTTCCCAAGAGTTCAAAAACTTCATGAATGAATGTGGGATTGTTCACAGAACAACGGCACCATATCACCCAAACTCAAACGGCCAGGCTGAAAGATACGTGCAGACTGTCAAGAAGGCGTTAAAATCCATGGAGGGAGAAAAGGGTACACTGCCAAATAAAATCCAAAGGCTTGTAATGCAACTCAGGCAATCCCCGAATTCAACTGGTACCACTTAATGTTTGGAAGGAGTGTACGAACAAACCTCGCAATAATTGTTCCAACATTAGAACCGAACAAATTTCAGAACAAGGGACTCCAAGTCGGTATAAAAAGGAATTTCAAAGTTGGAGATAAGGTTCAAGCGCGGGTATATGTCAATGGATCATCCAAGTGGTACTCGGGCTATATAACTGAAAAGCAAGGACATGTAATGTACGTAGTTCAGCTGGAAGATGGGCGAATAACTAGAAGACATGTTGATCAGCTGATTCTTCGCAGAGTGCCTCAGCACAGTAAATAGAGGAGGAGGTGTTAACATATGTTTTATTTACATTTTATTTCTAACATGTGTTCAAATTATTCTTTTGTTTACTTGTTGAATTGTTTATGTTTACTTACAGATTGTGATTTAATAAAAACTTACTTTATATTTTCTTATACAAAATGTGAACTTTTATTAGTAAAATTAGTGGAATCAACACATGTGAAAATATTTGACACTAAGATCACATCTGTAGGCAATTAGAGTAAAAAACTTAATTATGGATTTCTTAACCTGCAAATTTAACTCAAAATTAGTTGGCTTAATTTGATTTAGAGCTTGTATTCATCCACTACAATAGTTTTACCATCCGCAGATCTTCACAAATTACACTCCACTATCAGTACTATAAACCATGTGAACAGATAAAACTTTTCACAAAAAAGGAAGCATTAAGGCAATGATATTTCAACTGACTAAGCCTTCCTCAATCAATTTGATCAATGGCAATACGAATTCGGATTTCCGCACAATAGAAATGTTTAATTCCATTATAGATTAGTTATACACTACAAACAGTTTCCGAACAATAGCCTGACTAGACCTACACATGTTTCCGTAATAGACTAAAGGAACAAAATTTAGAAAAATGTTACTGTATGCAAACCAAACCATGTATTCTAGTATAAACATTATACAGGGATTTTCACATCAGAAATCATCGAGGTTGATGGCGTGATAGATTGTCGTTTCTATTCTACGTATCCAAGCATCTCTGCCACATATCCAGGCCAAACCACGTAACGCCAAAGTCAACAAGATCGGCATCTTGAAAGCATTCAATGTGCGAGGATTCACCATGAAGCAGAATATGTTTCCCAAGGTTGTCCCAACCCTAATAGACAATTCTTCAAAAATCATCTTGAATGGCCCAAAAGGTTTTGGATTGTGATCCTGAGAACACTAATAACACAAAATATATGCTTACAACTTTACTATGAATGTTTGAACCCCAGAATAGTATTAGTTAGTTACTAGGGAAACCAGTGTTTAGAGATTCACGTGAAAATAGCAGATGCCTCTTTTCTTCTTGTATAGTGCGAGTCCCATGCCCCTCTTAAAATAAGGTTTTTTTAAGTTGCACTCGCTTAGCTGTTGTAGAGAGGTGAAAGGGTGTAAGAGACATAAGACTGTTACAGGTGTGACTAAACGTTTAATAAAACAAATAAATTTAGAAAACAAAAGAAGTAACAAAGGGTGACAACATCAAATAAGAACTTTGAAAAAAACAAAAGGCAACAATAGGAAGAAAAAGATTTACAATGTTAAGTTAAAAGAAAAGAAAATAGAAAAATTAAAAGAATGAGTTAGTAATAACAAATTATTGTGACTTGATTGTTTTACATCTTTATTAGTCTTAGAAATGTGGGATGGAGATTAAATTGTAGTAGGTAATTAAAATTGGCTAACCTTGACTCAGCTCTTATTGAAATTCGCACTGGATGCTATTTTCTATACAGTAACTTTCATTGGAGTTTCATCAGTGATGCCTTTTCCTGTTTTAAAACTCAGCATTAGTATCACAAAATTGTCAAGTTTAAGACTTATCTGGTGTTGTGGGTCACCACTCTCTTTAAGGCTTTTAGGAAACTCATCAGGAAACTGCGATTGTTGAGAAAAATCGTCAGTGTTGGCTCAATCCACGCTTACAGTAACCTCTTCTTAACCTAGTATATTTTTCAAGTATCAAATTATTTATTATTTACTAGCAGAGTACCCGTCCTTCGTACGGGGTTGGCATATAAGTATCAAATGCTTATAGCAGTTATGAGTGAGGACATGGTTTAAGAAATTTCGGTTCTTTTTGAAGTTCGTTCGCTACGCTCACTCACCTTTAGGTTGGAGCTCGTTCGCTGCGCTCACTTTCCTTCAGGTTAGCTCGTTCGCTACGCTCACTTGCCTTCAGGTTAGCTCGTTCGCTACGCTCACTCACCTTTTGGTTGCAAATTAGCTGTTGTCATAAATGTAAAAGAAATAATGCTAGTGCTGCACCCTGTTGGTAATCCTTGTAACTTTAATGCTATTGAAAATCATAGAACAGAACCAACTTGTTTAATTGAAACAGCTGTTAAGATTCATTAATTCCATTTCTCATAAGGTTAACATGGGAACCTTTGCTCCAGAGCCACTGGGGCGGAGCCCGGAAGGATTTTTGGGATAAAAATATGCCTATATGTTAATCGGGAATATGAGCTATCATCATGCCGAATTTCAGCCCGATCCGACCAGTAGTTTTCGCGTTTACTTTTCCCATACACACAGACACCACCTCTTTTTTATAATAGTATAGATTTTAATGAATGGCAATGTGTCCTTACCTAAATTCAACAGAAAAGTCGGTATAGTTACACTTTTGAAAATGGCACCTGAAAAGTGAAAAATCTAATTGTCTTTCATGAAAACTTTTAAAGACCTGATCCCAAAGCTACTCTAAATAACAAACCCAATCAATCAACTGAAATCGACCAATTTTTTTTAGATAATTGATGAACATCTAAATTGGCATATTAACACATAAGTTTTTTGGCCAAAAACACTAATTCAGGCGTCTTTGTTTTGAGGTCAATGTCTTCATTGTGAAAAACCAGTTTTGAAAATGATAGACCACTCACTTGTAAAATGTCATATTCTATGAAATAGAAATTAATTGCAGCACATCACAAAAGAATTTGAAAAAACTGTTACAAATACAAACACATAATGAAATCATTAAAAATTTAAATATAAGAAATGAGTGAAACAGAACGTTCAACAAATTAAAATTTTTAAAGGGTGCAGTATTTTGATTTGATGTACATATTTAAAACTATTCAGCGTTTTATATTCCAGACATTATTGATTATCCTTGAAAGATTTACTTATTATTCTATTTGTTGTAATTGATTATTAAAATATTTACCAGAATTACAAATTCCGGTTTTTTGGTAATTGTTGAAAGACTCACTTAATATTTCTGATGTGTGTAATAACTGATGTGTACTTTGCTCTTGCATCAAAGTATTTAAGAAAATATTTATTTAAAAGTATTTCAGTCTTATCCAAAGTTGTATTTTCAAAAGTTTATTCGGAGAAAACAGTATAGTTTGCTATTAGACCTTGACTTCTAGGAATTATTTAGGTACTTATGAGATTATGATGGTTTACAATGTAGATAGCAATAAGCCATGGAGATTTTGCTTCTTCTACTTGTTTAGTTGCAAATTAACCAAAACAAGGTCTTTTTCTGCCAATTTGTGTAAGACGCTCATCAACTTACCAACCATGTTGTTTTTCTTCACAACTCTTTTGTGCTTTGGGTTTATTCAGTCTTCAAAAGCTGTAGAGGTATTCATTTTTCTTATTAGACCTACTATATGTTCACTGTTCAGTATTTTTGAAAATGCATTTTGGCATATTATGTATTATTTATACATCAAACTTAAATTATACTAATTATAGGAAGTTTTGTTTATACTGTATTTAGTACGTCCTTTCTATGTCGCAACATTCTACAAATCCCCAAACTATTAACTATTGCCTCTTATTTTTGTCGCGATGGGTTTCTAGTCACATGTCATTTCAAATATCATGTAACTTATTACAAGTTAATGACTAAAACTTTGAAATTTGAGTTGTTTCTTGGTGTTTTATTTTTATATTAGGAAAAGTGATTTACTATAAAAGTATAGTTGCCAGATTTAACTGTAACTATTTTATATTTTCAACTATTATAGATTGGAAGGAAACCAGTGTTTGATATATCTTCTACTCCATCTAGAAATATTTTTCTTGATGCTGTAAATCTAACATCCAATGAAGGTAAGTAAGATTTTTAAGTTATCATTTAATTTTTAAGTATAAATAGTGCAAAAACAAAAGATTATTCTAATTGATTTTTATGCAATCAATAGTTATTTGGGTAACTAGTGAGCAAAGTGGCACTTTGCTGCACTTAAAAGAAATGTTAACGCACGAGCCGCAGGCGAGTTTGGAAATGTTCTTGAGTCAAAGATTCTACACACATAAGTATGTTGCATGTTTGTGTAGCCCGTCACTCACTGAAGATCGTGAACGGCCAGGCCGCAGTGAGAGGACAGTTCTGCTACCAGGTGTATCTACAGTTCAGTGACGGCCGCAACAGCTGGTCTTGCGGTGGATCTCTGGTCTCGTCTCAGACCATCCTCACAGCAGCACATTGCGTCCAGGGGTAGGACACCTTAAGCGGTGTTTACACTGTCGTGGCGCCACGGCTTAAGTCAGGCGTGTAGGTGAGAAATTTTCTCACTTTCTTGACAAGCGTGGCCACGCTTCGTGTAAACAGTGAAGACGTGAGAGCAACAGACGTGGCAACCCAATACGCCTGTTGCAGGCGTGGCTAGACAAGGTGAGGAGTCATTGTCTTTCGTCTCGCCGTTGAGTGTACTACGAGTTTTAACTATTATTCTTTAAAGTCAGTGGTTTTCGTCTTAGTTTTTAAGTACCATGACGGAAAACAAAAAAAAGTCTATAACATTGACACAAGTCGAATCAATTAAAACCGGAGAAAACAAAGCAATCTTTAAAATTTACGGAAGTTCAAACAATTCGAATGCTTGAACTGTATCAAAGTGAACCTTGTTTATTCGATATAAATATTAAAAGCTACAGCTTGGTTTTTTTTTTTTTAATAACACTTAAATGCCGAGCTATTTCATCAGCTAAAATAACACTCATTGTAGCACAACCTTCAATAATTAATCTTTTGGCACAATCCATAACGCACCCGTAAATAAAAATGAACACGCCTATAATGGATACGCTTTTACCAGAAAACTGTTTACACTACACGCCTGCTTGTGGCCGTGGGACGGTAACGTGGCTCCACGGCGGCCACGCCTGTTATGGATGTGGCGCCACGACAGTGTAAACACCGCTTTACTGACTCTTCTGAGGAATAACTATGGAGTAATTATAGGAAATGTATCCATGATCTCTTAGATAGCATCTATGTTTATTAGGAATAAAACTTGCTTCCTGCTATTTTAATCTGACCAAACTTATTTAACTGCTATCAAAATTAAAGTAAACGACACATCATTGTTAAAGGAAGTGTTGTCAAGCTATACATACAATAACACTAAATTATTCTTCATTTGTCAAGCATTCAATCAAAGTTGTATAGTTTTCACCAACAGGAAGAACAAGTTATTTTCTCTCTAGTCAATTACTACAGATTAACGTCCGCACTAGTGAGTACCTGATAATTAGACCAATTCGTATATACCAAGGAAAAATGTGGTTCGGATTCCACTATAAACTGTAGGTCCCTTAGTTGCCATTAGCTGTTTAGGCTATTAATTAACAGCTGTGTCTAAGGAATGTCGACCTTAGTCACTAACAAGACTACAAGATCGCGCCACTCAACCTACACTCATCTCCATTCATACTTGGCTTAAAATACCTACATTGTATGGTCACCATTTCATAAGAAAATATAAAGTAAAGTATAAAGTACAAAGATTTACAGAAAAATAGCTTTTTCTTCTCTACTACAAAGCGGCGGCAAAACTAAAGTGGCAACACCCAGCAAACCAAAACAGATGTTCTATTAATTTATAATAAAGCATTTGCGTAATGTTTATGTTTACACTCAAGACAGTTAAATTAAATTATAACTCAACATTTTCAGGGCAAAGTCAGCTGTGGCAGTTCTAGGAGGCTTAGACCTGAGCCAGTATTACGAGCCTGGGCGACAAGTAATTAGGGTTTACTCTTCCGGTCTGCAATACCACGAGAAGTACGATTCAAACAGCATCCACAATGACATTGGCATTGTCAAACTTCCGAGAGCAGTCACACTCAATGGTTAGTTATGAACATTTTATCTGGTGTACTTTCGGACTTATACTACTACATACAAATTTACTAAAGAATATCCGTTTACTTTTACCTTCCAGCCATCTTGGTACGATAATTTTCACTGGATACTGAAGAAAACATCATATCTATATCGATTACCTACCCCAGTTTTTAACTCTAAAGGGAACAGTATTTTAAGGGTATTGTCAATTATTGCAGAATGTGTTCGATTGAGGATCTATTTCCTCTTAATTTCATAGTGAGACAAGAGAGATTTAAATGATTACAAGGTATATTTAGGCTAAGAATTATACTTTTTTACAGAAGTGCACTCTGTTGGGGAATCAGGTTAAACTAAGTTTAATCTTCTTAACCCCATTACTTGAGTATCATTGTACTTGTGTATGTATAGTCAATGTATAATGTAAATGATTGTTTTCAGAATACATTTGCACTGTCAAACTGCCCAGCTGTTCTAATGAACTGACAGCTGACTCGGACAATAAGAATAACTTCACTGTCTCTGGTTGGGGGAAGACATCGAACAGTGAGTTAACAATGATTATTTTGTATCTGTTGACTGATGAAGTATACCTTTCATTGAAGATATACAGGCATTTTCGGGTCCGCGGAATTGGCTAACTCTGGAACTCGCTAACCCCATGTTAAATGCCCTATCTTCAAATTTGGTCGATGAGAGGAACTCGCTAACTTGTTCGGTTTCGGAATTGGCTAACTCCGGAACCCGCTAACCCGCTCTAAAGCCGGGTTAGCGAATTCCGTCCTCGTACGGAAGTCGCTAACTCGGTCCCTCGGCGGAACTCGCTAACTCCCAATCAGAAGCCTCGCGGGCCGTCCAATGGGAGCCAAGCACGAATATTTTTGGCCAGTGTTGCCGAAAGTGTACTACCTATATCGTATCGGTACCATAATGTCGTATCCTACGATTAATTAGGAGTAAGAACAACGTAGTCGATAAAATAAATATATTTGGAAGTATGTTTAACATTATTCTTATGGTTATTAGGGTGGAAAATGCATTATAGTCTTACCATAGACTAACCAACACAAGTAAACTTTACATCCCTTTGTAAACTTTGAAGCTCGTTTTTCGTGTCTAGTTCATGTCCGGTGACACTGATCGCTAGTGTCGACAAAATTGTGTTTCTATCATTTTATAGTTAACTTCATGATTTGTTCCTTACTGTTTGGCTATATAACTAGGGGACGTGTTATTAGTTGTGATTAGAACGTTTTATTTGGTTAAACGAGGTTTTAAATTACTGAAAACAAGAAACAATTGTAAACAAAACACGACCTCTAAAGACAGTGCACCGGACAGAACTAACAATACAACTGTCTTCAGATGATCCATAAGGATTAGAAATGTACTAATATAAGGGAGTATGTTTTATATGTGGGTTTCTTACTTAAATAGTAGCTTATTGGTATGAAAAAGATAAAAATGCACATTTAATTTGGATCTATTACATGTTATGAAATATCTATTTTCGTAGTCCGCCATTTGTTTCTTTTATTCGAATAAATACCATTTTGTGAACTTCTGCAAATAAAATTTTTGAGTTCGTATTTTATATACTGGGCTTGTAGTAACCTTAAATCATAAATCATAATAAAATTTACACGTTAAACGTCATTACAGAATTACATTGTAGTGGTTACGTATTTTTAAATAGAGCTATTGAATTTAAATAAATATTTATCAATACATTATAAAGTGGTAGGCCTAATGTATTCATGGATTGCATTAAAAGTTGGTCTATGCATAAATACAACTTGTAAATTTCTTTTATCGTAGGCTATTAGTGTAGAACCCGGGTCATCCTCTTAATTTTGTTGAATTAATATTAATTTTACGTCTTTCAGTAGGCTTACTTTTTAAAAGTCTGGAGTTTTTTTTCCAGGCTGGTTCTATCTTATCCAAAAACAAAGCTATTGTCTATTGTGTAGCTCAGTACTGGGGAACAGTGAACCGAGCAATGGCTTGCTATAGTTTATATCGTTTGTGAAAGCAATATAAAGGAAACCCAACACTCAAATCAGGAAAATCCGTCAATTAGTTTATTAAAAATCGTGAATTAAAATAACCCTGTCACGTTTTATTATATGAATATTATATCTTCTCCTATTTTTTACTAGTGGTGCTTAGGTGTACAATCTAAAAACTGTTTTAAAACATGTAACATTATTGCTAAAAAATTCAACACATTTTAGAATTAGGCAACTATTTACTAGTAGGCCTACAATGCTTTGGTTCAAACTATTAGGCCTAGATAATAACTTAGTCTATGTCATCATATGTGTACACGTAAGTTGGACGGTTCAAAGACGAACATTAAATTTAAAATCTATGAATTAATTATGAAAGTTACGATGGTTGATGACTGTATTAATTAATGGTTTTGGTTTATTACGACATTACAATTAAATCTGTTTTCCGTGTTTAAGAACTTGCGTGTATTTTAGCTTAATTTCGTAGAGGTTTAATTATTTATTACCAATTAAACTAAATTTTGAATATTTTTCATATTCTATTATTTTCTTTTATACTGATGGCATTTATATTTAAGATCGAAATCATAAACATTTAACTGGCCATTGTACAGTTTAATAAAAAACATTTTTTCATGATGTTTTAATTGTCTTTTAATTACTTTGGGCTAGTTATCTGTTAAAAGTGGAATTGATAACAAAAAACAATAACATTTACTGTATCTTTATAGACACTGACATTTTGAAATACGGCAGTGTACGATTATTTTGAGTACACTATAAGAGATGATTTCTGTGTTTTAAATGAAAATTCTATTTTTGAATCATCATGCATTGAGATTTTTACTTTAAAAATTATTGTAATTTCAATATACAGGACTCCTTATGTAACTAATTTTAAGTCTTTTCTCAATAAGTTAGAAAGGTTATTTATAATGCTCAATAAAACAACAAAAATAAGAAATGTATACATAGCTGGGGATTTTAATATTGATCTGTTGGAGGGCTGTAGCCATCCAAATCAAAAACAAGATTTTATTTCTCTGTTAAATCAATATGGGTTTAAAATTAACTTTACATCACCGACTCGAATTACGCAACACACTGAATCCTGCATAGATAACATCTTAACTAGAAAAATAAATTCACAATATTCAGTCCAGACCATGGCCCCCACATTTAATTGTGGGCCCTGTTACCAGGATCTGGCTCGGGCCCCCCTACCAACCGGGGGGTCGGGGGGGTATGGAAAACCCCCCAGCGTAGAGGGGGGGTCCGGGGGTCCCCCCCCGGGAAAATGTTGAAAATGTCATGTATTTTAGTGAGTTTTTAAGGCAATCTAGGTATTAAATTTGTGAGTGGTAAATGGCACTTTTGCAGCCTTTTTTAAGGAAGAAAAGAGTTCTTCAATGAGTGTTATAAGACTTAAAATTACAGGAATTCAGCAATTAAAACTATTATATCAATACACAAAAGCTCCATGCCTATTAATATTTTGTCCTTTTTATTTCCCTGTAAGAGGGTTTGGCTATCTTAACTGCTATTATTGTACTTTGTAATATGGAGTAGGAAAAAACTTACGTAAATTGAGTTTAACAGCTTACACCAATGAAATCATATTTTATTCAGTGACAATTTTCATCAAGAATTTTAACAATACTACATTTTTTGGGAGTGGATGCCTGAGCTGCCGAACTTGCGCCGAGTAGTCACGGAGAAAAACAAATGTGCAACGAGTAATGCCGAGAATGACCGATGCTATCCAATCCATGCTTTAGTACAGTATTATACCGAGCAAATTGGGAAGAAAACTTAGGTCAAAATTATTAGGCCTACAATCTTTCATATTTTTAAAACTCCAAAAGTAAAGAATTTTTAAGTTTGTGTCAAATAACCTAGATTGCAATAATTATTAATTGAAATATTCCATACATAAAAGTGCAACCGGGACCAAATGTTGATAAAACAGGACAAATAAGCGTCCCGAGAGGATTTGTCGGGACGGACCAGTCCCCCTAAAACGGGACGTCTGGTCACCTTAGCTATGGTACATAGTACATGTCAATTTTTCAATGCTTTACAAATTTTATTTTAACTTATAACTATAAGGATTCATTCTTGAAACTATCAGTTCAATTATAAAACCAAACTTTGTTTATTATGGGGGGAATGAGGTAGGAGTGGCTAGGCGCCTGGCGGGAGGAAGGGGTAGAGGGAGTTTGTGGAGCCGGCCACTGGGGCCCGAGCTGGCTGTTCTGCTGTTGTATAGTACATACGCACCTACGCACCTATAGAATTTAAATATAAACTTCCTTAGAATCAAGAATTAATACATTTTAAATTATTTAACTTTGTTTTTTGTAAAATATTTAAATATTATTTTTTTATCTTCAATTTATGAGCTGTAAAGTGATCTTCAATGGGGAAAAAAATAAAAAACAAATGGGTAGGCCCGGGCCCCCTGAGGGCCCGGGCCCTGTGACTAGAGTTGCGCCAGCCCCACCCTTGTGGGGGCCATGGTCCAGACAATGAATTTAGAATTGGGTCTTTCAGATCATAGGGCTTTGTTTATAAACATTTTTGATAGCTCATTTGAGGATAATAAGGACAGAACAGATAAAACAACTAAAAAAAGAATGTTTTCAAAAGCCAATGTCACAAGTTTTGTAAATAATATTAAAGAAATAAAATGGGATGTATCTGTAAAAAAATGTTTTGAAGAAAATTGTATTAACTTTTTTTGCCATTTTCACAATACTTTTGAAGAGTCTTTCCCCTTAAAGTTTTACAACAACAAAAATAAGAATCAAAAGAAGTCTTGGGTAACAAAGGGTATTAAAATATCTAGTATAAATAAACGAGAACTAAGTAAACTGGCAAAAAAATCAAACGACGGACTCTTTAAGGATTATGTTAGAAAGTATAAAACAGTTTTCAAGAAAGTTTGTAATCAATCTAAAAGGATGTGCAATGCTAAATTCATAAACAAATCAGAAAATGTGAGCAAGGCTGCGTGGTGTGTTGTTAAATCAGAGCTAGGTTGTAAAAAAGTCAAGAATAGTTTTCCTGATATTAAACTCTCAAATAAAACCATTAGCGACGTAAAAGAAATAGCTGAATTCTTTAATAAAAAATTTACCAATATAACCAAGGAAATGGGAACATCACCATGTGAATTTGAGGCACTAAATATGACAAGGAACTTAATGACTAGTAAACAACTATTTAATTTTGATTTTAAAGCCATTGAGCAAAAAGATGTAGTCAAAGTAATCAAATCACTTAAAAATAAAAAATCTGCGGGATGGGATGAAATTTCGGTGGATCTCATGAAAAAAGTCATAGACTCTATTTCAGAACCTCTCACAATTATTATTAACCAATCATTTCAAAACAACATATTTCCTAAACAATTTAAATATGGAGAACTCAAGCCACTTTTTAAGAAAGGTGAAAAGCATAATCCTGACAATTATAGGCCTGTATCACTTTTACCTTCTTTTTCCAAGATTTTTGAAAAAATTGCTTATAAACAAATTTATAATTTCTTGGAAACATACAATATATTTAGTAGTAAACAGTTTGGTTTTAGAAAGGGTTGCAGCACAATGACCGCTATATCCCATTTTGTTAATGAAGTGTCATGGGCCTTGGATGAGTCACAGAGTACAATGGGGGTGTTTTGTGATTTATCCAAGGCTTTTGATTGTGTCAACCATGACATTCTTTTGAAAAAACTGGAAATTTATGGATTTTCTAAGAAATCAATTTTATGGTTGAAATCTTATATAACAGGTAGATTTCAAAGAACTGTTATTTTAAAAGGAGGCTTGCAGTCAAAATCTGAATGGAGTGAAATTAGAGTAGGTGTCCCACAGGGCTCTATTTTAGGTCCTCTTCTTTTCTTAATTTATATAAATGACTTACCTGAAAATATTGCTCATAATTTAATACTGTATGCAGATGACACAACTGCTGTTGTTAAAGCTAAAACGGAGGATGATTTATGGGTGAAAGTAGAAGACGCTTTAATGGATCTTAGAAGGTGGTTTGAAATAAACGGACTAAAATTAAATCCAGAAAAAACACAACTAGTAAAATTTAATACGATACAATCCCGAAATTTCACACATAAAACAAGAACCAAAACTGTCAAATGTACAAAATTTTTAGGTTTGTATGTTGATTCAAATTTAACCTGGGCCAAGTGCATTGAAAACATATTACATAAGCTTAATTCTGCCTGTTTCCAAATGCTTTGTTTGAGAAATATTTTGGATATGAAAACACGTTTAATGATATATTATGCCTATTTTTATTCAATATTGCATTATGGGATTGAATTTTGGGGATTCTCATCAGAAATAGAAAAGATTTTTAAAGTTCAGAAAAAATACTTAAGAATAATGACATTTGCTAAACGAAAACAATCATGTAGACCAATTTTTAAAGAACTTAATATAATGACTGTACCAAGTTTAATCATTTTTAAATCCTTATTAATGGTACAGTCAAATTTTGAAAACTTATGTGCGGAGAATTTTGACCATCAATATAACACCCGTTTCAAAAAGAATTTTCAGTTTCCGATTCACCGATTAAAATTAATAGAAAAAACACCAAAATATATGGGAAAGAAATTGTTTAATAAACTGCAACCAAAATATAAAGATTTAATAAACAAAACGTCTTTTAAAAGCAGCCTTGCCTCATTTCTTGTAAACAAAATATATTATAGTATTGACGAATTTTTGAATGATGGTAATTTTTTAAATTAGCAAATGTTATGTTTTATAAAATAACCCAAATAATTATTTGTAAGAATCATTGTTTATTTTTTAGTATTTTAGGTACTTATTATGATATATGATTATATTGACAATGTCACCTGTTTTTGTAGCTTATGCTATGTAATCTGTAAAACGTTTATGTGACAATAAAGATATATTTATTTATTTATTTATTTATTTATTTTGTCGTACAAGGTTGGCACCGCTCCGAGCAGTGGGCGCGGCCGGGTTAGCGACTTCCAGAGTTAGCGAATTCCGCCGCGAGACAAAATCGAGTTAGCGGGTTCCGGAGTTAGCCAATTCCTGACTGAGACGGTTAGCCAGTTCCAGAGTTAGCCAGTTCCGCCACACGACCGAGTTAGCGAGTTCCTGAGTTAGCCAATTCCTACGTCTCGCATTTTCAACTAATAAATCCTAGTGCATGTAGTTACATGAGGAAAATACACTAGCAATGAATAAGGGATACATTTTCAATCTTCCCACAGTTTACAATATGTGAGAATATTAAAGCAAAAATGTAAGTAATTTGGGGTGTCTTATTTAAATAGATTATGATTTTAGAAGGAGAAAGTATTTTGTCTTTGTTGAACGATTAAGGAATCATGTTAACTCGACCAAGAAAAGTTCTAAGCAGTTGATTCGATAGCACAGAAAATTATTCCCTTCTGACAATTGTAGGGATGAAACATCAAGTAAATTAATTGTGCTGTCAACTGTGCTACAACTGCCTGGGCCTCCCTAAAGTTACGTGTGTTAATTGTGTTCTTCCTTCTTATAATCATTCATTTTGTATAACCAATAAACAAAAATTTTTCGTCCATGAAAAAGTCTTTAACAATCCCTACATGAGAAGCAGTAAAAAGTCAAATATTCTTATCAGACAAAAGTATTTATGTCAAGTTGAATAATGGTTTTCCGTTTAGAAAAGACAACATCGAAGCTGATGTACGTTGTAGTGTCAGGGGAGCCTCAAGACTCTTGCACTACTTTTTTCAAGACAGTGGCTAAATACGACGTCATAGAGAGTCAACTGTGCACTAGTGGAGCTGGGGGGAAGAGCACTTGTAATGTAAGTGGAAATAGCAGAGCCAAGGTGTTCAACAGACCCATTTACTATTATTTTAAAATAGATAGTAGTAAAGAACCCTTTTTGAATTATTTAGAGATTGAATGACACCTATTTTTATAACTTTTCCCTAATATTATGACTGCAGAAGTCCAAATTGGCTTTAAAACAAATTTTTGACTTGGGACTTCTCCTAGCATTGAGCAAACCTCAGGTTACTTTTCACTTATTGGGGCAGCTCTTGTCATCACAGGGTGGGATCACTACTTATATTTTTATTTTATTTTGTATGTGTATCAAGAAGGCCGTTAGTATTTTAAAAGTTTTTTTGTATAGGAACAGTCCACACTCTGCCCTAGTTATTATCTTATGTCAGCCTTTTGGTAGATAGCATCTAGATTGATAGCATAGGCACGGATTGATAGCCAAACAACAAATTTGGCATCTAGCTCTGAAAACATTCTTGCTTGAAAATAAAAACCAACCCCCTTCATAAAGGAAAGCACTGTAACCAATTGGATACCCATATAATTATAATATTTACTAAATCTATGAATTTTAATCATAAACCTATGACAGGGAGACAGTGGCGGTCCGCTAGTACAGACCGACGGTTCAGGTAATCTCGTCCAACAAGGCATCGTCTCCCTAGGACTCAGCTCTTGCGAGCTCAGTGCACCGAGTGTGTTTACCGATGTAAGCTAACTTATGGCTAAACTTTCTGTGACAGGGAGACAGTGGCGGTCCGCTAGTACAGACCGACGGTTCAGGTAATCTCGTCCAACAAGGCATCGTCTCCCTAGGACTCAGCTCTTGCGAGCTCAGCGCACCGAGTGTGTTTACCGATGTACGCTACTTCGGTGACTGGCTCTGCCCCAAGTTGTGAATGTTGTAAACTTCTGTGTTACTGTCTTACTGTGTATATTTAATCAATTTAAGAAGTAAAAAATTTTAAATAAAGTACAGTATTGCTGAACTTTCTCTGATGTTATGTTTCTAATTTCTAACCCTAACTGACAGGGTTCTTCACACCCATATCACTGTAACATTGGCTCAAATAGTACAGGTTTGCTACAAGAAAGAAACTCTGCTGTTTTGGTTACATTTTAAAAGCACACAATTAAAAAAAAATTCTGAATTTCAAGAAAATAAATTTTTAGCCAAGTAGCTGATAAGGAAATAGAAGTTTTGTTCAATTTACACCAAACCTAAAAAAATACTAAAATGTGTTAGTTTAGTTAATTAAAGGATTATTATGTACAAGGATAGGGATCAGCTAGCTTACCTGGTAGGTAGAGTCCAGATTAGCCTTGATTACACATAAAACACATGACACAACACAGAAAAACTTAATATTTCGTCCCAGTTAGGGACTTCATCAGAAGGGAGAAGAAAGAAAACTGAAATTAGTTAATTAAAGGTCACTGCAGCTCCCAAAACAACCTGTTTAAAAAAATGTTGTATTTTGTTCTAAAATTCTATTACTTTTTTTCTAAATGCACCATTAGTAGTTATTGAATTATCAAAAATACATTAATTAAACTGTGTCATGTAATTTTGAATCCACCCCGCACATGAAATATGAACTATTTGAGGATCTGATTGAGTCATGAATTAAGGAATAAAAACATTTTTTATATACATGTATATTTAGGTACTCCATAATGTACCTATAAATATTGTTTCAAATGGACAAAATAAATATACAACTGTAAATGGACAATAAAGTAAAACACATTTTACCAACAATTTAAAGATAGATTTTGGTTATTTATGAAAATATAAATTTATACTTAAAATTTAAAACAGTCGTAGGTAAAATAGTATCTGTTTACAATGTAGATCCTAGTTACTTGTAATTTAACATTGCGGAATAATCTCATTTATCTCTAGTAAACTGAGAAAACCAGGAATAGAAAAAATCTAATTGGAACAAAATATTTATTCATGGAACATTGTTATATCAATAGACCCATTATTCACATGATACTGTACTTATAAAGTCAAGTCTCACACTTTGGAATTTCTCGGAGTAATTATTACGGAATAAATTATACACAAGGGAAATTTAAAAACTGTTCCGCTCGGCGAGAACAGAGAATAGCTTATCTACCAATAAAATATCATCAACCCACATTCAATATCAAACTTATATACAAATAACCGTCAAAATTAAAAAGGTCACTGGCTTAATCATGACGTAGAGAAAACTGCCAAAAAGCAGAGCTCAGGCACCAAGAGCCAAACCCCCTGATACAAAATTACAAATCTCGTGAATATCTATACATCAGCTTTATACACGGGTCATGACACACACACCGCACCTCCGACAGTCATTCTCTAAAGTGTGCTATGTACAAGTTACGGTATACGAAAATTTTACATTTGACAAACTCAAAATATATAAAAACCTTTCTAAATAAAGAAAACGACTTATAGTAATATAATAATTAACTACAGCGGACGACACACTAAGTGTAGATCGGGGGAAGTTTACACCTGAAACAAACAGATTGAATCGTTTAGTGATAGGGCAAAGTGTTCATAAACATTTATAATTAATGTTTGTGGGTAAGTTATCTGTCCTTGCAAAACAATACATGGTTCATAGATTTTGACCTAGCCAAACAAAAAATATGAGTAAAATGCAGCGTTAGACGTAATCTCTAGGTATTGAATGGAAAATCTGTAATGTCAAACTTTATAAACTTTACAAGTATTGGTGATGCAGAAATATTCTGTCCAATTACAGAATAAATTTGGGTCATTCTGTCATAATGTCCCTTTAAAGTAGATAGTTTAATTTTTTATATGCTTTCAAAAAAAAGGCCGACCTTTCAATTAGCCAAAATGCATATTTTTGAAACTGACATTTCACATTTAAGATACAGCTAACAATTGAAAGAACTCACCTTTTTCTGTGGGCGATTGTTAGATCCGGCAGGTTTTGTCTTAGACCTAGCAGGTTGAGGGATTATCGTGATTTCATCATTAATCTTCAGTGGTTTTAGCATATCACCCTGCAAGAAAAGAAATTTTAACCAAACCATTCAAAATACTTATAACCATTGACTTTAAAGTACTGAAGTCAACATCCCATCAATTTGGGCCAAATTTATGACTTTTTTAAAATTAGTTATAAAAAAAACAACAGTTGAAAGAACCATTCCCACAGTGTGGCTACAGTATACTGGCCCAACTAATATTTTGTTTCTGAAAGAGTTAATGTGATTTCAAAGAGGCTGTAGCTTACAGTAAGTCATATTATGAGTTTTCTGTTTATAAACAGTTTATGTGTATTTGAAAGAAACCAGTAATATACTATGTCAGTGGCTAAATTCAACTACGTAATCAATTCTGATTCAAAATAGGTGACAGCTTAATTTGATAATTATGTTGGTGGAATGTAATTGTCAAAGGTCGTGAGGTACACACCTGGGAGCTGGTCGAGGGCTGACTGGACGACGAAGGCTTCTTGTCCATGACTCGCTTGGCCACCACACTGTGAGCCGAGTACACGTGGTTCTCAAACTGCTTGTACATGCCGAACGTGGCTGTACACACGGTGCACTTGTATGACAGATGCGCCGGTTTCAGCGACATATTGTGGTCCCTGGCCACGTGGTTCAGCAACTTCCACTGGTAAACCTGCGCCAGACAGACAATGTATAAAATATTTAATGTTTTGAAGCATTTTCGTGCAACAGGGTGTCTACTAGATTTCTCAAATGGAATTCCCGACTTTTCATTACAATTTGTTTTTAATCCCGACCAAAACTTGGTCCATTCTCCATCTTTCTACACCTTTTTCGTTTCGTGGTCACGGTACCTTTGTTAACTTTCCAGAGGTCGCATCACGGAAGTAACCTCCAGGGATGTTTTATTTTTCGCGATTATATTATTTTGAGTGGTGTCGGCAGTGTGAGTGTCACTGTACCATACGCACCTCAATCCTAGAATCGAGTGAAGGTCAAAACTCACCCCTACTATTTAATATTTGTTAGTTTTATTCAGTTTTGTAAGAGGCTGGAAGTAACTTCCGTGTGCGCTCTGCCGATTCTTATACAGCCTGGAGGCAACATCCGTGATTTGACCTTTAGTTTAGTGTGTGCGTTGATTATTGCATGCAAACAATTAGGCCTACTGTAAATTATTATTTTTTTTACGATTCATGGCATTATTTAGTAAATATATAGTTCTTACAAGATGAGTGAAGAAGTTAAAATTTCGAATTGCAACACTCTTAGCCGTGCTGAAAGTGAGATTCACGAACTACGTATGTACAGAGTCATTTAGTATTAAGATACCCATTATGTTAAATTACTTAAAACATCAGGTATTGAGAGTGTTATCATCTAAAACCACATTATAGGACATTGTGGTAAAATTTAAATTAACTTCTTGAATATATTCTTGTAAAAGATTTCTTCATATACTTTTATGTTAGAACATTTGATAGAATAATAGTTTATCTAAATTTCGTTATTTTATAATTAAGATTTCACTAAACGCATTTTTGATGTTAAAAATTAAAAATAAAACTTAATTTGTGCACTAAAGTACAAATTTTACTTCATAAATGTTTGTTTTTATTGACCTGGAAGTAACCTCCGGGTGCGCCCTCTCCCGTTTTGAAAACCAATGCGCCCTCTGAAAGGTTAACATATGTCGTCACTCATGACGCGGCGAAATCACCGACGATCGGAACAAATCATGTGCCAAGAAAATCCAGTATCAAATTTAAGGGTGTGCGAAGCAGTAAAAAGTTTTCAATTCAAAGCAACGATTCGATTTAAAAGTTTTTGATTAGAATCGATGCAACTCGATTCGAAGCAACACAGCATTTTTCTATTCATACTTGTTAATGGAGTGATTGGTAGTCTCAATCCCAACAGGTAGTTTATCGTAACTTTTAAATTCATAAATTAAGGAAAATAAAAACCTAGGCCATTGTGGTCTACATTCTCATTAAGATATTTACTTAGCCAAATTGTCTGTTTGGTGTACATGACTCACCCTGCCACAGACGGGACAGCGGCCTCCGTCCTTGCCCTTGTTAGCTGCTTCCTGCATACTACTGGTGACCAGACCATGACTGCCCAGTAGATGTCTCTCTAGTCCTTGGTCCGTGAAGAATCGGAACTGACACTTCTGACAATTGAGTGGCGGTCGGTTGTAGATCATCTTGGGATGTATCTTCACTTTGTGTATCCACTGCATGTGGTTCCTCAACTGCTCCAGGTCCTGTTGACATTTTGTGTCACGATTAAGCACTTAATTTTTAGCAAATATCGTCATCTGATACTGTTGGACATTATGAAAAACTCTATTGCTGTTCCTATGTAGTTTTAATAAATCTATCTTTCAAAATTTAAGTTTTTCCTGAAAATTGAAAATATACAGGGGTAAATTCTCTTTTCCAGAAAGGTCAGAAAAAATCCATATAACTATGGTCCCATTTCGCATCTTCCTTCTTTTCCAATTTTTTTGAAAATGTAGCACTAAAATCAAATTTCAATATTTTTAGAGGCACACTCATTCTAGCTGCTGAGCAATTTGGATTTATTGGCTCTGGATGTATCACAGAGTACCATGGGGATCTTCTGTGTTCTTTCCAAGGCCTTTGATTGTGTTAACCATTAACCACAAAGCTTTCAAAAAAGCTTGATGTGTATACATTTTAAAAACAATCAATTACATGGATTAAATCATGTTGTTCAATCCATTAGTCATTCCTCAGAAGAGAAAGGGTTAAAATTGAGAGAAATAGCCCTGGGAATTTTTTGATCCAGGGTCTTTGACAACACTGAAACCCAGGCAGTCATCAATGCAGACTCTGGATTCTACAACACTATGTGCAAGTTTGATATAATCTCTTTAGAGGGAAGTACCTTGATATATCCGTCACAGATCTCACAGATGACAAAGGTGGCTTTGCTGGAGCCGGCGGGGCGGCCAGGCTTGTTGGCGGGGGGAGGCGCAGGTGCAGGCGAGGGCGGGGGTTGCTGCTGCCGAGGTAGAGGTGTGATGGAGATGCTCGGCTGTTGCAGCAGTTTGGCTGTAGAGGCTCCGACGGGTGTCACTGACGTCTTGCTGGCCACACTAGCCGCCACGTTCTGCTACATCACAAACACGTCACTTACATGAGTAGGGATAAACCATAAACCTCTAACTTAGGCAAACCATTTTAAACTGATAGCTTTGCTTTTTCAAAAACAGCTCAACTATTTCTTTTTTTTATCTAGCCTCTTCATTTCAAGGACGATTCTAAAAAATTATTTCAGAAAAATTAATAAGCCAAACATTACTATGCCTAATATTGCACTAGTTACTTAATACAATATAACAGTACATGCATAGAGGTATATATTCAAAATTACTGAATCATTTTGAATGTTCTACTAACTAGACATACACCAGAATCCCAATAATTCAAACATCCGACAGATACAAACCGCCTGTTGAGGTAAAAAGATTACGGTACAGTAGTGTATTTCAATTGAAACAAAGCTATGGGTTTTGACTCTTCACTGTTGCAGTTTTTACCGTTATGACAATCGTATTGTTATGCAATACACAGAAAATAATAGCTTCAAAATAAGCTTCAAGAAAACATGAAATGGCCATCATTTTTTTTTTGTTGTTAACTGGATTTATAAATTAAATTGATAAAGAACAATGTCATCAATATTAATGGAGCAATGCAAGTCACCACTCTAACCTATAAACCAACCATTATGCCATTAACAGCAATCCAACAATACCTAATTAAAATAGTAGCTTAAACTTTCACACCCTATTTAACACAATTTTCAATAAAAAAATAAATATAAAAAACTGTTCAAAAACCATTAATAGATTAATTCAAGCCCTTATTAATATACCACTTGCAATATAAAAATGGATAAGGAGATTATTGACACCACCTGAAAATGTTAGAAGTAGCATAAGTGTTAAACGCAGAAGGTGACACAGTTAGTCGGTTAAAAGTAGCAGACAAAGATTGGTTACATTTGATATGTTTTGGACAAAAGAGCAACAACATGGCTTGGAATTGGTTGTTCCCATCAATTCTAGATGAGGAGGAAATAACAGTTTGTGAAATTTTTCAGAACTTAGTCGGTAGTATGGCACACCATGTTGTGGGTTTGGGTTCCGATGCAACCACAAAAATGTATCGGTATTGAAACGGCTCACCCCTCGCTTTCCCTAAAATCCAGGCTTAAGTGGACTGCGAAATGCAAGGTTGTGGAAACCACCACTCCCTTTAAGAAAATAAATACACTTTCTTGATCAATTAGCAGAATTGCTTTTCTTGTGCAAGTTCTCCATGTTAAGCTCCCAGTTTCTACATGTGCATTAGTTAATTTAGGCGAATTTCCCATATAGAGAGAATCCATAGGTCTAATGGTTAGACCTAGATCCGGGACCCCTTTGCTTGTTTTTATGTCCCCAGAGGCCGTAAAAAAATTACCGAGTTTAAAAACTTAATTCAAACTTACTGAGCATCTAAAATTTAAAAATATATATATTTTATTGCTACACTGTTTTAACTGTTTCCACACAATTATTTAGTCCGGAAAACAGCTCTTTGTCGCCTGCTTGATCAAATGGAATTTCATTATGTACGAATGAACTGTAATGAAATTTTACCGGACACCAGCTGATTATAATTGGCAAAACATGATTATTAATGAAAACATAGATAGCCTCTCTTAGAAATTATGAGTAGTGAGTTAAGTTTGTTTGTCAGTGGGAATTATATAACGCATTTGAAAGTTTTTTTTTTAATTGTTTGGTTAGTTGAGAGTAGTATGACACTCGCCCAAAATGTGTTTACTGTAATTGTCTGGAAATTCTGCACTTCAATTAAACCAAAAGAGATACCACACTTAAAAATGCTCGTCATTGCAGAAAAAACACACACAGAGAGGGTTAAGATGTTAGAAAACAGGTATCAAAATTCTGTTTTTCCCAAGGTGTGTTTAGAGTATAGACGTGCATGTGGCCAGCCGTAGCCGTAGGAGATACCTGAGGGAGAGAGAGGGGCGGAGGGCCGATGCTGAGTCCTCCCCTGTGATTGGTCACCTGTGCAACACATCCAACACTTAACAACCACCAACTACTAAAAGTGTTGACTTTACCAGCCTATTCACCGATCGCAGGTGGTGTAATGTTCTATCAAAAATTAAAATTCCTACTACAAACATATTACAAGGTTGATAATCAAAATCACCGTATTGTCTTTGACATATTTTGCATTTGTTTTTAGATGTTGTTAGGGGTCATCGTACAGGCTAGGTACGAGGCGGACCTCAGAAATAAACAAAGCAGTGTTTGCACGCGCCAGCAATGTTCCTGAGGTTACCAGGCATAGTCGACACACTACAGCCAGAATGTTTATAAGTTAAAATATTATCCGCTTGAAGCTCGAGCACGTATCAAAATCTAGCTCAAACTATTAAGCTTTTACTCTCACAATCGCAGAGAGCGTCTGCTAAGATTGTGCACTAAAAATTCCGGATGTCGTAATTGTTAAGACAATAAATAATGTCTCTGCAATCATGGACTATAGTGATGACATTGCAATGCACACTAATATTATGATTACTACGAGATTGACATTGCGATCGCGAGAGCAGATGTTTACTGAGTCACGTCGCGATCGTGGCACATGGTCAGGATTTCACCACGAATCCAAAGTCGTTACCGTCAGAATTGACAGGTTTGTGGGATTGAGGATCTATACAGGCACAATACATTTTTTTTTCATGGCTCATTCCCGGTTGAGCAATTCACCCTGTATGTTATTTACTGTCAGTTAGTGATACTACCCCGATAAAGTTTTCAGTTGGGGCATCTATTATTCCTATTCTTTTAATATCTTGCTGCAATGGTTGATTCTAAAAAAAAAACATGCAAATATACAACTGATGAAAACTGTTTGTATAAAAAGGTATAGAATGAAAAATTGTCTAGAACAGTTTAAGTTAGTTAAACGGACAAAGTATTGAGGAAAATAAAGAACGTTGGTAGATCTGTAGGCTACTGCTACTCTGCTTTACCTTTCACACTTAATCTGATTAAATATATTATTAAATTTTACGAAGGTCAACACATTTTATTGTAGGCCTACAGCTAGTTTTTTTTTTTTTTTTTTTTTTTTTTTATATTTATTTTTATTTTATTTTTTTATTTTTTTATTTTTTTTTTTTTAATATTTATTTTTATTTTATTTTTTTATTAAGCACAGTTCATTATATGTAACATACAGATTTTGGTTTTGACGAAAGTTTTAATTGTGAATGTTAAAGGCTACAGTAAATTCCTTACAACTAAATTTTTAGACAATCACGTTAATAATGGGTTTGGAAGGATTATCCTTATAAACAGATAAATTAAGGACTAAACCTCTCTAGCACACAGAAAAAAACATAGATTTTCACAGATAAAACTTTACTATCTGAATAAGAAGTGAACATTGTTGATTTCATTAAGTTTTAGTTTTCTTTTATTAAGAACTTCAGGTCAAAAGTTCTAATATGTTTTAAAATTTACAAATAGTCACAATCTTAACACATTTCTCTAAAGTGTCGTATCTAATATAACTCTACACACACACACACACACACACACACAGAAACATAATATTGTAAGACTAACATGAAAAACATATTTCTTGTCGAGAAAATAGTACCGGAACCGAGAAATAAAGAAAGAAAATCATTGTCAACGGAAGACATAGACCTGCACCTGCATGCATTTAGAACATGCAATTAGTGTACTGTGTAAATCAGCTTACCATCTGTTGATATAGGGACATTTGGTCCTTCAGAACAGAAAGAAATTGAACAATAGATTAGGCTTCTATTAGGAATGATGGTATGTTATCTAACTACTAAGAATATATTAGTAAACAGATTATTTGAAGCTAGTGCTTTAGGCATTGCTACTTTCTTTTAAGTAATGCTTGCAAGACAGTAAAAAAAAGACAGATAAAATAATTTTATCCTCACAAGCTAAAAATGATGCGTATAATTTTGTTGACTACCATTTTTTAAATATTTAACATTCCAAATCTAAGATATCTACTTTAACTTATTCTTATATTGTACTAAAAAATGGAGGATGAAATGCAATGACAAAAAATTCAAATGAACGGAGGATAAGAAATTAATATTTATCATTCGGTTTTCAACTACCTAATTTTGACCCAAGCTCCAACAGGGTGTCTACCAGATTTCTCAAATGGAATTCCCGACTTTTTCCCGACTTTTCATTACCATTTTTATATAAATCCCGACCAAAAACTCGGTCCATTCTCCATGTTACTACACCTTTTTCCGTCTCGCGGTCACGGTACCTTTGTCAACATATGTTGTCACTTACGACCCAGCGAAATCACTGACGATCGAAACGTATCACATGCCAAGAACATCCCGTATTAAATGTAGGGGTGTGTGAAGCAGCAAAACATTTCAACTCAAAGCAACGATTCGATTTAAAAAAAAATGTTGATGTAACTCGATTCGAAGCAACATGGAATTTTTCTATTCATACTTCTCAGTGGAGTGAAATATCTGTTTTCAATCATACATTAGAAGAACCAGTATTTCTGGAAATATCAGTGAGCTTCTTGCCTATTTCATAATTTTTACTTGCAGCATCATGTTGTTAAGTATGTTACCTATTTTATTTTATTCATTTTATAAATAAAGATATGTTTGGGTGTAAACAAATAAAAACCTTTGTAAGATTTAAATACTGAATCTTTCAATTGGTTTACATTGATAAAATAAGAGGATAGAATCAGAACTACAAGGTATACATAACTTCTTGTATGGCGAAGCAATGTCTCAGTGTATACCATGTACTTGGATGGCAATAACCTGTATGGCTAAGCAATGTCTCAGTGTATGCCATGTACTTGGATGGTAATAACTTGTATGGCTAAGCAATGTCTCGGTGTATGCCATGTACTTGGATGGTAATAACTTGTATGGCTAAGCAATGTCTCGGTGTATGCCATGTACATGGATGGTAATAACTTGTATGGCTAAGCAATGTCTCAGTGTATGCCATGTACTTGGATGGTAATAACCTGTATGGCTAAGCAATGTCTCAGTGTATGCCATGTACTTGGATGGTAATAACTTGTATGGCTAAGCAATGTCTCGGTGTATGCCATGTACATGGATGGTAATAACTTGTATGGCTAAGCAATGTCTCAGTGTATGCCATGTACTTGGATGGTAATAACTTGTATGGCTAAGCAATGTCTCAGTGTATGCCATGTACTTGGATGGTAATAACTTGTATGGCTAAGCAATGTCTCAGTGTATTCCATGTACTTGGATGGTAATAACTTGTATGGCTAAGCAATGTCTCAGTGTATGCCATATACTTGGATGGTAATAACTTGTATGGCTAAGCAATGTCTCAGTGTATGCCATGTACTTGGATGGTAATAACTTGTATGGCTAAGCAATGTCTCATCTCAATGAATAGCTTATATAATTAATGTCAATCATTTGAATAATGTCAATAAGTTATATATGGATACTGATAGTCAAAGTAACAGTATCAATGTAACAGTCAACTACGTATATGGATACTGATTCAACGACGTATAGACACTGATTCAAAAAGTTATTTGGATAATGATTCAATAACGTATATGGATACTGATTCAATATCGTATATAGATACTGATTCCATAACGTATGGATGCTGATTCAAAAACGTATATTATGGACACTGAATTCCCATGATTCAAATCGTTATTTTGATCATCACTGAATCGAATTGGAATTCCGATGCATTTTCGTTTCATCCCCCACCCCTCAAATGTAATCCCGTCCCAATGATCAGGAATATAAGATCCAGAACATTTTTTTAAAAATTTGGGACCCGTTCATCCCTAATTTTGAAAGGTTAGATTATTCCCGACTTTCGGCCGAAATTCATGACTTTTTCACGACTTTTCCCGACCTTTCAAAATCCCCGACTTTTTCCCGAATTTCCCGGAATTCCCGACTGGTAGACACCCTGTAATTAATGTTAGTTTTCAAATAGTTAACTAATAATATCCATAACATTTTGTAGCACTTTTAATTGACTTGGTTCCATTTGTAAAGTTCTACTTACTATAAACAAATCGCTAAAATTCCAAACTAACTAAAAATGTTGTGTTATTTTACTACCACTAACACCATACTGAAACTGAACTGAACTGTACTGGGGTATTACTGTATACTGAAACACCAGGGTAAAAAATGTGCAACCGATGAAAATAAAGATCACATTTTTAAAATTGATCCAATGTTTGAAAAAAACTAAAAACCTAGAATTGCATTTGGGCTTAAAAAATTTACATCTGGAAAATACGGACTGAATCACTAAATATGTTGATGCACCAAACAATATTTAGGTGCATATACACAAGTTGGTGCTACTACACAACCTTTGGTGACAAGTAATGTGTGTAGGGATTATTTCAGCTAAATACACACCTGGTATAGTTGTGAGTTGGCCAGCTGGTAGGAGGCTGGTAGCAGAACTTGCGGTTGTGAGTTTGATCCTGACGGTCGATACAGCATTCCTGGGCAACATGTTATGTTGTTATACTTTATTTCTCAAAAACACTGTGTAACATCTAACAAATTGAATAAAATACTAGAGACGAGTGGTAAAGTGTTGTACGTACACTTGCATTGCCTGCAATAATAATAAATTAAAACTAATTGAGCGTAATAAAAGTAAAAACTTCTTTCTTAAAATTCCTTTAGAAAAAAATCATCAAATGGCCTAATCCTTAACTATTATTTATCCTACTAGCAACAAGTCTGCAAATTAAACCTTTTTATTATTTAGAATTTTTACAGAAGAAATCTGTAGTATATTTAGTATATTATCTTGAATCCATCGTATATTCCTCGATTTGTAATTCTACTGGTTATTGTATTTAACCATCCGGTCCATGTACCGTTAGATATACAATATGACATCATATAGCCTGATCAAATAACCCACTGCTACCACATCACACGACCTGCAGTCGTCGTCCTACACCACCGGCTCACGCACGCCAACGCGGTTTTCTTCAAATTAAAGTGTGTTTTATTTCAAGCACCCGATCCTTTGTTCGCATCTAGGTACAGATGTGACCAAATCAAATTGCCATTTTATTGAGCTATAACAGAATAGTATTTTAACTGTAGTCACTGAGATTTATTGTAGGCTACATCTCTTGACCCCATTGGAAAATACAGGATAAAATCAAAAGGTGCTGTGTTGTGAGTTACTAGATGAGTCTTCAGCCTGATAATATTAAAGATCTGTCATAAATATACTTCAGAAACACAAAACAAACATTCTGGTTTTAGATTTTTAAGCTATACTTCTAGATATTGACTAATTGCGACTTTTAATAGGCCTACCTTTAATTATACAAAATGATGCGTGCTAGCAACATTTGTTTTTTATTTACAACTACAACCCCAGTTGTAACTCACCTGGCCTCATTGAAGCGGCCATGGCCTTCTGTTGCGCAGCGAGCACAGACGACGTGCGCATGTCGCCCAGGTAGCGGTTGATCATCTGTGGTCGACCGCGGCCACGTATCAGGCCTGGTGGTGAAGGCGCAGGCACCAACTTGGGCAGCAGAGGGTGTCCTTGTCCTCCTTGTTTCAGCCCAGACATGGCCGCCTGGTACACTGCATTGCCCGGTGACATGCTGGGACGGTTACGAGACACTCGAGGTATCTTGGCAGGAGGCTCAAAGTCGAGTGGTGGCTCCTGCGTAAGAGAAGGTTCCTTATTAGTTAGGCCTATATCATGAAAAAGGAAAGCAAAGTGGCTGATAAGGATTATGGGATAGAGTTCAAGCTTTCTTCCTGCAAGCTTCGGAACAATTCACCAGCATCCATGAAGAACTTTACTGGGGACAAACTAAACAAAGATTTGAAGATTTGGCTGAAGGAAAGACCATTTTACACTTTGAACAAATTCCTGGAGAACAGCCGAGAACTTCTGTAGATGCAGCCTCACAAAAAATTTAATTATTTTTGACACCTTTGTGTACAAAAGATATTTTGACTTTTACCTGAGAAAATTTTGAGTCCATGAGCAAATGGATACTCGAAATATATATATATATATATTTAACTGCAGCACAGCATTCTAATCTAATTAATTATCGTCTAATTAATTATTTATTCTCTATTTCCCAGAATGAAATGTGATTAAATTTAACTTTTATATATGGCAACAATCCCAAATTAATTTTATAAAATTTATTTTTTATAATTATTTTCCTACTACAGCTCAAGCCCCCTGAAATCATACCATGCTCCCCAGGTTGAGATCTGTTTTAAAAGACAATAGGAAAACTAAGTGAGAGAAGCTCAGTAAAGCAAATATAAGTTTCCCAATTGTTTTATGCTCTTGTGATGCTGATTCACATATTTACATAATGATAAAATCACTTGCCTGATTTCTCTCTGGCCTGTACTTCTTGGCGCAGGACAGCAAGTGCCTGCTCAGTTTCCCCTTCTGGTTGTCCTCAAACGGACAGCTGGGACACTGGTGGAAGGCTGGGGCTCTCTCTAGTCGTCCTCTTACGTTATGTTCCGCTTCCATGTGATATAGAATGTCATGGGGACTCCTTACTTCCAACGGACAGAAATTACACCTATACACATAGTTCCTCATGTGCGGAGTCTCCAAGTGATGTGCCATCACCAGAGCTGATTCTGTTTTAAAGCTGCAAAACTCACATTTTTTCAATTCCAATTTAAAAGGTTCATTGGTTGCTTTACTAAATTCTAAACTTCTAATAAGAGAATTCATTGCTTGCTGCACTTCAGGAGTACATTTTGATCCTTCCCTTTCCTTTTTCCTTTTCTGAGATCGCAATAAATCCGTCTGTACATGTTCTTGCACCAAGTTAACACCAATTTGAATAAAGAATTTACCTAGGGGGTTGTCAAAATATGAACTACTTTTCTTGGACTTTTCTTCATCAGCTTTTCCGTCCTCGCCGGACTTTTCGCTCTCCTTGGATTCAGAACTTTTGTCTTCACTTTTCTCAGAATCTTTGGTTTCATCCTTTTCTTTAGAGTCATCATCTTTAGTTTTGGTCGCTTCCGCATCAACTTCCATCTTTTCATCTTTGGCATCATCATCTTTTGATTTTTCCTTATCATCCTTTTCGCTGCTATCGGACTTCTTATCTTCTTCTTCTTCTTCTTCAGATTTCTTTTCATCTTCTGCTTTTTTGTCTTCTTCATTCTTTTCTTTTTCTAATTGAGCCTTAATTTCTTTGATGGCTTGTTCTACCTGATCTACAAAGTTCTTCAAGGGTTTTATGGGTGGCTTCTCATAAACATACGGAACTATGAATGACGGAGCTTCAACTACATACATGTCGTCCGTTAGGGAAGGCAAGATGACAGGTGGAGTCTTTGAAGTGGCAGGGGGTGGGGAGGGAGTGGCTGATGGTGAGTGTGACATGGACAAAGGTTTTAGCTGAGTCTGTTTGAGAGGATGAGGATACATGCCTTGAGCCGGTAGAGCTACTGGCAGAACTGAATAACCCTGTCCTCGGGAAGATCCAGCAACTGTCGTAGAGTGTCCTAATGGTGAAGATGGTGATACTGGAACCGGACCTCTGCCCGAGAGAATAGAATTTGTATCAATTATAACCAAAGTCGGTTCTTTTTTACCCAGTTTTGTTTGCTTACTACCTGTAGCAATTTCCACTAACCTCTTCGGATCACTGACAACGACAGTTTTCTTTTTCTTATCAGACACAGGTGAATCCATGGCCAAAGGATCTTGTGGCACAATCTCTTCAATATCTGGATCATCATTTATCTTTTTCGGGGTTGTGAGTGTGGTACCCTTGATATCAGGTTCATCGATGTAAGTTTTTGGTTTATTGACATTTCGAGAACTTCTTCTAGGTGTGATATTCATAGGTTGCTGTGGGGTCTTTTTCTTTTTTCCTTTATCTGGTGTTTTTTCACTGTCCTCTTCAGTTTTGGTCTTATCAGGCGATTCTTCATTTTTTTCTCCATCTACTTCCATTTTTTCACCTTCCCCTTTGTCTTTTTCTTCTTTTTCCGATTCAGCGGTTTGACTTTCATCAACTGAATGGTCTTTGCTGCTGCTGTCTTTGAGTTCAGCTTCTTTGTCCGACTTTTCCAATGAAGCTTCAACATTTTCATTTTCTTGATTTTCATTCTTTTCATTTTCAGAAGAATCTATTTGTTTCTCTGGGGTGGAAGTATTATCTTGGTCATCTAAAGTCTTGTCTTCAGACTCATCTAGTGTTTCCTTTTCAATGTTTTCTACCTCCCCAGCACTTGATTCATTTCCTAAAGGGTCTCCAGCATCCTCTTCCTCCACCATCATAATGTCATCTTCCTCTCCTTGATTAGGTTCTTCTTCATCTTCATGGTTTTCTTCAACATTATTTTCTTCTTTTTCTTGGTCTTGATGTTCATCAAAGCCATTGCTAGATGTTCCTTCATCTTTTTCAGGCACTTCATTTTCTACAGCACTTTCAGATAACTCATCTTCACATTTTGAATTTATTCTATCGTTAGGTTCATTTAAACTATCACTGTCCTTCTCAGTTACATCACTGATACAGTTGATATCATTGGAACTAATTTTTTTCACAGTTTTAACTGTTTCATCGACGTCCATTGGTTCATCGTATGATCCGTTGACTTCTCCATTAACTCTTGTTTCACCTACAAAAAATGTAAACTGTTAGAAAACTGTCTAAATACAATTAATCACATTCAAATTTATTTTTATATAAAAAGAAACATTTTGTATTTAAAAGAAATTTTTTGCAGGCAATAATGCTGAGACGAATAAGGCCTAGGCCTAGCTGAGGGACAAAACAAGCTCGACCTTCACGACACCAATAGTAACAATCACAAATACATGTAGGCCACAATGCCTATATTTTTTAACATTTCATGGTAGTTTTGTAATTTCCCATATAGGTGGAGAAACTAGCCAAACTCAATCCGTTCTTTAAGGATCTCATTCTTTAAACAACTTCGGAGGTTAGGATGTGATAAAGATCATGGCCATGTATCTAAGTTGTTGTCGTTTAAGTCTTTGTACAGTAGACTCCCTCTTATCGGATAACAGGTTTTCCGGTTAAGCCGACGTCCCCAAAAACTCGATAAAACGGTCTATTTACTGTGATATTCAACTTAAATTTAGGAGAGCATTGTATTTAGACATGTGATCACTGGTGTCAAATCTTTCCCACGAGAACAGTTGTTTCAGTACCGCCCACATCCTGCCGATCTAGTCTGGTTAAACCAATGTGCTGATAAAAATTGTCCGGTTAAAGAGATGTCATTTCCTTTGAGTGAAGTCCGGTTAAAAGGTTTTACTAAAGAAAAAAAAAAAAAAGTTTAAAAGGTTAGGTTAGAGGGAGTTTACTGTAAATATTTATATGTGTTCAATGTTTGTACAAATTATACCAAATCTACAACATCTCAAGTAAGAGATGGCAAACAAGAAGTTTAGCTAGCCTATGAGACAAAGAACTGACGATAATGTTTTGACGTATAAACCTAGGTCTCCTCTATAAAAATAAATTAGATCGTAAGGTAAGCCTTAGATTTAATTACTTAATTGTTGTTACCAATCGTTTCCAGCTCCCTACTTGACACGCCAAATTCCTAGATCTACCCAAAACAATGTTTACACCCACCCTTCCCCTTGGTTTGATCTGAGATGCGAGGAGTTGGTTAGCAGAGTCAAGTTGCTAAGGGTTTTCTAAGGATCCTATCTATCCATGCATCCTATCTAGGATTTTGTTTTTATTTATTAATTCGATTTACAAATATGTATCGTATTGCATTTATTAAATTATAAAATTGGATTTTAAAAGAATATGTTTAAATCTCATAAAATATAATAATCCTGCTACGATTATTTTAGTATTAAATTATTTTTCCCTATTTAGGCTACATTTAATTGCTTCAAAATCTACACATGCGCCCTCACCCGTAACACTAACCTTAAAAACCCCCTCGTATTACTCATAACAGTTTGTTCAGTAATGAACAGTTGTTCAATTTATTATTTAGCCTAAAAATAAATTGGTTCCTCATCACTTAGGTTGAATTTAACTTAAAAATTACCTGATAATAAAGCAAGATTGGATAAATCTGTATGATTATGTGATGGGGAAAAAGCTTCCGCATGGACACCCTCTGGTTTGAAAGGTTAATCGCCTGCTCGAGAGTTTACAGGGTAGCCTACCTAACGAGACCTAATTGTTAGATTTAGCTTAAAAATTCAAACTTACTATTTTGTTGAAGTATTTCTTCACTTGTGTCGCCATTTTCGGACATTGTTGATGCCATGATGTTCCAGCACCAAAACAATCAAAACTGAAACAATAAAAAGGAAGGTTAATAAGTTAGCCTACTATAAAATCCAAAGATTACAAGGACATAAGGTGTAAAACGCCTGAAGACCTATAAACTAGTAATTTATGCTGCTTTAGACAACTCCTACACAGCAGACTTCCACCAATTCAGCTCATATAACTACGCCTAGTTATGTTTATTCCTAGCAGGAGTTTTTAGTCTCATACTAGCTGTGTACCCGTTCTACGCACGGGGATCTTATAATATTCAGTTGAAACCTTCTTATATAACGAACAGCAGTTGGTTTGCATATTTTAAGATATGCTGGCCAAACTATTATACATAGCTTCATTTTATGTTGTTTTTTGTTGTTCCGGATCGGTATGACAATCAATAAAAGGTTAAATTACCTCTGTGTCTGCCGGTCGATCCTATAACGGTAGGCTTACTTTTATTTTTACTATCTGATCTCGTTTGCATGGCTCAATCACGTCCTGGTTGAAGTTCGTTCGCTACGCTCACTCACCTGTATGTTGGAGCTCGTTCGCTGCGCTCACTTTCCTTCAGGTTAGCTCGTTCGCTACGCTCACTTGCCTTCAGGTTAGCTCGTTCGCTACGCTCACTCGCCTCCAGGTTGCAAATTAGCTGTTGTCATAAATGTAAAAGAAATAATAGTGCTAGTGCTGCACCCTGTTGGTAATCCTTGTAACTTTAATGCTATTGAACATCACAGAACAGAACCAACTTGTTTAATTGAAACAGCTGTTAAGATTCAATAATTTCATTTCTCATAAGGTTAACATGGGCTTCCAGAAATTCCACGTCAAAAATCGACAAAAACTTGATTTTCAAGGGTTTACTGTTAAATATCTAACTGTCTCATATTCGATGAAATACGTCTAAAACCATCTCATATATGTATAGTATTTGGAAAATAAGTTTCAGGCGGGACAGTGCTATAGTTATTGAGGAGTAGTTGTAATAAAGTGCGTATTTTAGCGTTACCAAGAGAATGACAGATAGACAGACAGACAGACAGACAGACAGAAATTGAGATAAGGTTTGATTCGGTTTCTCTGACCTATGAAATGTAAAAATAACCAAAAAGTTCATTATTCTAAGCAATGTACAGACAAAACTCTAATTTTATTTATATAGATTATAATACAAGGAAGTAAAAAGAAAAAATAGAGAAGAGATTAATTCAAATTTAACCCTGCCTGCAATGAGTGTGGTGAGTTTTTTGCTTTTTCCCATGTTTTGTAAAATTTTAAAGCATGTTTAAAACAGTTTTATTTATTTATTTTGCATGGTGTGCTCTTTGGACTTTCTGGTGTGCTTTCTGCTTTAGCTTGTGAGTCAACAGGAAATACAACTTTTTTTTGTTAGTTTTTAGTGACTTGGTCAATTGTGAATATTTACTGAAGTGCTCAATAAATCTTGAATCTATGCAAAAATCTACGCCTCTATTACACACCTAGTATTGTTGTGCTGACAGATTACCTGCCTAAGTTAGTGTTTAAACTTATTTCAAGTTAGGCCTGCCAGAGGCAGACTGCCTGCCTACTGGCCTTGTGTAAACGTGGCTGTAGGCTACGTTACTTGTATTTATTTCCATTAACGTCACCATGCGAACCTATGATTTTTATAAGTTATCACTAGAAACTAAATTTATAACTAGATCTAAAAAAAAACTGTGAATAAAAATTTCTGCGCACACAAATATTATTGGATCTACTGTTGTTTGGTGTTTATTCAATTATTTCATTTGTTTACATTCTGGTCTGCTTGCTCCATAACAGTAAACTAAAACCAAAATTAAAATACGAAAACTGATGAGGAGAAGGTAAGAGATACCGGTAGGCCTATAATAAATTTAAGTTACTGGTAGGCCTACTGGTAATGCAAGGACATTAAAAGTACAAATTTTACAAAAAATCAAACATAAAAACAACTGATCACTTAATATTGTGCATGTGCAGACTAATAGATCTTATTTAGGTATGTGGGGAAGAAAGGTCGGGCCTAAGGCGGATTTGTGACTGTATTGAGCGTTTAGAAGTTAGGTTATATTTAGGAAGGTAAAGTTTCTAGGTATAAATAGGTGTTGAACCTCAAACTTAATTTTAATACAGTCACGAATCAGCATAATGTCCGACCTGTCTTTCTCACATGCCTTTTCTGTTATCAATTGGAATTTTGAAATATTACAGCAAGTTTGGGTTGGTTAACAGTTTCATTTTAATTAACTTATATCCCTTTTGTAAGATAACAGTAACTTACTGGGGGTTACTTACTTCATGAGTTACCTACTCATGAAGCTAAATGGTCAATAAGACTAAATCAAACTGAACATGTAACTTATGGCATGGCCTACTGAAACTGTATAAATATTCCAAATCCATCATGGCTGTCATTATTAAATATTCGGCTAACATCAATTTATCTGTCTGGTGGTTTTCTTGTTGGGTAGGCTACAGTTTTTTTTTTTTTTTTTTTTTTTTTTTAACTGAACTACGCTAATACCGATTCAAACTAAAAATATTGATAAATAGGCTAAATAAATATTTTAAACAAAGTTATATCAATTATCAAATGAAACTGAATAGCCTAACCTAACTAACCAACTTGCTGATAATGAAAAAATCTAATCAAGGTTTACTAATCGAATTGATAGTTCCAATCAATTAGCGTACCAAGCCCAGTTAAGAAACTAAGTTGCCGTTCTTGTTTCCCAAACTAGGCTATATTATTTAACTCTAGTCAGGCTACCATTCTTAAAAAATAGCTTTTTCTTTATTATCCTAACTATTTTAACACGTTCGCTACCGCAATAATGCAAAATTTTTTATTCGGATAGACTAGTGAAGCACATACCGTATGCGACGGCCGGTTTCTACCTATAGACTGCCATCGCATATTCGGTAGACTCCCTCTTATCCGGACATCGGTTTAACCGGACTACACTCGGCGGAAATGACGTCTCTTTAACCGGACAATTTTATTCAACACATTGGTTTTTATCAGGACAACCGGACTAGATCAGCAGGAAGTGGGCAGTACTGAAATGAATGTCCTCGTGGGAAAGATTTGAGAACAGTGATCCCAAGTCTAAATACAATGCTCTCCTAAATTTAAGTAAAATATCACAGTAAACAGTCCGTTTTAACGAGTTTTTTTGGGGACGTCCGTTTAACTAGAAATCCCGCTATCCGGACTGGTCTCAGTCCCGAGGAGTCCGGATAAGAGGGAGTCTAATGTAGACTGACGACACATATTTGCGTCGGTGTTCCAATGTTATCAAAATGCTTATATCTTTTTAACGGTATATTTGAAGGCACTGAATTCTCTGCAGTAGTCTACAGGGATGTCTCAAGCACAACTGCGTCACTTGGTCTGTGGATATAATGATTGGTGACATCATATGATAGTTAGAAAAACTGGTCTTTACTTTTCTGCATCACTGTATGTATGTATGCTGTTTTATCCTATGTAGCTTTTATATTTGTTCAGTTATAAACTGTTCTTGAATAATCTGTTTTTTACTTACCGGTAGCCTACTTTCACCTCAAAACAAACAAAAATTAACTATCGCATATTTGAGGCGTTTGGGCTATTTCAAGAAAAATTTGATATTTTTCACTAGGTACCGGTACCGTATAGTCTTTGCTGGAGACCGGGCGACGCAAATATGCTACATTACAAAAGGTTATCAAAAATATAAAAAAACAAGAATATATTATTTAAACAAACACGATTGCAGTGTAAAGTAAATGATCACTGTTTAACAGGTTTTTGCCCGTGGTCTGGGTATTAACCAAGTGACAGCCGGTCTATGTGTTAAGATTAAATTGTATAACTTACTTCGGTCCGTGGCAATGATCGCGGCGTCGCATATATGCGATGCTTGGTAGCAAATGTGTTAAGTGTGAGTCCTAAGTTAATATTCACTTTGAGTCACTTAAAAGAATCGATGATCGAAAATCGATAGCCTAATTAATATCAAGTTTCTGGTGAGGAAATATCGTACTAACAAAAATCTAAGTTAAGTAGTCAGTTAGATTTAATTTAACTTACAAACTTAAACAAAAATTTTCAAGAATGGTTCAAATACTTGCATTCAGTACCGGTAATCTTAACTGCTGCTTTTTGTGGCAACTATAGCTTCGGTTCAGCTAGGAACCATCTTCAGGCCATACAATGTGTCGTTATAGGCTACCTTATTTACTTCCGCCCGGTCACGTCACCTGTCTCGTGTCCCTGAGTGCTCGGTAGTTTTTTAATGTTAATTGTTCGTCAATTAATCAATGTGCGTGTTTGTGTGTGATTTTGTACTTATATTTTAAATGACGACCTTCATATAGGCCTACGGAGGTAAATAGCGGCACCTTGTACGGCCTGAAGATGGTTCCTAGCTGAACCAAAACTATAGTTGCCACAAGCAGTAGTTTGGATTACTGAATGCAGGTTTTTAAACCATTATAAATTAAACAAACACTTTAAACAGCTGAGTTTAGTTACGTTAATGAACGCTTCTTGCAGGCGTTAAATTATTCGCAGAGGATACGCGTCCAGTAACAGGACGTGGATTAGGCGTCCGGCAGTTACTGTCATAACCTAACCTAACCAACCAAACTTGCTGATAATGAAAAAAAATCAAATGAAGGTTCAATTCTCTTCATAACATAAAATTATAAATGCCAAAAATTCTAACAAAAGATGTACAGTTAAGAAGAAATTACATTCAAAGCAAAATCTGTGACAAAAAGTTAAAGAAACCGATGGGTTTCGAACCTTGGACCTCTTGGATACCTATCAGTCGAGCACTCTATCCACTACCTAAGTTACACCACGAACAACGCTGGCCGAACATCGTATCGTTGTGGTAATGGCGTTCCGGGACCCCACAACCCGGTGACGTCACTACCGGACGCCTAATCCACGTCTGGTTACCGGACGATCCTCTGTGTAAATTATTTTCAGCTGAAAATCTTATTTCTGGTGATGTACAAATCAAGGTTCCCTTGGCCACGTTTAAGTAACTTAAATAATTACGTTAAGTTAACAATTGTACCAAGTTACTTGTTGATAACAACTTGTGGTGTCTACTTTCCTCATCAGGGCCGCTTTATGCAAATCCTACAAGGTAGAGTTAGGTAGGTGTGATTTGTCTAATTGTTTCATTCAAATTTCAATCTAAGTAGGCTCTAACTTAAGTTGTTTATTACGCCTTTCTTTTTGCAACTTAGGTCGGGTACAGTTTCCTAACTGGGCTATGCTAATATCGATTGAAACTATCGATTCGATTAGAAAACCTTCATGCAATTTTTTCACCATCAGCAAGTTTGGTTGGTTAGGTTAGGTTATGATAGTTTAATTTGATAATAAATATATTTAAAAATATCGATTATTAATCAATATTTTCAATTCGATAGTTTTAATCGATATTAGCATAGCCCAGTTAAGAAACTGTACCCCTTAGGTCTAATAATTTAAATAGGCTACTAACTTAGGTTTTTTTTACTAACTTTGGGATCAGAATGAAGTTATAAATTTGATACTTAAGTTTAGAGCTGTGTTAAGGTTAGATCTAAGTAGGTATGTCCTTAAACTTAAGTTAGGCCTAGCCTACCAACAGAGGAGGTTATGTTTATTAATAAACTTGACATGGGATTGTGTCACAAAAAACAAGTAAATTTGTCCTGCAAACGAGATGAAACATTAAACTTAGATGAAATTAATCGTAAGTTACCTTAATTCTAAAAAAATTATCGATTTAGAATTTCAAAATGGCGTCCTACCTCCCGTAGGCTATACAACGGGATCATACCATAGGTTGAGGTTGAACGAAGATAGTAGAGGTCAGCGATTGAAAAATCAATTCTTTACACTTCAAATTAATCCACTTTGATAGGCGAATCAAAATTGAAAGTTACTGAATGCAGCACATTAACCACAAAGCTGGTGACAAATGAACTGATAACATAATAAATCTCGATTGACATTTAGGGTTAAAACTGGAATAAAATGGCAACAGGACGACACTTCAATCAAAACTTCTTCATTAACATGAAACAAACACTGAATAATTTAAAAACACTTCACAACTACTCAACCGGCTACGCGTAGTATTTATTTTCCGAATTCCGATTTGTCCGAATAACAACCTACCACAAACCAGGTAATGAGTCCGTAATGGTAATAAGTTGAAGTTTTATTCGCTAGAGTGTGCTGGTATCAACAAAGCACATTGTAGTTTGGTACTGAGAAAATTAATCCATAAATTTTGACATAAAGATACCCTCATTACGAAAGAATTTGAATTTGTCAACGACGGGGACGATATACATTCATTTCGTAGCCATAATACAATTCAATTATCACAAAATGAGCAATTTTTAAGCAATTTACACCTCCCGCCATTTCCAATACAAGAGAGATACGTAACAGCAGAACGTTTTCTGATTGCAGTAGCTACTGCTAGCCGCCGCTGATTTGGTCAAGCGTCATATGAAATGTCAATATAGAGCAAAGACGGTAAAACTAGTAATAATTATACATAAATTTACCTTAGAATCAACAATGGAGTATCCAAATCAACTTGGAACGAGAATTATCATGACGGAAACACCAAAACGACTTGTTTGTAGCCGACGTCACTAACCCTCGAACAGCTCCTAAAACGCCAAAGAGTGCCAAGATGGCGACTGCGATCACGTGACCATAAAATTATGACGGAGCGTGTAATGAGAAAATTTAAAAAATAATTATTTTAATAAGTGGTAGAAGGTCAGGCAGAATGGACCAATCCAATACAAACCAAAAATGAAAATTTTGGAATTTTAATGATTTTATGGCTAATTGTATTTTTTATTTATGTTTATAATTTATGTTATAACATAAATAATTTATAAATTAACTAACTGCGTGATTGATATAAATTTGTAAAAGATTACAGTTATGAGACGGATTTACAAACGTTATTGTAGCCTCCTATATTTCAAAATTAATTTCATGCCAATTTTTGTAATACTTATCTAATCGTAATAATAATTGTTCATTAAAATAATGGATTCATGTCGTAATGGAACCGTCCCATAAATATTTCTATATTATGCATTATCGAGTTAAATTTGAAACAATTTCGCACAGACCAAACAAAAATACTTCTCTTAATGATGCCAATCGATTCGTGTAAATTAGTAACATTTAAAAAAAATCTGGAAATGAAAGTAAGTAACATGGTAAAACGATCAGGTTATTTGTTAAAAACGATACAGTATGCTTTCTGATAAATCTCGCAGACCACAGGTACAATTAATTTGCAACCAATTATCAAATAAGTTGCAAAGATTCTAGAATTCAAGTACAATACAACTTGGACGCATGATAAACTCAATGGAATTCAAATATCAAGGAAAGTGTCATCGGTTCCTCAGTTTTAAAATTCTCTGTCAAACAACATTCTAATCACTGTACGTGAAGTACAGTATCACAAACACAGGTGTGAACGGTCAAGATATCAATCACAGACGGGAGACAGCCGCTGGCAATGACCTACAATTTGTCAACTCAAGGTCGACCGACACAATCGTACGTCAACTTGTGATTGTTCAGAGGCGCAAGCGGGATTTCGGAAATAGTAATTTATCCGACGCCAGAGAATACTAAATAAGGTTCGTGATCGATTAATTATTTAACTGCGTTAGGCGAGACGACGGTTCAACGTCCACAGACAACGGGACTTATTTCTCCTTTAGTTACTTTTATTCCCAACACCTTCTGGGTCACGCTGGCGTGAAAGTAATAAAAATTGATAAACGACCTTGAATAGTAAAGCCGCGCCCAGCGCGCTATTTGAGCATAACATCTACCTTACACCCCTCGACGTTAGAATGGTTTCGCCCAATCCTCGGCTCTTACTATGTGGCACTTTCGCGCATGCGCTCCTTCTCCTTTTTACTTGTACGTCCTAACGGCTCTCTTTTCCCACTCGCTTCGTCGGCGTCCGCTTCACACCGTGGTTCGCGAATAGCGTGCGGTATAGCCGATAGCCGGTAACTATTTCATAGCTGAAAAAAACTCGCTTAGGTTTGGCGAGGAGAAAATGGGTGGAATGGAGGAAGGCGATTACGAACGCGGTGGAAATAAATAATAATGTTATAATAAAGTTGTAAATCGATGGTTCCATTTAGCGGTAAAAAATTTAGTACCGGTGGCTACTGTACCAGCGCGCGCGTCCATGGTAAAGTTGTGAGATGACGAGTGATTATTGATAAGGTATAAACATATTTCAACATCAAATTAGACAAAATTGTAAACATGAAAAAAAGTTTTAGAATAGGGTGTAATAAAAAGTTTTAGGGAACGCGACACTTGAATAAAGGACAAAGATTGGAAAATTGGTCCAATTCATGAATGTCAAAATGTTTTAACTTCCTGAATTGCCCAAAGTTTTAGCTCCAAAGTACAAGATATGAAATATGAAACAATACTGAAAAGTATGCTCCAGATTGGTGTTTGATCCGGCAAACCATCCTGCGTAAAAATCTTGTGATTTCAATGATGCCTGAAAAGTGAAGCGAGTCTATATACAGTGTGTCAGCGACATAAATCTACTCCAAATCGGTCAACGCGTATGCAGTTGAGAGAGAATTAGTGTGGGCAAAAATTAATTATGAAAAGATTACCCATTCGTTTGTTGAATCAAACAAATCTACTTTTGTAAAGTGTGTACACTTATAAAACGCTATGTTGTTCACGTAGCCGACCAAATAATTAACAATGAAAACTGCAAAAATATCACCACTCACCCCTTTTAATATTTAACTAAGACTAATACGCATGAAAAAAATACATTGTAAAATATAACGACACATCAGTACTGTGCAATTCTCATAAAAATATACTGGTTTAAGTGTTCAGTTTTTATTATAGTTTATTTAAGTGGACTATTCATTGAACTTCGTTGTCAAATCTGAAAGATATGCGTTTTGTTGTTAACAAACAGGTTTTCTAAGTGCAGTTATGATGTGTGCAACAGAAGTTAATTAATTCAAAATAAACAAAAAATATAGCTTCACGATTTTTTATAACATTGTGACAATTAATAAAAACACGGTACAGTTTTGTTTTCGTATCTTTCAGCGACAGAAAGTTTTGCCTACAAAGAACAGTAGTATAATGTACGAGCTAAAAAAAACTAACTCATTAAATTAGACATCGATTTAATCTAGTGAAACACACCAGAAGTCACGAATAAAACTACATTATATAATCTGAAAATATAAATCAAAAGAGAAAGATTGTCTACAACCAGATACTTCGTGTCATATAGTATAGGTTATATGTAGGTACAGGTACGCTAAAATGAGAGAGATAATTTAAAACTGTTTATAAATGATAAATCGAGTAATTCCAAGCGTCGTTTCAGGACAAACCATTTTCCAAAGCTACTAGAAATTAAAGTTAATTCATCAACCTTCAAGTATATACATAATTTTATGGATCGCCTAAAACAACAGAGGTACTATAAAACTATAAATATTTATACTAGGGAACAATCTTAAAAAAGATACGGATCTGCACATCAGCAACATATCTTGAGCTAGATGCTAGACGTAACATTCCGAATTATAGCTAGAACTTCTGGAATCGTAAGGATACAGTAGTTAAAACGAAATAGGTCGTCTCAAAGAGATAGTCTCAAACAAAAGAGATAGTTTTTAAGATATAGATTTACTTAAAAGCGAAAGATCTTGTATAATAGTTATAGGTTACATCGAATCAACTTAAACAATATAAATCATATCTATATAAATAAAATTAGAGTTTTGTCTGTACATTGCTTAGAATAATGAACTTTTTGGTTATTTTTACATTTCATAGGTCAGAGAAACCGAATCAAACCTTATCTCAATTTCTGTCTGTCTGTCTGTCTGTCTGTCTGTCTGTCATTCTCTTGGTAACGCTAAAATACGCACTTTATTACAACTACTCCTCAATAACTATAGCACTGTCCCGCCTGAAACTTATTTTCCAAATACTATACATATATGAGATGGTTTTAGACGTATTTCATCGAATATGAGACAGTTAGATATTTAACAGTAAACCCTTGAAAATCAAGTTTTTGTCGATTTTTGACGTGGAATTTCTGGAAGCCCATGTTAACCTTATGAGAAATGAAATTATTGAATCTTAACAGCTGTTTCAATTAAACAAGTTGGTTCTGTTCTGTGATGTTCAATAGCATTAAAGTTACAAGGATTACCAACAGGGTGCAGCACTAGCACTATTATTTCTTTTACATTTATGACAACAGCTAATTTGCAACCTGGAGGCGAGTGAGCGTAGCGAACGAGCTAACCTGAAGGCAAGTGAGCGTAGCGAACGAGCTAACCTGAAGGAAAGTGAGCGCAGCGAACGAGCTCCAACATACAGGTGAGTGAGCGTAGCGAACGAACTTCAACCAGGACGTGATTGAGCCATGCAAACGAGATCAGATAGTAAAAATAAAAGTAAGCCTACCGTTATAGGATCGACCGGCAGACACAGAGGTAATTTAACCTTTTATTGATTGTCATACCGATCCGGAACAACAAAAAACAACATAAAATGAAGCTATGTATAATAGTTTGGCCAGCATATCTTAAAATATGCAAACCAACTGCTGTTCTTTATATAAGAAGGTTTCAACTGAATATTATAAGATCCCCGTGCGTAGAACGGGTACACAGCTAGTCATACTATAAATATAATTTCAAACTAAATATTTAGGCAGCAGATCACAAAAAAGCATAAAAATGTTTTTTTTTTAACTACAACAGAATCATCTGAATTGAAAAGATCACCTCAAGTGAGACTCTTAGATTGAAGACGATCTTTAACTATCAGGATTGGATGTATGACAAACTTTAGTGATCGTGTCAAAATGTGCATAAAGATTGTCTAAGGAAAACAGATAAGCTCAAATGATGAATCATATTAAACCAGAGAGGTTATCTAATATCATTAATCAGCAAAAAATCTAACACTCGTTTCAATGCCAAACTAGAAATTTATTCACAGAATACTATATGGATTGTTTTAAACTTAAGAGACTGCTGGTAAAGGATCCCGTATGAACATAAAGTTATTAATTATTTTCTTATGACGAAAGACAAAATCGACGACATATAGCTGAGTGGTTATAGTGTTATAGTATTCAAAAAGATCGCCGGTTCCATCCTGAGAAAAGTCAGTAGACTTTTGATGGTTCGAAATTAAACCCAGCTGTTCCTGATCATTGAATTATTGGACAAATGCTCCTGTTGAAGAAATAGCTAGTCTTGGTCAGTAACAAAGCTAACACATCTCACTCAATTCTACAAAATTCTACACTCATCCTTAACTCATATTCGGGTTATACGCACCTAGGTGGCGTCCCCATCTGAATGATTTGATAATTAATTGATAGGGTAAATGTTGACTCGATATCAACATGTACTTTCAAAATCGCAGGTAAATCCACTATTTAAATCCACGCAATTGTCAAATAGAAAATCGTTTCTCAAATGTTGTGAAGTTCCAACAAGTGACGAGTACACGACAACAATAGTGGTGACGTCATCGAGGATGACAATTTTACTGAGAATCGATTCTAGGTTATGTGGATACAACTCGATTCACCAGTAATCACTTGTGATGAAATGCTTGATATATTGCACAACTATTTTCCCTTTACTAAAAGGAAAAGTTACGTTAAATAGTTGTGTGGCTCACTCCATTGTCGGATTTAGAAAAATGTTCTTCCATAGATAGCGACTGTTTGCTTACTTTACTTGAGGAATGAAAATGCTACTTCGCATTAGTAGCGTTAAACATGTGAATTATTAGTTAATGGCATAAGTTAATACGAGAAACAGAACCCATAACGATAACGCAATTCCTAAGGTCCGATAATCTAGTATCAAACTCTAACCTTTTGAATAACATTTATTTCATAAACATGAATACGCAATGTGAAGAATTTATTTACCGATCTTATTAAAAACTCACAATGAGGATCTTTGCTGCTGTATAACTGAACGAAAATATGGAAGAGATTATCCTAATCTTAAAATAAGAGTTAAGTATGATGAGTGAGCGAAACACGCCCGATTGAACAACTTTAGAGCACAGGAAACGTTGTTACGAATTTGGATAGTGAGTGTACTGAATATTACGTCACTCATGACTTACATCGAATGGAAAAGAAAAGCTCAAGTTTACTGCTCGTCGTGAGTGTATCCAGGCGATCGGAGCCCTGGATAGCTTTCCTAATAGTGACGTCATTGAAGTCCATTCGTGTGTAAAATAGTTTAAAATTAAATTTGGTGATAAGCCATCGTTAAAAGATCTTTATATAAAACGCATTGCTTTTCAAATGAAGACTTTATGGACATACGGGGAAGAAGCTACTACAGTATACCGTAGGTGGCACGGCAGGACCTAGACCCGGGACCGATATACTTTTTAATTTCGATGTTCCTAGAAGCCTAAAACACTATACGTAAACTCAAAAGTGCGCGAATTTGTAACGGTTTACAATACTTCCGAAAGAACAGTCTTCACAAAACAGGCGAAGAAGTGGTTCGAATCAGAGACGAAAGGAAAGAAGAAGAAAAGGCTGAAGGACGATGAGTTGACCGGTTTGATAAACATGATAAAACATCCCAACTCCCAACACAACACAACAGACAACAGGAGCAAAAGGCGGGAAAACACGGCGAACTACCCTTTTTCACTTCCTCCTCTTATACACGTACAGAAAATGTCCTTGTTTTTGTTTAAGGACTAACTTAAGTACTACTAATCAAAATCTATGGTATCTTTAGGATTTTTTAAATCTTGATGAAATTATGATTTTAAATTGCGTTTTCCTATAAAACCCCATAAACTAACGGAAAACATCGTATTTCCAAAAGAACTGTTTGAACGACTATAATACAAATTTGGTATATCACGGTCCTTACCTTATAACTATCAACAAAATGGTACGACCCCCAATTATGTAAAAATTACAGTTCAAAAGTGATAGCGATTTTTGCGATTCTACCCATCCATACAATATCATACTCACTCCTAACGCTTGTCCAAGATAAGGGTTGTTGACAAGCTAATGGGAGAAAGTATGTGTCAGATTGCTGACACAGTTTATTGTGGCACAGGATACATTCACCACGAGCTAGCGAGGCGAGGACTAGGAAAGAAACTACTTGATGCACTCGTAATCGACGTCATCGCATGTACAATAATCGAATCAGCCATCACTAGACAGCTGGACATTGTTGCATTGTGAAGGGGGTGTAGGCACATGACCCAGGCTGTAATCCTCTTAATCACGGTCGGTTGACCTGTCAGTTCTAGGTCGGTGTCGAACGCTTCATCATACCGTGCGGGGTGCATAGCCGAACTGTTCGCAGCAAATTGTTAGCTCTATCACCGTCGCTGTCAAAGCGTATCGTTTGTAGGTTAAATTTAAATTAAACTTAACTGTCATAACCTAACCAAACTTGTTGATAATGAAAAAATCGAATGAAGGTTTACTAATCAAAAAAATAGTTCTATTCATGAAATAAAATTACAAATGCCTAAAATTCAATTTTTATAATTTCTTTATTATAAAATTAAACCATCATAGCCTAACCAAACTAACCAAACTTGCTGATAATGAAAAAGTCGAAAAAAAGTTTACTAAACGAAAAATAGTTCTGGTCATAAAATTATAAATTCTAACAAAATTCTCGATTCCCCACCCCTTCCCCGGTGACCAGTACCCTCAGGCCATAAATTAGGGGGATTAACCCAAACAAAGATCTGGGCCGTTGTCCGTCTCCCTTGTGAAGGTCATAAGATCGTCAGGAGGAAAATCTAATGTTTTCCAGTAGTTCGAAACAGTACCAAGCCATACATGATATTAATATATTTGGACTATTGAATGGTCTTGGCCAAAATACACAGTTCCGAGTCAGCAACAAAAAGTTATATTAGAAATCTAAACAAAGTTAGGAATACAGGGCCGATTGCCAGTTGCTTTGACTTTGACTGGGACGGGTGGTGTCGTCCTGTAATCCAGCTACTAGGAGGTCACGAATTGTGGATATTTATAGGGATGCACTGTGGATGCGATGCTCCCTGGTGTGGATTAACGTCCGCACTAGTGAGTACTACGACTATCCGCAGTACTATACTGATAATTAGACCAATTCGTAGATTACAAGGAAAAAATGTGGTTCGGATTCCACTATAAACTGTAGGTCCCTTAGTTGCCATTAGCTGTATGGGCTATTAATTAACAGCTGTGTCTAAGGAACATGTCGGCCTTAGTCCTAATAGTCACTAACAAGACTACAAGATCGCGCCACTCATCCTACACTCATCCTTCACTCATATTTGGGTTAAAATACGCACATAGTGGCGTCCCCATCTTAAATAATAGATAATTGATCATTGATAATTTTACAGGGTGGTTAGGCGGTGCGAGTGCCAGCCCGGCATCAGTGACCGGTTCCACGGTGCGGCGGGTATGGGGGTGGAAAGATCGACCAGGGGGGCACGATGAAAAACCAGCTAGTTAGAAAATAGGTAACCGCAGTAATCCATTAAATTACACGATGTTGATGAATTAGCATAGTTTATCTATTATCTCACGATAAGGAGTATACACTATTATATTTGCCTAAAGAATGACGTCACCACACTACTATAGCTATGACGCTATGGCTATGCAGTATGTTTATGGTGAGAGGGGGGGAGGGGGTTGGAGGGGGGCGCAACGTCAGGTTACGGTGTGTTTCACGGCAAAAGGCGAGAAGGAAAGAATCCAGGCCACAGTTGCATGTTGGGTATCGACTTCATGAGTACATCATGAAAAAAACGTTTGCTTTGTGTTAGTTGAATATACAGTAAAACATTCTACGAAGTGTCAAAAACACTTATTCATACACAATTTATAAAAAAAGATACCACTCTGACCGTAGGAATAACAGACAAAAGGAGTTTGAAAAATAACATACATGACGAAGATTCAGAATCGTAAGTCCATAAACGTAGTGTATACAGGGTGATTGATATAAGTGTGCCAGCCGTTTTATTCGAAAACTATAAGAGATATCAAAAAAAGTTAAATAGTAAGTGCCTTGGATTTTTTATTTAAAAAATTATAGTCAAGTCCAAACAATTATTTTAGCCGCCATTTTTCCAATATGGCCGCCAACTTTGATTTTTCTTATGGAACACCCTGTATTTTATGATGTATTCTGGTAGAAAAAGTAATTTTAAGACGATTTTATTCTTGTCATTTTTTTAATAAACCTAACCGTTTCAAATATAATAATGGTTTAAGTTGTGAAATTTTGAATGGTTTTCGAACAAAACAGCTGGCATGCTTGCTTAGGCCTTTATCGAAACTCTTTCTCATGCAGAAATTTCAAAACTTTAACCATTATTATCTTTGAAACGGTTAGGTTTATGAAAAAAAATCACAAGAATAAAATCGTCTTAAAATTACTTTTTCTACCAGAATACATCATAAAATACAGGGTGTTCCGTAAGAAAAATCAAAGTTGGCGGCCATATCGGAAAAATGGCGGCTAAAATAATTTTTTTGACTTGACAACAATTTTTTAAATAAAAAATCCAAGGCACTTACCATTTAACTTTTTTTGATATCTCTTATAGTTTTCGAATAAAACGGCTGGCACACTTATATCAATCACCCTGTATAAGGGCCACGAATATAACTTTTCAAATTCGTACATTATAAAATAAGAATAAACTGTATAATCATAATCTAGTTAACTGTCTTTTTACAGTACCGAAACTGTTCTCCTGCTTTTGCATTGGAATGAGAGCACCTGGATATACCAATTATGCCTCTGGGGACATCAAAATAAAAAATTAATCTGTCCCTGTTCCTTTACCATTCCACCTACGGTACAATAGCTTCTACCCGTGTGAAATTCGCTAAAATCGTCTCGTATTATGGTATCAATATTATAATTTTTGTGTCTTTACAATTGTATGCAATATTGTGTTTTTCAAAATACCGCTGAAATTCAAGTGTTAATATATTTAAGTAATTTGGATTTGAATTGAATAATTATATAATTGCGCGGAGCTCATTGGAATCGAGCCTATGCAAATTTTGCCACACAGAATATGTCAATGTAACATTATTATACCCTTAGCGATATGGAAGTGCCCCTCAACATATTTATTTAAAATGTTGTCCAGCGACACCCTCATTGCTAAGGGTATAGTTCCAATAGATAAATGAAGAATACAAATCGGTATTCAAATATACTGGTGTTTATATTCGGGTCATAATTATTCAAATGTATACAAGTTTCAGTTATTTGAATTTGGTCTTTTGTTGTATCAGTAGCGTAATACAGTATTGCTTCAATCTGTAACAGAATTTCGTTTACAATACCAAAACAAGATAGAAGGCATTTCATTGGGATAACTATTAATTACAGGAAATTTTACTTTAATTAAACGGTTGGCTAAAATAATTTTGCAGTATGACGGAAAATATAATTCACGATAAAAAGTGCCTTTTCAATCCCCACTGTTTCCAACCCCGTTTTTACGTTGTTTGTTAAACTGTTGACCTTGCCACCTTGTGACGAAAAAACACATTTTGGCCAAAATAATACGATGTAATATCAACCCTATCCTTGGATAAACGGCAAACGTAACCGCATAGGTACAATTTTTTGTAGGTAAAAATATTTCCATCCAATTTCGTTAAATTTTTCAAATAATTTGAAATTTTACGTATAGTTATTTTTACACAAACATAATTAATTAAGGTCATTAATTGAATCCAGGAAATTAAACTAAAAAACAAGTAATTATGGAGGAAAGGGGCTATCTCAACTAGCTGGATTACAATAATATTATATATACCTCACAGAAAGTTTAAATTGGTTGTATTTATTAAAAACCTTCAGTCCAAATGCTGAAACAATCTATTTCTGTTTGTCTGGCGGTAACGATGGAGGCAGCTTTCTTGGTTTGTCTTTCACCGACAAAAGAAACAAAAATACACGTGTGTTGTTGCATACATAAACGATAATTTTTAAGGTAAACTTTTCAATACTTACATTCCGTTTTTTTAGGTATTTTTTGTGTTCTCTTGCTTGAGTAAAGAGCCACAAAGTGTCATACAGAGCCATTAAGAGCCACAACGTGTCATAAAGAGCCATTAACAGCCACAACGTGTCATAAAGAGCCATTAAGCGCCACACAGTGTCATAAAGAGCCATTAACAGCCACACAGTGTCATAAAGAGCCATTAAGAGCCACAACGTGTCATAAAGAGCCATTAAGCGCCACACAGTGTCATAAAGAGCCATTAACAGCCACACAGTGTCATAAAGAGCCATTAAGAGCCACAACGTGTCATAAAGAGCCATTAAGCGCCACACAGTGTCATCAAGAGCCATTAAGAGCCACAAAGAGCCATTAAGAGCCACAACATGTCATAAAGAGCCATTAAGAGCCGCAACGTGTCACAAAGAATAGCCATAACGACTAAAATGCCTACTTTATTCTATGATTGAAGCATAGAGATGTATCACTAAAATTCCAAAACATTAGCCTTGAATCAATTTGCGTCGTATCTATCTTAGGTATTGTATCTATCTAATTGGCATGATCTTTGACAAACGGCAATAATTAATTTTCTAATCGTTTTATCTACTAGAAGGACAATCTTGAGCTATGCGTATTAAGAAATTTTCGTTAAGGCGACAGCCTACAAAGTAACTGTAATATCTATCTGTATGTGACGATTTTGGTAACGTAAGACTAAATAATCGTGTAAATATAAACTGAGAAATGGTAATAATCCACAACGCTTAAAACGTTATTTTAAAATCAAATAAGACTATTCAATGGTCCATTGCCAATTTACAACCACTGTATTATGCTGCAGTTACAGTTTCGGACATTCATTTCATCCGTTATACAAATAATGGATAACCAATGTGTGTAATCAGTTATAATGGTGAAAAATCAAGTTTTAATACTAGTAATTAAACCTACCCCTCCCGGCCCACCGCCGTTACCATGGCAACCGAATGGAAAATCACACTATACTGTACCGGGCGACCGAACCCTGCTGCTGCAAATACATTTTGTAACAGTTTCACTACTTCCAAGTTTTGTTTTATGGGAGTTTTACTAATCTGATGTTTATCTCCATGACGATTAAGTTCAAAAATAAATAGCAAAGGTGAAGTTATTGAAAGATGAGTGGTAAAAATCAAAGATTACTAAGTTAAAAAAATTATAATTTGTATTTAAATCATGTAAAATATTTTGTTTACTACAAGCTTTGATTATCAATATTACAAACCTTTATACGTGATTTATTTAATGATTATGGGAATTTCATGCTCTACGCAAGATTTTATAATTCCAAGAGTTCATTGTTCGTCGTCGGTCGGTGACCTTTTAGCGTAAATGGTCAATGCAACAAATATTGACGGTGCAAAGAAAACGTTTACAACCACCAGAAAACATGTTTTGAAAGGATCACTTGGCGAATGGCGTATTTGGTGGTGGCCGAGCTTTGCACGAGGAAGGTAAGTACCTTCATGAGCCACTTCTCTCCTTCTCCACGTCTCTCTAAACCGTAACATTGGGTCAATCGCCTCGTTTTTGCAAATGTTTGTTTTTCCTACTCGATCTATCCACAACATCATGTGTTTACAGACGTCTTTTGTTATTGTATTTGTACAACCTTAATTATAAATACAAAGGTATTTTCATAATTGATTGGTTACGAAATACGAAACAAAAGGTTAAATACAAAGCGAATATCAAAACAATTTATGCTAACGAAACTTAACCTAAATAATAAGTTCTAAAAGTACTCCGCCGCAGCAGCAAACGGGCACTGCGAATTTACATTTGTCTCATTTGGTTCTTACCAAAATATTTCCTCAAATATGTCAGATTTACTAATCTTTTAAATAGCATTACGTTTAACGGTTTTCTGCTACAGGGAATGAACAAAGTGGTTTCTTGTAAAACACAAATGATTGAGAATCTCGTAAGCATGACACCTATAAACCAAGTATGCGGAATGTAAGGTCTTGATGAGAATCTTCCAAGATAAATATTAGGTTTCCGATAAACCCTCTCCTAAAGGCACGAACCTAAATTAGGGCTGCATTTAGCATTTAATCACATTTCAAATGTTGAATATGCGTAATTTGTTACTTTGGTTTTTATTTATATTTGTTTACTTTTTCATGAGATAAACTATTTATTCTTATTACTGTATTAGTTTCTTATTCTACCATACAGTCGATTGCAAATATATAGGCCTACCCCAAAGAGGTATTCATAAAAAAACCCATACTATTTAATCGACTATTTGAGAAACAGCTCCAGAAATATTACTTCCCTACTCCGTACATTGTGGTGGAATTGAATGTTAGATTTCTTATGTGTAAAATTGTTTTCAACGGGTTTTGACTTAATGTGCTGTTTTAAGAAAATCCGATTTAATTAAGTTTTGTCTCTATAATCAATGGTGGTTGTGTGACTGTTTTACAGCGGAAATGACCACATTTATTCTCTTCAGTATCCTCATCCCGTTGCGAAGCACGGGTAAGCAACTAATTTAATGTAAAGTGTACAAACGACAAGTCTAGTTCTCCTCTTCACCCAGAACGTATCAAACCCATTAACTGATTACTCATCCAAATAGAGTTGTAATATATTTTTGTGTTTTACAATATTTCCTTATAGGCCTATGTATTATATATATATTCATAATAACGTTGAATACAGAAATTACTTCACCCAATGATGTAATTCCATTAAGTGCAAAAAATAAGAAAGAATTCGATTTGTGTTTCATATACCACCGACACTCAATACATAATGTAATGTCCACTGATGTTTTAGAAGTATCATAAGTTCAGCATCACAGTGCTTACCAAAAACAAATGTTGAATCATGTTCAATATAATCGAATATCATCATAATGTACAGGACTAAGTCTTAAAACGCCCAAGACTAGTGTTCGAAGATTACTTGTGCTGACACAAATAGACTTCACTGAGTCAACGAGGTCCATCTTACATTAATAATCTGTATGCTGTATAGGTTCCTAATACCACCATAGACTATTGGATAAATAGTCTATGGATTGCATACATTTTAGCCAAGATAAGTGTGGAAAGTTTGCCTACATAACCAGACTGGTTATCGTAGAAAAGTTAATTTCGGTATTTAGTACATAACAAATGCAGTCTACAATTTATCGTAAAACATTAGTTACCATCACTTTGCTATCAATTATGCTATCTAATAAAACGAAAAAAAATTAAAGTTAAGAACAGTAGTATTAAGACGCGGGTTCTGACAATTCCCGTACAGAAAACTTTAGAAATGCTTAAGACGTAATTAGACTATACACAAAATAACAAAGAAATCACGTTACTGACTTTTATAGTTTTCTATAAGAGGAACTCTTTTTTTAATACAAGTTATTCAATCTGAGATATATTTGCTCTTCAATAGTTGAATGCATATTAATTATGTAAGCTTAGACTAAAAGCATTTCTTTAAAAACAGAAAACAGCGTTAGTGAAATTATGCAGCCATTGAAATTACCTCGTAGCCGATAATGCATTACATATGTAATACACGACTATTTTTAAAGCGTGCGACTTTTAAACTGAGGCTTTTTATAAACTCTTGAAATAATTAATAGACATGACAAAGAGATTCCCATTTGACCTGTTTATTGTAGTAACAGTGACTATAAGCCATCGTGGTATTTATTAGTCTGTTGTAAAACACATGGCACAAGAATACATAGGGGGAGAAGTGTAAAATAGACAAAAAGCGTCAGCCTCCCTCCCTCCCTCCCCAGTACCACCCTTCCAGAGCACCAAGACAACTCGAGAAAACAATATACCCCCACCGCAGCAAACCTGCCAACTAAGCGAATTTCCATTTTCTTGGATTTATTTTCAATTAAATGTATTTAAGTTACATTTGTTGTTCGCTTGCTAGCCGCCTGTTGTTATGTTTGTTTCGGCGTCACCATGGAATGTAAGTTATTTCTTTAGGTTTGAGTTTGCCGGGTATTTTTATAGCATTATACTATTTATTTAACACGTTGCCAATGCACATTTTAATTTTATTTAAGTTTATATCATGTGGCGATAATAGTGTTAATCCAATATTAAGAATTCTACGTAAATAAGTACAATAATTGTTGCACCTCAAATTAGCTCGCTACAAAAAACCCAAGTAGTTTGACAACAGAAAGGATACCCTAGGTAAAAAAAAAAACACTGGAGACTTAAAAACTGAAAAGACGAGTATTCCAAAATAACTTGTTTATCAGCATAGTACGTGTTGTTGAATTTACTGAGAATGAATTATTGAAATACCTACATCTGACTAAACACATTGAAAAACACTTGAAACATCGAATATTTACTTAACACCTATACTATTAAACAATAGAGTACTGTAAATATATATAACCGATTGTAAGTGGTGATAGATTTCAATTGGACACTCCAATCATCATCAGGCGCAATAGGCGAATCTTCCTTCTTTTATCATATTTGTTATGTATTTACAATCTTGTGACGTATTTTTACTATTTACTGTGACTAAAAGGTAAGTTCATAGTAGATAGTGACGTTTAAGTGAACCGCATGCTCAATAAATATAAATTAGCACGAGACCCAATGTCCAGTACATAAGGCATAATCAGACGCCGATATCAATCAGAGAATCTACCAATAATACAAACCGAAGTGACGTCAGTAATGCAATGGAGTCTAATGCATTCACGTCAGTCAGACAGCGAGATCGATCAAAACTTGAGTGTATGGGGTTTACATGCCTTGCATTTGCCTGTAGTAGAAAGTGTATGTTAAAAGTACGCAAGTAGCCTACAATAGTCATGACTCAGGAAAGAGGTTGGCCAGAGGCTAGAGTCGGAATCGATCGAACCTGAGTCTGTTCACTGTTCACGAACGTGTATGTTAAAAGTACGCAAGTAGCCTACAATAGTCATGACTCAGGAGAGGTTGGCCAGAGGCTAGAGTCGGAATCGATCGAACCTGAGTCTGTTCACGCGCTTGCAAAAAGCACTATATTGTAAAATACCCCCGCCGCTGCAAACCTGCAGACTAAGAAATTTTGGATCTTCAATTAATTCTATTTAAATTACATTATGTTTAAGAAGTACAGTACCTAGGTTTGCTTCCATAAGGAAACTAATAAAGTGTGTTTTTGGTCAAATGTTAACTTAGTATATAATAAATAGATTTGCCAAGTTTGATCAAAATCTTACTAATATTATAAATGTGAAAGTTTGAGTGTTTGTTTGTTTGTTTGTGTGTTTGAAGTTCAATCACGCATAAACCACTGGACGGATTGGGCTAAAATTTGGCATGATGATAGCTTACATTCCCGATTAACATATAGGCATATTCTTATCTCAAAAATCCTTTCGGGCTCCGCCCCAGTGGCTCTGTAATTCCCCATGTTAACCTTATGAGTATTCATATTTAAAGGGAATTAAAGAATATAGTCAGCTGTTTCAACTAAAAAAGTTAGTTCTATGATATGGAAAAGCATTAAAAAGTTATAAGATTTACCAACAGGGTGCAGCACTATATTTTTTTTGTATTTATGAAAACAGCTTATTTGAACCATTGACTTTATATCTCTACACACGTTGTTGCTGTTTGAACTAAGCAGCAACAAAAAAACTGTGATTCGCAATGAGAACTGTCAAATTAGGATTGTTTACAGTTATGTTTATGTTTTTCATTTCATGAATAATTTGTGATATTTTGCGAATTGTTGATTAATTTATTTTTCTCTATTGTTTAGGTGAAGTGGTATAACATTATGGCTATGGTAGATGTGTAATACTATAGAATACTGTAAATTTAAAAAAGCAAATTTCATCAAACTGTGTCCTCCCTTGTTGCAAACGCAAAGCTTGAGTATAACTGCAATAAGCATTTTAATACTTATATTCCAACCCCGTACGAAGGACGGGTACTCTGCTAGTATATTCATAAACAAGCAAACTACAACAGTTAACTTATTCTCCATACGAATAACATGTGAATTTTAAATTTACAATTTTTTGAATAGTTTCCGTAGCCAATAACTGCAAAAAGAAACTTCAATATACTAAATTATTTGTTTTTTACCTTTTGAGAAATTAGGAATTTTTTTGTTGTGAGGGTCGAAATTGAGAAAACCCAATTTTACCACATAAAACTCCGTTCCCCCCATGGTCCGATCATGCTGGTTCGCAAACTCATTAAGCTTATCCCGCCTTACACCTTTAGGCAAAATTTAATCAGTTCACGGACACACACTCATAGTGGGATAAAGAACAACTAACAATTACGAAATAAATACAGCAGCTTACAAAATAAATAAAAAGGAAGAATTCTAATCACGAATTCCCAAGTCCAAATGTTTTTGCCGACAGAGGGAGGATGTTTTTGGCAAAGTCGGACTACAAAACAATGTTTTTGGAAAACATGTTCGTCTCGGCACGGGGGGCGAGGGAGGAGACCGCCATTTAAAAGCGATGACGTAGTAAGCTAATTCAATTTTTATTTACCTTTAAAGGTCTATTTTGAAACTTTCGTTATTTTAATTCCACCGTCATAAAAGGTTTTGTTTAGAAAATAAAAAGCTACGCGCTTGGAAAATAATTAGATTACGTATCGCTTTAAAATTATCTATACGTTGTTTAAATGCTTATTTTTTTTAGAAGAAAAATACTTGAATATTTTTTATCCTTCTTTGGAGCATCACAAGCTTGAATTCAACACAATTCATGAAACACAACCGCAGGAGACCTCTTGTACGGTTTTATTTTATCTGAAAGCTGCAATGTTGTTACATCGAACGCTTGAAGGGAACATTTTTTTCAGAGTAACCAAGTTACAGTCGAGATCGATTCAGGAGCCAGATACCATTTATCATTGGACAATGAATGATGCTACGAAAAAAAATGTCGACGTTATAGCAACAAGACCAAGGTGTGTATCGTCTTGTAAAAAAACAGCTTAAAAATGCCAAGGACGCAGGGGGAAAAATAAACAAAAATAACAGATCAATTCCGACATCACTACTTTTCACACAAATAAATAATGTGTTTTCATCATTTAACAAGAAATGTAAAAATTACTATCCATTGCAGAGTGTAAAATAAAATCTTTAGAATATTATTTTATCACGAGCAAAACTACTTCACTTCCCTTCTTCTCATGAAATCAGTATACTTTCTGCGAATAAAACGTTTAACAGCTTAATTATCCATAATTATATGTTATTTTCAAAAACAATAATGTAATACAGTTTAATTATTTTTTTATTAGTAATTTTAGCATTCAATTACTGTACAGAAAACCGTCCAAATTATCTCGTTAACGATCGTCACGGCGGCGTAGTGTTATAATTGAAAAAGAACCAAACCCAAACAAAGAATTGTAGTAAAGAATCGGAAGCGTTGTGGATTAAAATATTCTTTTCATTCACAAGTCTAAAATGGGAAAAATAATTAATTTAAATCGTAGTACGAGACAGTTGACAATATCGAACAGATTTAAAATCCACCAACGACCAACCCACCAACCAACGACCAACTCGTTATCAACATACGCCTTCGTAGACGAAACTTGCCTATACGTAAGTGGATTATTCGATATTTTTGCCACCCATCTCGTAATTGCTACAAGTTTAATTGTTTACCGTGGGGAGGTAAGGCCTATTCTGAGGCGTTCTCTTGAACATTATATCCTTCTTTAGAGAATTAAAATCTTGAATTCAACCACAGACAATAGACCTTTAAATAATTTTGGTATTTAAATAATAATGGTATTTCTTTTGTCTATGATTTAACACAATTCGTGAAACATTACCGCAACATTACATAACCGCAAAAATTGGTTGGTCTGAATAAATGGCCCTGGCTTAAGTACCAGGAAGTAACAAAGGTGTCATATTCATTCATTCAACAATCCTTTTTGTCTTTAAGTACGCACCCTGTTGTTTCAACGTATTATTATAAATATAAAATTTTAAATTATAGTTCCCTAGTTAGATCTCTTTTTAAATCCTAACTTGACAGACATTTATTTTTCATCTGTCAAAGTCCCATCACAATAGGCCTACAGATTGAAAACAGGAAACCCACATCAAAATAGAAAACATAATTCTCTTCACGAGTTCAAGATAAAATAGGTAAAATTTTGAATTTAACCCCCTATAGCGGATTGAACACCATGAACAATCCTGTTACATAACCGATAAAATAAACATAAGGACGAGCGTAGCAGCGTCGAGTTGGGAGTTTATCGATATGCCGAGATCGATATTTGTAGCTAGGCGAGCTGTAGCTACCAGACAGCGCTGTAGCTCGTGAGCTGTACAGTAGGAGCTGTAGCTCTCGGCTACTGTGTGCTGTGTAGTTACTGAACACTGCGGTGTTGCCAAACTGTGCACCGTAATTCTAGAAATTAAATATCGACAAAACACAGTTCATATCCTATAATACATTATTGCGGTGAGTCCAGTGGAATCAAGGGACCAGGCTTTACAGCTAAATTAATATGAATGAAATTTGTTTACAATAAGCCTGTAGACAACATAAAAAACTATTTTGTTATTAAACTCAAGTAAAACCTAATATGACAAGTTATCAGTAATTTACACATTTTATACAAATCTGTGTATCTAATGCTATTGATTGCAGGATTTTGTATAGAGGTGACAGGAGTCGTCTTTAAGGGGGAATTTTATAAAAAGTCTTATGTTTTGTGTATAAAACATCCACAGGCAGAAATAGAGCTTTGTATCTTGATTATTTTTGGATTAGATTTGGAATCTATGAGTAACTCGATATATCCTAAGAATTAAATATATATGTTTAATATTTCTGAAACTAAGAAATATTTTGGATTTAACTACTAGAAGAAAATTATACTATACTATAAATACTTGAAAAGGGTTGAATTATTTAATATTATTTTCAACCTAAAGCATTATTACAAAATGGGAAAGTATTGAAATATTTTACCACAAGAAAATTAATCAGTACATGCAGTTCAACTACAGTACTGTACTGTATATCTCAAAAATCTAACTGACTTATCCAATTGTCCCCCATTTTTTCTGACTTATTGGTTTTATCAATAACTAATTGTTTAGTTTCACTGATTGGCTTAAGATTTTGCTCAATATTTAGATAACTGTGCTAACTATTCTATTTTAATTTATTTTCACACCATTTGATTATGTAGAACACTTAAGGAAAGCAGATATATGACACAGCTAGTGTTGACTATGATATTTTTAGTGTATTGGCAAAGTATACATATTATTAAATAAATAAATGCATAGTCAACTTTGTTAGGCTATAACTCGAATATTGTAGGCTATACTTATTGTTCATACCCACAAAAGAAAAAAATCAACAACTTTATTTTAAATTTTTATTTCTTTAATTAAAGTATTTGGCTACGCCAAATAATTCTTATATTTCATTATCATACAGCAACATTTTTAAGCAATCAGTAGTTTTAATGGTGATGCATTTGTTTTAAACGTTTTGCTCAGTATTTTTTGTTTTTTTTATGAAATGGAACAAATACATTTTATAAGCGTCTCCAGACTAAGCCAATTTCTACTTGTCTGATAGGATTTTTACTACAATGTTTCCTCAAACATGTCAGATTTCTTCCCTATTCAAACAATATTATATTGTAGGTTTGCTGCTTCAGGGACAGGTAATAAAGAATATTTTTTTAGAGAGATGTTTGGTATATTATTCCACATCCGTTTTATTATTCTCCATAAGAATTTTAAATTTACATTGGTTTAGGAATTTAGTCCTCAACCCATGCACAACAGCGCTTCAATATACTAATTTGTCTGTTTTTAAGCTCTGCAAAATGGTTAAAAAAGCAATATTAAAATTTAACTTTTTGAGGGTCAAAAAGAGAAAAAACTAATAGGGTAGTCCGATCATGCTGGTTAGTTTGTACCAAATGTCATCACAATTGGATGATGTTTATCGTGCTAATTTATCGTGCTAACGGACAACACACAAAATTTATGAACCTGAACGGATGGTATTATTGGCCTTTAGGGACATCAAAATTAAAAAGTAAAGCGGTCCTGAGTCTAGGTTTTACCATGAGAGCTTCATATGGGAAATTTGATAAAAGGTGCACAAGAGAAATTGGAGAAGAGGTGGGAAGAGGAGAGGTCAATGACCAGTGTAATAATACATGAATTACTATTTGTTTCACATACATTTGGCTACTCATGGATTATTGATGGTAGTAGTAACTTAGAAATTTAAATCTGATTAGAAATCAATGCATGAGGCCAAAGGACCAACCTGCTACTTGGAAAGTCGTTCCCAATCTTTAAATTTCAAGACGGCCTTTACATTACTGTACCAGTATTTAATAAGTTTGCAATGTGTATGCTGATAAAAAAAAGTGTAAAATAAATTTAAACAGAAGGTCCAAGATTAAAAATTTAAGATGAATGAGGCACGGGTTTTATCTCCACGGCATATCCAAAAAGAATTTAGGACTTAAGACCACTTTCAAAAACATTTACGTTTCTTTCATACAAAATTCCACTGGCGTAGACACTAAAAAATTAATATGAAAATTTGTTAGGTGCTTTCTTGTTCCTCTGCAGTCGACTAATTTATTTATTTATTCAAACTAAATACACTTCCAAAACCAATGTTTGTAATTAAAATGGACCAGTTCAGTTGGTCTTTTACCATTTGGGGGATAAAACTTCTTTTGACCTCAAAGCAACCTAGGTAGAGTTTGAGTAGAACCTTTAATGATTTACTATTTAATAACTTGCTTATTACTTGTAACTAAATAATATTTACTATTTAATAACTTATTGTCAAATTTGTGATTTACTGAGGATAGTAACAAGACGAATAATTAAATAATTAGTGTTCAATAACAAAAATTAAATAACCAGACAATGTGAACTTAACAGTTAATATTAATAAGATGGTTTGAACTAATAAATACATCAATTTAAAATATTTGTTGTCTGCAAACCTCTGTGATGGCATCCTAAAAATAGATCTTTTCAACGAAAATAGATATCCATAAAAATTGAGAAGCTAAAACTACAGTATTAATAAAATTTTTGCATTTGAAATAATGTTCTTTAAAATGAGTTTATGTTCATTGCAATGAATTTACTTCATGGGGACAAACTAATACCTGGTTTCAGAAGGAGCTTCCTTCACAAATGAGTTGATTTTGCCTTTTGTCCTATTTCTACTGATTTGTGAGTATAAACAAATAAAATGATCAAGTCATACTTTACTTTTAATATCTTAAATATCAGCAAAACAAAGTTACTGAAAATTGTTTCCTGGTCTGCCTTAGTTTGATCTAAGCAATTGCAATAAATGCAGCAATTGACAAACTGCATTAAGACATATGACTTTAAGTAAGCCAGTAAGCTTTGTGTCAAGAATCAGTCATATGAGTCATGTATGAGATAAGACTATGTGAAGATAACTTACTCTGGTATCCATGTATACAATGGACACCATCTAATGTCAACATGTATGCCTACTGTGATGTCATTTTTATTTCATGTATGTATTTAGGCCTATTTATTTTTAGGGCAAGGAAGTAAAATGCTTTTACGCACACTCACTAAAAAACCCTATAATCTGTTGCAGTGTTGGGACTAGTAGCTTTGGTGCCACTGGAACTACATACACCATCATCATGCTATTTACTATCATCATGCTATTTAGTAGTAGAGCACTTTTTAAAGTTTCAATGCTTACAATTCTGTATTTTCAAAATGGATGTACATATCATGAAAACTTTCAAACTATCCACCTTCGTTACTCATGAGTACAGAACTCAAAAAGCAACTGGTCTGTGAGTCCCCAAAATCAATGGTTGCACAGATTAAGACTGCATTTCAAATGTTTTCTATGGTTGCCTGATGAGATAAAAACACATCATAATTAAAGTTCAGAACAGGGAACTGACTGCTTAGTTGTTAGAGATGAGTTCAACAGATATCACAGAGTTTCTTATCAGCAGAATATATTTATTGTGACCTTTTTGGACTGATTGGCAGTATTGGTACCCAATATACAAGAGCTTGAGGATTTTTAAATTTTATGACTAATTAACGGATTTTCAAAAGCTTACACAGCATACTTAACTACAAAGTTAGGAAAACAAAGGTAAAAAATATGATTTCCCAAAATAGCCACTGGCTGCTATAGACACTATAGAAATATTGTCAACATTACACTGGTTGTTAACTTGTTTTACTGTAAAGAAAACTTAGGAAATTTGAATCTCTTGGTAGCAGAATTATTGTAGTTTGTTCACAAAAATAATTTTTAAATAATTTCAATCATTTTGTTAGACAATTTTTTGTTGTTGTAGTGCTGTAGTGATAAAACTTGGACAGTCTCTAGCTTCCATTAAACTGTTACTGACTTTACTTACTGTCAGCTTTTACTTGAACCGGTATTAATTTTTTTAACATCATTGGTATCTTTTTGTCTTGACATTGTTTAATTACTTGCTAATGTAAACATTTTCCTAAACAACATCATTGATTGATAGTCCAATGAAGAATTATGTCTGTGTTCAGAATACAACCTGTTTAGGATCAGACCAGCAGCCTTCAGATTTAGAGGCGAGTACTATAACCACTTAGATAACAAGGTAATTTTGAACCATCAAAAGGCTAACTTCTTGCAGTAGCAAACCAAAGATTTTTTTATAGGTTGCTATACCATAGGTGACAACAATATTCTATCTAAACCAGTTTTGATTGTTTACCAAAAGGTAATTCATAAAACTAAATCCCAAATTGACTCTAAGATCAGCAGGGTTGTCACCCGTCCCGATTTTGGTTCCTTATGCCCGTATGTAGGCCTATGTTAATTCGGGGGGAGGGGGGCAATGTCCTGATTTTTGCCTAACCTAAGTTGGCAATCCTGATAATCAGTCACAACCCAGAGCATTAGAGATGTATTCTTCTTAAAGTCGCACATTGTGATGTGTGAGAGATGGCACTCACAGGACATTTTTACAGCCTCTTTGCACTAAGAGACCTCAATGAACAACATAGTAGTCATAATGATTTACAACATCATAGACCTCAATGAACAACGTAGTAGTAGTCATAATGATTTACAACATCATAGACCTCAATGAACAACGTAGTATTCATAATGATTTACAACATCATAGACCTCAATGAACAACGTAGTAGTCATAATGATTTATAACATCATAGACCTCAATGAACAACATAGTAGTCATAATGATTTACAACATCATAGACCTCAATGAACAACGTAGCAGACATAATGATTTACAACATCATAGACCTCAATGAACAACGTAGTAGTCATAATGATTTACAACATCATAGATGAAACATTCAGGTAGCAATAGAACAATCAAAACTATATAAATACTATATATAAACTCTTGCATAATATTTCTCTGTAACTACTCATGGAAAGAGTGAAACTAGGGAATCTTCATTGTGTAACTTATTTACCACACCTATATCTCCTGACCACAATACTTTTTCAAAATTAAAAACGCATTAAATTATCGTAAACTTTGTAAGAATTGAAAAAGCTTTAGTACAGCAGTATGATTTCGTAGAAGTTTTCAAATATTTTAAATGAACTGCCCAGAGCAAAACCTCCTCAGATAAGTCACAGAGAATTTCAAGCACACAAGCGTAGCTCACTTCTTTGTCTAACTGTTTTGACTCTGATTTCTTTGCATCATGTTCTTTCTATACTACCTACACTAGATCCTTTAGTACTCAGGCGTATCAAATAGCTTCTTCAGTCCACAAAAGATCTTCTATACCAAAACACATAAAAACTAGATAGAATTTTTACAGTTCAACAACACAAGTCATCTACTCAAGATCAAGATTTGACAACCTTAAAAACTGTTCAGGATGTAGGTCTCCTCGCCTGAGAAACAGCTTTTTTTCTTATATGCAGAAACTCCAAATGAAGGTGGGTCATGAAAACCAGCATCAACATTAGACTACTTTAGTTCAAAAGTAAAAAAACACCAAGTCATTGGTAATGGATGGAATATGAAACCCGAAGACAGATTCTGCACTGTTATCACCAAAACCACCAAAACCCAAAGATTCCAAACCAAACAGAAGCCATTTTGCTGAAGGCTGGCTAAAAGAACTTCAAGAAGATACATATCTGGTCTGAAATGTTCAAGATACACCTACAATAATGGTTTGTGTTGTTTTAGGTAAGTATATGAAACAATGATAAGGAAGTAATTTGCAATGGTAAACTTTTGGCAATAGTCAAATTCATGCGGATAAATTGTGTAGTCAAAAAAGCTGAATACATATATGCAATTCAAGTATAGTCTATAAAGCTGGCTGATTTATCCACTTTTCTCTGACCTATCAGTTTTATCAATACCTGATTATTTAGTTTCACTGATTGGCGTAAGATGACGCATCATTACATCTATGTTGGTTATTCTATGCTAATTTCTTATCATACCATTTGTAAGACTCATTAGATATGAAAGACTTTAGTAGAGCAGAGTCGATGTTGAAGACTACTTCATGATGATTTCCAGTGCCTGAAAATGTTGAGAACTTAGGTATAAATGATGGTTTTACCTTAATCATCCAGTTCCTCTTCATCGAACGAGAGTAGTTTCGAGTTGACAGGTTTGCTTTTCACCTTCTTCTTCTTGGGTTTATCATCTGTTCCTTCTTCAACTTCCCGCTTCTTTGGAGGCTTGAAAACAATCCGGTCGCCAAGCTGGGCTGGTTTATTGGCCTCTTCTGAAACAAAAAATAAAATGATGGAATTAAGTATTTGTTTGAATTTAAAATACGACGTTATGTTGTTATTAATGGTACACAGCATTGCAAGAAATGTCAATTTCAAGTTGACGAGTTCAATAATACATATAGTTTTCCAATCAACCATGAGACTATAAACAAGAATTTACTGGCACAAATTACAAATCCTATTCATCACAGTGCTGTGAAACCCATGAGCTGCATAAACGTAATTATAATCCTGTGTACTGTACGTAAAAAAAACAATTGGTTAAGGCTACATAAACATTGGAAATATAAACCGTAAAATGATCGAGTTTACTATCTGGTTCTACACAATTCGCTAGCGCCTTTTACCAATCAATACTTGTACTGTATATTCGAGAGGTCCATTGTAAGTTGACCATTCGGAAATTCGATAACTGTTACAAGTGTGATATACTTAAGATAACGTTTGAATGGCATTCACGACTTGTATTTGTAATTCGAATTAATTTAGTTCCTCCCATACATTTATTTCCGGTTGAAGGTTTTCAGTTTCTCGTCCAAAAATAAACTCGCTTGACACAACGCCGACTTTAACAAAGTCAAATTGGAATTGAGAGATTTCAAGTAAGTTTTCACAGAGAAAGTTTGCACGAGTGTCAAGGTCAATAAATTATGGATTACAACAACACCAATTGTGTAAATTATATTTAATTTTACTCAACGCTTTCCTCCGGTAAACACCGGAATAGAATGTTGCAGATTTTCAATTCGTCTATTTTTACCCAGTCTCCTAACCATGACCTTACGAAATGAAAACAATACCCGGCCTACCCCAACATCAACGGTAAAATATTACTAGACTATTTACTTTTAAAATCCACGAAAAGTTGATGCGTGACGTACTATACCACTCTAACGCTCAAAGGAAAAGAAAGAAGCGAAGCAAAGCTGAGCTAAGTGAGCGAAAGAGACATGGGCGAAACCATTATTGGGTGTGGAAAGTAGGAAAACGCAAGGCGACTCCCCTTCGAACCGAGAATGGGAATGGCCCGAACTTCGCTGCAGTGTGCGTCATAGAAGCGGCGAGCTTCGGGAAGCTCGGGGATGGTACGGGAGCTTCCCGCCAGGCAGCGGTAATATCGCTCAGGGGGAAATTCAGTGCTGTTAAGTTGCCAGCCTGCCCCGGCCGGCAATAACAATATAATTCAGGCACCGATGGGTTGGGAGGGGGGGGGTCCATAATGACAGTTGTAAAATTGTATAACATTTTTGTAATTATTATAAAAATGTACCTAATATTTTTTGTATTTTAATTACAGCTTAATTATGAAAAATTAATTAACTTACACTATATACAATGATGTAACTTAGTTATATTTATTGAACTTGCAGGTACGAGATAAGGTAGTAAGAAAAGTACAAATGGATTTGGACTAATTAAACGTGAAATATTTAAATGAATGAATCAAGATTTAATATTTAGAATTTGGTCAAGTGATATGTTGATAAAACATAAGTAATAAGATTAGCGATTCATCAACAAGTTGTAACGAATACATCGTGCATTTCATCTCACGTGGATTGTAGGAGATTTAGTGAGCAAGTAGTAAAGAATCATTGATTTAGTTTTGTCCAAGCTCTTCGATATGTGCAGGTTTTAATAATAGTATGAATTCTAACACCAAATTTAGAAACGAAATAAATGCGTGCAAATGTATCACAAGGTAGACAGTAACGGCGGCGGCTTGTTCCAATTGTATTTGAGTCGATTTTTAAGGAATTCGGGATGCGAATAGCAAAAGAATCTTGTGTAGTTTAGTTATTTAGACTCATATAACACAAGTACAACCGTCCAGAAATTGTCTATCGGATAATTGGAACAATGTTGAAAGTTAAACACACGATTAATACTTTTCATTGAAATGTCGACCAAGTAGACATGTAAATGTATTATGTAATAGACGGTGGTAAGTAATGTAAAGGGAATTTGAACTCTAGTCACGACTATTTAATGTTTACCCAACTAGACAACAACGAGGAAGGCTTAATATTATTATGTTATTATTTCAGTTAAAAGTATTTAAAGTATTAATCCAAACGGGTCGTAGGTTAAGAAATGGGTAAATAGTAGAGACTGGCACGAACTTCATTTTTGAAAAGAATTATTATTCTGGCAATTAATTGAAAATGTGTGAATAGGGTTCATGTGGCAAATATAAAGTTTGAATGATAGTTGTAAGGCATAGAATTCACGAGTTTGGTTCAATAGAAGAAAACCCCGTTTTACAATAAGTACAATCCAATTCAACATGTTTATGATTTATTACAGTAGTCTTTAAAACTTCAAAAGGAAAATGTTTTGATTTCACGTAAACACCGTGGCAGAACGATTATAGTTACTGTACCTATTGATTAGGCCTAAATGTTTTTATCTATAAAGTAATGTGTAACACAGTCACCAAGTCCATATAGAACTGCTATTCTTTTGGATCAGATCAAGAGACTTTAAACTCTATATAGTATGTTCGTATGTTAATACTAGAGTCCGTTTACTATTATATTGTTTTGTTATTTCGCCCAATTTAAAACTATTCCAACAAAATATAACTATCTTTTTATCGTCCATCTTTTTATAGCCTACGTATATTTATCGTTTGTGCTCGAGTACTTTACCCCAAAGTAAAGGGCGCGACGTAAAATTTTCCCCAAACTAAGAGAACAAGAGATGTTGACGACATTAGTGCACTCGACCCCAGACAAGAAACTCAGCAAAAATATTCTGAAACTACTATAGAACAATATCTAAATTAAATGGTAATAATTAATATGAATGACATCAAACTAGTTTGCAAATGATAGAAAAATGCCGATTTCGTAATGAAAGCGTAATACATAACACACAGGAGTTAAGAGTAAACATAGTGATTATTATGTTGTCTGTTGATATTTCTACTCTTTCTGTAGTAATGCATAAATCTATTTAGAACATCCCGCACGCCTGATTCAACTTGATAATTAAACATATATCGTTTGGAGTTCGAAAGTACATCAACAACCGATTGTTTTGCCATTTCTCGTCCGTCAAATGTTCAGGTAACAATTGACAGTAGTTATCGGTATTCTACCATTCAAATAGGCCTGAAATACGTTTAATCGACATCAGTGCACTCTGTACGTCACCGAACACGAAACACAACAAAAGAAGCTAAATATTATAAAATAAGAAGTGTTTCTGCATGGTTGCCAAACTACAAAAACATAAAGAAAAGTGTTCAATCCGTATTCAGTATCGATGACAAAGCTAAAACTAATTAATAAACTCCACTTATGATCTGCCAAGGAAAAATTATATTAGTGCCACGTTTACATACAACATAACACATAAACCTATTTCCTTTTATGAGATTGTATGCGTTTACAGTATAATGCACTGTGCCAAACCACTGTCCACACGAATAACATACGAAGATAGCTTCTGGTTGTTGTTGAGTGCAGCACACAATTCTCGGATCATGGATTGCACTCTAGCTGCTATAAAAACCCCATTAAGTGTCCATCATTTGCCTAAAGTGTGAGCCTTGGAAGGCCTAGAATCTAGATTCCCAATCAGTAATCAATAATTTGTACTTGCACGGCTACTTAAACCACTTCACTGGCGGTTGACATTCAAGCGTGTATGTTGACGTCGTAGAAACAGCTGAGAGAAGTGTGTTTCAACAATATAACACAACACACATCGTTGGTTTGATATGTAAACGATAGCTTGTTCTCTGCAAATTGTTACCCGAAGATTAAACGTATCACAGAAAATTTGATTCCTTCATGGGAGGGAGTAAACAGTTGACAACGACGCACTTGTCGCTTGAGCGATGCGTTGCCGCCGTTGCGTACATGACACGCACACAAAAACAAGTCAAAATTCAAAAAGATGAAATTGTTACTTGAAGTATCCACAGTGATAAGGCATTGCGCATTAATGTGAGTTTTAATTACATTTCAGCGTAGAATGAATTAAATCTATAAGTATAAAAGAGGATGTTTGTATATATATTTGTTTGTTTGTTTGGCAGTGATAAACTCAGACACCGCTGAACCGATTGCCACGAAACTTAGTACATACGTGTAGAATGTCATGGAATAGGTTTATACACCATCAATTTCGTGATCCGTCCAATCGGCTCCACCCCAGTGGCTCTGTGTAGTTTCCCATGTTAACCTTATAAGAAATGGAATTAATGAATCTTAACAGCTTGACAGCAATTAAACAAGTTGGTTCTGTTCTATGATGTTCAATAGCATTAAAGTTACAAGGATTACCAACAGGGTGCAGCACTATTATTTCTTTTACATTTATGACAACAGCTAATTTTCAACCAAAAGGTGAGTGAGCGTAGCGAACGAACTTCAACCTGGAGGCGAGTTAGCGTAGCGAACGAGCTAACCTGAAGGCAAGTGAGCGCAGCGAACGAGCTCCAACCTAAAGGTGAGTGAGCGTAGTGAACGAGCTCCAACCTAAAGGTGAGTGAGCGTAGCGAACGAACTTCAACCAGGACGTGATTGAGCCATGCGAACGAGATCATCTTGAAAATTAAGAAGTTAAACGGGGCAAAGCCCGCGGGATTATAAATAGTCAAAGGCAAGACAACGTCTGCCGGGTTCAGCTAGTTATATCTCTGAATTTCTTATTCACGTGTCTGGGCATATTTCTGCAAGTTCACTAATGATCGAAACAAATAATCACCTGGCGAGTACGGACTAGCTATCATTTTGGATAGTTTGTTTACATTTCAGGTGTTGATTTGCATAAGCTAGTTTTTATTTGCTATAAATTTCGATTTTTTGTTCACAATGTTCTGATTTTTACTCAAATATATTATGGAGCTTCGGTTTTAATCATAAAAAAGAGGTTAGTTTTAGCATCCATAAACGCGTTAGATTTATTCCCAGTTTTAACATTGGATATAATAAGTACAGTACATAGGTTTGCTGCTACGGGGATGGAAATAGTGTTTTTTTTTTAGGAAATGCTAATAGTACAGGTTGAAATAAATAAATCTGCCGAAATTGATCAAAATATATTAACACTACACAAGCAAACAACTCAATTTTTCGTTTTCTCGATATGAATAACATAGGAATTTTTAACGTAAAGTTTTTTTTGGAATCGTACAACAATGCTTCAGTAAACAAAATCATTTGTTTTTACCTCTATATGATGGTTGAATGGAAACAATGGCAATTTTTATGTTTTAAGGGTAAAAATATAAAAAACACATTTTGAACATTTCGAAACCCCATAACCCCCCATTCCCACGACCCGATCCTGCTCGTTCGCGAACTCATTCAAGTTTATTCCACCCTACACGTTCATGCCAACCGGACCAAAACTACCCGAGTTGTCGTGTTAACGGACACACAAATAAACATTGGAATTTTAAAACGATTAGTGTTGTTGACCTCTGGGGACATCAAAATAAAAAAGTAAATCGGTCCCTGGAATCTTACAATGAGACAATGGCAATACTGTAACTACTTCCGTATAGGGAAATTGCTAAACAACACTTGCTTCGGATTTAAAATTTTTCAATGAAACAAAAGTCTTATATTGAATAGTCTATGACGATTCTATGATACATCATAAATATTCTACATGGCTTCCTTACAGCCTACTTTTATCGTCCTTTAAGACAAGCTGAAGAGATTTATCGATTATGTTACTGTTCAGTTTATGTATGGAGGATTTTGCCGTTACTATTTTCTTCATCATTACTGTCAATTTTTTAATCAATCTTAAATAAATAAAACAAAAATTTTCGTAAAAATTGCGTATCCTCTAGTACCATAACAGAATAAAGAAGACATTGCAAAAGGCAAAGCTACCCTAAGATATTATACCATAGTCGACACCAGCGCATTCAAACGATAAACAAGCAACTATAAAACCAGGTTCCAGACATTGCTATTAGACGAGAAGTCTACAAGAATTATTCAAAACCTACACTTTAGTGCATGCACAGTTTATTATAGACAACCGCACAAGAAACGTATCCCGATAATTAGAAGCGCTTACAATGTGTCAGTCCACAGAGCACAAGAAAAAAGAAAAGAAAAAAAATATCACGGGAACGCGAGTTCTCCATCTACTGGACAAACGTCTTCAACGAAGGGGCTAGAGCCCCGAGCCCCCTAACTAGTTTAGGAGCATTTATATTTTGGTTGTAAAATTGACTTCCTTAGAAACACAATTACCGTAAATCACAGTGATGGTGATATTCTGATCACAAAACAGCTTGCGAAGTTTGAATCACATCAATGCGCGCGCCAACGCAGGAAGGCGGGAGCGCTAGCGTCGCAGTTGTAGAGCAAGAGAGAGCGCCGATGTTATTCATCTACCCTCTCACTCTAACTGCTTCAGCTTCACTCAGTGATGCCACGGCGGGGAATTTCTCCCTGTCAATGGGACAATGAGGAATGACTAAAGCCGCCGAGGCTGAATGGTTGAAATCTATTTGTTAAGGCGTCTGGTCTTCAATTGAGCCACTCTTTAATTTAAAGAGAGAAAACCAATAAACGCCATTCATGACAAAACTGTGTGAAAAACCGTTCTCGATTTGGAAAGAAACCCAAAAAATAACAACATAGTACAGGTCGGATTTTACAACTTTTATTGAGCGTAAGGTTTTTTTTCTAGTTCGCGGATCTTATTTTGTGGAAATCTTTAAACAATGCGTTACTGAATGTTAGGAGGTTGGGACTAGAGCTAAAAACTCGTAATCCTAAACAAGCGAACGTATAAAAAAGTAAACTAACATAATTAGTTCGTATACAGCCAAGGCAACACTAGCACGCTGAATGGTATTAAGTAAATTTGAGAAAACTGTTGATATCGTATCTATGTAGACAAACCTTGACTATTAGCATTAAAGAGTCGAACTAATTTTAACGCCATTTGGGACTACCGTATAAACATCGATGTTATACGATGAAACATAATCCCGTAAGGAAATTCGTATACGGTCAATACACAGACGATTAAAATGTCAAAATGTATTCAAATTACAAAACCGGAAAATATGTTAAATATTTTGTGAATTTGATTGTCGTTAAGAACATTAATTAGACCTTTTGGATCCCAACTATAAGAGACTACAAGTTATTTCACGAATGACGGTCAAATTATTTTTTTTATAGGACGAAAATGTTGCTTTGGCTGAAGAGTACATGGTCCTAGAACAGCCTCAGTCCAGTGGGGTTTCGGCCTTCGGCTCCCTGGACTGAAACACCGCGAAACAACATTTTGGGCGCCACCGTTGGCGCCGTTTTTGGGAGCAGTTGAAGAGGACAAAGTCCTAAAACAGCCTCAGTCCAGTAGGGTTTCAGCTCACTGTACTGGAACATCACGACGAACGAATGTTTGTCAAGTAGTATTTCGAGAAGGTAACACCAAAACTGATAGACAATTAGTGTCTACTCATTTATCTATGGTACCACAAATGGTAGTATTGAGTTTCTAATAATAAATGTTGACATTATTGTCACATAAGGTCCACGTAAAAAATATTAAACATTGCAACTTGCAACAGAAGTTCATAATTATGCAGGTTTACACCTTGATAAACAGTATTTACCATTTTTTAGATTTATCTTTTGATAGATTTTTTTGGTGATTTCAAATCCTAAGGATTTTTTACCAGTAGATATTTTTAGAGAGTTTCCCAAAAACATTTCATTGAGCTACAAAAAATTCCAATATTTAACAGTCGAAATTTTGGCTTCTGTTAAAGTTGATCCCTGATTTTAATTTCACCCTGAGGTTGTGCTAAATCTCGAGCTTTCAGTTGGATTTTATTGCGGTTATGTGGCAATGCTATTACCACAGACAATATAATACTTTAATGTTTATTCCATTGTCTGTGCTATTACCGTCGCAGTGTCCCTTCAACTTTCTAAATACATCTGCAATACACTCCTGGCTACGAATAGCGGATAGCGCCTTCCAAATGAGTTGCAAAAACTGCTCTTTATTTTTTTAACAAAATAGATGAAGATAGAGATTTTTTGCTATCTTTTGAGGTCAAATTTCAAAGTCAAATTTTTTAGAACTAAATAAAAATATGTTCTAAGAAAAGTAGGTACAATATGCAAATTTAAAATTGGCCTATTTTAAACTGTTGAAATGGGAGAGAAATTAATATGTTATTTGATAGAAAATCACTATAAATTTAAATGAGCAAAGTAAATTTAAACTAATTACTTCTGCAGTTTATGACTTCTGCAACACCAACTAATAAGTAAAGGGTTTCAAAGTGCAAAGGGCGATCCAATTTTAATTTTCTATTTTGGTTACAATGGCAAATAAACATTTGCTTATTTAGCGAATTTCCTTATAGGAAAGTAGCTATATAAGTTTGATGTATGAGTTACCGTATAAGTCTTTCTTACCATATGTGGCACGGCATGGTAAGACCTAGGCCTGGGACCAATTTTTTTTTCATTTTGATATCTCCAGAAGCCAAAAAAAAACTATTTGTTCAAACTGTTACATATTTGTTGTATGTGAATGCAACAACTTAAGTAATTTTTGTCTGATTTGGATTAAATTTGGCTTAAAGAGTCCTTGGAGCCTAGACGTTCTAACTTGTAAAACAATTAAAGAACTACAAAGAAAATCTATACTCCCACAGTATACTAGAACTAGATCTTTGAATTACAGTCACTCAGTGTTTGACAAATATTTTTGGACGCTAAATAACTCTTCAGCAGTTGTTTGAAATTATGCAAGATGGCCGCTAGCCTCCAAGGACTCTTAAAGGAGTAGGGTTGGATAAACTTGGACAAGTTCGCAAATCAGCATGATCAGACCATGGGAACCGTGTTTTTGTACAGTTATTGGCCACGGAGAAAATTCAAAAAATCTTAAACTTAAAATTATAGTCACTTTTGATTAGGTTGACCAAAAGTATAATTTTTCTATGTTACGTGTAAATATAAATACTTTGTTTGTCAGTGTGTGTGTATATGCGGACTTAAACAATGACCAATGCTATTAACAGGAATTTAAGACAGAAGATTTGATAATGGGGCTGTTGGCCCCGAAACTATAGTCATCATTAAAGACGACTTGGATTGAAGACGTAAATAAGGTATTTAACCTATTATTATTAGACCTAGGTACTCATTAAACCTAATGTTATTTAAATAGATTTACTGTACGTGAAAATCCAATCAGGCAAATAGAAATTCACTTAGTCGGCAGGTTTGCTGCGGCAGGGGTATTTGAAATGGGAACTCATCAAATATTATTTCATACTAACACTCTAACGCAACGAAGCTTTAAGCTCAATGTGTTAAAAGTGTCCAGATGTTGTACATAAAAAACAATTCCATTAGCTGTGTATCGTAATTCGAAAGAAGTGTATGGTCAATCTAATTATCTTAATGAGCAAAACATTTTGCTAAATGGTGAAAATATTTAAGAAACTGCAAGCGTTAGAGCAATAGTAAGGTATGTGCATCGCCAAGGATATTGGGAACATATTAAGTGTGTAAGTGTTAGTGTGAATGAGATTCACGTTTGAAAAGAAACTACAGTAGACTCCCTCTTTCCCGGACACCGTTTAACCGGACATCGGTTAAACCGGACTACACTCAGCGGAAATGACATCTCATTAACCGGACAATTTTTATCAGTACATCACTTTAACCGAATTAGATTGGCAGGAAATGGGTGGTAGTGAAACGACTGTTCTCGTGGGAAAGATTTCAGACCAGCAATCACGTGTGTAACAATGCTCCCCTAAATTTAAGTCAAATACTGTATACAGTATGCATTTAAACGGTCCGTTTAAATGAGTTTTTTAAACTTGTTTAATTGAAACAGCTGTTATGATTCATTAATTCCATTTAAATATGAGTACTCATTAGGTTAACATGGGAAACTCCAGAGCCACTGGGGCGGAGCCCGAGAGTCCGATCAGAATAAAAACCACTTAGTTTTCCTATTTAATGCCTAAAGAATCAGTGTACCAAATTTCAGCCTCCTAGGTAAGTGGGAAGTGGGAGAATTAGTGATGAGTGAGTGAGTCAGTCAGTCAGTCAGTCAGTGAGGGCTTTGCCTTTTATATACAGGGTGACTGCCGGGAACCGGACGTTTTTTAAATGAATAGTACAACCTTATTTTAAATAGTAAAATTATTTAATTGTTGTATATATATTGGTGAAAACATACCATTTCAAAAAAACATATGTTTTATGGAACCTTTTATCCTAGTTTGGGTTTATTTCTTATATATATACAACTCTTGTGCGTGTCTTCGTGCAGAGCGACCCGGGCTTCTCATCAAAGCAGTTCTCACTGTGGCGATGTTGTCTGGTGTTCTCACTGTTCTTGCTGGACCAGGTGGCTTTTTCTTTGATACTGTCCCTGTTGTTCTGAACCTATGCACCCATCTTAGCAATGTATTCCGGCTTGGAACCGTGTCATTTCGCGCAATATTAAATGGCGTCGGAAGATACGCTGTGTTTTGAGAACGGATTCGCCATTTTTAATGAATGTGTCATATGCAAAAACACGATGCTGAACTGACCACTGATCCATCGTGAGTAAAATGGTAAAGCTCACTCAAAACAATGACATAACCTCTATCTCCCTACCACGTGTAGCAACAATGTAACAGCTGTTGCAAATTTGTCCGGTTCCCGGCAGTCACCCTGTATATAGATACGCTACATGAAACTTTGTCGGTTGAACTCCTTCGACATTTCTTAACCGATTTTATTCATTGATGTCTCATTGGAAAGAGCGTGTCACGTAGATTTGCAAACTGGCCTTACATTTTTGAAAAAGTCCCTTGGGCTCTGCCCCAGTGGCTGTTAAATTTCCCATGTTATCCTTATGAAGAACATAATTGTTTACATTTTGATCAGCTGTATAATTTAATTGCTAAATTCGTACGTATTACAATGTAAAAAATCTAGAAAGCCTGGACAATTTGTTATATTTTACTAAATAAGAAAAAATAATTGACATAGTACTGTATTTCTTGAGAAAAATTGTGACTGAGCGGTTATGCAGAAAATCATTTAGTTCTTAGTCATGTTATCGCTTAAAATGTTATCGCTATAAAAAAATTACTGAAATTTGTAAACGTACCGGCGACAATGGGTGGTACCACGCAGACTACATTACCATTGACGAAGATCAACATGGACAACCTAATACGGCTATAAGTGGGAAACATTTTATGAACCAGAACAGCTTTTGAAAAATTATAAAATATTTACAAGAATTGTTGGTTATATGGAACTGTTAGGTACGTAATCTATGAGTTGAGTCTTTTAAACTCATCTGAAATTACGATGAATTTTATTTGTTTTTAAATAACCACTTCACTTCTTTGCAATTGCTCGATTTCGAGCAACGTGTTTACTAGTATTTGATTATTGTTTGAAATAATCAAAAATCGCTTAAAAATAACTTGCAAAGCGGACGGAGACTGTTGCATTGTTGTGGCAGACTTAAGCCGCATGCTTTGGTATGCACTGCAACTAACCTCTAGTGGTTATATATAGTGGAGATATATCACTAAAGCTGCCATATCTCAGTTGATATTCGTCCAACCTTAAAAAATAAGGTGTCAATCAATTTGTAGTTAAATTGACTTAAAAAAATTATTCTTGTAAATTTCTTGTAAAATCAATGGTTTTTAAGTTATTTAAGAAAGAAAATTTTAAATGGCCGCCATTTTGGATTGGTACAACTTATAAACCTGATACTTTGTGCAAAGATTGGTCTTACTTGTACCAAGTATCAAGTTAATCGCTTAAGGAATTAGAAAGTTATGGATTCATTTGTGAAAATCACACAGACGGACAGCCGGAAAACGAGGCTCCGGCGACCCATGTTTATAATGTAAAATATTCTTGTATTAACCCAAGGAACAATCCTGTGAATTTTTTCGAGAGAGTTCACAAACAAAGTATTGAGAGTATTTTATGTTCTCCTTGAAGTAAGAGGTCCGATTTTTATGAAATTTTGATTTTTTTACGAGCATAAACTTATGAAAACAGAAATACCCCAGCCGCAGCAAACCTGCAGACTAAGCGAATTTCAACTTGTCTGATACATTTTTACTAAAATATTTCTATAAATAAAGATATTTATTCCCTATTTAAATAACATTAGAATTAACAAGTAATTAGGTTTGCTGCTACGGGGAAGGTAAAAAGTGTTTTTGACCATACGTCAATACTATAGGATGAAATAAATAAATTTGACAAATTTTATCAATATATATCTATAAACAAGTAAATTACAACAGTTTTCATTTTCTCCATAAGAATAACATGGGAATTTTAAATTACACTATTTTTGAATTTTCTCTTTGACTGTTAGGCATACAACAGAGCTTCAATATACTAAATTATTTCTTTTTTTAAGCTCTACAAAACAGTTTAAAAATAAATTCCAAATTTTTTTGTTTTTAGGGTAAAAAATGGGAAAACCCCATTTTTACCCCATAAAACCCCATTCCCATGGTCCGATTATGCTAGTCCGCGAACTCGTTCGAATAAACGTAGGTTTACACGTTTGAGAAGAAAAGAATTTTGAACGGATGGTGTTTTTGGCCTCTAGGGACCTCAAAATTAAAAATTAAATCGGTCCCGGGTCCAGGTCTTACCATGAGTGCTACGGTAAAAGCTTATTCCCTATATGGGAAATTCGCTAAAATGGGATTTTTACAAACACAGCTAAAACGATTTTTGATTAAAATGTAGTAGGCCTATTTTATGCTTCTTTCTGGTTTAAAGCAAATGGTACAACCCCAATTGCTCTAAAAATTATGCCTTAAAAGTTATTGCGACTTTTCTGATTTTCTCCATCATAGTTACCCACACCGCTTACGCATGATCAGGGTTGTTGACAAACTAACGGGAGAAAGTATGTGTCCAATTGCTGATACAGGAATAATTAACAGCTGTGTCTAAGGAACATGTCGGCGTCGTCCTCAGTAACTAACAAGACTACAAGATCGCGCCACTCATCCTTCACTCATATTAGTGTTAAAATACGCACCTAGTGGCGTCCCCATCTTAAATCTTATCTTATCTTACTAATATTATGAATTTCAATGTTTGTGTTTGTTTGTTTGAAGTTCAATCACACATTAACTACTGGTCCAATTGGGCTTAAATTTTGTATGATGATAGCTCACATTCCCAATTAACATATAGGCATATTCTTATCTCAAAAGTCCTTTATCGGCTCAGCCCCAGTGGTTCTGTAGTTTCCCATGTTAACCTTATGAGTATTCATAATTTAAAAGGAATTAAAATTTTTTTTCTGCGGTTTCAACTGAACAAGTTGGTTCTTATATTCAAAAGCATTAAAAAGTTATAAGGTTTACCAACAGGGTGCAGTACTATTATTTTATTGCATTATTACTTAAGCTAATTTGAACTAAGCAGCAACAAAAAGCTGTTAGGCCTATACACAATGAGAACAGCCAAAGTAGGAATGTTTACAGTGTTATGTTTATGTTTTTAAATGAGTGCAACTTCAAAAAGGATTTTATACTCATAAGCCAACTCTGTACGAAGAAAAGGGTAGCCTACTCTGCTAGTAATTGATATAGTTGATACTGTTTCCTAACATGATTAGCTCAAACACTAAGGTAAATGCACCAGTAGCTGACAGTGTTCCAGAAGCTGACAGTTTGAGTTTCTTTACATTATATTGTGGTCTCTTAAAAATATGTACACATGATTGCATTGTTAGAAGAACATATGTTTATTCTTGATTTGTTTACAAACAAATCAGTGAAATTTAGCCCATACTCGCTGACTGGTGGTGGTTTGAAAGCGACCCTGTCTGTACACATCACATTTAGTCGATTCCCTTAGTGAAATTAATAAGAAGATAAGTTTGGTTTTTTGCCATTTTGCTAAATTTCTTAAATAGTATTAATGATTAGGCTCATTATTTTTATCAATTATACCTTTGTTGACAATCTCATGATAAAATTGGGGTGTTAGGGGTTTTGGATTTAAAATTATATCAATGTCAGGCTTTGGTACACAAAAGCCATACAAGTTCCACTAGCTGACAGGGGATATTTGCTACTTGCACAATATTGGTTTTACCCATCGAAATTTGCATGCTATTTCACACATTTTAATTTTTTAATTAATAAGCCAAATTGTCATAAAAAATTAAATTTTTTAAATATATATAAAATATGTATATTTTTTAATGTAAATATTTTTTATTTTAAAATATGTAAAATAAATTTTCTTAATAACGTTTTACATGATTTTATAATTTAATTATTAAGTTAGATTTTATTCGTCTTATAAATTATAAAACCCTTAGGTTTGGCAGCTAGTACATTTATAGTTTCAGTGTCAGCTACTGGGACAACTGTCAGTCAGCTACTGGTACAAGCACTTTTTTCACTGTCAGCCACTGGAACACGTACAAAGGTTGAATTAAGTTTAAAAATGTTATAAAATATATTTAAAAAGCCCTTTTTGTATGACAAATTTGTAAACTACACTAAATTTAGAATCATATAATATCCGTAATATCTCTTTAGTTCCTATTTATTCAAAACCACGGATCATTAAGTGCGTATAGTTTCTTATACTGTCAGCTACTGGTGCGTTTACCTTAGCAGCTTGATCTAGAGTTATGTAATGCGGATATGCATTAATTTTATTACAAACATTAACATCTTGTGGAGAATGCACATGACATGTCCATTGTAAATACCCAGCTGGAGTAATTGCTTTAAAAATGTCACAACAGCAGACTGTCCCAGTCATACATACATCTCCTCACATCTATAGAGCCACCAAACAACATGGTAATCGTCCCATATTTAAATTTGACTTCTTAAAATAATCAAAGTTGATTTAAAATGAATAATAGCATCAATTTTATAAGGTGATCAATTATTGAAAGGTCCACATTTATATAATTAATACGCTACACAAAACTTTGTCGGTTGAACTCCTCCGCCATTTCTTAACCAATTTTATCCATTACTGACCTTACATTTTTGAAAAAGTCCCTTGGTCTCTGCCCCAGTGGCTGTTAAAGTTCCCATGTTATCCTTATGAAGAACATAATTGTTTACCTTTTGATCAGCTGTATAATTTAATTGCTGTTATTTATTTTTCCTACAGTCACCCGACAAAGTTGGCTTCCCTGTACTGTTTATAGTACAGAAAGCTGCTAATTGCTGCATATTTATACTTTGCCGCACGGTTTATACTTTGCCGCACGGTTTATACTTTGCCGCACATCAGGATTCCAACCAAACAACACAAAACAGCGTGGTTTTATTATGCACGTAATCCGTGTACGCTTGGAAATAGGTTGGCAACACTTAAAGATAATAATACTATGAACAGCTGATTGACTATTATAACTACGATTTAACCTGTCATTTCGTGTTTATAGTTTTGGTATTTCTGAACTTTCTGGACTTTTCTTTTAAACGTTTTTAAAACATTCCTATGGTCTTAATAAACAAGAAAATACCTTTAAAGCATTTTTTTTAGGCGCGGAAACCACTTCAAATTACAAAAACATACGGAACTATATTCTCAAAAGACGGAGCACATTTCTTGCCGAGGAAAAATAGCGGAGTGATACGGACCACGGGTACTACTTTCTCCAGGGCACCATTTGTGTAATTGTGTTGCTAGCTGAACCTAAAAACGTGTTGTATAGTGTTTGAAAGACTATTATTTATTAATTATTTATGTTTTATAGTGACTGTAGGAAAAATATAATGTGTAACACGAGTGAAAAAGGCCTTTGCTGCACTCGAGATCATTCCGCACTCGCCTGCGGCTCGTGCGTAAACGTTGCTCTCGTGTGCAGCAAAGTGCCACTTTCACCACTAGTTACACAAATAACTATTTCAATTCAAAGTCTTTTTAACTCATCGGAAATTATGATGACTTTTATTTGTTTTTAAATAACTAGGTACTTTACTTCTTTGCAATTGCTCGATTTCGAGCAACGTGTTTACTAATTAGATATTAATAAGACCCAAGATTCGGACTGTTTCCTGGCAAAAAGTCTTAACTCCAATTGGTATAGACCAACACAAAATAAATAAATATAACTAGTGGCTTGTAGGGACACTAGTTAGATATTAATAAGACCCAAGTCTCAGACTGTTTCCTGGCAAAAAGTCTTAACTCCAATTGGCATAGACCAACACAAAATAAATAAATATAACTAGTGGCTTGTAGGGACACTAGTTAGATATTAATAAGACCCAAGTCTCAGACTGTTTCCTGGCAAAAAATCTTAACTCCAATTGGCATAGACAAACACAAAATAAATAAATATAACTAGTGGCTTGTAGGGACATAAGTCCCTAAAAAGCTCAAATGGAAAATAAATTATTGTAATACTTAAACAGACTCAGAGTCAAATGATCTATGTGTCAGGATAGATTTCCCAGTACAACATATCTTTTGTGTAAAAAAATAAAATAAAATAAACAGTTTGTTGTTTGTCTTTGTTTGCTTTTGTTGATGTTATTTTCAATAAAGAATTTGAATGATTCTAGAGGTTTAACTGCTAATGGCAGCAAACATGTTTTTGAATAAATATTGGTTTATTAAGGTAGCTTTGGTTTTTTGGTTAATGCTGATAAAAAGGCTTTCCCGATTAAAATACAGTATTGGAAATTGTCTTCGTCAAATAAGAAAAGGCAAAAAAGTGGTGTGTTGAGATAAACTTAGTTCTTGGTCAAAACCGCTAAATTAGCATCCCTACCCTACCCAGTTATTATTTCTAAGTCTATGCTCATTTTGTAAAGGTTTAACAAAATTAGTCTTAAGTAAAGGCATCCCATTAACAGAACTTAACCCTAAATTTGATTCTGATCAACATTAAAAAAAACCACTATTAGCCTAGTGCAATTATATGTGGTGGTAATCCTCCCAAAGATGCGATTGATTTACATATTCTACCAAAAAAAAGGCCTAATCAACGTCTAATTACTAACTATTTTGCGACTGGTTAGGGTTTCATTACCCAGTTATTGAAACTAATCACGACATAAATATTGTTGGTTAGTTTTAAGAAACGGAAATTACCTCTATGTTCTACTGTTATACATAGGTGCTCCCTTTACTACCGAGCATGCTAGGCTATATTATTTGAACCTTTTTTGCTTGGAGCAACAAAGTACTTAAGTACTTAATGAACAAATACCAGTACGAACCTACTTCATCTTTATTCCCAAATTGTTCTCTAAGAGTAACCGTTGAGGTTATTCCACTTCATACAAAATATTGATTAAACACTACAATAAATGTCAAATATAAATGTTAGTAAATTTAAAAAAAGTGTTGATTAAATATTTAACATATGTTTTGAAATCAAAACAAAGAAGATCTTCATTTAATCTTGAATCGTTTCTTTAATCTTGAAAACAATTTATTTCATCTTGGACATAACTAAAAAGTCTTGATTATTATGGGTAACGTTATCCCTTTATATAGTTGGTTTTATATAGTGTACATTACATTGCAGAATTGAGTGGCAAATGAGTAATCCAAATGTAATATTGCTTACTTGCTTAGTGATAAATCACAATCAGCTGTATTGAAGTAAACAAAAATCAGCAGTAAATGCCTTCTAATACAATTCTTATGGAGAACATTTTATACGTTGTATCTAATTTTGTGTTAAGATTTTGGAAAATTCTCTATTTTTCCCGCCGTCACGGGATCGAGACCTTTAATTTGAGCCCTCTCCCGTCATTCTACGACTTCCCAGTCGCCCACAATTTTGACGCAAAGAATCGGCTTACGTAGGCTAATTAATATAGGCCTATAGATAGATTTTATCTATGTATTACTTCGGTAAAATATTTTATGTTTTAGCATACTTCTAGTTTAGAGTACACAACAGTATAAATGTATTACCTTTAGTCTTAAAAGTGTTTTTTAAAGCCCAGGAAAATTTAAAACCTATTTATTGCAGTTCTTTTGACATTCCACCAATTACTTTCAATATCAAACGCTATCTGTTCTGTTAAAACCCGAAATGCTGATGGATCCCTCCCCCCAAAAATCAGGGTGGACCCCATTTTTATGCTTCAAATTTCCCCGGGCAGAAGCTCATTTGGGGAACAGAGGGAGGAAAGGAAAGAGAGAGAGAGAAAATGTTAGTGATGGCTTGGAGAGAGCTGCCAATTGGAGGGTTAAATGTGTCTGTTACTTCTCTTCTAACGCCCTCCCCTCCCAAAAAAAAACCATTTCTGAATGCTACCCTTCCTACTTAACACATTTTGATATTTAAAAAACCATCAACCATTGTGTTAACTAGATACTAGATGCAGTCCTGTAAACCGGAGGACTGGGGATGAAAAAAATTGACCTCGATATCTTTCCAGCAACCGCCCCCAAACAGAAAAGAACTGTTTGGGGTGCCAGGATCTTCTCGGTTAATAAATTTAAAATATATTTTTGAAACCTAACCCAAGGAAAGTTTCAAATGTTTTAATGCTGCTGATTGGAGTACAATTTATAGGCTATTATGAGTTTGTTCTAAGAAACAAGTAATTATATAAAGTAACAGGGTAGGGAAAGCAACTCTCATTTACACATATTTGTCATCTTTTAGTTAATCTCAGTACTGTTGTCAAAAGTGAGCGCAAAACATTTACTTGACAGCATCTATTATTCTTTATAGGTCTACGTGAAATTTTTTCCAATATATTGTTGATTTAGATCTGTGCTAAGTAAGGATGAGCATCGATAGGTCAACCATCAATGTTCACTATCAATGTACCTATAACATTGTCAATGTTCTCGGGGCTAAAACATCAATGTTAATCAATGTTTTTTCCTGTTTTTTGTCTGCTCTCTGTACCAGGGTTGCCACCCGTCCCGATTCCGCCGGGACAGTCCGGATTTTGGTTCCTTATGCCCGTATTTAAGCCTATGTTAATCCGATAAGGGGGGCAATATCCCGATTTTTTTCTAACCTAAGGTGGCAACCCTGCTTTGTACTGCAACAGCTAATTAACCTAACCTAAAACCAATACAATTTAGTCATGGAAAACATCGATATATCAATACTTGGCCAAACACATCGGTATTTGACAAAAACATCGATGTAACAAAACCAGCGGCACTCTACCATTAATGTAAAAGACACTGAACATCGATGTTTCAAAAACATTGACTATCGATGCTCATCCCTAGTGCTAAGCCCTCTTACTAGCTTTTGCTTTAACTATGTATTTGCTATCTGCATATATATAGGTTGTTTCTACGTGGGCTGTCCATAAATTGCGGACTCTACTGAGCTCCCGTTACAGGTGAGCTACAGAAGTTAAAACCTGTCATCAGCACACAATGTTCTATACCTTATCCACTATTCTAGCCGGTACCCACAGTTTGTCTCGTAAAACCTATGAGCAGGAAAATCTACGATTCCACCAAGTATGAGTCGCATTCTACAACATTACACTAGAGCTGGTCTTAGCCCAGCCACAAGATAGGATCATTTTTATTTTGCCTTTGGCCAATTTTGTTCTCAATGTTTGGGCCCTTTCCTACCTGAAAGATGGGCCCTTCTGGTGAACATGTCTATCTAATGACCGAGCTGTCTTAGAATGTAAACCATCAACAAAATTGTCTCTTACCTAATTCTTGCTTTTGCTTCAAATTATCTGCTTCCTCTTTAGTCAGATCTCCTGGCTTCAACACAACCACAACAGGAGATTCTTCAGCTGTATCGTCACGCTCCTCGTCACTTAGTTCAGGTAAATTCTCTCGCTAAAAAACAAAAGTCCTTTTGAACGTATGACAGCCTGGGTAATTTCTAAGTAATTAAATCAGCTACCTTAAATTGAAACATCACAATGTATAATTTAAATGAAGTTTATCAATTATCAATCATTGTGATGGGGACGTAACCTAGTTGCGCATTGTAACCCAAATACGAATGATGGATGAGTGTAGAATGTAGTGAGATGTTCTGTGTAGCTTTGTTACTGACTAAGATCAGTTGTTTCATTAGCCAGTATAAGTTATTTAAGGTCCAACGATCAGGGACAGCTGGGTCCAGTTTCGAACCATCAAAAGGCTACCAGTAGGAACTTTTCACAGGATCGAAGCGGCGACCTTTTGCTTAGACGAGCACGATAACAACTCAGCTACCCAGCCATAGGCCTATAGAGAGAAATATAAATTGGAAACCTTGATGGTTTTAATTAATTTTCCCATATAAATCCGCTAAACGAGCGATAGTTTGGTGCGATTTGTAACAAAATTACCTTTAGCAGGGTCCAGCATACGTTAAAATCATCCCGACTTTCAGGGTTGATTATCTGGTAGAGTTATGGTAGGCCTATGTAATTCTACTCTGTCAATTTATAAGTACATTGGTTCAAAGCTTATCCTACTATCCTACTAATATTATAAATGAGAAAGTTTGGATGTATGGATGTATGTTTGTGACAAGTGAACGCGAAAAATACTGGTCGGATTGGGCTGAAATTTGGCATGATGATAGCTCACATTCCCAATTAACATATAGGCATGTTCTTATTTCAAAAACCCTTTCGGGCTCCGCCCCAGTGGCTCTAGAGTTTCCCATGTTAACCTTATGAGAAATGGAATTATTGAATCTTAACAGCTGTTTCAATTAAACAAGTTGGTTCTGTTCTATGATGTTCAATAGCATTAAAGTTACAAGGATTACCAACAGGGTGCAGCACTATTATTTCTTTTACATTTATGACAACAGCTAATTTGCAACCAAAAGGTGAGTGAGCGCAGCGAACGAACTTCAACCTGGAGGCGAGTTAGCGTAGCGAACGAGCTAACCTGAAGGCAAGTGAGCGCAGCAAACGAGCTCCAACCTAAAGGTGAGTGAGCGTAGCGAACGAGCTCCAACCTAAAGGTGAGTGAGCGTAGCGAACAAACTTCAACCAGGACATGATTGAGCCATGCGAACGAGATAATCTTAAAAAATTAAGAAGTTAAACGGGGCAAAGCCCGCGGGTTACAGCTAGTTCTGAAATAAATTAAAGCATTAAGCTAATAATAAGATTGTTGAATGTTAAGTGGTCATAAGTTAGATTGATACAACTGAAAATGCTAAAAGGTTTTGAAAATTTTGTTAATTGTAACTCTAACTTGTTACAGTAGACTCCCTCTCATCCGGACTCCTCGGGACCGAGGCCAGTCCGGATAACGGGTTTTCCGGTTAAACCGACGTCACCAAAAACTTGTTATGTAAGCCAAATATTTGACTTAATTTAGGAGAGCATTGTATTTAGACACGTGATCACTGGTCTCAAATCTTTCCCACGAGAACAGTCGTTTCAGTACCGCCCACTTCCTGCCGATCTAGTCCGGTTAAACCAATGTGCTGATAAAAATTGTCCGGTTAAAGAGATGTAATTTACGCCGAGTGTAGTCCGGTTAAACCGATGTCCGGTTAAAAGGTGTCCGGATAAGAGGGAGTCTACTGTAGCTACAAATGTTGGTTTAGCCTATACTTAATGTATTTAATTAAACTAAACTAAACTATAACTAGGGCCTAAAAGCTGCAATGCACTGAAAAAGTGGCTGGCGGCCCTCTTTAATGACCCATATCAGAAAATGAATATTTAGCATAACTTAGCCTAACTTAGGCCAACATTTAATATTTATGCTTGAATGTATCTAAGTTAACATGGTTATTTACTATTAATTATGTTATCATTATGTTGTTTTTTTCTTAACATAAACAACAGTTAAATGTTTAATGTATTTTGAAGTTTGAAAATGGACTTATGTCCGAAACATGTCACTTCTTTTTATAAAATATAATATTCAGGGTGCTCAGTTGTACTTATTTACTTAAATATTTAATATATCAGCAGCCCTATCACGTGAACACCTAAATTAAAATCGAATAATCTATATATCGATATTTTACATTCGGACGAGTGTAGGACAGATACTAAAGTGCAGCCTTTTATTGTTTACTAGAATCGTAGGAATGGTTTAGGAAAGGTAGAAAAGTCCAGAAAGTTCAAATTTACCGAAATGCATCCATCCCATTATCATATCTGAGCAATCTGTGAACAAAGTGTGATTCGATGAATAGATAGGAATACGCTTGCGTCACGAGTAGGACTAGGCTAATACTGACCTTTTTGGTTTATGTGACCAAAATTATGACGTAGCCAAAAACATCAGACATTGAACAGAAAAAAACAATTATTCAAAAGATTGCAGCCAAGGCTAAATACAAAATAACACAGGGGATACACCTCCGGTAACCAGGCGTGGATTAGGCGTCCACCAGTGACAACACCGCGTTGTGGGGGCCCAGAACACCATTACCATAATGATACGATGTACAGCCAACAGAGTTCGTGGTGTAGTGGATAGAGTGCTCGGCACTTGTGTGAACCTGGCAATAACTTGGCAATAAGAAGTACGCCCGCCCGCTAAAATCTATTGCTGGCCGTTTTGCGGCAAAATGCGACCGCGTAACATGAAACCGATGATGTCACCAGATAGAGGACAGTTTAACGGACACAACAGTATCAATATCATGTACCTGGGGAATAAGAAAGGGGGGGTAAAGTCAGCAATAAGTAGTGGGTGCGCCCGAAAAAATCTATTGCCGGCCGTATTGCGGAAAAATACGTCCGCGAGCAATAATAACGACGATGCCAACAGATAGAGGACACTTCAACGGACACGACAGTATCAACATCATGTACCTGGGGAGTAATTTAGGGGGGGTAAAACCAGCAATAAGTAGTGGGCGCGCCCGAAAAAATCTATTCCCGGCCGTATTGCGGAAAAATACGTCCGCGAGCAATAATAACGACGATGCCAACAGATAGAGGACACTTCAACGGACACGACAGTATCAACATCATGTACCTGGGGAGTAATATAAGGGGGGTAAAACCAGCAATAAGTTGTGCGCGCGCCCGATAAAATCTATTGCTGGCCGTATTGCCGAAAAATACGTCCGCAAGCAATATTAAAAATGATGCCAACAGATAGAGGACACTTCAACGGACACGACAGTATCAACTTCATGTACCTGGGGAGTAATTTAGGGGGAGTAAAACCAGCAATAAGTAGTGCGCGCGCCCGATAAAATCTATTGCCGGCCGTATTGCGGAAAAATACGTCCGCGAGCAATAATAACGACGATGCCAACAGATAGAGGACACTTCAACGGACACGACAGTATCAACATCATGTACCTGGGGAGTAATTTAGGGGGGGTAAAACCAGCAATAAGTAGTGGGCGCGCCCGAAAAAATCTATTCCCGGCCGTATTGCGGAAAAATACGTCCGCGAGCAATAATAACGACGATGCCAACAGATAGAGGACACTTCAACGGACACGACAGTATCAACATCATGTACCTGGGGAGTAATATAAGGGGGGTAAAACCAGCAATAAGTTGTGCGCGCGCCCTTTCAAATCTATTGCTGGCCGTATTGCGGAGAAATACGTCCGCGAGCAATAATAACGACGACGCCAATAGATAGAGGGCACTTCAACGAACACGACAGTATCAACTTCATGTACCTGGGGAGTAATATAAGGGGGGTAAAACCAGCAATAAGTTGTGCGCGCGCCCTTTCAAATCTATTGCTGGCCGTATTGCCGAAAAATACGTCCGCAAGCAATATTAAAAATGATGCCAACAGATAGAGGACACTTCAACGGACACGACAGTATCAACTTCATGTACCTGGGGAGTAATTTAGGGGGAGTAAAACCAGCAATAAGTAGTGCGCGCGCCCGATAAAATCTATTGCTGGCCGTATTGCCGAAAAATACGTCCGCAAGCAATATTAAAAATGATGCCAACAGATAGAGGACACTTCAACGGACACGACAGTATCAACTTAATGTACCTGGGGAGTAATTTAGGGGGAGTAAAACCAGCAATAAGTAGTGCGCGCGCCCGATAAAATCTATTGCCGGCCGTATTGCGGAAAAATACGTCCGCGAGCAATAATAACGACGATGCCAACAGATAGAGGACACTTCAACGGACACGACAGTATCAACATCATGTACCTGGGGAGTAATTTAGGGGGGGGGGGGGGGGTAAAACCAGCAATAAGTAGTGGGCGCGCCCGAAAAAATCTATTCCTGGCCGTATTGCGGAAAAATACGTCCGCGAGCAATAATAACGACGATGCCAACAGATAGAGGACACTTCAACGGACACGACAGTATCAACATCATGTACCTGGGGAGTAATATAAGGGGGGTAAAACCAGCAATAAGTTGTGCGCGCGCCCTTTCAAATCTATTGCTGGCCGTATTGCGGAGAAATACGTCCGCGAGCAATAATAACGACGATGCCAACAGATAGAGCACACTTCAACGGACACTACAGTATCAACATCATGTACCTGGGGAGTAATTTAGGGGGGGTAAAACCAGTAATAAGTTGTGGGCGCGCCCGAAAAAATCTATTGCCGGCCGTATTGCGGAAAAATATGTCCGCGAGCAATAATAACGACGATGCCAACAGATAGGGGACACTTCAACGGACACGACAGTATCAACATCATGTACCTGGGGAGTAATATAAGGGGGGTAAAACCAGCAATAAGTTGTGCGCGCGCCCGATAAAATCTATTGCTGGCCGTATTGCCGAAAAATACGTCCCCCTAAATTACTCCCCAGGTCCATGATGTTGATACTGTCGTGTCCGTTGAAGTGTCCTCTATCTGTTGGCATCGTCGTTATTATTGCTCGCGGACGTATTTTTCCGCGATACGGCCAGCAATAGATTTGAAAGGGCGCGCGCACAATTTATTGCTGGTTTTACCCCCCCTATATTACTCCCCAGGTACATGATATTGATACTGTCGTGTCCGTTGAAGTGTCCTCTATCTGTTGGCGTCGTCGTTATTATTGCTTGCGGACGTATTTCTCCGCAATACGGCCAGCAATAGATTTGAAAGGGCGCGCGCACAACTTATTGCTGGTTTTACCCCCCTTATATTACTCCCCAGGTACATGATGTTGATACTGTCGTGTCCGTTGAAGTGTCCTCTATCTGTTGGCATCGTCGTTATTATTGCTCGCGGACGTATTTTTCCGCAATACGGCTGGCAATAGATTTTATCGGGCGCGCGCACTACTTATTGCTGGTTTTACTCCCCCTAAATTACTCCCCAGGTACATGAAGTTGATACTGTCGTGTCCGTTGAAGTGTCCTCTATCTGTTGGCATCATTTTTAATATTGCTTGCGGACGTATTTTTCGGCAATACGGCCAGCAATAGATTTTATCGGGCGCGCACAAGTTATTGCTGGTTTTACCCCCCTTATATTACTCCCCAGGTACATGATGTTGATACTGTCGTGTCCGTTGAAGTGTCCTCTATCTGTTGGCATCGTCGTTATTATTGCTCGCGGACGTATTTTTCCGCAATACGGCCGGGAATAGATTTTTTCGGGCGCGCCCACTACTTATTGCTGGTTTTACCCCCCCCTAAATTACTCCCCAGGTACATGATGTTGATACTGTCGTGTCCGTTGAAGTGTCCTCTATCTGTTGGCATCGTCGTTATTATTGCTCGCGGACGTATTTTTCCGCAATACGGCCGGCAATAGATTTTTTCGGGCGCGCCCACTACTTATTGCTGACTTTACCCCCCCTTTCTTATTCCCCAGGTACATGATATTGATACTGTTGTGTCCGTTAAACTGTCCTCTATCTGGTGACATCATCGGTTTCATGTTACGCGGTCGCATTTTGCCGCAAAACGGCCAGCAATAGATTTTTTCGGGCGCGCGCACTACTTATGGCTGGAGTTATTGCCAGGTTCACACCAATGTGCTCGGCTGATATGCAAGAGGTCCCTGGTTCGAATCCCATCGGAAACTTTAACTTTTTGTCAAAGATTTTGCTTTGATAGCCATTTATTCTTAACTGTACATCTTTTGTTAGAATTTTTGGCATTTATAATTTAATTTTATGAACAGAATATAACCTTCATTCTATTTTTTCATTATCAGCAAGTTTGGTTGGTTAGGTTAGGTTATGACAGTTAACTGCCGGACGCCTAACTTATCCTCTGCGTAAAAATAAACATTTGTTGGAACTTCCTACCTTTGTGTCAATAGTGGGGCCTTCTACAAAGCCAGCTTCTTTTTTAAGTCTCGCCAAAAATGCTGGTTCATCAGGCTTGATATAAGCAACATTCCTTTTTTTGTTAGACATTATATAACAATTACAGTAATACTCATAATCGGCTTCCCAAGGAAACTTTTAAAACTCAAAACAGAAACGAGCAAACAAATTGTTTACTGCTTATCTACTTTGCAGTCCACCAGTAGGCCTACAGAGTACTGATCAAATACAATTAAGTTATTGCACATGAAATAGGCTAATAACTAACTGAACTTATTTCTCAGTCAGATATTTAGTAGGGAATTTTAATGCACCCGGACACGGTTAGTATCAACAACAGTAAAGTTAATATTGTCTACTAGGCTACACATTCAAAAATTCACATTCTTCAACATAACCTAAAGAGACTAGACTAGTGCTCTGACAGACATAAACAACACAAAACAATGAACGAACGAACGCGGAACGAACACAACACAAGCGACAAGACGAGCGGAAGCGGAGCAGACTAGAAAAATTGTCATTGGTCGGACTATGGAGAAGGCCTAAGTCGCTTGGTTTTTTTTTATCCAGATGACCGACAACGCAAATGACCGAAACAGAAATAGTCGAATTTTACAGACATCCCATATAACCGATATATATATATATATATACTGATGTGGAGGACATCAACAAATAACATTAATATTGCCGTGTGTCGTGTCTTTATCTTTTACCCCTACCCAATAAGGGATTGATGGCATTGGCGTCAGAACTTCGAACTTCAATATACAAGGTATATTATATAAGGTCGACCTATGTTTAAGATAAAACGTGTAGGCAAATCTTGTAATTGGCTAGACCCAAAAATATTTTACGCTATCCTGGTAAAATTCGATCCATTTATCTTTATTTCAACTTGCTAGAACGACTCGATCAAAGCTGTGTGTTGCTCCCGTCCCGCCCGTGTGGCCAGGAACAGAGCGTGAAAACAAGCTGCAAAAAAATGCACCCTAGTCCATTCTTCTGCGGGCCCGCCGCGGGTGATTTTGCAGACGAAGAATGGACTGGGGTGCATTTTTGAAGCTTGTTTTCACGCTCTGTTTACGGCCATGAGGAAGATATATAACATAATTACGTGAATTCGTCAATCAACTGCGGGTTCCCACTGCATTTTGCTGCTCTTGGACTTCAACCGACGTGAGAATAAGCTACATTTTACTGCGTGAAAAAACGCCCGTGTGGCCGTAGCCTTAGAGAGTAGAACGCTCTGGACTTAAGGAGAGGGACAAACTTCTTCGTGAAAAGTTTACGCTCAAGGCACTTGATTGAGTTAGGTAGCTTATTAAAATTTGTATTGCCACTTAATATCTTATAGCCTCCCTCTCCCTCCCCTTGGGGACAATAGACAATTCGTTATTCCGTTAAACAATATAAATTGCAATAGGAATGGTCAGTACAATTTCAACACATTTAAACTATAATACAGTCACCGTTTTGAAGACAATAAACAAAAGTTTTAGAATCCAAATAATCTGAGGAGAAGCCGCGGCCTGGACTCAAAGCAAGGTCCCACTAGAAATTGTTATGGGGCCCAAACCCCAAACCCAAAATGTTACTGCTATCTATTATATAATCATTGCTGGATGTTTTTAATGTTCAGTTACAGTTTTTATGCCATAAAGTTATTAAGAAAAAAGAAGAAGTAGATGTTCCATTCCATGATTCCGGATTCCGCAATAACACCGGACTTAACGGAAAAAGGACCAGTGCAAAAACGAAAGGAAACGAAACTGTCAGTTTTAAATTCAAACTTTTGAATTCTACTTCTAAATTCTATACAATTTGTCTTTAAGTTAACTGAAAAGCATAGGGAATGAGTTATATGCTGAAACAAATTAATCCCTAACTTATTAATTAATAGCCTCGTAGAACACACTAAACCCTTATTATCAGTGTTTACACTGTTGGTAAGTTTAAGTTGTATGTTAGCTAGCCTATTTATGTTGTTTAACGGTAGCGTAGGAAAAATGTATTATCCACGTATTATCTTAAAAATCGGACAGACTCGCTTTAAATTTAACAAATTTGATCACTTACTAGGTACTTACTTGCATTGGCTATTTGCAATTAGTTTGATGTAGGCTAGCACATCCCGAAAAGTTCTGTTTAGACGAAGTCCTAGCCTATTGTAGTTTAACTTGGCCCTAGGTACATTTTTAACATTACTGTATTTTGTTTGGCTGTTTAATATAGGTCTTGCTAAAAAAATAGACTACTTAGATCTACTTCTGAGTAAGCCTAAGGCCTTAAGTACTTTAACCCCGCAGAATAGCCTAGGCCTAACTTAAACTTAGTTTAAGTATATCTTAAGCCTGCTGTACATGTTCAATTTCATGTGAACAAAATGATTCGACTGATTGTGTGAAAGGTTTGTTCAACTTAAAGATGTGAGTTCAAGTCAGACTTTGAAGGACACTTTCATAAGTGGGGCCATAAACAACCGAATAAAAAAATCAAACTTAAATATACCGATATTCTGGTAGACTTCCGTATCTGTTGGCACAAACAACCAAATGAAAGTATCGATTATTCAATATATCGTTTGGTTGGTTAAGTTAACTTAGGTAAAGTTAACCTAACTAACCAAACGATATATCGAATGAAACAATCGATATTTTCATTCGGTTGTTAGTGCCAACAGATAGGCCTATGGAAGTCTACCCCTGATATTCAACCAAATGAATTTAATATTGAACTTAAGGGCGCGCTTTACCTCTGACGCGCAACCGATTGCAAGGGTTTGCAAGATTTCTGTTTTCACCTGCTACATTGAAGGTAGAATCAAAGTTAAGGTCTCATATTAAAGAGGATAAAATTTTATATAGTTCTTTGTTTCTGTATTTCAATTATTTTAAATACACACCTTATAAACTTGAGTTGTGGTACAAGAAAAAAGAATCTTTTCAACTAGCCTTAACTTATAAAAAAAAGTTTTTTGACCATTTGAAAAACGCAGAACACTAAAGATTGGTCTTTGTCCTACTATAAGCCGTTTAGAGCTAACCGTAGCTATCATTATTTGTTAATTCTAAGACAGTAGCCTAATCTTGGAAACGTCTGCAAGCGCTTCTCGCAGCGCTGTCCAATGGTGAAACATAGCTACTGAAGCCCGAGCTGAGGTAAAGCGCGCCCTTAACTTAAACATAAGATACCCTAGGCCTATATCAATATTTAAGTTTGACATATCGGTTCAATACCCTATAAAAATTTTTGAATTTTTTTCATTAGGTTGTTTTTGGCCCCTTATGAAAGTCAACCAAAAAATTTTACCATGTACTTCCACTCAAATACAACCGTAATACTTATTTTAACTTTCATTCCACTATGTTTTTTTTCGTGATGGCATTATCAATGTTATTCTTGGTTTGTTGGCTACTCATCACTAAAATAAATTAATTACAATTTACTAAAAAATGTGGAGGTATATTTCGAGTTTTCATCCAAACCCATCTTCAGCCTCTGGTAACATTGTGTTTTTTACTAAAAAAAGAACCATGTTCAAAAGAGAAAAGAATACCCATCACCATGTTCAAGGTGTTGTTAGAAAGGTCTTAGCATGTAGTTTTTCCATCAAACAAAAAAACTTTGGAATACCACTAGGGCTCTGCCCCAGTGGCCTTCAAAGTTCCCATGTTATTCTTAGGGAGAAAATGTTTGTTTATATTTGAACAGATGAATTCTTTGAAATTGACACTAATATTTGAAACAGATGGTTACACTAAAATTTTGCACAAAATCAAAACATAACCAAAAAACGTTTGACATGATGGAGACCATAAGACGTTTACTAGGACGGCAAATAGGAAGAGGCCGACGAACTTTAACTGGTAGACGCGAACGAAATACAAATAATACTATTGTCGTTGATAGCCGAATCCAGCAAGCACCCTTCCATGTTGGGTATAAAGTGTGCTCTCCAACAGTCGCCTGAAGATTTCACATTCAATTTAGGACTGTTGGATAATCGCTGCATAAGCCATTGATTTTGGAAGACAAGGAGGAGGGTAGGACTAATTTGGAAACAGAAGAGAGGACATATTAGATGAGTGGCAAATGCGTTGGGAGCAGAGTGTTTTATGTTAACGTTTTAAAGGTAAACGTTCGTATACATACCTAACATCAGAAAGAGACTGGAACAAGATTGCGAGATGGGCCATTATGAAAGCAATTTCAATTTCCATTAAGAAAGTGTTCAAAAAAGTTGTTGCATTAGCAAAACTAAAATCAAATGATGATTTCATTAAAAAATCTAAAAATAAATCTAAAGCATCACGGGCTGTTGTAAAAAAAGAACTTGGATTAAAAAAGCAATCGTCAGAAACACCTATTGAAGTTACAAACAGTGAAAATGCCAAAATGAGTAATATTGTATCAATTGCAAACAATTTTAATAATTTTTTTGTAAATGCCTCATATCCCTCAAATCAATTTTCAAATAAAACCAAAGCCATTAACTTATTTGAGAAAAATAGTAAACACATTTCTCAACTTAATAATGCAAGATTTAACCTTAGGACAGTCTGTGTTGCAGAAGTTAAGAAAGTTTTAAATACCATAAGTAACACAAGATCATCAGGGTGGGATGAAATCCCTCTTTTTGTGATAAAGCGTGTTTTTTATGTCTTTGAGGACTTATTCTGCAGAATAGTAAACCAGTCCCTGGAGAAAGGTGTATTTCCAGACAAACTCAAATATGCAGAAGTAAAACCTTTATTTAAGAAAGGTGATGTTAATAATCCCTCTAATTATCGTCCTGTTGCGTTGCTACCTTGCTTTTCAAAAATTTTTGAAAAAATTGTCAAAAACCAACTAGTACAATATTTGGAAAACAATAATCTAATCAACCCCTCTCAATTTGGATTCCGGCCTAACCTTAACACTCAAAAAGCAGTAACCGACATGATCAACAATATTGCTGGGGCCTTGGATGGAGCACAGCAGACTGTGGGAGTGTTGTGTGACTTGTCCAAGGCCTTTGACTGTGTTGATCATGGAATACTTCTTGAAAAATTAAGTAGACATGGAATAAAAAATATAGCATTACAATGGTTTGCTTCTTATCTAAATAACCGTAAACAAAGGATAATAATAAACAAATTTCAAAATAATTACATGTCAGATTGGGAGGATGTTCCATTTGGAGTGCCTCAAGGATCAATTCTTGGACCATGTCTATTCATTTTATTTGTAAACGACCTAGGAAGTGTATCAAAAATGCCAATATTTCAGTATGCAGATGATACAGCAATAATTTGCAAAGAGCAAAAAGGTGTCGACATTATTCACACAATCACCAGAGAGCTCCATTCTCTTGAGGACTGGTTTGCTGTCAACGGCCTCTCCATGAATGTATCCAAGACACAGCTGATACAATTCTCTGCCTCCAATATAAAAGATGAGATCACCCTAAATTCAAACTCAAATTTGATAGTTTCTCAAGATTCAGTTGATTATTTAGGAATAAAAATAGACTCACATTTAAATTGGCAAACTCACATTAAAAATTGATCAAAAAGACTTAATTCAGCTGTATTTGTATTACAAGTAATTAGAGATACAACAAATTTTGACACACAAATTTCAGTATATCATGCTTATTTTGCTTCAATTATGAATTACGGACTTATTTTATGGGGATCGTATAGTGAAAGCAAAAAAGTGTTTATCCTTCAAAAAAGGGCGATTAAACATATAGCCAAGGTTCCTCCAGATACACATTGCCAAGAATATTTCAGTCGATTCAAAATTCTCACTTTATACAGCTCTTATATTTATTATATTTCTATAATGGTCAAGAGTAACTTGGATACACTTATGGAGAGTCAGCCCTCTCACAAACATGATACAAAAAAATAATAAAACCAATGCAACATAGACTAAAATTATTTCATTTATCCCCACAATATATGGGACCCAAAATTTATAATAAGCTGCCTTCAACAATAAAAGAAATTGATTGCATATTGAAATTTAAAAAAAACACTTAAGATATGGCTTCTGGAGAAGGCATTTTTTTCACTGGAAGATTTCCTAACAAATGTATAATTATTTTTAATATTATGATTGTTGTTTTGTTACAATAGATTTTAGTTTGATGACAAATCACCTGTCAATCATTGATGTAATGTGATGATAATAAATAAATAAAATAAAATAAATAAAACACAGTTTGTCACAGGACATTGACAATTTCCATGCGATTTTGTGAAAATTTCACATGGAGGAGGAGGTAGATGTGGAGAAATAAAAACTACGAGTCACGTATTTTTAAATTGCTCACTTCAGGAGACAAATAGGAGAGAACAGGAATAAGTCTTGGATAAGAAAAGATAAGCCTAGAGATGAGAAAATAAAACATGATGAGTGACAAGGAAGCAATTGAGACGTTTAGAAAAGTAGCTAGGGAAATAAAAAAAGACAAGGGATACATACAGGCATTAAAATTTAAAAAAGAAACAAACAAAAACTAAGAAAGAAAAGGGATGACAACTTGCCCATGAAGGGGAGAGGAAAGGTTAGAGCGAATCTCAATGATCCCTATCGCTCAGGACGGTATGTGGAAGGGAGTCGTGTTTTGGACACACAATGTGTCTGGAAACCCCAATGCAGCTATGAGTAAGGCTATTTTTGTAGAAAACACTATTTACAATAAATGTTGATTATATTGATCTATTAGGCCTATGTACATCTTTAGTATTTCCATAATCTTTTGAGTCGAATGTTTTAAAGTTATCAGAAATTATGACTGTTATTCATTTTAAAATAACAATAACGCCTGTAATACTTAGCAATTGCTCGAATTTGAGCAACAGGTACACTAGTTTAAATCAAGATGGGAAAAAGTGCTGTTACACCCATGTGTTTTTTTTTTTTTTTATGTTATGGAATAGGCTAGGCTTAGTTATAAAAATAAAAGTAGTAGTAGGCTATAAACAAAATACAGTAGGCCTATATCAGTTAAAACATTTTGTTTAAACAAATTTATTTTTACAGAAGATGAACAGTTAAGAACTCATCTATACTGTAATAAGTTTTTCTTAAAAGAAAATTAGCATGGCTGCTTTTGAAATGCTTGTTGTAATGTATTTTGTTCTTTAATTCGTGAGACAGTTTATTAAATAGTTTTTGCCCATGTATGCCAGAGTTTTTCCTACTATTGAAAGACGATGCCGCGGATATTGAAAGTTAGTTTTGAACCTAGTATCATACCTTTGCTCAACGTTTTCACTACATCATTTTTCAAAATTTCCTTCTACCATCAAAAGTGTTTTAAAAATGTTTAAACTCGGAACAGTCATTACTGCTAATTCTTTAAAAATTACATGATGTTCTCCATGGTGCAAATGTCATTATTCTTAAACATTTTTTCTGAATCTTAAAAATTAAATCAATGTTTGATGCAAAGCCGCAGAATTCAATTCCATATTGAAAAATTGAATAGAAGTATGCATAGTATAACATTAAATGAGTTTTTATGTCAATTATGTTTCTTAAACATATCATTTCTCTTCTTATCATAGATTTTGTAAATTATAGATTTTAGTAAAGAACCATTTCAAAATTATGTTAGTTAGTTGATAGGGAAAGTGGGTTTACTATAGTTTTTAAACCACCTAATGTTTTTCAGGGTATCGAGAATGGCTGAGTTGAACGACTCTGCAGATGTTTTTGCCAATAGCAGCACAGAAACAGTCCAAGAAAACTTAGACTACAAAGATTTCTTGGCTAACACCAAGAAAGGCTCCATGTTACCGTTTATGGACGATAGTAGATTTGATGAATTCCGAAGTCATGTCTTCACTTCATCACCAATGTCTCCACAGAACAAAATACTCGACGATTCTGAGAACATTAGCTTTATCGCTAATCAGTTCATCTCTGAAGCTTGCAATGTTCCTGTCGTCCTCTACTGTCCCTTTTGCTGCTTTACGTGTCATTTTGAATTCATCTTCAAAGACCACATAAAGAATTCTCATCCAACTGAAATCATGAATATTGCCAAAAGTACCAACTACTATTTTGAGTTTCACGCTTGTCCTTTCTGCCATGCTAAATTTTATGTAAAAGATCTTCTTCCAAAACATGTTCTGCACAAACATGAAGATTCGGTTGTCTTCTTGGGCCTCGGGCGAAACAACTATGCTCAGTGTAGGTTTTGTTCCTTCAAACTGCTGCAAAAACACGTCAAGAGGTTGATTATGCATGTGGAGAAAAAACACATGAACGAACTAGAGAACTTTCTCAAGCATCAGAACACGAGCATCACTCTCAGTTCAAAAGATATGAAATTTTTTTGTGAAGATATTGAAGACCTAAACTCAGCGGATGACGACAAAGCAATGAAAAAACCTACTGCCAGTAGAAGTGGAGGTAAAGTGAAACGAGTGAAATCGATTCTAAAACCTCCTAAGGATCCATTGGAGGAAATGAACCTTCATGATGAAAATCGCTGTGCTGTAACACCACCTAACAACGGAAGTTACGAAGCAATCAGGATACAAAATAGTGCTCGTCGAAAACTTAGATTTGATATACCAGAATCTATTGACGAGGATAAAGAAAACACTGGTATGGTTGACCTGAATAAAGAAAAGAAGAATAAAATCAGGTGGTTTTCTTTGTTTAAAAAAGAGAAAAAGCCACAGACTCAGTTGTCATCGGCCTTCAAACCAATTACTACACCACCAAAAAACCCTTGCGAGAAGACCACTTCTTTCTTTACCAAGTTTCATTTGGAAAATGACGGTATAAGCCCACTAACTACGAATCACTTCAAATGTGGCTTGTGTCATGAGGACTTTGAGAACAACGCCCAGCTTCTGAATCATCTGCAGTATCACCACAGAGGTCTCAACTTGACGGCACAGTATCGCTGCGGTGCTTGCAACGCCAAGTTCTACAGGAATAGCTATCTCGTACGTCACTGCTGGTTTCACCACACTCCGCTTTGTCTCAAGAAAGGCCAGCAAGATGATGCCATGTAGGTAAGTTAGGGTTTTTGTTTGGTTTTAAACCACTGTCACAATTATTTTATCTTAAAGCTATAGGATATTAGATATTAAAATCCTAATAATGTCAGTTTCCTATATTCAGTCTAACTGATAACACTTCTGTGTAACCTTGCAAATTGCCGGTACAAAAACCTCAGGTGGTTAGGGTTCGAATGTTAACAATGTCTTGTGATTCTGTTATTGTAAAAATTAATGGCTTAGTGGTAAGTTCTTGTGTTTTAACCAATATATTTATTAATTAGCTAATCATACATTTATTGTTTTTAAAATCAATCCATTATGATCTATAATCTATTACGGTATAAGATAATGTATAACGTTTTTTTTATGGAATCCACTAGGTAACGATCAATCTTGTTCTCGGTGTTTTATAACTATAGTCTGAAGCCTTTATACTGTAATCATTCGTAATTTCTATTCATTCATTTCAGTCAATAGGGTTTTTATATGCCAGATCAATCTATTGTGTTTTGTGAGGGAACTGTTTAAATACTGGTAGGCTAATTAGTTACTGTAACATGTTGTCAGAAAGCATCATTATTACCCAATGCAAAATAGGCTAACAACTGGGTCTTTATGATATATTTCTACTATCACCTGGTATGCTCGCCTGGAATTGAAGACAAGCATATAACTTACTCAGGTACCAAAAAAGATAAAATTTGTTGGTACCGTACAAATATCTGCACGTTACTTTACTATAGGTAAATTAAAGAGGTATTATTGAATCTGTACTAAACTCTTTTAAGTCAAGTCATTAACTTGCATCAGTCATTCATACTTTTCTAAACAATTGTTTGGAAATCAACACAAAACCTAATTGTAAGCCTATCATAAAAGTTTTTCATGCTTCTAGTGCTGCTCGCTCACTAAATTCCATGTGTTGGGTTACCTAGCTTGACAGTGGACCTACTTATATGAAAATAAAAGTTGTCAATTATTCTTTATAAAAGATCACACAATCTTGCAAGATACCTAGCTTCAATAAGTCAATTAAATATGAAAATGGGTTTGACCTTTTATGACTGCATCAATATATTGAGGAATATATCAATTCAGTCCATCATCTTGTATTAAGTTTTCACTAGCTTTATCCTGTAAAAATATATCACCATGTGGTTTGCCACGGTAATTGTGCCTAGTTAAACAAATTCTCTTATGAGTAGGGTAAAGTAATTCAGTAAAATTGGGGGATATATTCTTTTCCTACAGTTACCTAACAATGTACATGTTCTCTCACTGATTTGAGAAAGCAAAGTGGCCAATTCGCTCATCAGTGAGACAATGTTAACATTATCTCACTCTAATTACTTTGTCTCACTCCAGATTTGCAACGTGAAGGCACAAAATAGTGAGCGCGTAACATGCAGGCAACGTCGCCGTCGTATGCGCGCGAAATACGTTGGCAGCACTGGCTGTAAATCAGCTGGTCAGCTGTTGTATTGTTGTATTTGTCACTTCACATTAAAAGTTCACTTCTGTGTAAAAATAGGTTATGTTTCTTCACCAATTTATTTGTTTTATGGTAACTGTAGGAAACGTATAACGTGCAACTCGAGTTCAAAGTACAATTGCTCACTTTTCTCACTAGTTGCACAAATAACTATTGTCGACTGCACAATGGAGTAGAGTTTTTCATTATAGCTTTGAATTAATAACCTTGTCCTTTTGTGGAAATAACATAAAACCCTCGTAATATAGTATCTGAAATGTTTGTTATTGATTTTTTACTGTAAGCTTTACATTAGTAGGTTAATTACTAGTCAGTTAAGATATTAAGCCAAAGATATTACACATCTGTTATGGTAATCAAATTACAGAATTTATAAAACTGTACAAAATCACTAACCAAAGAAAATTTTTGTTTTTAAATTAACACTTATGGGAAAGACATAACATGATATGGATTCCTATTTACAGCTTAATCCATGGTTCAGGATTCAAGATTTATTTAGCCGTTCGGTTTTTAACAATTGGCCAAGTCACTAAAACTAAACTAAAATAACAAAACAGAGATGCATTTAATCTTTATTTACAAAACAAAATGTCCAAAGAGCACACCATGCAAAATAAATAAATGGTAAACCTTAAAAAAAAAACAGCCCGTTTAGGCCTACCTTTAATGAGAGTTCGCATTTGGACGAGTGGTGTGAAGTCCAGAGAACACCCATCAGCAGTGCCAAATGATTGAAAAATTATTTCTGAAGTTGGTGCAAAATAATTAACGCATTCTAGCTGCTCATTCAATTATATTGTTTTTTAATAAAAAATTGGCGACAGCTGATTCATATAGATAGGATGTCTACATCATTATCCAATAGTCAATGCCTTGAACAAAAGCACAGAAAACATACTACTATAACCCAGAATGCCAACCACATGGTAAAAAGCGTTAAGTACTTTGAGAGAGCTTTGCCTGTCAATTCGTAGGCAGCTATGCACTCAGCATGGCAACGCTGGTGGCGCTGCCTACGAATTGACAGGCAAAGCTCTCTCAAAGTACTTAACGCTTTTTACCATGTGGTTGGCATTCTGGGTTATAGTAGTATGTTTTCTGTGACAAAAGGGCTGTCTGTAAAGTAAAGTCACCATTGAGCTCCTGTTGCAGCCATGAGAGGTACAGCAGTTACAATCTCAGACTAACGCCGTGCTCTTCACCTTACCTCTCCTACGCTAGCTGGTTCTCACCCCTACGCAACAATTTAGTCTTGTCACAATAGTAGAAAAGAAAATCCATGCTCATGCCAAGTATATATTGCGTTCTGTGAGAAGATTTCCGTAGGAAGGTCAACTTCTATCGCAATCTGTTGCCGGTTGACAGATGTGTGCGCAAACAATTGTTAGGACGGAGAAAATGTGCTTAGAGAGTCCGCAGAAGACCATACAAATTTACATTAAAGCCTAGCAGTGGATGTTCACAAATTTCAATCAAGACAGTGATTAAAATTGAAACTGCTTGCTGATTGGAGTGTTTAAGACTAGTTGTTTACCGTTCTTCATGATAGTCTTGATGTCTTCTATCATTTGGCAAAATCTCTTTAGGTCACACTGCAAATTGTAAACAAAATTCCTTAGACTTTGGTAACTGACTCAAACGAGACTGATGGAAATTTATGTTTTTACATTTTTTAACACGTTCCCTCCCACCCGGCTTAATCCTCTGAATGTCTTTTGCACCAACAGAACACAATTAGCCAGTAGTGAATTAGTGGGTAGTGAGTGTGTTAAACGCATCTAAACAATATTGTAAATAAAAGATTTGTTGTAAATTTGACGCCCTGCGCTAGAGCCTCATCTAACACACATTTTCTATGTACACATTCTTTATTCCATTCATTCATGTCTGTCAACTGGCGACGGTTTTGAATATGGGTTGATGCCTTACACCACGGATGTCTTATCATAATACACGATTAATTCTAGATGGTAGTGACCATTTTCCTTCATGTTGTTTTCGGCTAATATGATAAGTCCATTAGTTTCAATGCATAGGGAAGAGACCTGGTTGTGGGTTTAAGGTAATGAACACAGCGCTTGTCTCTTGATATTATAGCTCGATTGGCCGGAGCTTGTTGGAGACCTAACGTAAAGCCTTGCACTACATAGTGGCCCGAATTTAATGTACTGCCTTTATAACTTATCATCGTTACAGATCAGCTGAAAGAGAGTTCAAATAATCATATCCAGTATATAGTCCATTTTGACGTATTTCTGTTACTTTACCAACTTTGCAAAAATCACAATCAAATTGAAATTGTTATCTGTTAAATATTGCCTGTCCTCTGGTATAGTTACCAAATAATGAAACACATTCAGATAGTCCTCACCATATGTGCCCTAGGTCCTGGTTTGGAAATATGTATCCTTGGGATACCCTTCCTTAGTTTTTAAGTTAGGAGAGGTTGTAATTCAATTGTTTTCCCAGTGACAGTCTATAAGTACTCCTCACTTTATAGTTTTTCTCTGCGTAGCACTTTACCAGAACGCATCTACTGTTTATTGTGAATACTTCCTGTTATATAAATTTAAGATTTCCTGTTTTGTATGACCACCTGCATATAAAATCACACTGTTTTCTTACCTCAACCAGGGCTTGGTCGGTATCTACAATCCAATGATTTTGATATTCCTTTATTGTTTAGTATGTTACTGTAATTTACCGTCTTTACACACATGTTATTTTAAAAGTATCCATTTGGATTTAATTTTGTATTAACCTATGATCGTTTGGACTTTTTTGTTCAACCAAGATATCAGTGTCAATGTATCCTAAGTGTACAGACAAAACTAGTGAAAAAAATAAATTTTATTTATATAGCCCAAGAAAGCCGAAACTAGTGTATCCTTAACAAGAAGGCATTTACTAAAGTCTCACTCAAACAAACCTAAATGGATAAGAAACACAAGATTCTTGTCAAGTATTCTTGAAAAAGTAAAAATATCATTTTGACCCTGTGGTAATGCTTCATTCTTTGGGCACAATGATACGTAATTAATTTGTACTATTCATAATTAATTACCTCTACTAGAGTATTCACAGAATTAGTTGAATCTAACACACTAACAATGCTTCAATCATTCAACTAACAAATCATTGTTACGTAACCGTTTTACTTCATTTTAAAGATTATAGATGAGATGTTAAACAATATTTGACATCAAAGAAAGGTAAAGGTGCTTCTCATCATTTCATTATAATGTTTGTTTTACTTAGTATTTGTAAGGTATTTATTAGAGTTTAATTTCTACCGTGTTTGTTTATTAGAAAAATACAAATTTTGTATAGAAAAAACCACTGTTTTTTTTTTCTTTATAACCAGCATAATTTCTAACCAACATCCTCTTCACATCGTACAGCAAAGTATGAAAAATTATATATTCATTCTTTTTAAGGTTGTTGGGAAAGAGACTAAAGTTATTTTTTGATCAATCTCATTCTCATAGAACGCAATGTCACAGGTAAAGAAACTACAACCACACATTTGCATTATTTTTATTGGCAATACACATTATTTGACTTCTACCAATAACATACAAACTACAAAAATATTGTGTGACATGTATCCTACAAGGTGTAGAATTAACGTTCAGTTTTGCTTGGGATTCAAGTAATTATTGTTTTAGATATTTATAAAATTACTTGGTTTGTTTGCTTTCTTATTGGAACTTGATATCTGATGATTATATACCTAATATAAAAGGTATAGAACTTTTTTTGCTTTTATTTGTTACGAATAATTATTAAGGTAACATGAACCAATTCTTCAGTATGTAGACATAAAAACCACTTATTTCACAAAGTAGTTTGCAAACATCAAGCTTTATAGGACATAAAACTAACAATTTTTCTGATAAAAAACACTTTTTAAATTTAAAAAGCAAAATGTGTTTGAAGATACAGTATCACATAACGTAACATTCTTAGAATGAATTATTGATAACATTTATTTTTCTAAATGTAAATTATTACTTTTTACATTAAACAAATACAAAAATGACTTCTTTATTGTTAACTGTCGAGGGGTAAACCTGCACAATGCATAAGAAACAACTAACAGAGATTGTACACTACAGAGTAGTGGGTGAAATGTCATTCTTTCTATCCTCTGGAAGAGTTGATTAGTTACTGATTATCTGATATTTCTAAAATATTCTGGTGTCCTGCAAATAGCTTTTTGAGAAGGTATATATTGCAATCGCCATCTGAAAAAAAATATTAAAACCATGCACTAACAGATATTAAAACTCGGTGGTGTATCCAGGGGTATTATATAATTTTGTCTGGATCTTATTAGTCCAAACGATCCAAATAAAAAAATATCCCCGCCACAGCAAACCTGCAGACTAAGCAAATTTCCATTTACCTGGCTGGGTTTCTACTAAAATATTCCCTGAAAATTGTCAGATTTATTTCCTATTTAAATAACATTAATTTTATTGAGTACCTAGGTTTACTGCTACAGGGAAGGTATTTAGGTGTGTTTTTTTATTGAAATGTTGATAGCTTATTATGAAAAATATGAAATTACCAAATATGATTAAAATTTATCCATATACAGTACAAGCAAACTATACAACAAATTATTTATTCTCCTTAAGAATAACATTGGGATTTTAAATTTAAAGTTTATTTTAATTATCTCTGTAACCGTTAGGCATACAAAAACGCTTCATTATACACAATTATTTATTTTTTTAAGATCTAGAAAAAAGTCTGGAAAATTTTTAGAAATTTTATGATTTTAGAGTCAAAAATAAGAAAAACAAATTTTTACCCCATAAACCCCTGTTCCCATAGTCCGATCATGCTGGTTCGCGAACTCATTAGAATAAACGTAGGTTTACACGTAAAATCTACCCAGATTTCATCAAAATCTGATAATTTTTTCTCGAGTTATCGCGCTAACCCTATGAGCACTATCTCAACTAAACTTAACCGACCGGTCAAGGTAACTAGAAATATTCTATCTTGACGGCACTGAATTTTTACTTTTTCACTTTTACGTCTTCAGTCACATGATACCAGAGTTTTTTTCTGTTGTATTTAGAAAGTGGCAAGCTAATTTGTAGGTTATGTTATTGTATAGCAAAAGTACAGTAACGTAAAACGTTACGCCTTTATGTTTAGTAATTGATTGATAGTTGGGATAACGGACTCAAAAAAGAATATAGTAATTAATAGTACAAGTAAAATAAAAAAACTTTATTCAGAGTGAAGTTACTTTGTAAAATCTGTATTTTACCCTATATATTGGGAGCTTGTATTTCCAACTCTTCTTCCTCCAATTTGTTTAAATAAAATATCAACGATTAATACCATGACAAAACTAGCCTAAAATAAAAATACACGGACCGTAAATAATATTAAACTTTACACCGTTGTCTTTGAGGTTATGATGACCAAGTCTGCTGCTTGATGAAATGGCGTCTACTAGAAGATTTAACTGCGGAGAAGGGAGTCAAACCAGGTGGGAACATGGGTTAAACATTTTTCAGTGTTGGAGAAAGAGTAGTGTTGAGTTAACCCAGGGATTATACTATAATAACAGGTTAACCGAGTTTGGAGAAAGCGGGCCTATTAAGTTGTTAATTTGATTTTTTTGGGACTCTCTTGTTAATGCACAACAAAACCAGGACCTCAGTACATGATCGTCTAGAATGGATTGACATGTTGGATTGAAGTGCAAGGGTTAAATTTCTATGAAATTTAGGGCTACATGTTTTGAATATATACTATAAAATTGTTCAAAAAACATTCCTGTACATGTCTTGTATCAAGGTGTTAGACTCAACTTAATGCACTTTCTAGCTATGTCAACATTTTTTACACAAAATAAATAGGTTATGTTAACATTTAATGTTGTCAATCCTTATAGATTTTCTATGACTTCACTTTCAAGGCTTAAGCCGCGTTTACACCGAAGTTTCAAACAAAAATTTGCAAACTTATTGCAAACAGTAGTTTCAAATAAAAGTTTACAATTTTTATTTCATGGTTTTATTCACACGTTTCATGAAAATGTTTGAAACACTTTCGACCTTGATTATGACTCGCCTATGTTCTGGATCCTGGGATCAGTCATTTCGAGTGTCGAGGATGTCATTTTGAATGAAATATCATTCCATGCGTAGTTTTTCATGTTTTCAATTTGTAATCAGTAGTTTGGTTCAACAGGACTTGCTGCTCTCTGTACAAGCTAAATCACTTTAGAATGTTATCATCTCCCCACTCCATCTCACTCATTAAATTTTCCATTGCCACTCACCACTGATCACTCACAACAATCACGAGGTAACTAGTAGCAGTCCAGACAGGGTATACCTGTCTGTATACCTGTATTATAATGACACTTGAGTCGAGACACAGGGTGGTGTGAGTGAGAGTGGAGGTGGCAGCGTAGGGGATGGCGGGGAAAGGTTTCTGTTTTGTGTTTCAACGGCACATAGTGACCGAAACCAGTGTTGCAAACAAAAGTTTGAAACTCCCTTTGATCTTTACCGACTTCAGGTGGAAACAAAAATTTCTGTTACAAACACTGAAAAACTGTTTGCAACAGCAAAATGTTTTGTCTAAAAATGTGGGTTTTTAGAGATGTTTGCAATTTCTGTTTGCAACTCGTGTTTCAAACTCCGGTGTAAACGGGGCTTTATGGTGCCTCATAGTCAATTTTCAGACTTCTTTGTTGAACATCTGCAATCAACATGGATAAAACAACCATACTCAAACATACAGTGCATGAACATGAAACATTCACGTACATATTTAGATTTATTTGGCCAGCTCAAACAAATGTAAAAAAATATTGTGGATTCAGGATGTACACAACACTACCATCTAACTACAGAGTGGAATCTGTTCAACATACTCTACATCTTCCATGTATGTATATTTTGTAAGTGTGTGTGTGGTTTTATTTAGTGTTTGACAGATAAGACAGATAAGATTTGACAATGAGGCAACTTTAGCTGTAAAACATCAGTAAAAGGAAAAGGTGGTATACTATTTATTGTTCAATAGTAGGTAAATAACACAAATGAATATTAAGTGCGCAAACTGAGTATGTCATCGGTGGAGGAGTGTTCATCGTTGAGTTCGTCTTCTGCACTCAGTATGGGTACGTTGACAGTGTCCCCTGCGTCTGTGATGATTGTCAAGGTCTGCTCACAGCAAGTGCCTGACAGCGTCAAACAATCACTATCTTCCACAATCTGTAACAAGCATAGGAGCTACTCAAATGACCCCTGACATGCAGCTGTTCAGTGAATGACTGTTTCTTATGCCATCTATTACAGATTGGAATAATCAAATAAGTTGTTTTAAATATTAACAAAAATCATTGATTTTGATAAACTACCGAGCGATGAATATGGCATATGTATAGTCAAGCTAGTATCCTTATATATAATACGTGTAGGCGATTTCTACAAAACAATACTCATCCGTTAATAATGGATGGATTTTTACAAACAAGGGGTCAAAATTAAGTATTTGTTGTGGAGACACCCCCTTTAACCAGTTCCTGTAACAAAAGTCCTCGGGCTTTGCCCCACAGGCCATCAAAATCCCAATGTATTTCTTATGAAGAAAAGATTTTGTTTACTTAAACAGACGAATAATTTGTATTATTTGCGTACTAAAATAGCTGTTCATAATAAACACATGATACACACAAGATTGATTACATTATCTTTGATTTAACTCTTATAAGTCATCGGAAATTATGAATGTTATTCGTTTTCAAATAACGCCTGTAATACTTTACAATTGCTTGAATTCGAGCAACAGGTGCACTAGTTTGATAATAATTCTCTAAATTCATTGGAAAGATAGTTGTAGACAAGACTAAAAATACACTTTACTAGGGTTTTTAATTAAAAGAAATTTACTTATCAAATAGTTGTCTTATAAGCTGCAATGAGAGTTCAGAGTAGTATCATTTAGACTACCTACTGATCCATAAGTTCTCTCATTGCCAAGTAGGGAATACGATTTCCTCGCTTCCAATTCATTCATCTGTAAGGCCCAGTTCACAGGAGCGACACATCAGGCTGTTACTAGATCCCAGGCGCGACGTAGCGGACCACACGATCAAATGTAGCCATGGATCAACATGAACAAATGGAGGCGTTCATACGATCATACGGCCGCGGCGATCAAGTTTGCGCAAACTACCGCCAGGGTCCGCTTCCTAGCCGATTGTCGCGGCTAACTAGTCACTAGCTCTGCGGCGTAGCATTACATGTAGCCATATTTGAGCATTTCCATACGTTTAAGCGTAGCGAAACGTGCAGTCGGTCGTTGAGTGTTGGCTTGTGTGAACTGGTATGTCGTCGGACCACAGCAAATTCTATTCACATCCTGGCAGCTAGATGTGTCGCTCGTGGGAACCTGGCCTAGTATTGTAATTTAAGTATTTGAACAACAGCTTAACGCACAATATTTTGAATTCAATTTCAGTATGAGTATGGCATGGCTGACAAAGGTATGATTAAACATGATTAAAACAAAATTTTAAAGCCTATTTTAAAATTATGTCCAATTATTAGGTATATTACAATGACAAAAGTCATTAAACTTATGTTCATAGTGTAATGCTTGGTCTCCAGAGCTTACCATTGATGATAGTTCCTGGGAATTATCCTCACTTATGAACGATAACTCCTTCAAAACTATTGAGTTGGTCCTCGGCATCTTTTCTGCTGGCTCCTCACGATTTGCCTTGGAAATAAAACAAACATTTCAAGCGATGGTTTAAACTTACAAACTTCATTGCCAACTGACAATATTTTTAAAAAATCCGTGGGGATTTTAATCAGTGACGGGTTCCAAGGGGGGCGGGAGCTACAGGAGCTCCTGGAAAAATAAATTTAAACAAACATTTTGTCATGGTAAGGAAGGTTATTGGATACAGTTTTAGACATTAAAAATAGGCATTAGACCAAACAGCTTTAAAAATACCAATTTTTTGTAACCTGGACCCACTCATTCTTTAGGGGTGTCCCAAACTCCCCAGTAGCCCTCTGCCCCTTGAAAAAGCCCTAGAACTGCAACTTATCTTAATTCATTCCTGTCATATTCTAATAAAAATGAATATGTAAAACAGAGGTTTACAACACAAATTAAAGTCAATACCATATTCAAAATAAATTCAAAGGAGTATTAAAAGAGATTGCAGCCAGCCTTTCAACTTCAATGTTGAGAATTTATTGAATAGACAGTGACAAGGTTAAATTACCATGAACACCATGATTACCATGATAACACCTAGTGAATATTTTTGTGTAGTTAAACTACCACGGTTTTAAGCTCTTGGCTGCTCTATTTTCAAATTAACGAAGGTATAAGCATGTTCAATCCTGATATGAGGATCAAATATTCTTGAACTTGATTAAGTCACCCTGATAAAAAAACCAGGCAACTGGAAACCAAGGTAATTCAATCACAGTAAGGCCCGGTTTCCCTAACTCATTTAAACTTAGTTTTAAGCTAAACGGTGATTTAAACGTAGTTTAACTTTGATTTGCGTTTCCCCAAATTTAAACTAGGTATTAATCTAAGTTCAAACTAAACCACCTCTCGACTTGGTTTAACTACTAGGGATAAAATAAACCGAGTTCAAATTAGTAAATTACAACAGTAACATAACCTCAAATCAAAACAAAAAGTAGGTGTTAAAACAATAATAATTGAGGCCCGGTTTCCCCAAAATGGTGTAAACTTCGTTTATAATAAACTAGTTTATTTTTAAACCCCGTTTAAAATGTGTGTTCGGTTTATCCAACATTTTACTGGCTTCGTTTAAGATAAACGGCAATTCGAGCGGTTGGCAATCCTGAATGTGTATTTGTAAGGAATCTTCGGTGGGCTTTGGGCTAGTGTTTCTTACAACGCTCGCTATGCTACGCTACAACTCAGTAGAGCAGACGAGCAAAGTGCGAATGCTGCTAGAATAACATCACTGTTTAAGGTTATGTTATGTTATAAAGTTGATTTTTCTTTTACAACAAGAAGAATTCTGTCCCTTATTTTTGTAGGCCCTCTTGTTCTTGGTCCCAAAGTGTTAAAATCTTTATCTTCAACTTCTTCGAAAATGTCAATTAACTCTTCCATTTTAGTTAAGGTAAATACTGCAATAAATAGTAGCCTAACTTGCAAAAAAATAAATGTACAATAAATAAAAAGAACTCATAAACAAAATAAAATTAAAATATAAATAAAACTTAACATAATTATAGGCCTTTACACTATAAGCTAGCCCTAAGTTAAGCCTATTTTCGTCCAAATAAATTTGTTGATGCTTCAATTAACCTAGGCTACCTATTGTTTTGGAATTATTTGAGGTTATGTTACTGTTGTAATTTACTAATTTGAACTCAGTTTATTTTATCTCCAGTAGTTAAACCAAGTCGAGAGGTGGTTTAGTTTGAACTTAGATTAATACATAGTTTAAATTTGGGGAAACACAAATCAAAGTTAAACTAAGTTTAAATCACCGTTTAACTTAAAACTAAGTTTAAATGAGTTGGGGAAACCGGGCCTGAAGCAACTGCAAATTCATTTGGACGAAAATAGGCTTGGTTTAGGGTTAGCTTATAAGTTAAATTTTATTTATATTTTAATTTATTGTGTTTATTAAGTTCTTTTTTTTTTTGTATTTTTGATTTTATTTCAAGTTAGGCTACTAATAATTGCAGTATTTGCCCCTTAACTCAAATGGAAGAGTTAATAGACATTTTCGGAGAAGTAGAAGATGAAAATTATGACACTTTAGTACCTAGAACAAGAGGGCAGACTAAAATAAGGGACAGAATTGACCATTTCAATAAATGGAATGAATCTGAATTTGATAACAACTTATAATAACTTGATAACATAACCTTAAACAGTGATGTTATTCTAGCTGCATTCGCACTTTGTTGCTGTCTACTCTAATGAGTTGTAGCGTAGCGTTGTGGTGTTTGTAGGAAACACTAGCCCAAAGCCCACCGAAGATTCATTACAAATACACATTCAGGATTGCCAACCGCTCGAATTGCCGTTTATCTTAAACGAAGCCAGTAAAATCTTGGAGAAACCGAACACACATTTTAAACGGAGTTTAAAATTAAACTAGTTTATTATAAACGTAGTTTACACCATTTTGGGGAAACCGGGCCTAAAAGAACCACAAGCTGTTAGAGGAGGTAATTTACCTTTTAATCATACTGTAAAATATCATAGTGATTCAGAGGCTAGTTCACAATGAAATTGAGGATTTCATTGCATTTTCATTCCAAATTAAAGATCTTTTATTCCACTTATAGCTTACAGGCTAAAATCTTTCTACAGGGTTGTAATTCTCTTTATTCAGCCTGCACCTGGAAACAACTAATATGATAACTAGACTGTAATTTATATAGTTATGGGAACATTCTCTTAGGGGCTTTTTGCAACTTTGGATGAGACCAGAACAATGGAGGCTAGGACAAACAGGCCATAAACTGGCTGTATGTAAACTGTCCACTGCCAAAAGAGTGCCCTAGACCAGCGGCCCCCAAACCATTTGATCACACAACCCAACCAGACTGAAATGCTATGTTTATTTTGTGAATTTTCATCCCTGGCGAAATGCCACCTTTACAAAAAAATGTCAATACCAATACCTTATTTTTGGATAGAGGCAGACCCCTGGCTTTCTTCCTCCAAGCTGTTCGACATTTTGAGTCTAGATTTTGTTTGATCCTGTACCAGTCTCTCTCGGTGATGTTGAATTTGTGCATTAGATGAGTTTTTATACCGTAAATCTAGAAACAAGCAAATTAATTAGTGTGGTTAAAAATAGAAAATCTATATTACCCTTTTGAGTGACTGGGGTTATTCATTGACTTGAATATGCTCAATTTATGATGTTTAAATTATCTAAATTCTTTCTAAATAGAAGCTTTTGTAGAATTCATTTCAGTAAAAATTAAAAATCCCAATTTTATGTGCAAACTTTGACCCAAAAGTCATTGTTGTGACCCACAAAGAATACACCAATCCAATAAACTTCCACCTGAACTTACCACCGTTTTTAGGTTGACCTACAACAGACAGGTGAACACCTGATGGTATTCAAGACCTATCTAAGGTGTTGTCACCTGGCTAGAAGGACAATATCTTTTATCACTTGCTGATTGATTAGACCACGGTCTACAGCACTGACAGTTCAAGTTAAGATTAATTCAATGCCCGAGCTTGACACAACACCGCTGTCTGCAGCTAATGTTACACAGCAGATGCCCAAGCCACACTGCGACATATGTCTCCGAATGTCGCAAGGCCCCTTTAGACCCAGTTCTCTTCACTTGCCATGTGGAAGAGCTCAGTGCGCATGCGTGCGCCACAGACATAACGTTACGTCTGCTCCCGATTCTATGGCGAGCGATCCAGCAGATACGTTAGCGTGAGTCCAAAGAGTTTATGTGCGGCGATATGACTTGCTCTATTTGAAACAATGGTAGGTAATCGGCTTAAAAAATCTGAAGCACAACATAACCTTACCGTGCATATAATGGTGTAGCAAAGCCTTTAGTACTGTATTTAGTTCTAGCCTTGGCTTCTAGGTTGAAGTGGATATCAGAGACAGCTTACAACGCTTTTGGATGTGTGTAAATACAACACTGTTTTCTCAACACAAAAAACGTAACGGCAACCAAAAAACTACCAATAAAATATAAATGGTTCTTAATAAAAAATAAATGGTGGTTCTTTGGTTATAAAGATAGTTTCAATTAATTAGGATGGCATGTAGGGAGAAATGAGGGAAAAGCTCCCAACAAGAAAAAGACCACATCACTAGACACTATTAGAATTAAATGAATCCAACGATAAATTGTTGAGGCAACCAAACAAATTAACAAAACCAGCAGTTGGGTTTAAGGGTTCTTATTGCAAACACATCTAATTAACATCAGCTCGCCACTCTAATTTGCATGATCTATACCATTGAATTTCCATACTTAAGTAGGACTACTAAAGAAATAGTTGAATTATCATTTTTATGGAATGTGGTGCTATAAAAATTATGTTTTCATGGGGAAAAAAGATTCTTTAGTTTAAAATAAGCTTACCTGAATACGGAAGAGTCCAATCTGGCAAAAGAAACACTAAAATTTATATATAACACAAACAACAAATTAGAATATTTCACGATGACAACATCTTCAACTAAGGAAGGTATGAGTTTTGAAGAGAGGGTTTATGCCTTACTCAACCACTTATTACCTTTAAAGGGTCCAATTGCTTCTTGAAGTGCTTGCCTTTGCCGGATAAATTTGATACAGCTTGTACTTCTAAAGGAAACAAGTGATCAAGAAGTACAATCGCCATCTTCTCCGGTGTAGTGCACAAGGTATTGATGTGGAGTAGTTGTCTAAAAAAAGTAATTATTAGGCTTTTGATGTAGTACTTTTTCAACAAAAAAAAGTTAGCCTATCCCGACAGACCTTCCATTTTGATTATCAAGATATGACCTACAGCTCAAGAAGGGTTCGAACCAACTTGTCATGGCAATATTAGGTATCTTGGAGCAATATTGGTGATTAGTGCAACCAAGCATTCGGGACAGAAGTCCCGTGCTTGTAGCAACCTTGAGTTTTCATTAAATACAGCCTAGGTGTATTTTGAGCCAATTATTAGTAAAGAGTAATTGTGCAAGGCCGCAAGCGGTTTCAGGTTTGTTGGGGGTCAAGATTTCATTTAGTTTGTTGGGGGCGTACGGAAGAGAAAAATGCCTCACAAAGGGAAAGGGGGCGCAAACGTCTCTCGGGCCCGTAGCGTGTCACATGCAAACCGCGGGCCTGTAAGTTTGGATGGGTGTTATATCTTATTTGGTCTTAAACTGACCACACAATTAAGGAACTAAAATACAACCAAAATTGATTCCACCAATGCAATTGACAGATACATAATACTTTATTCAAAACATAAAACCTAACAAACCCAAATCAAAATAAAATGTCTTAGATCTCACAGTTGCAATTTTAGTTTACAAGCGTTTACCTAAACAGACTAAATTAAACACTGTGTTCACAAAGAGAACTTGCAAAGTCAAGGAAGAACAATTTGAGAAAACTTTTGAAGCGGTCAGAAAGTCCGACAACTTTTAAAGTTAGTACTTACGATGGAGTGATAGGAACTCTAACGCGAGACTCGGGATTTTTCTCGTTGCCCAGCCATGAACCGTTAGGATAGTCTGTCTCGGAGTTGAGTGAGATAACTTGAATGGACGAGTCACCATCAGTACTACACATGTTGTAATGGGGCTTGTAGCTCGGCAACAACACAACTGGTAAATCTGTCGATCTGTTCACATAAAATTGTTATTTGTTATTCAATTGAGCAAACATTTCTCACACTACACCACATTACTAAGAACACCTATGTTCTACTTCATCTTCATTTATAATTGGTACAAAATAGAGACTCGACATGCACAAATTTTGCCGGCTCAGTCACTTCTCTGGCGTCTTTCTTGATGACAATGGACAAGTTGAACGCAGTCATGGCACTGAGTCGCTGTTCCATCGTCATTCCCCCAATCTGATGGGAGGTACACAAGCCTTGTAAGCAATAATTTAGGCCTACGTAAGTAACATTTTTTTGCAAAAGATAAATAAAATATAGAAATGCTAGATATTTAATTTTTGGTACTTACGTATTATACGGAGGCCACATATTTTACAGCGCGCTGCAGCGGTTATGTTAGGTTGGGTTATCATAAATATATGTTTTTTTATCAAATTAAACTATCTTAACCTAACCTAACCAACCAAACTTGCTGATGGTGAAAAAATCGCAAAAAAGGTTTACTAATCGAATTGAATCTGTAGGTTAGGTGGCCTCCGTTTAATACGTAAGTACCTAATTTTTTACTGTCAAAAAATAATATTTATTGAAAAAATTATAAATTTTTTGTTAAAAATATAAAAAAAAATGGGGAGATCATTTAGTAGGCCTAATTGGAACATCCTTGACTATTCTAGTTGGTTTTATCCATATCAACTAGAGTGCACTTCATAGTTCTATCTGCCAAATATGGCTAAACATGAAATCTGTCTAACATGGCAAATGTAAACATGAAATCTCAGGGCCACGTTAAGGGTCAGTGGAGCCCTGGGCAAACCCAAGAGCAGCGCCCCCCTTTTTCCTAGTGCTGGCGGGCGGTGGTTTGAGGGCGCCCATGAGATATGCCCAGTCTGCCCGTTTATAAAAGCGGGCCTCTGAAATCTAGTACAAAAAAGCAAATAAACACATTTTCCTTAAAAGCGACGAAAAAAAAAAACATTACAGTGGTGATCTAGATGTAAATCAGCACAACCTCATGACATTATTAGGCCTAGGGTACTTAAAAACCCCATGTGCCTGTAAAGTGTGGTAACAATTAATTTACCTTAGGCCTTTCATATAAACTCGTAAGTAGTCCTACTAAGGCCTAATTAAAATATATAGGTACTATGTATACTAACCCATCTTCTTCAACATTTGTATTCCTCCGTTCAACAAAAATGCTCTGAATGAATTGTTCAATCCCAGAAATCTTTTCTAAAACTTCTTGACAACAGTGACACTGTTTCTTTTCACTTGACAGATGATCGGAAAACCCTTGTTTCATCGTTTTGACAAAGCCATCCATTTTGGACTCCAACTGCTTAACTTTCTCATTAAAGGAGTTGTGTATGACAATAATTTGTTGGATAATGTGATTGAATATCTCATCTTGATGTGATGTTTCCACTTTCACTTTTACTGCAAGAGGATTTGCTGCCATTGTAGCCTATCTGGAAAGAAATGATGAGGAGATATTAAACAAAATCTCTAAAAGCCCAAAGGCATGAACAAAATAATTAGTTTAAATTCATTGTTAAGCCCCTGAGCTGTATATATTATTGTAAGACTAGATTACTTACGTCAATAGCTCATTGAATTTCATTTCATGTTTCAGTACATGTTTCGACACATTGTCATCCTCAGCTGAGTACTAGTGAAGTTTTTATTCACCATATGGTTTCGTCAATGTTCAATTAAATAAACACATAACACAAATACGACACGACACGGAACATATACATTTAAAACACGTAAAGCTTTAGACATGCAGGCCTGCTCGAACAAAACCCGCGGCGTGACCGTGTGTTTTGTTCGAGCAGGCCTGCATGTCTAAAGCTTTACGTGTTTTAAATGTATATGTTCCGTGTCGTGTCGTATTTGTGTTATGTGTTTATTTAATTGAACATTGACGAAACCATATGGTGAATAAAAACTTCACTAGTACTCAGCTGAGGATGACAATGTGTCGAAACATGTACTGAAACATGAAATGAAATTCAATGAGCTATTGACGTAAGTAATCTAGTCTTACAATAAAATAATTAGGTAGCCTAAAAAAGACTGATGTGCTATTATAGTCCCTCCTTTTTCGTCAATTTAGATGAAGCCTACAATATATGTACCTATTTTAAATTTTACGCATCCAGGTGTATTGGCATTGTACAAATCTAATCTATAAAATGTGTCACAAGTTATCTTAAATCGTGCTAACTGACGAAATGTTTGATAGGGCCTTTTGATGGTTTCAAACTGGACCCAGCTTCCTAGTCATTGGGCTTAAAATAACTGGCTAATAAAATAGTTTATCTCAGTCCATGTCAAAGCTGTGATAAACGGTCGTAGCAACGATGAGAGCAGCGATGCTATAGAGAGTAGCGCTCTGCTTTTATCAGCTGCTCATGTCTAAGCCACGACACTCACTGAAAAGTGATTCATGAGTTTGTATTTTGTTGATAGTGAGTTTGTAATGAATGACTCTGAAGAAGAATAATCAATTTTATCATCAAATACAGTAAAGTATATTCAAAACCAAGTAAAATATAAGGAGTAGGCTATTATGCATAAGCATCCTATCAATCCTATCAATATTGTGTTCAATTCTTTTTAGCATTTGTTCAAGCATTTTACTCCACAACTTGTCTTAAACAAATATTGTGGTGATTTTTATCTCGCTTGTGTTAATGCTTTTCTTACAAAAACTTGCAATATTAAATTAGGTATCTAAATTTATGTTGGGAACTTCAATACTAGCTGAAAAAAAGGACTGAGATATTATAGCTGCTCTCGTCGATGGTCGGAACCCGAGAGCGATTAACAGGGCAGCTCCGACACAAACAGGCTTATTAAGAAAGCACATTGGTATTATCTACATTGCTAGGATCATAGGTAGTATCGCTACAGATCATCTCACACCATTCTCACAAATATTTGGGTAAAAATACGCACCTAGGTGGCGCCCTTATCTCGATGATTGATTAATGACGGAGACTGAAATTTAAGTTGCAACATTTTATATGAATAGGCTTAGATATGTTGGTTTTTATTAGCTCTATGCCAAAAAATTACCATGGGTATGGTTATTCTTACTAAAATATCTTACTGAAACTTAATCGAAAAAAAATACCGTAATGGCCAAAAACTTTGATATCCGACTACATCGCAATTACCGATTGTTATATTATTATTATTGGGGTAGGCCCTAGGCGTTGGCTTAAGGTTCTAACCTATAAGTTAAAGCCCAGCACAAAATTAAATAGACATCTCGGAAATAGCCTACTTAGTTATAGATAAATATAGCCTATGATACAATTTACACTTATTTGGATTGTACAGAGGTGTTTATTTACCAATTCTAAATTCAAATTACAGGAATATCCCTCTGCTAGCTGTCAAACGTTGTAACGTATGAACACACGGTTTCTCGCGAGGAACGTAACGTAACGTGGTTGTCTTGTCTTGTCAGTTCCAGTCAACGAGCAGAGCACATTCCAGTGTTAACCAACCACCATGGTAGTAAACGAAACTTACGTAGCAGTTAGCAGTAGTAGAGCAGTATGTAGAAACAATGCAGCAGCTTAATGAATGACAATGAAATTAAGAAAATGAAAATTTAGTTAGCTTAAGAAATAAGATACTACTAACCAACCAGCTGTTTGATAATGCCTTTTTTGGCAGCAGTTTTCGACTTTGAATTTTATGAGCTCTGAGCCTGAGCACATTCGGCTCAATAGCAGGTTAGCCAACACAACATCAACAGCAGTAAACAGGATAGCTATATCATATCAATGACATTTATTTATTTCAAAAAGTTGATGTCTAGACTTTTTTTTAATTACTGACAGCTTTTTACAACGTTTTTAAAGTAAAAGGAAACACATAATCATCCTAGGTGATGTAAACTTCAAAACAAAAATGATAGTGAAGTAGTAGTACAACTTTAAAATCTTCTAAAATCACACAAAATAAATGTGATAAAAACCGCCTATTCAAGAATAACCCCAACTTCACAAAACCGCATATATATTTGTGCAACCAACATAGAACCAAACTTTATAATGGCTAAAACTCATCAAAATACCTTCTATCATTCTTAATCCAAAACTGGGGCTCTAAAAAGAATGCTCATTCAGGCCTATAACCACACAAAACCTTGAATTGCTCAAACAAAAGCTAGGAGAGGAAACCTGATGGGAAGACGTATTTAACACCCACTCTGTCGAAAACAAATATAACGTTTTTATCCAGACAATCAGAATGAACATGGATGAAATAATGCCTAAAACTTTGAGGAGTGTTAAAACAAAATGCCCAAACCGATTCTGGGCTGAAAACCTAAAAAAAACTTAAAGATAGCCTAAACATAGCTCAAAATAAATATAATTTAACCGGACTAGACAAAGATAAAACCACATACACCAACTTAAAATAAATTTACGATAGTGAATTAAAAAAGAAAAAATCAAATCATACTACAACAAATCGAATAAAAAACTCTGGCAACCAAATTAAGGAAATATGGAATGTAATAAATAGAGAAACGACAAGCAAACCTGATGAAAATGATAGAACACTCTCTTTACAAATAGATAATAGTCTCTCAGACGATCAAGGTTTGATTAGCAACACCCTCAATAACTACTTTATCTCTCAGGGAAAAAATACTTTGGAAACCCAAAACGAACCAACTCTCAAACAACCGGCAACAAACAGCAACACAGGAAACTACGAGTTATCAACCTTCAAACCAGTAACAATGGATGAACTAAAACAAACATTTTCTCAACTACCACAAAAAACATCCTCTGGATTCGATGAAATCTCAAATAAAGTCATTAAACATTGTCAACAAGAAATTGCTTTTCCTCTACTCCACATCATCAACTCTTCAATAGACCAAGCAATAGTACCGAACAGAATTAAATTAAATTAGCTACAGTCTACCCTAAACACAAAAAGGGGACAACACTCATATGGAAAACTACAGACCCATATCAGTATTACCAACACTATCCAAATATCTTGAGAAGGTTAGACTACATTCAAATTATGGAACATTTAAATAAACTAGAAATACTCTCACAACAACAACACGGCTTCAGGAAGAATAAGTCCTTAAACACCGCCCTCAACAAACTTTGCGAAACAATCACCTCCTTCTGGGAAGACAAACAAAATGCCTCTGCAATTTTTTAGATTTGCAAAAAGCTTTTGACAGTTTGGACCGAAATATACTAATATAAGCTAGAGCAATTAAATATTACAGGAAAAGCCCTAAACTGGATCAAGGACTATTTTGCAGACCGAAATCAACAAGTTGAAGTAATTCACTATAAAAACAACATCGAAACAAAAACCAAATCATTTACAAAACTCACCGAACGAGGAATCCCACAGGGCTCTGTCCTGGGACCTTTGTATTTTATCATCTACATCAACAACTTCCCAGACTACATGTCAACAGATAAAACTTGCATAATGTTTGCGGATGATACGACTATTCTCTACCCAGTATCTACAATACCTAATAGTGAAACAGAAGAAACATTACAACCAGCTTCAGAAGTAAGTTCCTCACTGAACCTCAAGATAAATAAAACTAAAACAGTGAATATAAACTTCTCAACAAAAAATACCCCCGCCGCAGCAAACCTGCAGACTAAGCGAATTTCCATTTGCCTGATTGGATTTACACTAAAATGTCTCCTTAAAAATATCAAATTTATTCCCTATTTAAATAGAATCAGTTTAACACATACTTAGGTTTGCTGCAACAGGGAGGGTAAAAGTGTTTTTTTTATGTAAAATGTTAATAGTTAGTAATAAATTAAAACATTTTCCAAATTTGGGCGAAATATGTTAATAAACAAGCAAACTACAACAGTTTATTTATTCTCCATAAGAATAATATGGGAATTTTAAATTAACAATTTCTCCGTAACTATTAGGCGCATTATAACGCTTCAATATACTAAATTATTTGTTTTTTTAAGCTCTACAAAATAGTTTGGAAAGAAATTACAAAATTTTATGTTTTTTGGGTCAAAAATTGGAAAAACCCATTTTTACCCCATAAAAGCCCCCATAAACCCCCGTTCCCATGGTCCGATCATGCTGGTTCGCGAACTCGTTTGAATAAACGTAGGTTTACACGTTTGTACCAAATTTCATCAAAATCGGATCATTTTTGCTCGAGTTATCGCGCTAACGGACACACACACATATATATATATATATATAAATATATATATATATATATGAATTTGAACGGATGGTGTTTTTGGCCTCTAGGGACCTCAAAACGAAAAAAAAAATCGGTCCCGTGTCCAGGTCTTACTATGAGTACTACGGTAATAGCTTATTCCCTATATGGGAAATTCGCTAAAAAACAGACTAACCCTCAGACTACAAGCTCAACATCAATCACAACTGTATCAGAAACAAAATTCTTAGGAGTCATTTTGGATGAAAACTTATCCTGGCAAAAGCATATTGAACATCTAGAAAATAAGCTGTTGTCAGCAACATTCGCTATAAGAAGAATATGCGATATAACAGACAAAAAACTGCAAAAATTGCATATTTTGCATTATTTGAAAGCCATTTAAGATTCGGCATCATATGAGGTTCTGCTGTAGACTATCTCATACAAAAACTGCTTACAATACAATAGAGGGTCATAAGAACAATAGAACAGCTTCAATATGATGAACATTGCAAACCATTCTTCATATCCAATGAAATCCTTACCATACCATCCCTCTACATCCTGGAAACCTTTAAATTTTTGAAACTCAACCCCCCAAAAGTCAGAAATGATTGCCACAAACTTATAATCTGAGAAACTCGAAAGTTAACTATAATGTTCAGCAGCACAGACTTGCCAAAACTAGTAAAAATCCTCAAATAATAGGATCAAAGTTATTAAATATGTTACCAGAGAATTTAAAACTAATCCACAATGACAAAACTTTCTTGAAAAAACTAAAGCAATATTTGCCAAACAAACCATACTACGACCTAAATGAATTTTACGTAGATCACAGCATCTACAATAGACTAAACTATTAAACTGCTCACATACACAACACATATACACAAACAAAAGAAGAATTACGATTCCCTGGTCTCAATGACTGTGGTGAAGAGGATCTAGGTAAAGGTAAAGGTAAAGCGATTTAAAAAAACCCTAAAATCTTTTCTTAAAAAAAAGCTTATTACAGCGTCCGTAAGTTCCTGGCTGACGGCTAAAAAACCATCAAACTTGTTTGATCATAGGTATCCTTAGTAAGTTAAAAAAAAGTTATTATTTCTTATTGAAGTCAAGAAACTGTATGTTTTGTTAAATGACATGGCCAATGCATGTATATTGTTTCATCATAATATTGCCAAACGGCTAAATCATTTTCCAAAATAAACTTAACACACACTTTTTAAACAAGTTCTATATTTCGGCATTAGCCTTCTTCAGGAACAAACAAACAATAAAAAATAGAAGCGTTTACCACTCTGAATCAGATGGTTTTAGCAAAAATCCAAAATACATATAATTTATGAAGAAGTAAAAAAGAAAATGTTGATAGAAAGAAAGAAAGAAAATATGTTTTATATACTATCTCAAATTTAGACCGGAAGGTGTTTTAGATTTAAGTATTAATTAATGAGCTTGCTCAAGCTGTTCTTGTATGGCCATACTATATTATTTATTTGTAAATATGTTTGTGCGTGTCTCGTGTATATATTTTCAAGACTTGACGACCTCCTAGGAGTGACAACACGTCTTTACGGCTTGACAATGACACCATGAGTGTCGAAATCGGTCGCCATCCAGACGACAGGGGATTACAGTGGCAAGGATTATAAGGTATTTAACCTCTAGAATAATAATTGCTCAAGCTGTCTTAATTTTAAGTCTGGTGCGTCTTTTGCCAATTTTCTTACTCATTTTAATGAATAACATTGTTGAAAATTTTGAGAATGCTCTCTTGCATGAATAGCCACAGGTTTTTGTTTATCAGGATGGTTTACATCATATCTGTGGCCATTCATACGAACTCTAAGAACATTTGTGGTTTTGCCAATGTAGTCTTTAGGACAATTTTTGCAGGACATTTGGTAAATTACATTAGTAGACTCACTGGTGATGTTACTATTTATGTTATAACATCTTTTAGTTTGCCTGCTTGTGAAAGTTTTTGATTGGATGATTAATTTGCAAGTGGCACATCGTGGTTTGTTGCATTTGATTACAGCCCGAAGGTTTTGCTGATGGTTGGGAAGTGGGAGGTAGTTTGGGTTTTGAAAGAATGTCTTTCAAGTTAGGAGCTTTTTTGTATATTAGTCTTGGGGGTTTGGAAAACAAATTATGGGTCAGAGGTGAATTTGAAAGAATATTATGTGCCACTCTTAAAACATTATTAACTTTGTAAAGGCCAGGAAAATATTGGGTGATGAATTTTGGATCATTTTTAAAATTATCTGTGTTAGGATTTTTTGAACTTTTTATTCGACTGTCTATTAAATTTTTAGGATAACCTCTTCTGTTAAGTGATCATTGCTGAGTTTTTCAATATAATTTTGGTAATCACGATTTTCAGAACAAAGGTTTTTTGCACGTATTGATAGGCTTTTTGGTATGGATTTTTTAATATGTACCTACAGGATGACAGCTTGAGTAAGCTAAGTAATCCATTGTATTCGTATCTTTTACATGGATTTTGGATTTTAACATACCATCTCTAAAAAAAAAACTTCAACATCCAAAAAAGTAACAATATCTTCTGAGAAGTTCCAGGTAAATTTAAGGATTGAGTGAGAATTGATTTAGATTTTCAAGGAAAGTTTGCAGGTTTTCTAGTCCATATTCCCAAACCATGAAAATGTCATCAATAAACCTATACCAAATTGAAGGTTTCAACATTTGTGAATTTAGAAAAAAGTTCTTCAACATGCCCAACAAATAAATTTGCAAAAGAAGGTGCCATACGTGTGCCCATAGCTGTCCCTTTCACTTGAAGGTAATTTTGATCAAGGAATTTAAAATTGTTCATGGTTAAAACAAAATGAATTAAGTTTATAATAAAGTTGGCACTAGGTTTGGAGTTAACTGGACGTTTTGTGGTAAACACTTCTATTTGTTATTGTTTATTGTTTGTTCCTGAAGAAGGCTAATGCCGAAATATAGAACTTTTTTAAAAAGTGTGTGTTAAGTTTACAATGTATGTATATGTTATTTTGGTTAAATAAATGACTCATTGACTTATTTAGACATCCACTGAACGCCTGATGATGACTTCTTCATGTAGTTGAAACTAGTTGCGTGACCTTGCAACTTGGATTACATGGAAGCAGGTATTTAAACCAATTTATATATTCAACGTAATGCGGAGGCTAACATAAAAAATGACACATTTTTTGTAAAAGTAAAAATATAATTAATTTTAAAAATTACATCATTGAGTAGAAAATAGTTTATTAAATGTAAATTTTACAAAATACTGTCATGATACTGTTAACAGTGTACGATATATTTCAAACAATAATAACAACCCTGGTCAGTACTGGTCACTATTTTTATTAAGAAAGAACATAGAACAAAGAGAACGAAAGACGATTTGGAGCAAAACTACCATCCGAATATCCGAAATGGTCCGAATGTCCGAATGAGAATAAAATCATTGACTATACACCTATACAGAGAAGTGTATAGCACGCTCAATCAATGCTCAATGCTCAGTGCTTGCTGCTTGGCTTGCTTAGTTGCTTTGCTTTGTTACTTTGTTGCTTTTGTTTGCTTAATTGCTTTACCTTTGCCGGCTGCCATTTTGAAATCGTGTTGAGTGTTGTAGTCGAAGACGCATCGGGTAGAATTATATTTTGTTTGTTAAACCTAAAGTTGTAACTATTAATTCAAGTATTCCATCAAATTATTATGACCTCTACTCAAATTAAACCTTCTAATTTATCCGGGCCTGCTGGTGGTCACGGCTGGCCTCGCCGTGGTGGTGGAGGACCTGCAGCTCAGACTCCGACTCAATTCAACGATGCAAAGTTTCCCTCACCGGTCTTAACAATAAACAGACCCATCAATTTGTAAGTATGCTTACACATTTAACCGTCAGCTTATATGCCATGTTATTTATAGTCAAATTAGGTCCTGACCTTTATTTAAAGTTTCTGATATTAGGCTAGGCTATTTTTTAGTTCGTGGCCTAGCCTAGTCTATGTTTGTCACAGCCTAGTCCTAGCTTAAGTAGTTTGTTCAGTTGTGTATTTAACTTGGTATTAAGCTAAATACCTCAAAAATCTTTCACTTTACAAACGTTAAAATTAAATAAAACCTAAAATATTTAAACCCGTAAATATAAGTCCCAAGTCGATACATAGGGGTAGATTAGATAACCGTGATGGGCCGTTTATACAATAAATGTTTATGACATTATAAGTCAGCTGATAACATTGGAACTACGTCACAAGGGGCCTCTTGATCTAAATAACTTCTTGATCAGCATTGTACGTGTTATTAAATTTATGTAAAGTAAATAAAAGAAACGTCTTAGGCCTATACAACACCTACCGTAAAATTCTTAGGCCTATATTACACTTACCGTAAAATTGCCGCATTTTACTTTAGGTCCTACACTCATTCGAATGAAAATATCGATCGATATATTGGGGTACAGTTTCTTAACCCTCCAAGTGTCCATAGTTTAGGCCTTAATGTCCACCTATTTTTGGCGCATTTGCAAGGTTTTATTAAAACGGATCTGAGAAGCTTAAAACAATGTTAATTCTAATGTTCTATATACCATTTTGTTTGGAAAATCATGGGCTTCAATATTATATATATAAAACATAAGGAAAATTTTTCAAAAAAAAAATTTTTTAGGTAAAAAAAATATAATTTCGAAAATTTTCAAAAAAAAAATAAGTTCGCGCCTAATGAAATTGTATAAATTATAGGCCTATAAATATTTGAAAATAGCCACTTTGTTCTAAATTTTATGAGGATTACAAATATATTAAGAATATAAGAATATATAAGAATGCATAGCCTAACCATAGCTAGGAATCTGGCTGATAATTTACATCAATATCACTACCTACTTCTTCAGGATCATCAACCAGCACTTCAAAACCACTTAAATCTTCTTATAATGCACCACGTATATCACTACTTTTGATTTTTAACACTAAAACAATGATAAACGTAATAAAACACATCAGTCATCGGTCCGGGGGAACCTAGCTGTTTACAAATACACGCACGTCAGCTGTCTGCTACAATATTTTCAGAACTAAAATGAATAGCGCTTAGAGACAGACATCTGGAGACAGCTTAGAATGTAACGGAAAGAACGATACCTAACTCGATCCAGTTCAATCCGATTCAGTCAGTTATAGAGCCTTCGCCGTAAACGATGTCTGCTTGTCGAAAAATCGGCAAGTAACACTATACAAAGTGTGGTGCTTGCCGAATTTTCGTCAAGTAACACTGGGAGGGTTAACTGGGCTACACTAATATTGATTGAAACTATTGATTCGATTGGTAAAATTTCATGCGATTTTTTCACCATCAGCAAGTTTGGTTGATTAGGTCAGGTTATGATAGGCTAGTTTGATTTTATAATAGCCTAATATCGATTATTAATCAATATTTTCAACTCGATAGTTTCAATCAGTATTAGCGTAGCCCAGTTAAGAAACTGTACTCATATATTGATTAATCAATTGTTTAATTCGATATATCATTTGGTTAGTTAGGTAAAGTTAACCCTAGATCTGGCGGTCATTTTATTCCCAAGTGGCGGGTATATTTTGGCGCTTTTGTAGTGGTATCATATATTTTGCCACGGAACATTTAGGCCTATTTGTGAATATAAGTACACACATATATATATTTCAGTGATGAATTTAGAATATAATAATATAAAAATATTCTTTTCCTAGCAATGCGTTTAGGCGTAGTAGCAAAAGGTTTGCAAATTTTTGGATTATGCAAATTAGAAATTTCAAAAGCGACCCACAAGAAAACCAAAAAATAATTTTTTTACACATTTTATCTAAATGTAAAGTTTGTGTGAAATATGATTCCCTACGTAGAAATATCAATGTTTTTTAAATACTCATAAAAATAAAATTAAGAAAAAAATAAATTCTTCATAGGCCTACATATTTTCTTTTTTGAAAAACTACCAAATTTCTTTTTGTCACGTAGGAAATAATAGAATTTTCATCAACAAAAAATGAAATGATACTGTACAATAGGTAATAAAAAGATCTTTCTGAAAATATATAGTTATATTTAGTTAAATTCTAAAATGTTGGAGAAATTTACGTCGGAATGTAAAATTTTGAAGATTTTTTTACAAAAACATAATATTTATGACATTTTTAAAAAGAAATAAAATTTTTACAATCAACCTTATAGATTCACAGGGAATTGTAGGGTATTTATTGTAGTTTCAGAATATGTACTAATATTGTATACAATTTAATTGACAATCACCAAAAACAGCTGTTTTTGTAGTCAGGTGACCAAAACCTTCCACCGCCAAAATCTATTTTGAACTCTCTAGTTTTTCAAACTACCGTTTATCGCTACATAATACTCACTCAATAATGTTTTATGCATGAAAATGAATCCTCAGAATCTCATCTTTCTAATGGAATAAGATTTAAGTAAATATGTGTTTTAAGTGTTAACTTATAAGACGTTTCTTTTGTTTACCTACTTTCTTTTGATCTATCTAAGTTATGTTTAGACAATGAGTAGCCTAACTTACAGTTTCACAGAGAACCTGCGTTAAGTTATAGGCCTAGGCATAAGTTAAATATAGCCTAGCTTGGACCTAAGTATATCGATGATGGTGATTGGTTCGATTGGCTTATATATATTGCCTTGACTTTAATTTCACTTTCAGTAGGCCTTCGATGTAAGTTAAATAAAACCATTTAAGCTAACTTATAAAGTTGTCTCTTTATCTTAACCCTATATCTGGCATTGGGTGTTTTTGGACCACAAAATATTAAGTTCTCAGTGGCATGGTCCATTTAGCCTATGGACCAGAACGACATGGTCCAGGACTTAATATTAAAATATGAAAACAGTTTTAAACTGCAACGAATATTATACCTATCATTAGAAAGATGAATTTCTAAGGATTCATTTTCATAAGGTAAACATAACAAATACCCAACAGTTAAGGTAAACTGCCCAAATACCGTGACTTTAAGGACGGTTCTCTTGAATTTGCCTTATAATAAATAAAGTTACGACTTTTGGAACAAATGTTTCTCACCAATATAATGTGTACAACTTTCTCAACAAAATGATGGTTTCAGGTTGTATTTGTTTGTTCAGGTTTACAGGGAAGAGGGGGAAGTCCCTCATGTATAAGTCAAGTGCTAGATGTGCTCCTTGGTTTTTTAAGATTTTTAATAGTAAATAGTGATCTTTTAAGAATTTTTTTTATCAATAATCGTTTATATTTAAAGTGTCAAATAAATGCAGGTGATTATTATTTCGAAAGGACGAAGTGTTAAACCCAAAAGGTGAGATTAATGTATAAATTTACCTGAAAAATCAGCAAGGGACAAGATAGGATGTGGTCTCTTATCAGATAAGATAAGGAGGGTCAACTTCATCTGGACTTTGTGGCAGATCTTTAACCACTCACAACCATTGTTGCCTTTCTGTCATTCAAACTGATTGTTGTTTACATTCAGCAAATTTAATCTTTCTCTAAAAATATAAAATGTAAATATTGAACAAAATTTTAAATTTTATAAAAAAAAAAAACACCAAGAGATTTATTTTATTTATGTTATTAATATTATTACAAGAATATACAAACAGTCAATCATCTTAGTTATTAGTTATCATTAAAGAATGGAGCATTTTGAGGAACTTTTATTTGAAAAAACCAATTTAAAGGATGATAATGAGATTCTGATATCAAGTTTTTGTTTCCATTTATCTAAGATGGTAAATTGCTTCCCTGATGAAAGCCATGATCTAGTTAACAGTGCAGCTCAAATTGTGACGAAATTTGATACCATATGTGGCAAGTTGGATGATCTGGAGGGACAGTTGGGCAACATAAAAGAGGATCTCGATTTGGCTGACTCCAAACTGTCAAGGGAAAGGTGCTCTCACCGTGTTGAGATTGAAAATGCTCTAAAATTTCAAGACGACCTTGTTACTGAAAAAGCTGCTTTGGAAACTAAAATACTGGATCCAAACAAGAGCTTAACCAAAGCTCGGGAATCCTGTTGTGCTACTAAGTTAATTCAAGAAAGCTATGACAAGCTCCACAACGACTATGAACGTTTACAGGACTCTAACCGTAAATATATTGTGGAAAACAGCAGACTGCAAAAACAAATAAAGAAGTACGAAGTTTCCAATAATGAATTGACAACTAAATATAATCGTGAATTTCACTTAATGTTTCAGTACCTACATGTTTCGACACATTGTCATCATCAGCTGAGTACTAACTAGTGAAGTTTTTATTCACCATATGGCTTCGTCATTAAGACATGCAGGCCTGTTCGAACAAAACACACGGTCACGCCGCGGGTCGGGGACAGGTGGGACAGACGGACTATTTGTTTATCAACACGAAGAATAAAACAAAAAACTTGCTGAATTACAAAACGCCAAATGCAAAAATGAATACGTGTTACGTGTTTATTTAATTGAACAATGACGAAGCCATATGGTGAATAAAAACTTCACTAGTTAGTACTCAGCTGATGATGACAATGTGTCGAAACATGTACTGAAACATGAAGTGAAATTCACGATTCAATGAGCTATTGACATAAGTAATCTAGTCTTACAATAATATCTACAGCTCAGGGGCTTAACAATGAATTTAAATTTAAAAATTATCTTTTTTCCAACACAAAAATCATTAAAATCCGTCGAGTGGTTGATTCAGAATCGTGAAATAAAAAAACCCTGTTACGTTTTAATATTATAGATAATTAATGTAATATAAAAATATACTAAACCAAAGCTTATTCCACTCACCTCTTTCCTTGTTTGAATCACTAAGAACCTTAAGGAAAACAACTGTTTCAAGAAACGTCAACATTCAAACTGATAAATGAACCAGACGACATGGCACCAGCAGCCATCAAAGACATTTAAAATAAACTCCAAAAGTTGAATTTACTTCTTATATAAAGATTAAACGTCTTTGACCAACAATATTTTTTGTTATTGGCGAGAAAATACATTCACAGTATTTGGGTGAGTCAAGGTATTTGGCAATTTACCTTAAGGTCAGGTTATGAATTAATCTGTAAAATATTTTTATAGGTACCTATGTAGTAAGCCTCATTTGTTCTTATTAAAATGATTGCTAATATTTCCTGAATTAATTTTCAGCGTTTGAAGTCAATAATAATAAAATATTAGGTAACTTACCAAAAATTGTGTTTTTTTTCAACCAATACCAAAACTATATAGGATAATTCCGTAAGTCAAATTTTTTTAAAGAAATTGTGAGTGACTGGATGGCCGTAGAAGGATGGGAGGGGTCTTATTTTAAAGGTCTTGACATGAATTTTGAGGGAAAACTATTCATTTTTCTTATTTTTTTACCATAAATTCGCAACAGAATAAAACTTTTCCCATTAAAACAACATGGGGTTTAATTTGTTTACATCTTTTGAAATTAAAACAGCTGTGCCACAGATTTGAAAACAGTGATCAATACACACATTTGGTTTACTTTTAGCCAGTCAACTATGAAATGTATATCTATATATATAATTCCGCAAGTCAAATTTTTGTAAAGAAATTCTGAGTGACTGGATGGCCGTAGAAGGATGGGAGGGGTCTTATTTTAAAGGTCTTGACATGAATTTTGAGGGAAAACTATTCATTTTTCTTATTTTTTTACCATAAATTCGCAACAGAATAAAACTTTTCCCATTAAAACAACATGGGGTTTAATTTGTTTACATCTTTTGAAATTAAAACAGCTGTGCCACAGATTTGAAAACAGTGATCAATACATGCATTTGGTTTACTTTTAGCCAGTCAACTATGAAATGTATACTATAATAAAACTGAAATATTGAAGATTAGTCGGAAAAACGTCTGCATTCTTTGTTTATATTTAAATCATATACTCAAGTTTCATTTTTCATGCTTTTACGTTATTGTCGTGTTAAAGGAATAAACGACATAGGTGGTGGGGAGCGGCTCATTCTCAAGGCCAAGTGTGACAATTTTAGTCGCCATGGAGCAGTGGACCAGTATACATCGCGCGTTTGCCGTTGAGGCGTTTTTTAAAAATGGCGATTCTGTTGTTGGTACGCAACGTAAGTTTCGGAGGCATTTTAATGTGGCTCGTGGGGAACCTATCCCATCCCGAAACACCATCAAATTGTGGGTGGATACCTTTAGATCACAGGATCAACTGCAAAACGTAGGCCTACAGGCCGTCCAAGGCCAGTGAGGACGCCTGAGAACGTGGAGCGAGGGCGACAAGCTGTGCTAACGAGCCCGCATCGCCCGGAGCGTAGACAAGCTGCTGCTTTTGGCATGTCTGATCGCTGTCGGGTGAAAGTGAAGGCCTGAGTGCAAAATTCGTCGAATATAGCGATCAGACATGCCAAGAGCAGCAGCTTGTCTACGCTCCGGGCGATGCGGGCTCGTTAGCACAGCTTGTCGCACTCGCTCCACGTTCTCAGGCGTCCTCACTGGCCTTGGTAGGCCTACGTTTTGCAGTTGTTCCTGTGATCTAAAGGTATCCACCCACAATTTGATGGTGTTTCGGGATGGGATAGGTTCCCCACGAGCCACATTAAAATGCCTCCGAAACTTACGTTGCGTACCAACAACAGAATCGCCATTTTTAAAAAACGCCTCAACGGCAAACGCGCGATGTATACTGGTCCACTGCTCCATGGCGACTAAAATGGTCACACTTGGCCTTGAGAATGAGCCGCTCCCCACCACCCCCCTCCACTCGGCTGCCGGACTGTACTCGCTTGAAAACCGTCAGATATTTCTGCCGCTCCCTGTATATACAACTAAAATAACCTATAAATGTTATTGGTTCTAAAATGGTGTATTTGCATTCCTTCGTAAGTAAATTTTTTTAGTGCAGTGAATATACAACGTAGAGTAATCATATTCGATCATACTTTTATAAAATCACCAGGGATTCAAGATGTTTTGGTATGTAGGCTGCTGGATATATATTCTATTCATTATAAGTACTGTAATTAATGAATTTTTAAAATTCCAAACAGGGAAGCTTTTATTTATCCTCATTAACCACAAGACCAAAGCTACCTTAGTAAACCAGTATTTATTCACAAACAATGATATGTTTGCTGCCTTTTCATGTTAAACCACTGGAGTGATTCAAATTATTTATTGAAAATGACATCAACAAAAGCAAACAAAGAAGAACAACAAACTGGTTATTACACAAAAGATATGGTGTAGGGATGCCTATTCTGACACATAAATAATGTTATTCTGAGTTTGTTTAAATACCGGTATTGCAAAAAGTTGTTGTACATTTAAACTTTTTAGGGACCTATGTCCCTACAAGCCACTAGTACTTTGAAACTGCCTAATACCGGATTTGTATTTCCTAATAGGCTACACTAAACTATTTTTGGGGAGCGAGCTGATCTAGTGGTTGAGCACGGGACTTTGGTCTCTGAGGTCCCGGGTTCAAATCCCGCCAAATCACCATTAGATTTTATCCAAGTGATATTGCGCAACCCATAGGTCTAGCCTAAAGTAAATGTGAAATACCTACAATCCTAGACTCGTTCCTAGTGTCCTAGGGAAAAACTATACAGGTACCAATCTTGGTTTTATACAAGGGTTTTTTTTAGGTATCCACTAACAAATTACACATTTGGAACCAAGGAACCATTATTTGAGAAAGATCCATCCGTCCCCGCTCGTTTCCAAAGGATGCGAGAAGAGTTTGAGAAGATTGGCATGAGACGAAGTGTAGAAGGTGTTCTTCTGGTCCATGAACATGGTCTACCACATGTCTTGCTTCTGCAGTTGGGGACGACATTCTTTAAACTGTAAGTTAATCCTGCAAACTCCTTGCGATTAGTTTGACAAGCTTTTCTCCATTTTTTCTCCGTAGTATAGTCATGTGTCAGTAGTCATTACTTGGTGCCAACAGGGTACCTACCGGTATAGGTTTCTTGGCAGAATGGTTCTTTGGCTGGATTACGGTGCGGTGTTAGTTGAGGAGGCATTATTTAATTGTAATTATAGGTGATAGCCTATAGCAGAGCCTCCATCTGTTATATAGACGTTCAGTTCGTTCTCTACTCCTTCACAATAGCGTGGAACTAACATGAGGTTGCCGCAATCGCAGGAAATCATCACGATTTTAATGTAATAGCAAGAATTAAGCCTACTTATTGTCAATGTCAAGAGACGACCACTATGTTACTAATTAACTAGCCTAGGAGTGTAATTGATCCTAACTGTAGACACTGAATTAATTGTTTTCTGTAAAAATTTGGAATTAATTTGATAATGCCAACCCTGTTATCAAATTGACAGTAAATTCATTGTACATATACTGCAAAAAGATTCATTAAAATTCAACTCGAAGCTATCATGAGTTGTTAAACTTTTATCTATAACTCAGTTTTCTTTTTTGTGGTATGTTTTTATACTTCTGTCTGGTCTTTTTTTATCACTTTTTGTTAACAGTTATCAATCAAAGTCTTACCAAAGAATAAATATTTTATCAAAGAAATCAAAATCTTATGAATGTCAATCTTTATGTAAACATAGAGTGAGACAACCAAGCAATAATTTAAATTTTAACAGAAAATTTTTTTCCTAAAGAAAAAAAATAGTAAGTATATTAAAATAGATGTTGACCAATATATTGCCATTAATTTAACGTCTTTTTTTTGTTTTTACAGCCCTGGAGGTGAACTTAACCCTGGAGAAGATGAAGTTGAAGGTTTAAAGAGACTTCTAACAGAGGTAAAGTTTGTAAATTTATGTTTTCACTCTGTGTAATAAGTCCTATCTAAATAGTTGGACAAAAGTGGTAATGTTTGGATAAGCCTATTTAATAAAATAATAGGTGTTACAAACTAAAAAAAAAATCAAAGCTTTATTTCTTGCTTCATCTATTATGTTTTATTGTGTATCTTTGCTTTTTTTAAGCATCATGTTGTTTGATCACCTCATAATGTAAAAGCTGTCTATCAACGAATCTCTGCTGATTTCATTGGCATAATGTAAACTCCCTCCTAGCAAAATAACACTCAGCAACATGAACATGTTTTTTGATGTTGTTATTTACTCGTAATCAAAATATGTCTTCTTTGTTGTAGACTTTGGGAAGGCAAGATGGTGTGAAACAAGATTGGACTGTGGAGGACACGATAGGCAACTGGTGGAGACCAAACTTTGAACCTCCGCAGTACCCTTACGTCCCTCCACATATCACCAAGCCTAAGGAGCACAAACGTCTGTTCCTAGTGCAGCTTGCGGAGAAAGGTAGGTTATGTAGAATGTACAAGAAAGTTCAGGTACTGTATTGTAAGTTAATTAGTCAACCAATAACGTGCCTATACAGTGTCGAGTTAATCAATCGTGATAAGTCAACTTATAAATTCAGTCTTCATATTTTTTTATTAGGCTTTACGTATGTTGGTATCAGGTATAGAAACTTCCATCATGCATGTCCTCCGAAGTGACACATTGTAATGAAAAGCCAAGTAAAAACTACTTCAGAAAAGTACAGCCTTGATTTTATATGAGTAATCTCTTTCTCGTACAGTACATTACAGAGTGTTTGTAAATAAATTATCTTAAGTATGAAAATACCTAGACGTTAGCAAAAACGGACGTGTATCTAAATATGAATTTCTTGAAATCTGGTTAGGCTGCATGTTTGCTGTGATAGGTAAGGTTTTTTTAGTTTGGAGTTATTTGCAAACACTTTGTAGGCTATCCAAATTACAATAGTTCGGTTAAAATCAAATAAAAAATACAGAAAATACACGTAACTTTAACTGAAGATAAACTTATTTTTGGCGTTTTGAGACAGCAAGAAGAAGAAAACTCATACAGTAAGGAGTTTTAATGTTTGCAGATTAGATAGATAAGTGAGGAACACGATACTGATCTTATGCTTCTTCGTATTGATGGATTTCACTAATTTAAATATTTTCAGGGTTCGGATTAATCTAAACCATATTCACATTGTTCTCTATTTCACAGTTTATCCTGATGACCAACTGACGCAGCAAAGTTCTGAGCATCATTTTCCAAGCTCATCATCAAATTTATTGTATTATAACCAAGCCAAGCATATGTGCATCCCTTGCGGTTGAAAAGCCAAATGTTGCTAAGGGTATGAAACCCCATGCATCTTTAATTATGGTCATTTGGCCTGTTTTTTTGGTCTAGACCATATTTTATCTCCTGCATTGGTTTGGATTTAATCATTTCCATACCAATTTGAAGCTTAGCAGGGATTACTAATGTATTTATTTATGAAGTTTACAAGAGTTTATTTTTTAAGATTATTATTTCTCTTGACAAGAACTATAAATCGTTCCCGTGAATGTACATAATATGTTTTCAAAGTAGGCCTACTGTAACCCTCAGGATTGTTTAACATGATTTTAGGATTTTGACTACTATATCCTGTCTAAAATGTTATTCCAACACGATTAATTCCACCTACAGTAACAACTCTGTACAGTACAAGATTGATATTTCAGAAAGCTATAAACTTCATAATCTATGTAAATACTGTGTGAAGATTGAGTACTTTATAATTATAGGAAATTTGTTTTGTCAACTAGGTTTTGAGGTCGATTTATGTTTTTTTGTTTTGTTTAAAATGTATTGTTTAATCATATGTAACTATAACACTTTTGTACTGAAGGACTTGAGCAGAAGAATGTGTATCGTTGCAAAATGTTAATTAAATACAGAAGAACACATGCTAATATCATAAAATGTTAAAAATTAATTTGTTCTTATTCTAATCAGATGTATCAGTCAAAGAATTTTTAATTAGGGAAAATGTTATTATGTTAAAAATTAGGCTTTAAAAGTTTATCAAGTTTACATCCATGACAGTAGTTTTAGCCTTGTGCCTTGTAATAGTTAAAAGCTGTGTTACATGCATTGTTAATGTTAACACATTAAATGATTTTGGCTACACTTTAAGTCTGGATTTCCAATTAAAATACTTCCATGTTTCTAATGTACAATGTTGTTAAAATAATGTACTTTGTATTTTTATTATTTTCCAAATGTTTAAGCTTCATTTCCAAATAGTAAATGAGTAAGGTGATGCACATATACTTGGTTCGGTTACTGATGAAGATTTGTTATTATTGGCATCTTACTTTGCGGAAGACTTCAGGAGATCAATTGTTTCTGCAGTTTTAAAGTTTTTTGTCAGTAGCTTATTTGTTGTTTGTGTATACATTTACGCAATATAATAATGCATTGGAATACTGTGTGTAGGCCTATATAATAGGGATGAGCGAGATTGTTTTAATTTAATGATCACTAGGCGATTGGTTTTGTCCCGAGAATGTTTAGTTAACTTATGACTTGAAACTTGACCCGCCTTCCCTTGATCGTGGTCTTTAAATAGAAATGATCCTGGATGTAAGTAACAAAGCTCTCAACCAAAATATACTCATAAATTAAACCCGATTTACCTAAAAAGAAGAGGGGGGGGCGAGGTTGTTTAAGGTTATTTCAGTTCAAAGAGATCTACAATAAGTTAGTAGTTTTTACATTATTTTAATCAAGTTATAAGATCTGTGTCGTCATGCTACTCTTTACAATATCATTGGCCAAGTTGGGCCAACTCACGCCTCGGTGGACAGTTGCCACTGCTTAGTTGTTTTTCAATTGATTTGCATTTTCTATCAGTAGTTATTGTCTAAAATTGTGCGCTCGAAAGGGGTTTTACAGTATTTTTTTTTTACAAGAACGAACTCAAAAGTAATATAAACTGTTGAAAGAGGTTTTAAGTTAAAGTGGTAGATAGAAAGGTTACATCTCAATGTTAAATCAAGCACCATATTAGTTAGTTTGTTATACAGATAAACCCGAGTTGTTAAATGTTCCTTGGTAGAATTTTTACAAAATCAATTTGTCTTTTAAAAACCCATGGATTAATTTTAAACCAAATGTTATTGTAATCAATGTTTTCTTGAATGCTATATGTGGCCAGCTAAACAGTTCCTCGTGGGTTGAACCACCGATTCTGCCTAACCAACTCCTTCTCGCACAACCCTATTATATAAGCAGATTTCTATATTTGTATCAATGTTCGCTTTCAACAACCTCCTGCATACTGATATCAGTTATTTATGAATTTTTGCAAATCCTAGTTTTTCTGTTAAATTTGTTCCATTTCTCTATTGTCCTTATTATTTGTTTTCCCCCTTGTGCCTATATGATGGTGTGTCTACACAAAATGTTATCATAATTTTTTTATGTATTAAATATAACAGGCACTATTTGCATGGATATTTTCCGTCTTTACAGTGATTAATGTGTTGTAGTTCATAGTATCAGTTGTATCGACACTCATTGTATATTCAAACTGAGGACACAGCAAAATATCTTTTATACAGTTTACCTAATTTACTAATATTTTTGTTAGAAAATAATTATATTTCTAGCTTATACCGTCATTTGAGTATTTATAAGAATTTTTATACCAGGGTTGTCGGTTAGAACGCATTATAATGTGGTGTGTAAACAATGACAGAATTAAAGCAACATTACAATAAATATTGTTTCCGTCTAAAGCAAGAAGCGCTAGCGTTATTTAAATGAGCCCCAACAGCTGTAGTCTTTGGTTTATTTGAAACATAGGCTGCTGTTATAACAATAGTCTGTGCTGTTGTGTACCTATTTTCTTTTTCTTATTGTCACAACCTGAATGGATATATAATGTTAATATCTGCTTTTCTATAAATGTAACATCATTTCAAACACAAAAATAATATTTAATAATTCATTTAATGTGAAATACAATTTTTGTAGAAAGAATTATATTGGAAAGGGATATAGTTTAATTAGCTGGCCGGAGAAAATTTCAGTGGGGGGGGGGGGGCAAATATAATAAACATCATGATGCTGGCACTTTTTCTTAGTTTAGTTTGAGAGTGGATTAATGAGAAAATCTTTGAGGAAAGTTACATTTTTTCACATGCAGGGTTCCCAATCAATCGTGCACAAACTTGGAATAAGCCGGGAATTTCACGGACAAACTTTGATAATAATAGTAGGCTGATTTCAAAACTTAAAAAGTGACAGTTGAAGAAATCTGATTCTCGATTCTTTGTGTCTTAAGATTTGCACAATGAAACTATGATCATCTCCGGCAATCTTGGCAAAGAAATCTCACGATGGCGATGACATAGTCGCACAATCATTAAGTGGCTTTTGTGATTACTTGAATATCCGGAGAGGTCTGCTATTCCACTGTGCAATTCCCCCCTCCCCCCGGTCTAAGACATTGACCCTTATCATTTGTCACCACACAATATGCAAATATGACAGTGAAAACCTATGAGCGAATCGTAAATTTAATTTTCAAGTTTTAAGTGTTGACCCTGTATAAATTTCAATTTTTAAGGGAGCTTTACGATCAAGGTAGCTTTAAATCCATAGCAATACAGTCAAACCTTACGTGTCAAAGCCAAATGTCAAGTTTTGCTTCTGTTGTGGGGTGGAATTTTCTCAGGATTAAAAATGAAGGTCATTAAGTTGACCTTGTCTAACAAACTAATGGTTGTTAATTATGGTTCTAGTCTCTGTAAATCTTCTGCCAGGTTAGGTTGTCAGTCTAAGGTTGAGATTAATGTTGTCTTCACTAAGTGAAAGAGTATTATTCTTGGCATTTATTTTTTGTTAACTGTAGATCAATTCGATTTGACATTGAATGCTAGGGCTTAAGTAAATGTAACAATCATATTTATTTTACCATAATATTTCCAGATACATCCTAAGTCAACAGTCATGTTTTACGCAAATTAAAAATTTACTTAGAATATTGGTTTCCTCATAAAAAAAATAATAAATACCTGTGAGAATGTATGTGATTTAATGTATGAGAAAATCATAATAGAAATCTAATAGATTCTACTGTCTGTATTATAATTTTGTCAGTTTTTACTTTATCACGTGTTAATCTATTACTGTACTTTTATCTTAACCATCAGTGTCTCAGTTTGTGATTGGCAAAAGCTTATCTTTGACTGTATTTTTTAAACAACAACAAACAGAATGTATTTCTGTACATTTCTCCTTAAGTTTTTTGTAAACTGGAAAACTGGACAAAATGTCTTCTTGAACAAAATAGCGCTATTCTGATGTCCATTGTTAGTTAGTTTGTTTTTTTTTACTTTATTTATTATATGATAGTAATGAAACTATAAATTTTTAAATCATGTTAAAATAAAACAAAAATTACACTTAAAATTTATAGTTTACACTAGGTCATCTAGAATCATAACTAATTGCATCTTCGTAAACTTTTCTTTGTAATAGTAACTTCCAATTTGTAAAAATTTTTTGTAATAAAACGAAAATTACACTTAAATTTATAATTTCCGCTAGATCATCTAGAAACATCTCTTATTGAATCTTTGTTAACTTCTCCTTGTAATAGTAACTTCCAATTTGTAAACATTTTTGTAAAAAGTGATTGAAAATAAAAATATGGATTATGTTTATCATCAAACTGTCTAAATTCACTCAAATTTAAGAATTAATTGTATGATGTATTTTCATCCATGTTAATCAATTTAGATACTGTATCAACGTTTTGTCATGTGCCATGTAAATACTTGTACATTTGACTTAGTATGTTCAATTAAACATTGATTATCGAAGATAATAATTTTATTTCAGTCATCCTTCTGGTATGTAACTTACACAAGCATAAAGACGTTGATTAAAGGCAAAGGTTTACTCGGGTATTAATTCAAACAGGTACAGTATTGCTTTTACAAATTTTATTGGTCAACATACTTATATTTGCAATTAATATCCAAATAGGAACTTTTAATGTAGATACAGTACTACTCTTGTGCTGAAGAATTACTTACAAGTTATTTGGTCCTTGTGTAGCTCTCTTCGCTGTTCCCAAAAACTACAAGCTTGTGGCTGCCCCACTGTTTGAGCTTTACGACAACGCACAAGGTTACGGACCCATCATCTCATCCCTTCCACAAGCTCTGTGCAGGTAATTCAATGTTTTCCGTCTATGTTCTCTTTGTGTAGAGCAGAGTAATCAATTGTTTTGATGCAGTAGAGTCTCGATTGTCCTACCTTTTATTTTACTACCCTCCATGTGGACGATTATCATAAAGTGGGGGCTATTTCTGTGTGGTAGCCTACAACGTAAAAGGTTGAAGAGTTGTCATGCCCAAAGCCACAGCTTTGGTGAAGTAAACATTAACCATTCTGTTTACAGAAAGGTCCATCACTAGTCCTTTTAAAATAAAACAGCAATTTCAGTCACCCAGAAAAAGTTAATGTTTGTCTAAATGTCTAAAAAAACTGTTAAAACATTAAAAAATGTCAAATTATATCGGATCCAAATTATTCTTAGACAAAATTTCTCCCATAGTAGACCCAAAGCAACAGTAGTTAAAATTTAAAAGGAAATTAAAAGAAGAAAATAAATAGTGGCCTAAGATTGAGCATTTGCCAGCAGAAATTATGCTGTCTTCAACATTATAAACAGAAACTGCATTAGTTATAAGAAATCTAGACCCCATTCAATGTACTAATGTTATGTATAAAACAATGAATAACGCATCTTTGACTTGCTTCAAATTCTTCTAGGAAATGTAACCTTACATAAAGAGTGTGTGACATAAATCATTACTATTAATATCCTAATATATAATACAGATTTTTAAAAACGATGTGTCAAAATTAAGTATTTTTTGTGTAGACGCCCCCTTTTACCAATTCCTGTAATAAAAGTCCTCGGGCTTTGCCCCACAGGCCATCAAAATCCCAATGTATTTGTTATGAATAAAAGATTTTGTTTACTTATCAGACGAATAATTTATATTAATTACAGAGTGAGTTCGTTTTCAGTTTCAATAACTGGAGTGTAGTGATTGATTACATTATCTTTGAGTTGACGTTTGACTCTTTTAAGTAACCTGAAATAATGACTGTTATTTGTTTTGAAATAACGCCTGTAATACTTTGCAATTGCTCGAATTAAAGCAACAGGTGCACTAGTAATTATATGATTGTTGTTCCAGATTTAATTTCATCTACATGTAAAGACTTCTGTGAAAATTGTGAAGACTACTGTGGTTCCAGTTAGCAGTAATCAACTTATCTGTGAAAGTGTTTATTTTTTATTCACTGTTTTTTAATTTTATCTGGTTATTATGATACAGTAAAAGTATTTCTCTTCTTAAGAGTAAAGAATTATTTATATAATTCTTGTATGTAAAAACCAATTCAGTCATTTGTAGTGTGACACATGTATATATAGATTTAGGAATAAGTAGGTAAATATTAAAGACTTTTTTAATGATTGTGTGGTAACAACTCTATTGTAATGTAATTTATTTCCTTTTTCTTGATGTTCTTATAATAATTTATAAGTTAATTTCTATCATTAAATTCAGTTTTCGTATGTATGATTTCAGCCACAATTGTATATTTGAATGATAAATTGAGTATTGTTTGAATGATTTGTTTACTATATTAAAACATTGTAATTATATTAATAGAAAATGAGCATCCTCTGAAATGATATCCTCTGTACAAAATGTGTATGTTACTTATCTTAGAATTTACAGCAGGGAAAATGACTAAGATTCGTCATTCTATTTGGATATTGTAATTCTGTAATTGTGTATATTATTTGGGGTATTTCAAATTAAAAAGTGACTTAGAACCATATTAATCATTGAATCTATTATTTATGCTTACGTTAGGCTACTTAAAACAAGCGTTAATGCTCTTTTTGGCCTGTCAAAAATAGTACCATACTTAAAGTACCTGTGGTGGTGTTGGGAGGGGGGTCGATTGCCTTTAGATGGATAGTACAAATGTAATGTTTTTTTATAATATATCAAACATATTCTTGTCTGCACAGTGGTTATAGTGAATCTCAGTTAATCAAAAGGTTCCATCTTTAAAAACTATGTGGGTTTTTTTAATAATTTGAACTGGATCCAACAGTCCTTGATCAATGGGCTTTTAATAATCAGTCCCAGGTAGTGAAATGACAGGTCATCTGTAACAAAGCTCCCGTTCATTCTCCGGTTAAAGTACACAGAAGTCTGATCCTATCGCATTGCAATCATGTAGGAATTAAATTTTTTCTGCAGCAAAAAAAGTTGGAGAAGAGGCTTGTATTACAAGAAGAACTGCTCAGGCATTTTTTTTCTTTTTTTTTTCTAGGTACCGGTACTCATTGCAGTATATTTCTAATTGTTTTCAAATATTGGACTCTGTAAAATCATATACGTAAATCAGTTTTTTTATGTATTAGCAGTGAATGAATTTAAAAAAAAACTGTGCCAAAAAATTTATGAAGAAATTAGATGACTAAATTGTTGTGTTTAATTCCACAATAAGGAGTTTGAAACTAAGTTGAATTACTGCGACCTTCTGTGTAAAAAGAATGACCCCCTTAAAAAAAAAAAAAAAAGAATGACCCAGCTTAAAAGTTTTGATGGACTGCTCAGATTTCTTTCTAATCGATCTGTCACATTATTCCACATACCGAACATAAGAAGTGCTTCATAAGGGCACATCGCAAATAGAGTCTGTACACTACCATTACCTATCGCTATCACTACCCGATCAGCAAGTGTAACTCAGAACTCTGGAGTTCTTATGGATTGGAACCCTCTGAAATCATCATTCTTCGATTTGCTCACACGCTTTTTGACAATACTTTGATTCTTTTAATTCAAATGGCGGCCATACGAAGGTAGGTATTTTTAGCTAAGTATGAATAAAAATGAGTGGCGTGATCTTGTAGTCTTGTTACTAACTAAGGCCAACATGTTCCTTAGACAGGACTGTTAATGCCTATGGCAACTAAAGTCGGGTTTTCCTAGGCGCGGAAGTGGAGAGCAGAGAGGGGAACGCGGAGAGCAGACTCCACCTGTCTTAGGTAATTTAATGTTACTGTTTTCCTAGAAGCGGAGCGGAACACCATATTAATCTCTTCCACGCCTAGGAAAACCCAGCTTTAGGCACCTAAAGTTCAATTTGTGACACAGTTACATCCAAGTCAAGTAGTTGGATCACAGGACGCCACGCCACAGTCCCAGTCTATTCTAAAGGCTGGTCGTTCTGTGGTCGAAATCTCGGCCAAAAATATTTTTGGTGTAAGCTTCCCTATTTTCATATTTATTTATTATATTATATTTATTTTTATCGCTTTATTTATCCCAACGCTGTAAATAAAACATGTAATTGGAATTCCTTCCATTTTTTTTAGATTTTCAGTTTTTTTTTTTTTTTTGTAATCAGCATAGCAACCTACAAGGCCCATGTTAATTTTTTATGCAATTTCAAATTCATTTTTTGTGCTTATTTTTTACTCAACACGAGCTGAGAAAAAAAGGTTTAAAGAAACATGCTTGTCTATTTGTAGACTAGAGGTCGTCCAATGGTCAAAAACTTGAATGTAATAGACTTCTCTATTTTCACTACAAGGTAGAAATAAAAAAAAATATGATTGGAATTTCTTCAATTTGTTTTGATTTTCTGTTAATATTTCGTTATTTCGTCACCAGAAAGGTAACCCAAGGCCAATGTAATTTTTTTCAAATTTATAATTAATTTTATGTGCTTATTTTTTAGCCTATTAGCGAATTTCCCATATAGGGAATAAGCTATTACCGTAGTACTCATGGTAAGACCTGGACGCGGGACCGATTTTTTTTTTCGTTTTGAGGTCCCTAGAGGCCAAAAACACCATCCGTTCAAATTCATATATATATATTTATATATATATATATATATGTGTCCGTCAGCACGATAACTCGAGCAAAAATGATCCGATTTTGATGAAATTTGGTACAAACGTGTAAACCTACGTCTATTCGAACGAGTTCGCGATCCAGCATGATCGGACCATGGGAACGGGTGTTTACGGGGGGTTTTATGGGGTAAAAATAGGTTTTTCCCAATTTTGACCCAAAAAACATAAAATTTAGCAATTAATTTCCAAACTATTTTGTAGAGCTTCAAAAAACAAATAATTTAGTATATTGAAGCGTTATTATGCGCCTAATGGTTACGGAGAAAATTCCAAAAAATTGTAAATTTAAAATTCCCATGTTATTCTTATGGAGAATGAGTAAACTGTTGTAGTTTGCTTGTTTACGAACATATTTTGATCAAATTTGGAAAATGTTTTTATTTCTTACTAACTATTAACATTTTACAAAAAAAAACAGTTTTACCCTCCCTGATGCAGCAAACCTAAGTACTTGTTAAACTAATTCTATTTAAATCAGGAATAAATGTTATATTTTTAAGTAGACATTTCAGTGTAAATCCAATCAGTCAAATGGAAATTCGCTTAGTCTGCAGGTTTGCTGCGGCGGGGGTATTTTAATTTTTTAAAGGGATTCTGCACATATACATGAAAATATATCTCTAAACAGTATGCTTGGATTTCTGATTTTACCTGCGATGCACACGAGCTGAAAAAAAAGTTTTTAAAGAAACATGACCGCCTATAATGGGTCTGGTCTGACAGGGGCGGTACGATTGAGGCATTATTTCAAAATTCCTCCGTGAACAGCGCTGTAGTAGAGAGCATTTTGGAAATGAAGGTTTACTAATTGCAAAAATAGTTCTGTTCATAAAATAAAATTATAAATGCCTCAAATTCAATTTTAAAATCCTTTTATTATAAAATTACTATCATAACCTAACCAAACTTGCTGATAATGAAATAATATAAAAACAGATTATTAATAGAAAAAAAATAATTCTGTTCATTAAATAAAACTAGAAATTGCTCAATTAAAATTGTATAATGACTTAATAATAAAATTAAACTGTCATAACCGAACCAAACCAACCAAACTTGCTGATAATGAAAAATGCTTAGTCAAAAAGTTAGTGCCACCAGTGGGATTCGAATCCGAGATTCTCAGCTTATATCAGCCCGGCACGTTAACCACTAGACCACCGAGGCCGATAGCTGAAAATCGTATTGTTACGCTAATGGTTTTCCCTCTGCTAATGAGAAGCCCACAGCTGTCATCGAACCTCATCTATACGTCCCCTGAGTAAATACCCCTATGGGTCGTCCTATATAGATTCTAATTATATTTTAGGACAAAGAAAACATAATATAAATATTTATGGTACGTAATGGCATTCTTTTAAACAACAGCTTTAGATTTAGTTTATAACATTTTGGTTGGCTTTGTGTTAATGTGTTGTGCTAACATTCATCATCACATTTCGGATGCCACAGAAATGTAGTCTTCTCTACACAAAACCGTCCCGATAGCTTTTATCTGAAGACTCTTTCGGTTTTCAGCTTCGATGATTATTGCATCAGTCGCATTGAGCATTATTTTATCGATTGATTTATTAGATAAGGTTTTAGCATTTATTGTTTTCGATTGCTATATATCGATATATCGATGGTTTAGTAACACAATTGTAATAGATGAAATAATTGAATCACTTAATATAACCATAGATAAAACATACTCCCATAGATAAAATAGCTAACAGCTGCATATTTGCATTGGCAGAATTGAAGAAAAAAGCTGGAAATCGTTTTGAGAGGTTATCTTTACATAAATATTACTTCGTTTTTTAGCTTTGTATTTGTTAAATAATGATGCAACGAAAAATATAGTTCACCACACGAACACGGGCAAAAAGTGACTTTTTACCCTCGCTCATTTTCCGACCTCGGCTTGGTTGGGCCCTGGCCCTAGTGATGACTGATGAGGAGAAGAGAAATGCCGGTACTAGTGATGGGAGTGAAATCACGTCACTGATATATTTCACTGATATTTGAAAATCACCGTGGTAACTGATACGTCAAGGCGTCTAGTATCAGTGATTAACGGTGACAGTTACTCGTTCACCGTCACTCTGTCACTGTGGTGTGACTGGGACTGTGACTGACTGTGATACGCGTTTGCTGCTATCGGTGATGGGCGTGATGTGATGGGTAGCTAACCCATATACCCTGTTGCTGTTGCTGGATTATTCTGAGTTCTGATTTCTATTAATTCGCAATTTCGGGCGCGTTTTCGTCTACGTTCTTTGTTTCTTAGGAATAACAATGAATAGGCCTAAAACAAGTCCTGTAAGGAAATCTTTTACACCGGTTTTTATTTATGTAGATACTTTTTTGTATTTGAACCTTGTTTGATAAATAATTAAATTATTTTCTCATCTTAAGGATTATTTAATGTATTTACCTTTACTTTTTTCTAGTAAAATAAACCCGACACATTTCCTAGCAAAGGAATTCACATTACATATCAATTAACATACATATTAATTAATTACATTACATTTATTAATTACATTTATTTGTTACATATTTAATTAATTGTTGATGTCAAGCATGCGCGAAGCTAGCATTGTAGGTATGGTATTGGTTTGGTATTAGCAGAAATAACATCCAACAAATGACAAAGGAGCCGGTAGCAGTATAATCACCGTTAGTCACTGATACAAATCACTGATACCAAAGAATCACGGTAGCAGTGATCACCGATAGAGCAAAGTAACTGATATTTCCATCACTAGCCGGTACTATTATTTCTGTTCGCTGGCAGGAGCTTGGATTCGAAACATTCGATAGTGACTGCTATCGCGAAAGAGTAATGTATTTCGAATTTCGATATTCCAAAACCAGGAACGGTTTTATGTGAAGTCAAGCCTATCCGAATTTTACCGGGCAATTTCTTCTTATGATTTCCTTGCTTCCACCGCAATTGCTTCTCCCAGCGTCCACCGTTGTTCGTCGGCCATTTTTCAAGTTACCGCTTTGGGGATTGTGATCCATAGTTATTGTGCGATTATTTTTAACTTCGAACATCTATAATTCAACATGACCGAGGACAAGAAGGTATTTATGCTTCTATTTTAAAGATACCGTAACGGTTCCAACAGGTTGTGTACTTACGTTGTAATTGATTTTTAAACTCAAAGCGTGCCCCGAGCCGCAAAATCCTCTTCTCAAAATGCCAATTTAACACGTTAGCACAATGTATACTTGTGCAATTTGTTATTTATATCCATTTGCTATGGACTTTGTTTATTCAATTTGCATTACCTCAATCATCCATGATCCCTAGCCGTGTGAAGTACTCCCTCTAGAGACTTAACCTTTCGGCACATCTACTTATCAGATCAAACCCTAGAGATAGGCTAGGTCTAAGGCCTAGGCCTATGTCAAGGGTTTTATTCTTGGCGTCAATCATAGGATTAACACATTTATTTTTGGCCTTTGCTTAGATAATCTTAGCATTTATACTTCAATTGATGTAGCTACCTAGCATCATAATTTAGGCTAGGCCTAGGCCTAAGTTATTTCACCTTGTAAATCGTGAATATATGCCCTGGCATTTTGCATATTCTTTTATTAGGCTACCGGTATGTTAGAACACAAAGGCAGTGGAGACAGACAAGATCCCAACATGTATAGAGCCATTAGCCTACATTACTCCCAGTGTTAGGCAAGTGCTATGCAAAACTGTTAAGTAAAATAACCGAATTAGGGCTTGGGCAAACAAATACGAAAAGATATCATGTTTTCAGTGTGGTTTTAAGCACGGCTATTCAACGATAGACAATGTAGCCTATTTGTATTACTTAGGCCTAAGGACACTTATAGATAGAGAACTATAAAAAAGGGGCAAGCTGTATTGTTGTTTTGTGGACCTTAATAAAGCTTACGATTCAATATCAAGAGAGGCCTTATGGTATAAAATGCAACGTAAAGGAATAAGCTCAAAAATGTTAAAGATAATTCAAACTATTAGGCTACGATGAAGTAAGTTTTTGTGTCAAAGCGGAATAACTTACAATAAAGTATCTGAAGTGTAAAATCACACACAAGTGTAGGGCAAGGCTGCCAGTTGTCCCCTACTTTATTCAACTTATGTATATAGGCCTAGACGATGTTATACTTACTTACTGCAGTGGCCATAGGTACCCCAAGTGGTACTTGGCCTCGCCTACACATTGCCTCCAGCCTTCTCTGTCCTGCGCCTGGTCTTCACTTCTACCCAGCTTCCTCAAGTCCCGTCGCACCTGGTCCTTCCATCTCAGTTTAGGCCTGCCTGGTGGCCTTCTGCCTTCTGGGTCGTTCCTTAATACACTGCTTAAGGTTGTGCCATGTTCTCTTCTGAGGACATGACCCGCCCACCTAATGCGTCTGCTTTTCACCTCAGCTGTTATATCTGGGTCTTTATATAGCTCTCTTATTTCGAAATTATGTCTAATTCTCCAGAATCCATCTTCTTTAGTTGGGCCATATATTTTCCTAAGAATTTTGTTTTCAAAAGTTACTAAACGTTTTTCTGATTTTTTGCTCATTACCCAACACTCAGATCCATACATTAGTGTCGGTCTAATTATAGTTTTATAAACTCTTACTTTAGTATTGCGGGATAACAGCTTTGAGCTCAAAATTTTGTTACATGCATGGAGGCTTCTGTTTGCAGCATTGAGTCTGTTAGTTATTTCCAGTTCTTCATTATTATCATTTGTTAATAAGACTCCCAGGTAGGTGAAATTGTTCACTTTTTGGAAAACATGGTTTTCTATCTGCAGGACTTCATTGTCCTCTTCTTGGTCATCTCGTCTACCACATTGCATATATTTAGTTTTTCTATCATTTATTTCAAGGCCAGCCTTTTTCGTTTCCTCAATCAATATTCTGACTAGATCTTCTAAGTCTTGTTTTGTATGTGCTAATATCGCAACATCATCCGCAAAGGCTAAAATATTTATTTTCTTTCCTATCTTTATCCCTACCTCTGAACTTTTAACTTTCTGTAGTGCTTCTTCTAGAGCAATGTTGAAAAGTATTGGGGATATTCCATCTCCCTGTCTCACTCCAGTGTCTACTGAGAAAGCCTCTGACACTTGTCCTTCCACTTTTACTTTACATTTTGAGTCTTGGACACTTAATGAGGCCATTTTTATAAGTTTTCTAGACGATGTTATAGAATAATTTATTATTATTTATTTAGCATCATAATTTAGTCTAGGCCAAAGCCTAAGTTATTTCTCCTTGTAAATCGTACGAATATATGCCCTGGCATTTTGCATATTCTTTTATTAGGCTATGTTAGAACACTTAGGCATAAGTTAGGCCTAGTTTAGGTTCTTAGGCCTATGTACATCTCTGGAACTTGGTTTTTATCCCAACTTTACTTAAAACAATTGGAAATTCATTTTATTTAGACTAAGTTAGGTCTAGCGGGCCTATACATCCATAAGTTATCTGTTGGCACAAACAACCAAATGAGTAGGTAATATTCATTATTCGGTTGTTTAGTTTAAACCCTTATCTAACTAACCAAACGATATCAATCCTAAGTAGGTACTGAACTAGGCCTTAGATAAATTAAGGGTAGGCCTATAGTTTCTTAACTGGGCTATGCTAATATCGATTGAAACTATCAAAATGAAAATATTTATAAATAATCAATATTTTTAAGTTAAATATCCATTATAAATTTAAACTATCATAACTTAACCGAACCAACCAAACTTGCTGATGTAGGAAAAATCACATGAAGGTTTACTAATCAAACTGATAACTTAGTTTCAATCGATATTAGCATAGCCCAGTTAAGAAACTGTACCCCTAGATAAGATGAACTTTACCAGCCAAGTTTATTTCTAAATTTACTTTGTTTTATACTGAAACTCCACATAAGTATAGCTGGGTCGGGAAAATAAGCTAGGCCTAACTTAAGGTGTACCAGTAGGCCTACTGGTACATTTGTAGTTGACACCGAGCCAGTAGTTGACACTTAAAAAATCCAACACTAATAATAAGACTTCATGTTACCTTTATTTTCAATAGGTATAGGCCTATTAAAAAAAAAACTTCAGATGTTTTCCTTCATTTTGATTGCAACATAACCTTGGTTAGCTAGCCTATGTGTTTGAAATGTGGTAGAGCTACAAAGTTCACTCTACCCGTTGAAGCCTCTCTTGTCTTGAGATTTCTTCTGGCTTTGAACAAGGTACAGGGTTGATAATAACCAAAATTGTTTGAAACATAATTTACTTAATTTCTGCATCCTTTGTTGATTTATATCATACTAATAACTTATTAGGTTTTTGAAAAATTATAACTTTTAAAGGAATTAAAAGTCTCAGGGTTGATATTGAAATACAAACAGTTCTACTGAGTTCCTACACACACACAAAAAAATCAAGTCTGAGATTTTATTCGTTCCAACGGTAATACGCCTTCAGAAGTTGAAATTTTTCCGTTTTCTTATGAAGTGTTGAGATGGGTTGAAAACTGTTATTGATACACATTTCAATAAATATGTACTGAACATAATACGAGGACTATCCAGAAAGTAGATTACGTTTTTGTCTCTGCTAGGGGCAGGGCTAGTGCGACCATCTTGGTGTTAGCTCGTTATGCAGCTCAGTCGGCATCTAGCTATGCTAGTAAGAGGTTTCTGCTGTACTCTGTTGAGTTACTGTTACAGTTAAAAATGTCTGTGTTAATTTGCTGCGAACTGTGAAGTGCGTGCACAGTTATAAGGGTTTTGACTGCAAAAAACTGTAAACCGATAGAAATCTATCGGCAACTTTGTGAAGTTTATGGGGAGAACATTATTACTGAAAGGTGGATGAGTTCGTCAGTGGGTTATCAAATTAAAAAATGGCCGAACTAACGTTCACGACGAAGAGCGAAGTGGAAGACCCAGCATTGTGACTGCGGAACTTTCTGAAAAAGTCGATGCCGATATCCGTAAAACTCGAAAGTTCACAATAACAGAACTCTCTATGGGTTTTCCAAAAATTTTGTGAAGTTTGATGCACAATATCATAACCGAAAAGCTTGGTTACCAAACTGTAACCAAAGAGTCCATTCATTTTTTTTTTTTTTTTTTGCATGTACTTCACAGTTTGCGTCATTTTCAATTAACACAGACATTTTAAAGTGTCACAGTAACTCAACGGAGTACAGCAGAAACTTCTTACTAGCACGGCTAGATGCCGACTGAGCTGCATAACGAAATAACACCAAGATGGTCGCGCTAGCCCCGTCCCTAGCGGATACAGACAAAAACGTAATCTACTTTCTGGATAGCCCTCGTATTTAGGCTGTTTCTTCCAGATGAAAATGTTTTTTGTTCACTCTAGTGTTTGTGGTTACTGAGTTATGCAAGTTAACACAAACCCTTACATGAGCAAAAATTTGCGTGTTCCGCAAAACAAAAATGGCCGCCGTAGAAGTAGCAAAAGAGATAAAAAAAAATGTAAATCACTTTTGAACCCAGAATTTATAGAGGTAGGCCTATCTAGGATAAAAATATTATTTATTTTAAAAATGGTCGTAAGCAACCCCTGTTGGATCACTGGATATGGATAGACCCATTGGATTGGGAAATGAAACTATTCTAAACTAACCTAACATATCTAAACTTAACCAAAGTGCTGTAGGCTAAGTCAATGTTTCAAAATTTTGTTTGATAACAGAAAAAGCATATGGGGAATATGCTATCGAACGGAATTTTGAAATGTTACAGTAAGTTGGGCTGGTTCAAGCTTAGTTTAGAACAGTTTCATTTCAATATAATTTTTTGTTTAAGTTTGTTGATACTGAAAAATATTTATTTATCCTTAGTTGTCAGCTGATATGTTCTGATTTATTAATATCAATATATATCGGATAAGTAGAAAAATAAAATATCAATGATATACCTATTGAAAAGAAATCATAGATAATAATGATTGTTCCCTTTAACAGGAAAGTAGGCCCTACCACGTAATGTTTTTGAAATAGATTGAATTAAAAATCAAATCAGGCTTAGGCCTAAATGTAAACTTGCCTAGTCTGCAGGTTTGCTGCGGTGGGGGTATTTAGTAGGCCTACAGTGATTGTAGGTATATGTGCATTAATGATTCATCTTTCAATTTTCAGGCGGGAGAAACTGAGCACATCAACTTGAAAGTCATGGGACAAGATAATGCTATCGTGCAATTTAAAATTAAAAAACACACTCCTCTACGTAAACTGATGAATGCCTACTGCGATCGAGCGGTGAGTTGATTAGTCTTGTTTGTTACTACCGTATTGATATTGTTACATTTATTAATAATTTAATCAACAAAAGCATGCTATACAATCCCTAATCTTTACTTTCTCTTCATAAAGCGAAATCTGGTTTTAACAAACTATTTGTTAAAATAGGTATACAGGGTGTCCAGCCAATCTGGAAACTGGGAAAACTGGAAATTGTACGGGGATTTTGGTTACTCTTCGCATCGTGCAGATATCTGCATTGTCCGCCTCAATTGTAGTGAAACAATGAACTTTTCAATTGCACATTCTTTACAGATGCATTGGGAAACACTCTGCTTTAGCTTGATTTTCTGACTAGGTGCTCAATTGTTCGATATGGCTCAAAGATCGCTTGCACACCTCTTATTTTAAGCTTACAACCTGACAACTTGCACTAAAAACTTAATTGGAATTAGATTATGGAGCTGATTAAGAACTCTGAGAGTGTGTAGTGTTGGCTTTTCAGTCAAATTTTATCAACAGACTGAGCAAATCTGTTTTGGAAAATTTCCCAATTAGGAAATAGTTATTACCGTAAGTGGCACGGTAAGACCTAGGCCCGGGATCGATTGACTTTTTCATTTTGATTTCCTCAAAGGCCTAAAACACCATTCAAATTTTTATATATGTTTTAAAACTTAAGTGATTTTTGTCTGATTATGATGAAATTAGGTTTTTAACTTAAAGATGTAAGGCAGGATAAACTTAAATGAGTTTGTGAACCAGCATGATCGGACCATGGGAAAGGGGTTTTACGGGGTGGGGTGTTTTATGGGGTAATAAAATGGTTTTTCTCATTTTTGACCCTAAAACACAAAGTTTCCCAATTTTTCCCAAGATTTTTTTATAGAGCTTAAAAAACAAATGGTTTCCTATATCAAAGTCTTTTTGTATGGTTATTGGTAGGTAACAGAGAAAATTCAAAAAAATTTTAATTTAAAATTCCTAAGTTATTCTTTTGGTCAAGTGGGATACAAGTGTACGCCTGGGGCAAGTGGATTTCTAGCTAATAATAAATTTGTTTATTAACAAAAAAATATGGAAACTTGGCCAAAGGTATTTAAAACTATGCTATTTTAAGTTATAATCACAAATAAATTCTCTTGCTATGATTTCTATGAGTTAAGACATGTTTAGGAACCTCTTACGTTTCTACTCATAACACAATTGCCACTCTGAAAATTTTTAAAAAATTACGGTACTAAAAATTGAAATGCAAGGATAACTAACTGAAATTTAGTGAACTTGCTTATTTTTTGAGAGGGAATTCAAAAATAACTTTGTTTTGGCAATAAAAGTCAATTTTAGAAAAAGTTTGGAGAAGTAAAGTGAAAAAGCTAGTCCGCTAGTCGCCTACTAAAATTGTTGTTTGTTGGTCAGAGATGTTAAAACCCTTAGTAGATTTCCCATCCTTTTGGAACAGCTGAAGCCAATTTTATCGTTAGTTCTGTCCGGTGCACAGTAGATCAAGATGTTGTGTTTTGTTTACATTTTGTTTCTTGTTATTTCAGTCATTTAAAACCCAGTTCTACCAAACAAATGATATAATCATAAACAATAACTCATCCTCTAAATATAACCAATCATTTAGGCTATAATTTTTAAATTGTATATTAAACGTCATTATTCTAATAATATTGATAAAACAATAGCCTAGGCTATTTAGAAGAGTTAGGCCCTAATTAAATAATAATGTAAATAGGATTGACATTTTAACAAATAAAAAATACTAGAGTAGATACGCTAAATAGACAGAATAAAACTACAATTCATCGTTAATAATACTTAAATGTTCAATGTACCAATAAAGGGTTTTAATAAATATTTTCTTGTATTGACACAAAAGCCTCGTATGATTATTTCCTTCTTTTCATACACATCAGTGTTGTCATATATATAACATCTAAATTAATAGATAATTTTGCGTGCTTGCTCTAATCCTCCGTGGTGCGACTGGTGCGAGCGTTCAGTGGTGTAGCGTAGTCGTAGCCATTCAGCCATCCCATGTGGTGTTGCCACTTCGAACGCCACGGCCTCAGTTAAAGGGCCTAAGTCAATTAGGCCTACTATTAAAAATATTAAGGTTTTAAGTTACTTCACCGAGCGGAGGTTTACGAAAAACTGTATGGTTTAAGATATTTTAATTATTAAAAAACCAAAATAAAGCTCATTTTCTACTCTTTGAGACTTGTGTTAATTCAATGAAATAGTAGAATAATAAGGCTTTTATTTTCTTTAGAATTTCTAATAAAGCTGTGGTTTTAGTTTTCCCTTTCGGAGGTTCACAAAAAAGTGTACAGGGAGCGGCAGAAATATCTGACGGTTTTCAAGCGAGTACAGTCCGGCAGCCGAGTGGAGGGGGGTGGTGGGGAGCGGCTCATTCTCAAAGCCAAGTGACCCCATTTCAGTCGCCATGGACCGGTATACATCGCGCGTTTGTCGTTGAGGCGTATTTTTAAAATGGCGATTCTGTTGTTGATACGCAACGCAAGTTTCGTAGGCATTTTAATGTGGCTTGTGGGGAACCTATCCCATCCCGAAACACCATCAAATTGTGGGTGGATACCTTTAGATCCACAGGATCAACTGCAAAACGTTGGCCTACAGGCCGTCCAAGGTCAGTGAGGACGCCGGAGAACGTGGGGCGAGTGCGACAAGCTGTGCTAACGAGCCCGCATCGCCCGGGCTGCTCTGAAAATATTTGACGATTAGCGTGGTCGTGAGGCTGAAGTTTTTGGATGATTGCTATTTTATATGAGTGAAAGTGAAGGTCTGAGTGCAAAATTCGTAGAATAGTAGATCAGACATGCCATGAGCAGCAGCTTGTCGACGCGCCGGGCGATGTTAGCACAGCTTGTCGCACTCGCTCCACGTTCTCCGGCGTCCTCAATAACCTTGGACGGCCTATAGGCCTACGTTTTGCAGTTGATCCTGTGGATCTAAAGGTATCCACCCACAATTTGATGGTGTTTCGGGATGGGATAGGTTCCCCACGAGCCACATTAAAATGCCTACGAAACTTACGTTGCGTATCAACAACAGAATCGCCATTTTTAAAATACGCCTCAACGACAAACGCGCGATGTATACCGGTCCACTGCTCCATGGCGACTGAAATGGGGTCACTTGGCCTTGAGAATGAGCCGCTCCCCACCACCCCCCTCCACTCGGCTGCCGGACTGTACTCGCTTGAAAACCGTCAGATATTTCTGCCGCTCCCTGTATAACTCTTGAACCATTTGAGATATTTTGATAAATAAAAAATAAAAAAAGCTAATTTCCTCCTCTACAATCCACTTGCCCCAACATCAAGTAATATGCAGTTGAAAGCTACAATAATCAGGGCCAATGGAGCCCTGGGCAAACCCAAAATCAGTGCCCCCATTTTTTTCTAGTGCGGGCAGGCAGTAGTTGAGAGGCACCCGGTGGGCGCCCCCAAACCTTCGGCGCCTCAGCAATACTGCCCGTTAATAAAAGTGGGCCTAACAATAAGGGGGGTGTACACTTACCCCAGATCAAGGGGGAAGTATACACCCCAAACATTATTTTAAGAAAACAATTTTTAGAAACACAAAATTCATATTTTTAAATAAATAAAAAAATCGCATAGTTATACAAAACATTTCAAAGAATAAGCTCAGCAAATTTGATTTGTTTGTGGATTTTGCCACGATTGCGGAAGTCTGTGATTACGTTTACTTCACCGTGGAAGGATATTTAGGATTTTTCCGCTGATGATAATGTTTTCATGAACAATGGAGATAATATTCAGGCTTATGCTGCTATCGAAAGAGAGAATGTTTTCGTGACCATAAAGGGATGACAATGAAAATGATTATGATAAGGATTATTATTTTGTCAACAGTAGCTCACTGAACATTGACACCATTAAAATTAAGTACATGTGATGTATATTGTTTAAGTGGGACTAAACATTCACGAGGGAAACATTGAGGCAGGCTCCTGGAAAACCCTGGAATTTCATTGTTTACACCCTGAAAAGCGTTCCAGAGAGTTTGTATACACCCTGAATATTCAATGTCCTTTGTTTTGTTCCACTGGGGCAAAATACCTTTCATGTTTTGTCATAGGAGAGTGTCAACATTATAGTCCAGGATCTGAAGGGGGTTGAGCATGCATGAAAAGGGTGACGCAATTTTATTTCTGATTGTTGTTATAGGCACTATAGTGATCACGAAAACGCATGTCGTCGCCCCCCAGCGTGGTCGACAACCCGGGGGGGAGGGGGGCAATATGGCGGGGGGCGCCGTTTACTAAAACGCCTATAACTCGAGAACTATTCTAGGTAGAACATTGCAATAAACGTCAATTAACTCAAAAAATTATGATCTTTAAAAATGTTAATGTAGTGAAATTCGTATTTTTGATGGTTTTTTAGTTATTTTATATTGAAGCTAAAAATCAATATGGGGTTATGGGGTTAAAATAGGTTTTTCCCATTTTTGACCCTAATAATCAAACAAATTGCAATTTATTTCTTAACCCATTTTGTAGAGCTTAAAAAAAGAAATAATTTAGTATAGCAAAGGGCTGTTGTATGCCTAACGGTTATGGATATAGTTAAAAAAAACTTAAATTCAAAATGCCCATGTTATTCTTACGGAGAATCAAAAAAACTGTTGTAAAACTCAAAAAACTGGTTTTGCAAAATCATGACATAACCTAAATTAAAAATAAAGTAAAAAAATATAGTTTATTTTAAGGCTAATCTATTAACCCACTTGGTTTTAAGATCCCTAAGACAATATAAAAAATGGTTATTAACATAAATACATGTAATAGGTTCATACTTAGAGAGAAAGTTTTGAAGAGAATGTTTTTCGCCAAAATTTTCAAATTTTGTTTCGCATCATCCAACATCCGAAGCAGTGATACCAATATGCTGAAATAATTTTTCCCATGTAGATAGGATATGGTTATAATGGGGGAAAATAATTCCCTTCTATAAAGTCAATGTATAACAAAGTTATAAAAATGTGAATCATTCATTGAAGTTTTGTTTCTATTCACCCTGTTGTTTCTATTCACCCCATTCTACGGTACGCTGACTTCAAAATTATAAAATTTCCAGCGGGCACCGTTTTCTGACTAAAAACGCTTATATCTATATATACCAATTTTTAGTTCTTCGTTATTTCTTGTTAGTTCCCCAATATTATTGCTTGTTCTTAAAAATTAAAAAGCCAATAAGGTCTTAAACGTGGTTATGCCAACCTCACACCCAAATCATTCCTAGCATGCACCCTCGTCTGACTAAAAGTGCCTATATCTTAATATTAATCGTAAGTACTTAGTAGCTCACCGATTTATTTTGTTAGTTCTAAAAAGATTTAAAAATTGCACCTGATGAGTTGAAGCTGAATAAGGACGCTAATTTCACACCTACAGAAATTCTAGCGTGCAACTGCATCTGACGAAAAAATTCTTTTTATTATATTATTTTTTATTAGCTATGCTGTTATTGTTATGTTTTCCACTCGTTTTGTTGCTTGCCGCTGTTATTTTTGCCATCTTTTTGCCGTTTCTCCTTTTCGTTTTCCTTATTAACTAATTCATTTACATTGTTTTCAGTAAACTATAGCATAACAAGGCTAGTGTAGTAAGCAAGTATTCTATGTTATTCCATGTATAATTGTACCAAATATTAAAATGGAGCTATCCGTTGGAATGCAAAATAAAATAAAATAAAATAAATATTAATCGTTACTTCTAGATAGTTCTCCAGGATTTTCTTTAGTTCTAATAAATAAAACAAAGTTATGGCTGATAAAGTGGTTATATTAATGATATTTCCGATTTCTAGCGCGTCCTGTCATATGAAGAAAAACGCCTATATCTATTTACCAGTCGTTATCTCTGCTCGATAGTTATACAATTTTTTTGTCACTTATAAATAAATAAATAAATAGACGTATAGCCCATAATGAATAGATAAACTAATTTAACACTTCTGATTTCCAGCGCGCACCTTCATTCGACGAAAAATGCTTACAGTATACTACTATACAAAATAAATAGATTAGAGTCATTTTCAACTTTTAAGCCGTGTCAAGCGCCATTTCAAGTTCTTCCGTCAACAAAATAAGCTGTCTCCAGACATGCGCCACTCCCAAAACACGACATATTTGCCGGTCGACGATCTAACGAGTAAAACATCTACACACATGTGTTGTTTTCCCAAAAACTGTTCGTTTCGGGAATTGCAAAGATATTCGTTCACTTTGATGTGTGCAAAAATACCGGCAATGAACGGAAAACACGAGGACGAGCATTTGCTGCCATTTGCTACTTGCGAGCGTAGGTACAGTCTGGAGCCGGCTATAGGCATGGAACTTGAATAAAACCCCCTTTTTGCAAATCATTAAACTAAATTTTAATTAATTATTTTATTATAAAAAATTTATCATAAGATAAAAATATTTATTCTCGGTAGGCTATATATTAATAATCTAACACATTTAATTTTAAACGTATTTCTAAACTGTTTAAGAACGATGCTATGAATGTTTGAAAGAATAGTTGAGTGTACATTTTTGAGAACTATCCAGAGCTAACGAAGAACTAAATATTGGTATATAGATAAAGGCATTTATAGTAAGAAAACTGTGCCCACTGGAAATTCTATAGTTGTGAAGTTAGAGTGCCCACTTTGTATTCTTTATAACCTTTTTGTTTTTAGAGATCTAACATTAATATTAGAAAACTATCGAGAACTAACGAAAAACTAACGATTGGTATAGGCATTTATAGTCAAAAAACTGTGCCCGCTGGAAATTGTACAATTGTGAAGTTAGCGTACCCACTTTGTATGCCTCGTAACTTTTTTATTTTTTGAGAACTAACGAAAAAATTTGGGAACTGTCGAGGACTAACGAAGAACTAACGATTGATATATAGATGTAAACATTTCTCATCAGAAAACGGCGCGCGCTAGAACCCGGAAGTGTGAAGTTAGCGTACCCACTTATTATCGGCTATAACTTTTTTATTTTTTGAGAACTAACGAAAACATTTGGGAACTATCGAGAACTAACGATGAACTAACGATTGGTATGATCAAAAGTGGATACGCTAATATGGGTACGCCAACTTCACGGACCTTAAGTAAAGAACAGTTTTTCCTATAATTTTTTCCTGATTTTTCATCAATTTTTTTTATTCATAGATCTACAAACATAAAAGCTATGTTTATCCTTAAAAGGTGTCTCTTGGTACTTGTAATTTCGGTTGCTTTAAAAAGTACCCCTGCCGCAGTAAACCTGCAGACTCAATATTATATTATACTCAAATATTCCCTGAAAACTGTCAGCTTTATTTCCTATTTAAATAAAATGAATTATAATGAGTACCTAGGTTTGCTGCTACAGGGAAGGTATTGAGGTGAGTTTTATATTGAAATGTTGATAGCTTAGTATGAAATAAACAAAATTGCCAAATTTGATTATAATATATCCATATATAAGCAAACTACAACAGTTTTTTTAACTATATCCATAACCGTTAGGCATACAACAGCCCTTTGCTATACTAAATTATTTCTTTTTTTAAGCTCTACAAAATGGGTTAAGAAATAAATTGCAATTTGTTTGGTTATTAGGGTCAAAAATGGGAAAAACCTATTTTAACCCCATAACCCCATATTGATTTTTAGCTTCAATATAAAATAACTAAAAAACCATCAAAAATACGAATTTCACTACATTAACATTTTTAAAGATCATAATTTTTTGAGTAAATTGACGTTTATTGCAATGTTCTACCTAGAATTGTTCTCGAGTTATAGGCGTTTTAGTAAACGGCGCCCCCCGCCATATTGCCCCCCTCCTCCCCGGGTTGTCGACCACGCTGGGGGGGGGGCGACATGCGTTTTCGTGATCACTATAGTGCCTATAACAACAATCAGAAATAAAATTGCGTCACCCTTTTCATGCATGCTCATTGCTCAACCCCCTTCAGATCCTGGACTATTATTGACAAACTAGTGTTTCTCTAAATAAAAAAAAGGTGGTTTCTCTGTGTAAATCCTTGCTTTTCTTTGCAGGGGCTTGCCATGGCAGCTGTCAGATTTCGCTTTGATGGACAAGCAATAAATGAGAGCGACACCCCCCTTACCCTAGAGATGGAGGAAGGGGATACTATAGAAGTTTACCAACAACAGACCGGCGGCCATAACTGTAAAACGACGGTGTAGTTCCCTGTGATGTGGTGAATTTATAAACACTGTGTGACGCGTTACACAACGCTCATGATGTTTCAGTTATTCATTTCTGAAAAGACTATGTATTCAATTTTCACATGACGTATTGTTTGATATAATTAAAATGTGACATTAAAGTATTTGCACTTTCAGATCGGTACAAAATTCAAAATTAAGAAGATTCTATGGTGTATAGTTAAGGTCTGATCGAGTGTTTATATCTGAAAAAGTCTTTTGTATTTACAGTTCATTCCTTAATAGTTGTAAGCCATAATGAGGTCGACACAGATTGGAAATGTGAACATGAATGTTTCCTAGTAGACTAACCAGACACCTTCACTTGTTCAACCATTTTCCATGTTCATTTATAGTGATTGTCAATTCAAATTTGTAAAACTGTTTAGAATTAAGTCTGTGTTAGTAGGAAAAATACCGTTTCTGATGTTTAATTTAGCATTATTTGTTTTTTAGTTTAATAAAATAATCTTTTGTATTTTAATCGTTTTTTTTCTCCTAAAAATCATTTAAACGATGTTAAGTCATTACAGGAAAGATCATCACAGAAACTAAGGATAATGACTGGTTCTTCTCCAAAAACAAAAATTACAAGACTCGGCTTTTTACTTTTTATACAAAGACACAATTAACTTATTACCACTGACTTTTTCAGTCAGCCATATTTAATAAAGATGATTTACCACTAATGTTGATTATATCTCCACTAATTTTCAACTTGATAAGGATTAAAACAACAACTAACAATTATTACAAAAAATAACTTATCTTTAATTGCACTTAGTGAGACTTTTGTTTTTTCACATTTAAAGTCCTTGTGTCTTGAGTGTCCTTTTTAGACTTGAAGTAAATGTTGGAGATGATTCCAAGGGCCAACATGGTGAGTGTGGATATCACAGCAATGTATTCAGGACGGTTCTGGAAGGGTGTTCCGCATATAGTGTACCACTTGGCTGTGCCCTTCGGTACACCTCCTGGTGCGCAGTGGAAGTCGTAGTAACTTTCATCGTAGTCCTTAGCACACAGAAACTCTCTTTTACTCAATACCTAAAACATTAAAATTTTAATATCACTCATATTGCTGGTGGACCAATAATTCTAGGTGTCTAATGAAATTATATATACATTTGATTTTGTTTTTGATTGGAAGAACAGGCTTACCTACACACACAAAATTGAAATATTACTCACTGTACAGGTAAGCCTTCTATTTCTATCAAAGAATTTAATCAATTCTGGCCTGAACCCTTAAAACCTGTTCCCATATAATATGAGTGTTGTCTGTAAATTAACGTTTATTAAGCTCTTATCACAGTCAAGTTTGGTTTATTTTGTTTTTCTCACACTCTTGTTTTAGTCATACATTATCAGCTGCCACAGCATCTTGAGAACTTATCAAAAACAGCTTAGTTGGACAGAATAAATGTTGCACCAAGGCAAGCTGCCTCTTAAGACACAAAGAAGTGTGTAAACATTTACTGGCCAAATGCAACTGGTTCCATTCTGAGTTTGCAATGTGTGGACAATCTTTCTCACGGCCTAGTTTGTTAGAAGTCTATTATTACAAGTCAGTGGTAATTTTATCGTGAACCCGTGTATCCTCGACTGCTTTTTCTTACCCCTAATATTGTCTGGACAGGCCGAGTGAGATTGCAAGGTCCGATGGGTTCGTGAAGACCAACAGAAATTTCCTTCTCAGGCTGACCAAAGATGACTAGGCTGAGGAACACCAAGTAATGGACCAGGAGAGCCAGCAAAGGCAGCCATCTCCATCTTAACCCTGAATCAAACATAGTGTAACTTTACGAGTAGAAGTGTTTTTCCTTCCATGTTGTATCACAAAATCTTCTGATTCAAGAAATTCTCGGTAAATATAAACTCCATTGACATCACATAGTTTTAATTGTTAAAAATGTCAGTGTTATTGAAAAAGATGGAGAGACAATACTGATGACGTTTTCTAGAAGTTCTGAAGATCCCTTCAGCCTCATCTTCGTCATCTTCAACGATTTTTTTCAATGACTTCTTCTGTCAGTTCTTTATCGAGAAAAGACTTTGAAGCTAGGTTTAACTCTGAGATGAAGCTCAAGGCAATACTTTACTGTAATTTGTAAAAAAGTTCAATATGAGGTCAGCTAATTAGAAATAAAATGCAACCATCGATGAAAATAATTGCAGGTAGTATAGTACAACGATGTAAAGAACTACTGGATTGCGCTCTCAGTAGCACTGCGGACGCTGTTTTTGGTCTAGCTTCCCCCACCACTGGCAGTAGCCGACGCAGTCCATATACTCACCATTGTAAAACACACTTGTTTAAGTTGCTGTTCTATTGAAATATATAGATATAAAATATTGCTAATGCATGCCAAACTCTTTTTACTATTCTAAACTTTATGTCTTCTTCTTTTTTTGCAGAAAATAACGTATTTGAACTCTTAAAACCCCGACTACATTTGTCCAGTTTTTACCGCAGATCTATGCTTCACATTAACGCGATAGGCCTACTTATTTCTTTCTTTTTTGTGACTTATTTGTAAGATACATTGTCATTACACACTGAAAGAAAAAATTATCGCATTTAAGTCAAACATAACATTATGTCTTAGGCATAAACTTAGCAAAACTATTCTAAATGCTTATGTTACATTTTTTTGTTAAATAAAATAGGATTTCAATTACAAATATTGTACATTCTATTTCTCCATTGTAATCTATCTATACTATTATAAAAAAGAGGTGGTGTCTGTGTGTATATGAAAAGTAAACGCGAAAACTACTGGTCGGATCGGGCTGAAATTCGGCATGATGATAGCTCATATTCCCGATTAACATATAGGCATATTCTTATTTCAAAAATCCTTTCGGGCTCCGCCCCAGTGGCTCAAACTCAAAAAATACTGGTCGGATTGGGCTGAAATTTGGCATGATGATAGCTCACATTCCCGATTAACATATAGGCATATTCTTATTTCAAAAATCCTTTCGGCTCCGCCCCAGTGGCTCTGGAGTTTCCCATGTTAACCTTATGAGAAATGAAATTATTGAATCTTAACAGCTGTTTCAATTAAACAAGTTGGTTCTGTTCTGTGATGTTCAATAGCATTAAAGTTACAAGGATTACCAACAGGGTGCAGCACTAGCACTATTATTTCTTTTACATTTATGACAACAGCTAATTTGCAACCAAAAGGTGAGTGAGCGTAGCGAACGAACTTCAACCTGGAGGCGAGTGAGCGTAGCGAACGAGCTAACCTGAAGGCAAGTGAGCGTAGCGAACGAGCTAACCTGAAGGAAAGTGAGCGCAGCGAACGAGCTCCAACCTAAAGGTGAGTGAGCGTAGCGAACGAACTTCAAAAAGAACCGAAATTTCTTAAACCATGTCCTCACTCATAACTGCTATAAGCATTTGATACTTATATGCCAACCCCGTACGAAGGACGGGTACTCTGCTAGTCACTTATTATTTTACCTTGTACAATTTGGAACTAGCAATATCAGTTTTCTAAAAACACCCAAAAATTGGGTTTAGTGACTTTGTAGTTTTAATGAATTCAGATGGGCTATTTTCTGCAAGAAACAAAAGAGATATAAAGGTTTAAATAGTTTGACAAGTGTTGGCAATATTTCATCCCTATATATTTAAACTGAGCAGCAACTAAAAATGTGCGTTTTACAATTGCGAGTGTATAGGCTGCGTCGGCTTCTGCCAGCAGATGGTGGGGGAAGCTAGACCGCGCGGCCAACACTGAGCCAGCGATCCATCAGTTGTTTATATCGTTGGTACAGTATTTTTTTTTTTTTTTTTTTTTTTGTCCTAGGACGCTAGGCACGAGCCTGGAATTGTTTTTCACATTACTTCAGGCTAGACCTAGGGGTTGCGGCATTATCACTTAGATAAAATCCATTGGTGACTTGGCGGGGATCGAACCCGGGACCTCAGGGACTGAAGTCCCGCGCTCTAACCACTACGCCAGCTCGCTCCCCAAGTTGGTACAGTATAGTACCTATACTTACGGACTTCTCCATCTTTGGCTGGATATTTCTCGCCAGACCAAGCCAGGAGTAAAGCAATAGAGAAGAGTATAAAGAAGGTGACCTCCGAGTGGATTTTGTAGAGGTCGTGGAGAGGGTGGTATATCGGAACAAACAGTGCTATCCCTCCCAAAGGACCTAGGACTGCAGCTAGTATCATGGTTAGAAACTCCGCTCCAAATCTATCATGGGAAAAATCCGGTCAAAACTCATTTGATATATCTAACATGAATTATCATTTTTGTAAGAAATAGGTTTTGGCAGTCCCTTTTAACCTTGAGTTTCTTTGTCCACCTGGGATTCATAGTGTGCAGATTGTATCGAACAAGTGCAAAGAAAATGAACTGAATTGATCAAAGTGGTACGGGTACGCAAACCTCAAACATGCCTTGATTCTACAGACCACTGTGTTGCTGACTGAGCCACAGTGTCACCAATTTATTACTTTCAACACCATTAATTTATGTTAACTTGTCTCAGTTTTCTAAGCTACAAGAACACTTTTTAAAACTACACAATCTATATTATTGAAAGAATTAGTGAATTTTTTTATTCAGCAAATCAACCCCTAAATATTTATTTTTCATAGGGTAAAAAATTTAAGCTTTTATCCTCTAGATTTGCCTTTTGCGGGTTGGGATGATATCCCGTAATAGCCTTTTGTCTTATAGGCTTTAAAAATTTCTGAGTTTGTGCTGAATTCTGTTGTCAATCATCTGAACTTTTTCAAGTTTAACTTACATTTGTTTACATCAAAACAGATGACCATGATACAATTTTGTTTACATCCTTACAAAAATGAGGTTATTGTTAAAGTTGGTGATTAGTGAATTCAAGTAAAATATTGTAGGCCTTATTTCTTGAGCATGTAAAGAAGACAATGATGTTAGATTCTGTGTTTTCATAGTATGTTTCATTAGTATTTGTAATTTTTCTAAGATGCCTCAAAGAGATCGTGCACACAATGAAAATAATAGGGCAAGCAATGTAAATAATAGGGATATGATAAGAAATAATCGTTTTCACCCTTATCAACCGCCCTTAGCCGTGGCCAATTCAGTAACTCTTTTTGAACTTGGACTAGTGAATGAAGTAGTATGTATGCTGTTTGTGATGCTTTATATTGTGTTCACTGTTTTATACATGATTTCATATTTTATTAGAAAAACTACTTTCTATATTCAGGGTTTGCAAAAAGTCAGTGGTAAGTAATGATTTAGTAAAAATAGATTATTTTCTACTTAACTCGGAGCAGTAGAAAATTGTAAATTAATTCAAATATAACACAGATTTTGAAGTTACAAAGTGACGCTGGCTGCTAGTTTTCTTTAAATCTCACTCAAGTCTTCTACATTTTAAATTTACCAAAATCAATGTTTATATGCTCAAAAGAGGTATATGATATTCACTCACTACTTAGTTCTGTAATACATTGTTAGAGGAGCAATATCAATTTTGTAAAGAGAATGACAGTTCACCTGGAGGATTGCCATTTAGCAGTTTTGCGATCAAGCCATTTGCGAACAGTGTGGAACCAGAATGTGAAGCTAGCTGCGAAGGTGAGATGGAAGTAGTAAGAGTTCCACGGCACCCAGTAGTGACGGTCTGCAATGTTGGGGTCGGTGTCATGCCAGGACCAGTGAACAAACTTGACACTGACAATGTCGTACGGTATGTCTATCAACACTACCAGCAGACCAACTGGAAAAGTATAAACATGTGTGCTGTTACTGCGAAAGTAGATTGAAGAAATACGGATGAAAAAAGTAAATATATGGTGAAAGCAGACATTTGAATTAATTGTCTAAGTCAGAAAAATTACAATGAAAGGAGAGTGTAAAATACTTAACGGTTGGTTTATTCTTCATTGTAAGTGGCCCTCTTTTCCACAATAAAATTAATAATTATACATCTTAAAGAGGCGACTGCTAGGTTCTATTCTTGGCCATGCCAAACAGTATGTTTTTCACATGTCGTCCCATATAGCTGGCTGTCTTTTATTTCGAGTTAATAGCAAAATCCTGAGGTCTATAGATGCATTAGAGGCTCCGACCGAGGGCACACCAAATCAAATCACACTATTGGGTGAGAATCTAGTGGTGATTGACAATGAATTTGTGTTTTTTTAATTCAGTTACCATCATCGACTGAGTTTGTATGTTATCATACCTGCAAAGGGCTCTGCCCACCTTGGAAGTTTCAACTGAGCAGCGGCTATGGATGCCTGATAGATGAAGCACGGATCTAAACAAACATGATCATTAATAACAAATTATTTTGGTTAATTTTTACTTTCTCCCCCTATACCATAGTATATGGAGAAAGTATTGTTTTCGTCAAAATTTTCGAGTTTGAGTTTTGAGTGGATATATTCGTTTTGGGTCCCCCTGGACCCAAAAAAGTGGTTTTCGAAGTGATGTCTGTGTGTGTGTGTGTGTGTGTGTGTGTGTGTGTGTGTGTCTGTGTGTCTGGATGTGTACAGAGCTAGAGACTACACCTGTGGTCCGATTTCGATGAAATTTGGTATGTAGGTTCTAATCCATGGTATCTCCAGGCGTTTTTTTCATTTTTTTGAAATTTTGATTTTTAATGGGGATTTTCCCATAAAAACCCATAAAAAACCAGAAAAATCGGATTTTCTCAAAAATGGCCCGAATGATTTTGATAAAAATTTAGTATGTTGTAGCCCTTTAAATTCTAAACAAAATGGTACAAATCCCATTTCTGTAAAAATTACGGTTCAAAAGGTATGGTAAATTATGTTATTTTCCCATAAAAATTCCATAAAATAACAAAAAATAGGATTTTAGACAAAAAATCCGTTTTTATTTAACATAGTATGTTATGATCCTTACAATTTTGATAGTTTTTCTCATTTCTTAGAAATTTTTATTTTTAATAGGTATTTTCCCATAAAACCCCATAAAATGACGGAAAAAAGATTTTCCCAAAAATGGCCTGAACGATTTCGATAAAAATTTAGTATTTTATAGTCTTTTATATTCTGAACAAAATGGTACAAATCCCATCTCTGTAAAAATTACGGTTCAAAAGTTATTGTAAATTATGTTATTTCCCCATTAAAAACCCCATAAAATAACGGAAAATCATATTTTCCCAATATTAGCTCGAACGATTTTGATAAAAATTTAGTATGTTATAGTCCTTTAAATTCTGAAGAAAATCTTACAAATCCCATTTCCGTATATTTACTCTCACCGCTTACACATGATAAAGGTTGTTGACAAACTTATGGGAGAAAGTATGTGTCAGAATGCTGATACCGTTTATTTAACCTACCATAGTGGTTAGCTTCTTGGCCTTCGGTGTGGGAGAATCGTTTCGATTCCTGGCACGCATTTGGTTTGGACCACTTCCCTAAATACATTATTTTATTACACTGTACATTTCCACAAGCATGGACAAAAAACCGTATAGGTATATTAATATTCCATTGTTTTAGCTGTTTCCATCGGCTAGTTTGATAAATCCTCAAAAGGCTTTGGAATAGTTTTTTTTTTTTTTTTTTCACTTAAAAAATAGACCAAGCTGGACATTGATCCTCTTGGGTAAGTAATAATCTGGTTAAAGAACTAGTAAGTCAGTGGCAAAGCTATAGAAAAGGTGTTACTCCCATTTTCCACTTTAACTTGGCTTAAAATAAAATTTCCTAAATTTGACCTAATTCAGGTCTATTTTTTCACAGTGTAATATTCTATTTCTATTTTTTAATATTACAAAACAATGTTAAACACATTATTGTGGAAATGGCGAGGACCAAACACTTAATTTTGACTACTGGTCTAATATTTTTCAAAAAAGTTCATTGTCGTTTGCACAGAATCAACTTAAGTGTCATAGTTCACATCTCAGTATAAGATATGCCTTTGTTCTGAGGTGGTATTTTATAAAACAGTTCAATCTTTGAGGAAAAACGTACTAATTTAAGTAATCTGTGTACTTACAGAGGAATATTATATGTAAAGGAAGTCTGCGTCCAAGAAAAATAAGTGGAGACTGAGAGTGCCAGAAGTTGTCAACATCGGGCAGTACATAGCAGAGTGACTCTACCACCAACCCGTGCAGTAAAGTCGCTAGCCACAGATATGGTAGTCTTCCTCTCCCCCGCAGGGCTGTGTACAGACATCAGGTAAAGTGAGGAGTATAAATAAATAATATCAGCAAACTAACATACTTCCCCATTAGCGTGTTGAATACTTTTGGACGTTGTTCTCTTAAAAATGTTAAAAACTGACAACTGCGTAGGTATATAAAATGCAAAAAGTGCTGAGAAGCTGGTTAGGGAGGGCCAACACACCAAATACATCACAGGTGTAGTCTGATAGCTGTACACTTTTAAAATGTATGAGTTTATGGGGATTGCAATAAAAATTGCAACAACTTTTGAACCATAATTTTAACAGCGTGGGGAATTGAACCATTTTATTTAGGGGTGAAAATACTATAACGTTCTAAATTTCAATGAAAGCACCATCAAAATTGAAAATACCCCCGCCGCAGCAAACCTGCCTACTAAGTGAATTTCCATTTGTCTTAATTGATTTTCAATTAAATATATTTTAATAACATTAGGTTTAACGAGTACCTAGGTTTGCTGCTACAAGGAAACTAATAAAGTGTGTTTTTTTGTAAAATATTGATAGCTTAGTACAAAATAAATAAATTTGATCAAAATACAAAATATATCCATAAACAAGCAAACTACAACATTTGACAATATTCTCCATACAAATAGCATGGGAATTTTAAATTTACAATTTTTTTAATTTTCTCTGTTACTATTAACCGAACAAAAATACTTTTATATAGGTACTAAATTAATTGTTTTTTTTTAAGCTCTTTAAAAAGGTCTAAAGAGAAATTGGGAAATTTTGTGTTTTGAGGGTCAAAAGTGAGAACAACCAATTTTTACCCCATAAAACCCCCCGTAAAGCCCCGTTCCTTTGGTCCGATCATGCTGGTTCGCGAACTCATTCAAGTTTATCCCGCTTTACACCTTTAAACCAAATTTCATCAAAATCGGACAAAAATTACTCAAGTTATCGCGTTCACGGACGTATATATATATATATTTATATATAAATATATATTTATATATACATATATAAACATTTGAACGAATGGTGTTTTTGGCCTCTGGGGACATCAAAATGAAAAAGTAAACCGGTCCTGGGTCTAGGTCTTATCGTGCCACCTACGGTAATACAGTAGACCCCCTCTTAACCGACCCTAATGGGCCCGGACCTAGGTCGGATGATTCAAAAGGTCGGATAAAACGGACAATCCCTAAAATCATAACATAATAAAGTGCTATTCATTTGGAATTATATAATCATTATTTTGAAGTCATACTTGCATTATTTATAAAATAAACTACTCTTATCTCCTTTTTCAGATTGATAGAAATGTCACAAATAAACACAAAAACGGTTAAGTCAAATAGGCCCACTTTCAGTGAATATATTACAATATTAGGCAAGAGTCAATAAAATTCCTATTCTAATAACTTTACTACTGTGATGTATTAATTAATGCTTTCCAAATACATCGTAATACAGTAAAGAACCTTTTGTCGTCATTAAAGATACAAGCGACCATTTTGTTACAAGACAGGACGTTTATTTATAGCCTCTCACTGGAGGCTTGAGGCACAAAAACTATCTTGACCTTGGAGTTGTTAACACCCCTTCCCTGCCCTCCCTACAAGTTGCATTGTTTGTTTACTCCAGCGATAAGATAATCAGTTCCCAAAATCGCAACGCACTTAATGATGTTATAAATTTGCCGCACAGATAACAAATCAGATCAGATGTGCTCGAGCTACGAACGATGATGACAAACTGACAATAGGCTATGCTATATTTTTTGTGATCATCACAAAATAACTTATTGTTAGTCATATCCTGTGGAGATAATCGTATGGGTAAGTTCTCATCGCCCAGCGTGGGAGCGGAAATGCCGAGATTCCTAGAAAGCGGCGGTTAAACCGAGCTGCTCTCAAAGCAAGGTCGGTTAAAACAAACTGTATTATTTTACGATCAAAGGCGGATAATCCGATTATCGGTTAATACGAGGTCGGTTAAGAGGGGGTCTACTGTAGCTACTTTCCTATAAGGAAATTTGCTAAAAAAACCCATTTTAAAACCAAGAGTGAATGATGAGTAGAATGTTGTGAGATTTTATTTAGGGGTGAAAAGACTATAACGTTCAAAATTTCAATGAAAGCACCATCAAAATTGAAAAAAAACCCATTTTTAACCCAAGAGTGAATGATGAGTAGAATGTTGTGAGATGATCTGTGTAGTATTGTTACTGACTAAGATCAGATGTTTCATCAGCCAGGATCATTTATTTAAAGCCCAATGATCAGGGAAAGCTGGGTTCAGTTTCGAACCATTAAAAAACTACTGACTTTTCTCAGGATCGATCTGGCAACCTTTTGATTGTAAGGCGAGCAAAACAGTCAGCTGCCCAGCAAGTCATTATAATATCAACATCAATTTCCTTTGTACTTTTACATAACAAATCGGAAAGGGGTAACAATGTTATAATACTTTTTTTATTATTTAAAAGATGTGTTAAAATATTAAACGTAATATTGAACAGTGTTGTCATTGTAAATGTGGGATGTGTTTTACTTATCCTGTATAATTGTTGCTGGTAGTTTGTCAAAAAGAATTGTTTGTGACTCACGTGGGAATATTTTACAGAATCTGTACTCGTATGAAATCCTGCAGGAACTATCATTCTCACACCATAAACATCATTTCTTGCCTTTGTAACGTAATAATACTTACCATGTAATAGAGTGAGAATGCCGCCCAGAAGAAACGAAGCTTGAACTATCAGATATGTTGGCTGATTTTTCAGCAATGGCTCAACTGGGGTGTAATGCACAAACCAGTCCCAAAACTAAAACATTTTTTTTAAATTCATTGTTAAAAATGTAAGACTCCCAATTATTTGTACATTTAAAAATTTGTTATTAAAAATATAATTTATACATTACGGTAATTTGTTTACCGTCCCATTCCCTCAAATCAAGAAAACAGTTTTGACCTTTTATGTTCTTAACTATGGATTTCAAATACAGTATTAATACATATTTCATATTTGTTTATAAATCATAATGGATAGCTCAAAAATATATTTTTTTTCTTTTTCTTATCCTAGGACGCTAGGCACGAGCCTGGGATTGTTTTTCACATAACTTCAGACTAGACCTAGGGGTTGCAGGTTGCATCATTATCACTTAGATAAAATCCATTGGTGACTTCAGCGCTAAAATGCATACCATATCTAAACAGGGTTTATGTGTAAATGTTCATACTTCTTTAAACGGAATTTTTTTTTATAAAAAAATATAATACATTTTTAAAATAAGCTAAAGAAATTAATTGTAATTACTGTGCTACTTTAATTTTAAAGATAAGGGACACAATGTTTTATATTTTTTTCCTTAAACAATGACCACAAATTTTACTGTATCACTTTAATAATACTGTATGGAAATACATATTTAGTTTTCGTGTCCCTACGGAAGTTAATTTAAATAATCTCGTTCATCCAGATGTTGATAAATACATAATTAAGACACCTTAAAAAGCTTCAGCACACACTTTTATAATACACTATTAATATACCTGTATTTTATTACTGGTACATGAATAATAATTATGAATTAAACCTTCTAGAAAAATTAACAAAACTTTACCGAGCGAGTCAAAATTATTACCTGAAATTTATTACAAGAGATTACTGAAAGCATTATCAAATTGGTTATTTATCTATTTGAACTAATTAATACATTACCAAGTTATTTTAATGAGCCACACGTACCCCATCAAAGTGTAAATCTGCCAGCACCCTGTTATCCATTATCACAGATTGAGTTTTACCTCCACACCAACACCTACAGACTCCACACTAACCAATTGGTACTGATTGAACAGCTGTTGGTACTGCTTATCAAAGAGACAATAATTAACATTTCTTTCTGATAATCCCACTTATTAATCTTATCATTTTTTAATCGGGTTCAATTTAGTCTCATGTGGTTTCTAGTAGCTTATCCTTTGACTTTTGACTTATTTTCTGCCTTGTCGATAGTTTTGTCATGTGTATAGTTCTTGCTGATTATTTTTACCAGACAATTGCTATTTTAAGGTTAAAGATTAGTGATACTTAAAATATAGATTTTGGTTGGATTTTTGTTTGGTTATATTCAAACTCTAAAATTTTATCAGCAACAAATTGAATTTACTGCACCATAGCACTCATTTAATAGCATTTAATTAATTAGCATTTAATTAATTAGCATTATTAATTAGCATTTAATAGCACGGATTAAATTTAGATTTAAGATTGTAATGTTCAAAACGTGCAGAATTGCCAAATTTTTTAAAACTATTTTTGCGATAAAAAAAGTTGTTTCTAGTCAGTCATAATTTGTACTTGGATGTCCCCAGTATATTCTGGACTTGTTTAAAAAGGGGCAGTTAAGTAAGATAGGTTCAGGAAAATATTAAGACCCATGGTGTGCTAGATTGGTTTCACCAAAACATCTCGAGTCCTCTCCTAGAGTTTAGAAAATATGATGTTTAAGAGTATTTAAATTGGTTTAGGAAAATGCTTAAACAACTACAGTCTACTGAATTCGTTCATGAAAAAAGTTGAAGATCAACTAGTAGGTTCTGTGTTCATTTGGAAAAGTGTTGGAAGATCTAAGAAACTATTTATTGCATTATTAGCAAATCCCCTGACCATATCAGGCTACAAAATAGGAAGTTGCTACACTACCCATTGGTGTATTTTATTTCCTAATACAAAACAAGCTAAATCAAATACCCAGTGATTCCATACAATTTTTATTTTTTTCATAGGATTGCCCAAGGTAAATATTGTTAGTTTGTGATTAAAAAAAGGAACGTAACTATTTTACTCTGTTTTCAGAGTCCCAGATTTTACAGACGTCTGTTAACAGAAACTTCTGTGACAACAGCTGAATCAACCTCTCGGAACACTTATGCTTACTATCTCTTCTGTACTTTAAGACTTCTAACTTTACTTACTTCTTTATACTTGTAACTTTAAGACATCTGCTCTTTCCATGCATTATCATGTTATCCACAATACAATAATACATTTTTTTTACTTTCTCCCCCAGAAGAAAGTTATTTTTTGGGCAAATTTATTGAGTTCGAGTTTTGGGTGTAAACATTCGTTTTAGGTCCCCCTGAAAACAAAAAAGTGGTTTTTGAAGTAATATGTGTTTACTGTGTGTATATGTGGATGTGTGTGTGGATTTGTACAGATCTAACAGACTCCACCTGTGGCCTGATTTTGATGAAAATTTGATATGTAACAATCTCCTGGTGTTTTTATTTTTTGTGGTGATTTTCCCATAAAAAAAAACAGAAAAATGATTTTCACTCAAACGTGTTTTTGATTAAAATTGAGTATGTTATGGTTCTTTTAACTCTTAACAAAATGGTACAACCTTAATGCTGTAAAAAATTTGGTTCAAAAGTTATTTTAACTTATCAAATTTTCCCCATGAAATATGTAAAGACCCTCCCACCTACTGCTTGCCTATGACAAGGGTTGTTGACAAGCAAATAGGGGAAAGTTTGTGTGAGATTGCTGATACTGTTTATTTTAAGACTGTTACCGAAGAAAAATTACATTTGGGATACAATTAATAAATGCATGCAGTAATTTACATGAATATTGTTCTGTAAAGTTTGCCTGCGTCTGTGTGAAGTAGGCCAAATGTTTTACTTCTGTGATATGTGTCAGGCCTATCCCACTAGATCAGGCACTCTTGGTTTGACCAACTGTTAACTTATTATGATTTATTATTGTTTGAACGTTTGAAATATTTAATGTTTTTTTACTACAGCTTGTGTTTTGATAAATTTGCCTTATGTGATATAAAAGAGTAATATCTACATGAGCTTACAATTTTACAATCACCGTATAGAATCACAGAGTTGTCTGTGATGGAATACTAGAATGTAGTTCTATAGAATATGAAAAAATGCAGAGTTTTGTTTTCAAAACTTGATTAAAGTGGTACTTTACTTCAGTGATGAAATGTCTTTATACCATCTGAAAATTGATTGTAGTTGCTCATCAGTTTTGGCAAGGAGAAAGAAGAATTTGATCTTTGAGTGTTTTCCGTTGGCTTTTCTGTGGCAATTCTCACAGGTTTCCATTTAGCAAAATACTAAGACTAGACCCTCAAACACCTTTAATTCCCGAGCATGCATTAAGCTTCTCTAACAGTATTTTCAAAAGTATTGTGTTGGATCTTATATAAATCCCCACGGACTAAAGCAATGATTACTTTTAATCTGTGCATTCAGATAGGGCTCTGTGTAGAGAGGATGGGAGTTGCTTCTTGGTAGCAACTAGCAACGGCTCCATCTCTTCTAGCCTCCCAGATGAAGATACTCGACTGTGTAATAATGGGTGTATTGGAAACTTTAAGTGATGACCGGATGTTCAGTGCCATTATTTTATTATTTTCTGCCTTCTCCAACCTTTCTACTTATCTAACCTTGCGTTTAGGCCTGATAATCTATTGTACTGAAGGTTTAAACCTTAAATATAATAATCTTCTCTGCCAAATATCAGAAGACTGGTTGGACACAGATGACTTTGACATTCGAGACAATGGTCCTGGCTAAATCAAACAGCTGATTTAGTATATCTAGTTTATCTTACAATACAAACCTTTGTGACTGTATGGGGGGGGGGGGGCTTCTTGAAGAGCTTCAACTCCTTCTGGAGTTATCGATTATCTTATTCCATTAATACTCATCCTCCATTAATATTCAGTTTAATATACTCACAGGTCCGGGGATTGTATGTGACGATCTTTACCCGGCTACCCCCTTCCTTTCTGGGGAATTGTTTTCTTCCTTACCCCTGGGACTAAGGCCCACCTAGCCCCTTTACTAAAGTGGCATTGAATACTCAATGTTTATTGCTGTCTTAATAAAATGTTTAAGTGACGATATTCAAGTTTATTCACATCTGCAAATAACTTTAACTTCTGTCAGTGTCCTTTTAGTATTAAAATAACTGCTTGTTGAGGATTTGAACAGCGCATCTCTCCTGGGCGATAGAGTGGAGTTACGAGGAGAGACCACAAAGATTCCTAGTATTTTACTTGTTCACTTAACTGTTCCTTAGATGATTTTTTACTTTGTGAATACAAATTGTCGCGGGAATACAACACCGTCTGGCCAATGATAACGTACACACTGTAGTTGCTATCGATGTTTCCTGATTGCCGGTCCGTCATGCGGTCACTACCTTTGTCTGTCTTCATTGCTTTATTTTTTTATGTTTGTATTGGAGTACAAAAAAGGATAGGTAGGTCTAAACTTTGTTAATTGAGCGGAGTGAGCGAAGCTCTTATACGTTGACTTTTATGCATTTCGTAATACGCAAACTCCTCCTAGACGGCTGAATCAATCGTTTTCAAATTTTGCATGGTGATAAAGACCATATCGGTGAGTGCCAACATCTATATGGCGTTAAAAAAGTCTCTCAGGAATCCGCCCCACTGGGTCTCAAAGTTTCAATGTAATCCTTATGGAAGCAGTATTTGACACAAAAACAAAGACATATGATCAGCTGTTGACTTTTGAATGCAGTAGATAAATAAATAGCTGATAGCATTATTCCACAGATATTAGAACATAAACGGTGGTATGGATCATAAATATAATCAAATGAACACACTAGCTTGAGGTCCGTGACGTAGGAAGTGGTGAAGGAAGTAGTCAAGGTGAGCAGTCTGGAGTGTATAAACTGTTTAAAACGATTAGATTTAGGTAGGTATCTGCATTCCTAAAATTCTATAGGAAGAGAGGAAAACGGGTCCGTGACGTAGGAAGTGGTGAAGGAAGTAGTCAAGGCGATCTGCCCGGAGTGTGGGAACTGTTTATGACGATTAGATTAAGGTATCTGCATTCCTAAAATTCTATGGGAAGGGAGGAAAACGGGTCCGCGACGTAGGAAGTGGTGAAGGAAATAGTCAAGGCGAGCTGTCCGGAGTGTGGGAACTGTTTATGACGATTAGATTAAGGTATCTGCATTCCTAAAATTCTATGGGAAGGGAGGAAAACGGGTCCGCGACGTAGGAAGTGGTGAAGGAAATAGTCAAGGCGAGCTGTCCGGAGTGTGGAAACTGTTTATGACTATTCGGTTAAGGTATCTACAATCCTAAAATGCTATGGGACGGGAGGAAAACAGGTCCGCGATGTACAAAGTGGTGAAGAAAGTAGTGAAGGCGAGCTGCCTGGAGTGTGGGATCTGTTTATGACCAATAGATTAAGGTATTTGCATTCCAATAATGCTAAGGGAAGGGAGGTAAACAGGTCTGTGACGTAGGAAGTGATGAAGGAAGCAGTAAAGGTGAGTTTTTCGGAGGGTGGGAACTGTTTATGACGATTAGATTAAGGATCTTGCTATCTACAATCTTAAAATGCTATGGGAAGAGAGGGAAACCGGTCTGCGAGGTGAGAAGAGGTGAAGGAAGAAGTATGGTGAGCAGTGTGGAGTTTGGGAATTGGTAGCAGTTAGATTAATGTATCTGCAATGCTGAAATGCTATGAGAAGGGATGGAAGCATGCCCACGACATAGAAAATGGTGAAAGAAGTAGTAAAGGCTAGCAGTGCGGAGTGTGGGCAATGTTTGTGGCAATTAGATTAACGTATCTAAAATACTAAAATGCTATGGAAAGTGATGAAAACAGGTCCATGATGTAGGAAGTGGCCTAGGAATTAGTAAAGTATGAACATATTGTGAGAACCGTCTGTGGCAGTTAGATTAATGTATCTTCAATCGTAAAATGCTATGAGAAGGGAAGGAAACAGGCCCCACGACGTAGGAAGTGGTGAAGGAAGTAGTAAAGACTGGCATTGCAGAGTGAGGGAACCGTTTGGGCAGTTAGATAAATGTATCTAATACTTAAATGCTATGAGAAGGGAAGGAAACAGTCCTATGACGTAGGAAATGGTGAAGGAAGTAGTAAGGCTTGCAGTGCAGAGTGTGGGAACTGTCTTTGGCAATTACATTAATGTATCTGCAATCCTAAAATGCTATGGGTGATATGTTGGACAGCGAGATGAGTTAGGATTAAAAGACACAGACAAGACCACATTGTACAACGACAAACGACATCTTTATTTAAATGACCAACAAGAGACAACTTCCGTTTTCTACATCACAATCCCAAAGGCTTATACAGTAAAGTTTCATTGAGGCCTAGGCCATAGATTAACCATATGTAATATATATATAAAGATACATCATTGCCCTCCACTTTAATTAACAAAAATGAATAATTAGGTTAGGCCTACATTTTGGAATTAACATAACAACATTAACACAACCTTTTAGTCATATTCTGAGAAGGTAAATCTTTTAGGTGGCTTAATGACTCTCCCTTTACTTGAGACATTAGGCAATGGAGTGTCTCTCATGTTAAAGCTAGGCCTAGGTGGAGACCAGGGTGATGTTTGGTTGGATTCAGATTGAGTAGCAACAGGGGAACATCCAGGAGGGATAGGTCTTGGCGGAGTGCTTGGATTTCTAGTAACAGGTTTAGGAGCACTAAGAACTAGTCCTTTCAGGACACTACCAGTAGAAAAACACACTTTCAACTGATTTACATGGACTTTATATATAAAGTATAAAGTATTATATATAATTTTATTTATTTATATATAATATAAAGTATTATATATTATATATATAAAGTATTATATATACTTCATTATATATATAAAGAGAGGGAAACAGCTCCACGACGTAGGGGGTGGTGAAGGAAGTAGTAATGGTGGGCAGTGTTGAGTGTGGGAATGGATTAATGTATCTGCAATTCTAAAATGCTATGGGAAGAGACTGTAGACTGAAGGTTAAAATGATTATGAAGCACAAATCGTTACATATTTCGATACGTGTTCAATCGTTTACAATAGAAATTTACAACTGAGTTGACAACAGCTGAGTTTTACTCCATAGAGGCTTAAACGAATTTTATTCCCTAAAGAATAAAAATGCTACTTTAGACCCGCAACGCATGCACCAATGAAGACTGTTTTTACTGCAGTATGACAAAAACAATATAATATGAACCCTTGATGACTCCGCTCAATTTTAAAACGTTTTTATTAGCTCGCTTTCTTGTCCGGTACAAATTTTGAAATCAATTTTATACTAACTTCCCGACGAGCTAGAGACTCGAAACTTGAAACATAGCTCACAAATGGAAGACAATGCAATATTATATCATTTAATTTTCATATTTCCCTTGGACTACGCCCCATGGGCTAGTTTTTATTAGCTCGCTTTCCTACAAATTTTGATATCAATTTTAAACGAAGTTCCCGATGAGCTAGAGACTTGAAACTTGAAACATAGCTCACAAATGGATGACAATGCAATATTATATCATTTAATTTTCATATTTCCCTTGGACTACGCCCCATGGGCTTGTTTTTATTAGCTCGCTTTCCTACAAATTTTGATATCAATTTTAAACGAAGTTCCCGATGAGCTAGAGACTTGAAACTTGAAACATAGCTCACAAATGGATGACAATGCAATATTATATCATTTAATTTTCATATTTCCCTTGGACTACGCCCCATGGGCTTGTTTTTATTAGCTCGCTTTCCTACAAATTTTGATATCAATTTAAACGAAGTTCCCGATGAGCTAGAGACTTGAAACTTGAAACATAGCTCACAAATGGATGACAATGCAATATTATATCATTTAGTTTTCATATTTCCCTTGGGCTACGTCCCTTTGGCTTCCAAATATTCCATGTTTACATTTTAAAAGAATGTAAACATATAAATTAATTTAAGTCAGCTGTAAATACTTAATTTGACAGTTAGAAGAGCAGAGGTTAAGAGGTACAGGTTCTGCTCCCGAGATACTCTAAAAATATAAAACAATCAATCAATTCAAAGTAAAGATAAAATATCTGATTGCAGATAATTAGGTTTTGGATTTTAGTTATGTATTAAGAGGCTATATAAAATAGATTTAACATATTTTTACACATTAAAGAATAAAAACTAGGGAATAGAATAAATCATAGGGATGTTGCACTGTTTTTTATACTGTATATTAAAAATAATTTATAAATAAAAACACTTTTTAAAAATGCTACGTTTTTAAACGTACTAAAAAGTATAAAATAATTTATACAATTTTGAGAGAATAAATACTTGTAAGATTTAAAACGAAAAACGTGGGGTGCATGCAATAGATCATAATAGTTCAATAGGTTAATTGTAAGTTAATTGTAAATCAGCATGCGCCCCACGTTTTTCGTTTTAAATTTTACAAGTATTTATTCTCTCAAAATTGTATAAATTATTTTATACTTTTTAGTACGTTTAAAAACGTGGCATTTTTAAAAAGTGTTTTTATTTATAAATTTTGTGGATGCATCTGCAAACGCCACCTAGTTTATTCAATGATTGTAGTTAGGTTTCATAAGATGTTTTGGTGCTTTCAAAGAAATGGGATTTTGTAAATTGAATCCACCCTGAAAATGTTAAAAAACATTTTATGATGTTTTGTTTGCCAAAAATAGTTAATTCCAAGATAATAAAAACAATTTTTGATTGTTTCCCTACTTTCTTTATTTTTACTTTATTTACTACTACTTAGATACTTCCTTACCTACTCCAAATTACTAAGTATTCTTTTTATTGTTCATTAGAAATTGTATAAAATCTATACTATTATAAAAAAGAGGTGGTTGCTGTATGTATGGGAAAAGTAAACGCGAAAAATACTGGTCGGATCGGGCTGAAATTCGGCATGATGATAGCTCACATTCCCGATTAACATATAGGCATATTTTTATCCCAAAAATCCTTTCGGGCTCCGCCCCAGTGGCTCTGGAGTTTCCCATGTTAACCTTATGAGAAATGAAATTATTGAATCTTAACAGCTGTTTCAATTAAACAAGTTGGTTCTGTTCTGTGATGTTCAATAGCATTAAAGTTACAAGGATTACCAACAGGGTGCAGCACTAGCACTATTATTTCTTTTACATTTATGACAACAGCTAATTTGCAACCAAAAGGTGAGTGAGCGTAGCGAACGAACTTCAACCTGGAGGCGAGTGAGCGTAGCGAACGAGCTAACCTGAAGGCAAGGGAGCGTAGCGAACGAGCTAACCTGAAGGAAAGTGAGCGCAGCGAACGAGCTCCAACCTAAAGGTGAGTGAGCGTAGCGAACGAACTTCAACCAGGACGTGATTGAGCCATGCAAACGAGATCATCTTGAAAATTAAGAAGTTAAACGGGGCAAAGCTTGAGTATAATTGCAATAAGAATTTTATACTTATATTCCAACCCCGTACGAAGGACGGGTACTCTGCTAGTTGTTTATAAACTTGCCAAAATATAAGAAAATAGAGTAAGTCTTTAGCTATAAACATGAAAGATTTATGGAAACAATGGTTGAAACTTGCGTTTTAAGGCCTGCAGTTTACAAGTGATGCTCTTTATGGGCCTGAGATATAGTTGTGCTCCCTACAAACCTACACCTCTTGCACCCCTGGTCCAATTTATTATTCCTGACACTGAGATACTGGTTTATTAGTGGTTTATACAGTGTTTATTAGACACTGGTTTATGCATATTTTGTGCATCCCTGACCACCAGAAAGCTCACAGCAGAAAATTCAAGAATCCACTCCCACCTCCACTGACAAATAACCTTTAATTCTGCTTACGGCATCCTCACTTTATAAATATTCTTACTTACTTACTCCGATGGCCATGGATACCCTAGGTGGTATTTGGCATCGCCAACAAGTTGCCTCCATATCTCCTTATTCTCTGAATGTTCTTTCCTTGCTCTTCGCAAATCTTTCTCCACCTGGTCCTTCCAGTTCCATTGATTCTTGGATCTTCTTCCTGCTGGGTTTTGTCTCCAAACTTCTTTAATTAGTTTGCCATCTTCCCTCCTAAATACACGGCCAGCCCACCTTAGTCTTCTGCTCTTTGCTTCTCTTACTATGTCTGGGGAATGGTACATTTTTTGGTTGTGCCTAATTCTCCATCCTTTTCCCTCTCTAACAGGTCTAAATCTTTTTCTCAAAACTCTGTTTTCAAAAAGGAAGGCAGCTTCGTTGGTTCTCTAAGACTCATTGTTTGAGTTTCGACCTCAGTGTCACATGACTAATCTGAAACTTGAGACTTGTACCATAGATAAAAGGAGTGCTTGTACTCACTTGAATTTCCAACAGCTTCAGTTGAACCTATTCACAAATAAACCAGTCATCATGACCCAGTTGTCAACGATATCACAGGATATAAGGTTATTGCTGTGCTATCGTCAATATCACACAATATAAGAATATCGCTGTGCTATCGTCGATATCACAGTTATCACAGCCTCTTTTGTCATCAAACGATATCAGATATACTATAAATATAGCACTATATCAATGTGGGCATAACAAAAGACATCTAAGCAGCGATGAGCGCTGGCCACTGGTGATTACAGATTGCCCTACGCAAGACTTGAACATTCCAGGACAACAAATTCCCAATTTTTGGTTGGTAGTACCTAATTTTAAAATTAGTCTTTGATCCGATTATCCTCAATCCCCTCTGTAGGGATGCTCAGCTCAAGCCTTATTCGCTCAGAGGGTTAATATTATTTAATTATATAATGAAACATGAAACGTAAGTATAAAAGTAAATCGGTCCAGGGTGTAAGTCTTCCCTCTACGGTAATACACTTATGGTAACAGCTACTTCCCCAAAGGGAAATTAGCTAACAATGCCTGTACTATATAGAGGGTGGAAAAAAGTCCTGGGACAGTTAAACATTTAAAAAAAATATTCAAGATAGAGCTACAAAACTTGGTACAAAAAGTTACTGGGCATTAAAACATATTATTCAGTGATACGCCATCTCCTCCAGGGGGACGGCCTGGTAGGAGTCAGAAGAAAATCTTAAATGTAAGCATAGGTTGATATGCGCGTCAAATTAAAATCTTTGTTAGTAAAATCATAGACAAAAAGAGCCGCAAACGCAAAAACGGATAACCGAGTAAAAAATAACAGCTGTTCAAAGATTCCTCGAATTTGCAATGCACCTCCTCATTTATACGCTCATTTTACATGCATCTCCTCAGGGAGGTAGCCAGAAGTGGGAAGAAAATCATCAATGTAAGGAAAGGTGAATATTGAATTAAAGGTCTTTTTAGTAGAATACAATACCACAAATTTTAACTCAAAAGAACTACTGAGTAAAAAATGGCAGACGTTTAAAGACTCAAAATAGTAGATTCAAGAAATCTTTGAACGGCTGCCATTTTTAACTTCCATTTGAGTTCAAATTTGCGGCATTTTATTCTACTGGTAAATTATTTAAATGTGCATATCAACCTATACTTAAGATTTATTTCTGACTACTACCAGAATCTAAGCCCTCCCCCTACCCTAAGGGGGTAGCGTGTCATTGAATGATGAGTAAAAATTATTTTAATGCACAGTACCGGTAACTTGGTACAAGTTTTTGTAGCTTTATCTTGATTATTTTTTTAATGTTTATAACGGTCCCAGGACGTATTTTCCACCCTGTAAAATTTAATTGTAGAAACAATCATTGTTCTAGGTGTTTCTGATTAAGAGAATAATAACAATTATAACGTTTTTATTGCTTTGTGACAATTTTACATTGCATAGCAAACTTTGTAAGGTGTTAATTCCGAGGGGGGTAAAACTACACCTTATATGCCTCGGATCTGCTAACAGTCAGGTGTGTCCAGGGTTCAATTTATATTATTAATTGGCTGGGCTCAGACCAAAGGATGTTATCATTGATTCAGTAAATCATTGGTCATCATCATTGCCCAAATTAAAGCCAATTAATCCCCGATCGTGTTTTATTATCATTGAAGTTAAGTAAAAAAAAGTTAATCAAACGTCACAAAAAGGAAGAACCTTAGGTTAGCCGTGAACAAACACTATCGCTCGTGCGTTACCTACGCTCACCAAAATAAAATTACTTCTACAAAGGTTACTTCACCTTTTAATAAAAACTAATAAAATCAAAACTAAAAATAACTAACGAAAATTATTGTCACGACTAACAACTACGTCCTAGGTTCCCTGAGTTGTTTCACCCGGGTGTGACGTGGGAATATATCAGGTTTAAAACAATTATTTTAAGTGTATTAATCTAGATAGATGTGTATTAATTAATAGACCACACGACGGGACTGATCACGACAAGGCTGTTCCACCCGTCACCTAATAATCATCGTAATTTGTAATAAGTAGTGGTTTAATATAAGCTGAGCTTTTTCGCCCGCCACCTAGTAATCCGATTTAACACAATAAAATGCGTTCTGTAACCACTATAATTTATGGTTATGAATGAAGAGGAATAGGGCTGAGCTACTATCGGTTACGATGGACGTGAGCTGTTTCGCCCGTCCCCTAACAATCGAATTTTAATAATAAAACTATAGTAGACCACTATCCGTCTACACCATGAAATAAATCTACTCTCAAGAAGACAACTAACAATACCCGTAAATAGTCTTGTTAAGAGTATAACCTATCTAACTGTTTTAGCTCGAAACCATCGTGGCCCATAAATTCCAACAAAAAGGAATATTACAGCAAAATTAATAGTAGTGAATTTAATTAATTATATTTAATACCCAGAGTACTTACAGTTGGTGATCGTTTAGAATAGGGACGACGTCCACGTTTATTTTACCCAATGGGTTTTTGTGAATGAGAGCGGGTTAACAGGGAGTAGTCAAGAGAGGGAAGTGACCAGCTACACGCCGGCCGATCGAGTGTCGGTTGATCCTAGGTCCTGGAGAACTCTCGCCCTACCCCTACCACTACGTCCTTAAGACGCTACTAGTGCTGCGGGTGGACACTGCCGGTAACATTTCCCGCTCTAATTTAAAATTGAATAGAGGTCCAATTTGGGACCTTACACCCTCTTCTCACTTTCGGGAAAGAAAAAAAAAACAGACGGGAAAAATGTTTTCCAAATCAAGTTTAGACTTTTATAAGGGTTGAATACGCTACTAAGCTAATGAAACAACCCCCTTTTCAAAATAAAATAAAAGTGTACTTCACAATGACACAAAACAACTGTTAACAATCTATATAAAATAAAATTAAAATAACAAACTTCTCTTCTAGCAAAATTAACGAATACTGTCACAAGGAACTAATAATTGGTAACAGAAACACGGCCCTAGGCCTACGGAAACAATACTCCTCATTAAAAGGAAATCACCCAAATCACCCCGAAAATAAACCCGACTAGTACCAGCGCCTGCGGTACTGAGGCTTGCGATACTGAGGCTTACGGTACTGAGGCTTCAGTACTTTCTCCCGGTAGAAGGTCCCGTCCTCTCTCCACCTTCTTATTTTGTAGAAGCGGTTCGGCCTCCGCCGCCATTCTGATCCTCCGGGAAGTTCCTCTGGTCCCAGGGGAGTGTTACTCACCTCCCTCCACGATGGCGTAGACACAATGGTTAACGATGGACGAGAGCTGTTTCGCCCGTCTTCGGAAGCACTGATCTCGAGATCGTCCTCATTCGCCAAAATACTCAGAACCGGTGTCGATGGTCGATCTACCGGGTCCACGACTTCCCCCTCTTCCAGCTCGGGCACCCGGGTAGCTTCCTCTTCCGTCCCAGTTAGATCAATAAAAACGGGCGCTGCCCTAAATGAGTTGTAGCTCCGGAAACTGACTTGATCCTCCATTAAATCGTCCCTTATTTGACGTCCTTCTCCAGTGACTATTGTTAAAAGTAGGGGTCTGGCATGGGGAAAGCCTGCATAACGCCGTCCGTGCTCGTCTCCCGGCTTAACCTCAAGTAGGGCGAAGTTCTCGTCTTCTAATCGCCCTCTCCTAAGGGCTCGGGCGATTTTCTTTCGCCACTCGCATGGGTTGATGTTCAAATCTTTAATAATCCCCGAATTATTGGACAGCTTTTCCGCCATCGCACACAAAAAGACGCCACACGACGTCTTGTCAGGCTGTCGCGGAGCCTCGTCTGGTGTCTCAAAGAGGGACCACTCCTCGGGGTTGAACTCCACCCCCTGTATCAACGCCACCTTCTCTAGATAACTAAGCACTACCTTCATTTGGGGAGCCCTGCGCAAGTGGACCGAGTCGTAGGCCTGCAAGAACTTTGCCCGAGTGTTTACTACCACCAAAGCCCAATGCCCCACTTCACTAACCTCCGGAAGGTGTACCGGGAATAGCAGCAGTTCGTGCCCGAACAAGGCAACTTTACTCACGCGCCCCCTGGTAGCTCCGATACCACCCTTCGCCCAGTCTCCAAAGAATTCCGTGTCAAAAGCCCAAGCGGAGGGCACTTCACGGTAATACCGACTTCGGCGCTCTAGGAGCCTTAAGTAGGCGTTAATTACTAGTCCATCCACACAATCATTATTGTACAGCGCATCCAGCTCACCACTACTAATTTTTATTATCGGCCTTAAGGTAGCCATGCTAAAGTGCACAAGGTATGGCGTAAAGCAACAGTGGGGAAACTATGGTAGCATGCACAAGCCAAGCACTACAATGCAAAAGCGGGACCTGCAAACAAGAGAAATCAATCAATTTTGGATAGAATAGTGATAAAAATATGCTACGCACTAACTATGTACAGCAGTTTAATACTAGTGAAATGAAAACTTAACTATTGGGACCATTTAGGATTAGTCAACTGTGTAGACTTATTTATAACTTAGTCGACAATCGTACGCTCCTGGAGTGCCTTTAAATCTTTGACATGAGCGGTTTGTTTTTTCCTTGAACCGGGCAATTTAATTTCATACATATTGTAGCCTACTTTACGGGTAATAACAAATGGCCCTTCATACTTAGGCGACAATTTCGTGGCCACGGCATTAGCTTTGGACGATAAAATGTGAGTCCGTTTTAAGACTTGCTGGCCAACCGCATATTGTACATCCCGGCGTCGCAGATTATAATATCTAGCTTGAGAAGAAAACGCGTTTCGCAAGTTTCTCTGAGTTGCTTGGTATAGAGCCCTAAAACGTTGCATTCGCTCGTGGTGTAATTCATCAGGAGTTATTTCACCCCCGTCATTAGCAACCTCAAATAATGGACCACGGATCGCCTTAGGCACCCTTAACTCCCGACCATAACACAACATGGCGGGCGTGTACTTGGTAGACTCGTGCACCGCCGTATTCATAGCGTACACGATTTCCTTCAAACTCTCGTCCCAGGTTTGCTGAGAACCCTTAATACTTTGCGCAACTAGGGTTTTAATTACCCGGTTGCGCCTCTCAATAGGGTTGGACTGGGGACTGTATGGGGCTGTATTTTGACAGGTTATGTCCCAGTCCTTTGCTAGCTCCTGGAATACGCGAGCACCAAATTGAGTGCCATTATCGACGATAAGCACTTCAGGAGACCCATGCCGCAATAAGACCAGTTCCTTAAATTTCTGAGCTACTTGCGCGGCAGTGGCACTCCTAAGTGGCGCCATTTCAGTCCACTTACTGTACTGATCTTGGAAGGCTACAATAAACGTGTTTCCTTTTTTAGAACGTGGTAAGGGTCCCATAAGATCTGCCGAAACCGTGTGCCAGGGCCCACCTGGAGGGCGAAAATGCATAACTCCGGCCGGCTTGGTCTGTTCGACCTTAAACCTTTGGCACGTAGCACAACTTCTAACGTAAGCCCGGACGTCGTTCCGCCAGCCCGGCCAGAAATAACTCTCTCCAGTTCGTTTGGCTGTTTTCTTAAAGCCAAAATGACCGGCAGTAAGGGAGTCGTGGGTTTCAACCAATACCCTTTCACGGTCCTCTACTCGAACGCAAAGCTTCCAACATTCCTTCGGTTCGCCCTGAGACACTTTCCGCCTAAACAATTTATATAGTTTATTGTCCCGAATAGTGAATCTATTGTTGGAAACTGGATTTCTGTCTACCTTTGCAAAAAGACGGTCGTACCATTTATCCACGGACCCTGTAACACTGTCCTGGGGCTGTTTCGCCACCTGACTCGGGGTGTTCACGTCCACGGGACAAGCCGACACGTCAAGGTCGTCAGTAGTCAAAGCCTCGACCGGAAAACGCGACAACGCGTCAGCTACACGGTTGTACGCCCCTTTCCTATACTCGACATCAAACTCATTTTGTTGGAGCTCGAGAACCCACCTGGCCAGCCGTCCAGTAGGTTCTTTTAGACGCAAGAGCCACTTTAGTGCGATATGGTCCGTCACCGCAATAAAGCGGTAACCCTCTAAATAGGGGCGAAATTTCTTTACTGCCCAGACTAAAGCCAAGCATTCTTTCTCGGTTACAGTGTACTTGCGTTCGGCATTTGAAAGCAGACGACTCGCGTAGGCGATGACCACCTCCCCATTGTCATGACGCTGGGTGAGGGAGGCTCCTAGTCCTTCGTCCGACGCGTCCACTTGAAGGACGAACGTCTTTTCAAAATCAGGGCAGGCGAGTATAGGCGTAGAAGTAAGGCGACTTTTTAATTCAACGAACGCCTGTTCTTGTTTATCCGTCCACATCCACGGGTTTCCCTTCTTTAACAGACTCGTAAGAGGGGAAGTGATGCGGGCAAATCGATCTACAAAGCGCCTGTACCAGGAAGCGAGCCCTAAGAAACTTCTAAGGCTCTTAACATTCGTCGGCCTAGGAAACTCGCTGATCGCTTTTACTTTGTCAGGATCAGTACTTATACCTTCGGCGTTAACGATATGTCCTAAATATTTCAATTCGGTCTGACAGAAATTACATTTTTCGTAATTTAGTTTGAGGCCAGCGGTACGCAATCGTTCAAAAACCTCTTTTAGCAAAACAAGATGCTCATCAAAGGTTGAGGTAACAACGATAAGATCGTCAAGATATGCGAACGCATGAGGTTCTAATTCAGGGCCAATAATTTGGTCTAAGAGTCGTTGGAACGTGGCAGGGGCCGAATGGAGGCCAAACGGCATCACAGTGAACTGAAACAAACCTACCCCCGGTACAGTAAAAGCCGTTACTGGGCGGCTCTCAGTGGCTAAAGGAACCTGCCAGTAGCCATTGGCTAGGTCCAGGGTTGATATAAATTTGGCATTTTTGAGTTTGTCCAAAATAGCATTGATACGCGGAAGAGCATAAGCATCCAGCTCGGACGCTCTATTAATAGCACGAAAGTCAATGCAAAATCGATACTTGCCGGATGGTTTACGGATTAGAACAACCGGCGAAGACCAGCTACTACTTGATTTTTCAATTACTCCGTCGTCCAGCATTTGTTTCACCTCGTCGTTAATCACACCCTGCATCGCAGGGTTGCGAGGATAGTATCGTTGCTTAATAGGGGCTACTCCCGATTTCAGATTTATTTTGTGTTCGATTAACGAAGTTCGACCCGATACCTGATTAAAAAGGGGCAATTGCTTACCTAAGAACTCGTCTAGTTGGGATTTCTGACCTTCGGTCAACGAGGTTAGAGCTCCTAACCCCTTCTCTTCTTGGGTACTATCACACTTGTCCGATCCCTTTAAACAAGTTACTTTGATGTTGTACGAAATCAAATTTAGCTGACTAATCATATCAATTCCTAATATGACATCACACGTCAATGAGGGCAAACAAACCGCCTTAATCTCCTGACGCGTACCCTCAATAATACCCTCAAACTCATAAACACAATTTTGTTGCACTTTAGCCCCGTCCGCTAACTGTACTAAAATAGACGCGTTTTTAGCTTTTATGCCCTGTGCCTCCAAATGTTTTGCAACTTTAGAGTTAATTAAAGTTATCGCGGCACCAGTGTCCACAAGAGTCCAGAAGTCCATGTTATAAATATTAACTTGAATATAAGGCCGTTTATCTAAACTAGTAGTACCGACTCCAAACCCTTCCGGAAACATTTTGACTTTTTCCAGCCAAATTTGCCAGTCGGAGGATTTAGGATTAGATTTGGACTCGGGCGACCTCCTATCACCTAAGCCCGTGGCTCGTTTCCCTGACGACATCCACAATCACGGGTTCGAATACCTACCTTCTTACAGTGGAAGCATTTTAACACTTTTGGTAATTTACAATCGTAATATGCATGACCAATTTCATTACAATTCCAACAAGTAGGTGTACGTCTTTGTTTATTTGTTTGGGACATCAGTGTATTATTATTCGGCTGTGTTTGTTTACTAACATCGCGGGGAACCCCCTTATCGGAGAGTTGATAAGCCGGTCGAGCATTACACTGCGGACTACTTTCCCTTTTTACCTGAGACAAGTCCCGCGGCATATTATTTTGCCATCTAACTGCCGCTTTGTCACTTACAGCCGATTTATTTACAGCAGATATTTCTCCGCTATAAAAAACATTAACACCACAGTGTCCCATTTGTCTATCCTCTTTTCGCCTCGGTTGGTACGCGGTTTCCGGGACGAGTGCTATTGAGGGGGGAGGGGGCGGCCTATATAACGCCTTTTCCCGAAAATAACTTTCCACATGCTCAGCCTGCTTAAGCATACCCTCATAGGAAACGATTTCATCACGTTTCATTGTAAGCTTATAATCAGGTTTCATGTTAGTATAAATAATGTCTAGCTGTTTCGCCAGAGATAACCCACCACGTCGCCTCATTAAAGTGCTCAATGCGACGACAAAGCTACGAAACGGCTCTTTTTCGCCTTGGGTTCGGCACCGTATCTCCTCATCAAGATTCCTCAAATAGCCCGGTGGTAAAAAATGTAAATCAAAACTATGACGGAAATCATCATAAGAAAACCAATTACTTTTATTATTCCTATACCACAATAGCGCGGTGCCATGTAACAATTCGGGTAACACTATGAGAATGTGTCTGTTATCAATACCGTAGGATTCCTTCAATTCCTCTAACCTCTCTAGGAATGATATAGGATCTTTACTCCCATCAAATTTGACATTCCATTTTCGAACAAGGTTACACAACGAAGATGGATCATCTCGGTTTACACCCGGAAAATTATTGTTTTGAGGCGGAATAACGGACGAAATAGGTCTAGCTGAATGACTATGTACAAGGTCGTGCCCATGTTGGTGAGGCCAGCCTAGATAATTACTCTCATCATTTTCCTTAACGTTCGACGTCGATTGTGATTTAATTAACAATTGGGATACCGACCTACAAACTTCATCTATTGAGGTCTCAGGTGGCATTCCTAACACTTCAGAAATTTTATGCCATTCATTCCCTCTCAACTGAGTAAACGTTGGTTGTGAAACGCTTTGAGCAATATCGCTTTGAAAAATATGATCCGCGCTATGTAATGTGTGATCGCGGTACAATAGACTTCCGGCCTCGGTCGACTCACCGGCCTGACCAGTAGGTGTTTGTTTATTTTTCTCGCGGGGAATTCCATCCTTCCAAAACTTTGAAAAACGCCGTCTAAGTTCGTCTACTGTTCCCGAGGTATCTAAGTCGTACTTATTCATTTCAAGTCTAAGTTCATCTTTGCTTAATGACCTTATCCAGCTAGTTCTGGGGTCATCTTCGGACGGGGTTTTGGATATTACACCTACAGCCTGTGTAGTTAATGGTAACTCTAATTGTGATTTACTCACAGTAACTGTATCGACTGGTTTGACAACTTTTGGTATTGTCCCAGTACTACTAGTACTGGTACTAGTCAAAGTACTACTTGCTGTACTTGAAACGACTTTCAGGGTCTTATCACCCTTATCACCCTTGCTCTTATCAGGGGTATTTATGTAAAATGTAGGCCAGAATAGCTGGAACAAAACTTTCAAAAACAAACGCCAAATCCTCATTTTGAAAGTTTAAGATTCTACAACAATACGGTATAATTAATTAATTAATTAAGTCCCTGTTCGGGCGCCAATTTGTAAGGTGTTAATTCCGAGGGGGGTAAAACTACACCTTATATGCCTCGGATCTGCTAACAGTCAGGTGTGTCCAGGGTTCAATTTATATTATTAATTGGCTGGGCTCAGACCAAAGGATGTTATCATTGATTCAGTAAATCATTGGTCATCATCATTGCCCAAATTAAAGCCAATTAATCCCCGATCGTGTTTTATTATCATTGAAGTTAAGTAAAAAAAAGTTAATCAAACGTCACAAAAAGGAAGAACCTTAGGTTAGCCGTGAACAAACACTATCGCTCGTGCGTTACCTACGCTCACCAAAATAAAATTACTTCTACAAAGGTTACTTCACCTTTTAATAAAAACTAATAAAATCAAAACTAAAAATAACTAACGAAAATTATTGTCACGACTAACAACTACGTCCTAGGTTCCCTGAGTTGTTTCACCCGGGTGTGACGTGGGAATATATCAGGTTTAAAACAATTATTTTAAGTGTATTAATCTAGATAGATGTGTATTAATTAATAGACCACACGACGGGACTGATCACGACAAGGCTGTTCCACCCGTCACCTAATAATCATCGTAATTTGTAATAAGTAGTGGTTTAATATAAGCTGAGCTTTTTCGCCCGCCACCTAGTAATCCGATTTAACACAATAAAATGCGTTCTGTAACCACTATAATTTATGGTTATGAATGAAGAGGAATAGGGCTGAGCTACTATCGGTTACGATGGACGTGAGCTGTTTCGCCCGTCCCCTAACAATCGAATTTTAATAATAAAACTATAGTAGACCACTATCCGTCTACACCATGAAATAAATCTACTCTCAAGAAGACAACTAACAATACCCGTAAATAGTCTTGTTAAGAGTATAACCTATCTAACTGTTTTAGCTCGAAACTATCGTGGCCCATAAATTCCAACAAAAAGGAATATTACAGCAAAATTAATAGTAGTGAATTTAATTAATTATATTTAATACCCAGAGTACTTACAGTTGGTGATCGTTTAGAATAGGGACGACGTCCACGTTTATTTTACCCAATGGGTTTTTGTGAATGAGAGCGGGTTAACAGGGAGTAGTCAAGAGAGGGAAGTGACCAGCTACACGCCGGCCGATCGAGTGTCGGTTGATCCTAGGTCCTGGAGAACTCTCGCCCTACCCCTACCACTACGTCCTTAAGACGCTACTAGTGCTGCGGGTGGACACTGCCGGTAACATTTCCCGCTCTAATTTAAAATTGAATAGAGGTCCAATTTGGGACCTTACAACTTTAAGATACAAGATAATCAATATGACTAAAATAGGCTTTACCTTCGTCACTGCAGCTCAAATTCATTTGGTGTAACTACGTTACGGCCGTTTCGTCATTAAGAGGGACATGGGTTTTAATCAATATGAACCTTTCAAAATCACACTTGGCACAACCACCCTATAACATAAAACCATAGGAAAGGTGGGGGTGAACGAGACCATGATCAGAACTTGTGTTGTGCAGGTCTGTTTGAGATTCCTTGAGGTAAAAATACCTTTTGTGATTTTGGAACAGACGCTATCTATGTTACATTTGTATAACATTGTATAACATTTGTTTAACAAATTGACTTGTCCTATTTCTTTACAAACAGATCAATGGAAAAAAAATATTCTTATTCTTATTCTTAATATATGAGTTCTTGCCAGTTCAACACCTTATCCAGGTGCATCCTCAAGAACTTGATGGATTCAACCCCCTCTAAAGAGGTGTCATCCACCATTACTGTGGGTCGGAACTTTTGGACAGTTTGGAACTTTTGAATGCAGGCTTTCAGGTTGATAAAGCTTTTCATTTCAAAGATTGTTTTGGGGTTCTGATTCAAATAGAGAGTAACAATAAGAACAGTAATAAGAACATTTACGTATGAAAATATGCCCTATCAACCATTCTGTACCGAAATTTTAAATTTTGGTACGCCGGTAACCTTGGCGGCTATTTTACTGGTGGTGGTCATTCTGTATCCTCAGACCGGGCCCCGGCCCCCCTTATAGAAAATTTAAAGTATAAGCCCATGATCTAAAACCAGCATTGACCATACTATAAGCATTATTAACATCAATTTGTGCCCTTTTTTGGATAATATTATTTGGTTTATTTATTAAAGGATATTTTATCAATATTTTTAAATAATCCCAATATTCTCGACTTTATTAACAAGTTTTATTCAATATGTACAAACAAAACACAATTAAATAACACTGTTTTTCTATTCCATTTTATAGCGTAATATTTTTATGACTACTTGAATCATATTTTTTACAATCCATATTTTCCCAAAATATAAAGGTCATAAGGATGTCGATTGCAAATAGTTTTCAAGCCCAACTGAGATTACTCAAAAAGTAAATATGGTTCGAGGAGTCATAAAAATTATTTAAGCTCGAATTTCATAGATAACTTTATACAGATCATAAAGTAACCATCTGACTCACCGTGATTCATGTGGAGGTCTATATGAGTCGGACGAGAGTGTAAACCGTCGCTTGTGTCGTGACCAGACTGTACCTAAGTGTCTGTGCCGGTCCGGTCAGTAAGCGTTTAAACTCCGTGGGTTCAACAACTAAACTACCTTCTACCACTTCTACCATGGCGTCTGTAGTTAGTTATATCGTACTTCTCACAGTCTTGGCTACAATCGCTACAGCACAGGTAAAACATATATATTTAACAATTATAATCAAATTAATTTTAATGCGTAAATAGATAAATGTGAAAATGAAATTCAATACAATTATTTTGAGCGCGCCAAATTTTACATTAGGGTAGGTCACAGGGAACGCTTTTGTTTAGAGCGGTGGGTTTGGGTTGCAAGGGGTGATTTACACCCGTTTTGGTTTGGAGGGGGTTCACTTTTGATAGAGGCGTTCGTTTTATTCGATGCGATTTTGAATTTTATCAAGTGGTTTATGTAGTGATTTGGTTAAAGAAACTTTTTAGCGGATCAAAATTTATGAGTTAGGTAGTGTACATTTTTAAAGATAATATAACATTTTATATCTAATGCTTCGTGAATTTTATTTTAAAGTACCGGTATCGATAAAACTGCAATGCATTGGTATTTATTCGACGCGTAAAGTGGGCGTTGTCCTTTAGAAATATCGGGAGCATTGTAGTACTTAGTTCTCGGTTATACGGATTTGCGCGTCTAATTTCTTACGAATAATAAGATAAATTGTTAGTATGATTTATTAGGCTACATCTCTAAATAGAAAGTTTCAATGTTTGAAATTTCCGTATTTCATCGACGTTTGATGTTAGCCTATAAACCAAATTGTAGAATAGACTGGTTATATGCGGGTTTTACATAATTTGATTTGTAAATGTTTTAATTCTTTAGCACAAAATACACCGTTACTGTATCCCGAAATGTTATAATTATTACCTTCAATATGTGAAATACTTTTAAACCAATACAATATTTAATTGAAAATTGAAAAACATTTTCGTTGACACTCTTGAAACAAAGTAAAACACATTTCCCTACAAAGTAAATCCTGAATACAGTACTTAGCAACTTTAACTAATCCACACTTGATAATTTATAACCAATCCTCCAGCCTCCAGCATCATTTATAGCCGGTTGCGAAAGGGTATTTAACGTAGGCTTTATACAAAGTACTTCGAAGTCTTGAAGATTTCTCGGGGTTTACCTTAGGATTTCTCAGAGGTTTCGGATCATTGCAAGTCCGTGTGAAAGTTGGACCTCGTAGCCTACAGAGTTTATCTACCAGTCGTGCAACTTTCTCCAGGCTTTGCCACGAAGTTCACACTCTGCTCAGCCTTCTGAAACTCTGAAGAATCGGCGGATGAAATATCAGTTTGCTTGTTGAAGGGGAAACTACTTCGGTGGATCCGCTGGAAAATCCACATCGATCAAACGGTTTATATATTTTTAGCGGATTTTCCATGGGGAATAAGCTATTACAATATGTCTATGGTTAAAATCTAGTCCCGGGACTTTAATTTTTCGTTCTTATGTCCTCAGAGGTTCCATCTGTTTAAAATTCGTATGTGTGTATGTCCGTTAGCAGGATCACTTGCGGCCGATTTTGATAACATTTATAAACTTGTAAAACCTACGTTTATTAGAACATGTTCGTGAACCAGAATGGTCGGACTGTGGGAACAGGGATCTATGGGGTAAACATTGATTTTCCTCATTTTTTAGTCCTCCAAAAATTCTGTCTAAAATATTACGTAGAGCTTAAACCCCAAAAATAATTTAGTGCGCGTACATAAATAAACTGTTCAATTGATGAGGAAGTAGGTTATGGTTTGTCCAAACCCGACGATAACATCAACATTTGGCTTAATGTGTTACAAGTTCTTGGATTGCATTTTGCAATGGAAAGATTATTTTGTGATAACGATTTGTGAAGCATTCATTGCACTGTTTTGCATTGTTGTAGAAGAATATAAGTACATTATTTGTACTGTATAGTCGATATTTTATTTGATCATTAAGACTAAACACATCGTTGGAAGTGAGAGTACAGTAGTTATAGTTCACAGTTTCCTTGGTAAATAAATGAATGGATATCTTTAAATTATTTACACATTGAAAATATACCATAACTTATCTTCTGGTGTAAGTAAATATAATGTATTTCAATCACAAACATTGAAATCAAAACTTAGACTAATTGTTGGTTTACTGTCATTGAACTACACAACTAACTAAATACAGTAATTCCAATAATAACGACATTAATTTAAATGTAGTAAATACAACTTATTTCATGGATCTCTTTCAACCCCTGCTCTTACATAACTTATTCAAAAATTGAAATAATATAGCTTATCTTGTAGTTTACTGCCAACAAACATATGGCTATCTTTCTTTCAATCGCCAAAGCATCAAATCGGAGAAAACAAGAAATTTAGTTTACTGTCAAACAAATACGTGACTAATTTGCAATCGTGCAAAACCTGTGAAATGATTTGTCAAAACAAAACTTGTCTCAGTGACGCAAACCGGTTAAGTTAAGGAGAAACTGGTTTTGCCGACTAGCCAAGTTCCATGGATTTGTTTGTTTGCCCTTTGAATAGTGCTGAGTATGAGAATAGGTATCGTTTGCGCTCCATTTAAAATGCATGACGAAACTCTCTACATGCAGAAGCCGACACTGGGCGTTGATTTGAGTACTATAGACCTAGATAGTCGATTGATTGTTCATGGATCTTGTTGTGTTGTAATTAGTGGAAAATATATACTGAAATCAAAAAGTGGACAATGTTTCAAGTCCGATGAGTAGGGTTTGACGACTAGAATTTTCAAAATATAATTATTTTTCTGATCCAACTAATTGCATTAAGTTTCAGCGTGCGTTTCGTAAAAAATCTTCATGTTTTGTTTTGCTGTAGTTATTTATTCTTTATGTCCCACTATACACTAGGACGGATGCTACCCCAGAATGGTTTAACTACTTCAGGCTAGGTGTGGATCGTGGCATAATCACTTAGATAACATACATTAGTGATTGGCGGGTTTTGAGCCCGAGACCTCGGCGATCGAAGTCCTGCGCTCGAGTGTAGGAGTTTTGCCAACGGGTATCAAAACTCCCCATCCACATCAAAACTCCACGGGTAAAGGGTCCCCATCCGCGAATTCCTCATACTGCGGAGTTTTGCCAACGGTTGGGGGTTGGCGCGAGAGGGGATGGAAGAGAGAGAGATTCCACGTGACCGTGAGGGTGGCTTCCGCTAGGGGTGGACAAACCAGGCAGGATGCTGACTGTGTTCAAAGGAATGCAGTTATGCACCTCTGACTGAGAAAGGAAATGTATTGAATTTTTGAGCCAGGAAGCACACTTGACACACTGTTTCTTGTGGAAAGGACGTGTGATTGTTAAGTGTATCCGCCTTTTCCGTAAAATGAAAACGTACATATTCCGTAATAGCATCTTCCAGGATACGCTATTTGAAATATGTATATGTTTTAATATTTACATACATTTAACTGGGGATTCAAATGGTTAGATTCAGAAAACTAATATAATAGTTTGTACAAGCATAGTAGCCATACAACCATACTTATTTTGGCCTTGGCCGCATTGCGTAAAATATTTTAAAATAAACATTTAACAGTGGCCACATTAATTAATTATTTTGCATTAGCAAAATACAGTTAATAAATACGGTTAATAGTAAATACGGTTGGTTTACATAACCGTAACAGAATGCAATCATTTAACGTAGAATGCAAACTTCATTAGTGACGTTTTTTTATATTTTCTAAGTCACGTGCGAGACAACTGCTAACTTCAGTAGATAGAGGTTTCCAGATTGTTTATAACTGTTAATTGTTATGTGTGTATATTATACAGGGTGTATAAAAACTACCTGAAAAAATGTTGTCCACTTGTGTTTTATGTCAATAAAAAACATATTTAAAAAACATGGGTCTAAAATGGCTACTTTTCTGCATGACGGTTTGTTTGTTATTTTTATTTAATTCCACTTAACTTCTAAACTATTATTGGAATCAACTTTAAAGTCGATCAATGTATGAATAGTAACAGGATCTTACTTTTTGTTGACTAACACATGTATACGTTCAAGCAATTCAAAATGGCGGTCATTGAGAAATTTAAAATCGGAAACAGCATAGTTTTACAAAACATCAACTCTTTACCCTTGTAATATATGTTTAACTTACACAGTATATGTTCCGTACCTATTTATAATTCTTAATTTTTAATACCAACAAATTTTTAATAGTACATTGCTTATAAGCTACATTGTTGTAACCATCTATCTACTATATATTAATACATAGGCAAGCATATTTCTTTAAAACCTTTTTTCTTAGCTCGTGTGCATTGCAGAGAAAATCTACTCATACTGTTAGAAAGATATTTTCCTGTAGATGTGCAGAATGCCTTTAAAGATTCAAATAGACTCAAAAATAAACACGAACAATGAATTTGAAATTTAAAAATGGAATATGGTGGAATATTTTTGAAGATGAACCTTTTTAGTGCGATCATGTGTTCATACGTGTCAAATTTTGAGGTTAGATCAAAACAAACAAACTGGCATGCATAATACTCAATTGCCAATCGTTAAATGTACTTACTTTACTTTAATAAAATCACTTGGTCATTAGAGAATATTTACAGTGAAATAAAAACGTGATTCCTAATACCAAATCAACTTATGAATAAATTGGTATTTAATTATGGTCTTCAAATTAAGTGATGGTTGATTTAAAAAATAAATAATTTTACATGAGCAAATATTAAAATATTGAATCTTCTTGCAAAATTAATGTCGATCATTATATTAATAGAATAATGTAGTTGCCGTGACTGGGATACACATGATAAACTGTTGGGATAATTTACGTTTCGTTTGGCCACCTTTTAAGGGTTTCAAGTTAGGGGTCAACAGAATTATATACTCTCGAGATGACGAGATAAGCCTTTATACTTTTAATACTTTTCAATGAAATTATAGCCTAACGTTTTGAGCTTTGACCCAGTTAAATTATAATTAACAGCTAAATTTAATTGCTAATAATTCACTTATGGATTCTGATAAGTTTACCAGGTATCAAACAGTAAAACGTTATACGATAGGCCGAGGTAGCAAGATTCGAGTTTGGTTTATAAAACACAGGAGCCTAAACAAACACTGAATCTATTCTAATGAATCAGACAATGACATATGTAATACTAAATTAATTAATTTGATCTTAAATGAACATTATTTCACTATTTCACTTCAATTAGGCCTATCTATTATAAGTGTTTGTATTTTCCAATATAATTTGATTCAGTCGCAAACATAAAATCTTGGGCCAATATCATAAACAAGCGTACTTTTTCAATACTACTTCAAAATAAAAATGATAATGCAGTACTGTACTGTATTTGATTCTGGCAAAGAGGGGAGTTTAGTATATTTTCAAGATTAATAGGCTAAGTAAGGTCACTAAAAAAATCGAATTAGCTAGTGCGATCTTTTTATGACTGTTATATAACATATTCCACTACTGTTATTTGCCATCCTAATGCTACCAATTTAAATAAAATTAAAATACCCCTGCTGCAGAAAATCTGTATACTCAGCAAATTTTGAATGCTTGAATATACTAACAATAAGGCTAAATACCAATTTCTAAATTTTGCTCGTTGCCCATAAAGATAACAGGGATATGAGTATGCTGCTACGTGAACTCACAAAAGTACGTGGTTGTATTGAGTATGTTGGATAGGATTTCTGCTACGAGGACCTTCTAAGTGGGATTTGTAAGCGAATATTGGATAAATCTCAACTAAACGAAGCCATATATATATTTTTATTTCATTTGATTTGATACACAAAATGTTATCAATATATGGGAAAACGCGAGATTTAACTGCAAGCCTTAAATAATTATATAAATAATAAAAGCGTTATCTCAGCATGAAAACAGGATTTTAGACACAGCTCTTGTCAAATATAGCAACGTCTTAGAGCTAATTTATTTGTTTAGGTGAACTTAATGGTGCAAATATAAATTGAATTATTTTTATTATTTAAGGCGAAGAGTTTAAGAACATTTTTGGTGCATCTAATAAATAAGGCGCTTAAAGACACGTGTATACTACTATAGTCAATGCTACTATGCTTGAGTATGCTATTAAAAAGTTGAAAATTACTGTATAAGAAAACATTAATTTACAAGGATAAATACTCAACTCATTAGGGGACATATGTACGTTTTCCTGTTATGAGAAAGATGGATGCTCTTTAATAATCACTCCAAGAATCGATGTGTCATAAGTGATCCTGGCTAAAAAATCTTATACATTTTCTCCCAATGCGACTGCATTCCTATGAACGCAGTGATCACCCTGGTTGTCAACCCCAAGCGTAGACAACCCTGACAATCGCTCTCTCTCCCTCCCACACACTCTCTTTCTCCCGCCCCCACCGTTGGCAAATCTCCGCACCAAGAGGTGGCCGACGGCGGGGCAGACTCAACTGGTCCCGTAAGCCAGGTACCCTGTTTCTACTGGTCCCAGTCTCAAGTAAGGTCTCTTAATCCGCACTTCCACTGGTCCCGTCGGCAGCCCCTTTGTAATTTGTCTAACAGGATTACGGCTAGTGTTTGTATGGCTATCAATGCCAATTCATCAGTAGGAGGAAGGGGCCTGAGGTGTTTCGTTATCTCTAAAAACACATGTTTGGAGAGTGTTTGATAGATTTAGATAGTGTTACCGGTAACATTAAAAAGTACAGCATTAATGTTTATATACTTTCAAGTGTTTAAAAGGTGATTCAGCGAATGAGTATCAGTAATATGGCTGAAAAAATATACAAAGACATGTGTTTAAAACAATCTATATAAATAAAACTAGAGTTTTGTATGTACATTGCTCAGAATCATAAATTTTTAGGTTATTTTTACGTTGTATACATTAAAGAAGCCGAAACAAGTCTCATCTCAATTTCTGTCTGCCTGTCTTCCGTCTGTCACGGCCCAAGAGCCATTTACGCGGCCTTCTCCTGAAAAACGAGAGTACCTATCGAGATCCGAATCATTTTAATGTATTCACTGGATTGGCGAGAGTGTCTTTAGCTATTAAAATATGGCCTCACTACTTTTTAAATAAACTTACGGACGTTTAAAAACCCAATTTTGTGCGATTTTTGTCAAGTTTTCTCCCAATTTTTATCACATAATCATCTATGAAATAGCGAACAGCTGTTCGGATCAAGATTATTTTTCTCTAGATGTCACTGATATGTTTACATTTAATGTTATTTACAAATACCGCAATCATTTCCGATCACGTTTCAAAAGCAAATCCAAACCAAGTTGGATTAAAGCAGTTTTTCCTTACATAACGGATTTAATTAATCGCAAGTTCAATAATTTGTGGGGTAACCGTAAATGAAAATAGAGATTCTTTGTGTATAAAGGTTTTCTTGAGTTTTGATAACCGGGAAAAATACCTTGAATCAGTGTTTTATATGGCTGGGAAACTTACATTTTTTACATAAGCATTACCAATAGCTTACATAAAAGGTTTAAACTCATTGACAGCACTTTAATGGTTGTTGTGTAAAGTGTAAAGTGACAACTGCAGTGGGTGATTGTAACCATCGATGTATAACAGAGGTTTACGGATTATGCTCAAATCGCTTTTCCAATGTGTCTTCTCAACGCTATGTGCTGCTCGGTGGACCATACAGCCAATAGACCAATTGCCTATATCTTGGGATCGTAGGCCTAAACAATTATTCATAAGTTGGTAGCGCATATTATATTACTCAGTGTTCCGTACGGACAGGACAAGAACCCCTTTGATAGTGGAATTTCCAACCTGAGGTTGAGGTATAGTATTTTAACTAAATATCGTTTGGTTAGTTAGGTAAGGTTAACCTAACCTAACTAACCAAACGATATATCGAATTAAACAATCGAATAATCAATATTACTCATTTGGTTGTTTGTGCCAACAGATATGGAAGTGTACCCCTTATAGTTCTATTACGCATTTTTTTTTTACTTGAAACTGTCGGATACTGTATTTGTTTATATATAATAGTTTGGCCAGCATATTTGAAAATATGCAAACCAACTGCTGTTCTTTATATAGGAAGGTTTCAACTGACCACTATGAAATCCCCGTGCGTAGAACGGGCACACAGCTAAAAGATGAATATTTACGATTTAATAATAACTAAGCACATTTAAAAACATATTTCACAAAAATTGACATAAACATTGATCAAAAACCAGATCAAATACAATGATATATGAAATTAAATTGCGGAAAAGATATATTTACAATTGATGACAAAACAAAAAACTCATAAAATATACGAAAAAACGAAAAATACGACAAACTGAATGCTTACAAAGATTTTACAAACAAACTACCATAAAATTACAAATGACTAAAAACTATATTTACAGACTCTATTCCCCTCGACTAAACCTCTCTGGGTAAGGAAACGTTTGATACACATTTTTAAATACCCCCGCCGCAGCAAACCTGCAGACTAAGCGATTTTCCATTTGCCTGATTGGTTTTACACTAAAATGTATCCTTAAAAATTTCACATTTATTCCCTATTTAAATAACATTAGTTTAACGAGTATGCCTACTCAGGTTTGCTGCAACAGGGAGGGTAACAATGTGTTTTTTTTTGTAAAATGTTAATAGTTTAGTATGAAATTAATGCATTTTCCAAATTTGATCAAAATATGTTCATAATCAAGCAAACTACAACAGTTAACTTATTCTCCATAAGAATAACATGGGAATTTTAAAATAACAGATTTTTGGAATTTTCTCCGTAACAATTAGGCGCATAATAACGCTTTAATATACTAAATAATTTGTTTTTTAAGCTCTACAAAATGGTTTGAAAAGAAATTGCTAAATTTTAAGTTTTTAGGAATATTTACGATTTAATAATTACTACTGTAAGTACATTTAAAAACATATGTCACAAAAATTGACATAAACATTGATCAAAAACCAGATCAAATACGATGATATATGAAATTAAATTGCGGAAAAGATATATTTACAAATTGATAACAAAACAAAAAACTCATGAAATATACGAAAAATACGACAAACTGAATGCTTACAAATATTTTACACACAAACTACCATATTACAAATGACTAAAAACTATATTTACAGACTCTATTCCCCTCGACTAAACCTCCCTGGGTAAGGAAACGTTTGATACACATTTTTAAATACCCCCGCCGCAGCAAACCTGCACAGACTAAGCGAATTTCCATTTGCCTGATTGGTTTTACACTGAAATGTATCCTTAAAAATGTCACATTTATTCCCTATTTAAATAACATTAGTTTAACGAGTATGCCTACTTAGGTTTGCTGCAACAGGGAGGGTAACAATGTGTTTTTTTTTTTGTAAAATTTAATAGTTTAGTATAAAATTAATGCATTTTCCAAATTTGATCAAAATATGTTCATAAACAAGCAAACTACAACAGTTAACTTATTCTCCATAAGAATAACATGGGAATTTTAAAATAGGCCTAACAGATTTTTGGAATTTTCTCCGTACCAATTAGGCGCATAATAACGCTTTAATATACTAAATAGTTTTTTTTTTAAGCTCTACAAAATGGTTTGAAAAGAAATTGCTAAATTTTAAGTTTTTAGGGTCAAAAATGGGAAAACACCATAAAACCTCCCGTAAACCCCTGTTCCCATAGTCCGATCATGATGGTTCGCGAACTCATTCGAATAAACATAAGTTTACACGTTTGTACTAAATTTCATCAAAATCGGAACATTTTTGCTCGAGTTATCGCGCTAACGGACGGTGTGGTGTTATATATGAATTTTAACGGATGGTGTTTTTTGCCTCTAGGGACCTCAAAACGAAAAAATAAATCGGTCCCGGGTCTAGGTCTCACCATGAGTACTACGGTAATAGCTTATTCCCTATAGGGGAAATTCGCTAAAAGTGACCAGGTCGATCTCCCCTGTTGAAAGAGATTCTAGCTTTTTGTCGATGAAGTATTTCATTGCTACAGTCTTCTTTTTCCTCCACGTCCTTCTCTCCTCTTAACATTTGATTTTGAACATAAATATCCCTACTAACTTTGCTTATTACAGTACTACCTTTTGTACTCCATTTTGTTTACTTCTCTCATAGATGTTTAAAGGTATATTTATCAACTTCCCCTTATGGTAGGTGAGTGCTTCAAAACCCCAAATTCGCAACATTCTTTGATACCGAGAGCGCTGCAAGTATTTGCTGTTGTTGACGTGTAGAGTGAAGTGATGCATTGTTTAGAGCTTCGCGATGGGATGATGACGAGGGAATTCCAAAATTCGCACCATTCATTGCCGAGGACAGGACTGCAAGTATTTATTGTTTGTTTACATCACGCTTCATGCATAATTGCCCCTATGGATTAGCCGCCCCAAAACTACCTGGACCTCTTGGGACCAGTGGAGTCGTTTTATTGCCCCAACCTTTTTCGACCCTCGGATTACGGGACCAGCTAACCATTACCCCCGACGGCATCCCCCCCATCTACCTGACACCCGTTGGCAAAACTCCGGTTCCCCCTGCGCTCTATCTCTAGACCACCCATCGAACCACCTCGCAACCCCCAAAATCTCTTACATAAGTGGTGTGTTTTCTTCCCAGCGCATCTATCTTCTTGTTATTTTCCACAAGGATTAGGGAAATTTAATCGTTCAATTGCAATAGCGTTCACTTGGTTTGTAGTATTTTTACTATTTTTGATACCAAAATTAACTATTATTGTTGATATTGCATTACTTTCTAAGAAGCGGTAAAAATTGGCTTTTGCCGTTGACAATAAATAAATAAAAGCAACGGTAGTAAGATGGTTTGGCAACATAAAAACACCACAGTAATGGAGTTTCCTAGGATTTTTTCTTGAAGACCAGGGACCAAATCCCGGCGATCGCCAACTGTTCAATTTATTATTTCAACGTGAGGTGTTTCACAGTTCAAACCATGTTGGTTTATCTATATAGAAAACATAACAAGTGAAGGTCTCTCTCTCAAATTTGCTTTGGTGAACTCCTCCAGATTGAAGCCGTGCTATAAAGTTTACTTTAGAATTAAATACTAAAATTCTACTTTGGAGATTTAAAAATTCCTTGAAGTGGCTCATTCGAAGAATCCACATTTCTACAAGTGCAGAGAAATTTCACTAAGTATTCCAGCCAAGCTTTCAAGATAGATTGGTCGATTAGGCACTGAACTGATGGACTTCTTTTGTACTTCGTACTCACAGTTAGTGACAATGACAATAGTCTTACAGACCGAATGGGCGACGGGCGTCATGGAATGTGTGGAATTTAACGGGTGTGGTTGTCAGGTTAACAATGTGGTGGACTACTTGGTTTTAGAGTACTGTATTCGCGTTTAATTGTTCCGGATCCTATAGTCTGTACGATTGAACCTATTTCATGTCCTAGGAAGTTCATGAGACAGTTACGATCACACAGACTATAGATTATAAAAATAACTTTAGGGAACGTACTTTTTCTTCTCCCAAAACGTCATTTATTTAATAATAACCCTTTTGGGGGTAACTTGTGCTTGAGACGCCTAACATTGCTTCGATAGCAAAAGACTCAAATTCTTGATACAAAAATTGGACTTTTATGGCCGATTCATAGTTTTTGGTCAGGGATTAAATTAGTATAGCCAACATACATAGTATAGGGACAAAGCTTCGAATTCCAATACCTCTTCTATTATTTTGTTTAGTGTGTTCATACGCTGTTTTTCGTTTTAAGGGAACGACTCCCTTGATATTGTATCGTTGTTTGTCGATCAAAATAACTCGGGGAAGTGTTAATTAAAGCACGTCACTAATTCGTGACTTAAGAAAGGTTTAGCACATTTAACACGTTTAACACAGTTATACCGTTATACCGAGCTAACATGAGTCACAGGGTCTAGCGTTGGGAAATTAGAAAACTATTACTATGTGACTGAAATAGCTTAATTGTAAATTTTAATTATACACAGTACGAATGATAAAGAACTATGGATGAAATTGTCATAATTATTCCTTTGTAATCAGTTTATACCACTTTGATTATACCATAAGGTCAGTTTTTTAGAGTAATTTAAATTGTATTTGTGTAGAATAACTCAACTAACACCTCGTAAATTATTTGATTTTTGTTTAGATTTTCTATCAGTATCAAACCACAGTATTTTCAACCAGTTGTACACCAATAGCCCATTGTTGTTCTCTGTACAGGAAGTACTGAAGTCTCTCTGTCAACTTGTATTGTTGTTTTGTTTTATGTTTCACACAATCATGTTAATTACTCACTGAATTCCATCAACAGAGGGGTTTTTTAAAGAGACTCTATGTAGGAATATTGCATTTAATTACCTATCTATTACGCAATTTATGAGTAATTTATCGTGTTTGAGATTCTTAAAGGTTTCAATGATTTTTGTTTTGTCGTAGCAAGTTTATCATATGAAGGCTGTGTACTGATTTTATTAAACTTTCCAACCAAACTTAAATGCGAATTTAGACATTAGGGAACTACAACTTAGTTTGCAATAAGGCAAAATTCTTTACCTTGCGTTATCAACATACAAAAATGTGATCTTTTGGAGAGAAAATGAATAATTGACCAACGTTGTTTGCAAACTAATCAGCTTTCAAGAATCGAGATTGATTCAAATAGGACGCCATTAGGGGTTACTATTGACACGTAATAAAAAAATTCAGGGGAGTTGGTCTAGTGGTAGAGCGCGGAACTTCGTACCTGAGGTCCGGGGTTCAAATCCCACCAACCACCAATGGATTACGTCTTAGCGATAATACCGAAACCCCTAGCGTGAAGTAATATGAACAACAATCCCGGGCTAGGGTATATGGCGTCCTAGGGGGAAAATATGCTAAAAAATATCCGCAAAGTTTGTGAGCCTTTGATTTTTCTGTCTCAAGTCACTCGTATCTGTAACACGGACGTAGACTTTCTGAACTCTAGTTCGTAACAGTAGAAGGATCGTTTCTGTCTCCACTCAGTTTCAAATTAAACAACTCTCTCGTCTGGACATGAGCATGTGTCATGTAACGACAGATCGTTCCAGGCAGTTAGCTTATCTCTTCAGTTGCTGTTATCATTCGACAGACAACAGACCCATGTCAAGAGTTGATTCCCACAACGATCTTCATGTGAAGTTCGTAGGGGCGTTTGGATGTCAAAGAATCTTAAACAATTCAAATTTTTACTTGTTATTTGAGCCTATTCTCTCGGTGGTTACATTTTAAAGCGAGTGTTTAACTATTCTTTCGCCTGCTTTCGCATATTTCTGTGATTGCTAATCAGCTGTTTGTTGTAAAATTTTTACAACAGGAAATAACACGTTCTTAAGTATAACCACAGTTTTGTAACGAACGACAACTACTGTTTTGGAAGGAAAAGATTCAGTAGCTTATTGATAGTTACTGGGACCAATTATATATTGTCCTTGATTTAGCTTTTGTTTAATATGGTCCTAAGTACGTTGGGGTCGTTGCTGAAAATGGCCATGAAAAATCTAAATTTCAAAAATATTTAAATGAAAGCCGTTAGGTACCATGGATTTGTATCCAAATAGGCCCACATACCAAATTTTATTAACATTGGACCTCAGGTGTAGTCTGAAGCTATCTATCTACACTCACATACATACACATATATTATACACACACAGACACAGATATCACCTTGAAACCCCCCTTTTTCGATTTTAGAGGGGCCCAAAATCGACAGTTACTCAAAACTCAAATTCTAAAATTTTGACAAAAACAACTCTTTCCATATATGTATAGCTCCATAAGGTAAAAAATATGATAATAATGTTTTCAATGACATTAACTTTGCTTAGGTCAACGAATTAGATAAACTACAGTCAACATATTGACTTGGGAAGCTAATTCCCGTCAATAGAAGGTTAGCGGTGAAAGTGAAGTTTATGGCGAATGAGGTCAGAATGTCGATATGTCAAGTAAAGTATTAGATCTACAGCTTTTTGTTTGCGCACTTCGATTTCTTCTATTTCTGTACCTACCTTGAAACTCCAATTAATAATCGGGTCGAGCACAACGGATTTAACTGTTGGTTTGTGTGTTAAAATTAGGTACAGAAACAGATAAGCAATAAATTGTAGATTTTCGTCCTTATGGATCAGCCGAACACAATTAATTTTAAGGCAAATAAATAGTTCTATGTAAGGATAATGTTCCTAAATATTTTTAAGTTAGATCTGTCGATGGATTAACTAACTTTGTATTAATTGTTATTTTATTTGCTGAATGTTCAAAAACCTTAACAGATTACTAGATACAATTTTGAAAAAAAGTAAAAGTTATGGCAACAAACCAACGGCATGGTTAAAATGTTTTATTTGTAAACGCATGACGAATTGGAATTATTGCGTAGTAGCCTAATCACTATTCTCAATCAAGCATGAATCATAAAATAAAATAGGCTTTGGATTTTTCCAAAGGATGAATACTCACAGTATCAAAGGCCGATGTTATTGATATGTTTATCATTGGAATAATTTAAACAGATTTACTTTGGTTGTTGATGCTTTATGAATCATTGTTATCTTTTTGTGGATTGTTTGAAATTACAGTGGAATGATATTGTTTACATTGTTGATAATTAATCAGTACAACGCCAAAACACTCAGTATTATTTTAATACTGAAGCTTTTATGATTGTTCGAAGCTGTACGTAGTTGTCCTAATCATTGTATCGACTAAACAGCTGATCTTGGTCAATAACAAAGCATATGTTTTATAGACACCGGAAACTAGTGTAATTTAAAGTCGATGATTGAAGGCTTGCCAACCTAAATAAATTCAATACCCGTTCTTACCAACAGTGTGAGAATATCAAGTACTGAGATTATTACGTAAGTGCGATTGGCGACCAGAGGGGACACTTCCAACAGCAACAGGTTCTCATAGGAAGCTGAGCGAAAGTAACCCGGTAGGATCAGGAAATGCACTACATGGTGTAACCTTTATAAATTACTTGATCTAAATTGGGCGGGGCTTGTATATTAGTTAGAATGTTGGACTTTCGTCCTAGAGGCCCCGGGTTCAAGTCTTGCTAATCAAATGTGGATTTTAGCGTTGCCAAGACGTGGTAAGGTAGTTCATCCTAGCACTTTTTGACATGATATAGTTTTGTACCATTTTAAGAGCATAAATTTAGGGGTGAGTGCAGAATAGTGGGTCGAACCGTGTATGTTAGACGTGTTACTGACTAAGATTAGATGTTTATTTTAGATGTACTTTTTTATTTTTTATATAATTTATATACCATACTTACGGGATTTCATTTTTTATCAATTTGGATGTAGGTTTTTATTATATTTGCATTTTATGCATTTATATGCATTTTATTCTCGCTGTTATGTAAATATTTTGAGGTTCTTGTAGATTTGATTTAGTTTTAATGACCATATTACATACCACACATTCCAATAGACAACAATTGCTGTGGGGAAGTACATAGTTTTTCTTGTTAAAGAGTGCAGTTCCAACAGAAGGTAGCTCTAGTCTCACAGACTCACATTGTTTCTTGTTTGCATACTACAAACTAATCAGTCGTATCCACCTGAACACATACTGCACAAACCTACACACTCGAGGACTTTGCTCCTGTAGACCTATGTATCATATAGGATCTTGTGAATTGAATAACACTAATTCCCTTAAAACGTTACATTTTGGTCGTCAATACTGCAGAATCTAATTTGTTCATACAATTAAATACTGTTTAATTTATTTAGAGAAAATACTAGGCAGTTTCTCTAATTGGATAAACATATATAGAATGTTCAACTGCATGCATGAGTAGTTAAATATTGTACACAATTTATTTGAAGGAGCTCACAGCTAAATAGGTAAAGCTTAAAACAAAGAGTGTATGTCACTGTCAGTTGATTTTTGATGGTAAGAAACTGGGGACCCAGCTGTCCCTGATCATTGGACTTTCAATTATCCTGACTAATGAAACAGCTCAGTACCAAACAAAGCTACACAGATCATCTCACTCCATTCTACACTCATATCTGGGTTTAAATACGCACCCATTGCAATTAATTGCTTATGTTAATGTCTTTTTTGTGATTCAGCATAAGAATCTCTTTTACAAAAACTTGAACGAAATTTGCCTTCCGATCAGCTAACCTATTGATCTCGATGAATCGAACCTTGTATAACTTTTTCTCTTAACTTAACTTAACTTTTCATAGCTTAACATTTTCTCTGTTAATGGCTTTTGCTTGTATTGTATTGTACTTTGACTGACACCTTCATCAACTAAAGATTTGTTAGTATACTTTTTTATCGCTCAAATTCCATAGCCTTAAATTTTAATTTTTGTAGTTTCCGAATTGTAGATTGCATTCTATACTTATCACTTATCATTAGTTTCCGTCCGTCAGTTATTGGGTGACAAAAAATCTCAAGTTCTAAACCAGTTTAGTAAACTTAATTGCGATGAAGGAAACAATTTTTGTTTTTAAAATAACATCTTGTCAAAATATCACGTACCAATCCAATAATAAAATACAACCGTTGCAACGCCGCACGGGGTGAGTGCATTGTACCCAAGGTGGCGTGTCCGTGATAAACTTGGCAGATTAGGTTGCAATTTGTGGCGCCTGCACACAGTCACAGGCCCTGTAATTCGTGTCAACCCCCCTGTAAAATGACGCATACAAACACACACTTACGCAGGTGTGACTCAGCGTGTCCCGTTCGCTCAGGGCGGTTATGTTACACCCTTCACGAACGCCTTCGCACTTTGCCTGAGTCACATAAAATCAATATGGCGTGCCACTTGCAAAATATTTCTTGAAGGTAGTAAGTTACTACTTTGAATTGCATGCAATGCATTCACGCACTATTACTCATTATTATTTAACAGAATCATTCAATAACTTACGTTTTAATTGCATTTAATCTATATATATAAAATCCAATGTATGTATGTTTGTATGTTTGTTTGTTTGTTTGTTTGTCCTTTATGGACTCCAAAACCGCTCGACAGATTGTAATGAAACTTTCAGGCATTATTAAGCATTATTCAAGGATGGTTTGTGTGAAGTTTGGTGCAGATCCGTCAAAAGGGCTCCGCCCCAGTGGCTCTGGAGTTTCCTATGTTAACCTTATGAGTACTCATATTTAAATGGAATTAAAGCATCTTACAGCTCGTTCAACTAAACAATTTGATTCTGTGATGTTCAATAGCATTAAAAAGTTAATAGGTTTACCAGCAGGGTGCACACTTTTATTATTTTTAAATTTATGACAACAGTTAATTTTCAACCAAAAGGTGAGTGAGCGTAGCGAACGAACTTCAACCTCGATGCGAGTTAGCGTAGCGAACGAGATAACCTGAAGGCAAGTGAGCGCAGCGAACGAGCTCCAACCTAAAGGTGAGTGAGCGTAGCGAACGAACTTCAACCAGGACGTGATTCAGCCATGCGTACGAGCTCATCTTGAAAATGAACGAGCATTTGACATAAAACCACGTTAGGACAGGACGACGTCTGTCGGGCCAGCTAGTATATAATAAAACTACAGCTTGTAAAAGTGTTTAATTAGTTTATTAATTTAAATTGTTCGAATACTTTATTGTGTGTGATGCATTAATAAACCACTCGTCCTGAGTGGTTTTATACGTGGTACGATCGTCGACAGATTATTACTCATGGAATTAATTATTTAAATCGTCAACTTAATGGTTTTAATTGCACGCTCCTCATCAACAAACTATTATCACGGATTATGTAGCTATTTAATTATATTCATTATTGTGTGTGACAAATTTATTAACTACTAGCAGAGTACCCGTCCTTCGTACGGGATTGGCGTATATAAGTATAAAATTTGTATTGCAGTTATACTAATTTGGTTCTTTAATTTACGGTACGCTATAATATAGCGCATCTACTATAGCCATAATGTTCTTAACTGCACCTAAACAATAAAAAAAGTTAATGTCTCATTGTATATCACAGCTTTTTGTTGCTAGTTGGTTCAAATTAGCTGTAGTCGTAAATGCAACAAAAAAAATAGTTCTGCACCCTGCTGGTAATCCTTATAACTTTTTAATACCATATAATACTGTAGAACTAACTTGTGTAGTTGAAGCAGCTGACAAAATCTTTTAATTCCTTTTAAATATGAATACTTATAAGGTTAACATGGGTAACTCCAGAGCCAATGGGGTGGAGCCCGAAAGGATTTTTGAGATAAGAATATGTCTATATGTTAATCGGGAATGTGAGCTATCACCATACCAATTTTCCGCCCAATCCAACCAGTAGTTAATGCGTGATTGAACCTCAAACAAACAAATAAACAAACAAACACAAAAACTTTCACATTTATAATATTAGTAAGATTCGTCACGTAAGAAAGCCACTTCAGAGAATTAAATAAAACGTACAATTGTTTACATCGATGCTTTTACGGGGTAGTTTATAAAATTAAATACGTAAAACTGAAAATGTATCTTCTCATAGTAACAATTATAATATAGTTTTAACAGTTTTTACTAAAGGAGGTTTTTAAATACGAAATTTGGAACGTATGAAAAATAAAAAATCGTCTTTGTATTTATTCGAAGAATTGAGATCAGTTAATTTGCCAGCGATTAAATTGTGGAAATATTGTTTCCTAAATTTATAAATTCAAGATTGTAGATCACTATCTGATTGTATGCTTTAACCCATGTAAGCAACGGGATGAGAACTGAAGACAAACAAAGTTCTTTGTAGAACAAAATTACGACTACCATTAATTTATTGTGGTGTCTAAATTAATTTAACCATTTTCATGTAAAATATTCTTTTTGCTTGTTTTAAATCTAACTATTTGAAGTGTAAATCGGGAAAAAAATACGTCAAATGTAGATATTTATGTTTTTCTTCAATGGAAATCAATCAATAACATTCTTATGGTAATAATATAGTAAATTCCAAATCCTGGGGCCAGAACCATATGCAATTTTAAGATTGGAGATAAGATAGAAAATTAGTTTTATACATAAAGGACATATGTATAGGCATATACATATTTATAAATATATATTAATATCAACTGTATTGTGTTATTTTAAGTAAACTTAATTTTGACACACTTAAAAAATAAACGTTTAAAAATTAACATCACTTTCACGTTTTAGCGAATTTCCCTATAGGGAAGTAGCTATTACCGTAGGTCTCATGGTAAGACCTAAGCCCGGGACCAATTTACTTTTTCATTTTGATGTCCCCAGAGGCCAAAAACACCATTCGTTCAAATTTTTATATATATATATATGTGTCCATCCGCACGATAACTTGAGTAATTTTTTTACGATTTTGATAAAACTTGGTTTAAAGGTGTAAGGCGGGATAAACTTGAATGAGTTCGCGAACCAGCATGATCGGACTATGGGAACGGGGGTTTATGGGGGGTTTTATGGGGTAAAAATAGGTTTTTCCCATTTTTGGCCCTAAAAACACAAAATTTCACAATTTATTTTCAAACCATTTTGTAGAGCTTAAAAAAACAAATAATTTAGTATATTGAAGCGTTACTATGCGCCTAATTGTTACGGAGAAAATTCAAAAAAATTGTAATTTTAAAATTCCCATGTTATTCTTATGGGGAATAAGTAAACTGTTGTAGTTTGCTTGTTTATGAACATATTTTGATCAAATTTGGAATATACATTAATTTCTTACTAAACCACAGTACCTTTTAATATTTTACATTAAAAAAAACTTTTTTACCCTCCCTGTTGCAGCAAACCTAAGTACTCATTAAACTAATTCTGTTTAAATAGGGAATAAATGTGATATTTTTAAGGAGACATTTTAGTTTAAATCCAATCAGGCAGATGGAAATTCGCTAAGTCTGCAGGTTTGCTGCGGCGGGGGTATTTTGTATCAAGCTAATACAACATTAAATAAACCCGAACCCTAAACAACATCAAATATTAAACCAGCAATAACAGCTGTCTCTTCTTGCTACAAGCAAAATAAAACATTGAATGCATAAACAATGCTACACTGAAAGTAGCAACTACGGAATAAATAAATCAGCTGACTGCATTAAAAATCAGCTGTTGTGTTACTGTCGTCAGCTGGTAGGGGTGAATCAATGTTGCATGTGTCCTAAATGACGTCCATTTGACCTAAATTGTGTTTGATCATCGTACGGTTGTCCTACTTTTGGTTGTTTAATATTTGATACCATTGTCATTATTGTATTTGACTTTACCTAAGGGAAATATTGTTTACTTTTGATGATGCAACCACCTCCAACGTTTTGTTTGCTTAGTGTTTAGCTATTTTAACGACAGGCCATCATGGGAGATAGCTAAACCCATCAAATGTAACGTTGAAACTATAGACTAAATGAAATGGAAAGTTAAAACATTGAGTGTATTGCGTTATGTAATGGACAAAACACGATGACGACCAAATGACGATTTTGTTTGACACTAAAGACATTCTTGTCAATTCTGCTTTTGGTTGTTTGGGTGTAGAGGCGTGTAATTTATGCTGATCAAATGATAATTATTTTCAAACTCTGCCATCAAGCTGCTGTACAGGCATTCGAAGAGGTTACAGTTTTGATAACTTGCATAACTTCTATTGACATTGCAAAATCTCAACACTGCAAAATACTATGTTATTCGGATTTTGTGTCACAGCTCAAGACATCAGCTGATCCATTGTTGCATTGTTGTCGTTTATTTTGTTTATGGCGTTTGCTACCTCCCATAGCTAAACGAACAGATTCTTGGAGATGTTTAAGTCGTCAAAACTCTGTCCTCATGGTCACCAAGAAATCTTAGGAAAAACACTATGATGCATATCGACTATCTAGTCTGCGTCATTTCCCCAAAATCATTAAATCTGCTTGAACAGATATTGAATCAGCGTGTAATATCATCTGACTCACCCAATATCAATATCACTGACTCATCGTTACTTCCCGAAGATTGCTGGCCGTAAACCTTTCCCCGCTCTGTTCCCCGAGATCACGACGCCGCGCCGAGCTAGTAATGGGAGGGATGGGATCACGAAAGCTATTGTTTACCCCAGCTTCCTTGTTTACCTATCAGAAAGCCTTCGACGACGGAAATACCGAGACAGACATCTGTTTGTGTACGATGATGATGTTACTCGCTCAGCTGACGAAGGACAAGCAGACAGCTCTCCAGGTGATGTAGAGAGTTCAGAATGTTCAGAAGATGAACACGTTAGCTTTGACTATATACATCCCACGTAGCCAGGAATAAGAAAGGACTAGTCGAGTGGAGCCGATAGCTGTAGCTAATGTTTTATTCAATTGAACGTACTCAAATGAGCCACTCATGAAGTTACAGTAAAGATTACTCCCTCTTAGTTCAAAAATGACAATGTTTGACATAAAAGACGTTGCAGATCTTTCAGTTTTGCTTGTTAAAAAGAGAATTTGTGCAACTTGAGAGTGGTGCAACTTGATCAGTAATCAACACAAGTGCGCCTACTACTCTGATAAATGCACTGTTTTCCTGTGATAAGTTTTCAGTGTATTGTGTACAGTGGCTAACTAACTGCTCATAATGAGGTGCTCAACACACTTCACACAAGGACAGTGATACTTTGTAAGTCTCGCTTGGGCAGTAAAGGAAACAACAGTATTGCGTCAACTGCTTGGGAAATTAAAAACCACATTTGTAATTCCGCTTCTGCTTTCCACCGGGCTATCTTGCGTCAGTACTTGCGTGGCCGTCGATTATATTTTCTCTTGATGGGAGCGAGGTCTTGTAAAATCGTAATAAAACTTTAACGGCATTGATTTATTAATACTATTAGAACTTTATGATTTGTGTCCTTTCCAGGGGTGATGAAAAATACAACTTGGGTTTATAGCTATGGGAAAATCTCGGCCGAGATGGACACAGATAGCATAGGAGTCATTGGGAAGATCTTAAACATTCCTAAATTAGGAGGGATATATTGGAAAAGGAAATTACTTTTTTAAAGTTACACAAAAGAAGGGCATACTTACCTAAGCACGAGCATCGGAGTGAAGTGTAGAGAATATCCTAGGTTAGATGTGTACGACTGTTTTTGAGTTTCGCTTTCTTTGGAAATTCTTTGGCCTTCTTCCAGAAATTTGCTTTCAGATCACCCTGAATTTCCTCTTCTCCGAACTCAAACTCAAGTTTAAAAACTGATAAAATCTTAACAATTATTTCATACATAATAAAATTCTTAAATTATTGATCATTTTTTGTGCAAAATCATCGAGGTAAAACGTTTTCAGTCATTACTTGTAGCGGTAAATAATTCCTTTGCCTTAGAATATTCATAAATAATCATGCACGGTCATGTTTTAAATTTCATGAGTCTGCGGGTTTGCTGCATCGTATTCCTCCCGTTACACGATTAAGGATTGTTCTCGATGGAGCTCTGAAGGCGTTTTAGTCAGTTTTGAGGCCTCGGCGCGGAGTCGAGATGATTCGCCTCAAGTTTCTGAAAACCGGATTTTGCCGCAGCACTACTACAACCTAGGACAGCCAAATTATCTTTGGATCCCGTACCGGACCGGGACCAGTTTCCAGACTGTGTTTGTTTGTTGAGGTTTCTTCCAAAAATGTCTACTGTCTAAATCCGTGCTAAGAAATACCATAGATAAAAGGATACTCCTTTTATCTATGGTATTACATTAAAACCGTTGAGCGACGAGACTTGCTCTGTTTGGGAACTTTCTAAGATATTCTCATCCTGTTTTACAAACTGGAGCTTTGGTGCCAGTTTCATGTCTTGTCACGGTTATAGTCTGTATGATGGAACCTGTCTCCTAACCCACCATTTACGTAGGATTGGCCCGGAGGGTCAGGATACAGGTACCAGCATCTTACAGACTATAAGTATGTCGATCTCAACTGAATGCCCATACTTCGCCTGTTTGCTCATGATACTAGAGGACTAATAAAGTAGTAGTTCACAAGATGTGTCTCCTCTGTTAATTTGTCATAGTATTATATAAGTTGTTGAAATAACTGGGGAGTGTGGAGTTATTGGAATTGAACTTATATAGTGATCAAGAGGGACTGGGAAGAGGACTGAAAAAACTCATTTTTTTTTTTTTTTTGTTAAGGAAGCATCAAGGGCAAATTTATTTTTTTGCGATCCTTGTAAAAATAAACCCTATATATATATCTTCCACAATTTAAAACAATAAGTGTTCACCTAGAAAACTCAATGGAGAAACAGTATTCTGTACTACTTATAGATAGTAAAATACTCTAAATATAAGACATAAAGCGTTATCGAGCATAAACAAATCTTATATAATTTTAGCTGACCGATACGGATGTTGTGCATATTAATCTTTGACGAAATTAACTCCCTAACATAACACCATGCCATGTCACCAACGATATTTCTGTTGGCACCTATTGTATCCTTGTGTTATATAAACTTCTATTTCGTATTGAATGAGAAACATTTCACTTTTCTAACGTAATTAGTTAATTAACATTGTGAGGTCAGGTCTTTGTGTTGGGTGAAAATAAAGCTGCGTTTCGCATGCGTCGAGCCATTGAAACAATAGTTACTCCAATATTATCTCAAATGTAGCTAACAATCACCAAGCTTGGATTTTAATTATCTACTGATACTCATTTTTGATTGGCGCTAATAAGCTAAGTACATCCACAGTAAATTGAAACGCCACTTGCCGTTATTGATTAAAGATGAATTTAATTAGACTCAATGTCAGGTAAAACTAACAGAGTGGTTGCAACTCGATCGATAATGGCGGTAGGAACAATGGGAGTAATGGACAAATGGCAAACGAACTACACAGAGTTGTGGGGTCGATATTCTATAAGCAGCTAACACTAGCACAGCCATGGCTAATCCAGTACATTTTAAAGTTTGGATTTTATGGATTGTTTACTTAACCTCACTAGAATGGAAAAACGTAATTATACAGTATACAACAAACACAAATATGGATTGTTGTATGGGGTAGAGAGGTTTATTGGCGTTTTGATATTTAGACCTTGAACTTTACCCTAGATATAAATAAGTTCCAAGTAAAGCTTAGAGAAGTATTTTAGCAATCAGTATACAGGAAAACGTCAAGAAAAGTCGCACTCTTCACATTTTTAACTTCGCCGATCTTGAAGTTTTATTAGTAATTAATTATTCTATTCTACGTGACAGTGTTATTTTTCTTCGTTCCAGTACCGTACCAGTTCCTCCTACATGCACTATACCTACCTTCTGCTATTTTTCTCGCCCTTTCTAAGTTAGGGTGAAACAATTAGTATTATATTTGTACAAATCGAATGGTTTCGTCATCAAGCCAATAAATAATAGATACTAGGATAATGCAATTTCTCCTGAAAATTTAGAAATTCGACAAGCGTAAAAGAAGTAATGTATGTTTTAGTGGTGGAACGAAGAAGTCTGTCTCAATATAAATTATGCAAGTGAAGGATTAAAACAGAGCACGTCCTATTGTCTTGTGGATCAATGGTGAACATCACTCGGGATCCACTGTTCCAATAGTTACATCAAATCGTATCTAATGCAATGGTGTTAAACATAGGTAGCATGAACCGTAAAATCCCTGAATAAAATGAAAACCTAAATCTGAATCAGCTCACTCAAAACAACTCACACTAGTTAAACTTCGAATTTTACAATCGGATGCAAACGTCAATACAAAGTAAACAACTTAAGACAACGGAAACCAATAAGGCGAACATTCTATATTCCTTATCCATAAATAAAAAAAATACCCGATTCCGTTAAATTTGAACAAAATGTACTGTAATGCATACCGCGCGGTCATTCACCTCTGGTGGCGCTCTCTGTTGTGGCCGTAGTACACACTGGGAGTCGAGCACGATCTTGCCATAATGGCCTCGTTACTGAGATGGTTCATATGGAAATGCTACCATTGAATGTCTTGAGCCCTCGCAGCATAAGAAGAGTAAGCATTGTTACAAACAGCTGATTTCGAACACTTGCAGTGGATTTGCAGATTTTGCTGTATTTTCCACTAACTTCAATGTTTCTTCGTCTACTATAACACAGAAAACATACGGTTATAGTAGTATGTTTTCTGTGACTATACTGAGTTGCAGGCTAGAATGAGGCAGAACCAGGGGTATAGCTGTTGTCTCGTTTGTGTAGGATTTTCATTATCTTTGAACGATGAGAATCCTGAGCTAAATATTGTTGAATATTATAAATAAACTATTGTAATTATGAAACACGTTTAGGTAGATAGAATGAAAGAGACTGATTTTTAAAATGTAAATCATTTATCATCGACTAATAAAATAGCACTGGATTTAATAACTATAAAAGTTGACACATTCCATAACAATTACTAAGATTGGATTGTGTTAAGTAACTCAATTAGGCTTCTTTTAGGAATAAACTAAAGTACCGATAATGATGCTGATTTAGTTTTATCACTACACTATTGCACCTCTGCATACGCGAGCACTGTCAAACCAAACGTTGATATCTCCAATATATCATACATTGTGTTTCATTGTTTACCTAAGATTGTTAGGAAAAAAAAATTTTCTAACAAAAAAATCTAAAAAAATTCGACAATGTTCCATATCGTTGCTATAATTTTAAGCAGAATTTATGTACGGGGTATTTTTTTTAACACAACCCAAATTAAAGTACAGATATTTACTGTTTAGGGACAAAACAAGATCGCATGTTGACACCCCTGCTTCCTTTACTCCATTGCATTTTAGAATATTTTGTTTGTGGTTTTGGTAATTTGTTTTCAGTAAAACTCAAAATGGTATTTCTACAACCTCAAAGAGTATTTCCTTTAATGCGTTTTGTGCTGATCGGTAAATTAAGTTTTAGGTGGGATTGCAGTACCTAATAAATCAACTACAGTTTGTATATACTATGTCAGTTTCAATAGGCCTACATATCTTTTGACAGCAATAACAAGACAATTAAAAAATCGCTCAAAAAGGGCAAATAAAATTTACAATTATTGATCATTTTTCCAGTTCCCTTAAAAGGTCAATCGAAAAATTATAACAATTTGATTTGATGCATGTAAAATCAATTGTTATTCTTGACTATGTATTAGCATATCCTATATTACATTTTGACGTTTCAATATTCAATGTAAAGCACAGAAAACATAGTATAGTATGTTTTCTGTGATGTAAAGACACAACAAGTTCCATAATTAATTGTTTTGTAGAACCTTAGAATATTTTCAGGAGCAATACAAGTGGGATGCTCAGAAAAGTAATGTAGTTTGTAGTTTATAGGCTTCCAGAGACAAACCTTTTACAACCACAACCTGAACCCTCACTTTCCGTCTCTCTCCCACACTACAGGTGTTCTGTGTGTGTGTGTGTGTGGTGGGGGGGGGGGGGGTCAATGACTCTTCTGGTCCTACAGTAGATCCCTGGAACCTTTAATTCGCGAGTAGTTCCTAGTGGGGAATTCCTCAGTAATCCACTGTGGAAAATTACTGTCCGAAGTGATGATTCCTACTCCATGGGTGTCTTAGATTTTAACTCAAACTTATATTTTCTATAATTTATATAAAAATCATCTATTTGGACTCCACACTCATGTAATTGAGTTTTCTCTGAATTTTACAGAAATAAGTAAAATGTACTGAAGATTTAACAATTGTTGCTAGAACAGTTCGGCACAACATGTATGACAATTAACATGATGTTTGAATCAATCTCACATTCCCAAAATACCTGTAGGTACTTCAAGTGAAAGTAGAACCTTTGACTATCAATGGTAGAACTAAGCATACTGTATTTCCCTAAGTCAAAACAAGTTTACACACATGTTAATTGTTAACACTGAATTTTCTTCTTGGGGAATGTAGACTGCAGGGAGGTCAGGGTCGCTTCAACTTTTTAAATAATTTTAAGCAGAAAAGCGTAATTTGAATGCCTTTTGAACAGATCCTTTTAGAAGTGTGCAAACTTGAGATTTTCATTTTCAACTTTTTTCCGCAGAAATTTTCTGTATAATGCACGTGTTTCAATGTCATTTAACCTAATAAGTTGATCTGTTTTCCAGTTTGATTTAACGGAATGTAATGTTTGCAGGAGAAGGTGAAAGTCTCTGTATACTTTGAGTCCTACTGTCCTGACAGCGTAAAGTTCCTCACAAAGCAGCTGTACCCTGTCTTTGCCGGACCAATGGGCCAATACCTCAACCTGACGTTGGTGCCCTACGGCAAAGCAACTGTAAGTATCTTGAATCTTCTATCTAAGGGTTTTCTATGTAACATGCCTGTTTTAGCCATCCGACTTAACCGATCTATAAAATAATTGAGGTGTCATTATGAAACTGATCTAGGAGAGGGACAAATGGTAATTTTGCTTTAGGGCTTCACCCTTCTTGTGTTTTATTTATTTTCTTGAATTCACTTTTAAAAGCCAGTGATGTGGAAGGACTTGCAGTCTATAAAATCCAAAATTTTTATTAATTGTAAATAAGTATTTTTATTGATCTAATAGCTGTCTTAAAACATAATCTTTGAAAGGTAAAAAGGTATAAGGCGGATTTGTTTTGCTTGGAAACAAGTTTTGAGAACTATTAAAATGTGCAATTTGCACACATAGGTCTCCTCAAGTTATTTATTAAGATTTTAGTTGTAATTGGCGCTTTAAAGTTAATTTGTATGTAAAATAGCACATAAGCATAGGTACTTACTATGGATTTGATAAAAATGTTTGTGAAATTGAGATATTATAGGTATGTGTATCTTTTAAACAAACATCAAAATCAAATAAAAGATGCCACTGATGCAGAAAACAAAATAATAAATTTGAGTTGTTGGGTGCAGCCTTTAAGTTAATTATCATTGCAAAAAATATTGGAGACATGCAGTTTTTATGTTTGGACATACTTGACAGAAGCTTAGTCAAAAATAGTTCACATCCACAACAACTCCTATAAAATCCTCAAATTTTAACTCAAATCCATTTCTGTTTAAGGTTACGAGTTGAAATTGTATCCAATTCATGTAATTATCTTTTAATTTGTTGCAGACAACACGAGAGGACTCGAATGTGACGTTCGTATGCCATCATGGGGAGAAGGAATGTAAGGGCAACAAGGTGATTGCTTGCGTCTTGGATGAGAGCATCAGCTTTGCCGACCAGTTCAAGTTTATCAACTGTACCAGTTCAATCATTGCAAGCAACCCCAAGAAAGAAGACTACCCTGTGAATGAGGTGAGTTGCTTGTTGCTGGATTTGAGTTCATCGTTAACTTCAGTAAAAGTACTAAAAATAATAAACATATTCTGTTGAGGATTTGCATGGTAAAGTTCATAGTTATGTTGCCTCCAAAACTAAGCTCCGTTCACAAAATTTAGACAATTTTAGCAGAAGAAATCTATACCCTCCGGCCTCCACGTCTTGTTCCTACCATTAAAACATAACTGAGATTAGTCAAATGTTAATCATCAGCTGCAACATATTAACCCTTTGAGTGCCAACGTCCGGGGAACCGGACGTTTTTAAAACGAGCCAAAAGTGCCGACGTCCGGCCGACCGGACGTTTTTAGAACGAGCCAAAAGTGCCAACGTCCGGCTGACCGGACGTTTCGTAATGATCGAACAGTTGTCATAACAACCGAATGGATACTCGGATTCTTTTAACCCATATATTAACATTGAGTCGAAAGTTACTAGATGCGATACATCAATTTTCGTTGGTCAAAATATCGAAAATTCGATTTTTACGAAATTTTAACCTAAAAATCGCCAGATCGCGCTCGGCATTTTTAGCGCGACCTTCGGGAAAAATCATCGGCATTTTTTGAGCGTTACTTTTATTTCTCGCCTGGCACTCTAAGGGTTAAGCAGAAAATAAGTGGTGGGGGAACTTACTACCCTCAAGCGGCGTAAATTTTGTGAACGGACTATAGTTCTAATAATGTCAAATATAGGCAACTCTACTAACATACATCTTCTGATTGATATTTAAGCTACCCATATTCACATTAACTTTTATTGTTTAATTTCACATGAACAAAAACCTAATTTTAAAATTGGTGATTAGTGGTGATAGCATCTTTAGCTATGTAACCTATGAAGTAGTTTCTCTACAGTTTCATTTAACCAAAGAATGTGAATATTTAACATAACTATTTTTCTTGCCAGAAATGTACTACAGGGATTACTATACATGTATGGCTGTAATTTGTGTAAGTCAAAGAGTAGTTTGTAATAAATAATAATATACATTTTCTAATTTCATAAATTTTATGGTAAAAATGTTTCATATAAATAAGGGTTCACAAACACCACATCTGGTACTACTGTACTCCTTTTTTAATAAAAGCATCCATTTACGGCAAAGCACTTACAAAACCACTGCGGCTTGCCACGGTGAATGAATCATCTCCATTTATACTTGGCTTAAAATACCTACTATGTATGGTTGCCATTTCATTGAACAGTATCAACAGAAAGGGTCCTGAGGATCAAGATAAATCCTTATTATCCCTTGTTCACTTGCTACTGTAACTACACTTTGTTATTTTACAACATAGTTAGTTAAAAGCTAGTGATAACGTTGCCGATTCCCTAGTAGAAATGACTCAAACTAGGTACCTATTTGTGGAAATTCCATGGAGCAAGTATTGGTAAATAATTCACAACGTTTGCAGTGCGTCAGCGGCAGTCTGACTGTTGAGAAGGTGAGCGGATGTGCGGCCGGCCAAGAAGGCTCAAAGTTATTGGACATGTACGGCAACATGACCACAGCAATGTTCCCCAACAACCTCCAGAACGTCCCTACCATCGTCTTTGGTGACGTAAGTATTAGTCTGATAGAAAATTCAGTAGTTTCAAATTCAAAACTAGAACTATTCACTCTTGTTTAGATCAGTTTTGCTCATTCTCATGGGCCTTGGGCCTGTCCAAAGAAACATTACCACAGTAGACATCCCATCTGTATCCAATTATTTGATTCAAGAGAACATGAGCCTCTTACATTGTGTGTTAATGTTACAATAGAACACAAGGGCCAAGGTTTTATAGGGTTTTTTTTTCGGGATAGCAGGCTTACCTGGATGGGAAAGAGTCCAAACTGGCACAAGAAACACCAAACTTTACATAATATACACAAAACATTAGAATATTTTGCTGTCACTGACACCATTTTCAACTAAGGAAGAGAGAGAGTCTCAGACCTGAAGAAAAACCTCTTTCTTATTAATTTGAATATGCTGTCGCTGTCAGTCACAGTGAAATATTCTAATGTTTTGTGTACAATGTAAAGTGTTGTGTTTCTTGTGCCAGTTTGGACTTTTTCTCCTTCAGGTAACCCTATCCTCACAAAAATCCTAACAACCCCTCAGTTTTTCATTCAACTACCATTCACTTTTATTCTAAAAGTATAACTACTAAGGTTACAGATTTTCCACATCTTATTTACATTTAATACAATGACCATTTAGTTTTGAAGTATCTTTTTTACTGTTACCACTATTTCTTATCAAATAAGGTCTGGGCCTGAGATATCCGAATGAGAGCATATGTCTTGCTACAACCAAGCAATTTATAATTCTCTTTATAGCTTTAACAACTTTATTTTTAACATGTTTTAATTTCAGTTGACTGTAAGAGTTATAATAACTTGTTAAGATTATGACATACTAATGTAAATAAATGGTTCCAAAAAACCTTGCTAAACCAAGTGGCTCATTGTGTTTTCTTGAAAAGTTCAAGTCAAGCTGAGGACAGAACTGAAATACTCACTCAAAAATACTTGACAACTTTAGTACTAGCAAATTTGTGCACACCTCTGGAAATGTTTAAATCTGACAATACCTCTAATTTTCAGAAATTCGTCAAGGCTGACCATGATGCCGCAGTGAGTGACTTCCGCAAGGCCCTATGCAGCAAGATCCCCGGCACCAAGCCCGCAGAGTGTTCCAAGAATGGTGCGTCGGGTCTACAAGCTGCCATCCTGCCACTCCTCTTCGCCGTCTACGTCGTGTCACGAGTGTGAACATAATCAAAATATTGTAACATTTCCCAGACCTGCAGTAGTGGTCTGCGCTTAGTTTACGTGTACTTAAGTTGAATGTTGTTTTAGAGTGTGACGTTTCAGACTGTACGTAGCCTGTGCATAAATTATTTAATAAAGATTTTTATATGTAAGTGATTTGGAGTTGCTTTTTACCAAGGCAGAATGGGCTAGTTTCTCTGAAGGAAATTTAGGCCTACGCAAATGCGCGACCACTTTATACCTGATTAAATGACTGAGTCGAGGCGGACCATGTCCTTAGGCATGTTAGCCACTTGTAGCACTCCCCGTTTGCATTGTCCTTGATCATTGCTGTGATCAGTGTTACTTGCCTCGTTTATAATCGTTTATAATAGAATGTTTGGGCGACTATCTGAGTAGAGGAGCAATAGAGGGACCTTGCTAACCCTGTGAAGCATTGCCATCCTCTTGTGCTCCTCGTGAACCTACCTGCAGACCCACAGGAGATTCCAAAAAAGGCTCTGCTGGTTCCACAAGGTCTGAGGCCAAGTTTGTCACCTTGTTGCCTTGTATTTCTGAGTGTCCAGGGACTCGACAGAGCATCATTATGTCGCACCCCCCCCCCCCCCCACCAACAGCGCATATACTTTTAAAGGTTTAGAGAGATTTCCGATGCTGACACACCAGGGCTAGGGCCCGCGAGACTAGAACAAGTGGGACCCAAAACCTGCGACGGGTCCTGCGACACAGGCCCGATATTTATATGAATATTAACACACGTTATTTATGAAGAAAATTGATTAAAATCAGTAAGAGCGCTATGGCAAGTAGTTTACAACAGCTAAACTTTTACTACTTGACCGATCGATAGAAATTTTTTACCAGCCTAAATTTTAAATTTTCTGCAGTCATGTGGGTTGCATCAACTGTCCTCGTGGCCTGCGTGAAGTCGCTAAAATTGGGCCGTATTCAGAATCAATGTGGCCCACGGCGGTTCACACTAGAGAGGCCCCTCTATGCTGATTCAACACAATAAACTCTTACGCCCATGGGATAGAAAGATCTAAGCGATAGCAGATGTTGACAAGAACATTCCTCAGTGGGTAACGATGCTGATGTCCCTGCGGCCGCGGGGCACTTTCATTTTTTGCCGCTACTGCGGGAGAGGATAATGATGAAATGAAATATTACTTTATTATCACAATACATTTCAAGTTTTCAGAAATGCTGATGAAACAGGTGACTTTGTCCATTATTGAGCGGAGCGAGCGAAGCTCTTATACGTCGACTCTTATGCATTTCGTAATACGCAAACTCCTCCTAGACGGCTGAATCAATTGTTTTCAAATTTTGAATAGTGATAAAGACCATATCGGTGAGTGCCAACATCTATATGGCGTTAAAAAAGTCTCTCAGGAATCCGCCCCACTGGGTCTCAAAGTTTCAATATAATCCTTATGGAAACAGTATTTGACACATAAACAAAGTCATATGATCAGCTGTTGACTTTTGAATGCAGTAGATAAAGAAATAGCTGATAGCATTATTCCACAGATATTAGAACAGAAACGGTATGGATCATAAATATAATCAAATGACGACACTAGCTTGAGATAGTCCTGAGTTTGATGTCCGTGACGTAGGAAGTGGCGAAGGAAGTAGTAAAGGTGAACAGTCTGTAGTGTGGAAACTGTTTATGAAGATTAGATTTAGGTATCTGCATTCCTAAAATTCTATGGGAAGGGAGGAAAACGGGTCCGCGACGTAGGAAGTGGTGAAGGAAGTAGTCAAGGCGAGCTGACCGAACTGTTCATGACGATTAGAATAAGGTATAACTGCAATCCTAAAATGCTATGGAAAGGGAGGGAAACAGGTAAAGGCGAGCTGTCCGGAGTGTGGGAACTGTTTATGACGATTAGATTAAGTTATCTGCAATCCTAAAATGCTACGGAAAGGGAGGGAAACAGGTCCGTGACGTAGGAAGCGGTGAAGGAAGTAGTAAAGGTGAGCTCTCCGGAGTGTGGGAACTGTTTATGACGATTAGATTAAATTATATGCAACCCTAAAATGCTATGGAAAGGGAGGGAAACAGGTAAAGGCGAGCTGTCCGGAGTGTGGGAACTGTTTATGACGATAAGATTAAGTTATCTGCAATCCTAAAATGCTACGAAAAGGGAGGGAAACAGATCCGTGACGTAGGAAGTGGTGAAGAAAGTAGTCAAGGCGAGCTGTCCGGAGTGTGGGAACTGTTTATGACGGTTAGATTAAGGTATCCACAATCTTAAAATTCTATGGAAAGAGAGGGAAACAGGTCCGCGACGTAAGAAGAGGTGAAGGAAGTAGTAAGGTGAGCAGTGTGGAGTGTGGGAACTGGAAACCGTTTGTAGCAGTTAGATTAATATACCTGCAATGCTGAAATGCTATGAGAAGGGATGGAAACATGTCCACGACATAGAAAATGGTGAAAGAAGTATTAAATGCTAGCAGTGCGGAGTGTGGTCAATGTTTGTGGCAATTAGATTAACGTAGCTAAAATACTAAAATGCTATGGAAAGTGATGAAAACAGGTACACGATGTAGGACGTGGCTTAAGAAATAGTAAAGTAGGAGCATAGTGTGAGAACCGTCTGTGGCAGTTAGATTAATGTAGGCCTATCTTCAATCCTAAAATGCTATGAGAAGAGAAAGAAACAGGTCTATGACGTAGGAAATGGTGAAGGAAGTAGTAAGGCTTGCAGTGCAGAGTGTGGGAACTGTCTTTGGCAATTACATTAATGTATCTGAAATCCTAAAATGCTATGGGAAGAGAGGGAAACAGGTCCACGTCGTAGGGGGTGGTGAAGGAAGTAGTAAAGGTGAGCAGTGTAGAGTGTGGGAATGGATTAATTTATCTGCAATGCTAAAATGCTATGGGAAGAGACTGTAGACTGTAGGTTAAAATGATTACGAAGCACGAATCGATACATATTTCAATACATGCAATCGTTTATCGTTTCCCCTAAAGAATAAAAATGCTACTTTAGACTCGCAACGCATGCACCAATGACGACTGTTTTTACTGCAGTATTACAAAAACAATATAATATGAACCCTTGATGACTCCGCTCAATTTTGTGGATGCCTCTGCGAACGCCACCTAGTTAAAACTAGATTTACAATTCATTCCTATAAACTAAATAAATGTAATAGAAAAATGTTTAACTGTTATTCAAATATTCAGAAACAGATTCAAACTGCATTTGGAAGAGATTCATTTTAAACTCGCTTTTGAATTTTGAAATATTGTTAATTTGTCTGAATTTGGTAGGTAGACTGTTGTAAAGCCTGAGACTCATATAAAATGGTGATCTTTCATACAGACAGAGGCAATGTCTTGGATATTTCAAATTATTTTTAAAACGAGTAGGATATTGATGGATGAATTGATTGTTGTCATATGATTGGTAGTTACTTTTTAAAGAAACCACTTTTTTAAGAAATGATGTCCACATGATCGGGGGAGACGATATTAATATTTCTGTGACCGAGCGAGATGTTCAAGATTTTGACACTATCACAGAAGACGATGATGACATTTCTTTTTCCGCGGGATACATTTTGGATTCTGCTATGATTACGGTAACCGGTAACATAATATGATGTTTCCGTCATCACGTTTTGTATTAGGATTTGGCCTCGATCGCAGGAGCTGATGATCTTGTCTACACGACCACAAGATGTGTCCTGGGTTTTTGCTGCAATCACAGTAGACAATGATGTTTCCGTAATTGCGGGAAGTATTCACAATTTTGCCACGGTCACAGAAGACCGATCTTACATATTTAGATTAAAGGAAACAATATAAGCCATCCTAGACCAAAACTTTATTTTCAATTTCTTTGTCTACAATCTTGATGTCGTCTTTCATCCTGGTTAACAACTTTAGTGCATCCTTCTCACTCAATGGGAGTTTGTTGTATTTCTTCAGTTTTGCCTCTGTATGGGCTATCTCTATCTTCAGTTTTTGTACTTCTTGTCTCAAATTATCAAGCTCTTCCACACTATACTTCGGTTTTTGGTTTCCCTAAAGAATATCGCATGTTTAATTAGTTTTGATTGTACGTTACACATCTAAATTCTGTGAAAACCGTAAACAATAACCACTGTTGGGTAGCAAAGTTTCAGTTCCTGAGCTTGATATTTTTGTATGTAGACAAACTTTATGGGGCTATTAATTAATGGTGCATTCTACAAAATTTACAATATTAGATTTTATCAACACGACCTAGGCTTGGGCGGTTTAGAACTAAATTTGCAAAAAAATGCTCAAGGCATTAAGATAAACAAAAATCTATGTTCATCAAAACCAATTCAAACGGATAAATTGATTTCAAAAGAATTATTTGCAAACACAATTAAGGTGAATGACAGTATAGAAATTCATAAATTATAAAATTAACTTTTATTGGTTTTAACAATCTTAATTCACTAAGTACAATTAACCTTTCAGAGGGATTGTGCACCTACAGTGAGCAAACAATTAAACAAATTCAAATATAATTTTAATTTCTAGCAATTTTTAATTTATTTCAACTCAAAAAGGAATTGTTTAAATTTTTATGGGACTTTATTTGAAGAAAAAAACATAATGAAAGACTTTAACAAGATAAAAGTTCCAAAAAGTTGTCCAATTAAAACTTGCAAGTGTTGAGCCTAGGAAGGGTGGAATACCACGTATAGTCCCATAGTACTGCGAACCAGCTAACCAGTCGGTCTACAAAAGTGGTAGAAATGTCTGCTTTACGTCCACAACACCAACAAAAATTGAGGATATCTTTTATAACTTATAACCAACACCTGTCTTTCAATGCAAATACCTAAAGCGGGTATATCAGTCACCCATACAGGAAGAGTTGAGAGGCTACTGATAATCAAGAGTTAAAGTTAAAATAAATAATGGTATCAACAAACCGACAAAGACTTTCTCCCATTAGCTTGTGAACAATCCTTAAAATGTGGTGGGAGTAAGTATAATATTTAATGGGTAAAATCACAAACATTGCAATTACTTTGAACCGTAATTTTTACAGAATTGGGGGTGGTACCATTTTGTTTAGAGTTAAAAGGATCATATCACTCAAAATTGTTTAAGCTGTTTTTGTGAGTCTGATTTTTCTTTTATTTTATGGATTTCACAAAATATTTACCATTAAAAATCAAAATTTCAAAAAATTTGATAAAACACCTTGTGATCCACATTATACCCACACACAGATCTCGCTACAAAAACCACTTTTTTGAGTTGAGGCCTAATATGAGAGGGGAGCCAAATATGAATATCTCCAAAACTCAAAAGTTTAAAAAAAAAAATAGTTTCTCCGTATAATTTTTCCAATAGGGGAAAATTAAAAATCAATGAGGGTTTCAACCTACCTGGGACAGTTGTTGCAGATTATTTAGTTCCCATTTGGCAGCTTCCAACCTCTGGTTAAACATCATTATGTTTGCTTCTTTCTCAAATCGTTTATTTTCTAACTTTTCCGATTCTTCTTTTTCAGTAATTAATTTTCTGTAAAACACACAAGTTCCATGACATGCATAAATTTCACTCTTTTTCGTAGTCATTTCTCTAAGGTGTAAACAATAGCACCTTAGTTTTATTTACTAGTAGAATTTAAAAGCACAATTTTAAAGAGAACCGAGCTACTGTTACTTATAGAAAGTAAATTTTCATGAGGTGCTTTAAAATAATGGCTTAAAAGGGTTTAAGTGTACTAAGCTATGTATTAGTAACTCAGACAAGTAGGGAGTTGTAGTCCCTAAGAGAATTAGAAGAATCAAGAATTTATTGAACAAATTACAAAAAGAACATTTTGTATAGTTGAGGTCAATATGAGAGTAACTTAGGCTAAGAAGTCTCAATAATCTGCAAGGATAAAATGTCCAGTGGATAGCATATTAATTATTCTTACATCCTCTGTCGGCAATTAATTTTACCGAATTTGTAGACTCTTACTCTTAATTGTTATAGAAAGGAAATCTTAGGTAATAAATTAATAATTGGTTCACCAGTTTGTTCACAGTAAAATTATCTAAAAAAAAAGGGGTAACTGGATAATCAAACTGTAAAAAAAAAAAAAAATAATAACATAACTAGTGGCGTTGCGTAGCGGTATCACAAGCGGCACTCGTAAGTCAGTCGCTGGGCCTGCAGCGGCTGTACGAGTAACGCTCGTAAGTCGGAGCCAACGGGTTAACACAGAAATGGTATATGGCCTTTAAACACTGACCGTTGAAGATTGTTGTTTAGCCGACTGTGTTCCTCCACTAACGTCTCCATCTGACTCTGAAGCATACGCAGTTGTGCCAACTCATAGTTTTCTCGGAGGCTGTCAAACACATGATCTGCGTTGATCGTCACCAACTCGTTACTTGTTTGTGAAAAGTTGAACACCTGTAATGGGAGTAAATATTTTACAAAGAGAAAATTGTATAAAAACTTAGTCACAGAATTTTTAGTTATAGTCTTTTGTTATCAAACAACAGATTTGCAAAGGATACTAACAGTAACTTCCAAAATACCAGATTATTTCTAGAAGGGAAAAAATATCATGCTTCAATCAGCTATCGCTAGTGTTAGTGCTAATTCTCAAGCTATTAGTAAATTAGTGCAGTGTAAACCAAACATTAGCTGGAAGTAAAATTAGCACTGCTTGTAAATACTTGTTTGCTAGTGACATTGAGCAAGTTTAATACTGCTAGTTAATCATAGTCCTAGTCGTCAGCGGGAGTTTACTGGCGTATCGTTTGCTTGTATGATTCCAAGGAAACCAAGCTAATTACAGGTTGATACCATGAAATACATATTTACATCCTTATTCGGATAGAGTAGGAGTAATGGTGTTTAAGAAACATAAGTGGAAGCCAGATTATTAAGTTCTCTGGTATTTGTTAACGTTATGACTTGCCTATTTGTGAAAAGTGACTTAGTATGGATATAGCAGCCGAGTATTTAGAGTGCCCGCTAAGTTATCAGAACACCAGTTTGACCTTGAGACAAGTCAGTAGGTTTTTGATTGTTCAAAACTGGGCTGAACTCTCCTTTATCATTGGGAGTTTCATCCTCAGTAATCAACAGAAGTGTCAATGTAAATAAACAGACATCTCAAACTACTAACTGTAAACCTTCCACGTCTAATTCCATCGAAAGTCAACCTGAACAGCTCAAACCTACGGATCTACCTGCAAAAGCGATCGGAACTCAGGATGCTACTTCTTCGATGTCCAATGCAATTGATCAAGACACACAAGTAACAACTCCAGACTCCTCACTCCACTGTGACCTCAACACACCACATAGAAATGGAGATGAAATACCCAAGACCTTGACTTCTGTAGAATATGAATCCACTGTAGTTGATAAAAGCTTTAGTAATGTAAATAGTAAGCAAGGTAATATGAAATATTTTTTAAGGAAAAGAAAAGTCGTGCAAAAAAATGTATAAGAACAAACTCTAAGACCAATTCCTCAAACGTAAGCACTGCTGACACACAAGCACTTAAATACCTCAACATCGTGCACTGTAATATTCAAGGGATAACCCAGAGCAACAAAATTGATTAAATAAATCTTTACATTAATTCCTTTTCCACAAAACCAGATATAGTTTGTTTCTCCGAACACTGGGTTCCTTACTCATGCCAAATACCACTGTTCCAATTCGATGAATATCAATTGGGCGGTTCTTATTGCAGAGATAAACAAAAAAGAGGAGGTGTTTGTGTGTTGGTAAATAATAATTTCAAAATTAAAATTAGGCCTGATCTTGGAAAATTTACAGTTGACTCATATTTTGAATGTTGTGGTGTTCAGATCACTCATCCGCTTGATTTAATTGTGCTCTGTGTCTACAGACCTACCGTTTATACCAAAATTGCATATGATACTTTTTTTGATGGCTTGCGTTCTCTATTACAATACTCTATTTTGAAGAATCCTAAATCCTTTATTGTACTAACGGGAGATTTTAACATTAATATTCTAAAATCTAATGCTCAAACTGAAGAATTCCTTTCATTATTAAATTCTTTCAAACTTTTTGAAACAATAAAGGTCCCCACTCGGGTTTCAACTCTCTCCAGTACATGTCTTGATAATATTATTACCAATTTCAGCCCTAATATATGTATGTCTTATGTTGTACAAAATGGTTTATCTGACCACCTTACTCAGCATCTTAATGTGAATTGTGAGTCTATCATTAGAAAACATAAGGAACCTGTTATTAACAAAAAAACAATATTTGTGAGACATTTTTCTAAGGTAAATATTTCCAACTTCCTTAATGTTTTAAAATCAGAGGATTGGTCTTGTTTCTATCAGAATCTGTATTTAACATCTGATGTAAATATTCTTCATAAGAGTTTTCTACATATGTTTAAACTACATTTTGATGCTTGTTTTCCATTTGTTAAGTCTAGAGATAGTGTTAGTCAGAATAATGATAAAGGTTGGTTAACAATTGGGATAAGAAAATCTAGTAAACGCAAACGAGAGCTCTATGATCTTAGTAAACACTCTTCAAGCACTCCTTTTAAAAATTATGTTAAAAAATACAGCAAAGTTCTAAGTAAATGTATAAAATTAGCTAAAATTTCATACCACAGAAATAAAATTAAAACATCTTCAAATAAGACTAAAACTGCCTGGCAGATTGTGAAAAAAGAAACAAATACTGCTGCTAGTAACAAGAACAGATTTCCTTTTTTGTCTCAATCTATAAATATTAAGGATCAGTTAAATATAGTCAATAATTTCTTTATAGATACTTGTAAGCTTTTAAATATAAGTTCTGATGCTGATAAGTCAATCAAATTTTTAGAACAAGGAATCCATCCTGAATCCATGTTAATATCATTCAAAATGACAGATCCTCAAGAAGTTCAGCAAATAATTAATGATTTAAAACCTTCTAAATCTTCAGGATGGGACGAAATATCACCTTTTATCTTAAAACAATGCTCATCTCTCATCTCAACACCTCTTGCTCATTTAATTAACACTTCTCTTTATACAGGAGTGTTCCCAGATTTATTAAAGCTGTCAAACGTAATACCAATTTTAAAAAAAGGAGATCCAAAAGATTTAGCTAATTATAGGCCAATTTCATTACTGCCGGCATTTTCCAAATTTTTTGAAAAGGTAGTTTATAATAGGTTATATGATTTCTTTAACAATTGTCAACTTTTTAACATAAATCAGTATGGATTCATGAAAGGTAAAAGCACTGTAGATGCCATATTTAGCTTTGTATCTGAGGTAGCGGATGCTCTTGACAGTTCGCAGAATGTAGCTGGTCTCTTCTGTGACCTGTCAAGGGCATTTGATTGTGTAAATCATGATATCCTGATCCGTAAGTTGCAGTTTTATGGTATATCGGGCAGGACTATTAAATTGTTGGTTTCTTTTTTATCACATAGAAAACAGTGTATAAGGCTGCAGTCACTGGGGCTTAAGTCCGATTATGAATTCATCACAGAAGGTGTTCCGCAAGGGTCTATTCTTGGACCCTTGCTCTTTTTGATTTATATAAATGACTTGCCTATGGCCTTAGATTCCAAATTAGTAATGTTTGCTGACGACGCTTCTGCAATATTTACCCATCCTGACAAATCAAGGTTTCCACAACTGATAAAACAAGAATTCTATAAGCTAGAAATTTGGTTTCAAGCTAATGGGCTATTATTGAATCACTCTAAGTCACTTTTAATCAACTTTAAAAAAAAATACCACAATAAAAATTTCCAATATGATAACACCAATATACCATGCTGTTTTTCTGAATGTACCAAATTTTTAGGGATAACTTTAGACAATAAATTAACCTGGAAAACTCACGTTGCAGAAGTTATAAAAAAGTTGAACATTTTTCAATTCTTATTTTATCTAGATCAGTAGATGTCTCCACTCTGATGATGGTGTACTATGGGTATGTTTATCCTATTCATAATTATGGAATCATTTTTTGGGGCAATTCTGACAAAAAGAAAAAGGTATTTAAATTGCAAAAACGGATCATTAGAATAATTTATTCTCTCAAAAGTAGAGATTCATGTGAAGATATATTTAAAATCAATAACATTCTTACTTTTCTTAGCCTTTACATCTATAATTTACTATTTTTTATGAAACAAAACATCACTAAATTTTCTGTTAGTTCAGACAACCACAATTATGACACAAGACACAAAGACTGCCTTACATATCCCAAACACAAATCTTCTACCTTTGAACTTTCCCCCCACTACTCTGGTATTAAATTTTATAACAACCTGCCTGATTGCATTAAGTCTGCATCTTCCCTCAGGTCATTTAAAAAAAGTTTATTTAAGTTTTTATGTAACAAGTGTTGCTATAAGCTCAATGATTTTTTCCGATGAGTTGTTGTACGGCTTATTTATTTATATTATTTTTATGTTTTGATAGTTTGATGTTTTGATTTGATTTGATTTTAATGTTCCTGACAAATGAAACAGCTGATCTGAATTAAATATCTCAAAAGGTACTTAAAAGTAGTTCAATTGATTTCTGCTCATCATGATTCATTCTATGACCAACTGTAACTTTCAAAGTAAATTGCAAAACAGCTCTATTCATTCAATCGGACAACATTATGTCAGCTATTAGGCTTGACTAGTAATAGCGATCGAGGCTTTACTCGAGTTACCGGGTTAAACTCTGTTCCTTAACCAGCCATACAATGAACTGCTCAAACAGTGATTGACTTTAACGTTACAGTAGAACCCCTCATCTCCAAACGGCCAAATGGAGGAGCAAAAAAACTCCCGTTTAACAAGTGAAGTTTATTTATTTCACAAAAAGAAAAACATATCAACAATAGGGTCGAATTGAATGCATATTTCCGCGACCGTGGAAAGTGTTTGCAAGGTGTGCGTTCCAAATGGACAATTTCATCAAGATCATGGGAGACGATGATGTTGCTGTGACGAGAAAAGATGTTCACGTATTTGCTGTAATCTTAGGAGATAGTCTTTATCTTGCAGACTGAAATCAGTTTGTCCAAGTAAAATTTCAAAATCCCCACACAATTACCTTTATTCTCCGGCAGATTTACGCATAAGGGCCTGCATGCACTCCCCCGACCTCGACCACGACCAAACGCCCGACCGGTTGTTGTCGTTCACCATGCGACCAGAGCACGACCCGACCAAGACCCAACCACGACAACGAATGTTTTACCAACTTCGGTGTCAAGATGGATGTTGAAGAAGTAGCTGCTGTTGTGCATTTGTATCGTAGGTACTTTAAGCGGAAGAAAAAACCATACTGGGTACATCCAATGTTAACTGAGACTTTTCCTTCTGAGTAGCGTCATCACGTCCACCAAACATCAGTGTGATCTCCTCCCAAGCTTCCTTCTTTATCCCTCTGTTGGCATAATCTACTGCTGATAGATTCCATAAAAAGGGCCTTTCTTTAATAGCTAAAATAAAACTCTCAAAATCCTACGACATTTTACAAAATAAGTCTTTGAAATGAAATGAAATGAAAAACGTTTACTTATCCCAAGAAATTTAAACTAAAACAGAGAGTAGTTATACAACAATACAATACAACATTTGTAAGTTGAAATTTGCCTTACTTATGGGATAGGCCTTCATGGACAGGTGTATGTGCGTATGCCTGGCTGTTATCAGTCTAAAAAATAAAGGGTACAAACTGATTTTGGAAGATTTTTAATAATTTAATAATTTTATGCCTTTTATACCAAATTGTTTTGTGGATGAGAGAATGTCGGCGATGACAACCAAAGACAGTACGATCTAAGACAGAAGACATTCTTAGGGCGAGGGGGTCGAAGGGTCAAAGATTGTTTAGTCAGGGTCAAGTATGGTTAGGTCTGATCTAAGTTTCGGCCTCTTCATTGGTAATTATGTGGAGTAACATGCATCTGTTTTTTTGAATTTCTGTATTGAGGGTAAACTAAAAAGGTGTTGGATATTATATTATTGAATTAGATTTCGATATAGAATCTGAGAAACGTAAAAACAGTTGGTAGTTAGAACTGACTTATGTAGCTGAGGGACAGATAATCCAACATTGTGCAAATATCTTGTGTAGTGGTGATGTGTGACTGCTGCAAGGATCGAGTTAGAGTTGTTGAATGTGTAACTAAAAAGGAACTGAATTAAAATATGTCTGACTTCACAAATAAGTCACTTCAATATACTTCAATAAGTCACTTAAACCACACAAAAACAAGTGCTCACCGTTTGATTGATCTATGAATACTGGGGGTTGATTGGTGTACTGGTCAGGTCGGACACAAGTCGGGGGGTAGTGCGCGTCGTCCCATTACATTGTGTGCTATTTTTGGCGGCAACAGCCAGCGAGTCGGACCTGACCAAACTGCAAGGACTTTGGTCGTGCGACCAGGGTCCGACCAGTCGACCAGTGCACGCTGTTCCATTTACGCCTATTGTAAAACAGGCCGTGTCCGACCAATCGGAGTCTTGGTCATGGTCATGGTCGGGATAGAGTGTGCCAACCCTTATTCCCAGAATTTCCGGCAAAGACTTATAGGTAGATAAGTGGATGTTTTATTGTGTAATTACCTTAAAGCATTCCATCCAATATACCTGTAAATAAATTCAATTTAATGATTTGAGTTTCTTTAAAGAGACCAAAACTCACCCCATCATCATCTTTAAAGACCTCTTTTAAATCTTGTCTTAATTTCTCTGGTAAATCACTGACGTTGAATCCCAACTTGTCTAGTTGATTCTCACAATATTTTGCTGAAATTACAGAATCTCATTAAATAACAGCTGATATCATCAGCATAATTAGGCCTACAGACAAAAAAAAATTATGGTCAACAATATTGAAGCACTGTAAGTTATGAGGGTCTTAAAAACCATTAAAAACCACAGAGAAACTGAGAGGTACAGCGGAAACTCGCTTATGGGACAGTCGTGCGCTTTCAGCTCTACTAATCTAGTATTGTTCCGGAAATACTTGTGACGGCGGTGTTGGAATCACATCAACATTTTAGATTTAAATTCTATAAGATAGTAAAAGCTTTAAAAAACTTTAAATCAGAGAGCTGTTACTTTCAACACACTTTATTATTTCCAATTTGAATTCACAACAATACAACAATGAATGTGTTTTATCATAGCTGAATCTTAGCAATGAAACAACAACTGCAAAGACTAAAGAGTATAAAATATTTTACCTAACCCGCAATGTTAAACTTCCCTATCCCAAGCGTGATGTATACAACTTCTTTACTTCTCAAGTGATGTAAAGTTGAAAAAATCTCACTCGGTGAGGTAATGAAACCCATTTAAATAACATTGAGTGCTTAACTTAAAAAATATAGCCTACCTCTATGGAGCCAACGACGTTCAACGCTAGAAATCAGCTGTGCGCTTGAATTTTATTGTTATGTTTTGAAGAAATTTCCTAACCTAGCTTTTGTTTGTAAATGAACGTTACTGTTAGAAGATGAGTGAAATGGATAATGAAAGATATAATTCGTAACCTCCTGTATATTGTCGGTTCAGGTAAAATCTTGTACGTTACACCATAGACTAACCAACACAAGTAGACTTCTCATCCCATTGTAAATTTTGAAGCACGTTTTTCATGTCTAGTGCATGTACGTGTCACAAAGGCGCTAGTGTCGACGAAACTTTGTTTCTATTATTTTAGGGTTAATTTCTTGATTTGTGCTTTACTGTTTGGTTATATAACTAGGGGACAAGTTATTGTTTATGATTAGATTGTATTAGTTGGCTAAACGAGGTTTTAAGTGGCTGTAATAACGGGAAACAAATTGTAAACAAAACACGACCTCTACATAAACCGTACAGAACTAACAATAAAATTGTCTTCAGCTGTTCCATAAGGATGAGAAATCTACTAAGGGAGTATGTTTTATCTATGGTTACACGTTACGCAAGAGCGTGTTTACATCACTTAGGTAAATTATGCAACTCGCTTCCGCTCGTTGCACAACATTCACCTGCGTGATGTAAAAACGCTCTTACTACACTTGTAAGGTAAATAGCTATAACAGCTGATTCAAATTATTACACTAGCTGTATATAGTAAACTGACAACTTCTAACATCCTCCTAGCAAGATGCCAAATCTCCAAATCTCCAAGATGCTCCTACCAAATGTTCATGGAACATTTTACAAGTGAAATGAACTTCAATAAATTATTGATTAACAATCCTATATATAATATGAGTAAAGTTTGAATATTTGTTACTTCGATCTGGGAATAGGCACATATAAACACGTTTATACTTACGGTACCGGTATAACTAAGATCTGTGTCAAAAATAACTAATTGTTATGAAGATGTTACAATGCATGTGCATATCCTATTTTAACCTAATTAAAAATAGTGATGGATTAACTTTTTAAAGAAAGAAACAGTTCATTTTGTAAGAAAACATCACAAAACTACACTTTAAGCTTCATTTTTTGAGTTTTTCATTCATACAATGTCAAATAGTTATTTGTGTAACTAGTGAGCAAAGTGGCACTTTGCTGCACACGAGAGCAGTGGGGAATGATCTCGAGTGCAGCAAAGGCCTTTTGCACTCGAGATACACATGATATTTTTCCTACAGTCACTATAAAGCATATAAATATAATAAGTCTTTCAAACACTATACAACACGTTTTCAGGTTCAGCTGGCAACACAAATAGGTGCCCTAGAGAAAGTAGTCATTCCGCTATTTTTTCCTCGGCAAGCAATGTGCTCCTTGCGACTTGAGAAAATAGTTCCGTATATTTTTGTAATTTCAAGTGGTTTCCGCACCTAAAAAAATGCTTTAAAGGTAATTTCTTGTTTATTAAAATCGTAGGAATGTTTTAAAAACGTTTAAAAGAAAAGTCCAGAATGTTCAGAAATACCAAAACTATAAACACAAAATGACAGGTTAAATCGTAGTTATAATAGTCAATCAGCTGCTCATAGTATTAATATCTTTAAGTGTTGCCAACCTATTTACAAGCGTACACGGATTACGTGCATAATAGAACCACGCTGTTTTGTGTTGTTTCGTTGGAATCCTGATGTGCGCCAAAGTATAAACCGTACGACAAAGTATAAATATGCAGCAATTAGCAGCTTTCTGTACTATAAACAGTACAAGGAAGCCAACTTTGTCGGGTGACTGTAGGAAAAATAAATTTATTTCTACAGTATTTTACAAGTTTATATGTAGTTTCCTGTTTTAACTCTTTTTTTCATACAACCTGATCTGGGTTCCATAAGAGTCGGTTAAGAGAGGAGTATTGTTTTTAAATTTACAAATGGTAAACTCACCTTTATCCTCATACTGCTGCAAACATGTTTTCAGTCCAGCAATCGCTTGATCAATGGCTACTTCATTTTTCTCTTTGTCCGCAAAAGAACTGTTAAACTCATATGATACCGACGTGGAGAATTTATTTAAGTCATCTTCACTAGCTTTAAGAGAGCTATTGTCTTCATCAAATGTAAAAGGAGATGACATATTAAACTATACTGCATTCATCCACCTAAAAGAAAATCGATCATCATTAAGTAGGGCTATAGCCCTAGAGAATACAAATAACAAGAAACAATTACATATGATATGCTTACAGGTTAATGTTATCTTTCTCTGTCAAATGATTCTTGGTTAGTGGTACTGTATCAATAGGCCTAAGTTACTACAGTTTCAGACCCCTATTAGCTGTGAGCAACATGTGGCACAGTTAGTGGAGCCGCCGGTGGTGATACCGGTGATCCACAGCGTTTTGGAACCTGGACACTAGTCACGCGACACATTCGTAGCTCGCTCAAACAGCGGAATTCACCACAACACTCTAGTGTCAAACATGACATTGAGCAGTTCGGAGCTCCTTCTTCTTCTTCTCCTGTTAAAAAAAAGGAGGCGAAGAGTCAGGCAGTTTAGGAGACATCCCATTCTAGTTCCTAGGCTCAGCAAAGGCATTTATTACACTCTGTTCGACGATCTTTGGGCTCACCCCAGTAAGTTTTTCAACTACTTCTGCCCATCACTGGAAGGAAAGAATACACTGTTAAAAAGGCACTGGTAAACAAAGTGAACAGAGAGTCACTAATGAATAGAACAGCAATATGGCAAGGCACGTCTCAATCAACTCAAACCACGATGTAGACTGTGTGACAGGCTTCGTTTTCAAGTTATTACAGCATGCGCGCGCAGTCAGTGGAGACTGCAATGCCCCCCGACTGCCTAGACACTAAAATGGCCGCGACACATGTTGCCGGGCAAAATCACTCCCGGTAACATCTCGGGCAGCTTTTTCGGCGTCGCCACCAGTCTCCTCGCGGCTAATAGGCGCCATTTGACTTCGTGCCCCTCTACACGTCCGACACCGGCGGCTCCACTAGCTGCCCCACATGTTGCTCATGGCTAATAGAGGCCTATTAGAGTATTAGACTAAAACATAGGCCTAATTCATCCATCCAAGTTTTGGGCCAGGTCTTTCAGAACAATTGAAGGTAGCCTACTTTCCTGTTTAAGGGAACATTCATTATTATGGATGACTTTTTCGATATATCGATATTTTTGTTTTCGTTTACGATCCATATTCCTTCTATTTTAATATCTTCAAACGTATTTAAATTACAAACTGACAACTGATCTTGTTTAGGCAAAAATAACATATAGTGGATTGACACCTTCGAACATAACGAGTCAATCCTCCTCAGACTCTGCAATCTGAGCAAGGCTTTTGATGTGGTGTCCCATAAGCTACTGATAGGCAAACTAGCAAAGTATGGTGTGGGCGGAATTGTGCTGAAGTCCCTGGTCCTGTTATCTGGCTAATCGCAGACAAGTAGTCTCAATAAATGGGGCCTTCTTCTGCATCAGGAGTATCTCACATGGAGTGCCACAGGGCTCGGTGCTCGGCCCTCTCCTTTTTAGTGTGGCGGTGAATGACTTGAGGCTAAATGGCTCCACCCTCCTCTTCGCTGACGGCACCACCCTGATATCTAGAGGAAGCGATATTGAGCAACTGCATATTGAAGCTGACCATTTTTTGGAGCTGGCCAAGAACTGGTTTACAGCAAACCGCCTGAAATTAAATGCAGCCAAAACTGAGTCCTTGCTCTGCACACTGAACCCACTAACCGAAAGGGTTGACGCGGTTAAACTTCTAGGGTTCTGGTTGGATCCCAAACTCAGCTGGAGCTCACACATTGATAGGGTATGCACACGGCTATCTAGGGTAATTTGCCTCCTAAGGAAACTTTGGAACGTCATCCCGAAGCAATTCTTGATAACTGTGTAGGCCTACCATGCTCTGTTTCATAGCCATCTTATGTACGGCTTGGTACTTGGGGCCATTCACCAGCACCACAGGACATATTATTGCTTCAGAAAAAAGCTGTAAGAATCATAATGTCAGCCGACTACAACGGGCATTGTAGACCCCTTTTTAAAGACCTGGGCATTCTTACAGTATTTAATCAATACGTATTGAACATCCTAATACTTCTGAAAGAGAATGTCCATCTGTTCGACCAAAGAGAAGTTCATCACCGCTATGACACCCGGCAAGCACTACACCTTGACATGCCGCGATGTCGTCTCACCCGCACCCTCAAGAGCTATCCCCGCAATGCCATAAGACTTTTTAACACCTTGCGGATAAGGTGCGGGATATGAACATCACCTCTTTCAAAGCAGCAATCAGAAACAGCTTAGTAAATAGGCCAGTATACTCGCTGGAGGAGCTGAGTGAAGAGCCCCTAATAGTTACTTAGAAGCCCTTCCCTAAAAATGTGTAACTCCTCTTATTTACCGCCACAGCCTCGTAAAGTTTTGTATGTATGTAAAAAATAGTACGGTAACTTACCTAGTGTTTTTTTGCAGTCTATCCGACATTGTCGGTCAACGACGTAGCACACAAGTATCAAGTAAGTAAGTACGCCTATAGAATGGAATTTTAAAATGTTGATTTGATACTAGAAGTGACCTTAGTGCAACTTACAGTCGTGGATTTGGAAAACCAAAAGCAATCGCTTTAAAACTTAGTCTTAGATAGGCCTATAGTCATAATTTAAACCTATCGGCTGGCTTACAGTAAAATTCATTGGCCTGGTTGTATGTTTAAAATCAGTATTTTTAAAGAACATAATATTTACAATGTATTTACTCACCAGAACTAGCCTACACCTAGGTAGCTAATTATTTTGTTTCTCTAATTTCGAAGTGCAGCTTGAGATTAGATTAAGTTACAGTAAATTAGGGCTATTTAAAATTATAACTTCACAAATACACAAGCTACTGATAAATAGGAACTATACCTTTCATTTGGATAAATAAATAGCCTACTTCGAACGGAAGATTCAAGATTTTAAAGGTTAGAAAATATGGTGGGAAACAATAAACACGGAGTACAGTTACAGTAGCTAAGATTATGCACAGAGTATACTATATTTGACATCCAATAGTCAATGATACTATACTCTCGCATTTAAAAAGGGATATTGAGTGCATATAATAGCAAATAATTTATGAAAACAAAATCAATAATTGACTTGTATTTTGCTTTTGTAAATTAAATTTATCATCCTACTATCAAACGTGAAGACTTTTTCCATGCGTGTAATGTTGATAACGTTCAGAGAGCACTGATTTTAGTGATTTTTACAACTATTTTTTTATCCACCTAACCCAGCATTTAAATATACTAACATAGATAAACATACTCCTCAAGTATGTTTAATGTTTTATCTATGATACTACTAACCACTGAGCTTAAGTGAGCTATAATAATAGTTGGAGTAACCATCACTGTGTTACCATGGTGGAAGGAAAAAACAGTGTTACTGTGTTTAAAAAACGTAGCCACTGTTTTTGCTGGTTTCGTTTCAGAGTTTCGTGTTGTTAGGTTGGCCATGTGATCGGTTGGTGGGACTTGTCAAATTAGAGGCTAGATGAAGATGGCGTCATCCTGTTGTTTTGTTGATAGTAAACAAAGATATGTAAACATTATGATTGCAATGTAAATTTATTTATTTACTAGCTGTAACCCGCGGGCTTTGCCCCGTTTAACTTCTTAATTTTCAAGATTATCTCGTTCGCATGGCTCAATCACGTCCTGGTTGAAGTTTGTTCGCTACGCTCACTCACCTTTGGGTTGGAGCTCGTTCGCTGCACTCACTTGCCTTCAGGTTAGCTCGTTCGCTACGCTAACTCGCCTCCAGGTTGAAGTTCGTTCGCTACGCTCACTCACCTTTTGGTAGCAAATTAGCTTTTGTCATAAATGTAAAAGAAATATTAGTGCTGCACCCTGTTGGTAATCCTTGTAACTTTAATGCTATTGAACATCATAGAACAGAACCAAGTTGTTTAATTGAAACAGCTGTTAAGATTCAATAATTCATCCATTTCTCATAAGGTTAACATGGGAAACTCCAGAGCCACTGGGGTGGAGCCCGAAAGGATTTTTGAAATAAGAATATGCCTATATGTTAATCGGGAATGTGAGCTATCATCATGCCAAATTTCAGCCCAATCCGACCAGTATTTTTCGCGTTCACTTGTCACAAACATACATCCATACATCCATCCATACATCCATACATCCAAACTTTCTCATTTATAATATTAGTAGGATTTTACGAGCAACCCATTTTAACAGTGGTAACAAGATCATACCAAACCGATGGCCGTTCTTTATTTAAATGCCATAGGGCTAACCAAGATTACTAGAAAAATACCGGTATGGATCATAAACATCAACAAAATGACGTTTTTGGCCCGAAAATAAACATTATTTAACATTGATTAAATAAATGGAACTGCCAAAACGTATGTTCCATGCTATTAGTATAGGATTCGGGCCAACAACATCATTTGTTTATGTTTATGATCCATACTGGTATTTTTCTAGTAATCGTGGGCTAAACCTAAGACTAAACCAAAATCTCCAACCCCAAACCAGGAAACTTGACTATTTTCACCATTAATCATAGCTTGAAAAGAGGTAAATAAGTTAGTATTTATTTACTATAACCAAAAACTTTAATACTTTTAATACTTTTCGATGAAATGGCGACCATACAAAGTACCGGTAAACAATTTATAACTCAATTTATGTTTCAAAATAACTTGGAATACAAAGTTTTTAACGTGCAACAACTTAAATAACTTTTTGATACAAGTCCTTGAAATAACGGATAACCCCAAATAAATAGTAGGCCTATGGTTATGTTAGAATGAATTGGAATTTGACAGCATGATCCCACCAACCGGACACGGCCAACCTAACAACACGAAACACCGAAAACAAACTAGCAAAAACAGTGGCACGCTTTTCTCTAATGTTTAACCAGAGAAGAGTAGTGACTCAAGTTGTAATCTATTTATCTCAATGCTACTAACTCACTCACCCAAGTGGCCCTAGTGGCACTAATGTAGAAGGTAAAGAAAACAGTGTAAAGAGAAATCAGTTCAAACTCATTGATTAGTGGATGTCTGGATACGCCTGGGATCGAGTCCGTCCCTCTCTTACTGAAGTCTCTGAGGTGAGGTGCTAAACTCCAGGGGGTAGGGTGTCATACCTTATAATGATACAGCTTATAATTGCGAATTCGTTCCATAAAACTCATAATCGCTTAGCTTATAAAAGAAAATGTAAATTGTTCCATAGCTTACAATCGTAGAAGTATAGCATTTTGAATGGCATTTTGTCATTCTTGGAGTTGTATATGTTTCTTATTATGGGTTTCATATGCATAGAGAATCTTTCAGAAGACTACGTCATCAACAAAAAATCACAATCCCGTCCTCATTTGCCTTTCAAAACAATTCTACATTTAAAACCAGCTGACAAAATATAAGGTAATATCAATGATAACGAAAGGAGATAAGACAATGAGATGTACCCCCCCCCCCCCCCCCCGTGACCATGATGGGCTAAATCAGTAGTATACCGTATAATAGCGGGTTTTAAAGCAAAGGTGATAAAGTTAATTAAATTTATAACTGTAGAAAAAGTAATATCGGTTATATACAGATGATAAAGGTCTGTGTGATTTCAGAAGTTTACCCATTTCAGCCAATAAATAACTTGAATACAGTTTGTAAATAAAAATTATAGCTTCCCTGGGAAAATAATATAATTTGTGAACTATTCAATGAATTGATTGATTGAACCCCCAAAATTTCTATTATAAAAGGAGTTCCAACATTTTGTTAAGGTTTCTGTGGGGAGAAACTTCCTGGTGCTGTACTTGGATCTATGAATGTTTTTCTCAATATTCTCCACCTATTCCTTCTTGAAAGTCAGTAAATTATGTTTACTCTTTTTACTGAACCCCCTATGGAAATTTTATTTATACTTATGTCTCCATTGACTCCAAGCAAGTTTTTAAAGATACAAAATTAATATTACATGCATCATTTACTCCTCTGGTAACAAGTCGTGATGGAATTTTCGGGAATGAATTCCAAATGTTTTTAAGGGTTATAGATGAAAAACTATAAGGAAAATGGACAAAACCCATACAGTTTGGTAATTAATTGGATCAGATCAAGAACAATTTGTGCAGTTATGAGGGCAACAAGTATGTGTCTGAGACGAACAAGAAAGAAATTTCGGTCAGCTAGAAAAGTTGAAAATGGAACTGGGATTCCAATTTTTGTTATGAAGTATAATTGTTGAATTCTGATTGTACTGTACTCTTTTTTGTAAAATTACCATTGCATTAATCTTTTACCTCACTTTGTACCATCTTCATCTAATTTTCCATGTCTCACCTTTTTGAGATGCTGCTGACTTACTTTTTGAGAGCGGTTTTTACAACTTAATTACCAAATCTGGGGGGGGTATAAGTTTGTTTCCTTGTCCTAAAAAGGATTTTGTAAAGAAAGGACACTTTTAAATATAGATATAATACATATTTATAAGACATTACTTCTCTTTTTACACTGCTCATCTAGTTTAAACTGAACTAATTTATTTGCATCTCTGTAGAAGTTTAATTGTTCTAGTAAGACAAGCCTTTTCAATTCCGCAGTTGACAACCTTTTTGTTTCTTCGGTTTCCGGAAGTCTGTGTCTCTTTTCTGTGTGAGATGTTGATTCTCCAGCAGAATGATTCATCAATATTTCTTGGGGAAGAGGTTTGAACATTTCATCTTCATCTGAATAGCTGTTTACATCCACTTCAGAGTTTTCTGCATTTAAAGTAAGAAATTCTCCACCTTCAGAATCATTTCGCAGAAGTTCTGCTGATACAGCACCTGGAAACATAACTTTTGTTATAGTCTTCCCCTTCTATCAATAAAATTGGTTAAATTATGGTTCAATCCATGGTTATTATTTATTTATTTTTTTTTTTTTTGTCTTAGGGCGCTAGGCACGAGCCCAGGATTGTTTTTCACATTACTTCAGGCTAGACCTAGGGGTTACGGCATTATCACTTAAATAAAATCCATTGGTGATTTGGCGGGATTTGAACCCGGGACCTCAGGCACTGAAGTCCCGCGCTATAAACTTACTGCCACCAATCATTATCAGTGAACTTTAGATGGCCATTGCACTTATCATTAATTTAATATACTGGCTCATTCCTTGTATTTTGTTCCCTCTTTGACCATCAATAAAATTACAACTCCATTCAATTCCCATGGTACAGTTAAAGCCAGTTTCAGAACAAAAATGAACACAGTGGATTAGATTTACTGACAAAGTGAGCAATATGATGAAAATCACTTTTGTTCAATATGTCACTTTTTTACCCGAGGGGAAGTATGTAAGTATGTTTTTTTACATCAATAATAGATTTTATTGAACTTTTTGCTAAAAAAATAATGAGTTTATTAATTTCTGATTTAAATTTGACATTCATATAGCATCATACTTTGGGGCTCTGCATCTGAGTCACTAAAATCACAGGTTTTTAAGATTCAAAAAAGAGCTACTGTATTGGAAAAATATTATAGTATATTGACTCTACTGAATCAAAATATTTATCAAATTATAATATTATATAAATTTTAATATTTGTCTTTTATAAGTACTGGCAGACCTTCACAAAATTATAATATGAGGAGAAAGGCAAAATAGACCAGATTTAGCAGCCCCCCCTCGCAAAATCTCGGCACAAAATTGAAAAATAATTTTTTTTAACTCTTTTGATAAATTTCTGGAATGTAATATCTTTCATTTGCAACAAATCCATTAATTTCCTAGATAACTTAATAGTAGTTTATTTGATTTTGTTTTAACTGAGAGAAACAATTTGGATATTTTAAAAGTATTGTAGTTGCCTACACCAAAGGAATTAAAAAATATATAAATTAAGGTTTGAATCTAAATAAATAGTTTGTGTTATCAAACGTTTCCATTTCATTTATCAATCCCACTAAAAAATACAAGGCTATAACAATTATTCCTTTCGCCAGTCAAAGTTATGCTTGTGTAAAGCAAAGCAAGATACATACCTTGCTCAACCCAGAAGTTGTTTCCCCTCAGCGCTGCCAACTTAGATTCTTCTTCCATAAAATCTGAGAAGTCTTTTTGCCAGTCTTTAAGATAAAACGTTTTCTTCCCAGCCTTCATGAGTTCATTTCTCTTCTTGATCCTACTCTTCAGGTTCTGAATCTTCTTCGCTATTTGACACTCGGTGATCGGAACGTTCATTTCAAGTTCAACACGTTTTGTGATTTCCGTCAACGTGGCGGTCCTCTTTTTTCGTATTTCCGGAAGCATAGATACGTTCAACATAATAGGGTATTCTTTTAAAATAGACACGAATCTTCTCTGAGCTTCATCCGCTTCTAGGCTAGCACAATCTGTCATATTTTTATATTTACTACCGTATAGAGAAAATCTAACTGAGTTCCACAACACAAGAATCTAATCGAATCTTCGAATGAGAAATAAATTCACTTCACAGAACGACAGAACTACTAGTATGAGTATGACACGTCGACGTCAACATGTTGCTAGGAGGCGGAGCGGAGTGTTCACTCTCGGAGTCAATAACTGGAGTCGAGTGAGAGAGAGGGAGAGCTCCCTCCTCGCCCACCCGTCGCGTTGCCAACCTACAGAGAGGGACAGAGAGCTCCCTTCCTTTGCATTGCTGTCAACTAGTAGGGAAAGAGTGCACTACAGTGTTGCCATCTAGTAGAGGAATTAAGAGCTCCGAATCATTTTGGCCAACTGAGGGAGAGAAGAACTCCATCTTCAGTGTAACCAACTGAGTACTCAGTGCCATTGTTGCCAACTGAAGTAAGGTATAGATTAGACATAGGTATCTCTCATCGGTGTTGAGGAGATACAGAGAGTTCTAACGTCATATCGTCGCTGTTGCCATCTGCCGTGGCAACATGTGATTTAATCGCGTAACAGACTAGACCAGCGACCACGACTCGATAGTATTTTTTACAATCACCGATCCTTACTGATAAGTTTATAACGTTATGACCACTTATCAGTGTTACTTGCAGTTTTATAGGGAAACCACCAAAGTCGTCCAAACCACATCCAACCCGTCAACCGTAAATGCGCCGACAGATGTTAGTTTTTGCGAATTATACATACAGTACTGCCGTTTATTATGTTTCTAATAATGTACAACATGCATATTCGTTGTAGCAAATTGCAAATTGTTGAAAGACGCCGAGTTTTTAATCTACAATATCCACGATTATAAACATCTTGTATTGTTTAACACAATACGTCTTCCAATTGTAACTTGAGTTGTTCCTCCAAAACCACATGGGGGCTTCTAACAACCCTCAATGGATCTACAATTCTCGTCCCGCCATATCCGCCCCTAGTCATTATCCCCGCTTTTCAAAAACCGCCCAACAAAAAACATAACTAAACTCCACCGCAGCCACTTTGAAACTTCCTGGGCCCTAGACCGCCTTACATCGTCTTTTACCTTAGATTGTGCAACTTCACAGCAATAGGTTCTAGATTCTTCCCACAGATTGTTTATTTCGATATTGCCACATATTGAATTGTAGATTCTTCATTAGATGCCGAGTACAGATTCTAGTGAACAAGTTGTAAGTAAAGAATCGTAAATTTTGTGTGCCCCCATAATTTGAAGTCAAGATCGCAAACTTTTGGTGTAGGTAGAATAAAATACAATCATACTATGTTCCTATTGCTGGGAATTTCATTGATAATTAGTAATTGTTGCACTATTGTTGGTTTTATTACACTGTAACACTTCCTAAGTTTTCATCAGTTGCAAAGCACAAGCTCAATAATAGTTTTTCTTACATAAAAACTACTTTTAGCAATGTTATTACTTTGCAACACCAACTGAAAATAATAATTTCATGAGATAAATCCATACAATTACCATTGTTAGTATACGATTGCAACTCGCACGACGTGTCTGACAGGATGCGGAAGCCGTCAGCTGTTAGCGACCTCTCCTCTCCCGCCAAACAGCTGATTCACAGGGGGAAGCGGATTTTTATCCCCCTGGAATTTTACCCCCTGGGCAAACGTGACGTCACAAACCAGGGGGTAAAATTCCGGCCGCGAACTTTTGAGTTTCGCGACATCAGCTCGATGGATTAAACGCGGAATTAAACATATATTTTCACGGTTGTGAGTTTAATCAGAACACATCAAATTATAAAAACCTAGAATGTACGGCCCGGATTTTTACCCCCGGAATTTTACCCCCCGGAATTTTACCCCCTGGCCAGGTATAAATTAGTGAGAATGATTAATTATCGTCATTCAGTTTTAATTTAATGGTAAACATTTTATTATTAAGTAGCCTATCTTAATTTATATGTAACATTAACTAATCAAACAGGGTTTTAATATTAATTTTGAGATTCGAGTGTCAGGATTCGATCTTTGAAGCCAACTGTTGGTTAATATGATCAAAATAAAACAGCGAATTCTGTTTACTTAGTTGAGATTACAAAATAAATAAATAAAGATAGGCTACTAAATAATGAAATGTTTACAATTAATTAAAAACAGAAATAAGAAAATCAATCATTCAATTTCTAAAATCAGCCAGGGGGTAAAATTCCTGGGGGTAAAATTCCGGGGGGTAAAATTCCGGGGGGTAAAATTCCGGGGGTAAAAATCCGGCCCGTACATCTTCAGTTGCCTAAACGCTAGTTATATGGACAGGGGGTAAAATTCCGGTTTTTATCGCTAATCTAATTAATCACGCTCTGACTATTTTCATTAGACTTCCAAATCCGCGGGGGTAAAATTCCGGCCGCGAACAAACTTTTGGCTACTCAGGTTACTACGTCATAGTGACGTCAGCTTTGCTCAGGGGGTAAAATTCCAGGGGGATAAAATTCCGGCGACCCATTAACAGATGACTTTGAACATTTATAATAAACATAGTTCGAATTTAAAAAGCTCTGTTATGTTCTGAATAACTAGATAGGGGTTGAAGATAGTGATTTTGCTTTTCTCTGTTTAGTCACCAAGACCCATCGATGTATAGTTATTATACATCGATGCCAAGACCCAAGAAAATAGTTGTTGTAGAGATAGTTGTAATTTTTAGTACTAGGGCCTACCTTAAATTAAAGAGTAAATATTACTCGGGTTAAATCTGCATAGTATTAAGTATGGTATTGTTAAATAAAAATCAATGATGAATGTTCCCAAGTAAAATCCGAACCCGTTTACCTTCTTTGTCTAAGAATAAAGTGAGAGTATAATACTGTAATATTATTTTCGTGTTCTGTTATTGTATACGATTCCCTAATTTAATCCCGATTTATTGGTGATATTCTGAATATTATTTTTTTAAACGTATTTTTCACTTACTCTCCATTTTAAGGCTCCCTCATCTCTTGAAACACAGACAAATGGAAACTAAATGAAGACTACACCACACTACACTAAACTAAAACAAAACGAATGAGACATATTTCAACATTAGTGCTTGAATGCATAACCCAAGTTAACAAAAAATCGAAAGTTCAATCTTAGACTATTTCTCCACTGTTCTTTGTTTTAAATTTAAAATGTTCTGTACAAAAGAATATTTTTTTTCAAAATTGACTTATAATCCCTTTCGTTGCTTGGATTCCAAACGGTTTTACAGGCTATTGCCTAATAATATGAACCTCCTTGGGATACATACCTGTAAATTTAGGCTACCACAAATGAATACAGATCAATAGCATCAATTAATACACGCAGTGGGCAGTAGCCGCGCACTTTCGTGCAATTGCTAAACAACCCCTTGCACTATGGGGTGAGGGGAATCTCCCTTCAATATAATGAATCAGTGAAGGCCACCCCCTCAAAACAGGGGAGTGGGTCCACGTGCGTATTGTGCAATACATGCAAACCTCGAACTGGAAATGGCAACCTAAAGTCTAATCGGGCTAAAAAGTTGTATTCAGATTCTCGTTGAGAATCTTACCTTCGATTAATTATTTAGTCCCAATAGAAAATTAAAAAGTTTTGTGTACATGTGTGTCATAGTTCCTAGTTTTACATATTTATAATGTTGTATCTGTTGTACTCAATTTTTAATTGGTTAGTTATGTTGGTTGTTGTTCCACATTACACATGAACTTATATAATACTCTTTTCTTTGTCAATGTTTCGTTCTGTTTTCAGATCGTATTTTTTACCAAACGAAACCTTTCTTTTAATTATGATCATTTTGCTATACAACTATTTTACTCATGAGGCATATCGCACAGTTATATAGGTACACATTAAATTATATACTACGATGAATGGTATTTATAAAAAAATATATAAATGCTAAAAAATATTGCAAAATTCTATCAAGTAGGCCTACTATTTAGACATGATTTTGCAGAGTAAGATTCCACAATCTCATCAACATACAAATCTACAGATAAATCTAAAATCTGATACTTTGATAATTGACTCAAATTTCCAGAGTATATCTCCGATTTTCTTATAGTTTTAATTTTCCTAAGTTAGTTATACAAACGTAACAGAATACGAGGAAAAAGTAATTACAATTAGGTGAAACAAGGAGCATTATTAGTGTCACGTAGAACATGTCAGAACTATGCATAGAACCATATTTCTATAGTTTGATAACATTGTGAATGCCCTAGAGATTCATTATACACTAGTCATACTAATGACATCCGTCAAAACAACGTATTTTAGAGTGTCATAGAAAACATCGGAATTGTGGTTAGAGTCATTGAGTTTTCAATGGTGGAAGTAGGCTACACTTCTCATCCCATTAAAAAGTCTGAAGCCTGTTTTGATTTGTGTTGGTAACGTTTGAGTGCACTGATGTCGACTATGTTTTTCTTATTTACAGGTTGATTTAACAAATTGTGTTTTACTATTAGGTTATAATACCAGAAAACAAGAAATTGTTTACGAATAAATCGTTATTTTATGAACATATTTTTAAAAGTTGCATATGAATGTATCCTTCTCATAACCCGTGCAGATTTAACCTTACAATTATTTGTATTCGGTTTTTCCATAAGGATGATAGGCCTACATCTATAAGATTAGACTTATAACTTAGATTAAAGAGTGTGCCTACTCTTTGATTTATAGTTTAATCCACTGTCGAGACTAAACACTTACTTAAAGAGATATATTTAATTTCTCTCTGCATTTATTCAAGACTGTGCATACATACAAAAGGAATTTTTACTTACATGAAAATATAAACTGCGCCGTTATCAAGGAAAGTAATGTCAGCAGTAAGAGAATCATTTACGCTGCGAAGTCATAGAAATGTCACACGCAAAGAGGAAGAAATACCGAGACAGCGTTTCTGCAACGCGACGTGTGAAATTTGAGCTAACCTTTGCAGCTTGGCAGGACAGTTAGTAAGCGAAATTATAGCACAGAGGAGCGAAATTGTCAGATCAGCGGACATTGCCGGATTCATTCTGATTTGTTGTAGTATTATGTTATACCTGTTATACACACCATAGATAAAAGGAGTATAGGCACTTGTTTTAATCTATGGTTATACCGGTCACACCATAGGTTAGGTTAAGTGACTAAACACTTTAAATTGGTTGGGTAGCTGAGTGGTTACAGTGCTCACCTATCAATCTAAGGTCACCCTCTCGATCCTGAGTAAATTTCGTAACTTTTTGGTAGTTCGAAACTGGACCCAGCTGTCGTTGATTATTGGGCTTTAAATATACGATTCTAGCTAATGAAACAGCTGGTTAACAATACTACACAAGGCATCTCACGCCATTTTGCACTCATTCTTCACTCATATTCGGATTAAAATACGCATCTAGGTGGCGTCCTAATCTTAACTACAGTAACTGGTAATTGATAATTGAAATGAAAATGTATATTTTATGTACACTGAAGTAAACATTAAATTTCCATGTTTAAGTTGAAGCCAGTTAAAATAAATACATAGTTCAATTGGCACCGACAGCGTGTGCTGTTGTGAATTAACTTTAATACTGTACTCAACTTTTTTAATCGTTTCAAACTTAAAGGGAAACCTTTTGTTGTAAACTACACTATTTACATGTGTCCTTTAAATAATATGATAGTATTCATAATAAATGAGAAAACATAACTTCAGTAGTAATACACGTTATGAGAAACAATGTTATTTTTAGAATTTAAAATAACTGGCTAGACCTTGTTTATATAGATAGGACCTGTAAATAAAATCTTTACAAACTGTCAGACGTTCTGATATTCATCCCTACCTACTCTAAATACAGTATTCCGATAGAAATACATAATTTATATCGGATATGGAACTGCTTTCGTCATGGAGTTTTTGCCTTTCTATTTGCTACTTTCCAATTTTTTTTTCATAACCAGAAAAACGTCGTTTCTCTCTAACTGTTTATCGATGTATATAGTCTAATGTATATATTTCGACTTTGTACGTCGATGGTAATATTTAATCAATATATGACGATTTAATTTATCCCTACCCTATAAAAGTAGAGTCTCAATTATCAATTAAAAGTTATTAATAGATCCGTTTTATGTTTAATTTGTATTTAAGTACGTAAATAATGAATGTGGAGTAGGTAAAATTGGATTGACACAACATTAGGCCTACTACAGAAGTAAAAAAAAAAACGTAATAAACGTAAATACCCACATTTTTTGTCTTAGTCGATACATTAAAACAAAATATCTATAATAAAACTTGTGTAAAAATAGTCCCCTGATATCTACAATACTTTTTGGAATTCTGAGTTTGATACTGTATTAGAACATTAACATTGAAATCATCAATGAGTTTTTTTTTTACTTTAATAGTTAAGTATCAACGTTAGTGACACCTTTCATACAAATTTTAGCTGATAAGTTATCAAAGAAAAGGTTGTACTGTTCAGATGTTTCATGTGAGTTGAATTTATTGTTTTTATTTAGTTTTCGTATGAATTATGTACTATTGATTTGCATGTAAGGTTAAGATAAATAATACCTCAATCGCAGCAAATCCGTAGACTAAGAGAACTTCGATTTGCCTGGTTGAATTTTCACTGAAATATCTCCTTAAAACATCATATGTAAAAAAATAGATCAACGAGTACATATGTTTGCTGCTACAGGCAAGGCAATAAATGTTTTAATCGGTCCCGGGTCTACGTCTTACCATCAAACCTACGGTAATAGCTTATTCCTTCGTATGTGGAATCCGCTACACAAGATATTTTAAGACTAAAAAGAAGAAAGGTGTATTGTATGATTATGTTGCAATGAAATTAGTCGCAAGTCTGAATTTTAGCATTTAACGAAATCAATATGTATTCCTACATAAGCTTGTATTGCTTGCTATAATGTAATCACGGAGTGAAACAGAGGCTATTTCCCTATTCTGTTATGGCATCCAACCAAATGAACAACCAAATAGAATATTATGACTACTTTAATGCTCCACGTGTATTATCCTACCTTAATTCATTTTTAGCAACTATCCTATAAAATAAAACAATTACGTTATTTCATCACAGTGTAAACGCTGCTCTTTCTTCTGTGGATATAAATTATTTCTTTTTTATGCAGATAAGTCAACATCTACATGAGTTTGTCGGAACAATTGTGGTAAGTCAGTTTGGTAAAAACTTAACCTCAACACGCGCTGATTCGGTCGATTTCACTTATTTATTTGCGGTTTGTCGCTTGATTAACTACACAGAAGAATAAATCGGACGATACATCATAAATGGCGATACATCATAGTAAGGTGAATTTCAACACAGACGTGAATAAACAGGAAAAACTGTTTGGAATGAAATTATGTAGACGGGATTAAATCGGTTATTGTTCAACAAAAATTATTAATATCAATGAATTAATCCAAGCTTGTAGTGGAGATAACCAATTCAACTACTGCTAAATTAATTAATTTGAGTGATTATTGCATTCTGTGACTGGTGTACACAACTACATTCTTTAAAAAAATTGGCTACAGCTGGTCCATATAGATGGGATGTCTGCTTCAGTATCCTTAGTATCCATAGTCAATGTTATAATCCATGATAGACACAAGAGGAATGATAATAATAGGGAGTAATAATGATAAACACTTTGCTATGTTTCTGTTCATCATAAATAGAGTGAAAATAGAATGCACTATTAAATGAGTGTATATAGTACAGTAAAAAGGTTGCCGGGTTGACCCCGAAAAAGTTAAAGCTTCGATGGTTAGAAAATCAACCCAGCTGTTCCTTTGTTGGGCTTTAAATAAATGACTATGGTTTATAAAACAGCTGATTTTAAACAATAACAAAGCCACACAGAATCTTCCTAATTTTACACTGAACTTGCATTCAAAGTCAGCTTAAAATACGTACCTTAGTGCGCTTTGCTATAAAGTAATGATAATGATATAATGATAATGATAATGAAATTGTACCTGACGATGGCCTATACATTTTTGTAATGTTTTCGGCAATAAATGTTTCTGATTTCTGATAATAACCCTTGGTATAAAAACAAGGGTTTATTCAATGCTGGTAGTACTAAACTTATTTTGTCAAAAATAAGATACAACCACTTGAGGTGATTGCTAAAATGAGGCACAGTTTCTAGTGCCACAGCACTTATATCTCGCAATAACAATAACCCATCTTGTAGGCAGTTACAGAGGTTCTAAATGTTTTAGAAGCATACTGAGCTATAAAACTGAATTGTTATACCCCCAATCGCTGCAGACAATTGTTGCGGTTAAGTTTTTAGTTGATTTGCGATTAAACCAAGGTAATGTGTTTGTCAAGTGTGATTGCTATGGGAAATTGTCTAGTTGATATTAACCCTGAGCAAACATACTTATTTATGGTTTTATCATCCTTATGGACAATTTAACGGATTTTATGTCCGAATCCGGTACCGCTGGGGTGCGTGAATATTTTCTCTTTTATTGTACTAACTTTAAAATTATTACGATAAAAAATTAGTAATATATTACGATCTTGTCGAATACTCGTTGCGCTCTAGTATTCCAAAAAATAAAGCGCACAGTGTACATTTTTCGATTTTATATGACATCAAGGAGAGTTAAATAAATCACACAACGTTGACTAAAACCGACTTTGTATAATGACTAGCTGACACGGCGAACTTCGTATCGCCTAAGTTATAGGTTTCCCCTAAGACAGACCGATGGAAAGAAAGTAGGCCTACCGTTACGTTTAATTTTCAAGATGATCTCGTTCGCATCGCTCAATCACGTCCTGGTTGAAGTTCGTTCGCTACGCTCACTCACCTTTGGGTTGGAGCTCGTTCGCTACGCTCACTCACCTTTAGGTTGGAGCTCGTTCGCTGCGCTCACTTGCCTTCAGGTTAGCTCGTTCGCTACGCTCACTCGCCTCCAGGTTGAAGTTCGTTCGCTACGCTCACTCACCTTTTGGTTGCAAATTAGCTGTTGTCATAAATGTTAAAGAAATAATAGTGCTGCACCCTTTTGGTAATCCTTGTAACTTTAATGCTATTGAACATCATAGGACAGAACCAACTTGTTTAATTGAAACAGCTGTTAAGATTCATTAATTCCATTTCTCATAAGGTTAACATGGGAAACTCCAGAGCCACTGGGGCGGAGCCCTTTTAAGAATTTCGAAACGGGAAATAGTTTACGTCCGATTCGCATACCTACAGAATTTACACACCAAATTTCATAACGATCGGTGAAGTCGTTCCGGAGGAGTTTGCAGACAAACACTGTGACACGAGAATTTTATATATTAGAAGAAAGATTGTGTTATGATATTTTATACTCTGCCTTTCTTCTTTACTTTATGTTTTAAATTGTCAATCAGATGTTATTTATTTCGTGTATTTTATTGGCTGTTTGTAAATACCTCCAAACATGTTTCAAGTGAGATTCTTTAGAGAATTGGAGCCTTTTCAGGTAATTATTCTCATTTCCATTACAGATTGTTAAGTAAATTTTTACAAAGTAACTGGCATGATAAGTTCTTAAAGAACTTTTGCCAGTTTAATTTGTGAATGTTATACGTATGTAATGTAGGCTACTGTATTATTTTTTTATATATTTATATATTGATATATTTTCACTGTAGGATATTTTTTAAAGTAGCTGTCAAACATCTATATTTTGACCCCTGGATAGCTAGTTTACAAAACATGTATTGACTCTCCAAACTCACTGACAAGATGCTGTTCAGTGTATGATTATATACTGTAAAAATAACCCTTTCGAAGCCCCATTTCAAGTCTTTTGAGTCGTGACAACCAGGCTCCAGCTTTCAGACGTTGCCAGATGGAGTGAGGAACAGCGGACGGGCGGTCCGACAGAGGAACGTCTGGGTCTGGGAACGGAACAGAGATTTAGCTCTGAGACTGAACACCTTGAGGCGAAATAACCGGTTTGTAGCGTTGATATGCAAACCATTCTGGAAGGAAAGGAGTGTGTCGCGGGGAGCGGGGAGGGAACGCTAGACTGGACTGGAGTGTTGGGGGGGGGGGGTTTGGAGCGAGAGAGAAGAAGAATGAAGATCAGTTTTGTTCCAGTTGTCGCTGGGGTGAGATGTGTTGTGTGAAGTGTTTCGTACTCGCGTAATGTGATATAAAAATGGATATTCTCTTGTCATGTAAGTGTTTCACTTGTTTTCAACTAATGTAAGGGTAACAATGGTTTAGTTTGTCGTTGTACAAAACTTTGAGTTTGTCGAGGTTTGGTTTTCATTTGACAGGAGGAAAGTTTCTTCTAGCGATGTTGAACTTCTTGGAAATGGTTAAACCAGTTTTGCTTATTTGAAAGTTAATCATTCTTTAGTATGACGTCAAGTGACAATTTAACAGTTTTAAGGGTTATGACGAAAGAGTGCACACAGTTATAGGTAAATACCTGTTTGAAACATAAATAGGTTAAGTTACGCGCAATATCAAATGATTTTGAGCGCTCCGCATAAAGCAAAATTAAGTGACAATATTTATTAGATTAAACAACATTAAAGATTTGAAAGATAGTTTGTATTATATGTCTTTATTGTTATTGCAAGGACAAGTTAAGAGCTCTGTAATAGTAATAATAAATGTTATTAGATATGCTAGAATTATTGACTGAAAACCTGTTGTTTTTATCACCTACCAAAATTGCATACACTAAAGTAGGGTAAACGTAGTTCATACGTAAACAAATTCCCTGGCAGTGGTAGTTGTAGTTTAATTCTACAGTATTCAAAATATTGTCTATTTTATTTAGTGATTGATACTGTTACTTTCTAATTGCAATGGGTTGCTATTCAAAATCAATATATATCTTATCCTTGTGGCTTTGCTGACGAAATACTAAAGTTTTTATTATAGTTGTCCTATATTTTCGTCAATGATAAGCCTTCCTAAACCTCAAGTTATCAGCATGTGGTTCTGATACGGTCTACTTGTCAGGCATGAAATTATATGGAGTGATAAACTGATTTGCGGTTTTATGGTTGACTTTAGGCCGGTTTTATGCACCGCGACAGTCGCGTGTCGCGGCGCGACTCAAGTTCTATTGAGTTAAATGGGAGCATTTATGCACCGCGACAGCGACAAACTGCCGCGGAGCGACTCTAAATACCCGCGACAGGTTTTAGAATCGCAGCTTCAAAAAATGTGTCGCGCGCGGTTCAAGTTCTATTGGATCAAATGGGCACGTTTATGCACCGCGACAGTCGCGGCGCGACAGTAGTATTTTTCATACTCCACGTGGTATATTCTCCATATATTTATATTGATTAATGTTAATAATTAGTATATAAATTCGAGTTCTTTACTCTTTATTTGTAATAGAAATTACATCATTATATTATGTAATGACATTTTTAAGAGGGTTGACCCAATTCCAACAGTAAATTATGTGTTGTTTAAATAACTGGGGTTTTGTCATTAAAGTGTACAACACTACAGGGTCTATATTTAAACAACTTAATAATCACTCCTACATCAAAACACAACACTCAACATTGGATTGAGAACAGACTGATTTCTTTAATTCCCCCACCACCGGATGTGAGTTTACGCGACAAAAAAGTGTCGCTGTCGCGTGACATTTTTGTCAGCCGCAAGACGTGGCGCGACTCGCGACTCGCGACTGTCGCGGTGCATAAAACCAGCCTTAGGTGCTGGAATTGTAAATGTATTCTGCAGCAGCACACTTTTGCCGATCGCTCCTTTGAACCAGCTTTTTCTGCTAGTGTGACTACAATCTTTCATACTGTACTATATTCCTACATTCCGGTACTATTCTGTAATCTATTCCACTATAAGGTATACACTTCCCTGTAGGAGACATCTATTTTATGTGATGTTTACTTTAGTATCCCAGAATGAGAGTTAAGGCAAAAATTCGTGGCAATGTGTCGTCTGTAGATATGACTGCAAACGCAAACTAATTCCTGTGATCAAAGGATATTGTCTGTGGGATAACTATCCTTCCACATACTTCTCGTTCGTACCACCTAACTTTGGGTAGATTTTAGCTTGTTGGTGTAGACAATAACAACATTGATTTGTACTGTGTGTGTTAGTTCTGTGTAAGCTTCGTAAGCCTACATTTAGCGAGGTAATGACTATCTCTGGTTGTAAACAGACGTACCTGATAACAATGATAAGAGTTGTGGTGATTGCGGATTTGGTGTGAGCTTGAGTCTGGAAAATAAACTAGCCTACTGGTTCTTTTACAGTACTGTGTATGACAGACTGAAGGAATCAAGGAATTACTTCCAAATTTTTAGATAGCCTATTCATCAAAATTACTAAGTACTGGTGGGTCGTCATATTAAGATTTTTTGCCAGAATTTAAAACTTTGTGTTTTGTCAAAAAGATTTTGTGTGCTGCTGCTCATGGGCTAGCTTAACAAGCTTATTAAGTTTTTTTTCAATAATAAGCATGTTTTTTTTTAAGTTTAACATTGTTATGCATTTAAACAAAACATTCGACATACTGTAGCTGCTTTTATTGGATTTTAATGAGCTAGTTCCGATCACATGTTCATCGCTGGCGACGCGGGGGGCTACATAGAAATAAGCTGGAATTAACTTTGCATCCATGCTTCAAGCCAATCAAATCACTCTTATTGCCATACGAATCAACATTGGAATCAACTGGTATTTTCTTTTTTCATCTATGATTTACCTAGTAACACAATGCTAGATCAGGCATGATACTGGCGCATATAAATCACCGAAAACGTAACCGCATATAAAACGTAGTGTCATGTAAACGTTATACATTATCTGGCAGTGCCTGCAGTAGGGACTTCCACTCGACATTTATTTGGAGCAATTCGATTAAAGTACCTACCAACCTTTTAGCGAATTTCCCTATAGGGAAGTAGCTATTACCGTAGGTCTCATGGTAAGACCTATGCCCGGGACCGATTTACTTTTTCATTTTGATGTCCCCAGAGGCCAAAAACACCATTCGTTCAAATTTATATATAAATATATATGTGTGTGTCCATCCGCACGATAACTTGAGTAATTTTTGTCCGATTTTGATAAAATTTGGTTTGAAGGTGTAAGGTGGGATAAACTTGAATGAGTTCGCGAACCAGCATGATCGGACTATGGGAACGGGGGTTTATGGGGGGTTTTATGGGGTAAAAATAGGTTTTTCCCATTTTTGACCCTAAAAACACAAAATTTCGCAATTTCTTTTTAAACCATTTTGTAGAGCTTAAAAAAAACAAATAAATCAGTATATTGAAGCATTATTATGCGCCTAATTGTTACGGAGAAAATTCAAAAAAATTGTAATTTTAAAATTCCCATGTTATTCTTATGGAGAATAAGTCAACTGTTGTAGTTTGCTTGTTTATGAACATATTTTGATAAAAGTTGGAAAATACATTAATTTCTTACTAAACCACAGTAACTTTTAATATTCTACATAAAAAAACTGTTTACCCTCTCTGTTGCAGCAAACCTAAGTACTCATTAAACTAATTATGTTTAAATAGGGAATAAATGTGATATTTTTAAGGAGACATTTTAGTTTAAATCCAATCAGGCAAATGGAAATTCGCTAAGTCTGCATGTTTGCTGCGGCGGGGGTATTTAAGGTCAGGATTACCACCTCACCCTTATAAAAGGGTTTAAACTCCATACTTACACTGGCTTTACATTGAATCTATAAGAATATGTACTATCTGTCACAATCACGTTTTATTGGCAAGAAACCGAGTTTTGACTGTACTACAGGTAGTCCAGTCAATAAATGCTCAAAAGGGGGGTGTAGAGGACATGGAGAGGGGGAAATTTTTTTCTGCGGGAATGTGTTCGGGGTAGTTAGAAGATAAAAATACCAAAAGTCCCCGCCCCTGACCCTGCTGCTTCAGCGGGGGGAGGGGGGGAAAGACCCCATTTTTTAGTTTTTTACTTCTACACTGAAAACCGTGCATCGTACAGAAAAAATTTAAATTATAAAAAGAAAGATGATGAAATTCTCTACAAGAATGGTCATATTCATTTAAAGATATTTTCAAAATAATATAAAATTTCTTAAATAAATTGATTTTTCACACGTTTTTTGTCAAATAAGTTTATATAATCCATTAGCCTGTTGTTGTTTTACATCAATCAGGATAGAAAACAGGTTTTTGAACACTAACCTATATAATATAATATATCAATCGTATATATTGTGTTAAAAATAGTTTATATAAATTTAAATAAGTTATGTATATTTTGTCATGGAAACAAGTAATTTTGGCATAATTATTACACTAAAAATTTAAAAGATTATGTTTGTAGCTATATTTGTCCAGGTTTATTTATAACAATAACCGAAACCAAGACTTAATATTATTGTTCATGGTCTGGCTCACTTGGGACGAGAGGGTCCGACTTCTGTCCCAAAAACTGGTGCCATCTGGAACTGAAAACCACCACCTAGGACATCTCCATCATTCAATTCTTGTTGATTAGACTCAATTTTGGCTATCGAAGTGAGAATTCGGTGTAGGCCTGTATATTCTTCATCTTCCTCATTCGTCAGAATGGGCATTTCATGTAAAAAGTTCCCTTAGCGGTTCTGGCATAACAGAGAACAATTATTGGACATTTTCTCGCATGCACAAATTATACATCTGGCACTGTTATAATCCTTGGTACATTTGTAAAAAACTTGGTTAAGGGATTAACTGTTCCTGGTTACTATAATTTCGGTGATGAATATAAGTATAATATAGTAAATGAATATCTACTGACCAGTGGCGGTCCCTTGGGGGGGAGAGGTATATATTCTCTCTGAAATATTTTATAAGCTAACTCAAATACTATTAGCTTGAAGATATTTTAGAGCTCATATGCATATAAAAATACGTTATTGTGCTTTAAATTCCACATTTTTTTCCGGGGGGGGGGGAGGGTTAACCACCGGAGGCCCCCCCGGAAATTAAATCCTGGGACCGCCACTGCTACGGTACTGACTTTTTCAATCTGTAGCGTCTTTCTTGGTCTGCCATCTTCGTGCTGTTTTCTGAATTGCTATATCCGTCAAAAACGACAATGCATTACCTTACAAGGTAATAGGTATCAACGTACCTCACGTATCCATCACATATCGCAGACACTGAAGATCCCCTTTGCCATATAACCTTGTGCGTGAAAAATACCCCATCGATAACCAAATTAAAAGTCGTTAAAACTGTTGTTGGTTGGTTCCAAAGAACTTGAACGGTGCAGGCATTTTTGGTCTTTACTCATACCACTCTCATTAAATAAAGGGGAATGGAGCAAAGTTCAAATCGTTAACAACCCTTTAAATCTTGATAACTTTTTTAACTTATACAATCCTTTGAAACAGAATTAAAGGTTTTGCTGCAACGTTTTAATCATTTATATCGATGATTGAACTCACAGAGGACAAAGGGAGAGCCATACTTTCCCGAGACAGCTTGTTGTCTGCAAATGATAACAATTTGATTAATTACTCGCAGACTACGTAATACAGCATCGTAACAGTTAACGGATTCATCTCCTACAACCCCAGATGCTATTGCCATGATGTCTTGAGTTTCAGGGAAAAGTGGGTCGATTTTCAAACATTGCTGTCAGTTTAGAAATATATGACATTTCATCATTTGTATAATTTAATCAAAGACAATTCTGTTTGGAAAACCAACTACCCTCAGAAATGTGGGATTGGGAGCGCAAAAAATGTAATCTATTCCCAGTTAACCAATGAACCACCTAACCCACGAGAAATGTTGGGATTGTTTTTTGCAAATATACTAAATAGATTGTAGCAATGAAAGATGTATATGCAATGAAATGACCATTAAATGTTCCTCGTTGGCTGTTGTGCCAGTAAGGGGACCGTTTAAATAGAATGCCAATTCTGATAAATGAGGATGATAAATAATATATACACTGCACTCTCACATCGATAGCAGATATTGAGTCTAATGAACAAGAATTGGATTAGGGAGAGACCATGAACAATAATATTAAGTCTTGGTTTCGGTTATTGTTATAAATAAATCTGGACAAATATAGCTACAAACATAATCTTTTAAATTTTTAGTGTAATAATTATGCCAAAATTACTTGTTTCCATGACAAAATATACATAACTTATTTAAATTTATATAAACTATTTTTAACACAATATATACGATTGATATATTATATTATATAGGTTAGTGTTCAAAAACCTGTTTTCTATCCTGATTGATGTAAAACAACAACAGGCTAATGGATTATATAAACTTATTTGACAAAAAACATGTGAAAAATCAATTTATTTAAGAATTTTTATATTATTTTGAGAATATCTTTTAAACCAATGCATATACAGAAGAAATGAATATGACCATTCTTGTAGAGAATTTCATCATCTTTCTTTTTATAATTTAAATTTTTTCTGTACGATGCACGGTTTTCAGTGTAGAAGTAAAAAACTAAAAAATGGGGTCTTTCCCCCCCTCCCCCCGCTGAAGCAGCAGGGTCAGGGGTGGGGACTTTTGGTATTTTTATCTTCTAACTACCCCGAACACATTCCCGCAGAAAAAAAATTTTCCCCTCTCCATGTCCTCTACAACCCCTTTATTGACTGGACTAAGGATTCTCTTGCACATTTGGTCAGGTTTTCATTTTGCAAAATCGCAGCTGTTGGGCACGCACCAGCTGTTAGTTTTGAAAGCGACTGTTTCCAAATTTACGACTGTTGTAGTCTTTCAACACGACCCTCCTTGGAAGGCTGTCGGTTTCATTTGTTTAGTCTCTATCGTCGGGTCACCTATTGCTACCTGTGGGTTCAAATCAGCTGTTCCTAGTCAGATGTTGAGGTCTATCTTGAATCTCCCGCCAGATGTTTGGACAGTGCAGCTGTTTGCGCACACTCAAATCTGAATCGTGTGCATAATGTGTGTGGCCGGTCTTAAATCGAGCGTAATCTAGAATTGTTTTTAATATTGATGCGTCTGGTAATTTAATTGTTATTCAACGAACTTGGATGTTGAAGATCTAGCTGATACAAAAAGGTGGATATGGTTAACGAAACAATTTGGGTTGGGAAATAAAGTTTCATTCTTGATTTTCTCCTTATTTTGGCTCAAGAAATCACTACCGTACGTAGATCACCCCACCTTTTTTGAACACTCTGTATATTAAAAAGTGAACTTAAAAACGCTCTTTTAATTCACCAAACGTAGACTGGTTGGTAAAAGTAAAATAAATATTATTCGAACAAACTTCGTTAACATTAATTTTGTACACCGCAATTTACAATCAATTTAGGCTAGTACAGTACCCTACTCCTATGTAAAGAGTATTATGAGGCAGATTATGAGGCCTGTTAGTTTTGATATGTTTCGTGTCCGTTGCTTGAGTGTGCTGGCTGCCTCTGTTTATTCTATTTTAGGATTAGTTTTACAGTGTGTACTTTAATTTACTCTTCAGTTAAATAGCAGAGAACAAACAATACAGTAGTTAACACATTTTATACATTGTCTTATACGTTTACCAGACGGTCGGTTGGGAGAGCGAGCTGGTGTAGTGTTAAGAGCGCGGGAATTCGGTCCGTGAGGTCCCGGGTTCAAATCCCGCCAAATGAAATTATGAATATTAAATATTAAATCCCGATACAGTACCGGTACCCTTCGCAATTATGAGTTTTTAAAGCACATCATAAATATATGACCAAGACTTTTACATAATTCAAACTATAGGCTATTTAGCTAAAACTTAATATAGGGCCCTTATCTCCTTTAGTCATAAGGCAATTCTTGAAAATATTAAAATTTTATTGTTAAACCTGTAGGCTACACCGTAAGTGAAAATACTGTTTATTTGCCCCCAGAGTCTAGCATTAACTATGTAGATATTCCGATATTCCTGCTGTTTCTCATAAAACGCGTCCAGACCGGGAAAAAACAACAAAACAAATGTCCATTTCTTTCAGCAGGATCAACTCAAGAACATAAAAGGCCAGAACAAAACTGTATCGATGTGTTAAAAGCCATGTCAAGTGGCACTACACCACTTGAGCAGTTCATTGAGGAAGTCTTTGTACTGTGAACCAACTGGCTAGTTCGATACTTTCTATACAGTTGTTACAGTATTTCAATGCAAGTCGGGGAAATTTATCGAGAATAGTTGGGAAACCCGCTGTATTCGTATATTTTACTCTCTACCCCTGTACATCGCATAGAGATAAGTTAGCATTGTTTCCGTGAAAATATCCGAATCCATAAAATACTGGAAAAAATCGTATTTTCACAAAAACGGCTCGAAAGATTTTGATTAAAATTTAGTATTAGTAGCCTACCTTTAACTCCACACAAAATTGTACAACCCCCAAACAAATTGCTGTAAAATTATGGCTCAAAAGAGATGGTAATTTTTGATTTTCCTCATAACATTTAGTTATTTTCATCGTTTAAAATGGTTTGTTGACAAGCTAACGAGAGGAAGTACAGTTCGTGTCAAATTCCTGATAGCCTTATTTTATTTTATGTGAGCTTTTATTTAATATCTGTGTTTCACAAAGGGAAGAGAGCGCAGAAGATAAGAATATATACTTTATTGAATTTACATGAGGTCATCATTACCCTTTTTTAGTTCAATGAAGTTTAACTTGACTCGATTCAATAAACTGTGTGTTGAATTCAATAACCTTTTTAGAAATGTGAATAAAGAAAATACAAACATCAGGTCGTCTTGCGATGTTATCTTAATGACTAGAAATTATTCTTATTTCTTATTCAGACAATAGTAGTAAAAATTGTGAACAAGAGCTGTCAAAACCACTGTATACTTTTTTAAGAGAAAAGTTTATTTTGGGAAACACCTTTTTGTGCCAGTTTACTTTTACTTATACATTTACAAGCTATTACAGAATATTTGAGTTTCATCTTCCATATGACCGACATTTAGGAAGTCATTATTTTATTTGCCAATCATGAAAATGTCCAACCATTTTAGGCCCGTTAATGAAAATAAAAATTTCTTTCCGTTTCCCCACTTACAGAAAGTTAAAACTCTCGTAAGCTATGTCCTTTTGGAAAAGGACACGATGAATGCGAGAGCTTACGTTATTCTTTTAAACGTTTTAAACACAGTATTTTATACACCATAAACATTAAAAGGTAGAATCCAAGCCTAGGTGTTGGGCGAGTCACAGTAGGGACTGTGACGGGAAATCCATTCCACCGCACGCGACCCGTTTTATTTCGATAATCACCTTTGGTCCGCTTGTCATCGCGACCTTCTCTTATTTGTGAAATTTAAATTTCTTGCTCACTGTGGGATTTGGGTTTTAATGGATCTCCAACACGACTTAAAACATGGTTAATAACATTCTTAGTTGATTCCTTAATATATGTTTATGCATTGACTTTGTATTCCTATTTTTATAGGAATCCTGAATTTTGAAATTTTATTTGGAATTAGACATTATCTCGAGTTTCTTTGTAAATTTATGACTCATTTTTGTTCTGTCGACAAGGCGTATTTAACTTCTGATAACTTTGTGACGATAATTATAATTACTAATCATGGCATTCCGCCATTATCATGGATAAGCATGGTTTGCTTTCTTGAAATGTTTATAAATCACACACTATAGTGAAGGTTTGCCTTGTATCGCATCCAGTTGTAATATTTCATTTCATTTCATTCATTATTTAGTATTAAGTTTTTTTTTTAATGTTAACTTCTATTCATACACCTAATAATCACTCCTCAGAGAGACTGTCCTAATATTCATTTTCCTAATTTATATAATTTCTTTAATATGTTCAATTAATCATTAATAATATTCATTCCATAGCCTATATTTTTTTACAACGCCCACAACCTAATTATTTATTAAATATGTAAGAGAATTGCAATACATCAAAATTTCTTATAATATCATTTCAAAATTAGTCCTTAAGGAATCAAAATTTAAGAAGCAGTGAAAGTGATCCCATGTGTTCAACAATGAGTGATGTGAACATTGAAATTGAGAGAGAAGGAAACCATTGAGAAGTTGAAATTGTTAGAAGAAGGACTCAAAATTTTACCTAAATCAAATTCATTCATCAAGAAGACCAGTTTCAAGTTATATCACAGTAGCCTAAATCTCAAGAGGACTCAACTCAATCGTTATCTTCAAAATTAAGTATAACCTCTTCTTTAAACTCTTTTAAATTTTGTACTAATTGGACTTACCTTTTGGACAACACCAAAATTAGATTTTTCATTGTTGGGATTGTATAAGTTTAACACCTTAATTAGGCCTATTTGGACACTATTAAATTTATTAATTATTAGCATTCAAGCCAGCACGACACCCTACCCTGAGATATATCACATCTAAATTATTTGAACCTTCAAGTTATTATTCAAATTTATCTTTTATTTCAATTTAATTTCAACCCCATACACCATTGTCAATCCTTTTATTGTAACGTCAAGCCTTTTCTCATTGCATGTTAATTGTTCATTTGTTCAAATAAAACAATTTTTGTAATCCATATCTTTGTTAACTTATTAACTTTAAACATTTATAGAATAGGCCTAGCCTAAATGAATATTATAAGGTGAGTTTACACAGTTTTAATTAGTTATGTTTTGAATCCGCAATGAATAAACTGCTTTGTCATTGAATAGTCAACGACCGTCATTGAATATCGATACCACTAACAACTGTATTTCATAATAGAAGTGGGTTTTATGCTAAAGTTCATTTTACGAACATAATATTCAATACAGAATAATCGAAGATTGCAATCATTCGTTATTGAAAATATCCCAGTCCTTATCATTCCATAATCAACAGAATGTAAATACATCTACGTAGTTTGCTATCTGTCATAGCTAATCAAGGGTTAATAGGTGGGTTTTAATTGTAGTAGATATGTATACTTGACCAGCCATTAACCGTGGAAATGAAGCGAACAATTAGGAAAAGAATTGTTGACTTTGTTGTGATGTGTCAGAGGGCTGAGAAACAACTGTGTCTGTTTAGGACTTTGTCCTCTGAAGCCTTTATAGCCTTGTAGAAGAGAAAGTATTTGTAATCACATTTTTAAACCAACCGCCCCACCCCTGCGCCTGGACTATATAAGGTAGAGGACTCGCCAGGCAGTAATGGAGTAATAGTTGAGTTGAACGTTTTTTTGAGAATGGACTGCTTCATCGCGTCCAAAACCACGAAATAGAGCGGAGGTCGTCTTCATTTATGGTCGTCATCCAAAGACCAGGATTTGTCACAATTAGGAAAATATCGCGAATCCCACCACAAAGAATATGTAGTAAAACATTTCCGTAATTTACGATAATTCCTGATTAGCTGATTTATAATAATTACGGATTTTAGTTGTGGACATAAATTCGATTACCAGTAACATTAAAAGCGAGCACGTGTCAAATAAAAATGTGTTCTAAAATCGAGATTTTCTTCATAAACAAGGGCGCATAAGTGGGTTTTAGTTGTAGACGTTGACTTGTCAACACAGTATTCAGTACTACTTTTGAGTTTGTAGTTTAGTTGTTTGTTCAGTGTTGTTGTATCCCAGACTGACCAGTGCACGCTTCATGACCACATACAGTGTAGGGTTACCAAACCGGAGGTGGGATACCTTAGCCAGGGACCTTAGTCCTGAGAAATACAATTCACTATAGTCTGTATCATGGAACATGTCCCCCAACGATATACCATATTAGACTAACCAATGGATATTCCCCAGGCTCCAACACACGATCACACACTACACACAGTATAGTCGGAAATGTAAACTATGAGTTTCACACTTATTTTCGTATTGAGTAGCAATTGCTTGAATCCTTGCTGAACATTGGTGAAATCTATCATAATTAGCTTTAACCATTAAATAGCTCGTGAAGTTTACGTTCTAAAGGTTTTGTTTTTCTAATAATTACATCCATATTTTCCTAGAGCCATGTTTATACATCGATATCGACGTATGGCGCCGATGGGACGTACGTTTCAAGATCGAGTGTGGCATGACAACAGAACATAAACTACCTCAAGCATACGTTTGTATAGTTGCAATGCTGTTAAAAGTTAAGCTATACAAAAACTGATGTTTGTTTGGATTCTATAACGATTCTGAATTTAATTGGTCCAATTCTAGGTAATTTTCTTGTTAATGGTCATGGATAAAGAAATATGTAGTTTTGCCTATTTGAAGTCTAAAACAAAACAAAGTCACTAACTATGAATACGGCTTTAACACATTGTTATGCACATATTTTCATCTCGTTTTCAGCTTAAAATGCCCAACATTGTGCCGCTGTCTGACTAAAATGATAAATAATTAATAGTTATTTGTAGCTGAAGGAATGGTCCAAATCCAAGAACAAACATATTCTTTATTTTTTATTAGTAAACGGATATAGGTACCGTTTTTACAGTAAAATACAATATTTCTGTGTGACATAACAACTAACTAGTTGAGTATTGTACATTAGTTGGGGAAAAATCGATGGAGAGCAAACTAACAAGAATAATACATTTAAGAAGACAGATAAATTTCTATAGATTTCTATGTTTGACTTATGTTTGAATGCTGGCCTAAGAATATACTGTGTCCCAAGAACTGTTATTCCGATTTCTTTTTAAACTATCAAATTCGGTCGCTGACTAGAGATAGCTTTGCACGTTTGAATGTATAAGCACGTGTAGACTACAACCAAGTTTGTATACAAATTTGAAGAGGTTTCAGCCGTAAACCGTAGCTTATTAAACTAAATTTCTCGGAAGACATCTCAATTCGTTTCTCATTTCCTACACGGCAGCACTCAGAATTGAATAAACGTATATATTGTAACATATTTGAACGCGTTCCAGTTCAATTCCTGATCATGTTATATCCGCCATGATGGAAGGAACTGCAACGGTGGACTAGAAGTAAAGACGCTGACACATCAGCTGCGTAGTGGAATTTAACTCTTTGTCCTCCTCGCACCTTCTTCTTCCTCTTGGTGGTGGGGGGAGGTCACCGATCAACGAACCATTGTGTCCATTGTGCAATCGAGATTGTGTCTCACATTGTGATCGTGATGTTGGAGAAGCGATCAAATTGTGATCGTTTAATAATCCAGTACCTGGGGACCGAGCTTTGCTCGGGGAAAATCATCAGTCCACTCTGAAAGCAGTCTAAGTACTGTATTGGAGACACATAGATCCATTCCCAAACTCCACACGGCTCGCCTTTACTACGTCCTACACCATTTCCTACGTCATGGACCTGTTTCCCTCCATTTCCATAGCACTTTAGGATTGTAGATACCTTAATCTAATCGTTATTAACAGTTTCCACACTCCGGACAGCTCGTCTTTACTACGTCCTACCAGGACTAACCAACGTCCTACACCATTTCCTACGTCATTGACCTGTTTCCCTCCCTTCCCATAGCATTTCAGAATTGCAGATACCTTAATCTAATCGTCATAAACAGTTCCCACACTACGGACAGCTCGCCTTGACTACTTCCTTCGCCACTTCCTACGTCGCGGACCTGTTTTCCTCCCTTCCCATAGCATTTTAGGATTATAGATACCTTAATCTAATCGTCATAAACAGTTCCCACACTCCGGACAGCTCGCCTTTGACTACATCCTTCACCACTTCCTACGTCGCGGACCTGTTTTCCTCCCTTCCCATAGCATTTTAGGATTGTAGAAACCTTAATCTAATCGTCATAAACAGTTCCCACACTCCGGACTACTCGCCTTGACTACTTCCTTCACCATTTCCTACGTCATTGACCTGTTTTCCTCCCTTTCCATAGCATTTTTGGATTGCAAATACCTTAATCCAATCATCATAAACAGTTCCCACGCTCCAGACAGCTCACCTTGACTACTTCCTTCGCCACTTCCTACGTCGCGGACCTGTTTTCCTCCCTTCCCATAGCATTTTAGGATTGTAGAAACCTTAATCTAATCGTCATAAACAGTTCCCACACTCCAGACAGCTCGCCTTGACTACTTCCTTCACCACTTCCTACGTCACGGACCTGTTTCCCTCCCTTCCCATAGCATTTTAGGATTGTCCATACCTTTATCTAATCGTTATAAACAGTTCCCACACTCCGGACAGCTTGCCTTGACTACTTCCTTAACACCTTCCTACGTCGCGGACCTGTTTTCCTTCCTTCCTATATCATTTTAGAATTGCAGATACCTTAATCTAATCGTCATAAACAGTTCCCACACTCCGGACTACTCGCCTTGACTACTTCCTTCACCACTTCCTACGTCGCGGACCTGTTTCCCTCCCTTCCCATAGCATTTTAGGATCGCTGATACCCTGATCTTATCGTAATAAACAGTCCCCACACTCCGGACTGCTCGCCTTTACTACTTCCTTCATCACTTCCTACGTCACGGACCTGTTTCCCTCCCTTCCCATAGCATTTTAGGATTGCCCATACCCTTATCCAATCATCATAAACAGTTCCCACACTCCGGACAGCTCGCCTTGACTACTTCCTTAACACCTTCCTTCGTCACGGACCTGTTTCCCTCCCTTCCCATAGCATTTTAGGATTGCCCACACCCTTATCTAATCGTCATGAACAGTTCCCACGCTCCGGACTACTCGCCTTGACTACTTCCTTCACCACTTCCTACGTCACGGACCTGTTTCCCTTCCTTCCCATAGCATTTTAGGATTATAGATACCTTAATCTAATCGTTATAAACAGTTCCCACACTCCGAACTACTCGCCTTGACTACTTCCTTCACCACTTCCTACGTCGCGGACCTGTTTTCTTCCCTTTCCATAGCATTTTTGGATTGCAAATACCTTAATCCAATCATCATAAACAGTTCCCACGCTCCAGACAGCTCACCTTGACTACTTCCTTCACCACTTCCTACGTCACGGACCTGTTTCCCTCCCTTCCAATAGCATTTTAGGATTGCCCATACCCTTATCTAATCGTCATAAACAGATCCCAGACTTCTCACTGCTTCCCTTGACTACAATGTATCGAGTAATCTTCAGTATAATCTTTGCTAAATGATGTTTTTCCTTTTGTACTGTATTTGTAATTTGCTAGTATACTGTGGGTAGTTGGCTTATTATGAACACATGCTACAACTTCAAGTTTTTTGTTTACTTTTTCCTTGTTATATTTAATTCAGCCAACAAGGTTACCTAGCAACCCATAAGACTAATGTTAAAAAAATGTGATTTTCACTTTCATTTTTCTACGTATTTAGATTTTTGTTGGCAGTTCTAACTGCAGTAAACTCGTTTTTAGGCCAGAAATAAACTATTTACAACATTTGAAGAAAATCGTCGGAGCCGTTTTCGAGATCTTGGTGCAAGCATACATACATACATACATACATACATACATACATACAAGCAAACCTTGCTCGTATTAGAGTATAGGATAAAAAATAACAAAAACAGTTTCACTGTGAAATTGTGGACGTTTCAATAGACCTTGATTTCCTATATTTTGTTTTATATTCTTTCGGTGTAAATTATGTAACTGTTTCGTAGTCAGGTTTGTGTTGTAAAATTTCAAGGTTGCAAGTTTTACTCCTTCCCCGACTTAATAGGGTGAATCCTACTGCTTTCAAGCATACTGGCTAGTTAGGGTTTAAATGATATAATAACGTGATGGGAGAGGAAAATTCCATTTCCAATCAAATAATTAAATAACCTCCTCGGTTGGGATAGAATGATCGTGACTACCACCTGCGATTTAATTCTTTTTCTAGACTACAACCGTACGTACACAGATGAACATACAGTACTACTAGGAGGTCACGAATTGTGGATATTTATAGGGATGCACTGTGGATGCGATGCTCCCTGGTGTGGATTTACGTCCGCACTAGTGAGTACTACGACTATCCGCAGTACTATCCTAATAATTAGACCAATTCGTTAATTACGAGGGAAAATGTGGTTCGGATTCCACAATAAACTGTAGGTCCCTTAATTGCCATTAGCTGTATGGCCTATTAATTAACAGCCGTTTCTAAGGAATATGTCGGCCTTAGTCACTAACAAGACTACAAGATCGCGCCACACATCCTACACTCATCCTACACTCATCCTTCACTCATCCTTCACTCATCCTTCACTCATATTTGGGTTAAAATACGCACATAGTGGCGTCCCCATCTTAAATAATTGATAATTGATAATTGAACTCTCAAAACTCAACATTTATTTTGATTCAAATTACTAACGTGTGCTTTATTATAAACGTTCTTCACTTTATGTGGGAAAGTCCGCCATCCCAACCGAGCTACCCGTATTATTTGTAACGGTCAACACAGCATTGTTGCATCAGCTGTTTGGTGCCTATGCTGCCATCAGCCATCAGATACACATGTCCGGTCCCGCTGCCACTGCCAAGGTCACATTATCAGATCATCAGCGCTGATAATATCTGATAGTGATCACTGGACCATGACACTTGTGTTCTTCTGATAAGATTTATTTCAACTTTCAAATATGACAAAAGATTACATAACCGACTATATAACAGAGTACCATATGGTTACTTAAGTAGACATGCCATTTATATTGTCCAGTTGAAATTAAATCTAAAATGAAATGTTATTGAATTACCTCACAGAGTGTTCTACTGTCAAAATTTGATTTTCTATTTTTTTTTACATGATTGTAATATAAGATGATTTAGTTAACAAAATCTATGCGAATTTTGGAATTTTCCCAAGTTAAAAGATGAAACACTAGGCGAACGCAATACCTAGAGTTGTAAAGTAAATATTTCGTTAAGCGTTATATTTAAATAAAGCTGATTAGGAAACGTACAATTTCCCTCTAGGTCGATTAACGTTTCAAGCTCAAATAACCGTAGTTATTTGTGTTTGTACGATCACAATCTATTTTTATCGACGCATTAAAACAATGAAAATGTTTGATTTAACGACAAAATGTTCATTGAAAGTTTCACATCGGGTCCCCGGAGTCCCTACAGCTCGATAGCTATTTTCAATCAAACGCCGATACAATATTCCATTATTGAACTTTTATTCTCAAGTGGAAATAGTCATTGTTTTCCCAGTAGTTTGCACTTGCTATCATTGTACACACTGACTAGAATAGTTAGTTACTGTTTTTTGACGCAGAGGGCTAGATTAATATTATTTGAGAGTCGGCGTATGTTATGTTAAGTTAAGTGACTAAATGAACTTTAACTTAAGTTTAACACGTCAAGTAAATTTGTAGAGTACTGAGAAAATATAGTTTCAATAGTGATAACAGCATTTGCTATGACCAAAGAACGAACGAATTCCGATTTCAGAGTTTTTTTTTATTTGAGGTATTCAAGGCAATCTATCTGGTAAACATAATTTGGTTTCAATGCAAGCACTCATAACACGACTGGCTTCAGAGAAATCTTCCCGAAATGATTAAACGTTATGATTTTGTTAAATTTATCAGCCAAACTCTTATCAGGGTTTAGTTCTAGAAGTAAAGTAAGTTCAAATGACAATAGACTTGACTACAGGTATGATTTAACCTTGTCATGCCGTTAGACTTTCTCGGCTGTCCTAGAAATAAACAGCTGTGCAGTCATGACGTTGGCTGGGTTCGTAAAGTAGTTCGCCTGGTCGCTTGTAAATTTGCAGTCGAGGGACCAATTTAAAGAGCCTGAGTAATTATGTTAACATCAATTAATTGCCAATTTAGGAGTGCACTAGTACTATTAATTTTGACTGTAATTCAAAATCGAGAAACCAATTTAACATATAGTTTCAGGAATTGTCAATTCAGGAGTGCACCTGTGTTGTTTATTCTCCCTATTATAGTAATTAGTATTGGTCGATGGGTTATTTAAGAAGTTATATGACATTTCGAAGTTGTTTCTTCCAAGATTTCAACAAATCCTGTAATGATTTCTTGCTGCATTTTGAGTTTATGATCTAATTACGATTTTAAGTTGTAAGTATTATATCGAAATGTTTCTTGGCTGTATCAGTTTGTCATACAAATAACTTGATGATACTACCAATTGACTTTTGGGTACTCTAGTAGACATCTACATGGGACCACGTGTTGACATATTTGTTCAACTACCGTAGTTGAATGAGCCACTGTAAAGATTCTATTTTATCTTCTAGTTTTGATAGGATCATAGACAAATATAATTAAATATAGGCCGACAGCAGTGTACCGGTTAGCATAAGTTCTGGCGTCCACCCCTGGTAGTGTAGTTAAGTAGCGCGTGCACCGTATCGGCACTCCAAGCGGTGGACGCCAGAACTTATGCTAACCCCAGCACTGCTGTCGGTCTACAATTTTTGTCTATGGTAGGGAATAAAAAACGCTATATTTTACAATTAGTTGTCTTTTTAGTTTGACTGGAAACGTCTTGTTGTAATGGAAAGAAATCAGCGATTAACATCAGCGCAGTCTGTCCGTGCCTCAATTAAACAACCTTTATTTTCACTCTAAAACCGACAGCAACATGGGAATCAGATACTATGCCAAAACATCAAAACCATTCACAGGAACCACGCACTGTCAAGTTCGTGACGTTTTACATAACCTATCACAGTACGAGGGAAACAGAAACACAATAGTTTGTTTGTTTCATGCATATTGCAAAGTCAGCGTTTATTTTCCTATGCATTTTATGGCTCGGAGTGTCGGATGCAATTACAATATGACGTCATCGCGATCAGCTGTTCAATGGCCACGTCGTCAGCACGGCGGCCATCTTGTCACTGTTCCTGGTAAGGAAGTGACCTACGTAATCAACAAGTAAGGTTTCCAGGAACGTATCGGGTTCCAGACGACCAGAATTGCAACTTGGTACTTGTCTGTGCCAGCCTTTCGTCGTGCAAATCGACACAATTCGGTTTGTCCTTGAAGCGTTTTGAGATTTTACCTTTATAAACTAAGTTGAAGACGTTATTGGAGTTGGGCACAAACTGGACCAAATTTCCCTGGCAAACTGAGCGGGTAGAGTGAATAAAAAAAAAACTTCGGACGTCCAAGCGAGGAAAATTAGGCACCGAGGTTTTAAAAGAAGCTGAAGATTTGTCTTTTCGTCCCCAGCCAACTCGTGTGTGCAATTTGCTTCGCAAATGTTGTTCAATGCGTTCTTAGAAATTAGCGAGGGCAAGCCAACTCTGTCGAATTCGTGCTCGCAGCTAACTAAATAAACTGTAGTTATATAGCCTAGTTCCAAAAACGTCTTAAAAGTAAAATACGTCTTAACGTCTTAAGCTCAAAATAATTTTTTTTCTTAAATTAAATCATATTTGCTGTTTTGGGCCTGAAGAATTTACTGTGACGGCTTTTTACCACGTTTTGAACAAAATATGAATTTTTATTCCGTGATCGTTGGTAGAAGCCGGTCGTTTTGGCGGCAGAACGTCGCGATCTTGGCGGGTAGGAAGCCGTTGCGAGGAACTACGGAGCGTGGCGTGAATAATGGCCCAGCAAGGGCGATGCTCTGAGATACTGAATGTTATACATTTCAGGATTATTTTATTTACAAGTCAGTATCAAGGCTGGAGAGAATCAATTACAGTTACAGCATCTTTGGTAAATATTTGAAGTAGGTAATATTATAGTGTAGGTCAAATGCTAAGCTGTACCGGTAACCGTGTTTATAAGCACGCTCCATACACCGTCGTCGATAAGGGTGTTTATGTTGTCAAGTGATCCAATGTAGTTCTTTGCTAACCTCGCTCTTTTCGACCAAAGATGCTTAACCATGATTTTACATTTACGTGATTTAGCCTGTCGAATGATAAAGGATATACCGCCTTCCACAACATGTCTGCAGCATCATTGCTACTGTAGTCCTTATTCGATGGATTATCAATGTCGTTTTTTGACAACGTTAGGTTTTGCGACTTTCAATAGTTCTAACCTGTTATGATGTTGATTGGTCCTGTCCACCAACCAGGAAAACACAGACAGCTCGGTGACGTCCTCTTGGTGTGGAACAGATTCATCTTCCCGTGGAAATTTCCACCAGTTATCTCTACGGGGTGCCAGCTTAGTTTGCCCATAGAAGCCACCCGGAAACACCGTGATAACGGACTCACTTCCGGTCCCAGCCGCAGGCGACTGCAGATTGAAAAACTTCCAAAACTTTGCGCGGGAACTTCGCTATTGGAATTTGGAGGGCAATATAGCGCGAAAAGTTGTAACGTGCCGTGGGCGTCGTTTGTGCTGGCAACTGTATCGACTTGTGTTATTGATGACTTGATAAACCATCAATTTGTTCTTTGAAAATATAAAATTAATGTTATTCCTAATACTTGAAACAGAAATCCTGCTCATATCCAAAATTAAAAACTCTCTACATAAAAAGAGTCTGACATAAAGAGTAGAGCCACGTTCTATTCTATTTTAAATTTCTAAATTAAATCTGTTTTTTTTTTAAGTACGCATATGATGGCATAAACGTAAAGGTGTATACGTTTCCGGTTAAATAGAGCATATTTGATTTTGTAGTAGATTTGTAAATATATGCGACGGCAAAATAGTGCTGAATATGATTAAAATGTTGTTTAATTTAATTTGTAAGTAAATAAGTAACCCTTTAATTATTATTTTCCCAGTTTTTTGTAGTTGATATGCAATCATACAAATTTTTCATAATAATGGAAACAAAACTCGGATAACACATTTATCTGAGCTTATTTAAATTATTATAGTGTGTATGTTGGAACCTGTATCCCTACCCTGAAGCCTGGCTCGGACCATTGGGTAGCTAGGCCCAGGTTCCATGATACAAAGTCTATTGTTTATTTTTCACTTAGTATTTGGCACTATGAATGGCTGATAATAAAAATCACTGGATATAGATAAAGGATACGTGACGTTATCCAAGCGTCGTTTTTGTCAGCTGTTTTCGTAGCTCAAACTTACAATATATTGGGCAACAATGTAATCTGTCGAAGCAACTTGTTCCTCAGTTTTTGGGAACGTGAAAGTTTGTGCTTCGCTTGGTAACGTGTCAATAATTGTTTTTCAGGGAGTTGAAAATATAAACTTTGACTCCGTCATTAATCAATAATTGTAATTTAATACTTAAAGAAGTACAGTACTTTAAAGTGTTATTTCCCGCACTAAATCTGATACACGAATAAAGTTCTCTCGAGCTCTCACTAGTTTGGCAATCGCGGACTTCGATTCACATCTCGGACGTGAAATACGCACGAAATTCTTTCGCGATGTAAATATCACGAACGCGATATGAAACGTGTTTGACTGCGTGTTTGATTTACCGTGTCAAACATAACAATAAACCTCACAGAACGTGCACAATTGCTTGAATACTTGGCGCACGTGCGTTTCAACTCTTGAAATGGACGCCAAACACCGAGCTCATATACTTCCACGTTATTTTATAAATGTTCAGTAATCCTTAAAACTTTCGTTATAAGCAAGTTAATTAAGAACTAAACAAGGGAAGATAATTTTAAGAGGAGGAGAAAGATGAAGCATTTTTTTAATCTTACAATTTCCGTTTATTCAAAATATAAATTTAATTTTTTATGGTCTGCCAGCAGACGAAAACATTTTATTAGGTTTGTTTTAACGCAATATAATGTATAGCCTATCATCGTAGCTTGGCGATCTATTTATGGTGTCCGTCTTTCCTCTTTTCTTGATGCCTTTGTTTTTGTTGGCTACGGTCTCAATAGTTACTGTAGTAACTGTTTACTAAACCAAAAACTGTTTAAATTAATTGAACCGGTGTTACGAGTTCTTTGCCAACCTCACATATGCAAAACATGTATTTCAACCAGTGGCGGTATAATCCTAACGTAACAAAACATTAATTTGTCTAAATCGTCGGCATTGGAAGACATATTATAATGGATAATGTGTATGATGGTTACAGTGACAAACTTATTAAGAAGAATTGAATCCTTGAGGTTAAGCGGCCTACACACTACACGTGCATTGCACGCCGTGCCATTTTTTATATTGGCACGACGTGCTTTGCACGGCACATTTTGCCCACAACGCACATTTTTGATCTTCAGTGTAGCCTGCAACGTGCTAAATTACATCGTCTGTTCGTACAAATGAAATGCAGAACACACACATGTTTTAAGGACATAGGACATGATTAATTGATTAATCATTAAAAAATAGACACAAGGCAGCAGCACTAAGCCGCCTTAAAAGTGCCTAGGTTAGTCCAGACCTTGCACCTCGCTGCCGTACAGATATACGCCGGCAGGGCACTTGGTTCACAATACTGTGGTGGAGGATGTATGCTCTATGATATATTATATAGAGATCTATGACTGCGTCTCGGGTCACGCAGCACATACAGGACGCGATCCATTGTGTTATAATCTCGATGGTCGTGCCAATTATCAATAATTATCAATTGTTTAAGATGGGGACGCCACTATGTGCGTATTTAATCTGTGTTGCAAATGGCCAAGACAAAATGTCGTTGATTCACTAATAAGAAAGTACTATTATAGGGTCAAACCCTGTCAAAAGTGGTTGAACTACCAGCACGTGGCACGGGGACCGCCTACACACTAGCACGTCAGAACGGCGTGCTTTGGCACGGCACGCCAAAAATCAAACTCGTTTTGATTTCCACCGTGCCATGCCAATGCACGCCGTGCTTGCACGGTGTTCACCACACACTTGCACGTTTCGTCAGTTTTTGACACGACGTGCTTGCACGGCGTGCAATGCACGTGTAGTGTGTAGGCCGCTTTAACTGTTAAAGGATCACGAGGTCCTAAGTTCGCCTCAATAAAGAAGCATTTTCATTTCAATTCAATCCTCTTCCAGAAATTAACATCTGAATTGTCAATAAGTAAGACGAAACCGTGCATAATGGACACAATAGGCACTAAACCCAATTTGTATGTGACGATACCAAGCCATTGTATTCAATGAGGCGGTGATAGTCAAGTGATAAGGCTGCGTCCGCTGTCTTATCAGTCTGTGATTGATACTGCACCCTCGATTTGATTAAATACCCATAATCTTATGGACCTATTTGTCATTGAGTTCTATACGAGTCTGTGGTGGTCATAAATGAACTTATAAAAGCCTAATTGTTTGTCGAGATAAATTAACTAACTCAGAGCAGAGCAATGCTAACTAACTCAGAGCAGAGCAATGCTAAAAGCCTGTATAGTTATGAGGTATGAAATGAACAAACCATTTTAAATTAGGCTCTGTGTAAGGTAAAATATTATGCAGCACATTCTACCCGTAAAACGTGTCAATTGTTTATAAAGTGAGGATCTCAACAGATTTGTATGTTATACCAAATTTTTCTATCATTTGAACACGCTTTCAGTTGTTCGTTTCGGAGATAGGATAGAAGAGCAGAATCAGTCGATAGTGTTATGCTGTTTATGCTAACAGATGATGGACGTCACTGACTGCCAAACTGGCGCTAAGTGTAAATAAACGACGATTGAAAATAAACTTTATGATTGGAGTAATCAAAATTTCATCAGGATTGGGTCTCGTGGTAATCTCACTTGAATTATCATTTGGCTCTGGATTTTGACTAACTAACTATGCAACATTAATTTGTATTTCGTCAGTCTTTGGACAATTTTTGAAGTTTTAAAAGACATTTTGAAGTTATTTTCAGAAATTTTAAAACTAACACTTAAAAATGAATCATGCTATTTTTATTATTTTGAAAATAAGATAGGTCCAGTTCTTTTACTACCTAGTGTTTATAAACGGTAGGTTTTTACCTATCCAAAACACAATACCCTATATTGTTTCTTTAGTAATTGTGAAAACAAAACCCAGGCTACAGAAAACCTTTGTTGAATTGTCTATTAGAGATGCTGTAATTCTCGGTTATGAAGTTAGTTTACAGCAGTGTTATTGTTTAAAACACTACCTATAGAATGAAGAACCGTCTTTATTAGTGCATAAAATAGGATTTAAATGATTAAAAACTATCATAACATGGCTTCTTTATATACTCTTCTTTATAAGACTGGCTTTTAACTATATTTCATAGCTTGTGACTGCCCGAGAATAACAAAACTCGGATTCATCAATCATTCAACATCGGCTTATAATTTTGAAGAAGACATCCCACTTATATAGACCAATTCTAGGCAATTTTCGCTGATGGAAAAATGGTTGGATCAGCTTCTCATAGAGATATTTATTGATGTTGTAGTTTGTCTTGAATGATAACTGATGGGGTGATGATGAAATAGAAGGTTCTATAGGTTACAGTGAGTTTCCCTATGATTGGCATGGGTAAACATGGAAAAAACTTTACACTACACCCTCCTTGTCAATGGCTTAAACTTCCCTGTCTTAAATTTATAGTATGTACACTGTACAGACAGTCATGTCAATCCCAAATCATTCTAAATTTTAAACAAAACAATGTAAAGCAATTTCTCAGGATTTTGAACCAACATTGCTCTATATTTTTAACCAATATACAACATGTTCTCTGTCTGCTCTACAAAGCGTTTACAATGTGATCGTTGTATCACTTAAGACATCTGATCAAGATTGTTTTTCTTTGTCGTGAACTTCAAATGTATACAGACGTTGTGTTTGGCCTGGGACAGTTCTTGTGTTTGGCCTTGGAGAACGGCTGACCGCTTGTGAATACTGATTAAGAAAACTATAAAAGAAACAGCAAACATTTCCATGCTTATTTTATCCAAGAGTTAAAAGCAGACTGGCCTCTGTAATCAATAAGTAAGAAACCTTAACTGAAAAATTTTTAGTTCTGGTCTAAAAATAAATTGTACTATTAGCCAAATTCATTGAGGGCATTACAAAATAGCAATAATCTTCGAGTTTGCATCATATTTAAGCGCAGCAAGATTAGCGGAAATAACCTAACGTACAGTTCTTATAGTTGAATTAAATACTGCTAAAATAATATTAATGTCAATACATACAAACTCACTGTAATTTTCAATATTACAAGTTTTGAAAGTTTAACATTTTAATTTCTAGATTGATCTAAATGGGTTGGAAATTTATTGACTATCCGCCACCAATGTACACTGGTGTATTAGGCAATGAGTTACAGTACTAAGCATCTTAACAATCTACTTGCAAAAACAATAATTCATAGCCAATTTCGAGTCTTTAGTGTAAGACTATGTGAGTAAACTTGCGTAACACTAGTTATCAGATTCCCATTGTTCGAAAGTGACGACTACCACGGTCTTTAAAGTTTAAATGGCCTCTCCGAAGGTCATTTTAAATGCTTTAAAGTCACTTAACAGTGGAAATAAATTATGCAATTTAACTGTCAATGCTAAAATACTAAGTTGTGTGTAAAGGCTTAGGTTTTCAAGGGAAGTGTAATCTACAGTGATTATATTATCAGTTACTTATTTGAACCAGGTTTGGCAAGGTTTTCAAAATTAAGGTCACTTTTGTTAAGTTACACAGTATTTAAATGCGTATTTAAAGTTTGCTTAAAATAAAAATTACAATTTTGTAATTTAAATCCAAATAAGTTGACATTCACATTGAATTCAAAAAGGAAAACAAAGTTTATTAATTCTGGCTAAAGAAATTTTCTTTATTTCAAAAGAGTGATGACCAAGGATGGCAATGATGTAGTGTCAATTATAAAGCCTGAATGAGCGATGTTTTTGTTAGCTTTTTTAGCATAATTTAGCTCAAGAATAACATTGTATTAAGTAATAAAGTAGGCTAGGTTTATTGTATTTGATTCGATATTTACTTGAAATAAAATCCTGTTTAATCACTTCAGATTATTAACCAATGGTGATAGTTTAATCTCCGGCGAGAAGAAAAATATCTAATATTTCATAATTTGTCTATTTTTCAAATTCTAATTTTATTTAGCAGCGGCTGGACCTACTATTTTTAAAAGCTTACATTTGGTTTATTGGACACAGACAAGGAAACATTGCGATTTTCCCTGATAAAATTTGATACTAATGTATTGTAAGATAATGTTAATGTTACTTTAATTGTATGTTTAACCTGTATCGTAGCATTGTAACATAATAAGTAAAAATATGGGATAAGATTACGTGTTGGTGTGGGAAAACCGGGGAAAACTCTGTTCAGCTGCTGAAAATAATAACACTTATGGTCCAAGGACGTCGTGATCTCCACGGGCCACATTCCTCTCCGTACAGCGTCCTGAATGTCAGACAAAGGATACGGCACTGAGGATATAGTGGAAACAACCTGAGATAGACTGTTAACATTCAGGATATGTAGCCGGTATTGGTTAAAGTACTCACAATGCATTATATAGTACACGCTATACAAAAATACACCACAACATTCTACGATTCGATCCGATATAAATGAAGCACTGTTTAGATGGTTCGCAACTTGACCTAGCTACTAGTAATTATTGGGTGTTTAAGGAATAGTTCTGGTGAAAGGAATAGCTGAGTGGTTAAAGTGTTTGCGTAGCATTAAATTGTCGCCGGTTAGATATCGAAAATAATAAATAGCTTGTGGGGGTTAAAATCTGGACTCAGATGCCCCTGATCTGTAATACTGTTAGCTTTTAGATGGCCCTGACTATAGAGACAGGTAAATTTAGTCAGTAACAAAGCTACACAGATAGTATTTTCCATTCTAACCTCGCCTTGCTTTTATTTTCAGCTTAAAATACGCACCTATATGTGCGTAGCTGTCTTAAATTAATGATAATCATCTTAGCCAATAATATAATATTCACAAAACACTGGTCCTTGCGAACTTCGTCTCTTCCTTGGCGTTAAAGTAGAATCTCGATATCAAGTTTTTTGTGGGGATAAATTAGACTCGCTATCAAGGTTGACTTCTTATCGAGGTTTGCAATAACATTTAGGGGCAAAATGAATTCAAAGAGATTTGGAAATGTCGCTCGTAATTAAAGAGTGACTTATTATCAAGGTCCCTGCTGTATAGTGTATATTACTTAAGGAACATTATAAGGTCGAGTCCCAGTTTATATAACTGATTATTGTAGCCTAGTTCTAGTATCCCATCTAAGCATCCACAAACCTATTATGAAAGACGAGACAGGTTGGATGATCAAATTATAAGTGTTAAGATAGGAAGGTGACGAGGGCTCTTCACTGATAACAAACCAATCTTAAGCCAATTTGGGTGACACCTCGCTTATCTACTAATTGCATTGTAATTGATCGAGAACAAGAGACTCGAGATACCTTATCATATGTGGCATCATCTCTCGAATATTTGTACGAGATTTCGTATTTTCCAACAAAATCTGAGTTCGTTGATTAACAGCGTTGGCTATGGATAATAAGCTGAAGTATGGTATTCCATCGTTGTATATTTAAGTTGTAGTGGTTTAACTATTTTTTACGTGGAAATAACTTAAAAGTTGCATCATAACAGTTTGAATGAATTGCACATCAGACCTGGGAAACATGAACGGAAATGGATTCTCTGTTTTGTCCATCAATATTTAAAGTTGTATTTAAGTTTGGAATAAAACAGAACTTTTATCGAACCTCTAACAAATAAAACTGCTGTAAAAAGTACCAGCTTCTGTCGTATAAAATATCTGAAAGAGTAAACGTACTTGTTAAGTTCAAATTACTAAGTTTTTACCAAATAAAATTTACATTTGGGTTGTTGAATTTTATTCATTTTATATAATTTCATAAACAAACTACCATTTTGCACAATAGTGTATTTGTTTATTGGGTGAAAGGAACTGAAATGTGCCTAGGAACAATATTAAAATTTTCTTTACATTCCATTTCCCCAACCCGTTCCCACTAAACAATTTGTCTAACAATGACACTACTTGAATATTCAAAGTACAAATTAGTCACTTCCTATCTTCTTTTAAATATTCATGACTTGAGGACAAGCGATGATCATACGACTGTTTGATAACCCATGAATATTAGAACAGAAACGGTATGGAACATAAATAGAAAACATGACGTCACTGGCCCCAAAAGTAAACATGTTTTGTTATTTTTTTAAATGCAATTGTCAAAACAACTAAAACAGCTGTTACGGATATTAGAATAGCCATTTGAACCAGTGATCTCAATTTTTTATGTTTAGGCCCTATGATCCATAGGTACAGTTTTTCTTCTAATATTTGTGATGTAGACTATTTTTTCAATTGCGACGTGATAATTGAGTTAGTTTTGACAATTAACACTTTTTTGGGAGAATAACATTGTTAGGCTAGATTATATAAGAAAAACATCTGATGAATTGACATGTACAATTTCCTGATTACACATGAAAATACGTTGACTATTTGTAAAAGTTTTGTAGGCGCAATACATCAAATTGCATCATATTGCACGTCTAACAAAAACCCACTTCACTTTTATCTAGTTAACCTGGGACCTGTTTCATAACTAACTACAAGTTACAACATGTACCTTGTAACTTGAAATTTCCATTAGATTTGCATCGGGCGATCATCTGATTTACTAATAATATTAGCTTGTAGCATTGACTATTAATGTAGTTTATTATGAAACAAGAACCCTGTCGCCAGATAAAATCAGTGTTATTAGATTGGGCTGAAATTTACAATTTTTTTTATATAACTTATATTTATATAACTTAAACAGATGACAAAAGATGTCATCTGTTTACGTCATAATAATCCAATTTTTCTTAAACTATGTTTACCAATTTCAGCCCAATCTAATAGCACTGATTTTAATCTGATGACAGGTTAGATAAAAACAGTATATATGTTTACCAATTTCGGCCCAACGGAAAGAATTGCCAGATTTACTAAGTTTAGCTGCGTTGGAACTATTAATTATATGTAGGATTTCCGAATTTAGCTCAGGTAAAGCGTTACATACTAACTTGGATTAGAGAAATTTAGCTTTGTAACGACAAGATCAGTGTTTCTACAAATTTATAGCAGATGTTTTTTAGGTCTACGTTTAATTGTATGTGGTACCAAACGCCAATTATACTTGGCCTAAATGTTTTGTTGTGACTTTTCACCAATGAAGTAAACATGCACGTGGCGAGCTCTAATTGGTTTCCTTATCTAGGTAAAGTCTCATCTTAGTGGTTTACGGTCGTTAAGACTTACGGCCATTCTAGAAGTGAACATTCAAGGTCAACTTATTAAGACCTGTTGTGGTCGGGTTTATTTGTTTGTCAAAGTTGGACGTAAAGTTCTGCAACAATTTACTGGACGATTATTCCAAAAGATTCAACTTTTATCATTGACTTTTGGAGGGCTTAAGATCCCAACTCCGCGAGGTGGTCACTTCGAGTCCCTCGCGGCCCATGTCCAACTCCGCGCGGTGTTTATATGTTCAAATTTCTTAGTTAATACATAATCATAACCTAACCTTACCTTACCAAACCTAACCTAAACTAACCTGTGTCATGAATAAAGTAGTAATGAAAAAATAAAAGTGTAACATTACTTTAGGAGTTTGAGGAGTTTGACTAAAGTGATCACCGTGCTGGACCCTTCGGGGGTCATAAAAAATTCAAGTAGACATACCGTACTAATAATAATACCGTGATAATACATAGATCATCTGTAACAATTATTTGATTTACGACGAATAATAAAATGAGCCACTCAAATAGTCTGCTACAGTTTACAAACTATATTTCCTTCCAATATTTTTTTACTGTGACTTTAGAGTGCTAAAATTTCCAGTAACTTGTACTTTCAGATTACTTTGGTTACAATTAGCGTATTTAACAGAAATCAGCAATTGGCATTAGCACATTCTGTTGGTAATTTAATTAATCTACTTTATTTTCTTACAACCACAGATTATGGTTGGTTTGTTCCATAACTTAACAGGAGAATTGAATATCGAACTGTCCATAATATATGTACAAAGAAATGGCCATTTTATGCGTTTTGCTAGTGGTATCTAGTGGTCAGTATCTCGTGATTCGGGAGCTATAAAAATACCTTTTGCAACTTATAATATTGTAACAAGTTGATTTTCTGCAGCTTTAATTGTGTTTGCCGATGTATTGTGCATGTGGGCTACCAATATCGATCATAGGGGACTAGGGACTAGAGACGCCCTACCAAGTGACATGACGGGATAAGTGTTATGTTTCAGTCGGCGAATCTATTATGGGGACTAACCGGCTGAAAGCAACTTCACAAAAGGGTGAACAAATCCCTGCTTTTCGGGGCTTCTGAAGCAATCGTAATATTGGGGCATTTTTGTGGTGTTGAAAGTCTTTTCATATGGAACTGGTGTGCAAAACCTTTTGAACAACTGATTAGGGTAGATGTTTGGAAATGTTAGTTTTGTTAGAATAGTTTGTATTGTGGATATAATGCCCTAATTATTGTACCCTAATTATTGATGGATATAATGCTGTTAAATATTATACGCTTAGTTAACCTCCAAATGATCAGTGGTAGGACGTTTAGGAATTATGTAAAAGTTTATAGTTTAATTTAATTCTTCATTGATCTTAAAAAATTTTGTAGTTTCATAATAGCATATGTTAATACCCTTCAATTGATACGAGATTAAGGCATTGGTTATTTTAATATTTTGTTAAGGTGTACGACGTATTATTATTGCAAATGTTGATTGTGAACAACGTAGGTTAATCGTGAATGCTGTACAAAGGGTTTCAATTTATTGCGGGTGTTTTAACGACATTGTTATTTTTTACGTTTGTGAGGGAACGATTACAAACCCTGGTCTTGTACTTCATGTAAAAAACATCACTAACTGAATGTACAGTGGCAAATGGGTTGTGTTACTGGTTCTGTTTATATCACATCATCACAAACATGTACGTAATAGATACATTTCGGATGTCATGATTAGGTTATTGGATTAAACGCACAGTTTTAGAAATTTCCATAAAATATTCGTGGAGTTAATTTAATTAGTTACAGTCTCTTTCAGTTTAGGTTGACTTTTGTTATTTCCGACGTAAACGAAATATAAACTTCATGATTAATGACGACCAAGTCACTAAAGAATAATCCTCACTTGTAAAAATATCGATAAATATACATTTGTAATACTGTTACCCAAGAAAAACCATGTGTAAGGACTATTACTATGTCGAGTTCCGGTTGGCCAACCATGTAATAATTTCCCAGAATTCTTATCGTCTGAGGCATGTAACATCTTGTAATTGAGGTTGACACATTCATAAACAGAGATAAGACGATGTTTAAGTCTTCCACAGCTGTTGACATCAACCTTTGAGTCAGTGTTTTGGTAATGACGACATTAATATAAAACGCTTTCCTTGCACCAAAAGTTTCCACCCTGCCTCACTATTAATGCACGTTTGAGTAAATACGAAACCTCTTAAGCTTGTAACTTCAATTGAAAGTGAAAAGGTGCAGACCTTTCTACAATTTGTTTTTAAAAGGGGTTTTAGTAAATTTACTCAGTACATGCTGTAAAACTCATTTTTTAAACAGTGTGTTTGTACTCCGAAAATTACGAGTATGTTTAGATGACGTAGTTAGGACGTTGCATTTAAATCTGTCCATTATTGATACACTTGTCACTGGGCGATCGGTCAACAATGCAAGATAGCGAAAATCAGCTGATTAAAACTGTTTGATCAGCTGTGTTATTCATGTTTGTGTTTATTTATGGTGATACGTTATTGGTCGATTACAGAGCAATGTTTATTGATTAGCAACAAGATCGTTGTAGTACAATATTGAAATTAAATTTCTTTGATGAACTTTAATATCTGGGATTATGTTCGTCTACAAAATGATTTTGTAAAGGTTTTGTATTAGAGTACGAGGTATTACAATAAAAATAACCATAACTAGTCAATATAATCCCTCGGTCTAAAAAGGTTAAAACTTGGAAAACTTCTTGGCCACACTTATGTAATGTGTATCTTTTGATTGCATCACAGTCGGACTGAAATTAGCGTATTGTTGATTTACTCGTCATTCGTCGCTGGGGAGTTGCATAATGTCGAAAACCAGTTTGATATCAAGTTTGATTAGATGGAATTGCTTGTATTGGTATTGGACGATGATGCAATATTAGTATATTGCTGAACCTGTTGAATAATTCGTAATAGTAATCAGGGAACTACATCCATGGTAAAATTGCTAGAAATTGTTCTTTATCTTGAAATTCGTTGGTAAGTGCATAAAATCTCTTATCAATATGTAACCATTTTTCTGAAGTATAAAATATCAAGTCAAGAGTGCTGGTGACTTGACGACATTTTAATCGATCATTTATTTGACAGCTTGGGTGGAGCACCTATCAAAACACAGCACTTAAAATCTACGACGGTCTCTTTCTTCGAGAGCTTTGTTTTTGTTTTAAAGCTCCATCAACACAGTTGCATCATTAACTTAGTTTTAATCAGAACAAAATTTGAATGCATGTTTGTAAACAATTATTTACTGTACAATAGGAAAAAGGGTTTTGATTTTGTATATACATATTATAATGATGTTATAATGTATTATGGATAGCACCGATGCTAATTTTATAAATTAAATTTTGATAAATTGTACAATATTTTGTTCTTAACTGGCCATAATTTTTACAGAAATTTTACAATTCTTTCGTTCAAAATTGTTGTAAACTTGTTTGCACAAACTAGATTGTTGTTTTAGTCATTTGTGTGAACGCTGCGATTTTTAATAACATAATCCATTGTATTTACGCACAGGATGTTCCTTTGGAGAAAATATTCATGTCTGTATTATTTTGTGGAATTGTATTTTTATTCTAACAGAAAAATACTAGGCTATTATCAGGAGAAAAATTTAGTATTTTTTAAATTTAGTAATTCCACTTTACCTGGAATGATAAATATACGTAGTAAAACTCTCCTTTTAGTTCCTAGTCATCTCAATAAATCTGTTTCACATAATTGAGTTCCATTTTTCGAATACCGGGTCTTGAAATCGATAAAAATTTCCTAACATTGCTCGGAATTAAAAAATAATATTTGAGTGTATCACATTGCGAACACATACTGCTGAAAATGTTTGATTAAACATGTGAATGTGTAAGATGGAGAAGATGCTTAACATTGTTGTGGGTCTGAGCAGGTGTGCCACAGCTTCTTGGCGAAAGTTCCCTTCTTTGTATTCAATAAGCGAATAGTTGGCTAAGCTGTAAAGCGAATACTTCCCCAACTACAAGCCTAGCAAGACGGTTAACATTTTGGACTATTTTCCGATGAAGATTGCCCTAGTTTTTAAAGGTATGTTTTAAAACTGGTTTCCTTTATGGAAAAATTTGCAGTGTTCAGTGTTGAATTGAGTAATGATTTGTTGTGTTCAGTAATGCTCACTATACTGTCTTTTGAATCATCGTAATAAAAAAAGAATTTTCGAGGGCCTTTTAAAGATTTACATAAGTATTATGCATGAGGTAGTTCTCGAACGACAGGAATACAGTATACCAAGAATGCACTAGTGAAATAACAACAATAAAATTTGCAATGATGACGTGTGTAAATAGTCGTAAAACTATACGTTTCGCCTCAACAATGGTTTAAACATCATACTCACTTCGCCATTAGCTAATTTCATATGGGAACGAGAAAGGCTAACACAATCACGAAAAGGTTCTACGATTGGAATTGTTTGTACAATTTTGTTGGATCCGTACTATTAACAGTACCTCGCCTGCAATCCTGCTGTTTTTCCTTGTAAATGTTATGATTTGGAAATGAAATTAGCTTATAAATAGTAAATAAAATACTACACAACACGTGTAACGTATATGAACACCTGTCTAAAATATTTTGCACTTCAGTGTTAAAGAAAAAAAGGTTGTAAAGACCAAAGGCAATAATTAAACGTAGAAAAAGTATTGTTCTTACATAACCAAATATTTTGTCAGATTTGCTTGCAATTTTAATGAAACTTTCAGGTGCGTTTGATAATCATATAACAATTCTCCATCTTCGCTGCGTCCCCTCCTAAATTCGCCTCTTCCTTTAAATTACCTACCCATTTAATGTTCAAGATGTGTAAATTCCTTCCAAAATACATCAGCTGTTTACATAATATTTTCAGTATCACTATCAAGGTCAGTGTCTTACTTGATATTTTACTGTCACATTTTATCACATCGATATGGCCTTGAACCCTGTCTGCATTCTGATAGTTTTACTCTAGTGAGAAGTGGACTTTTTTGTATCATGGATGTTCGCTGTACATCAGGTACCGATTGTTGTATGTTTTAATTTTATAATGCTTTTATAGGGGTTCATGATTCTAACAATATGTGGTTTTGTTATTCTCAAAGAATACTTTCAATACATGTTACAATGTTTTTAAAAAGCTCTAACCTCGTTATAACTTGTGTCGTTGTTATATGAATGATTTAACGTCAAATTTGTATTAAAACGGTTCATGAGGTTTGTAATTGGGTTCAAAGGCGTATATTGATTCGTAATACAGTATTGTAAATAGTGCATGCCTTCTTTTAAAAGCTCGACGTTATTTAAGTGACCCTGCATAAAAATCTTTCAAATTTGTATGTTATCATTCGTAATTAAATTATAATATTTCTGGCATAGTAAACTCATTAAAAATTATTTATACTGTAATCAGAAATATTTTCAGTATTGGCAACAATAATTGTTATAATTGATCGAGTTAGTGTATGTTTTCTAAACTATTAGCTTTACATGCATAAGTGTCTGACCACAGTGTATGAAAAGTTAGTTTTGAAGCTGCTTCAAGCTACTTAAAACAGTTATACTGTAGTAACTCCAGTGGTTATATAATATAAAGTAGTTTAAAGTTTAACTTAGTTCAGTCAATGGGATCTTCAGAGAATAAATAAGAGAGAATAAACAGAGACAGATTTAGTTGTACGCTGTTTACAATTTTAAAATTTATATAAATCTAGACAAACAAAATACAACAAAATAATGTGAATTTAAAGTTCGTGGAGTTTATTACCTCATAGAACAAATATGTACCTCGAAAACTCCACATCAGATCTTAAAGTCAGTGTATTTAAGTATGTTTTATCTATAATTTAAGGTATATTTTTAAGATGGGTAAAAAGCAGAAACAATCCAAGTTGTATGAATAACACTCCATAGTTTCATTGCGATCGGTTTGTCTTTGGTTTGATAGTAACAAACAAACATAACATTTGCTTTTATTTCGATCAGTGAGACGATTTAATTATTTTCTAAATAGCTTTACATTACCACTTTGAGGATCAATCAAATTTTTCGTTGAACCTTCTACTTTTGAAAATCTTTTAAAGTTTCTATCTTGAGGATCTGTACAAAGCGTTTTAACCATCGCTGTCCACTCTTAAAGGCAAGGTATTAACGCTGTCCGCTTATAATATATTATTTACATGGCTTTCCCTTAGAGCAGTGGTTTGGGAGATTGCTTTCTGAATTTTAAAGTGATTTGGAATCGTTGCCCAGCAAGAAAACATGAAAATGTTTACAGCTAAAGATTCTCATTACTGTTGTACAATGTGTACGATCGTCACAGTGAAAATAATCTTTAGTCATAAAATATAAAAGCATCGCACACTACGCAAAACAACTAAAAGCGGGCCTGATGAGACATTTCTTTAGTAATAACGAAGATGTTTGTGCGACAAACCAACCAGTCAGAAATCACTGCTGGGAGATAAGACTCCCAACAAAGACTGGCTTGTCTACAGCTTCACCGCCTATACATAGTTGACAGACTAGAATCACTTTTGTACATATCTGAGTAATGATGTTTACTTCCAATACAATGTTAGTGGACCCATATTGACGGTTTATAAGTTTTGTGTGGACAAAAGCCATCTTTGACAATCTGTTAGACACATTTGTCTCCAATCTCGGACTAGAAACACTTATAAAGAAACCTACTTCATTGTACAATCACTAAATTATGAAACCTCGGTCCAAAAACCTTTTTTCAGAACGAACTAAGAGTTTTATATGTGTAGTGCATATGAGTTTTTGACACAAGAAAAGCTATCTTATAGTTGACCTCCTGGACGGATTTGTCATCTTAAAACAAACTAGAAATACTATGAAATCCAATTACTGTATATCATGGTTAAATAATTATTTGCAATATTTATGTTTCGAAAATATATTGTAATATAAACTTTTGACGCAACAAACCCATCTTTGTCTATCTGCCGGACTTATTTGTCATGAAAATCAAACAAACCATTTGAAATATCGTGCAACTGTTGATCTAAAATAACTCATGAACTATGATTACGGTTCCATATGGGCAGTTTATAAACTTTTGTCGAACAAACCCCATCTCTGTCGATCAGCTGGACGTATTTGTCATCAAAGTCCGACCAACACAGGTCCATATGTTCGGATGATGTAATCCGTGACTGAGTTGCCATGTGCTACATATGTAGACCGCGAGGGTCCATTCATAGGTTTGAATACATTTCAACTTCCTTCTCACAGAGGGTTGGACCGTTTCTAAATGTAGACGTAGGGCGCAAAGGTCAAGGAATACTAAGTTAGGATTTTGGACTATCAATGGAATTCTACTGTTCCTACAGTGTGTGCTTCACACAAACATGTTTATCGCTTTGACATTGACATTGAGCTGTACCATTGTTATTGCCAATGCTTTCCTCTAAAACTGGTTAAATTGATTTTGATTTAAAATAAGAAGATGCAAAAGCTTTTTACGCAAGTTTATTTTAGAGTCCACGAACTTGAATAAGATTAACTCATTTACAATTGGCTGGTATACATTTACTAAAATTGCAACAGATAGACACTTTTGAATTGAACTAATTCATTTTTCACAGCGTTAACACCGACTAACTTACCTCTTCTGCCGTATTCCCATTGTTTGACACTGACTTATTTATTCAAGTAGATGCTACCTTGAACAAACGTTAAAACACCTTGATAATCAAACTAAAAATATTAACTATTGACCTTTGGACACTAAAGAAGAAATCTCAACTATATGAACCATCTAAAGATTTTTTTATTCAAAAGAGCTTTGTTAAATGGGGGTTAGGTTAATTGCGACATTTTGACCTGTACTAGCCCGGGTCCCTTAGGGCGGGCCAAAATCTATAATCCAGTAGTTCGATTGTGACAAGACTGTAGGACAAGATTTCGGACAGTTGTAAAGGACATTGTAGCGTACAAAAAAGGCAGTCGACCGATATAATCTTTACAAAGATGGGACTAGCTTTTAGTGGAGCTCATTACGATAGTTTAATGAAGTGTAAACCACTACTAAATGTCGCAAAACTAACCTATCACTGTTGAATGATTCACTTAGTGTGCTACTTTTCAAATTGTATTTATTTTTTAGCTGTTTGTGCTATCAAAGGTTCCAAGATACACAATATGTTATAGTTTGCAATAAGATTACTTTTTAGTTTTGCTTGTTTACAGCAATTTATTGAAATTAGCTTATTAGCACATTCTGTCAGTAGCTAAATTAAATGAACGTTTTATTCGAAAACTGACTACCTACAAGCAACTTTGGAATGGAATGCACAGTTCTATCCAAGATGTATGGAGTAAAAGGTTCTATCCACTGTAAAACATTTAAAATCTTCCTTCTCGACATGTCGTCCATCAGGTCGGTTATTGCTAGACTCAATATGATACAGGAATGTTTGCTCTCCACTGCTTCTACTGGTCAGAGAAACAGGTAAACAACCAACACAAACAAACAAGATGCGATGCACGATACGGCTAAAACCGTTGGTCCAAACAAACCGACCGAGATAACACCATTGTTAACACTAACACTGCAAAGTGTTGAGCTGCCATGCATCTGTGGACGTGTAGATGACCGCTCCACAAATGGAATCATTTTAGCGATGAACGGTTAAAGTTTGTTCCATACCTATAACTCATCTCTATAAAACTTATGGATGACTTAATGTCTATGTTTACCATTTGTATATAGTTATGACTATTAACTTTGCATATAGCCTGTATGACGGAACCTGTCTTCTGATCGTCTACCTGGGACTGTCCCGGGCCAAACCATCGGCAGGTCCCAAGGTAGACGAAGCGTCAGAAGACTGGTTCCGTCATACAGGCTATAGTCACAGCTGGGAAAGTATACACCTCTGTTTGTGGAATAGTGCAAGTAGACATCTAATCGTGATTTAAAATGTGAAGTCAGTCTTAGACTCTGTATGATAGATCTTGTCTCATGGCCCTCCCTCTCCCTAGGGATTGGTCAGTACTCTCTCTAGGGTTTGGCTAACAGCATTCGATCAAGTAGCATTATGAAAACACACTGAATATCTAAGTTATCTATAAGAATCTACTATAGCAATGATTTTACTTTCACTTTTAAGATTCTTACAAGATAAACCACGTGATTCAGAAATATCAGGAACTTTAAAAAAAGGGTACAGGAGCCCTGCTAGTAAGCTCATGAGACAAACTCTATTTAAAGTCATCTGTGCAAAGTCATCTGTGCACTTTTTAGGAACTCATAAAATCCATCGATGAACTGAATACACGACTAATTTTGTAGCCTTAATATATTACGTTTGTACGTCTTATTTAAGGGAATGTATTTATTTTACAGAGTATATAGTTCCCTTCTTTTCTGTTATAGGGTAGATATTTTTATACGAACGATAGTCCCTACATTGTCCGGAGTAATCACAAATCATTTTGAACAGAGCCGCCTCCAAACAAACCGGTTTCAGGCCCTCACCACGTTCTGCCTTCCACGGTATGTCTATGTCGTCTGGTGCAATACCACCTGACGGGGAGAGGGGGGACTGGTTGATGCCAATGAAAACATTAACCTTACTTTGCCTCATTGTATACGTCATTGGAATATTAATATTATTAAATAGTAATCCGATTAAGGTTCGAGGACCATTCTTCGGCCCAAACTATTGAAACACTTATCTCGTCCACCTTATTCTCGCAAGCTGTTTTCTTCTTATGGGTTTCCCAAGGATACACTCTCTATTATTGAACGATCTTATCTCATGTCACATGTTTTGTTCACATTTATCTACAGCTTACATCCACTGCCAACTGCCACAATAACTCAGTCTGTGCGAGAAAAAAATGCTGGTTTATTTTAATTCTCCACCCTTTCTAATCTAGACTAAAGTTGATCCTAAGACTTTTCAACCACACTCAACTTTACCTCTTTGGTGAATCTCCATGTTTTCAATACATTAAATACTACTAGGTTAATTATTGTATGAAATATGTATTTATCTTGGTTTTCCAGAGATAAATATTAAGCACTAGTCTTAAGCAATTAGTCCTATGCACTTTTTAAAACGAATACAAGAAATATTTTTTATTGATAATCAAATCATGACATTTAATTTGAGTTATTATCTTTCCAAATACAACAATTTCTGGAAATAAATTAACGCCGATTTACTTTTGAAACAGGAAGCACTAGTTCTTGGCATTTTGCTCAGAACAACGACGCCTGAATGAGAGGTTAGACAGTTCACGCACATTAGTGTAATGCAAGCAGCAGTGACTGTATTGCAGGCGCTTTTGCACAATTACTTCTTTATGAAATTTGAGAGCACCACATAAGGCTAGGATTATACTAGGACGCTGGCGTCCGAGAGGCCAGCGTCCGGGACGCTAGCGGGGCATTAAATCAAATGGGGGCGATTATACTATGGATGCTAGCGTCGGATGCTAAAAAAAGCCACCGAAAGCTCGAAATGATTACCGTAGGTGGCATGGTAAAACGTAGGCCCGGGACCGATTTACTTTTTCATTTTGATGTCGCCAGAGGCCAAAAACACCATCCGTTCGTATAGATTTGAATATTATATATATATATGTCTGTAAACGCGATAACTGGAGTAACTTTTGTTCTATTTTGAAAAAAATTGGTTTTAAGGTGAAGGGTGGGATAAATTTGAATGAGTTCGCGAACCAGCATGAACATACCTTGGAAACGGGGTTTATGTTCTAAAAAGGGGGGTTTGTCATTTTTGACCCATAAAACTAAAAAATTCACAATTTCTCTCTAGATAATTTTAATGAGCTTAAAAACAAATAATTTAGTACCTATATTTAAGTGTTTTTGTACTGTTATTAGTTATGGAGAAAATTAAAAAAAGAGTATATTAAAATTGCCATGTTATTCTTATAGAAAATGTTGTTAAGTGTTGGAATTTGCTTGTGTATGGATATATTTCGATTAAACTTGGCCAATTTGTTTTATACTAAGCTAATAATACAGTATTTTACTAAAAAACACTCTTTATTAGCCCCCTTAAAGCATAAAACCTTGGTACTCGTTAAGGGGGCAATTTACCCAAAAATTTGAATAAAAAAAAAGTATTTTATTTATTTTTTTGTTTCTTAAATAATTTAGGAACAAGAATCAAGCATTGGTTTTGGTTTTTTAATATTCAAAATGTGTTTTTTGGATTAAATTTCATAAGCGCGCACAGCTGGCTTTTCTGCTTTAGGCGCCTATTTTGGAAGCAATGTAACCAAAAAACTTCATTAGAAATTTTTTTTTTAATTTTTTTTCTTTAACTATTTAAGAACTAGTTTCAAGCATTATTTTTGTATTTTTAATATTGAAAATAGTTTTTTAGACTAAATATCATAAGCATCCGCAGCTGGTTTTTCTGCTTCAGGCGCCTATTGGAAGCAAAGTGTTTTTGTTATTTCCCGCATATTTCTTTTTTAGTGTTTTCCTTCACGTTTTACAGCATAACTTTTTTATTTTTTTAGCTAGAGAAGTCAAATTTTGTACATATGTTCTTTAATATATTGTGCACAAACAGTAGCATGGAAATTTACATATTGTTAACCATATTCCTTACATATATATATTTTTTTTAATAAAGGGAATTTCGTCAAAAAGTTAAAATAAAATGTCCCATATCTATTTTTAAAAGCATATCAAAAGCCATGCTACAGTTTGTAAGGCTATTTATTAGCTTTGAAACAAAGTTTAAAAAATTGGAATACGTGCTATACAAAAGGAGTTATGCTGTAAAACGTAAACGTATGTTATTTTATCCCCCCCCCTTCGCCCGAAAGAGAAAGGGGGGGGGGGCTCATACCATATTTTCTTTTTATTTTTACACTAGGATACATTTTAATCAATAAATAAAATTTTTTAGGCCACTTATAAAGAAAAAGTATTTTTGGGTACATTGCCCCCTTAAACCTAATGCTATTTAATGTTACAAAAAGTGACTAAACATTGAAATAAAATGGCAGTCCGAGAGGCTAGCGTCCCAACACAAATCACGTAATTTATCGGCTCGAAGTGGGACGCTAGCGTCCCGGACGCCAGCCTCTCGGACGCTAGCGTCCTAGTATAATCCTAGCCTGACTGCAACCCTGCAACCTGATAAATATTTTAAATAAAATTTTACTTATTTCTGTATATTAATATTGTTAATTTCAATCAAATATGATATTTATCTACTTTATTTTTTAAAGAATTGACTACTTTTTGTAGATGTATTATGTATTTTCGTAACTGTTACTGTAAGTGTTTGGTATCTACCTTCTAAAGAATCCACAATACCAAATTGTTCATCAGTCAGGTTTATTACAATTTGTTCAATAGAATTTCCCAGCTATTTTTAAAATGCCATCAAGTAAACAAATAATTTTTGACTCGTATTTTTAAGGTGCAGTGTGCAGTCTAATCCAACCTTATAATTAATTTTGCCTTATCCTTCAAAGATCCCATAATGCAGTGAAGTTTCTTTAATAAATCAGCTGATAACCAATTAAACCAAACTGTCAAAAAGCAACATTTCAAACAATTCAACAAATAAAACATGTTTGTTTTACATGTTTATCGGGTCGTGTTATTTGTTGTTTGGTTATGTTTATTTGATTGTATTAATGTTGTGGGTTTCTATCAATTCAATTACTTGCCGATTAGCGATTACCAATTAGGTTTTCAATCTAAACATGTTCTTGACAATATGATATGTCAATTTTTCTTATACTTCACTTTAAAATAAGTGAGTACCTATTTTTAAATCCTTAACACTATGCTTTACCAGTTGATTCTGTCTTTGACTGTTGGTAGAACTACATTTTCCATCCCTTTATTTAAGTTGCTACCAGTTTTAGAAATAAAATGTACAAAGAATTGAGACCCCGGCAGAGTGTGATAATGGCAAATACACATCTCTGTCACTTACACTACCTACTAACTCTAACCAAGCCTAACTGACAGTTGTACAACTTACAATAAAACACATCAAAATTAAGGGGAAAATATCATTTTTCATTAGCACACTCTAAAAGTGGGTCATTCAAACTATATTCTAAATGGATAAAAAATTAGCAAAAGCAGGTGTTTGTAGAGTTATGTCTACTTCAACATCCCAAATTAATTGCCTATACATAACTTACACTCTGTAATTGACAGGGTATTTTCTGTTTGCAGGTGTATTGTTGGCAGCAGTGATAGCACTGCAAGGCCCAGTGGCAGTGGTCGGGGACGGCAAATGTACCTACACTCGGGAGTTCAAGATGCTGGGAGCAAACTGCTTCAACCAGAACTTTGAGGAAATACCTCAGAACCTGAATAAAGACATTGAGGTAAATAACGTTTGATTTACTCCAACACTTCTTTGTATGTATATAATTGCTGTTATGAAAATAAATTAGACAACTTTAATATTTGATTGTTTTTAAACTACTGTATCATAAAATTTCTAAAATATGCAAGAAATGTTGGAGATTAAATTATATTAAATTGCCAACACACTAGGGTGCATATTTTAAAGCAAATATAGAGGAAGGATGAGTTTTTAATGAGATGACATGTTTGATACCAGCTAAGATCTGCTGGTTCTTGAGCCAGAACTATTTATAAGCCCAATGATCAGGGACAGCTACAGAGAAGTAAGGTAGGAGAAGTAAGCTTATGGGACAACTGTGCGCTTTCAGCTGTTGTTCAGTATGTTGGGGCGGAAATATACTTGGGAAGAGCCTGAACTGTGTGGAAAATTCCTATAACAGGTCACAGGGTTTCCTCCACGATGAGCGTTGTAGTACGTGATGGCGAGAGGTTCGGAGGAAGGTCATTGCCCTAGACACCAGTACTAGAGCTGTACACCACTTAAGTCTACCATTGAATGTTTCCTCTGTGGGACAGCTAAGTCCAGTTTTAAACCATAAAAAATCTGTTGATTTTTTTCAGGATCCAATCAACCCCTTTTGATTGTTAGGTGAACACTACATCGTCTCAGCTTTCCACATAACCATGTGAATTTTCATCTCAATATGTAGAGAAAGAAATTTTGTGATCGCTCATCATTGGATCAGACTATAGGATTATGTTAGTTGACTTACTTGACTTATTTCCTGTCGCTCCTTCCTGCGCCAGATCCCTCAGCTGACTCCAGGTCTTTCCGACACTCAAGGCTTCCCTCGCCTTCTTCTCCAGGTGTCACAGGGTCTTCCCCGCTTTCTTGTCCCTTGGGGATTCCGTTCAGAGGCCTTCTTTTCAATTGCCTCATCCGACTTCCGAAAAGTGTGGTCCAGCCACTTCCCCTTCTAACTTCTGATTTCCAGGCTGATCTTTTTTTGCCCCGTTGGAGACGTAGGAATTGGCTAACTCAGGAACTCGCTTACTCGGTCGTGTGTCGGAACTGGCTAACTCTGTAACTGGCTAACCGTCTCAGTCAGGAATTGGCTAACTCCGGAACCCGCTAACTCGATTTTCTCTCGCGGCGGAATTTGCTAACTCTGGAAGTCGCTAACCCGGCCGCGCCCACTGCACGGAGCGTTGCCAACCTTGTACTACGAAATAATCGTACACTGCCGTATTTCAAAATGTCAGTGTCAATGAAGATACAGTAAAGTAAATGTTATTGTTATTTGTTATCAATTCTACTTTTAACAGATAACTAGCCCAAAGTAATTCAAAGACAATAAAAAAACATCTAAAAGTGTTTTTTTTATTTAACTGTACAATGGCCAATTAATTAAATGTTTATGATTTCGATCTTAAATATAAATGCCATCAGTATAAAAAAAATAATGGAATATGAAAAATATTGAAAATTCAGTTTAATAGGTACTAAATAATTAAACCTCTACGAAATTAAGCTAAAATACACGCAAGTTCTCAAACACGAAAAACAAATTTAATCGTAATGTCGTAATAAACCAAAAGTATTGATTAATACAGTCATCAACCATCGTAACTTTCATAACTAATTCATAGATTTAAAATTATATGTTCGTCGTTGAATCGTCCAACGCGTACAAATATGACATGGACTAAGTTTCATATCAATTTATAGAATAGCTGTAGAGGCCTTTAGAAATCTATTCCTAGTTTAAACCAAAGCATTGTAGGCCTGCTAGTAAATAGTTGCCTAATTCTAAAATGTGTTGAATTTTTTAGTAATAATGTTACATGTTTTAAAACAGTTTTTAGATTGTACACCTAAGCATCACTAGTAAATAATAGGAGAAGATATAATATTCATATAATAAATCGTGACAGGTTTATTTTAATTCACGATTCTTAATCAACGACTTGACGGATTTTCCTGATTTGAGTGTTGGGTTTCCTTTATATTGCTTTCACAACCGAAATAAACTATACCAAGCCATTGCTCAATTCCCCGTTCCCCGGTACTGAGCTACTCAATAGACAATAGCTTTGTTTTTGGATAAGATCAGGTAATTTTAGCTATGGCCACCATTCATAAAAATGATAACAAACAAGAACGACTGGGTCCATTTAGAACCATAAAATCTCAAGACTTTTAAATAGTAGGCCTAATGAAAGACGTACAATTAATATTAATTAAACAAAATTAAGAGGATGACCAGAGTTCTAACTAATAGCCTAATTCGATAACAGAAATTTACAAGTTGCATTTATGCATAGACAAATTTGTAATGCAATCCATGAATACATTAGGCCTACCACTTTTCCTACAGTTACCTAACAATGTACATGTTCTCTCACTCATTTGAGAAAGCAAAGTGGCCAATTCGCTCATCAGTGAGACAATGTTAACATTGTCTCACTCTAATTACTTTGTCTCACTCCAGATTTGCAACGTGAAGGCGCGAAATAGTGAGTGCGTAACATGCAGGCAATGTCGTATGCGCGCTAAATACGTTGGCAGCACTGGCTGTAAATCAGCTGGTCAGCTGTTGTACTGTTGTATTTGTCACTTCACATTAAATGTTATATTAAAAGTTCACTTCTGTGTAAAAATAGGTTATGTTTCTTCACAAATTTATTTGTTTTATGGTAACTGTAGCAAAAGTATAATGTGCAACTCGAGTTCAAAGTACTATCCCACACAACACAAGAATATCCTTGGAATGTCCTGGGGATATCCCAGTGGGATATGGGGGATATCCTCTGTATATCCCGCAATGTCCTCGGGATATCCTGGGGAACTCCCTGGGAACTCCCTATGTCCGCCCAAATCCTGATCCCTGGGATATCCCACCAGGATATTATACACAAAAACACTAAATAATAAATATTTCGTCCAAAAAGCACTTTTACCACTTAAGTATTTTAATTAAATAGCTCATAAAAACAAATTTTTGGAAAAAATAGAAACAAAAATATTTTTGCCCAGACGAGTTTTGAACCGGGTACCTCTGACTTATGAAACTCTTACCTTACCTCCTGAGCTATTTGTGATTGTTGATATTACTAGTTTTCAAGCGGTTAAAGAGGAGCCGACAGCTGAAATGGTCGCAATACTTAAATATTTTTGATACTATGATTCTGTTTAGGCATCAAGTAGTTAAATTGTTTTTCTGGGAGTTGTAGAGGATACTGTATTAAGAATATAGATTATAATTGTTACATGATTAATTAATATTTCCCCTTAAATTTTCAACCAATAAATTTTCTTAAATAAGTTTTAATTTAAATTAAAAAGAAAATATTTGCATTATTATTATTATTGTAAGCAGGTGTATTATTGTTGTTATTATTATAAAATGGTAAAAATGTAGAGTTTGATAGTTACTATGCCCCACGGGGATATCCTACGGATCTCCAAAGGATGTCCTAAGGATATGATCGGAAAACATGATTAATTTTTATAAATCATTAGTAACGTTATTAGTTATTTTAATTCGAAATAGCATTGAAATACTTTTTAATAACGTTTCTCAAGCGGATGCCTCACTGTGGGATTGCCTCACTCGAGAAACCATTCCTCACTCGCCTACGGCTCGCGAGTAAGGATTTCTCTTGAGTGAGTCAATTGCTCACTTTTCTCACTAGTTGCACAAATAACTATTTATAATCATAATGTATTGATCAAAATTTATTAAAATTCAATAGCTCTTTTTAAAAATACATTACCACTACAATGTATTTCTGTAACGACGTTTAACGTGTAAATTTTATCATGATTTATGATTCAATTTTATGATTCAAGGTAACAAGCCCAGTATATAAATTACGAACTTAATAATTTTATTTGCAGAAGTTCACAAAATGGTATATATTTTAATAAAAGAAACAAATGGCGGACTACGAAAATAGATATTTCATAACATGTAAAAGATACAAAATAAATATACAGTATTATCTTTTTGCATCCCAATGTGCAACTATTTTAAGTAAGAAACCCACATATAAAACATACCCCCTTATATTACTGTAGTACATTTCTCATCCTTATGGATCAGCTGAAGACAGTCTTATTGTTAGATCTGCCCGGTGCACTGTCTTTAGAGGCCGTGTTTTGTTTGCAATTGTTTATTGTTTTCAGTCATTTAAAACCTTGTTTAACCAAATAAAACGTTCTAATCACAACTAATAACACGTCCCCTAGTTATATATATAACCAAACATTTAAGAACAAATCATAAAGTAACTATAAAATAATAGAAAAACAATTTCGTCGACACTAGCGATCAGTGTCACCGGACATGAACTAGACACAAACAACGAGCTTCAAAGTTTACAATGAGATGTAAAGTTTACTTGTGTTGGTTAGTCTTTGGTAAGACTATAATGCATTTTCTACCCTAATAATCATAAGAATAATATTAAACATACTTCTGAATATATTTATTTTATCGACTACGTTGCTCTTAATCCTAATTATTCGTAGGATACAACATTATGGTACCGATATAGGTACTACACTTTCGGCAACACTGGCTAAAAATCTTTGTTCTTGGCTCCCACTGGACGGCCCGCGAGGCTTCTGATTGGGAGTTAGCGAGTTCCGCCGAGGGTCCGAGTTGGCGACTTCCGTACGAGGACGGAATTCGCTAACCCGGCTCTAGATCGGGTTAGCGGGTTCCGAAGTTAGCCAATTCCGAAACCGAACAATAGTGAGTTCCTCTCATCGACCAAATTTGAAGATAGGGCGTTTAACATGGGGTTAGCAAGTTCCAAAGTTAGCCGATTCCGCGTACCCCCCCCCCCCCCCCCCCGTTGCCTCCCAAAGCTGTAACATTTTAAAATTATTTTAGTTTCAAAGAATCATTGCTTACATATTCTTACACTTTCCAGATTTTGTACGCAGCAAAGAATCGGATACGCAAGATTACCAACTCCAGTCTGCGGGATTATACATCTCTGAAACTTCTCTACCTCGGGGACAACCTCATCACCAAGATTGAACCTGGAGCCTTCAGTGAACTTACAGACCTTGAGGTAAAGAGTTTGAGATTTAAATTGTTTAAGAACATTTTTTTCCTCCTATAAACTCCATATTGCAGCTAACAAACATTTGACAAAATCATCAATCTTGGTGTACGGCTTTTGATCTATTGAATGAGTTGGTAGCCCAATGGATTTGGTAACCAAGACACAACTCCAGTCATGTTACCTAAAGTTTAGCAGTACAAGCTTATTAAGATTATTCCTTAGGCCGGGGCCACACTCATCTTATCTCGCTGAATATTTTCCACGGGCGTTACCCGTGGGTTTGAGAGATACATTACGGTATATGGGGCAGGCCACACTAGACTAAAAACGTCCGTGAACGCGTTTGTCAGTCTCACTGGTTTTACCAGCGAGACTGACAAACGGAATTGCACGTGTATTCTCTACTAACACTCCACGGGCGTTGCACGTAAAACTAGTCGCGGGGCATTGCGGCTTATGGGAGTGAACACACTCATCTTATCTCGCTGAACTTTTTCCACGGACGTTTCTAGTTTTAACCTGTAAAGAGAGCGTGGAAGGGGGGGAGTGCGTATCACGGACACGGACGATTTTTATTGCCAGTGTGGCATGCTCTATCAGTCTCGCTGGTTTGCCCGAAAAACCTATCTCGTAAGACGAGTGTGGCCACGTGCAATCTGTTTCACGTGCGTCGCACGTGAAAACGGAAAAAACAGTCTCGCTGGTTGAAAATTACAAGTGTGGCCCCGGCCTTACAAGCTTATCCTCTGCTGTGCTTGGTACATTTCATTCATGCACAGACCTCTAAATTGAGGTAACTCCTAAATGAACTGAAAATGCTTTTTATAGGCTCTTTACTTTTATTTTTCACTATTTTACGTTTTCTCTAATTTCCCAGTTAGAGTTTGTGTGTGAATTTTTCAACTACTTTCTCCCCCAAAATACCCTGACATATTTTGCTAATTTACTGAAAACAGTTGAGCACATTTTTGTCACACCTAGTGTCCTAAACTATGTGCTGTGATCCCCCATTATAGTTAAGTGTTTATTGTCTGTAACCGTCAAGACTGTATACTAATGACAGTGATCCGCAGGTGCTAGACTTGAGTCTGAACGCAGTCCACACTCTCCCCACAGACCTACCGCTGCCGTTACGCAAGCTTTACCTGGCAGACAACATCGTGCTGCAGAACATATCTCTGACGGCTGCCTTCAACCTGGCGTACCTCAACATGGCCGGCTGTGAACTGCGTCATTTCCCTTCCCTCGGGACCCTGCCCAACCTCAAGGTTAGTACATATTCAACTTTGTATAGAATTGATTCTGTTATTCAATGTTTTATGCAAAAATTGTATTTTGTTTTGTGTGTTATGCTATTCAATGAGTGTTATGATTTCCAAGTGTAGTAAGGAAACTGTCCAAAGTCTGGTCTTACAATCTAACGATAACCATCTGTTATAATTTTTTGATAGCCGGATGACGAATGGGTGAGTCTGGAATTGAACCAGCAAATTTAAGATTAGCCTTTAAATCTGAAGGATGCTGATTTTGATTCCAAACAAGATCAATTCTGGACACAGACGCCACTCGTTATTGGGCTGTCAATTAATGATGCTAAACATCAAAACGTGTATGTTAAACCTAGTAACAAAAAGGGTCTGGACTGTTTTCTTTCAAAAACATAAAAAGCCACTTTGGTTAAACACAAAATAATGGTTTAATTTTACTTCAAAGATAGCCATTCAATGTATAGAGTTTTATCTGAGTTTGAATATGATTTTATTGCATTTCCTTGACCTATAGGAGTTGAACCTGACCAGTAACCCATTGGAGTCAGTGACGCCTGCAGACCTAGCGCCACTGTGCCGCCTGGAGAAGCTGTACTTGCCGCCTACCTTGTACCACCTGCCAGGCGTCACCACTCAGTGCCAATGTCACCGCTTGCTTACCTGGACCTCTCAGCGGTACATCGCTCTGCCTGGCTTCAACTGCACGGCTCTCGGTGAGACTATCATTTAGACAGTGATGTAGTCGTAAATGTTCCAGTCAGTAGGGGATTGCTTATGATTATCTCAGGAAAAACACAAGTCACCTATTAACTCTCCAGGGCCGCACTTTGGTGGAAATGACAGAAACACGCACTGTTTTGGTCATTACTAGAAGGAGAAAACAGTACGAGGTTTGCCCTCGCAAATAGTCCTCAGGGAGGGGTTGAGGTATGAAATGTCAGTGGTTGGGTGGACTTAGTTCCATGTTGCTCGTCACAGTAATAAAAACCCGCCTAAGATCAGTCATTTAGTAATTTAAACTCTGGTGGTTTCTGTACTTTAAATACAGCTTTCTTGAGTTTAAGTTTTGTTAAGACCATTCTGCAATACAGTTTTGTGTCCTTATCATCCCACTCTCTTGTGATTTGATATGATAAAAAAAGATTCACACTTGACTGTACCAATCTGTACCAGCTTGAATGATTCTTAGTTAACAGTTTCACATTTTTCAGACGACCCAGACGCTGCGGCTTGCAATGTGGATATGACAGAGGAGATGAAGATATTCAAGACTTGCCTGGTGGCCACCCCGGCATCAACCACTCGTTATTTGCTGATAGGTGTGTTGATAGGGGCTCTAGTGGCTGCCTTTGTCATCGTTGTGTGCTGGTGGCGCAAGAGCAGAAGGAAAAAGAACTCTGTACAGGACCAGAAACGATCAGAAAAGACCAAGAACGCTAAATCTGTGGACACGCTGATAACGTGATCTATTTTTCCACGACAGCAACGACATTTCTTAGCGTAAGCGATTTTATCTCATCCCCAGAGTTTCAAGTTTTAAGGAGATGCCAAAGTAAAACTTTGAATATCAGTGATAACTGATTTCATCCAAAATGTTTTAGATGTGTTAATTTGTAGATGAGTTTTAGGTTTTGATAAGCAGGTTTACTTGTTACTCGAGGTTTAGTTGGGAAGTTCATCGAGTGTTGTTCTTTGTGAACAAGTATGGTATCAAAAGTTTGTTTGGAATGGTTTGAAGGTAGTTTTCCAGATTACTGCTTCTTCCATTCTATCTTATGAAAGGTTTTGAAGTTTGTAACAATGGAAGGAATAGGATAAAGAGTATTTGACAGACATGGTTGCCACAGACTGGGAATTCTGGGAAAACTGGGAATTATGTGAGAGTTTTGTAATATCTTTGAAGGGAAACCTGATTTTAGTCTGTGGTCACGGCAAAATTGTGAAAGTTTTCAGTGGTCATGGTAAAATCGTGAACATCTTATGAGGTGACTACAAAATTGTATACATCTGCGTCACAGCGACATCATCGTGTCTCCCACGATCGCGGAAAAATTGTAAATATTCTATCTCACATCTTCGCAAACGCTTTCTGTGTTTGCTTTTCTCTTTGCTTTTCTGTCCGCGCTCAACTGCTTCGGCTTGGCATGACTCAACCTGACCTCAAAAATATCATAAACCTGCAGACCCCAAGTAAAATGTAGACCTAAATCACAACTGAGAAAGCCCTGAATTTTTTCAGGGAGGTTTGTGGCCACCCTAGTCTAGTAAAAGTATCTCTTAATTATTTTAAAGAAGTAATTTAAATTGCTCTTCCAAACAAATACAGTAGAAGGAATGTGGTACACAAGTAAATTACGCAAGAAAAGAGTTCCACTGGTTTAAAGCACACTGGAAGTTCACAACACAACACGACTAACTCAATATTTCGCACCTACAAGGAGACTTATTTCAAAAGAGAGTAGGAGAACGGATTATTATAGAATTATTGTAGATAGCAGCGGGATATCAAGTTACGGTAATTGTGTTGTCTACTTCCTGTGTGCTTTAATCTGATTGGAACTATTTTTTTGGGTAAGTTAGTTGTGTATCCATTCCTTCTTCATTGTATTCCTTAGACAAGTGATTTTTCCTCCAAAAAAACTCTTCCAAACAAATGTAAAACTTAATAAAAATTACAATGTATTTATTTTGCCAATTTTCTAAGATGCTCAATCTTGAGCCAGTAGGAGATGTAGCAAAATTTAAATCTTCTATTATAAAAGTAACTTAGTTAAACTCCCAACACAAGCAGTTACTTAAAATTTGCAAACTATTGATTTTGAAATAATTTGAAACCATCAAGTCATTCTTACTTTGATACCATAATGAAACGTAAGTATTGATTGTTTTCAAGTCGATAAGACCACTTAGAAATCGTAAGTGATGAAATATAACATTAAAAATACATTATTTTCCATTCCCCATTCCCCTGCTTATTCTATACTGTTAATTTTAAAATAAATTAACATCTATTATTAAAACCACTGTACTTACTGAGTTTAGACTGTTTTCAACCTTGTACTTAATCAATGCATTTATTTTTTACATCTATTTTAGGTAGTGTTCTGGTACAATAATAATTAACTTTTCTCTCGTCATAGTCTATTTATTCTTGGTGATAACCTCGAACAAATGTTGTTATTAATAAATGGGTAAGTGTATATATATATTGTTGTATTTATCGTTGTTTCACTTGTATGTTGGATACTAACAACTTAGAACGTGTCAGGAGCTTGTTGTGAACAAGGTAGCAGTTTGTATGTTTAAAAAACATGTGATAGTTTGCCTTGCGTGGGGTAAATGGCTGTGCATTTATTTACTTCTTGTAGAATAGCTCTCTATTTATAGACTATCTCTTTCCTGCTGTTTATTAAATGTCTGTAAAGCCGCGTTTACGTGAGGCCAGTAGGTAGGCAGACAGGTTGCCTGAGGTAAAATGGCTACTGGCCTTGTGTAAACACGGCTTTAGTGTAAATAATTGTAAAAGGTTTGGGTACAATTCAGTTGGTTAAACAGTCGCAAAGTAAATCTTAGAGGTTTTCTGCTACTAGTCGTTTATATAATTTGTTATAGCACTATCGTAAACTTTCTTCCTTTATCATGGATATTATTTAATTCCACTCAAGCAAAACAAATGAGCTATGTAACTCAAAACTAATTTTTGAGAAAATGGGTTATTCTTGTGATAAATAGTATCTTGTGTTTTAATTATTTAATAACTGTACCAATGGTTTGACTCTATTTGGTTAGTTCCGTAATTCAGTTTAAATCAGTTTACACAGCTGAATTTTCTTTAGATTTTGAAGAGTTCAGTTGTATCAAATTGTCTTACTGAAGAGGAGAAAATAGGGTCTTGGTTTTGAATCCTTGCAAGTTTGTATTTTTAATATAGTTTTTATATTCATTAGTTAAAAATAAACATTTGTTTTCTTTTACTGATGACATTACAAAGAGTAATTTCTTTTCCAGCCTACATTCTTGTTTCCTTTTTTCTTTTTTGTATATATGACTCATGATACGTTTTTACCCCTGCAGTGGTAAAAAAAATATGAGCGGAGTTAAACCTTAGGATTTTTACGCAGATGTGTGATACAGTATTTAAAATCGTTTGTGTGGCAAAATGTTATAGAATTTTGAAAATGAGCCAATGGAAAGTAATTAACTAGGAATTTAAATCCTGATAAATGTTTACTTTTTGGTTGCATTATAAGGAGTTCCCAGGTAAATTTATAATTATCATTATTATTTTAAATACTAACACTTGAATTAAACAGTAAGAAACATTTTGAAATGGTATATTTATATTGGTAATGATTAATTGTTTACAAATTACTTGGAATTGAATGTTAGAAAATGCAGGGAGTTGGCCTGTATGTTGTTGTATTTAACATTGTTTCTTCTTTCCACTGCTTCTATATTGTAAAACGTATTACAACATACTCTGTTAAAAGATCATAAAAAAATCCAATTTTGTGTAACCTGTTTTGTGTGTTAGGTTTGAGAGAAAATGTAAATATAATTTTCATGTAATTTATTTTTATACGTTAGTTTTGTAAAAATTATTGTAGCTAATTTAGTAGTAACGCAATTCATATAATTTAATTTTTTCATAAATTTACAAAGGGATGTCGTAGTACTGGAGAAAGCATTTATACAGTATACACAGTCACAGTATTAAATAAACTGTATAGGTCTACTGTTATTTCTTTTGTACATATATACTGTTAATAGGTATTTATTCCTTGAGTCTTTTCATTTTATTTCTAGTTACATAAGTGCAATAATCTTTAAAAACAGTTAACATATGTTTTCAATAGAAATGTTTAGATATTCCAACAAACTTCCTTGTGTGCCATGACTAATATTGAGCAAGGCTAAAGTCTTGTCAACATTGGTCTCTAAATAGAGATAATACTTGTTACGGTGTAAAGTCTGTTACATTTTAAAATACATTTAACGTTTCTAATATGCCAATTATTTGTTAATCAAAGTTCACATCTTTGTATTCTCTGTAAGTCTTTAAAATGAAATAAAGATACTTTCATCCTATATTTTGTTTTCTTGAGAGTTTATACCATCCCAAGATACATTTACAATGTCACTGAAACTACAACACAAGAGATGCTCATTGGTGTTGCTGCAATTTTGGTACATAATACATTATTGGCCATAGTAGCGGATCCAGAGGGGTGACAAAGGGGGCGACTGCCCCCCCTTTACGCATACATATATATATATTTTTTTACTCCATGTAATACAATAGTGCATACACATTACACTTTGTGTAAAATAATCTGCCACACTAACTTTGGACAAAGAAATGGTATAAAACTGCCATTTTGGAGACTAAGTTTATAGGTACCAATTTTTCGAACCCAAACCCCCCAAGCCCCCGGTTCGAAACCCCCCTTGTTTCTGTTCTAGATCCGCCACTGTTATAGGCTAATAGTGGTGCAACAGTGCCAGTGTGAACATGCCAATAAGTGTACAGTATGTAATCCGCTTCAGCTGGAGCCAGTACTTAAAACATTACTCGTCTCGTCTGTGGTGCTGTTGACTCATTTTGGGAACTCGGGAGCATTTGTTTGTTGGTGAGGTAGCCTCTGGATTACTAAATTTAAGTTAAATAATTTATGTTACCTGGCTTCGTCAAGTGATCCTTTTTCAGTATTTACAACCATAGTTTTCGGACTTCCATCCAGAAATCCATCATCAGGTAAAACAAAAACATCGATGAAGTCATTAAACCGATTCGGTTAGATTCGTCGTTAACTCTGAGAAAACATATACACAAAAACATGGAAAACAAATATATTACACTGTAAAACTAGTCAGTGTAATCACGGGGGAGACATGTGCGGCAACGCCAAAAGATGAGTTACGACTAAGAAGAATTCATTTTTTTTTTATGTTGCCTGTATGATATCTTTCAAGAAAGTAAGTTGTTTCTATGAATATAAAGTTCTTGGCTGTTTAAATTGGTTTAGATAGCATTTAACTAACTACCTTTGACCAAAAGTCAATGTAGGTACCTATATATTTTTTACAGTAATGACTCACTAGGTGAAGCGAAGTGATATCAAAATGAATACCTGTATTGGTTGGATGTGGAATACAAAAACATTCCAAAGGATACATAAACATGATTATTATAAATAAACTAGGGTACTGCACTACAAATATATTTTTTCAATAGTCACAAAATGGTAAAGTTATTTTAAGAAATAGTATTTTTTTTTAATTTTACCATCAGTTCACATTTTTTATTGCTAATTCTGTCAGCACCCGGCCGTTGTGATGAACCCGTCCCATCGACCCCCCGGGCTACCCGGGTGTGCGAAATCTCCCGGGCCAATCGGCCGGCCCGGCTAGGAAGGGCCCGCCAAGACGGGTTAATGTCTTTGGCCCGGTTGGACAGGGCTATACAAGTTGCCCGACGTCAACGGGCCGGTCACATGGCCCGGGCACTGTACCCGAGCCCGGGCGGCCCGGGTGTGCAAAATCGCCCGGGCCAATTCAGCCGGTCCGGCGGGGAAGGGCTCCCCAAGAAGCCCGGGCTAATGACTGTGGACCAGTGGGACAGGGCTATGCAAGTTGACCGGTAATGACGGGCCAGTGACATGACCTGGGCCGTTGTGGTCGGCCCGGGTGTGCCAAATCGCTCGGGCCAATTGCGCCGGCCCTGCGTGGAAGAGGGCTCCCCAAGACGCCCGGGCTAATGCCTGAGGCCCGGTGGGACGGGGCTATACAAGTTGCCCGTTGCCGACGGGCTGGTGATATGGCCCGGTACAACTGTACCCAAGACCAGACGGCCCGGGTGTGCCAAATCGCCCGGGCCAAATGTGCCGGCCCGGCGTGGAAGTGTTCCCCAGTGCCCCGTCGGTGACGGGCGGTCAACATGGCCCGGGCACCGTACCCAAGTCCGGGCGGCCCGGGTGAAACACCCCGACCCGGTGGGAAGGGGTCTACGATGAGGCTCGGGCCAATGACGGTGGCCCGGCGGGCAAGGGTCGTTGAAGTAGCTCGGGGCAATGGTGGAGTCCTGGTGGGGAAGGGCTGTTGGAGTATCCAGGGCCAATGGTGGTGGCCTTGTGGGGGAGGGTCTTCGAAGAGAACCTCAGGCAATGGCGGGGCCCGGAAGGTAAGGGTTGTGAAAGTAGTCCGGGCCAATACCTGTGGCCTGGTGGGACAGCGCCCACAAGTGGCCCGGTGGTAGTGGGCTGGCGACATGACCCAGGTGGTCCGGTTGCTTATAATCGACCCGGTCGTGGCCCGGTGGAACAGGGCATATAAGTGGCCCGAGCCAATGGCGGTGGCCTGGTGGGAAGGGCTGTTTATGTATTGTTATATGTGTAACAAAACAGCACGGAGGCGGCTGGACATTAAATCAGGGAAATCCGCCCGGGATCGCTCAGCCCAATTTAGGGGCCCTAAATGGTTCTCGCCCTTCCACCATGCTTCTCGCCGGCCCTGTAATTGGGACCAACATTTTATAGCATGCCGATTTTCTAACAGAATTGCCGAGCCACTGTAGAAGTGTTTAATCTGCACGGCTAAAAAAGGTAGTTTGTTTTGTAATTTTTTTGTCACAAACCAACTTCAAAACTCATTTGACCAAATATAGAAATGAGTGTGTTATCAAATCAATTAATTATTTTATTTGATTTGTTTTTAAAATAGCAATTTATCTTTGTGTTTTACTGTTATTGTTCGTTAGTAATATCATAGATTAAACATCCCCCCGGTCAATCAATGCCTTTATAAAAAAATAATTGGAGTATCTTAAGTCAATGATATAAACTTTTTAAAAACGTCTGCCTTGACCAAAGGGTCGCACTTAGCTCTAATCAGTAAAATAATTTAACTCATTTGAACACAAAATTCTCAGCTTAATAAAAATAAATTTCCTTTAAAAATTTGTTTTGAATCTTTGAATGGCATTTTATACAGTAGAAAATTACTCTTTATTGTTGGCTATACTGAATGCTCCGGATCTCTACTTCCGTCGGTGCCGAGTTGCCTGCCATAATTTCTTTTCTTTATCTTTCATTATTTCCTAGGGAAGGGTGTAAAGTTTAGGAATTCTAGCTATCAAGGTAAGTCTTACTGTTTTAGAAAGTAAAATTATTGTTTCGTTTGTTGAATAAAAACTACTTTAAATACTAATATGAACTATAACATTTTAACAATCCCTCTATTGTTCGAGGGTTGCCACTAGATTAGTCGAGGTTATGACCGAACGTGGCACGTGTTAGAGATGTTATTAGGCTAGTCTACTTTAGTACAAGAACTTCCATTAATGAAGCGGGAAAGAATTAACACTTTTCGGTGGGCCCTAATGTTACAACTTAAAATTAAACTCCGTTTCCTAGCCCAATGAGCAACTTTAAGGTGCTTACTTTAACCCTCCGAGTGTCACGTGTTTTGGCCTTAATGTCAGCCTATTTTTTGCTCATTTGCAAGGTTTTATTAAAACTGATCTGAGAAGCTTAAAAACAATGTTAATTATACTGTTCTATATACCATTTTGTTTGGAAAATCTTGGGCTTCAATATTATATATAAAACATAAGGAAGATTAAAAAAAAAAAAAATTTTTTTAGGTAAAAAAATGTATAATTTCGAAAATTTTCAAAAAAAAATAAGTTTGCGCTCAATGAAATTGTATAAATTATAGGCCTATAAATATTTGAAAATAGCCACTTTGTTCTAAATTTTATGAGGATTACAAATCTATAATAATATAAGGAAGTAGATTTGCAAATAAAAAAGTTATGGGCAAAAGACAGATTTCAGTACATAGCGTTTAGCTAAGAATGCATAGCCCAACCATAGCTAGGAATCTGGCTGATAATTTACATCAATATCACTACCTACTTCTTCAGGATCATCAACCAGCACTTCAAAACCACTTAAATCTTCTTATAATGCACCACGTATATCACTACTTTTGATTTTTAACACTAAAACAATGATAAACGTAATAAAACACATCAGTCATCGGTCCGAGGGTAACCTAGCTGTTTACAAATACACGCACGTCAGCTCAGTCAGCTGTCTGCTACAATATTTTCGGAACTAAAATGAATAGTGCTTAGAGACAGACCTCTGCAGAAAGCTTAGAATATTACGGACAGAACGATACCTAACTCAATCCAGTACAGTCCGATTCAGTTAGTCATAGAGCCTTCGCCGTAAACAGTGTTCGCGAGTCGCTGCAGCGACGCACGACACTATACAAAGTGCGTTACGCGTCGCTGCAGCGACGCATGACACTCGGAGGGTTAACCCAAATATTTGTAGGGTTAACTTTAGTTAGGCCTACCCCAGCCTCGACCTAATTTGATCCCACTTCTCTCTATAGTAAACTAAACTTACACACAGTAATACACTCTAGCGAGTTTTACACAAAAACAACGCCAAACAATTAAAGCCTAACCTCAAACTCAGGTAGCTCCTACAAGCTGTAGCCTACTTAACTTATTGACTGACGACTGGTACTTGGCGTATAAAGTCACTGCGTTTACATTTTACTGTGACAGGATTTTCATACATATGGCCGGTGACAGTCCTACGATCTTACTGACTCTTGATGGATAACCTAAACTCGTGTCTGGGACGCAATATTTCAGTAGCTGACAAGTAAATCTCAGGCTTTTTGTTGCTGGACATGGACAAAGACTCTGGGTAAACACATCTTTAGTCATGTTATAAGCAAATCTAATTACTTGTCACACAGTTGTCTTTAATTTAGTCGTGTTCCTTCAGTTTTTTTACATTCAAGACCTTTGCCTAATTAATTACTGTATGCCTATATGCATTTTTTTGTAAAACTGTTTCTACCAACGTAATTTAAGTAAGTTAGGCCCTAAGATAAACATACACATCAAAATAAGAGAGGTCACTGTTTATGGTAATCTCAATCCCAAAGAGAACCTGCGCCTATACTATTGGTTTAAAAATCAATAGGCCTTAAGCCGGGTTTACACTATGTAGCAAAACCTGCTATACAGCAGATTTGTGTAACATCTAGCAATGTTATATAACATTTGCTAGAAGTAGAAAAAGTCACTTTTCAAAAGTGCTATATATAACACTGCTATATGTAGCAGATTCTGCTATAGGCTATAGCAAAAATTGTGCTATCCATCAGGAGTCGGTAAATATAAAAAGAAATGCGTGCTATATCTAACATTGCTATATGTAGCAATGTTATACAAATCTTTTTCGCCTAGCATCCGCTATATGTAGCATTTAGTGTCAACAGTTCACAAAAGTTCACAGTTGTAGCCTCCTGTGTACGGACGTTTTTGCTCGGGGATCTTTGTTTACAATGGAAGGGCTGTAAAGCGACAGTGCGTGGGATCGGGATGCTATTATAAACTTTAATTGAACTGTTCCGTGGACAACCGGCGTTGTGGTCATATGTAAAACGTTTTTGAAAAAGTTAGCAATGTTATAGGTTTATGTTATGTTATAGGACAACCTATAGCAAAAGTTATATAACAATGTTATAGGCCTATAGCAATAGTTATATAGCAGATTTTGCTACATAGTGTAAACCCGGCTTTACTGTTCAAATAAGGAATTAAGTATCAATATTGATTCGGTGGATATCGTTTCTAGTTTCTACAATGTCTTTTTTTAGGAAGCCTAACTTAACCTACTGTAAACTTAAAATTTAGTTAAATCAAATAAAATCAAAACATACTTTATTTCCAAAAATATTGCAGGATAAAAATTATAACATAACTTCCAGTGAAACAGATTGCTATTGCATAGATAAAAATAATTAAATATAAAAATACATTAAAAAAATACATTAAAAAAATACATTATAAAATACATTACCGGTAAGTTATGCACGATGTGTTTAAATGTTTATATTGTTGTTTTAAGTGAAAGTAGAGCCTATCATTATTCTATCATACAAAATATATTTTTATGAAAGTGAAAGGTAACAAAACTAACAAAAACGAAGTTAGCCTAAGTTAATCTTAAATCTTTTTTGATATAGGCTACAGTAGTCTCCCTCTTATCCAGACTCCTCGGGATCGAGACCAGTCCAGACAACGGTTTTTGCAGTTTAACTGACGGCCGCTATAATTTGTTAAAACGGATGTGTAAATGCACAATGTATACAGTATTTGACTTAAATTTATGAGAGCATTGTATTTAGACACGTGATCACTGGTCTCAAATCTTTCCCCCAAGAACAGTTGTTTCAGTACTGCCCACTTCCTGCCGATCTACTCCAGTTAAACCGATGTGCTGAAAAAAAATGAATCGGTTAACCCTCCGAGCATCACTTGTCGAAAAATCGACTCACGACACACTTTGTGTAGTGTCACTTGTCGATTTTTCGACACGAACATCGTTTACGGCGAAGGCTCTATGACTGACTGAATCGGATTGAACTGGATCGAGTTAGGTATCGTTCTTTTTGTTAGATTCAGAGCTTTCTCTGGAGGTCTAAGCGCTATTCATTTTAGTTTCGAAAATATTGTAGCAGACAGCTGACGTGCGTAGCGTATTTGTAAACAGCTTGGTTAACCTCGGACCGATGACTGATGTGTTTTATTACATTTATCATTGTTTTAGTGTTAAAAATCAAAAGTAGTGATATACGTGGTGCATTATAAGAAGATTTAAGTGATTTTGAAGGGCTGGTTGATGATCCTGAAGAAGTAGGTAGTGATATTGATGTAAATTATCAGCCAGATTCCTAGCTATGGTTAGGCTATGCATTCTTAGCTAAACGCTATGTACTGAAATCTGTTTTTTGCCCATAACTTATTTATTTGCAAATCTATTTATCAATGTATCAGGTTATTACATTGTTTTCGTTTTGGTAATAAGGTAATTCTTCCTCACGATCAAAGCACAGAATATTGACGTTGCAGCTTTCGTTTACGTAATGCTTGACTTTTGTAGCATTACAATTTGCAGAATGTGTATTCTTTTTCAAGAAAATAAAGTTGTCAACTTTCTACAGAAATATATTTTGCAAAAAACAATTTTATCAACTTTCAATAGAAACTTACACAGGTTAAGTGTAAGAAAGGACCATGTAAATAAATAATTTATATAAAAAAATATAAAAAAAACCAGTCAGACAGGCTAGGCTTTCTGCGACAATGTCACCCGTAGTTCTGCTTTGGTGGATTGCCTTTGGTTTAGATAAGCTTTTATTGCACTCCTGGTGTAGTGAGTCTTAAAAATAACTAAAGAATATAAATAAGTTAATATAATATAAGTTTAATATGTTTTAGGCCTAACTTATGTCATATTGGTTTAGCTGACCAAATTAAAGTGTTACTCAGCCACTTTACTGGTCTCTGGATGGCCATTTTGGAAGATATCTGAAACGTAAAAAAAAAAACATCTATCGAACACTAAATGAGTTAACACTTTATCCGAAACCATCGTCTGACAGGCCCACGGAAATGTGCACAAACGCATGTTGGCAACACTGTTTACTTGGGGGAATTTAATACACTTTTTTGCATTTTGTCCAAATAAATAGGCCTATCATTGACATTAGATTAAGTAGGGCTTACTAGGTATTTCTAGTCGATCTAAGGCTAAATTAAGCCTACTAATATGAAATTATGTTTAATTTAAATTCACCTAGTGATGATACAACCTGGGGCCAGTGGGAAGCCTGCACCAGGGGCCTACATACAGAGCACTTGTTGCTACTCGGCCCCGGGAAGGTCTGAGATAGGGTGGCTAACCCTCTAGCAGGGGGGGCCCATGGAGGGCTGCAGGGGACCAGAAATAGCGGGAGGGTCGGTCGCTGGGAAGCTGAAAAGCTGAGCTCCGAGCCCTGCCCGGTGGAAAGCTCCTGTCACCAGCAGTTTGAGTGTAATGTGCGGGATGGGACAACCCACAACTCAATTCAGACTAGTCTCTCACTGGCCCCTTCTCTTAACTGAAGGTGAACTTATATTTAATCAATTTACACAACTTAAATGTTGTGTACGACTGGTTTTGAAATTGTAGATTTGGTGATGATTCTTGTTGTTGTTACAAGATGGCGGACGAAGACTGGGGAATGGACGAGCCCGCAGCTGGGGTTGACACTATTCCTGTAGCTGCGGCCCCCGAGCTGCCGGAGATCAAACTGTTTGGTCGCTGGAGCTGTGATGATGTCCAGGTGTCCGACATGTCTCTGCAGGTTTGTTTATCTCTTAACTGAATAAACTCGTGATCCGGCAGAAATTTACTGTCCACCTAACCACTTAAGCTAACATGTAACCATAATTGTTGTTGTAACCATAATTTTAATAACTGTATTAAAATAATTTTGCAATTAAAGCTAGGCGTATATCAGGCAGGCAGATGTATAATATTCATGTGTGTATCTGTAAGAAATGCAGAATTATACTCCATTCAATTCAATTCGTTTATTCACGGCAGAAGCCATTGTACAATAATGCCATTACATACGGGAGATAACAAGCAATAATAAATACTAAATAATACAATAGTTGAACACAAGATGCATAAGGATAGTAATACTACTGAATAGAACATACAAAATTAGTAACAGGTGGACTATGAACAAAAGAAGCTAGCATTACAAAAAAATATGCAAGAGGATATCAGGTAACGTGCGAAAGTCATAATAATAATACTGAAAGAGAAACAAGATGCAAACAAATCATAATAGCAAGACATGTAATAATAGCCTATTAATAAATAGTGCCATACAATAGTGAGTAAAAATAAGTACATTCCTCCTTCACCTTCAGTGTTGTGTTTCTATAAGCCTTCCTAGTATTTCAGATGGCAGAAAATACCAACCTTTTAGCAAGTTACGAAAATGAGTACTGTAAAATGTCCTTTGGCGCATTCAGTAGGGTTACAAGGACAGTTGATGCATTTTGTTTAAAATAAAAGTTATATTTCCAGTAGGCCTAATGTTGATAGCAACTATCTCCGGTAAAACCTACATGTGTCAGTGATTGCGGGGTTTGTTATTTGTTGCTCTAGTTCAGAGTTATTTCACCAAGATCAGATACAAATTTGTCAAGACCTCGTAAGCAATAGTTTAGGCTACAGAGTTTTGATAACTGTATCCTTGGTTGTGTTTAGTTTTTGTAAACGAGTAATTAATTTGTTGATTTGCAAATTGAGTAAGGCCCGTATTACACTATCATAGTTCTATGACATATTATATTATCAAATATATGATAATATGTTCTCTCAAGGAGAACATATTATCATAGTTCAAAACCATTATAATAGTTGGTACATTACACTGTAATAATTTTCATCAAAGACATATGACAATAGATATATGTCATAGAACTATGATAGTGTAATACGGGCCTAATACTTTGAATAATATTTACTTTACATATAATTATATATAATAATATTATTACAGGACTACATAGCCGTGAAGGAGAAGAACGCCAAATATCTTCCCCACTCGGCCGGCCGGTATGCAGCCAAGAGGTTTCGCAAGGCGCAGTGTCCCATCGTAGAGCGTCTCACCAACTCTCTTATGATGCATGGTCGCAACAACGCCAAGAAACTGATGGCTGTGAGGATAGTCAAACACGCCTTTGAGATCATCCACTTGCTCACTGGAGAGGTAGGCTTAGGCTATACAGTAGTAGGTACTGTACAATTTTCTAAGGTTTATTGTCATTCATTTAGCCATTTTCATTAGGTACGGTACACACACAAGTTTTTAGTGCTAAGCCAAAATGTTAATTTCATTTGAAAGCAAAACAATTTTAATAACTAACTATTATGTTGTTACAAAGTGTTTTTACTAAGACTGGCCACACACCTAGACACAACATGTCAAAAAACATTGTTCTACATCTATTTCTTGCTTAGGGTTACCTTTTCTGATTTTATTTTTTACAATACACTGTCCAATAGTGAAACTGCATGCGCTGAGTTGAAATCCAAACCACCCGTATAGTATTGGGTTAAGTTGTACTGTGAGTAGCCTGTAATGAAGAGTGGTGATAGCCAGTGTCCGATTTGTAAAAAAAATAAATGCCGGAACTGTAACCTATTTAATGAGTTTTTTACCTATGTATGTACCAATTTATGCCAATATATTTATCTTTCTGAAAGGGAAGTACCGAAACTACATTCCGCCGCATTCCCCCACAAATCGAGCACTGGTTGTAGCTGTTATACCTAGATTTTTAGAGATAAGATATTGACCTTGATAAGTTTCCACCAATAATCAATGCATTTCTGATAAGATCCAAAATTTGGTTTTGGGATCAGAAGGTAGTTAGGAACAAATTCAAACCTTGGTACTACAATTAAAACTGTAGAAAACAATACAAAGTTGTTTTGTCAACTTGTACTTTGCTTGTTCAGCTGTGGGATAGGCCTTACATCACTTTCAATTTTGAATTGTCCAAAGAGCTTATTCATGATTATTTATAGACTAGTTGGATGGTAGCTGCGTTAATTGATTCATCCTTAGTTTCTTACATGCATTGCATTTTTTGGGGGGATTCATGAAGGCCTACATGCTAAATTGTAAAAACTAGGATTGGGTAAACCAAGAACTACCAGTATTTAATCGTAAATAAAATTTTCATTTGGTTGCTTTTAAGTGTTAAATGCCAAAGTGTAGTTCTTAAGCATCTATGTTATTTGTTTGACAGAACCCACTGCAAGTTTTGGTGACCGCCATCATCAACTCAGGGCCGAGGGAAGACTCAACACGTATCGGAAGAGCTGGTACTGTGAGACGACAGGCTGTTGATGTCTCCCCCCTCCGTAGGGTCAACCAGGCTATCTGGCTGTTGTGCACAGGCGCTCGTGAAGCTGCCTTCAGAAACATCAAGACCATCGCTGAGTGTGTGGCTGATGAACTCATCAATGCTGCCAAGGTAACACTCTCCGAGTTTGTATAGGCCTACTTTCGTGGCGGAAAAAAAACAAATCTAACCATTGTAACATTTTGATTGTTTTCAGAAAAAAAAACTTAAGTTCTTGGTGTATATGTTCCGAAGGATTATGATTTTCATCACTTCTTAGAAAAGTATAATATAGTTTTCATCTTTATATTTATTTCGCCACAAGTAGGCTTGTAGTTTGTTCTTGATAAAATGCTTATTTTTGTAAGATTTATCCCCACATATTATACTTCAAGATACGTGCCTCAGTGTGCAGATGTGTATACAGGCTTTATATTTTCTATTCAAGCCGTAAAACTCGAGAAAACCGTAAAAATAATCGTTTACATTTATCATTTAAAGTGGGGATGGTCAAGTCTCGAAATTTCGGGAAATTTTCGGGAATTTCTAAATCTCGTTACACGAGACGAGATTTCTTTTTGGCCGAGATTTTTATCAAGACGAGAAAAAAAAAAAAAAAAATTAAAAACGCCTGCAGAAAGTCAATGCAATACCCGCAATACAGGAGCCCGATCGGTTGTAGTTGCGTTTCCTTTGCGAAGGCGTTCTTATTTAATTAATTCTTCAAATGTAAATATTACTTTAATTATTTTAATAACATTTGAAGAGTTTTTTGTTAAGTGTTAGCAGTGTGAGGAATGTTTTATTACTATAAAAAAAAGTCAAAACAAGTAACTATTTTATAAAAATTAATATTTTTTTTATGATTTATTTTATTATGTTGTAGTTGCGTTTCCTTTGCGAAGGCGTTCTTATTTAATTAATTCTTCAAATGTAAATATTACTTTAATTATTTTAATAACATTTGAAGAGTTTTTTGTTAAGTGTTAGCAGTGTGAGGAATGTTTTATTACTATAAAAAAAGTCAAAAAACAAGTAACTATTTTATAAAAATTAATATTTTTTTTTATGATTTATTTTTTTTAGGATAGCCTAAGTTGAACTCTATCCTAACTGATATCACTATGTTTCCTAATCGTAGGCATTTTTAATAAGTTAGGCGTGATTAATAAAAAAATGTTATGCTGATGTTTTTTAATATAAGATTGTAAATATTCTTGCCTATTATCATTATTTTTGTATTTAAACAGTCATCTAACAATGTTACAAAATCAGGTAAAAATTCCGAACATGCATTTCCCGTTGTGTATGAGAAGGGAAATCCCGTCTCGATCTCGTCTCGAAATTTTATGAGAAATAAAAAATCTCGTCTCGAACTAAAAATCCAATCTCGTCCATCCCTATTTAAAGTTTAGTCATTTGCTTAATTCACTAAAACTAAATCCAGCATAGCTTTTTAATATATCAATTGCAACTGGGCGTACTTTAAAACGAATGTAAATGTGTTCACTTTGAAGTTGATGAATTCATTTGGTTTTGAAAGATGAGAATCAGGTTAGGAAACCTACTTGTTATTTATTTTTTAAATTTATAACTCGATAAATTTTTAATCCAACAAAAGTAAAAATAAAAATAGCATTAGTCATGTCATGTCTTATGTTTCAGGGCTCATCAAACTCTTACGCCATCAAAAAGAAGGACGAACTGGAGCGAGTTGCCAAGTCCAACCGTTAAGTAATTGTTTTATACAATAAAAGTTTTAAAAGTTCCAAAACTGGCCAATTTTTCTCAAAACCCCTCCTCAGCTATGATAAATATTAATTTGTACATCATTTTTCTTGATCTCATTTAACTTTGTAACATGTTCTTCATGGCTTTAAAACTGGTTTTTGTGGTATTTAAGGAGACTACCTGGTCTGGGAACGTGAGTGTTAAGCTTCTACTACACTGATGAATCTCTAGACAGTTTAGTTAAGTCTGTTAAACAGAACAACTCCATAAAGGAAGATCTTATAGACTGCAAATAAGCTGTAGTCTAATTAGGTATTGCAATGTTTAAAGTTAACACAACCTACACATATTGCAAATTTTCGATTAGGCCTAAATCGGTAATTTTTTTAATATTATATCAATATATAAAACTAGGAAACCCGTCAAAATCGACGGTTACTTTCAAGGCTTACGTTAATTCATCTAACTGCGATAAATTGGGTGAAATATACATATTTTGAGCATTTAGCATTGTTTAAAGAGTAATAAGTGTAAAAACAATAATGATATTAATTGCGTTAGTTGCCAAATTTGGTTGATCATTCAATGAATAAAATATTCCCCATATCGTACGTCATAGGAGTTATTATTAGTATGTTATATGGTATCTCTTCCTTTGGAAGAACCTTTAAATAGTATTAAAATCGTATTGGTGGATCTTTTGTAGTTGGCTTTTATTCTAGAACTGTTAGGGGTCTCCTAGTTCATATGGTTCGAATTCGAGCAACAGATACACTAGTAATTGCTGCAAAATGCCCTAAAAATCAACTGACACCACAATGATTGACACCAGGAGGGTTAATCGAATCCTGGCCAAAGACACTAAGAAAAGTAACCTTAAATGTTCAAGTGGGTTTTGATAAAAGTTTTCTTCTGTACTTAAAACCAAATTAGGAAAGAAATTGCCTCTTAACCCTCCGAGTGTTATTTGTCGCTGCAGCGACACATAACACACTTTGTATAGTGTTTTGTGTCGCTGCAGCGACTCACAAACACTGTTTACGGCGAAGGCTCTATGACTGACAAAATCGGATTGAACTGGATCGAGTTAGGTATCGTTTTATTTGACAGATTCAGAGCTTTCTCCGGAGGTCTGTCTCTAAGCGCTATTCATTTTAGTTCCGAAAATATTGTAGCAGACAGCTGACGTGCGTATTTGTAAACAGCTTTGTTAACCTCGGACCGATGACTGATGTGTTTTATTACGTTTATCATTGTTTTAGTGTTAAAAATCAAAAGTAGTGATATACGTGGTGCATTATAAGAAGATTTAAGATATCGATGTAAATTATCAGCCAGATTCCTAGCTATGGTTAGGCTATGCATTCTTAGCTAAACGCTATGTACTGAAATCTGTTTTTTGCCCATAACTTATTTATTTGCAAATCTACTTCCTTATATTGTTATATATTTGTAATCCTCATAAAATTTAGAATAAAGTGGGTATTTTCAAATATTTATAGGCCTATAATTTATACAATTTCATTGAGCGCGAACTTAATTTTTTTTTTTGAAAATTTTCCAAAATATTTTTTTTTACCTAAAAAATTTTTTGGAAACAAATGTTCCTTATGTTCTATATATAATATTGAAGCCCATGATTTTCCAAACAAAATGGTATATAGAACAGTATAATTAACATTGTTTTCAAGCTTCTCAGATCCGTTTTAATAAAACCTTGCAAATGAGCAAAAAATAGGCAGACATGAAGGCCAAAACAAGGGACACTCGGAGGGTTAAAGCTGGCATGATAGAAAAGTAAACTTAAATACTCTCAAGTGAACTTTGATAATAGGTTTCAAAAGTTCAGGTTCTTAACCCTCTTAACATAAACTAAATCACACAAGAAAAAGAATTTAAGATAAAACTGCAAGGTAAAATAAAAGACTTATTCATAAGTAAATATGTATTTAACAATACGTTCAGGGTACATGAAAATAGCTCTCTGACACTCAGTTTGACAAATTCTTATGACTTATTGATATCACAAATTGGTCAAACACATTTTAGACCTTTCCTACGAACATTTCCTACTAAAACGTCAAACCCACATTCAGCACACATGATGGTAACTAAACAGGACATTACTTAATAGTTCTAAGTTTTCTAAACTGCTCAAAAGTACTGAAACCTATCTAATCTATGACTACTTCAAAGATAGAGATCTAAAATTGAATTAGAAGCAGAAAAAAACACTTTTGCTATATGACTTGGCTAAATACAATTTTCTAGGTTATTTAAAAAATAAAAATTCAACAACTAAAAAATAATCAACTTTTAGTTAATTGGTTTTTCTATGCTAAAACATAAAATTTGCACCAATAGACCCAAAAAAGAATTGACCTATTTTTAAAACTACTGCGAAGTGATGATTAAACTAGTGCTGAGTGAATAAAGAAAAAATAATTTGTAAGAACAACTTTAAAACTATCGAGACTACATAGAAAAATATAGATACAGCATGATATCATTTAAGGGGGAAAGTGTACATTGAGCAAATAATTAGGTTGGTGTTAGCAATCAAAAGGTCAACTCCAACTGTAAAACTTTCTACTAATGACCAATAGTTATTTGTGCAACTAGTGAGAAAAGTGAGCAATTGACTCACTCGAGAGAAATCCTTATTCACGAGCCGTAGGCGAGTGAGGCAATTGTACTTTGAACTCGAGTTGCACATTATACTTTTCCTACAGTTAGGCCTACCATAAAACAAATAAATTGGTGAAAGTGACAAATACAACAGTACAACAGCTGACCAGCTGATTTACAGCCAGTGCTGCCAACGTACTTCACGCGCATACGACGTTGCCTGCATGTTATGCGCTCACTATTTCGTGCCTTCACGTTGCAAATCTGGAGTGAGACAAAGTAATTAGAGTGAGACAATGTGAACATTGTCTCACTGATGAGCGAATTGGCCAATTTGCTTTCTCAAATCAGTGAGAGAACATGTACATAGTTAGGTAACTGTAGGAAAAAGATATTTTGACCATAAAAGGTTTTTCAGAGATTTAAACCAACATTTTCACTAGGTAAATGTATAAACTGTACACCCTAAACATGTTGAGGATGCTACTTTTCTCCACGACTTAAATTGTAGTTGTCCGTTTTTTAAATGATATTGCTTAGTTTTTGTTTATAGAACCAGTAGCGACCCAAGTGAACTAATTGACAAAACTTTTTAATATACACACCATCTAATGCTGAACTAATGCAAGAGAGAATTTAACCCCACCTTAATCAATAAGTTCATAACAATACAAGAGTCAAGTAACGTAAACTAACACACAAACACAACATGATACATTCAACAAAGAGTTACACAACACTAATGGTGAAGTAATGGAAGGGTAAACAATCATACATCAATAACATCAGCATTCTGTTTTGGCTTGTCGGGTAACTGTTATCAATTATTGCACTTAAACCCTTATTTAAAAATCTCTTCAATGCCTGTAAAGGTAACATGGTAAGTCTCAATTATCCAACTGAGATGACGACCATCTTGGATTTACCCGCCATAAGAGCTATGTTTTGTTAATTTCAAACAGCCGCTGATGAGTTATTTAACATCTCATTTTTTTTCCAAATTCTAAAGTGATTGTAGCTTAAATATCTAGTGCACTGAGATTATAAACTTCTATGCCCAAAGGACTCTGAAAAGCCATAAAATTTTTTGGGCTGCACTTTACTTTAGGTCCTACACTCATTCGAATGAAAATATCGATTATTCAATTGTTTCATTTGATATATCGTTTGGTTAGTTAGGTTAGGTTAACCTTACCTAACTAGCCAAACGATATATCAAATGATCGATTAATCGATATATTGATCGATATTTTCATTCGAATGAGTGTAGGACCTAAAGTAAAGTGCAGCAATTTTTTGCCATGAACATTATTTTATCAATTTTTGTATCTAGCTCATGTGGTTTTAAAAGTGAATGTTAGTGTTTGGCAGAAAAGTAGATAAACTAACAATGATGATAAGTAAATCTTACTCGCAAGCTCTTCAAGACAAAGCTCTGGAAACTCATTGTCTTGCTGCTTCACGCATGTATTATTCTCTCTACGAATTTGTAAATAAAGAATATTGTCTTTTGGAAACAAATTCCAGGGAAATTATCGCTAACACAAAAACTACAGTGTGATGAACATTACATTGTGCAGATTTCCGATATCAGTAGTTTTGAGAGGATAATTTGATATGATCTAGTGGGTAATTATATGATCTAGTGGGAAATTATATTTTATTATTCAAATTATTGACACCTCTGCTTATTTAACCTTGCTGCAGACGAATTAAGTTGAATAATCGAGACTAATTCTATTACTGTATGCCAAAATTTCACTAGACATCAACTTGGGACAAACAAAATATGAATACAATTCACAAAGAGCTTGTTTAAACACTTCACAACTTACTTATTCATGCTTTACTTACGTGTATGATAACTTAAGAATGTTGATAACCCGTAACAAAATACATCTTGTAAAACATAAATAAAAAAGAATACTAAAATAAGAAAATGCAAAACATTGTTTAACCATGGAGAAACAAAACACCTGGTTAAGACATGTATATAAGTTTTTTTAGTGGTAAACAGACAATGACACCAGAAAATAAAAATACTGATACACAATCTTGTATACTTCAAAAGGTCAACAACCTTCCTCTTTGACAGGAAAATCTAGAGTTAAAGAAAATTTAAGAACTGCCACAGGTATAATTATAGTGGTTCACCTAGACCTGTGTGAGTTTGTCAACTACCAAATACCAAGGTTATTAAAGTACATTCAAAGCTTAAAATAAGGCAAGACTAGATTATACAACAAATAAAGAGCACAAACTTGTCTTACCATCAAGCTTTGGGTTAGTAAATTTCAACCATAGCATTTTATATAGGTGTATTTATAGAATTATATTCATGTTCGTATGGCCCTAAGGCTACTTACTATTTTTTTTTTCAGCAAAACTACATCTACTTATCTCACCATTAGTACGAGATGGGTCATAATTTAATTTGGCACTAAAATATAAACTTAAATAAGAAAGCCACATGCAAATTTACCTGCCATGTCATTTGGAAAAAGGTAGCAAGAAACTGGAATGGTATGTCTTTTAAGTAACAATTTTCACATGTCGAAGTAACAAAACATTCAACATGCATTTTGTCTTTTTCCAAACGGTGGAAGCACTTTTCAATACTTCTTTTCTTTGTGTATAAACTCACTTACTCTTTTTGTGTACAGAAGAAATACAAAATATACGTCTGTTCAGTGATATGTACCTTTCAGAATCCAGTAGTGTAAAGAGTAAGCGGAATGTATCGTAAATGAACACAGGTTAAGAGGCGTGTCGTACTTAATACTAAAACAGATGTATTGAATAGGAATGTAAAACACATATTTTTCTCTTGTGTACTCCAATTTTGAAAATCTTAGCTTACCTTAGGAAATTTGAGTTCAGGGGTTAATCAATACACAACTAAAGGTCACAAAACATACTGATATTTCGTCCTTACACAGGACTTGACAACACTTGCAAAGCTTCAAATGAGATTTCTCTTCATTCTACTCTAAGTCTTTTATCAGGCCAAAATACCAGGGTTAAGTTTTACAAGGAATTGATACACCAACTTACCTAAGAAAAAAGTTCAGGTAGTAGTTGATATTACACAACAGTCCACCAAATTTTGATCACAATTAATGTGATATTTTCCCTATAAGGAGGCTTTTCCAAAAGGAATGTTTTGTGACCTGTTATTGTGTGTAAATTAGCTTCTGGTCTTTTTCTCAGGAAAGCTAGTTTGAACTATCCTTTTTAAAGAACATTCCTAATTAGCGACTTAGCTTTCCTATCAATTATAACCTAAACAATAGTTTTGTACAATTATAACTATTGTTTTATAATTACGTTATTCAAAAGTTACGCAGGCTTGCAGTTCTTCATTAACGTCCATTACAAGGTGAAGCACCACCGCTATTTGCCACGAGACTCGGCCAATGAGAGAGCAGCAAGCTGAGAGTAGATACTGCCTCGGGCAAGTCCAGCACGAGGGCCCTTGCGTAGAGAGGGGTCGGGGCCCCGAGGAGAGGAGGGCCCCTCACAGTGCAGAGGGTCGGGGCCCCGTGCCAAACCCCCACTACCACACCAGGCTACGTAGTCCGGCCTGTGGGACACACTGTCATGTACATGTCAATAGCGGGCTTTAACTGGCTATCCCATCAATAAGCAATCTAAAGATACCTATATTTAATTTTAACAAAGCTCTAGCTCGTGATTGTTTTTTTTTTACAATACTTCAGGCTAGGCTAGAGGTTGCGCTATTATCACTTGGATAATATCCATTAGACAGGGTTTGAGCACGGGCATTGGGGACCAAAGTCTCGGCTCTGTACCATGTATACCAGCTCGCTCCCAAAAGTAGAAACCTAGCCTTAAGTAAAAGATACCAAAAGTGATATGTGTGATCCTATGTATGACCTTTGACTATTGATCCAACTTCTGTATCCAATAGTCAATTATATGACGTAAGGACATAGGAATTTTTATTTTTTTCTGGAATTGTTAGCCTATTCTTTCCTGGAGAATTGGGCGATAATTAAGAAAATATTTTGGTAGAAATATTGAGTTTTAATGGCAAAAACGGATAATAACATCTGATTTCGGAGGGTAATAATGGTGATTTGTTTGGTACAATCTCACTCATGTAGATTTGTTTATAGGCTAACACTGCTATCTTATACTTCTTTCAAGGTACTAACTGTTATCTGGCATAACTAAAGGCAACTCTGTACAAACTTGCGTTTCTTTAGATATCTGAACCAATTTTGTTAAGTAATCTGTAATAAGTAAAATTATTGTAACTCTGAGCAAATGAAGGCTTAGGAAGGGATGTTTGGGGATGAAACAGATTTTGATTTTATAAAATGTTGCATACATATATCTACTGTACTGATATAATGATGAAATTGTTTTAGGAAACAAATTCTATTCAGTATAATAAATTGATACATGCACATTCTATATTTATGATGAGATCGGTAATTATATTGTTTTTACTTAACATGAGTACTAAAAATGAGTTTCTAATGATGAGTTTGCAAATAAAAAGAAATAACCATTCAAAATAAAGTTACAAAGATTTATGTGAAAGGCAAAAAATTCCCATAGAAGGTCACTAAAAAAAAATTGTTTATAAAATCAAGGGCCTGTTGGTAAACAAGTGTTTAGTGTTTGGTAGATTATCAGACTTATGAAATGAAATAAGAGAAATCAATAGCACTGCAACACCATTATCGTTCAAAAATGTTTGCAAAATCATTCTTTAACACCTTTGCTGTGGCTGCGTGATGGTCGCCCGCTGCCGGGAGCGCCGGCAGCTAATGCACTGTGTGGATGAGTTCGCGAAAATGTTTGAATTCAGTTTCATCAAATAGTAGAGGCATATTATAGCATGTACTGTCTCCCAGTCGTTGTGCACAGTTATAAAAAAAAAAAAAAAAAAACCAATAGATAACAGAACTAAACAAAACTGCTAGCCGGCCCTCAGTATTGCCAAATGGATGGAAAAAGCAGAGGCAAAGTACCCGGATACTCAATCAAAACATACCGCTAAAAAGTGATCAAGCAAAGTTTTGAGGTTATGTTCCTTCCACAATGCAATTCAGTATCGTTATTCTACAGTATCGTTGTCATAACATTTCTAACATGCTACAACGACGTTGTTCATCTAAACAATAAACCACGTCAACAAACACAAAAATAAAGCCCTTTGGAAAATATGAATATTGGCAGTAACCTTGACAAACATGAAATTAAAAAACCTATCCTAACGTGCACGCTAATGCACAATATGCGTTTCCTTCTCAATCGCTAGACGAAATATAATCGCATTACAATGTCATGACAAATAATGTCTCCGATAGGAGGCATGCACACCCGGGCGGGGTAGCTGATGTCTCCGATTGTAGACATGCCGCAGTAAACGTGTTAAAGATAAACTCACCACCAGCAACAATAAACTTAAATGTATAATTTTGCTATATCCTTTCAAAAACCTTTTGAAAGGTTGAAAGGCTTTCCTTTTGAAATATTATAACTTAATCTGCAGCATGCATTATTCGAGGGAATCCATTTGATGAAAACAAAGACGATGAAAGAAACGTAAATAAGCAGCTGATTGATTTTGATGTGTAATACTAGTGATAAGTGAAGAGTGTTGTGTCAGGTGTTACCTCAGCTGATATCTGTCTTCTGTCGTCCTTGAGTTGGTTGTTGCTTTGTCAAATATGTTGTTTATTTCAAACATTAACATGTGAATTTAAGAGAAAGCTGTGTTATTGAGTAAATCAAGTGGCAAGGGTTAGATGAAGCATATTCATATAATTTTGTACTAGATCAAACCATCTAATAAAATACTTGTTTGCGAACCTTTATCAAGACTAGTTTCAAACAATCTCTCATGTTTTTAGATTTTGAATATTTTTTAGCTGAAACAAAGTTCTTTTTTACATTACTTTTAAGTTTTTAAACATTACAGGTACTAAATTAGGTTAGTGAGTGTTAACAAGCTATGATAATATTAAAGATAACTCGTTTAAAAGGCAAATCCTTTAAGTAGAAACATAAATTATGTTTTTTTTTTTGTGTGAATCAAGTATATGTTTTGGTCAGTTCCTAAAGAGAAGCTTTTCACTTTTCACACCTATACTTACAGCAACAATGATTGATCAGGTCCGCGAACAAGTCTTGGATTAGGTCCCAGAGCTGGTCTGGTGAGCAGAGAACGATAACCACTGAAGTCGGTCATGTCGATAGATCTAGAAACATAAAATATCATTAAACTTATTGCTTGAGCTTCAACTCGTACCTGTGTTGGAAATTTGTTTTGATTAAAAACATGAAGGCACATGATATTATCAGATTTAGTATAATTAATTATCATATGGTTTTTGTGGAGGGAAAACTGAATTAGGGACAGTTTTATTTGCCTATACAGCTTACAACGAACTCCAAACCAATGGCTCATGAACAAATAATTTGGATAAAAAATTTAAAAAATAAATGTAGATTTTGTCGGTTTAACTATTTAAGAATAAGGGTGTGTTGGGGGGGGGGGCGTGGTGGTTAGCACCTCGGCACATCTACAAAACGTTAAAGGGGTTAGACCGCTTTTCATAAAAAGTGTTTAAATTGACTTCATTTAAAGTGCCACTATGGCCTAGATAAATAAAAACCAACTTTAAACATGTATTCAAGAGAAACTAAGAACTAATGTGAATTTCAGAGAGACAAAAATATAGTTAATAATAATAATTTAATGAAACTCCACTTACAGCTCACAATATGCACTATGATTCATAAATGTATCTAGACTGATAGTAGTGGAAACCTCCAAAATCTGATATTTACCAGTTATTATCTGTTTACTAATCAGCTAAGTATAAAAAATTTCTTATCCTATACTCTAATAGAATTATTGTCTGTTTGTTTGTGTGTTTGCAAAGTTTATCTTGAAATATAGCAGCAAAATGCTGAAAGTTTAGAATTGCAAACTTTTAGGGCGCAAAGTTTGGTTTGTGAATTTCACCAATAACTCAGCAAAACTAGTGAAGAAGACAAACATTAGTAAAAACACCATTTCTATTGGTTTGCAACACACAGTATTACTGTTTAAAATACAAATGTGATTTTGTATTTATCATTGACTGTGTCAATAGCGCGAGTGTGATAATTTAATTTACGATGGTTTTAAATGACTTTCGGTGACAAATATCTATGAAAAGATTCTTGTTAAGGAACTATTTCTCCTCCATTCTTTACATTTAGTTTAATTTCATACAATATTTTTATCAATGTATATTTTTATTTGTGATAAAAACCTAATTTTCTTGTAAATTTTACATGTTTCCATTTTTAACCAAGGAAACAAATTAAACACAACCTAGCATGGCTCAGCTGCCAGGCACTTTACTATCAAATAATATTTATTTTAAATTTAGGTTTATTCATTTACAGTTACGAGAGGTCGTCCAGTGGTCGAAACTCGACCAAAAATATGTAATGTACTCACTTCTCTATTTTCACCCCACACTGTAAATAAAACATGTGATTGGAGTTTCTTCCATTTGTTTTGATTTTCTGTTTATATTTCGTTGTTATTTCGTCACCAGCATGGCAACGCATAAAATCCATGTTAATTTTTTCAAATTTTCAAACTCATTTTTTGTGCTTATCTTTGAGCCTATTTAAATTTATAAAGGGATTCTGCACACCTACAGGAAAATTGCTTTCTAACGGTATGCGCAGATTTACCCCACGATGCACACAAGCTGAGAAAAAAGGTTTTAAAGAAACATGCTTGCCTATTAATATATAGATAGATTGTTTAAATAGTTTACCCTAACTGAAGTATAATATATTTTCAAGTTTACCATCTATAATTTAAAATATACAACCTAATTAAAACTTATAAATAAATCTTACCAAACAATAAGAATTCAACTCGTAGATAAAACACAAGGAAATACAGCTCGACTGGTGGATAGGTGTGTCACTCGAATAGGAAATGTCATTATGAAAAGTGTGGAAACAGTAGTTAGGGTGGCTTAATGCATAATAGATACAGCCGTTACAACCAAGGGGAGTTTATAATAGCATCAGCTGACACATTCAACATTATTTTCAAACTAATTGTTGGTTGAAAATAAAGTGTAAAGGTTCCAAATTTGACATAAAATCCAATCTTGAATTTTTTATTGTGTGTTATGTGGATAAGATTTTGGAATTTTGAATTCACTTATTGGCGTTATACTCAAACTGTTTATTGACTTCCCATACTTCTAACGGTACGGAGTGGTGGTGAGAGTAGCTTTGTTATATTTCTTCATGAGAAAAATATTATTGATGTCACAACGGCTTACAATAAACCGGTCATTCTATCCACTTCGAAATTCACACTTATCAAACACTGATTTAGGAACGTTTAAAAAAGTCAAAGATAAAATTACAAAAATGTATTTACAAGATGAAAACTGAAGAACAAAGAATAATCTTTAACTATCGTTTAGCTTTATTTCTCCTTGATTCTTCTTCTTCGTACTTTTTCAAAAGCTTCTTGAATTCCTGTATAGTAATGATCTTTTCCTTTGGGACCAGATCGATAAAAAGTATACCATTCAAGTGATCTGTTTCGTGTTGAATGACTCTTGCCGAAAATCCTTCTGCACGACCTCGAACGATATTCCCACTCACGTCTCTCGCTTCGTAGTTTATACACTTGTACCGTCTCACAGGCGCCGTGACTCCTTGCACCGAGAAACATTGTTCATAAGCGACTTCTGTTTCATCACTCGCCTTCTCGTAAGTAGGGTTGATCCAGACGGATCTAGGAAAACCTTTGACTCCTTCTTCTTCGTCGACTTTGAAAACTATCGCTCTTTTTGAAATACCGATCTGAGGAGCTGCAAGCCCAGCACAGTCTTTTTCATTGTCGAATTTCATTTCCAAAGTTTCTAGGTCCCGTTTGTCTTGTTCGCACAGAGGAAATGAGAGTGCAGCCGCTTTTTTCCGGATGGAAGAATCTTGAACGGCTTGGAGATTAGATACATTTGCCACAACGTAATTTGGCAAGGGAGAGAGATGTGAATCTTGCGGTTTTCCACTCGATCTATCAGCAACACTTGAAGCACCCAGGAATGCTACACGGTACAGAAACCAAAGAGCAACTAAAGGGTTTTCCATGATGGACTAGAAAATTCATGAATATTTAAAGTAGTATTCTTATCAAAAAACTTTTACTTTGATACAGCACAGCACAACTAAATAAACACTCCCAATCCACAGAAACAAACTTTTCCAGAACAATATCTAGCGTTCACTAACATTATCAAACATCAATTGGAGATTAAAAATTATGTAATTACTTTGTCTGTCTGTAGATTAGATCAGATTTAAACCGCAATGACAATGTTATTTAAAAACCATTAATGTTCAATATTAGCTATTGGCATTGCCTCTATTTTTTTTATTTCAGATTGTAAATTATACTTTATGTAATTGACAATATAAATTGTATCGACAGTACAATTAGGTTTTATTTATTTCCAACGGAGATCTCCATTTTGGGTTTAGTATTAAATCAAACTCTTTAAATTTTGATGAATTTGTCATTGAAGTCTTCCATAGAGTAGATAGCATTTTCAGTAAGGATTTGTTTTAATTTTATTTTGTATTCTTATAATTTTAAGTTTTGAATATTAGTTGGTAGTTTGTTAAATAATTTTTCCTACAGTTACCTAACAATGTACATGTTCTCTCACTGATTTGAGAAAGCAAAGTGGCCAATTCGCTCATCAGTGAGACAATGTTAACATTGTCTCACTCTAATTACTTTGTCTCACTCCAGATTTGCAACGTGAAGGCACGAAATAGTGAGCGCGTAGCCTGCAGGCAACGTCGTATGCGCGCGAAATATGTTGGCAGCACTGGCTGTAAATCAGCTGGTCAGCTGTTGTACTGTTGTATTTGTCACTTCACATTAAATGTTATATTAAAAGTTCACTTTTGTGTAAAAATAGGTTACGTTTCTTCACAAATTTATTTGTTTTATGGTAACTGTAGGAAGAGTATAATGTGCAACTCGAGTTCAAAGTACAATTGCCTCACTCGAGAAACCATTCCTCACCCGCCTACGGCTCGTGAGTAAGGATTTCTCTCGAGTGAGTCAATTGCTCACTTTTCTCACTAGTTGCACAAATAACTATTCTTCCGTTGTTTAAACATGTTTTTCATAAAACTTTGTTTGGTGGAAAGTAGAAGAAAATATTTGTAATAACAAATTTAACAATTGCGAGCAATGTCTCTGAACTGCATCAAAAGTAATAGGTTTTCATTAAAAACACAGAATTTTACACAAAACCTGCTGAGATAGTAGTAAAAAATAAATGTTATGAATTAATGTGCTAGCTAAGTAATAAATAAAAATAAAAAATAATGCATTTTATGAAAACCGTACACCGTTTGCTATTTGAATATTATTGTATAACAAATTAATTGTGTGTCAGTAAGGATGTATCTTATATGTAGGTCGGTTAGTTCTTATAGGCTATTATAAATATTATCAGATTTTAAAATATTACCGTATCTATAATTTAAAATTCAATTGCCCTTTATGGAACAAATTATCCTTACACACATAAAAAAAAAACACACATTGTTATATTCAACAGAGTTGTACTTTTGAAAACCATTTTGCTCCTGGACACAACGAATCATCAAGAAGTAGCTGGTGGAGAATAAGACACCATATTTTTTTATCAGTGCAGTAGAGTTTTTAATATCCGATTTTCACTTATCGACCTTTTGTGTTATACAATCTAGTACCGAGAAATTGTGTGGTATGATTGCGTCATGATACTATAGTGGGTATGTCAAGACAATCCCTATTCGCTGCCTCTGTCTGTATTGGAAAATACGTACCAGGCTTTAGGCGTCTGCACTTGATACTTGACTTAGTTCTTTTGATGTTTTAGTGAGCTACATACCACAAAGTGCATCAACCCTTATACCCTTATACAGTTGAACCTCTATAAGACGAATTTCAAGGGGTACGGGAAATATTCGTACAATAGAGGTATTCTTAATAAAGAGGGTCGTTTTATCGAGGTTTAATGCTGCTGTTATTCTTCTTATAGAGGTTTCTCCTTGCTCCAAGGTTTTTCCAAACAATGATTGAGGAAGGAGGAGGGATGGGTGGGGGTTTCATGTTGAGACAAGCTTCTGTTTGTTTTGAAAACTACGTACTATGGAGGTTAAGATTATGATAAATTCGTCTTATAGAGGTCACGTTCGTCTTGTAGAGGTTTTGTGCTAAGAATATTCGTTGTATAGAGGTTAATCAGTCCTAGCCCATGTCACAAACAAATTCGTCTTATGGAGGTTTTTAACTTAATTACTACGTTGTATAGAGGTGTTTTTAGCATTGACCTATATGAAAGTGTCAAGGGGATTAAAAAAAATTCGTCTTATCGAGGAATTCGTTTTAACGAGGTTCGTACAAACGAGGTTCAACTGTACATCAACCCACAAGTACATCAACCCTTATACTTGTTTATCTCTCTGCTACCCCTCATGTCTTAATTTTGGTGTGAATTGAGACATTTGGCTGAGTAGTTGTGTATCGCTTCATATCTTATATTTTACCATTACAATAATGTTTTTTTTTTAATTGACAGTCATTTTTTATGTAATTTGCAACGATGTTTTGAAATAATGAAAAAGTTAGTGGTTTTAGTATAGGCCTAAAAGAAATTAAAACCTTACATGGATTTGATATCCAAGAAACTGTATTCATTTAATGATTTTTAACATTCAATTTTGTTATTTTCCATGTAATTGACCTTTACACTTATCTGGATTCCATTTTGGTATGATAATTAATAGCTACTCTACTCTGCATCAATTGTGCAACCCCACAGAAGAAAATGCAACCCTAGAAATACGCCTGCAAAATTCAAACAGATTGTTAACCATATTTACGAAATGTGCTTAATGTGTTAAAGATGTAAGTAGGCCTACCTGGAGTTTCTGTTATTCTTGTTCCTCTTTCCGGAGGGACTGTCAGGAGGAGATTCAGGAGAAGGAGGCTGAGACGGCTCTTCTACAATGATCTCCTTCATCACTTCATGTCCACTACTGCAAACAGTTGGTTGAGTATGAGAATTTCATTAACTACTTCAAACAATATGTGTTGATTAAGAAAAGTTGCAAGTTTTAAGTTGACTTAGTATGAGATCGAGAATGGAAAATAAAGAATTTCATCTTAATAAAAGAAACATGACAAATCCATGTCTTTGGGATAAAATCAGTCAGTGAGTAGCAGTCTTACCTAGAGTCGGGATTTTTCTTGTCTTCTGTAGCTGGAGGCGTTTCATCAGCCATGGTCAGTATTTGATCTGCCTTGGTCTCATCGTAGTCCACACTGTCCAGAGCAATGGAGACAACTCTCTCGGCTACGTCAGGGTGTTTTTCCCTCAGCCGAACCTTCACTGCGAAACAACAAAACATTTTATCTTCAAAGATATGCTTTCATGGTTACATACTGAAGATCCGTGGTCTTTGGGTGCGACCTTGCCCAAAATAAACAATACACTAACACAAAATCAATATTCATCAACATCGTGGCTAAAATGTAGATAGACATATTTGGGTGACTTGACTTAAGTACAATTGACCAAGCATGCCAATAAATGACATATTACCGATTTCAAGTCACCATGATGGCACTATACACAGTTGAAATAATGAGGTTGAAGTGTTGGTGAATATAAGTGTTTTGTCCATTGTTACAAAACATTGTACAAAACAACAAAAACCAAAACCAAAACAAAAACAAAAAAACAAAAACAACAAAACATTATACAAAACATTGTCGTCGCCGCCCATAGACACTGATTTAACAGAACATCTGATAATGACAAAACCTACCTTAAATATAAAATTTAAAGCTCAGGACTTTACCTTACAGGCTTTTTTTAGCAAATTCCTCAACCTCATTAGGAATGAGCAAATAAGCTATTACCGTCCAGGACCTTTGTCCCCCATATTGAGGCGTTGTTCGCTTAATGGTTTTGAAGAAAATTCCCCAAAAAAAACTGCAAATTTAAAATTCCCTTATTATTTTTATGGAGAATAAGACAAATGTTGTAGTTTGCTTGTTTGCAGATGCTTTGGCAAATTTATTTATTTCATACCAAGTTCTTAATATATTTCACAAAAAATACACTTTCCTACCAACTCTGTAGCAGGAAACCTAAGAACTCGTTAAACCTAATATTAATGGGGAATAAAATTTGACAAAATTTTAAGGAAATATTTTAGTAAAAAAGCCAATCAGGCCAAAGATTAGGGAAATTCGCCTAGACTGTAGTCTTGCTGCGGTGGGGGTATTTTTTCATCTCATGTTTCAACAGCGTTGACATTTATTTTGTTAAATAATACTGTTGTTTATGTTCTTAAACTTAAAAATGTATATCCTACCATGGGTTTTTGATTAAATACATTTTGATAATTGCATAAAATAAGCCACTGCAGCTATAGTAATACCAGAAACAAAAGAACCCTGGGCCGTTTCGAGCCGCGCAGGTTTGAATGGTACGCCACACCTACCGGCGCGAACCACGTGATCTTTTCGTTTCTGCGCAGGTTGTTTTGTTCGTGGTATGTCTATAGCTTGTAACTTTTAGTATTTAAATATTTTGAATCAAAGGTTATTTCCATGTCACAAGCTTTCATTAATGTAAACCATTACATAATGTTTGAGTGGGTAACTTGACCAAACAAGAAATATTTCAGGAATAAAGTAGTCCTCAAACCTTAGGTAAAACCAATACTCACTCTCTTGCTTTTCTTCCACGCTCTTCATCCTGGCGGGGGGTGAGTGCTGCGGCACCGGGGGGGCAGACTGTGTAGAAGGTGTTTGTTTCTGAAGACACACTCTTGGCGGGGGCGTCGCCCGCTTGTCAAACCCCATAGACTGCAGCGTCTGCGTCGCACGGTGGACATTGTTGTCCGAACTGCTCAGAGTGTCAAGCAAAACTGTCTCCTCAACCACTGGGAATACACTCTTCAGGTACCTAGGCAACATACGGGAGTCAACTAGAATGCTTAATGAAATACTACAGGCACTGAGCACTTTTTAGGTACAGTATAGGGTAGTAAGCACCAGTTAACCTTGTGCGATAAGCAAGAGTTTTTTTTATACTTATTCGGTCAGGTAGCTAGCTGTAATGGCCGCTATCTTTTGTACAGCAAGTAATATAAATTTCACATTATTATCTTGCCTCTCGGATAGCCAGTGATAGATCATGTCAATTAGGATGGCCAGTGAGATTGATGAGGGGAATGTTCCCAACAATACTGAGAGTCACACTCGATGCTGGTGGTATTCAATTAATCCAATGGGAATAAGTTGTTGAGGTGTCTTTTTGGCCTCTGGGGACATCAAAATGAAAAAGTAAATCAATCCCGAGCCTAGGTCTTATCAAGTTTAAACCTTCGGCAATAGCGTCTTCCCTATGGGGAAATTCGCTAAAAAGCAGCAGTGGTGGGGGAAGGGTTCTTGTGTGCATGCTCATCCCGCTGCCACTCTAATTGACACAATCTATACTGGCTAACATGGAAGCACTATTGCTTTGACCAGATATTTTAACTGAATGTTGTTTGTTTAGATTCTCCTAGCGATGCAACCTAAGAGCCTAAGCAAATTTGAAACTCAAGTAATTCTAAGCTGGTAGAATTCTGCACTGGAGCCAAGATGGTTTGCAGAGAGAGGTTGCCAAAGGTAATGGCCATGGACTGATGTTTAAATTAACAACACGGCCAATACAACTGGCCAACCGAAAGCAAAAGGATTAGGTAGGTAAGATAACCTTCGGCGTTTAGACCAGGCAAAATCAACCATCCTTACCCATTCTATACAGTGATAGGGGTAACTTATATTTACATTTTTCCTAACATCGGAAGTTAAAAACAGTTGAATATTACAAACTATTTTATACAGTAAGAAGCCAAAGAATGTACAGTAGAGATATAAGTTGATAAGTTTGTTTATTTGTGTAAAGTTTACTTATTTGTATAAGTACTACTTATTTTAGTTTGTTTGCTCTATCTTGAGTTTTAAATACTCCCTGTACGTAAATCTTCAATCTACTCCATAGTTTGACATTTCAATATTTCAAAACCCTCTTAGTCCACAAAGTGTCGAACCATCGAGGTTCTACAGTACACATAACAGCTTAATATATTGATTGGTTTGCAGTTTTAAAAAGTCAAAATAATGATAATATTTAACCTGTAATTATTAAGTACAGTAACTTATTACCTTTGACTATTGTATTACCATATCTTTACAGCAAAACAAGTCAAGTAATACTTGATGCCAGCAAATATGTACAAGAATACATTGGATTGTCAACAAAATTCTTAGCATTTGGTTTGAATTGTAATAAGTAATGAACATTTATATCAACATAGATTAATGTTATTTAAAAATCTTTAACACTGTTCAACATGCTACACATAGGGGACAAATTAAAAATTAAGAAAGGGTTGTTGTACATAATATGATAACCTACCATACGGTACTAAATTCACAACAAAAAACATGGTAATCATTTATGCATAGCAAGTTCAAAAGTATAATACTTAATAAATGCAGGCATAAATTAATCAGCTAATGGAGACAAGATGGGTGAAATGATTTTAATATACATCTATAAACGTTGATCAATTGTATGTTATAAGCATTTTTCTATCGAGATAATATTTAAAAGAATAGGTAACATAACTTATTTTGTTACAATTCAAAACATGTTAAAAAAACATGTTATTTGAACTCGAAAGAGTGAGGTTAAAGATCTAAGCTAATGAACGAGTTAAATAATTCTCAATTTAAAAAGTTAGAGATGGTTACATAAAGACTGATGATAAAAAAAACTATTAACAAAAAATTAGGACGATTATTTTTATACCACAGCTATTTGTAGAGTCAAAATAAACACTATTTAAAATAAGTATCGCTGTCTAGCAGACGAATCTAACTACAACTACAACCTAAAATAAACATATAATATACATGCCTCAACAAAACAAACACAAAGAAAAGACACATCGACTACGGCATTCCGGGACACCTAGGGGAGAGTAAAACCTGAGCTTCATCTTGGGAGATGAGTGGGGACGAGGTGAGAGTCGAGGGGGGAGGAACCCTGCTCTAGGGGTGCTTGGAGGGGTGACAGCGTACAACCCCACCCCCGGGAGAGTACGGGCACCCATGGGTGGCGTGTAGGGTCCGGGTGTGGTGAGCGGGTGTTTTTCCACCTGCAACGCACTCATAACCACGGCCTCACGGTTGTGGTACCTGCGGACATACGGTAACCGAGGCAACTGTGACATCATGGCTCAGACATAACTGTGGCAACACGGCTGCCGAACCATCCATTATGATTGGTGGATACATTGTTTTTAAAATGTTTTCAGCTGTTTATCAAATATTTTGTTATCGGTTAGCTAAACAGTAAGAAAGAAGTTGACAGCAACACCAACACAGTGACACCACAGTATATTGTTTCATATTGTTGGTAGATAATTTCCAGCATCCATACTCAATGGTCCTAAAGTCCTACTCAAGTAAATGTAATTATATTCACAGTATAGCTATGCTATGAGAAAAAAGTTAACCTTTCTTTTATGCAGTTGGGTTAGTCACACAAAATTGAGAAAAAATTTACTTTGAAAAATAGGTCTATATTAAATTTAAGGATCAGCCCACCTATGAAGATTTTAAAATGCAATGTTTTTCTGATTGCATTGACAAAAAAAAACACTTTTTTGATTAGCTAACAAATGTTTCATTAGCCTACTCACTTGAGCAGTAGTGTGCGGATGTGTGTTTCGCTGACAGTGGGAAACATCGAACTTATCTTAGCTACAGTCTGGTCTGTGGCTGCTTGCTTGTTGTCTGACGCTGCGCTCTGTTGACGTTTCAGAGAATTGGTTCCCATCATCAGACCCAGCCGATGATTTGCTGCTGATGTGAAGTCCTGAGGAGAAGATAGACATTTATTTTCTATAAAAATGTACATTATTCTCTTATATTTTAAACTGCCCAGTGTTGGAAAAGGTTTGTAGGCTAATCATAGTCAAGTTCTTAAAATAAAGAAAGCACTTAAGAAATTTCCCCTTGACTTCAAATCGTCTGACTCTGGCTTATTTTCCCTAGAGATATTACTTTTTAGTTTTGAAAGGTTAAGCTTGAGCTTGAGGAAATGCATTAACTTTTTAATTAATAAAAATTGAACCCACTGATCTAGATCTTGAGGATTTGATAAATGATTCTGGCTACAGAAACACTTACTGTTTTAGTAACAAAGCTACAAAGATGTCTCACTCCTCTTTATTTACATTTAAGTTAAAAAACGTCTTCTCCGTTTATAAAATCACTAACCTGTGACTCCCATCTTAAATGGATTAGATACTGATAGTTAATATGACAAAGTTGAGGTGTAGGGACTAGCTGATAATAAAACCTACGGATAAATATATTCTAGCATTATAAGCCAACATAACTTACCTGCAGCGGAATATTTTCTGTATGTTGTACTCTAGGATCTTCCATGCTCGTATGTCGTGTAAAATAGTTGATATAATATCTGAAAGTAATTGTAAGGTAGGTAATTTATTAGAATTCTTAACAATAATTAATGTGATATGCTAAGTACCGTAACTGCCTGGTACATTGCTTATGTAAATAATTTGAAAGGATGCATTATCTACATAAATTGATAGGTTGTTGTCTAAGTATACATACAATAATTCATTCAATGTATCAGACTAGTGCACCTGTTGCTCGAATTCGAGCAATTGAAAAATATTAAAGGTGTTATTTCAAAACGAATAACAGTCACAATTTCCGATTAGCCTACTTAAAAGAGTCAACTAAAAGATGATGTAATCAATCACTCCACTCCAGTTATCGAAACTGGAAACAAACTCACTCTGAAAACGAAGGCTCACTCTACTCCAGTTATCGACACTGAAAACGAACTCACTCTAAAAACAAACGCTCCTTGTATGTATCATGTGTTTACTATGAACAGCTGTAATTAATACAACTTATTCGTCTGTTTAAGTAAACAAAAAGACTTTTCTTCATGAGAAATACATTGGGATTTTGATGGCCTGTGGGCGAAGCCCAAAGACTTTTATTACAGGAATTGGTGAAAGGGGGTGTCTACACAAAAAATACTTCATTTTGACACCTCGTTTGAAAAAATCCGGCCATTATTAACGGAGGAGTAGTGTTTCGTAGAAATCGCCTTCACGTATTATATATAAGGATGATTGATTCAATCACTAGATTTCAAGATTTCAAGTGTAACATTTTAAATATTTATTTATTGTTTTCCTTGTTTTTATCAATTCTTTTGTCTGAAAAATTATAATTAGTTATTAGTCAAGTTGACACTAGGCCTAAGGCCTAAGCTATTCACTTTTGTTCTTATTTCTTATTTTCTTCTTTTTTATTTTGAAAATCACAACCATTAATAACACATAATAATTGATCAGCTTATAAAGAAATCAAACTAAACGACCTAAGCAGGAATAAAATTTAAGTAAATTTAAAATTGCAAAGCTGAGCTGAAAGCTTTAGCTGTTAATTTACATAAGTTACTGTATTGGTAACCTAGTTGATGAAGAGAGACGATCTACAGCAATTCATTTGTTATTTAGCGAACAGATACAGTGGATCAACGACAAACTGCATCAGAACTATGCCTAACGTCATTGACTATATATACCTCTAACGTTTAACGTTTAGGTCAGTGCCCTTGCACAGAATGTGTGGATTAGCAAAGCAGTACCAAGCAAGTGTTTCCGCAAGCAGGATTTTTATTTCAAGAACAGAATTCTTAGACCATGTGCAGGATAAAAATGGCATGCAGAAGTAAACAAGACTCTTTACCTTTAATTTTATTTTTTTGCAGGATTTTTAGATTTAAGTCAAGATAAAAACCATCCAGAATTAATTGATAGTTTTAATTGATAGGTAGATGCAGGATAGTACCTACTATGGCAAGGTTTAAAGAGATTGTTTAAAACAAGATAGCCTACTTCAAAAATATCACTTGGGATAGAACCAGATTTTTTACGAAATTCATGCAAGACACAAAAGGATTTTCCGTCACGCTAAAACAGGATAAAACAGGATTTTCTCGACCTGAAAAGCGGGTTTTTTTTCTGGTCTTGTGGATACACTGGTGCAAAGACCCTTTCTTATTGTGAGAAAAGGCAAGAAGGATAAGGGTCTATTAGTTTTTTACATGGTTTGCTTAAAAAGGAAAACATGATCTACTAACCTCTTTCCTGAAACATTGTCATATTTACAATCCCAGCCAGGTGGTAATGGGTTTACATCAGATACATTTAAACTAGCCATTCTTGAATCTCAACTGGTAAAGTTAAAGGAATATTTATTAATTATAACGTGGACTGCTAATTTGCTAAGAGAAAAATTCAATAATACTAGGCCTAATGGAGAGACAAATTCGATAGAAGCTAATCTAATATTTAAGAACAGGAGTCACTGCACGAATTAAACACACGCTGGAAAGAAACTACTCTCTCATCACTGGATGTTTAAAAATAATTCCTTGATTAACACTTATAATGCTTCTCTAAGGATATTTCCTGTTTATCTTGTTTATCAACAAATGAGTTTTATCTTGGTTGACATTTCTTCAAATCAATACAAAACAACCACTTGCAGACGAGAAGCTATATTAGCAGCAGGATCAGGATAGCCAACCTCTTAAGTTGAAATTCAAACTACCTCACAAAATATTATCTATAAGAGTGACAATCATCTCAAATGTTTCCAGATAAAAGTTTTTCGTTGAAGTAACATAAGTAGGAGAATAAAATGAAAGAAAAAAATTCTTTTTATTTCAGGAAACAATCCATTAGCTGGTATTATAGTGTAGTATCAATTCAAACCTACTTATTACACCATGGGATACTATATCGACAATCATTATTTTGTCTTTTGTCGTCGTACCCGTACGTACAGCACAGCTGATCGTATTCGTAATATTATGTCAATGTTGTCAGTGTCACTGATATGTGATTTTAACCTTAAATTTGACTTGGTACATAGAAAACACTAATGGAAAGAACATTTTAGTAGATTACAAATTTATTTTAACATAGTGAAACGAAGCTATTCATTTAAGTTAGAGAATCAGTAGCATAATTAGATAAAATAGGCCTGATTAACAAAATGTATGACTCACCTGGCTCACTTCAAGATGTATGTGTTGACTTTATTTGTGAAAATCTGGGCTCTTTATGTGAAGTAACCTCATCAACTGTAGCTGTAGCTACAAGTAGGCTTGAATCATCACCTGTAGACAAAAGTGTTGACGAACAAAGACAAAATGCAAGAGTTCCAACAAATGGAATTAGGGTAGTTTTTAAGGGCAGTGAAATATTTTTACACACCGAAATAGCAGAACAACTACTTACTGCATTGTGTGCCAAAAAGAAACTCTGTGATCAAGTTATGTCTCTTTTTGATGTTAGTACTACAAGATTAAGGTAATGTTGGCTATCTACCTACAAAGCTGATCATTTAGGGTAACTTTAGCTGAAGTTGTTTGTGCTAGCTAAGTGAAATGTAGCGTAGCCTACTAACTTAGTATCCAAACGATTAATACAATTTATTTTCAATGAGTTTTTTTAGCCTCTGCATTACTGTAGGCGTATTATGTACCTAAAATGGTTTAAAATACCTGCTTAATTATAGTAGGCTTATTGTAATCCTTGGCCGCTGTAATGGCAACTAATTTAGTTTCAGTTCTTGATCTGAACCATCATCAGGCCTACAAGGGCTGCACTTTAGTTTACGTCCTACACTAATTTGAATGAAAAATATCGATATATATATAGATTATTCGGGTACACTTCCATATCTGTTGGCACAACCGAATGAGTAATATTGATTATTCGATTGTTTAATTCGATACTATGGTTTGGTTAGTTAGGTTAGGTTAACCTTACCTAACTAACCAAACGATATATCGAAAAATCGATATATCGATCGATATTTTCTTTTGGTTGTTTGTGCCAACAGATATGGAAGTGTACCCGATTATTCAATATATCGATCAATATTTTCATTCAAATGAGTGTAGGAGGTAAACTAAAGTGCAGCCCTTATAAGGTGTCAATTAATCACTTCATTTGAAGGTTATCTACAGAGTTCTATAAATAACACCCACACACACAAGACAAGAGTCACAAAACAAACAAACTTTTATACAAACAAAATGAGAGACAAAAGAGAACGTGACCTGGCTGAAGTAAAGTAGCCTACCTTAAGGTAGAATTTAGCATAAATAGGCCTATTTCCTTTCAGAAAGAAGCTGCTTTTATAAGTTACCTAACCTTTTTATAACAAAACTCATGAAAAATATAACACGGATATAAATTGACATCTTTGTAAATTTATCATACAGTAGGCCCTATGGTACCGGCTATTTCTAAAAAAAAAAACTCGGCGTTGGCCAATCAACTTGTTTTCATAAATGTTACCTTGTTTGTTGTTATCATAAACAACCCCTGCCACAGAACAGTGTAAAAGATTCTTCTTAAAAGATCGTATGGTTAATATGCATTTTAGGGTTTGCACGCGATTTTTGAAATTTTTTTTTTCATTCTACTCGAAATTTAACGCTGATTCCGAAAATGACGTTCTTTTTCCGCGGAAAACGACCATAACGCGGAAAAACGACCAAAACGACCAAAATATTTTTTTTAACAAAACACGTCATGTGGGTACTCAAATTAACCGGAATATTTAGCAGATCACGACTATGCAAGAATTTTTTGGATCCGAGGTCAAATAAGCGAGATATTCACGAAAACGTGATACTACCAGCAATAACTCCAACTCACTAGGGGACAGGTGGGAATTCGGGGTTTTGGGTGGGGGAGACATCTAACGTGGTTTATCGTTGTAATTTAATGTGTAAAAAATAATGGGTAATTAGTCGGGAGAATTATGGGAGATATGCTTGAAACTGGGAAATTTTTCAGTACCAACCTATTCATTGGTTGTAGTAGCACTACCACGTTGCTCGTTAGGTTAGGTTAGGTTGGTTAGGTTAGGTTAGTTTAGGTTGGTTAGGTTAGGTTAGGTTAGGTTGATTAGGTTGGTTAGGTTAGTTTGGTTAGGTTAGGTTGGTTAGGTTAGGTTAGGTTGGTGTGGTTGGTTAGGTTAGGTTGGTGTGGTTGGTTAGGTTAGGTTGGTTAGGTTAGGTTAGGTTGGTTAGGTTAGTTAGGTTAGGTTGGTTAGGTTAGGTTAGGTTAGGTTGGTTAGGTTAGGTTAGGTTAGGTTGGTTAGGTTAGGTTGGTTAGGTTAGGTTAGATTGATTAGGTTAGGTTAGGTTAGATTGATTAGGTTAGGTTAGGTTAGGTTAGGTGAGGTTGGTTAGGTTAGGTTGGTTAGGTTAGGTTAGGTTGATTAGGTTAGGTTAGGTTAAGTTAGGTTAGGTTGGTTAGGTTAGGTTAGGTTGGTTAGGTTAGGTTAGGTTGGTTAGGTTGGTTAGGTTAGGTTTGGTTAGGTTGGTTAGGTTAGGGTAGGTTAGGTTAAGTTAGGTTATGCATAGTATCATCCCTTTTACCTGTTAAATTAAAACATAAACAATTATAATAAAATAATGACCAGCTGATCCTGATCAGCTGTTATTTTAACACAGACAAAAGTTAGAGCAAAAATCCAAAATAGCATCGCATATTTACGTGAAAATCTCGCTTATTTGACCTCGGATCCAAAAAATTCTTGCATAGTCGTGATCTGCTTAATATTACGGTTAATTTGAGTACCCACATGACGTGTTTTGGTAAAAAAAAAAGAGTTTTTGGTCGTTTTGGTCGTTTTTCCGCGTTATGGTCGTTTTCCGCGGAAAAAGAACGTCATTTTCGGAATCAGCGTTAAATTTCGAGTAGAATGAAAAAAAAAATTTCAAAAATCGCGTGCAAACCCTAAAATGCATATTTACCGATCGTATAGGTAGCTTGAAATGTTAGTATTTTTTAATACTTAGGACTACAATCTATATAGGTACCGGTACCTAAGTTAACTTATATTGTCTGAAAACAACATCTGATACGATCTAGCCTATAGGATCGAACTAATTTTTCATCCAATAATTTATCGTAGGTTCTCTTCAAAACTGCACCCACAAGTCCAGGGCTTGGACCGTTTCCCTACAAAAAAGGTTTATCAATACCACCAATGCGTGGATAAACACAATATACTAAATGAGCATGTTGATTTTTTCTCTAACATGCTTTGACTATTTATTAAATGTGTTTTTGTATAACCCTACAGGCTTATGAGTTTATCTTGTAGGAAATCAAACCCACATAAACTAACCCAAAGCATCCAAGGATATCACTTCAAGTTGTCTGACATTCATATTCAACATTTTTGTTATCAGGAGAGTTTGCTTATCGGATGCTAGTCAACTGACTTTACGTGGGCTTAAAGTTTTAAGAGCCCACAAAATAACCGACCTAGAGACACAAGGATTGAAAGTGACTGTCAATGACCTCATCGGCTGTTTAGGAGAGTGGACACTGCAGAACCTACGCTCCCTGAACGTAGCACACAGTGCATTTATGGATGGACCAAAGTAAGCTTGTGTTTCATTTATTAAGATTTAGAATCTAATAGCAGGATTTAAAGTTATGGTTTTCCCTTTTTTACCCTAAAAACATAAAGTTTTGTAATTTCTTTCTATAATATTTTTTAGAGTTTAAAAAACAAATAGCCTGATTTAGTATATTGAAGCGTTATTAATGTTATTATGCGCCTAATAATATAATGGGTAAGGAGAAAATTACAAAAATATGTAACTATATAAACTTCCCATTTTATTCTTATGGAGAATAAGTTGGTCAGGTAAACTTTAGTAGTGTGCTTGTTTATAAACATATTTTGATCAGATTTAAAATTTCACAAAAAATTTTTTTTACCCTCCCTGTTGCAGCAAACCTAAGTACTCGTTAAACTAATACTATTTATATAGGAAATAAAACTATAGATACTTTGAAGGAGATATTGTAGTGTTTGTTAATTCAATCGGGCAATTTTCCTTAGTCTGCAGTTGCGCTGCGGCAGTGGTATTTGTTTTTACTTTTCTCATTGTAGCAAATTAATAACGTTAAAACTGCATTAAACAATACAGGAATACGGATAAAACAACACTGTGTGTACCATACAACCCTATACAAATGGGTTACCGGTATGTAGTGAAGAGACCATAAAAATAAAAACAAAAACGAATCTGAACGAAGGGTGTTTGTACTCTATACCCAGTGGCGTAGGCAATGGGGAGTGTTTGGGGGTCATAAACCCCCATTTGACAAAATTATTTCGCTGCCATCGCAGCAGACGATAATTATCTGGAAGATGTTTTGAAGTCAGACAAAATTCACATACATTTCCCGATTTCCCAGTTGGCTAAACATCCCACATCTGTGTAAGGGCGGAACTGAAATATTATAGAAATTTTTAGATAACATTTTTAACTCTTCTTTTTAATGACCCTTACTGTCCCCCCCACTATTGACCCTTTGTTTCCTTAACCTCATTGTTTCTGTCCTAAAGATTACAAGGTTGCCCTCAGACCCCCTCCTGGGCTCTATGTTAAACCCTTCTTTACATAGTCCTGGCTACGCTACTGTCTATACTGTAACCAATATTTATGTAGGCCTAATTTCCGTAGAACTTTTACCATACAGGTCCATTTAATTAAACTGCAATCGATGGTATAATATTTTCACTTAACATTCTGTGATGTTTTAGAAAGTTAGAATCTATGGTTGTTTTGGCAACAAGCCTTAGTCTACTCAGTTGACGATCAAACTGCTCTGACTTACCTGACTCAGCTGTGTTCTTTTTCCAGATACTGTGTTGTTGTTGCGCTCGCCAAGTTACAAGCCCTGCAGACCTTGAATGTGAGCAACACTGACTTCAACCGTCATGGACTAGAGATTGTAGCTTCCGATCTACCTCAGCTGGAAAACCTGGACATCTCAAACACTAGGGTTGATGATATAACACCTTTGAAAAAGCTCAAACACAGGCTTAAATCCTTGGCCATGTATAATCTAAAGGTAAACACAGGCTCAAATCCTTGGCCATGTACAATCTAAAGGTAAACACAGGCTCAAATCCTGCCATGTACAATCTAAAGGTAAACACAGGCTCAAATCCTTGGCCATGTATAATCTAAAGGTAAACACAGGCTCAAATCCTTGGCCATGTACAATCTAAAGGTAAACACAGGCTCAAATCCTTGGTCATGTGCAATCTAAAGGTAAACATCGGCGATAAACTCACCCTAATTGTAATTTTACAAAGTCTTTTTGTAATATGTTATCATTCTTGTCTATCATTTAGCTCCTATGTTTTATGAGAATACCTGAACCTGTTTTGTGATATCAATCCAAACAAGAATAACACTCAGTTCTTAACTTTGCTTTTGATGTGAGCTCTACATGTTCCTAAGTGTTAATATTTGTTGTAATTGCCTTGAAATAAATCAAATGTATTGTCTTACAGTATATCTTAGTTGCATCCAAAGAGGAGGTAGTGGCTGAAATGACTGAGCTTCAAACCCTAGACATGTCGGAAGATCGAGACAACCACCCTTTTGAAATGTTTGTCTCCATTGCGTCCAAGACGAATGAATTTTTAAACAAGGAAAGAGTTTTGGATAAGTTAACATCACTGGATATTTCAGGTAATATTTTGATTACGGAGTGCTGGGAAAGATTATGATTGTAGAGTGTTGCATGTTGACGAACAAGTTTGGGGTATGATATCTGATTTTGACTACTTTTCACGTTTTTTTTATTTCAGGAAAGGATGAAATCGGTCGTAAAGAGTTGAAAGGATTCGTCAGACGTCATCCCCACTTGAGGTTCCTCGGACTTGTGCATTCCGAGGCTTGCTACGATGATTGCTTCATCAACCCTCGAAATCCCGAGTACAACCCCAACCTTCAGGTAGGTGTAATTTGGGGTAGGCTATTGGGGGTATTGAGAGCCCTGTTCTGATTTATTGTTAAATACTAGAATAAGATGGTAGAACTAAGTAGGCCTACCAGTAATAGATATAATACCAGAAATGCACAATATGTTATACAAAACAGACATAATTTAGAATTTTATAAAAAAAAAACACAGTGTATAGAAAGAGGCCTTAGATATATAAATCTTTTACCAAAAGATATAAAAAATGAATGTAATAGTAGGAAATTTTACTTTAAACTAAAAAAAATTCCTAGTAGAAAAAGCAATTTACTCCTTTGAGGAATTTTACAATTTAAAATATTGTGAATAGACAATAAGTACTCACTGACTCTATTCTTTGTACTTGTACATTCATGAATAAAGGAGATTTTGATTTGATTTGATACTTAAAACCCCTCGGGTTTAATCTTGTGCGGTTTGTGTATAGGTTGCTGGGACTGCGACAGAAGAACAGATAATCTTGGCATTGAGACGCTACTATCACCGTCCACTGTATGTCCAGAAGTGTTTGTATAACCTATTTAGACTCACTCCTACTTTCTCGGACACCAGGGTTGACATTATAAAGGTTCGTAGATTCCTCTTTTATGTTTAAACAAAAGATTGGTTTTGCCATTAATTTAGTCATGAATGGTTGGATGTTCTTTGAAGATTGTTGTTCTCAATGATTGTTTGTGGTAAATGATACCATAGACAAATAGAATAAATAAAGACTGTCAAGGGATGGTTCCGGCGCCCACCGCTAGGAGTGCCGTGTAGTTAAAAAGCGCATACTGCTACAGACGAAGAGTGCAGGAGCCGTATGCTACCAGCAGACGCTGCAGCGGTGTTCGCTGTAGCTACACGGCACTCCTAGCGGTAGGTGCCATAACCTATGCTAACCGCAGCACTGCTGACGGTCTATATTTATTCTATTTGTCTATGTTGATAGCTGTGTTTTCAACAAATAACAACAATATCACCAGGAAAAAATATTGAAAGAACACAAATTTTTAATGTGAACAAAGAGCAATTTCACAATGGATGTTGATGTATTCATCACAAGGCAGAAGATAACCTTAATATCTGGAAATAGTAACTTTTGTATGTCGTAAGAGTCATAATGAAATTGTGATTGCGGAAGACAATCACTGTTTTACTACGATTTTATGAGATGGACACAATCTCCACAATCTTTGTATGGATCGATATGCTAACATTCTGCTAGAATAAGATATCTAGCATAGTGGCGAAAGTTGTTCTGAAAAGCTGTTGTACCAGAGAAAACGCTTAATAAAGACATTTTTTGAGACAATGCAATAGTAAATTCTCAATACCTACAACACTACTTGCCTGTTTTACAGTTAGTTTTGCCTGGGATGAAGTTACACCCGCAGTCTTTCGGAGTGCAAATGGCCGCCACAGCCTGTCTTTACAACCTGACCAAGGGGGACTTGGCCGCTAGGATACACCCTGCCGTGTTGGCTAAGGTAAAAGGAGAACATGACATTTGCCCAAAATATATTGAAAACTACATTTGTTCTTGGTACATGAGTGTTTATAAAGTTTGCCTCGTGTTCAAAAGATTCAAAAACTTGTTTCAACAAGAAACAAAGCTAAATAAGTGTACGGTACAATTTACGTTATAATACTAAAACTTACAAGTGACAGAACACACTTAATACATCTTAATAGTTATTGTCAAATGGATCCTATTTTGATAGTAAGAAATAGACCCCTTGACTTTTGAACTTTTATTTAATGATTCTGGCTAAAAACCAGTTGATTTTTAGTAACTGCATTACCCTATCATTCATTCAAAATTCATCATTTTACATTAACCCTTTGCGGTCGAATGGCGAGTATAGGTCGCCGCCCGCCATTTTCCTGACTGCTCAAAAATGGCGACCTATACTAAAAAAAAAAATCAAAAAAGTTTATTTTTGCTGTCGAATGGTGAGGATATGTTGCTGGGCGCCATTTTCCTGACTGCTTAAATGGCAGTTATATACTCGCCGAAAAATGAAAAAATTGACCTTAAAGGGTTAAATTACACCAGGTTTGCCACCAGTCCTGATTCTGCCGGGACAGTCCCGATTTTGGTTCCTTATGCCCGTATTTAAGCCTATGTTAATCCGGGAGGGAGGGGGCAATGTCCTGATTTTTCCCTGACCTAAGGTGGCAACCCTGAATTACACATTCTGGAGTATTGAAATCCCCTTTGACATGGTTGGAAGTTAGAACTAGACACCCCATTCTCTCTCGCATTAAATTTGTAGTCAGCGTAAAAAAATAAAAACTATTTTTATTACTTATGTCAGCTTATTAACCAAAGACACTAGAAAGACAAACTATTGCCATTGCTAACTGTAGCTTCTTTAAAACACAACAACTATAACTAAAGATAATAATATAATTCCAGACTATATCAAGCTCTGTGAGTGGATTGTGTGGTAAATTTGATGTAATTTCTTAATAATTGGCTACAGTTCCATGTACATGGATTATCTACTTCAGTATTCATTCAATGAACAATAAATCAATTACAATAAATCCAGTGTAATCTGTTGTGAATGTATGCCTCAATGCAGTGAGAAGTTCCTTTGGCAGCTGATGACAGATTTGTTGATTGTAGGTGGTAGAACTATCTCTGGTTGCCATGGAGAACTTCCCTAACCACTACCAGCTGCAGAAGAATACCCTGCTTACTCTGTGCAGTGACAGGATCCTACAGGATGTCCCGATAGAGAAGTACCGCTGTGCTCGGCTGGTGCTAGACTCTCTCTGCGCATTCGAGGACCCGTCCATGAACAGGATGAGCGTAGCTATCTGTAGCATTCTAGGTCAGTACACAAGTCTAATTGGGTAGTTGTGTTGGAATAAAAACTAAGTGAAATTAAATAAATACTTGAATACTTTCAATTGAAACCATGCTATCTTAGGTATTTTAAGCCAAGTATGAATGGAGATGAGTGTAGGATAGGTGGTGCGATCTTTTAGTCTTGTTAGTGACTAAGGCCGGCATGTTCCTTAGGCAAGACTGATAATTAATAGCCCATAAAGCCAATGGCAACTAAGGGACCTACAGCTTATAGTGGAATCCGAACCACATTTTTGCTATACTCAGCTGGGATTGTATAGTATATTGAATCGTAGACATCCTCCATGTTAAAGCTGCCAGTTTTAGTGTTGAGGTTAATTGAGACATCGACAGAGTGCAATGTTATCTATTGATTTCTTTTAAATAGGCAAAATTTCTAACCAACCAAAATTAAAAGGACAAGTTATTGCAAGCTAAAGGAGAAAAACAAACGTTGATAGCGAAGCACTCTGTCATAGCGGAGCACTCTTTCATAGGGGAGCACTCTGTCATAGTGGAGCACTCTGTCGTAGCGGAGCACTTTGTCAGTGGCTTATTCAAGCCCTATCGTGGTAAAAAATTGGCTACAGCCGGTCCATATACAGTGGGACTCCAACTAGGCCTATCCCATTCGCTTACTTTCCGAATCAAAATGCCTTGATTCTCAAGCTCTTCTCAGTGCAAACTGGTTTACAGAATTACTCACTTCAAACAAATATTAAACCAAACGAATATGGATTTTTATTAGAAAATAACTTAAAGCAAGGTAAATTAAACAATAAGGCTAATCTCTTACAGACAAAATTAAAAACCTAATGCTACAATTTTTGCCAAGGTCCCTTTTTCAAACACAATTTTTCACTCTTAGCTTATAATTCTTTACATCTGAACACCTTAAACAGGTAGACCATATGCGCCCTTTGTCAACAAACAAATAGTAATAATTTTACTGTTGTTGAGAAAACATTTAAAATAATATTATCAAATTGCATTGGCAGCCGCTAAGATCTCGACCTGTGAGACGTCTAGGCTGGGCAGCCGACAGCCGTACATGAGGAAGCTACTGAGTCTTGTCCGAGGCAAGATGGAGACTAAGACGGTAGACATCACCATGAAGTTTACCCTCAGTGCTTTGTGGAACCTCACAGGTAATCAAACTTGTCTTTTTATCTGTAGCTTGATTTTCTCGTAATTTTAGATTTAAAATTAAAATGACAGTAAACGAGTAAACCCTCCTACTCTAATGGGACGGGCCCCTAGGTTAGATAACCTAAATAAGGTTGACTGAATGGGAAACTATGGAATAAAATAGCCTACTGTAGAAATTAATTTATTATATTATGTCTTAAAGATAAACTCAAGTGCTTAATTTCAGTTATTGCCTTGTTTTAATTTTTTTCTCATAAAACATAAAAATATTCTCTACTCAAATAACAATTAAAGTATGCAACATGATTGTCAACTTGTGTACCTAAATATATTAACTGTGGCATAGCACAGAGAAGTAAGGAGGGTGTCTAGCACTATTGCTGGTGTCTAGGTCCAAGTCCCGCACCAGCCCCTTACCCTCATGGAGGAAGACCCTGCGCCCTGTGCAATAGGATTTTCCACTCGTCCTTGCTTGTCATAAGCATATTTCCAATACACACCAGAGCTGAAAGTACACGGTTGTCCCATAAGCTTGTTTCCTCTGTACCTTACTTATCTCTGGGCATAGAAAGACAATCCGTCTCTTGTATACTACAGTACTTCATATTTTAGAAACTGTTAGGAATACTTTATATAAAACTCTCACAGAATTACTGTATTCATAAAAACTCACAACCACACTCTAAAACTTACAAAAAAGTCAATCAATTTTTATTTGATCTTTTTCTGTTGTAAATTTTTTGCGCATTACAAAATTAAATTAGCAAGGACAGATTTCTGTTTTATCACTGCAATAAGGATGAAAACGGAAGTCCCTAGATTCCTGGAAAAAGTCGGTCAACCCAACCGGTTTTAAAACTCAGGGTGGATGGGCACTGTTTTATGCCCAAGCACAGGGGGTAATCTAGGGTCGGTTAAGAGAGGGTGTGACTTTAAGCAGCTGGAATACCTTTTCCTCATGCTTACAGATGAGTCTCCGACGACGTGTATAATGTTCCTCAACGAGGGAGGCTTGGACCTGTTCCTGGGAGTGCTTGTGGCGTTCCCAGGAGAAGCAACGGTGGAGACTAAGGTGCTCGGGCTGATCAACAACATCGCGGAAGTGCCTGAACTGAGGACTTATCTGCTCAAGGCTGCGTTCATCGATCTTCTCAGGTAAATCCTCGGCAACAGCATTTCATCTGTTTGGCCAGTTGTGACAAGTTAAGGGGAAGATGAAATGGGTTGCTGACTTTAATGTTATGAATAAATGAAAAATGAAATAAACAAATGAGGATATTGTGCTATTCAAACTTTGATACTAGAGCACTAGATCAGGCTTCCCGTGTATATAAACCAGCTGTAACAGATTCCTTTTTTCAAAAAGACTTGAATGAGTCGCACACAGAGTATGCTACAGTCTAATTTATACTTTCTATTTTTGACCCTTTGATATTCAATGTGACATCAAATATGCTTTAGTGTATGATAAGCTCTTTTCCCAGTCTGGCTCAGTAGAAGTTTGGTATATGATGGGAATCAGTTATATACAGCAACACACTCTCAGTGGCTCACTCAACTTGTGACGCATAGCGGCACGCTATATTTTTTTATAGTGTGTGCAGTTCGCGAAGCCGGGCTGCATGTTCATCTCGTTGCCTGCCGCGACTGCATCAATGCTCTATCCCCACCTTTCCTAGTTTTTGTCCTCCTTCTTCGTCAACCGGCATCTGGACAGAAAAACCTCTCCGGAAAACACCAGGCATTCTCTCGATATGATGGATAAGTTAATTGATAGTTAATAAGTAGTAATAAGTTCAAATTATGGTTGGCTAAGTCAGGTAACAAGCGGGGAGCCCTTCTGGCTCGCCCGACTGGTGAAATGTAGGAAACAAATGTTAGCCGGGTTCGCTACCCTTAAGGTAGCGGACCTTCTCAAACCTGTTAGTTAAACCACATGTTCCCAGAATGTAGCTTAGCAATTATCCATCAATTTCATACATATTAGCCACTCAATATTCAATCTGCATATTATTTTCCCTCACTCATCAATATTAGTAAGTAATTTCCCAGGTTCAGTTCATAGTTTGAAGGATAGGTTAATATTTAAATAGTTAGTTTAATTGGTTCAATCACAGCTGGCTAGGCAAGTGTTCTGATCTGGGTAAAAGGTCTCCGTCCCTCTGGTCCCCAGCAATCTTCCTAATTTTATTGGTAGCAGGCAGATTCAGCACGCTTATGTTAAGTTTGGTCCAGACACACCTTCTCCTAACCTATTACATTACCCCGTTTATTCCCTCCTGATTACCCTAATTTCCCTCCTCCATCCCATACCTTAACCCAGTAGTACCCCCACCTCAAACGGCCCCCTGCCACATATGGTAGCAGAGCGTGGTTCCAAGGTCACATCAACCATCTCAACGTTTTGTATCAAACCGCGAGTCTCCGTCGACATCCCAAACTCAGGGAAACTCCAAAGGGGAGCACCGTTAGGCACCGCAGCGCTTCCCCTTGTTCAGTCTGTATGTCAGGTGCCCAAAAGGCAAAATTTGGTCAACAAACCTAAGGGTTCCCCAAGCATTCCGCCAAACGAGCTTTGTTACATCACCCTAAATTTTAGGGGAATTGTTAAGGAAGCCCTTATAGATACCGGATCTTCGTTTTGTTTGTTGTCATCTGAAACTTATCAGCTCTTAAAGCGACATACCAGCGCAGTCGTCAGTAAACACCCGACAACATTTTCAGCAATATCCGCAGCCGGCGAACCCATAAATTTCAAATTTGCAGCAAAGATTCATTTCAAAATAAAACACCTTTCTTGGACGTATCAATTTTTTGTCACTGATAAATTACCAGTTCCCATTTTGATAGGGTCTGATTTCTTAACAAAAACCAAGGCACTAATCAACATGTGCACTCACTCTCTTAGTTTTCCGTATGGATCACCTGGATCCCCGACAGCCTTTTCACTCATTTGCACTCCAATCACCGAGCAGAAAGAACTTTCCTTCAATATGGGGGAAAATTTAAATCCCCAACAACGCCAAGTTGTCTCTCAGTTGCTTTCAGAATTCCCTGAGACCATCACTAGCAAGTTAGGGCGAACAAACCTCTTAAAGTATCATATCCGCATCAAGGAAACCAAAGTTGTGCGAAACAAACCGTATCAGTACGCCCCTCCCAAGCTTCAACTTATGCGGCAACACATCGACGAACTGCTACAAAAGGGAGTTATTAGACCCTCCACGTCACAATATGCCTCCGCCGCCTTTCTAGTTCCCAAAAAGGGTGGGAAAACTCGCATGGTCGTCGACTACAGAAATTTGAATTCCATTTTGGAACTTGACGCCACGCCAATGCCCACCATAGAAAGCGCCTTTCAGCATTTAGGCCAGGCTCGTTGGTTCACACTCCTTGATTTGAACTCGGCATACAACCAAATTCCCCTGGCCGAAGAGTCTAAGCAATTCACGTCTTTTGTTGTTCCTTGGGCTCAATATGAGTTCAATTTCCTCCCTTTTGGTCTTGCTTCTGGTAGTATGGTTCTCACCTCCTTGATTGACAAAATTTTTGGCGACATAAAGTTCAAATACATTTACAATTTTTTCGACGACTTGTGTGTATATAGCGATTCAACCTTTGAAGACCATGTGGAAAAGGTCAGATCAGTAATCCAACGCCTCTGCGACTCAGGACTAACTGTCAATCCGGAAAAGATCACAGTAGCCTCCAATAAAATTCAGTTCCTTGGCCATGTTTTTTTCCAATCACACTATTTCCATCCACCCTGACAGGACACGACCAATAGATGAATTTCCCATCCCCAAGAACATCAAACAGTTGTCCCGCTTCCTAGGAATGACAGCCTTCTACGCCCGTTTTATAAAAGATTATGCATCAATAACGGCACCTCTGAATCAGCTAAAGAAAAAGGGTGTCCCTTTCGTTTTTGGCCCCGACCAGATCACAGCCTTTCAAGCCTTAAAGAAGGCATTGGTTTCCTCCACCATCCTCCGCATGCCCGATTTCAACCGTCAATTCGTTGTCCACACGGATGCTTCCGGCTCATCAATCGGAGCAGTCCTTCTTCAGCCCCATGGTGATCAGTTGTTCCCGGTTTCCTATGCTTCCCCAGCTCTAAATAAGCACGAGCTCAACTACTCTACACTTCAACTCGAATGCCTTGCAGTAGTCTTTGCCTTGCAGAAATACCATCAGTACTTAGAACACCGAGAGTTCGAGCTTCACTCGGACTGCTCAGCCCTCACTTGGCTTCTTAATCACCCCCGTCAGATCGGCAAGATTGCACGTTGGATTTCTTTCATCAACTCCTTTCAGTTCAAAATTTACCACATTCGTGGAAGGGACAATGTTATCGCGGATTGCCTGTCCCGACTCTTTGAAAACACAGAACCAACAGAAGTTACACCCCCCACAACACAACCATCAATTTTATCTCTTTTCTCTTTACCCGAGGCCTTCAAGGACATCTCAAAGCATCAACTCGATGATCCCGACCTCAGGAAAATAATTAGATCCGCAAACAAACCTCCAAATTATTCAGTTGACAATAACACCCTTCTTTACCGTCTTCCGAACCAAACAAAACCCAGAGTAGTTGTTCCTTCCAAGCTTTTCGATCTTTTATTTGCCTACTACCACGAGTCTCCCACTTCAGCCCATTTAGGCATCAGCAAGACCCTTGCCCGCATCGAACCCTTTTTCTGGGCACCAGACCTCAAAACCGTCATCGCTGATAAGGTTCGAGCTTGTGTCAAATGCCAAAGGTGCAAGCAGGCACCAAACACAAAGGTGGGGAAACTCTATTCTGAAATAGTAACTCAACCGTGGGAGAAAATGTTCATCGACCATATTGGCCCTCTGCCACTCACTCTCAATCGAAACCAGTACATCCTAACCGTAGTGGATTCCTTTTCTAAGTTTTGCCTCATGATCCCTGTCAGGAATACCAAGGCCCAAACCACCGCATCAGTGCTAACCAAGCAAGTTTTCTCAATCTTTGGTCCTCCAAAATTCCTAGTTTCCGACAACGTCTCCTCCTTCAAGTCAGTAACAGTCAAAAACCTTTGCATGGGACTAGGCATTCAACACATCTACACCAGTCCCTATTACCCCAACCCTTCCCACGCCGAAAGGGTCAACAAACAAATAAAAATAGCCATCCGAATTTTCCACCATGAACACCAAAAACGCTGGGATCAGGAATTACACTGGTTCCAGCTAGCATTCAACTCTGCCCGTCACGACTCCACCAAAACTTCCCCAGCCCGTTTATTCCTTGGTCGAAACATATCCCATCCTTTAGAGCTCCACTGGAATCTAGACAGGCTAATCGACGACCAGGCTTCCCCACAGTCTTCAAATGAAGAGTGGGGAAGAGCCGTCGAGAACCTCATCAGAGCTAGACAGCTTAGGCATTACATTACATTACATTTTACATTTACATTTGTTGTCATGAGAGCCGAAGCCCCCTGACTGCTTACCCGGTACCTATCCTTCAGGACATACCCGGGCCCCATGATGTAGGCCGAAGCTTACGCATCAACCTTTAGCACATCATGGGCGGATGACTTAAGGTCATCAGGCTCGCCGGCTGCCGAAGCAGACCCTTCGGAAAGAGGGTTGCCCCTCAATCCTAACCAGGGATTCCGGCTGCTTGTTTAAGCGTCACTCCACCTGGGTTCCACTAGGTCGGAACCTAGAGGTCCATAGTAGAGCGCCCCGACGCATTTAGTGCAAGCAACACTCGGGACCTATCTCATCCCTGACAGGCAGAACCCGCCATCAATAGCCAGGAGGAAGGGGACCATCAGCACGCTGACAGGGGGAACCCCAACCTCCCATTTACACCGCTGCCCGATCGAGGCCTGACCCATTGCTGGGAACCAGAGATATCCAGAGCGATAGATCCCCAGATACCCCTGGCGGGCTCGGACCCAGCACCCGATCTACTTCGTTTGCCCGTCAGACCCAACATCACTGCCAGGCCATCAGGGTTTCCCAAAAGGAGGCAGGTATAGAAGTGGGACCCACCCGGATGAACCTATCCACCAGAGGTGGCGACACCCTTGACTCAATTGAGGTTCCGGGAAGAACCCCCCACACTCAAGATAACCATACCGTCCGTGCTCAGAGACAGGGATAGGTTTGCATAAGTACCTACAAACCGTTGCCCTCACACTGCGGAAAGTTACGTTGCCCTTGAGTGTCCCCGTGAGCTGCGGGTACTTGCCCGTTTTCACCTCCAGGAAAGGTTACTTCCAAAGTCGAGGATTTGCCCACTGAATGCTGGTCGCACACAACAAGCAGGCCAAAGCCCAAAGAACCACAGACACAGGTAGGTTAGAGATTATGATGTACTTCCATCTCTCCTAGAGCTAAACACCCCTCCATCCTGGATAAAGGAATGTCACTGGGACCCGATGCCCAGTCGACCATGTCTGTGGCCAACTTGAAAATGCCGATACCAACACGGAGCATTTACCTCCCCTCTGGGGGCTAGGTATTTCACCTCCCAGGACGAGGCTACTTCCAAAGTCGAGGATATGCCTCACAAAATGTCAGTCGAACACAACAGGTAGGACTCAGTCACAACCACAGTTACAGGTAGATGAGGAGAGGCGGAATTAACGGCGTCACTGAGAGCTAAACACCCCCCCCACCCTGAATGGAGGGAATGTCACTGGAGGCTCCCCCTAAGGGGCTGGCGCTTACCAGTCGTCCATAACTGTGGTCTACCTGAAGTGCCGGGTCTGACACCGGGCAGTTACCTCCCCTCTGGGAGAGCTAGGGTCCGCGTGGTCGCCCAGGCCACGAACCCACGCAAGCGTGAGCCCCCTGCGGTTAGACAGCTTAGGCAGCAGAAATACGATCTGGACAGATTGCCCAACCCGTACAAGACCGGGGACTGGGTAATGTTCAGAGAACATCACCTCAGTAGAGCTGCCGATGCCATCAACCAAAAATTGCTCCCTGTCTGGTCCAAACCTTGCGTCATTGAAGCATTTTCGTCCCCAGTCACTGCACGTTTGGTAAATCCATCAACAGGAAAATTCATTAGAAATGCACACGTGTCACATCTGAAACGATTTTTTCAGCCACAATTTTAAAGAAACAACAAGATCAATCTCTTTACCCAGATCAGAACACTCTGCTAAAGTGATATTAGGTTAAGTCTTCTCAATCTGTCGCTGTCCCCTCCAACGCCCGGGGGAAAGTGAGTCTCGGGGTATCCTTCCTTAGGATGGGCTGCCCTACATGTCTTCCTCCGTGCGTTGTCGGCCAAATCTTTTACCCCTCCCTCTTCGTCTCTCGCACCCTCACTGAGTTCAGTAAAGAATTTTTTTTATTGAATCACGTTTTTGGTGATTACTTTCCACGGGAGATTTAATTTTATTTTTTATTTTGCTTATTTTTACCCCCGTAGGAAAGGGCTCAGTGATGGCACCTTCTGTGGCGACCTAGCTAGTCGAGTGTTTAGAGACAAACTCTCTTTCTATTCTTTCCTTTACCTCCCTTATTTTCTTTTCTTACTTCTTAGCTTAATTAGTCACTAAGGTAGAGTTAGTTAGATTTAGGGGAGAAATAGTTACCAGTTTAGTTAAGAAACTCAGTACTTTTATTTTTTACAAAAAAACAAACGAACCGGAAATCTTGCCTCTCAAGGGAAATACTTGATAAGGAAACAATCTCCAGAATCCCAAGAATACCTATTCCCACCTTTTTCTAGCGCTTACCGACGCGCAATTTTCTGCATGCGTAATAATTTGCATGCGAAACGTTCTAAATAAAAAAAAAAAAAAAAAAAAAAAGGTTTTAACAAGAACAGTTTACTATCCTTCCAAACTCCTTCAACACACAGACCCCCAACGAACCCATGGTTCACCTTTTGAGTCCGAGCCAACCCGTCAGTGATCGGACCTCCACCTTGCGACCAACCCTTCTTCATTTCCACAACGACAGTCACCTTGAAAATAATTTTTTTTACGATCATCTGCGATCTGATTAAATATTCATTTCCCCCAGCATTATTTAATAGAAACCAGACAACTGCACAATCAAAGCAACAAAAAAAAAAGTAATAAATAAATCAAATGAAAGAGCAAAACTCAATTAACAACTCTACAATTTTCCCGCATACCAATCAATCATGAAATATCGTGCACATCTGTTTTGGACCACAAGAGACATTTACCTTCTACATCCCCCATCATCAGTCAGCGATGCTCCGGCCTTGTCCGCATGAGTCATCAGCCAGCACACCTTGGGCGCAGCCAGCGATGCTCCAGCCTTGTCCGCATGAGTCATCAGCCAACACACCTTGGGCGCAGCCTGCGATGCTCCGGCCTTGTCCGCATGAGTCATCAGCACACAACATCTCTTTGCCTACACTCAGCCTGCTGCCTCAACACTTAGCCCATACCATCAGCACCTCTCAAGACCTGCATCACCAGAAGACACACCAGCTGATCTCAAATTCCCCCACAGTGCACCAGCAATGCCTTAAGAAGAAAACCTATTAAAAAAAAAAAAAAAAAAAAAAAAAAATCTTTTGTGCGTGCAGTTGTCCGTCCCTTTTTATTTCACAACAGAAAGCAATTCAATTCCAATTTTTGCCAGGTTAGGGAAACAAACTGTCGTCCCCACAATGCCTTCCTCTTTTCGCAGGGGGGGTGGATCCCGCTCTCTGCCGTGGTTGGTTCGGGAAAGTCCGGTGGTCCGAGGTGCCTATTACAGCCAGGCTGGTCAGAACCTTCCACATCTGGAAGCAAACCGAACGACAAACTTCCCCACAAAAAAAAAAAAAAACACACCAAACCAAACCCTTTCACCAACCTTCAAAAAAACTGTTCTGTTCTTTTCTTTTCTTTCGTCGTAAGGGGGGTGGTTGTGACGCATAGCGGCACGCTATATTTTTTTATAGTGTGTGCAGTTCGCGAAACCGGGCTGCATGTTCATCTCGTTGCCTGCCGCGACTGCATCAATGCTCTATCCCCACCTTTCCTAGTTTTTGTCCTCCTTCTTCGTCAACCGGCATCTGGACAGAAAAACCTCTCCGGAAAACACCAGGCATTCTCTCGATATGATGGATAAGTTAATTGATAGTTAATAAGTAGTAATAAGTTCAAATTATGGTTGGCTAAGTCAGGTAACAAGCGGGGAGCCCTTCTGGCTCGCCCGACTGGTGAAATGTAGGAAACAACAAAAATGAAATGAAGGTAGCGGACCTTCTCAAACCTGTTAGTTAAACCACATGTTCCCAGAATGTAGCTTAGCAATTATCCATCAATTTCATACATATTAGCCACTCAATATTCAATCTGCATATTATTTTCCCTCACTCATCAATATTAGTAAGTAATTTCCCAGGTTCAGTTCATAGTTTGAAGGATAGGTTAATATTTAAATAGTTAGTTTAATTGGTTCAATCACAGCTGGCTAGGCAAGTGTTCTGATCTGGGTAAAAGGTCTCCGTCCCTCTGGTCCCCAGCAATCTTCCTAATTTTATTGGTAGCAGGCAGATTCAGCACGCTTATGTTAAGTTTGGTCCAGACACACCTTCTCCTAACCTATTACATTACCCCGTTTATTCCCTCCTGATTACCCTAATTTCCCTCCTCCATCCCATACCTTAACCCAGTAGTACCCCCACCTCAAACGGCCCCCTGCCACAAACTGAGCTCAATCAATCAATGAATTTTCTTTATTGATATTTCTTTAAGAAAAAAAAGTAGTGTCATATTGTGATTCAGTTGATTTTCATTCTAAAACTAGCTACATTTAACACGGAACGAAATTTATACTCTCCGTAGTCATTGGCAAGAGCTCTGCAATATTAAATGTTGTTCCAGGAACCTGCTCCACTCGTCCCAGATAGACGTGAGCTACTTTGCCGCAGGGATCATGGCACATTTGGCGTCACAGGGGAAGAAAGCGTGGCAGGACAGTGGAGCAGAGCTGTCGTGGCAGGACGCCCTGTGTGACCTTGGGGCCGTGGTCGCCGCGTGGCAGCCGCCCGAGGGTGAGATGGTGGCGTACAGGTCGTTCCATCCGTTCTTGTCTCTGCTGCAGTGCTACGACGCTCCTCAAGTGCAGCTGTGGGCGGTGTGGGCGATACACCACGTGTGCACTAAGAATGGTACTTACTTCTTTTTTGTGGATCTACACAATTTTTTTTTTTTTTACGAGTAAGGAAATGGGATTTAAACCCACATTCGCCTTTTTGTTAGAGATCATCATTAATTGGTAGTCCCAACTATAAATGGCATCTAGATCCAGAAAAAACCCCATTTGAGATCGAACAAGCTACCTTCAGATTTGAAGGGGGGCACTTACAACCACTAGGCTACCCAGACAATTTGAGGATCGAGTTGTGTGTTAACAAGAGCAGGAAGTTCAGAACTTCTTTCATGCCTTAACCCTAAATTTTGTATTAAACATGTTGTTAAAGTTTTTATATGTATTTGTGTTTATCTTACGGATTAGCACTTTTTATATTTTACCAAGGGGACAGTCCAAACTTTGGTCACTAGTTATGTACCATCAGATAGTTTTATATCAATGTAGTTAACAGTTATTAAGTTAACTAGCTGGCGCGACAGACGTCGTCCTGTCCTAATGTGGTTTTATGTCAATGGTCGTTCATTTTCAAGATGAGCTCGCTCGCATGGCTCAATCACGTCCGGTTGAAGTTCGTTTGCTACGCTTACTCACCTTTAAGTTGGAGCTCGTTCGCTGCGCTCTCTCACCTTCAGATTAGCTCGTTCGCTATGCTAACTCGCCTCCAGGTTAAAGTTCGTTCGCTACGCTCACTCACCTTTTGGTTGCAAATTAGCTATTATCATAAATTTAAAAAAAATAATAGTGCTGCACCCTGTTGGTAAACCTATTACCTTTTTAATGCTATTGAACATCACAGAATCAAATTGTTTGGTTGAACCAGCTGTTAAGATTCTTTAATTCCATTTAAATATGAGTACTCATAAGGTTAACATGGGAAACTCCAGAGCCACTAGGGCGGAGCCCTTTTGACGGATCTGCACCAAACTTCACACAAACCATCCTTGAATAATGCTTAATAATGCCTGAAAGTTTCATTACAATCTGTCGAGCGATTTCGGAGTCCATAAAGGACAAACAAACAAACGAACAAACATACATACATTGGATTTTATATATAAACTAGCTGGCCCGACAGACGTCGTCCTGTCCTATTGTGGTTTTATGTCACATGCTCGTTCATTTTCAAGATGAGCTTGTTCGCATGGCTCAATCACGTCCTGGTTGAAGTTCGTTCGCTACGCTCAATCACCTTTAGATTGGAGCTCGTTCGCTGCGCTCACTTGCCTTCAGGTTAGCTCGTTCGCTACGCTAACTCGCCTCCAGGTTGAAGTTCGTTCGCTACGCTCACTCACCTTTTGGTTGCAAATTAGCTATTATCATAAATTAAAAAAAAATAATAGTGCTGCACCCTGTTGGTAAACCTATTACCTTTTTAATGCTATTGAACATCACAGAATCAAATTGTTTAGCTGCACCAGCTGTTAAGATTCTTTAATTCCATTTAAATATGAGTACTCATAAGGTTAACATGGGAAACTCCAGAGCCACTGGGGCGGAGCCCTATTGACGGATCTGCACCAAACTTTACACAAACCATCCTTGAATAATGCTTAATAATTGCTAAAAGTTTCATTACAATCTGTCAAGCGGTTTTGGAGTCCATAAAGGACAAACATACAAATATACAAACATACATTGGATTTTATATATATAGACTAGTGGCTTTTAGGGGCAATAGCCCCTATATATGTATAAATATTTTGTCTCATGGGTTGAACCTTGAACCATTGGGTTGATCTCCATTTGTCAACTCGATCGTTTAACATTTTTGTATACAATATGTATAATAATTATTACATGCCTGCATAATGCATTTTGCTATCTGCTCTGTTTAAAATAACAGTTCCAAAAGACTGTTCATCCGGTATTATAACAACTGTCTAATCATTAATACAACTAATGATCATTTTCAATTATAATCTTCATGACTATTAATTAAATATATATATAAATCTCTTTGAATATAGACAAATTCACTTAGATTAAACACATAGAGATAACGTCTTCCTCCAGATTGTAAAATGCTAATTACAATGACAGAAAAATATTGTATTTTGTATTTAGTTTATAACAAAATCTCTCTGAAAACAACATTTTTGTTGTATGGTATCCATTTTAATTGATTCCTTCGTCTTTATTTGATTCTAGTACTATTTTGACATCATCTGGCCGCCTTACCTGGTTAACATAAAGTTGACCATGGGTAAACACTATTTTTTTCTTCAAATAAATGCCAACTTTTGTTCGGGTTCGGCCTCGTCCTTTGCTTTAATAATAAGTAATATTGAAAGCTAATCGCAATGGGAATTGAATACTTGTAAACTTAAACAGCATATCAGGATCTATAGATATTAGTTTTATTTTCGGCATGGAAAAATAAGTCCCCTTTGCCTACTCCAGTAACCACTTCTAACTTTACACTTTGTTCAGACATACCTAACACAACAAATCGTACTCCATTAAACAATCCAGACCCTTAAAATTAGGGAAAAGTCTATTTCAAATTTATAATAGTATGCATATTACAGTACATATTACATATCATATGCTTTAAATAAAGTTAAACCACATGTTTTAAAGTAAACAAAGCACATGACCTAGATTCCCATGTTATTTAAATGTGAATTATTTTATTCCGTAACGACAGTTTGGTGCATAATTAAGAAAAATGAATATTTTTCCCCAAAATTTCATGCTGAGACCTTTAAAATGAGGCCTCTCCCAGCTTTCTACGTCCTCCCGTTCGCTCACAATTTCATTGTAAAATTTTGGGCTTACGGAATTAGATATATAGATAGATTGTTATTTTATTTGTATTGAACTTATTTTACATTGAACTTATTTTGATAAATCTCATAGCCTCAAGATACTGCCCAATGCTGGAAGCGGACCAGGGCAGCCAACTGTTGCGACAGATGTACAGTTGTACCAACATCGACCCTCGAGTCAAGGACATTTGTGCAGACATTCTCAGTTTACTGAGGTAAATCTAAAAAAAAAACTAAATCTGTTTTTATCAGGTTAATTGTTTATGTAAAAGACCTACCCAAGATAGTGAAAAACCAATGCTATTTTAGCTTGTGTAATATTGTAGAAAATTATTTTTATTTTTATTGCATTTTATTAACCAGTTAAGTATTAATAGGAGACGTTGACATTTTCTACTATCACTATTTTGCTTTTGTCGATCTACCAAACAATCACTCTCTTGGTAAAACTACAAAATATTTCTCATTCCATTTCAGTATCACCTTTATTCTCCATTCAATAAAAATTATTCAAGTTGACTAAAAACATAAATAGAAGTAGTAAAGATCATTTGACAAAATAACAAAGCCAACCCTTTATCATATAATTTTATTTCCAATTTCATCGTTCAGTATTAAAATACTATATCCTGACAACTTAAAAAATAGACTTTATATAATATTTTAATATTTCAGTAAGTTACTGTATTTAATTGATGCGTTAAACTGTTTCAGGCATAACAGTGGAACAACCGTCTGTGAAAGCTCACCATGACAGAAACACCAAAGTGAACCTAACCTAAAAGCTGACCATATAAATATTTCATAGATTATGTTATTGTAAAAATCTGACTATATGAAATCATCTTTACAAATTATTTATTTTGTATGTAGTTGTATATTATTGTTATTTTTTGTGTATATCTATATATAAAAGTTGTACAATTATTAATGATTGTGTTTTTTCCATCGTGTTGATTAAAATAAGATAGCCATTAATATTTATTGTCATAACCTTTATTACTGGTTGTGAACCTTTCCTTTACCGTTATTCTATTTTTTCACCTTTAACAATAAGCGTCATTTCTGTACAACTGCTCTTGCAACTACTGTACCTACATAAATTGTCTATTGGTTTAATTTCATTGGTCAATTAGAGGTGGCTATGGTTAAATTCAAGCGTTGAAAGGAATGGGAAACACTGGAACAGTTGATCTTAGTCTTAGTATCATTAAGTGTTGCCAACTTATTTTCAAGCGTACACGTCTTACGTGCCTAATAAAAGCACAGTGTTTTGTGTTGTTTGGTTGGAATACTGGAGTGCGGCAAAAGTAAGTAAATGCAGCAATTAGCTACTTTGCGTGCTAAAATTAGTACAAAAAAAATCTGCTTTGTCAGGTAACAGTAGGAAAAATATTTTGCGTAGCTCTATATATTTAGTGTAGGTCTCTATGCTGTTTGGTCTCTACACAATTATAATCTTATATTTTTTTACATATCTGCAATCCAATACAATACAATATTGGCTGGGTATGTCCAGCTTTTGCTGCGCGAGCCAAGTAACATATTTGGAATAGTAAAAATATTACTCGCTATTAAATTTTGCACGTTACAAGTTAAACTTTCTTAACGAACCTCACGATGGTGTTACCGTGTATAACAAGTAACCTGAAGTCTATTAAACCTGTTAGGACCTATAGACACTAAACGAGTTTTTATCACCTATCATGCAGTTCTAAAAGTAACAATTGTGGTACATATGTTTCGGCGAGATGCCATCGTCAGACACTTCAGTCCAGGGAATTGAATCCGCTTGATTAGCTTTGTTGATGTGTAAATACAGACACACATTCAAAAAACAACACATACAGATACAACACAAGCAGGAACAGACTGTCGGAGGGTTCAAGTCATAGCGCTGTCTGGCCAAGAGGATTTGTGATATGGACTTTGATGGGAGAGAGACAAGGTTGATCTCTGGCATATCCACAAAAAGTTATTGTTTTTGGACTCATTTTAATGACTTTAAAATCCTCCTGGGAGTTAATGACTTTCTTCACTATAATAATGCCACTGTTTGGACAAAGAAAAAAATCATATAATCATCAGCTAACGAGCTTTAATTTTGCCCAATTAAGTAAACTACCCTTTATATGGTACTAGCTGTACCCGCGGGCTTTGCCCCGTTTAACTTCATACGTGAGCTCGTTCGCATGGCTCAATCACGTCCTGGTTGAAGTTCGTTCGCTACGCTCACTCACCTTTAGGTTGGAGCTCGTTTGCTGCGCTCACACGTCAAGGTTGAAGTTCGTTCGCTACGCTCACTCACCTTTACGGTTGCAGCTCGTTCGCTACGCTCACTTGCCTTCAGGTTAGCTCGTTCGCTACGCTACCTCGCCTCCGGGTTGAAGTTCGTTCGCTACGCTCACTCACCTTTTGGTTTAAAATTAGCTGTTGTCAAATATTTAAAAAAATAATAGTGCTGCACTCTGTTGGTAATCCTTGTAACTTTAATGCTATTGAACATCATAGAACAGAACCAACTTGTTTAATTGAAACAGCTGTTATGATTCATTAATTCCATTTAAATATGAGTGCTCATTAGATTAACATGGGGAACTCCAGAGCCACTGGGGCGGAGCCCGTGAGTCTGATCAGAATAAAAACCACTTAGTTTTCCTATTTAATGCCTAAAGAATCAGTGTACCAAATTTCAGCCTTCTAGGTAAGTGGGAAGTGGGAGAATTAGTGATGAGTGAGTGAGTGAGTCAGTCAGTCAGTCAGTCAGTCAGTCAGTCAGTGAGGGCTTTGCCTTTTATATATATAGATACCTATATATGGAGACAGTTGCATCAAAATTGTATTTCTAAATATACTTTGTGGAGTGTACTCATTAAATGACTCAGGAACAGTCCATATACTGCTACCAATATAGGTACATGAGGATTCTGTGAGGAGTTACAGGTGCTTTTAACAAAAAAGTCTATAGGAAAGGGGATTGTTTTGACTTAACACCACTATCAGTTAAAAAATGCAGCATTGTGCGTAAGCGCCTATCGAATATGGCTTAGAGTCTTCCTTCAGCATGAACGTTTTAGTACGTAATGAAGATGGCGTAAAAGAATAATTGTGAGGGGGCCAAGAGAAGCGAAGGCGTTGGTCTTTGCCCTAGATACCAGATACTAGTGCTGACACCACTTAAGTGCGCCATTGAATTTCCTCCTGTACCTTATTTATCTTCGGTGTAGATATGATATACCATATTGATAATAAAATTAATTGCCTAATTTTGATAATTACTACTGTGGAAATCAATACTAAGTAGGTCAATGCTTATAGAGGGGTTGTAGTGCTACATTGAACAATCTGGCATAACCGACATTGATTATCGCCATTATCGGGATTTTAATAAGTCCTGGTTGGATCAAATGGAGCCGTTCACACGAGTGTAGGGCGACGACTAGCTAGCCGCGTTCGAGCTTGGTGTCCCAAAACATGTCGGGCCCCAATTCCCAATCACTCATGGCAGCTACCCAGTCATTCGCTCTAGTGGCGTAGCAGTACACCGCAGCCTTATGGGAGCTTTCAAACGAGCGATCAGGTAGTCGCGCTTCAGCTCGCATCCTTCCCTTTGTTCTCATTGTCCACCAGTAATGGATCCGAGTGGTTTTGATATCAAAATTTTCATCTAATCCGTGGACATCATGTCGCTTGTGTGAACCGGTATATATCTTGTGGTCCACTAACCAAGCAGTCGGGCTTACCTAGTCGTCAGCTAGATAAGTCGCTCTTGTGAACCGCAGGCCTAAAAGACAATAACAAGCTGTAATAAACCTACTCAAAGCATTTTCACTAGCCCACACCTTTTTCACTCATGTTTGGGTTAAAATTCACCATAACCATAGGGTGCACACCTGTCTTAAATATTAACCATTGACTAAAGACATTACAAATAGAAAATAGAGATCCTATAACGAATCAAATAGTATTTTAAAAAACACAACTAGGATTCTGAAAAGATGGGCACAATTATTGGTTAAAATACATCTATATATAATCATAATCAATGATGGGTACGTTGCCCCCGGAATTTATCAGTACCGTAAGTTAATCAGCTGACTGAGGACTGCCGACTGATAGAGACCAAAAGACCAAACACAACACTCATGTATTCGTGATTGTAATAATGTAGTAAACGAAATCTAAGCAGCAGAGAAGTGTAGTGTAATAGATTGTTTTGGTTAACTAACAGGTGTACAATACAAAACAAAACAATCTAACACCTGCTCCTGCTGAGCTGAGTTGAGTTGAGTTTTATTGAAGTTGTTGTTTTGTTTTAGTTGGATTGGATTGATTAGTCAGGTGAATGGCGGTGCTTCAAAATTTAGTTTTGTGGAACATTTTGTTATTTATATTCTTTATAAGTAAACCATCTATCAATGGTCAAATGAATGATGTGTTGGAACTGAAAAATAGCACTATTGTAATTTCAATTCTCGTCAGGAATAAAGCACATACACTCCCATACTTTTTAACATGTCTGGAGAGGTTAGATTATCCAAAAGATCGGATAATGCTGTGGTGAGAAATTAAAGCTTTGTTTTTTTAGCTTTAAACATACATTATTATAGCCTAATTCAGGAGTCTTTGACAATTATTATTTTTTAAATTTCCTTCGGCTATGAATTAGTTTTAAATATTACCTAAGGCCTAGGCCTAAGTTACTAACTTACTTAGATTTATGTTCATAATTTCTTCCGATTGATTTAGATACTTAGTTAACAAGTTAGGTTTACATACTTAAACGTCGTCAATTCTATTAGGCTACCTTATTAACGGTTCTTCACCTTTACCCCATGGGGGATTGATGGCGTCAATATATATAGCCTAATATATAAAAGGCCTAGTCTCAGACAACTAGTGTCGGTACATTAAACTTCCATTTCAAGCGAATACAGGAAACGTACATTAAAACAAGTAGGCCTAGGCCTAACTTAAGTATGTGGCCGGCCATAACACACAATCACAGGTCTAGCCAATGCACCCACTCTACTTAAATCCAATATTTGGTGTAGACCTAGACCTACCTGAGACTACTATAGAATTGATAAACCTTAAGGAATGTTAACTTACCTATTTATTACAACCCTAGCCTACTGTAGAAGTTTCGAAAACCGAATAAGTTAGGCCTAGGCCTACTCGGTACTCAATCTCACAGTTTATGCTGTTGCTCAGTGGACCTATTTTAAATATATGCCTAGGCCTACTGAGATTTTGCAAGTTAAGAGTGTGCAAGTGTTCAAGCCAGTGGCCAATTTTCACCCTATTTCTTTGTGTTTTATTTTGTGTACCATAAATTCTAGAATGACTTATCCAAAATTATACACTAGGCCTATAAGAAAGACAGACGATAAAAGTTCCATGTGGTAAGTTAATTATTTCTTCACTGGAAAGACAACTTAATTGTGCATAAGTTAGTAAGATTTGTAAGGCCAGTTTAAAACATTAGAGGGCTAATTAAGGGGACTCCACGCTGATTTAGAAGCTAAAAAAGACAAAATTAAAAAAAATATCCGATCAGCTTGGATAAATTCTTTTATTATGCTTGCTTATAGCTAGGGCCTAACTGACTTTGAGTTGCCTACTCATCGCCCACTGAACTAACCCAACATAACCGACTACATTGATCTCTTTCTTTAGGATTCGGAGTGATCATAATGAGGACAACTCAGTGGAGATCCTACAGCGTTGGTTGAGTGTTTGGTCCAGCCATTACCATGCTGTAGATGTGGAGGTGGTACCCTCACCTCCCTACCACCCCGGGGAGGACGGTCCTGCGCACTGGCCACACGCACGCTACTCTCACCTCATCAACCTACGTGAACAAGCTCTCAAGTTCAGCCGAGATGTGTGGGCGGACTATGTCTGGGTAGGATATGTGCAGACTATTGTAAGCCTACTTTGTGCTCAGTAGAGTCTTTATAATCAGTTGGAGGTCTTATAGTTTTAGTTCAGTATAGATAATACTTACATTGCCATAAGTTTTTCTTGTAGCCTACTATTTAGGCTCTACTGATGACGCATGATTTAGTTGTGAGTCAAAATGAAATGATAATTTCATTTATTTCATAACTTAATGTGACATAATAAAATAATTGAAGCTAAAAATAATGTGGGGGCTATCCAAAAGGTCAATTACGTTTTTATATCTACCCTGAGGGGTAGGTAAAGTTAGCGCAGCTGTGTAGTCCATTTGTGTTATTTAAGCAGTGCTCCAATATCTTATTTACTATCAAGTAGGGGTTGTTACAGGTTTTCCATTTTGTTTCAGTTTCTAGACTGTGATGTGTTTGTGACAAACCCTCAAACACTTGCTGAGCTTGTGAAGAAGCACCATGCTGTCACTGCTCCGATGTTGCGTTCCGACGGGCTCTACTCTAACTTCTGGTGTGGGATGACTGAAGACTATTACTACACTCGAACTGAAGTAAGATGTCATTTATTAATCATTACTCTCAAAAATACCGCAGCAGCAAACCTGCAGACTAAGCTAATTTTATTTTGTCTGATTGGATTTTTTCTAGAATATTTCCATAAACGAGACATATTTATTCCCAATTTAAATAACACTAGGTATGGTTTAAGACTAGAGTAGTTCTTTTTACTTATCCACCAATAACTATTTGTGAGAATTGTTTTTTCACTCCATTTTTCTTGCCTTGAATAGTTATTTATGTCTATTAAATGCCTATGTAGCAACACTCTAAACTCTTCTAAGCCTGAAGCAATTTGAAAACAGCTCTGGCTAAAGCCTTGTGTTGTAGGATGTGAAGGTGGGACAAAAAAGGTTGTAAAGCAATTATTCAATTTGTTTTGAAGGACTATGAGCCAATACTCAACAGGCAGCGGTCAGGATGTTATGCTGTTCCAATGGTTCACTCGTCAGTGTTGGTAGACTTGCGAACCGTACAGTCTGACAAACTACACTTTGACCCAGTACTAGTCGACGGCTACAATGGACCACACGATGACATCATCACATTCGCTCTATCTGCTAACTTGTCAGGTAACCTCTGTGGTTTAGCTTATAAAGTTATATAGCGAGGTACATGGTTAACACTATTTGTGCTGTCGACATGTTTGAACATAAAAGTTGCATTTATTTCAATGTTAAGCAATTGCGGGAATTCCCGTCATCAGCACCCAACGTGTTAATGTACGTGTGATTGATGTGTTGTGAATGTTGGCGTAATGTATGTAGGTTTGTAGTGAGTCGGTGGCTCAGTCAGTAGCATCACGGACTTCGGGCCCAGGGCAGCGATGTTGTGGGTTCGGATCCTGGTCACTGCCGAAAACATTTTATCAGTACAGTTCACCTTTGTATTGTACCGGATCACTCCTTGCTTTGCTGTACATACGCTCCACACACGGGCAGTTAGTCTATGTGGATGGGCAAGTGCAAGGTTAAAAGAGGCCGCCAACCTCTTAAAAAAAGTTTATTTCTGTGTATATGTACTATCGCAAGATTAAAATTCGTGTTTTATTTAAGCATTTTATTAAATGGTTTTATATTATCAAACTATTAAAACATTAATTGCTTCAGGAACAAAAAACAATATAAACAATTTCATTTTTATCTATTCCTTATAGCACTTCACTACTAGTCCCGAAAGTGACACATTTTGGGCAAGATAGTGGTTTACAAGTGAGCATCAGAATGGAACTTTTGTGAAGAGTAGTGAATGATACTTTTCATCGTGATTCAAATAATCACAATTGATAAAACAACAAAACACTATTTCTCTTTCAAGTTTTCTTATATAGGTAGTTTACAATTTCTTTAAAAGAGAGCTGTCAGATATTTTCTGTGATAAAAGAATACATACACTAGCACTTCTGTTGAGCTAAACGGAAATTTGTTTGGGAAAAGTAATGTAAGACAGGCAAAGACTTATGATTTAATAAAATGGAAAACAATGATTTTTGTAAAGCTCCAAGCTGTACGGGTATGATCTATTTTTGTATACAGAGTGATGAAACATAATACATAAAATACTCTCTCTGTGTAATAATGTTGACTGTAATGTACACATGTTATGTGTAGGTTTGCCGCTGTATGTGTGCAATGATCTGATCTACGGCTATGTTATGGTTCCACTCGAGAGGGATGACACACTTAACTACGACAAGCTGCAACTAACCAACCTGAAACTAGAGATCATGGGTAAAAATTACATTGTTATTTGTCCAACCTTGCAGTATTCACAGCTGATTTATCTGGATTTTAAGATGTTGGATAAAAATGGCTTTAGGTCAAGGTTTTAGATATGAATAGAGGACAAACAACTCAACATCTGAACTTAAGTTCTCAGATGTTTACATAGACGTAACTTCATGGTGGCGCGCTTGAATAGGAATTCACATAAAACCCTTTAACTTTAACCTTCTCCAATACATCCATTACAACAGCTTGCAAAGAACACCAATTGGTGTATACCCCGGAAGATTTTTCATCATTGTTTTTCATTTTTCAAATTGGAAAATGATAGGAAAGTGGGTAAAATGATTTAGAAATACTGCTTAAACTCTATTAAAAAGATGGGTGGGAGCTGCAAAACAGTTGGCCCACGAGCTATTGCGGAATAAGTGTGAGTCACAGTAACTCAAAGTCGAAAAGGACCTCCAGGAAGCCTTCGTTGTTAGGAAGTTTTTCATTGGTTCTTTTCTTTCTTTGTGGGTTTTTTCTATAAGGCTACTTAAATTTCAAGGGTTTTCAAGCTAGAGATTTGTTTGAACTGTAATAAATAATAAATTGGCCTGGAAAACCAAGCGATTCCACTAGAAATGCTGGAAAGAGTATCTAATGGTTCAAGGGACTAAAGAGATGTCAAGTAATAGGCAAGTTCGTCACTTGAAGGACGTTGTTTTCAAGAAATTATAAAATTACTCCATGTAATATAAGCTTTGTTATGATGTGCTATTTATATGTATCCTGGTTTAGAAATGTTAAATTTCTACTATATAAAGATTGTGATGTTGTCATTGTCTCACCTTTTACAAACAGCCTAAAAAATAAAATAACCCAAACAATTTGACAATATAAAACAGGGTTGGTTTTTGTAGTTGAAAGCCCGCCACTACCAGTGAGTGAGCTACTAGCAGACTACACCAGCCTGCCGCCACGCGACACACTAGGAGTGGACGAGGTGTTCATGATAAACCTGGCGCGGCGACCAGAGCGGAGACACAGGATGGAACACTGCTTTGCCGAGCTCGGACTCCGAGTAACTGTAGTGGATGCTGTGGATGGCAAGTAAGAACAGGCTTGTATTTGTTTTTCATCCTTTGTAAGAACATGGAGTTGAATCCCACAAACTCTGTAGTGTGGAATACACTATTTACGACACCATAACGTTAAAAAACATAAATTTGACTTGTCAAACAAAATTTCAACTTACTTTTTTCCAAAGAAACCATATGCGGTTACTGGCAAGCGTTTTTGTTGTCAATTAACCCATTGAGGTACAGTAGTAGTTATTTTAGCTTGCGCAGGACCCTTGGCAGCAATTAATTTCCAGTTTTTTGCGGGCTTTTGGTAAAACATGTGTAAAATAATTATTTTAAGAGATAAATCAATATATTTTTTTTTTAATTGTAGGTAATAGTATTATCTATCATAAAATATAAAATTATTAAGGTTTTTTTATCAATATATATTTTTTACAAGTTTATATATATAAAAAAATTTTATATTTTTTTGTTTTTTGAAAGCAAAGGTATTTTTTCAAATTTTTCATTGGATGAAAACACAAATCAATATATTTTATGAAAGTATACATGAAACTCTACATAAAAATGAAATTTTATTTGCCTGGGTACATAGCCTAAATAAATAAAATATGCAACATCAAAAGAAAACATACCTTTCTCAATTTTGGTTCCATTTCGGTTTCCACGGTGATCTCCACATATTGCAATCTCCATACTTGAAAGTTTTTTGCACTCAAATTAGTTTAATTAGCACTAAAAATGTTATTTACACTATATACATGTTGAACTGGGGATTAAAAGTTAACTTTTATGTGAAAGTCCTTGAAGCACTTTTCGAGGTGCAACGGAACTTGGCACTTCTCACACATCCATGGTGTTTCTGATCTCTTTTTGTGGGATGTGCACATTTTGCATGCTCTTGTTGGGTGACTTTTATTTGCTGTAGGGGGTACCTTCACAGGGAAATGGACCCACTGTTTGGATTGTAGTCTCAAAGGCGATGCGGCGATAGGAGCGCGCCCTGGTGATGTTCGAGCTGGAATTGGCACGGTTGTCAATATCTGTTCCACAAATTCAAACGAAAATCTGTGTGATGCATGTTTTTGATTTTGTTGATTTTCTTGTAGACGCAGAATGCATTAAATGGGGTCATATCCATCAAATAAAAAAAATCTTCTTATATGCTTTGACGGTACGCCACATTATGGGAAAACTAGACAGGACTTGGTCTTGCCGGTCAACCCCCAACATACCTCGATTATATTCAATGACACATTTTGGTTTTACAATGTCAACTTCCACATTTCCTTGTTTCACTTTCTTCGAAACTGTCATTTCAATGTCCTCGTGCTTAGTTGACAACATATAGACATCCTTCCTATCACTCCATTTGACAGCTAAAACCCCTCTACCAGACCGTTTGATTGCTTCTCCTTTTTCCAGTTTAGCCTCCTTGAATGCCTGAGGCATACACCTCCTGTTATACAATACTGTTCCTACAGCATGTGTGTCTTTTTGGGCTAATTTGGTGTATAAGAGAGGGGAAGAATACCAGTTGTCAAGATATACAGTGTAACCCGTATGCATAAAAGGTTGCATCAAATCAAGAACAACAGCCTCGCTTGCCAAAACATCCTTTTCTTTATCTTCGCCAACATAAATTTTAAAACAGCAACAATACCCCGAAGAAGATTCACACACCTTGTAGATTTTCACACCAAATCTAGCCCTTTTTTGGGGTTGTACTGAATTATGCCGATTCTTGCCCTAATTTTCAAAAGGGTCTCGTCGAGAGCAATATCTCTTTCCGGCTCAACCATATGTAAAAATTTGGTTTCTAAGTAATTTATTACAGGCCTGATTTTTTTCAGCTTGTCTCGATTGACTTCGGTCTCATCTGAATCGTCGTAAAAATGTAGGAACCTCGATATACTTGAAAATCTCTCATATGACATAGTGTTTGAAAAGATAGGGGTTTCAATGATTTTCCTATGCGACCAATACTGTTTTATATCTGGTTTTCTGACTTGCCCCATATTCACATATAATGCAAAATAAACCTTCAATTCATCTACAGTTACATTGTACCATTTGTCATCAGACTTGAATTTTTTCCTGTCTGGGGTTGCTAAAAGCTTACGCGCATAATCATTAGTTTCAACACATATCATGTTCCAAAACTCATCCCCCGCAAACTGCATAAAGGTTTGCAGTTCTGTTGGATTTTCCCCCAGGGCTCGCAAAGAATGCACAATATACCGGGTACCCCACGGAAATCAATATTTTTGGGTATGTTTATTTCATCAACCCAAGGCCAGTCGCTATCTTCAAACTTCCGTTTCTTAGCCTTTGGTGGTTTAGTTACTGTACCGGTAATAGATTTGTTAGGCCTAGGTCTACCTACTTTACAAACCTTAGACATAGGCCTAGTTAGAGGCTTAGTTTTTTGGGCTGGATTAGATATTTTAGTAACCTTGGGCTTAGGCCTAGTTGGTTTGGATTTGCAAACTTTACTTGTAAGAGTTTGACTACATTCCTTAGGCTTAGAACTTGAAATTTCAGAAAACTTTCTCTTTCCTAGGGTTGATTTGGGTTGTTGTACATAAAAACTAGTACTCGGGACAGGATCAATGGATTGGTCATAAAAACTAGTATTAGGGACAGGTTCAATAGATTGGCCTTCGTCAAAAACATTTTGGGAGGCAGAGTCATCTGCTTTTTTTTCATTTTCAGTCTCTAGGTTTAGGCCTAGCTCTAGCTCATTTTCATTCTCGGGCCTGTTACATTCTATACCTTGTTCATTATGAAGATTACCTAATTCTAATTCATTACCTGAATTAGGAAAATTATCGTCGTCAAAGTCGTAAAATAACATGGGAGATTTCCTTCCGTGAGATGTATCCACAAGATAATCCAACGGTGCTGGATAATTTCATCATCGAATCCATCATCACTAACATTATCTGAACTTAGATCATTGTCACTGTCTAATAACCTATCTAATTCAGAAGTACGTAAACTTTTATGATCCATTTTACACAATAAACATAACCATAAACACAAACAAAACACTCGAAACCGGCGCAACAGATTACTCGTCGATTACAGTCAGCTGACGCGGTGATGGGTCACTAAAAATAAACATTTTCCAAGACACAGAATTACCAACCGGGCAAAACTAAATATCCTAATACAGCTAAAAGACAGTCAAAGAACATGCCAGAGCGATCTATCGGAAAAATAACGAACTACGTCGTCAAACTATTGTGCAATCTGCACATCGAGTCAGACTCGTGTGTCGGCATTCAGTCCCGATCGGCCGCATCGAGTCAGACTCGTGTGTCTACCCCAATGGGTTAAATCTTGTATTCTAGTCTTACAGCAAACTAGCATAAGATCCATATGGCAAACGCTACCAGGGCTGCTAACAATGTTGTAGATAACATACGCGTAGACTTTTCAAAAAATTGTGTCAAATTCTTTGTTGGTTAACCAGGAAATCTGGTTTTCGGGTTAATCATATGCAGGACCGTAGTGTGGGTTGGGCGCCCAATAAAATCTTTGCAGTAAATACCTCCCGTTTTATTACTAACTTCATAATTACATTCATCACCCTGCTCGTTGTCTATACTTCCACCCGCCACCTTGGGAACCTCTTAGTACCGCATCTTCTAGGCTTAGACTGAGCTATGTGAAAAACTATCCCTGGATAGAGCCTAGAGTCCTTGAACAAAAACAAACAAACTTATAAAAACAGTTACTACTTTTATGCTAAAGAATAATTGAAATGTCAACAATGCTAACACTGCTATGAGTTTTAATACCATGTATTTTTTCATTTTATGCCACCTTTTGTGTTTGCTCTAATAATACAAACTACAAACTAAGGCTAGGCTTACAATGAGCAATAAAAGATTGGACAACAGGGGCTTCTCTGAATATTTGAACAAATGTAACATCTTTTCATACAAGGGCAGGTATACGTCTATGACTGTTGTAGTCGAGATGGGCCACTTTTAAAAGATATAAATTTGTTTTCTAGAGAACTGACTGATGATGATTTGAAGGAGTTGGGAGTTTCACTCATGGAAGGTTACACGGATCCTTACCATAAGAGGTGAGTTAAATGTTTTGATAGGAAAATAATTCACATGTCTTGGTTTAGTACGATTTTCGAACATAGTACAAAATATGTATTGAATTTGTACATTAATTTGTTTTTCTAGTAACATTTTGTGCTTCAATGAAATAAATGCCTCACTCATTAGTCATGTAGGGAAAAATATGCTGAATTCTAATTCTAGTTACTGTAATATATTATGATTTTATTTTCCAGGCCTATGAAACGAGGGGAAATCGGTTGCTTTCTTAGTCATCATGCTATCTGGCAAAGAGTAAGTTTATCTATCTGGTTGACTTTAATGTTGAAATGTGTTATATTTTTACACCTAATGCATATTTTCAGTTTTGATGTTACCAATACAATAACTTAATTAAAATAAAACTAAATAATATCATTTAACTTTCTTATCTATTTTTTTTTTCAAAATAAACTTATCACACACTTTTTAAATCAGTTCTACATTTTGGCATAAGCCTTCTTCAGGAACAAACAAACATCTTCTATATCTATAAAATCCAATGTATGTTTGTTTGTATGTTTGTCCTTTATGGACTCCAAAACCGCTCGACAGATTGTAATGAAGATTTCAGGCATTATTAAGCATTATTCAAGGATAAGAGACAACTGGCAACAGTGCAACTTCAGCAATGACAGAGCACGCTTGGTCTATTACACCGATGGAAGTCGGAAGGATGAGAGATCAGGGCTGGGAGTGTATGGTAACAAAACCAAAATATCTCTGGCCTTGGGCAGAACAACAACAGTTTTTCAATCAGAGGTCCTGGCGATTGAGTGCTGTGCTAATAATATTATTAGCAAGAATCTAAGAAAGGGTAAAATCCTTATTCTCTCTGACAGCCAGGCAGCACTGAAGGCGCTGGGGTCATGTGTGACACAGTCACGAACAGTAAAAGGGTGTAAAAACACCCTCAAAAAGTTAGCAGAGCGAAACCAAGTCAAATTGTCTTGGGTTCCTGGACATTCGGGGCATGAGGGGAACGAAAAAGCCGATGCATTGGCCAGGAAGGGTGCGGAAGACCAACTGTCAGGACCAGAACCCTACTGTGGTACCCCCATAAGCTCAGGAGTAGCCAAAGTCCAAGACTGGGTCAAGGTTCAAAAGGCTCTGACCTGGATGAACCACCCAGGTATGAGGACGTCCAAATTACTAATCGACCCCACTGATAAAGGCTGGAAAGACTTGCTGAGCCTTAAGAAAGGGGACATTAGTCTGCTAGTAGGAGTTTTAACAGGGCACGGTCCTATCAGGAAACATCTCAGGACCATAGGGAGGTCACAAACAGACCTCTGCAGGTTCTGTGAGAACGAGGTAGAAACCTCAGAACATTTATGGCTGGACTGTCCAGCGTTGGCCCATAGAAGGCTTATATCTCTGGGGAGGTTATTCCTGGAACCAACAGAGATAAGGAAGCTGGGTGTCTTTCAGCTCCTGGGCTACTTGAGGAGCCTAGGGCTGTCAGAATGAATTAAAGGGTGCTACAAAAGGTCTCCAGGCCGAAGGGCAGCCCCCCAAAAAAAAAAAAAAAAAAGCATTATTCAAGGATGGTTTGTGTGAAGTTTGGTGCAGACCCGTCAAAAGGGCTCCGCCCCAGTGGCTCTGGAGTTTCCCATGTTAACCTTATGAGTACTCATATTTAAATGGAATTAAAGAATCTTAACAGCTGGTTCAACTAAACTATCTGATTCTGTGATGTTCAATAACATTAAAAAGTTAATAGGTTTACCAACAGGGTGCAGCACTATATTTTTTTAAGTTATGAGAATAGCTAATTTGCAACCAAAATGTGAGTGAGCGTAGCGAACGAACTTCAACCTGGAGGCGAGTTAGCGTAGCGAACGAGCTAACCTGAAGGCAAGTGAGCGCAGCGAACGAGCTTCAACCTAAAGATGAGTGAGCGTAGCAAACAAACTTCAACCAGGACGTGATTGAGCCATGAGAACGAGCTCATCTTGAAAATGAACGAGCATGTGACATAAAACCACAATAGGACAGGACGACGTCTGTCGGGCCAGCTAGTAACAAATAAATATAAGTGTTTACCACTCTGAATCAGATGGTTTTAGCAAAAATCCAAAATACATATAATTTACTAGCTGTAACCCGCGGGCTTTGCCCCGTTTAACTTCTTAATTTTCAAGATGATCTCGTTCGCATGGCTCAACCACGTCCTGGTTGAAGTTCGTTCGCTACGCTCACTCACCTTTGGGTTGGAGCTCGTTCGCTGCGCTCACTTGCCTTCAGGTTAGCTCGTTCGCTACGCTCACTCATCTTTAGGTTGAAGCTCGTTCGCTGCGCTCACTTGCCCCCAGGTTAGCTCGTTCACTACGCTAACTCGCCTCCAGGTTGAAGTTCGTTCGCTATGCTCACTCACCTTTTGGTTGCAAATTAGCTGTTGTCATAAATGTAAAAGAAATAATAGTGCTGCACCCTGTTGGTAATCCTTGTAACTTTAATGTCATTGAACATCATAGAACAGAACCAACTTGTTTAATTGAAACAGCTGTTAAGATTCATTAATTCCATTTCTCATAAGGTTAACATGGGAAACTCCAGAGCCACTGGGGCGGAGCCGATTGGACGGATCACGAAATTGATGGTGTATAAACCTATTCCATGAAATTCTACACGTATGTACCAAGTTTCGTGGCAATCGGTTCAGCGGTGTCTGAGTTTATCACTGCCAAATATATACAGACTGTCCCAAAAGTCCCGGACCGGTTTAATATTTTCTAAACGACAACAGATAAATCAATAAGATTTGGTACATCAAATACACACCTAAAAATCTACTTTTTTAAGGAAATATCAATTTTCTGTCACATCATGGGGACGTCCCGCAAGGAGTCAGAAGGAAATCTTAAATAGAAGCATAGGTTGACATGTACATCAAATTAAAGGCCTTTACTAGCAGAATATAATGCTGCAAATTTGAACTCAAACGGACAACCAAGTCAAAAATGACAGTGGTTCAAAGATTCATTTAATTTGCATTTGGGGGCACAGCCCTAGGAATCGGAAAAAAATTGTTAACGTAAGCATAGGTCGATATGCACATCAAATTGAAGGTCTTTACTAGTAGATTACAATGCCGTAAATTCAAGCTCAAAAGAACGCCTGAGTAAAAATTGGCAGTCGTTCAAAGGTTCAAAATGGCAGGTTCTAGAAATCTTTGAACGGCCGCCATTTTGTAACGGGTGATCCTTTTGAGGCGCGGTTTCCGGCATTGAACTCTGCTACCCAAGCCCTTTAAACTGATATGCATATTGACCTATGCTCCTATTTAAGATTTCCTTCTGACTCCTTGTAGGACGTCCCCTTGATATGACAGAAAACTGATGGTTCCTTAAAAAAGTAGATTTTTAAGTGTGGTGTTGATGTGCAAAATCTTATTGATTTATCTGTTGTCGTTTAGAAAATATTAAACCGGTCCGGGACTTTTGGGACAGTCTGTATATACAAGCTGCTATACCCGTGCTTTGCAACGGGAAGAAGTGACCTAGAGAGCTATTAAAGTAATTCTGATGTGTGTTTTAAAATACGGAAACTATATGATTTAGTTTGAAAATACGGGGTGAGTTTCTACTGACCGTGTTAACTTCGCCAGTGGGTTCTACTCACTAAAAGGAACAAAAAGGTTCCTATAAACCCATGTCCGATTTTCGACCGTTTGGCTGTTTTGGGGGATTTTGTGTTTTTCTTATTTTATTAGACTTTGCTCCACAATTTATGTAATAAAAACTTAACCAATTACTTTAGAGAGTTGTAGTTAAAATCATTGGAAAGAACATTAAATTTGCTATAAATCAAAGGTTTCATTCAACAATTATACCATTACATAGTCCACGTTATAACCAAAATAAAGTAAAAATGTCATTAAATTAATTAATTACGATAATTTTCATGGGCCTCCTTTGATACATAAACCTGCATTTATGCAACGTTGAAATGCATAAAAAACTTGGCATTTTAATAATCTTTCAAATGATATGCTATTCAATACTATTATTGATATAAACCAGTGAGAAATTACTAATAAACTACAATAAAACACGGTTTACAGATTTTGTTTTTGCACAGTTTTACTGTTAATAATAATTACTGTATACTCCATGATGTATTTTATTGAACTATCTGATAAAATAACTTTTAAATATTTATTAAAATTATCTGAATTAATAAAATGTATAAACTCAAGGGTTTTCACATTTTCAAAGATGTAGTGTGTTTGATTCTTAAATGCTGTGTAATTAGTTTTACCTTGTGCTTGATTAAGTCAGCTTTTATTGATTTGTCATCTATAGCTAGATAACTCAGCTGCTTGAACATACCTTGTTGAGTAATTTGCTGTTTTAACTTTATATTTCCAAGTCAATTAAGAGTTTTTCAACATTTATTTGATTGGAGCCTTTTACCAATCAAGATTATGCCAACATGATGAATACAGTAATTATTATTAACAGTAAAACTGTGCAAAAACAAAATCTGTAAACCGTGTTTTATTGTAGTTTATTAGTAATTTCTCACTGGTTTATATCAATAATAGTATTGAATAGCGTATCATTTGAAAGATTATTAAAATGCCAAGTTTTTTATGCATTTCAACATTGCATAAATGCAGGTTTATGTATCAAAGGAGGCTCATGAAAGTTATCGTAATTAATTAATTTAATGACATTTTTACTTTATTTTGGATATAACGTGGACTATGTAATGGTATAATTGTTGAATGAAACCTTTGATTTATAGCAAATTTAATGTTCTTTCCAATGATTTTAACTACAACTCTCTAAAGTAATTGGTTAAGTTTTTATTACATAAATTGTGGAGCAAAGTCTAATAAAATAAGAAAAACACAAAATCCCCTATTACAGCCAAAAGGTTAAAAATCGGACATGGGTTTATAGGAACTTTTTTGTTCCTTTTAGTGAGTAGAACCCACTGGCGAAGTTAACACGGTCAGTAGAAACTCACCCTGTATAAACTGATTTAAAAGTGTAAACCTACTTACTTTCAAACGCCTACTTTTTATGGTAATAGATCCAAAAGTATATAAAAACATACCTTAGTGTAGCAATAACATCAATTGCTTTCATATTGATGCTTCACGAATGACATTTTTTACCACAATTCTTCAACTTTAGTCAGGCCTCTTTACATGTAGTTTACTATATAAATTACAAAATGAAATTTTGAGCAATACTTTACAAAACGTATACAACCTTTCTTTAAAACCAAACATAACCCTCCTAAATCTACATAAATCATCACAAACATCTTTTTCTAGTAAATAAACAAACACCAGTTCATTGTACTGACCAGCTGTTTCATTAATTAAATTAAATTAAATCATGTAAACTTTGGAAGCATGCCAGGCGTAGCCCTTTGGAAATCAGCCTGTGGGGCAGAGCCCTTAGGCAATTCGTCTATATCAATACTTTTCGGCAAATCTACAAACTCTCAGCTTCATTTTGATGTGACATATGCCAATATTTTTATTTCGTAAATGGCCTTAACCGTTTACATAAAATTTGATTGTATCACTTTAATAATATAATAGATACAAACATCCTCTTTTATACTTATAGATAAAGAAGTAAAAAAGAAAACGTTGATAGAAAGAAAGAAAGAAAATATGTTTTATATACTATCTCAAATTTAGACCGGAAGTTGTTTTAGATTTAAGTATTAATTGATGAGCTTGCTCAAGCTGTCTTAATTTTAAGTCTGATGCGTCTTTTGCCAATTTTCTTATTCCTTTCAATGAATAACATTGTTGAAAATTTTGAGAATGCTCTCTTTTATGTATTAACTTTCTTATGGAAACTGACAATAAGCTTTTAATTTTGTTGGTCAAATCAATTCTAAATTTATTTTCAGATAATTTATTCTTGAGCAGTGCTATACAAGAACATTTTGTATAGGCTACATTGGTTTTCAATTTGAATGCAATTATTCTTATAGATTAAAAAGTTAGTAAAAATTTGTATGGAACTTGTATAACTTCATGAATATAGATAGAAACTGTGGTAACAATGAATATATTAAAATGTGCCAGAGAGTCGTTGCGAGGAGGCAGATTAAATTACATGCAAACAATAGAAACTGAGGTTTTGTTTGTGGTGTGGCTGCTACATAACATTCTTTAAATAATAACTTCTAGTTGTTGGAATGATATTTATTCGGACTTGTCTATACAATGTCTGTTAATATTGAACTTTTAAATTTTTTACGGAGTAATGAGATGTTGACACCCAAGTCATTTAGGAAGGTTAAATATGATTTAAGTTTTTTTTTTGTTGGATCTTTATATTTTTCTTTACATTTGCATATGTTAATCATTTAACACAAGCGTTTTATGATGAATTATTTTGTATTTCAGTCATTTATGAATCTATTATATTATTAAAGTGATACAATCAAATTTTATGTAAACGGTTAAGGCCATTTACCAAATAAGAATATAGACATATGGCACATCAAAATGAAGCTTAGAGTGTGTAGATTTGCCAAAAAGTATTGATATGGACGAATTTCCTAAGGGCTCTGCCCCACAGGCTAATTTCCAAAGGGCTACGCCTGGCATGCTTCCAATGTGTAAATGATTTAATTTAATTTAGTTAATGAAACAGCTGGTTAGTAAAATGAACTGGTGTTTGTTTATTTACTCGAAAAAGATTTTTGTGACGCTTTATGTAGATTGAAGAGGGTTATGTTTGGTTTTAAAGTGAGGTTGTATACGTTTTTAAGCTACATGTGAAGAGGCTTGACTAAAATTGAAGAATTATGGTAAAACATGTCATTCACGAAGCATTAATATGAAACAATTGATGCTATTGCTACACTAAGGCATGTTGTCATATTCTTATGGATCTATTAACACCAAAAGTAGAGGTTTGAAAGTAAGTAGGTTTACGGGTATAGCAGCTTGTTATTATTATTATTAAAATTATTATTGTTATTATTATTAAAAATTGTATACACACTTTGAATCTAGGCTATAACTTGAAAACCTTATTGATAGACTTTTTTTCTGATTAACTAAAGTCCGTCAAGTTTGGCTTATCAATTCAATGTGAACAACCCAAACTGACAAGCCGACTGTGTACATGCATAAGTTTGTCCAAACGATGCGATAGTGTGTGTGTGGAAGCATCAGTTCAGCTGTTCTAATAGTGCTGTCAAGCCGCAATGATTGTGTCTAGGGGGCTCATGGGTACAAAAAAAAACAAAAAAAAAACAAAAACAAAAAAAAACTTTGTAGATTAAGCTAATTTGTTGTAAAAATACGAACTACCTAATATAGTAAAGCATTTAAAAGTAAAAAAAAAAACAAAAATAGAATATGGTGTGGAAAACTGGGTTATAATTGCAAAACAGAGGTATATTCAATATAAAACTTATTTAATCCAATTAAAAGGAAGTCCATTAAGAAGTTTTTTGCTGCATAATTAATAACTGTCTAATTTTGGAATACATTTTTTGGGAGAGTAAGTGATTTCAAATTTAGTCAACAAGTGAAATCCAGTTTTCTTACCTCTCATTTGATTTATTTATAAAATGTTGGTTTGATTTTAGTCTAAAATGAAAATGTCCTGCTAGGTTGCTGAAAGTACGAATGAAGTAGTCATGGTGTTGGAAGATGATGTTCGATTTGAACCGTTCTTTCGGCAAAAAGTGGAGTCTTTGTTGGAGGAACTGAAAACTCTAGATCTCAGCTGGGATTTGGTGTAAGTATTCAATCTTTGCAAGTTTATATTTTATTCTAGAAATAGATAAATAATTATATATAAAAAAAGTAAATTATTAAACATTAGTAATTACTTTAAAGTCCCAAAGTTTTTTATGATGAAAATAAAAAATTGGACCTCATTTATCGGCTTTCATAATTCTTTCTGAGTTTTTCACATCTATAAATGATTTATTAAAAACTATTTAGTTAACATTAATTTTAAATCCCAACAGTACAGTCATACTGCACACACTTGGCATAATGTGGATTTTATTATTATTGAATTATTTTTTGAAGGGTTCTGAGTTTAAAAAATGCCATGTTATCCAGAAAAAGGGAACTTTCTGGGTTTTAAATTATTGATTGACTGACCTAGGCTACTGGCTAGAACTCTGATCTTCCCCGTCTTAATGCTTGCAAGTAGCGCTAGCAATGTACGATGTAACTATCCAAGCTACTGGTTTCTGTAGTTTGCTCTCAGGGTTGCCAAGGGTAAACAACACTGTTGTCAGGTTCTGTGCAATGTACAAAATCCCAAAAAATCTTAATGAGATCCTCAAGAAACCTGGCCTGCTGGCTTATTGGGTGCTAACGCTAAGTTTTGCAGATTACAGGACTTTTGCCGATTATATTTGCTTATTTTAGTGCAATTTGTTGACCTGCATCATACCACTATCATCTGTTGTCTTAAGTCACAATTGTGTAGTGCTTGAGAAATTCCGAATGAGAGACAAAATAATAACATGATCTTGATATCAAGGCAAAAAAATTCTGTTTATTGGGGCTGGTCTAGTGGTTAGAGTGCGGGACTTTGGTCCGTGAGGTCCCTGGTTCAAATCCTGCCAAATCACCAATTGGTTTTATCTATAAGTGATAATGCCACAACCCCTAAATCTGGCCTGAAGTAATGTGGAAAACAGTTCCAGGCTCGTGTCTAGCGTCTTAGGACAAAAAAATCTCTGTTTATCTCCATTGTGTAGGCCTACATACCATATACCAAAAGCTCATCACCATTCTCAAGAATACCAAGTCCACCTCTGATCTTGTTATCCTTGTTTTTACAGATACTTGGGCCGTAAGAGGCTGCAAGAGAAGGATGAGTTGTTTGTGCCAGGCTCCAAGATGCTGGTGAAGCCCAACTACTCATACTGGACCCTGGGCTACCTGCTGTCTAGGTCTGGGGCCAAGAAACTGCTGGAAGCCGACCCGTTGTCTAACCTGCTGCCAGTGGATGAGTACTTACCCATACTGTACGACAAGCATACAGAGTAAGTCATTGATAAACTTGTTTCGATAACACATCCTGTATTATATGGCTGTATCAAAATCAGATAAGCAAACAATTTAGAATATCTCAAACCAAATCTAAATCATTTCATTCCAACAAAGAAGAAATATTCAAAGAATATAATTTCCAAATAACAACATACATAGGTGGCCTGTGCGCGAGGAATGAGATCCTCCTTGTTGAACCCTTTCTGGGCTTTAGGTTTAACTTTTAACAAATCAGCTGTTAACCTTTTTCCAATTTCCGCTTGTAAAGTGGATCGCAAATCATCACAAATAACGTAAAAATAATCAACAAAAAACACTAAGACACCAACATTGTTACTGTAAAATGAGACAAAGCAACGCTCCTACACTCAGGGAAAGGATTCACTTTGTACGATCACTAAGATGTGTGTGGAAGGAGGGAGAAGTGAAGTTGGCCAATTTATGGTATACAGTGTGCTAAAACAACAGGGAAGTTCAGTCGAGGGTAGGACGTTAATAGCCTTGCACATATTTTCCTAATCCTGGGGCAGCAAAAGGGGTGATCTTGATGCACCTGTTTTGGTGTGCACTGTGCAGTCATATCAATCAGAATTAGCAAACCAATTTCAAGGTATTCAATCGTCAGATAATACGTAAGGTCGGGATAACATAGAAGACCAAATAACCAAAGGTCAGATAATTTAGACTCTACATTAACACACAGAAAAAACAATTATTTTATATACATTTTACAATAGGAATACGTCCCGCAATATGGCTGGTGAGGCTGTTGTTACTATACTTCGTTCACAATATTTAGGTGGTTTGAGGGGAGGTTCATCTAACACTTTTTTGTATTTAATATATGTTGCTTAATCAGCTGTTGAGCTATTATTTTAAAGGCAAGGGTCAAGTGGAAAGAGATTTCTTTCCCTAAAACCGCCTATAGGAACCTGATGAGTACTAGTACATTATGGTGGTGTTGATATTTCAGTGTGTTGCTTCTCAAGTGCTAAGACCACTCAGCTACCCATCTATATAATTGTGCTCTCTAACAGGATGCCAAAGCGAGGTCTTGCACAACCAGTGTAATCCAAGATGTATCGACTTCTAAATGTCCTTTCATAACAAAGTTTGTGTCAAGTTAAGTTCTTTGTTGCAGAGAGAAGTGGAAAGCGAACTTCCCTGTGCGTAACTTGCAAGTGTTCTCCGCTGAGCCGTTGATCATCTACCCTGTGAGATACTTGTATGAGGAAGGCTATCACAGCGACACCGAGGACTCTCCCCCCGCCGTGACCCCGCCAGCTCCACCAAGAGACGATCTGTAGTTCTACAATACCACTATAAGTACCAAATATTTAAGTTGTAGTACTCGTATTGTAAAAGTTTTGACTTAGACACTCTATGATGGTGTAGACTTTACATTTACATGTAAACACTGTCTTTGTCTCATGTAAATGTTTCAGAATGAGAAAGGACTTCCAGGTTCAGTTGAGCTATCGTCACAGTGTGAAGCTGGAAATTATGGGTATCTTTCTTGTGGACCGACATCTTAATCATGCAAAAAGGAAAGCGCAATAGACATAGACATATTTTACAATCTATTGTAAACTGAGAGTTTACTTGAAAAAGGATAGAATTAACAAGATCAGCCCAGTCCAGGGGCTAATTAATAGATGCACAGTGAGAGTGAAATTTCACAAACTTTGACACTGATATTTTGTCAAAATACAGGGTATTATTCAGAAAGCAGATTGAAAACATCTGGAGAAAATTTTGGTGTAAATTTACATAAAAAAAAAAACTTATAATATCAGTGTAATATTGAGGTCGCCATCTTGTATTTTGTATCAATCACCATCTGGACTCTAATTTTCACAAGTAAGCTAGATGAACTTTATCCCTTACAATTCTGTTAAAGCTATTGTAAATCATAGCATTTTATGTACCCCTTTTCTGTTTTTTTATGAAGAACTAAATGAGAAATATCAAACTTAAATAGTAGTACACTCACTTGTTGCAGCTTTCCCCATAAAGATTAGATGTCTGTGTCAGTGTTTAAAGCCAATGGTGTAAGAGTTACACTCAAGATTGTGTTCACCATTATTGTATCACTATTATTAGGAATTATTTATGCGAGGGCAATGTTGGTTCGTAACTTTGTGATGGAAATGTAATGTTGAAATTTTAACAAACGGGTCAATAGACTCCCGATTATCCACAAACAGACTAACCACACTGAAGATAAAAAATCGAAATAAAAAATATTAAATACAAGGAAAATATACGATATACAGCGAGGACCTACATATTTAGTGTGAGAGGCCCATGATCTTTGGGCAGACTAGAGTTGCTTTATTGACCACAGATAAGTTGATAAGTTACATCTCGTGTGTGTTTTCACTTTTGCAATTACTAAGCCGGAAAATAGGCTCTCTAGTATTATTTGTTTTGTTTGTGTTTAAACAAATTTAAAGGGCATATACACTAAATTTGTTTGATAATATCCTAGACCTGTAATGTTAGTTATTTGCTGGACATTTTAGGTTAGGTTTGCACTATCAACGATCATTTAGCCACTCATTATCAAGGATAATCGGGACTCTACTGAAGTAATGAAAATTGTTATGATATTATTGTGATAAAAACCTATGCCATATCAATGTCACTATAAAAAATATACATAACAGTTAATGTTATCATAAGGCCTATAATGACTCCAAGAATGTATCTTAAGCCTAGTCCACACATGGTGATTTGTCTCCGGAAACATTGTTGGCAGACTGTCTCCGTAGGGTTGCCGTTTGTATCCAGCAATGTCTCCAGATAGTCAGCTGACTGTCTGCCTACTGTTTGTGTCTGGGCACAGTCGACCGACTCAGTCTTCATGTGTGGACTAGGCTTTAGAAATACCAGTTCCAAGTGAAACAAGCCACATGTTGTGCATCAATCTAATCAGTGGTAATACTCTCTTTTTAAATTGGTGTTTAAAGACATGTTCTTAATTGGTGTAGCTAGTGATTAAAATTATCTAACCATATCAATTTTTCAAGCTAGTAAACAAGTTAGTATGGGATCTTAATTTGCCATGACACAACTGTGTTATTTCTATTTTTGTTGAAATGCCAAAAGACTGATTTTCATTTTAGTTATCTCAGTAGTTATTTTGTAATAGAAAAAAAATTGTTTGTCTGGTTGTTCTCTTTTCAAACTATGTGATTGAACTGCCAAAATACTATTGTATATTTCCTTGTCATCAGTGTTCCACGGACATATACTAGAATGATAAAGAGGGTGGTAATCTTTATGTTCATTCTAATTGCTAACATATCATTGATGAAAAATGTTCAAATAGTGTATTTAGCGGTTACGTGTAAAATATTGCAGTCAAGCATTGATAATACTTTGATTGACTAAAATACTTAACCTAAAGCCTTGGATACTACTTAATTAAGCTATAAACTAAATATAAGTAGTTGGCCATACTGCATATTGCAGTTGGCCTGATAATATGCCATATTAATAATCTTTTCCTATTTATACAGTGGAAATGTTGCATTAAAATGCCATATATGTTCGTGTCATGTTAACCGTTTTTGTAAGAAAACTGATGTGCCTTATTAGTGGTTAGATATACAGTATACAATATAGCCTACCTAATGGTATTTTGTTTTTGTAGTTTTATTTATATTCACGTTATGTTTGGTTTTAACTATGTTATATCTAATGTTTAGAATATATATAATCTCTTTCGTGGAACATGTTTTTGAATCTTATCAAGGTTCTACAAATAGTAGGGTTGAAAAAACGGTCTTCCATTTCACACCCATCTTGCTGAGAAACATTTTAAAATCTTGATTTTTGAGCAAGATTTAACAAACATATTGCAACAACTTTGCAAGTTAATTTTCTCAGAAAATGCATGTAGTTTATTATTTACTTTTAGTCTTATTGTGTAGAGCAACACATATTTTACAATAGAAATCCTCACTCGATTCACAATTTTAATTGTAAAACCAAATTTCAGCATTGAAAGTATCTTTTACAGTGAAATAAAAACTAAGTCTTAACTTGTCACACCTAAAATATTGTTAAGAACCAAAATGCCATAATATTTTGATTTTCAAGTTTATTGTGATGTTACTTACCCTTGATGGTAAACCTTTAACAAAATCATAACTGTACTTTCTTTAAAACAGCATTTCAATTTCAGGTAAAACTATTTGTTTGTATGTACGGTAACCCACGTTATGAAACACATAGCTTTTATTTGTAACAGTCTAGTCTAGAATAAGTGGCATTTATCATCAATTTTATATAACCTAGATTTTAAACAGTCAAATAAACTTATTTAGTAAAAAGTTTGTTCATTTTAAACTACCATAAACATTAAATATACTTGATCAATTAATTTATTTAGATTTCTTGTCAAAATATTTGTGTGCCTGATACATTGGTGTTTGACATGATATGCAACTTGCAGAGTACCGTACTTATGGGGTTGAAAATAGCTACTTTCTGCATCGGAAATGAAAAATAATTTACCTTGGACGAATAAAGAAATCAGCAGTAAACATTTATCTATAAAAACCTAGAAACAATTATTTTTTTCATTAGTTAAACAACTTTTTGTTATACTGCAGCAAAGCAATGAGCAATCTATTTGGGGGTAATTTATAAAGGTTAACAAAAACTCCTTTTCCAACCTCGGCTTGCCTTTTTCGTTAACTTGAGCTTGTTAGTGATGAAATATGCCATTGGATTACTGTGGATTAAAAATGGTTTCTTATTGTTGTCTCAATCTATATTGAACTTGTGTTCAGGTTAATGGCGAAACATGGAGTTTCACAGAGACCGGGTGCATCGTAAAACTACGTCAGACTCATAACTCAAACACTGTCAGACGCTAGATATTTACAGCTCAACTTCCTACGTGTGATGTATTACACTGTAAAAACGTATGCAGCACAATGTGTGGGGTACATTGTATGTAAGTCTAGGACAGACTGACAAGACCCCAGTAAAATCTATACATCAGGCTGACACAACTTTTCATTCGCAGTCCTGGGAAATAAAAAAAACGTTCTTTCTCTATTCCCTGTTATTCCTTAAGATCAAAAATATTTCTCCTTAAAACTTTTGTTGTTTCGTTTTGCATATTAGTGTGGTGAAAATTATCTTTTCGCAGTTAATATTTCCCCTCCAAAAATTGCTCAGGGCATTTAAAGTTGGTGGATTCGTTGGTAGTAGTTTAAATGGGCTTTTGGGCCAGTACGGAAATGCATCAAGCAAAACAAGGCGCGAGTCGATACAGGACAAAACAAATTTTACCGATAAATATTATTGGTAGCATCAAAAGACAAACCCCCAACATTATTGCCTTGGATAGTTGGATTTCTAATTTGTTGTACTATGTAGTGAGCGTACATACTAAGGATATTTTTATTGCCAGGTTTTTAAGGAATGAATATGTAATACTCTTATCTATTTTACTAACCCAATTTAAAATAGTTCCTCTTCCTCAGTTATTACATGCGCTGAATATAATTATCTGGGGCAAAGGTAAACTTTGAACACTGAAGTTAACAGTTTTAAGTTGTTGTATAACTACTTGAGGGTGACAACGCTTGCATCTTATCACACAGTCTCTTATGAGCTTCACACATAAAATGTACGAGGTCGGAGAGAAAATATGAATTTAGCTTTCTCTTTAAATTCTTGGGTGTTAAAATTCTAATAAGTCATAAGAAGATTCTGCAATTTAAAAATGGTCCATAATGTAGTAAAAAGTTCAAACAAAAACATTTATAATTAAATAAGATTTTTTTAATTAACCCCCAAACTTTCAACGTAAGAACATATTTTTTTGTTTTTACTTATTTTGTTGGTTAAAATGAAGTGGAGGAGATAGAATCGCTTCACCTCAAACCTGCCTAAATTTTGTGAACGGAGTATAATATATTTTAAATTTAAAAATTTAGATATATAGACTGACAAATCATATAGTGAACCACGACCTAAGTTATGCAATGAATTAAAGTTAATAAACAATGCAGTACCATAATGGCAAAATCTAAATACAAAAGTTAAGTTTGTGTAAGGAACAATGACATTTCGAGTCAAATACCTAAATAGATCAGGAAAATCAAATAATTGTAATAGTTGGTGCTGAACTAAAAACAGGATATAGGTACTTATTGGATTTCTCTGACAGAATGAAATAGGGTATGAACTATATATTAGAAATAGTTCCTTTAAAAGTTCAGCAGTTGAATAGATTGTCGACTGACACAGCAGTTATAACACTAGATGTTTGCTTTGATTTCAACATACTATCTGATTGATTTCATACAATGTGTTGACTCCAAGCAAGTGAACACATTCCTAGCCATACAATTTACATTGTAACGTTATCTTTGCATATTTGAATTAATCATATATTCATGCTTTGCAATACTGTACTACTGTATATAAATAATTCCCGATACTATTCTCAAAATGATGTCAAAAAACAATAACCAATAAGTAAACAAAAATTAACTGTACCTTAAAGCTGTAAAAATAAGGTACCATTTTTAAAAACGAGAAATAAAACAAACACTCCGCCTCAGCATACTTTTAGTCTATTCTTTAGTCATTTCCATTTACCTTATTGGATTTGCACTTAAATATATATAGGCCTGTATAAAGCTAATAAGAATCACCAACTATGTGAAAAACTGTAAGCCGCACACCTATCAACTGCATTCTTTAATGATTGGTTTTGATGAGAAACTTTCTCGAAAAAATATTATTTTTGTCACACTTAAGCAAACAGCAGTTTTAAATACATGCGTTGTAGTTATAAATCAGCTATTCTTCTCCCTAGGAGTACAATTCAGTTGTTGTTAACTTAGTTATACATTTTTAGAGTAACAATCGAGGGCGCATAGAGTGGCGATTGGGAGCGCAGAGTGGTGCTCAGCAGTGCAGAGTGGCAATCAGGAGCGCAGAGTGGCGATTGGGAGCGCAGAGTTGCGATTGGGAGCGCAGAGTGGCGATAAGAAGCGCAGAGTGGCGATCAGCAGCGCAGAGTGGCGATTGGGAGCGCAGAGTGGTGATCAGCAGTGCAGAGTGGCAATCAGAAGCTCAGATAGTGGCCATCAGGAGCGCAGAGTGGCGACCAGAAGCGCAGAGTGGCGATCAGGTGCGCATAGAGTGGTGATTGGTAGCTCATAGAGTTGCGCATGAGCACAAGCACCCTTCATACACCTTGTGGCTTTTTTGCTATTTTTACGGTTCAATTTTACGAAGTTGAAACTAACTATACGTCTACACAATAAAGTAAGAATGGTGGGGAAGTTTTCTGTATCTCGCACTACCCTCCTTACGCCAATCTACCTGACACGATCAATAGAAAATGTTTTAGTTTAGTCAGATATGTTGCCATAAAAACTTGAGACTACAAACTATAACTCAATGTTGTGTCCCCGACACTGTCATAAACACTTAATGTTTAAAACATGGCTAGGATACTCAAGATGATGAACATTGACAAAGACAGACTTAATGTAACACACTGTTGTTCTTTTGAGCTCAAATTTGCGTCGTTGGGTTCTACTAATAAAGACCTTTAATTTGATGTTCATATTGACCTATGCTTACGTTTATGATTTTCTTCAGACTTTAGTGGCTGTCCCCCTGAGGAGGTAGCGTCTCACTGAGTAATGTGTTAAAATAATTTGAATGCCAAGTAACCTTGTACCAAGTGTCATAGCTCTGTATTTATTATTATTTAAACTATTGAACTGTCCCAGGACTTTTTCCACCATGTATATTAAAAATAAAACATTAGAACCAACTTAGTATTTTTAATTCACACTAATTTTCAATGAATTATATTTCAACCATTAGAGTAAGTAATGTAGTTTAGATAGCGACAAATGTGTTGTTGGGATAGGGATGAAGTTATAGCGGGTTAGAGTTATCAGATGCATATTGTAGCTGAGTAATAGCGTATGTGCCCGACTGTTGGAAACTTTTAAGTGATTGTATGTGCATAAAGTTGCTAGAGTCATATAAAAGTTTGGCCGTTTAAAGTAGTTATGTTTGAAGTATCTTCACAGCTGAGGAGATTTCGTACTTGTACTCTTATAGAATGTTGTATTTCCACATTATAATGGTACTAGGCAAACTTCAGATGTAAAGTTGGATGAGATGCGTCTTCGTACATTTTTTTACATCTGTTAAAAAAAATTGAATTGTGAAAAACTCAATGATATTTCTGTTAATTTGTTTAAACGTTTAGCACCAAATAGTGCCTTTTAAAATGAAAAGGGTGCCCAATGTTTCGCATCGATAATTTTATAGCTTGTCCAGTCATTTCGTACGGTACCATAAAATGTTTGTAAAGGTAAATACTCGTATAAAACTAATATATGTTTTTAAAGATTTGTTGTAACCTTGTTTTCGCCATGGTTATGCAACATTTAAAATGTCAGTTTGGTCATTGTTGTTGTTTGGTGGATGTCTTGTAAGATCATGTGTGATTCAGAGCTAAAGTTTAATTTAAAATTGTAAATATTGATTATGTTTTCTAAAGAAGTTTTAAGTTTCTAATTACAAACCATGTCAATTTTTTGGGTCGCCGGAATTTTATCCCCCTAGAATTTTACCCCCTTGGCAAAGCTGACGTCACTATGACGTAGTAACCTGAGCGCTCTAAAGTTTGTGCGGAGTTTTACCCCCAGGGATTTGCAAGTATCATGAAAATAGACAGAGTGTGATAGATTAGATTAGCAATAAAAGCCGGAATTTTACCCCCTATCCAAAAATAAAATATGCGTTTTTAAATCATTGCCATACTATTTTAGAGTAGTAAACTCATAAAAATTTAGTAAATAACCGAACAGTTTCTATGTAATTAGTTGCAAAACTGGGATTCCCTGATTGGGTATTGGAAACTGTATGATTACAGAATGGTAATTAGTATTTTAACATGTGAAGAATAAACAAGTACAAAGTAAAATACTCATTAACGTGTTACATGACCAGATTTTGTACGTTTTATAATTTGACCTATCTAAATCTAAAAAAATAAAGTTTTATCAACTATTATAATAAACTAAATGCCAGAGCTGTAATAAAGTTTAACATTACAGACAATATTATATTTCCCAAACATAGAAAAAGTTTTTTATACTAGGGTTCCTGAGAAACTTACATTCCATTTAGAGGTGATCAAAACAAAATAGATAGCCAATGAACCAATTGGACATCTATCTATATATATAATACGCTAAGCCGATTTTTGTAAACAGAACTCCTCCCTCATTTTTGGACCGATTTTGATGATTAAAATGTCAAAACAATGGCCGTGATCTGTAGTTTTGCAAAGTGTTTTTCATTTTTTGATATCTTTATTAGTTTGGGCAGGATCTTCCATCAAAGTTGGTTTTTCTCCCATAAGATTAACATGGGAGAATCTAAATATTTAATTGGAAACTTTGTCTCCACTAATTTGAGAGAACCGCTGGGCGTAGAAACTTGATAGAGGTGTCCAAAGAAAGGTCTTGGTCTGTAGATGAGTTATCAAAAGAAAAACGAAGTAAATTCCCTTAGGGCTCTGCCCCAGAAGCCTTTAAAGATCCCTCTGCAGATTTGTTTACATTTTGGCCATGTGGATAATACTTTTTAATGAAACAGCTGTTAATTTTAAAATTGTGTTTTAAACAACACACATTTATTGGGAGTTACTGAATTGTCCAAATTTAGTATTTGCAATGTTATTTTCGATTTTAAAATTGATTTTCTGTATCATGTCACGTGTTGAAATGTAAAGTTCCATTACGAAATCAGTGGGAAATCCTTTTATCACAGTAACTCTTACAATTATTTCTTATTGAACTATCTTATATATATTTTTCGGGTTGGTGACTGCCTTTTTCACACCTTTCCCTACATTTTATAACATTATTCTTGACAGATCATCATATTATTGTCATACATGTTTTCAATCAATGGAAAAATCTTCGATTGTGTAATACAATACAAAGTAATACAAGTGCAGAAGGGAACGGTGCCCAGTTGAGCCGTGTCCATATTTTGTTAAATTAATAGTGGTTTACAGCAATTGGATAAACAATTTTACAATATTTATGTAGAAATATGTGTAGGATTTAGAAAGTCATTAAGCTGGAATACTGCAATATACTGCACACTTTCTAGAGAGGTTACTTCGATGTATTCATCCAGCTTAGTGAAAACATAATATAGATATGTATACAAATAAGAACTTGAACTCTTAGAGAGCCTTTGAATGTTATTAGACTAACGAAATGGGTTGTGCATGTTTACTAGCGCTACTCAGCAACAAAAATCATTTAATTTATCTCTAAAATATATATTCTTAAAGTGCACTGAGCAGCAGTCTAAAAAAATCTATTTAATATAGTTACAAAATGCTCAAACTCGCATTGTGACATTTATAATTCGGTTTATATTTCTCCAACAGAAAATTCATCTGCAGAATAATTTTATTGTGCTCTTACCGTGTCTAATAACATCCAAACACAAAAACCTTGCCTAAAATGGTACCTATCTTGACAAATTATTTGCAGTGGCCTATATTACGGACCGTGGCCCACTGGGTTGGTAACATTATTGAAAATAACACAACATTTTGGCTGTAAAAAATGGCCCAATGAGTAAATACTATTAAAGCAGCTACTGTCAGACAGAAAGGTCATATTCCTTTTAAACTAGATCACATCACCCTTTTATAAGATACGTTGATTAACAATGCATGTAAACGTCAATATTTTCGTGACAGCCAATTTACATTATTTTTGCTTTTTGGAAATGCCTCTTTTTTTTTTTAAAGAGGTTGGCGGCCTCTTTTAACCTTGCATTTGCCCGTCCACATAGACTACAGACAGATCTGTGCGTGGAACGTATCCAGCAAAGCAAGGGGTGAGCCGGTACAGAACAAAGGTGAAATGTACTGATGACTGACTTTCCATTACGAAATCAGTGGAAAATCCTTTTATCACAGTAACTCTTACAATTATTTCTTATTGAACTATCTTATATATATTTTTCTTATATATATTTTTTTTATATATATTATTCATTGCTATGTCATTTGCATTATTTGTTGCCAATGAAGCCGCACGACCATATAAATGAGGAGGCCCCTAACAGTTCAAGAATAAAAGCCAACTTCACTTCAAGTATATTCCCCTACACCTAACATTCCCTAGAAAGATTATATTGACAACTTTATGTGCTTGATAAGGCTGGGACAACTAACTGACATCCCCCATGTCAAGGAATTCCAGCTTTAACAGTAACCCCACAACCAATATCTCAAAACTGTGCTAGAGGATTCATTGGCACATAAGTACGATATGAACTGACGCGACGTGACGAAGGAAAAATCAAACAAACTTATACTGTAACGTATATCCCATTGAAGTTAGAACGTGATTAAATGAAGAATGAAATGAAATGTCTTCCCAACAAACAGATATTTTTTTTCAAATAAAATCATAGATTAATCTGCATTACACTGATGCAATCACAAAAGTGTTTAACTTCAAAAGAGCCACCAATACGATTTTAATACTGTATGAAGGTTCTTCCAAAGGAAGAAGTATCATATAACATATTATCTTCAATGACGTACGGTATGGGAAATATTTTATTCATCGAATGATCAACCATATTTGGTAACTAACGCAATTAATTCATTAATATCATTATTGTTTTTACAGTTATTCATCTTTAAACAATGCTAAATGCTCAAAATATGTATAATTTCACTCAATTTATCGCAGTTAGATGAATTAGCGTAAAACTACAAACTTTAAATCTGCAAATGTAGACGGTAAGCCTTAACCGTCGATTTCGACGGGTTTCACCTAGTGGTTAATTAATAACCGTTCTCTACATTTGCAGATTGTAGTTCCTAGTTTAATAAAGGGAACCAAGCACCTGCACAGACCAGCTGGAGGTTGGTCTTATTGCGCAATAAACGGTCTAAGATCTCAAATTGCTCTTTGGGAGAAATAATGAATTTCCAACATTACATTCACACGATGGTCTGTTCTTTGAACAATAACCATTATTGTTTGATGAAATCATACTTATTCTAGGGCCATGTCTTAATTTATTTGGGAGAAGCCCCAAAAAGGCTTATGTCAGTGCAAAAACTCAGTTGATGCCCTAAAACTATTCTTAGTTATCATCTAGTTAGGTTGAATCTTTATCTATAACATAACCCTACTGTCTAATATTCATCGAATCATAGTATAGTCATATTAGATTTATATTATTTAAACTGTTTGTTATGCTATTATTTTTTCAACTTAAATATGAATATGTTAGTATTTACAATACAAATTCTTTGCATGTCTCAACGATGTCAAGTTTTACATTATGATTGACTGTTAATCCCCTAACAATATTTGTTATTCTATTTATAAAACCATCGCTCCAGTAAGACATTCCAAAATTCCATCACAAATTTTCTCTATTGTTAAATTGTAACCAAAACTACTCTCGTTTACCAATTTAATAAATGTCCTGCCAAATAAATCACTGTAAAATTAAAATAATTACTAGGTAATGTATTTTTGTATAAAATACGAAGCAAAATATTCTAGCTAACAAAGTAAATGTAATAAAGTTGGCAATTAATTTCAAACACGCATTATGAAACTTTCCTTTTGTTGTGGCAGACTTGTTTTGTTATTTTATAGGCCGAGCCTCAGACCGGAACATAATATGTAGGTCTAATGCTTGTTTTCAGTTGATTGTATAAAGTTTTAGAATAAACATTCTGACTGAATACACTGGATGTATAGTCTTGTTCTTTATTCATTTTTTTGTACATAGTTTGTACAGTAAATAGCGTCATATATAATACAATACTAAATCTAATTAAAATCTACTATTTACGATTTATACCTAAATACTCTACAAACTCGATATAATTGCAATACTCAGATAATTTTGTTGATTACTTATCTTATCTTTATTCAAATTAAAAATATTGATGAGCTACTTCTATTGACTTTGAATTGTGCAAGTTGACTTTTCTCATCCTGGGAAATATGAAGCCAATTTTAATGTTTGCTTTATGTTGGTGACGTTAACAACAAGTTTTTTAAATTTATTTAAAGCTCGATTTTTATTACAACCGGATTGAAATAACCTCTGAAATTTTGTTTAATTAAATGAAGAAAGAAAACCGTTTCTATTTCCGACCGTCTTTCAGTAAAAATTAACTGTTTTACAGGGCGATTCAGGTCAACGTACTAACTCCTTAGCTGGATCAATAGGGATGATAAAATCTTTGAGAGCGTATGTTTGTGTTTAATTAATGTTATCACTCTCCATAAATGGTACATCCCTTGATTTACGGGGTTAAAAGGCACAGGGTGAACCCATAAAAAGTCAAGACTGAGCTATAATTCTCTGTCATAAACACTTGAAATTTTACATGGCTAGGGAACTCGTGATAAATACACACACAAGAGATAAGATTGATGCTACAAAAGATATAAATAAATACGATAATGTAATCTACATTAGATCCCACTTTATACAATAGTACATCTACACCTTACTGATTGCTTAGACCTTCAATAACACCTACAATTCAATCTATTCAGTATTGGCAGAGCAGGGGAATTTCATTCACATTTAGCCAGGCATTTCAAAGGACTAGTTTGCCTCATTATTGAATTTGCTTAGGTGGGTTTGATAATTATTTTTTATTTTCACAAACAGATTTGTAATGATTAATAATGTTTACATTTAACTGTACACATAACATACAAAACCTTTAAAAGATAATAACAAAAATGTTAAACAAGTTTAATGTGATGCGGTTTTTACTCGTTTCAATTTGTAGGAAATATATCAGAAATAGCAGAGAAACAAAATTAACTTGTTTCATGCATTAAGGCGAGAATACTTACAAGTCTAATGTTATGTCGGTTGGTTTATCAGAATATGTTGATGTTGTCACATAAATGTGTACAAAATGACCTCCAATCAATGTAAAAAAAGATTTAATTTTTTAGTTTAAATCCTACAAACCAAAATAGTTCTATGAATATTCAAAGGAAATTAGCAATTACCGTTGAATTTTAAATAAGAATTGATAATTGATTTGTGCTTTAACATTTTATAGAATTAAAATAAGTTGAAATTATTCCAATCAGAGTTTTTTTCTAGTCAGTTGTAATGATTTTAATAGTAATTCTTTTTATAAAGATAACTACTGATTTATTTCAGTATGACACAGTCATGTCATTACTATTGTCAAGTAATTTCACTGATATTCAAGCCATCCTGGACATGTCTACGTGATATTGTACTTGAGAAATAGACATAGCTGCTAACATTGAGGTAATCTAGAGGAATACCATTAGTATAACATAGTTAAATGCACCGGTCACGGTTGTTTTGTAATTACAAACCTTCCTTGATTGTAAATCAAGTTTATTAAGTTTTGTGTTTTTTGAGTATCAGATATATACATGTATTAGCAAAGGTGGTTCTAGGACCTTTATAACACCCAACCAGTTGATAGGTTAAATAAGCCAAAAATATCAACCTTACTTTGTTTTATTTAAAAGCTTGCTGATTACACTATCACATTAAGAAATCAATACTGTTAAGATATAAATTACCACCTTTCTAAACATCAAGCTTTTTGTCAGAGCTTTTACTTGTTGTAGAACCACTTAATGACGGAACAAAAAATTCCCTTGCTAAAGCTAACTGATTATAATAATGGATATAAACTCATTTATTCATGATCAACCTTGGACGGTATTCTCAGGTGGGTTCCCATATTGATAAATTAGCAAATTAACTTTCCCCCGTTAATTACTGTGAAAAATGCCCTCTTTAAACAACATTAACTCAATTCAGGGGATTACTTTGACTTGATTGATAGTCTAATCAAATATTCAATAATTCTTTGGATTATCTGAAATGTTAGTAATTTATTTATAAATATCGAGCTTTGAAAAAGATCTGTAATTATTTGATTCAATTCTTTTTAATTCATCCTTAGTTCGTTATTAAGGAGCTTTAATCAAATTTACATACATCTTTAACTTTAGCTAGTTTATGTTGTTATAAGTAATTTGATGTAAAATAAGAAGACTGATCAAGACCCAATTATATTTTAAACACAATAATAGGACATTTAATAACTTAGGGAGGTAAAAAAAAAAAAACAAAAGAACACACAGAGTTATGCTAATTGTACATTTGACAGAGTCAATTGGCATGACAGAATTTAGGCCTATTCAAAACGAAAAAAACCCTGATACATCAATTATATTAATTAATTACATGCTTCAAGCCTAGCTAACTTGATACTTTTTATCTTTAAAGCAATTTCAAAACAATAAGAAACCAATAACCTAAAATACGTTACACTAAAAAACTAATAAGGCAAGTTGATGAGCCCCTAAATATAGTCTAAAGACTGCGAAATAAATAGTATCAATTCATGCCGACGCTGAAGTAAGTAATAGTTTATGTTTTCAATGTGGAAAAGGTGAGGAGAATAGTTTTTTGTTGTACAGAGCTTTAGCAATACAGTACTCGCATGACTTTGGATAAATAGTAAACTTGGTATACGAATTAACTCAATCCATAACTGACTCATAATACTGATAGAAGCAATAACAGTAGCCTACTGTTGACCTCACATTGAGATCTAGATCAGGAATCAAAATATGTTTCTCACAAGTCAAAAAAACATTTAAATGTTTAATTAAATTGCAAATATACCAAAAGTTGGTCAATCAAGTTAGAGTATATGTAGTAGTATAATTAGATAGCAACAATTGTGTTGTTGGGATCGTGTGAAGTTGGACCTGGTTAGAGTTATCCGTTGCAAATAATGGTCGAGTAATATCGTAGTGCTACGTACAGGAATAAATTTCAAACGGCTGTATGTGCTTAAGTTTGGAAAGTCATATACAAAGTAGGTTTTATGTTTAAAAAAAATGAAAAGCGCAATTTCATTAAGTAAAACATAAGAATTTGGTGCTAAATACACTGAAAAGCATTTTCATGGAAAACAAACAATATGCTAGTCACAAAAGGAAAAAAAATCGCAGGTCATCTAAGAAAATATCCAGGTCGGACATAATTTGTTCAGGGACAGTCACCGCAGATATGTGTCACTTGGAGTCACGTAGCTGAGAGTCTTTACATGACCAAGTCACGTGGAGACGAGTTCCGCTGACACTTTAAGTTGGCAACCCTTCTTCACACATTTTAAAACTGATATTGTTGACAAATCAAGGGCTAAGTATGCAACCAACCAAGGATTTTCTGCTGATGTTAATTTAAATAAAATTATTTTCATTTTTCGATAATTTAACCATCAAGGAATATAATATTCCCCTATATTAGATACTTACTTGAAGATACTGTATGTTAAATATGAAAAATTAGTTTGAAAATTTAGCCAGATATGCAAAGGGAACAAAATTGTTCTTTCATTCATTTGAAATACTGTGATGATGTAAACACATTATTTTATTAATTACCTGACCTTAATTCTTTTCCGAAGAGATCAAAAAAAGGTATGGTAGTTGTTACGTTGGTGTGTACTATTAGATTTCCTAACTGCTTGCTAAACAGTTATTCTGTGGTCAAACTTCCAAACCTTCATCTATTCATAGGTTTTAAAATTGGCAGTATTATGGTAATAGTTTTAGCTAGCTATATAAATGACTGGAAATCTAATTTTTGCAAAATTAATTTGCTATCAACTATTTTGAAAACCAAAACGTCACGAATCAAATCAAAATCACGAAAACTTGCCTTGATCTGTAATTTAAAACAGTAAAATTAGTTCGTTAATTTTAGCTATTTCGATATTGTGTTTATCTATTTAGAAATCACTATGTTGACGCAACAGACTACAGTATTTTCATTGTTCAAAACTGTTACAAACACTCTTATGCGTTGAAATAAATCACGATTGCTCGGGTTTCAATGTATTTTTAGAGTAGCAATAAAACTTGGGTTCCCGAGAGTTTCAGATAAATTGCACTGTTGACAGATGTTCCTGCGACCTTTAAACTGGCGATGCAATAATACTATACTAGACAATGCCATGTACTTTAGTTGACATAAAATATGTTATGTTTTATTTTTAAGAATAAGCTACCGGCCTTAACAATATTTAAAAGTGCATTTCAGCATTGCTATGTTCCAAAATGTTTGGTATAAATCAGTGTTCACAGTGTCTATAAGCTGAACTTATTTTAAATTTTGTGAATATCGTGCAATTACGTAGAAAGTGTTTTTTGAATCTTGGCGTTAAACTAAATTAGTATGTTTTAATATACACCAAAATAATATCAGTACTTTGTTTCTATACAAAGGATAACAAAGACGAAATGGAAAACCGAAAAGAGAGGCCTGCAGTATGATGTATCTTTCTAATACATCCCCTACTTTTCAAATGACGTACATTTACATTCCTATGAAGTTAAAATAAAATCTAAAAAACAAGACCATCGGTATATATTGTCATATAATGTTATCCACCATTATAATGTTATCACTCAGTCCTCCAGCGTAGGTTTCAATCCACTTAAAAATTCTTTTTTAATAAAAAATATTCAAAAAGGTAACGTTTCTCTTCCTTACACAGGAGTAAATTCTCCTTTGTGGGAGATAATTTCGCATAGTTTGATTTAAAAAGCTTTTGGAATTAAATGGTTATATTATTTACAAAACAAATAATATTGGAAATATTTTTGTACCGATATGAAACATTTGATATTGTAATGTATAGTAAATTATTTTCGTGAAATAAATGTTGTTTTTATTTTTATTGACGGTATGACAACTTCAGTATCTAAAGTATTATAAAAAATAGGTGTCACGACGACATATAAGCCTAAGGTTGTATGGGTCCAAAGTGGTTGTACCAAGATAATATTAAAATTACCTAATTTTAAACAGAATATATTGATTCATTCAATCATCATATAAATAACTTACCTATTTATAGTAAACATAGTTGCATTTTGAAACCAAGAATGATGTTAGATTTATGCACATATTGCAACACAGTACAAATCAATATCCAATATTTTCCTTATTGGCTTAGTTTCAAATTCCAAACTGGGTAGATTGTTAGACAACCAATTTACACTATATAATGGGACAACTAGTAGTCAAATTTCAGATGAAACAAGGCAATATAATAAATATAATGTGTTAGCCGATCTACAATAGAACGTTCCATAAAATATGTTTTAAGATTAAAATTAGCTTGTTATTCATGAATTAAATAAATACGATTTTTTTTGCGTATTGTAGATGCTGTTGTTAAAGTGATGCAATCTTAAACTAATGTTCTTTTTAGGGGTTAATTTTGGTTTTTCAAATTTCAGAGGTTAGATGTACCTTGTAATGAATGATTAGTTTATAATTTACACATTTAAATTTGGTTCAAAACTGTGCTTGACCTAATAGAAAGGGAATTGCCCACACTCGCTCGCAGAATCAGATTTTCCATTGCTTCACCTTCTATAATTTGACCAGTTTTTTTACCTACAATTTGTTATAAAATTGTTTAGATCCATTATATCTCAGTTCGAAAAGTCCGTAATTATTAAAACCTGAAGTAATCTAGACAGTTCGTTTACAATATTCGACATTAAGTTTGGGGAAATAAAAATATTGTATGTATTTTTTAAGTGAGATACTGTATTTATTGTAATTCATTATAATATACACAACTATTCCAGTATTATGATTAAAACTTAAAAAACAACCTGTAAGGTATCCTTGATGAAAGGATCTTTGATAAACATCCCATTTTTAATCAGCTACTTTACAAAAATTTTCATAGAATGTTACCTAACATTAATAAAATATTCCTACAATAAGTCCGACAAGTTAGTAGCATATTTCCTAATTAGCTAGGTGTCACAAAATTGAATAATGCCATTATATATTACAATATCCACATTTTAACACAATGCCACACATAAATATACACACCAGTATTACTAGTGATTTTTAATCACACTGTTGTAATTGCTAATTAATTTGGAATATACGATATCAAAAGGACCGATATTGCAGCTTGCTTTACCGCTCCACAACACAGTTTGAGAATTCTCTGTGTCTACATCTTGACAAAGGATATGAGAGCAATGCGTCATCCCCAATAACTACGAGGCTTCAATAGTCATAGTAAGTACACTTGAATACTGTGTTTAATTACTTCTTGGAAAAGCAAAATCAATGAATGGTTGATAGATCACGAAGATATATTGAATGTAAATTTTCAAAAGTTATAAAAAAGATAGGTTAATTTGTATAAAAAAAATACTTTCCACAAAAAAAAAGAAAATATACATATATTAGTTTTAGAACGGTAATTAGTTGATTTTATTTTGTGACAAATTAATTTTTTACGAAATAAAATACAGCGAAAATTCAGTGCATATGCAAATGTCAATGTAGTTCGAAATTTGTCTTGCTCTGGAGAATAGAAAAATTGATTAAAGTTACAAAGACGAATTATTTAAGAGATTGTCCAAAATATTATCAAAGTTTATCAAGAAACTACTTCACAATACTAGTAATCTAACTATAGTAAAATCTAAAAGACTAACACTATAATATGAGCAAAAGCACTTATAAGTCTAAGCAAAATAAATAAACTCTGAGCTCTGGAAAACTTATATCATTTAAGTCGTAGTTGTGTGTAGACAATAGACATAACTCCTAGAGTCAATTTTCTATCCCTACATTATTATATGAAAGTATCATTCCAAGTTTCTTTTTAAAGGATCTGACCAAAATATATATTACTGTCGCGTAAGAATTTTCAGTATTTTAAAATTATACAATTATTTTACAAACTAACAAAACTATTTTAATGGGGTTTCTTAAAGAAAATATTAATTTAATCATGCCTACAAAACATAATATTACATGTTTGTATAATAGTCACAATTCAATTATTGTATCGTGTCTATATTCTTATCTTATCATAGGCAAGTTAATCTAAAAGTCATTTATACTTGGAGTTACACAAACAAAATATTTAATCCTTAAAATGCTATATACAAGTTACTTAAATTATTATACTTACCAATTTACATTCCACCTTTTTATAAAGTGATGATACGATTATAATCTGTATAGGGGTAGAAGGTGAAATGACATAAAACCATGAGTTAAAGGATTTTCTGTAGGCCTAATAGTGGGATACAAACAAGAAAAAGGCAGGCGAGTTCTCCTTAGTTCAAACACTCACACGGAACACATGAGATCGGCAAAAATACTGTAAGTGTTAAATAAAATTACTCTGTTATCTAAGTAAACATTAACCTTTTATTAAACATAACACGGCCTGTTGGACCTACAAGCCGTTTGAATGAGTCTGTTGTTTACGCAAACGGTTCCAAGCCTCTTTTGTGACATCGCTGAAACATTTAATTTAACTTTAAAACAATCAGTGGTGTATGTTATATCTTTTTATTTTTAGAAATAGCAACCCAATCAAAAACTCATCATTCGATTGACCTGTTTTATTAAGAGCTTTTAGCTAGTTTAACCCGGTAATTAACTCCATAACTTTGTTGCATTTAGTTTAGTGTTGTAATTAGTTTAGCAGTATCTTACATCATAAAGCAAAATGCATCTTGTCGAAGTAACGGTATTTGTTTTCGTTTTATGCACCATTAACCCGACTCATTAAAACATATTTTATAGCAAAATGATGATTGTATGAACAAATAATTTTTGAAAATCGTTGTTATCCAATTTCTATTTTACTGGGCAGTTTTTTTTTATAAAGCTACGTTATGTGCCTCTATGCAATTTTTATTGACGATAATACAACACTGCTATACTTCGTTAACAATATTTAGGCGGTTTGAGGGGAAGTTCCCCCACCACTTTTTCTGCTGTATGTTGCTTCTGTTGAGCTATGGTAATGTGTGGTGGTGTTGTGGTTGGTAATGGTAGGTTCAAGACGTGGAGGATAGTTGTGAACGGATATAGTAACAAAATTGACCCATTTCGGGACAACACAGTGATATGCAAAGAGGCAAAGCCGAAGCACGCCGAAGGCAGAAAACAACCATCGAGTCCTATATTGGAACTTTTGTGGCAAGCAGTGAACAACACTTTTCATCACAAAGCTACTACAGTAATCAAACAAAGGTTTCTGGTTATAAACAACTAGCTGTACCCACGGGCTTTGCCCCGTTTAACTTCATATTCGTATTTGCATGCCTCAATCACGTCCTGGTTGAAGTTCGTTCACTACGCTCACTCACCTTTAGGTTGGAGCTCGTTCGCTGAGCTCACTTGCCTTCAGGTTGAAGTTCGTTCGCTACGCTCACTCACCTTTAGGTTGGAGCTCCTTCGCTGCGCTCACTTGCCTTCAGGTTGAAGTTCGTTCGCTACGCTCACTCACCTTTTGTTTGCAAATTAGCTGTTGTTATAAATAAAAAAAAAATAAATAGTGCTGCACCCTGTTGGTAATCCTTGTAACTTTAAAGCTATTGAACATCATAGAACAGAACCAACTTGTTTAATTGAAACAGCTGTTAAGATTCATTAATTCCTTTTAAATATGAAAAATCAGCGTCCGGTGGCTTAGTGTAATTACCGTTACCTGGCGGATAAAAGCATCAAATTTGGTATGAAGGTACCTTAGGGTATACTAATAAATTTTAGCCTAGGAGCCCTTTTGAAATTTTAAATATTTCCATACACGGCACCAAAATCCAAAATGGCCGACAAATACTACAAAAACTACCTTTAAAGCAATCCATTCTGCTGTTAACTCTAAAATACAACTTAAATCCAACCAAGACTCTACAATACAAACCGGAGATATACTAAATTATATGAAAAAAATCGTATGTGTGTCTGCGTGCAAGTAAGTGGGGTATGTGTGTGAGTATTTTCGTAACGAAACCTGTACTGGACATTGCGCAAAAATGGTCAAACCAATTGACTGTAAATTTGGTGTGGACTTTGGTTAGTATCATATGTCAACATTTAGATCTGTTTCCTTTTATTTATCTATTTTTATAATTTTATTCAGTTTATTTTTTAAAATTTTCGTCTATTTTTTGTTTTTTAGATATATTTTCCAAATTTCTGTTGGTCTCCATTTTATTGGTCGTCCAATTTTCAAGTAATTCTTATGTAATAAAGTTTTGTTTTGAAGACATATTTACTAAATGACATATTTATTAAGTGGTATTTACTTAACCATCCGCTTAAACGATCACACATCGGTCCCATTTAACATCCACGTTTAGTTGTCCTGGGAAAAAATCGAGGAATTTAGTCTATGGTAAACACTACACCATTGAAATAGGAATTTACTTTGATTACGAAGGATTTTTGCAGTTATATTTTTTCTATTGTATACACTATTAGTTAGTATTACATTTTGGAATCTGATTAAGAAAAGCTTGATATTTTATCCTACTCTCTAATACGAGCTATGTCTGTCTGCAATATATATGTTGGAATCCAGAAGAAGGATTTTGACTAAATTTTGTAACCATAGTCCTGAAAACGTGATTGGTGGCCACTACCTCAGGAAAATTCGTACTTATGGCTACACAACTCATTTAAAAATATTATATTGGTCTTATGGGTTGCTAAGTAACTGTTGGTGGATAAAAACAAGGAAAAAGTAAACAAAAGAGTTGTCACTACTCAAATGTGTTTATAACAAGCCATCCACAGTATATGATACAAACAAAATCATATTGGTTTTAGAGTGACTTGTGACAACAGTTCTTTGCTTTTTCGATACTACTTCTAAAGAAACACAGCAAATAAAAAATACAGTAAAAAGGAAAAAAAACATCAGTTGTAACTCTTGAGCAAATATTACACTGAATATCACTCCATATAGTGGGAAATATTTCCAATCAAAAACTGATTATTTTAATTATCCCTCACCCACCAAAACTTAATCCCTGAAGTACTGAGGCATTCCAAGTAAACTAATTACATCTGGGGTTTTTTAATTGGCATAAAACTATTACCGTAGGTATGCTAAATCCCAATGAATAAAACAGACCGAATCTCAATTTCTTTAGAAGTAGTATCGAAAAAGCAAAGAACTGTTGTCACAAGTCACTCTAAAACTAATATGATTTTGTTTGTATCATATTTTTATATGCTGTCTTTACTGAGAGTAAAATTCGAACAACGGGTTTCAATGACTATAGGGGAGAAACATTCTGTGTGAGTAGCACTTAAACTTTACTTTATTACTCTTTGGTTTGCAATAAAAAGGTTTTTTTTTCAAATTATACAATGTTTTTTTAAATTATTCAATTATTGTTTTATTTTAATTATTACACCCAATTAACTACAACTGAGCTAGGCTTGGTCAACCGGTACTTTGCTTACTTATTGAACATCAAAAAATTTTAATGCCGTAATAATTATAAATATACTGTCTTTTGTCTAGGAAAAAAATTTAAAAATGCTAGCATTTTTCCTTGTGAAAAGTTCATTTTTGGTAAAAAAGCGCATAACATAATTTTAACTTTTTTCAGCTAAATAAAGTTTGCATAAACACCCAAACATTTTATTTATTTAATAACACTGTAACACTGCACAATGATAATAAATAAATTACAAAAAATCTATGTATTTAACAGTTTGGGTTTGTTAAAGGCTAGTAAAAGAAAATTAATAAAACAAAGATAAAAACATTGCTTTCCATAAAAACACCCAATATATAGAGTGTCCCGTTTCCACTATGATAAATTTTACCAGGTTATAGCATGTTACATAGCTAACTTCGGAAGTCCAAAACAAGCAACAATTGTAATATAACATGTGTACTTTCTCGAACCGTTTTTGGTCTATCTATCTGTGTGTATTTTTACTTAATACATCGTATTTACTAGCCTATATAACATGTATATTCATATAGTGATATTAAGCTTGAAAAAACAAACGGCCTAAAACGGTCAAACGGTTAAAATGGTACAAAGTAGAAACTTGATATTCCATACAAAGGTCTTAATAGATGTAATACATGTACCAAGTTTGAAGTTTGTATAGTTTAAGGATGTTGAGATATAACGGTTTGAGATAGGCATGTGTCCTATCTCAAACCGTTATATCTCAACATCCTTAAAATATATGTTATAATTTTTGGTTCCTTTGGGTTCTTGAATGACCTGGTAAAATTTGTCATAGTAGAAGCGGGACACCCTGTAAAGTATTCTAATACGAGCAATGCCTGTTTGCAAAATTTATCTCGATTTTGCTGAAAGTTTGGTATTAGGTGATTTTGGGATTACTTAATTGATTATTCAAATATAAATAACTTTTCTTTAATTATGTTTGAATGTAATGCAATTTTCTCAATACAAACAAGCAGTGAATACAGATTGCAATCACACCTTCTCTGATGGGTTGTACCGATTCGTTAACATTATTAAGATATAAACTGCTATGTTACATGAATTATTTAATATAATAATTTGTATCCACAATTAAATGTCATATGAAATAGAATAAAGAATATTGTATATACAAATCAACAATATTAGCTGAAAATGGTAGTAAACACATCAGTATACCGCAAAACGTAACACATAGCATCAAGAAACTGCAACAATAGAACGCAACTTTACTGCGTCTCAAAAAATGAAAAACAGCTGTTTACAGTTATGACGTTTGATGCGTGTGCGGTACAAATATTAATCAATACGGTTCAACTACCTACTCATCACAACATCACAACAATCTAGTGCATTTTTGTTATTTGTAATAGTAGTCTCTCGTAAATATATATTCCCACGTGATTTTTGAACGTATTTGTCGGCCATTTTGGATTTTGGTGCCGTGTATGGAAATTGTTAGGAATTCAAAAGGGCTCCTAGGCTAAAATTGATAAGGATACCCTAAGGTACCTTCATGCCAAATTTGGTGCTTTTATCCGCCACATAACGGTATTCGTAAACTAAAGCCCTAAGCCACCGGACTATATGGGAACGAGGTTTGAATGGGTTATTTGCCTTCAGCCAAATAAGTGCTTGCTGTAGTTTTTCACGTCGAACTTTGAAATCGATATGGCCAAAGACGCCTTGACGTTGGACAATGATGACTTTTAAGTTTCCTTGTAGGTAAGACAGATGCTATTTCATTAATATCTTGCTCAACATTAATGATGTTACCTTTGTAGTGAAACTGGCCATCCTGACCATTTGCTTGTACTTTGTAAATGCGCATAGCGGGATGTACTCGTGCAATCAACATTTGTTCTACAATCGTCAGGTCAGTAATTCGTTCGGTACACTTGACACATCCATATTATTTAACGCCGTGAATTTAGTTGTATTTGAACGACAACGAGAACAAATCGGTGATTGGTTTGAAGCTATTAGTTGTTATAGTTAGTGCAAGTGTAAAATTTTAGTGCATCTAATTCATGTTGGAACTAGTGTACATGTTGCTCGAATTTGAGCAATTGGAAAGTATTACAGGAGTTATTTCAAAACGAATAACATTCATATTTACAATGAGTTTAAAAGAGTCAACTCTAAGATTACCGGTGTGTTACTCAGACCATGTTTATCTTCGTTATTGATAAACTTAAAGCATTCCGGCCGGTTTATTCCTTCTCAAAATGCCTCGCTGTACAGGCTACACAGGTAATCGATAGAGGGCCAAAGAACGAAAAGTCGTTTTGGGGTAGTGTTAGGGCGCATTTGTAACCAAATAGTTAAGGTTGACCAGGGTCAGGTGCTGACTATGATGAGTTAAGCCTATTACGCGCCACTGTTCTGTAGCTGCGGTCGTTATCACGATTACGCCTCCTGTCTATGTTTCGTTTTCGTCGCGTCGGAGGCATTTAAAAGAAAAAAACAACAAATAAACAAATTATAGCTTCAGTAGTGGAGAACTGCCGGTTTTACCTCACTTTAGACACGTTTTTCCCATGTTATTCTTATGGGGATCATTTTTTGGCCACCAATTCCAAAAATCCTGATCTTTGCCCAAATATCCCTATAAAATTGTCAAACCTTATTTCTTAGTTATTCCCTATAAATATATTCGATATTAAGCAAAAAAAAAAAAAAAAACTAATTATTTCATTTATTGACCCATGCATGTGTATATGTATAGTAGTATAGGTTGTCGCCGCCGTTTTTTGGGGGTCGACATTTTTGGGCCAACTCCCCCCCCCTCACCCCCCCTCACCACTCCCCTCTGCCCCATGCACAATTGCTAGTACATCTACCATTCCCCTTTCCAGTTGATATATTATATTTCTATTTCAAAATCATGTATGTGCGAACTCGGCTCATGGCGTGGGCGCGCTCCTGACTCATGGTTGTTTCTTGCCTCTAGTAGTGACGTGGTGAAAACGTCACTCACTTGGGCTTGCTCCTTGCTAGTCTTGGATCTGTTGAAGTAATTTTTACAAATTTTTAATTTCTAGCTGAAAATTTTTAAAATTTCCAAAATTTTGAAATTTTCGAAAAGTCTATAAATAGAAGTGACACAAATTTTTTTTGTTATATATAAAAATGAGGCCCACCTGTCAACACTGCTCCGTGTCGCTCTCCACCAAAAGTAATATGATTCGTCACTACAAGGTAATTCATCAAATGAAGGTGAAACTGTGCAAAGTTTGTAATTTAATCTGTGATAGTAACATTGCTCTAAAATTGCATATATTACAAAGTCACAAGAGTTGTAATTTCTGTAAAACGAATATTGTTGGACATTTTAAAAGACATGTTAATTCTTGCATGAAATGTCCATACACAATGATTAAATTTGTTGGTGAATCGATTAGAACTGACCTTGAAAATACTCTCAAGTCTTGTCCTCTACCGATAAAATGGACTTTAGTTAGGAGAATCAAATTTATAAAATATTCAATGGATCAAAATGGTAAATTAGTTAATGAAAAAGAATGTATAGCAGATTTTCGAAGTCTTACTACCTTAACTATTGAGAAGAGAGATTTAAAGCCTCAAATTGAAAATGCACTTTCAAAGATTGATGCTTCCATACACAAATATCAAGCCCAAGGCAGTGGATGGATATATGACCATACTAAATATTGGCAGTTGCATGTTTACAAGTATAAACCCCTAACTCCAAAGTCATATATCCCCACACCAAAAAGTATTCAATCAAAACATGCTGTTTTAAATATAAAGAATTCTGACAATAGATGCTTTCTTTGGTCGATTTTAGCAGCTTTACATCCAAGGTATGCAAACAATGCTGAAAGGGTTTCTAATTATGTACCCTATGAAAGTCAGTTGAATATGACAAACATAAAGTATCCTGTGAAAATATCTGATATAGATAAATTTGAAACACAGAATGATATAAGTATTAATGTATTTGGGGTTGAATATGATAAATTTATATATCCATTAAGAACGACTAAACTAAATAGTAATACTCACATAGATTTATTATTATTACAAGAAGGTCGTAAATCACATTATTGTTTAATTCGTGATTTTGATAGGTTAATGTTCCATTCTACAAAACATGGCCATAAGCAGCATTTTTGCAAGTTGTGTTTACAACATTTTTACACTAATGATATATTAGAACGTCATGTAACATATTGTAAAAGCTTTGATGCTCAACGAGTGGAAATGTCTAAACAAGATACATTACAATTTAAAAACTATAAATATCAACTTAAAGCCCCATAATAATTTATGCAGATTTTGAATGCTTTATAAACTCTAATATACATATTCCATCGGGATTTGCATTTGTCGTAGTAAAAGATTCAAAAATTATTTCTGAAGAGTTGTACAGTGGCACAAATGTTATGGATGTGTTTTTTGAAAGATTATTTCAGGCTTATGATTATATTAAAAATCAAATGGCAATATATATTCCTCTTCAAATGACCCCTGAGCAAGAGGTATCTTTCCAAAACTCAACACATTGTCACATTTGTGAAAAGCCCCTATATTTTGATAGGGTGAGAGATCATTGCCATTCCTCTGGACAATACCGTGGAGCTGCCCACAATGATTGTAATTTAAACTATAAAGTAACAAAGAAAATACCAGTATTCTTCCATAACTTGAAAAATTATGATGGTCACATAATAATGCAACATTTGGGAAAATTTAATAATCGTAAAATTAATTGTATAGCTAAAGATATGGAAAAATATATATCATTCTCTGTTGATGATTTAGTATTTTTAGATTCATACAACTTTCTGTCCCTTCCATTATATAAATTGGCTTCCAATTTGAACACATTTAGATTCATACAAAATCCACTACTACAACGTAAAGGTGTATATCCCTATGAATATATGACGGGTCCAGATAAGTTCGCAGAGTCTCTACCCCCAATTGAAACATTTTACAGTTCTATAACTAAAGAACATATCTCTCCCAATGAATATGAACATGCTAAAAATGTATGGACCCATTTTAATATAAATAATTTACAAGAATATCATGATTTATATCTTAAAACAGATGTATTGCTACTGGCTGATGTGTTCGAGACATTTAGAGACCTATGTTTAAAGGATTACAAACTTGACCCTGTACATATGTATTCACTTCCTGGACTTACATGGGAGGCCTGTCTTAGAATGACAGGAATAAAATTACAAATATTCAAAGATGTTGACATGCATTTGTTCATAGGAAGTGCGATCAGAGGAGGAGTCAGTATGATTTCTACACGTTACGCTAAAGCAAATAATAGATATATGGGTGAACACTATGATCCCAATCAAGAGAGTGTCTATTTAATATATTTAGATTGTAACTCACTATACTCTACAGTAATGTGCGAGCCACTGCCTGTGGATGGATTCAGTTGGACTAATGAGATAGACTACAAATATAATCAAAATGATGAGTTTGGATACATTTTAGAAGTTGATTTAAAATATGATAAAAGCTTACATGATTTACATAATGACTATCCATTAGCACCAGAGAAAATGAATGGCAAATTAATACCTAATTTAAATGACAAAACTAAATATATTTTACATTATAAAGCATTACAAAAATATGAGGAATTGGGTTTGATTGTAACAAAATACCATAGAATTTTAAAATTTAGACAGTCTAAATGGCTTGCGCCCTATATTAATTTTAATATTGAAAAACGCAAATGGGCTAAAACTGATTTCGAAAAAGACTTTTATAAATTGTTAAATAATAGTCTCTTTGGTCGAACAATCATGAATCAACGCAAGTTTCGTGATATATATCTCAAGGATGAGTCACTATTAACAAAATATGTCACTAATCCAAGGTTTGACTGTAGCAAAAAGTTTGATAACAATTTACATGCTATACATTTAAATAAATTAGTTGTAAAGTTTAATAAACCAATATATTTAGGAATGACCATTTTAGATATCAGTAAAGTAATAATGTATGATTTCCACTATAATTATATGTCAAAATTTAAGAACAAAAGATTTCTAATGACAGATACAGATTCATTAATGTATGCTATAGTTACAGAGGACTTTTACAAGGAAATAGAATGTGACTTACACTATTTTGATACCTCTGGATATAGTAAAGACCATTTCTTATACTCTGATAAAAATAAAAAAGTCACTGGAAAGTTTAAAGATGAATTAGGTGGTCATATTATGTATGAATATTGTGGTTTAAGACCAAAGTTATATTCTTACATTCCTCTAAAATGGTTATATGAAGAAGACAAGCAAGCTTTAGAGGTGAAGAAAGCTAAAGGAGCTGATGGTGCCACTGTTAAACATCTCCTCAGACATCAACATTATTTGAACTGCCTTGCAACTGGGCAAGATTACTATGAGAATGTGACAAGAATTAAATCTATAAATCATCATCTTCAAACCTTAACCATGAATAAAAAAGTACTATCCTTTGACGATGACAAGAGGTTTATTCTAGAAGATGGCATCAATACTCTTGCGTTCGGTCATTATAAAATTGATGTTCAAAATGTGTAGATATATAATAAATACAAATGTTAAAAAACTCCAATCTTTCATTTATTTACCCTTACCATCCTCTTGATAGAATTGGTCAAACATAAATCTATATTTGCCATTATTCTTTGGCCTTTCTTTGTCTATTACAAGAAAGCCGTATTTAGTTTTATCCCAACATTGGTGGCAGAGATTTTTAAATTGGTCAAATGAAAAGTCATTACCAACATGATTGTGATATACATGTTTTAAATTTAAATCATCTTGTTTAAATAATATTAGGAAATTTACATTATCACGTAAATGTTTGTGTACTTTTCTGTAAGATTGACACAAGTAAAAACAGTTAATATTTTTATGTCGACCCATTGAGAAAAATTGTGTAATATTTGGACTATTTATGTCATCAAATACAACAACTGACTGTGATTTTACATCATTTGGTGTGATTTCACAGTCAGTAAACGTGTGTAATTTCACTTCATCACACAAACTAAATATTTCAATTATTTTTTTATATTTTTCCTGTTCTAACGATTTGGATATTAAATATAAGTTTGTAAATTTTAATCCTTCCTTTCTTACAATTAAGTTATAAATTACAACCGTCTTCCCACTTCCACTTGGACCACAAATAACACATCGAATATTGGTAGGAAATAGACCCAACTTCTTTGGTATATACTCCTTAGTATGTGATATTTTGAATTTATGTTTTTGTTGAATAAAAGACATTTTTTATATAATAAAAATGGTAAAAAATGTTAATAAGAAAACATGTAAAAAGGGCAAAGGTTTATTCCTAAAGCCTTACAGGGGTCGAGGGTTATTGAATACTCTTATAAATAACCTTCCATTCCCACTTCACATACCATCATATCGGTACTGTGGACCTGGAACGAATATACGTGAGAATATAGCTAAAAATGTACCTCCAAAAAATAAACTAGACTCTTATTGTAAAGAGCATGACATATTCTACATGAATAATCCTGATACCGCTGCTCGGAACAAAGCAGACATGAGATTAGCAGACTTAGCTTGGACTAGAGTAACGGCGAATGATGCAAGTCTTGCTGAAAGAGCTGCTGCTTATGCGGTGACAAATTTGATGAAGGCAAAAGCAAAGATGGGAATGGGATTAAAATTTAATAAAAAAGATGGACAACTACCAGCTGTTAAAGGCCGCAAAAGACGTGCCTCACTTCAGAGGGGTGTACCTAAAAAGCGAGCTAAAAAATCTAACACCAAGAGTAAAAGAGTGCGGAATAGTTAATTTAGACAGTTCATCTGGCACACATTGGACAGCATATCGTAAAAATAAAGATATTGTAATTTATTTTGACCCATTTGGAATCCAACCTCCAAAAGAAGTAATTAAATATTTTGAGGGATATAAAATATTCTATACAACTGATCAAATACAAGATTTAAATAGTTCTATTTGTGGAATTTTATGTTTATCATTCATAAAAAATATTTCTTTATAAAAATGGATTCATTTACTATAACATTTTCGGGTACAGAGCCAGAGCTAAAGTCAGTGTTCTTTCCTCCCATAGAATTAAATGATGATTATGTAATTGGATTAGTAGATTTTCAAAGTTATAATTCTATATTTAATGTGAAAAAACCTCTAAATACTTTAACATATTACAAAGTAGAGAAAATGACATTACCAAAAGGAGAGATCTCAGTTGATGATTTAAACCGGTTATTAAATGGAAAACTTAAAGTTATAATAGATAAAAATGGAGAAGCATTAATTAATACTAAATCCAAACTTTTATTCAAAGGGCTTATTCCAAAATTAAATCAGATTAAAGGCAAAAAATTAACCATTAGTGAAGGTGATGATGTTTTCTATTATAACCACAATGCTCCAGTTACAATAGAAATTTCTGAAGGAACATATGAGGTGGTTGAGCTTGCAAAGGAAATTCAAAAGCAAGTCCCAGACTTTTTCCTTACAGCTAATAATAAAACTATGAAAGCTACACTACTTTCTAGCCACGTGTTTGATTTTACAAAACCATGTTTAGGGTCTATTTTATTGGGATTTAAAGGTGTTTCTACTCCTGGTGTTCAGTTTGAATCTACAAATAAAATAAACATTAATAATGTAAATGTGATTAGAGTAAAATGTAATATTGCAAACGGGTCCTATTTAAATGGCAACAAATCACACACCATACATAGCTTTTATCCAGAAGCTCCTCCTGGCTACAAAATTATTGAAGTTCCAAGAAATATTATATATTTTCCTGTAAATAAGAGAAGTTTAGATGTTGTCAGTATTACATTTGCCGATCAACATGACAAGGCAATTGACTTTAACGGAGAAGAAACTACAATTACTTGTCATATAAAAAAGATATGAGAATTTATAAGAATTTATCTATAAGTGTACAAAATGCTAGGTTCCTAAAGTCAATAGGACTAAAGTTAAAATTTTCTATTAATAAAAATGGAAGATTTTCTAGACGTTACAGGGAAATCCCAATTCGACGATAGTGTGGTTAAAATTACAAATCACTCCTATGTTCCCCACAATACTTTAGCAATAAATAATTCTGATGAAATTCGAATATGTATTAATAATCAAGATTTGCTAACTCTCCCATGTAGAAGTTATCTGTATATTAAGGGAGAAATTGAAAATCATGATAAAGGTCATTTTATAAATAATGCATTTGCGTTCTTATTTGATGAAATTAGATACGAAGTTGCAGGTAAAGAAATAGATATTGTAAGAAACCCAGGAATTTCTAGTCTTATGAAAATATTGAGCTCTTACAATAAAACAACTAAATTGTCAAATGTAGCATTTGATTCTGACACGAATTTAAAAGAGTTCCATAAAGGTGGCAAGTTTAGTACATGTTTACCATTAGAGCTGTTAATGGGTGTATTTGAGGATTTTAATAAGGTATTAGTAAATGTCAAACAAGAATTGGTGTTGAAAAGATCCAAAAATGATTTGAATTGTATATTAACAACCACTAGTGCTCCAGCCAGTGGCACTGCTGATACGATTCCCAAAATTACACTTAACTCAATTCAATGGGTGATGCCACATGTGATACCATCAGATGGAGAGAAGTTACAATTACAAAAGATGTTATTGCAAAATAAAAATTTGCAAATTGCATTTAGAAGCTTAGAGCTGCATGAACTTCCATCATATCCCAATACTACAAGACATACATGGTCAGTAAAGACATCTTCTAGTTTGGAGAAGCCTAGGTATATTATATTTGGTTTCCAAACAGCTAGGGACAATAGTGCACGAAAAAGAACTGATGAATTTGATCACTGTAAATTAAAAAATCTCAAAGTATTTCTAAACTCTGAATATTATCCTTATAGTGATTTAAATCTCGACTTTGAAAATGGAGATGTCTCTAAAGCTTATGAGATGTTTATGAGGTTTAGAGAGACTTACTATAATACTATCCCAGATCCTATGATTAGTAGGGCTGAGTTTATGAAGAAATATCCACTAATTGTAATAGACTGTTCTAGACAGAACGAAACAGTGAAAGAAGGAATTGTTGATATTAAATTAGAGATTGAAACTGCAGAAAATGTGCCAGCAAATACATCTGCATATTGTTTGATAATACATGATAAAGTGTTTGAGTACAATCCTTTGTCAAATGAGATAAATAAAATGTAAATAAAAGATGAAAAATATTCAACAAGAATTGGTTGACTCTGCAAATCAAATACGAGAGAAATATAGAGCTTTAAAACGTGGCAAGTTTCTAGAGGCTGAAGAGAGGTTCCAAACATTCCAACCTTTAATAGAGCCATTACAAGAATTAAAGAAAATCACATCAGAGAGGCCTCGAATGGAGATACTCCCAATGACTCCATCTAGAATATCAATGATACCAAGATTACAACCATTACAACCATTACAACCATCCACCCCACAGAAATTAGATTTTGGTCTTTTAGCATCAGACTATTTAGGAAATTACCTCAGTAAAAGTAGTATGACAGACACTACATATGGTATTAGACGAGAAGCAAATAAATTTTTTATTGGAAATAAGGAAGTTGATATTGGCAATGATGATGTTACAGTTGCAAATAAAACCTACAAGGGGACAAAAGGTTTATGGGAATTGTTAACGTTAAAAGAACCTGAGAACTATACTCAGGCTGATTTGCAAAATTATAAAGAGATTTTGGAAGCTACAAATGGACATTTAAAGAGTTACAAAGATGGTGCACCAATTTCAAGTAATAGACATACTAAATATCTTAATATAATTAAACCTCTATTTAAATCTGTTGGTGAAGGTTTGAGACAAGTGACTGGTAATAAAATAGACTATATTTATTGGGATGATCCTAATGAGCTTGTAGATAGGTTAAGACTTCTTTGGCTAAGTCGCCAAGCCGGTAACTCAGGAGTGGATAATGAAATAGATTCCATTATTGAGGAATTGAGAGAAAGTGGAATTATTTATTAAATAAAAATATGTTTATAGATAAATTTTATCGTTTATATAATCCATATAATAAGCCTGCAGAACCCAGGGCGGCAACCATGAGTAGTGAACCTACTTTAAATTTACAAGATGATAGTTGGAATTGTTTAAACCATAAAATTGGTAATGTTAAAGATGGGGAGTTTGTAGATGATGTATCAACTTTAGGACAGACATTAACTAGAAAAGGTGATGTCTTTTCACAAGGTAAAACTAAATATGAGTTTTTAGAATCTAAGAATAAAAAGTGGAATGCTAAAAAACAGAAAATTACTAATGTGGAAAAGGGTGAAAGTTTAGATGATGTGCCCACTTTACAACAGACTTTAATACGAACAGATGGTGGTACATTTGTACAAGACAATAAAAATTATGAATTTTTAGAATCAGAGAATGGTGTTTGGAATGCTAAGAAACGGAAAATTACTAATGTAGAAAAGGGTGAAAGTTTAGATGATGTGCCCACTTTACAACAGACTTTAATACGAAAAGAAGATGGTAAATTTATACAAGATGATAATAATTATGAATTTTTAGAATCAGAGAATGGTGTTTGGAATGCTAAGAAACAGAAACTTAGCAATTTGATGGAAGGTACAGATAGTAAAGATGCTGTGAATGTTTCACAAGTTCCAAAAATGGAAGCAGGCTATTGGAGTTTTTATAATAAAAGGTTAGTACGTGTTAAACCTGCCATTGATGAAACTGACTGTGTTATAAAAGAACAGACTATAACTTTTGATCAAAAAGAAAAATGTTGGGATGCCAAAAAACAATTTATAAGAAATCTACCAGAGGGGGAACATTCGGATGATATTTGTCTAATGTCACAAGCTATGCATTACGATGGATCAAAATTTGTATATGGAGAAAAAAATTTTAATTTGATGGAATATAATCCTGATTTATTAGTTGCTGACCCCACATCTTTGAGTGGATTTAAGTATATAGATAATAGACCATATATACCAGAAAACTATGTATTTAAAAGAATGGAAGATAATCTATTGATTGGGGCTAATGGTGATGTATTTAGAGTTACAGGAAAGGATGATGTTATAAAAAATGAATGAAATTGCATACGAACTTCATAAGCCTGCAAGAAAGAATTTCATTAGAAGGTCTTTTAAAGTATTGGGTATAAACGAAACTGTACAAATAGATTTAATTGATATGCAAAACTATGCTAGAGAGAATTCTGGCAATAAATATATTTTAACTTTAATAGATACATTTTCTAAAAAAGCTTATGCTGCTCCACTAAAGAATAAGACAGGGTTGGTGGTTACAGAAGCCATTAAAACCATTCTACCAAAGGGGGTTAAAAACATTCAATCCGACAATGGAAAAGAATTTTTTAATCAATATTTTAGCAAACTAATGAAAAAATTAAATATTAATCACTATTACACATTTTCTACAACTAAGGCTGCAATTGTGGAGAGGTTTCAGAGAACTTTAAAGAATTGGTTATATAGAGAATTTAGTGCTCAGGGGAGTTATAAATGGTTGGATTTACTTCCAAAGTTAATTCGAAAATATAATAATAAAGTGCATAGATCTATAGGAATGAAGCCTAACCAAGTGAATATTAAGAACAGTAAATATGTGCATGAGAGGTTGCATGAAAGGACTTCTAAAGTAGTGCAAGTTAAAAAGCCAAGATATAAGGTAGGTGATAGCGTGAGAATTTCCAAGTATAAACATGTTTTTAGTAAAGGATATACCCCAAATTGGACAGGGGAACTATTTACAATATCAGAAGTTAAGAATACAAAGCCTGTGACTTATATCTTGAAAGATGAAAATGGTAATATAATCAGAGGAGGCTTCTATACAGAGGAGTTGTTAAAGACCAAATATAAAGACATGTATTTAGTAGAAAAGGTAATTAGGAGAAAAGGTGATTTATTGTATGTCAAATGGCTTGGGTTCCCAAGTAGCCAGAATTCATGGATTTCCACTAAGGATGTCCAAGGGAGCGCGCCCACGCCATGAGCCGAGTTCGCACATACATGATTTTGAAATAGAAATATAATATATCAACTGGAAAGGGGAATGGTAGATGTACTAGCAATTGTGCATGGGGCAGAGGGGAGTGTTGAGGGGGGGTGAGGGGGGGAGTTGGCCCAAAAATGTCGACCCCCAAAAAACGGCGGCGACAACCTATACTACTATACATATACACATGCATGGGTCAATAAATGAAATAATTAGTTTTTTTTTTTTTTTTTTTTGCTTAATATCGAATATATTTATAGGGAATAACTAAGAAATAAGGTTTGACAATTTTATAGGGATATTTGGGCAAAGATCAGGATTTTTGGAATTGGTGGCCAAAAAATGATCCCCATAAGAATAACATGGGAAAAACGTGTCTAAAGTGAGGTAAAACCGGCAGTTCTCCACTACTAGCTTCACAAAACAATTAACGATAAACGCACAAATTTAAGTTACAATCATGCTAACACGATCCGTCATAGTGACACAAAACAACGATAAATACATACATTTAAGATACAACCATACTAACACGATCCGTCTTGGGGGTTATGTTTACACAAACTCAAATAGTAAATAAAATGTACTCAATGCGTTTCATTGAATTGAAAAATAAATAACAGCAATTAAATTACAGCTGATCAAAATGTAAACAATTATGATATCCATAAGGATAACATGGGAACTTTCAAAGCCACTGGGGCAGAGCCCAAGGGACGTTTTCAAAAATGTAAGGCCAGTTTGCAAATCTACGCAAAACGCTCTTTCCAATGAGACGTCAATGGATAAAATCGGTTAAGAAATGGCGGAGGAGTTCAACCGACAAAGTTTCATGTAGCGTATTAATTATATAGATTGATTAGCTAACTGCCTATCATTATCAACTTCTTCCGCCACTGCTTCATCTGGTTCTTCTTGTTCACGACGCCACTCTCTTACAATATTTGCATTATTGGTGCGACGACCAATATTACGACGTGGCCTTTGAGGCAAGCTCAAAACAAATATAGCAAAACTGTTACTTCCATATTGATAGACAGTTATATTCCAACTTTAACCTAGGATGAAAATGAAAGTAAACATTGAAATGTAAACAAAACAGTTACAAACAATTAACATATGTTTATCTTATTTAAATGAAACGAGATAAACCCATATGTCATAAACCCAATATAATTTTTTTTTCAACTTACATTAAAATAACAAGCGAAATTGCGTGAACCGCAAAATAAAATCCAGAAGGAAATTTGCAAATATTTTTTACCAAAACATTGTGCTCAGTATTTTTTAGCTGTTGGCCAAATTTCATATCAATTGGTCAAGCCATTACATTCTGATGCTCTTACAAAGAAGTTACAAAGTGAGGGAAAGTGAGCTTCGCTCAAAAACATTTCTTTTCGAAAGCTGATATATCCGAAACCGTTGAGTAGTGTGAAATCACAAGTAATTGGTTTAGTTAGCAATAACAGTAATTTGGAAAATATACAATAAAAACGATAGAGCTTCAACGGACGCCCCCAAAAGAGGGTTGATTTTAAGGTTAATGAAAATTAAACAAGAATTCTCTCCTAAATCTTTTGTCATACACATCAGGTTGTAAATCTATATACATGTACAGCAAATTTTCAGGGTATAATAAAATAGTGGCAGAGTAAATCAAATAGACGGGTAACAAACAAAATTAAAGCGATTAATGTGTTAAACTATGAAGATAGTATTAATTAACCTTCGGTGGATATCAAGTAAGAACATTTCTTCAAGCGTAATTCACTAAAGAGAACCAAGTCAACCGTTTGGAGTTATTGCGCAATAAATCTACTTTAAGCTCTTTAAATTGCTCTTCAGGAGCAATAATGAATTTCTAACTATACATTTACGTGTAACGCATTTAAACTAGCACTTTTTTGGATTTCAAAATATCACACCTTGTTAGCCAAAAATAATACTAAAGTTAAATTAGTGTACTATCGTTACAGTTTTATTTATCTTGAATGATTCGTATTTCGAATCAATATTGCATTTCAAGTAATGGAGGATTGTCAATAGATTTAATACATAGTTTCTTGATCAACAATTTAATTTAATCCGTAGTATTCTGCAAAAAGTTCCGTAAAAAGCCCTTTGTATCAAGTTTGAAGAGTGCAAATCATGTTTATTTCTAAAAAACCTCCAGAAAAACAATACCCTCACTACTTAATTGTGCTACATAACCATGTTTCACTGAAGTCAGTAAATGTTCTTGATATGAGCTAAAATCATATCACAATTTAATCTTTACTCAGAACATTGATAGTTAACTGTTCCGAGCAAATTATAATATCATACATATTTTGAGTGTTACACTGAGCCACTACAAGTATTATGATACTAATACTATTAGACAACGGAACAGTTAGTTTCCTAGATCAGTTAGTTGGATTAGTAACATCAGGTGTTGCTCCATCCAGGGTCATTTATAAAGCCCAACGAGGGCACATCCGGGGTAGATTAAGATTTCATTCATCTTGTGAAGTTAGGCTGAACAAATTACATAATGCGTAGACTAATAATTGCTTTAAGTATGCTAAAGTATTTACCTCAGCAGATCTTATAGTTCAGGACTTAACAAGTAGGTATAGGTTCGAATACCGCTATTCGCTAATTATAAGCAGTAAGGTTATAAGGTTATAAGCAGTGTCTGGGTGTTACGGAATCCAGCATAATTGATTAGAGCTTTGTACCATAACAGACACAAAATACAATCAGTGAGACTGATAAATGTAGTCAGCTATTGTGTAGAGTGTAGTCAATTAATAGGTCTCGATAAACTGGTAGAGCGGTGTGTGTCTTCTATCGGGATAAGACAACCCGCTTTATGAAGAAAGGCCAAACATACCTTAAAATGTACAACCACACATACATCATAGAAACCTAGAAATGGCGAGGAGAACTATCACATAACATGGGGATACCTATAATGAAAGCTATACTATGATTTTGTTATTGTTATATCATAACAAATTACCATACGTGCCAACATAGGAGTGTGCTGGTTTAGTTCTGTAGCACGGAAGGTGGGACTGTAGATTAATATATGCCGATGCTTAATGTGAAATCTGTATGTGCATTCCTTCAATTTGAGACCTCAATCATGAAAATCGGTCAGGTAGAAAAGCCAAACGAACTCGGAAAAGAAAATACTAAGTTAACTCCCACAAGAAATACATGGGGAGCAAATCAATTTATAAATCCCAAAGTACCCATGACCTTTTGAGAAAACTAACAGTCACACCCCCTTTTATCTACTTAAAACGTTCGTCATGACGAGAAACCTTGCGCAAAACTATCCATTATTTCATAAATTGTCCTTTAAGGTCGTAATTCCTATCTAAAGGGAACTTTTCACATATAATACCTAATGTTAAAAATACATCAGCTGTACTAGGAATTGTATGTTATTCTTTCATTTTATTATCTTGTTAAAATCAGGTGTGATTTTTTGTTTGTATTACTGTATTCTTTTTTGTTTATTTCAGCTTAGTTAACCAATCAATAGTTGTAATAATACTTAAATAACGTTCAAGCTGAGTAGGACTGTTGATTAATATATTCCGATGGTTGATGTGGAATCTGCATGTGGATACCTTCAATTTGAGACCTCAACCATGAAAATTGGTCGGGTAGAAGAGCCAAACGAACTTGTAAAAGGAAACCCAAATTTAACTCCCATAAGAAATACATGGGGAGAAAATTTCGTTAACGTATAAGCTGAGTGTGACTGTAGATTAATACATGCCGATGCTTGATGTGAAATTTGTGCGTGCACACCTTCAATTTGAGACCTCAATCATGAAAATCGGTCGCGTAGAAGAGCCAAACGAACTTATAAAAGAAAAATCTAATTTTTAAAATATATAAGATAATTTCGTATATAATTTAACATAGCATAATTGATTTACAGTTACCACTACTTTAACCAACAATACAGTACAACAAAACTCGCATTGCAATAATAGTATTTACACAATTAGGAATCGTGAAAAAAATCATTGTATAGTAAATTATATAAAATAGTACAAATAATAGTAAAAATAGTACTATTTAAACCTATAACGATTCTTTTTGTAATTGCATATCAATGAAAATATATTTTCCTCACCAGTTATTAAGTGATCTACTAGTTTTCATGTTATATTAATCAATACATTTACAAAAAATACAACAATTAATTTTTCCTACAGTCACCCGACAAAGTTGGCTTCCCTGTACTGTTTATAGTACAGAAAGCTGCTAATTGCTGCATATTTATACTTTGCCGTACGGTTTATACTTTGCCGCACGGTTTATACTTTGCCGCACATCAGGATTCCAACCAAACAACACAAAACAGCGTGGTTTTATTATGCACGTAATCCGTGTACGCTTGGAAATAGGTTGGCAACACTTAAAGATAATAATACTATGAACAGCTGATTGACTATTATAACTACGATTTAACCTGTCATTTCGTGTTTATAGTTTTGGTATTTCTGAACTTTCTGGACTTTTCTTTTAAACGTTTTTAAAACATTCCTACGGTCTTAATAAACAAGAAAATACCTTTAAAGCATTTTTTTTAGGCGCGGAAACCACTTCAAATTACAAAAACATACGGAACTATATTCTCAAAAGACGGAGCGCATTTCTTGCCGAGGAAAAATAGCGGAGTGATACGGACCACGGGTACTACTTTCTCCAGGGCACCATTTGTGTAATTGTGTTGCTAGCTGAACCTAAAAACGTGTTGTATAGTGTTTGAAAGACTAATTATTTATGTTTTATAGTGACTGTAGGAAAAATATAATGTGTAACACGAGTGAAAAAGGCCTTTGCTGCACTCGAGATCATTCCGCACTCGCCTGCGGCTCGTGCGTAAACATTGCTCTCGTGTGCAGCAAAGTGCCACTTTCACCACTAGTTACACAAATAACTATTACAGTGCGTTGTAGCGTATGCAAATGTTGGCTGGTATACTAACCAAAAACAGTTTTCGTCAACAGCTGATGATGAAGTCAGCACTCGCATGACGTGCTAGTTTCTCATTGGTTCATTGTTGTCTTTGTTAGTGTCGTTGAACGTTACAATGTATTTCGTGTTACTACGCTTTAGTAGTGTTCGTGTGTTCGTGTAGTATAGTAAGTAGTTGTTCGTATATTAGTGTCTCGGTCGAGTGGAGTTCGCGATTGTGTTTTAGTAGACATTTAGTAGTGTTAGTGTCAAGTGATTAGTTTGGTGGCATTTTATGGCTGATTTTCCTGCAACAACACGATCTTGGTTCTGATCAATCACTGCAGTATTCTGGTTAGTATTTTCATCTTTTCTATTATTCACCAAGCTTATTATTTTGGCTAAAACTAAATAAAAATACTTGATTATGCAATACTCTAATTGTTATAATCCAATAATGTACAGGGTGTCCCACAAAGAGGTTTAGAGGTTTGGTCCTATGTTATACTACTGCACTGACAGCTTTGCAAATATAGGCCTACTCAATTTATTAGACAGGTTTCGAAAATTTGTGAAAATTCTAACTTCCTAACATTTGTGGAAATAAATTGTGGCATATTAGAACCTTTAACAATTTGATTCATTATCAAAATTCCTTCTTAACCTATTACCTAATGTTTAGATCGATTTGCTTTCGACACTTATTGTTGAACAGCTGTTTGATTGAAGGTATTACTTGAACCACTAGGACAACAAAACCTTCTAACGTGAACTGTTAACTAAAGTTTGAGGAATGTATTTTAATGTTAAACAACAAGTGAAGAGTCGTAATTGGCATTGCTTTTGGGCTAAGTTACAGGAACAGGTCGAGAACATTCTACCAGTTTCTAGCAACAGATGTAGGTAGCCACTTAAATATCGTTGGACTAGGATTAGATGGTTTTATAGTATTTTCATATTATGAAGCATAATATTGTCTGTTTTTATAACCTTACCAAAGATACCAATATCCAACGGACAAAACACCCCACCTTATGTTTAAAATTAAAACTAATTACTCACACTACAGTTTCAGGCTGCAATATAGCAGGTTAGGTTTTTATTGGTCGACAAATTCTATTCAATAAAGTCAGCTGTTCAACAATAACACAAATAAGTTATTTCCAGGAAGCAAATTAATACAATCTATCTATATATATAATACGCTAAGCCGATTTTTGTGAACAGAACTCCTCCCTCATTTTTTGACCGATTTTGATGATTAAAGTGTCAAAAGAATTGCCCTGATCTGTAGTTTTGCAAAGTGTTTTTGGTTTTTTGATATCTTTATTAGTTTGGGCAGGATCTTCCATCAAAGTTGGGTTTTCTCCCATAAGATTGACATGGTGGAATCAAAATATTTAATTGGAAACTTTGCCTCCTCTAATTTGAGAGAACGGATGGGCGTAGAAACTTGGTAGAGGTGTCCAAAGAAAGGTCTTGGTCTGTAGATGAGTTATCAAAAGAAAAACTAAGTAAATTAGCTTAGGGCTCTGCCCCAGAAGCTTTTAAAGATCCCTCCACAGATTTGTTTACATTTTGGTCAGATGGATAATACTTTTTAATAAAACAGCTGGTAATTTTAAAATTGTATTTTAAACAACACACATTTATTGGGAGTTACTGAGTTGTCCAAAAGAAGTATTTGCAATGTTATTTTCTTATTTTAAAATTGATTTTCTTTTGTATCATGTCATGTTTTGCAATATAAAGTTCTTTTATGAAATCAGTGGAAAATCCTTTTATCACAATAACTCTTACAATTATTTCTTATTGATCATCTTATATCTATTTTACGAGTTGGTGTCTGCCTTTTTAACACCTTATTTTCCCTATATTTTATCATATTATTCTAGACAGATCATCATAGGTTCATAAGATTAATGTCATACATGCTTTCAATCATTGGACAAATCTTCGATTGTGTAATACAATACAAAATAATACAAGTGCAGAAGGGCACGGTGCCCTTTTGAGCCGTGTCCATATTTTGTTAATTTATAGTGGTTAACAGCAACTGGATAAAACATTTTACAATATTTATGTAGAAATATGTGCATGATTTAGAAAGTCATTAAGCTGGAAAACTGCAATATACTGCAGATAGGTTCAGATAGGTTTTCAGATAGGTTACTTCGATGTATTCATTCAGCTTAGTGAAAACATAATATATTATATATGTATAGAAATAAGAACTTGAACCCTTAGAGAGCCTTTGAATGTTATTAGACTAACGAAAAGGTTTGTACATGTTTACTAGCGCTACTCTGCAACAAAAACCATTTAATTGATCTCTAAAACACATATTCTTAAAGTACACTGAGCAGCAGCCTAAAAAATCTATGTAACTTACCCATATAATATAGTTACAAAATGTTCAAACTCGCATTGTGACATTTTTATAATTCGGCTTATATTTCTCCAACATAAAATTCATTTGCAGAAGAATCTTATTGTGCTCTTGCCGTTTCTAATAACATCCAAACACAGAAACCTTGCCTAAAATGGTACCTATCTTGACAAATTATTTACAGTGGCCTATATTACGGACCATGGCCCACTGGGTTGGTAACATTATTGAAAATAACACGACATTTTGGCTATAAAAATGGCCCAATGAGTAAATACTATCGAAGCAGCTATTGTCATGACACTGACAGAAAGATCATATTCCTTTTAAACTAGATCACATCATCATTTATAAGATACGTTGATTAACAATGCATGTAAACATCAATATTTACGTACAGCCAATTTACATTATTTTTAGCATATAAATGAGGAGGCCCCTAACAGTTCAAGAATAAAAGCCAACTTCACTTCAAGTATATTCAACTACACCTAACATTCCGTAGAGAGATTATATTGACAACTGATGTAACTGATAAGGCTGAGACAACTTACTGACATCCCCCATGTCAAGGAATGGCAGCTTAAACAGTAACCCCACAACCAATTTCTTAAAACTGTGCTAGAGGGTTATTCATTGGCACAGAAGTACGATATGAACTGACGCGACGTGACGAAGGAAAAATCAAACTTGCACTGTAATGGATGTACCTCCCTTTGAAGTTAGAACGTGTCTTCATAACAAACAGATTGTTTTAAAATAAAATCATAGATTAATTCGCATAACACTGATGAAATCACGGGAGTCTTTAACTACAAAATATCCACCAATACGATTTTAATACTAGGTATTTAAAGGTTCTTCCAAAGGAAGAGATACCAGATAGCATACTCACAACTCCGATGACGTACAGTATGGGAAATATTTTATTCGTGGAATGATCAACAATATTTACTAACTAACGCAATTAATGGCATTATTGTTTTTACACTTATTAATATTCAAACAATGCTAAATGCTCAAAATATGTGTAATTTCACTCAATTTATCGCAGTTAGATTAGTTAGCGTAAGCCTTTAAAGTAACCATCGATTTCGACGGGTTTCACCTAGTTTTGTATATTCCACCAATACAAAGTTACATATGCTACAAATGTTTGGGAGACGGAACAGAAACAAATTTCATAGATACTTTTAAATCCTACTTTTTAAATTGTTTGAAAATAACTTGGCACAAGGCTACAACCCCTAACAAAATAATGATGGTATTAACGTTATATCATATAAATTATATTATTGGTTAAGATATAACTGTAGAGGTTAGAAGTTTTCATCAATAATCTAATAACAAACGAACATTCATAAGGTTTATGAATGTGAACTTACATTTTACGGTGGTTTATTTAAATAATGTTCGAGCCATAATAAAGAATCCTTAATCGTTATGGATTCATTGATTAACACAAATACACTTAAGCTACTGTAATTAAATGAAGATACATTGTTTATTCTGATTCAGGTATATAGTAATATTTTATCGCTTATTTTGGGATGCTCTTTCCAGTCTTTCCAGTATTTTTGTTGAAAAAAGTGAACAATAAAGCTTTTAAATCAATAAAACCACGAATTTACCCTCGGTTTCGTCGAATCCTAGTATTTTAAACAAGTTTCAAATTATATTCGTGCTAAAATCTAAAGAACAAATTGCGAGCATGCAATAGTTTTTTGGACGTATATTTTATAAAAATATTTTGCGGAAATAGTATTTTGTAACGTAATTTTGATCATATCACAATAAATAGCTTGAAGGGGATATACCTACTGTAGGGTCTACAATATATGCTATGCTGGGACTAGGCCTACCTGTAGAGCTTTCAGCTTTTCGAACCGCATCAATACCTAATAAAAACAATTTTGTTCGCAGGTTAGTGGTTGCAGTCCTACCAAAGGTAAGACTTTGTGTGTGTGCATGCCTCCTAGATTTAGGCCTTCGCATCGCTGGACTTGGAAAGGAAAGAAATTATCGCATAAATTCGACCCAAATAGTGCAGTTAGGACTTGGGGACAATTAATTATTTGTTAGGCGTTGAACTTAGATAGGGTTAGTACACTTCCGTATTTCTTATTCCACTAATTCAAATACGTTTACATTACAGACGTTCGGTTCGGCATACTGGTAGGAATATTTTCTTGTAGGGTATTTACAAACATTAAGTTAATCGATGTCAATATTAATTACAGATTTAGGAAATTAGTTTATTATGTAGGACTCGATATTTTAAACTGGACCTAAGGAACCAATTTTCAGCAGGCCTGCACAATAATATTTGGTGATACATGTGGGTAGACAGCAAAACATTCGTACTTTTTTGCTCAAATTCATAAAATAACTTTGATATATGACGTGTTAATTGGTTAAACTCAAGTGCTATGAAAAACGGCTATGGTTCTAGTGGAACGATACATTCTGATATTTTTGTTTTACACAAATAGGTAACAAAAGACTGCCTTTGCTCTTGGTTTAACACTGGACACGGCTGACGTCACAATCAGCTGGGACAGTTGCGGCCGGACTGTCACAGCTGATTGTGACGTCACACCACAGTCTAGACGGCCTGCATGTATGTTGTGGTGTCAGGGAACTATTACACAATATGATCACTATCGTAATATTTTGCTAAATTTGATAGACCGCTTTTTATTAATTTGTTATTCAAACATAAGAACGAATTTTCTTATATAACGTTTTGTGAGTTTTTCATCTTCTCATCAGCGTGAAATTAAAATTGTATAGTTAAACAACTGAATGTATGCTATTTTCAGTTCTGTTAGGAAAATGTATCCAAGTTAAGAATTTTTTTTGTTTGGAAAAACATCACTTATAAAATCACACATGTCATTTAAATAATCCCCTGAATCATGACTGGTTCATAAATATGTTATCAAGTTGTCATATAAAAACTAACAAGATAGTTTACTTTTATAATAAATCACACACCGAAAGCAAACTGAATCAGGCTTAGGAAATAAAACAAGTGTTGTAAAACTTTAAAATGAAATAGGTTTTTATAAATTCCTATAAAAAGCAACAAGAAACAGTGGACTTTTTAGTATACAACTTCTAATCCAGGCTTGCTGCAAATGGGAGTCCAGTTGTTTAGTAATCATAACTGAAAGGGAAAATGAAATAGGTTAAATTTAAAATTTTACTTGTAATTTTGGGACTCCTTACACGCATATTGTATACTTCGCTAAGTACCCAATTAAAGTACACAGAAAATGAGTTAAGTTCATGAATCGATTTGGACTAGAGGAATGTATTTTTCATGTAATGTAATATATTTTAGGGGCTATTATAAATCAAACTAAATATCTAGGTAGAGATAGGCCACTGAAAATTAGGTTTTGCCCACAAAAGGTATATGAGTTATAATACACTTTTTCCAAAATTATTTTTTAACCAGGAAATCAAAAATAATAAATACTCTTTAGTGTTAGTCAGGTTTGTTACAAAATGAAGACTTCGCCTTGAAAACATCATCTTCTCACCCCAAGGTGCATGCTGTAGTGTTTAGTGCATGGAGTTTTCCCTCTTAAGACATTCCTTGTATCCAGGCTTCGGGTAGGTTTAAGATACGCACTCTTTCCGATGATTTGAAGTACCTCTACAGTACTAACAGACTTCGGTTATACACAAAATTGCTACCATTTCAACCGTGGGAAGGGACAAGTTTGTACAGTTGCTATAGTTGGCCAGATTAACAAAGAATCAACTATAAGAAGACACTCGACAAACGCCTTAGTGTATATTTTTAATAACATGCCGAAATATTTTAACCGTCGAAATATTGATTAACTGAACGCCGACGTCTTTAAGTTAAGTCTTAAGTTAAGCTTAATTTTGGTCGTCGAACCTTATATCTTTTGTATCTACGTAGTTTTTAGCAATGTTGTATTCTCTTGCAATGTATGAACATATCTATATAAATAAAATTAGAGTTTTGTCTGTACTTTGCTCAGAATTATATACTTTTAGGTTATTTTTACGTTTTATACATTAAAGAAGCAGAAACGAGTCTTATCTCTATTTCTGTCTGTCTGTCTGTCTTTCCCTTTGTCTGTAACACTCAAGATGGCATTTTACGCAATCTTCTCCGTGAAAACCAGAGTACCTATCATGATCCAAGTCATTTTAATGTATTCACTGGATTGGCGAGAGTGTCTTTAGTGATTTAAATATAGCCTCACTACTTTGTAAATAAAATTACGGACGTTCAAAAATGCAGTTTTGTGCGATTTTTGTCAAATTTTCGTTCAATTTTTATCACATAATCGTCTATGAAATAACGAACAGCTGTTCGGATCAAGATTATTTTTTCTAGCTGTCAATGATATGTTTACAAATGCCGCAACCATTTCGAATCACGTTTTGAAAGCAAATCCCAACCAAGTGAGATTAAAAACGTTTTTCTTACATAACGGATTTAATTAATCGCAAGTGCAATAATATAGTCTAATAGTGTAACCGTAAATGAAATTAAATAACTAGACATCGTCCAAATCGGAACCAGAAATTCTTTGAGTATAAAATGTTTCTTGAGTTTTGACAACCAGAAAGAAGACCTTGAATCAGTGTTGTATAGGGCTGGACACTGAAATGATCGTCGCCAATAGCTTACAAAATAGGTTTCCACCCATTGACGGCGCCAATGGCGGTTGTGTAAAGTGTAAAGTAAAAAATCACAACTGCAGTGGGTGATTGTAACAGAGGTTTAACAGAGGAAGTGCTAAACTCGCTTTTCCAATGTGTCACTTTCTGTTTCTACTCACCGTGTGATGCAATCGCTGGACCATACAGCCAATAGGCCCATAGATCATATCTTGGGTACGTAAGCCTACATATTTATTCATAACAACCTTTGTGACGACGATCCTTGATACCGGTACTTTTCCATAGAATACATGGCCTACCTACTTAAGAAATATAATTACAAATGACCAAAACCCCAACATTGTGTGATTTTCGTCACATTTCCTTCTAATGTTAATAGATATACTAATCATTGTTTAGAGAATGCGTAATCTATTAAATAACAAAAAGTTGTTTGGGTAAGGTTGTTTTTTTTTCAAACTGACACCGATAAGTTTACGCTATAACTTTTAGGAGAAAATCCAAAAGCAAGAGATCAATAACCTCGGGACTAGATATTAATGTATTTAATTGGTCGGATGTACTATAGTTCTTAGGTAGGTTCTTGCGTAGGTTCTGGTTCTTTTCCTTAGAACCGTTGGTAGCTGCTAGAATCATTTTTACGTAGGTACCAACACATCACTGTAGTTTACAAATTAGTTATCGTTGGTGTTGCACCTTATTTATTAGAGCCGTCCGTATTCAATTTAAGTGATGTCTTAACTCTGTATAAGTTTTGCTTTTTCTGTCTGGATTCCAAATCTTAGCTTACCCGGTATGCTAAGAAAATGATAACCTATTTGAGTAAAACATTTGTTGGGCAAACCATCATGAATTGTTTACGCCTTTATATTGTTTATGTATCAATAGTTCGTGGCCTGTTTTGGATTGTTGTGTGTATGGCTGTTAATAACGCATTAATGTCCTTATTTCTCAGTGTTTCACGGAATGGACAAGAGCACCTTTGATACTGAAAATGTCAACCGGAATAAAGTGTTAAATGGTGAGGTTGAGGTAGTACTTTAAATACGTTTAAGTTAACCGATGTGGAAAGTAACTTTCAGTTATAGGCCTACTTTAGGGCTACGCTTCATGGATCTATAAAACATTTTTTAGTTTAATCATTGGACATATGGACCATAACGATCCGGGTGACATTTAATTGCGAAGCATTTATTTTGGCTTGAACTGTCAGATACTGTATTTGCGAAGGTTTATATATAATAGTTTTGCCAGAATATCTGCAAATATGCAAACTAACTGCTGTTCTTAATCTTAATATAAGAAGGTTTCAACTGACTACTATAAGATCCCCGTGCGTAGAACGGGCACACAGCTAGTGTTTTATATTTTGGCATATGTGTTTCGTTCTTATTGTATTGTTCTTAATGTCTTGTTAACGAAAGACCAATATGATGTGAGCAGTAACCATCCAGACCCCACTGGGGTTATTTTCTGATTAGCCATCACAAGTTAGTCCATTGTTCTATCGATTATTTAAGTAACAAAATGTTGTACGAAAGTGAACAAAAAATGGACCAGTATTATGACTTAAGACAGGCAAGAATTGCAATCTTCATAAATCTGATACTAAATTTAGACCTTCTAACCTTTGTAAATCGTAAAATGGTTTGGTTTGACGTATTGTAAAATCAAAGTGAAATAAAAGAGGTTGTTTTATGTGGAATAGAAAAACTCATTGTCATGAGTATATTTGTGTTAATTTTTGTGGAAACAAAGAAAAATATTACATTTAGGCTTATATGATTATGGTTTTTAATGACATTAAAATAAATTATGATGATTGTGATTAAAACTTCTTAATAAGATTGGGGTTTAAAGTAATAAATGTGAAAATCTTTCTGATCTTTTTAGTTAGTTATTGAAAAGAAACGAATGCGAAATTACTTTCTCTAAATGCCTTTGTTCACATCATATTGGTCAAGTTTCAGCTGAAGCCAACCAAAGGTAGGAAGTACTCAGTTTTATTTATCGTAGATTTATGTGTTATAATAATTTAGCCTGGATACAAGGAAATATATACGCCAACATTTTGAAATTATGTTTACCATTATAAGATTTCCTCAACACTTATGAAAATGCTTTGAAATTGATTTGTAACGAAATCAAAATTATGTTTTGCAGATATCGCAATTTTATACATTTTAGCCTCTAAATGGCGAAAATTTGTTTGTCAATGGCGTGAAAATAGTTTACAGTTGCAAAGTTTAGTTGATATTGAACTTGCGAATCTACGATGACTTCTGCATTCTCACTAATAAGGTAGGCTTACAAGCTATTGCACGGTTTATTAAATTTATAATTTATTTATTTATTAGTTGTCTGTTCAGGCTGGTATCATGGCCTTAGTAATAGTTTTTTGTTTTATTAATGTACAAGTACCATGTTTGAACGGCCCAGTAGTGTTTATGTATTGTTGACTTGTGAGTTTAGTTTATGTTAGGATATTAACTAGATGTGTTTAATTTTACAAAATAATTTCATCGGAAGGTACGCTAATTTATTTATTTGTTTATATTGTTGAGGGAAAACTAATATTAAAACTTCTTTGTAGTAAACAGTTTAGGCAGTAGGTTAGTACCTTTTAACTTTTTCCGTAAAATTTTTTAATATTTTTAATTCACAGCATGAAAATAACTGTTTAAAAACTAGGCCTTCACTTAACATTTTAGTCAAAATATATTTATATAGGTGCGCCTATAGAGATTAAACTAAATGTTGCATTCGTGGAAGATACAGTTTTAAATGGGAAACATTATTTTGACCAGCAAAAAACAATTTGACAGTTTATTTATAACATTTCGGATCTGGCAAATATAATTAACCGACGTTATACAGTGGTTTTTATTTTATAATGGCTTAGGTTTTCAAGGTTTTCTACCCAGAAAATACGCATAGAAGAAGACTGTTTCCGCTCTCTCAACCACCGAATATTGCGACTGGAAATATTATAATAACCGGAGATTGATTTATAATTTTGTAAATATTTTCAATTAAATACATTCCAGCTAATTTGTGCTTTAATTAGTAACTGTAACTAATCTCTATAGCTGCACCTTTATAGGAATAACATTAGTGTAGATTAGGCCAAGTTAAGTAGTAGAGGCGGTCGGAGTCAAAATAGATTATCAGGGGGGTTTATTTCGCTGATTTATTTCGGGTTCCACTTAGATTGATATTTCAAAGAAATTTTTTTCGGAAAGGCACAAGTAAATAGTTACCTATTATTCATATTGTATTCATCAGCAAAAAAAAAAAAAAAAAAAAAAAAAAAAAAAATACATTTCCGGAGTCATTTCATTTTTGGGAGGAGCTTTAGACCAATATTCTGGAAAAAAGCAAGGCATTTTTACCTTAAATATGTCTTTAGTTGTGTCAATTATACTAAGCAAACTATAACAAATTACAAATAAAACAATTATTTACCGAAAATCTGAGTTATTAAAGCTATTTTGGTTTAAAATTCCATCCTATGTGCGTTGTGGCTTTGTTTACTCGATTATAAGGCCGGCCACACACAGAACCAGGCGGGTCGGTGCGCGACAGGGCACGACGAGACGCCTGACTTAAGCCCTGTCTTGTTGCTGTCACACACAGAATGAGGCAGGGCACGTCAAGCAAAAAGTTTAGCCCCCATAAACCTGAAAATTAATATAGGATTTTTTATTTCTGAGCCTTGAGCCGATTTAGCCAACTTTTAAATTTGACTTTATAGTTGGGAGCAGAATAGAAAACAAAATTCAAAGTCATACCTCCAGAGGAGTGGTTTTTGAACCCCTTAAGATATGAACGTTGGCCCTCTCTTTCCTCAGTTATCAATACCAAGATAAATTATTAGTTATTCAACCACTGTAGTAATATCATCACTGCATAGTCTTATCAAAGGGTGTAATCTTTGGTCGTATAAATTGTTACAGTCTTGTATGTAAATTGTATCAGTTGTAAAATAATCCTTATCAAAATTAGCCCGTAAGGAAATAAATCACATGACCGCGCACGCGCAGAAAGTTCTGCCCGGCAGCGACTTGCCTCGGGGCATAATTTTGGAGACCTTCGCATTTTGCCCTAGGGCGCCCCCGGGCGTCTTTTCGACGTGCCCTGCCTCGCCTGGTCCTGTGTGTGGCCGGCCTTCTGTGTGTGGCCGGCCTAAGTCGATGCCAGATGGTTTGGTCGCAAAATGACTCCGCCCGTCTCTACACCATATTTTCCCGTGTGGAGTTGCTAGTCTCCTATCGGGCGCCTCCCCAGGTGGCGGATAGGGGAACGCTCGTCAGACATGGCGAGTGCTGGGAATAAACCCCCAGGGTGGACCAAAACTAGCATAGTTTTAGTAGCAGATAAACAGATAATTTGCTTCAAAGTATCATTCGATGATTATCCCCAACTGTTAACAGCTAGCCTATATTTAAAAGTTGATATTGATTACTTATAAGTTTACTTTCCCGGTGCAAAGAGCGGGAAATAAAACTTATCGTAAACGACAAATGTACAAACTTCAGGGATGGTTCAGTTAAGAAATTATTTAAATTTTTTTTTAACCAACCATAAACTTATGTACATTTTTATAACTTTTGGGGCTTCATTATTTTATTGATTTGAAATTTGGAAATAAAATTGTGATTGGATATTGAAATTACCTAATGAACTAGACATTGGTTCCACAAAGGTGGAAATGACTGCGGAGATCAAAAGAGTGGTTTTCTAATCGATACGCTATATAAATGTAAATAGAGATAGGTCCAAAGAGAGATATGTTTTATGATGTATTTCCCAAGACGAGGGAAGGGACAGAGAAATATCCCTCTGTTGAGAAAAAATTCAAACAAAATGATCATTCTGACCCTCGTGTTATCCAATCGATGTCTAAATTTATTTTAACTTTATTATGACGTTAGATTAAACATTTAGTTGCATTTTTAATTCTAATCAATCCTAAAGATATAATAACCCAATCACATTCACCATACGAACCCTTTATATTTTTACGGTTGCAGCCAATCTTTTTTGTTGTTGTTACAACAAAGGATTCAAACCAGTGGAGTGTATATAAATAGAGCAAGTATTCTGATTTTGGCTTAGGCCTACAGTAAACAAACACGATCACAAACAAACAATCAGCAAACAAACACTATCTTAGAAAAGTAAAAGAGTCGCTTTATTTGTTTAGCATCGGAACATTTTTTCAAACCCTATTGATGCGCAATTTTGCACACCGTCCTATCGTATATTTATTTTCTCTGGTACCAATGTAGATAAATTTTGCAATATATAACAAGAAAACTAATTTTAAAATTACATCATGTGACAAGTTGGTTTCCCAGCAAACACTTTAATTACCTTTTAAACGTTATTCCAAACGTAACTACATAATGCAAAAACGTCGTAAGACGCTCGGTGCTTCATCACAATGCAGGTATTTTATTTATTCAAATTTGATCTGTTTGTCACTCACGTTAGTTCACAGATATCTAAACAATAAAACTGTAGACAATAGAACTTAATACTTTCTTATGAAATGGCGACCATACAAAGTAGGTATTTTAAGCCAAGTATGAATGGTGATGAGTGGCGCGATCTTGTAGTCTTGTTAGTGACTAGGGCCGACATATTCATCAGACACAGCTGTTAATGAATAGCCCATACAGCTAATGGCAATTAAGGGACCTACAGTTTATAGTGGAATCCGAACCACATTTTTGCCTTGGTATTAACGAATTGGTCTAATTATCGGGATAGTACTGCGGATAGTCGTAGTACTCACTAGTGCGGACGTTAATCTACACCAGGGAGTATCGCATCTATAAAACTGTTGATCTAATCCAAAAAGCACAGTTATAATTATAAAAATACGTTTATTGCCGTCTTTTGTTTGTTCATATACTGATATTTCATTGCGTTTTTTTTTAACGAAATGATTCGTATACAAAGTTGACTATAGATAGATATAGAGAGTTTTTGCAATATTTCCTCCCACTATCAGACTAAAAATGCTATCTAAAGTAAAATAACGAGGTGCTATCTACCATCAGCTACCCATCCATAATTATGTCCCCCGAGGAAAATGTCGATTGATGTTCCACTGCTTTTGAGTCGTGACCAAAATTGTACATTAGTGGTTCTCAAAGAATCCAATATCACTCTTCCAGCATAATCCTATTCATGCTGGACTTAAAAAATATTGTTGATGAGTATATTTAAATGCACTTTTAATCTAGCAATATAGATCCTATTTTGTTACAAATCCAAAATATAATCTTTTTAGATTAGACTTTGTAGTCTATTTTGAAAGGGATTGTCCCTTCCATTCCTTATACCAAACACCTCTTACTAAACTCCTTACATCATGTGACGATAGACATTTTATCTAATTTTTCTCAAATGAAACACGACTTGAGTAAATATATTTTTAAATGCCCTGATCAAAAGTATAGCTTGATATTAGTTCAATAAATGTTTATTTTAAACTCTTAACTAAAACTCTTTCCTTCCGGGAATTCAATTTCCTCTAATCTAACAACACGCAATAAGTTTAAATAAATTTTCTAACAGCATAATAATCATCGAAGGTTAAAAGGTTCTCCAATTATGATTCGTCACCTTAGTATGTCATTTTGATATTCTCATTTTGTCTTGTTATAGTAAAAAATATACTAAAAGCTTGCTTATAACAGAAATATATTTGCAAACTTGTATTTTCCTCCTATTGCTTAGAATAGACTTATATTTATTTAAATATATTTAAATATTTAAAATAGATAAAAACAATACTTAACCAGAGGATATTTAATCGAAATAGGCACCACATTCAGGTTTACGAGCTCAAACTTATTTCTAAAAAGACTTTAAGATTTTTATGATTTTTAAAAGTTGAGAAGTTTAATTTCGGCACTCAAAGTCAAAAGTCAATGCTAGTAGTAAAGTGTCATATCTCTACAAGGTAATTACTGTAAAACCACTTGGGTTAACAATCAGCTTATGTTAACACACTAAAGCATCGGCTTACGTGTAGAGAGGCTAATATTTGATGCTGCAACCATAGCTTTTGATCTGTCCATTGGTCAGCATGGATATACTATAACCATAGTTAAAAATAACTTTTAACGAATATGAAAAGACATAGTTAGCATAATTATTGTTTGTTTGTTTCAATTTGGAAAGCTAAGAGGGGATTTTTAATACAAAACAAGTGTTATGCCAACCGATTGGTTTCATTCACCTTTCAAAATAAATTGTACATCTTATATTAAATTTACCACATTAATTTATGCAAAATTATGATAATCTCTCATGCCAGCGACAAAAGGGGAATTTGTTGTACCCAAGGCAGTTAAAGTCAGAAAAATGTATAGCTGATGACTCGACTTTACCTGATTATTTTACCAAAGGTGTAAACAAATATTTTAGCTCCTCCGATGCATTGAAATAGTTTCCGCTGTAGTATAACGAAACTTTTAATTTTCAAACCACGAAAATCACATCTTAATTAAATGAATCACATAAAAACACTGTAGTTGTTACCAACAAGAAGGTGTTTTTACGAATCAGTTCTAATCAGTAGTAACATTGACTACTTGTATTTATAGTCAACGTAGTTCGTACAATTTATGTAGTTTTTAAAATGCTTTATATATAACTGAACAACCGGTGTTTATTAGCTGTCCAAGTTGTGCCTGCATTGCGCTCTTTTAATAACTTCCATTGACGAGGTAATTGGTTTATGCAGCACAAATGCTATTATAAACTAGTTTTACTACTTAATCAGCCAAGTGTAAAACTGTTTGTTCGGTTATTACGTTTTGCTTTTATTTAAAATCGATTTATCCTTGCATTTAGCTTTTGCAAACTTTGCGACAGCGAAATACACAGTCCACGTGTTATGTCAATAAAGATAGTTAAGTGGCTATGACAAGAATAGCTACTAGACGGCGGAAATTATAGTTTTACCCTCAAAAAATTCCTACAAGAGGTATTTCTGCGGTTTTCTGTAGTATTATGTGTACTGATCAACATATTAAAAGTTTACCAAAGTTTGACCACCGGAAACGCCTTATTTTCAAGATGGCGTCAAATATGGTGTAAATTACCTAACGCCTGCAATTTTTGCCCTAGAAAAGTGATACTGGTGTCTACCTATATGTTTTCAGGGCCACTGAATGCAAAAAAACACATTTAAAATTACATAAAAATTTAATTTTTACAAAACAACACATTTACAAGTACATTTACGAGTATTATTTGTCAACTTCTTCATCCCAAACATACTCATCGAATTTATTTTAACAGTTTTCAGTTTGGCACAGTCCACATGCAGACGTGCATGGTAGTCCATATCTTGTACAACTAAATCGCATTGTTCTACATGCAGTGTAGTTCAATTGCAGTGTAGAATATGTAGAAGCCTTTCTGGTGCAACTTCCATTACTTTGCTTCCAAGCATCTCTATATAAGTGTTTGTTCGGAGTTCGAAACAAATTTGCACAATTAGTCGGAGAAATATAGGATAGACCTTAAAAAAATTGCAAGAAAACGTTTTATGGTTTTATTTTGTAGTGTTGGGTTTGCAGAACGACATACTAAAAGTTGCCAAAAATCGGTGCACGAGAAAACCACTAAAATCACAATTTAAAATGGCGGCTTTTCCCAACATTGGAAAAATTGTTAAAAAAAGATACTACGTGCATTTTGTATGACAATTTTTTTGAAACTGACTTGGGACCACCACCGATATTTATTGGGTCGTTAGTACTTCATTTTAATAGGGAACGCGTTTTTGGCTGCCATCTTGGATCCGCCATATTGGACATAGATATATTTGTTTAAATGTAATGATAGTGTTGTGACACATCATTTCAAACTACATTTTTACACTGACTTCAATGCCGAAATCCGTTTTTAAATATCTTTTTTCGTTTAGAAGATATGTTCAACCGAAAACTCTCCCCTATACATTTCTAATGGACCTTTCGTAGTTCGATAATTAAAAAAAATATTTTTCTTATATCTCCAGTTCTTACTAACGGTTGCGGTTCGTTCTAGCCATAAAATATTCAGTATTGTAAGGGCTTCCATTTGAGCTCTTGAGCATTAAAATCAGACGTGTTAAAGACCAGCTACAAACCTCAGAACAATATCAATTTTAACTTTTTAGAAATATATTTTTATTAAAAGATTTATAACTCGGGTTGTTAATAAGTCACCAAGTTCTTTCTGGTCTTAAATTACTCTGTAAATGTTTTTATTTAATATTAATAATCACTAAATAAAATCTGAAACAATTTTAAATGAGTCATGAATCTTCATTTAACAGTAAATTATTTCTTTTTAGAAATTTGTCTTTGGTTAAGGACATATATCCCAAACCCTTATAACTCCCAATAAGTAATCCATAGCTAAAATAAAATTCGATAATGTTATGAATTATTTAAGACTATAAAGAGTTTTGGGAGTGATATAGAATTGGGGATATACGTCCTTAGCTAAAGACAAATTTCAAAATTAATACATTTTAATGTTAAATTAAGATCTATGACTCATTTTGAAATTGTCAGATTTAGTTTAATAATGAATAAAATCAAAGCTAAACATTTACTGAGTAATTCGAGACCAGACAGAATTTGGTGACGTATTAACAACCCAAGTTATAAATCTGTTAATAAAAATATATAAAAAAAAGTTAAAATTGATATTGTTCTGAGGTTCATAGCTGGTCTTTAACTCGTCTGATTTTAATGCTCAAGAGCTCAAATGGAAGCCCTTACATTACTGAATATTTTAAGGCTAGAACGAATTGCAACCGTCAATAAGAACTGGAGATATAAGAAAAATAATTTTTAAAAAATTATTTAAAAATTATCAAACTACGAAACGATAATAACGTGAACTTTATCTCATGGGTACACACATAATTAATTCTTCTCCTCTTTCCAAACCTCCTTTGTTTATTCCTTCAGCTCCCTTTTGACGAACTTGTACAGTGTATGTAGAGCAATATAAATCTTCTAATATGACATTTAGTTTTGTTTACGATATCAGAATCAGAACTCATTACATAATAAACCTGAGTAAACAATAAACAGTTTAGCCAACTGTAAATGTGAAATTTATTTACAAAAGACTTACCTGAAAAAACGGTACTATTTTCTTGCTGAATTCAGTAAAAGTATGAAATTTCTTTATTTCCATAGATTTCTGCTAGGAAGTAAGTCTATTTATTGTAACATTTACCCTCTTTTAATGTATTTTACATGTAATATTTAAGGTCTGGTGCCCTAAAAAAGTAGGACTACTGAAGGAAAAAACCTATAAAAATGTCAACCTCACTGTTTACGATGAAAATATTTTGAACATAGCCATTTTCGTTTTACGTTAATTAAATATACGTTTTATTTTGTGAGGTTTTTTTAATAAAAATATGTCATTAGGGTTGATTACATAATGTATTTGTCTAAAATTAGTTGAACGGTGTTTAGAACAATTTAGACTAAGACAAATGAAAAATAAATTAGAGCCTAGTTTTTATTAGACTGTTTGAGATAAAAATAATACTATAACTACTCAAACATGATAAAATATTGTGACCTTTTGTTTTTAAATTGAAATTTATGTATAATGTATATGTTTCATTTCAACTGTAAATGAATAAGTAGACTCTAACTACTTCTTTGGGATGAATTTTGTAGAAGTTTGATATTTGACACCATCTTGAAATTGAGGCATTTCCAGTTGTCAAACTTTGGTAAACTTTTGATATGTTAATCAGCACACCTAACCCTACCAAAAAACGAAAAAAATCCTTTTGTAGGAATTTTTTGAGGGTTAGGTGGTTTATTTTCATATCTGCAGGCGTCTATACGTATAAAGCTGATTTAAAACAAAGTGTTTCATTGAAGGAAAAACACATTTGTCAATCAGAAAAGAAAAAACGGTTTAATAAAACAAAGTTGTATTTAAATTAACTATGGTGCATGTAAAATATGTGAAATCTTGATAAAGTTAAATTGATAAGCAACTCTTTCCATAATAATTAATTATTTAATTGAAAAAAAAAAATAATAATTAGCCCAGACGAATGAAGAAAATTGCGTTTGGTTTGGATTATACAAGTACTGTAAAAGTATGATAAATATGAGAATACCACCATGAATGTACTATAATTATCATGGAAGATTTAGACTGTAAATAAACACGTATTAATCATGATTGCAGCTCTCTGGATTAAAAAACCTTCAGATAAATTCCGCTTGTTAGAAGCTAAAGTATCTTAAAGGTTTTAGCTTATGGTATACCGTATAAGGTAATCGCAATATTTATTAAGATTTTAAAATACTAATTATATATCCAAGTACACATACATTTATCTCATTTAAGACAAATTATTGTCTTTTCTCAAGAAAAATATCTGCACATTCACGAGTTGTTGATAAACATATATGTCAGAACAAAAGTATAGATGAACTTATATAATAATAAAAGTAACCCAAACATCGGAAACTCAAAACAAACTAAGTTCTTAAAAACTGACTTCCTAAAACAAAGCTTGTAAGAAAGTGCATCAAAATATGTTTGTTTCCTTTCTTAGGGTAAACAGAAATATAGTTTTAAGTTGTATTTGGCAAACACGTGAAAGGTTTTATTTTAACTAGAGGTCATCCAGTGGTCGAAACTCAACCAAAAACATGTAATGTACACCTATTTTTCTGATTATATTTTGTTGTTATTTTGTCACCAGCATAATAAGCAGCCCATGTAAATTTCTTTAATTTTAAAATTAATTTTTTGAGCTTATTTTTTAGCCTATTTTAATTTATAAAGGGATTCTGCACATCTACAGGAAAATATCTTTCTAACAGTATACGTAGATTTTCTCTGTGATGCGCTCGAGCTGAGAAAAAAGGTTTTAAAGAAACATGCTTGCCTATTAATATATAGATGAGTAGATTAAATATTGAAATACTGATCTTTCTATTACAGCTTGAGTTGTATTGAATATCAGTGCAGGGGTGTGATGATGTTGAACCTTTTGTATAGTCTCAAAATGAAAACCTAAACAATTTCAGGTCTCTCAGACGGAAGTTGTATTTGTAGTATTTATTAAAATGATTAAACTGTTGAATGAATTTGAATGGGAATTTTCCCTTAAGAAGGAATTCTCATTGCCTAAGGAATACATTTTTTTCTAGGAAAATTTATCTTAAATAAGTGGTAAAAAAATGGATATAAGTCTTTGATAAAAAGACAATTTCCCCCCAATTTCTTTAAACAGATGCAATATTTTTATGAGATAAATAATAGAAATTTCATAACCTATAAAATCAATCTAATATATACTGTACAATAAGACAAAATAAAGTGTTGTAAAATACCTGCTGAGATTTTGAGGAAAAGGTCTACATAGGCAGGGGTCTGCACGTAGACATAATATAAATTATTTAAATGGAAAGTTCAATAAAAACAAATATAATTTTGATAATCATATACACGTGTTTCTGATGGTTTGCTGGGTAAAATTTCAGCAAACTGAGCTATTAACTAATTAATTAACAAATAAAAATAAAAGTTGACGGGATTTAAACCTTGGATTCAAAGTCAAAAATGCCGCACTGAGACCACGAGGCCAGCGTCTTCAAATATTAGGCTACCAAGTACACTAATTCTAATGTTCTGTCTCTTGGTTTACGTATTCCGAATCATTGATTATACCGTGATCTGCAGAAGATGCATGATATCATTATCTGCAGGACAGCTTGATTAACTAAGTGTTCTGGCTCAAGATTGGATCCTGATGTCATTTTAGGCTTATAGCAGAACTTAATTGGCTGTCATCAGCTTGTCGTTTGATTATGCTAAAATTCTATTTCATATTAACTCGGCGTTTTACACGCTTACTGAGCAAAAACGCAACAGTCTAATAGTAGAGAATATTAGGCTTTTATTTTGATTTCTCTATATTACTGATATTTCATAAACGTAATAACATTTGACACAGTTGGTCTAACACGTTCCACATATAGGATTCGCTCCCGTGTGAAATGTGACAGTCGGTAGGGAATGTGTGCATTATGTGAAGGTGTACTTTAAAACAATTTTTGCGCCCCTTTAATTTAAATAAAAAAATCCGTTTATTATTATAACGTAGTATATTACGTTACTACTCCTGAAAATAGGTATTTACCGGACGAGCCTGATCTTTCCCGAGCAGGATTACCACACGAGTCCGGTAAACACATTTTTCATTTTGGACCAGTGACGTATATTTTACAACATACCACTCTAAGCTAACTCATATTAACAAATCTGTAAACATCCTTATATATTCCCACGGACTAAAGGACTAACAATTAATACTCATAACCTCTAAGAGGTTATATTTTTGTCTATAACCACTCATAGCCAAATATAATCAGCTGGTTGGTGTCCGGTAAAAACTTATTACAGTACAGTAGTACGTAATGAACCCCCATTTGATTAAGCTGGAGGCAAACAAGCTGTTCCGGAGTAAATACTTGCGTGGGAAGTTCTTTACAACAGTGTAGTATGGCGTAAAATACACAAATACCTTAAAACCCTCTATCCTACCGATTCAATCCCATTTACATATTTTCTTTTACAACTATTTGCGTTGTAATCCTCTAAAGATGTTTAATATTTGGTGAATCACGTGATTTCAATGCAAGTGTAAGAAAAAAGAAACGCGTGAAAGTGACTTGATCCCTTGTTGGGATAGGGAGGGGGGCATGCGGACATTGTCATCTACCCATCGTACTGTCTACATCATTGCTTAAAATCAAAATATATACATTGCATCTGTTAGTTCAATAAACCTTAAACTGGAGCTTTTCCAGCATCAAAGTTATTACTGTAGACCCTACTTGCGACCGGTGCAATAGTGCCCGCCTTCAAATCTGAAGGTCGTTGGTTCGAATACAAGCGATAACGTTACCAGACCCAAATGCCATGTGTCATTGGGATATCAAATTACGCTTTCTAACAACAAGTCTAGGTTAGATAGTATCTAGATCGACGTTTCAACCACTACCTTACGAAAAACCTTAATTTAATGCCAAGGGCGTGGATAATTACAATAAAAATAACATACGTATACAGTAGTTGGAAATTCATTATTGCTCCTAAAGAGCAATTGTGAGAGCTTGGGGTGTATTTATTGCGCAATAACTCCAAACGTACAACTAGCCTGTGCTGGTACTTAGTTATGTTTATTACATAATGCTACGCTTGAAGAAATCCTCTTAAACATTAACTAATATTGTCTTCATAGATTTTTCTTTAAATATTCTGATAGCTTTAACTTACTGTTTTACTTGATAGATAATCCATTTTATGTTGATCAACAAAAGTGTACAGTCTCAATGTTTAAAATTAATATATTTATTTAGTTCATTATTCAAGAGTATGCACTGTCCCATTTTTAAATATACAGATACAAAGAGTAGGCCTACATTTACTTGGCTTAATATAATTGCATCACCCACAGCAGCAATATTCTTGGTTGAGCATACATTACGATAATGAACAGTCTCTGCTCTATCTCTAAGTTCACTATTTTGCGAATTGTTCACTCAGTACGTAGGTTGACGATACTTTTCATTCAAATTTCAACATTGAGATTTGGAATCGTTATTTTAATGGAACAATTGAACATTTTCAACACGTTGAGCAGTGTTTAAACAATCAATTTAGTAAATATGTGCTTTTTAGCGAATTTCCCTATAGGGAAGTAGCTATTATCGTAGGTCTCATGATAAGACTTAGGCCCGGGACCGATTTACTTTTTCATTTCGATGTCCCCAAAGGCCAAAAACACCATTCGTTCAAATTTTTATATATGTATATATATATATATGTGTCCGTGAACACGATAACTTGAGTAATTTTTATCCGATTTTGATGAAATTTGGTTTGAAGGTGTAAGGCGGGATAAACTTGAATGAGTTCGCGATCCAGCATGATCGAACCATGGGAACAGGGTTTTATGGGGTAAAAATTGGTTTTTCTCACTTTTGACCCTCAAAACACAAAATTCACCAATTTTTCTCTAAACCTTCTTAAAGAGCTTAAAAAACAAACAATTCAGTATATCAAAGTGTTTTTGTACGGTTATTGGTTACGGAGAAAACTAAAAAAATTGTAAATTTAAAATTCCTATGTTATTCTTATGGAGAATATTGTAAAATGTTGTAGTTTGCTTGTTTATGGATATCTTTTGATCAAACTTGGCAAATATATTCATTTTATACTAAGCAATAATTATTTTACTTAAAACACACACTTTAGTTTCCTTGTAGCAGCAAACCTAGGTACTCGTTTAATCTAATTTTATTTAAATAGATCAATTGAAAATCAATTCAGCCAAATGGAAATTCGCTTAGACAGCAGGTTAGCTGCGGTGGGGGTATTGATGTTTCATAACTGCACCCAGCTATTCCTGATCATTGGGCTACTAAAATGGTCCTGACTAAAGAAACGGTGGGTCTTAGTCAGTAACAAAGCTACACAAGGCATCATACACTCATCCTTCCATATTTGGGGAAAAATACGCACTTAAGTGACGCCCTTATCTAAATACGAGTGATAATCTATATATATAAAAGGCAAAGCCCTCACTGACTGACTGACTCACTCACTCACTCACTCATCACTAATTCTCCCACTTCCCATTTACCTAGGAGGCTGAAATTCGGTACACCGATTCTTTGGGCATTAAATAGGAAAACTAAGTAGTTTTTATTATGATCGGGCTTTCGGGCTCCGCCCCAGTGGCTCTGGAGTTTCCGATGTTAACCTTATGATTTTTCATATTTAAAAGGAATTTCTTAACAGCTGTTTCAATTAAACAAGTTGGTTCTGTTCTATGATGTTCAATAGCATTAAAGTTACAAGGATTACCAACAGGGTGCAGCACTATTTTTTTTTTAATTTATGACTACAGCCAATTTGCAACCAAAAGGTGAGTGAGCGTAGCGAACGAACTTCAACCTGGAAGCGAGTTAGCGTAGCGAACGAGCTAACCTGAAGGCAAGTGAGCGGAGCGAACGAGCTCCAACCTAAAGGTGAGTGAGCGTAGCGAACGAACTTCAACCAGGACGTGATTGAGCCATGCGAACGAGCTCACTTGTAAAGTTAAACGGGGCAAAGCCCGCGGGTACAGCTAGTGTGTTAATAAACTAACGTTTAATGTGTTACAAACGTGCAAAAATTAGCAGCTGGTATGGTTGTCAGTCTTGACAAAACAGGAAACTAAAATTAGATCTTCCCTCAGGTAACCCACCCGCAGTAGTTAAAGGAAGTTGCGTTTCTGCCTCTAAGGTTAAGTGGAGCAATTCCCTTGCCATTAATTGGCACACGGTTCAGTGCTAATTTCGCAGCACGCTTAGATTCATTGGTATTTAGCTCACAAATAGTTTTAAAGTATATTTTTTATTAACTTAAAATCTACTATGTACAATGACGTTTATTTAATACAGTTGTTGAAATGTTATCAACCATGATGAAACTGTTAGGAAAAAGATTTCCATTATGTAGCCATCGATTGATAGCCAACCCACTAATGGGCTGTTTAGTATCCAAACAACAATTGGTCTGCAGATCCTGATGAAAACAAGAGATATTGCGTGGTCGCTAGTATGAGAAATTTAGAGTACGGATTTTTATAGGCCACCAATAGCCAAATGCTGAACTGAAACATTCCCAGAATACATATGAGTCCATGGTAATAGCGTCTTAACTTCTTTCTCCTCTCTCCGTTATTATAAAATAATGTCGTGTTATCCATCTAAATCATCTGTTATCATTATTGTGTTTTATTGGAAGATGAAGTTATTTTCAAATAAAGTCCACTTTTATACAAGCTTGTATTTATGCAAGCTTGCATAGTTTTTATATCATTACATTTTTTGTATAAAATGCTACCTACCTATTGACTTTCCAGAAAGTAAAACATCCCGGAATACATTACAGGAAGTAAAACATTCGGTAATTTACCTTGGGGATCATCTTTGGTTAATTTACCCAACAATAACAGAGCTTTCTGTCACTGTGAAAATATTTTTAACATTTTGTGGTCAATAAAATCGCATGGTCAACAGGTATGCCGAATTAGAATTCTTGTAAAGTTAGACTTGAAAACATGATTGGATTTTGGATTACGAAACATCGTGAAATAGTTATTTGTTTAACTAGTGGTGAAAGTGGCACTTTGCTGCACACGAGAGCAATGTTTACGAATATGATCTCGAGTGCAGCAAAGGCCTTTTTCACTCGTGTTACACATTATATTTTTCCTACAGTCACTATAAAGCATATAAATAATTAGTCTTTCAAACACTATACAACACGTTTTTAGGTTCAGCTGGCAACACAAATGGTGCCCTAGAGAAAGTAGTACCCGGTCCGTATCACTCCGCTTTTTTTTCCTCGGCAAGAAATGTGCTCCGCGTTTTGAGAATATAGTTCCGTATGTTTTTGTAATTTGAAGTGGTTTCCGCGCCTAAAAAAAAAATGCGTTAAAGGTATTTTCTTGTTTATTAAGATCGTAGGAATGTTTTAAAAACGTTTAAAAGAAAAGTCCAGAAAGTTCAGAAATACCGAAACGATAAACACGAAAAGACAGGTTTAATCGTAGTTATAATAGTCAATCAGCTGCTCTTAGTATTATCTTTAAGTGTTGCCAACCTATTTCCAAGCGTACACGGATTACGTGCATAATAAAACCACGCTGTTTTGTGTTGTTTCGTTGGAATCCTGATGTGCGGCAAACTATAAACCGTACGACAAAGTATAAACCGTACGGCAAAGTATAAATATGCAGCAATTAGCAGCTTTCTGTACTATAAACAGTACAAGGAAGCCAACTTTTTCGGGTGACTATAGGAAAAAATTACTTTTTATGGTAAAAATATTCCTTTGCAGCCTTCTACATGAAGATGTTACTGAAAACCCGTTTTTTGTATGGAAATTTGGTAAAGCGTGAACTTTTTCAACAATTAAATAAAAGAGGGGGCACCGTAATCTAAACCTTGTGATCGGCTTAAGTGTTGAGCTTGAAGATTAACTAAGCCACAATCGGGTTTTTATAGGGGTGTAATCGTAGTATTTAGGAATCAACAACGTGTTTTAACCCGATAAATTCTAAAATTTTTGTTGTTTCTAAAATTTGTTGAGCATACATTACGATAATGAACAGTCTCTGCTCTATCTCTAAGTTCACTATTTTGCGAATTGTTCACTCAGTACGTAGGTTGACGATACTTTTCATTCAAATTTCAACATTGAGATTTGGAATCGTTATTTTAATGGAACAATCGAACATTTTCAACACGTTGAGCAGTGTTTAAACAATCAATTTAGTAAATATGTGCTTTTTAGCGAATTTCCCTATAGGGAAGTAGCTATTATCGTAGGTCTCATGATAAGACTTAGGCCCGGGACCGATTTACTTTTTCATTTCGATGTCCCCAAAGGCCAAAAACACCATTCGTTCAAATTTTTATATATGTATATATATATATATGTGTCCGTGAACACGATAACTTGAGTAATTTTTATCCGATTTTGATGAAATTTGGTTTGAAGGTGTAAGGCGGGATAAACTTGAATGAGTTCGCGATCCAGCATGATCGAACCATGGGAACAGGGTTTTATGGGGTAAAAATTGGTTTTTCTCACTTTTGACCCTCAAAACACAAAATTCCCCAATTTTTCTCTAAACCTTCTTAAAGAGCTTAAAAAACAAACAATTCAGTATATCAAAGTGTTTTTGTACGGTTATTGGTTACGGAGAAAACTAAAAAAATTGTAAATTTAAAATTCCTATGTTATTCTTATGGAGAATATTGTAAAATGTTGTAGTTTGCTTGTTTATGGATATCTTTTGATCAAACTTGGCAAATATATTCATTTTATACTAAGCAATAATTATTTTACTTAAAACACACACTTTAGTTTCCTTGTAGCAGCAAACCTAGGTACTCGTTTAATCTAATTTTATTTAAATAGATCAATTGAAAATCAATTCAGCCAAATGGAAATTCGCTTAGACAGCAGGTTAGCTGCGGTGGGGGTATTGATGTTTCATAACTGCACCCAGCTATTCCTGATCATTGGGCTACTAAAATGGTCCTGACTAAAGAAACGGTGGGTCTTAGTCAGTAACAAAGCTACACAAGGCATCATACACTCATCCTTCCATATTTGGGGAAAAATACGCACTTAAGTGACGCCCTTATCTAAATACGAGTGATAATCTATATATATAAAAGGCAAAGCCCTCACTGACTGACTGACTCACTCACTCACTCACTCATCACTAATTCTCCCACTTCCCATTTACCTAGGAGGCTGAAATTCGGTACACCGATTCTTTGGGCATTAAATAGGAAAACTAAGTAGTTTTTATTATGATCGGGCTTTCGGGCTCCGCCCCAGTGGCTCTGGAGTTTCCGATGTTAACCTTATGATTTTTCATATTTAAAAGGAATTTCTTAACAGCTGTTTCAATTAAACAAGTTGGTTCTGTTCTATGATGTTCAATAGCATTAAAGTTACAAGGATTACCAACAGGGTGCAGCACTATTTTTTTTTTAATTTATGACTACAGCCAATTTGCAACCAAAAGGTGAGTGAGCGTAGCGAACGAACTTCAACCTGGAAGCGAGTTAGCGTAGCGAACGAACTTCAACCAGGACGTGATTGAGCCATGCGAACGAGCTCACTTGTAAAGTTAAACGGGGCAAAGCCCGCGGGTACAGCTAGTGTGTTAATAAACTAACGTTTAATGTGTTACAAACGTGCAAAAATTAGCAGCTGGTATGGTTGTCAGTCTTGACAAAACAGGAAACTAAAATTAGATCTTCCCTCAGGTAACCCACCCGCAGTAGTTAAAGGAAGTTGCGTTTCTGCCTCTAAGGTTAAGTGGAGCAATTCCCTTGCCATTAATTGGCACACGGTTCAGTGCTAATTTCGCAGCACGCTTAGATTCATTGGTATTTAGCTCACAAATAGTTTTAAAGTATATTTTTTATTAACTTAAAATCTACTATGTACAATGACGTTTATTTAATACAGTTGTTGAAATGTTATCAACCATGATGAAACTGTTAGGAAAAAGATTTCCATTATGTAGCCATCGATTGATAGCCAACCCACTAATGGGCTGTTTAGTATCCAAACAACAATTGGTCTACAGATCCTGATGAAAACAAGAGATATTGCGTGGTCGCTAGTATGAGAAATTTAGAGTACGGATTTTTATAGGCCACCAATAGCCAAATGCTGAACTGAAACATTCCCAGAATACATATGAGTCCATGGTAATAGCGTCTTAACTTCTTTCTCCTCTCTCCGTTATTATAAAATAATGTCGTGTTATCCATCTAAATCATCTGTTATCATTATTGTGTTTTATTGGAAGATGAAGTTATTTTCAAATAAAGTCCACTTTTATACAAGCTTGTATTTATGCAAGCTTGCATAGTTTTTATATCATTACATTTTTTGTATAAAATGCTACCTACCTATTGACTTTCCAGAAAGTAAAACATCCCGGAATACATTACAGGAAGTAAAACATTCGGTAATTTACCTTGGGGATCATCTTTGGTTAATTTACCCAACAATAACAGAGCTTTCTGTCACTGTGAAAATATTTTTAACATTTTGTGGTCAATAAAATCGCATGGTCAACAGGTATGCCGAATTAGAATTCTTGTAAAGTTGGACTTGAAAACATGATTGGATTTTGGATTACGAAACATCGTGAAATAGTTATTTGTTTAACTAGTGGTGAAAGTGGCACTTTGCTGCACACGAGAGCAATGTTTACGAATATGATCTCGAGTGCAGCAAAGGCCTTTTTCACTCGTGTTACACATTATATTTTTCCTACAGTCACTATAAAGCATATAAATAATTAGTCTTTCAAACACTATACAACACGTTTTTAGGTTCAGCTGGCAACACAAATGGTGCCCTAGAGAAAGTAGTACCCGGTCCGTATCACTCCGCTTTTTTTTCCTCGGCAAGAAATGTGCTCCGCGTTTTGAGAATATAGTTCCGTATGTTTTTGTAATTTGAAGTGGTTTCCGCGCCTAAAAAAAATGCGTTAAAGGTATTTTCTTGTTTATTAAGATCGTAGGAATGTTTTAAAAACGTTTAAAAGAAAAGTCCAGAAAGTTCAGAAATACCGAAACGATAAACACGAAAAGACAGGTTTAATCGTAGTTATAATAGTCAATCAGCTGCTCTTAGTATTATCTTTAAGTGTTGCCAACCTATTTCCAAGCGTACACGGATTACGTGCATAATAAAACCACGCTGTTTTGTGTTGTTTCGTTGGAATCCTGATGTGCGGCAAAGTATAAACCGTACGACAAAGTATAAACCGTACGGCAAAGTATAAATATGCAGCAATTAGCAGCTTTCTGTACTATAAACAGTACAAGGAAGCCAACTTTGTCGGGTGACTATAGGAAAAAATTACTTTTTATGGTAAAAATATTCCTTTGCAGCCTTCTACATGAAGATGTTACTGAAAACCCGTTTTTTGTATGGAAATTTGGTAAAGCGTGAACTTTTTCAACAATTAAATAAAAGAGGGGGCACCGTAATCTAAACCTTGTGATCGGCTTAAGTGTTGAGCTTGAAGATATACTAAGCCACAATCGGGTTTTTATAGGGGTGTAATCGTAGTATTTAGGAATCAACAACGTGTTTTAACCCGATAAATTCTAAAATTTTTGTTGTTGATTTTTTTTTGGGTCGGGAGCATGATTTTCTATTTCTATAGTTTTCTATTCTGTGATTTCAAAAGGTTCGCCTCCTTAAAAATATAAATTGAAGATGAAATTTCAATAATAGCAGTAAATACTTTATGGTAGTTTTACCCCAACATTTCACACAATATTTACCTTAATTCTAGGGATTTTTATTACGAACGGATACAGAATGTTCCGAAAAGTGACTTTATCTTCGACAGCTTGTAAGATTTATCGAGTCAACATATATTTATTGTTCATAAATATATACTTAAAGATATTCTCCTTTATACCGTCTAGTTTCGATATAACTTTAGCCGGAGATGTGTTACAAACTCTGGCTTGATTATATATTTTACATCAATATTAAATTCATAAAGCTAGGGAACGTTCTAGTATTGGTCTCTTCAATAAATTGGGATAATCAGTAATGGTATCTCTGCAATCCTCCAAAATAACAAATTTGGAAACCTTGGGTGTGATAAATGACGTTCATCAGTGTTGCAAACAAGCTATGAAAGAAAACCAGCAGAGTTTTCCAAACAGTTTCTGCGTAAAATATTTTTAGCTATAATAGTTTGAAGAAACATGTTAAATATTATGCTAATCTAATTTTAACCGGGGTGTGTTGCTTGCCTAGGCACACAATTTCCGTCTCGGAAATCGGTGCGGGAAGTAAGGATTCCCGGCACATCCACAACACGTTAAGGGATTTGGACGGATTACGCTTAAAAGTGTTGACTTAATTAAAAATGCCACTAGCATAGGGGAGAAATTTACCACGATTTCTTTACACTCAAACTATTTCAGTATGATATGTTAATTTATTATTACAACATTCAATAACATAGAACCCTTTTCAAAGGGTTACTGTGCATAAATATCGTAGCTTAGGTTTGATTCTTATAAAATTGAGCTCTTACAAATAACTAGAATCAGATAAAAACCTATTATGAGTTAACTGTACATTAGTTTATTTTTGGGATGTATGTTTTTGCAGTTGAATAGAAATCCTTTAATCAATAAAACATACCAATGTAAACTCACCCTTCGAATACTACTGATTGTTATAACTCATATTAAAAAGCCAAGATATATTTTTAAAAATATACATGTTACACTACAGTATCAGGTATTATTGCACTACAAATTTGAAAGTCACAGAGACATCTGTCAACAATGCTATTTGTTTGAAACTCTCGGCAGCTCAAGTTTTATTGCTTCTCCAAAAATACATACAAAGGCCAGCAATGTCGATGGATTGGAACAAGGCATGCATTTTTATTACACTTTGATGATACTGAGTGTTCAATGTTATAATTCCCCCAATACATTGTATTGAGCGAACTTATATTAGATGATTGTTTAATAAAATCTATATAAATAAAATTAGAGTTTTGTCTGTACATTGCTCAGATCTTAAATAAGAATAATTTAGGCTACAAACCTTATATTAATAGGATGACCATTTTTGTAAAATACGTAGGGATGATTAATTTATTAAGAGTGCCAGTTTTAACAATGATAAAAACATTTTTTCTCTCTATATTACAACATTTTGGTTGAAAAGGGCAATACTTATGTTTCTATTCCTAAAATGTAATACTTGTACTTAATACACACAGTCTCTCACACACATTACTTGATCACGTAAAGGGTCTCAGCATCTACGTGACGTCATGTGACCTAGATCAGTCACGATGTCTCAAGATGTCATTAGATACATCCACGGACTATAGCACATGTGACCTAATTATTTTCTTCAGTGGCATTAGTAATGCTCCTTTTATACGTACTGGTTAAAATCATATTTTATTCAGCTTGTAGCTTTAAAATGTTTTAGTGTAGACTTCAAAGGGTTTCATTGTTTGCAAACATAACGAATTATAGTATCCACCTTTATGTTACTGACTTTTAATTAGTCTCTTCGATTTATTAGTTCCATGTTTTTACTTATGTTTTTTCAACAAATAGTCCAAAAGTATAATTGATGGAAGAGGCAACCAAAAATATATATCTCCTACTTCATTGATGTGAAAATATTTAGAAACTATTCTGAAATAAATTAGTTTGTATCTGTAAACATATTGGTGATGATTCAGACTACTAATAAATCATAGAATGAACCACCCTGCTTAGTTCAAAACACACTGTGAAAACGCCAACTGTGTAAAACATACTAAACCAAATTCTGCTCAAACGTGAAGATACTTTCAATATGACTAAACTTTAAATGGCCTAGCTTTTATAGCTGTAGCAACTTTTGGTACATACAGTCACTTAAAAGTTATCTCTAGTCGGTGCACACATGCTATTATTCCGCCACAATTTGCAAGGGATAACGCTTAACCCTCCCTAACTCCCTGTATGTGAACCCGACAATAATATCACATTGGTTGCTACAAGGACTACGTTTTATTTGGCTGGCAAGTTTTTGAGGATGTTTGAAAATCAGGCCTTATCTTTTTATTTATATTTTATATTTATTTATATATTTATATTATATTTATATTTATTTTATGTGTACTTCTTCTCGACTTTGTAACCATGAACGTTATTATGACCGCTGACCTAGAAATACACCGTGTGGGCCGGGGTGATAGCACTAGTATCAAGGATAAAATATGTAGGCAACTTGGCTTGGAAAAATTAAATCTTTGATATCATCCTATTCAATCAAAATCCAAGTTAAACATAATTTAAATACATTTCAAGTGTGATAATAAAATAACATATAAAAAAAAAACATAAGTGAATACACTATCAGTACACTGTAACTGTACAATATAACTGTTAAAAGTGGACCTACAAGTGTTTAAGATGTTTTGCACTAACAGTGGAGTTAAATCTTAAATTGAAATTCCAACTAAATTTAATTTCATTATCATTACAAAATTACGGTTAGTCTACTATGCTGGACCTGTAAACCATACAGTTTTTCACTAGTATTAATTTTCAGCATGACAGAATTCTTTTATCGTTACCGTATCACACTTCAAGGTTTAAACTACCTCCAATTTACACAATGGGACGATCAATTTAAGAGAGTCTTTAGTTCAGACTCGAATGCACATGTTTCCCTGACAGTAGGTGATATTTATTTAAGTTTTAGAAGTTATATGAAATATAAACAAAAACTAATCTTTTCTTCGTTTTCAAATCGAAGTCGTTAAAAATATTTGCAATATTATATTTTATTAACTTAGCAAACTAAACAACGCTATTATATACCTAAATCCAGTTTACATTTTTTCTCTGCTATTACTTCTGTCAACCATTTCAGTCGAGTACAAACATGATCAAATAAGTATAACAAAGGGCAAGACTATTAATGCACAATATACATTTTCAATATAATCTATTTAGAGTTATATGAAATGCATGTAGTTAAATATAGATATTCCCCCATATTGAACAGAAATATAGAACATATAATAGAATATACAGTAGAAAATATTTCACATGAGTTGACATTCTTCGTATGTAGAAGTTGTGAGAATTAAATCGTAGGAGTCATTTATACATTGCACATGCTTCATAGAGTGTGGGTGTGCCTTGTACAAAATAAAATGTTATTAAATAAACGTGAGAGTTGGAGTATGTTAAATTCTTCTAAACACATTCAGCCTTATGAAATACCGAGAGTATCTTCGCAAGGTGTTTAAAATTTCAGGTGTTTATGACAGCGACAGTGTTAAAGTTCATGTGCTCGAGTTTTTATGATACCAAGCGATCTCATTCAAACACATTTCAATCCTGAATAAATTATCTGCCTCTTTTTCATGTTAACTTAAAGCGTATATATAGTAAAGGTGTTTAAATTAAAATGAATTGTAATTATTGTAATTTTATTTAATTATGATTGTAGCAAACCATAAATCGACGCAGCAGTGTTATTTTCAGTAGTTTTATATTAAATGTTTCACGCAGGTCGAACTGTGTTTTGGATTTCAAACTGTTAAAAATTCCCTTAAATTATCTGTAAACACTGTTTAAGTATTTTCGACGTAGGCTTACACGCCACTTTTGAGAATATTTAATCTTAATGTTTTTCAATGAGAAAGATTTGTTTGAAAGAAACAGTTCTGCAAAGATAACACTCTGTTAAACAACACAACAGAAATGTTTATAAAAAAACAACTTACCTTGCTTATGATTGTTTAGGTTTTATTATAGAATATTTTAGCGATTACAAGGGACAATACTGTTATTCTATAGGTGCAATATCTGGTGAAAACAAATTGTAGAAACTATTCACTACAGTCCTGCACCATGACAAATTTAAATTAGAGGGAATAAAGTTGTTCAGTTGCCCAAAAGAACAGTCAGTTAACCATTGTATTGACAACACAGCTGTAATTAGTTGAGTTGAAAGTGATTAGTTGAGTAGAAAGGTTTGGTTGGCACACACACCTGTAAAGTTTGTTAACTGAACTGGCTTTAGATTATTCAAACTTAAATTCAACCTTTAATTGTACAATTTAGTTTTATACTTTAAACTCAATAGTTTTTTTTTACAAAAAAATAAGCCATAGTAAGGTTTTGTTCTGAAATCAAACACGTCGCATTTACAAGGGACGTGTAGTAGTTTAGACATACTGGAACACTGTCTAGTGTCTATAGACATACTTTTCTTAATAATATAGTATATAAATCCGATCGCAGCATGGCATATCAGATGTCGCCAATTTTTTACTAAAAACTAATGTAGTTGTACGAGCCAGTCACAGATTGCTCGAGTGTCTAAAACTCTATTTTGTACCTTATGTTTTGTTACTGACATAGTTACTGGGTCATAACAGTTGCTATAGCTCATAATAAATCATTCCATCAGTGTGACTTGGTAAAAACCATCGTGTAATCGACAGAAATCAGTAATTTATATAAGTGCAATCTGTATGTGTCTCACATCAACTAAGACAAATTTGATAAAAAACCTGGCGACAGCTTTAAAATGGGGATGGAATGTCTAGTTACCTATTTGGGTATTAATATTTCTTAAAATCTTACATTCACTCAAAAAGAAGTAATGGAAAACAAATTTCCTTTTTTTCTCCATAACTCTTATTTTATTTAGGTAGCTTATAAGAAGCTGTAAGAGGTTATCCTCAAGTGGTTCAAGAGCAACTGGAAAACTAGGGCATTGAAATTAATTTGTCTGGATAATTTAAAGGTTAAAAAAATACTACCAACAAAACCTACAAAAGATTATTGTTTTGTGAAAAACTGTTTGAAATGAAACCAAATTTGATTAAAACACGTTATTTTGTACCTAAAACAAATCATTTTATGACAGTAACGTGGTAGGTGATGAAGTGTAGCTGGGGAAATTACCTATATCACTTGTGTTAGCTCAGCTGAGGCTTAAGTCACGTAGAGGCGAGCATGTGATTTATATGACGTCACAACAGCTGTGAAAGTGATCAACATTTATCCCAATGGCCGTTATTGAGCACATTGTCAATGGGAATTATAACACAAGGGGTTATACTATCTCAAAGCTATCGGCTTGTAAAGCTTGTATCATGTAAGCATACCTTAAAACTGAATTCCCAACTACATAATTTCATTTTACATTAGCATTTCAGTAGAAGGGTAGTAAAGAATGACAAAAAAAATTGTAGGTATGTATTGATACCCAGAATGTCACATCATTGACCCGAATAGTCTTTCTAGTCCAGTAAAATAAGACATTTTGGTATGCAAAAGGTCGGGTAGTTCTGATTTTTGGATATGTTGTTAGTATTGGGCCCATAACATAAAATCCAAGTTATCCACCTCGAGATACTGCCGCTCGCCGCGGGGCGCGCCACTTGTTATCGAAATATAAAAAATATGGCAATTCCTATTGTTTTTCACTCAATCTCGCGAACCGTTGATTTTACCGAAAATTTTATATTATAACATTAAAGAAGAATAAATTTGTGACAGTTTAAGCCCAACAGCAAGTATGTAGCGTAAATAATGGTCAGAATACAGACCATCAAAATAAATAAATTTTCCAAAGACGTATAAAAATTGTGGTTTTTTTTAAATATTTCCACAATATAGTTGTTTGAAGCAAACACCGTATTGATTTAGAGAGTATGCCAGTTTATTTGCTATTAATAGAAAATAAATGAAAGTATGAATAAAAATACCCCCACCTCAGCAAACCTGCAGACTAAGCGAATTTCCATTTGCTTGATTTGATTTTCACAAACCTATTTAAATAACATTAGGTTTAATTGGTGCCTAGGTTTGCTGCTACAGGGAGGGTAATATAGTATATAAAATAATAATAGTATGATAACAAACAAATAAATTTACCCAATTTTATAAAAATTTGTCTATAAATAAGGAAAAAAAACAATAGTTAAAAAATCTTCCCTATTGGAATAACTTGAGGGTTTTTAATTTACATTTTTTTAATTTTCTCCGTAACCAATAACTGTAAAAAAACATTTTAATGTACTAAATTATTTGTTTTTAAGCTCTACAAAATGGCCGAATCTTTTCATCAATGTCGTTGTCTCGAGCAATGCGAGAATGGCGCACGTCAACATGTTGCTCACTGTTAATGTTCAACTGACGTCATTTTTTGTAATATTTCTCAACTTCCTACAGATTTGATGAGGACGGATCATCCCAAGCGCCCATCAAGTTACAACATTTTGTCTGTTATCCCTCGTCCTCGAGTCAATCCACCAGAGCTTTTCATTGTCTTTATGAGGGCCTGTTCGATGGCCTAGTCAGACCAAATTCCACACCAGAACTTGTCTGTACGTCTTGTAGTGAAATTTCCGATCTTTGTGAATTGTTTGTGTTCTTCAATATTAATTCTGTATTTCAATTCATATTCAGCATGTCCTGTAATAGATGGGCTCACTTGGCGTGGAAAAATTACCCGCTGCATGGAAGATCTGTAGAGTGATTGTAATTGGAAGATCTTATTTGCCTGATTTTTCAGCCTCAATAAACTGTTAACTATGTTAACCGGTTTTATTTTGTTTTCATGTGAAAGTATTGTACCCAAAGCTTAGCTTAAATGTTTATGTATAAACATTTGACAGCTTTGGGAAGAGTAGTTTTGCCGTTGAAGGTATATTTTGAAGGTCTGTTTTTCGGCATGTAAACCTACATTTATTATAACGAGTTCGCGAAGCATGATCATTGAAGTATAAGACAAAACTTAAAAAATTAATTTATGTTTTCAGAAACATACGCGAAATTCTTAACATTAATGAAATAAAAATGTTATACTATGCATTTATCCAATCGGTACTTCAATATGGAATATGGAATAGTATGGGGAGGAGCTAGTAGTAATATTTTAAAGCCACTGTTTGTCAAACAAAAACTAATTATTAAAAGAGCTTTTCAATTCAATAGGCGTTTCCCTACAAATTTATTATTAAAAAACACTCAATTACTTTCGGTGCGTCAACTTTTTAAACAAAACTTTACTTGTATATCTAGATCAACTTGTATTACTCCAATCAAGATTTAATAGTGACGCCAACCACGCATAACTAACTATCCCACCACAAAAGCTGTAAATGTAGGTATGCAGGTACCCCGAGTTTTAAGTCTGCCAACCTTACCAATGCTTTTTATATTGTGAATTTTTTGTATAGAAATATATTATCAGAGATTAGAGATCTACAGGTATCTCTTCCAGTTTATAAACGTTCGGTAAGCAGTTTGCTGTCGGAGATTGGGCTCGATCAGTTTGAGACACTTATCAGTTCAGTATACAACAATACATAACAATAATAAATACACAAGTACACCAAACAATATTTAGCGTACAGACATTAGTAACTGCAACTCCATTCACTCGACTACCTTTTACTTAGCATTAACTATTCCTGTAGCTGTCTCATAGCTTAGTTGTAAATAGTATTTTGATTAATTTAGTTTTAATCAAAGAACATTTCTAATAATATTTAAGAATATCTCTAATTTGATTTGTAATAGAGCTCGTCCCGCGCACAGGTCCTTTACGGCATATGCGTGACTGTTGTTCGTATTTTGTATATGTATATATTGTAAATAAATTTTTTGTAAATAAAACAGATTTTGATTTGATTTGATCAGGCCATGGGAATGGTTGCTTTATGGGGTTAAGAACGGGTTTTTCGTATTTTTGTCCCTTAAACATACAATTTTACAATGTATCTCCAAACCATTTTGTAGGGCTTAAAACAAATAATTTAGTACATTAAAATGTTTTTTACAGTTATTGGTTAAAAAAAAATTAAAAAATGTAAATTAAAAAACCTCAAGTTATTCCAATAGCGAAGATTTTTTAATTATTGTTTTTTTTCCTTATTTATAGACACATTTTTATAAAATTGGGTAAATTTATTTGTTTGTTATCATACTATTATTATTTTATATACTATATTACCCTCCCTGTAGCAGCAAACCTAGGCACCAATTAAACCTAATGTTATTTAAATAGGTTTGTGAAAATCAAATCAAGCAAATGGAAATTCGCTTAGTCTGCAGGTTTGCTGAGGTGGGGGTATTTTTATTCATACTTTCATTTATTTTCTATTAATAGCAAATAAACTGGCATACTCTCTAAATCAATACGGTGTTTGCTTCAAACAACTATATTGTGGAAATATTGAAAAAACCACAATTTTTATACGTCTTTGGAAAATTTATTTATTTTGATGGTCTGTATTCTGACCATTATTTACGCTACATACTTGCTGTTGGGCTTAAACTGTCACAAATTTATTCTTCTTTAATGTTATAATATAAAATTTTCGGTAAAATCAACGGTTCGCGAGATTGAGTGAAAAACAATAGGAATTGCCATATTTTTTATATTTCGATAACAAGTGGCGCGCCCCGCGGCGAGCGGCAGTATCTCGAGGTGGATAACTTGGATTTTATGTTATGGGCCCAATACTAACAACATATCCAAAAATCAGAACTACCCGACCTTTTGCACAGCAACCCCTATTTTTTCTGACAGATTTACTGGACTATTCGGTTTATTATAACGAAACGTCCAGCTGTTAATTTTAATGAAGGTAATTGATTTCTTTGTTTGAAGTTCATTGTTGGTGATGGTGAGTTAATGTTGTTCAAAGGTAGCATGTTGTAATTGATTTATGATAATTTATCACTTACAAACTAATAAGCGGTTGGAGCACTTAGTAAAGTTGGTTATTGAAAATCACACGTGTTGTAGTTCAGAACGGTTAACTAATTTGTGGCTTAATTCAATTATAATAATGATTACAATTACTACTAGTTTATCCGTCATTGGCACATTAGAATTACAGTGCTAACTTGTGTTATTATAAAGAGAGTTCTCACTTCATTCAATTATCTTTATTTTTTAGTCATGTTAATAACTATCCTTACAGTACGTTATTTTACAACCCTTATTTTAAAGGCTAAAGCCGGGTTTTCCTAGGCGCGGAAGCGGAGAGCGGAGAGAGGAACGCGGAGAGCGGACTACACTTGTCATAGGTAATTTAATGTTACTGTTTTCCTAGAAGCGGAGCGGAACACCATGTTAATTTCTTTTCCGCTCTCCGCGTCCCTCTCTCCGCTCTCCACTTCCGCGCCTAGGAAAACCCAGCTTAATGCGGAGAGTGGAAAAGAAATGAATATGGCATTCCGCTCCGCTTCTAGGAAAACAGTAACATTAAATTACTGTACCTAAGACAAGTGGAGTCCGCTCTCCACGTTCCTCTCTCCGCTCTCCGCTTCCGCGCCTAGGAAAACCCGGCTTAAGCGTAACACAGAATATTAATGAGACTTAAATAAAATTATGTTTAACTTAAAAATATTTTTTTAAATTATAGGGGTTTCCTTTAATTTGAAAAAAAAAAAAACTATTGACGCACACAGATATTCAATATATTCAAAACTGACATTGCCAGAAATTCTATAACGAAAAATTCACAAGTGCCTTGCATCTCGTATTATATAGAAAGCAATAAGCTAATAAACACATATTGCAGTAGACAGCTAAAATTAAAATGTTGTTTGGGTAAAATTACTTTGTCAATACAAAACATTACGGGAAGTTCTCTTACTTATTAGTCAACAGCTGACACATTGGAGGGACGCCATTCTTCACTTTTATCACCCAAGTCATGAACAGCCTCAGCTGATTTAAGGGATACGCAGTGACGTCACTTTTTAAATTACGAGATATCTGTCATGGCTAAAATCCAATTTAACACTTTAGTGTGTATAGGCATAGAGATTCGTCAGGGTATGAATGTTAAAGAATGATTGTAAACTGTTGTAAACTTATATTTAAGCACAATTAGTGTTAATATTATCCTAAAATGTGTTGTATTAAAATGTGTTAGAGATATTTTACTTCTTCTCACCCGGTCCTTAAATATTTTCGTTAATAAATTATAATTAAAACTGTATCAGCCATCTGACACATACTTTCTACCAACTTTCCAATATCCCGTATCATCTGTAAGCGGTAGGGGTAACCAACATGTGGTGAAAATTATCTGGGCTCTCTCTTAACTTTTTTGGGTTAAGGGGGGACCTAAAACTGATACTACCACCCAAAACTCAAACTCCAAACTTTTTGGCAAAACAATACTTTCTTCGTATACTATGAATAGGGGAGAAAGTAAGAGGATGTCAAAACGTGGGTAAAACTATTGTGAGTCATGTTGATTTAAGGTTTTTTTTCATAATAGCACAGATTTACAAAATAAGCAAGTCACAGTAAGTAAGAATGCTTAAAGCTCAGTAGCCGAATAAATGATAAAAGACTAATCGTATTTAATTATGTCCATTTCAGTTTTTAAGATTCTCTTACCTATCCACTCACCAATAACTAATCTAATTAAGAGTTGAAAGGATTCTACAATTGTATGAAGTAGGTCAAGAAAGAATATACTATTACCTTTTAATTTTCTTTAGCATTTAATTCGTGCAATTCATTAAATTCGCGGCGTGCAATTCATTAAATTCGTCTGATAATTATTCTACTGTTCTCGCATTCTTTCAATACCTTGGATATGATTATGATTAAATGCAGAGCGAATAAAAATGTTTTAAATAAATCCAAAGTTATTTATTTATTAATAAGAATAAATGTTTATTAACTATACATTTATACAAATAATTTAACTAATTGCATCCAACATTTTATTTTCCAACATTATTTTATTCGATTTATATTTGGTCACATTATACATTATACACTTATTGTATACAAAAATAACTTGGCAAAATTAAAAGTTTTGAAATGAGGGATGTATTAATTTTTATAATTTAAATTAACAAAAATGGATGATTTTATGAAAATATGTTAAGGACACTAAAATGTTGCATTAAAGTAACAAATCGACACCTAGTTCAAAAACTACGAATTTAATTAATGAATTATGGCATTCAAAATATATAAATAACCTTGCTCCTCCACACTTTTAAACGTTTTATTATTTTAATAAAAAAAAAATTCTTGTATATAAATCTATTTAATAACGACGCATTTATATACAATGTATCTATACGTTGTCAATAAAGAATTGATTGATTGATTAATTTGATTTAAAAGGCGGCGAACAATTTTTCCTAGTTTTCAAAATTCTTGAATTCTGAACAATTGTTTTCGTACAAAACCTTGAATTACCTACAGCAAAAAATTAAAACTTTAATCTATGAAAATAGAAGATAGAGATTCCCTTTTACCTGAGAAAAGTATAATACGAGATTTTACAGATAAACGTACATGTGCCTTGCTTAATTTGTGTTGATTTAGAATTCCCATTGACAATGTGCTCGATAACGGCCATTGTGATAAATGTTGATCACTTTCACAGCTGTTGTGACGTCACATAAATCACATGCTTGCCTCTACGTGACTTGAGCCTCAGCTGAGCTAACACAAAAGTGATCAGACATCGGCAAAGTCCTCAGGTATCCTTGTTTCACTTACCACTTTACTCATACATAGATTTCCTACTAAATACAAAAAATATAATTTTTTTTAACTTCTAATCGGTAATCATAAATAAGTTTTATTGGCAATGAAACAGTTAAACCCCAAGTAAACACTTTAAAATGTAGATACGTAAATTAATTTATTTTTTAGACATTTGCATGGTAACATTATTGTACATTTATTTTTGAAATAATAATGCACAATTGTATGGCAACTCAGCTTACAAATCAGATGGAAAAGACAATAAAAAAAAATAACAAAATCATGTTCAAAGTGCCAGTGGTAGGCTATACGAATTTTTTAAATTCCAAACAATAGAGGACCGTTAGCCAAAAGTGAAGTAGGGTGAGGAAAGTAAACTACATAATATAATAATATAAATCAAAGGTAACATAATCTGGTGGAGAAATAAATACGCACCTAAACGACTGCTTATTTATTTTTTATTTTGCTTGTTTTTTATTATTGTTTGGCGGTAGAACATGTTTCCCATTGGGATTTTTTCAGAGTTTAGTTGTTAGAAAAACTGTTTTATTACTCAACTTATTGACGATTGTTTCATATTATTTGTTTAGTTTGGTGGTTTAGTATAACTGTACCCATAAGTTGTGAGATGTGTATTGCAGTAAGTCAGGAGGGTTAAATATGGATCTTCCTATTTCATCTCCAATACACTTTTGCAATGAAACTGCACCGTTGCTATGGTGGTTGCTGGGTTGATCAAAAAGTTTAAATATGTATATTTGAGCTATCTCTTTCAATTTTGAGTATTAATTCTAGGACATCTTGTCGGTAACGTTGCACAATCTAACCGCAGCTCAATTGGTATACCGTGACTGCGGAATACATATTTACATTTCTCAGTTATTTAAGATTTTTTGATAAAGTATGTGTTTTTTTTTGTGAAAAAATGCATTAAGAGATTTTTGGAAATATTGATATAACTAGTTAGAGTGGCATGCCGATGAATGCGGTTTACGTTTCACTCGAATTAAACGTCGAAAGAGCGTTTTAAACATTTGAAACGCTTTATATATTTTGTATAACCAAAATGAAATGAAAATAAAACCAGGTTTTAAAGTTATACGATAAAGTATTGGCAATTTTGATAACATAAGTGAAAACAATCTGGGGGAAATAAAGGGTTTCAATGGTTAAACTAAGTGGATTGTTTGACGAATATGAAATCAATTTCGATAAACATCTGTACTCGTATAAAGCAGGACACTTTTTTCGTGACCCGGTTATGGGGGGAATTTTCTTGCGATCGATGCTAACAGCCTAACAGTTTAGGAAACACAAAAAAACAACTGAGCCGTGTTGTTAATTTAGGTTTAATCTCAAACGTGTAAAAGACCAAACATCACGCAAAGATTTCGTTGCCGAAATCAGATAAGAGCCTAGATACATGAATACCTATAAGCTCAGAATAAAGAGTGTAAACAAATATACAATGTGTTAGGAAAGTATTGGATGAATGATGATTTGTATAACTATTATCGATGCACATTTGTTTATGAATAATTATTATGTTATTGAAAAGCTTGTTTGCTTTTATCAGAGGGACAGCCATCGGGAAATAAGAATAAACCGTAAAAGGAATTCAGAGGCATCTTAGTGTAAAATAATAGTCCTTCACCGGTAAAAAGCCTCAAACCCGATCAAGAAGTTTCCCTTATGCTATGTGAACTGATCATTCTGCAACTCAAAATTGTTTTGTAAAAATCACTAATTGAACTTACACCGACTTCTCAACATATTTCCTTGGCAATATTCCACCCTGTTGTAGAAACTAGTAACAGAGTTTTGTATCAAAGCAGGATGTATTTGCCAATTTTCTTCAATAATTAAATTATTAGTTCTTATGCATTGGCAAGCTTACGTTGGGTTTAAATTTTAGTCAGGAGATCTGGGGGACTACTTTATCACTTTAATACGTAATTTCTAATGACTGTGAAACACATGATATAGTTTTGATAAAGTGTAAGAAATGGTGTCTCTTCCTTGGCACACCAAAAGAAAAATTTAATGGATTTGAACCGCTTTCCCAGAAAAGCTGTTGTGGTTTTTTAAAATTAAAAATGACAGTAGCGTAGACTGTGAAAAAACTTATCTTTAAAGACACAGTTGGATTGAAACTTATATTTAGCAACATTTAAGGCTTTGAAATAATTTAGGAACGAATTTGATGGTAGCTATGTGAGATATGCCATAAATTATGTACATTGCAAAAAAATAATAGAAAACTGCGAATATAAACCAAGCAATTATAGAAATTATACAAGAAATTGAGATTAAAAAATAAGTAAAAATACAAATGTTAAATGTATTTTTTGTACATTCGTAATTTTTTTGGCAACTATTTTGGCCATTGCTGTAACAGCATTCTCTTGGGAAAATTCTCTAAATGGCGCGAAGACAGAGTGCAGTCTAACGTGAATAGTCTTGGAAAAGTAGAAGTTTTCTTTCTTCGCCAGGGAATTTCACAAGAGGTTATCGTTAAAAAATTTTGTTCTTAAATAATAAATAGTGTAACCTTTTAAGTATTGTATTAGTTATTACTATGAAATGTGGTCGAAAATCCATTAATGTTTTATGTGCCGCGTCATTGTGTTTATTATTTATATACCGGCGTGTCCACTCATGGATTATTGGAACTTCAGAGCTTTATGATTCAGTGACGTAATGATGTACTCATAAGAACGAGACAACTGTAGTCCCTGGGACTTATAGACACGTTTGACTACAGAACGGATAGAATAAACCGCCAATTTGATTATTTTAGCGATATAGGTAGAGGCTACTCCTTGCAGTACTTTATTCAGCAGCTTAGAATAAATTTATATGAAAAATATAGACTTAGAATTAACATATCTTACAGAATTTCCACACTTTATCCTACAATATTTATGTATTTATCCATTCATTTAATCAACGGATACACCATTTACTAATAATACTTGGTATTTAAATTGGTTGTGTTCATCTTTCTCATCCAACGTGACAGTAATTGTAAGAACATATTATTCACAACGGATTTTCATTAAATGAGAAAACATGGACTTTATACACAAGATAAAATGGTCGTCTTACTTTCAGAAAATTATGGAATAGTAAAATGATCTTTTAAAGAGACGATAACTCAATCATCGAAAAGAGAGCTACTTCAATGCTATTGAGTTTCATCGCCAATGGAGCGAATATATCTCTGAAAATACACTGGATAAGAATTGTGATACTCTTATTTACTTACTAAATCTTGGTTTTATTGCATCTCATAGGAACTATTTCTTATTTCAACGTCCTGACTAATGAGGCGTAAAAAATACCTTAGTAATCCATCCCCAAATGTGTAACTAAACTGTACAAATGAAAAAAATAAAAACTACAATGTTTACCCCTCCTGTCAGTAACACATGTTTTTTCTATTTAAGAATTTGCCCAATCAGTTAGCATCCTGATTAAAAATAATGTTATTTTGTAGTGGTTGTGTTTTTTAGCGTGGACCGAACTCTGATAAAAAAAAAACTATTTCAGTAATACAGCACTAAAATGTGTCATACATATCACAATGCAAAGAATAAAAATCCTATCAGCCCTGAGCAGAAACTTATTGACCCGAGATGGAATAAGCAGGATGGCTAAAGAAAAGACAATTCCGCCGGAGGGTTTTGGGATAGAATACTGACCTGTTTACTTTTAGAATACTGTACCTTTTTCCTAACGATCTTTAGTCCCAACTTGACATCTTTGATCACTAGGCAAATCTTAGGAAACGTATTGCGCCACGCCAAGCTGTTTTTCTGCTTAAAACCAGACATACAGGGCCACGTCATGATTTGGTGACAGTGGTGATTGTAGGGATTTGAACCCGTGACCTCGGAATCGAACCTCCGTACTCTACCACTATGACTCTCTCCCCGATGACTCGCTGACTTACTCGCCTCTATTAAGCCTCTTCAATAGCTTTTCTATCGTAGGCCTACATTATTGTTTCATAAAATGTCTTTAATTTATCAACACATATAACAACGTGATACATCTTCTTGTTTCAAAGTGACTTTGCCCGACGCTGCTGTTGGTTTCCAATCATATAAAACATGCATGTGGCTAGGCTTGGATATGAGGGGGTGGTTTGAGTAGGAAGGGGGTTTGTTGGGCGGGGAAGGGGTGAAGCTAAGCTATGTTATATCAGTGCCGTGCCGTCCGCTATACCACCAACCCAGTACACGCTTTCCTTATTTCATGAACACGCGAACTCGCGTATTTTGTAAAAAATAGAAAAGTTAACTTGACATTGTGTAAATATCCTCTCAGTAGGTTAAGGAAGGTTTCGTTGGATTATCACGTGACGAAGTAAGAAAATGGAAGTAAGCAGTGTTATGTTTTTTTTTTTAGTTTATAATGTAACTAAATGGGTAAAATAGACTAAACAATATTCAGCACATAAAACAATTACATAGTTATGTATATTTAATTTTAAAGTAAAAAATCGGGTTAAAATTAGAGGGTGGCCTGCGAAAACAGTTGTCTTGATTTATTGCTATAAAACTTTGAAAAGGCAAAACTATAAATATCCCCCCTTATACTTACTTAGATCTTATGCTAATCAGATAACTAACAATTCTAAGAGATAAAATATCCCACTTTTTACTAAATTTGATCTAACTTAATATCATGTTTCGCAACATTATTTACAATAATTCATTTTCATGAAGATTTTTGCTGTATAAAAACTTTCTGTTTTAAAGTTGTGTTATGATATTGAATGATGAAACTGGTAAAATTATTATAGATCTTGTACGTCTAGCAGTAACTAAATCAGAAACTTGAAAACCTATTTACTTTATGACATTGAATACAACGACAATATGTAATCTTTTAGACAAAAACAATGGTCAGACAGCAAGTAATTTCTTAAGCCATTATTCACCTCAAATGTTTTTGAAAGTGATAATGCATTAAAACATTGCCAAAAGGGACTCGTATAGCATTAGATTTTTTTTTTTAACAACGTCAATTTATATCAATATTCTTTTTAGAATTTTGTAAACAATTCTTTTGGATTTATTAATTTTTTAATCAGTAGGGCAATCGTCATCTTAACAATAGATTTTTGTGTTTATAATTTAATACAGGAACTCTTCAATGTTGCAACAAATTTATTAGAATTTCAGTATATCAGAGATATGAAATCAGATTTGTACTATTAAATGAGTTAACTTATGAATAGTCTGCATCATATTTCCAATTTGATATAAAAGAAAATTAAACCCTATGAACTTATGAAAACCCTCTTAGTTGGACAAACTATTAATAAGGGCAAATGATTACATATGGGTCAGTCCTTTGAAGTTGTGGGTGAAAATCAATACGATTTAAACCTCTTGCTCCATTATTGTATCGGGTACGATACCCATTCAGATAATGAATAGCCCTTCAGATAATAGCCTTTTAGTGTCTGGTTTTCAAAAGTCTAGAGTGTACAACCAAACTACTTTGAAAATGTCAACAACTCAACATCAGACAGAGCCTTTAAGTAGCGAAGGGCCAGATATGTCCAACAGGAATCAATAATCAATATGGACATAAGGAGGTCTAATACTTGTAAGTAAACTGTGTTTGGTAGAAATACGGAAATTTTGGTAACCAAATAAAACTAATATTACTAGTGTTGGCAATAATGTAAAAAAAGATGGAAAACATCTCATTATTACCGAATTGAAATAATTATGATAGGTACATATATTTGTTGTATTAGTACAACAAGAATACAAATTTTACTCAAACATATTACACACAAATCTGAAACCGGTTATGAGTCATTGATGGGAGTTTTTAAATTTGAAGATCAAAAAGAGAAACAATGGATTCAGAAAAAAATTAAAATAAGTTTCTACATTCAAGACACGAGTTTACAGAGTTGAATAAGTTAACTCAATTAAAAATGTATGCATTGGGAAATACTCCCCGCAAGACTAACTAATTGTCTGTGTATGGAAAAGAGTCCGTAAATGAGTAATCGTTGTTTCAAATCGTTTCAAAGCTTAAAACATTAGGAGGGATTTGAGATTAATGCCAATCGCCTATCAAACATTTTAAATACCGCATTTACCCTAATAATCGCTTGGATAGCAATTTTAAAATGAAAGGCAACTGTTTTCATGATTCGCATCGTATTACAATGGTGCAAGGAAGGGATTATTCATGTAGCTATTATGAGACACGACAACAGATATTTTGTCCATTTGTCATACCCGCTGGTCTATTGACAGCATTTTGTAATCAATTTACTGTTCAGATTAATTACCCCACATGTTTCCGATGGTTATTTGATTTTGATTAATTATGAAGTCTGAAGAATTGAATGGTTACATTAAGTAACAAAGCCAAGATCAGGAGGTTATTGAATTCTCTTTCTGTTTTCCTCTCCTTCCTCCATAACTTCCTGCCCTTTCATTCCACTCTTCTTTCGAAATTATTTTTCATTATTCCCTATTATTATTTTACAATTATTCCTTATTATTTTCTACTCCTTACTTACTGTATATCCTCTTTTTTACAGTTTACCTCCCCTTATCTTCAACGAAACTCAAGTAAAAGTTAAATATTAAAAACCATCGGTAAAAATATTTTACTCAGTCATGTCATATTTTTTACTGTAATATTTTGTGCTTGGATACTTTTATTTTTTGGGTATTTTTGAAAGTTAAAAAGTTTTAAGTAATTTAAAACAGAAACCTATCAATATTACGCCCGTAAACATACTTGGTTTTATGAAAATACTGTACTCTTTTCTTATTCCTATTAAATACTCAAAAGTTATTTATACAATTTTCCAACTATTATACACTCACTTAAGTTTGGGTAAATGTACGAATGGTGTATCGACTGACGACTCCCTCTAGGATCAAAAATTAAACCTCACAAATTGTCACTGATTTTAATATCCAGTGTACTTGGATACTATTGAACGAAATTGATTCCGTCAAACGGTTAACAACAGCTAGGCAACTTAATTGATTCAAGCTTTCCTACCTACACGTAACTGAAGTTAATGGGTTTCGACTACAGATGAATGTTTTTACTGTTGTATTTTTGCCATTTCTAAGAAAAAAATCGTAATATCAATTGTTAACGGACTTGTAGTTTATTTCAAAAGGGTGCATTTAAACGTGGCATGCTTTATAACTTCTAAAGCTATTGACTACTTCTCTAACTGTAAATACCCACACCACTTCACATAATTTTGAAAACTCGGTGCAAAATCAGCTTTTCAATTTAGCAATAAATTGGTTAATGACTTAATTTGTTTACACGTTAGTTAAGTCCGAAAACTAACTAATTACAGGTTAGTTAATTAGAAAAACCCTTAATTTGGGGAACATTTATTCTTAAGTTTTATTTTAGGGAAATAAACTAGGTACATATGCATTTAGAAAAGATTGTTCAGTATATATCTTTTTACTACTGCATTTTGTTATAGAGCGTTAAAGCACTAGACGAGAAGACGTCGTTCCATACGAGGATTATAGCGCTGAAAGGAGTATAATACAATATATACAGGGTGTTTTTTTAAAAACTTGCATCTTTATTTATGTAAAAACCGCAATAGATAGAAATATGCAGTTTGCGGGAATCATCTATTGACGTAGGGGGACCAATTGTTTTGAATTCAACGTTACATTCACATTCCCCCCCTTTCCCCCCCTGCCCCCAACTTAATTGTTTTAAATAGCAAGGTACCCCTTGTGACATATCAAATAAAAGAGCATGAAAAAAGAAAATTTTTGGTGAAAAAAATTTAAAATCGGTTCATAAATTTGTGAGATATTCCCCCCCTCACCCCCCCCCCCCCCGGAACTTAATTTTTTTTAATAGCAAAGTACCCCTTGTGACATATCAAATGAAAGAGCATGAAAAAAGAAAAAAAATTGGCGAAATTTATTTTTCATTTGATATGTCACAAGGGGGGGGGGTTTGCTATTAAAAAACAAGTTATGGGTAGGGGAAAAGGGGGGTGATTATCTCACAAATTCATGAGCCGATTTTAAATTTTTTTTCACCAAAAATTTTCTTTTTTCATGCTCTTTCATTTGATATGTCACAAGGGGTACTTTGCTATTAAAAAAAATTAAGTTCCGGGGGGGGGGGGTGAGGGGGGGAATATCTCACAAATTTATGAACCGATTTTAAATTTTTTTCACCAAAAATTTTCTTTTTTCATGCTCTTTCATTTGATATGTCACAAGGGGTACTTTGCTGTTAAAAAAAATTAAGTTCTGGGGGGGTGGTGAGGGGGGGAATATCTCACAAATTTATGAACCGATTTTCAATTTTTTTTCATCAAACATTTTCTTTTTTTATGCTTTTTTATTTGATATGTCACAAGGGGTACCTTGCTATTTAAAAAAAATAAGTTGGTGGCAGGGGGGGAAAGGGGGGAATGTGAATGTAACGTTGCATTCAAAACAATTGGTCCCCCTACGTCAATAGATGATTCCCGCAAACTGCATATTTCTATCTATTGCGGTTTTTACATAAATAAAGATGCAAGTTTTTAAAAAACACCCTGTATATTTCCCCCAATATTCACGTTATATTCCTTGGTATATGTGTTGGATTCTCGCCGTTGTATTGTATAATCTACTTTAGGGTATTGGAGTAGAACTCCATCCATAAGGGATATATTAGTATTTCTGAATATATATTATTTATATAGTATATATAGAATATATAGTATTTCTGATATATTAGTATAGCTGAAAGACTTATAGCCAATGCTTAAAATACCAGGGATATAAGTTGCAGTTTCTCAACTGTGTATATTAAATTTCATTGAACAATTTTTGCGTATTTTGTTATAGATCGTGTGCTGTCCATACTTTGGCCTATTTTGATATAAACCCAACGTTTAGGTGACTAAATTAATTAATTATTTCTAAAATAAAAGGATTGCCTTATCCAACTACAGTTACTGCCTTATGGTAACTAGTTTCGTTCCTTAGAACATCGTCAGGTCATTGTATGCAACCACATCATCAATGTATTAATACATTGTGGTATGTCAAAAGATTCTTTAAAATACTGTCAAAATCACAATAGTCAGAACTAGTCATGTTGATAAAATAATTAAAATGGAATCAAAAGTGATAAGGAACTAAAAGAGTTGTCATACCAGAACTGTGGTTGGATAAGCTAATCCTTTTATTTTATAAATACTAGCTGTTACCCACGGACTCCAACCCGCTTGACTTCATAAGCATTGATAAAACTGTTGATTGGTTAAGTTAAGCTGAAATAAACAAAACAGAATGCAGCATTACAAACAAATAATCACACGAGATTTCAATAAGGCAATAAATTGAAAGAATAACATAAAAATAATAAGACCTGATGTATTTTTTTACATTAAGTATATGAAAAGTTCCCTTTGGAGAACAATTATGACCTTAAAAGACAATGTATGAAAAAATGAATAGTTTTGCGCAAGGTTTCTCGTCATGACGACATTTTAAGTATACGGTTTATGGGGGGTGTGACTTGTAGTTTTCTCAAAAGTTCATGGGTACTTTAGGGCTTTATATATAGATTGTATTGAAACCAAGGTCACAATGAATAGCATAAGTGAATTATTCCTAAAAATATAATAAAGAACAATAATTAAATACTAATGCCAATATCGGTCCTCACGTGCATAACTAATTAAGAACACACAATCTACCCATGTACCTCAATAGCAATAGAATTAAATATTAAATATTTTTTTGGTTATCTTTATAAAAAAATGCAAAAATATTTAAGGAATCAATTATTGACCCAATCGGTTTATTACTTTAGAGAAAACATATTTTGTTATTTCAAACACACATGCAGGGAAGAAATCAGTGGGTCCCCAAGACAATTTACATAATAAGCCTCAATTTTATTCAAATATCGATGTAATATCTGCTAACTAAACTAAATAATCGATGTAATTAACTGAATAGATGTGATATAAAATGTTGATGTTGGTCAACTAGTTTCGACTAATCCAACTAGTCATATACAGGCTTAGTGAAAAATGTTCTGCCGCTTTGTTTACAAGTCATTAACTCAAAAAATACATAAATGACACACATCAAAAAAAAATTTAAAGAAAAAAAAGGAAATCAATTTGTTGGTAAATAGGTGGAATGTAACTCTCGACTTTACAAGAAAAAATTTTTTCGCTACACTACTTTGAAGCGACCTGTTTTCGTTATATGTTTATCATTGGCGAAAATTCATCATTACATTGTTAGCTAAGGAAAAAGAATGTTTACTATGCGAAAGTAATGTTAACTATCTGTCTTGGTTTTCAAACAAACAAAGATGTGCTATTTTTGTATCAACTGTTTCAATTTTCAACAACTAAAACTGTACAATCAAAGCAAATATTAACTTTAATTGAAGGCATCAACTAAAAAATTTCTTAATTTTTTTAATGGTCCTAACTGTAATAAAGAAATATCCAATGTCTGTTTTCATTAAGAAAATAATTAGTCTTCGTAGTGTAGCGAAAAGTAACGTTCAAAACACGAGTTAACGTGTGACTATTTTCGACCATTTAAAGAGCTCGATAAATCTCGCACTTCAAACATGGTCTGAAATATGTAATGACTCACTCTCTACTCATGAAATATACTATTTTCGTTTTGACCTCTTTCAAATGACAACATTATATTTTGCAGTCAGCTTGAAGGTAGGTCGCTAAATGGGATGTCTAAAAATGGTTCTGTTTAGCAAAATCATGAATTGAATATATTTAGATATCGGTTTTAGTGCTAAGATGATCTAAATTCAATAAAATACCATTTAAAGTGTAAACATGATGTCAAAGATATTAAAAATTATGGATTTAGCTAAACTTAAATACTAATGACTTTTTTTGTAGGTTACTGATATTAGTGCCTAGGCCTATCTGTTAACTTAAAAAATAAAACAAACATTATTATCAATGGCTATATAATAAAAATAGTTAGATTATAAAGTTTGTATATATATATATATTATACAGGGTGTCCCGGAACTCTCTACTAATATTTTAGGGCATTGTTCCTGGGTAAGAAACATATCTAAATATCATATTTAAATTGTCCGGAAGTCCTTAGTTACTCAGATAGCCGCAATTTTGTTTTTCTTTCATTTATTAATTTGTTTCTGAAAATTGGTTAAACATACCAAGTTGAAACTTTGCACAAACATTTATGACAACTAGAAAACCTACAAAAAAATTATGACGATTTTTAAAATTCATAAAACAAAATGGCGGCTGTTAAAAATTTTGTTTCTTAAATTACTCGAAATCGTTGATTTTACAAAAACTTTACAAGAATAACTTTTTTAAGGCAGTTTTATTACAAATTGATCGACACCTTAATCTTTAAGATCGGACGAGTAGTAACTGAGATATGACATTGCAAAGTAGTGCGCTGCAACTACCCTCCAGCGGTCACATCACTAAAACTGCCATATCTCAGTTAATACTCGTCCGATCTTAAAGATTAAGGTGTCGATCGATTTGTAATAAAATTACCTTAAAAAAATTATTCTTGTAAAATGTTTGTAAAATCAACGGTTTTCAAGTAATTTAAGAAACAGCCATTTTGTTTTATGAATTTGAAAAATCGTCATACTTTTTTGTAGCTTTGTCTAGTTGTTATAAATGTTTGTGCCAAGTTTCCATTTCGTATGTATAACCATTCTTTAGAAAAAAATTAATAACTGAAAAAAACAAAATGACGGCTGTGTGAGTAACTAAGGACTTCCGGACAATTTTAATATGATATTTAGGTATGTTTATTACCCAGGAGCAATGCCCTAAAATATTGGTAGAGAGTTCCGGGACACCCTGTATATATAATAGTGAAATGACCGTTAGAGAAAGAAAACATGTCACTTACGTCTAATGTACTTCCATTAAATATAATTATGTTTTTTTCATAGATTAGTGGTCATACAAATGAGGGGTGGATTCATAAATAATGAGGCTGTAACATTATTTAATCGGTATAATTATTGTAATTTTATTGATATTCGAAGATGATTAGTGATTCATTAGCAGTCGGAGCCTAATCCACATTTATTTATTTCATGAAGCACATCTAATTTGAGCAAAAGCTCAAGGGACTTAAAAAAAAGAGTCATTTAAAAAAACTTAGACCATTAGCCAGTCTCGTGCTTGTAAATAGGGTTTTGTTGTATTTGTGTATATGTCTTATGATTAATCTCTCTCCCTGAATTCCAAGAAATCAAAAAATATTGAAATTCTAACAAACCTCTTTTTTAATAAATAGTTAATTTAGACATAACTTGATAAAGCCCGTCTATTTTCAGTCTAATTTCAGTTACACCTACGTCATCGAGTGTTGATTTACCTGTCATATCTGTGTGATCAAGGGAATGTAGGTGGTTTGCTCTACGTTTCCTGTAATCAGCAAAACTGGTGTTGTAAGCAATTCAACTAGTTGTGAGTTGAATTTTCTCTGAAGTAAAATACAACTTTATCACGTAGCCGATAGCTTATACAACGTATGAGTTTATTAAATGTTGATTTTGTAGTCCAAAGATCAGTCATCGAAGACTCATGTCGTTTATTTAATTAATACGTAATGACAATGCTTGAATTTAAACATTTTATTTTCACAACCGAATAGACTAATCATTGTTGCAAGCTCGCGTTTATCTGCATATTTCAATATGTGCCATATAATGTACATGCGTTGTATAACTAACTAACTTATGACTTGTTAATGCAAATTATGGGCCATATATTGAGAACATATTTTTTTACGATAATGTTCAACACTGTAAACCTCAACATAATTGCAATGCAACACACACGATTGGTTGTCGTTCAATAAAATGATTGTGTACATAGAACACGTACAATCTGGGAACATATAGTTGCATCGAAGAAAGTTTTGTGTAACTAATATCCATGTAGTCCTGTAGAAATGTTTGTAGAGGGTTTAAGTTTTAAACGTAATATAGTATCTATGATGTTCTATTGTGTATCGCTGTTGTTTGGTGTTATGTTTGAAACCTTTTTGTCATTTAAATCTGTAACTCTTGATCTATTGTTATTAAACTACACACGGTTTGAGGCTACACTTTATACATACAGTTAAACACGTAATACGCACGTTAAAAATATGTATCAATAATGGCAGTTATATTTGTGTGATTTGGACTGCTCAGAATAAAATACAGTTTTGTATTGTTGAGATATTCACTATTCATACTTTCGGGTTTACTTCATTATATTGAATAGCAACACATTGATCATATAAATGCAGGTATTTACACCATTATTTCGTTTTTATTTCATTCAGTATATTCAGATTTTGAAACAACAGAGAATGTGAACCATAAAATAATTTTGCATTTTTCAATTGGTACTGTACTTTGTGAATCCCTTATGACACAGTTACAGTAGTAATGCAATGCATACAATAAATCCGAGTATAAAATTAATTTGAAATGAAAAGTCCCCATAAACGGTGTCAGATTTCAAAGCTTGGAAACGTTAACACTAACGTTTGCATGGAATCTTAACAGAGAATAAACACTTGGCTAATCTAAGAACATTTAATGGTGAATGGTGTTTAGTTTAATGGTGTGTAACCAAGACAAACTGTTTAACTTGATAAATGATGAAACCTAGAGTTTTTAGTTTTCAAAGTACTTCTGAAGTTTTAGATCTGAAAGCATTTAATTTGTTGCAGATCGCAATTAAAGCAATTTAGGAATAGAAAAGTAAAAATTAATTTTAAAATTCTTAGCCAAGAATGCAAGATGAGAATGAAGATAAGTAGGTCAACGACTTGTCGCTGTACGTCGTGATGGAGCAACCCCAATATACATTACGTTGACCAACTAAAATAAGAAATAATCTAAATAACTATATTTGACCTAGACAATAAAGATCTGCAAAATACTTTCATAAGGTTAGGTATTAAGGTATGAAGTTCATCAGGTTTTATTGGATGATAAAAAAGAAAAACGGAATACGTTCATAAAAGGAAGCTTTACTATGAGAATGGTTACAGAGAGTAATCAGGGCAGCAAAGTAGTTTTATTTATTTACTAGCAATAGATGAAACATTTATAATGAAATTTAGTATCCTTGACTAACATAATATAACTCACAAGGCACTCTAAAGGCATACCTACTAAAAAGATGAATGCATACAAAAACCTATCACCATTATCTCCATAAAAGGATTACTTACAGTGAGAATAATTACAAATTGCAGAAAAAGGCCTTTACCAGTTTTAGCAAAACATTATACATTTAATATACAGTATGTATTATAGAAAATTATTTGTAAACACAGAGATTTCGTAGAAATATAAATTAATTATGACATTCATACTATCCAAGAGTAAATAAATACATAAGTCATTTTAAGTAGTTACTCTGAGATATGGTAAATTAAGTTAAAGTTGTTGAATAGTATTAATTATGTTTGGCATATGATGCCTTACTTAATTCAATAATCAGTTAAATGTTTAAGTTTAAGGCAAGTTAAAATTTCGGACTATAAATCTTACTATTTATCGATCGCACAACAAGATTGGGTACTTTCCTGTTAAAGGGAACATTCATTATCATCGATGATTTTTTTCTCGATATATCGATATTAACAAATTGAGACATATCATCTGACAACTACGATAAATAAATATTGTTCAGGATCGATAAAAAAAAATTTGAAATAAAACTGTTCTAAACTAACCTAACAAAACTAACCAAACTTGCTGTAACATTTAAAAACTCCATTTAATATTCTCCACTCGCCTTTTCTGTTATCAAACGGAAGTTTTAAATGGTACAGCAAGTTTGGTTGGTTATGTTATGTTAGCTTAGAACAGATTCATTTCTTTCCATATAACAGACTATATCTTAGCCTAAATATCAGCTGTCAATTTGTAATGTATCGTAAAGGGGAAAAAATCGATATATCGAAAAAAAAATCATCGATAATAATGAATGTTCCCTTTAACAGGAAAGTACCCAAGAGGGTATTGAAAGTATTATATGAACTAATGAAAAGACCCATGGTAGAAGGTATAACGAATGATAAAACTATGAATAGTTCAATATTGAAGGCTGTTTGGCTCCAGGCAACATCCTTCTAATCTAAGGAGAACTAGTCAAGACTTTGATGTGCCTTCATTAAACACCTTGGAATTAAATAACCTTGTAGCAGCTTTAATGAAGAAATTATAATGCTTTTGAACTTTTCATAGCTGAAGCTTATAAGAACTAACTCATGAGAACTTTGAATAAGTTTTTTATTATCTGGTAATAAATTGTAATCTTTTACCCTGAACTCTTAGAACCCATTAGGATGCCATGTTTGTTTTGGTTGTTACCTTCATTAACCTATTGTTGCTAATTCAGAATCAATTATCCATATATTATAAGTTATTCATTATTCATTGTTCATTAATTCATTATTAATAATTCATTAATTTATTCTCAAATTTTTTATTAAGTACAAATGATCTACATTCGGCTAACATTAATAAAAATAGTGTACGTAAATGAAATATTGATCTTGTCGTAATTAAAATCTTTAATTCTTTGTCCATTCTACGAGTTTACACTCCAATCACTGTTTAGTGCAACGGAACCAGTTAATAAATGCTCTTATACATAATTTTATTTTACAAGTATATTGTTAAGCAGTTACCTATTAAATATTATATTTTGAATAGTTTTACATCGAGAAGTGGCCATGATCATTGGTTTGAATTTATATAATCAATGTAATTATTTACTAAGGTGATTGAAACAATTTTGTCGTAGCTAATACGAAAAGAAATTTGAGGAACGTCGACAAGATTGTCAATGTTTATTTGGGAGACACTCATAATACACTGGCAGGTTTACGTCTCAGCTACCTTGAAATATAAGTCAATATAGTTTTGATATTAGTAATCAAATTAATAATATATACTTATTATTTACAGAAACTAATACAATTTGCGTTGTTGGATATAGCGATATAGCTTTTCTTCCACATTAGTTTTTCTGGACAATTACTGTCTTAGTTTATTTATTAGGTAGTACAATGAGTTATCCGACAAACAGAAATCAGTAACATCCAGTAAAATGTTTATGGGGCATATTAAGCATCTGTATACAAATACATTTGTAGTCGAGTTAATTGTAAAAACTCATCCAATTATACAACTAAAGATACAAAGCTCGCGTTTTTTTTTTACATTTTCATAAAACCAAGTGAACAAGATTTATGTGCTAAAACTCAACAGGAATACCGATTTATTAAGTTTGATGAAATTGTAATACAATAAATTACAGCTCGTTGCAATTGTAAATTCTGTACAAAGCAATAAATCAAGAACCTGCTGCGGTCGTTAAGGTCGTGAACAAATAGTACATGTGTCATTGTGATAAATGCTAGTTGGTTCAGGTTATTTTATTTACTCCATGTAGTAGTAAGATTACTGGTAGACACAACTATGGGTATTGTTCACTGTGTGTTACCCATCTGCCTTGCAATGTTTGATTATAAATAGCATTTAAGCTAATTGCTAGGCACTCTTCATTGACAAGACAAGGCTTTAAACTGTAAACATTAAATGTTTTATACCCGCATTTGTTTCTATAAATATTTTACAGAAATATTAACGGATGAAAAAGGTTTAATAACTTAAAAGTAATTTCTCGATTCTACTTTATTCCCTGCATACAGACATACGGGTGTTTTAAGACTTACTCATTGACTAAGGTCAATGTCACTCCTATACGATTTATTCATAACCTATTTACAATATTATCTATTTGAGATATTTATTTTAAGAATTTTTTTTATTTATCTTCAATTTGTGTACAAATCAGGAGGACGACTCTAGACCTCTGTGTTGTGTCGATGGGCCTGAGTTGTCCACTCTAAGCACAATGAATAGCGTACATGTGTAACAGTTATCTTAAAAACCTGTTACAAAAGAAGCGCAGTTTCAAAACTATATTTAGAATGCAACATCGGTTAAATAGTTTTTTACTTTTAAGATGGTTGAAATAGTATGCGAATCAGTTCAAAACATAGACACATTATGTTCATCAACATGCGTAGCTAAAACAGAAATACATACACTAATAAATGAATATGAAACATTTAATTTCAGATAGTAAAAACTTTAATCAGAAATGAATTATTAAAGTTTATGCATGTTGATATGAAATTAATTAATACAATTCTTTGCCAAGAATGTAAGATGAGAATGAAGATAAAGTAGTTCAACAAGTTGACTGTCGCTGTACGTTGTCAAGGAACAACCCCAATATACAGTATATTCAAAGACTTCCAGGTGGTATTAGACTTCCGTAAGGAAATAAATAATTAGGCATCTTTGACATAGGCTGAAAGAAATGGCAAAGTATTTCAGAAATGTCAGCTTCGCCTATGCGTAAGTACAGATTACAGGGTGATTGATATAAGTGTTCCAGCCGTTTTATTCGAAAACCATAAGAGATATAAAAAAAAAGTTAAATGGTAAGTGCCTTGGATTTTTTATTTAAAATATTGTGGTCAAGTCGAAAAAATTATTTTAGCCGCCATTTTTCTAATATGGCCACCAACTTTGATTTTTCTTTTCTTTTTTTGAACAACCTGTATTTTATGATGCATTCCGAAAAAAATGTAATTTTAAGACAATTTTTTTCTTGTGATTTTTTCATTAACCTAACTGTTTGAAAGATAATAATGGTTTAAGTTGTGAGATTTCCAATAGTTTTCGAATAAAACAGTTGGCATTCTTGCTTAGGCCTTTATTGAAACTCTTTCTCATGCCGAAATTTCAAAACTTTTAAAACCATTATTATCTTTGAAACGGTTAGGTTTATGAAAAAAGTCATAAGAATAAAACCGTCTTAAAATTATATTTTCTACCGGAATACATCATAAAATACAGGGTGTTCCATGAGAAAAATCTAAGTTGGCGGCCATATTGAAAAAATTGTGGCTAAAATAATTTTTTCGACTTGACTACAATTTTTTTAATAAAAAATCCAAGGCACTTACCATTTAACTTTTTTTGATATCTCTTATGGTTTTCGAATAAAACGGCTGGCACACTTATATCAACCACCCTGTATTCAAAGACTATTTTAATACTTCCGTAAGAAAATAAATAACTAGGAATCTTTGACATAGGCTGTAAGAAATGGCAAAATATGTTATAATGTCATATTTGCATATGCGTTACAATATCCCTACGTAACAATTGAGTTTATTTGATCTCAAACTAAAATACGTGAATGAATTACGTTGTGTTAAAATAGTTACATTACAAACAAAATACAGATCGCTTTTGGATAATATAATCAACACAAAGGTGATATCGGTTTAAAAAGTGAGATTTGCTGTAGATATTTCTACTAACTTAATAGTTCACTGAGTAGTAGCCATCCAAAGAACGCTAGTGACTAATACGTTTTTATCTGTCAATACAAATACATAAGGTCCTTACCATGAAAAAACTCTAATTTCCTTTATTAAAATGTAAACCAAGGAAAAAAAGGAAATTTGCTAAACGATTTTATTCAGGAATCATAGCAATTAGAATTTTTAGGTTTTAATAATAACACAACGCTAGGGGTATACAAAGGAAACATACATTATGGGTTGTTTTACACTACACGATTATCTAAAGTCATATCTTACTAGTGTTCAATTCTAGACTTATTTTATTGGATATTGTTATTTTTTAAAGTTATCCTTTCAAAAGAACAAAGTCAAGACGGGATCAATAGTCGCGGTGTGTGTACCACCGCCTGCAGCTGTCCATTCTCTTCAACGTTTGCTATATCGACGCCATTAAGCCACAAAGACTAACTTCTCCACCTTTTGATTAGATTCGATCGGGTTTGGCCTGAATTGAATGCTATTATATCTTCGCCAAAACACATATCAAGTTCCAGGCCACACAAACCGAATAATTAAAACAAATATATAGAAATTTGGTTTTTATTATTATTTTGTTGAGTTGTTTAAAAATATCTATTATAATTATTACTCCTCCCGTAACTAGATGGTCGTATAAGGATAATTTTTAGTATGAGGATGTAGTACGGTACTACACTAATTAGAGAGTTATAATTTGTAATGTTTCTTTTTTATGTAGTTGGTCACAAATTTATGGGTAGAGCTCATGGGGTAAAACTACGATGCCGATGACTTGAAGCAGGTTTTTCACATTCACCTTCCTAATTCATTTTCACACATTCATTTGAGCTTGAAAAAATTTATGCATTTAGTTCAAATCCAATCAAAATCAAACATTTTGAAACACAATACTCTTGTATCTCAATTTTATATGAAACAAAGTTAAAAATCAAGGTCTGGCTGATTTGCAAACTACATTTCATTTGTTCACAGCAGAGGTTGTATTTCAAGAAAACACGTGACATTTTTAAATTCACCCGGTGGGAATATTTTTGTTCTATTCCTCCCATGTGATGGAGTTACTTATTGATCATTTTTTTTATAAAAAAACATATATAGTGTATTACACATATTACTCAGTGTCCGTTTATAAAAGTGTTCCGTAAAAAGAGTAATAGGCTAATTGAAAATTGAAAACAAAACCCCTAGTGCTATTAAATGAAAGGTCTGTGTTTTATTTCATTTGTTGAGTGGCAACATCAACTTTGATGAGAATACTAAGCAATAAACTGTAGTATAAGATATTACGCTACTATTTATTTTAACTCGGCTTATCAATATGATTTACGATCACTCGTAAAGATAATTTCAATCACTCGTCAACCAGAAAAAATAACTGTAAAATACAAATTGAATCCGTGTCCCCGGTGGGGTTTATGTTGCAGTTGTAAATTACTGTTTAACATGTACAGGGATATCTCGTTCTGTCGTTATTATGTATTTAACTGTGTTGAATTGAAAAAAAATCAATATAATACGTATTGTTTTACTGCGATATAAACTGCAACAGTAGGAAAGCTGAAAGGAAGAAGAAAATGAAAATAATTTTGCTAAAGCGTTAGGGGTACTCTTTTGAGAAAATAATAAAATACTTTCAATAGCGATAATCAACCTTTTATGAAATATCACTAATTTAAAATCAACGCGAGGTAATTCATAACAGGATGATACCTGGTTTAAAACAACAATTTAATGGAATAGCTTTCTAAAGCTATAACAATATGTAACGAATAAAACAGTATTAAGTTACAGTACAGAGTTATTGCATGATTGCAAGTAAACGAAACTGAGGTCACGAAACGGTAAAGTAATCATTGAACTGTACAGACAATATAAATTATATATCATGTTCTTCTACCTTCTCTACATTGCCATATAATCTTCATAGGAGACATTATCGGATAATAACAAAGTTAAATGATAGGCATGACAGTATTATTCAATTATCAATTATCAATCATTGATATGGGGATGCCACCTAGGTGCGTATTGTAACCCAAATATGAGTGAATGATGAGTGTAGAATGGTGTGAGGTGATCCGTGTAGCTTTATTACTGACTAAGATCAGCTGTTTCATTAGCCAGGAAAATCTATTTAAAGCCCAATGATCAGGAACAGCTGGGTCGAGTTTCGAACCGGCGACCTTTTGATTACTAGGCGAGCACTATAACCACTCAGCTATCCAGCCAGTTTTCCAGGAAGTACACGAGGCTAACGTTCAGAATATTTTCACGTGGCCAACATAATCATCTTATGTGTATTTGTATCGCCAAAACTTGTTTCATGTTACTGAGATATGTAAATAATTCAACTTAAGACAAATCACGGTTATTGAATATATGTTGTTTGGATGGAAAGAAATTTCAATTGAGTACAATTATTCTTGTCCAAGCAAACATCGTTGCACAAAAACGTTTAAGGGGTTAGGTCCAGTTTAGTTTAATTTAACCAATTATGTCTGGGCTTGTGTACTAACGTCCTAAAAAATTACTCTAAAAAAAACAACAGTTTGTGACCTTGGAGATTTATTCTGAACTTAAGTCTTAAATAATTTACGAATACTCTATCGCGCTATTGTTCAAACTCTCCCAAATTTGAATTCAAACTAAGCAAATTTTAAATTTACCCACTAAAGATGCATTACTTTAGATTTAGTTTCATCAAAATTTAGCTACTGATGTTTTAGTTACAAAAGATTTAGTAACTGTAAAACCGAGATTTTATTGTGCTTTAATTTATGTTTAATTTAGGAAACTAAAGGTTTTCTGTATGAACGGGTTTCTGTCGTATACATGAAGTGAAAGATGACAGTTTGAGGTTAGTCCTGGGAGTGACATTTGTGTCACTTTGCACGTTCGGGTTTATACACAGACAAATACATTTCCTACTAATGGCTTATCTGAGTATAAAACTACTTTTTAGAATGTATATTAAACTGCACGAAGTAATGTTAAAAAATACAATGTTTACTGTTCTCAATGTATACTAGTACAACCAAAGACAAAGAATTGTTCTATTGTCTGTGGTATTTCATTGTTAATTATTGTCATTCATTGTCATCATTATTATAGCGAGGTCTACAAGTGCCAGTAACCTATATTTGCTGCATGAAATAATTGTAAACAGTGACAACACATTTCTTAAAGGTTTGTAGTTTACCAAGAACCTAAATAAACACGTTTCTCTAAAGTCGACAATAGTGTAAAAATAAATCATATATCTCTGATTTAATTGAAATAGGAGGTCAACTTAACTTGCTTGTATTTTGAGTTATAAATATAGAATAGGTAGCATAAGCCAATTTAAAAAAAAAAAAAATACAACTGGTTTAAATAATTAGCCTGTTTAAGTGAGAGTTTAAAGATCAATTATGATCACTTTAAGATCAATTATCCAATAATCGTATTCAATAATGAAAGTGAACTGTTTTTATGATTCGCATCGTATTACAATGGTGCAAGGGATTATTCATGTAGCTATTATGAGACACGACACCAGATATTTTGTCCATTTGTCATACCCGCTGGTCTATTGACAGCATTTTGTAATCAATTTACTGTTCAGATTAATTACCCCACATGTTTCCGATGGTTATTAGAGTTTGATTAATGATATAGTCTGAAGAATGGAATGGTTACATTAAGTAACAAAGCCAAGATCAGAAGGTTATTGAATTTTCTTTATCTATTTTCCCTCCTTCCTCCATAACTTCCTGCCCTTTCATTCTATACTCATCCACCAACTCTCCTTCTCCACAACGCCTTAATATTTCCTGAGGCTTTGGACGTTTAACCTTTTCACGGACGAAGCTGGGCAAACAGGCAGTGTGTTAAATGGTGAAGCAGATGCATATATATTTTTTTTAAAGTAATTTCTTTCAGTACATCGTTTCTATATTATATTATGAAATATTTTTATATTATTTATTATATATATTATATATATTATTATTATTATATATTATATATTAATAATAAAATATAATATATATAATATATATTATATATTATTATTATTATATATTATTATATATATTATTTATTATTATATTATTTATTATATATTTTTATATTATGAAATAAAGAGCTATGCACTAAATGCAAAAGGATTGTTTGTTACCAGTATTATAGCGTTGACTGGACTAACATCCCATAATATCTCTGAATCTAATATACATCCTGTTTCATTTCTCGGTATACATGTAACACTCTCGGTGTTATTATAAATAATTCACTTTTGAATATTTGTAGGATTCCATAAAACTCAAATCAAATTAAAAAAAGCTATGTAAGCACGGTGTAGCTACCCCGTATAATAAGTCAAAATTATTGAATTGAGGCCTAGGTGGGGCTGGTAAGGTGTCAAAGTTTGATTGTTTGTGAGCATGCTGTTAGCCGTCATACCAATGAAAATAATATGGATATATTAGGCAAGTAGAACAATATTTGAATAGTAAATTTTGGAAATTATCATATGGCAGCACAAATGTTAGTAATGGTTTAGCATTGTGGGAATTTGAACCCGGGTTACATCAGAAGCTGTTCAGTCATCAGACCTTCATCTCCACATTGAACATCCTCAACTTCTTAACGATGTTTAATAAATATAAATATAGAATTTGTTAATTCTAAAACAATTTTCCATTGATAAATTCCGTCTACGGAACCAAAAGAAGACGTAATTGTGAATTAATAAATAACCATGTATTTTTAAGAAACAAAAGCCACCTTCCCACCATGCAGAACAAACACATAACTGGTAACATACATATCACGGTTTTTTCAAAAAAATATCCACCACTAACTTTAAATACGGTAAACCTTAACATCAACAAAATACACACGTGTGGTTTGACTTTCGGTAATAGAATCATGTACTGAGAACACGTACGCTTCGGAAACATGTTGTTGCATCTAGGAAAGTTTTGTGTGATTGAAATCCGCGCAGTGTTGTAGAATGAAACGTTAGTGGGCTTTCAGTGGGTATTATTTGAACAATATATAAAGAAATGTCTTATATGATGTCATTTGTAACATTTGTACACATACTTAACTTTGTATTAAATATAACCCAATGTTGTTTTGTTGCACATTATCGTAACGGTTTCTTTAAATAATTCGTGTAAAATATTTTATTAGTTTTAGTAAATGCATAACAATCATGTTTCGAATAAATAATTAAACTGAACCTTACGTAAACCAGTGGGGCCTTGGTGTAAAACACAGTCACATTGCATTAAAGATGGAATAAACAAAATAGAATATAGTATTACAAACAAATAATCACACCTGATTTTAATAGGGTAATAAATTGAAAGAATAACATACAAATAAGTACAATGATGTATTTGTGATGTATTTTTAACATAAGGTATATGGAAAGTTCCCTTTAGAAAGGAATTACGTACTTAAAGGGCAATTTATGAAATAATGGATAGTTTTGCGCAAGGTTTCTCGTCATGACGAACATTTTAAGTATATGGCTTATGGGGGTGTGGCTTTTAGTTTTCTCAAAAGTTCATGGGTGATTTGGGATTTATATGTGGATGTATTAAAATAAATATTTTTTTTGTAAAACAAGCCTGTTGTGATTCCGATATTAAACACGTCTCAGGTATACGCCTACCTGACGTATTGGCGTGTTATGCCCATCGATGTATAATAACTCTACATCGAGTTTATTATACATCGATGGTTATGCCGCTGCATATAAACACATGCAATTAGTTGAAACAATATTTGATATGCTGATGCACCAGCAATAACGAGTTTTTTTTTTATCACGTATGACTAGTAATTGTAAGTTCAGTTGGTCGTGCTTTTACATTTATATACATACGGTCTAATAAAAATTAACAGGATTTTTATAAAATTTTAAATAACAATTTCACCAATATTTTATATTTTATGAGTCCTTTTACCAGCTATACTGCCATCATCATTCACATCAAATAAGTAAAATGAAATTTTTTGTTATTTTCCCAGTGTTTTTTTGACATTTACATATGCAGTTTATTTTTCGCATTTCAACTGTATATCTTCCTTTTAAATGTGATACACCCGTTTTAAAAGTCCCCGTTACAAATAAAGTCTTGATAGTACAATTAAATGCATTTTTATCGTAATAAATATAATTATATAATTTCATAAGGAGCATTTTTAGACACATTATTAGTTTTTGAAGTTAATGTTTTTATAGTAGTTGACACGAGTAGAAAATTTAAGGCACGAGCCTTGGCGAGTGCCTTAAAAACTTCTACGAGTGTCGTAAAGACTATTAACGCGAGTTGCGTACACTACTTTACCTACGACCGTATGTAATTCCATACCTTTGTTTCGATTTTGTTGGCAAAAGACTATCACATACATTTTGTGCTCTTATTTCCATCTCGTCAACTTTCACTAACTGACATTTTAAATCAGTTTAATCCACCTTCCTTTAACTTCCACCAACTTATTTTAAGGATACGCGAGTATCAACAGGAACAAGTCGGATCAACAATTAAAATTGTCAACTGATCAGCTGATCAGCTGATTAGTTGACGTTTGAAGCATTACAATTTTACTTCTTTTCTCTCAATCCTTGAACCTCATTGGTACGTTACCCTTGTTGTTATGAGAAAAACTATGCTGTTATGAAATGAAACTATGCTGTTATGAAAGTAAACAGCTGTTAAGTGAAACTTTTCAATTCTAAGAACTGAACTGAAATGGCTACTTTAAAGAACGGTCGTAGGTAATAGGTCGTAGGTGTATATTACGTTACTAGTCCTGAAAGTAAGTGTTTACCGGACGAGTGTGGTCGTTCCCGTGCGAGACGAAGTCGAGTACGGGATTACCATACGAGTCCGGTAAACACATTTTGGACGAGTTACGTACGATATTTTACGCCATACTACTTAATCCGTACAAATCCTTATATATTTCCACCAACTAAAGGACAAAAAATCACTAGTCATAACCTCTAAGAGAGGTTATGTTTTTGCTTATAACCAATTATTGCTACCTACGCAAATACAGTATAATCAGCTGATTGGTGTCCGGTAAAACTCATTGCAGAACAGTATCACGCAACGAAACCCCATTTGAATAAGCTGGCGGCAAACAGCTGTTTTCTGGACTGAATCCTTGCGTGGGAAGTTCGTCAAAATAATGTAGTGTGGCGTAAATACCTTTTACATGCTGGTTTTAAAAGATACAAGCTAATAATTCATTAGAACCGGGTCACCCAAACTTTCCTAGTAATACTAATTATTTTCCATCAGGAAATACATCCATCTTGGTAGAAAAATGTTATATAAATGGGTTAGGTTTTTAAGGTAATAGTTAGTATTAAAATATAATAACGGTTAGCCGAAAAATCAACCAATAGTTTTATACTTAACATTTTTAGCTGGACAAATTATAGCTCAAATCCCTTAACTATGGATGCAGTATTAATACAATGCGTAAAAGAGTTCTTACTGTAATCTAACTTCATGTTTTTATAAGAGGTGTCAGTTTGTTTAAGACCGGAACTTTAACACTAACTTTTTGCTTTGCATCTTTAAGGACAATAAAAAACTTTGCTGATCTAAGAACATTTAATGGCGTGCAAGCTTTTAATCTTTAGAAACTGTTAAACTTGACAAACTTGAGTTTTATCAAGTTTTTGTCCTGAAAATATTTTACAATGTAGTTCGTTTTACAAAGATCAACTTTTCAAGTTCTGTAATATTATAAATCGACTTTGTTGATATTTTGAATGCAATTTAATTGTTAATTGGTTGTATGATGGCTTTATGAATGAGAAGCTGAAATTAATAAATCACTTTAAAATATTAAAATATAAAATACTACAAACATAGACAAGACTCCTTTCACTGATGTTTTATCCCTCCTGCAACTATATAAGTAAAATCAGTACATTTGACAAATATAATTTAAGATTTCATAAAGTAGCTTGAAGCTCACTTCGAATAAAATAAACAATTAACTGTCCATTTACTTTTTAACTCCGCAATGCAGTGTTATACAGACAGTAAATATCTTACGCGTTATTTTACAAGTATATTTTTCATGGCCAACCACATTTGACATCTATCTATCTATATATATAATACGTGAAGCCGTTTTTTGTTAACGCAACTCCTCCCTTATTTGTGGACCAATTTCAACGTTTAAGGTGTCAAAATATTCGTCTCAATATGTAGTTTTACAATAAGGTTTTAAAATTTAAAAATCCCTACTCTTAAGGGCGTGAGACCCTCTCAAAGGTCGGGTTTTCCCCTTAAGAAATACATAGAACAAATTTAAAAACAAAAAACAGCTGTTTATCAAAAGAAACTCATTAGCTTTTTGGGAGTAAATATTAATGTTTGTAATATAAAGTAGGTTAAGACCAAGTTAAAAAGTTTATCAGTTTTGTTGGAAGAACAGAAAATGCCTCAAGTTCAAAGAAGAAATATTGAAAACGGGAGGAGGAGACAATTAATAATAATATGTCTTATGCGTAAGAGGAGAGTAGAAAATGAGAGAACCCATCCAGATACAAATTTACTTGGTGAGATGAATACACGTATTTGACAGTTATGCTATGCAACATACTTTGGAAGTGGCACATATAGTGTTTTCACGGTGGTAAAGTAAACTTGCCTAATCACAGATCAAATGAAAGCATGCAAGAATTGTTTACTTCTGACACTGACAGATCGAGAAATTTCAAAACTCATTTAGTAGAAACTATAATAATGCCTTGACTATGATAAGTCCAAGTAGTAAGATTATACCAAATCTTTGCGGACCTTGTGTTTTTATTGTAAACTTTTGTATTACTCGGTCTACTTCAATTGAGAAAAACGCAAATGGATTGTTTACTTCTAGGTTATGTTGCCCGTATCTCTGACAAACTTATACAAAGTTTTTGGACTGAATTCACCAACACAATCCAGACATTTCAAGTCAAAAATAAGAAGTTTCAAAAACTCATTTGCTATTGAAAGTTTTAGTGGCAATATTAGACCAAACATAAGTGAATGAATTAGTGTTTATGTATTTAACGATCAAGTAGTTACGGTCATGTTTATTTTTATGATTCAGGAGAGGCAAATAATATACGCTTTTCAAACAGAGAAAATGAAAATTGATATCCAAATTTTATAGCTACAAGAGTTATCCAACTTATTTCGACAAATGAATCCATACTTTCAAAACTTTGGTACAGGTATTAAAAGAGGAATTCCACTGAACAACGTGAGAACGTTCTGATGCGGGGCATATACTGTGACTGACAGAATGTTAACAAACTTTCAATGGTGTTGCTGCTTTAGCCTATTCATAGCAGATTATGGCTGTCCAGTTGGTAACCCAGAGTTTGTGGGTAAAAAATGGAGCACATGAAATGGTCGATACCACCCACCTTTTCAGGATTCTCTAAGGAGAAAATTCGTTTGACTAGAGGGAAGTCTCAAATCATAGAAATAAAATGACCCAAACGTGCCCGAACTTAAATTAATTAACACAGGCTATCAGTAAGGCAACAGTTTTCTTCAATTCTCAATGCTGGAAAAACTTTGTTGACTCGAATTGAAGCAGATCGTTTACCATTCATTAGAAGCTATTATTTAAAACTGAGAGCAGAAATAATGTAGGTAGGTGAACCTTTTACGACGCAAATAGAGATATTTAAAATTAGTTTCTAAAAAGTGTTTAAACAAGATGTAGGCTAACTAGAATTACTCGAGTTTATTCATAACTTTTTCCTCGGAGTTATGTTTCATACTATGCGGCTCATTGAGCCGCACAGGTTCTCTAGTTATAATATATTTTAAGTGATTTGATTTATGTATAGATATGCTTCAGGGGTGACGAGTTGGATATAATACAAATGTTATTGTTTACTGAGGTTATTGAAACAATTTTGTCGTGTCAATATTGAAAGTTATTTGATGATTTGGGGAATGTGTATCGACAAAATAGCCAATGTTTATGGCATTGGCAAACACCTACAATACACTTGAAGTATCACTTTGCAAGGACCATAATGTAAATTATTAAATACGTTATTAAATTTAACGTAATTAATTAAATGTCTAGTAATTATAAGTTATAATTGTTACAAATTCCTTTTTAGAGAAACAATTATAAATATATCCAACTACATATGGATTCTCTAATATAATACATAAGTTTTTTTCAAAATATAATGTTTAATTTAATATCATACAGGTTTTTTACAAATGTTTATCCTGACCCATATGCAGTTTGCTGGGTTTTACTGAACTTTTCCTCCCGAATTAAAAATTATACTCATATAGTAAAATAATAGGCAAGCTTTCCTAACTTCTTAAGTATTATTGGTAAGTTTAGTCTCGCAACGTGACAGGCTCAACTGATTGCAAATATTGTCTGGTTCACAAACAGTATATTTTTTGTCATGCAGCATGTCATCAACATGCCAATAACCATCACTATCTATTATCATGGGTATACTATAACACTTTACATAATATTATGAAAAATAAAACGTTAGATCAAAGATCAAGCATACTTTCTAAGAGATGTAGTCATATACCTATATCATATATATTGATCTGCTGAATTTGATATTCAGGTCTGTTCCGATATAAGGGACTCTACATACGCATATTTATAAAGTTTAACTTTTTTTGTATATTTTTTGTTATTCCAGCAATTAAAAAAATAAATGAAAAATAGAATGATTGAGTCTGTATCTTGTCTTCTGGTATTTTTACCGAACGGTAAAACGTGCCTATTAAATCCTCATGGTAAATACGTATTTAATTTAACTTTATGTAAGAGGCCAAAAAAGGAAATTTACCACACGTTAATATACCCGTAACCTAACCAGACACGAACCTACAGGCTTGTTATTTGTGTGAGTGCGGATGACGTAGCTACTGCATTTACATTACCTAAACACTTGGTTAGAAAATCACATTTTCTTCTTTAAGGAAAACCTTTATAAATTTTTGGATGGGAAGAAATGTTAACTTGCGCTCAATTCTCGATCTCAGTAAGCAAACACAGATGAACAAGCAAATAGTTTCAGGGGTTACATCCAAAGGGTTTGTTTACTCTAACCAATTATGTTTACGTGCTGACGTCCTAGATACCTGACTTGGTCTTCGTTTAAAATAAAGAGTTCCTGCAGATATAGTCTGAGCAAGTATGAAATAAATTATGATCGGCTGAATCAATCTGAGCACGCTTTTTTCTGTCTCACTAGCAGAAATTGTCTTTATACTAATGGCTTGGCTCGGTGATAATTAAACAATCTGGGAATGGATTTTGAGCTATAATTTTGTATTTTATGAATCATACAATTATTCAATGTATACTTTTTTCAGATCATAAAATACACGGGATAACGTTTTTATCTTCAACCGTAACTGTTTCTGTCATAATTGTAGCTTGAATATGTAATGTATGTAAATTAAAGGAACGTACTAAGTATATTCCGTTTGTGTTTCAAAGCTTATTTGTTTTATAAATTTTATATCCACCGTAGGATTTAAGTCAGAAAACATTGGGTCCATCTAGCTACAGTATTGAAATAAACCGACGCACTATTAGCTATTGTGTATTGATAGGTTTTCATTTGCACAAAAGCTTGCAAATCACACTCAAAATATGGTAGAGAGAATTATACTTGAAATAATTCCCATTGTTGGTTATCAAAAAACATTGAGCTCTTGTAGAGATCTTTAAGAACTGCATTTTTAAAAGGAAAAAAAAACACTATTCAATGGACGTAAAAATCTAATTAAATCTTTAATGTTGTCGTCGTCACTGATACGCGATTCACAATTAATAGTGATATCACGGACGATATCAAATTAAGAAATGACAAAATGCTAGATTAAATTTAGCAGAATAAAACCGAGCTTGTGTTCAATGCAAAACAAAACAGCAAACTAACTTTATTTACATAAAAAGATAAAATGTTTTAGACCTTCCGACTCGATTTGTACAGCAGCTCTGAAATTTATTTTCTTTGTTTTTTTGTTAGTGCTAAAGCTGTTTAGCTGCTAACTCAAGCATTCCAATTTTTATTTTATTGTTAAAAATGCCATCATATTTACTTATTGTTAAATGCAAATAGATTGTAAATAAAACTATGTTAAAAAATTTAACAAATTAACACATGACTATAAATTTTAATATTGACAAACAGTCTTTTAGATAGCCTATAATTCAAAACCAGACCTTCAGCAAAGGTTATTTTAAATAGATATTGAGGTTTTAAAACCAGTTAGGCATAATACGACAATGTTAAACCCCTAAAGATACATTATTTCAGTTACAAACCTATCGAGTAACCAGCTTCAATTTCTATGCGACTAAGAGCGTTGGTTTTAATGGCACTGTGGCCTGTTGACCTACTTATGCTATCTAAAGTGTTAATATAACACGTTGATAGTGGGTCGCCGGTTTTGTTGCTATTCTAGTGGGTAGAGTCTTGAACTTCTGTGCACGAGTTCGAGTCCTGGCATATTTACAAACATATTAATTTTGACATTTTGTCCTAAGAAACTGTACAATAGCTCATGCAAAAAAAAACTTCACTGTGGTAGACAAGGAGAGAAAACTATACGTAACTTTAGTAATACTCTTGAGGTAAAAGTCATACAAATGTAAACAGTTTAAGAAAAGTAAAATAAAACACTTTGTACAATATTTCTTTAATTTATTACTGTAATCGGTGTAACCAATGCATTTATGTGAATCTGGTTAGATACATATGCCCTATTTGACCTGTTCATGCAACAAAAGGTATTTGTCGTTCTTTATACTCTAACTGCTTTTTTGGTAGCAGTAATCGTCCGGATCGAATTTTAACGAAGACTTATAAAGTATTATATTCTTGATACATCTAACATCTCTAACTTACAGTATTATAACTAATCAGCGATATTATGAGTTATTTTACAATAAAATGCACAATAGAAACGGCGCGGCAGATTGTTCTCACACTTAATACACAGCCTAAAATCAGTGAAGTATTTGAGATACATTCATCTTGTAGATTTACAAAATCATTCGGAGTAACATATTTACAGTTGAAAATTTTGTTTTTTAAACAACCTAAATATGTTTTTGTTAAATTTAATTATGTCTGACGGGTATTAGGAAAAATAAAACTTCTTTTTCCTACAGTTACCTAAAAATGTACATGTTCTCTCACTGATTTGAGAAAGCAAAGTGGCCAATTCGCTCATCAGTGAAACAATGTTAACATTGTCTCACTCTAATTACTTTGTCTCACTCCAGATTTGCAACGTGAAGGCACGAAATAGTGAGCGCGTAACGCCTCTTTCACACGACGCGGCGCGCGCCGTGCGGCGCCCGCCGGATCCGGCGTAGGGCTATGGGAGTATATGCAGGCAACGTCGTATGCGCGCGAAATACGTTGGCAGCACTGGCTGTAAATCAGCTGGTCAGCTGTTGTACTGTTGTATTTGTCACTTCACATTAAATGTTATATTAAAAGTTCACTTCTGTGTGAAAATAGGTTATGTTTCTTCACAAATTTATTTGTTTTATGGTAACTGTAGGAAAAATATAATGTGCAACTCGAGTTCAAAGTACAATTGCCTCACTCGAGAAACCATTCGGTAAGGATTTCTCTCGAGTGAGTCAATTGCTCACTTTTCTCACTAGTTCCACAAATAACTATTCAACGAATGAATAGATACGATTTCTTTAGTAGCAAAACATGCATGCACGGATAAGTTTCAACAAGTCCCACATCTGAGTTTTATATTGCGAACATGTTTCGCCAATAACATTCAATATTGTAACTTTAACGTATACCTAATAAAATACACACGTGTGGTTGTTGTTCAGCAAAAGAATTATGTGTAAGGTAACACGTACACTTTGGAAACATGTTTTGGTTACACGAGGATTTTATTTGTCACTAGAGCTTGTAACAATGTTTTTTGTAGCTCGGTAATTTTACCATTAGAATATAATTGCGACAACGAATTTAATTTGATATGTAACGTTAGATTGTTGATGGTGTACATTTTGTATATCATTTACGATTGTGATGTTGGGTAATTTGTAATAAATCATACAACTAAATGATGTGTGATGTTATCTTTGGAAATAAATATTTAGATTTTGAACCAGTAAATGTATTAATCCTCTTGAGGGAAAACCGGGATGTTTTAAAGGATAGTTTGGCCATAAATAAATGTATTAAATGCATATTCTATTTCCACAATACGCTTGCATTATAATCACTGTGGCCCTGGTATTAAGCACGAATCAGGTAGGCGTATATCGTTGCGCTGTGTCCCTGCATATCAACACATAAAATGAGTTGACACTATATTTGCGTTGTTGATTCCCCAGCTATAAACAATATTGGCCTCAAAAATAGCGAATGCAGTTTGCATTGACCACACACCTGTATATATTTTTAGATTTGTATTCTTTCATTTTTACTTAGTTATATCAGTAAAACGTGTATTACCACTGATTACGATTATGTTTTATTTAAACTATTTTTTTCAGATTTCGTTAGTAGTTGTACAGTTTTTAATATACAATATATATATTTCATACATACGTACATTGTGTAAACAGATGGAAAATTGTTCATAATTAAAGACGTTTTATTAACAATTTGATAATTTACAAACAAGATTTTAAATAAAAAAAACTCCTGATTAAAAATTAAAATACATACCGGTAACACTGTCTTTTTTTTAACGAAAATCTATCTCTAAAATTGAATAAAGAGGAAGCGTTTTCAAGAACGATAACAGGTTGTTTTAACTCCAAACACTAAGTTTTTCAACTTAATCTCACAAACATAATCAAGACTCGCTTATCTTAGAGAATGTTGACTCTGATTCGTTCTACTTTTAAAGTCTGGTAAACCTGTAACCTAAAAATGCACACGTTTAACAATTTAAATACCAATTATAAATTGAAATTTCATTAAACACCTATGTATAATTGATACGAAATACATTTCTTGGTTTTAAAACTCTTTTTCATAAGATTGTCATAAGTCAATACATCAACTAGCTTTTTCATAATAGATGCTTTGGTACAGTTGTCTTGTTTATAACCTCAGATTACGCTAAACACTATTAAAACAAGTCTGTAAAAAGGCAGATTTGTTAAATAATATTACAGATTTTATTAAAACCAATTTTAAATAGTGCTTGGTACTAAACATAAGTAAAGCTTGAAATCATTAACATCAATTGCTGTTATTTGCTCATGTCAGTAAAAATAATTCTTACAACGATATCAGACAAGAATCTAATAAAGAAAGGGATGAGTTAACAGGCAGACAGGAGCTACTCGCTAAAGGAAACAACCCCAACAAACAGTGACTAGGATTAGACCTAGTAAGAATATAAACAACGAACTTTGACATACGCTGTAGAGAAAGTAAATACATTTTTATAAGACAGAAATACTGTTTCCACTTGTATACAAATTGTATTTAATTTCTACGTTACCAGTACTAAAATTCTTTTATTAAATAGCTATAAGAAACATTAACAGATTAATAGTAGTGTTAATAGTGGGAATTTAGGATCTATGATAGTTGAAAAAAGTCATCTCCATAAATATCGATATCAATTAATTTAACTTGAAAATGTTTAATGATCCAGGAAAATACTCAATTGTCTACATGTGACTAATTTTATACAAATATCGCCAGCCAGAGTACAGCGTTTCAACCTACAAATTATGCCTAAATCGAGATCTGTAAACTCTGCTTAATTTGTTTGTATTTAGTTCATTGTGACGACTTTTCCTGCAATCAGTGAAGAAGGAGTTCAAATGCATTTAAAATCGAGTCCCTCGTTGGTTATAATACACGAAGTAGTTCAACAAACTTTAAATAATGAGACTTGATTCTAGTTAAAGTAACTTTTTAGTAATGGAATGTTGGATTCTATTTCGGTTAGGGTATATTACTATAATTAGGTTTACAGTGGAAAAAATCAATTTAGTTTCACTTTTTATAGAACATTGTTAAAATGTAAGGGGGTTGAATGGTTATAAGATGATTTGTAGTTATTATACAGGGTGAGTTTTAAATGAGTTCCCCCCTACTTTTTCTACATTTCTTAAGATATCAACTCCGGACCACGTCAGATCATTGTAGAGTAGTAAGTACTTCATTTTGACTGGGTATAAATTTTTGGCCGCCATCTTGGATCCGCCATATTGGATACAACGTTTTTTTTCAAATGTAAAGGTAGGGTTGTGACCCATCGTTTTAAACTAGATTTTAATGCTGAATACGATGCTGCAATCTGTTTTTAAAAATGTTGATCCATTCTAAAGTTATGAGAACTTTTTATAACATTATTTTTAGCCCATTTTAACATTGTGCATTTAGAAACTAAGGACATAATCGCAAAATAGTGCTAGATAAAGATTTATGTATATTATGTGGTGTATACTTATCTTTATCTAGCACTATTTTGCGATTATGTACTTAGTTTCTAAATGCACAATGTTAAAATGGGCTAAAAATAATGTTATAAAAAGTTCTCATAACTTTAGAATGGACCAAGATTTTTGAAAACGGATTGCAGCATCGTATTCAGCATTTCAGCATAAAAATCTAGTTTAAAACGATGGGTCACAACCCTACCTTTACATTTGAAAAAAAAACTTTGTATCCAATATGGCGGATCCAAGATGGCGGCCAAAAATTTATACCCAGTCAAAATGAAGTACTTACTACTCTACAATGATCTGACGTGGTCCGGAGTTGATATCTTAAGAAATGTAGAAAAAAGTAGGGGGGAACTCAGCCTGTAAAAATCAGCCTGTATAACCATTTGGCACACCAATTGGATTTCTATTTCACCAGTTAGGTCTTATGATGATTGGAGGTAGAAGTGAAACTCGATCAAATTTTTTATTTTTCTCAATTATTTTTTTTCTGGTCATACAGAAGGAAAGTATATCCCCAATAAATTATTATAATTTACTCCTTGATCTAACACTCAGTTCATTAGTCCCTATCAGGTTGATGAAGACATTGTTTGATAATGCCATACTTGCTTCAGTGTTGATTTCCAAACCAATGTCATGTAAGACGCCACTGAAATAACATTGATATAATGTCAGCACAGCCTATAACTACTGAGACTCGCAACTCTGAGGTTCGGTACATGTAGTTTTTGTAAATTATTTATACACATATTTAATATCAAAATATTTTTTTAGATCTAGATTCAGCAAATGTATATTTTCAGTTACCTTTTGACAGTCATTTCTTTAATTCCCACATGTCAGCTGACAGTTGTTTTTTTATTACTATACTAGCTGGCTAGCTAGTATAGTAATAAAAAAACACATTAATAACACAAAATAAAAAATAAAAAAACACATAAATAACACATAATAAAAAAACAACTAGATTTTAATGCTGAATACGATGCTGCAATCTGTTTTTAAAAATGTTGATCCATTCTAAAGTTATGAGAACTTTTTATAACATTATTTTTAGCCCATTTTAACATTGTGCATTTAGAAACTAAGGACATAATCGCAAAATAGTGCTAGATAAAGATTTATGTATATTATGTGGTGTATACTTATCTTTATCTAGCACTATTTTGCGATTATGTACTTAGTTTCTAAATGCACAATGTTAAAATGGGCTAAAAATAATGTTATAAAAAGTTCTCATAACTTTAGAATGGACCAAGATTTTTGAAAACGGATTGCAGCATCGTATTCAGCATTTCAGCATAAAAATCTAGTTTAAAACGATGGGTCACAACCCTACCTTTACATTTGAAAAAAAAACTTTGTATCCAATATGGCGGATCCAAGATGGCGGCCAAAAATTTATACCCAGTCAAAATGAAGTACTTACTACTCTACAATGATCTGACGTGGTCCGGAGTTGATATCTTAAGAAATGTAGAAAAAAGTAGGGGGGAACTCAGCCTGTAAAAATCAGCCTGTATAACCATTTGGCACACCAATTGGATTTCTATTTCACCAGTTAGGTCTTATGATGATTGGAGGTAGAAGTGAAACTCGATCAAATTTTTTATTTTTCTCAATTATTTTTTTTCTGGTCATACAGAAGGAAAGTATATCCCCAATAAATTATTATAATTTACTCCTTGATCTAACACTCAGTTCATTAGTCCCTATCAGGTTGATGAAGACATTGTTTGATAATGCCATACTTGCTTCAGTGTTGATTTCCAAACCAATGTCATGTAAGACGCCACTGAAATAACATTGATATAATGTCAGCACAGCCTATAACTACTGAGACTCGCAACTCTGAGGTTCGGTACATGTAGTTTTTGTAAATTATTTATACACATATTTAATATCAAAATATTTTTTTAGATCTAGATTCAGCAAATGTATATTTTCAGTTACCTTTTGACAGTCATTTCTTTAATTCCCACATGTCAGCTGACAGTTGTTTTTTTATTACTATACTAGCTGCCCCGAGAGACGTCGTCCTGTCCTAATGTGGTTTTATATCAAATGCTCGTTCATTTTCAAGATGAGCTCGTTCGCATAGCTCAATCACGTCCTGGTTGAAGTTCGTTCACTACGCTCACTCACCTTTAGGTTGGAGCTCGTTCACTGCACTCACTTGCCTTCAGGTTAGCTCGTTCGCTACGCTAACTCGCCTCCAGGTTGAAGTTCGTTCGCTACACTCACTCACCTTTTGGTTGCAAATTAGCTGTTGTCATAAATTAAAAAATAAAATTGTGCTGCACCCTGTTGGTAAACCTATTAACTTTTTAATGCTATTGAACATCACAGAATCAAATTGTTTAGTTGAACCAGCTGTTAAGATTCTTTAATTCCATTTAAATATGAGTACTCACATGGTTAACATGGGAAACTCCAGAGCCACTAGGGCGGAGTCCTTATGGCGGATCTGCACCAAACTTCACACAAACCATCCTTGAATAATGCTTAATAATGCCTGAAAGTTTCATTACAATCTGTCTAGCGGTTTCGGAGTCCATAAAGGACAAACAAACAAACATGCATACAAACAAACATACATTGGATTATATATATATAGACTAGGGCACATGTTGCTCGAATTCGAGCAATTGCAAAGTATTACAGGCGTTATTTTAAAACGAACAGTCACTATTTCCGATAACTTAAAGAGTCAACTCAAACATAATGTATATAATCAATCACTCCAATCCAGTTAACGAAACTGAAAACGAATTTACTCTGAAAACGAACGCCCTTATGTGTGTGTATAATGTACTTATTATGAACAGCTGTAATTAATACAAATTTTTCGTCTGTTTAAGTAAACAAAATATTTTCTTCATAAGAAATACATTGGAATTTTGATGGCCTGTGGGGCAAAGTCCGAGGACTTTTATTACAGGAATTGGTGAAAGGGGGCGTCTACACAAAAAATACTTCACTTTGACACCTCGTTTGTAAAAATCCGTCCAATATTAACGGAGGAATAGTGTTTCGTAGAAATAGCCTTCACGTATTATATATATAAGGATAAGGATTTAATTATACATTTACGTTTTGCTCATTAAGGACAAAAGATTCACACTCTCATCACATTAATCTGAGGGAATTTGAAACAAGAATGCGTAGCCCAAAATGAGCGATTTAGTAAAGAAATATTTTAGTAGTCATCATCTAAAAATACGTGTCTTCACATTGAGATGGAGAATATATATTGGTGTTTTAAATAATGAGTATGCATTAGTCACTAGGATTACTGAAAAACACGTGGCATTGAGCTGCTAAGGATTTAAATACTGTATTATACCTATTCATTTTTAAAATCTCTAAGTAGTTTGTATATTTTTAATTTTCAACATATCAGTACTATATATACAATCGAATACACACCACTTGAAAATAATGTGTGGTTTGTATACTGCATTTTATATAAAAGAAAGGTTACGTTTTACTCATTAGTTGTCAGTCTCTCCTCAATAGGTTGCGATGAAATTTTAAACAGAAATAGCCTAGAGGTTTAAGGCAGCTACTAATCATTTAATTACCTATTTAATTATACTTCAGCATACTTTTTTGAGACCACCACGTTATATGAACGCATAAAATTATCTTGTCTGTTTGCAATAAAAATATTTCCGTAAAAAAATTTCCATTGTTCTGATCCCGACTGAGGTTCCTTATGGAGATTTATTCATTAGCTACATTCGGCAATTAAAATATTTAATCGAATTTTAAAAATAAAAAAATTTAACATTACTTTGATTATTTTAATGAATCTCTGAACGATGATTTTCAAAATACTATAATATTTAGGATAGCTAGCTAAATTTCAGAAAAGAAACTTAATTTAAAACATGGTAATTTTAAACGTTTTAGTTTACATTTAAATATTATTCGATGAACCGATTTGAAGCTATTTTTGTTTAATGTTTGAAAGCTACACAGATATATTAGATTCGATGTATTTACAATTATAATAGATATGCCTTGGCATTGTCTGGTGAATTTTGAAGACCAACTCACAAGGAAATAAAATAAATGTTAGAAAGAACCGATATACAGTGCCTAAATAAATCATGCATAAACCCCAGATACTGCAAAGCAATAAATTTCAAGATATAGACCAAATCACATGCTTTGGGAAATATAAACTTTTACCTTAGCTGCTCTCTTTATAAGTTCTCTTTCAAGTTTACGTACAAAATACCCCCGCCGCAGCAAACCTGCCGACTAAGCGAATTTCCATTTGTCTGAATTGATTTTCAGTTAAATATATTTTAATAACATTAGGTTTAACTAGTACCTAGGTTTGCTGCTACAAGGAAACTAATAAAGTGTGTTTTTGAGTAAAATATTGATTAGTACAAAATAAATAAATTTGCCAAGTTTGATCAAAATATAATCGTAAACAAGCAAACTACAACATTTGACAATATTCTCCATAAGAATAACATGGGAATTTTAAATTAACATTTTTTTTAATTTTCTCCGTTACTAATAATCGAACAAAAATACTTTTATATACTAAATTATTTGTTTTTTTAAGCTGTTTAAAAAGGTCTAAAGAGAAATTGGGAAATTTTGTGTTTTGAGGGTCAAAAGTGAGAAAAACCAATTTTTACCCAATAAAACCCCACGTAAAGCCCCGTTCCCATGGTCCGATCGTGCTGGTTCGCGAACTCATTCAAGTTTATCCTGCTTTACACCTTTAAACCAAATTTCATCAAAATCGGACAAAAATTACTCAAGTTATCGCGTTCACGGACGTATATATATATACTGTATATATATGTCTATATATATATATATATATACATATATAAAAATTTGAACGAATAGTGTTTTTGGCCTCTGGGGACATCAAAATGAAAAAGTAAATCGGTCCCGGGTCTAGGTCTTACCGTGCCACCTACGGTAATAGCTACTTCCCTATAGGGAAATTCGCTAATAAACATCACGTACATAAATACAAATTAAAACAGTTGTACATGGAAGTCTTTTGGCTAACTAACTGGGTCTCTACGTTTATAAAAGGGGGTGGTACAATAATAAACCTCAACCCTTACAATTAGTTTTTCCTCGTTTTCAGTTAACTCATGTCCAAATAAAAGATACGTTTAAATAGACCATTAGATGGTAAACCATAAAATAAAGGAAAATTAATAAAATAATTTACTTTTATATATTTACAAGAGATGAAGCATCCTTAAACGAAACTATATTTGCGTAACACAGTCAAAAATTACGTTCAAAAGCCCATGTTGCTAAGTAAGTATTAGAATGAAATAGAAATTTACAACAAATGTCAATGAAATGTAATGTAGGTGCTATTTTCTACTTTTGTATTGACGTGACTAAGTTTTATGGCAGATAAATCACATACTACGTAAAAGTTGTCATCTAATGTGAGTGGAACACGAAATGTCAAAGTCAAAATTGCAGATGTACAATTGATATAGAGCTAGACTGTCTTGCTTTATAATCGTGTTATGTATTAATTTAACATTCTTAGGAATATATAATCATTTAATATTCAAGCTCATTTATTCGTCATCGTTTGTGCAAAACCGCTTCAATTAAACTAAATCACAACTTAACAACATACAGTTTTGTGTTGGTTGATTTGGTAATGGACTAATAAAAACTTAATATTACTCGCTCTAAATAAGTAGGACATTCGATGTATTTACAATTATAATAGATATGCCTTGGCATTGTCTGGTGAATTTTGAAGACCAACTCACAAGGAAATAAAATAAATGTTAGAAAGAACCGATATACAGTGCCTAAATAAATCATGCATAAACCCCAGATACTGCAAAGCAATAAATTTCAAGATATAGACCAAATCACATGCTTTGGGAAATATAAACTTTTACCTTCGCTGCTCTCTTTATAAGTTCTCTTTCAAGTTTACGTACAAAATACCCCCGCCGCAGCAAACCTGCCGAATAAGCGAATTTCCATTTGTCTGAATTGATTTTCAGTTAAATATATTTTAATAACATTAGGTTTAACGAGTACCTAGGTTTGCTGCTACAAGGAAACTAATAAAGTGTGTTTTTGAGTAAAATATTGATTAGTACAAAATAAATAAATTTGCCAAGTTTGATCAAAATATATTCGTAAACAAGCAAACTACAACATTTGACAATATTCTCCATAAGAATAACATGGGAATTTTAAATTAACAATTTTTTTAATTTTCTCCGTTACTAATAATCGAACAAAAATACTTTTATATACTAAATTATTTTTTTTTTAAGCTGTTTAAAAAGGTCTAAAGAGAAATTGGGAAATTTTGTGTTTTGAGGGTCAAAAGTGAGAAAAACCAATTTTTACCCCATAAAACCCCACGTAAAGCCCCGTTCCCATGGTCCGATCGTGCTGGTTCGCGAACTCATTCAAGTTTATCCTGCTTTACACCTTTAAACCAAATTTCATCAAAATCGGACAAAAATTACTCAAGTTATCGCGTTCACGGACGTATATATATATACTGTATATATATGTCTATATATATATATATATATATACATATATAAAAATTTGAACGAATAGTGTTTTTGGCCTCTGGGGACATCAAAATGAAAAAGTAAATCGGTCCCGGGTCTAGGTCTTACCGTGCCACCTACGGCAATAGCTACTTCCCTATAGGGAAATTCGCTAATAAACATCACGTACATAAATACAAATTAAAACAGTTGTACATGGAAGTCTTTTGGCTAACTAACTGGGTCTCTACGTTTATAAAAGGGGGTGGTACAATAATAAACCTCAACCCTTACAATTAGTTTTTCCTCGTTTTCAGTTAACTCATGTCCAAATAAAAGATACGTTTAAATAGACCATTAGATGGTAAACCATAAAATAAAGGAAAATTAATAAAATAATTTACTTTTATATATTTACAAGAGATGAAGCATCCTTAAACGAAACTATATTTGCGTAACACAGTCAAAAATTACGTTCAAAAGCCCATGTTGCTAAGTAAGTATTAGAATGAAATAGAAATTTACAACAAATTTCAATGAAATGTAATGTAGGTGCTATTTTCTACTTTTGTATTGACGTGACTAAGTTTTATGGCAGATAAATCACATACTACGTAAAAGTTGTCATCTAATGTGAGTGGAACACGAAATGTCAAAGTCAAAATTGCAGATGTACAATTGATATAGAGCTAGACTGTCTTGCTTTATAATCGTGTTATGTATTAATTTAACATTCTTAGGAATATATAATCATTTAATATTCAAGCTCATTTATTCGTCATCGTTTGTGCAAAACCGCTTCAATTAAACTAAATCACAACTTAACAACATAAAGTTTTGTGTTGGTTGATTTGGTAATGGACTAATAAAAACTTAATATTACTCGCTCTAAATAAGTAGGACATTCGATGTATTTACAATTATAATAGATATGCCTTGGCATTGTCTGGTGAATTTTGAAGACCAACTCACAAGGAAATAAAATAAATGTTAGAAAGAACCGATATACAGTGCCTAAATAAATCATGGATAAACCCCAGATACTGCAAAGCAATAAATTTCAAGATATAGACCAAATCACATGCTTTGGGAAATATAAACTTTTACCTTCGCTGCTCTCTTTATAAGTTCTCTTTCAAGTTTACGTACAAAATACCCCCGCCACAGCAAACCTGCCGAATAAGCGAATTTCCATTTGTCTGAATTGATTTTCAGTTAAATATATTTTAATAACATTAGGTTTAACGAGTACCTAGGTTTGCTGCTACAAGGAAACTAATAAAGTGTGTTTTTGAGTAAAATATTGATTAGTACAAAATAAATAAATTTGCCAAGTTTGATCAAAATATAATCGTAAACAAGCAAACTACAACATTTGACAATATTCTCCATAAGAATAACATGGGAATTTTAAATTAACAATTTTTTTAATTTTCTCCGTTACTAATAATCGAACAAAAATACTTTTATATACTAAATTATTTGTTTTTTTAAGCTGTTTAAAAAGGTCTAAAGAGAAATTGGGAAATTTTGGGTTTTGAGGGTCAAAAGTGAGAAAAACCAATTTTTACCCCATAAAACCCCACGTAAAGCCCCGTTCCCATGGTCCGATCGTGCTGGTTCGCGAACTCATTCAAGTTTATCCTGCTTTACACCTTTAAACCAAATTTCATCAAAATCGGACAAAAATTACTCAAGTTATCGCGTTCACGGACGTATATATATATACTGTATATATATGTCTATATATATATATATATACATATATAAAAATTTGAACGAATAGTGTTTTTGGCCTCTGGGGACATCAAAATGAAAAAGTAAATCGGTCCCGGGTCTAGGTCTTACCGTGCCACCTACGGTAATAGCTACTTCCCTATAGGGAAATTCGCTAATAAACATCACGTACATAAATACAAATTAAAACAGTTGTACATGGAAGTCTTTTGGCTAACTAATTGGGTCTCTACGTTTATAAAAGGGGGTGGTACAATAATAAACCTCAACCCTTACAATTAGTTTTTCCTCGTTTTCAGTTAACTCATGTCCAAATAAAAGATACGTTTAAATAGACCATTAGATGGTAAACCATAAAATAAAGGAAAATTAATAAAATAATTTACTTTTATATATTTACAAGAGATGAAGCATCCTTAAACGAAACTATATTTGCGTAACACAGTCAAAAATTACGTTCAAAAGCCCATGTTGCTAAGTAAGTATTAGAATGAAATAGAAATTTACAACAAATGTCAATGAAATGTAATGTAGGTGCTATTTTCTACTTTTGTATTGACGTGACTAAGTTTTATGGCAGATAAATCACATACTACGTAAAAGTTGTCATCTAATGTGAGTGGAACACGAAATGTCAAAGTCAAAATTGCAGATGTACAATTGATATAGAGCTAGACTGTCTTGCTTTATAATCGTGTTATGTATTAATTTAACATTCTTAGGAATATATAATCATTTAATATTCAAGCTCATTTATTCGTCATCGTTTGTGCAAAACCGCTTCAATTAAACTAAATCACAACTTAACAACATACAGTTTTGTGTTGGTTGATTTGGTAATGGACTAATAAAAACTTAATATTACTCGCTCTAAATAAGTAGGACATCTAGATTTAGTCTCTCACGAATTTAATTTGGATATGATACACCCGAGGCAACTTTATATTCTCACTGAAGTTACACTGTAGAATACTGTTTTAGAATATTGGACATGGACTGTGTTTTTTTGGAACTTAACAGAATAGTACAAATTCGTTTAATTATAGGACTAATGAATATAAGTATTATCTCTAATAATATAATTTTCAATACTTTACGAGTATATTTAACTTGTTATAAGGACAGCTATAAAGAACTATTTATTGATGTAAAATCTATGTTTCGGTAGAATTTTATGGACACAAACTTTAAGCTATTGAACTAGCTTTATAACTTATAAAATGGACTCTGTTGGAACGCATGGTGTAAGCCAAGAGTTGAGGACCAATGATGTCTATGGACTTACTATAAGACACCTATTAAACTGTTTTTTTTTGTCTATAGGTTATATCAACTTAATCTTAGCAATAATATACTTTTTTGTGTGGCTTTACAAAATAATGCCTATTGTGTTTAAATATACAGTATTTTTAATTAAAATTTTTTAGGTACACAAATATAAATAACTAGCTGCACCCGCGGGCTTTGCCCCGTTTTACTTCATAAGTGAGCTCGTTCGCATGGCTCAATCAAGTCCTGGTTGAAGTTCGTTCGCTACGCTCACTCACCTTTAGGTTGGAGCTCGTTCGCTGCGCTCACTTGCCTTCAGGTTAACTCGTTCGCTACGCTAACTCGCCTCCAGGTTGAAGTTTGTTCGCTACGCTCACTCAGCTGTACCCGCGGGCTTTGCCCCGTTTTACTTCATTAAGTGAGCTCGTTCGCATGGCTCAATCACGTCCTGGTTGAAGTTCGTTCGCTACGCTCACTCACCTTTAGGTTGGAGCTCGTTCGCTGCGCTCACTTGCCTTCAGGTTAGCTCGTTCGCTACGCTAACTCGCCTCAAGGATGAAGTTCGTTCGCTACGCTCACTCACCTTTTGGTTGCAAATTAGCTGTTGTCATAGATAAAAAAATAATAGTGCTGCACCCTGTTGGTAATCCTTGTAAGATTTTAATGCTTTTGCATATCATAGAATCAACTTTTTAGTTGAAACAGCTGACTAAATTATTTAATTCCCTTTTAATATGAATACTCATAAGGTTAACATGGGGAACTATAGAGCCACTGGGGCGGAGCCCGAAAGGATTTTTGAGATAAGAATATGCCTATATGTTAATCGGGAATGTGAGCTATCATCATGCCAAATTTCAGCAAAATCCGTCCAGTGGTTAATGCGTTCACTTGTCACAAACATACATCCATACATACATCCAAACTTTCTCATTTATAATATTAGTAGGATAATATGCCAAACTTAATTGAATTGAGCTAATCGATTTTGAATTATAAATTATTAAGATTTAGACTTAGTTTTTAACAGCGAATCGTGATGTTTTTTTAGCTTTCAGCATCGGGTGTTATTATGTGCTATTATAATACTCAAACATTTCAAAAATGTCAGGATAGAAACCTTTTTTTTATTACAGATTAAAATAAATGGAACATAATGGACTTTAAAACCAATTGAACCACACATAAATTTATACTAATAAACCACGTAAATGAAATCACGAAAATGAAAATGTAAATAAAGACATTATTTAGCCGTTAGTAGTTTATTAACGCAGTGCTTGTATTAACAAGTTACATGTAGCCTATACATTTTCCATGTATTTCATGGCTCTATTCATAATATTTAATTCATCCTTGACTTGTTTCATGGTTTTTGTGTTATGATGCAGGGAGGTCTCTTAAGGGTAGACTAGATGTCATAAAAATTATCAATTTCCTAATGTGATACAGCAATTTTCGTTATGTCAATACTGAAGGCAATTTGTTGATTAGATATAAGTGTAGCGACGAAATATGCTATGTTTATTGGAAAACCCCTTGAGAAATAATATAGATATCGTATATAAATAGAACATTAAAACAAATTCTAGTATCTATATTACTAAGGGGAGTCGCTACTGAAGCTAGTGATTGAAAAAAAAATCCTTTTAAAAATTATCATATATACTTTTTTAAGTTCATTTAGTCTTAGAAAAAGATTTACCGCTGTTAAAGTAAGGGAAAAAAGAATTTTACATACTTTTTGGAGTTTTTAAAGTTTTTGGCGGAAAAAAGGTTTTTTTTAAATCTCTTGTAAATATTTAACCACTAAACCAATTTTATTGTTTGATATCTCATTTTAAAGAGCAAAGAAAGCACAAACTTTCTGTGCATACTCATGTTATTTTCTCAATAACTTTATAAGTTATGGCTTCAAAAATAAGTTTTAGAAAAACTTTTAGGTAATAAATTTTTATAAATTTTTTCATGTACTTTTATTTACCCAATTACAATATCCATGCACAGAAATTTGATTTATAGTGTAACAATGTGTGGTAAAAATTTCATTCATATAGCTATACTAGTTAAAAAGTTATAAGAATATATATATATAAAAAAAAATTTTAAAGGCGCGGAAAACAGCGGTTAAAGTTAATACTAGGCCTAGTTGATGCCGTAAAAGAGGTGTGCACGCTTCACTTCAAATATATTTTTTTTACAAAATTGGTAATTTTTCAGTAGCGACTCCCCTTAAAATAATTTTTTTGATTTTGGTGTGCACCAAATAGACCCCTAAATATTTATTTTTATAGGCATATTAGGTATTAATTTAAAGCTCTTATCCTTTAGATGTGCCTTTTGCGGGTTTGAATGATATCACGTGAAAGCCCTTCGTCCTATAGGTTTTTACAATTTCATGGTTTGTGCTGAATTCTGTTGTCAATTAGCTGAACTCTATCAAGTTGTTTCATACATAAAAACAGACGGCCATGATGCAATTTTGTTTACGTCCATACGAAAATGTGGTTATCTGTAGTTGGTGGTGTTTTCAATGATTCAAGTAAAATTTTGTACTGTTATTTGTAAAAAATGTAAAGAATAAAATCACTGACGTTAGATTCTACGTTGTGATAGGCTTTTTGTGTTTTCATAGTATGTTTTATTGGTGTTTTAGGGAATTCAAGTAAAATATTTTTATGTTATTTGTTTGGAATGTAAAGAAGAAAATGACCTGTACTTTAGAAATTAAATTGTTAAATATTATAATGTGGGTAAAAAAAGTTATTAAAACTGATAACATACAAAAATTACGTTTCTTTGATACATCTGCTTTCCAAAACAGTTACTGTTTAACTAGCCTCAAAATTCTTTAATATTTTGTTGTTATAACGGTTTTTAATAGTCCGTGAGCAGTTTCCTGTAGATAATTTCATAATCTCGAGTAGTTTAAACCGTAAGCAAAAACTATATGGGCGAAATATTTAGATAGCTAATCCTCCAACCCATAAAATACTATTATTAAAATACCTGTATAAACGTAGTTAGTCAATTTTCAGTTTGGGTCATTCACCGAGAATCGTGCTCTTCCAACCTATAAAGATATAGCCCTACTTATAATCAGACTGTACACTTAGCGTTATTGAGACACTTTATACATTTGACATAAATGTGTTATTTTGTGTTATCTGGTTATAATGTGTTAATAGACTAGATAGATAAAACGTGTAGAATATCTACCGCCAAAAGTTGTCAATACAATATAGTAAAAACTCTACGCTTCAATAGATCTACTGGATTTAGTAAAATGCACAACAAATCACTACTTATTGCAACCGTAAATACTTTACAAGTCGACAAACCAATAAAACACGAGCATGTGGCGGCCGTTAGGGTCGTGAACAAATAGTAAATGTTTTGCTGTAATGAATGTTAATGGATTTGACTATTTTACACAATGCACGAGTAGAAAATTTACTGCTAGAAGCTTATAGCTATAAATTAGTTTATTACTAATTTTGTTCAGTTGAAAATGTTTTCTAATTGAATAGGTGAACAGGGTGAAAAACGTACTCGTGGCTCAATGACGCAAGATCATGTATTTCTAAGAAAATCAGTACGTGAAACTGTAAAGAGACAGGGTCTTAAACTTTTATCTTGGTTAACAATATAATTTAGGAAAGACAAAACTTATGACCATTTCTTGATTACAAGCAAAACTAAAACTACAAAATATCACAGAACTAAAAATAATTCCTAATTTATTTTTTTTCGTACAAGTTTTTTTTTTTAATAAACTTCATATAACTACTAATAGCTAATTTAAAAAAAATTCAAAAGGTTATAAGAAAAGACGTTCATACAAATTTCCAATCAAAAAATTAAACTGGCGAATGGGTAAGCTAACCAAATTAAAAGTAAACAGTAAATGAGTGAGACTAGAGGATGTTGGGAAAATTTCTGGTATTTTCAATACACAATCCACATACAGAAGTAAGGTTGCGTCCAGGACTGTTCTGACTGACTCAATGACACTAAAATTAGGTTATTTCAATTTCTAAAAATAATAACAGAATTATTTTACAAGAGATTTTATTTATACGTTTTCGTTTTGAAATTAAGGTAACCATATAGATAATCATCTTCCGTTTTTAGAAAACCCACGAACACTCTAATTTAAAGCTAGCTAAAACAGCGAAAAGTCAATTTTTATGACTTTTTACGGAACTCTTACCTTGTTAAAAGTTACACAAAAAATCGTTAAACAAAATTGCATATGAATAAAGTTTGTTTCCAACAGAGTATACAATATAAATTCTCCATATTAAAACAGTTTACGAAAGATTACGACATGTCTATAAAGATTCTGAATTTTAAGAAGGCACTCAGCTGATCACAAGTTGATGCGACGTCGTAAAATCTTTGCTTGGTGGTAAACTTTTGTGAAAATGCTTTACCAATAAGACATTTTATCTTATGATTACTACATTGCAATAATCAATTGATAAGGAAATTACCTCGGTTTGCTTTCAATTGATATTATTGAAACATTTCATAGCTCCAAGTGTTCATATGACTCATAATGGCTAAACGTATCTCGTCAGGCAATCCTTGACATGTAGTAAAGTGCTACACATGTTTCAGTGGTTTTTATATAACTCCACCATCGTCAGGATGACAAAAGGGTCTGTTGACGTGTCGTCAGAATAAATATATAACACACATTTTACACAAGACATAACCACGATAATGATAGGCCTATCAATTACACGCATTGCTGTTTACATGGAAAGAAGCAGACCTCTGCGGCCATCCATAAGTATGACAGCTATCGAACTAAAAACAAAAACTAACTACCAAATAAACTAACTATCAATTTAAAAATATTTTATCAATATTTTCAAGTGGCACCACTTGAAGTATGCTCTACAAATCAAGCGATAATTAAAATATGGACATAAGTTTCAATACATTTTTTTAGGGCCAGTAAACCTAGAGTCACAAAAAATAAAGTAGTGATTTGAAAATAAATCATTTAATTTCTAAGCTAATTGAGCAGTTTGCGCTGTATGAGAGCAATTACGATATAATACGAGGCTGTAACTATAGGAAATGGAGTGTAAACACTCGACCTAATGATGTCATTGGCTTTTGCCAATAACTGATTGTTTAATAGCGTGCACTAAAATCCTGAATTACCTGGCTTCTAATTGCATCCCTCTTCACAAATTAACAATGTCATACTATTGAAATCTGGCCAAAATACTAAGTAACATTAATTCTTAATTATCTCGTTGATCTAGCTTATCTATTGTTATTGATTCTCATCGACGAAAGATATATTTTGAGAAGTATTACAAAAGCTACACTAGTAATCCGTTAGTTTATACAAATCTGTCTGCAATTTTTGTTTAACAATTTAACAATAATATCTCACTGAAAAAATAATACTACGAAAAACATGGGCTATTTATTTTCATAGTACGAGGAATGTCGGTTAAAAACAGAAATATTATAAGTTTTTTTTTAAACAGAGTTTCTTAAATACACTTTCTTCAATCATACACTCTCACGAGAAAACTTCGTATTCAATATGTCTGAATCTGTATTAAAGCATTCCGAGTGACCGAATAAAATCCAATTCTTCTGCATAATATGTACATATATGTACATACTAGCTGTTGTACCCGTGCTTAGCAACGGGAAGAGAACACGAAATAGAAACATTTTGATCTTTACATCTGTTGATAAAATAGTTACACATAAGCCTTTTAAAAACAAAATTCTACCTTTATGGCCATAATATGATAGCTGTTGTCATAAATGTAAAAAAATAATAGTACTGCACCCTGTTGGCAAACCTTGTAACTTTTTAATGCTATTCAATATCATAGAACCAACTTGTGTAGTTGAAACAGCTGAGAAAATTCTTTTATTCCTTTTAAATACGATTACTCATAAGGTTAACATGGGGAACTCCAGAGCCACTAGGGCAGAGCCCGAAAGGACTTTAAAGATAAGAATGCGTCTATATGTTAATCGGGAATGTGACCTATCATCATACCAAATTTCAGCCCAATCCGACCAGTATTTTTCGCGTTTATTTGTCACAAACATACATCCATCCATCCATCCAAAATTTCTCATTTATAATATTAGTAGGATTATGTACAATTGTCCAATAAATCTTCTAAAGTTGCCCGACTATTAAAATCCCTGTTATAACAGCAAAACATCCTTTATGTTTGTAATAAAACTAACAAACGTTCCCACTAGTTTGAATATCACAAACAAGATGTTTTAAAGTTTTAATATTATAATTTCATAAACAGACTCAATCATATAACTAGTTGAACTCAAACTAATAAGGTAACTTTGCAGATTGCTGCTTATACTTGATTGTCAGTTTCTCCACCCACGCAATGTTATTATAACGCATGAATAAACTACAACAAAATACAACCTTGATGTGTTGAATGCAGAAGAATTTTAAGTAATTTTAAATACGTAAATTCACCTAAATCTTTATTACCTAATAAATAATTGTTCCACTACATTTAAAAGAACAAAATACGTTGTTAGTATGGAACAGTCGTTTAATTATTTCTTTTATCAACATGAAAACATGTCCGAAATAATTAAGGGTGAAATTGTAATTTTCCTAGTTGTTTAAGCTAAAAACCTATGTAGTAATGTAGTATTCTTGAGCTTGTTTTCCAGATTATAGTACTGCCAATACAGTTAATGGGATTATTTTATTCTAGACAAGCATCATTTGAGAAAATAACATTTATGTGCTGTACAAACATTTTTTTTGTTACAACGAGGTCGGATAAAACTGTGAGATTAAATTTAGAAAAATTATCTATATAGTTTGAGTAGAGGTAGCCCATCTGGTGAACGGTAATAACTCAATATATCAATAATTTAGTTTCCAGCCCACATCTGCATAGCTAATCCCGGACCCAGTCGAGTTACAAACTCCAATTTCTCCAACGAATATCAATGCAAAATCAGTTTCCGCAAAGCTCCTACCGTACGCGGGATTTACTACCGCATACATAACATAACTAGTTACTTCCAAGGGAAAGTTGTTAATTACTCGTTACATGCATATATCTGTTTTTTGTGATATAGAATACAAGAGTAGGCTTCCATATCTGTTGGCACAAACAACCGAATGAAAATATAGATTGATCGATTGCTTCATTCGATATATCGATCGATATTTTCATTCGGTTGTTTGTGCCAACATATATGGAAGTAAACTAAATATAAACTATGAAACATTATATTGTTGGTGTTATGACAGTGGTTGGGTTTTGTAAAATGTAATCGGCCAACTTTACAAAAAATATTTTCTAAAAGTCTGATTTATTCTTAAAGTAATAAGCTGTGGTAAAAAACTCATGCTTATTTTTTTATTAAGCTTACCATTTTAATAATTATTTTTTTATGTTACGCAGGTAAACACAAAGCATACTAACTGTTGGGTGGAAACACAGAAGGTAATTTCCACATTTTCCACAGCCGAGGTTTACCCGATACAAGTTATCTCGTTAACGAGGAAGCAAATCTTCATTTCCTCTTCTGATAACATCATACTGTTATATTAGTTTTCAGTGTAGCTTACACGTTATATATTATACGTAAATATACATATAATATGTGTCAACTAATTTTTTGAAATTATATCTGGAAGGCATTTTAAATATATATGTTTGTGATGTTTATTTATATGCGAATTAAATTGATTGTCATGGTATTGGAATTATTGTAATGACTCAAAAACCAATGTTTTCAAGTATAGTCATTAGGCCTAATTAAATTTCAAACTAAATCTTGTTATATTTTTAATCTATTCATGTTCATTGTTAATATTAGTAAAACCATATTGTCTCAACATATATATAATTCTTAATCAAAATTTATTCATTGGCTTATTCAAAATTATTATTCAAAACAAATCCACCAATCAAAACATCGTCCATCTGGGTTCAAGAGTACAAGCAAAATTCAACCATGTTTTTAAATATGTGAACCCCATAATTTAAAAAATGTTTTACAACAATGAATAGAGAGAGTGCAGTTAAGGCATCCAAGAAGAACACACCTAGAAAATATTAGTTGTGAAATAAATTGTGAAATTATAAAATAAAGTATTGGCAAAATATCCAAATTAACTGGAGAAAGAGGAATTTAGGCCTACATTATTAAGAAGAAAATTATTATTACAGAAGATTGGTGAGAACATTCCATTTATTATTAACTCAAACTTCCAGGACTTCTCCAGGATCCATTTTGGGACTAAAATTACCTCCATATTTCAAATATTAACAAAATAAAAGAAAAATTAATCATCTTACTAAAATATTGTTTCAAAATTATTATTCAATCTACATTTTAACTTATTGCATTTTATAAATTCAAAGAAATCTTTTGATTCAGTCCGCACGAATCCCCACCCCTGAAGAATTTTCGCAAACACTTATTTACCATTAAACATTGTATTCAATAACATCTGTACCTCATCATTCCTATTATTAGTTAAGACAAAATTAAAATAACAACAACATATTTAGAGGTTTATTTCATTATGTGAAAATTGAGTTTGTGTTATAAAGGTAATTTCAAAAATGGGTAAACATTTTCATTCTAAGAACTAAAACCCCTCCATTCTCATCCATGGTTTGACCTGCATTTTAATATCAATAAGTCGAAAGACATAGAGGACTTCTATCATCAATTAAATGTGTGTAATCTCATTGAACTTCGTCGAAGTTTTATTGATTGAATCTTGAAACAAACCTTTCAGTCAGTTAATAACCGTTTGTGTCTAAATATTCTGATCGTGACACAAGTTTTTCTATGAATTGTCTTTAATTTGATTCATGCAGGCCGTTTCAGTCCATCTCTCTACACCCTTTATTCAATTATACAAAGAAATACAGCTTAAGTGTACCTACTTAACATTGTTTTACAAAATCTAAAATATTTGTTTGCAGTTAAAATATAAAAAAATCTAATGGATTTCATTTTGAAATGTTGAAGTTCTGTTTTACCGTGTCATAACCTTAAGGTACAAATCATGATTCGTAGAGATCGGTTGGAAATATTCAGGGATTAAAATGATTAGGTACAAATACAAAATGGCGGATGCCTGGATAACGATACGGTTTGAAAAAAAACAATATTAATTTTCTCTTTCTATTGACCTATGGTTTACTTGTGGGACACCCTGTAGACATTTGACTTTCCATTTCACATTCACTTGTAATAGAAGGTTTGAAAACAATCAGTATTACAACAAGGATGAGACGAAATTAAACTTGAGAGTCAATTCTTGGTTTCAGTAAGCAAATACAGACCCTCAAACAAATAGTTTCAGGGGTTAGGTCGGGTCCCAATCGTGTTGTTTACTCTAACAGATTATGTTTACGTGCTAACGTCCTAGATACATAGAAACTGTGGTTTAATAAGGAATCGTTTGTGCCATTGAACAACATATTTTTCTGCACTTATCCTAACATTGTTACCACCGTCAAAACGTGTGCCTTGAACAGTCACTAAAACAAGAAACTATTTTATATTAAACACCAAGTTTTATAACAGTTATTTATTAACAAGTTTAACAAGGATTCATAATGTAAAGATGTAGTAACTCTAACTGAAGTCTTACTTTGTTTGTTTTTTTTTGCATTCATAATAAACAAAGAACATTTAATTTAATATTATCAGCTGGTTGTATATACAGGATATAATAATCTTCCCTGGAAAAAAAGTCAGTTTATTGCCTCTTCAGTATTCTCTGAGATCTTCTTATTACAGATGATGGATAAAATTTCTTTGTCCTGTGTGATGCTTGAGGAGAGTCATTTGGTTTGTTTACCACTTGAGCATGTTTCTGTGACTCAGACTCTGAGGCTTCGTCGGACTGTTCATTTAAAGATACTAGTGTAGAGCGCATTTGATCAACATGGCATTTAACCATTAAACCTTCAACTTCAACTCCATAATGGCAGTTTCCTAATATTTTGACCACCTTACCAAATTTCCATTTAAGATGATTACTTCTGTAGTCTCGAACTTGAACGTTATCGCCGGTGCTAAAACATCTTAAGGTACCAACGCCTTCTGTGTCAGAGATCCTTTTCGCCTTTAGCAGATCAATTCTCGTACGTATACTCCGTTTGAACATCATCTCCGCAGGGCTTCTTCCGGAGCTTATGTTCATAACTTTACGAGTTTGTAGAAGGAATCTACATAGGTTTGTATGGATGTCTCCAGATTCTTCAGCCATTGCACTTAGTTTCCTTTTTAGAGTTTGTACATAACGTTCCCCTTGTCCATTTGAAGCTGGGTGATATGGTGCCATTAGTTTATGTTGGATACCATTGGATTCCATAAAATGTTTAAATTCATGTGAAATGAACGCAGGACCATTATCACTAACAATTGTACTTGGAATGCCGAATCTTGCAAACATTTCTCTTAAGATTCTTATAGTAGAGAAACTAGATATGCTTTTTGTTTCCTTTACTTCCAACCACTTTGTATATCAATCTACTGCTATGAAAAAGTATGTACCTCTGAATGGTCCTGCATGATCTATGTGCACCCTTTCCCAAGGAATATTGGAGTTTGGCCATGGTTCATGGTACTTTGGAGGATCGTTTTTATTCAATGCACATGGCTTACATGAATTTACATAGTTTTCTATGTCCGAATTCACTGTAGGCCACCAACAATACTGCCTGGCTAGCTCTTTCATTTTTGTTATGCCTGTGTGAGCTTCATGTAGTTCTTTCAGAATAGTTTTTCGTAAAGCACATGGAATTACAACTCGTACTCCTCTAAATAAACATCCGTTTTCAATTGACAGTTCTCCCTCTAAACCTTTGTATTGTTCAAGCTTCGTAATGTAAGAGGATGTCATTAGTGCATTGTATACCAACTTTAATTCTGGATCGTTCATAGTTTCCCTTCTTACTTCATTACTTGTGACAGGAAGGGAATTCAGTTGTACTTGTAAAATGTATTTGTCTGATACTGTTTCATCTAAGGTTTCTTGATGATCACATGTATTGTTAACAGGAAACCTTGATAGGAAATCTGCGTTGACATGATTCGATGCTTTACGATACTGTATTTCGTAGTCAAAACCTGACAGAAATAGAGCGTAGTGTAACATTCGAGTGGCGATTAAGGGTGGTAGGCATTTTGAGGGATGGAAAATAGAAGACAATGGTTTGTTGTCGGTTATAAGTGTAAACTTTCGACCATAGCAGTAATGGAAAAACTTATGAACACCCCAGTAGATCGCAGTCGCTTCCTTAATAATGTGGCTGTAATTTTGTTCTGCCTTACTTAATGTCCTTGAAGCAAAAGCTATAGGTCGTTCTGTTCCATCCGGCATCTTGTGAGATAAAACAGCAGATAGTCCATGAGGCGAAGCGTCCGTGGCCAGTATCAGTGGTAGGTTTGGTGAAAATGTTGTAAGAACCCTCTCTGATGTGATTTCCTTCTTAATACCCTCAAAAGCATAATTACATCGTTTTGTCCATGTAAAGGTTTTCTTCTTATGTAGCAGTTGATATAATGGATGTATCTTAGTTGCGAGGTTGGGTAGAAACCTGTGATAATAGTTTACAAGCCCAAGAAACTGCTTCAATTCAGTAACGTTAGTGGGTATGGGACATTTCAAAACAGCTTCTATCTTATCATGGCTCTTATGCAATCCTTTTCCATCAATTTTGTATCCTAAGTAGTTCACAGACTCTTGAAAAAACTTACTTTTATTCTTGTTTATGTGCAAGTTGTTTTCCTTCAAACGTTCCAACACCTTGATCGTGCGTAGTTTTGTTTCTTCAATAGTCCTTCCTTGAACTATTATATCATCAAAGAAAACAGCAGTACCTTCCAGTCCAGTTAAAACTGAGTCCATGTAGCGTTGCCATATGTTTGGAGCTGTTTTTATTCCAAACATAAGTCTATTTACATTAAAAACTCCCATATGAGTACTTATGGCTTGAAGGTTGGCACTATCATCGTCCATTTGAAGGTGTAAATACGCCTTATGTAAGTCCAAGGTTGTAAAGTATTGTCCTCCATTTAACTTGTCAAATATCTCTTCAATCTTGGGAATAGGATAGTGATCATTTTGCAGTTGGGAATTTACAGTTACCTTATAATCAGCACATATTCTTACTGTTCCATCTTCTTTCAATATAGGTACTATGGGTGTTCCCCATTCTGAATTGGTTACCTTTGAAATGATGCCCTTTTCTTCCAGTAAACACAATTCGTCTTCTATTTTAGTTTTTAATGCAACAGGAGGAACGCGGTATTTAATAAAAATGGGTCTTGAATCAGGCTTTAATGGAAGATTGACTTGTTTATCTGGTGCAATTCCTACTTCTTTTGTAAATAGGGATTCATATGTGTCAAAAATGTCTTGTTTCATATTATTTTCCTTTAGGATGTTTTGCTTGTAAGAACTAGGACTCGCCATGTGATTTACGTCATGAATAGATATGTCTAAGTTACGAATTTTGCATTCATAATAAACAAAGAACATTTAATTTAATATTATCAGCTGGTTGTATGTACAGGATATAATAGAAACAAATCAACTGTTGGTCTAATTGGGTTATAACACATTTTAGAGTTGTATGTTTTGCACTTTATTATTAGTTTAGAGGTTCCTGTGACGGTGTACTTTAACGGATGATTAAAGTTAAAGATGATGGTTTGTGTTGTATACAGGTAAATAGTGTTAATAGTGTAAATACTGGTGAGTTAACTCATGTACGATATTATTGAATAGCTCCATATTGTTAAAAGTTCAATACTGTGGATTTATTAATTTTACCTACGACCGTTTTTTAAAGTAGCCGTTTCAGTACAGTTCTTAGAATTGAAAAGTATCTCTTAACAGCATTGTTTACTTTCATAACAGCATAGTTTTACTCATAACAACACGGGTAACGGACCAATGAGGTTCAAGGATTGAGAGAGGAGAAGCAAAATTGTAATGATTCAAAATTCATTTAATCAGCTGTTCGGGCCAATTTAATTGTTGATTGGTGCAATTAGTATTTGATACAATGTTTCGTTGCATCACTGTCAGTGGTAATTAGAGGTTATAAACAAAAACATAACCTCTCTTAGAAGTTATGAGTAGTGATTTTTAGTAATTAAAACACCGCCGTAGGTAAAGTAGTGTACGCAACTCGCGTAAATAGTGTTAACGACACTCGTAGAAGTTTTTTACATTTTCTACTCGTGTCGTTAACACTATCTTTACGCAATCGTCGCGTAAACTACTGTTTGATTATGTTTCATTATTACTATCAATTTCTAAATGCAACAAATACCTCATGCATATGCCAAATCCAAATGCATTATACCGGTTTACTCAACCGGTATAAATTATTACCCTACTACCGGTCAAATTATCCAAAATAGGTTTATATTTCAATCATTTACCATATAGTTTGGCACTAAACACTGAACAATTATTTATAGAATTACCAACAATATTTTAACTTGTCAAATCAATTGTAGTGCTGTCATTTAAATTCTTTTCCGTTGATAAACTAATTCATTCATTATAGTCATATATTGTTATTATTTTTGTCATTGTGGTTGAATAGTTACCAATACACATAGGCAGTTACAAACCTATCGGACAACTGGTTTCAATTCCAACTGCCAATCATTGTTAATGTCATGGCAGTATTTAAATACTTTTTTACTTTAATTTGTTATAATAAGTACTAGTACTAAAGCGTTATTGGCATAGCAAATAATTACACCATGTCTGGGTAAGAGAAGCAATTTGGGTTTGTTTGGAAAAAATGTAATTTTACATCACTAGTTTAGTAAAAAAATTTATTATCAATATATTCACTTGTTTTACGATCAATGTTCACTATTTCACCTAACCATGCTTTACTCTGGCTTGAGAGCTTGTAAAATGGACTAGAATGTAAATTAGCTCCTGTAGCGCACACTGATTATCATATGACGAAATAGTTTAATAATACCTACTGAAACTACTAATCTAATTACCAACTACCAAACTACAAGGGATTATTGGTGTACTACCTGATTTGCATGGATTTGCTTTCATAATGTTCCTGATATAGGGAGTTTATATTTAGATAATTTAGATTCTGTTTATCTAATCTAATATACGTTCCACTCTACCTTAGTGTCAAAATCATCAAATCATTGTAGTTAAAACTTTTCTCTAAATATAATCGTAGTTACATATAATACTTTTATATTTCAAACAATATTGATTGTTGTCATAATACGAATATTTCTTGCTTGAAGACCAAAAGACTTGAGGATCAGTAAAATAATATTATTAAAATAAAAGGTTTCAATCACCTACAAGTCTGCAAGTGTGATTAATTATTAACAAAGTTGATCTGTTCTACAGGACAGTCCTAGAGTAGAGAACATTTTTCAGTGATTCTCACATCAAGCTATAATCACACACGTTAGCTATAATATGCTAATAATACTTTACAATGTTATTCCTGAGGGTCTTAAAGTCTTACCGTCTTCTACATTTTACATTGTAACTAATTTATAAATCTATTAGTAAACGTTTACCGTACATAATTAAACTTTGCCATTGCATTCGTTAAGTGTTCAGTGACTTCAAGACTTTAAACGATAATGGACGTGGAACACTTTTAGTGTCAATTAAGTTTGTCATATTTCTAGCTTGTACACAAGAGACATCCAGTGGAAAAATATAAGTTAAACAAGAATTGCATTTAAGAATCGTATAAATAATTTACTTAACTGGTTTTAATATTTTTGATAAAAAGTCTTGTAATTTCTAAAAGAGCTGGGATTTATGCCGATATTTTAATAGTTAATCATGTTCCTTAGGACTTAAAAGTAGGAAATCTCAGTGTTTTTGTACATTAGCAAGGCGTATGTTGTATTTTCAAGGTTCTGCAAGAACAAGCTTAAGCTATTCCAAACTTAAGTTACTGGACTAACTTATACTGATAAAAACTCTTTGGCTACGGAAACTATCAATCTTGGAGTTTCTGTGCAACAATTTGTTCCATGCTTTCAACTGTTGTAGGCTAAATAATGATGTTAGGTCGCCTCATATTGTTTCACATAGTACTAAAAGGGATAACAAAAATTTTAATTTTAAATTTTACAATACTAGAGATGCATGTTCTTACTTTAACGTTTCTTTGTAGAAACATGTTCTAAAAATAGTTTAGTGATTACTAACTTAAAGTTAATGTTTTAAAAATCTTTTCACTTTGGTTCTAAAAATGTTTTCTCACCACTCTCCTAAAAAATTCAGAGATACTTGGCAATTATATAACTATCCTCAATAATACTAGGAAATGAGTTGATTCACTTTATACAATCTATTCCATTGATGTTGAGGCTGATGCAAAATAATGCTTACGAAGTTTGTGAACCATTGATAATCGTTCAAGCAAGAGTATTTTGATTTGCTCATTGCAAAGAACGTAACAATAAAACGAATTTATACGCTGTGCAGTCTTTCTGTGGTAAATCTGATCCTAATAACACTTTAGAGAGTAACCCATTCTCATATTCTGATATCCATTTTCTCCTTTGTAATACCTTTTATACTTAAAATAAAATATATAAATAGTTTAAAGTCTCTTTTTGAAAACTAAACTAAATTACGACCTATTTCGTTATTATTTCTGTTGATTATATTTTCCCATAAGAGGAAAAGACTTTTTTTATGTTTATCAACGATTTATTGAGAAACTAGGAATATTAATAAATCAATGTTGAACAATGAACATGTTTTCATTGAGTCATCCGATTAAAAGTAGTTAATTTACATTTATAAATGTGAGGATAAAAAAAATCTAAATTAGAAAATGAATGTTCAGGTCCTTTTGATATAGGCATTTATTATACTTAGAAATTCTATGCTTGGATTAAAAAATTCAATGTCCAGGACGAATAATAAAAGGGATATTTCGTTTTACTGCAAGTGCTGTCCTGAGAGCGTCTCAACACATATTTCCGTTCCTCTTTATTGGATGGAAATAAACGTTAAATTGACAACTTTTACGATTAAAGGAGTAAACTCAGATAGCTCAAGTGATGTCTACTACTTTTATATACCTAAGAGAATAAGACACCACGAATTAAAAGTCTTTTTTTATCTATCAAGCTTCCGTAATTTACAAAGTTGGTGTTATTAGCCTTTCTAAGTATGTACAGTGTATGACAGTGAAATAACAAGTTTTATTAAGCACACGGTTTGTAACTTAGTATTTCCTTTTGTAGCCGTTAAACTATCAGGGTCTTAAATACGTATTGATTAAAGCGTACTATTGTAAAATATCTTAAAACTATCTATATCACTATCAAGGATGTTATAATCTTAAACTTAGATGATTCTTATTATATCTTTGTATGGCGTAGTCTTTGAATACTCCTATGTTCACTGAAAACATTGACCATTCAAGAGCTAGGGTAGAACTGAAATAGACTAAGGTTTACTAAATTATAGAATGATGTTAGATCATTCAGGTGAGATCGGTGAGATAAACTAGAAGAGAGTACACCAATGTGAATCCCCAAATATAAACACTATGTTAACTGGAATCGGGTTGACTAGTATAGACAATTCGTTTATTGGTAAAAATTTTTAGGACACAGCAACTTAGCTTATATATTTGAATTTATTAAGTAACTGTTTAAAAGTTTAGAGTTAGCTAATATAAAATAACCATGCATCAAAGACGAAAATTACTCAAAAATAGTATAATAAGATATTATATCACCTTTTCTTCCACATTGGCAAGTAACTCCAAAAGCTGAATTGATGGAGTGCCAACCTTTACAGTCTATAATGTCAGTCGTGGGACAATGAATGTGTTAAAGGGTCCTTCCAAGTAATTAGTGGGGCTTAAGAGTGACGTTAGAACATACAAATCATTATACGCATTGATTATGAAGTGTAACTTTCAAACAACCAATTATATGCGTTTAAAATCCAATGTGTTTACAACAAAACAGAACTTCGTCGAATTATGAGAGAGATTTTTATTGAAATTAGGGGATAATTGCCTTGATACTTATAAGTAGCTCGACACCACCTTCCAATTGCATACTATAACTTACCTACCTTACCACTAAAACTCTAAGAGGTTTTTGGCCTCTTCAAAAATTTTCCTTCTATCTATTTTATTACCTGCCGGTACCTCTGATAATGAAATGCTGCAGATGACTTTCCTTGAACATACTTGGTCTTGCTACCTCATTCTTGATGTTCCTTGCTATATTACTCAACTTTTGGGGTGAAACGTAGTTATATATATTTATTTCACACGAAATCACCATTTTTCAAATATGATACAAAGTAGATTTTTGGTCTAACTCTTTGATGAAAATATAATAACAATAACAAAATGTGCCAAAATAGCATTGGACAATAATAACCAATATATCAATAACAACAACAAGCAGGAACAACGAGAAAAAAAAATTAAAATCAGTTATGTATGCACATGCAAGAATGAATTTAAATCTGGCAACAGATTACATTATATCTTTTTGAAAAATTTACTTTACTAAACGGGCATCACGTTCTTGTACACCATGCTTCCGATTGTAAACATGCGCTATGGTTAAGGAATACGTTTTTATACAAAACAAACAACATTGATTAATGATGCGTCTGAAATACATCATACCACTTTAAGTATAATCAGTCTTTCGTAACTTTACTTAAAGCGTTTCCTAGTTCCAAATGAAAATACACAAACTAAAGTATAAAGTATATACTACAGATATGTACTTTGGGGATAGTTGTATGAGTTGTATACTCCATATGTATAAATGGTTTAACTGCATAGTTACACTTTAAAGATATTATTTGACTGTGATAAATGCAGTTATTTAATTGCAAAATATTTAATAACTGATAAAATATCAATTACTTAATGGGAGCATTGTATGTATTTAGTTAGAAAATATTAAATGTTTGTGGGTAGAAATGATTATGACACTCTTTTGTTCAAGCTCATAGCGACGTCCTTTTAGGAAGGATCCAATAAGCATTTATCAAAAGGTGAAAAAGTCAGTCTTTGTGGCTTAATGGTGCGAGACTATTGAGGTTTAAGAAAATCAGAAGATGAAACAATTTTATACCGACATTTTCGTCGCTTTTTATCCTGGGATTTCTTTTATAAAAGAAAGCTTCCATTGAGAAGATGTCACAAAAAAATGCATTCTTAACATTTAGCTACAGTATTAATATTACATTATCACGGAGTTAGAAAATAAGAGCTTTTAAATAGTTTTTCCTTAAAATAGATTAGGCCTATAACACCGGGTTTTATTTTTGCTTCAATGTTATAATTTTTGAACGTGGCGTCAGTTCAATATTTTAAGCACCTTCCACATTACCACGATAAAGTTTTATTAAAAAAGTTCAACATGAAAAGGTTATGGCATTAAAATAATTAGGTTCTGCAAATAACACTGCGTGGAACAAATAATGTAAAATATTAAATAATATCCTAAATACAAAAAAATATTAAACACACTTACTGTACGATGACATAAAAACTGTTCAACTACCGTCCACTGTTAAAACCAAACCTAAAAAACTGCTAAAACTTAAATTCCTTAATATAATCTGTTACTTTGTCCAAAAGTTCTTACATTTCTTAAAGCTCTAATATGCTATTATTGTAAATATTAGGATTAGTAATCATATTAATAATTTTGTGTTAACCTGGCAAATACAAATTTTATGATTTTAAAGCTTATATTTTTATTTTCGAAATAAAAATAATACTAAATCATATTCTTATGTAAGAAGAATATTTAATCATAATTGATTGTAAAAATAAAACATCAATAAACGACCTAAGTAGTTTATAACTTATAAAATAAAATAAAAATACTCGATAATTCAAAACATAAGATTTAATAATTTAATCTCTAAATTGATAGTAAGTTTCTTATGTTTGTTTTAAAAAATTATCTTTTACAAAAACATAAAAAGTGTTTCATTTTATTCCTTATACAGTGTTATAGGATTAGGATATATAAAATACTAATTTGTCATCTAGAGTGGTCACGAAAATCAATCACAGTTATATAATATTATTAATATAATTGATATCTCGTCGCATGGAAATAAATTACAATTAATTGTCATAAATATCATTTACCCCATCACACGTCAAACAGAACCAATAACTGTACAGAATTGAATCGGTGTCCCCGTTGAGTTTTATGATAAAGCCGTAACTCAATGTTCACATGTACAGGGATAAATTTCCGACATTAACCTTTCATGTGAAACATTTCTGTCCAATCAGAAATAATCCATCAAATGGGATATAGTTTAAATAATTGAAAACAGAACAAATGAGGTTGGCAACATCGAAGGTTAATTATAGTAGTGAAACGTGGTGTAAATTTAACGAAATGATTTGAATTGTGACGTTAACAAATTCACTACTTGCGCTCACATGACTTTGAAACTCAAAAGAATGGTTTGCGGTGTTGAATTTAGACATCTGGTATATTAAATTTAAAATATGTTGTATGTATAGCTTGTTCAAAAATAGCTCTGTGAACATTGTTAGATATGAGTTTTGTTTATCTTGGCTCAAGAGTGAAATATCAATGGTGAACTCTTTGGGAAAAATTGGATACCTCTACTCTACCCTCCTATTTACAGTTCAAAAGTCATATGGAGATATGATAAGTAGCAATATAATAAGTCAGAGATTACAGAGCTTTACAACAAAAAGAGGGGAACCTTTTCCAGTTTAAAAACTTATGTTTTTTTTATCCTCTCTGAAAAAAGATATACATGCGATTAAAATACGGATAAATTTATTGAAGATTGCTTATGGAAATACAAATAAAACCATTTGAAATTCATGTAATTTATTCTTTGGCAACGGGAAACTGTTTGATAAACTGATCTAAGTTTAATTTGGAATCCAGCTAATGTATAAGAGTTGCATACTTCATTTAGATTAACAGTTACAGTATTTATTGGCATTATCATTTAGTGAACTTGTACTAAATGATTACTAATATAATACAGCAAGACCACCCTAATTTGATTTTAACTTTTTTGGGCTTATACAAAGCATTAAACAGCTGTATTGTGTTCGGAAAATGTGGTTTTGCCACTTCTCTGTTATGGGTTTCATACCCTCATATAATTCTTTAACTTGGCATTTTAAACAGAAATTGCAATACTTTTTAAAAATACTTTTCAATGAAATGGCGACCATACAAAGTAGGCATTTTAAGCCAAGTATGAATGGAGATGAGTGTAGGATGAGTGGCGCGATCTTGTAGTCTTGTTAGGAACTAAGGCCGAATTATTCTTTAGACACAGCTGTTAATAGCCCATACAGCTAATGACAACTAAGGGACCTACCTTTTATAGTGGAATCCGAACCACATTTTTACCTTGGTATACGAATTGGTCTAATTTTATATCAATAAAGACTTTTATATTGATTTTTAAACCAATGGAAGAGAATTCAATGGGTATATAAAATAATGCACACTACTTGTACTTGAGAATACAACAGAATTTATAAATTCCCCAAAACAACCAAACACCATTTAAATATGGCCCTGAAGGAACAATACAGCTGTTAATTTCAATTTGCATTAACTATATTAGCCAATTTCAAATACAGCTGATTAATTTAATCCGTAAATAAGAAAATGCATAACAAGTTTTGGACAAGACTGTGTAAATTATAAAGTTATTAAAAACAAGTAAAAATCAATTTATTTTACTCAATTGATCAAAAGTTGACGTCGTGAATTGTTAGCTCCCTCGTAAACTTGAGGTTCGAGGAAGCGCGTATTTAATAATAATTGATGTTACGAAGGGGTTTCTGTTAATGCCATTTACAAGGAATGTTCTTTGTCAGGCTTACAATTTACACAAATCTTTCGCAAAGGTGAAGTTATAAATAACATTCTTGAGGCACCATTTCAAAGTAGTAATCATTATGAGATCGGAACTCGCTGAAAAACATCTCAAATCAATAGTCTGAGATTTTCTCTACGACACGAATTATGTGGTTTGAAACTAAATCTAACACTGTAATTATTCTTTTGTATAAACAAATTTTGGAATGGTAAAATAATCATGTTACCATTTTGATATGCGAACACTCACTTAGTAAACTACCATAGGCAAACTACATACTTGCTTTTCTGTATCTATATATATAAAAGGCAAAGCCCTCACTGACACACTCACTCACTCATCACTAATACTCCCACTTCCCATTTACCTAGGAGGCTGAAATTTGGTACACTGATTCGTTAGGCATTAAATAGGAAAACTAAGTTCTTTTAATCTGATCGGACTCTCGGGCTCCGCCCCAGTGGCTCTGGAGTTTCCCATGTTAACCTTATGAGTACTCATATTTAAATTGAATTAAATGAATCTTAACAGCTGTTTCAATTAAACAAGTTGGTTCTGTTCTATGATGTTCAATAGCATTAAAGTTACAAGGATTACCAACAGGGTGCAGCACTATTATTTTTTAAAATTTATGACAACAGCTAATCTGCAACCAAAAGGTGAGTGAGCGTAGCGAGCGAACTTATACCTGGAGGCAAGTTAGCGTAGCGAACGAGCTCCAACCAAAAGGTGAGTGAGCGTAGCGAACGAACTGCAACCAGGACCGCCAGTGCGTTACGCATGGCGTATTGAGCCATGCGAACGAGCTCACTTATGAAGTTAAACGGGGCAAAGCCCGCGGGTACAGCTAGTATTTTATAAATAAAGAAAACAACACTACAATCACATGTGTGAAAGTTCTGCTAATCCTATGATCTTGTTTTCCAATGGTGTAAACGATCCTAAACACCGATTTATTAAGGAGTAGTCTGAAAAATCAGTGGTATTTATACAACACGAAGTCCTTTACATCTACCCCCTTCTTAAAGCCGTCAAAATAAAACATAGCGATGAGAAAATGAATTTCCTCTTTCAGCTAATTAAGCTCAGTTTGTGCTGCATGACTGGTAATTGCTGAATATGATGCAGTAACTATAGTGTATGAAGCGTAAACGTCGTAATTAAAAGTAATGACGTCATTGGCCTTTGTCAATAACTGATAATTTGATCATTCTCTCTGCGAATCCTCAGTAGTTTGGGTTTGGATCGTTTCCCACTTTTGTAATTAACATGTTTTGTCATTGATATTCTGTTGAATCGTTCTAATTATATATAAGAATTAGTAAGGTTCATTGGCTTTTGAATTGTAAAAGAATATTTACAAAAAAGGGTTTTAAAAATTCGTATATTTTTATTTAAGAGTTTACTTAATATTTTGTCTTTCTTGATAGACATAGATACAGATTACGATGTCTGTTTTTTTAAGGTAATGGTCAAAAGTCTAGTATTTTCTACTATATAAATTGACTATTGATAATTTTGTCTAGAGGCGACATTCGGATTTAAAGGTGAGCACCATAATCTATCGTCCGACGGAACAATTTGTATTTTGATATTGTTTATGTTAAAAACACAGTCACATTGAAAACACGGTATTTGCAATTCGATAACCACTGTTTTAAATGAATCCATAAAAAGTTCCCCACTCATTTGAAAGTCACAAACTAGGTGGATGTTTTGAAGTTTCAATATTAGTTCATACACAGACCCAACCTTATAACTGAGTTGAACTCAAACTAATAAGGTAACTTTGCAGATTGCTGCTTATACTTGATTGTCAGTTTCTCCACCCACACAATGTTGTTTTGTACAAAATACAAAATCGATGGAAAATAATGGTGGGATAGTCAGCTTGTAACCCAAGATCACCTAATAATGTTTTTGCAAGAAAATAAAATGAATTTCCTAAAGACTATGAAAATAAATAGAGCAAAGATAATTTAAGATGATCTGTCTTCATGGCAATTCTTTACGAATATTTGTTATACTTTAAATGTTTCGATGTATTCTTGCCTGCTAGTCCAGTTAGCTATACCCTATAGCACGTAATGAAAGTGTAACGCTTTTTGACTTCTGATTGTTATTGAAGGGATATTGGAGATTACCAAAACCGATGTTTTCACCCTCTCAGTAGGTGGAAAACATAGGGGGAGGGGATAAAGTAGTGACAGAAATGATTATTAGAGAAATAGTTATAAATTTTAAATTTAATATTCTTCCAATTACAAATAATGCACTTTAACTATGAAACACAACAATTATATATTTTTAATCCCTTGACTTTAATCTTAACCATTTGATATTACAATAATATGAACGAAACGTTATCATAATACAGTAGACCTAGTTATAAAGAACAAAACATAATGTATTGATCCACAGTCAATTTGATAATGATTTTAATAATTGATGTTACACGGAGACCTACGATTGTTCCAATTGCCAACGGATTTTAAGTTCTCGTTTCATTTAGTTTATGAGAAAAAAAAGGTTTATATTCTTCATGAATGGTTAGTAATCTGTACATTATCGCTTTCAAACATCATTAATTACCTGGAAAAATCCCTTCATTGTTTTTCGTAGACTTGAAAAGCTGGCACTCCATAAATTAGTCTTGGAATTACTTGCCAATTCGGTCATAAAGCTTTCATTCTAGCTTGTCCAAATATGTTTGAGTCAGTTCTGTTTTAGCTGTACCTTATCTTTATTTAGATATTAGATCATTATATTTTATTTAGATGTAGGGCTTTACATCGCTAAGATATTCCCAGATAACCTGTAAAGGACCAGTTACTATTTCACTTAAATGTAGCATTGACTAATTTTTGACAAACCTACCGTGGTCAGCACAATCTTTTTTATATTCGTAAATTTTTCTCAATCTCTTCTAGTAAGTATACAACAATTTAATATTAAACCTACCTTATCTCACATAGATTTGAAGTGATTTAAGTAAAACATGGTCAACTATAATATTAGTACAACTTAACTGTAATCAAATCTGCCTCAGTATGTTTTAGCTGCTAAGTATCTAGTGTTCAAATTTTCAGTTAAAAAGAAATATCCAATGACTTCTATTTTGAACTTTATAAATTACAATATTATAGCATTGTGCATTCAATTTAACTTCCGTAAATCGGAAATATCTAACGAACGGAGTTTGTAATTGTTGTGTGTTTTATGTACTATCAGAATTTTTCCAGCAAACAAACCTACATAACTTAATTACAAAGAAAGAGTAAAATCTGTTATTCTCAATGGATACACATAAATACAGTAGTTTCTCTGCGCACCAGGTTTTATCCTGTACCATATATGACGATTTAACGTAAGTTTATTTGCTTCCAGTAAACAGAGTGACAAGAAACACATAGTGAGACGACCCTCAGGAGAATAATCGGGGTAGAACTAAATATTGCCCTCGACTTTTTACTTAGAAATTGCAATTTTACTTCAAGTTAAGAGTTAATTAACTCCCAAAGTTAGTTGAACATTTATGGCTCATGTTGTTTTTCAACCTTATATTCCAATGTTTCTAAAAAAAGTACTTTTGTTTTTAGCACTTGAACTAATAATATTTCTAAAAAGAATTTATTTTCCCAAGTATTTTGTTGTTTAAGAGGGTTTCCGAGGGAGAATGGGGATATTATCACAATAAATAGAGACTGGCTTAATCCCTAGAGGGGTATTAGTAGACAATAGGATCTGTTTTAAATGAGAAATACTGCACAGGGTGGAATTTCATCTTACGTCTACTCCGCCCTATAAAATAAGAAGGTAAAGAATGTTAATGTATAATTTATGAGGAATGACTTAAGTAAATTGCTGATACATGAACTATTTATTAATATACATCAATATATCAATATCTTGAATAAAATGCTAAACAAGAATTTCAATAACAGTTAATTTATTCAAAAAGATGTCTACCGCCATTATTGAAAACAATACATGATGTCAACCAATTAATATAAGTACAAAATGTACATCATAAAATAGTCTACAGCGTGTATTTTTGGAGACGGTTGGTATCGTAATGTACAGTAACTAGGTCAATTACTGTTACATATGTTGGAAGTGGAAAGATTGTTAATATGATTAGGAGTAAAATTAAAATTATTAAAAAGGCTGAGAAAACTATGAAGATTTATTCGTGTACTACTGTGAAATGACTTGTTTTCGTTACCCTTTTTATCACCTGTGAAAGTTCATCAAAGTAATGTTTACACTTTTTTATTTTGCAAACGTAAACAAATTTTTATTATTGTTTTGTCAAATGTCTTAATTTTTAACAACCAATTTTGAAAAACCAAAGTTATTAACCGTTTGTAATATTGATGTTATCACCTGAAAAAGCTATGGGTTTTGTAATGTTCAAGAAAATAGTTAGTCTTTGTAGTGTGGTAGCGAAAAGTAACGTTCAAAACACGAGAGAAAGTAAGTCTATACATATTCTCGACCATGTAAAGTGCTCGATAAATCTCGCACTTCAAACATGGTCTCACATAATATAAAAACCATATTATGTACTGTAATGCCTCACTTTCTACACTTGTATATATGCTATTCTACGCCAGATAAAAATAGTAAGTAATTAAAACATCAAAGATTATTTAAAGACAAAAAATACTATGACTCGTAAAAAATCGAGATACATAGTAATACAAAGTAAAATGCTAATATTCGTGAATTTTTCATATTTATGATATAAACGTAACACGCTCAAATATGTTGAAGATATTGTTTTGGCAAATACAAATTATTTGTCAACTAATTATTAAACTGATTTTATCTCTATGTTAAAATTAATTTATTATTGCCGAATTACCGATATGTACAAGTTTATGCGTGCCATTCAGCCAAGAGGAAGAGATGCACCAACATGGCGAGCATTAATCATAAACAGGGCAATGCAAGACAAAACATTTTTCACTTCTAAACTTTGTGGAGAGAAACGATTTTTACAAACTGACCAACTAATTTTTGGATTCACTTGGTTGGACCAACAACTACAACTTCGATGGGGTTTAGTGGCAATTACATCATAGGTGTAATTAGTTGGAAGAGTCGTGTATTTCTTTGTTGTTATTGATATCAATATCAATATCTGTTACCAATATCAACATCAATATCTGTTATCAATATCATTATCAATCTGTTATTCATATAACAGAGAAATCAAATTTGAAACTTGATGGCTATTTTGTGTGGTATATTTACTTCTACCTATCTTTGAAAGTAAGTTATCCCGTGCTAAAGTTAGACGTAAATGCTATTTTTAATGTGAAATCCAACGAAATGCCAACCAATTAATCCGTGTTTAAATTAACTGCTTTAAGAGTCGAATCTGGTAAACTGGTTAGACAAAAAGGGCTTCTGTCCAGGAGAGCTATAAATCTCCGTCAATCCCCAAAGACGTTTAAGATGCAAGATAAACCCAGTAGCCCAGTGTTTTGAGGTGGGAACAACTCGAGTCTTTTGTTAACAGACTCTGTATTGAAGCCTCCTTTAAAAATTCCGTACGAAAATCCAGGGAGAAAACCCTTGAAATATGTTTACAGCTATTATAGTACAATTTAACAGCATAAGAAAAACACATCGTTAACAGCTGAAATCGATTAAAATTTATCTTTATATTTTTTAAATATTAGGACTCTGAAGGAATATACATTTGACAGTTATTTCAATGATCGGTTCCTTACACCTTTAAGGTATATATATAAAAATGTTATGTACAAAAATAGATAAAATAATCAATTATGATGCTGTTTCACGTATTAAATTTATGCAAGTATTTATTCAACTTACAACATGCACTGACTAATATAACAGTATGATGTTATCAGGAGAGTAAATGAAGATTTGCTTCCGCGTTAACGAGATAACTTGTATCGGGTAAACCTCGGCTGTGGAAAATGTGGAAATTACCTTCTGTGTCTCCACCCAACAGTTGTATCCTTTGTGTTTTTAACCTAGAATATGTAAATTCATAAAACATCGTTAAAATAAATACATGGAGTATTCATAAATAGAAATTAGTATGATTTATTTGGTAAAAATAAAATCTATTACATTTTGTCATGGGGCAAAAGTTATTTTTTCATATTCGAAAACATTTATTAGTTTATTTTAACAACTTAGGTAAGGTAAAACACGCACACTTCTACAAATAACTCCTGCTAGTTGGTGTAGCATAACACCACGTACTGATTAAGCTTAGTTAAACCGATTCCGTACCAGTGTGGGTAGGAGAAATATGAGTTAGGAACTGAGTGGGCCTTTAATACAACTGGTGGACTGAAATTCGATGAATGATGTATTGAGGGATTTCGTGTGCAAGCTTTAGAAGGTGGCTTGACTTCACAAAATACTAAATATAAAGCTGCTATAACTTAAATAAGATTCATACTTTGCTTTGCAAAGATAAACATTTTTTCAGTTGTTTAATTTTCAAATTTTATTAATAGAGTTAACACAAGCTACAATATTTGTGACATACTTATTAAAAGAAATACGGTTTAAAAGTTGTACAATATACTTAACATGTTTTTGCAAGCGTAACTCAACAAACAAAACAAGAAAAAGTGTTAAACATTTGCTGCAGTTTGTTGTAGAGCGCAACACATGTCAATGGCTAATCCAAGGTTCAATTTCTAAATAGATTAATCTTCGTAATTCCAAGTAAAGATAATTAATGCTATTTTTGAACACTGTTAAAATATTACATTAAACAAAACCAGTTAGAATATATCTGTTACAATTTCTTTTTATAAATATGAACTCTATGTGAATTATATACGATTGAATAGTGCAAAGTTGCAAAACAAATTTTCCAACCGCAGTTGTAGAGTTGTTTATGTTGCTTTGGATTAACCCAGTTAAGGTAAAATGAACACAAGAGAGGAATTTCTGTCATATTAAATACTATTCGGGGTCGCTAATAGTGTTGGATTCTATCAGCCACAGCTTTTATAGCTTCGAATCCAAATAGAGAATTTGACTGTTTTTTTTTAGAACTTAATGAACATCATTTTATAATAATTGATGTTGAAAGTTTAAATCCACCCGGTGGCAATATTTTCATGGATCTTTTCTTTGTCGCTAAGATCGAGAAAAATTGCAATAATTGTGCCTTAACCATTCTGTTTCATAAATTTTGATTACTGTACATGATAGATATATTGTATTTTTTATTATAGTAATGAAGTACTTATATGAACTATACAGGCAAGTTGAACATTTTATAGTTGTCAGTAGGCCTTTAATGGACTGAAAGAAATGTGGTAATACACATTTCGTGTTCGTAAGAAAGTTTTCAAACATTTCTCGAAACATATTTTATTTACACTTTGAAAAGCAGTGGTTTACATTGATAAAGCTGTATCCCTGTAAATTATACAGGGTGAACATAAAAGAAGTGAACAACTTTGAACATCAATTTATCGAAAACTACGGGTCCGACATCGCTGAGGTTGGTACCAGTGAGTCGGAAAACACCTTAAGTTTTGTCTCAAACAGCTGATTGCTGTCAACAATACAAACATGTGACAAAAGATGTTATTTATTGATTTGTTTAAAAATGGTCATACGCTCTCAGAAAAGTCTTTTTGTGTGTTAGAATTAGAGAGAACTCAGTCTGCCACCCGTGACCAATTGTGATTTTTTTGTGGGGAATGTGAAAGAAACAGTTTTTGTTCCTCCTTTGCCATTGAACCTTATGGAGCTCCGAAATCGCATTACTACTGCAGTACAAAGTGTCAATGAGGCCATTCTTGAAAAAGTTTGGGCAGAATTTAGTTTTAGAATAGATGTGTGTAAAATAAGCCGAGGATCCCATATTGAGCACTTGTAATATATGGGAAAAACTTGAGAATCTTAGCTTTCTAATGGTGTATTTCACTTTCTCCTAGGTGGTATAACTTTCCTGTAATCTATTATTAAAGTTGTTCACTTCTTTTGTGTTCGCCCTGTATTTTAATCAGAAGAGGTTTATAACCACTCGTTTTTCAGGAATCCTAATTACTATTGCATATTCCATATTTAAGACTCCATTAACCATTGTTATGGAACCCTTGGCTCATTGAACTACTAAAATATAGTCCAAGAACAATGTTATTTCAATTTAATAAATGATTTTGATGGTTTGGAAATTCATTACAAAGAAACAAAATTTAAGAACTTGCGTGTATTCATTCACTCGTTAAGAGTGTAGCATTTTAAACAAAAGCATTTACTCTCCGATTGTGCCTCTTTTTGGTCGAAATAAGTCTCTACTGTTTCAAAAACCTTAATGCATAGTAAACTTTTGAAGTTTCCAAATCAATGTAAGGAGTAATTTTTTAAAACTACCATTAGTTGTTGTTCTAATAAGCTTGTCACATACAAGCAAGTATAATAGTTTACTTCAATTTGTATTTGACTTCAAGTATTCTTGCAGCTGTATATCCGTTCCAATGTTACCCTATGCTACTAGAGGGTGTAAACACAGGGTAAAATTGGGGTGGGAAACCATAAGAAGATAATCTAATAAAGGTTGTGTAAACATAAATGCAAAGACCAATAAGACGTATGATATTTTATGACTTAAAACCAGTCATAAGTGTCACACAATAGATAATGTACTCCAGAAAATAATTTAAGATACAAAGAAATAATAGATTTGTCAAGAATGCGTTGCTTAACAAATTAATACATACTTTTTTCTTGTAGTACCACCAATCGTTGTATTTTAATAAGTCAGAGAAGAAGATTTAACGTTAGTTTATTTGTTTCCAGTAAACAGAGTGACAAGGAACAAGTTGTAGTGAGACGGCCCTCAGGAGAACAATCGGGGTAAAACTAAACATTCTCCTCGACATTTGTCGTGAAGATAAAATGTTGAGTCACATTTACACCTCTGAAGCATACCATGTTTTCCATTCAAAGGGCTGTAAACTTTAATAGCCTAACTTACTACAAAGACTTACTATTCTAGATGATAAATACTCTTTTGCCAACGTTATCCTTCGTCATCTGAATGGGGCGTTAAGTTTGCAACAACTAGGTATTCTACCTCTAGAATTGTAGTTGTTAAGTAGTGTAGAAGGGAACATATAATTTTTCGGAATCGAAGTGCTTTGTACGGAACTCTCAATCTTTTTTCATACGAGAAAAAGGAACTTACAAGTTTAACTCAGCAACTGTCATCAAGGAAGCAATATTAAATATTTAGGTTTCATTTGATTCGTGAGCAAGGTTATAAGTAAGGTATGCATATAACAATAAAATGAAAGTCTATATAAAGCCAAAAGTATCCATGAACTTTTTAGAAAACTACAAGTCACACTCCCATAAACCATATACTTAAAATGTTCGCCATGACGAGAACTTTGCGCAAAACTATACATTATTTCATAAATCGCCCTTCAAGGTCGTAATTGCTTTCCAAAGAGAAACCTTCCTTATACGTAATGTTAAAAAACCTCAGCTGTCCTTATTTGTATGTTATTGTTTAAATTTATTTCCTTATTAAAATCAGGTGTGATTATTTGTTTGTATTTATTCTGTTTTGTTTATTTCAGCTTAACTTAACCAATCAACAACTAGTAAACTTTATTTCTCAAAGTTTTTCTACGGAAATATTTTAATAATTCACTATTGTATGTAATGGTAATAGTAATTATTGATCCCAACTTCTCATAAAATCATTGCTAAAAATATAATTCGAATCATTATTATTCTGTGCTATTCATTAATTCATTTATTAATTTAGTAATTTTGGCTATTTATTAATTCCCAAGATCATTACAAACACAAGTTGTAATTCGAATCTGATTTGTTATACTCGTCCTATAAGAGGCTTTCTACAATTTAAATTTAATTTTAATGTAAGAGTTTACTTATATCACATAGGGAAATCTAGATGCAATCGCAATCTAAAAAATATACAAGACATTGGGACTCTTTATCTGCCATATAAACTTTAGTCGGTTATTTATATGAACGATGACATACATGAAAATCTCCATAGACCAACATAGCTTAAATTTAAAATCATTAATTTTTTTGCCAATATAAAAAAATACGCTAGAAGTGTACTAGACATAATTGGCTCTAAAAGTATACCACCGTCATTATCGATGATTGCACTTGATGTCATTCAACACTCAATTAATGCAATGACAAAGTGACATGGCATAAATTAGTGGTTTATCAATTTTCTCATTTTGGAGATGGTTAGAAATACAATTTGTGCAACTTTGCTGGTAAAATATATTAAGTAAAGTAAGATTTCCTTTTTTTACTTGAAGCTACATTGCATTTTTTATTTTTGAAGATGTTAGGGCCACGAATCTCCAGCTCTATATACATCTATGTATCTCATGTTCATCCATGGATCTATGTTTGCTCTATATAGGCCTACATAGGTTTTTAAAGAAATTACTTTTACTTTATGACATAAAAATGTTTTTAAAATTTTAAATTCCCATATTTCATATAGGTTAATATCCATTTTGAGGACAGTTGAGTAGCGCCGAGGCAAGCCATTAGTACCAAGATAATTGCCTGTATGTTAAACAAAGCTAGCAAAGTGACATAGACGTCACTCCCAGGTCTACACACAAACATCTTTCATTTAATTTATATAACAAAAGTTTCTCACATATCATATTTTAATTTATCCATACTACTTTAAATTTATGAAGTCAGTGCATTCCATGAGTTCAACGACAGGAGACATGGACTTAAATAGCGAGCGTAAATCGAACGCAGCACAATGCAAGATAAAAGGTCTGTCACTACCAGAATGTTCTGTTGGGCATACACTGTTTGTTTATACAAACTGGCCGACCAATTACGATTCATTTGGTTCAATAATCGACTTCTTTCCTTGCGTGGCAATGACATTTCCTAGTGCTACCATTTCGTTTGACCGAGAAAGATTTATAAATTTGCAATGAATGGCATTTTTAAAATTTTGTTTGAACGGTGCAAAGCCTGGTCTTGTAACTAACTAACGTTGCCTTTTTGTTGGACAGGGCCATTAATTTATAAGATAGCGCTAGTAATTACAAAGACATCCTGTTTTTGTTTTTTAAGTGGTATTGCTTGGAATAATTCCGATAAAAACTCAAATGTATTGGGGGGGGGGGGGGGGGGGGTTGTCGGTGGTTCAGTCGGTAGCGTCACCGACTTCGGGCTTTATCAGTACAGTTCACGTACGTACTGTACTGGCTCACCCCTTTGCTAGATACGTCCCAGGCACAGGTCCATAGCCTATGTTGTCGGGCAAATGCAAGGTTAAAAGATACTACCAACTTTTTCTAGAAAACTCCGTTGTTTGTGTTGTTATTTAATAAAATGCCAATCAAAGATGTTAAGACAGGGTATTGTTAATTCTAGGACGGTTTATTATAGCAGTTGTAAATGTGTAGCCTGCTTATTTAGGTATTTGTCGTGTTTCAAGGGTGTTAATGTGGCGTGAAATTATATCTCCACGACAAATGAGAGGAGAATATCTCGTTTTGCTCAGACTACTCTCCAGAGGACACCACAACTTGTTCCGTGTCACTCTGTTTACTGAAGGCAAATAAATTTGCATTAAATTTCCTAATATAGCTTTTAAAAATACAACTCCTATTACCAAGACAATTTATTTTAGGACAGTAAGTAATAACTATGACATGTCCTATCAAAGAAATATTTTTTTTAATTTTCCCCATTACGTATTAGTCCGACACGTTCAGAGCGCACCGTGTCAGATCTTACTGAACAAGAACACGAATGAAGAATGTCCAGATATAAATTTCGAGATCATACAAATATAAAGATTATGAGCCCGTAGTTGGAAGATACAATTAACTGACATAAATTACAAGTATCTACGTTTCGTAGGGTCAGTCATATCACGGAAATGTGTAACATTTGTGGTAGACTTATACTACTAGATAATTGATTAAATGTAGAAATAACAAGATAGAGAAACCGTAGACCGAGCTAAGGGAGACATTAGTTGGGTCGGTTTGGTATTAGTACAATAATATGTGTAATTTAAGTCTTAAGATAGCTTGGAAAGTTATTCCGAAAGCCTAATTGATGAAATGACGACCGCCCTAGTTTATAATGTCACTCGTGAAACAATGCGATAGGGGATCTTTTCAAGTAATAAGATTTCCTTGACGGCAAGACACAAAAGCGTCGACAACTCGCTTAAGAAAAGGACACTTTTCATGAAAATGGGTAACCTGAACAGTGAACACTCATAGGTCACCTTATAGCTTCAATAAGTAATGTCATTAGCAAATTGAGTGTAAATCAATAATGTCTACTTCACTCTGTCACTTGTCCTCCAGACTTTTGTCATGCAATATTGTATTTTGTTATAACGATTGTCCCTATAAATAATCGCAACTTATTAATCTAGATTATTTAGATGTTTATTTATGTGTTCCATTGAGTAACATTATGCACTGGTTTTTACCACGAACAGCTACTAAATGCATTAAAAATCTATAAAGTGTTAATCTAAAGGCATATACAATGAACAGGTCATAAATTAACATTTGTATTTATGATTTCATCAACTTGATGGCGCAACTAGGTAAAAATAGTTTTGTTGTGTGTTTTACTAAGCTATTGGATTTGTATGATATTATTCTTAGATGGTCCAACCTAACCTTGTTATCCGACGACGACCTTTTGTTATTTATTGTAACTTAAATGAAAACATACTGTAACAAAAACTGCCAGTTATTCTCTCACCAAGCTAAGAGAGTGGGGGTTTTTAAGTAAGGACTGGGTTGCCATTTAAATCCGTAGTACAGAGCTGCAGTTTGTGTCATTTTGCTCACAAATGATGCCAGTAAGCAGTGAGGAGTGAACCACAGGGTTATATACAAAAGCGCCCTTACTTAAATAACCACCCTTGTATAAAATCTCTAGGATAGAACTAAAACTTATATACCTTTCTGAAAAACTGTAAATTAAATTATAAGTCACTATTCTAACTAAATAAGATCACAAATTAAACGCAATTAAGTCACCATTAAAATATCAAAATGGTCCGTGCAATAGAATTACGCGTCAATGTGAAAGTTTGATACTAAAAACCAACTTGTGTTACAGAAGATGTCTGTGGGTCATCCTCCCCATCTGCGTCATCATCATCATCACTGGCTGTCAGAGAACATCTCCCTCATGCATAACACTTCAACCTCCACCACAGACGCTTACACCTACTCGTTCACTGACTCGGCTCTCTTGTGGAACGACTCATATAACCTCACTGAGTCGACTCCCGTAGTGAACGGATCACGGTCTGGGGTGGACCCGGTGGTGTTCATCTACGCGTCTTCCTTCCTCATCGTCTTCTGTACAGTTTCTCTTGCTGTTAACGTCGTCATTCTGAGCTCAGTCTGTTTCATGAGATCCAGGTAAAGACACACAAAGAATAATGATTTTGTCACACTACACATGAGACTGAATTTAAAAGCTTTACATTCTTGGCAAATATTGTTCTTTAAAACCACTAGCTTAGTTTGAGAAGTATTCGTAAGAAATACTTAAATGGCAAATTTTGATGATTTAGTTCATAGGTTATTGAACACGTATGTTAAAATCTATTACACCTTTTTACGGAAAGAAAAACATCGTGAAACAAAAAAATTCATATACATACGTGGTGCAAAGACTATCTATATGGACTTTAAGAAAAAAAGTTCCACTATCAAGGGTTTATTTTGTATTCGTGCAAATCAAGTCAAAGGCATTAAGAATTTTTTAAATCGTAGTATTTTCTAATCCAGTACTAATTTCCAACAGGGCTGATGAAAACTAATCGAACACAAAACCACAGGCTTAAAAAATTAAAAACTCCTTGATGATTAAAAACCTTTAGCCTCACCTTATCATGATAAGCAATATGTATCTGTCATCAGTGTTTTAAATATTCACAGCTAAACAAAAAATATGACAAGGTCAAACTAAAAATCTGAAAAAAATGTAACAAAAACAAGTCCAACTTGGGAATTTCTAAAAGCTCACTGCTTTAACTGAGAAGATATACACATAGTTCCTAGAACAGTTTTCTTTCCAGGATCTACCCAACTCTCTACATCAGCCTGAGTCTCGCCGGCGCAGATACCTTCTCCTTGTTCTTCTACGCGCTGGGGCTACTGTTCTTCACACTGCTGCCGCGCCTAGGCGTGCGGTTCGACACACCCTGTGCCATGCTGATGCTAGAGGCGCTGCGGATGGGCGCTATCATGACCACCCTGTTCCACCTGGCTGCTCTAGCAGGCAACCACTACCTGGGCATCCTCCTCCCTCTGCACTACCCTGTCTACATGGCTCGCAGGAACATACAGTACTGCATCATAGTTCTGTGGACCATCCCGTCCTCTCTACTGGTGCTCGACATGTTCTTCCTAGAAGGAGATGGCTTCAAGATGTGCCCTTATCAGTGAGTCTTCTTTTATTTTAGACTAACTGAGGCTATTGCCTTGGACTTTGGAGTAAAAAGTTAGGACATGACAATCTCTAGAGTATCCACAAGAATGAGAGGGAGATTTTGGACAATTTTCCTTAAAAGCTCCTTTCCATACAAACTTCTCGGTAACGTAACTATCAACAAATATAAGTACTATAACCTTTACATAATTGGTACAAATACTGATTTTCATGAGTAAATCCTAACAATTTTAACAGTAATTCCTTGTACTATATTTCTAAACTGTGAATCTGTGGGTTGTAGATATCTACCCAAGGCTTACAGTCATAGCATTGACGATATCTAAACAATCCTACCTAAACAATAGATCTTGGTGAAATTGAATAAAACCGTGTGTCATAAAGGAATTTTTTTATTTTTTCCAACTTGTGTTTCGTAGCTTTTTGAAGAGGTCTAAGTTCCGAACGCGGTTCTCCATCCCTTTCTTCACAACGCTGGGTATGATGATCTTCATATACCTCCACATCTACAAGCTGGTCTGTAAACACCAGAAACAGCCTCTGAATGGCAAATACCAAGGACGCAGATGCTACACGAGGAGGTCCGGAGGCTTCTCCAGCAGCCAGGTGAACTCTTGAGATTATTTTCTTAACTTTTCTTCCACTTTTCCAAAGAATAAAATCATATTGTTGTCTTATTTTAATAAGTAATAATATATTTATAAAATAAACTGACTTGTAGAAAATGTTTCGTAAATTGTAATTTCTACCAATCTGCGTCCATTAACAACTTTACACACCATTAAAAACTACTTTACCTACGAGGTAATAGGTACTTCCAGCAGCATTTTACCATAAGTACTGTTTTAGTTATAAAAAAAAAAAATATTACATATCTTTTAGAGATACTATACATATTGAAACAGTTTATTTACAACATCTGATCTAAAACAAACAAAACAAAATTAAAGTAATTTTAAAATTATTATTGTTATTAGTGCAAGAAATAATCAATAGAAAGTTGAGTTAAGGGAAGAACGTGTTAGTGTCCAGCGGTCGACAGATCAACAATTGAATCGGTCGTCACCAGCTGATAGGTTGGTGTTCGCAGCATTACAAATTTACTGTTTTCTTTCAATCCTTGAACCCAATTGGTCCGTTACTTAACCTTTAGTGCTGTAAAGCAAGTAAACAATGCGGTTAAGTTAAACTAAAAAAAAATTAAACCTAGTTAAAAAAACAGGCATCGCTAAATTAAATTTATTTATTTCCCATAACACTGAAACGTTAATAATGCCAAAAATTAATCCTATTAATAAAGTAGTTTTAAGTAAAAAATATCATTGAAACCGTGCTATAAAAAGTAATGTAATTTTTAACTAAAAAGTGTATTAAAAGAGGTTTTATACTGTTTATTATGCATGAAAACTCACTTTAAGGTTTTAAGAAGTCTTAATCAACGTCACTTGGGGACAACTTGTATAATTTAAACAACACGCTCGGTGGTTGAATCACTTAGCATACTGCAGCGAATTCAATTCTCACTCATGCAATGTTTCTTTTGAAATAACGCTCAATTTTCTATACCAGTAATTATAATTTACACCCTAATAACCTAATAAAAACACAAAAAGAGCAACACATTAATTTGGTAGTATAAAATAATAAAATCATAACACACCTTCATAAAATGTTACTTAAGGTAGTATTACAGCCTGACTTCAACCAGGTTGTAACAGATGAAAAAGGAGGGATATTTTGGTGTTTTATACTTTGTAAGAGGGGACATATCCCTTAGGATGCAATATCCAGGGAAAGTTTACATACTACTAATTAATTGTGCACTCTTGTATGGTTCACCGTGTTAACAATGTATAAATCTGAATAAATAAACAGTACCAGCAAACTAACACTTACTTTCTCCCATTAGCTTGTTTACAACCCTCTTGGGTAAGCTGTGGCAGTAACTATGATATTAGGGAAAATCATAAAAATTGCAATAGATTTTGAACCGCATTTCTTACAGCGTAGGGTGGTGTACCTTTTTGTTAAGAGTTAAAAAGACAACAAGATTATACATAAAAAAATCGTTTGAGAAAACTATACAAACAACCAATTAATTTTGTTTTTTTCTTGTTTATAGACATATTTCTATGTATTTAAGCTACTCTGATCACAAAATAACTTCCTCCCAACAACATTTAATTGTATTGTATCGGGCTATATAAATATGTTATTGCATTTTTCAATCGTATTGTTTCGCACTGAGTCGTATAGTATTGTACTAAAATGTATATTATAATGGAGCCATATACTTTATTGTATTGTTTCGAATAATATGATTCGGGGAGTATCTATCAAACATACCGATGCTTCAGAATATAATACCATTGAATAAACTGACTGTGGCCATAAATATACAATGGTCGTTTTTTTCTTCTGCAGTAAACAGTTTTTCAACACTCATCATGATACACCATTGTTATGTTTAGTTTTTTATCCTCATTGGCTACATTTTATCAACTCTCTGACAGAATAAAATGATAAAAATCATTGTGCTATTGTCTGAAGACATTTTTTATTAAGGTTGACTTCCAAAAACTTCACCACGAAAAATACGTCCATTGAGCACCCTAGGAGATTATAAGGGAAGTAATAAGCCCATATTATTGCTGCGTGGAACATTTTAATGTTGGTTGATATTTTAAGACTAATACTGAATCCAGGTGAACGAGAAGGCTATTATAACCACTCTGATGATCCTGGGCTCAACCATCTTCGGCTGGGCACCAGCATTCACGTACTACGCCCTGTTCTGCGAGGACTGTCTGTTCGCGGACTACTGGAACTTGCAAACACCGGAAGAACTGGCGGTGCTGCTGGTCGTCAACTTCCTCATGATCTGCAAAACCGCCACCAACAGCTACATATACGCCTTCCGCATGAAGGAGATCAAGGTGGGAAAATAGTTTTACTCTAAATAGAACAAACTTGATGTATTTGGCATGAGAAATAATGAAGATAAGTGTACAATCGGTGAAAATAAAAATTGGTATGTTAAAAGCTTAAAAAATAAATCAGAGCTCAGGGAAAATATCCAAAATAAACAGGAAGAATGTGCAATCAAAGTTGAGTAGGAATTGCCAAGGCTGGTTGAGGATCATTACATGCTACAATTATTTGCGTTTTAAGCATAGCGCTAAATCTTATACATGCATGTACAGGAAACGACAAAAAGCAAAATGCAGAGTGTATGGGGGAAACAAATTTAAATACAAATAGGAACAATGTAGTCAAAAGACCGACTGAGGATTACTGAAATACGTCCCCTAAAATCCCCAGCCATATTATAAAATAAATTTGTAATGGAAAAATAAAACCATGACGATATATATTCTGGGTAACGATACTTTATCTTTGGTATTTACTATTGCATTGGCAATAGTATTTTACTTAGTAATTGTGCATTGTTTTTACCCACTTTTACTGTTTTGATTGCAGATAGCACTGCGCCGGATGAGACGCAGACTGCTAATGTGTCTCTTCACCAACCAAATAGACTACGACCAGTCCGACTGGACGGCCGGAGGGCTGACCAGGACCACGAGTCGTCAGTCCACCTCCAGGAGTCGCACCTTCGTCTACAGGATGAACTCTCTACAGGACTCTCATGTGAACAACGGTGTGGCCAAACTATCTCCCGTTGACCCGTCCATGAGACGCTGTCGGTCCGCGAACTTTACCAGAAACAAGAGATGCAACACTTCAGTGTAGCACTATATATGTATGTAAATACATGGGTTAGGTATTTGTGATATGAAAAGCATGTAGGAGAAGAAAAGGAGGAAGGTTGTGAATTAAGTAAAGAAAGAAATGGGAAGGATTAACAGAAGTTGGGAATAAGATGTATTGAGGAAATGGTGAGCAAGTAGGGCGGAATGGGAGGAGAGGGAATAAGACAAGGTGCGACACTCAAGGTCAACCTGTTGAATAATGACGTCATGGAAGGCCATTAAGTCTAGCGATAAGTTCGAGAGAGGTAAAGTAAAGCACCCTGTCACCGGGGTACTTTGTCAGATATTGGTATTGATTGACGGAGGAGGAGATCAACAGCAGTACCTACACGAATACCATTTATAAATTAACGGTTGATAAGGGGAGAATAAAGAAATAGATAAGGTAGGATGGGAGGTAGAAGATAAGGAAGATAAAATTTATGAAATGATTAAAGGCTTTTAGATAGATGATGAAGAAGAAGGGTAGAAGGAGTTGGAAAATTAACGACGACGAGGAAGAAGAATTAAATAGCAATATCAAACAAATGGAAACGATCGTATGAAACGAAGGCAAGTGACACAGTACCGTTGCTTAAACTACTGGTTATTTAACATTAAAAAAGAAAATTGATAAGCACCCAGTGAGCATTCATTATATTTTGCTATCCTTCTCACCCTTATCAATGATGATCAATAAAACATTTAAAAAATGTGGTAACAACGCTGGGATATTTTAAAGTACATAACAAATGTTGAACGTGCGTGTACTTATATGTACATATTATATACATATCTGTACATATATGTTTGATGTACTTTTACGTTTTACATAATATAAAAATATAAAGCATATTAAAGTTATTTTAATACCTTCACATTAACTTATTTAAAAACTGGAATAATATAATTTTAATATTTGTAACAACGTATTTGAAGCAGACAAGCTTTTGCGTGTTACTAAGATTATTTTAAGCTGTAAATAAATAATCTTGATTCACATAAAATCATAGTTTTCTAGTTTAAGGTATTTTTTTTTCTAAAACATTACCAATAAATTTGTATTTTTTTCTAGAACGTTACCAATAAATTTATTTTATTCTATACTATTAACATTTTATAAAAAACATTTTCTTCTCCCCGTATCAGCAAACCCAAGTACTATTCGAATTTAATGTTATTTAAATGTTGCACCGTATATGACTTGTTTATAGAAATATTTTAGTTTAAATGAAATCAGATAAATTTAAATTCGCCTTTTCTACAGATTTGCTGAGGTAACTATCCAACATATTCATTTAGGTTTTAATTATTCTTACTCTGACGATGTATCCTTTGAGATCATTCCACAGTAACCATTGCCGTTTGAATTTAAGAGATACTTGTACATTTTCACCTCCAACGATAAATTCTTACACTATAATTATTGATAACGGGTGTGTAAAGTTTTATAAATAGTTAATTATAATTCCGCATGTGTTGCCATTGAAGATAAAATTTCGACTGTTAAGCAGGGTTGAAAGTAAGATCCATACGATCACTGATACAAGAGTATAGATTAACCTAATATTTTCGAACAAAGTGTGAGAGATTGGGGTGCAATTGTCGGGCTTACTAAAGGTTGTATTTTTCTATATGTTTTTGATGGTTCTATGAGAAATTAAACTAGGTATTAAGTACTGTATTAGTATTTATCAAATTGTTGTAGAAATATATATATTTATTACAATACGTATTTTATTAAAGCCGCAATACCCCTAAACTTCGGAACATGATTTACGAAACACCTTTAATACGTTATTATTACTAACAGTGCCATGGTATTATTATTTGTTTATACTAAGTGAAAACCCATAATATCCACCTTTTCGTAATAAAATATGACAAAGCCTTACTGTAAAAATATTCAATATTTTTTTGTTTATGAAATTGTTAAGGTATTTTGTCAACCAAAATAGAGAGTATTATACATTCTAATGCAGAACTTAAATATAAACGGTCAAAACTTTTTATTTATTAAGAAATAATCCATAGGAAAGTCTTGTAATCGAATCAGACTAATGGCTTACACTAATATCTCCACTAACTTAGCCATATCTCCAAGGTTGACATTATCTGTAGATTACATAAACAAGGTCAACTGGCCTTAAGGGATACGCAGTTGATTAATTACAATCTTAGTTGGTTTACTGCTGTTATTATGTGATGATTGTTATTATAAATGGAATTTCCACTGAAACTTAAATAATAAAAGCCAAAATTAGCTGAAAATACGCGAGTTTCCTTTACTGCTTTTAAAATCGAAATAAACTGCACCGAGCCATGGCTCGGTCCCCAGGTACTACTAGATTAAATATTAACACAAGTAATTAGATTTAATTATGCTGTACCGTTTAAAAACATTCCTCACAACATTAAAATATTTCTAAGTAAACGGATCAACTTGCATTTTCAATTATAGCCATGAATGAGTAACGTTTAAAATGTACACTATTAATCACGACAAAAATATAGTATTGTAAGTTACCTTTTAGAAGAATCGCGACTAAAAATATTATTCTGAAAAGTGTTTTTCTTATATTTAAAGTAAAATATTCAACATTATCGGCATACAGTATTGTGATTGCTGTTAAAGAAACAAGCCGAAAGAAGAACAAAGTGTTCTCTTAGAATCGTTTGCCAGTGTGAAAGATGGTTTAGAGTCTGAGGCTAAGCTAAATGAACTAGCATTGAGAATTGTTTGAGTATATTTTTGTAGTATGTTTATTGTACGTGAATACTTCTGGGAGTTCAAATCTGTGTGATGAGATTGGGGTCTTATGCGAAGCTCAATTTGGGTTTGATGTATAAAGTTCAGAGTATCATCAACATATAGTTTTGTCAAGCATTCATATTTTTTGCCAATTCATACAGGTATTCGTTTTTGGGTTGTTCATAGCTTATGAACTCATACTTTACCTTATTATCAGATTTCAAGAACTTTTCATCAAAGAGTACGTGGTTCCATTTGAAGACAATTTTAAAATAATTACAAATGCCAGTTAAGCGTTATGCCAGAGTACACTCTCTTTCAATTTGAATAATAATACTTAATACTTTAATACTTTTCATTGAAATGGCGACCATACAAAGTAGGTATTTTAAGCCAAGTATGAATGGAGATGAGTGTAGAATGAGAGGAACGATCTTGTAGTCTTGTTAACGACTAAGGCCGACATATTCCTTAGACACAGCTGTTGATTAATAGCCTATACAGGGAATGGCAACTAAGGGACCTACAGTTTATAGTAGAATCCGAACCACATTTTTGCCTTGGTAATTATTGAAGTGCATTCCTATAAATATCCACAATTCGTGACCTCCTGGTAGCTGGATTACAGGACGACGGCACCCTCCCAGTCACTATATATTTATACTAGCCGTTGTACCCGTGCTTTGCAACGGGAAGAGGACACAAAATAGAAACATTTTTATCTTTACATCTGTTGCATATAATATAGTTACACATCCACCAACGCTTTTAGAATCAAAATTCAACTTTTATGGCCTTAATAGAAACGTTTAAGTTATGACTTTTAAATCTGGTAAGTAGTGGATACCACAATTTTGGGTTTGATTAATTTTATTAGCGAATTTCCCTATAGGGAAGTAGCTATTACCGTAGGTGGCACGGTAAGACCTAGACTCGGGACCGATTTACTTTTTCATTTTGATGTCCCCAGAGGCCAAAAACACCATTCGTTCAAATTTTTATATATGTATATATATAGACTTATATATTCTTGAGGAGATCTTGATAGATTTTATGATTAATGAAACATGAAACATTGCAAATTTTCGTTTAATACAAACGTTTTCAATCAAAGAGAATGAAAAATGTAAAGATGAACAAAACAAATAAATATGAACTGTTTACAAATAGTTGAATTTTGAGAACATATAGACTTATATACTGTATATACTATATACATATACGTCCGTGAACGCGATAACTTGAGTAATTTTTTCCGATTTTGATGAAATTTGGTTTAAAGATGTAAAGCGGGATAAACTTGAATGAGTTCGCGAACCAGCATGATCGGGCCATGGGAACGGGGCTTTACGGGGGTTTTTATGGGGTAAAAATTGGTTTTTCTCACTTTTGACCCTCAAAACACAAAATTTCCCAATTTATCTTTAGACCCTTTAAAAGAGCTTAAAAAAAAAACAAATAATTTAGTATATAAAAGTATTTTTGTTCGGTTATTAACAACGGAGAAAATTTAAAAAATTGTAAATTTGAAATTCCCATGTTATTCTTATGGAGAATATTGTCAAATGTTGTAGTTTGCTTGTTTATGGATATATTTTGATCAAACTTGGCAAATTTATTTATTTTGTACTATCAATATTTTACTAAAAAACACACATTATTAGTTTCTTGTAGCAGCAAACCTAGGTACTCGTTAAACCTAATGTTATTAAAATATATTTAATTAAAAATCAATTCAGACAAATGGAAATTCGCTTAGCCGACAGGTTTGCTGCGGCGGGGGTATTTTAAATCTTGTGTAGGCTGATATGAGAAGAAAAACTGACCAAATCTTCGAATAAAACTTTAAACAAACATTATTTACCTTCATCTCCCTTAGTTGCATATCTTTTTTCTTTGTTTTTGACATTTTAAATTTCAATTTTGAAGTTGCAAAAATACAAATTTTTTAATTTAAATGGACATTTTTTAATTTCACTCTTCTTCATATTAAATCACAAATCTTTCCATATTCAGTTTCTTCACTCACAATAAAATCATTAGCAAAACTAAGTCAGCTGTTATAATCTTTAGAAATATTGTTGTGCCTTATCAATAGTCTTTTGAAATATTAAAGAGACTATATCTGTACTATAAAAAATGTTAAACAAATAATTTAGCATTAACGACAGCAGACAAAACTAATATGTTTATCAAAGCATCAAGGACCAAGGACAAAAAAATGTAATAGCAAATACAGTGTATGCTTCGTTGCATCTCTGATTCTACTCTACAAAAATATCAACAAACAACTTAATATCATACCAGTTCTTTTAATCAGTTCCATCGGCTATTGCCTTTATATTTTCACACTTACCATTAAGTAAACATAGTAACAGATATTTCATTGATTTTTAAAACAAAAGAACACTGTGTACTGCTTAGTTTTTTTTTATATTTTCCTTGGTTTCATTTAATCAGTGATGTGACAAAACACAAATAATAAATTTATCAAATAAAGTAAATGTGAACTGAAAGTTATGTTAAGAAAAAATAAGAGTATTTAAATCAACGATATACAATTTAGTTATTGATAATATTCTTTAGTTTAATTTAAGCATAGGTTTAGCAAAACACAATAACTAAATTTACCTAAATATACATATAAAAAAACAATGTGATGTGAAAGTTATGTTAAGTTAATCTAACACATGTTAAGCAGTTCTAATTTATTTAAAGTAGACTCCAAATTCATATAAAACATACATTGTAATTTTCTTATTGTTTCCATGAAAATGTATCAATAACATTATTTTCATTACACTTAAGACACCTTAAAAATCGAAAGTAGAGCCTGAGTTGATGCAGCAATGCTTTTAGAATATATTTTTTTAATTTCTATAATCAATGACATAGTTTTTGAATAAATGATCTTTGATACATTTTTAGATTAAATAAACCAACCACATAATTGTATGAAATATTATATTAAATTTCATTGGATCAGCTGTCTTAAAATGTGAAACCATGCAATTTGGCAGTTCTTCTTGTTTACATTGAAATGTCAAAGCAAATGTAAACATTGTGAGTATTCTCATTGCAGCCATGGAGACTAATCAATATTTACTTTTAAAATCCTCACCCCAGAACTTTTAAAGCCAAAGGGGCAAAGCCCACGGTCAGTATCGAAGTGTGAATAGTCCTATAATGGTCCTTGGTATGGTAACTATATTTTTGTAAAATTTAAGCCCAGTTGGTTCAGTAGTTTTTGCACCTATTAGTAATACACATACAGACAGACACCATTAGATTTTTATATAATAGTATAGATATTTTTAACGTTATAACATGATTGTTTATTTTATAATATCAAATAGATTTTATATTTATAATTTACCGAGGTAGGTTGAAAGGATACCAAGGAGTTAGGTTGAAGTATTTAAATAAACCGCAGGAGAAGTTGGACATATTTAGATGTGTTCACTAAGGATATATCTCAATGGTAAACCAGACATAATTGAACAACTTATTTCCATATTTTCGATTACAAAGCAAAACGCAAACAAAGACAAAAATCACAACGCCGCTAATTAATACTGATACAAAATGAGCCATTTTGAGTTACATCTAAAGGAAACACATGCAACTCAAGAATGCTCGTTTTGCCTCATTTGGATATTGTAAAAAAGGCAATTACCACTAGAATCGTAAAGGGAAAGTTCTAGAAACCGAAAAAGAAAGTAATTTGGTTTTATTGAGACTATCGTCTTTGTTATAGGCCTCCGTAACTGCGTTTATGTCTGAAATAAAGAAGGACGCGATTCTTAAACGAGTTGTTTAGAAATGTACCATCACGCCAATGAGTATTTTGTCCCTACAAAGTGTTTAGATTTTTTATTTGATATAATGTGATATAATTGTAGGTTAAAATATACTATGTGATTAAACTAAGTAGTAAAAAAAATAGGTTTCAAAGGTGATAAATATATTTTTGAAATAACTATTTTTTTAGACAACCACCAAAAATTCAAAATTTTGAAAAATAAATGGACTTGAGTCTTCCTTAGTGGAAGCCATGTTGGATTTCTTCCCCATAAGAACCATGTTAAACATTACATCATTTGTGGACACGTAACGGCGTTATTTGTTAAGATATAGCTTTGAAATTTATAATTTGTATTTTTAACATAATAGACTCGTGACTGAGGTTTTTGAATTTCGAAAATCCATTTTCATTTCCTTTCAATAATTAGCTTAATTTTAAGCTAATTAATAATCAATTATTCATTATAAAAATTAAAAATTGTGAAATAAAAAACGTCAATCTCTAGAGGACCGCAATTCCTTAAATTTAACTCCTTATCCATAATTATATGACAATTTGCTGATGAGATATTTGGACCCAAAGTTAACATTGTTCTTATGGGGAAGAAATCCAACATGGCTTCCACTAAGGAAGACTCTTAATTCAGTTTTCAACGAAAACAAACCCTTTTATTTATGTTATGGATGATGATTTCTCTCAGAATTCTTTAGATGCTTAGCTGGCTACAATATTATGAAGTAGTTAATCTGCTGCCATCTGATAATAATAAGAATAAGAAATATACATATGAACAACTCTTCGAACGCAGTGCTTTATCCATATGTAACATGTAAATTTACGAAAAAGTCAAGAAACCCATCTTTGTTTACAATATTTAACAATGTTTTTCTTGATCTAGCTAAATGCACAACTCAAGTATTACTTTAGTCCTTGGAGGGTAATTTCTTTGTTTGAAAACTAGAACAGGTATCTGATCTACAACATCTAGGGTTCTGATGTTTACAGTACACCTAGAGAGAGGTAATCTAAAAATAATATTTTATCAATAGACCAAACGACCGCACTTTTCAGCTCTAAAAGACACATAATCTGAGGTAATAATGTCTTTACATGATTACCTCAGATTATGTGTCTTTTAGTTTAGATTTAAGTTAATTATTAATTAAAGTTAAAGTTAATTAGTTAGATTAAGTTAACAAACCTTTGTTTGTTAAACTTATGACAAATTGGATCATTCTAGCCTATTCAAACCAAAATGCTTGTAATAAATTATGTAAACGCATGTCTTATGTTTTTTACATTACCTGAACTAATTCATGATTTTACTTTTCCTAAATATTTTTAATGAAAAGGTACCTGAGGATGAATGATTTCTAATTAAAAGGGCGATTTAAGAGGTGAATTTATATTGAGCTTAACCCTTTCTCTGGATAAATAAAGTTAACATTTTTTAAATTCTTTAATTAGGTCAATATTAGGACCAAGAATTTAAACGGATTTATAAGATTGGCTGAGTCTGACTGTATTTTTCAAAGTTATATTTGAATGTTGGTGATCATCTCTCCTCAATCTAGGAGCTTCACTGTACAAGCCACACAGTTTGTGGAAGTTACTTGAAAAGCAATCGTGTTGTCACCTCTCCTGTCAGTCACTGTGTTTGGTTTGGATAAACATTAATTGCTACTAGTAAACTAAAGCATTAACACAATAAATTAACCATCGTTTACACTAGACAAACATAAAGCAAACGGGGGTTTTAAGGGAAGGCTTTTAAACGTTGATTTATAATGATTTACATAAACGAAGTATAATAACCAAACCTACCAACCTTAACCAAACTTACATACAAGCGTGTATTAATTTTTTAATTCATCACTGTTTGGACAGGTCAGGTAATGAAGACATTATTTAATTAACTAATTTATGTTCAAATAAAGTGAATTAATCCACTATTTACCGTTAACAATAATTATAATTAATTGAATGTTAAATATGAATTTATTATTGTTTACTTCTACGTTTTATTTAATTTAATAGATTTTAACACCAATACCAAACGAATTCATTCAATAATATAAATTTTGAAAATAGTGTACCATAACATTGTTTTACTTAATACTAAGATATTTTATATATTTTTTCTGAAAAATTTTGGTTGGTATTTTTCTAAAGTAATTTATGGCATAGCCACAAAATAGATATCAAACCAGTGAAATGTTTCAATAGCTTTTTGCTGTTCTTAAAGACAGTCAATACATAAACAAAACTTTTAAGTGCAGTATTTCCATTCGAGTAATTATCTAATTTCCACTTTACTTTGTACATTTCCTGTCCAAACTTGTTATAAACTTGGCTTTTTGTTTTCTATACAAGCTTGATAACCTTAATATGGGTTTGCATCAGGCAAATCTATTTTCAATTAGTAGTTGAAACAATTAATACTCTTTCTTTTCTATTAGATTTTTATTTCAAATAATTTCATTCTCGAATATAAACAGGTTTACAAACTACATGAATGTGATTAAATTGAGTTATATTTAATTGGAATTGTTGTTAATAATACAGCTTATGTATAATACTCTATTAAACTATACAGAAATCATTCTAGCTTTAATGATTTGTGTTAACTATTGTTTGTGAGTTGAGCCAATGTATTATCTCTTTAATAACCGTGTCTGGAATTTCAGATATTAAAACAATTGCCATGAAGCTATACAATAAAAGATTACTGGAACTGTCAACAATAGGCTTTTCGCCTTTTGTTTATAGATTTACGCACGCGATCCACCACGCACACGCTTTTACAAAACAAAGTAGTAGAAGTTGCATGGACTTAAACTAATCAAAATTACATTTGTTTGTTTTCGTACATCAAATGCTTTGTCAATGAGGTTATGATTACTTGTTCCGTATATTTCATACACAAAGAGTCCTTTGTTATTGGTTCCCTAGCTACAGTTTGTATTATTCAGACAATCTATAAGTATAAAGTTACTGTATTTTGTTTTTGGAAAGCCTTACTGTACGTATTGATTGAATTTTAATTAACTGTCATGCGCCCAGTTTGAACGAATAATCTACAACAAATAAAATGTTCTATAATTAAAATTACGAATAAAAAAAAATGTAAATATTGTTCGTTACTTTAAATATTGTAATAATACTCAAAAGGTCATGTTGGGACTTGAGGTGGATTCAGATGGACCGGAGTAAAGGTAAGTTATGAAAAATATAAGAAAGGAAATCATGATTACCAAATTGGCCCAGTCGCACATAGAGCAAGAATAAACTATAATTATTTTACTGTACAGTGCAGTTAAATTGTATTGGGAATATGAATTGAATATTACAATGATCATAATGAATTATTTGATTTTTTGATGATACCTTTGTGACTCAAATATTTCCGTCTTAAATAATACAATAATTGGATTTTACATGCCTCCGTACAATTCTACGTCAATTTGCTTATCAGCTTAACGTTTGGTTGCGAAGAAAACATTTTCAAAAGTTTAAACTCGTCAAAAACAAATAATACGATTTACTATTAATATACACTATATTAATAGTCAATGCTAATACAGTACAGGTTTAATGTTTGTAACTTGACAAAACTTTAAATCGGTGTCCATGTATAAAGAATACTCATTTCCAAATAAAGAATCTGTTATGACCCTCTCAATTATCATTGAAATATGAATGTTAAAATAAACACTTACCTACAATGCGCTGACATTTGTCTCTATATAAATATTTAACTAAATAACAAAGAGAATTTGATCATTAACAATGCATGAACGCAAAACTGTCATTATTAAATACATAAGATAAATAGGAAATGTTTTGAATAGATGCGTTCGCTTGGTTTATGACCGTCATGAACACGTACATCATGGCAGTCATAAACGTGCTGTGTTTAAGTACAATGACTTCCCCGAGAAATTATGTACTGATATTATCTGAGATGCAATCCAATAAATGATAAGCCATATATTAGTGCGATTTATATCTCAGTTATGCATAGTATATCATAACAGAGCGTGTTATTGTTTTTTCTTTGTAAGTTTCGGAGACTAAAGAAAAATACCTTCAGCCTAAATCAGAGAAACACATTATATTATTTTTGAATATATACTCGATCTACAATATTTACTTATTTTACTGTTTAAATTTGATAGGCTAACTTCTAATAATATTTCTAAGGATTTCACTTCTTGAAATTTAATTTGTATATATATTTTTAATGGTCAACATTGAAGAAGTCACAGAAACTAGCAAAACATATATTTGAATTCAACGTATTTGAAACTTCTATTGAAGCAGTTCAAGTTTTTTACGGATGAAACTTATTCACTTTGCAATCCAGTTGGCAAAGTCGAGGAAATCAAATTAGACTAATGGCTTGCACAAGGATTGCCACTAACTTAGCTTATCACCAAGGTTGACATTATCTGCATAATCAAGGTCGTCTAGGCCTTATATGCGATACGTAATTGGTTGATTGGGTGATCAACTGATAAAACTATGTATAGATAATTGATCTTGAGTGTTAAAATTGAGGTAACATTCAAGAAAGAAAACATATAAGTAGGCCTACACTACACAAATACTTTATTACACAGGATTATTTGTCATTATAAGCAAAATATTGAATAAGAAAAATATGTGTTAAAGTAATGAAATGAAATTAAACCATACATTAAATGCTTTATTTCGCGGTCATAAAATGTTTACACTTTAAATATTTTGCAGTATAATTTCTTTTACTGAGGAATAACACCAACTGAGTTGGTATACAAATCATAAAAAACCTGCATTGTAATAACTATTTTGTTTGATCAATATATTTGATACGTACCATATTAAATATACGCCAGCTTAATTAAATGCATTGCTCGTATAATATAATTCATTGTCCATTTAGGATATCTTCTGAAATATGAATCCTAAATCGTACCCACTTTCTACGTAGCTAATGAATAATGTGTAAGTCCGTATTGAAACCAAACGGGAATCCAAATATTCAATTATATTGCCAATGCCAAATCAGTTTAATGATGCACAACATTTTTAATAACGATTCCAATAGCAAGTAATCCTGAAAGAATTGTGATAACTATAAAAAATTCAATACAGAGATATTAGTATTCATATATTATATTATTGGAACATTAGCATTATCCATATAATTAATACGCTACATGAAACTTTGTCGGTTGAACTCCTCCGCCATTTCTTAACCGATTTTATCCATTGACATCTCATTGGAAAGAGCGTGTCGCGTAGATTCGCAAACTGACCTTACATTTTTGAAAAGGTCCCTTGGGTTCCCCTTGGGACATCTTTCAAGCCCCAGTTAAAGTTCCCATGTTATCCTTATGAAGAACATGATTGTTTACATTTTGATCAGCTGTATATTTAAATTGCTGTTATTTTTCATTTCAAAGTCTTTTAAACACTTAGAAATTATGATGACTTTTATTTGTTTTTAAATAGCTACTTTACTTCTTTGCAATTGCTCGATTTCGAACAAGGTGTTTACTAGTGTCGTATTACCACACGACGTACCTATATAACTTATTATTGTGATACAACCACATTTAATCTGTTAAGTCAATCCCGCTATTTCATACTTACCGTCAGCAGGACTACTGAAACTTCAAAGAATTTAAGATGGATAAACGTGTATCAGGACTTTAGTGAGAATTCTGTTTATAAATATTCCAACGAGGTCTACTCTAAAACTAAATAGTTTAAAAGTGTCTTTTGCATTATATTTACTTCACAAACCTAAACAAATCGTCTCACTATGATTCGTTTATGAATTACATAGTGTAAATTAGCTGAGGTATATTTTGTTTCAACAGTTGAAGGTCATTCATTAAAGTTTGCAAACGAAAGGGGCAAGGAAGTAACATGTTATACATTATAAGGGTTAATTGGCAATCAAGAGGAACCCACAGTCGGGTCACTTCCTCTCTTGACATCTTTGCCTCCAGCAGAAACTTATCGATTTTATCCCTCTTAATGACTTTTAAAATTAGCTGGACATTTGTGAAAATTCTTTTAAAACAAATATCTTCACCGCAGCAAGCCTGCAGACTAAGTAAATGCACATTTAAATGGTTAAACTTCAAACAAAAATATTCCCTTAAAAGTGTCAGATCTTCTATGTTTGACATTACTTTTAATGAGTACTTAGGTTTGCTGCTACGGGAAAGCTAATACAGTGATTTATAGCTTAGTATGAAATTAACGATTTTGCCGAATTCGGTCAAAGTATTCAACTAAACTAGACCAACTTATTTATTCTTAATATCATGCAGATTTTGAATTTACAGTATTTTGAATTGTTCCCATTACCATTAGTCATACAATAACACTTCAATATTCTAAATTATTTATTTTTAAGACCTCCAAAATAGATTGGAAAGAAATTACAAAATGTTATGTTTATGGAGTTAAAATGTGGAAAGACCCTTTTCCCTTAGCCCCCCCCCCCCCATATACCGCCTGTTAGAAGTTCTCTCTGAATGCCTTGTCTGAATACTATATACTGCCTGCCTTTAGTGAATAAATCATATGTTTTATTATATTGTTAATAATCTATTTACATTACTTGTGTACATTTGATCAGTTCTAAGAAAATTATGTTCATTAAACCATCTCTTGAATTTCATCTGTTTTATTGTATCCATTTTACTATCTATCATCAACACCGCCATTACCATAGTCCGTTTACACGTCTGTGTCGGATGGTGTTTTTTTACATTGTGGAATTTAAAGCGAAAACTGAAATAGGTCCCGGATCTGTCTTTCTATAAGACCTGTGTTAATGATTTATTATGCATTAAATAAATTCACTAATATATAGACTCTGATAAAAGAATATTAATTTGCATTTTCTTGCGAGGGAATCCCTGATTCGTTTCTCCCATCACACCATTTTGTGTATTTTTAGACAAGAAACTTGTAGAGTATTATTTTATAATGGTTTGATTAATCACAATTTGGGAGACATAATGTAAATCTTAATTATTAATTAAGAAATATAAAGTACGGTATTTCAAAACTCAAAAGTAATTTAAACTAATAGTATAATCTGTGAAAGCTTTTGCAGAGTTATTTATCTTTCATTCAATATAAAGCGTTGCATCGATTGTTTAAGAATAAATAATAAACATTTTTAAACCTCTTTGATAATTTATCATCAAATAATTATAGAACACAAAATGGTTATGGCTATGATGTTTATATTCTAAATGCATGCACTGATACAGTCCCAGTAATTAGGCTATTCAACACTATGAGCTTCATTTGCATCATATGAAGGTGATATGTTGAATTTAATCTCCCTATTGTACCTGTTTGTTGTACAGACACAGTTTAAGTTATAGTGTACAAAAAAGTATTTAAAAATAAAATGTTGAATTACGTTTCGTACAATATCAGGTTGTGAGTATGTATGCAGAAAATTGAGTTGAACGTTTTCCCCTCTAAATGGCGCACTGAAATACTTATACATTTTTATGTTTACGTTTGTAAATAAGAATTTGCCAGATTAAATATTGATATAAATAATTTTATATAATTACTAAAGATTATTTGAAATTGTTTTACTTTATTAAAATATCTTAACAGTACATTAAAACAATATTTTCTGATTCTTCTCTAATTTTTGTTATTTCAATTATTTGGTAAACGGATTAATTTGTTTTTTGAAATAACTAGTTCGCAAGAGTACTGTTTAAGATGCATGAATTTAGTCATAATGGAAATGAAACTGGATAAGCTAATCTCTATGGGACTTACAACTTAACTAATTTCAGTCTAAACAATGTTTTACTCACAGTCAGTGAAATATTTGGCAGCTTTCGTCACACAGTAATCGATCTTCGTTGAAGAAAGAAACAGAAAGATAGAATAAAGTGTTGCCTTAGAATTTCTTGACAGTGTGAATAATGATAGAAGAGCCAAGGCTTAAGTTATAAGCAACTGGATTAAACAGAAAATCCCCTTCTGGTAATTAAATATTATATGAACGACCTTTCTTTTTACATTTAATTGTGTCCTTTAAGTTTGAGTCGTATACAAATATGAAATAGGTTTTCATTAGGACACATAGTTGTCAAATATAATATTTATCCACCAGGTGTACTCATTTGTTTTCTACCAAGCTTATTGTATCTTCAGCATTTGAGAACCGAAATAAATAATAGTTCATAATGAAAATAAAAGAATTAATTAATCTTCACAGGACGTAAACATTTTTGGAGATTTTTTTCAAAATTGAAATAATAGAACCCAACATGCTAAAAGTTTGGTGAAGCCAGTAAATTAAATTAATTAGTCTTTGTCTCAGGGGTTGGATCCACCCTTAATAATACGTAAATTTCAACTCATGATCAAAAAGCCCCTTAACTATTAGATTCGGTCTGGTCAAACTAAAACTGTTGTCATAAACAAACGTGTTCCACGCTTTCCTTGAATTACCCATAATAGATTCCATCTTCAATTTTAAATGAAAACCTACTTGCGTATGCCAGACGGTTTCACGTGTAGTTAGTTTCTTTCATGCTGTACATTTTAAGCTTATTACAACTCATCTTGAGAAGAATGCATCAAACTCGAAACGTGTACAGCATGAAACATTTGACACCTCCTGGCATACATAAGTAGATTTTAATGTATAATTGAATATTTAGATTGGATTTTAGTCAAGTTTTTTTGAGATTCCATCTTGTAAATTACCCTATATAATACTTCATGCATAAGTGGTAGATGAAAATAGTACATTGGTAATGAGAACCATTTAAAGGGCGATTCCGTATTAAGGTCTGTGAGTTTAACCCTTAACTATTCATCTAGGGTGGATTTTTAAAAACTTGCTTCTTTATTTATGTGAAAAACAGCAATAGATCAAAATATGCAGTTTATGATAATCGTCTATTGACGTAGGGACCCCAATAGGTATCTATGACGATCTGTAAATATTACTGTTCGCTGTAGTTTGCGGGTTACTTCTAGAAAAAAATTACTTCGTAGGTAAGAACTTTTAATAATGAACAGTACAGTTGAAACGCACTGCATATTTCTATCTATAGCAGTTTTTACATAAATAAGGAAGTAAGTAAAAAAAAACAAAAAAAACACTCTGAATATTAAAATTGGATGCCGGTATGTATTGTTTTTCGTGTATTTTTCGTATTTTTCCAATCTGTATATACGTAGGTGATTATTTCCCTTCAATTACTCTGTGCCTGCGCTCCACCGAACAAGCAACAGGAAATGATGTGTTTACATTGATTGTGGAAATCACTGAAGATATTTTGCTGTTACCTATCCAGTCCAATAGCATGTTTAATTGAGATTCAAACTATTATTGCTACAGTAAACCAAATAACCATCTCATTAAATTGAGCTAGCTATACAATACAAACTGTTAGACAGGAAATGTGTGCTTTTAAAAGATATCTATTTAAGGATTTAAATAAAAAAATCTAAAATGTATTAGTTCGAGAATCCCTACTGTAACAATATATTTTAAAACATCCTTTTACATAATATTACTTTAGCAATTATTGTATCTTTGTACACGTCAGAGAAATAAGAGAAAATAAAAAAAATAATTCATATTACAATGGCGCCAGTAAATCTAATACAGTATATGTTAGTTACAATAATAACTGAATTGTAAGTATTTACGTATACTGTAAATATTTTTAATTCATATACTAAAACAACCATGTTTAAATTCGTAATAATCTATAATATTAAAACGTAACAGGGTTTTTTTATTTCACGATTCTGAATCAACCACTTAACGGAATTCATGATTTTTGTGTTTAAAGAAAGATAATTTTGAGAACTAGGGAATATCGAAGCCATAATTTTAGTTTAGGGTTTCAGTTTTTCAGAAAATAGCCTAAGTTGAAAATCTTTTAAAGTCAAGCAGCCGACGCTATCATATTACACTAGCTTTTGGTATAAAATCGTTTGCTTAACGTAACAGCTGTAAACATTAAGCGTGTATGTGACACAAATTCAGCATTTGGATAAAATTAAAAGACATACTAAGGGTTGACCTATTTATAATATGTGTAATGCTAATCATTGATAAGTAGATATAAGAGGATGACAGTTAAATATACATAGTAAAATACTAGAATGTTCCAAGGATTTTTTAAATAAATCTTTGTAATCTTCGGTTTGTTTTAGTGTAATATAATTTTCTTTTAACTAACAGCTGGTTAAATATAAAAGTGCTCTCTAGAATTATGAGGTTATTTTATTTACTCTGATTTTGTCATTGATTATAGGAAATGAGTAAGATTAGTAGACCACCGAGATAAGTAACACAATCGATGTATCATACAAGTCGAGGCTCTGTACACGAGTCTTAAAAAAAGGATATGCAAATTATTTTACTGCTCAACTTTTTTAGGAAACGGTAGGAAAATCAACTTTTACAAGTTTTAATTCATCTTGGTAGCTTTTTGTTTACAATCAATGTTTTTGAATGCTTAAACTTTATAAGAATGTCATTAAATACAAACAAAAGTACAATAGACAACGTCAAAATAAATACAAACTTTCTATGGATTAGGTCAATTGTGTGAAAGAAAATAAGTCACAGCAGGAATTGAAAAGGGGAAAAAACAATGAACTATATATTATGTATTTGGTATTCTAAAAATTCTTTTACTGAAAAAAAAACTTCTGTCAAGAAGCCAAACAGCCAATTTATTTTAAAATTTATTAAAGCTAAGCTCTTGAAACGATACAGGTAGATTATTAAAGAGCTGTATTTGGAGGAATTTGTGGCTATTAGTTGATTTTGATAATCTTACTATCGGAATATCTAGGTGGTTACTTGTTCTAGTATTATAACTGTGAAATTCATTATGTTTTGGGAATGATGAAAGATTTTCTTTAACAAATAGCAAATTTTGAAAAATAAATATACACGGTAGAGTCATTATTCTGTGTTTGCTAAAAAAAGGTTTGCTGGTCGTTCTGCATGGTATTTCAAAAATTATTCTCAGTGTTTTTTTCTGCCATGAGAAAACCTTTCTGGCTCCAGCGCTATTACCCCACAGAATGTTTCCGTACAGAGGATATGAGTGGGGGAGAAACTATAATAAGCAGTAATGAGCATACTATCCGAGACGCAACTCTTAAGTCTTCTCAACAAAAAGCAGACTCGGGAGATCTTAGACACAACATGCGTAGTGTGGCGTTGCTAGGTAAGCTTTGCATCCAAATGTATGCCTAAAAGTTTCACTGTTGACGGGATATTTGAACCTTCTAAGTGTTTTAGCGAAAAGCAAATCAGCTCAGTTTTATCATGATTTAAGGTAAGAAAATTTGCATTAAACCAATTAGAAGATAAAGTAATTGCGTTATTGACTGTGGCTTCAGACTCAGAAAAACTACAACTTGAGGAAAAGAAAGTGGTATCATCGTCATATGAGAGTGATCGGCAAGATAGGTTACTAGGTAAGTCGTTAATAATTAACAGAAACAGAATAGGCCCTAACACTGACCCTTGAGGGACTCCCGCTAGAATTTCCTCAAACTTTGTTTGTATTAGGCCCGGAAATAGTGAAGTCATAAAGAAGGAGATCAAGAACCCTCAGGCATACGATTTTAAATTACCCCGACAACCTCAGACGGGTTTTATCCAAAGATATACAGATGAATGACATTTTTAGATTGAGCACAACATCATCATTGACCTATACTTTAATTAGACTAACAATCTTTTTATGAAATCTAAAAAGTTGTTTGGCGTGTGTTTAGTTGTGGTTAAGTCTGGTGGCTCTGCTATAAAACTATAAAAGTATTTTATAGTTTGAATAAATGAATATAGGGAATTAAGGTGTACATTGATTCAATGAGGGTGGTTTAATTATTAAGGATATTAGAACTGACAACGGAATGGATAATAAACATAGACAATTAATTACGTCACTAGCTTTACTAGCGTGTTTACGGTTTAAGTTCCTTCAACATGTAACCAGTTCTTTTGTTCAAATGAATATTATTTAGTTTTTGACTCAGCTGTTTACCAAAACAAACTATATGTTGTTGTTTTTACTTTTCTTTGTTTACACTTATTTATTTAGCAATTGATGCAGTGAAATTGATATGAAGGATATCTGTGGACGATTCATTTAATGATGTCAGGACACCAAAGTTATAATTATGTGTACTGTGAATTTTATTGAATGTTTTCGTTTTATTTTAGGGAGTTTCTATTCAGACCTACTGGAAATTGTGTATAGTATGTGTTATTGTTTTGTGGTGATATTGATTATAGAAGAGGCAGGTATGCGATGGAATTTGAAGGTGATATCGTTGACTAGGCCTATACACTTACTTCTCAATTGATAATTACTCATTCTACCGTAGGCTGCAATAAAATTTGTCTTCATACGTGTAAGCTAGCTGTTCTGAATTATACACAGTTTTAACTGACTACTCCCGTATGTCGGACGGGCTAACACCTCGTTATTATTATTTAAATTTAATAAAGTTTGGGCTATAGTTCAGTTTCACTATATATAACAATCTACTAAAATATGCCATGCTTGTAGTCAATGGCAAACTTGTTGTGTTTCACTTAACTATGTATATTTTTATATTTTCACCTATAATGTTTGTTGGCAATTTCTTAAGAATAAAATTGAAGGCCTATTCGCAAAGCCACAGAAGAAATATAACAGTAGTTAAAAGTGTAAATGGCTTTTTGTTGTTCTTAAGGAAATTAATGAATCGACAAAACTTTAAAGTGGAGTATTTCCAGTCGATTAACCATCTAATTTCCACCTTACTTTGTAAGAAGCCTGCTTAAACTAGTTTTAAACTTAGCTTTTAGTTCTCTATTGATACAATATTTTACCATCAAAACTCATTGCAGAAGCGAACTAGTTTTAAATACACAAGTGACTAAGACAAGTCTGTGGTACCAATACGTTACTACCTAATATTTATTTCTATTGATTATAATTGAATTACATAACTTATACCATTGACTAAATATATACTATATAATCTCTATGAATATATGATTTCTCAAATTTGGTATCATAAGGATGGTAAGAAAATTGTGTAAATAAAACGTAAATATAAATATTTGGGTTACCTTAGTCTATTTTATGTTATTTAAGTTTAAAGATTTTTGGCCGCCTTTTTGAAACTACACATGAAAAAACAATATTTTACCTGACCAAGCAGGCTTCCTTGCACTGATTAAAGCACAACAAAGTAGAAAGTTTCTGAATTTACTTTTGCTGCACTTATTTTACTTTTTCGCATTTCAGTAATACAACCCACAACACAGTAATACAACCCACAACACAGTAATACAACCCACAACACAGTAATACAACCCAAAACACAGTAATACAACCCACAACACAGTAATACAACCCACAACACAGTAATACAACCCACAACACAGTAATACAACCCACAACACAGTAATACAACCCACAACACAGTAATACAACCCACAACACAGTAATACAACCCACAACACAGTAATACAACCCTCAACACAGTAATACAACCCACAACACAGTAATACAACCCACAACACAGTAATACAACCCACAACACAGTAATACAACCCACAACACAGTAATACAACCCACAACACAGTAATACAACCCACAACACATTAATACAACCCACAACACAGTAATGCAACCCACAACACAGTAATACAACCCACAACACAGTAATACAACCCACAACACAGTAATACAACCCAAAACACAGTAATACAACCCACAACACAGTAATACAACCCACAACACAGTAATACAACCCTCAACACAGTAATGCAACCCACAACACAGTAATACAACCCACAACACAGTAATACAACCCACAACACAGTAATACAACCCTCAACACAGTAATACAACCCACAACACAGTAATACAACCCACAACACAGTAATACAACCCACAACACAAAGGAGTGTGCTTTTATGGACACGTAATACTTGTACACCTAAAAATAAGTTACACAACACCGTATACATAGTACGAATACGATCAGCTTGTGCAGCGTTTCACAGCCTTCAGATTTAATAATACAACCTAACTTGTGTGTCGTGTTAACATTCCCATTTCGTTCAACGCTTTTTAACCTAACCTAAAACGTGATGTTTAATGATTGAAAGACTAATTATTCATATACTTTATAGTAACTGTATGAAACATATAATGCCTAAAGCGAGTGAAAGGTGCCTCTTCGCGCACTAGTTACACGAATAACTATTTCTCAGTCTTTGCCTATTTATCCATGCGCCTAATTTAAATTTACTAGTTTCATGAAATAGTTTGATAAAAAAATTCATCTGCGCGAGTAGTTTTTGAGTTTTGGGAATTTTAATAAGGTATTTATATTTGTCGGTGTCTTTGTGGTTGAGGTGGATACCTTGAAAGGTGTTAAAAATAAAATGTATTGCTTAAATTCAAATTTCTGTGCAGAATAACTCAAACAAAAAAAACACTCTAATAAAATTATGCTCTCTAATAACATGTATTACTGTAATATAATGATCACATCATATTAAATAGTACAGATTTGGTTTTTAAATTACAGGTTTGGGTTAAATTAAGTAGAAATTACCCTAGTTTTCAAAGAGTATAGGCTAATTTTATTCGTAAGTTTACAAAACTAGATCAATAACATGAGTTTAGCCCATGTATTATCACTACAACAACTGGGTCTAGAATTTCAGAAATCAGAACAACTGTCATGCAGCTATACAATAAAGGATTACCGGAACTGTCAACAATAGGCTTTTCGACTTTTGTTTACACATTTACGCACTTAATCCACCAAACACACACGTTTTTACATGGACAAATTATTGTAGCAGTAGCATGAGTGTAAAGTAATAATAGTATAGTTCGTACCTAGGGCCGAAAATGAGGTTTTGCCAGCTCGAGATAGTTTTTAGTTTTTTTTATTTTTTTTATCGATCGAGAGCTGCAAAACCATTTCGGTCCGTGGTACGAACGCTATTTTTCACCACACTATACCCTATAACCACTATTCACCACTATAATAATGCACACTGCTAGACAACACAACTACAACTTTAAGGTTATGTGAAGAAATAATTTGAGGAATGAGCAAAAATAAAAATAAATAGTTGCTAGGCAACGGTGACAATAACACAATTCTATTGCAATGTTATGGATTTTGATTGTGTATTTAAAATGCATTCATGTTTTAAGTAAGTAAGCGGGCAGCTGATTTTGCGGCCCCGGGCTGTAAAAACCTGCTCGGTCCCCAAATTACGATGACAGGTGGCATGGCCATCAAAACGTAACTTTCAGCCACCAATTAACGTATGTAATACAGCCAAAAACATCATAGTGTGGTGAAAAAGATGTTTTGTTGATTTTTGTGTACAAAAGTCTTTGTCTACCTGGCCATTATTATTATTAACTTCCTCAGTATACAGGGTGTCATCAAACTCTCTACCAAATCGTTCAGGTATTATAAGGTAGTAAATACTCCTTAAAAAAAAAAAAAAAAATTTCACGTAACATTTTCAATCCTCAAAAGTAACCAATACAGTCAGCATTATATTTTTCCGAAAAATATTTTATATTAAATTTGGTTCCTAACTATACAGTACTACTGCAAAGACACAATTATTTTTAAAATCATAATTTTAATCATGTCTAGTTTCAAATTTTCGGTAATTTAAAGTTATTATCTGAAATTGCATAAGAAAAACTACTTCGATAAACAAAACTACTTTTATATTGTTTCATTGAGACATTTGTATAAACATTCCTACGGCACTAAATTTAAGATAATCTGTATATAAATAAAGGGGAAATTCATTTTTTGATACTGTGTACCATCAACATCTGCGTTCACTGGATAACATCACTGCTAAATACCCCCGCCGCAGCAAACCTGCAGACTTAGCGAATTTCAATTTGCCTGATTGGATTTACACTAAAATGTCTCCTTAAAAATATCACATTTGTTCCCTATTTAAACAGAATTATAGTAAGCGAGTACTTAGGTTTGCTGCAACAGGGAAGGTAAACAAGTTGTTTTTAAATGTAAAATGTTAAAAGGTACTGTAGTTTAGTAAAAAATAATGTATTTTCCAAATGTTATCAAAATATGTTCATAAACAAGCAAACTACAACAGTTGACTTATTCCCCGTAAGAATAACGTGGGAATTTTAAAATTACAATCTTTTTGAATTTTCTCCGTAACAATTAGGCGGATAATAACGCTTCAATATACTAAATTATTTGTTTTTTAAGCTCTACAAAATGGTTTGGAAAGAAATTGTAAAATTTTGTGTTTTTAGGGTCAAAAATGGGAAAACCTATTTTTACCCCATAAAACCCCCCATAAACCCCCGTTCCTTTAGTCCGATCCTGCTGGTTCGCAAACTCATTCAAGTTTATCCCGCCTTACACCTTCAAACAAAATTTCATTAAAATCGGACAAAAATTACTCAAGTTATCGTGCGGATAGACACACACACATATATATATACAAATTTGAACGAATGGTGTTTTTGGCCTCTGGGGACGTCAAAATGAAAAAGTAAATCGGTCCCGGGCCTAGGTCATACCATGAGACCTACGGTAATAGCTACTTCCCTATAGGGAAATTCGCTAATAAAAAGCTAAAAAGAAGTTGCTGCAGTTCAAGCAATTCATTTTTCCTACGTAAAGTTAAATCATTGGTTATTCAGAGGTCAGCTCAATCTGAAAATCTCATAGGAAAAGATGACTATGTCTGTAAAGTTAACAATTCACTAGGGAGCATACAAAGTTTAACATTTAATTTGCATACCTTAAGCTAGGTTTCTTCAGAGATTGTTTACCAAGTCAATTTCCTGCTGTAAGTTTCTTAATCTCTCACCACAATCTCTTATACCCACGAAACCTTTGCACAAAAATAACTAAATAAATATATATGTATAGAGTTCGGACAACATGACGAATATCAGTATGTGTTTGACTTTAGGTATAATACCTGAAGTAACTTTTTTATTCCCTGCTAAAGCTGTGACAATTTTTGAGTAAAGAGGGATGCCTTACCTATACCAATGACGAGTTGCCCTTGTGAAGCATAGTTCTAACTTTTAAATTCTGCCAAACTTAAAGGAAACCCAGTTTTGATCGAACCATCTGTTATGACTCTCAACTATCATATATATTCTAAATCTATACAAGAGGAAGTATGTATGTATGTACCATATGGATTCTGAAATCACTCGACAGATTGCAATGGAACTTTCAGGCATTATTAAGAATTATTTTAAGGATGGTTTGTGTGAAGTTTGGTGCAGATCTGTCAAAAGGGCCCCACCCCAGTGGCTCTAGAGTTTCCCATGTTACACTTTTGAGTACTGAACTCATATTTAAATGGGACTAGAGGGAGGTCGTCTAGTGGTCGAAGACTCGACCAAAAATATCTAACGTACAGAGTTCTCTATTTGCACTTGACGTTGTAAATAAAACATGTGATTGGAATTTCTTCCAGTTGTTTTGATTTTCTGTTTATATTTCGTTGTTATTTCGTCACCAGCATGGCGAACCATAAGGCTCATGTTAGTTTTCAACAAATTAAACTCCATTTATAAAGGTATTCTGCACATCTACAGGCAAATATCTTTCTTACAGTAGGCGTAAATCTTCCCCGCGGTTCACTCACGCTGAGAAAAAGGGTTTTAAAGAAACATGCTTGCCTTTTAATATATAAATAAAAGAATCTTAACAGCTGTTTCAACCAAACAATTTGATTATGTGATGATCAAAAAAATGAAGTGAAAATTAAATGAATTGCGATGAATTAAAAAGTTACAAGGTTTACCAACAGGGTTGAGCACTATAAATTGTTTAATTTATGACAACAGCTGCTAATTTCATCCAAGCAGCTGTGATACAAAATGATAATTCTCAAAGTAGGATCGTTTACAGTTATGTTTGTGTTTTTAATTTAATAAATAGTTTTTGATTGTGTGGGAATAAGGCATTTTATTTTTTATTTGCATAATTCATTAATTTATTGACTTCCTTTATTCCAAAATGTTTATAAAAACCTATTGTGTTTGAATGGTTTACTCCCCCAAAAATAATGTCAGGTAAACGAAGTAGCCAGTTAATACTTTTAGTGGATTGCTAAAAGTTTTTCTACATACCGTACAGCAGATCTATGGAATGATAATTATTCTCTGAAGCGTTCTCTTCCCGTTGCAAAGCACGGGTATGGCGGCTAGTATAATATGGAACATAAACCTCAATTCCACCCAACAGAAATTGTGATTATAAATAAACCTTTACTTAGCAATGGACTTACAGCTGGTTCACATATTAAAAGATGCAATTTAATTATGAACAGAAATCATTCATAACAATGCATGGTCGTATTGCTATCATATGTTAGATATGACAATAATATGGAATAATCTGAATAGCTTCCATTCATGCTTGGTTTATGTTTGTCATTTACACGTACATCATGGCTATCATTAACGTGCTTCTGTTGTTTAAGTACAATGACTTCCACGAGAAATGATGTACTGATATTGTCTGAGGTGCAATCAAATAAATGATGAGCCATATCTGGACATTAGAGCTAAATGTACCCCAGTTATGCATAGTATATTATAGTAGTGCGCTCGTTTATTGTTTTTTGTTTGTATGTATAAATTAAAGAGTGAAGGACGATGAATTTAAGCTACAAAATCAGTTATTGCAAAGTTTTATTGTCGACCAAATCATTGTATCTGGTATACCGGTAATTGGATCTGGTATACCGGTAATTCATGATACAAATATTGTAATCATTGTAACATTGCATCAACAACAGTGTGAGACAAAGAAGCTTAATTATAAATGTGAAAGTTTGGGTGATTGTTTGTTTGTTAATTTGTTTGTTTGTTTGTTTGAAGATCAATCACACATTAACTACTGGTCGGATTGGGCTGAATTTTGTATGGTGATAGCTTACATTCCCGATTATAGACAAATTCTTATCTAGAAAATCCTTTCGGGCTCAAACCCAGTGGCTCTGGAGTTTCCCATGTTAACCTTATGAGTATTTATGTTTAAAAGGAATTAAAGAATTATGCCAGCTGGTTCAACCACACAAGTTATTATAAATAGGTATTTATAAATTTGAGTTGTAGACGAAGGTAAATACCTATTTTAATTACAAACACAGCTTAGGGGCTAAAAATGGATTTTAATACACGAGTTGTTTCTATGCTACTAAATATCATTAAAAAGATATAAGGTTTACCCACAGGGCACAGCACTATGATTATTTTTGCATTCATGACAAAAGCTAATTTGAAACAACTAGCGACAAAAATATGTGATATACAGACATTTTACTTTTTTCTATTGTTTAGGTGCAGTGGTAGAACATTATGGCTATGGTAGATGTGCTATACTAGAGCATACCATAAATTAAAAGAACCAATATTTTTTAACCGTGTTCTCTCCCATTGTAAACGCAAAGCACTAAGCATTTTATACTTACACGCCAACCCTGTACGAAAGACGGGTACTCTGCTACGATTCATATTATATGTTCACATTTAAACAACATCCATATCATATGATAGAGTTACACACCGGGTGGAATAGACTCGCAATCGCAATATACTTCGTATTTCATTAAACCTTTATTACTCCAAACCATTAACCACATTCCCTTCATATTGCGCCGTTCTGGACGTATAAACTATTTATGTGGCAACAAAAGAGGGAATAATTTATGAATGCACACTTTTATTGTGAAACTATTGTGGAGATGTTTACAATGATTATACCAGAAGAAGTTTGTAGGAAAGAAACTCAAAGGAAAGTTGGTCGAACATCTGAAGCCTTTGTGAAAATGACGTGAATTGATCCAACAAATACACAAAAATAACGCTCACAAGGACTGAAATAAATCTCTTGTTTATTCAGCAATCCTAAGACTTAACCGAATCTATATATATAATTCCGTAAGTCAAATTTTTGTAAAGAAATTGTGAGTGACTGGATGGCCGTAGAAGGATGGGAGGGGTCTTATTTTAAAGGTCTTGACGTGAATTTTGAGGGAAAACTATTCATTTTTCTTATTTTTTTACCATAAATTCGCAACAGAATAAAACTTTTCCCATTAAAACAACATGGGGTTTAATTTGTTTACATCTTTTGAAATTAAAACAGCTGTTCCACAGATTTGTATTAGTTGTATTTCTGAAAATCTGTGTACTCATAGCCTTTGATATAGATACCAGCTGTACTTTTTATGAATTTCAGTTGGATGACTTAATTGCCAGTCAATTCTGCAATATACTATATAAAAAACTTTACCTAAAATAATTAAGACTTTTTAGTTATGAACGTTATAATGTCGAAATAAATTATTTTACCGTGAAACTGTTCAAATTTGAGTATTTTTAACGTTTTACATGAAATAACCACATTGATTAAATAATCAACGATTCAAGATTTAAATGGGAACTTCTGCTTTGTTTTTATTTCAATACATATGTTCAAGATTTATTCCTCACTTTCTTTGTAAGTTTACTAACATTTTAAACTTGGGATTTATTGTAGTCTTTAGTCAATATTTTGTATGAAGTGGAATACCATCAACGGCTACTCTTAGAAAATAACCTGGGCATAAAGATGGAATAGGTTGTTACAGGAAATATATTTGTCAATTTAGTAAGTAATGGGTGGAAAACAATATTGTTGGCGATTTTAAACAGGTACTGTCTGTTGCTCTAAGCAAAAAAGTTTAAAATAATATAGCCTAGCATGTATGATATATAATAGTAAAGGGAGCATCCACATTATAATACTAAAACCTCGAGGTAGTTTCCTGTTTCCTTACGTTTCTTAAACACACCAAAAATATGCATGTCAATCCATATGAAAAGTAATTTAGTGATTGGTTTTGATAACTGGGTATACAATGTAACCCTAACCAGTCGCAAAAGAGTTAGGAAGCAGCCTATGGTTAGGCCTATTTTGATAGAATATGTAAAGTCAATCGTACCTAGGAATACAACCTCATGAACTTACACTAATTGTATTTTTTATGTTGATCAGAAAAAATCTAGGGTTAAGTTTAGTCAATGGAATACCTTTACTAATTGTTTTAGGCCTAAGCAAAAGGAGTAAACGCTTAAAAATATAAACCGGGTAGGGATGCTAATTTAGTGGTTTTGACCAAGATCTAAGCTTATCTCAACACACCTTTATTTGCCTTTTCATATTTGACGAAGACAATATTCAAAATTACAATCGGGGAAGCCTTTTATATCACCACTAACCACAAGACCAACGCTACCTTAATAAACCAGTATTTATTCACAAACAATTATATGTTTGCTGCCTTAAGCAGAATTAAACCTAATGGAGTGGTTCAAATTATTTATAGAAAATTACATCAACAAAAGCACACAAAGACAATCAACAAACTGTTTTTACACAAAAGATATGGTGTACAGGGATATCTATTCTGACACATAAATGATATATTTCTGAGTGTCTTTGGATATTTGAATAATTTCTTTTACATTATTGAGCTTTTCAGGGACTTATGTCCCTACAAGCCACTAGTTTGTATTTAATTTCAATAGTGTTCATCTTATGACGTACAACAATGAACTAATCTGTAAAATAGAATATAATAAATATAAAAAAAACTGATTAAATTAGATGCATGGAAAGAAGTTTACTGTCATTATACTTGTAAAACCGTAGTCTGAATTACAACAATGTATGAACGGATTGGGGGGTTTTCAGATGGATTGCAAAAAGTCGGTGATTTATATGAATATTGATCACTAACAAGTATACAATGTTTGTGTGAAGAAATTATTACAAATTTGTAAAATTTGCAGAACAATGTGTAGCCTACATGATTTTAATATTTTTAATGTGTATGTTAACAATGCGTTATTAAGTATACAAGGAAACATTCTACTTTATATTAAAAATATTTACTGACTACTGTAAGGTGGACAAGGTGGTTAGGTGTAACTCAAAGTGAGGAGACTGTCTTCTGATTGCTAATTTGACGTTTTATTAGTTTTTATTGACCATTCATTTAAAATTACTTTCTAACTACACGCTCTCCTACAAAAACAAATAGTGTAGGGCTGAAAACAGTCAAAAAACGCACAGAGAATCGACGTTCATTTAAACTGACTAATGATGTTTCGGTGTAACACATCGGTTTGTTACAGATTCTCAAGACAGTGACACAATTTATCATTGCACAGAATCAGGTAAAGGGGTCGTTTGTAGGTCTAGCTGCTGCTGTCGTTTTTCTATTGATTGATAATGCTTGCTTTCAACAAGGCGAAGTCAGTTACCAACTAGATCGGAAGACAAGAGCTCGCGTGAATCATGTAAACACTTATCCATGTTGAACAAGTTAATTCTGGGTCGAATATGTAGAAAGGTGTCCTTCAAAAATCCATTTGATAGGACCTCTCCTCTTTTAAGAAAAGCGAAAGAATAGAGCAGTTTAAAAAATTGTTAGTTATCTTACACTCGTAACACGTATCGAACGATTTTTAAATAGAATGTGTTCATTTACATACTCGTATGTTGGTTAAGGTTTCAGCAAGAGTAAATAGCTCGAACCTCTAACGTTATTAGTGATGTAAAACTTATATAGTATTTATTTTTGCCTAATGATTTCCTTACTCTTTCAACATTTTATTGTTAAGGTAACAGTAAAAATTCTAATTTTGTGACATAATCGATATTTATCCCAGATACATTTAAGTATGGTTTTAGTTTTTGGTAAGTATAATTAATTCATTTTGCTGTCTTATCTGCTCCTCATTACTATCACATTTTAATGTATTTTGTTCTGGGGCAAACACAAAGATACTTTCAAATAACATTAATTGGTCACTCCGGTTGTCTTAAAGAGAATCCCCATACAAACTTGAGTGCACAAATTGGTTTACTCACAATGTGGAGGTGCACTCAGTAAACATGATAAAATTACTATATTTTACCAAATTTTCTCGTATATTTTTTTGGCAAGATGAAATTTAAACATGATTATACAGTATTTTATTTCTTGCATGGATGTAAAAATTTCACACACGAAAATGCTTTTAATTGGATAGAGCTTCCCCCCCCCAACCCCCCCCCCCCTACGTTCAACGTACGTCCTACGTACGGGATTGAGAAGTCAACAAAAACTGAAATTAGATTAATATTTCCATTTCTAATGCAAGCAAAGTTCAAGCAGTTAACCATTTCCTGAAAACAAAAAGCTGCCAAGATGAACTAAAACATGTACACATTTTCCTCAAAAAGTCGAACAGAAAAATAATTTTTCCTTTGAATACTCGGGGGCAGAGCCTCGATTTGTATACATCAGTCGTTATAGAATCTTGAATCTTACTTATTTTCTATATTCAATGCCAACATCACAGAATAATAAACTAACCTGTTAGTTTGAAAGACAACTTTTATATTCAACCAACTGTTAGTTAAAACAAATTATATTGCACAAAAAAAAACTTAAAATTTTAAAGATTGCTCTAAAAAATAAATTAGAACATCTATCATTAAACCATGAATATTTAAATAGTCTGTCATAATCTTACCCATAAAATGGACGTACAATGAGCATAGCATTACACATAGTATAAATAAGTCAACCCTAAGCATGTAATTATTATCCAAATGCTGAATTTGTGACACAAAAGCTGAATGTTTACAGCTGTTATGTTAAGCAAATTATTTTATGCCAAAAGCTAGTTTAGAATTTTAGCATCGGCTGCTAGACTTTTTAAAAATTAAAACTTAATTTCTAAAAAACTGGGACACAAAACTAAAATTATGGCTTCGACATTCCCTAGTTCTCAAAAAAAAAAAAAATAAAATAAAATAAAAAAAAAATAAAAATAGAAATAAAAAAAACACTGTTTCGTTTTAATATTATAGATTGTTTTTTTGTTATACATTTTTGTGTAAAAATAATGTTGTACAGTGAAATTGTATTGTTTGTACCTGAGAGAGTTTTATAGAACATTGCCAAACCTTCAGTTGAACCCGCACAATATTATTAGATTATCTTGAACAAAATCTGAAGAACAACGTAAAGCTTGGTCTGTTTCCAGGCGGTATAAATCTTGTTTTCTTGCCAAACAATCTAAATAGAATAACACGGAATATTATTTCGGAATGTATTGCAGCTAAGCTGATAAAAAAGTGGTAAGATAATGATACAAAATATTTACAAGACGTTTTGTTAATAAGGAAAGAATAACAGACAATGTTAAAATGATGTCTTATTATAGCAAACATTGAGTTACTTGTGTTGTTTTATCTGCATCGTTATAGATTCTTAAGGCACGGTTAAACAACATATTTTTCTAAAAGCAGACGTTTAAAAGAATTTGCAATTCGCCCCTCCGCCACATGAAAAGATTTAAAATGACACATCAAGGATAAAGATTTGGTTATGTAAAACAACTGGAAAAGTGATAATACAAAAACCCCTTTTTTTATTTAGTATATGGATTTCCTACTCCAGTTCGCTGGTGAAAATAGTATAAATAGGAAAAATTTGGAAATTGCGAAGCAAGATGAAACGTGTCTTTAGTTGCCAAATTTTTACGAAAATAATCGTATTACAGTGGTTTAGTTACCTTTACTTTCACTCCAGTTCAAAGTTTTCCTAGACTCGAAAGAGGAGCACGGAGAGCGGAGAGCGGAGGGCGGAAAAATGGTTAACATCGCTCCGCTTCTAGGAAAACAGTAACATTAAATTTCCTAAGACAAGAGGGGTCTGCTCTCCGCGTTCCGCTCTCCGCACTCCGTTTCCGCGCCTAGGAAAGGCCCTTTGCCACACGAGTTAATTCGGTTAAATGCTTTAAAGTGAAGTCATTACAATTTATCCTACTTGGTGGTGTTTGAACATAAGTTAACCAGAGTCGTTTTAAAATACAAACACAATTATATTCTACCCTTTAGTGTGAAGAGTGTTTGAGGATAAGTTTTCATGAATTAAATCTGGAAAAAGCATTAACACTTTGCCCGAGAACCTTTTGTCTGTACGTTGATTCAACTTTCATTAACTTACTTACGTATATTGCCATTAGCTGTATGGGCTATTAATTAACAGCTGTTTCTCAGGAAAATGTCAGCCTTGGTCGGTAACAAGACTACAGTCATCCTACACTCATCTCCATTCATAATTGACTTAAAATGCCTACATTCGTACGGTTGCTTTTTCAAAGTTAAGTATAAAGAATTATTCACCCATCTTATTGGCTTATACACAGTTGGAAAACGTTAAAACTATCTTTGATGCGAAGATTTTAAAAATATATTTTTAAATCAAATTCAAAACTAAAAAGTATATATCAGCACATTAAATGCAAATTTAACTAGGCGCAACTGACTGATGAAAACAGGAGAGTGGTTTAGGCAAATTCATCTATGACTCTAGTACCTCATCCATTTATAACACACATTTATTTATGAGTGGTTCATTTATAACACTGCTTCCCGACTGGTATTTGAGATACATTCGACTTTTATATTGAAGCGATCCTTTTGATTTTGAAAACGTAATAAATAAAGTGATTATATGAGACATACAATAGTTATTTGTGCAACTAGTGAGAAAAGTGAGCAATTGACTCACTCGAGAGAAATCCTTACTCACGAGCCGTAGGCGAGTGAGGAATGGTTTCTCGAGTGAGGCAATTGTACTTTGAACTCGAGTTGCACATTATACTTTTCCTACAGTTACCATAAAACAAATAAATTGGTGATGAAACATAACCTATTTTTACACAGAAGTGAACCTTAAATATAACATTTAATGTGAGGTGACAAATACAACAGTACAACAGCTGACCAGCTGATTTACAGCCAGTGCTGCCAACGTATTTCACGCGCATACTACGTTGCCTGCATGTTACGCGCTCACTATTTCGTGCCTTCACGTTGCAAATCTGGAGTGAGACAAAGTAATTAGAGTGAGACAATGTTAACATTGTCCCACTGATGAGCGAATTGGCCACTTTGCTTTCTCAAATCAGTGAGAGAACATGAACATTGTTAGGTAACTGTAGGAAAAGTACAATTTACCGTCAATATCATAAATATAGACTAAAAATGGCTGATTAAGTCTTTTACTAGGGTCCCTGTTGCTCGAATTCGAGCAATTGCTAAGTATGACAGGTGTTATTTTAAAACGAATAACAGTCATAATTTCTCATGATTCGACTCAAAGATTATGGTAATACGGTAATACTCAAGATGTAAATAACAGATTATATCAATTTATCCAGGCTCTCTGGCTTTTTTCCATTGTAATATTTATGCCAACCCGAATTCAAATAGTAAATATTTCATTTCAACCAATTCAGTAAATGTTTATAGCAAACTGTTAGGCCCGGTTCCCCCAAAATGGTGTAAACTTCGTTTATAATAAACTAGTTTATTTTTTAACTCCGTTTAAAATGTGTGTTCGGTTTATCCAACATTTTACTGGCTTCGTTTAAGATAAACGGCAATTCGAGCGGTTGGCAATCCTGAATGTGTATTTGTAAGGAATCTTCGGTGGGCTTTGGGCTAGTGTTTCTTACAACGCTCGCTATGCTACGCTACAACTCAGTAGAGCAGACGAGCAAAGTGCGAATGCTGCTAGAATAACATCACTGTTTAAGGTTATGTTATGTTATAAAGTTGATTTTTCTTTTACAACAAGAAGAATTCTGTCCCTTATTTTTGTAGGCCCTCTTGTTCTTGGTCCCAAAGTGTTAAAATCTTTATCTTCAACTTCTTCGAAAATGTCAATTAACTCTTCCATTTGAGTTAAGGTAAATACTGCAATTAATAGTAGCCTAACTTGCAAAAAAATAAATGTACAAATAAAAAGAACTTAATAAACAAAATAAAATTAAAATATAAATAAAACTTAACTTAATTATAGGCCTTTACACTATAAGCTAGCCCTAAGTTAAGCCTATTTTCGTCCAAATAAATTTGTTGATGCTTCAATTAACCTAGGCTACCTATTGTTTTGGAATTATTTGAGGTTATGTTACTGTTGTAATTTACTAATTTGAACTCAGTTTATTTTATCTCCAGTAGTTAAACCAAGTCGAGAGGTGGTTTAGTTTGAACTTAGATTAATACCTAGTTTAAATTTGGAGAAACACAAATCAAAGTTAAACTAAGTTTAAATCGCCGTTTAACTTAAAACTAAGTTTAAATGAGTTGGGGAAACCGGGCCTTAAATTAGCAAACTTATTTACTGTTTACAATTAACATATGTTCTTCTTCTCACTTTTAATTTCTGACAACAGCTGGAGTTTCATAACAATTTTTGGTTCCCATGTTAATCTTATGGAGAAATACGAAACTTTAAAGGGCCCCAGGGCCCCACTCTCTAATTATTTCCCTAAAAAGAAAGTTTCCTGCACAACTTCACGTTACGCTCTATCCAATGACACCAAAAACATGTCAATCGGTTCAGTAGTTTCGGAGGAGTAATTGTCACAAAAAACCTGCTTGCGTATTAAATAGGTACTAGTGTACATTTTGCTCGAATTCGAGCAATTGTAAAGTATTACAGGATTTGCAAACCAATAACAATCATACTAAGCTATCAACATTTCAACAAAAACACACCTACCTTCCCTGTAGCAGCAAACCTAAGTACTCATATTAAAATTAACTTAATTTTATTTAAATAGGACAAAAAATGACCATTTCCAGGAATATCATTCTAGAATTAAGCCAGGTAAATGGGAATTCGCTTAGTCTAAAGCTTTGCTGCGGATACACAATTTTAATAACAGTAATGATTGAAGAATCTGAATTATTACTTATATCCATGAATTTATCTAATAATTATTTCCTGTAAAATATTATTACAGCAGCTCAAAATATTGGAACAGACTCGGTCAAAAAATGACGTAACTGAAAGAATCCCATGCTAATGACATTAACATATAGTTTGACAGTTCCATTTAATCAATTTTAAATGTTTACATTAAGGCGAGTGACACATTTTATTTATGTTTATGATCCATACCGTTCCTGTTCTAATAATCATGCAGTATTTAATATGTTTGGACCAGCTGTGTGGAATTGTGAAATCAAAATAAATTTGACAAAAAATTAGTTCTGCTTGTTTACATTTTTTTAATTTTGTGGGTTTGTTCTTTGTTACCATGGATACCATCAATAAATATTTCACTTTTCTGACAACAGCTGGAGTTCCATAACAAATTGTGTTTCCCATGTTAATCTTATCGATAAATACGAAACTTTAAAGGGCCCCAGGGCCCCACTCTCTAATTATTTCCCAAAAAAAGTTTCCTGCACAACTTCACGGTACGCTCTTTCCAATGACACCAAAAACATGTCAATCGGTTCAGTAGTTTTGGAGGAGTAATTGTCACAAAAAACCTGCTTGCGTATTAAATAAGTATAGACTAGTGTCCCGGTTGCTCGAATTCGAGCAATTGCTAAGTATTACAGGCGTTATTTTAAAACAAATTTCAACCAAGTCAGAAAATATTTGTAGCAAACTGTTAAATTGGCAAACTTATTGACTGTTTACAATGAACATGCTCTTCTCACTTTTGATTTCTGACAATAGCTGGAGTTTCATAACAATTTTTGTTTCCAATGTTAATCTTATCGAGAAATACGAAAATTTAAAGGGCTCCAGGGCCTCACTCTCTCATTATTTCCCTAAAAAGAAAGTTTCCTGCACAACTTCACGTTACGCTCTTTCCAATGACACCAAAAACATGACAATCGGTTCAGTAGTTTCTGAGGAGTAATTGTCACAAAAAATCTGCTTGCGTATTAAATAAGTACTAGAGGTCGTCCAGTGGTCGAAACTCGACCAAAAATTTGTAATGTACAGACTTCTCTATTTTCACCCCACACTGTAAATAAAACATGTGATTGGAGTTTCTTCAATTTGTTTTGATTTTCTGTTTATATTTCGTTGTTATTTCGTCACCAGCATGGAAACCCATAAAGCCCATGTTAATTTTTTTCAAATTTCAAATTCATTTTTTGTGCTTATTTCTGAGCCTATTTTAATTTTTAAAGGGATTCTGCACACCTACAGAAAAATATCTTTCTAACAGTATGCGAAGATTTTTCCTGCGATGCACACGAGCTGAGAAAAAAGGTTTTAAAGAAACATGCTTGCCTATTAATATATAGATAGATAGATAGATATTTCATTTTTGTGATCATATGTTTAAGGTTCAATTATAAGATCTCATGCTATTTACTCGCGAGGGTCAGCCGATACATCGTCGTCTTTAAATTTAATATTAGAATTAATACTAGCCTCAGGCTTCACAAGTCTGTGTAAATTTATATCTGTATTAAATTGGTCCTTGACGTCAAAATTCAATATTCACACTTGACAAAAATATAGCATTTCAAACCATGAAAAAAACCTGGTTAACTTGATAGGAAACCTTTGGAACGATGTTGGTAGATTAATCTTATCAAACTATCTCCGGTGTTAAATTGAACGCTTTTATCACACTGCAACATACTACTCTTGGGGTTTCACCATCTTTGTCAATTACTTTTATACTTTATAACAAAATTAACTGATGTTACTTCATATAATTTAGGCTGTTTTAAAATAGACTACCAAATCTTTTGCAGATTGAGCATTTGAAGGTTGTCATTAAACATTTTAAACAGCTGTGAAATCATTCTTTACAAATTACAAACGTACTTATCTTAAAAAAAACCTATACAAATAAACAGTAAACTGTATGATGAATTAGATTCAAACAAACGCAACATGTTTGAAACAACACACAGTTGCTTAAGTATTTTCGGAAATAAATCCTAATTACTGAACCTCACAAAGCTATTTGGTCATGTTGTAGTACTACAGTATGATGTTGATCAGGTGTCGCCTTCAAAGGAAGGACACTACATTGAATGCTCAGACCAATACACTGGATCATTGTAGGGATCTGATGATCCACAATAGGAGACGACCTCTTTATCTCCATCCTTTGATGTATTAAGCAACAATAAGTTAAATAAAAACAGCAAACGCCAACAAACATCAAAATGTCCCTCTCTTTATACAATTCTCCTAGTTTTATTATTATAATTAACTAGTGTACCTGTTGCTCGAATTTGAACAATTATACAGGCGTTATTTTAAAATGAATAACCATAATAATTTCTGATGACTTATGACATAAAATATTCGACTCAAAGATTATGGAAATACTCAAGTTGTACATAACAGATCGATATAATCAACATTTATTGTGTATAGTGTTTTCTACAGATAGCCTTACTCATAGCCTCATTAGGTTTCCAGACACATTATGTGTCCAAATGCCTAACAGAACGACTCCCTTCCCCATACTGCCCTGAGCGATAGGGATCATTGAGATTCGCTCCAACCTTTCCTCTCCCCTTCATGGGAAAATTTTCATTCCTTTCGTTTCTTAGTTTTTTTTTTTTTTTAACGCCTGTATGTATTCCTGGTTTTTCCTATTTCCCTAGCTACTTTTCTAAACGTCTCAATTGTTTCCTTGTCACTCATTATGTTTTATTTTCTAATCTCTAGACCTATCTTAACCGAGACTTATTCCTATTCTCTCCTTTTCTCTCCTGAAGTGAACAATTTATAAATACGTGACTCGTGGTTTTTATTTCTTCACATCTACATACTTCCTCTTCTACCATGTGAAATCTTCACAAATTCGCCTTGAAAATTTCCATGTCCTGTTACAAGCTGCGTTTCATAATGGCCCATCTCCCAATCTTGTTCCAGTCTCTTTCTGATGTTAGGTATACATGTATATCCGAACGTTTACATTTAAAACGTTAACATAAAACACTCTACCCCCAACGCATTTGCCACTTATCTATCTCCTGTCTCTTCTGTTTCCGATGTAGTCCTACCCACCTCATTGTCTTCCAAAATCAACAGCTTATGCAGCGATTATCCAACAGTCCTAAATTGAATGTGAAATCTTCAGGCTGCTGTTGGAAAGCACACTTAAACCCAACACGGAAGGGTGCTTGCTGTATTCGGCTATCTATCAACGACAATAGTATTATTTGTATTTCGTTCGCGTCTACCAGTTTAAGTTCGTCGGCCTCCTCCTATTGGCCGTCCTGGTTAACGTCAAAGTCTCCATTATGTCAAATGATTTTTTGGCTATATTTTGATTTTGTGCAACATTTTAGTATAACCAGCTGTTTCAAATATTAGAGTCAATTTCAAAGTTTTCATCTGTTCAAATGTAAACAAACATTTTCTCCCTAAGAATAACATAGGAACTTTGAAGGCCACTGGGGCAGAGCCCTGATGGAATTCCAAAGTTATTTTGTTTAATATCAAAACTAAATGCCATTTAATTAGTTTTTCAATTTTAGAAAGTACCTTTCTAACGACACCTTGGACATGGTGATCGGTAGCACCAACACTCCAAAACAATTATGACAAAAATATGCCTAGCGTATTAAATATATAGATAAACTTCGTCCTGGCATAACTGTTTTAAATATCTGCTGCTACGATTATAACACTTTACACTTTTAGTACTGTAATTGTCTTAATTGATAAGAACGTTTCTTATCCGTGAATGATGTCAAAATGTGTAGCGCACCTATTTTACCAACGTAATGTAACTAGGTGGCGTTCGCAGACGCTTCCACAAAATTGAGCGGAGTCATCAGTGCATATTGCCAAAGTCCCTCTCCATTATTTTAGGCTTCAACATTATTTTTACCAACAATTTCAAATAAAGAACAATAATTGTTGTAGAGATACATTTTAGAGTGATTAAAATAGTTAAAAAAAATAGATCTTAGTAAAACCTCTAGTTTATTTACTTTTTCTCAAACAGGGTAGTACAGTCCCAGCTAGCTAGTGATAACAGAATTTAACCCAAAACGTTTTGGCTTCTACCATTTTGCTAACTGATAACTACATAACAGTTTAACTTAATGTGATGATAAGTATCAATGAAAACACAAAATAAACAGCATTCTTTTAAAAACCTTCAGAAAAAAAACAACAATAACCAGCCAATTAGATGAATATATTTTGTGAAACAATTGAACATGGATTAAATATAATATGAATTTGATTAATTGGAAAGCTAATTTCAATAAAGTGAACATTTCAAAATACAGCAATACTAAAATTTTTTTATAAAAGTGATTCTAAACGTTGATCTTCGACTTGTTTCTTTATCCAGACCGAGCTTTTGTTAATGCTCATAAGCCGTTCTTTGGTAAATCCTGGGTCGAAAAGCAGCCCATCAATCGTTCGGCCGCGGCTCACTGCAACGTATGTTAACCCAGCACTAAATTCCCTTGGCCCAATATCAATAACTGCTTGGTCCAGGGTCATGCCTTGAGATTTGTGGATTGTGAGAGAATAGGCAAGTGTCAAAGGAAATTGTTTTCGGGTACATTTTATGCCTCGTTTTACAAATTTGGTTACAACAGGGACAATCGGTACCACATTATTGTATAATGTGGGTCCTCTATAATTACTAAACTCAACTAATACACATAAAGGCTGCATTTCCAAATGTGATAGGCCATCTTCACGTTCGTATACAATATCTTGAACAGTGCCAACAGCACCATTTACTAAGCCTGCATCAGTCCATAAGTTGTGGCGTAACATTACTTTACAACCTTTGGCTAATCTGAGGGTGTTTTCAAGAGCTTGACATTCATCAGAACTCGCTGTTGCGGCTATTAAAGGTTTGTTTATGGCACGAATGAATGCCACAGGACTTTGTAGCTTAGCCAATTCCTTAAGGTTGTAAGTAGCCACATCTTCTTTTCTTGCCATGATACGAACAGCGTTGCAAAAGTCAGCGATCTTTTCGGTGTTTTTCGATATGAATCTTGAAGAAAAGAACTTGTAATCTTCCTCTGTAATTTTTCCATGAGCAATGTTATTAAGAACATCACGAAAATGACTTTGTTCTTCACCAGCTTGACGCATGATAGTTTTTAGTTGAAAAACTTTTTGGATGTGCTCGTATACAAAACGTCCATGTGTATACCACTGGTTTGAAAGATCAGCTGGCATGAATAGAGCTCGATCTTGCACCGGTAGTAACTGCGCCATATCACCACATAGATACACAATAAGACCACCAAACACTTCATCTTGGTCTTCAGGTTTGGCTTGACGTAAGCGTTTGTCGATCATTGCTAGTAGCTTCTGCCCACACATAGATATTTCATCGCAAACTACGACACGGACGTTTTCGAACAAAATTTGAAGATTTCGTTCATTTTCACCCTGTAGCTCATTAAAATTTCAGATATTTAGTCTTAGTGCTGAGTGAATTGTTTGGCCATTAACATTTGAAGCAGCACAACCAGTTGGTGCTAATATGAGAACACTACCGTCACCATAGGTCGATTCCGTTGTTTTGATAATCTCATTTATAACTACAGACTTCCCAACACCAGCGGGTCCTATAATCAAGCTTCTTTTTATATTTGTTTGGCCATTCAGTTGCTGTTTCAATTGATCAATTATTTGTTGTTGTTCTTGATTCAACAAAACTTCAGAACTATTAGCCCGTACTCTTCCTAGCTGAGTAGCTTTACTTACATGTTTAACAAAATTTAAATTGTCATGTATATTGTCATATGCAGAAATACGCTCAAACCAATCATAGTCCCGATCAACTTCTCTTTCACCTGGATGGACGTGTTCGGCTACCACATTATGAGGAACTGCAGCTGCTTCCATCCAAGGAATTCGATCAATTTCTGGATTAACCACCTCGACTTCATCATCGTCATCAGCAACACCATCGAAATCCCACAATTCTACATCAAGATGTTCATACGTTTCTTTCCAAGTACTGTGAGTTTTTGCTTCGATAATTTCTCTGAACGCAGACACAACTAGCACTTTTTGCATATAGTACAATTCATCATGTTCTTCAGAAATTCCAAGCGTGACTTTGGGTAGGACTTGAACAATGCGTGGCTGTCGGTAGTAAGTTAGTCTTTCCACTCTACTATTCGTGTTACATGAGCTAGTGAACTGATATAGTGTCATATTTTCAGCAAGACGAGGTCGATTCTGATATTTTGAAAAAGTTGACGATCCGTGATCACCATTTTCATTCAGGACTACAAATTCTTCTTTTGATATGTACAATGTGATAAACTGGCGTGAAGAATGATACAATGCTTTTCCTGTCAACAATCGCATAACCTCACAAGCAGATATATCTCTTTGGCCAATTAATTTCATTAATGTACGTTGAAGAGCAGTGGTCGCGTAGTTTGTAGGCTCAGATGTCTGCAATAATTCAGAGAAAATATCACGGAAAGATTGGGAAGTCGGCTCACTTTTGGAAGCGTATTTAGCCAAGTAGTTGACTACCATCTGAAGTGAAGTAACCACCTTACAGTCAGTATTGGCGCGCCAGACATGTGCCACAAATGGATTGTAATCATTGATTAATTCGTCATTTCTCTTTGGAGTGTACACCCAATCACCATTCTCGTTTTTCTCAAGATGAGACTCTTCTTCTATACTTTTTGGGTAACCAAATCGACAGGTAAAGCCACCACCATTCTTTTTCTGACAATAAATAGAATGCTGTGTGTGACGTTGAACACGATTTAATAATTGTGCCTTTTTCTCCACGTCACAAAACTCAATTGTTGAACCATATAATCTCGAAGGATGGATTACAGCAGGAGGTTCATTTTGATTAGGATTGACCGCAGATACAAGTTCATCGTAGAATTGTTTGTATGATGATATCTCATTCAAAGTTGCTTGATCAAATAGACGTATATCGGGAGCGTTCTCAATCCAAATCAAGCTATGTACATGTGGACTACCACGATGTTGATACTCAGTTCGATACCAAAAATCTTTCACTTTGAATTTTATATTTAAAATTTCCATGAGTATTTGCACTCGCGCCTCGAAATACTCGTCTGCAATTAGTGGATTGTCATTTAAAGATTTTTGCATGAATCTAGACATTTGGCTTTCATTACTTGTGATTTCTTGAGGAATCTTGAAGTACTTTTGCAAGCATGGCCACCATAGATCAGCAGAACTTAATGTTAGGAATAGGGTGGGTGCACCAAGACTTTCACACATAGATTGAAGTTCATTCCGGCGTTTAAACCAATATGCGTTTGTTCCTCGGATATGGGCACCATATGATAACAGCTTATTTAAAATGCTCGGATTTCTTTCAAATTCAATACGAAGTTGATCTATTGTCATCTCCTTGAGATCTGATTTCTTTGCCATAATCGCTCCGACATTGAGTGCCTCGTGTCTTTGAATTGTGTTTAGACAGAAATATCGGAATCTTTTGTCAGTTGCAAAACGGGAGTCCCTGAAGTGCATCAAATAATTGCACCACTGTTTGAAAGTCAGTTTTACTTGTCTTGTATGATCATTAAAATATGCTTTCCCACGTGGAAATAGATGAGGAAAAGCCATGACGATATATCCAGGAGTACGAAACTCGTCTATTGGATTGGGATGTCCAGGTGGCCATTCCAAAACTCGTTTTATTGATTCTTTTTGATTTTGGAAAGCTGTACTGCTTACAGCCGATTCAGTTACCAAACCGTCGTCTAATGAATCATTTAATTCACTGTCGATTTCTATCGTTGGAACTTGTTCCTCAATAGTGCCATCTATTGGTAAATCATTTAATGTGTCCATATCGATATTTATGTCATTGTAAAAGTCGTTGTTGTGTTTCAAAAATATCAAAGCATCAAGTATTTTTTGTCTGCGGACTCTGAATTCCAAAAATCCTTGTGATGTTGGTCTTCGAACAATAACAACGTTCAGAGTATTTGGTGCTCGGGGTAGAAAGTGTGTTATTTCAGACAAATCTTGCGCAATATTTATTCCATGGCCGTTATAAAATATCTGTCCACAAGAACGATACTGATACAGCCGAATAACTGGCTGAACTTTGGCAATGAGCATTTGCTCTGCTGGAGTTAAGTCTTGTAGCTGGGGTGGCACATCTCCTGGATCCATGTTGTTAAGATCTGTAAGAACATTTGGGTTTCTTCTGCAAATTGCACACATAAAGTCTTCTTTAAATTCTTGCAACGTTTTTGCTTTACAATTTGTGCAGGTTACATAATCCAGAGACTGAAGGGAATGATCAAATTTGTTTGCTAATACCAAATTTCTATTAATGTTCCTGGCGGTGAGATCAGAAGATGAAGCAGTCTGATGGCTACCACTGTTGTGCTGCCTAGTCGTCCGTGTTGATCTTGACAAGTTTGAACCTTTTGAAAATCGCGGCATTTCAAGTACGTTATATAAACTAACCCGATATTGTCCAAAGAAATCTACGTATGCAACACTGGCCAGAGGTAATTCCAAACACGACAAGCAGCAACAACAAACGCTCTGTCGTATACTATACTGCGGTTCTATGAAGAGGTATAGGCCTACATTACGTAAATTAAGCAGAACGTGAAATCCTAGCATTTCCTTCTGCGACAACCTTATAGGTTGTTTGCAAAATATTTTTAAAGTTTATTTTTCAATATAGAATAAGTACCTAAGTAAAATTATTTTTATTGTTCTAAGGTCACATTAACGTTTTAATTAAAAAAAGAACAAGAACAGTCACTGTTTCTCATATCAAAAACAAATCTTATGTGGTAGTTCTGCATGCGACATATTATGGGAATATAACACTTTCACATAATTCTGAACAATCCTCATCACCCTTCATCCTGATAAACTTCCACAATCTACAAATTCAATAGAACACAATATAAACTAAAACACTAATATTTAAGTGAAACTATCATTTGTAAACAAGACAACTTTGTTTACATTAAAACACGTTTTTTGTTCAATTGAAACCGAACTTAATTATTGTTAACATATGTTTTTCACACGTACATTAAAACAATAATGGTGTGGATTATAAACATAAACAAATGACGTCACTATTAAAACACGTGGTTTCGTTGTATTGAAACCCCACTTAACTGTTAGTGTTAGCATAAGGTTTTTAGACGAACATTAGAATATAAACGTTGTGGATCATAAACATAAACAAATTACGTCACTATTAAAACACGTGGTTTCGTTGTATTGAAACCCCACTTAACTGTTAGTGTTAGCATAAGGTTTTTAGACGAACATTAGAATATAAACGTTGTGGATCATAAACATAAACAAATTACGTCACTATTAAAACACGTGGTTTCGTTGTATTGAAACCCCACTTAACTGTTAGTGTTAGCATATGGTTTTTAGACGAACATTAGAATATAAACGTTGTGGATCATAAACATAAACAAATTACATCACTATCCCCAAAGTAATCATGTTCGTGTTATTATTTTTATGGAACTGTCAAAAACGTTCAAAACATGTTAGTTTCATTAATACAGGATTCGGGGTAGATGCTGCAGGATCCATGACGTCACACTAGTGGATAGATTCATTGACAAATTCATTACCATATCTCATATGTTTTAGTTTTAGGTAAATAAGCTGGCTGTCAGATTTTAATGGTAAGATTTTAGTACAACTATCCACCACTGTATTGTTGCGCTGTCCGTGCTGCAGCATGGCCTGTTTTTATAGGGGGGCCTTGGCTAGTTACGTCATTTGTTTATGTTTATGATCCATATAACTAAAGCTTCGTGTGGCCGTCTACAGTTCTCGAGCCGCAATGGCGTAGGCCTACTTTGGGCTCTTTTAATAAACAAATAGGCTGTTGTCTACAGCCACAACGATGTTTACAAATGTTAGCAAAATAAAAATAATGAAACACTGAACAAAATACACGTTGGATATAACTTTTTCTGTCGGTGATAAATATCCAATCATGTTTAAACTGAGATCTTAGATTAAAGGAGTAGACATACAGTGTAGGCCTACAATTAATCGCACACTTAAATAATACACAACAAGACGTTTAACAGCAGGGCAAATTGAAATTATAGAACAGAAACGGTATTGATCATTAAGAAAACTTCTAACAAAAAGATCGCAACAAAATTCAGAATTAATAGGCCACAAACATTGCCCACACTCCGCACTGCTAGCCTTTACTACTTCTTTCACCATTTTCTATGTCGTGGACATGTTTCCATCCCTTCTCATAGCATTTCAGCATTGCAGGTGCATTGATCTAACTGCTACGAACGGTTTCCAGTTCCCACACTCCACACTGCTCACCTTACTGATTACTTCATCTCTTCTTATGTCGCGGACCTGTTTCCCTCTCTTTTCATATAATGTTAAGAGTGTAGATACCTTAATCTAATGGTCATAAACAGATCCCATACTCCGAACAGCTCACCTTACTACTAACTTCACCACTTTCTACGCCACGGGTCTGTTTCCTTCCCTTCCAATAGCATTTTAGGATTGCAGATACCTTAATCTAATCGTCATAAACAGTTCCCACACTCCGGACAGCTCGCCTTGACTACTTCCTTCACCACTTCCTACGTCGTGGACCTGTTTTCCTCCCTTCCCATAGAATTTTAGGAATGCATATACCTTAATCTAATCGTCATAAACAGTTCCCGCACTCCGGACTACTCGCCTTGACTACTTCCTTCACCACTTCCTACGTCGCGGACCTGTTTTCCTCCCTTCCCATAGCATTTTAGGATTTCAGATACCCTAATCTAATCGTCATAAACAGTTTCCACACTCCAGACTGTTCACCTTTACTACTTCCTTGACCTCTTCATACGTCACGAACCTCAAGCTAGTGTCGTCATTTGATTATAGTACCTGGGGACCGATCTTTGCTCGGGGAAAATCATTAGTTCACTCTGAAAGCACCGTAGTATTGGAGATACATAAATCCACACATCTACATCCTACACAATTTCCTACGTCATGGACCTGTTTCCCTCCATTCCATTGCATTTAAAGATTGCAGATACCTTAATCTAATCGTCATAAACAGTTCCCACACTCCGGACTACTCGCCTTGACTACTTCCTTCACCACTTCCTACGTTGCGGACCTGTTTCCCTCCCTTCCCATAGCATTTTAGGATTGCAAATACCTTTATCTAATCGTCATAAACAGTTCCCACACTCCGGACAGCTCACCTTGACTACTTCCTTCATCACTTCCTACGTTGCGGACCTGTTTTCCTCCCTTCCCGTAGCATTTTAGGTTTGCTGATACCATAATCTAATAGTCATAAACAGTTCCCACGCTCCAGACAGCTCGCCTTGACTACTTCCTTCACCACTTCTTACGTCACGGACCTGTTTCCCTCCCTTCCCATAGCATTTTAGGATTGCCCATACCCTTATCTAATCGCCATAAACAGTTCCCTCACTCCTGACAGCTCGCCTTGACTACTTCCTTCACCACTTCTTACGTCGCGGACCTCTTTCCCTCCCTTCCCATAGCATTTTTGATTGCCCATACCCTTATCTAATCGTCATAATAGTTCCCGCACTCCGGACTACTCGCCTTGACTACTTCCTTCACCACTTCCTACGTCGCGGACCTGTTTTCCTCCCTTCCCATAGCATTTTAGGATTGCAGATACCCTAATCTTATCGTCATAAACAGTCCCCATACTCCGGACTGCTCGCATTTACTACTTCCTTCATATCACTTCCTACGTCACGGACCTGTTTCCCTCTATTCCCATAGCATTTTATGATTGCCTTTACTACTTCCTTCACTACTTCCTACGTCACGGACCTGTTTCCTTCCCTTCCCATAGCATTTTAGGATTGCAGATACCTTAATGTATTCGTCATAAACAGATCCTAGACTTCGCACTGCTACCCTTGACTACAATGTATCGAGTAATCTTAAGTATAATCTTTGCTCAATATTAACAAGTGATGTTTTTCCTTTTGTACTGTATTTGTAATTTCCTAGTATACTGTGGGTAGTTGGCTTATTATGAACACATGCTAAAACTTCAAATCTTTTGTTTACTTTTTACTTGTTATTTAATTCAGCCAACATGGTTACCTAGCAACCCATAAGACTAATGTTAAGAAAATGTGATTTTCAGTTTCATTTTTCTACGGATTCCTGAGAGACTTTTTTAACGCCATATAGATGTTGGCACTCACCGATATTGTCTTTATCACCATGCAAAATTTGAAAACGATTGATTCAGCCGTCTAGGAGGAGTTTGCGTATTACGAAATGCATAAAAGTCGACGTATAAGAGCTTCGCTCGCTTCGCTCGCTCCGCTCAACAATTCATTAATTTTATTAGCTTAAATCCAATCACTCAAAATGACAGCAAATCTTCAGTGCAAAATGTATGTACATGAACCCAATGACAACGTGTATCCCAAATAATGATCTATTTTGTTACATTGGAAACCCATTAGTATTCATGCACGGATGCCAGGATACATAATTGAGCGGAGCGAGCGAAGCGAGCGAAGCTCTTATACGTCGACTTTTATGCATTTCGTAATACGCAAACTCCTCCTAGACGGCTGAATCAATCGTTTTCAAATTTTGCATGGTGATAAAGACAATATCGGTGAGTGCCAACATCTATATGGCGTTAAAAAAGTCTCTCAGGAATCCGTAGAAAAATGAAACTGAAAATCACATTTTCTTAACATTAGTCTTATGGGTTGCTAGGTAACCATGTTGGCTGAATTAAATAACAAGTAAAAAGTAAACAAAAGATTTGAAGTTTTAGCATGTGTTCATAATAAGCCAACTACCCACAGTATACTAGGAAATTACAAATACAGTACAAAAGGAAAAACATCACTTGTTAATATTGAGCAAAGATTATACTTAAGATTACTCGATACATTGTAGTCAAGGGTAGCAGTGCGAAGTCTAGGATCTGTTTATGACGAATACATTAAGGTATCTGCAATCCTAAAATGCTATGGGAAGGGAAGGAAACAGGTCCGTGACGTAGGAAGTAGTGAAGGAAGTAGTAAAGGCAATCATAAAATGCTATGGGAATAGAGGGAAACAGGTCCGTGACGTAGGAAGTGATATGAAGGAAGTAGTAAATGCGAGCAGTCCGGAGTATGGGGACTGTTTATGACGATAAGATTAGGGTATCTGCAATCCTAAAATGCTATGGGAAGGGAGGAAAACAGGTCCGCGACGTAGGAAGTGGTGAAGGAAGTAGTCAAGGCGAGTAGTCCGGAGTGCGGGAACTATTATGACGATTAGATAAGGGTATGGGCAATCAAAAATGCTATGGGAAGGGAGGGAAAGAGGTCCGCGACGTAAGAAGTGGTGAAGGAAGTAGTCAAGGCGAGCTGTCAGGAGTGAGGGAACTGTTTATGGCGATTAGATAAGGGTATGGGCAATCCTAAAATGCTATGGGAAGGGAGGGAAACAGGTCCGTGACGTAAGAAGTGGTGAAGGAAGTAGTCAAGGCGAGCTGTCTGGAGCGTGGGAACTGTTTATGATGATTAGATTAAGGTATTTGCAATCCTAAAATGCTATGGAAAGGGAGGAAAATAGGTCCGCGACGTAGGAAGTGGTGAAGGAAGTAGTCTAGGCGAGTTGTCCGGAGTGTTGGAAATGTTTATGACAATTAGATTAAGGTATCAGCAAACCTAAAATGCTACGGGAAGGGAGGAAAACAGGTCCGCGACGTAGGAAGTGATGAAGGAAGTAGTCAAGGTGAGCTGTCCGGAGTGTGGGAACTGTTTATGACGATTAGATTAAGGTATTTGCAATTCTAAAATGCTATGGAAAGGGAGGAAAATAGGTCCGCGACGTAGGAAGTGGTGAAGGAAGTAGTCTAGGCGAGTTGTCCGGAGTGTTGGAAATGTTTATGACTATTAGATTATGGTATCAGCAAACCTAAAATGCTACGGGAAGGGAGGAAAACAGGTCCGCAACGTAGGAAGTGATGAAGGAAGTAGTCAAGGTGAGCTGTCCGGAGTGTGGGAACTGTTTATGACGATTAGATAAAGGTATTTGCAATCCTAAAGTGCTATGGGAAGGGAGGGAAACAGGTCCGCAACGTAGGAAGTGGTGAAGGAAGTAGTCAAGGCGAGTAGTCCGGAGTGTGGGAACTGTTTATGACGATTAGATTAAGGTATCTGCAATCTTTAAATGCAATGGAATGGAGGGAAACAGGTCCATGACGTAGGAAATTGTGTAGGATGTAGATGTGTGGATTTATGTATCTCCAATACTACGGTGCTTTCAGAGTGAACTAATGATTTTCCCCGAGCAAAGATCGGTCCCCAGGTACTATAATCAAATGACGACACTAGCTTGAGGTTCGTGACGTATGAAGAGGTCAAGGAAGTAGTAAAGGTGAACAGTCTGGAGTGTGGAAACTGTTTATGACGATTAGATTAGGGTATCTGAAATCCTAAAATGCTATGGGAAGGGAGGAAAACAGGTCCGCGACGTAGGAAGTGGTGAAGGAAGTAGTCAAGGCGAGTAGTCCGGAGTGCGGGAACTGTTTATGACGATTAGATTAAGGTATATGCATTCCTAAAATTCTATGGGAAGGGAGGAAAACAGGTCCACGACGTAGGAAGTGGTGAAGGAAGTAGTCAAGGCGAGCTGTCCGGAGTGTGGGAACTGTTTATGACGATTAGATTAAGGTATCTGCAATCCTAAAATGCTATTGGAAGGGAAGGAAACAGACCCGTGGCGTAGAAAGTGGTGAAGTTAGTAGTAAGGTGAGCTGTTCGGAGTATGGGATCTGTTTATGACCATTAGATTAAGGTATCTACACTCTTAAAATTATATGAAAAGAGAGGGAAACAGGTCCGCGACATAAGAAGAGATGAAGTAATCAGTAAGGTGAGCAGTGTGGAGTGTGGGAACTGGAAACCGTTCGTAGCAGTTAGATCAATGCACCTGAAATGCTATGAGAAGGGATGGAAACATGTCCACGACATAGAAAATGGTGAAAGAAGTAGTAAAGGCTAGCAGTGCGGAGTGTGGGCAATGTTTGTGGCCTATTAATTCTGAATTTTGTTGCGATCTTTTTGTTAGAAGTTTTCTTAATGATCAATACCGTTTCTGTTCTATAATTTCAATTTGCCCTGCTGTTAAACGTCTTGTTGTGTATTATTTAAGTGTGCGATTAATTGTAGGCCTACACTGTATGTCTACACCTTTAATCTAAGATCTCAGTTTAAACATGATTGGATATTTATCACCGACAGAAAAAGTTATATCCAACGTGTATTTTGTTCAGTGTTTCATTATTTTTATTTTGCTAACATTTGTAAACATCGTTGTGGCTGTAGACAACAGCCTATTTGTTTATTAAAAGAGCCCAAAGTAGGCCTACGCCATTGCGGCTCGAGAACTGTAGACGGCCACACGAAGCTTTAGTTATATGGATCATAAACATAAACAAATGACGTAACTAGCCAAGGCCCCCCTATAAAAACAGGCCATGCTGCAGCACGGACAGTGCAACAATACAGTGGTGGATAGTTGTACTAAAATCTTACCATTAAAATCTGACAGCCAGCTTATTTACCTAAAACTAAAACATATGAGATATGGTAATGAATTTGTCAATGAATCTATCCACTAGTGTGACGTCATGGATCCTGCAGCATCTACCCCGAATCCTGTATTATGAGCCGACCCCTCGCACCGCCCCCAGACGAACAACTTTTGGAAGCATGCCCCCCCCCCATAGTGACAGTGCGAGTGGCCGCCCCACATCCCTAACAAAATGAAAGGCCGTGGGTGAATATCAAAAAACAAACAGTTGTCAACAAAGCCTATAATTAATCTCAAAAATTCAACAAAATAACAAACAACAATAAACAACAAAGCAGCCATCCAAAGAATTATTTTATCAAAAATTTTAATGAAAAGGAATTTAGCCTACCCTTCTGAACTTACAAGAACTGGTACCAGTAACAAAATTAGGCCTAACAAATAAATAATTAAAAGTGGTAACTGTAAAAGGAAGGTAACAGTGGACTAAAACTTTAAATAAATAAATAACTTTCAAATAAATAAATAACAATTAGCTTAAAAATAAATAACAAATAATAAATTATTTGGGGGCCCCTTTAGAGATTTAAGTCTTTAAAAAAGCTGATATTTTCAAAAAATAACTTGCGTTAGGTGGCACTTTTCACATCACACTAGTGGCGGTGTTCCATCTGGATGTCGGAAAACATCACCTCCGGATGTTTGTATGGAGGGCGGCATAATGGTCCCCGGAGAAGCTGGGCCGTAGGCAGCCCAAGGAGGCAGAAGATGGCGTGTCCCTCCGGGCGACCCTCTCCGAGGACAGCGGCTGATGAAACCTCACATCCGGGACCTCATCTGACGACTGGCAAAACACTTAAACCATGTTCAAAATTCGCTGGCGTGGAAAATAAAGCAATTGTCTGAAGTAAAATATTTTGCCTTCAGAAAACGACAAAGTTTGACAGGTTAAATTGACAGTCGCTCGCCTTCTGCCGAAAATGTGCTCGGCAGCGGAAAAATAGCCCCGGGGTCTGCAGGACTGCTGCCAGACCCAAACCGATTGAGTTCCGGCGCAAAGCCAGTACTCGCACTATACAAAAACACTGAGGCGTGACATTGGTGGGACGCTTGGTGGGCATGTCACGGCTCAATTAATGAAACTAACATGTTTTGAACGTTTTTGACAGTTCCATAAAAATAATAACACGAACATGATTACTTTGGGGATAGTGATGTAATTTGTTTATGTTTATGATCCACAACGTTTATATTCTAATGTTCGTCTAAAAACCATATGCTAACACTAACAGTTAAGTGGGGTTTCAATACAACGAAACCACGTGTTTTAATAGTGACGTAATTTGTTTATGTTTATGATCCACAACGTTTATATTCTAATGTTCGTCTAAAAACCTTATGCTAACACTAACAGTTAAGTGGGGTTTCAATACAACGAAACCACGTGTTTTAATAGTGACGTAATTTGTTTATGTTTATGATCCACAACGTTTATATTCTAATGTCCGTCTAAAAACCTTATGCTAACACTAACAGTTAAGTGGGGTTTCAATACAACGAAACCACGTGTTTTAATAGTGACGTCATTTGTTTATGTTTATAATCCACACCATTATTGTTTTAATGTACGTGTGAAAAACATATGTTAACAATAATTAAGTTCGGTTTCAATTGAACAAAAAACGTGTTTTAATGTAAACAAAGTTGTCTTGTTTACAAATGATAGTTTCACTTAAATATTAGTGTTTTAGTTTATATTGTGTTCTATTGAATTTGTAGATTGTGGAAGTTTATCAGGATGAAGGGTGATGAGGATTGTTCAGAATTATGTGAAAGTGTTATATTCCCATAATATGTCGCATGCAGAACTACCACATAAGATTTGTTTTTGATATGAGAAACAGTGACTGTTCTTGTTCTTTTTTTAATTAAAACGTTAATGTGACCTTAGAACAATAAAAATAATTTTACTTAGGTACTTATTCTATATTGAAAAATAAACTTTAAAAATATTTTGCAAACAACCTATAAGGTTGTCGCAGAAGGAAATGCTAGGATTTCACGTTCTGCTTAATTTACGTAATGTAGGCCTATACCTCTTCATAGAACCGCAGTATAGTATACGACAGAGCGTTTGTTGTTGCTGCTTGTCGTGTTTGGAATTACCTCTGGCCAGTGTTGCATACGTAGATTTCTTTGGACAATATCGGGTTAGTTTATATAACGTACTTGAAATGCCGCGATTTTCAAAAGGTTCAAACTTGTCAAGATCAACACGGACGACTAGGCAGCACAACAGTGGTAGCCATCAGACTGCTTCATCTTCTGATCTCACCGCCAGGAACATTAATAGAAATTTGGTATTAGCAAACAAATTTGATCATTCCCTTCAGTCTCTGGATTATGTAACCTGCACAAATTGTAAAGCAAAAACGTTGCAAGAATTTAAAGAAGACTTTATGTGTGCAATTTGCAGAAGAAACCCAAATGTTCTTACAGATCTTAACAACATGGATCCAGGAGATGTGCCACCCCAGCTACAAGACTTAACTCCAGCAGAGCAAATGCTCATTGCCAAAGTTCAGCCAGTTATTCGGCTGTATCAGTATCGTTCTTGTGGACAGATATTTTATAACGGCCATGGAATAAATATTGCGCAAGATTTGTCTGAAATAACACACTTTCTACCCCGAGCACCAAATACTCTGAACGTTGTTATTGTTCGAAGACCAACATCACAAGGATTTTTGGAATTCAGAGTCCGCAGACAAAAAATACTTGATGCTTTGATATTTTTGAAACACAACAACGACTTTTACAATGACATAAATATCGATATGGACACATTAAATGATTTACCAATAGATGGCACTATTGAGGAACAAGTTCCAACGATAGAAATCGACAGTGAATTAAATGATTCATTAGACGACGGTTTGGTAACTGAATCGGCTGTAAGCAGTACAGCTTTCCAAAATCAAAAAGAATCAATAAAACGAGTTTTGGAATGGGCACCTGGACATCCCAATCCAATAGACGAGTTTCGTACTCCTGGATATATCGTCATGGCTTTTCCTCATCTATTTCCACGTGGGAAAGCATATTTTAATGATCATACAAGACAAGTAAAACTGACTTTCAAACAGTGGTGCAATTATTTGATGCACTTCAGGGACTCCCGTTTTGCAACTGACAAAAGATTCCGATATTTCTGTCTAAACACAATTCAAAGACACGAGGCACTCAATGTCGGAGCGATTATGGCAAAGAAATCAGATCTCAAGGAGATGACAATAGATCAACTTCGTATTGAATTTGAAAGAAATCCGAGCATTTTAAATAAGCTGTTATCATATGGTGCCCATATCCGAGGAACAAACGCATATTGGTTTAAACGCCGGAATGAACTTCAATCTATGTGTGAAAGTCTTGGTGCACCCACCCTATTCCTAACATTAAGTTCTGCTGATCTATGGTGGCCATGCTTGCAAAAGTACTTCAAGATTCCTCAAGAAATCACAAGTAATGAAAGCCAAATGTCTAGATTCATGCAAAAATCTTTAAATGACAATCCACTAATTGCAGACGAGTATTTCGAGGCGCGAGTGCAAATACTCATGGAAATTTTAAATATAAAATTCAAAGTGAAAGATTTTTGGTATCGAACTGAGTATCAACATCGTGGTAGTCCACATGTACATAGCTTGATTTGGATTGAGAACGCTCCCGATATACGTCTATTTGATCAAGCAACTTTGAATGAGATATCATCATACAAACAATTCTACGATGAACTTGTATCTGCGGTCAATCCTAATTAAAATGAACCTCCTGCTGTAATCCATCCTTCGAGATTATATGGTTCAACAATTGAGTTTTGTGACGTGGAGAAAAAGGCACAATTATTAAATCGTGTTCAACGTCACACACAGCATTCTATTTATTGTCAGAAAAAGAATGGTGGTGGCTTTACCTGTCGATTTGGTTACCCAAAAAGTATAGAAGAAGAGTCTCATCTTGAGAAAAACGAGAATGGTGATTGGGTGTACACTCCAAAGAGAAATGACGAATTAATCAATGATTACAATCCATTTGTGGCACATGTCTGGCGCGCCAATACTGACTGTAAGGTGGTTACTTCACTTCAGATGGTAGTCAACTACTTGGCTAAATACGCTTCCAAAAGTGAGCCGACTTCCCAATCTTTCCGTGATATTTTCTCTGAATTATTGCAGACATCTGAGCCTACAAACTACGCGACCACTGCTCTTCAACGTACATTAATGAAATTAATTGGCCAAAGAGATATATCTGCTTGTGAGGTTATGCGATTGTTGACAGGAAAAGCATTGTATCATTCTTCACGCCAGTTTATCACATTGTACATATCAAAAGAAGAATTTGTAGTCCTGAATGAAAATGGTGATCACGGATCGTCAACTTTTTCAAAATATCAGAATCGACCTCGTCTTGCTGAAAATATGACACTATATCAGTTCACTAGCTCATGTAACACGAATAGTAGAGTGGAAAGACTAACTTACTACCGACAGCCACGCATTGTTCAAGTCCTACCCAAAGTCACGCTTGGAATTTCTGAAGAACATGATGAATTGTACTATATGCAAAAAGTGCTAGTTGTGTCTGCGTTCAGAGAAATTATCGAAGCAAAAACTCACAGTACTTGGAAAGAAACGTATGAACATCTTGATGTAGAATTGTGGGATTTCGATGGTGTTGCTGATGACGATGATGAAGTCGAGGTGGTTAATCCAGAAATTGATCGAATTCCTTGGATGGAAGCAGCTGCAGTTCCTCATAATGTGGTAGCCGAACACGTCCATCCAGGTGAAAGAGAAGTTGATCGGGACTATGATTGGTTTGAGCGTATTTCTGCATATGACAATATACATGACAATTTAAATTTTGTTAAACATGTAAGTAAAGCTACTCAGCTAGGAAGAGTACGGGCTAATAGTTCTGAAGTTTTGTTGAATCAAGAACAACAACAAATAATTGATCAATTGAAACAGCAACTGAATGGCCAAACAAATATAAAAAGAAGCTTGATTATAGGACCCGCTGGTGTTGGGAAGTCTGTAGTTATAAATGAGATTATCAAAACAACGGAATCGACCTATGGTGACGGTAGTGTTCTCATATTAGCACCAACTGGTTGTGCTGCTTCAAATGTTAATGGCCAAACAATTCACTCAGCACTAAGACTAAATATCCGAAATTTTAATGAGCTACAGGGTGAAAATGAACGAAATCTTCAAATTTTGTTCGAAAACGTCCGTGTCGTAGTTTGCGATGAAATATCTATGTGTGGGCAGAAGCTACTAGCAATGATCGACAAACGCTTACGTCAAGCCAAACCTGAAGACCAAGATGAAGTGTTTGGTGGTCTTATCTATGTGGTGATATGGCGCAGTTACTACCGGTGCAAGATCGAGCTCTATTCATGCCAGCTGATCTTTCAAACCAGTGGTATACACATGGACGTTTTGTATACGAGCACATCCAAAAAGTTTTTCAACTAAAAACTATCATGCGTCAAGCTGGTGAAGAACAAAGTCATTTTCGTGATGTTCTTAATAACATTGCTCATGGAAAAATTACAGAGGAAGATTACAAGTTCTTTTCTTCAAGATTCATATCGAAAAACACCGAAAAGATCGCTGACTTTTGCAACGCTGTTCGTATCATGGCAAGAAAAGAAGATGTGGCTACTTACAACCTTAAGGAATTGGCTAAGCTACAAAGTCCTGTGGCATTCATTCGTGCCATAAACAAACCTTTAATAGCCGCAACAGCGAGTTCTGATGAATGTCAAGCTCTTGAAAACACCCTCAGATTAGCCAAAGGTTGTAAAGTAATGTTACGCCACAACTTATGGACTGATGCAGGCTTAGTAAATGGTGCTGTTGGCACTGTTCAAGATATTGTATACGAACGTGAAGATGGCCTATCACATTTGGAAATGCAGCCTTTATGTGTATTAGTTGAGTTTAGTAATTATAGAGGACCCACATTATACAATAATGTGGTACCGATTGTCCCTGTTGTAACCAAATTTGTAAAACGAGGCATAAAATGTACCCGAAAACAATTTCCTTTGACACTTGCCTATTCTCTCACAATCCACAAATCTCAAGGCATGACCCTGGACCAAGCAGTTATTGATATTGGGCCAAGGGAATTTAGTGCTGGGTTAACATACGTTGCAGTGAGCCGCGGCCGAACGATTGATGGGCTGCTTTTCGACCCAGGATTTACCAAAGAACGGCTTATGAGCATTAACAAAAGCTCGGTCTGGATAAAGAAACAAGTCGAAGATCAACGTTTAGAATCACTTTTATAAAAAAATTTTAGTATTGCTGTATTTTGAAATGTTCACTTTATTGAAATTAGCTTTCCAATCAATCAAATTCATATTATATTTAATCCATGTTCAATTGTTTCACAAAATATATTCATCTAATTGGCTGGTTATTGTTGTTTTTTTTCTGAAGGTTTTTAAAAGAATGCTGTTTATTTTGTGTTTTCATTGATACTTATCATCACATTAAGTTAAACTGTTATGTAGTTATCAGTTAGCAAAATGGTAGAAGCCAAAACGTTTTGGGTTAAATTCTGTTATCACTAGCTAGCTGGAACTGTACTACCCTGTTTGAGAAAAAGTAAATAAACTAGAGGTTTTACTAAGATCTATTTTTTTTAACTATTTTAATCACTCTAAAATGTATCTCTACAACAATTATTGTTTTTTATTTGAAATTGTTGGTAAAAATAATGTTGAAGCCTAAAATAATGGAGAGGGACTTTGGCAATATGCACTGATGACTCCGCTCAATTTTGTGGAAGCGTCTGCGAACGCCACCTAGTTTAAATTGAATTTAAATTTTTGTTATACATTTTTGTGTAAAAATAATGTTGTACAGTGAAACTGTGTTGTTTGTACCTGAGAGAGTTTTATAGAACATTGCCAAACCTTCAGTTGAACCCGCACAATATTATTAGATTATCTTGAACAAAATCTGAAGAACAACGTAAAGCTTGGTCTGTTTCCAGGCGGTATAAATCTTGTTTTCTTGCCAAACAATCTAAATAGAATAACACGGAATATTATTTCGGAATGTATTGCAGCTAAGCTGATAAAAAAGTGGTAAGATAATGATACAAAATATTTACAAGACGTTTTGTTAATAAGGAAAGAATAACAGACAATGTTAAAATAATGTCTTATTATAGCAAACATTGAGTTACTTGTGTTGTTTTATCTGCAATCGTTATAGATTCTTAAGGCACGGTTAAACAACATATTTTTCTAAAAGCAGACGTTTAAAAGAATTTACAATTCGTCCCTCCGCCACATGAAAAGTTTTAAAATGACACCTCAAGGATGGTAATGTAAAATAACTGGAAAAGTGATAATACAAAAACCCCTTTTTCCTACTCCAGTTTGCTGGTGAAAATAGTATAAATAGGAAAAATTTGGAAAAATTTGTGAAGCAAGATGAAACGTATCTTTAGTTGCCAAATTTTTACGAAAATAATCGTATTACAGTGGTTTAGTTATCTTTACTTTCACTCCAGTTCAAAGATTTCCTAGACTCGAAAGAGGAGCACGGAGAGCGGAGAGCGGAGGGCGGAAAAATGGTTAACATCGCTCCGCTTCTAGGAAAACAGTAACATTAAATTGCCTAAGACAAGAGGGGTCTGCTCTCCGCGTTCCGCTCTCCGCACTCCGTTTCCGCGCCTAGGAAAGGCCCTTTGCCACACGAGTTAATTCGGTTAAATGTTTTAAAGTGAAGTCATTACAATTTATCCTACTTGGTGGTGTTTGAACATAAGTTAACCAGAGTCGTTTTAAAATACAGTACAAACACAATTATATTCTATCCTTTAGTGTGAAGAGTGTTTGAGGATAAGTTTTCATGAATTAAATCTGGAAAAAGCATTAACACTTTGCCCGAGAACCTTTTGTGTGTACGTTGATTCAACTTTCATTAACTTACTTACGTATATTGCCATTAGCTGTATGGGCTATTAATTAACAGCTGTGACTAAGGAAAATGTCAGCCTTGGTCGGTAACAAGACTACAGTCATCCTACACTCATCTCCATTCATAATTGACTTAAAATGCCTACATTCGTACGGTTGCTTTTTCAAAGTTAAGTATAAAGAATTATTCACCCATCTCATTGGCTTATACACAGTTGGGTAACGTTAAAACTATCTTTGATGCGAAGATTTTAAAAATATATTTTTAAATCAAATTCACAACTAAAAAGTATATATCAGCACATTTAATGCAAATGTAACTAGGCGCAACTGACTGATGAAAACAGGAGAGTGGTGTAGGCAAATTCATCTATGACTCTAGTACCTCATCCATTTATAACACACATTTATTTATGAGTGGTCCATTTATAACACTGCTTCCCGACTGGTATTTGAGATACATTCGACTTTTATATTGAAGCGATCCTTTTGATTTTGAAAACGTAATAAATAAAGTGACTATATGAGACATACAATAGTTATTTGTGCAACTAGTGAGAAAAGTGAGCAATTGACTCACTCGAGAGAAATCCTTACTCACGAGCCGTAGGCGAGTGAGGAATGGTTTCTCGAGTGAGGCAATTGTACTTTGAACTCGAGTTGCACATTATACTTTTCCTACAATTACCATAAAACAAATAAATTGGTGATGAAACATAACCTATTTTTACACAGAAGTGAACCTTAAATATAACATTTAATGTGAAGTGACAAATACAACAGTACAACAGCTGACCAGCTGATTTACAGCCATCCATTCATTTTGCTGTCTTAACTGCTCCTCATTACCATCACATTTTAATGTATTTTGTTCTGGGGCAAACACAAATATACTTTCAAATAACATTAATTGGTCACTCCGGTTGTCTTAAAGAGAATCTACATACAATACGATATAGTTTTGACTATGTTATGATTCAGTACACTTCTTTATTCGTTTGTAAATAAATCATTATTAAATATTCGTTCATATAGTGGTGAAATTAATTCATACAGATTACACACCCTATATATTTAATAATATATTTAGTTTTGAATATGTTATGATACAACACACTTCATCATTCGTTTGTAAATAAAACTTATCAAATATTCGTTCATATAGTGGTGAAATTAATTCATACAGATTAAACATCGCTAACATATGTGTAGAATCTATCCAATACGGACGATATGCAAATTATGCAAATTATTAGATATAAAAATAATACAAAATATATGAACACAACTCTTAATACATGTTTATTTCTTAATAAGAAATGTGTATAAATTAAATAAGTATAGACTAGTGTCCCTGTTGCACGCTCTATCCAATGACACCAAAAACATGTCAATCGGTTCAGTAGTTTCGGAGGAGTAATTGTCACAAAAAACCTGCTTGCGTATTAAATAAGTACTAGTGTACATTTTGCTCGAATTCGAGCAATTGTAAAGTATTACAGGATTTATATCTGCCAACGTATTTCACGCGCATACTACGTTGCCTGCATGTTACGCGCTCACTATTTCGTGCCTTCACGTTGCAAATCTGGAGTGAGACAAAGTAATTAGAGTGAGACAATGTTAACATTGAATTGGCCACTTTGCTTTTTCAAATCAGTGAGAGAACATGAACATTGTTAGGTAACTGTAGGAAAAGTACAATTTACCGTCAATATCATAAATATAGACTAAAAATGGCTGATTAAGTCTTTTACTAGGGTCCCTGTTGCTCGAATTCGAGCAATTGCTAAGTATGACAGGTGTTATTTTAAAACGAATAACAGTCATAATTTCTCATGATTCGACTCAAAGATTATGGTAATACGGTAATACTCAGGATGTAAATAACAGATTATATCAATTTATCCAGGCTCTCTGGCTTTTAGCGAATTTCCCATATAGGGAATAAGCTATTACCGTAGTACTCATGGTAAGACCTGGACGCGGGACCGATTTTTTTTCGTTTCGAGGTCCCTAGAGGCCAAAAACACCATCCGTATAAATTCATATATATATATATCTATATATTTATATATTTATATATATGTGTGTCCGTTAGCACGATAACTCGAGCAAAAATGATCCGATTTTGATGAAATTTGGTACAAACGTGTAAGCCTACGTTTATTCGAACGAGTTCGCGATCCAGCATGATCGGACCATGGGAACGGGGGTTTACGGGGGGTTTTATGGGGTAAAAATAGGTTTTTCGCATTTTTGACCCAAAAAACATAAAATTTAGCAATTTCTTTCCAAACCATTTTGTAGAGCTTAAAAAAACAAATAATTTAGTATATTGAAGCGTTATTATGTGCCTAATGGTTACGGAGAAAATTCCAAAAAATTGTAAATTTAAAATTCCCATGTTATTCTTATGGAGAATAAGTAAACTGTTGTAGTTTGCTAATTTATGAACATATTTTGATCAAATTTGGAAAATGTTTTTATTTCTTACTAACTATTAACATAAAAAAAACAGTTTTACCTCCCTGATGCAGCAAACCTAAGTACTTGTTAAACTAATTCTATTTCAATCGGGAATAAATGTTATATTTTTAAGTAGACATTTCAGTGTAAATCAAATCAGTCAAATGGAAATTCGCTTAGTCTGCAGGTTCGCTGCGGCGGGGTATTTTCCATTGTAATATTTATGCCAACCCGAATTCAAATAGTAAATACTAGTGTACACGTTGCTCAAATTCGAGCAATTGCAAAGTATTACAGGAGTTATTTCGAAACGAATAACAGTCATATTTACAATGAGTTCAAAAGAGTCAACTCAAACATTACCGGTTGGTGTGTAACACAGACCATGTTTATCTTCGTTATTGATAAACCTAAAGCATTCCGGCCGGTTTTCTCCTTCTCAAAATGCCTCGCTGTACAGGCAACACAGGTCATTGATAGAGGGCCAATTGAGAACAAAAAGTCGTTTTGGGGTAGTGTCAGGGCGCATTTATAACTTAATAGTTGAGATTGTCCAGGGTCAGGTGCTGACTTGATGAGTTAAGCCTATTACGCGCCACGGTTCTGTAGCTACGGTCGTTATCACGATTACGCCTCCTGTCTATGTTTCGTTGTCTTCACGTCGTAGGCATTTAAAAGAAAAAAAACAACAATTAAACTCATTATAGCTACACAAAACAACGATAAATGCACAAATTTGAGATACAACCATACTAACACGATCCGTCTTGGGGGTTATGTTTACACAAACTCAAATACTGTAGTAAATACATGTACTCAATGCGTTTCATTGGATTGAAAAATAAAATAAATAACAGCAATTAAATTATACAGCTGATCAAAATGTAAACAATTGTGTTCTCAATAAGGATAACATGGGAACTTTCAAAGCCAATGGGGCAGAGGCCAAGGGACTTTTTCAAAAATGTAAGGCCAGTTTGCAAATCTACGCGACACGCTCTTTCCAATGAGACGTCAATGGATAAAATCGGTTAAGAAATGGCGGAGGAGTTCAACCGACAAAGTTTCATGTAGCGTATTAATTATATAGATTTCATTTCAACCAATTCAGTAAATAGGCCAGTCAAATCGTACATAAAAAGAGGCTAAAATCGCAAATCGTGATGTATTGCTGCATTTTTAATATGTTGTTGGGACCAGTTAGGGTAACTCAAAACCAAGTTTGCAGCTTTGAGATCCCTGTGCTCCCTGCGTAATAAGTAAAATATTACAAAATTAATGTATTTTTTTAAGTTTTTGGTTTATAACTTATTAACAGTGCATTTTTCTTAATACTATTCAAATGTAATAATTAAAGTACATAAAATTTCCAACAATTTAAGCATAGTTTCATTATTGTGTGTCAAATAGTTTTTGAGAAATGATTTTTCAAATATTACAAATTTGTTTAATTAATTACCATAATTTACATTTTTCCTAGGTTGGACCCACAAAAATTGTGTAATACCCACATTATGGCAAAATTCTTAAAAACTGCTTTTGTAGTAAATTTTATTGGCTTTCGTTTTATCACAAAGCTAAGTCTCTACCTCAAACACTTTTCTGAAAACTATACAAATAATAATTTATGAATATCACGATTTTTTCATTTAACGAGCTTAATTGTTTTTACAACATGTGTAAGTTATTAATAGATAAAAAATGTTACTATGTTTTAGCAAATAAAAAAAAAAATAATATACATTTGTGTAAAAACAACTTACAGTAAATATTACCACCGCAGAAAATGATCAAATATATCGGTCTCGGCACTAAGCATTACCGTTCTACCTATGGTAATAGCTACTTCCTATCAGTAAGTAAAAAAGAAGAATGTATGTTAAATTAGTGTTTGATTTCTATTATACTTGTTTTATGTTAAGTTTTAGATATAGTTTTTGACGCCATTCCATGTACTGATTTATGTACAATATGAAAGAAAGACTATTTGATTTGATTTGAACACAATCGTTGCGTCTACTACTACGGTATATATTTTTTTTGCTGTTTCAAATATGTATATGATGCATTTTAACTACAATAGTACAGGTTCTACATCAATAAGACTCATACTGATTGCTGATGTACTTTTTCTCACAGCATCTTTTCCGATAGCCTGAAAGACGACCTCCTGTTGTTGTGTCAACCTTGTTCACTGGTTAAAAGGACAAGTACGTCACTTGCAGGATTTTGTTTTAAACAAATGGAAAAATCACTTTTTTAAGTTAAAAAGGCTAAAGTTAAGCTGTGTTTTGATCTTCTATTTATATCTATGGGGTGAATATTATTTATTTTGTACTGTATTGAAATTGGTCCCGGGTCCAGGTCTTACCATGAGTACTACGGAAATAGATCATTCCCTATATAGGAAATTTGCTAAAACTTTATAATTTCGTTTATTTAGATGTCGAAAAAATATCATTATTTATACACATCCAGGACTGATTTACTTTTTAAACTTCAAATTCCCAGAGGCCAAAAACGCCTTCCGTTCAAGTGTATGTAAATGTGTGTGTAGGTCCATCAGCACATGAACTAGAGTAAAACTCATCCGATTTTGATTAAATTAAAAGCAAATGTTATGAACCAGTATGATCGTACTAAAGGGTACGGGGTTTTATGGGATTAAAATAGGTTTCCCCATTCTCATCCTAAAAATTTCTCCTAGGAAGCTAGAGAAAAGTGCCTAATTGCTTTGTATGGTGGCAACACATTCCACGATGAATTCGAAAACCTTCGGTTCCGCCTGTTTGTAAAGGCAGCAGCCCGCGCTAAGGTAAACTTTTCACGCTTGCCCCCCACCCAAGATGCAGCTTCCTTCCACTTATTTTGAACATACCACCAAGTGCAAAAATGGTTAGGGATTGAAAAGGAGTGGGGTTGGTCAAATAGCACAGCAGGATTGGTTCCAGTGACAACAACATGCAGTCCAGCTCCATTCAACCTTCTGAAACTAGTTTCATGTAGGTGCAAAAAGGGATGCAAGGGTGCTTGCACATGTTGGAAGGACGGGATAAAGTGTTCACCATTATGTACTCCTTGCTCTGCTAAGAACTGCCAAAATGTCACATTACCATTTATTGAAGAGGATGAAGATGACCCTGACGATAATATGCATTTTCCCGAAGATTTTGAATCAGGAAACATTTCTAATACCTTGCCTTCAGTGTCCAAAAAGCCAAAATATTAATTATAAGAATGTTTTGTCATAATTTATCTTTAAATATAACTTTAAACCTTAAATATGTTTTTCCTTATTTCGTTTTTACCACTTAATGATTGGGGGCATTATTTAAACTCATTAAAACAACAAATCGTGATATTCATAAATTATTATTTGTATAGTTTTCAGACAAGTCTGGAAGGTACAGACTTGGCTTTGTGATAAAACGAAAGCCAATATCATTTACTACAAAAGCAGTTTTTAAGAATTCTGCCATAATATAGGTATTACACAATTTTTGTGGGTCCAACCCAGAAAAAATGTAAATTATGGTAATTACTTTAAAATAATTGTAATATTTCAAAAATCATTGCTCAAAAACTATTTGACACACAATAATGAAACTATGCTTAAATTTTTGGAAACTTTATGTACTTTAATTATTACATTTGAGTAGTATTAAGAAAAATGCACTGTTAATAAGTTATAAACCAAAAACTTAAAAAAATACATTAATTTTGTAATATTTTACTTATTACGCAGGGAGCACAGGGATCTCGAAGCTGCAAACTTGGTTTTGAGTTACCCTAACGGGTCCCAACAACATATAAAAAATGCAGCAATACATCACGCTTTGCGATTTTATTGTCCAATTTGACTGGCCTAAAATGTTTATAGCAAACTGTTAAATTAGCAAACTTATTTACTGTTTACAATTAACATATGTTCTTCTTCTCACTTTTAATTTCTGACAACAGCTGGAGTTTCATAACAATTTTTGTTTCCCATGTTAATTTTATGGAGAAATACGAAACTTTAAAGGGCCCCAGGGCCTCACTCTCTAATTATTTCCCTAAAAAAAAGTTTCCTGCACAACTTCACGTTACGCTCTATCCAATGACACCAAAAACATGTCAATCGGTTCAATAGTTTCGGAGGAGTAATTGTCACAAAAAAACCTGCTTGCGTATTAAATAAGTACTAGTGTACATTTTGCTCGAATTCGAGCAATTGTAAAGTATTACAGGATTTGCAAACCAATAACAATCATACTAAGCTTTCAACAAAAACACACCTACCTTCCCTGTAGCAGCAAACCTAAGTACTCATATTAAAATTAACTTAATGTTATTTAAATAGGACAAAAAATTACCATTTTCAGGGAATATCATTCTAGAATTAAGCCAGGTAAATGGGAATTCGCTTAGTCTAAAGCTTTGCTGCGGATACACAATTTTAATAACAGTAATGATTGAAGAATCTGAATTATTACTTATATCCTTGAATTTATCTAATAATTATTTCCTGTAAAATATTATTACAGCAGCTCAAAAATATTGGAACAGACTCGGTCAACGAATGACGTAACTGAAAGAATCCCATGCTAATGACATTAACATATAGTTTGACAGTTCCATTTAATCAATTTTAAATGTTTACATTAAGGCGAAAGACACATTTTATTTATGTTTATGATCCATACCGTTCCTGTTCTAATAATCATGCAGTATTTAATATGTTTGGACCAGCTGTGTGAAATTGTGAAATCAAAATAAATTTGACAAAAAATTAGTTCTGCTTGTTTACATTTTTTTAATTTTGTGGGTTTGTTCTTTGTTACCATGGATATTATCAATAAATATTTCACTTTTCTGACAACAGCTGGAGTTCCATAACAAATTTTGTTTCCCATGTTAATCTTATGGATAAATACGAAACTTTAAAGGGCCCCAGGGCCAAAAACATGTCAATCGGTTCAGTAGTTTCGGAGGAGTAATTGTCACAAAAAACCTGCTTGCGTATTAAATAAGTATAGACTAGTGTCCCTGTTGCTCGAATTCGACCAATTGCTAAGTATTACAGGCGTTATTTTAAAACAAATTTCAACCAAGTCAGAAAATATTTGTAGCAAACTGTTAAATTGGCAAACTTATTGACTGTTTACAATTAACATATATGCTCTTCTCACTTTTGATTTCTGACAATAGCTGGAGTTTCATTACAATTTTGGTTCCAATGTTAATCTTATCGAGAAATACGAAAATTTAAAGGGCTCCAGGGCCTCACTCTCTCATTATTTCCCTAAAAAGAAAGTTTCCTGCACAACTTCACGTTACGCTCTTTCCAATGACACCAAAAACATGACAATCGGTTCAGTAGTTTCTAAAGGAGTAATTGTCACAAAAAATCTGCTTGCGTATTAAATAAGTACGAGGTGTTAGCCCGTCCTACGTACGGGAGTAGTCAGTTAAAACGGTGTAGGCCTATAATTCAGAACAGCTAGTTTACTCGTATAAAGACAAATTTTATTGCAGCCTACAGTAGAAAGAGTAATTATCAACTGAGAAGTGTTTAGGCCTAGTCAATGATATCACCTTCCATCACATACCTACCTCTTCCATAATCAATATCACCACAATACAATTACTCATACTATACACAATTTCCAGTAGGTCTGAATTGAAACTCCCTAAAATAAAACGAAAACATCCAATAAAATTCACAGTTCAAGCACTCAAAAACATTGATTGTAAACAAAAAGCTGCCAAGATGAATTAAAAAATGTAAAAATTGTGATTTTTCTACCCTTTCCAAAAAAGTTGAGCAGTAAAATAATTTGCTTTTTTTCTTCTTTAACTCGTGACAGAGCCTCGACTTGTACACATCGATGGTGTTACATATCTCGGTGGTCTACTAATCTTACTTATTTTCTATAATCAATGACAAAATCAGAGTAAATAACCTCATAGTTCTTTAGGGCATTTTTATAACTAACCAGCTGTTAGTTAGAACAAATTATATTGCTCTAAAACAAATCGAAGATTACAAAGATTGCTTTAAAAAATAATTTGAACATCCTAGTATTTTACTATGTATATTAAATTAATCTGTCATCCTCTTACAGAAGAATTGAACGTATCAATGATTAGCATTACACATAGTATAAATAAGTCAACCCTAAGTATGTCTTTAAATTTTTATCCAAATGCTGAATTTGTGACACAAAAGCTGACTGTTTACAGCTGTTATGTTAAGCAAATTATTTTATGCCAAAAACTAGTTTAGAATCTTAGCGTCGGCTGCTAGTCTTTTTAAAGATTAAAACTTAATTTCTAAAAAACTGGGACCCTAAACTAAAATTATGGCTTTGACATTTCCTAGTTCTCAAAATTATCTTTCTTTCAACACAAAAACCATGAAAATCCGTCGAGTGGTTAATTCAGAATCTTGAAATAAAAAAACACTGTTTCGTTTTAATATTATAGATAGACTAGCTGTAACCCGCGGGCTTTGCCCCGTTTAACTTCTTAATTTTCAAGATTATCTCGTTCGCATGGCTCAATCACGTCCTGGTTGAAGTTTGTTCGCTACGCTCACTCACCTTTAGGTTGGAGCTCGTTCGCTACGCTCACTCACCTTTAGGTTGGAGCTCGTTCGCTGCGCTCACTTGCCTTCAGGTTAGCTCGTTCGCTACGCTAACTCGCCTCCAGGTTGAAGTTCGTTCGCTACGCTCACTCACCTTTTGGTTGCAAATTAGCTGTTGTCATAAATGTAAAAGAAATAATAGTGCTGCACCCTGTTGGTAATCCTTGTAACTTTAATGCTATTGAACATCATAGAACATAACCAACTTGTTTAATTGAAACAGCTGTTAAGATTCAATAATTCCATTTCTCATAAAGTTAACATGGGAAACTCCAGAGCCACTGGGGCGGAGCCCGAAAGGATTTTTGAAATAATAATATGCCTATATGTTAATCGGGAATGTGAGCTATCATCATGCCAAATTTCAGCCCAATCCGACCAGTATTTTTCGCGTTCACTTGTCACAAACATACATCCATACATCCATACATCCATCCATCCAAACTTTCTCATTTATAATATTAGTAGGATAGATAGATATTTCCTTTTTGTGATCATATGTTTCAGGTTCAATTATAAGATCTCATGCTATTTACTCGCGAGGGTCAGCCGATACATCGTCGTCTTTAAATTTAATATTAGAATTAATACTAGCCTCAGGCTTCACAAGTCTGTGTAGATTTATATCTGTATTAAATTGGTCCTTGACGTCAAAATTCAATATTCACACTTGACAAAAATATAGCATTTCAAACTATGAAAAAAACCTGGTTAACTTGGTAGGAAACCTTTGGAACGATGTTGGTAGATTAATCTTATCAAACTATCTCCGGTGTTAAATTGAACGCTTTTATCACACTGCAACATACTACTCTTGGGGTTTCACCATCTTTGTCAATTACTTTTATACTTTATAACAAAATTAACTGACGTTACTTCATATAATTTAGGCTGTTTTAAAATAGACTACCAAATCTTTTGTAGATTGAGCATTTGAAGGTTGTCATTACACATTTTAAACAGCTGTGAAATCATTCTTTACAAATTACAAACGTACTTATCTTAAAAAAAACCTATACAAATAAACAGTAAACTGTATGATGAATTAGATTCAAACAAACGCAACATGTTTGAAACAACACACAGTTGCTTAAGTATTTTCTGAAATAAATCCTAATTACCTCACAAAGCTATTTGGTCATGTTGTAGTACTACAGTATGATGTTGATCAGGTGTCGCCTTCAAAGGAAGGACACTACATTGAATGCTCAGACCAATACACTGGATCATTGTAGGGATCTGATGATCCACGATAGGAGACGACCTCTTTATCTCCATCCTTTGATGTATTAAGCAACAATAAGTTAAATAAAAACAGCAAACGCCAACAAACATTAAAATGTCCCTCTCTTTATACAATTCTCCTAGTTTTATTATTATAATTAACTAGTGTACCTGTTGCTCGAATTTGAACAATTATACAGGCGTTATTTTAAAATGAATAACCATAATAATTTCTGATGACTTATGACATAAAATATTAGACTCAAAGATTATGGAAATACTCAAGTTGTACATAACAGATCGATATAATCAACATTTATTGTGTATAGTGTTTTCTACAGATAGCCTTACTCATAGCCTCATTAGGTTTCCAGACACATTATGTGTCCAAATGCCTAACAGAACGACTCCCTTCCCCATACTGCCCTGAGGGATAGGGATCATTGAGATTCGCTCCAACCCTTCATGGGAAAATTTTCATTCCTTTCGTTTCTTAGTTTTTGTTTGTTTCTTTTTTTAAATTTTAACGCCTGTATGTATTCCTGGTTTTTCCTATTTCCCTAGCTACTTTTCTAAACGTCTCAATTGTTTCCTTGTCACTCATTATGTTTTATTTTCTGATTTCTAGACTTATCTTAACCGAGACTTCTTCTTGTTCTCTCCTATTTCTCTCCTGAAGTGAACAATTTATAAATACGTGACTCGTGGTTTTTATTTCTTCACATCTACATACTTCCTCTTCTACCATGTGAAATCTTCACAAATTCGCCTTGAAAATTTCCATGTCCTGTTACAAACTGCGTTTCATAATGGCCCATCTCCCAATCTTGTTCCAGTCTCTTTCTGATGTTAGGTATACATGTATATCCGAACGTTTACATTTAAAACGTTAACATAAAACACTCTACCCCCAACGCATTTGCCACTTATCTATCTCCTGTCTCTTCTGTTTCCGATGTAGTCCTACCCACCTCATTGTCTTCCAAAATCAACAGCTTATGCCGCGATTATCCAACAGTCCTAAATTGAATGTGAAATCTTCAGGCTGCTGTTGGAAAGCACACTTAAACCCAAGACGGAAGGGTACTTGCTGTATTCGGCTATCTATCAACGACAATAGTATTATTTGTATTTCGTTCGCGTCTACCAGTTTAAGTTCGTCGGCCTCCTCCTATTGGCCGTCCTGGTTAACGTCAAAGTCTCCATTATGTCAAATGATTTTTTGGCTATATTTTGATTTTGTGCAACATTTTAGTATAACCAGCTGTTTCAAATACTAGGTGGCGTTCGCAGAGGCATCCACAAAATTGAGCGGAGTCATCAAGGGTTATATTATATTGTTTTTGTCATACTGCAGTAAAAACAATAGTTTTAATGCATGCGTTGAGGGTCTAAAGTAGCATTTTTACTCTTTAGGGAGTATAAATTGTTTTTAGCCTCTATGGAATGAACATCAGCTGTTGTCAACTCAGTTGGAAATTTCGATTGTAAACGATTGAATGTATCGAAAACATGTATAGATTCGTGCTTCATAATCATTTTAACCTACAGTCTACAGTATCTTCCCATAGCATTTTACCATTGCAGATACATTAATCCATTCCCACACTCAACACTGCTCACCTTTACTACTTCCTTCACCACCCCTACGTCGTGGACCTGTTTCCCTCTCTTCCCATAGCTTTTTAGGATTGCAGATACGTTAATGTATTTGCTCTGCACTGCTAGCCTTACTACTTCCTTCACCATATCCTACGTCATAGACATGTTTCCTTCCCTTTCATAGCATTTTAGGATTGAAGATACATTAAATGTAACTGCCACAGACGGTTCTCACACTATGATCATACTTTACTACTTCCTAGGCCACTTCCTACGTCGTGAACCTGTTTTCATCACTTTCCATAGCATTTTAGTATTTTAGATACGTTAATCTAATTGTCACAAACATTCCCCACACTCCGCACTGCTAGCCTTTACTACTTCTTTCACCATTTCCTATGTCGTGGGCATGCTTCCATCCCTTCTCATAGCATTTCAGCATTGCAGATACATTAATCTAACTGCTACAAACGGTTTCCAGTTTCCACCCTCCACACTGCTCACCTTACTACTTCCTTCACCTCTTCCTACGTCGCGGACCTGTTTCCCTCTCTTCCCATAGCATTTTAAGATTGTAGATACCTTAATCTAATCGGCATACATAGTTCCCACAATCCGGACAGCTCGCCTTGACTACCTCCTTCACCACTTCCTACGTCCCGGACCTGTTTTCCTCCCTTCCCATAGCATTTTAGGATTGCAGATCCCTTAATCTAATCGTCATTAACAGTTCCCACACTCCAGACTACTCGCATTGACTACTTCCTTCACCCCTTCCAACGTCACGGACCTGTTTTCCTCCCATCCCATAGCATTTTAGGGTTGCAAATACCATAATCTAATCGTCATAAACAGTTCCCACACTCCGGACAGCTCGCCTTGACTACTTCCTTTACCACTTCCTACGTCCCGGACCTGTTTCCCTCCCTTCACATAGCATTTTAGGATTGCAGATCCCTTAATCTAATCTTCATTAACAGTTCCCATACTCCGGACTGCTCGCCTTTACTACTTCCTTCACCACCCCCTACGTCACGGACCTCTTTCCCTCCCTTTCCATAGCATTTTAGAATTGCAGATACCTTATACTAATCGTCATAAGCAATTTCCACACTCCGGACAGCTCGCCTTACTACTTCCTTCACCTCTTCCTACGTCGCGGACCTGTTTCCCTCTCTTCCCATAGCATTTTAAGATTGTAGATACCTTAATCTAATCGGCATACATAGTTCCCACAATCCGGACAGCTCGCCTTGACTACCTCCTTCACCACTTCCTTCGTCCCGGACCTGTTTTCCTCCCTTCCCATAGCATTTTAGGATTGCAGATCCCTTAATCTAATCGTCATTAACAGTTCCCACACTCCAGACTACTCGCATTGACTACTTCCTTCACCCCTTCCAACGTCACGGACCTGTTTTCCTCCCATCCCATAGCATTTTAGGATTGCAAATACCATAATCTAATCGTCATAAACAGTTCCCACACTCCGGACAGCTCGCCTTGACTACTTCCTTTACCACTTCCTACGTCCCGGACCTGTTTCCCTCCCTTCACATAGCATTTTAGGATTGCAGATCCCTTAATCTAATCTTCATTAACAGTTCCCATACTCCGGACTGCTCGCCTTTACTACTTCCTTCACCACCCCCTACGTCACGGACCTCTTTCCCTCCCTTTCCATAGCATTTTAGAATTGCAGATACCTTATACTAATCGTCATAAGCAATTTCCACACTCCGGACAGCTCGCCTTGACTACTTCCTTTACCCCTTCCTACGTCACGGACCTGTTTCCCTCCCTTCCCATACCATCATAGGATTGCAAATACCTTAATATAATGGTCATAAACAGATTCTACACCCCGAACAGCTCGCCTTTACTACTTACTTCACCACTTCGTCAACACTTCCAACGTCGCGAACCTGTTTCCATCCCTTCCAATAGCATTTTAGGATTGCAGATACCTTAATCTAATCGTCATAAACGGTTTCCACACTCCGGACAGCTCACCTTGACTACTTCCTTCACCACTTCCTACGTCACGGACCTCAAGCTAGTGTCGTCATTTTATTATATTTATGATCCATACCGTTTCTGTTCTAATATCTGTGGAATAATGCTTTCAGCTATTTCTTTATTTACTACATTTAAAAGTCAACAGCTGATCATATGTTTTTGTTTATGTGTCAAATACTGCTTCCATAAGGATTACATTGAAACTTTGAGACCCAGTGGGGCGGATTCCTGAGAGACTTTTTTAACGCCATATAGATGTTGGCACTCACCGGTATGGTATTTATCACCATGCAAAATTTGAAAACGATTGATTCAGCCGTCTAGGAGGAGTTTGCGTATTACGAAATGCATAAGAATCGACGTATAAGAGCTTCGCTCGCTCCGCTCAATTAGAGTCAATTTCAAAGTTTTCATCTGTTCAAATGTAAACAAACATTTTCTCCTTAAGAATAACATAGGAACTTTGAAGGCCACTGGGGCAGAGCCCTGATGGAATTCCAAAGTTATTTTGTTTAATGGCAAAACTAAATGCCATTTAATTAGTTTTTCAATTTTAGAAAGTACCTTTCTAACGACACCTTGGACATGGTGATCGGTAGCACCAACACCCCAAAACAATTATGACAAAAATATGCCTAGCGTATTAAATATATAGATAAACTTCGTCCTGGCATAACTGTTTTAAATATCTGCTGCTACGATTATAACACTTTACACTTTTAGTACTGTAATTGTCTCAATTGATAAGAACGTTTCTTATCCGTGAATGATGTCAAAATGTGTAGCGCACCTATTTTACCAACGTAATGTAACAATTCATTAATTTTATTAGCTTAAATCCAATCACTCAAAATAACAGCAAATCTTCAGTGCAAAATGTATGTACATGAACCCAATGACAACGTGTATCCCAAATAATAATCTATTTTGTTACATTGGAAACCCATTAGTATTCATGCACGGATGCCAGGATACATAATATTATGCACGTACAACAATGCTTATAGACACACACCAATTACGATTTACATAATCAGAACACTTCCAACAAACCTGATCCCAAACTAAATATTTCGTGTTTAATTACCATAATTATCCATGTTATGAAATTTATTATGTTATAAAATTGTATTGATTTAACTCCATGTGGGTTTAAACCTTTACTTTAGACAATGTTTTTTTTATTAAATTAATTAGCAGTCTCGTGCTTTGTATGAAATGTTCAAAGAATTTAAAACGATTTGAGTTTACTAGTAATAAAGGAAATCTACGACGTGTTTACGTGATTGTGGTAATTTTCGCTTGGCGATATGAAATATCACAATATGCCCATATCAATGATAGTTACATTTAATTTAATCTATATCAATTTTAGTTTAATTTTTAGAAATCTATCAATATCACGAATTGATTGGCCCCCAAGATCCTGTGATCCCACACCATTTATTTCAAAAGATTTCCTCTAATTGAACTTAAACATTCTTTATAAACATTCCATTACAGGGATTTCTAGAAACCAATATTAATTTTCCCCCAAAAATGTTTCATGTAACATATTATTTCAAATCATTGGTGGCCTACGCATAATACTCATTACAACTTCCGACTTTCGTTGCCCCCCTCTAGCCTACTTCACCCCATAACCCCGGGACCTGACTAGCCTTCCATGATTCATCCCACGACCCACGCCCTAAGTCACATGTTCAATCCCTCTCCCCTTTAACCTACATTTGTAATTTCCACTTCCCGGCTAGCCTAAGCCTAGCATATTCCCCACCCTGTCGTAGTCGGTAGTTCTAAAGAATTGTGCACTACCTTTCAGAGGATAACCCACAAATCCTTCTGGTATTTTCTGTTCATTCAGCAAAAGTGATTAATTGTTTACATTGATCTATAACCTCCTCAATATTACAAACATCAATACACTCCAAAAAACGTTCAGATTTGCTTCTTATAAACGGATGGTTTTTGTTTTAAAATTAGTTTTATGTAATTCTTATGGGAAAAGATCCACCTTTGAGGAAGCGTCGTGACCTTAATGGTAGTGTGTGTCAAAGGCGAGTGTGTCTGAGTACCCCTGATGTAGTATGTGAAAACAAGTTTGATGTGCTCACTACGTAAACAATCCTGTTATTTAATGTGACCAGGATAATCTTCAGTATGATTTGAGTAGTGACTCTGAGAGTGAGTCTAGTGTTAATTTAAGTAGGCATAGGCTTAAAGCAAAGAAAAGAGTGTAACATTTGAAAGCTGGGACCACGCCGTCAAGCTGTCCCTCGGAGGTTCGTGAAAGCATGGATGATGAAATGAGTCAGAAGAATAAACAATCCGATTGTTCAGAATCCAAAATAAAGTCTAGTTTCAGTAATGTTTTAGTTATAGGTGATTCTATGATCCGTCACGTAGGGCCTGATTTGTTAAATAAAGGAGCCAATGTAGAATGTTGTCCAGGTGCTCGCATACAGAGTTTCAAAAAAGTTCTGTTGAAATATGTTAACCACAGAGATCTAGATGTAATTCATATCCATGTTGGCACGAACAATCTGAGGAGGGGCTACAGGGGAGGCCCAGGGTACAATGGGGGCCAGGGCAAGCGCGAGGCTCTCCATGACATGGCTGACCTGCTGTTTACTGTAAGAAAAACATTTCCAAATTCAAAAGTTTATGCCAACAACATAATAATTCGATCCGACCTTGGGTATAAAGCATGATTTTAACACACAACTCGATCTTATGTGTAAAAATTTCGGAGTCATGTATGTGGAGGCCAACTGCTGGGTCATCTGCCCGTGATGGAAGGCATCTCAATCGAAGGGGTGTGTTGCGTCTTGCTTCCTCGTATGGTGTGGTGATCTCTGGGGCACTACGTATGATAGGGAGGACGTCACAATGCATTCCCCAGCCGGATCCCGTGGCTCTCGGGGCGGATCCGGTGCCGAGCTCTCAATTTTCCCAGGACGAGAGATCAAGGCCGGCCGTCCCTGGGGTTTCGGGAAACGAGCTGGCAGGGGCCTGTGCGTTGCACATTTGAACATGCGCTCGCTCAACACAGGTTTTGAAGAGATGTCTGCACTGACAACTGATTTTGACTTTGATGTACTTGGCGTCACTGAGACTTGGCTTGAGTCAACTACCCCCTCCGATCACTATGAGATACCTGGCTATACACTCCTTAGAGCCGATCGCACGGTTGGAACTGGTGGTGGTGTCGCTGCCTATATCAAATGTGGTATAGTCTTTGAACAGGTCCCTTTGGCGAGTGTTGATCCAGGCATTGAATCTATCTCATTGATCTTTAGGGTGAGGGGTGTCAAGCTCTGTGTAGCCTTTGTGTATAGACCCCCGCATGTGAGCCACACCTGTCTTGGCTCCTTGCTTCGGGCATTGTTTGTGGATGTAGCAGTTCAGGTGGACTATGTGGTATGTTTGGGAGACTTTAATATAGATTTATTATCTAACTTCTGCCCTCAAGCTAAATTTCTTCGACGTCACCTAAGCTTCCATAACAGTATACAGCACATCACTGAACCGACTAGGGTCACTGGCATCTCAAGTACTTTGATTGATCATGTTATTACAAATAAATCATTGGAGTTAAAGAGATGTGACGTTATTGATACTTCAGCTATACTTGACTATATAAATAAGAATATCACTGACCATAAACTAGTTTATTGTGAATTAGAAGTAAAAAAAATAAATCTATGATTAAGTTCGTAACATACAGAGACTTTTCAAATTTTAACACAGAAGACGCAATTTCAATGTTACAGACTATCGAATCGGAAGTAGTAATGAACATGACCAACGCTAGTCAAATAAATTCTTTCATTTGCTCTGCTATAAAAAATATTTATGATAAACATGCGCCGCTAGTAACAAAGAGAGTGACAAAGAAAAAAGCACCTTGTAGAAATAATGAAATCATTATGTTAACAAAAATAAAAAATAAATTAAGGAGGGAATTTTCAAACTTGGGACAGAATGTAGACTGGGTAGATTATAAAAAGTTAGAAACAAACTGAATGGAAAGCAAAAATAATTTTTTTCTCAGAAAAACTGGCAGACTGTAAAGATACGAGAACTTTTTGGAAATGCCTTAAAAAGAGTGATATAATAGCAGGAAAGAGCAGAAATAATTTACCAAATGATTTTAGGGTCAGTGAAATGAATGAAATTTTTGTAAAAATGGGATCATTTTTTTAAGCAGATGCAGATTTGATTAGATTATATAATCTAACAAAAAACCACTAAGTGGTAACACTTTCCCCGCCAAGTCAGCAATCCAAAAAAGATAATAAATCATTACTTTTTCCGCCAAGAAAAACAATGTAATGTATGTAAGTTTGGCAACTTGCCGGCAGACTTTTGCTCGATCACTTTAAAAATACCATAAAACTAGTTTCATTGAGCAAGTATCTCTCCCATTAGTACATTGCTAGGTGAGAGCTTATTTTACAAAACTTGACCTTATTTGTGCCACATTTCATAAAATCATAATAGTGATGGTTTTATATTTACTGATTACCTCGAAATTATTATACTTAGTTGGACTAATTAATTAGAGAAGTTGATTTGTGAAATTATCCACGAACGTAACTTAAATGAAAAAAAACCAAGCAAAAGTCTGCCGCCAAGTTGCCAAACTTACATACATTACATTGTTTTTCTTGGCGGAAAAAGTAATGATTTATTATCTTTTTTGGATTGCTGACTTGGCGGGGAAAGTGTTACCACTTAGTGGTTTTTTGTTAGATTTTATTTATTTTTGTAGAAAATTAACCGTTCAAATAAAAATACTCTTTTCTCTGAAAAAAAAATAAATTTTAATGCTAAAGTTGACTGAACTCTCGATCTTCCGGTAGTCTTTGCAGAGGGTACCGGTTTTGTACTCTCATCCTGCACTTTTTTGACATTTTTGGTCTGGCACCACTTCCTGTCTCTCACATAAGGAGCCGAAGAGGAGTCACAACTTGTGTTGTAAAGTGGAAGGTCAGACCTGTACTTCTGCCTTAGTCTGTTGTATTCGAGAATGGCGGATTTCTGAGGCTTCACATCTCTTGGGTTAAAGTTAATAAGATGAAGCCCTTCTAATGAAGTCACTCGTGACAAGGCAACATATGATTGGCCACATGTAAATATGGACTCCCCAATATCAATTATTACGCTATTTAAGCTGAGGCCCTGGCATTTGTGAATTGTAACCGCGTAGGACATCGATATCGGGAATTGCTCTCGATACACAAATGCGTTATCCATAACTTGAAACTTGACGTTTACTCGCTGTAGGTGATGGGTAATGCCACAATCAAAGTTAATTGTCACTGAGTCTACGTCATCAGAATTGTCTGTATTAAACCTCAACCCCGTTACTGTTCCAATGGCGGAGTTAACTAGCCCCACAGTGACGTCAATGTTTCTAAGCAACATAACTTTAGCACCAACCTTAATAGGAATAATTTTCTCCATACCAGCCGTTCTGCTGCAGTCAGAGTTGTAAGAGGACAGTATCTTTTTAACTTTGTTTTGTTGACGAGGTAGACAGTCAACTGAGTCTTTTGCAACCAAGTTGCAAACAAGGACCACTTACAAACAAGGACTGTTGCAAATGTTGCAACAGGACCACTTATTCTATTGACCATTTCATCATTTATTATGGAGCATTGGTAACCAGTTGAACAAAGACACACAGAATTGTTGGGTAAAGCAGACAAGTAATCTCCTAATAGAGAAAGGTTTTCACAAGCAGTTTTTCCATTAAGATGTATTTTCTTGCTTTCAATTAGACGGATGTCCTCAACGGTCATATTGCCTACTCTGACTTTGCTTAACACATCAGCAAACTTAGAATCTTGAGCTTGTCGCATGTTTGTAGTAAGTTCATCATAAGAGAACTGTTCAGACCAGATGTTAACACAAGACAGAGAGCCAACAAAAGAACTAAGTTTGCTACTGTCAAGTTCAATGAATGTCGAGAAATGAATGAAGGGGAGTCTTCGTGTACTGGTGGAAGTTGTAAAAGGTCTCCAAAGAGCAGTATATGTTTTTTACCAAACCAGCCGTTACTTTGGTCTGAGGTGTTGAATATTTCACACAATCTGAGATTTATGTACATCAATGTTAGATTGGAGACCATGGACACTTCGTCTATTATGAAGAGCACCACATCTTTCAGGTTGGATCTCAACATTTTTAAAACATCATCAGTAAGAGCTTTGTACTTTGGAGTTTTTCCATGCTCAACTGGCAGCTGAAACACTTTGTAGATCGTAGAACCATTGATGTTGTAAGCACTTAGTCCTGTGGGAGCTGATATTGATGTAGAGGCTTGAAGACATTTTTTAGTCCAAGAGCTGATAGTTTTTATGAGAAAACTCTTACCAGTACCTCCCACACCACTTACAAAATGTCTGAGAAATTTATCTGTCCCATCAGAGTTTGCAACAACTCGTTTGACATAATCAAACACTCTCTTTTGGTCGTCATTGAGTTTTTGGTATTTTTTCTCAAACGGCTCGTCATTCGGCGACCAATTGCTGTCCCTGACAGGCTGGGATGCGGGGACAGGTTCATTAAAGGGCTGAAAGGCTATATTGGATGGATCAGCAACCTCTCCTTCTTCTGCATTGATCTCTTCAACTCGGTTTTGAATTTTGTCTCTTGCATTCTCCGATGCCGCAATAATGTCTTTTAAACGTTTGTCATAGTTGAAGGCTTGAGTGAGAAGTGTCCGCTTGGCCATAAAAGCATCTGTGTATGTTTCATGAGACTCTTTCAGCTCATCAGTAGATCTCCAACAAAGAAACATAAGAAGTAATGCATGGTAGTATTTTTCAGGATCCTGAGTGGGGCTGTACTTATAGTGATTCAGTAAGCATGGTCTGACTCTTTTAGTGAGGAATTTGCCTGAATTCAACTTATGCACTTCACGGTCGCCTTTAGGTGGTTGAGCAGCTATATCGTACCATCTCACAAAGTCGTATAAGTTCATATCTTCTAGTTCGTCTGGTCTAGTTAGGTAGTGGTCATCAACCCACGACTCGTAGAATATGTTCGATATCTTTTACTGTTGTAACAAAGTAATAACTGCTGCTTCTACTGTTCTGTTAATAACAGCATGTACAAATTCTTTGAACCAATGGGCCATCTTTGATTTGATATTTGTTCATCATTGGCTGTTGTCCAACCTGAAGATGTCTTTATGGTACAAGTGTAATGCCCTCGTGATATTGCATCTCCGTGATGAAAAATTGCTGCTGTAGGTCTATATGTTTTATTACCTATAGTCACTTGAGCACTTGGGACTCCTACTATGTTTGTTGCGGTTATCTTTTGTAGGTTGTTGTCAAAGATTAAAAATTGTAAGATAACACAGCGGTTTGACTTTGTAACGTGTACCTTGCCCAGGCTCGATCCTCGTTGGCCGCATTCATCATTACTGCACACATAATCTAACAAGGGCTCCCAGTTGTTTATCGTAAGGCTTAAAAGATTTTTTAGCGTTACCTTACCAGCCACCACGGGGATTCTGATTATATTGTCTGTCTCTTCTTGCCCTGTGAATGTGTAATGACAGTGCAGGCATTTTGTGGTTTTCACCGTGCTGTATGAGATGGCTTCTATAATGCCCTTGTTTGTCCCTAATAAGTCCAGCAAGAACAAAGCACAGTCTTGCTGCTCTGTCAGGGTATATGTATTGTTGTTAGGGAGATTTCTTATAACCACTGTATCTAAAACAACCTCCGAGGGAGAAACTTCGTAATCATGAAGATGTTGTTTTAACTCAGGACAAATTAGTTCAGAGTTCTTTATTATCTCTCTGATGTACGGAACAGAATACAGTATCTGAACTGCAACATTCGCATAACAAGACACACGATCATTGTTCTCAAACCCTCTTAATGCTAAAGTTGACTGAACTCTGTCGATCTTCCGGTAGTCTTTGCAGAGGGTACCGGTTTTGTACTCTCATCCTGCACTTTTTCGACATTTTTGGTCTGGCACCACTTCCTGTCTCTCACATAAGGAGCCGAAGAGGAGTCACAACTTGTGTTGTAAAGTGGAAGGTCAGACATGTACTTCTGCCTTAGTCTGTTGTATTCGAGAATGGCGGATTTCTGAGGCTTCACATCTCTTGGGTTAAAGTTAATAAGATGAAGCCCTTCTAATGAAGTCACTCGTGACAAGGCAACATATGATTGGCCACATGTAAATATGGACTCCCCAATATCAATTATTACGCTATTTAAGCTGAGGCCCTGGCATTTGTGAATTGTAACCGCGTAGGACATCGATATCGGGAATTGCTCTCGATACACAAATGCGTTATCCATAACTTGAAACTTGACGTTTACTCGCTGTAGGTGATGGGTAATGCCACAATCAAAGTTAATTGTCACTGAGTCTACGTCATCAGAATTGTCTGTATTAAACCTCAACCCCGTTACTGTTCCAATGGCGGAGTTAACTAGCCCCACAGTGACGTCAATGTTTCTAAGCAACATAACTTTAGCACCAACCTTAATAGGAATAATTTTCTCCATACCAGCCGTTCTGCTGCAGTCAGAGTTGTAAGAGGACAGTATCTTTTTAACTTTGTTTTGTTGACGAGGTAGACAGTCAACTGAGTCTTTTGCAACCAAGTTGCAAACAAGGACCACTTACAAACAAGGACTGTTGCAAATGTTGCAACAGGACCACTTATTCTATTGACCATTTCATCATTTATTATGGAGCATTGGTAACCAGTTGAACAAAGACACACAGAATTGTTGGGTAAAGCAGACAAGTAATCTCCTAATAGAGAAAGGTTTTCACAAGCAGTTTTTCCATTAAGATGTATTTTCTTGCTTTCAATTAGACGGATGTCCTCAACGGTCATATTGCCTACTCTGACTTTGCTTAACACATCAGCAAACTTAGAATCTTGAGCTTGTCGCATGTTTGTAGTAAGTTCATCATAAGAGAACTGTTCAGACCAGATGTTAACACAAGACAGAGAGCCAACAAAAGAACTAAGTTTGCTACTGTCAAGTTCAATGAATGGGGAGTCTTCGTGTACTGGTGGAAGTTGTAAAAGGTCTCCAAAGAGCAGTATATGTTTTTTACCAAACCAGCCGTTACTTTGGTCTGAGGTGTTGAATATTTCACACAATCTGAGATTTATGTACATCAATGTTAGATTGGAGACCATGGACACTTCGTCTATTATGAAGAGCACCACATCTTTCAGGTTGGATCTCAACATTTTTAAAACATCATCAGTAAGAGCTTTGTACTTTGGAGTTTTTCCATGCTCAACTGGCAGCTGAAACACTTTGTAGATCGTAGAACCATTGATGTTGTAAGCACTTAGTCCTGTGGGAGCTGATATTGATGTAGAGGCTTGAAGACATTTTTTAGTCCAAGAGCTGATAGTTTTTATGAGAAAACTCTTACCAGTACCTCCCACACCACTTACAAAATGTCTGAGAAATTTATCTGTCCCATCAGAGTTTGCAACAACTCGTTTGACATAATCAAACACTCTCTTTTGGTCGTCATTGAGTTTTTGGTATTTTTTCTCAAACGGCTCGTCATTCGGCGACCAATTGCTGTCCCTGACAGGCTGGGATGCGGGGACAGGTTCATTAAAGGGCTGAAAGGCTATATTGGATGGATCAGCAACCTCTCCTTCTTCTGCATTGATCTCTTCAACTCGGTTTTGAATTTTGTCTCTTGCATTCTCCGATGCCGCAATAATGTCTTTTAAACGTTTGTCATAGTTGAAGGCTTGAGTGAGAAGTGTCCGCTTGGCCATAAAAGCATCTGTGTATGTTTCATGAGACTCTTTCAGCTCATCAGTAGATCTCCAACAAAGAAACATAAGAAGTAATGCATGGTAGTATTTTTCAGGATCCTGAGTGGGGCTGTACTTATAGTGATTCAGTAAGCATGGTCTGACTCTTTTAGTGAGGAATTTGCCTGAATTCAACTTATGCACTTCACGGTCGCCTTTAGGTGGTTGAGCAGCTATATCGTACCATCTCACAAAGTCGTATAAGTTCATATCTTCTAGTTCGTCTGGTCTAGTTGGGTAGTGGTCATCAACCCACGACTCGTAGAATATGTTCGTTGAACTTGGGTCCATACTTCGTATCTTGTCGATTTTTTGTAGTCTTTTGCGTCTGGTCATGCCTACATCCAACCATCTTATTGTTGTCTCCGGGTCCGTGCCGTACAATGGAATGCCCAACAGTGTGTCACTAGCTTCTAAAGAACCACACTCACGGTTGTTTAAAGCTCTAAGGCCAACGTTAAACAGTCTACTAGCTAATGATTTTGTAGAATTAATCTCTGTAAAAACTTGGCCAGCATGACTTTGTTCACTTTTGGTAGTGTACTTTGTGACATACCAATGTAGGATAGAAGTGCTTTCGCCTACATACTGGATGTCCACGTTTCCATTCCAAGCTAGCAACACGGCCGGGTTGTAGTCATTGACAAAGCTCTCGCTTGGTGTTCTGGGTAGGTCATAAAGACGTGACTTAGACTTGAGAGCTTTTCTGCCAGCTACAGACTCGACAACGTCACGCAGAACAAGATTCCCTGTGATTGGCCGGGGGAACCCGAAACGACAAGCCTTACGAAACCCGGTTTTGGTTTTCTTTGTCCGCATACAGTACGAGTTGTGGTGATGCATTTGGTAACTTGTAACTCTGTTGTTGAGAGTAGGTGAAACGGATGCATTTGGAACCTTGCAAGTAATGTAGCCTACTTAAGGATAAAGTCGGCTACTTCTGCGTTGCTGGACGTCCCCATTACAGGAGCATTTTCTACCCACAGAAGAAGATGGAAATGTTGGAGACCTCTGCTTTGGTATTCTCGCCTGTAGAAGTAGTGACTTACTTTTCCTAAAGGAGCAGCATCAGAGACAATAAAATCCAACATTGCCTTGAACTTTATATGGATAAACCGTGACGCACTGATAGGATCCATAGCCACAAGTTCACTAGTTTGTTTTTTTTCTGCGCCTGGAACACTCCGGTTAACTTCCCTAATGAACAATGCCATGTCATCCCAGTTCCAATCGCTTGGGCTTATGGTTAAAAACCATGTAGCTGGTCCATAATGCTGAGCCATGCAATTGACATCATTTCTAGGCTGTATCCAGTACTGGCTAGTGTTCCTGAGTTTGGAGAATACTGATGTCAGGTTCCCCTCTAATTCTCCCGATGCAAGGTTGTTCAAACAGTCTCTAGCACTAAGAGAGCCACTGAATCCAGTGACGTTGAGCTTGTGGAATACTCCTTGTCTTAACTGCCGAAGGTTTGCATCGTGCAACAAATAAAAAAGGTACTGCTGATTCAGTCTGAACTGAGAATGCTTTGAAAGCAACCGACATTTGATAAATTCAGCAGAAGAGAGTTTAGTTTCTCTGGAATGAAACTGGCCAAATTTACCTTCGGGATACAAATCAGGGAAACAAAGCACGTCAATCTCTTTGTTTTCATGACTAATCGGAGGTTCATTCACTTTCAGCATCTTATAGAGCTCGGTGTCATCACTATAAGATTTTGACTCATGAAGAGCGTGGATTGTATAGTGAGACTCTTCTGAATCCCATTCCTCGTGAGTTACCTGAGTTAATATAGCACGTCTATGTAGTATTTCCTGAGGTGGCAGTTCGTTTTGATGGGTAGATTGAAACAAATTTGTGTCATCATTAAGGTTGAAGAGTCCTTCTGGATCTGTAGGTAGTACGATGCTACCATAATGAGCGTTGTTTTTCTTTAAGAAAATTAAGGCTGCGTGTACCTTATCCACACTAACCAACATTTGCCAAACTTTCTTTGCTTTGGTCGGTACCCCTCTGACCAAAACGTACAGCTCGTGGTTTGGATTCAGAGGGTCACTTGGTTTGGGCAATTTTTGCAGGGTTTCTTGAAGGGGTAGTGGCAAATGAAAACTTCTTCCAACGACTTTAGAAATTTGTTGCTGAGCTCGACTTGTTCTTTTCCCAACTGTGTTCATTTTTGTAACAACCTGAAATGCTTTGGCTCTCTGAATTAAAACTTTTTCATAACTGTTAAGGCAAGTTAGCTCTTTCGGCTGCGCACAAACATAGAGATCGTTAAGAATGCAAGTAGGAGGCATCTGACCTTTCCTTAGTTTTTCGAGGCAGCCCCGACAAATCCATCCTGTTTTGCACTCTTCTTTCTTTATGTCTTTTATTCTTTTCCATATGTGTCCTACAATTTGATTTTTTAGGTTTTTCAAAAGGCTTACTTGCTGCTTACTAAACAACTTATCGCATGAGACACAGGGAAACACTGGGGTTTCAGAAGAACGCTTCTCCAATGCCTCAAATGCTTTTTGATATTTTTCGAACAACTGAGACTCAGATTCAGGGACCTTGCTTTCACTTGTGTCATCTGTAAGAAAGGCTTTTGTTTGCTCTTTAAATTCCCTTTCTATCGAAAACAACACGTTCACCTGCACGTTAAGAATACCATTTTTAATTAGCATAATCTTCTTAGTTATTTTCAACAGTCGGTAAATTTTGGAGACAAGACTACGAATTGCAGGAAAGTGAGGATAGATTGTTCTCAGAAAAGGAAGTTTCGAAACACATGCTCCTGAGTAACAGTCCAAAGAGTGAGGATGAACACCTACACGAGATGATACACCACTTTGACATGAGTGCTCTCCCATGCTGACAATAAGCTTAGAACCTTTAGTGAGAGAGCTGGCAACTATTTCATTGTAAAGAGATTTAAGTTGCTCTAAGTGGTCAGGCTCAATGAAGCACATATCTGAGTTGCATTTCCACTGTTTCTTTGGAGAACTATGAGCTGTGCTGGGCTCATTACCAACAGTTATTTGTTTACCAGGAAACACTCTATACGTAAACTCCCACAAATAAGGCTCCGACGTGGAAACATGAAGACTGTGCCAACAACGCCTCAACATTGTCTTCAAACGTGCTTGTTGCAGATAGCTTAGCAAGAGACTCTTTAGCACGATTTTGCAGGCTAACAAATAGCTTAAGGAAATTGTTTTTGTAATTTTTATAAGCATGCAACACCCATTTCAAGAGCTCTTTAGCCCTTAGCAACCTTTTGGTATAACCTTGCTCAAGTATTTTCTTTGCTATAAGTCTGGCTATTTTCTCACAATTTATTTTCCCCAAGAAAATATGTGAAGCTGCAACAGTTTTTTTAATTTTCCTTTTTGCATTTTGTAATGATTTTCTTTTCCCATCAGATCTATTTCTAAAAAAAAAGCGTCTGCTTTGATAGGCTGCACACTTTCGCACCCTTTCGTGAAAAACCTTAAGTTTATATCGCAAGCGAAAGTGGCCAGGGTGTTTTGCACAAAGTACTTTGTAACGTCTCCTGCGATTAGATTGTTTCATTTCTTGTTTTGCACCGTAGTTTAAACGTTGTTTAGCTTTATAATATTCTGGATCAGTAGAGTATTTCTGACGCACTCTAGCCTTGTGTGGCTCAGGATCAGTAGAATACTGCTGACGCTTCCTAGTCTTGTGTGGCTCAGGATCAGTAGAATACTGCTGACGCTTCCTAGCCTTGTGTGGCTCAGGATCAGTAGAATACTGCTGACGCACTCTAGTCTTGTGTGGCTCAGGATCAGTAGAATACTGCTGACGCTTCCTAGCCTTGTGTGGCTCAGGATTAGCAGAATATTGCTGCCGCAACCTAGCTCTGTGAGGTTCAGGATTAGCACTGTACTGCACACTTTTTCTTAACCTCTCAGTTTCAATATTAGCTAGATAACGTTTTCTGGCTTTGGATTTTTCTCCTTTAACATGTTCAAGGTACCAAGCTTTAGAAGTAGAACTCTTATTAGTGGATTGTATGCTAGCTTCTTCTGTTTTTCTTTTTTTTATAGCAGGGGCGTTTTCTAAATACCATTCTTGTTTTCTTTTTCTTGCCAGTCTTTCTTTAGAAGGCATACTGATGTTAGATTAGAAAGAAAGTAAATGCAATTAAAACATGGACGTGGTATCTTACCAAATGATCCTAAGAAATGTTCTCAATCATCTCAATGTTCTTGAACTAGATCTCTTCACTAAACATAAACAATGCTGCTCTTTTTGTAAAAATAAACAAGACATCAAATTTTTTTTATTTAGAGCTGGTAATTAAAAATGGTTATAAATAGTTTGGGTGAAATGTATAGACCACGGCACAACTACATCTCATTTCATTTCAATAATATTGTTTGTGTAGAACTAAATTCTACATTTTTTGGTCTTATCTGCTATAAACCAATTAAAAACTTTTTGACACACCTACCAAAATTACTATTTAACAAAAATTGCTACGTTGGAAGTTTTTGAAAACATGTGTTAAACGTATAGTCAACAGGGTGGTTGTTTCTATTTATGATTTTGTCAAGAATATGTTTATTTTAAACTAAACACACACTTTGAAACTGTATAATCTAGTCATCATCCATTAATATAGGTTCTGTGTCTGGGGCTGTAAATTCAGCAATGTTCATCTTGAACAACATAAAATGCGTTGGTGTTACATAAGTGTTCTGATAATTAAACCCGTATATCTAAAGACTAGTGTAAATTGAGCCCTTATTATAGAAGTAAAAATGTAATCAAACAGTTTAGGTTTGTTGGAAATAGCATAAGGCAAAACGAATATTGAAAAACTAATTAATCCTATATTTACATTTTAATTGCTGGTTTAACATACGTAAAGTGACTTTCCCGATTCTTTTATTTGTTTTAGTGTATCAAAACATAAAACAAACCTTAGTACTAGTACTAAGTTTCAAGTTACTAGGTTTCATATGTTTTGATAAGTAGTATTAAACTGTTAAAAATGACGAACTGCTGTACCAGTGTACCATCGGTACACTGCATTTTTCAATGGAAAGTATCGGGGAATATCACTGCTCTAAGTAATTTTATATAGTAAGTAGTTCAAATCATTCGGTATACCTGAAAAAATACTTTATGAAAGTTTTAAAATAATTTTTCAGCTGTTCCTATGAATTTCTCTAACATTTAAATTAATTGAGATTTAATCGCAGCTGGTCCTTCTTTTGTTTTGATTTTAATCCCATGTTATTTAAATGGGCCAAAATCGTACTTTGAGGGCTTGCCAAGGGTTTATGGTTCAACTCACCGACTTGAGACCCTCAAAAGGCACATCTACACGTTAAGGGCTTTCAAACAACATAAAGAACATTAAAATTGAGCCAGTGGTTTGGGCTGTAGGTCCGTCAACATTCAAGGAGAAGGAGAAGGAGGAGAAGGAGAACACGGAAAATTTGTGAATTTTCAAACTAGTTTTTCTTGGCTCAAACACAACAGTTTTTTAAATTCTTTTTTTTATTTTGTTGAGGATGAGTGCCCCTATCCAATAGATGAACAATTATTTTAATAGCTTTTGTTTCTTCAGAGCTATAGACGAGTGAAAAAGCCACTTTGTCACGTCAAGTATATATACACTGCAGCAGCTGTGTACCGCTGGGGGACTTGGCGGGGCGGAACGCTGCCGCGTTCCTTAATATATACACTGCAGCAGCTGTGTACCGCTGGGGGACTTGGCGGGGCGGAACGCTGCCGCGTTCCTTAATGAAGATACACGTGATGTAAATAAATTCCAGTTTAGAAAAATATCAGTATCAGAAGTGAGAGAAGCTATTAATAAAATTACCTCTAGAGCTGTCGGTGTTGATGACATAAGTATTGCAATGATAAAAGCCGTCAGCCTTTATGCCATTGGTGCAATAACTCACCTTATGAATATGTCTCTTGTAAACAGTGAATTTCCACACGCTTGGAAGAAAAGTATGGTACATCCATTGCCCAAAAAACAGATTCCTTCAAACTTTAATGATTTAAGGCCATTATCGGTCTTGCCTGCTATGTCCAAAGTGCTGGAAAAATTAGTAATACGCCAAATAACAGAATTTTTAGATACAGAGAATCTGCTTCCCAAACTGCAATCATGGTTCAGAAAGAACCATAGCACTTGTACTGCATTGATGAATATGTTTGCAGACTTCTTTGGGGCGAGGAGCGAGGGCAGGTGTAGCTCTGTAGTCATGCTTGATTTTTCACAGGCCTTTGATTCCATAAGCCATGGTTTGCTCTTAGCAAAATTGAAAAATTTTGGTTTTCATTGCAATGCGGTTGCTTGGTTTAGATCTTACCTGGAAAACAGACTGCAAGTTACCAGGGTGGGTACCGATATCTCACCTTCCCTAGAGAAATCAAGGGGAGTGCCTCAGGGGAGCTGTCTGGGGCCCATTTTGTTTACCCTGTACACTGCAGATCTGTCCAGATGTGTGAGTCACTGCAATGTGCATTCATATGCCGACGACTGCCAATTGCATTTCTCCTATGAGATCAGGCCGCTGATCAAGCTTTTGCAGGAGTGAACTCTGATCTGGTGAGAATAAGTGAGTGGTCACGCAAACATGGTTTAAAATTGAAATCTGAAAAATGCATGATTCATCATATTGCTACACCCACTACTCTTCACAGAGTTGCTAATGGAGACATGCACGTTCAATTCGCAGGAAAACCTCTAATGACGAGGGATACTGTCAAGACCTTGGGTTTGGTACTTGACAGTGGCTTCACTTTCTCGGACCACATCACTTATGTTTCCCAGGTAGGGAAACTTTGGGAAGGCTGCGTGGTCTGTACCGGTACAAAAACATCCTGCCAGAGACAGCTAAGCTGCAGCTGGTGCAGTCACTAGTGTTGTCAGTGCTCTATTACTGTTTTCCTGCATACGACAACAGCATCTCAAGGGAAGAGATATCCCGATTGCAAAAAGTGCAGAACTCCGCAATTCGTTTCGTTTATGGTATCCGTAAGCGTGAACACGTATCCCCATTCCGGGATGCTGTCAATGGGTGCCGTGAGCAGGGCGCAGACTTGTATTTGACTGAGAAATTTTAGGCTACATTCTGGAAACATGTGATTGAATTTTCAGGTTTCAGAAGGTTCGCTGCAAAGGGAGCGAACCCGGTTAACGGTTAATTTTCTACATTTTCAATAGTCGGGCGAGCCAGAAGGGCTCCCCGCTTGCTTCCTGACTTAGCCAACCATAGTTTGTACTTATATCCTACATAATTATAACTAATTGTAACTTATCCATATGCTGGACTGGACACCCTGAAAACCGGCTGTTTGCTCTTCGAAGGATCGTTGACCAAGACTGAGGACAAGAGTAGGAAGGTGGGGATAGAGCGTTGATGTAGTCGGGACAGGCTACAAGTTGGCCATGCAGCCCGGCTTCGCGAAATGCACACACTATATATTATATATAGCGTGCCGCGATACGTTACACTATTTTAATTTATAAAGGGATTCTGCACACCTACACGAAAATATCTTTCTGGCGGTATACATAGATTTTCCCTGGGGGAATAGTATTCCGCATCGCCTTTAAAACAATAGTTCTATATGAGCGGTGCCTTGGAAGATCATGTGGGTTTGAAGAATAGTTTAACCAGACATATTGATTAGTTTCTATTTTTTCAGTATAAATTGATAATTCGATCAGTTTGTTTAGCAAATTTCCTATTCAAGAAATAAACTATTACCTCAACACTCTTTGATGTGCCCAAGGCATTGCAAAATCCCCTCAGGAAGCTAGACATAACATGGTAAAATAGTTACTTCATGAAAAATTTAAATTTGCACCGTCGAAAATGTTTTCAATTACTTTTGCAAATGCAGGTAAGATATAAAGGTTAGGCAATAATTCTCTGAAATTCCTTTGCAACCATATTCTTAAAAAGAGGTTTGGTTTCAGAAAATGTTTATTTGCAGGGGAAAATACTACTCTGTAGGTATTGTTTTATTATTTGTAGTCAAATAGTTTTATTGTTTTGTGTATTTGTACTGGGCAAAAGTTTTAAATGTTCATTATGCATTGCAAACTTTTACTTTTCCAATAGGCAACTAAAATTACTTTTCAAACTTTGTTTTAAATCAGGACAGTAAAAGTATAACTAGTGGTAGTACGGAATATAAAGTAAATGCTTAAACTAAGTTGTTATGATCTATGGTTTCACTTATTCCAATTGTTTTGTAATTTTTCTCATTACCATATGATTTCTCAACAAATAAATATAAAAGCACAACATTTCATTAACATCAAAACAAAAATTAGAGTCAAAGTACAAATTCAAAGTATAGTTGTTCCACAAGATCCAAAATTATCAAGAAAGAGTTCAAAATTTAAGTTAGCATCGCCATTTTGGAGTTTTATCTTCAATTGATAGGTATGTATTTATTTTTTGCCCTACCCATGTTTAAATACTTATTTCTTTGACTCAATACAATAGTAGTTGGAATATAGTATGTTGCTATGATGACAGTAGACTTCCAAGATAAAAACTATTCAAATGCAAGCTAAACCACTAAGCCCCAATCAAAATAACAGCTAGTAAAGTTACACCCGCAACTTTCTTATAGTTTTCATAGCAGTGAGTGGTCTAGAAATGTCAAGTCCGCGTTATGATTACACAGGGTGCCTCGTAAGCCTTATGCATCTACCTCTTTGTAAGCTAAGTTCTTAAACTGTTTTAAGTAGGCTGTGTTACTTATAATACTTTAAAGGTCAATCTGTCTTTTAAATATTGATTATAACCAGTAGGCTAGAGCTAAAACTTAGTTTTTCCAAAAACGGAACATGTCAGGCTGAAAAGAATTAAATAGGTCCTGAATTAGGATTTCAACAGTTCGTAACTACTGTTTACCTGTTAAATAGATACTTCTATACAGGGAAATTCGCTAAAAATTAGGATGCAATCAGAATAAGACAGGTACTAAAGGCTTGCAAGCATCCACCTGCCGCAAAAGACAACCCTCCAAAAGAACTCCTATTTATTTACTCCCAATGGTATAGCAACTTTACAATAAGAAAATTAGTAATTTCTCAATTTTCCCCGAGATGAAGGAGAACAAAAGTGTAAAGTCATGGTTATACTGTACCTACAACAAAATCAATAAGTTTTAATAACTTGGTGAAATGTATGGAATACTGATGTGCAACCAATGGCCGTTAAATGTATACGTAGCCACAGCGTAAATATTAAACTTCATTAAAGGTTGGTTGAAAAAATTAACATGTTTATGTGAAAGAAACTCGATTTTGTAATAGTTTTGTTCTTATAAAAACTTAATTATTTGATTTTCTTGTTGCAGTGTGATTCAAAATTCACATAATATTTACTTGACAAAATGGTAAGTTTACTTAAATATTAAAATACTTACATGTAGATGAATAATACGGGGTGGTTTTTTTTTACCCAACCCAAATAACTAGAGTACTACAAGACACTTTTTACGACAAAACAAAAAGTGCTTGAAATATACGTACATAATATACCATACCAATATTATTATGTAATATACCAATGTATTATAATGGTATTCCTGATTTTCTTATTTCCTTGCCGATCAGCTAGTATGTTATGAGGTTTTGTGATTTTAGGAGTTAATAAAACCCATTATGGAGTTTCGCAAGGCCCGAAGAGTAGGTATTGTGAATACTTTAACAGCGAAAAAGATTGATTTAGTGTCAAGAAAGGTTTGAAATAAAGTTTCCAGTTAGTTGTGAACCCAGTACCTAATAAATCAACTCTTTATTAGCATGTCAAAAAGTTAAAAAAATTGTATCTAAAAAAAACAAAAAAAAATAAAACGTAAACCTGAAACACTTATCATACCCTATTTTTGAGTTTTTGAAAAGGCAACCAGGGATGCCAACATTAAATAAGCTTGTCTTGTCATGAAGCAGGGCCTCACACTGCTTCTAAATAGAGGTCTGTTTGAAAAAATACCCTAAATACCCTAAATAATAATATAAAAAAATATATATAAAATTTTAATTATGTTACAAATTGGATGAAGACATTAATGGAAAAAAAGGCCATTCCTCATAAGGCCCAGGACATTTTGGAAGAGCAACATTTTGGGGGAGGCCACTATAAAGTTTTGGCTGAAATATGGGAATTGCTGTCAAACGAGTTTTTAAAGAGAAAGTTAGTTTTTTAACTCTGTGTTTTCCAATTGAAATCCTCTTTGTATAGTGTATAGCCTAATATTATTCCATATTTTGTGTAAAACACCTGTTTTAGTATGATTAATATTGACTTGTAGCAGGACAGATCTAGCGAGTGGGTAGCTCCAGTAGAGGACACTTCAAACGTTGACAAAGTAAGTGGACTTTACACTATGTTCAATATCAAATCCTCCTCTTTTTCATTTTATTAACTGAATGAAATAGTAGTCCCCTATCATCTTAACATAGTAATACTCAAAGAAAAAGCCAGAAAATCTTCCAACTGTCATAAAGTTTTAAGTTTTGGGGATGGAAAATTGTTTAACGCGTACTAAGTACATTCAGACCAAAATTATGTTTATACTAGTGCAGTGTTATTGTTTTTTAACCATTGTAACAAGTCTAACAAATCAACATTTAATCATTGTAAATTTAAACTATTTTAATCTCATGCATAAAATTTCTAGTATAAAAGGCAAATACCACTGACCGAAAAATGATGACTATTATATCTCTCAAAATATACAACCTAAAATAGTTGTCAAATTTGCATAGGGGGTCCTTTGATAAAAATTTGAAATTTGAGGGTGGTTTAAGGGGGGAGCTATTTACAGTGAAATTAGACTTTTTATCTTAAATCTGATGGGAACTCGTTTAAAACCTACAAGTGCACAAGTACAAGTGCTTTAAGTACAAACTTGGTGACATTTGAGAAATTGTTGAACATGCTCTTACTTCCAAAATATGTACCTTAATAAAACCCGTAATTTAAAAAAAACTCGAAATGTTCTATTCTAAGACTTAATTTGTAACAAAAGCTGTTACAATTAGCCTAACTGTTGTAGAGTAAAAAGCTTTTTGTTAAAAGTTACAGGTGTACATTATTGCAAACCTGAGTACTCAACCTATTACGAAACCATTTGGACAAGATAAAATCATAAGAAAACTATCTATTTAATCTATAAAAATGCTAGTTTTTAATTAATAAAATCTAACCTTGTCACCTATTGTGTTTACAGCAAACAATGGCAATGGTGACTCAACCCCAAACGGTAAGGATACGTTTTTCAAATACTTTACAACAAAAATGCAGTATGTATTAAGGATATTACATGAACTAGTGTACATGTTGCTCGAAATCGAGCAATTGAAAAGAAGTACAGGAGTTATTTATAAACAAATAACTTGTTTAAAAACTAATAACAGTCATAATTTTCGATGATTTTAAAAGAGTCGACTAAAAGATTATTAACTAATGGAAATGCTCACAATTTACATAACAGTCCTATTCCAGTTTAAAGGTTTAATTTTCAACAACTAAACTGTCCATGGACGGGAAAAGGTAAGCTTACAATTTAAGTCATCGTAAAAAGGCTGTCAGCTTGTATAAAGTACCGTACCAAAGTTATTTAGCCAATTTGTAGACAATAAGGTGTAGGCTACTTTAAACTCTACAGGACAGAGTTAGGCAAAAACTCGGAGAACTCTGAAATGGTGTTATTTATCATAGGCTTACTCATGTGCCAAATCCTGAAAAGAATCAATAACTAATACTGTAACTTATATCATTAAACACAAACCAACATCCAAAACTATACACATTTTTAATACAACATAGATAATTTACACATTGACTGTTTACAATTAACATATGTTCTTCTTCTCACTATTAATTTTTGCTTCACAACGGGAAAAATCAGTTTCATAATCATTGAAATAGATTTATTAAATAATATATCATACTGTCTAAAATTTTGAAATAGGCATTTGACAGTTCTGGTTGTTTACATTTAAATGTCAAAGCAAATGTAAACATTGTGAATTTTGTCATGCTTCCATGGAGACCAATTATTAATATTTAATTTCTGACAACAGCTGGAGTTTCAAAACAATATTTGTTTCCCATGTTAATCTTATGGAGAAATACGAAACTTTAAAGGGCCCTAGGGCCTCACTCTCTAATTATTTCCTTAAAAAGAAAGTTTCCTGCACAACTTCACGTTACGCTCTTTCCAATGACACCAAAAACATGTCAGTCGGTTCAGTTGTTTCGGAGGAGTAATTGTCACAAAAATCCTGCTTGCGTATTAAATAAGTACTAGTGTACATGTTGCTCGAATTCGAGCAATTGTAAAGTAGCCTATTACAGGATTGGCAAACCAATAACAATCATACTTAGCTATCAACATTTCTGCAAAAACACACCTATCTTCCCTGTAGCAGCAAACCTAAGTACTCATATTAAAATTAACTTAATGTTATTTAAATAGGAAAAATGACCATTTTAAGGGAATAATTAATCTTTGTATTAATTAAGCCAGGAGCCAGGTAAATGGAAATTCGCTTAGTCTGAAGGTTGCTGCAGATGCACAATATTAATAACAGCAAAGATTGAAGAATCTGAATTATTACTTATATCCACGAATTTATCTAACAATTATTTCCTGTAAAATATTATTACAGCAGTTCAAAAATATTGAAACTAACTCGATCAACAAATGATGTAACTGAAAGAATTCCATACTAATGACATTAACATATAGTTTGACAGTTCCATTTAATCAATGTTAAATGTTTACATTCGGGCATAGACAAAAATGATTCGGGCGAGTGACATATTTTATTAATGTTTATGATCCCTACCGTTCCTGTTCTAATAATCATGCAGTATTTAATATGTTTGAACCAGCTGTGTGGAATTGTGAAATCAAAATTAATTTGACAGTTAGTTCTGCTTGTTTACATTTTTAAATTTTGTGGGTTTGTTCTTTGTTACCATGGATACCATCAATAAATATTTCACTCTTAATTTCTGACAACAGCTGGAGTTCCATAACAAATTTTGTTTTCCATGTTAATCTTATGGATAAATACGAAACTTTAAAGGGCCCCAGGGCCTCACTCTCTAATTATTTCCTTAAAAAGAAAGTTTCCTGCACAACTTCACGTTACGCTCTTTCCAATGACACCAAAAACATGTTAATTGGTTCAGTAGTTTCGGAGGAGTAATTGTCACAAAAAACCTGCTTGCGTATTAAATAAGTATAGATTATACATTTGACATTTAAAAATAAATAGCTGTAGGCCTACATAATGTCAAAGATATCAAAATGTGGTAAATATACCAATCAAAACAGCTGTTAAAAAAAATTAGTACAGTGGTTTCTTACGGGTTCTTACCGAACATTTTGTAGACTGTTCTAAACAACTTTAAGTCAAAAGTGTGCTTTCACTTTGGATGAACGGGTGAACCCCCTTTATTTGCTAACTGCACTGTACTAAATAGTTTTTAGATTTTGTCTTAAATCCTATTTTTATAAAAGCAGCTGTTTTGATAGTATAAATTATCCTAGTATATTTACCACATTTTGATATTTTTGATATCAAGTTCTTGAGCGTCAGGTTTGGGTAAGGGGGTAGGCATAAAAGTTGGAAACATTATACTTTTTGTGTGTATTGAATATCTCAGAAACTACGCATGCTAACGCAAAATACGTCATTTACGAAAATAATCTACACAAGAATAGTCTTCTCCATTATCTTGTTAAAGTGAGCAAGAAATAATATTATGTTCAGTACAGTAATTAGCATTGAGCATGTGCAATCTGGCTTATATACTTGAGATACATTGCTGCAGCTACACCACTGTGTTATATAAATACAGACATTTCAGATATAAAGGTTCTACTGTAAAATTCAACTATACTTTTTCAGTCTCGAGGTTACCAAATGCCACTTAAGTCTGGTGTCTTATTGAAGAGAAGAATTGTAAGAGTTACTCTTCCTGGCGTTGGAATGGGATCTTCCATTGAAGATGGACATGGTCCATTCCTGGGCCTAAAAAAGGGCAATTTGCCTAATCCAGAACAAATTCAAGGAATAATCAGAGGTCTAAAAGAAAAGATGTGGCTCATCCAGGAGGAATTACATGGTGGCCCGGTTGGTCAACTTGGGCATTATGATTCAAATATCAACATGTTGAAGGTAAGTTTTAAGATTTTTCAATATTGCTTAGCATAGGTATTAATCTGCTCTTATAAAATGTTGGTGACATTTTGTGGATTATATAATTTTTAGTTTTGGCACCTTTACAAAAATAAATTACAATTGAGCAGCATAATCTAAATTTTCTGTTACTAATCTCCCAATAAAAAAATTATAAGGAATTTGTTTAACTATATTATGATCAATGGGTATCATATTGATTTTGAATTTGAAAAAAATTGTTTCTTGTTTATAAACGTTAAGGACAAACCAATTTGATATAGAAGAAAACTGGTAAGTTTGATTATTAACTATAATGTCTTGAATACTCGTTAATTCATAATAACTAGAGGTTAAAATACCTTAATCCGTTAATGTCGTAGTCGAAAGCCATTAAAATGCCGTTACTGAGTGGAAACATCGATTGTAGGCTATCGTAGCCTAAGGCTTAAAAATTAAGTTTCTCAGTCCTAAGCATCACTGATTCACAGCCTTTTCTCCAGTTATCAAAACTTAAGTACAATTTGTTACACGCAGAATCTCCGGTTCCCGACTTGGATGATGCCTAATTATTTATTTTCATTAACAGTTACACATTATTGTACTTGTGATTAATTAACTCCGTTATAAAAAGTCACAAGGTTATTAATTTCACTCAGTATTATGTTTATGGATTCGCTGACAAAACGTAATCAGAGATCGTTGCAGTGTTTTGTAAACAACATAACAGCTGTTCGATATTTTGTAGATGACGTAAACTCTGAACAGATAATAAGTAAATTAATAAATGGCGTAAGAAGTAAACATAAAGAGAAAAGTTGACAAAATAGGGTTTTTGAACGTCCACGTGAGTGGAATTTTTTTCCGAAGTAGTGAGGCCATATTTAAATAGCTAATGACATTCTTGCCAATTCTGTGAATACAATTAAACTATTAAAATCATGATCGGTACTGTAGTTTTATCGGAGTACCCTTGTAAATTAGAATCCTAGCGTTACAGACATAATGACAGATGGACAAACAGACTGACAGAAATTGAGGTAAGACTTGTTCCAGCTTTTGGGGGGTATAATGACCAAAAGTTTATGATTCTACCCGATGTACCGGCAAAACTGAAATTTATTAGTTAACATTTTTGTTAATAACAAAACGTGTACGTTAACAAATGAGGTATATAATAATTGAAAATACATGTATTAAAATGAAACAATCTGTCATCAGAACTCTCTATACAAAGAAGATGCCTCACACTACTCCTATTTTGTATTAAAAAGGTTACTCTGAGGTTAAAGTTTGATTCTTAGTTTCTTCCCTTTCATGAACATAGTTTCTTCCCTTTCATGAACATTCATTTAGATTAGGATTTCACAAAATTATCAATTAACACATAGGCTAGATTTTTAGGAAACAAAAACAACCAATTTTTTTGTAGAACAATAATTAACAAACACATTTTTTTGCTTAAAGGCTTTGGGACCAGGGCAAACTAAGATGTCTCAAAATCAAGTAAGTATCAAGTAATTAAGTAGGATATCTCTTGTAACTATACAAAAAAGTCTACGTAGCTAATAGATGATCAAGAATACATTATCTAAATCGCAACTAATAAATTGCACAAAATTTTATGAATAGGACATAGATTCTCTACAAATTTATATTTTTGACAATTTTGCAAGTCAAAATTCAAAACAAAAAGTAATAAAGTATAAGTAATAAGTATAAGTATAAGAAATAAGTATCACGCGTAAGCATATTCTTATAATAATTATTTCTAGTTTAGTTAAAAATAATTGTTTTAAAGAGAGATTCTGTAACACTGCTTCACTGCATTCTGTTTCAAGTCAAGCCTAGCTGATTTATAAATACTAATTTGCTGCCCGTGCTTTGCAAGTTGATGAGAATGTAAAAGATAAGGCGGTCCTTTAATGCTACTGTAAAAACTGTTGAAACACACCCTAATTGATTATGATTATAGGAAGCAAATCTCAATTGTACCATACTGTTTTTTATATATATATATTTTCACCCCACGCTGTAAACAAAACATTGGAATTGCTTCTGTTTGCTTTGAGTTTCTGTTAATATTTCGTTGTTATTTCATCACTAGCATGTTAATGTTTTAACATTTTTAAATAAATGTTTGCCTTTATATTTTAGCGTTTTTTAATTTACTAAGGGATTCTGTACATCTACGGACGAATATATTCTTTTTTACAGTATACGTAGATTTTCTCTGCGATGCACACGAGCTGAGAAAAAAAGTTTCAAAGATACACGCTTGCCTCAATGTTTAGATATCCACTAATTCAAATTGAATGTTAGTAAAAAAGGTTATGAACATACTACTATGTAAAGAATATTTGATATATCAACACCCTTGTTGTTGAACTTAGTTCTAACTTTTGTTAGGACAAGCTAGAACTTGTTATAACAATTTATAACTTTTGTTTGTTCCAAGGTTAGAACAAACAAAAGTTAGAACTAAGATCTTATATAAGTTTTTAGTTTTTTGAACTATTTTGTTACTAATTGTGGACAGCAATATCAACTAATTGGTGTAGGACAGCCCTTTAATGATCAAAGACACATATGGTGAAACAGTCAGATAGGAGACCCTCCTAACATAGTAAGAACTGATGTTGTGTGAGATTTGTTGTAGTTTAGAGGTTTTATGATGCTGTGGAGTTAAAAAAGGGAAAGTTTTGCATTAAACCCTTTGTGAGGCTATAAGTTGCAAGAAGGCGTGAGTTTGTTCCATATGTAAAATAGAGTGAGTGACTAAAAGTTGATTGTGAAGTGACAAAGAAGGACAATCATTATAACCATACAGAGTGACTGGTTGATGTCTTTGTCCGTGTGTGTACAGAGCTAGAGTCAAAATCTGTGGCTGATGTACTGAAATTTGATATCGTAAGCTCTTTATGTCTTAACTAATTTTGTGAGTGGTTAAGAAAATATGTAAAACCATGTTAATACTAAGAAGCTAACAAAAATATATTATAGAAGCAACTCGGAGGATGCTGTAAACATGTGTGTTAAAATTTAAAATCTAATGTATTTATTCCACGATTTCAAAACATATGATCAAAGCTATTAGCATAGGATTCGGGCCAACAACGACATTTGTTTATGTTTATGATCCATACCGGTATTTTTCTAGTATTCTCGATTCGTTCTATATTTTATTGTTAGGTTGAGCCGTGACTACATGCCACGACTCATTTTTTGTTTCAAGTTGTTCAAGTTTTTGTAAAGTATTAAATTTGTTGTGAATAACTGAACCTTTTTAGAAAATAAGGCTTTAATAAACTTAAATTGTTACATAGTTGTCAAGGTAAACAAATCTCTAATACAAACAACAAGTAAATAAATACTTCAGCTGATTACTAAAAACAGTAATTCATAACACAGTTGTCCGCTATGCTCGGTGTCAACGAGACGATTTATAGGATACATGGCTGGTAATGAGGTAACATAGTTGTGATTGTCAACCTTGGTGAATCTTAATCAATGTGCTATACATTTTATTTATATTTTGTCGTGTATTTCCGCAAGACAGATTTTCACTGGGGTCGTCAGAACATTAACATTTACAAAACACGTACTCGAGCGCAAAAAGCCCATCAGTGGCTGACGTGCAATAGGACAAGGTCCGCCCCTACAGAATCAAACACGTACTCATTGTCACGTACGCAGTGTTTTACTCATTTACTATAAAAAAACTTGAAAGACTTGAAGAAAAAAATGAGTCATGACATTTAACATAGGTGGTACGTAGTCATTGATCTAAGTTAAGGCTAAGATAAAGAGTTTATTTTCGTCTATTCTAAAACAAATAATCTTTACTTGGGTTTATTTGATCCAATATATCTGATTTTTAGACAAAACCTTTGGAAGGAGGGCAGACAGACGTTGGACATCCTATGATGGAGATCGACTGCGAATATGAGGTAATATACTGGTATATGAGGATCTCCAAAAGTCGTGGACATAGACATTTTCTGTGTTCGTGTGGCCATTATCGTTGTTTTCCGCGATCGTCGCAATATTCTAATCGTCTCCCCCGGTTGTATGGACATCACTAGGTATTGTCTCCCTCGATCACGGCCTAATCCTGAATATCCCTGCAATACCGGACAAATCATCGCCGTCCTCCATGATTACGACACAATCTCCCTCGGTTATTTAGACATCATCGGCCCCCTTGTTCACAGGAAATGTATGATAAGCACCCGCGGTCACGGCGAAATTCTGGTTATCCCCGCGGTATCAGGTGGTTTCCCCGCGGTCGTGTTTACTTTACTATCGTCTCCTGCGGTCACTTAAAACTCCTGATTATCTCTGCCGTAATGGAATAATCATCATCAATAATACTAAATTTAGAACGTGTAGAAAAAGACAAATTACTTCCTAAACTGCACTGCGATGACAAATAGGTTTGCAGACTTGTTTGGGCATATTATTCATTATATAGACTCTATATCGGGGTCGCCGCTATTTTATCCCCCTGGAATTTTACCCCCTGGGCAAATCTGACGTCACTAAGACGTAGTAACCTGAGCGCTCAAAAGTTTGTTCGCGGGCGGAATTTTACCCCCGCGGATTTGGAAGTATCATGAAAATAAACAGAGCGTGATTAATTAGATTAGCGATAAAAACCGAAATTTTACCCCCTGTCCATATAACTAGCGTTTAGACAACTGAAGATATACGGGACGGCTTTTTATCCCCGGAATTTTACCTCCAGATTTTTACCCCCCCAGGAATTTTACCCCCTGAAGGATATATAAATTATTAAAAATGATTGATTTTCCTATTTCTGTTTTTATTTAATTGTAAACATTTTATTATTAATTAGCCAGAGTCAGTGGCATGCTCATGTACTACAATAATATTATTGTAGTAGCCCGCAGCGAATGTGTTAATATTTTTTAGGCTACACCTATGTACTTTTTCGTCATATACATAGTACCTCGTAACTTGAACAATTTGCATGTTCAGTGATGAAAAATTGAAAGTAAATACCAGGTAAATGGAATAGAAGGACTTTATGGGTTTCATACTATTAAGAATCTTTTACACTGTATTAACAAAGTAATTGTTTTTAGAGAATACATAGGATTTACAAGCTGACGTCTCAACTTCCTGAACAGTCTTCTATTATAGTTGAAGGGTCGATGAATGATAATGCTAAATGGTAAGATAAACTTTTCAGTATATTTATACACAAGTTCTATCATCAAATAAGCAATACTTAATTATTTGATCACTTTGTCCACAGGTGAAATATCATTATGGATTTTATAATATCATTATAAGATCAATTATAATTTTTAACAAATATAGCATAATTAACAAATTATTTGTTTTTAGACAAACCTGCATAAAAAATGAATTCAAACAAAATATCGTATAAATTCTTTTCATGTGGAGTGGGCTTTAGTTAGTCTACATTCTGAAATTAACATTTTTATGTAAATTTTTTGACAAACTGTATAGATTTTCCTAGCCAACTTCGGCCAAAATGGTTACCATAATTTAAATTAGGCCTATTGCCACCTCTAATTTTTCAATCTTGTTTTCATGTAAAACTTGTATGCATGGTATTGGAGTTTAAACTTTTTATTTATGTTCGTGGTTTAATGTTGTTGTGGTGCAAGATAAATGAAGATTTTAAAGTCTTAATCAAGAAAATCCGAATTCACTAAGTTGTTCTGAATAAATAGGCATTAGCCAAACTAACCTCCAATCATTTCAGGTTTGAAGTGACCTTCTTGGTTGGAGAAATAAAAGAAGATTGCTATTATGACCTAGACAAATATCCTGAAATTGCATTACTGTTTCATCCAATGACTGGTAGCACTCGCATCAATATCTACACATACCGTAATTACCGCTCGAAATATATGAAATACGATGGTTGGGGTTATTCTAAGGGTTCAGTTGATGAAAAGTTTCCGTTCCGTCCAGGACAGCCGTTCTACATAGAATTCTACATCACCAAAGACCAGTTTCAGGTTAGTTTCGGATAAGTCTAAAATAGCTTTTAAAATCAGCAATTCATCTTTATCAAATTAAGAAAATCATTGTTCTGATACTTTAAATATACTAAATACTTTTTTAAATTCTCATCAGCTCTTGTTAAATTTAAGCAATGTTATGGTTTTTACAACAGGAAAAAGAAAACAAATTGTACAATTGGAAGAAATCACCACAACAAGGTTTTTAGGATTAATTGTAGACAAAAATCTTACATGGAATAAGCATGTTGACAAAAGGCAAAGCCCTCACTGACACACTCACTCACTCACTCATCACTAATTCTCCCACTTCCCATTTACCTAGGAGGCTGAAATTTGGCACATTGATTCTTTAGGCATTAAATAGGAAAACTAAGTTGTTTTTATTCTGATCGGACTCTCGGGCTCCGCCCCAGTAGCTCTGGAGTTTCCCATGTTAACCTTATGATTTTTCATATTTAAAAGGAATTAATGAATCTTAACAGCTGTTTCAATTAAACAAGTTGGTTCTGTTCTATGATGTTCAATAGCATTAAAGTTACAAGGATTACCAACAGGGTGCGGCACTATTATTATTTTTTTATTTATGACAAGAGCTAATTTGCAACTAAAAGGTGAGTGAGCGTAGCAAACGAACTTCAACCTGGAGGCGAGTTATCGTAGCGAACGAGCTAATATGAAGGCAAGTGAGCGCAGCGAACGAGCTCCAACCTAAAGGTGAGTGAGCGTAGCGAACGAACTTCAACCAGGACGTGATTGAGCCACGCGAACGAGATCATCTTGAAAATTAAGAAGTTAAACGGAGCAAAGCCCGCGGGTACAGCTAGTATCATATAATTTTCATATTTCCCTTGGGCTATACATTTACTTTTTGTTTTAAAAAAGATTTGTATTTATAAATTATTTAAGTTCAGTTTTAATCGATTCACCCACAAATTTAATTATTGTATATGGACAATTGTTGCAATAATTGACGTGTCTTCTAAAATGTCCAACAACATTATTGTTTTATAGAAATTACAAGTGTTATGACTTTGTATTATATGTGATTTTAAAGCCATATTATTTTCATAGATGAAATCACAAACTTTGCACAGTTTCACCATCGTTTGATGTATTAACTTGTAGTGGCGAATGAGGTTGCTTTTGTTGGAGATCGACACGGAGCAGTGTTGACATGACGGCTTCGTGTTAAGGAATGAGGTCTCGGGCTGATGTCACCTCTACATACAGGGTGAGTTTTAATTGTCCCCCCCCCAACTTTTTTCTACATTTTTTCAAATATCAATCCCAGACCACTTCCAAACAATGTTGGGTAGTAAGTACTTAATTTTGACAAGGTGGTCATTTCCGGCCGCTATCTTGGATCCGCCATATTGGATGCAAAATATTTTTTTCAAATGTAAAGGTGGGGTTGTGACCCATTATTTTGAACTACATTTCTACCTTGATTACAATGCCGCAAACCGTTTAAAAAAATATTGATTCCTCCCAAAGTTATGAGGGTTTTTTAAAACTTTATTTTTAACCCATTTTAACATCGTGCATTTACAAACTAAGACCACAATCTCAAAATAGTGCTAGATAAAGATAAGTATACACTACCAGTCATTGTCCACCTATTTTCACTTGGTTATTACAGATGTATTTTATTCGGCCGCCATCTTGGATCCGCCATTTTGAAATGTGATAAATTATTTTAAATATGAAAGACGTGTTGTGACCCATCATTTCAGATTTTTTTTAAGCTGAACTCAATTCCATGATCCGTTTTTCAATTTTATTTTTTTATTTTGAAATATTGACACTTTTAACAAAAAATTTGCAATATATCATAAATAAAGCTTGATAACAAAAAATGGATTGCGGCATTGAGTTTAGCCTAAAAAAGTAGTTCGAAATGATGGGTCACAACACACCCTTCATATTTAAAATAAATTATCACATTTCAAAATGGCGGATCCAAGATGGCGGCCGAAAAAATACATCTGTAATAACCAAGTGAAAATCGGTCGACAATGACTGGTAGCGTATACTTATCTTTATCTATCACTATTTTGAGATTATGGTCTTAGCTTGTAAATGCACAATGTTAAAATGGGTTAAAAATAAAGTTTTAAAAAACCCTCATAACTTTGGAAGGAATCAAGATTTTTAAAAACGGTTTGCGGCATTGTAATCAAGGTAGAAATTTAGTTCGAAATAATGGGTCACAACCCCACCTTTATATTTGAAAAAAAATATTTTGCATCCAATATGGCGGATCCAAGATGGCGGCCGGAAATGACCACCTTGTCAAAATTAAGTACTTACTACCCAACAATGTTTGGAAGTGGTCTGGGATTGATATTTGAAAAAATGTATAAAAAAGTTGGGGGGGGGGGACAATTAAAACTCACCCTGTATAGACTTTTGGAAAATTAAAAGAATTTTCAACTAGAAATTATGAAATTTTATAATAGTAAAAAAATACTATAAATTAAGAAATTTTTACATAATTAAAGAAAATTTAACTAGAAATTACTTCAAGAAGATAAGGCTGTTCAATAAGGCTGTTACATATATATTGACGTTTACATATTGTTAATCAACTTATCTTATAAATAATTATGTGATATAGTTTAAAAGGAATATGACCTTTCTGACATGACAGTAGCTGCTTAAAACGTATTTTCTCTTTGTACGATCTTTTACAGCCAAAATGTCGTGTTATTTTCAATAACGTTACCAAACCGCGCCAAAGTCCGTAATATAGGCTGGTGCAAATAATTTGTCAAGAGGGGTAACATTTTAGACAAAGTTTCTATGTTTGGATTTTATTAGACACGATAAGAGCAGATACTTCTTCATAAATATTTCATATGTGTTGAATAATATTGTAGGCAAAAGTGGTGAAAAGGCAGACATAAGATACAATACGATATAAGATAGTTCAATAAGAAATAATTAAAGAATTGTTGTGATAAAAGGATTTTCCACTGATTACGTAATGGAACGTTATATTGCAAAACATGACATGATAAAGAAGAAAATCAATTTTACAATCAGAAAATAACATTGCAAATACTTATTTGGTAGAATTCAGTAACTCCCAATAAATGTGTGTTGTTTGAAATACAATTTAAAAACAAACAGCTGTTTCATTAAAAAGTATTATTCACATGGCCAAAATGTAACAACTCTGTGGAGGGATCTTTAAAGGCTTCCTGGGCAGAGTCCTAAAGCTATGGTTCCACAGGATGCGGAATCTCCGCCGTGCGGTGCGATTTTTTTCCGCTGCGGAATTAAAACGACACTGGTTTAATGGAGTTTCCATGTGTGCGGTTCCACTGACTTGCGATTCCGCATCCCGAATTTTCGGTTCCGCATGGCGGAGAAATCATACTGGTCTGAGAGCAGTAGCAGTGCGGATTCCGCCAGCGGAGAAGAGCCATCAAATATTGTGACCGTGCAGTTTCATTATGTCTTATGCTGTAAAAAGAGTTATAGATGAACGATTATAAAGTAACACCTGTAATCGTAATGCCGATTTTCAACAAACTAACTGTTAAAATCAATTATTATAATACATTTAACATAAACTGTCGAAAATGGTAGACCTGACTAACAAATATCCTGAGATGTTTGGGTATCAAGTGTTAAACGGGACCTCGTGATTGAAACCCCTTAAGTTTTGTTAAATAAATAGCAAAAATAGGCCCCTTCACTGTCTCGATTCTTAAATATGTCACTTCGATCACTGTGACTTGACACGAACAAAGATAAAAGATCGACAACATCATCATCAATGTCATCATATAGCATCAAAGCCAAAAGGGCTTTCCTCTTTCTATCCATACTCGTCGCTAGTTTGGACAGAACTGAATCTCCGCAACGTTATTTTCGCAGTCTGTAGAACCACCCCTCTAGATATTTCGCTGCGTAATTTTCCGCTGCGAAAAATTACGCACCGCATGGCGGAGATTCCGCATCCTGTGGATCCATAGCTTAAGGGATTTTGATTAGTTTTTCTTTTGATAACTCATCTACTGACCAAGACCTTTCTTGGGACACCTCTACCAAGTTTCTACGCCCAGCCGTTCTCTCAAATAAGTGGGGACAAGGTTTCCAATTAAATATTTGGATTCCCCCATGTTAATCTTATGGGAGAAACTCCAACTTTGATGGCCTGTGGGGCAAAGTCCGAGGACTTGTATTATAGGAATTGGTGAAAGGGGGCGTCTACACAAAAAATACTTAATTTTGACACATTGTTTTTAAAAATCCGTCCATTATTAACGGAGGAGTAGTGTTTCGTAGGAATCGCCTACACGTATTATATATAAGGATAATCTTTTCTCAACAGTAATAAGTGATGCTTTTGCTTTTGTACTGTATTTTGTAATTTGATAGTATTCCGTGGGTAAATGCCTTTATGAACACATGCTACAACTTACAAGTCTTTTGTTTACTTTTCCTTGTGTTATTTAATTCATCCAACATGATTACTTAGCAACCCATAAATAATGTTAAAAAAATGTGACTTTCAATTTCATTTTTCAACGTAATTAGATTTTTGTAGGCAGATCTAACTGCAGTAAACTCGTTTTAGGCCAGAAATAAACTATTTACAACATTTGAAGAAAATCGTCGGAGCCGTTTTCGAGATCTTTCTGCAAGCAAGCAAGCATACATACATACATACAAGCAAACGTTGCTCATATTAGAGTATAGGATTATATGTGGGAATAAATCTTAAATAAAATTAAAGTTTTTCTGTACATTGCTCAGAATTATATATTTTTTGGTTATTATTACGTTTTATAGATTAAAGAAGCCGAAACAGGTATAATATCAATTTCTGTCTGTTTGTCTATCTGTCACGGCCCAGAAGACATTTTACGCGGCCTTCTCCTGAAAACAAAGAGTACCTATGCAAATTAAAATCATTTTAATGTAGTCACTGGATTGGCAGGAGTGTCCTTAGCCATAGAAAAATTGGCCTCCTTACTTTGTAAATAAAATGACGGACGTCCAAAACCCAAATTGTGTGTGATTTTTGTCAAGTTTTCTCCCATTGTTTACCACATACATGAAATAACGAATAGCTGTTTGGATCAAGATTTTTTTTCTAGCTGTCACTGATATGTTGACATGAAATCTTTTTGACAAATACTGCAACCATTTACGATCACGTTTTGAAAGCAAAACCAAACCAAGTGTGGTTTAAAACGTCGTTCCTTACATAACAGATTTAATTAGTGCAATAATGTGTAACGGTAAATGAAATTAAATAACTAGGCATCCAAGTCAGGAACCGGAGATTCTTTGTATATCAAATTGTTCTTTAGTTTTGACAACCGGAAAAAGACCTTGAATCAATGATGTACAACTTAAATGTTTTTATTATCGTCGCCAAAAGCTTACGAAAAAGGTTTCTACTCATTGATGGCACTTCAATGGCGGTTGTGTAAAGTGTAAAGGAAATAATCACAACTGCAGTGGCTGATTGTAACAGAGGTTTAAGGATTATGTTTAACTCGCTTTTCCAATGTCCCTACGTAGGCCTAACAAATTATTCACAACCAAATTTCGACGACGATCCTTGATACCGGTACTTTTCCCTAAAATGCATGTCCTACCTACTTAGGAAATAAAATTACAAACGTTCAAGAACCCAATCAGTCCTTTTTTTCAGTGTTCCACGGAAAAGACAAGAGCACCTTTATTAATGAAAATGTCACTTGGTATAAAGTGTTCAATGGTGAGGTTTGAGGTAGTATTTAGACTACTTTCAACCAGTGTGGAAAGTAACTTTCAATTATACGCCTACCTCAAGGATATGCCTCATTGATCTATATAGCAATTTTTTAATCGTTGGATATAACGTGTACCGACACGATTCGGGTGACATTTAATTGTGCAGCTTTTTTTCTTTTTTTTTGCTCGAAACTGTCAGATATTGTATTTGCGAAGGTTTATCAAATGTCCTATAATTGTTTTGCCAGCTTATAGTATATTTGGAAATATGCAATCCAACTGCAGATCTGAATATAATAAGCTTTTAACTGACTACAAGATCCCCGTGCGTAGAATGGGCGCACAGCAATAATATAGATATATACATGAATGGGTTGTCCAAAAAACATACTTTCTCCTCTTAATACAGGCTGTTTGTTTGTTTACTTACTTCACTTACTATACATACCAGACTATACTTCCTATAAGTAAACTTTCTCTGGGCTCAAAACATTCAAAACTTTAACCACTTATCTTTTGTTGTTTGAATGCTTATGTAGATTATTGAAGGTAGCGAAATTTAACAGTTCCCCCTTAATATTTAAGAGTTTCTAAAGCATTTATAATGCTATAGCCTTGTTTATTGGCTGGGTAGGTTAACAGTCAGTCCTGAGAAAGGGTAATATTATTTAGACTTTATAAACTGAACTCAGCTGTTCTTGGATTGTTGGGCCTTTTAAAACTAATCTTCCCCTGGTGTGTTTCTGTCAGGTGGCTGTGGATGGTCAGCACTACATCTCCTACTCTCATCAATTATCTTTTAAGGATATTAACAGGATCCAGGTTCGTGGACATATAACTCTGGCTAACGTCGACTTCCAGAACACCCCCAAGTACCCTTCCCCTCTGCCACAGGTGGGTGAATTTGCTGTGTGTAGATAATTGATGATATTCAAGCGTAAAGCCCAGAAATTGAAAAGTGCCACTATCATTAAAAACATAATCTATATATGAAAAATCCTATTGAGTCAATGTAATTTATTTTAATATGTCTATATAAAATAAAAATTTAGAATAATCTTATTTAAAAAAATACCTTGTTCGGGAGATATTTTCTTATCGCTTCTTTGGGTTTCACGAAAACTATTCAAGGCATACAGTTTTATAAAGGCAAAATATATTTTAGAAAGAGCAATCAATTAAAATCTGGTTTGATTTTAAGATGGCAGGCATTATAATTTTTAAATCTTAAATTGCAAAGAAATTCTGCTTTTGTAAAAAGGTGCCAGATTTTTGTCGGTTTGAAGATGTCGAACATTTTATTTGTACGATATAATTGAATTACTAAAAAATGTCTGCTTTTATGAAAAGGTGCCGGATACACTTTGATTAAGAATTTGAAATTTCCTGTAAAATGACACCAAGTTCAATAAGATCGAATAATGAATACCTGTCAAATCAAAGGGTTTAGGCACAAAAGAATGGATTTATTTTTCTGTTTGAAATATATATAATAACAAACTGTCTACGTTGAGCCATGATTACGTTCCACCGAAGAGTGTCGCGACTCATTTTTTCTTTCAAGTTGTTCGAATTTTTAAGTACTACGTGTCTTGGAAATTTTGATCTTCAGTAGACAGCTTTACTTACCCGACGACCACCCTTCTGATTAGGAGTAAACCTCGCAACTGCAACCAAGCAAACACCATTGGAAGCGTGTTCCCAGATACGAGGGGCGGCTCACTCCTACCTAAAGGAATGGTTAAAAACAATCCATGGTTTGAGAAGAATAGCCATAATAAAAAAAATCATCAATCCTTTTTATCAATCTTTTGCCAAAATAATAAGCCGTATTAAAATAAATCACTTAACATATAAAACATATCGCTCAAATACAATATAGTACATATACAATAAAAAAGATATCAGCTATGAGAGAGGGAATGTAGGACTAACTTTACATAAAAATAGAGTCAATAAAAATACTTATGTTCAGTATTTAAAAGGCCAGCTGATCATATGTGTGAGAGAGAGAAAGAGCATATTAAAAAATCCCCACATGGCCACAACAATTCAACAATCCAATTTATAAAAAATGAAAACATTCTGGTTTCAAGTGCAATTTTCTCTCTCGTAATATCGTTTCTTTGTGTAACATCGTTCATTTCTCTCTCCTTTTATTTTGACTTGCTTCATTTACCTTTTCCTTTTGTGCGCATTTAATAAACCCTTTTTAATTTGACTCTAAATTCTGTGTACCGTTAGAACATTTGGACATTCATCAAGCATATTTTCTCGGCTAGACAACATTCGACCAGATCTTCTTTCAAGACTTTTAGAACGTCATAGTGGTAACATAACTATACTTCAGTGTTAAAAATTAAACCAAAAGTCCATAATTATTTTCTGTTGTTATCAAGATTAAATTAATAACCCATATACAGTCCAGTTTTATTATATGAAAAAAGCCTTTTGAATACTCTACAACTTATATTTATATTACTTGGCTCCTTAACTTTATCCATCGTTGAAAAGCGGAACACAACAAAAATAAAATTTCATGTATAGCATCGATTAAAATTGGCCAGTGTTGACAATTACAACGATGTTTACTTATTACCAGCCATAGAATCTCTAATTGCCTCCTTGACAGGCAGGAGCTCGGATTCGCCTAATCTAGCGGACATCTGTCCACTATGGGGGCGTTAGAACATCGACCGTTTTAAAACACGTACTATACAAAAACTTGAACAACTTGAAGGAAAAATGAGTCATGACACTTCTCTGTGGAACGTAGTCACGGCTAAATGTTTAGAGTAAGAAAAAGAGTTTATGTACTTTCAAAAACAATTCATCCTAACCTGGTTTTAATTTGTTGCTTTTTAGACCAAACCTGCGGAAGAATGGCAGACGGACTTTTTACATCCCATGTTGGAGATCGACCGCGTGTTACAGGTAATATACTGTTCATCTCCTACAGTCGTGGAGACATCTTATAATACGGTGCAATTAGACCTAAACCGGGACATCAAAAAAAAAAGTTTCAAACCAGCGCCAAATTGTTGAATACACTTCCCTCAATATGTAAAAAAAGTTACACTGATTTGAGTGTCGGGTTTGGGGGGAAGGGGGTGAAAATGGGGTGAAAATAGGACTTTTTTACTTTTTTGCAAATACCTCAAAAACGGTGAGTTTTTCTTAAAATACAATGAATTACAAAAATAATCTACATTAAATTTCGAACAAAATGATACCATACAATACCTATCTACAATGAACGGTTCAGGAGATATTGAGGGGTAAATGTGATTTTTACTTAAAATTCTAAAAAATTTTTTTTTTAAATGGAGAAAACCCATGGACACCCATAAAAAAAGTTTCTATTGAGTGCCAAATTGTTCAATATACCTCCCTTAATATTTGTAAAAAAGTTACACTGATTTGAGTGTCGGATTTGGGAAGTAGGGTTTAAAGAAAATGGGGTGAAAATAGGACTTTTTTACTTTTTTGCAAATACCTAAAAAACGGCGAGTTTTTCTTAAAATACAATGAATTACAAAAATAATCTACATTAAATTTCAAACAAAATGATACCATACAATTACCTATCGACTATGAACGGTTCAGGAAATTTTGGGGGGTAAATGTGATTTTTTCTTAAAATTCTAAAAAAAAATTTTTTTAATGGATAAAAACCATGGACACCCATAGAAAAGGTTTCTAATGAGTGCCAAATTGTTCAATAGACCTCCCTTAATATGTGTAAAAAAGTTACACTGATTTGAGTGACGGATTTGGGAAGTAGGGTTTAAAGAAAATGGGGTGAAAAAAGGACTTTTTTTTACTTTTTTGCAAATACCTCAAAAACGGAGAGTTTTTCTTAAAATGCAATGAATTACAAAAATAATCTACATTAAACTTCGAACAAAATGATACCATACAATACCTATCTACAATAATTGGTTCAGGAGATATTGAGGGGTAAATGTGATTTTTTCTACAAAATACAATTCTACAAAAATTGTTTTTTAAATGGAGAAAACCCATGGACACCCATAAATTATCTTAATCCAATAAAGAATTTTAAAATGGTGGCCATATAAATATTTTAAATTTAAATTGCAAAAAAGGCTATTTTTATTAAAAATTTAATGAAAACTTTTATTTAGGTTTTAAAATTCCCTATCAAACGACACCAAGCTCAATAAGATTGAATAAAAATGTAAAATTATTAAGATCAATGCTTCGCTATTCAGGTTTGCCTCATTTTACAACTAAAAATCGTGATATTTCATTTATTTCTTCTTATTATTTTCATTATTTTAAAAGCTAAATGAAGTTCATAAAAGTCTCATAAAATTAGTAATTTTTTAATTTCAATTTTAAAAAATTTAAATGGCCGCCATTTTGAAATTTTTTATTGGATTAAGATCATTCTTTTTCTAACGAGAGTCTATTTTACCTCAACATACATACCAAGTTACATAATGATCGGTTAAAAAATTCAAAGATAAAATACTGTTTATGTGTAAAAAAACAAAATGACAAATATCTGGTTAACGAAGTGATTTTGGGAAATAATTTATTCTTGATTTTCTTATTATTTTGACCCATAGAACTATTTTCTGGAGTTTGGCTGTTCTTACTGGTCACCCTGTAGGATGTCTCACGTAAAGTGAACCAATAGCGTTGAAACTCACCTTTTTTTATTATGAGTTATAGAGTTGACTTCTTATGGAGCACTCCCCTTTACTTTTTAGATGTTTTTTGGGATGATTTCCAATTTTAAAAATATGTTTGCCATTTTCCAATATGGCTGACAACTTTGTTATTTCTTATAGAACACCCTGTGGTTTATGATTGTTTTATAATTCAAATGCAATTTTAAGTCATTTTTAATTTTGACATTTTCTCTTAAAAACTACTCATTTAGGAGTTACAACGTAACGTGTTACACTTATGTTTTTTTACAATTTTTTTTACAAGGAAATCAATATTTTTATCGTATTTTATTATTTTATTAGAATGTAGTTGGAATTTTTACAACCGTTCATAGTTGATAGGTATTGTAAATATGATTGTGTTTGAAATTCAATAAAGATTTTTTTTGTAATTCATTGTATAAAAAAGCACCCTTTATGAGCCTCCCTTTTTGAAAAGCCCTCCTACCAAATCAGAGACTCAAATCAGTGTAACTTTATTGCACATATTAAGGGAGGTCTATTGAATAAATTAGCACTCATTAGGAGATTTTTATGGGTATCCATAGTTTTCATAAATTTAAAAAAACAACTTTTTTAGAATTAAAAGAAGAAAATCACATTTACCCCTCAATATCTCCTTACCCGTAAATGGTAGATAGGTATTGAATGGTATCATCTTTTTTCTAAATTTAATTTAGATTATTTTTGTAATTCATTGTATTTTAAGAAAAACGCACCATTTTTTAGGTATTTGCGAAAAAGTAAAAAAAAGTCCTATTTTCACCCCATTTTCTTTAAACCCTACTTCCCAAATCCGACACTCAAATCAGTGTAACTTTTTTACACATATTAAGGGAGGAATATTGAACAATTTGGCACTCATTAGAAACTTTTTTATGAGTGTCCATGGTTTTTCTCCATTAAAAAAAAATTTTTTTTAGAATTTTTAGAAAAAATAACATTTACCCCCCAATATTTCCGGAACCGTTCATAGTAGATAGGTATTGCATGGTATCATTTTGTTCGAAATTTAATGTAGATTATTTTTGTAATTCATTGTATTTTAAGAAAAACTCACCGTTTTTGAGGTATTTGCAAAAAAGTAAAAAAAGTCCTATTTTCATCCAATTTCACCCCCTCCCCCCCAAACCCGACACTCAAAACAGTGTAACTTTTTTTACATATTGAGGGAAGTGTATTCAACAATTTGGCACTGGTTTGAAACTTTTTTTTGGATGTCCCGGTTTGCTGTTTTTTTAAGCTAATTGCACTGTACTATTAATCTTCTTCCACAATCACTGCGAAATCGCGAATATCCTCCACAGTCACGGAAACATAATCACTGTCCGCGGTCACGTAAAAATCCTGAATAACCCTGCAATGACGGAAAAATAGATCATCGTCCTCATCGATCCTTATAACCCTGATTATCTCCCGCGGTCGTGTAGACCTCGTCATCGTCTCTTGTAGTCACTGCAAAATCCTGAATATCCCTGCAACAACGGAAAAATACATTATCGTTCTCCTTGATCACGACATAATCCAAATTGTTGTGTAACCCATTTTGAGGATGGATGGGTAAAACCAGCCTTTTTATTTGTCTAGTGTTACCATAGGCATAGCCTACAAGCCCTAACTAAGGTTATAGGTTAGAAAGTTAGGCCTAACTTATGATAAGGGCAAGAGTTAGGAAAAGCATGATACACGTTTGTTTTGGTAAATACGAGCAAGTGAACTATGATGGTGTGTTAACCCATAGATGAGTTAATATTACCATGCCAGTTAACTTTCATTCATTTTGAATATGCCTAAACAATTTAATCTTGTCATGAAAACAAATTCAGTAGAAGTCAGCATACTATGATAAGATGTGCAAGTTTAGCACGAACCAACTGGCACAGGAGGCATGTTGAGCATTTGCCTGAGTACGATCGTACGATGTTTAAACGTGTTTGCCATAAGAATTTGAAATTGTAAACCAGAAATGTATAAATCGTTGTCGTCTTGTCTACTTGGTCCAACGTTACGTGTCCGCGTGTCCGTGTGATAAGCCGCAAACCAAGGTTGTCAGCTACGGTAAACGGATAAGCCGCCACCCGGGCTGTAGCGCCGACATGGGTTCCTTCCACTACAATCCTACACTACAACAGTTATTATTGTCATCCTATTCTATATCACCAAATCCAATAAAAAAAAACACAAATTATACTAGTTTTTCAAAATCACTGACACAGTAAGATACAGAAGTGACCGATCTGAAAACAAATTGGACTAAAATTAAGTAATAAACCGGTGCTATAACAATATTCCCCGCCGAATGCTGAACACACGCCGAGTAGTTGTTGGTGCGTTTCAGGCGTTTATTACTCGTATTCATTTTCTACAAATATCAGGCATTTTTCTTTTCAAAATGCATTCTGATATTTTTCTTAACATGACACTATTATGCAAGTTAGGTAGTTTCTCACGATAATGCAAATAAATACTTTATCCTACTAGAGGAATATTACTTTATAGCTTGGGGTATCCAAGTCCTACATAACAACCAATACAACAAGTGTGTTGACAGCACGAAGATATAATTAAAAACTATTTCAAAGCAAATTATAAGATACCCCCACCACAGCAAACCTGCAGACTAAGATCTCCATTTCCCTGATTGGATTTACACTCAAATGTCTCCTTAAAAATATCACATTTATTCATTTAAATATCATTAGTTTAACGAGTACTTAGGTTTGCTGCAACAGGGAGGGTAAGAATTTTAATAGTTTAGTATAAAATTAATGCATTTTCCAAATTTGACTAAAATATGCTCATAAACAAGCAAACTACAACTGTTTACAATTTTCCCCATGAAGAACATGGGAATTAAAAATTACACTTTTTTAATTTTCTCCTTAACCATAAGGTATAAAACCATGCTTAAATATACTAAATTATTTCTTTTTGTAAGCTCTACAAAATGGTTGGGAAGGAAATTCCAAAATGCGATGTTTATTGGATCAAAAATGGGGAAAACTAGTTTTACCCCATAAAACCCCCCATAAACCCCTGTTCCCATAGTCCGATCATGCGAGTTCGCGAACTCAGAACGTAGATTTACACGTTTGTACTAAATTTTATCAAAATTGGATGATTTTTGCTCGAGTTATCGCGCTAACGGACACACATATAAATATATATATGAATTTGAATGGATGTTGTTTTTGGCCTCTAGGGACCTCAGAACGAAAAATTAAATCGGTACCGGGTCTGGGTCTTACCATGAGTACTACGGTAATAGCTTATTTCCTGTATGGGAAATTCGCTAAAAGAATGTTCATAATAGCCTATTTAGATAAAAAAAATGAGGATTTGAGAATACCTAGTTATTTAAAACTGCAGAATCATGTACTTGTTTAAACCCCAATAAAATAAGATACATATTATTTGTTATAATCTTATTTAGCTAAGAAAATCATATATGTAAACTACTTTACCTATTTTATCAGCGGCAAATGTAAACTATTTAAGACTTTCTTGATTTCAGTATTATTTGGTCAGTGGTCATAATCCCAAATGTTTCCTTTGTATTGTGTAAGGTAACGCAAAATTTTAAAACATGATTTATTTTAAAATTATACAGGCACTGTCGAAAATTTAAATTGGTTTCGTCTAAACCTTCCAAACATTTGACAAAACAACCTTTGTATTTTTGGCTATAATATGTTCAGCCAATTTTGAGCTAATGTGTTAGAAAATTTGCATTGAAGTCGATCCCAAATAGCTTTGCTTCACTCCTCTCAATAGTAGCCCGCAGCGAATGTGTTGATAATTTCTTAGGTTACGCCTAGGTAATTTTATGTCGTACTAGCCATCGACCCTTCGCAACAGGAAGAGAAAACTTAGGAAAATGTGTAGATACACTTTTAGTAATCCACTAAAAGTATTTACTTTAAATATTAACTGGCTACTTTTGTTTCCCAGACATTATTTTTTGGGAAATAAACCATACAAATACAATTGGTTTTTATTAACATTTTGGAAAAAAGAAAGTCAGTAAGTTAATGAATTACGCACTTAATAAATAAAACTCCTTATTCACACAATATCAAAAATTATTTATTAAATTAAAAACATAAACATAACTGTAAACAATCCTACTTCGACAGTTTAATTTTTTATCACAGCTGCTGGGTTGAAATCTATATATTAATTTGAAACTGTTTTTCTTTGTCATAGCTAAATTAAAAGAACGGCTGGGCGTAGAAACTCGGTAGAGGTGTCTAAAGAAAGGGCTTGGTCTGTAGATGAGCCATCAAAAGAGAAACGTGGTAAATTCCCTTGGGGCTCTGCCCCAGTGGCCTTTGAATTCCCATCCCATGTTATTCTTATGGAGGAAAAACTGGGTTTTTGTCCCAGCTAATTTCAGGGAACGGTTGGGCGTAAAAACTTGGTAGGGATCTCTAAAGAAAGGTCTTGGTCTATAGATGAGCCATCAAAAGAGGAACGAGGTAAATTCCCTTCTGCTCCAGAAGCCTTTACAGTTGCCTCTTCAAATTTGTTTACCATCTATCTATATATTAATAGGCAAGCATGTTTCTTTAAAACCTTTTTTCTCAGCTCGTGTGCATCGCAGGGAAAATCTACGCATACTGTTGGAAAGATATTTTCCTGTAGATGTGCAGAATCCCTTTATAAATTAAAATAGGCTCAAAAATAAGCACAAAAAATGAATTTGAAAACTTAAAAAAAATAACATGGGAGTTATGGGTTGCCATGTTGGTGACGAAATAACAACAAAATATAAACAGAAAATCAAAACAAATTCCTATCACATGTTTTATTTACAGTGTGGGGTTTACACTGTACATTACATAGTGTAAGAAACGGCCATGTGGCCCTAACTTTGTCTGAAAAAATATATAATTTTTCATTTCATATAATTTTAATTTTTTCATTTAATTTCATTTAAATATTTTTGGTCGAGTTTTCGACCAATGGACGACCTCTAGTATGCATAATTCTACACTACTTTTTAATGAAACAGCTGTTAATATTTAAATTGTGATTTATTAAATTTTCAAAATGAAGTACAGTACTTGCAATGGGTTTTTCTGATTTTAAAATCAATTTTATTCTGCATCGTGTCATGTTTTGCAATATAATGTTCTATTGCCAAATCAGTGGAAAATCCTAATATCACAGTAACTCTTAAAATTCTTCTTATGGAGTTAACTTATATCTATTGTGTAGCTTGGTTTCTGCCTTTTTTTACCACTTCTTGGAGATTGTACGTAGGTGATATTCTTTGGCGTATTGCATTGCATCTGTAGACGAAACTTGGGTTGGTGAAATTATTACAATGGAAAAACGCGAGAAATCCTAGACAATTTGATATAGGCTAAAAATAAAACTGAATTAACAATATGCTACATTTCTTGAGCAATCATTGAAATAACCGATTTGCAAACAATGGAAACATAGAAAAAGTCATAGAACACAACCAAGTAGAAGAAAATAAATCATGTTTTTTTTTCATTTATAGTCGTTATTATAGACAACCTAATGCGGCTATGAGAGGGAAAAATTTGTAGAAACACTAAAAAACAAGATCTGTGTGTAGATCGTGAGTATTTCCATAATCTTCGTGAGTCGCCTGTAATGCTTCGCAATTGCTCGAATTCGAGCAACAGGTACACTAGTTATTAATTGTTTTCATAAATTTAGACAACTAATAGTGCTGCACCCTGTTGGTACATCTTGTAACCTTTTAATGCTATTGATCATCACAGAATCAAATCGTTTAGTTGAAATGAGTGTTAAGATTCTTTAATTCCATTTAAATATGAGTACTCATAAAGTTAAATTGGGAAACTCCAGAGCATCTGGGGCGGAGCGCTTTTGATGGATCTGCACCAATGCTTAATAATGCCTGAAAGTTTCATTACAATCTGTCGAGCTGTTTCGGAGTCCATAATGTTCAAATATATATATATACAAACTTCCTCTTTTATAAATATAGATAAGTAGGAACTCAATAACTCTAAAAATTTGTAGGTTCAGTGATGTAGTCTTCAAAATAAATATTAGGAAAATGGAATAGTAGCAACTTATAGGTTTTATTCTATAAACAATCTTGTTGTTAATGTTATACTGTATTAATAAAGTAATCGTTTTTAGAGAATGTACGTGGTATACAAGCTGACGTCTCAACTTTATGAACAGTCTTCTATTATAGCTGAAGGGTTTGTGAATGAAGATGCTAGATGGTAAGATCAACTTTTCTTACTTTTCAGTATATTTATACATAAGTTATATTCATCGAATAATCAGTACTTAATTACTTGATCACTTTGCCCACAGGTAAAATATCATTATGGATGGACTTGATTGTCTGAGCAGCTGAGTAGTTACAGTACTTGCTTTCAAATCTGAATGTTACTTGTTTTATCCTTAGCGAGGTCAATGCTGGACCCAGGTGGCAATTTGGCACTTGGATGCTAACTATTGATGCATACTACAAGTAGGTTTGGAAAGGTGGATTGTTACAAGATCAAGGTTTACATTTTCCCTTAAAAAAAAAACACAAAAAATACTAATGGTGTAAAACGCAATGAATCGGAAGTTATATTTAGTCATTACGGTAGGTTTTTTGGGCAGTATGTCTAGTTTTCCCAACAAGATTCACCATTCATCACATTATGACAATATGTGATTTTTTGTCCAATATATATAATTTGATATATTGTCTCTGTCTGGACTTCTAGCTGACATTTACATGAATAATTTAGAGAAAACCAAAGTTTTAATTGAAGGCAACCCTTACAAATCCAAAATTATATACTGGCACCGATATGTTGACGATATCCTTTGCCTTTTTGAAGGAACACAAACAGAAGCAAACAATTTACACGAACACATAAATTCAATCTCGACACAAATTAAATTCTCAAAAGAAATACAACATTCACACATTAACTTTCTAGATATAACCATTTCAAAAGAAAAACACATTCATAGATTTAAAATTTACCGAAAACCAACTACAACAAACAGTATCATACCTTCACATTCTAATCATCCATGGCAACATAAATTGGCAACATTTCATTCGTTAACACACAGACTTGTAAATATTCCTATGTCCACTGAAAACTTTAACAAAGAAAAAAATACTATTATATATTTGGCAGTGAAAAATGGATACAATCCATCTATAATTGAAAACATGATTAAGAAGAAATTTAAGAGAAAACTTCAAACACAAGGAACTACTTCAGGAACAGAAAACAAAAAGAGGAAAGAATTTATTTGTATACCGTACAATACCAAAATTAATAAAGCCCTAAGAAAAACTTTCAACCGTTCAAATGTAATAATCAGTTATAAAACAAAAAATAATGCTTTTCAAATGATCAATAACAAAATTTCAAAAGAAAATATAGCTAACCAAAATCAAGACAATATGAGAAAATCAGGTATTTATGAAATCAAATGTTCTAATTGTGATAAATCCTACATTGGGCAAACAAGTCGAACTTTTGAAAAACGGTTCAAATCAATCAATTATCAATTATCAATTATCAATTATTTAAGATGGGGACGCCACTATGTGCGTATTTTAACCCAAATATGAGTGAAGGATGAGTGTAGGATGAGTGGCGCGATCTTGTAGTCTTGTTAGTGACTAAGGCCGACATGTTCCTTAGACACAGCTGTTAATTAATAGCCCATACAGCTAATGGCAACTAAGGGACCTACAGTTTATAGTGGAATCCGAACCACATTTTTCCTTGTAATTTACGAATTGGTCTAATTATCAGGATAGTACTGCGGATAGTCGTAGTACTCACTAGTGCGGACGTTAATCCACACCAGTGAGCATCGCATCCACAGTGCATCCCTATAAATATCCACAATTCGTGACCTCCTAGTAGCTGGATTACAGGACGACGCCACCCGTCCCAGTCTACAAAGAACATATTCAAGCATTAAGATCAGGAAACCGCACAACAATGAAATCTAATTTTGCAGAACATTTAATACAAACAGACCATGAATACAAAAGCATCCACGAAAATTTAAAAATCCTTGAATATGAAAAAGACAAATCAAAATTACATGTTAAAGAAGATTTTTACATTTACAAAAACTATAAACAACACCCAGAAACTTTACTAAACACAATGAACATCAACAAATGCAATCCAATATTTGAAAAAATCCTGCAGTTAAATTAAGAGAGAAAATTATTATATATAGTATAAAGACCATTTAATACAGAAGAAATCTAAAGTTATCAAAACCTATGAAATCATATGATTGTATTTATTATTTAGATAAAATGTTTATTGTATTTGTTAAGATATAAAAACAACATGACTATAGCATAATCGTCGAAACTAGTTGTTGTTAAATAAAATGAATTAAAAAAGGGTACTTAGTTTTTAATAATGTTTTTATATATCAAAATAGTAGCCCGAATCACTACAGTTTTCTTAATATATATATATATATATATATATATATATATTTATATTAAACTGTATTTGTTTTAAGAGGTTGGTGGCCTCTTTTAATCTTGCATTTGCCCGTCCACATAAACTACATGTCTTTACGTGAAGAAAATGCTAGAAGTGTTATCCACATTACAGTGTTGGTTCATTATAAGATGGATCTGTCAAATATAGAATAATTTAATAAATTCATTGCTTTTTAGACAAACCTGCATATAACGAGTTTTAATTCAACCAAAATATCTTGTAATTCCTCTTCATATGATGTAGGCATAAGTTAGTTAACATTCTTAATTTAACATGTTTCATGTAAATTGTTTGACAAACTAAATTCATGAGTCTGCCAGCATGGATATTTCTTGCAAACTATGTCCAAATTGGGTACTTGATTAATATCATTGCAGAGCCTATTTTAAATATGTTTTGCATTTTGACAATGTAGGCATGTTGTTTGAGTTTATACTTTTTATTTATGTTCGTGGTTCATTGTTGTTTCGATGCAGAATAGTTGCAGATTTTAAAGATTTGTTCACGAGAAGCCTAATTTACAATTCAATTCAATAAGTTGGTCTGAATCAAAATCATTAGACAAATTAACCTCCAGGCATTCCAGGTTTGAAGTGAACTTCTTGGTTGGAAGTAAAGATGACGATGATTGGCATTACTTTGATCGCGTTTCGCATGAGAAGCCTGACAACGCATTCCAATTTCGACCATTGTTTACTAGTAAGATCTACACATACCGTAACTATTGGACGGCTTACAAAGGTTGGGGTTATTCTGAGGGTTCAGAATCTGAACAGTTTCCGTTCCGTCGAGGACAGCCGTTCTACATAGAATTCTACATCACCAAAGCCGAGTTTAAGGTTAGTTTCAGAAGAGTCAAAAGTACCAAGCATTCTTAACAATAAATACCTTTGACAATAACACAGTTTTATTGATAATATGTATTGCTTTTATTGCTCTAAAATATAAAATGTTATTTCCAAAATATATATTTAGCAAAGAAGGAAGGAAGGGTTTTGTGGTATGTTATACTAAATTAAATATTATACAAGAATGGGTTGTCCAAGCAACGTACTTCCTCCTCTTAATAAAGGCTTCTTGTTTGTTTAGTTACTCAACTTACTATACATACAAGACTATACTTCCTATAGGTACACTTTCTATGGGTTCAAAACTCTTACCACTAATCTTTTGTTGTTTGAATGCTTATATAACATGTAGATTGTAGAAGGTAGCGAAATGTAATAGTTCCCACTTTATACTTAGATTCTCTAAAGCATAGCAAAATTTAATATTTTCCATGTAATTATTAGAGTCTCTAAAGTATTTATAATGTTGTAGCCTTGTTTATAGGCTGGGGAGCTGAGTGGTTAACAGTCAGTCCTGAGAAAGGGCATATCATTTAGACTTTATAAACTGAACTCAGCTGTTCTTGGTTTGTTGGGCCTTTTAAAACTAATCCTCCCCTGGTGTGTTTCTGTCAGGTGGCTGTGGATGGTCAGCACTACGTCACCTACACACACAGATTATCTTTAAAGGATATTAACAGGATCCAGTTTCTCGGACATATAACTCTGACCAACGTTCACTTCCAGAACACCCCCAAGTACCCTTCCCCTCTGTCAAAGGTGGGTGAGTTAGCCGTTTGTAGATAATTGATCACATTTAAGTGAAAAAGCCAGCAACTAAAACGTGCCATTATAATAAAATGCATAAGTTAAATGTTGAAAAGTCCCATTGAGTCAATATCATTCATTCTAAAGGGCCAAACTAAAATAAAAATCTAGAATTACATTATTTTCCCGAAAACTACATTGTTTGCGAGGTATTTTATTTTCGCTTCTTTTTGTCACGAAAACTATTCAAGGAAGCATGCCTTTATGAAATTTATAATACATTTTTATTAAGGCTTAATATATTTTAGAAAGAAAAATCAATACAAAATCTGGGTTGTTTTCAATATGGCAGGTTTATAAATTGGTATAACTTAAATTTATAATAAAAATTGCTGCTTTTGTGCTTTTGTGCGAAATCTGTGTAGGTTCTAAAAAAGCGATTATTGAAAATTGGATTACATAAATGTCAAAAATTGGCTGCTTATGTGAAAAGGTACCAAAAACACTTTTATTTAGCATTTGAAATTTCCTGTAAAACGACACCCAGATAAGATTGAAAAATAAATATTTTAGAGACAGTTTCTGCCAAAAATAACAGAATGAATTTATTTTTTTACGGAAAGTAAATAAAGATACGTCTTATAACACTTAAAACATATATTTACGCTCATACTGTTACTCACAAGACGGTAAATATACAAAGGATGGTAAGTGGTGATCGATTTCGATTGGACACTCCAATCATCATCAGACCCAATAGGCCAATCTAAGTCTAAGCGTCTCTAGCGAATCTAAGTCTAAACGAATCTAATTTCGCCTATTGGGTCTGATGATGATTGGAGTGTCCAATCAAAATCGATCACCACTTACCATCTTTTGTATATTTACCGTCTTGTGAGTAAGAGTATAAGTGTAAATATATGTTTTAAGTCTTATAAGACGTATCTTTATTTACTTTCTGTAAATTTAATAACACGTACAATGCTGATCAATAAGTTATTTATTTTTTTGTTTGAAATAATACAGTGTATTTCAGTACTCTCTAACAATATTTTAAGGCATTGTTCCTTTGTAACGAAATTGGAACTTTGCACAAACATTTGCGACAACTAGTCAAATGTAAAAAAAGAGTTAGTACACTAACTTTTACATACTACTAACTTTTTACACTCACTTTTACTCAGTGTAAAAGTTTAGTGGAACTGACTACCTACATTGAAAAAAATATAATTTTCAAGCAACAAAAATTGAGCTGATTAGTTTGTCAACAAGTATGTTGACTTTTACAGCTGATACAAAAGGTTTGGGTATTTTTGTAAGTATTTGAGACATTTAAAATGTGTGATATTTTTAAACCCTAATAATGATATATAATTGGCAAAAAGTACTTCTAGGGTTAAGCAATATATTATTATTGTTTATGGTTAGTAATAGTAGCAGCAAGTTTAAATGGAAAGTTTTAAGGAAAAGCAGTTGTCTTGCCACGTACTCCAGTGATCCCTACAGAATTCAAACGAATAGGTACGGTTCATTGTGCGTTTCACATATAATATGTGCAATTGCAATAAAAAATTTTAAGGGCAATCACCGCAGGTGTGTGAATTAAACTTAACAAATCCATGTTTCTCACATGGACAACTTTATGTGACCTGCTCTCACGTTGGAAAACCAAACATTCAACAGAATCGGTTAATTAATGCACCAAACGAAAAAAGAAAAAAATATTGTTCTCAAAAAAGCACTTGATTAAAGGTTTTGAAGCAAAATGACGTTTAACTAATTAATTAGATATAAATAATAACTATGTATAAAAAAAACAAAAAATGGAATTCTCTAAAAATGTAAGGATCCTCCAGAGGTTCAAAATAGAACTGTTAACTTCATTGAAATCGCACCAACGCTCGACGGGTGAACTATTTAGAAATAAATTAGTAATAAAAATAAAAACACGGTAGCTGTGTGTCTAAGGACTTCCGGACAGTTTAAATATGATATTTAGATATGTTTCTTAGCTAGGAACAATGCCTTAAAAATATTGGTAGGGAGATCCCAAACATTCTGTATAACAACAAATTGTCTACTTTGAGCCATGACTAAGTTCAAAAAACGAGTGTCACGAATCATTTTTTGATTCAAATTGTTCAAGTTTTTGTAAATTACGTGTATTGGAATGTCGATGTTCTGACACTCCCAGCGGACAGATGTCTGAGCTATGTTTGGCAAGTTCTTCTTACTATTGCCTGTCAATGAGACGATTTATAGGATCTAAGGTTAGTTATGAGTAAACATCTTTGTGGCGTCAGAACATATACAGTTACAAAACACAATAAAAAACTTGAACAACTTGATACAGAATATGAGTCATGACCTTCGTTGGTGGAACGTAGTCACGGCTTAACGTTTAAGCAAAGAAAAAAGGTTCATTTTCGTCTATTTGAAAACAATTGATCCTAACATAGTTTTATTTCACCACCCAATATATCTGAATTTTAGATAAAACCTGTGGAAGGAGAGCAGACAGACACTGGAACTTCCATGTTGGAGATCGACCGCGAGTTTGAGGTAATATGTTGATCATATCCCACACTCATGGAGACATCCTCATCTTCTTCCACAATAACAGCAATAGTCTAATCTCCTTACAGTCGTGTAGATATCACCATCGTAAAGCGTGGTCATAAAAAATTGCTGAATTTCCCCCGCAATAACCGAAACATCATCATCGTATTTTGCCGCATTTTTGTATATTCGTAAATAATACATATTTCCTGTGGTCGTGTGGACATTATCGTTATTTCCATGATCTTCGCAACAATTCTGATCGTCTCCCTCGGTTGTATGGACATCACTAGATATCGTCCCCATCGGTCAATGAAAAATTCTTAATAACAGAAACATCATAGTTATCTTTGGCAATCACAGCTAAATTCTAACTATCCCCCCCCCCCCCGGTCGTGTTAACATAACTATCGTCTCCTGCGTTTACTTCATGAAAGTCATGAATATCTCCGCCGTAATGGAATAATCATCATCGTCTCTTGCGATCACGGCAAAAATCTGATTGTCTCCCGTGGTTGTGTAGACATCTTTATCGTTTCCCACAATCACAGCAACATTTTAATTAGGTATCGCCCACGGTTGGGTAAATATCATAATAGTCTCTAGTGGCCACGGTGATATCCTAGATAATCCCGCAGTAACTAAAACATCATCATTGTCTTCTGCGATCGTGGCAAAACTCTGATCGCTTCCCTCGGTCACTGGAAAATCCTTGTGTAGCGTGCCTATTTTGTGGGGTGATGGTTACAACCCCATTTATTCTGAGTTATTTATTATTATTTATTATTATTTATTATTATCATTTATTAGAGTTATTTATTCTGTATAAGCGTGAAATAAACCTTATAGGCACAGAGTTAGCTCATTAACTCATAAGCAATGTGTTAATAGCTGTTGTGTCAACGCAAAGCAACCAACTCGGCTTAGTACTTTGGCAACACTTTCCACACGTGGTAAACCCGCAAATCGCAGCCTTGGGCCGATAATCAATCTCAAAGGAAATGCGGTTTGAGTAATATAAAAAGAAAAAGAAAAATCATTGCCACGTGATCCAATTAATTACAACATAACCTCCAGTCTACACCACATCAACAAGCTCTAGCGTCTGACGATTTGTCGGCTGCAGACAACGGCAGCTGGCTTGATTGCAGCGCTTTAAGGTCGATTCACACGAATTAGTTACGGCACGTCACAGTCCATTCTCTTCAAGCAAGTCGCATTTATAAACATTATTCTTTAATGGATTGTCTATTGCGCTATCAACATTTATCCGTTGCAGTTCCGTCAGTCGCTCTGTCGGCGTCCATCAGTAAATTTCATATTTCTTTTCACCGATATTTTTGGATTGTCTTTTTGTATTTTTGGCCTGACGGACGTGTTTGAGGTTGGAAAATAGTGGTTTTCAGTGGCGGCGATAAGAGCTCGCGCCCCCCCCCCTCAAGTTTGTTCACTGGGCCCCCTCCCAATAATCTTAAAAATATTATATCACATGTATTACCGCCTAAACTTGCACTTTAGCTTGGTACGGCGTCTCCCGAGGCGTCATCATCGTCTTCCACGATCGCGGCAAAATGACCTATGACATCATCAGATAACAACATTATCGTCTCCCGCGTTCACGGCCCAATCCCTAATATCTCTCGCCCCGCGACCCGTAGTGACGGGGAAATAATTTTTTCCGCAATCGCGGCAAAATCCTAAATATATCTCGCTCGCAGAAAAACGTCAATAACGTCTTCCACAATTCGGCAAAATATTGAACGTCTCCTGTGGCCATGGAGACGGGGTAGCGGATTTTTATCCCCTGGAATTTTACCCCCTGGGCAAACGTGACGTCACAAACCAGGGGGTAAAATTCCGGCCGCGAACTTTTGAGTTTCGTGACATCAGCTCGATGGATTAAACGCGGAATTAAACATATATTTTCACGGTTGTGATTTTAATCAGAACACATCAAATTATAAAAACCTAGAATGTACGGCCCGGATTTTTACCCCCGGAATTATACCCCCCGGATTTTTACCCCCGGAATTTTACCCCCTGGCCAGATGTAAATTAGTGAGTATGATTAATTATCGTCATTCAGTTTTAATTTAATGGTAAACATTTTATTATTAAGTAGCTTATCTTAATTTATATGTAACATTAACTAATCGAACAGGGTTTTAATATTAATTTTGAGATTCGAGTGTCAGGATTCGATCTTTGAAGCCAACTGTTGGTTAATATGATCTAAATAAAACAACGAATTCTGTTTACTTAGTTGAGATTACAAAATAAATAAATAAAGATAGGCTACTAAATAATGAAATGTTTACAATTAATTAAAAACAGAAATAAGAAAATCAATCATTCAATTTCTAAAATCAGCCAGGGGTAAAATTCCGGGGGGTAAAATTCCGGGGGTAAAAATCCGGCCCGTACATCTTCAGTTGCCTAAACGCTAGTTATATGGACAGGGGGTAAAATTCCGGTTTTATCGCTAATCTAATTAATCACGCTCTGACTATTTTCATTAGACTTCCAAATCCGCGGGGGTAAAATTCCGGCCGCGAACAAACTTTTGGCCACCCAGGTTACTACGTCATAGTGACGTCAGCTTTGCCCAGGGGGTAAAATTCCAGGGGGGTAAAATTCCGGCGACCCACGGAGACATCGTCATCGTCACCCGCGGGGAAATGTTCTCGTCGATATCCGCGATCGCGGGAAAAACGTAGGCCTAATCTTTCAATTTCGTGAGCGTGATCCTTGCGGACATAAAAGTTTTAATTTTAATCGGACATGATTGTACTGAGAAAATCGGCTTGAGCTTGATTTTCTGACTTTGTGCTTGATCTCTCAAGCTTATATACAGGCTCTGCTCGAGTGCTCGGCTCGAAAATCGACATTATATAAAAAATCAACAGTTTCGAAAGCAAACCGATTTTGAACCGCTCTGATTTGGCCCGAGGCCTATAAGTAAGTACAATTTTTTACCTGACTCGAAGTAAACAAATCTAAAGTGCAGCCTCCTAATAGTAAGAAATGAAGTGAAATGAAAATCCTTCTTTGGCGTCAATGAAAGAATGGAATTATTTATTAGCTAGTGCATCAGGCACCTAGGTTAATTCGCCGATTTGATCGTAAAAATTGTCAAGTTCATTAAGTTAAAACAGCATTGAGGGCCCTCTCTGGTGTGCCCCACCGGGGCCTAGGAGGATTAACATTAATGTTTAATCCTCCTAGGCCGGGGACACATTGGTTCAAAATACGGCCCTATTATAAATAGCGCCTTCACGCAGTCCATGAGGACTGTTGATGCAACCTGCATGACTGATGAAAATTCTTTTACTTAAGTTGGTAGAGAGTTTATATCGATCGGCCAAATAATAGTGTCAGTTAAGCTGTTGTAAACTACTTGTCCTAATGCTCTTACTGGGTTTAACAAATTTTCGGCATAAAAAAAACTTATGGTCATTTCATATAAATATTGTTATGATAGGGGCCCGTGTGGCTGAGCCTGTCACACAATTACGGGCCCGTGTCCCGGTAAAATATCCCGAAAAATCCCAGTCAGGGCTCACGGGCCCCCATAGCTCGTGGCCCCCCCGCACCACCGCCACCACTGGTGGTTTTGTTATTTAAATGATTGCCTTCATATTTTGAGTACTGTTTTTAACAATCAACAAGATGGGTGATGAAAATTTGATAGAATATAGGGTTTAGTTTTTTTCAAAAAACCTTTACATCACTGTAGCCTAAATATTAGAGACTGAAGACTAAATGAAACAAACTGACGGTAAGTTACCTAAGGAATTGCTGATGCAACTGAGACTAAAGTGTGAATGGACTGTTACGGAACTATGAATGGACTGATATGTGTGAATCGACCTTTAACTAGAATTTTTGGGTCAGCAAAAGTAAACGGCAAGTATCAGCTAAGCCTTCAACTTGGGAAGAGAGGGGAGTGAGAGGGATTAGGTTCGCCACACACTGCGTCCTGTCCGGTAAAATTGGATCAGCATGCCGGATCAGGTAAATTTGAAAACCATTAATTCAAATGGGAGTGTCCACACTGCATCAGGTCCGGTGCGTCAGGTGCTCTCCGGTAAAATTATTTCGGTCGAGATGCGATAGGCGAAGGCCGAAGGCAAGCTTCCGGCGCCGGAGACCTCGCGCATGCGCAGACGACTTCTACTCACCACTTAGCAGCAGACGTGTTTTTTTGGTGATTGTTTACTTATTGTTTACGCTGTACGTTTTGTTACAAAATGTCATTAGAAGAGAAATTGATCATGCAAGTGCAGGAGTACCCTGTGCTATACGACCTGGGCCACAAGGGCTACTACAACTTAGTTAGTACAGAAAATATTTGGGAATAAATGAGTGATCAATTTGATACTACCAGCCCGACTATGATCTCTTCTTCAATGTCTCTGTCATTTATTGTTTAAATTAAATTTTGTTACAACTAGTAGTTGATTAAACACTTTTTCAACTGACATAGAAACTGGAACGCCTGATGCAGTGTGTGGGAATTTGCTGGATCTGGAGAAAAACACCTGATCAGAATTAACCGGACCGAAGTTAGTGTGTGACGAGCCTTTTCACCAAATTCTGGGGGGGGGGGGCAACACTTGGTTGATCGTACAGAACCAAACAGAAAAAGTAAATGAATAACAAAACTACTAATTTATGTAAACTCTAAATGTGCTACTGAGACACTAACAAATAATAATACTTTTGTTTCATATTATTGTAGAAGAATGATAGATTGTTTTCTGCCGTGCTTTTTAGGATTCGACAGGAGAAAATATTTGTATATACGAGTAAGCTAGTACAGCATATTTTTTACCCTAGCTTAGGAACCAGGGAGGGCAAATGCCCCCCCTGCCCCCCCAAACGACGCCCCTGCTTTTTCATGTGTTCTAATGTACACGTACAGTTGGTCTCGACGAGGCCTTCTACACCACATTTTCAATATATAGAACGCATACTGTGGCCAGAGGTTTGTAATTTTTAGGCAATTAACTTTTATCAGAGTGTCATCATTGATCAATTTACGTTTGATGGTGTCCAAACATGGGACTGTAGGTACATTGGAGAATAGATTACTTACATCAAAGCTGACCATTATCGACCGGCGAAACTACAAACTAAAGTCTAGCATTTATTATTATTTTTTTACATTAAATGTGTGTTAGTGTGTGGTGACAAGGACTGAGTTCTCCTGTTTCTAAAAAGTGAGTGACGCCTAACTATCATCCATCTTAATTGATATTTATCTATCATCTATTGAAATATAAAATCTTGTTGTTATTGTTATACTGTATTAATGAAGTAATCGTTTTTAGACAATACATAGGATTTACAAGCTGACGTCTCAACCTTATGTCCAGTCTTCTCTTATAGTTAAAGGGTCGTTGGATGATAATTCTACATGGTAAGATTAACTTTTCTTACTTTTCCGTATATTTATACACAAGTTATATTTTCAAATAATCAGTAGTTAATTACTTGAACACTTTGCCCAAGTTTTGAATTACTTGATAACTTTGCCCACAGGTGAAATATAATTATGGATGCACTTGATTGTCTGAGTAGCTAAGTAGTTACAATACTTGCCTTCAAATCTGAATGTGGCTTGTTTTATCCTGAGTTAAATTCTGGACTTAGGTGCCTTTATGTCACTTTGCTGCTTACTATTGATGCAAAAAATATTATATCCACATTCCAGTGTTGGTTTATTATAAAATAATTTATAATGCCCAACAAATATAGCAAGTTTAAACAAATTCTTTGGTCTTTAGACAAACCTTCATAAAAAAATTAAGATATTTTACAATTCCTCTGTTGTTGAGGAGGCATAATTTAGTCATTATGAATTTAACATGTTTTATGTCAATTGTTTGACAAACTAAATTGATAAGTCTATTACTATAGTATAGATTTTTCTTGTGAATATATGGCAAAGTTGAGTATGTATTCATCCATTGTTCATCCATGTATTCATCATTCATTGAGTATTCATCAAATTCTTTTTCGCTAAAAAAATGTAGGCATGTTATTGGAGTTTATACTTTTAATTTATGTTCGTGGCGTTGTTGTTATGCAAAATAATTGAATATTTCAAGCCTTAATCAAGAGGATCCTAATTGATAAATCACTAAGTTTGTTCTAAATAAAAGGCACTAGACGAACTAACCTCCAGCCATTCCAGGTTTGAAGTGAATTTCTTGACTGGAAATAAAGAAGACTACGATTCGCCTGACATTGTATTCCAATTTAATCCAATTATTGGTAAAAAGCATATCTACACATACCGTAATACCTGCATGAATGGCAAGTGGGGCGATGTAGAGGGATCAGTTGCTGAATGGTTTCCTTTTCGTCGAGGACAGCCGTTTTACCTCGAGTTCTACATCACCAAAGCCGAATTTATGGTTAGTTTTGGATGAGTCAAAAGTAGTAATCATTCCTGAAAATAAAAAAATGAGAAAATTTCACAGTTTAATGATAATATGTTTTACTGCTCTAAATTTAAAAATGGTAATTATAAAATATGTACTGTATTTAGCAAAGTCGAATGGGTCATAGAATGGGTTGTCCAAGCAACATACTTGCTCTCTTTATACAGGCTTATTGTTTGTTTGCTTACTCAACTTACTATACATACAAGACTATACTACCTATAGGTACACTTTCTCTGGGTTCAAAACTGTCAAAAATTATGCACTTATCTTTTGTTGTTTGAATGCTTATAAAACATGTAGAAGTTAGCGAAATTTATTAGTTTCCACATAATTCTTATAGGCTCTAAAGTATTTACAATGCCGTAGCCTTGTTTATTGGCTGGGTAGCTGAGTAGTTAACAGTCAATCCTGTTCCAATCCTGGGAAAAGGCATATAATTATTTAGACGTTCGATACTGAACCCAGATTTCTTTTGATTGTTGCGCCTTTTAACACTAATCTTCCCCTGGTGTGCTTCTGTCAGGTGGCTGTGGATGGTCGGCACTACGTCTCCTACAAACACAGAGTACCTTTCAGGGGTGTCACCAGGATCCAGTTTCGCGGACATATAACTCTGACCAACGTTCACTTCCAGAACACCCCTAAGTACCCTTCCCCTCTGCCAAAGGTGGGTGAATTTATTGTTTGTAGATAATTGATCACATTTAAGTGTAAGAGCCAGCAGCTTAAGAGTGTCACTTTCATAAAAAGCACAAGTTACATGTTGAAAAATCCTATTTGAGTCAATGTTTTTCTTTATGGGTAAAAAAAATCTAAAATAACATTGTTTTCCTACAGTTACCTAACAATGTACATGTTCTCTCACTGATTTGAGAAAGCAAAGTGGCCAATTCGCTCATCAGTGAGACAATGTTAACATTGTCTCACTCTAATTACTTTGTCTCACTCCAGATTTGCATCGTGAAGGCACGAAATAGTGAGCGCGTAACATGCAGTCAACGTCGTATGCGCGCGAAATACGTTGGCAGCACTGGCTGTAAATCAGCTGGTCAGCTGTTGTACTGTTGTATTTGTCACTTCGCATTAAATGTTATGTTAAAAGTTCACTTCTGTGTAAAAATAGGTTATGTTTCTTCACAAATTTATTTGTTTTATGGTAACTGTAGGAAAAGTATAATGTGCAACTCGAGTTCAAAGTACAATTGCCTCACTCGAGAAACCATTCCTCACTCGCCTACGGCTCGTGAGTAAGGATTTCTCTCGAGTGAGTCAATTGCTCACTTTTCTCACTAGTTGCACAAATAACTATTTTTTTGTAAATACCTTGTTTGCGAGATACCTTCTTTGTTTTTCATGAAAACTATTCAAGGTAACATAATTTATGAAACTTGGTATACAGTTTTTTTAAAAGCATGGTATATTTTAAAAATAACGATCAATAAAAAATCTGTTTGTTTTAAAAATGACAGGTACTTAAATTTGTATAACTTAAATAAAAAAAAAAATCAGCTTTTGTGAAAAGGTGCCAAATCTGTGATGGTTCTAAAATGGCAATTATTTTAATCTGGATTACTTAAATCGCAAAAAAATGGCTGCTTTAATGAAAAGGTGCCAAACACTTTTATTTATCATTGAACTGACTGATTACCATTACCATTGACTGATTATCATTGATCTGACTGTTTATTGTAAAGCGACACCAAGTTCAATAAGATCGAATATTGAATACCTTAGATACCAAAGATTTCAGGCACAAAAAGATAGAATTTATTTTCCTGTTTATAATACACATAACAAATTGTCTACTTTGAGCCGTGCCCACGTTCCGCCAACTAGTGTCATGAGTCATTTATTTTTCAAATTGTTCATGTTTTATATAGTACGTGTTGGAAATTTCGATATTCTAACACCCCCAGTGGGTAGTATAGAAGTGGTATAGAAGGTAGTATAGTATAGAAGTGGGTAGTATAGCGAATATTTCTGTAAGATTTCTGAAAGATTTTCTGATATCTGATTTCTGATATACAGTTGTCCACTATGCACGGCGAGTTCTTTTTATACCTGATTGTCAACGAGATGATTTGGAGGCCTAGGCTCTATGGCTGGCAATGAGTAATGCATATGTTTTCATTGCATTTTTTCATTTTTTAAATTGTGTTTCATGCACTGTTGGGTTTCAGTGCCAACGTCGTACTTATATACCAATGTGTGTTCAGGACCATGACCTTCCTTGAGTTTTATTAGACCTACTCAGTGGTAGAACGTGTCATAGATCATGGCATTTTAGATCTCATGTGTGGTCATCTCATCTAAATTATCTTTAGAGCTGACCATGGCAAAGGCGGAATTGAATCGACAAATTTTATCCAAATAATTATAGTAATTAAGTCTCATAGCCCTTTTTCAGTTTGGGAGTTTCCAATAAGTTTCTGAAAGTATCGTGAATTCCACAAATGAGGTAAACGAACCTTTAATTTATGGCAACAGAGAGTAAAAATTGAACTGTCTCGGACAGTCGTTTCTTGCTTAAAATGTAAGCCACCACAATGGAAACATTTAATGTTTATTTGTCCGAGATTGTGCGGTACTTCCACTCTGTATTCGTCAAATGATCAATTGGGTGGTTGATGCAAGCGGTCACATTTACGTTCCTTCCAGCTACTCACAGTTCTTCGTCTTATTGGTGGCATTTAATTTTAAATTTAGATAAAATACGAAAGTTAACCAAACAACAGACACTGTGTGGCGTCATTACTGTCACCAGTACCCAGTGCATTGCTCATCATGAACGTTGTTGGGGCCGTCTTTAAATGCTCTTACCCAATTGTGTACCATTACATCACTCATTATGTTCTCGCCATACACTTCACTAATCTTTCGAAGAATTACAATGGCTTTCACACCTCTAGCAGTTAAAAATATAATTACAGCACGCACTTCACAGTTGGTGGCAGTCTCAATTGGCGGCACCATTTTGAATGCTCAAAACCGGATGTAAATAGGCCAATTTTCGCCAAATTTACGGTGCAGACTTGCCAATAGATGCACATACACATCGCACACGTTCAAAATGCGAATCGCAGCGCTGGAACGGAGAAATTAAAAAACGGAACTTACTTAAAACATGCCTCGTATTTTCAAAATCAAGGTTAAAAAGCTAATTCTTTATTTTTTTGACCCATGCAGGTGTAAATGTTAAGTGGGGACAATATAGTAAAGAGACGGCACTTGAGCGTTTTTTCCCATAAGAATAACATGGTGGGTTTTTTAGCCACTTAAAAAAAAATCCTTAAATAAACATTCTATACTATTGTCCAACTCCACAAACATTAGAATTACATACCCATTCTCAATTATATTTTCAAAATCACGCAAGATTTGTACGGGAACTAGGGTGCGCTCCCGGCCGCGGGCATGGACAATGGGCATGCTCGCGTTCCCGCTCCATGGTGGGGCTTCTCGTTTCTCGTCGCTAGTGGTGACGCGGTGAAATGCCACTCCCTTAGGCTTGCTTGTTGTCTCTTGATCAAGTGGGCAACCTCCCCAAATTCATTTAACAAACTTAATATCTTGTTGAAGTAATTTCTAATTTAGCAAATTACTGCTAAAATTTTTAATGTATGCATTTCTCATCTTCAACACCAAATACAAAAGCACCTATATTATTTTATCTTACAAATTTATCTATACCAGATATTTTTAAGGGATATTTTATATTTGTAATATTCAACTGACTTTCATACGGCACATTATTGGAGACCCTTTCAGCATTTTTTGAATTCCTTGGATGTAAAGCTACTAAAATTGACCAAAGGAAGCATTTATTATTAGCATTTTTATGTTTTAAACTGCAAGTTTTAATTGAATACTTTTTGGTGTGGGGATATATGACTTTGGAGTTAGGGGCTTACACTTGTAAATATGCAACAGCCAATATTTAGTATGGTCATATATCCATCCACTGCCTTGGGCTTGATATTTGTGTAATGATGCGTCAATCTTTAAAAGAGTATTATTAATTTGAGGTATTAAATCTCTTTTCTCAATGGTTAGGATGGGATATTTGAGGCTTCTAAAGTCTGCAATACATTGTTTTTTCATTTATTAATTTTCCAATTTGATCTATTGTATATTTTATAAATTTGATTCTCCTTACTAAAGTCCATTTTATCGGTAGAGGACAAGACTGAAGAGTATTTTTAAGTTCAGTTCCAATCGATTTACCAACAAATTTAATCATTGTATATGGACAATTGTTGTAAGAATCTATCTATATATTTAATACGCGACATGAAACTTTGTGAACAATAAGGATTTTTTTTGTTTTAAGATTTAACCCCACATACTCTATACTAAAATGTTCGTCTAGGTGTGTAGATGTGCAAACTGGCTTTAGATTTCCGAAATATATCTTTTTAAGGGCGTGGGCTGCCCTCAAAGTTCCTTCCATAAGAATAACATTGTGATTGATTTAAATGTTATTATATTCTGAAACAGATGTCAATACAATAGCTTAAAACAAATTAAATCCCAGCTGTTTTGTTTGGGTTTGTAATGTAAACAGTTTGCATGTTTTTCAAAATAATTAGAAACCCGGCAAAGAAATGTTACCTTTAGGACACGACGGGAGAAAATTTTTACATTATATTTTCGTTTATACATGCCAATGACCCGACAACGAAGAAATATTGCCGGTCGGACACGGCGAGTCAACATACGGCAAGCAATGCAAAACGTAAGGAGCCCAGACGAGGAGCTGGAACAGTTAGTGGCAACGTGTACTTACAAAATTACACTGACAAATACAAGAACTCAGCAGCATTCACTTGGCGAGATGGCATTAAAATATCAGAATTGTGGTGCACATTTTAAAGAAGAACAAAGAGGACGAGGCGAAGGATTTTCATCCTGCTGCCATAAAGGAAAAGTGAATCTATCTGCGCTCGCAATGGTCAGCACTCGAGCTAAAATTGAAGTACATAACGGTGAAGGGCCTTTCATGTATAAGGTGCACGACACAATTCATCACTGAATTGGCACCTTTACAACTGTCACAAGGGGTGCATCCCACAGGGCCGGGGATCCCACATATGCCCAAATTCATATCTACGACGTCGAAACCGCTGTTCAAGAAAGATTGCTAAACAAAGCTAATGGCTCTTGCAGCCATACTCATGCACATTTTGACTCAACATTTGGTTTATATTAATCCAGACGCGCAAGTTTTGAGCTCCGTCCTGCAAACTACTCTTACTGAACAGCAAAAAGAACTTAGAATGCATATAGCCAACGATCGAGCTCAAGACCGACGCCGATACGACGACGCAACTTCTAACGACGTTGCTATAATATCCTAATTTATTATTCGTACGAATTCGCACGGGTTCACCTAGTACTCATTAAAAGTCTTATTACTTTGTAGTATATGTGATTTTAAAGCCATTTTTTTCTATCACAGATCAAATCACAAACTTTGCACAGTTTCACCTTTATTTAATGTATTAACTTGTCGTGGCGAATCAGGTTGCTTTTGATGGTGAGCGACACGGAGTAGTGTTGACATGATAGCTTCATGTTTAGGAATGAGGTCTCGGGTCGATGTCTCCTCTATGTATAGTCTTTTTGAAAAAAAAAAAACTGAAAAAGAAATTAACATATTTAGAAATTACTTCAACAAGAGATGAAGATTGTAAAATGAATTTTTGGAGGTTGCCCACCCAGGACTAGATCAAGAGCTACCACTGGAGACAACTAAGGGAGTGGCATTTCACCGCGTCACCACTAGAGTCGAGAAGCGAGAAGCCCCACCATGGGTCGGAGCATGCCCATACCCGCGGCCGGGAGCGCACTCGAGTTCTCGCACAAATCTCGCATGATTTTGTAAATATACGTGGGAATGGATATGGATTGCTAATGTTTATGGAGTTGTACAATATTATAGAACATTTATATAGGGGTATATTGGCCGTGGGCAGAATTTTAAAAAATTGCCTAAAACCCCACCATGTTATTCTTATGGGAAAAAAGCCCCACGTACCGTATCTTTGCTTTACTGTCCCTACTTTACATTTACACCTGCATGGGTCAATAAATGAAAGAATTAGCTTTTTTAGCTTGATTTTGAAAATACGAGGCATGGTTTAAGTAAGTTCCGTTTTTTAATTTCTCCGTTCCAGCGCTGCGATTGGCATTTTGAACGTTTGCGATGTGTATGTGCATCTATTGGCAAGTCTACACCGTAAATTTGGTGAAAATTGGCCGTATTTACATCCGGTTTTGAGCATTCATTGGGGGATAAGTGAGGATTAGCAATATTTTTAGAGTTGGACAATTATATAGGGATATGAAGGCAATGATCGGGATTTTTCCGTCACAAAAAATAATACCTATGTTATTCTTATGGGGAAAAAAGCTTAAAGTGCCATATTTATATCCTTGCCATATTTCCCTCACTTAAAATTTGAACAATTTGAAACACAAAACAGCCATGACACTAGTTGGTGTAAGGTAAGCACGGCTCAACGTTTAGAATAAGAAAAATAGTTTATTTTCGTTTATTCTAAAACTATTAATCCAGCCCGAAATTTGATCCAATATATCTGAATTTTAGATCAAACCTGCGGAAGGAGGGCAGACAGTCGTTGGACATCCTAAGTTGAAGATCGACCGCGTGTTTGAGGTAATATGTTGATCATCTCCTACAGTCGTGAAGACATATTATTCATCTTCTTCCACAATCACTGTGAAATCGTGAATATCTTCCTCGGTCACGGTAACAGAATCCCTGTATTCCTCGGCCACGGCAAAATTCTGAATATCACTCAGTGGAAACGAAACCAATTCCTCCTGCATACGTGTGGACATCATCGTCTCCCACGTTCGTGGAAACGTTATCATCGTCTCCCACGTTCGTGGACACGTTATCATCGTCTTCCACGACCAATGCAATATCATAATAACCTTCCATGGTCGTGTAGATATCATCATCGTCCCCTTGTTCGCGGCAAAATTCTATATTCCCACGTTCACTTACGGAAACACCATCGTTGTCATCTGCAATCATAGTTGAATTCTGACTATTCCCGACGGTCATGTAGACACGAGAGAAATGTTAACGCATGAACCACCTACTGTGGAAATTTCTTGAGTGCAACAAAGGCAATTTCCAGTCGTTCCAATTACGCATTATGGTTTTCCTATAGTTATACTATAGGAGATCATATAGTTTTTATATAGTTTATATATTAATATATTTATTATATATTAGTATTATATAGTTATAATAGCATAGAAATAATTATTCTTTTAAAAACCAATCAACATTTTTATACGCAAATACTTGAGGGCGGCAAAAAGAGAGCGGGAAAAATAAGAAAATGTGGCAATTAGCAATTGTCTATAGGTACTATAATCAGTACAAGGAAGCTCACTTTGTCAAGTGACTGTCAGGTTCTTTAAACAAAAACACAATAAAAATATAAAAGAATAACACGAAATATGTGTTGAACAATTACCATATGTACTATACATTATTAACTACTACTGTCCAAAAGTTAGATTGAAGATGAATATGCATCCGCATAAGAAGGATTTGATGACGTCATTTCCGGTACTATAATTAGACCATGACTTTTGCCGGTCAGTGTACTGGTGCCGTTCTTTTTTTGTCACAAACCCCGCAGATACGTGTAAAATAATTCTTTGCAGATATGATGTCTTAAAAATTGAGAATGTATGAAAAATATATTTACACTTACCCCAAAACTGAAAACTACAGATACCGGTAGCAGCACTATACAAAAGTGCTAACAGGCCCTCAGTATTGTCAAATGAAGGTAAAATCAGGTGCAAAGTAACCGGGATACTCCATTAAAAATACCGCAAAAAAGGCATCAAGCACAGTTTTAAGGTTAGGTTCCTTCCAGAATGCCATATTACAGTCTTTTATATAATCATATTCCATATCAATAAACCTAATCCAAAACCACACACAACACTAGTTGTTCAAAATCACTAACACAGTAAGATACAAAAGTAACCGATCCGAAAACGAATTGCACTAAAATTAAGTACGAAACCAGCGCTATAACAATGTGCCTCGCCGAATACTCACGCCGAGGCAATAAGGTATCGGAGCGAAGTACTACATATTATAGTGCTTAGGTACTAAAATAATTATTGTAGTAGCCCGCTGCTAATGTTTCAATAATTCACCAAAAATAATTCGAACTATTTGCATGTTCAGTGATGTAATCTTAAAAGTAAATACTAGGTTAATGGAATAGTAGTGTTTTACGCTGTCAACAATCTTATTGTTAAGGTTATACTGCATTAATAAAGTAATTGTTTTTAGACAACTCATATGGTATACAAGCTGAGGACACAACTTTATGAACAGTCTTCTATTATAGCTGATGGGTTTGTGGATGAAGATGCTAAATGGTAAGATCAACCTTTATGCAGTATATTTATATTTAAGTTCTATTTTTTTTATAATCAGTACATAAATACGTGATCACTTTACCTACAGGTGAAATATCATTATGGATGGACTTTGTTGTCTGATCAGCTGAGTTACAGTACTTCCCTTCAAATCTGAACGTGATTTTTTTTATCCTTAGCGAGGTCAATTCTGGACAAAGGTGGCTTCTTGTCACTTGGCTGCTAACTATTGATGCAAACTACAAGTAGGCTAGGAAAGGTGGATAGTTACAAGATCACAGTTTACATTTTCCCTTAACAAAACATGAAAAATACTAATGGTGCAAAAAAATTTCAATCTGAAATTATCTTTAGTCATTGCGATAAGTTTTTGGATACCTGGTTTTCAACACAAAATTTACAATCCATCACATTATAATTTGTGAGTGTCTGTCTTAAAATATGCTAGAAGTGTAAAAGTGTTATCTACATTCAAGTGTTGGTTCATTATAAGATACGGTAATTTAAATTGTCTATCAAATTAGCATTGAAGGAAATTAATAACTAGACAGATTATTAATTCCAAGTAGATTTGATGTGACTATTTTTTATTTATAGAACAGAATAAAAGTCACTTGGCAACCAAAATCCAAATAATCAAAACATAAAACAAAAAGAAATCACCTGTACTTCTACAGTGAACTTCTTCAGTTACATCAGACAGACAGATTAGTTACATCTTCTCCCCCACCGCATAAAACCGCTACCTTGGTAAGGGGCGATTTCCCATTTGTCCCAGTTGGTAACGTCAACTATTCAGCATTGTCCATCTTTTCCTGGGTCTACCTCTGATATTCGTCCGAGAGGCCAAGTATTCCTTGGATTGTTTTCGTCTCCTATGATAGCCAAGTCACCAACTTTTGATGGTTCAGCTCTCATATGCCACTTGCATCGCTTGGTTGTACATGGAATATATTCATCGTCTCCAAAAACTGTCAAGGCGGGTTTTCTCTCTTGCAAGTAATTTCTTACAAAGGTTGTCTTCAATAATAGGGAACTCAAATATCTCCCCGAGGAAGTGGTTGGGTGTTGACGGCTTGGGGTCTCCAGAACCCCATCTGAATCCGTTTCTTGAGACGGTGCGTTGGGGTTGAGCATTGTTGAGGTTAGCGACCATCTTGGATAATTTCAAACCGCTGCTAAAGAGTTATTTACTCTCCAAAAATATTTTTTCAAACACCAAAGTGATCATAGTTTAAACGAGAGCTCGCCTTATGGTCGAAAACTCAACCAAAAGTATGTATTGTGCAAAATATTTTCAACCCACGCTGTGAATAAAACATTCAATTTTAATTTATTTAATTTCTTTTGATTTTCTGTTTATATTTTGTTGTTATTCCGTCGCCAACATGACAACCCATAAGGCCCATGTTATTGTTTTTAAAAATTTAAAATTCATTTTTGTTTTTATATTTTGGCCTATTTTAATTTTTAAAGGAATTCTGCACATCTACAGGAAAACATCTTTCATTTGATACCAACCACGTGCAATTTGGTCTTGTAGTATGGTCAGGCTAGCTGTCATAAGCTTTGCAAAAGTTTTTTTAGTATATTTACATCTAGTATTAATACTATAGGATTAGAAATGTTCTTTGCAGTGTTGAATTGTTCTCCAAGGGAGTCCATGAAAGCTGTCGACCATCTTGGATTAGTCCACCATAAGAGCAATGTTAAATTTGTTAATTTTAAACCACCACTGAAGAGTTATTAACCATCTCAAAATATTTTTTCAAACATCAGAGTGATTTTAATTTTAATATTTGGAATACTGTGAGACGAGAAATTGTCTTTGTAGTTTTTTAATTGCTCATTGAGTTAAAACGTCCAGGCTTCAAGGACTCTTAAGGGTCTTAACTGCGTTACGTAGCTCTTTTTCTGCGGCCACATAAATTAGTTCCGTTCTCAAAATACATCTTGGAAGGACAAGGTATTCGACTGATACATGCTTAAGAACCACAAAAACAACTTTATGTTTTCAATGAGTGGGCTACTTCTAGGTGTGTACGGCACGTGTGGTTAGGTAAGTGCAGATGACGCCGTAGCGTTTTTCGTGACGTCTTCCATAGTCATCTCTATTGGTCCAAAATAATCAACACCGGTAAAGAAGAAAGGGTGTTTGGCTTCCGAGACTCTAGATTATGGTATAGGAGCCATTTGGGGAGGTGTTGGTTAGGCACTATTAATTTGGCACTTCATGCAAGTATTTTTCACCTTTTTTACTGCACATCGTAGATAAGTTATCCAGAATCTCTTTTCACTACGTTAATAACTGTTTCTATTCCTTAGTGGAAACAATCTGCATCAATCATTCTTATAATCAGTTTAGAAATATGATTTTACCCATCTAGTAGAATTGGTTGTCTTTTATCCGGTCCGAAAGCTGGGGCATTGCTTGTTCTTGTTGAAATTTGAATTAGACCTGTCGATTCTTCAAGAAAGGCAACCAATGCATAGATATGACTAGATTTAGTTAAGGGTCGCTTGCGGGTCAACAAGTATTTTTCATCACTGAAGCTTTGGTCTTGAGCTTTCTCCAAAAATACTTGTTCCGCTGCATTTTTCTCATTTGGGTGAAGCTCAAGTATGACGTCATATTCAATGTGTAGTTGAAGATCTTCCATGTTATCTAATTTGGTTCGCTGTCTCAGAGCCTCTATATATTTTACAACCCACCCCAGTGTTCGGGTCAGCTTTTCCCAAGAAGAAAATGTGTAGACATAAATAAGTGATTGGACTTCTTCGTGGATACCAACGTATTGTTACTTCATTTCCAAGTCTCCCTTAGATTCCAGGGTAGACGGTTGTTATGGCCAGTTGTCTACTTCCCTGGTTAGGAAGCTTGGTCCATGGATCCATTCTTGCTACAACGTAGAGTTGAATCTCCTGCTTGACCTCGTTGCAAAGTCTGCCGCGTTTTGTTTTGCAAGGACCCATCCCCACTCTTCAGGCTGTGGTAGACGCTGGATGTCTCCGATCCTATTTGAAACAAACAGTTTATATGTCTTTGGGGCCTCCTTAATCCAGTGTAGGTCCGTAACCGAGTCAGACCAAAATTATTGTTGGTCAATGTGAATTCTAAAGTCATTTTCAATTCTGTTAGCTAGCCTGCATTCAGGAATCGTCGATCTGTTGGACAAGATAAATGACCGCTGCGAACGTCTCCTGACTTGCATCTACAAACGAGTGTGGACTGATTTTCTTAGACTTGCGATTGTTCTTGAAGTAACAACTTGGAATACTAAAGATTTGAAGGTCTTGAACTTCTTCTAGCCAACATTTCCACTTCTCAACTTCCACTTCTTGTAATGTGGTACTACTTACTGTAGTCTCAAGTTGTCTTGATCTGCCAGACTTCCTGAACAAGAAGCCTTCTTTTAATGTTCGTCGGTCAAACTAGGCATAAAGGGTCGAAAATAGACATGACTGCCCTTAATATCTCTCTTTTTGTCGGATACAAAGCCTTTTCTAACTTTTCAGCACTATGTTGATAGTCAAAACTGTCTGATTCCGCAATCCATCACATACCCAATTCAATTATGTCGCCTACTGTGATTAACTTATTTTATACTTAATTACTAGTGCATATATTTTTAGTCAGTCTGTCTGTATTATTTATAATTTTACCTAACCCTCCATGTTAAACTTCCCTATCCCAAGCATGATGTATACAACTTCTTTACTTCACGAGTGATGTTAAGTTGAAAAATATTGTTCGTAATCTCCTGTATATTGTCGGGTCAGGTAAAATCTTGTACGTTACACGTTACGCAAGAGCTTGGATACATCAATTAGGAGAATTATGCATTACATTATGCACAACATTCATCTGCGTGATGTAAAAACGCTCTTACTACACTTGTAACGTAAATAGCTATCTTATAGGTACTTATTTATCGTGCATGTAAACCTTTAATTGATTTCATGTATCTCTCGGTTTACCTTGCTTACTATTTATTGACATGATATATTGCATTTTATGTATAATGTTTAATGATCAAATAAATCTATCCATCTATCTATCTACCATGGACTCTTCTGTGGGCAAATTGGTGTCAGATATCAATTGTCTTTGTAGATTTTGCTTTAAGGTATTCAAGAACATATTGTAAGACTTTTTCGAGTTTCATAGCCAATTACACATTTTTAAATCGTCCGGCCTTGTGTATTTCAGAAATTTCTCGTATTCGAGAACGAGCCTCCTCTTCAGAGGTGGTAGAGTCTAGGTAGGAGGTTGTCCATGTATTATTTTGCTGCAGGGTAGATAGACTCAAACTGCTTTGAATTGTGGTTAATTACGTAGAGTGCAGAACATGGCAAACAAGTAGAACCGAATGTCATGGCTTTCATAAGGTACGTGACTGGTTCTTGATGCGGATTTCAAACGTTTGTTCGTGGTTTAATGTTGTTTTAAGATAATTAAAGATTTGTTCAGTCTCAATCAAGAGAATCGTAGTGAAATATTCACTACGTTGATCCGTATCAAAGACACCAGACAAACTAACCTCCAGGCATTCCAGGTTTGAAGTGAACTTCTTGGTTGGATATAAAGATGACGATGATTGGTCTCAAATTGAAAAGCCTCGCATTCTAAAAAAAGAAGACGATGGTCGGCCTGACATTGCATTCCAATTTAATCCAAGGTTTGCTGAGAATATCAACACATACCGTAATACCTACATCAATGGCACGTGGGGCGTTAAGGAGGGATCAATTGCTGAAAGGTTTCCGTTCCGTCGAGGACAGCCGTTCTTTCTCGAGTTCTACATCACCAAAGCCGAGTTTATGGTTAGTTTCAGAAGTGTCAAAAGTAGTAAGCATTCCTAAAAATAAATAAATGTGATAATTTCACAGTTCAGTTGATTATATGTATTGCTTTTACTGCTCTAAATGTGATCATGGTAATTCCAAAATATGTATTTATCAAAGTAGGAACGGAGGGCTTTCTTTGAGGTATGTAAGACTTAATTAAATAGTATATATACATGAGCGGGTTGTTTAAGCAACATACTTGTTCCTCTTAATACAGGCTTCTTGTTCGTTTACTTACTCAACTTATTAGACATACAAGACTATACTTCCTATAGGTCCACTTTTTCTAGGTTTAAAATTATAACCAGTTATCTTTTATTGTTTTGAATGCTTATATAACATGTAGAAAGTATCAAAATATTATATTTCCCACTTAATACTTAGAGTATCTAAAGTATTTGTCTAAAGTATTCTGTAGCCTTGTTTATAGTCTTGGTAGCTGAGTGGTTAACAGTAAATCCTGAGAAAAAAGCATATCATTAAGACTTTCTAAACTAGACCTTGCTGTCCTTGGATTGTTAGGTCTTTTAAAACTCATCTTTCCCTGGTGTGTTTTTATCAGGTGGCTGTAGATGGTCGGCACTTCATCTCCTACAAACACAGAGAACCTTTCAGGTCTGTCACCAGGATCCAGTTTCGTGGAGATATAACTCTGGCCAACGTCGACTTCCAGGACACTCCCAAGTACCCTTCCCCTCAGCCACAGGTGGGTGAATTTGCTGTTTTGTAGATAATTTGATCACATTCAAGTGTAGGAGCCAGCAACTGAAAAGTGCACCATAAACAAAAGCATAACTTAAATATTGAGGAGTGTTAGGGTAAGTATTATTTAATGGTGTAAAATTAGAAAAAATATTCATCCGACTAAATATAAACAAATCTTTTATCCTTAAGGATAAATTAAGGACTTCCAAGGCCAGCTGGGCAAAGGGAGCCTGATGGCATTTCTTGAAAATGATTTTTATTGAACACCTAGAGCTTAATTAGAACCTCTATTTTAATTCCCGAGTACCTATGGTTTGTATTTTTTGGTTAAATTGATCAGTGAGTGAGTGAGTGGTATTGCCTTTAATAAGTATATATTTTGATGACTCTTGAAATATTCTTTTGCATGCTACAATTACATTGGCGTATGCTGTTTTGTATCATTGTTATAAAAATAAATAAATAAATTACCTAAAAAGTTGTGATTTTATGATAAAGTGTTATGTACTCTTTTATTTAGCATTTAAAAATTCCTAATAAACAACATCAAGTTCAAAAATACCAAATAGAAAAAGGGGAAATATCATGATTTATTGTTGTAAACTAAGTAGATGGTCTTAATTATCAATTATTTAAGATGGGGACCAATAATATGACTAATAATAATATTAATATGGGGATCGCTGAATATGTCCTATTAAGAATTGGATTTAGAACTGGAAATCCACCTAGTCAGTAGGTTTGCTGGTTGTGGGCGTATTATAGAGCAATATTTACATGTTTTTAAATTGTAAAGGTTTTTTTGTTTAACAGGGCAAATGAAAATGTTAGAAATATAATCATTGTTTTGAATTTACTTTTACTAGTGTGTAGTGTTCTTTTAAATGCATTCTAAGTTTTTTTGCAGGGAGTGTGGATACCTGCAGAAGATTATGTAAGTAGAATTTGAGTTGGTTATTATTATACGTTGAAATTAATAACCCAAAAGTAGTGGTTATAGAATAGAAGAAAGTCTTATAAAAGTAAACATTATTAATAGCTAAATACTCCAATGCAAGTTTATGAAAACGAATACTTGATAAAAAAAAGTATTCTTGATATCACTGATCAACACTTTATTATGAATAATTCAGATTACGATTAAATTTATTTTCATTATTGTGTTACAAAAAGTGCAATTTATGTCCAAAAAAGTACAAACTGACAACAAAGTCCAATAAATTTATTTATAATGCATCTTTATTTTTTGTATCTTTATATAATATAGAAATTAAGGTTCAACAGGTTTACTATTACATTTAATCTTTAATTATGCAGAATGAGGAGGAGCATGGCGTACAAATTACTACCTCTGTAAGTACGGTATGTTGAGAATATCATTTTTATATTTTTGATGTAAAGATAATTTTTTAAATTAATATATATGTTTTAGCTCTTGACCTGGGATATAACTAACAATAGGTTTTATTTTTTGTCAACAGCTCAATAAGTTGTAACCTGAGTTAGAGCCGTTTCGGGATTAACATGCCATCATCAGACGTCTTCAGCTGAAGCAGCGTCGTCACATTGGAAACACATAACACGGACACATTTTACAATTACAAAAAATACTAACATAAAATTAACAGGCCTGTCACTAACGCGGTACCAGTTGACATGATCTGAACTCAGGTTATAACTGATTGAGCTGTTGACGAAAGTAAAACATATTTTAGTAACATTTTTGACCTGCTGAAGTAAACAAGTCTGGCCCGTAGACCACAAATACTATTATTTGATAATAAAATGGAACGATCCATTCTAGAGGGTCAAGATTCATAGGTTTATTCGCTGATCTAATCGTTGAAAACTTAACACAGCATAGAGAGGGGCCTGGCCTTTCTGGTGACGTCTGGTTTACTACCGTGGTTTTACTGTGCAATGTCTATTTGCAGTATTCACTACCACATTAAAGCAGGGATATATATAGAGATGATGAATATAACATTTAAATTAAGGGGCTTGCCATCATTAGATGACAGATGTTTTAATACCTCTTGTGACCCTTGACATTTTCTTATTAGGACGTTTGTTTACGATAAAGCATGGAAGAAATTGCCATTCTAATTTGTTTTGGAAAACCTGAAAAGGTCAGTAGTTTTTTAATATTTAAGGTAGATGAACATGCACTATCCAATGTGTAGGGTTTTAATGTAAAGTGTAATCTGAAGTTTATATAAGAATATTTTAAAGTGACAGAAGATCGTTTAACTGCCAAACCTAATTTTCCTTTATTTTATTTTTTTATTTGATTTTCAACTTGCAGATTCTCTTGCAGAGTTTGAAATTAAATGAAATGATGAAATGAAATAATATTTTATTCGTCTATAGACATATAAATGCATGAGACACAGTAAAATTATATAAATACATGTTGGAAGAGGCACAAGTCAAGTTCAGTCAACTAATAATAATAGTAAGCATAGACAGATATAAAATAATAAAATAATAAAATAAAATATTATTTTATATTTGTCTTACCAGTTCAGGGGCAAGCCACAACAATGAGTAAGTAAAGCATAGACAGGCTGAAAAGAAATTCAAGGCTGGAATTATATAATCATATGTGGTTATGTCATTGGTTGTAAAGCAAATAAACGGTATCAGCATTCTGACACATACTTTCTCCCATAAGTTTGTCAACAACCTTTATCATGTGTAAGCGGTGAGAGTAAATATACGGAAATGGGATTTGTAAGATTTTCTTCAGAATTTAAAGGACTATAACATACTAAATTTTTATCAAAATCGTTCGGGCCATTTTTGGGAAAATCCTATTTTTCCGTTATTTTATGGGGTTTTATGGGAAAATCCCCATTAAAAATAAAAATTTCTAAAAAGTGAAAAAAAAACTATCAAAATTGTAAGGACCATAACATACTATGTTAAATCAAAACCGGATCTTTGTCTAAAACCCTATTTTTCGTTATTTTATGGGTTTTTATGGGAAAATAACATAATTTACCATAACTTTTGAACCGTAATTTTTACAGAAATGGGATTTGTACCATTTTGTTCAGAATTTAAAGGGCTACAACATACTAAATTTTTATCAAAATCGTTCGGGCCATTTTTGAGAAAATCCGATTTTTCCTGTTTTTTATGGGTTTTTATGGGAAAATCCCCATTAAAAATCAAAATTTCAAAAAAATGAAAAAAACGCCTGGAGATACCATGGATTACAACCTACATACCAAATTTCATCGAAATCGGACCACAGGTGTAGTCTCTAGCTCTGTACACATCCAGACACACAGACACACACACACACACACACACAGACATCACTTCGAAAACCACTTTTTTGGGTCCAGGGGGACCCAAAACGAATATATCCACTCAAAACTCAAACTCGAAAATTTTGACGAAAACAATACTTTCTCCATATACTATGGTATAGGGGGAGAAAGTAAAAAAATCATCAATCTTATACAGAGGGTTTCTGACAAGCCATTCATAAATTGCATTCTTAAAACTATTGTAGGGGAGGTGAATTAATCTTGGCGATAGTTAATTCCACAACTTTCTACCCATAATAATATGGCTTCTTTTAATATTTTCCAGTCTTGTAAAAGGAGTGTCAAGGTTTTCTCTTTTCCTAGTGTCAAAGCTATCCCAAAGGATTATCCCGTAGCTTAGAATTGACTATACAGGTCCAAAATTAACATTTTTGAGATGATTTAGAGGCAGAAGGTTCCTTAATTTTCTAAATAAATAAGTAAGCCTACTTAGTCTTGTGCATATATGTTGTACCTGGGAGTTCCAAGTCAGTTGGGGATCAACAATTACTCCAAGAAACTTCACATTTGAATTGCTAGTTTCCTCCATTTGAGGTGTAGGCCGCAAGCTAAAAAGCATAGACTGTGTTTTGTCCTCGTTGACAAGGAATTTATTTGCTGCAAACCATTCAGTGGTCAAACTTAGGCTACTTTCCACTGCAGCTACAAGCTGCGTTACATCTGAACCCTTACTTAGAATGGTGGTATCGTCTTCATAAAAATATGGATCACAGTTCAGGCTGAAGGGCAGGTCATTGATGGCAATGAGAAACAGGAGAGGACCCAATACTGAGCCCTGAGGTACTCCACAGTTAGTGGATAGAACAGAGGACCAGGTATTGCCTATGCAAACTGTCTGTCTTCGATCAGCAAGGTATGTCCTAAAAAGGCTGAGGCTCCCACCACGGATACCATAATACTCCAGCTTTTGGAAGAGGATACCATGGTCAACACAGTCAAAGGCCTTCTTGCTTAGGTCAATAAAAGTAGCCCAAGCAGCCTCTCGACTTTCAAAACAATTGAAGACTGTGCGGACCATGGCATCGATGGCCCCCGTAGTAGAGCGTCCAGCCCTGAAACCATATTATTGTTCGTTGAACAGAGCATGATACTCAAAAAGATTACTCACCTGGTTACCTGGTTACATGTTCGACTACCTTAGCCAAAGTCGGGACCAGACTGATAAGCCGATAGCTCTGAGGACTAGCTTTATCCCCCTTTTTGAAAATCGGACAGATCTTTGACAATTTTAAAAATTCAGGAAAATAGTCCTTCCTGAAGACAGGCTTTTATGCATACTGTGAGAGGGAAAAAAACACAGGAGAAGGTCTCTTTGATGAACCAGTTAGAAATGTCATAAATATATTTTGTTTTTGAGTTTTTCATCTTCCTAATTACCGATAGGACTTAATCACAAGTTACGTAACTAATCCTGAATGATGCATTTGTTTGAGAGGCATTCTTTAGAAAAACGTCAAAAGAAGTATTTACACTACTTATCTCAGATCTAATACTAATTACTGAGTCAATAAAACCTTTATTGAGATCATTGGGATGTATGGGGATGTCAACTTGTTTTGTACTACTACCAGAGTTCTCTTTTCTTTTACAATTTTCCAAGCAGTTTTGCATTTGTTTTGCGAGTTCTCTATCACCTTGGCATTGTGTTTTAGCTTGGCATCATTGATCGCTTTTCTATAGAACTTTTAGAATTTTGATATTCTAACTTAAGAGTAGGAAAATTATTACTAGACTTAAGGTTAAGGTATTTAAGATGAAGTTGTTCCTTGAGCCTGAGTAAATTATCATCAAACCAGCTATGTTTAAGTGTGTTTTTGTTATTCTGAGGCTTAGATCTAATAAGTGGAAAACACAACAAACTCATGCATAAAAGTCTCAAAAAAGTTTTGAGAAATGTTACCTGGTTGTAGTGTTCCAAGGGGAGTAAATTCCTTTGTCCAATCAGTGTTGAGCATTTTTGATTTGAAAAGTGTGAGATTGTGTTCAGAGGAAAACCTTATAAAGGTCTTCTCGTCTGTATTTACAGGCTCAAGGTTTTTACAAACAATTGCAAACAGAGCGAGTCCATCATGGTCCGAAAAGTGACACGGAGCAACAGAGGTGGAGAGGTTATCGCTGCCACAGTTTGTGAACACGTTGTCAAGGCAGGCGTTGTATCTTGTTCGTTGGTCGTTGTGGTGATACAGGTTATGTTGTCTTAATAGGTTCAGGAGTCTGATGACCGGGGTACTTGGCTTGGTGACGTCAAACTGGGCATTAACATCACCACTAATTATAGTTTTGTAATTGGGCCATTTTGAGATAAGGTGGAGGATTTTTTCCAGGTTTTCAAGAAACAACCATACACTGCTATCTGGTGTGCGGTAGATAGACATAAGAATAAGCTTGTGCTTACTTATAAATACAGCACACGCTCCAATAGGCTTTTCAATGTAAATGTCTGAAAGGTTAATTTTACAGCACTGAAATTCACTTTTGGAAAAAATAAGAGTTCCACCTCTGCTAGAGCTATCAGTTTTAAAATTATACCAATAATGTAATACCCCCAACGTAGCAGATATGCAGACTAAGCGAATGCTCAGCTGCCTGATTATATTTTAGCTCAAATATCTCCCTTAAAATGTCAGATTAATTCCCTGTAAAAAAAAACATTAGTTTAACGAATTCATAGGTTTTCTGCTACAGGAAAGGTAAGAGTGTTTTACGTGTGAAACATTAATAGTTTAATAGTTTTAAGTCTTTTTAAGCAACTTAAAGATTGAGATTGACGTAGTACCATAAATAAGCTTGATATACTCTTGCCAAATAAGAAATTGAACTTATAATTTGTCTTGTATGGTTACAGCAGACAGAAAACCAGAAACCATGATGATGTTATGATGTGAGACAAACAACAAACCCATGGAGAGAAAATATACAAGAGAGAAAATGTCAAACTTACATTGTACACCGTAATTAGGATGCAGTACTAAATATAAAAAGCAGTATTAAAAATGTCTTCCACTATTGAGATCTATTTCGATCTATTTGATAAAAACATATCTTTAGTTCTTTAGATTTTCACTCATGGTGTCATTCTCAAGCCTTAAAGACGTTTTGTCACTCCTAGGAGGTCGTCATTAAGTCTTGAAAACAAATACACGAGACACGCACAAACATATTTACAAATAAATAAGACAGTATGGCCATACAAACACTAATTTTCACGACACGGCTGCGGGTTCAGGGTGTAGGTCTAGACTGACCGTCACCGTGTCCGTTCCCTCCCCCCTTCCATCACATTGTTATCAGCGTCTTTGTCTTCTGATAATCCTTCTATCATTGCGGCTGTTTCATAATTATGTCAGATTCAAACGACATTTTTTCGTTAAGAATGTGTTGGGGGATTTTTGGAATTGAACATCTCATATTCTTCAATAGTGTCGATGATACGGCCTCTTTTTTGTGTAAAAATGTAGCACATCGATGGTTTTGTTTCTCAAAACACCTGAATGTTTATGGAATAGCATTGTTATTTGAAATTTTTTTCTTCAATGTGCTATTTAAGTAAGTGCCGAACTCTTTTGATATATATATTGGATTGTTGGATCTTTTGACAGTGTAAACGTTTTTATCTTTGTGTTTCTTAATCAGTTTGTCAATAATATTACTATTGTACCCATTGGACACTGCGATGTGTTTTTGTGTGTTGACCTCCTCCTTGTAATCTTCTTTAGACAATGGAATTGACAACAATCTATTGACGAAACTATGATAAGTGGCTAATTTCTGATTTTGAGGATGGTGTGAGGTATTGTGTATCGTCTGGTTTGTGGTCGTAGGTTTACGGTAAATTTGGAATTTCAGTTTGTTTTCGTCACAGCATTTTGAAATGTTTAAGTCCAGAAAATTTAATGATTTGTTGTTTTCAACCTCAAGTGTAAACTTGATGTTCCTGTGCAGACTGTTTAAGTAAAGTACGTGCATATCATTCCCAGCTGTCTTTTGGTCCCATTAAAAAGGACAATGGTGTCGTTCACGTAAAAAACCATCTTGTCTTTTAATTGGTTTTTGTGAGACCGCAGATGTTTGATTTCCAAGTTATTCAAATATATTTCAGCCAAAATACAAGATAAGGGTGATCCCACAGTCCTTCCTGAAAAATATTTCGTTTTTAAATTGAAAGTAATTTTGTCTTAGAACTATTTCAGTGACTTTTATCAGCTCGTCAACAGCCATCTTATTTAATGAAGAGCTTTTTTAGCAAGTGTTTCATTTATTGGCACATTAGTATATAAATTTACTACGTCAAGTGATGCTAGGATGTATTTATCTTCCAGTCTTACATTACTTACTAATTAGCTCAACACTTTTTTTTTACTAGAACTATTTTCTACCTTAAACTCCCTCGTTAATATGTTGTCCAGCTTTTTTGCAACTTTATAAGCTGCTGATGGGATAAAATTTACTAATGGTCTGATAGGAATGTCGGGTATGTGAATTGTAGGTAGGCCTCTGAAAAAAGAGGTCGTTTTCTCGACACTATAGAAGAATATGAGATTTTCAAGGCCGGCAAAAAATCTCCTAAACACATTCTTAACAAAAAACGTCGTTTGAAACTGATATAATTTATGAAAAGACGCAATGATTGAAGGATTATCAGAAGACAAAGACGCTGATAACAATGTAATGGAAAGGGGGGGGGGAGGGAATAGGCGCCTTAAAATAAGAAAATAAATAGCAAAACCTAGAAATAATTAGAACACAGATGAAACCATTGTTGTTCGATAGTGAAAAGTATTGTGAATAACATATCATAAGTCTCCAAAAATATCTTTGGTGGAACACCACCATTTTTCCAAAATGGCGGCCAAATCCAGTAGTTTTTTGCTTTTTATTGAAATTCTGACTTTCCAGTCAATATTGGTGAAAAGTCGTCAATACATTTAATGTTCCTCCTGAAATTACCTTTAAAATGATACCAAATACATGTACCTACAACAAAAAATAAACCCCGTAGAAATAATAAAACATTTCAAATAAAAATATTTTTTTATAAATTAATGTAATAGTCCAAGCAAACTAAAAAAAAACCAGACACAGGGATCGTATAAAAATTTGCAAGTAAACATGTTATGGTTTTATTTTTATTGTTGTGGTGTGCAAAGTGACATACCAAAAGTTGCAAAAAATCAGTCCACGGGAAACCCCTAAATTAAGGAAAAAATTGCGGCTTTTCCCAATATTGGACAAATTTTGCAACAAAAGATACCACATGTTTTTTTGCACATTTTTCGAGATATTGACTTGGAACCACGACCGAAATTTATTGGATAGTCCGTACTTAATTTCAATAGGGGACGCTTTTTGGGCCGCCATCTTGGATCAGCCATATTGGATCTGCCATATTGGATATAAATATTTTTTAATGTAATTATAGTGTTGTGACACATCATTATGAACTAGATTTCCACACTGATTTCAATGCTGAAATCAGTTTTTTAAATATCGTTTTACGATTTTAATATATATTAAAAAGAAAACTCTCCCCCATACATTTCTTATGGACGTTTCGTACTTTGACAATTTAAAAACACATTGAAAACTACCACATTGTAAGGTTGTACTATCAGGTTCAAGTATGGCGTGGAAATAGTTCACCAGCAGATCCAACAGATTGGGAGTGGTGTTTGACTGATGGTACATATGACTAACTTACTTATAAATAACTGTACTTATAAATAACTGTAACTGTGTTACTTGGAAATTATATTTAGATTTGGATATGGCCTTTAAAAAATTTCAACAAAACGTTTTATGGTTTTATTTTGTAGTGTTGTGCAGAGTGAAAAAGGGAAAAACTCGTCATAGCTATTCGTTCAAGTACGGTATTGACTTTTATTTTAGCTATGGATTCCTTATTGGGAGTTATTTAGAATTGGGGATAAATGTCTTTAACTAAAGACAAATTTCAAAATAACAATAATTCATTCAATAGTTCATTGAAGGTAGTCCTACATGATTCGTTTTAAATTTGTCATGTGTCACTTAATAATCAATAAAATTAAAGCCAAACATTTACTGAGTACTTTGATACCAGAATGAACTTGTTAACATATTAACATCCCGAGATATAAATCTTTTAACAAAAACTGATAAAAAAAGTTTAATTTACTTTTGTGTTGGGGTTTGTACCTCGTCTATAACTAGTCTGTTTTAACTATAAATAAAACAAAATGAAAGCTAACTAAAATGAAAGATCTTTTATCACTGAATATTTTAAGGCTAGAACGAACTGCAAGCAATAATAATACCTGGAGAAAAATAATCCAAACACATTTTCAAAGTAACTTACGATACGTCCATAACTGATATATATGGGAGAGTTTTCGTTTTAATATATCTTAAGCAACGAAAAAACTTATTTAAAAACGGATTTCAGCATTGAAATCAGCGTGGAAATCTAGTTCATAATGATGTGTCACAACACTATAATTACATTAAACAATATTTATATCCAATATGGCTGATCCAAGATGGCGGCCCAAAAAGCGTTCCCTATTGAAATTAGGTACGGACCATCCAATAAATATCGGCCGTGGTTCCAAGTCAATGTCTCGAAAAATGTGCAAAAAAACATGTGGTATCTTTTGTTGCAAAATTTTTCCAATATTGGGAAAAGCCGCAATTTTTTCCTTAATTTAGGGGATTCCCATAGACTGATTTTTGCAACTTTTGGTATGTCACTCTGCACACCACAACAATAAAAATAAAACCATAAAATGTTTACTTGCAAATTTTTATACGATCCCTGTGTCTGATTTTTTTTAGTTTGCTTGGACTATTACATTAATTTATAAAAAATATATTTTTTTTAAATATTTTATTATTTCTACGGGGGTTTTTTGTTGTTGTAGGTACATGCATTTCGTATCATTTTAAAGGTAATTTCAGGAGGAACATTAAATGTATTGACGACTTTTCACCAATATTGACTGGAAAGTCAGAATTTCAATAAAAAGCAAAAAACTACTGGATTTGGCCGCCATTTTGGAAAAATGGTGGTGTTCCACCAAAGATATTTTTGGAGACTTTTGATATGTTATTCACAATACTTTTCACTATCGAACAACAATGGTTTCATCTGTGTTCTAATTATTCATAGGTCAAACCACATATTCAGGGGCCTAGAAAGGACACGGCGACGGTCAGTCTAGACCTACACCCTGAACCCGCAGCCGTGCCAAGAAAATTAGTGTTCTTGTATGGCCTTACTGTATTATTTATTTGTAAATATGTTTGTACGTGTCTCACGTATATGTTTTCAAGACTTTAGGAGTGACAACACGTCTTTAAGGCTTGACAATGACACCATGAGTGTCGAAACCGGTCGCCATCCAGACGACAGTGGATTACAGTGGCAACAATAAGGCATTTAACCTCTAGAATAATATTGTTAAGTAATCCGGAAGGCAACACCTCAAAAATAAATTTAATTACTGTTAATATTTCAGTTACAATTTAAGGAAACGTGTGCTACAAATATTTAATGACTTGGTTGACATGAAATATTTACCATTTTACAACGGAAAAAGCGTGAAAACCTGGACAGTTTGATATACTAAAAAGAAAACAGAATTAACTCTGTGCTGCATTTCTTTAGCAATCATTGAAAGAGCCGATTGGCAAACTATGGAAACATATAAAAGTCAAAGAACACCACCAAGTAGAAGAAATGGAAATCACGATTTTTTCATTTATAATCGTTATTATGAACAACCTAGTGCAGCTATGAGTGGATTGGAAACATTCCCAGAAAACGCTAAAAACTATATTAGCTTTTGAAAAATGATAAGATACAATAAATGTTGATTATATCGAACTAGTATGTACATCATGAGTATTTCCATAATCAGACGACTCTTTTAAAGTCATCGCCTGTAATACTTCGCAATTGCTCGAATTCGAGCAACAGGTGAACTAGTCCATATATAAATCCCAAAGTACTCATGAACTTTTGAGAAAACTTAAAGTCACACCCCAATAAACCATATACTAAAAATATAAGAACAAAATGTTCTAAAAACTGTAAAATGTCATGACGAGAAAACTTGCGCAAAACTATGCATTATTTCATAAATTGCCCTTTAAGGTTGTAATTCCTGTCTAAAGGGAACTTTCCATATCCTAATGTTAAAAATACCTCAGCTGTACTTATTTGTTTGTTAATCTTTCGATTTATTACCTTATTGAAATCAGGTGTGATTATTTGTTTGTATTACTGTATTCCGTTTTGTTTATTTTATCCTAACTGAACCAATCAATAGTTTTATTGGTTTTATTAATACTCATGAAGTAAAACGGGTTGAAGCCCTGAGGAAACAGCCACCAGTTAATATATAATACTAGGTGAAACCCGACGAAATCGACGGTTGCTTTTTTATGAGCTTTAAAAGGCTTACGACAATTCTTCTAACTGTGACAAAAAAAGTGAAATTATAAAAAAATGTGAGCATTTAGCATTGTTTTGATTACTATCACCTATTTATTACTATAAATAGGTGAAGAAACAATTATTTGTTTTTTTCAGGGAGAGGACGGAAAATGATTTTACGCACAGGGAGCCTTTAGTGTGAGACTCCTGAAATTATCAGACTACTTACTAAAAAACTCTGTTGGACACTCGCCTGGAATTGTTTGTCACATTACTTCAAGTCAAGCCAACATGTGACCTAAGCCCTCAGGGCTCGCACCGTTTCTGGCATTTAGATTCTTTATGACCTACACCGCATCCCGGTCAAGGTCGAGCTTCTTGGCGCGGAGAATACCCTGGAAGTAATGTGACACACAGATCCAATTGTCCTCACCCTCCATCATCATCGGCATGATGGTGTCCACCGACAGCAGTCCTACTAACTGTTGAGCCTCCAGGCGGGGCCTTTCCCAGTGCTGGCAGTGGAAAAATTTATGTTCCACGTCATCGAGAATGCCTGTGCAGTATATGCAATCGGGTGACACGGCTTTGTCCATCCTAAACAGGTACGACCGGAAAAAGCCGTGTCCCGTCAGAAATTGGGTGAGGTAGAAGTCCACCTCTCCGTACCGCCGATTAACCCTAGGTTGGACTTGCTGTATCAGTTGCCTGGTCCAGCGTCCCCGTGTCTCCTGTTCCAAACCCTCCTGCCACAGCTTGTAGGTGCGGGTGCGATTCTCTGATCGTGCCTCGTCCTCCCCACGGCGCCGGTAAATTGCCTTTCTCTCTGCCACCAAAAGATTGATGAGGATGACTCCAGCAACCACCAAGACGGCGGGCTCGAACACTGTTCGGTGGGCAGATGCTACCCTCAGTGCTGCCTGACATTGCACTCGGGCGAGCCGCATCCTGTATGCATCCTAATTAAGTGCGTCTGCCCACACCTCCACGCCGTACAAGAGTACAGACTGGACCGAAGACATTAACAGCCTTCTACGACTGGACCGAGGCCCTTCGTTATTGGCCATCAACCGGCTAAGAGAGGAAACCACCACGGCACGATGGTGTCAATCCGTTTTTTTGTCAAAATCACGATCTCGGTTTTGCTCAAAGCAAGCGAGAGACCGTGGTCTGCCATCCATGCGTTTACGGTACGCATAATTCGGTTTATCTTTAGCTGAGCCAGCTCAACGTTCCGTGCAGCTATCAAAGCTGCGACGTCATCTGCGTACCCAACCAAAACAGTTTCCTCAGGAATTTCAGACTTTAGAAGGCTGTCATAAGAGACGTTCCAGAGGTCTGGGCCGAGTATGGAATCTTGGGCAGCACTAGAAGTGACACTCATCATCCGCGGGCCTTCCGTAGTGTCATACGTGAAGAGGCGGAACCGGAGATAATCCTCTATGATGCAAAAAAGGTATGCCGGCACGTGGAAGGTGTTCTCCAGAGCATCCAGCATATCGCACGATCTCGCCAAATAAATGCATTTCGCACATCGAGCGGTACGAGCAGCACAACCCTACTAGAGTAGTGGTTAAAATCCTCAGCTCTCATCACGGCTTGCTTCACCTCCTCAATCGCATCAATCGTTGATCGCCCCATCCTGAATCCACACTGACGAGGGGAGAGGTCCCCTGCAGCTGAATTCAGCCGGGAACGGATCAATTTCTCGGGGACTTTTCCAGCCGTATCCAACATACACAGAGGTCTGTAAGAGGATGGCAGATCTGGGTCTCCCATGCCCTTTGAAACAAGCACAAGCCTAGCTGTCTTCCAGCATAAGGGGAAAATTCCTTCGGCCAGGCAGGCGTTGTACATGCTCAAAAGGATCAAGGGGTTGGTAGTCAAAACCTTCTTGAGGACGTCACTGAGTACCCCATCGGGACCAGGAGCCTTGTTGTTCTTCAGGGATATGACGGCCACCACTAGCTCTTCTGGGCTGAAAAGTGGGACGTCGTCCACCCTTCCAAAATCCCGCAGTGGGTGCAACGCGTGAGCCAGGAAAAGGGACTTGACTATCCTCTTCATAGTGACCCCGTCCATGACGGAAGGTGGAGAGCGGGTAACAAGTTTGTAACACAGGCCCCACGGGTTGGAATTAACATCGTCCCTTAATTTATCCCAACTGCGTTTACTCCGATTGATGGCTCGACGAAGATACCTCCTAGCAACCCTATAAACATCCGACTTACGCCGTCTGTCTAGGGGTTCTCTAGCCCTGGTAGCAAGTCTTCTGGCTCTCAATGCTGCTCGACGCAATTCCGCAATCTCGGCAGTCCACCAGTACACAGGACGCTTATTGCACCGGTATCTCCTGCGAGGCATAGACTCATCGCAGGCCGAGACAATCAGTTCCATCGTGGATGCAACTAACGCCTCTGCGTGAGACACGCCAGTTACGGGATAACCACATGCGTTCTTCGTAGAATGGTTCCATTAAATTTTGCCACGTCCAGTTTTTTAATGAAGAAACAATAATGATTATTGCTTTAGTTACAAAATATGGTTGATCATTCAATTAATAACAAATCCTTCTTATACTGTGCGGTATATGAGTTATTGTTCCTGTGTTAACTGGTTTAAATTATTTTTTATGAATATAATGCGGCTTCATTGGCAACAAATAATGCAAATGACAAAGCAATGCTGCATTTCCAAAAAGCAAATACTGTAAATTGTTACGTAAATAGTGACGTTTACATGCATTGTTGTTAATCAACGTATCTTGGAAAGAACTAGCTGTGTGCCCGTTCTACGTACGGGGATATTATAGTAGTCAGTTGAATGTGACAAAAATCACACAGTGGTGGGATTTGGACATTTGTAATTTTACTTCTTAAAGTAGGTAGGCCATGTATTGTATGGAAAAGTACTGGTATCAAGGATCGTCGTCGAAAAGGTTGTTAGATGAATAAATAAGTATGCGTACGTACCCAAGAGATGGACTATGGACCTTTTTGCCGTATGGTCCAGCGATTGCAATATACGGTGAGTAGAATAGAAAGTGATACATTGGAAAAGCGAGTTTAGCATCATCCGTAAACTTCTGTTACAATCATCCACTGCAGTTGTGATTTTTTTACTTTACACTTTACACAATCGCCATTGAAGCGCCGTCAATGAGTGGACACCTTGTTTGTAAGCTATTGGCGACAATCATTAAGTGTCCCAGCTATATACAGGGTTAGTAAAAAGTGTGGAGACCCCCTGTTATTTTTTTAACGGCCCATACTAGAAAAACTAAACTCAGCACACCTTTATGACATGTTATGAAGTACTTTTTAGGCATAACCGTCACTTGGAGTACATCCCCAAAATGGGGAATTTTGGGGGAAACTCACAAATTTCAAATACAAAGACCCATCGAGTGACCCCTCATTTTGAAGGTCATGGTAAAAGAAAGCCAACAACGCAAACAGGTCTTTATCTCAATCCAGTAAAAAATGGCATTCAATTGAAATTTTCAGAAGTTCAATTTAACTTACAGCTTTCCAAGTCTGGAGACCTGCTGTAAATTTTGTAGCGGCTCACACTAGGAAAACTTAACTCTACACACCTTTTTGGCATGTTATGAAGTACTTTTTAAGACTAATAGCCACTTGCTTACCGAACCCAAAATGGGGGATTTTGGGGGAAACTTAAAAGTTTTAAATGATAAGCCCCATCGAGTGACCCCTCATTTTGAAGGTCCTGGTAAACGAAAACTAACAACGCAAACTAGAGGTTTCTATCTCAATCCAGTAAAACATTGAAGCTGATTGAAATCTTTAGAAATCGGAAATAACTTGCAATTGTATATAAATTAGCTGCCATATTTTACTGTGTTAAGATAGAGACCTATAGTTTGCGTTGTTACTTTTCTTTTATTATGACCTTCAAAATGAGGGGTCACTCGATGGGGCTTATCATTTTAAATGTTTGAGTTTCCCCCAAAATCCCCTATTTTGGGTTTGGGAACTTATGAAAATTTCAATTGGCTGCCATTTTTTACTGAACTGAGATAGAGACCTCTAGTTTGCGTTGTTGGTTTTCTTTTACTAGGGCCTTCAAAATGAGGGGTCACTCGATGGGTCTTTGTATTAGAAATTTTTGAGTTTCCCCCAAAATACCCCATTTTGGGGATGAACGCCAATTGGCGGTTATGCCCAAAAAGTACTTCATAACATGCCATAATGGTGTGCCAAGTTTAGTTTTTCTAGTATGGGCCGTTAAAAAAATAACAGGGGGTCTCCACACTTTTTACTAACCCTGTATAACACTGATTCAAGGTCTTTTTACTGGTTATCAAAACTCAAGAACAATTGTATACACAAAGAATTTCTGGTTCCTGACCAGGATGATGCCTAGTTATTTAATTTCATTTCCGGTTACACTACGATATTGCACTTGCTATTAATTAAATCCGTTATGTAAGAAAAACGTTTTTAATCTCACTTGGTTGGGATTTGCTTTCAAAACGTGATTCGAAATGGTTGCGGTATTTGTAAACAACACTTGTAAACATATCAGTGACAGCTAGAAAAAATAATCTTGATGCGAACAGCTGTTCGTTATTTGATCGATGATTATGTGATAAAAATTGGACGAAAATTTGACAAAAATCGCACAAAACTGCATTTTTGAACGTCCATAATTTTATTTACAAAGTAGTGAGGCCATATTTTAATCACTAAAGACAATTTTGCCAATCCAGTTAATACATTAAAATGACTTGGATCTTGATAGGTACTCTCGTTTTCATGGAGAAGATTGCGTAAAATGCCATCTTGAGTGTTACAGACAGACAGAAAGACAGACAGACAAACAGACAGAAATAGAGATAAGACTCGTTTCTGCTTCTTTAATATATAAAACGTAAAAATAACCTAAAAATATATAATGCTGAGCAATGTACAGACAAAACTCTAATTTTATTTATATAGATAGATAGAAGAAGAATATGAGGATATCTGGTTCAAAAGGAACACGAACTTTTTGTCATGACAGTAACTGCTTAAATGGTAATTACTCTTCGTGAAATTTGTTTTACAGTCGAAGTGTCGTGTTATTTTCACAAATCTCACTTAAGGCTAGCCAAGTGGGCCATGGTCCGTAAGAGGCATCTGTTAAACATCTGTAAAGATATAGGTACTATCTTAGGCAAGCTTTCTGTGTTTGGATGTTATTAGACACGATATGAGCACAATGAACTTCTTCTGCAGATGAATAATCCGTTGGAAAGAGAAATATAAGCCGATTTAATAAATGTCACAATCCAATCGCATTAAAATGGCTCAGGCCTGAAATTTTTTTTAGTATCGAGTTTGGGCATATTTTTTGTTACTATCTGGGTAAGTTACCGGTGCACTTTGAGACATTTTTTTTAGAGATAAATTACATGGTTTTTGTTGTTTTTTAGTTAGTTTCATAACATTCAAAGGCTCTATTGTGTTTTCACTAAGCTGAATGAATACATCGAAGTAACATATCCAAAATTCTGCAATAAATTGTAATTTTGCAGATTAATGACTATCTGCAAAATTACAATTTATTGCAGAATTCTAAATAATGGACACATTTCTTCATAAAAATTTATAAAAAATTAATCCAGTTGCTGTAAACCACTATTAATTTAACAAAATATGGACACGGCTCATATGGGCAATTTGCCCTTCTGTACTTGTATTATTTTGTTTTGTATTACGCAATCGAAATCTTTTCCAATAATTGAAAACCTGTATGACAATAATCTCATGAACCTATGATGATCTGTTTTCAACAATATGACAAAATATCGGCAAAAGTGGTCAAAAAGGCAGACACCAACCCGTACAACAGATATAAGTCAACTCGATAAGAAATCATTTTAAGAGTTACTGTATTATTAAGATTTTCCAATGATTTCGTAATTGAGCGTTATATTGTAAAACATGAGATGATGCAGAACAAAATAATCAAGAATTAATATCAAAAAATTACATTTAAAATACTTCTTAAGTCCCTATAATATATGTTGTTCAAAATACAATTTAAATATTAACAGCTGTATCATTAAATAAACGATATCAGCATTCTGACACATACTTTCTCCCATAAGTTTGTCAACAACCTTTATCATGTGTAAGCGGTGAGAGTAAATATACGGAAATGGGATTTGTAAGATTTTCTTCAGAATTTAAAGGACTATAACATACTAAATTTTTATCAAAATCGTTCGAGCCAATATTGGGAAAATATAATTTTCCGTTATTTTATGGGGTTTTTATGGGGAAATAACATAATTTACAATAACTTTTGAACCGTAATTTTTACAGAGATGGGATTTGTACCATTTTGTTCAGAATATAAAGGACTATAACATACTAAATGTTTATCGAAATCGTTCTGGCCATTTTAGGGAAAATCTTTTTTTTCCGTCATTTTATGGGGTTTTATGGGAAAATACCCATTAAACATAAAAATTTCTAAGAAATGAGAAAAACTATCAAAATTGTAAGGATCATAACATACCATGTTAAATAAAAACGGATTTTTTTGTCTAAAATCCTATTTTTCGTTATTTTATGGGATTTTTATGGGAAAATAACATAATTTACCATAACTTTTGAACCGTAGTTTTTACAGAAATGGGATTTGTACCATTTTGTTCAGAATTTAAAGGGCTACAACATACTAAAGTTTTATCAAAATCGTTCGGGCCATTTTTGAGAAAATCCGATTTTTCCGGTTTTTTATGGGTTTTTATGGAAAAATCCCCATTAAAAATCAAAATTTCAAAAAAATGAAAAAAATACCTGGAGATACCATGGATTAGAACCTACATACCAAATTTGATCGAAATCGGACCACAGGTGTAGTCTCTAGCTCTGTACACATCCAGACACACACACACACAGACACCCACACACACACACACACACACACACAGACATCACTTCGAAAACCACTTTTTTGGGTCCAGGGGGACCCAAAACGAATATATCCACTCAAAACTCAAACTCGAAAATTTTGACGAAAACAATACTTTCTCCTAATACTATAGGAAAAAGAGAAAGGAGGATTAGGTATAGGGGGAGAAAGTAAAATTAGTGACAAATTATCCATATGGTCATAATGTAAACAAATTTGGGAAGGGAATTTTAAAGGCCTCTGGGGCAGAGCCCCTGGGGAATTTACTTGGTTTTTCTTTTGATGGGTCATCTACAGACCAAGACCTTTTTTTGGACACCTCTACAAAGTTTCTACGCCCAGCCATTCTCTCAAATTTAAGGAGACAATGTTTACAATTAAATATTTCGATATCCCCATGTTAATCGTATGGGAGGAAACCCAACTTTGATGGAAGATCCTGCCCAAACTAGTAAAGATTTCAAAAAATTCAAAAATAAACTTTGCAAAACTACAGATCAGGGCAATTTTTTTTTCACTTTAATCATCAAAAACAGTCCAAAAATGAGGAAGAAGTTCTGTTTACAAAAATCAGCTTAGCGTATTATTTAGGCCTATATAATAGAAGAATAATAAACGTCCTGGCATATCTGTTTTAAATTTCTACTGCTACACTTGCAACACTTTACACTTTTAGTTTACTTAATTTGATATGAACTTTTCTTATCAACGATTGATTTTAAGTATATCATTGTCAAAATATGTACCGCACCTATTTTACCAACTTCATGTAACAATTCATTACTTTTGGATGAATTTTTAAAATTAGGTCTACTTTCAAATGAACAATTATTATAATTTAAAGCTTATCGGTCGGAATTACAGTAAATATTCAGTACTAAATGTATGTACATAGACCAATGACAACGTGTATCCAAAATAATAAATCTATTTTTTTTACATTGGAAATCCATTAGAACTCATGCACGGATGCCAGGATACATAATATTATTCACGTACAACAGTGCTTATAGACGCACCCATTACGATTTACATAATCAGAACACTTCCAACAAAACTAATCTCAAACTAAATATTTCTTGTTGAATTACCATATCCATGTTATGATTATAAAACTGTATTGATTATTTTAACTCCATGTGGGTATAAGCCTTTACTTTATGCAATCGACCAAAAATACGTAATTTACAGGCTTCTCTATTTTCACCCCATGCTGTAAATAAAACAGGTAATTGTAATAATTTATTTCATTTGATTTGATTTTCTCTTTACGTTTTGTTGTTATTTTGTCACCAGCATGGCAACCCATAAGGGCCATGTTAATTTTTTTATTTCAAATTAATTTCTTGTGCTTAATTTTTGAGTCTATTTTAGTTTATAAGGGGATTCTTAACATCTCTTTCTAACAGTATTTTGTAGATTTTCACTGCGATTCACACAAGCGAAGAAAAAGGTTTTAAAGAAACATGCTTGCCTTTTAATATATAGATTATTACTGATTCCTCTAAATATTTCTTCACACAAACGTATAGTGGGTAGAAAAACCACAGGCCGAAAGGGTTTAGCAGCTCTCGATCGTTTAAAGTTCTCGTCTTCTACTCGAACTTGAAAGGATGATCTCGAGCCAGCAAGACCTCATTTTCTGCCCTAGGTACGAAATATCTCGATATATCTCGAAATAGCTCACAATCGAGGGTGTTTGGAGATTAACGGAAATCTTCGATGATTTCAAATAGCTGCTAAAGAGTTACTTATCGGCCAAAAGTATATTTTTTTTTCAAACATAAAATTGATCATAATGTAAAACTGTGAGGTTAGAAATGTTTTTTGTAGTTTTGAAATTTTCTCTATGGGAGTCCATAGAAGCTAACGGCCATCTTAAATTTGCCCGCTATTAGAGCAATGATAATTTCGTTGATTTCAAACAGCCGCTGAAGAGTTATTTAAAGTACAAAAATATTTTTTCGAACATCTGAGTTATTTTAATTTAAATATCTAGTATACTGTGAGAATAGAAATCTTCTTTGTAGTTATTTAGTTGTTTTAAGTGTTAGAAAGTGTAGGCTCCAAGGACTCTAAAAGTAGTCGACTTCGCCTCGAACTTAGAAAAAATGATCTCGAGACGGCAAAACCTAATTTTCGGCCCTAGGTACGAAATATACTATAGAGCCTGAATAAGTAACATCAACTGTTTAACAGTGGCTTGGTTGAGTTCCCATAAATCTTTTATAAAATTATCTAGTCAAATTTTAGAGTACCGTGTTAGAATACTATAGACTAGTATACAATTACTTGGGTGTACCTTTGTAGTACTATTACTGGGTCTATTTTTTACCCTTATAAGTAAGATACAATCGTTTTGTTGTATTCGTGCGTATAGTAATCATTCAATAACCTTTTAGATTTCTTTCACATAAAGGTAAATGTAGTAAACTAGTTTACAAACAATTTAGTGTAACTAAAATTGATTTAAAGTGATTCAATGTGGGTATTTCTTGAATTCTTTTAAGTCATCAAACATAATCCATCGAATATGTTACCCACATTTTATTAAAGTTATATCTTAAAGTTTTTTACTCACAAGCTAAACTTGCCCTTGCAGTTAGAGGACAAACGTGATAAGTTGTTAAATGCAAAATTAAAATTAGATGTAGAATAAAAGGCTGAAAAATAATTAATCCGTCTACTATATTATAAATTGTTATTTTAACGTTAAAAACGTTAAAGTATTTTTTCACTGAATAACAATAAGTGTAAAATGCAAAGGAGTGTGTTTGCTTGTTTATTGTGATTGATTTACTAACATTTATGTTTAACTTATTATACAAATCTAAAATGCAAGTTAATGTTGGATAAAATACCTTCATAAATCTAACATGGCGAGTTATAACATCAACGTTTAGGATTAAAGCATAACAGATCGAGTATTTTTGTACATCAACGAGTTGAAAAAGCTGGCAAAGATAAATGATGGGGGTTGAGGATTTCTTAGTGCTTTTTAAACGTTTCACAAAGCTTTTATGTGAAAATAGGTCAGGATTCTTAACCACTTTGTCCTCTCAGAGTAAAGATGAATAAGATGAAGTGGTTAAGTTAATTTAAAAAATAAAGCACACTTTTAACAAGTAATGCAGACCGTGGTGTTTCTGCAAAAATCTAAAGAACTAAAGATATGTTTTAGCAAAGAATATATCAAATAGTAAAAGTGAAAGACAATTTAAAACTGTTTTTTATATTTAGTACTGCATCCTAATTGCGATGTACAATGTAAGTTTGACATTTTCTCTCTTGTATATTTTCTCTCCATAGGTTTGTTGTTTGTCTCACATCATAACATCATCGTGGTTTCTGGTGTTCTGTCTGCTGTAACCATACAAGACAAATTATAAGTTCAATTTCCAATGTGATAATAGTATAACAAGCTTATTCCAACTTATGAATTCGTTAAAATAATATTTTTTTCAATAGGGAATTAATCTGACATTTTTAAGGAGATATTTGAGCTGAAATATTATCAGTCAAATTAGCATTCCCTTAGTCTGCAGATTTGCTACGTTGGGTTATTATACTATTGCTATAATTTTAAAACTGTTTTAAGAAACAATCTGCAAGTTGAAAATCAAATGAAAATAATAATAAAATAAAAAAATGAGGCTTGGTAGTGAAACGACTTCCTGCCGCTTAAAAATATTCTTATAAACTTCAGATTGATTGAAGAAAACGTATCTGCAAAAGAAATGGATATATAAAATTAAATGAAGGTGTTAAACATTAACAAATAAAAGTACATTACAATAAGTAGTATTTTAACTCACATAATTATGTGGTACTGCTATTGTAAATTTCCTTGCTGCAATAATCATAAACTTGCAGTTTTACCCTGTAATATTGAGCTACCATTAGAATTATTGTCATATGGTTATCACTATTTTAAAATTTTCTTAAGTTTGAGCGTATATTAGTAATTTTTACTGAAATAATTATAAATTCGTAAAAAACCGCTCATTTAAATATTGATACGTTTCGATTTAGAAGATGTTAAATCACAATAATATTTAGGGTCTCCGGGCCAGACTTGTTTACTTCAGCAGGTAAAAACTGTTAATAGGTTTTACCTTTCGTCAACAACTCAATCAGTTATAACCTGAGTTCAGATCATGTAAACTGGTACCGCGAGTGTTGCATTCCTGTTAATTTTATGTTCATATTTTTGTAATTGTAAATGTGTCCATGTTATGTGTTTCCAATGTGACGACGCTGCTTCAGCTGAAGATGTCTGATGATGGCGAAATGGCCGTAACGCAGGTTACAACTGATTGAGCTGTTGACGAAAAATAAAACCTATTGTTAGTTATATCACAGGTCAAGGGCTAAAACATATATTTTAATTCAAAAATGGTGCTCACGGATATTGTACAAAAATCGGTTTCTTTTTAAAAGTATTTGAGCAAAACCGAGCATGATCCATTTTACAAGATCTTTTCATCAAAAGTAAAAAAATATTTTCTCAACATACTTACAGGGCTAGTAATTATTTCGCCATGCTGTTCCTTATTCTGTAAAATTAAAGATTAAATGTAATAGTAAAGCTATTGAACCTTATTTTCTATATTATATAAAGACACAAAAAATTAAATGCATAATAGATTAATTTATTTAAATTTGGTGTCAGTTTGAATTTTTTGGACGTAAATTGCACTTGTAACTGAGGTTTACAGATGATACTAAACTCGCTTTTCCAATGTGTCACCTCCTGTTTCTTACCGTGTGATGCAATCGGTAGACCATACAGCCAATAGGCCCATAGCCCATCTCTTGGGTCCGTACACCTTCCCAATAATTATTCATTACAACCTTTTCGACGACGATCCTTGATACCGGTACTTTTCCCTAGAATACATGGCCTACCTACTTAAGAAATAAAGTACAAACGTCCAAAAACCCAACATTGTGTAATTTTTGTTACATTTCCTTCTAATGTTCATAGATATACCAATCATTGTTTAGAGAATACGTAATATATTAAATAACAAAAAGTTGTTGGAATAAGGTAGTTTTTTATTCAAACTGACACCGATATGTTTACATTAAAAGTTGTTTCCAAATAATGCAATTGATGGGAAATAATTTTGATTTCCGATCACTTTTTACGAGAAAATCCAAAACCAAGAGATCAATAACTTTAGGACTTGATTAACGCATTTAATTGGTCGGATATACTATAGTTCTTAACTGTAAACGTTGGTTTTTGGTATTGGTTCTTTTGCTTAGAACCGTTGGTAGTAGCAAGAATCATTTTTACGTACCAACACATCACTGTAATTTACAAATTAGTTATCGTTGGTGTTGCACCTTATTTATTACAGCCGTATTCAATTAAATGATGTCTGAACTGTATAAGTTTTGCTTTTTGTGACTGGATTCCAAAATGTAAAAAAATTATAACGTATTTGAGTAAAACATTTTTTGAGCAAACCATCATTAATTGTTTACGCCTTACGTTGTTTATATATAAATAGTTAGTGACCTATATTGGTATTTCTTTTTTAAATTACCAATCAAAATCGTCTATAATACTTCATTTCATACAGTTAGCCGTAATTTCGACAGGATTAAGGGTCATCTTCGGTCTAAGCAAATATAAATTGTTATGATAAAATTTGATATCATAACATAACATCATCATAACCAAAGATTTCAAATACACATTTTATATGTACTTTGTTATGCTTCAAGAGTAGCAAATTCCCTAATTAAGTTCTGCATTGTTGTGTCTATGTCTGATAGTAACGCATTAACGATCTTATTTCTCAGTGTTTCACTAAAAAGACAAGAAAACCTTCGATAGTGAAAATGTCCACAGTAATAAAGTGTTAAATGGTGAGTTTGAGGTAGTACTAAAAATACTTTCAAACGTTGAGGAAAGTAACTTTCAATTATAGGCTTACCTTAGGGCTATGCCTCATAAATATATAAAGTATTTTTTAGTTTAATCATTGGATTTAACATATGGACCAACACGATCTGGGCGACATTTTATTAAGAAGCATTTGTTTTGGCTTGAAACTGTCAGATATTGTATTTGCGAAGGTTTATGGATAATAGTTTTGCCAGCATATCTGAAAATATGCTAATCAAGTGCCGTTCTTAATATAAAAATGTTTCAATTGACTACTATAAGATCCCCGTGCGTAGAACAGGCACACAGCTAGTTCATAATAAAGTGTCGATCAGTGATATCAAGAACACTTGCATTGGAGTATTAAGCTGTAAATAATGTTTACTTTTACAAGACTTTCTTCTATTCTATAACCTCTACTTTTGGATAGTAAATTTCAATTTATAATAATAACCAACTCAAATTTTACTTACATAATCTTCAGCACGTATCCACACTCCCTGCAAAAAAACTTACAATGCATTACCAGTACACTACACACTAGTTAAAGTAAATTATTGTAAAATTTATAGTAAATTATTATTGTATTGGTAACATTTTTATTTGCCTCGTTGAACAAAAAAACCAGTAAAATTTAAAAATACGTTTATATTGTTCTATAAAATATACCCACACCAAGCGAACATACTGACTAGGTGGATTTCTAGTTCTAAATCTAATTGTTGATGGGACATAGGTCAAGGGAGTCATACTACTTGATCCCATTCCAGGACCTTTTTATATTAGTATATACTGTATATAGTCGTATCAGTTAACAGCCAAACTCTGGGGAATTGTTCTGTGGGTCTAAATAAAAATAATCATGAATGAAAACCTATTTCTGAAATCTCATCACTAACCAGACATCCTCCAATTTGTATTTTTTGAATTAACATTTTTATCATTGGATTATTCCAACAGATCTTTATGCAACTTGATAGTATGTTCAGGTAGTGGAAACCCATGTTAGAAAAAAAATAGTTTTATGCTGTAAAATGTGGTAGTACAAGGCTAAGCTAGTCAGGTTTAACCTGATTCGCCTTATTTTTAGACAATATTTCACGATATTTTGCCTATTCTTACTCAGCCTTTTTAAACTTGTTGTTGTTGATGTTGTTTATTAGGATTTCTTAAATGCTATAAAAAAGTTTATTTCACATTTTATCCTAAAATTGCCACTTTTTGAGTAATTGATTTATTATTATTTTATTTCATTTTATCACAATGATAAAAAAACAGCAGAGGGCAATGTAATTATAGCATGCCAAAGAATGTTTACATGAGTCACATAATCTATACTTATTACAGGCAAATACCACTCACTCACTGAAAACCATCTTAAAAAACTACAAACCATAGGAACTCAGAAATTTAAATGGAGGTTCCAAGTAAGCTCTGGGTGTTCAATGAGAAGCATTTTCAAAATACTCCATCAGGCCTGCTCTGCCCTGGTGCCCTGGCCCAAAGGTATGTCTACATTTGGTCGGATTAATATCTTTTTAGCGAATTTCCCTATAGGGAAGTAGCTATTACCGTAGGTGGCACGGTAAGACCTAGACCTGGGACCAATTAATTTTTTTGATTTTGATGTCCCCAGAGGCCAAACACACCATTCCTTCAAATTTTTATATATGTATATATATATAGAGAGATTTATATATATATACGTCCGTGAACGCGATAACTTGAGTAATTTTTGTCCGATTAACGTTTTTGATGAAATTTGGTTTAAAGGTGTAAAGCGGGATAAACTTGAATGAGTTCGCGAACCAGCACGATCGGACCATGGGAACGGGGCTTTACGGGGGGTTTCATGGGGTAAAAATTGAGTTTTCTCACTTTTGACCCTCAAAACAAAAAAATTCCCAATTTCTCTTTAGACCTTTTTAAAGAACTTAAAAAAACAAATAATTTAGTATTTAAAAGTATTTTTGTTCCGATAATAGTAACGGAGAAAATTAAAAAAATTGTAAATTAAAAATTCCTATGTTATTCTTATGGAGAATATTGTCAAATGTTGTAGTTTGCTTGTTTATGGATATATTTTGATCAAACTTGGCAAATTTATTTATTTTGTACTATCAATATTTTACTAAAAAACACACATTATTAGTTTCCTTGTAGCAGCAAACCTAGGTACTCGTTAAACCTAAAGTTATTAAAATATATTTAATTGAAAATCAATTCAGACAAATGGAAATTTGCTTAGTCGGCAGGTTTGCTGCGGCGGGGGTATTTTAATTTAACGCTATTAACTAATCTGAAGTAGACATCCTATTTAAATGACTAACTGTCACCAGTTTTTTTTTACTGAAAAAGAACATAGTTGTGTGAGCCAGTCACAGAATGCATTTTTTACCAGGCTAATGGGTCATAACAGTTGCTATAGCTCACCATAAGTCATTCCCTAAATCTTTTTTGGTAAAAAGGTTTGTGAATTCGACAAAAATTTAGATCAGAGCAATCTGTAGGAGGCTCACATCAACTACAATGATTTTGATATAAAATCAGGCTACAAATTTAACATGGGGATGGAATGTCTTTCCCTAAGTTTTACTTGGTAAAAAGGTTTGTGAATTCTACAAAATTTAGTAATTTAGACCAGCGCAATCTGTAGGTGGCTCACATCAACCATGATGATTTTGATTAAAAATCTAGCTATAAATTTAACATGGGAATGGAATATCTAGTTGTATCTAATACATATACTTAATACTCCTCAATATGTGGCTTATTTTTTTATGAAAGTAGCAATTTTCCGTTGCCGGCTCTTGACACTTGAATGTGATCAATTATCTACAAACAGCAAATTCACCCACCTGTGGCTGAGGGAAAGGGTACTTGGGGGTGTTCTGGAAGTCGACGTTGGCCAGAGTTATATCTCCACGAAACTGAATTCTGGTGACAGACCTGAAAGGTTCTCTGTGTTTGTACGAGATGAAGTGCTGACCATCCACAGCCACCTGACAAAAACACACCAGGGAAAGATGAGTTTTGAAAATTAAAAAAAACCCAAGGTCATCTGGGTCCAGTTTCAAAAGTCCTTTTCTCAGAATGGACAGTCAACCACTCACCTTACTGTTACCCAGCCTATAAACAAGGCTACACCATTAAAAATACTTTAGAGACTCTAAGCGGAAACTAATAAATTTCACTATTTTCCACATGTTATATACGCTTATAAAACAACGAAAGATAAGTGGTTAAAGTTTTAACCCAGAAAAAGTGAACCTATAGAAAGCATAGTCTTGTATGTATAATAAGATGAGTAAATAAGAAAACAAGAATCCTGTAGTAAGGGGAGCAAGTATGTTGCTTGGAAAACCCGCTCATGTATATTTACTATTTAATTTAGTATAACATACCAAAAAAACCCTTCCTTCTTACTTTGCTACATACATATTTGGAATTACCATTTTCGATTTTGGAGCAGTAAAAGCAATACATATTATCATTAAACTGTGTTATTTTCAAATGTATTTATTGTTAGGAATGCTTGCTACTTTTGACTTTTCTGAAACTAACCATAAACTCGGCTTTGGTGATGTAGAATTCCAAGAAGAATGGCTGTCCTCGACGCAACGGAAACTTTTCAGCAATTGATCCCTCCTTATTGCCCCACTTGCCATTCATGTAGGTATTACGGTATGCGATGATATTCTCAGCAAACGTTGGATTAAATTGGAATGCAATGTCAGGCCGATCATCGTCTTCTTTATTTAGAATGTGAGGCCTTTCAAGCTGAGGCCAATCATCGTCATCTTTATATCCAACCAAAAAGTTCACTTCAAACCTGGAATGCCCGGAGGTTATTGTCTGGTGCCTTTGATTCAGACCAGCCTAGTGAACTATTCGTTAGGATTGTCTTGATTAAGACAAAAAAATCTTCCATTATCTTGCATTAAAACAACATTAAACTATGAACGTGAATAAAAAGTATAAACTCCAACTCTCAATGAGGAAGACATAAATGGTCTCATAGAATATTCCACTTGTGCCCTTCATTTTACTATAACAGCTTACCCCTTGAAATGAAGCACTGCATGACAAACCCTAAGTTATTGATGTATATGATGGACAAATTACCTTATAAAGTCAAGTATGATTGGGCTCAGTATGTGAGATCATAATTTTGTAAGTAAGTCAGACCTAAAAGATAAGATAAGTAAGTCTAGTTGGTTAGAAAATCAGTGCTCACCCATGAGTATTTATTTCCATCCCAAGTCTGACACTTCTACACGTAAGTATGATACACATTTAGTATTAACAAACTCTACAAATGGGGGACCAAATTGTTGTATATTTTTCAATGAAAAGTACGAAAGTGCTCAGTGTAAAAATCCAGGAAATCCAGTGTTGCAGAGAGATGGAAGATGGTTGTAGAAATGATGTTTTGATTCTAATGTTTTCGCCAACACCCAATAAAGTTCTGTAAAATAAAGAAAGCTTGTGGTATTAATAACTGTAAAATATTCCACAGTTGCTTACTACTGACAGATAAACCTGAAAACTCTTTGTATTCAAAAATAGAAGCCATCCTTCATCTGATGAAAATAAAGACTCTGACCATTCTATTGTCAAAACCACAGCCGACAAGTTAGAAATCGAGGGAGATAAAGGGCCGCTTGCTGCCTGTTGGTCAAACTCACCATGTTACTTTGAATCTACCTCTCGCAAAGTTAGCCTAAAATAAAAGGATTTTACGAGGATGAAGTATTTCACCCTTGATAACGTCCGGACACAGTCACAACTAACTAAACTTACTACTTTAAAACTTTTACACAGTAAAACTTAGACAGACTTTGGTTCATCTAAACTCAATTAACCAGCCCCTTACTTTGGCACATTCTAAACCCTTTATCTTGATCGGAAAAGACAATGCAGCTGTTATTTTAACAAGAAAAGTGATAGAAGGACCTGCCAGTTCTATTATCCTGATCTGGAGTTATTTAGGTTGGACTGTGCATGGAAAGTCTTATCGTCGAATAGATGGAATTTTACTTAAAACATAGCAATTGAAATACTAGAACGTACATCAAAAAAGTCAGTGATCATTATGAAACCTCGCTAAGTATAAAACAACTGGCATTCAGATTTGAAGGCAAGTATTGTAACTACTCAGCTACAAAGACAATCAAGTGAATGATGTTTTACCTGTAGTAAATTGATCGAGTAATCACTACTGACTAGAAGTGATATGTATGTAAGTCTATGTATGTAATGAATATTTTAAAATAGAAATTTTGCATTAATATACTGAATGAAAGTTTATCTTACCGTTTAGCATCATCATTCACAAACCCTTCAGCTATAATAGAAGCCTGTTCATGAAGTTGTGTCCTCAGCTTGTATACCTCATGTGTTGTCTAAAAACAGTTACTTTATTAATACAGTGTAACATTAACAACAATATTGTTGATAGTATGAAACCTATAAATTGCTTATATTTCATTTCCCTAGTACCTATTTATTTTCAAGATTACATCACTGAACGAACATGCAAATTGTTTGAGTTATTTTAAGTGAGTAACTAACACATTGGCAGCGAGCTACTACAATAATTATTGTAGTACCTGAGCACGATGTCGTACTCTGCTTTCTCATTGCCTCGGTGTGAGCTCAGCGTTCGGTAGGGAACATTGTTATAGTGCCGGTTTTATACTTAATTTTAGTGCGTTATTTTAGTCAATTGCTTTATATGGATTATGGTATTTCTCCTAAAATTCACGAGGTAGCCTACTTCTATGACAGAAAAAATTAGCAGAATAATGTGTAAAGAGGTGTAAGAGGAGTAAAGCACACCGTAAACCCTTTTTTATTGATTCAAAAATATTGACCATCATTAACTTATATATTTATCAATTATTATTGTTTACTTTTAAGAATAGCTTTAGATACAAATGAAAAATGAAGTGCGCAGTATTAGTACTAGGAACTTCAAAAAAATTTATCTGCCTCAGATCCGTTTGGAAAAAGCAAGATCAGGGCATTTTGTTATGGGTATCAGCATTGACTATATCAGGCTTCAACAAGTTACCATTGGCTGTGACAGATCTAAATTTTAAGAATTTTAAGACAAGACTGTTAGTATTTTCAGCAAACAACCCGCTAACAGGTAGTGTAGGTCGTGGTTTTGGATTAGGTTTATTATATGGAATAGGATCACAATAACGACAGTAGTGTTGCATTGTGGAAGGGACCTAACCTTAAAACTGTGCTTGACGCCTTTTTTGCGGTATTTGTTCATAGAGTATCCTGGTAACTTCGCACTTGGTTGTACCTTCATTTGACAATACTGAGGGCCTGTTAACACTTTAGTATAGTGCTGCTATCTGTAGCTTTCAGTTTTTGGGTGGAGTGTAAATATATTTTTCATACATTGATAATTTTTATGACTTTGTATCTCAAAGAACAATTTTACTCGTATCTGTGGGTTCTGTGACAAAAAAATTACAGCATCTCAGTACACTGACCAGCACAAGAAGAGGCCCAATTGTAGTACCTGAAATGACGTCATTAAATCCTTCTTATGCGGATGCATAATCATCTCTAATCTAACTTTTGGACATTGACAGTAGTAATTAATAATGTAAATAACTTATGGTAATTATTGTTCAACATATGTTTCGTTTTATTGTTTTACATTTTTATTGAGAGTTTGTTAAAATTGAAATACACAACCTATAGAAATACACAACAATTATTTTATTTCTAATCTAATGAAAAATGGGTACTTTGCTGTTAAAGGGAACATTCATTATTATCGATGATTTTTTTCTTGATATATCGATGTTTTTGTTTTCCGATCCATTACAAATTGACAACAACTAACTGATCATGTTTAGGCTAAAATAGTGTATTAAATGGATTAAGAAATGAAACTGTTTTAAGCTAACCTAACATAACCAACCAAACTTGCTGTACCATTGAAAAATTCTGTTTGTGTTTGAATATAAAAGGTAAGTTATAAACACGGAATTTTTAAATGTTACAGCAAGTTCGGTTAGTTATGTTAGGTTATTTTTTTAGAACAGCTTCATTTCATTAATGTTTGTTGATACTGAACAATATTTTCGTAGTTGCCAGCTTTTTCAATTTGTCAATATCGATATATCGAGAAAAAAATCATCGATAATGAACAGGGATACTATTTTTTTTTTCATATGTTAAGTGTAAGCAAAGTAGAAGTTTTTCAATCCAAATGCATTTCAAACGGAAGATAATTGTCGTAATTTCTCGTTTCTAGTAGCTTTATATTATATTTAATTGAAAAGGCATTGGGATTGAAAAACCTATTTACATTAAGTATGTGATTACAATTGTATTATTTTTTTAACTTTTAATATAGTGATACCTGACACAAAGCCCATTTAAGGTAACTATAGGAAATAGTTATATGTGTAACTAGGGGGGGGGGCTCAAATTAAGGGTCCTGTTCCCAAGGGGTCGAGAAAAATAGCAGATTATGTCTAAATCTACCGGAAATGAGAAATAACAAAAAAATATATTCCATTTAAGATGCATTGGGAATGAAAATATATTCTTTGTATACATTAAATATGTGATTACAAATTAATGTAATATCGTTTTTATTCTACTTTTAATAAATTGCAAAAAATGTTTTTAATACAAATATTTTTTCCTGCAGTCACCTGACAAAGTGAGCTTCCTTGCACTGGTTAAAGTACAGTAAGTTGCTAATTGCTGCATTTACTTTCTTTTACCTCTTTATTTTTTCTCTTTTTGCCGCACTCCAGTATTCGCGTATAAACATGCTGTATAGCTCTTGAATGAATAATTATTTCTTAACTGTGGGAAAAAATTATTGTATAACACGAGTGAAAATTGCCTTAGCTGCACTCAAGAAACTTCCACAGTCGCCTGTGGTTCATGCGTTAACATTTCTCTCGTGTCTACACGACCGTCGGGAATAGTCAGAATTTAGCTGTGATTGAGATGACAACGATGGTGTTTCCGTTACCGTGGGGATATAGAATTTTGCCGCGAACAAGGGGACGATGATGATCTCTCCACGACCATGGAAGGTTATTATGATATTGCATTGGTCGTAAAATACGATGATAATATTTCCATGAACGCGGGAGACGATGATGTCCTTACGTATGCAGGAGGAATCGTTTTTGTTTCCACTGAGTGGTATTCAGAATTTTGCCGAGGCCGAGGAAGATATTCACGATTTCACAGTGATTGTGGAATAAGATTAATAATATGTCTTCACGACTGTAGGAGATGATCAACATATTACCTCACACAAGCGGTCGATCTCCAACTTAGGAAGTCCAACGTCTGTCTGCCTTCCTTCCACAGGTTTTATCTAAAATTCAGATATATTGGATCAAATTTCACATTGGGTTTTAGAATAGACGAAAATAAAATATTTCTCTTATCCTGAACGTAGAGTTGTGCCTACCTTTCACCAACTAGTGGCATGACTATTTTTTTTTTCAAATTGTTCAAAGTTTTTATACAGGACGTGTTTTGGAAATGTCGATGTTCTGACGCCCCCAATTCAGATGCCCTAAAACGGCTGTCCGGTATGTTCAACGAATTATTCTTACTCCTGCCTGTAATGGAGAAGATTTATAGGCATAGGTTCTATTACTGGTAATGAGTAAACATCGTTGTGATGGTCAAATTTGATGAATCTTAATCAATGTGCTATAAATATCATATTTGTTCTGTCGCGTCTTTCAGCTTTTAACGATGTTTAAATTGAAGGAGCCAGGTATTATTTGAGTGTATTTTTTACTACTTGATATTTATATAAAGTCAATCCTACCTTTCCCCACTCCTAGTTGATATCTGTGCTATTATATATTTTCTGTATTGTATTTGGGAAAAATGTTTTAAATGAAACGGGATTTATTTAAATAATGCTTATTGGTTAAATAGTTTAATCAAAGCTTTTCCTCTCAAATGGTGGGTTTTTCTCGAACCTTTTCCCACGGTCTTTTTTCTGTGAGCCATCACTCGCCTTTGCACTGGGAACACGGTTCCAATTTTATTCACTTTTGCGCGCTTCTTAGAAACCTTATTGAGAAGAGCCACCAACTTATAAAATTGGGGATACAGAGCCGGGAGAAACAACCCTTTGCATCCTTGGGAGGATGAAACTCCCCGATGGCCTGACTGCTAGCTGGGCCAATGTGGACGTCCCTATGAGAAACTAGATGATCAAGAAAAGAGATTTTTGGCTTACGGTAAGGACAGCCCTATGCAATACACTTATTAATTCCTCTAGATGATTCAGATGGTCTTCTAAGCTCTTACTGTACACCATAGGATCACCAAGTTAATTAAACACAAATTTGAAGTCATGAAAGATGGAATCAACGTGTCTGGTGAGAGTCTGGGCCCCCACAGCTAGACCCATTAGAACTCGTGTGAATTGGTACAAATTCCACGGCATCAGAAGGCCTAAATTATAAACCTGATTCTGATCGAAAACAGAAAAATACTTTTCATTACTCTGCACGATAAAGTACTCTTTCCAAACGTAATATGAGCTAAGAATATAGTTTACATCCAGCTACTGCGCGGCAAAACTACACAACGTTAACTTTTTGTGGATTTGTAGTGCATGGAAAGTAGCCTTTAAGGGATTTTGCAACCGTAAATGCAACCTTTCCCTGCAATAAGTTACTTTCGAGACGAAAATCAGGCCAGTGTGTTAATGAAATCTGCTCCCGATTTTACTGGAATTATTTTTCTAAATTTAAGTCCTTGTTTGAAAAGGGCTTCATAGACAATTAGAAGAGGGAACTTTGACGCAGTCTAGATAGGGGAGCTTCACTCAACCTGCTTGATTAGCTCAGAAGATTTTAAGGTTTCAAAAAAGATCAAGGAAATTGGACATTGTGATGGCCCAAAAACCACAATTGCCTTCTGCACCGTTTCACCCATAAAGATGTTGGGTCGTGCGAAGTTGAGCTTGCTGCTTTCACTCCAGTGGATGTAAGGCCCGTCAACCACTGCAGCAGAGGCTCAGTCACAGCAACAGCACTCCCAGAGGTGGAGGAAGCAGAAACAGGAATGTTAATAGACCTCAACTTTAACGGAACTTGACTTGGAAAAAATATATATTGCAATTAACATGAACATCACAGGAAGGTTTGGGCTATCTTTACCCTTGTGAACAACATATTTTATGGGACTTGTCCAAAATTTCCTGTCTGGAAGCAATCCCATCGAATGTGGCATGTTTGCACACAAACAAAGCAAACAACGAACTGCTCCTGCCACTGCAACAGTCCAGGACCAGACCCCACAAATGTTAAAATAGGATAGGGACCAGAGTGGGTAAGATGCCCCCGTAGCTTGGTTTCTCTGAATACAGGTCCTGGACGCTCTTTGAAAGAATGGAGAGTCGGTCCAAGTCCTCAACAACTGATGTTCTCGGCGCAACAACAACCGAGAGTGTTTCTCCAGTTTCAGCCCGTGAAGCACAAGTCGAGGAGAGGAACAGCTATTGTTAAGAAAAATCAACAATATTCGTTAATGAACATTTTCTAAAACAATAAGCCGAATTACAATAAATCTTTTTCATATAAAACACGTCGCTCAAATACAATACGATAAAAAATGATCAACTAGGAGTAAGGGAAGGTGAAGTGAAAGGTAAAACTCACACCACAGTTAAACATAGATACTTTATTAGCCAAGATCCCAAAAGTAAGTCTTCAAGCTCAAAACAACAATACAATAAAAACAAACATCAAATATGCAACATATGATAGCAATTATAAAAATACCAAACAGCACATCTTCTCTTTTCTCTTTTTTTTAGTTTATTTGTAAAAATCTGAATCACTGTATCTAAGAGGTGGTTTTACACTTCTTTTAGGTCTGTCATTTTCATTGCTATTGTAATTATGTCCAGCATCAGTTTCAGTTCCTTGGTCTTCTTGGTATTGGTGTTCAAATCTATTTCCACCATTTTCAATAGGCCTATGCACAGCTATTATATGTCTCATGTTCCTTCTGATCGTCCCTGCCTGTGTATTTATCAGGTAGGACCGAGGATGATTTGATTTATTCTCAACATGTCCATAACGTTTTAAATCTGGAATCCAAACTTTGTCATTTTGATCAAGCTGTGAGAGATCTCTTACACCTTTCCTTACATCGTAGTTTCTCTTATTTCTTTCCTTGATTGAAAAATCCTTCTCTTTAAACTTTTGCAATCTTTCCCTTGTTACCTGTCTGAAGTTATTTATTGACGGTAATGTAGATCGGAGCTTCCGTGAATAAAGTAACTCTGCAGGTGAAAGACCAGACTCTAAGGGTGTATTTCTATATTCTAACAATCCAAGATTTGGATCACTACATTTCGTTAGAATCCGCTTCGCTATGTCAACTGCTTTTTCTGCTTCTCCGTTTGATTGTGGATACCTTGGGCTTGATGTCACTATACGGAAACCATATTCTTCAGCAAAATTTTTAAAATCCTGAGAAGTAAATTGCGGACCTCCATCAGCTCTTACCACATATGGTACTCCATGTCGAGCAAATATATTTTTCAATCTAGCAACCACAGCTCCAGTAGTCAATGCATCCACATAAACCAGTTCAAGAAATCTAGAATAGTAATCTTGCACAACTAAATACCATTTTGCATTACATTTCAAAAGATCAATACCTAAAGACTCCCAGGGATTTTTTGGTAGTTCAGTCAACAGTAATGGTTCTGATTTGTTACTTCTTTGCTCCAAGCAAACTGGACAATTTGTTACAAGTGTAGCAATATCTGTTGAGCAGCCAGGCCACCACACCGATTCATACACTCGCCTTCAACATTTGACAATTCCCATGTGACCTTCATGTATTTTACTCAGTATTTCCTTTCTCAACGATTTTGGAATAAACAGTCTGGTGCCTAAAAGGAGGAATCCTTTACTGATGTTTAGATCAGTCCTGTACTTCCAATACACCGAATTTTTATTCCAATTGTTATTCACAATCCAGGATTTAATTCTTCCGCATTCCTCATCAGTATCCTGAGCTTCTTTGATTTCCTTGAGCCTTTTGTCAGAACAAGGAATAGCATCTAAAATACTCTGAACAAACAAATCTTGTTCCAATATGTCTTCATGTTCTTCATTTGACTTAATGGGGTTCCTAGACAAAACATCTGGTACATAAAATTCCTTTCCTTTCACATATGTTACTTTATATCTAAAACAAGCCATTCTCATTCTTAACCGCTGAAGTCTTGCCGATAAGCTAGCGATTTGTTTACTTCCAAGCACCTGAACTAAAGGTTTATGGTCAGTCATAAGTTCAAACTCAGTTCCTAAAACATACTGTGAAAATCTCTCACATGCCCAAGTCAGTGCCAGTGCCTCCTTTTCTATCTGAGCATAACGCATCTCTGTCGGTGATAAAGATCTCGATGCATAGGTGATTGGTTTCCACTTTCCATCCACAAATTGTTCAATCACCCCTCCTAGGCCAAATGACGAGGCATCAGCTGCAACTCTGGTTTTACGATTTTTGTTGTAAGACACCAGAACTGGATTTGAAGAAATTAGGGATTTAATTTTATCCCAAGCACTCTTTTGAACGTCAGACCAAACCCACTGATAACCTTTCTTAAGTAAAATTCGCAATGGAGCTGTAACTTCAGCCAAGTTAGGAATAAACTTCATCAAATAATTAACCATGCCAAGAAATTGCCGAAGCTCGTTAACATTATTTGGGGTTTGCATTTTCATAATGGCCTCCACTTTCTCAGGATCAGGCTTTATCAATCCATTTTCAATCAAATGTCCTAGAAATTTAACTCTGTTCACATTAATGTTACATTTATCTTTATTAAGTGTAACATTGTGTTCTCTCAATCTTTGTAATACATTTGCTAGTCGATGGTCATGTTCTTCCTGTGTTCTACCGACCACAAGTATATCATCTGCTTGGTTTACTACCCCATCCAGTCCATCCAAAACTTGGTATATCCTCTTCTGGTAAACCTCTGGGCCAGAATTAATACCGAATGGTAACCTCTTGAAAAAGAATCGCCCAAAAGGAGTTATACAAGTCGTAAGCTTGTAACTTTCATGATGTAAGGGAACTTGAAGAAATCCATTTGTAGCGTCTAGTAATGAAAATATTTGTCCGCCTTCTAATTTACTTAGACTTTCTTCTACAGTTGGTAGTTGCCACCTTTCTCTCTGAATGCTTTTGTTGAGTTCGGTATAATCAACACATAGCCTCACTCTATCACCTGTCTTACGCGGTACAACAACAATTGGTGCACACCAGTCTGTTGGTTCTACCACTGGCTCAATTATTCCCTCAGAATGCAGTCGATCCAATTCTTCTTTGACTTTGCTCAATAATGGAGCGGACACTCTACGAGGGGCTGCCACAGCAAAGGGACGAGCATTTTGTGTTAGTGCAATTCTGTAGTTTTCCCCTTTCATTTCACCAATAGAACCAAAAACATCAGAAAACTGAGAAAATATTTGGTTAGAGAAAATCGAATCTATGTTGAACTGAATTAGGTTTAATTTCAACATTGCATTTCTACTTAAAAGTGGAGTAGGTTGTTGCTCAATGACGTAAATATCTTCTACAATAGATTTATTTCTAAAACCAAAGTAGCAACGATCTTACCAACCACTTTCAACCTAGTTTTCCCCGGACCAAATAATATTTTACTTGTTTCACTCGTTTCCAGTTTTAATTCCTTGCAAAGATCATATCCAATTATAGAAACATCTGCTCCAGTGTCTAACTTAAAATAAATATCATGCCCCTTGACATTAAGTTTTACTTTACAAGGATTTTGTCCTCCAACCTCTTCTATGGTCAATTCCCCTAAATAGGTTTTAGGTTTTTCTAATGGTTCATTACTTTTATTAATTTCTCTCACTTCAAATCCTTTGGTACAACATCTCACATAGTGTCCCTTTATTCCACATCTGAAACATGTAGACTGATTGGCAGGACAATCATTGCTATTGTGATGACCAACAAATCCACATTTGTTACATTTACCTTTCTTTGAAAAGCTTTGATCTTGACTTTTATTGCAAGAACTGTCCCTAAACCGATGTTTAGTGGATTGATTAATCCCCTTATTGACAAACTCAATTTCTGGTGATTCCCTCACTACTTTTTGTTGTTGTTTTAAACTCTCTGCTTGTCTTGCTTTCAAAATTGCTGTACTTAAAGTTAATTTTTCATCCAACTGTAAATTTTGAGAAAGTTTATCATCATTTACCCCAATTACTATCAAATCTCTAATTAGTTCATCTTTTAATTCTCCAAGTTTACATCTCTCTGCCAGTTTGTGTAAACTATTTATAAAAGAATCAACAGGTTCCCCCTCAGACTGACGTCTTTTTAGAAATTTAGCTCTCTCATATACAATATTGATTTTGAAACCTAAGTAAGACTCAAATCTACCCTTGACAGTGCCATAACTCTGTAATTCTTCATCTTTTAATCCGAAAGATGTTAGAAGGTCTTCTCCTTCATCTCCTAGACAGTATAAAAGCATATTAACCTGATTTTCCCCACTCTTACTGTCTAATCCTGAAGCTAATCTAAACCTTTCAAATTTTCTTATCCATCTAGGCCATTCAGAAGGTTCCCTGAAATTGAAAGGTTCAGGTGTGACAAGTTGGTATTGAACTGTACTAATTGTACTACTCACTGCTTCAGCCATGCTTAGTTCTTTCTTCTCCACAAAAGTTTATTTAACCTGACACCATGAAGTGAAAGGTAAAACTCACACCACAGTTAAACATAGATACTTTATTAGCCAAGATCCCAAAAGTAAGTCTTCAAGCTCAAAACAACAATACAATAAAAACAAACATCAAATATGCAACATATGATAGCAATTATAAAAATACCAAACAGCACAGAAGGTACGACTACCTTCACATAAATATCGAGTTGTAAAAAATATACTTACATAATAATTGGATCCTTAAATTAAAACATCGTTGAAAAGCGGAAACAAACAACAAAACCAATATTGAATTTTATAGCACATTGATTAAGATTCACCAGGGTTGACATGTAGAACGAAGTTGACTCATTACCAGCCATAGAAACTTTAAGTCATCTCGTTGACAAGCAGGAGTAAGAAGAGATCACCGTGCATAGCAGACAGACGTTGACCATTACCAAAACACGTACTATATAAAAACTTGAACAATTTGAAACAAAAAATGGGTCATGACACAAGTTGGCGGATCGTAGGCACGGCTCAAAGTAGGCAATTTGTTATGTATATCATTAACAGAAAAATAAAGTCAATCCTTGTGCGCCTCAAAACTTTGATTTCTAAGGTATTAAATTTTCAACCTTATTGATCTTGTTTTAGTTTTAAAGAATCTTTTAAATGCTAGATAAAAGTGTTTTGGGACATTTTTCATAAAAACAGCAATTTTTGTAATTTAAGTAATCCAAATTAAAATAATTGCAATCTTAGAACCAACACAGATTTGGCACCTTTTCATAAAATCAGTTTTTTTTAAATCAATTTAAGTTATACAAATTTAAATACCAGCCATTTTAAAACAAACCAGTTTTTTTATTGGTTGTTCTTTTTAAAAATATATCTTGCTTTTAAAACTGTATACTGTATAGTTTCATAAATTAGGTTACCTTGAATAGTTTTTGCGCAAAACAAAGAAACGAAAAGAAGGTACCTCGCAAACTAGGTATTTTAAAAAAAATATTCTTAGTTTTTTATTTTTATTTTGACCCAATAAGAAGGATGACATTTACTCAATAGGATTTTCCAACATGTAACTTATGCTTTTTATGATGGTATCAATTTTCAGTTGCTGGCTCTTACACTTTAATGTGATCAATTATCTACAAACAGCAAATTCACCCACCTGTGGCAGAGGGGAAGGGTACTTGGGTGTGTTCTGGAAGTCGACGTTGGCCAGAGTTATATGTCCGAGAAACTGGATTCTGGTGACACCCCTGAAAGGTTCTCTGTGTTTGTAGGAGATGAAGTGCCGACCATCCACAGCCACCTGACAAAAGCACACCAGGGGAAGATTAGTATTGAAAAGCTAAAAAACCCAAGGACATCTAGGTCCAGTTTCGAAAGTCTAAATGATATGCCTTTTCTCAGGATCGACTGTTAACCCCTCAGCTACCCAGCCTATAATAAACAAGGCTATAGTATTATAAATACTTTAGATACATCAAGAATTATGTGGAAACTAATAAATACCACATGTTAACTAATAAACCAACCTTCTTCATGTTATATATGCTTTCAAACAACAAAAGATAAGAGGTTAAATTTTTGACAATTTTGAGCCCGGAGAAAGTGCACAATAGGAAGTATAGTCTTGTATGTATTTAGTAAGTTATGTAAGCAAACAAACAATAAGCCTGCATTAAGTGAAGCAAGTATGTTGCTTAGACAAACCAATTAACGTATAATATATACGATTTAATTTAGTCTAACATTCGACAACTTTCTTCCTTCCTACTTTGCTAAATACTGTACAAATTTGGGAATCACCATTTTAGCGAATTTCCCATAATATGGGAAATAATTGATTGAATAATTGAATAATTAGAAATAATTGGTTCCCAACTTATAGGGAATAAGTTATTACCGTCATACTCATGGTATGACCTGGACCCGGGACCGATTTTGTTGAGGTCCTCAGAGACCAAAAACACCCTCCGTTCAAATTCATATATATATATATTGTGGGGTGGTTTGTAAGTTTTCAAGTATGTGTGGTATTGGTTTGTAAGTGTTTTGTCTCTGGCTCGATTGGGGTGTTAAAATTGAATTCTTGATTTTCTATGCTTAAAACAATAAGTTTTTTTAGTAAAAATCACCCTGGTGGCAATTGCTTATCACCTCTTTTTACTTTCCAAATCTAATAAGGGGTATAGCCTTAACCTTGCCTCATAAAACCGCTACCTTCCGTAGTAAAATATGATAATTTATTGCATAGAAAATACCATAAAACTATCGTTTTCTTAAAGAAGAGATTCTAACCTTCATATTCATATACAAAATACCCCCACTACAGCAAACCTGCCAACTAAGTGCATTTTCATTTGTCTGAATTACTTTTTTATTAAGTCTAAAAAAACAAAATATATTTAATGATACCGTACCTAGGTTTGTTTCTGCAAGGAAACTAATTAAGTGTATGTTTTAGTAATTTATTTATAGCTTAGAATAAAATAATAAAAAATGCCATGTTTGATCAAAATATATCCATAAACAAACAAACAACAACATTTTACAATAATGTCCATAAGAATAACATGGGAATTTTAAGTTTAAGATTGTTTGAACTTTCTCCGTTACCAATAAGCGTACAAAAACAATTATATATACTAAATTATTTGTTTTTAAGTTCTTTAAAAAGATCTAGAGAGAAATTTTAAAATTTTGCGTTTTAAGGGTCAAAAATGAGAAAAACTATTTACTCCATAAAACCCCTCATAAAACCTCGTTCCCATTGTTCGATCATGCTGGTTCTCGAACCCATTCTGGTTTACATTGCCTTACACCTTTGAACCAAATTGATCAAAATCTGACAAAAATTACTCAAGTTATCACCGTGCCCCTTTTCCCCTAATTTCCTATTGGGAAATTCGCTAACACGATCGTGTACCTTATTCTTGCAAAAAGTTGTTGTGATTATCTGTGCCTTTTATTTGGCTACGACAATTATTGCAATAAGTATTAATGTTTATCTGCACCTTTTATTGGGTCCTCCTGGGCCCAAAAAAGTGGTTTTCGAAGTGAGTGGTCTGTGTGTGTGCGTGTGCGTGAGTATGTTTGTCCGGATGTGTACATAGCTACATACCACACCTGTGATCCGATTTAGATGAAATTTGGCAAGTATTATCCATGGTATCTCTAGGAGTTTTTTAATGTTTTTAAAATTTAGATTTTTAATGATGATTGTACCATACAAACCCATAAAATAGCGGGAAAATATAAAATGTTTTTAAATGGCCCGAACGATGTTACTAGCAGTTCATTATGCTGCAGCCCTTTAAATTTAGAACGAAATATTAGAACTCCCATTCCTGTAAAAATTACGTTTGAAAGTTATCGTGTTATTTTCCCCTACAAACCCCATTAACAGTAAAATAAAATTGGATATTCAAAAGGAAACCGGTTTTGATTGAAATTAGTATTTTGATGGTTCTTATAATTCTTAACAAAATAATGCAATCTCTCATTCTTGTAAAAACTAAGGTTCAAATGTTAATGCAACTTTTGTGACTTACCCATGATAAAGGTTGTTGATAAGCTAATCGGAGAAGGTATGTTTTAGATTGCTGATAATTTTATTTAAGTAATAGATCCGTGCCTTTAACGACACGGTCTCCTGATCATAAGAATAAGCATGAACACCGGAAACTGGAAGTAATTGGTGGAATAGTGGGATTGACCATCGATATATAACAAACATGGATCGCGCGCTGCATGTGTTGCTTGAGCCGAAACGCGGTCCGGCGCTGTCAGACAACCCCCACCACAGTCCGGGCAACCACGTGCACTGCCACTACTGTCAGTATAGCTGTACAGCGGAAGTGCGTGGTTTTATTTTTTCGTAGTAGTATATCTTCGACGTGATGTACTTTGATTATGCCAGAATCGTTCGTGTTCTGCATTCAATTACACAAGCAGAAGAAGTAAGAACAGTTCAATTTCGTACGAAAGAAAATCTCATACGTGATTCAGAAATGTTGAACGAGTGCATAGAATACTTACAGACTTTGAAAATAGAAAATGTTTCAATTTTGCAGCATCCTATTTAGAAAACCCTTTGCTCTAGGGTTCATGACTAATATATGTTCCATAAGAATTATAACCAGCAGATTATTAGATGACTTAAATTTTTAAGTAGGCTACATCTTAACATACCTAGGTTATAAGTTTTCTCAAGACCATTTTTTTTGGAGCTCTTGTTTTCCACATATCTAACGTTGAGTTTGAGGAGGGTAACCACGAAATTAAATGGGCAAAATCCATAGGAAACTTGTTTTTTAAGATACTTCGTTTTAGCAAAGCAAAAGAAGCAACCTTAGCAGTAAATGTAAAGGTAGGGATTAGGTAAAAGTTAACAAAACTTGTTTTGTTTAACAACGTTTGATGTTTTGTACGTGAGTGATTTTGTAGTTTTGGTGTATATACAGAGTGTCCCTCAAGTAAACAGCCAAACTCCGGTAAATAGTTCTATGGGTCAAAATAAAAAGAAAATCAAGAATAACATTTTTTCCAAAATCGCTTCGTTAACCAGGTCTCATTTTACAACTAAATACCTATCGTAATATTTCAGCTATTTCTTATTCGATCTTTTTGAACTTTGCATTGTTTGATACGGAATAAAAATGCTAAATCCTAGTGTTCTTGACATTTTTTTTCATAACAGCCTTTTTTGAGCAATTTAAGTTCAAACAATTAAAATGACCAGGATAATTCAATTTTTATCATCATGATTAAATTTTTGAAATTTTAAGTTTAAAACACGTTAGCTGCCACGTCACCCCGATCGGGGTGCCACCAGTTGGCTCGTATGTGAGCACTGTCACCCCGATCGGGGCGACAGTTGTAATTTGTAAGGGTTTTTTTCTTTGCCGCTATTTGACAGTCTTTGATGTTCAACGGCAGTCAAACATTGTGGCTTATAAATACATACTCCAAGCTAACTAGATATCAATGTTATATTGCATTCTGATGTTTATAAAATGTCCAAACTTACGTCACAAAGGACTGAAATGTTGTCACCCCGATCGGGGTGACGCTATTTTTTTCAACAATTTTATCTACTCTTTATTGAAATATGCACCATAAAATGACGTAACGTTTTTCTTATTCAGTTGGTGTTTATATTTTATAAGAGTTTTTTGTATCTTACGACTGAAATTATTTCCCTAACCTGAACATAAAAGTAAGTATTTGGGTAATACTGATGAAAAACAGATAAGAAAGAAAACAAACATATTTTTGAAATCTTTTATGTCAAACTGTAAACAATATTACATTGCTAAAAAAAACTAAATATATGTATAATAATGAATAAAAACATGACAACTGCTTTTAGAAAAGTAAAAAGTTGACTGGCCTACTTGTGTGTGTTCCTAAAACAGTCCTTGCACAAAAACGGCTTCTGGGGGCAAGTTTCACAAAATGTGTTTACTTTCTTCGATTTCCTAGCAGTCTCACGCCCGCCTGCATTCTGAGCTTGTTGGTAGCAGATCTTGCAGTGACGTCTTACCCGCCTTTTGTTTCGGCCTTCTCCTTCGAATTGGGCTGTCTCCGTTAGATGATGGTGGCCAGTCACTCGAACGGGATCGATTTCTTCGTCACGAAGGCCCAGAAGAGCGTAAGCCACTTTCTCTCTGAAAGTTGTGATGGAGTACACATGACGTTTTGCTGCTTGGTCAGTGGCACCTACAGCCTCTTTGTACCCAAGCCAAGCGTTGACAACAGCAGTTCCAAGGAGCATTTCCTCCGCTACCTTGTGATACCATCTCATCGATTTCCTTACAGCCGAGCTGTAAGAAGACATCTGATCGGACAAATCGATGCCCATTTTAGCTTTGTTATAATGGACAACTACCTGAGGCTTCAGTATAGGGGTACCATTTCGACTCCTCTTTCCCGTGTCTTCATACACATTAGTGTGTTTCGTTGACATAATGCGTACCTCCCTCTTGTCAACCCATCTGGTGTACGTCGTGCCATTTGGGTACTCCAGGCAGCTCATTTCTCCTGTACCAAGGGTCAAATTTGGTGGGATTGTCTTTTTGTGTGGAAACCATGCACGGTTTGCAATTACTGTACCCACAAGGTGAGTCTGTCTGGTGAGAAGAACATTGGCCAGGTCCAGAGACGTATAAAAATTGTCGATATACAAAGTATGTCCCTTGTCCAAATAGTCATTTATGAGGTCCATGACAACAGACATTGCCAAGGACGATCCTTCATCGATGCCGGTTCCTTTACCCATATACACTTTTGTCTTCAATGTGTAGCCGGTCGTGTCGCAAACCTTGAAAACTTTTATACCATACTTATGGGCTTTTTGGGGAAGATATTGCCGGAAGATAAGACGACCTCTGAACGGAATCATACTCTCGTCTATTACAAGATCTTCTCCAGGATTCTTGTTTCTTTTGAAACATTGATTGAGATGGGACACAAGTGGCAAAATCTTGGCCAAACGGCCCTCCTGATCAAGGTTGTCATTATTGTTGAAGTGCCAGAAGCGAAGTAGAAGTTGAAATCGGTTTCGGCTCATAACTCGATTTGCAACCAAGTTTCGGTACAGCAGTCGCCTGGACCAATAATCCGTTATTCTGGGCATGGGAACAAGGCCCATGTATAATAAAAGGCCCAAAAACTTTTTCATTTCCTCCACGTTAGTATCCCGCCATTTTCTTAGTCTACTACTACGATTTAATCTTATTTTCTGAAGCACCTGCGCTGCATTTCGGTTAGTCTCATCAACCATAACCGCCAGGATTTCATCGTTTAGGTAAGATGAAAAAAAATCAATCGGCTGTGCAGTCCTTGGTAAATTAAATTTGTATTCTGAGTTACCACCAAAAACAATATTTTTTTGTCTACCTTCTGGCAACTTCCATTTGTCTTCTTCTTCTTTTTTCATTTTAAGTTTATCCTCCTTTTTCTTGAGTTTTTTGTACCTTTCGCCCAAGGTAACATACACATCACCATTCAAATAATCCCCTCCTGCGCCCTCATCCAAATCCTCATTCATACTTTCCCTATCATTCTGGTCATTTACACTCTCAGTCTGGGTATCAGTCTCGTTTGTTGCTGAATATAAATTCATATTGTATTCATTTACATCACCTTCATTGTTGCTGTGCTCGCTCTCTGACATTGACAGGAGGGTAGGTTGAAAGTCCGGGTCGATGTCCATTTCGTCGTCCCCGTCTGACTCATCACTGTCTTTAGCACTACCTCCCAAAAAACCATCACTCAGATTTCCATAATCTAGTTCACTTGACATTGGTAAACCCAAAAAACGTTCGATATCATCATCACCAAGATTGTCACTCATATTGGACAAAAGCCACAACACACTATGAAAACCAACACGAAAACTAGGTTATAAATAGCTAAAAAGTACAACACAAGAAGAAGTAAACATAACCCAGTAGAGTAATAAGCAGGTGTTGTTGTCTTCACGCGCCAAAATGCCGCTACTGCCAACCGAACAAAATGAAATATATACCAAATGGTCGAATTTCAGTGCCACCCCGATCGGGGTGACAGCGATATTTTCCAGCAAAATTTGACTGAAAAAAATCACTGTCACCCCGATCGGGGTGACACTTATTCCGCCATTTTCTTATATGTATTTGGACAGATAACATTATAACTAACCTAGATAAGTATAAATAACATCATATAACTAAAAAATTACGTGAGCATGTAGTTGGCAATACAACAATCCCCCCAGAAAATAGCCTTGGCAGCTAACGTGTTAATCATGATGATTTTTTTCTAGCATTGGTAATTTATATCTTAACCTACATACCAAGTTTTATAAAGATCGGTTGAAAATTTCATAAATAAAAATGTTTATGTAAAAAATACAAAATGGTGGATATATGGTTAACGAAGTGATTTGAAAAAAAATGTTATTCTTGATTTTATCTTTATTTTGACCCATAGAACCAATTCCCGGAGATTGGCTGTTCACTTATGGGACACTCTGTATATGATATCGTTTTGTAGCAAGATAGTTTCTTGAATTTATGTAAAGTAAATAAAAGAAACGTCTTATAACACTTTAGAGGCGGTTCACGAGTCACGGGTTATCCTTAGTTCGAGCGCAAAATCCAGTTATAGCCGGTTTTTTGCGCCGCGGCTTGGAAATCGGCTTCACGAGTACGAGGTTACCCGCGCTCGAGCGCAGACAGATAAACTTCACCCAATTATGACAGGGATAAACCCGAGCGCAAAAAGTCGGCTTCACGGGTTCAATTAGAGAAAACCCCGGGCCAAATGTCGGGTTCACGAGTCATGGTCTAGCGCAAACTGTATAATCTCGAGCGTAAATAACAATGGTTTTGGTCTTCAACTTAACCCTGCTAGGGGGCAGGGTTAAGGTGACATCATGTCGGGATTATCTCATTTGCTCGTTTATTGTTTTTTTGTTAGCAAAAAGAATGTTATATTCGGATTCGCCATTAAATTCCGAACAATTTCATTACCCTCAACATGATATTTATTTTTTTAATTTTTTTACTACTGATAGCCGAAAACATGCAAAACATCGTAAAAAGTAACAGTTGAGGCATTTTGATTAATTATTACTAAGTAAAAATATAACTAATAGCTTAACATATTCATATAGATTTAAATTGCAATCGAATCTTATTTTGTAAATTATTTATATTTATTTTAGCAATTTTGAATCCTTTTATTTCAGCTGAATAATATCAAAATAAAAATGGTTCCATCAAACACTGTTAGGTTTGTCTAAGATTTTTTATTGTATAAAATTAGTTCAACTTTTGTTTCGCCATAAAATTCATATAAAAAATATGTCATTTTATTTAAGTATCCAAATTTTATTTCGTATGTTTTAAATTATATGTTTATATTATTATGTTTATGATTTAAGATTTGTTAAAGAAAGACCTTTTCATCTGATAATGTCATAATATTTGTCATATCGGGATTTACAATAAATTGCTTCAATTTGCTGAGGTAAAAAATAAATTCTACAGTTAAATATACAAAACGTTGTATTACAACAAAATATTTTTTGAAATTATAACCTGTTTTCTCATGCTAGGGCTGCGCTCTGCCCGTCTGGCACGCGATCATGTAGGGGCTTAGTTCTTAGGCCTGCTGTTTGTAGCCCCAATTGTAAACCGATTTAAAAGATCTTGGTGTCATAAAATGTTATTGTAGGTTTGCCATTTTATGTTTACGTTTATTACTGTATACGTATTAAGGCATCTCTGCTCCTATAATAGCCAGTTGTTGCTCCAAATTTATTTTTTATACAAATTACTGATACATAAAAGATATTCATAAATCTTTGAAAAGAGCAGTCATTTTATTAAATAATTTGAACGTTTGGATACAACTGCAAACCTGATAAAGTATGTCTTATTTTTGAACATAATTGGTAATCGAATTTTATTGCAAACATTACCAAGATTTGTATAAACTTTTTTTTAAACATAATTGCATTTTCCCGATTCAATGTATTCAGTAAAAGTGTATTATTCATAATTCAATGATAAATTGAGTAACCTTCAACTTTAGTATAAAATGAATTCAAGTGCAAGTCCACAACCTTTTATACGATATCAGTAAATACTCTGTTAATTATAATAATTTATGAACCCATCATTATGATGCAATGTCATCCTCTTGTTTTGGGGCTTGTCGACCGCGAGCAGCGGCCCGGCAGGTGGCTGTTGCCAACCTCCCAACGAAAATTCCCAGTTAATCCCTGCTCTTGAGCGACGGCCAGCGTTGGTCTCGGCTAAGCTTGATCTCGGCTAACGCTCTATGTCGTGAACCCATTTTTTGACCGTCGGTTAAAATTGGTCGAGATCAACGATAACCGCGGGCCACGAAACCCCGTACTCGTGAACCGCCTCTTAAAACATATATTTACGCTTATACTGTTACTCACAAGACCGTAAATATACAAAAAAGGTGGTAAGTGGTAAGTGGTGAATTTATGTGCAAATTAAATTTGTTCTAGCAAAGCAAACAAATAAATATTAGCATATGTAAATGAAAAGATTGGCATTATAGGCAGAAATTAACAAAACATCCTTTGTTTAGCAACGTATGATGTATATGTAGTTGTGTTGTTTCTTTATGATATTATTTTATTAAGAAAAATATTTTCATAAATTGAGTGTACAGATTAAATTATAAATATATAGGCCTACTCTTGTCCTTAATTGTTACTATTTCCTCTGTTCTTATAATTTAGTAAGCAAAACTGTTCCAAAACTGTTTTATAATATTGGAGTTTTTACCAAAATATATTTATTATTTTTCAACAAACAAAATTAATTAAACTTACACAATAAACAGTTAATACTGTAAAATATAGATAACGAATGCTTAACGATACAATCACATGTGATGTATTTATTTATTTATTTATTTATTTATTTATTTATTTATTTATTTATTTATTTATTTATTTATTTATTTATTTATTTATTTATTTATTTATTTATTTATTTATTTATTTATTTATTTATTTATTTATTCATTTCGACGGCAATCGCCATTTTACAAAACAATCGTTAGACAAGATTTACATGCAACAAGATATAATACAATAGAAAACATCAATAAATGAGTAAGAAGTTTGGTGGTGGTGGTGGACAGTTTGAGTGAAATTGCAACAGTTACAACATTGTGAAAAAAGTAACAATAACAAGAAACAGTGTAAATAAATAACATCAATAACAATAACAAGAAACAATGTAAATAATTAACATCAATAACAATAACAAGACAAAGTGTGAATAATAAACATCAATGTCAATAAAAAAAAACAGTGTAAACAATTAACTACAATAACAATAAGTGTGAAAAATTAACATTAATAAATTTACTATACATAACAATAATAGACTATGGCAATATATAACAATATAATAAACTGTGAAAAAGCTAACGTAACATAAAAACAAAACTATATAACAAAAGGATGGATCTGGAGGGAGAAAAACCTTTTAATAGAATAACGACAACAAGACATTTCATCACTTGACACTGTTGAGCGTGTGGCCCTCTAAAGGCACCACCAAGGAACTCCAAGAGCACAAATCCCATCACTTGACACGAATCAGCACTTCCCGGCACCCAGCATGTGGCCCTTTAAAGGCACCACCAAATAACCAACACTGATAGATAGCGGAGAGTTGTCAGTAGAGCAGCCTCTGGACATCACGTCTGAAGGATGCTGGTGATGGCCCAAAGAAATCCAAGTGTGGGCAGACGTCTTCGCTAAATCTCAGCAGTCTGGAGATTCCGTGGTGAAGGGTATAGTTCGTGGGCTGATACCTCCTTCTGAAGACAGCTCTGGATCGGGTTCCTCTGGGAGCGTCAAAGTCCACTTCGTTCAAGAGTTCGGGGCAGTCAATGATCCCATTTGCCACTTTGAAAAGGAATACAATGTCGTTGACTTGTCGTCTCAGGGGAAGTGGTTGAAGGCCAAAGTGCACCTCGAGAGCTGCTACAGGAACGTCGAGGAAAGGAAACCCGAGTTTCAGACCCAGTAGTTTGAGAAATCGTGTTTGAATCCTGTTTAATATTTCAATATGGCCAGTTTGATAAGGATTCCAGATGACAGAGCAGTACTCTAAGATTGGTCGGGCTAGGGATTTGTATAGCGTGACGAGTGCCATGGGAGATTTGAAAGATCTTGTGGAGCGATGAATAAACCCCAGCAGAGAAGAGACTCTTGAGGATATATGGATGAGATGATCATGTGGGCTGAGTGAAGGGACAGTGATTACACCAAGATCTCTGAATTTCTTGACCACGCTGAGACTTCTGCCATCGATGCAATAGTCATACTCATGAACTAAGTTACTGCGACTGAGAAACATAACTACACATTTGGAGACATTGAGCTCCATTGCATTTGATAAGCACCATTTGCTGATGTTGTTAATCGAGTGTTGGAGCATTTCTTGGTCATGTGTGGAGGTTACTTTGTTGAACACCTTAATGTCGTCAGCAAATAAGAGAAATTTAGTTTTAATTTCTGGGCAGATGTCGTTAATGAATAAATTAAACAGCAGTGGACCAAGATGAGAACCCTGGGGCACTCCAGAAGTGGCAGTGAAGGGACGGGATTGCTCTCCATCACACCTAACAACGAGGATGCGGTCAGTGAGGTAACTTTTCAGCCAGGAAAGTAATGGGCCACAGATTCCATAGCCCTCAAGTTTAGCAATCAATAAGCGATGGTCTATTCTGTCGAAGGCTTTGCTAAAATCCAGATAGACACAATCTACTTGGGAGTGCTCGGTAAATGCTGACATGATTAGATTGTGGAAAACGAGGAGGTTTGTACAAGAGGAGCGACCCTGGATGAAGCCATGTTGTTCTGGAGCAATAAATCTACCAAGTTGAAAGCTCAAACAGTCAAGGATAAGGCTTTCATAAATTTTGGACAGGGCAGACTGAATGGCAATTGGTCTATAGTTTTTTATGTTGTTTTTACAACCTGATTTAAAAATAGGAACAACAAAGCTATGCTTCAGCACCGTCGGAAAAGTTCCCACTGAGAGAAGTTTTTCAAAGTAGATTTGGAGGTGGGGTGCGAGGACAGGGTGTTATTCAAGTGTAAAATAACATTGCATTAAATGAAAGCGCTGCAGGTATGCCCGGAAAGTGGTGGGGGGAGCTGTCTGTAGCCGGACCGCACAGCTGCTCTTCAGCGCGCGATCCATTGTGTTTATATATCGATGGGATTGACACAGAATGACATTGCCTTTGACAGGTTGTTTATGATAGCACCTTGCACCAGAAATGTCACGATTATGTGACGAGTTTGAAAACCGGTACAATGTTTACATGGATCCCATAAGGACTATGCATCACGAAATTTAGGGAAGCAAGCTAAACACAACACTCCTTAATACAGACGAATTGAAATATGTACTTCTCTCACATTGTAACCCTTTTGAGGAAAGTGAAACCAAGCTACATACCTTGCCTCTGAACCAGGTTATGACCGAAAAGGAAGCAAATGATCAACCGTGATACCATAGGACAAGACTGTTTTTAAAAGTATTGTCCATCAGCACTTGGATAAAGGTGAGATATGTGTTTTGGGGTCGTATGAGTAAAACTGTAAGTAAAACTGAAGACGTCCAAGTCATCAAATGTGACAAAGGCAATATCTGTTTGCGATAAGGTAATTACGGTGAAGGAAGAAAGTAGCCTACTGCATATGTTCATTATAGCAGCTAGAAATCACCGAGCATGTTCGCGAGCATGTTCTTGACGGTGTTGGCGGTGAACATGTTCGCCCGTGAATGGAGGGGGGGGGGGGCAAGTCGGCATATTGTTCTTTTTGGGAAAAAGATGTGTTGCACTAAATTGTGTGGATGTGTTGAGTGTAACAACGTACCATTAGAACAAACAACAGATTTTGATGGCGACAAACAATGACTGTTTAGTTTATACATTTGGAGAATTCAGTATCTTATACTATGTTTAGTATGTGATGTGAGTTTTGTTATTAATCATTTTAACTTGCCAAGTACTTTATTATTCACAGTAATGTATTACACAATAAGTCCGTGGTATCAATAAATACCATAGCCAGCCGTTATTTTTATATTGTCGTTCAATAAAAACATTTCGGCATTCTGTAAAATTTTAGTTAATTTTCACACAAAATTCGCACAAATATCAGTGGGCGTTATACCCATAAAAGTCAAACATTTATCTTACAACTGGTTTTGTTCCTACAATTCCTAATCACAAAAAAATATACAGGGTGATCAACTCAAGGAGGCCACCATTGGGATATCGGAAACGGTAAGAGTTAGAGAAAACTTTAAATGGGGGACATTCCTTTATTTTTTGTGGCAGTTAAAAATATGATTTAATTTTTTCGAAATTCAGCCGCCATTTTGGAAAATGGCGGCCAACTTTGAAATTGTTTATGGAACACCCTATATTTTATGATGTTTTCGGATAGAACAGGCAATTTAAAAAAATTTTTATTCTTGACATTTTTTCGATAAACCCACTCGTTTAGGAGTTACAGTCTATGGAAAAATGACTTCCGGTGTACATTTTACATCATGTAGCTCCTAAACAAGTGGGTTTATAGCGAAAATGCGAAAAGTAAATAAGTCAAATAAGTCTTAAAATTGCATCCACATTCCAAAAAGACCATAAAATTTGTTAAAACTATTAATGCTATTATTTCAAAAATGGCGACCATTTTCCAAAATGGCGGCAAACTTGAAAAGTGGAAAACTGTGTATTTTATGGTCTTTATGGAATGTGGATGCAATATTAAGACTTCTTTGACTTGTTTACTCTTTGCTATACACAGTTTTACACTTTTCAAGTTTGCCGCCATTTTGGAAAATGGCCGCCATTTTTGAAATTGATAGAATTAATAGTTTTACAGAATTTTATGGTCTTTTTGGAATGTGGATGCAATTTTAAGACTTATTTGACTTATTTCCTTTCCGCATTTTCGCTATAAACCCACTTGTTTAGGAGCTACATGATGTAAAATGTACACCGGAAGTCATTTTTTCATAGGCTGTAACTCCTAAACGAGTGGGTTTATCGAAAAAATGTCAAGAATAAAAAAGTTTTTAAATTGCCTGTTCTATCCGAAAACATCATAAAATATAGGGTGTTCCATAAACAATTACAAAGTTGGCCACCATTTTCCAAAATGGCGGCTGAATTTCGAAAAAATTAAATCATATTTTTAACTGCCACAAAAAATAAAGGAATGTCCCCCATTTAAAGTTTTCTCTAACTCTTACTGTTTCCGATATCCCAATGGTGGCCTCCTTGAGTTGATCACCCTGTATAATTATCATTGTAAAGAAAAGTTATAACACTTATATCTTACTTTACAGTCACGTTTCTGTGACGTTTGGTAGCCATCTTGGATTAAGGCTTGTATTTAATAATGAAAAAAAATAGCAACAAGTAATTTTTTCATCCTAAGGTACACATTAACAATTTTCAAAAGTTATTTCAATTTTAACAGGCCAGTCTAGCGAATGATACACACCAGCCCACACTAAAATGTTTCAGTTAGCGCGATAACTTGAGCAAAAATGGTTCGATCTTGATTACATTTTGTAGAAACGTTTAAACCTACGTTTATTCAAACGAGCTCGAACCAGCATGAACGCACTACGGGAACGGGGGTTTATGTGGGGTTTTATGGGGTAAAAATTGGTTTTTCCCATTTTTGACTCTGAAAACAACAGATTTCTCAATTTCTTTCCAGACCATTCAGTAGAGCTTTAAAAAAAGAAATAATTTTGTATATTAGAGCGTTGTTTTATGCCTAACGGTTGCGGAGCTAATAAAAAAGACTTTAAATTTTAAATTCCCATGTTATTCTAATGGAGAATAAATAAACTGTTGTAGTTTGCATGATTAAGGATATATTTTAATCAAAGTTGGCAATTTTGTTTATTTCATACTAAGCTATCAACATATAAATAAAAACACATGTCAATACCTTCCCTGTAGCAGCAAACCTAGGTACTCATTAAAATTATTGTTATTTGAATAGGAAACAATTCTGACAATTTTCAGGGCACATTTTAGTAGAAATCAAGCCAGGTAAATGGAAATCCACCTAGTCTGCAGGTTTGCTGCAGCGGGGTTATTTACATTTAGAGCAGTAAAAGCAACACATATTATCATTAAACAATGAAATTATCACTCATTTTTTTATGATTACTACTTTTGACTCATCGAAAACTAACCATAAACTCTGCTTCGGTGATGTAGAACTCGAGGTAGAACGGCTGTCCTCGACGGAACGGAAACCTTTCAGCAACTGATCCCTCCTTATTGCCCCACTTGCCGTTCATGTAGGTATTACGGTATGTATAGATCTTTTTCTTACCAATAATTGGACTAAATTGGAATACAATGTCAGGCGAATCATAGTATTCTTTATATCCAGACAAAAAGTTCACTTCAAACCTGGAATGGACGGAGATTCATTTGTAGACTTATCAATTTAGTTTGTAAAAAAATTTACATAAAACACTTTAAATTAAAAATGACTAGCTTTTGCCTACTCAAAATTAAGAGGAATTATACATTATTTTGTTGAATTCAATTTTGTATGCAGGTTCGTCTGAAAACCAATGAATTTGTTAAAACATGCTATATTTATTATACCTTAAAAATTATCTTATAATGAACAATGGAATGTGGATAACACTTTTACACTGTACTTCTTTTACACTTTTAGCATATTTTGTGATATAAACACGCAAGTAAAAATGTGATGAATGGTAAATTTTGTATTGAAAACCAGTTATAATTATAAAAAAAAACCTATCACAATGACTAAAGATGAATAAAATTTTATTTTGTTTACACCATTAGCATTTTTCATGTTTTTTTTGTAAAGGGGAAATGTAAACCGTGGTCTTGTAACGAACCACCGTTCCTAGCCTACTTGTAGTTTACATCAATAATTAGCAGCCAAGTGACAAAATGGCACGTGAGTCCAGAATTGACCATGCTAAGGCTGACAAGTCAGTTCAGTTTTGAAGGCAAGCGCTATAACTACTCAGCTACTAAGGTAATCAAGCATATTCATAAACATAATGATATTTCACCTGTGGGTAAAGTGATCAAGTAATTAAGTGGTGATTATCTGATAATATAACTTGTGTTTAAACATACTTAAAAGTGACAAAAGTTAATCTTACCATGTAGCATTATCATCCAACGTCCCTTCAATTATAAAAGAAGACTGGGCATAAGGTTGAGCCGTCAACTTGTATACTGTATGTATTCTCTAAAAACGATTACTTCATTAATACAGTATAATATTACCAACAAGATTGTTTTTTTTTAATAGGTTAACAGCTGTGTACCTGTTCTACGCACGGGGATCTTATAGTATTCAGTTGAAACCTTCTTATATACAATAGGTCTTGAGCTTCCCTATTAGGTGCGTCTTGGAATTTTTGAAACACATACACGAACTGTACACTTATACACATGACGAATAAAACATAAATACACGGTAGGCTTACTTTTATTTTTACGATGGACATGTAGACACGCGTCGGTCGTGTGCCGAGTCCCGACTGAAAACGCTCATTTAAAAAAAAATGTAAGTTTCCCAGCCATATACAACACTGATTCAACGTATTTCCCCGGTTATCAAAACTCAAGAACAATTTTATACACAAAGAATCTCTATTTTCATTTGCCCTACAAATTATTGCACTTGTGATTAATTAAATCCGTTATGTAAGGAGAAACGTTTTTAATCTTACTTGGTTTGGATTTGCTTTCAAAACGTGATCGGAATTGGTTACGGTATTTGTGAACACCATTCAATGTAAACGCATCAGAGACAACTAGAAGAAATAATCTTGTTTCGAACAGCTGTTCGTTATTTCATAGATGAATATGTGATAAACATTGGGAGAAAACTTTACAAAAATCTCACAAAATTGGGTTTTAAACACCGTCATTGTATTTACAAAGTGGTGACGCCATATTTTAATGGCTAAAGACAATCTCGCCAATTCAGTGAATACATAAAATGATTTGGAACTTGATAGGTACTCTCGTTTTGCAGGAGAAGGCAACGTAAATGGCTCTTGGGCCGTGACCGACAGGAAGACAGACAGACGGACAGACAGAAATTTAGATAAGACTTGTTTCGGTTTCTTCAATGTATAAAACGTAAAAATAACCTAAAATTTTATGATTCTGAGCAATATACATACAACACTCCTATTTTATTTATATAGATCGGCGTCGCTCACCTTTTTTAAAACAGGAGAACTCAGTCCTTTGTAAATTGGCCTTACAGTTCAATACACACTAACACACATTTGATATACAAAAATAATAATAAATGCTCGACTTTGGTTTTCAGTTCCGACGTTTCGCCAGATGATAATGGTCAATGGTTTGATGTAAGTAATCTATTTTACAATGTACCTACAGTCCCATGTTTGGGCATCGGGAAACGCAAATTGATTAATGATGACACTCTTCCTGAGAGAACTAAACTACAGATTGGATCTATCATGGCTCACGATCTGTGTAGATATAAATCATGTCCAGTTAGAGGATTGTGTTTACTCTTAAACGGCGGGTGTTCTGAGTCCCATTTTAAGTAACATCTTTATGGAGGTCCTTTGAACAGAAAGCCATTATTACGAAAGCTGAGGCTAAGCCTAAGCTATGGTTACGTTACGCAGATGATGTGTTTTGCCTTTAGGAAAGTTATATTTCAGAACTTACTAGGTTCAAGGAACATATCAATAGCATTTGGGTGATACAATTAAGTTTACAATTATTGAACTCGACAATGATTACAAACTTATGTTCTTATATGTAATGGTTGATAGGTCCTCAGGCACTTGGCATACAAGCATGTACAACATTGGCACGCTACACAAGGATTTTCCAGTGAACAAGGGACACGATTAGAGTTTTGCTTAAACTGCAGAAGACAGTAATTATGTTTTCGTTACTGCAGGAATATATAGGATTTCGCCGTGACCACTAGAGACTATTATAATACCTGCTTAACCGTGTGAGATACCTAATTTAAAATGTTTACATTATTGTGGGAAACGATAAAGATGTCGACACAACCACGGGAGACAATCAGATATTTGAAGACGATGATGATTATTTCATTACGGCAAAGATAATCAGGAGTCTGAAGTGAACGCAGGAGACGATAGTGAATTCAACACGATCGTGGGAGATTTAGAATTTAGCTATGATTGCCGAAGAGAACGATTGTGTTTTTGTTATTCAGATTTTTCCCGTGACCAAGGGGACGATCAGAAATTTGCGAAGATCGTGGAACACAACGATAATGTCCACACGACCACAGGAAATATGTATGACTAGCAGAGTACCCGTCCTTCGTACGGGGTTGGCATATAAGTTTAAAATGTGTCTTGCACTTATACTCAAGCTTTGCGTTTGCAATAGGGGAGGACAAAGTTTGATAAACTTTGCATCTTCAAATTGGCGGTATACTGATGATATTACGCATTTACCATAGCCAAAATGTTCTAGCACCTCACCTAAACAATAAAAAAAGAAAATATTACGAATTCACAAAAAATCACAAATTATTCATGACATTACAAACATAAACATAACTGTAAACAATTCAACTTTGACAGTTCTCATTGCGTATCACAGCTTTTTGTTGCTGCTTAGTTCCAATTAGCTCATATGTTAATCGGGAATGTGAGCTATCATCATGCCAAATTTCAGCCCAATCCGTCCAGTGGTTTATCCTTGATTGAACTTCAAACAAACACACAAACTTTCACATTTATAATCTTAGTAAGAAGTAAAATTTGTTTACAATGCAAAAAACGATGATTATGTTTCGGTTATTGCGGAGGAAATTCAGGGTTTTTTAATGACCGAGGTCGACGATGATGATATCTACACAATCGTGGAGGGGGATTAGAATATTGTTGTGATTGTGGAAGAAAATGAAGATGTATTCACGACTGTAGGAGATGATCAACATATTACCTGAAACACGCGGTCGATCTCCAACGTAGGACGCCCAACGTCTGTCTGCCCTCCTTCCACAGGTTTTATCTAAAATTCAGATACATTGGGTTAAATTAAAACTATGTTAAGATCAATTGATTTCGAATAGACAAAAAATAACCTTTTTTTCTCAACCTGGATGTTACATTCCACTGACGAGTATCATGACTCATTTTTGTTTAAAGTTGTACTAGTTTTTATAGTACGTGTTTTGTAAATGTCGATGTTCTGATACCCCCAGTATACATGTGTCCGCTATGTTCGGTGAACTCTTCTTACTCCTGATTGTCAACTAGACGATTTATAGGCTCTATGGTTGGTAATGATTAAACATCTTTGTGATTGTCAACCGTGGTAAATCTAAATGTCATTTTTGGTTTTGTTGTGGTTTCTCCGCTTTTCAAAAGACGTCTCTCCACATGGGAACACGCTTCCAATTTTTTTTAGCTTAGATGCAGGTGCGATATTTGATCTTTTTCAGATGTGTGGTCTTTGAGAAAGTCGTAACTTACATCTTCGATAACGTGTCAGCAATCACATTCTGCGGGATTCTTCCGAACTCATTGACAAGAGCAGTCAACTCAGCAACATTGGTGATAAAGTGCTGGTAGAAACCTATTATACCAATAAACCTGTCAATACCCTTGGCATCCTTGGGAAGAGGAAACTCCATAATGGCCTGGAACCTTTCAGGGCAATGCAAATGTCCATGTGAGATACTAGATGACCAAGAAAAGAGAATGGCGGCTTAACAAAACTAACCTTGTCTGGATTTACCGTAAGGACAGCACTATGCAATCTACTAATTGATTCCTCTAGCTAGATGAGTCATATGGTCTTCGAAACTCTCACTGTATACCAAAAGGTCATTGAGATAATTGAAAACATATTTGAATTTAACGTCATGAAAGATAGAATGAAGGAGACTGGTGAGACTCTGGGCCCCACATCTTAACACACGCATTAGAAGTTTGTGAAATGGTAAAAATTCCACGGGACACAGAAGGCATTTGAGGATCAGGTTTCAAAGTAATATGGTGGTAATCCTGATTCAGATCGAAAACATGAAATATGTTAGCCTTACCAAGCCTATCAAACGCCACATGCAATTCGGGGAGAGGCACAAAGTCGATTTCTACTTTTAAGCAGTTTGCAATAGTCCGGGACCATTCTGGACTTGACATTGGGCTTTAGGACGAGAAATGCCGGGATGCGAGACTAGAAAGGGAGGGTTTAATAACATAGTTTTCCATATGTTCAATATTCAATTGGACTTTTCCAATCTTGTGTTTAAAACTACACAACGTTTGTGGAGGTGTGTAAACTCCTCCCGTTATCAAGTGAAAAATACAAATGCTACATTAATCTTAATCCTATGTTAAAAATATTTCTGAAAAAACTTGGCAGATTGCCAGAAAATATAACGTTGAAACAGCTTTAAAATCACATAACCCCATAAGACAACTAGTTTCAAAAACAAAACCAACAAACCAAGAACAAGCCTCCAAACATGTTATTTACAGTATCCAATGTGAGTGCAATAGGGAATATATAGGTGAAACTAAACGCCCACCACATGTGTGCATAAACGAACACAAGAATAGCACAAAAAAGGGTACAACAACATTAGAGGAAGGATTGAGCAATTTTCCGCAAACAAATCAGTTTTTTTTATGAAAGATCTGCCCAGACTAGTAAAAGATGGTGGTCCCGGTGCAAACACAAACTGATAGAGGCCCTTTTGTTTTAGCTCCTCAATCACTATATCGACGAGCTCCTGCTCACCGATTCCCAAACGTGTGACTCATTCTATCGTACGAAAGTCCCCTACATACTGGTCGAGAGACTTGGCATGTTGTTGAGAACGGAAAGAACTCTCTACCTTCATTTTCTTCACAACATGTTGGGGCATAAAAAGCTCCAAGACTTCCTTGTGGAAACCATCAAATGTAATGCCTTCTGAAGCAATCAAACAATCTGTCGTACGACGGATTCAGATAGTACATAGCAATGAGCTGCGTCAAAGTTGAATCAGAGATGCCAGGGTACTCACGCATGCGCAGCACATTATCATAGAAAAAGAACATGCCACCGACATATAATCTATCCACCAGCCGAAAACCACACAGGACTGAAGCGAGGGGATGGGGTGGCTTAGCAAATTAATTTGACAAGGGAATTGCCAATATTGACTTGAGGACCCAACTAAGCAAGAAACTGTAAATTTAATTTGGCCGCGGACAAGGTGGATGTATGAAAGTGGACACCACAGCAAGCGTAGGCATCTGGAGCATTGTACTTGGGGACAATAGTGCCTAAATGGGAGTTTCCCGGAGCAATAATTTAAACATCAGCTTTTTAGGTGTTTCCACCAAAACCTCTTAAAAGGTGTCTTAAAAAATCTTTATTTTTTCCTTGACAGACGTGCCCGCCCGGATACTCTCAAGTGTCCCTTCCAGCTCAAGAATTCTTGCCTTGAGCCAATATTTAACATGGTCTTGGATCTCAAGTGGCTAGCTAACAATTTAAAGTGATTTCGCCAATGTTTTGAGCCAGCAGGAAAGTTACTCCAACTACTGATTTCACCATTTAGTTCTTGCATTCATTCTCTACATGATGCATGCTCCTCCTTCAAGTGACTGATCCCAAAATTAAGGCTTACAGTAGACTCTTGATAATTCGAAATTACCTTTACCTACAATATGTCTACAATGCACATATACAATACACCTAAAACAATACGTCCTGCAATTGCTAATTTTAAAATAAACGAAATTAAGCCTGTGAGTTGTTTAACATAAAGGTAAATGAAAATTTTGAAAACGTAGAAGGATTAAAGAAACACATAATAACTGTTGGCATGATTACACAGTGCTAACGGAATCAAGCAAAATACATGCAACATACATAACTATCATCTCCCCCCCCCCAACCCTAACCACCTCTAAAGCCCCACTCCCTCTCATACACACAACACTCTCTCTCTCACACACTCAGTAACACTCTCTCTCTCACACTCTCTCTCAGTAAGACATATGAAATTGAAACTTTGCACAAACATTTATGATAACTAGTAAAAGCATTAAAAGTATGGATAGGGAGTACTGAAACTGTATATATTTCAAACAGAAAAATAAATTCATTCTGTTTGCGTCTAATCACTTTGTTTCTCAAGTATTTATTATTCGATCTTATTTGGTGTCGTTTTACAGGAAATTTCAAATGCCAAAAAAGGGTTTTTGGTAACTTATCATAAAAACAGCAACTTTTGAGTAATTTAGTTTACAAATTAAAGTTGCCGCCATCTTGGAACCAACACCAGTCTGGCCCCTTTTCAGGAAAGCAGAAATGCATTTTTTAATTTAAGTTATATAAGTTTAAATACCTGTCATTTCGAAAACAAACGAGATTTTTTTTATTTACTGTCCTTTCTAAAATATATTATGCCTTAATAAAACTGTATACCAAATTTCATGAAGGTAGGCTTCCTTGAATAGTTTTCGTGACACAAAGAAGCGAAAATAAAATATCTCGCATACAAGGTAATTTTCGGAAAAAAAATTCTTCTAGTTTTTTTATTAAAGTTTGACCCATTAAAAAGAATTACATTGACTCCTCAGGATTATTCATAGTGTAAATTATGCTTTTTATGATAGTGGCACGTTTTAGTTACGCTACAATTCCAATAAATAATCTACAGACAACAAATTCATCCACCTGTGGCAGAGGGGAAGGGTACTCGGGGGTGTTCTGGAAGTGGACATTGGTCAGAGTTATATGTCCGCGAAACCGGATCCTGTTAATATCTCTAAAAGGCTCTCTGTGTTTGTAGGAGACGTAGTGCAGACCATCTACAGCCACCTGACAGAAGCACACCAGGGGAAGATTAGTATTGAAAATCTCAAAAACGCAAGGACATCTGGGTCCAGTTTAGAAAGTCTAAATGATATAAGCTCAAAACATCCAAGGAGAAATAAGTTCAGTTTCTAAAGTCTAAATGCTATGCTTTTTCTCAGGATTGACTGTTAACCACTCAGCTACCCAGCTCATAAACAAGAATACATCATTATAAATACTTTAGAGACCCTAAGAACTATGTGGAAATATTGCATTTTGCTAATTTCTACATGTTATATAAGCATTCAAACAACGAATAATAAGTGGTTAAAGTTATGAAAGTTTTTAGCCCAGAAAAAGTGCAGTATAGTCTTGTATGTATAGTAAGCTGAGTAAGCAAATAATAATTTAGTCTAACAGATTACAAAACCCTTCCTTCCTACTTTGCCAAATAAATATTTTGGAATTACTATTTTCACATTTAAGCAGTAAAAGCAAAACATCTTTAAAATGAGAAGTATTCATGCTACCTTTGACTTATCCGAAACTAACCTTAAACTCGGCTTTGGTGATGTAGAATTCGAGGTAGAATTGCTGTCCTCGATAGAACGGAAACCTTTCAGCAACTGATCCCTCCTCATAGCCCCACTTGCCATTTATTGCTGTATTACGGGATGTGTAGACATTCTTAATAAACCATGGTTGAAATTGAAATCCTTGGTCAGAGTAATCTTTCATTGCACCGTAGTTAACGCGAGGCCAATCATCGTAAACTTCATTTCCAATCAAGAAGTCAACTGCAAACCTGGAATGCCTGGAAGTTAGTTTGTGTGGTGCCTTTGATTCAGACTAACTCAGTGAAGTGAATTATCAATTAGAATTCTCTTGAACAAGACTTTAAAATCTGCAATTATTCTGCATTAAAACAACATTAAATCACGAACATAAATAAAAAGTGTAAACTCAAATGACATGCCTAAATCTTCTAAATGCAAAAATGATTGAAAATAAACAATATCAGCATTCTGACACATACTTTCTCCCATTAGCTTGTCATCAACCTTTATCATGGCTAAGCGGTGATTGTATATAGCTAAAAATTCCTAAAACTGCAATAACTTTCGAACCGTAATTGTTACAGCAATGGGGTATTGCACTATCTTTTTAATTATAAGGACCATAAAATAAAAGTATTGATCAAAACCAGCTTTTCTAAAAAAATCTGATTTTTTTGTTATTATTTCATGTTTTTTATGGAAAAAAACATAAGTAACAATAACTTTTGAACCGTAATTTTTACGGAAGTTGGATTTGCACCATTTTCTTCAGAATGTATAGGAATATAACACAATAAATTTTTAAGAAAATCGTTTAAGCCATTTTCGAGAAAATCTGATTTCTCCGTTATTTTATGAGGTTTTATGAGAAATTCCTCATTAAAAATCCAAGTTTCAAAGAAATGAAAACGCGTTCAAACTTTAAGGACCATGACTAAAAAATAAAAAACATGACTAAAATCATATTTTTCGTTATTTTATGGGGCTTTTATGGGGAAAACCATAGTTTACTATAACTTTTGAACCGTAATTTTTATAGACATGGGAGTCATACCATTTTGTTCGTAATTTAAGGGCTACAACATACTACATTTTTATCAAAATCGTTCGGCCCATTTTTTTAAATCCAATTTTTTCTTTATTTTGTGGGTTTTATGGGGTAATCAACATTACAAATCAAAATTTCAAAAAATTAATAAAATACAGACAAATCTATACATATGTAGATTTAGTTCGTCAAACATTTTATGAGAAATATGTTAATTTTAGAATGTTGACTAACTGAAGTATAATCCGCATGATCAGGAATATTAAACAGTATTTTGTTTGAATTCAAATTTGTTATGCAGGTTTGTCTAAGAACAATGAATTTGTTAATCCGTGCTATTATTTGACAGACATTGGCAATTATAATGAACCAACACTGGAATGTGAGTAGCACTTTTTTACTTACACTTTTTTATTTTACTAGCATATTGAATACCTAAATATGCATACCTAGCATATTTTGAGATAGAAACTCACAAATAATAATGGGATGAATGGTGACTTGTGTGTTGAAAACCTGTTATATCTTTTCCAAAAAAACTTATCGCAGTAACTGAAAATAATTTCAGATTTACAATTTTCATTTATTAGCATTTTTCATGTTTTTTTGTAAAGGGAAAATGTAAACCGTGATCTAGTAACGATCCACCTTTCCAAGCCTACTTGTAGTTTGCATCAATAATGAGCTGCAAAGTGACCAAATGTCACTTGGGTCCAGAATTGACCTCGCTAAGGATAACACTAGTCACGTTCAGATTTGAAGTCTGTAAGTACTGTAAGTACTCAGCTACAGCTACTCAGACAATCAAGTCCATTCATAATGATATTTCACCTGTGGAAAAAGTGATCAAGTAATTATGTACTGATTATTTGAAAATAGAACTTGTGTATAAATATACTGCATAAACATTTATCTTACCACTTAGCATCATCATTCACCGTCCCTTCAACTATAACAGAAGACTGGACATAAAGTTGAGACGTCATCTTGTATACCATAAATATTCTCTAAAAACAATTACTTTATTAATACAGTATAACAATAACAAGAAGATTGTTGATAGCATGAAACCCATTATGTGCTACTTTTCCATTTCCCTAGTATTTTTTTTTCAAGACTGAACTTGCAAATTGTTCGAGCTATTGAGTACCTACTTAACGTCATAAAATTACATAGGCGTAACCTAAAAAAAATTAACACATTCGCTGCGGGCTACTACAATAATTATCGAAGTACCTGAGCGCTATAATTGAGCGAAGCGAAGCTCTTTGGGATCAACTTCAATACAAACCTTCTAACACATTAGCTCAAAATCGGCTGAACATATTATAGCCAAACTTACAAAGGTTGTTTCGTCAAATGTTTGAAAGGCTTAGACGAAACCAATAAAACAAATGTGATAATGCCTATAGAAACTCAAAGTTTTTAAATTTTTTCATTGGCATTATGGGTTCCCTTGATGGTTACAAAATAACGACGTAAATATAAACAAAACAAAGAATCATAGCATTGTTAAAATCAAGCCATTATATAAACAAAACAATTTGGATGATGACCACTGATCGAATAATACTAAAGTGGTCCTAAGTAGTTTAAATTTAAGTTGCAATTTGGAAACAACCACTGGTCTAAAAGGTACAGTATTTTACAGATTTGTTCTAGCTAAATAAGGTGTGGTCGACCAGCTTATTAAATGTATTTTCGTGTGTATCATATCCGTATGTGTTTCCAGTTTATTTATTTGTTTATATTTTTGACGAACTCCACATGAGGGATTATCAAGACATTCTGGACCTGAAGATGTGCTATTAAAAAAAACATGAAACAGCTGTAGTCATCATACTACCAAACTGATCGTTTTGACAGAAAAAAAGGTAATTTAAACCTATATTAGTTTATTCAGACGATCTATAGGCCATTCCATCATAAATAAGGTTATATCAATGACATTTCATCTTATGTTATAAGAGCTTAAAACAACTACATGATTCTCTTGCTTTAAATTACTAGGTATTCTCAAATCATCATTTGTATCTAAATAGGCTATTATAAACATGCATTCTTATTCTTTTTTATATTTTTTATGATACCTTCTTGCTGGCTACACACTTGTTGTATTGATTGTTTTGTAGGCAACCACTTGGATACCCCAAGTTATAAAGTATTATTGCCAAAATAGGATAAAGTATTTTTTGCGTTTTCGTTTTACAAGAAAATACCCAATTCGCATAAGAGTATTTTATTAAGGAGAATTTCAGAATGCATTCTCAAAGACTATCTGATATTTGTAGAAAATGAAGACGACTAATAAACGCCTGAAACGCACCAACCACTACTTCCACAACTTCGGGTAATGTTTTGAGATAGTAAATGTAGAGGACTTTGGTTGAAAACAATGCTTTTCATAATAACATTAAATGTATACAACTTAAGAAAAAATACCTCGGTTGGTCACACGGACACGTGGGATTGTCAAGTCCACCATGGTGAGTCACGTGGTGGCCGCCCGTTTACATTATTTGCTATTTGCCGACCCTGAGTAGACAGTCCTTTGATTAATTGTTCACCAAGATCTACCACAACGATTCATTCACACGCTGAGTCTACGCCGACTCACCAGTCCCTCGTGCACATTACACGTAATGTTTCCTCACCATAGGCTACTAATTGTCCAAATCCGCACCAAAACAATCTCATCAAAAACATAAAACATCCACACATATCATAAAACATGAAATACAATTCCCCCAGTTAGTCTAGGATTATCTCTCAAGGTTAACACTAACACAAAATTGGTAAATAAACATAGATTACCAGACTGAATTAATATAAAACGCCGTGTTACTTTATAACAATAAGTTAATGTTATAGGCATTCCAAATCTATTAAACAAACTCCACTATTATTAACCCAGTAGACAAGACGACAAAGATTTATCCACTTCTAGCATACGTTAATTTTAAATTCTTATGGCAAACACGTTGTTTAAAATCCATTAAACATCGTACTCAGGCCAAAGGCAAATGCTCAACACGACTATTGTGCCGGTTGGGACCTGCTGATCTCGCACATTTTATCATAGTATGCCATCGAGGAGGTCGATGACGTATTTTTCCGTGTTTGCAGGGATATTCAGGATTAGGTCGAAACCGAGGGAGACATTACCTATAAGAATGATAGTGATGTCCACACAACCGGGGGAGACGATCACAATTTTTCGAGATCGCGGAAAAAAACGACACGACCACAAAATTATTCAGCCACAACACAAAAGACGATGATAATATTTCGGTGTTTGCGGGGATAATTTAGGATTTTGTCATGACCACGGTTAACAATGATGATTTCTACACAACCGTGGAAGGTGATTAGAATAGTGCGATGTTCGTGGAAGAAGATGATAACGTGTCCATAAACGCGGGAAACGATAAGGTCTACACGTACGTAGGAGGAATCGGTCACCATCACGGGACATGATGAGGATGTTTTTATTTGCAATTTTGCCGCGACCGCGGAAGACAGTGTTTATGTTTTCGTGACTGTGGAGAATATTCACGATTTTGCAGGGATTGTAGAAGAAGATGAAGATGGCTCCACGACTGTAGGAGATGATCAGTATATTACCTTCCATACGCGGTCGATCTCCAACATAGGATTTCCAACGTCAGTCTGCCCTTCTTCCACAGGTTTGGTCTAAAACTCAGATATATTTGAACAAATAAAAACTAAGTTAAGATTAACTGTTTTAGAAAATACAAAAATACACTTTTTTTCTTATCCTGAATGGTTAGCCGTGACTTCGTTCCACCGACAAGTGCCATAACACATTTTTGTTTCAAGCCGTCCAAGTTTTTTTACAGTACGTTTTTTGAACAGTTCGATGTTCTAACGCCCCCAGGGAACAGGCAAATTATTCTTGCTCCTGCCTGTCAAGGAGGAGATTTAGGGATTCCATGGCTGGTAATGAGTAAACATCGTTGTGATTGTCAGCCCTGGTTAATCTTAATCAATGCTAGTAGTGGAAATATAGCAAAGCAACGTCACTTAGGGCGTTGTTTCCCATAAGAATAACATGGGTGTTAAATAGTTTTTTATATAGGCTTGTATAGGCCGAGAGCTGGATTTTTAAAAAAGTGGTCAAAAAAAGCTCACCATGTTATTCTTATGGGGAAAACGTGCCTAAAGTGGGGTAAGTTCGCCACTACTTTCCCTCATATTGCCCCTACTTACATAAATATCGATTCGTAAAAAATATACTCATATAATAATTGGCTCCTAAAATGTATACATTGTTGAAAAGCTGAAATACACAACAAAACTAATATGACATTTGTAGCACATTAGTTCGTCAGGGTTGACAATCACAACGAAGTTTACTCATTGCCAGCCACAGAGCCTATAAATCGTCTCGTTGACAGGCAGGAGTAAGAAGAATTTGCCGAGCAAAGCAGACAGCTATCCACAGGGGGCGTCAGAAGATCAATATTTCCAAAACACGTAGGCTACTATAAAAAAACTTTAACAACTTCAATAAAAAATTAAGTCGTGACACTCGTCAATGGAACGTTGTCATGGCTCAATTCAGTGTTTTACATATTTCAAACAGGACGATAAATTTATACTTTTTGCACCCAAAAACTTGGATTTCTCAGGTTTTTATTATTCGATCTTATTGATCTTGTAGTCGTTTTACAGGAAATTACAAATGCCAAATAAAACTGTTTTTTACCTTTTCATAAAAGCAGCCATTTTCAAGTAATTTAATTATATCGTACATAAAAAAATGTTTTTTATTTAGGAACCAAAACAAATCTTGCACCTTTTAATAAAAGCAGCTATTTAAGTTTTAAATTTAAAATATCTGCCATCTTAAAAAAAAATCAAACCAGATTTTTTATTGATTGTTGTTTCAAAAATATATCATGCCTTAATAAAACAGTATACAAAACTTCATAAAGATAGGCTACCTTGAATAGTTTTTGTGAAACACAATGAAGCAATAGGAAAATATATCTCAAACAAGGTATTTTTTTATTTAAATACGGTTATTGTAGATTTTTTATTTTAAAGAGTTACATTGACTCCTCAGGATTTTTCAACATGTAACTTATGTTTGTTATGATAGCGGCAATTTTCCGTTGCCGGCTCTTGCACTTAAATGTGATAAATTATCTACAAACAGTAAATTCACCCACCTGTGACAGAGGGGAAGGGTAATTGGAGGTGTTTTGGAAGTTAACGTTGGTCAGAGTTATATGTCCGAGAAACTGGATCCTGTTAATATCTCTAAAAGGTTCTATGTGTTTGTAGGAGATGTAATGCTGACCATCCACAGCCACCTGACAGAAACACACCAGGAGAAGATTAGTTTTATTGACCCAACAATCCAAGGACATCTGGGTCCAGTTTCGAAAGTTTAAATGATATGCCTTTTCTCAGGATTGACTGTTAACCACTCAACTACTCAGCCTATAAACAAAGCTATAGCATTATATGTATCGTGTATAGCGGAGTCAGAGATTAGTTGTCCGCTTGTGTGTGTGTGCCTGTGTTCGCACCCAATAACTCAAGAACCTTTGCATTAATAGCGTTCAAATTTTGCACAAATATTTATGACACCTTTGTAAAGACACCATTGAAATTTTAGACGATTCCGCTCAGTAGTAATTATAAAACCCATAAAATACACTTTTAAATTTGTCCCATAAGAATAACATTAGAAGCCACCTTCTTCTTCTTTTAATTTGTTTACGTTTTGTGGCCAACAATTTTGTTGTCTACTTAAGACAGAGAGAACGACTTTTACTCAAAGCTCTTTCATTAAGCATTACACGTAAACAGTTTGACGTCTATGAATATATGATATTATAATTTCAGAATAATAAATTGAACTTTTACAATATTAGTCGGCAGTTATATACAGTTATACAGTACGGTATTAAAACTCAGCTTTTCATCTAATATATGTACGTATTTACTTACTATTAAGCAGTATAAAAAAATGCAAAAATGCAAAAACGGCATGCACAAATGGAGAAGAGCAACCGCACCAACCAGCTCTGGCAGGAGAGCTGGGAACAGGAGTCGCGGGGACGCTGGACCAGAAGACTGTATCAGCAAGTCCAACCATGGGTTGACCGACGGTATGGTGAGGTGGACTATTACCTTACCCAGTTTCTGACAGGTCACGGGTTTTTTTCGGTCGTACCTTTTCAGGATGGGCAAAGCCGTGACACCCGATTGCATCTACTGCCCAGGCACTCCCGACGACGCGGAGCACACCTTTTTCCGCTGCCAGCGTTGGGAAGGTACCCGTCTGGAGGCTGAACAACATGTAGGGCAGTTGTTTGGTGGACACGGTCATTCCGATGATGACGGTGAGGACAATTGGACCTGTATGTCACATTTCGTCCAGGATATTCTCCGCACAAAGAAGCTAGAGCTTGACCGAGATGCAGTCTAGGTCATAAAGAAATTGAATGCCGGAAGCGGCGCGAGCCCTGAGGGCTTAGGTCACATGTTGACCTGACCTGAAGTAATGTGACAAACAATCCCAGGTCTGTGTCCAACAGAGTAGAGGGGGTTTTTAGTAGTCTGACAAGCTCAGGAGTCTCACACTACAGGCTGGCTACCTGTGTGCGTAAAAGCATTTTTACCTCCTCTCCCTTATAAAAAGAAAACTATTAAGCAGGCGTTTACATTGTTCAATTTAATGTTAGCCTATTTTTATACCAAAAACATGCTGTAGGCAAACCTATAATATAGATCTTAAATACAAAATAATTTTACAAAATGAAATCACAACGGCTTTGGTTTAGATACAAGTTTGAAAAGTTAAATTACATAGGCCATAAAATAAGAACAGATTTAACATTAATTGATGTGTTCGCTGGGACGTAAATGAATAACCAACTAAATTATTAGGCCTATATGCTACGTGGTTAAATTCATGAAAAATGTAGCGACGTCATCGTTTAACGAAAATACTAGGCTAACTTACCACCTATTTAATCTGTAATACTACACACTCTTACTGGTTTCAGCTACAATTTAAAATAAGGCTTTTTTCTGATAAGTTAATTGATTGGCCTACCTTAAACATTTTAATCGGGAACTGATTAAAACCCAAAGTTAATGTATTGATAAACAAATTAATTCTTATCACAAAATAAAATTATGAATGTCCCAAATTTTTGCAAAAGATCTTAAGAAAGAACAAAAGAATGTTAAGAATAAATCGCATTCCAAGCAAAATCATTGATAAAAATACATTTTTAAATTTGTCCCATAAGAATAACATTAGAAGCTACCTTCTTCTTCTTTGTATTTGTTTACGTTTTGCGACCAACAATTTTGTTGTTAAAGTAAGTAAATCTTACCTATAGTAAAAAAATATAAAAAGTTAACGATGCCTACAGGATTCGAACTGGCTACCTCGTACTCATCGTCTGAGTACGCTGTCATAGACTTAGCGGGAGTATGTTTTATCTATGACGCTATTCACTACACCACGGACTATTTTAAAATCAGTCAGTTTATTTTTTAACAAATCGATTAAGTAACTTAGCCTATATAATGTAAAGTAAACCTAAATAATTATAGTAACTTACCTTTAATAGTCTCTGTATAGGAAATGATTAAAATAAAGTTAACAACAAATAATTCTGTTCAGAAAATAAAATTATAATTGCCTCAAATTCTAATAAAAGATGTACAGTGAAGAATAAATCGCATTCTAAGCCAAATTTTTTTCAAAAGTTTACGCTGCTGGCGGGATTCGAAACGGTAATCTCCAGGTTACTAGTCGAGCGCTCTAACCACTACACCACGACCGTCGGCTACGAGCCGAAGGCTTGGCTCTGTATCGTTGCGCTAAAAGTCCAAGAATTTTAGGAATAATAAAGCCATTCGACCTAACAAATTCGGACTAAGTGGAAACCTTGCACAGTTGTTTAGTAAGCCTAAATAAATAAAATTTCAAAAGTCCCCATAAATCCCTGCTATGCTTCAGCCGCCATCTTGGAAAATGGCGGCTAATTTTCACTTTTTTGACAATATTTCACAAACTATTGGTATTAGAGAATTTTTGTAAATACAAAAGTTAGAGAACGTCTACAAATACATCTTTTTTATATTACAAGGTTTGCTCTATCTCTAATGGTTATTGAGATAAATAATAAAAGTTAGTATTAAATAAAAAATACCCATGTTTTTCTTATGGAGGAAAATAAAATTGTTGCAGTTTGCTTATTTATGGATATATTTTTATCAAACTTGGCAAATTTATTTATTTTATACTAAGCTTTAAATATTTAACATAAATATACACTTTAGTACCCTCCCTATAGCAGTAAACCTAGTACTCGTTAAATTTAAAGTTATTTAAATAGGGAATGTATCTTACATTTTTAGGATATATTTTTAGTAAAAATCCAGTCAGGCAAATGGATATTTATTTTTTTTAGACATATTAACAATAGTTTTCCCTTATTAATATTAGTAAGTTTAAAGCTCACTCACTATATTTTCACTACTTACATGGTAGGCATACTTATTACTCCCGGTATAATTATTTAGTCGGTAAATATTAGGAAATTGAACCTTAAAATCCGGACTTAATGCGGCTGAGGCACAGTTGGTATTTTTTGGAACTTTTGCCATTTTCATCAACTAGTCTCACTCTGTGTAATATGATTGAAAAATGAATATCCATTTGCCTTACTGGATTTTTACTAAAAATATATCCTAAAAATGTAAGATAGGAAAATAACTTTAAATTTAACGAGTACTAGGTTTACTGCTATAGGGAGGGTACTAAAGTGTATATTTATGTTAAATATTAATAGCTTAGTATAAAATAAATAAATTTGTGAAGGTTTGATAAAAATATATCTATAAATAAGCAAACTGCAACAATTTTATTTTCCTCCATAAGAATAACATGGGTATTTTTTATTTAATACTAACTTTTATTATTTATCTCAATAATCATTAGAGATAGAGCAAACCTTAAAATAAGTAATATAAAATATTACTTATACATATAAAATATTATAATATAATAATATAATATAATAATAATATAATAATAATATAATATAATATAATATAAAATATTATATTATAAAAGTAATATAAAAAGATGTATTTTTAGACGTTCTCTAACTTTTGTATTTACAAAAATTCTCTAATACCAATAGTTTGTGAAATATTGTCAAAAAAGTGAATATTGGCCGCCATTTTCCAAGATGGCGGCTGAAGCACAGCAGGGATTTATGGGGACTTTTGAAATTTTATTTATTTAGGCTTACTGTGCAAAACTGTGCAAAGTTTCCACTTAGTCCGAATTTGTTAGGTCGATTTTCCTAATATTCTTCCACTTTAATGGTGTTACAGAAAATAATTACCAGCTGGTTATACACATGTTTACTAGCCACCTAACACTACAAATCTATATATATAATACGCTAAGCCGATTTTTATGAACAGAACTCCCTCATTTTTGGACCGATTTTGATGATTAAAATGTCAAAACAATGAATGGCCCTGATCTGTAGTTTTGCAAAGTGTTTTTCGTTTTTTTATATCTATATATATATAATACGCTAAACCAATTTTTGTAAACAGAACTCCTCCCTCATTTTTGGAGCGATTTTGATGATTAAAATGACAAAACAACAGCCCTAATCTTTAGTTTTGCAAAATTTTTTTCGTTTTTTGATATCTTCATTAGTTTGGGCAGGATCTCCCATCAAAGTTGGATTTTCTCCCATAAGATTAACATTGGGGAATCTAAATACAGGGTGTTTTTTTTTTAAAACTTGCATCTTTATTTATATAAAAACCGCAATAGATAGAAATATGCAGTTTTCGGGAATCATCTATTGACGTAGGGGGCCCAATTGTTTTGAATTCAACGTTACATTCACATTCCCCCCCTTTCCCCCCCTTCCCCCAACTTATTTTTTTTTAAATAGCAAGGTACCCCTTGTGACATATCAAATGAAAGAGCATGGAAAAAGAAAATGTGTGATGAAAAAAAATTAAAATCGGTTCATAAATGTGCGATATATTCCCCCCCCCCTCTTCCCCGGAACTTCATTTTTTTTAATAGCAAGGTACCCCTTATGACATATCAAATGAAAGAGCATGAAAAAAGAAAATGTTTGGTGAAATTTATTTTTCATTTGATATGTCACAAGGGCGGGTACCTTGCTATTAAAAAACAAGTTATGGGTAGGGGAAAAGAGGGGGGGATTATCTCACAAATTCATGAGCCGATTTTTTTTCACCAAAAATTTTATTTTTTCATGCTCTTTCATTTGATATGTCACAAGGGGTATCTTGCTTAAAAAAAAGTTAAGTTCCGGGGGGGGGAGGAGGGGAATATCTCACAAATTTATGAACCGATTTTCAATTTTTTTCATCAAACATTTTCTTTTTTCAGGCTCTTTTATTTGATATGTCACAAGGGGTACCTTGCTATTTAAAAAAAATAAGTTGGGGGAACGGGGGGAATGTGAATGTAACGTTGAATTCAAAAACATTGTGCCGAGATTAGGTCCTTAACTCAAATAGTATCCAACATGACCATGGCACTAACACCACAAAGACAAGTACAACCAGAATTTTATCCACAAATACAGCAACAATAACGATCATTTTCCAACAACAGTGGAAGAGGACACAGCTTCAGAAGTTCAGCGATCTACAGATCTAGACGCAGAACGCCTGCAGAGTGGAATCCGCAACACAACGTACACAGAGGAGCAAATCAGCTGTTCCAGAGTTCACGGAATTCACCGACTACCTCCGGTCATAGACAACCAGCGCCACGCTACTTCAACTACGGGACACATCAACCATCAACTTCATACATGAGAAGAGATAATATATACTGCAATATCTGCAAAAGAAACAACCACAAAACCCGGGACTGCAGATACAGGAACCACAACGATAAGAATGACAGTTCACCCACTACAACTAGGTACTGCGACCACTGTAGAATGACTAATCACAGCAGGGACAGTGTTTTAGACTAAATTCCACCCACAATAGGCCAAAAAACACGTAAAGTGGGGAGTTCCTTATACTAACTACACAAGGCAACCTCCCCAGCCGTTTAGCATAAAACCTACACACAATAACACAAACAAACAGTTGTATATAACCAATTATGATAGTGAATTTCCCACCTTAAATGAAGCTAGATATAGGAAACAGTATAAACGTAGATGTTTCACTCAACCTACGGGACAGGAAAATAACTAAGGATTTTCCAGAGTAACTGTACATAATTCGTTCCGGTATGTTTTTTCTTCGTTGAATAAAACTTGAAATATACCTCGACATTTTTTAGTAAATTGTGATTAATTTATTTTAGTGATGAGTAACCGACAACCTAAGAATAACATTAACTGTACATAATACAAACTATTATTGTAAATATCAGACAACGAAGAGACGAGACCTCAGTAACGGTTTCTCTTCACCAAAACCTAGAAAACCCCATGAGCAGAAGACTAATGAAGAACGGAATGTAGTACTGACTTCAACTCAAACTTCAACTTCAAACAATGTAGTACTGAATGTAGTGAACTGACTTCAAGAAAAGAGCAGGAACACAGGGAAATCGAAGAAAATGATCTAATAGAAGAAGATAAGAAGAACATTTGTATGGAGTTAAACGAACAAGAAACCAAACACATGATCCATAGCTGTGATATTTCCCTAATCTCAGACGGAAGGGTACACAAGCCAAGGGAAAAGGAGAATTTAGGGAGAAGAGAACTACATGATACTCGTTTTAAGATACAACAGACGGAAGATAAGAGACTAGCAGTGTTAACACTTAATGCTAGGTTAGCTCAAAATCCTAACAAAGTAATCAACTGTATTGTAGACACAGGTTCAAATATAAATTTGATAAACTCTAACTTGTTAACGGGAAATAACATTGAGACCCAAAAGCTACCTACTGTAGTTTCAGCAAACGACTCTCCTATAAATATTATAGGGACAACGGAAATTGCGTTAGAGATAGACAACATAATTAATTATCAGAGGCAAATGTTATGTACCACCTGATACCAACAGTGAAATAATCTTAGGTAATAAATTTCTAAATAAAAACCGTGTTGAACTAAACTTTGACACCAAAGAGATGATCATGAACTTAGGTGGATATAAGCATAGGATAAAAATGCAAAAACAGTGGATAATTCAAATTGAATCTATTAACACTCATGCAATAGTTCCGAAAAGTAAAATCACCGACATTAGAACTGAAAAGGTGATATGGCGATTGCACCTCATCAACATAGGAAAACCTAATTCAATGTTGAAGTAAATGACAAAACATATTTTGAGTCAGAAAAATCTTTAAAGGAAAAAAAAATTCACGCAAATTTAATTGATAAAGATAATGATAGTAATAGCTATCTATATAGGCCTAAACCTATACAATGCATCAACCTTTCCCAAACACATTAATTCAAACACTCTACTTGGCTACCTCACTGAGGAAATAAATACTAACGTTACGAGTGCTAATTATAAAATATGAATCCCAAACGGATCCCAATAAACGGCAATTATTTGATAAAGATGGTATACCGTTTAACGTATCACCCCATCTCACAGTAGAACAGCACAATAAAGTAGTAATAGATTTATTACAAAATTATAAATCTATGTTCACTACAAAAATTGAAGATTTAGAACCAGCTAATTTTCCACCAGTAGCTTTAGTAACAGTTCCAAATTACAAAGCGGTAAACCCACCCCCATATAAACAAAGTACTTAAGAAATACAGGAGCTTAACCAACTTTTGTACCAACTACTAAAAGCAGACATTCCTTTTAGAGGAGTGTCCCGACTACTGTGAAAACTCTTCACCCGTATTTATTACAAGAAATCTATCTATATATTAATAGGCAAGCATGTTTCTTTAAAACCTTTTTTCTCAGCTTGTGTACATCGCAGGGGAAATCTAAGCATACTGTTAGAAAGATATTTTCCTGTAGATGTGCAGAATCCCTGTAAGAAATAAAATAGGCTTAAAAATATGCACAAAAAATCAATTTGAAATTTAACAAAAATTAACATGGGCTCTATGGGTTGCCATGCTGGTGACGAAATAACAACGAAATATAAACAGAAAATCAAAACAAATGTAAGAAATTCCAATCACATGTTTTATTTACAATGTGGGGTGAAAAATTAGAGAAGTCAGTACATAATTGGATTTTTTTAGCTAGAAGCGGTAAGGTGTGGTGGAATATCTTTGAAGATGAACCTTTTTAGTGCGATCATGTGTTCATATGTGTCAAACTTTGAGGTTAAACCAAAACAAACAAACTGGCGTAATATATTCTTTTTAGTCTCAATTTAGTCCAATGGTTTGATGACAACTTGTTAACCATAAACCCTGAAAAACCCCAACTCGCACATTTTTCCATAACTAACAAACACCACAAGAGTTTTAGCCTTTTCGGAGATGAAACAGTGGTTCACCCAACTGACAGAGTTAAGTTCTTGGGATTGACCCTAGACAAAGGTCTCAGTTTCAAGAGCCATATAGAAAGCATTTCAGGAAAGATAAGCTCAGGAAAATTTGTGTTGCACAGCCTGAAACACACAAGAAACTACAAAGTCTTGATTTCAGCATATTATGGCCTCATCTACCCCCACTTAGCGTATGCTGTCTGCTGTACCAATTTGGGGTCGTGAGAATAGAAACACCAAGTTTCTATTCAAATTCCAAAAATGGGCAGTGCGAACTATTTTTTCACTGCCCAAGCGCCAATCTTGCAGATATTACTTCAAGAAATATAACATTTTAACTTTCCCCAGTTTATATATCCTGCAGACATTAACTTTTGTCAAACAAAATTTTTCTTTATTTTTAGTCTCAGATAAATCTTCAGCCTGTCCATACCCCTTGCGAAATACACATGATTTACCTATTCCGAAATATAAAACCTCCTTCTTCAGAAAGCACACACTCTACAACGGTATTAAACTACACAATAACCTATCCCAGTCCCTGAAGTTGGAATCAAACCATTCAAAGTTTAGGAAACGTTTAAAAAAATGATCTCATTAGCTTCTCATGTTACAGCGTCAAGGAGTTTTTTTCAACCTGTAATAAAGAATGATAAGCTCAATTAGTTTTTGTAAATAGATGGTAAGCATATTTGTAAATATTATTTGTGAACCTTGAGTTGTACTTTTTTTCTGACTTAGCTAATGCAAGAAATTTTTTGTTAATTTTAGCTGAATAAACGAATTTGAAACGAATTTGAATTTTAATTGACAATTATAGTTTAAATATACTTACTTTAATAAAATCACTAGGTCATTAGAGAATATTTACCGTGAAATAGAGATGTGATTCCTAATTCCAAATCAACTAATGAATTGCCATTTAATTATTGTCTTCATATTAAGTGAAGGTTGCTTTGAAAATAATTAATTTAACATGAGCAAATATAAAATATTGAATATTCTTCCAAATATAATGTCGATCATTATATTAATATAATAATGTAGTTGCTGTGGCTGGGATCCACATGATAAACTGCTGGGACATAATGATGATTTAAATTTTGTTTGGAAATATCATAAGACCCAGACCCACCTTTTAAGGGTTTCAAGTTAGAGGTCAGAATTATATACTCTCGAGATGACGAGATAAACCTTTATAGACTAACGTTTTGAGTTTTGACCCATTTAAATTATAATTAACATGTTCTAGTTGTTTTTCTAGGCCACTTCATGCAAATCAAAATAAGAATAACAGGTTACGTACCTTGACGTCCACAATTCCTTAGTCGGTGTCTGTTGACTATAGTTTCGACTACTACGTAGTCATTATCAAAAACAGAACGTTAAAATAATAACATTCGTTGAATGTCGTCAAATCTTAAATATATCGAACACACAAACAAACATAACACGGACACGGTAGACATTTAACATAATTGGCCGGCCGGCACACGTCACTGAACTGGTCGACGACGACTGACTATTTACCCCACTCCATTTCGTTTATCAGCTGTGCCTCCAGGACTCGTGTTGCCAACATAATTGTTACCAAAGTGATCTAAGACTGTGTTGAATAGTTTGTTTGAACCATAATTAAGTTTTTCATTGAGCATGTTGTACGGGTCGGATTTAGTGGCTTTGTATATTTCAAACTCTTCGAGGGTGTCTAGCATGAAGCCTTTCTTACAAACATGTAGAATTTCTGCATTATCATTAAAACTATTAACAGTATGGTTTGAATTTAGTAAATGTTCAGCGAACTTGGATTTTTGTTCTGTTTGTTTTGGTTTAGGTAAATGTTCAGAAAAACGTTTCTTAAATGATCTGCCGGTCTGACCTATGTAATAGTTTGGACAGTCAGAACATTTAATTTTATAAGTACCAGTAGCTGATTCCTTAGGTTTACTGTTTTTCGGCAACTTTTTATTTAGTTTCGCCCCAAGTTTGTTAGATGTAATGATCGAGTCAGTAATGATCGAGACTTCGAAGCAGGCGGACGTTCGGCGGGCCGGTCCCTTATCTCTAGAGATAACATAGTGCAGTGGTTTTATTCAAGTTATAAATTGAAATTAGTATCTTCTATAAAAGTTATTTTGTTAAGGAAATTAATAAAAATGAGTAAGTGTAACGTTTGTTTAAAATCAGTGTCCGGTAGAAAAGCCAAGATCCAATGCCAAGACTGCAAACAGATGTTTCATGGTAGTTGTGTTAATTTAGCGGATAGTGATGTTGAGTTTTATTTCCAAGAAGGTGAAGTCTGGAGATGTTCACCATGTTCTCAAAATCGTCGAAAGAGTATGCGAATGGAATCAGAACTAGCTAAAAGTGACCCTAGTATAAAGGATGTTCTAGAACTCCTGCGTGAAATGCGCGAAGAAAACAATCAGCGAATAACAGAGTTGGAGAGGGACATAGGTAAATCAGTTGAATCAGGACATGAGAAAATAGAGGAGCTAACAAAAGTGGTAAAGGAACAATCGGAAGCTTTAAAAAACTTTGATAATATGTATAGTGTAGTGTGTCAAGAAAACTTAAAGTTAAAAGAAAAAGTGAATACCCTAGAACAACGACTTGAAGATATGGAACAATATAGTCGGTTAAACTGTGTCGAAATAAATAACATACCGGAAACTAAAGACGAAGATGTGCTAGAAATAGTTAAGAAAGTAGGATCTAGTCTTGACTTCATGATTACAGACGAAATGGTAGATGCATGCCATAGAGTTGGACAAAAATCAAACAAGCGCTCCAGAGGAATAATAGTGAAATTTACTAGAAGAATGACTAAGGACGAAATTCTGAAGAGACGTAGGAAGAAACAAGACCTGAGCACAAGGGACGTTGGATATAATGACACACCGAAGGAAACTGTTTATCTCAACGAAAACCTAACATCGTACAGGCGGAAAGTGTTAAATGCAGCAAAAGATCTAAAGAAGAAAATGGGCTTCAAATATCTTTGGGTTCGCAATGGAAAAATCCTACTTCGCAAGAAAGACAATGAAAATGTTATCGTTCTCACGACACTGGAACAAGAGACGGAATTGGAGGACAATAAGACAACCACAACCGAAGATGACATCCAGGAGACTGCATAGAGCCTCTAGACTACTAGAGCTTCAAATACCTCATTGTGGTATTTTTATGTTTATTTTAATATTTAAAATTAATTACTTTGTTTTGCAGTGTAATGTTTGTGAGTGTTATTATTTTTTATTTGAACATTTATGCCAGTCATAAACATAAAGAAAGATTGTCTTAATTTTGATAACAAAATATTTGCAGACTATTCAGGTAATTTGATTATTGTACAACAAAACATTCGAAGTATGAGAAGCAACTTTGATATATTTGCTTTGAGTTTAGAAAGCCTAGACACATTCCCTGATATAATTATCTTATCTGAGATATGGATATTGGACAATGAACAAAATCAATACAGTCTACCAAATTATAATCTTTTTACAAAATGTAATAATAGTTATCGGTCGGGAGGAGTTGCGGTATTTGTGTCAGACCGTCTAGCATGTCACGTGATTCCTGACCTTGACTTTGAAACAGCTGACTGCTTACATTTATCAATAACCGTTTCCCACAAATTTACACTCGATGTGTTAGCAATTTATCGATTACAAGATTTTGTAGTAGATAGATTTGTAAATGAACTTGAATCTTGTTTGTCATCAATTAAAAATAATAATTTAGTTATAAGTGGTGACCTAAATATAAATATACTTGAGAGAAATCTACTTAACGATGATTATTTGATTACGATAGCTAGTTATGGTTTACTTTCATTAATATCTGATCCAACTAGGGTAACTGAAAATTCTGATTCGTGTATTGATCACATATTTTTTAGAAGTGAAAGAAAACTAAATATTGAATGTGCAAGTTTTGTTATTGATACGGGAATAACTGATCACAGGATGACAGCTATTTGTATGAAGGTCAATTTACCTACACGTAAAGCAAATTTAGTGTCACAGAAAGAAGAAATTGATTTCAATAAATTGGCATTAAAGCTACAAAGTGTCTCATGGGATTCAGTTTATTTAGCCGAAAACGTTTCACTAGCATTTAGTTTATTTATGAGTATTTTTAAGCAGTGTATAAATGAGTAATATGTTACTAAGAGAATAAGTAGATATAAGAATGATAAGTTTAAACCCTGGATCAATACTAGACTCTTAAAAATTATAAATAGGAAAAATAAGATCCATATTCAATGTAAAAAACAGCCACATGATGTAGAGCTTAAGAATAATTATAATGTTTTTAAAAATTATGTAATAAACCAAGTAAGATTAACAAAGAATGAGTACTACAGCAAAATATTAGTCGAAAATAATCAAAATCCTAAGAAACAATGGAACACAATCAAAACCCTTATTGGAGAAAATAAGAAAGATGCAGAACTTATTGTATTGAAAGGTGACGATAAAGAGTTAATTACAAGCCCTGAAGCAGTTGCAAATAAATTAAACAGATTCTTCTGTTCTATAGCAACGGAGTTGAGAGAAAGTATTATATTAGAACAACAGATAGTTCCCCAGCTAGTAAACGAATATAAACCCATGTTTCAGACAACTACATGTAACAATTCAATATTTTTCTATCCAACCTGCGAAAACGAGGTTATTGGCATAATCAAATCGCTTAAAAACAGGAAAGCACCAGGATATGATAATATTACTCCTTTGATTATTAAGAAAATTTCTACTTATATTGTTGAGGTTCTTGTTTTTTTAATAAATTTTAGTTTATATTCAGGTGAATTTCCCAATGATTTAAAAACAGCTATTGTAAAACCGTTATTCAAAAAGGGTGTTAAAACAGATCCAAGCAATTACAGACCAATTGCTCTTTTATCTATATTCTCTAAAATTTTTGAGAAAATAGTTAAGACTAGACTAATAAATTTTTTAGAAAAGTACAAATATTTTAGTGATGGGCAGTTTGGGTTCAGGAAAAAACTAAGCACTAATTCGGCGTTATTACATTTTATGAGTCAAGTGTATAGAGGTTTAAATGAAGGTAAATATTGTGCTGGCATTTTTGTCGACGTCATGAAAGCTTTTGATACTGTAGATCATGGTATTTTGTTGGATAGACTTCATGAAACTGGGATAAGAGGTGTGCCTCATAAATGGTTTGCTTCTTATCTCACTGGACGTACTCAACGTACACGGGCGAACGGCTTGATTAGTGACCAAGGAACTGTATTACATGGCATTCCACAGGGATCTGTTCTATCTGGCCCTCTTTTTCTAATATACGTAAATAGCTTGTGTAATAGCCGTTTTAGAGGAAATTTAGTGGCTTTTGCGGATGACACTGCATTATTTTACAAATCAGATTCCATTGAAACTTTAAAATTAAATATTCAATACGATGTAAATGCTCTTCGATGGTGGTTTACCAACAACTTCATGGTAATGAGCCCAAAAACTAAATATGTAATTTTTAATCTATCAAGGAACATAAGTTTTATTACTCCGATAAAATACCACCAAACAAACTGCCAATCTACAAATTGTGATTGTCCTGTTGTTGAGCAAGTAGAGGAAATTAAATATCTGGGATTACACTTAGACTCAAAGATAAATTGGAAACGCCATATAGATTATGTTAAGAATAAACTAATACAATACGTCAGGATATTTTATATGTTAAAAAATATGTGTAATCAACGCCTACTCAGAAATATTTATTATGCGATGATAAATTGTAAATTGGAGTATGGTTTAGCTATCTATGGAGGAGCTTACTTTTCGTCAATTAAGCCATTAATTGTCTTGCAAAAAACCTTTATAAGGATAATTTGTAACAAATGTAGAACAGAACATGCAGCACCACTATTTAAAAAGTTAGAAATTTTGCCTTTGAGAAATCTATATATGTATAAAGTTTTACGAATATTTTATAAAAGAAGTGGAGATGAGGTTGAATCTATGTCTGAAAGGAGAATAACATTAAGAAATAGGTATAATGCAATAGTTCCAAAACCAAATTTAACAGCTTTCAAGAAATTTTATTTATACCTTGCACCTAAAATGTTTAATGCTCTACCATCCAATCTCAAAACCATCTCAGAAGCAGATTTTTCTAGGCAGCTGTGGCCTTATTTATTATGTTTGGAAAATGCTGAAATGTACTTTTATGGAATTTAGTATATATACAGTAGTATAGAAGTGACTAATATAGATAATAAGTAATATAAATACTTACTCTGTTGTATCATTTTTGTTTGTAAGTGTATTGACTTTTACTCTGTACTGAAGAAAGAAGATCACTGTGTAGAACTCACTCTCACTGTATATATTATAACCAAGTGATATAAGTGACCGGACAAAACCGCCTCTTCGATTTTTAGAACATAAGATAGTGTATAAATCCACCAACATAGGTTTTTAACCTAAGGTGGTTATTGTTTTTTTCTCTTTTCATGTGTAAATGTATTTTGTGTTGTGTATGGAAAAAACAATAAAGATTTCTAAAAAAAAAAAAAATGTTCTATAGGCCAGAGTTAAGCCGTGAGGGTTCAATTCTTTCTTTAGTGTGTACTGTAGGCTATTGCTGTATTCCACAGAGACAAAACGTTTATGAACTGTTGTAATATTACTAGGAGAGGGTTTTCGGTTTTGTTTATTAATTATCCTATCAACGATGGAACTTCTATAACCATTTGCGACGGCGATATATTTGATTATATTTATTTCCTTTTGGTAATCCTCGTCAGATAGTGGCATAGATAGTAGACGATGAACCATACTGTTATAAGCAGCCATTTTGTGGGTTTCAGGGTGGTATGAAGTATAGTGGATAGTATGGTCGGTTGCTGTAGGCTTTCTGTAAATATTGTAGTAGAGTTTGCCATAGTTTTTGGTAATGGTTGTATCTAAAAAAATAATACTATTGTTCTCTTCAGTTTCCAGAGTAAATTTGAGGTTTTTTGTTATGTTGTTCAAATAATTTTTAAGGAGTTCTAACTGTCTTTTGTTTCCAGCGAAAATTAAAAAAGTGTCGTCAACATATCGGAAGTAGGCTTTTATCTTCGGGGCATACTTGTTCTTATCAGAGAAAATGTGGGTGTTCTCGATGTGGTTCAAATAAACCTCTGATAATATGCTTGACAAAGGTGACCCCATAGCTAAGCCATTAGTTTGTTTGTAGTATTTGCCGTCAAAATGGAAATAGTTCTGTTCTAAGACCAGTTCTAGTAGGGAGATTAATTCATTAATTTGCTCAGATGTTAAGTTAGGATTCAGTGACAGATTTTCTTTAATTACATTCAATGTCGTATTTACAGGCACATTAGTAAACAAATTAACGATGTCGAAAGATGCCATCATCATATGGTTGTCAATTTGGTGGTTACAAAACTTTTGTAACTGTGTTTTAAAACTGTGACGTGACAACATGAGTCAAAAAACTTCAAGTTTGTATATGGATCTGATGATGGTATAACAAATACCGAAACGCGTAATCCTGTTGGATATTTAAGGACCACTAAAGGCAGTCTGCAGGTATTGTAACCTTCTTATTTTGATTATAATTAACAGCTAAATTGTATTGCTAATAATTCACTTAAGCAATCTGATAATTTTACCAGGTACCAAGCAGGAAAACGTTATACGATAGGCCAAGGAAACAAGACTCGAGTTTGGTTTATAAAATGTAGTAGTCTAAATACTGAATGTTTTCTAATAAATCAGACAATGACATATACTAAATTAATTTATTTGATTTTAAATTAACATTCTTTCGTAAATTAAAACAACCTGCCCCCTAATTAACAACATGCCAGTCTGTTTGTTTTGACATGTGAACATTAAACACATGATCACAGTCACTACAGCCAAAAAGGTTCATCCTTAAAGATATTCCAACATAACTTAACCACTTCTAGCTAAAAAATCCAACTGTAGGCCTACATATTTTTGGTCGAATTTTCGACCACTGGACGGTAACTAGTAAAGATAAATCACCAAGACTTGTAGGAGATATGCGTAAAGTTATTAACATGTTAAAGAACTGCGTATACCCAACTCCATAGGTTAATCTAGTCTTAAATTGTCTAAACAAAGCCAACACATTTACAAAATTAGATCTCAAAGGAGCCTTTCATCAATTGTTAGTAAGAGAAGAGGATCGAAATTTACTAGCTATAAAAACTCAAGACAGGCTTTTAAGATATAAAAGATTAACAATGGGACTTAAGGTTTCCACAGCCTTGTTCAGTAAGGCATTACTGGCATTATTAAACAAACACTTGTACAACAAAGTTATAGCTTATATAGATGATGTGATAGTTTATGGGACAACTTTCGATCAAGAAATAGAGAATTTAGCAACATTTTAGAGATTTTAAATAAGGCAAATTTAAAGCTTAACACACAGAAATGCAAGTTTTTATTTGAAAAGGTAGACATATTAGGATATACCGTGTCTAAAGAAGGAATTTTACCGCAAGAATCTACGGTTAAAGCCATCCAGGAATTTAAAAGGCCAGACTGCATAAGACGTGTACGTCAATTTCTAGGAGCGTCATAGTTTTTTAGAAAACACATAAAGAACTATGCTCAAATAACGTTACATCAAACAGAACTAATTAAACAATCAAATCAAAATTTGCCTTTTAAATGGAAAGATGATTGCGAAAAAGCTTTCAATGAAATCAAACAAACTTTAACAAATCCACCAATCCTTTCACATTTTAGGGAAGATTGGGAAACAGTAATATTTGTTTGACAGCTCATTATTTGCACTTAGTGCTTGCATGCTACGAATTAACCCTGAAAATAATACAATGCATCCTATTGCATATCTATCTAGAAAATACACTGACACTGAGAAGAGGTACACTAACGCTAAAAGAGAGATGCTAGCTCTTACGTTACTCTTACGCTACTCTTACGTACTCTTATGCTAGCTCTTACTCTTAAGTTACGCGGTTAACTACTGGAGAGAATTCACTTTAGGTAGACAAACTACAGTTTTCACCGACTGTCAAGCACTCATACATTACAAAAATTTCAAGAACACTTCTTCACGCCTAAATCGTTTAGCTCTTTCTTTGGTCGACTATGACATTATTGTAAAATATAAACAAGGAACTTCAAATTTATTAGCAGACAGTCTTTCAAGAAACCCACCTGAGGAAATAATAGATCAGGAATTAATTGAACTAACTTTAAATAGACAGGAAATTGAAACCGAAAACTTTGAAGAACTTCAAGCAAAAGATCCGTATTTAAAACAAATTAAGTTAGCTAAACTATCACCAGATTCTGTTCCCAAGAAAATAAGACATGAATCCAGAAAATATGTAGAGCGAGATAGCATAATATTGTATTACAAGCATTTTAACTGAAGTAACACTGAACATTTATTAGCAATACCTCAGGAGAAGGTTAACGACATATTGAAAACTTTTCACGATAACATTTTATCAGGAGGACATTTTTCGAATTTTAAAACTGCAAAGAAAAGAAAATCTCGTTATTATTGGCCTAACATGAATCAAGACATTGAACACTACACAAAAACATGTGAACAATGTCAGTTTAGGCGATCTCCCACATATAAGCAATATGGTAAATTAAATCCCCAAATACCTCCAATAGCACCATTTGAAAGGATTATTATACACTTTTTAGGGCCAATAACGCAAAGTCATGGATACAAATACATTTTAATCATCACAGACCCTACCACTAGAATGGTATACACGCGTGCAACACGAGCCGCGGATTGTAAAACCGTAGCTAAAGTACTGCTAGATCTGTTTTGTTAATATGGTGTGCTAAAAAACATAACCCACGACCAGGGAACACACTTCATGGGACAAGTTCTTAAACAGTTGTTACAAAGTTTAGGGATAGAGCAAAAAGCTAGCCCCTATGCACAACGAGTTCAAGGTTTAACTGAAAGAGCCAATTTAGTAATTAAAACAGCAATTTCCCACTACATTGAGGAAAATCCACACAATTGGTCCGACATTTTGAAGTATGTTACACTTGCCTATAATACTACCATAGCACAGGTTACACGCCATTTTACTTAAATTTCGCACGAGAAGCTAGACATCCATCTGATTACATCTATACACACGAAGATCAGGACACGGACATCGTAAAAGCAATCAAACTAATTCACAAAATTAGGACAGAGGTTCCCAAAATCTTAGAAAAAGCCCAAAATAAGCAAAAATCTTTCTTTGATAAAAAAAAAGAGATTTAGACTTACAGCCAGGGGATGAGATATTAATTAAATATGCTACTGATCACACAAAGAAATATAGCAAATTTCAAAACTGTTTCAAGGGGCCATATCACATTACCAGGAAAATAAATGATTTGACCTACATGGTAGCTCTAGAAAAAAGAGGTAGATTGTGTGAAGAGCCGGTACATGTACAAAATACTAAGCCATTTCATAGAAGATAAATACATATTATTAACGTTTAGCCCTAACTAGCATCTTTAAGCTTGTAAATAATCATCATGTTGGGAGAAAAAGGAAAATATTATTTAATTTACATCAAATCCTGAAGAGTATTATAATTCACAGCGTTATAGTTAATAACGACACAAATAAAAATGTTTAATAAAGTCATAAATGGAAGTTACTGTACGATAATTTATAAATAAAATACGTGACATTACGAGAGGAATACATTTATCAACTCATAGCAATTATAAAACGATCAGCATAAACGAGAAGAACAATAGCCTACCCATCGTGTAAATATCCAATTGATACACAAGAAACAACACAGCAAGAAACACGAAACCTGATGCACAAACAATAAGAAATCAAATAACGCACATAGCTTCACACGCGAAACGGAACAAACATCTCACTGAGTTCTCAAGCTTGGACGACAAAGACAGGAGCTTCATGACTCCAGCAGAAATAATAATATCTTATGGTCTCGTATATATACAGGACGGACACACGAAAACACGAATACACGAAAACATTTAGAGCGCGTGCACGGCTTGAAAACTGACGACCGACTGTTCAATCCTGGTCACTGCAGGAGTTACGTGGATGACTGGAACAGCTGATAACACGGTGTGCCAACGTTATCTACTCAAATTATTACTTTCCTGTTTGATTTATATTATTCTCTCAAAAATTGGATTGGCTGCTGAATTTGTTTGGGAGTTAATTACTAAGTTGGGTTCTTTAGTTGTACTGCTGTAGATATGGAAATTTTCGATGCAATTAAGTTTGTGACTTTTATTGCCAATATTAGTCCAGTGCAATTAGCTCGAAAATGGCAAAATTTGGGAAATAAAAAAAAGTTGAAACCTGTTGGAACTCATTTATTAAGGTCTCCTGAACCCACAGAAGAAAGTCCCAGAAAATATCATGGGGACTTTTCCACCATTTTGAAAAATAAGTCGGCCATGTTGAATTTATGCAAGCGTTTACGGAAATGGGTGTTACTAGTAAACTAATAGACTTAAAAACCTCCTGTTTGCATAAAAATGTCTTGTAAACTCCAGGCTAGATATTAAATATAAAAATTACCCAGCCGCAGCAAACCTGCAGATTAAGCGAATTTCCACTTGCCTGAATTTATTTTAAATTAAATCTATTTAAATAACATTAGGTTTAACGAGTACCTAAGTTTGCTGTTACAGGTAGCCTAATAAAATGTGTTTTTAGTAAAATATTAGTAGATTAATATAAAAAGATAAATCTTCCATGCTTAATCAATATATTTCCATAAACAAGCAAACTACAACATTTTACAATATTCCCCATAAGAATAACAAAGGAAATTTTAAATTTGCAGTTTTTTTTTAATTTTCTCCATAACCATTAAACGTACAAAAACATTTTGGGATACTGAATTGTTTGTTTTTTGTACGCTATTTAAATGTCCTGGAGAAATTAGAAAATTTTGTGCTTTGACGTTCATAAATTTTAAAAACAAATTTGTATCCCATAAAACCACGTTGTTAAACCCTGTTCCCATAGTCTGATCATGCTGGTTCGCGAAATCATTCAATTTTATCCCGCTTTACACCTTCACACCAAATTTGGTTAAAATCAAACAAAAATTACTCAAGGCTACTTCCCTATAGAGAAATTCACTAAATATGTGTTACTTTATTTTTTATACTTTTATTTACTAACCTAAAACTTATTTATTTTTACATATTGTAACTAATAATTAGCATTTTTCACCAAGTATCCTTTTGGTTTGCTGTTATAAGGAAAACTTTTAATACAAATTGTAGAGAATAAAATCTTTCAAATACACTAAAAGGCTTTACCTAAATATTTTAACCATCCTACTCAAGAACCAATAGAAGCATTCGATACATTTTCGCTCAGCCGCTTGACGGCCCGGCCGTTTTCGTCACATTTCCCTTAAAGCTCCAAAATTTTTGTTTGAACGTTGTGGATATAGTAGACTGGATCATTCACTAGTTAATATTACCACTAGATTAACAGGTCGTCAAGTTTATCTTCAGTAACTGGTAGTTGTATTACCGCACCCAAATCCTGCACAGTGTCCGCTCATATGTGAATAAGATAACGAGCTTCTTCGGCCAAAACAATACTTCTCGCAATTTCCTTTGCAGTTGCAGAATATAAGATTAAGTAGATTTTGATGAGCAGGTTGTTGATGAGTTGTTACAGGTATTAGACACTGACTAGCACTTAGTTTCCAGCCCCAGTCCGTAGCTGGGAGATTAACACCTTTCCACTGCTGAATTTGATGATAAGCCCTCAGGGTGTATTGGAGGGCTGCTGCTTTGGTTGGGGGAATAGAGACGAGGTTGGATTTACACTAAGTCTCTGCTTTGCTATCGTTCTTATGTACATGCGGTGCCTTGCAATGTTAAGGTCAGTTAACACCATATATTTTGGCTATACTGACGGATTCCCGAAGTCCTGCGTCGTTTTGGAGCTTCTTCTATGCGGTTTTTTTCCTTTGCTGAATATGGCATAGGTTGTATCGCAACCTGCGTGAATGCGGGTAGCAGGAAAAGAAAATATTGTAACTCACCTAAACCTTCTTGCAGTTTCCTAATATTAAAAATGAGGTAAGGTTTGTTTCCTTTGGCAGGAATGAGCATGAATACGTTGCATCGAGTGAGAGTAATCAACAATATACGAAGGTCTCTTTTTTTGTCCCACTAGTACCAAAGTCTTTGTTGGGGAAATATGCAGAGCTGTTGAAACAATGAGAGTGTCTGCGGAGATGTAACTTGTGAAACCTGGCATCCCACGTTTGTGAGGTGTACAGAAAATAGAGCAATAAATATTGATTTGTTGGTGGGGTAGCGGGGAACTCTTTTTTAAATTTTTGTATTACCAAATTATCCTCATTTTACTCATTTTATACCCTAAAAACTCAAAATTTCCCAATTTCTCTCTAGACCTTTTTAAAGAGATTAAAAAACAAATAATTTAGTATATCATAGTGTTTTTTACGGTTAATGGTTATGGAGAAAATTTAAAAAAACTGTAAATTTTAACAAGGGGGTTGTATGGGACAGAAATTTGTTTTTAAAATTTTTGACTGTCAAAACACAAAATTTCCTAATTTCACTCTAGAAAATTTAAATTGCGTACAAAAAACAAACAATTCAGTACCCCAAAATGTTTTTGTACGGTTATTGGTTATGGAGAAAATTAAAAAAACTGCAAATTTATAATATCCTAAGTTATTCTTAAGGAGAATATTGTAAAATGTTGTAGTTTGCTTGTTTATGGTAATATATTAATTAAACATGGAAAATTTATCCATTTTATATTAATCTACTAATATTTTACTGAAAACACATTTTATTAAGCTACCTGTAACAGCAAAGTTAGGTACTCGTTAAACCTAATGTTATTTAAATAGATTTAAATTAAAATAAATTCAGGCAAATGGAAATTCGCTTAGTCTGCAGGTTTGCTGCGGTGGGGTATTTTAATATTTAATATCTAGCCTGGAGTTTACAAGACATTTTTATGCAAACATGAGGTTTTTAAGTCAGTTAGTTTACTAGTAGGTAACACCCATTTCCGTAAACACTTGCATAAATCCAACATGGCCGACTTATTTTTCAAAATGGCGGAAAAGTCCCCATGGGATTCTTTGGGACTTTCTTCTGTGATTTCAGGAGACGTTAATAAATGTTTTCCAACAGGTTTCAAAATTTTTTTGGAATTTCCTTATTCAAATGCTATTTGCACTAGACTATATGTAGTATTTCTAAACTGTTTATGTCGGAATAATCATGGTAATACTGTTGAATATGTTCGGCATAATTTGAAGTAGGGTTGGGTTTCTTAATGGCGCTTATGTGCTCTTTATATCTGGTTTTAAAGCACCTACCAGTCTGTCCAATATAATACGAGTCACATTCACCACACTTAAGTTTGTAAACACCTGGCTTTTCCAATAATGGTGTATTCCTGTGTCGAGGAGCAGACAGCTTACGTTGGAGGCTATTACTGGTTCTGTAAGCAACTGACTAATTGTGTCTACTAAAAGGACGGGATGCTAAACGTTGGTTTAGTTTACAGAACTTCATGGCGTATTTTTTATCATCTTTATCGACTTTATTGTTGACTTCAGCAGAAAGATGCTATCAAGCAGACTCAGCATCTAGGTGCATTGCCTTTGTACGCAATCTCATTCAAACATTGTGAGATTGTATCTTTTCCGAGTACAACACTTAACATCACTACTTTTATATGAAATTATATTCAGATCAAAACATTCCCCAATTTATATTCAAACTAAAGATATTATCAAATTCAAAATAATTTTATGACTATTTATCTTGCGAAGATATCTAGTCTAAGCGCGCAGTCTAGATGCTTCATGACATTTAATAGGGTATAAACAGAAAGAATGATTAATTACAGATATAAACAATCAAACTTAAAATAGAAAGCTGTTCAATACACAAATACAATTAATTCATATGTCAATGTACACCAAGCTTTTAAGTAACATCTATTAAGAAAATGGAAATTATCAAACAACGAACTTGATCTACTTATTAACACAAATTTATACAATGAATACTGATAGGATTTCCTCTGGATCGTAAGTTTATTTATGGAATTTATGGAATATATCGTTCTTATTTAATCCATTACAATTCAAATTATGTAAACCAGTGGAGCAACAAGAGGCTACACAACAGGCTGACACCGCACAGTAGCACAATCCAATGGACGATGCGAAGACATCTTCGAGTAACTGGGGCACTAAAGATTATTTTTCGGGGACGACAAATTTTCCCCGCTAAATTTCATTTATCTGCAATGAAACAATTGCAATGCTAAAATGCTATGGAATGGGCGGGAAACAGGTCCACGACGTAGAAAGTGGTGAAGGAAGTAGTCAAGGCGAGCAGTGCGGAGTGTGGGAACCGTTGGTTGCAGTTAGATTATGCATCTGCAAAACCAAAAGACTATGGGAAGGGTGGAAAACAGGTCCACGTCGTAGGAAGTAGGGAAGGAAGTGGTAAAGGCGAGAAGTTCTGAGTGTGGGAACAGTTTGTGGCAGTTAGATTAATGTACATGCCGCAATACTAAAATGCTGAGGGAAGGGAGGGAAACCGGTCCACGACGTAGGTAGTGGCGATGAAAGTGGTAAAGGCAAGTGGTACAGAGTGTAAGAACCGTTTACGGCATTTACATTCATTAGTTAGATAAACATATATTGGATTTTTAATCATTTTTAGGTGATATAATAGGGCCATCGTTAGTATGTGTTATACAGGGTGTTTTTTTTTTAAGTGTGCCACCATTGGGATCTCAGTAACTTATGCTTTTACAGCAAACTTTAAATGGGGAACATTCCCTTGTTTTTGAAGAGGTTCAAAAATAATTAAATAAATTTTTTGTAAATGACCGCCATTTTCCAATATGGCGGTCAACTTTGAAATTTCTTATGGAACACCCTATATTTTATCATGGGGGTAGAACATGCAATTTAAAAACATTTTTATACTTGACATTTTTTCGATAAACCCACTCGTTTAGGAGTTACAGCTTATGGAAAAATGACTTCCGGTATACATTTTACATCATGTAGCTCCTAAACAAGTAGGTTTATAACAAAAATGCGAAGAGTTAATAAGTCAAATAACTCTTAAAATTGCATCCACATTCCAAAAAGACCGTAAAATTCGTTAAAAATATTAATTCTATTATTTCAAAAATGGCGGCCATTTTCCAAAATGGTGGCAAACTTGAAAAGTAGAAAACTGTGTATTTTATGGTCTTTTTGGAATGTGGATGCAATTTTAAGACTTATTTGACTTATTTACTCTTTGCATTTTCGCTTTAAACCTAGCATGCTGTAGCAGTTAGGTTAAGTTAGATTAGTTTAGTTTGGCTTGGTTTTGTTTATGATAGGCCTCATAACAAATAAGGAGATAGGCTTCAATTAATCAAAGGTCGTTTTGTACAGGAAAGATGGATTTACCTCCTATCGATAACTGTTGGAAATCCATTACGTATATTACCAATGACTTTGGTTACTTAATGGATGAGAAGTTAGGATTGTCGTTGACTAAGATTTGGTTGATTTGCCCATACAAATAACATTGTGTTCACCAGTGACACCGGTAAGTAGGCTAGGTGCGGGTGGACTTTTCCATTATTGCGCTCACGTTGACTCATCCCGTTACACGCGGAATAAGCGTACTACTAGTATATAAAATATAGTCTCTAATAGTTATCTGGGAACTATTAAATTTTGCTACCTTCTACATGTTATATAATCTTTCAAACAACGAAAGATAAGCGGTTAAAGTTTTTAACCCGGAAAAAGTGTAGAATAGTCTTGTATGTATAGTAAGTTGAGTAAGCAAACAAACAAAATGCCTGTACTTTGCTAACAAACAAACCAACTTTGCTAAATACTGTACATATTTTAGAATTGACATTTTTACATTTAGAGCAGTAAAAGCAATACATATTATCAATAAACAGTGAAATTTTCACATTTATTTATTTTTAGGAATGCTTGATACTTTTTACTTATCCAAAACTAACCTTAAACTCGGTTTTGGTGATGTAGAATTCGAGGTAGAACGGCTGTCCTGGATGGAACGGAAAATTTTCTTTACTTGAACCCTGAGACCAGCCCCACTTTCCATTCATGTGGATATTACGGTATGTAAAGGTTCTTCCATTGTAACCCATCATTGGATTAAAATGGAATCCAATGTCAGAATAATCGTCATAGTCATAATAGTCATCGTCTTTTATCTTTCCAACCAAGAAGTTCACCTCAAACCTGAAATAATTGGAGGTTAGTTTGTCTGATGCCTATTTATTCAGACCAACTTAGTAAAATATAAATTAGGATTCTCTTGAATAAGACTTTAAAATCTTTTACTGTCTTGCAATACAACAACATTAAACCACGAACATAAATAAAAAGTATAAACTGCTATAACATGCCTATATATTTTACATGGAAAAAGATTGGAAAAATTAGGCTTTAAAATAACTTAAATTAGGTACCCATTTTTTCCGAAGCTCGCAAGAAAAATCCATTCAGATAGACTATTGATTTAGTTTGTCATACAATTTACAAAAAAACCTGTTAATTTTAGAATGTAGAATTTCAAAAAAGAAAAATCTGAAACTTGTTCCACACGAACAGGATTTATATAATATTTTGTTTGAATTTAATTTTTTTATACAGGTTTGTCTACAAACAATGACTTTGTTAATCCATGCTATATTTCATAGACATTAAAAATTATAATTAACCAACACTGGAATGTGAGTAACACTTTTTCACTTTAGTTCTTTTACACTTCGCGAGATAGAAACTCACAAATCATAATAGGATGAATGACTTGTGTGTTGAAAACCAGTTATAATTATTTCAAAGACTTATCAAAATTACTAAAGATAATTTCAATTTAAATTTGTTTACGCCATTTTAGAATTTTTATGGTTTTTCTAAAGGGAAAATGTAAACCGTGATCTTGTAACGATCCTCCTTTCCTAGCCTACTTGTAGTTTGCATCAATAATTAGCAGCCAAGTGACAAATTGTCACCTGGGTCCAGAATTGACTTTGCTAAGGATAAACAAGGAACATTCAGATTTGAAGTCAAGTACTGTAACTACTCAGCTACTCAGACAATCAATCCATCCATTATAATATTTCACCTGTGGGCAAAGTGATCAAGTAATTAAGTAATGATTATTTTACAATGGGATTTAAGTATAAATATTTTGAAAAGAAAGAAAAGTTTATCTTACCATTTAGCATTGTCATTCAATGACCCTTCAACTACAACAGAAGACTGTTCATAAAGTTGAGACGTCAGCTTGTATACCATAAATATTCTCTAAAAACAATTACTTTATTAATACAGTATAACATTGACAACGAGATTGTTGATAGCATGAAATCCATAAAAGTGTTATTATTTTATTTCCCTAATATTTATTTTCAACCGACTTCCCCACTACCAACAAAAGGAGGAGGTTCTCAATTTGATTTTTTGTGGCAATTTTTTATGTATGTTCACCAATTTCTCTGTGATTCTTTTACCGATCAGCGTGGTTCCGCCACTAAAATAACCAGGAGAGTTTCTATTTGGTACCATATATAGCATTATGTGTGTAGTATTTGTTTCGGTGAAAAATACTGAAAATCTCAAATATTCAAAATTTTTCTTTTGTTTATATTTGTGCAGAGGAGGCATTAATTAAATAATAACAATAATAATAATCCTACAGCTGTTAGTTAAAGCCATTTAAATGAAGCTACATAAAAATCTTCATGAAACAGTTGTTTTATATTGATTAATAAACTATTTCTTGCCATGGAGCCTAAATAAATTACATTGCAAAAATGAATTTCGTTTTGGTTACTATAAAAAAGGTATTTCAACGTTTGACCTGATTTGTGTATAATTTTGTTTTGATTATTGAATATTCTGACTTATAAAAACATAGTGAATATCTGCTGTATAATATTGACAAATAAAAGTGTATTGTAAAAACCAAATCATTTGATAAAAAAGGTCCAAATATAAATTAAAAGCAATTATTCCCTGCACGACCTAAGAAGTGTGAGAGTGCATATGTGGCGTGTCACCGTCCCTAAATTAAGTGTACCTAATATTTAGTTAAAATTGTCCATCAAAATATAGGTGTGTTAGGAAGAACTTTAATTTACTTTTAGCTGAACTTGAAGCTACCAGCCTGTATCCAGATACAATTGTTTTGAGCGAAGTTTGGATTATGTCAAATGAAACTTGTTTGTATGATATACCAAACTATAAATTGTATGCTAACTGTAATGACGGTTATCGAGCAGGAGGTGTCATTATTTATGTCAAACAAAATATTAAGGTTTTAAACTGTCATAATGTCCAATCCAATACTGCCGATCTAATTAAAATTAATATTAATGTCAATGGTCAGGATTTTCATATATTTTCCTTCTACAGACTGCATTTGTTTTCAAAAGAAATATTTATTGACGAACTTGGACGAACTGACTATTGAAAGAAATTTGAGAGGTAATAAAAATGTCATTTTTATTGGTGATTTGAACATTAACTTACTTGAGAATAAGTTAACAACAGACGAATATCTAAATGTACTAGCCTTAAGTGGATTAGAATGTATGAGTATTGAAGCTACAAGAGTAATTCCTGGTTTTGAATCATGTCATTTTGTAATAATGCCTAAAAAATGTCATTTTGTTTTGTTGTATCTATTTGTAACTATTTGGGAAAATAAACATTATTCTTATTCTTCTTATTCTTAGTTGTATTTTTTTTTGCTTATGTATTTATGTTGTAACAGGTTCCTTAGTTCTTTACGGCCTTTAGGCTTATCTAACGGTGAATCACGTGATTTCAATACAAGTGTAAAAACAAAGATACGCATTGAAGTGACTTGATCCCGTATTGGAATAGGGAAGAGGCACGCGGACATTATCATCTAGGTATTAATCGCGCTTCACCTATCATACTGTTCTTATCATTTCTCAAAGTCTATATATATACACGCACATTGTTCTATAATATTCAAATACATTTTAAATTCAAGTTTTCAGCATCAAATCTCTTATTTTATTTTCATCATCCCAAGTAATTATTTTATCATCTCATTTTATCTCCGTTGTGTCATTAGGGCCTACTCTCCCTTAATTAGAGTAGTGGTGGCAGCGATACCTCCTGTAGACCCTTGGACTATGGACTTTACTCGCATAAGAAAGTATTTAAGTATAACCACTCACGTTTACCAGTTCCAAGTTCACCTTCGCATCAGCCTGATCAATTGAATTGTCATCATAGGATAAATGCAACTAACAGTCATCAGCATAGGCGTGCACATTGCAGTTGTGTACGCTACTGGAAAGGTCTGCAGCGTACAAGGTGAATAAAACGGGACCTAGAAAGCTCCCCTGCGGCACCCCCTGACTTTGTCAAGGGTACATGAGACATCAGTTTCCGCTCTAGTCTTATTTTATACTTTTTCAAATACGTCTGCACCCAAGCAATTATATTATCCATGAATTTAAGATGTCCTTCATTACTCATTAGCAAGTAGTAAACTGTAGCTTATGAAGTCAACCACCTGAGAATAGTCAAGCATTAATACAGAGCTATACCTGCCTTGATTCTACGTCCCAAACAAGTCTGCAAACATATTTGCCAGCGCATTTCAGGTACTATTCTAAATTCTGACTGCAGTATAGGAAGTAATTGTTCTTTTTCTACACGTTCTAAATTTGGTTTTATTGCTAATGTTTCTAGTACTTTTGAAATGACTTGCCAGCCATTTGCCATTTACTTAATCAAGATGTTGCTGTGATCGTGGGAAACGACGACGATGTCTACACAACCACGGAAGACAATCAAATTTGCGGTGGTCAAGGAAGACGATGATGGTTATTCCATTATGGCAGAGATGATCGGGAGTTTGAAGTGATCACAGGAGACGATATTGATGTCAAAACGACCGGGGGAAGGGGAATTCCTCCAGGATAATCAGAATTTCGGCGAGACCGCGGGAGCTTATCATACATTTGCCGTGAACAAGAAGGACGATGATGATATCTACATGACCGTGGAAGGTGGTTAGAATATTGCCGTGATTATGGCAATATGTCCACGACTGTGGGAAATGATATTAAGGCATATACCAGTATATTACCTCATACGCGCGGTCGATCTCCATCATAGGATGTCCAACGTCCGTCTGCACTCTAACCACTGGTTTTGCCTAAAATTCAGATAAATAAAAAAACCTAAAATTAATTGTTTTAGAATGGACAAAAACTCAAGTCTTTTCGTTAGCCAGAACGTTAAGCCATGATTACGTTGCACCGCCGAGTGTTATGACTAATTTTTTTATTCAAGTCTTTCAAGGTTTGTACCAAGCCTATTCGCATTTATATATAAATCGTTCAAGCCTACGTCTTTTAAAAATGTCGGGGAGTGTCAAAAAATCAACATTTCCAAAACACGTACTATATAAAGCTTGAACAGTAAAAAAAAAGGTATGACACTAGTTGGCGGAACGTAGGCATGGCTCAACGTAGACAATTTGTTATGTATATTATAAAGAGAACAATAAATATAGAACAATAAATAAATTATCCTAACAAAATTTAAAATTAAGTTAAACAAAAAGTGTGTTGATACCTTTTCTAAATTGTTTACAATATTCATATCCAATATTCTTTGTAGTATGTTCATAACCTTGTTTACTAACATTCAGTGTATATCTATATATGAAGGTAAGAGTGTATCTAGGTAACGTTTAAAGGTTAAATTTAAAGTTAATTTAATTTACCTGTCATAACCTAACAAAACATGCTGATAACGAAAAAATCTAAGATTATCAAAAAAATAGTTCTGTTTATAAAATAAAATTTAAATGACTCAAATTTAATTATATATTTTTTTTATAAAATAAACTGTCATAATCTAACCAAACTTGCTGATAATGAACAAATCGAATGAAGGTTTACTAATGGAAAAAATAGTTCTGTTCATTAAATAAAATTAAAAATGCCTCAAATTCAATTACTGTATATGATTTTTTTTATTATATATAACTAAACCATCTATCATAACCTAACCAAACTTGCTGCTAATGAAAATATCTAATAAAAATACCCCCGCCGCAGCAAACCTGCCGACTAAGCGAATTTCCATTTGTCTGAATTGATTTTCAGTTAAATATATTTTAATAACATTAGGTTTAACGAGTACCTAGGTTTGCTGCTACAAGGAACAAAGTGTGTTTTTGAGTAGAATATTGATAGCTTAGTACAAAATAAATAAATTTGCCAAGTTTGATCAAAATATATCCATAAACAAGCAAATTACAACATTTGACAATATTCTCCATAAGAATAACATGGGAATTTTAAATTTACAATTTTTTTAATTTTCTCCGTTACTAATAATCGAACAAAAATACTTTTATATACTAAATTATTTGTTTTTTTAAGCTCTTTAAAAAAGTTTAAAGAGAAATTGGGAAATTTTGTGTTTTGAGGGTCAAAAGTGAGAAAAACAAATTTTTACCCCATAAAACCCCCCCTAAAGCCCCGTTCCCATTGTCCGATCATGCTGGTTCGCGAACTCATTCAAGTTTATCTCGCTTTACACCTTTAAACCAAATTTCATCAAAATCGGACCAAAATTACTCAAGTTATCGCGTTCACGGACGTATCTATATATATAAAATCCAATGTATGTTTGTATGTTTGTCCTTTATGGACTCCAAAACCGCTGGACAGATTGTAATGAAACTTTCAGGCATTATTAAGCATTATTCAAGGATGGTTTGTGTGAAGTTTAGTGCAGATCCGTGAAAAGGGCTCCGCCACAGTGGCTCTGGAGTTTCCCATGTTAACCTTATGAGTAGGTACTCATATTTAAATGGAATTAAAGAATCTTAACAGCTGGTTCAACTAAAGAATTTGATTCTGTGATGTTCATTAGCATTAAAAAGTTAATAGGCTTACCAACAGGGTGCAGCACCATTATTTTTTTAAATTTATGACAACAGTTAATATGCAACCAAAAGGTGAGTGAGCGTAGCGAACGAACTTCAACCTGGAGGCGAGTTAGCGTAGCGAACGAGCTAACCTGAAGGCAAGTGAGCGCAGCGAACGAGCTCCAACCTAAAGGTGAGTGAGCGTAGCGAACGAACTTCAACCAGGACGTGATTGAGCCATTGCGAACGAGCTCTCTTGAAAATGAACGAGCATTTGACATAAAACCACATTAGGACAGGACGACGTCTATCGGGCCAGCTAGTATATATATATATATATAAATCTATATATATATATATATATATATATATATATATATATAAATACATATATAAAAATTTGGACGAATGGTGTTTTTGGCCTCCGGGGACATCAAAATGAAAAAGTAAATCGGTCCCGGGTCTAGGTCTTACCGTGCCACATACGGTAATAGCTACTTCCCTATAGGGAAATTCGCTAAAATCAGTGCCTCCGATGGGTTTCGAACCGGCTACCTTCAAAACGTGAGCTTGATGCGCTACCCACTACACCACCGTGACGATGGCTCTGCATCGTCACGTTGCGATAATGGAGTTCGCTCAAGTGGTGGTTTTCTGTCGGGAGGGATAGTTCTAAAACTTAATAGCTATTTACCTTATAAGTGTAGTAAGAGCGGTTTTACATCACGCAGGTGAATGTTGTGCAACGAGCGGACGTGAGCTGCATATTCACCTAAAACACGCTCTTGTGTAACGTACAGATTTTTACCTGACCCGACAATATACAGGGGGTTACGTATAACTTTTTTAATATTCATTTCACTCATCTTCTAACAGTTAAGTTCTTTACAAACAACTAGCTGGCCCGACAGACGTCGTCCTGTCCTAATGTGGTTTTATGTCAAATGCTCGTTCATTTTCAAGATGAGCTCGTTCGCATGGCTCAATCACGTCCTGGTTGAAGTTCGTTCGCTACGCTCACTCACCTTTAGGTTGGAGCTCGTTCGCTGCGCTCACTTGCCTTCATTTACATTTGACAACAATTCGAAAAAAAAATGGAATAGAAACCTATTTGATAGCTCTCATTTGTTATGCAAAGATTTGTTTTTAAAAATTAGGTTATCATCACAACAGCTGTTTCCTTAATTTAATTTAATAAAGAAATGACAAACATGGCATAATAAACAAAATAAAACCTTCTTCCATAAGATTAACATGTAAACTGCAAAGGGCCATAGGACGCTTCCCTTAAGGGTTTTTGAAACGGAAACAGGCTATTATGTTATTCTAGTACCAAAGGAATATTCCTGTAAATTTTCATGCCAATTGGTTCAGTAGTTTTCTAGTTATAAACGCTGTAACTAACACAACTTTCTTTTATATATTAAGACTAGCAGTTACCCGGCGCGCGTTGCTGCGCCCAAATAAAGTTGTTTACAGAAATACATCATGATAGTTTTTAATAAAAAAATAGTGAATGAAATAGAAAATACAATCAATTTCATTGTAAGGCCAAAGGATAAACAATGTTTCTTGTCTTTTGATTTGGTGTATAAATGTACAAATTTTCAGGAGTACCAACTCGTGAGCATGCCACGTATAACTGGCCATGTGAAAAACAGGAATTTTCCAAATTTAAGCCTGCAGTAGTCAAAGATTGCCCTTGTGCCTTATTGATCGTAATGGCAAATGCAAGACGTACTGGAAATTGTAGTCGCTTAAAATCGAATGGCAAATCTGAGGAAATCATTGGTATTCGTGGGATACTTCTTCTCCTTTGAACTTTCCATTTATAATGGTTGCTTCAATCAAATTTCGAGTCAATTTCTTTATTGTCAGTCTTGTACCATTACAAAGCTTTGGTGGATTCAAGTTTCTTATAATTATAATTGGCGATCCTAATTTCAATGTAAGTAAGTGGGGTGGCATCCCTGGTGACTCCGTTGAATTCAAAAGTTCGACTGGATAGTTTACCGCTTGTCCTTCATCTATTACTGAGTCAACCGATTTGTATTTGATCAATTCTCCAGGCAATTTCAATTGAATTTGATCATTTAGTTTGTTGACGTCATCATTTTTGGGAGCCATAATTGCCCGCTCACAAAGCCAATCTGGATTTTTGAAGTTGGTTGTTAAATTCGGAAATACCATCTCTACAACTGATTGAATATTAGGCTGCATTTTACAAAACTGTGATGGAAACGTAATCTCGTCAGTTGTCCGGTCGATTTCAATTTTGCCATTTCCCAAGTCCAAAAGTTGTTTTGAAAATGTTTCTGCAGAGTCCTCTTTCAATAAATGCACACACATGTTTGTTGAGAGAGTGATTTTTTTCAACATGATACCACAAAAAGGATGCCTTTAGGCACGCGTTCAGCTCATCCGCAGGTGTTGATCGTGGTATAACAGGCAAAGTTTGGCGAAAATCCCCAGCAAGAAGGATTAGAGCGCCTCCCATTGGTTCGGGGTTTCCTCGGAAATCCTTTAGAGTGCGGTCAAGTGCCTCAAGTGATTTTTTGTGGGCCATCGTACATTCGTCCCATATAATAATTTTACTTGTTTTAAGCACTGTAGCCATCCCTGAATTTGTTCTGATGTTGCAGGTTGGGGTTTCTGTCTGATTCAAATTCAATGGGAGCTTGAGTGTCGAATGTGCCGTTCGTCCTCCATCCAGAAGTGTTGAAGCGATTCCCGATGACGCTACTGCAAGTGCTATTCCATTGTGCATTCGGATTGAAGCCAGAATTAAATTTATGAGGAAAGTTTTCCCTGTGCCACCTGGAGCATCAAGGAAAAAAATTCCACCACTTTCATTGTCTACACGTTGCATTATTTCGTCGTAGGCATTTCTTTGATCTGGAACCAAAAGTCTTCTATTTGTTTCTACGATTTGTCGTAGTTCATTTATGTCAAATTGTTGTTCTCTTACCAGATCATTATCTTGCAAGTCTGTTCTTTCTCGTACTGGTGCCGGCATACCAAATTGACTTAGGACTTTGTTGTTGATCGTTATGCAAACATTCTCAATAAGTAATAGCGCTCCATTGAAAATTTCATTAGAATATTCCACATTTGGATTAGTCCGGCGTGATTGCCGAAGAATGTCTTCGCTGAGGCTTTCACGATGCATTTCCCAAAGTTCTCAAGGATTCGAAGGTGAACAGGTTGTCAAAATTATAGCGAACAAATTTCGAATTTGATTAGGATGACAAGAAAGTGATGCTTCTGTAAGCGTTATATTCCAATGGTTGTCATTTTCAAGTAAGCCTAGCTCATAACATGCCTCTCTATAAGTTTGATATTCTACGCCATTCACAGTTTTCAAGGCAGAGAATGATGTTGGGCCTGTAATAGTATGCAATAGTAATCGTAAGTAATAGCATTCTGCATTATTTGGGTGAACTGTGTACACGCGTCCTAGAGCATCTGACAAATATATACCACCATATTCTGGAACAATTGCACCTCGCTTCCTTCTGACGAACTGTTTTGTCGAAGGATTCCAAGTGTAATATTTTGGCACTTCGTGATACAACAATGTCTTTGCAAAGTCGTCGGATTCACACAATTGAAAAAAAGCCGTCAGTGAAGTGTTCTGTGGTTGTGCAGCTTTGCTTTGCACATTTTGATTGATAAAATATACTCGCTGGCCATTTTCTAAGTGAACAGAGAGATGTTGAACAGTTGGATAGCGTTCATGGATCTCGAATCCAAAAATACGCCATGCGGCTTCATTACTACTGATGTAGCGTCCCATTTGGAATTGTGTAATTTCGTCACCTTGATTCGATAGTCCAAAAACTGCCATATCACTACCCTTCTGGACGTACTTACAAATGTATTTGATTGATTTTACAGAACTGCAATACTCTACATTAATGTGGGCGTCGAACATTTTCGAAAGCAATGGTGAGTACGGCACAACCCATCGGTTGTCGATGTCAACATTTACATCTCCCATTTGTATAGTTATCGTGTGTCCACCATCATCGGGATTCCTCCGCCTGTACAATGGATAGCTGTCACCTCCAGTTTGAGTTTCATTGATTAGATGACGTGGATATCGTTTTGTACATCTGCCATCCTTCATACATGGTGAATTTACATTAAGCGCTCCGCATGGACCATGGATCATATGCTTCTTGATTGTATAAAAAAGTATGGGATCCTCGTCCCGATTCGGTATCTCAGCAGAAATGATTTTATCAATCTGAGCTGGACGGATTTTTGTCTTCAACCAAATCAAAATATGGGCATGAGGAAGGCCTCTTTTCTACCATTCAATTGAATATCAATTATCAATCAATTATCAATCATTAAGATGGGGACGCCACTTAGGTGCGTATTTTAACCCAAATATGAGTGAAGGATGAGTGTAGAATACATCCAGCATTGAGTTTCTCCAAAAACTTGATTCTTGACGATGACGTTTATCAGTTTAGTTAACTTTTGCTTGAATACTCGTGAGCTAAGATCATGTCTGTGAGTGGAATTTTGGCCCTCGAGAAGCAGATCTGTGATTTCATTCCACTTTGGGTTACATGTGAAGGTGATGAAAATGTCTGGGCGTCCATACTTTCGTACATAAGTCATTGAATCTTGAGCATATTCGTGCATATGCCTCGGGCTCCCTGTGTATGTTGCTGGTAGAATTACCAATTGTCCAATATCAGCAGCATTCCCATCATTGCGAATTGCATCACGCAAGTGAACGTATTCTTCAACACGCAACTTTTGTTGATTTAACCGGATGAAAAGAAGACGTTCACTTTCAATCTTTGCATACATATCAACGATAAACTGGTGGAATAGATCACGGCCTGTCAGTATGTGTAGTTTATTTCCTCTGAACGGATCATAATGCGATATGCATAATAATCCATACAGGAAACTTTCTTTGTCGTCTCTAAATTAGTTCTGGGATCAATTTGTTTTATATTGAAATGATATTCATCTTCTCCATGCGGAAATAGCATTGGGTATTGGAGAGCGTCATAAGATCGATGTGTTTCTGAAACACGTTGCAAAGTCGAATCGTGCCGTTGAATGACTATGTCTCGACGATTAAATTCGGTGCCTACCATTACAACTGCTACATCACCTGATACCGGAGCATTGAATCTTCTATCGTGTTCACCAAATGGAGTTTTGTCCGCCCATATTACAACTGCATAGTCATCTGATGGCATCTGATCAATAGCAGATTTGAATAATCGTATGAAGCTGTTGTGTTCATGAAACATAGTTTGTAAATTCAAAATTATATCAGGTCTGGTTCCAACACCAATTAACCTCCGCAGTTGGACTTCTCTTTCTTCGTTGCCAGTAAAAAATATTTGCAAAAACTTTTCATCTTCACCTGGTGAAGGAAGCAATGAACCAATTTTGTGGTAAATTTGACCCTGAACTTTAAATGTCGGCATGTAACCGGCGTTGTTTACAATGTTTGTTGCACCGAAAGAAGTCATCTGAAAACATGTGTTGTACTTACGGATGTTTTGCAGGACATGTTTAGACATAGGATCGGTTCCAGAAAAGTAACTCAGGAGTGGTTCAGGGGGCTCAGTCAATGGAGGCAAGTTAACTTTACCATTGGAACAGCACATCCCAGGAGTTTCCTTTTGGAATTTTAAGGCATTACAATGCAAACAAACTACATTCATTTAACCAATATTCACGTCACTGTGATTTTTGTAATCATAGTCTTTGTCGTAGTTAAAGGCCTCCAGCCTTAAGTCTAATCCCTCTATTCTTTGAATTATTCTTAAACGGTTAGCATTAAGTCGTTCGTTTCGCTGTTGGGCCGACTCTGTTGCTCTAGAGGCAGTCATCCGATTCCGCAACTCAAGAAGCCTTGCCTCGCGTTCTTCGTCGGTTTCGTCTTCTCTGGAGATCGATGCCCGATTTCGCTTATCCCGAAGCCGTGCCTCGCGTTCTTCGTCGGTTTCGTCTTCTCTGGAGATCGATGCCCGATTTTGCTTATCCCGAAGCCGTGCCTCGCGTTCTTCGTCGGTTTCGGCTTCTCTGGAGATCGATGCCCGATTTCGCAGATCCCGAAGCCGTGCCTCGCGTTCTTCGTCGGTTTCGGCTTCTCTGGAGATCGATGCACGATTTCGCTTATCCCGAAGCCGTGCCTCGCGTTCTTCGTCGGTTTCGGCTTCTCTGGAGATCGATGCCCGATTTCGCTTATCCCGAAGCCGTGCCTCGCGTTCTTCGTCGGTTTCGGCTTCTCTGGAGGTCGATGCACGATTTCGCAGATCCCGAAGCCGTGCCTCGCGTTCTTCGTCGGTTTCGGCTTCTCTGGAGGTCGATGCACGATTTCGCTTATCCCGAAGCCGTGCCTCGCGTTCTTCGTCGGTTTCGGCTTCTCTGGAGATCGATGCCCGATTTCGCTTATCCCGAAGCCGTGCCTCGCGTTCTTCGTCGGTTTCGGCTTCTCTGGAGGTCGATGCACGATTTCGCTTATCCCGAAGCCGTGCCTCGCGTTCTTCGTCGGTTTCGGCTTCTCTGGAGGTCGATGCACGATTTCGCAGATCCCGAAGCCGTGCCTCGCGTTCTTCGTTGTTTTCGGCTGCTATTTTTTCTGCATTTTGTTTTGATTTGGCAAGTTTTCTGCCGATTGACGCTTTTTTTGGTGGCATGTGGATAGAAGAAAATTTGTACAATGAACTATTTCAAGTTAAGTTTAAAGAAAAAAAGTAAAAATGAATTCAAGTAACACCATTTTAAACTATAACTAGGTGTACAATGCAGTTGTCTGCTTGCAATATTGAGCGGAGCCAGCATATTCAATATCAATGATTTTTTTGCATTTTAAATAGAATGCCTATTTGCAGAGGTATCCAAAGTCAATCATAAGTCAGGATTAAGTGAATGAATCGTCTACTTGCAGGAACCGTATTCTATGTTTCATCTGGTTCTCATAAATTAAATGTCTACTTGCAGTATCCAATGCCAATGATATATTTGGTTCGCATAAATGGAATGCCTATTTACAGATTCTAAAGTCAATAGTACGTATGGTTCACGTAGACGGATTGTTTACTTGTAGTATCCAAACCCAATGGTACATGTAAATGAATAGTCTACTTGCAGTATCCTCAATAAATCAATGGTCCATTTATTTTGTTCACATAAATAAAATGCCTAATTGCAGTATCCGAAGTCAATGGTAGGCTTAGGCCTACTTCTGCTTCACTTATATGGGATGTCTATGTGCAGTATTCAAAGTCAATGATACGTCGGGTTCAAGTCAACGAATTGTGTTATATTTGGTTCACATTAGTGGAATTCCTATTTGTAGACTGCAAATAGGAATTGAACATGTTCCAATCAGATAGATATTCAAAGTCTACATTAATTGCACGTCTTGCTCACATAAAATGCTGTAAGTTATTTACAGATTCCAAACGCAATATGGTGCATCAGCCTAATTCCGGCAACCCTTATTATTGGTTTAAGTCCTGTGGTCCGAATATTACCATTTCAGATTTATACCTTCCCATATGGTTGGTTACATGACTGTGCCAAATTTCCTGCAGATCGCTTAAGCCTGTCAGGTGGAGCCTGACCTGTATTTGTAAAACAAAGGCAGTGAGTGTAGTATAAGAGCTTCGCTTCACTCCGCTCAATAATTTCGATACTGCAAATGAATCATGGTAGGCCTAAGCAATACCTGTATTATTAAAAGGCAATAACGATTATTATTATATTATTATTACCCATTGTATGTAGAATTTGCTTTTCTTTATTTTTTTTTCAATGTCTTCTTTCTTCATTATTAAAAAAAGAATCATTTATTTGTACAGAAGACTTATTTGCATTGAACATTCATAAAACTCACCAATTCAATTACCTCAATAACTGTTTACCAGTATTATTGTTGTGAGGGATTGGGGTTAGCCTCACTTAGTATAGGCCTATAACTTAGGTCTAGTTTTATTTTAGCAGTTAAAAGTAAGAAATTGTCGTCAACCACTTTCAAAATTTCCCTATTGTGCAATAAAATTTATCAATACAACTATTTTATTGTCTAAGTTATACCATTTAGTCTTAAACCTTACCTGTAAACCACGTGCTTGTGATTTCATTTCGTAAAACGATTTTGTATTTTTAGCTACAAGAACATTTTTTACAAAGTTTCTTGCAAATCAAGGGCGGTGTGATTTTTGTTGGTATAATTATGTTGTAGTGTTTTTTTAATGACCTCGTTTTATCTTCTCCTTCTCCAAGCAACATAAACTTAGGCCTAATTAGTTAACTATTCATTGTTGTTAAAAAGAACAGAACCATTTTACAATTAAATATAAACGGCATGGAGTTTAATCACTCAATATAGAACTGATTGTTAATCATTTCGTATTACATACAATATACTATAATATGCTCTTTAGTATTATCCAATTTTTTCTTTTGTACTGTATTTATCATGTGGTAGATTTGTTGACTAATGTTGAGGCTCTTGTTTACTTTTTAGTGTTTACTCGCAAATAATGACATGGCGACCAATTAACCCATAAGGCCCATGTTAAATTTCCAAAAGTTTGCATTCATGTAGGGAAAAGTCCTATGGCCCGATTTGTACCGTTTCAGATTTATACCTTTCCATGGTTGGTTACTATGACTGTGTTAAATTTCATGCAGATCGCTTCAGCCGTTCAGGAGGAGTATTTGTAATAAAAAAGCAGGAGTGTAGTATAAGAGCTTCGCTCGCTTCGCTCGCTCCGCTCAATGAGCCAGCCAGTGTTTACATTTGTTTGTTTACATTTGAACAAATGACAGTTTAATGAAACTTAAATTTTTTGTATTACATCTGTTAATTTTGTAAACACTGAATTCCTAAAAATAGTTTTCTGTGCTGCACTCTGTAGAAACACTGTGGCACTATTTCAAATCATGACTAATGCTAATACAGAATGTTGTGATTATTCAAACCTACAAAACAGTTGGTGAAAGTAAACATCTGCTTTTAAATTATATTTATATGTAAACATAGTAGATCAAAAAGTCTGACATTGGCCCACTTAAAACCCTCTGGGGCAGAGCCCTTTTGACGGATCTGCACCAAACTTCACTCGAACCATCCTTGAAAGATGCTTAATAATGCCTTAAAGTTTCATTACAATCTGTCGAGTGGTTTCGGAGTCCATAACGTATATACATACACACACACATACATAGTTCCTCTTTTATAGATATAGATAGCTAGGATAGGAAAATATTTTAATGCATAACAATAAAATTCAAGCGCACAGCTAAATTCTAACGTTGAAAGTTGAGCACTTAATGTTATTTAAATGGGTCTTATTACTTCACTAGTGAGCTTTTGAAACTTTACTTCACTCGTGAAGTAAAGAAGTTGTTTTCATCACGCTTGGGATAGGGAAGTTTAACATTCGCATTAATTGGGTTGGGTAATAGCTATTTACCTTACAAGTGTAGTAAGAGCGTTTTTACATCACGAGGTTGGACGTTGTGCAACGAGCGGAAGCGAGCTGCATAATTCACCTAATAATGTGAACACGCTCTTGCGTAACGTGTGACGAACAAGATTTTACTTGACCCGACAATATACAGGGGGTTACGTATTTTTTTATTGTCAATTTCACTCATCTTCTAAGAGTAACGTTCTTTTACAAACAAAATTTAGGTCATGGAAATTCTTTAAAGCATAACAATAAAATGCAAGCGCACAGCTGATTTCTTGGGGCCTTGTCATACGAGCGCTATTGCCGTCGGCGAGTCCGCGTTTAGCCAGACGCTGAGCTCAACCAACGCCGTGTAGTCCTATTCCGCCCGAGTTTTCTTTCGCCCGGAGCCTAATTACTCCCAATTCGCCCGCGGTCACAGATTAACCCCTATAATCCTCAGCTCTACCTGCGTCAGGAGTCCTATTCCATCCACGGAGGACCCCACCCACCCCCAGATAATGTAGCTATATAAAAGCCCTCCCCTACCCATCACCCCTACCACTTTATGATCTAGAACTTTCCTTTGGGTTGAAACGCTTCAACAGTTATCTATATTGATAAATGCTTACGACATAACAGATTAATAAAATTTACTGTCCATGAACTGTTAGTTACTGTACGGTAACTGTATGTTTCTGTACGGCAAACAGAAACATATGATAACACTGCAATCCAAGACATGGCCAAACAAAGGCCACTAGTTAGCTGCTTCTAGTGTTAAATTTCCAACTGCACACCTTTGAGTTTTCTTTATTATACAATGTAAATAATTCGCCTATTGGGTCTGATGATGATTGGAGTGTCGAATCAAACTCGATCACCATTTGCCATCTTTTATGTATATTTATCGTCTGGTGAGATAATAGTATAAGAGCACAAATATATATTTTAAGTGTTATTAGACGTTTTTTTCGTATACAATGTAATATAGTAGTTCACGCAAGGAATACGTTAAGATAGTGTCGTTTACTTTATTTACGCAAGTTGCGTACACTACTTCAGTGTTACTGTATTTTGGAGTAGTGACAGTGTAAATGGACCAAAAAGTAATGACAATGTAAAGAAAAATATTGTTCGTAACTCGTCCTAAAACTAATATTTTAGTGCATTATGAAAACGCTGCTCCATCGATATTTAAAATCAATGTTTTCAAACAACAGTAATGAAAACATTGATGAAGACTTAGTATAACCTAAAATAATGCGGTCTTATTTTGAAACAATCAGAGGGTTATTTTCACAGAATGATGGTTGTTAGACAGTTATGCTTGTTTAAATTAAAATGAAAATTTACAACATCTTATGAATCCTCGTTTGAGCATTTAAATTCGTCAAGTACGGTATAAAAATTATTCTTTAACCATAGAAAAGAAACAATTTAACCTCGACTTCAGTATTGATAAAAAAAGAGATGTATTACGAAAAATTGTTTGACAAGGAAAATGTTATTCAAGATATTGTTTACATACCTTTGCCACGGTTATGTTGTCTTCTTGTCGAACCCTCTTCTTTGCGTTAGCAATAGCTTTTTTCACTTCCAACTTTGCAACGTCCGGAATACATTGATGAGCTTTTCCCTCAACACTACTTCTTCCTTAACAATCACCTTTCCGAGACAACCTCCGTTAAACGATATACTACACCACCAGATCACTTCACCAGATTTATTCTCGCGTTTTTTAATAGCCATACCCGTTGTAAATAAGACTAAGCGCACCTCTATTAGTAGTTGTGTACTCCATCGCGATGTGTAACAGTCAACGGCACATATGGAAATGAGATTTAGCTCTCATCTCCCCAAAAAGAAGCATACCGATGACGAATCCTGAATGACCACCCTCTCTTGGAAAAATGCGAAACTCTGCTATTTCTCCCCTGTTATTTCTCACGGACAACGCTTGGACATTCCAAGTCAACATCCCTCGCGCTTCATTCACATCCTGTCTGGTTATTAATAAGAAAATATTGTCGTAGGTAAAGTAGTGTACGCAACTCGCGTAAAAAGAGTAAACGACACTATCTTAACGCATTCCTTGCATAAACTACTACATTACATTGTATATGAAAAGTAAAAAAAGATAGTCTAATAACACTTAAAACTTTTGTGCTCTCATACTGTTATCTCATCAGACAATAAATTTACATAAAAGATAGCAAATGGTGATCGAGTTCGATTCGACACTCCAATCATCATCAAACCCAATAGGTGAATTATTTACATTGCATAATAAAGAAAACTCAAAGGTTTGCAGTTGGGTATTTAACACTAGAAGCCGCTAACTAGTGGCCTTTGTTTGGCCATGTCTTGGATTGCAGTGTTATCTATCATATGTTTCTGTTTGTCGTTAAACGCAATATTTTAAATAATTAAATTGTTTATTTGCACATTTTGGATAGGGAGACAAACATACAGTAACTAACAGCACATAGGTAGCAAATCTTATTAATCTGTTATGTCGTAAACATGTATCAATATCACTGTTGAAGCGTTTCAACGCAAAGGAAAGTTCCAGATTATAAAGATTTAACATATCTTTACAACGGCTTCATCAATAAGGGCACATGCCCCTTTATATTTTAATGCTTAAAACTTCGTGTTTAAACTTTAAATTAATATAAAGGAAATTCACTTGGTTTGTCTGGTTTGTCAAATAAATATTTTAAGCTTAAATAACCGAGTAGTCGGAGGTGGATAACGGGGTGATGGGTAGGGGAGGGCTTTTACATAGTTGGGGGTGGGCGGGGTCCTCTGTGGATGGAATAGGACTCCTGACGAAGGTAGAGCTGAGGATTATAGGGGATAATCTGGGACCGCGGGCGAATTGGGAGTAATTAGGTTCCGGGCGAAATAAAACTCGGGCGGAATAGGACATAACCAGCCAACGCGGACGGTCGCGCTAGCGACGCGACGCACGTGACGCACGGACCCTGTCATACGGAGCGCTAGCGCCAGCGGGACGCATTTGCCGCGTGAGCACTGGCAGAACAACTGGAACACCTTTGGAGTGATCATTACGATATTTGATACGATGTTTGATACGGAAAAATGTATTTATTTAGTTGAAAAACTGCCATCTCCGTACGATGTAAAGTCGAGTGATTACATTTATCTTCATACTTCCTGTGTTCCTGGAACTTCAGATGAAACTGTCCTGTCGACAAACGAGAATAAAGCACAGGATGGGTTCCCCATCGTTTTGGATTCTTCCGATAATACTCTTCATATTTATCTAAAATGTGCAAAAAGCTGATACAACCTAACTAGATGGTGTCCATCTTAGTAATAACATAATTGCCGCGACGGCAAATGCGCCCGGAAGACGCTACGTATGACATGTACTTTTTCCGGCGCTATCTCGACGGCATCTGCGCGACTGCAATAGCACTCGTATGACATGGCCCTAGCGTTAAACGTCGTTGGTTCCATAGAGGTAATTCTTTTTTAAGTTGAACACTCAATGTTATTTAAATGGGTTTCATTACTTCACCGAGTGAGTTTTTGAAACTTTACTTCTTTCGGGAAATAAAGAAGTTGTTTACATGACGATGATTGGGATATGGAAGTTATCATGGCGGGTTAGGTAAAAAAATAAACAGTATGGTACAACCTTTACAACTGAGATTTGCTTGAATAATCATAATCAATGAGGGTGTATTTCAACAGTTTTTACAGTAGATTTAAAGAACCGCGTTATTATCCTCCGCATTCTCATCCCGTTGTAAAGCACGGGCAAAGCAAATTAGTATTTATGAACCTGCTAGGTTTGACTTGAAACAGAATGCAGAGAAGCTGTGTTACAGAATCCTTCTTTAAAACAATGGTTTTTAACTAAAATATAATAAATTATTATAAGAATATGCTTCAAACTGAAACAAGTGATACTGTTTTATTCCTTTATGTTTTGGATTTTGGCTTGCAAAATTTTCAAAAATATAAATTTGAAGAGAATTTAGTTCCTATTCATAAAAGTTGGAGCAATTTATTAGTTGCGTTTTAGATAATAAATTCTAAAAAAATCTATTAGCTACGTAGACTTCTTTGTAAACTTACAAGAGACACCCTACTTGATTACTTGATACTTACTTCATTTTGAGACATCTTAGTTTGCCCTGGTGCCAATGCCTTTAAACAAACAAAATCGTTTGTTAATTATTGTTCTACGAAAACCGGACATTTTCGTAAAAGAATTATGTGTCAATTGATATTTTTTTCGAAATCCTAATCCAAGTAAGAGTTCACGAAAGGGAAGACACTTTTTTAGAAGAATCAAATTTTAACTTCAGAGTAATATTTTTAAAACAAAATAGGAATAATGTGAGGCATACTCTTTGGATATAGAGTTCTGATAACAGATTGGCTGTCTTTAGAATATTTCTAGTTTTATACATGTATTCTCAATAATTGTGTACCTAATTTGTAAGCGTACAGGTTTCGTTATTAACAGAAAAGTTATGTCTAATAAATTACGGTTTGCCTGTACATTGCGTAGAATCATGAAGATTCGTCATTATATCCCCAAAAAGCAGGAACAATGTCTGTCGGTCTGTTTGTCTGTATGTCATTGTGTCTGTAACGCCATAATTCTAATTTACAAGCCTACTCAGAGAAAATTATAGTAATGTACCGATCACGATTTTAATAGTTTAATTGTATTCACAGAATTGGCGAGAATGTCTTTAGATATTCAAATTTGGGCTCGGAAATAAAATAACGGACGTTCAAAACCCCAATTTTGTGAATTTTCAACTGTTCTCTTAATGTTTACTTCTTACGTACTAATCATCTGTTCAGAGACTTCGTCATCTATAAAATAACGATCAGCTGTTATGTTGTTTACAAAATACTGCAACGATCTCCGATTACGTTTCGTCAGCGAATCCATAAACAAAATATCAAGTTAAATTAATAACCTTGTGACTTTTTATAACGGAATTAATTAATTGCAAGTAAGCCTACAATAATGTGTAACTGCCAATGAAAATAAATAAATAGGCATCATCCAGGTCGGGAACCGGAGATTCTGCGTGAAACAAATTGTACTTAAGTTTTGACAACCGGAGAAAAGGCTGTGAATCAGTGTTGTTTAGGACTGAGAAACTTATATTTTTAAACATTCGGCTCCAATAGCCTACAACCGAGGCTTCCACTCGTTAACGGTATTTTAATGGCTTTCGACTACGACATTTTATGGATTAAGATATTTTAATATCTAGTTATTATGAATTAATGAGTACTTAAGACATATAGTTACAAATCAAACTGTCCAGTTTTCTTCTATATCAAATTGGTTTGTAATTAATGTTTAAAAAAAGAAATAACTTTTTTCAAATTCAAAATGAATATGAAAACCATTGATCATAATATAGTAAAACAAATTCAATATCTTTTTTTTATTGGGACTTTAGTAACAGAAAATTTAGATTATGTGTTGCTCAATTATAATTTATTTTTGTAAATGTACCAAAACTAAAAACTACTAGGTGAACCCACAAACTTACTCCACAAAATTTTACCAACATTTTATTAGAGCAGTTTAATAACCATGCTAAGCAATATTGATAAATCCTAAAACTTGCCTTCAACATGTTGATATTTGAATCAAAAGGCCCAAGTTGACCAACTGGTCCACCATGTATTTCCTCCTGGATGAGCCGCATCTTTTGTTTTAGACCTCTGATTATTCCTTGAATTTGTTCTGGATTAGGCAAATTGCCCTTTTTTAGGTCCAGGAATGGACCATGCCCATCTTCAATAGAGGGTCCCATTCCATCGCCAGGAAGAGTAACTCTTACAATTCTTCTCTTCAATAAGACACCAGACTTAAGTGGCATTTGGTAACCTCGGGACTGAAAAAGTATGGTTAAATTTACAGTAGAATCTTTATATCTGAAATGTCTATATTTATATAACATAGCAGTGCATCCGCAGCAATGTATCTCAAGTATATAAGATTGCACATGCTCATTACTATACTGAACACAATATTTCTTGCTCACTTTAATAAGATAATGGAGAAGACTATTCTTGTTTAGAATTTGTGTGTGTATAACGTGTTTTGTGCTAACATGAGTAGTTTCTGAGATATTCAATAAACACCAAAAAAAGTAAAAAAGTATCATTTTTCCAACTTTTACCACCAACCCCCCCCCCTCCCACTGAGGACTGTTCTGAACAGCTTGGAGTCAAAAGTGGGTAATTCTGATATTTTACTTCTGTCATGAGGATGTTCTCAGAAAACAAGAAACATACAATTTAAGCTCCGCAAGGCCATCGTACAGGTTGCCGTGGAAGGCCAGTTGTGACAGTACCGTTATGTTATGTTAGGTTAGGTTAGGTTATGCATTAACCTAACCTTGCGGGGCTTGAATTATATGTTTCTGGTTTTCTGAAAACATCCTTCTGACCGTAGTAAAATATGAAAAAAGTTAGGGGTTGACCAAGTAATTGCTCAGAATTACCCAAGAGTGCTTTGACTTTAGATCGGCTATCTGCAGTGTACCAAATAGTTTTTAGATTTTTCTTTTAGCCTATTTTTGCAAAAACAACGGTTTGATTATATAAAATAGCCTAGTATATTTACCACATTTTGATATATTTCATATTTAGGCCTACAGCAATTCATTTTTAAATGTCTAATGTAAAATTCAATCCATACTGCATTTCTTATGTTAAGTACAGTAGTTTGATAACGTGTTCTTACCTTTTGTGGTTGAATGACCATGGCCATTGTTTGCTGTGAACACAATAGATGAAAAGGTTAGATTTTATTAATTCAAAACCAGCTTAACTAAATTTTTTAGATGAAATATATAGTTTTTGTTATGATTTTTTATCTTGTCCAAAATCGTTTGGTAATTGGCTGAGTACTCAGGTTTGCAATAATGCACAACTGTAACTTTTCACACAAACTATCTATTTTACAACAGTTAGGCTAATTGTAACAGCTAATATTAAAATAAAGAATTCGAATAGACAATTTGAGTTTTTTTCCGTATTACTGGTTTTATTAAGGTACATATTTCGAAAGTAATATAGCATGAGCAACAAGTTCTAAAGTGTCACCAAGTGTGTACTTTAATCATTTGTATAATAGGTTTTTAAGGAGATCCCATCATATTTTAGATCCAAGAAATGGATAACCTTGAACACAGGACAAAAATAATATTTTAAGTCTAGTTTCACTGAAAATAGATTCCTTAAAAAAATATTTCAATAAACTAATCACTAGCATAAACCTAATTTTGGTCTGAATATACTTAGTGTGCGTTAAACAATTTTCCATCTCCAAATCTTAAAACATTACGACGGTTAGAAGATTTTATGGCTTTTGATTTTAAGTATTACTATTTTGAGATGCTAGGGGACTACTATTTGACTCGGTAAATAAAATAAAAAAGAGGATGATTTGAAATTGAACATAGTGAAGAGTCCACTTACTCTGGCAACGTTTGAAGTGTTCTCTACTGGAGTTACCCACTCGCTAGATCTGTCCTGCTACAAGTCAATATTAATCATACTAAAACAGGTGTCTTACACAAAATATGGAATAATATTAGGCTATACACTATATTACAGAGAGGATTTCAATCGGAAAACACAAAGTTAAAAAGCTAACTTTCTCTTTAAGAACTCGTTTGACGGCAATTCTCTTATTTCAGCCAAAGCTTTATAGTGGCCTTCACCAAAATGTAGCCCTTTCAAAATGTCCCGGGCCTTATGAGGAATGGCATTTTTTCATTAATGTCTTCAATCAATTTGTAACATAATTAAATTTTTTCTTTTTTATAACTAGATACTATATTATTTAGGGACGATTTTTTCAAACGGACCCCTATTTAGAAGCAGTGTGAGGCCCTGCTTCATGACAAGACAAGCTTATTTAATGTTGGCATCCCTGGTTGCCTTTTCAAAAGCTCAAAATTAGAGTTTGGTACGTGTTTCAGGTGAACGTTTTATTTTTATTATTTTGTTTTTCTAGATACAGTTTTCGTAACTATTTTACAAGCCAATAAAGAGTTGGTTAATTGACTTAATAATAGTTGAACAAGGAGCACAACTGGAAACTTAATTTCAAACCTTTCTTGACACTAAATCAATCTTTTTCGCTGTTAAGGAATTCACAATACCTACTCTTCCGGCCTTGCGAAAACACCATATTGGGGTTTATTCCCAATAATTCCTAAAATCACCAAACCTCATAGATAACTAACTACACCACAATGCATACTAGCTGATCGGCAATGAAATAAGAAAACCAGGGATACCATTATAATACATTGGTATATTACATAATAATATTGGTATGGTATCCTTATATATAATACGTGAAGGCGATTTCTTGAAAACACTACTCCTCCGTTAATAATGGACGGATTTTTACAAACGACGTGTCAAAATAAAATATTTTTTGTGTAGACACCCCCTTTCACCAATTCATGTAGTAAAAATCCTCGGGCTTTGCCCCACAGGCCATCAAAGTTGGAGTTTCTCCCATAAGATTAACATGGGGGAATCTAAATATTTGATTGGAAACTTTGTCCCCACTAATTTGAGAGAACGGTTGGGCGTAGAAACTTGGTAGAGGTGTCCAAAGAAAGGTCTTGGTCTGTAGATGAGTTATGAAAAGAAAAACTAAGCAAAATCCCTTAGGACTCTGCCCCAGAAGCCTTTAAAGATCCCTCCACAGAGTTGTTTACATTTTGGCCATGAGAATAATACTTTTTAATGAAACAGCTGTTCATTTTTAAATTGTATTTCAAATAACACATATTTATTGGGAGTTGAATTCTACCAAATAAGTATTTGCAATGTTATTTTCTGATTTTAAAATTGATTTTCTTCTTTATCATGCCATGTTTTGCAATATAACGTTCCATTACGAAATCAGTGGAAAATCCTTTTATCACAGCAGTTCTTAAATTATATCTTATTGAACTATCTTATATCTATTGTACGGGTTGGTATGTGCCTTTTTCGCCACTTTTGCCTACATTTTATCATATTATTCTACAAAATATCAAATATTTATGTAGAAATATCTGCTCTTATTGTGTCTAATAAAATCCAAACTTAGAAACATTGCCTAAAATGGTACCTATCTTGACAAATAATTTGCACCAGCCTATATTACGGACTTTGGCGCACTGAATTAGTAACATTATTGAAAATAACACGACATTTTGGCTGTAAAATATGGTACAAAGAGAAAATACTATTTAAGCAGCTACTGTCATGACAGAAAGGTCATATTCCTTTTAAACTAGATCACATAATCCTTTGACTGGGACGGGTGGCGTCGTCCTGTAATCCAGCTACTAGGAGGTCACGAATTGTGGATATTTATAGGAATGCACTGTGGATGCGATACTCCCTGGTGTGGATTAACGTCCGCACGAGTGAGTACTACGACTACCCGCAGTGCTATCCTGATAATTATACCAATTCATAAATACCAATGCAAAAAAAAATTTGGTTCCAATTCAACTATAAACTGTAGATCCCTTGGTTGCCATTCGCTGTATGGGCTATTAATTAACAGCTGTATCTAAGGAATGTCGGCCTTAGTAACTAACAAGACTTCAAGATCGCGCCACTCTTCCTACACTCATCTCCATTCATACTTGGCTTACCTACTATGAATGGTCGCCATAAAAAAACGTATTAAAGGATTAAAGTATTTATCATATACGTTGATTAACAATATGTAAACGTCAATATATACTTAACAGCCATTTTACAGTATTTTTGCTTTTTGGAAATGTTCAATTGCTATGTCATTTGCATTATTTATTGCCAATGAAGCCGCCAAGATCAAATGAACTAGGAGGCCCCTAACAGTTCAAGAATAAAAGCCAACTTCATGCATTCCACTACACCTAACATTCCGTAGAGAGATTATATTGACAACTTTATGTTATTGATAAGGCCGAGACCGAGACAACTAACTGACATCCCCCATGTCAAGGAATTCCAGCTTTATCAGTAACCCCACAGTCAATTTCTCAAAACTATGCTAGAGGGTTCATTCATTGGCATAGAAGTACGATATGAACTGACGCGACGTGACGAAGGAAAATCAAACTTACACTGTAACGGATATACCTCCCTTTGAAGTTAGAACGTGTCTTCTCAACATATATTTTTTCTCAAACACTGATGAAATCACGGAAGTGTTTAGCTACAAAAGATCCACCAATACGATTTAAATACTATTTAAAGGTTCTACCAAAGGAAGATATACCATATAACATACTAATAATAACTCCGATGACGTACAGGATAGGAAATATTTTAATCATTGAATGAACAACCAAATTTGGCAACTAACGCAATATTGTTATTGTTTTTACACTTACTCTTTGAACAATGTTAAATGCTCAAAATATGTATATTTCACCCAATTCATCGCAGTTAGATGAATTAACGTAAGCCTTGAAAGTAACCGTCGATTTCGACGGGTTTCCCCTAGTATTATATAAATATATTCCAAGCACTTTTTATTATGTACTTGTCTTGTCGTTAAAAAGTGTCTTGTAGTACTCTTGTGATTTGGGTTGGGTTAAAAGAAACACTCCGTATTATTCATCTACATGTAAGTATTTTGATACTTAAGTTAACTTACCATTTTGTCAAGTGAATATTATCTGAATTTTGAATCACACTGCAAAAAGAAATCAAATAGGCCTATTTAAGTTTTGATACGAACAATACTATTACAAAATTGAGTTTCTTTCACATAAACATGTTAATTTTTTCAACCAACCTTTATGAATTATTTTTTCAAATTAGTATTAATTCCAATATAAACAGTTCTTCTTGAAGAACCTTTATGAAGTTTAATATTTACTTTGTGGCTACGTATACATCTAACGGCTACCCATTGGTTACACATCAGTATTCAATGCATTTCACCAAATTATTTCAACTTATTGATTTTGTTGTAGGTACAGTATAACCATGACTCTACACTTTTGTCCTCTTTCATCTCAGGGAAAATTGATAAAAATACTTATTTTCTTGTTATAAAGAGGCTATGCCATTGGTAATAAAAGAATAGGAGTTGTTTTGGAGGATTATCATTTGCGGCACGCGGATGGTTGCAAGCCTTTAGTGCCTGTCTTATTCTGATTGCATCCTAGTTTTCAGGGAATTTCCTTATACGGAAGTATCTATTGAACAAGCAAACAGTAGTCACGAACTCTTGAAATCCCAATTCAGAACACATTTAATTCTTTTCATCCTGACATTTTCCTCTTTTTGAAAAACTGGGCCAGTTTTACCACTAGCCTACTGTTAGTTATAATCAATATATAAAAGACGGATTGGCCTTTAAAGTATTATAAGTAACACAGCCTACTTAAACAGTTTAAGAACTTAGCTTACAAAGAGGTAGATGCATAAGGCTTACGAGGCACCCTGTGTAATCATAACGCGGGCTTGACATTTGTAGACCATTCTCTGCTATGATAACTATAACACAGTTGAGTATGTAACTTTGATAGTTGTTATTTTGATTAGGGTTAAATGGATTAGCTTGCATTTGAATAGTTTTTTTTTTATGTTGGAAGACTACTGTCATCATAGCAACATACTATCGTTCAACTACTATAGTATTGAGTAAAAAAAAATATATATGCATGGGTAGGGTCTACTTAAAAAAAAATACGTACCTATCAGTTGAAGATAAAACTCCAAGATGGCTATAATAACTTAAATTTTGAACTCTTTCTTGATAATTTTAGATCTTGTGGAACAATTAATTATACTTCGAATTTGTACCTTGACTTTTATTTGTGTTTTGATGTTATTGAAATGTTGTGTTTTTATATTTATTTATTGAGAAATCATATGGTAATGAGACAAATCACAAAACAATTGAAAAAGGGGAAACCATGGATCATAACAACTTAGTTTAAGTATTGACTTTAGATTCCGTACTACCAATAGGTAGATACTATCCTAATGTAAAACATGATAAGTTTAAAAAGTAAAAAAGTTTGCAAAGTATTTTCTTTCTCAAAAAAATAAAGTTGACTAAAGATTAGGATGAAATTCAAATTAAGATATCGAAATGAACATTTAAAATTGTTGCCCAGCATCTGACTGCAAATAATAAAACAATACCTACGAAGTAGTATTTTTTTCTTATCAATAAACATTTGCTGGAGTCAAACCTGTTTTTAAGAATATGGTTGCAAAAGAATCTTGAGAATTACCGCCTAATCTTTATATCTTACCCGCATTTGCAAAAGTATTTGAAAAATTATCGAGGGTGCAAATTAATTTTTTTTTCATGAGGTAATATTTTTACCAGGTTCTGTCTAGCTTCCTGTGGGGATTTGGCACTTGCTTGGGCACATCAAAGAATGTTGCGGTAATAGCTTATCCCTTGAATAGGAAATTCGCTAACAAATTGGTCTAATTATCAATTTATACGAAACAATAGAAACTAATTTAGCTAATAGCTAATTTAGAAACTGCATTTAGCTTGCTATGGTAACAACTATAGCTTCATATGTTCATAACATTCTCCCCCACTTAATCGCTGGAGAGCAAAGTCCTGAAGATAGGACGGAACCTTGCGTTGTCTGGAAGGACGAGTTAATTTATTTTCTTTTTGTTCTGTGACTTGAGGTCTGTCTAGATTTTCTTCCCTTAGAGTACCGTCTAGTTCTGTTGGATTATTTGTATCTGATTCAGACTCTGGGTGGATCTCTTGTGGTGGTGGTTGGAACAACAGAACTATTTTGTTTGTTGTGTGTTATAAAGGTAACTTTCTTCTTAGATACAAAAGTCGATATCAATTGATTTATGTGTCTTTTTAAACTTTGTCCAGAATCCAATTCAACAATGTAATGGTATTGACCTAATTTTCTCTTGACTGTACCAAATTGCCATATGTCTTTATTTCCCAGGTGAACTCTTGCCTGAACCCTCTCCCCCACTTTAAGAGAGCGGACGCGAAGAGGAGCAATTGATTTTGATGGAAGTTTTGCCTTTGGGTTAGGGAGAAGTGTGTTAAGTCTAATCTGAATCTTCCTGTTCAAATACAACTCTGCTGGAGTCGTGCCTGATACCAAATGTGTTGCTCGATATTTGAACTTAATGTTTTGTAACTTTGAAGTAATTGGGGTTGGATCATCGGCAGCAGCAATAAGTCTTCTCTTTAAAGTTTGTATGTTTCGTTCCGCCAGGCCATTTGTTGCAGGATGGTTAGGGGCAGTACATTTTTGGAAAATCCCACCCTCTACAGTAGTTGATAAATTCCTCACTTTTGAATATAGTGGCATTGTCCGAGACCAAGAACGAGGGGTACCCATGGATCGAGAAAATGTCTTCAAGTAGTGCCATCGTCGTTGCTGAGGAAGGAGCATTTCGAAGAATGCGAACTTCTGCCCACTTTGATTTAGCATCTCCACACATGAGGAAATAATTTCCATCCAATGGACCAGCATAATCAATATGCACTCTTTCCCAGTTATCATCGGGCTGATCCCACGGATGTACCGAGGCTTTTGGTGGATTGTGACGAACTTTAGCACAAGCTTCACAGCTTTTCACTAGTCTTTCTATGTCTTTGTCCATACCTTCCCAATGTACACATTTTCTAGCAAGCTGTTTCATTTGAGTAATTCCGAGGTGTGATTCATGGACCTCATTTAGAATTCGATTTTGAAGACATTTTGGAATTACGACTCGATCTGATCGGAAAAGTATGTTGTCTGAGATCATATAAGGGCTATCTTTGCAACTATTTTTCAGTTCATACAAAAGAACTTGTAGCTCAGGGTCTTTTGCTGTTTCTTCTTTTATCGTTTCTGCCGTTATCACTGTGCTGGAGATTTGAAGTAAGGTTTATTCTGCATTGATTGTGTTTATTTCTTTGTCGAATGTTAGTTCAGATAAAATTGATGATTGAACTGGGCTTCGAGACAAACAATCCACGTTTTCATTGTCTTTCCCTTTCTTGCATCGAACTGCATAAGACCACTGAGGAATGAAGAATAACGCAATAAGCGAGATGATGTCATTCGTGGCAGGGCACGTCCTGGATGAAAAATATGTGACAATGGTTCATTATCGGTGACGAGAGTGAATCTGTTACCAACAACGTAATTATAAAAATGGGTGACTGCGTAGATGATTGCTAGAGCTTCTCCATCAAGTTGGCTGTAATTGGTTTCAGCCTGAGTCAATGCTCTGGATGAATATGCAATTGGTCTCTCTTGACCATCGATATCATGACTGAGTATTGCAGCAATTCCAGTTGGGCTAGCATCTGTTGTGGGAATAACTGGTTTTGATGGGTCGAAAGCAGCGAGCACATAATAATAATAATAATAATAATAGAGATGACACGGCGTTTAACCAAATACACTGAAGTGTGGCCAAATCCGCCATCTTGGTCCGTCATACAGCCTGACCCGCGAGCTCAGTTCGCATTAAAAACCCCGCGACAAATACACGATCATAAACAACATTAATAGTTGACAAACAATTCCGAAATTTTGCACACTTGTAGATATGATACTGAGGAAAACGATGGTGTTAATATAAAATTATTAGTTATGATAGTAATTCAGTTATAAATATGTTTAACACTTATGTAGCTTAATTTTTCAGATTCAGACATGAAAAAGTTGTATTGCGAGGAAATTTTTTATTTTTTTTTTCAGAGAAATTTCGTTAGAGGGAAAGTTGTGGATAAATAACCAAATTTAACTATCCGATTCACCAAAAGTTTTTATCATGTTCGGTTTTCTAAAAATTTAGGTACAAAAGAGATCCATTGCCGCTGCTTCGCGCCACGCCCGGCGGGCCGTCGTCTATACATTTTAGCATGCAGTGTTTTAATGTTTTATTTATACTGTTGTACTGTAATCTATACTATTATCTATATCTATACTTCTATACTATTATATAAAAATCTAATGGTGTCTGTCTGTATGTGTATTACTAATAGGTGCAAAAACTACTGAACCAACTGGGCTAAAAGTTTACAAAAATATAGTTACCATACCAAGGACCATTATAGGACTATTCAAATTTCGATACTGACCGTAGGCTTTGCCCCTTTGGCTTTAAAAGTACTGAGGCGAAGATTTTAAAAGTAAATATTGATTGCTCTCTATGGCTGCGATGAGAACACTAACAATGTTTGTTTACATTTGCTTTGACTTTTAAATGTAAACAAGAATAACTGCTAAACTGCATTAATCTAAATTTTTATCATGGATTATTTATTCTAAAACTATGTCAATGATTATATAAAAAAATATTCTATAACCGTTGCTGTATCAACTCCGGCTCTGCTTTGGATTTTTTAAAGCGTCTAAGCTATGAAAATAATGTTATTGATATGATTTCATGGAAACAGTATGAAAATTAAAATGTATAGATGTTTTATATAAATTTGGGGGCTACTTTAAATAAATTCTAACTGCTTAACATGTGTTAGATTACTTAACATAACTTGCACATCACATTGTTTTTTATATATATATTTAGGTAAATTATGTTATTGTGTTTTGCTAAACCTATGCTTAAATTAAACTAAAGAATATCATCAATAACTAAATTGTAAGTCGTTGATTTTTTTTATCTGTTGTTTAATATGTGTAACTATAATTGATTATCAAATGGTAATACAAAATACTCTTATTTTATCTTAACATAGCTTCCAGTTCACATTTTCACATTTACTTTATTTGATAAATTTATTATTTTTTGTTTTGCTACACCACTGATTAAATTAAACCAAGGAAACTATCATAAAACTAAGCAGTAGCTTACACAGTGTTCTTTTGTTTCTAAAATCAATGAAATATCTGTTACTATGTTTACTATGGTAAGTGTGAAAATGTAAAGGCAATGGGATGGAACTGATTAAAAGAACTCGTTTGTATATTAAGTTGATATTTTTGTAGAGTAGAATCAGAGATGCAATGAAACATACTGTATTTGCTGTTAATTTTTTTAGTCCTTGATGCTTTGATAATCATATTAGTTTTGTCTGCTGTCTTTAATGCTAAATTATTTTTTTTAATTTTTTATAGTAGGGCCTACCTATAGATATAGTTTCTTTAATATTTCAAAAGAATGTATTGACAAGGCACAGCAATATTTCTGAAGTTTATAACAGCTTACTTAGTTTTGCTAATGATTTATTGTGAGTGAAGAAACTGGAGATGGAAGGATTTGTGATTTAAGAAGAGTGAAATTTTAAAAAAATGTTCATTTAAATTGAACTAGTGAACCTGTGCGGCTCAACGCCCCGCAAAAACATATGAATTTAGAGAACAAATTCATCGTGTTATATATTGACTCGTCGAAAATTAAATACAGTAATAATAAAGCATTAGAAGGAAAGCAATCTAGCCATTTTCTAGCTGTATGTGTATTATATTTAGTAAATTAATAAGTGTTCAAGTTCAAGTATATTACAGGGTAGTTATTTTTTTTAGATTTTTAAAAACACATTTAACAACACATTTTATCATATCAAACCAATAGGCATTGGATGTAGCATATACCTATGTAGCATATTATGAGGGTCATAAAATGCTGCTTTAAAAATAAACACTAAAAAACAATATTTTTTTCACAAAAGCACTTCCATAAATACTACGATTTTAGTCTTAAAGTTACGTTCAGGAATATTACCCTGGTCAGAATTTTCTGTAATGAATATGCTTATCCTACTATTAAAAGATGTAGCCTTACTTAAAACAACATATACAGTATATATTTGCTCATGACTGAAATTGGTCTGGCTAAGAACACCGCTGCTCTTTAATTAAAGTGCTTGTGCTGCAAATGCCAAAGATAACAGAAATTAGCACCTTTCCATTTTAAAAGGTAAGTTTGTTTCAGACAGGCAAATTTGTTGTCCTCGAAATCAAAGTATGTCCTTACTCACTTGTTCCATGTTAGGACTTAACATTCTACTTTACATTGTTGTTAACCGTTCTGATCATATGAAGCCTTGTGCCATTAATGAGGCCCTTTTTGATGTATTAATATCAATCAAACCACTGCCTCCTTTTATTAGTATAATCTGTGTCTTGGCAATCCACTGACCTCTATAGGTATTTAAAAACTCAGTTGGATTTTCTAGATGGGTGCCTCTGCCTTCGACTGTTTTCGAGAACCCACTCTTCCCTTTGGCATACTGACAATTGATTACCTAACTTGTAAAGTTCATGTAGTAATTTATTAATACTGTTAGTTTATAAAGAAAATTAGATAAAAGGTACTTGGCTTGGTGCTTTCATAACTGCAAACTCAAAATACACCCACAAGTAAAAAAGAATCAAGTTATTGGTTAAAAAAACCATGTTTGTGTAAAAACATTATTCATATGAAGTATATGATTTGTTTGATTTCTCGATCAGCTGTTTCGTTTCTAATGAATTAATAATGTCAAAGATTTGTGATTTTAAATACATCAATTATTATAGTTGAGTTTTTTTATATGGTAACTTATTCTCAACTAAATTTTACTATTCCCAGCATGAAAATAAAGTAGTGAGATCCATTATGAGTAAAGTTTAGGGCACACAAACCTTGATTGAAATTTAGTATACATTAACAGTCATAATACACAGCAATTATTATGTAGTAGACTTTGACTATTTTCAAGTAACAAACATATGTTTCTGTAAATAAAAGTAATCTCCCTTGTTATCCTTATGGAGAAATACGAAACTTTAAAGGGCCCCAGGGCCTCACTCTCTAATTATTTCCTTGAAAAGGAGGTTTCCTGCACAACTTCACGTTACGCTCTTTCCAATGACACCAAAAACATGTCAATCGGTTCAGTATTTTCGGAGGAGTAATTGTCACAAAAATCGTGCTTGCGTATTAAATAAGTACGAGAGCACGCCCCGTGGTCGAAACTCGACCAAAAATATGTAATGTACTCACTTCTCTATTTTCACCCCACACTGTAAATAAAACATGTGATTGGAGTTTCTTCCATTTGTTTTGATTTTCTGTTTATATTTCGTTGTTATTTCGTCACCAGCATGGCAACGCATAAGATCCATGTTAATTTTTTCATATTTTTAAACTCATTTTTTGCGCTTATCTTTGAGCCTATTTAAATTTATAAAGGGATTCTGCACACCTACAGGAAAATAGCTTTCTAACGGTATGCGTGGATTTTCCCTACGATGCACATGAGTTGAGAAAAAAGGTTTTAAAGAAACATGCTTGCCTATTAATATATAGATAGATAGATAATTAGTAGAAACTTCAAAATTGAAATTTAAAATGTCAATACAGTAATAAATAAAAATATATGTAATCAAGGGAGATGAAATGGTGGTATCCACTACTTACCAGATTTAAAAGTCATAACTTAAACGTTTCTATTAAGGCCATAAAAGTTGAATTTTGTTTCTAAAAGCGTTGGCGGATGTGTAAATATTATATGCAACAGATTTAAAGATTAAAATGTTTCTATTTTGTGTCCTCTTCCCGTTGCAAAGCACGGGTACAACAGCTAGTATTGTATATATTAAAGAAATTTTCAAACATATTGTCTATGAAGAATTTTCAACCGTTTAGCACAACTTTTTAAGGACTAATTAGCTTTCAATATCATCCAAGATAAACTAAAGATAATTCTGTAAGTTAAATTACACTCAATTTATTGTCCCAGAAAAATTACAGTTTTATTGAGATGTTGCCTGATTTTATTTTTGTGAAAACTTTCGTTATTAAACTTTACAGTAGTAGCGAACTCTAACATTGAAATATTTTTGAGCAATAATTTTAATTAGGTACTAAACAAAAATGATCCAATAAAAATTGTCCATATTGTTTCATATCCTGAGAAATATGTACTATTTGGAAACAAATTTACTCCTACACATTGTCCAAGTACTTTGTTCGTCAAGTCCTCAATTACATTGTTTTCCTTTGCACTAATATCATTAACTTTATATCTACACTATTCTCATCAAGCATAGCAGACGACTACCGCGCTGCACACGCAGGGACTACTGTCGGGGAAATAAATATGTCCTTGAGTTTGAGCCTAAATATCTCTTGAGATTAATTATTTTGTTGAGACAAGAATTAAATATAAACTGGTTTAAATACATTTTACGTGGTAACAATTAAACAAATTTCCATTTACCAGAAACATTTTTATAGTTGAAAGATTCTAAAAAGTACCGGTTTTTAAGAAACTCTGTACTAACACTGAAGTTTAAAACTCAATTGTAAACAAACCACTGAGCCAATCTTTCTGAAATTTTTATGGCTTATTGGTAGATTTATTGTTACCAGTTCCATGCATTTTAAAATTTTTACTCACGATAGTTTTTGTGCTGATGCTTATTTTTAAAACGTATGCTAACATCGTTAATAAGACGCTAAAAATTTCGTTCAAAATACCATCATGTTTGTCGTGGCACAAGAAATAACACCAATATGACAGATTAATAATGCGAACAAAGGTGTTTTTTAAACAGATATATATTTGTAAACAAAAATTTCTCCCGCAACTGGCAGGCCGATTGGCTCAGTTGTTTGTTTACAATTAAATTTTAAACTTCAGTGTTAGTGCAGAGTTTCTTAAAAACCGGTAATTTAGGATCTTTCAGCAATATACATTTTTCTGGTAAACGGATTTTTTTATTGCTACCACGTAAAATGTATTTAAACCAGCTTATGTTTAATTTTTGTTTCAACAAAATTGGATTATTCATCTCTGAGATATTTAGGTTCAAACTCGAGTGCACATATTTATTTCCCCGACAGGTAGGCTAGCGCCGCCATCTTTGTCCGTTTCGCCGGCTTGTACATAAGACTGCCACGCTCCTGCGCTCCGAGTAGCGCTTCTGTTATGTGTTCGCTGGTCGAAAGGAATAATAACTGTATCACTACAAAGTTCAGATTTCAGATTCAGAAATGAGGCTCCAGCAGCAGCTGACCAAAAGAATTTGTCTCCTTTTCGAAGCAAACATCGTAGCGGATGTGTTTTTGAAGAGAAGTCAGAAATGAATTTTGCATAGTATGTAACTAAGCAAAGAAAGCGTCTTAACTCATCAATATTTGAGATGACTTGAGTGGAATATTTGAAATATAGTAAGAAGACAGAGTGTTGAAATAAAAGTAAACTGTATTGTATTAAAATCACAATAAAAAAGTAAACATCATTGAATAGTAAACATTTAGGTTGCTATGGTAACAACTATAGCTTCATATGTTCATAACAACATCCATCTTTGGTTTAAAGAACAAAATTTAATCTGACCTCTTAGTTTGAAAAATATCTATCTTTAAAGCTGGGCTAACTTATAAAGCCACCTAGTCTCGTTACAATCTCGTTATATGTTCATCAAAAGATAGATTAAAAATATACCTTATACATGAATTTTAGGCTCTTTGTAACTTCATTGTAAATGTTTCATTTACATCACAATTGTCATTAAAGCAAAATGAAACAAAGGAAAAATCTGATTAGGTACACAAGAAGTTTCTTGATTCGAAAGTTAGGTCTAAAACATAATCTCTTTAACCTTTATAATAGATAGTGACACAATTTATGCGACTTCAATTTAAGGTGATCTATTATTGGTGATAAACGTTGAATTCAATTTGTGAAATAAATTTCAAACCAGCCAAAAGTAATGCAGATGAAAAACGTATTGTCAACTGGATGATAATTTATAACGTCAGGTCGAATCTTAACTTTACGGTTTATGACCTTCCAGTCACCAGGTGGCATACACTGTAATATTTGCTTCAACCCCTTATTAAAAGGGACTTCTTATTAAACGCTTACGCAAAAGATAAACCCTCAAAATAAGTTAAGAAGTATTTGTTCAAATGTTAAAGTTATATTGTTCTGATCACCTCATGTTGTGTTGTAATTAGTACATATCTCTCATAAAGAGTGATTTGTAAGGGATGTTCAGTTTACAGGGCGAATACAAAAGGTATTCTTGTGATGGTAAGACTTTATCAAATTACTTAAAACATTTATAACTGTTAGAGGAACTTGTTTGTGGCTTGTTTTAAGAGCACACAATAATTGCTGAAAAGATACCATTCGGGTCGAGAGTAACAGTAAGATACATCACTGCATGACCACTATCGTATACTAAATTGTTTTAGGAGAAGTGAATTATACACTTCTACTATAATAAAAAAATAAACATATAAAGTACAAGAACAAATCAATTATTATTGTAAAATATAAACGCTCTCTATGCAGTGTGAGCTTTGTCTTAAGTCGGAAGATATTTGACTACCAGAAGTATGATTTCAACTAACTAAAGTAATACTGACTTAGTATAGTAAGTAAACCTGATCACAGCGGTAAGATAAACTTTGCAGACTCTTAGAGCTAGTTTTGAATAAAAATAAAAATTGGTAGCTAAAAATATCATGGTAAAGGTGTGGCTTTTATAGGTTTGACACTAGATCCACCTATTGTTGGATTGATTATGAAAACTCAGTCACAAAGCTGCACTAGAAACCTTACCCATTCCGTATTGTAGGTTAAAACACACATTCAAGCGTACAATTTAAACATGGTCTGTACTTGTATCTAGAAGAAATAGACAAATTGTAAACTGAAATGGCAAAGGACAAAAGATCGAAACCGTTTTTAGTCAGGAAAATGTTATTGAACTAAATATTAAGGATTTGATCCTCGCTGTTCATTCACAAGAGCGAAAGTCTGTAAATTCACCCGCTCTATATTACATTAATCTTCCTGGCTTAACTGGTTAAGTTGAACATTTGGATTAATAAGCTACCAAGATATTTGTTGTAATTATTGGATATTAATTACTAGTTTTTATAATTTGTGTTTATGCTTAGAGCGGGAGTAGTTAGTTTACTTTGCAAGTAATATTATTACAGGGTAATCATCTGTGACTAGATATGTTTAAGCCCATGACAATGATACATTACTAGTTAAGTACTCTTTACTCACTACTGTTACCTTTTATTGCAACTCAATTTCATAAAACTATACTAATCTATTTATGTGGTAAAGCAACACGCATACACATTTGTTTTGTCACGTTATGAATAATAAACCGTGATTTGTGTGAGACATTATACACTTAAACAGCCGTTCTTACAAAATACTTAGAAAGTCATATTGCACTTAGCCTACTAATATGAAGATAATAACAAAATCTAAAAGTATCAAGATCTCAAAAATAAGTCGAGGTTTTCTGACACTTTATCAAGATCAAAAATTGAAGTCGAGATACTAAGAGCTTCAACAAAAGTACACTTTTCCAAGCAGAATAGAAACGATCTCCTCTTCACACTAGAAAATGTCTCTCTGGTGTGAGAAATATTTTGTAACAAGTTGACCTTTCCTGTATCTGAGAAACCTTTTCGACATTGTCAAGATATTGAGTTTGCAGATAAGTTAGTTTTAACGTATATAGTTCTCTACTCATGCGATCTATTTGCCACTAATTTATGAAACAATAATCGTAACGATCAATTTGCTAAAACTATAGCTTTGTATTAATGCAGCAATTGACAGATATTCGTAACGGCTGGTGTACAGAAAAATGTTTTACGAGTTTTATATTTTTATTAGCCGCTATACCCGTGCCTTGCAACGGGGTCGATGCAGAAGAGGCAATTTCGGTTCCTTGAAAATAATAGCAAGAGGCTCGAGAACACTAAAGAGAACAATTATTATGTTCACTAGATCTGCTGTATGTAGATAGACTTTTATTAATTTAATATTAGTGTTAACTGGCTACATAAACATAATAACCATCACAAAATCCATCCATTCCATGTATTAGAGCTTTTTGTTTATGCTTCGTACAAATATGCTGTTGTCATGAATTAAAACGATTAATAGTGCTGCACCCTACTAGTAAATTTATTAACTTTGTGAATCTATTGAATATCACAAAATCAAATTGTTTAGTTGAAACAGTTGTAAAGATTCTTTAATTTCAATAAAATATAAGTACTCTTGGTTAAAATGAGGAAACTCCAGAGCCACTGGGGCGGAGCCGTTTGGACGGGTCTCTAAATTGATGGTGTATAAATAATCTATTCAATGAAATTCTACACGTATGAACCAAGTACAGTGGCCATCGGTCCAGTGGTGTCTGAGATTATCACTGCCAAATATATACAAACAAACCAACATCCTCTTTTATATATAGAACAAGAATATATAGAAAACACTTTATACGATTATTTTTACATTAATTGCGTGAATATAATTCTAGAAACCATCTATCCATAGGCCTAATAAATCCCAAAGTACCCATGAACTTTTGAGAAAACTAAAAGTCACAGCCCCATAAACCATATACTTAAAATTTTTGTCATTACGAGAAACTTTGCACAAAATTATCCAATTTATTTCATAAATTGCCTTTTAAGGTCGTAATTCCATTCTAAAGGGAACTTTCCATATACCGGTACCTAATTATAAAAACTAGTGCACCTGTTGTTCGAATTCAAGCAATTGCAAAGTATTACAGGAGTTCAAAACCAATAACATATTAATTCGATATTTCCGATTACTCAAAAGAGTACACTCAAGGTTATGTAATCACTCACTCCACTCCAGTTATCGAAACTGGAAACGAACTCACTCTGAATACGAAAGCTCTTGTGTGTATCATGTGTTTACTATAAACAGCTGTAATTAACACAAATAATTCGTCTGTTTAAGTAAACAAAATCTTTTCTTCATAAGAAATACATTGGTATTTTGCTGCCCTGTGGGCAAAGCCCTAGGACTTTATTACAGGAATTGGTGAAAGGGGGCGTCTACACAAAAATACTTAATTTTGACACATCGTTAGTCAAAATCCGTCCATTATTAACGAAGGAGTAGTGTTTCGTAGCCGCGCGGTTGTTGAGGTAAGCAAGCGGCGGCGGCGAAGCTAGCTAGCGTTCTTTCCGGCTATCAGTTCGGATAAGCCTGGGTATCCTGGAACTACAGGATAGCCTAGGAAGACATTCGAGTCGTCGATTTGGGGCAGTAAGCTTGTGTCTGGTGGAGAGTGGACATTAGTGTGTGGTGGTAACTGGTAACCATACAGTGTGGTGATACTTGTGAACAGTGCAGTTTGAACTGGGTAGAGCCTGGTAGACCCGCTAGCGGTGAGTACACGACGTTTCCTACATTTTGGTTTAAGAGTTGATATTTAATATTTTGATAATATTCATCTTACATTTTATTGGTCGAGTTGTAACCGTGCTGGTATAATCCTGATACAGTAGCTAGGATTTACAGGTGTCAGGAATAATACAGTACTATGCTTATATTCCTGACGGTTCTGGGCAAGCTCTAAAGCGCAAATAATATATTTTATCGACTATAGTAGATATTCTTTTGATTTGTGCCAAGAGCTAATTATATTACCTGTAACTCTGTGGCCCGACAAACCTAGGCTGCACGATTTGGCGTGCTTAGTTGGAAGTACGCGGCCAGTAGGCTAGTTGCTAATTTTATTAGCTTATTAACAGAAGCCCAGCTAACTATTATAACGTCAATAGTAGCAGCAGCAGTAGTAGTAGGGTTTTTACCGGTAAATCATTTTATGATTTTAATTTAACCTTAACAGCTTGTTTGTTGATCCAATACAGTGTATTGGTAGCTTGGATATTGCAGTACCGGCTATCAGATATATTTATTTATTTAGTGTTGTAATAGTAGTTTACGCAACGATTGCGTTAAGTGAGTCTTTACGACACGAGTAGAAAATTTAAGGCACGAGCCTTGGCGAGTGCCTTAAAAACTTCTACGAGTGTCGTAAAGACTATTAACGCGAGTTACGTACACTACTTTACCTACGACCGTTTTAGCGAATTTCCCATATATAGGGAATAAGCTATTACCGTAGGTCTCATGGTAAGACCCAGACCCGGGACCGATTTACTTTTTCGTTTTGAGGTCCCCAGAGGCCAAAAACACCATACGTTCAAATTCATATATATATATATTTATTTATATATGTGTCCGTTAGCGCGATAACTCTAGCAAAATTGATCCGATATTGATGAAATTTGGTACAAACGTGTAAACCTACATTTATTCGAACGAGTTCGCGAACCAGCATAATCGGACCATGGGATCAGGGGTTTATGGGGGGTTTTATGGGGTAAAAATGGGTTTTTCTCATTTTTGACCCTAAAAACTTTAAATTTCTAAATTTCTCTCTAGACCATTTTGAAGAGCTTAAAAAAACAAATAATTTAGTATATTGAAGTGTTTTTGAATGTTCATTGACTACGGAGAAAATTTAAAAAAATGTAAATTTAAAATTCCCATGTTATTCTTATGGAGAATAAATAAACTGTTTTAGTTTGCTTGTTTATGGATATATTTTATATTTTAATCAAATTTGGCAATTTGGTTTATTTCATACTAAGCTATCAATATTTCAATTAAAAAAACACACCTCAACATCTTCCCCATAGCAGCAAACCTAACTACTCACTAAAATTAATGTTATTTAAATAGGAAATAAATCTGAAAATTTATAGGGAATATTTTAGAAGAAATCAAGCCGGGTAAATGGAAATTCGCTTAGTATGCAGGTTTGCTGCGACGGGGGTATTTTTAATTACTATCAATCTGGATTTAATTACTAACAATCACTACTGAAAGTGATGCAACGACTTGTTGTATAATCAGCTGATTTTCTGTAATTACGTGTTTGTTAAACTTCGTTAAATATTACATTGCTAGCAGCATTCTTACCATAAATAATATTGTATCAGGTACAATTCGGCAAATATTTCATTTATTTTTGGACTTCCACCAACTTAATTAAGAATACGCGAGTATCAACATGAACAAGTCGGATCAACAATTAAATTGGTCAACTAATCAGCTGATCAGCTGATTAGTTGACGTTCGAAGCATTAAAATTTTAATTCTTTTCTCTTAATACTTGAACCTCATTTTTCCGTTACCTGTGTGGATATGAGAAAAACTATGCTGATATGAAATGAAACTATGCTGATATGAAATGAAACTATGCTGATATGAAAGTAAACAGCTGTAAAGTGAAACTATTCAATTCTAAGAACTGGACTGAAATGGTTACTTTAAAAAACGGTCGTAGGTAAAGTATGTTATAATTATTACACTGCTACTAAGTAGCTCAAAACTTTGATAATACTGCAACTGGTATTTACTGTAGTATTACCTTTTGGTTCGGTATTTATTGAGACCAACTACTAGGTGTTTAGTCACTCTGCCTATGGTATACTCGTATTATTATATTATATGGTATTATTCTTGAGTGAACTGTTTGATTGTTAGCTTGGGCATTATAGTTGTGTATTGGATTATAGTGGCCGAGTGGACCCCGCCTGGTGATAACTCGCGTTGTGGTTTTTATTGGCAAGTCGTCGTGTAACTGTGTTCTATGCACTCTGGGCTTAACTATTGGATAGTTAGGACGAAGCCCTAATTACGTAATCAGCAACGACCCCCTAGGAGAGTGGAGAATCGGCGTAGGTCTGGTGGTGATTATTGCACGTTTGTTTTAGTGACTTGTTTTCGACTTGTCCACAGTGCCCGTGTGTGACCCAGTCCTATACTGGTTAGTGGTTAGACCCGGTTTTTGGACAAGTGGTTTCCTTCTTTGCAGACCCTGGCTTTACCCAGCCATTGTGTTAGCTATCCCCGGCAAACCTGTGTGACTGCCCTTTTAGTACTTTTTCCAGTGCAAGAAAAGTGTGTCGCATATTAATACTTATGAAGTCAAATGGGGTGAATCCCGTGGGTAACAGCTTGTTTAACTTAAAATATGAATAAATTTAGAGTGATTGTTAACTTAATTAAAACGGATTGTAAAGTATCGTAATGTACTTTTACGCCACACTACATTATTTTGATAAACTTTCCACGCAAGGATTTAGTCCAGAAAACAGCTGTTTGCCGCCTGCTTATTCAAATGGGGTTTCATTGCGTAATACTGTTCTGCAATGAGTTTTACCGGACACCAATCAGCTGATTATACTGTATTTTCGTGGCAATTAGTGGTTATAAACAAAAACATAACCTCTGACTAGTGATTATTAGTCCTTTAGTTGGTGGAAATATATAAGGATTTGTACGGATTAAGTATTATGGCGTAAACTATCGTACGTAACTCGTCCAAAATGTGTGTACCGGACTCGTATGGTAATCCCGTACTCGACTTCGTCTCGCACGGGAACGACCACACTCGTCCGGTAAACACTTATTTTCAGGACTAGTAACGTAATATACTATTACCGTGCACTTTACGGTAAAAGCTTTTTACCGTACACTTAGCTGATGAAAGTTTTTTTGCGTAGTATGATGTAAAGTATCGTACGTTACTTGCCTGGTAAGCTTTAACGGACTAGTGACGTAATATACTATTAAATACTCAAGTTGCTTTGAGAAAAGGTAATGCCACAATATTGGGTAAATATTTGTGTGATTGAATTTTCCAGCTTTTTTCCCATAATTTTCTGTATTTTTAAGTTTATTTATATTTTTTAATTTTTATATTTCATGTCAAAGGTTTCGGGCTAGAAATAATATACCTACGTAAAACAAAATATAAAATAGCATCTGTAACTGTATCTTTAAAACATTACTTACTTTACTGCGCACAGTAACCGGGCTGAAAAAGTATGTTTTAAGTATGCCAGCTACATATGGAATTTAATTTGTACCGTACCTGTACAGTAGACAGTGTAGACTACAGTAACAGTGTCCGTGTTAGCCGATGTTGTCTTGTTGTTGATCACATGTTAGCTAAATTGGTGGAGATACACCAATGGGTCCAAAATTACTACACTTACGATAAACAATATTTAAACTTCAAAACTTTATGTTAGCATCGATAATAAGGAATTAACATAATAAAATCTGTTTATGGTCTCCACTCCAGAAGGGATATATTTATGTATAAGTTAACATTTTGCGGAATACGTCATCAAAGACACGTATTGCAAGTTAGTTCAACTTGAGCTTCCCTCTCTTTAGAACTGTTCTTTGTCTTGTTTCTTATGTTAAAATCGGTTCAGTGGTTCTGGCGTTATCGAGTTGCAGACAGACACACACACACACACACACACACACACACACACACACACACACACAACCACCATTTCATTTTCATATATTAGTATGGATTAAAACAAAATGTAGTAGTAAAGAAGATTTTCACCACACTATCATGTTTTTGGCTGTATTACATACGTTAATTGGTGGCCGAAAGTTACGTTTTGCTGGCGATGCCAGCTGTCCATAATTTGGGGACCGAGCAGGTTTTTACAGGCCGGGGCCGCAAAATCAGCTGTCCGCTTACTTACTTAAAACATGAATGCATTTTAAATACATAATCAAAATCCATAGCATTTCAATAGAATTGTGTTATTGTCACCGTTGCCTAGCAACTATATATTTTTATTTTTGCTGATTCCTCAAATTATTTCTTCACATAACCTTAAAGTTGTAGTTGTGTTGACTATCAGTGTGCATTATTATTGTGGTGAATAGTGGTAATAGGGTATAGTGTGGTGAAAAATAGCGTTCGTACCACGGACCGAAATGGTTTTGCGGCTCTCGATCGATTTAAGTTCTCGACTTCGTCTCGAACTTAAAAACTATCTGAAGCCGGCAAAACCTCATTTTCGGCCCTAGGTACGAAATATACTATTAAGTGGTAAAACTATATATAGCCAAAGTTGTTAAGATAGGATATAAATGCTTCAATGGATAAACATCCATTGAGCTTAGAGACTTTGGAACTCTTGCAGAAGTTGGCTGGATATTTGCTATATTCTTGTGCTTAGAATTTAAACTGTGTTGTTTCAAACGTAAATGTAGAAAATTACAACTTAACAGCGTTTATTATACGACACAGCTGTTGGAAACATTCTTTCTATTTTTTCAATTGGTTTTAAAGGTATGGAACTGTACTTGATTGCTTTAAGTTATGAGTAACCCCATGTTTGAAAATAGGCTCGCAAGATAAGCTAAAGTTATTATTTCCTACGATTTGAAGCATACTAATGTCCTACAACCCCTGCGCCAAACTAATACATGTTTGTGCAAACGCATAGTTTTTATGATCGTATTGTTTTTATTTGAATTATGTTTTTGACAGACTGTGAGCTTTGCAAATATTGTCTTCACAATGAAACATGTAAACTACTATGCAATCTGACAATTTGAAAGTGTGGCCCTCTTACTGTCTTAAAAAATATTCCAGGGCTAGAAACATGACCTTTCATTTGGAAATTTCTTTGTTGTGAAATTTAATAGTGTTGATTTAATAGAAGTATAAAGACGACAACAACTTCCTAAGACAGTAGATCAATAGTACAACTAATAAGAAATTAGAAACATTCGTCAGGGAAATATCTGCAGTCACATTTAGCCTCCCTATATTAGTTCTAGATATTTTCAGATATGTTAAAATAGTTGGTTTTGTTTTTAATATGAACGCTGAACTGTCTGACTAACATGATTTAACTATACTGTATGCCAAAGTTTAGTTGGCTCCCTGTTGTGGTTACTCACCCTCTGAAGACTTCCACATCCCTGTCTTAGATCACCAAAGAAAAGAGGCTACTTACGGCGGTCATGCATCTTTATTTATTAATTTCAAGTTTCTTTTATCCTGTGTTTCCCTGGAATCAAATATGTATAGAATTAGTTAAAAGTGATAAAGCTTAATGCTGTAAACGACTCCTTTCTCCTTTGCATTTTACAGACGTTGATCACTATATCTAAAAAACTACAAGACATAAAATCCGGAATTGGTATGGAGGTTCCAATCAACCTCCAAAGGTTCACAATAAAAAGCGTTTACAATAAAAAGCGTTTTCAAGAAAATTCAATCAGGGCTCTGCCCCAGTGGCTTTAAAGATACCATGTTATCCCTATGAAGAAGAAGATTCGTATACTTTTCAACACATGAATACTATTAGAATTTGCACTATTTAGGGGAGTCGCTACTGAAACTAGTGATTATTAATAAATCCTTTTAAAAATTATCATTTATACTTTTTTTAAGTTCATTTAGTCTTAGAAAAAGATTTACTGCCGTTAAAGAAAAAAATTTTTCTTACATACTTTTTGGTGTTTTTAAGTTTTTTGGCGGGAATAAATGGCGTTTTTTAAATCTCTTATAACTATTTAACTAGATAACCAATTTTATTGTTTAATATCTCATTTTAAAGAGCAAAGAAAGCAAAAACTTTCTGTGCATACTCATGTTATTTTCTCAATTAGTTTATAAGTTATGGCTTCAATAATAAGTTTTAGAAAAATGTATAGGTATTGCATTTTTATACATTTTTTTCATGTACTTTTATTTACCAATTACCATATCCATGCACAGAAAGTTGATTTATAGTATAAACAATGTGTGGTAAAAATTTCATTCATATAGCTGTAATAGTTAAAAAGTTATAAGAACTTATATATATATATAAAAACAAAATTTTAAAGTCGGGGAAAACAGCGGTTGAAGTTTATACTAGATGCCCCAAAAGAGGTGTGCACGCTTCACTTCAAATATTTTTTTCACAGTAATAAAAATATATATTATACCAAATGTTATGTTTTTCTGAAACCTTACAATCCATAGAACAAGATAAAAAAATAATAAAAAATCATGTTTTTTACAAAATTGGTAGTTTTTCAGTAGCGACTCCCCTTAATTAAGGCTGGTTATATTTTATTAAGTAAAATAAAAATATTTACATTGTGTTTGTGGTTTGAAAGTGTTTTACTTTCTTAACAGATTTATGATACAGATGAATTAAAAAATCAAGAAGTGTAGGGCCTACTCAGGTTGAACATTCAACTTTTTTAATTTTCGGGAGCGAAGCCACGACGGGTTTGCTAGTATATTTACTTTATAGTTTAGCCAGGTTTATAGTCATCACCAAAATTATAAAAAGGTGCGAGTACATAAAGGTTCTTTAGAAACCCATATTTTAGGCACGACCTACCAATGACGCTACCAATGAAGGGTACATTACGAGGCTACCATTAAAAGCCTACAATTCGAACATTTAATTAAAGATTGCCCTGTCAGGTCTGGTGCTCATGAGGTACTGTACCCGTAGTGGTGAAGTTCTCTCAGGAAGATGCTCGCTTATCCAGTTGCCCATTTATGGGATCGGGAGATTCTTAGCGTTTTTGCACTTCCGTCATTCCGCTAACATTTTCTCATTCTTGTTAGTGTGTTAACTGTATATCCGTTAATGTGAACTTTCATTTTTGGTAACAAGAAAGGAAAGATTTATAACATGTAGCCTACAAAGAAATTATTGAAATTATTGTATTATTAAAAATATTGAAATGAAAGCCATGGTAACATGTTCATACCAAAAGAATTTTAGTAGGGATTGCCTTTAGCAGTACCTACAACTTGAAAGTAGCGTTGAGAAATTTTGCATATTTTCGTGATGAATATAATCTTTTATTTGATTGCTATTATTATTCAGCCAATATATCTGAATAGAGTTGGGGTTTATTAAATCACTTATTTTACTTGGCCTAACATACAGTCAGTACTAAGGGAGGACCTTGTCATAAATAGATTCGGGAATGATCAGTAGTTGAAGTCCTCATGTTTCTCCCTGATTATTGATATACAGTTATTGATATACGAAACATATTTCTGTAAGAACGAATTATTGATTTACATTTAAAACTCTGTGCAAGTCCTCAGTGTTCTTATATATGATGTATTTTAGTTCTACTTTGTTTATTGTTGTGCTAAACTACGTTTATCTCATATATAAGTTCAAAGCTCACAAATGCAAATTCTCCTCTAGACATAGAGTGGAATAATTTGCATAGTTGATCAGACACAACTGATATACATCATAAACTGGAGTGATATGTGGACAGAATACATAAACCTATCATTCTAGAATACAATACTGTATGTAATTTATCTTTTAATATATATAACAAACAGAAACCTACAAAATGAATATTTTTACTTAACATCTATTCAGTTATAGGTAACGGTTACCGGTAATGTCTACCACCAATTCATGTTGGTAGTAATTATTTGTAGAAAACTGTTAAAAATTATTCATTTTGAAAAAGCTAAACTAAGACCTTTAAACACAATATGGATGCGTAAACATTTTTGACATTAATAATTTTTTAAATAAAGACGGGAATAACGTTTAGGTATGTCGCCTCAAACTTGTAATTAACACCTCATTCGATATTGTTACACTAAGACTAGGAAGTATTTTACGGAGTTGTATTGCCAGGAGGTATGCACACCTACTATCATATAGGTTTAAAGGATTTAAAATTCTACATAATCAAAGGACGGAATTGTCAACTTTTGAACTGATATGAAATATTATGTTGGACTTTGTTCAAAGTCGTTAGTGTCTGTTACTATAACGAATCACTATAATGTGAATCAATTTCCCTTTAGCTATGACGATGTCTTATTATGTACAGTAGTTAAATGCTTAAGTTTATCATCGATTAATCATCAAATATTGTATAATTGTTGTAACTAAAGACTTTACCCAACGTCACGCATCCTTCCTATCATCCTAACGTATAAAGGACCACACCCCGTGTTATGACCACTTAAACGTAATAGACCCTTAAACTCGACGATTTAAAACATATTCGATGCTTAACCAACCAACAGTTATTCACTAAAAATATTAGAACATCAGGAAGGCTTTGTAAAGTACGGAACTGCTTGGCAGGTCTAAAATTGAGGACAAGTGTTTACTTTTAACAAAATCCCAAAAAAGTTACATGAAGTTTGCACAGTCTGAATATGCAGATTATCCACATATCTCGGAACATTTGGCCACTGAATGATACAGTCAACTTTATTGCTGAGATTTTCTACGAAGCTGCTTTTATGGACCGTTTAGTTCTTCTGGTACATTTCTTTGCCTAAATATGAAAACAGGTTTAATAGGATGTCATATATCTTAAAAAAGTCTGAAAATAGATTGCTTTACAAAATTTTGTTTGGAAAAGCAGTAGTTTTTTATAAATCATTATTCATTGTAGATAATATTTTATTCGCCTTATTTTGTACTTCAAATTAAAAGAAAAAACAACTTTTACTGCCCTTAGACGTAAAAATGAATCAGATATTCGGTCAAGCGTCAAGGTATTATTGTGCCAATTACGATAATATTTACTTCCTTATTGGGGAAATTCCATAACATTTTTTACATCATTCTAGTAATTATTTACTTATTAAAATACTTTCAATATGTGAAGGAATTTCATCAATATAAGTACACACAATATAAAATAGAGTTATTTCTGCGTGGTTTACAAACAAAATATAAATTATTATCAGAAACAATATTTCTACAAAATAAATCAAACTAAATATAATTTAAATATTAAACTTTTATATTTTAGGTGTCAGAGCACCTCAGAAAAATCAAAGATTTATCTTTCCGTCATGAGTTTACAAAAACTAATTTTGAAGTTTTCCCTTTCATTTATTCTATGGTTGCTCTGGCCAATCCATCATTCCCTGGGACCTTTTGTGGTCTTTGAATAATGAATAACCTATTTAGACTATATATCAAACAATGACTACAGTACCTAAAATCTGATAAGTTAAAAGTAAATTAATATGAATCACTAAATCATACAGTAGTAACCAATTAAATAACCATTATAACTGAATTTTTTAGCATGAAAGTTTCTTATTTAGGTGAAAGAAATACTTTATTACATTTGATAATTCTGACTAAATAAGTCTAAAACTATCTCGTAAAGTTTAATTTCCAACCAAAACATGGGGTTTCCTTAACAAGTTACCTGTAGAGGCTAATTGACTGACACGTCGTACAATGTTCATGATATCAAATATGTATTGTTTTAATTAAGATATTCACGTAGTAGGGCTGCTAATATATCTTACTAATATTATAAATCTGAAAGTTTGTGAGTTTGTGTGTATGTTTGTGTGTATGTTTGTGTGTATGTTTGTGTGTATGTTTGTGTGTGTGTTTGTTGCTCAATCACGCATAAACTACTGGACGGATTGGGCTGAAATTTGGCATGATGATAGCTCACATTCCCGATTAACATTAAAGCATATTCTTATCTCAAAAACCCTTTTGAGGGCTCCACCGCAGTGGCTCTGTAGTTCCCCATGTTAATCTTATGATTTTTCATATTTAAAAGGAATTAATGAATCTTAACAGCTGTTTCAATTAAACAAGTTGGTTCTGTTCTATGATGTGCAATATCATAAAAGTTACAAGGATTACCAACAGGGTGCAGCACTATTAATTTTTTTATATTTATGACAACAGCTAATTTCCAACCAAAAGGTGAGTGAGCATAGCGAACGAACTTCAACCAGGACGTGAATGAGCCATGCGAATACTTATGAAGTTAAACGGGGTGAAGCCCGCGGGTACAGCTAGTTATATTATAGTAGTAAATAAAGTACAACTCAGCACCCTGAATATTGTATATTTAGTAGAAGTTAAATACTATCGTAAATATTATAGTAAAAATATAATATTCAGGGTGTTCATTTGTACTTTATTTACTAATTTAATAAAATATACAATTTGTTACTGTAGTCTAAGGAGATATAAACAAATTGTTTCCATTAATTATTTTTTTCATAGATATTTTTATAGATACTAGTGTGTACATGTTGCTCGAATTCGAGCAATTGCAAAGTATTACAGGAGTTATAAAAAAAAACCGTCATATTTACAATGAGTTTAAAAGAGTCAACTCAAAGATTACCGGTGTGTAACTCAGACCATGTTTATCTTCATTATTGATAAACCTAAAGCATTACGGTCGGTTTTCTCCTTCTCAAAATGCCTCGCTGTACAGGCAACACAGGTCATTAATAGAGGGCCAATTGAGAACGAAAAGTCGTTTTGGGGTATTGTTAGGGCGCGTTTGTAACCTAATAGATGAGATTGTCCAGGGTTAGGTGCTGACTGTGATGAGTTATAAGCCTATTACGCCTCTTTCACACGAAGCGGCGCGCGCCGTACGGCACTCCTATTTATTATTTCCTGTTCAGTTGTGGCTTTTAAATGAATACTCCACTTAAAAGTTCAAATTAAATGAATAGGATAATTTTAAATATAATAAACTAGTGCACCTGTTGCTCGAATTTGAGCAATTGCAAAATATTAAAGGAGTTTTTTTACGATTAACTGTCACTATTTCCGTTGACGTGTGAGAGTCAACTCAAAGATAATGTAACCAATCACTCCACTCCAGTTATCGAAACTGGAAACGAACTCACTCTGAAAACGAACGCTCACTCCACTCCATCTATCGAAACTGAAAACGAAAACTCTTGTGTGTATCACGTGTGTACTATGAACAGCTGTAATAAATACAAGTTATTCGTCTTTGATGGCCTGAGGGGCAAAGCCCGAGGACTTTTACTACAGGAATTGGTGAAAGGGGGCGTGTACACAACAAATATTTAATTTTGACACATCGTTTGTAAAAATCGGTTCATTATTAACGGAGGAGTAGTATTTCGTAGAAATCACCTTGACGTATTTTAAATAAGTATTCGTCATATCTGAAAATATTGTATTCTAGAAGTTTAAAAAACTGTTTCATTACGTATAAATTACTAAATTATTAATTTAATACTAAATATTCTCCTCTAGTTATTAAAGGAAAATTTTTGTTTTAAAACTTTAAGTTGGTCGATTTGCATGGGATTAACATAAAAATATATGTTTTGTAATAACTTTAAATATATTATTTTCCGATACAACGATATATAATTTCTTAATTAACTTTTGCACCCTCTTGGTCAGGTAGTTTGCCTAAAATGAGACAGCGTAGGGGTTGGGCCGTGCGGCGCGCGCCGCACCGTGTGAAAGCTCCCATAAGAACCAATGCACCTTCACCGAGTTGTCCGGCGTGGACGCCGCGCGGCGCTGTCGTCCGGCTGAAGGTGCATCCGGCGGTAACGCCTCTTTCACACGAAGCGGCGCGCGCCGTACGGCGTCCGCCGCGCGGCGCTGCGCCGGACAAGCGTGTGTCTTCACACTAGTACGGTTTCGTGCGGCGCGCGCCGTACGGCACTCCTAAATATTTATTATTTTCTGTTCAGTTGTGGCTTTTAAATGAATACTCCACTTAAAAGTTCAAATTAAATGAATAGGACAATTTTAAATATAACAAACTAGTGCACCTGTTGCTCGAATTTGAGCAATTGCAAAATATTAAAGGAGTTTTTTTACGAATAACTGTCACTATTTCCGTTGACGTGTGAGAGTCAACTCAAAGATAATGTAACCAATCACTCCACTCCAGTTATCGAAACTGGAAACGAACTCACTCTGAAAACGAACGCTCACTCCACTCCATCTATCGAAACTGAAAACGAAAACTCTTGTGTGTATCATGTGTGTACTATGAACAGCTGTAATTAATACAAATTATTCGTCCGTTTAACTAAACAAAATCTTGTCTTCATAAGATATACATTGGGATTTTGATGGCCTGAGGGGCAAAGCCCGAGGACTTTTACTACAGGAATTGGTGAAAGGGGGCGTGTACACAACAAATACTTAATTTTGACACATCGTTTGTAAAAATCGGTTAATTATTAACGGAGGAGTAGTATTTCGTAGAAATCACCTTCACGTATTATATATAAGTATTCGTCATATCTGAAAATATTGTATTCTAGAAGTTAAAAAAAATATTTCATTACGTATAAATTACTAAATTATTAATTTAATACTAAATATTCTCCTCTAGTTATTAAAGGAAAACTTTTGTTTTAAAACTTTAAGTTGGTCGATTTGCATGGGATTAACATAAAAATGTATGTTTTGTAATAACTTTAAATATATTATTTTCCGATACAACGATATATCATTTCTTAATTAACTGTTGCACCCTATTGGTCAGGTAGTTTGCCTAAAATGAGGCAGCGTAGGGGTTGGGCCGTGCGGCGCGCGCCGCACCGTGTGAAAGCTCCCATAAGAACCAATGCACCTTCACCGAGTTGTCCGGCGTGGACGCCGCGCGGCGCTGTCGTCCGGCTCAAGGTGCATCCGGCGGTAATTCGCGCGCCGTGCGGCGAATTCGCCGCGCGGCGCGCGCCGGACAAAGTGTGAAAGGACTCTCCCATAGCCCTACGCCGGATCCGGCGGGCGCCGCACGGCGCGCGCCGCGTTGTGTAACGCCTCTTTCACACGAAGCGGCGCGCGCCGTACGGCGTCCGCCGCGCGGCGCTGCGCCGGACAAGCGTGTGTCTTCACACTAGTACGGTTTCGTGCGGCGCGCGCCGTACGGCACTCCTAAATATTTATTATTTTCTGTTCAGTTGTGGCTTTTAAATGAATACTCCACTTAAAAGTTCAAATTAAATGAATAGGATAATTTTAAATATAATAAACTAGTGCACCTGTTGCTCGAATTTGAGCAATTGCAAAATATTAAAGGAGTTTTTTTTACGAATAACTGTCACTATTTCCGTTGACGTGTGAGAGTCAACTCAAAGATAATGTAACCAATCACTCCACTCCAGTTATCGAAACTGGAAACGGACTCACTCTGAAAACGAACGCTCACTCCACTCCATCTATCGAAACTGAAAACGAAAACTCTTGTGTGTATCATGTGTGTACTATGAACAGCTGTAATTAATACAAATTATTCGTCCGTTTAACTAAACAAAATCTTGTCTTCATAAGATTTTTTAACTTTATTTTATTTTACAATCTGTTCAGTACAACTGTGAACAATTAGTAAAATGCATAATATAAGTAAATGACATGACCAAGAATCTCCCCAGTGAAAGATCTTGGAAAAATAAATAGTCATATCATGTAACTAAAACTATGCAAATCGGTATGGGAGTTCAAGAACTTTCACAATTTTTAGTCTGTTGGGAAATATATACATTGGGATTTTGATGGCCTGAGGGGCAAAGCCCGAGGACTTTAACTACAGGAATTGGTGAAAGGGGGCGTGTACGCAACAAATACTTAATTTTGACACATCGTTTGTAAAAATCGGTTCATTATTAACGGAGGAGTAGTATTTCGTAGAAATCACCTTCACGTATTATACAAGTATTCGTCATATCTGAAAATATTGTATTCTAGAAGTTAAAAAAAATGTTTCATTACGTATAAATTACTAATTTAATTTGTAATTAATTAATTTAATACTAAATATTCTCCTCTAGTTATTAAAGGAAAATTTTTGTTTTAATACTTTAAGTTGGTCGATTTGCATGGGATTAACATAAAAATGTATGTTTTGTAATAACTTTAAATATATTATTTTCCGATACAACGATATATAATTTCTTAATTAACTGTTGCACCCTCTTGGTCAGGTAGTTTGCCTAAAATGAGGCAGCGTAGGGGTTGGGCCGTGCGGCGCGCGCCGCACCGTGTGAAAGCTCCCATAAGAACCAATGCACCTTCACCGAGTTGTCCGGCGTGGACGCCGCGCGGCGCTGTCGTCCGGCTCAAGGTGCATCCGGCGGTAACTCGCGCGCCGTGCGGCGAATTCGCCGCGCGGCGCGCGCCGGACATAGTGTGAAAGGACTCATATACTCCCATAGCCCTACGCCGGATCCGGCGGGCGCCGCACGGCGCGCGCCGCGTCGTGTGAAAGAGGCGTAAAGAGGCGTAACTCGCGCGCCGTGCGGCGAATTCGCCGCCCGGCGCGCGCCGGACATAGTGTGAAAGGACTCATATACTCCCATAGCCCTACGCCGGATCCGGCGGGCGCCGCACGACGCGCGCCGCGTCGTGTGAAAGAGGACGCGCTTAATTACGCGCCACTGTTCTGTAGCTGCGGTCAAGAATCAAGAATCAAGAATCAAGAATTTTTATTTCGATAAAATGTGGTTACATTGCTGGAAAACGTCAGTCTGCTGAGTAGACACAGAGCTCTGGAAAGTCTAGCACAAACATGGCTAATCTGGTCATTCCAGTTTACTTTATTGTCAAGATGTAAGCCTAGAAGTTTGACAGATTTCACACTATGTTCTAAGTTTCTTAGGCTAAAGATTATTGACTTAGTCTTTGTCTCATTTAGAAAAAAGTGGTTTGCTCGGAACCAGGCCGATGCCCCCTCAAGAGATCGTTTCATGGCTTCCTCAAGATCTCCCAGTTCATTACTAGTTTCAAAGAGTGTAGTGACACCTTGCCCCAAACACAAAGCGAGATCATTAAGCATGACATTAAAAAGTAAGGGACCAAGAATTGAGCCCTGAGGTACACCATGGGTCAATTGCTGTACACTGGATTGTCTGCCATTTATACAAACCAGCTGCCCACGCCCAGTCGGGTATGACTCAAACAGTTCAAAAAGTTTCCCCTTAACCCCATAGAAATTTAACTTTCCCAGGAGGGTGTCATGATCCACCATGTCAAAGGCCTTGCTGGTCGTTATCACGATTACGCCTCCTTTCTATGTTTCGTTGTCGTCGCGTCGGAGGCATTTAAAAGAAAAAAAAGAACCAAATTGTAGCTTCACAAACAACGATAAATGCTAACGCTAGAATTAAGCTGTGCGCTTGAATTTTATTGTTATGTTTTGAAGAATTTTCTTAACCTAGCTTTTGTTTGTAAATGAACGCTACTGATAGAAGATAAGTGAAACGGATAATGAAAAATATTGTTCGTAACCTCCTGTATATTGTCGGGTCAGGTAAAATCTTGTACGTTACACGTTACGCAAGAGCGTGTTTACATCACAAACGCTCTTACTACACTTGTAAGGTAAATACTGACTTAAAAAAGAAATGTGCTGAAGTAGGCATAAAATACGCCTGGTGCCGTGAGGGAAAATTCTTTATCAGGAAGGCTGATAAGGATAAGTGTCGCAGGATTTACAGTGAGGCTGACATCAAAAAGCTCAAATAAACCATCGTCAAAAGCAATGGATACATGTTGTCCTATATTGAGATCATTTATTGCTTCCAGGGATTTCACTTTCCTTATTTTCATATTTAGTTTTAGTTCCAATTTGAATAGATTTTAAATGTACATATCGTAATTTGTATGGTAGAGAATAGTGATTATTTACTATCCCTAAACAGCAATTTTTTTGAATTAGATGATGTCAACTCAAATAATGTATTCACCTTAATATATTGCAACATTAGAAGCTTACGCCAAAACTTTAATAATTTTTTAATAGAATTTTCTCAATTAGAACAAGGTATTACCTTTATTGTATTAAGTAAAGTTTGGATTAACACCGATGAGTTAAATTTATTCAATATTCCAAATTACAACATATTTGCACGTTGTAATGACTCCTACAGATCAGGTGGTGTCATATGTTACGCTTTAAAAGATATATGTGTCACGGAAGCAAATGTTAACAGTATGAGGACTGCTGACACGCTCCTCTTAAATATAAAAATTAGTAAACATTATTTTAAACTATTTTGTATATATAGACTGCAAGAGTTTACTGAGAAGGATTTTGTAAACGAACTAGAATCTTATATGAATTATTTTACTACAAATACTATTTTGTTGGGAGACATTAATATCGACCTGTTAGATGGAAAAATAAATTCTAAAAACTATCAGTACAGTACCTTTTAGAGAACAATGGGTTTTTATCAATAGTTAAGAATGCTACTAGAATCACAACAAATTCTAAAACACTAATCGACCATATTTTTATTAAACATAGGCAAGTAAATAGTTTTAAGCAAGCAATATTTGATTTGAATATAACAGATCATTGTTTATTGGGTCTTAAATTTAATGACATTTCTTTAGACCAAGACAAAAAAAAAGTATTTTGTGAGAAGCAGACTATAGATTTTGATAAGGTTATTGGTTGTTTAAAGTCTATTAGTTGGGACGAAGTTTTTAATGAAAAAAATATTGATTTATGTTATGAGAAGTTTAATTTAATTTTAACTGACGTTGTAAATAAGTGTTCTAAAACCATTCCAATAGATAAGAATCTTGCTAAGGCCAAACTACTAAGTCCTTGGATGACGACAAGTCTCTTAAAAAAAATAGGTAGAAGAAAAAAACTGTACGGGTTAACTAAAAAAAGCCATATGATTTAGTTTTAAGAAATCACTATAAAATGTTCTACAATAATTTAAAACTTGAAATGGATACTGTCAAAAAATTGTATTATTCAAATCATATTCGAAATGCTGATGGTGACCCCGCTAGACAGTGGAGGGTCATAAATAGCCTAACTGGTGAAACCCGTAATCAGTGTTTTGATAAGGTTGAACTCGAGGATGGAACTATTGACAGTGACTCACAAAGTGTAGCAGATAGAGTTAATTATTATCTGATGAACATTGTGCAACCTGATAACGATACACCTTCACTGGCCGGCCTGGGTCTACATCAGCATTGCCAATCTTTTTTCACTGTGCCAACCACTGAAAACGAAATTATAGGTGTCATTAATGGTTTTAAAAATAAAAAATCATCGGGTTTCGACAATTTTAATGCATTATTAATTAAAAAAATAGCTCAATACATTGCACCTGTTTTAACCTATATTTTTAATAAAAGTTTTAGTGAAGGTATTTTTCCTACTAAGTTAAAGTTAAGTGTCGTAATACCAATTTTCAAGAAGCCAAACTTAATAAAATTGAACAACATAAGACCAATCAGTCTGCTTTCAACTTTTTCTAAGATATTGGAGAAGCTAATGGTTAACAGACTAGTAAAGTATTTCAATAAAATAAACTTTTTTTCTCAATGGCAGTTTGGGTTTCAGCGAGGAAAATCTACAGAAGATGCTCTGTTGAATTTTACAAATTTAATATATTCAAGTTTTAACGATGGCAATAAAACGACAGGTCTCTTTGTTGACTTCATGAAGGCCTTTGACCTGGTTAACCATAATATCTTACTATTTAAGCTTGAGGCAGCTGGTATCAGAGGTGTGGCGCTCAATTAGTTCCGCAGCTTCCTGACTGGCAGAGAACAGCAGGTGCGGGTAGGTGACTGCCTCAGCAGACCACTGCCCGTAACTGTAGGTGTGCCGCAGGGCTCGGTTACCTCAGCAATTTTATTCCTTGTTTTTATTAACGATTTGCTTGACAAGAATTTTAAAGGTCAAATCCAAGCTTTTGCCGATGATATTGGTTTTCTTTATTCTAATAAGGATAAGGAAGTTTTAAAAATGAATTTAATTTTTGATTTAGACATACTCCAAGATTGGTGCTTAGAAAACAAAATGAAAGTTAATGTTAGTAAAACAAAGTTTATAAATTTTGGCTACAGAGAATTTTCCTTTTCAGCTCCTATTTTGTATCACATACGAGGCTGCCAACGTGTAGATTGCCAATGTGAGGAAATTGGGAAAGTTAAATCATTTAAATACCTTGGGATACACTTTGATGAAAAATTTACGTGGGAAAAACACATTCAAATTCTGCATGCAAATGTCAAAAGATCAATTAGAAAATGTTATTTCTTAAAACATTTTTGTGAAGAACATTTATTGAAAACACTTTATTACGCACTAATACATTCACGTTTGCAATATGGATTAATATGCTGGGGAGGTACTTTCAAAAGTTTCATCAATCGTTTAAGAACAACTCAAAATCATTTTTTAAGAATTATTTTTAATAAACAGTTGAGAGAAAGCTCATTTCCGTTATACTTTCAATCAAAAATAATGCCGATTCAGAATCTTTTTATATTTAAAGTATTGAAATTGTTTTATCTTAAAAGTGGGAATAATGGAACTGATAATCTATATTACAATACCAGAAGTGTAGATAATTTGTTTTACAGGACCCCTAAAGTCAACAAAGAACTGTTCAAGCATTCGTATTTATTTTTGGGGCCTTTTGTTTTTAATATGTTGCCAATTGATATAAAAAGAAGTAATAATGTTAACAGTTTTTGTAAAAGGTTGAAAGAATGGTTATGTAATATAAATGATACTTCGTTGCTTCGTAATGTTTTAGAATAAAATCTATGTTTTCACATCGTTTAATTGTAGAACGTTTTTTATATATTTTGTGTTCATTTGTTGTATTTTGTGTTTATATATTTACATTTCAGGAAGTCAAATATGTATATTTTAATTTTTAGAAGTAGACTTAATTTCAATATGTAACGCTACAGGTAGCAGCAGGAGTGATAATTTAAGTAATGGATTGATAAGACTGAACTCTTCATTCAATGTATGGATAAGATAAGTTTTGTGTAACACTGGCCACAAATACTGGACAAAGTGGTCAGTTAATTTCCGAATTGTTTTATGATTTGATGATTGTTTGTTTTTGAGGAAATAAAATTCATTATTCATTATTCATTATTCATTATTCATTATTCATTATTCATTATTCAATAACTATAACACACGTGATTTAAACACCACGCTTATATCATAAACGATAACGGAAGTTGAAATGCGTAGTGAAAATCAATAATTATCAAAAATATTAGCTGTAGAACTCTATTACATTTATTTTAGTTTTTTTATTATTTAAGCAACTTATATAGAAGGCGGAACGGCGACATTTATCGGGAGTAACAGTATGAAACTGATCATAATATCCGACGGCTTTACATTATGTCCAAAAGTTGCATAAATACCTCCTATAAACATGAAGGAAAAACATTAGTTAACAGTTATTATTCATATGTTTATTTACCTAAGAACAAACCATGACACATAATTGATGGGCCTGTAATTGATTCTTCCACATGCACTTTTAACTTTTGTGCTATAAAGAAACAGGAAGAATTTTCTAAAAGTTATGAAACATAAAGTTGGTCGAGTGAAGCAAAGTGACCAAGTGTCACCAGATGTTGAGGATGTTGAGATATTGCTTCTCCAGATTCTTAAACAAACAGTCTTTTTTCTCGTATCACCTTTTCAAAACGCTATCGATCATGTTCATCGTCTTGTACTTTTGTTAAAGTTTTTTTTAAAGACATAAATGTTTTAAGAAACCTTATATATAATTCGTGAAAGCGATTTCCACGAACACTACTCCTCCGTTAATAATGGACGGATTTTTACTAATGATGTGTCAAAATTAAGTATATTTTGTGTAGACGCCCCCTTTCAACAATTTATTTAATAAAAGTCCTCGGGCTTTGCCTCACAGACCATCAAAATCCCATATGTATTGCTTATGAAGAATATATTTTGTTTACTTAAACAGACGAATAATTTGTATTAATTGCATACGAAAACAGCTGTCCATAGCAACACATGATACGCACAAGAGCGTTCGTTTTCAGAGTGAGTTTGTTTTTAGTTTCGAATAATAGAGTGAAGTGATTGATTACATTGTCTTTGTTGGCTCTTTTTAAGTCATCGGAAATTATTATGAAAATTATGAGTCATGGAAATTATGTTATTCGTTTTAAAATAACACCTGTAATACTTCTCAATTGCTCGAATTCGAGCAACAGGTGAACTAGTAGTGTATAAAATTTGTAAATTGAAACATGGCAAACATAGTTAGTAGGCCTACATTTTGTTGGAGTGCTTAAATTTTGATAACGATCATTGTCTTGAGGAACAGAATATATTAGGTTTATAATTATTTATAAAAATCGTTTACAATTTGTTTTATAAATTCAACTGTAGCACATAGCTATGAAACTTGCGTTTGTTTAAATAAGTCAACTATTTTAACACAATAAAAAAGGTAAATCAAGCAATATTGGTGCTTTTACAACCTAAAATAAGCACATTAAAAAAATTATAAGGAAAGATATAACATCATACTATTTTTCCACCACAACTAGTGTAAGACAATATTGATTTGTTGTTTTGTTAACATTGAGAAAAACTTTCCCGTTTACTAGTACAATACGAAGTCAAAATAGTTGGTGAATCTATAGGTTTAAATGTTTGCATAAAACTGAATTTTAGTGAAATAATTAAAGAAGTAGGGCCCATGAAATAAGCGTAGTATATTAGTTGGCTAAATAGAACATCGAAAAATATAAAGACCAAACGAGAGACATAATCTTCAAGGCACATATTTATAGGGCTCTCATGACAGTAATAACCATAACTCCCGAGATTGCTCCCGTCACTCATGCATGCTCGGACTGTATTTTGTATTTATATTATTTTACAATTTATACTATTTATACACTTTTGTGTTGAAAATACCGTTCAAAGACCACCCAATGTATTTCTGTTTCCGTTGCTTATATAATATTTGTTGTCGTTTAAAATCATAAAATATATTGTGTATGCAGATTTTAGTAGATTATCCTTTATTTATGAAGTTTTGTAATTAAGTTGTAAATTTTTCACTTGGGTGTTGATTTATCCTCGGTAGTTAACCGTTTCAGGGTTTTAAGTTTTGTAATGAAAAAAATATAGACGTAAAATTATATTGTATTGTTGTATATTTATTTTGGAGACCCTTACTCAATGACTTATTAAATTGCCTTTTTCACTCAAACTGTAAGTAATTCCTAGATTAGATGTGCATTCAAAGATACTGTCATCACTTTATAGTTGTAAATGTGTGATGTAATAATATTTCAAAACAAAAGTTGCTAATGAAGAAAACAAAGATGAAGAAAAAGTATATATTTCATCACTAGTGTCTAAAGTGACTCTTTTTTACTCGGGGTCAAGTCTTACGATCGAGGCAAAGTTGGGGTTGGAAAATGGATGAGGGGTTAAAAAGACACTTTTTGTCCGTGTGGTGAACTATTTTTTCCTCTTATTGCACCATTAATTAAAAAGCTAATCTAGAAAACGAAATATTTTCTTAATATAACTTCTCAAAACGACTTCCAGCTTGTTTTCAATTCCGCTAATGCAAATAGCAGCTGTTTAGTAAGTGAATCAATCATTTCGTCTATTAAGATTGTGTTACAGTACATTATACCATCGATATGTCGAGCGGCCAATAACAATATGCTACCTTATAGGGTACCTAATCATATTTTTCCATTGCGAAAATACCGAACATAAAATAAAAACTCCCGTAAATTAAAAACTGTGGGTTATGTTACGAGAGGAACGATTAGACATATTGGTTTACTGCTGTATTTTTAGGACGCAATTCTATAGCTTGTGCTCCGTTCCAACAATGATACAGCTTCTATGTGAAAATCAATGAACACGATATTTAGTTTTTTTTGTTTAAGGTATTTTTAAAGATATTTAAATATGTAATATACAAAATAAATATGCAATATGTACGTTTAAAAGTTAATGTTGAAATGGACCATACTATTGTTGACATAACATTTTTAAATCTTCATATACCATACAGAAACACGTTTGTATGAAACTGCATTTGTTATTTTACCGTACAAACATGGTTTGTATAAAGTAATGCAAAACAATTTTCTGCTCAACAGAGACAGTCAAATAACATAAAATAAAAATTTACCTTACAAATCCTGCCCGCACTTATGCGGATCTGAATGCCTACTTATCTATAGGGATTATCTCGTTCTTGATATACATTGTTAACATCTTCAGTTTCTCTTGCCTTACCTCTAACAGATTTATAAATACTAATAGAGCAGGTACTGTACCATCATTATATAGTAGCTGCAATAATTTTACGACAAACAGACAATTAAACTTCCTAATCAATTGCAATAAATTCTCCTTGGGGAATACGTTTTCTGTTTAGTAAAAATTATCATTCCTTTTTACTTTTAACTTTTTTAAGTGCAAGATTTGGATTTTCATATTCAACCTAAGAAATCAAAATAGTAAAACGAATTTTCATCTTGATTCAGATGTTATTTTTTATTGGTATTCTCATTGGTGTAAATGTAACGCAAAATTCAACATACACGACAAAATCTAGAGGATTTTGATTGATTCCAATCCCTCTCTCCGGAGAGATACATCGCCACAGCAAGTTACTTGTCCCCTTGTTTACTAGAACCAAATAAACGTACGTCAAAACTCAGCCTTTTAATGAGAGTTCTTAGTACACATATTTTAGTTAAATAGAAACATATCCGATGTTATTTGTATAATATCAAACGACATAAGCTGCAAAACTTTGTTTATTTTCCATTGCGAAACCCTTTATGAATATAGGAGCCGGGATAGACGTCGTTTACTGGGAATGACTGAATAAAGCTGAAGAGGATTACCATTATACGCAATGTCTTTATATTATGTTATGTTATAACCCCTTAGATAGATATTTATAAAATGGTGTTAGTACATTTTTATTTGTTAAATTTATTAAATTAATTATAGTTTTCTAAAAAAATTCACAGCGTTGGACAAGTCAAATCAAATTAGACTAGTCGACCGTTGACATAATTATGGATAAAATAACAATAAAGTTATTACAGAGTTATTTTATGCTTAAACATCAAGGTGATAAGCACTGTTATGGACTGTAAAATTAACTTCAGTCTGAGGAGAGAAAAGTGACCAACCTTCAAAAACTTTTGAGATTAAAACAATTACTTCACTGGGATCTAAAATTTGCCATATTTTAATCCTAAAACGTATACAGTGTGTAAATTAAGTATTGAAACAAATCTGTATTTTTGAAACCGAAATAGATAGAAATATTCTGTTCGTAGCAATTTTTGTTAACAAATGTTCCACATTTTTTTACATCAAAAATATTTTTTCACCCCTTTAACAGGGTAGGGGGTGGGGCAGACTCATGTTTTTCAAATAGCAACTCCTATTGAGTGACCCCTCATTTTGAATGACTTTTCAAAAGAAACACAATGAAGCCAACCTGAGGTGGATATCTCACCCCTAGCCAAAATGGCTGGCATTCCAAAATTTGATTTACTGTATGTGGAAAAGCACCAATTTCACAAATAATGGAAAGAAATCTGTATTTTTAAAACCGAAATAGGTAGGAAAATTCTGTTTGTGGAATTGATTGTTAACATATGTTCCGCAATTTTTTACATCAATAACATTTTTCAACCCCTTTAACATGGCTGGGGGTGGGGGTGAATTTTGTTTCAATAACGACCTCTATTGAGTGACCCCTCATTTTGAAGGGTTTGTTAAAAGAAAAACAATTACGGAAACCCAATGTAGATATTTTACCCCTAGCCTAAATGGCGGGTATTCCAAAATTTTATTTTTGTAAAAAAGCACCCATTTTGGTATATCCGCCAATTTGGCTAAGGGTGAGATATTCACCTCGGATTTGCGCCATTGTGTTTCTTTGGACAAACCCTTCAAAATGAGGGGTCACTCAATAGGGGTTGCTATTTGAAAAAAAAGTCACCCTCTACCCCCTTCCCTGTTAGGGGGGGGGGGTTAAAAAACATGTTTTATATACAAAAATTGCGGAATCTTTGTTAGCAATTATTGCCACAAACAGAATATTTCTATCTATTTTGGTTTTAAAAATACAGATTTGTTTCAATACTTAATTCACACATGGTATAAATAAGCTCTTACATCCTACTTTACATATAAGATTATCATTGACGGCATTGGTAGATGTGTGTCTATATCATACCGTAAAATTTATTAGCCAATTTTTTAAAACTGTGTTCCCCCCTATTGTAAACGCAAAGTTTGAGTATAACTGCAATAAGCATTTTATACTTATAAACCCCCTACCCCCCCTACCTTTGACTATTACGAAGAATGGGTACTTTGCTAGTGATTAAATAAAAGTTTTAGCAAATAAACGAATGAACGAATTCTATATCCTAATCTTACAAAAAAGTTTCAATTAAACTGTTACGAATTACAAATTTTTATTTATTACTCGAAGACACTTTGCAAAATCAACTTGTAATTGCAATATTTTACAAATAGTTTTTCCTCTAATAATCAATATTATGAATACTATTAGAAAAGTTGAAATATTTGATTACAAAAAATGTCAATGCCCATATAACTTACAAAAACATAACATCATTCTCAATCGTAACAAGAGAGGATTATTTATATAAGTATGATAAATAACGAGGGTTTAAATAACTAGTCGATATTGTAAAGGAATTGAAAATCGAGTTGAAGATGTGCAAAGTAGATTATAGAGGTTTTGTGACGCCAGGTGTGGAACGCTTTTTCTCACGTCGTAAAACTTTATATGAAGAACCTAAATCCATCCATTTACACCCCAAACACGTTTTATAGATAAGAAAACCACCTACAAAACTGGAAAAATAATACATTTTTATAATTTTTTAAAAATATACCAACTACTTAAAAATAATTAACGAAACGAAGCTTTATGATAGGTTATTGTAGCTACATAAAAAAACGTTTACCTAATCCTTATAACTGATCTCGTCACTCCGTTTTAGCACAAAGCAAAAATAAAGATCTTACCTAACCTTCCTCAGAAATCCGTTTAGTTTATGTAAATTAATTCAATTTGATTCACCCCTAGGGTTCATACGTAAAAGTAAACTCATCATGTAAGTCTTTGTTATTTTAACTTAAGGTGGACATAGAATTTACTACTAAACATTTTACGAGACGCAGAATATGTGTCCACGACACCACCGGGGTTATTAACTAGATATTTAACGATAGATTTTACTCTTCATGTGTAAAATTATGTATATGAATAATTAACAAAATTATGATATATCCTACACAGAAGTTATAAGTATTTTAAAATGTGATTTTTTTACTACATCGTATCCATATCATTAAACTCGCACAGTTAACCCAACAGTTCATATCCAGCCAACCTCTTTTAAACACTTTTACTTACTTTTATTGGGTCCATAACAGAGGGTACTTATATTTTTAGCCCATTATATAACATTGTGCATTTACAAACTAAGGCCATAATCTGAAAATAGTGCTAGATAAAGATAAGTGGACACCACCATTCATTGTTGGCCTATTTTCACTCGGTTATGATGGAAGTATTTTTTCAGCCGCCATCTTGGATCCGCCATTTTGATATGTGATCAATTATTTTAAATATGAAGGTGGTGTTGTGACCCATCATTTTGAACTACTTTTCCATGCTGAATTCAATGCCTCAATCCGTTTTCCATTGTCATATTTGGTTTTTGAAATATTAACATTTTAAATAAAAATAATTATAATATTTTATCAAGAAAGCTTGTTAACAAAAAACGGATTGCGGCATTAAGTTCAGCATAAAAAACTAGTTCAAAATGATGGATCACAACACCACCTTCATATTTAAAATAATTTATCACATTTCAAAATGGCGGATCCAAGATGGCGGCTGAAAAAATACATCCGTCATAACCGAGTGAAAATAGGTCAACAATGAATGGTGGTGTCCACTTATCTTTATCTAGCACTATTTTGAGATTATGGCCTTAGTTTGTGAATGCACAATGTTATATAATGGGCTAAAAATAAAGTTACAAAAACTTCTTATAACTTTAGAATGGATCAACATTTTTAAAAACGGATTGCAGCATCGTATTCAGTGTAAAAATTTTGTTTGAAACGGTGGGTCACAACTCTACCTTTACATTTGAAAAAATAACTTTGTATCCAATATGGCGGATCCAAGATGGCGGCCAAAAATTTAAACCCAGTCAAAATAAAGTGTACTTACAATGATCTGACGTGGTTTGGAGTTGATATCTTAAGAAATGTAGAAAAAAGTAGGGGGGGGACTCATTTAAAACTGACCCTGTATAATTATGTAGTTCTGTAGGATTGCTATCTCACTTTAGAACAGTACTAAAAGAATCTATGTATAACATAAAAGAGTTGTATTAAAAACATTATCAAAGGTAGAATATTATTATACACTAATTAGCTAGAAAACTTTTTGATGACTATCAAAGAGTGTTTTTATAAATAATTAAAAGAGTTTAACTGCATAAACAGTTTGTCTAAATAAACTCTCCTAAGTTGGGATTTTTTTATAAGGACATTCATGATGACAAGTACATAGCGTAGCAATTATTTATCTATTATAAAAAGCACACAGTAAAGTAGTTTACTAATTTGGTTGATTGGAAAACCATCAAACGTGTATCATGTGGTGGTCGAGTACTAAGGCATGACAACAACATATTATGGCTTTTAATCTTAAAACGTGGAAACACAATTACAAACATGATACCTAGAGTCATTGGAAATGGAGAAATTTTAACCACAAAAAATTGTTTTTACTAGAACAAATTGTGATAGGCAAATAATAGACGTCCTGTATAAAACATAAATATCTTTTCAGTAATTGCTCATTGTTACCAATTGGTGTAACCAGGTAGTAGAGTGTGGGTTATGATTTACAGCCCAGTACCAGTGTCATTACAGACAAATAAATAATTCTAAGTTATACCATTGTAGACATTTTTATCATATGTTATATGTTTCTCTTGTCTGTGGTTATACAGTCTGGGTTATACAGTCTGGAATGTGTTCAAAACCTATATCGAAAGATTTACACTAAAATCAAACAAAATATTTTGTTAACTAAAGTTTTTATACTTTTTTATTCCGTGGTACATATCGTGTTATACTTCTTACTGGAAAAATTTACCACGAATTGATACATTGTGTATTTGTCATGTTTCGATGTAAAACATAAACACCTCTTTTTCTAGGACAATGTTTTTCCAATACATTTGTACTTTATTTTGGCCACTAAAACATCTGCTGTGCTTCTAAGCAATATATTTAGCTTTTCAAAACAATGTTCCAAAATATATTTCGATGTATTTCAACAATGAAGGACTAGAAAAGTTGTAAAATTCAAATTCTAAAAGCTAAAAGTTTGCTGATTGTAGCAAAGTGACTGTCACCTGTGTCAAGAATATGAGGGATTGTTTTTAGACACATCCACTCCTGTTACATCTAAAATTGAAGCAAAAGTTCTTCACCTTAACCAAATCCTGGTCTTATTTAATTTGTAAGTTATTTTATATTATAGAAGGACATTGTGTATATGAAATCTCCGTTGAAAGTTGTAGTATTGAAACTCAGTATATGAAATTCTTTTTAAGTTTGATAAGTTCAGGAACTTGAAGAAAACCAGTTTTCAAAATCAATGTATTTTCTCCCATTGTAATAACTTTGATAGCTATACAACACAATATGATAAGATGTATTGTTCTATTGTTGTCTAGACAATGACATACTTGTTGGTCACATTAGAGCCGAATGGATGGTTTCATGATTGATCGGTATTACAAAATGGGATGTACTTACATGTTGTTAAGTTAGGCTGTTTGACCTTTGATGGAATGTTGGATTTAAAAGGAGTTTATTCCCAAGTGTCTGTTTATTTGGTCGTGTCTAAATCGACACATTGTTACCTATAGTAATTGTGTTGATGGGAACACCCATACATGAAAAACTACATAGTTCCAACGTTGTATTGATGTAGACAATAGCATAAGCATATTCGTTAGCTACGTAAAGCCGAATGTTTAATCAAATTAATGCACTCATAACAATTATGTATAGACATAGCCTATTATGTAATGTTTAATGGCCAAATAAACAATTTGAATATGAATTGTAGCATGAGAAACTTAACAATATTACAATAATAAAAATCCTTTAAATCTAAAAGTTGTTTTCAGCCCAACAGGGTATTGTTGGCTTAGAACATAGATGTTAAATTATTGTTTTTTCATGAAAGTATACCTAACCACCACACCCCTACTAAATGCAATAAAAAAGTAACTATACAAATAATAATCGTATATTAAGGAATAACATATTTTAAAACTTCAAAAATAGTTATATTTATTCCAAATAAACATAACTCATAAGTTAAACATAAGTAATAAACATAAGTTTAAAACGTTTGCATATTTTTATGTTTACTATTAATGTTGTTTAAGCTGATATAAAAGCATATATCTTCCAAAATTTCGGTATTTTATTTCTAGTGTTGATTAGTTTTATCATATTCTTATTTATTGTAGATATTAACCGTAGAATCAACCGATGGATTTTTGTACAACTAAATGCAACCAAATTTGGCAATAGAAGTGTTCTTATATCGGTCTTATTCCAGCAGAACTTGGACTCGGTAAAGCAAACACTGGATGAGTAAGTCAATTTGCTCAACACTTGAACAACCACTAAAGATAACTTAAAGTTACAGCAACTGTCCTTTAATAATTCTAAAATTTAATATTCAGGGTTCTATGAACACAACCAAAACTATATTACGGATAAAAAGTAATACTAATTAAAGACATTGAAATATTTAAGTTGGTGGTTGTATTTTACTCATTGAGTTTAAATAATATGCTTCATTCTCTATTTCTACCCTTGTACTGTGGTTCAAACATTGAACACGTTATTTTGAGTCAAGAAAACATTTTATCGCGAACTAATATTTTTGACCTCAATTCGCAACAATATTAGTTTGCATAGAGGTAAAATACATTCTAAGCTGGTTTGAAAAACTTTAAAGTAATTTACTTATTTCTAATAAAAAAAAAATACCAGTATAATAAATCTTTTGAAGATTAAATATATACAACGGGTTCTTTTATTAAATTCTAATCAAGTACATAGAACCCCTGCTGCCTTGAGCTCTACGCTAAGTTTATTTCATTCTTGTTGAAGACGTAACATAAAGTGAAGAGTAAAGGTTAAGGTATCTTCATAAAGTAGCATACTGTATTCTTCTTTATGATTTATAAGATAATCAGTGTAAGACACTGATTTTAACAACCATGTACAATCATAAGTGGTGATAGTGATTTCATTTATGTTATTGAAGAAATTCTTACATATAAATACCATTTAAAACATAATAAGCTACCCTAAAGGATTGTTTTGTATGCTTTTTAAGAACTAAATATAGCTTAAGTGTATATTTTTATTTTTGAACATTCCAAGCTTTCTATTGTTCAATTACTTGGTCGGTTTGAAGAAGGAATAACGAATATCTACAACGTTGTTACATGTACTGACAAGTTGATTGATTCTGTAGACATCACTGCTGTTTATAGTGCATATCTCTGTTGTAGCTGAGATAAACAAACATATCCACTGTGCGACGCGAATACAGATTGCCACTGAGCTATGCGATAAATATGATGAAAATAATACAGCATTAACATTTATTCATGTAATATTTTAGATTCTGTAAGGAAATGTCCTTGCATGATCCATAGGATCTTGTTTACTTATCTAACTGTAAGAACAATTTGAGTTCTACTGAATCTACTACTGTATTCTAATCAAAATACCCTAGTATGATGTAGAATTAGATTTGTTGTTTAACGAATACCATGCCACATAAAAACAAAAATTTAGAATTTGTAAATTACATTTTATAAGACTTATAATCGGTGTATACTTGGTTTATTTGTACCTTTTAAAGATGATATTTTATTCACACCAATTTGAATATAACCAAATATAAGCAATTCATTCTAAAGCCTTTAAGTGTTTAATGAATTAAGTAAATCTAGAAAGATTTTTATGAGGAGTGACAAAATATCGGTTAAATTGAATCGACACAGTCGGCTGTTACAAATGTAATAATTTTTTGATGTAAATCACAGCCTGCCTTAACCTGTGGATTCATGTTTAGAAATGTATATTATCCTGAACAATTTCAAACTTAATAAAACACATACCTAAAAGCTAAACGACATTAAATGTGTTTTAAGCTTATAAACGTCACTCAAAAAATGTATTGTAATTTATAAAAATAACAGTTTCTGAACTAGTCTTCGCAGAAACTGTTAGTAAAACGTATTTGTTAAAATACAGCCTGGACTGTTAAAAGAAATGAAAAAAAGGAAAGCAATAATGTTAAAATTAATGCAGATTAAGAAGAATATCAGTTGGAGGACAAGTGATAAAGTGTGGAGTAAACGTAGACTTTGTTTTACAGTTTTGAACTTTTTAACCACCAGGTGGTGCGTACACGTAGATGTTTGCCGCACCTTTAATAAAGTCGAGTTCTTATTAAATAACTTAGGTATATAATAATATTATGAAAAGTAGGTTGACCGTGTTTAAGAATTCAGTTTTAATAACACCCATCTCTATGTGAATAGGGTAATTTCTTTGTTGTACAGATTCTTTTAAAAATGTACAATTTCCTTGTATTTATTTAGGAATGTTATTATCAAGATTTTATTTATTATAAGACTAGCTGGCCCGACAGACGTCGTCCCGTCCTAATGTGGTTTTATGTCAAATGCTAGCTCATTTTCAAGATGAGCTCGTTCGCTACGCTCAATCACGTCCTGGTTGTCCTGGGAGTCCACAAAGGACAAACAAACATACTTACATTGGATTTTGTATGTATATATATTATAAATTATTAGTTTGAGTAGCCAATTGGTGTCAGTGTTAGCCTTCAAAATCTTAAGGTCGTTGGTTCAGTTCCAAGCGAGATAGGGATAGTTTCCAGACCCAGATACCATTTTTGTTATTTGGCCTATCAATGAATGATGCTTTCTAACCACAGTTCGACGTTAGATTTTAACTAGACCAATGTTTGGACTGTTCCCTTACACATTAATAAATTATACTGGCGTAAATACACACAATAATAATATGAAATGTTTTCTTAACATAAAAGTGAGAATACGGTTAATTTATGTTGTTTTTTATCGTCCTAGCTCTTGTCAGGGAACTTAACAACCTATTTTCTTTTAATGTATGGCCATTAAAGGTAATTTTTTGAGTATAAATTCATTGGGCAAAAAATTATGCTTTGGGTATTTATCAGACAAACGTAACAGGACTGAACACTATATATTTATCAAACTTGTATTGAGGATTATAAGTATTGCCCATCTTGGTAGAAAAGTCAGTAAATCCACTCTCTCTCTCTCCGTAACATTAATATAGCTGGTTTAACGTAAGGCAGAGCCAGTTATTTGGATCAAGTGGATTAATGTGTTATTGAACAATGTTGGCGAAGTTTCTACTGTTGCTGTATAATATTAAATTTAATTTTCTGGACTTATTATTTAAGATGTTAGGCGTTGATATTCATAGTAATATTCATAGTTTGTTTTACCATTTTCAAGGTTTGAATGGTCTTTAAGAAGGACTAATATTGTCTTCCTAAAGAGACCTCTATACTTCAGTTTTCTTGATAGTTTCATAGCATATTTGTGCAGTTCAGAGTTCCCAGTTCTCTAGGAATGAGGTCCTGCGCTCTAATACTGACCAGTACATCCCTACAGTTGATGTTATTCGTCTTCAGGAGCATAGATTTTACTTGGGGTTTGCTTTATGGTATAAAATTATTTACATTAAAGAGTAAATACAATCAAAATATCGCATTATAAACAAACATAGTAACATAATGCAAATATGAGTTTTAAATACACTTTACTAATGTTATATTTAATCTATTATTATGTTTGTACAAAATCGAATGCTAGTTATATGGTTTTAACCACTCACGGGTTGAGTAAATACTCTTTGTTTTCATACGAGATCGAACGGTGTTTTCTCACACCACTGCCCTCGGCAACTGAGCTGTGGACCTAACATGCCTTTCGTGAGGTTACTGCCAAACATTGTATAGGTCTTAAGAATCATATTTTGGAACGTTTTTAATAGCTAAAAGATCTCTTATTAATATAACTAAGTTACACTCAACCGATATTTAGCTGAATTATTATTTTCGAATCCATATAGTAAGAAATAAGAATACCAATTCATCAATCAATCAATAATATTTATTTCTCTTAGTAGATAAATACAAGAAATGGCGTCATATCTACATAATATAACAATACCTACATATACAAATACCTAATATACCATCTACATAGCTTTTAGGATCAGCAACCCCGGACAAACCAAATACTGTAATGAGTTTGTGTGGGCATAATATTATCAGCTGATTCCATATAATGGAGTATTATACAAATATTTTACTCCTACCAATTAATGCGTGTTTGAAATTAAATTTGTATTAGTATCTAAATTGTTAAGTCATTATTTTTTTGTCGTTTTACAAAGTGATGAGTTCCGATGCATGCAGAGGAGTTATGGAAGAGATACTCTGTAGTGGGTTGTTTTGTTTCTGGATCATTTAATCCAAGATTGACGACAGCGGCAACACATCTCGCAAAGTGTTGCCATCATTTGTCTGTAGATACAAAAATAAACTGTTTTACGTATGACTTAGAGCTTAGCGACACTCCTATGGAATTTTACGATTCTAGAACGCTATTCTTTTGTAATTTATTTAGATTAGAGCATATTTTGTATGGACAACTGACAAGTTACAAAAATGTTAATTATAAATTGCCAAACTAATAAGAATATATATTTAAATAATCGGGCACAATAACTGTAGTTTAACATTATGTAAAGTTTAGAGTTTACTAAGAATTCCAATAAAAAACAACTGTAATTGCAAACTGAAATTGCAAAACTATTTTTAAGATATTTTATCAAATAATATTGGCAAATAATTATAGAAACATAGGTTCTTGGAATAAATATTTAATTTACTCATCGAGGTTAAAATACAATAGTGGTATTTTAATGATTTTAGTTCCAGGCAAAGAGCCTAATGCGTAATGCATTTCCATAACTGTTCCAGACATTTTAAAATTTTATGAATTTTAATAATACTGAATACTCTTGCAGAATGAAATAGTAGGTTTTGTGACACTAAGAGACTTTATGAGGAATTGATGCGGGTATTGGTTTGTGCCATTGACTACTGTAACTACTACTATAACTACTGTTAATGCGAACAGTTATTAGCTCTCAATAATCTTCACTGCTAAATGTTTTGTTTGATTGCACTTACGTGAGAAATAACTTTTTACTCTACCTTTTAGTGTTTTTGTGTATGATATTATACCTTAATATGCAAACATGTTTAGTGTATAATACTGTATTGAACATCAAAATAAGATCTCCCTATCTCATTCTTCTCATGTGGATTTTTTCATTAAACAAAAGCGAGGTCATGTATTGGCAGAAGTTCACCCGATTCAATGAATAATGCCTTGTAAAATCGGTCTAACAATGTGTGAAATAGGATCTTGTTGTTTGAACATTATTATTCTTTTTAAGCAGAAAATGTATTTTTACCGTTAGTACATAAAAAATTTCAATTTATTTAGGAGTAAACATATAAATAAAAACTAGATTGCGAACTTATTATATTTAAATTGTTTAGTACGCTTTACCATAGATATAACATACTCCCTTTTATATATGGTTTTGCCATTAAATTTTGGACACTGAATAAAGCGTCCATCTATAGCGTCCATCCACAGACAGCTCTGCGAGTCAGTCACAGATTGCGCTAGTGTCTAAAGTTGTATTTTTAGTTATTTACATCAGCGCAATCTGTCGGTGGCTCACTTCTACTATTACTTAAAATCTGGCATTAACCTTAACATGGGGAGGGGGTGTCTAGTGCTATCAATAGTCAAAGGTAACATAAAATAACATAACTTAAAAGAGATAAGGGCGAATTAATAATTTACATTAACTTTTTGGTCATTCTATAATTTCAATGTGTTTAAATACAATGTACTATTTTGAACCGATACTAGTAATAAATTAACCTTAACTACTTCCAAATTGTATTTATGTAATGTAATGCAACTATAATTATCTCAACCCCTATATCTATTTATTTTATGGAGGAGTTGAACAAAATTAAATGTTGGCTAACATTAGAAGCTGATAACGTTAATTATTGCATTTATTATAAACTACCAACTTGTAGATTTTTTTTTATATCAGCTAGCATTAAGTAGTTTATAACGTCAATAAACAAAAATCAGCTAAAAAAATAGGTGCGCTGTTCGGACAAAAGTTTGTCTTTGAAGTAGTTCCAGAGCCTCATGGCAGATATCACCACTGGCCAGAGTTGTCATCGTTTGTGTATACTTCAGCTTCCTTTTCAATATGTAATTTGTGTTTCTAATCTATGGCTGTTTAAATAGTTTTATTGGATCTAAGTAGTGTATAATATTGAGAATTATATATAGCCCTGCCTTAAAAGTAAATTAATATTTGTGTCTTGACGTAAACTAGGGCTGGGAGGAAGACGGTTGGGATAAAAAAATGGATGGGATAATCACAACCAAAACGTTATTACCTTCATTAAACCTAAAGGTTTAATCCCTCAACCAACAAATGGGACCTAGGGAGGGGGACCTTCATTAGAATATACGGTGCTCTTTAAAACATGCAATTTGACGAATTTTGTGTATGCTCAAATCATAACTAATTGTAAAATCCTTAATATACCCAACGGGAAAGATGTCAATTGATCGAAAGGAATTTGTATGTTCCATTTATGTTATGTAATTTTATTCCAAGTAAATATTTTATTTCAAGGCACGGTATTTTATCAATTACGTTTATTAATTCGCAAGCTCAACATTGCAAATTTTGTAAGGTCCATCAATGAGTTGGGGATCAATTAGTATTTATCAATAACACGTAGTTCGATAGTCATAACTCGACGTAACAAAGTTATGTTTGGAACAAAACTTGCGGTTTACAAGAATAACCTGTAACACACCTGAATAACCTGTTATACTAAATGCATTTCCATCGCCATACTAGAAACCTACTAGAACTAAATTACTTTCTCACCCAGCAGTTTTATTGGTCGCCCTCCATATCAACCACAAGACATTGCATACGACAAGCCTGCAATTCAAACTTCAATCACTAAAGTTGTAATGGATTGCTAACCTCACCCTAAGCTGTTGTCTATTTGCAGCCCTGGTTAACCTGGCTGTAGTTTGCCTATTGAAAACTATTTAGTTTAACCTTAAATGTTTTTAATCAATGTGATCTTGGATTTTTAGCAAATACTCCCAGTGTTTGAGACGAAAATAGCAGCGTTTATTTTCATCTACTAAATAAATTATATTTTTAGTTTCTCATTGATGTTATGAAGAAATTTCCTGGTGTGTTGATTTAGTTATACCTCACGATTAAAAATTTAACCCTCACAATGCTTTAAGTGAATGCTGTAACTCATCATTGAAAAGATTGTATGGTAACAGTATTTTTTTCTTGCAATGCGTTTTTTTTTTAGGTTCAAACAAAGTGTTTATTTTGTATTACCTGAAAATAAATTGAAATATTGAAATCGGTAGCAGACCTTCATTAATTTAATTAACGCGTTGTTCTTTTGAAAAAATACAAATATTTAAATACAGGGGCAATTATCTTGCTTATAGAGAGTTTAATTATTGTTACTATTAGGAAGCTCAGGGGCTACCTCCTAATCTAGAAAATGAGAAAGTGACAGCATCTAATAAAAAGTATACATATATTTCTACTAACACTTTTGCCCACTTTATTATTATCGACAATGTTTAAGTCGATTAAATAATATTTATGTTATATATTTACCCTTCAGTATATAAAACCCTCACTTTAATCGCCTGACAAGCTTTGTCTCTCAAACATGCATACGTACACTTACAAACAATTAAGTACTTTAGGCTTACACGTAAACCCATGCATGAAATAAACGTTGAAAACAGTATAAATAAAATTTTAGCATGTTTATATATTACGAACAGTGGTTACAATTAGATTCAGGTGGTTTGCATTTTGTAAATACTAACAAATTTAAGGAAAATAATCAAAACTACCTTCCCTTAACATTGAACAATGTATTTAAATTTTCGTTTGGTTCTTCAAAAATAAAATTCTGGAAATGACCACGCGGGTGTGTTCGGCCTAAATCTCAAACACGATAACTACCCCCCACCCCTTCCCCCCATCACCGCACTATCAACACAAGGCTCTTCCGTTACTACCCTTAAACACGACACGTTTAAACGCAGTTGTTGTTTAACCTCTGTTTAATTTGTTTAACAATACCCCTTAGCTCTGTCCGCACCCTAACTGCAGGATTAAACACCTTGTAGTAAACACGTTTGGATTGCAGTATTTCATGTTGACACGCTATTTTCACAGCTGCATTGTCGTTGAAAGTGAATTGTTAATCCTATATTTTACCTAATTGTGAAATTTTTCTTTTGAAAATCAACGGGTTGCCTCTGTAGATAGTCAGATTCCTTGATGAATATTTTTTTATGCTAAATGTTAAAAATAGTTTATTGAGGGTTTTCTTTTGCTTGAACTTGAAATTATTGACATACTAGGAGAGTACCCGTCCTTCGTACGGAGTAGGCTTATGAGTATAAAATGCATATTTTGCAGTTATACTCTGAAATAAACCCTTAAATATGGTTTGTATTCTAATCTTATCTTAGTTAAACAATAATAATTATGAGGACAGAGGCTTTAAAGTACAATGTTTATTGGTACATAAGTGGTTAAAATAGGGTTACAAAAATTATTCAGGGGTGGGAATTCGTGCTGGCCTAATCAAAAGATTTCCAATTTAAATTTTCGATAAGTAAGTTATGGTAAGTTATGAATTAAATAATCTTTTAGAAACAATAAGTTAAATAGGAAGGATTTTGATTTTAATTAATGGAGGTAAATTGGGTCCAAATGGATGCTTGAAGAGTCTAGTCCGAGTTATAAACTTAATAAAAATGGAATGTTCTCACCAATCTTCTGTAATAATAATTTTCTTCTTAGTATATATGCTTAAATTCTTCTTTCTTCAGTAAAATTTTGAAATTTTGACAATACTTTCTTTTATAATTTCATAATTATTTTCTCAATTAAGTTAATAGATTCTGTGTTTTCTTCTTGGATACTATAACTGCACTCCTAGACTGCATTTGGAGGGATTGATTTGAATAATAATTTTGGATAAGCTAATGAATAATTATTTGATTATAAATTATATATATGTTGAGACAATATGGTTTTAATAATTAACAATGAACATGAATAAATATTGAAAATATAACAAGATTGAGTTTGGAATTTAAATAAGGACTATATTTATAAACATTGAATTTTGAGTCATTACAACTCGTGATTTGCATTTGAAATGGGGGAGGATAAGGTTTGAGAAAATTTGGTTTACTATAATTTACGGTATAGCACATCTACCATAGCAATAATGTTCTATAATTGAACCTAAACAATAGAAACAAGTAGAGTTCTCACAACTTTTTGTTGCTGCTTGGTTCAAATCAACTGTTGTCATAAATGCAAAAATAATTAATAGTGCTACACCTTGTTGGTAAACCTTATAACCGTTTAATGGTATTGAATATCATAGAACCAACTTGTGTAGTTTAAACTGCTGGAAAGATTCTTTAATTCCTTTAGAATATGAATACGCATATGGTTAAAATGGGAAAATCTAGAACCACTGGGGTGGAGCACGAAAGGATTTTTGAGATAAGATTATGTCTATATGTTAATTGGAAATGTGAGCTATCATAATTCAAAATATCAACCCTTATCCGACTAGTAGAATGCGTGATTGAACTTCAAACAAACAACCATTTTTATGGAAAATATGGGTACTTACAGAATACTCTGTATCTTGAAAACCACTAAACTTATTTTCGTTCTGTTTAAAAATTCTGAATCCTCGTAAGTTCAGCTTTAATTTGATATACAACAAGTCAACATTTTAAAAACTAAATATTTTTTCAATGATTTTATTTTTTTTATGTTGGTAGCCTTGTAAAGGAAAAATGTTAAATGGCAACATATGTAAAATTGTGCATCAATTTGAAGGTCTTGCAAAAACAAACAACTTTTAAATTTAAACCTACCGTCTATCTTTGGTCGTTTTAAGTAATTAACCAAAAACTCCAATTGCCCATATAATACCTATGTTAAACGAGCAGTACTGGAGATTAGGTGACGCAGATACACCATTCTCATGGTACTCTGCGCATTTAACATTTTCATTTACAAGGCTACTAACTAAAAAAAAAATTAAAATCACTGAAAAAATATTTAGTTTTTTAAATGTTGCCTTGTCGTATATCAAATTAAAGCTGAAAACGCGAGAATTAAGACTTTTTAAACAGAACGAAAATAAGTTTAGTGGTTTCCAAGATACAGGGTATTCTGTAAATATCAATATTTTCCATAAAAATGGCCACCATGTTGAAACGGACAAAGATAAAGGAGTTCTGTTTCCACTAAATTGTTTGTGTAGTCTAGAGCTTAAAAATGATGCATAACATGGCATATGTTTACATTTGAAAACTCTGAGATTCGAACCCATGACCCCCAGTTTCTCGAACACCTTGTATTTTAAAAATGGGGAAAACTATTTTTATGTTGTTCCTTGGGTATGAATTGGTGGTGAAAAGTTTTGTTTAATCTCTGTATGTCAAGCCGTTCGTCTGTAATCTGTTTAGGATAGCTTAGAAGACTCACCCTGTATAATATCCTAACACAACTTGGTAATAATTACAATAGTGCAGGTATATTTTGGGTTATCAAAAAATTCCGTTTCATAAATAATTTTAGGCGCCTTCTATTTTTTGGATTAAATTCTGAATAAAATGTAATGAAAATCGTTCTTTATTTAGGTGAAAATTAGAACCTCATGTTCCATCGGGTAAAGTAATACTGAAGTGTGTACTTGAAATCTACTGTTTTTGCAAAAGACTTTCAGGAATGTGAGAGCCAATCTATATCGGAATTCAATCAGGACCTTCTCTCAGAATATCAATAGTTTTATATGTATTCATTATACACGTTTAACACGTTACCTAATTATACCTTTGCGTACTTTTACATGGAGTATGCATTAGTTTTTTTTGAAAATGGGGAATGACTTATATATATAATAAAATGTAATGACAACTGTTTTGTTTATACGAAAGTTGTTCTTCGCTCTAACAAAGTTTGAAATTCAATTTTTATGTTCCTTGTCAGAACATTTAGTAAATTTATATGTTGATGAGTAGTGAAATATGGTATAAACTCATGCACTTTTTCCGCTAAAGTATTTACCTCCTTTAAATAAATCTTGTATATTGTCTCTGTGAACTATATATTTACTTTATTAAATGTGTCATGATCAAAGCAATAGGAGATTTATGTACAAAACGTTATATACAAGATAGGGTGATAATTGAACGGAAGTGTTTTGTCCTTGCTTTTGAGTTGATAAGGTTCTTGTGAATTCAAGACGCCTGCACAGGACAGATAGCAGGGCCGTAAAACAAGACAGCTGCGTTCCAGGAACGTTCAAGGCTGAGCGTTGATGCAAAATACCATTGCACTGTCTGAAACATCCATATACATATGTTTACACGAATCTATCTGTATTACATAAAAATGATGATTAAATAGAGTATGGGTTTGTGGAACAGAGTTAGATTTATTAATAATATTTTCATATAAATTTACGAATTCCAAGGTTTAAATTAAAAATATTCTTAGTGCACATACAAAAGACCCATTCGACTTAAATCATTATAGCACAGATCTAATTCTTCTATTAGGAAAGGTTAACAGTAAACTTTATGTTTATTTTATCACAGCTCCATTAACAAACACAATTCGAAAAGAAAACTGCAAACACCCAAAATCTTAAAAACTGTAAAAATATATTGTATTGCTTTTGTTAAGCAGCATAAAAAACAATGTCATCTTATGAAAGAAGGTAATTATTTAATCACTAATAAAAATAATTAGTCCAAGTACTTAAATGGATGAAGTGATTACATTAATACCCACGAGAACAGTTAATTGAATAGCTATTTATAATGGTTAGTAGATTAATTAGAGTGCGGTGTTCCAAAATGGAATCACCTAGTAGATATTGATGCATTGGTATTGGTAACCATTTAATTATCGTTTACCAAACAGTGATTAGTAGATTCAAAATAATCATACACAAAGTTAGTAGTTAGCTAATTCATTTTAATCATTTTACAAAGTTGGTGCGTCAAAGCTTAAATTAACTTTTGCCAAATTTTCTAAATGTAATATAAATAAATAAAATGAAAATGAGTATTTATCAAATATTCTATTACATTTAATATTTCCTAAATGACTAGCTTATATGTTTTGTGTCTGAGAGTCCTAAACAATTTGGAATCCAGCAATCGTCGGGTTATTAAGTTGTTAAGCTATATAATTTCCAAATGATGTGAAGCAAAGTGAACTGCTGCAAAGAAACTACACGAGGAATGTTTCTAATTCATGTTAAACAACGTAGTTACGTGACAAAAAATTTACTGGTATATCTTAAAAATGCTTCTTTAATGTAAGCTTATAACTATGCCAATTTCGGAAAATATATTCTAATAGCTGCTGCGTCCGTGCTTCGCAACGGGAAGTGGTACTATACCGCCCAATCGAAACACATGTGTGTAATTTAAATTTATAAACAAAAATCAACCAAATTTATACAAAAATGTAGAACCCTCATTGTAATTGTCCAACTGTTTACATGAAAATATATCAATCGTTTTATTTTCATAACTTAGACAATTAAATGAATCGAAAGTAGAGCCAGGGTTAATACAGCAACGGTTATAGACAATTTCCTAATTTCCATAATGACATAGTTTAAGAATAAACAATTTATGACAAAGATTTAGTATAAATAAAAACCTACCACATGGTTGTGTTAAATATTTTATTTAATTTGTTTGGATCAGCTGTCTGAAATTATGAAATAACCAGTTAGCAGTCCTGGTTGTTTACATTGAAATGTCAAAGGAAACGTAAACATTGTGGATTTTCTTATGCTTCCATGGAGACCAATTAATATTTACTTTTGAAAACTCACCTCAAAGCGTTGGTCATCCAAGGGGCTTATGACATGCCTAGATAAGTGGACCATCTTTGTGCTTAATTTTGGCGGTATCGGTTTAATATTTTAGTCGTTTCAGCTACCTAGACATACATCCAGACAGACACCACCTCAATTTTATAAAAGTATAGATTGCAAAGATGAGGTACTATCTATATGTCCTTAACATCACTGAGCCAATATAGAGCAAAATACTAAGCTTTAAACTCAAAGAAAGCCACTGTTCTGAGAATTCCTAACAGCCAATTTCCATTTCGATATTTACTTACGGATTCGTCCCCGGAATCTTTAAGGATATGAGAAGAGATTTGTAAGGTAAAAATCCATGACAAGGTAAAAAATGAACTATAAATTAGTTTACATTTCTTAAAATCCATAAGTTAAACTGAAATAAAACTACTATATCAATTTATGTCCTCTTTTTGTTTGTTTATAAATTTTTGAGAGTTTTTAGCTATAATATTTATATATTGCTGGGTAGAAATATTGTACAAAGATTATTTGAATTCTATGTTAAACAGTCCCTTAAGAGAAATGTATTTATGTCTGGTTTATAAAATTGGAGATGTTCATTGTTATGTAAAACAAATAAATAAATAATTACATCAGTTATTCCTTTATTTAGCATATTCTCTTCTGGACTTAAAATATCATTGCTATTTGGTGATAACGAGTGAGTTTTACACTTAGAATTTCATATATTTGTTTTGCTAACAACTTTTTATTTCATAGCTTTTGTTGCTGTATTATTTGTATCATATTATTATTATATTTTTTTAAATAGTTAAATAGTTAAATTGTTTTAATAGTTTAATTCGTTAATTATTATAATTAATAAATAATAATACTATACTGATGCAGACTTAGTTTCTTTTGCCACTACTGCGAATCTACTCTAATTATTAAAAATATGTTTTCAGCTTTAACAATAAATATGTACAGGATTGATAGTTTGAGCGATAAGCAAATAAATGAATATATTCTCAAATCGCATAATCGACAACTTCTTCCATCCTTAGCCGTATATATAATAAATGCCAACAAAATAAAACATGATGACTACCATACTCCCAACTCATAGTTACTAATAGGAACGATTGGTGCTTATTCAATAAAATAAATCAGAAGACTTTTTATATTAATATGTTACTAAATTATATTAATTTATCAATCTTAAATTTTTCCCCGAGTATTACTAATTTACCTTACAATACGACACAACACTGTGGTACAACAAAATGTTTAACGCTACAGTTTTTCGAATAGTTCCATAAACATGAAATAAGTTATGTACATTTTAAAACCTTCATGAAATAATGGAGAATTGAAAAATCAACTCAATGCATTTAATTTTCCATTGAATACAAACTCAATCGTTTAGGGAATGAATCACATATATCCAGAAGACTGTGCTCTTGGTGGTCTATCATGAATATACTGATCAGGTTTATCTTGGTTTGGAACACCCACCCCTATTGAGCCAAGAGCTCTGGCCTTTCTTGTTTTATTATTAAATAATCTTAAATCTTAAATAACCCATCAATTGATAATTGATAATTGATAATTGATAATTGATATTTTATGATAATATCCCACTGGAAACTGTATTGGCCTAAACCTTTCTTAACATGTTAATACGTTTTTATTAGCTCGCTTTCTTGTCCGGTACAAATTTTGAAATCAATTTTATACTAACTTCCCGACGAGCTAGAGACTTAAAACTTGAAACATAGCTCACAAATGGAAGAAAATGCAATATTATATCATTTAATTTTCATATTTTCTTTGGGCTACGCCCCATGGGCTTGTTTTTATTAAACCGCTTTCTTGCAAGTTTTGATACTTCCCGATGTGCTAGAGACTTGAAATTTGAATAATTGCTCATAAATGGTTGACAATGCAATATTATATCATTTAATTTTCATATTTCCCTTGGGCTACGCCCCTTCGGCTTCCAAATTTTCCATGTTTACATTTTAAAAGAATGTTAACATATAAATTTATTTAAGTTAGCTGTAAATACTTAAATTTGACAGTTAGAGGAGCAGAGGTTAAGAGGTACAGGTTCTGCTCCCGAAATATGCAAAAAATATAAAACAATAATTTCAAGGTAAATATAAAACATCTGATTACAGAAAATAAGGTTTTGGGGTTTGTTTATGTATTAAGAGACTATATATAAAATAGATTTAACATATTTACACATTAAAGACTAAAAACTAGATAATAATTTTTAATTAAAAATACTTTTTTTAAAAATGCCACGTTTTTAAACGCACTAAAAAGTATAAAATAATTTATAAAATGTTGAGAGAATAAATACTTGTAAGATTTAAAACGAAAAACGTGGGGTGCATGCAATAGATCATAATAGTTCAATAGGTGAAGTTAATTGTAAATCAGCATGCACCCCACGTTTTTTGTTTTAAATCTTACAAGTATTTATCCTCTCAACATTTTATAAATAATTTTATACTTTTTAGTGCGTTTAAAAACGTGGCATTTTTAAAAAAGTATTTTTATTTATAAATTATTTTGATTTCATTTGTGTATTATATTATGCAAATTCAGTTTTAGAAATGAGATGTATGTGTGTCCTGATTTATGTGACTGATGATTATATAACTAACCAACGTAGCTTTTTAATAAATATAAGTAAAAATGGCAGCAAAATCTTAGGAATATAAGGCTGAAAATACAAAAAAAAATGTCTACTAGTTCATTAAAAGAGGACCCAGGTCTAACTATGAGAATTACAAGAGTGGTAATGACTACATTAAACAAGTAAAAAGTAAAAGGAGGAATGTGAGTCTACCTTATTTTCTTATGGGACGGTTTTTATACAATAGACAAACGCTAGCTGAGCATTAGTTAGACCATTGTATTAATAAAGACTACATCAACACCAGACATTCAAGTAAAAGAAAAGCTAAGGGCTAAGTGTGTTTATCACTTTTTTCTACCACACAATCATTTTTCATAAAAGTCTGTTGTTGATCTTCTTGTCTCGTACGTTATATTTTGACACCTCCGCCCGGTTAAGCTGATGCACTTATGTTGGAGAATTCATTTGATATGTTTTAAAAACATATTATTTTACGTTCGCTTTATTATATGTTATGTGATAAATTATTTAAAAAAACTCAATTCGATATACCTTTTTGAGAAATAATATAGATATTTTTGGCAAATCAAAAGTATACCTCCATTTAAATATGTATACTTTAAAAAGAATTTATAAATGATAAAGGCATAAAATATTATATACTAAACCTCATACCAGTATAGCATGACACCAATGGATTTGAATGAAATTTTATTTATAAAGAAAATGTGGGTAAAAACTGTAAACAGTCTATCACTCTAATGGGTTTGTATAAACTGAAACCCTAGCAAAAACTAACTTCACAACAAAATACAATCCTAGCAAGATTGCAGTTTTACCATCTGCCTCAGACAACAAACCAAAAATATCCATAGCCAACCTCATTTTAGCTATCCCATCAATCAATTTTTCCTTCTTTTAACCCGACAAGAAGTGGTGTCCTTAAAAAACATTGAGTTTTGAATATCATCAGCAAAACACTGATGTGCATCTTTTAGACAAATATTGATGTTGAATAAAAGAGATGTTAGTTTTGTGACTTAATAAGATAAGCTGGAGTGCAAGCTCAGACCACTCATGATCAGCCCAATGACCAAGGACAGCTGGTTAGAGTTTCAGTACAGTCACCTAATTAGTAGGCCAAGCACTACCTTACTCAGCTACCTTAACACCCTACTTGAACAAGATATTTAGATCTTCTCGTGGAAATTATTCAGATAAGACATCTAATTGAGGTCTTGTAATTTTCTGTTCAAAAAATTTAAAGAATGTTAAAATATTTTGTATACACTTTTACATTTTTTAAAACAGAAAATAATTGTAATGTTTACTAACTTCCTGCTGAAACCACCCCTAACAAATTATCACAAAGTAATTTAATAAGCAAATAACTTTCTTTAGGTGTGTTAAGCTTGAATAAGGTAGGTCTAGAATTGGGTGTGTAGTCAGTGTAGCTTTATCAGGTAAACTACTGGAGTTCTTTAGGATAATTTTACTATAACACAAACAATCTAAGATAAATGTAAATATTTTGAACCCATACAAAAACTACTCAGGATCAACAATTTCTGTTTGCAAGGCGACATTTTTGCATATCTCAGTACTTGATCTCTATGCATCGAAGGGCTATCAGTAAGTTCCATGAAGTTCAGTTTGGGTTTATTGGAGCTGTTGAGGGTGGGAGGGGGTTGTTGGGGTAGTAAGAACGTCAGTCACCAGTGCGCTGTTCATGTTTTCACTACTAGCGAGTCTGTGCTGCTGTGAAAGTGATAGTGTTGCAAGCCAATACATCGTATAACATTACGTAAGTGAGATTCTTTTTCATAAAAATGATTATAATCAAAGTTAAATTTTTTCTAAAGGATTATTTTCTCAGCATATTCTATATTTTACCTGTAAAATAATCTTTCTGTATACGATGTGTTCATAAACTAACTAAAACTTTATATTTAAGTTAGGGTATCTTAAAAAATGTAAGACACTAATATAACTACATACTGGTGTATTTTGTACCTAAAACGTATTCCTTTAACAGTTTTGAATATTGTGTGTATGTATTCACGTTAAATAATTGTAAACTTTTACATGAGAATAAATCAATTTAATTTACAGCTTCTAATTAGTATTTAATTATTTTAGGGGTTTATTTATAACCAATTTAAGTAAAACCTAAAATTTAGATAAACGGTTAAAAACTAATTATACAACTCTAAAATATCAATAATACATTCGTGTGTTTTGTGCTTATAACTTTAGTTGGAAAACATTTTTAAAGAATGTAAAAATCTCATTATGATTTATAGCTGAGTTCAGTTTTTCACAAATTGTATCGAAGCATACTATTTATTGCAATGCCTCTTATGTAATTTAATTTTTACTTAAATGGGGTTTATATTTAATTTATGTCTTAATATGTTTATACACAATAATTGTTCCATAGTAATTTTCTTAAGATGCATATTGGTATTATTATCTTACCATAAACATTTAAACCTGCCTAATTTGTCAACATATAACAAAACTATTTATTTTGGTTTGCCGTTCGTCTCTAACTGGCAAGAAAATTAAAGCACGAGTAAGCATGATATGAGTAAAATGTAAATTTGTATAAATATGTTTTTTTGTCTTTTTTCGTTTATTATTTAAAGATTGGATGGCACAAAAATTACCTAATAAATTCATCGTAACAAATTAATAAAAAGAAGAATTCAATGTTTTAATGTGTTATAGAATGACAAAACTCATTTTATATTTTGTAGTACTGTAACTTGTTACATGTTTATATCAAAGTTTGATACATATATTTTGAATGTTGTTGCTCTTAATGCTTACCTCCCAGGTATATTATTACTGTACATCCCTGGTTGTAGATTTATCATTTTTGTGAAATAAAGGTCAAAAGGCAATAAAGAAAGTCAAGACTAATTGTATAATCAATACAACTTCAGTAGAGTAATAACCATCTTCACTTGGTTCAGTACCGTATTTAAGCGTTCTAAAAGAAAATAAGTGTCTCCCGAGAATCTATTCTATATATAATTCAGTTTTAAAAATCTTTGTACAACTAAATCTAGAGTTCTACTGTACCGATTTTATTAATTAATGGGTCGTTGGAAAGCTTAGGTCGTGTAGATTTGCAAATAATTATGAAAGTTTTTTTTATTATGATTTATGGTGAAAAATTTCAAAAAAACATGTTTTCCATAAGAAATACATTGAAAACGGTGTTTTTCACACTTTTTATTTGGGTGCGACTTTTAGCTGCCTTTTTTAGTGTTTCCAAGAAGTGTATGGTATCAATTTGTAGGAAATTTTATTCTCTTTCAGAATATCACCTTCCACTTTGGTCGATTTCCTCACCATTTAAAAGTTATTTGCAAAAAAGCTAAGCAACCTCCGAATTTATAATAATGAGAAAATATTGAGTTTGGGATATTTTTGTTAAACTTTGTACAACTAAATCTAGACTTCTACTGGACCGATTTTGTTAATTAATGAGTCATTGGAAAGCCTTACTCATGTAGATTTGCAAATAATTATGAAAGTTTGATTTTATTTAATTTTTGTGGCGGAAAAATAAAAATAACAAAATCACATTCAAAACTGTTTTTTCAGGTTTTTATTTTAAAGTTTATATTTGTAGTCAGCTTTTAGCTGCCTTTATTAAATAATTTCAAGAAATACACAGAGGGTATTTGTAGGAAATTTTATCTTCTTTCAGAATATCACGTGCATTTTCTACGATTTACTCACCATTTAAAAGTTATTGTCAAATTAGATAAGTGACCTCCAAATTTTTAGTTGTTAAAAATACTGAATTAGGGATATTTTTGTTAAACTTTGTACAACTAAATCTAGACTTCTACTGGACCGATTTTGTTAACTAATGTATCGTTGGAAAGCCTAATTTGTGTAGATTTGCAAATAATTATGAAAGTTTGATTTTATTAATTATTTTTGGTGAAAAAAGAATAAAAAGCAAAAATACATTAAAACAATTTTTTTTTTTATAGTTTATATTTTAAAATTTCTATTTGTAGTTAACTTTAGGTTGCCTTTTTTGAATATTTTTTCAAAAAACGTCTAAGAGTACTTTGTAGCAAATTTTATTCTCTTTCAGAATATCACCTTCCACTTTGGTCGATTTCCTGACCGTTTAAGAGTTATTTGCAAAAAAGCTTAGCAACCTCCTAATTTATTGTGGTGAGAAAATATTGAATTGGAGAGATTTTTGTTAACTTTCTACAACTAAATCTACAGTTCTACTGGACCGATTTTATTAATTAATAGGTCAATAAAATCTGTGTAGATTTCCAAATAATTAGTAAAGTTTGAGTTTTATTTATTTATGGTAGTAATACGTTTGCTGGTATGAATAATCTAAAAAAATTTATGGTAGTAATAATGGGTTAGCCAGTATGCATCATATGGAACACAACCTATAGTTTAACAGCTGATTTTTTATTGTTATTTCCTTGATTTTTCTTTGTTTACATTTAGTTGTTTACGATTTGAATTGGTGGTTAAAGTGAGGTCCGTAAAGTGTGTGTTTCTAAAGTAATGTTTTTAATCTGTACCATTTAAGTATTAGTGAGTTAAGTGATGTATGGATTTCATAACCAAAAATTATTATTTTAAACTGTCAATTATAAATTATTCAAATTTAATTTATAATTCACAGTTTAAAATAGTATTTAATATTCGTTATTTTGAACTGTTCGTTATAGACTCAATATTTTAAATTAGTTGAGAACTGAATAACTTTACTCTTCACTACATGGTTGGTGATAGAAAATGTTTCTTTTGAAGTGTCTCATTTTTATGCCATAAATCTCAATCCAGATACAGTGATATACGATCCACAGTAGTTGATGAAGTCGTCAACTGGGACTACTATTGTTCTTTTATTTTAGGGGATAAGACATATAGACAAGAAGTAAAAAACGTGACGGAATACAGATATTTGATGACCAAAGATGGGGAATACGCCGGTAATGTCGAAATCGAAGCTGCAGCAAGAGTTTTTGACTGCCAATTCAAAATATATGCTGAGAAATTGGATTATTTTGTAACGGTTGGTGAAGGCACAACGATCTTAGAACATCAGTTTATTTTCTAAACAATTTCATTCTTTAAAAAATGTTCAGGTACTTACAAGGACATATATTATGTACTACTGTACTTTCTAGGGACCGTTGTATTTAACTACAACGGGCTCTGTTGCTAGTCAACAATAAACCTTAAATTGTTTATTCCATTATTTTCAAAATTTATAGTTTTATTATAATAAGTTATAAGCTTTTGAGGGTACAAAAACAGGCTTTAAAATAACATTCTAAAACTATTTTTAATTATTTAATTTTGTGCCTGTTTACATTACATTTTAAAGTTTTTTTAGAATATGATATAAATATAAATAATAGATTTATGAGAAATGCAGTTAGACAGAAAGCAAAAATCTTCTATATGGAGTAAATCAATCTTTAAATAATGCATTTCAAAATTAAGTAAAACTAAAAAATGAACTGTGCGCTAGTGGTACAAATTTTAATTTATTGCAATCTAATTTTGCAAATGACTAACAATTGGCTCAAGTTTGACTTGTTTTAATAGTAGTTTTCATTACACTGTCTCAAAAACAGCTGTCTCACAGCTGTTTATTATTTCTTCGAATTTATTCGAAAGCTTTGCCGAGTCCGGAAATTCGTTTACGGCACAAAAAAGCATATTGGGACGAGTTACGAACAACATTTTTCATTACATTGTCATATAATATAGCAGAAAATATAAAATATATTATGTTAAAATATACAAATTAGGTTATGTAAGACACAAACAAAGTTTGTTTATATATTTTTGAAGCATTTTAAAGGATCAGAACAGCTGATTTGTTTTTGAGATAAGCTTTGAGATAAGCTTTTACATAGCCATATGATTCGAGTACGTATCATTTTACGGACTATTCCGCAAAAAGCTATCTTTATGGACTCAAAACGGTCCGTAATACAGCTTTTTTTGGGACAGTGTAATGAAAAAGTGTTTTTACCTATGTATGCATTTTAATATTATTATTTATTTATTTATTCATTGGCCTCACGATACCACACAACTTATGCTTCACTGAATCTTGACCTTGGAGATAATGGATATCTATCAGATAACGTTCCTGATATGGCTAGACGATGGATATTCAAAGTACGGACAGAGACTATTTCCTTAAATTTTAAACCTTGGATGACATACGCTAATTTTAAATGTTCTTTATGTAATCTAAATGAGAATGAGGACACTTATCATTTTGTTGCTCGTTGTCCAATTTTAACCCAAATTAGAAATAAATGGCTATTGAAAGCTCTTTTAACTCGCTCAGAGTTTATAGATTTCCTGGAGAAGAGTTCGCTGGCAAATTTTCTGAGAGATGCTTGGAAGTATAGATGGGATTTGGTTTTAGAATTCAACGAATAAGACTAGCAGTAAAACAATATAAACATTATAGCTCATTACAAATAGTTTTACATTTTAGTCGTATTAAAAGAAAATGTTGCCATAAAAGATAATGTTGTCAACCCGGCAGACGGTCTTATGACCATTGCTGTAAAGTGCTATTTTTAGTTAAATTTGTTCTTTCTTGTTATGCAGAAGATTATGTTTAGTTATAAGTTGTATGTATATATGCAGTTTATTTTTGTGTTAATAAAGCACTTTTTCATTCATTCATTTCATATTATTATTATTATTATTATTATTATTATTATTATTATTATAAATACTAAAGAACGACCGATTGTTTTATGAAAGTAAAGGTTTTGAAAAGAATTCACTAGAGAAAAACTCCCAATCATTCTAAAGATAAAGGATGTAATTAAACAAAGATTTTTTATTTATTTGTAAATAAATAGAAATATGTAAACGGTTCCCAAAAACCCTTATAAAATGGGACCATGATGAATATTGTTTTTTTGGGAAGAGTATTATTTCACATGTACTAAACTCTTGTACAATGATAAGTTTGAATTATAAAGTACACCGGACGGGAAATTTCAGCGAGCTGTGAAAAGATAGGTAAACGATGGACTAAAATATTAACAGGATGCACATCTAACATAGTTAATGTAACGGTCAAATCTGTATTCTCTCAAGTTTAAACGATAGGCATATATTTATAATTAACTGAACCCCTTAGTGGATGATTTCATCATACAAACTGTTGACATTTAGTTAGAATTAGGAACACCAATAGACTTGCACTCAATTTTATAACTATTAATATATCTATTATAACCTAAACGATAATGATCCTGTAGGCCTAGTATAAAATAGCATTACATATTTTACATAATATGTACACATAGATACATATTAGAAAATCACGCTATATTTTCTAATAGCCTGATTGTCAACTTTGAACTTCTGATATTCATTTGCTTTCAGAGTAGGGCTCCATTCTTATTGGTTCTATGCTATAGTCTGATACAGAGTGTTCAAAAAGGGGGGGGACATAATTTACGTAGTGATTCCTTGGGTTGAAATAAGCAAATGTTAGGGTGAGTTTTAAATGAGTTCCCCCCTACTTTTTTACATTTCTTAAGATATCAACTCCGGACCACATCAGATCATTGTAGAGTAGTATATACTTCATTTTGACTCAAAAGTCAAAATGACATTGAGTCAAAATGACATTGAGTCAAAATGACATTGAGTCAAAATGAAGTACTTACTACTCTACAATGATCTGATGTGGTCCGGAGTTGATATCTTAAGAAATGTAGAAAAAAGTAGGGGGGGAACTCATTTAAAACTCACCCTGTATACACACTGCCCTATTTCGTTTCGTTTACCGTCTGTCTGTATGCCTTTTTTGTCGTTATAAAGGCATTAAGTACACCTTTAAGACCTCTAAATTGAGCTATAGCATTGAGATTCTGTAAAAACTCCAATCCTATTGGCCGCTATATTTGTGCGAATTATGAGTCAAACCTCTTAAACCATTTCAAAATGACGGCTGTTTTTAATATGTAAAGCCAAATTTCACGAATACCGGTAATTTAACCAAAACAATGCCAGAGTCATCAAATTAAGTAAACCTAAACCTCCATTTAAGCAATGTTAAGACTATGTAAGAAGTTTTAGGGATGGAAATAAATAAGTTAATTTCTCATTTAAACCTTGTCCAAATCAAGCCATATAAGACATCGTTATAATCTCAATAAAATTTTATAAATTAGATGTATATAGCAGTTTCTTTGTAAAATTAACGGTTTTACTGAAATCTGGTTTCAAATATTTTAAATGGTCACACATTTTTTTATTTAAATTTTACAGAAAGATTGCTGCCAATGGGATAGACATTTTGCAGAGTCTTAACGCTGTAACTTAAACTGAGAAGAAATTTCGAATAGATTTGCTAGAAACACATACAGACAGACAGACAACGAGATAGGACATAAAATGTTTATATAAACTTGTTGGCTCAATTTTACCTAAACAATCATTAAGTCGATTATATCTCCACCTCTTTTGAACACCCTGTATAGCCACCATAATCGCTATATTTAGTTATGACAGCTGCAATGGGTATTCTAACCGACCCAGCTTCAATTAAAATCACTCACTTATACTGTTCGTGAAGCCATTGCTTGGAAATATATTTTCAGTACAGAACTCAACTAAGCTACACATTTATAAAATATAAGTATAACATTAAACACCATCTAGAGGTTAACATATTATTATATTATTCCACATACCTACTAACCATATTTACACTGTAGGACACCGATCAAACTCTAAGTCATCAAAAGGATCTGCCTAAATATACCTAGTACATTTTGAATATCTTAAGGGGAATCTAACCATTCTAGTATTTGTTGCCTTGTATCACGCAATTCACCGATTTGGCCGGACGCAGCATTGTTTTATCAGTTTTAAAATTACATAGTAAATCCTCTAAATACGTTATCATTTCGATCTGTGTGTGCTTTCTTTCTTTCCAAAATCACAGCGATAATGCTATAACACGATTTTACATGTTTGCATAACCTACTTTTTAAGTATATTAAAAGAACGTCAAAATTGGTTGTGGCAAGTGTTGTGTATTTGTATTTTAATGAGTAAGGCCTCTGTATGAAGGCCTCTGTGGATTCATAGGTTAAAAAACCATAGCAAAGGATATGCCGATGGATAATCTTGTGAGATTTTTTCATAACAAAATAAATCTTTCATCTTAATATGTCGATACTAATCATATAAAAAGTGTATTTTACAAAACTAAGGTGTTATTAAATAAATTGTTATCTTTAGTTTGAATTGGAAACATTAAATTATTTTGAGAACCTATTTTCTTGACTAACTCTCGATCCATGTAAACAAGTATTAGTACAAATTTCTCTTATGATATATCCAATTTTATTGGATTTTGTTGAAATTGATGGATATAAAATAAAAGATTAAGTGGAACATAATTTTAATGCACAGGATGTTCTATGTATAGATAGTTAATATTTTTATTTTAAATTTAATAAACAGCCTGTTTTATGCAAAAAAATTGTGGTTTCGTAAGTTTGATTGTCGCGGACCCCTTTTCCTCCCTTCCCACAGAATTTTAGGAATGCCTTTAATATTACCTTTATCTAATCGTTATAAACAGTCCCCACACTCTGGACAGCTCGCCTTGACTACTTCCTTTACCACTTCCTACGTCGCGGACCAGTTTTCCTTCCTTTCCTATAAAATTTTAGGAATGCAGATACCTAAATCTAATCGTCATAAACAGTTTCCACACTCCAGACTGCTCTCCTTTACTACTTCCTTCACCACTTCCTACGTCACGGACCTCATAAGCTAGTGTCGTCATTTGATTATTTTTATGATCCATACCGTTTCTGTTCTAATATCTGTGGATTAATGCTATCAGCTATTTCTTTATCTACTGCATTCAAAAGTCAACAGCTGATCATATGTTTTTGTTTATGTGTCAAATACTGCTTCCATAAGGATTACATTGAAACTTTGAGACCCAGTGGGGCGGATTCCTGAGAGACTTTTTTAACGCCATATAGATGTTGGCACTCACCGATATGGTCTCTATCACCATGCAAAATTTGAAAACGATTGATTCATCCGTCTAGGAGGAGTTTGCGTATTACGAAATGCATAAGAGTCGACGTATAAGAGCTTCGCTCGCTCCGCTCAAAAAAGATTTTTTTTATAAAATGATAATAGTTTAGTAAGAAATAAAAGTATTTTCCAAGGGAATTTTAAAATAAATTTTTTTTTGAATTTTCTCCGTAACAATTAGGCGCATAATAACGCATCAATATACAAAATTATTTGTTTTTTTAAGCTCTACAAAATGGTTTGAAAAGAAATTGAGAAATTTTTTGTTTTTAGGGTCAAAAATAGGAAAACCCTATTTTTACCCCATAAACCCCCGTTCCCATAGTTCGATCATGCTGGTTCGCGAACTCATTCAAGTTTATCCCGCCTTACACCTTCAAAACCAAATTTGATCAAAATCGGACAAAAATTACTCAAGTTATCGTGCGGATGGACATATATATATATATATATATATATATATTTGAACGAATGGTGTTTTTGGCCTCTGGGGACATCAAAATGAAAAAGTAAATCGGTCCCGGGCTTTGGTGTTACCATGAGACCTACGGTAATAGCTACTTCCCTATAGGGAAATTCGCTAAAACTAATTCAAGCAAAACACTCTGAAAAAATATATATTAAAACGTGTAACTAGGAATTTTATATGCAGTGTTAAGTCTATTGGATTGATAATAGCAAACATATTTAGACCTATGTTATTTAAAAGAAATATTTAAAAACCTTTAATCAGTTTTAACGTAAATTACACAATATTATGTATGTAAATGGTACTACATTAATGCTACGAGTAAAAATACAAATACCCTCGCCACAGCAAACCTGCCTACTAAGCAAATATCTATTTGCCCTATTGGATTTTTATAAAAGAATTTCCTTAAAATATCATATTTATTCCCTATAGGTTTGCTTCTAAAGGGAAATGTTTGTATTTCAGCATAAAATAAATAATTTTTCAAAATGTTAACAAAATATGTCCAAAAACAAGCAAACTACAACAGTTGAAACTATTCTCTATAAAAACATGGGGATTTTAAATTTTTCAACTCTTCAACATACCAAAATATTTATTTTCTTAAGCTCTACAAAACTGCATAGAAAGAAATTTTACGTTTTTAAATTATGTCTTTCTCAAAAGGGAGATAGATCCATTTTTACCTCATAAAAGCGCCAAAGTACCACAGTTCCGATAGTCCTATTATATCGGTTCCCAAATTCGTTCAAATAAATGTAGGTTTACAGGTATATACCAAATCTCATCAAAATTGGATTTTTTTTGCTTAAATCATCGTGTTAAGGGACACACATTTAAAGATAGGAATTTGAACTAATGCTTTTTTCGCCTCTGGAGTCCTTAAAACGTAAATCAGTCCTGGGACCATATCTTACCTACAATAATAGTGTATATATGGGAAATTCACTAAAAGCAAATAAAATAAGAAACGTCGGGTTTTAACTTACAAGTAAAATTTATTCCTTTGACCGTCAATAACCCACTTTTAACAAATCCCTCGATATGATCCTTTACCTTCTCAGTTACAAAAATTGAAGACGATTTCTAAAGATCTTAAGAGATTGCCAACACCCACGTTGAAAGTCAGTATAAACCTGTGATTAACCTGTCAATACTTCTCTGTAATTTGTCATGAATGCAGACATTTGTCAAATTGGCACAATCATTCCCTCGGTCAGGGAGATTAATGAGACTGTACTTATGAGACTGTCAACATACAGCAAAAGCCGTCATTTAACCTGTCAATATTTCACTGACTAACACATTTGTCAAACTGTCACATCCTTATTCCCTTGGTTAAGGAGATAAATGAGACTGTACTTATGAGACTGTCAACATACAGCAAAAGCCGTCATTTAACCTGTCGATATTTCACTGTCTAACACATTTGTCAAACTGTCAAATCCTTATTCCCTTGGTTAAGGAGATGAATGAGACTGTACTTATGAGACTGTCAACAATACAGCAAAAGCCGTCATTTAACCTGTCGATATTTAACTGGCTAAACAAATTTTGTCAAATGCCACCTCTGTAATCAATGTTAAATAGAAAGTTGAAAGATGTACAATATAATTTCAACTATTCTCTATAATTAGCCTAACTATTCGCTACTAACACGTAAAATATTGAAAGATTCATTACAGATGTTTATTGCTTCCACATTCGAGTGTTACAAGTCTTTTGAGCACTTGACATGCATGTCTGTAGCTGAATGAATAGGGTTGTGACAATTTGACAAATGTGTTAGCGTGCTAGACATTGAAGGATTGACACTTTCATTGAAGGCTTTTACTGTCTGCCAGTGTGAATATGACGGTATTTGAGCATCTGTCATCTTTCTGTCCAACAGTGGTTTACAGATGTGACGTAGTGAGACATGTGCTAGACAGTGAAGTATTGACACGTTCATTAGAGATTTTTATGTCCCCCAGTGTGAATGTTGTCGATATTTAAGGGGATGAAAGTAGTTTTAACCGTAGGTGGCACGGTATTACCTAGGACCCAGGACCCCTAGGATACTTGTTCGTTTTGATGTTCGCAGAGGGCAAAAACTTTATTTGTTCAAATTTTTATACATTTATTGTCTTTACCAACATCGTGTTCAGCTTAAAATTAAATAATTTTGTACATAAAGCGTTGTAGTACAATTCAATGTTACGGAGAAAGTTTTAAATAGCTTTTCATCAAATGTGCGAACGTTACTTTTATCTCTATAGGAGTATATTCTCTTTTTCGACCCCCAAAACATTATGTTTTACAATATCTTTCTGTACTAATTTGTAAAAATAAAAATAAATAATCCTAAGCGTTTGTGGTTTTCTTTTACACCTATAGAAACTTATTGTAGTTCGCTTGGTCGCTTGGTTGTTTGAAAATTTCTTTATTTTAACCTTTACTGTTGATATTGGGTTAAAACATATTTTACCTTCAACGTTGCAGCAAACCTAAGCACTCGTTAAATCTAATGTTTAGGAATAAATATCATATCTTGTCAGTGGGGGTATTATATCTTGTCAATAATCACCACTCTAATCCCTCTATTTAGAATAGGATGACAAATGCTTAACAGCTGTCACCACACACACTGGGGACAGTCAAGCCCTCCAATGAACCTGTCAATTTATAATTAACGTTTCTAAGGTAATGCACTCTAATCTTGCTGTTACAAAGGAGGGTTACAAAGGAGGGATGCTCAAATAAAACTTAAATACTGAAAACTAAAATGACAACCATACGAAGCTAGGTATTTTAAGCCAAGTATGAAGAAGATGAGTGTAGGATAAGTGGCGCAATCTTGTAGTCTTACTGACTAAGGCTGTCATGTTTCTTAGACATGACCGTTAAATAAACATAATGTTGAATTATATAAATATAAATACTGACAACATTTGCACCTACATGCAGTAAAAGTCTCAAATTAACCTATCAATACTTCTAATAACCTGGATCAAATACTGTTCCCTCAATACAGTACTTCTTAATTCGTGTATCTAAAGCATCACACTCTAATCCTTCTGTCACAAAGGTGGGTGTGAAATGCTCAAATACTGGCGAAATTATGCGTATAAGAATTAGGATTTTCTTATTTTCGACCCCCAAAACATTCAGTTTTGCAATTTCTCTCTTGGCTTATTTGTAGACATAAAAAAGGTTAAACTACCTGATGTCCCCTAATGGTCCAAGTTTGACTTGGACCTTAAGACTACATCAGGTAACTTAAACTTGTTTGTGTCAAATATTTGGTCCGGAAACATGGAAATACCACAGCAGCAAAATTGAAGTTTTTCATTCATATTCAGACACTGACAGTGTTCACTCTGGATACATTAACCCCCTTCAATAAACCCGTCAAGATTTTACTCTCTACAAAAAAATTCCAAATTGTTTGGTAGTTTGTGATAGGCATCCTCTGGGGCAGATATGATGGATAGATGCTTAATACTGATATTCACCCTGTAAGACAGTAAAACCTGAAGTGAACCTGTTAATACTTAACTTTTAAACACCTTTTGTGTTTACCCCCAGAGTTTCTTTTGTTACAATGACGAAGGACATGTGCAAACATGTCGGGTAATACTTGTCCTGGGTTATTTTACCTGTCCTAATCTCACATTTTTCTGTACGTCCAAACAATTACCTTTCTAACCAATCTGTAACAGTGGTGAATTACAAATGCCATTGAAATTGGGAAACCTTTACCCAGAGGAAGTAAAACCCATTGTAAATTACTAAGACTTGACATGTTAACATTTTAATTACACTACCTAATTCCCTCTGTTTCAGACATGGATGACGGATGCTCACAAGAATGGCAACAGTCGCGCTGGGAAGCAATAGAAACCTTGAATGAAACAGGCAACGCATCAGTCTCAAACGCATCCGTTCATTCCGTCATCCCCTTGAAGACCTCCATAGTCATAACTACGACCTCTTTCCTCATATTGTTCTGCGTTGTGTCCTTGGCCGTCAACATTGTCATCATCAGCTCCGCGTGTTTCGTCCGCAATAAGATCCTTCCTACTCTCTACATCAGTTTGAGTCTCGCAGGCGCTGACACATTCAGTCTCTTCCTTTACGCTCTTGGTCTAGTTCTCTTCACCCTTCTCCCTAGAGGCTTTGGTGTGGTGTTCAACACACCATGTTTCTTTCTCCTTGTCGAGACACTACGGATGGGGGCGATCCTGACGACAATTTTCCACCTAGCGGCGCTGGCTGGAAACCACTACATGGGGATTTTGAAACCCCTGAAATACCCGGTGTATATGACCAGACGGAATGTGCGCTGTGTGGCGATTCTTCTGTGGACCATTCCCTCTGCTTTGTTACTCATCAAGGTTTTCTATATTGAAAACACGCTTGGAGAACCATGCACGGCTGAGTAAGCATGTGTTTTATTCAAGTAGATTTCGAGTAGTTGAAAGACTATTGGAATTGTCTTTAGTTATAAAAGACTGGTAGCTTTCAAGTGATCTACACATAATATACAGTGTCAATTTATTAAAACAACATAACTCATAAACAACTGATCAATTTTAGATTTTCTTTTCAAAATTGAAGAGATAGACCAGTACATAAATAAGATAAGTATATGTTTCAATTTATAGTAATTTGCTTAACAATATAATACAAAATAGTATTTTGACGTTTTAATCCACAGTTGGTATTCAAGGCTATTTTGTTGCAGATTAGGGATAATTCGTCACGTCGTATTTGTCACATAGACAATTAGCTTAACTTGAACAAAATACACAACGTTTTGACGTGTACGTTTTTTATGATTAAAAGCAAACCTTTACTCATTTTGTAGTTTATTTGCCTTGTGTTGTGGATGGAATCAATTGTCCTAATTAAAGCAAATAACATTCAGTTTGGATCCTTTAGGATACAGTAAAGTATAAAATTACTGTAATTTGTTCACGTACTCCTATAATTTCACGCCTAACCCACTTATCTGGTTTGTTATTGTGAACGCATTTAAAACAAATAACTCTACCAAAGTTTTTACAATAACATAAAATTCAGTCAAATTATTTTACAATAGCTTTAAAAAAAATAACAAATAATAGTTTTTTTCCCTATAGGGGAAATTCGCTAAAACCGTATGACTTGCAAACCTTTTAGAAGTGTTAATCATTGTTCCCTTATTCAACGTGTGAATTTTATAATCCACATTATAAACAATAAAGATATATTTTTTTAATAATAAACCCCAACAACAAATTTAGAAAACCAGTCCCAAATGGCAAGCACAATGGTGAGCATAATATGTTCACTTGTTGACATTGTATGAATAAAATCTTTTTTGGAAGTTATCCTTTGACCGATGATCAATGGAAGGATACTCCAAATGATCGTTCTATGTGCCTTATAGGGAAAGGAAATCGTTATAGCTTTAAGTTCCACTGTTTATTGCATGAGCTAAGATGTTTCAAGTTTTTGTGCTTCAAGTTTTTGTGCAAGTTTTTAAGCCACCTCTAGAAACTCAAAAAGATCGCTTTAACATCCAGAACATTAAATAAGGCTATATTGATTTGCTTTATGCAACAATATTTTCATATCTTTAATACATTCACACATTCCTAATCAATTTAAAGCTAAATAACATCCAAAAGAAATAAGTGATCTTTCCTAAAGCTATATTGACTACCTCATAGGCCTACATGTAATAACTATAGGTTTACCTTGATTTTATTTCACATGTTACCGATCAACCGGTTTCTATATATTCCCTTATTTCCTTTCAATTACATCATGCATTTTTAAACAATTGAAACACATTTTAACAACAAAATTATTATCATTAAAACCTATAACTTATACACCAAAAGCCAAATAGGTGGTATTATAATATTTATTGGCCATTTTACATAAACAGTATTGGTTCTATATTATTTCATGTAATATGTTAGGTCCTCCAAATAAATGGTTAAATATCAAATGAAAGCCCTAAATAATTAAATTCAAATTAACTCTGTCACATTACATTACTTATCTGTATCTTTATTTTCAGTTTTCTAATAACGAAGGAGTTTCGGATGACTTTCGCAATACCACTCTTTACAACCCTTGGACTCATGATGTTTATATACTGTCACATATATGCATTGGTTGAAAAAAGGAAAAAGACAAACCACATCAAGCTATGCTCAAAGCCTGGAAGTGTGAATCGCAGACATCAACGCAACCAAAGTAGCAACTCCATAACTAGAAGTCAGGTGGGTATCCGTAACTAGAAGTCAGGTGTGTATCCATAACTAGAAGTCAGGTGGGTTTACATAACTAGAATTCAGGTGGGTATCCATAACTATAAGTCAAGTAGGTATCCATAACTAGAAGTGAGATGATTGAGTAAAACTTATGTCCATAAATATAAAACACGCAGTTGAATTTTCATTCAACTGTATAATATATGTTGCTATATTATAGCAACATCACAACTTATAGAAGGTGCTTAAATATTATATCCATAGTAGTGGATAAATGTTGAAGATCCATGTATTGTAGTATTTTATAAACACTCAGATACCTACTGTATAACTACTATGCACTCTAATTATTGACAAAATTAGCAACCCATTGTTTCTACACAAGCGAACGGGATATTTAGCTGTAGAATGTAGACTGCGACCATGTAAGGAATGCTTCTGTCGCATGCATCACTGGAGCATAACCTATTTGATGTAACACATTTGATCTATTGTAATACACCTGGATTGATTGTTTGACACTGAACTTTGATCAGCCATGTGTTACTAAACTATTGTTAATTAACAATTCAATTACAGTATTATTAATAGTTAACAAGTTCGTCGTTAGTAATTGGTGCACATGTGTTCAAAATTATGTAATTTCATGTTTGAATACACACTTAGGTCCCGAACCAGGGTAAAAAGTTTTGCAACCAGTTGTTTTTAAGGTTGTTTTTAAAGTTGTTTTTAAAACCAGGGTTTTATGTATTGAAGACTACACAAATATAGTATTGTCCTGCAATCATGTGTAATAACAGCATTCAAAGAGGAATTTCTGAAAAATATAATAGCATACAACAACGCGTACGTTTATCTAAATAAATTCAAGTCCCTGGCTTGCAAGAAAATTTGGAATACGTGTATACAACTATCATTATTATTTTTTATGTATATTAATGTATATTAATGTAATTTTTACATTTTCATTATTTATAAATTTATCGATAGTAATATAATGTACAACTTATTATCAATCCGATTTAAAATGACACCCTCGAAACTAGGTGATATCAACATTGTTTTGGAAAAAAATAAGAATTCCTTTTTACATGATCATTTATTGTTGGCTAAAATTTACTTTCTTAGACCACGTTTAAAAAATATTCTAAATATTCAATGTTGTCTTTCGCTATTTAATTAAATCTGGACATTTTCAAGTAAACAATCTGAATTACCCTGTCAGACAATTTATAACTTTTCTTGAAAATCTCTATTAATGGCTAAGCTTTATCAAGGTAAGCAGCTCACCTACTTAATTTAGGAGGATTATATGTTTGAATCGAGAATAATACAAATACATATATTTACTACTTTTTTGTTTTATTTTAGGTAAACAAGAAGGCCATTGTGACCACACTGATGATTCTAGGCTCCGTCATCTTTGGCTGGGTCCCTGCGTTCGCGTACTTCGTGCTCTTCTGCAAGGATTGTTTATTTTGTGAATACTGGAAACTTGGAACGCTCAAGGAGCACATCATCCTCGTTATCATTAACTTCCTTATGATTTCGAAAACTGCCACAAACAGTTACGTTTACGCTTGCCGTATGAAAGAACTGAAGGTGAGTTTAATACTTAAAGCTCCAATAACTTCCAAAAATAAAAGTATGTTATTCGTTTAGAAACTCAAAAAATTGAGTTAAAGCTATATTTTTTTACTATTTAGGTTTTGTGGGTGATGTGGAAATTATTATTTAATAATATATGTGAAATGCTCGCAATATTTGATTGTTAAAAAAACTACCACCCTACTACTAGCAACCAAATACCATACCATACCAACAACATCAATTGGAGGATTAGTCGTAAAACCTTAACACGCCTTGTATGCTATCTTTTTAAAATCTCAAAGAAAAATGTCTACAATTTACCTGGTAAATAAAACATAGGTACAGTTTCAAAATAACACCGTGTTTAAAAATTATCTTACAAGGAATGTTTTTTGATGAACTACTTTTTAAAGAAAAGAAAACTACTATATGCAAAGTTAAATATGTACGAGTTCATTAGACCTATGGATCTGAATGTTTATTAGTCAATTGATCTTTTCAAACAAACGTGTTCTTTTCCAGCTGGCTTTAAAGGGAATGAGGAAGCAATCGTTGAAAATGGCTCGGTGACGAACAATAAACACACGGTCTGAAAACGACACAACTGTGCTATGAGACACTTAAACCAAACAGTGAAATACTATACTATCAAACAGCAAAGATTGTTTCAATTCAAGACATTAGAGATGAAAAAAAAAACGGAGATGAAATGCTTCACAAACGGAGCTGTGAAGTTCTCTCATAAATCTGTAACATTCCTGACCATTAGAGCTGTTGTGGAGGACTAAGTGACAACATTGAGAAGTCCTCATACAGATCCATACACAAAACTGTGAATAATTTATAAATAAGTGTTGCAAAGTTTTAAATTTCGAAGAAAAGCTTAACTACTTTTATAGTGAAGACACAACTTTGAAGCATTTCTAATCAGGGGGTTGTGTGGAAGATTTGTTAATGTCATACCATAAATCCTAAAAATGTATGATATGACGCCCCAACTACATTTTTATTGAATTATTTTATAGTATAAATGTCTAAAATCCCTTTAAGTATTACATCGTTTTTCAAAGCATATGGTCCCTATGAGAATTCAATTTTATAAACACGAAAGGTACTCAAGGAATAAACATGACGTATTCAATTCTCCCTGATAAAAAACTTAAAATTTTGAGATAGGGGCGTTTCACGATAGTTTAACATTAATAATCAGTTGTTTATTTATTATTCATACCAATATTACTGATACGTCGTACATTTAACTTTTCTGTGTACGAGTAGTTTTTTTTATAAAACTTGACAACTTTTCTGCTAAATTATATTTTGATTACAAAGTAAATATGTTCCAAACATTTCCAACAAGAGACTATTTATTCAATACGATAACTATAATTTTGGAAATTAATGAAGGAACCTGTTTTGAACAGCTCATGCTGCAAACATTTTGCAGTAATATTGATATGATTAATGAAATGATGTAAATAATTTTGTTACCATGACACGAGTCAAATCTATTTATATACTTAGTCTAATATAATAAGGGATTTATCTGTTACACCCCTTTTTCACCCATCCTACTGACCGATATTCTCGATTGATGTCAATACAAGTGTTATGATCTAGCAGCATGACGAATGTTAGCTAAAAAGGCAATTTCCTTTTTCTCCTCTGGTGTTCGATTTATTTCTACATTTTGCTACAAAAAAAAAAAAAAAAAAAAAAAAAAATAGAGTCTTTATGAATTTTGAAATTCTACTTTTACTTATGATTGAAATCGGATTGAGGTAGATAAATCACTCTTTATAGTTTGGATCTAAAATTTTAAAAATCATTTATTGTAAATGAATAGTTTTATTCACCTACTAACTGTCTGAAACAAAAATAATCTTTTAAATGTAAAAGAGTATTGGATTTTTTTTAGTTTTTCCTTACCAAACATATTTTGAACCCCATTGCAATAAGGAATTTGCGCATAGATATCCTCTTATTTATTTAATTTAGTAATTTGTTATTTAACCACTAATTGGAAAAAGCTCAACATTTACCCTCCGCTGAACAATGGTAACGAGGAACGTTTCGAAGTAATGTAAATTTATTAAACGACTCATATACCTATGTATCCCCATGAACCACTGAGTTAAAAGGGACTGACGCTTGACTAAATGTAATTATGTATGTCTATGCCATGTACAACCAACCTCCGAATACAAGATGTTAAAATGTGTATATTCTATGGTATTGACGAATAATTTGTTTATATAAATATTTTTAAAGTTTATGTTGAGTATATTTATTTGCCGTCTGCATTACGCTGTGAAATAAATAAGAAAAGGGACTGTTTAAAACTAAATCCTAATTTAGGAATTTACAATAAAATACAGTGAAATATATAGTTCTAAATGGAGAAAATATATAGACAGTTACTCTGAATACCCTGGATTATAAAAAAAATCTTTGTGTATTTTATCTGTCTATTTACATTTTTAGTAATGTGAGTAAATTATTAAAAGAAACAACGACAAATATGTGTATTCATCTAATACGTTATGGAAGCCTATCGACTTGATTGCCTTCGATCCAACATTTACAAACACAAACTAATTTATAATCTGAGCGATTCATTGAATTTCTATGTAATCTAATATTTTTTTATTACAAGAACAATCAATTCCCATCAACTTGAATAATAAAATAACTTAACGTATACATTACATAGTTTGCTTTAAGTTACTAACTTTATAACCTGATTGGTATTTATAACACTGTAAAATCCCTTACAAACAGGGATGATAATAATATTGTGTGTTGTATTGAAGCTGTCACCTAGACATGGATATTGCTGCAATAGTTGATTAGAAATGTGGCTTCAATCCCTTGGTTCAATGAGTCTATTCTGTAGTTCCGTTTCGTATGTTCACTATTCGTATGGGTTTATTTGTGAATTATCTATCCAAATATTCCGCTGCGTATAATAAACTACGGATGAACTTTTCCAAGTACATAAACGATATAACATAAGAGGTGTTCCTAGGATTCACAATATGCTTTTTAATACATCCTGGTTTAAGTCTGTGGTAATGAGAGGTAATCTAACCCTTTTTTATTTAATTTAGTGTGTTTATCTCTGTGTTCAGGGTTATATTAACACCAATTAGTTTATTAAATTAGTAAATGATACCTAATTGGAAATTCTGAGTTGAATTGAAAATTATGTACCGGTAAGCCAAAATTATAACATAACCTTTACATTAGATCGACTCCTTTGTATTATTTAAAAACAATTTAAATGTGGTGTAGAGTCACAGTTACGATAAATTACATGCAATAGGAGTGCAATAGAATATGAAAACCATGATGAAAAACAAAATACTGTCCTTTTCTTCTGCAAAATCACCAGACAAATGTTAAAGCTACAAAAATGAACTGGTGGTCCTTAAGATTAATCAAGGTCCTTGAGATTGATCTTTGAGATAGTGTCCTTCAGATTGATCTTTGAGATAGTGTCCTTCAGATTGATCTTTGAGATAGTGTCCTTGAGATTGATCGCCATTAGGCGATTTTATTTCTTTTGGGAGAAAATTAACTACGAACCCCTTGCATAGCTTTTTCTGTAAACAGCTAATTTGTGATGCAGCATGACTTAATAAGTGTTAAGCTTAGACGTAAGGTAAATTTCCTGCATGATAAAGCCTTAAAACGTTTCCTAAAATGTATCTTTTCATTATATTAATACTGTACTAGTGGTCGTCCTGTGGTCGAAACTCGACCAAAAATAATTAATGTACATACTTCTCTATTTTCTCCCCACACTGTAAATAAATCATGTGATTGGGATTTCTTCCATTTGTTTTGATTTTCTGTTTACATTTTGTTGTTATTTCGTCACCATCATGGCAACTCAGTTGGTCCATGTTAATGTTTTGAAGTTTTCAAATTCGTTTTTTGTGCTTATTTTTTAGCCTATTTTAATTTATAAAGGGATTCTGCACATCTACAGGCAAATATCTTTCTAACAGTATGCGTAAATTTCCCCTGCGATGCACACAAGCTGAGAAAAAAGGTTTTAAAGAAACATGCTTGCCTATTAATATATAGATAGATATAGCAAAACCTAGCACAAGCCAAGACATAAATTAAACTCTGACCCACTTTCGCTATTTTTAAGAGGGTATGAATATGATGAATATCCACAAGAGTAGGATGCAATATATTAACCTTGGGTTAGGTCGTCTATAATCTATAGGCGTGACGACCCTCTGGGCGGCTGTAGTGCAATTTATCTACATTATAAAGGGCTTGCAACCACAAACTCAAACAATAATTTATAGCCCCGAATGGCCCTTTCATAGGTGGAATAACACTGTTAATTCCGATAATATTTTTTGAGGTTGGTAATATTTATGTAAATAGTTATTTGAAGGAATTTATGTGTTCTCAGCACTAACTAATTTCACTGACAATTGTGATAAGACTGTTCGTGTTTAAAAGATATGCAATGCTACAGCAAATATTAAGACAATAAAAATAGTACGAATATAAAACAATATTACAATGTATTTCTAAAGAAAGCTTCTATTTGAATATCTTTAATATCACACGGGGAGCGAGCTGGTCTAGTGGTAAGAGCGCGGGACTTCGGTCTACGAGGTCCCGGGTTCAAAACCCACCAAACCCCTAGGTCTAGCCTGAAGTAATGTGGAATACAACCCTAGGCTAGTGCTTAAAGCATAACGAGAAATAAAGCTCACTTCATTCTACACACATACTTAATTTTGAATGTGGGTTAAAATAAGCACCTCGGTGGCTTCCTTATCTTAAACAGTAATAAAAATAAGTTTATTTATTGTATTAAATTTTAGCTAATAATATTATGTTGGTTCGTGAAACAATAAAAGATTTTATTTTTTTAGATCAGTAGCCACAGTTCCAATTATATTTTCATATTATCTAAGACAATTTGCATGAAAAAAAAACTGTATAGTTTCCAAAAGCACGATCTTTCAGAGGCACAATTTGCCAGTGATTTATCCTTTTTGGCAACTGAGTACGTTTGAGTACATGTGAATAAAATGTATGAATTGCAAAATTGTGTTTGTATTCAAACTATCCTTTCAAAGTTTATATTGCATTACAAACTTACCTCTCTCCAACACACTAACTGTGTGATAAGTAAAACAGTTTGACATTACGTTACAAATATACCATTGTGCTCACTGAACGCTCTTAACTGGTCTAGAAGTCCTCGTCAGAGATTCACGATCTTCTATTTCATAACTCTTGTATAACTGAACTGTTACATTATAAATTGTTTTTCACGTTGGCAAAAGGGATTTCAAGTTTATATAGACCTTTGAAGGAAATTCTTATTGCAAATTGATTTGAGGATCAACATAAATAACGTACAGCTAGTCGATTCGTATTTACACAAATTGTATAAAATTTGTCTACAACACAGTTTAAACTAACATAACTAAATACTATATTCTTTAGGTTAAATCGCAAACTTACATAATGATTGGTTACAGTAAATTTAAATCTAAAATTCGTATAGACATATAGAATCAACTTAAATACACACTTATAAGTATTAATCTGATGTTCAAAGTTAAAATATGAAGTTTAAATTATACATGTATGTGTCCCTGATACAAATCTAGGGTTCTTTGATTGTTAAGTATTGAATATGTTTATGAGATATTGTATTATACGTTCTCAGATATTTTGTCAATAGCAATTCTCTCAATTGTCAATGTAACGTTTGCTGGACCTAATTAGAATAAATTTGTTTTGTCAAACATAAAAAAATAGCTTAATAAATAACGGAAATTCTTTGACAGCATCTTTGGCTATTTCAATAGTCATTGATAGTATTGTTTACAACTCGGAATTCCCATGAAAGAAGGAAAATCTCTCATAAAAAGGTGGAAAACTGTAATAAACGATGAGACTGTCTGCGCTTCAGCCACAACATAAGCTTTTACCTAATTAAACTCACCCAGCCAACATTTTGGTCAATGTAGCTCACACTTAAAACCATTAACACGTTACTGTAACTAACGAACACGTGAAAGTTCTTTATTACGACAAAGAAAAGTAAGGATTCCTTACTTGTCTTTAATTACGTTTACAGTTAGGAAGAGTTTGTTTATCTTGAACGGATTACATTTATTTTGGTTTTCTAAGGTGTTGAAGTTGCTTCTTGTATAACATATATGCATATAGCTGTGGAAATGTGTTAGGGAATGAAGTGAAAAGCATTTGTTTGAAGTTGAGAACATGGCTTGTCGTGCTCTACAATCGCTTTAAGTCACATCTTAAAGTATTTCATATTTTAAAGTAGAAATATAATTTGGAAGAATAACGATATCTTACAAATATGGAAAACAAATTTATCTAATGAAAAACAAAAGTATAGAATCATAGATTTGTTTGTCAGTTAGTATTATTTTGACGTCCCTGCAATTATCATTTTGCAAACAAAAAATATTACTTATTTATTTATAATACTAAATTAAGACATATTATGATTTGACACGTAGTTTTAATATAAAATTCAGTCTCAGTAATGTAATATTAAGTAGAGAAACTACCGAAATGGTACTCTGCAATCTACTTATAAATGGGAAGTCACAATGTGTTGAGAAGTGGAAGTGCGTGACAACAACAACACGTTTTCAATACCACTCGCACCACATGTTGCTTGTTCCTTTAATAAGAACAGGCTGTGTCAAACATTTAGTAACAATATTTACCTAACCCGCCATGTTAAACTTCCCTATCCCAAGCGTGATGTATACAACTTCCTTACTTCTCGAGTGATGTAAAGTTGAAAAAACTCACTCGGTGATGTAATGAAACCCATTTAAATAACATTGAGTGGATAACTTAAAAATTAAACCTCTATGGAGCCAACGACATTCAACGCTAGAAATCAGCTGTGTGTTTGAATTTTATTGTTATGCTTTGAAGAATTTTCCTAACCTAGCTTTTGTTTGCAAATGAACGTTACTGTTAGAAGATGAGTGAAATTGATAATGAAGCATATTGATCGTAACCTCCTGTATATTGTCGGGTCAGGTAAAATCTTGTACGTTACACGTTACGCAAGAGCGTATGCAACTCGCCTTCGCTTGTTGCACAACATTCACCTGCGTGATGTAAAAACGCTCTTACTACACTTGTAATGTAAATAGCTATTACAAAATATAAAATGAAATGATAAAATGTTGTGAAATTTATTACGATATACCTTTCACGTATAAATGATAAGCATGCATTTGAGGACGAGTAAGAAACATACAAAAAGAGTTTTCATGAAAATGTTGTACAGATTTTTTCTAATACCGTGACTGAAACGTAAATCATTACAAGTAATGTAAATATTGAATACCAAATTTTCAGCAGTAAGAATATGCTTCAATATACAGCAATACCTTTGTTAAGTGTTTTGACTGAGTACCAATTGTAAACACACAGTACAAAAAGTCTGCCTAGGTTAATGGTGAGCTACGTGAATGGTTTCAACCTCTGGGAAATATAACTGGAGGTAGTACTGAAACGCCAAACTCAGGTAGAAAAATCGAGACGCTGTAAGTTAGGTTGGGTTTGGTTAGGTTAGGTTAGGTTAGGAACCAACTAAAGGAATCAGCTTACTAGTTCATGACTTTATGTATGCATGCATCCAAAATCTCCTAGTTCAAACTTACTATAGGCCTAGTGCAATGTTCTCTACCCCCTAATTCAAAAGGCAACAAACGTGACAATGCGCTTTGTGAATTTTACTCACAACACTTACTTTCATCATAAGACACACACGACATAGGATTAGGTCAAGGAGTACTAGTATATTTGGAAAAACGAAAAATATCCAGTTAGGTATGTACAATCCAAATTACATTCGAGATTCAATGATGGAACGCTCAACAATAGAAGTAATTTATATTCATGTTGTTCAGTTATGAATACTGCTATTGCTGCTGAAGACGAGCGATTTGGTTTGCATTGTATCCAACGAAGGCAAGAACTAATTACACGCTAATAAAAATAAACATTTTAATTCTTGTACTTTCTTGTGTACTACTTAACACTTAGTTAAGTACATTTTTGTTGTTAAATTGATTACCTCAATCATACACTTAAACCTGAAGGACAGTATAAGAGTACTAGAAACCCATTAGAGGAAAAAACCTGTGTGATCAAACCAAATTTACTTGGGTGAATATAGAGCATCTTGTAATTACTTAAAAGTTTTTTTTACATTTTGACAGAGTAACAATTAAAATATAACTATACAATTTTAATTGAATTATTTTAACTATACTAATTTTATTTAAAGTTTTCTGTTTAATGTTTAAATATCGTAGTATATTTAATGGATTGCCCGGTATTAAAACAATGTGAGCTTTCGAGGACCCTTGCCTTAGTTTCAAATTCCACCTAATTTGTGGTTTTGCTTTTGCACAGATTTAAACTCGTGTGTGGTATTTCTAAGAACCAATAAAACGTGATATTTTGAGTTTAATTATTAACTATAAGGAAATTGTAGTTATCTGTCAATGTATAGTACATGGAGTACATACCATAGCGAGTTAACTCATTCTACATTAACATAGTTGTCGGTTATTGATACGTTGGCATAAGTATTTTGTATAGCTTATTATATTTTTTGCAAAATATATTAACATTTGTTGTATGTTAGACATGGTTTTAATCCCAATAGTTACACATGCAGATATTACATTAATATGTAAATGAGCTTTTAATCCAATCAGCTGCTTTGCTAATTGGACTATGAGTTAAACATAATCATTAACCATAGCTCACCATTATCACACTTAATCGAAGCTAAGTGGCATTCTTAGTTTCATAAACTTCTGCAGTCTTATTGAAGTTTTAATTTTTTAATTGAATGGGTCACCTTATAAAATCAGTTTTGTAACTTTTACATACTTCAGTAATCATTCTGTCCTAAAAATGTGTATGCATTAATGTTATTTAGGTTTACGTTTAATGTTCCCATTGACGTATCGAGCGTTTTCAAAACAAAATAATGTTAATATTTGGTTTCTCATCTTTTTTGCAATATGGTATTTATGTAATACATTTTTAACAAAATGTTTATTTGGAATTATCGGCTAAACGCAATCTGAAATTTATTCAAAATATGTTGAGTTCGGTGTCTAGAATGATTAGAGGTATTTAAACCCTTTAAACAAGTTTAGCATATGTGTTAATCACTGTGCATGGCAAGTAATGATGGCGGCAAACATTTGTTTTTCTGAAATGCAATAAAATTACCACTAAATAATTTATTTACCACTAAAACCATAGAGAACACTCAAAAGCTTGGCCTTTGACCTTCTTATATTAAAAGTTGGATGAACTGAAGCAGTCTGTTTTAATGAATTTCCAACCCAAACAATATTAATAATGGTATGTTTATTAGTATAAAATTGATGGATTATTTATAATCTATTCTTTTACAATACATACTCCTTGAGTTTGCACCAAACATTTTTTTTAACATAACAACAATGTTATTTGATTAACTTTAAGATAACAATGCTAAAATGCACATACGGTAATCAGCAATAAAGTAATGGAAGCAGGGTTGCCAAAATATGAGCTTTTGGTCCACCATATGAGCAGTTAAACTTAGTACTTTTAATTTGTTCTGCGTTAGTCCACATCCCGTGAAGAATCTAGATTTAAGGTGAAGGGTGTGAAAAGCTTTATTGAATAATCCTCAAATTAATCTTTCACTTATATAAATATCTAGTGAATCTGGACACCAGCCAAGCACTAAACCACATCCTTGCACTACTTTCACAGGTTGAGAAGGGTTGGATATGATGAATATCCACTAGGGTTATCACAAAAGCGATATATTAACTTTAGGTGAGCTCGTCTGTAACCTGGACATGAGATGACCCTCTAGCTGGCAATTCATCCATATTATAAAGGACTTTCAGCCACAAGCTCAAACAATAATTTAGGTTCCAAATCGGTCCTTGCGTTACATTGTTTATCCAGATATGATTTCACTAAAATAAAACTGTTTAATATGAACGAGGCTTACGTGATTACATCTATTGATATCAGTTACAGTAATAGTGCAGTTCGGATATTAGGACTTTAGGACCGATATAATTTCAAACATGTTGCAGGGTAAAGAAATTTTCATAAATACATCTTAATTATATTCGACAAACTTATATACATTATTCTATCTGATGTGTGAAATATTCATGATATGCAGAACCCTCTAAAGTTATCTCCACTCTGAGACTATCCAACGAGGTCCATCGATTCTAAGTGATTTATCAAACTTACTGACATGAAAGGGTTTGCTACTTAGATCAATGATGTTGTATCGTGTTCTGTATTGACTAGCAAGTGCTCTTGAGGTTTTCTGATAAAGGATAGCTTAAGTACTAAATTAAATCTACCCATCTGCTTGGTAAAATTTCTTTGGTGCAAATCGTGTTTGTGACAAGATACCAGGTAACATTATTGTCTGGTGATAGAAAATTAAATAGGATTATTTCATGAAACCTTACCAGCACCGTAGTTAAAGCGTTGCATCATTTATGTTTTAGCTTTCACATTAAAAAAATGAATACCCTATTGAACTATATTTCAAATCTGAACCAACACATTCAGTTAAGGCTTCATTACCCAACTCGTACATATGTTTTAAGCCTCGCTCTTTAATCAATGCATATAACTTACCAAATCATATTTATAGTTTATTCCATAGATATTTGAGGAAAATAGAATTTACTTATTTTATTAGATAAAACAATATTTACTTTATAGTAATCCAGAATAATGTGGTTTGTTTAGTGTGTAGAGGAGATTAAGGACTCACAGTTAAATCAATGCATATGTTAGATTTCTAAAATTAAAACCAATAAATGGATTTAACGCCTCATAAACCGTCGCACATATGTTTGATGCCTCAAACTTGAAAAAATGTATATCATAAATAAGGGCTCATACTCAATTAAAGACTGTGTTTGATCTATGTAGTTATGTAAAGTAAAAATAAAGGTACTAAATATATAGCCTGGAAAATACTAATGTACCAGATGTTTATACACTTATCTAGAAAATAATCAATAACAATCTATATATATAATTCCGTAAGTCAAATTTTTGTAAAGAAATTGTGAGTGACTGGATGGCCGTAGAAGGATGGGAGGGGTCTTATTTTAAAGGTCTTGACGTGAATTTTGAGGGAAAACTATTCATTTTTCTTATTGTTTTACCATAAATTCGCAACAGAATAAAACTTTTCTCATTAAAACAACATGGGGTTTAATTTGTTTACATCTTTTGAAATTAAAACAGCTGTGCCACAGATTTGAAAACAGTGATTAATACACGCATTTGTAGTACAGGTAAAACTCACCTAAGAAAACATAAAAAATAGTCCATTCATGAAACTTGCAGGAAACGTAGTAATTACCATTAGGTTTTGAAATCTGAAGAGTCCCTAGTGATTGTGGGGGTGGAAGTACCCTTTTATGGGGGTTAAAGTTTATGGGGGTAGTGATTTTGAGAACATTTTTATTTATGGGATCCAAGCAAGTGAGGTGTCGTTTTCCATGTTTCTTAGGATGCAGAATCGAAAAAGAACATAATAAAAGCAATATAACCAACAGTTTATTAGAAAAAGACTAATTTTTTAATGAAAAACTAAATATGTCAAATTAATTAAGGTAAAATAATCCAGTTAATATCAATTATTACAAAACTGGACATGAGTCTGTGTCACATGTTGAAGTTGTGAGGAAAAATAACCAAGAAACTGGTAGTTTCGCCTCTTTAACCACCACGTGTCATATTGTTCACCAGCTACTGATGCATCATCACCATCCATGGAATAGCGAGGGTCTCTAGCTCGTTCTTCTCCATCGACGTCTTGACTTGACACTGACAGCTAAGTGAGTATGGGTAGCAGAAAAATATTTCCGTTCTGGTGGTGATACTGCGACTTAGGGCGAAGATAATATATGAGACCAAGAATGTAAAACCGCTCGGACCCCAATTTTTAAGGACCTTGGTCGCCCGTAATGACGTCATCAATATGTCGCTCGTAAGAGAGTCCTGGGTCGCTATGAATTGGTTATACTGTAACACCAAAACGCCTAAACCGATTTTAATAAAATTTGGCTTACAAGTGCTCGAATACGATATATAATCCCAGTTTGTCAATGGTCGAGTTTGATTAGGTCTTTTCAAAATGGCGGCCGTTAAATACTAAAATAATTAAAAATTGTTTAGTGTTTTGTTTCATCAACTCTCTCCAGAAATCTGCAGCAATCTTTCATTTTCCTTGCAATCATAGGTCGTGATGCCGTCTCTGTATTTCCTGGAATAGGCAAAATACCAAATACCCCCACTGCAGCAAACCTGCAGATTAAGTGAGCTTCCATTTGCCTGATTTTATTTTCAATGAAATATATTTTAATTGAATTTAATTAGTACCTAGGTTTGCTGATACAGAGAGGATAATAAAGTGTGTTTTTTATTGAAATATTAATAGCCAAGGTCAAAATAAATAAATTTGCCAAGTTTTATCAAAATATATCCTTAAACGAGCAATTTACAACAGTTTACTTATTCTCCATAAGAATAAAATGAGAATGATAAATTTACAATTTTGGCATTTTCTCGGTAGGTAACCAATATTCGTACAAAAACACTTCAATAAACAAAATTATTGGTTTTTAAGGTATTCAAAATCATCATGGTATCCACAATTGTTTAGAGAGAAATTGGAAAATTTTATGAGTAGAGGGTTAATCATGACAAAACGCAATTTTGACCCCATAAATCCCCCCAAAAACCCCGTTCCCACGGTCTGATCATGCTGGATTGCGAACTCGTTAAAATCAATCTAAAGATGTTTTGTACTTTTCTATATGATATAACATCAAACTTTAACAGCGTTAATGACTGTAGACGTGTACTTTTTTAAGAACGTTAGCACGATAACTCAAGCAAAAATGACCCAATGTTGACGAAATTTGGTAAAAACGTGTAAATCTAAGTTTACTCGAACGAGTTTTTGAACCAGCATGATTGATCCATGAGAACAGGGTTTTCTGGGGGATTTATGGGGTAAAAATCGGGTTTTCTCATGTTTGCCCCTCTAAACGTAAAATTTTCGAATTTCTCTCTAAGCCATTTTAAATACCATGATTGGATATTTTGCTAGTTATTGGTTGTATTTTGATAAAACTTGGAAAATTTATTTATTTTAACCTATTCATATTTTAATTAAAAACACACTTTATTACCCTCCCCGTAGCAGCAAACCTAGTAAACACTACTTAAACTTTAGGTTATGGAAATAGATTTAATTTAAAATCAAATCAGGTAAATGGAAACTCACTTAATCTGCAGGTTTGCTGCGGTGGGGGTATTTTGCCTATTCCATGAAATGCAGAAACGGCATCACAACCTGTCATTGCAAGGAAAATAAAAGATTGCTGCAGATTTCTGGAGAGAGTTGATAAAACAAAACACTAAAAAGTTTTTAATTATTTTAGTGATTAACGGCCGCCATTTTGAAATGACCTAATCAAACTCGACCATTGACAAACTGGGATTAGATATCGTATTCAAGCACTTGTATGCCAAATTTCATTAAAATCAGTTCAGGCATTTATTAATTCATAGCGACCCAGCATCCTCTTACGATCACCATATTGATGACGTCATTACGGACGACCAAGGTCCTTAAAATTGGGGTCCGAGCGGTTTTTACATTCTTGGTCTTATATATTATCTTCACCCTAAGTTGCTGGATCACCGCCAGAACTGAAATATTTATGCTACCCATGACGATGGAGAAGAACGAGTTAGAGACCCTCTCACCATTCCATGGATGGTGAAGATGCATCAGTAGCTGATGAACAATATGCCACGTGGTGGTTAAAGAGGCGAAACTACCAGTTTCTTGGTTAATTTTCCTCACAACTTTAACATATGACACAGACTCATAGTCAATTTTGTAATACAGTAATTTATATTAACTGGATTATTTTACCTTAATTAATTAGTCATATTTAGTTTTTCATTAAAAAATTAGTCTTTTTCTAATAAACTGTTGGTTGTATTGCTTTTATTTTGTTATTTTTAGATTCTGCATCCTAAGAAACATAGAAAACGACACCTCACTTGCTTGGATCCCATAAATAAAAATTGTCTCATAATCACTACCCCCATAAACTTTAAACCCCATAAAATTGTACTTCCACCCCCACAATCACTAGGGACTCTTCAGATTTCAAAACCTAATGGTAATTACTACGTTTCCTGCAAGTTTCATGAATGGACTAATTTTTATGTTTTCTTCTGGTTTTTTAGTATAATTTTACCTGTACTATTGGTTTACTTTTAGCCAGTCAACTATGAAATGTATACTATAATAAAACTGAAATATTGAAGATTAGTCGGAAAATTCTTTGTTTATATTTAAATCATATACTCAAGTTTCATTTTTTCATGCTTTTACGTTATTGTCGTGTTAAAGGAATAAACGACATAGAATAAATATTCTGTATAAATAATCAAAGAGTCGAAATTAAATCTAACTTCTGTTTTGTTTTTATTTTTAAATCATATGTTCAAGTTTATTTTAAATGATGTTGTTTTCTTTATATTTCTACACATTTTAAGGTTAAGGTTGTGTAAATATATACAACTAAAATAACCTATAAATGTTATTGGTTCTAAAATGGTGTATTTGCATTCCTTCGTAAGTAAATTTTTTTAGTGCAGTGAATATACAACGTAGAGTAATCATATTCGATCATACTTTTTTAAAATCACCAGGAATTCAAGATGTTTTGGTATGTAGGCTGCTGGATATATATTCTTTTCATTATAAGTACTGTAATTAATATGAACGCCAGGGGAATACCACAAAGGCGGGGAACTGTTCATAGGAATGACAGTGCACGTAGGAGAGCAAGAGTAGATAATGACGAACTTAATCAAGATATGTTACAACCCCTTTTTAGGAGACCCATGGTAGACGAGAGAAATGTAAAGATCCATGATGCAGGATTACTGGACCAAGAGTGCATTCAATGAAGTGCTCTTCATTTTATAGAAGAACTAACGAATAATCGTTTTATGACATGTTGCCATAACGGACTTATTAACCTTCCTCAGTCAAAAACTAATGTAGAACTTAAAAGTTTGTTTGAAGAGAGCCCACAACTGTATAAATTCATTCGACAATGCAACAGTGCGATGGCTTTTGCTTATTTTTCAGCCAGTAAGAAAGATATTCCAGGAAAAGGACCATACTGTTTCAAAATTCAAGGACAGATTTATCGTTCAATCTCAGATTTGCTGCCTCAACATGATGAAGACCCCGTGTATGGCCAATTGTACATTATTGACACATCAACAGCAACAGAAATTCGTCAAAGGCGTCGAGAAAATAGTGACTTAAAACCTGAAATATTGTCAAAACTAGCTGAAATTCTATTAGAAAATCCATTTGCACAAATTTACAAAAGAGCTTCGGAAGAAATGGTTGTACAAGGTGACAGTGAATTAGAACTTAGGTTTGTAGACAGGATAAATATGGATCGTCGTAGGTATAATAAGCCTGCAGATGAAATTGCAGGCGTCTTCAATTCATCTGAAGGCAAACCTCCAATGAATTTTAAAAATTCCAAACAGGGAAGCTTTTATTTATCCTCATTAACCACAAGACCAAAGCTACCTTAGTAAACCAGTATTTATTCACAAACAATGATATGTTTGCTGCCTTTTCATGTTAAACCACTGGAGTGATTCAAATTATTTATTGAAAATGACATCAACAAAAGCAAACAAAGAAGAACAACAAACTGGTTTTTACACAAAAGATATGGTGTAGGGATGCCTATTCTGACACATAGATAATGTTATTCTGAGTTTGTTTAAATACCGGTATTGCAAAAAGTTGTTTTACATTTGAGCTTTTTAGGGACTTATGTCCCTACAAGCCACTAGATGAAACTAAAACTATTCACCTCTATTGCAAGACAACAACCCCTTCAAATTACACAGTATTTCATAGGGTAAATTTCCAGTTTCAACCTCCTTATAACACTTTTTAATAAACACTTATCTCTGGGAAATATTGTGTCTCAAGAAAAGCTGAGAGCTCCAAAGCTCATTATGATAGAAGAAAAGCAAGTAATATATTTGGGCTTTTATGTGCTATCGTTCGTAGCGAAGTCTTTCAGCTCATTTGTTACCAAATGCAACGGTTTGAAATATTTGGTAGTCATAGCAAAGAAAAGCTGGATTTAAAGAATAGTTCTTTTTCTGTTACCAGAGCCATAATTAAAATCAATATCATATTATAGAATCCCTCTTTCCAATATATATACAATAGTTCACACTTAGCTTATAACTTATCGATTCGTGTTTCTTACAATATATTAGTCAAGTAAATCATGTAATTAGACAACTTACGACTGTTAATGAGAGCGGTTTTTAAGACATCATTTCAGAGTTTGTGTTTTAGGTAATGTTGTAAGTTTTAGTTTACCTTTACACTGCAAGATTTTTTTATTATTGTCATCGTTGTTTTGTATATAAACATAATAAGCTATAGCAGTATACAAAAGAGTAACAAACAGACGTGTATAGGAGCTTTGTATATCGTGGATTTACCCTAATCGTTATATATAAAGTGTTAGACATTGAGTGTTGTGGCAGGTAAATTTTCCAAACTTGAACTGGTACCAAACGATGTTCAAACTTGAACTGGTACCAAACGATGTCCAAACTTGAACTGGTACCAATCGATGTCCAAACTTGAACTGGTACCAAACGATGTCCAAACTTGAACTGGTACCAATCGATGTCCAAACTTGAACTGGTACCAAACGATGTCCAAACTTCAACTGGTACCAATCGATGTCCAAACTTGAACTGGTACCAATCGATGTCCAAACTTGAACTGGTTCCAATCGATGTCAAAACTTAAACTAGTACCAATCAATGTCCAAACTTGATCTGGTACCAATAGATGTCCAAACTTGAACTGGTACCAATCAATGTCCAACACTCTGATAATTAATTGGTGATTTGCTTGAGTAAAAAATAACGTTGTTCTAAGAATATATACACACCATATAAAAAAAGATAAACCATTGTTGAACAAGGAGGATAGTCAAATAAGAAACCAATGAAAACAGTCAGAATGAACAAAGTAGGTATTATATTATAAAGAAGTCATCAAGAGCGATTAAAGCTCTTTAATAGTATTGTGAATGATAACCGACTAAAAAATGGAGATGTATGTATGTTTCTTTATTTTTAATACTAATTTGCAAGTCTTTAGTAAGAAATTTTTGTTGAACGTAGGTATGTTGTAAGTTATAAGAGAATTATAATTTTTAATTGTAAGCCATTTTGAGTAAAAAAAAATTAAATGGTAAAAATTATGGTTTACATTTTCAAAAATTAAACATCACAACATTTACTGAGCATTCAAACCACCCGTCAACAAATGTGTTTAAAGCTGTTCAACATCTCAACTTTCCACTATATAACTTAGACTTTTATGACTAAGCTAATATATTCTTAACCACGCTTTTTTATCGTGAGAAATGATAGTCTTAACAATATGCACTTCGTATAAATATGTTTACAAAATAAAGTTTTATTTCGTTTTTCAATCAAATTTAATGTAGAACTGTCTTAGGATATCCTGTATGTATTATTACTCATACTATACTGAATATTACTGTATAAAATTACTTGTTATTTCACTTAAAACTTGTTACTATTATTTAGCAAAGGCATTACTAATGTGGGTGGGTGATGGAGATAACATACACTTTGATATTTAAATTAACTTTAGTACGCATAGACCAATTATTATTATTAATCTCATGAAAGTAAGTCCCTCCTTTGCAACTTCAAACAAAAAAGTCTTATTTACTGTAAAATGAGTTTGTACGTATAAATATGACATTGTTTTCTGCCTATCATAAGTATTGCAATTATATTTTGACTTTGACAAGTTAATATAATGCACGGCCTGTAAGTCCAAAGAACACACTGGAGGGCATTAGGTTTGTGTACCTAATCGACTTTCCAAATAATGTTTGCTAAAAGCTTTGCATTCACCTTGTCAACATCCTATATTTTTATATTTTTCTTTAAATTCCCTGGACATCAGATTTTACTTTTTACACAATTAAACAGCAATATTATTGTAAATAGTTTGATCAAAGGATACCGACAAATTTCCTTTGGTCAGTTTTATTTAGATTTATTTATCATGGTGAACAATTATTTGGCAATTTATTTATTTAATTTTTAACTTAAACTGCAGCAATGTAAATGCATTCCAGCATTCTCAAAAGCAGTGGATTGCATTGTAAGGATATATATGTTTCAAGGGTAAGTAATTGCTGCTAATTACACTGTAACTATGCTTTTGATCAAACAGTGATTAAAGCTTCGACACATATCCTTGCAAATTATTACTGTCATAGACGGGTACAATGGTATAAGGAACAGAGGAGATTTTACCTTCACACACCCGTAACAGTCAGGCTTTTAGTTTAACATCAACTCATCCAGAATTTAAGCATGTTGCATTAGATTTTAAACCAAGTGTCCTCTTGTTTTAAGTCTTCCATTTTCAAATCCCCTAGTAGTTTATTATTTTACCCAAATTTTCTAATCATACAAAAATACAAACCCTAATGATTCTGTTGTTTAATATTTCTCTTTGACAATATCTTGTTATTTAATAGACTATGATGTAATGTTTGTCGGAGGTGTGTTTATGCATAATAGTTTTTTTTTTGTCGGGATGTCCTAGTTTGAAAAAAGTAGAATACTATGATACATATTGACATTTCCTCCACCTCACCTACAGACTGAAGCTTTTATCTAATTAGCCTCGTCCCAGCCAACATTGTAGTCAATGTAGCACACACTTAAAACCATTAAAACACTCTGTAAATTACACCACGTGAAAACTCCATTGCGTATACAATGTTTTAACCAGCTAACATTTTAGTTTTTGATTTCTTAAGTGTTAAAACAGCTGTTTAGGGAAAATATGGTTTTGTATCTTCGGAAATTGTTCAACTAAAAAATTAATAAAACGTTGTCTAAGTTACCTCTACTGCTGGGAAAGTAAGGTCTTCAAAGTTTTCTTGCTTCAAGATTTCTCTTATTAAAAAATTGTGTAATAAACTTTCGATTGAAATAAAACTTATTAAATATAAAATGCGGATTTATTAGTTTTTAAACAACAGAGTGTTTTTTCTGCAAAGTACCATTCATTCAAAGTATCTTTTTTGGAACACTAATTCGCTAATTTTCGTGTTCAGATGATGACCTATGTCATTGGTGGATTTGCTATTGATTTACTTCCAAAACATTCTTTTTTTGTAAGACCACAAACCATTTGAAAAAAATATCATACTGATTGGACGCTTTAGAAAATGTCGTAACTGTAGGACTTTTATCATTCCGTCAAATGTTTCGTTAGCCAACAGAACATTAGGCTTAGTTGAAGGCAAGAAGCTTGGAATGACGTAAACAAATTTCTGTCATAATTGGATCCGTTTCCCTTCCACCTGAAAATATTTATAGCTTTAGCTTTTTTTGTAACAAAGATTAGAAAAGTAAGTATAAGTAATTAAGACTGTTGTTTCATTTGTACTCGACAGAAATTGATATATTTTCTTATTTGTCATCAATGTTTTGCTGATATTACCATATTATTCAACTACAACATCGTAAAACAACATAAAAAACTAATTTCCTTCTTTTATTTGGAGTTTTCTGTTTTGAAATTACTACCATTTCCTGGATAATACTTGGAAGTCATAAAAACACATTATAACAATAGTAGTATTTTACAAATATATTATGATATTTATTTAATCTTTCATTCCTATTATTTTTTTATTAGTTTTCTTGTTACATAGCTGAAAGTAATCGTATTTCCATTTAGTACAAATATAATTCCCCTCTTAATACTTATAATTATTTTTATATTAGCTTAGTGTTTACGAAAAAATCATGTAATAACTAATCTAACCATATAGACATATAGCTCCACCTATTCCTTCTTAAAATAGTTGGTTGCTGTAGAATATTTAGCTATATATTTACCACAACTTCAGCGAACCTTCATTATTAAACTAGTAAAAGAGGTTTTAGAAGTTAGAGCAATAATTTAGTTTATAGTTTCAACGGTGTTTAATGAAAATCCGGAAGCAGCGCTAATGTATTAGAAGAGATTGTAATATGTGGTTTCAACAAGTAAAGCAATGTTGTACAGTACTACACGAAGCACTCTACCACGTTACCTTTTCCAGCCCTACTCAATATACTTATCTTATTTTATGAAAATTAGGAAATAAATTTTTATTTTGTCAAATCGATTGCAACCGTACCACTTTCATTCATACTGTACTTAACGCCCACTCTACACACAATAGATGTTAAAATGACGATTAGTGTTCAAGGGGCTAACACTAACAGGATTAGTAAAAACCAAGAAGTCATTCAAAATAAAAAAGAATTAGTGATTAATGTTTGAAGTAGCAAGCTTTTTGCCTAAACTTTTTTTAAATATGTATTCAATTATAAATTATCAATCATTGAAATAAAGACGCCACCTAGGTGCGCAATTTAACCCAGATATGAGTGAACAATGAGTATAGAACGGATGATCTGTGTAGCTTTGTTACTGACTAAGATCAGCTGTTTCATTAGCAAAGATAATTTATTTAAAGCCTAATCATCTGGAACAGCTGGCTCTGGTTTCGAACCATCAAAAACCACTTACTCAGGATCAGGTGATCTTTAAAACACAAACTAACCTTTCAGTTTTAAGTTGGAAATAACTTTACACGATTTGGTTTAACGTTTAAGAGGATTAAAACAATTTGCAAGGTTTGCAATTTATTGCACTACCTCTAGACTACGAGCAATGCAAAATTATAAATATTCCTACAATAAAAACATTTTTTGCTCAACCAGAGAAATCTGCCCAACCTTAAATCAAACACAGTTCATGACACGTCCGTTGTCTCTGCAATAGAAAGCTCAGTTTGAGTAACTGCTTAGTAGGCAGAGAATCTCAAACACGATTGATATTTTGTAATCTTCTCTTCGCAGAGTCGTAATAGGCAGAGGAGTGGTTGTACGTGACGTAACGACACGTCCTCAACACGACTCCTCACACCAGATGCTGTTCATTCACAATACGAACACGGAGTTCTTTGGAAATATATTTTTTATTTCAAAATGTCCATAAATACCTGAAACTGTAAAACCAATCTTAAAGGTGGTCCATGACAATTGACAATCTTGTGAGATGTGTCTTTAAAATCCATCGTATCAAAACCACAGTAACGGATAGAAAAGGTGTGTAAACCCCTTATACCTAATAATAAACAGATAAAGTATCGAAAACTGTGTTTATGTTTTTGTAGAATACTGTCAGTAAGACTACTCAGTACAAAATGTCTAATTGAGTAGAAAATGTTTTAAAACACACACAACACTTGTTCATACTTGACACATACAATCTAGAACTGATCTAATCTGTCTTTGTTAAACTTTAGAATTAAATTAAGAAATATTTTTAAATCACAAAACATATTTTGACAGTTATTGTACACTTTATAGAACAAATTACATTCCCAATTCAATGATGGAACGTTCAACAATAGAAGTAATTCATATTCATGTTGTTCAGTTATGAATACTGCTATCGCTGCTGAAGACGAGTGATTTAGGTTGTATTTTATTGGTGTTGTCCTTTCTTCGCTTAACAAACATTCATGATCAGCTGACTATAAGTACTAAAAATGTTTGAAACTCAATGGATAGATTAGATTATGATTAGATGTGTACTAGAAACGTAAAAAATATGAAATGTTTGACAAACCTATCAAGTGATGAAGCTCAAATACTCCAAACTGAAAATTGAATGGCTTTTTAAAAATGTTATCCTTGATAGTCATGTAATTCGTGTTTTCTATCTTAAAATGTAAAAAGGTTATGCCAGTATAGTTTTGGATAAAAGTTGGACTTTTTTGTATTGATATTACAAGAGTAAAATGTAAATAGCCCAAGTTCCGTAGCAGACATGAAACATTTATACGTAACATGTATACATGTTTTTACCAAATTTAAGTTGTTTATACCTGAATAATTTGATAATAGCAATTGTTTTGTACTATTTATACTTGTAACGACTATTTTTCATAAATGAAATCTACATACAATAGTGTGTGTAATATAGCTGTATTAATAAAGGAATAATGTTATTTTCCTAACCTCTAATTCATTTGTATAAACGTCCGGTATTTATGGACCACCCGTTATTAAAATACAGTCATAACAATATGACATCATATACCGTACTTTGTTTAGTAATCAATATATACACAAAAACTTCAACATAGTTAAAAAATACCTGTCATTAAATATGTATGAAAATCTGTTATGTACACCATACACATTTAATATTACAAAATGTTATATCATAATGCCAACTTTGTGCAAAAAATGCTGTTAGCCAGTACTGTAATACAAGATTGGTGCTGTAAGTTACAATTCAAATATTTTTAATATTATCATGTTTGGAACATTTTAGGACCCCATTGAGTTGCCTGGAGCCAGATGAAACATAGAACCAATAAATAAGGGAAATGGCGCACCTACATCTGTAAAACTTTAAAGAAAAGCCCGCGAGAGGGTAAAGTTTTTTTGTTTTACACCACTCTGGAGGTTGATTTGGGTACATTTGTCAGCATGGTATCGAACTTAGTTTGTATGGATTTAATCTGCGAGAGAGATTTTGAAATGCATTTACTGTTCAGTTCTTTTATCTAAAATTTTTCTTTAGCCCGTTTAGAATTTTTAAATTACTAAAACAGCTGATAATTTAAAGATAATCCATTGTATTATGTAAATAAACATTCCTTTCCTTTCTGGTCTTCTTGTAAACATGGTTTACTATTTTTTTCTCTCCTAATATTTCATTAATACTCACAAACACTCCACATTTACTATCAACATTGCAAAAGATTTTCAATACTTAATGCAATATCAAAAACATTGTTTTATGCCAATTCCTTTGTACAGGTTAAGTGTAAGATCGATCTAGTTAAAAATCTACTTTGAAAGTAAATATCTTTTACATTATTTTTGGTAACCCTACTATATTTTAAACTAACTGCTTTGGCAGTTTTTAATAATTTTGTTTGATTAACCATTGGACAAATTAATTTAAAGCTGGGAAATAAACTGCCTATTTTTTTATATCAGATTTCATGTGCAACTTTGGGTTACCGTACTAAGTATTTAAATTCTAAATAAATCTAAGATTTTACAAAAGTCTTTGGGTTTTTGGTTTTAAAAGGTTTCTTACTCAAATTTGTTTTACAGTATCACACTTTTATTTTTCTAGCCTTTCTTGACAGAACAAGTTTGAAAACCACCAGGAAAATCATAATTGAAATTCCGAACTAAAATACACTTTTTAAAATCTTATAAATAGTTTTAAAAATGAACAATGTCTAGTTTTGAAGCTTGTCGTGCAAGATTTCTAGCTCGTGAGCTTTTTTGCCAATGAAGAGAAATTGCCTTTTGTCCATCTGAAAAATTTGCTTACAACAGATTTGGAAGGGGGCTGTGGAGGCTGTGGCTTGAAGTGTCTTAAATGGATCCAATAGAATTCTGGAACACAAATAATAATGTAAAATGTTGCTTGGGAAATATTTACCAACACTTTCATTACTACCCCTTTACCAACACTGGATTAGTCTAGGGACTCTCGTTCACCATTAACAGTAATAAAACAGAATTAATTCCAGCCAGTTTATACTGGCTAGTTTACTGGTTTAGCTATCGGACAGACAAGTAAATTGTAGACCGAAATTGTACACAGTTGATGGTGATAGACCAGCTTTTATTAAACATCATTACGATTCTTCAATTAAGTTTAAGCCACCTTGACCCGCAATAGAGCTACCTGCTAAAGGGACCAACCAAAATCGTTGTTGCAATTACGGATTATGCGTTTATGGTCCTAAGGTCGTAAATGTCGACAACACCTACTCGGCCCTCTGAAATGTTAACGGAAGGAACACTACAATGAGTCAACTACTAATGTACTACTCAAATTATATCTTCAAAGAGACTATGTATGCGAAAAAATGGAGTGGTTACACTTTACCTAAGATTGCTGTGTTTCTAGGACGCGCGTTGCAACGCGCGACACGTAAAAAACCCCCATTGCCGGGTTGGAGCGACTTTAACGCGACGGCATCGGCGCGACGGCAATAGCGCTCGTATGATATGGCCCTAACGCGCGTTGCAACGCTCCCATGTGTACAGGGTCTAAGACTTCCTAAATTGAACTTAGAAGCTAAAAAATGTCCCTTATAAAATCTAATCAACTGCAAACTATTGAAGTTTCTTACCGTTTTTGGTTATCTGTCCGTTCTTGTCCTTGACTGCCTTTTTGTACATATCATTGACTTCTTCATCGCTTAAATCTTGTTTCATTTTTCTATAAAAGGTTTTGATCTCATCACGATCCATCATTATTTTTATCAAGAAATGGAAATAATTCATCAACTGCTTTTTTGAATTCTTCCCAAACAGATCCTTTAAGGTACTGCATTAACTCCGATACGTTGACGCTACCGTTCCCTGTTTCAAAATTATTTATATATACATCATCACAGTACATAAATTCTCTTGACAGGTGATTTCTCATTAGGTCTAAAACTACACTGATAAATCTATATAATAAAATACAAAAGAAATAAAGCAATAAATATGCTATGGTTATTAAGGGATACCGGTACATAATATCTTTTTAATGTACATATCCTCCAGATATTCTTCTAATGAGTAAAATGCCCTCTCCAAAACAAAGTTTTTTTAAGAATAATTTGAATTTGGAGAATTAGGCATGTTTTTAATCGCAGAGGGCCTTTTTTTATCTTTGGCCTCATATACTGAGGAGATAAATACATTTTAATATTTTAAGCCTCGTTTTTATTATAAACAACATAGAATATAAAACCATAATATTTTATAACTTTATGTTTTTATTACTAAACATGTATTTCAATTTAATCCATTCTGCTCAATAAAATATTTTAGAAGTACTCGTTAAAGTTGATAGTTCCAGTTTGGACATACTAGACTGCTATAATGTATTCAATTAATTAATTCCTGACTACCTGATCACCTCCTCTTCGTGTTTAACCAGCCAGGGCAGGATATACATAGTCATTTAAAAATAAAACTTTCTAAAAAAACCATTCACAACTTAAGCTTTAGTTAGGTGGTGGTGGGTGGTCAAGAGTTGGTGCCTTCTCAAAATGCTCGTCAACGGAGTAGTACGGGGTTTGCAGGAGGATCTCCTTGATCTTTTCCTTAAATAGTTTAGTCTCAAGCTCTCCCAGGTAGAGTGGTAGCGCATTAAACTCTAATGGTACAGCAACTGCTGGGAAGCTATCTATTGTCAGGGACAGTCTGTATCGCTGTGTATTCAGATTCTGTACTCCTCTAACGTTGTGAGAGTTGCGCTGGCCTCGGAGTTCAGAATTGCTCAGGTTGGCTTTGATGTGAACAACACAGGCAAGAATGTACTGATTATAGACTGTAAGGATGTTTAACAATCTAAAAAGGGGTCTGCATAGCTTCCGCCTCCTGCTATTTGTAACTACTCGTAGTGCCTGTTTTTGCAAGCGAAGCACACGACTGCTGTCAGCGGCATGTCCCCACAGTTGAATGCCGTTGGCCAAACGACTGTGAAAAAACGAAAAAGACTGTCAGCAGGTACTGTGTAGTTACCTGACGTTTCAGCTTTTTCAAGAGGAAGATTGCTCTGCTTAATCTCACACAGACAGAATTACTATGAAGGCCCTACTGAACTTTGGGGTCCATGACGAAGCCTCAGCCGAAGTCATCAGGCTCTTGGAAACGATGTTCTGAACAGGCGACCGTCGTAGTAGGATCTTGCCCCCTGCCCAATAGGGTTGTACCATCCGCAAATAGTAGTGCATCTCTCTCCCAGCCTATGTCGTTCATAAGTACCAGGAAGAGAGTTGGGCCAACTACTCAGCCCTACGAAACTCTTCTACTGGGGAGGACAGTGCGCCCTACACAGCAACAATCTGACTTCTACCCTCTAGTAAGGATTTGAAGGTCTGAAGGGCCACTCTGCCAACTCCAAGCCCAGCTTCTCCAGCAGTATGTCATGGGAGACAATGTCGAAGGCTTTCGACAAGTTGCAGAGGACCAGAGCCATTGACTTTATTTTCAAAGGAGTCCAGTACCTCACTGATCAAGGAGACTAGGGCTGTTGTTGTTGATCTTGACTTCCGAAACCCGTTTTGGGAGGCTGTAAAATAGGCTGTAAATTTTGATTTACTTCAAAATGGTCGACTATCTCTCTTTGTACTATGTTCTCTATTATCTTCCCCACAGTCGGGATTATTGAAATTGCTTTATAACTTGAGGTAAGATTTTTAAAAATAGGTATAGTCTTTGAGATTTTAACTCAGTCTGGGAAAAGTCCCACCCTTAGACACCTTTTTATCACCTCAGACAGAGGCAGAGATAATCCATTAATTACAGACTTGAGGAGAGGATCCAAGGTGAAATTCCGTAGATACATGGACTTCTTAATTCGGAGAAAGATTTAACTATTTTAATTACTTACTCCTTCCCTCCTTGGTAGTAAGATTCCATTCCTCTAAGGAGGTCAGTGGCTGCACCTGGACTCCGATTTCTCCACTCCAGTTTCCAACGGCTTGTCTGCTCAGTTTTTCAGTTATGTCTTTTACTGAGACGGCAAAAAACTGGTTATAGTCATCTGGACTAGAAAGTGTATTGACTACTTTATTTTTCTTCCTCGAGTGAACCATTCATTTATTACTGACCATGCTGCCTTACATTGTTTCAGGGAACTCTGAATGCGTACTGGTACTACAGTTGCCCTTTTTTCCTCATTTACCTGGTATTTTTAATCACGCTTCGTTTTCAGATACAAAAAGTTAACTTTGTCCTTTGCATCAGGATATTGCTCAGCCTTATATCTATCAAGTATCAGTTGTATGTAAGCTCTGTCCCTGCCCATTGTTACATTCACAATCCCCCCCCCTTTCCCCTGCCCACAACTAAATTTTTATTGATAGCAAGGTACCCCTTGTGACGTATCAAATTAAAGAGCATGAAAAAATAAAATGTTTGGTGAAAAAATTGAAAATCGGCTCAAAAATTTGTGAGATATTTCACCCCCTTTCTCTTCCTACTCTTAACTTAAAATTTTGAAATTGCGAGATATCCCTTGTGACATATCAAATGAATGAGCACGAAAAAAGAAAATGTTTAGTGAAAAACATTTTAAAATTGGCCCATAAATTTGTGAGATATCCTCCCCTCCCCGGAACTTAATTTTTTTTATATCAAGGTACCCCTTGTGACATATCAAATAAAAGAGCATAAAAAAAGAAAATGTTTGGTGAAATAATATTTTTATTCAGCTTATAAATTTGTGAGATATTTCACCCCCTTTCTCTCCTTTCCCTTAACTTAAAATTTTGGAATTGCGAACTATCCCTTGTGACATATCAAATGAAAGAGCGCGAAAATAGAACATTTTTTACTAAACAATTTTTGAAATCGGGTTCTAAACTTGTAAGAAATTTCAGGATGTGTTATTAATACTTACAGCTTTAGCCATAATGTGTTGTTAGATATTACGTAATTGCCATTATTAATGATACTGTAATTTACTTAAAGTTAAAACATTAAAAAACTGTTGAAGAAAATGTAGCATTAATAACAATGTAATTGTTAATTTTGAAAGTGAAAAAACAGATAAAAATAACTATGACAATGTGTGGTAAGGATCAACACTTTCACTGGTTGAGGATTTTTGGAATTTCCAAGCAACCTTAGTTTACTTGCCCTTTTACAAGCCAATACGAGTGGGATTAGTTAGCATTCTTGTGTTCTTTAAGTAACTGTTCACTTATTGTTGTACGATGTTTAATTTAATATTAATTAAACTGAATGTAATTAATATTTTATTTATTGGTTGTGAAGTTGTCTAGTTGCAGAATAGTGTACACGTTGCAGGAACGTACCGAAATAATTTTTATTTTCGGTTCTCAGAACCAGAGTGCAATATCTACAGCAAGAGTGTTTAATGAGCGGTATCCAAATTGAAATTTTTCCCATCAATATGTACAACAATTAGTTTGTAAATTTCGTGAAACTGGATCAGTAGGTAACATTAAGAGGAGTGGAGTACGAGTTCTTGATGGTGTAACTGAAATTGAGGTTTTGGGTCACTTTACAGCAGATCCGTCAAGCTCTCTTCGTAAAGTTGCTGCCGAAACTGGGTTATCAATTAGCTCTGTACGTAAAGTAACCAATATGCACAAATTTCATCCCTACAAAGTTCAGATTTTACAGGAGTTGTACGAAGACGATTCGGATAGGAGGCTGCAATTTTTCGAACAAATGAGTCAAATGATAACAAATAACGAAATATCAGTGAAGAACATCTGCTTTTCAGGTGAGTGCACTTTTTCCTTAACGGTTTTGTTAACAAAAATAATTGTCGCTACTGGAGTGACACTAATCCTCATGCATTTACTGAAGGAAATTCCCATACGCCACTACAGTTAAATGTTTGGGCAGGGATTTTTGGAGACACTATTGTCGGTCCATTGTTCTTTGAAGGTAATTTGAACGGAGACAAACATCTAAACTTGCTGCAAGAGTCTATCGAGCCTCTCATCACGGACATAATTGAAAACACCATGATGAGAATTTCGTTTACTTTCAACAAGATGGAGCACCCCCTCACTATCGAAAGAACGCAAGGGACTAGTTAAATCTACATTTTGCTGGCCGATGGATTGGACGCACCGCAAGATCGCCAGATCTTACGCCATTGAGTTTTTTTTTTTTTTTTGTGGGGGCATTTAAAAATTGTAGTCTACAAAAACACACCCGTTGATTTAGTGGATCTCAGAAATCGAATATAAATTGAATGAAGGGCTCTAAGAAGAGACACATTCCAAAAAGTGAGAGCTGAGTTTGAAAACGGGCTTTACCATTGTATGGCAAAAAATGGTGGACATTTTGAAAACTTCCTTTAACACGTAATGAGGTATGAAAATTATGATAAATTTTAAAATAATAAGGTGGGGGAGATAGGGATTGCAATATTTCCCAAATATATCATCTGATTTCAAAAATAATTTCACCAGAAATGATTTTTTTCATACCCTTTCATTTGAAATGTCACAAGGGATTGACATTTTTTGAAATATAAAAAAATTTATAAGCCGACTACAAAGATTCTTTCACCAAACATTTTCTTTTTACATGCCCTTTCAATTGATATGTCACAAGGGATATCTCGCAATTCCAAAATTTTAAGTTAAGGGAAGGGAGAGAAAGGGGGTGAAATATCTCACAAATTTATAAGCTAAATACAAACATCTTTCACCAAACATTTTCTTTTTTCATGCTCTTTTATTTGATATGTCACAAGGGGTACCTTGCTATAAAAAAAAAAGTTCCGGGGAGGGGGGATATCTCACAAATTTATGAGCCAATTTTAAAATGTTTTTCACTAAACATTTTCTTTTTTCGTGCTCTTTTATTTGATATGTCACAAGGGATATCTCGCAATTTCAAAATTTTAAGTTAAGGGTAGGGTGAGAAAGGGGGTGAAATATCTCACAAATTTATGAGTCGATTTTTTCAATTTTTTCACCAAACATTTTTTTTTTCATGCTCTTTCATTTGATATGTCACAAGGGCTACCTTGCTATTAAAAAAAAAGTTCTTTCTATCTATTGCGGTTTTTACATAAATAAAGATGCAAGTTAAAAACATTATGTGTGTAAAAATAACGTTGCCGCATTCCTTCCCACAATCAATGTGATCTTACCGTCAATATCAGCCTTCTTAAGCATTTTTGCAGCTTCATCGTGGCTGACTTCTTTTCCTATTTTTTTCATTAACAATTGTAGCTCAGCGACTGAGATTTTCCCATCACCATCCTTGTCTACAATTGCCATTGCCTCCAATGCTTTTTCTTCTTCCTCTTTACTCACTTCATGGGGCTAAAAGAAATATTTTTACATTGGCGGATACTTTGTAAAATCTTATTAATTATTTCAATTTTCAATCCGGGTCAATTTAATGATAACTGTTGACGATACTGTGAAACGTTGAACAAAACTTAGGCTTCATACTTTTACGTTCTGGTAGGTACTTATAAATATTGGGGATGGATGGAAGCAGGCAGATGATCTGAATTTTGGTTGCTTACCAGTCTCCATTTAGGGAACAAATAGTCAATGAGTGATATCTAACCACTTTCCTTGGAGAACTGGATGGTTTTAATCGTTTGACTTATTGTTCAGGACTTACCATTTTAGTTTGAGTAATTTTTGCATTTGTACATTCAAATTACAAGTTACATTCAAATTATTTATTTTGAATCTAAATTTTAAGTTAACCAAACACGTCAGGCCGTCTCAGCTCAAAAATGTGATCTGAAAATCCTAATTTATTAAAATACAGTAACTTATAAATATGGTAAACCTATTTTCTTATAAATCTATTATCTTGGGGTTAAGTTTAAGATTTGTGATTTACTGTTTGGTTATAAAAATTAAAGGAGGGGCTATTTTATTAATTACATCTTTTTCTTACTAAACTACTTTTGAAGTAACTAAATTACCAAGAAAAAAATGTAATAAAAAACACGACCCTACAGACATTGCACGGAACTAACATTAAAATTGGCTTCAGCCGATCCAAATCTACCAGTGTTTTTAAACCAAGCTATCAATATCCCAAACAAACAATAGCTAAAATTATCATGAGGACAAATCATACGACAGATTAAAAGTTCTCGTGGTTGGGAAGTCAATTACTTTTTCTTTATCTTATGTAAATAATGTGAGTGCATGAATGTGATGGTTTACAGGTTTGTAAAAAAAACTTATTATATGTAATTATTTAATATATTTTTTGCTTAGGATGTTTATACCTTAACATCCTCCAGGTCTGCATCAATCGTTTTCAAGTCCAGTATAACCTAAAATCCCATAAGATAGATTAAAAGTACTGATATTATAGACCAAACGAAAACACATAGGGTTTTTTTCTGTTTTAACACACATAACAAGTAAAACATAAAAATTGTATTTTTTTATTACTAAGCAAACATTAAAATAACCTCGGGCAAAGGGTTTTGAAGCCACAGTTTACCATTCTTTTAATATTTTATTTTACTTTACTTTACTTACTTTAACTGAAATTAAAATATTAGTTCAAAATATATAGCAATAAGTTGACTCACTAAGAGAAAATAATTTTTGTTCTTACAGTGAAAATAAAATAGACTCGACGAAAAAAAAAAACTGATAGTAACTTAGCGGAATTACTCGTTTCTTATATTTTGAAGATATACAAATTAAATGAGCTTATTCAAAATCCACATTCAAAATCATTCTTTTGTGTAAACTTGTGTCATACCAGTCACCGCTTCTTTTGAATTATGAAGTTAATAGCTTAAAGGGTTCAAAATCTATGGATTCATTTGTAAAATCACATAGAGACAGACAGGCTGAAAATCATCCTTTATATATACAGTGTGAGTTTTAATTGCCCCCTCTAAATTTTGTCTACAGTTTTTCAAATCTTGGATTTGCCACATTGGCTGCAAAATAGTTATTTTAAATGTAAAGGTGGGGTTGTGACCCATTATTTCAAAATATATTTTTACCCTGATTACAATGCTACAATCCGATTTCAAAATATTGATCCATTCCAAAGTTACGAGGACTTTTTACAACTTTTTTGCCCATTTTGACATTGTGAATTTACAAACTGAGACAATAATCTCAAAATAGTAGTACATAAATATAAGTATACCCAACCAGTCATTGTCGACCGATAAAAGATAACTTTGGAATGGATCAATATTTTAAAAATGGATTGTAGCATTGTAATCAGGGTACAAGTATTTGGGCCAGGGTAACTAGCTGGAAATAATATTAATAATAAATCTTTATTGTGATTTGGTAATATAAAATTACAATAGACAAGGTCACATTTGTTACATGTTTCGTTACATATGTTAAATAAAATATTAAATGGGCTACAACAGAAAATGTTAAAATAAAGTTAAATGAATCTTAAAAGGATAAAGCATCAGTAATAATACAAAACTTTTAAATTAACAGGGGGAAAACCATAACAAGAACAAAGAATCATCAAGACTGCTTGGAATCACATTTAAGAGTTGAAAAATCTACGTTCTGCAAAAACTCCTCGAATGAATAAATACCCCCGCCGCAGCAAACCTGCAGACTAAGCGAATTTCTATTAACCTGATTGGATGTACACTAAAATGCCTCCATAAAAATATCACATTTATTTCCTATTTAAATAGAATTAGTGTAACGAGTACTTAGGTTTGCGGCAACAGGGAGGGTAAAAAAGTGTTTTTTTTTTTTTTTTTTGTAAAATGTTAATAGTTTAGTAAGAAATGAATGTTTTTTTCCAAATTCGATCAAAATATGTTCATAAACAAGCAAACTACAACAGCCATATATTCTCCTTAAGAATAACAAAGGAATTTAAAATTTACAATTTTTTGGGATTTTCTCCGTAACCATTAGGCGCACAATCACGCTTCAATATACGAAATTATATGTTTTTTATGCTCTACAAAATGGTTAGGAAAGAAATTGCGAAATTTTGTGTTTTTAGGGTCAAAAATGGGAAAAACCTATTTTTCCCTATAAAACCCCGTTCCCATAGTCCGATCATGCTGGTTCGCGAACTCGCTCGAATAAATGTAGGTTTACACGTTTGTACCAAATTTCATCAAATTAGGATCATTTTTGCTCGAGTTGTCGTGCTAACGGGCACATATATATATGTATATAAATATATATATATATATATATATATATATATATATATATATATATGATTTAATAACATTGTGAAAGACTGTGACCATGACCTTAGTGTCGAAATGCATCAATCATTAAAAATAATTTAAAAAAGGGTACTATGGTGTATTATTTATTAATATTAATTACAGTAGCCCTAAACGTGAACAATATCAAATACAATATATAAATATATATAAAAATATATTATATATATATATATGAATTTGAACGGATGGTGTTTCTGGCCTCTAGGGACCTCAAAACGAAAAAGTAAATCTGTCCCGGGTCCAGGTCTTACCATGAGTACTAAGGTAATAGCTTATTCCCTATATGGGAAATTCGCTAAAAGCACGACTTGATAATTTTGACCTATACAAATGAATGCTTTCCTGATTTCTAAAATATATTGGAAGTTTATTAAATAGTTTTATTTGCAAATATTTATAACTTTTGATAAATTTTGTTATCCTGGCTTGAGGAATATATAAATCTGTTGAATATAATAGAATATAAAGGGTGACAACCCCACCTTTACATTTGAAATAAATATTTTGTATCCAATATGGCAAATCCAAGATGGCAGCTGGCTAGAAATTACCACCTTGTCAAATTAAGTACTTACCGACCAACAATGTTTGAAAGTGGTCTGGGATTGATATTTGAAAAACTGTAGAAAAAAGCTGGATAGGGACAATTGAAACTCACCCTACAGGGTCCCACGAAGAGGATTAAACGTTTGATTTTATATTTCTTGCCCATTTCTTTGCCTAAAACACTTAATGTTTTTAAATTATAATTTTTTAATATACTACAATTCTGTTCCTAAAAAGGAGTTGAAATGTTCCCAGAATATTTGTCAAACATAATTTAAGTTGTGTTAAGTTTTAAAATGTTCGGTTCATAAATTACAAGTATTCAAAAATCAAACGTTTAAACCTCTTCGTGGGACACCCTGTATATACATTTTAACGGATAATGTTTCTGGACTCTGGGGACGTCCAGAATCTTTTTAAATGACAAACATTAAGTGGTCTAGCAACTAAGTCTTCCTATGCCACCTACTGTAATAACTTATTAGCTCTAGGATTCAATAAATCATTGCACTTTTTTATGTTCCCTACTAAGACCCGGGTAATTTAAGTAAAAAAATACTTAATCAAATAACTTAAGTTCATCCATGTGCTTACGTGGACACTAAGCACATTTCTTTATCTGATACCTCTGATTCAAAAACTAATAAACAATTATTCAGAAAACGCATATAAGAGATTAGTGCTTAGTGTGGATACAAAATCATCGCAATATAGAGTACAATTAACTGAAACTATCGAAATATAAAGTGCAATTAATCGAAATCGTCACAGTATATAGTATAATTAATCTAAATCACCAGAATATAGAGTACAATTAATCGAAATCATTGGAATATAGAGTACAATTAATCGTTTAGTACTTACAATTAGTAAAACCGCGACTATAACTTTCATGGTGAGTTTGCAATACTGTAAGGCCAAACGCAACGTTTCAGTACCGTTACATTTGGCAGCAATTACTCTTGGTGACTCACACAGATCAATTTTATGTTTAATTTCAACATTGATGGATTGACAGTTCTCTTACTCGTTTCGTTTTAACATTTCGAATGACGATTTTCATCTTCATGAAATACGGTTTTAAATAATGGTCTTTCCAAGTAAACAATATTTCTTAATATCTTTGTTTACTTACCTTAAATACAACATTGTAACAACATTCAACATTGTATTGACATATTGTACAACATTGTTTGTTGTTTACCTTTACATAAAACAGTTGACAAATAGTTTGGACTTTTTACCGTGTAAACCTAAAGTTGCCTGAATCCCCAAATTCCTTTTTTACCAAAACCAGATTATTTAAAGTGTCTGTATAAAATATATAATACAATCAATCATTTATTTATTCATTCATTCATGAAAAATTTATCGGCAAATTGTTTAAATGTGTGAATCAGAAAACAGATTTTAAAAATACTTTTAGTTTTCTAGCAAAAGCAACTTTAGTACATATTCGTACATTTTCATCCTGCCTACTAATATAAAGATGAACTTTAAAAGCCTATATGTAAAAAAAAATACATCAAATGAATACATAACGATGTACGTCTTTTAGGAAATAAACGAATGATACATGTGAAGTATTAATAAATTAGAAATACAATAGATTGCAGTAAAGAGCTAACAAGTACTTAAGGAGGACTGTAGTTAAAAGCTATCTTTACATCCCGTGGGTTTTATTACATTGATGTTTTGGAATGTTTTCAATATAAGTAATTGTAAATCAGTTTTTAATTAAATAAATCTATAATATGTAAAATATTTTTTTTATGGATACAAGAGGTTCTGCCCGCGAATTCACGGGTGTAGGGAAGCCACCATTAAATTAATTTAATCAACTTTGACTTTATATTTCATTTAAAGGGCCCAAGTTCAAGAAATTGTCATTTGAAAGGATATTAAAAGCAGTGGAACCTTCACACCTTACGTCTTAAGGTGGCCAAGGTGAGTACAAAAGGTTGTACCTGAACTCGCCGCTATCTTTCACGACGTATACTTTAATACTTTTCAAATTTTTTAAATACGTTTCAATGAAATGTTGACCTGTTAAAGATCAGTGACAACCTCTTGGAACAAACAACATACATGGTTTGTTAATCTCATATTCATCGTGTTTCGAACACATTTAATCACTCACTTGTATCAAACAGCTGGAAATAGCTTCACTGTCCATTCACCGCACCTTTTCAAGGTTACACTCTTTTTTAAGAACATAAAAGTAAATATTAAAATAAGTAAACAAAAATGTAAACAAACAAACTATATTGTCAATTGCATTGGCCAGCTATTGTTCATTAAATTAATCTAATAACGTTAACTTCCAAAACATGCCAGGCGTAGCCCTTTGGAAATCATCCTGTGGGGCAGAGACCTTAGGGAGTTCGTCCATGTAAATACTTTTCGGCAAATCTACACACTCTAAACTTAATTTTGATATGCCGTATGCCTATATTATTATTTGGTAAATGACCTTAACCGTTTACAACAAATTTCATTGTATAACTTTAATAATATAATAGACTAGCTGTACCCGCGGGCTTTACCCCGTTTAACTTCATTAGTATTCGCATGGCTCAATCACGTCCAGGTTGAAGTTCGTTCGCTACGCTCACTCACCTTTAGGTTGGAGCTCGTTCGCTGCGCTCACTTGCCTTCAGGTTAGCTCGTTCGCTACGCTAACTCACCTCCAGGTTACAGATTAGCTGTTGTCATAAATTAAAAATACCCCCGCCGCAGCAAACCTGCAGGCTAAGCGAATTTCCATTTGATTTACACTGAAATGTCTACTTAAAAATATAACATTTATTCCCGATTTAAATAGAATTAGTTTAACAAGAACCTAGGTTTGCTGCATCAGGGAGGTAAAACTGTTTTTTTTGTTAATATTTAGTAAGAAATAAAAACATTTTTTCAAATTTGATCAAAATATGTTCATAAACAAGCAAACTACAACAGTTTACTTATTCTCCATAAGAATAACATGGGAATTTTAAATTTACAATTTTTTGGAATTTTCTCCGTAACCATTAGGCGCATAATAACGCTTCAATATACTAAATTATTTGTTTTTTTAAGCTCTACATAATGGTTTGGAAAGAAATTGCTAAATTTTATGTTTTTTGGGTCAAAAATGCGAAAAACCTATTTTTACCCCATAAAACCCCCCGTAAACCCCCGTTCCCATGGTCCGATCATGCTGGATCGCGAACTCGTTCGAATAAACGTAGGTTTACACGTTTGTACCGAATTTCATCAAAATCGGATCATTTTTGCTCGAGTTATCGTGCTAACGGACACACACACACACACACACACACATATATATATATATATATATATATATATATATATATATATATGAATTTGAACGGATGGTGTTTTTGGTCTCTAGGGACCTCGAAACGAAAAAAAAATCGGTCCCGCGTCCGGGTCTTACCATGAGTACTACGGTAATAGCTTATTCCCTATATGGGAAATTCGCTAAAAAATAATAGTGCTGCACCCTGTTGGTAATCGTTGTAACTTTAATGCTATTGAACATCATAGAACAGAACCAACTTGTTTAATTGAAACACCTGTTAAGATTCATTAATTTCTTTTAAATATGAAAAATCATAAGGTTAACATGGGAAACTCCAGAGACACTGGGGTGGAGCCAGAAAGCCCGATCAGAATAAAAACTACTTAGTTTTCCTATTTAATACCCAAAGAATCGGACCGAGTTTCAGCCTCCTACGTAAATGGGAAGTGGGAGAATTAGTGATGAGTGAGTGAGTGAGTGCGTGCGTGAGTCAAAGAGGGCTTTGCCTTTTATATATTTAGATAATAAATATGCTAACTATTTAAACAAATATTTAATTTTAAATTATTGAAAACAGCTGATAAAGTTGAGTAATGAGTAGCATGTTCGCGACATTAATTAGTACTAAAACTACATTTTAACACAAATTTGGTAGACAATTTCCAACAAAAAATATCAACTCCTATTATTATTAATAATATCTAAAATAACAGTTTTATATGTCAAGGGACATTATAATATTCATAGCGTTACTAGGTACCAGCCATCACGTTTAATGGCAGCACCCCTTGAAACGATGCTCCGTCCTGCTGTCAGAATGGAATATTCCTGCAACCATTAGAGCGGACCGTTTGACTAGATTAGCTAATAAACATAACAAACGTATAATACTGAACGTATCTTCAGAGATTAATAATCCCTCAAAGTACAATATTTACCTAAATTATATACCTTCTTAGCTTGCTGACGTGCATGGCGTTAATAGCATATAAATAAGACTGTAAGAAAGGAAAATAATTCTGTGTAGACGTTGTTCAATTTGTTTTAGTCTACAGATATGAACACAGTAAATTATTATAAATTTATTTATTCGTTAAATTATTTCAATTTGTTTACATGTTTCTTATTTGAGACGAATAATAATCCTTGAGTTTCTATCGATTAGTAAATTATATATTTTTTATTTTTTTATGAAACGAAGACTTTAGTTTTGGAACAATCATTAGGCCTACTTGAATTCTTCCAACACTCATAACATAAACATTGAGGAATAGTCTAAGGTCTGATTCTTGATTGTCTCTTTTATTTTTGTCTTTTAAAAATTTATTTTAACCCATAGAAATCCTACTTTAGTGATTAACGTTCAGAAATTAATTTGAATACACAGTATAATGTGTAGCATATGACCTGTAATTGCATTTACTGCAAAAGAGACGTAATAACATTATATTCAACTATTAGCACCCCTGGTTTGCTAACAATACTTAAAAATAAAATATTTTATCTTTAGTTTACGGTTACGGTACGTTCCAGGGGTCCCGCAGCAGCCGAGATAAACTTAATTCCATTTTACGATTGTTCCTTGATTTTATTTTACGGTTTCTTGCTATTTAATCGTTGCTTGCGATGGATTAAAGTAATTCTCAAATAATAATAAAACACAGTAACGTAATGATGGACTAAACCTCAACGAGAAAATTTTGAATTTTATATTTTTGTTATTAAAAAAATCATTGGCCTTGGTAGAAATATATATATAAAGTGTATCAGTTTTGTTTTAAAATAAAAATACTTAAACTTCCTACATAGTAATAATCCTCTGTATTATGAAATTAGTGCAAGTATGCACATAGCTCGGGTCAGTATAATAATTCAAAACTAATATACAAATTAAAAAATATACCTCAATTTCCTTTCGGGAGAAAATTGAATCGACCTTTAGTGGGAAATTCGTCAGTAAAATAATTGTATCATACCTACAAACTGTATTGGTGGTAGTTTTTTTTTTCATGTCTACGAATGAAAGCCTACACGATGATGTTCACGAATATCTTTACTCATACGAAATAATAAAGTTTGCACAACTTTTCAAGGCCTTTCTGGTAGCATTACCAAAGATTTTTTTAACGAGAAGTTTATGCAAATATCGATTCTTTCATATACTGATTATCATCATTTATCTCAGTAAATTTTTATTCAAATTCTTTATTTTGTTACTTGAATATTCGGATGTGTAGTGAGCTGAATGAGTTTTAGAGAGCTTTTTTAATGTGACCTTTCTAACGAAGTAATTTATAATTGTTTAGTATAATATTACATCAATAAGGAAGTGTTTAATACATTCAATTAATCGATTTCTTAATTAGTATAGTTTCGTGAAACTAGCACCTTTAGTATCAAGAGAAGAGAAAACCCCTTATATTTATTTCTACTACTTTTAAATGTTTTAACGTCTTTAATAGCTAAGATATTAGTATTTAGTCATATTCAAATGACCAACGCTATTTTTATCACTTAATTCTTATTTATATCAACACAACAAAAAATGTATAATAAACTGAATGTTTACTTTTGTAATTATTAACAATTAATGGGAAAGGAACAATCTATCCAGATAAATAAATTGAATCATATTTTTTCGATACAAAATTATTTTATTAGCAGTTGCATCAAATAATAGATACTGATCCGTTTGTTAGTAAAAAACTGTATTTTAAACATATCTTCTTCTGATAAAAAGCAGAGTCCACTATTATAATTGTAAGTCAAATAACTTAGAAGGTATCCAAAAGCTTTTTGGATATTTCGAAAACGTTTATTTAGAAACTAAACACGTAGTGAGGAGCCACTTATTGGATTCAGGGAAAAGAACAATACCTACATCTTAAACACGTTTGTTCTTTTATCATCGCTACATTTTTAATTTCTCCCCCTATTAAATAAATTGCAAACGCGCTCTCTGTGTTGAATTTAGTGTTAAAGTTACATGTTTATAACTGTGATCTTCGATGTGATTGATTTCTTGTGATTTCATTTTTCACCAACGTGTTGATATTGCTGTAACTATATTTATATTGTGAATACTCACATGCAAAAACATAGATGTTATTAATTTCCTAGATTTTTGTTTCGAATTATCTGGTATGTATGTGCAAATTTATTTATTTATTTTGTAGCCTCTATAACCGCTGATACGGGTGACGCTGGATGTATAACCTAAAATCTACAAGTTTAATTTAATTTTTAATTTTTATTCAAGGTATAGAAAAGTGAAAATAATAGTTAGTTGTCCAAATCCATAATGATTGTAAAGGAATGGTAATAAAATCCGTCTCTATCATACTTATTCCCAAAACACTGACTATTTGGCTAGCAATATCTCCATCATCAAATGAATTGTGTTAATAATGCTTGTTAAATCTGTAAATTTGCAAGTGCAACAGGATGTCTTGAATGTATACAGGTCAAAAGCTACTGCTGGTTTCCGAATTTTGTGTATAAACTGTTAAACCGATTCCGTTTGTGGGCATCTGCCTGTTAATTTACAAGTACAATACCGCTATTTTAGGAACTATTTCAAATCAAATACATTTTTAATTGTGAAAGAAGAAAAAAGGAATAATCAAATAGGGCTGTAATAATATGTCAGATAGCATTACTCACTGCTCCATTATAAAATGTCGGATATTTCCTGTTTTTGTTTTTATGAAGCGAGTGTTTTTTTTACACCAAAGTTGCACTTATTTAAGTAAGTTACATTGACTATATACCATAACGTATATAGTCAATGGTTAAACTCATGGCATTCCAACAACGTGACTAAATTCAGGCATTGGCTCGTAGATAAGTTTATTTTCTTAAATATCATTACAAAATTTATTATATTATACACTTTACAGCTCAAATTCTAGATTTAGCTAAGCAAAGAAAACAACAGAAGTTTGCAAATCATTCATTTTATACAGGTATGTTAATGATGTATACATAAATTTGCTTTCACGTGGATATTTTAAATTTTATATACTTGAATAAGCTACGCCTAATATATCAAAGCAGCAATCAATCTTATGAGCCAACAAGTCCTATCGGTGACATGCCAGCCAACAGCTCCAGTAACTAGTTTGACACTTAACACAGCCACAAGATAGTCAACTTGTGATTTGGTGCTGAGAGCCAAAGCCTTTGGTAAAAACAAGGACTTTTTATGCTCGCAAATACAGTAATTCGACTTGAATTGAAGACTCGCATAGAAGGAAGCTCATGATGGATGCCTTGACGTGGAAACTATTGATTTGAAACAAACCGTTCGTCTTAAATTGATTGAATGAAGTCCCCCCTCCTATCCCACCAAATAAACACCAAGAAATAATATACAGTTATTAGCGAATTTTTCAAATAAGGAATAATCTATTTTAAATGTGTTTTGTTTAAGGATAATAAAAATCTTATGTTTACTATTTGAAAACTAAATTGTCAAATACAAACATAATTCGTATTAAACATTATTTTATAGCTTTATGTAATACAAACATTTTGGCGGAGTCATAATTTTACCATTTCATTCGTTTCGAAATGCCGACCCATTTTGTGGAAAATATACTTTTTTAATAATTTATTTTTCTAGGAAACAGAGATATCTGTACCCGAATTAAATTATCTAATTCCATATGAGCTAGGCATGGTTTTAATATACAACTTAAGAAATCAAAACTGGACATCTGCGACATTCATCATGTATAAATTATGATTGGATGTCCGTTCAAATGATTCGAAATGAAACGTTTTATTTCTCCATTTCAAAACGATGGTAGCCTTTACCCACTCCTTATGTACAATTCACTATAGGAATAACTATTTAAAAAGAATTGGCACTTCAGCAAAAATTCGTTTGGTAAAAACAATAAATAGGGAAATCATTTGACTTATAATTTATGCACCAAGTTGAGTTTACTTTTTTAATAGGTCAACATCTCTAAATGCATGGTTTAGCAATTAATTTACCTTTTATAGAGTAAATATATGCTTTAATATTACAGTATGGTCCAAAAGATAAAATAATGTGACTATATTTTACCACTTGGTACTTCAAACACTGTGACACAAGCATAACGTACAACAGAAACTTGTCAACATCTGTCTCGACATGTATCGATAGCACAAGTATCCTGGGACTAGAAACATGTCACGTTTGGAGACAAGGGAATACTTTATGTCGAACAAATAAAGGTTTTCCCAAAATCTAACAAAAAATAGATTTTTACCCCGGTTAATAAATTTAGGAAATCCATTATCATAGAAGTGTGTAAAAGTCAAAATAAACGCTCTTTTTTTTATTTACTAGAGGATTGCTTCAAACAAAGAATTTCAATTTAATCATAAATTTATGGATTAGTTATGTCTCTTGCAGCGTATCTTAGTTATTCTGGTTATGTTTGTATGATATATGATTTTGCTGTATGTTCACAATTTTAAAAGGTTTGGTCGAATCAGATTAAATATGTCAAGCAAAAATGTGTGTTTACGGAACATAAAGCAGCCTAGGAGTGATTGATGCGCTGTTTTGCAGACTTTTTACAACCGTAAACTATAAAGAAGTTTTTGCTGATGTACTTATATTCCAGCGAATATTTAGTATAACTACATGTAGAAAATTTATGGAAATTCAGAAAACGTACAGAAAGTATGTAGGAAATGCTTATATATTCCAATTTTTTCTCATATTTCATCCGTCGAATTGTAAATCTACGATTTCTCTTCAATTGCCATGAGAACTAGGAGTTGATTGTTATGAATTTTGTAATACAATTTACTATACTTTACATGACAGTACGAACAGAAAAAGGTAAATATCTCCTTTAAAATTGCAGCAAGCCAGCCTGAAAACATAAAAGATTTTAGTTAGTTCAGTTTCCTTTTCAGTTTGCATGGTCAAGAAGTTAAAAATTCAAATTTAAACAAGTCCTAATGTAACGTTTTATTTTCAAGCTAGAAACAACTTCAACATGTCAAAATAATTGCACTCCACGGTAGGGGTTGGTCAAAGGCTTGACAAGATAGCTTTGAAAGCACGGGTAAAGATTAGTATTCGGTTTTAGCATCGTAAATAGGACAGAAACCTTCCATGCCTAAAACACTATCCCAATAATATAATAGTAACGAGATGCATACAGGAGATACAGATCCACAGATATGATTTCAAATTATTATGATGAAATTATATACATCGTGCATTTACTACAACTTATTTTAAATGATTCATTTTAGTAAAGATTGTTTAGCAAAGCAGTGTAATTTGTATACTTCCGAAAAAAAATATGAAGAGTTATTTATAATTTTATAAATCATGATAGAACATTAACATTCATTTCAAGTCAACATTATATCAGGAGTAATAAGTCTTCTTGAATAGATGACAGCAACAAATTTGGTATTCAAGTCATCTTGATTGAGCTCCCAGTGAAGTATATTACTGTCAATAAGGATGTTTGGAACTAAGCTATAGTGGAAAATTCTGTTTACTTACGTCCATACTATTAACACAGAATAGGGCGTTTGGGAATTTTCTAATTGTTAATACACGAGATAGTTTTAAAATTTGCTTTAAAACTTGATGAATATTATTATATCTAACTAGCTAGCTAGCTGCTGTACCCATGCCTCGCAACAGGAAGATGTACCATACCTAATCCAAACACTTATTAAGCAGATCGAATTTATAAACAAAGAGCCGCCAAATGTTTACAAAAAAGTATGGCTTACACTGTAATTGTCCTACTGTTTACATTGAAATATATCAATAACATAATTTGCATAACTTATGGTTATAGAATTTTTCTTTATTTCTATTATCAATCTCATTAATAAACCTTAGGCCTACCACATAGTTATGTAATAGCTTATACCTTACAAATGTAGTAAGAGCGTTTTTACATCACTTAGGTGAGGTGAACTATGCAACTCGCTTCCGCTCGTTGCACAACATTCACCTGCGTGATGTAAAAAGCTATTATTTAATTTGTTTGGATCAGCTGTCTTAAATCGTGATGTAAGCATTTAGCAGTTCTTAGTGTTGTCAACGCAATGGTAAACATAGATTGTGAATTTTGTCATGCTTCCATGGAGACCAATTAATACCGTATTTACTTTTGCAAACATCGCCTCAAAACTGTGGACATCCAAGGGGCGTAGCCCGATAGGATCTCAGGTAAATTAATGTCCTATGACATTCCTAGGTATGTAGACAATCTTTGTGCTTAATTTAGGCTGTATCAGTTAAGTATTTTAGTCGTGGACGCCGGACAGACAGACATACAGACACCACCTCAATTTTATAGTAGTATAGATAGAAGATAGATAGATAGTTAGGGCTTACTATGGTTATCAAAATCAACTATCTTAGGTTATTATGATTTAAATTAGCCAAAGGACATAATATTTGTAAGTGTACAGTATTAATATTTACGGATATGGAAAGTACAAAACAATCCTGCTAAAAATAGAATTAAATATATGTTAGTTATATACTATGCCAACAGAAACAACTTGTCCTCTTGACCATGTAAAATCGTCAATAAGCTTAACAAATATTCTTCAATTTCCTACACAACGTCTTCATTGAAATGCTCACTACAGTCGTGAGGATAGCTAATATTCATAATAAAACCTTTTGTCTTGTGTTCAGCTGAAATACAATTGGGTTTCCACAGTTAATTGTTACATTTCAGTAATTCCACAGCACTATCGAGGTACAAACTTGATTCCGTGTTACGATTCTACGTAGTTGTCTTTGTTTGTAGTGATCTTTGGATCCTTAATCAGCATGTAATAGAATTTAGATTTAATTAATTTAATATTTAAATATAGGCCTAACTAAAAATAAATATTAATAAAGTACGTCTCGAGGAGTTAAATAGCTCAAAGTCAAATAAAAAGCCTTATATTACCCTTAAAAAACGAAAGTAATGATCATACAATAATTTTCGTTTCATCCATTGACAAAAAGGTCAAAAAGGCAAGCCCCATCGTTAGTGTAAGTAATCTGAGTTGACAGATTGACAATGTAAATGACTTCATTAATCGGCCAGGACTTTGAATAATTTACCGTCATACTTGTCAGAAGGACTACATGGGTCATAGTCCTTTGGCTTTTCTACGTCCGAACTCTCAGAAATAGTATTTTATTACGTTACCATCCTGGAGAATAGATGTTTTAATCAATCCTCTCTGACATAAACTTTGTTAACTTTTGTAAGTTGACATACACACAAAAAATCATAACATAATACTTCTTCTCTTGTTCCAAGACAAATTAGTTTATCGATAACTTATTATGCCTATTACTTTTCGCTTGGTTTCTAAGGCATGCGTTATGATAATTGCATCCATGTTCATAATATAATGTTTTTTAAGTAATAAGAAATTTATAAATTTTTTATATATTATGCCAGATGTAGGCCTAAGGCTAAATATTTATGTTCAAGACGGCAAACAGTACATTTTAAGTAGACTAAATTTGTATCGTTTTAACTAAACATTAAACGTCAGTGAATTTCCATTGGACGTTGGATGCAGAAATAGTCTTTGAACTATTTCAGCCCCACGATATCCATATCTTGTACAGTATGGAGGCACTAGCAAACCTGTTGTGACTTCACTCACGAAAATTTAAATTTAAAAATAAATTTTCAACCTGAGTAGGGCCTACACTTCTTGATTTTTCAATTAATTTAACTATTAAAAATCTGTTTTGCAGTAAAACACGTTTTCAAGCCACAAAAATATTGTAAATATTTTCATCTTTATAAAATAAACTATAACGAGCTGCTCTCTTAATTAATAGTGCGGATTCAAAAGTACTCTTGTAAACAAATCATTACTCCATAATGATAACATGGGAACTTTAAAAGCCACTGAGACAGAGCCCTCATTGAATTTCTTGAAAACGCTTCTTATTGCACACCTAGAGGTTGATTGGAGCCTCGTGCCAATTCTAGAGTTTTTATGGCTTGTAGTTCTTTTTAGGTATAGTGATCAGTGAGTAAGTACTATTTGAGTTTTATAAATATAGATAAACATAGTGGCAAACAATGGACATTAGCTATATTTTGGTTTCAAACAATAGCTGACAGTGTAGGGGAAACGCTTAACTTGGCTAAGTTATGTCCCCTGGAGAGAGGGCTGTTTTAACTGCCGTAATACAATATATCTTAGAAGCTTTATTTGTATCCTGTTAAATAGACAAAACAATTAATATAGAGTTATCTGAAATCATCATAATACTTGTTGAATCATAGAAATTAACAAACAACTTAAAGACACATAGTTCATGTAGACTAACAACCATAAAAAATTAATTAGGCCTACCACATTACTGTATGTCAAAGACGACAAAAAAACTGTAAATATTTATAATTTACAATATTCCACTTAGTCAGAGAAATATAGGATATGACCTTAAAAAAATTGCAAGAAAACGTTTTATGGTTTTATTTTGTAGTGTTGGGTTTGCAGAATGACATACTAAAAGTTACCTAAAATCGGTGCACGAGAAAACCACTAAAATCACAATTTAAAATGGCGTCTTTTCCCAACATTGGGAAAATGTTGAAAAAAGATACCACATGCATTTTGTATGAACATTTTTTGAGAAATTGACTTGGGACCACCGCCGATATTTATTGGGTCATTAGCACTTCATTTTTAAAGGGAACGCGTTTTTGGCCGCCATCTTGGATCCGCCAAATTGGACATAGATATATTTTTTTTTATGTAATGATAGTGTTGTGACACATCATTTCAAACTACATTTTTACACTGATTTCAATACCGAAATCTGTTTTTAAATATATTTTTTTCGTTTAGTAGATATGTTCAAAGGAAAACTCTCCCCCATACATTTCTTATGGACGTTTCGTAGTTTGATATTTTTTTAATGATTTTTCTTATATCTCCACTTCTTATTAACGGCTGCAGTTTGATCTAGCCTTAAAATATTTAGTAATGTAAGGGCTTCCATTTGAGCTCTTGAGCATTAGGCCCCCCATACACGTAACGATCGGCCGGCCGGCCCGGCCTGAACAGTCCACGCCGGCCGGCCGATCGTTACGTGTATGGGGTCGTCGTCCGGCCGCCGGACGACCAAATTGGCTGGACGACGACTGATGGGATTCCCATCAGTCGTCGTCCGGCCAACCCTCGCCTTCAGGCCGATCGTTACGTGTATGGGGTCCCCGGCCGGCCGCCGGAAGGCCGACAGTACAGTAGTAGCATTATTTTTTTTTATTTACGTTCATTTTTAAGGTCAGGCACGGTCATTGACATAACCTAACTTTATTTTCTGTTCAGTCTTTGTACTAATACGGCTACGTTGACTTATCAGCATGTGCTAGCCTTATAGAAGAATACAGAAAGCATGAATGTCAGCGGAGTGTCAAAACAAAGGCATACCACAACAGGGACCTAAAAGATCCAGCTTATAGCAAGTTAACAAAAACGTTTTTTCCGTACGAAAACTGACTGCACACTTGCCACTAGGCGGAGAAATTTCAATTCGGCCGGCAGGCGAATCGTCGCGTGTGTGGGGGCCCTCCTTTCACAGGCCAAACTGTTCAGTTTGGCCTTCCAGCCCTCGCCGGCCGGCCGATCGTTACGTGTATGGGGGGCCTTAAAATCAGACGAGTTAAAGACCAGCTACGATTCTCAGAACATTTTCAATTTTAACTTTTTAGAAAATATCTTTCATCAAAATATTTATAACTCGGGTTGTTAATACGTCACCAAGTTCTTTTTAGCCTTAAATTACTCTGTAAATGTTTTTCTTTAATTTTATTAATCACTAAATAAAATCTGAAAATTTTTAAATGAGTCACGAATCTTCATTTAACAGTAAATTATTTATTTTTAGAAATTTGTCTTTAGTTAGGGGAATTTATACCAAACCCTAATAACTCCCAGTAAGTAATCCATAGGTAAAATAAAAGTCAATAATGTTACGAATTATTTAAGACTATAAAGAGTTTTGGGAGTCATTTAGAATTGGGAATATACGTCCTTAACTTAAAACAAATTTCAAAATAATTAATACATTTTAAAAATAAATGTTAAATTAAGACCTATGATCATTTTAAAATTGTCAGATTTTGTTTAAAGATTAATAAAATCAAAGCCAAACATTTACGTACTCAGTAATTTAAGACCAAAAAGATCTTGGTGACTTATTAACAACCCGAGCTATAAATCTTTTAATAAAAATATATTTCTAAAAAGTTAAAATTGATAATTTTCTGAGAATCGTAGCTGGTCTTTAACTCGTCTGATTTTAATGCTCAAGAGCTCAAATGGAAGCCCTTACATTACTGAATATGTTAAGGCTAGAACGAGCTGCAACCGTTAATAAAAACAGGAGATATAAGAAAAATCATTTAAAAAAAATATCAAACTACGAAACGTCCATAAGAAATGTATTTGAAATGATGTGTCACAACACTATCATTACATAAAGAAAATCTATGTCCAATTTGGCCATCTATCCAAGATGGCGGCCAAAAACGCGTTCCCTTTAAAAATGAAGTAGTAACGACCCAATAAATATCGGCGGTGGTCGCAAGTCAATCTCTCAAAAAATTTTCATACGAAATGCATGTGGTATCTTTTTTCAACATTTTCCCAATGTTGGGAAAAGCCGCAATTTTAAATTGTGATTTTTGTGGTTTTCTCATGCACCGATTTTTGGCAACTTTTAGTATGTCATTCTACAAACCCAACACTACAAATTAAAACCATAAAACGTTTTCTTGCGATTTTTTTAATGATCCCTGTGTCAGTTTTTTTAGTTTGCTTGGACTAACTATTTAAAGTAGTCTTTTGAAAAACAAACAGCTGTAAACCTGAGAACAAAAGCAGGAACAAACGTTGACAGGGAGTAAATTGACATAGACAACCAACACAGCTATACAATGGCGACAATGGTGGCTCTATCCTTGCATGCGATTGTTTCAGAGTATATTGCTATCACAAGATCCTTGTAATCAGTGTCCGTGAATCTATGCCCATTGTCATTCGAACATCGTGATTATTTTGGGCTGGATGGGGGAAATCCAATACAAAAACGTATCCCCAATCATTCCAAGAAAGGTTTAAACAAGTTGATTGATAGGCCTACCAATGGTTGTTTACTGTGTTGTTAATTGCGAGACAACTGAGTGATGGATCCAAGTTAGGTATATTTATAAAACCTCTTCGTTGTACCGGTAAAATTAGTAAAGGTCTTAAAGGTTTTAATTTATCACACTATAGTTTAGTCGTTTAAGGGAGATTGTTTAAGGGAGATTCGACGATTTGGGACTGCGACTTAACTATATCTCTTAAGCAAATTAAGCTTTTCAATGATTAGAATGAACCTTTTAAATGTTCAGTGATATCACCTATACTGATTCTTGTATTGTTTGTTTAGAAAAAAAATCCAGCAAATTTAGTTATAGTATGTAAGAAGCATAAGTTGATTTATTTTAATTGTTTGTAGTGGTAACATTGTTTCTTTTTTCATTTCCCTCACAAAGTTTGATTTGATTCATAATTCTGAATCTCATGGCAGGCAAATCTCGTAGACATTACGAGTTCCTGTATTAAAATAGAGCTCTACGGAAGGCCATCATAAAGTAAGACTGTTTCAATTAAATAATTAGGTATTTAGGGCTGAGATACAGAGGTATAATTTAACTAAAGGAAAAGTATATATTTGTTATGATTACATTTATTTTGTTAATAAAATGTCATTGTTGTACATGAAAATGAAATGGCTTCTTTTTAACTTAGGCTGAATCCTATTGAAGTTATATAGTTCTGTAGTATAAATCATTACATTTATACTTTTATTGGACCTTACGAGTATAAATATATGCGCCACTCTGCTATACAGAACAACAAAATATAACAATAAATCAGGAAATCACTATAGCCTACTTTTAAAGTTTTATCCAAGCCTAATTTTTACTAGCCTAGAGTGAAATATTACATTACAGCCTAATTATTAATGAGCATGAATCTATAGCAAGATAATTTCATAAATATGTCTAAATTTAACTTGAATTACCTTATCAAAGAAGAGCTAACATATGAGCTCTTATCAAGAGGACAAGATATTATCAACAAGGATGTTCAGAGTTTAAGGAGGCAATTAAGGTTATGTCAAGACGTTCCAACAAATGTCATTAATTTGAAAGGGAAAATTATACTTAAAGATGAATTTGACACGATAGAAAACAAATTATATAGTGTAGAGGAACTAATAGGTCAGTGCAAGGAAGCTAATAGCAACTTATTAGTAGCCAAAATCAAGGCTAAGCTAGCCCATTTAGCCTTAAGAATTTCACATATGAAACTGTGTAAATTAGAAGAATCATTTACGAATAGACTTACTGAATATGTGGATAAATTGCAAAAATCCACGTCGCAATTTGAAGCTATCCTAAATGACATCCCTCAGGAGGAGTTGGCGGAATTTGAAGAAAGGTTAAACACATCTATTTTGGACGAAGAGGAAATCGACTCAGAGATAAATAAGCATGTTGTTCACGATAGACAAACTTCTTCTACCCCTACCCAACATAACACACAGACACTGGAAGTCGTTCAAGATTTCAAGTCTATAGAAATTCCATTTAACAATCGCCTTGGTCCACAAGTACAACCACTAGCAAGCCCCTCTCAAGAGATTGAGAATGTAAATGTATTCGGAAAAATTAAGAATCCGTTAGAAAATTATCTCCAAAAATTCAGGATCTGTAATGGATTAGAAATCTATCCTCTGCTGGACTTTTTAAGAAACCTAATAACCATCACCATCGAGACCAATCTTACTTCACACCAACTGTTTGAAATCTTGCCTACATATACTTCTCAACCACTCACGAATAAAATATTAGAACACAAGAACACAAATCAATCAATAGACCGACTACACACAGATATCATAAATACTTTCATACCAATAACACTGAAGGAGAAACTGAAACAAGAACTTATCTTTAGACCGCAAAAAACAAACGAACCGTTGTCAATTTACATAAATGAGGTCAAGACAAATCATCAAGTATTGAAGGGAAATCTCACTGAAGAAGAATTGGTTTGTTTCATCAAAAATGGCATCCATCCGGAAATCAGAAATAAATTAGTGTTTGAAAAAAATCCGATAACCTTCAGAGACCTAGACCAACTGTGCATAAACCTAAACAACGTTAATTTTAATGATTATGTCAGACACAATATGTTTCCTACAACGTCAAATACATCATCAGGACATATGCATAATAGGTCAATTGAAAATCAGGGAAATCATGGGTATGGACAAACGTCAAGTGGGACCTCATATCCACGAGACAGGGTTTGTTATAACTGTGCTAGACCAGGTCATACAGCAAGACAGTGCTTCAGAAAACCAAAAAACTCATAAACTTGGGAGGTGTAAGAACCGAACTTCACGTATCTTATCCTCCCAGAAAACAAAATGTTAGTGATAATACAAATCATAGTTTCGCATTCAAAAATGAATTAAGACAACTAGTTAAAGGGCACAACAAATCACAGAAACCTAGCATAACTAAAACCAAAGGTAAAACAATACATTCTTTACCATGCATGCAAATAAAATTAACTGGGAATATACATGTAAAATCTCTACTCGATACTGGAGCCAGTAGAAACTTTTTAAGTAAAGAGCTTTATGACAAACTAAACGCAGTAAATAAAATTAGAGGAACTAAGAAATGGACTGATATAATGTTAGCTGCAAATGAAGAACCGTTGGACATCATAAATGAATGTAAGATAAAAATCAAGATAAGCAAGTATTCCTGGTATGAAAAATTTTTGGTGATAAAACAAAACTATTATCACATGATAGTGGGAGCTCCATTCATTCGGAACAAAGGCCTAATTATCGATTTAAATGCCAACAGCTGTTATTTTAAATTCGCACCTTCAGACAAAATAAAGTTGTGTGGAGATGAAAATTGGCAGAAATTAGCAATAAATAATATTCATATCGGAACTCCAGAGATGACCACAGAAATAGAAGAACTAGTAGAATCTTATCCCAATGTATTTACTGATAAGATTGGTGAGGCACTTGACCTACAAGTAGAACTAAAGCTTACTGATGATAAACCTATATGTATTCGCCCTTATTTTCTAAGTCCGCCCACTTTGAACAAAATGAAAGCTATAGTAGACGATTGGTTAGCCCAAGGTATAATAGAACCATCCACTAGCGAATATAGCAGCCCAGCATTTTTAACAGCAAAAGATAGATTGGTAGTCAACTATTCAGAGTTGAATAAGAAATTAGTGAAAATGAACTATCCAATTGGTGACCTCCAAAATATGTATCATCATCTACAAGGGGCTAGTTACTTTACAGTAATCGACTTAAATAAGGCTTTCCTTCAATGTCCTTTAGCGGAAAATTCTAGAGACATCACATCATTTTCTACAATTTTTGGGAAATATCGCATGAAACGTGTTTGTTTTGGACTCCAGGTTGGAAGCTCCGTTCTATCAAGCTACTTGGATAAAGTTTTTCAAGATATAAAGTTTAAATACATGGTAAATTTCTGTGACGACATAGTTGTTTACAGCACTAACAAGTCTCTGCATATGTCACACGTTAAGGAGGTCATTGACAGACTCGCCAAACACAAACTAACAGTAAACGTTGACAAAGCAAAATTTTTTTGTCGGGAAATCAGCTTCCTAGGACACTTAATTAAAGACAACACTGTAAGAATCGACCCAGAACGTACAACTGCCATTCAGAAGTTTCCCGAACCTAAAAATGTAAGACAAGTAAGGCAATTTACAGGTATGTGTTCTTATTGGGCTAAATATATCCCTAACTATGCCGATATATGTGCACCTTTACACAGTTTGAAACAGAAAGGAAATAAATTCATTTGGTCCCAAAAGTGTAAAACTGCCTTTGATACGTTGAGGGAGAAAATTTCAAATCCCCCAATTTTGCAGTTAGCTGATTTTTCAAAACCATTTGTTTTACAAACGGATGCATCGCAAATAGCGGCAGGAGGTGTTTTATTGCAAGAAAATGAAAATCAAGATCTACTACCAATTGCCTACTATTCCAAAAAGTTCAATGATAACGAGCTCAAATACAGTGTGTATGAGAAAGAAGCCTACAGTGTCATATTATGCATCGAAAAATGGCATGAATTTTTGGAAGTACAGCCCTTTAAATTGATAACAGATAATCAAGCTCTCAGCTACGTTCTAAACACTCGGAGGAAACTGGGAAGATTATCAAGGTGGGTAGAACGCCTGTTAAACCTCCCATTCACTGTCGAACATAAAAAGGGAAGTGAAAATATCTTAGCGGATACTTTATCCAGACTTTTTGATGAAGAAGACATCAATCATGACGAGGACATCACAACAGAAGTGGACTCTACGTTGAAGAATATAAATAAATCTGTAAATATTGTTAGGGAAGAAATGAGGAACAAGAAGAGAAATGTAAATAAAATAAATCATGTAAATAGTAGTAATAAGAAAATGATGAGAAACAAACAAGAAGATATACATTTTTGTAATCTAATTCAAGAGATACCCATGGCATTAAATGACTTGAAGTATCACCAGGGAAATGACCCCAAATGTGCAGAGATAATTAAAAGCGTACAAAATAATACTAATCAAGAGTGTTACTACCTGAAAAATGACGTTTTGATGTACAAAAATCAATCTGGAAAAAGTAAAATTTATCTACCAGACAACTTAATAAATTTGGTTTTCACATTTTACCACAACACAATGATCGGAGGTCATTTGGGAATCTCTAGGACCCAAGGAAAAATAAATGAATATTTTTACAATCCGATTTTAAATGAAACTGTGAAACAGAAGATAAAACAATGTAACATATGTGCTATGTCGAAGACCACACAAAGAAAATACGAGGGTAAACTAATTTCAATCCCAGTTGAACAAACCATGAATACAGTTTTTATTGATATTCTAGGACCATTGCCGAGATCAAAGGGACAAAATAAATATATTCTAGTGATAGTCGATGCATTCACTAGATATTTATGGCTTCACGCTCTTAAGGACTGTAATTCAAGATTGATAATCGCAAAACTTCAGCAAACCTTTGTGAATTTTTCAACTCCGAGGATATTAGTGTCTGATAACGCTTCATATTTCATATCCAAGGAATTCAAGGCCTATTTGTTTAAACATTTCATCGAGCACCGTCGTATAGCGATATATCGTGCAAACGGAAATCGAGCTGAGAGATTTATCAGAGATGTGTCTACACTATTGCGATGTTTTTATCACAACAATCAATCTAATTGGGATGACAATTTAGGTTTGGTCCAACTTAGTTTAAACACAGCTGTAAATTCGTCTACAGGTCAAACAGCCTTCCAAATGATGTTTTATCATGAATGTAATAACGCACTATCAAATGTTTGGAATATACAGGATTTAATTTCAACAAAGCTAACTGAAGATGAGAAGAAAGAAAATTTAACCAAAGCTATAAACAACATCAAGAGAAGCATTAAGAAAAACCAAGAACGTGCGAAATACAGGAATCCAACATCGCCATTCACTGTCAATTCTATTGTTTATGTCCGCACTCACTATTTGAGCAACAAAGTGAAAAACTTTTCTAAGAAGCTTGCTATCAAATATTCTGGACCATATAGGATATTGTATTTCATCACGGACGTAACAGTTTTGATACAGAACGTGAATAATTATCAAGACGTGAAGAAAGTACACATTGTGGACCTCAAACTAGCAGAAGACAAATGAATGTGTTTTAAACCCGATGCTTACACCGGACTGAGAGGACTGAAACTACTTCAGAAGATTGTATTACTTTTTTAGAGTAATGTCAGGGAATGTATATTTTTATTAAGGAGGTATACAGAAAGAAAAGCGAATTATTTTAGCAAACAATGGCGAAAGAAAACCAAAATTTCAATAATTAAATAAAATTAAATGTTAATAAATATAGCACATTCATTTAAAATAGTGAATCAGGATGAATGAATGTGTGAGTAAATGTATAGTTCAAATGTGAGTGTAAATGTGAGCAAATGGATTGATCAAATGGGTGAGAATGTGTGTGAAAGTTTTGACTAAATTAGTAAATAAGGATACGTGACTCTGAACACTTGACACTAAACTGTTACTTATACACTTATTCGACAGGCCATACAAAACACAAACTTTAACGCGCACTAAATATACTAAACTTATAACTAAAACACGACACATCACACTAAAACGCACGCACTTCAACTAGTTTCAACTAATGTGAGCAAACAGGATTTTAAATGAATGCAGTTTTTATCTTATCTTTGGTATTCGTGATCATTATCATTCTTCCTTTTGGGCATAGTTTGCTGAATAATCTGCCTTGTTTTAAAAAGGGATATAGGAAAGTTTTGTTTGAATCAAATAAATGGATTTGTATTTATTTATATGTAGTTTTAAAATGGTAGTTGATGAAATCACAAAGAAAAATGTTAAGTTAAAAGAAATGTTTTAAGTCAAATTAATTTGGTTTCATATAACAAAAAAAGCAACAAAACTGAAGGCCCGCGCATTCTAGTGACAAACTATTTATACTACAATAGGTTATCTGAACTAACCGGATATTGTATTGAGCCGAGCTATTCTATTTCATTGTTGTGTATTTCATAGTATTGAATCTTGTAAATATCATTGTTTGTTATTAAGGAAACAAAAATTTGAACTAAATTTACTATGATTTTTTTTTATTTTGAAGTGGCGGAAAATTTATACTGATTCTTGTATTGTTTGTTTAGAAAAAAAATCCAGCAAATTTAGTTATAGTATGTAAGAAGCATAAGTTGATTTATTTTAATTGTTTGTAGTGGTAACATTGTTTCTTTTTTCATTTCCCTCACAAAGTTTGATTTGATTCATAATTCTGAATCTCATGGCAGGCAAATCTCGTAGACATTACGAGTTCCTGTATTAAAATAGAGCTCTACGGAAGGCCATCATAAAGTAAGACTGTTTCAATTAAATAATTAGGTATTTAGGGCTGAGATACAGAGGTATAATTTAACTAAAGGAAAAGTATATATTTGTTATGATTACATTTATTTTGTTAATAAAATGTCATTGTTGTACATGAAAATGAAATGGCTTCTTTTTAACTTAGGCTGAATCCTATTGAAGTTATATAGTTCTGTAGTATAAATCATTACATTTATACTTTTATTGGACCTTACGAGTATACACCAGAAAGATAATATGGATGCACTCTTGTAGTTTTCAATAGGGATATTTTAATGAAGAATATAAAACAATTTAACAGTTTAAGATATGCTACATTGTAATAAATCGAAGGTTTACCTACCTCAGGATTGAAAATTATCATAGTGTGGAATCATAAATAACCAGATACTTAATTGTGACCAGTAACAAACAAATGCTGAATCTTTGATCAAAGCCTGGATAAATTGATAATATGAAATTTGATCATTTTAGTCAAATTCAAATGTATTTTAGCTGAAAGCAATACAAAAGGTTGCATTATGAATATTAGCTATCCATACGACTGTAACTTTATTGTAAAGCTCGTATAATAAAGTAGACGTAAAAAATTTAGTTTGGTTTTTTTTTATTTTTAAATCAAATATACTATAAATCTTTTTACTAGATTTTTTCTATTAAAAAATAACTATTCAAGTAATAAACAATATCGTCTGCAAATTGAACGGAAAACTCTTTTAACTCAATTACTCAAAAAAACTCATTTACTGCTGTGAAAAAAGTAGTTCATTTTCGTATATTTGTTTCTATCCTTTGAAAATGCCTGAACATAACATATTTGAGACATTTATGGTACATTTTGAATCCTTTAACTAGCATAGAATATCTCTGAGAATGTATCCAAAATAGTGTATTTTAATGTAGATAAATAGTTAATTGTCCCGTTTAGGATTCCTTCGAGGAATATTTAGATTACGTCGTGGTGATGATGAATGACCTTTTATCGCTCCCACTTAAATGTCACTGAATTGTATTTAAGAGGGTGGTTTATTGTGACTTTGTGTTTATTAATATAAAATACTAATTTGTTAGGTAAGGTATTGAACTACTTAGTACTATGATACTAAATATAACTTTCATTGATAACAACCATCTATACTGTATATAAATATAATCACGATCGCTAACTTTTGAGAAATCCACAAGCTGTACACCTATCATATCGTATACTTGAATGAAAGTTATAGATGAGAAACTTCCCCGAAAAATATCAGATCGAACCTCAAATTAAAGGTTTGTATTTAATCACGTTAAAATAGTAAATATTCTTCAGCTGTTTTTGATTTATAGTTGTTGCCTTACTTTTTCCTTAGTTAAACCTTTGATTGAAAATTCATGAGGTGAAGAAGTATTCATTTAAAATAAGCAGTATGGTACAGCTGTGATTTTCCTCTATAATCAATTAATAAAGGTGTGTAACAGAGTTAAAAGAAGTGCCTACGTCATTATCCTCTGCACTCTTATCCCTTGCGAAGCACAGGCTGAGTAACTAGTATTTTTAGTTATAGATTTCCCGATTTACTCAATTCAAAACGTGGCTGGCACAAAAAAACACGATTTGCACACAAGTAACGTAAACACATTCCATTTGATTACATTATTACTCGATACAGTAATTATTTTTATGTATAAAAATGTGTAATGCACAACCTATTTAGGCTTTGAAAGTATTTTTTTATCAAAGACCTTGAAACTGAATATCTAGAATAATATAAGTAGACATAGCCATAAAGGTGGTTTGAAATAATATTACACCATTGTAAACCCCAATTAAATCAATTGTAGGTACGCTAGAGAAATGTTTATTAATCCAAGCTTTACAAACTAAACGTCATACAACGACTCTGTTACGTTTCAGGCAACAAATTACAGACTGTGTAGACGATATTGAATGTTCAGGATGGAATACTACACAGCTTCATCTGGACTTAGTTTGTACAGTCCTGTATTCATCTGTTGTGCACAATATAGACAGAGGACTGTATTTGGGATGTAATTTAACGTATTGATTTTTCGATCCAGATAAACTTTGACCAGATATTGAAAATAGCATGAGTATTGCCTGCTATACACTAGCATTTGATCGGTACCGTCATACATGAATATTTAGATTCCAATCCAACGTCAAATTAGTTGTAACGAACAATTGTTTCTGTCGAAAACAGTAGAACTTGTTTATAACCTATCTGGCTAGAGGCATGATTAATTTTAATTTTGTATTAGTTTTACAGAGTTTTATAGGGAGTGTGTTTCATCTATGGTTTCATTTATGTCTTCGTGATAATAGTTAACAATAATATACAGTTAATAGCAACTATATGCTAATAAATGTCCGTGGAAAGCAATTTTTGTTAGTTGCTTATGTAGCAAGTGCTACATCACTTCATTGGCAGGTTCACTAATGGAAGGTAAGTATCAAACTACTTGATTGAATATGACGCTTTTGTTTAGACATTAGCGTTTGTATATAGAATAGTTTTAATATTCTTATCAAGGAAAAGGACCTGACTACGCTTAAATCCAACTTCAAACTCCAGTGAAAAGTTTGTAAAGTGAGCAGCATCCATGTTTTTTTTTCAGTTTATCACTTAAGTAGAATTTGAATCAGTTATTAGTTTGAAAATTAAAACTGTGTAATTATAGTTCATGTTTTGGCAGGTCGTACTACAATCGCAATATTCATTGGTTTTGTTTTGTATTCACCCTCACCTTAACTGTTTACCTTATATCATCGTACTTCTTATTTCAGAATTAGTAACGATAGCTAAATCAAGTCATATGACTAATAAGGCAGCAGGTTGTTATAGGTAAACATAATAACCCTATACAATACAGTACATTTTTAAATCTATCCTCAAGTTTTAATTCTACTAGAGTAGTCAAAAGAGGAATCTTAATTGACAAAGGAAATCGACATGTCTGCAGTTTTTACAAGGACTACAAAAGAGCAATCCCCTCCACTGAGTGAATAAAGCTGTTGGATACTTGAGATTGAACTCAAGGGGTGAATTCTGTCATCCACTGTTTTAGGTTAAATTGATGGCATAAATCGACATAAATGGACGTTAATTAGCTATTAACAACATATGTGGCTCATAATCGTTGGTAATGTTCATTTGATCGTGATTTTCATCAATAATATGTTATTGAAAGATTATGCTATTAAGTACACATTATAGGCTATAATTTGTTTAAATTACATTATTAAATTTACAGGATTGTAGGCTCTTAAAATAACAGAGAAAATTTTCTTTTACAAAATACATTATTTGATGTGGTGATCGTTTACAAGGTTTGTGAATTAGCCAATCATATTTTATTTGACTTTCTCATAGATATTTTACATGACAGTGTAGGTTGTTGTGTCTGTTTGTTTCCAGTCCGGAGACAATTATGTTTCCTAATACTCTGTTAAGAAACTTGTAAGCTTGTCGGGGAAGTAGTCAGAAGTTAGTTCTCAAAGTGAAGTTAATTGGAAAGGCTTCTTTTGCAAGTTTTGATGAAACTTATATTTGTCTAAAATTAATTTAAAGGGATAAGTTTTGAGAAATTTTCGTGTGTACCATCTGATAGCTTTAGCTAAATGTATACTCTTACCAAAACGCAAACTTTTCGCTCGATATGAACGAGTAGATTAAAACGAAAGCATTTATTTTTAATCAGGTGCTCATTGACTTGCACCCGTTCTTGTTCAGCCAACAGAATTAGTATAGTTTAATTTTAAGAAATGAAAATCCAACGCAGACTGTCAGCCATAAATCTACCCAAACCGTTTCAAACATTTCATTATTCAGAACCATGCTGTGATAAAGTAATAATTCTTTAGTTTGTGGAGTATTTCAACGTCACTTTGTGAATTATTGTTATAAGCTGAGTTTATTAATGATTCAATTAATTTTATAGCTGAGGAGCACTAAAACTCATTAAACAAATAAACATACAAAACTATAAATGAACACAGTATTGTTAAGTTGCGCTCTTATACACTGTTTTATCGACTTAGTCATCGTATTTTCAAAAATAAAAATTATTTTAACTAGCTGTAACCCACGGGCTTCACCCCGTTTGACTTCATAAGTATTGATAAAACTATAATTGGTTAAGTTAAGCTGAAATAGACTAAACACAATACAGTAATCACGCCTGATTTTAATAAAGTAATACAGGTAATACAAAGACTGACATATAAATAAACACAGCTGAGGTATTTTTAACATTTAGGTAAATGGAAAGTTCCCTTTGGAATGCAATTAGGACCTTATAGGGCAATTTATGATATAACAGATAGTTTTACGCAAGGTTTTTCGTTCTGACGAACATTTTAAGTTGGCTATATGGTTTATGGGGGTGTGACTTGTAGTTTTCTCAAAATTTCATGAGTACTTTAGGCTTTATAGATAAATATGTTGTGACTATGAACAGTTGAAAACGTTGAGCAATAATTATTAGCAAACCAAATGAAAAAAAGTAATATTTAGCGTTAAATAAATATTTTTTGTATCCCTGTAATGTAATTAAAACCTTGTACTAAATATGTGATGTATGAAAATCTGATTTGTTTAAACAAAGGCCAAGGATATATTAGATAAGTTCACATGCAAAGCCATGACCAACCGTGGTACCATATTCGATGTCAGCAATCAGCCATCGGTGGCGTGACATCATATACCAGTGCCACCATTAGGTTTGCAAGTGTTTAAACAAGTGTTACCCATGTAACATTTTAAGTGATCTGACTTCTTTCCAGTCAAATATTATGTTTGATACATATACAATACATATACACGTTCGAATACATACAAACAATACATATACGAGTTACAGATCAAAGCAGTATAAAATAAGAAGAAAAAACTAACTGAAATACAGGTGGCACTGGAGAGAAGAAACATCATGATTCAGTCAGTTTTATTTAGTTAGTGGCAGTGATTAGACAGGACTGGTCAGCCTGTACAGTTTTATCATTTTTTTCAATTATTTTATTAACATGACAAGTTTTAATTAATGTGATTGTGATAGTCTTTTAAAGAATCTGTTGACATGCCACAATGTATTACATACATAAATGTATATTAATGTATATTAATGTATATCAATGTATATTAATGTATATGTGTATATCAATGTATATTAATACATTGATGACGTGGTTGCATACAAAATGACCTGACGAAATTCTAAGGAACGGAACCAGTCATCATACCAACAACTGTGGTTGGATAAGGTAATAATTTTATTTTATCAATAAAATGTTGTTGTAGTAATGTGGTCTAAAGACAAAGTTGTTCTTTTTTACGTGACAGTTACATTTTTGCTTGGTGATGTAAACTTGAATGGCTACATTAGCCTAAATATTATTATTGGAAAGTTAAAGTGAAAAAGTATACAATTTCATATGTCCTCTTTCATGCTATTTTATGTTGACTGTCCTTAGATTTCACAACGAGGACATCAACACAACTAAATACGGATTATTGAAATGAACGTTTATAATGGTAATTTTATTTTACATTTTATGTACCTATTTCTAATAAGACGATTAATATAACGTAGTCACATCGATAAATATAATTAGTCAACAGTTTTAATTATAAATATTTGGTTTTAATTGATTAATTAAACAGTTCAGGGGCTACGTAATGACCTGACGAGGTAGTTGTACTTTGTTTGTTTATGGATATATTTTGATTGAATTTGGCAAACTATTTTTTTACCCTATACTATTAGAATTTGATCAATAACACTTTTTCCCTTCCCCGTAGCAGCAAACCTAACACTCAGTCTAATGTTATTTAGCAGGGGAAAATAGAACATGTTAATGGAAATATTTGAGTGAAAATCAATTTTAACCAATTGAAATTCGATTAGTCTACAGGTTTGCTGTGGTGGGGGTATTATTACTTTTCATAGATAACACTTGGCCTACAATACTTATTAAAAGGGTTTTTTTAATTTGCTTCAGACACGACGACTGATTCGTTTTCTCAAATCTCTCGTCATTCTAGGCGTCACTATTACCATTGACTATACACAGAATATATGTTTGCTATACGTGTATAGTCAATGTTATTATCACGATCAACAACAGCTGATAGTTCAAACTTAATAATATATTACGAGACACTAATTGTGATATTGATTGCCCTTATCATTATCACCACGACGGCCCCTATAATTAGCATTGCTCCCTGATGTTGATAGTCATCAAAGCTAACAAATGCATAATCTTGTATAATCAATAGTTTACTCCAACATTCTATGTAGGGTGTTGCAAGAGGTAAATATAATCTACAAGATGCAGTTTAAAGTTGTGTCCGTCTTATTACCAACTAGTTTGGGGTAAAGTGCATTCTCCTCTGAGATAGTTAATCGTCTTTGAGTGATGTGTTATTTAAGAAGTATAAAAGAAATCTTTCCTTAAAAAATTTAAATAAAATAAGTGTTGTTTTATACTTTTTATTACTTACTCCAACCTCTAGCACACAAACAAGACTAAAAAGTTAAAGCTATATCATCCAAGGTACTATGAATGATATAATTAGGCCCAATTTAACTATGTAAGTAGTTAAAGAATTAGAATTAACATAGCTAGCTACAACTGTAGTAGACTTCGAATTAAGAGGAACCATTAAAAACTAGTTTTGACATAGCCAATGTAGCTTTCAAGATCAATTTGTTAAAAATTATTACACATATTATGTGACGTTTAATTAAAATTTAAGCCTATGTGAAAATAAAACGGGTAGTATTAAACTAAGAAGCCATAAAGGAGAAAAATACACATATGCATTAATTTGCTGTATATTCTAAAATATATAGAGTTTGTTCCATTCTTATTGGTCAGAATATTGTCTCTCGATAATTAAATACTATTTTTATAATGTGAAAGTACTATAACTGACAATGAGGGCTAGGACATAGAGAAATTCCTCACTACACTTGAAACGTTGCATTGTGGTACGGATTCCATTGTAAACATTCATTTGTCAACAACATGTCTAGACATGTATTGATGGTGGATGTCTTCTGGGACTAGAAACTTGTAAGGTTAGGTATGATGGAACACTTTACGTTAGGCATTGTTTTACTGTAACTCGATGGGGAAATGCTATATATAAATTTCCATTTAGTAATATAGATTTACTTAGAAAATTTTGCTTACTTCATGTTTTCTACTCACTATAGAATTTACTCCTAGTGTTAGTGAAGAAACCCTGAAATAACGTAAATATTTAAACACTCTCAGTCAAGTAAATAAATACAAAAAAAACTTCTTAATTAGCAGCTCACGTATTGGTACTGTTATTAATTACAATCTTCAAACACATTTTCGTGTTGAATTCCTGCAGGTTCAAGCAAGTAGTAACAGAACCTACAGACTGTGTAATATGAAGCTGGTACAGATTAATAGGTATAACTAGTATGCCGAAGGGCCTGTCACGATTAGCCCTAACTACAGGGATCCAGCCATTATTACGAGGCATGTAGTTAACCGAATGCGTTTCCTAACCTGCCTATTTAACCATTCGGTTGTAACAAAATATTGATTACACAACGGTTTGTGTAAACACACAAACGCCATTAACATAAAGGTATGCATAGTAATCACTATGAATAATTTTATACGTTATTGGCACAAGAAGTTTTATAATTATTTTCTTTTATGAACGATTGCTAACAACATATTATTTTAATATATTATAACTTAGTCATTTCACCTTGGTGTAAATTAATGTATGACAGACACACTGATATAAATTACCTTTTTGACTTATTTGTTTAGTAAAGTTCTAATAAAAATCTCTTTCTGCTTTAAAACTCCAAAAAAACAGTTTTGACGACTGAGGTTCTGTCACTACTATTGGATTCCTTAATAGGTAATGAGTCGGGAATATAATAAATTATAAATGTTGAGAAAGTCTATCCCAAGCTCAGGAGGGGCATCAACCATTCAATCCAACAATACATCCGCTGTATACTTGGTAAATGAAACCAACAGTAAAATACTATCATCAATTATAAATGTTGAGAAAGTCTATCCCAACCTCAGGAGGGGCATCAACCATTCAATCCAACAATACATCCGCTGTATACTTGGTAAATGAAACCAACAGTAAAATACTATCATCAATTATAAATGTTGAGAAAGTCTATCCCAACCTCAGGAGGGGCATCAACCATTCAATCCAACAATACATCCGCTGTATACTTGGTAAATGAAACCAACAGTAAAATACTATCATCAATTATAAATGTTGAGAAAGTCTATCCCAACCTCAGGAGGGGCATCAACCATTCAATCCAACAATACATCCGCTGTATACTTGGTAAATGAAACCAACAGTAAAATACTATCATCAATTATAAATGTTGAGAAAGTCTATCCCAAGCTCAGGAGGGGCATCAACCATTCAATCGAACAATACATCCGCTGTATACTTGGTAAATGAAACCAACAGTAAAATACTATCATCAATTATAAATGTTGAGAAAGTCTATCCCAACCTCAGGAGGGGCATCAACCATTCAATCCAACAATACATCCGCTGTATACTTGGTAAATGAAACCAACAGTAAAATACTATCATCAATTATAAATGTTGAGAAAGTCTATCCCAAGCTCAAGAGGGGCATCAACCATTCAATCGAACAATACATCCGCTGTATACTTGGTAAATGAAACCAACAGTAAAATACTATCATCAATTATAAATGTTGAGAAAGTCTATCCCAACCTCAGGAGGGGCATCAACCATTCAATCCAACAATACAGCCGCTGTATACTTGGTAAATGAAACCAACAGTAAAATACTATCATTAATTTTGCTTATAGCTCTGTCAAGGAGTTCTAATCTATAATAATCCACTGTCCAATTCAAATTTTAATTTTTCCTCACGAGCCATATATAATTTATTTCATCGTGCCAATTTTTTACGGCGGTTACAGACCCTCTCTTGAGATACATAACTTACCCAAGTTAAGTGCTCCCTTTACACTCTCAGCCGGTGTCTCGCACTCAATACGTGTGTGAAAATTTAATAAACACTTATATGCAATAGTATGGAAAAACATGTTTGGAAATGCTCAATTATTATTTTGATGACCAATTGAAATCCATTACATTGCATTTGGTAGTTAAACCTTGTTATTAACTGACAAAAAGGGAATTCAAATTTGTTTTGAAGATGAGCTAATATAGCTCAAAATACTAGATAGAGTTTCTATATTAATCCTATTACCATACAAACTGTATACTAAGAGTAATAATATTATTCAGTGGTGATATTACATTAATGAAACTGCCATAACTATTTAGTTTAAAAGAATATTTTAGTCATGTAAAATATACTCATATTACACAACTGAAGTATACTGACATTGAAGTATGAACAGTAATTTTTTAGGCCACCAAAAATACTCATCAATTTTAAATTAATGAATTTGTGGACGAATAATTTTTTTAAAAGTGTAGTGGGTTACAATAGAGATTTTAGACTAAATATATTAAGGAAAGGTCGATTTTTACCACCATGCCAACCGTAAAATTTAATAAAGACTGCATTTAAAAAAAAACCCCTAAGGGATATAGAGAGGAAGGTTATTTAAAAAAAATAGCAAAACGGCCATTGGTGACCTGCATGTTCATAGGATACACTACCAACCACTTAGCTAAAAGATTCGCCCAATCCGATGATTTCGAGGTGTATGTCTAAACCAAGGATTATGAACACCTCACTATGCCCCAGTGGTTATAGTATATCGAATTCAACATTTTTTTGTCACCTTATTTTCTCATTTTCGATATTTTTACCTAAAATCACTATTTTTTTACCAAATTTTCACCTTTTTCTTATATTTTTCACAACCATTGGTGGTCTGCATGTTCATAGGATACAATCTCTATCCTATCATAGGGATCGCCCCTCCATCAATCCGACGTGATGTCGCTGCCGACGCAGAAAAGAGAAAGACCCTCGTCACCCATTACACGGCCACCAACCTGCAGAGTGACGGCTTGGGTCCAGAAAGAGCTTTTTATCACGGACATGAGTCCTGGATAGACCACTCTCAATCAATCGGGTGGCAAGGTGGGAGGCCACGTTGACTAACATTTTTTTGTCACCTTATTTTCACATTTTCGATATTTTTACCTGAAATTCACTATTTTTTTACCAAATTTTCACCTTTTTCTTATATTTTTCACGTGGAATTCACATTTATGAAACGATATATTGTTGTTTAAAAAAAAAACCCTAAGGGATATAGAGAGGAAGGTTATTTAAAAAAATAGCAAAACGGCCATTGGTGACCTGCATGTTCATAGGATACACTACCAACCACTTAGCTAAAAGATTCGCCCAATCCGATGATTTCGAGGTGTATGTCTAAACCAAGGATTATGAACACCTCACTATGCCCCAGTGGTTATAGTATATCGAATTCAACATTTTTTTGTCACCTTATTTTCACATTTTCGATATTTTTACCTAAAATTTACTATTTTTTTACCAAATTTTCACCTTTTTCTTATATTTTTCACGGCCATTGGTGACCTGCATGTTCATAGGATACAATCTCTATCCTATCATAGGGATCGCCCCTCCATCAATCCGACGTGATGTCGCTGCCGACGCAGAAAAGAGAAAGACCCTCGTCACCCATTACACGGCCACCAACCTGCAGTGTGACGGCTTGGGTCCAGAAAGAGCTTTGTATCACGGACATGAGTCCTGGATGGACCACTCTCAATCAATCGGGTGGCAAGGTGGGAGGCCACGTCGACTAACATTTTTTTGTCACCTTATTTTCTCATTTTCGGTATTTTTACCTGAAATTCACTTTTTTTACCAAATTTTCACCTTTTTCTTATATTTTTCACGTGGAATTCACATTTATGAAACGATATATCGTTGTTTAAAAAAAAAAACCCTAAGGGATATAGAGAGGAAGGTTATTTTTAAAAAATTGCAAAACGGCCATTGGTGACCTGCATGTTCATAGGATACACTACCAACCACTTAGCTAAAAGATTCGCCCAATCCGATGATTTCGAGGTGTATGTCTAAACCAAGGATTATGAACACCTCACTATGCCCCAGTGGTTATAGTATATCGAATTCAACATTTTTTTTGTCACCTTATTTTCACATTTTCGATATTTTTACCTAAAATTCACTATTTTTTTTTACCAATTTTCACCTTTTTCTTATATTTTTCACGGCCATTGGTGACCTGCATGTTCATAGGATACAATCTCTATCCTATCATAGGGATCGCCCCTCCATCAATCCGACGTGATGTCGCTGCCGACGCAGAAAAGAGAAAGACCCTCGTCACCCATTACACGGCCACCAACCTGCAGAGTGACGGCTTGGGTCCAGAAAGAGCTTTTTATCACGGACATGAGTCCTGGATGGACCACTCTCAATCAATCGGGTGGCAAGGTGGGAGGCCACGTTGACTAACATTTTTTTGTCACCTTATTTTCACATTTTCGATATTTTTACCTTTAATTCACTATTTTTTTTTTACCAAATTTTAACCTTTTTCTTATATTTTTCACGTGGAATTCACATTTATGAAACGATATATCGTTGTTTAAAAAAAACCCTAAGGGATATAGAGAGGAAGGTCATTTAAAAAAAAATTGCAAAACGGCCATTGGTGACCTGCATGTTTATAGGATACACTACCAACCACTTAGCTAAAAGATTCGCCCAATCCGATGATTTCGAGGTGTATGTCTAAACCAAGGATTATGAACACCTCACTATGCCCCAGTGGTTATAGTATATCGAATTCAACATTTTTTTGTCACCTTATTTTCACATTTTCGATATTTTTACCTAAAATTTACTATTTTTTTACCAAATTTTCACCTTTTTCTTATATTTTTCACGGCCATTGGTGACCTGCATGTTCATAGGATACAATCTCTATCCTATCATAGGGATCGCCCCTCCATCAATCCGACGTGATGTCGCTGCCGACGCAGAAAAGAGAAAGACCCTCGTCACCCATTACACGGCCACCAACCTGCAGTGTGACGGCTTGGGTCCAGAAAGAGCTTTGTATCACGGACATGAGTCCTGGATGGACCACTCTCAATCAATCGGGTGGCAAGGTGGGAGGCCACGTTGACTAACATTTTTTTGTCACCTTATTTTCACATTTTCGATATTTTTACCTGAAATTCACTATTTTTTTACCAAATTTTCACCTTTTTCTTATATTTTTCACGTGGAATTCACATTTATGAAACGATATATCGTTGTTTAAAAAAAAAACCCTAAGGGATATAGAGAGGAAGGTTATTTTTAAAAAAATAGCAAAACGGCCATTGGTGACCTGCATGTTCATAGGATACACTACCAACCACTTAGCTAAAAGATTCGCCCAATCCGATGATTTCGAGGTGTATGTCTAAACCAAGGATTATGAACACCTCACTATGCCCCAGTGGTTATAGTATATCGAATTCAACATTTTTTTGTCACCTTATTTTCACATTTTTGATATTTTTACCTAAAATTCACTATTTTTTTACCAAATTTTCACCTTTTCTTATATTTTTCACAACCATTGGTGACCTGCATGTTCATAGGATACAATCTCTATCCTATCATAGGGATCGCCCCTCCATCAATCCGACGTGATGTCGCTGCCGACGCAGAAAAGAGAAAGACCCTCGTCACCCGTTACACGGCCACCAACCTGCAGAGTGACGGCTTGGGTCCAGAAAGAGCTTTTTATCACGGACATGAGTCCTGGATGGACCACTCTCAATCAATCGGGTGGCAAGGTGGGAGGCCACGTTGACTAACATTTTTTTGGCACCTTATTTTCACATTTTCGATATTTTTACCTGAAATTCACTATTTTTTTACCAAATTTTCACCTTTTTCTTATATTTTTCACGTGGAATTCACATTTATGAAACGATATATCGTTGTTTAAAAAAAAAAACCCTAAGGGATATAGAGAGGAAGGTTATTTTTAAAAAATTGCAAAACGGCCATTGGTGACCTGCATGTTCATAGGATACACTACCAACCACTTAGCTAAAAGATTCGCCCAATCCGATGATTTCGAGGTGTATGTCTAAACCAAGGATTATGAACACCTCACTATGCCCCAGTGGTTATAGTATATCGAATTCAACATTTTTTTTGTCACCTTATTTTCACATTTTCGATATTTTTACCTAAAATTCACTATTTTTTTTACCAATTTTCACCTTTTTCTTATATTTTTCACGGCCATTGGTGACCTGCATGTTCATAGGATACAATCTCTATCCTATCATAGGGATCGCCCCTCCATCAATCCGACGTGATGTCGCTGCCGACGCAGAAAAGAGAAAGACCCTCGTCACCCATTACACGGCCACCAACCTGCAGAGTGACGGCTTGGGTCCAGAAAGAGCTTTTTATCACGGACATGAGTCCTGGATGGACCACTCTCAATCAATCGGGTGGCAAGGTGGGAGGCCACGTTGACTAACATTTTTTTGTCACCTTATTTTCACATTTTCGATATTTTTACCTTTAATTCACTATTTTTTTTACCAAATTTTAACCTTTTTCTTATATTTTTCACGTGGAATTCACATTTATGAAACGATATATCGTTGTTTAAAAAAAACCCTAAGGGATATAGAGAGGAAGGTCATTTAAAAAAAAATTGCAAAACGGCCATTGGTGACCTGCATGTTTATAGGATACACTACCAACCACTTAGCTAAAAGATTCGCCCAATCCGATGATTTCGAGGTGTATGTCTAAACCAAGGATTATGAACACCTCACTATGCCCCAGTGGTTATAGTATATCGAATTCAACATTTTTTTGTCACCTTATTTTCACATTTTCGATATTTTTACCTAAAATTTACTATTTTTTTACCAAATTTTCACCTTTTTCTTATATTTTTCACGGCCATTGGTGACCTGCATGTTCATAGGATACAATCTCTATCCTATCATAGGGATCGCCCCTCCATCAATCCGACGTGATGTCGCTGCCGACGCAGAAAAGAGAAAGACCCTCGTCACCCATTACACGGCCACCAACCTGCAGTGTGACGGCTTGGGTCCAGAAAGAGCTTTGTATCACGGACATGAGTCCTGGATGGACCACTCTCAATCAATCGGGTGGCAAGGTGGGAGGCCACGTTTGACTAACATTTTTTTGTCACCTTATTTTCACATTTTCGATATTTTTACCTGAAATTCACTATTTTTTTACCAAATTTTCACCTTTTTCTTATATTTTTCACGTGGAATTCACATTTATGAAACGATATATCGTTGTTTAAAAAAAAAACCCTAAGGGATATAGAGAGGAAGGTTATTTTTAAAAAAATAGCAAAACGGCCATTGGTGACCTGCATGTTCATAGGATACACTACCAACCACTTAGCTAAAAGATTCGCCCAATCCGATGATTTCGAGGTGTATGTCTAAACCAAGGATTATGAACACCTCACTATGCCCCAGTGGTTATAGTATATCGAATTCAACATTTTTTTGTCACCTTATTTTCACATTTTTGATATTTTTACCTAAAATTCACTATTTTTTTACCAAATTTTCACCTTTTCTTATATTTTTCACAACCATTGGTGACCTGCATGTTCATAGGATACAATCTCTATCCTATCATAGGGATCGCCCCTCCATCAATCCGACGTGATGTCGCTGCCGACGCAGAAAAGAGAAAGACCCTCGTCACCCATTACACGGCCACCAACCTGCAGTGTGACGGCTTGGGTCCAGAAAGAGCTTTGTATCACGGACATGAGTCCTGGATGGACCACTCTCAATCAATCGGGTGGCAAGGTGGGAGGCCACGTTTGACTAACATTTTTTTGTCACCTTATTTTCACATTTTCGATATTTTTACCTGAAATTCACTATTTTTTTATAGTGAAGGGATATAGAGAGGAAGGTTATTTTTAAAAAAATAGCAAAACGGCCATTGGTGACCTGCATGTTCATAGGATACACTACCAACCACTTAGCTAAAAGATTCGCCCAATCCGATGATTTCGAGGTGTATGTCTAAACCAAGGATTATGAACACCTCACTATGCCCCAGTGGTTATAGTATATCGAATTCAACATTTTTTTGTCACCTTATTTTCACATTTTTGATATTTTTACCTAAAATTCACTATTTTTTACAAAATTTTCACCTTTTTCTTATATTTTTCAAGGCCATTGGTGACCTGCATGTTCATAGGATACAATCTCTATCCTATCATAGGGATCGCCCCTCCATCAATCCGACGTGATGTCGCTGCCGACGCAGAAAAGAGAAAGACCCTCGTCACCCATTACACGGCCACCAACCTGCAGAGTGACGGCTTGGGTCCAGAAAGAGCTTTTTATCACGGACATGAGTCCTGGATAGACCACTCTCAATCAATCGGGTGGCAAGGTGGGAGGCCACGTTGACTAACATTTTTTTGTCACCTTATTTTCACATTTTCGATATTTTTACCTGAAATTCACTATTTTTTTACCAAATTTTCACCTTTTTCTTATATTTTTCACGTGGAATTCACATTTATGAAACGATATATTGTTGTTTTAAAAAAAAACCCTAAGGGATATAGAGAGGAAGGTTATTTAAAAAAATAGCAAAACGGCCATTGGTGACCTGCATGTTCATAGGATACACTACCAACCACTTAGCTAAAAGATTCGCCCAATCCGATGATTTCGAGGTGTATGTCTAAACCAAGGATTATGAACACCTCACTATGCCCCAGTGGTTATAGTATATCGAATTCAAAATTTTTTTGTCACCTTATTTTCACATTTTCGATATTTTTACCTAAAATTTACTATTTTTTTACCAAATTTTCACCTTTTTCTTATATTTTTCACGGCCATTGGTGACCTGCATGTTCATAGGATACAATCTCTATCCTATCATAGGGATCGCCCCTCCATCAATCCGACGTGATGTCGCTGCCGACGCAGAAAAGAGAAAGACCCTCGTCACCCATTACACGGCCACCAACCTGCAGTGTGACGGCTTGGGTCCAGAAAGAGCTTTGTATCACGGACATGAGTCCTGGATGGACCACTCTCAATCAATCGGGTGGCAAGGTGGGAGGCCACGTCGACTAACATTTTTTTGTCACCTTATTTTCTCATTTTCGGTATTTTTACCTGAAATTCACTTTTTTACCAAATTTTCACCTTTTTCTTATATTTTTCACGTGGAATTCACATTTATGAAACGATATATCGTTGTTTAAAAAAAACCCTAAAGGATATAGAGAGGAAGGTTATTTAAAAAAAAATAGCAAAACGGTCATTGGTGACCTGCATGTTCATATAGTGTGATTGCTGACGGAAAGCGGCTGGCTGAAGGGTCGACCCTACTCACACACACGCAGGCCTCACACACACAGACGCAAGGGATTAGGACGGACGTGGGGCGGACCATTGTCCTGCCGCGCGAGTCATCACTGGCTCCCGGAAATTAAACTATCAATTTTTTAATTTTACGTTTGTTATAAAATCTGGTGACGCTTTTGACTTCAGCTCAAAATGCTTAGTAAAATGATACCAAACAATATATATTTTGCTTACAAAGTGTAAAAGCTACGAATATTTTAACACGCTTTTATTAGCTAGCTACTTGTCATAATCATTTCGTGTTTGGACTCATTTTTCATTGAATTAAACAACAAATTTATTAACACTAACCATTTTACTGTATATCTAACATCAAATGAATTTCAATTTTGAGGTATCATACAACAGATATTATATTTCTTTAGTGAATAGGGGATCGGGGCTTTCAGGCAATTAGGACGGTGGTGAGTGTGCGTGCGTGAGTCGGGTCCCTCGCAGGTAGGTCTGAACTCCAGCCGCACTCCGGTAAAAATCAGACTATAGGATACACTACCAACCACTTAGCTAAAAGATTCGCCCAATCCGATGATTTCGAGGTGTATGTCTAAACCAAGGATTATGAACACCTCACTATGCCCCAGTGGTTATAGTATATCGAATTCAACATTTTTTTGTCACCTTATTTTCTCATTTTCGATATTTTTACCTAAAATTCACTATTTTTTTACCAAATTTTCACCTTTTCTTATATTTTTCACAACCATTGGTGACCTGCATGTTCATAGGATACAATCTCTATCCTATCATAGGGATCGCCCCTCCATCAATCCGACGTGATGTCGCTGCCGACGCAGAAAAGAGAAAGACCCTCGTCACCCATTACACGGCCACCAACCTGCAGAGTGACGGCTTGGGTCCAGAAAGAGCTTTTTATCACGGACATGAGTCCTGGATGGACCACTCTCAATCAATCGGGTGGCAAGGTGGGAGGCCACGTTGACTAACATTTTTTTGTCACCTTATTTTCACATTTTCGATATTTTTACCTTTAATTCACTATTTTTTTTACCAAATTTTAACCTTTTTCTTATATTTTTCACGTGGAATTCACATTTATGAAACGATATATCGTTGTTTAAAAAAAACCCTAAGGGATATAGAGAGGAAGGTCATTTAAAAAAAAATTGCAAAACGGCCATTGGTGACCTGCATGTTTATAGGATACACTACCAACCACTTAGCTAAAAGATTCGCCCAATCCGATGATTTCGAGGTGTATGTCTAAACCAAGGATTATGAACACCTCACTATGCCCCAGTGGTTATAGTATATCGAATTCAACATTTTTTTGTCACCTTATTTTCACATTTTCGATATTTTTACCTAAGATTTACTATTTTTTTACCAAATTTTCACCTTTTTCTTATATTTTTCACGGCCATTGGTGACCTGCATGTTCATAGGATACAATCTCTATCCTATCATAGGGATCGCCCCTCCATCAATCCGACGTGATGTCGCTGCCGACGCAGAAAAGAGAAAGACCCTTGTCACCCATTACACGGCCACCAACCTGCAGTGTGACGGCTTGGGTCCAGAAAGAGCTTTGTATCACGGACATGAGTCCTGGATGGACCACTCTCAATCAATCGGGTGGCAAGGTGGGAGGCCACGTTTGACTAACATTTTTTTGTCACCTTATTTTCACATTTTCGATATTTTTACCTGAAATTCACTATTTTTTTACCAAATTTTCACCTTTTTCTTATATTTTTCACGTGGAATTCACATTTATGAAACGATATATTGTTGTTTTAAAAAAAAACCCTAAGGGATATAGAGAGGAAGGTTATTTAAAAAAATAGCAAAACGGCCATTGGTGACCTGCATGTTCATAGGATACACTACCAACCACTTAGCTAAAAGATTCGCCCAATCCGATGATTTCGAGGTGTATGTCTAAACCAAGGATTATGAACACCTCACTATGCCCCAGTGGTTATAGTATATCGAATTCAACATTTTTTTGTCACCTTATTTTCACATTTTCGATATTTTTACCTAAAATTTACTATTTTTTTACCAAATTTTCACCTTTTTCTTATATTTTTCACGGCCATTGGTGACCTGCATGTTCATAGGATACAATCTCTATCCTATCATAGGGATCGCCCCTCCATCAATCCGACGTGATGTCGCTGCCGACGCAGAAAAGAGAAAGACCCTCGTCACCCATTACACGGCCACCAACCTGCAGTGTGACGGCTTGGGTCCAGAAAGAGCTTTGTATCACGGACATGAGTCCTGGATGGACCACTCTCAATCAATCGGGTGGCAAGGTGGGAGGCCACGTCGACTAACATTTTTTTGTCACCTTATTTTCTCATTTTCGGTATTTTTACCTGAAATTCACTTTTTTACCAAATTTTCACCTTTTTCTTATATTTTTCACGTGGAATTAACATTTATGAAACGATACATCGTTGTTTAAAAAAAACCCTAAAGGATATAGAGAGGAAGGTTATTTAAAAAAAAATAGCAAAACGGTCATTGGTGACCTGCATGTTCATAGGATACACTACCAACCACTTAGCTAAAAGATTCGCCCAATCCGATGATTTCGAGGTGTATGTCTAAACCAAGGATTATGAACACCTCACTATGCCCCAGTGGTTATAGTATATCGAATTCAACATTTTTTTGTCACCTTATTTTCTCATTTTCGATATTTTTACCTAAAATTCACTATTTTTTTACCAAATTTTCACCTTTTCTTATATTTTTCACAACCATTGGTGACCTGCATGTTCATAGGATACAATCTCTATCCTATCATAGGGATCGCCCCTCCATCAATCCGACGTGATGTCGCTGCCGACGCAGAAAAGAGAAAGACCCTCGTCACCCGTTACACGGCCACCAACCTGCAGAGTGACGGCTTGGGTCCAGAAAGAGCTTTTTATCACGGACATGAGTCCTGGATGGACCACTCTCAATCAATCGGGTGGCAAGGTGGGAGGCCACGTTGACTAACATTTTTTTGTCACCTTATTTTCACATTTTCGATATTTTTACCTTTAATTCACTATTTTTTTTTACCAAATTTTAACCTTTTTCTTATATTTTTCACGTGGAATTCACATTTATGAAACGATATATCGTTGTTTAAAAAAAACCCTAAGGGATATAGAGAGGAAGGTCATTTAAAAAAAAATTGCAAAACGGCCATTGGTGACCTGCATGTTTATAGGATACACTACCAACCACTTAGCTAAAAGATTCGCCCAATCCGATGATTTCGAGGTGTATGTCTAAACCAAGGATTATGAACACCTCACTATGCCCCAGTGGTTATAGTATATCGAATTCAACATTTTTTTGTCACCTTATTTTCACATTTTCGATATTTTTACCTAAAATTTACTATTTTTTTACCAAATTTTCACCTTTTTCTTATATTTTTCACGGCCATTGGTGACCTGCATGTTCATAGGATACAATCTCTATCCTATCATAGGGATCGCCCCTCCATCAATCCGACGTGATGTCGCTGCCGACGCAGAAAAGAGAAAGACCCTCGTCACCCATTACACGGCCACCAACCTGCAGTGTGACGGCTTGGGTCCAGAAAGAGCTTTGTATCACGGACATGAGTCCTGGATGGACCACTCTCAATCAATCGGGTGGCAAGGTGGGAGGCCACGTTGACTAACATTTTTTTGTCACCTTATTTTCACATTTTCGATATTTTTACCTGAAATTCACTATTTTTTTACCAAATTTTCACCTTTTTCTTATATTTTTCACGTGGAATTCACATTTATGAAAAGATATATCGTTGTTTAAAAAAAAAAAACAAAAGGGATATAGAGAGGAAGGTTATTTAAAAAAAATAGCAAAACGGCCATTGGTGACCTGCATGTTCATAGGATACACTACCAACCACTTAGCTAAAAGATTCACCCAATCCAATGATTTCGAGGTGGATGTCTAAACCAAGGATTATGAACACCTCACTATGCCCCAGTGGTTATAGTATATCGAATTCAACATTTTTTTGTCACCTTATTTTCACATTTTTGATATTTTTACCTAAAATTCACTATTTTTTTACCAAATTTTCACCTTTTTAACTTAACTAACTCGCTGCCGAGTATGAGAAGTAAATTAGTATACAACTTTGACTAACTACGGATCGCTTAAGCTTTCAGACAAATTACTTTGCTTATCTGTTTAAGTTGGTTTATACAACCACATGCATAAATGTGAAATAGGCTCATCCAACACAATCACATTAATGTTTGTAGAAATATATAGAATCGCTCCAAACATTTTACACGGTGTATTTCTTTTACAACCTGCTATACATTGTATAGTTTTTTTTGTAAACAACAACGAAAATAGTAACACGCAATATATTTTTAGCTGGTAAACGCTTTATAACGTGATTCAATATTTTACAACACATTTTTTGGATATAAGATTGTGTAACTCCTAAACAACTGTAGCACTGTAGGAGCTACAACATTATATATTTTAATTACCTTGATTAAACCCGTTATATTTAGATTTTAATTGTATAATCATTGTATTTTATAAATAGTTAAGACAGGCATATCATCATAGAAGTAAGAAAATTTTTTTACTTACCAACAACAAGATAATATACATTAACATCAACATTTTAGGTCAATCAAAACACTAAATAATTTAGTACGACATAATCTAGTCAAGTATTAATGACATAAATATAATTTAATTGCTCAAATTCATTACTATGTATGGTATTTTAGTATTGATGAGATTAACTATCATTATGAATATTTAATAATACTATCAGCAATTGAATAGATAGTATTATAAGCAAATTTACATATAAATGTAAAACCTGCAAGCGTTCAGTACTGGGATTTAAACGTCATTTGAATTACATTAGATTTACGTCTATTTAAGTAATAGATTCTAAAACTAAGGCTTTGTCAGTAAATAATTCAAGCACCGGCTTATAATGTAATATGGAGTAAGTCAAATTCAGATATAAAACAAAGTATGCCCTTAGCATGGACAAGCAAATACAACTACCAGGTAATAAACATACCACGTTTCATCAGTAACCAGAAATAGCACACGAAAGTTTAAACACTCGCCAAAACAGAACCACAGTTTAAGTGAATCTTGAAACTTTAATAAGGGTGCTTGAAAAGCTTTCATCATTCCATTCACATTTGTGTCCGTAAGTTATTTAAGCTTTAAAATTCCATATATTAATTTTACAGTAATATCAACTATGTTCTTGAGAAGGAATATCACTTGTGCAAGACATTGTTAATAGTTGTAAACAGTTTAAGCTTAAGGTGTTATAAGACTGTTAAGCCTGCACGAGGTGATAGAGGATATAGATTAAGACTAACCTCACCACGAGTAAACATATTACACCTCCATAACAGCTTATACCCTGTAGTAAACTAGTGACTTTAAAACACACAAATTGTTAAACAATTTATATAAATAATAAAAATGTGTGGAAAACGAGCAATCTTCTAATTATATTTTTGTAATTAGGCCTAAAAGATAACTTTGCTCAACACATTTAACAAATGGATTTTCATTTGTGAAATGTATAATATTTATAACGGTTTTTAATAACAATGTGACGGGCACATATTGGATTTATAAGTGGAGTTCTTTATTTGTTCATAGAACACAACATCAACTCTTCAAAAGATCCAGATGCAACAGCTGAAGTAAGGAGTACCCCGATTATATAGGGGGACAGGTCATGACCTCAAAAGAGATGTGAACGCCACCATCAGTAATGTTGAGGAACAAACCAGAAGGCAAGTCTCCAGGCAAGCCAAAACACAGACAGAAGGACCAAGTACACCAGGGGCTAAGGAGGCTAGAAAGAAATTAGAACAGGCTAGGACAAAAAAGACTGGAGACAGTGTGTAGACGAGGCTAAGTACTATTTGGGGTACCAGTGGCCACAGTAGTAAGTGGTATACTACATCGTAACTCATTGTAGCTCGTATGATTACAATGATGATTGCTGAAAATACATTTCCATGCGAATACAGGGTATTTCACATTCAAATCCTTTCTGAGATGATATTCCACAGTAGGACAGTTAGTATGAAGTACAATATATTCCCACAAGACTGCAGGTCACATGTTTCCTCAATATAATCAAACCTCACAACGTGCCTAGCCTGGGAAGTGATTTGGTTAAAACATCACCAGTTCTATGATAATTCTGCTCTCTCAACAGATGCTATGTGTGGTTTATATTAGGCAATACCAACAACAGTCTCAGGATAAGCTCAAATTTACTGTTACAAAGTAAAATGTAATCCGTGTTTTTTTTTATAGTGTTTCTTATAATTTAACTATAATGCATTTGTATGAACAAATGCTTTTTACCGAATAATAAATCGTAAAAATACATTTAGGCTGATATAATTTTACCCCCGTTTGTATTTATGTCGGATAGAGCTTCGCGATACCAAGCAGAATAAGCAACTAGCTAGTAGCTGTGATAGGAACATTGACGCTAAACGGGACTCTATGCAAATTTAGTCAAGTGAATCAAGTGTAATGAGATTTAACCTCTAGGTTTTCTCAGTTTCCAAAGACTTGTAGAAACAGCTGACTGTTGTTAAAGTATTTTAGACTCTATTAAAGTATAACTCTATCCAACAGTTTTGAGCTTCAAGATAACGCGTTAAAAACTAGAAACAACCAGCTATCTTTTATACGATATCCAATATAGTCAACTACTTAACATCTAGCCTAGACACATTCACAACCAATTAAAAGTGTTTTAAATCTATTAAAAATTAAACATGATTAATTAATAATTTGATCTGACCAACAATTTGTATACAGAGTGTTTCCAAATTGTCTGGACATATTATGTGGACTTTATCCATGGGTTAAGACAAAAATAAAATGCCGTGTAAGTATGGGTGTAATTTTCCTAGATTTCTGTCAGTTTGTGATTTTGAAACAAATATTTTTTATCTTGGGAATTTTTCAAGATTGAAATTTTTAAATTGATATAAATGTGTAGTTTAGTAAGTAAAAATGGCTTAATAAATTTCGTTTCAATATCTCAAGCAGTTTCAAAATGACGTACATTTAATATCTTTAAATCCATATTTTATAAAAACCATAAATACTGATAATGGCTTTTATCATCAAAATGATTCATACTAGGTGGCATACGCAGAGGCATCCACAAAATTTAGTGGAGTCATCAAGGGTTCATAATTATATTGTTTTTGTCATACTGCAGTAAAAACAGTTGTTTTTAATGCATGCGTTGCGGGTCTAAAGTAGTATTTTTAATGTTTAGGGAGTAAAAATAGTTTTTAGCCTCTATGGAGTAAAAATCAACTGTTGTCAACTACGTTGTAAATTTCTATTGTAAACGATTGCATGTATCGAAATATGTATCAATTCATGCTTCGTAATCATTTTAACCTACAGTCTACACTACAGTGTCTTCCCATAGCATATTAGCATTGCCGATACATTAATCCATTCCCAAACTCAACACAGCTCACCTCTCCTACTTCCTTCACCACTTCCTACGTCACGGACCCGTTTTCCTCCCTCCCCATAGAATTTTAGGAATGCAGATACCTTAATCTTATCGTCATAAACAGTTCCCACACTCCGGACAGCTCGCTTTTACTACTTCCTTCACCACATCCTTCGTCGCGGACCCGTTTTCCTCCCTCCCCATGGAATTTTAGGAATGCAGATACCTAAATATAATCGTCATAAACAGTTTCCACATTCCAGACTACTCATCTTTACTACTTCCTTCACCACTTCCCACGTGCCGGACCTCAAGCTAGTGTCGTCATTAGATTATAATTTATGTAAATTACACATTTAGACCAATTTTTATATTCCTATCTTAAAATAAATGCTCAAGATATAGGAAGATTTTAAAATAAATGCTCAACATATAGTTTGATTTTAAAAATCACAAACAGACCGACAGACATAAATCTAGGCAGCCCAAGTAAATCGTATCCAGACAATTTGGAAACACCCTGTATATATATTTTTTATGTGTACCTGGCAAAAAACTATAGTTCTTTTATTATTCAGCATTATCAATTCTTAATAACATACCAAGAATTTCTCAAAAGTGACATAATTAAATAAGGAAGCCCAGAAATATGTAGAAGCAGTAAAAGTAGACGTTCCCATTTCTCAGCCTCGGGAATGTATTTAACCCATTTTTCATTTAAGATCTGACTTTATTGAGGAATTATACTTCTAATAATAACGGCGTAGTTATTTTAGTAATGCAATAAGCTTTTTTTACATTGCCATAAAAAAACATCATCGACATAAAAAAAAATTTTTGAACTCATCTTTTTATTAAAATAATCAACCTTGCACTCTACCGTTAATCAAGAATTATTATTAAGAGGTTTAATTTAAAAATAATTGCTATCGACATAAAATAATTTGTTGCAATTAATTCTAAAAATAGGTAGTCGTGTATTTAAAATTCCAGGTACTGTATTTTTATGTATCTGTAGATTCAATATTTATACGAATTATAAAATAACTTTTTGTATAGAGTTTTTTTGTGTTACAAGACTTAACTGCAATGCGTTGTTAAGGCCATAACACCTTCTACATACGACAACATAAATCTTGGCAAGTGCTTGTGCTGACGTTAAGCACACTGTTAAGTTACGTAACACGTTTAACGATCGAACAAAATATGCCTTTTGTAATTTTATCAGTTACTGTACAATGTGTTCTAGCATTCCAATGGAAAACAAATAAAGGAAAGTAATTTTACACTATTAATATTGAAACGGTTTAAATAATTTTCACTCGTTAATGTATTTCAGTTATGTTTATGTGTTTTAAAACAGAACAACACTTCGTTTATCAATCATTTATTTACGATTCATTCCGATAGTAAAACTAACACTTAATGCAATAGGAAATAAAAGTTAGAGGCAAGAGTAAAAGTATCACACAGTATCTATAAAAACCAGCAAAGTATTTGACGTGAATTTTTAGTTAAATATATACACTGTTTTATATTGTGAAAACATGTTTTGTTATAAACACTTTAGAAGAAAAGGTTGACCATTCTTTTATTAAAAACATAAACAACTTGTGGTATAAGGAGTTTCATTAACAGAGTTCAGTTGTTACTTAAAACCACCCAACGATCTATTGCTAATTTTACTTTACGAACAGATTTGCGATGAGGTAGAAGACGGTATTGTTGTACTGAATTTGATTTAAGGTTTGGTTAACAGCACTTATTTACAGTACCACGGTATTTACAGGTTTACCGGTACTTTCCTGTTAAAGGGAACATTCATTATTATCGATGATTTTTTTCGATGTATCGATATTAACAAATTGAAACATATCAGCTGACAACTACGATAAATATTGTTCAGTATATGAAACTGTAAAAAAAAATAACCTAACATAACTAACCAAACTTGCTGTAAAATTTAAAAATTCCGTGTTTAACTTGCCTTTTCTATTATCAAACCCAAACGGAAGTTTTAAATGGTACAGCAAGTTTGGTTGGTTATGTTAGGTTAGCTTAGAACAGTTTCCTTTCTTAATCCATATAGACTATTTTAGCCTAAACAAGATCAGTTAGTTGTTGTAAATTTGTAATGGATCTGATCGGAAAACAAAAATATAGATATATCGAAAAACATCATCGATAATAATGAATGTTCCCTTTAACAGGAAGGTACCGGTTTACCTATGTATGCAGAAAATATGTTACCACTTTCGCTTTTGAAATATTTATGATTTATGATATTTTTGAAATGGACATTGGAAGCTACATACGGACTCAATTAAGTTACTTTCATAATACAACCATTGGTTTGTTTCTTTACCTAGCCAACAGATTGTTAAAAACTGGTACAGTTATGTGTTCAAAATTGTATTACAACCGAATTTGGCAATTAGTATTTTTAATGTCTGGTATTTCCTTACGGAACCAATCGAATGCTTTAATTTTAACGAAAAAAATATAAATTAAACAATTTCATTTTTTGTGATATGTAAGTGATTCCTGATTTTATTATAAAGTGCACGCAGTGGTATTTTAATTTTATTTATTAAAATTTAAAACTTGTATTGAAATAGCGAAAACCCTTAAAACAGTTTAACACTTTCTAAAAAAAACTGTCAACCAAAGTCTCCATCAATCTATATTTAATTATCATCCCTCTCGAATGCTTTATATAAGCTTTATATGCATAAATACTTTATTCTATACATCAATAATTTAAAACTTGTATTATATTGTATTCTGATTCTATTATGTAATCTTAAATTGATTATAATTGACATTATAGACGTAAACTAACATAGTTCAACACTACCTCTCTTGGTAAATATGGATTTTCCCTCTTCAAAAAGAAAGTCAAGTCTAACTACAAGTGTTGGAATACGTGCTCCTCCAATATTGGATTAGCCTCGAGAATAATATAGATTTCAATACAAGTTTATTTGGTTTACAAACAATAGATTCACGATGTCTTAACGAATTGCACATTGAAAAGATTATGTATTATAATTGTAATCTTTGTGTTTTAAAATAACTATACCCCCCACTATGAACCCTAAACTATGAGGTAAACCGATGCCCATAGGTGTAAAAACTTCTTCTTAAAGCCAAACGAACTAATACTAAAACAGAAAATATTAATTTTATATAAATTTTAAAGACAAAGACGTTTCTTGACATTTATAACCAAGGAGGAAATGTCCAATGTGACGTGTACAGACATTAGTTGTTTTAATTATACTTATATACTGATAATAGCTAAACCATAGATGGTTTATATGCTAAATATGCTAAAACCTCTTCAAAACCACAAACTAAATTCCAGCCACAACTTCTCAAACTTCTTCTTGCAGTTTAATAATAAAGTTTCTGACACCATGTTGAAAATTTATGGCTTGAATTATCTACATCAACAATTTAATTAGGAGGGAAACTTGTTCACCCACTTGTTTATACATTTCGTTTCATATTTATTTTGTTTTTTTTTAGTTACAAAATATTCTAATTTTCTATACACTCTACGGACCAGATCTATGTTTTTCTGAACTAAATACATTTTTTTGCTGTGTATACAAAATCTGGGAAATGACATGAACGTGAGAAAGCAATTCAACACGAAATTAAAAACAGTGTATCGCTTTGAAATATGTATAGATATAAAAAAATGAAATATCTATACGGAATAACTCGCGTTTTAACAGTTTCCCAGGAAAATATATCTCTACCCTTAGGAAAGAAAATAAATACATATAACCTACCTTGAAAAATGTTACATTTAGTCTTACTCGACTCTGTAGATTTAGACGTTACAATAAAACTATGCCTGGAGGAATTCCTAATATTGGAAGCTTTTAAAGAAAACTATCACGTAATGTGAACAGTGCTTATTAAACGTCGAGAAGGAAACCGTTCCTCTAACAATGTGTTATGGAATGTGGTCCAGGAATAAACACTGCAAATAGTCAGAGTAAGAAGCTTAGTAGTATAATCATACTCGTCATACTCAGTTGATCAACTATCTGTTTATTTACATAAATTAGTTTAAAATGTCAATTAAGTATGATAGAGTGGTAATTTTAACAATGAGTGGGCAGAGGTCAATTAAAATTACCAAACTAAGATGTCCACCAAACAAAATATTTTGCTTTTGTTTAGGTTGTCGCAGATATTTCCACTGACCTTTTATGGCTGTGTTAGGGAATCACACGGATTTAAAATCCTCCATATGTATTTTAAAATAAAGGGCAAATTTAGACAGTATGTCTAAATAAAGGAATTTTCTTTATTGATTTATCAAAGAAAACACTGACTACAATAGATAAATTGGAAATACATTGATAGTCAAGTTTTTCCATCAGAAGTTCACCGGTTCGAAACTGTGAAAAATCAGTTGCTATCATTTGAACCTGGACCCAACTGTCCTTGAACTTTAGTCATTACCTAAACTACACAGACCCACTCACTCCATTCTGCACTCATATCCAGCTCACCTTAAGAGTGCATCTCTGCCCCAAAAAGTTTAAATTAAATTTTCTCAAACATTTATATTTTACATGAATACTGTATACAACTTTTATACTTTTTGAAGGTTTAGATATTCCAGTGAAGCCGAAAATCCAATACATTGGTATAACTGGCATTTCAGCTTATTTACTTTATCGACTATTCAAATGTTTGCTAGATTCACAAACGTCATTTCAAAGCCTGTCACTGGACATATCTCTCTGGCCATTCATCGATCGTAAAATCCATTCATTCCAAATAGTGCCGATGTCTATGTTTTCTTGGGTTCATTAATAAAAACACGTAAAAATTCTGATAAGTAAAGTTTTTTTACGAAAGTGTCATTACAAGCTATATCTACATTCCACTAAACGTTTAACAAACAAATACTCAGTCGTCAACTATGTAGAGATTTCATAACAAGTAAAATAAATATTTGACACCATGATAACCATACTAACAACAAAAAGTAATTATTGGATAAAGAAATAGTTACTTTTAAATATTTGCCAACAATAAGCAAAACGCTAATGTAAATTACTATGACTATTATTCATTTCGTAATAAATTTCCAAAGGAAGCGATTTACAAATATTTAAACGGCGTGTAATTGTATAACATCACTTTGAAACGACGATGCAATGCACAAGCAAAGGCCCATACTTGTGGTGACTATGTTTAAACTAGGTACACTATTACAACGCTTGTGATCAAACTATCATTGAATCAGTTGCATTACCTAGCTTTATAGCAGTATGCAACGTCATAGTCTGGTGTAGTTGTAGCAGATGAATTATAATAGTACACTCATGAATTATATAGCATTTTGCAATAGCTAGGCTACAATATGTGAAATATCTCAGTTTATTGTCAACTTGCTTTAATTTATATTTAGCTGCGTAATATATTAACCATAAAAATGACCAAAAGGAATTAATTAAAATGATTGAATGAAGGATGTAAAAATATTTGCGATTTTATATCCAAACATACCTTTTAACTTCCAAAAACGATTTAAAAACTGTAAAATTATGACGCAGTCTCAGCGACAACGTGAGGCTTTTACCAAATTAGTCTCGCTCCAGCCAACATTGTGGTCAATGTAGCACACACCTAAGACCATTAACACATTACTGTAAATTACAACCAGTTAAAAGTTCTCTATAACGTACAGCTAAAACACGTCGGTCACCTTTTAACATCGGTTGGTATTCAATTTAATGTTACAGTATTGACTGATAGGTTTTTATTTATCATCCTCATTTGAGCCCTCTTAATTAATAGTATGGTTGATTACATGGTACATCTTAAAATACTCAGACTGTGACAAACCTTGTGTTTCGCTCTATACGAATGCAAGAAATTGGGTACACATTACTTCGAGGCCAACAAGATACCGGTACCTTATACCTCAGGGCTCGCACGGTTTCTAGAAATCAGCTCTTCACGACCTAAACTGCATCCCGGTGAAGTTCGGGCTTCTTGGCACGGATAATACCCTGGATGAAATATTATAAACAGGTGCGGGGCCTGTCCTTAAGTCGGCAGAATATGCAATCAAATTGTATCAAAAGTTATAAAAAATTAAGCTAAATGGTTAAGTCATCATTAAAATACACACTTAGGCAATAAAGTCTATAATCCTAATAAATTGTTGTAACTTCTTTCTATGTGACGCATTTAGTTTTATCCGTTTAATCTGTTACCAAACACAAAAAAATTTATCGACTTGAATGTTATTTATAATTGTGTGTGCATTTTATCGGAACAATATCATGGCTATACCTACTAGGTCTTATTATCTATACCACGCTATTCACCGCTCTTTTTGTAGCATTTTCAGAACAATAGAGGCTGTTAACAAATAAGGATAAAGACTCTCCACACACGATAACACATAAGAGTCTAGATAAATTACTTGCTTTTGTTCAGCCATAATGAGCTCAGTAACTCTCTGCATTACTAAGGACATCTTGTTAAAAAAAGATACATTTATTGTATCAAGACATTTGTAGTGCTTTTGAAATAGAAATTTGTTATTACCTATTATAGTACATATTACAATGGATTTTTTTGTTCTAATGACAAGGGGAAAGCTCTGTATTTTAGATTATTCTAAGTTAGTCCACAATGATTAAAATTAAAAGTATCTTTCATATTATAATACAGTTTAGGTTTAAATGTAAACTAGTGTACCTGTTGCTCAAATTCGAGCAATTGTGAAGCATTACAGGCGTTATTTTAAAACGAAAAAACGGTCATAATTTCCGATGACTTTATAAAAGTCGACTCAAAGATTATGGAAATACTCATGATGTACACAACAGTTAGATATAATCAAAACTGTTGGTAAATATTTTATCTTTTTTCAAAAGCTGATCTTTTTTAGAGTTTTCTGACACGATGCAGAAGAAAATTGAGTTTAAAATAAGAAAAAAACAATGCAAATACTTCATTTTGACGAATTCAGTAAATCACAATTTAAATATTAACAGCTGTTTCATTAAAAAGTAGTGTGAAATTGTACATATCTTCATAATGTAAACAAATCTGCTGATGGGGTTTTAAAGGCCTCTGGGGCAGAGCCCCAAGGAAATTTACCTCGTTTCTCTTTTGATGGCTCATCTACAGACGAAGCCCTTTCTTTAGACACCTCTACCGAGTTTCTACGCCCGGCCGTTCTCTCAAAATAGCTGTGACAAAGAAAAACAGTTTCAAATTAATATATAGATTTAATAAAAAAAAAACATTATTTGATTTTGTTTTAAATAATTGAAGTTGCAATTTTAAATTTATAATAGTCAAGAAACGAAGTTCTTGACGAAACGACCAATTCTTGAGTTCTTGAGTTGTGTTGAAGTTCTTGAGTGGTTTGAGAAACGAACGATTTGTTACCTGCTGGAAAAAATTTTGATAAGAAAAGTATTTCTAGAAACTTCCTTATCACTGGTCCAGACAGAGCGCATGCTAGGTCAGATAAGGGTAGAATGTTCCAGAACTTACGAACTTATATAAGGGTGCTTCATTAGTACAAGTGTATATAGAAACACCAAGAAGTCCTGGAAGTGGTTCACTCTACTAAATGAAAATGAAGTAGTTTAATATTATTGTTCTATTCACACAATAAGGAAAAACGCATCACCTCACTTGTGTCTGTAAACCATACTGATTTACCGGACAAGTTGTGCACTGATTCAAATCTAGGGTCAGATGACACACAATAAATAAAACTAACGGAGCGTTTCATGGCCCGGCATCAGCACAAATTGGGTAGTAAGGGTAGTAAAGCATGAATTGAATCTAGCATTTCAGCTGTAACGTTTGTACGCTTTGACTTGCTTTTTAACCGACTTCCCCACTACCAACAAAAGGAGGAGGTTCTCAATTTGTTTGTGGCGATGTTTTTTTTTCTATGTATGTTCACCAATTTCTCTGTGATTCTTTTACCGATCAGTGTGGTTCCACCACCAAAATAACCAGGAGAGTTTCTATTAGGTACCTTATATATTATGTTTAAGTATAATATTTGTTTCGGTGAAAAATTCTGAAAACCTTAAATATTCAACATTTATTTTGTTTACATTTGTGCAGATTGTTTGCATTTGTGCAGAGAAGGCAATAAATAATAATAACATTCCTACAGCTGTTAGTTGAAACCATTTAAATGAAGCTACAGACAACTCTTCATGAAACAGTTGCTTCATATTGATCAATAAAATATTTCTTGCCATGGAGCCTAAATGAACTACATTGAGAAAAATGCATTTTGTTTTGGTTGCGGTACTATAAAACATGTATTTTAACGTTTGACCTGATTTGTGTATACAGTAATTCTGTTTTTAGTATTGTATATTCTGACTTACAAAAACATATATGTTTCAGTGAATAGCTGTATGATATTGACAAATAAAGGTGTACTGTGAAAACCAAAGCATTCGTAAAACAGGTCTAAATATAAATTAAATGCAATTATTCCTTACACGACCTAAGAAGTGTGACAGTGCATAATCGTCAATTGTCTTAAAAGTGTTAAATATTTTAATTACTAAACATGCATTTGCAGGTGTGGAATGTTTATTGATATTCTCTACCCAGTTACTATATCATATCAATACTATTATGCCTGCTTCGGAAAGTCCTAGAGCAAGATGATTTGCAATCTCGATGAGGCTATATCTTGATCAAACAAAACCACCTACATGGCTTGCACCACTTTTAGCTGAACCAATCTTTCATATACATTTTTCATTTGCAGATGTGGAATGTTTATTAATATTCTCCACCCAGTTACTATAAAACATCATTATTTTATCATAATTTGGGATTTTTTAGTGCTGGTAGCTGAGGAATAACTTTCATATTGTTCCAAAAGGCTTGAGACGTTACTGTATTTCTTTTTATAATGTAGAGGTACACCGATTGCAGGAAACGATGATGTCTGACATTTCAATGTATCTAGAAAAGACAATTAGTTTTTCATTAAACCTAATGTAATGACAACTCTTTCTTTCTTAAGGAATATCTAAAAATGTTTATTTTCATTCCCATTGATTATGTAACCTGAACAGGTGACTCAAGCAGTTTTAAAATAATGATTGTTCTGTGGAACTTTTGATTGTATCAAACAGTTTTGCTTACCAAAAAACCTCAAGTAATTAATATATAAAAAATTATACAGTCACTAAAAATCATGAAATAATTTATTTTTGTAAAAAAATACAACCGACTTCAAAAGCTCTAAAAAGAATGAAATAATTTCAATAAAGTAAACTTTTGTATTAGGCAAGCTCACGTATTTCAAGTCGGCGCTCAAACTGCAAATATGATTGAAATTAAATATTGTGTGTGTATTTTTAAAATCAATAAATTGTAGCTGGATAACATTAATATATAAAAAACACACTGAACTGTTTTGTTTATATTAAAGGAAATATTTTCTTGTATTTTATGTTTACTTCAGAATAAATGCATTATGAAAATAACACACACAAATGTTCTATATGAATAGGAAAATAATTTAGTTTGATATTATGATAGGGAAAAGAAGCTAGTTTAGTATTAAAACGTTACTTTTCTTAAGTTAGAAACATTTTAATGCGTTATAATCTTTTTAAAGATACTCGTTAATACCACTATAATGCCGATCTCTGATTACGGTAATAAAATAACACTTAACGCATAACTATGAAAAAGACATGCAGATTAACACCTTTAGTTATAGTCACCTGCAATATGGACACCCTCTTTCAATTTTGTATCAAAAATCATCATAGAGCCGCGCCGACTTAAAATACGTGAGCTTGCCTAATACAAAAGTTTACTTTATTGAAATTATTTCATTCTTTTTAGAGCTTTTGAAGTCGGTTGTATTTTTTAACAAAAATAAATTATAGTGTTTAGTTGTTTTAAATGGCGTATTGAATAGTTTTGAAGGTGACCCATGTTGAATAAAGCAGCTATGAGAGATAACCTCACACAACTTTGGCTAACTACTATAAGTGATTGAAGCTAACAGTAAATTAATTACTTTTCATCACTACATACAGAAAGTAGTCATTCTTGATAACAGCTGATGTAATTGTTTCCCAGGCTCTACTTTTTAGTAAAGGAAAAACTATCAGCTGGAAAATCACTACGCACGCTAGTGTTCGTTTACAATTAATTTCTATTATTGAAATCAGCAGATTTTAATGTTTAATAATACAAAATATGAACAGACTATGCATAAAGTGGCTTTGCTGTGTTTTTGGCTTGTATTTTGTGTTTATTACACAATTAACGGAACCTGAACTTATACTTCTAATATTCGCGTTGTTATTTAGGCTTGCCAATACCGTCTGCTTTTATTTTTCTATTTAAATTATGTTATTTAGGAAATATTATAATTTTAATGTTACTGAGGTCTGTTATTCTGTATATGAGTATTTTTGCGACGTGACGAAAAGCGAAGTTCGTAACTTGTACCAAAAGTGATTTTCCGGCACATGCCCCAATTGTTTCCATCTTAAGCTTCGCCTCGTACATGTAATTAATTTGGTGTTCCTGTGTTCGGCTTTGCATCACACATAAAACTTGAGCACACCCCCGGGAAATGGAATTACTGTTACAATTAATGAAATATACTATTCCCCAACTATGGAAACTTCTTCGGCAACTTCACCAATACATTTATAAATCCTCACTTTTAAATTAGGATAGCATAGTTCCTTACCTTTTGCGAAGAAAATTAAATAAAACTTGTGACACTAAACCCCTTTAACAAAATGTATTAATCGTGGTCGTAATCAAATACTATTACGATCCCTTTGATCTCTGATTAAATGAGATTTCAAATTTGTAATTATATAGTTTTAGAAAGCGTTAATATATCTAATATAATAATTCACGTTGGCATATACAACACTATAGGAACCTAACGAACATAATTTAATATACATGTACTCAAATACTCCAACTTATTTATCGAAATGTATACAAAATTTATTCATGAATACAATACAAAATAAAATGTATACAAGCCAAAGTATAAAATAGAATATAACAGGTCGCTATATTATTTCGTTCGGATTTAAAACCAATTTAAATAAGATAACATATGTTTACTGTTAGGATAAACATGGCTATCAAATACAATAATTCTTTCTATTGTTTTTATTAATACATAATTTCACAACTTAAACTTATACAAGAGATAAATGAATGTAAAAATAAAACCCAATTTTATATCAATCAAATAAGCTCAAAAATAAATAGTGTATTATTCTGTAATGGATGAAAGGTAATTTTAATAGCTACTTGAGTAAAGCGTGTATGTTCAATGTAAACACCCCATTTAACTATTAACTAGAAACCCCACACAACGGTCTAAATACGTACTAAAGCAAAACCACGACTCGAGTGAACGTAACTTCGGCAAGGGTCCTTGAAATACCTACATAGACCATTCCCTATACACGAGGTAAATACGCGGTATCCACAGATTATTATAACAACTAAAATAACTTTAGAAGAGGACTTAATCAAAAACATAATTTACAAAATGAATAAAAAATATCTTTGTTGTTAACATTTTGGAAATATACTGTTTAGGTGCAAAATGTGTGCTGAGACATAAAAATAGTGGTAAGTAGGGACTTGGGTTGTATCGGTTTAAATGTTTGTGATGTGGTTGACTATTCTAGTATCGGAAAAACTTACAAAGGAGACAAATTCAACTGCTGGGAGCCCCAAGGGGAATATTAAATAGGTTTCACTGCAACATATTTGTGTTGATATTTTATAAAACTCTACTTGGTTATACTACATTTTAAATCAATGTTGCAATCGAATAACCGTGTCCTTCATACAATCTAGTTTTAAATTGTACATACCCTACTAGGAAAAAGTGTACATACTAAAGTGTAACGTTTTATGTTGACCATGGGAAAAAGAAGCCAATTAAGTAGTCGAATTTATACATAGGGGACCCCTTAATAGTATTCATAGTAAATACGTATTATCTTAAGTGAATGACTTTACTCACAATTTAGTGGTCAGAAGATAACAAATTATTCTTTTATTTCAGCTATGCAACGCAATGTGTCACTAAACATTGTTGAAAATCATGGAACTTGCCGAAACTGTATGTTTTAGCTAAACAACTTTTTTAAAGAAATGTGTACATTTCAATTTAAAATAATCTAATATTTTAAATTAAATCTTACCTGTTACTGTTTTATAAACTAACCTCAGTTATACAAGATGGGAGTTTGCTTCTGGTGTAGATCGTTAGTAGTTGCAAACAGGCCAAGCTCTTCTATGATAAATTGCTTTAAGCCAGCTTGAGGTGAGGGCTTATATGAGTTATTGACAATGTAACAAACCCCTTGTAAACATAAACGTATTAGCTCCATCACTAATTATAGTATTATCACATAAATGTATATAATAGTTATATATAAATTTATACAATGATCATACTGGGGTTTCAACTGTTTTCATAATATATTTGTATTTACTTGGTTATTTAAGAACTGAAGAAACATTATAACACTACTAGTAATATTTTCTTCAGTCCTTAAACAACAAAGTAAATAGAAAAATATTGTGTTAACAGCTGAAACCCCAGTATGACTATTTTTTTTCTCTAGTGCAACAGAAGAAAACAGTGAAATAGCAGAATATTTATAAAATATATTAGCCTTTTAATTATAAGGTCTACAAACTCCACGTCTGAAGTAAGCTAACTCCTAGAAGCTTAGTAGACTAGAAACTCGTGAATGACAATGCTCACAAATATCCAAACAATCTATTATTGTGTTATTAACAATATATTGTTTTTCTTGTGTTAATGATTTTGTTTCCTTTTTCCACTACTTTAATTGGCTTAATAGACTTAATAAATTATTTCATTATTTTTATAACGTAAAACCTTTTTTGCTTTACACCCATTTATGCTTCACGTGGCATGGTAGCGAATAAATTAATAATTACATGAGTATCAATTGTGATTCAAAGAAAATAATCACTTATCTCAGCTATATAATGTTTTATACATCACAGAAGACAGTACATTACAATGTTATACGACTGCAGGTTGCATGTTTCCTTACTTCCATATAATCACACATCTCTACGTGTGTAGCCTTAGAAGTGATTTAGTTAAAATATCACCAGTTCTACGGTTATTCTGCACGCTCAATGGATGTTATGTGGCGTTTATTGTATTACAGCCACTTTCCTCTATACCATTTACAGATTTTTTCTACAATAGTGTATTTTAACATTAAAAATACACTAAGCTGGATAACGATAGTGCTTTTCATTTAAAGATAACCTATCAAAACGACTTCCAGTTTTTTTATCTCTGCTAATGTAAATAAACAGCTTTTTAGAAAGTGCATGTCTCATTTTATGTTATTCACGCAAAACAACACGAAACCCCATCTTGTCCAAGGTTTAAAACGTTGTTGCTCCAATACGAGTAAGTAGGCTAGGAGAAAAAAAGTCGCAATAGTGAAAAAATCATAAAACCGCAATCTAATTCTAAGACCCCACTAAAATACAGGGTGCTCAATAAGGAACTTTATAGTTAGCCACCATATTGGAAGATGGTAGCCATTTCTAAAACAATAAACTTACTTTTTGAATGTGATGAAAAACTAGATGAAGTCCTTTATTAAAGTTTACTCTACATGTAACCTAATGGTTTCTCAGGTACTAAGTGTGCATTGTTAAGCTATTGACTTTGTATGTATATGCCATACATTAGCTGGCCTACACAGTCAAAGGCTTTATCCCTTTGGGCAAACAACGACATATAAGTTACGTGTTCAGCATTGTAAATGATTCTGCAAAACATATTTGTTGTTCCATATAATATAACGTGACGAGCATATCGGTAAAAGCTTATCTTTTATAATGAACCAATATTTATTCATATAAAGGGTGTCACACGTAAAGTGCCTCAAATTGATTACGGAAAATCGGCCTAACGTACAAGGATGAAATAAAATTATTTCCCGCTAAATAGACCCCAAGAAAAAACGTTAAAATATTTTTTCCCAAAACAGAGTAAAACAGAGCCAAAAACTGAGGGTCACTAGCTCAAATCTTGGAATTTTAAAATGTATACATCTGTCATGTTATACGTCATTTGAAAGGTATTTAAAAGACAAACATTTTGGCGAAAACATAAATTAATTATCTTTTTCTGTTTCAAATTGGTGGTAGTTTTTTGAAGTTTTTAATACTCTGTGTTGACTTGGGTCATAATCCGGTGGTCAATAAAATAACTATTTTATTGTGAGGTGAATAAATTTAATTCTTATAAAATTTGTGGCAAATGACAAAATTAATTTTAAATTTGAGATGATATAAAATTTGAAACAGAAGATTTACTTTAGGTACCATATTAAGACTTTTTTCTATTTATTACTACAATACCAGCTTTGAAGAAAAATTATACAACACACGAATTAATTAATATTTTGAGTTTGTTCAAAGGGAAAAGTGGCATTATTTGTAGGTTTCTAATGGCTATACGAATATTAGAAGCAGTGGAAATCAGAATACTTGTTCCTTCCCATATCTAAGGATGACGGTGGATAATAATAAAAATTAATAATCTTCAAGTTTCGAAAAAAAATCACTCCATTACTATTACTACATTGATTTTTACAATGATTATCCTCAAAAAAAGGACCTGTAGACTGGACAAAACCAACTTTTCTCTCATTGAAAAACAACGTGTGGTACAAGGAATTGCATAAGAACGTGCTGCTTTGTCACGTACAACTTCTCAGCCTATTGCGACAGTCTGTTTCCAAGTTAAATCCAACAAATATGTCCACTGTTGTTGGACGAGACCGAAGAATCATTCCTACACAATTTCACTTTGTATGGAACAATAACACGGGAATTTTGATTGCAGATAGCTCAACTAATGTTGAAAACTCTAAGTGCCTCTACGACTCTGGTTTAACATAATACATTTGATTTAAATACTCTACTACACAAATTAAGAAATGTTTTGAAAAAAGTAAAAATTTTAATATAGTTACATATTGCTTACTTTTCGTCAAAAACCAGAACGGATTTTTCAACATTATAATTTTATAAAGATAGTTTTATTTGAATAAAATCAACGTTGATTTAAAAAAAAATAATAATAATTTTATACGTTTATTGCATACAAATAAACTCCTAATTACTCCCAAAGATACAAATATTTGTTTTATGGAGAGCGGAAAATAACTGTTCAAGAATGCGGGCACGTAATACAACAGTGGTTATTAAAAGACACAGAACGTTACAGTATTTAAAACAGCTTTTCTCTGTAGCATACAAAAATTCGCGAATAATTGTATGTTTTATTGCTTTAAATATTCTTTTATTTATAGTTTAGAAATGTTTGAAACATTTTAAAGTTGTCAATCAAACCTATTTTAAACATAGTCAGTATTTGACCGAATGTGAAGTTGATGTTTCAGATTTCTTTTGATCTAAAAATTGCAAACGTATCTTCCTCTAAAATTTCGATGATTTAAGCAACATGTATTCATTTATGATACACCCTTCAGAAAACTATTCCATACTTACTTTTATAATATTTTGCCTCTATTTTCAAAGCTAGACAAATACTTTACTGCAATACCCTCTTGTACGATACTTTAGAAGTCTGGCGAAGCTTACTAAACACTGTACACCAGCTCCATCGATTGTAATTAACATTGCTCCTCAATTACCGACATTGTCACTAGTGATGGATAAACTAACATGTGATGGATCAGCGTGAGGTAGAAAAGCCAATTACATCAGCTGTCATGACATTGATAAGCGCAATCAGTGTCACGTGGTACATTGAGGTAGAATAAATCAAGAAATCAGCTGTTGTTGATCGCAATGGTTAATGATAATTTTGTGTCGTTTAGACTGACGAGGAACGTTACCGCGTGTGTGTTTGATATTGCTGTGATTTAGAATATTAGATGGATATGTTACTTTAGTAAAAGATAGTATATTTTCGTTGCGTTTGATATTATGGTGGGGATTTTCTACAAACGTAAAAGATTACAATCTAATTACGATGGAGCTTATTCGTTATACATTTGTAACTGTAATTTATAGCTGGCTTTCACCATTAAAATACATTCATTGTATCAAAACAAGTCTACGAAAATGGTTACAGTAACTTCATACGTTTACAATGCTTATTTGTAACAAAAAATCAATTCGTAAGAAGAATTTAAAACTCAAGAAGATACTTGCAGTAAAAGACTAAACCACGTAAAATTTAAAATTATATCTTAAATGTTAAAGATCAGTATTTTTTTATGCAATGTAAAAGCTTAAAATTTTTCGTTTTGTGTAGAGAAACAATATGTTTAAAATGTAGGCATTGTTCTTTGTGCAGAATCCCATAAGTGCCCTCTTACTACGTGCTTAGTTTCTGAATCGTCTTTTAAGAAACATCCAAAAAGGTTTTTATCCATTGTTAAGCCATATAACTTTCATTACTTACCTGACCAACATTAACTTAACGGGCAAAAGTAATCTCTAAATAAAATCGAGTTAACTGAGTCTACCAATATTGTAGTCCTATATTTTTTCTTATATTTGTTTCAGTCTTTGCCATCTTAAAATAAAAAAAACCAATACGAGTATAAATGTTTATTTAAAAAATATCACACCCTACTGGGAATCGTTTTATGTTGTATAAATACAAATATTTGTATTTAACCTTAAGTTTTGTATTACTTAATTGACAATGAAAAAAATCGCATGGACCTGTACCATTGGATTTTAAAAATGTAATCAGATTTGACATTTACGTGAACGTTACTATTGTAGTGAGTCACATCACAAATTCCGAAGTTATCTTCATCACTCGCCTGAATGACGTCATGTCGTCGATTGGCTTTAAACTGTGTTTCAGTGTTGTCACAGTTTAGGTCAATACTAAATAAAATTATAAAATGTTATCATTAGCACTTGTTAAATAAAATCAACATTGATACCATACTAACAGAGTACCCGGCCTTCATACAGGCTTGGTATATATTTTTAACATGCTTATAGCATTTACCCAAACTTTATGTTTGCGATGATAAGACGTAGAAGGAAAATGTCGTTCTTCAAATTGACTGTATGATATAGTAAAACATCTACAAAGCTTTAACTTTTTCAATTTTTTATTTCATGTAAGTGGTGAAACTTATTCGCCTACTAAGTACTAAACATGTAGCTGATACACAAATGAAAATACTTTAACGATAAGATTTAATTTTTAAAAAGGTACTCTGACATAAAAGATTGCATTAACTTCAAAGCTCTACCTTTGAAGTACCGTAAAGGTAAAGGAATCTTACAATCTTGGCTAAAAGGTACTTATGGTTTGGGTAAAACCATAAGTACCTAACGCTAACGGAAATATCCCTATTGTTACACAAATTGCATTAATGGAAATTCAATGAAAATTATTTCTTCGTTATTCATTTCACTTATATTTTTTCAAATAGAAAAATAATGTTGGTTCATAGTTCAACAAAAAAGCAATGAATATTAGATAAAAATGACTTTATCTAAGGATTTAGAGTACAATGTTTCAACTGTTATGGAAGGATTTGTGACTAATAGACTGCATTTTAATCACGTTCTCGTTCCTAATAAGTTGAGCTAAAGCTACGATTACATCTGTTACACTAGACACATTTGCAACTCAAACCACATTTAATTGTTGTGTACAACATTGTTTAAAAATACGTCATTTTACTTTATTTATTCTTTGATTTTTATTCTATTTATTCTTTAATAATAATGTGAAGAATCTTTAAGGATTCGATCGACAAGCGTGCTTTACTTAAACCCTACAAACGGCTGACGCAAAACCTGTCCCTTTAAATTAGTTGTAGACAAAGAGAAGTTGGATTGGAGCTTGAAAAACATGTCTTTCCAATTAACTTCTCTTTGAGAACTAACTTCTGACGGCCTACTCCCCCGACAAGCTTACAATGACAAGTTCCTTCTCAGAGTATTTTAAAATATCATTTTTATCAGCACTAGGAAAATACATATGGCAATAGTTCCTACAGCGTTGTAGTGAAAAAACAATGTTTTCGCTCTAATAACCGATAACATAGTGGGCTACTTTAAAATCCTTTAAACCCTAATGAAATATTATGAGCTATGACACTAAAAGTGATTGGTGCTGAGAAACCTTTCATACTAGGATTTACCTATTGCTTGACCATTTGCTGTTCTTTAATTTTAAATTATATATCGGGGAACAATATCAAAGGTATCTTTGATCGATCAATAATCCGTATCGACTGTGTTTCAATAATCTTCTAGACAGTGAACAAAGCAGTTAGTAGTATAGGTTTGGGTGTTACTAGCCTAGTATAGTATAGTAGGTAGCGTCTAGGACCTCGGTGGAAGGACGGGTTGGATTCCCGGCACATCCATAAAACGTGTTTGGACCACTTTACCTTAAAAGTGATAATCTAAAACTAGTTTATACTCATTTTAAAATGCCTCTGGCCTATAAAAATCAAAAGACCCAAACAAAATCAAAACAATCTTTACTGGAGGTGTTAAATTACGAAATAAATCTCGTGATTCAAGACAGTAAATTGTTTCAACTTTGGCGTTGTCAACAAAACGCACGAAACCTCAGAAAAGGCACTGAATAAGCCAATATTGCGTAAGCCGGATCCAGATGAAACATAGAACCGATAAAGAAAGTAAATGGGGTTCTTTTCCTTCCTACATCTCAGAAGTTTTTACTTTTAAGACTACGAAGGAGTAAATTTTCTCTTCCAAATCTACCCTTGGAATTTATTAAAACATATTTGTCAACATATCGTATTCACCTAATTCACTTCATTTAATTTCGAAGTAGATATATAACTATTTAATATTACATTTTTAAGTACTTTGTGAAATGTGTAAATATAAATATACAGTATATAGAGTATGCTATATTTCAGTTTTAATATCTTGTATACAGTAGAACCTTGATAACAAGACTCTTATACAAGACGTTTTATCAAGGTTGACTTCTTATCGAGGTTTGTAATAACATAAAAATTAGGGGGAAAATAATTTTAAGGGGATTTGAAAATGACACTTGTTATCAAGGGCGACTTGTTATCGAGGGTCTTCTTATCAAGGTTTCACTGCAATTCAATTTGTATAAATTTGTTAATATAAACGTGTGATGAATTGATCTACTGTCTTAGATTGCAAGGCGTGTCAAACACAATATAATATTTATTATAATAACTAATCAAAAATGTTTATTAATATTGTGATGAGGTCAAGATTGTTTGTTTATTATCTGGACGGTATATTTGAATGTATAACAAACGTATATGTGTCGAAAATACCTAAACGCAGATGTACTATATTAGCATTTTTACAATTGCAGTAAGATATAAATTTTAATGCAAAAATCTGAACTCAGCTAAAATGTGGATTTTAATATTCTCATTATTTCAGCTTCTTGTTGTCCCGAGAAAATTCAAAATGTTTGTGGTTGTGGCTGTACGCCAAACGGTACGACATAAGTTTTGCAGTGGAAATTAACGACTATTCTCTGTTGTTGAAAACAGTAAACAAGTTTTTATATGAGTCACTAGGTATTATTTTAGTGATGCAAATTCATAATATTACAACTGACTGGATTGTTTGAATTTACAAGGAAAGACAGGTTGAACTATGTTTTCACTTTTTTATAAGCTTTCACGAATTCAGGAAAATAAAAAATATAATTTGCTAAATACAATTACAGTATTAGCCAAAATAAACAGTACTGAAATACTTTTAATAATTTTAATGGTAATACTTTTATTTTATGTATAAATTTTAACAATACATATAAGTCAAAGGAAGCAAAATCGGCTAAACACGGGTAATAACATGTTCAATATGAGCCGCGTTCAGTTTGAGGCAACACTCGTACCGTTCTTGTAGGTTTTGCACCATTTTTATGAATAGGGGTTGTTCCATTCTCCTAATACACATGGTTATTTTTTCTTTGAGTTGAACGATGGTAGATGGTGGGTCCTCTCGGAAGATGTTTTCTTTCAACATTCCCCACACGTAAGCATCCGGTGTTGTAAGATCGGGGGAGTGGGCTGGGTAAGGAAAGTTTGAAGCTTGGACCACCCGCACGTCCAATTCCGTATGAGCGAAAATAATGCTCTACGATAAAAGTTTTTTCTAAAGTTGTTAGCACCATATTAACAAAAACTAACCTCAAATAAGAAAGAAGTAATGAACGCAAAGCCGTGGCAACAATCACCTATTGAATCAGCTGATCAAGAAGGCAACTACAGCTGATTCAGTTTCAGTACTGTTTATTTTGGCTAAAGGTCGATTCACACACATCAGTTACGGCACGTCACAGTAAAGTCACTTCAGGCACGTCACAGTTAACAAAAATATTCTTTGATGGATTTTCTATTGCACTATCTACACTCATCCGTTGCAGTCCCGTCAGTCACTCTGCTGGCATCCGTCAGTCAATTTCGGATTTCTTTCCAACGATACTTTTAGATTGTTCGGACGCCTGACGGAACTGTTTGAGGTTAGAAAATAGTGTTATTGTTATTTAAATGGTTGCGTTTGTATTTTGAGTACTGTTTGTAACAATCAACAATATGGACAATGATAATTTGATAGAATATAGGTTTATAACTTTAAAATCTTGACTATAAATTACTGTGAATTTTAGAGACGGAAGACTGACTGAAACCAACTGACGGACAATTGACTGAGAAATCGCGGATGCAACTGTGACTGGACTGTAACTGGACTGTAACGGAACTGTGACTGGACTGATGTGTGTGAATCGACCTTAATACTGTATTTAGGCATATTGTTTGATGGATATGCGAATAAAAAGGTTTCATCAAGGAGCTCGACACTTTAGGTTCTGATTAGATCACACTATATGCTACTTAGTCTCAATCATCTAAATCCAAAGTCTAAAGTCCAATCTAGTTCATACAAAAACAATTGTTAAGAATATACTAAGCTATTTGTTTTCGCTCTGTTTACTATGTGATAAGCATTTGGAAGAAATATATACAATTTCTTTAAAAGATTTTAGTATAAAATTAAACTATTAAAAAAGATAGAAAATCTATTGACATGGTTTCTATTACACAAAACATGGCCCTTTTCCCCCCAAATGATGTAAAAAAAAAACTGTTATAAATTTATAAAATATTGCATAACAAACTCTACTTTTCAAATACATTTTTACATAATGATAGGCACAAATCACGTTAATTTATTTCTTTAAAAGTTTTTTTGTAAAAAGTTGTCAATTTTTTATAGGTCTAAACCAAACTGTAATATTTATCTAGGACGAGAAAACAAAGAATACAAAATCATCAAAACTTAGGCTTTTTTGTCGCCTACAGCTTTATATCAATTGTTGTACTGTGATACCGTTTGTCGATGAACAAATAGTTCAACACTTACTAAACACACGAATATGCTTTAAGGTAGGCGTCATATTCAATCAAGTAGTTTGGCACTGTTCTTGTGTACCTTCCATTAGTGAAGCTGGCAACGACGTGATTTAGCGCTTCATACATTAACCGCACATTAAAATGATTTTAACAAAGGTTTATATTTTCTGATTTACTTTCTACCAACTTTTTTGGCCTTAATACTGATTCGCATTTAATTCCTTAGATCATAAATCGAAATTGGCAAGTAAGCTATCCTTTTCAACCTATGGAATTTGTAAATTACCTTTTTACGCTGTCATCAATGTATTACCTACTGCTTATATGGTTGCTTTGCTGTACCCACCCATATGTTGATCTGGAAATACTCACACTGAATACATAGTCATCCTTCAAAACGAGTAGTTAGAATTATCTTCTGACTAAAAGGCGACATTTGTGTAGGAAACCCTTTCATAAGTATCACATATCAACATTTCCACATAGAAATCCTCGTATATTTTTGAAACTCTTTATGTTGTTCAAAAAACTTTTTAATCTGGAAAAGCAACTAAAATACTCGTTTCGCTAAACACAGAATTTTCCTATTCCAATACACAGAAATATATTTCTTGGAAGAAATATTTGCCACTGCTATCGTGGCTTATAACTTTATAAATAATATGCATTTTATTGTTGTGTTTGCGGTGTGATACATTTTGCATCAGGTAGCACTTTTCTTTTGTAAAGCAGCAGAAGAAAACATAATTTAACGTGCTAATTTAAAGAGAGAAAAACTGGACGCATTAAACATTTTGGGAACTATTTAGATTTAACAATGGCGAACATGACGAACAAATATTTTATATATTAATATAAATGCAACAAAAAATTAAACATGTATGTTATTTATTTAGTCAAACCTACGTTGTACCTATATTGTACAGTACACTGTTCAACAAAGCAAACATATACTGTAATTTGGTACAGAAACAAAACCTGGGTCAATTATCTCCAATCGGATTGTAGAGTAAAAAGGAATCACCAAATACCGCATCTTAGACAAAGATTAAATAAAACATCAGGAAAAGTATGAAACAGGACCAATATAGTGTAAAGCCACACAAATATTACCCTTACGTCAGCCCAAAATATACTTTATTCTGAAGCTGATTAACAATGTGTAAGAATTCATGACTGTCTGACCGCAAGTGGATAGAGAATCAATACTAACCCAATACAACCTCAGGAACAAATTTGGTTGCGTTGTTCGGCAGAAACAGGTCTTTAAACTTCGTTCAAAATTAATTACCTCAATCTCCGATGCTCAATACAGATTTTCAACTCTTAGATTTTTCATTGAACCTGTAGTTCAGTCCGATATTTATTCTTTAATTGTCATAACTGGATTTTTTAGATTACTTTATCGTTACAGAAATTAAATTTGAAGAATGAAAGCTTACATGTATTTTTAATGTAAAAGAACCAACGTGTTTTAAAATGTAGGTATTGTTCTTTTCCCAGAAACCAATAAGTGCCCTCACTACGTGCTCAGTTTCTTAATCAACTCCCACATAACATCCAAAAAGCTTTTCGTTACTTTCGAAGTCATTACACTTTCGATTTAAATCCTGGTCTGGTTCTAAGATCCGAACGAGTAATCTCTCTATTTTATTGTTATTTATTAAACCATTAGATTTATAGATGAGATTGAAACTTACATGTTACATTGAAATAAATATACCAATATACTATTTAAAACCACCAATATACTATCTTGACTTTTATTTTTTTTTTTATTACTAATAACTACAAATATTAATCAAACAAAAAGATTAGCTTTTATGAATTTATTTTAAGTTTTTTTTTTCATCAATGTAAAATTCATGAAATCCCCCCCCCCCCCATAAGAAACTTTCACGGAGAAAAACGGTCCATCGGTTAATATACAGTCGAAGGTTGCACCACATATTCTAAGCTGTCTCCACCAGATATATGACATCACATCGCCGTTGGCTGTCTGCTGACATAGAACATAGTCTCAGCAATGTTACAGCATTACCTCAACACTATCAAAGTTTTGTTTCACTATGCAGTTGTTGGAATAAACTTATTCTATCATACTGTAACTTTAAAATTCAATTCATCAATTTTATGTAAATTATTTACTTCGTGCGTTTTGTTCGGCTAAAGTTGAACTTGTAACGATAAATTTTAAGCACAAAACATAATTTAGCTGCATGCGGAAACTTGATGGCGTTATATCATACCATAAGACCTTAAACTACAAATACAATAGCTGGAAATTATTACACAAATACACACCCTTCACGTTGTATCAAACGTCTGGTTCTTGTTGGATTTATCTTCAGAATACACCATTTAATGGTTAGTTGTGATAAATTTAATCGAAAATATCTCCTAAAAGTTCAAAAACATTTTTGTACTTCGTTTTGAAATTCCACAGAGGTTGTCCAACACCAATCATAATTTTGTTCGTTTGGTAATCATTTTGTTAAAAAGATTTTCCTTTCTCACAGTTGTTATGAAAAATTCTGACATGTAAGTCTTCTTTGTAAATTTGAGAGAGCAACTCCCCAACAACTCATAATAAATTGTGAAACTGAAAGAATTTATTTTATCACACTATTAGTTACCAAAGCTTAGGTCTAATATTCAATAATATGCATTTTAAATATTTCTAATATATTGGGTTTGGAACAATCAACCGAACAATATATGATATTTTAAATAGGTTTGTACTTTGATGGTTTATATAAAATATCTACCTGCATACCGAGTAAAGACTAAAAGATTTGACTGTTAATATTCCCGTCTTTTCAGCTTCTGGTTTTGCCGGGACAACACTACGATGGTTGGAAATATGCCAAACAGAACTCTTGTAATTAAAATTAACGATTATTTCTTGTTAAAAACAGTAAATACAATTTGAAAACTAGTCCCAATAAAAAGTATTTTCGCGAAACATAAAGTGATACTTTGCGGTTATATTTAGGAATTGATCAGTCATTTAAGTATCATATTACATAACTCTCTCATCACATTAACGGCCGTCCTCCAGCTGTTTTTAACCTAATCACCTAATTAACAATGTAATACCAAAATAGTATATTTCATCACTATAGTAGGTATATTTTATCCTAACGTGACGCTTTTCGAGCTCAAGTTTTACGATCGAGGCGAAGCCATGGTCGGAAAATAAGAGAGGGTTGTAAAGATACATTTTGCCCATGTGATGAACCATATTTTTTGTCATATTGCACCATTATTTGAACAAAGTATGATTCAACACTAAAATATTTGTCATAAGAACCTCTCAAAATTGACTTCTAACTTGTTTTCAATTTAATTTTCTAATGGAAACAAGTAGTTGTTTAGTTAGGTGATTCGACCGTTTAGTCCATTATGATTGTGTTAGTGTATCGATATGTCGAACTATTAACAATAAGGGAACAATAAGATACAATTGATCAAACAATCGAAATATACTTTCGATACATGCGATTGTTTACAATCGAAATTTACAACTGAGTTGACTACAGCTGATTTTTACTCCCATGGGCTAAAAACGATTTTGCTGCAGTAAGACAAAAAGAACTTAATACTATACGAAATTTTTAACATTAAGCTAATATGGTGAAAGATGATCAATTGTTGTAAAAACCCCATGCATAATCCTACCCAAGAAAATCAATCCCAAAGCATTTACATTAATTTATAAATATTGGATTTTCCACCATTTGAAATTTTTTACCTTGGGAAATATCTAATAATGAAAAAATGTCTTGAAAAGGGCTTATTCGTGTAGATTAGTTAATTACCATATTACTTTCCTTTCCAGTTAGAGAGGTCTCCTGTATATATTCTAGATAGCTATTCCTCTTGGTATATAATTGGTGGAATTTGAAACTTGGCAAAATAAAGACGAGCTTCTCTATAGCAAAAATAACATTGAACATTCACGTTATGTGGTTACAATGTATGTTCGCATTAGATAACGGTATACTATATTTTGCAATGGTTACCGTCATTATTAAATCAGTGTAACAACTAAGTAGCTCAAAGTGAACTCCAAAATAAAAGTTAAATTTCCATTTTTGACCCAATTAACATAAATGTTTTCAAAATACAAATGAAACCTGCACATATAAGCCCGATATCCTTTCTTTTGGTACAACCCCCGTCTAGTTCGGTCCAGTAGGATAGTCAGGCTAGCTGTCATAAGTTTTGCAAAAGTTTTTAATTATATACGATTTGTACATTTCCACATCCCATTTGAGAGTATAAATGCATTAGGTGTAAGACACTTGAACAGACACAGAATACAAAATACACAACGTATGTTTACAGACGTGACAGTAAAGAAGACAGACGGTGAAGTACTTGATCCAAGAGAACACGAATTCTACTTGTTACTTTCATTGTTTGTTACTTTTTATTTTTTCTCTGTTGTATTATCACAATATTCCAAAATAGGAAGAAGATGGTATTGCCAAATGTGTCCTTTGAATGTGTACAAATCTGATCTTGTTATTCGGTGTAACGGTAATAATTTAATTTAAAATGCGGTTAAAGTAGGTTGAAAAAAATGTGAAATATGTATAAATAAATATGAAAGAGTTGGTGTTTCATATTTTAAATAACACTATTAGTAATGCTCAATTTGAAAAAGAAACTTTACCACATAGCTTAGTGGTCTGATAAACTTTAACCGTCTGTTGGGGGTTTAGTGGTTAACTGTTTCAACCAGCTACAGTCAACCTTTAGAGAAATATATTTTCTAACTCAACATTGTGTTCGTGTACATACGTTATAAATTAATTAAACTATCTTAATATTACATAGAAATTTAAAAAAGTACTTAATTTAATCCTAAAAACCAGTAGGCCTACGTGTAACTTTTAAAAGTATTACCGTCCTTACTATTGTCAAAAACCCGTTTCATATAAGATTTAATGGGAATAATATTAGTTGTGTTGTGACTCAAATAAGTAACAGATAAGTTTCTACTAGCATTCTTCATATTTGAACTTATACTACCTTATACTTACTACCTTACTTACTTATACTACCTTGTGATCCCGCATGCATCGAGTTTCTCAACACACGCCAAAGACAGAAACTTCATTTGTAGTATTTGACTTCCAAGTTCGCAACAATAGACTAGAGTGTTGTCAAACACCTCGCTTGCTCTCACTGTGTATTTTGTTAGTAATCTGCATCATGTTACTGTATAATATTGACATAATTAGGGTAGTATTGTTTTGGCTATAATGTTGGAAGAATTCGCAGATTATTTAAGTGAATTGACATTTTGTAATCAGCAGGTTTGCTGCGAAGGGGATATTTTACTACTGTGATCAGATCTTTGTTAGCATACAAGAATTCATTCATTTATGCATATAAATCATACTAGGATTTAGATTCCATATTCTGTACATTCAGATTTAGTGTTATATTATCTATTTCCCACAAAACTTTCACTCATAATGGCAACAATCCTTAACACAACAAAAGCTAAGCTGTATCCACACGTATAGATCCATTTCTGTAGCTTATTGTTGTTTTCAATATAATCATAATTATGAACGTTTCACTATCGATATCTACATATCTTTTGTATTTTCTAACTTCAATACTCACCATAGAAAAGCTAACGGCAGTTTCTTTACTATTTAGAACTGCCAAGACCTCTATACAATATTTTCAACAACGTTACAAATATAATACAATATTTTGGGGACAAAATTACGTCAGGTAAATGTGATAAGTGTTATAGTCCATCCCCAAACACAGTCCACTGTCAGTATTGTGTGAATCAGTTGAATACAGAGCTGTAATCCCAAACCTCGTCTCCAGATGAAGCTGTGATTGTATTACATTCTGAACATTCAATATCGCCTCTGTAATGGTACACAGTCTGTAATCTGTTCTCTGAATTGGAATGGAAGACGTTTAGTATTTTAAAACGTGATTGGATAGGTCTTTGACACATCGTAAAGATTTTTTTTTTATTTGGTGAAGACTTTAGTGTAGCTGCCAAACTACTGTTCTATGAATCTCAGAGAGTTCATTGTGCATTTTAGTTTATTCAGTAACCTTACTCTCTTTATGTCCTACGCTAACCAAGTGACCTAATATTCAATATAACTGTTTATGTTATGAGAGTACAGTGTGCTAAATATGTTTATGACTAAGACTAAAATCTGTTCCATAAGGTTCGGTTGATTTAGAATGTGTACGGTATTCGTCCCTATGTGTATTATTCCACTGTATTCAACTAGTACATTTTATATACATAATTTTCATGTTATCTTCTTAGAGATCTTTGAAGTGTTTCAAAATAAATGTTTGTTGCCTTCAAATTCAATTTATCATAAAAATAGTAGATTAAATCTTGATTAATTATATACTACAATATTGTGCAGTTTTTTTTACCATAGATGGTTTTGTTGTTTCCATAAAGACTTCTTTTAATTAAAAATACAATACTTAGTTGAAAGTTTATTACTCACTATACCGTCATTAATACAAGCTATTTATAATACTTTATTTAAATACCGAACCGGGTTATCAAACCTATTGTTTTAACAAATTGATACGATTTATCACTGTAAATTCAATACTGAGTGACAAAACTTAAATGAAGGTGATAAAGAGTCATTTATCATCGCCAAGACTTAATCTAAATATTTCAGGATAGAATACTAAGCAGTGGAAAAAGACTATTTCGCATTATAATTTCATATTTGTTTGGTTCTTCGACAAAAGCCATTTATTATTTAGAAAAGCACATTTGTTCACTGATTATTTTAGCTAATTTTTGAATATCATAGTAGTATCATAGAGTATTTATTAGGTAACTTACAAAGATATAAATTTCGAAAACCGGTTAAACTGCTACTGTAAAATTTTTTAATTTAGTATGCAGACTTTAATGGTAATTTATCTCAATAATAAATTGTTTGCATTATAAAACTGAACATCAGTTCAAGAATATATTATGATTTATAAAGTTTTTGATCGGTTCCTTATTTTACATTAATTTTAATAGTAATATGTGTACAGGTTCAATATACTGTACAGACCAACAATTTTCTTCGTCTGTAGTAGTATCACCAGGTCTAAAGGTGTGTTTCCTTTAGAATAATCTAGATTTTATGTAGAGAAACAGTCTCCATCCTATTCATGTCAAAACTGTATTTAAGTTCAACATTTTGGAAGAACACATTAGTCCATTGACAAATGGCTTCTACTTCCAGAATCGGTCTCTCTTGGTTCAAATAACATATAACTAAAACCTAACTACCCAGACAATCAATTAACTGATACACGAGATGCATACTTACACATACATACTTATGTTTGGGTAATAATCGTTATACAAATATACAAACACTACATCCAAAATCTTTATTGGATTTTCTTAACTGTCTTTAAAACAATTTATATTTCCATTAGCATCTATGTATGTTGTAATATTTACGATTCCTGATGAGAGTGCCTCCTGATAGCCCTGAACACCCAGGGTCTGACTTTGTGTATATCAGTGAACACTGAGGGTACTGCTTGGTCGTAGCATCCTTGGTTCCACGACAGCAGTCCGTACAGCTTACCATTGTAGACGAGCAGATCCCCACTGTCACCCTGTATACAGAGGAGATTAAGAAATTGTACATATTCTAAGTAAAGGGTGTGCCAAAATAATCTGACGGTTTTTAATATTAAATAATTCAAGAAAAAATACAATTTCATGTATTAAATAATATTATATTGTACACACTACTATGCCATTTTAATTTATGAACAATTATATCACTTAGGACCTTCTCCTAATCGCAGACTTCCCATTATTATTACTTTTTCATGAGTTCATGGATGGTTTGAAATTTAGAAACAAACATTTTGCTTTTGAAGTATACCCGTAGCCAACAGTAACACGAAAGTAAGTCTGGGGATCGAACTGACCATGCACATCACCAAACCGTGAGATCACTTTACCGGGAAAAAGTTCACGCAAAACTGTCATTGAATAATTGGCTGTATGATAAGTTGCACCGTCCTGTTGAAACTACTTGTTGGTCATGTCTATCCCTCCTAAAATTCGCAGTTGTGGAACCAAAAACCCCTTCAGTATGTATACATAGCGTTCCGAGTTTACAGTGACAGGGGGTGTTCCCCCTTTCGTCCTCAAAAACATATGGTCCGATGACTCCAAGCCATGCCACACCACACTAGACAGTAACTTTCTTTCGACGAAGTGATGTTTCACCAAACATAACCTAAAATGGCATAACATAAGCAATCGTTCACTACAACAATGAGGAGTCTAGCTTGTATAACAGCTGACTTATTGCAAAACAGAAACCATCAGGTTTTTTTGGCGCACCCTTTATTTTGTCTGGTAAATCTTTTGTTTGCATAGTACGAGAATAATATTGTTGTAACGGTATAGAACCATAAATTGAAAGTGTTTAATTTCCTATTTGGTTCTAACATTTAACGGAGGTTCACCCCCACAGCTTCGGATCTGCATGTGATTTAATAAGTCAAAGATAAAATAATGTGGAGTATTTTTTGTGATGTTGTAGTGAACGAAGAGAACTAGGGAAAGTAATTGAAAAGTGGAAGATTTTAGATTCTATAAGCTGGAAATAAGGTTGTACGTTTAAAAAGTTTACTTTAGTACAGTATCTGAACAAACTTATTGTTAAAAGCAATTCGATTGACTAAAGAAAATAGTAATTTGAAAAAGGGCAAGATAGATTGCTAGATCAATTCCTTCAGTAGTAAAACAAACTGCTACAGGATAAACTAGTAACAACCGCCAGGGAACAAATATTTGTGATGTTACCAACCAATCGGAAGACGACTTGGCTCAGTAAGTTGGTTTACTTAGTGTTGGCCCTTTAACTTTGGCTTGCTAAGGATCCTTGTTAAATTTGGTTTATTAAACTTATAAGTGTTCCCCTTTATCTACATAACCAAAATGTTACCCGCATAAATATTTAATTTATCTAAAGAGGAAGGAGCTGAAAATAAAATAGTTTTTTTGAAAATACCTTATACCTAAATATAATGTGAAGATTTTCTAACTTTCACCTATTATATTGGTTTTGTTTGCTACAGTTCCGTTGTATATTTGTTACGGTTTTTTTTTTACTAGAGTGCCATAGTAGGTCATACACTGTAATATGATTTAGAAATCTGATCGACTCTTAAATACATTTTGTACCTAAGATTATTTACCTTAAACATTAGACATACCCTCTCCAGGGTGCACACTGTGTAATAAAAACTACTAAAGCCATTAATTAACTTTACACGGCAACTTTTGAAAGCGTTAACGCTATTTTAAACGACCATTAAAAGTTTCGTTCGCTTAAACACAAGCCATAGTCTTAAGAAATTCAAAAGAAAATATAACCCGATAATATTCATATAATCAACAATACATAATCAACAAAGTAATGTCATTAAAACAATCCGACACAAATAATACTATTTTTGTATAGCTTTGCGATTTTATATTTTTTAACTATACAAGGAATAATTAAATCTGCTTTATTGTAGAATATACGTACCTTGATCACAAAAAATATGAAATTATTTTATCTGAAAAGCATAAATAAATTTATCAATAGTGGTGAGCATAAAATCCTGTCCATTTCTTCACCAGGCCAACTGATGTGTAAAGCATATATTCGTAGAAAATACAGCCTAGTTGATTTTTTATAAAATATGCAAAAAATAATTGGAAACATAATTGAATATTAAGTATCAACTTAAAACTCGCCAACAATGTACAAAACTTGTTGTGGCCCTGATATGATTAATAATGTAAAAAAAAATATCATAATAATAATAATAAACTGTTTACAGCTCAGATGTTGTTAAATTTTCCCTTGCAACATCCGGGCATATCTTGGTATCCAACTGGATGATATCATTGACTTAATATCAACACATTGTCTAGATATTGTAGATATAAAGTCTATGATGATATTCAACTTTAATCTAAGAATAAAATATTTCTCTGCACACAGCTGTTTAATGAGAGTACAACACTGTATGATCTTACAAACGTAACATTATCGACAACATTATAAAATATAAATTTATCATATTTACAGCCCGTAGAACCCCACGACCACTCGATAAAAACATGTACATTCAACAAAAAATTAATTAGCTGTATCAAATTAATGTACAAATTCATCAATACAATTCTTACCCAGCAAGGCCCGTACACATGATCAGCTGCGGCGCAGAAGACAGTTCGCAACAATCGCCTCTCGTATGATTGTTGACATTCAGTCAAACACACTGGACTCACCGAGGTCTGTAACAGCTGATCTGACATCTTGGCCGTCTTCTGTAAGTTCATGGACATTTTAGGACTTGGATGTTAAGCGTTGCACGAATAGTAAAGTACTGGAAGCATGAAACGAAACTCAGAGAACCTTGGATACGCTACACTTTACGTATTGCTCGAGGTTCTTGTTTACTGAGCATCTGTTCTAAAGCGATAGGCTAAATGTAAGTGTAACGTTTAGTAATTATGATTTTCCGTTGTTAATATTTTAACCATATTAGTAAATGTATGAAATTTGAAATTATAACCAAAGATAAGATCATATTTGTTCTACATCTAAATAAATACATTTTTATTCTTGTTTTTCTGGTATCGATTAGCATTCAACAGTCTATTCTACATACCATTGAATTAAGTTGTTAGTATGTAAAGAACCATAATACACAGCAATGAAATGTATCTAATTGGTATTATTATTTAGCTAGCTTAAGCGTGGGATTACTTGAATATCATCTTTTAATCACTCTTCAGGATAGTTTCTCAAAATATTCTACTTGTACTTGGCATTAAAATGCATTCTATTCCCCATTACGAAAACAATTCTAAGTTCTTAATAAGTTTTCAATTACTAATGGCAATCTCCAGTTCTATTTGGTTACATTTAAATAAAGAACAAGCTTCTTTATTGCACTAAATTTGCATTGGTTCTAATTTCAAAGGATTTTATGATACTGAGAAACACTCGTACTTGTGTCAAACGTCCATGTGCCATTTTCCAAATATAAATACAATTAGTAGTAGTAGTATAACTAATTGCATATCTACAGTTTAATCTTAAAGCCTATCTTTCTATACCTTTTCATAAAAACCACGCATTTCTACTCCAGAATAAGATGGAAATATAATGAAGTGTTTCTCAATGAATCACTCGATGAAACCAGTACAGTGTACTTGCGTCAGTTCGTCGACAAACTAATATCACAAGGATTTTTCTATTGTCCGTTAAAGCCTTCAGTATGGCGTATTTTTCGTGAGTTGTCAATGAAAGAATGTTGGTATAAAGTAACCCGGGAGGGTCTCCACATCACAAAACCAAATAGGATGCGCATTTGTCCATTGCAAAATACACAATCCCAAAGAGTAGCCCTAAAAGTCAATCATTGATGCCTTTTTGCCTATTCGGGAACACAGGTTCGCTCATTTATCCACACCCACAGTTCTGGATTTAAGGCCAAGGACTCTACTACAATACATAGAACATAAGCGTCAGCTTCCCGTTTAATATCTTCAAACAAATTTTAAATAATAATTCTTAAAATGAAGTTCTGAAGCTTTTTTACCATTTACGCTTTTATAGGGGGAAATTCAAAGCTGTGATTGGTTACAAAGCATTTATACTGGCGCCTTTTGTTAGAAAACATTATCATAGTCTCCAACATTAGACGTCTAGGAGAAATAGGAACTGGGTCCAGAACCAATCTGTTCTAGAATAAATTCAAAACGATTTTAAGACGAGCACAAAAGTCACAAGGCTTCCCAAATGGTCTATGACCTTCACTCTGACATAGCCTTACACAGTCCTTGATGGTCACCTCTTTGCTCAACAACCACCAGAAACCTTTGCCCAAGAACAGTTATTGCTGATCAACATATTGCTCACTCACCGTGGTTGAACCCCAGCCAGAGAGTATAGCTGTGCTATCGAACGGCAGTGAAGTGCGAGCCAATGGGATTGTCGACAGTGACGTCACACCATCAGCTGACGATGACGTCATCAAAGGCCTCCTCAGCCTCAGCAGCGCCACGTCGAAGGTCATGTTGCTGAAGCGGAACCTTGGGTGGATCAGCTTCTTGCTGACGTTGAACACTTCTCCTCCAGAACTTGCCAGGCTGCTGTGAGCTCGCACGACCAGGGTGTCAGCATCGAACCTGCGATGGTTGAAGTAACTAGTTTAGTTTATTAAAAAAAAAGACTTCACATTTTGAATGCTATGAGCCCTTCAACATTCCGTTTGCCCATAAGACTTGTGTGTGAAACGTATCATGACTAACTGATCCGGTTCAGGAATTGTGATCGATAAAGATATCGCTGCCTTGGCTTAACAATCCGTAGTGCTAATGACAAAATTACAGAAAAAAATTGGCTATCAAACCTTTAACTACATTTATACGCAACTGTTTTTGACAGTAGTTGAACAATTTTCGATGAATCATAATTATTACAGAGGAAGACTGTGAAGTTGTTTAAAATACCTAGAAGTATAATTTTCTTATCAATATTTACAGTTCAAGAGGAATGCTTAATCCGTATCAGATTTTTGATTTATCTTGTATGCACTTGAAAAGTGCTTTACACAGCAATGACCAAAATGCACCTCATACTTCAGCTTTGTAGAAAAGTTGTTTCGACTCAACTTAAAAAGTCCTTTAAGTCTATTTCTTACGTAGGATCAAATATTCATCGTATATCATTCAAATAGCCCAGTTATTCCAAAACAACAATTTGCAAGTTATACGAGTGATTTTTGCCAAATAACTTAATAATTTATTTTAATTATATGATTAGTGTCGCTAATGAGGCATTAATGTATTGTACTTAAGCTTGCTATACAAGTCGTAATATAAAATATGGTGTGTAGTATTTCCTCTTACTCCTCCTGAAAAATTTACTCTTTCCTGAAAATTATTTTCTGATATAGTCAGAGTTAAGGAACTGACACTGTGTAGTGATGAATCTGGTATAAAATACTTTTATGGTATGAAATATCTGTATTTATGTTAAAATGTACGAAACTCACCCGACCAGTATAGAAGCTGTAGAGATCGCCCAGTGTTTAGTCACTAGAGCTCCAGAACCACGAAACTCCTTGTTTGACCATATAGCTACCTGGAAAAGTCAGTGATGAAAATGGATGCTATTATACTGAGGACCCATGTAACTAAGGATTTTATGGCAAAGTAAACAATAATTAACAGATAATGGTTTCACGAAAATGTTTGACTAAAGATATTTAACTAAAAAAATTAACAATATAAACAATAAAAAAATATATATTGTTTATATTTATTTTTAAAATATTTAAGATATTCTTAGAAAATATTTAATACATTTTTAGAAAATATTTAACTAAATATTTCTATTCTCATAGTATAACATTTTAATCAGGTTAAATGTTTACATTGGAACGGTCTATACATTTTAGAATAGTTATAAAAACGTTTACTGGCTTAAGTGACAATGTTCATCTCGGTAAAACTTGTAACAAACAATTTACTTTTCTCGATTTTCATAACATCAATCACCAAAATACCGAAATCTTACCTGATACGGGTGTTGCTTTATATCAGTGGAGTTTCCACCTATAATATACACTGCAGACGACTCATGAGATGCTGCATCTGCAACAAATGTTTACATTTACTCATCTTTAAAATTGATTATGAGACTCTCACTGCGGTATCACTTACTCATTTTCCACCCGCAAAACATTCAAAAGCAACTCTTGAGATCATTATGTAATTTTTTTTCCGCCATAGATGAAAAATACGTGGTTGTAAATAAGAGGTTAATTTACCTTAGTCTTGTGACTCTTATTCTCACATGACTTAAATTTCACATATTTACATTTACATGTCCAGATATGCCAACCAAGCAATGCATACCTGTGGCCACAGTATCTGATGTTTTATGCTTTGTATGTTTTATGCTTTTCTTTTCATGTTTTGTTTGTTTTTGTGTATTTAATGTTTCGACTACCTCATGAGTGAAGTTTGATGTTCTTGACTAAGATCTGAAGGTGACATAGTCGCCGAAACGATCGTCATCTGACTTTAGAAGATATAAGAGTTACAATACGATATTAGGGTAAATTAACCTCTCATTTATATGTTAAGTAACTCGAGATTACAAAAAAAAGTGGTTACGTGTGTGTGACTTGAGCTGCTGTAACAGAATAGCTAAGAAGGCTGTGATGGAATTTTAAAACAGGATACACATTGTAGTAAAAAGGTTGATCTGAGGTAAAAGCTACGAACTCTTTACGTTTGTTTATCAAATAGTTAAGAACATCCGGCTGTAGATATTCCTAATCAGTATTTAAATAGTTGACAATTGGACCCTTTTGAATACAAATGTTTAATGTAATTTATTCAGCCAGATTTACAAACATTTTGTATTGGCCAAGTCGTAACTATTAAAATTGCATTTTCTTTGAAGAAACTAAAATATATGAATAAGTAAATTTTTAAAAGGAAATATAAAACTACCTCAACTATTCAAATGTCTTGATTGTAATCTTAATTGTATTTGGTTATTGCATAGTTATTTTCCATTATTTATAACAATTCCAAAACACATTCTATCCATATTTTCCCGTAATAAAATTGCTTTAAACGTATTTCGATCTAAATTAAAATATATTTTTTTTAGTTTTTTTGATAGCTCAAAACAAAATGGAGTTCCATAATGAAAGTTTGGCTAAAGAATGAATAATATGAAATAATGAGTAATAGCATTGAGCAAAACCCCCACATTAATTTCCCTTACACGGATATTACGACTGGTAAAGTTAACGAATGTTATAACTTGAACTTGACTTTACTCAGAATACATACAAAACTTAGCTCAGTAATGAGAATTAAATTTAGAAGTATTAAGTCTATTAACGTTACTAATCATAAATGTTTGTTAACCAAAGGACTAAGTTTAGGAAGATTCCAAGGCTTATTATCTTAATTATTTCTAGATGTTTAAGAAAGTCTATAAAATAATAAAGATTCAAATAAAATACCTGAAAACAGCACGCAATGGTTGGTTCTTCATGCAAAACAAAAGTAAACTATAAGCAATAGAATTCTCTTTAAATAATAGGTATTGTAAAAGTTACTCAAGACAACACAAAACTAGAATTCTCTTACCTGAAGTGGAAAAAAACAATAAAACTGTCACAAGTGCTACTATAGGCGCCATAGATAGAAGATGTTGCTAGCATTAATCTCACTTGTCTACTTGTTATGCACTGATTTTACATATCTCAATATTGGAGAGGGGTACTCAAGTGATGCTGATAATTTGAGACGTTTAATCTCAAAAAGTCTCAGGGTCAAGTGGATCTTACAGTAACTCGAAAGGTCATATTTATTTATATGTTTATAATATTTTAACGCTTGAAGAATCTTATTATTTTCAGAATCTTATTATCTTAGTACGTCTCTCTGTAAACCTTTCAACACGCATTATACTGAAAGTGTTAAATGCACTAACAGAAGTTTCGCCATAGCAAAATGTAGAAAATTCAACTTTAATTTCAATATAGCTATAGAACTTGATAAATATTTCATTTTTCATTTTAAGCGGAGCTTTTAAATTTGCAGTTATATACGTGTTTACAATTTATTTTACAGTTTCATTAATTAAATAGGTATGTGATTTTATGTAAGGGGTGTGAAAACCCGCTGGATAAACAAAACGCATATAAAAACAAAATAGTACTTCCATAATAACTGTTCGACACGCAAGGAATAAATAACTAAGACATTTTGTATAGTTATTATAGACCTCCGTGTCCCAACAAACAATTCAATATGTTGTGCGTCAACTAAAGAAGCATGTATTTTGTTATCAAGGTTCAAACCAATTATGTTTTTGTTCAAACTCTTTTTATCTTCCACCCTGTCTCGTTTAGTCGTGTGTTGCGATTAGTATATTAAAACTCATAGGATTTTTACAATCCTTCCGAGATTTAACATTTCTACTCGTATCATACATTTAGGATGTGTTGGAGTGCAATGAAAATGTATCCGTAAAAAATGAAGCTGTATAAAAACTAGTGTTGTGTAAAGCGTTGAAACTACTAATACTCCTGAGTGTGAAGTGTTGTCCTAAATATTTGAAACTTGACCAACTAAAGTGTCGATAATCATAGTTTTTGGTTTTTCCTGTCAAAATATTATGGCGTTAGTGGACCTGGAACGGTTTCAAGATTGAGGAGAAATAATGTTGCTAAGATGAAACTCTAAGGTAATGTATCCACCTGAAAAATTACTTTACTTAAATCTCGGGAGCCCCTTTTAAAAGCAACGATTTTTCCAAACCTGACTTAGATCGTTTAATATTACCGTATTTGTTCCACTAGTTTTGTTTCATTTTTACCATATCGAACCTTTTTAAAGCTGTTTAGTAGAGTTTAGTTTTTATAAAATTGAGAGTTTAGTTTGTAAAACCCAACTTTCCTCTGTATTTAAATTCATTTTACTGTATCTTTACGAGCTTTGAACCTTTTTCAAATTTGCTTTAAAGTAGAGTTTTTTACTTATATTTTCTCTGATTTTTCATACGAACAAGCAACTATCACAAATTAATAACATTTTGAATACGCCACATTATTTTGAATAATACCATATTGATAAGTATAATATTAACATGGGCAGCAGTTGGTTATATTCCAACAAGATTATTGTTCAGTCAAATACCACTGAGAGTGTTCTTGATCACTGGCTGTACAGACAGACACAGGGTCTGTGATTACATCCTGCTAGGAAATTGGGTTAGTTATCCTTCTTCTGAACTACCTATCCTTCCCTTCGTTTAGTTTAAAGTCAGGCAAATTATACTTCATCCACTCCAGTTATCTTTCACGTTAATATTTTTTTATTGGATCTTTTGTGGGTTTTTATATACATTCTAGCTATCTCTTACTTCCTTCGTTTATTTGACTGTGAGAGCTATTTTTTGCCTGAACCTTTCCTTACTTATGTCATCCTATACTTTCTTCATGTCATTATATAATTCCTACTTTCCATTTTAATTATTTGATCAACATGACTAGTTTTGACTATTGTGATTTTGACAGTATTTTAAAGAATCTTTTGACATACCACAATGTAATAATACATTGATGATGTGGTTACATACTCAATGACCTGACGAATTTCTAAGGAATGGAACTAGTTGTCATACCAACAACTGTGGTTAAATAAGGTTTAAGTGAGTCGGTTGCTCAGTCGGTAGCGTCGCGGACTTCAGGCCCAAGGCAGTGGTGTCGTGGGTCGGATCCTGGTCACTGCCACTAAAATTTATCAGTACAGTTTGCCTTTGTACTGTACCGGCTCACTCCTTGCTTTGCTGTAAACGATCCACGCACGGGCGCTTAGTCTATGTGGACGGGCAAATGCAAGGTTAAAAGAGGCCGCCAACCTCTTTTTGTAGAAATAAAATAAAAAAAGGTAATCCTTTTATTTTATCCATAATATATTCCCACCAAGGGTCACAATGAATAAAATATATGTTAATGTAGATAAAACTGGTAAAATACATTTGTAATTAAAATAGGCCTAAGTATTAAAAAATCAAGTTTATATTTTTTAGCCGAGTAAAATAGTAAGTTAGATAAAATTTAAGAACAAAATTATGAAAATCGGTCGGGTAGAAGGGTCAAATGAACTCGGAAAAGAAAACCCAAATTTAACTCCCATAGGAAATGTACAGGGAGGAAGTAGTTTTTGTTCATGACTCAAAATAAAAGTCAAATAAATAAATTCCTATGCTTGTTGGCAAATAAGTGCGTGCATACCTTTAATTTAAGACCAGAATTATGTCGATCAGTTCGGTTGAAGAGGCAAACTAACTCGGAAAAGAAAAACCAATATTTATATGAATCAACTTTACCGATGTATCAACCTATGGTTGACCCAAGTTTTCAAAAGTCAAGCTTATAAGAATTATCTTAATAGGATTTTGAGGAAACTGTATAGAAAATATGTTGTTTACATGTTTTAAATGATATGGAATGGCTAATGTTCTTAAAATTTGAGCAAAGCACGACGGGTAAGCTAGTTTAAAATAAATGATGCCATTTTAAGGTGATAAATGACGGGCATATGGAGACTAATAAATTAATTTAATGAAACAAAAGAACGATCCAAACCATTTAAGGTTTAGCTGGTGTGAGTTGTATGTGGTTTTGACTTTGATTTATCTTATGGCATTTATTAAAAGCCATTTTATTTACTCTTTAAAATACTATTCTTTAGCTTTTGCTTACTTGTTTTACGAATTTTAAGATGAAATGCTTAAACAATGTATCATGTTTGCCCAGCTTACATATAAAAAATCAGTTACTTAATTTGAAAAAATTAAGGTATGACATAAATTTATTCTTATACTGTATAAACATTTAATTTTTTTCTAGGTTCAGTTGTAGTTATAAAAAGGCCAAAAAACCTTTGAGTCAATTCTACACTAAGCTTTCATGACATGTTCAGTGCTCCATTTTCAGACGATTCCGAGAACTCTAAAAGTGGCACGCTTTTATATCCGAGTTTGAGTTTCACACATGGATTAAACATCAATGAGTTCGCAAATCAAATGTGATTTGTTGTTATTGTATATACATATATATGATATGTTACGTAGCATTGTCCGGCAACAGTTGTAAAACAGTAGTTAAGGATTACTATTTGTGTAAGATCCATTTTAAAATGCAAAACATTAAGTTAGTAGTCAATGAAATCCGATAGTCGACTTCATCAATAAATAAATACACGGTGGATACAATAAAACCCAGATATTTAATAGGGAATAAATATGACATAAAAAGATGTTTTAGTGAAAATCCACTTGTGTAGGTTTGCTGTGGGGGTATTTATAACTTACCTGTAGCAGTACACCCAAGTACTTGTTAAACTAATGTTATTTAAATAGGGAATAAATATGACATTTTTAAGGAGATACTTTAGTGAAAATCCAATCACGCGAATGAAAACACGCTTAGTCTACAGGTTTGCTGTGACGGTGGTACTATATCTATATAGCGTTCCGAGTAATTATGAAGTTGATTGTTTTCCTAACGAGGAAACGATTGGATTAACCCTTTTGTTTTAGTTTATCGCCTCTTATCCGCCCCTATACATGATAATAAGCTTCCTTTCATGCGGGTAGTCAATAGCAGTATTTCTTGGCTCAAGTTCGAACAAACTAATCGTACTACAATCAATGCTATCTATTTAGTTTCCTATTTTTATCCATGGTTAACTAAAAGAAGTTGTAAATTTTTTTAAATATCGTGCATGTCATATGGGGCTAATATGTAAGTTTTTTGGAATTATGTAAATCATATATAGCCTAGAGGTTGTTTTTATTGGTCATAGTCACACGGAGCTCTTTACCCTCACTGTGAAAATTATCACATTATGAAAACATTCCTCATTCCTCCTTTTCTCATTATAAAAAGTGCTGTACAAGTAACGCAGGACATCTATCTATATTACTACTCTTCTTGTTCAAGGCTAAAAACCTAGATTTCCAAAGATAGACTTTTAAATATAAATGTATTATAAAAAAATAATTGATGCAAAATTATTCAAAGACAGGTAAATATTGTAGGATTATGAAATGGTCTTTATAAAACATATTACCAGATATTACTTTGATTTAACATATTACTAGTTAAATTAAAATTATATTCAATGTGCTCAAAAACATATAATACATTTTTGTTTCAACATTTAGATCGTACATTTTTCAACATAGTTATGATTTAAAAACAATTTTTCATCCATTGACTATTGATACGTGTCCTTCAGGATCCAATAGTCAATAAATCTTACATACTGACATTACGAGGAAATTCAGCCGACTGACTCCAATTCACTCTCAAACATCACCAAGGAAAGATCCAACCAGCCAGAAGTAGGTTGACACATGGTTCGATAAATCTAGGAATAAAGTGCAAGGAGGCGTTTAAGTTCCAATACTATTAATAGCAGAGAATAGGTATACAATATTAAAAATATTACAGTTTTTTTTTTTCTGGAGCTTGAATTTTTTTTATTAGTATTGAAATCAATAATGCCTTAATTGCCGGAATCAATTAGCCGTGAATAAAAGCTTGTATACACAGTCTTCAAAGGATGTTTATTAAAATATATATTCAGTATTGAGATTGATACTGAGAATTAATTTTGATTGAGATAATTATTCAATAGCTAATTTGAGTTAAACTGCGTCATTAGGCAGGTCTGCAATGTTGGTTGCCAATAGCTCTTAAAAGCAATTTTATTTGTGTTAACCTTTGGCTCGGAATATAATAGAAAGGTTAGAAAGGTTGAGGGGAATTGTTAATGGTTTTATAAGCTGTGTTTATTTTCATGAAAATAAGTGTATAATTGTTTTGTGATATGAATGACATGTTATTACGCGATAAACCTATCTAAAATTTGTAATGGTGTTCTTCTGTTTTAAACACAATGTTGCTATATAATGTTTGAATACAGTAAAAGTATTAATTCTTGTAGTTTTATATTTTTTAGGGTTAGAGGTAAGGATGTTAAAACTTAACAACTTAACTTAACAAATTAAGAAATAAAATTAGTTAAGACGTTTTACAATACTTAAAGATAAACTAAGATTCCATTATAATGTAAGACAAATTTATGAAAGACAGAAAGTTTCAGCAAAATATTGCAAGGGTGTTTTGTGCGGCAAAATACCAACCGCAATTTCAGGCCTTAGGGAAATTTTAACACCAATTCCCTCTTTACTGCATTGTTTTATTTCGTATATCTTTGTTTCACGAGATAATAGAATATATTTTAATACACAAACGCAACTACACGCTCTAATTGAAAATGGATATTTTCTCCATAGCCAATTCTCCCCTACTGAGCACCTTATGTCTGTTTACCTAATATTAGAACCTAATGGTTTAAAAAAAGCTTCAATACATTACCTCATGGCACATCAGATACACATTGGTGATTATCGGGATTAGAACCCGTGGGTTCACCAGAGGTTTTAATTGTTATTGACCGGCCGCACCCTGAAATCACCATGAACTGTAAATAGAACCTTTATACGATATAATGACTACACATATATATTATATATTATATGGTTTGACTTTGCATTGAACGGTTTCTATGAACTAGTTTATAAATAAAGAAATAAGTTTGTACTCTGTTTCAAAGTCTCTAATTAACTCTCTTATCCACATATTTTACCTAATCCAAAACAACAAACATACTATATTTCATATGTAAATGAATCCTTGCAATCTTATATCAAAAAATCTTTGCAACACTTATGACAGCCAGCCTGACCATACTAATGGACCGAACAATACGCGGATTGTACCAAAAGATGTGCAGGTTGTATTTGTGTTTAGAAAATATGTTTGTCAATTGGATCGAAAATGGAAGTCCTATATGTGCATGTTTTATTTGTATTTTGAAAATATTTATGTTAATTGGCTCAAAAACTAAAATTAAAATTTTCTTACGGAGATTTAACATGGGGCATAGACACGCGTGTTTCTTGAAAAACTGTTTACTCAGCTCGTGTGCATCGCAGGGAAAATCTACGCATACTGTTAGAAATATACAGGGTGTTTTTTTTTTTTTAAACTTGCATCTTTATTTATGTAAAAACCGCAATAGATAGAAATATGCAGTTTGCGGGAATCATCTATTGACGTAGGGGCCCAATTGTTTTGAATTCAACGTTACATTCACATTCCCCCCCGTTTCCCCCCTGCCCCGAACTTATTTTTTTTTTAATAGTAAGGTACCCCTTGTGACATATCAAATAAAAGAGCATGAAAAAATAAAATTTCAAATCGGTTCATAAATTTGCGAGATATTCCTCCCCCCCCCCTCTTCGGAGCTTAATTTTTTTTTAATAGCAAGGTACCCCTTAAACATATCAAATGAAAGAGCATGACAAAAGAAAATGTTTGGTGAAATTTATTTTTCCTTTGATATGTCACAAGGGCGGGTACCTCGCTATTAAAAAACAAGTTATGGGTTGGGGAAAAGGGGGGGGGATTATCTCACAAATTCATGAGCCGATTTTAATTTTTTTTCACCAAACATTTTTTTTCATGCTCTTTCATTTGATATGTCACGAGGGGTACCTTGCTATTAAAAAAAATAAGTTCCGGGGGGGGAGGGGGGGAATATCTCACACATTTATGAACCGATTTTCAATTTTTTTCATCAAACATTTTCTTTTTTCATGCTCTTTTATTTGATATGTCACAAGGGGTACCTTGCTATTAAAAAAAAAAATTAGTTGTGGGCAGGGGGGGAGGGGGGGAATTTGAATGTAACGTTGAATTCAAAAAAATTGTGCCCCCTACGTATTTAGATGATTACCGCAAACTGCATATTTCTATCTATTGCGGTTTTTACATAAATAAAGATGCAAGTTTTTAAAAAACACCCTGAATTTGTCTGTAGATGTGCAGAATCCCTTAATTGACTAAAGTCGGTTCAAAAATAAGCACAAAAATTTATTTAAGATCTGGAAAAAATATTGGCCTTATGGGTTGCTATTTTGGTGATGAAATAACAAAATAATATAAATAGAAAATCAAAATCATTGGAAATCATATATTATAAATTATATATAAATAAGAAATTACAATTACATGTTTTGTTTGCAGTGTGGAATGAAAATATACAAGTTTGCACAATATATACTTGTGGTCGAGTTTTTCATCCACGGGGTGAGCTCCAGTTATTATATAATTTAATACCTTTTAAAGATGGCGAAGAGCTGTTAGAAAGAACATCTTGTCTCGAGAGCTACTAACACATTCACTGTGTTACTAAAAACATTGAGGTGCGCCGAGACACTTGAATAAATAAACATTTGTCTGTACAATGATCTTTTCTCCACAGAACGAGCTCAAACTTTTCCCTGGATACGTATTTACCTGCATAAAATGCATCTTAACTTTGAAAACCTTCAGTTCTACTTATTGGTTGTTTTCTTTTACATTCAACCATTTTTATCACTGATTTCAACGTTCAAGGCTGGATGTATGCAAAACCTTACGTCTATTCGATCTGTATAATCACAAACAACCATTACAAAAACTGCATAATTTAAACAATACGTTAATCTTTCTAACATTAACAATATATTTCATTGTTATCGGTTAAATTATGTAGTGAACTATGTTTATATAAATATCAGTAACGTAAGAAAAATACGTATACTGTATTTAGTTGTGAGATGAGGGGTATTTAGTAATTTATTATTTGTTACTCAGTTTATTAATTTATATAAATCTCTCAGCAAACATTTACGTTTATGTTATTTTTGAAATATGACAAAATCATCGAAAAAATCAGATTAAACATTGCGATAAAGAATGTAATGATGTATTCATAAATTAACGATGGTATTGTAACCATTAAATAGTATGTGTATCTTAATAATAAATATAATAAATCTTCTTTTTCCATTTCCCGAAAGTTGGCCAAGTGTGACTTGCAACATTTGTGAACTAATCCATCGATATATAAATTATTTTTTTGATAAATCTACATTGTGGTAAACTTAGAAGTCTATGTAGAGGAAATTCCAAAAAAAGAACTTAATGTTTGATTAAACCGATAATAACAAGTGACAGTTTCAAAACTAATTTCTCAGAAAAGTCTGTTTGTTCTAATATGTTATACTGTCAGGAACTACAACAAGATATTGTTAAGATCGTCCTTCATTAGAGTGATATGTCTTAGTTAGGATGCTTAAGTTATTTCTTCTCGTGTATACACTGCAGAATTCGTTCAATACGTTTTTCATGATGACAATAAAACAACTTTCTTAATTATAGCTATTGTTTTTGTGCAGGCTAAAACTTTGCTTCTTACTGACTATTAGAAACACGCAAAGTAAAATTATAAGTCTGTTTTGAAACAAAGGCTTAAATTAAACGGAGGCAAGTTCCAAGACAAAAGTTTTTGGGTGCGGATGCGCTATGTTAAGTCAAACTCGTCAATCCAACTTTCGAGAGTTAAGTTAGGATAACATTTTCAAGTGTTTTTCAATTAGTTTGTATGTAATGCTAACTAAAAGTACAATCTAACTTAATGATAATATAAATTGATGCACTTATAAACTATCAACTTAAAATTCAGTACAAATTAAATGTGTGATGATTAAGAATAATGCAAGAAAAATATGGAGGTAAATTAGGATTACAGTATACGCCGTGTTAACAGTATATGAATAAAATCATGCAATATATAATTTATTTGTTGGACTGGGATTGTCTATACATTTTGTATTTATAAATTATTGGTGTTCCAGCATTCATATTGATTCTACTTCTAGTTGGATTCTGGTATCAGTTATATTTTTATTGCTTTTCTAAAATTTTCACCGGAATTTCCTATCAATGTCTACATTTGTATTAATGGATTTAATTTAAAAAAAAATCCGTCTAACACTCTTTTAATTTTTGCCGTGATTCGAACCCGTTACCGTTACGCCAAAGTGTGCGGTACTAACCATTAGTAGCACAACCAATAAACGCTTTTATTTATGGAAAATGTATTTATTATCATTTTTAACCGAAAATTAATTACTAATAACTACAAAATATTATTTTCAGCTCAATTATAAAAGGTTATTGAGGTTTATTTTGGTCGAGGTCAATTTTTAGGTCCGCACTCGCACCAAAGGGATTGCAGTTATCAAGATAAACAATCTGTGGCTGGATAAACTTGGGTATTGCGTATTTATCAGAAGCTGGAGACATTAATGGCCAGGATTTAATACAAGTGCGTCCTTAGTGTGGTTTACCTCTTGGTGTTTAATTAATTAGTATCTTTGAGTATGTTTATCGCTTCATTATCTAAAACCTTATGTGTTCGTATTTAATATCTTACAACATAGTGCAATGCTTACACATAGTACAAAACATCAGTTGAATTACGTGTAAACCTTCAGAGTTGGGAAACCTTGTTTATCTCAATAGGATAATGTTTATATCATAAATGATCCAAAGACTTTCAAATAAAACAGTGGAAGGATTGTACCTTCTATCGAATTTCGTTATCTTAACAGTAATCTAAGGCTTACGTTATACGTAACAAAAATGTATTAAAGGTTATCTATTCTACGTAGATTTCTTATTCTAACGATACAGTGAAAAGTTATTTTTTTCCATTTATTTCGTACAAGACCCTCTATGTCCAAACCTCCTCCTCTACATCTTGATTTGTTTTATGCCTCTTTATTTTTTTTTAATGACCATGAAGAAGCCACTTATTTGTCTAGACACTATTTAAAGATCCCAAAAACATCTTCTGCCCAAGTAGAACACTTAATTAGCCAAGTAAAGGTTGAGTTTTGTTTGTTTGCAGTTTATTAAGATTGTTTATTAATAAACAAGCACACCGATAACGGGACATTACTTGCCGGGTTTTTCCTGCAGATTTACCACCAAAGATTCTGCATCTACGCGTATGTGTTTAAAATAGAAATAAAAACCAATTAATTTTGCTTAGGCCTAAATAAGTGATAGCTTTTGACGAATTTCAATTAAATGGGAAATGAAGCGTTTTTTTAGGAACATACATTATTAGAGGAAGTTTATTTACAGGATTTGTATTTTTTTTTATGACAACTTGGCATATTACCTTGTGTTCACTTGTACAGTACTTTGCAGTCGAATGTTATAAGGTGTTGATTTATATTATAATGAGTATTTCTTTTGTGCTGTAATTTTAGTTACAGTCCTTTAAATTACATTTACAGCCTTATAGTCACTATTACAGATATGTTTGTATTAAAATGAATTCAAACAAACTAATGAACAGTTATCAATGTAATTTAAAACGTTATTTTTCCACACAACTATTACTCATAATGATTTTTCTGACTTAAGCCACCATCTTGAGCATTGTATGCTCTTCCTCTGTTTGTGCAAACTATTGTGTTATTTATAATGATTTATGGTTTTGTTCACTATGTGGGTTTTTCATAAATTTTTCAGCTTTGGTTGGTATTGTGTACTATTTTAATTTGTAATTAATTTTCTTATCTGAGCAGCGAGCATGGGATCAGATGCCAAAAGCCATCCTGTCGGGATAATTCCATTTTTTACCAAGCTTGATTGAATATGACAGCATAAATCCCTTAAATAACACTATAATTTTCTTATTGAAACTTATTGTTTAGTGTTTAAAGGTATGGTCAACATTGGTTATTTTTGCAGTGTGATAAACCTAAACATAATGGGATCATAGATCTCGGTGGTGACAAATCATATCCAAGTAAACAACTTTTCCATTCAAACGTTTTCCAGTTATACAGAAAACACCATTGTAATATTGTTTACAATAGTAGTAAATTATACTCTATATCTTTTGCAACTTTGGATTTTAGCTTTCATCAAAATCCGACAAATTTTCGTAAATTTAATCAAACACTTGTATAACAGAAACAATATTTAAAATTTTCTGGGATGCGTCGAATGCTTATTTACTCCTACATTTTCCACTGTAAAAGAGATTAACAGGGAAAGGTTTTGAAGTAACTTCAACTTGTGTTGAAAGCTTTTAAAAGCAATTAAGGTTTCATGCTCAAAGAAGTAGATCTAACATTGGGCTTCTTACACAGTACTTAACCGTTACATTATGCTGTTGAAATAGGTGTTTATAAGTTGTTTCCAACGTGTTTTGCTCAAATGATATATCACTATTGCATAAATGAATATGCTGTATTAGCAGGTAAGGGATTAAAATAACTACACTATTAGTAATGCTGTATACAAATCACAATATACACTAGTATCTTAACCATCCGTTGATATTCTTGTAACTTCTTAGAAAAACCAGATATCATATATATATATATATATATATATATATATATATATAAACTAGCTGGCCCGACAGACGTCGTCCTGTCCTAATGTTGTTTTATGTCAAATGCTCGTTCATTTTCAAGATGAGCTCGTTCGCATGGCTCAATCACGTTCTGATTGAAGTTCGTTCGCTACACTCACTCACCTTTAGGTTGGAGCTCGTTCGCTGCGCTCACTTGCCTTCAGATTAGCTCGTTCGCTACGCTAACTCTCCTCCGGGTTGAAGTTCGTTCGCTACGCTCACTCACTTGCCGCCCAACATAACTGATGCTGAATCAGGCAGTAACGCTGTGTATAAAAGCAAGGTCTGTGAGTGGCTGATGACTGTGGGACGAGAGGCTGCAGAGGCTTTAATTCGCTCGCCTTACGTTTAAATTAATCTCTGACATCAAACGCCATAATAGCTATGAAAATAAACTTTTCTTCATAGATTAATATTTTTATTGTTGATTAAGGCTGTTTATTGTTAACTAATTCTAGTATACAATATATTTATATAGCATATATATATATATATATATATATATATATATATATATTAAGAGCTCCTGATACGTATTAAGTACAGATGTACACATTATTTATAAACAGTGTGCACATGTTTTTGACCTATGGACTTATTTCCAAAACATATTTCCTGCTGGTAAGAGCTCTTCCCTCGAGCACGGACTTGCAGTCCATTCGGGGGAATACTATTCTTGCCCTAATAATGTATTCCTGTATTTATAAAGGTGAATAAAGTGATTTTTGATTTGATTTTGATTTGATCTTTTGGTTGCAAATTAGCTGTCGTCATAAATTTAAAAAAATAATAGTGCTGGACCGGGTCTGACTTAGGGGAGGTACGATTGAGGCATTAGTTCAAAATTCCTCCGTGAACAGCGCTGTAGTAGAGAGCACTTTGGCAATGCAGGTTTAAGTTACTAATCGCAAAAATAGTTCTGTTCATAAAATAAAATTATAAATGCCTCAAATTTAATTTTATTATTTTTTAATTATAAAATTAAACTATCATAACCTCACTTAACTAACCAAACTTGCTGATAATGAAATAATACAGTATAACAAAAGTTTAGTAATAGAAAAAATAATTCTGTTTATTAAATAAAACTAGAAATTGCTAAATTAAAATTTTATAATAACTTAATAATAAAATTAAACTGTCATAATCAAACCAAACCAACCAAACTTGCTGATAGTGAAAAACTCTTGGACAAAAAGTAAACGTTACTAGCGGGATTCGAACCCGGGACCTTCAGCATATCAGCCCGGCACGCTAAGACCACCGAGACCGATGGTATCTGCTCGTATTGTTACGGTAATGGCGTTCCCTCAGCTAATAAGAAGCCCACAGCTGTCATCGTAGCCTCTTCTGTACCTCCCCTGAGTAAATACCGTGCTGGACCCTGTTGGTAAACCAATTTACTTTTTAATGCTATTGAACCACAGAATCAAATTGTTCAGTTGAACCAGCTGTTAAGATTCTTAAATTCCATTTAAATATGAGTACTCATAAGGTTAACATGGGAAACTCCAGAGCCCGTGGGGCGGAGCCCTTTTGACGGATCTGCACCAAACTTCACAAAAACCATCCTTGCATAATGCCTAATAATGCCTGAAAGTTTCATTAAAATCTGTCGAGTGGTTTCGGAGTCCATAAAGGACAAACAAACAAATAAACAAGCAAACAAACATACATACATTGGATTTTATATATATAGATACAGTATTTCAGATACCGAAATACTGAAAAAGCATTTAAACAGGTTAAACATGTTTTGAAACGTGTGAAAAACCAATGCTTAGCCATTAATATTGCAAAAAAATTGATCCATCCAATAACATATATAGGCTAATATAAGGATATGATTTATTTCAAATTTTAAAACTATTGTTTCATCATGCAGATGGATTGACAATTGCCAGGATGCAGCAATAGTATTTCATAATAGCAATAATTATCAATCAATCGTCTATGGCAAGTGCAATAACTGTAATATATCTTGCATGTGACGACAAATTAATGAATATAACTAATGTGTATGAGCATTGAATCAGTAAAAGGCAACTCATCAATTGTTGTAGGTTATCTTTGACTACTTTTAATGACTTTCTTACTTTCCGTGAAATTGCTTTGTTGTTTTTAATTTAGAGATTCGTTTCGTCATTTTAGAGTTTTATAGAATTTTGATCAAATAACTAAACTACTCGGTCTTTTTTTAATCCTAATTATTATATACATTGATTTAGAATACTGCAATAGTTATCGTTTTAAATTGATACCTAACCTAAGCCCAAATGATACGAGTTTCACGTTGGGACACCTTTTAGTAAGCTGATAAAACTGTATTTTTTACAGTAAATTTTACACAGTGAGAGATGATAGTTTACAAATATATGTATAAATCATTCTCTTGGTCACAATAGTCTTCATATTGATATAATAATAAATACACCCACCACAGCAAACCTGAACACGAAGCGAATTTCCATTTGCCTAATTGGATTAATTTAAATAGGATCATTTTTGCTCGCGTTAACGTGCCAGCGAACATATATACTGTACATGAGTTTGAACGGATGGTGTTTTTGGCCTTTATGTATCTCAAAACGAAAAAGTAAATTGGTCCCGGTCTTATCATGAGTATTACGATGATAGCTTATTCCCTGGGAAATCCGCTAAAAATATAAACTCAAACAGAAACATGCCTCAAAACTGTCTTAAGCTGATCCATAATGAAAACATTCTTTACTTTTTACATTTGCCTTTATTTTAAATTAATCAAACTACAATCAATAGAAACTAACTACTAATGACTGGGACGGGGGTGTCGTCCTGTAATCCAGCTACTAGGAGGTCACGAATTGTGGATATTTATAGGCATGCACTGTGGATGCGATACTCCCTGGTGTGGATTAACGTCCGCACGGGTGAGTACTACGACTATCCGCAGTACTATCCTGATAATTAGACCAATTCGTATATACCAAGGCAAAAATGTGTTTCGGATTCCACTATAAACTGTATATGTGGGTCCCTTAGTTGCCATTAGCTGTATGGGCTATTAACTAACAGCTGTGTCTAAGGGATATGACGGCCTTAGTCACTAACAAGACTACATGGTCGCGCCACTCATCCTACACTCATCTCCATTCATATTTGGCTTAAAATACCTACTTTGTATGGTCGCCATTTCATTAGAAAGTAATAAAAGTATTGAACAAAGTTTAATAATAAAAAATGTGCATTTGGCTTACAGTGCAATGAAAATCCCACAGGTAGCTTGACCTACCAAGTTATGGTGGATTATAAGCCAACACATTCGTAGTTTTACGAACTACTTTTAGGAACTTTTAGGGAAAAAATTATATTCCTGCAATTTTGTTGAGAAAAATATTCTTTGGTGAATTTGCTTAAAAAATCTAAGTAAAAATATAGCATTTTTATTAATATAAAATGTATTTAAAATATCGTCTATTCATAGGTTCGTGTACGAAAATGGTTTAATTAAGTAAAAAAAAAATAAAGTAGGCTAGTTTGTTGAACTTTAAGTCTTGCATATTCCACCAACATTTTCACAGATTATTGATATTTGCTAAATGACTTTTCTCCCTATTAAAATGAGGAAGAAGTAAAATTTGACGAGACCAACAACACAATAGATCACGACTGTCTCACACAAACTCCTCGTTATTTATAGGGACAGAAGTTGGCCCGGCATTGGCCATGGTTAGTGTTTAATGTGGTTGTAGTTGGTGCTTGAATAACCGCTCTTGGCCCCTCAGATATAATTTATGTTACACTTTAGTAGAGATAAATGTTGTTCAGTGAATTTTAAAATCTTTCATAAATATTGAGAATAAATATAATATTTTTGTGAAGTAAAGGGTTATTTTGGAATATCGTCCATCTTTTAATTAAGTAAGTGTACGGCAGATTGATCTTGTAAAATTTCAATCTATAGTACGGTACTGAGTCACTTCAGGTTTATTATTTTATAGTGTGAAGAAATTAAGCAAATTAGGACCGAAATCGTGTAGAGTATAGAGGAAAGATACACCAGTGAGGAAATAGACAAGAGAGAAATAGTGTAGACAATAAATAAAATGAAGCATACTAGAGAGAAAATGTAGTATAGACAAGAGAGAAAATGAACCACACTATAGAGAAAATGTAGTATGGACAAGAGGAAAGATAATGTATACTAGAAAGAAAATGAAGCACACTAGAGAGAAAAATGTAGTTTGGACAAGAGGAAAAATAATGTATACTAGACAGAAAATGAAGCACACTAGAGAGAAAAATGTAGTTTGGACAAGAGGAAAAATAATGCATGCTAGAAAGAAAATGAAGCACACTAGACAGAAAATTTAGTATGGACAAGAGGAGAATAATGTATACTAGAAAGAAAACGAAGCTCACTAGAGAGAAAATAGTACATTCAAGAGAGAAAATGAAGTACACTAGAGAGGAAAAAGTGTAGACAAAAGAGGGAAATAGTGTACACTAGTAAGAAAATGAAGCTTACTTGAGAGAAAATAGTGTAGACAAGAGAAAAAATATTGTATACTAGAGATGAAACAGAGTAGACAAAAGATAAAAATAGTGTACAATAGAAAAAATGCAGCTTACTAGAGAGAAAATACTACAGATAAGAGAGAAAATAGTGTACACTAGAGGTCAAATAAAGTACTATAGCGATAAAATGAAGAACACTAGAGAGCAAATAGTGCGGACTACTTAAGAAATAACTCAAACTAGGGAGGAAATTATGCGGTTTATATGACAGAAACTAGAAAGGAAATGGTGCAGGATAAAGTGGAAATAATAGCATTAAGACATCTGAGTCACTGTCTCTAGGTTTAACCTCAATACACTCTGAATGTAAACTTAGAATGGATCTGAATATTAAGGGGAATGCGAAGCGAGCTTGAATGTCACATTTTCAATTTGAAAGGGTTTAAACTTGAACAAAACACATTTAAATTTACAGTGGTTTTGGTTAAAATTAAAGGCTAGAACAGTATACTACTTAATGAACAGTTCTAGAAATATCTATTTGTAAAAATATTTACTAAGAGTTGAAAACAAACTTTACCGTATTCCGTAATACATAGGTTAACGAGCAAGGTGCAAAGTGATAGGGATATGATCATAGTTCTACTATTTGCCTTGTATTTAAACAATAAAATTATATCTTTGAATATCTCTTGGTTACAAAGAAACAAAGGAAACTAAACACAATTAATACCATTTTTATTGAAACAAGTAAAAACGTGTTCAAAAGCCATCAGTGTGATCCAAAAATTTGTTTTTAATTTTTGTTAAGGGGAGTCACTACTCAAATTAGTGAAAAATCTTAAAATTTTTTGTTCCTAAATTATTATATATATCTTTTTACATTATAAAAACCACCCAAAATCATTTTTACATACATGTACCTAGGAGAAAAAAAATAAAAAAAAACTGTTTTACGGTGCGACAAAGACAAGTAGGCTAATGTAACCAAAGGCTTATAAAAAGGTATGTGCATATGTTATTCACAACTTAGCCCTAAATAAATTGTAGTTTATAGCTTTTTGCATTCTTAATTGTTTGTTACCATGGCATTGTAAAAAAACATTACCAAAAATGTTTTTTATTAAAAAATGCTAGTTATTTTGTATAGTAAAACACATCTGCCGGAAAACTTCTGTTTCCCGAAAGTTGTGTTTTTCCATGCTTCAGCCTAAAAACTTTTATATTCCCAAAAAACTACTTGAGCTACAGTTCTGAAATTTTGTACACACCTTTTGCATATAAAAACCTAAAAGAACACGTATTTTGAATCCATTTGGTAAAATTGTTTTTTATATATAAATTAACAAAAAATTTTAAAAAATTTAAAAATATTCTTAAAATTTCCTGTCATTAAAAAAAAAGTAAATTGTTTCTGTAATACAATAAAAATACGTGATATTAAAGTAAATTGAATGCTGAAGAAAAGTATACCATTTCCATTTGTGTAAGGTTTATGGTTTTCTTTAAATATCAATTTTTTAAATGCTCCGGAAAAACAACAAAACCCACTTTTAGAGCACATAAAAAAATAGTTTTTATTAATTTTTTTTTGTTTTAGGTCTTTCTTAAGTAGGCCTATAAAAGCCTGATACAAAGTAAAAATTAGTTAAAATGACCATTTTTGCGATTTCAGAAGCGACTCCCCTTAAGTAAACTTAAAGCTATGTAAAAAGTAAAATGTATGAGTAAAACTTTTGTATACCTTAAGAATCTTCTTAAGCAATAAATGTTGAACTCAAAGTTTCACACATACGGATAGTTGCATGAGCCAGAAGTTCTTGTTGACTTTATGCAGAAGCACGCTTGCCTAACTTAACTGCTTCCAAGCTCAGTAAGTTTTATGATTTTATCTTTAACACTATTTCACCCCCACTTTAGTTTAATTTTATTTCATAACATGTCAGACCCATTTAGGTCACATTAATATTTACATAGGGCCTATTAATTGTATGGGATGCAAACAGTCAGTTCGAAATCTAGTTTTGTATTTGTTGTTTCGTTTTTTAACCGTTTGCAATATCAGATGTTGACTTTAGCAGTTTGTGGAAGTGTAAAAATTATGGCTTCTGTTTAACTAAATTAATTTAAATAACAATTGAACATTGGTGATTTTCAGTTATGACCGCGCCTTCAACTTCTTGCGGCTATAAACTCTCAAATTGTGAATGTGCAGTTACAGAACTGAAGGCACGGCAGAAAATCGTATCAACTGCAGTAGCAATGACCGAACTCTATTATCTACGAAATTTAAATATTGCATTAATTACATTAATTATTATCTTCAAGAAGAACTGTTAATATTGGAATTATACTAATTTAAAATAATAACTCCGCCAATATTTCTGAATTTTTAATTTTTATGAGGCCTTTCGCCAGCTATGCTGGCATCATCAGACACATCACAAAACTGAAGGTTATGTTTATGTTTAAAATTATAATTGTACAATTATTATATTATTTTAAATTAGTATTAATTATTATATTTAAAATTTTAATTTTATAACTCAAATTTATAATTTTAAATGTTAAACTTTGTAGTGTTTTTTTCGCGAATTTCCCATATAGGAAATAAGCTATTACCGTAGTACTCATGGTAAGACCTGGACCCGGGACCGATTTATTTTTTCGTTTTGAGGTCCCTAGAAGCTGAAAACACCATCCGTTCAAATTCAAATATATATATATATGTCCGTTAGCACGATAACTGGAGCAAAAATGATCCGATTTTGATGAAATTTGGTACAAACGTGTAAACCTACATTCATTCGAACGAGTTCGCGAACCAGCATGATCGGACTATGGGAACGGGGGTTTATGGGGAGTTTTATGGGGTAAAAATAGGTTTTTCCCATTTTTGACCCTAAAAACACAAAACTTTACTACAATTTCTTTCCAAACCATTTTGTAAAGCTTAAAAAAACAAATAATTTAGTATATTGAATCGTTATTGTGCGCCTAATGATTACGGGAAAAATTCCAAAAAATTTTAAATATAAAATCTCCATGTTATTCTTATGGAGAATAAGTCAACTGTTGTAGTTTGCTTGTTTATGAACATATTTTGATCGAATTTGGAAAATAATTCATTTCTTACTAAACTATTAACATTTTAAAACCACCTTTTTAAAGTCCTTGTTGCAGCAAACCTGCAAAACTCGTTAAACTAATTCTATTTAAATTTGGAATAAATATGATATTTTTAAGGAGGCATTTTTGTGTAAGTCCTATCTTGGAAATTTGCTTAGTCTGCAGGTTTGCTGCGGCGGTGGTTATTATTATTTAATATTACACTATAAGCCTAGTCCCATTTTAAGCATTATTAGTTATTAGATCACATATTTAACGATTTATAAGCTTGGTTGGGAATTCGTAATTTACAATCATGAATAGTATATTTTTCATAACAAGAGTAGAAAGTGAGTCATTACATATTTGAGACCATTTTTAAAGTGCGAGATTTATCGAGCACTTTACATGGTCGAAAATATATATAGAACCACTTTCACTCGTATTTTGAACGTTAGTTTTCGCTACACTACAAAGAATAATTATTTTTTTCATTACAAAACTCATAACATTTGTTAGGTTATGCCTTCAATTTAAAGTTAATATTTATACTCTAGTTGTTGAAAATTGTAACAGTTGATAAAACAATAACAAATATTTGAAGTTTTTGGACAGTGGACAATTTTTGGTTGTAAACGATGTTACTTTCGGTAGTAAACCATAGACAGCTGTTAAAAATATTATGTTTCACAGGTTGTAAGCACATAACGAAAACAGCTCAACTCATAGTAGTGTAGTGAAAATATTTTAAAATATGGCATTCACAAATCATTAATAAACGGAAGATTGACATTAAACTACAACTTCTTGCTAAGCTTTATAATATGTTACTGTTAATATTCAGACATAATTAAAATTGCCTTCCACCCCTCCATGTATTTGTACTAATTTCTACTGTCAATTATTTTCAAAGCAATAATTATATACGGAATATTTTACAATTACTATTGATTTTGACCCGTGTTACCAGTTCCCAAGCCAAATCCAACACTGTTTCGCTACCACAGCTGTGTACAGATAATTTCCATACTTTTTTACCCAATTGAGAACCTTTACAGTAATACGAGGGTATCGAGTAGTTTTTGTATAAGATTGGAGGTCGTGTTTTACAACATTCTTACAATACTTTTAAAAATTAGGCTACATGGAGAAAAAGTGCTGTTAGAAGAGAAAGAACGTGGAAAAACTAAATAGAAGTTATTTAAGTAAACTGAATGCTTTGAATAAAAGTATTAAATCCATGCGGTAACCTAATTTACAAGTTTAAAAAATTTAAACCAAAATAAACATGTTATTAATTGCACAGTTGGTCTCTAAAATCTATTGCACACTAATTTAGTCTGGAACAATTTCAGTTAAATTAAATAAATGGTTGGTTATAACGTAATTCAATTGAACTCTTCAAATATTTTTATCGACAAACTATTTAATATGGTAAGTGAATCTAACAGTACTGTATATTCAGTTTGAATTTTAAACATATGTGTATTATATTTAGATCTGTAATTGTAATAATAGCTAATTCTATTAATCTTAACCACAATGTTATAACATTATGGTTAAGAAGATATATGAAACACATAACATATTATGTGTTTTTTATATCTTCATGATCCAAAGACGTGTAAAAACAGAGCTTCTAGTTACACATTTATGTGTCGTAAGCTACACTATCATATTTAGTTTTAATTTAAATGTACTAGGAACATAAAATGTCTGTAATCCGTTCCTATTCATACATACATAGTTTTTACAGGAGCCGCATAAAGATATTGGATATTGCTTAGTCATTTTGACTATAGTGTTAGTGATAAGATGAATTAAGAAGACCCCTGAAGATGCCACCCAAGGAGAAAATGCACAGGGCTACACAAACATCTAACATTGCATCTTGATCATGTAGAGCTCAGGGAACAACAAAAGTAAATCTAACACAAATATAAGATTAACATAACCGTTCGCTGGGCCCCTGTTTCGTTAGACACAAGACCTATCTCCTTTAACACCACAGAAAACATACTAGTAGGATGTTTTCTGTGTTTAACACTGACATAGTATAGGGCCCCCGAGAGTTATTCTCTAAGGGGCCCTCGAATTGATAGGGCTCAAAAATAAAATACCAATGACGAATTGCCTTTTGCACAGACATGCCTCACATATGGGTCTCATGAAGATGTTCTCGGAACCCCTAAGTCTTTAGAATTGATCATAAAAGACACGTGACTCTCTATTTACACATTTAGCTGATTACCAGTGTCCCAAACAAAGGTGTCCTTAGAAGCCCCATAGTTGTTGGTGCCCGATTATTGAATATGATCTAGTTTCACATTATTATGGGGCGCCAAAATATGTTCGCTGAACCCCCCCATTCTGTAGTATGTTGTCCCAAACAAAGGTGTCTTAGGAGTAGGAGCCCCATAGTTGTTAGTCCCTGATTGTACAATGCCTATGAACTAGTTTCATCAAGCAAGGACCCCTAAACTTGTTTACTGAGGGGTCTCCGTGCCATATTTTTGTAAGTTGTTAGCTACTCTTCCCGGCTTTTGCTTTTTGGTATTTCCAACGCCATCCAAACCTGAACCCAACTGTAACAGTCACTGACCACTGCTCCTTTCTCTTCTCCCTCCAGTTGCGACTCCAGTTCGGGCGACGTTCTCCAGTAGGCGCTAGTGTCGCATACCTCTCCAGCGAGGCCACTCACCCGTTGTTGGCGTTGTTGCGTTGTTACCTGTTGTTGTTGTCAAGTGCCTTCACTACACGTGGGTTCTAACTGTACTGTGCTTCGTGACATCTTGACGTTTGTGCGGTTCGAGTGTTACATCGCATTGTGTAGTGCTGTGTACATGTAGTCTCATTCGGATAACTTTTGAAAGGTAGGCCATAACAGCTTGATAAGGAATACATCCAGGTTTTTGAAACTCAAATGAATAGTCACCTGTAAAATATTCATGTATAGACTATTTGTTTAGTATATGTTTGAGTAGGTTTGACTTTGTGTTCGTACCCTGTACAATGGTATTTGAATGAAGACCATATTGAAACTTCAGTTTCATTTTTAAGGGCGTCATCAAGAGGTATTGACAGTGAGGTGATAATGAAACTATTGAACTCTGATAATTTGCCTATTAAAATATTATATGTGTAACGCTAATGCACATTAAGTTTTTTTGGCATTGTTGTGTTCACATTTTCGGTACCGGTACATTATGAAAGGAGGCGTTTAAATCCTATTGAAACTTCAGTTTGGTTAAAATGTGTTATCGAGAGGTTTTTTTTATTGTAAATATATCTTCCACCCTGACTAGTTAGCTATTAAAATATAGGTGCAACAAATAGATTTAATCTTTGTTTTTTATTCATCGGGCTCGGTTTACCTTTTGAAGGAGATTTTGTAAACCATATAAAACTTTGGTTTGGAATTAAATGTTTTGCCTCGAGGTGTTAGCCTACATTGTTAATCATTTTGTCTAATAAAATACTATTCCTTAATAGTCTGAATTTCGGACCATTTAGCTATGAAAATCTATATGGGCAGGTATTGGGCACCTGAATTATGTTTAGCTAGTGTTAAATTACCCCAGTATATGAATTTTTTTTATTTAAATTTCCTTATGGTGAAATTTGAATTCAGGCGTGAAAAGTTCGTCAATATATTGTGTTCTTACGAATGATGAGATAGTGTGTAAATAACCTTCTGAAACTAAAAATCAACATATTAAACTAAAGATAATATGGTTGCCTCTATGTTGAAGGTTTTTATATGGCAAATCACGTATATTTTTATCTTGACTCATAGTTTTTTTTTTTCATCTATGAGATGTTACATGAGAGAGACGGGTTTAAAATTGTGGCCTTATTAAACCTATGTTTGGATCTACAAACCTCGTCCTAATATGTTATTGTGTTGTTGCTGGTGATGAATCAGTCTCTTAGATACAATGTAGCCTACTCTTATCAATAAGCGATGAAAAGATAGGTATCAATTACATGCACGAACCCATGTGTTTAGCCTCCGTGATGAGGCATGACCATTTCCATTTCATAGGCCTACTAAACAATGAAATAGGTAGGAATTTATTTAAGCGTATTGATACCTTTACTTTTCACTTACACTTACTTACCAGCAGAGTACCCGTCCTTCGTACGGGGTTGGCGTATAAAACGCTTATTGCAGTTATACTCGTGCTTTGTGTTTGCAATGGAAGAGGACACGGTTTGGGAAGATTTGGTTCTTTTAATTTACGGTATGCTATAGTATACCATAGAAACTCATCTACCATAACCATAATATTGGTCTGCCACTAAACAACATAGAACAGATTAAATTACCAAATATTCGCACAATATCACAAATTATTTTTAGATGAAAAACATAACTGTAAACAATCATAGGTACTTAGGCAGTTCCCATTGTGTATCACAGCTTTTTGTTGCTGCTTGGTTCAATTTAGATGCTGTTATAAATGAAAAAAAAAATAATAGTGCTGCATCCTGTTGGTAAGCCCTACAACTTTTTAATGCTATCATCATAGAGCCAAACTTGTGTAGTTGAAACTGCTGGCAAATTGTTTTAATTCCTTTTAAATATGAATACTGGCAAGAAACTCTAGAGCCACTGGGGTGGAGCTCGAAAGGATCTGAGATAAGAGTATGTCTATGTTAATCGGGAACGTAAGCTATCATCATACTGAATTTCAGCTTAATCCGACCAGTAGTTAATGCGTGAGAACTTCAAACATACAAACATACAAACATACAAACTTTCACATTTATAATATTAGTATGAAGTATGATATTGTGTCTTCGTACTGCGCAAAGGAGCTTCATTTTTTACACAAGAAATCGGAAACCTTTTCCGTTAACTAAAGTATTCTCTATATATACCAATCAGCTGTTCGGTATTACAAAACGTTGATCCATTGTAGTTACAGATTGCAAATGAACTTACGTATTTTGTAAACATTTCAGTTATATCCTTGCAATGTATAATGCTATCAATTTACATTACAACATTCTTTAAACCCAATCACAAACGCAAATCCTGTAACCGAGATAACCCCTAGAGACGCGGATGGATTCCCAACCATCTCGCGTTTACCTTATTGAAACTCCTTTTGCGTCTTAAAATATTTACATTTACACACTTTAGAAAAACTTCAACTAAAACTTTCTAAAAATTATCTATATGAATGGATTGCATTACCAAATGCGATGTTTTTTAGTAAATGCTCTGATTAACATTTTGAAATTATTACTATTTGTTTAGCTCTTCATATTCTCTTTACTACTATATCTTACGATTCAAGTACAACAATTGACCACTAGAATTAAAATAACATTTGATATCTTTTGATAATTTTCTTACTATTCGATTTCTAAATTGAGTCTATTCAACTCTTAAGTTTTATTCAGGAAAACTGCCTTGTCTAAAGTAGGTTAATCCGAACACTCAGTAGAGCCTGAATAAGGTGACTCAGAAGAAAACAAGATTACATCTACATAAGCTTTACTCTTCCAAAGGTGTTTGTCATTTAAGAACTCAATGTTACATGATATAGTACAAGTGTAACTAGCTTAATACAGAACGGTAATACCATGTTCAAAACTTCCACAAAATATCCAACAGCATTATTTAGACTGATAACAACTTTATAAAATATCAGTTAGGTAGATTAATGATCACTTTGAGAATAAATCAGAACATTTAGCACGTGACAGTAAATGTGCATAAAACCGGAGCCCATCAATATGATGCTTAATCCAGACATTCATTATATCGCACTTTAAAAAAAACATTATAGGTGACAGATTAGGGGTAAGCCACTTCTATAAAAGTGTATACCGTACAGCATTTGATTCAGGAGTACCCATACTTCTCAGAAATACCACGAACCTTAAGCATATTATTTGATTTAAATTCTGAAAACTAGGTTCCCCAATACGGACTAGTAAGGTTTTGCTATTTAGGATTCTTTAATATTATAACCATCTTTGTTAAGTTTTAGTTATGAGTTTATCGTCGTATAGTTGTCCTTAATATTCTAAATTACTTCAAAATAAAGAGGTACGTTAATTGAACTACATCTTAACTAAGCATTAACAATCATTATAGCCTACAATCACTAACAATCTAAACTTTAATTTTGTTACTGACAAAAGATTAAATATTTAATACCGCTGTTTCTACGAAGATTATTGACTTTGATAACCTCGCTATAAAACCCTGACATAATTGCATCCCTATAAGTCAAGTTCGAGCAAACATTTTACTTGGTTCAAACCTGTTTACCTATTCTCGAGCACTATGACGTCATTTAACTCCATGATGTAAACCTCTGTTCGCAACAATACATTGGCGTTTCCTAAACAGCTGATTTCACCAGAGCAGACGAAGCGTTAAATTATATAATGACGTGACAAAAACCGCACCGTCCCTCCGACTGTTGGAAACACCCGGGCTTTCCTCAACTCCTCTTAATTTTGGAGGGAAATTTTAAAAAGGACATTTCAATATAACATTTTTTGTTGACGTGAAAATGTTTTGAAGATAAATCAAAATCGTTAACACACATCGTGTGCAATGAACGAATCGGTCTGAATTTTATTTTTGGGTTGAAAAATTATGAATGCATTTGCTCAGACACTATTTGGTGTATTTTAAATTATAAAACACTGTATTACAGTATATTACATATATTGATGTATCTCGACGGACAACTTGTACATAGCGGTGGATAAATAATCAAAATATCAAGTTAGAAGGTTAAACAAATAATAAAATGTTTCTTTTTGGTGCATAACCTTCAACATTTATCAACATTTGTTCTCCGTTATCCGTTGATTTATCATGTGATGGGTTCATGTCTTATTCAACCGGAGTTGATTGGATGCGCTGCTTTATACTCTAATCTTTGTATGACAGATGGAATAATAATGCAAGATTATTTATATTTTTAAGTTAACTTTACCTATACAGATCTCGATGTATAATCCAAGATGCTCAATTTTTCCTAATTATTGAAAACCCCCGTGTGTTGTATTATCTTTTTCACCACACTACGATGTGTTTAGCCGTTTTACAAACGTTTATTGGGGGGCGTATTGCTGAATATGCCAGCTGTCATCGTCATTTGAGGACCGAACAGGTTTTTACATCCCTAGGGCTGAAAATAAGCTGCCCGCTTAATTTCTTTCAACATTAATGCGTATTAAATACACAATCATTATCCATATAGCATTGCAATTGAATTGTTTTATTGTCACCGCTGCCTAGCGACTATTTATTATTATTTTGATTCCTCAATTATTTCTTCACATAACCTTAAAGTTGTAGTTGTGTTGACTTTTAGTGTGCATTATTATTTTGGTGAATATTGGTAATAGGGTATGGCGTGGTGAAAAATGGCGTTCGTACCACGGACTGAAATGGTTTTGCAGCTCTCGATCGTTTTAGGTTCTCGACTATCTCGAGCCGGCAAAACCTAATTTTCGGCCCAAGGTACGAAATATACTATTGCACATTAGTTTTATGTGTTTATTGTTTGTGGGTCGTTGAGCTGATTCATTTCGCTGTGTCAAAACGGAAACTAAATACAATTATTAAAATGTATGTTAAACATAACTAAGTCCTAAAGATTTTAAATAAATATTTAGCACAATTTTAAAAGCATTTTGGCGTAGTAGGTAGTTTATTTCAATTTTGCGAGAATTATTTCATTAAAGATAATAATTTCAAAGTTTCAAAAGTTTATTTAATTTCAGTGATTACATTGAGTATAAATCATAACTTGTACTTTATGTACAAATTTTGAAGTTTATATCTTTATTTTAATGTGTCTGATTTTACTTGTTTAGTTTTAGTGACTTTTGCCCTGTACATTTATGTATTATTATGGCAATAAAATAGTTTGATTCTGATTCTGATACTTAGTAATGGACTGATGTTATACAAAACCTAAAATACAATATACCTATTATTTTCCATTAAATGTTTCGGTTCAAGCTAAACATTTTTATTTTGGTGTTAATTTAAGTGTACTTTTAACGTTCTTGAACTATTATTGTTTTATTTTAAACTAGGTAAAATTTAATTAGTATCTTTATATTAAGACTAAACATTATTGCCTACAATATTCGCAAATTACTTGCAAACATTGCGACGTTAAATTACTATAGTGAATTTTTTGCTCTATTATACAAGTGAATTGTCTTACACAATTGTCTACATATCAATCGATTCCTACTTCATTAATTATTGGCCAATAGCAGATGCCATTTGTTGATTGGTCTATTGTGAAATGACTAATGGTTATGAGGTTCACTCTTGGCTTTGTGCGCTTTATAAACGAGTGATTTGTAGTGAAAGACAGGCAATAAATTAGTCTCTAGTATTTCATAGGGGATCGTTTATGAATTCAGCGAACTTGTCAGCGTCATTAAAAACTGGTTTAAATCACCCGCTTTCGAGTGCATTTAGTGGGATGAGTGACTGGTTTGTTGGTAGAATCATCAATTTAAACATCTGGGTCAATTATTGGTACGGTAATCAGAATGCTTAATATCCGAATATTAAGTATCAGAAACCTCGGTTCTGCTGGACCTAGAATTCCTCATAAATCCGGACCCAATACGGGCTATTTTCTAAACGGCTATTTGACAGCAGTTGGCCAACCAACAGTTAATGCAGCAGCAGCTATGTTAGAAACGCCGTCTTGCAAACGATTCAAATGTATGCACATATAACTGTGTGTCAATAGTTTTCCATTTTTAGTACGAGGGGGCTTTTGCCAATATGGTGTATTTTAGTATAGCTCAAAACTTGTTTTTGAGGTTAAACACTACCTTTTTTCAAAGATTATGATTGTTTAAAACACTTGTGAGATGAATAAATTAAATTTACAAAAATTTTGATATTGGAGATCTTTACGTTAAAGTGTGATTTGCCTACCTCAATCAGGTTACAATTATCACAAGTGCCTTAATCTGTTTAATCAATTTCCTCAACTGCTTACTGAATAACAGGTTGTTAAACATTTAATTGAAGGATCAGCTGTTATTAAATTACAATTAATTCACATTTTTAACAGTTTTAAAGCAAGTTGGTGAGCATCACTACTTCTTTGCAATTGAACCAAATAAATAAAACGCTAGGGTGCCAAGCCCCTGAAGTTTAGCTACCATTCATTACTCCGCTTGATCATAAGCTCACAAACTAAGCTAAATAGTAAAAATCTCTAAAGAAGGACGGGTGAAAAAGGGCTGTTACAGAGAACCCCCATATTGTATTGAGTATATAGAAGATATTATATGGATGGATTCAGAATTTACTATTCAAGTGTTTCCTGTAAAACGACTTTCTACCATTGTGAACGATGTATTTAACTATTTCATTCCGGACTTACATCCATCCGGTCTATTTAGGTTTCCATTCAGTCCGAATAACTGGGAGTTCAATGATGTGTCTGCAATTTCCTAACATAGACAAGACCTATGTTAGTCCTGTTCTCTATAAAAAGAAAGAAGGCTTTGGTGTTGAAATAAAAAATAAAATGAAACCCAACTGTGTTTCTTGAAAATTTCGGACGAAAACTTATAAATTAGGGATCTGCTGTGTCACTAGAACGTCAGTCAAAAAGATTGGCACAAAATCGTGAAAACGTTTATTTAAAAATAATTCAGACCAGGTCACAAATAAAATAAATTTCAAAGCAAAACGTCAAAGGAGCGGAGATTTTAAATATTGGTCGATTGTATCAACTTGTATATTCAGAGTGGCGGAATTGCAATTTGGTTTTACAAATCCAATAGGATAAACTCTCCGGAGACAAACAAACGTTGTTTTTTCGTCCAAAGAAAACACGGCTTTATTGACAGATCGCGAAGTTCACTCCATTACTGATCCGTCAATATTTACGTACAACATAGTGATTTGAAACAGCTGCCGTTGTTTATCAAGTCAATAACTAAGTAAGTAGTTGTTGTAGCATTACAGTGAGATCAAGCAAACACTATGACGTCTATTAGTGATGTTCTCCAATGTTCTCCTGATGTTCTCCAATAGGTAGTGAGTGGGTTTTGTTTGTATAATTTGGTGAGTGTTTCGTGATGTTTCAGTCCAGGGGCCCATTTCATAATAAACTACAAGTTACAAGTTACAACTTGTAGCTTGTAATTTCCATTAGATTTGCATTGGGCGATCAGCTGATTTACTAATAATATTAGTTTGTACTTTATTATGCAAATGGCCCCAGGGAGCCGAAACCCCACTGGACTGAGGCTGTTCTACGACCATGTCCTCTCCAGCCAGTTAAATCATTTGGTTGTAGCTAATTAACAAAAAAAAACTTTGGCTACGAAGTTCATTTCTATCAATCAACTAGCTGTTGTACCCGTGCTTTGCAACGGGAAGAGGACACAAAATAGAAACATTTTAATCTTTACATCTTTTGCATATAATAGTTACACATCCCCCAATGCTTTTAGAAACAAAATTCAACTTTTATGCCCTTTAGAAATGTTTAAGTTATGACTTTTAAATCTGGTAAGTAGTGGATACCACCATTTCATCTCCCTTAATAACATATCTTTTTATTTATTATTGAATTTTAAATTTCAATTTTGAAGTTACTACTAATTATTAAATTTAAATTAACATTTTTTTTAAATTTCACTCTTTATTATATTAAATCACAAATCCTTCCATCTTCAGTTTCTTCACTCACAATAAATCATTGGCAAAACTAAGTCAGCTGTTATAAACTTTAGAAATATTGCTATGCCTTTTCAATACAGTCTTTTGAAATATTTAAGAAACTATATCTATAGGTACTATAAAAATGTTAAACAAATAATTAGCATTAAAGACAGCAGACAAAACGAATATGATTATCAAAGCATCAAGGACTAAACAATGTAACAGCAAATACAGTATATGTTTCATTGCATCTCTGATTCTACTCTACAAAAATATCAACAAACAACTTTAATATACAATCCAGTTCTTTTAATCAGTTCCATCGTCCATTGGCTTTACATTTTCACACTTACCATAAAGTAAACATAGTTACAGATATTTAATTGATTTTGGAAACAAAAGAACATTGTGTACTGCTTAGTTTTATGATATTTTCATTGGTTTAATCAGTGGTGTGGCAAAACACAAATAATAAATGTATCAAATAAAGTAAATGTGAACTGAAAACTATGTTAAGATAAAATAAGAGTATTTTGTATTACCATTTGATAATTAACTATAGTTACACATATACAACAGATTTTAAAAAGCAAAAATCAACGACACAGTACAGTTTAGTTGTTGATGATATTCTTTAGTTTAATTTATGCATAGGTTTAGCAAAACACAATAACTTAATTTACCTAAATATACATATAAAAAACAATGTGATGTGCAAGTTGATTAAGTTAATCTAACACATGTTAAGGAGTTCGAATTTATTTAGAGTAGCCTCCAAATTCATATAAAACATCTATACATTGTAATTTTCATACTGTTTCCATGAAATCATATTAATAACATTATTTTCATAACTTAGACGCTTTAAAAAAATCCAAAGCAGAGCTGGAGTTGATACAGCAACGGTTATAGAACCTTTTTTTAATTATCATTGACATAGTTTTAGAATAAATAATCCATTATGAAAGGTTAGATTAAAATAAACCTACCTCATAGTTATGGAAAATATTATATTTAATTTCATTGTATCAGCTGTCTGAAATTGTGAAATATGCAGTTTAGCAGTTCTTCTTTTTACATTTAAATGTCAAAGCAAATGTAAACAAACATTGTAAGTGTTCTCATCGCAGCCATGGTGACCAATCAATATTTACTTTTAAAATCTTCATCTCACAACTTTTAAAGTCAAAGGGGCTAAGCCTACGGTCAGTATCGAAACGTGAATAGTCCTATAATGGTCCTTGGTATGGTAACTATATTTTTGTAAAATTTTAGCCCAGTTTGTTCAGTAGTTTTTGCACCTATTAGTAATACACATACAGACAGACACCATTAGATTTTTATATAATAATATAGATAATTCAAACTACCCGCATGCATTTAAGGTTGTTACTGGTGTTTCAAGCGCGGGACTCCTTAATATGTTATAATACTTTAACCGACTGGTACGTATGTCACAAAATCTGGCTGTATTTCCAAAATCAACAAAAACATGGCAGAAAAACACACTCCAACAGATTCGCTCCGCTAACATTATCCCCTCATAAACATTATTTGTGTTAGTAACTAGCAACTGATTCAGTATTATTCACGTTTCAGGATTGTTTGCGCTAGGATTAACAAAATGTCGTTCACTAGATTGTAGATTGTCGTCAGCTGTGGATAGCCAAATTGGAGATATGGGCATGCACGGGTAACTGTCTGTTTTGCTCGTATTGTATTCTAATGCGATCAGTACAGAATATCCCTGTTTGTGTTCCCGAGTTCTGAATCCTGTTTTGTAAAGAATATTTGTGGTTTGTACATATCGCCATAAGGAAAACTTTTTTGTAAAATATCGCCTTTTTAAAAATTTTGAAAACAACTATGTTTGAGAATATTTGCGTTTTACTTGTGAATTTAAAACTTTTTTTCGTATTTTATAACTTTGAAATATACTGCGTCAGCATTGTATATTTCAAAGCTGTTTGTATCCCACTACAAGTTCTTTGCCGTTTTTTAAGTGATTCGCAATATATATTTTCTACTGTGCACAATATTGTTACTAAATCAATCATAGTTACGTAGTTAAACATGTTTTAAATTTTATTTTCAATCCCTATATCTTAATTGTTAAAATTACTGTTGTTATTTTACCGCTTAAGAAAATGTATTTTCTTCAAAATGCTCCCTCTTCTTTTTATTCAATGATGTGTGCTAATTCTTTGAAAAATAAATGAACATTCAAGATTTAGAATTGATCCGGGACCATGATTTGTAAAATATTGGGGATTATCCTTCCTGCTCTAATGTGACAACCATTAGTTGACCGCTGTCTGAACAGCACGATCGTCGATTATTACAACATTATTCAAGGAAACGTGATTTTCAACGCATAGCCTTTGAAGCACGAATAGGTTTTATCATTATAACTGTAAACGCACAGCAATGTCAATCTATTGATGGTTGACAAAATTTTTGTACTGACGAATGTTTTTTGTCTCATTATGCTTTGGCATCCTGTTAATATTGTGTTTACACAAAATCCTACAATTAAAACATCTTACAATGGTTTGCGTACTGGAAAATGTTCACCGTTCCTAGTTTAGCTGGATTTAAAGATTAAATTTATAGTTTCAAACTTGATATTTTGTGTTTTGGTTTTTAGTAAGATATAAAGGAATGTTATCAATATCTATTATATGGAGGGTGGTCTATTAGGCTGCAAAGACAACCAACGCTAAAATTACCTATCCTGATTTACACTCGAGATAGGTGAACAAACACCTTAATTTGAAAAGTATTAAAGTATTAAAAATTTATATCCCTCCGAAAAATTGTGCCTCAAATATTACCGTAAAGTTTATTGCCTTTTTTGTTTGGTGGGATTTAAACCCATGACCTCCATGCACTACCTGGAGTTGGGTTTTAGTGGAAATGGTTAATGGAGTAAGAATCAGTTTTGAAAATGTCAAGCAACCGCATACGTTCAAGAACTAGTGTAAATAAATGTTGAAAAGATAACCTGCTCACCAATGTAATTGTTTTATTTTCAACTGCTTCGTGTAGATAAAAACCCACCTTTGGGACAAATTTAATTGGTATTTTTTACATCAGGTTAAATATCTCGATGGGGAAAGGTAATCAATTTCGACTCAACCGTCCAATCCCCCAGCCCCATTGGGAAAGCCATTGAATAAACAAAATCGTTCTGTTCCGATTCTATATCAACCTGTGTTGGAAATGTGCGTTTTCTGCTCTAGTGCTCGAAAAATTGTAAAGAAATCGTAATGGGTACGGTACGTCAGTTTTAAACGTATATGCCTACTAAAGTTAAGCCACATTATTTTAAATGGATCGTTTTACCTGATATCAATCCACATCTATAATACTTAAATTATCTATAACGGGAAGCCTTGTTTTGTGAACACTAATCCTCCATTATTTTTGGACTAATTTCAACGTTTGATGGGTCAACAAATTCGTCTGAATTTGTAGTTTTGCAATAAGGTTAGAATTACAAGATTCATTTAGAGGGTACGAGGCGTTCTCAAAGGTAGTTTTATCCAATAAGTATTACCATAGATAAAACACAATCTTACCATGTCAAAAGTATTACCAAAGATTACATATGCTACGCAAAATATTTTGCGGTATTACCTTTGGTATTACCATTACCTATTGAATACAGAGAACAAATTTAAACACAAAAAACAGCTGTTTATAAAAAGAAATTCAGCATCTTTTTCGGGAGTGAATATTGATGTTTGTAACATTCATGAGGTTTAGTCCAGGCGCCAAACGGGTTGAGTATGCACTGAAAGTCTGACAAAATTTGACTTTTGATTATTGTTGGGGACATCTAGTAGATGAAAAAAATCGATGATGTCGCATTTCTAGGGTGGTCACAACTCGGGGGGGAGGGGGGGAAGTTGCGCGGGTCATCAGTTTACGTTTCCGCGTCTAACTCACAAACGGTTAATGATAGAAAGGTGAATTAAGCGTCTATCTACGCCTAAATATATTATCCTTCAAAAAGGTTATTACAACCTTTCTTCTATGTCTTATACTTTAGGCGCTAATCAACATTTATTGCAAAAAATTAGATTTAAAAATAATTTAAAATGAAATATCGGAAATATTGCGCATGTTTAGGGCATGTTACAAACTATTTATGGTTAGAAAAACTAACAAGTAGTACAACAGCACCAAGTTTAAAGAAATCTGTGCAAAAACAACAGAGCTACGTTAATTTCAGTAAGAGTAAACGTGGAAAATTCATAGTAGTATCGAGGCGCGCATGGATGCTACGTAGCCCACAATCAATATAGGTTTGATGTTGTAAGTAACTATGGGAAAGCTGAATTTTTCTATGCTGTTAGACCATGTTGAGATGATCATTTTCCCGAAAGTCAACACTCCTCCCCCCTTGTGCTTTCCTCTAACCCCCCTTTTTAGATAAATTTACAGCCTCTTAGCAATTAAGCTATAACTTTAAAACGGGTAAGGATAATAATGCAATCTTTTATTAATCATTTTGCGGTACGATAATCTACAAAAATAATTATTAGATAAATAAATATTTAAAAAGAATTATTATAGATTTCTGAAGAAGAAGAAGAAGAAGAAAATGTGTTCATTGTAATAAAATATCAATACAGTGTTTTTTTATTTAAATGCAAAGAACAATGGTCAAAGACCGTCTGTTTTGTGTTAGACACACTGATTTTAAAATATTTTAAAACAGTTTAAAAAAATTCTATGAATCATATACAATTATTTATGAAATAAACTGATTTCAACTACAGAATATACACAAATAGCACTACATAGTAATAAAGATCAGATAACAATTGAATGAATAATAAAATTTAAATGTCGCCTACTGAGAATCAGAATTTCTCTTGCAAACAGTTAATAATTCATAAAACAAACCTGTTACTTTTATAATTTACTTTGATAGATACTTAACAAATAATATTTTATAAATTTTTTAAATTACATAGATTTTTCCCATTTTTGTATTGATATCTCAATTCTTAAATTTAATAATTAAACTCCATTATCAATTCCCACCCTTTACTCCACGCCCCTTTGAGATAATTTCCAAGTGCCCACCAATCTTTGCCATTTAAAAATTAAAAAAAAAACTCATATTCATTTAAATATAACTTGTTGGACCAAAATTGACGTATCTTTTTTTTAATTGGACATTCTGCTATAAAAGGGTACACGTTTCATCCCGGTTGAGATTACATAGTGGACATACATACATTTTATTTTCCATATAGAGTTAACTTTTTATTAGACGACCCCCTTTGTTTGTAAAAAATGTTTTTAGGGATGGTTACGAATAAAAAAAATATATCCACCATTTTCCAATATGGCCAACAACTTTGTTATTTCTTATGGAATACGCTGTATTTTAGTATTATTTTAGAATTTTCTAAACCTACCCCATTTAGGAGTTACAGCGTGTTATATCTAAAAGAAAGGCTTGTGGTGTACATTCGGCATCCTGTAGCTCATAAACGAGTAAGTTGAGAGAGAAAGTGCAAAGAATAAATAAGTCACATATAAGTCCTCGTTCAAAAACATATATAAAATACGTTAAAAAATACTGATTTCGTTGTTTTAAAAATGGCCACCATTTTCAAAAACGGTAGCTTACTTTGATATTGGAACAATTTATTTTATAGTTTTTTTAAAATGTAGATGTGATTTGAAAACTTGTTTATTCTTTGTATTTTCGTTCTTGAACTTACTCGTTTATGAGCTACAGGATGCAGGATGTGCTCACAAACCATTTCTTCTTCGATTTAACTCCTAAACAAGTAGCTTTAGAGAAAAATGTCAAGAATAAAGAGGTTTAAAAATTGTGCGTTTACATTCTAAAACAATCATAAAATACAGGGTATTCCATAGGACTAACAAAGTTGTCAGCCATATTGGAAAATGGCGAACATATTTTTAACTAGTATATCACTATAGTCTGTATATGTACTGGATGAGCTACATAACGTTAATATAATCTATATAAAGCAGCAAATTCAAATACAAAAAACCATAATATACGTAATTTTTTTCATTGTTGCGGTGCACAAAAAAGCCAGAGTCCTGTACAATCAATATACTGTACTATCTATAACCACTATATGCAAACAAACTGTTAATAACTATGTATCATTTTAAAATGTAAACTATGCACCCCAAATGTTGTATCAAAACATTTTGTTGTGCGACCTCGTATAAAAAAATCGACAAAGAAAAGTTTCATAAATTAATCCGTAAAAAACATTTTTTTATGTTTATGATATTTTTTAACTATGAATATTTAGGATACCATGGTAAATACACTTTTTGTACAATATCGTAACGCAAAATGATTAATAAAAGATTGCGTTATTATCCTTACCCGTTTTAAAGTTATAGCTTAATTTCTAAGAGACTGTACATTTATCTAAAAGGGGGGGTATAGGAAAGCACAAAGGGGTAGGAGTGGGGACTTTTGGGAAAATACTTATCTCAACATGGTCTAACAGCATAGAAAAATTCAGCTTTCCCATAGTTACTTACAACATCAAACCTATATTGACTGTGGGCTACGTACCGTCCATGCGCGCCTCGGTACTACTACGAATTTTCCACGTTTACTCTTACGTAATGAAACGTAGCTCTGTTGTTTTTGCACATATTTCCTTAAACTTGGTGTTCTTGTACTATTTGTTAGTTTTTCTAACCATAAATCTTCTGTAGCATGTCTTAAACGCGTACAATATTTCCGATATTTGATTTTAAAGTAGTTTAAAATTTTAATTTTTGCAATAAAAGTTGATTTAGGCCTAAAGCATAAGAGATAGAAGAAAGGTTGTAATAACCTTTTTGAAGGGCAATATATTTAGGCGTTGATAGACGCTTAAACCACCTTTCTATCATTAACCGTTTGTGAGTTAGACGCGGTAACGTAAACCGATGACCCGCGCAACTTCCCCCCCTCCCCCCCGAGTTGTGACCACCCTAGAAATGCGACATCATCGATTTTTTTCATCTACTAGATGTCCCCAACAATAATCAAAAGTCAAATTTTGTCAGACTTTCAGTGCATACTCAACCCGTTTAGCGCCTGGACTAATAGACCAATGCAAACAGTTATTCAGTTTTGTTGGAAGACTTGGAAGTGTAGAAAACGCCTCGAGTTCAAAGAAGAAGTATTTAAAACGGGAAAACGGGAGGAAGAGACAATTAATAAGGGATCTTATGCGATTAAAAGAGTATAAGAAGAGAGACCTGGTCTAACAGTAAGGAAACTTAATACACACTTGGAGTGATGAATAATCCTTGCCAGTTCTGCTATGCAACTTTTGAAATAAAAGAATGCACAAAGAATACATACATCGTGTTGTCACGGTGGTAAAGTAAACTTGCCTGATGTCATATCAAATGAATACATGCAAGAAATGTTTACTGGTAACAGTTATGGGTAAGTCGGGACACATTTGTAGAAAGCACAAAACAATGAGGCCAGCTTCTGAAGAAATTGTTTTTAAATATTTACGAAGATGTATACAGGTAATGCGGTTTAGTTTATTCTTATATTCTGTATCATTATTTTATAGAAATAGGCAAACTTATCAATTGTTTGTTTTCAAAGTTTAATAGACTATTTTATTAATGAATAAAATATATCTATGTCTCAGTAAGAAAAAGGGTAACTTTGTTTAGTTTCTGCTCAGTATGCGAAGTAAAGGAGTTTATTTCGTTCAGGAGCTGTGCAGGTGATGTAGTTTTATATTTACGAAGTACTGAACTACATCTTACTTCCCAGGATGGGTAATTTGAAAGGGAATGAGAGCATTAATGTGAAACAAGAACTAGGAAGGAGAAATATACGAGTGTTTTTTCACGCAATGTCGAGAATTGCGTTATTTGGTTCACATAGTCTTTGTTTTAGATTTAAAAGTTGAGTTTTACGTAACAAACATATCTTGTGACATGTAATAAGTGGTGAGAATATAAAAGAAAGTTTTCTCTATTAAAAGTTTCATGAATCGTACATAACACGTAATATTGTACTTTATTTGGAGTTACTCAACAAACTTATAGGAAACGAGCTGGTCCAGAAGTAGAGCACATGGGTCCGGTACTTGAGTCCTGGGCTCAAATCCCGCCAATCACCAATGGATCTAAGTGATGATGCCGCAATTCATAGACTGAAGTAATGTGAAAAACTATCTCGGGCTAGATCCTAATATTCTAGATCATAAAAATAGTATATTTCGTACCTAGGGCCGAAAATGAGGTTTTGCCGACTCGAGATAATTTTTAATTTCAAAACGAAGTCTAGAATCGAGAGCTGCAAAACCATTTCGGTTCGTGATACGCTATCTTTCACCACACTATACCCTATAACCACTATTCACCACAATAATAATGCACACTGATAGCCAACACAACTACAACTTTAAGGTTATGTGAATAAATAAATTGAGGAATCAGCAAAATAAGCAGTGACATAAAACGATTCTATTGCAATGCTATGGGTATTGATTGTGTATTTATGCATTCAGGTTTTAAGGAAGTAAGCGGGTAGCTGATTTTTCGGCCCTAGAAATGTAAAAGCCTGCTCGGTCCCCAAATGACGATGACAGCTGGCATGGCCAGCAAAACGTAACTTTCAGTCACCAATTGACGTATGTAAAACAGCTAAAAACATCATAGGGTGGTGAAAAACTCATTAAACTCTGTGTTTAATAAAGAGGAAACGTTTTTAGGTGTTTTATAGGTAGTAAGAATCAATCTTCTATTTATCAAACTGTCAAATTTAATGTTGATCTTGGATGTGAAGGGTACTTAGCGTACCTACAGATTTGTTTGAGTTTTGAGAAAACGCCCTGATGGACCAGGCCAGCTAGGCCCATTCTATAAGACATGCATATATCTTACTGCTGCTTACGTAAACACAGTCAATTCCAGTATACCTATTACACCAGATGGATTATAAAAGAAGATTTTTATAAATGACTTTGAGCAGAGACCTCTATCAGATATATAATTTATAATAATAATAATATATAATCAGTATACTATAAATTTCCCCAGAGCAAAGCTTGGTCCCCAGGTACTATATATTTATCGGAGCTGCTGTTATCCACCTGATTTACAACTCATATTTTATTTTATTTCCAGATGAGCGACTTCGAGCGTATAAAACGCGGGTGTTTGAAACGCGGAGAACTATGGGAAGACCCCGAGTTTCCCGCAACTCAAACCTCAGTGTTCTACCATCAGACTCCGCCATTCCAGTTTGTCTGGAAAAGACCAAAGGTAAGTCTGGAAAGACTTTCCAAACAAATTAATCATTCGTTAGACATAGAAAGGGCTAGTTATGCCCTTCTCATGCTAAGCTGAAATTGCCCTTTCCTTATGTAGTTAGTTCCTATATTAGGAGAAATTTGGCGTGATTCCTATTTAAAATATATATATAGGCATCACGATTTAAAAGTTACTGTTTGTAGCCTCAAAATCTTATATCAAGTTTTCACTCGGAAAATGACAAAAGACAGCTTGGAAAATGTCCTCGCACAAGTTGTGACTATCATTATTTCCACCCTTTGAGGTAGAAGCAAATTTATAAATGGGAAAATAATTAATTAATTAACGGTCGACCAATTAACAAAATTGATTGGTACAAAAATCTGAATTCTTTTGTTTAGGTTGCTAAGCAACGACAACAATGCGTATGCGATCGGATTTAAGTGTTTCTAACTCAATAAATTAACAACAGAATCGATTTTCGGCCTGTCCGGCATAACTGTATTGTTCATCAAATAACATTCCTGACTCAACTGATAAAATTTATTGTGTTAAAAACTATTTTGTCCACCGATGAATCTTGACGGAAAATGTCCGTTTCAATTTCTTAAATAGCATTTTTGTTGAGCTACCAGAGAAATCAGTCATCTATATAGTACCTACGTTGATTTTCAAAGACAGAGGTGAAACAAAATCAAAGTCATCAGCATTATATGTTTATAATATTGCAATTGCCTAAACATTATTCGCAATAATTATTAAATTGTAGTAATACAGTTACTGTACAGTCATTTCTAAAGTGTGGGAACACGCCTGAAAATAGTGTTAACAAATTTCTAAATTTATTCACGATTTGAAATAATAAATTTTGCAACTCAATTATACTTTCCTAATTTATGACAAAGGACCGTTCGATCACGCGTATCTCATCTGGGAACTGTCGTCATTAATCAACGGGTTATTAATTGGTTGAATTTAATAACGTGTCAACGTTAAGTATATAGTGATGAGACAATTTAGAACAATGCTTAACAAGAAATGTTAGTTGTTATATTCTAGAGGTTTTTTTCTAGGTTCTAGCTCGGAATTGGTTATAATCAATAGCTTCACTAAGAAACATAATTCTTGTTTTTTTAGCTGTAAATTGTTATTATTAAATATCTTTAGTTTTTGTAATAAACTGCTTGAAACTACTGTTTAGTATATTTCGAAAAATTTAAACGGAAATAAATATTGTCTTTTTTCCATTTTGTTTCCTTGGAACTCAACATTTCTCACAAAGCAACAATTCAAAACTTACAAAGTCCGAAGTCGACAATAAAACAGGAACAGACTCATAGTAATCCTAGGAGTCTCATGGTAATGGACTCATTGCAAATGTATTGAATTAACCAAAATTAATGACGATACTTACGATTATATGAAAGAAATTTGTAATCAAAACGGCATTACCGACTTATTGTTTTATTCCAACTCGCAAGGAAATAAAGCTATCTAAAAATATTAGGCTGGTATACGTATTCGTAGTTAATTTTTAAAAAGATAGGTAGTCTGTCATGTTTGTGTTGGGCCAGCAACAACATATTCTATATTCTATGATTCTACATTCTACAACCAGCAAAGGAATGTCCAATAAAAGCTCCGAGCACACTGTAGTACGGTATATTGAATGCCTATTGTGATAGTACACTAATTTAAACCCTCTACAGTAAAGGGAACTTTATTTGTTACTTGAGTTCTATTAAATTCGTGACGTATCAACGGTTTGTAATAAAATATTTTATTACAACTACTACACTGGTGTCCATTTGTGAAAATATATGTGCTTATACTATATATTCACTACCATAAAACAAACACTTAACCTCGTTGTTAAAGTAATACGCAGGTTTTGATGTTTTAAATGTATCGTTCAAAAGAGCGACCGACAGTGTGTGCCTGCAGAAATATAATTTATTATAGTTTGTATGATGGAACCTGGATCTTTAACCCTTCGTTTACCTGAGACAGGCACGATCATAAACTATTGGCCAGTCCCAAGGTAGACCAGGGTCGGGAGACAGGTTCCACCATACAGACTATAACTGTAAATCTTATGACCTATGTTTTTACCTTACCATGGTTTTTAACGCAATGTAGAATAACAGCAATAAGTGTTGTTTGCCATAACACATTTTATTCCTATCTTATACATTATTATAAAAACCTAATAGAGAACATAATATAACTTCAAACTTGGTCTTTATAATGGACTCACAATAATGCATGCTTCAGTATCTAAAATCAATATTAAAACAAGGCAATTCCTATTTTCATGTTGGTACTACTGCTATTATATAGGGAAGCAGGTGTGTCAGGGACGGTTTTATCGTTTGTGTGATTAAAATAAATTTCCACCGCGAGTTAAACTGTTTAACTTCACTGCCTGCATATTTATTTTCCAAAACATTGTGTTTTATAGACAGGTAGCCGAGAGGTCATAGTCCTGCATATCCAAAAGATTTTTCGATTCTAAGGACCAATTCTACACCACATCACCATATTTTAATAGCTTCATTTTGTGTATTGCCTTCCGGATTACTTCATGAATTGTATACAAGAGGTTAAGATTCTGTCCAAGTAATGACGACTGAAAGGATTACTTGCACAGAATCAAGGTAACCTAACCTCTTGTATACTATAGCTGTTGACTGAATGTAATACTTTCTAACATTATATTTTGACATCTACCAACATAAACATGATAATGCAGAATTTGAAACTTAATTTAAAAGCGAAAAGGTTAAGTTGGGATTTTTTACGATATTTTGTAACGCCCTTTTTGGAAACGCGTTTGTTTGTAAGTATTCGTATGTTTGAGTAAAGTATGTTACCTTACTTCTCTGGGGTAAATGTGATTGCTATCTTTGTGTACTTGGTGTGTTTGTGTACAGACGCGACCTCGGTTGCTCCTCGGGGGCGTGAAAGTGCCGAGGACAGAAGACTGACGCAACCTAACTTTCACAGACCTTTCTCCAGCTGCAGCTTCAACATAAACTAACTGCTGCACCCTTCGACCCTTGCAGGCTATTGCGTCCTTAAATACATTTTATGGTCAATAGTTTATCGGCAGTTCAAGGCCGTAAATGGGTTTCGCTACTCTAGTGATGGGTCTTGAGTCCTAGTTTTTGATCCATCATGACGGCTATGAATTTTAGCATTCAGATAATGTCTTGGCGCGAAGATTATCAATTATCAATTGTTTAAGATGGGGACGCCACTATGTGCATATTTCAACCCAAATATTAGTGAAGGATGAGTGTAGGATGAGTGGTGCGATCTTGTAGTCTTTTTAGTGACTAAGGCCGACATGTTCCTTAGACACAGCTGTTAATTAATCGCCCATACAGCTAATGGCAACTAAGGGACCTACAGTTTATTGTGGAATCCGAACCATTATTAGGATAGTACTGCGGATTGTCGTAGTACTCACTAGTGCGGACGTTAATCCACACCAGGGAGCATCGCATCCACAGTGCGTCCCTATAAATCATCCACAATACGTGACCTCCTAGTACCTGGAGTACAGGATGATTAGGAACCCATAAGAATGTTTAACGAAGAAAAGATAAAATGAAACGCGATTTTACTGCAGAAAATCCTCTGCTAAAACTCATGTGATAAAACAACTTGCATTTGTCGTTTACGAGGTCTGTGAGTAGAACGTGTTGTGTCATCTGAGATGCGTGTCGGAGATTCACACAAGTCCTGAACTGACTAAGTATATCAAAAGTCTTGGAACTCTTGGAATTAGAATTCTTGATATCATGGTCATTTTCCAAGTGGTGTGACTAAGCCGTTGACTAAGTATTCTATTCGTTGATCATGCATATGTTTTCCAATGTTCGCATGAACATAAACATTGGGGGGGGGACAAGATTGTCTAGTGGTAGAGAATGGGACTTCATCCCCGGGGTTCTGGGTTCAAATCCCACCAACCACCAATCGGTTTGATCTGCGATAAAGCCACACCCCCCTCTAGGCCTAGCTTGAAGTAATTTAAACAAAAATTCCTGCTTAGAGCAGAGGAAAATATTTTTCAAACGTGTAAAGTACTATTAAAAATAATGTATATGGATGATAAAAACCGTATTTCAGTAGTAATCTAAATTTAATCGTATTCTTTAGCTATTTACTAGACTTTAGACAAAAATATAAATATTGCAGCACCGTCTCAGATCTCACGATGAGGAGTAATTGGTCGAAATCTATATGAAATTTAATTGTTACATAGCTTATAAGCTTTAAAATAACGTCATTAAAAGTTTAAATAACCTTAAGGTTGGTGGAACACGCAATCTATTACAAAACATTTGTCTTTCATGTCACGGACACGTGCCTAATCTTAGGGTGAGTGTTGTTTGGGGTTCTGCAGTACAGAGCACTCTTTAAATGTCACCCTTTAAGGTCACGGCATTCCCTGTAAGAGAGGGCGAATTGTTTCCCCAATAAAACTAAACCTAAAATTATATAAAAAATATCATATTGTAAAACACTGAAAATGATTTTTTACAAATAAACCTGCTTTCAAAACGGCATCTGTGGCAGTGGACGGAGCACGACGGAGCTTCAAGTTGCATTCACAGGTTATGCACATTTTTAATTATAGTCTATAGTTGTCTTATTAATATATAATACTAGCTGGCCCGACAGACGTCGTCCTGTCCTGATGTAGCCTAGTTTTATGTCAAATGATCGTTCATTTTCAAGATGAGCTCGTTCGCTACGATCACTACTCACTCACCTTTTGGTTGGAGTTCTTTCGCTACGCTCACTCACAGTTTGATTGAAAATTAAAACATGTTATTGTATCCCACAGTTTAATGAAAACATTTTCCTCCAATGTTCATGAAAGGCAATTGTTTTTTAATTTAAAATAAATCAAATTACTAAATAACGGTTGGATGGATTAAAACCTTCCCCTGGCACTAAGGAACACAACAAAAAACGAATTATTTAATTCGGTGCACTCGTTCTCGAGTTATGGAATACCATAAAAACAGGATTAATTTTGATTCATATAATAATATAATAGCTGACTCCTCAAGCTTGTATTTTAAACCCAGTCAATTGTAATCGCAAATAGATAGCTTGTTATTGTTATTTTGCATCAAATAACTTTGTCCCCTTTCCTTTAGAATATTCAATGAACAACCCTGCGCTCTTTAAAATACACTTTATATTGAAGCAAATAGAATGTCGCTATTAAAATATTACAAATTCGCTTTTCTTGTTTCAAGTCCAATCCATCACAACTTTCGCAAGGTTCTAAAGCCAGATAGAATGGGTTCAGAAGGGAACGAAGATCCATCACCTAACAATATTACGACTTGACTTTTACTTCTTGACGCTCCACAGCTTTAAATGAATTAGTTCCATCTGTTACTAGGAATCGAGAATCGTATACAACTTTTAAGTGCGATAATTGTGTGGATTTAGTTTATAAAGATTGCCTCTAGAACTGTTATTGTAAAATAATCTAGGTTTCCAACATTTTGCGTTATAGGTCAAACACGTGTATGGATTCAGACTTGATGAAGCTGTACGATTTGAAATTTGCAACTTACACAATAATCAACACACGAAACCACTCCAAACGACCGACTCCGAATAACAAAATACACGTAAAGTTTAGATTACCCATATGTTAGGCACTATGACTCACATTACTGAGTTATGCATGTGTGTACAGGAGGGAGGTGCTAGGTTTAACCTTGTGTTGTGTTGTACTAAATAGACCATTGTATCATTGTAGAGTTGTGACCTTACCTTACTGTGATTGCAAGGCCATGTGATCACTCCCAACAATACAATACTTTACTAGCCTTTGCCAATGCTGTAAAATGGATTATTTGACTAATCCAATTTTGGAATCTTTCAAACTCAAGGGTTCCGGTTGATAATTTTCCTGAATACTCATGAGAATTTAAGAGGTGTTATCATTAGCACTGTAAGAGATTTGAACCTCTTAAGAGACTGCCTGAGACAGCGTTTGTCTATTAAAAATCCCTCTGTCCAGCATTAACGCCACTCGAAGTAGAACAACAGTCAGCAAGGTCTGCCGCTTTCCTTTCCGGGACAGAAGACTAACTAAATATCAAGGTCAAACTGAGTGAAAACTCGCTCAGACAACATGACTGGATCTGTAGCAGAGAGAGTTACGTTTGTTGCGCTTTTAACAGCTGTACAGCTGTTGTCTTGCGAAAAGTGCACTATCAGAACATATGTTTGTTACCTTGGGAGTGAAAAGTATCAGGACGTATGGTTGTTACCCCAGAGGAACTACGTTACCACGGCATACTATTAGGCTTATACTATTAGGACATGCTTATTAGGAATGAAACGTTATCCTAGGATAAGACAAGTAGGTGTCTGTTACCCCATGAGTAAAACAGTTTCATAATTGCCTAGGTAGCCGAGTTATAGTGTTGTGGGTTACTCACCTTCGAATCTGGGGTTCGCTAGTTCAATTCCAAGTGAGATCGTTGCCAGTCGCAGATGATACATTAAATTTGTCATTGAGCTGTTAATGAAGCTTAACAGGTTGAGGTTGACTAAGTAACAAGACCTAGGTTTGACATTTCCCTTACAAAAACTTTAGTAAAATGCCACTGGCCACAACATAACACTCGACAGACACAATAAAAAATGTGTGACACGTCAGAGTATGAAATTTACAAGTTTATTACTCTAGGTGTAGAATTAGAATGTGTCTCTCTTAACCGAGGAGTTGAATAATCGAAAATACATTTTTTTGCCATGAGTCATTATATTAGAATATTAGCAAAATAAGTGTTATCTATGGACTAGAACTATATCAGAATTTACGCTCAGAACAAAACAAATGAAAAACGTATGTTTCTCATTCTGAAAGTAGAGCAGCATCAAAACTCATGCTTTAATTAGAAAAACCAAATATAATCACGACACAATAATCTATATATTAATTTGAAACTGTTTTTCTTTGTCACAGCTATTTTGAGAGAACGGCTGGGCGTAGAAACTCGGTAGAGGCACAGAAAACGCACTACTATAACCCAGAATGCCAACCGCATGGTAAAAAGCATTAAGCGGTTTGAGAGAGCTTTGCCTGTCAATCCGTAGGCAGCGCCACCAGCGTTGCTATGCAATAGCATAGCAACGCTGGTGGCGCTGCCTACCGATTGACAGGCAAAGCTCTCTCAAACCGCTTAATGCTTTTTACCATGCGGTTGTCATTCTGGGTTATAGTAGTACGTTTTCTGTGGTAGAGGTGTCTAAAGAAAGGTCTTGGTCTGTAGATGAGCCATCAAAAGAGAAACATGGTGAATTCCCTTGGGGCTCTGCCCGCATGGCCTTTAAATTCCCATCCCATGTTATTCTTATGGGGGAAAACGGGGTTTTTGTCACAGCTAAATTGAGAGAACGGCTGGGCGTAGAAACTTGGTAGGGGTCTCTAAAGAAAGGTCTTGGTCTGTAGATGAGCCATCAAAAGAGGAAAGAGGTAAATTCCCTTGGGGCTCTGCCCCAGAAGCCTTTAAAGTTGCCTCTTCAGATTTGTTTACATTACGACCATATGCATAATTCTACACTACTTTTTAATGCAACAGCTATTAATATTTAAATTGTGATTTATTGAATTTGTCAAAATAAAGTACAGTATTTGCAATGGATTTTTCTGATTTTAAAATTGATTTTCTTCTGCATCGTGTCATGTTTTGCAATATAATGTTCTATTACCAAATCAGTGGAAAATCCTAATATCACAGTAACTTTTAAAATTATTTCTTATGGAGTTAACTTACATCTATTGTATGGGTTGGTTTCTGCCTTTTTTACCACTTCTTGGAGATTGTACGTAGGTGATCTTCTTTGGCATATTGCATCTGTAGACGAAACTTGGGTTGGTGTAATTAATACAATGGAAAAGAGCGAGAAAGTTTGGACAATTTGATATAGGCTAAAAATAAAACTGAATTAATACTGTGGCTACATTTCTTGAGCAATCATAACCGATTTGCAAACAATGGAAACATAGAAAAAGTCATAGAACACAACCAAGTAGAAGAAATAGAAATAATGTTTTTTTTCATTTATAATCGTTATCATAGACAACCTAATGCGACTATGAGAGGGACAAATTTGTAGAAAACACTAAAAAAACAAGATCAGTTTTTTTGAAAAAAGATAAGATATTTACAAAAGATTTTGATTATGTCTAACTGTTGTGTAGATTGTGAGTATTTCTATAATCTTTGAGTCGCCTGTAATGCAATTGCTCGAATTCGAGCAACAGGTACACTAGTTTTCCTTAACATAGATTCGATTTTGATATCCCATCATGTCATGTATATTATCTAGAACGATACTCTAACACAATGTTTTAATCATGCATGATCATCGTCTTTGAGTCATGATTTTGTTATTTTTCAAGCGGAGATGTTTACTACTCTTATACTGTATTTAAAAGTTGCTAAGAATAATGTCCTAATGCAAAGCACCAACATTAGATTGTTGCATATTTTATACAGCTCCGACACTCCAAATGGCATAATTCAGGCGAAGGTGAGTGAAAGATGAATGTTTAATGATTGGAATAACATCCAGAGCACAACGTTTACTGCTTTTACTGCTGTTTTATGTATCTATAAATGTTATTTAAATACAGTTTTGTAGACTTCTGAAACAGAAGATCTGTCACGACACAACCCGCTTATAAATGCAACCTGTGTTCAACAATAGGATTACTTAAGATTAGGACTTGAAGAGAAAAACAGCTGTAGACAGCTCTCTCTACTTCTGTCTGATCTACATAAACTTGTTACAATCCTACTTGGACTGCGAGACAGGTACTTTGCAGGTAGTGGGATTCTTTCACCAACTACAATAGCATTACTATCTAAAAAAAAAACAGTTTTTCCCTCATATTTTTATTCAGAAGCTCTTCTTCTTATTTTTGGTTTTGAATTCCACAGGATAAAACACAAACCTTTATTAGGGCAAATATAAGAATTAGCTCACAAACTAAATTTCGGTTGCAATCATCGGCATACTGGTTAATACTTATGATGTTAAGAGTAAAATTCCAAAATTAGAGGTGAATAGAAAATGACAAGTATTAAAATACATAAGGTTTTGACAAGTCTACAATAGAAATTATTCAGGTTCAAAACTTGCAAAATTGCCAAATTGCAGCAAAATAATAAATACGTAGTTGTAGTATTAATTTCTCCCCCAGATAAAAAATTATTTTTTAGACCAAACAGAAAGTTTTGTTTACAATAAGTAAACCTAACCTAATAAAATAATTCAATAGTTCAACAACAATAGTTCAATTATCTGTATGATATAACCTAACTTCATCTACCTTGGAACTGGCCAATTATTTAATCCCGGACAAGTCTCAGGTTCAGGAGACAGGTTCCATCATTCAGACTACAATTTCACACTACTGGTCAATGCAATTGCTTCTGCTTTGGGGAGTGTTGCTAGACTGGTGACTAGCGTCTCGGACTTCGGTGCAAGCGTATGTAGGCCCTACCCCGAAACCTTTATTGATCATCCCAAATGTCACTGACCTAATTAATAACAAATAACACTATTTAGTTTAATACACATTTCAAGACGTTTTAATTTAGTTGTGACTTTTATAACGACATAGAACTAATATTGCAATGATTTGAAGCGAACACAGAAGAGTTCTGTAAAGTTGTCATCTTTTTCCTTCAGCCTCGGTTCGATGTGGAGCTGAGATGTAGGCGACACTGGCGTGGGATGACTGTAGGAATACAGGATGTGACGTGTAGTGCAACTATTTGCATCTTCGACCAAACCTACCAGGTGATTGGTGCAATTGCCTAAAGTCTCTTCAACACGTGCTCAAGTTTGATGGTAAAGGCGAAGCCGAGGTTGGTGGACGATTTTGAGCCGAAAAAGCTTTTGAACGTTTGATGAACTCCATTTTTTGCTATTGTACCATTTTGTACGCAAACTAATTAGGATACGAACATTTCGTATATTTATTTTAAGCTCGCAGAATGGATCCCATCAAGTTTTGGGGTTAGATATGAATAGGAGTAAGCTCTAAAGTCTAGAATGATCGTAGAAGGTTCTATGCACTCTAATGATTTTTTTAATATATTTTGTACTCACGTTTTAAACAACCGATCAATTGGTTGTTCAAGGAGTTTTATTTATAGGCCTACATAATTATTTTGAAAGGGGTTATTTTGTTAACAGAACTCATCCTATAAACAGATGTAACCGTTATTTTTATAATTTATGTATAACTTCACCAACACAATTAATAAACCAACTTAAAAATACTTTTGGCCAATAGTGAAATAACTATTTTACGTATTACCGAACTATTCTTGATAAACTCATTTACACTAATATAATATGTATTGTATTTGTTTGTAATGTGTATATATTGGTTCTCTGTTTTATTTGTATAAACAAAGAGCTGTAACCGATGTGATTAGCATCTCTTGGTTTGACGTTTAACGCAATTTAGATACAAATTATTACTCCACCATAAAAATTTCAACTTTAATTACTGAAATATTTAATTTATACTAAAACACTGCTAATGGGTGTTTACTTTACTAAAATATTCAGTATGATGACAAAGACAAACAAATAAAAACAAATATATATATATCTTTTAGATATGAACAGTTGTTTTCAATTAAAATCTGTTTACCGGGGGAAATGTGAGGATTACTTCGACTCTAGTGGATTATTCTTTATCCCAGGGATGTAAATAAATAATGCAGTTTATCATGTTGTAATTATTTATTATTTTTAACTATTATTAATTGTACATCCTTCGTTTTTGCAGTATGGCGAAAAAACCCTTTGACACTTCGTCAAACAGCGCAATCCTCAATTATAAATTATAGATTTGGGTGCCTTGGTACTCTCACGGACCAGCCTATTCACTATTTAGATTCAGTAATTGCCATTTATGTCAGCTGTTCTAGTTTTATACCACTAAAACAGCTGGTTCGTTAAAAGTGTACTATTTAAATTCATAATACATCAATGACTACACATAGGCATTTCTCAACAAAACCCAGTAGTATTTCTATTTCAAAGAGTTTGTTTAGTCCATTGGGTATTTTTGTTCAATGAAATTTTGAGTGAAATAGGATTAAGGGATTATATTACATCTGCGTATTAAGAATGTGGAATTGAAAGGGTCTGTGTTGGCGGACATGGGATTTCATTGGATCGTGCTTGTTATTTTTTTTTTCATTGAATATTTTTTATGTGAATCAAATCAAATCAAAATCTGCTTTATTTCCAAAAAATTTTACAATATATACATATACAAAATACGAACAATAGTCCCGCATAGGCCGTAAAAGACCTGTGCGCGGGACGAGCTCTATTACAAATTAGAAATATTCTTAAAAATTAAAACTAAATTAATCAAAATACTATTTACAACTAAGCTATGAGACAGCTACAGGAACAGTTAATGCTAAATAAAAGGTAGTCGAGTGAATGGGGTTGCAGTTACTGATATCTGTACGCTAAATATTGTTTGGTGAACTTGTGTATAATCATTTTAGGTCATGTATACTGAACCGATAAGTGTCTCAGACTGATCGAGCCCAATATCCGACAGCCAACTGCTTACCGAACGTTTATAAACTGGAAGAGATACCTGTAGATCTCTAATCTCTGATGGTATATTCCTATAAAAAAAATTCGCAATATAAAAAGCATTAGTAAGGTTTGCAGACTTGAAAACTCGGGGTACCTGCATACCTACATTTACAGCTCCTCTGGTGGAATAGTTATGTGTGATTGGCGTCACTATCAAATCTTGATTAGAGTAGGTATATACAAGTAAAGTTTTGATAAAAAGTTGACGCACCGAAAGTAATTTAGTGTTTTTGAATAATACATTTGTAGGGAAACGCCTGTTGAATTGAAAAGCTATTTTAATAATTAGTTTTTGTATGACAAACAGAGGCTTTAAAATATTGCTACTAGCTCCTCCCCATACTATAATTCCATATTGAAGTACTGATTGGACAAATGCATAGTATAACTTTTTTATTTCATTAATGTTAAGAATTTCGCGAACGTTTCTAAAAACATAAATTAATTTCCTAAGTTTTGTCTTTAAATATTCAATATGGGGTTCCCATCTTAACCTACTATCCAATATCACTCCCAAGTACTTGTAATGATCTACTCTCTCTAAATGTAAACAACCACAGGTAGAGACACCTGGATCTCCACAAACATGTATCACAAGTCTGAGGTTGGTGGGAGGCTCACTACTTTGTCTGAGGAAAATTGGCATATATTTTGTTTTTAAAACATTCATTGATAATACATTTTGGGAGAACCATTTTTGAATAAGGAACATATCTGTTTGTGCTACATTGAATGTTTGGTCCCAAGTATTACCTTTGAATATAACTGCAGTGTCGTCGGCAAATAAAAAGAGCTTTCCTGTGATTGGAAGTTTGTCTAAATTATTTATGTAAATCAAAAAAAGGGATGGTCCCAGCGTACTGCCCTGAACAACTCCATAGTCTATTTCACGTATATCGCTAAAATTGTTGTTAATAGAAACTAACTGGCTTCGTTTATTCAAATAACTACTAAACCATTTTAGGGCCAAACCACGAATTCCGATGCATTCCATTTTATTTAAAAGAATATCAATGGAATCAAATGCCTTTGCAAGGTCAATGAACACAGTCAATGCTTTTTCATTTCCGTTAATACACTCCGAAATATATTTATTCATAGCGAAGAGAGCATCACTAGTATTTTTACTCTTCCTAAAACCATACTGGCATTCTGATAACAAATTATTATCTTCCAAATAACAGTGCAATTGTATTTTGACACATTTTTCTAAAATCTTAGACATAACATTCAACAGGGATATTGGGCGATAATTGTTTAACTCTTGCTTTGTGCCAGATTTATACAAAGGAACTACTTTCGCTATCTTAAAACGGTCAGGAAATTGTCCTGAGAGAATGCTTAGATTAACTAGGTGTTTGAGTGGAGGTATCAGTGCCGGAATATTATTTTGTAATAAAATCGCCGAAATTCCATCTATACCAGGAGCAGATCCACCACGCAAATCCCTAATGCACCACTCAAGTTGGCTGTCGGTGACCGGCTCCAGCCGGAACTCATGTCTGGCTCTAAACCACAGAAAATATACTTCTATTACGTATATATTCTGTGCTCTAAACGCTGAATCGTCAACCAGCAGAGGTCCAGCCAGTTGCGGTATGCGTTGGGCAAGATTCCTACCTACATTTGTTAAAAAGTTATTAAACGAGTTTGCTACTTTTTTTATACCGTCCTTATCAGATTTCTCATAAAAAAGACTTAATGGAAATTTTTCACGAATTTTCTTTATACCACTTATTTCATTTACTATATTCCAAAATTCTTTTGGCCGTCCAGTTGATTCGATAATTTTTTGCTTGTAATAGGAAATTTTTGCTGACTTGATTTCTCGGTTTAGCCAATTACGATAATTACGGTAGTTGACTTTTAAGTTTTCGTCGAAAGGGTGCGTTTTTACACGTTTACTTAATTTATCACGTTCACGTATCCCACGAATTAGATTGGTTGTGATCCAAGGCTTTAGTTTCTTATGCCTACTGGTTTTATATTTAGACTTCGTCGCTTGGCATTTAAGATGTTCAAAAGTACTAATAAATGCATCGCAGCAGAGATTAACATCCTGCAGAGCCAGAACATGGTCCCATGGCTGACGCTCAATCAGCTCTTGTAGCAATTTCTGGTCTGTGTAAGTGATTGTTTCGTTGTCATCTGTTTTTGTGTGCAGATTTTTAGAAGAACAGTATTCAAGTTTAGCAACAATAGCATAGTGGTCAGTAACATCTGTTTTAAGTATGCATGAGCTTATTGCGGAATAATCAAAGTGATTTACAAATAAATGGTCAATACAGGTCTCAGATCGTTCAGTTACTCTTGTCGGTTTGTTTATGTAATCAGTAAAGCCAACACTGTAAAGTATGTTTGTAATAGTCTTTTTCAAAAACATTTTGACAACTATGTAAAATGTCTATATTGATGTCACCAACAAAAAAGTAAGTAGTGTGTTTATTAACATTGCTATAGTAGTTGTTTAGATCAGTTACGAATGAATGATAGTTCATAGATGGACTACGGTATATAGCTACTACATTAAAGTGCCTGTTATCAGTGTAAAAGTCTAATTGTAATCCCGTGAATATAATGTGAATATAAATTGTTAGGCCACACTAAACTGATTAAAATATTTTAAACTGTTTGCCTTATTAATAAATAAATGACTTTATTCCTTATGTAACAACACATTATACAATCATAATAATTATTGACAAATTTTAACTGGTTACTTTTTAAAATAGTGTGACCAGTTACAAAGTTTAACATCATAAATAATTAAATTTAATATTTACAATAAGTTCAACGTTTAAACATATTTAAAATATGACATAAATCTCAATGAATATGTACATTAATATCGACATGACAGCCTAGATAAAACACGATAGAGCAACAATCATTTTGATTGTTTGAAAGACGATTAATTTAAATACAAATCTACTCATCAACGACGAAGGTAATCCCTTTGAAAAATGTTCTTCTCAGTTTGCATTGAACAACTAAACGAACCCAATTTATCAAGCAAACGAGGGATTTATTATGAATTGTTGCCAGATTGAATAGATTGCCCACTTTTTATCCTTAGATTAGTTCACTATTCAGTTCACTTAATCGGAAGGAAACGTGTCCAAAATGGTAAAACCTGCCTATCATAAAATCAAATAAAATTATCGTTGTATTTTTGTGAAGATTTGTCTACAACGCGAAACCCGCCCTCCTTGCTTTATTTTAACGTGTTTTACTAAATTAGGCATATAGTTTATGATGAGCTTCGAACCACAGCTCCACAGAAATATTAAGTAAGCCTAGCGTAAATTTAATATCCTTTCAAATACGTGTATGTTAATCTTTCGCTACAATTAGAACTATCCTTTTATTTTTTTTATTTATTCGATTAACTTTGGTTACTACTCTGGTTGAAGTTCATTTTTAGAGATGTAGAATGAAGTTGGTTTGTGGTTTTTGTGATGGTGGTTTTATGGTTTATGGTGATGGTAGGTTTATGGTTTTAGTGACGGTAGGTTTGTGGTTTTGGTGATGGCAGGTTTATGGTTTTTAGTGTTGGTTGGTTTGTGGGTTTTGTTGTGGTAGGATTGTGGTTTTTGTGATGGCGGTTTTATGGCTTATGGTGAGGGTAGGTTTACGGTTTTGTTGATGGTTGGTTTGTGGGTTTTGTTGATGGTACGATTGTGGTTTTTAGTGATGGTAGGTTTTAATGTTTATGGTGATTGTGGTTTTTGTTGATGGTAGGATTTTGGTTTTTGTGGTGGTAGGTTTATAATTTTTGACAGATTATTGGGGACATTTCCCAAAAACTACTATTAGTAAAAACAAGTATTCACGACGTTTCGGGATCTAGAGTCTGACCCCGTCCAGGTTGAGAAAGTGCCTAAACAATAATTCCTCAAGCACCATTAATTAACTATTTTTTAACATTACCAAATTCACTTAAATCGTTACTAACCTATTTCCGAAACCGGTTTTACATCAGCTTTCTAATTCATATTTCACAGCTCACTAGGACAGGAGGATTACGAATCATAAAGGATTCTGACATTGAAACGTAACAAGACGTGAAATCGAAACAAATATTTGGAAAGTCAGAGACATTAGTTGGCTGCGCCAAGGTGCGTCGAAATGTCGACCCAACTTTCTCGTCAAACCCGTGAACGTAACCTCAATATGTAATCAGTTTGAAGTCCTGGGGCCCAAGACATGACTGATAGCGCAGTAGACTACCTGGCTAGGTGATAAGTGACAAACACACGGTTAATGACGTCATCGGTGTGTGCGAAGTAAAATGTGTTCACGTGTTGATTAACTTGGTACCTACCTTAGTCATAACTACGGTAGGTGACATACGTGTCTATTGGTGACGTCATAGGGGCGTGTGGAAGTAAACTTCAATCGTCACTAGGGCGTTGGTTATTCAACAGAAAATCAATAAACAACGTACCACATCTTGCTTACATCACTCGCCATAAAGTTAGCTACAGCTTCAGATAACCACTTTACATCTCAATTCGAGACGGTTCGCTTTAACTTCGCTATTCCTGTATCTATTGTTTTCAACGATTCCCTTTTACTACATACTGGCATAGCAATAACAAAGCATCTTTGTAAATGTTGTAATTGTGTGGTGGCTTTTACTATGGATGGAAGAAAGTCTATAATAAAAGTAAACATACCATTCCCCTGGTAAAGGTAAAGACAGCAGTTAGAATAAATTCAGGTAGTTTAATAAAGCCTCTGACATTGAATAGGCTCTATGAAACGTGCATGTCTTTTTAGTATAAATATTTTGCAACTTTGAATTCGTTATCACATTTATTTTTTTCCTATTACTTAATTTTAAAGTTTTAAAATTTTTAAGGCAATATTTCAGTGGGACGTAAACGAAACTGTATCATATTAGTATTACAGTATTAGACACATAAGGCAGCTTATGACTCGCACAATATTTATTTTGAATGATACGTCTAAAAAAATCTTTAATTCTTTCAAATTTCAACGTAGCGAGGTAAAGTAAGGTTAGTGTTTTACCTCTCCTACTACACGGTCCACATTTGGCAAGCGTGTAGTGTTGGTAATGCGTCATTGTTATAACCCACTTACGCGATTTCCTTCACTCTGCGCCGCCAACTAAATTAAACCACCATCTAACAGGAAATTCATGTCATAATTTGGAAAGCGTTTTAACACGAGTGGTTTTGACGTTCCAATTATTATCAACAGTTTCCAATCGAATCCTGCCATCGTTTACCATTGGTAGTGGCAGTGTAGTTATCGTATAAGAAGAGTTGGGAAATATCATATTTAGTATATATCTCCCATCACGAATCCTTATCTCGTTTACTAAAATGTTATCTTATTTTATCAATAACACTTATTATTAATTCAAAAGACTACATATATATATTTCTACATCATTGTGACTGCCAGACGCCTTAATTATATGAAGATTCAATCATTGCTGGTGAGACGTTAATAGTTTGTAATCTGGTATTTAAACGCTGGTCATTCGGAAATGACCCACTACCAAGCAGTCGAGTGTTGCAATGTTATGATTGAGTGTTTCTCCACGTTTAAATCTTTCGCAACCGGAAATCTGTTTATTGACAGCCGCACCCGCATTGCGTCTACATAGACAACTGGTTGTGAGCATAGACAACTGGTTGTGAGCATAGACAACTGGTTGTGAGCATAGACAACTGGTTGTGAGCATAGACAACTGGTTGTGAGCATAGACAACTATTTGTGAGCATAGACAACTGGTTGTGAGCATAGACCACTGGTTGTGAGCATAGACAACTGGTTGTGAGCATAGACAACTGGTTGTGAGTATAGACAAGTTGGTTGTGATCATATATGACTAATATCGATCATAGACAAGTTGGTTGTGGGCATAGATGACTAATACCGATCATAGACAAGTTGGTTGTGATCATAGATGACTAATACCGATCTTAGACAAGTTGGTTGTGGGCATAGATGACTGATACCGATCTTAGGCAAGTTGGTTGTGAGCATAGATGACTGATACCGATCTTAGACAAGTTGGTTGTGGGCATAGATGACTGATACCGATCTTAGGCAAGTTGGTTGTGAGCATAGATGACTGATACCGATCATAGACAAGTTGGTTGTGAGCAAAGATGACTGATACCGATCTTAGACAAGTTGGTTGTGGGCAAAGATGACTAATACCGATCATAGACAAGTTGGTTGTGGGCATAGATGACTGATACCGATCTTAGGCAAGTTGGTTGTGGGCATAGATGACTAATACCGATCATAGACAAGTTGGTTGTGGGCATAGATGACTGATACCGATCTTAGGCAAGTTGGTTGTGAGCATAGATGACTAATACCGATCATAGACAAGTTGGTTGTGAGCAAAGATGACTGATACCGATCTTAGACAAGTTGGTTGTGAGCATAGATGACTAATACCGATCATAGGCAAGTTGGTTGTGAGCATAGATGACTGATACCGATCTTAGACAAGTTGGTTGTGGGCATAGATGACTGATACCGATCTTAGACAAGTTGGTTGTGAGCATAGATGACTGATACCGATCTTAGACAAGTTGGTTGTGGGCATAGATGACTGATACCGATCTTAGGCAAGTTGGTTGTGAGCATAGATGACTAATACCGATCATAGGCAAGTTGGTTGTGAGCATAGATGACTGATACCGATCTTAGACAAGTTGGTTGTGGGCATAGATGACTGATACCGATCTTAGGCAAGTTGGTTGTGAGCATAGATGACTGATACCGATCATAGACAAGTTGGTTGTGAGCAAAGATGACTGATACCGATCTTAGACAAGTTGGTTGTGGGCAAAGATGACTAATACCGATCATAGACAAGTTGGTTGTGAGCAAAGATGACTGATACCGATCATAGACAAGTTGGTTGTGGGCATAGATGACTGATACCGATCATAGACAAGTTGGTTGTGAGCAAAGATGACTAATACCGATCATAGACAAGTTGGTTGTGGGCATAGATGACTGATACCGATCATAGACAAGTTGGTTGTGAGCAAAGATGACTAATACCGATCATAGACAAGTTGGTTGTGATCATAGATGACTAATACCGATCATAGACAAGTTGGTTGTGGGCATAGATGACTGATACCGATCTTAGGCAAGTTGGTTGTGAGCATAGATGACTAATACCGATCATAGACAAGTTGGTTGTGAGCAAAGATGACTGATACCGATCTTAGACAAGTTGGTTGTGGGCATTACATATTAAATCTTTTGGGCCTTATTATGAACACGTTAAGTACGCCACAAAATTTAAAGTCCTACAAAGCTGTCAAAAATAAAAGAGTCAGTGAAATTGAATAAAGAATTAAATTACGTTTTCGAACCGTGTTATTGATTTGGAGTAGTTAAAACTGTAATTAGATCAAATTATTGATGTGCTATTAATTTGAATAATTATGACACTAAATGTTGCTGTGAAAAAGGAAGATATTGTTTTGATTATTAACTCGATTCAGCGAAATCCAATCATACAATTTTCACATCGAATACACTGTTTATAACTTAATCACCCCGACAAATACAACATAATTGGCCCTTTGAATACATCCTATCTATGAATTTGAAGCAAAAACTGCCAACGACTCAATCATTTTTAACCTTATAATTTGTTTGACACATGTGGTTTATTCAGCAAATATATTCAAAATTGAATCTAATGTAATGCCTATATAGTCACGATTGAAACAACAAAACATTTTATTTTGTACTGAAAGTAATATAAGCTGAAACGTATAGCTTAAAACCTAAACGAATTGGTAGCTATCATATTATGTTATTATTTACCAAAATACATCTCTTTAAATCTTGAACATAATTTTTTCTATCAAACTTGCATTTGATCAAACTTATCACATTTATTCTCTATTTAGACGACATTAGATTTATTGAGTAGTTAGGTTTGCTGTTAAAAGGGTGGGAAACAGTGTTTTGTGATCTTAATAGTTCAGGATAAAATAAATTAGTTTGCCAAACTGGATGAGAATATAATGTGTATAAACAAGTAGACCGCAGCAGTTTACATTTTCTCCTTCATAATAGGACAACACAGTAGTTTTAAATGTACAGTTTTGGAAATTTGTCCGTAACCTTCGATCGTACAACATCACTTTAATGTACAAAATTATGTTTCTAAGGTAGCCTATACACGGTAGATGTTATTAAAATTGGAAATTTTCACGTTTTAGTGGTAAAAATCTTAAACAATATTTTTTTTACCGCATAACACAGGGGGTGAAAATGAAGAAGAAATCGGTCCTTGGTCTAGGTGCCACCTACGGTAATAGTTAAAGAATTTCTAAAACACATAACTACAGCGCTGACACCAGCATTTAATCGTACCATAAAGAGAAATATAACTTTTAAATTCTAACTGGAATCAACTATTAAAATATAGGTAACCCATTGTAAAACATTTGTACAAGGGACAAGTTTAGGTCAAATAAAAACAAACGTTGTCTATCTTAGCAAAACTGAATAGACTGAACCTTATAATCCATGAAAATAAACAGACTTATTGTCTCATTTTTGATGTTAGCCTCCGGATTACGTTGAATATATAAATTGGTTTAAATACCTGCTTCTAGTAATCCAATAGTCGCAATCCAAAAAAAAAAATTGCGGCTATTGGATTACTAGAAGCAGGTATTTAAACCAATTTATAGACTTATTGTATACAGAAAGTAGTTTAAAGGTTGCTTTATAGGCTATTTTCGCTGTGTACATTGGCACAAAGCCTGATAGCGAATGGATCTATTTGTTCAATTAAACCACAATAGAGTTTCCATTATACTTTGTAGCTGCAAAACCGATTTGTTTCACGTTTGTATCCAATCACAAATTTATAACGCGGCTTTATCAACAGATAATGGACTCTGTGACATATTGTGTTGGTACAGTTTATTATAAATATAATTGACGTTCTTATAGACATGCAAATAAGCTATACATAATAATTACAGGAATTCAGATTAATTCAACTATTTAACAGACCTAATGTTTAGGACTGATAAAATCAATTTCAAACCTAATGACACATAATATATCAGTTTTATTACAACTTGCCAGAAAACTATGTCAGATTTATTTAACAATTTATGATCGGTTTCATATTTTATTGCGTTTTTTTGTTTTTTTAAGCAAACTAAGCCATTCTGTTTTGTATTGTATTTCTGCAACCCGAGGTTGTTTTGTGCTTTTATTAGATGTTTTAACAGACGCTTGTATTCTTTTGTCTTTTTCTTTGTTTTTAAATTCTTACACTATTTCATGCGGACCCCGTATACTGGTTTTATTGCTATCAAAAGTCTAAATCTGGTTATAAAATAAATTGAAATGGGAAGGTAGATGTTTGATGGAGCATAAATTGCCCTTGAGACCAAAATAGATCCCGCCCAAGATCAGATTTTGAGGTGTGCACTAAAACCCTCTGCTCAGAGAATTTAGACATTCCGGGAAAACACTTTATCTGCTGAGCTTTTATTTTCCATGGTAAGTTTTGAAAAGAATAAAGCATTGTTATACGGTTTGAAGTTGAGTAGGTGAAATAATTACCATCCTTCGGTTTCAAGTCGCCAACTAATTAAGAAGCAGCTGTAGTGAGCCATTGACCCTCCGAGGTCTGGGTCGTTCTTTCCCGCCTTTGTGGGAATTTTCCCGCGCTACTGGAGCGAGCTAGGCGTAAGCGACCATACTTCCTCTCTGCAACTATCCAAACTTTTAATAGTTAGTAAAAACATTTTATAAAATACCTCACCAATTCTTCTGAATTTTTGACGTCAGAGGACCATTGCGTCGTCAAATTGGCTGAAAATAATGAAAGAATGAATTAATGTTTTGAATAAATTAATAATAGGGGACGTTTTGGATGAGTTCCGGCAGTCCATCTTCAGGGCAGCTTTACTTCAACTAGGCTGAATTTCCGCTGTAATTGGGATGGAATGGAAACGTGTGGCAATATTTTAACCAGTCCAGTGATGCCCCAGAAGCCCCAGAGCCCAAGATTGGAGTTTACTTTGTTCATGGGAGATCCTCTTTTTAAAACAAACTTTTACAATTTAAAAAATGCCTCTAATTTGTGTGGGATTTAACAAATTGACTTGTTTAGAAAACATCATTTACAAATGAAACTAATGCATCCAGGCATTGGCCATTTGGCTATCTATGTCTAACATTCTACTATTGGGTCGAACTTACAACATTTTTCAAACCTGATGAACTTCACATCCCTGTAAACTTACTTAGTCCAAGTTTACTGAAACATAAAGTGCGAATGTATGCTATCTTTGGTATCGTACGCTCTATAAATGTGATGTATACTTGTAACGTTTCAAAGTAGGCTACTTATGAAAGATGCATTGACCAATTTTAATAAACATCACAAACATAGACACTCAATCCAAATCCACTTTGAGAATATGATGCAACTTGATATCAACACTATATCCAACTGTGGACTGAATACATAAATGTGGATGGCTTGAAATAGTTGATTTAACAGTGTTTTATTCTCCAGGAGACCCTATATAATGAATGCACGAGCACGGTTATTCATTCCCAGGCGTCCAGCAGTGTAATCATCCAAATACGAATATGAGATAATCTCATCAATTTGTATATTTATTGTCTGTAGCCATTATTTCTTTGTATTTCCACATTGTTATTCAAACAAAATAGTTTGTTTCCACAAACCTTATTTATAGAAGTATTCATGAATAAAACCTTCAGTAGCACTAACGTGGGAGAATCTCTTGTAGGTGGAAAAATATTTTACTTTTATTTTATGTTTATCTACGACATAAACATTTTACGTTTTCTCTAAGGAAACCACGCAAACCCTTGTCTAGCTGCTTAGACCATTTTTAGCATGATTAATAAACAATGACAACACTTGGATACTCAGAAAACTATCGAATTTCGAATAATTTGATTGATCATAAGCTTTGTGGCTGGTGTGCTACAATATCTAGGAGTTCAAACATAAAATAGTGCTATAAGAATATCAGCGAACAATTTATTTTATTACCATTTTCACTTTAAAGATCCCTTGGCAACGTGACATAAAAATAAACCAGCATTCTTCAATGTTTTGTGTTTTGCGTTTTGACATCACAACAACGTTTTTCCACTTTAAAATTTGACTGTTTCTTAGCCTTACGACATTCTGTTAAAAGGACTTGATGGAATGAGTTTACTTCTACCATATTGATTTGATTTATTTATGACCAATATTCTTTGTAGTCGTGCAGTTTTAATATTCTTCTTAAAATCTAGATGTGCAGGTTTAATTATCGAGCAGGATCTATTCTGGAACCGGAGGGCAATTAATTGATTGGCATCCAATTGACTGTAGCAAAAGGTTGATGTTCGAAAATGCAAGTCACGTGGGATCAAAAGTAGTATAAAATGTAGTCTTCTACAAAAATAATACTAGTTACACTGGATAAACATTAATATTACCTTGATTGTTGTGGATTAATATGAGTTTCGTCCACACAGTGACATCAGGTAATCCACCATTGCTTCGTCTTGAATATTAAAATACACCACTTATGATACACAATAATTTACACATATAAGTTTATTTTACCTACGACCGTTTTTAAAAGTAGTTTAGTTCAGTTCCTAGAATTGAAAAGTTTCTCATGACATAATTGTTCATTTTGATAACAGCATAGTTTTACTCATAACAACAAGGGTTACGGACCAATGAGGTTCAAGTAAGAGTAGGAGGAAGAGTAGAGAGAAGAAGTAAAATTGTAATAATTCGAACTTTAACTGGTCAGCTGTTCAGGCCAATTTAATTGTTGAGTGGTGCAATTTGTGTGTGGTACAATTTTTCGTTGCATCACTGTCAGTGGCAATGAGAGGTAAACTGAAACATAACCTCTCTTAAATGTTATGAGTAGTGATTTTTTGTATTTGAAACACCGTCGTAGGTAAAGTAGTGTACGCAACTCGCGTAAATAGTGTTTAAGACACTTTTACTCACCAAGGCTTATATCTTAAATTTTCTACTTGTGTCGTTAACATTATCTTTACGCAATCGTTGCGTAAACTACTATAACAAACGATTGTTGTGTGTTATGACTGTTTTATTTTAATATTCAAAACGAAGCAATGACGGATTGTCTGATGAACAGTGCTGACGAAACTCATAGTGAACTACAGCAAATCGGGACGCCAGAAGGGAACATTAAAATGTATTATTATTTAACGTTCCAAAAGTGGGAAGTATATTTTTTTTATTAACAAACAAATATTCATGTATTAAGGTGTTGCCAATCCAACTGCCCTTTGGCAATAACCTGATGGAACTAACATGTTGGACTGTTATAACCTGTTATCGGTATTTCAGGAAGCTACTTATTTTAAAAGTGTTATTGAATCATTTGTAATAGTTTGATGTGTAAAATTTGAATTAGTACTTTAAATCTCACCAAAGTTGTAATTTTGTATAAGATCTTATAATCTAAGTTTTTTAATATTTCTCCGAGTTTATTTTACTTATGGTTTTTTTTTATTTCCCGTGTGTGTAATATGACATAAAATGTATTATATAATATTTAATGTGGTTTTGCTGGGAAAAGGGAAATGTCGTTTTTTCTAGGAATAATATAGAACCGGTAAACCTGAAAGATTTTAGCAATCTATGATACTTTTATCTATATATGTATACACATCAAAATATCAGCGAAAACTAATATTGCTCCGTAAGAAGTAATATTTGAGCCAGGTGAACATATTAGGCAACACAATAGCGGCATTCATATGTTTCTATATGCAGTACCTGGGGGAAGATATTTTTCCACTAACAGAAAGGTCCATGTATCATTGTTGTTTACAGCTGATGTTTATTCTTGGCACACTTTACAAAAACACGATGGTAAATCTTCACATTAGCGAATAACACGAATCAGTTTGCTTTTATGAACATTGTTGATCTAGCGTTGTTTAAATACCATGTTTGATTAAAACATTTTTTGATTAAAACATTGTTTGATTAAAACATTGTTTGATTAAAACATTGTTTGATTAAAACATTTTCTGACTAAAACATTGTTTGATTCTACACTGCAACCATTAGGCGTACAAATACGCTTCAATATACTAAATTATTTGTTTTTCAAGCTCTAAAAAATACATTGGAAAGAAATTACAAAACATCCTCATGAAAAACCGTCCCCAATTTTTTTCAATCATGTTGATTTGCAAACTCGTTCAAATATACGTTGATTAACACGTTTTTATGAAATACCATCAAAATAAGATAATATTAACTGAGGTTATCGTGCTAAGGGACATAAAAATATGTATATGAATATGAACGGATGGTGTTTTTGGCCTGTACGGATATAAATACGAAAAAATAAATCAGTCCCGGTTAAGGTCGTACCACGAGATTTACGGCAGTAGCGCATTCCCATTCCCTGTATGGGAAATTTGCTAAAAGTCGGTGGTGGTTGGCAATATCTCAGGCATCAAAAGCAGAAACCTGTGATGTAACCATTAAACCACTCGCGTCCAAACAAGCAGTGATGGGTTTCCTTTATCATCTAAATAGTTACAATCACAGATGATATTTGTAATAATTGTTGTTTAACTTTTCAAAGAGCACTTCACCAGCTGATTGTCCTGACCTGTTTCAGGAATTATGTTCGAGGCCAGTCTTCGTTCACGACGCCCCAGGACAGTTCGACATAAGCGCGGGAAAAATGGGTAAGCATACTACTTAAGGTTGTACAAAAAAATTCGTTTATTGGAAAACAGCAGTTTTTGCAGTTTAACTGTTGCAGTTGTTGTTATAATTCTAAAAAATTCAATTTAAACAAGTTATAAAGAATGAAAGCTATTAAATCGTGGAATGGGTGAATATTAGGCCTATTGTTGACACCCCCAAAAACTAATACCGGTTCAAGTAATAACTAAGCTGTGAACGAGGATAGAAAATCGCATGGTTGAGGGACTGTGGAAGACTAAGAAATAATATGCTGAAAGAAAAACTACAAAGTCTGTGGTGCTACCGGAAATTATTTTTACATAAGTATAAAGTATAAAATAAAAACACAATTTAGTGTCCTGCAGCTAATTGCCTCACATGGATTACTCATTTAAGTTAGCTCTTCCTTACGTAGTTAGTAATCTGCAAATTACGGTGTTTCAGTTAAACAGTGCGTAAATATATTCAATTATTCAGTTCAGATTAATGTCACCACGTCAACAAATATTTATCTTTATTTATCTGATTGCAACTACGAAATATTACGCGCATCGTTTATAAGCCTATTTATACTAAATCAATCTTGCTCATGTAATTGGGAACGATAATGTTTGCGCCCGTAAGGAGTCCTTGAGCTATACGTATCCCCTAAGTTGATGCTAAACGAACGTGAGTGAGCGTAGCGAACGAACTTCAACCTGGAGGGGAGTTAGCATAGCGAACGAACTTCAACCAGGACGAGATTGAGCAATACGAACGAGCTCATCTTGGAAATGAACGAGCATTTGACATAAAACCACATTAGGACAGGACGACGTCTGTCGGGCCAGCTAGTATTTAATATTACCAGCGATAAAATCAATCATCTTTGAAACTTGTGAGTTCTTGGGAACCCTGTATCCCAATTAAAAATGCTATGGTTTTGATGCTTTTGAATGGTTACCAATGGTGCTGGAAGGGCATTGGGAAATCGGTTTCCATGCACTTTAACTCACCGAGTGATGAAAATATAAAATTAAAATCAATTAACCAACTTTGAACGAAATACCAACAGAACCTTCCAATCAGAGAACGACATATAACTTCTGGTCCAACTCCATTATCGGCAAAACTTTTATTTCTTTCGCCGAAGGAAAATCAATAAGTAATTTACCTTTTGCAGAACATCGAAACAACACTTTAAAGTTTCCTCTAGTGCTCTCACGGTAATTTAATCAAGCACACTAGAATTGACTTGAAATATGTTCATAGGTACTACGTTAATATACAGTTCTGTACAGTACTTCAATTAAGTAGGCTACATAACTGTGTTAATTAATTGTTTCTGTATCTAAATGAAAGTCATTATATGCAGTTACGAACAAGATTACTATAGTTAATTAAGTGTTATTAGCCATAAAAAATATATAACTAGCAATGAAATAATTTCTTTATGTTTATTAATTATCTTTTGGTCACATAAGTTGCTTTAAGGAACTGGTAACAGTTACAGATAGACTCCTCAGACATAAATGTTTAAGGATTTCAGATTTAAAATTGCAGTATTACGAAAAAACAAGAAACAAGACAATTTAAATAACAGTTTTATCAGAGTACAATTATTTGAGTTTAACGATATACAGTATTTAGTAAAGGTCAATAAAAAATAATTATGATATGTTATTTTGTTGTAATTAACTGTGCATTTTTTAATAATTGTCATTTGCCCACTAGGAGGATGTATGAAAATCATTATCGATCCTAGAGCTAGAGCACCGTTACGATAATTTAACTAGACACCTTACAACCAGTCCACTTTACGATTTATCATGTAGTAACTTATGTTATTGTTTTTCTAGTATGAATTGATTACCTTATGTATAAAATAAACTCAAAAAATGTTTAGTAGTAATATAAATTTTGTGTTAACACATAAGGTAGATTAGGTTACACGCATTTCTATATTTTATTAACATTCGCAGAACCCCTAAGCGATCGTATTAATATCATCCACAAATTGTTATGCATGTAATTGATTGTAAATACCGCGATTTGGCCGTGAATAAATAATTAAATAAGTAAAGACGTATTTGATGAATGTTTATAATATATGTGTAAAAATAGAGGAAATTTGTTTAAATTATTTCAGAAATAAATTAATTTTGGGAGTGTAACACAACGTATGTGAGCCAGCTGTTCAACTATTAAAGAACAATTTATGGGCAAATAATGTCACTGCTGCACAAGGTTTATTTTTCTAATACTATTGCTTTTCTCACAAATACTACTTGCACGTTAATTTAATAGTAAATGTTATAAATAAATTTTGGAAATAGTATAATAAAAAAGTCTATTTATTTTAATAAGTTTCAATTAATATATCTTCAGAAACGTAATGGTCCGTCATTTTATAATATTTTTGGTAACACTTATAAATTTGTCCTTTGTACCATCACATTATAAAACAAGAAACTGGTTTTAGGATCGTTATCAGGGTATTATTTTGGACGAGAGGATCTCCAATAATCCTCTCAGGATATCATCGGATGTTTTAGACAAAGCTCTTCAAACTACACTGCTTCGTTGTTGGATTTCCTTGAAAATCACTAAGTAGCATGATTAAACAGTTGGTCCCTAATGAATCTCTTTTTTAATAATTCTAACAATATTTTAAAGAGTGCAGTTGGTAATTATTTAAATCTTGTTTTGGAGTAGAACAGATTAATAGATAATTTAAAAATGAATTTCTTCTTTATTCAAAAAGAAAACTGAAACGTGACTTGAAAAATCTTGTGTTCTATTGGGTTGATGAGTAGGCCTACACTGCGCACCGTTGGAGTTGAGGACACAGAACTATATTCCCCAGAGGTTGTGTTAAATATTTAATTCTTTCCTGCAAAATGTATAATGTGTTGTAGTTTTCTTCCGTTTCCTTTATTTATTTGTTAAAAGTTAACTTTTATATAGGCCTACACTGTAATTTGATAATAACTTCTATGCAACATAATAGTTTATTTTAAACATTAAACAACTAAATTACGCTAGAAAATATAACAATTGTCAAAAGCAATGAATGAAATAAAGTAAAATGTATCTTCCCAAATAGAGCTGTTTATGAACGCCGGTAATATTTTGTGATTAAAAGTGACAAACCCTTTTTAAAAAAATAACCGGTAAATGTTTTAAGACATAAAATCAAACCCTCTTCTAGCAACAAAAGCGAGACGCTGCCATTTGGCTTTGTTATCAAGATAACCTGTGATATTCTTTTAGGTAATTGTAAATTAGTGAATTAATTTAATTTTATTCAATTCATTGACACCAACTATATCTATGTTTAACATTTAACTTGTTTACTATTTCAACTTGTTTAACTCCTTGGAAATGTTTAAGTTCTAAAACAACATAATAAATATTTTTTTGTATTATTTCTGATGTTTTATCTAAAAGGCTTGTTCAAAATTTGTAAACGTGAAAACTACAATATTTTAATCGCGTTAAGCTAGAACAATACGTTTATCTTCTGAATGTTGGATGAATCCCACCGAAAGGTTCCCGTTCAACTCTTTAGAAACTCTATTTTCAGAATGTCTCTCAAATTCTGAATACATTCATTCACCTTATCATGGCTGGATGCCAGCCAAGCTCTAGAATATGTCTTTGTCTGCTCGTACTTGCTTCAACTATTATCTTCAGATGCAACATTTATTTGTAAAAAATTGCTAAAATAATATCTTGTCAAGATGTAAAATGTTCAATAACTTAATTTTAGATTTGAATAAAAATGTGAATTTTGAAATAAATGTGTTCATTCCGATCCCAATCACTGGTAGCTCAAATAATACAATGGACTTTACTCTGTAAATTATCTTAATTGATTTTTTTACTCAAAACCAAAGTCTATATAACTCCTAACTTTTGAAAATATATGTCTCCATTATTTATTATTTTCTTCGTTCATCTACTTAAAATAATAATTATGTACTTCGAAAGGTTATTGTTTTTTACGGGGGGGGGGGGCTTTCCAATTAAACCAACAGCAACAATTTAAGTACACATTGGAGTCACTAAAAGCCCACTAGCACATTAGGAAAAGTCTGGTGGTTTTATCTTTTGAAGGTTTGTTTAGATTGTTTAAGATGGTGGGTAACTAATATTTAGACCCTCAGTTTTTGTAGAATATCTGTCAAATAAATCCTCTCACTAAAATTGAATGTCAAAGGTTTGTCCGAATAAGTAAATCTGTAGTCATACATTACCTACTTAAAAAATCGTGTTGGCCTTGAAGTTCAAATACTCTTTTTATTTCTCGAGTTGTCAGTTTTAGATTTAAAGTAATTTTAAAATATGTTTGAGCTCAAAAGTGTACTTTTTTGTTTTCCCCCCTGGGATTGTATAATGTAAAAAAACAATCGTATAAACAAGAATTATTTAAATTAAAACCACTATTTTCAAAATGTATTGTAAAAACAGTTCATATAAACTATATTAAATGCAAAAAGTTTATTAAATTGATGATCAAATCCAACATAATAGATTCAAAACTCAAAGCGTGTTTGGAGCGACCACACTACCGCTATTTTAACCATTGTATAGCTGCAATTATATTCGCCTTTCAACAATATAATAACCACATCAAAACATATGCATCGTGTATTCTACTACCTATGTAATACGCAATATGATATTGCAATACGAATATTACAATACATCAGAGAGATAAACTGGAAACAGAAGTTACCGTGACGTCAGAGAATATTTAAAGGATGTGGTAGTGGATTTATGAAGTCTCAGAATCCGAGGTGGAGATACAGTATGTTATTGTGTAGAATTGTTTCAAATAACGCTTTTTAGTAGTTCTTTTTTATATATGCAAGATTACTACTAAGCAAAGTACTTTCATTATGTTTAATGCCTCTGTTATCATTGTCGGCTTTTAGTGGCAAAAAAGTTATCAAATACAGAGATATTCAAATACAGTTTTACCAAATTATTTCCTTTCCCGTTTGTTTTGTAGACCTTTAGTAATAATTTCAATAAAATATTAAGTTCTTAACTGTAAAAAATACTTTTTCCCAAATTTACCACACTTTATATACTTAATACAGCAAAGGCTTTCTCTAAAAACACCCCTTTTCCAAAAATCTCTTTCTTGTATGGTAGCAATTTTATTCATCTAATTACTGTCTTAAGAAAATATAATTATTAAAAAGGTAAAAATGGTATTGCATTGAATTTTTTTATGGGAACAAGTTTTGAATCCTATTAAGATGTGCGATTTGTCCACAGTTCGCCACATACTGTTTATTATTTGTTTGACACCAATCGGCTTATTTATATAACATCACTACATACAACAAACAATGATAAATACAAAAATTTACAATGATAAATATTAAATGTCTGAACTGTTTGAGGAAAAGTAAAAAAAACCTAATAACTACTGAGAAAACCTCGCAAAAACCATCGCAAAACCTCGAGAGAAGCTTATTGTAGACGAATAAGAAGAGTTAAATGGGAGATTATTTTCTTCCAATCTTATCAGGGAGCTTAGTAATTTGTTCATAATTAAAGTTTTTATTCTATCAAAACTCTTGAAGTTGAGCTTAAGCCTCAAACATTTGTTACTTCTCAGCTCTAAGATTTGACAAACATAAGTTCATCCCTCAATCAATTTTATTTGTTTTATGATTAAAACGTGTATTTCGCTTTTACATGTGAGAAAAACTTTTGAAATCGATTTTCAAAATGGTAATAAACCTATAATTACATTTCAGGAACACTTACGTTTTGATTGGAAGTAGCTTTATATCCCACAGGCTCATTGGTTAGTTTTAATTATCCCACGTCCACTTTCTCTAACGGTCTATATATTTTTTTTAACTTTAGTATCATAAACCTCGACAAAAGAGTGTGGTAAACCCTAACATCAGAGAGGCGCCCGCATCGTCGGATTTTGAGCTTTACCGGAAACTAAATTTTTATCTCAATAAAAAATACGATTTTATATTTTAGATGCAACAAATATATTATTTGCCATTTTGATTATGTAATTGGTTTGTTTTGTTTTATAGAAAGATTCTAATTATTTGTATTCTACAATAAAAGTTTGAATATGTTTTGGACTTTACACTTTTAGAATGCATTGTTATTATATTATTTTTATATCAGTATGAAAACATTGACCCCTCTGTTTTGTATAAACTCTGCTAACTTATTGAGTACATTAATCTTTTTTGCTATTTTCTTTTAAATTTATAATGTTTAGTTTATTATGTATACCCCCATAATTATCCTTCACAATTAATCTAACCCTTTTTGGATTTTGTTTATCATAAATTTTGTTTCAACTGGTAAGGAAAGTAGAAAAATAATAATAAAGCTACGTTACGTCTAGTACACTTAAACCGTTAATTTACAATACGGTAATAAATATATTAAAATATGGTAAGTGGTGATCGAATTCGATTGGACACTCCAATCACCATCAGACCCGATGGGCGAACATATAATATTATTTTATATGTATTTTTACCGTATTGTGAGTTAACAGTAGGTATAAGTGTGAAGTTTTACGTGTAATTAGAAGTGATTCCATTTTTTATTTACTTTCCGTAAATTTAATAACACGTACAATGTGGATCAAGAAACTATTTTAGCATGGATAAAACTTTGATAAAGTCTAAGAACTTCGTTCTAAAAAATTTATTATTTTCTGTTCAACTCTGAAAGATTTTCACTGAGTCAATTTTATCTTTAATCCAATCAGAATCCCTCCGCAAACGTGACATTTCGGAGAAAAATCTTTTTCTCAGCCGCTATCTTAATTACATGGCAGTCAAAGTCACAAGTTTTGTAATTCTTCTCGTGGATTTAGGCCGGTTACTTCGTTTTATTTTTGACTGTCAACTCGTTAACCCTTACAGGTTGGTAAATAGAATCATCGAATTAAAACCGTCAAAATTTTATCGTCCGTTAGAAAATGCTGGGGTTTACTGCCTCCTTTAGGTACCAAAAGCCTTTTGTGTTTGGTTGGATTCGAACCATAGGTTTCATAGCAGAAGCTCCATACTTTAAGCACTCGTCCATCATAGAGGGTGATTATTGTACTTAATTTTAACGATGAGATTAAACGGGTTGGACACAAATATAATGAGGTTGTTTGTTAAAAACCTTTGACTATTACAGACCCAATCGTACAGTAAAATATGTTACCGGTAATTTGTTTTACTGAATCTCGCGTGCTATTTTTTTATTAACATTTTATGTCTAGCCTACTACAGTACTAAATTGCTTTTTAATAACCTACCAGGATTTGTATCAAGTCTACAAATCTACTCTTCGTGTAGATGCGTATCTCAAAGAAATGAACGACAGCCTAGTGCTAATGTAAAATGATAGATTGGAGACTAAATTACAAATAGTTCCAAAACCTTTCATTTATGTTGCACCCTCTAGGTTGACAATATAAATAAAGTGTTAATACTCTCTAGTTATTTTTCTAGTATTCAAAGGAAATGTTAACATCCACACAAAAAACGTTTACTTTAATAATCTTATCAGAATAAAACACGAATGTTTTAAGTAAAATCAGAATAGAATAGAATAATATTTTGTCTGAGTAGGGGACAGATAACTTGGGACAGTTATAATCTGCTGAAAGAATACACTGCTGAGGTGACAGACGCTCTCTCAAACGCACATTATTCACCTTATCGGAGTTGGAAGTGGATCAGGCATTTTCACAGATTTAAGGCTTCCATTCGCCAACATATGTCAAGACTCACCATCCGGGCTCTATCGAAAGAGTTTGTTATACTTCATTCCATTTATTTCAGTATAAATTGAAAACTCTTCACTGTCCTTCATAAACTTGTTCAGCCTCTGATTCTTGATTTAAAGTAGATCCTACGCCTACATTTTGTAATACCTGTTTATGGGCTTATGTAAATTTCCTTTAATAATATAATCGTCTTGTGATCTTCCGTTTTCAATTACTGTAATCCAAAAACAAACAGCATAGAGGAATACTTCCATTTACATGGGAGATGTAGTTTTATGTCTAGAACCATAGGCATTTATCTTTTTAAATGATAATTGTTGCATTGTTACGAGTAATTTGAAATTTAAATGGTTTTTTACCGACCTCCAATTAACTGGTCTGGCTTTTAATGAATTCATGCTCTTTTTAATGGTTGTATAATACGAGGTCATGGAGAGTCCACACATACACAGGGCAAACCACAAACACAATACAAAGTCAAACATTTTAAAAGACATGAGCTTTATGAAATGAAATTAAATGTTCTATAATATACAATTTTTGAACATTGAACAATCAATCATACATGCTTATGTGCACACGAAACAATGGTTAAGACATGAACTGCAACTTGTATACTTTCCTGTAAATTAAAGCTTTTTTATATTGATCACTTTTGGATGAAAAAAGAAGGTAGACCAAATTAGCACTTTAAAAACTTCCAAAGTTCATTCAATGTAAACGGTTCTTTTAAATCTGAGACTTTATATTAATTGTTAATTTTAAAAGTTTTTTGTCACAAGTTGAGATTTTCAAGGTGTGTCCCTGGTTGTTTCTCCATGTAGACTCATTAGTGTGTTCACACACTGGCAAGTGCGTTATCAGTGGTTTGCAGATAGCATGAGGTCGTGTCCTTGGAGAGGTGGATGTCCTCAGGAAACATCTCACAGGATGCAGGACATGTCTCGTCCTCACGAAACTTGAGTGTATACGTCAGCGATGTCTTTGCACGTAACAACAAAGGATTTCTGTAGATTCAATGTTATTTTGAGTTTATTATTGTTCATGATATTGCAAAATGAATCCATATGTGCCATGTAGGTCGTTTAGAAAATTTTGAATTTTTAATAGATTATATAATGAACCAGGACAAACCTTACTGACCACTGATCGTCTTTCACTATGTACAGGGTCGTCATAGTGTTTCAGAACCCAGCGTATCAACCTAACATTACATTTAAGATTAATTTCCAACTTTTATCGGGCCGTCCCCCTGATGAGGTAGCTTATCATTGAATAATGTTTATAATGGGTTTTACGACCAGTGACTTTGTTCCAAGTTTGGTAGCCTTATATTTATTGTAATTTGAAATATTTATCCTTCCTGGTACTTTCTTTGTTCTTCAAAGTAAATGTAAATGCTTAAAGTTGTACGTCACTGAAGAGTATTTTCATAATCATTCAATGGACAGAAAATGGAAGCCAATTTATAGATTTACATGCATTCTTGAAATTATTTAGGTTCCTCTTAAATCCTATGTTAGGGTATTGTTTGTTAACATACATGTGACTAAGATAAACCAAATAACAAAACTTATATGTAACACAATACCTTATTCTATTTACAGTCCAACTTGACAAGCAGAGTTTACGCTTCTTAACTATGTAGGACAGGACATGTCAAGTTGATATATAAAAAACCTGCAAAACTGCAATTCTAGTTGACACATGGCACACAAACTCTCATCTAAATAACTTTGCATCGCAGGAATTTAAAAAGCTGTGTTTGTTTTTGTCAGACAAACACTGTGATATCACGAAAGTTTCCCTGAAAACTGTCATAGCTGGAGCGTCGTAGTGCTCTGAAAATATTTAACACCCATTTGGTTCTAAGTTGCTGTAGTGACGTTTTGTAATGAGATCTTATGATTGTGTATGGGATGGTTTGGGTAGTAATGTGTGAGTTGTTGTCCTAAAAAGGTTCCATTTTGTTCCTGACCGAATTTTAAGCTCTTGATACCTAGAAAAGAAGAGATTTAATCGTAACTTTTGAATGAGGCATTCTTGGATCTATAACTAGGTGTACTAAATTTATATATTTTGTTTATTGTGATTGTTCCTCAGTATAGACTTTTATACAGGCAAGTTCTTGTAATTTGTTTTTTATTACACAAACTAATTTCTGGTAAAAGGCAGATAAACTATTTGCAATCGTTAAAAGGTCAATTGATGACTAATTATTATTGATATGATGGTATCAGAGGACACTAATCTTTTTTGTGTGTGTAACAAACCCCCTACAACAAAATAAGTGTACACGTATAAAGATGGATAGTGTAAACTGTGGTTTAAATAAAGTAAAGAATACAGACTCTTTAATTCAAGCTGATTAATTAAGTGCCATTAAAGTGTGTTTTTTTTCAATTTCAATACTTAATTTAATAAGTTTCTAAGTTCAATTCGTTTGTTGTTAACTAGGCTAACTACCTTTAATCTATGTATATTTGTAAAAGCTACGCCTGTGAATTTATTTCCTAATTGTAGATATTGATCTCCTAACGGTATAGCCTATCATTTTTTCAAACATTCCCCCATCAGAAAAATAAATTGATCTATAATAAACATCATCAATACACTAAAATATTATCAGGGCATGTCTACTAGATAATCGTTTTGTAGAATTATTAATTAAAATCATTTGTCGGTGAACTGCGCATTCAACATGTACGAGCCTGTGTTATAGATAATTTATTGTATAAAGCTTGTATCAATATTCTGATTGAGATGAAATTGACCTCCTGAGTTGATCAAGAGCTTTGAAACTTCAGTGACCTTCAATCATAAGACGTAGTAGCCTCTTTGTGGAAACCTTCAGTTATGTTGATGTCCTGAATAAACTAAACTTGGCGACCTTAAGTTTACCGTTGTGAACGCTTTCATAAAACATTCAGTGACGCAATGCTGATTACTTTTTAAGTCGTGCAATTTGTTGCTCACCAGAAATTAACTGTGAAATGATTCAGTAGTGTTCGCATCTCATGAAACTCCTTGAAATAAATCTACTGACTGAGAGGAAAATCTGTTTTAATTTGTTTAACTGTTATTATTATACGTTACCTTCACAAACTAGTGACGTCTGATTCCCCGATCAATAGTCCCCAAATGTTATTCACAGTTGCAATTTTTTGGGGATCTCTCTGATTTTATATCTTATTTTTTTTACAGCCAAAGACTTAAAAGTCTGTTTAAACTGTGGTTGTGAAAATTTTAATTTTTTTATAATACATTTTATATAGTAATAAATTTATAAAAGACTCCGTTCTTTGATATTGAATTTTTAATATCTTGGTTTTTTTGGAACTACAGTATTTCATTCAAATATGAACATATGTTTTCACTAGTCCCACTTTATACGTACTTTCACTATGAAATGGCCTTTTGGCCTCATGTCAAAACCTTTATAGGGTAAAGTCTTGATATAACCTATCATCCAATGAGTATATGGCAGTTTGTCTATTCCTGCTGTGATCATGGGCTTTTAAGAAATAGCCTTAACTTAAGTAACTGCCAATAACACTGTATACAGTATTTCTTCTTACTCCATTCTATTACCCTGTACGTATTCAGCTTAAAATACTCTCACAAGGTAAACCGCTGTCATATTTATGTTTATTTTTGTGTATGCACACCATTGGCATTCTTTACGTTTTCTGTAAGGGAACTGTCCCAACCTGCTCTCGTTGCTGCCTAACGAAGAACTTTTGTTAGAAAGCACCATTAATTAAATGCCCAATTACAAACGACATCTTGGTCCAGGAATTGATCACTGGTATCAAACCAGTGTGTTTCAGATACGAAGGTGCGCTCTACGACCAATCATCAGCTACCAAGACTAACAATCTTAGGGTAAAGTGATTGATTAAGTAATTCTTTTCCTTTGATGGCACAATTCTTAGTCTACTCTGCAAGAATATCTTCCACCAAATGCCTCATGGTTTGCTCATCACCTCCGCTTCTCAGGTTCAAAGAGAAAATGTGTAAAACCGTGTCCAGAGCAGAAGTCGCGGGCCAGGGTCATCTTGGCGAGAGTGTCTGGAGAAATGGCTATTATCGCTGTCCAAAAGCAAATTTCACTTTCTGAATCGCTTGACAAAAACGGCGCGAATCTCCGGTGAAGCGCGGGCTGCGTAACTCACTACGTGCCTCGAGCCGGTTCTGCGGTGAAAAGCGACATCGGAGACGTGCTGAGGAATAGAACGTTAAACACACTCACTTTAACTTTCATCCTTTTGAATGCGGTAAAGACAGATTTAATTATATAACGTCGTTTGTCGTTTACCAAAGACATGTAGTAAGAGAGAATATGGCCATTCAAATTATAAAGTACGAAAGATGACAAGCGCACGGTATACTGAATGCTATCTGAAGCGTCTGGGCGCAAAACACATACACAACTTGGAGGTTGGCGCAACTCGGCTCCGACCGAAAAGCATCATGCGCGGAGACATGCTGAGGCATAGATCTGATGTATATAGTTATATGTATACATAGTCTATATACATAATACATAAATTAAACATACTTTTTCTAAAGAGTTTTCAGGCATGTCTCTGTCCGGTATATGTTTTGTGCTTTATGTGTAGTATTAATTTATTGTGATTTACCCACTCCCAAACTACGACGGTAGAAAATAACTGTGTGTTAGACATATAACTACCCAGCTGTACTTGATCATTGGGGCTTTTGATAAATGGTGTAAGAACCAGCTGAATTTAGTCAGTTACATAACCATACGGAGTATGAGTTCAAGTTATTTTCAAAGGTTTTCTTTTTTCACTAAATTATGATGTTACAATTAATCAATCTATCAATTATTTAAGATGGGGACGCCACTATGTGCGTATTTCAACCCAAATATGAGTGAAGGATGAGAGGCGTGATCTTGTAGTCTTCTTAGTGACTAAGGCTGACATGTTCCTTAGACACAGCTGTTAATTAATTGCCCGTACAGCAACAAGGGACCTACAGTTTATAGTGGAATCCGAACCACATTTTTTGCCTTGGTATTAACGAATTGGTCTAACTATGACGATAGTACAGCGAATAGTCGTAGTACTCACTAGTGCGGACGTTAATCCACACCAGGGAGTATCGCATTCACAGTACATGCCTATAAATATCCACAATTCGTGACCTCCTAGTATAGCTGGATTACAGGACGACACCATCGTCCCAGTCGTATTATGACTACTTTTGTAAAGGAAAATAGCGTTTTAAAGACCAAGACTGACATAATTTACTTCCGGGTATGTCGATAATTTATTTCTATAGATCACTTTACTGTATTCACACAGCATTCCATAGGTTTCGACCACAGATTATTGGAGACTTAATTACCCGCATTGTTAGAGTTGCATTGCAACCATAACCTCACAATGCAATAGGATGCAATGTTTTGGTTATTGATTATTGAACTCTTTTTTTTACGAAGTGTTTATTTTATGATGTGGTGAATAAAATAAACCATTAAAATACCGTCATTGCATTGGAAAAAGTGGTTTGTAAGCTCTTGTTTTTTTTTTCTTTTAATTTCTCGATGCCTTAACTTGAATCTCGATCTAAGCTACTCTACCGGTCATGTTTACACAATTTATCTCTTTAAGTACAATTTGTCATGAGCGTGTTTTAAGGCCTAGGCCCAAAGGCCTTGGGGTTGAATCCTGTATATCATCAAATATTTGATTTTTGTTCAAATACAATCCCGTGACCCTTTAGCCGTATCTAACGTACAAGAGTATCACCATGACTTCTGCAGCTCCCTACGTTTTGAATTAATACAAAAGTATTTACACAAAATAAATCTATCAGGAAAAAGCTACTTCCAATCATCTAATCACGACTAAAACAAAAACTACAGTTCCAATCAAGTGTGGAAGTTGAAGGGATCGTCTCCAACGACTGTAGTTCGATCCGCAATGGATCGGAAGTGTATTTCACCACCTTTGTCTGCTACGAGAGAACTTTAATTGACTTTGGTCCCTACAATGCTGCAAACAGTTGAATATTGAATTTCAACTTTTTGAATCTTACTGTAATACATATTTGAACCCCGTACACTCAGATTCCATATATGACTTTCACATTAACTTTTATCATTGTATACATATTCCCAAATATCGAAATTCTACTTAAACCTTTACTGTATAATCAGCCTAGGGGGAAAACAGAAACTCTACACCGTAGCTATTTATCTCATCTCTTAGATGTGTAAAAACAGAACAATTTTACCAATTACATTTTGTGTTACAAGAAATTCCTCCATACATTGTAACTTTGCCATCTCGTGTGCATTTGTCTGTAAGTGGATACTACTAGACTAGATAAATCGTAATATAAATCGAGATAACTGCTTGAGTAGTAATCGTTGGTAACCGTCAGTTTTCTCCAAATAATCAATTGTTTATAACTTAAATTATTTACTTTTGTTTTACGGACTTGAATTGAGCTTAATACAAACTCCATCAATTGCAGATTTTTCCACTTATAAAAAACAAGATCTACAATTCTAAGTTACCAGAACCATTTGCTTGAGTTAGAAAAACAAATTAATCTTCTGAGAACTCATTTCTGAGCAAAATCTTGTCATGCGTAATTTGAATTATTCATTTTCTTGAGTTTATTTACATGTTTTAATAAATACATAATTTGTTATTCAAATAGGATTTACAGATTTAGGAAAAGGTAGATTTTTGGCAATTCAAATATCGTAAGATTGATGTAAGGTTGCATTTATTTTCTGCTAGAAGTTTGTAACAATCTTGAACATCTTTCAAAAGATGTATTTTTTTTAATTAAACATAAAATTATCTATATACCGTTATACTACTAAACCACACTAAACTAAATATAAATGTTATATATTTACTCCCTTTGCTAAACTAATTGAATCATTAATTGATTGCTAGTTGCATATACAATATCGTTATGACGTAGGCCTGCTTGAATAGTTAAAAAAGAATAAAATTATTTTGTTGCATTACAATAACCTACCTACCTTTGAAATGTGTGCACGCATGTTGACGGTTGCTCTAATGTGTTTTATTGAATGTGTCATGTCAACGTGTATTTTTTTTTCAATTTTAAATGTATGACGTATTGTAGAAGAGAATGAACCTGATGATGTGGCAGTTGCCACAAAACATGTAGTTCAACCTGAAGGATAATGTAAGGTTACCAAAATAATTCTATTAATATACCAACCAACATTCAGAAGTAGGACAATGAACTCTGAGAATTGTATGATAAAGAGCAAAATGTAAAATATACAACATGGCATTCTCAGTTAAGGATTTATAAAGCTTAGTCTAAATTGAAACCGCCTTCACAGGAACTGTAAGATAACTTCTGTCAGCCAACTTAACAAACTAAAAAAATTATATTGTTCACTACATTACAAGAATTGCTAGCTACACAAGACAGTTAACCAAGTCATAGACAATAAGGTCCAAGAAATGACATTAAAATGAAAATCTATTAAATAATTGAACATCTTATCCACATTTTAGAATTAGGTACACGGCCACTACTAAAATACTTCTTGAATTAAATTCACGGAAGTAAATTCAAATTCACGGTACAATAGATTTTTTTATCGGACACTTGATTGACAATGATTTCCACCATCACGCTAGAATGAAGACTGACAAGGACGAAAATTACGTTCCTACTTTCTATTGGTTACCGGATGTAACTCAAAATCTGTTATTTGTTCCTTAACAGTTAAATTGAGTATTCAGTTCATTTTCTACTTGTTTTTTAAGTAATTTTGTTCATAAAACATTGTTCTGATTATGTTTCTCCTAAAGCCTGCGTATTTAGTATGCGAGCTATTGAATGAAACTTTGTTTTATTTTATTTTAAGTATGTTAAAAAATAATTGCTTTTTTGGGCTTTTTTAAATCATTTCGAATCGGTTGATTTTCAAAAACAACATAGCCAAATAGCATGAAAAATTACAAATTCATTTTCTTTTACATCGCTAAGAGAATCATATAGTTCTTTAAATGGTCTATAGAAATCCGTTGATAAGCCTACATGCTCACATGTTGAATTTTATTTATTCATAGAAACAATAGATGGATAGATGTCTGTCACAAACTGCCATGGAACCAGTAGTTTTGTATACACTTCTGCACAAAAAAGTATGTAAAGTTTGTTTGTTATTATTTGTGTATTAATTGGCCTTCGCCAACAAGTTTTGTAAACCTGATAAGGCCAAGCTGTTGTATTATCAAAATACAATTGATTACTCAACTGTTTGAGAAAATCGTATTTGATTTCATATAATCAGCAATGTTGTAGTATAAAACTATCAACGTTATCAAGGTATATACAAAGTACGGGTGGATAAAATCAATCTAAAGTTCATTGACTTTCAATTTTTTCATGTTATTTAATCAATATCCTAATTCAAAAAGCTGAAAAATATTTTCACTGGGCATGGGGTATTTTAGAATAGAAGGATATAAATATGCCTGTGATTGCTAGGTCCACGACCTCTCATTGTGTGCTGTTTCAACTCGTCGTTTTTGCGTTACCCAGGAACTAACTAACACATTATATTTACTAACACTAAGTATTTATTTATACATTTTACTACTGGGTTTACAATTCACCATTTTTTTAACCCGCCTTTTCTACTCGACGATGGGCAGATTCCCTCCAAAGTCAACAGAATGCAGACGAAAGTACCCGCCTGACCGGCTCAGCTATGTGAGAGTGTATGAGACATGGGGAAAGCTCAACATTTCTGATGTCATCCCACTTTCCTCACACTTGTTTCGCAGCAGAATGTTTAGTTCTATAATTGCAAGTCTGGTAGTTTCCAGGTAACTTGCTCCACATTCGTGTGGATTTGCATACGACATGTGCCCTGGGGTAGTGGCCTGTTTCCCGCTGTCTTAGAGGAAGTGATTAAACTTGATGGTTGTAAAATATTTCTCCAATGACTTAGATACTCGGTACCATGGAGGTTGAGTGAGGAGTCAAGTAAAAGTTTATATTTGTGAGAATAACAATGCTATGTACCAATACTCCATAGTACTAATACTCCTTATACATGTTGTATAAATGTTTAGTATAACTACACTTATGTTGGCACACTTATGATCTGCTGTACAAAAAGGAACATCGATTAATTCCTATTACCACCAAACGAAGATTTTTTTTCTCTTAGACATACGTTTGATTTCTATTCCGTAATATAAGTTATAACTTCGTCCAACATGAATTTCCTGTCCAGATTCTGCGATTAATATCACATATTAGGGGAATAAAAGTTGTAATGTGTTAAGAATTTCAATGAAGGTTTTTGTTTGGAGTCAATCCGTATACTATTTGTCCTATGTCAGTTCTTAGAGGTTCCATTATTAAATAATATAAGCTTTGATCAACAATTAATTAACGATAACTAAAATATACAATATTGATACTAACAATGATAAGTATATTGTTTACCCCATAATACTTAAATTAGATTAACCTTAGTTGAACAAAATAAATAAATCGTACATTTCCATACACATGGTGCGATGAAATTGACAATATATCACTTTAGTTAAAGGTCAAAATAAACTTTCTATATTTCGTTCGATTGAACGTTGATCCTGTGACCTTTACTTAAATAAGCATAGAATGCGACTTTTTATACCCTATATTCTTTGTTGCTACAACATGTTTGTTTTTTATAATTTTTGTTACTACAAACAATGTTTTTCCCAGGCAATGTTTATTCATAAAGTATTTTTTCCTATAATTTTAGTGTGGCCTTTATAAAAGCTTTTTCCCTCCGTTCATAGTAACTATACACTTTTTACCTGAGTATTTGTTTACTTTCCACAAATTCATAAAATTTTCTTACATCTTTGTATTTATATTTCGGAAGTCTTTGTTCGTTTGATTTCTTCCTAGAGAATTGTTACCAGTAATCTTTGTTCCTCATTCCATTTTAATAAAACATTCCCCGTTCCTTCATCTGAGCATTATTATATTAACCTAGATTAATATAATCAACATTTCAGGGAGGCAATCATGGTGAATAACTTATTTAAATAATCTTTGTTTTATAACACTTGTACCTAAAATCTTTGTTCCTTGATCCACAGTTACTATAACCTGTGTCCCTACAATGTTTCCCCCATCAGCTATGATTCCGTCTGTAACCTTTCTTCCTATCACCTTTGTTCCTGTAACATCTTTGTTCATAAAATATCCATTCCTTCCTCCACCCATATTTATTGTCTACTCTCTTTTTTATTGTCTACTCTCTTTGTTCTTCCATCATCGTGTCTACATATCTCTTGTTCCAGGCGACCGCTGGCTAGTCTCGTGTCTAGGGGTGCTCTACCTCAGCAAGGGATTGTTCTACAGGGTGGTCCCAGCTGATCAGAGCTTCGCCACGGACCAGTACTGTGGGGTGTTCAGGTTCAGACTCTGGTGGTGTGGGGAGTGGGTGGAAGTGATGGTGGACGACCGTTTACCCACCGTGGCGGGAAAACTAGCCTTCCTCCAGAGTCAACACTCCGACCAGTTCTGGCCCGGACTGCTGGAGAAGGCTTATGCCAAGTGAGTACTCCAGAAGGGATTGATTATATCCATAAGATGAGCTTACGTAAATATCTAGTTGTATTCGAAAGGTTGTACATTATCTTTTTCATTGATTAGCCTTGACTACACGTAGAACGGAAAGCATGAACAATCAAACCATCATTTAGAACTGTACCCACTCCCACTATCTTGATCACTGTTTTAGGACGACACACCTCATGCGCGCATTTTAATGTGAAGGTTAATGTAAACTGTAGGCCTAAGTGTTGTATGCAAGAGAGCTTTGTTACTGACTAAGATTAGGATGTTCTATAGTTGGAACCATTTATTGAAAGTCCATATTTTAAGGACGGTTAAACTCCAGTTAAACTATCATAGCTAATCCCTAAAGTGAAACTTAGGTCACATAATTGTCAACATAGATATTGTATAAAGTGAAGCAAAAGGTAATCAAAATTGCTTTCTCATAATCCTATGTAATTGTGTTCATATAAATAAATCAACATACCAATAATGAACAGTGACGTAATGTTGTTGAAAGTTTTGAAATCCAGATTCTTCCATAGTCACAGAGAGGGTAGTTTTTAAATATTTGTTAAACAACCTTGATTTCAAACATGTTGAAATACGCAATATGGGTTTTAGCTTTTATAAATCCCCTCTCGCCAATACAAGTGAGTATGTGTAACTTATGTTAACAAATATCAGCAGAGGTTATTTTGGTAATTTATATGCTTATTAATTAATCTGCTTGCCATTTCAGATTTCTATGACATAATGTGTTCCATATAACATACAATTACTATGAGGTCTCTATATTTACGTGAAAATAAACCGTTCCGTCCACTGGCGGAAACGTTTGAGTCCCCCAAAGGACTGAGCTGGCGCAATTGGATCCCACGGGAAATTACATCAAGTTCTTTAGAACTGAAGTTTCAAACATGCTTTAATTAATTTTCATATTGACAAACAACTCCTTGTATTTGATCAGCTATAAATATACAGCATCAAGGATCAAATGTGCTTAAATTACTTTTAATATTGTAACAGAAATTGGAAGTATCAGCCAAAGTACAAGACATAGGTACAATAGTGAGTTTATTATGATACGAAAACAATTTTGGACTAGAATCATCCACGAAATGTTTCTGTAAAAGTAGTATTTATCTTGTAAACTTTCAACAACTATGGTATATGTTTAACCCTAGACTAACCCACACAAGTAGACTTCTCGTCCCATTGTAAACTGTGAAGCTGGATTTTCGTGTCTATTCCATGTCTGGTGACACTGATCGCTGGTGTCGACAAAATTTATATTTTATCCGTGTATGTTTTTATTAATGTAAATTAATGTAAAAAAAGTTAAATGTAAATTAATGTGTATTAATGTAAATGTTTTATTTGTTTTTAAACCTAGCATTTCAACAGCAAACGAATTCTAATATAATAAAATTATTTGGAAAGTATATTTTTTATTTCCACCTAGCCAGACATATTTTTCAGAAGGTAATAAAAGTTGTATCGTTGATGCTTCAGACATCGCGCTCTGTTGATTCAGATATTAAATATAAGTCTCGACTACTCGACAGTTGTCCTCTTCCTTCTCAACGTTAAATATTTGAAAGCTTTTTAATACGTTTTACTTTGTTGATTGAAATAAGTATAACCCTAAATATTTTTGTTTCAATCCTAATGTCAATTAACTGACTGATTGATACTAACATATTTTAAGCAGTCAAACATTACATTTTAAAACTAAGGGAATCCAAAGACAGCAATGTAAATTTTTATTCCATTACAAGATCCTCAAAATGTAACCAGTGTACCAAAAACAATAATTGTAACTCGTGTTGGAAATATAAATACCCCCGCCGCAGCAAACCTGCAGACTAAGCGAATTTCCATTTGCCTGATTGGATTTAGACTAAAATGTCTCCTTAAAAATATCACATTTATTCCCTATTTAAATAGAATCAGTTTAACACATACTTAGGTTTGCTGCAACAGGGAGGGTAAAAGTGTTTTTTTATGTAAAATGTTAATAGTTAGTAGGAAATAAAAACATTTTCCAAATTTGGGCAAAATATGTTAATAAACAAGCACACTACAACGGTTTACTTATTCTCCATAAGAATAACATGGGAATTTTAAATTAACAATTTTTTGGAATTTTCTCCGTAACCATTAGGCGCATTATAACGCTTCAATATACTAAATTATTTGTTTTTTTAAGCTCTACAAAATAGTTTGGAAAGAAATTTCAAAATTTTATGTTTTTTTGGTCAAAAATAGGAAAAACCTATTTTTACCCCATAAAAGCCCCCATAAACCCCTGTTCCCATAGTCCGATCATGCTGGTTCGCGAACTCGTTCGAATAAACGTAGGTTTACACGTTTGTACCAAATTTCATCAAAATCGGATCATTTTTGCTCGAGTTATCGCGCTAACGGACACACACATATATATATATATATACATATAAATATATATAAATATATATATATGAATTTGAACGGATGGTGTTTTTGGCCTCTAGGGACCTCAAAACGAAAAAAAAATCGGTCCCAGGTCCAGGTCTTACCATGAGTACTACGGTAATAGCTTATTCCCTATATGGGAAATTCGCTAAAAACCTACAAAAAGATTCAATCTGTAAATCAATAAGATAGCTACGTATTTTTTGATCGTAATGTTTAATGTGAATGTGAATGTTTAGAATGAACGCAGTGAGATGAACCGTCTAGCATTGTTGCTAAGATCAGCTGATCTTTTAATCATTGTCGACTCGTGTTGACATTTTAATATGAAGTATTTTTGTAAATCCGTGCGAATATGTGTATGTGTACGGTTTAATTGAGACCAACAACGCCTAGTCTGTTTTACTATGCAAAGGCCACATTTTCCCATTTGTGCTAACGTGCGTTAAATTGCTGGGCGCGAGGATTGCAGAATAATAACTAGTCAAATAATCGGTTGTGATCGTGTCTGCCGCAATATTAATGGATAATCGATTTTGTAAATTCTCTTTGAAAATCAAACTATTAAAAATGTTTCAGGCATTTCAATACTTAAGCAGACGAATGAGCAGCTCCTACAAAGTCGCAAAAATGTGATTTGCTATTTTTATCCTCACGGCTAAGTGTAGAGTTTATCAATTTAGTCTACTGTTACTTTTATAATGAGTATTAGGTGCAAAATAATGGAATCTAATTGAACAAATTAGATACTTTTGAAATTATCATGGTGTGTTAAATTAAAGTGATAACTAACTATTCCTTGCAGAGTTTAGTAATATTTCTATTTCTGTATCGTACTCAAAAATACAACTGTATAACTTGTCGGTTGATTATGGTTTATCGAGATTTTACAATATGTCCTCTAGCTAAATTACTAACACGCAGAATCAGCCACCTACTGATACTTTCTCCAATTAGCTTGTCATCAACCTTATCATGGGTAAGGTGGGAGTAACTGTAACATTTTATGGGGGAAACCGCAAAATTTTCAATAACTTTTTTCTACAACACTGGGGGTTGTACTACATTGTTTGGAGTTAAAAGAGCTGTATACTAAATTTAAGGAAATTTTGTCTCAGGTAGATTGGAGTAGATTACACCAGGTCAATGAAGTGAACAGTAAATTCGAATTTTTTCATGGTATTGTCCAAACATGTTTTAATAGATCATTTCCTTTAAAGAAAATTAAGAATAAAAGGGGGAGAAACAAAAAACCATTGAGTAAGGAGTTGAAAGATTTCGCCAATAGTAATGTCGATTTGGGTATTCTCGTGCGAAATACTAAGGATCCAGCCTTGAAAGCACTTTTGAAAGAGAGAAAAAAACTGTTCAGGAGGCTTTTGATTCAGGAAAAACGTACAGATATCTCATGTGAATTAGAGAAAGCTGACTGCATGCAAAAGGCCCTTTGGCATATTGTTCGTAGAGAGACCTGTGAGTTGAAACCTTCTTCTTTTCCCATCTTAAAATCCCAGGATTCATTGGTTCAGTCACCTTCTGAAGTAGTAAATCTTTTTTCGAAACATTTCTCAGGTTCTTTTGTTGGATCTACATTTGGTGAATCGTCTACTGCAGTCAATCTTGTCCAGCAGACCCCTCCAATGCATTCTTTGTTTTTGTCTCCAGTTACTTCCAGAGAGATAGAGCAAGCAATTCAATCGCTTAAATCAAAAACATCTACAGGCTCTGACGAAATATCCAGCTCTCTTTTAAAGCAAATGTACACATCCATTTTAGACCCTTTAGTTTATCTGTTTAATGCTTCCATGTCATCAGGTATTTTCCCCGATATTTACAAAACAGCAAAGATTGTCCCGGTCTTCAAGAAAGGTGACAAATGCGATGTTAACAACTATAGGCCGGTTGCTCTTCTTTGCACTTTATCAAAGGTAATGGAGAAGGTTATGTATTCCAGGTTAATGAATCATCTAGACATGAATAACATTCTCATTCAAAACCAATATGGCTTCAGAGCGGGTCGCTCAACCACTCAAGCAATTGTTGAGTTTGTTCAGGATGTATTATCCAACCTTGAACAGCGCAAACCAGCCCTGAGTGTATTCTGTGATCTTTCGAAAGCTTTCGATACAGTTAATCACAATATTCTTTGTGAGAAACTGGAAAAATATGGTGTTCGAGGAGTTCCACTAGCTTGGTTCCGATCGTATCTTTCAAATAGAATGCAATTTGTTGAGATTTCAGGATTTCGGTCGCATCTCGCTGAATGCAAGTTCGGGGTTCCTCAGGGTAGTATTCTCGGACCATTGCTTTTTATCGTGTATATTAATGATCTATCAGCACATCTTCATTCAGCTAAATCAATATTCTATGCGGATGACACAACCTTACTGTTTGGAGGTCCATGTTCCAATTTGCAATCTCGAGTTGAAGAGTCAGTTAGTTCGCTTTTAAGTTGGTTATCGCTGAACAATCTTAGACTTAACTCCGATAAGTCCGTTTTCATGCAATTCCTAACTCTCAATAAGATTCCTGAATCCGTCTCGTTGAATAAGTTCGAGATAGAAGAGTGCTCTGTTGTGAAATTTTTAGGTCTAACTGTGGATAAAATGTTGTCATGGTCCAATCATGTATCACAGCTTTGTTGCAAGTTGAACCGCATCTGCCATGCACTTAGGACGTTGCAACCTCTTCTTGACTGGGAAATGTTAGTTGCAGTCTACTATGGTTGTTTTTTCTCAGTCATGACTTATGGTATTGAAGTCTGGGGTGGTTCTTCCCATGGTGATAAGGTCTTTACCGTACAAAAAAGGGCAGTGCGTATCCTCAATTGCTTACCACCACTCCATTCATGCAGAGGAGTCTTCCGGGAGAACAACATTTTAACTTTGCCTTCTATATTCATCTACAGAGCAATAATGTCTGCAGTAAATCATCTGAAGGATATTCCATCGGTTGGTCAATGTCATAGATACCCCACTAGGCATGGAGAAGATCTTCGTACTCCATGTCATCGTCTGACCCTTTCTGAAAGGAATGCAAATTTTTCGGGCCCATTTTTCTTTAATAGGCTTCCTGAAGAAGTAAAGCAGTGCAGTTCAAGGTTGGGTTCTAATGGTTTTGGGAAACTACTGAAAAATTATTTGGTGGAAGGTGAGTTTTACAGTACCGAAGAATTCCTGTCTGCCTGATCTCATTCAACATGGCATTTTTATTTGACTTATTTGTTTAAATCTTTAGAATAAAATAGATTTAACTATTTAAATAATTTTTCGTTTTGATTTAAATTCTACTATACCATTATAATGTATTTGACGATTGAGATGTACATTGTATAATTTGTACTTAATTCATGAATAAAATATGTCTATGTCTATGTCTATGTCTATAAAAAATATCGTTTGGGTCGGGTGTTTTTTAATCCGTTTTCCGTTATTTCATGTGTGGCAAGGGGAAATCACTACATATTAAAATTTACTCCAAAATAAATCTTTTACTAAAAGATATTAACTGAAATAATACTAAAAAAAGTTATTGAACACATAACACTTTTTTACTTTTCAAGTACGGTATTGGGATCGGAAAAGTTACTTTTTCCATTTGAAAATAAATTAATACATAATCAAGTATCCAAATTAAAGATATTTATTAACTTTGGCAATTTATTCTTGAATCAAGGTTTTCCTTCTCGGCCTATAATTTTTTGGATCAGTTAATTAAAAGGAGTCTACAAGTCTGAAACGGATACTCTGTAGAAATAAACACTTTGTAAGTAGTATAACTGTTTCTGAGGAACCGATAATCTCAGTGTCAGTTTTGAAATGGTAGGAATTCCGACTATTCGCAGATCTAGGCCAGGATAGGCACGGAGGTGGGTGGGGCAACAACAGGTGACGAGCACAAAGAAGACACGAAGAATGCGCCAATGCGGAGGCAAACTGCCAGAGGCTGATAGAAACCACGTGACCTCTATATGGGGAAAGTAACCCGACATTGAACTTGCCCCAGGGTCAAAGGTCATATGAATGGCAAGTGGGTGGAGGTGGAGGACGGAGATGGTTATAGCTATAGCCCGGAGGATAGGCCACCGAGCTTTACTCTACAGCTTGACTAAGTCGATAAATAGCACATGGGATGGTTTTGTAGTGAATAAGTAAGGAAGAAACGCAAATTGCACTTTTTGAGGATTATTGTCCTACAAGACTATACAAAACTACCGTTCACTAGAGTGAAGGATGACATGTGTCTTAAAGGTTCATAATTGCGAAGGATAATTTTATTGAAACCTAATTTATGTAAAATGGACTTTTCCTACATTATGAGTGTTTTGATACACTCACATAAAAAAACTAAAACGTATAATAAGTCTATTTTACATCAAATTAAGATAACTCTAGGTAAGGTATATTTTACGTATTGTAATATGTGACTATGGTACTCATCTATGTGTGTAGAGTTATTTTAGGATTTTGGTGTTATTTTATGTTTTGTAGAAAGACGGGTTAATCTTTAGTCCTCTTGTAAAAGGAATGCAGGGTTTACCTATAGCACTCTGATTCTGACGCTGTAGAAAGCGCGAGTAGTCGTGTCCAACTGTCCAGCAATTTCCCCAAATGTCCGTTATTTCATCAAGATGGATCTAATGTCGCGAGCATCATGCTCTACTTACAACGAATGACACTGTTTTGGTCATCTGTCAGTAATACTATACAGAACTACACTACGTTGCCGAAACGCTGTTTTAACAGGTACTGATTCAGCAAAAGTATCAGCAGACAGAACCCTTTTCAGATTTATTCGTGAGATATCTGGTCAAACACTTTTTAATTTGAGATACATTTGCGTTGTCTTCCACATTGTAAATACAGCAGAAGGTGGTATAAACCATTAGTATGACTTGCTATGTCAGTCCAAAGGGTGTCGGTTGGATCTTTCTGTTCCTGGATATTTAGGATGAATGGTCAATGGTCATGTTAGCAAATTTCTACTTTAATACTTTTCAATGAAATTGCGACCATACTAAGTAAGTAGGCCTATTTTAAGCCAATGAATGGAGATGAGTGTAGGATAAGTGGCCCGAACGGCCGATCTTGTAGTCTTTTTAGTGACTAAGGCCGACATATTCCTTAGACACAGCTGTTAATTAATAGCCCATACAGTTAATGCCAACTAAAGGACCTACAGTTTATAGTGGAATCCGAACCACATTTTTGCCTTGGTATTAACGAATTGGTCTAATTATCAGGATAGTACTGCGGGTAGTCGTAGTACTCACTCGTGCAGACGTTAATCCACACCAGGGAGTAACGTCCCTGCCACAGTGCATGCCTTTATATCCACAATTCGTGACCCCCTAGTAGTTGGATTACAGGACGACGCCACCCGTTCCAGTCTAATCTCGCTGTTGTTATCCTGATTATTTTTCCGTGACACTTCAATCACACTGATTCAACAGCTACAGTAACGAACAACGATATCCATTATCCTTCCGCTAAACCAACATCTATGACGAGATGTCACCTTAACCCGTTACAATAGTCACACCGGAAGTTTCGCGCGTGTATCCTGTCTGTCTGGGCAGGCAAGGTGACTGCGCCAACGCACCATGCAGCTGTGAAGTTCCGCGCGTTGGTTTAGTAGGCCAAGCAGAAGCAATTGTTATAACTGAAGCCATCCATGTGTTTATAAACATGCTTGTTTCAAGAGGAGATTGCTGCTCTCTGTGTGTGTTATTGCTTCTCTGTGCGGAGATTGCTATGTGCGAGTGTTCATTGCTAAAGGCGAACCGAAACTATTGTGTTGATTTGTGAATATAGTTTTGGCACCCAGGATATATATCTCAGGCACCAATACTTTACGTGTCGGTTCAACACTTTTACGTACAGTTAAGTCATTACGAAGGAAATTACAGCTTTGAACTATATACGTCACTTTCTAAAATAAATTTTAAATTAAATAAATTCTAAATTTTTGTTTTATAAACACAAGTAATGGAGTGAGAGGCTGCAAAATATTTCAAAATCTTTATTTATCATCCTATAAACATAAATTGTTATTTGAGTAAATAAATTGTTAGGTAGAATCTCGTCCATCGACTCCGACAAAATGATCCCTAAATATACAAGATTTGAACGAATTATCCTTGTTCTTGTTATTTGTAGTATATTGTTAGTCTATTGTAAAGTATGATTATCAAGAACCAAAGTGTAAATGGCTCCGTTAAAATATTGTTTTAATAAAATAAACTTAAATGTATGAAAAACCTACAACAACACACTACAAACAACACTACAACAAATGACTAAATAAACCAAACGTAAACTAGCCTTATCATTGAATTCATCTGAGTCGAATTTTGAAATAGGATTACAATGTAAAGTGTCCTTTGCTTTGCAACATTTTCATAACAAAAGACGTAGCAACCTTTATGTAGGTCAGATCTTATATAAAAGTTCAACTTCACAAACAAATCAAGTATGAACCTTTCAAACTATTCGCTTGTTTTGTTTGAGGACAGACAGCTACCTACATCACAGTTCCTCTTCATGGTACTAGAGGAGAAGAGGACTTTATTCATCTTGTCAACAAAACTTTGTTTCTACTTTTCAAGGATTGTTGTAGGTTGTTCCAATACATCAATAATATGGCAAATATTTTGTCCCCTCCATTGTATTTTGTGGGATCTTCTGCTTGAAAATAACTGATAAGTCAGGTTTACTTCCCTACAATAAATACAAGGCAAGGAGATACTTTATCAAATATGTGTTTCTTTTACATACAGTAATGTTTTTTTTTACTGAAAGCAACTCTCATTTTATGTCTAGTTATGACTCTGTAACTACTTGTATACAGTATAAGTCCTGAAGTGTACAACCGTACAACTTTTATTCTCTTTCACCAAAGAGACATAAAAGTTGTTCATCTGGACTCAGGTGTTGACCAGGTGTTGATGTGTTGTAGAGTGTCCGTGGATGATCAAATTGGCTGTAGGACTGATGACAATTCTATTGATCCGCTAAATGTGAGCGGAGATGTGGTGTTAACAATTTTGCTTATTTGAGTTTGAATGAAATGTTTAACCAATCTGTTTGGCTATTTTAGTAACCTGCAACTACTACGACAGATGTATGTATGGTTGTTTTAAAGGTATTTTTAAAACATATTCTGAATGAAATGGTCCACAGTCCCTTCAGACTGCCCAAAATTCCTGTGTGAGATGTGTCTCAAAAATGTAGGCACTTAAACTAACATAGGTAAAAGAAAAGGGGCGAAGGCGAAGAAGTAAATACCCAATAAGAGTCAACCAATTAAAACCTATGTCTAATAGTATACTTTTTAAGTTTAAAAAATTTGATTCCATTAAAAAATAAGCTTAAAAGGTATTCATCCGTCCATACCAGCAAGCTTTCGTGTTTATCTTTTAAGGGAACTGAATGTTATGCAAAAATGTCAGTCAAAAATATTGTTGGCCAATTAATTACTTTTATAAAATAAAACCTTAGTCCCATTATGTGAATAGTAAACTGTCTGGGATTGAGCTGACATAGTGCTCCCCTTCAAATTGGAATTCTGCTAATCAAATAGCGTGTGTGGTTCTGAACTCAGATGCATTCTTCATTGGCTGTCAATTAATAATGCTAAAAGGTTGTTAAACACTAGCAAGAACAGGGTTTGGACCATTCCCCCACAAACAATCCTAACAAAATCCAATGACATATTTTTGTTTGTAGACCAATGTTGGCATCACTGTTGCAGATTGCATGGCTCCTACGAGGCCCTCAAGTACGGAACATTGCTGGACGGGTTGGCAGACCTGACGGGAGGCATCACGGAGAGTGTCAGTATTAGACAAGACCCCACCACTTGTGGCAGAATGTTGTCCAAACTGTTAGAGATGACATCCCTCATCACTTGCACAGTTCAGTCCTCCTTGCAACAGGTAATTCAATGACTGCTTATGCTTTTAATTAAGTGATTCGCCTTATCTTCAGGTTCCTAAGACAAACTTTTCACTCTTCGTTTCAATCCAAACTTGATGAGCCTGATGAACCACAACATCCTGCCTATGAGCTCCTCCTGAGACCAGCGTCTGCCCTTATTCTAGTTCCTAGGGTTCCCTTAACTTATTCGAAGCTGTGCATTCATAAAGGAGATAGCCTCTTCGGACTGTCCAAACTTCCTGCATGCACTGTACCACTGTACCCAAATGGATACTAAAAAATATTGTCGCTCTTTTAGGTGACTAAAATTTGTTTCATACCTAGTCGCAGATTGTTAGAGCTAACAAAAAAATTAATTAAATTTATCATTTTAAAAACTAAAAAACTTTTATATCTGAAGGTTTGATTCCAAGTGAGATTGTTTCTGCACCATACATTAATTTTCAAAAGGATTTATGTACGACACAATCATTTTTGATTCCCAGAATTATCAATGAAAACTGTCTCTGCATGCTACCCACATGCACACTAACGTAATAACACGTAATGTATTTTTCCCCCATTTTGCAAATGGGTTCAAAAGTTGTTGCTTTAACAGTGACAATAATTGAAGTTGTCTGTTGTATTAAACAGTTTTCCATTAGGACTAATGGAAAGCGGATTGTGTGTATGATCCATAAAATAGAGTGACACATCATCATGGTCTAAAATTGTGACTATTTGACTGCACGCTAATATGACGAAACAAAAATTGTGTTGCACTATAAATTTAATATACTTATTTTTCCATGATGACTTAATTTTTATTTTATCTATTTAAAAAAATATTTATTAAAGTGTTTTTCTAAGGTCACAGACCAAACAAGCCTTAGTACTATATAACATCATCATTTTGTCAGGTAGTATCATCAATAGCCAATGAGGAATTGTCAAATATTATGATTAGATATTGAATTGAAAATGTCCAACACCTCTTGATAAATTAAATGTACTAGCGCACAAGAAGGTAAGAGTTTATTATACTTATTAGACTCTTTTTCAGGCCCTGAATAATTGAATGAAGTTTGAATGGTAAAATGTGTTTTTATATCATCATTCAGACCACACGTTCATTCATTTGATCAATAGTTAAACATATATGACTCATATAATGTTTCAGGTGAGAAATCAAGTGGAGAAACTTGCAAATGGAATTCAAATAGGAACCAACTACAGGCTGTATGCTATAGAAAGGGTAAGTATCCTATTTTTGTTATTTAGGAGTATTGTCTACAGGATACTCCTAATCAGCCAATTGGTTATTCCTTAATTTCTAACCTATTTTTTTATATACATATTCTATGTACTTTAATGGTTTAATCTTACTATTATCTTACCATTTTTGTTCTAAGTTATATGTAATACAGATAAAGGTGGATGGCCAAAACTCAGTTCCTCCTTTACTAAGTCAAAGACTTATTCACAAGGCCGCTAACCTGAACAATCTTCTTAGTTCCTCTTTGCGAGGATTGTCTCCTTCATCCTTTCAGGACACTGTTTTCTGCCACCAACACACTTATCACCTAGCACCGTGATCTCATCACCAGGATCATCTTTTCTTCTTCCTATTTCCCCTTAATTTCGTTTGAACTTTTTTATTTTTCCTTATATTATTATTACCATTATAATTTGAGATGGGGACACCACCTATTTACGTATTTAAACTCTAATATGAGTGATGGATGAGTGTAGACTGTATAATGGAGTAAGATGCCTTAAATAGACCTTAAATAAAATAAGATGCCTTTCCTACAGACTAAGACACGTAGCTGTTTTAATAGCCAGGGCCAGCCTTTTGATTACTAGGAGAGGATTATAACCTCAGCTACATGAATAGTTTCCCAGTTCATTTTTTCTCTACATCCATGCATTTTCAAAGTCATTCTTTCTTACTCCTATATCCTTACAAAATATACTATGAGAAAACCTTATTACTAATTACTTCTCAGGAAGCTGATATATTCCCACATCCACACACAAGGAAATCTTACTGCTAATTCCTTGACTTGACTTGACTTATTTCCGTGAGTTCCTAGGTGGAACATAGGGCCTCGACAAAATCTCGCCACCCGTCTCGATCCTCAGCAAGTGCCTTGGCCTGTCTCCACGTCATCTGTCTTCTTGCTAGGTCTCTTTCTATGGTTCTCCTCCATGTTGTTTTTGGCCTGCCCCCAGTGCCCCGCTTTCTGTTTCCCTGCGGATTCCAGTCTAGTGCCTGTCTTGCTATACAGCTCTGCGGCCTTCTCAATATATGGCCAATCCATCTTTACGTTCTTCTGGTGATAATCGTTTTGATTGGTTCTTGCTTGGTTATCATCCAAAGATCTTCGTTTCTTATCACATTAGGCCACCAGATTTTCAAAATGTACCGCAGGCACCTATTGACATGTGCTTGTAGGCTTTGCACTTCTGTGTTGTTAATCTTCCAGGTCTCACAGCCATATAGCAAGACAGACGTGACATTGGAGTTGAACAGTCTTAATTTTGTCTTTCGCAGAATCTGCCTTGATGTCCACACAGGGTGTAGTTGGGCAAACACTCCCTTGGCCTTCCTAATTCTGCTTTTGATATCTAGGTCTGTTCCTCCATCCAGTCCTACCATTCCTACCACCTGCTGATTCATTACTTTTCATACATCTATTCCCAGGTCTCTTCTTCCTACCCTAATATCCTTCTACAAAGAGAATATCTTACTGCCGATACCTTACTGTACTTGTACTTCTCAGAAAGCTTATCTATTTTAAGTCCCTCGGTCCTATCCCCCTATGTATACTAGAAAATCATCCTCAATTTCTTACTTCTCAGAAGCTTGTCTATTCCCAGGTCCCTTACCCCTATCCACACGTACAAGAATAACATTACTTCTGATTCCTTACTTCTCAGGAAGTTTACCGTTTCTCCAGTTCCCAAGACTTTTCCTTATAACGGGTATTCTTTAATTCCACCCCGTTATTTCTCATACCCTACAATCCAGCTAATGCAAGTATCTGTGCGCAGGTTGAGACTTTCAACGGTGAGCCAGTTCAGTTAGTGAGACTGCGTAACCCTCTAGGGGTGGTGGGGGGAGAGTATGTAGGAGCTTGGGCCAGAGACTCCACTGAGTGGGACGAGATTCCACCTCAGGAAAAGGAGCGACTGGCCGTGAGACACATGGCCGATGGAGAGTTTTGGTAAGTTGAATCTTCCCATAACAATCATTGTTTGAGATATAAGTTCTCTCTATAAAATATATGTCCATCTTATTCAGTTTGTGATCATAATTGTTCACTGTATAATCAACTCAGTTTTAGTTTCATTGGTCTAAAACGTTCTGGGTCAGTTGACACTTTAAATTGAGGTTTAAATTAGTGATGGGACAAACGGTTTATCCAATGGTTTTCTTGTGTAGTGGGGTGGGAGCGTTTTGGCCAGCATTGCTGAAATCATCCGACCAATAAATGGATGGTTGGACTATGATTTTGTGCGCCTGATTCACATAAATCTTTCCATTGATAGTGTGGTATCACTTTGTGGTCATGACACATATTTTATAATCTTATTTAAAATGTAAATTCTTTTACCACTACAATCAACAATCATATGCTTTTAACATTAAAATATATATCTTCAAACTTATATTCATCAAGTGAAAACTTGAAGAGGTTTATCTACAACTCGTATGATTTGCAGGATATCATACTCAGACTTTGTGAAGACGTTCACACACCTGGAGGCTGTACATCTGGACAGTGACACTTCTAGAGATGAACCTTCTCTCCACCACAAACAGACTTGGCAGATGAAGCTGTACCAGGGAGCCTGGCAAAGGGGGGTGTCTGCCGGGGGCTGCAGGAACAACCCTGGTAAGTTACCTATCTATAATCCAGATATACTTATATCAAAAATGATTTACAGTTGCAACTGTTTTTCTTATTATATTGTGGGCAGTATCGATTACAGAGTCTTTTTATACTTCTTGGGACTAGGCCCTTGTTCGCCCTAAATAATTTCTGCACCATCAGAAGTCAATTGAAACATACATGTGGGTGTAAAGTTGGTAAAAAATACTGAACCAAACCAAGAAAGGAATACAGCAACAATAAATTTATGTACTGAATAGATACAGGCAATCAGAATATATTTACGTACCTGATTTCTGTACTTCAATCAAGTCAATTAGGAATTTTTTAACAGTTTTTATACTACATTCAAAAGAAATCAATAATTTAATTAATCTACCACTCTTTTGATGGTAAATGTATTCTCATATAATGGATACAACTTTCATAGGAATATAATGTATAAGGATTGATAAGTTTTCATTTTTTGGTATATAGTAATGTGATAAGTGTCCTTATTTTTATTTCACCTATCAAGGAGCAATTTTTTTTTAAGGCAGCTCTATTAATTGTACATACGATTGTATCTTCATTCCTAAATTTGACAATGATTGCAGACACGTTCCACATCAACCCACAGCTGCATCTGATCCTCAGTGAAATGGAGGAAGTCATCATCTCACTCAACCAACACAGTATTATGGAGCCAAAGGTATGAAACAATTCATTTTTATATTTTAAAACAAATTACTGAAATATGTTGTATGGCCAATACTCATTTGCTTACTATCTTTATCCTTCAGTACACTTTACTGGAGGCTTATCACGAAATCAAGTAAACTAACTGATTAAACTGTGAAGGAGAAATATCTCCTCTTAATCCTTTAAGCCCCCAGAGGTATTTAACTATGTTTATTTATATGTTTCTAAGCAGAGCCCGCCTTAGACAGCTACAAAAGGTGGGGCCGTACAGGGCCCAAATAAAAATAGAAATAAAATGTTAAAATCTGTGAATTTTACGTTAATTAATTATAAAAAAATAAAAAAGGTGGGGAGTTTGAATACTATAATATTGAGATTTTTTTAAAGTATTTTTGGTACCCTACTTTTTTAGGTAGTAAGGGAGCACCCACCCAAGGGGGCTTTTTAAAAAAAAAAAAGATTTTTTGTATAAAACAGCTTTTCAGTGCATTTAGAAATAGAATAAATAATAAAATGACTAATATCAGGTTTAAAAAAATTCGCCCTTTACATTAACATTCACTTGAGCCATCAAAGACAAGTGACCTACTCTTGAAATACACACCAGACATGATCAAACTCTCAATCTAAATCTATAATGCGATACATTGAGAAAGTTGAATATCTATGGCCGTCTTAAAATAATAAGTATTTTTGTAGGATCTAGGATCTAAATCGAGTATATTTATAATTACTAACTTACATCATGTTGGTAATGATAATGATGAGTAGATTAGACTCTGTTGAGTAGAAGTTGGAAGTTTACCTGGAAGGTTGCAGTGCCAGACAATGTTTTCTACCTGTTTGTTAATTTGTGATCGTTGTAACTCTGTAAGGGAAGGTTTTGTTATTTTACTTGCGTTTGTTTATAGAACATTGAAACAGTTTAATTCTTAACTAGTGCAATGCATCATTGCACTTAAATTAAAATAATTAATTCCGTTGAAATAAAATATTAGTTTGTATTGTTTAAAGTGTAGATTATAGCTTGTGAACAATGTCAATATTGTAAAATATGAGTAAATCCAATAATAAGACACCTATTTTAAATTAAAACATGGGGGGTGAGTTAAAGTTTGAGGCTGAAGAATTAATTGATTTTCTTCCAATCAATAGTTGAGGCATTTAATTTCAAAGATTAAAGATATCACTTCAGTAATAAATTATGCTGGTTGGTTTTGACATTTCTCAAGTGCATTGGAGAACAAACTTTATCAATTTTGCCCCAGGCGTCTTAGGAGTTGAGAGTGCAGTACAAAGGTGTTATTTATAATACTTTTATCCAAATACAAATCTGTTGTGGATTGGTTTTTGAATTGTTCAGTATTGACTTTTTTTTACTTTAACTAAGTATAATCCCAAACAGCACTTTGCTAAGATTTTATTTATACTGCTTTATTTTAACAGTACCTATGAAATGTTGTTCAAAAGTTCCATTCATAAGCGTCCAATGGCTCAATAATGAGTCAATGAAAAATCTCAATTTTCATAAAACTCGATACAAAACTGTAAATCTTTATCCACACTAATTCATGAATTCATGTAATTAGGTCAGACTATGGGAATGGATTTTATGGGGGAAATTGGTTTTGCCCATTTTTTATCCTCAAAACATAAAATTGTATTTGAAACTATTTTTTTAAACCTAAAAAACTCAATTAATAATTTTAACTATTGTTGTATGCCTAATGATTACGGAGGAATTGCCTATTTTAAATTCCGATGATATTTATGGAGATTTAGTAAACTGTACTATTTGACTAAGAATTAAGTGAATGCACTGTTTTATGTCATAACTCAAACTCAACTAACTTTATTTACCTTTATACAAACATAGAATAACAAATAAACATATGATAATAATTAATAGAAATTAACAGGTGTTATGAAATAAACTGTCTCACAACATCCTCCCTTTTAAGTTTGAAAGTTCTTCAACCAGCTTGGTTTTTGTATGTTTCTCTTTGGACGGTTGTATGGTTCTGTTTGATGTGTATTCGCTGACAAATTTTGTTCACTGTTTTCCTCTCTTAAATAAGGGGCAAGTTTGAGGTGGAATCGATTTCTTCTCACATTCCTCTTATCAGTCTCAACAATATATGAACGAGGGCTGTCCAGGATTTTCACAATCTTGCCATGTCTTCTAAGGTCCACAATCCAAACTGGGTCTCCTATATGAAGAGGATTGAGAGTTTGCACTTTGTGCCTTCTATCATAGTTGTGTTTGTACTTCTCACGATATCTTTCTTCTCTCCCTTTAAGATCCTTTAGATCTGGTTTTCCACAAAGCAAATGTCCTGTCTGAGGCAATGTGCTCCGTAATCGCCTGTTCATAAGAAGCTGAGAGGGACTGAACCCATTCCAGAGGGGTGTCGTTCGATAGGCTAGAAGCGCTAAATAAGGGTCTTCCACATTTTTCTTTAGAATCATTTTGGCGATTTTCACTGCCGATTCAGCCTCTCCATTGCTTTGGGAAAATTTTGGGCTACTTGTTATATGCTTGAAGCCATAAACTTTGGAAAATGTCTTGAAATCTGAATTTTCAAGGACTTGAAATTGAGACCCACAGTCAGACCTAATTTCTTCTGGAATGCCGTGTCGACAGAAAAAGGCTTTGCATCTCATTATTACTTCTCGTGATGTTAATGACTCTAATTCAGCTATCTCAAAATATCTGGAGTAATAATCTGTCACAGTCAAAAACCAAACGCCTTCAAGTTTGAACAAATCCATCGCAAGTGTTTTCCATGGCCTGTCAGGGAATTGTGTGGGAAGCAATGGTTCATGACTGTTCCTTGAATGTTTAATACAAGTAGGGCATGATTTCACCATACTTTCAATGGCTGAAGAAATTCCTGGCCACCAGACTGACTCTTTTGCACGTGAACGACACTTGGTGATTCCAAAGTGACCTTCATGTACTCTTTGAAGTGCCCAAGACTGCAGAGCTGGTGGAATTACAAGTCTTGAACCTCGTAGTATCATCTCATTATCAACACTTAGCTCATCCTTAACTGAATTGTACGGTTTTAGGTCATCTCGCAATGATGTCTTAGAAGGCCAACCTTGGATGATTATTTTTTTCAGTTCACGTAAAGTCGGATCTTTATTTTGTTCCTCCAATACTTTAGCAACTATGCAGTCGTTTATATTGATGGATGACAAAACCATTTGAACAAACGCTTGAGTTTCTTCTTCTAACTCACGGTCATCAGTACCTGAAAATGGGAGAGGTGCTCTTGAAAGAGCATCAGGAACTAGAAGCTGCTTTCCAGGAATATAAGTAATTGAAAAATCATATCTCATGAGACGCAATCGAATTCTTTGAATTCTTGGAGACAATTCATCAAGATGTTTGGACTTCAAAATTTGAAGCAGTGGTTTGTGATCTGTTTGTATTGTTATTCTCTTGCCAATAATAAATTCTTGAAACTTTTCACATGCCCAAGCAACAGCTGTAGCCTCCCTCTCGATGTTTGCATAGTTTTTTTCAGAAGGAAGAAGACTTCGGGATGCAAATGATACTGGTCGTATAGAACCATCATCTTGAACTTGAGAAAGAGTTGATCCTAGTCCTTGAAGCGAGGCATCACATGAGATAATTGTTTCCCGATTTACATCATAAATAGCTAGGCAAGGAGAGTTGGTCAAAATGAGTTTTATTTCATCAAATGCCTTCGCCTGCTCTGGACCCCATATCCATGGAACGTTAGCTTGAAGTAGTGAGTTCATTGGGGCCAAAATCTTAGCTTTGTCAGGAATAAACTTACCAAGAAAGTTTACCATCCCATTGAACCTTTGAAGTTCTTTTACGTTTTTTGGGCAGTCCATTTTGAGAATGGCGGAAACCTTTTCCTTATCAACGGAAATTCCATCGGATGAGAGGAAATGCCCGAGGAATTTAATACTTGACTTCCCAAACTCAGTTTTGTCTTTGTTAAGTGTCATTCCTACATTTTTAAGCTTTTCAAGTACTTGCCGAACAACTGTATCATGTTCTTCTTTCGTTTTGCCCCAAATCAGAATATCGTCCATATGGACTGCGACATTTGACTGGTTGTCTAAGATTTTGTTCATGCATTTCTGAAAATGTTCAGGTGCTGATGTGATTCCAAATGGAAGTTTGAGAAATTTAAAACGTCCAAAAGGGGTAAGGAAAGTAGTTAGATCCTGGGAATTTACATTTAAGGGGACTTGCCAAAAAACACTGTTTGCATCAAGTTTTGAAAACCATTTTGCTCCTGAAATTGAGCTGAGAGACGTTTCAATTTTGGGAATCGGATGATAAGACCGCTGGATGGATTCATTCAACTTTGTTAAGTCAACACATATGCGGACATCTCCATTAGATTTAGGCACTACTACCATTGCTGAGCACCATTCAGTAGCATGCTCAACTGGTGTGATTACATTATTTTGGACCATACTTTCTAGTTCTTTTTTCACTTGACACATTAGGGGTAAAGGTACTGTCCTAGGAGTGGTTATTGCGTATGGCTTTGCGCCATCCTTAAGTGCTATTGTGTAGGGATCAGGAATGACGCCCAGACCACTAAACATTTCATGGTATTCGGTAAAAAAGTCACTGTCTACCTCTGCAACTGAATTAACAAAAGATAAAATTTTCAAGTCCTGTATTGCTGGACGACCAAGCAAGGGTGTTATGAGTCCCTTCACTACGTATACCATGTGATTTATTTTAACATCTCTGTATTGGATATTAGCTCTAACACAACCTACAGTTTCTAATTTTGTTCTACCAACCCCAAACAACTCAACTAGAGTCGGCTGGATCCTACTTGGATCAACTATGCCAGGGGAATTACTGTTACATCTGCCCCTGAATCAATTTTAAATGTTTGTGGCTTTCCCTCAAATAGTAATTCTAGTTTCCAGGGCTTACATTTTGACCCATCCCCAAGTGTACCTATGAATACTTTATTATTTGAAGGTCCAAGTTCACTTACTTCATTTTCATCAGTTACTTCCTGTGCTTCTTTAGATCTGCAGACCTTCGAAAAGTGACCAATCTTTTTGCATAAGTTACATGTTGCGCTTTTTGCTGGACACGTGCTTCTTGGATGAGACGGTTTATAACCACACCAGATACATTGCGCTGGGTATTCTTGTTTCTTTTGACGAAACCTATATCCTTGATTTTGGTTTGAACTCGATGACGTAGTTGCTTCAATTTGAACTCTTTTCTCATCACATAAATCTGCCTTCTCTTTCTTTACGTTATCTGCATGTCTTATTACTGTAATGGCCTTGTCTAAATTCATCTCGGGATCTAGCAACAAGCGATCACTAAGTTTCTCATCATTTAAACCCAGTACGGTATTAGTACCATCAACACCATTTCATCATTAAGTGAACCCCAGTCACAGGTTCTAGCCAAGGAATGGAGACTAACTATAAACTCTTCAACTGTTTCATTAATTTTTTGTTGTCTCTTCAAAAACTTTGCTCTTTCAAAAATTAAGTTCCTCCGTGGAATAAAATGTTTGTCAAATAAATCTAAGACTTCTTCAAATGTTAGCGTTGATTCGGTTGCTAAATTAAAAGATGCAAAAATCTCATCAGCTTTCTCACCTAATGTGTATATAAGAGTGTTGATTTGTTTGTTCTCAGACTCTTCAGATAGCCCAGATGCTGACCGATATCTTTGAAATCGTGTTTTCCATCTTGGCCAATCTGCTGGTACAAAGGAGAAACTAGCTGGAGGTTGAATTACTGAATGAGTGTTTGATACAATGATTGACTTCTTAGTTGAATTGTTGTATTCATTTTCTCTGCTTCTTTCATTTTCATTATCTTCATAGTCAGATTGTTTCCTTCTTGGATTTCTCTTCTGAGGCATAGCTCTAAACCGCTGCCACCATGTACTATTTGACTAAGAATTAAGTGAATGCACTGTTTTATGTCATAACTCAAACTCAACTAACTTTATTTACCTTTATACAAACATAGAATAACAAATAAACATATGATAATAATTAATAGAAATTAACAGGTGTTATGAAATAAACTGTCTCACAACATAAACTATTTTAGTTAGCTTGTTCATAGACATATTTCAATCAAATTTGGCAGGATTTATTTATTCATACCGAGCTACATTAACACTTGTCTAAATAAACACAGTATCAGCAAACCTAGGTACTTTGTTAAACAAACCTAACATTATTTAAATAAGGAACAATTCTGACATGTCTAAGGAAATATTTTCAGTAAAGATCCAATCAGTCAAATGGATTCAGTATGATGAAGATTGCTGCAGCGGGGGTATTTATTTAAGTTGTTATGTTGTACTTTAAATTGAAGAAAGTCACTCAAAATCATATATTACTCATTGTAGGACTCAATCATAGATTTTTCATGGATAAAAATATTTCATGTGGTTGTTTTTAAGTATGGGCCAAGTATACTTTTGTAGTAGTTATTAAGAATAGTACACTGTAAATTTGCAATATTTAATTTTGATGTGTGTAATGTTTTGCAGGTTATAGGTTTCACGTGTTATTCGTTGCCGAAAAACAGCCTTGAAACAATAGGGAAAGCATTTTTTAAGAAGAACAAATCTTTGGTCAATTCACAGTATACAAACAGCAGACAGGTAAGAGGTGAATTGTTATACACAGTAAACATCACTGACATGAGAGGAAAAAAACTATATGATTTTTCCAGTCTTACTACCTACAACAGCTCTAACTATTTTAACCTCAACACAACCCTCAAACATTCACAACATTTTGCTCTAGAGCGCTAGTATTTATTAATTTATTTATCTAGAGCTTACAAAATATCAAATTAAAAAGTTGATATTTTTGACTGTCAGATAAATCAGTGAATCGCCAGCGGCAGAATGACAAGGGACATGTAATTTATTTAACTACAGATATTTTTAGGTATTTCCAACCACACGTTACATTTAAGTATTTTTTACTCCAGCATTGGCATTAGGGCTATTGTAGTGGTTGGACTTTGGTTCTTCATAACTGCATTAAATCCCAATCACATCTATCTGAATACCTACAACAAATAATAGGTTTTTCTAGATGAGAAAGATTTTCTGCTTTACTGTGCCACACTAAAAGTTGTAAGATTACTTCTTTTTAAATGCCGTTGGTACCTTAATAAGCGTAAAGTTTCTTTTTAATAACAAATTGCTGGGTCTCGAATACATATCTTTCAGAATTAAACCAGTATCCTTAAAGCGTTTTAGTGTGATTATTTTTCCCAGCATGATCCACTCAGTCTATAATACTCATTGACCTTAGATACTGCTGTTAAATTAATCATGTTGAAATGCCAATGTTTATTCAAAAGATTATTCTATTTAGTTGTAATAATTTAATACCCCCGCCACAGCAAACCTGCAGACTAAGCGAATTTCCATTTGCCTGATTGGATTTACACTAAAAATGTCTCCTTAAAAATATCCCATTTATTCCCTATTTAAATATAGAATCAGTTTAACACATACTTAGGTTTGCTGCAACAGGGAGGGTAAAAGTGTTTTTTTTATGTAAAATGTTAATAGTTAGTAAGAAATAAAAACACTTTCAAAAATTTGGGCAAAATATGTTAATAAACAAGCAAACTACAACAGTTTACTTATTTTCCCAAAGAATAACATGGGAATTTTAAATTTACAATTTTTTGGAATTTTCTCCGTAACCATTATGCGCATTACAACGCTTCAATATACTAAATTATTTGGTTTTTTAAGCTCTACAAAATAATTTGGAAAGAAATTGAAAAATTTTATGTTTTTTATGTCAAAAATGGGAAAAACCCATTTTTACCCCATAAAAGCCCCCATAAACCCCCGTCCACATGGTCCGATCATGCTGGTTCGCGAACTCGTTCGAATAAACGTAGGTTTACACGTTTGTACCAAATTTCATCAAAATCGGATCATTTTTGCTCGAGTTATCGCGCTAACGGACACATATATATATATGAATTTGAACGGGTGGTGTTTTTGGCCTCTAGGGACCTAAAAACGATAAAAAAAATCGGTCCCGGGTCCAGGTCTTACCTTGAGTACTACGGTAATAGCTTATTCCCTATATGGGAAATTCGCTAAAAGGTAAAATAGAAAAAACAGTACATAAATTTTTCAGGCTTTCATGGCAGTGCAATAAGAAAACAAGTTGAATGGTTTCTGAATCTGGTTGAAGTTAGGGAGATATAGAATGCTCAGAAATAATGAGAGGTCACCAACTTGCCCAAACACTATTGGACATCATAAGTACACCCTAGACTACCTGTAGACTGTATAAGGATGATAAATACAAGAGTGTGGTTGTGTTCATAGGTGAGCCACAGGTGTCAGCTGGAACAAGGAGGATATCTAGTGTTGCCAACAACGTTTGAACCTGGTCAAGAGTCCAGCTTCACCCTCAGAGTCTACTCTAGTAAACCTCTTAAACTCAAGTAAGTTTATCAACTTTGTCGTCAAAAGGTTTATCCATATTTGTTAAACACAATTTCTTAGACAAAACTCTGTCGTGTTACACATAGGGATGACTGTTTCAGCCTCATTGAATGGTCTTCCTCATGCAAAAACGTAGGATTTAGCTACTATAATGTAATGACAGGATGTTTTTACCCCAAAGAACACAATTGTGTAATTAAGTGTGACTGTGGAATTCTTACTTCTAAGAATCTTCTGAGTCTTTATCACATTACATACTTTATTGTTATACAATACGGCTCAGTGTGTTTTTTAAGCATGATTATGAAAAGATAGTGGTGTACTAGGCTTGATATACTTAACTGTCATTTTTTCTATATTAACGTTTCAAGGTATTTGTTTTGTTTCAGACTGTTGGATACACAACCTTCTCTAGTCAAATCCGCAATCATCAAGGTAAATTGTTGCATGTTTGTTGTCAAATGTAAGAAAAGTGTTTTGGATTTACCAATTTGACACAAGAGAAATCTTAAGAGGTAATTGATGGTGATTAGAAACAGTGGATGGGATGCAAAGGGAGCTGAGTTGAAACTTAACTAACAACTCAGTAGAAACTTTACTATCCATACTGACCAATTGTTTACTATTGAAAATGTATTATTTAAAAACCAAAGTGGTATACCTCTAATACGGCACCTTATACATACCCTTGATAACCCACTTTTTAAACAGATAACTATTTATAATTACCAAAGAAGCTTATGTCAGAATTAAGCTCCTCCAAGGTCATCAATTACACTGGAGGCCTCTGAATTCCATTTTGAAGAAGGGGGGGGGGGTTGCGATGCCCCCTTCCTACCCAGTAAAATGTAATTCCTATAACATGTTTTTAATTACATTTCAGTTTTAAAATTGTTATTGCATTACCTACATTGTTTTTTACATGTGAAAACCAACATAAGATTAATCCTATAGTATGTTAGGTAGGGGGTTCCCCTGATATTGTGGGGCTGGATCCATTGCCCTTTAGCGCCTTTACTGGTTTTGGATTCAGGAAAAAATATGTTTATATACTTGGAAGAAACATTATTTGTCAGAGAGCATAAGGAGTGTTTCTAATTTTACAATATTGTTTTTATAAAACATCTTTTTTGTATATCAGGCACCTGCTACTCTTGAGGGCAAGAGCTTTACCCAGTACGAAGCAGTATTTTTACAACTCGCAGACGAACACAGAACCGTAAATGCTTTTGAGCTACAGGAACTTTTGGATGCCTGTTTACCTAATGGTAAGAAAAGCAAGTAAACAGTAACCACTATTTTATTCATCATGTTTGCTTTCAAATATAAACGAATTGAAGTCTTGATGATTTAAATGTTTATGGAACAGAGGTTTTATAAAAACAAAGTTATGCATTGCATAAAATTTAACTGAAAAATATCTTTTACATTAAATGGTACCATTGGCTATTGAATGCAGAAGTACCCACACAAAAATGCAAAGAAAATTATTTTAAATATTTTTAAATGTAGCGCTTGTCCAATTACAGCACCAAATACAAAAGATTGGCTTGGATAAAACCCTTCCTTAAAGGGTGTTCCGAATTAGTTATAAAAGTAAAAACTAGTTTTCTAATGTTTGTACATCTTTTAAAATAATTTTTACTAACCATTATTGCGTTAAATTAACGTATACATGTAACCTTTTACAGATTACATCAAGAGCTGTGCTTGCATGGAGGTCTGTCGACAAGTTGTACTGACTTTGGATGTATCCTTCTGAAACTTGCTAATTTTACTTTTCAAACACCAGTAGCAAATATCTGCTTCAACCATTAAAGACATCCTGGAAGTGTATATATTGTTTACATTAGTTCAAGAAGGTCAATTTCAATTACAAGATTTACCCAACGATAGCAAGTGTGATAGTCATTATTTGTTTTGATTTATCCATGGTTAAATTTGTATCAATGCTAAATTAATGCTTTATTTCACTGTTTAACTATTAAGAATGTAATCTTGTGTTTCCTTTGCAGAAGCAAATTGATAAGCTTAATCAATGTGGATTTCTCCATTGCTTATCAGAAGTAACTAAAAGGAATTTTTAAATGTCTGTCTATGTGTATAATATTTAACTTAATTGTATAAGCCGGCCTTGATTTAAATTTCTTTATTTCCAATTTTTTATATGACGGGTATAATAACATTTAGATTTCTTGTGTCAGAACTCACAAATGCAAAAATTGTTTAAGATCAATAAAAAAATATAGAATATTTCCCTTAATATGTTAACCAGAACACAGGAAGTGGGAGGCTGAAACTGAGTGACTTCAAGGATTTAATGTGTAGTTTAAAATATTGGCAGACTGCTTTCAAGAACCACACCAAGGAGAAAACAGGCATTCTCAAGGCAGAAAGGTTAAAAGAAGCTCTCCTTGAAGTTGGTAAGCAAGATATATTTTGTTTGTACCAAATATGTTTTTCATCTGTTCAGGTTAACTCCAATGGATAGTGCTTCTGAGTTTTCTGAATTCGCTCGTGTTAGCTCAAGTTTGGAAAAGGCTTGTTAACTCTAGATTAACTTCAAGTCAACAAGAGGTACTCAACTAGAGTTAGACTTAACTAGACTCGTCACATCACTTAGTTATTTTAATTCTTCAGTTTTATATACTACGCTACGAGAGCTATCCAGAAAGTAGATTACGTTTTTGTCTGTATCCGCTAGGGGCGGGGTTAACACGACCATCTTGGTGTTAGTTCGTTATGCAGCTCAGTCAGCATCTAGCCGTGCTGGTAAGAGGTTTCTGTTGTACTCCATTGAGTTACTATGACAGTTTAAAATGTCTGTGTTAATTGAAAATGTCACAAACTGTGAAGTGCGTGCAGTTAAAAGGTTTTTGACTGCAAAAACCTGTAAACCGATAGAAATCTATCGGCAACTTTGTGAAGTTTATGAGGAAAACATTATTACTGAAGGTGGAGTTTGTCAGTGAGTTATCAAATTTAAAAATGGCAGAAGTAACGTTTACGACGAAGAGTGAAGTGGAAAACCCAGCATTGTGACTGCCGAACTTGTCAAAAAAGTCAATGCTGATGTCCGTAAAGTTCGAAAGTTCACAATAAAAGAACTCTATGGGTTTTCCACAAATTTTGCGAAGTTTGTTGCACGAGATCATAACCGAAAAGCTTGGTTACCAAACTGTAACCAAAGAGTCTGTTAATTTTTTTTTTGCATGCACTTCACAGTTTACGGCATTTTTAATTAACACAGACATTTTAAACTGTCACAGTAACTCAACTGAGTACAGCAGAAACCTCTTACTAGCATGGCTAGATGCCTACTGAGCTGCATAACGAACTAACACCAAGACGGTCACGCTATCCCCGCCCCTAGCGGATACAGACATAAACGTACCTAATCTACTTTCTCGATAGCCTCGTATCATTTTGGGGCATTAAAGAGGTTAGTTTATAACAAGTTGTCATTTCAATTAGGCATATTGAAAAATAAATAAAACAATATACTAAATAGTAAAAATATGTTTGTTTTATTGATCACCTCTATTTTGTTTCAGGATTTCAGCTCAGCACGGATGTATTATCAATCCTGGTTCTCAGATACATGAGGAAAGACGGCACACTCCGATTTGGAGACTTTGTTTCAGCCATTCTTCATCTCAGCATAGCATTTAGTAAGTGAATTTTGAACTTGAATTAATTTTGTTTTAGAAAGTATAGAGCTCAAGATACAAGGGTAAGTCAGTCTTCAAGAAAAAATTAGTTTGAAATGAATCTGTTTGTTTTTAATTGTTTGTTGTTTGTAAGCAATCTCAAAATCTCCCTGATAGAGTTCAACAGATTGGATATTCACAAACAGGTCCAACATCAAAAAGTCGATCCTACATATTCGTCTAATCAGATTTTCATGATAAATCCATTCATTTGATATCCGGTACAACTTTTGTTTTGTATCGTTCAGCAAAATATTGCAAATCATTGTCAAATGTTGGATGTAGAATGTTTTTGCTAAAGAAATTGACTTGGTTTATTAAACATATACAAACAACTATAGGTAACTAACTAATAGTAAAAGCTTTAATTTACCTGTATCTAAATTGTAATTGTGATATTTAAAAACTAACATTGCATGTGTTTTTGCAGATATTTTTGAAGCAAAAGATCCTTTGCAGAATGGAAGTGTAAAGTTATCCCTGGCTGAGGTAAGATATCATTATATAAAAGGGAAATCCAATGCTAAAAACAATAAACATTTATTACATTTTCATTACCATAGATTGGGGATTTAGTAGTGCACCCTGTGCACATGTTCAGAGCTGAGCCCACACTACTAAAAGTTCTCCCAATTAATTTTCTTATTGTTGCTCAAGCATAGGATGATACATTTCTACAATCTGTCATCCTCTCACGATCACAGTAACAATCGTAATGATTTTTATAGCCTCCCATGAGTAGGGCATTATCTTGAACATGATCAGTGATTGACATTTTTTACCTAATATGACAACACAAAAATAGGACAACCGGCCTCCAGAAAAGTTGTGTAGTTTTAAACACAAGACACATTGGAATAGTCCAATTTAATAATATAACAAATTAATGTTGTACCATTTTGGTTGGTGCAACTCCAGAAAAATAAGTAGAAACAAGATGGGATGCCCCTTATCATGCATATTTAAACCCATCCTGCATATATAAATCCTTAAACCTGTGAGTGCAATTTTTATAAGAAGAACAAATAAAACAAATTCTTTAATATTTTGGTTATTAATTTCCATGAACATACAGCTCTCAATAAATGAAGTTCCTCAATACCTAAGTTAAAAAAATTAATTATATTAGTTTTTTTCTTGATTTTTAGTACAAAACGTCTTGATTTTGTCAGAAAATGGAATTTTTGTCGCTCTTATATGTTTAATTGATACCTGCTGATAACTACCGAGTCTTTGATTGTCATGTCTAATGATCAGTGGCGGATCCAGCCAGGAGTCTCGGAGGAAAAGAAATCCAAAAGAATTGCCTGTGATCGCTACAAAATGGTGAGCACCTCCTGCTATTACGGGGACATCGTTATCGTCACCCGCGATCACAGCTGAATCGTGATTCATGAACAACTCCCGCTATCACACATGATCAATGTCACCCGTGATCGCGGCAAAATCGTCAACGTCTACAATCGGGAATAACGTTTAACATCTACCACTATCATGGGGACACCATCATAGTCACCTGCAATCACTATACAAATTTGACAATTTAATCTTCAACGTGTCCTGCCATCACGGGTACATTGTTATCGTCACACCCAATTGACAAAATTGTGAACATCCCCCGCCATCACGGGTACATCGTTATCGTTACTCACGAACGTGACGAATTATTAATTTAGAAAACAATATGTTGTTTTTTTATTAAGGCGTTTTTATAAAAAAAAAACTTTGCAGCCACTTTTCGATTGCGGCCTTAGGCCGTGGCCTAGTGGTAAGTCTGGCATTAGTCATTTCTATCTCGCAATCGCGACAAAATCCTGAATATGGCCCCTCCTGATTGGAGAAAAATCCTGGAAATCGCTCTCAACATTAAAACTTGTCGTCATCACCCGCGACCACGGCGAAATTATTCAATATTAACCAATAAAACAAAAACTTACATTTTTCACCACAATCGATCTTGGTTTTAAAAAAACCCCAGTAAACCGTCACCCAACCCAATGATGGTTTGTTGTTCCAATTTGGAGAATTGGCTCAGGTCTCACAACTCTTCATTTTAGACTCAATGTGGTTAGGTACCGGTACTTGATATCAAGCCAAACAACATGACTAATAAAAAGCACAAATTAATATAAGTTAAATTTTATGTTTTGTTTTTCATGTTTCAGTGGCTGAAATCTTCGCTAATGTGCTGACAGAAAAAATCTGGAGTGGAGAGAAACACTCACTATCAACAATCCCTCAACTGTTCTTCTTATTCTCTTTATTGCTAAGAATAAACCAATTCTGTGTTTTAATAATTTGTTCAAATTTACAAACTGCTTTGAACGGTAAAATATAATTTTTCAAAATATTATTTGTTTAACGGTTTTGATGGTGTTTTTTGTTTTCTAGCACACTACCTGTAAAGCTCTTTTAAAACTTTTGCCATAAAAGGATTGTAAAGATATTTTATTTTATTCTGATATTTTGTACAGCAGAATTCTTTGTTTAGTTTCGCTCCATTCTACATTTCTCTGTAGTTTTATTTAGCCTTAATTAACATTTCTCCTTGAATAATTTGTGGTGCTGTAAATATATTTGTAATTTACCAATGTAAATTTTTGTTGATTTGTATAATTTAAGTGTTTATGTTTACTTTAAGCAATATTAAATGACAAATAGTTATGTCAAAAATTAAATACAAATAAAATATACCCTGTATAGTTGAGATTTAATGTTTCCTTATTGATCTAGTACCAACATGTTTTGAATTTGCAACAACTTGACAAATTTAGTCAATTTCGAAAATATTTTTATGAAAATAAAGCTTGCACAGTTTTTCAATTTTGTTGCAGAATGAAAAACTTAATTGTTTGGTTTATATATATATATTTTTTTTTATATATATTTTTTTTTATTTTTAAACCATAGCCTATATTATTAAATACCTATATTGTATTTGTTATTATAAATTATTGTATTGGCCTTTTGTACATTAAAATGTAGTATTACATTATATTTTCAAACCATGCAGCTTTCACTTGTAAAAAATATCTAAAAATGTAGATTAATTAAAGTTTTTATTTCATTTTGTAGTATACCTTTCCGCAATTGTTTATTATAAGTTACGATCTATAAAGCTTAGACAGAGCTGTTCAAATATCAAATATCAATCATTAAAATGGGGACGTTAATTAATAGCCCATACAGCTAATGCAGATAGTCGTAGTACTCATTAGTGTGGACGTTAATCCACACCAGGGAGTATCGCATCCACAGTGCATGCATATAAATATCCACAATTTGTGACCTCCTAGTATCTGGATTATACCACCATCCCAGTATTGGCAACACTGCACTGTCAGTATAGTGCTGTTACAGCTGTTTTGATTGGTTGCAGCTAAGGCATGCATATTGGTGTTTTTATAAGAATAGTGAAAGCATGGTTACTTGGCCATGCAAATATTATTATAACTCCATTTTAAATGTACAGAAATAAATTTTTAATTTATATTGTTTTTGTATAGAACACTATATGTTTTATTTTCAATCTATTAATAAATTTGTTAAACTTTATTATTTAATTTTGTAATGAATTTCAAGAAATTTAAATTAATTAAAATTAGATTATTTAGCAAAAAAACTAACAAAATAATTGCATTAGCCAAGTGAGAAAAAAGTACCGGTACAACTCATCTTAGGCTAGACTTACTATTTACATAATATTATACGTGAACGCGATTAAATAAGCAGATGTCACCTGTTTGCCATGTTAACTTATGGGACGCCTTACTCCTAAACAACATCACTTGCGATGTTGCCGATTCTACCAGGCCGCGGCCTACCTGCCCTATCTCATCAGTTAATTAAAATGAATTCGTTATTCAATAGAATGTTTGACTATCAATACCAATATAGTTTATGAAAGAATGATTTGAGTGTGAGGTCTCCTATTTTATATTTGCATAATGGAATATAAATTTCGACTACGCAGTTGCATGTTCTGACTAAAGCTACCCTTCCCAAAAATATTCCGACCCATCTAGAGAGTGAAACGCTGAACCCGGGAACAATTTGGAACGTGGTGGAATTGATTCAATAAGGTTCGGTGAACCTTAGTCTTGCCGGAGAAATAAATCCTACTTTTTTGGAACTTTATATGAACATGTTCCTATATGGTCTGTAACAGACTACTGCTTTCTCATTCTAGTAAAAAGGAACTCAATAAATGTAACAGTTACAACAAGAAGCATTGCTTTTTCTTTAGTCTGCCCTGCCTTTTGCCCTTTAATTGTCTTGTTAACTATTGTTCGTTTATTATGATGTCGTTTTTGCCCTGTCGTCATTCCTGTTTATAATTATCTCCCTCTTCATAATTATTAATTCATTGTCTCACTAGCATAGTTTGAGATCCGAGATGCCTGAGGAAACTGTCCTAGTTGGGTATGCAGATGACGTTGCGGCTTTAATAGCTGCACGTAGCATTGAGCTTGCCCAGCTGAAACTAAATCGAGTCATGCGCACCATTAACGCATAGATGGCAGAACATGCCTCTCGCTCGCTCTGAGCAAAACTGAGATTGTGATTCTGACTAAAAAGAGGATTGACACCATCGTGCCTTTGATGGTGGGTAATGTTGAAGTCCAAACCACTCGCGCCGCAAAGTACCTTGGGGTCATGGTGGACAGCAAGCTCAGCTGGCGAGACCAGATCACCCGTACGGCGGACAAGGCCACTAAAATGGTTTCTTCCCTTAGTCGGTTAATGGCCAATGTCGGAGGTCCGCGGTCCAGCCGCAGAAGGCTGTTGATGTCTGCGGTCCAGTCCGTGCTCCTGTACGGTGCGGAGGTCTGGGCAGACGCTCTCAATAAGGAGATATATAGGATGCGGATCACCCGAGTGCAGCGTCAGGCAGCACTAAGGGTAGCATCTGCCTATCGAACAGTGTCCAAACCCGCCGTCCTGGTGGTTGCTGGAGTTATCCCCGTAAAAGTTTTGGCGGCGGAGAGGAAGGCAATTTATCAGCGCCGTGGGGAGGACCAGGCAAGAATTGAGGAACGCACCCGGACCTTCTAGCTGTGGCAGGGGAGCTGGGAACAGGAGACAAGGGGGCTCTGGACCAGGCGACTGATACAACAGGTCCAACCTTGGGTTAATCGGCGGTGCGGAGAGGTGAACTTCTACCTCACCCAATTTCTGACGGGTCATGGCTTATACTGCCCAGGCATTCCCGATGACGTAGAACGTAGAACACACTTTTTTCTACTGCCAGCATTGGGAAAGGCCCCGCCTAGAGGCTCAACAGTTCGTAGGACTGCTGTCGGTGGACACGGTCATACCGATGATGATGGAGGGTGAGGACAATTGGACCTGTGTTTCACTTTACATCCAGGGTGTTCTCCGCGCCAAGAAGCTTGACCTCGACCGGGATGTGGTGTAGGTCAAAAAAATAAATAATGCCAGAATCGGTGCGAGCCCTGTGGGCTTAGGTCACATATTGGCCTGATTTGAAGTAATGTGACAAACAATTCCAGGTCTGTGTCCAACAGAGTAGAGGGGGTTTTTTTAGTGAGTAGTCTGTGATCTCAGGAGTCTCACACTACAGGCTGGCTACCTGTATGCGTAAAAGCATTTTCCCTCCTCGCCAAAAAAAAAAAAAAAAAAAAAAAAAAAAAATAGTTTGAGATAGCCTATACGATTCAACTCTTTTATATGGTTGTCTTTGATTAGATTACTCTGCTAGAGCTTGGTTAAATAAAAAGTACCAACCCGGGGGGCCGGGCCGCGGTGGGGCACACGGGAGGGACTAAGGCTAACATATCTTGTAGTGACAGCGTTCACCGCTAGGACTGCTAAGTTGAAAAAATTTAAATTATTTTTTATTTAGTTATAAAATTAACTTTTTAATTATAAAATATTGTTTTAAAATTTTAAAATTAAATTTTAATTTTTTAAATTAAACTGTCATAACATAACCTAACCAACCAGACTTGCTGATAATATAAAAACTATATAAGATAAAAATCTAATTAATGATTACTTATAATTTTTTAATTAATCTAAAATTAATTTTAAAATTTAGTATTATAAAATTAAACTGTCATAACCTAACCTAACCAACCAAACTTGCTGATATGAAAAATTTGTTGTCAAATAGTTAGTGCTGCTGGCGGGAATCGAACCCCGGACCTCCTGAACACCAATCCGAAACGCTACCAACTATGCCACGAACGCTGCTGAAATCACATCGTTTCGTTACGGTAATCGTGTCGCCTCAAGAGAAGACATTAACCACTAGAGATATGACGTCACTACACCTTTAGCCTTAGTCCCTCCCGTGTGCCCATTCCGGCCGGGCCGAGCCTTGCTAGGTTGGATTTAACGTGGTTTGACAGTTAAAATAATATCATGATCAGACACATTTGATCATTTACAAAAATATTTTTATTACAAACCAAAAACATACAATCGCTGAAATAGTATCAACTGTGTGATGTGTTTAATTACACCCGTTTCAGATCATAGCATTTAGATTATTTGCAGTACCGTGACTTGAGTAATAACATATCGATTTAATATTAACCACTGATGACATAAGTCCACTTATACGGGGTGTCCCACGAAGGGGTTTAAACGTTTGATTTTATATTACGTGGCCATTCATGCATCGAACTTTTTAAAACTTTACACAGTTTAAGAAGTAGGATATAAAAATATTCTGGAAAAATTTCAACTCCCTAACCTTAGTAGAAACAAAATGGCGGCATATTGAAAAACGATGCTTTAAAAACATTAAAAAAGGTATTTTTGGTTTTATGAAAAATTTGTATTGTTACTTTCCAGGGCAATATGACTTAAATAAAAAAAAAAAAACTAGAACATAGCCTAATGGAAAACCTTAATGTCCAAAATTATTCAAACTGTGACCCATCCACAGCAACACACTGGTAACAGCGCGTAACAAATTATTCGTAAGCTCTTACAAAGAAACCCTCCGGTATCCAGAGAAGTTCCTCTTCTATTGATAGTTTTAGTTCTCATCATTATTGAAGCTTTGGGGATAAACATGTTCCTTCAAGAAACCCCATAAAAAGATGTCGCAAACAGTTAAATCAGGTGATCGGGGTGGCCAATCTAAAAAATCATTTCCACGACCAATCCAACGGCCATGAAGGTTGCCATTTAGTAATTGCTTGACAGGATTTGCGAAATGAGGTGGTGCACCATCTTGAAAGATTGCTTGATTAATTTCTGGTACCGTCAAATGTGGCAAGACCTGTTCATTTAAAACTCATTTTACAATCAAACAGCTGTTCTTCAACAATGAGCGTTAGAACCGCAACGTAGTAAACAAATCAGATAATAAATCATGAAAGTAGTTTTCATAGAAAGCAAATTGGTAAATTTGTCAATATGCCGCCATTTTGTTTCTACTAAAGTTAGGGAGTGGAAATTTTTCCAGAATATTTTTATAACCTACTTTGTAAACTGTGTAAAGTTTAAAAAAGTTCGGTGCATGAATGGGCTCGTAATATAAAATCAAACGTTTAAACCCCTTCGTGGGACACCCTATATACCGTTCGTCAACTTCTATATCTATAAATGGCGTGATAAGTTCTGTTCGATTTAGTAGAAAATAGTTTTATTACAAACTAAACATTTTAAGTTTTTTTTTTACACATCGAATAACAAGAACAAGCAAAAATTGTATATTCGTAAAAGGAAGGCAGGCAGTCACGAATGGCGAAGGGAAGGACGAGGGACTATTTATCAGGAACGGTTCCGTCCAATCTGTTCCACAGAGTGACACCTAACGCAAATGTAACAGTTGCAATAAAAAAAAAATTAGGATTTATTACTGCGGCGAGATGGTCGTTTCGTTTGTGGTTGGTCGTTGCGTTGCCTCGTTGGTTGGATTAGATTGGATTGGACATTGGACAATGTTGTGCTGCTGTGGTGAAATTTAAAAACAACGAAACGGCGTGACAGTTTTGAGGTTATGTTATATAAATAAATTTAAGTTTTTGGGTATTTGTTATAAAAGGATCCTTGAAGAATGTTAAGAATTAATCGAATATAGTAAATAGCCTTGTATGGAATAATATGCCTTTTTGGTGATAATAGTATTTTATTATACTGCTGTACAGGTAATTATAGGATTAATTGGTGTTTTTATTCTTGAGATTGATGATTGTTTAGTTTAAGCACTAAGCACTATGCCTGATCAAGAAACGATATTTGCCTTTGAACATGGATTCCTGCAGCCAACTTAGCAAAACTATGGTGTCCCAAAGCTCCCCTGTCCCAAACATCCCCACTCTCCCCTAGTCTGTGCTTGGATGGAAGGAACTAATACTACCTATAGATATGAATTTATGGAGTACCTATGTCAATAACATGGAAACAACTTGACCAATACTGATTTTTTCCACAATTAGAGCCAATATAACCACAGGATTAGTGGAGACAATAGACAATTAATCTTTATTTACACATTCATTAAGAATAGTGGTAGTCAGGGCCGGTTCTAGGAATTTTTCAGAGTTAAGCGAACACCCGAATCAGCGCCACATAGGATTCGTGAGACATTTTTAGCGCGACCTTCGGGAAAAATCATCGGCATTTTTTGAGCGTTACTTTTATTTCTCGCCTGGCACTCTAAGGGTTAATTTTTTCCCAATAATTTTGGGAAGAACTTTTTTATAAGTTTAGGTTAGAAGAATACTTGCAATAAAAGACTGTTTATTATTCACAGAAATTTAACATTTTTACACTTTTACTCATCATAGGCCTATAAACTTTGGCAAAACCAAGGCCACACTAAAAAAAACAGGCCGTAATCCGTAATGCTCGTCAAGCATGACGTCACGATAGAAGACGGCAATGACGTAATGTTTACCGTTTGTGATCAGCTGCTTGTTTTAATCTTTCCTTGCAAAATAAATAAATAAATACCTACGTCATTGCCGTCTTCTATCGTGACTTCTTTGGGCTGACTGGACTCGCCACCAGATGATTTAAACAAAAATCTACTCATTGATTTGGCTTGTTTTTTATCAGCCTCTTCCAAATTCGCCTTACCCTTTTTATAATAAGTGCCAGACGTTTTCTTTTTTTCTACCATTGTTTTCTTAGTATCGGCTCGCTAGATGTTTTACTCATTATTCAGTTTATACTTTCTTCTTATTTAATGCGCTAATTATAAATTAAACTTAAAACACTCGTAATCATTCACTTATCAACTATCATGAATCATCAAAACAACGCCATTACGATACCGATACACGCTAATACGCTAATACACTAAAGAGAGCAATACAACGTAGTGCTCTGCTCTAGGATAAGAATCAGAAGGGAGGGGGAAGTTTCTTGTTGTGACAATTGGCGCTGCACGCTTGCTTATCTCATCTCGAGCATCGCGCCGTACGCTGCCGAGCGTCAGCTCAATACAAAATCGAAACTGCAAATGGCATTGAGTCCTTGAGTTGTAGTGCTGTGTACAATTATACACATTTTTCAAGTGCTGTTGGTACAAACAGAATAAATGCCTTTATTGTGGTATACTTGAACTCTGAGCGAAAATAAACAAAATTACGTTGTTCACGTAAAAAAAAATTGTTCCGTTGGCGCCACGGCGCCAATTTTTGTGGCGCCATATGCGGCCGCATAGTTCGCGTATGGGTTAAACCGGCCCTGGTGGTAGTGTCAACAGAGTCATCTTTAATAGAGATAGTCATCTTTAGTTTTAATACTCTCCTAGGGCTTTGCCCTGATAGCTTATTAGGTCCAATTGTTTTTCGAAGTAACCATCAAAAGTCACTCGAATTGCCACCCAACTCGGTACAGGGTGTCTACCAACCGGGAAATCCGGGAAAACCGGGAATTGTACTTAATTTTTTACTGGCCATGAAATGTACGGGAATTGTCCTTAAATGCCAGACTATGTCCTTAAATTTTTAATGGGCCATAATTTTATCGATTGCTAGTTGGTTAGGAGCACATAAAAGGTTTATCAGATGTTTGTTTACATTTTCATAATTTATTACTAGAGTAATTATGCAATAAAAACCCCATTAGCAGTCTCAAACCCATTAATATTTTATCACGACAATCAAGTACTTCCAAGAACTGTTTACTCAGTAGTAGCTTAGCTCATAAAAGTTGTATCACTTTTATTTCTTTACAACTTCTTTATTTATTACTAGAGTAATCATTATTAGATCCCAAACATATTTTATCATGGAAATAATGGTTTTATGATAGCTGTTAAATTTCACTTCTTACTTGTACTTTCCTTGAACATTCAATTTGCCGCTGGCCAGTGCCTAGTGTCATAAAACTGTTTATGGTTTCATATAAAACATGTAACTAATCTACAGTCTTATTTTGTAAGTTAAACCCCTTTGTTATGGATATTTTATCTTTCAATTGACAAAACCACAAGCATTGTTGTTTGCATTAATTTTTTATCACTACATAGGCCTACTTGGTTTCAAATTATGTCATTGCATTTTCTGTATCTTTGTACATTGTTGGCGTTCAGGATTCAATTTTTTTTATTTCCCATATTTATTTATTGCGTTGTATGCTTTAAGCAATCTAAATCTTATGAACTAGAATGATGATATTGTTGTGACTTTGCTGATATTATAACCTCATTGTTTGTTACTCAGTTTATATAGGCCCTCCTAAATAATTAGGCCTATGCCTGGGTATTTTGATTCTTTGAAAGAGCTGTAAAATATACTAAGAAAATGTAATTGAGCCTAAGATAAACTAATGATTGCTATGTGTCGATATTAACTTTGCTGATGAAAAGACAATAATCTTACTCTTTGCTTACCATACCGATTTTGTACCTAGAACCGAGTTACCTACAATATATTCATTATGCATTACAGATTTTTTTTTCAAAAATAGTCGAGAACCTAACGTTGTGCCAGGGCGAATAATGCCAAATTAATCCGCCTGGATCGGATAAGCTATGTTATGATGTTTCCGTGACCGATGGAGATATTTAGGATTTTGTCGCTATTGCAGGAGACAATGATTGCGTTTTTCTGTTACACTATAAAAGCTGTACCTAAAGTATATGTTTGTTTACTTTCAATAAGTTTCTATTTTGAAATTTAATTTTTGTCTATTATTATTTACTTTTTTCTCTGGAACAACTACAATGAAGAACAAGATTAATACAGTTTGACAAATCAGGAATATTATTCTGTTATCACACCGACAAAAGTCCTTAAATGTACGGGAATTGTCCATGAATATTTTATCCAGAATGTAGTAGACACCCTGTCGGTACGTCAATCAATAGTTTTGTATTAATACATATGAAGTCAAAAAGGGACGAAGTAGTCCAGGATCTGAGGGGGTTTGAGCATGCATGAAAGTAGTACGCAATGTTATTGCTGATTATTGTTATATGGACTGTGGTGATCAAAATAACGTATGTCGCCTATTTCAAAAGTGGTCGATAAGGTGGGGGGGGAGGGGGCAAACATGGCGGTTTGCACTATTCGTTAAAACGCTGATATTTCGAAAACGGTAAAAGATAGAACATCGGTTAAAACGTCGTTGTAATTCTAAAAATGTGGACTACCATAATGGTTATTGAGTCCGAGGTCGTATCTCTATAAATAAACAAGTTATTGTATAAAATATGTAAAAATGGACTTTTCGTGTAGTTTTTTTTACCGAAATTAGAATTAATTTGTAAGTGTCGCAAAGAAGTAATATCAAATATATTTGCTTATAGTTGTAAAATGGACTGTGGTGATAAAAAATACGCATGTCGCCTACTTTTTAGGTGGTCGAGAACTTGCGGGGAGGGGGGCAAAGATGGCGGAACGCTTTATGCATTGAAACGACTGTAGCTCGATAATGGTACGAGATAGGACATCGGTTAAAACGTAGTTTTAATCCTAAAAATATGGCCAATAAAAAAGGTTATTGGGTAAAAAGTTGTATCTTAACTAATAAAAAAGTTATAACAATAATAAGTTAACTAAAATCTACATTATAGGCCTACAGCTATTTTCTTCAAAAATCATATGGATTGTTGATAGAAAATTGTGTAATTACTTAATTTCTCGGCTAAATATTAACTAGATGCATTTTCTTATAAGAAAAAAATTTATTATTACGAATACATATGGTTTAAAATGTAAAACACAGCCTCCAAACGCCTTGGGGTTCGTCCGTAGACTTAAGAAATGAAATTCATGGGTTGCGTCATAATTGCTGCGCAGTGCTGCTGATATCGGCACAACTGTTAATCCCCCCAAAGTTCATTGCCTTTGGGGCAGTTTAAGACTACTGACATTTATTGTGTTTTATTTATATAAATAACATTCTTTTATAACTTTTAATAGTTATTTAAATATTTTAAATTTCAATACATTTTATTTTAAGTTGCTTAAGTTTTTTTTTAATTGTGTGTGGCTAATTTTTATATACGTTTGTTCTTAGAGACTAGTGGATTAGGCAATTTTAAATTAAAATTTCACCAACTTACAAAAGTTAGGTACCTATTTCAATTCAACAAATAATATGAACAACCAGTGTAATTGTTATGCATACAATTAATAGATTTACCGTATTTTTTATTATAAGGTATTTACTTTTGTAGTTATGTTTTTTTATTTCATATAATTGTATTTAATAAGAATCTGTTACATAATCATATTGTAATAACCTATAGGCCCTAACATTAAATTAAAATTGGATTTGTAGTGGTAATCTGTATTATGCATTTGATTGCGGTGAAACCCCAAGTATTATACGTAGTTTGGAGGCCGTGTTTTACATTTTAAACCATATGTATTCGTAATAATTTTTTTTTTTCTTATAAGAAAATGCATCTAGTTTATATTTAGCCGAGTAGTTAAGTAATTACACTATTATTTATCAACAATTCATATGCTTTTTGAAGAAAATAGCTGTATAATGTAGATTTTGTTAAAATTATTATTGTTATAACTTTTTAATTAGGGTAGTTAAGATACAACTTTTTACCCAATGACCTTTTCTATTGGCCATATGTTTTGTTAACCGATGTCCCATCTCGTACCGTTATCGAGCTACAGTCGTTTCAATGCATAGCGCGTTCCGCCATCTTTGCCCCCCTCCCCGCAAGTTCTCGACCACCTGAAAAGTAGGCGACATGCGTATTTTTATCACCACAGTCCATATTACAACTATCAGCAAAGATATTTGATATTACTTTTTTCCGACACTCAGAAATTAATTCTACTTTCGGTAAAAAAAACTACACGAAAAGTCCATTTTTACATATTTTATACAATAACTTGTTTATTTAATAGAGATACGACCTTGGACTCAATAACCATTATTGTAGTCCACATTTTTAGAATTACAACGACGTTTTAACCGATGTTCTATCTTTTACCGTTTTCGAAATATAAGCATTTTAACGCATAGCGCAACCCGCCATGTTTGCCCCCTCTCACCCACCTTATCGACCACTTTTGAAATAGGCGACATACGTAATTTTGATCACCACAGTCCATATTACAATAATCAGCAATAATATTGCGTACTACTTTCATGCATGCTCAAACCCCGTCAGCTCCTGGACTAAAGCCCGCGGGTTACAGCTAGTAAAAGATAAAAATATAAACACCTACGTAAAATATGGTTAGTGGTTAACAACTTTCCATCTTTTATACTGTCTTGTTAGTTAACAGTATATAAGCTTATTTTGTGCCTGTCAGCTGTTGACTGTCGAGTTACAGGGTGTCGAGTTAAATGAAGTTCTACTGTGTTTTCATTTCAAATATTTTTACCAAGCTATCCTGTTTTTTCTAGGCACTTTACAAAAACATTGTAAAAGTGAAACTTCAAAACTACTCTGGACGTCATCTGCCACTATGGAAATATTTTTTATCCGTCAATAATCATCATAAAACTAAATCCACCCGACTTCATGAATGATAACTTGTTAACAAATAATGATGGAAGTGCATTTACAGATAAAGAAAGATACAGTTTTCGGAACTTTTACTTTGAAACGGGTCGTTGGCAGATAAAGAACTCTGTTTATCCTTACCCTAGTGTGAGTGATATCACAGGCATTGTGGAAATCAGCAACATTTCTGATGATATTTGGTTTAGTACCAAGAGCGATATGAAAGACATTAATAAACATAATAAAACAGAGAAACTTTGCTCCTCTCAAGAAAAAAATGGACCATCCTCCCCCAAAAAAGGAGCCAACTCCCCAAAGAAACAAGCCATCCAGGAAGAAGTAATTTTGGTTTATCGCTACATAAAACAAAAACTAAGTTCAAGTTCAAGAATTCTTCTCCTGAATTTAACCCAAGCCAAGATATATTTAATTATAAAAGTGTCAATGTTGAAAATCAGTTTTCTCCAATGGTAAAGAACAGTTCTAACGCTGCAAGTAGTCCAGAAACTATTTCCAAAACTAATAAAACAACCACAAAAAAAAGAAAAAAGAAAAAACACAAAAAAAGACTTGAAAGTTCAAAATACACAAAAGTAAATCAAAGTGAACGGCTGAAATCTCCACAGGAAATCCAAAAGCTGAAAGATATTGTTGCTATGAATTTATCTACGCTAGAAGAATTTGGTACCAGTGATAGTGAAGAAACAGTAACAGTTGCTAACAGTACAAACAATAATTTAACCATTAGCACTTTGAATAGGCCTAGTCAAGAATTGATTTCCAGATCTAGTGTATCCAAACATTCAATAAATTTAGAAAACGATTCTACTAAACAAGTGTTACCCGAGTCAATAAAAGGAATACCTGTTACTTCAGATTCACAAGAAAAAGATCAGGTATGTTGCAAGTTACAGATATCTAGGTTATTCAGCCGAACCTCTATATGACAAATTTCAAGGGGCAGGGGAAAATTCATATTATCTATCTATATATTAATAGGCAAGCATGTTTCTTTAAAACCTTTTTTCTCAGCTCGTGTGCATCGTAGGGAAAATCTACGCATACCGTTAGAAAGCTATTTTCCTGTAGGTGTGCAGAATCCCTTTATAAATTAAAATAGGCTCAAAGATAAGCACAAAAAATGAGTTTAAAAATTTGAAAAAATTAACATGGATCATATGGGTTGCCATGCTGGTGACGAAATAACAACGAAATATAAACAGAAAATCAAAACAAATGGAAGAAACTCCAATCACATGTTTTATTTACAGTGTGGGGTGAAAATAGAGAAATCTGTACATTACATATTTTTGGTCGAGTTTCGACCACTGGACGACCTCTAGTCTTAATTAAAGGGGGTATTCTTAATTAAAAGGCTCATTTTACCGAGGTTATATACTGCCGGTATTCGTCTTATAGAAGTTTCTCCTTCTCCTCTGACTGAGGAGCGAAGAGGGATGGATGGGGGTTTCACGTTGAGACAAGCTTCAGTTTGTTTTGAAAACTAAGTACTATGGAGGTTAAGATCATGAGAAATTCTTCTTATAGAGGTCGCATTCGTCTTGTAGAGGTATTGTGGCAAGAATATTTGTTATAACGTAGGTTAATCAGTCCTAGCCCATGTCACAAACTAATTCGTCTTTTGTAGGTTTTTAACCTACCTAGGCCTAATTATTACTTTGTATAGAGGTGTTTTTAGTATTGACCTTTATGAACTTTTCCAGGGGATTAAAAAAAAATTGTCTTATTGAGAAATTCCTTTTACCGAGGTTTGTACTAACTAGGTTTGACTGTATTATTGACCATTGACATTTAGATACATAGTCTAACTATCTGAAGAAGCAAGCTGATGTTTTGGTAAAGCGCAGGACTTGGTCCTGGGGTCAGGGGTTCAAATCTACCAATCACCAATAGCAATAGATCGTGCGTTGTGATAATGTCTTGTTGATCCTCCAAGCCTAATGAACAGTTCTAGACTAGAGCATATTGTCCCTAGGGTATGAAGGTAGGACCCACTATAAAACACAAATTGTTTCACAAACATTCTTTTTAAGAAAATGTTGTTAGGTGAAATATTCGAAAAGGAGAATAGGCCTACATTCACAGGTAACACTGACTGAGATGTTGTGAAGATTGATTTTGGTACTATGGTAGCCTATGTCATGTATTTACCAGCAATTTAAAGGATGATATAGGCTATCGGTAAAATACCATGACGTTTAGAAATAGGCTATCGGTATTTAAAAATAAGTTGTTTTTCCAATTTGGCTTTGTTAAAAAGCTTTTGGGTTTTTAGAATAAACTGTTATTCAACATCAGCACACTCTGTCGTTGGCTCAATTCACCCATGTTGTTTTCTATTCTGAAACTAGTTACAGCTTTGGGACATCTACTTGCATCAATAGTCAAGAGGTTTTACTTTTCTATTTATTAATACAACAACACCAAGAAACAACATTTCCAACTTATTGTCAGTCTTATAATCTTTGTGTCTACACACTTAGGCTTGATAAAGATGAATGTCAATTGGAAGACGTAATGTATTCTTGATGTTCTGCTAGATTCTGATCTCTTCTCTGTGTTGTTGGCCATAAAATTTAGCTAACAGTCCAGTTTTCTTTTTCAATTTAATTTTGTGTGCTCAATATTCTTGTCCGTTCCCCGTATTCAATGGCTTTTGTCCCAAAACGGTTGAGATATTTTCAGCATCCAAAAGTCAATGTGTAACACAGTAGCTCAGTGGAAGGTATCAGCCTGATAGACAAAACATTGTTTGTTTAGGACTGGTCGCTTAAACTGTCTTAACATTTCAATCTCCACAAGCTTGCTCATGAAACTTGTATGTAGATTTATTTCACTGTCTTCAGAAAACTGGATAGTTAAAGGCAATGAGCATTGATACATATTAAAAAAACAATAATGTAGGCCTAATAATTAAATTTGAGCACATTAAAAAGTCTTGATGTCTTGACTTCAAGCTCTGTCACAGTCAGTATACTTAATACTTAGACCACTTAGATTCAAAGAACTCAGCAGATATATGTGAGTTTAGAGAAGCCAATACTGCTATTATTCACTAAAATTAGTTTTTTTCAAGCAAACTTAATTAATTCTTGTTTCAATTTATTAAACACTAGCTGTAACCCGCGAGCTTTGCCCCGTTTAACTTCTTAATTTTCAAGATAATCTCGTTCGCATGGCTCAATCACGTCCTGGTTGAAGTTAAGTATAACTAGCTGGCCCGACAGACGTCGTCCTGTCCTAATGTGGTTTAATGTCAAATTCTCGTTCATTTTCAAGATGAGCTCGTTCGCATGGCTCAATCATGTCCTGGTTGAAGTTCGTTCGCTACTGTCACTCACCTTTAGGTTGGAGCTCGTTCGCTGCGCTCACTTGCCTTCAGGTTAGCTCGTTCGCTACGCTAACTCGCCTCCAGGTTGAAGTTCGTTCGCTACGCTCACTCACCTTTTGGTTGCAAATTAGCTGTTGTCATAAATTAAAAAAAATAATAGTGCTGCACCCTGTTGGTAATCCTTGTAACTTTAATGCTATTGAACATCATAGAACAGAACCAACTTGTTTAATTGAAACAGCTGTTAAGATTCATTAATTCCATTTCTCATAAGGTTAACATGGGAAACTCCAGAGCCACTGGGGCAGATCCCAGAGGTCGGAGGGTAAAATCCTGTCTTAGTGAGCGTCTACTACCCAAAAGGAAGATGCCTACCAAGTTTCAGGTTCCTAGGTCTTATGGTTTCTGAGATTTCTTGATGAGTTAGTGAATGAATGAATGAATGAATGAGTCAGTGGTATTTGAGCTTTATATATTTAGATGAATAAATGAATGAATGAGTCAGTTGTATTTGAGCTTTATATATATAGATTTAACCTAACTCTAAACATTTGATGCTGAATGTTGTATTAAACTACTGTTTGCTATTAAAAGCCTAACAATAAAAAATATTTTGTCAGTACTTCATTCTATTTAGAACTTTTGAAAATCTTAAAAAATTTAAAGTTTTGTTTTAAATAGATACATGTTTGTTGCATGAATCACAACTTATAAAGGCTAAAACCATTCAGGTTCCAAGTACTTTTGCTCTATGATTTACAAAGTTATCCTAATACAATGAATAAAATTATCTTTGTTTATTTTCAGACCAAAAAGCAACTTTGTGGTGAAATCAAAGATTTGAGCACCTCGCTAGATAAAGACAGTTTTGATCGCAAATTGAGTCAAGCTCAATGCCAAGAAACACCAGTGAGTAGTGGCAGCACGCTCATGGCGGGGAAATCACTTTGGAGCATCGACAAGACACCTGAAAAAGGCACTTCTAGTCCAAAGAAAAAAAATCAAAAACAAGGTAATGTAAAGAAACGGAAAGCCAGTGATATAGAAGAAAACACATCCACAAAAGAGGACAAAGAAACAATTGAAATTAGCTTTTCCCCAATGAAAAGGAAAAGACACAGCGAAAGCGAATCAGAAAATTGTAAAGGTTTAGTTTTAAATCACGTTTTTAAAAATTTCCACAGAAAAACTATATCAACGGACAAAAACAATGAAGCAAAAATATCCAGCCCAAGAAAAAGAAAGAAATCTAATAAAGAGAAAGAGTTGTCGTATAAGAACATCGAAGTAAAGATCAGTTGTGATGCAAATGATTCAGAAGGTAAAAACCAATGTGAAAAATCAAACATTGAAAAAGATAGAAACAAGAATATACCAGAGAAAAGTGTTGATGATAATAGTGATATAGAGTGTTCAAATACAGGCACTCCAGAGCTTAACTGTCATACTTTATTTGTTTGTAGACCTACCAAAAAAAGTACAAATGTTGAACTAGGTTCAGATTCAGAAGACAACACTAAAGATTCTAAAAGGGACAGATATTCATCAGACAGAAGCCATAGTTCTTTTTGTGATGAAATTGATGAAGTTTTCAAAAATTACAAACCTAGTCCAGAGAAAACTGTTACCCCCACAAAAAAGTTAAGTTTGAGTGACAACAAGTCGAAGACAGTGACTGAATCTGAAAAGAATACATTTGATACAAGGAAACCTATGGCAACAGATGCAAATAATTTGGATCATTCCTCTGTTTTAACTTCTGGGTCAAATTGTTCTGATTCACAAGAACAAGCTGGCATCATTTCATCTCAAATAATCCAAAAAATTCCTCATAAAAGAGTTGCTGATAATAGTGATATAGAACATTCATCTTCATTAGGCACTCCAGAGTCTAGTGATCATACTTGTGTTCGTAGCCCTATCAAAAACGGTTCAAATGATAAAACAGTTGAACTAGATACATATACAGAAGACAACACTAAAGATTCTAAAAGGGACAGGTATTCATCAGACAGAAGCCGCAGTTCTATTTGTGAAGAAATTGGTGATGTTTTTGAAAATTACAAACCTAGTCCAAAGAAAACTGTTACCCCCACTAAAAGGTTAAGTTTGAGTGTTAACAAGTTGAAGAAAGTGACTGATTCTGAAAATAATACCTTTGATATAAGGAAACCTATGGCACCAAATACAAATGATTTGAATAATTCCTCTGTATTAACTTCTGGGGCAAATTGTTCTGATTCACAAGAGCAAGCTAGCATTATTCCATCTCAAAATATCCAAAGAATTCCTAAGAAAGGAGTTGCTGATAATAGTGATACAGAACTTTCATCTTCATTATGCTCTCCAGAACCTAGCGATCATACTTGTGTTTGTAGCCCTATCAAAAACGGTTCAAGTGGTAAAACAGTTGAACTAGATACATATACAGAAGACAACATTAAAGATTCTGAAAGGGACAGATATTCATCTGAGTCACCAAACTCGACCAAAGATGTTGAAACACCTACAAAGATTTCATCACCAACAGTTGTTCCATCTACCTCGACCAACAAGGATAACAATGGTTCTACATCTAGAAAACAGGAGAGTTTCAGCACTCTTCAGAAAAGCATTGAAATAATTGATGATAGTCGCTTTGATTCAGATTTGAGCTCAGACTTTTTTCTCACACCTAAAAAAAACCCCAAGAAGAACAAAATTCCACCACATTTAAGAGAAAAAAATAATTCTGAGACCTCATTTACTAGCTCCAAAGACGTTTCTACAAAAGAGAAAAAAAGTGTTTTTGTAAAAGTATTAAAAAGAAAAGGGGGGAAAACAAACCAACAGAAAAAGTTGGTTTCAGAAGAGCTGGGAAATCTAGACAGTTCTTATGTTGAAGATAGCTTTAGTGATTGTACAAACTCTTCAATTTTAGATCAAATCCAGGCTTCGATGATCTCTTCAAGTAATGAACTAGAGGTAATTAATTATAATAATTAATCATAACACAGTAAACTTTTAGTAAGACCAAGACCAAGTGATTCCAACTGTTCAAGTTATTGTAAATTTAAAAAAAATCTTTATTTGCCTACAACTTACCTTTTGTTTGTTCGATTTTAGGCATAGTTAAGAAATAAGAACTATAAGGAAATTTTACTTTTATAAAGTTTTTAAAAATAAAAGCCATAATAATTTAATTTTTATGTTATATAGGCCTACAGTAGAGCTCCTTTCATCCAAACCCAGCTATTTAAAAAAATCTGCCTATTCCGAACTAAAATGTAGAAATCATCTATTTTTCTATGTTAGTACAAAGGGAACTATGTTACCTCAGACGATATTGAAGCTAACGATGTTGTTGCAAATTTCAGAAAAGCTTGAATGCTGCTGCAAACAATGAACAAGAAGCAGCATGATGTGCTGTGTGATAATGATAGTAATAACGCCAAAAATGTTGGAACGATTTTGTAAACGTCAGGTTGTCAGCTATCGATGTTGCTGTAAATGTGAAGGGGATCGCGATAATTTTGCCATCGATACTTTAATATTATTTTATTAAAGATGGGCCAGTTATTTTTGAATCACTGGAGTCTACTGCGTCTTGGTGATGAATGCCTTTTTTACTGTGAGAACAATTTAAAACGTGTTGTTGAGTTTCTGCTTATATTTCAAAACCTCTAAATCACATTTTTAATTTAGTATATTTCTCTTACTCTTGAGAGGCCTTTAAGAAACCATAAACAATCATTGTTTCATCGTATATTACGGTTCACATACTTGCTTTAATACTTTTATCCAAAAAATTATTGGCAGCATATGTAATTGCTCAAATATTTTGAATCATATTGAAGCTCTCATGTACAAGATGTAGCCTATACCTTTGGTGGGTAACATCAAAACTTACCCTCAGAGCTATATCTCTTTAGCGTTTGGATTCCTCATTTAAATATCCCAGTATTGAAGTTTCTTTATTTTGTACGGCTCATGTTAGTTTGAATTGTCAAATATTTTTAACTGTTCTGCTGATCCAATAATTCTACTACAGTTACTTTGTATGCTTGACAGTTTGACTTGTTTAACTCAGGTAATAATGAAAACCAGGGTATATTGTATAAATTTTGACGTGATTCTAACTATTTCCAGAGACTAAAGGATTTGAATATAACAATCGACTGGGAGCTTTCGCCATTACATAGAATTGACACGGGATCGTGTAAAGTCAGTATGGCTAAATTAAGAGATGAACTTGGCCCTGGACACGAAAAACACCTGACTGACAAGAAATTCTCTGAAATGGATGAGGATAAGATCAAACAAGCTTGGGAAGAATTTTCTGAAGTAAGTGTTATGTTTTAAGATTGTAATGATCTTAAATGGCTTTTAGTCATTACTTGATAAGCATTCTATATATGTAGGAGTTAAAGAAGCTCATATATAATAACTATTTGAGTTTCTATACTTTGTTAGCTCTAGGGTGGAAGTTAAGGATAAGCATTTTTTTCTTTGTTTTGACACCAGTGGCATTTTTAGAGGAGTGACAATGTGTGTACTGAAATATGCTTTTAGAGAAATCGGTCCAATCCAAACCCATGTGTGTGCCATGAATCGAACCTGTCAATCATCGATTTTCACTGGTAACACAGGTATCAACCATCGTTGTGCCGATAACACCATCATAAAAACATCGATCCCTTCATGGCAAAAACATCAATAATTGATGGGTTTTTTTATTAGCGAATATCCCTATAGGGAAGTAGCTATTACCGTAGGTGGCATGGTAAGACCTAGGCCCTGGACCGATTTACTTTTTCATTTTGAGGTCCCCAGAGGCCAAAAACACCATTTGCTCAAATATTTATATATGTAGGCCTATATATATATACAGTGGAACCTTGATAAGAAGACCCTCGATAACAAGTCACCCTTGATAACAAGTGTCATTTTCAAATCCCCTTAAAAATTTTTTACCCCTAATCAAATGTTATTACAAACCTCGATAAGAAGTCAACCTTTATAACAAGTTTTATTTTACAATCCCCATGAGAGTCTTGTTATCAAGCTTCTATTGTGTATATATATGTGTCCGTCCGTGAACGCGATAACTTGAGTGATTTTTGTCCGATTTTGATGAAATTTAATTTAAAGGTGTAAAGCGGGATAAAGGTACGTTGTCACTGGTGCGGCTGGAACTGCAGTCGTTGGATGACAGCCGTTGAACAATAATCGTAGAGAGCCTGCTTAGCATTGTTTTCAATGGCACCGTTGTCACTGACCCGACTGTAGCCGCAGTCGTATCGTAGTCGTGGACGTCTATCGTACGGGTCTGCTCCTGGAGCAGTCAGAGTCGCAGTTGTTGGACGGTATTTGAGGCTTTCACAGCTTTTTTTCGAGTAAGAGCGTCGAGTGTACTCAGCTCCAATGTTGTTCTTATGTAGAATAATTAAAATGTTGTAATAGCTTAAATTGTTAATGCATTTAATGATACTTGGTTAGCGGCTTTACGTGGTAGTATTAAGACACACATAAATGCATTGGAAAGTCCACGAGTACACAGGTGTGCTGCAACTGGGGTATTTTTTTTATACTGAACATGTTTTATTCTGAAAAAGGAAAAAATAATACCGAAGTATTCTATTAGTTTATTAGCTTAGTAAAAAAATCTAACGATTATAAATAAACTATTCTACCTTAACGTAGGAGCAAACTTTTCATATCCTATGATTGGATAGGGAATGTACAGTAGTTTTATGATGTCTTCTAAAAATCCTCATTGGTCAAACTATACAATAACTTAAACTGACATTTTGAAAGTCTGAAGAACTCAGATGACATTCTCTCATCAGCTTGCAAATGATGGTTTATTAATATTTTGAAGTACCCCTCTTCTGTTCGTTTTGTAATTATACTATGTGTGAATGTGTGCTAAGTCTTGGAACACTTATCATTTCCAAAATTTTTCCATCTTCTAGATCTTCAACTAACAAATAAATTAATAGTATTTCGTTAAAGCCTATAAGCTAATAATTCACTATCCCTACTTCAACTCGGCAACAGTCAAGAATTAACTGAACGATTGTATAATAATCGCACCAGTGACAATGCCTACTGCAACGATGCGACGACGATCGTCCAACGACTGCAGTTCCAGCCACACCAGTGACAACGTACCTTTATCTTGAATGAGTTCGCGAACTAGCATGATCGGACCATGGGAACGGGGCTTTACTCTGATTTGTACATAAGTACGGCCTCTGTAACTTTTATGGTTAAAAATTGGGTTTTCTCACTTTTGACTCTCAAAACACAAAATTTCCCAATTTCTCTTTAAAGAGCTTAAAAAAACAAATAATTTAATATGGAAAAGTATTTTTGTACTGTTATTGGAATCAGAGAAAATTTAAAAAATTGTAAATTTAAAATTCCCATGTTATTCTTATGGAGAAAAAAGGTTGTAGTTTGTTTGTTTATGGATATATTTTTATCAAGCTTGGCAATTTTATTTATTTTATACTAAGCTATTAATATTTTACTAAAAAAAACACACTTTATTAGATTCCTTGTAGCAGCAAACCTAGGTACTCGTTAAACATAATGTTATTTAAATATATTTTTTATTGAAAATAAATTTAGACAAATGGAAATTCGCTTAGCTGGCAGGTTTGCTGCGACGGGGGTATTATTTTGAGTTTTTTTTCTGCCTCAGCTCATTCACATTTGCCAGATGAAATATCAATCTTAATTGGTTATGCTGGAACAAGAGTGATGGAGCTATTACACATTTTGGCAGCATTTACAAGTACATCAACAATATAGATAGTTCTCTTAGGCTAGTCTCACTCTGTTCTTTTCCAAGTGTAGTCTAGTTTGTGATATTTTTGGGTTCGATATTTCATCAGCCTTCAATGGTATAAATAATTTAATAAAATCCAATTTCTTGTTTACCAACATTTAAATTTTCAGTAAGACTGACATAGGCTAACTCAGTTACAAAACACATTGACATTTCAGTAGTTGGCCAAAAACATTGGTAACCTACTACTAATGTAAAAACATCAAACAACAATAGGAAAACATCAGCTATCGATGCTTAATCCTTGTGGAAGTTAACAGGAATTCTTTGGGAATTGAATCTATGATCAAAAATGGTGTTTTTTACTTACTACTTTGTGCATTTTTTTTTTTTTTTTTTAAACATTGACAATCTAAAAATTGTCTTTACCTTTTCCTCTAAAAATTGTCTTTACCTTTTCCTAAAAATGTGTGAATAGATCTTCCGTAGCAAGGTTAAGATGGACGGCGTGGGTATGGAGGATGTAAGTTTTCCAGGTGCAATGTATTTCCACATCGACCATTCTATTTTACTAAACCTAAACATTTGTTTACAGACGTATGACTTCAGCAACCCAGAACTATTTTTCCCAACTGCTCAAAACTTTGGAGTCTTCCCGTATCGAGAGAGACGCAAGTTTAAGTTATTCATAGCTAAATATCTACCTGACAGACATTTGCTGAGCGTGTTTTCTAAATTCACCAGAATCTACTCAGTCAAAAAGACCGGAAGGTAAGGCAGACTGCTTCTAAATACCCCCGCCATTTAGTTAAACGAGGCATAGGTTTGCTGCTATAGGGAAGGTTATGAAGCATTTTTTTTTTTTATGAACTGTTGATCATTTAGTATTAAATTAATACATTTTTCTAAATTGGATCAAATATGTTCATAAACAAGCAAACTACAACAGTTTACTTATCCCACATAAGAGTAACATGGGAATTTTAAACTTAAGTAGGCCTAGCCTATTTTTGGAATTTTCTTCCTAACTAATTAGGCGCATAATAACGCTTCATTATACTAAATTACGTTTAAATTATGTTTTTAAGCTCTATAAAATGTTTTAGACAGAAATTGAAGGAGAAGATCCCCTTATGAGACATTGCATTCCAGCATCTGCTCTACCAAAACACATTCACAGATAAACATATGAAATAGAGAATCTCCATTAGTTTCCTTTATAAACAGTAAAGCGTTTAATTTTTTTTTGTGTTAGCAGGTTAATATTTTATTGATTGTTTAGGCTACCATAAGATCAGTGGCAAATAAAATAGGGCGTAAAAAGGCTGCCATAGTAAACTATTTCTTTTTAGGTGATTCCTAATTGAAGAACTTGACTCCTACCTTTACACATATTTTCTTGTAACATTCAGCTTGCTATGATACTTGGAATTAGCATATTTTGCTGATAGTGACTGTGTTTGTATCATGTTGGATTTCATTTGTGTTAATTTTGTTTATAGATGGTCTGACAAAGAAGATAGACTCTTACTTGACATATACCACGCTTGTATGGAGAAGAGCAACTCATTAGATTCGCCCAATGAATCCAAAAGAGAAACACCTCTCGGCTTACCCATGAAGAAAATCATGATGAAGGCTCTGAACAGAACTTTATCTTCTGTTGATGCAAGGTTAAAAATTTTGTTAGAAGATAAACATGCAAGGAATTTGTCTCAGAGTAAGTTTTATGTTTTGATTCAATTTTGTGAAGTAGATTTTTACACATATTTTAATACAAAGATCTCGATAATTTGGACTTAGATAATCCAGCTAAATCCCTTCTCTTTATTTTTTTTTTTAAATCATGGCCTAAGAAGAAATGTAATTTTGTAATTTTAATTTGATATAAAAGTGTAGTATACACTGCACTACTACAGTGGCAACACGTCGGAGACAAATCATGGAACCCACACTTGCCACTTACACAAAAAACTTATTAAAAAATTTCATTGCTCCTAAATTGTATTGTAACATTCATTTTTATTTTATCACAACATTTTGAAGTCATTGCTCTTCACTTGAGCGGATGACAAGTGTTTGCTATTGAATTTTTATAGTTATTTCACGATTAAAGCTTCTGTTGCTGTTAACTTTCTGCTGGAACTTTGGCTGTTACAAAGTCACTAATTTAAATGGTCTCTTGATGGTCAGGCCCGTTCCTAAATCCGTCCTACTGGCTGCCGTTTTAAGCTAAATTGTCTAAATCTAAATTTATTATCTATGGTGAGTCGGTGGCTCAGTTGGTAGGCTGTGGTATTCAGGCCCAAGGCAGTGATGTCGTTCGTTCGGATCCTGGTACCTGCCACCAATTTGTATCAGTACAGTTCACCCTTGTACTGTACCGGATCACCCCTTGTTTTGCTGGATACATTCCACACACAGGCCTCTGTGTACAGTCATATGTAAGATTAAAGAGACTGCCAACATCTTATAAAAATATAATGTAACACTACCATATCATTTAAATAATTGCAGGAGACATTGAATGGACACCAGAACTGGAAGGTGCGATGATTCACCAACTGGTCAAGAAATCAAGAGTAGATTCAATAGAAGACCTCCGTTATGAAACCATAAGTTATAAAGTCTGGAGGAAAGTTTCTTCAAAACTGAATTTACCGATGGAAAAAATGATAGATCGATGGAAGTACTATTTGTATCCTCAGATCTTTGCTCGTAAGCCAGTCCTGCGTCATATGCTACAAATTGAGCTGATCAAGTGGTCAGTATTATTTATTTCTACAACATAATGTTGTATGTTGACTGTCTCGTGTTTATATAGGCCTAAGATTATGCTCTTATGTCGCTGTTGAGGGGTTAATTATTTATACACATATTTTGAGATTAAATACCCCATGGTTAGTTGCAATAATCTTTCAACTGCAATTTTTACAGCACTGGGTGTTGTACCATTTGTTTATAATTAAAAAGGCCTTAACATACAAAATTTTTATCAAAACAGTTTGAGAAATGTTTGTAAAAATCCAGTTTTTCTGTTGTTGTGGGAGAATCCCCATTCAAATTTGAAATTTCCAAAAAAAATCTAAGGTACCATAGACTTTACTTCAAAAACGCTGGGTCCAGGGAGACCCAAAACAGATAATTCTACAAAAAACAAAAACAAAAAAAAAACTAAAACTAAATATTTTGACAACAACATTCCTTCCATATACTATGTATGTACAGTAGACTCCCTCTTATCCGGACACCTTTTAACCGGACTACACTCGGCAGAAATGACATCTCTTTAACCGGACAATTTTTATCAGCACATTGGTTTAACCGGACTAAATCGGCAGGTTTTGGGCAGTACTGAATTCTGTTCTCGTGGGAAAGATTTGAGACCAGTCATCATGTGTCTTAATACAATGCTTTCCTAAATTTAAGTCAAATATCACAGTAAACAGTCCGTTTTAACGAGTTTTTGGGGACGTCGGTTTAACCGGAAAACCCGTTATCTGGACTGGCCTCGGTCCCGAGGAGTCCGGATATGAGGGAGTCTACTGTATAGGGGGAGAAAGTAAAAACTCAACAAGAAGTGAGAGGTGAGTTAAAAAGATTAACCCTCCAAGTGTCCATAGTTTAGGCCTTAATGTCCACCTATTTTTGGCGCATTTGCAAGGTTTTATTAAAACGGATCTGAGAAGCTTAAAACAATGTTAATTCTAATGTTCTATATACCATTTTGTTTGGAAAATCATGGGCTTCAATATTATATATAAAACATAAGGAACATTTAAAAAAAAAAAAAAATTTTAGGTAAAAAAAATATAATTTCAAAAATTTGCAAAAAAAAATAAGTTCGCGCTCAATGAAATTGTATAAATTATAGGCCTATAAATATTTGAAAATAGCCACTTTGTTCTAAATTTTATGAGGATTACAAATATATAATAATATAAGGAAGTATATTTGCAAATAAATAAGTTATGGGCAAAAAACTGATTTCAGTACATAGCGTTTAGCTAAGAATGCATAGCCTAACCATAGCTAGGAATCTGGCTGATAATTTACATCAATATCACTACCTACTTCTTCAGGATCATCAACTAGCACTTCAAAACCACTTAAATCTTCTTATAATGCACCACGTATATCACTACTTTTGATTTTTAACACTAAAACAATGATAAACGTAATAAAACACATCAGTCATCGGTCCGGGGGAACCTAGCTGTTTACAAATACACGCACGTCAGCTGTCTGCTACAATATTTTCGGAACTAAAATGAATAGCGCTTAGAGACAGACCTCTGGAGAAAGCTTAGAACATTACGGAAAGAACGATACCTAACTCGATCCAGTTTAATCCGATTCAGTCAGTCATAGAGCCTTCGCCGTAAACGATGTCTGCGTGTCGAAAAATCGACAAGTAACACTACACAAAGTGTGCTGCTTGTCGAATTTTCGTCAAGTAACACTGGGAGGGTTAAGTTAGGACGTAGTTTCGATTTATTCCACCCTGAACCGGACTTGTGACTGGACTAACCGTCAGAAGTAAATGCAAATATTAATAGATCCATTTTAAAGCCATTGTGGAGTGTTTGTGAATATTAATGAAATATTAAGAGAGAAAAAAAATAGTAAACCATGTTTACAAGAAGAACAGAAAGGAATCTTTATTTTTACAATATTATGAATTTCAGATTTACAATGATCAGCTGTTGTTTTTAATATTAAATGTGAAGGCTAGGCTAGTAGGAAAAATTATCTAAAAGAACTGAACACACACCAGTGATGTTTGAACTAGAAATGTTAGGTAGATCTAGCAGTCGATTTCAATGTAAAAGTTGTAGACATTGTGGTATCTTTCTCTCAAAATTGTATGCCACTGCATAATTGGGTCCAGTAACTCGATCCAGTTCAGTCCAATAACTCAATCCAGTTCAGTCCACTGATTCGATCCAGTTCAGTCCACTAACTCAATCCAGTTCAGTCCACTGATTCTATCCAGTTCAGTCCACTAACTCAATCCAGTTCAGTCCACTGACTCAATCCAGTTCACTCCAACTTCTCGATCCAGTTCAGTCCACTAACTCAATCCAGTTCACTCCAATAACTCAAACCAATTCATTCCACTTACTCAACCCAGTTCACTCCACTAACTCGATCCAGTTCAGTCCAATAACTCAATCCAGATCAGTTCACCTACTCGATCCAGTTCAGTCCACTAACTCGATCCAGTTCAGTCCAATAAATCAATCCAGTTCAGTTCACCTACTCGATCCAGTTCAGTCCACTAACTTGATCCAGTTCAGTCCAATAAATCAATCCAGTTCAGTTCACCTACTCGATCCAGTTCAGTCCACGAACTCGATCCAGTTCAGTCAACTAACTCAATCCAGTTCAGTATAGTAACTGAATCCAGTTCAGTCCACTAACTCGATCCAGTTCAGTCCAAACTCTATGCAGTTAAGTCCACTTCCTCGATCCAGTTCAGTCACCTACTCGATCCAGTTCAGTACAATAACTCAATCCAGTTCAGTACAGTAACTGAATCCAGTTCAGTCCACTAACTCGATCCAGTTCAGTCCACTAACTCCACCCAGTTCAGTCCACTAACTCTATCCAGTTCAGTCCACTAGCTCGATCCAGGTCAGTCCACTAACTCAATCCAGGTCAGTCCACTAACTCAATCCAGTTCAGTCCACTGACTCAATCCAGTTCACTCCAACTTCTCGATCCAGTTCAGTCCACTAAGTCAATCCAGTTAACTCCACTAACTCAAACCAATTCATTCCACTTACTCAACCCAGTTCACTCCACCTACTCGATCCAGTTCAGTCCACTTACTCGATCCAGTTAAGTCCAATAACTCAATCCAGTTCAGTTCACCTACTCGATCCAGCTCAGTCCACAAACTCGATCCAGTTCAGTCCAATAACTCAATCCAGTTCAGTCCACTAATTCGATCCAGTTCAGTCCACTAACTCAATCCAGTTCAGTCCACTGACTCAATCCAGTTCACTCCAACTTCTCGATCCAGTTCAGTCCACTAACTCAATCCAGTTCACTCCACTAACTCAAACCAATTCATTCCACTTACTCAACCCAGTTCACTCCACTTACTCAACCCAGTTCACTCCACTTACTCGATCCAGTTCAGTCCAATAACTCAATCCAGTTCAGTCCACTTTTCGATCCGGTTCAGTCACCTACTCGATCCAGTTCAGTCCAATAACTCAATCCAGTTCAGTCCACTGACTCAATCCAGTTTACTCCAACTTCTCGATCCAGTTCAGTCCACTAACTCAATCCAGTTCACTCCAACTTCTCAATCCAGTTAACTCCACTAACTCAATCCAGTTCAGTCCACTTCCTCGATCCGGTTCAGTCACCTACTCGATCCAGTTCAGTCCAATAACTCAATCCAGTTCAGTCCACTAATTCGATCCAGTTCAGTCCACTAACTCGATCCAGTGCAGTCCACTAACTCGATCCAGTTCAGTCCACTAACTCGATCCAGTTCAGTCCACTAACTCGATCCAGTTCAGTCCACTAACTCGATCCAGTTCAGTCCACTAACTCGATCCAGTTCAGTCCACTAACTCGATCCAGTTCAGTCAACTAGCTCGATCCAGTTCAGTCCACTAACTCGATCCAGTTCAGTCCACTGACTTAATCCAGATCAGTCAACTGACTCAATCCAGGTCAGTTCACTAACTCAATCCAGTTCAGTCCACTGACTCAATCCAGTTCACTCCAACATCTCGATCCAGTTCAGTCCACTAACTCAATCCAGTTCACTCCACTAACTCAAACCAATTCATTCCACTTACTCAACCCAGTTCACTCCACCTACTCGATCCAGTTCAGTCCACTTACTCGATCCAGTTCAGTCTAATAACTCAATCCAGTTCAGTCCACTAACTTGATCCAGTTCAGTCCAATAAATCAATCCAGTTCAGTTCACATACTCGATCCGGTTCAGTCCACAAACTCAATGCAGTTCAGTCTACTAACTCAATCCAGTTCAGTCCACTAACTCGATCCAGTTCAGTCTACTAACTCAATCCAGTTCAGTCCACTAACTCGATCCAATTCAGTCCACTAACTCGATCCAGTTCAGTCCACTAACTCAAACCAATTCATTCAACTTACTCAACCCAGTTCACTCCACCTACTCGATCCAGTTCAGTCCACTTACTCGATCCAGTTCAGTCTAATAACTCAATCCAGTTCAGTTCACCTACTCGATCCAGTTCAGTCCACTAACTTGATCCAGTTCAGTCCAATAAATCAATCCAGTTCAGTTCACATACTCGATCCGGTTCAGTCCACAAACTCAATGCAGTTCAGTCCAATAAATCAATCCAGTTCAGTTCACCTACTAAATCCGGTTCAGTCCACTAACTCGATCCAGTTCAGTCTACTAACTCAATCCAGTTCAGTCCACTAACTCGATCCAGTTCAGTCCACTAACTCGATCCAGTTCAGTCCACTAACTCAATCCGGTTCAGTCCACTAACTCCATCCAGTTCAGTCCACTGACTCAATTCAGTTCACTCCACTTACTCGATCCAGTTCAGTCACCTACTCGATCTAGTTCAGCCCACTAACTCAATCCAGTTCACTCCATTAACTTAATCTAGTTCAGTCCCCTAACTATAGTTCGGCCGCTCAGAAAGCGACCTCCTCCAGCATTGGTTTAGCATTAGCGCGCAGGTCGTTTTCTAAGCTGCCGAACTTTAGTTAACTCCACCTACTCGATCCAGTGCAGTCCACTATTTCAATCCAGTTCATTCCACCTACTTGGTCCATTTCAGTCTACTAACTTAATAATGTTCACTCCACCTTATTGATCCAGTTCACTCTAACTTCTCCATCCAGTTCAGTCCACTAACTCAATCCAGTTCACTCCACTAACTCAAACCAATTCATTCCACTTACTCAATCCAGTTCACTCCACCTACTCGATCCAGTTCAGTCCACTTACTCGGTCCAGTTCAGTACAATAACTCAATCCAGTTCAGTCCAATAAATCAATCATTTCAGATCAAATACTCGCTACGGTTCAGTCCACTAACTCGATCCAGTTCAGTTTAATAAATCAATCCAGTTCAGTCCACTAACTCGATCCGGTTTAGTCCACTAACTCAATCCAGTTCAGTCCACTAACTCGATCCAGTTCAGTCCGCTAACTCGATCCAGTTCAGTCCGCTAACTTGATCCAGTTCAGTTCACTAACTCAATCCAGTTCAGTTCACTAACTTGATCGAGTTCAGTCCACTAACTCAATCCGGTTCAGTCCACTAACTCGATCCAGTTCAGTCACCTACTCGATCTAGTTCAGTCCACTAACTTGATCGAGTTCAGTCCACTAACTCAATCCGGTTCAGTCCACTAACTCAATCCAGTTCACTCCACCTACTCGATCCAGTTCAGTCCACTTACTCGGTCCAGTTCAGTACAATAACTCAATCCAGTTCAGTCCAATAAATCAATCATTTCAGATCAAATACTCGCTACGGTTCAGTCCACTAACTCGATCCAGTTCAGTTTAATAAATCAATCCAGTTCAGTCCACTAACTCGATCCGGTTTAGTCCACTAACTCAATCCAGTTCAGTCCACTAACTCGATCCAGTTCAGTCCGCTAACTTGATCCAGTTCAGTCCGCTAACTTGATCCAGTTCAGTCCACTAACTCAATCCAGTTCAGTCCACTAACTTGATCGAGTTCAGTCCACTAACTCAATCCGGTTCAGTCCACTAACTCGATCCAGTTCAGTCACCTACTCGATCTAGTTCAGTCCACTAACACTAGCACAATTCGTGTTCCACAAATGTTAATGTTTCTTCTTGTTCAACAAGTTGATCCATGATGTTTTTTATTTTGTTCATACGAACTTTAATAAAAGATGTGAGTCGTGTATAAGTCTCAATTTTAAAATCACTATTTGGAGATGCCATTGTACAAAGATGAGGAGATAAATGTAAAAAATTCACAAAGTGTAAATGAGAGAGTTAACAGTTTCAATATGGAAATAAGAGTTCAGTTAGGTAAGAGTTCAAAGGCACAGAAAACAATGGGTAAAATGAGGAAATATTGATGTATGAAGAGTTTTAGTGGAAGAAAGTAATTCCAAATCGCTTAAGTAATATCTTGGATCGAAGGATCATTAAATAATGTGGAGTGTTTGTGAATATTAATGAAATATTAAGAGAGAAAAAAAATAGTAAACCATGTTTACAAGAAGAACAGAAAGGAATCTTTATTTTTACAATATTATGAATTTCAGATTTACAATGATCAGCTGTTGTTTTTGATATTAAATGTGAAGGCTAGGCTAGTAGGAAAAATTATCTAAAAGAACTGAACAGCCATACATTATGTGTGCAAATTATTGAACTATTTAGTTTATACCAAACAATAAAATATTAAAGCAGTAACGTCTGTATGTACCAAACAGGTTTAGAGTGTTGACTCAATGTGTTGTGACTGTTTAAACATAACAATGGACAAACCGTGTGTTTGGAGTCTGAAACATCTACAGTCCAACCTCGGTATAACGAATCTCAAGGGACCGAACTAAATATTCGTTATATCAAGGATTTTGTTAAAACGAGGTTCGTTATATAGAGGTTAGGATTGTAAAACATTCGCTATGTCAAGGTTTGCTATCAACATCGGTAAATGTTGGTCGAGGTGTGACGTCGTTTAAACACATTTACAGTACCATATGCTACTACAGTTACTGTATTTTTAAAGTTGCAGATTAAATAAAACTCCCATTCTTTTATACAAACGTTGATTTATTTTTTTTCATATGAACTGTACAGTATTCATAAAATCATAATTGTACTACAGATAGTCAAGTACAGTACACTACAGAAGTACAGCACCATTTCAAAACGAAAAGTCTGGTTCTATAATACAGGCTATACGGTGAATACATTTTAATACACTCACCTCCCGAATTCTAGCCATTAACGGATGATACGTGTTAGCATAACTGGGACATTTTCGACGAAAATTAAGCTAAACGCATACGGCTTTTATAATTCAAGTGAATGTTTCCATTGTTTCCGTACACGTTGGGTCAGTGTTGTTGAAACAGGGTTGAAACAGCAGAGTTTTTTCTAGGGAGGAAGCCTTAGTAGGTAAACAAACCATAAATCACTCGTCTTGAGCCGGGCCTACTCAAGGTCATAGACCTCTCCCCTCCTTGCCCGTCCCGATACGTTTGCAATGAACTGCTACAATTGCAGACAAAATTATGTTTTGAAACATAAAACAAAACTACAGATAGAGACGTTTCTCACAGAAAACTGTTAGGGCCTACAGATTATTTGCAAAGAAAATAAATTATATTAGTGTTTATTTTGTCAATAGTGAACTGAATTTTGTTTTATCTTAAAAGACTAGCCTACATTTTTTTTTAAATAATTTGCTTGTTTCATTGTGTTTAAATACAATACGTGCGTTGTTCATCGTGATTCCTATAAAATTGGAACCCTTTTTGTTCAATTAATATTTTGCAGAATAAACCACGATTTAAAGTTTCCGGTAAGCTTTGACTTAACACTATCCCGGAGAATTGGGAGTTGAGTGTATGTGTATTTTGATAACTATCATTTATCAATCTACAAAACCTTTAAATAAAATAGAAATGTTTTAAATTTAACAGAAATAAGAAAACAGTAATAGACTTGTTAAAAAAAAATACTGTACACACAGAACAGAACATAAACCATATAAAGAACAACAGAAAATGTGAGTACAGTAATGTAATTTAAAAGAAAAATAACACTTTTTCAATAAGCCTAACCTATTCTCGTCATTCTACATCAGAATTAAGGATTTAGTTGGCATTGTCAGTTACTTCACTTACTTGGCTACTTCCACTCTGATTATTAAAGAAGAAGTCTGTTATCGTTGTTTGCTTACGTGCAGTGATGCTCAACGTGTCCAAGGCGCAGTCCAGGTCGGTGATAGATTTCACAACACCGTCAGACAAACCACTCTTTTTAAGAAAAAAACGTTTTAGCAAGCTTAGAGCTTGATGAGCTTCTTTTGAAGTTGGGTCAGGCAACTCAGTTTATTCATCTTCGTCGTTATCTTCCTCCACATCCGCCACATCCGCATTCTCATCTGACGTCACAGAGGAGATGATTTCGGCATCAGTTAGTTCTCCACACACGGCCAGGTCGTCATCAAATGTAACGAAGTCTTCGAACCCTGCAGCGTCCTCCTGTAGGTTGAGCACTTCTTGGATTTGTTCCCAACTCTCAGGAACATCGACGGCTTGAGTGAAAGGCTGTGCTGTGTTGTCTTCCGAGGTCGGAACGGCGAATCCGCTCTTCCTGAAGCAGTTGGAAATTGTGGTCTCCGTGACCTTGCTCCATGCTTTTGTTGTCATCCACATGGCGTCCAAGATGTTAATGTTAGTTGGAATTCGGCTTTCCATGTCTCTCAGAAACTGTTGAACAACCTCTTTTCGGTAATTGACTTTAAAGCTTTGAATAACCCCTGGTCAAGTGGTTGCAGCTTCGATGTTGTGTTTGGAGGCAGAAACTCGATCTTTATGTTACTGAGTTTAGGAATGTCTCCATGAGCCGTGCAGTTATCCACAAACATAAGAATTTTCTTCTTTTTCTTTTTCATTTCTTTGTTTACACTTTGAAGCCATTTAGTAAATGCCTCACAGTTCATCCAAGCCTTTGGGTTTGCCATGTAGTCCGTAGGAAGATCAGTCAGATTTTTAAAACATCTTGGGTTTTTTGACTTCCCGATTACAAGAGGCTTTAATTTGTCAGTTCCTGTGCAGTTTGCGCACAACATTACAGTTAGGCGATCCTTGCTGCTTTTCCCGCCGTGGCATTTATCGCCCTTAAACGACAAGGTTTTGTCCGGCAAACACTTAAAAAACAGTCCCGTCTCGTCCGCATTATAAATGTTTTCCGGTTCGTAGCCTTCGGTTAGCGCGATAAGTTTATCTTTCCACTCGGAACAAACACTATCGTCGACTTTAGCACTTTCACCGCAAATTTTTCTAAAAATAATTTCATTTCGTTTTTTGAAATTTTGCAACCATCCGTTGCTAGCTCGGAATTGTTCATGCCCCAGTTCAGAAGCAAACTGCTGGGCTTTTTCTTGAAGGATTGGACCGCTTACAGCAATATTTTTGTCCCGACACTGCTTCAGCCATTTGAGAACACACTCCTCTACATCCTTTAGCTCACACGACTTTAACTTTTTGATTGCCGAACACAGATCATCGTTGTCGAACTTGTCCTTTCTTTTTAAAATTGTAGCCAAGGTGCTAGGTGGTATGCCAAACTCTTTCGCAATTTCCGTTTTTTTCTTTGTTGGGTTCTCTTCAACACACTTAATAATTTTACGCTTAGTATCCACGCTTAACGCGCACCGTTTCTTTTTATTGTTTTCACTCATAATCTCTGATTTCACGCACTGCACAATCCACTGCACTGACAGACGCAATGAACTGGAATAAAACAGGACAGGAAGCTAGACGCTGTGACCGAGCGTTCATGTCTAGACGCGAATTGCGTTTGTTTCCGTTCGTTATAACGAGGGATGACGCAATCAATTCGTTAAGTAGAGGTTGCGTTCGCTATATAGAGGTTCTGATATTGATAAATTCGTTATATAGAGGTGAATAACATCAGCCGGGATCGTCAAAAATTCGTTAAATCAAGGTTTATAATACGGTTTGTTCGTTATGTAGAGGTAAAATTTACATTGTTTTATATGGAAAGTTCTAGGGGATTTAAAAAAATTCGTTATATCAAGGAATTCGTAATATCGAGGTTCGTTATATTGAGGTTAGACTGTATTGATATTGTTGTTGTTTTATTAATTATGTACAAATTGTATTATTATTTTAGTAATATTTACTCTTGATTTTTTATTTACATATGTAAATATACAAAGTCAATGTAATATTTTTATTTGACTTTTTTGACTTAATCCATTAACCACAGCCTTCAATTTTTAGGTTTTATCGTTCTAAAGTTAAAGATTCAAAAGAAATTGACTGGAAAGATTTATCAAGAAGAGCCGGAGATCTGGGGTCGTGCAATTTATTCAGAGTTTTCAAAACTCTGATAAAGAACTATGTGCCTAAAGAATTCAGCAAAAAGTTCAGAGGTATGTACTTTCACTACTAATTTCAAAAGTGTCCTTTGAGGTAAGATGGTGGTTAACAAGCGAAGCAATCCAAGATACAATTTGTTATGCAATGTAAAAATATTGGTGCTATCACAGAAGGCGATGAAGTTGATCTTCACGACAGCTTGAGATGGTTAATATACTTCTAAAATTACGGAAGTAGATAATAATATCTTCACAGACGCGGAGGGGATGTTAAAATATTGCCGTGATCATGAGAGGCGGTGATGATGTCTTCACGACCACTGGATTATGTCTCTATATTGTCACGATCACGGGAGGCAGTGATGATGTCTTTGCGACTGCGTAGATATGTAACGTTCGTCGGAATTACGAGAGAGGATGGTAATGTTTTTGCGACCTTAAAGGGATATTAAGATATTGCCGCGACCTTGTGAGACGGTGATGATATCTTTGCAACAGTGGAAATTGTCAATATATTGCAGCGATCACAGGAGGTGATGATGGTGTCTTCCCGACTGTGGAGGTAAGGGGGGAATGTCAAGATCTTCGCGTTCTCGCTAGACCGTCAAGATGCTCTCTATAATGAGCATAACCATTTCAAACCCATGACCATCATTTCAAATTTACCCACTATCTATTGTGACTATTTCATCGTCCTCATAATGTATTGGAAAAGCATATTTCCTTATTGAAGATTATATTATTTGTTTATATTCATTTGTTTACTTTGGAAAATCATGGAAATTTTTGTTTTGATTAGGAAGGTAGCAGGGTTGTAGTAATAGAGATAGATGGTGGCAGGTAGCTATTTTTTTGGTGTGGGTGGGGGGGGGGGGTAAAGGGGCAGTATAAAATGGAGGGGCTTTCCGTCTCTGACCTTGGGGGAGATGTGTACCTCTGCTAAACCTGTCAGCTGGAGTACAACAAATGGTACCGTACTCCAGCTAACTTTAATCCCTTTCTGTAAACAACAACTTTCTGGTCTTAAAAGAGTATTGAAACGAGAACGAGCTATTTACTGTGTAGTGTAGAGCTTTTCAGCCTAGTTAACATTGCAGTTGAATAGATGGTAGATCTTTTTTCTTTTAGTTTTGAGATTCAATAATTTAAGATTTAAGTTACTGAACAGCTGATTTAAATAAATACCCTTTGTGTAGAAAAAGTGATAAATAATTTCCTATTATTATAGTAAGCTTTGCAAAAAAAATTTGAAAACATTATGAGTACGCAAGTGAGGCTTATACCAAGCCAGTTTGATAGGTAGCCTGTGAGGCATTATTTCCCTCACAGAATTGGTATAGGAATAGAATTTCTTGTAAATCTTCAACAGACTTTCACAGTTATGGGGTTGTTCAAATTGCCTTGTGTTGTGTCTCCAGAAAGGGCAGGAAATATCTGACAAAATATGAGTTGAAGCCATTACCGTGAAAATAATTTAATGTTTTACGACCGCTTTTTTGCAGCGGCAGTTTCTTATCTTCATGATAATCATATTCCTCGTTTGGAGAAAAAAGAAAATTCTTCCATGTTGGTTCGGAAGGAATACGACCCCGAGACCCGGACGCTAAACCCGATAGAGGACGACGAAGAGGACGCATATTTGTTTGAAATAGACCGCTGAAACTGAGAAAGACTTGAACTCAAGAGTGATGAAATGGTGCTGAAAAAATCTATCTTTTATCTTAATCGCTATTTTGTGTTTTGATTAATTAAAGTTTAGAGCCTCCACCTTTGATTTTGTTGATTGCAGTGAGGTGTTCTAATGAAACGAACTGGTGACATTACCGTATCATGATAATCTCGAGCTATTTGTAAAAAGTCACAATTGTAATTTTTCCGTCAGATTTTTATTGGTACTGTTCTAAATATCTAACAATGTTACAGTTTTAATGTAACATGTGTTAATGTTACAATGTTACAGTGTAAATAATATTCATTTATGTAAACGTTTTATTTATACATATTTATATACAACGTCCTTTGTTGGATCATTTTGTATAAACTAGAGGTCGTCCAGTAGTCAAAAACTCAACCAAAAATATGTAATGTACAGACTTAAATTTTTAATTAATTTTTTATGCTTATTTTTAAGCTTATTTTTATGTATAAAGGGATTTTTATGTTAAGGAAGCCTTTTATATTAAGGGATGTGCACATCTACAGGAAAATATCTTTCTAACAGTATGTGTAGATTTTCCCTGTAATGTACACGAGCTGAGAAAAAAGGTATCAAAGAAACATGCTTGCCGATTAATATATAGATTGTTTGTAAATAAAAATATTACCTTCAATGATACAAGGTGAACAAAAAACATCCATTAAAGCTACCGGAACTGCCAATATTTGAACAAATATTTTCCTTACACTCTCAGGTGTTTAAAGGCATACAAAGTCTGAAATGTAATCAAGGTAATACCTCACATAGAAGCTATTTACTTTTTGTTTTAAAAATTGTCTTTCTTTTTGTTGTAATATAGATTTTTTTTTAGTAAATTTTTATGTAATAATGACCATAGCATGCAACATTTCAGATTGATGTACATAAGTAACTATATGCAAGCATAATGTTATTACAAAGGATAACCTCTATATTTTTATATTTACAAAGTTTTGAATCATATAAGGCTTGTTAGCTAAATTGTTGTAAATATTGTATTTTTTTAGTTGTGACAGTTTTTTTTCTGACTGTTGTACAAAAATAACTTCTTGATCAGCATTGTACGTGTTATTAAATTTACGGAAAGTAAATAAAGATACGTCTTATAACACTTAAAACATATGTTTACGCTTATACTGTTACTCACAAGACGGTAAATATACAAAAGATGGCAAGTGGTGATAGATTTCGATTGGACACTCCAATCATCATCAGACCCAATAGGCGAATCTTTAGGATTCAAATTTATCTGTAGGATTCGCCTATTGGGTCTGATGATGATTGGAGTGTCCAATTGAAATCAATCACCACTTACCATCTTTTGTATATTTACCGTCTTGTGAGTAACAGTATAAGCATAAATATATGTTTTAAGTGTTATAAGACGTATCTTTATTTACTTTCCGTGTTGTACAAATTGTTTTTGATTGTTCAAATTTATTGAATATTTTTTATAATGGGATAAAAAAAATGATACCACAAGATTATATTGATGTGTTTCTTCTTCACCGTCATCCAATTATTTAAAGGTATCTTTTAGTATCCAATACTTTTTAGCTGTGATAAAAATTAAATCTCATCCATCAGTAACTTTATTACAGGTATGATGTTGAATTTGATGTATTAACACATTGATCTACCACAACATTTAAATTGATGCAGGAGTGTAAGTTTTATATAATACATGTTAAACAATACTTTTTATTTTACATGATACACCAGTATAAAAGTCAACTACACTATAAAGGGGGTTCTTCTTTAGCAGGAATCACATCCATCCATTTCTGAAGAACTCTTTGGCAGTCGTCTGTAAAAAGTATAAATAATTTTAAATTCTTGGAAATTTCAAATTAGTAATGTGATTGGTTTATTGAAGTGTGATCAACACAATAATACATTTTTGTCAATTACTAACTATAACCCTATTCTTGTATCAACTGGGTCATTAAATGTTTTGAGTCAATCGTCACCACTGAACCACCAGACAGTATTGTAAGTTGTAAGCAGGATATTTGTCAGCACTTGAGGAAAAAGTATGATGAATTAGCACTTGTATGTTGAAATCCATCTGCAGTTGTAAAATGTTCAGTGTGTGTGTCTTGTGTTCATCATTGTCTCAGAACTGACTAGCCTATAAATTAATATATACAGTAGAACTATTGGAAACACCACTCCCCTTCCACTACACCACTGCATCCAACTTGTAAAATGTTGTTTAATTCGTTGGTTTTGTAATCCCTGTATCTTTATATGCAGGTAAATTATCTATTCCTATCCTGCTCTAGCTAAACTTAACATTTGCTAAGAGCAAATTGACTGACATTCACAGAGTACTGTAATGAGGTTTGTGTTATGTTATGGTTCAAGCAAGTGTTATAACTTAAACAACATGGTATTTTAGGTGAGGTATCAGTTCATTTATATGGATAATTTTGGGCCTCACTCGCCTTTTTGAAAACAGTATAGCTCAGTCCTTTGTCAATTGTCACCACAGTTCAACCAACACACACATAAAATATAAAAATAAATAATAGAAAACTTCTTAGGCTCTTATTTGGCCTTAATTTATGGCAATTTCTTCATGCCATAAAATAACTCAAAACACCTTAGGACAGAGAGATTCTCTCAAAACCATTAACAGTCCATCAGCTAGTTAATAAATCACATCAAATATCCCACTAGTTGGTACTAAGTATTGGTATTTACCCAAGTAGGGCAGCTTCATTCTTTTGTAAATGAACGGATAGTAAAACAGGACTCCAAGGGATGTCAGTAGCAGACAAACGATGTATTGCATTGGAGGCTGGGTAAAGATCGGGATGACTGCCAGAGCTGTTGATAAGACAATAACAACAGCAGGGATCACCAGAGGTACCTGTAGACAATCGTGAGCTTCAGTCCTGTAGTGTTAATCACTACTTATCATTAGGGTCTAAAGTGATTCTTTTATACACAAAAGCTCAAGTGAGAGTGAGGGTTAAAAAGACAAATTTGGCCCGTGTCAGAAAGTATTATTTAATTGTCATACTACGCCATTCTTTTAGATAGCTAAAATACACCACAAAATATTGGACATTGTAAATCTTCATAAATTAGCTATAAAATTTCTGTCATGTTTTTTTATCAGTTAACAGCCGTTACTGTTTTTATTTTGCCTGATTTGGTCGTTTCTTCAGATACATTACTCAGCTAAAACAGTAACACTCTTTCACACGTTACATTTTCCTCCGTCCACTTAAAAATAGTATGATTTTACCTTCTATGTTTCTTTTACATTAAAGGATTTCTGGCCTTACAGCGAGATAAATGTGTTTACAAAATCTTAAAAAACATAAACAGTGTCCAATTGAGAGGTCAGATTCTAAACGATGAACATCTGGCAACAGCTGATCTCTTTGCACTGGCTGGTGGGCCACCAGCTCCAGTTCGATTAAAAGCCATGCAGTATGAAAGCTTGCATTTTAAGTACATGCACCACGGCGTGGCAACCGTCCAGTTCAGTGGCGGTGGACGGCAGCAACTCTGTAGGTTTTCTGCCGTCCCCATAATCGTGTAGTGTGAAAGCTCACGATAAGTAACCATACAGCAAAACCGTATAGTGTGAAAGAAGCAAAAGGAATTTTGCGTCAAATTACTTAAAAAATAAATATTAATAAAACGGATAATGCTTATTCACTGTAGTAAAATATGCTATGTTACACAACAATGCCATGATATTTTTTCAGAAAAATAGGATACAGCTGATGTTTTTGACTCCAGCTGTTTATCTTCTATCCTAGAGATAAAAGAACTACTTTACCCAATATTAACTTAATTAAAGAGTGTTCAGTCTCGTAGTGCCCAAAGCAAGCTACAAGGTAACAAAAAACCTATCGAGCTGCTTTTCACCTTTAACACCTCACTTAACTAAACTAAACTCTAGCAGGGTTCAACTAACTCCTTAGGTTGGATTAGCTAGTAATATATTCATATTATTTAGATATCCATAATTCTCTCTAAATTCTTATGTATAAATATAAATGCTGACTACTTAATTATTTGAGTGTAGATATTGATGTTGGGCTATGTGTGGGTGTTGTCTTTGTATAAATACCATGTTCTAAGCTCTGAATCTAATTTAGTCATCAGTGTTTTCCTCACCTTAAATGGACGATTAGCTAATGGCATTCTTCTTCTCAAGACGAAAACTGTCGCCATAGTGAGTCCGTAGAAAATCCACATGAGAAACATATAAAAGTTTATGAGTGTGTCCATGCCCCGCCCCAGGAAAAGGTAGCCGAGCCCAAGAACAACCTGAAAAATGTATTTTCGAAAGATTAGATATTGAGTAAGAAAGAAAAGGTTATTTTAATTGTCTATGTAAATATATCCATACAAAATGTCCCAGACATAAAAAAGACCTTCAGCATGCATCTTACTTTTAAGACCTAAATATGTGTAAAACAATAAAGAAATAATTGTATCTGTATAATGTACCAAACAGTATGCGACTCATACGTATGGATAGAGTTTTGAATACGGCAATTTCTTGAAGCCTTCTAAACATTTAAATTCACCTCTTACTTCAAACACCGCCATAATAGCCATTAATATACACTTTTCCTCATAGAATAATATACATATATTTTTATTGTTGCTCAAGGTTGTTTATTGTTAAATAATATTCTAGTATACATTACATACATATACATATCATATATATCTTTTTAAGAGCTCCTGGTATATATTTAAGAGTTTAGATGTACCGATATTTATAAACACTGCACCTGTTTTTGACCTATAGACGATAACCAATACATATTTCCTGCTGGTAAGAGCTCTTCCCTCGAGCACGGACTTGCAGTCCATTCAGGGGAATACTATTCCTACCAATAATAATGTGTTCCAATCATAAACCAATCAAACAATATGAGTAGTCTATTTAATTTTAATTTTTTAAGACTAAAAATCAAACTAATCATCTCAGCAAATTGATCTGATGGATATTTATACAACTTACAAAGCTTAAGTTAGTTACAACTGGTTGTAAACTAGTTCACTCTTATTGGTATAATCAGTTGGAATTAACCTGCTTGGCTAAGACTAGACATTTGTTTGGCTAAATTAAAATGAATAACACCTTTGTTATTCACCTATGTTAGCCAATGTGAGTGAGTAAACTGTAACTTAGGTACTTGTAAATAAGTTAACATTATTTCAGTTTCAGCCTTGTATGCTTAGCCACTGACCTGCAGAATAACTGCAGGCGCTGGGGTCAGTCTTCTTCTGTGGATGAAACAAATAAATTCCCACATTTGCCCTTCCCTAGCAGCAACGTAGCCTAACCTGAAAATAATCATGACTGAGCAAAAAACATTTATGTTAGAAAAGCTTTGTTACCTTTAGTATATATGTTACAGATAGTTATTTAATTAATTAAAATATCAAGGTATCATTATTTTGGAAAACAAATTACAACACAATAACACCTCACTTAACTAAACTAAACTCTAGCAGGGTTCAGCTAACTCCTTAGGTTGGATTAGCTAGCAGGGCATAAAATAACATGTTAACTGGGCGACACAAATGTCGCCCATTGACTATGGGTGGTGCTGGCATATTTTTTATGATTCACATTTTAAATGTATCGGAATTTAAAAAATAACATTATGCAAATATTTTAGAGTATTGAGCTATTATTTTGGCCCAAGAGGTTGTGAAGGGAGCCTTAGCCTGTTACTACGTTATAGAATACGTAATTAAGTGAGATTAAATGGACTATTTACAAGCAAATATAATCAAAAAATCCATTAAAAGATACGTAGAAATGTTTTTTTTTATTTATGCAAATATTTTCGGGGGGAACCCTCAGACCCCCCTTTGTGATGGCGGGTATTCCATACCCCCCAGTAAGTCCGGCGCCACTGTCGCCCAGTGGAAATCCCTTAAATATGCTCTGTTAGCTAGTAATATATTCATGTTATTTAGATATCCATAATTCTCTCTTATGTATAAATATAAATGCTGACTACTTAATGATTTGTCACATAATAACACTATTAAATCAGTTTTTTTAAAATTACAGATCTTTTGCTGAAAAAGTTATGAATGGAAAGACATTTAAAGTTGCTCCTATTTTTCCAACAGTGGGTTAAACGTTATTACCTTGAAGCATAAAATATAAGAGAAAGGGCAGCCCCCAAAGCACTCAATGCTACAGCAATGGATACAACTATTTTTCCTGGGCCAAACACTCTGTCACCAAATTCCTGAAAAAATTAATTTTAAATTAACAAAACCCTCAACCGTAAAAAAATTACGTACTTCTTCAAGTACTTTCTTCAAGCTCTTGGTTATCTAGCGTTGTTAGGAAACTAATTAATTATTTATGTTCAGTTAAATAAATTTATTTGCTCAACAATTACATAATGACTATTAAAACCTGTTCAAAAAGATACATTCATAGTTTTCTCAACCTGAATCAATTGTTGCGTTGGAAAATTGACGTGATTAACTTATCTCAAAATGTTCTCACCACTGCAACTGCAGAACCAGATATGATTTCATCAACTGTCAGTGTTGTTGTGTATGCAACATTCATACTGATAAACAGTAGCGTTACAATCAGCAGCCCAATCAGTATGCTTCTAATTATGTTTCTGAAAAAAATAAATGTTATTGAGATCTTGGAAAAAGTGTTTTTAAACCATAGGTAACCAAATTTATCATTACTGATCAATTGTGTAGAATATGAAAAAAAACCTTGTCAGGCGTAACTTCACCTGGAAGATCAAACAGGTGAGATCAATGCCAACTAAGTTAATATCGAGCAAAACAAAAAAAAAAAAAAAAACGTGATTTGTCTTGTGACCAATAATGAATTTGTGACATAAATAAAATCCATCAAATCTCTGGTACAGCACGAATTTGCCTTTTAATCCATTTTAGTTTTTTTTTATTACAACGGGACAATTTTTTTGTTTTATCTTTGTTTTTTTACTACCTTATCACAAAAATGTTATGCACAGTGTTTACTTACTTATCCGGGTTTTTTATTTCTTCAGTTACCCCTGTTACCCAGCTCCTGAAAAATATAACTTTACTTAATAATAGATGATTTTGAGTCAACTATTAGTCAACTAAATATTAAAATAACTTTGATGGTGATCGCTTGGCAATTGTTTAAACCTAATGCTCTATACTGTACTAATAAACTCTCGGTATATTGGATCAACCAAGTCCTATTATATCGTAGAAGCTCAGATCGATCGCAGGTTATAGCCCATGTCAGGTATAGTCACATAGATAGCTGCAAGTAGAAGTTTAGTTAACTTTCTCTTTATGTTCAATATGTAAACCATTAGGCCTACAGCTGACAGCTCAAAGTGTTGAGCAGACCAATCATCTGCATTTTTAACGATCTTGCAAAATCCTCAAAGAATACTTTCAAGTCTGGAAATTTCAACATAGCCTACTTTTTCCCTCTAAATCAATTTTATATTCTCTAACAATTTTGTACATACCAACCATCGTAACTGTAGAGTCCTGCGTAAAAGACTATCGCCAGTGAGTGTGGAGTAGTTTTTGTTCCTTCGAACCCAAAATTGATGTTTAATGCCTTTCCTGAAAGAATATTAAGGTTTTTTTGTAAAAGAATTTCATACTAAAATTTTTGCGATGATCAATCTCAATAATGACAAAATTTTCTATTAAAATCCAAATGAAAAAATGTTTACCCTTTATTTGTTGCATTTAATGCAGGTCTTATAGTAGCATACATGTTTTTAAATATAATAAAATATAGTTCATGCTTTAAAATTACCTATGTGTATTTGGGTACGTAAATAAACCAAATCCTTTATGTTTGTTTGTGCATTCCTGTCTCTATTATAAAACTGATGCATGTTAAAAATAAAAGCATTGTGATTAAGAACATTGTTTTCTAAATTATACTAGCTTTCTTTTTCAGTCAGCTTTAGTTTTGGAAATTATTTAAATGTTACAGGAACACCAACAAATATTAATTAGTCAGAACCATTGTTTAACAACTTTAGAAAGTTTTAAATGCGGCTTTGAGTATTATATATACAGGGTGTTTTTAAAAGAATGCCGGGATTTTAAATGGTAATTGCTTGGATACTATTCAAGGTAACTAAACGTTTTATATGTCAAATTGAAGCTAAAATAACTAAGTTTTGTTTCCCGTGTAGCAAGGGAGGAAACTTTGACCTTGGTATGCGTAAAACAGGTGCAGTGTGAATGGCCGCTATTTTGACCCTTACGCCTGACGCCAGTCGCCACTACGATATTTACGGCACAACAGAAGGCACAGATTGTAATCTGTAGTTCGCCGAGTTTATATCCGTTGCTAAATTAAACTAGATTTAAATCTACTTGATGATAAAGAAACTTTAAGCTGGTTTAATGAGTTTCGTGGCACCGAAATGTTTTGAAAAGACATTCACCTGGCCGGCTTAAAACAAGCGATGACATAGTTAAAGAAATCCGACAATTCTGCATCAGAAGCCCGAAAAAATCGATTGCCCGACGAAGTCTTCTGTTTAACAAACCTAAATTGGCCACTTTATGATGTTATCTATAAAATATAGATTCTTTGTGCCGAAAAAGATTCAGTTAAGACATCAGATAAACCTGCCGATTGCCCTACGCGTACAGACTTTGCCAGTTTTACGCTCATATAAGATTGATTAAAATTTGAATTTTAATCAATCATTCCGAACTGTATGAAAGAATGAGAAAACAAACTTTATTCTTTTCCCTTCAATTTGACGTTTAAATCGTTTAATTATCTTGAATAGTCCCCGAGCAACGACCGTTTGAAATCCCGTCATTCTTTTAAAAACACCCTGTAGTTTATAATTTTATATTTACCTGAGATTAACATATATATTCCACCAACAATGACAAATGCACATCCAGATAGCTTCAAGAAACTGATAAGATTCTGTGTGTTCAAGTAGAGCTTGACACTTACATAGTTTATTATGCCAACTGCAACTGTAAAAGAAATTAGTGATATAAGTCAAAATCAAGCACTGTAAAATGAGCTACTAGAATATTCTCATTGAAACACATTTTATTTGTCAATATACTTTGTGATTAATTATATTATGTTATCTCTTTATCTTTCTTTGGTTTTGGAAATTAATTTAAATTATTGGAAAAGTTACATTTTCTCCTGTGTCCCTGTCCTGAAAAGCAACTAACTGAAGTTATAAGGGTCAAACCTTACATGTAATGTAAGGTTGTAATTAATTTTGTAACAAGAATAACACAAAATATGTCTTAAACCTTGTCTAATCAAAAGAAAGTAAGAGCGTAAATTGCAACCAATGACGTTTTTCTTGTAATAACTTTTATGGTGATTTTATAAGTACAGGTACGAAATTGTTGTGGTGTCATTTTGTTTAGAGTGAAATTGAATTAATGCTATCTTCTTTGGAAAAAGCAGTTAAAAATTGAACTTTGTTATGCATGCAAAAATCGTTTAACACTTTAATTAAAGAGTAGTTTTTTTTTTACTTTACCTAAAGTAGCTGCTGCTATGGTGTTTTTTACTAAAACTTCGTTATTTGCATGGAACTCCGGTGAGAGTGAAGGTCTTACAGGCTCATAAACGTAGTTAGCGAAGAGTAGCGCAACTACGGCAAGATCTGCCGGAACTACGATGATCATCATTATCCAGATAAACAGAAATCCCGGAAGAGGTCCCAGGAAGGGATGAAGATCTTTAAATGCTGTTTGGAAGTAAGCGTAACTCCCGCCAGACTTGGGCACCACTGTACTCAGCTCCGCAAACGCCAAGGCACCTGCAACGGAAACATTTCCAAGTGTTCAAAGGAAGATAATGTGTTTGATTGGGTATTAAATGGAATATATTTCTATGTTTTTTCTTCTTGTTTTTGTAATGTCTATTTTTAATATTTCCCCATTGTAAGAAGTAATATAAAACTGAATAATTCTGTATGAATTGTACACATTTTTTTATTTATTTAGAGTATTCTTGAAAAATCGTCTCCATATGGAGATGTAACAAATTTTTTAGCATTATACATCACTAGCCATAGATTTCATCACTAGGCCGTAACGTAACTCTTTTCAACCCGAGCTCAAGTTTAACGACTGAGGCTAAGCCGTGGTCGGAAAATGAGAGTGGGTGGAAAAGAAAATTTTGCCCATCTGATAACCTATATTTTTTTGTCATATAAGTTACAAAATGAAAATACTTCTCATACAAAGATAACATTTCAGAACTACTTTTAACTTGTTTTCAATTTTGCTAATGCAAACATAAGCAGTTGTTTAGTAAGAGATTCAATAATTTTGTCTATTATCATTGAGATAGAGTACATTATATACTATCGATATGTCAAACTATTGACAAGAATGCAATGCAACAATAAGCTAGATAACCAAGTAAAACAATAAATACATATGTTCGATACATGCAATTATTATCAGTCCAAGTTTATAACAGCAGATTTTTTAATTCTAGGGAGAAAAGGTTCATTTTAGTAACTTTTTGCAACGCATGTAGGTATTAAAACAGCTGTTTTACTGCAGTATGACAAAAAATTAAAAGTTTCCAAAATGTTGCCATATGTTTTTAGTTTAGTTGCTCTTATCCCCTTCTATATATAATTAACCACTACAATAACATGTTACTAAGCCAAAATCCATTCTCCAACTTACCCATCAATGAGATGATTCCACTTAGGAACCAAACTAGTAACGACATTCCAATGGATCCTGACTCGGAAAGAACTGTTCCAGGAGTTAGGAAAATGCCGGACCCTGGACAATGTGTCTTGGTTATTTTTTGCAACAAAATGGCTTTATGTGTACTTAATGATTTTTAGATTTAACTATGCATCCTGAAGTAATTGCAGAACATTCAACAAAAACATTAAATTACTTTAAACTGTAATAATGCATTGGTTAAATTTGTGCACACAACATAAAGTGGAGGAAGAGTTCAGAACCTAGCAGAGGTAGAACATCAAGAACACATTACAGCTTCTACAAATACCCTTCTTTTTATTTTTATAAATACTGAGCTTATCTTACTGTTGTAATCAATTTCTTGGTGTTAATTGTATAAGTAAATAAATAATTAAAACCTCTGAATATTGATATAACTAGGACATTCCCTCGATAAAGCTGTAACCAGTTTTTGAATAAACAAGATTTTTGTTGAATTGATCCATAACAAGGTGACCTGATGTAAATAATTGATTTCTGTCAATCACATAATCTTTTTAACCAAGCCAAATAAAGAGACAACTTATTGTTGACTATAGCATCCTTTATATGTCACATATCAACTATCAAAAACGAATTAAGAAAATTGAATTTTAGACCGTAAGTAACACAATATGTGAAGCTCATTCAACGATGGGATGTGTACAGTAGCCTACTTCAATATCCAAAAGTCAAATAGCCCCTCAACATTTTTCAACCATTGACGATTTTAGTCTCAAATGTAGAGGTTTAAATATGATTAAAACTAAATTTGCTTTGAGCAAATGCAAACCAATACCTATCTACTTATCTATTTACTTATTTTTTCAGCTTGCATACTCACCAATAATGAGATTCAAGATCAAGTTGATTGCGCTAATAAGCCCGATGTCTCTTTTCAAGTGAATTTTCTGCTCCTCTGGCAAGTTTCCATTTTCTTCGTACAAACCAATTATCTTAAGATCAGTCTTGTCGGATTCTGACATGTTGGTTTTGTTTATTGAATCCTGAAAAAAACACAGGCTCACTAAAATTTAACTCCTTTGAACAATTTAGTAATTTTTGGATTGTGAACATGCGTCTTATTTTGAGTAGTTTGAAGCCTATACTCACCTAGTCAGTTATAAACTATTGGAACATATTTGTAAACAACACTAAAAACACAATTAACAGATAAACGACAACTATTAAACATTTACCCTACTACACTATTATGATTTCTACAAACTTAAACATAACTTTTTACTCTTTTTCAAATAACTAGATAACTATTCACTAACACCAGGTGTAAGACTCAGATTGTAGGTAAGGTGATATTTATGAACCAGAAGTGAAGGATTTTGTGATAGTGTTATCATCTCATCGCTCATTTTCTTTAATCCTTTATAAAATGCAACAATGATATTGTTTTCATCAGTCTCAATCAGTGTTAAGATAAGAAGCATCATTATAGTCTAGTGAAGTGGCAATTATAGAGTTTTCTGTCCTGTTTACATCATACTGTATGTAGAATCCATCGGGAGGTGGTAAGCTGCTCCCCCGTGCCTGGGACGCCAGCGAGTGCGTCGTGCAAAATGCTTGTCTTGACTGTACTCTTCCATTCCTGACCTAATCTCTTAATCCCTTCCTTGCGGGTGTGAGTAAACTGTTCTCCCTTGGCTGTTGCATACATTTGATTTATGTTCACTAAACTATTGAGTTACAGACTAGTTAGAGTTATATTGTGTAATAGAATGTAAGTAATAAGTTGAGGTAACAAATAAATTACAGCAACCCATTTTAGCTTCCAAACACTATGCTACAATGATTGTCGTACCACTACGCAAATATAGTGCGTTATCAAATTTGGTTTTTGAGCCATGCCACACCGAAAGTACCATGCCCGCGGCGGGAGTTTTGGGGTGATTTTCATCACAATTTGTTTGACATAATAATTACATCTTACCTAGGCCAGTTAAGTTTCCGTAGCAAACTGTTTTTCGAAGTAATTTAATTTTTTTAATAGGGTTGAGAATAAACTATCCACTTTCACTTTTGTTTTCAACGTTATTTTTCGGTACACTACAAAGACTAATTACTTTTTAAATAAAAACATTCATTGGAATACTGAATTTCTTTAATCCAGTTACGAAAGCTTCAAAACTAAAGCCATTTTTTACCTAGGCCATATATAACAAGTCTAAATTTACATTGATTGTACAGTTTTGGTTGTTGCAAATTGAAACTGTTTATCAAACAATTACAAATAATGTTTGTTTGTTTACGTCGACAACATAAAAAAATATAATAGGAAACATTAAATCTGCACCGTAAACATTCTTTTCGCATGGTAAACAATCATGCATATTTCTGGTGATAACATAATACGAAAACAATTGATTTTGTGTGGTATGTCTTGAGGTAAAACGCCCGTGCGCGGTACTCCCGCGGAAACAACTGACATACTAGAGCACAATCTACAGCATAACCATGACCCCGACGAAAGCAAATATTCAGTCCAAGCGATATCAAATAGCTGCAAAAGAAAAGCATCAGAACAGTTGTTTGAGAAACCCGAGAAAATCATTAAATTGGAATTAGAATTAAGTAGTGGAAAGGAAACAGTCACTGAAAAAGATATCTCGAAGGTCAGGAAGAATATTTACAATGCGAGAAGAAAATCTTTGCCACCTCTACCTAAAATTTTACTTCAAACTCAACTGGCGCTGGATAGCATGAACATTGAAACCGGCCGGGGAGAGAACTTTCTATTAGACAACGATCAGGAAAATACAATTGTGATATTTGGAACAGAGAGATATATAGAAATGCTAAAAGACAGTGACTTTGATAATGGATGGAACCTTCGACTATTGCTGTGACAATTTCAAGCAGATGTTTACAATTTTTTTCTGTGAAGAATGGACACTACATCCCACTTCTGTTTACCCTACTTCCTGATAAGAAGGAAAGAACATATGAAGTTCTTTTTAAGAAGATTCAATCTGCAATGGGTGACCGCTGTACTTATCTTTGGTTGCAGATTTCATCTGACCCAGAGTTGGTAAGTTGTTTACAAATTTCCTTAATGGATCTAAAGTATTATGACCGTACCAACGGTAGTAGGACCGTAGATGCTGTGTTAACAGTTACTGTAAGTACGCGTGTATAATTTTTAATTTCGGTATCCTTAAAGGCAAAATTATTAATAACATTGATAAACACTATTGATTTTTATACCTACAAGATAATGAGCATACTATTATGATATACTCGGTATTTTGTTATAGAATATTTATATGTGTTTACCCTTTGTGAGTGAGCTGGTGTAATTCCAAGTATGTTAAGATCAATAGTGTGCAAGACAAGCAACGGGAAATTAAAGGGAAACAGTACAGGAAGAGAAAAACGAAGTAAACCTTGCAAGAGAACGTGAATTGAGTGGTGCGATTTCGTGGAAATACTTCGTTCAAATCGCTAGTAAGCGATTCGCAAAAAAAATGACGGACATCGTTCATGCTTCGTTCATGTGACAAACCTTACATTTTCAAGAGTTTATTTTGATATTTTACCTACGACCGTTTTTTTTAATGCCGTTACAGTTCAGTTCTAAAAATTGAAAAGTTTCACAAAACTGCATTGTTTACTTACATAACATCATAGTTTTAGTTAACTACACGGGTAATGTATCAGTTTATTTTAGTTAACTACACGGGAACATTATTTGACCAATGAGGGTCAAGAATTAAGAGAAAAAGTAAAATAATTAAAAAAAAAGTTAAACAATTATTGTAATGCTTCGAACTTCAACTTCTTTTTTCGTTAGTCTAATAACATTCAAAGGCTCTCTAAGAGTTAAAGTTCTCATTAGAATACATATCTATACATTATGTTTTCACTAAGCTGAATGAATACATAGAAGTAACCTCTCTGAAAAGTGTGTAGTATATTGCAGTATTCCAGCTTAATGACTTTATAAATCATGCACATATTTCTACATAAATATTGTAAAATGTTTTATCCAGTTGCTGTAAACCCATATTAATTTAACAAAATATGGACACGGCTAAAATAGGCACCGTGCCCTTCTGCACTTGTATTATTTTGTATTGTATTACACAATCGAAGATTTTTCCAATGATTGAAAGCATGTATGACAATAATCTCATGAACCTATGGTGATTTGTCTAGATTAATATGATAAAATATAGGGAAAAGGTGTGAAAAAGGCAGACTCCAACCCGTAAAATTGATATAAGATAGTTCAATAAGAAACAATTGCAGGAGTTATTGTGATAAAAGGATTTTCCACTGATTTCGTAATGGAACTTTAAATTGCAACACAAATTATACAGAGGAAAATTAATTTTAAAATCAGAAAATAACATTGCAAATACTTCTTTTGGACAATTCAGCAACTCCCAATAAATGTGTACCTCTTTATTGTGTTATGTGTTTATTGTGTTTATGTTATTGTGTCTTTATTGTGTTGTCGTTTAAAACACAATTTTAAAATTAACAGCTGTTTTATTAAAAAGTATTATCCTCATGGCCAAAATGTAAACAAATCTGTGGAGGGATCTTTAAAGGCTTCTGGGGCAGAGCCCTAAGCCAATTTACTTTGTTTTTCCTTTGATAACTCATCTACAGACCAAGACCTTTCTTTGGACACCCCTACCAAGTTTCTACGCCCAGCCGTTCTCTCAAATTAGTGGAGACAAAGTTTCCAATTAAATATTTAGATTCCCCCATGTTAATCTTATGGGAGAAACCCTAACTTTGATGGAGGATCCTGACCAAACTAATAAAGATATCAAAACACGAAAAACACTTTGCAAAACTACAGATCAGGGCAATTTTTTTGACACTTTAATCGTCAAAATCGGCCCAAAAATGAGGGAGGAGTTCTGTTTACAAAAATCGGCTTAGCGTATTAGGTATATATATAGATTTTTTATGAGTTTTCAATTTTTTAAAGTATATTATTGTTAACAAAGAGGGTTTAATTATTTTCAACAATTTATTTAATTATTTAAAAATATGATGTTTTTTATTGATAAGAAATCAATTTTTTTTTAAGTTTTTGAGCTTTTCTATAGTTTGGATCTTTATTGATCATAAAGATCGTTTGATTATATTTATGATTGGTGTGAATGTATAGACTATTCATTAATATTTCACAAGACAAGGAAATACAACATTTTACCATTTAAAAACGTTTTCAATTATTTAATATATCCCTAAAACTCGTAAACTTTTGAACGTAAGTATTATAAGTGGAATGCTAATTTGTGCATTATTCAAGAGCAACACAAATTTGATAACCCAATATTTGTTATTTCAGTAGTTATACAATTTTAAGCAGTGTTCAATTTTTTTTACTTTATAAGGACTATCATTGGGCCATAGTGTTTGGAAGGTAGATTGGGTTGCTGTAATTTATTTGTTACCTCAACTTATTACTTACATTCTATTACACAATTGAACTCTAACTAGTCTGTAACTCAATAGTTTAGTGAACATAAATCAAATGTATGCAACAGCCAAGGGAGAACAGTTTACTCACACCCGCAAGGAAGGGATTAAGAGATTAGGTCAGGAATGGAAGAGTACAGTCAAGACAAGCATTTTGCACGACGCACTCGCTGGCGTCCCAGGCACGGGGGAGCAGCTTACCTACGCCCAATCCATCATACACACACATTTTCACTGTCTGTGAACTTTGTGATTCCAGGAAACTCTGTTGTAAGAAAATCTTATATTTGATACATCTGTACAGAATAATATGTCAGCCACTCCACCCTGACTGTTAAAACTATAAATGTTTCCCTTGCTCAAGATTTTTTGCTCAAAATCAAAAACATAATTAATTGTAACTAATTTCCATTAGCGGTAGCATAAAATTCCTGAGGCCCTTTAATTTAAATATTACAATCGAATAACTTCTGCATGAAAGGAGATTGAACTGAGAACACCCAGAAGAAAAAAAATAAAAACTACAACACTACAACAATGAGTCAATGACATTTGAGTTGAAACTGTTTATTTAATCATAAAAAAATAAATGATTTCTTTACAAATTTGCAACACTTACAGTTAAGTTTTCAGTCATGATGAAAGCTATGTCACGAAATAGGTTGCCATAAGATTACACTTAAAAAAAAAATAACCTATAGCTAAACGTAGACGTAATAACAGGCACACACAGAGTTTTAACAATGAATGGTGGGACGTTGTAAATGATCTCTCAAAAAAGACTTGAACCGAGTAATCGGTCAAAGATTAAGTGGGTGATGAAGAGTGGAGGTTATATTGAATCACTTCTATCACACTAAACAAACCCTAATCTGAAAGAAAACCAAAATCTGGCTTTCATATCACCAATCATTTACTACCTATCCATCACTATTTTTATTATCCTCTCTATTTATACTCCGAACATGGTCTCTTTAGAAGAAAATTAAACGTTAAAGTTCTAAGCAAACAATAAAACAAAAATAATGATTTTACAATGCAAAATTCCCTTAATCTTGATTCAGTAAAAAAGTATAAATTTTCAAATTGGTGCACACTTTTCAATAGGCTTATTCAAAGTTTGTATTTCAGTAAAAAAAAACAACAACAAATTACTACAGCTGATCCAGATACAGGGAGATAAGATAATGTCTATCAGTCTATCCAAAGGCAAGGTATTGGGTATTGCCATTGACTATGTATTGCTCAAAACAAAACTAATGGCCATTTTGTTGTCCAATTACTTCACTTTTACAGGTGATTTGAGAAAATATTTACGTTTTAAATTTAACCTCTTATTGACTTATTGTTTACACCATTTCAAACTAATTTGTGAAATTACATGTTGGGAAAATGACAGTCTTTACCTAGAATATGGTAATTGCCAAGTGCTTGGTAGTGTTGTTGAATATAAACTTCATTGTTTCTAAAGAACTTCCCCTAAATGTACAGGAAGTTTGTGAAATAAGCAACGAACGGTTCCCAGATCATAACCACAATGTGAGTGACATCCTCCATACTTACGAAAAATGTTTCAGAACTCTGGATGCGTATTCTGGACCAACAAAAGAATATTTGTTGAAACAACTCAGTGATAAGCTAGAATGTTTCAAAGAGGACCTTAAACAGTTGTATTACGCAGGTAGTATAAGATACGGTGATATGGAACAGGTCCAGAATCTAGAGAGTGATATAAAAAAAGGTGCTCATCTCGGTTTTGAAAATGTTCATACGAAAAAAAGGAAGTGTGATGTCGGCCGGCCAGCGAGGTCTACAGTGAAGCACATAATTCCGTTGGTATTGACAGGGACATTAGAGGAGAAAAGGAGGGCTTGTGATGCGATTTTGAAGCTAAATAAAAGTAGGTATGGTAATTAAAACTCTTTTGCCGTTTATTCATAGTACAGTGCATTTCCTATCAGGTGTGGTTGTACCACGGTTGAAACAAAATAGATTTTGGTTACTCTCTGGTACTAAAATGCCAAAACCACAAGATACTAATTTTGAGTGAAGTATATAAGTGCAGGTACAACGTAACCTATCTTAACTCATTGAATTATAAATTTTAATAATTATATTTTTATTGAAAAATGAAAAACAAATTAAAACATCATGTGGCTCACAGGGTAACCAGACCAAACAAATTATAGGTTTGCTAGACATGTAGACATGGTGAGAAATTTGGAGGTGTCATTTTATATCTTAAACTTGGGTATGTGGATTTACTCTACATATACAACAAATTGCATCTTCTTAAGATTTTAGTTTAAACTCTTTTAATTTTAACACACGAATCATTTAAACTCCTTTTCCATCTAAAATCCTTTTACCATGTAAACTGGGTAGATGAGTGGTTATAATGTTTGGCTAACAATCAAAAGCTTACTGGTTCGATCCTGAGAAAAGTTTGGTACAATAGCTTCTTGAAGGTTCGAAACTGGGCCCAGCTGTTCCTGATCATAAGTAAATAATCCTGGCTACAGGAACAGCTGACCATCTTAGCTTAGTCAGTAACAAAGCTGCACGATCAACACATTACATTATACACTCATAATTTACTCTTTGGGTTTAAACACTCGCCTCGGTGGCGTTCCCATCTCAATTGGTGATAATAGTTGGTAATATAATGTAAACTTCTGCCATCCTATTTATTTTAGGATTGTCCACTTTTGCCATTCCACCACAGGCATGAGCATGAGTAGTACAATGTACTGGTCACTGTGACAGAGTTCAAACCCTGGATGTAAAATGTCATTTCCTGGTTGAGGTGCTGGGAAAGAAACTTAAAGAATCAGTAGCTGTTAAAGCCATTCCTTACTATTAAAACAAATTTCAGACAAAGTCTCTGTCATAATTTAGTTTTGTTTATTTAGTTGTGCTGATTATCAGCGTAAGTGTTTTAAGCTTCATGTTTCTGAAAGCAAGCAAAAAAAAATAATAGCGGTAAATTTGATAAAGTATCAATTATCATCATGTCAAATTAGGCTAACATGTTTTATAAAACTCTATTCAAAAAACTTCAAATACATTAACACGATCTTGAGTAAAAACTGACAAAATCTTTAAAACTAATTGGATCCATAGTTTTGTTGTATGAATGAAGATTGTGAACTGAAAAACTTCAGCGGTTTATAAATGAGAGCAAGTGATAGGATAGGAGATATCTGCAGACCCGTGCCACTTAACTTAATAACACAATCAAAATCTTTAAAAAATGTTATCTTACCATGCCTTCGTTTTCGGATTTATCTATCTTCCGATATCGACACAGTTTTTTGAAACTGTTTGATCTATTTATGATTTAGGCCACATTAAACCAAAATTACTAATTTAGGTAAACTTTGATGTAGTGTGTTACTAACAAGTGTTGTTATTCATTAGAAACTTCTGTATTACTAGATGGCAGCTTTACACAAATGGATATTTGTACTCCAAAACTGGATGACAACAAAGATCCACAAGAACTGACAGTTCCACTTAAAAGTCCAACGACTTACAAGATCGACAGCCCAGAGGCAGAAAACGTTTTACCTCAATACTACAAAGTGATGATGAAGTGCCTTACACTGACAACAGGACATAAAATACAAGTTTTTAAGTTTAATAAGGAGTTTTATGATTGGTTGACACAAGCGGTGAGTTGTTTTTTTTTTGTTTTTTTGCCTATTAGGTACATGGTTAGAAAATTAGTATAAATATTCATTTGAATTATTACACTACACTATAACGGCACAACACTTTCTTACTAGGTCGATCAAGCTAGAGAAATATACAATTAAAGCAATATGTAGCTAAAAAATTAGCTACCTTTCTAAAAGATGGATATCAAAGCTAAGGTACTTTTCTGCATTGATGAGTAGAAAAAAGTCATGGCACTATCTTTAGATATGAAGACAAAAGCCAAGGATTTTTTTCTGTCATAGAATTTAAACAAGGGTACTATCATTAATGGTACTATTCTCCGTACAAGAGCTACGGTGATAATAAAAACTATGGTACTACAATTACAGTACTAAGTGAAATATCTATGATGTGTTGCTTTTTCGACATGGGCAGATAAAAGTAACAACACTACACTTCTTTCAAGTCAGATCAAAGCTGTGCCACTTTCATCTCTTAGAAGAACACTAAATTCATAGCATCTCTGGACAGGGATGTCAAAGCATTACCAGATCGAAGCTGTAACATATGCATAAATTATCCTTCGTCGTACATATGTTATGGAGCTAGGACTTTTTATCGACTATTGTAGGTACTGAAAAGTTAGATAATAACAAAAAGTTTACTTCAAATATAGGTTTTACCCCATTTGAAGGATGATAAGTGTTATCCGGCATTCGGAGGGGTTTTGAGAATTGTCGAGACCATGAGGCAAAAGGGTAAGTGAATATATTTTAATGAAATTTTAAATCATAGCACCAGAATATTGATATCAACAAATGTTTCAGAGCTAACCTGTTTGTGGCTAATGCTTATATATTTTAAATATGCTTTAGTGCCTACATTTCCTTACAGGTTACTATTTTTAAAACTATCCCCAAATTACATGAAGGTTCATTGGGAGTTCATATATCAATGGATACCGTACTGATAAAATAATTTCTAAATTGGAAGGAATTTCTTCACTGTTTATTAAGACAAAATGTGTTTTTAATTTACACCAAAATTCAGTTTCTTAATAATCCGCTGAATACTTCTTCTCTCCTGCATATTTATATTTCAGCGATTTTACTTTTTCAGATTTTGTACCAAAGAATTCGACAGCAAACTTCATTTTCTACAGACAAAGAGATCTCGACAAACATATCCAAGAAACAAAAAAGAATCAGACCGACACGGGGAGAATATTCCGGTTTCCCTACTTTCCACTTATTGTCGTAACCTGGGTTATTTTTATTCTGATCCTTTGTATTTTTCTAATGTGGAGATCAGGGCGGTGCTTTTGTAGGTGAGTCATGTATATTTTTACACTAGGTTACTTATTCATTTTTAAGTTTTACTTGTTCTTTGGGATATGAAGAAGTAAAACCTCATGTAAACCCAATATAAATTATCATGGATCAGCTGGAGCCAATGTTCTCTGCTTGGTAAAGGGCTTTTGTAGAATAAATAGTTTGTTTCATTACTATTTACTTCTCTCTCGTTCCTTTTCTTCTTCCCTATTTCTTCTTTGCTGTGAACACAATAACTTAATTTGAGTAATTTTTGTCCGAATTTGGTTGAATTTGGCATGAATTTGTAGAACTGGATAAATGTGATTGAGTTCGCAAACCAGCAATACCGGGTGGTAGAATGGGGTTTTATCCAGAGGTATTTCAAATGTTTACACTTAAAACATGGAAATGCCCAATTACCAAGTAGTACAAAGTTAAAATAAAAAACAAATGCATATTGAAGCATTGCTGTACAGTTCAACTCAAACTCCATTAGCCACCATAGTACTTTCAAAATATTGAACTCGCGGATTGTGTGTGATTGTGGTTTGAACATTACAACTTTAATTTTCTTGGGTCAAGTTCCTCTCTGTAAACAGTATATATTTTACTTAGGTGCTGTGGATGTGGGAAAGAGTATGACTCTGACAGCAGTTCTACAGGTAAGCCTTTAACATTAACTCGTACATCTTAAGCTTTTGAGTAGGAGAAATTACAGGGTGGGGCAATGAGAACGCCACAATTCGTTTTAGCTGTCACATGTTAATTGTTGCAACAAAGAATGATCAGCTGTGCTTAAAACATCAATTAAACTATGCCATTTTAGTAAATATTATGCCCGAGGCTATTAACACTGAGATTTTGATGTGCAAACCTATTTTAAAAATAGTGGTTCTTGTGCAAAAACCCAGAGATAGTTTGGACCACATTCCATCCTTGGTCAACATGGCACTGTTCCAGATTGGAAAACAATGGTGAACTGGGTAAAATTATGTAGGATTAAACGCTTAAACCTTAAAAATAATCGGTGGGTGCCGCAAAACTCTTTGTACACCAGCAAATGTTGAAAGAGTGCGAGTCGCAGTAACTCAAAGTCCAAAGAGATTTGCCAGGAAGCTATTGTTGTTGAAAGCTTTACGTTGGCTCGTTTTTTTGGAGGGGGGGGGGTTCTAATAAGCTACTTGAAGTTCAAGGTTTTTCAAAGTCACCCCACAGATGTGCTTGAACCGAAGCTAAGAATTGTCCAAAAACTAAAGTGATTCCTGAAGAAATGCTGGAGGAGTATTTGATGGAGTTTTCAAGTGGTAATGTCAAGTAACACAAGGACGTCACTTGCAGGATTTCGTTCTCAAGAAATGGAAAAATGACTTTGTTAAGTTAAAATGGCAAAAGATAAGCTGTGTTTTGATGTGCTATTTATATCCATAGGGTGAATATTCTTGAGTTTGTACTGCTTATAAATTGGGGCGCTTTCATTGCCCCACCCTGTATTAAATCTGAAGGAAAAAGAATTGGTAAATTTGTGACAGTTTTTATTACAAATTATTTTCTGCTAAAAGTAGTTTTGTGAGATGAGTAACCAAACCAATAAAGGATAGGAAAATGATTTTTTCTATTCTTAAAATCAAATAAGTCATAAGTGGACTAAAATAAAGATAACTTTTATAGTTGACCAAGAGGAAACATCTAATTTATAAGGTTTTGTTTATGTTACCGAATTCGCGAATTGATTACATTTCTTCTATAAAGTAGGTCAAGTATAAGGACTGATACAATGTCTCATGTTTTTCACAAAAAAAAGTTGCAAAATTTTAATTTCATTATTTACTTTTTGGTGATTTTGTGATTTTGTTGGTTTCAGAGGTGTTTTATTATCCAATTGAAGAAACTCCCTCTATATCTCTTGACCTGGATGGAGTAAGTTCGTAAGTATTGAATTATATGCAGGTAACTCTGTACAAATTTAAATATAATTTTTAATAGTTCTTTTAGTTGCGGTCATGGAAAAACAAAGTAATTTAGTGGGTGTTTTTTTCCACCCAAGTTTTTTTAGACATTGGCCACTGATTATGACAGACATGTTGGTTATGTTGTGAATCGTTCCAAACTGTTACGTAAATTGGTATTTGCAGTCAAAATAAGTTTTTTAGCATTTCAGATTAAAGGATTTGTGTTCTATAAAGCAATTGAATATTTCTGATTACAGTAATCATACAAGTCTAGAAACAGAGCCAAGTTCAAAAGCTAGTGGAGGAGATCATCCTTATAGACCAGGATACGAGACTCAAGTTTATACAATGACTTACGAGCAGCAACAAATGGTACTTATGTTAACAACAAATTACAGTACAGTAACTTATAATTTAAGTAGATTAGGGGAGGGATAGAAAAATTAAATGTTTGGAGTATTTTACTTTTTGAGGATGTTTTATAAATTTCGAAATTCAAGTTATAAAATTAACATTAATTTTAACATTATTTACATTGTGTGTTAATGAAACAGTAAAACGGTAGAACATTGACAATGATGACTTTAGAATTTTGAGTAAAATACAAAATAAGCTTTTTTTCTTCTACTGATCCGTATTCCTCAAACATTTTAACAACTCTGTAAATAGTTGATTTATTATGTACTGCAATCATACCTGAAAACTTAATTTCACCCTTTTCTTGGCATAAAAGATAAAACCAATGATTTACTTTTAATGTATTCTTCTACAATACATATTCTTTGAGCTAGCGAAAACACCATGACTTATTTACAGTAAATTCCCAACACTTAACATGATTGATAAAATGATAACTAATTAGCAATTCCTATCAGCAATGAAAACAGGGATACCAACATATGAGCATGTTTTTTCATAAAAAGTGTCTCACAGTACTTGTAAATTTGGGTTGATTAAAAAAAAACACCCTGTATCATAGACAAAAATAATTAAATAAAATTAAAGAAATTAAATAAATTAAAGCATTAAATTATTTTATTCTTTTTGTCTATGCCTGTATGCAGATCAGTATTCTAACAAAACATTTGTTTTTGCAGTTAACTGGTGTGCCACTGAAAAGACAATGTTCAAGTGAAAACTCTCTTTGTAGTAGCCGTGAACTAAAATCTCCTGGAAAACGCCACAAGATTTGGTCTGGGATTTATAAATAAAACGGATGAAAAGTATCAAATAGCTTTTTTCATGTTGACCAACTCTAGATCTTAGATAATATTAATTATGTATAATGTAAGGAGAAATAAAACAATAAATTATTACCTTATAGATCCTAGAAGAAGACTCACAAAGTTAACTGCATAGTTCCTGCCCAAAAAATGCATAACAACTATTGAGTCAGGTTTGTATCAAAATTCATATAAATGCATGCAATCTTATTGAGGGTCTCATAATACCTGTACTCGGGACTGATTTACTTTTTTTGTTTTGAAGTACCCAGAGGCCAAAAACACCCTCCGTTCCAATTCATAATACCTATACTTTACACAATGTATTTGATGTATGTGTCAGTTAGCATGATAACTTGAGCGTTTATTCTAAAGAGTTTGCAAACCAGCATGATCAAACTATGGGCATTGGGCACAGGGGATTTTTTGGGGATTTTATGGGTTAAAAATTGGGTTTTCCTCCCACTTTTGACCCCAAAACTTAAAATTTCTCTAAACCATTTTGTAGACCTTGAAAAGGATATAATTTAGTACATTCAAGTGTTGTTGTATGCCTAATAGTTAGGGAGAAAGATAAAAAAAAAACTTAAATCACTTCCCGCTTTTTGTATAAAAAATAAATAAATCGTTGAAGTTTATTGCTTGTTTATGGATACATTATATTAATCAAATTCAGCAATTTGTTTACTTCGTACTATACCTTATTGACAATATAATTATATAATTAAAATTACATCTCAATTACCTTTCCTGTAGCAGCAAGCCTAATTACTCATCAAAATTAATGATAACCACCAGATCATTTTGTCGCTCCTTGTATATACAATTGAAACAGTTTGAAGAAAATACATCAATTGCCAGGTGAATAATTTTTATAAATAGAACTGAACTCACCATAGGTAAGTAAAATACATTATATAATATTATAATGTAGTTCAAAGTTTAGTATTTCCACCGACTTCAACTGCAGACCCCCCCCCCCCCCCACGACCAGCACAAAAAAAAAGGTTTGCAAAAACGTGAATCTAATTGAAAACTAACGAACTGTAAAAGGATGCCTTTATCAACCTAACAATAACATACAAGTATTATTATTGTGACGATGGTAGGAATAGTCTAAATACCCCAGCTGCAGCAAACCTGCAGACCTGAGACTAAGCGAATTTCCATATTTGTCGATTTGATTTTCACTTAATAAATAATAACATTAGGTTTAGAGTAACTCGGTTTGCTGCTAGAAGGAGGGTCATAAAGTGTGTGTTTTTTTTAGTTAAATATCAATAGCTTAGTACAAAATAAATATATTTACCAAGTTTGATCAAAATACAGGGTTATTACAAATGATGTTCCTGATTTGGATTGTAAATATTACTGGATTAATTTGGTTTAAGACTATTTCTGTTGGTACGATTGGAAAGAAAATCTCATAAAATTTTATTTACATTGGTTTGGGTGTAAATCAGCTGTTTATAAAGTCGATTGTTGTCAGTGTTGTGTAATGGCTGAATTTGAAGACAGGAAAGCATTTTGTGTGTTGGATTATCACATAACCAGAGTGGCATTAGTGTGCAACGACACTATAGAGCAAGATTTAATGAAGCTCCTCCTAGCAATCACTCTATTCGCAAGTCAAGAGAAACGGCTGCATTTGTAAAAAGAAATCAACTGGAAGGCCATCAGTGAGCAATGAGGTTGTAGAGCAGGTAAGGGAAAGTTTTACCCGTGGTCCACAGAAATCTACTGTCAAATGAAGCAGGGAGCTTGGTTTACCACAATCAACAGTTTGGAAAAGTCTACGTAAACGTATAAAATTTAAACCTTACAAACTTCAGCTGCTCCAAGCATTGAAACAAAATGACAAAGTTTTAAGACTTTCTTTTTGTGAGAGCATGCAGACCTTGCTGGAAAATGAAAACTTTGCAAAACTGTTAATCTTTAGCGATGAAGCAACATTCCACTTGTGTGGTAAAGTGAAAAGACAGAATGTGAGAATATGGGGCTCAGAGAACCCGCACGCTTTACTATTGAGCATGTGCACGGAAAGTCAATGTGTTTTGTGCTGTCGCCTACAATAAAGTGTACGGGCCTTTTTTCTTTATTGAAGAAACGATAAATGGACTATTTTTTTGGACATGATGACAGAATGGCTTCTATCGCAACTAGAACAAGATTTTGAAAATTTCATTCTGCAGTTAGACGGCACCTCCACATTACCACTTGGATGTTAGGATTGAACTCAGCAATCAGCTGCCTGAGAGATGGATCGGGCGCGCTGGTCCAAATGATGGCGCACTCTTGAACTGGCCTCCAAGATCTCCGGATATCACTCCCTGTGATTTTTTTTTTTTGTGGGGCTACATCAAAGACAGAGTGTACACACCACCATTACCAGAAAGCATACCCGAAATCCAGCAACGGATCACTAATGCCATCGAATCAATCGATCAAGACACTCTTACCAAAGTGTGGCGAGAGCTTGAGTACAGGATTGATATCTGTTGTGTCACCAGGGGTTCCCATATCGAACATTTACAATTCTGAGTATCTGTAATAAAACTTTTTGAGTTTATCTTAAAATGTATCCATTTTTTTTATGATAAATAAAACCAGGTTTATGCACACTTGAAATCGGGAACTTCATTTGTAATAACCCTGTATATCAATAAACAAGCAAGCCAACAACAAGAGTTTACTTATTCTCCATAAGAATAACATGAGAAATCTTATATATAAAAAACAATTCGGAGTTCGTTTGGTTCTTCTACCCAAACGGGCGACCGATTTTCATGATTGAGGTCTCAAATCAAATTGAAGGAATACACACACAGATTTGCCATCAAAGCATCGGCTCGGCATATGATTATCTATAAGTGTCTCACACGGTAAACGAAATTTGCTGTCCATATACTCTACCATAGATAAAACCATAGATAAAACATGGTTAGTCTATGATTTACCCATACGGTACTTTCCTGTTAAAGGGAACATTCATTATTATCGATGATTTTTTCTCGATATATCGATATTAACAAATTGAAACATATCAGCTGACAACTACGCGATAAATATTGTTCAGTATCAACAAACAATAATGAAATGAAACTGATCTAAAAAAAAATAACCTAACATAACTAACCAAACTTGCTATAACATTTAAAAATTCCGTGTTTAACTTGCCTTTTCTATTATCAAACCCAAACGGAATTTTTAAATGGTCCAGCACGTTTGGTTGGTTATGTTAGCTTAGAATATTTTAGCCCAAACAAGATCAGTTAGTTGTCGTCAATTTGTAATGGATCGGAAAATAAAAATATCGATATATCGAGAAAAAAATCATCGATAATAACGAATGTTCCCTTTAACAGGAAAGTACCAAACATACTGTACTCCCTTAGTAGATTTCTCATCCTAATGGAACAGCTGAAGCTGAAGACAATTTTATTGTTAGTTCTGTACGGTTTATGTAGAGGTCGCGTTTTGTTTACAATTCGTTTCCCGTTAATACAGTCATTTAAAACCTCGTTTAACCAAATAATACGATCTAATCATAAACAATGAATTGTCCCCTAGTTATTTAACCAAACAGTTAAGCATAAATCAAGAAATTAACCTTAAAATAATAGAAACAAAATTTCGTCGACACTAGCGCCCAGTGTGGCATACATGAAATAGGCATGAAAAACGAGCTTCAAAATATACAATGGGATGAGAAGTCTACTACCATAGATAAAACCATAGACTAACCAACACAAGTAGACTTCTCATCCCATTGTAAATTTTGAAGCACGTTTTTCGTATCTAGTTCATGTACGTGACACAAAGGCGCTAGTGTCGATGAAACTTTGTTTCCATTATTTTAGGGTTAATTTCTTGATTTGTGCTTTACTGTTTGGTTATATAACTAGGGGACAAGTTATTGTTTATGATTAGATCGTATTATTTTGTTAAACGAGGTTTTAAATGGCTGTAATAACGGGAAACAAATTGTAAACAAAACACGACCTCTACATAACCGTACATGAACTAACAATAAAATTGTCTTCAGCTGTTCCATAAGGATGAGAAATCTACTAAAGGAGTATGTTTTATCTATGATAAAACATACTACTCTTCTCTACTCCATGTAGTGTAGCTCTATGTCGGTCTTATGGGAGTTAAATTTACTTTCTCTTTGCTGAGTTCGTTTGGCTCATCTACCCGACCGATTTTCATGATTTTGTTTTTAAAAGTATTTATTTACAATCTATTCTTATTCCATACTAGAAGAATATAAGTAAATTTCATGACTATTTAAACATGGGTTAGTTACACCCCATCAAGTGCACTAACATACAAAAACTTATAAAAAGTTTCTCAAAAAACGATTTGGAAGGGAAGGTCTATTGGATTAACTCTTTTGAGCCTATAGACCTATATGTAGCTTCACTATTATCGATGAGGTTAACTAACTGCCAGGAAATTTGGATGGCTTTCTAATTTTCTTTGATATTTTCTTTTCGTTTTTTTATTTCTTCTCTAATATAGGGTAATTTTGTATCTTGATGAATAACTTTATTTGTGACAAACCAAGGTGATTGTAAAATCTTTCTTAGTGTTTTGGATTGAAATCTTTATGAACTATTTCTGTTTGAGTTTGAAGTGGTTACCCAGAGTTGAATACCGTAGGTCCAAATAGGTTTCAAATATAATTTTGTATAAAAGTACCTAATTTATATTCAACAAAATTTAAATTAAGTCGTTTGTTCCAAATGTGTGAATGTCATAAGCCGTCTGTCGAGATGCATACCAAGGTACTTAACTTCGTTGGATTGTGGAAGCATGACATTATTCAATGTTACTGGGGTTGGCAAGTTCTTGTAGACATAGTAAATGTAACTTGGACGGATTTTGTTTCATTTACTTTGATTTTCCAATTCTGTAGCCACTGAGACAAATCGTCTAATGCAGCCTGAAGTTTTGATGATACCAGAATAGGATCCTGATTTGAGGATAAAAAGGCAGTGTCGTCTGCAAATGTTATTGCGACTGCAATACCCTGGGGAGTACTTGGAAGGTCATAAGTGAACAAAATATACAAAATAGGTCCAAGAACACTGCCTTGTAGTACACCTGATTCAATATCATGCACATCAGTAACCAATACATCTTGGTACATGTGTATCTTTGAAAAACATCTTTGAAATAAAGCGTTTGGACAAATATGATTTCAACACTCCATAGCCTAGTATGAGGAAGCAAAGTTTTATCTTTGAACATTTTCATAATTGAGGTCTCAAACTGAAAGTATGCACACACAGATTTGCCATCAAGCATCGGCATATATCTATAATCCCACTCGGCTTATATACGTAAACAAAATTTGCTCATTTCTCGGATATTGGGTATATTTATTTTAACGCTGTGGAGCAGCATGGGTCCTCTCTAGTTTAAATTTAATATAGGCCTATTCTTTTAATTTTACCTGTAACCAATAATCGTACAAAAACACTTTATGTACTAAATATTTTTAAGCTCTAAATGTGGTTTTGAGATAAATTTTGGGAAGTTTTATGTTTTGAGAGTAAAAAATTTAAAAAAATTACCACATAAACCCCCGTTTCCATGGTCTGATCGTGCTGGTTAGCAAACACGTTTGAATAAACGCGTAGGTTTACACGTTTGTACAAAATTTCATTAAAATTGGATGATCTTTGCTCGAGTTATCCTGCTAACGGACACACACACATTTATATTTGAATTTGAGCGGATGGTGTTTTTGACCTATGGGGACGTCAAAACTAAAAAGATAATGTTAATCGTTCCCGGGTCCAGTCTTAACATGAGATATACGTTAATAGCTTATTCCCTATATGGGAAGTTCGCTAAAAGAGACACGGAATCCATGCTAATGACAGGATTTATCTTAATCTGAAATTCTACTTAAATCTTAAGAAGTTACATAAAACCACAAAACTATGAACAATTTATATGCTGTTACTTTTCTACACAGTTTTATAATAATTATAAAACTGGGAACGCCACTATGTGCGTATTTTAACCCAAATATGAGTGAAAGATGAGTGGCGTGATCTTGTAGTCTTGTCAGTATATACCCTCTACAACACGTTTTTGGTTAGGTTAAATAAATCCATCACTAAGGCCGACATATTCCTTAGACACAACTGTCAATTAATAACCCATGCAGCTAATGGCAACTAAGGGACCTACAGTTTATAGTGGAATCCGAACTTCACATTTTTGCCTTATTAACGAATTGGTCTAATTATCAGGATAGTACTGCAGATAGTCGTAGTACTCACTAGTGATGCGGACGTTAATCAACACCAGGGAGTATCGCATCCACACAGTGCATCTCTATAAATGTCCACAATTCGTGACCTCCTAGTAGCTGGATTACGATGACGCTACCGTTTGATTTATGGTCATTCATACCAAGAAGCTCGCGGGTAGTGAGCTCTAGAGGTAGAGCACGGGACATAGGTCCCTGAGGTCCCGGGTTCATATCCCGCCAAATCACCAATGGATTGTATCCAAGATCCAAGTCATAATGTTTGTATTTAAACATAGGTGTGATACTCACGTCATAGGCTGGCATCATTCAGATTGCGAACAGAAAATCACCTGATTGTAACTGTCAGGTGACTGTCATATACGTAACTGCCATATACGTAGTAAGTACAGTTTATACCGTGCACTGTTTACGTGTATTTAAAAAAAAAATAGTAATATGGGATTTGCAAACTGTGTGACGTCAGCATATGATGGGAATATCACACCTACTTTTTTCCTTCCACCATTATGTAAACCAAACTCGTGTTGCATTTTCATTTTTTATAGTATTACTTAATATTTATTCTATGACTTAACGTTCATCGCCTTTGTACAGATTTGAAGAGAAGAAGAATTTAAAAGCATTAAGCAAGAGTGCAGCTGCTCTGCTTTTGCTTCACTGTTCACTTCACTTTAGTAGAAAGAAACAGAATGTGAAACGTGAAAGTATAATATTAGGTATTTTACAAATTACCTTCTCAAAATAGCAGTTATATTTTAACTATACATATAGGATTAGGACACCAAGATACTTAATATTTATGGGTGAGTCCAGTTTTATGTTATGTGATTTAAATCCTTCCAAAATAGTGATAGTACATTCTAATCATCAGTTGCTTACTGTCATGTTGATTGCGGTGTGGCTGGAGACTAATGTTTAATGTTACGGGTAATCGTTGAAAGTATAAGATGATTAATGTCCATTATCCAAGTGGGTTGGAGTATTTTACCAGAAAAAACATTTCGCAATCTTATTACACTGCACTGTTACCTCATTCTGTATTAACTTATGTTGGTCAATCCTAACCTAAATAAGTATCAAGGTCTAACTTAGCCTAATTTGAAAGTAAGTTACCTGTGAGCACATCGTTGTCTATGTTTTTTTATTCCTAAAATCTTAAATGTTTATTTGCCTGCATTTCTTTTTAATATGAATCTAATGGGTTATGATATTCATTTAAGGGTAATCAACGGTGTTGCAGGCTAGGCTTAGTGTGTAACTTTTGATTGACCTAGTAGACTGGGTACAGTTTCTTAACTGGGCTGGTACGCTAATATCGAATGAAACTATCGATTCGATTAGTAAACCTTCATGCGATTTTTTCACCATCAGCAAGTTTGGTTGGTTAGGTTAGGTTATGATAGCTTTAAGTTATTTTATAATAGATATATATATAAATATCGATTATTAATCAGTATTTTCAATTTGATAGTTTCAATCAATATTAGCATAGCCCAGTTAATCAAATCAAATCAAATCAAATCAAATCAAAGCTTTATTTTCCAATAGACATTACAAATGCATGTGGAATGGTCAATGAAGGTATTATGTTGGGAAACATTTGTCAAGGAAGAGTACAATAGATGTAGAGTACAAGGTCAAATCAAAATATACAAAGATAATATAAAATACATGCAGATGAGGATAACTATAAGAGAAAAAAAAAGTACAAGAAACTGTACCCATAGACTGTCAACTTAAGAACATTCTTTGTTAGTCAAGGCTACACAAGTTATTTTTCTATTCTCCACCCAGGGGCAAGCTTTTGTTTGAAATAAGAAAGGCTAAGTTAAGACATTGGGCGATTTCTTGGGCTACTCTATTTGAGTTTTCACTGTAGCTAAGTTAAGTTAGTTGCTTATAAAAGAAACTAGGGCCTACAAACTAGCCTTGGTCAGATTTACTGTGATAACTTAAGGTCATTCAATTTCAGTTATGTTAAGCTTTTCCAATTCATTTCATGCTATAACTTGGGCTGGTGTCAATTTTTTCTCATTGCAAAAAAGTGGCTAAGAATCCCAAAGTTACAATGACTATTAAGTTAAAAGCTCAACTCGTAGTAAGCTAACTTACTCTGGTTCTCATTAACTTAGTTTAATACACAAGGTGCATACAAGGTTGGTTTTATCACATTTAAAGTTGCTTAAAGTCTAAACTAACATTTGTGTCAAATAGCCTATTTCTCATAAACTATTTTATCGTCTAGTAAGCCTTTAGACACTTCTTTCTTTACAGAAAATCATAATGGTCATCGTGTACCATTATTGAGAAGTGGGCCAGTTTTAAGTCAACAGGTGAGTTAAAATCTGTGGCTATAAAAATTGTTTTTCTGTGATTACTTAGGCCTATACATTTGCGATAACGGTTAAGCTAGCATACTCATAGAAATATATGGGGCCAAGCTTGGATTCAAAGTAGCCTTACTTACCTGACCTTTCTTAGGTACTTCAAATCAGATTAAGTTATGATAGCTTAAAAAAAATAAAGGTTAATGCAAGGGGGTAGGCCTATACAAGTCAAATCAAATCAAAATAGGCTATATTAATATTGTGCTCAGAAAATCTGTTGGTATATATAGCGTCATTAGTCACCTCCGATTTATACACAACTTACCAGTATCTTAGGCCTACTGTAGGCCTAAATTTGATATAAGTTCAACTGAAACTTAACTGGACCCTGCCAGATAAATAGGCCTACACTAAAAAAAAGTATAGTTCTAGCCTACCTTTTGAAGAATACAGCCTAACTTACTTCTTTATTGTATTATTAGTAGGCAGGCCTCCTACCCTATGAATGTAAATAAACAAATACCCTATTAAGTTTATTGCATATTAAATTGAGTATTTTTTAATCCCTTAACTGCTAAAATAGGCTACAGCCTCCAATGATTCTAAGGCTAAAGTGCGCGAGCAGGACTAAGTAAGCTTTTGAAGTTAAATCAAAATAACCTTTTTTACCCATTTTTACTTTTTAGGCCTATAGTTGTAATTGTTGTTGGTCCATTTAATTTAAATTAAATTTGGTGTGCCTCTGGGCTGATATGCTATGAATACATTAATTTCTTTAACACACTTGCTACTGTTGCGTAATAACAGGTTTTTGCCAGGAGCGGGAATGGCCATTGTGCTAAGAGAGGCAATGAAATGTGTAGATTCTGTTCCGTCCAATAAAAGTATCTAGCAGCAACACAAAAATGTTGCTTATTACTGTGTGAGTGCATCGTTGTGGGCAGAAGAGGATAAGATAACTTTTAAAGGCCTTTTTTTACCTGTGGTTGCCATTGTTAAGTTACTCCAAAATTAAAATTTCTAAAATAGCCTGATTGTATATCATTTAGCATTCTAATAAACCTAACATCGTACAAAGTTGGTTTGTTATCTGATGTATTCATTGGTAGGTGTACTAAAAAAATACTTAGCCTATAATGAACCTCAAACTGTGATTCCTTTCTTGAAAGACTTTTTCATTTATAGGTAATATGCAATCCCAATAAGTCCGAGTTAATTAAGGGTTAGTGATAATAAACTATACTCAGTGCTGTGACTCTTAGCATTTCAGGTTTGACTGTAGTGTGATTTCAGGCAATGGCACCCTCAATAAATGACACCAACAATGAGACAGCTGACGTCCAAACCCTTCTGCGGCAATGGGAAGAAGAACACCATGCGGCTATGTACGACCCTGTACCCCTACTTACGAGGTATGTGGCCTGCTGATTTTTGACACCTATGCAAGTTTAAACTGTCTTGCTTACTCACATTTATTTTATGTTGTTTTATTATATTTAACACGTTCAGTGCTGACTACATCAATTGATGTAGTCGTGCCACGAGCGCTCCTATCGGCCTACATCATTTGATGTAGTTGCGCAACCCTCACTACATTAGTTCAGTATGAGCTCAGCCGTTGCCGGGGAACGTTAAAATTGTTGCTAGCCAAGCCTGTAGCTTAGAATGTATTTTGGTGTAGGTTGGTATTAAAATTTCCCGTAAAATCCCGTCTGACAATGCTTTTGTCCCGGTTTCAGAGATTTTCTCTCTTCAAGCCATATTACAAGGCCACTGACTACTGATCCAGGCAGTGCTGCTACCTATGGGTGTTTTAGGGAACTATGTCCAATCTCGGAGTAGCGTAGTACAATCACCGCTGCTCTTTTGTTATTCGTGACATTCAAATATTTGAATGCCAATTGCGTTCGCTGTTACCTGTTGGATGCTTGCTGCACTGAACGTGTTAAAAAAGATCCTAAATAATCAAGATTAGTGATTGAAATGTTATCAGATTAAATTTGTATCTGCAGCCTGCATAGTGCATACCTTGAAACCCCTGTTGGCTATTACAATGCCTTCAGTTTGTTCTGAGTTTGCATAACTTTTTGTGAACACAGAAATGTTCACATTTTAATTAACTTAGATGGCTGTGAATGCCAGTTAAGCATGGATTCCTTAGCCCTACTATGTAGGCTATTTCTTCACTTTGTGTATGCTTCTCTATGTTCACTTAAATGGTTTCATGTTAGATTATTTATTTAAAAATCAATTTAGTTATTAAGAGTGAGGCTATCTTTTTAGCCCAACTTTCCTAAATTAAACAGAACATAACTTTTTGTTTTCAATCTTTCAATCTATCTAGTTATCAGGCCTATTTAATCTGTTTTTAGCAAATGATAGCAGATTGTTAATATTTAACCTACGTAATACACTTCAATATTAACTTTTTTTTTAATTAATTAATTGCTACCCTTAGTCTTATTATTCACTAGTAAAAAAAATTGAACGAGTGAGATATTACGATAGCCTAATTATATCACTGTGATATTGTACCGGTATTAAGGAAGAAAGACATACCGCACTTCAGCACTGAAATGAATGATAAAGCACTCTAACGTCTTATAAGAAAAGAATACTTAAAATGGAAATTCATTAATTTGCAGGCTTGCAGAACTGATAGAAGCTGAAACTGACAACTACAACAAAATGGATCCAGATCCGTTTGACGAGAGGCATCCAAATCGGGCAGATCCAAACTGTGCTCTTGGCCACATGCTTAAGGTTCTCTTCCGCAAAGACAGTTTCATGAATAAGGTAACACATTTTTTGTCATTCTAAATATAAAAAAATACTGTTATTTTTTAATAGCCAAAATGGTAAAGTAAATTCAAAGTAATTGAATTACAGGATTTTAAAAGTTAGAGCCTGCTGACTAAAAAAAACTTTTCTCCAAATTAAGAGTAGGTACGTACTGTAACATTTTTTTACTGTAGGCCTACATACCGGTAGACATACCTACTGGTATGGTAGAGTGCTTGGAGACTAATTCTTTGATACTTCAAAGAATTAGTCTCCAAGCACTCTTGTGAGGGATTTAGGCTCCTTTTATACTCTGCAGCGCGCCGTTGTGTTTGATGGCCAGAGCCGCATGTTCGTGTGGCGACCACGGCATCAGTGCTACCAACTTAAGAATTTCTATATTTCCTTCAATCTTAGTAGGTAGGTTCCATCATTTTTAATTCTCAAAACTTGCAAACTGATGTTTAGAAAAGAAAAACGAAAGCACCTGCCACACCGACAACAGAAAGATAAATGGGGGAGGCAAGGCAGTACCGTGTTGGGCTGAGCTTGTTTTTATCAGTTGGCAGCACCTGACAGCGCCGATGCGGCATGCCGCAGAGTATAAAAACTCCCATAACGCCATGCACCTAGAGGCCCCATGTTTCTGGGACTCGTAGGTCTCCGTTGTGCATCTAGCCAGCCGCAGCGACATGCCCCTGCCGCTCCAGAGTATAAAAGTATAAATTATTTGACGCTGTTCATTGTATGAAAACTTGTACTGCGAATGAATAAAGAGAATTTGAATTGAAGCACCCATTTAACTCATTGCACTTTCAGGGCCGTCGAACGCAGCGGCGTACGGCTCACCGCAGAGTATACAAGGGGCCTTAATAGTAAAATTATAATATAGTAAATTCTTTGTGTATGATATATACTATATTGTGTCCGGGACTTCTTATTTATGAAATGGTAAAGAAAAAAGCAGAAAAACAGGGGAAAATACAACTTTGAATGTTGTATTTAGGCATATTGTCCAAACTTTGTCGCTAAAACGTTTTTTTAATTTCTTAAAAAAAGGTTAACTGCTAAAAGCAAAATTTAACAAAAATCCAACAATATTTGACCAGGCAAAAAATTAAATACTAGGTATACTGTAAAACTCATATCGCCGTTAGGCTATTCTAACTTCATTCATTTCCCTTCTGTGGGGTCAGGACTTTCGCTGGAACTGTCTATGCAGGCCGAAGATTTGTTAGTAAGGGTTGCAGTCAAATCATGCCAAACCCTATATTATCGTTTTAAAAAGGCCACATAATTTTATCTTTAGTTCCTTTTTTAAACCATCCACCAAACATGTGCACTACCTAGGAAAAAGCTCACTTGTTAAATAGTCCACTTACCATACCTTACCTGGTATGAATTTCCAAAAGTTTCCATAAGCTAAATGTGTGATTTACAAACTGTTGTTTTATCACAGCTGGTGAATGATTACCTCAGAGAGAATTACTACGCTAGGTCGGGGATAACCGGGCGAGACATCAACAAACTGAATGTTGTAGCTTGTCGCCTCATGATAGACATCCTGCCTGGACTAGAAACATCTGCTGTGTTTGAGAGTGTAAGTGATGTTTGTTAATTTATTAATACTGGTATTTGCATTCAAGGATAACCACTAAGAACAACTTTGGGTGGTAAATCTTCTGTGTTCCCTGGTAATTTTTTAATAACGAATATTATTAGAAGAACTAGACCTATTAGTATTGCTGACGGTAAAAGGTAACATTACATTTTTATTTTAGATTAATTTCCAATCCAGGAGACAGATAGTATTACTTAATAAGCCTGGATTTTATAGCTTATTATTTTTTTGAAAAATTAACAATGAGTAAAGTTGGTGACAATTTTGTTTTCTCAAAGGAATTTAAAATAAGTTCGTAGTTTTGACAGCAACATAAACTCTTACACATCAATTGATGGTTACAGCCTACCAACGATGCCTTGGTTCAAAGACTGTTTTCCTGGGCGGAGAAATCATCAGAGCCTCTACAAACATACGCCACGGGGTTGCTGGCTGCTGCTATGGAGGTGCAAGACATTGCTGCAGCGTTCAGGTGAGTCAGTGTCATCACTCAAATATCAGCTCTTCGGTTTAGGCCTATGATACTGAAATCTTTGATAAATCAATGCAGTTGGAATTAGGGATGGACGGGATTGAATTTTTAGTTCGGGACAGGACGGGATGGGATTTTTATTTCCTTCCCGATTTTTGGGACGGGACGGGACGGGATTTTTTCCTGTGGATAAAAAGAAAGTCTTGAGTAGGCCTATTGCGGTTACCAAAAAAGTCAAACGACATCAATTTTTACCGTGGGTGGCACTGATCTATAAAAACAAAAAAATGGTTTGGTTACAACAATTTACAGGTACCTATAGAAACTTGTGACTCGCGGTCACGGTGCGATCGTCAAAATGACCGCGGTCACGGGGTGATCGTCGGTATGACTCGCGGTCACGGCATGATCGTCGGTATGACTCCGCGGTCACGGGGTAGTGACGTAATTTTCCTGAAGGCGACACATGGGAAATTACGCCACCTATACAATAAACAAAGTCCCAGGAATCGCACGAGTCGGGTTGCGGGGATTTTCCCAGGAGTCGATAGTGATTAGCCTAAATTTGATAGCCCTGCTTATCAGAGCTCGAGAAGAACGTAGCAGGTTACCAAACACCACACTTAAAATCACCACTCTAGCAGGGGCTTGTGGGGAAATTGGAAATTTTGACTTGACTCTGTGGGCAAATATCTAGGTGACGCTCTACTAGCTACTTCACGAGACAACTAGTAAACTAAGTCACCAACTGTTATACTTAATTAAATAAGTTGGTTAAAACGTATGGCCAGTTCTGGGAGTCAGACCTAGCCACCTATAGTTTCAGTGAAGTTTTGTTCGCGAAAACTGGTCGAGTAATATACAAAAATCTGTAAGTTGATTACGAAACTTACCCGATGACGAAATTATAACAAACTAGGTTCCTGCGCGTTCACTACAACACCTATACATTCAAACTTAAGCTTTCAGAGCTTGCGATACGAATTTGCACTCTTGCTGAATTTTTGAGAACGACCAAAACGAACAAACTTACAAAAATCCGGGAATCAGAATGACAATCCTTCTCTCTTCTCCCTTCACCTTCCTCACAATTTGGGACGAAGGTTAACTCGCTCTCCGATTGGCCAGCAGGACCGAAGTCAGCTGAGACCCGTGCCAAGGAAGGCAGGCGCATGACAGCTTTAAAAAGCTGTATAGCCGCATACCACTCAAAAGGTGGCTCCGACGCCTTATTTTCTCCCGTAGCCTGCCCCAAACATAGTCGAACAACCAGATAACAACTAACACTGACGTCGTCTGCGGTCTTGGATTTAGAGGTTAGGTACGATGTCAGTTTAGTGTCGCGACTAGGCTTGACCAACAGCCAACATTTGGCTGTTTAATTCTCGTTGTAATTTATTGTACGAATATTTAACCCCCCTACATATTTAGCCCGTTACAGGGTGCGTCGGTATGACTCGCGATCACGGCATGATCGTCGGTATGACTCGCGATCACGGCATGATCGTTGGTATGACTCGCGATCACGGCATGATCGTCGGTATGACTCTCGGTCTCGGCGGGATCGTCGGTATGACTCCGCGGTCACGGCGCGATTGTCGAAATGACTTCGCCTCCTGCGTTTGCGGAACATCTCTCGCGATAGGGGAATATTGAAAATATTTTTTTCCTGAAAATTTCCCGAATTTTCGGGACCTGTCCATGCCTATTTGGAATCCAATAGCCTGTCTGTAAGTAGCCTATAATTAATTAGAAAATCAATTCAACGATTTAATTGGATTCAAAATTACTCCACTTTACAAGTTCAGCACTTTGCAAATTAATGATAGAACACTACAGCAGACTCATCTGCAGCTGCTTGGGTTAACCACGTTTGCTCGGGCAAAAGTAGGTTTTCGGGTGATCCGCCTGAATTTTAAAACTGGCTGGATTAACTGATCTCTTCTAGGAATCTAGAGACTTCCATTCCCATCATTGCAGTAATAAAATATAATTATATCCATGCAAGTCTAATTTTTTTATGAAACTGATTTTTTTTAAATAATTTTGTTCTACAACACATTAATATTTTGTTTATTAATAATAGTCAATGGGGTTAAAATTCTACATTGGAGGAATTTTCTAAAAAGCTAATTCCTATTTACAAGAGTAAAAATGTGCAGTACCTACCATAGTAGGTAAGTTACTGCATATACCATTACCTATATAATATTATAATATTATAAGAATATTATAACAAGTAGGTATATGTTACATATTATGTTACAGATAAATCAGTACAGCAGTTACTTTGCATAATTAATTTATTTATTGTACTCAAACAGTATATTTGGTAGTAAAAAATTACCAAACATAAAAACTATGCAGGTTTGATTCCAATGTTGAAACAATCGCACGTTTTGAAAGTTTGAAATGTTAATAAAAGCTAATGAAATAAATTCAATGTTTTTAGGGAACAAAATGGTCGACTTGTCCCATTAATGTTGGAACGATTGCATGCTTTGCAAAGTGATTTCGGCAAAGATAAGAAGCACAACTCTAGTAGACCATTCGCTCATCTAAATAACTTGGAAAATGGGCTTGTGAACCACAACGAAAGTACACCAAAGAAAAGAAATTCTTCTGTAGGTAAGTATTCTGTACAATTTATTATAGTGTTATGCTTTTTAGCTACATAGTCAATTAGTCATGTACAATATATTTTATAGTATTTTGCTACTAAATAACTTATTGTTTCTCAAAAAATCCTAAGAGGTATGAATAAAATCTTTTATGGAATTTTTGAAATCAAATATTCTCATACAGATTCAACTTTCTGCCTTGAAAAGCATTAAGGTTTTTTAGCTCAAGCAAGTGAAGAGTATGGGTGCATGATTGCATCTCTTATTTAAGCAAGCTTAACTTATTTTTGAGTTGTTACTCAAGGTTTATTGGATTTAAGATTTGGTTTTGTCTCTCATTTACCGGTACTGATAATGATACTCAGAAAATGGTCCCTAAACAAAACACAGATAGTTCATCCTTATTAGGATTTTTAAAGGATTGATTAATAAATTGATTGCTGATTTATCATTGAGCAATTAATAATCTATTGAGACTGACGTTTTATCTATGATGTAAATGTTAAATAGGTATCAAACAAATTTGTATTATCATTAAGTCAATAATCTTGAATATATTTTTTATACATTACATCTTGGAAAATAGTAAAAAAATATTTATCTTTATATAGTTACTTCAGTAAAATATGGATTAATTTGAATAACACTTCCATTATAGTACTGATGTAGGTACAGAAACGGTTAAAAGTAGTAAATAATTTATTTAAAAATAAAAAAGTGTGGTTTTGGTACAGCAAATTTATCTCCTCCACCACCAGACGAAATATCAAAAAGCTGTCAAGAAACTCCGTCAAAAATGAATGGGCCCAAGAAACCTTCAGAATCAGGTGAGTACAGGATTGAGTTTGACTTTTAAACCTAAAGTTTACCATTATCTTAAAGCCTATAATTTTTATGTACAGTTCATAATGTATAGTAGTTAATTTAAAGTGACTTTCATGCCCACCAACATACAGAATAACTCTTCTTGTAATCAATATCATTTAGAGGGGGGGGGGGGGGCAAGCTGAGCTGGTATAGTGGTAGAACGTGGGTCCTTGAGGTCCTGGGTTCAAATCGTGCCAAATCACCAATGGATTTCATCCAAGTGATAATTCCTCAACCCCTAGGTCTAGCCCAAAGTAATGTGAAAAACGATCCTGGGTTCATGCCTAGTGTCCTAGGACAACAAAAATCATTTAGTGGGTTAACAATTATTTCTGTGTTGTACAGTTATTATGGTACAATTTTATTTAGATGCAGTTTAACCTTATTTTTACACACTCATTAGCCATGATGCTTTGTATAGTTGCTAATAAACTAGCAGTATTAGCTTTATTATAAAAAATTTGGTGTATTGTGCATTTCTCACAGTGTAATCAATACTAATCTGCGATTGCGGCAATATTGTGTAAAAATTTTGAACATCTGAAATCGTTAGGGCACCATCTTTGTTTCTTGTGACCGCGGTAAATTTTGTACATCCGCCGGAATCGTGAGGACTCATTGTTATTGGTTGTGCTCCTCGAATGTAGCAAAATCATTGCACAACTGAAAAACTAAACTGACTTTTTCCATTATTTCTAGATTTTTTTTCTAATAATCAATAAAACTGACTCAAAACCGACCCATCTCTAAATATTAGTGTATAATAAAGTACAAAATCAGTAAATGTTGTGTTATCAGAGGTCCGCCGCAAGAGTGTGGAGGCTGTGTGGGAACCGCCGAGTCCACTGCGGCCTGGCCTCATGTCTCCTCCGCACACGAAGCCATCGCCCTTCCACATCTCTGACTGTAGCAACTCCTCGTGGGCCGAGCTGGAACCGTTCGTCATCGGCAACGTACAGATGTACCCTCCCACACTGGCTACCCGGCAATACTTCATCCTCAAGTACCTCACGCCCATGGGCGAGTACCAGGAGGTAAGATGAATACGTAATTTACTAATAAGCAACTATGGGGTTTAACATTATCAGACAGACATGAAGATGAGAATTGGAAAATATTTCAGTTTTAATCAAACTTAAATTATTTAGACTCATTGCTACTAAATGATTTGATTCTTGCATAAAAATTGCATAATCTTAATATCTGACTCTGTACCCTCTCTTTAAATCATACTGAAATAGGAAATTTATAATTATGCCTGACCATTTTAGCCTACCACTACAATTAATGAGTACAATTTTCTTGTATGTTTTCAGGCACACAGTCATGACATAAAAGAACAAATTGATTTTTTGATGCCTTTTACTAAATACTCATAGAGTTGAGCAAATTACCAAAACCATACTGTATGTTAGTTTTGTTTATTATACATGTGCAATTCATTTAATCATTCACTATAATGTGGTGGTGATATTAAAAGAAAATAATTTCTCCACAAAAATTTACAAATATTGGTTTTGCTGTGTGTTTTAAACTTTCCACGTTTGTTTTACAGTTTCTTAGTCACGTATTTGAAAAGAACGCCTTGGATCTAATTTTACAAATAATGAATCTTCGGGATTCGCGAAACTCAAGACTATCTTTTGAAGCACTCAAGTACTTAGCTGCCCTTCTGTGTCACAAGAAATTCTCAATAGAATTTATCAACATGCAAGGACTTCAGGTACGTAGTATGTCTTGCAAGAGGTGTTAAAGTATAATCTAAAAGTCAGTTACCCAGATGATGTTATAATATCAATTATAATAATACATACATGGGTAAAACTAAATAGTTTTTTCATTAAAACTCATTTACACATTTTATTTGATATAATTCTTGTCCTCTCAAATGTTCTTTTGACAGAGCCAATAAAGGCAACAAGTGTTATGAAAAAACAAACAATTAATGAGTGTGTGCTATATAATAGTAAAATGAAGCTGCTCAAAGTTTTCCTCGATTTTCATGGACAAAATATTAAATTCTCACAGCTTCTGCGTTCACAACCTGCGACCCACCAATCCCCGTCCCAACACTATATCTTGCCTCTCTAATCTGCTCCCTATTGCACCCACTCACACCTCCTGTTCAACCTGACAGATATGGGCAATTTTAGGTAGTGGGAAGATTTGAGTTCCCTCAAGGCAATATTACCGTTTGTTTCACAAACACGGTATTTACAGAGACTACTAGAGGTGCCTAGACCAAGCATTGCAGCTACTGGAGTCTCTATTTGTCTGTACTACCTCGCCTATTGTGAAGACGCCATGGAGCGTGTGTGTCTACTACCTCATCATATACTGGCAGATTTAGTTAGGTGAGTGGTAAATTAAATATATTTAACCAGACAGATTTTACTCCTGAAGGAAGCATAAATTTCCTGGCCTTTATAGTGCTACGAAATATTGTCAATTGAATAAAGATGTTAGGAATCAAACGTTTACAGGATTTTACATCGTTGTATACGTATCCTTAAAATGTTCATGACATTTAATAAGGCATAGTTGTGCCATGTTCAGAGGTATAATTTGTTGTTTTTCCCTTGAATAATGGCAAGGTTGAATGAATAATTTGTAGCATAAACTGCCCCTTGCTGTTAGCTTATGTTCTCAAGGACACCAGGTTCTGGTAATCATTGCCCGTTTGAAAAAAATATTAAATCACTAGCTTAAAGCTATCAATTTGTTTTCAAATTAGTATGTAATTGAGTTGCAATCCTCCATTTCATGGTTTTTTTTTCAATTTCAATAATTAAATGAAGTTTGAAGTTTATTCACTATTTATTTTCCAGTTATTCTCTGTGGTTGTTGGAGTGTTCACATGACTCGGGCCGGTGCCACGCCACGATGTTCTTCGGGTTGTCATTCCAGTTTAGAGTGATTCTAGAAGAGTTTGATAGACAAGATGGCTTGCGGAAGCTGTACAATGTTGTAAGTATCACTGTTCTAGTTCAAAGTTACAGGTACAAGTTGACTGTCAGGCAAATATAGACTTTCCTCATAATGTAAAGTCACCAAAGTGTTTTTACTAAGATAAGTATATAGGTTATATTTTATCCTGCATCGTATACTGAGCCACTCAGTGGCGCTACAGTGTAAAATTCAATTTTGTTTCTTTGTTTCTATACTTTGATAGTTGATGTAACATTTAAGATGCTATTGTTTAAAATAAGCTGTAATTTATTTCAGCTTGGTTGTAAATTAGGTTTATTTAACAAAAATCCGTAGTTTATATCATTACACTCTGTCAGTGGCTCAATAAAACTACGTTAATTCTTTTTCTAAAACTAGCCAGTGACGTTATTGAAAGAATTCAATGTATAGTTCTATCAATAGTCGAAGGAAGTCGTACAACTGAAAAAAAAAACTGTTATTTAATCAAATTTTCTAGATGAGCACGCTGCCAATTTTGGCAGTTGAAGACGATGCAGCGCTCAACGAAGATGAGGAATGTTCGGCACGTCAGATTGTGAGGCATGTGTGTGTTGCGCTCAAACGCTACCTGGAGGCTCATCTGCACATCAAGGCGGAGAATCTGCGTAGACTGCATATGAGAGAGAACACCAGTGAAACCAGTGCCAAGATGCCAGCCACTCTGCCACCGTATAAGGTAAAGCATGTGTTCCACTTGCTATTGGACCATAGCCTCCCAAAAAAACATTGGGAAGTGCAATGGTTTTATCTTGTATCTCTCCTCTTCAAACTTGTGCTTTTTAAAATCAACCTCTGATTACCGTTCCATGTCATATCCACATCCCATTCCCTGTTGTGTAAAATGCAGATAGTTTTTCAACCTCCCTGGCATAAAATGACTAGGATGAGTAGAGTAAGCAGAAACTCTTGTCTTTGCAGAAACCATAAAAGCTACGGTTTTTTTCTCCGTATGAAACTGAAGATAACATTTTTATGAAAGCAAAGTATTTTGTTATTTCTATATTTTGGTATAAAATATTTTTATGGCAGTTCAAACTAAATCTGATACTGTACTTTATAATATCTTCAAGAATCGTCTGCCATTGTTATACTAGTCACGGGACTCCCTTGTTGACTATCGACTATTGCAATTCGATAGATTCATTCAATGCTTCATTTCAACTTACTGTATCGTTATCGAGACGTATTGTTGACTGTTGTAGGAAAATGAAAGTCTGTTAGTAGTCCTCTTGCTAGCTCTGCCGAATGACGATGGTTGTTTGTTGAACATTTGGTTTACGCTGGTCTAACCTATATGAGGTTAGATAGTTGTTTTTTGTAGGAATTGGGATTAAATAAGGCATCAACACAACACAAAATATAATTTATTAAATATAGGTGTAGAAAATCGTGAAGTGGCACTATTTATAACTACTCGACTCGAATTTTCGAGTAGTAATTACTACTCGACTCGAGGTCGAGTATTTGAAAAAACTCGAGTAATTACTCGAAGGTCGAGTACTCGCCCACCCCTAGTATTCACTAAGAAACTGGAACCCACTTATTTACAAATATAAACATCAACAAACTAATGCCAGATGTATATCACTTGTCTTAGGCCTACAAGAGCAGTCCCGAGGAGGTGGCAGAGCAGATAAACACCCTTCTAGACCTGATGACATTCAGAGCCAGCTGGCAGCCTGTAGATGAATTGATACGATTAGGAGGGATCACTCTGCTGTTGCAAGTCATCGCCTTTGCATACGAGTGGAACTACTCCGGCAGGTAAACGAGTCCTTCTTTGACAACACTTTTTTATCCAGTTTTAATTAGAGATATACATGCGTGCGATTCTTGATGAAGCTGAACTTGAGGCAATATTGGTGAAAAAATCTGAAGTTTTTTTTCAAGCTGAGTTTTGCAGATAATTTCCTAATTATAATGCCATATAATATGTTGACACAGTTATTCTTTCCAATATGAAATACATTGTTACAGGGTGTCTAGTAGTCGGGAAAATCGGGAAAGTCGGGAATTAGTATTGAATTTCAAAATGGTCTTGAAAGTCGGGATTTAGTCTTAAATTTGATTTCAAAGTCGGGAATTTTCATGATTTTGCCGCGATCGTCGTCTTGCGTTTACGTAACCGCAAAAGCCAATGATGATGTCTACACGGCCTCGGGAAATGTTCACGATTTTGCCGCGATAGTGGACGACGACGATGACGTTTCCGAAACCACGAAAGACGACTGTGACAGCGGGAGACTACGATGACGTATCCGTGACCGCGGTAGACGACGATGACGTTTCCGTGACCGCGGGAGACGACGATGACGTATCCGTGACCGCGGTAGACGACGATGACGTATCCGTGACCGCGGTAGACGACGATGACGTTTCCGTGACCGCGGGAGACGACGATGATATCTGCTCGGCCGCGGGAAATGTTCATGATTTTGTCACGATCGCGGACGACGACGATGACGTTTCCGTGACCGCGGGAGATGACGATGACGTGTCCGTGACCGCGGGAGATGACGATGACGTTTCCGTGACCGCGGGAGATGACGGTGATGTCTGAACAGCCGCGGGAAATGTTCATGATTTTGCCGCGATCGCGGACGAGGCCGCGGGAAATGTTCATGATTTTGTCACGATCGCGGACGACGACGATGACGTTTCCGTGACCGCAGGAGATAACGATGACGTTTCCGTGACCGCGGGAGACGACGATGATGTCTACACGGCCGCGGGAAATGTTCATGATTTTGCCGCGATCGCGGACGACGACGATCACGTTTCCGTGACCGCGGGAGATGATGATGATGTTTCCGTGACCGCGGGAGACGACGATGATATCTGCTTGGCCGCGGGAAATGTTCATGATTTTGTCGCGATCGCGGGAGATGACGATGACGTTTCCGTGACCGCGGGAGATAAGAATGACGTTTCCGTGACCGCGGGAGACGACGATGACGATTCCGTGACCGCGGGAAATTTTCATGAGTTTGTCGCGATCGCGGACGACGACGATGACGTTTCCGTGACCGCAGGAGATGACGATGACGTTTCCGTGACCGCGGGAGATGACGATGGCGTTTCCGTGACCGCGGGAGACGACGGTGACGTTTCCGTGACAGCGAAAGACGACGATGATGTCTACACGGCCGCGGGAAATGTTCATGATTTTGCCGCGATTGCGGACGATGACGATGACGTTTCTGAGACAGCGGGAGACGATGATGTCATTGATGTCTACAAGGCCGCGGGAAATGTTCATGATTTTGCTGTGATCGCGGACGACGACGATCACGTTTCTGTAACCGCTGCAGTCAATGATGATGTCTAAACGTACGGTACGTGGAAGATTTCATGAAAAAAAAAATTTGCTAGTTAGAATTTTTTATTGCTGCATTATTTCTTTACTTGAAAACACCACATTATCATAATACTACTTTATGACAAAGACAGGGGTTGGTGTAGTATTATTCAGAAAATTTTGTTAAGCTATAACAATTGGTATCGGTATCAAGAATCGAGAATCGATACATTTTGGTATCAACACGCACTAATTGTTGAAAAAACTAGTCTTGAAAAATCTGGAATTAGTCTTGAAAAGTCTGGAATTAGTCTTGAATTTTATAATGGAAATAAACTAGACACCCTGTTGTTACCATTCCCCTAACAAAGTGACATCCTGGTCATTTCCTGGGATCACAACAGAATAGTAAACAACTCTTTTCATTGCGGCGACATAATAATTGTCTCCCACAATAGCAGAGTAATCGTGTACCTAATCTTTGCAGATCCTTTAGCTAATCACATCAATAAAATCTTGCCTGGATTTTCTGACTTGGTACCCCATCATTCAACCTTTAAGTCTAGGGCTGCTCATTTCATGTTTCCGTAATTGTTCACCAAGTTGGTAGATGCCGTTTGCATAAAGGTTTTCTTAAGTTTACCATCTTCAATCAATTATCCGTCAAACCTTACCATTGGCTCTCTATGTGTTTATCAATCACTACTGACTACATTGTACAATGTGTTTGTTGTAGGGCGGAGACTGTGCGTAGTGCTCTAGAAGTGCTAGGTATCTGTGCAGTGATGCCGCAAGTACAGCTGTTGCTGTGTGAGCGTGTAGATCTGCCAGACGAGGTGATGACAGTAGGTCTGAATGTAATCCTGGGTGCAGCAGAGGGTGAGATTGTGGCCGACCCTGACGTACAGAGAGCCGCCCTCGGAGTGCTCATAACCTGTGTTTGCGCCCCCATAGTCAGGGTAATTTATACGCTCACTATTTGTATCTTTTAACTATGTTAAAACCTTTTTTATTATCCTGTACAACTGACTATATAACTGTTTTAATGTGAATTTTAGTGACCATGAAAGGTCTTGTAAATTGTATGGGTGTAGAAAATTTGTAAACATTGCCAACAGGCTATGGTTTAGTGTCCATGGCTAAAAAATCTTTTTGGGATGTTTTCAATATATTTATGATCGATAAAAAATATTAATTGTATCAGACTTGATAATATTGAAGAATCATCAATAGGCATTTTTAGCTAAATATGAAAGTAGGGTGATTGTAGGATGGACTGAGGTGCCTTTTCTTATCAGTCCTCGTATATCAGTACACAGGTGCTATGTTAGTTGTGTATCCCACAGGAATTGTAGTTAATGTCTCTGATACATGGTAATGTATGTTTTTAGGTTGGTGGCATGATTGCCAAGTTCTCATCATCAGGTTCAGTAAAGAAACGTACCTCAAATGTTTTGGGCAGTGAAGAAGTGATCGAGAAGATGTGGGACTGTGTCCGATCTAACAACGGGATCATGGTAATCTTTAACCACGATTCTTAAATAAGAAATCACTTTCTATGTGTAAAAAATTCCATGTTGTCTTTTTAGCTATTCATTTGTATTTATTTTTAATTTTTCTTGTGGACCTAAAATAATGAAATGATAAAAAAATGTAACCAAACAGTTTTATTTTGTTATTGAATGTCATGTCCAGAAATTCCAATAGAGAACTACCCAAAATTACAAACAAAAAAATCCCAAAAAATTATTGATTATTGGGGGGTTGGCCCAAATTATTGAGTAAACTGAAACACTTTTACTCCATCTGGTATTTTCTCACAGATATTAATTATATTTTTAACCACACTTTTACCTTGAATATTGTAGATAATTACGTATAATTTGCTAACCGTGTCTGGTAAAGCTATAAAAAACCTGTAAATTGCATCTTATATTTTTTGTGTAGATTTAGTTGTAAATAAGTTTTACATTTTTATTGTTTGTTATTAAAATTTTGGCTATTATTTAATCTATTACACTTCACAATGTATACAGTTAATAACTACTGAAGCTTAGTTTGAAATTAAATATTTTACAATCAGGAATTAAGAATTAATTTGAATGAATAACTCCAATTTATATTTTTCCATTGTATTTAAAATTGTATTCTTTGGAAATAACGACCAACTCAACTGTTTGATTGTGTGTACAGGTTCTGCTGACTCTGATGATGGTCAAGACACCCATCACTGACGCAGACTCTATCAGAGGCTTGGCTTGTAGAGCTCTGGTTGGTCTGGCTCGCAGTGAGACTGTCAGGCAGATCATCAGCAAGTTACCACTATTCAGCAACGGCCTGCTGCAGAGTAAGTCAACACTGAACATCTTCCCTGTAGCTGTCAATGCCTCGTAAAAGAGATTGATATTAGATATGTAGGATTAGATGATAGCAGCTATCTTACCTTAGAAGTACAGGTTGGCCATAGATAACGTAGCTATACGTCCCGCTTTACAGCAAGTTGTCCCCGCAATCGGCGTGGGACGCCTAAATGTCCCGCTTTGGAGGTCAGACGTTTGAAATTGTATATAGAATATGAAATTTTGCCTTTCCACACTAATTTTTAGTTCATGTAAGAATAATAGGTAATAATTTTTAGGAAAAATAAAAAAAAACCTATTAGCTCATTTAGTTATCTGTACAACAAACAAGTCATCGATCGTGCGAGTTTGACTTTATTCGTTAACGCTTGTCACTAAAAAAGTAAAATTTTTTTCTAACTAAGTGCTTAAACGTCACCGACATCTACCCGCCATATGTAAATTTGTTTCCTTTGCTCAGTTCCAGCTGTTTACGTGCACTTGGTAAAGTTATCCTGTTTTGAAGAGATTTCTAAGTATGGATAAGGTCCGTAATTTAAATTCATGTTTTTATTTTTGAGCACCCTAATCAAATAGGTTATAAATAAACCCAATCAAAATACTAATTTATGTTTAAAAATTATGTCTAGATAGCATAAAAATACTACAGTTATTATTTTTCATAACCCACCCGGATCCCTTGCCTAGCAGTGGGGTGGGGTGTCCCGTTTTGGAGTCCAAAAAATATGGCCACATTAGCCATAGAACATGCAGTTAAATATAAAGTAATAAATAAAAAGTAATAAATATACAGTATTTATAAGGTAAGCTAGTTGCTATCCCTTTGTTCTAAAATCACAATACTGGCCTAGAGCCTTTCCCAAAAACGTATAAGGGGTTTATTTTTTGAAAGAGAAAATAATTTCTGTTTGGAATAGGCTATGTTACTATAGAAGACAGACAACAAACTGGTCTAGTGGTCTTAGAATATACTCTCAGGCAGTTTATGACACATGAACAGCCCACAACATGTCAAACATTTTCCTGAAGTAATCGGATAAGCAAAATATCAAACTTAGAAGATTGTAAACTTGTGTGTGTCATCAACAGCTGGGAACTCTTTTCTTTTTCTTATATGAATTTGTTGGTATCATATCCCTCTTCTTAATAATTTTGATAATAACTAAATAAGCCATAGTGATAACTGTAAACAATCTCTCGCTTACATATCTGTTCTCGTAAAATAGGATACTATTTGTAAAATATGACAAATTGTTATTGTTTCTTTTGTTGTGTTGTTGCAGATCTCATGAGGGATCCAATCCTTCAAGACAAAAGACAAGAGCACGTTATGTTCCAGAAGTATGCATTAGAACTTATGGAACGAGTTTCAGGAAAAAGTAAACCAAATGGAAATGAGTTGGAAGTGTCTCTTCAAAACATACACAGAGTATGTATGTTTCAGCTATATGCTATAAGTTAGGTGTCCCTTAAGTAAACAGGTACCTAAAGAGTTCTATGGGTCAAATTAAAGAGAAAATAAATTTTTTTTTCCCCAAAAACGCTTTGTTAAGCCTACAAAATCATTTTTATTTTTCTACTTTTTTAATTGATCTTTATGAAACTTTTTATGTATTTTAAGATAAAAGTTACCTATGTTAGATTTAAAAAAAATAAGTTGGGGTTCAGTTTTAAATTTCAAAATGACAGCCATTTTATAGTTTGTTTTTTTTTACCTAAATTACTAACATATGGCCAAAATTTTGAAAAAACATTACGAGAACCAACACTTTTTTATTTTACATTTACAATTTCCTATCGAACAACACCAAGTCAAAAACTGAATGACAAATATCTGGAATATCATGACTTTTGATGTGGAATAAGACTAAGCTAGTCAGGGTACGTCTCACAACTAAGGCTCAATCATCCCTATGGGTCGTCGTTTTACAGCCGTAGATGACATTAAATAGGGCTATTTACGTAGCTAAAAGCACTAAGGTTGAGTTTGAGAAAATTTTCGGGGACTGAAAAAACACTGGCACTAGTGCATAACCTAACATCTAGCCTACATCAGTGTAGACAAATAAATGAATTAATTAAGCAATTAAAACTCTTGTAATTTTTTTAACACGTTTTGAAGCTCAGTTGTGTGAAACTTTCCTTAATTTTATTTTAAAAGTATTTAGCAACACTGTGTTCGTTTGACAGGCCAACGTGATCGCGCAAACACACATCCAGTTCAACGAACAACAGCTGTTCCAGCTGATACATCAGCATCTGCTCAGCCATGGGATGGCAGAGTCTGCGGCTACATTGCAGCGGGAGGCCAACATACCTGCCATGAAGCCTGTCAACACTCCACTGCCGGCCCCCTTTACCTACACACAGCACATTAGCACCCCTGTGCGGGTAAGGATGTGTTTAATAAATACAGATTTAATTTAGAATTTTGTAAGTTTTATAATTATGATTGAGAGAAGCATTATTTTAGTTCGTGGAGTAAAATGGGCTGAAGGCCTATGGGTGTAATTTATTCAAACTTCCTATGTTAAAGATTTTTGAAAACCTGAAATGTGTCAAGGATAAGGAATAGTGACTTTTAAAAAAAACCCTTTTTCATGCTTTGGTTTAATCAAATTCATATTAAGGGATGGTTATAGAAACCACATTCATTTAAAACCAAGATGTCATTTGTTCTAAAAAAAAATAACATTAAGCACAATAACTGACGTTGCATAATTGGATTTAATTGAATCTTTGTCTGTGGATTGAAGTAGACATTCATTTTGATGATAAAGTCATAGCCAGTTTTAGTATAAGAAAGAACCTGAAGCCTCTGCCTTTTTACTCACAGTCTAGTAGATTGTTGTCGAGCTATGTTAAATAGGCATACAATTTTAAAATATAATTGTATTGACAACTGTCCAATTTAGTTGATATATTTGCAGGGTCGTACGTCGCTGATGAGTCCACACCCGCTACAGAAGGTTGTGATGGTGAGCAACTCCTCATCTGACCTTGCCTCTCCCTCCACTAGTCCGCTAGGAGCTGGCTACAGTGTCAGAGGAGGGGCTTCCACTCCAATCACAGCCACCACACCCCTGCGGCTCAGTCTGTCTTCCAGGTGAGAGTCTCAGGACATCAGGAAAGAAAGGATGGTTAAATGCAAATAGTCAAAACAAAACCAGTTCCAGGCACTTAGTACCTTTGGCCACAGAAAATATACCACTATAACCCAGAATGCTAACCGCATGGTAAAAAGCGTTAAGTACTCGGAGAGAGCTTTGCCTGTAAATTCGTAGGCAGCGCCACCAGCTGCGGTTACTTAACTTATTTCCTGTCGCTCCTTAGCGGGAGCATAGGGCATCCAGAAGAGCTCGCAATCCATCCCTGTCTTGCACCAGATCCCTCAGCTAACCCCAGGTATTCCCGAGACTCAAGGCTTCCTCCAGGTGTCACAGGGTCTTCCTCTCTTTCTGGTCCCTTGGGGATTCCATTCCAGGGCCTTCTTTTCAATTGCACCATCCGTCTTCCGAAGAGTGTGACCCAGCCACCTCCACTTCAGTCTTCTGATTTCTAGGCTGATCTTTTGTTGCCCTGTTGCCTCCCAAAGCTGTTCATTTGATATAGTGTTTGGCCAGAACAATCTCATTATAAGTCTGAGACACCTGTTTACAAACACCTGGAGCTGAGAAGTACTACACTGATCCATTTTCCAAGTTTCACTGGCATATAGAAGGGCAGACTTGCCGTTTGTGTTGAAGATGCGGATTTTGGTTTTCATTGAAATATTTCTATTTCGCCATATTGGGTAAAGCTGAATAAATGCTGCATTAGCTTGCCCAATGCGGCTCCTAACATCTTCCTTTGCTCCTCCGTCTGCTGTGACTTTACTTCCGAGGTATTGGAAAGAGTCAACCTCTTCAATCACCTTCCAATGTAGTTCTAAGGCTTGGGCTACTCTGGAATTCAACATCATTTCTTTTGTCTTATTTACATTTATCTTAAGACCCACCTCTTCAGCCTCTCTTTGTAGAGAACTTAGTTTCGCCTGAATATCAGTGTACCTCTGGGCAATCAAGCAAAGGTCGTGAGCAAAGTCAAGGTCCTCCAGCCGCTCCCTCAGTCCCCACTGCACTCCCCGCCTTCCATTATGTGTTACTCTCCTTTTAACTGAGTCCAGCACCTAAAGGAACAGTATTGGTGATAAAATGCAGCCCTGGCGAACACCTATTTTACTATTTTAACTGGGATTGCTCCTGTCAACTTTCCTTGGTGCGAAACCTGACACTGGAAATCATCGTACATGGCCTTGATGATATTTATGATTTTAAGGGGTATCCCATATTCTTGTAGAACATGCCACAGCACCTGGTGTTTCACTGTGTCAAAGGCCTTCTTGAAATCTACAAATGCAAAGAGGTAAAGAGTACTTTTAAATTCTTTGCTCTGTTCAAGTAGGATTCTGAGAGTACTAATTAAATCCACACAACTTCTTGCTTCCCGGAAACCTGCCTGATCTTTCCTCAGTTTCAGTTCAATGGAACCTTTTATCCGGTTTAGGATTATTCTGGCCAGCACTTTGCTTGGGACTGACAAAAGGGTAATAGGCTACCTCTCCAATTGTTACAGAGCTTTACATTCCCTCTCTTTGGTATTTTGACAACTATGCCCTTCTTCCATTCCTTCGGAGTTCTCTCCTCTTGCCAAATCTGTTGAAGTAGTGGATGAAGTAAGTCCGCGGCTACATCACCAGCTTTTAGGATCTCGACCGCAATGTTGTCTAAACGCATGGTTAGCATTCTGGGTTATACAGTAGTAGTATGTTTTCTGTGCTTTGGCTATTAATAGAATTAGATATCCTCTTGTAGAAACTGTTGTCCAGTTTTGGAAACAAAATTTACATATAATTAAGCCACCGATAGAGTGTTCTGATTTAAATTACTGATTTCTGTAGAATACAGATTTTTTTGGCTTGCTCTTTGCTATCTTAAGCTGCGCGCGCACTACGGCGGCACGGCACGGACGGGCGGGCGGCACGGCAATTTTTAAAAGTTAATAACATTGAATGTCATATGAGTGCGCCCACTACGGCGGTACGGCCGGCAACGGACGTTCGGCAGCTTCCGCCGTTTGTTAAAAAGTCCGGGAGACAGAACTCCAGGACATTTCCGAGCTGCCGTGACGCCCGTACCGCCCGAGAGCACTGCACACCGACCGGGCGGGCGGCACGGGACATCCGCCATTCTCAACTGATCTCTGTCAAAGTAGCAGTGTTTTCGTGTGTTGTAAACATAGATGTTAGTAAGTTGATTTTTCTCGTTGAGATAAACCCCAAACTGTACAACATGCGACATCCGGAATATTTTAATAACGTCCGGCGTGACAATATATGGGCGGAAATATGATCTATTATGAAACAATCAGGTAAGTTTTACACATAATCCTTCTACAAGATCAGGAAACAAGGTGTGGAACTCTCCAAAACTTAGTCTTTTCCTGTTTATGTGGTGTATCTAAAATCTTTGCTTGCACCTTCTTGTCACCTCTTCCTCTGCTAAAATTAAACCTACTATCACCACTTTATCTACATCCATCTTTACTCACAATTTTTAGCTCGCAGACTGTCAACAGTCCTAAATTGCGGATGTCCCGTCCCGTCCGTCCGTGCCGTGCCGCCCTAGTGCGCGCACCCCCTCTTAAAAATGCCGTCCGTGCCGTACCGCCCGTCCGTGCCGTGCCGCCGTAGTGCGCGCGTAGCTTTAAAGTTTTTATTCCAGTGTTGTTGGCTATAGGCCAGGCAGACTACAGTCAGTTGGCCCTACAGTTCAGTAGGGCCTTCTTAAAATACAATACAATACATACAATATTCTTTATTGTTCTTTCGTTAAGAATTACAATAGTTTAAATGTGACCTATCAACTCAAACATTCTTCGTTTTATTGTTATATTCGTCAGATTTATATTATAGTCATTTGCAGTAGTTCTTTGTTTGTTATTCTTTTGACTTTTCTGAGACATTTGTTGATGAAGACTTGCAGTTTAATGCTTATGTTAGATTCTTTCCAGGTTTGGCATAAAAGAGTAAGATTTTGATATTTATTTATGGATATTTATTTCAAAGATGGTTGGATTTCCTTATGGGGTTTCCACCCAATAAACACTACTGAAGAATTTTAAAAGTATTTTGTTATGTTTCAGGAAAACAGATGCCAAAGCGACGCCGGTGGCTTGCCGCTCGCTACAGAAGCAGATCTGTTGTGAGCAGCAGGTTGGGGGCCTCAGTCAGAACACAGGGGGACTCAAAGAATGCCACGTGACACTAGACTCTATCATCACTGAGTACCTCACTAACCAGCATGCACTGTGCAAGAACCCCATGGTCACCTGCCCACAGTTCAACCTGTTTGTGTGAGTATACACAGCAAATAATATTTTCCACTAACTTGTGTTAAGTTGATTTTCAAATAATTATTTTGGTGACCAGTTTGTTGCTTACCCCGCAACATCTTTTTGGGGGCTCCTATTTAAGTTTCTTTTAATAAATTAAAGAATTTTTTGCAAAGGAATGGAGTTCAGCTAGCTCACCTAAGTAGAGTCCAGGGGCTATAGATACATATAAACACAAAAACATAACAATGTTATTTTGTCCTAATGTTGGACTTTTTCTGAGAGCAAGTTAAAGAGAAACCTACTACTCTATTCCTTTCTAGCCTATTTGCATTCTTTTAAAAAATATAACCTTACCATAAATAAAGTATTACTTAGCCTTATTTGGTTGGTAATTAATTAACTCAGTAAACCCTAACTAGAAAATTAAATAATTTTGAACTTTCTTGCAGGCCTCACAAGTGTCCAGATCCTAAGCCAAAGAATGCCATTCCTGCCAATTTTGCGATGAGGCTGATGCGAGGAACTGTCTCACGGAAGTATAACAACCGACTCGTCCATTCCAGGTTTTGTCCCGTCAAAACGATCAGGCTAGGGGAGGATGACGGATTCTTTACATGCTGTGAATTCCTTGTAAGTCTCGCAAGTAAAAGTAATTTGAATTTTATTTAAAAAAGTTTATCTTAGTCTGTGATTAAATAATTGTGTAGCCTACATTAAGTAAATTAACTGTTGCTAATACCTGATAAACTTAAAAGACTTCAGTAATCAGCTAATCAATCAATGGAAAAATTCCTGATAATCTGGCATCGGTTTAATGGGTTTTAGTTTTAGACACCGAAGCCTTTTACAAAAGTTGACTGTGTTTGGCAGAGTTTGTATTGTGGATGATCAGAGGTCAGAGGTACTTAAACCTTTGCTTGATTATTAGTTAATAATTTACAGATTAATATACTATGAATTATTTTAGATTCAACACATAGAAAAATATTTGCTAAAATATAGATGTTTTTTGTGTGATATGAATGGTATTTTTTTAGTCAGAACTTGATTTTAATTTGTTTCAGGGTAAAGATAAACAATTGATTGTGGGGACGCATCATGGAGAAGTTAAGATTTTCAACTTACACACAGGATCTGTAAGTATAAATGTACAATATACACAAAAGCTGAGGATATATTGAAGTAAATCACTGATCCACTTTTCCTGGCTGCTGAATACAGCTGCAGAATGGTGAATAGTACAGTAAATGGTCCGTTTTACTTGACCCTTGTTTAATTTGGGCAGCTAGGAAACTCGCATTTAGTGATTATATAACTAAAAGGAAATTGCTAAGTAGTATTATACTTAGCTTGCTAAGTAATTATTAACCTTTTGAGTTCTAACGGCTCATATATCGAACATAAAATAACAAAAACTCAACGGACAACCATCTATACTTGTGTAACTCTTCTCATTTATCAATTCTATCACTGAAACGAGGTAGTCAGTTTAGAACTATGCTAATGTAGTAGACTGCCAAGTCTGATCTATGGTCAAGCAGTCAAAGGTGTAGCCTCGTGTTTGTAAGATTATGGGAATAAAGCATAAATCATTGAATAATTCATAGCGTTCAAAAAGGTATTCCTTTTACATGAAGTATGAACTTAAAAAATGTCCTCAAGAAATGTAAATGTTGCCGTTTGTTTGTCAGGAGGAGGCCACACACCAGTGTCATGAGTCTTACATCTCCAGGCTAGAGGCCAACCGTGATGGAACACTGCTACTAACGTCGTCAACGTGGAGGAGGCCACTCTCTGCGTTATGGAGTGTCAACAGTCTGTTTACTATGAAGTGAGTGGGGTACTTTCCTGGTAGAATAAAAATAACCAATATGTTTTGAAACGTCACAAATTTGATAGCTTTTGGATGGTTCAGAATTGGGACCAGCTCTCTATAATGATAGGTTATAATAAATTGGTCTTGGCTAAAGAATCAGCGGGTCTTAGTCAGAAACAAAGGTTTCATCTTAAAACTGTTGTGTTTAATACTCATAGTTCACTCACTTCCATTTATGCTTATTCCTTGCGTTTGCGTTGCATTACAAAGCAACTCCTCAGTCCTCACACAGTTCTCTTTTACACCTAACAACAGGAGACGTCGTAAAGCCCCCACTGAAGACACAGTGCTATAAAACACCAGAAGCACAGTAGAAGAATTTCACTGTAGCACTCACTAGTACTAGTCACCTAGTGTGACGGCATCGAAGAAACTTTTGGCGAGTGAGAGTAGTAGCCACTACTTGTAGTGGCGATTATCAATAGCAATTATCTTTCGGTTTCACAGAGGCAAATTTTAGTACATCGGTTCTATATTTAAGTAAGTGTGCACGGTTTTCTCTCACATGTTTTATTCATTCATGTTACCCTTCCATACCTAAACATTGTTATATATTTCAGGTTTGCAATGGACGATGATGAATATGTTGAGTTCAGCAAACTAACTCAAGATAGAGTGATCAGCACAAAAAACGAGCATGCTAATGTAAGTAGGACATGATAGCTTCATTTTACTTATAAGATTAGTATTTTTTTAAGTTTATTTATAAACAGACGTAACATTCTACACATATTACATTCATAAGGGTATGAATTAAGAATCAGTATATTTTATTTATGTAATATTACATTTATTTTTCTAGGTGTATGACATAACGACGGGTCAGAAGCTGTTCACCTTAACACCAACATTATCAAACCAATATACAAAGAACAGAGCCACATTCAACCCCACTGACGAGTTGATCTTGTCTGACGGAGTTCTGTGGGACGTTGCGTCTGGCAAGCAGATACACAAGTTTGATAAACTAAACCAAACACTCAGCGGAGTCTTTCATCCTAACGGGCTCGAGGTAAACTGCTGTTTCTGTAGTAATAGTGATTGGTTAACTGCTCATGAGATATTAGAAGTGATAGGTTTTCTCCAGGCAAGACAGTACTACAAACATGTCTTGGAAAATGTTTCTAGTAATCCTTCAAATAGCATAACAAAAAATATTATCCCATCTATAGAGGTTACTGAATCACTGTACAGAATTAAGGTAAAATTACATATTTACATGACAATCGAGTGACCCCGGAATATTTTTTCATATTTCTTTAAATTAGTTTCTTAGGTTATGTCATGTTCTTTTTTGTTTATTTATCTTTTTTATCATATATTTATTTCTACATATGTCGATTCTTAAAGGTAATAAAAGCCAAAAAGAAAAATCTGTGTCCTCCTCCTCTAAATGTAAAAAGAAGGAAAGTAGGTATTGTGTGCAATCCTTATTTAACTCACTAATGCCGTCAACTTCCACCCATACCGGACACCGTTTTTCTTAGGTTGGAACTCCATATTAGTAAGCTCAATATAGATTGATCAAACCCACGCATGTAGAAAGACCTCAACACTACACTTGTCAGTGCAACGTCTTAGCCAGCTGAGCTACCATGCTACTTTCGGCCGAACAGTTTGACTGCCACTACAAGCATACGACAACACTAGCAATCGATTCAATTCGATTAACTACTTGAACACCAGTGGGTTAGCAGTACGACTATCTTGCCGCAAAGTGTGGTGAAAGGCTACACATGAGAGTCTTCATCAATGGGTTCACGTGATTCAGGACTAAACAATAATGAAAGAATATTATTTGTATTAAACCTTATTCATTAACTGCTCACAAAAGATTTTAGATATTCTGAAACAAATCAAAATTGGTGTGTTTCTAGGTTGTGTCGAACACAGAAGTTTGGGACCTAAGGACATTCCATTTACTGAGGACCGTTCCGTCGCTGGAGGGTTGTGAGGTTATGTTCAACACTTACGGATCAACCATTTACGCAATGACAGTGGAACAGGAGATGGAAGAGGACACGTCGCATGAGTCTTCATTCAAAACACTTGACGCACTGGACTATGCTAACATTGGTGAGTGATTTCATGTGAATATTCCAAAATCTAATCTTACAAGAGAGCCATGTGACTCAACCTCCCGATTTTTTTTTTTTGTCAAAAGGATTGATTTCAATGCTATTGATTGGAGGATAAATTGTTAACAAATATTTTTTTCATTTGAGGGAACACCTTTCTTAAACGTTCGCTGCGGGTTACCGCCCGGGCGGTAGCTCAGTGCTCCGCCACGCTGCGGCGCGCCGCCCGGGCGGTAATGTGCACCCGCCATACTTATTCCGTTTGAGTGCAGCCGCACTCCGGTGTAGGTCGAAATATTTTTGTCCGTGCTTCGTGTATGACAGTAGCAGTTTTGTGGTGCAATCCATTTGTAATTATCGTTACTCGTTCCAAAACTATACCTGGTGGATTTTGACTCACTCATTACGTTTGTTAACTGTAATTTTGTGCTATATTAATTTTGTTTTATTGTAAAATAATGGCATCTACTGTGGGTGTTTAGCAAACTACGTCGACTCTTGTCATGAAACAGGACATCACCACACGTTATTTGATATTCGTCATACCAAAATATGAAAGCCAATAGCCCGGCAATCGGGTTTGTTCGACGCTGCGGGCTGCGCCGCACTGGGGCTACGCCTGCCATTTGATGGGCAGCAGCGAACGTGTTAAAGTGATGTTTTATTTTGCAAAATATATAAAGTCTGCAATTTTGTAGGGACAGGTCCAAATACTATTTTTATTTTACCCTACATCCAAACCAAACAAGCACAGCAAAGGTAACAAACCAACGATGTCAGTAAGGGATGTATCAAGATGTGTTCTCTCTGATAAACTGCATTTAGAATTGAAGCCTTACACTGCTGACTTCAACTTAAAACTTCCATCTAATCTAACTCTCCGAAAAAACCTATCTCTTCCAAGAATTTGTAATATACTTTTATACTTATACAGGGTGTATACTATTTTATTAAAGTGAAATTCCAGGTTTTTTCCAGGTTTTTTCCTGGTTTTTCGAAGTTTTTCCAGGTTCCCGCGTATTTGTTTGGTTCCACTTAAACTATAATCAATTTAAGGCTTGCAGCCTAAGTATTCAATATAAACTTGCATTAAATTTGTTTCAAAGTCCAGTGGGCTAGTGTTGAAAAAGTAATAATCCTTATTATAGTAATAATTTTCATTATCATCATTACTTAAGTCCACGGAAACATCGTCTCTCTCGATAGCAGCCAAATCATGAATATTATCCTCATTTTTTATGAACGTATTATCAACGGCGGCTAAATCCTGAATATTTCCTGCGGTCGTGTGGTCACTTCCCACGGTGACGTAAACATCATCACAGTCTTACGTTACCATAGAAAAATCCTGGACATCTCCTGCGGTATGTATACATTATCGCCATCTCTCGCGATCACGAAAACGTAATCATCGCCATCCACGATCGCGGCAAAATCACGAAAATCTTCCACGGCTGTGTGGACATCATCATTGACTCCCTCACGTCGTCATTGCCGTCGTCCGCGATCTCGGCAAAATCATAAACATCTGCGGCCGCGGTCACGGAAACGTCATCGTCGTCTCCCGCGGTCACGGAAACGTCGTCGTCGTCGGCCGCAATGACGGTAAAATCATGAGCATATCACGCGGCCGTGTAGAAATCATCATCGTCGTCTTTCGCGGTCACGGCAAATCACGAAAAACTTCCGCGGCCGTGTAGACATCATCATTGCCTCTCGCAGATATGAAAATGTCATCGCCGTCGTCCGCGATCTCGGCAAAATCATAAACATCTGCGGCCGCGGTCACGGAAATGTCATCGTCGTCGTCTGCGGTCACGGAAACGTCATCATCGTCGTCGTCCGCGATTTCTGCAAAATCATGAATATTTCCCGCGGCAGTGTATACATCATCGTTGACCCCGCGGTCACGGAAACGTCATCGTCGTCTCCCGCGGTCACGGAAACGTCATCGTAGTCTCCCACGGTCACGGAAACGTCATCATCGTCTCCCGCGGTCACGGAAACGTCATCGTCGTAGGTCGCAATCGCGGCAGTCGCCGAGTAGAAATCATCGTTGATCCCGCGGTCACGGAAACGTCATCATCGTCTCCCGCGGTCACGGAAACGTCATCGTCGTAGGTCGCAATCGCGGCAGTGGCCGAGTAGAAATCATCGTTGATCCCGCGGTCACGGAAACGTCATCGTCGTCTCCCGCGGTCACGGAAACGTCATCGTCGTCTCCCGCGGTCACGAAAACGTCATCGTCGTCGCCCGCAATCGCGGCAAGACGCATTTTACGACTACAATCTTCTATCGGGGCTAAAATAAAAATCCCGGATTCGGTCCAAAAATCCCGGCTTTTTCCCGGTTTTCTCCAGGTCCTTTCAAATTCAAGGTTATTTCCCGGTTTTCCCGGTTGGTATACACCCTGTTATACTTAACTTGAAATGGCGACCATACGAAATAGTTATTTTAAGCCAAGTATGAATGAATATGAGTGTTTGATGAGTAGCGTGATCTTGTAGTTTTGTCAGTTGTCACTGACTAAGGCAGACATACTATACAAAACCAACATCTGTTATTACATTTTCAGCAACGATTGACGTGAAGAAAAACATTTACGACTTGGCTTTAAACCGTGTCGACACTCAAATAGCCATTGTGGAGAACCAAGGAGTGTTTGATAGTGTGCAGGAATCCATTGTAAGACTCTACGACGTCGGCCGACGACGGGATGATGAGGACGAAGTCGTAAGTTGTGCACAAGGCTATTCTTTATTATTTAAACAAAATACCTTCTTTCTTATTTAATTTATTTTCTTGTTTTTCTTCTACATACTATCCCACAGTGATCACCTGAATTACAAATCACCGATAAATGCTAGATCCTCAAATGCAATTCATTGGGAAAAACAATGTCCTCTTACGAGATCCCTCTTAACAGTCCCCAATATGGCAATAATTCACTTTTCGAGACATTATGACTACTTGCTACTTTTTAAAATTTTATTAGCACGTTTAACTATCAAAGGATCATAAGAACTTAGTTCAGGTGTAATTTGTCATTACTTACCAATTGAATTCCAAAGTAAATGCTTCTCTTGAGGAAATATAGGTACCCTTATTTCTAATTCCATCATAATCAGTTGTGTACCTCCCTCACGCGTAGTGGAGGTAAAAGAATACAAACCACACTCATACCCAATATTAATCCACACCATTTCCAGCAATTATTTTTCCACTTTTTCCTCACATTTTGCTTGGATTTTGTCTGCATTTGTAGATGAAACTGTACCTAAGCCTCCAGAGTCAATAGTTCTATATTATTTTTCCAACTTTTTCTTCTCTTGATTGTTCCTTGTTTTTCAGGAGGATGAAGAAGAAGAAGAAGACATGGATAACAGTGACGACAATTCAGATATGGACAATTCTGATGACGCGGATGTCACAGAAGGTAGAGATCTGCTTTTATCCTAGAGGAAAACGTAAATACAATGTGTCTAGCATTTTTATACATGTTAGACAATTTTATATGTATGCACGTAAGCCATATACTGTATGTTTTTGTATAATGGTTGAATGATCATGGTAAAAACATTTTCTAACATAGATAGTACAGAGATAGCTGAATAAATGCTAAAAATATTCATACATTTTACTAGAACGTCATTATGGCTCACTTTAGTTTTCAACGTCAGTGGTATTTTGTAATTCAAAACATTCCAAACATCTAAAATCCACAAATATTTATTTATGAATACTTGAATTGCATATTGTTCGGTTTAATCAAACCCGTCTAAAGTCTGATGCTAACTACCAAGATAGCATCACATCTCAACATTGGTTTGGAGTGCAACACTTAAGATTCAAATCCTACCAATGATTTATGGCTTTTTAGATAGTGTTACAAACTAGTTGAAGCTATGGCTAAAGGTAAAACGTCAGAGCTTGTGACTAATATCTGACAATACAATATATAGGGTGTGTCTTTAAATTAAAATCTCCAATATTCCAGTTGCAGTCAAGTAGGATAATCTTAAACCAGCAACGTGTTTATATTTAAGGGTTTCAGGTTTGAACTAGATGGAAAAACGGTAGAAGTAATGTAAATAAGTTAAATGAACATTATTCAGCTAGGGCCAAGATGTTTACTTGTTTAGTGCAATCAGACTATAATTGGCGTGGTTTGCTTTACCAAACACGGATGATGCACTGATTACAACCAATGAGTTGATCATTAATTTTGTGTTGGTTTTAACTTTCTATTTCTAGGCTACACGGGCTCTTCAATATTATTTGTTTTGTTCATAGACAAGTGTTAAACATAATTAACGCTGTAGGTTTGTTTATCTTTGATGACTCGGCCAATCATTGTTGTGGATAATCTGGAGTCTTATGTGTAATGTAATACTGCAACAAATCTACTTATACACGACCTCTTTAGCTTGATTTTCTAAAGTTAGAAAATGTTTTATTGTAGGTGATGGAGGCAACCTTCAAAACATCTTGGATGAATTGGAGGAAGTGAATAACCAAGTTGCCGCAGAATTGGAAGCAGAAGAAGCTGGTGACGGAAGCAATGCTGAGGATAGTGTTACATCATCAGACAGTGATAGTAGCAGCACCAGTGATTCTGATGACATAGAGTTGCTGGACTTGGGTGATGATATGTCAACTTCTGATGACAGCGGAGATGGTGACTTATAATTGTACAAACTACAGTACCAGGGATTCTAGAGGTTCTATGCTGAGTGTGACTCGGCACTATTGTGTAATTTATATTGTAAAATACATTTCATAATTTTATTTCTACAAGTGATTTTATTACCCAGGTTTACTCAATGCGGGTGACGAGCTGGTGCTGCCAAGCGGCGCGCGACGAGTATACTTGTCAAAGCACCACTACAAAATTATTGCCTTGATATGAGCTGAAGCCGTCGACGGAGGATGTTGTTTTTCGTTGCGCTATATGAAGTAGTCCTTTTAGTTTCCTCGGGCGGCGTCGTTCCGGTCGCGCACAGTTTTTGCTATTTATCTCTTTGTTTTTTTTGTCTTAGTGTGTTATATGACGCAAGTGGTATGCAATAAAGATTCTTTACAGATTGATGACTTTCTCACTGAAGATGAACTAGGAGATACAGACAACAACCGTTTACAACATAAACTAAGGATTACTTTTGGTGTCACGTGCGTCGGTTCTACATGGCAGCCGGACGGGTGCGGCGCATGAGTATTCCTGTCATGAATTATAAAGTCATATATCTCGTCAAAATTGAAAAATTGTGACGAAATAATACCAGATCATCATTCAAAACGACATTTGGGAAGTTAATTTGAGTTTTCATATTTTAACAATACGAGTGATATAACCAATTTTGGACCACATTGAACGTTTTATCTTATCTAGCAGGGGCAGGCCAAGACCATAAAGCACTTCATCCGAAGAGTCGGTATTGAGCACCCCATACAGTTGTTTCATTGATACAAATTCAAGCATCTGATGAAAGCCTGTAGTCTTCCAATTATTTCCTCTTCGGGAAGATGTCTACCTCTTACCAAATGGCCAAGAGTTATCCTTCTAGCATCAGAGAGCTTATCACAGTCATAGAGTAGGTGATCGGCTGTCTCCTCTGACCTTTCGCAATACCTACAGATTGGTTTACCATCAAATAAGCCCATCCATTTTAAATGTTTCCTGAATCGCCCGTGGCCAGTTATCAGATCCACCGTTAATTAACAGGAATTCTTCGCCTGTCTAGTCTCAAGAGGTCAGAGGCAACCCTTTTGATAAGCCTAAACAGAGTAAGCTTGCTAATCCTAATATAGGCGTTGATAACGTGTCCCCAAGACCATCCTGGGTTTTGTGAAGCCATCGTGAATATTCCCTACGATCACAGAGAGTCATCTTGTCACTTGCTATGTGCTCAATTCTGTGGAAATTGGAACAAATCCAGTTCCAAGAAAATCCCAAATTAAGTTTAATCTGAAGAAATATTTTTTTAACTTTCCTGTAATTTTGGGATCCGTCCATCCCTAAAACCTCCCTTAAGAACTTAAAACTTGTTGTGAATCAATAACTTTTGGTTAAAAATTATCCTTGCAGCAAAATGGTTTGCCTCACAATCTCAATTCTCTTGTATCACCTTATTCAATCTCACTGTAAAAGTTAAAAACTCAATCTCAATCCTCCAAAATATCATGATTCTTTTTGTTTTTAAAAACTTGACAGTGTAATGGTTTAATTGTTTTAGAGAGGAATACAAGTTAAATAAGTGGAGAAACAATAATACTTTAAGGAGCGTCCTGCTTATCAGTATAATAAGCTACTTGACAGTGTAATGGTTTAATTGTTTTAGAGAGGAATACAAGTTAAATAAGTGGAGAAACAATAATACTTTAAGGAGCGTCCTGCTTATCAGTATAGGTCACAGAGATTAATATTATTATTTTATTGGTTGAAAATAAGTTAGGGCAATATTGAGATGTTCTTCCACTGCTGTTTAAAATAATTTATTTGCGTAGTGAGTTTGGCATAACTACATAATTGATCTTCAGTATTAACTAATACTGGTGTGCACAATGTCAACTATCTTACAAGCAATCACAATGACTATGTTTGTTCAGTTAACGTATAATATATTCATAAAAGATACAACATATACATAAATTACACATAACAGTTCAATGCATGAATATTTCATGGTAATAAATTTAAATTAATAATATTCACTTAATAATAACAATATTTTAAAAATTTCACTATTTAGATTATTTGTTTGAGTATTATTTATACCCCCTAAATCCCTATACAATTTTGGCTGAAACGCTTATTGGATGTATAAAGATGTTTGAGCATTTTCAGGATGTTTTCAAGTTAAAATCAATACAAAACATGTTTCATAGATTCCATGTAAATTCTGTTCATTTATAACAAAGGAAACCCTCTTTTGTTCCTAAAGATCAAGTAAAAGGCGAGGTCAGTCCAGAAAGTAAAAAGTTATAAAGTGAACAAAATTATAAAATTACTTCTATATATTTAATAAACACTACACAATAAGTTATATACCAGGTAGAGTGTAATTCTTTGTCTTTAAAAAAAAAATACCCTTAGCAATGGAAGTGTCCCTGAACATATGCAAGTTAAATGGTGTCCTAAATATATAATGACTATGGCTATAGATGTTTGAATGATTAAAATTTGAATTTATCATTTTTTTTTTATTAGAAGGCTGTGTTATTGATAAACCCTCTTGATATAAATCAGCTGCCTAACCTTGGTTTTAAACCGTTTCATACTGTAAGACCACAAATTTTCTGTTTAAACTTTTTCCTATGGTGCTAAAACTAGAAACTCTTCCAGAAAATGTCCAAAGAGTCTGTGATTGTTGAACAGTAATCATCATTGGTTTTGATGCTGCCAATCGGTTAATTAGTCACTTTATTAGGCCTTCACAATGGGTTTTTAATACCCAAACCAATGGGTTTTGGTACAATTTATCCAAAATCAGTAAATCGCGTAATGCTCCTACTAATACTATAGATATATCTCATGCCTAGTTGATGACATTTCCATTCACTTTTGTTAATTTCTGGACGACCCTAACATAAAATTGAATTTTACTGTAAATCCAGAAGGAATTTATTCTCAACAATGAATTCCTTTACAAAATACCGCTTACAATTCATCACCTACCAAGAATATTACAACAAAAGGTTTTAAAGTCAACAATTACAAATACAAATCACCCGTTGAACTTTAGAGAGGTACAGTAACTACTATACAACATGTATAAAATCTGTTCTTAAATTATTTACTAATAAAAATAAAACTACCTAACAACTTCACATATATAAAACATGTAACATTGATAAAAACATTTATACGTAAGTCTTCCATGATTAATTACAGTGTACAAAATAGAACATGAAAGTACAGGTCAAATAAGTAACATTTTATACAATATCAAAACAACATTGGTATGAAAAACATTCAATACAAAGCATAGTATATGCCTAATATGAGTTTGTGATTAAATGTAATTTGGATTATTGTAAGAAAAGTTTACACTACATTCGTTGTCTAAGATAGCCTACGTTCAACATTCTTTCAAAGTGTTCATTTTATCTTGATGATTGGGTATAAAATCCTCTAAATTGCCAATTGCATTGTATTTTCCTAAATATATAAACCGGCCCAACTACTCTGTAGCCTACCTCTAGCTTGAGTAAAATATGTTACTAACAGCTGAAAAACTGTATTGTAATAGGAACCTTGAGCTTAATTTGTTCACTGGATAGCTTTCAAGTTAACTCTGTCAAGAGTACGTTAAAATATTGTGGTATGCAGTACAAGCCCCAACTAGACTCAAACTGTTAATTAAATTATACGTTCAAAACACTGATTTTAAGAACCAAAGACCAAACACACTATAGTCATACTAATAACATTTTCTGTGGAAGAAGCAAAAAGCTAATTTCTAAAGTACAAAACAATGTTAGCTAAACCACATTTTCACATTAAAATTGTTGAGTTGTGGTTACTAAAATAGTATCAACGAGAGCTCACCCCTTGGTCGAAACTCGCCCAAGAGTATGTATTGTGCAAACTTCTCTATTTTCACCCCACACTGTAAATAAAACATGTGGTAGGAATTTCTTCCATTTGTTTTGATTTCCTGTTTATATTTTGTTGTTATTTCGTCCCCAACATGGCAATATGACCTGTTAATTTTTTTTAAATTTCCAATTCATTTTTTGTGCCTATTTTATTTTTTAGCCTATTTTAATTTATAAAAGGATTCTGCACATCTACGGGTAAATATCTTTCATTTGGTACCAACCGCGTGTAATTCTGTCTAGTAGTATCATAGACTAACCAACACAAGTAGACTTCTCATCCCATTGTAAATTTTGAAGCTCGTTTTTCGTGTCTAGTTCATGTACGCCACACTGGGCGCTAGTGTTGACGAAATTTTGTTTCTATTATTTTAGGGTTAATTTCTTGATTTGTGCTTTACTATTTGGTTAAATAACTAGGGGACAAATTATTGTTTATGATTAGATCGTATTATTTGGTTAAACGAGGTTTTAAATGACTGTATTAACGGGAAACAAATTGTAAACAAAACACGACCTCTACATAAACCGTACAGAACTAACAATAAAATTGTCTTCAGCTGTTCCATTAGGATGAGAAATCTACTAAGGGAGTATGTTTTATCTATGGTAGTATGATCAGGCTAGCTGTCATAAGATTTGCAAAAGTTTTTTAGTATATAAGATATCACTGCATATTTTGCAAACAACCCATATGGACCAGCTGTAGAATATTTTTTATTTAAGAACATAGTTGAATGGGACACATGCAGAGTGAGCAACTGGTATTCTATTTTCTCTATAGCTTTTGTTAATGAGACATTTTAACACGTTCACTACCGAGCGACGCACATTTGCGTCGGTCCGGTCACTCCTACAGACCAAAAGGAATGAACATGACGTTGCTTACAGACCAAGTGATATAGGAATAACATTGCCGACAGACCAAAAGAGAAATATCGTTTAAATGGACTAATTGACTCCATATTAACCTTAAGTGAATTAGTTAGCAATAAATATTGTTTTTATTTATCGTTTTGAGCAAATTTTAAAACGCCGCATATACGCGTCGGTCAGTCTATTTAACGAAATCCAGTTAAAAAGATTACATTTTCGTTTCAATAGACCAGACGACGCACGTAAGCGTCGTTGTAAATTTTGTTGTTTCTAGCTTTTACACAAACAAATAAAGAAACTCCACTAAACACTAGCCAAAACTGCTAAGGTTATAACGTTTACATCTGTTTCTGTGATGTCACGGAATACACAATGTAAACAACAATGTTGCCAACTGTTGTGTGACGTAACCAATCGTCATATCCACAGACCAAGCGACACCCATTTGCGACAGATATCCCTCTAGAACGATACGATAAAATCAGGGGTTTAAAATAGACCGTTGCTAAGAAATACGCTGATTAATAACATTGAACACCGACGCAACTGTGCGTCGTTAGTCTATTTCAATGTGACCAGCTGACGCAAATATGCGTCGGTGGTCTACTGTGAGAAACGAGTTGACGCACAATTGCGTCGCTGGTCTATGCGAACGTAAATTCCATATAATTGTGGTAGCGAACGTGTTAATGTGGCAAAAAGATAGCTTTCTGTTTTACTTGGTTGTATGTGTACTCTACACAAACTATTAATAATTTACAACAGCGTACTATGTCAGTGGCTCAACTCAACTATGTCCATTCGATTCTAAAACTGGTGACAACCTTAACATGGGGATGGCATGTCTTTTTATCAGTAGCGGTAATCAAAGCTATAAGGCATGAAATCTCATATTCATCATGGATAAAATAATTTGTTGAATTATGTATAGGCTCAATGTTACTTTGGGTTAGTTTTCTCACAGTTTTTAGTTTCACACTTGGCTTACAGCATAACACTTTGCAGTATAATTTTTACAGTACGTGAAATGTAATTGGTCATTTGGTCACTACACTGTTCCTTGCCAGTTAGTTCCGAACCCTGCTGCAGTATCAGAGTCGCTGTCCGCTCCCCCACCCCCCATAGACTTGGTACTGATAACACTCTCTGGCCGTGAGGGTGGGACAAAGTCCATGGCTCGTTTGGACTTGCGCTTTTTGATCGGAGCGTGCTTTGGTGGCGGCATCTTCCTGGTGTCCCCCTGCAATGCGTGGAACATCGATTATTAACGAAATTTATTTCAGTAACTAGGCAGGTATTATAAGTTCTTTGATGTGTGACCACCATTGCAGTTCATGGTCAAAATTAGAACTACAGGTTAATGTGTTTGTTTAATTTTTTCAATGAATGTTTTTGGTGAGGTTCATAATGTCCAAATTTCACAAACTCCAACGTCTAAATATCAAATAAATAGAGCGGTTCATAACCTCCAAGTTTCATAAGCTCCAACGGTACAGTCTCTGCCAGAAGTCGCTGCAGAGGTTGCCGTGGTTCGGTATGTAGGCGCTACACGTTCTACTGTTGTAGCGGCGCAACACGAAGTATCATTGTTGCTCCGTAATTGCTTTCTTAAGAGTATAAGTATATATTCTTAAGAGTTCCCATAGTCCGATCATGCTGGTTCGCGAACTCGTTTGAATAAACGTAGGTTTACACGTTTGTACCAAATTTCATCAAAATCGGATGATTTTTGCTCGAGTTATCGCGCTAACGGACACAAATATAAATATATATATATATATAACTGATGGTGTTTTTGGTCTCTAGGGACCTCAAAACGAAAAAGTAAATCGGTCCCGGGACCAGGTCTTACCATGAGTACTACGGTAATAGCTTATTCCCTATAGGGGAAATTCGCTAAAATGTAAATTTGATTTGCACATTGTGTGCTAACACATATTTGAGTCACACATCTGAGTGTTCTTCAATCATTAAAATGTACGTATAATCAGTAGCTGGCAAACGGCATCGATGTATATAACCTAACTGGATCGCGCCCTGCCACGAGAGCACAGCGCTGAAAACGAGCCGGCGCACAGTAGGCTCCCCCCACCACTGGTGGGCAACCACGCGGCGCCGGCGACTGTCTCGTGCGTTGACTGCACTGTTTACATCCCATGTAATCACTGTCGTACTCGTGATGTTAGTGGTGGTATTTTTTGTTATGTCTAATGAAAGTTCTACATCATGCCACAGAGGTGTGTCGCATTCAACTGCAACAAAAGTGCCAAAAAGGGATCGGGAATATCCTTTTACAAGTAAGTACTGTTCTCTTGTATAGTTTATACTATTTATAGTTTCGTGGCATTAGCATAGGTCATTAGAATGCTGTGTTGAAAAATATTTAAGATTAAGTACACAGTAAAAACCTGTATTTAATTTTGTCAAATAGATTAAATATTTTATTTCCACAAAATAAGCATATCTTGTTAAGTCTCTGATTGAATACGTTTTTTTTAGCTTTCCGAAAGATCCTGAGCTGCGAAGTAAATGGATATCTGCAACAAAAAGGAAAAACTTCAACCCTTCCAAGCATGCCCGTATATGCAGTTTACATTTTACCCAGGACCAATTTCAAATCCGACCAAACAGCAATTTTGAATTGTTAAAACCTGACGCTGTGCCATCAGTATTCGACTTCCCTCCTCATCTAGCTTCAGCACCTCCAAAGAAAAGAAGGATTATAATTAAAAAACAGGTAATTATAACATCATGACATTCATGCACTGTGATACTTTTTAGGTGAAATCGTAGATATACAAAATGTTTATAGCCTAATTTATTTCCTTACATAGAAATGTAAAATATCCAAAATACAATCATTGTTCATAAAGTGGTGATGATAACAAAGTACAAAAGAACACGTAAATTAAGTAGTGATTGCCCTGTAATGGATTTTACGATGAAAGTTTACTATCGATAAATCTACGATAGCCACACATTTTATTGGAGGTCATGCTGTTTGAAAATTAATAAGAAACATTTCACTAGGACGAAATGAAAATAACACATGTTTTACTACTAGGACAATCAAAATAAAGATTAAAATGAGTGTAAGTGCTATTATAAGCTATAAATAGTTTGTTGTTATAGATTGGGTTTTGCCAGTTTCACTGTGACCATTATGTGTTCATGTTGATAAACATTATAATGTTTACCTATTACCACATGATTAATATAGGCTATTTACAGGACATCTGTGTATCTGATGACATCTGTGTATCTGATGATATCCAGACACCAACTGCTTTGTTGCCGAAACATGACGACGATTCCTCTCCTAGTACATCAATTATCATTCCATCATGTGAAAAACCAGATGAAATCCAGTGTATTAGTATTACGAACAAACAGGTAAGGGGGTTTTTTAGAAAGTAGGGTAGAATATACAAAGATTCAACACTTAGTTAATATAAAGTCGATAACTTTACTCAGTCATACGTCTTTTGTATTAAAATTTACGTCTATACGAATCTTCATCAATGAACATATTAACCATAGAAACAACATGGAAGCTCTTAGCACGTTATCTGATTATCTTAATGCCTAATACTTTAATTTAACTCTTAATTTTAATATTTTTAGACGCCACAAACACCAACCAAAAATTTGCTTCGACGGAAAATCAAGATTCTACAACAACGGTTAAAGAGGAGAGAAAAGAAGATAAAAACAATGAAAGATGTGATTATTTTATTAAAGAAAAAAATTAATGCTCCAGATAGACTGTTAGAACTATTAGAAGATAAGTTTTCTGGGTTTCCTCTTGACTTAATTGTACATAGTATTAAGAATAAGAATGCTAGGAACTGCAGAAATTTTTCAGATAAAATGAAAGAATTTGCTTTGACCATGTATTTTTATTCGCCAAAGGCATATTCATTTCTCAGAAAAAATAACTTTCTATTGCCTCACCCTGCAACACTGAGGAAATGGATTGCAAGTTTCAACTGCCTGCCTGGTTTTTTGGAGGAGGTATTGAATTATTTAAAAGCAAACTTGGAATCAAAGCCTTTTTTAAAGAATGTAAATCTTACATTTGATGCCATGAGCATCAGGAAGCAAGTAATTTTTGACCATAATTTAGGGAAGAATTTCGGTTATGTTAACCTTGGCAATGAAGTAAATGTTGGTGAATCCGAAACCTTAGCTTCTGAAGCTTTAGTTTTTCAAGTTGTTTCACTAACAGGTAATTTTAAATGTGCAGTAGGCTATTTTCTCATTGATAAAATAGGTTCCGATATTTTGTCTAAGTTAGTTAACATGTGTGTATCGAAGTTGCTAGAAATTGGAGTTATCGTCCATAATGTAACATTCGATGGTGCCAGTTCCAATATAACAGCTGTGAAAAAGTTGGGATGCCAATTGCCTGAGAAACCTTATTTCTTTGTTAAGTGTAATGGCGTATCTCATAAGATTTGTGTCATGTTAGATGCATGTCACATGCTGAAATTAGCCAGAAATACTTTGGCGGACAAAGGTACCATTCAGACAGATGATGGAAATGTTAGTTTTAAGTATATACAAAATCTTAATTCTTTGCAAAAAGATGAAGGATTATCACTGGCTAACAAGTTGTCTGACAAGCATATATGCTATAAAAACAGAAAAATGAATGTAAAAATTGCAGCTCAAACGTTGAGCTCTGGCGTTGCTGACGCTTTACAATTTTTGTTAATGAAGGAACATCCCAATTTTGTAGGTCGTAAACCAACCATAGATTTCATTAGAATAATTGACCAGTTATTTGACATTTTCAATAGTAGAGACCCGTTTGGGAAAAATTTCAAATCCCCCATAAAGAAAGAAAACCTTATGTACATTAAAATGATCTTAGACAAAAGTTTAAACTATTTAAAAAGTTTAAAAATTGAAAACGTCCCCATCTTAGAACACCCTAGAAAGACATTTGCTCTCGGTTTCATTACTAACATCAACACAATTGGCATTTTAATTGATAAACTACTAATTGATCTCAAATTGAATTACATACTAACTTATAAATTTTCTCAGGACCACCTGGAGTTGTTATTTTCATGTATACGAGCTAGAGGAGGAAATAATAACAACCCAAATGTAAAGCAATTTCAGTGGGCCTTGAGAAAACTTATGTTCCGTAACAGTATCCAGCCTTCTGCAAAGGGGAATTGTTTGGTTTTTGACGAACACCATCAAAATTCGGTCATGAGCTTTGGAGAAGCAGCGCGGTTGCATAGTAATGAAACCGAGGACAACGACGACGACTTTGAACTTTTGATTAATCTTTACGAGGATACTAATAGTACATTTAAGGACAATGCATTGTACTATATATGTGGTTTTGTGACAAGGAAAATTATAAATAAAATAGAATGTGAGGAATGTACAAATCTATTGATTGATGACGAACAAAACTTAAGCCCATATACACATTTTACAGATCATGTAAACAGGGGTAAACTAGTCAGAGCCTCGTCAGATGTGTTTAAGATTATAAAGTTTTTGTTTAATCAATTCAGAAGTTTTGCTTCAACCAACTGGGCTAAAATGAATGCCTATAATATATGTGCTTTGGCATCAAGGATGTTTGCTGGCAATGTATTCCGAGGCCACAAATCAAACGGAGATCTTGGTGAAGACAATCATGATCTAATGCTCATTAAAATGATAAGCATGTTGTTTTCTAAAGTATATTGTCATAAAGTGTCAAAAGAAAAAACCTTAAAAAGTAATGTTTCAAACCTCGGCGTTCGGCAGAAACTAAATAAACTTATTTTGTTTAGCCACGTCTAGCAAAATATTGAAAATCTTTCAAATGTATGATTGTTGTCTAGCAAATGATTTCTATTTGTAAAAGTTGTTTTTTTGGTAAGATTAATTAAATATATATATGAACTACAAAAGTTAAGTTTTATTTCCTTTGATTATTCTACACTTGGGAGTTCAATACCGGTAGGCCTACTGAAGTTTTTCTCACTACTGTGAGAGTGAACAATTAATGTTATATAATATAATTTAACGTCAACTGATGTACTATATAACCCAACTGACTCAATAAAATAATCCATATCGATGCATATACATAACATCAAAACTGTGTTATAAATCCAAGACTACCAACAAGAAAGTTCAATTTTAAATATGTGTTCCGGGTCCCTATATTATAGTTTAGATAATGTACCTATGAGAAAAAATTACATACAATACCATACACGAAAAGAGAAATTCATTTAAACATTTTGGTGACAATAAGGAAGTAAAAAAGTGCGATGTGTCGGTGGTCACAATGCTACTTCAATGCTATGGCCCACTGCGGTTGCCCACTTGTGGTGGGGGGAGCGGCGCAGCGGCGGCGGACCGTTTTCGTTTACCAGCCGAGCGCGATCCAGTTAGGTTATATACATCGATGGCAAACGGTGCCTGCTATCTGACTGTGGCAACCACTAGAGAGACTTCTGGCCCAGACTGTACCGTTGGAGGTTATGAAATTTGGAGGTTATGAACCGCTCTGTTTATTTAATATTTAAACGTTGGAGTTTGTGAAACTTGGACATTGTGAAACAGTGATTATTTAAATGTTATAGATTTGGAGCTTATGAAATTTGGAGGTTATGAAACACTCCCAATGTTTTGAATCAGCACCATATCATCAAGTGTTCCAATAGGAGTTGCTTGACCATTTTTAATTTTTTAAATTTTTTTATTTACTGTTCCCTCAAGTTTTGGAAGCTGAAAAATTATTTTATTAAATTTGTATCCCTTCCCATTTTTTGTAGCGGTAATTTTTGTCTTGCAGCGCACGGCGCTTTTGAGTTTGCAGACGTTAACGTAAAGAAACATATCTTTTATGTTACAAAAATGCTATCAAATTCACTTTGTTCAACATTTTCCCATCTTTAATTTTGATTATTACCATAATCAGTGTAACGTTATTACATTTAAATAGAATAAAATATATGAATGAAGAATCTTTTATTGTCAAACATTTATAACAAAAGTAACAAGTAAACAAACATTGTTTTTATGAAAACATCTGATTAAATTAAATTAAAGAACAGTATTTCAGTATACATAACATTTCCCCCTTCCTTCTTTAAATGCCTGGAGGACTAATATTCATCATGGTAATACATTGGCCTTCTTATATTCCGACTTGATTTTCTCTGGTTTGTAGTACCAGATGAAGGTGAAGTTAGTTTTTGTGAAGTTTGTTGTTGAATAGATTGTTGTGCAGGCTGTATTTGTTGACGTGTTCTTAAATGGTCGGCATGCTGCCTGTATTCTTTGTCATCAATGTTCACTCTGTATGACAATGGTGCTGTTTTCCTTAGCACTACCCCTTCTCTCCAATTTTCATTTGGATTCCGTTTCACCCAAACTTTATCACCTGCACTAAAGTCTTTACGTTTAGAGTGGATATCATGATAAAACTTTTGGCGTTCTGACGACTGTTTCATCTTTTCCTTCACGTCCGGTCTTAGGGTGTCAATCAAAGTTCTTGGGTTTCTTTTCAGGAAAAGTTCAGCTGGTGTCCGTCCAGTCGATGAATGTGGAGTTGTTCTGTATGAGAATAAAAGTGTATGGAGTCTTTGTTCGTGATCATTTATGTCAGTCATGAGATACTTGTTTTGAAATGTCTGAATGACTCGTTCAACACAACCATTGGAACGACTGTGGTAGGGAGTGGTTCTGATGTGAATCACGTTATTCTTGCGGCAAAACTCTCTAAATTCTTCTGAGACAAACTGATTTCCATTGTCAGTAACAATTTGTTTCACAAGTCCATATCTACAGAAAAGTTCACGAAGTCGTCTTATCACAGTGTTGCTTGTAGCGTTTTTCATTGGAAATATTTCCAACCATCGAGAATATGCGTCTATTACCACTAACCACATGTATCCGTCAAAAGGTACTTTGAAATCAATATGTAATCTTTCCCAAGCATTTTCAGGTATATTCCATGAATTGAGTGCGTTTCGACATCATTCTTCCTGAATGTTTGGCATCTTGTACAAGTTTTCACTAAGTTTTCAATGTCATCGTCTATTTTTGGCCAGTAAACATACAACTTCGCCAAAGAGCGCATGGCAACTATTCCTGGGTGTGAAACGTGGAGGTAACTAAGAATGTCTCCCCTAAGTGACTTAGGAATTACTATTCTTTCTTGCCACAATAAAATCCCCTCTTCATAAGATAGTTCGTGTCTCTTGTCATAGAATATCTTCAAATTGTCCGGAATTGAACTTCGATCAGGCCATCCCCTGACACAATAGGATATAATGTGTTCATCATCTCTGTGAGTGTTATCTTGAAGCGTTCGTTTGGTAAGTGGCAAATCTTCAATTCTCATAGATCTAACTTGGTTTACTTCACCAAGCGTCTGATACGTATCAATGTTTGTTCCTCCTTCTAAAGGTAATCTACTCAGACAATCTGCCAGAACATTATCTTTTCCAGCCCTGTAGTTTATATCGTAGTCGTATCCACTGAGTATAATAGCCCATCTTGCAAGTCTGGAAGCGGCATGTTTAGTTATAGGCTGCTTTGCCCCAAAGATTCGTTCGAGTGGTTTATGATCACACAAAAGAGTGAAATGCCTACCATAGAGATATTTGTAGAATTTCTCAACACCAAAGATAATGGCCAGTGCCTCCTTATCTATAGAAGAATAGTTCTGTTCCGCTGAATTTAATGTCCTTGAAGCGGCTGCAATTGGTTTCTGACTGCCATCAGAACAACGATGAAGGAGAACTGCTCCTAATCCAATATTGCAAGCATCTGTTGCAAGGATAAGTGGAAGTTTAGGATCATAATGTACAAGTACCATATTGTTTGAGATGTTGCTCTTAATATGGTTGAATGCGTCCTCACAGTCACTATTCCAGGCCCAAGTTGAGTTCTTGTGCAAAAGTCTATGTAAAGGAAAACAAAGAGATTGCAAATTTGGAATAAATCTTGAATAGTAATTCACAGATCCAAGAAATGATCTAAGCTCAGAAACGTTCTTTGGTGGGGGTTGTTTCTTGATAGCTTCTACACGATCTTCAACAGGCTGAATACCAAGAGCACTAATTTTGTGCCCAAGATAAATCACACTTTGTTTGAAAAGCTGTAGTTTATCTTCACGCGTGCATAGTCCTGCTCTTCTCAATATATTTAAAACTGTTTTGAGCCTATCAATGTGTTCTGGTCCACTTCTACCGCCCACACATATGTCGTCAAAATACCACGCACAATCATCGGTACCAACTAATAATTGGTCCATCAGCTTTTGAAAAATCTTAGGTGCAGTCTTAATACCAAAAGGTAATCTATTGAAGGTAAAATATCCTTTATGTGTCGCTACCACTAGATATTTTTTTGATTCTTCGTCCACTGGAATCTGTAGATACGCATCCTTCAAATCAATAACTGAAAAGAATTTTGAACCATTCAACTTAAGTACTGTTTCTTCAAACGTAGGGATGCAGTATTCATCATCGATTAAATGAGGGTTGATTGATACCTTGAAATCTGCACATAATCGTACCTCACCATTAGACTTTGGTACAACAACTAAAGGAGAAGCACAAAGGATCGGAGTAGTAGCTGGATCCACAGGTTCTAAGACCCCTGAGGACACTAAACGATCTAGTTCCTTGCTAGTTGCACTGTGTAATGCGAACGGAACAGGTCTCGGTTTGTGTATTGGCAATTGTACATCATTAGCTACTCTAACCTTAGCTTTGAAGTTTTTCACTGTTCCTAGGTTATTGGTAATTATGTCTTTGAACTCTCTATATATCTTACGTTTCTCCCCCTCTTTATCTATAATGTCCGTGTTAATATGATTGACGCTATAAGAATTTTGCTTACATACATGTTCACAGTTAGGATCTAGATTAAATGCTGCAATCCAATCTTTACCAAGCAAAGGTGTACCTGAAACACTGTCAGTGACAGCAACACTTAATTGCAAAGTAGTTGATCCTAACGAAACCGCGACCTTAGTCTCGCCGAGCATAGGTATTCTAAATGACGGATAAGCACCCAGCTCCTCCGTAGGAGTCAGTGCCGGTTCACCAATTTGTTTCCACGTAGATTTACTAATTATAGTTCTTGCAGCAGCAGTGTCATATTCCATCGTTATTGGAACCCTATTTATTGTTAAATTAACAACGTAACAAAATTTCTCAACATTATTAATTTGACTTATGTTTTTTACCGAACCAGCTTCTAGTTCATCAGATATGTCAGGACATCCGTCATTATTATGTCGGGAAAAGTCTACATTGTAACTATAATCACTCATACCAGCAAGCTTATCAATTTGTTTGACATAACGTCTTGAAAGATTTTTCTCAATGACGACATTATTGGATTTCAGACAAACTCTTTCAAAATGCCCCATTTTCCCACAAGCTCTACATTGAATATTCATTGCCTTGCAATGCTCACCTGTTTTATGTTTTGCTAAACCACACCTAAAACACTGTGACTCAGGATTCAAGCTGATTCTAGTACTGTCCCTTTTGTATAAAGGTTTAGTAGTTCGTTAAGCCCCTACCTTATTTACCTGTGCGTCACATGAAAATGTCCCAAGTGTTTCTATTTGTTGTTGTTGAGAATGTGCCATTTCCATGAGGTAGGCGTCTTTAACGATGTCGACAAGTCTTGCTTTTTCCTCAGGATGTTTTCTGATGAGCTCTTCTTGCAGTTTAGGATCATTTAAACCCAATAAAAACTGGTCTCGCAGTCTTTCGTCAAGTGTATCTTTAAACTCACATTCCGTCGCACCAGCTCTCAAATTGTTTACAAATATGCGTATTGATTGATCTTTGTTCTTCAAGATTTTTCCATTGAGTCTTTCGGCCAAATAGGATGTTTTTGGTTTATAGAAATTTGAAATAAACTCAACAATTTCCTCGTAATCTACTGTTAAAATAGGTGTTGGATAAAAGTTATCAACCACAATTCTATAATGTTCAGCACCAATCCATTTCAGAAGTAAAATTCTCTTAGCTTCTTGATTGTGTTGTAACCCACAAACAATTAATTCCAACTCAAACCTTTGGTAGTAGTACTTCCATGTTTCTTTGGTAGCATCAAACTTCTCGAACTTGAAATGAGTTAAACTATGTGTAGTAGGTTGTTCCACTGTTAATGTAGATGATGTGTCGTCATTGTCATATTCCTCATGTCCGTGCAGCGCCATTATGTAACGTTATTACATTTAAATAGAATAAAATATATGAATGAAGAATCTTTTATTGTCAAACATTTATAACAAAAGTAACAAGTAAACAAACATTGTTTTTATGAAAACATCTGATTAAATTAAATTAAAGAACAGTATTTCAGCATACATAACAATCAGCCTAATTTGTACCCATATGGGTCTATGGGTGAAAAAAATGTTTAAAAACGAGCAACACAAACTAATAAATTTCACTTTTTGAAGCCTATTTTTCCCATGAAGGATTTGTAACTCACTGTTTATTTTTTTTATACAATTACATATACTAGTGTACTGTATGTAAGTAGCTAGAGTTATAACACTAATATATGTGTCCTTTAAATTTGGCAATTTTTTTAAAATAGAGATTTTTCAATTATTGCAAAGTTTGGAGCTTAATATCTCTGATGAGACATGGGATAAAAATTAGATTTTTTCACAGGATGTTCTTCTGTAAAATTAAATTAATGCTAACCCTCAGCGATAGCAAATTATGCGTTTAGATTGGGTTGGGTGATAGCTTTCCTGGTTGTCTTCTTTTGCACAACAACTTGGATCAATTTCACATCGGTTGACCTTGTTGATGGCCAGTGATACTAGCATTGACTATATATACCTAGCATATATACCTAGTATATATAACTAGTACATATACCCAGTAGGTATATATAGTCAATGATACTAATCAACATGAATAGACTCAAATGTAAGAAATGCCTAAAGCACAAGCTAATAGTTGTTTTTACACAAAAACTTTGGTTAAGTTCTGGTACCTATTGAGCAACTTTAATTAAGGCACATTTTAGGCCTATTGTACCTAAATTAGTGCTCTGAACCCCTTTGAAATTTGTAGTTACAAATTACTATACAAAGAAAGTATATCATCAAAAATAGTGTTTAGAAAAACAGCTAAAACTACGCAGACAATAGAAACAGCTCATAAGTCAAAATCACACAGAATAGGCAATATAAGGATACATGTAGTATACTGTGAGGTGATAAAAAAATCCCTATACAGTATTTGATTTGTGATACCAGACTGCTTCTCTGGATAATAGACATCTTCTGGTAGCAGATTTTTTTTATTGGACTGTTTTGGTCAGAAACACCTCCCCTAAATCCAGGGAAAGCATTCATCAAAGATCGTGGCGAAATAGTGAACATCTCCCACAGGGACATCATTACCGCCACATGCGATCGCGGCAAATTGATAGTTACAAAAAGTCGTGTTGGCCCCCTTTTGCTTGCAGCCTAATGGTAAATCCATTATTACAGCCGATTCATGATCTACCAGTGTAAAACTTCAGCTAAATATTTCATTTCATTTTTGTAGTTACACAGAACAAACACTCAGAAGTCACCTCTTCTCTATGAAATTATAAATAACAACTCGGATGAAGCCAACAACAAGAGCTCTCTAGAAAGTAACAGACATTTCAAATCCGTGCCGCTTGAGGTGGTGTTTCTATACCATCTTAGCATCAGAGCTTGCTCAGTGCTTGAAAATCTACACACATTGCACATACAGCTACAGGAGTGTGCACATCATATCTGCTGTACGAAATTAGCACTGCCATTGCAAATCCCGCCAGTTGTGAACTGTGCTCTGTGATCAGTTTTTTGTTCACAATAAAACAAATTGAAATTTATCACCAGATTTGTGATGTTTACGGCAAGGGATTGATGAGTGAAAGCTACATAATAATGGTGAACAAACTAAAAAAATACCCGAACAAATATTAACGATCAGCAGTGACAGGAAAATCTAGTGGCTGTTGAACTGGTAGGGAAAGTCAACAAACATTTGTGAAAATCACCTTTTAATAATTCTGGAACTCATAGAACATTTTCTCCGAATTAAACAGAGTTTGGTAAATAGTTGTCTAAAAAACTTAGTTACCACACGTTTTTTGCCCAGCGGGTTCAAAAGATCTTAATACATGATCACAAAAAACAGAGTCTTTCTGCAGAGCTGACAATCCTGGAAGACTACAACAAAAGTGGAAAAGTTTTAATCTATTTTTCAACTCAATGCATAATTGCTCTCTCAGCTTGACTCATTACTCCTTTGCTGTAAAAATCCCAAATAAATTTAAATTAGCATGTTATTTTTTGCAAACAAAAATCTGATCTCAGAGCCTGGACAGTGCAATGACAGCTCTTATTAACACTCATTTTAAGGATGTGTGCTGAGTGGAGAAGCGCTCTAATACTGAGATGACGACGACAGCACGGTCCCAAGCGGTGCCTAAGTGAAAAGTCTCTTACAGGGATGGCCCTCATATTTTACAATGAACCACTCAACCAACATTGTGAAAAGTTGTCAAAACGTTACATAATTGTTCAAACTCATGCTCAGTTACAATGAGACTTATAAGGCACACTTCACTAACTATACAAGCAAAATACAAGCATGCTTCAAACCCTACTTACATCATCCAAGAGTCTAGCCCCTCTTCTGTTGGTATGAAAATGAACAAGCAGTAAGTTTAGTGCTAGTGTAAGGGATGAAGGAAAAACAAGTGTAGAAAATTATTATGTAAAGCAATGTAATGATGTAAAAATTATTGTTTACATAATAAGTTTTATATTCAATTAAATATTCTTTAGAACATCTCAATTCCTCATATTTGAATAATTACGTTCATGGTTATATCAACCAGTAAGAGATAGTGCATCCTAGTTTGATGTTAGTTATTTTTTTACACAGTATTAGGTAATAGAAATTATGTTCCATATTTTCTGAGGTAAGCTAGATGCTATTCCCTTATTCTAAAATCTACGATCATAGTCTTCTTAATCTATGTTTGCCTTTCTTTAAACAAAACTACTTTTTGATCTGAACTATAGTTTGAAATACGAGTACGGCCATTGCCTACCTGAGGGAGGTTATCGGCCGAGCCCCAACTCTTGTGCAGCTTGTCGATGGTTCCTACGCCCAGGAAGTGACTGAAGGCTTCAGTTGTCTTCTTCACTCTTACATTCAGAGAGCCAATCCTCAAGAATCCAGAGTCCTTTTCTGTACCAAGACAAAGAGTTGAAATTTAGTAGGTAATAACGTTTTCCCGCATTAACAGTTCAAAAATTAGTTGATGGTTATTTACTTTCTGAAAGCATATATAACTCAACCTCATCATCAACCTGATGATGAGGTTGAGTTATATATGCTTTAGGATACAAAAATTGCTTCCTTTAGACACGTAAAATTTGATTAAAAGCTCGCAACTCATTCCAAAAATTACAAATCCATAAAGCAGTGTGTTTTTAAAAGTAATGCAAAATTAATTTTATCTTAGACATTTAAATGCTTTTGAAAAATAGCCATTGCCACTGACTTTCACAAACATAACCGTACTTTGTTACAGTAACATAAATATATTTCAAGATTTACAAATGTATTGTGGTATTTTTGATGAATACTAACCTGCATGCTTTTTCCTTGCTTTGATCTCTGTAACAGAAAGATGTTTTAAAATTAAAACAAAGAAAGTGTACACATAACAACATATTACTTAGAAAAGTATCTTTTGGTATTTTGTTTCACAGTGTGATGTAAAGTCTTAAATAGTAATTTTCATGATTTTTAATCACATTACTAGCAGTGCCGGATTTACCACTAGGCCGATTAGGCCGCGGCCTAGGGCCGCAAGCAAGAGGGGGCCGCAGAAGATTGCACAACAATTTTTTTAGATAAACAAATAATTTTTTTAACCATTAGTTTGCCGCGATCACAGGTGACCATAATAATGTTTCCATGATTGCGGCCCACAGAAGATGTTCACGATTTTGCCGCGGCCGTGGGTGTCGATGATGATGTCCCTGTGATTGCGGCCCACAGAAGATGTTCACGATTTTGCCGCGGCCGTGGGTGTCGATGATGATGTCCCTGTGATTGCGGCCCGCGGGAGATGTTCACGATTTTGCCGCGGCCGTGGGTGTCGATGATGATGTCCCCGTGATTGCGGCATGCGGGAGATGTTAACGATTTTGCCGCAGCCGTGGGTGTTGATGATGATGTCCCTGTGATTGCGGGCCACGGGAGATGTTAACGATTTTACTGCGGTCGCGGGTGACGGTGATAATGTCCCTTTGTTGCAGCCCGTGGGGATGTTCATGATTTTGCCACGCTCTCGTATACCTATGATTGCTTTGACTTGATTTAGGAGAGATGTCCACGATTTCATCCACGATCACGGGTGTCAATGATGATGTCCCCTTGATGCATAAGAGATATTCACGATTATTTCCGCGATTGCAAGGAATTTCCACCACAGGGGGAGGGGGAGGGCCGCTCAAGTAATTTGGCCTAGGGCCTCAAGTACCCTAAATCCGGCACTGATTACTAGCGTAAACTATAAAGATTCTTTAAAAAAAAACTTACTATAAATTGTCTTGTTCAGGATGAAACTAAACATCAGCCTTAAAGACCATACAAATTATTTTTCGTAACTGATTTTTGAGAATACCCTAGCTTTTTGAAAACTTTTCCCTATGCAAGGCTGTCTGCTATTTGATCACAAAACAGTTATTTAGATGAGAAAAATTACAAATACAGAGAAAATTGGTACCCAGCAGATTGACTCTTAAAAATTAAATATGTAGCAATTTTCTGGTAAATCAATGAGTCATCCGCATTGATTAGGAATACAAATATGATTCCTGATTGTTAGCAAGACTTTTCCAGGATATTTATTTGATGAGTAAAGATGTATACTAACTTACCTTGAATATATTTTAAGTAGTCCATCCAATTACAAACAATTCATTAAAAAACATGTCATGTTTAAAAAAAATAATTATTATTATTGATCTTTTCGTTAAAGGGTTTTCTAGAGTCAATATTATCAAATTTGCTCAAATTTAATCTATAAAATATCACCTAAGACATCTTTTTGTAACATCAATCCATTGATGATGTCAATTGCAGTTCAACATCTATGAATGCCAGTAATATGTTCCAGTACAAAGCATAACACTATCCTATAAGTAATATAATCAATCAAGTAATAATGTAATCTAAAGTGCATTTTCTTTTGCAAGCAACATACTCATGCAGGCTTAGTTGAAATTATTGATAATATGTAGATTATATTGATATAATATATTGTTGTTTGAAATGTTATGGTGTATTTATTTGTTAGTTAGTTAGTCTATGTTGTAAAGGAATGACTTTTCCCAGCATGGTCGGCCATCAATATAGGCTACGGGGCCTCTCCACCCGCCCAATGATACCCAATATTAACCACATTTTTCAGATTGTACAGTTAAAAGGTGAAATTAAATTAATTGTCAAATTTAGGTTCAAAAAATTGTAAAATTAGCCATCTTGTAACTAAGTTTTAACTTTTTACTAAGTTTATTTTGTCCCCCAAACCACCCTGGCCCTTCTCCATGTTTAACAGTGTGCCTGTTTACAGCTGGAAAATTTTTTACAAATTACAATAGGAGTTATTTTTTAAAAGAAAAGCACTCAGAATTCTCAAAAGTGCATTAACAACAGATACATAGAAAATCTTATCATTTGGAATCTTTACAGAAGATATTTTTTCCTACCACTGCACAGGAATGATCACATTGCCACATCTTTAAATAGGTTGTTGTATAAATAGTCAAAGATAGTACTCAAAATAGCTCTTCTTACACCCTATTAATTTCTGCTTGCTAAATCAGCTGATTTCACTGTTGGGATTTTTATAAAACACTAACATCTCTTAGGCAAATAACATGACCTAAAAAAAGCGAATAAAACCTAATTGACATTTTATATACAACTAAAAAGTTAATCAATGTCTGTTATGATATCTACAAACTAAAGATTGCTTTATAGGTAGTTTCAAATCAACAAGTTTGTTTGATAGGAAATAATCACACTTAGTGGAACTGAAGCAAAGAACTATAACTCATCATCAATGGTAAATGATAAAATCATCATGGTCAATGGTAAAAGATTTGTGCCACACTCTTAACTCACACCTACACCATCAAGTAAAAGTTCTCATATCCTCAAAGCACACTCAAAGCATGCAAAATTAAGCTATAAATAAACAGTGAAGTAAATCATTAAATTAATTAAGCTATTTGCGAGTTGCAAAAACAGGAATGATCCTATCTCGAGGGATCATTAAAAAGCAGTAAATAATTATCATGTTCTGTGGGAAAACTGCATCCTGTGACGGAACTTTCCCTTGGATTTCCATTTTGTATTTGACACGGTTAGTTCAGCATATGTAACTAGCGTAGCTATGTATTAAATATTAATTAAATGCTCTAAGTATGTACATTGTAAAGACATTTTAAAAACAACATTTTGTCTAGGAGTCAAACTCTGTACTGTATGAGTTTTTTGTTAGCACAAACTCAAGTTTGGCCGTACGCTTTTTACAGAGGCCAAATACTTGTTAAGGGAAAACCTATCAAACCACACCAAATATACTTGCCGGAGTGAGCCACCTTCTAAAATTCCTATAAAATGAAAAACTGGGTTTAATTATGTATAGCAATAATTAACAAAATACCATTAAATATTACTGTACCATAAGAATGTTCGATCAAAGAAATTGACCTTTAGATAGATGGTTAGATTGTTCTTGATAATCATTATTAATTAAACACACAAATGTAAACTTAATGGTGGAAATCAAAAAAGCTGACAATTATATTTAGGAAAACTACAAAATACAAAATGTTAATATAACAAGTTTAGAAAAATTTTCCCTAAAGGTTCATTATGTTTCTTTACAAGAACATTTCAACAGGGTTTAAAACTTTAAAGGCTATAAAAGGCTATCGTTCTTGTAAACAAACATAGCTGCTGTTTTTCAAAGTAGTTTAGTATGAAAGACATGCAAGAAGGAAATTATTTCAATACATGCAAAAATAGTTTTTATTGCAAACAATTCATAATTTATTTATTAGTATTAAAAGTACTAGTGTGACTGTATTAAATGAAGTATGGATATTGGAAGAGGTCCTATATTTTATACACTTTAAAAAATCAAGAAATTTTATTTTGCTCTCTTTAATAGAGAAACATTAGTTAACCTGTTTAAAATTTATAAATAAATACCTAATAGGAATTTAGTTGAAATAAGAATTGAAACTATTTTGATTATTCAAGAGATTGAAATGGTAAAATATTAAATTTAAAAATGTGTCTATTCGAATATACAGAATATATTAAATGCTCTTCTTAAATTAAATTATATTATAATGCGGTAGCATTAAGACATTTTTTTAATTTGTTTGTAAGTTATCAATATTAAAAATAGAATGCCATTTAAGGAAAATAGGTATCGGAGAAAAACTAAATGCATCTATTTAAACGGTTATTTATTGCTCAAACTAAACACTACATTATGGTTATAACCAGAAAAATAATAGAAGAGATGTACAAGATATAAATAATACTATGGTCAATTACAACATCTAATAATCTATGCTTAAAATCTAAATAACAAAATGCAAAGCTTTCATGCAACTAGATGCTTAAACATGCATTTCAATTTTATTTTGTCTAGAGCTGTGGTAATCGTTCTATGGTATTGTATACTACACTTCAATTCAATTTACAAATGCAATTAACATTTTTAGCAAAAAATTCAATCAATCTTAAATTACTGATTGTAACAACGAGGCGATAACTTACATGGTGTAACTTCCGTCATACGGTAAATATTGCTCTTTTATGATTGTGAAAATGAACAATAACACACTATTTCATCGAAAGGTTGCATATGATAAAATATCAAGTGGAAAATAAAAAAAATAGGAGTGTAAAAGGCATAACACAATATTTTATCCCTTGAGTGACTTTGTAAATCGTAGATTGTTGGGGACACAACATGGTGTGTTTTTTTTTGTGTTCTATGACCTACCTTATTTTTGTCTATACTTAATAAGCTAGCTACGCCTACTATCCTTTTACTATAAAAATCACAATTAAGTTACTTAAACAACCTCTCAAGAACCACAGCACTAGACACATGCTATCTCTAGTTCCTCGTGCATTCCACATGCTAAGCGCCACCACATGCTACACAGGGGTAACTGGTCTGAACATCAGTCCCAGAGCAGTTTTCCTCTCTCGTCTCTTCTGGGCCTTTTTCCGTTTCGGGAACGTGTCCGGCCCAGTGATCTCTATCCTGGGAACGACTCTCTCTCGGCTCAGTGTGCCGTAGTTCTCCTTAAACCATCCGTCAAGCGGGCCAGAGCTATACTCACTTCGGAAGGTATCCGCGGACACACTCGTGTCTTTGTTGGTCAGGTACTGGTGTGGCTTGCGACCGCTGTAGTCCCGCAGCACTGGGTTTGCGCCTGCAGAACGAGAATATATCAAATGTAATTTATATAAGTATTTTTTTGTCCTAGAACTTAATGCTAGACCTAGGGGTTGCCACATTATCACTAAGATAAAATCTATTGGTGATTTGGTGGGACCTGAATCTGCGAGTGAAGTGCCGCGCTCTACTACTAGACCACCTTGCTGCACGTTTATTTAAAGATTAAAAATTCAACACATCTTAAATAATCCAAACAGGGACCCACTCATTGAGCCATCCATATTTTGCGTTGGAAGTGACCAATGAAAATTGATCACCATTTACCATCTGGTGCATACATTCACCGCCTTAAAGTAAAGTGTAAAATTGTTTATACATTTAACCTAATAGCAGACATCTATATTAATAATATACTGTAAATAAAACAGCGTGTAAATTTTCATTTAGAAGTTATGTTAATCACCCACCATATACATCCTTTAGAAGGTTGAACACATCCTCGTGGCCGTACTGCATGGCGATATGACAAGCTGTGTATCCCTGCAACATAATAACATCTTATAGGAATAATTAACCAGGGATAAGTTTATAAATTGAAATTATTTATTTCAATTAATTACTTTAATATTGAGTACCAATGGACCGTGCTAGAGGTGTTTAATTTGTTCATGAGGTAAAAAAATAAAACCTATAAGCCTACAAATATTATCGGTTTTGCTAAGGTCAATTAAGTTAAGTTTACGGTACACATTCACTATAAAAACTATTATCTCTTTGGTTAGTAATACATCATACAACCCAAATGTATAATCAATGCTCAATAACATTCATAAAAGTCCTTTTCCTTTGTACTGTATTATTCAGTAATTGGCCAATGTACTGTAGATGGTTTGTGTACAAGTATATGTTTTAATTCATTTATTTACATTTTCGTAAAACTGTCATGGCTACCGATCCATAAGACCAATGTTAAATATATTTAAATTCAATTTAAAGTTTTTAACGAAAAACTAATTTTCCCAGAACAGTGGCTATAGCATGGATTTAGTTTTTAACCTGAAACTAAGATATTCCTAACAATTTAGAGGAAATCATAAAAACCGTTTTTCAATTCATTGTGCCCAAATGTTACTCGTATTATAGTATGGTTTAAATATTTTCTTTTTGAATTAAGAAACATAGACTCTGATGCTAAAAAGGATGAAACACAGTCCTACTGCTGATAGTTAAAAATTATTCTAAATACTTTCTTGATCAACATCATCGTATGTATCATTACATTTACAGACAGTAAATAAAAAATATGTCTGATAAAAATATACACCCATACTGTTAACTCACAAGACAGTAAATGTATATAAAAGATGGTAAATGGTGATTGGCTTCAATTCGACACTCCAATCATCATCACCTATTGGGACTGATGATGATTGGAGCGACTAATCAAAATCAATCACCACTATCATCTTTGATATGTATTTACCATCTAGTGAGATTACAGTACAAGTGTAAAAATAGGTTTTAATAGGATATTAAACTTTTAGACATATTTTTGTTTGCTTACTTTCCTTAAAAATGTGCTATATTACAAGAATATGGCTAATATTTTCTAACGCTAACAAACAAAACATAATTCAAGGTCAAAATACTATAATTGTGTTTGTGGAAATAATTAATCTTAATAGGTTTGTTAAATTTGATTAACTAAATGTTGTTAAGTGGTTTCCTTTAAATGCCGAGCCATTTTATAGTACATTACAACTTTACAAAATAATACGCATTATTATCAAAATTAATCTTTCTGAAGGGATTAAATTACTGTAGTCTTGATCTTAAATTTAAAAATATATTTCGGTACAGTACTTTAAAAGTTTACCGTACAAGAAACTGCAAATAAAGAACTAATAGACAATTTAAAAAAGAGACACAACAACAATAAGTGTAACTACAACCATTATCAATAACTATTAACAAAATATGATTAGCTTTATTTTAATAGATTGTTACATGACAAAAATAATGTAAATATCTACAAAACATACTAAATGTGGGAATCAAATACATTTTTTTATATGTCGATTTATTACAAAAACCCCTCCAACTAGCATCCATCACACAACTTCAACAATCCTCCAATCCTAACGACGTCAACAAATGACGAGGCTAAACTTAGCGGCCAAACCTAACACCTCGCCACCGCCTCGGTTGTTGGACCACCGCGAACACTTGTTGGTCGAAATTGAGTCCCACTTTCGCCTTTGATCAGCAACTGTCGTGTCAAACAAACCTCACACTGGGTGGCATTCCAATCATTCAACAAAGCAGCTCTATTAAGTAGAACATTTTAAAATTGGCAAATAACTTGAGAGTGATATTTTCGACGATACATTTACATGTTAAACCTGTCAGTTGTAGAATTAAGATGCACTACTCTTAATTGCAACGAATCTTGGTTTCTAGTATACTGGGATAGTAACCTGCATTAATATCAATTGCTGATTAACCAAGACAAATCAAAGGTACCCTTATGGTTAACTAAAATAATTCAAATATAGTACTTTAATACCTTAAAACCAAAATAAATCGAATTTTGCATCAGTACACTCCGTGAGTGTCTCATTCAATGTTATAATTTCAATTTTAAAATAATGTCTACAGCTATTCCATTTAGCTGTAATTCCTACTTCTTATGTAGACTCTAAATAAAACCAAATTTAACTTAAAATACTGTTATCCTTCTTAATTCGCATAGCATCACCGAAAGAGCTTAAAATTTCAACTTTAGGAAAAGTTAGCACAGAAGAGTAAAATTTTACGATTTTAAGTGTCACTGTTATTCGGATACTGGATGAAATTAGCGTAGGTGAGGCATTGGCAAATATTTCAACAAAGTCAATTTAAACATGAACCCCATAGTCACTTACAGCGTCTTAATTTGGTTTTATTTTTTTACTTTCAAGTGTTACAGTTGATATCAATGGGACAAGTACGCGGTCTCTTGAATTTACTATTGTTTGCGTTGGTTATACTGTATATACAGATTTGGAGTAGGTAGGAGTAACTACCACTGGTGATGAAGTCAAATGTACTACATTACAATTGTGAATGTCGTTCACCAAGTCGCCAACCACAGAGCGAGACCACAGATATGTGTTACGTCTCAACACCTCACCTCATACGCGAGTCTGCTTGTGGTTTCATCCGCATCGTATTTTGTACAAGTTTAACAACACACATTTTTCTGGGGACTTTGGATGTCTTCAAATCCCGAAGGAACTTTAAGAAATAAAATTGTTGAATTGTTTGATTTTTCCAAGAAAACATATTAATTTTGAACCCTTCAGGAGAATAATCGAGTTCTAATACTGTACAAAAACTACATAAGTGAAAAATTATCAGATTTCTGTATTACGTTATGGGTATGCGATTGCACAATTACTTCACGATACATTTGTATTATTTTCCCGCGCTAAGTAAAGCTTTTCACCTCAATTAGTGAATAGTCTATGCCACGCCTAAGTGTTTACAGGACCTCAGATTCCTAAGTCAGTTCATACTGAAAGGAAATGAGTATTTAACTATTGAGTGCATTTTATTTGGTTAACTATAATCAATTTACAAGATTACATAAAAACGAGAAAATGGAAAAGGCGCATGTAATATTTTACAGTTTATTAAAAAAACTTTGTACCAAAATTACAATTCCCTTAAACTGCAACAATTTTCTGTTTTTTCAAATGTTTCATTGTTTGTGTAAACTGTATCAGAGGGTAGATTCAATACAGCAACCACAGTCTTACAAAAATATGAACTGAAAAACCCCTCTTATATTCTAACGATTGATATATGCAGAAGATTAAACACAATAAGTCTTAACCTTAACTAATTTATTGCTTTGTTGAAAGAAAAGCGCAGCTAACAAGAAAAAAAAATCTCACGACGATTTTCCATTAAAATGTGCAATTTACTTATGAGTTTTTTTTTTCTTTTGGTAGAAGCAACATACTTTTCTGTAAAGAACGCGATCCTTAAAAAACTGGCTACAAATTTAAACTGAGAATACGCAAAAATATCAAAATCAAAAGGCACATTTAGATCCGAGATACGCTACAGACAAATGAAGTATAGACAACAATAGACCACTTTAACATGCACTCAATACGAAATTAATCGTTTTATTAGATGAATAGTCAATTAAAACCGAAAGCGCGGTACATGCACTACAGGATTTACAACTGTCGAATTCACACAGCATTTTAATTTCAACAAAACAACTGTCGCAGCACGTGCGTTTCCGGTCACCCCCGGCACGGGTGCGGCGCGACGAATCCGTTCAATTTTAAAAGGACAGTTTAAAAGCCAATTATTCACTACGTCACAGCTGTCGTCAGCGTAGCTTCCACGAGTTGTCTGTTGACTGACGATTTACTAACTCTTGAACCCTGCTTTATAGAAAAATCACTTATTGTAGTCCTTCCCAAGATGTGTCGAGACTTATTCAAGTTTAAAATAATTGATTTGTGTATTAACTTATTAGTTCCAAGGTGGTTTGTAAAAAGTGCTTAAGTAAAAACTTATTTTTTACGATTTTGTTGAACTTGTGTATTTGGGTCAACAATGCATAATTTTATTAATTGTCTTTGGGGGTTTTTCCAAGTTTGTGGACCCTAAATTTTGAGAAATTAGTTTGTTTAGAAGAAAACTGATAAGAAAGAACTTGTTCTGAGCATTAAGAGAAAACTAAACAACATTTGAATTTATCCACTCTCGTTGTGTATTTATCAACAGGACTTATTATCATTGAAGTCCAAAGGTGTTTGTGTATGAGATTGTAATTAACATTATTCGTACAAACACACCCCAAAAAATATAGTAGCAAAACATAACACTATATAATTCATATCAGGTTCTGTATGCATTCACCTTACTTTTCTACTGTACTTTTTTAATAATTATCCTTATTGAACTTGTTTATCATGTTCTGTGGTTGTTTACTTTATGCAAACTACAAACGCCCGATTTCCAGCAAAGTTTATAACACTAAAAGTCGCTTGTTGCGGCCGCAGGTCGACGCTTAATTACGCGCCAAATTGCGAAATTCCCGCCGAAACCTGATTGAAAACTTCTCTTTGTCGCCTTTTTCGACACACTCAATTTTCATCGTAATTGTGTCAGCTTTGTCCACTCGAACCTTCATTGTTGACGGACTTTTATTGGAAGATTTGCGTAGTCTGTGGATAATTAAATACTAGTTTGCTTTTACTAGTAAGTTTTGTATTATTAAAAAAGAAATGTAATATAACAAATTTGTTTTTTGCTGAAACATGTCAAAAGTTTGTCTTGGATGTCCTTGTAAACTCAACTTTGGCTACGGCTGAACTAAATTATCGATTTGACTTGGAATTTGTACCTAAGAATCACAAAGGAGCCACGAAGTCGAATGCGATAGAAACCTGTTGTACTTAGTAATCTTTCGCATTTAATCAGCACTTCAAAAATATCCAAAACAAATTTTTAATCAATCGGTCTAGTAAATGAGATTTCGTACTAACTTCACAAATCCTATTCTTAATACATACAGTTTTGTCTACGTTTTACTACACTTGCAAAACACAGCTGTATATTTGATTTTTCAAACACGAACAAAGAGTTTTAATAGTATATTTCGTACCTAGGGCCGAAAATGAGGTTTTGCTGGCTCGAGATAGTTTTTAAGTTCGAGACGAAGTCGAGAACTTAAATCGATCGAGAGCTGCAAAACCATTTCGGTCCGTGGTACGAACGCTATTTTTCACCACTCTTTACCCTATTACCACTATTCACCACTATAATAATGCACACTGATAGTCAACACAAGTACAACTTTAAGGTTATGTGAAGAAATAATTTGAGGAATCAGCAAAAATAAAAATAAATAGTTGCTAGGCAACGGTGACAATAACACAATTCTATTGCAATGCTATGGATTTTGATTGTGTATTTAAAATGCATTCATGTTTTAAGTAAGCGGACAGCTGATTTTGCGGCCCCGGCTTGTAAAAACCTGCTCGGTCCCCAAATTACGATGACAGCTGACATGGCCAGCAAAACGTAACTTTCAGCCACCAATTAACGTATGTAATACAGCCAAAAACATCATAGTGTGGTGAAAAAGTGTTTAAACAGGGGCTCGTCTATTACGGGACAAACAACTGGGGTGACCGTTTTAAAGCCCGCGTCATATGTTTTATTAAATCGAACTATGAAATACAGCCTATATATCTGCGTCGACGATTCCGGTTCAAATTGAAAATATCACTCTCTCGCCCAACATATTGACGTTTATACGCTCGCCCGATGTCACGAAATATTGAGGGAATCTCCATGTCGACGATTCGTTCTATATTGCAACACCAATAATTCGTGCATGAATTTAGCATCAGGTTAAATTAAATACACGTAATGCGTTTTTATTCCGGTCAAACTTACGTCTTTTGAAAGTGTCCATTAAATAAATAAAAAATATAATAGATACAAATATTACTTTTGCTACTAGCGGACAATGTAAAAGTCGTTTATTAATTTTCTTTGTGTCATGTGTGTGAAAATTACATTACCAAAACATACTAATTTGTTGAATGAGAGGACAGGTGATGATACCAATAACCCGCCATAGTGAAATCCTCAAAAGTGAAATTTAGCATTAAAGTAAATATAAAATAGACCATCTCTAATTTAATTGTTTTTGGTTGCCAGCTTTTATATCTTATTTCTAGTAAATCGGCCTTACTATACGTTGGTTGTAGAGGGTTGATTTTGCCCCGACCTTTTACTTCAATAGATTACTTATCGACAACATTTAATGAAATGAAATGAAATTATGTTTATTGCTGTTAAACTCAAATACAGGCGCAATCGTCACAATCAATAGGTAAACAAAATAAAATAAACATTGTTGCATTGTTTTCACTATCAAATAAAACCCTTAATACTAAATAAAAATTACAAATTAAAAACTCTTTAAGCTGTCTCTTAAATTTACGAGAGTCCATTTCGCTCCTGAGATCGTTTGTAACTATATATAATTGTTGTTGTGAACATTCATTACTTCACGTCTGTAATGTTTTCAATTTCAAGGGGTTGGCACATATTGTATATACGATTTAATATATCTGTACGATTGGACACATCGAACGCAATTTACAATTTTTAAGAATTATTTATATTTCCTACATGACGACAATTAAGGCAGCTAATTTGCAAGGAGTCCATTCGCTATTGAACAATTAACAATACAATCACACTTGTTCTAATTGTTAATCTCTCTGTGCAACAATAGTTGATTAATTCAATACGTTCGCAGCGCAGGGACAAAAACAGTTGAATGATGATTGCTAGCGGCTGGACCACAGCTGGGAGGGTCGCATTACCATCAGCTGACAGTTCCAGTGGTCGTAACACAATCAGCTGATAGGTGGTTTGACACCTGCCAAGACTGTCATCGATATGTATTGTTAAAGTTGTTAAGTGCCATTCTTGCTTCATTTGTGCCATTTATATATGAGTAATACTACGATCTATCTATGCAGTACTAACGTAACATTCAGGCTCAGTATTGTTAGCGTGTCAGTATAAGTCGCATTTAGCAGTATTGATATCGCTAAAACATTATTGCATACTTGCAAAGTATTGGAAATGTATGTGCAGCGAGCACAAAATATGTCTAGTTGGTCGAAATGATGTTACAATACAAGAATGTACTCAAAGTTAATTCTTTTACTGATAGAAAAGGAATAATAAATTCCTGTAACATTAAGCTTAGTTCAATGAACTATTTGGTTAGTACGACGATTTAATGGTTGGCCAATTGATTAACAACAGTGCGAACTGCACTTTAAAACATTACTTTGTTTGGGGATGATGAGATTGCGGACGTTTTCCATCACGTTTTAAAAGTTTTCTGATACATCTGATCACGTCCTCTGATGAATAAATATGTTATTTGTTTTATAACAAAAAAAAATACAAGATACAAGAATATACAACATTGGACACAACCCCAGCCGAAGCTGGAGAAGCACAATCACAACCACACGCGACAGTTAAGTAGTCAAACACAAAGAAAACAACACAAAAGCCTTAGAATAAAACAATATGATACAATAATGGTATAGGCAATGTTTCAAAATTGCCTAGTTTAATAGGGAAATATCACTTAAAACCTAAGTATGTGTTAAATGAAATAGATGCCCTTTATGACTCATATTTTTTCATATTGTTTTTAGTATTCGTGCAAAATGCTGAAATGTGTCAAATTACGAATTATTAGTTAATAAGTCTAATTGTTTGATTTACATACACATTTTAAAAGACAATACGAAATATAGAACTTTTTAAAAAGTGTGTGATTTGTTTATTTTGTGTAATGATTCAACCGTTTGGCAATATTATGAAGAAAGAATGTAAAAGACAATATGATTAGAGAAAAAGAGATGTAATTAAAAGATGTGGGATATTGATCAGTATGCAATAATCCACTGAGCACAGCCAAATATAGTCGTAAAACGATTAAGCCAAAACATTGAAAGATTCTCTGAGTCAATAAATTCAATATTGTTTAGTTTGCTAATAAACCTAATAGAATTCACTTACGCCATTCTGTGACCCAGAAGACATCGCCCAGTGAGTGAACCAAACATGAAACAAAACAATACAATATAAACTAGATTAAATAATGCCACAATCACTTTCTACATGAATTTAATTATTTTCACACTGTTTATAGCCAAAGCACAACATTTATCAAGGACTGTCCCATACCAAGTAAATGTATCCAAACAAAAATATGAAGGAGAGAAGAAGAGCGAATACAACTGGCTCGCACGCACACTGCGGTTGCATCTTGGGAGAGAACAATGTAGAGATAATTTAGTAAATAGCTAGAAGTAGATTCAAAACTGTGACATTAATTACGAAAAGTAATGACAAAAGACTATCACAACCAAACACAACAGCATACAATTTGAACAGCAGAAGGTTTGTTTATTAATTCGAGAACAGTTGAAAAAATAAACAAATAAATACTTATTATATTCAGCTGATTGCCATTAATATAAAATATTTATCTTGAACAGAGAACTTGAAAAACAAATTCAGCAATCGTATACAAGATAGTGTAAAAAAAATACAGTTAGATTAAATATTCAGCTTTTAACTCACATAAGAAGAATTACACTAACTACTTTTCTCCGGAATTTATTTTTTTTGTTCCTGTTAAATACAAATTATAACCTACTTACCAGGATTTTTTTGAAGAGCTATTTTAATATAATTTGCGTGTTGTAGTGTACACCACCGTTGATTTTTTATAATGTAATAAGAGAGATATTGGATAATGTTAAGAGTTTTGGCGAGCGTTTAAACACGTTCGATTGCACCGATGTGATTTTCTTGTATTTACATTTTCAATAAGCTTAATGTACAGCTTTGTTCCTTGACTTGTGCTTCAGCTGATCATTTTTTACCTTTTGAACAAGAACAACTGGCAAACCAATGTAATGAAAACACCCGTTTTGCTTCAACATGACGAAAGGGAGTTTTATATAGATGTAATGCCATTAAACGTTCTCCTTCAATTTTAATCAATGGTATTGTGTAGCACTAAGAGTAGACTTGCCGTTCTAGCGTTGACGTCCATCTTGTGGGTCCCTGCGATCAGTTTGATCACTTCCACATTGCCATGTTTGGCGGCCCAATGTAGCGCCGTCTGTAACAAAAACATACCTTGGAGAAACATGTTTATGGATGTGTACCATTGAGTTACATTATAACAAGTTGGCCAAACAATGATAGCAATGATAGCAATGATAGTAACAATGATAGCACACGATTATCAAGTGTTGCCGGCAACTGGCGGATAAAACTGTTGTAACTGGTTTGGTCTCCTCAGAATCACTCGACCGTACTACATGTATTTGAAACCTGTCTTTTGTATAAACGTGAGTTTATTTTAAATGAATTCCCAATTTTAAATCGCATAACATGAACTGTAAACTAAAACCAACATCAATTTATCTCAAGATCAGCTGATCTTGGGGACATTGAATAAGGACCAAACATACACTTCAGGAGGCTAAACATGTTTGAATCATTTAGTATTTTACACAATTGACTTTTGAAAACTGAAGTGCAAAACAATCTCTATGGACGAACTGTGGCCGATTTTTTGTTTTAAAATCAGTTACATTACTCTCAGTGTGCAATGTCGAAATTCCACTTTCTCTCTAGTGGTCGACTGTGTAAATAGGTGTGATATACACTAAGATCCTCCCAGAGGTTGGATATGGTGACAAAAACTGTCACCTAGAATACAACCCTGAGAGTCACGATACACCACAAGTGAAAAGCTTCAGGTTCGAAACCAATAAACGCCTTTAGAAAAACAGAAAACCCCGACACTACAAGTAGGCCTATTTCAACATTTTATTCGTCTAAACGTAATCCAAAGGCAATGTTTAAATGGTTCGAAACGTCAACAAGCACGAACCTACTAGACAACCCTGGGGGACACCATACACCGCAAGTATTTCTGGTGCCACAAGACAAACTGCTGCTCGTGTCGACAACTCTAAAATTAAACAAACACCGCGGTAGCTGTCATTTTTCTCCCGCGTTGACAGGAATTCAGTTACAGATGTGACGTGGGAATACGCGGGAATGTGTCCCCGGACGTATATAAAGCCCGGGAATACATCATCCGCCGCTACACGTGTTAACAGACGCGAACACGAGAGTTACAAAGCTTCTGGCTGTCTGCAGTCTGCGAGTCGGTTGTCGTAAATAATCTGCATTATTGGAGGGAATGTCACTGGAATACGCGGTGCACTCATACTTCATTCATAATTAGTTGAACGTAATACAATGTCAACGCTACGAAACGCTAAGATGTGATACAAGTAATTAAATTATAGCCTTTCCTAATAAAATCGATTCAACACAACCTCTATGTCGTTAAAATGAACGTGCGACGTGATCGCGAGGACTCCTCAGTGTGCAAAACGGATAAACACACAAGTTGACTTTCTCTACCCACATATGACGGATTCGCTCACGTTTGTTGTCCAGCGCGAGTGTTTGCAGTAAACACCGACTGTGCGAGTACAAGCGATATAATGGATGGCTCGATCAGTCAGGTGAATCTCAATGTTTAGTGTGATAACAGCCGCGTCGCGATACATCATTGCATGTACGAGTATGAGTGTGAGTGTTGGCGACTTATCACGAGGTAAAGTATGAGTTAGACTTCGTCCATGATGTGAACAGAGTGGTTGAAAATGAGACCTATACTTATGCGTATACAACATACTGTAGACATACATTATGCTGTGCAAGTATGCAACTCAAGGGGTGGTAACAAGCGGATACATGTATTACCATAACAACACGCTGTATGAGAAAAGGTTTGCTCGAAATGGATAAAATTATATCAATACTATACTGTAAAGAAATGCAGGAGTGCACAAACTGCGGAATCATAGCTAATCACAGTGTTGAGGTAAACATGGCTCGAAAGCTAGTCTTTAGTCCTCATTGTGAAAAAAGTATGGTGTGCGAAAATGGGACTTATAGTAGACTAGCTAAAAAAATTCGTTGCTCGAAATCGATCGAAAATAGTCTTTGTCCACGAAGTGAACAACTGGGGGTGTTCGAAAATGAGACATAACGCTGGTAAAGTATGCGTTTGCTCGAAATCGAGTGTAGTTGTACAATTGTTGTACATATCAATTCACTTTTGAAGTTTAATAAGGTCAATTGTTTGTGATCCTGATCCAGCGTAATCCAAATCATTTCATTTAAAATCCGTTGGACAACATGTAATTTATATTCCAAAATTTATTTTGCATTAAAATATGTATAGTTTAAATGAAAATCACATCACACAAGCTAACAAATCCAACCATACAATAAAAATATCAACACAAACATAGGAAAGCAGCTTCCACCTAATTCCAATTAAAAATTAAAATTTCAATATCTTCAAAACACCCACTCACACATTCATTTACATAAACCCGTACAATGTCCGTAACGCATTTCTGTCCCAGAGGTCCAAAAACAGGTGGACCTTGTAAATGTGACTAATGAATGTGAATTACCGTGGTCCGTATTCTTTGTACGGAGCGCATTAATACACATTACAAGTACACGGTCTCTGTGTTAACAGCATCGGTGGCCATCTTACAGGCTAACCAGACTAAATGTGCCCTTCTTATAATTGTACAATGTACACGCCCTGCCCTTGTTAATCCTCTGCTATATGGGGCATCATTTACAACAATGTGGTGTAGAGGCCGCACTACTGTTGCCCACATGTTTCACTCGATTAAGGCACATTTTATACTCTTCAGTTACGAGTTTATTATGATTGATATAAATGTTGTTCTTTTATGCATATCTCAATATATTATAATACTGGTAGACTCTTATTTCGCAAGGTACACATCTGCATAATAGACAACCTACTTCCACGTTAACTAGCCAAAACATGACGTAGTTCATTTGAGTTACCGATAGAGAGCGCCGATGGCAATTGCTGTCAAATACCTCAGCCATTCAACCAAATCAACAAAGAATAACTGTAAACAGTGTAAACAATAGCATCTGATGAGTCACACTAACAAAAACCGAGAGAGATAATAGAATTTCTACAGTATCACCATTGACTATTTAATAGTCAAAGGTGACGCTCTGTGACCGGCTCATTTTTGAAATGTTATATTAAAATAAAATAAATGGCTACAGCTGGTTCATATAGATGAGACTAGCTGTTGTACTCGTGCTTTGCAACGGGAAGAGAACACGAAATAAAAACATTTTGATCTTTACATCTGTTGATAAAATAGTTACACATAAGTCTTTTAAAAACAAAATTTTACCTTTATGGCCTTAATAGGATAGCTGTTGTCATAAATGTAAAAAAATCATAGTACTGCACCCTGTTGGTAAACCCTGTAACTTTTTAATGCTATTCAATATCATAGTGCCAACTTGTGTAGTTGAAACAGCTGACAAAATGATTTTATTCCTTTTAAATACGATTACTCAAAAGGTTAACATGGGAAACTCCAGAGCCACTGGGGCAGAACCCGAAAGGACTTTTAAGATAAGAATTCGTCTATATGTTAATCGGGAATGTGAGCTATCATCATACCAAATTTCAGCCCAATCCGACCAGTATTTTTCGCGTTTACTTGTCACAAACATACATCCATCCATCCATATATCCAAACTTTCTCATTTATAATATTAGTAGGATGTCTATAAAAGCTTTAATCCAAAAGCCAAATAGTGTTAAAAAAACCTATTAAGTTTAGATGGGTCAGATTAATAAAGCAGATTACGTTTGGTCTTTTTGTGATTGAGACCAGTAGTTACTTTCATCAGTCCTACTTCAGAACATGGAAACCCAGGGACAGAGCTCTAATTTGTAATTTGAAAACATGCCTTTAACCTGGATACGTAGATTAAATGATTGAAATATGTGCAAATGATTCACAGTGGTTTCTGCGACAACCTTCATTGCTTCGAATTTAAAATCACAACTCAACTAATCAATTACGGTATTTACTAGACAAATTCTCGTACAGCCAGGGTAATTGTGTGCGGTGTGCGGCTAGCGGCAGGCGGTCTTGTCGCTGTCAATGTTAAATCACCGGCGACAGAACTAGTCGCGACACGGCCATTGGGCGGGTCTGTGCAATAAAAGCTAATTGTTTGTAGTACCTGTGAGCCGCCCATCGCCCATCGCAATGGAATGGCTGCGATCGTGGCTACACACGTACAATACTGCATTACTTCACATCTCACGACACTCGTCTGTGTAATGTGTGTGGCACCTTGCGAATCAGTGATTAGGAAATTCTGTGTAGCTGTAAAAGTGTTGAGCTTAAGAAATAAGGAAATTCGAGCCTAAAAACTTTAGCGTAAATGTTCGCAGGAGGTACAAGTTTGTCAAAGCTGCTTACTAAACTTACTAAGGTGGTTCTGCAAGCACGATTTTATTATTCATTGAGTGAGTCAAAGAATCAGTTAGTTAATTAAATTTTAAAGGAAACTATGATTACCGATAACCACTACTGCAGCACGGGCTTACAGTCGATCCGCGGAAAAGATTATATAACGAGTTCTTGGTTTGAAATTCATGTAATTTTTTCCTATAAAGTTTTTTTATTTATCTTGTTCCTGTCTTCATGGGAAACAAGAACAAAGAAGATTAGTAGACTACACATACCGGTACCGAGAAACTCTAGGAAGTTTAATGGCTTAAATATAGTAGGTGAGTCGAATGAAAAATCACAAGACAAATTACAACGCGATTGAAATGATCATAAGAAAAAGGAAATCAACCAACTCCGTTCACAAACACGTGGTTTTAACTGCCCAATCAATATGTAAACCTATATCAAGTATTGAGCACCTGAAGACGAGGTCAGATTTGAGGTCCCGAGACCTCATAAAACTACAGTTTAATTATTAATTACAATTGAAAATGTCCACAATTTTCCTAAAACCATGTAATATTAAGTTTTCACGAAACACACAATCAAGAACATAAAATCGATGCTGACAATCCATTAACAACCGACATTGTCACTAATTACAGCTTTGATATCAACCGTCGTTTGGTTTGATTCACGGCGTCGTAAACGTCGTCGTTCACGCTCTGCCGCGATATCGTTGCATTTTGAACAATTTTACAAGCGTCACAAACCACGGTGATTCCAGGAAACCGAAATTAATGCTTCCTGAGCCTCCGCCCACTAATTTCACTTTGTTTACGCCCCACTATTACGTCTGTTATCCTAGACGAATCCGTGGTAATTAAAAGTAGATGTTGACACTGGAGACGCACTATCGAGGTAATTGACCGCGATCTCCTCCGCTCGCAGATAACACCACTTCCGCACTCGGCGACAAATCAACCGACATCGCAAGGTGTTTTGCACTCTTAAATCAACAAAGTAGGCGGACCAGATGTAACCGATAAACAGCTGACCGAGTTGCGCGATTAATTATTTCATTTCCCTCCGTTTCTCATTTGCTTATTGCCTCGGCAGGAACGATGAAAAATTGCCGCAAACGTTTATCGCTTGCAATCTAAATACTGTAGTAGTGTGTTGCGGTCGTGGGAAACGTTCAGGACTGCTACACCACACATGTTTTGTACACCCAGAGACTTAAACAGAGAAATCTCTTTGCAACACATCGGGGACTTATCGGCGATACTGTTTCTTGTCCCTCTTTAATACGTACTTTCTGAATCGCAAAGGTGCTCAAGTATCTAAGATCAATGATTGCAAAAAAGAAAACCAACTGCAAATACTGCAACTGTTTTTTAATTGCAAAAACATCTGCTTTTAAAATAGGCTAATGGTTCCCAACATGTCTCGCGTATGGAATACACAACAATCAGTAGTGACCATCAACATAAAAACACCTTATAAACTTATCAATAACCATCAATACAACAACCTTGCAATTCTCATTCGACGTGTCACTACTATCAATACCTGACTGATCTTTTATCGCTTGTATAGCGTCGTTTTGAATTTCAGCGATCAACATGTTTTCCATATACGTCCTAAGTGTCTATAAAGATGTAAAAACGCAATCGCGTAACGCACATGCCGATATGACAGTTTGCGCGCGGCCCGGAGGTAAAAACACAGGCGGCGGCATTCGTCTTTGACGCGGCGGTTTAGCAAATTTCGCAGACATTAGGACAAGTTTGGTGTGAAGGAATCTCTCGGTCGTTTCACAGAACTTGTAGTGTGGTAGTGCACGTTTATTGCGCCGATACAAGATTCTACGTGTTGACAAATGAGCTTTTCTTTCAACCCTGTGCCTACAAGGATACACACGCGGACTGGACGAGCTCAAGTATTTTTACGGGGATCATCTTCGCATTTCATCGATACCGGAGTCTCTGTTGCGGCGTAGTTGTGAACAAAAGTGGAAACATCGTGTAGTGGAGTTGGGAAAGTGCGTCACTGCCCAAAACTACGTCTGCACACGTTGACTTTTGACACCAAAACATCGTGTTGCTAAAGCGAATATCGTTAAGATCGAATGTGTACTTAGTCTGTGAGTTGCATGAACTACAATATGTCAGTTGTGAATCTTATGTAAAATTACATCAGGCAGGCCCTTACCCGAAAGTTACTAAGGAACAATCGTCCTCCGGCTTGATTCTAAAGAAGATGTTTATGGACGTTATTTATGGTAATTTTATTCAAACATAGTTACGCTTTAATCTATGGCTGTAGGTAGGAGTCTGCATTATAGTAATTTCAAGCGAAATATTCAACGATGAGAGAAAAACTTTATAGTTCCATCACATATTACTTATATTATTGGTGATTTAAAAATAATTGGTTTGTGGACGAGGTTTGTCCTACTTTTGTATTGCTGTTTACGGGCGAGATAGGCCCAAAGTACATATTATTGAGAGGAGAGAATCATTAATAAAGTATACACTAAACTAAATCATTACTAAATCCTTCACTCCAAATACACATGACATAATCAACAAAATCTTTTTAATTACAATAACTACATATATGTAACCTTACATTTGTCTAACTGCATACAACCATACTGAACCATGACGTAATAAGCCTCTCTGATTGTTCAACCTATTTCGCGTTTTTATTGAGGCCCGTGAAAGTGGGGTAACTCCCACTATAAAAGTACTGGCGAATTTACAGCTTGGAATAAGACGAGTTCACTCCAAGTAGTGTTAAAACGGTGGGCCGTAGGTTGGTCCGTGTTATAAACATGTTTATGGTTTTATGAGCCAGTTACGGTGAAGTCCGGTATAAACGTCACATGTAAACAGTATAACCGCCTGCCGAGAACTGATATCAATGTCAAACACTCAAACTGACTAGATAAACATCGTGTCTTAGGTTCAACAGCTTGCCAGCGAGCGGTGAGCGTGTCGCTCGAAATCGAGCAACTAACAAGTTGGAGAGGTTGGAGTAGTTTTGGTTGAATCTTGCGTTCAGTTTTAACCACATAAGTGTTCCGGTTAACAAACAGTTGATTTGATTTGTCGATACCTGGTAAGTATCCACTAAACTGGGTAACTGAAAATGTTTGATGATTTCAAATTTCAACCACACATGTAATGATCCAATTTATAACTGATTGAAGGAAGGGCTTTGGACCCCTATCTAACAACTCAAAAATCCTGCTATGCGAATTCTTTCGGAAATGTCATTGAAATTAGAATAAAATTTTTATAAAATCAACATATTAATAAAAAATATTTAGAAGTTAATTTTTTGGAATGAATTTAATATATACAAAGTTTCTTACAAGTCAAGTGCCAAACAATGGTCAGTTTTGGTTCGGAAAATAGAGATGGTCAAGAATAGATTTGACACACATATTTTTTATATTTAATACCTACAAATTAGGCAATCGGCCTTCATAAAACCTTTAAAAAGCGGAGCGGTTTTAAACAAACATACCTACCTAAATCCGACATCTTGATCTTACCTTTACCCATTTCATAATTTATATTATTTATATCATTGGGTTAAACGTTTGAACTGAAATCACACGAAACAGCCAAGAAATAAACTATATTACCAAAAGAATTCTAAAAAATAGTATGTACGATGATATGTCAACACCAAATAAATGCGAATCGAAAACACCAAATTCAGGTACAAAAAAACTATTCGAAATTCTAACGTAAATGAAAATGGCTACTCAAGATTGATGAGGCTGTTCGAAAATGAAGACGGCTTCTTAATTTTGTTACATAACAATAAAATTGTTTACCCATCCTTAAAAGTACATCAATCACTAATTGCCCCAGATATATTAACAAGTACAATTAATTGTCTAACCATTTCATCCTCATCGTCGTTGTTTGTAGCGTGAGTTAATTTTTGACAAGATGTTATTAGCCCGCCATTACACTGGGAAAAAGGTCTTTACAAATTGCAGTTATGAACGGTCAAATAATTCGTCGTAAATGTTCTAATGAAAGTTTTTGTCTGCTGCACGCCGCGTCCGCGCAGGTGGCGTTCTCGCCGCGGGCTTTCGGTAGTCTAATTAGATCATCTGTCAGGATAATAAGGTGGATTTGATCCACTCGGATCAGCTGTTTCACCTCTTTGATCAGCTGTTCTTATTTCTGTCTGTGTTGTATTCATTTATGGAAATTCACTAATTAAATTAACCGAACGTATTCATTTTGGGACAGTTGTTTTGGAATCCGATGGCCGTTGGCTTTGTAAACGGAAATAAAGATAAAAAAACTAGTATTTTTATTACTCAAAAATGTCATAGCAGTTATTTAATCGTGAAAAACGAGGTTGGATTTATAAATAATCAATTAAGACTGCCGAATCTCGGTGTTCGAGGATTACCGTTGCGATAAAATGACGAAACTACTAACTGACGTTTTTATTTAATTACACAGGGTGTTTTTACGCAATTTAAATTAATAGAGTATAGAGAATATTACATTACAAATGATTACGGACTAAAGAAGCTGAAAAGTTGACAGCCCTGCCTTCTCACTGCCTGTTACGATGTGGAATGTTGCACTGTTGGCGGTTTAGTTTAGTTTAGAATTTACAGTATTTGGAATAAGACTCAAGATGTTTTCCTCTAAACAGCTAACCCAAGTTTAAGATTTATGATGCACATAGGCCTAATGGAAAAATAAGCATTGTACACACTGTAGCATTTTTGGTCTTCAAAGTTTATACAACCTATAGTTGATCGTTTATGAACTTTAATGTATATTTCTACTATATTGCGGCAACATTCGCCCCTATAAAGTTTTTTTGACTAAATATTGTGTAATTGCATAATTTATATTCGTGTTTCAGTGTACACTCCTTTGCATCAGAAATAGTACAGTTAAACTATAACCAATACAAATAGAAATAGTTATTTTTTTATTTTTTTACATGTGTGTCACGAAATTTCAAGATGAAGGTGGGTCGCCGGACCAAAATGTTTGGGAACTCATCAAATCCCATCAAGCAGACGCGAGTGAAGATTCAATGACAATGTATTGTTACACAATTCGTCTCACGACCGCAACTGCTTTTCATCCACCCCAGTCTAGAAACTCCGGTATAGATGTTTAGCAAGTCCACACAATGCCTCAGTCTTGTGAACACCGCCGACCTGTGTGACTTAACGAGGCGTCCCATGGCAAAGCGTGCCGACAATTTGACAACCGCTGAAAGGTAAGGCTCATTTCGTCCATTCGACAAATCGGTTGATCCGATCAACGCCGGCGCCTTGGATCACTGTTGTGAAACTCATCTGAGCCATGTGACCGACTCAACCGCACATCAGTGAATGGGGCTCAATGGAGAGGTGAAACAGAAAGGCTTCATTCATACTGTTGCTGCTCTCCAACGAAGAGTGACAGCAGGACTCTCAATAGAGAATGGTGGTGTTTTAAAACGTTATTAATGCCAGCGACTTGTACGTCTGACAAGCGTTTCTAGTAATTCTATTTTGCAAACGAACAAATCATAAATCTGTAACTGTTACCATTATTTATAAACAAGCTGCAAATGAAACTGCAAATTTGGATGCACACAACTTTCCCGGAGAGAGATTTCTGTGTCTCTTTGTTACTGAAAAAATGACTAGCTATTTTTGCAGCAAGAGAAATTGCAGAACTTTCTCAGGATCGACCCGACGACCTTCTGATAGGTTCTTTCAGCTACCCAACTCCCTCCCTGAACCTTGCATCCTTCTTCTCTCTACATGAATGTTATCTTTAGCCGATGAAGATTCATCTACGTATAATAATGCTCTACATGAATGTCATCTTTAGCCGATGAAGATTCATCTACGTATAATAATGCTCTACATGAATGTCATCTTTAGCCGATGAAGATTCATCTACGTATAATACTCTACATGAATGACATCTTTAGCCGATGAAGATTTGTCTACGTATGACGCTCAACATGGATGTCATCTTTAGCCGATGAAGATTCATCTACGTATAATGCTCTACATGAATGTCATCTTTAGCCGATGAAGATTCGTCTACGTATGACGCTCAACATGGATGTCATCTTTAACCGATGAAGATTCGTCTACGTATGATGCTTAACATGGATGTCATCTTTAACCGATGAAGATCCGTCTACGTATAATGATCATCATGGATGTCATCTTTGGCTGATGAAGATTCGACTAAGCTTAATGCTCAACATGGGTGTCATCTTTAGCCGATGAAGATTCGTCTACGTATAATGATCATCATGGATGTCATCTTTGGCTGATGAAGATTCGTCTACGTATGATGCTCAACATGGATGTCATCTTTAACCGATGAAGATCCGTCTACGTATAATGATCATCATGGATGTCATCTTTAGCCGATGAAAATTTGTCTACGTATGACGCTCAACATGGATGTCATCTTTAACCGATGAAGATTCGTCTACGTATGATGCTCAACATGGATGTCATCTTTAACCAATGAAGATCCGTCTACGTATAATGATCATCATGGATGTCATCTTTGGCTGATGAAGATTCGACTAAGCTTAATGCTCAACATGGGTGTCATATTTAGCCGATGAAGATGAAGATTCGTCTACGTATGATGCTCAACATGGATGTCATCATTAATCGATGAAGATTCGTCTACGTATGATGCTCAACATGGATGTTATCTTCAACCGATGAAGATCCGTCTACGTATAATGATCATCATGGATGTCATCTTTAGCCGATGAAGATTCGTCTACGTATAATGCTCAACGTGATGGATGTCGAAGATCCATCCATTCAGATACATTTACCCAACTCCTCGCCGCGACCTACGCGAACACCAGTAGTAACAGTTCTCGATTTGCCGGGCATGCTTTATTTGTATATTTACATACCGTATCAATTTCCTGTTAGCGGTGATTTACAACCCAGTCTAATCTCGCATCTACACAACGTTGGGCGCCTCCCCGAACAAACCGGGATGATATACAGTGTAAATCATACGCTAAAGTTTTTAATTGGCTCGGGACGGACTGATATATTGTAGGAAGTGTGGATGATAAACGGTGTCCCCGCTGCGAGGCGGTCGGGCGCGTGCGTGAAAACAATCAGACAGCGAAGTACCCCGGGGTGGATGTCTGGTAGCGTGTTGAACAGCGTGCTTCGTGATCCGTCAGAGTCAGACGACATTACTGCGAGACAAAATATCCTGGAGAAGCCGTCGTAACAAAGAGTGATGTTGCACTTGTGAAAACTTATTTTGACAACACCTCAGGGGAAAAAATGCAGTTCTCAATGCTTACGTTGTGGAGTTGATCTACAGTAGTTCTGTTTCCCTGAGCAAAAATGAGACTGTTGGAGCCAAAGATATAAAATGTAAATTTTTCTTGATTGTCCTTTGATCGTAACCAAGATAATAGTTCTTACTCGTCGCAATGAATACAAACTTGCTCACCGTCACCTGTGAAGGCTCTCACAAACAAACCCCCATGGTGAAACTGGAAGCGTAAGATTCATCATTCATTATAAGTTGTTTTTTCCTGTTGGATTTCAATTATGAAAAGAAACTGCTGTGATAAAGCTAATAATATGAGTGATTCTCTGAAATAAGTTTATTCTAAAATTCTATCATATTTGGACTTTTTACCATCGGTACTGGTTAAAGAACCAGCTGGTCTTATTCAGTGACAAAGCTTCAGGATCATCTCAGTACTTTCTAAACTCACCCTACATTCAATGTACGGTACGCAAGTATTTTACAGGATTTTACAGGAGTTTACATTAGTAAGGTTATTCTGATATGGGCAACGTTGCTGTATTTAAGGCTTGATTAACATCTTTGTAACCCACATCAAATCAATCTTAACTGTATAAAATCCTTTGCTGAAGAGAGTTTTTTGGTCATCAACGCAAACTTAAAACAGCGATCTTCAAACACAACCTATTCAAGATTTCTTTCAAGCGACATTTAGCGATTCTCTGGAATATTCCCACCAAACAATGGAACTTTGAGTGAAATATTGAAGTTTTGCAACCAGTTCAGCAGTCACCGGAAGTTTCCTGTAGGACTGTCAGCTACAGTGAAAGTGTCCAGGACTACAGGACTCTCAGGAGATGGATGTCACGACCTCCTGCTAATGGCTACGACTCCTGACAGGAAACACTCCCAGGTGACAGTGCAGAGCCTCTTAGCCACTTCCGCCAACCGTCCTACAGTTCCGGCCACCTTCAACCATCCATGCCGATCATGTGAACCACTGGTAAGACACTAGGGAATTAAGTACTGGAAAATTCAGACACTGATGTACAATCCACCTATGTCGGGTAGGTAAGTATTTGCGAGCTAAGAACAGAAACATTTGTTGTAATCATAGTCAAGTTAAATTTGAAAGTTCATATATTTTGTGGTAAAAGAAGTTGGTAGCCTTTTTTTGTGTAAGGGGATCGTATTAAAATTATTAAATATTAAAACGTATTAAAGCAAGGATGAGCCGGAGCAGTCTATAGTATCTGTACCAAACCAACGACAGTGCTGGAATGGATCCACTGAGCCACCGATTCACCTAATAAATCTAAAGCGGATGAGGTTTCGCCATCTTATAGTAAATCGTTTATTGTTGGCGATTGATCTCGATTAATTTTGATTCTAGACAAAGTGATGACTAACTAACCAACGATGTCTGAGTGGTACGTTATCAAGACAATTTAAAGCAAAGCTTAGTACAGTGAGTTATTAACTTGTATAAATAAACACGACCACGTTCATTTAGAAGCTGTCCAATGAACCAGAGTAATTAAAAGGTAATAGATTAGAACGAATAAGAAACGTCTAATTGACACTGACCAGTTACATCTGCTACAAAATTGCAAATAAACACCTCCAGTCATGTTAACGACTGAAAATCCGCAACCAGAAATACCGTTGGCAGCCGAATATCAACTCTATTAAAATGAGGTTTAAAATAAGCATAGTAACGTAAGTGTCGATAAAACATATATTTCCTAGCATAAAATAAGTATCATAACATTACATTCGACAGCCACAACTAGGTCCCTGTTTTAATGCAATCACAATTAGTAAATTGAATGTTTCTTGATCAAATATTTACCCTCCATACAAAGGTAATTAATGAGTTTAACTAACCCAGTATAAACGGCGCGTTTCCCCGCATCCCGGATAACAAGCGATTACACCGCGTATCCAAACTACATATAAAACATAAAACCTCGTTTAACAACCACGAGGGGAAAAAACTTATCACATCCTTCGGCCAATCACCATTCTCCTCTCGCTTTCGAAATAATGTGATTACACTCAGAAAAACACCGAATGTCTCAATTTGGCGTCGTAAACTGGCCACCAGCTGATTAGCCATAGGAACTGGCTAGTTATGTCCACCTTAACCTACATTTCAACAGGTCCATTATCAATAGACCCGTGTTTACGGCAAGGAAGATGCGCACCGATTATACGCGGCACTCATTAGGCGATCATGTCGGGCTCAATTAATGGACACATTGCGCTCATTAGGGCTCATTTGTTATAACTACGCAGCCGTAATGAGCCGGGGATAGCGTAGACGTGGATGAAGTCATCCTGCACGCTCCACATACATGATGTCCTACACGTTACACGTGTGGATATACTGCACAGGCTACACTATACAGGAAAAGACTCCTAAACGTAACGCCACGCCACGATACTCGCAGAATCTAGCGAATCCTCAAAAGAGCGATCGACAATTTCTAGTCGTGGTGTTTCGTTTAGTGACGTCTCCTGTCCTCTTGGGTCCTAGTGTTGACTAGACAGGGCACGAAACGGAAAGGACTCGGACAGAAACTTTCTGGTTAAAGATGCAATGCACGGTCGGGATATTTTCGGCTGTCCGCACAAGATCACTGCAGAAGAGAATGTCCTGGCAGTTTCATTTCCGTGGCCCTGGTGCCAGAATCTTTCCGTGTCCTTTTCTTTCCTTGCCCTATCCTGCGCGTGTCTGCACCCGGGCCTTAAAGATTGCCCAGTTTCGTCAATTTATGGTCTGCAAAACTAAAACAGGGTATCTTAGATGATCAACAGTTGAATGCCAGTCTACTTGACTTAGCGGAATTCTTATACAACAAGACGGGAGTTGTATAAGAGGCATTTACCGAACGTCACTTCGTAATAAGCTAACATAGTAGCGTGAGAAACGGCAAACGGAAGCTCGCGGCGAATAAATTGGCACGTTATAATTAATTGGCGAGCTCTCTGGGCACGGCAGGCCTTCTCGCTGCACTCTGAACCCGGCACAGCACCTCGGGGGTTGTGTTTTGCACCGTCATTTATCTCAAACGATGTAAAGAACTGTAAACTGTTGCTAAGTTAATCAGTTATGTTGTAGGAAATATTTTCTTATGTATGTTCTTTCCGACAGTTAAGATTCCGGATAACTTCTTTCTTTCATTATCAGCGTTTAAAACGCTAAACCTCGCAATGCTTACTGAGACAGTACCTTAGGAGGAGTAGGACCGCACAAATGTAATGGTTGTCTAGCCAAGAGAATCAATGGGAATGGGTAGTTACCATTATAATTGTCGGCATGCTAAACAAGGAAGAAACTTGGCATTTCTTTTAACTGCACCAAACAAGAAATCTCGTGTACGGAATTAGTGCAACAATGTGAGGCTCTATGATCACAGTGTCACAGGTATTAGAGAATACCTCGAGAGTCTACTGTGATCATAGAGCCTCACATTGTTGCACTAATTCCGTACACGAGATTTCTTGTTTGGCGCAGTTAAAAGAAATGTCAAGTCATTTGGAGATTGGTGGATGAGATCGACGTTTTCTTCCAGTTAACAAACGTAGTCATCTCACGGAAGACCAAGATTAGACGAAATGTATGCTGTTGATTAAAAGTGAGGAAATTCCGAGAGCTATAAAATAGTGCAATTTTACTGTAACACATTTTTAAGGCATCGGCTCATATTTCCAAACGCAAATCAAACCTATATTAATCAGCATGAAGATACTAAACGCATTTAGACTCGGAAAGTGTATGACATTCGAAAAACTATTATTGTAATCAGTGCAAAAAAACTTGAAAAGTCACTAAGTATGGATTATTTGGCACTTGAATCATTAAAAGACCATAGGAGGAAATCCATGCAACATCTTGGTGAGTGGGGAGGCTCTTCATCCGTTCTTGTGGTCCAAAAATTACTCCTCAAATCAACGAAAATTAGTTTTTCAGGATATAATTAGAAACATAACGGGTAAAATAATATGTTTTGATAATGTGCCTCTTTACCATCCGTATAATACCAGTTTCGTGGTCACTAGGGAAGATTAAAGGTTATCTCAAGAGGTTATCGAGAGTGATTCAAGAGGTCATCGAGGTTAAAATAAAATATTTAAAATCCATTAGTACTTTAGGACATCAGTTAAAAATGTGACTTTATACAGGAGTCTTCTATTCAGTCCTCAAAGAAATTCTGTATTTAATACCGTAGCAAGTCTTTACTTTTTGTCATGGTCTGAGTTGAAGGTTTTCCTGTCGTCCAACATCCAGTAGCCGAACACGTCGCGGTAACAACACGAACACGCCAGATCCGAGATACCACGGTAACTCAATTACACAACACGTTATTATGTAAATGTTCACCAGTGACACCGCCGTGTTACGTGTTAACATCGCTCCATAATTGTTCAACAGCTGTTCATATCAGTATCGTACCTCTACGTAGCGCTCTCAGCCGTGTATCCACTCAGCGTCTTCAATCTTAATCTTGCTTGGCAATGAATAAAATAATCTTTGAAATAAACTTGTATGTCAATAATACAAGTGATCGCTTTAGATCCCATTGATTGTAACAGGGAACTGGTGTACTTGTGAGACGGACATTCAGTCCCAAGGTTAAAATGAGCCTGACAATTTTCTTACATATTTTACCGAATAAGGACATGGGATTGACTATCCTACTACTACTACAGGTTAGGTACTAACATGTACAGGTTAGGTCATGTACTAACATTAAATGTTTAACGAAATTTCGGCACGTCATTTTGAAAACATCCGAACCAATGTAACATTCGATTCCACATCTTCATGCGCCGTTTGACAAATGGCCGGAGTGATGCAAACCGGGTCTTCAACAAATTACAACAATATCCTATAAATCAGCGGCCGGTCCTCTAACTGCGCCTTTGTATTCCGAGCGTTCTCGCAAACTGCATAATTAATTTCGTATCGACGTCTGTGACTGAGCGGTTGAGCGGTTGAGCGGTGAGCGGTGAGCGGTAGTTGCATTGTAGACCACCCGCCTAGTCTTATCTCGTGCGTGTCTCTTGTACTTGCACGTGTGTGCGGTCCATTGTCTTCGCTACTAATTAAAACGCACTATTGGAGACACTGGCGCCTCCCTAGTCCTGTGGGACTTCCCGGACTCAGAGGCTGTACTGCAGATATTGGCGCCACCCTAGCCCTCAGGGAATGCACTTATACTGGACTGGGAACTGGGACCCACCAAACCTTCTGAGACTATGGAACACTACAGCAGATACTGACTACTCATTGATTCAGATACTGACTGACTCCTCATTGGTTCTGATGAACCTTTTGGGACTCTGGAGGACTACAGCAGATACTGACTACTCATTGATTCTGATGAACCTTATGGGACTCTGGACCACTACATCAGATACTGACTCCTCGTTGGTTCTGATGAATCTTATACTGTGACTCTGGAACACTATTGCAGATACTGATTCCTCATTGAATCTGATAAACATTTTGGGACTCTGGAACACTACATCAGATACTGACTCCTCAATGGTTCTGATGAACTTTATGGGACTCTGGAACACTATTGCAGATACTGACTCCTCATTAGTTTTGATAAACATTTTGCGACTCTGGAATACTATAGCAGATACTGACTCCTCATTAGTTCTGATAAACATTTTGGGACTCTGGAACACTATTGCAGATACTGACTCCTCATTGATTCTGGTGAAAATTTTGGGACTCTGGAACACTATAGCAAATACTGATTCCTCAATGATTCTGATGAAAATTTTGGGACTCTGGAACACTATAGCAGAGACTGACTCCTCATTAGTTCTGATAAACATTTTGGGACTCTGGAACACTATAGCAGATACTGACTCCTCATTAGTTCTGATAAACATTTTGGGACTCTGGAACACTATAGCAGAGACTGACTGCTCATTAGTTCTGATAAACATTTTGGGACTCTGGAACACTATAGAAGAGACTGACTCCTCATTAGTTCCGATGAACCTTATTGGACTCTGGAACACTACATCAGATACTGAATGGTCATTGGTTCTGATGGGCATTATGGGACTCTGGAGCACTACAGCAGATACTGAATCCTCATTTTTTCTGATGAATCTTATGGGACTCTGGAGCACTACAGCAGATACTGACTCCTCATTGATTCTGATGAACATTTTGGGACTCTGGAACACTATAGCAGATACTGACTCCTCATTGATTATGATGAACATTTTGGGGCTCTGGAACACTACAGCAGATACTGACTCATCATTGGTTCTGATGAAAATTATGGGACTCTGGAGTACTACAGCAGATACTGACTCCTCATTGATTCTGATGAACATTTTGGGACTCTGGAACACTATAGCAGATACTGACTCCTCATTGATTATGATGAACATTTTGGGGCTCTGGAACACTACAGCAGATACTGACTCATCATTGGTTCTGATGAAAATTATGGGACTCTGGAGCACTACAGCAGATACTGACTCATCATTGGTTCCGATGAACCTTATAATGGGACTCTGGACCACTACAGCAGATACCTCATTGGTTCTGATAAACTTTTTGATATTCTGGAGCACTATTTTTAACTCAGCTACTCCCTATTCCTACGGGATTGTCTTAATTCTGGTGCAGAATTACAACCAACCATTATAGACCTCAGGGGCTTACTGGCAACTGTAGCACTAGAAGATTCAAGACCCCTTCTTGATTCTTAGGGAACTTTTGTGTCTCCGGAGCGATATTTCAAACACTGAGCCTCGATATTCCACTGAGACTTTGTAGGTTCTAAGGTAGAAGTGCAGTCCTTAGTGAGTTTTTATAATGTTTGAATTAACTACACCTAGTAGATTTAAAAATTACGGATGACTTTCACTTCAAATAAAGGAAAGGTGCAACGTTGCTATTACTACATTCGGCTTATTTCTAGTGACCAATTAAATTAATTAACTTATGCTATGTATTTGAAATGAATAGGCCTATACGTTACAACTATAGAAGTATAAATATGAAATACTTACATACTGCACGTGCACCACAACAGGAACGGCATGGAACAAAAACGCAATACATTAAAATCATTGAAAGAGAAATGTCAAATGAGAAGTGAAAATGTGAATAAGCCTACACTAAAAGGGCATTTGTTATATTCAGGTATTGTTTCTCTGCGCTAGCCGAAATGAGTACTAATCTTGTCCTGTTCTAGATACCTTCCCTCCCGAAGACAATATTGGATTCTAGGTCCTGAACGAGCGTTGCGTTTCACGTCCACCTCACTACCTCACTTACGAGAGAAGCAATAGTCTCTGTTGAATACCAGAATACCCTCCACGAAGCTGATTGACACGCATTATCAAGTGTTGGGCGTTGTAGGAGCAGTTTAGTAGTCCTAACTGTCATACATAGAGTGAAGGTGGACGGCAGGTGTATGCGACTACCAGGTGCATCGCTTCTTATGTCAAACACGTGTATACGGGCGGAAGGTCATTGAGCAAACACGTTATGGGGACCAAGCTTTGCTTATGGGAAATAAATACATTTACTGTCATTACAGACAAGAAACGGTTTCTCCAACCAGTAGTCTTAAGAGAACAAATCCCCATTGTACGGTTTGATATACGCTTGTAATTGCAACATATAATAACACAGTTAGAGTGTTGTTGGAAAAGGCAGTGGTTTATTGAAACGTACACACAAGACAGGGAAGAATTGTGTAGTTTCAAGTTCATAGAGTACAACCATGGCGCACAAAACAAAACACCGTTCCTTATGTCAAACACGTGAACGCAAGTGGGAGGGATTGAGCAAACAAACTTTGGAGACCAAGCTTTGCTTGGAAGAAAAACAAGTTAAGTGTTAATACAGAAAATGTATTGTTAATATTGCCTAAGTTGGACAGTCGAGTCTTCGTTTGTTCGAGCAAATTCTTTCAATAGCAGCGATAAAAAAAATACATTTATCCTCTTGGTTGACAATAAATGACAATGAATAATATAGTGAAGAAATTCCTTTTACAAATCTACTACCTCAATGATGTGGTTATTATATTAGGTTATTAGCTAGATTTAGCTGGTTATTAGCTAAAAGTGGACACTTAACGACAGGACCAGTTTCCCTCCAAAATATATTTTTTTTTGTATTGTGTTATGTTATTTTTTTAAAGTTTACAAAGAACTGACACATTTGCTTGGTCGTAGATATTTAAAATTACAATGGTTGGTACAGTACTAGCTTTGACTATTGATAAATCTAGATACTAAGATACTCCATCCCCGCATTAAATTAGTCACCAGTTTTTGAATCAAAAAGTGGTTCAGGTGAGCCACCAACAGATTGCGCTGATGTACATTACTGATAAAACTGACAGGACGACTTACTGTAAGCTATATAATCTTTGTCATGTCAACTATCTCTCTAACAAATAATAAAGTAGAAAAGAGAGTTTTATACGCTAGTCCACTCTGTGACTCGCAGTTATGGCGTCATCTGGATGTCTATCCATATGTCAACTGCAGCATACAAAAGTCAATCGTACCATCCCACTATAAACACATTCGTAATGCCATGGCTCCCTTGGGGTTTACCAAAAACCTTTGGAAATTTATAACTATCTGGCTAATGTGATTCCTTAACGTTCAACAACTTTCGGCACCTAATTTTGCAATTTTCAGGCTGTACATGGAAATTCTACGTTGATATCCTAAAGATCATCGCATTTACAAACGAAACAGTACATTTAGGTTCACTGGATTCCATATCTGCGACAAAACTAATTTCTGAACGCAACATAATGAATTACCACAATGACGTACACCGTTTGGTAACAAAAACGCTCCAGCCATCACTAGAAACAGTAGACTGGTGAAGGTCTAAATCAGAACAATCCACAAACAGCCGTCAGGTGGCAGGTGGCAAGTGTGGTATATGAAGTCCCAGTGACTGACACATCGCCGTGTAATTGCCCAGCCTAGACAACCGTTTGTCACGCGCGTCATCACAGAAACTCATTCACTGAAATTATCACCTCAGTTTTAGATCGACCTGTAATAGATCCGCCGTGATTTACTGTTTGAAACCGACCCAGAATCTGACACTACCTGGAATAGCAGCGTCCCCGGAGGATAAAAACACTGTAATTTATGGTACCGTAGTCTATTTATAACATTCTTGATTAATCAAAACTACTTTATTTGCGGACGAGTTTAATTAATATGATTCTTATACCATCTGACCAGGAATAAAACTCGACATTGCATTAAAATTTTATAATTTGTAGCCAGTTTTAAAATGAAAATGAACGTAGTTGTTTGAGGACTGAATTTGAGGTAGGACTGAATTTTTGTTTTCATCCAGTTAATCGTCATATCCGTAAGCTATCCGATACTTATATACACACAAAACGTCCACCTTTGGAAGAGGCGTTTTAGGGTTAGTTATAAACCTATAAACAATGGTATTATACTGATAGTTTACTCAATTTTATAATATGCAAACACAAACTTTCACATTCATAATATTAGTATGATTATTAACTCTTAATATTGTTTTCTACACTATACAACTCTAACCAATTACTACTCAACAACAGTATTAAAAATAAAGTCGAAAAAAGGTAAATTTGAAATTATTCTTGTACAAAACCAAGTATAGAATCTTTAAATCACACAATTAAGGGGAATCGCCGAAAATTGTTTTTTTTATACTAAAATCTAAGCAAATAAAGTAAATATGAAGTTTACATTAGTACAATATTACAGGACATAACGGATACTTTGAAACAGTCAGTAGTGCCTAGTGTCTTAAATGTTTATCATTTTCAGAGAAGTGCTTTAGGAATTATGCCTTTCGGAGCAGTGCCTTACATGTACATTCTTTTCGGAGTAGTGGTTTAGGAGCTATACCTTTCCGCACACCTGAGAGAAGGTTAAAAGATCGGATTAAAATGCCAATCAATCCAAAACTTGCAGTTACATATACATACAAACTGCATACGGAGAGTATCACACATCTGACAGAACCTCAAAATTAGCTCGGCCGATTTGTAACAGGCGCTATTAGCACTAGTAGTACAACCGATCGCACAATTACAACTACACAAACCCCACACGACAGACTCGTCCCACGTCACGCGTCGTAAACCCAAACGACGCCAAATTGCTTTGTGCAAAGCAGCTTGAATCAGAGGTGAATTTATCGGCAATAAACGTACGCAATTAACATCATAAACAGCCATAACGCGCAATTTGTGCAAGAGTTGTTCCCGCTAAGTAAACTTACCCACGCGACAGAGACGCACCGGAATGGCCACTTGTTGAGGGTTGGGCCGTAAATAAGAATTATGTGTTGGGCAATTGTATTAGTGTATAAAATAGATTATCGAAACGTGCTCGGGTGAATGATTACTTTCGTAACATTGCAACGATACTCGGATATCCAGATGGTTACCGGGAACTCCAAAGTTGTACAACAAGTCTCTTCAAATGATTATTAACAGTATAGTCAATGTTAATATATATGCCGAAGAACATTCGGAAGGATCAACTACTGGATGACTAGATGATCCGACCACAGCAGTTTGCACCTACGCAGTTTGTATGTAACACCTAAACATAAAAATAAAATAATGGCGAGTTTCAGTTACTGATGGGGATGAAAATATATTGAAAGTAACGTTCATTGTACATCATTGTACCCAGTTATAAATGAAGGATTAACTTGCATGGTATGTTTTAGTGAAGTTCATAGAATTTGAAACCATTTTCATCATTCAAGCGATTTTTTTATTTATTTTCTATGAGGACACGTCATGGGTGAAGACTTAAATCTGCCCTAACTCTTTGATTCACAATACAATATGGCCGCTATCTGGTGGAACACGGGAGCACAACCCGTGTCGTACAAGACTCAGCCGCTACTGTTCCCCAAATTGATTGTACTATCGGTTCGCGTGCACCCCTCTATTACCAAGCGAGCCGGCGGCCAAACTCCTATCAGTTTTATATTAATTTCGTATAATATAATGCTTAACGCGAACTCCGCGGCACCGATCGGTCTAATCTCTTATCTCGGCGCCCGAAATGGAAATTTTCGGTCGCTGGATATCGGCTAGGTTAAAATATGGAAACATTATGCGCGCCATAAGCATTATGAATCCGTTTTTAAACTTGCTGTAAAATGCGTGGCGTTATTGTTGGCCGGGAGCGGACGAAGCGTCGAGCGTCCAGCGGTCTGTGGTGTCGCCGCCGAGTGAAATGTTCGGACACTGAGTGATTAGTGATTCCATCAGATAACGTTATGAACAAGGCGACGTGATGAGTGAATTTGTTTAATTCGGCTACTTTATCGCTATGAATAAAACATCGCTGACAAAGTAACGTATTCCTCGTCGAGGTGTTCCCGATCGTTTTTTGCTCGTTAATCGTTTAAAAATACCTACGTCGTTTTACTACCATCACACACTCTGTACACTCTATACGCTCTGTACACCCAGGAAGTACCTACTAAGCATTTCAGAACAAAAGTTACAAAAGCCTCGCGCTATCCACGCCTCACCAGACCTAGTCATAAAGTTCACAGTACTGTATTTGAACCCCGGGACCTCGGGGACCGAATCTCTTACTTGGCCATCTCGAACAATTGGGAATTGATGGGAATTGAACCAGGGATCTCGATTACCGAATCCCCAAGTTCTAACTCTATAGGTCAGCACGAGCCATTGGTGATAAGGACCTCGAGTAGAGTCGCCGCGCACTACACTACGAGAGATGCGCTTTTATTTGTATCACGTTCCCTACATGGGATGCGGGCGCGTGGATGTGACGTGCTACTATTGTCACCTGAATGACAAGACAACCTCACCACATCTACATACCTGATAGTCCTGATACTGACCACACGGTGACAATGTCAACATCTGCCGCAGCAACACCTTGCCACCTCCGACACCATCAAAACCGCAACTCGCACACCAGACGTGACTTTGTCGCTTAGTATAATGTCAAACGAGAAAATAACAGCCTTAAGTTAGCATTTCAGAACTTTCTTCTTTTATGTTTATGACCCGGTATGGATCATTAACATAAACAAATTACGTTTTTGGCGAGAAAGTAAATAATTTTCTAGTATTTGTAGTATTCTATAAATTGAAGTAGAAGGAGTAGACCAAATTTTTTTGTAACTATTGTAATTGATGAATAGTTACACTTTTTTATATTGGCTTTACTTTCAATGAATTTGTTAGTCCTTATGCGATTGTTTCCATATAAAACTCCTGACAGCCTAGTAGTAACCGACAAAAAGACAAACGCCAACACTTTATAAAAAGCATTGTTTACCATAATAAAGATGTTCTCAGGCTTTCATCCGGGAACTTCATTATTAATTTGATAGCCTAAAAACTACATATCTGCTTTTTATACGCGTTTCTAGCTGCTTATCATAATAATGTCGTAGCGGACGGTGAAGTCGTGCATAATTGGCGCTGATTTCATCTCGACCAAATTTTGAACGGAGCGGCAGCCGCCCCTGGCCACGGCTACTACTTTACATAAAGTTTTAACATAATGCTGGTAACGAAAACCAGCCACTGCAAGAGTGTAAGCCACTGTTGTGTTCTTGACACCAATAAATTCGGAATTTGAATTACAATGGAGATAGAGCCATGGGGTTTTGAGTTGGCGGGGATGTCAAAGCATCACTGTTTAGAGCAGAAAGTCAATTTTTCGCGATATTTTAGAACACTCAAATGTCAGAACAAACCTCATCTGGCAACTTGCCAACTTGGTGATGGTATTGTTCATGTATTACAACTACAAGGGGTTTCCGTAGATATAGGTGGCCACCAAGCTCATGTCGCACAACCCACTGAGCTAGTTCAAAAAGACCCAGATTGTTTTTGCTTCATTCACTCGTAGCTGTTTCCCAAGGGACTAGCAAACTGGCCATAGTATTACTAACTTCCTGAAAGAAAATGTACGCTCCTGCTCTGTGGTACTTGCCAGAACCACAGAACTCCCTGTGGTTCTGTGGTTGAATTTCTGTAGCGTGATTACTATTCGCTTGTAATTGGCGGATGAGTATGTAGAAAAGTGGTTCGACGTAGCTAATGCACATTGATGACTTGGGGATTGCGTAAGCTTGTGCATATTTGCACAACGTAGCCAGCAGCGGGTGTTCAAGTTTCTACCGAGACGGTAATTGAGTGTGAGGAAACTTGACATGCAAATCGGCATTCTTCAGATTTCCAGGACTGACCGTAGTCCTTAGGAGTCTTATTTGGTTATTTCATAACTATTTGTAACCCTTTACCCCTCGGATAAACGAATGCGGAATAGTTACAATAATATGCAGACATATCGATTATCAGATATTCGTAGACACAGAAAAGATTAAGAGCAGGTAGACAGTTACTAGACCTACTGTCCGCAAGGGACATACTACAAAGTTGCTGTGGTTCATCAATGACAACCTAGTCAACCGCCTTATATTCTTATGGAGAATAAGTAAACAACCAGGTAACCATGGCAATGAATACACAGTGTATTCACAGAGTCACAGTCGCAACACGTAGCTGGAATGTTATCATTACTGCCCTTCCAAGCCCCCTTAACGTTTATTTTGTTTAACATGTCATAAAAATGTTGTTTATGCTCGCGTTTATGTTAAAATATGCAAGGAGTGTCCGAGATAAGAAACTGTGTGGTATTATTTATACGGAAGCAAGGCACGACGCTACTGACTGTCGCGGCTATGTGTGCTCTCTCTCTCGCACTCACTGCATTGGCTACCAAACCATGAAAAGAACTACATTGTCTCTCTCTCACTCTCACATCATCCAACGTCATGATCCAACACCCACACTAGTCCATAGCGCTTCAGAGGTATATAGAAATCTCCGAACGTTAACTTCAGAGAATACATTTTTTTCTAAAACTGTGTTCTTGAAATTGTTCCCTAAAGAGTTACAAAGACCACTGGTGTATTACGAGGTGAAGTAATACTTTATTCTACTTTAAATAATTAAACCTTAACAGTAGCAATAGAAAAATATACTTACGCCCTAAACAGAGAAGTGACGTTCCGCCAAGGCACAGAGTTGAAGTCGGCGAAGAAAACACGCCATGGAACATAGGAAACAATAGTATTAGCACAAAATACCAAATGTAAATATGTGTTATACAACAATACTAATGCCTTAACGATTTCATTAATTATTTAGCGATTGGTCTTTATAAACTGAAGAATACATAAATAGGCCAATTCATTACTTAAAATCTACTACGAGTAAACAAGGGCGGAAACGTTCCCAAAAACACGTAAGCGAATCAGCAGACCATAAAAATAGCACAATACAAATGCGCATTTCAATCCACGTTGAATTTCAAATTTTTTCGCTGTTAATTAAAAATCTAGTTAATTAACGACCTCGCTGAAAGAATGAAACTTTAACTACCCAAAAAAGGCTGTTTGATAACAAAACGAGGGCCAAATCAGAAAAACTAACAATGGTAAGTGAGCGATCAGCTGATAAGAGCCCTGCGTGTGTGTGTGTGTGCGTGTCGGAGTGTTATCTATCACTGTTAGATCAGCTGACCGTCTCCGTGTGAAGTCTTTAATTGCCCGCCACGCGGAAATGTGAAGTTTCTCGCTGAAAATATGGAATTCAGATGTTTTAAGAAGGTGAAATTTATATGAGAATCGAGACGCGGAACTGATTAAGGACTTCAACGAGGTCGTGTATTTTTGGAGGTGGAAAATACGAATTGTGTTAAAATGGTGTTCAGTTGAAAAAAATTTTAGATTTAATAATTATAGAGACTACCTAAGAGCCCAAGGAGGTCATTTTTATGATAGTAAATGCAAACAACTAAAAAGTTAATAAGCAAACAGAAAAGTAGAACAGTACAATTCAGCTGGTAATAAAAATACAGGGATACCAAAATGTGGGCATTTTTAGAGTTAAAGCGTTTTACTTGTAATTTGGGTTGCGTTTAAAAAACCTGTACAACAAGTAATTAAAGGCGGTTAGATTCTATGTTATTTTCATCGGTGGGTGAGCTATTCTTGTATTCGGAACGATGGAGTTTTGTCAATAGATTTGTACATAACATACCTAAATTTAAAATGTACCCTTTTAAATTCAAGAACACATTTTTTCAACCAACTGTTTACAAGTAACATCAATTGTAAAACAATTTTCGGTTGGTCGTTAAGCACAATCATCGATTAAATGCTAAGACAAATCTCAATATTTCAATCGGCAAGCGGACTGTTGTAAGAAACCATAAATCGCGGTCAGCTAGAGGACTAACAATTATAACTGAAGTGACAACTGTGCGGTAATATAAGTCAAGTGTTCGCGGAACACAGAGACCAACAACTGTGCCAAGAGAGAATGTGAAAACAAAACAATAGTGGAGTAGTGGCTAAGTGGTTGGTAAAGAGACAATGACACATTGGTGGACGAAGAATGGACAGTAAAACGTAAGAGGAATGACTTGGTGGTAGGTGGAGCAATGTATGGGTAAAAACAATTGATGTTTGCAGAAGTGTAGATATTTAGTCAATAGTAGAGGGAAAACAATAAAACTTAAGAGGGGAAATGGATTGGTGGTAGAGAAGAGACCACAACGTGATAGTAGGGTAATAGGTAGATGGTACTAGAGACAGTAAAATAGAGGCGAAGAAATAAAAATTATCGAAGCGGAGAAGATCAAATAAAACCCGAAAAACGGCTTGGTAAGTACAGTATAAGAGATCAAGAGACAATCTATTGAACGAAATCCATCATGCAAGCGTCTAGCCGCTCTTCGTATTGACGCTGTATTCCAGAGGTGGACTTTTGGTTTGACACTAATTTTCAAATTTCCACTGGTAATCTTTTTAATTATACGCCAATTTTCACTAAGGGTAAAACAAGGATGTTAAAAACAAGAAAACAAAATCGTGCTAATGAGTAGAGGGAGAGCTAAAACAAAATGAAGTGTATGTTAAAATTACCTTTTTGTTGTAATTAATCTAATATAAGTACACTAGTAATGTTATTATAAGTTTTCGTCCTTTTATTGTACTCTGATCTATAAACCACATAAAAAGTAAGCGATTCAAGTGATTTATTTTCGTAGAATTATCTTTATAATACGTTTAAACAAGTTGTTTAAGATTTCGGAACAGTTTTACGTTTGCAGTTGTCCTAAAACGTAAAGATTTTTTTAAACTTTATTGCCAAGTATGGTTAACCTCAAAATAGGTAATACAATTGGTTTTGAAAAAATGCAACCTATGTATACTTAATAAATATAACAACTGTACTTGTTAAACTAATTTTAGTTACCTGAAAGACATTTCAACAACAATAACAACACCATTGACAAGAACACTTCTTCAAACCCCCTTAAACATCATACTTAGTGCCACGATGGTACCCAACAATTTGTCGAATAGAAATACATCTCAAGTAGAAGTCCACTGCAATTTTCACTGAGGTATCATGTTACTGCTCCTTACAGCGAGTGCACAATGTGCGCAAGCTCAGTATTGAGTTACTTGTGCTACCCCACTAAAAAGTCTTTACATTATTAACAGCAGGTTTTAGCTTAAGAGGCTTATTTGTCACAGTAACTTATAATTTGTTAGTTCGTGACAAATGGATATTCAAATATTGTTGTTGTATGAATATTGTTGTTTGGATGTGTATATACTGTACTTACGTTGACATCCTGCACCACCAAACAGCACATGAAACAGAATAATTAATATCATTAGCAAAATGATACACACAATAAACACCAATTATAACTGAGATCAAATGTAAAACTTAGGTGATTAATGAAGGGCTTCAAAATCAAAATAGAGAAATATTTTAAATCTGTATTTGAAGCTTTAATGAATTTCTACGATTTATGAAAAAGTTGAAAATAACAATGAAAATAGTTTTTTTTTATATTTCACACTTACTGTGAATATTTATAAAGTGCATAAAAAAGGAACAGCACATCATTCATTAGTTATGTAAAGTATAAAACAGGTTAAAAATAGCAAAGCTTGTACTCCTACAGACAGCGTGTACTTCTGACCAAATGTTCGATTTCGTTTTGACACACTTTTGTCTAACACGATCTGTGTACGATGTACTGTATTTCTCCATTTTTTTTACGAATGCCTGTATTTAAAAGGTGTACTTAAATCAGGAAGCTATGTAATACGTTAATGATAGCCACACAATGATAGATCTTATAATAAGGACCAAATTAAATGTACATGAAAACATTGACTGATAAGCTGACATACGCCTAATTGTGACAACGATTGACACGATCGTTGCAACGGTGACCTGGTTGTCACTGTTCCCACGACTGGTTACTGTCACTCGGTCGCCGGAGTGAAACATCTCAAGTTGTGAGAAACTCTCACTTTAGTTGGGCCTAATTAGTAGAAAGTAAATTAAAAAAAATCAAACGTCAATAATTAAAAAAAATCACTTATTTAGGTACACACTCACACTCTTTGGACCCATAGCTTATATTCACGATGAAATTTTAAAGTTATGACTGTGGTGGATTACTATTTTGCTCGATCGAGTGTATGCCTTTTCTGATATACTGTTATGGTAGAAATAAATAAGAGATCAACCATTAACACGATATACTATTGCCTTTCGATTGCTTAAAATCGCAGCAACTTGATAATAAGCACGGAGCACATTTCTACAGTCACTTAGTCTAGTCAATGCTATAAGCAATAAGCATATTTGTGTGCGACCTGTCTTAGTTTTAACATAGATTAAAGGAGTAGACATACTCCTTTAATCTATGGTTTTACGATGTGTTGAAAGAGGCTTACTTTTAACGCCGACCTGTTGGAAAGTATCATTAAATAGCAACACTAAATGCCAACTAGAAGTTTTCGGACCAAATTAAAACATACAACCCAACAGAATCATAACATCAACATCTTGATAATACCCCAATCAAATCCACAATTTTCCACCTGCTCATCGGAAGTCCCCGTTCAACACCGTCTAATTCTACCGCCAAACATAATCGCGCACGGCTTAATCAACATCATCGGAAGCCGGCGATCAAGTAGAGTAAACGAAATAGAGTTGCTACAATCAACAATAAGTGGCAGACGTAGAAACATTATCGTTAACGTCGCTGCGCTGTTACGGCAGCTACATTAAACATCGCTTTGGAGCGTGCTACTGGAGCAACGCAGCGCAGCGTCGTCCTATTAAACAGCCATTACCACAGGCCGGACGACGGGGTTCACCGACGTCCTTGTTTACACTAATCTGTTTACAAAATTCCCGCGTCCGATTGCTCCGAATAATTGAAAACTTTAAATGGCGGATAACGAGCGAGGGCCGCATAATAACACGCGTTTACACCGCGGTCAGATTGAATCCGTCCGACAAATTGGACCGTCCGAGGAAAATAGTTTATTTAAAATTATAAATAATAAAAAATAATCGCGCCGTTCGGGAAAATTGAGCTATTACGCGTTGATTTATTTCTTCATAAGCTCGTTCGTAATGATTCACCGTTTACCGAGGCCGGTTTTCACTTAAATAGCGGCAAATTGTCGTGGTTTGCGGGGCGCCGCTGTTATAATGTAGAAACTGTTCGGACCGTTGTAGAGTGACGTCCGCCACAACCTGGTGTTACTGTAAAATCACACGTTGTTCCTATCGGTTGGAACGCATACAAAACCAAACAGAATTGTCTACACCTTGTTTCTCTTCTGGGATGGTTCGTCAGCGACCGATCGGACCGATGGGATGGTCTGTCGTTGGGTACCAAAAGATAATGTAAACCTGTAAGGGGGTTTTGCGGCGTTATAACTTTATTTTCCTGTACTCTGTGTGTTTTTCTGAAAAGGTTTGAGAATCAACGGTTTCAGGGGTTTAAAAAATGCTGTGGTTCATCGAAGGAGGTGGTAGCCAAACTAAGAAAACAGCACATGCAAAAGAATGTTTCGGTAGTAGAAATCAACAGGATTCGAAGACCGTATCTCCTAACACATGATTTCTTTAATCATTTTAAGTTGGTTTTTTTTTTTGTAGAAATATGTTTATTATTTCAAATCTAAAATACCTCTCTACTGCCTGAGTGATTAGACAATAAATTTCAAAACTACTCAATACATAAACATAGATATTATAATAACTGAATAACAGGAGAATATCTCAAAAGTAACGTATCCGAATCGTCGGCTAGTGTTTTCGCCATTTCAACAACCTTCCTGATAATTTCTCCCGAAGACAAATATTCGACGTCTACTTTGGCCGTGGAATCCTAGAGTGCAAATTGATAGTAAAACATACAAAACATGTGTAACGTTTATTACAACAATTGACATTGAAAGGCAAATTGCAAAATGTGAACACAAACACTGTTTAACATTAATGTTGTCCAACATCTTGCAGCGAACCGAGACAAAAGGACGGCAAATGGTCGGTATAAGCCTGTCCCCAGCACAGGTGCGTACCGCATTCTGACCAGACAGAAATATATTATAAACGGGTGCACCGCTGGAGCCCGCTCCTGTCTTCATACCACACCGTCTACCCAATAACTCTATTGTCCACATGCATTCTTTACATGGCTGCTTCATCAAGAGATGGTTGTGCATAAAATATTCTAAAATGTTATATTTGTAACAATAAATCACTACCACATTTGCCGTCAGTCAATTCCCGTTAAAAATATCATCACTTCAACATACTTGAGAGTAAAATTATGAAAAGTCCTTAAAGATTAGTTTGATTAATCTTAATATTGATTCCGAACGATTTTGAAGCAATTTGATGAGTTATGAGTAATATGGCGAAGGCAGGGAGATATTTTAAAGAGGATTTAATAAACTATGTACCAGCAAAATAGGAATACAACTTAAAAACTTTATTTCGTACTGTGTTTATGAGTTTACAGGTAATGAGTAATCCCCTTGAATATTCTCCATAATACCGTTGTGTTCACTAAAGGTCGTGAATTTTGTAGAAATCCCCAAGTACACCAGAGAAAGGGGAGAATAGGGAGTCTCCTAGAGGTTCTGTTAATTAACTCGAAAATGTTGACGAAAACTATACCATAGCTTCTATGTGTAAGGGGAGAAAGCAAAAACGAATACTGCATTGCTGTCTTGAATTGATTGATGGTTAACCGATTCTATTTGAAATTCAAAATCTTGCATGACCGTAGTACGAACCTTTCTCGAGGTTGGGTCCATCATCGTCTCTTCCTAGATACATTAGGCCCATGGTTCAGAAAAATGAAGCCCACACAGGATATAATTGCGTCCTCCTCGGTCACCATACCAACAAACACGGAAACACTGACTGGCTAGTGTGGACGCAAAACACATCGGAAACTTGGACAGTCGGCAGCATTCCATTGTCTGTGGTCGGCAGACAGTTGGCCGACTCAGTCTCATGTGTGGACTAGGCTTTATAGAATGTGTAGAAGCTGACAATTAATTATCGTATTCGTTGCTTCTGTATTAATACGAGATCGGCCCGTGCTGTAGTTGTGCATTTAAATATAGCTCAAAACTCGTCTCTCTTCGAAGCTTAAAAACTAACATCCAAGAAAAACGTTGTCATAAACATAGTCTGTGTGTAAAAATGTTTGTTCAAAACAATTATAATATTAATAACAATACTATTTAAAAAATTTTGATTGTACATCTGTTATCATAAAAGAGGTAAAGATATTTACCTCTCTGAATCAAGCTATAATTATCGATAAAACTAGCCTACTTAAATGTCACTTCCAAAAACTGCGTTGTGACTTGTTTACGAATTAACTGTTAAAAGTCCAACTGAAAGTATTAACTGTTAGAGCTGTTAAATTACAATTCAAATCAAGTTGTTGAGCAAAACATGAACAGTTGAAGGCACATTCTAGGAACAAATCAAAGCCAAGGGGTAATAACCCTAAAGTAAATTATCTACTTAATTGTAATTCGTCCCTGCGCTAGATCATAAGCGTTAAAAAGACACCTCAATCGTTGAAATCGGTTAAGAAGAATTGATGAAAAGATGGTGTTACAGATAATGCATTATGTGTATAGAAGATTGATATATGTATGGAAAATATGCAATTTGTATACAAATAAAAAATCCGCTGTTTTAAAAATATACTGTCGAAATTTTATAGGAGTGCTCAAATGACTAGACGTTCTTCACGCCTCAAACATATCTCTTTTAGAAAGAGGACACCACCTAGATGCGTATTTTAGCCCGAATTAGAGTGAAGGATGGGTGTAGATTAGAGTGAAATGATCTGTGTAGCTGTGTTGACTAATATCTGGGTTTTCAGCAAGAGCATTTATTAAGGCCAGGTCCAAATTCACCAACATTTTTGGGTCGTTTCTAATGTCCAAATTCACCAACTTTCTACCTTTAGCAGGTACGATATTTCTCCCGGCGGGCGGGGAAGGAATTCCGAATAGTTTGCCCTCGCCTGCTCCGTCTCGTCTCGGCGAGAGTGTACTGTAACCTAACCTAACCTAACTTAACCTAACCTAACCTAACCAAACCTAACCTAACCTAACCAAACCTAACCAAACATAACCTAACCTAACCTAAAGCTGCCTGAAACAATCACAGCTTAAACAGTACTATTAGGGCTAAGCAGTACACTCTCGCCGAGACGAGACGGAGCAGGCGAGGGCAAACTATTCGGAATTCCTTCCCCGCCCACCGGGAGAAATATCGTAGGCTACCTGCTCCAGGTAGAAAGTTGGTGAATTTGGACATTAGAAACGACCCCAAAAATGTTGGTGAATTTTGACGTAGCCTTTATTAAAAGCCCAATGATCAAGGACAATGGGTCCAGTTTCGAACCATAAAAAATTCTGACTTTTCTCAGAATCGAACCGGTAACCGTTTAACTGTGAGGCGAGCACTTAGGATGAACTCTGAACCACTGCGTCGCAACATCAACACAAAGACATTGGTTTTTAGTAGGATTTGAAACCTTTCCTTCAGCTCAGATGTACTTAATCACTTTTATAACGAAACGACGAATCTGACCACATGGTAATGCACTTAGGTCCTAAGTGAAAACTATATTTGATTATATTTGATTGTATTTGTTACTATGTTCTCATTTTCTAGAATCCCGTGTAACAAGGCTATCTACATATCTGAATTCCACAGATACTCAGCATGTTTTGATATATCCACTATCATGTCAGCTGACGTGTCGGATAAATCAGTTACATCGTTTTTGCCACATTCGCTAAACGTTCTGCACTCATTTGTTACTAAGACGCTGGGAATTTACATTACATTAAATTATACATTGCGGTCTATAATTCAACCTGATTCCCTCTTTAAATTGATTTAGAACGATTACACGGGAACATGTGGGTAATCTGTATGATTACGTAACGACCGGGAAAAAAGGAAAAACGGAGTGAAGATTCGGTGGATTGGCTTGTAGGAACGTGGTTTATTACACTAATAGGGGCAACCGCACTTCAAAATGACCATCCGTTAAAAAATAACAGTTGTTTAAAGATTTAAAATAGTGTTTTAATTTAAAGAAATTGGCTAATTTGAAAATATTTGAACATCTGCCATTTTGCGCTGGATCAACCTTTTGAAGTGCGGTTTGCGGCTTTGTATTCTACTAAAAAAGACCTTTCATTTGATGTGCATATTGACGTATGCTTCCATTTAAGATTTTCTTCCAACTTCTTGTGGGCCGTCCCCCTGAAGAGTTATTGGATCACTGAATATGTGTTAAAATAGAGTTTTATGCCCTGTAACTTTGTACCAAATATTGTAGCTCTACCTACATTATTTTTTAAAATATTTAACTGTCTTCGGACTTTATTACCACCCTGTATTATAATTGATTATACAGTAGTTAATTATCGTAATGGGTACAGAAGAAGGGGATTTGTTTAATATAATAATATTTATATTCTCATTGTATGTACAACACTGTGAAATAATTTGACATAATATTAAAATAGGAGACTAAAACAACTACTTTCGGTTTATCTAAATATTTCCATTTTTTTTCCTTACAACTGTTCATTTTTTCCGACTGACTTTATTTTCTCAATGCAATTAAATTGTTTATGCAAATTTACCTCTTGTTTTTTTCCTTTCTCTGCTACCACTACCGTAACTAAAAAATCACTATTAACACTTTAGAGATTTTAACCTTCTCCAATAGAAGGTAGCGGCGAGAGAAAATTGGCAACGCCGCGGCCCCGGCCAAACGAAGCGGCTATGTTGCACGAACAGCTATGCTATGGCTCTTGCTATGCTATTCTATGGCTATGCTATCATACAGCTTCTCCACGATGTTTATTTTTACTAGTATGTTATACTGTAACTGTTATCACCATGGCCATAGGTCGGCCGGTGCGACGTTGCCACACACCAACGCCGCGGCCTTGTATTAGAGTTAGAGGAGGCTATGCTTCAGCACATCGGTTACTTATTGATGTACGCAATCGAACACCGCCAACAAACGAACCTTACCGGTGAGTTAAGTCAGTCGGTAACGCAGTACCATTGTTCAGCCCTATCTCTAGAGCCACTATAAAGAACAAATTGGTTGAGGTAGGCGGCGAGCTATACCGTCGTCGGTAACGTAGAGCGGCGCAGCCACATAAACCTGCGCCCTCTCAATGTTGTTCTCTCAATCCCGGAGATGCTATCACCCATTGTCTCCGTACTGCATACCTGGACCTGGGCTGCGGTGGCCAAATATGATGCATCTTCGCGATCCTATCTCGCCCTCGTAAATCCTCCAAGGACGGTTAAGGGGTTTTATGTAAATCGGGCAGTAAATTACCACCGAGACTCTTGATTTTCGAGTTCCACGGCTCCGTCGCGATTTATGGTTTCGGCGCGGGTGAATTACAACGCGCTGTTCACTGTTTACTTTCCGATATTTACACACTGTGCTGGTGTAGGTTTGTCGATATGGGTTTCTAGTTCGGTAGGTCATTGTACAATAGTTTTTGATATTTAGTAGAATTTTGTAATCAAGAATCGCACACGTTTTTTTGAAGAAGCTGTCTGAATCTTGAATTTTTAGTACATGCTGGGAACTGAACCCATCCTCTTCATACCGCAGTCCGATTACTAGGCTAGCAACACACCAACACAATAAATATTGACTACTCCAATATCATATTAGAATTTTGAAAACACATGTAGTTAGTCACGTTGAATATCGCTTCTGCAATTTATTGACACAGTCCCATCATTTGATAAACTGAGGGCCTATGATTCATAATACACTGTACGGCTGTACATCGTGTTATAATGGGAATTGATAATGGAGATGTAGAAGTTGGGCCCCACCATTTAATTGTACCCAAAAGTAACAACGTACTGTAATCTATTTTTTTAAGGTTTTACACAGAAAAGGTGTCCAAGACACCCAATATCCATGTTGACTATGTGGCAAATTCTAGAATATAAAGAAACTCAGATGAATCGAATCACAGACAAAGTAAGCTGATATAAATGACTTCTTTTATAGTACACCCACCTTTTAGCATAACCGAAGGCTATCTTTTTATAAACATTAACTTCTTTTTTCCCATAAATCTGAGCAGTATCCAAACTTCGGGAGGAAATAGAACTGTGACTACAGCTCACTCTGGTGATCTGTCAGAATTATGAATTGACAACAGCTGGTCCATATCGATGGCGTCTACTTTAGTATACAAAAGTCTACGTTGAAAAATCAAACGAGGTTTAAACTCAAACAACTCTAAACCTAAAATTAATGCCAACATACACAAACGAAACCAAAGAGACTTTCTCTCAGAGAAGTGAGTTGCCACAATTTTGAGTGCGCTAGACGATTGTGAAATGACGAAGCTGGCGCTCTAAATGTTACGACCTGTAATAAGGACAAGATGGATAAGGTGAGTAAGCTGAGGAGATCATTGCGACTACTGGATGAGGATAGAGTCGTTAGGTGATCTAGGGCGCTTTTACTGAAGTGATGAGAGGACCACTAGTGTTAACTTGATGGATATCATCGCGAATCAGAGTAGATTATAGCATCAGGTGATCTGGGGCAATTATGAAGGTAATATAGAAGAATTGAGTAAGGTTTATAGCGGGATTAGGAGAAGTGGGATAGCAAGGACGCCGTTCAAGAGTAATGCTGAGTAGTACAGGTTGAAAAATTTAGATGGCTTCATTCTATTAAATATCCCTCAAGATTCAAAACGATTACAGAAAGGATTTAAAAAGGCGAACGTTTTTCGTGCACATTGGGCTACCCCAAACAAAAACTCTGCATACTATTTTGAAAACGAATCTGAGAAATGACCAACATAGATATATATTGTTCTTGCTTAAATAATTGACTAATATAAATGAACACTCATTACAAAGGCCTATCCTACGACACCCACATAAATTGTATTCATTTCAACCTTGTACTTTACTGGCTCACCCCCTTGTTTGCAGGTGTCCAGGTCGACATGGAAACGCACCTTCAAAAAACGCCAACCTCTTAAAAACACAGACTGCTCAACTGCAAGATTCGAACCCGAGTCCTGACAACCTGAGTTGGAGCACACCACTGTCCAGGAATGTAACACCCTCATATGGCGGACAATGGGAGAAGGCCACTTTACAAATCACTAGATCACTAATTGCCAACCTTGTCACTACCGCTATTTCATCTACAAGCAAACGCACTTATCTGCGCACCTAATGTATGTCCAGAATGCCGAGGACTTGTAGGCGTTCGCCCCGGATTTATGTTTGTTCACTGCGCCTTTGTTTTGTTTATGTTTGGTGGAATTAGTCCACAGCCACCTTCCGATAGACCGGTTGGCGCGGTGTGCGAGACTGCAGAAATGGCGGGAACAGTGGGTAATTGGAGGGAGTTCTGACGGTCCATAAGGATGGCGAATGTGTAGAGTGTGTTCTATGATATTACTTTCATATTTCCTCTTTAATAATAAATAAATAAACATATGTAGAGTGTTAACAAAATATAAATCTGACCCAGTGGTAAGTCTCGGATCTTTCATGCAGTGAGAAGGCAATGTTTGCTCCCCGCAGGAGCTACAGATCGGTGGGTTGCGAGCTACATGAGCTATAGACAATATCATGTCAAGAAAAACTCCTAGATCCCTTTTAAGTTGTGAGACCCAAATATCGCCCAGACATTACCTCGCCCATAATTTCCTTACTTATTATGCCCAACTCAAAATTCAAATTTCTCTCTGGCCGGCCCACAGTTTATGAGATTCAGGTTCCCAAAATCGAGATAAGCCAGATTGGAGACAGTAGGGGCCGGGCTGGACAATGCTCTGCCGTGGGCGTAGAATAAAGACATAAGTAATTGAAAGTTGTGGACAGCGGGGGGTTGCTGCCTACCAGTCGTATCTCAGCTGATAATATCAGTATGGCTAAATAGCACAATATCAACACAGGGTGAGTCGCGGTGATGTTGCCAAAGTGTTTAACAAACGCGCTGACGTCACTACCCTTGATATTACAAGTGCAGCAGTACACTCTTCGTCCGTTCAAGGTTTCTTTTACCTTTCCATGCTGAAAAGCCAGTTCACAAAACAATACGAAATGATACAATATAGAAATAATTGATATAGAATAATTGAATCACTCACTTTACAATAGTGTTCGTGTATGAATTTCAAGTTGAACACAAACGCAAGGATAGTGTAAAATTTAGTGTGGATGTAGTGTATCTTTTTTACTGAATATAACAGCAATTTCTATAGTATAGAAAGTTTTGACTTGCAGTTCCCAAATTTGTCGTTCTTGTATTTTTTTAAGTTTTTAATTCTTGTTTAACGTTCTCGAGAGGACGTTGATGAAAATTATATCTTTTACGAGAGGATGATATATATTACGTGTACTTTACTCCATAGCTATAATGCCTCCAGAACAAGACGTAGCAGTTCGATAGAATAGTTTTCTTTCTGATAAAATATTCGTAGGTTAAATTTCGTTAAAATTATAACAAATAAATATTGGATATAAAAACCAACAATACATACCGGGAAGAAACTTCGTCAATTTGTCCATGGATTTATTTGTCTACAAGTACGACAAATCGATTAGAAACTATGGTCAATTTGCAGTTTCTATACATAAAAGCACTTTTCCCATCACACAATAGTACTTATTTACAATTTAATCAAAATTGCACACTAAAAGCAAATGTCTCTTTTGTCCACTTTTTCATGCAACACATCAACGTATATTTAATGTTTCATTTCTGAATATATTCCACACAACTACCTATCATCTCTATGCTGCGATCACGTTTTATACTTCTACCATTTATCGACGTATACAATATCTGCAGCAGAATTAATTTGATTGTGAAACGAACACATTGAGAGCCAGCTCACGTCGCCGCCTGCATGTACAAGGCTACATACATGCTACATGTGCATGCAGCCTGGCCCGGGTAATCTTTATTGTATAACGGTAACCCTTGTACCCACACCTCCATAAGATAGCTACCGATCGTTACATATAATGTTATTACTACGCTCTCCACAGCTTTCGACTAGATTGATACAAGTGACCTTAAACATTCTTGGATAGAAAATATCCGTACAGTATTTGTGACCGTTGATATTGTGTTTTGTAAAGATGTATTACGGTATAATATGGTATAGGAGAATACTGGAATTAAATGTGTTCGGGAAAAAATCCAGTAGTCAAGTGTAAATCTTAACAACAGAACAAGGTAAAAACATAGAACACGTCATGGCTCTACGATTTTTTGAGAATCTGATTTTTGTTATTTTTTATTCATGCATTGGTCATAGGACAGCTGAAATATTTTAAACACAAATTTTATTTTCTACTTGACCTACATTAGTTCATTTTAAACTGAATCGGGACTTGATAGCTATTTATGTTGCTAAAATGAATGCTCCTAAATAAAAGTAAAAACTCGCTCCGACAGTTAACATGACATCACCTTGCATTTTAAATAACGCAATCGCATTTAAATGTAAACGTGCATATTTTCTGGCAACAGACGCACCAAATCGCACACTCACCCAATCACCGACAGACGAGCGCGACATTATCAACGAGCGCATTAATTTGCAGAAAATATAACCGGCTAATCGCAATAACAAAACTACCGACAACGCGACGGCGGGCAAAACACGGTTGAATTATGAACGGCAAAACAATGAGCGGACACCATTAAACCGGTGGTAATGAGATGAACCGTGTGTTTTGGCGGGTAATTGTCGGACGGGGTTTTGAGCGGGAACGCTTGTCAATAAGTATTTTGGCAACGCCGGAGTCATAAATAACCGACGCCCGATTTACGGGTCCCCGGCCTCTCATTAGCATCGGGCGACAAGCCGTTTTAATTAGTGGCCAATTGGAATTAGATTCATTATGGAAATGAGGGCCGCAAAGAAAAGCGTGATTTGTGAAGCTGGGAACCGGGGTGACTCATTCAGGGGGGGGGGGTACCTTGCAGGGTGTGATTTCGTTAGTGGAAAAAACTATAGAGATGCTATTGGACAGTGTTACTATGACGATTAGAGCATTTATCTAACCTGACCTAGCATTTCACAGAAAGATAAGTACAGAATGTTGGCCAAAATGTTAAAGGTTTTACGAATATTCACTTTTATTGTCCAAAAAGCACCAAAGACAACGAGACTAGCTGCGACAGCTGCGACGCGAAGTTCAAAGTGCCACAAATAACCAACAACGTAAACACTGTTCTTCTGCAAGGACGCTGGCAACTTGATTGTCGCACAGAGAAGTAATATTACTTCACCATTAACATCAATGTCTCTAGTTACATTTGTAATGCGGCGAGTTTTGTGAAAAACGACATTGGGTGAGATGAACGTCATGACTATCACAACTTTATATTATACTATAGATGATCCCGAAGTATTAAAATACAAACTCCAGAGCAACAATCGGGAGTTATTAATACTGATAAGACAATCATTAATCCTTAATCACAGCTTAAAGATTGAAGGATCCCGGTGAATCTAAATTTCATACATTTAAATCACATCGAGCTTCGACCATCCTCATTGGTTCAACCCTCCGATACATTTTATGCTTTATTATATAAAGTACATTATACTTTATTCAACTTTGCATCAGTGTCGAACTATTGAGAAATAAGTAAAATCTTACTAATATTATAAATCTGAAAGTTTGTGAGTTTGTGTGTATGTTTGTGTGTGTGTTTGTTGCTCAATCACGCATAAACTACTGGACTGATTGGGCTGAAATTTGGCATGATGATAGCTCACATTCCCGATTAACATTAAAGCATATTCTTATCTCAAAAACCCTTTTGGGCTCCGCCCCAGTGGCTCTGTAGTTGCCCATGTTAATCTTATGAATTTTCATATTTAAAAGGAATTAATGAATCTTAACAGCTGTTTCAATTAAACAAGTTGGTTCTGTTCTATGATGTGCAATAGCATTAAAGTTACAAGGATTACCAACAGGGTGCAGCACTATTATTATTTTTTTTAATTTATGACAACAGCTAATTTTCAACCAAAAGGTGAGTGAGCGTAGCGAACGAACTTCAACCTGGAGGTGAGTTAGCGTAGCGAACGAGCTAACCTGAAGGCAAGTGAGCGCAGCGAACGAGCTCCAACCTAAAGGTGAGTGAGCTTAGCGAACGAAATTCAACCAGGACGTGAATGAGCCATGCGAATACTTATGAAGTTAAACGGGGCGAAGCCCGCGGGTACAGCTAGTATATAATAAAACACAAACATGATTGTTTGCAAGTAAATAATTCCGGAAAATAATAAAATCCCTGACAATTATTCCTAGTAGATATGGCTTGCAGTCTTGGACTTGATTAAACCAACACCTTCTATATTAGCTGATAGCTTGATAACCCATATAAGCAAGGGTAAACTTAGGTTTGAGTAATTATAAATCTCATTTGTATTAACACTTTTCTACCGGTTCTAACACAATTTTAATTGGTTTCATAACTCATGAACATTGCATACGTCAATTGTTTCAATTTCTTCGAACATTCTAGATTGGCTTAAATGTTGTACTTACACGAGGAAGTTAATAAATTCCGCAAATCTCTTTACTAACGTGCAGCCAGGATACTGTGGTAGAGATATCCTCCATACATTACCTGAACCAGCTGACAGTGCGCTTCGCTCGACATTGGATTTTATCACTATTTTAATGATAAGTTGATGTAGCTCAAAAAGATAATTTAGTGTAGAGTAAATTGTAATTCACCGTAGGTGGTAACTTTGGCATGGTAACTAAATTAGCTTGTTCAATACAGACTTATTGACACCAGCGCAATTTAAATTGTTCAAAAAACGTCAATTTAAATTCTAAAGGTCGCAGCACTGGAGTGAGGTGGTTACTGCTACCAATAGTCAATGGTCTTGATTCAGAGTCAGACGTGACAGAGACAAGACACAAGTCGGTGACGTTTTAATTAGCGAGTTTATCAGCAGCAATTATCGGTGCTGATGCAGCAGATGCAGACGATCTTATCTGGTCATTCAGCAGTAGGCTGTAGACCGGGTGGTCAACTCTGTCACAACCACAATGCCCACGACTTGGTCAAACTTTGCAACACATCTTAATTAACTCCTTTTTCAGCTCCTACTCAGTATATATTTAATAATGTTTGCATTTTTTAGCACGGGGTAGATTTTCAACAACTTTTTAGGCTACGTTTAGTGGGGTTCCGAAGTCCTGCACTCTACCACTAGATCAGCTCAATCCCTCGTGCCCTCAGTGGTCATATAGAATGTTTGAAATAGGCTATATCAAAACAAATTATAAAATAGGTTGTTCATGTTTGGTTCAACAAGAACCAAACTTTCAGTTCCCTTGTCTCCGTTTATATTGAAACATTTACAATATTACCGCTCTCGTTCCAATACGATGCCAATCTAGCCAATCATAGGGGAATGAGTAATAAACTATACGAAGTATCTCACACCACTCTACAATATGACATTTTTAATTCGAATTTAGGGTTAAGTCAGCTCAACAAACCAGTTTTGTCCCAATCTTGATTAGTAATTAGATATACAGTTTGTTAAATAAAGAAACACACTAAAAAATGAAAAGAAAAGTTGTATATAGAGGATTTTTTATATAACGGTTACAAATATGTATTAATTTGTTTGTTTAAATTCTTCTGTAAAATAACCTGAGTACAGTATTACCAGTTCATCTTCTTTATTTAAGTCTAGATCATCTTATTGCACATTAAAAACACATTTAAAATTATTACATCTTAAATCACATTTACTCGTACAGTACCTCACACCTCAGCCATACTTCATAACACAATTATACCTTTTAAAGATTCCACTATTTGGGATTTCACAACTTTGTCGAAACCAAAACGAATAATCCACAAACTTAAAACAAGAGTTCTTAGTTTATTTAGGAAGTCAACACCCGTAGACCACGTTTACACAAGATGCACCGTATTAACCGGTAAAACTTGCGCTACTTTCCCTCTATGAGGGCATCTCGTCTTGTTAAGATGAAGTAGTAACTCCGAGGGCAAGAGGGGAAGTTTTGCTCGGGCTTATTAAGACGAGAACATGTTCATTATTTAAACTAATTGGGGGACTCGGAGCGCTTACCGTCTTAGAGAGGATCTGTAGCTCTGCAGCTCTGTGTTAGTGTAAGCAACCGGCGGAGTATATTGTTGTAACAGCGGGATGGTTATCAACATTCCATTAAATGCCCGTTATACACAAGTTGTATATAATGTACCCGTTTTTAAAGAGTAAAAGATTACATTCATTTTCAAGTACATATCGTCCGCGGTAAACTGCAGTAAAGGAAAACACAACAAGAAAATGTCCGAGGTTTAAATCAACTATGGGGACTGAAAATGTTGAGTTTGTTTTTGAAATGCAATCTCTGATTTTTTGGTTTGCTCCATTCGAATAATTGTTGTACCATTGGTGATAATTCAAATCGGTCAGTGCAAACCATGCATAGTACAACAGTCAATGATAATTTAACGAACAGCGAAAATTACAAACTTTTTTTGTATCCCCAACCAGACTCCCTTTGGTTATCTCGGATCCGGTCCCAGATTTGGTTACTTGCTACAATCCATACACAAACTAACACCCTTAACAAGAATATAAAATGTTTATTGAATATTAATCAACAACATATATAACTAGATGATCGGTTAAAGAACCAAAGACCGTTCACACATAGGCTAACTGAATAGTGTACGTATTTATGATAATACAGTATATACTTATACCTTTTACTTACAGCCTGACTCATTGACCACTACCTCAAATACGTCAAACTGAACTGGAATGAAAGCTCTAGATGTAATAGCTTTTTCAAGAAATTTCGTTTGGGCTCTGCCCCAGTGGTCTTTAAAGTTCCCATGTTATCCTAATGGAGATGAATATTTTATTATTTACACTATCAATCAAGGAAACAGCTGGTTGGATTCAAATGGTTATTTATGTGTTTTACATGTACTGTATACATTTTATAGACGTAGAAGAGTAAATATTTGCATTATTTTAGGGGTTTGTAAATTTGTGAACTGTATAACACTTATAGCAATCGTTAAATGAGTTGCAGATATTTACACTATTTGTTGTTACACTATATGATCTGCATATCTCTGCGGCCATAAGGAACACTTGTGTTAAATCTTATGTTGAGAGATGGGACCAGCATCTTCTTTTCACTTTATAAATACAAGGTGCTCAAGAGAGAAAATCATACGTTCTTTATATTTGTGTTAGACATAATTTAAATCCCCTCCCCAAGCAATTCAAAGCAAACGCTCCAAAATAAAGACGTTGAAACTCTTAACAAACCCCGTAAACATCGCCGCGACATCGCGACAAACGCGGTAAATCAGCGGAGACAGGCGATCGTCGGCGAGCAATTACACAAGGATTAGAATAACGGTAACGATAAATACCAGCTGATTTACTAGGCCTAAGCAGTAACAAGAACCACATGGCGGATTATATTTTATGACGAGCGCGCGGCCACACAGACCGGCAATAGCGGCCTACTCGCGCCGCGCCGCGCCGCGCCAGTCGGACAGAATTGGCGGGAATAACAATAAGGGTTTATTACAGGTGTTGGTTAATTCACTACCACTAGTTTTTAGAGCAATTGATCATTAGCAATAGAAATGGGCGTGAATTAAACTTGGTTTGGTTAGGTTAGGTTAGGAAAGATGCAATGATGCAATACAAGGCAACACGTTGCCTTGGAAGATGGCATACTATCAAAAGAAGTTTGCAGACAAACCCCAGCAGGAAGAAGCAAGAATCGATGGAAGGACCAGGTGGAGAAAGATTTGCAAAGATTGAGAGCAAGGAAAGAAGATTCAGAGAACAGGGAGAGATGGAGGCAACTAGGCAACTTGTTGGTGAGGCCAAATACCACCTAGGGTATCCATGGCCATAGGAGTAAAAGAAAGCAGGTTAGGTTAGTATAGAGTTAGAAAAACCTAACCTAACCTAACAATCACATTCCACTAGTGATAGACGGAATTAACGGAAAAGGTCCCAAGTGTTAGATTCAATTTTTCTGTCACACATTTATATATCGCAAAAGTTCTGCTAATCGGTCCACGATTTGCGGTTATGAGGCAGTAGCCATTGCCAGTTGGCATTGACTATATAACACTACACTACACTATATAACACTAGTGTTATATAGTCAATGCTACTGGACAGTATTCCTGTTTATGGAGGTACATCAAACAGCTAGATCCAGTTTCAAATTAGCAATCTACTGTTTGTATAAGCATCGAACCAGTAGTCCTGAATATATGGAACACGGTACTCGGCTACCCAGTTCGCTTTTACACACAAAAAAATGTTTATAATTATTTAACAGTTTGTGTTAAAAGATGCATTCCCATGTAAACAACAAATGTACTACTTAAGGCATATTATGTAAGGGAAATTGGTATTACTGTAATATTTTAGTTTACCAAAGCAATCCAAGTAATTTTGAATAGTAAAAGTAGAAAACCAATATACGGCATAATTCAAATATCAATATTAAAATATAAATTGCATAACTTTATGTAAAGTCACTCTAAATTATTCTTAACATAAAGTCGTAACTTTAATTATTAAACTTACTGGGGCTTGATTAAGTTACAATCATGGAACACTGCGCACATACCTGAAAAAAACAAAAGTATGTTAGAAACAGTCGAGAGTAAGGGGTACCGTAATAGACTTAAATAACCGTTTCATGTTTTTCTGATAATAGTTTAGGGCCACACATAAAAACACACTTATCTGTATTTAAGACACATTAGTATGGAAAGGATAGCAATATCCTACCTTATACAGTAACTAGGAATTCAACCAGTTCCGTGGAAAACGTAGGTTCTTATCATATGCGTCAAAGAATTATATTTATGTAAATTCAAAGGTAAGTTAGAGACTACATAAATGAATTTTGAAAATACCTTTTAGCGGATGATTTATGGGACCTTGCGAATGCTACATCCACCAAACACAAATATATCAAAAGTGAATAAAATAAGCAGTAAGGGACAAAATAAAGGTAACTGAGGAATTCATGAGGTATTTTGATACAATTGGAGCCGAAAGACAAATCCCCCAATAGCGAGATCGCAATTTAATTTCATTTAAATTACACTGGAACCTCTCATAGCCCACTTAAAACAAATGCATTGTACACAATCGATGATTTCCACATCTTTGTCTTACATACATTGTCAATACATTTTGTACAAAACCCAGAAGTGCGTGAGGGCGTAGAACCCAGTACAGCTGAGAGGCCCGGAACCCATTACCTTTCCCGAAATGGTTTGGCGAACACGATTAAAACTCGAGATTAAAGAAATTACACGGGAGATTTTGTATTCAGCAGCGAAGCATTAAGACGTCAGACTACGCGACTAATCGGTACAACCGGGGGAATGTCGAAATCGATAGCGATCAGCGACGCTCGAATTCGGTGGACAGAGACACAATAATTCCGCGATACCATCCTTCCATTGTGTATCGACCTTGGGAGCAAATTACAGAACGGGCTTTACATACAATTTGCATGGCGCATTGATCAACCGATGAATCAATCGTATCATCGCATCGCTAACGAACCCTCGATATATCGCGTACCTCGATAATTGAAGAGATTTATTCATTGGCTTCGGCGAGATTTACATTCCTGAACTTTAAGTCGGAGGTATTCGCAGCGTCGAGAGCGCCGTACCACGGTACAATGAGCGTATTGTTTGTCTCGACATTCCGGACAATTTGTGATACACTTTGTGCCTCTACAAGTGGTGTTTATTGTAAAATGTGTACCAACTGTTACCTCAGCGCCGTTGTATCCACTCTAAACCCACCTGTCTGGCATGTTTCATTGCGCCATCATTTTCATTTGTTTGTTATACTGTAACATTTAGTATAAGGTAAGGGTCGAGCAACAATCTAGAACTTTTTATCCATTCGTTATTCGTTCAGGGTCACTCAAAAGCAGTGAAGAAGAAAAATTGTGGAATGATTAAATTGAAAATTTCGGATTAGCCTGACTGGTTAATGGCGTTTGTGGGTGTTCGTGTTAAGGAGTTCTATATGGGTTTAATTGTTATATTATATACGAAGTAAATACATGTCCATAAAACATGTTTTATCTACAGGATATCTTTAAGGTATCCTTTTCTCTAGATTGGTTGAAATTTAAGTGTACGCGCATAACAAAAAGGAACAAATTGCCACGGACCATCTACGGTTGACATACAGAATTCATTGATGACTTTCGTAAACTACTAAATTTATACGATGTCCCTAAGTGAAAATCCCATGTTGCTTAAAGCAAGGCAGCTCTGTATCTCATGTATCCAGAGCAGATTCGTTTACATTGTGACAAAAATCATAATTTTAATCAACAATTCACAGAAAAGGATTTTAAATGCCAGCCATTGATAAGGTGATCATTCGAATTGCCTTGGAAGCAACACCACCTACATTTTAGATGCATGTTTTAAGGTACTTACTGGTGACGAACCGATATTTGCTCGATTGCAAGCGATATTCGGACCCCGATGTGTATTATCTGGTGCGCCACCTCCTGTTTACGAGCCTCGCCGACCATCGCTCACTCCACTCTGGAGGCCTATGCAAGTACTACACAATGGCGCGCCGAACACTATAAATTTCCTTCGGCTCCAGACGCTTTATTTTATTTTATATTTCCAGAATTACCGACGACTGTTTGTCATTCGGAACAAATATAACTGTCCTCTCTCAATAGCCGGACAGCGTACTAATTGCCTCGGCTCGAGCAAAAACTGAGAGTTTTCCGTTTTTCAGTTATGTTTGAGCGCAAGACCACAGTCGCCGTACCCGCTGTCGTGTGCGTACATTAATATTACTTATCACGGCGCATCGCCAGCTGGCCGATTGTTAAAAGGTGGATATCAGCTGATTTAATTGTTGTCGCGACGCATTTAATTGGCGGCCCGTCACTGTGGGGCAACGGGGACAACTTGCTGGAGAGCAGCGTTGTCCGATTGTCCGGTAGCTACAGACTGTATGCAACAACAGTGAAACGTTATTGGCATTCAAGTAATATACATGAGAGAATTTTGAGATCAGATTCACAAATTATTAGCAACATTTTGCCATTACCATGCGAAATAATTTACTCGAATAACAAACGTGTAAAAACACAATTAATGCAAAACGTAATTGATCACTACTAATTTTTTGCGAGTCGGTTGCGCATCGAACATTGAAACCATTGCAGCGAGGAGATGGATCCAGGAGATGGTAAGAAATCGTTTTTGTGCTCGACTCGCTAACCCATTGCTTTAATTGATAAGTTACACGCAAAGTAGTTTGGGATCTTTAATAATATGTTAACGGGAATTTTTTGTAATCCGACAATACTGAACACTTTAGGCGTGTTGGTAAGACTTTACTTGGTTCACCACCAAATCCGATAAACTACAAACTACAGTACAACAGACCAATATGAGGCAGTTGCAGCTTCGGCAAAGACCGCAAGAATGCAAATTTTATTAGAAGTAAACCACAAGAATGAAATGATAGTTTCGGCTTTGCGCATTCTCTTCTCTCTAGCTCCACACATGTAAACCATAACAGTTAAAAGCTCAAGTGCGCAACTACTGCAGCCAGAACACAGATGTGCATTACTGTCAACAAAAAGATCCTTGTAAGAGTGAAACTACAGCGATTTATATTTATTACACACTTCTAGTTATAACCGCTACAGGTGTTACATGGGACAACTTGGCATTCCGCGTATTTAAACATCAAATGACGACAAGAAGTGTGTAAGACAACATTGGCTGGACACCTGGCAACGAGGGTGACATTCTTGACGACGATAAAGACGAAATCACCGACCACCGACCACCGAAAGCTACCGCGCAAAACCGCCTCGTGTCTTGAATACTGCAAAAAGACTACGGAGGATCGTACAATATAGCCTACACTTTTCATTTGAGCAATTCTGTATTTTGATTCGTAGTTCTATAATTCAGAAATGTTTTAAAAATATAAATGCACGTTTTCATGCAATAGAGCACGTTGACTGTCCGGATTAGTTATTGAAATTAAAACGAAAACAAAATAATGAAAGTAATTTTTCGCATGCAAACGTGATGTATGTGAATCATGTTAGTCGACTACAGTCGATAATAGTATATTACGTTACTAGTCCTGAAAATAAGTGTTTACCGGACGAGTGTGGTCGTTCCCGTGCGAGACGAAGTCGAGTATGGGATTACCATACGAGTCCGGTACACACATTTTGGACGAGTTACGTACGATAGTTTACGCCATACTACTAAATCTGTACAAATCTTTATATATTTCTACCATCTAAAGGACTAAAAATCACTAGCCATAAAGAGGTTATGTTTTTGTTCATAACCATTCATTGCCACCTAAATACAGTATAATCAGCTGATTGGTGTCCGGTAAAACTCATTACAGTACAGTAGTACGCAATGAAACCCCATTTTGAATAAGCTGGCGGCAAACAGCTGTTTTCTGGACTAAATCCTTGCGTGGGAAGTTTGTCAAAATAATGTAGTGTGGCGTAATATTAATTTGCAGTGCATCAGTGTTGTCCGTAGGATTTTGTAGTAATAACTTTAGGCCCAGCGCACACGGTGTGACTGTTTTGAGAGCAACCGTTGCAAACCCGTTGCGACTGCAACCAGTTTGCAACTGAAAAAGAGCTTCTGTCCGCACACGGTGCAACTGTGTTACAACTACAGTTGCGTATATTCTGCAATCAGTGGAGTTTTATATTGTAAGTGCAGTGACGTTGTTTTTAAGGCCTTCCTTGTTTTTAAGTGTTTTTAAGTACAATAACAATGTCAGACTCAGACGAAGAAGACGTCATTAGTTATTATGAATACAGAAAGCACCGTAGGGTACAGAGGGAACATTGGGTTCACCCTTATTTGAGAAATAACGTCAGGCGTAGGCTGTTTGTAGCAGCTAGCTATGATAAACACATAGCTTGAACATAACAAAAGAATACACCTCCACTTCAGTTAAAAATTATCTTTTTTTTTATTATCTATGTTTTTTGACTTCTGAATTAAGGTTCCATATTTTCCCCATGCATTATTTTGCGGAAATTACTTAAGCCATACATCATCATTTAAATAAATGTATTAGGCCTACACTATACTGAATGTGTTACAATGCATTTATCAACAAGTAAACTCAAACAAGCATGGGTTACTGATAACTTGTTGAAAAACAAGTATTTACTCTTTAGGCAAGTATTTGCTCGTTGTTATTCACACCAAATGTATAGGTTTATGAGGGTATTATTCCTTGGCAAGGCTTTACTAACAAGTACAAGCCGCGAGGGATTATAGGAATTTTACCGGGATTGCATGCAAATACATTCACCATTTTTTATATTTTTAATTTTTTTGGCACCCCCCCCCCCCTAAAAAAAGCCAATTGCCTCGCGCCCTAGGCACGTGCCTACCATGCCTATTCGGTTAATTGGCTTTGACTAAACACCTTCTGAATTGCTGTACTTGTGCCCCGTGCTCGTGCGTGTCCTTCAAAATATCGTACAAGTGTAGCTACCTCTTCCGGCCGGACCGAAACGATTCGTACAAGTGTAGCCACCCCTCACAAATTCGAGACGGACCGAACCGAACCGGACCGGACCGAATCGGGCAAGTGTAGCCGCTACTTAATCAGTCAAATCTTTCCTTGAATATCCTGGCAGTTTGTAGTTGTACAGAACTTCATGTTTCCCCACTTCTCCAACGAGCTTCAAGTTGAATTCTTGATCATTCATTTTGAGATGAACACTATACGGCCGTCAAAATAACAACAAATTTCCACCAAACACCACAAAAACACCCCGTGGTTTCGTGCAACTGGTTGCTGCAACGTCGGGCCCACCGTTGCATGTGACTGGTTTCAAACTTTTTTGAAAATTGCAAACGACCAGTTGCGTCGTGTGCGGCTCCCCATTGCAATACATTGCCGATGTCGCAAAACAGTTGCAAGCGCAACTGGTTTGCAACGACAGTTGTAAAACAGTCACACCGTGTGCGCTCGGCCGCTCTTTTCTTCTGTCCCGCAACCATCGACCGTGTGACAAAAAATTAAAATTATCAAATAAATAAGTTTTTTATATTATAATCAGTCAACAAACGTTAATCAAGTGGGAACTTCTACCAATGGTATTTTAAATTACACACAATATTCAACTTCTTCATTCATCAAATGAATGACTTTCATAATTGTAAATACAGCTACAATCCCATATTTAATCTACAATTCTGATAAAACTCTCATGTGAATGAAACTTCCTTTAGCGCCTTTGGTTGCAAAGCAAAATCACCAATTGAAAAGGTTTAGACAAATGTCATGAAATAGTTAACTGTAACTTGCTAGTGCAACACAGTCACTGTATCACTTTGCTTGTGCATCAGAAAGTTTAAAAAGGTCGAAAGCACTTTACAATGTTAAAACAATACAATTAGTTTAAATTTTTTTTAAGCCCGCTACACACGGTCAGTTCGGTGTGTCAGTTTGGTGTGTTCATTTCTAACTGTCACTTCTAACTGAACGCAGCATTTGCATCCACACGGTCAGTTCGGTGTGTCAGTTCAACGTGCTACCTGGGGGTGTAATCCTCCCAGGTACGCTTCCCTTCCTGGGAAGTCGTACTCGTTCGTATGTATTTTCATAACAATGTTTATTTTCCTTCACACGACAGATTTGTTGGTGATGAGATGGATCTCTTACACCTTTCCCTAAAACTTAAAAGATGGTTACTAAAGTTATTATTTGTTGTGAATTGTATATGACTTAAATGACAATAAACAAACTGTAAACAAAAAATGACGTCTACAGTACACCGGACAGAACTAACAAATAAATTTTCTTCAGCTTATTCTTAAGTATGAGAATTCTACTAAGGAAGTGTGTTTTATCTATGGTATAGGTTATATAATGACGCTGCGTATGCTCAAATGTCAAAATTTGACTAACTGAACTGACGCGGCGGTACACACGCTCACTTCGGACTGACATCAGTTCGGTGTGTCACACCGAAATGATGAATTTTCATCAGTCCATCAGTTCAGTTTTTTGATGTGAGCTCACATCAATTTGGCGTACACACGATCAGTTCGGTGTGTCAGTTCAATGTGAACACACCAAACTGACACACCGAACTGACCGTGTGTAGCGGGCTTTAGTGGTACTCAGAAGGTAGCTATCTTTTTTACGGAGTCTTCATCTATGGTAATATGATGAAGTGTTTATACCGATTGGCATAAACACAGGGATTTTCTCTACAAAAAGAGGACTTTTTTTTAAATGCTCCCATCCACCTCTGGTTAACAGGTTCAGTCCGAGCCGTCACACACCTCTGTATGTAACGTGTCTCACCACGTGGGAGTGAGTGTGTTAAATCTATTTAAATGGAAAATCGGAAAGTAAACAAAGATTGTAAGTGGTTTCCTAGGAAACAAAAAATAAATCAGTCTGTAAATTATCCCCATTGCAACAAGACCTTTAAAAATTCGACAATCTTCTTCAAATCAAATTTTTGCAAATTTCGTAATTTGTGTGAATCATGGATAAAGCAGGAAAAGCTGGGTTGAAGAAAACCACAACAAACTTGGTACCCAAGCCCACCAGGATGCCTTATATAAACTTTGTGCAAGCATTTCGCAACTCGCACCTGGGGGAGTTCAGTCCCAAGGAGATGATAAGGGAGGCGGCTGCGGCGTGGAGGTCTCTCAGCGACAGTGATAAGAAGCCGTTTGTGGATCTGGCTGCCAAACAGCCGCGTCAGAAGAAAGTCAAGCGGCTTAGAAGACGCAGGACAGACAGTGAATACTCCTATTACTAGTTCATTGGGGATATTGTATAAATTCTATGTGAATGGGTGTAAGACTTGTTGAAGCTAAATTAAAAATATTTCTATTATAATGTAATCATTTGTGAGTTTACTTTTTATTTGGACCAACTTTTGTGCAAGCTGACAGGTATTTCTTATGGTATTTTATGATTGTGATCATGTTTACTAGTTCGGGAAACTGTAAAAGAATAGGTAAAATCCATGATAAATCCGGGGGTGACAAGGGTTCAAAAAGGTTGTAAAGGAACAAGCGGACAATTCCCTATTCTCCCGGGAAATTAGCATTACAGAACGTGTGGATATTTATAGGCATGCACTGTGGATGCGATACTCCGAGTGAGTACTACGACTATCCGCAGTACTATCCTGAAAATGAGACCAATTCGTATAAACCAAAGCCAAAAATGTGGTTCGGATTAACAGGTCCCTTAGTTGCCATTGGCTGTGTGGGCTATCAATTAACAGCTGCGACTAAGAAACATGCCAGCCTTAGTAACTAACATGACTAAAAAATTGCGCCACTCATCCTACACTAATCTCCATTCATACTTGGCTTAAAATACCTACTTTGTATGGTCACCATTTCACTGAAAAGTATTAAAGTATGTGTTTGAGACACTTCCAAATATTTATGGAAAAGACCAATATTTTGAAACATTTAAAACACAATGTTCCGTACTTCATCACTAAGCATGTGATGGTTCAGTAGTTATAATTTTTTAAAAGAACAACACTTTTTTAATTGACACAATAGGCAGAACTTGAACAAGCGTTGTCCACTACACAGGGTGATCTTCACCTACAGCGCGGGGGATAGAAGGGAAGTGTTTAAGTTTTGTCTTCTTCTTTTCTTAAAGAACGACGTTTAGGAAAACTCAGAACACTATAATATGTTGTCCCCTGCCTAGTGTGAGGGTGGCAGGTGCCTTTACACGGATGCGGGCTCAACTTGCCCACGTATGGCACCTGTTTAATTGCTTCTAATTAATGGACTTTCCGGCCAAACGCATTACCAGGGACACCGACTTGTTTGCGTTTCCGTTCAATTAAAATTCACTAATTGCCAGTTTCGTTTTGCCAATGCGGACATATTTATTGACCGATTACTGTGCGAATTTATATATTTGGTTATCCAAGGTCAAAGTGGTGTGCAATTAACAATTTACGTTTGTTTGATTGGGAAGTATTTAATAATTGTAACTAACACCAGTTAGGGAGTTCAACTGTTTTGAATTATACTAAAAGTAACAATTATCTTCTGTTTAATATGTTGTTGCCTGCAAACATTGTACTGTATTTGGATTTTCAATTTACAGTAATTATGTAGTACAGTACATAACAGTTCAAATAGTATAACTAAATATATAAATCAGAAAAAAATAAATAATCATCAAATTTAACAAATCGTAGAGTTGAAACGGGGGTTTTGAAAATGGAAATGTTTGCGCTTTACAATTAAGTCAGTGTTTAATTAAACCCAAGTTACAAACGAAAAGTGTGTAGAGCTATTTTCATGATAAGTTTTAACTGTTTGGATAGCAGAGTGTTTGTGATCAGCTTCAAAAACGAAGGCTGTTTATTTAAGTCGCGATTTCATACCCAGATAGCATTTGATGATGGGACATCAGCATGAATGACGCTTCCTAAAAAAGGCCAACGTTTATAGTTAAGCCTTGGTTTCTCTTGAACCACGCTGCGTTATTGCGTGATCCGTGATTTGCGATACGCGGGAATCACGCGTGCGAGATAAAAAATAAGGGTGTTTTTTTCTATGACACCATCCTCACAGCGCGCGATTATATTTTCAGCCATGATGGCCATGGACAACATAGATGTCAGATTTGTTGCCGTAGCTTTGCTGCTGGAGGAAGAAGATAATAAAGAAAATTTACCTGTGAATTTATTAAAAAAAAACTCTTTAGCATGAAGGAAGAAGGGTGTTTTAGAATTCTAATTACCAGGCATTAAATTGAACAATGAAAGTAAGTTTCGGGAATTTGTTAGGCTTTCAAAACAGTTGTTTTGAGTATGAGTATGAGTACTACGGTAATAGCTACTACGGTATTCCCTATATGGGAAATTCGCTAAAAACCTATTTCACCATTTTAAAAGTTGTGCTTGACAGTATTAATTGTCCAACATTCTTCTTGATTCCATTGTTCTTGTAGTTCTTTTGGGTGAAACAATATTGTACTGAAAGCTGTACTTTTCATCAAACTTGGCAGTAAAAACCTTGGATTTCATAGTTGCAGTTTCATTAACAACACAATTATCAGTCACCAACAGATGAACAGATGGGAATAACTACTGCGTGCCACGCAAAAAGTCTGGGATCCCAGACTTCAGTGCGTCGCGCAAAGGAATCACGCATTACTAAATTGGCGGGAATCACAGAGAATTGCGCACGTGAAGTCAGAGAAAACATCCCCGTAGCAATAGCTGCGACAGACTTTTGCGTGATTACGTCATCGCGCATCCCGCATCCCGCAGTGACGCTGCGTGATTCAAAGAAACCAAGCCTGTAAGGCCGGGGCCACACTCATCTTAACAAGACCAGCGTTAGACAGTTCCCTTGCAGATTAAAAGTCTATTGGCGTGGATAACTATTTCCAATTACTTCTCTGTATAAGTATTAACCATATTAGCTATAGTCTAATCAAATTATATAGTTATGGTATCCAATCAATTGCTTAAAACATTAACGTCGTTTATGATTTATCAGTGCAAATCGTCCCAAGTCCAATTTGTACCACAGTAATTCCAAATCGGTTGGAAACACGCGATTTCTGTCGTTACAAGCGCGTAAAAAATATGTAAATTGTCCAACCTACATATTAAGATGGCGAAACCTACACCTGAAACTCTAGCCCTAGTGCGTGCCGGATAATAGACAAGGCAAACCAACCTTCTATGTAAAGGTGGTCTTTGGTCTGACACGAATAATGGGCCACGAATGAGAGTTGGCTGACGAAAAATAAATATATGGACTATTGGATTTCCAGTAATGTTTACGAAAAACATGAAGTTTAGTCTACACCAATTAGAGGTGTACAGTTTATGTATATAAAAAAAAAACATACATAAACAGAACATGCCATCATTTAAAGCAGCATGCCGGTGTTATTTATAAAGATATAGTTTTGAAATTTTATAATCAGGTTTATAACATAGAGTACTGGGGAATAAGGAAATTATATTTCAAATATTTCTTTTTGTCTTTTCTTAATAAATTATTTAATTAAAGGCTTAATTAATTATTAAGTGGAGAAAACTGGCAAAACTAAAATCTTGACTCGCTAGAGGACCACTAAACCTTTTTTTTTAAACCTCAATCATTATTTTATCACAACAGGTGTATTAGAAATTCCGTTCAAAAGTTAACATTGCTCTTATGGGACTAAAATCCAATATGGCTCCCACTGATGGAGACTCTTATCTCCTCAATCATTTAGCTGGCTTCTCCGTGAATTTATATGATTTTTAGGTTCGGTTAGGTTACGTCTGTTTGTTTATACAGTATAAAACCTTAAAAAAGGCGATACTCTTGTTTTCCACTACCGTCATAGGTATTTAAAAGTACGATATGTGGACCCTCATGCATAAAAATGCGTGAATCTACTGCAAAACTCCAAAAATCTACAATGTATTTTCGTCACACGCACACTTGTATGCCGAGTGTTGACAAGCGACTGATGACTGCTAGAGAGGGCTACAGCTGTCTTGGTCTCTCTCGTTGACTGATACCCGCATTACTGCCACACAACTATTCCATCTACTGTTGGGCCTTTTTTTAAACAGTTATTAGTGCTTGTCACTACACTACGGCGCGGTAGGTGGTACAAGGGGCATCTGTTTGTAGCACAGGTCTGTATGTTAAACTGGGGTTTTATATTGCACAGCCATCGATGTGAGTGCCAAATTATATTTATATTAGAATCTTTCAAAGTTCACGATCACCTTAAAATCTTCACTTTGCGCCTTGAAGGTAGAGTTAAAGTTTTTAAGTACGAAACACATAGTGAATATAATTTTTTGCAATACACTACTGAAGGTAATATTAATGTTTATTAAACATAATTATTACTTTACATTACATTAATATTAATTATACAATTACAATTAATTATACAATGTATACATTTTTCGTTAAAATCTGGTCTAGTGGTAGAACGCGGGGCTTCGGTCCTCGACGTGTTGGGTTAGAATCCGCCCAATCACCAATGTGGATTTTAACTACTGTATGTGATAATCCCATGGCCCTTTGGACTAGGTCTAGCCTGACATAATGTGCAATATTCTTCCAAGCTCGAACCTAGCACCCTAGACTGTTGAGTGTAGAGGTAGGACATAGAACAAAAAACTACCATCGGTTAAACAGTGACATTTCAATCAACCGTAATTATCTACCCACCTCATAGAGACGACTCGTGCGGAAACCGGAAACCCAACTAATGACTCTTGAAACCAAAACCAAATCACAGACTATTTCATATACATGTTGACGACTCCTCTTTCTGACCAATAATTTTCCCCGCGCTACCTCAGTTTCCCCACTACCCCAAGCGGAGAACCATAATGAACATACTTTAGTCTGGTAACAATATAGCTATACTGTGGGGACCCAGAGTTATGGCATACACATGTTGACATGTGATAATCGACGGCAACATATGTCTGGGCGGGACGGCTCATCCATAGCCGGGCTGAGTGTCAAAACATTTCTCGAGACCCGAGACACTGACTGTTGCCGCTGCCACCGTCTATCACACACATTCTTGTTTATTTCGGTATATACTTGGAGACCCCATTCTAGAATGTTCATCATTGAAGCTAGACATGTAATGTTTAAAGAAAACAATTCCGTGAATGAAGTAACAATAAGTTTTATTCTCAGATCAAGGTTAAAAAACAATATAACTTTGTTTACGTCACATACAACTAAATTACAGATTTCTGAATACGATATCCCGGCTATGCTAAAAGATAAGCAGGAAATAAAATTATATCAGGGGGGATCTAACAAACTTGTTTACTTCCCGAAGTATGTGATGATTGTATTGAGATCGTTATCAGGAGGAATAATTATTATTTCAACAAGTTTTCAAATACAGTTTGATAAACACGTTGAACAGTTTCATGTTTACACGAGGTGTGACCAAAAGTATAAGGGTTGAAATACGATCGTAAGGTTAAACAATCGAATGCAAACCTCGTCAAATCAAGATTTGTATATGTAAATCTAAACACAAATGATTAACAGTTAACAATAGTGTCTCAAATGTAATGCTCACTTGAAGATAAATAAAAGGGCTCTAACTTGTAAACCAAGGTTATATTGTTTACCATATTCATTGCCTAATCACAAACTTAGAAATTAAACCACCACATAATTTTTTTCTGTATGGAAACTAAAAAACATAAAAACCCTAAAAAAAACTATTTTACCACACTACTACCAAGCAGAGTAACTTTGGCCATCAAACCTTACCTTAATCATGTCACTAAAGTTTCACCTGTCTTGAACCCTGACAATTAATTGCGCTCTACCGCGGGCTGCTAAGTCTCATCTTCGCCACCCTCGTGTTTACATCAGTTTATCACACCAGTGGCCGGCCGCGCCCGTCCGTTCAACCTAATGGTAAAGAATGTCATCCACGCGTGCGAAAATAAGCCCGCTGTCTAATAATTTAATCTGGCTGAAATAGCCGAGGTGTGACTGAGCGTAGGGTCTACCGCATAATCACACCCGAAATGCATGGGGCTATTTTATAAGTACAGTTTCTTAAGTCTGTAGATTACAAATTGAGGGTGGTTGAGAATGATTTTTTTCACTATGGAACACGGAATTCGAGGTCGCCAATAGTAACTGCTTCGTACAGTAAATACTAGAAAATTGCGAGACTCATTGTCCGAACTGTAAATATGTTCATTTGATTTTCCAACTATTAATTGAAATTACTATAAACACTTCTATTCTGCAAACACATGGACAATTTCGTTGTGCGAAAAAAACAATAACCTACAAGAGACCCAACATTTTCAATCTTTGTTCATTTGCCGACATCAGCCCTATTTCACCATTTACATACTGGTACTGCTACTAAAAATATTACATTTAGCCCTTGAGAAGAATTACATGAAACCCTACACTGTTCCAAAGTTACCACAACGACTACGCCAATTAAAACTCGCGTGCTCCCAGATCCCGCATGTTTCCCGTATCTTTACACATGTAACATCTATATTCGCAACCTCGTGTATTGTAACTATATAATTCCAGCCATTACACCTACAACACGTGTATATCGACTCGTGTTCCTTTGCGGTGTGAACATCCCGGCGGTCATTATTTGGTCATTATCAAAATTAAAATTTCAGCAACGTACTACAAACGAGTCCCGCCGGACAAGAGTAGTTAAAACACGTAATTGCGAGAGTCGAATTAAAACCGTGCCATTCTTGTACTACACGAAAATTGGGCTGAATAATTACAGTGACAAAAGCAGACGGACGCTACATGCTAATTTGTGTGCAGCTTCGCGGAGCACTCGCGAGATTTTAATTAACGATAGTTTAACCGGATGGTCCCACAAGACTCGGGTTATGGAGGAACAGAATGTTAAATTACGTAGGCGTTCATTTTTGTATATCAGATTTCTAGTGCGAGTCTATGTATTAATTTACCACGCTAGGAAGCGTTTCTTCGTTGGAACACAGTTTTTAGCATATTTTAATATTGGAGTACTTAGACGCTGTTTATGTTTCAGTTTTTACTTTAATAAGCTCGGACGCTTAGGAAACTCGACTCAGCTGTCCCTGATCATTAGGCTTTAAATAAATGATACTGGCTAAAGAAACACCTGATCTTATTACTCAGTGAGTAAAACCGAGCTACACAGATCATCTCACTCCATTCTACATCCATCCTTCACCCATATTCGGGTTATAACACGTACCAAGTGGCGTCCACGTTTTAATTGGCAATACAGTAATAACAAACAAACTATAAAGATAGGTCCAAACGCTTACAAACATTAACTTTGTTTAAATAGGGAGAACATGTTTAGTTCGTAAAATTTGTAAAATGTTGGATTTTTTGTGATAAGACTCTAGATCTTAGATTCTCCCCCAAAGTTTCTTGGATTTTTTTTGAGTACCCAGAAAATCTCACCTGACTCAGGTAGTCGGGTATTCCTGAATTGCGCCAACTACTCCAGGGAACCACCCGATACGTTTATTAACTGCACAAACTGGCGGCCCTCTTTGACTATATAATTGAGTAGGTTAGGTTAGGTTAGGTTAAGTTAGGATAGGATATGATAGGTTAGGGTGGGTTAGGTTAGGATGACGCGTAAACAAGGTCATTCCTTCTGTCGGTAACTCGCCCCTACCCTGGCTTGAGCTTGGCGCAACTATGGAACACTGGGCTTGGCGCAATTAATGTACTACAGAAAATTTCTAGCTGTAGGAGTTGCGCCACACCGCACCGTGAAATCACTCTGTAGTATTTTTGCTGCCGGAGCACATTGACAACAGTGACGACATGTATCGGAACTGACTTGCTGTCGGACCGACATCGACAACAACGACAACCTTCAGCGACGAACCGTTACGCTTTCGAATCGTGCAACCATCGACCGCAATGACAATCAGCGTCAATAGAGACACCTCCTGAGCCACTTTATCGGACGTCACATTTGTGTCGCCGTATGTATATATATACTGACTTGCTGTCGGACCGACATCGACAACAACGACAACCTTCAGCGACAAACCTCTACGCTGAATCGTGCAAACATCGACCGCAATGACATGTCAGCGTCAATAGAGACACCTCCTGAGCCACTTTATCGGACGTCACATTTGCGTCGCCGGCGATTACGGCCGGTAACTAACGACCGGGGTTTGTGGCCAATTACACATATTTATCGCCGCGCCGTCGTGGACGTTATATTTAGCGACGTCTCACTGTTGCCAACCTCTGAACTGATAATTAATCGCGGTGGACGTTAACGATCCGTTAAATTCGTTATTCGCCTCGCACCAAGACGCAGTTTAGAACGCAATAAACGCCCGTGTTGAAATATTGAGTGGTAGGCTAATTGTCGCGGGACGTTGCTGACAGCGAGTCGGGGATTGCGCGTTCTCGCTGCAGTGGTTCACGCGACAATCGGCTACACTCATAACAAAGGTTACTTTATATGACGCACAAGAAAGATTACTTATGTTCCTTTTTATATAACCATAACCATTTACATAATGGACTAACTGTCGTATTATTTGTGCAGTTGAGTAGTTAGCTATCGCCTCATACTCAGATGGTCACCGGTTCGATCCTGCGTCAGTAGCTTTTCTGGTTGTCAAGCTGAATCAAGCTGTTCTTGACCAATTAAGGGGTTTTAATGAATAGTTGAATAGTAACTAAAGAAACATCTAGTTAAAATCGGTCAAAAAGCTACACAAGGCATGTCTCTCCTCTCATTCTGCTGTAATATTAGGGTGAACCCTAGTGGAGTTTCATCTAAAAAAAGTATACAAGAAGTAAAAGTTGGTTTGTTGTCATAACTTGAAATTGTTACAGAATCTCTGGGGTAAAAAAATATAATTACATACAATTCCACACAAGCCCAGTGAAAATGGCAACTTGGTATAAATGGAATGGATATAGACAAGTGTCAAAACTCCTACTATCTAAGAATACATAAAATTTAAAGTTTTGCATAGTCTTCTTCTATTAGTTTTTCATCAAATTGTTAAATAAATCCTACCATGAATTCATGTAAACTATGTTTACTTTAATGGAATTGCAAATAATATTATTTATTTATTATTATATAAATAAATAATAACGCATTCACTACATTTTATATGAAGTTGAAGTGTAAAAGTTGCATAAATTTGTATACAGAACCTAACTTGGTCATAGATAAATAAACACCCCAAACGTTAAATCTATATAAATTATTGTTCAAAATCCCACAACTTTTCATACATAACCCCTCGTTTTAATATACCAATAAAATCAACCCAAACCGACCAATTCATCATTTAACTAGACAAATATTTCGTTCGTAGAAGGGAGAACTACAGTACACAGCTCCATTACAATAAACTATAAACAACGCTGTTAACAGAAACCTTGGTACAGTATCAAGGCGGGGGATGGGGGATGGGGTTCAGGGGATGGGCGTACACAACAGGATACAAAAGGAGGATAAATTCCGGAGGAGTTGAGACGTGAATTACCATCCCAGCCTGCAGAACATTTTCCAACTGCAGGCAAGTTAGGTGAGCCTTAATTAGAACACTGTCGACTTAAGGGTAAAGGGGGCGGGGCGGGGTACAAAATACGCTGACACGTTCAACAGCCCCAAAAAGTGATAAATTGGGTCGCGTCCCATGTGTGCGCGGATCGTATTTATCTAGTCAGTTCAGTTCGTTATGTTAAAGTAACAGGGGTAAGGGGTGTCTGTAAGGGGATGGGTCGAATCTGGCAGAACTAGTGTCGTGGGGAGGAGGGTTATGGTAAGGTGGGAAAAGTTGTCAAAACATTCTTGTTTTTCAATTTTTACGGACATTAATATTCACAAGTGAAAAATAATTATTTACGGCAGGGATCTGGAATTTGGTACCGAATTCAGATAAGGAATAACTTAAAACACTACTACACAAGCCCATATGACGCACGAAAATCGCCATAGGGATAAACTCAAAGAATGTTGTAGTAGTACAAAAATAAGAAACAAAAATTCCAAAGAGACCCCTATTTTATTGCTTAAGTTACGTTCTCAGCTGAGGACGAGTCAGATTCCAAATTCCAAATCTTCGAGAAACAATTTTTACTGATCGTTAATCATCCATTTATCTATTCACATTTTTGTATTTTGTGTTATTTAATTCATATCATAGAGCTAAGGCTATTTCGATTAAAAAGTTTCAGAAACACAAATTTTAAACCTACCACCTACGTCATCAAATAATAAATTGTATTATTTTTACTATGACAAACATTGGTTGGGAAATTCAAAAGGGAAAAGACGAAAAGGCGATCCAAAACATAAAAACATGCATTAAAAATCAATAAAAAATATTTTACAGAAACAAATATACTTTAAATATCTCCATAAAATACAATCTCCATTGGACAATCAACAGAAAACTAAGAAATGCAAGTAAAATGGAAACATGTTGGTTTATTAAATAATCACATGCGATATGTTCTCATTATGCATATTAATAATTCATATGCATCCCGGGTGCATACCTCTGCAGCCACGCACTGTCGATTGTGTCTAATACGATTTGTATTGCATGACAATGCAACAATGCTGCAACCTGGCTGTGTTACTAAATTAGAAACAATCGATGCAAAACCAATTGCGAATGTCTAAGGGCGAACAATATGGTTTAATGTTTCTTAATCAGAAATATAGTTAGACATAAGTGTATTGCATGTATTCCGCTACCGAGTAATCAGATATGTGGCACTTGACCTTTTTTATGGAGTTTTTTTCTAAAAGAGTTTATCCTTCTCCAATGGACAATGAAAAAACTGGCGCAATCATCTTCTAGGATTTGCAATAATTTACCTTAAACCTTAAGTAGTGGTTAAGTGCTACAGGTTTGTATATACGCCTAAAATATATCTTCTATTTTTCATTTTAAATTGAACTTTAAAATTTTTTACCTCAGTAAATTGTATCTCGATGTTGAAGTAAAAGAGAGAGAGGTCGTATTGAAATACTGAATGGGATTTCATAACAATTAGCTTATAATGTAAACATTTAAGTCACTTATCCATGGTATTGCTGCACATCTATGAACAATAATTGACACAATGTGCATACCGTGTGTATACCGTTGTTCTCCAAATGATGTGGACCACCGCGCAGCTTTGTTGAGTCTAATTTTCCATAGCGTTTCTTACCGTCACCGTTGTATAAAAATCCTCAATAGAGTGGTGTTTTAACTCACTCCAGTACCCTCCTTGTTCTATTCTTCATAAACACTTTTTACACGTTGTAGATACAACGTAAATAACGTATAGATAGACGTTGTTCAAAGGGTAAAGTATGGTTGTTTGTGTAGCACTCTTCTTCAGCACCTACGCTATACCATTGTCATTGACTCCATTGTTCAACAGGAATAAACGTGTATAGTATCGCCATCTTCTGCACCAGGCGTAAAGAACAACTCTTCAACCACTCCCTTGTTCTAAATTCTAAATAACGCACTATCTTCTGCATCATGCATTGTAAGGCACGACTCATCTAAATCTCTCCCTTGTTCTAAATTCTAAATAATGGCCTATCTTCTACATCAGGCGTAACTCTTCAGCACCTCCTTTGTTCTAAATTGTTGACAATGACCTATCTTCTACATCAGGTGTAACTCTTCAGGACATCCTTTGTTCTAAATTCTAAACAATGCACTATCTTCTTCATGCATTGTAAGAAACTACTCTTGAGCAGATCCCTTGATCCAAATTCTAAACAATGTCCTATCTTCTAGAACAGGCGTAACTCTTCAGTACCTCCTTTGTTCTAAAGTCTAAACGTTGCACTATATTCAGCATTTTGCATTGTAAGAAACTACTTTCCAGTAGATGCCTTCTTTTAAGTTGTATACAATGCGTCAGCAAACTCTACTACACATTCTGCTCCACCCGTAGGAAGTCCTCAGCACGTTGTATACCTATCTGTCCCACTATTCGCTACGCCGTGCTCTTGTGCGGTTCAGTTTCGATTTATCGCCGTAGCGGGGATCCGCAGATCCGTGATACCGTCACGTGGGCGAGGTAAGCGACGACCCGGGTCCTGTTTCTATCAGATCGCCAAGGTGACGCACGGCTCTGTTTTTGTTGGTGCTGGCGCCAAGGGCCAATTAGACACTTCGGACACCTCCGTGGTGATTTATCTATCACTTCCTCCTCGACAACCCTCAGTACCTCCACCCTCCACCCTCGTCGCATCTGTCCGCAGCCTTACTGCCAGGACCTGGGCCACGTCGTCAGTCACAGGGGTTTTATCGCTTTCAGCTCTCCGTTGCAGGAAACATTAAGTTTTAGTGCAACAGAAGCGTTTAGTTCGATGGAGCAGGCAATTTACTTTACAGGAGGTCGACTTGGTAAAGAGTTTGGGTGATAATTATGACTATCTAGAGTAAAATGCCATTCCATTTCCTTGAGGTTGTAGCCAATTTTAAAATAAAAGGTTATCCTAGTTGAATTGAGCTCCCGACAAGAGTGTGCTGATAAAAAAATGACTAATAAATGTCCACTACGCCAGCGTTTTAAGTAAACTGAAACGGAAAAAAATATTGTTACGTATAGCATCAAGTATCACAGTAACAGCAACCTTTCAACAACTAAGGGAGGAAATAGATAGACTGTAGGGAACTCTGTGAGTAGCTTGTTTAACTATATTTTCTTTGGTAAAATTATAATTTAAGAGCATCATCCTTTTTGTTACAGAGTGTAGTAGCGATTTCGTCTGTGCACGTCCTGGTGCCAAAACTTAAAATGTTCAGTTACTGTGACGGCTACCTTACTTTTCTCGGTACTGATGAAAGTTCAACCGCACAGACCCAAGGTCCATGACGCACAAATGCGAGGTAAAAGAGTCCAACCTCTCTTAAAGATAAAATAAAATAGAGCCCAGATTAACATAAGATACCAAATTTTTACCAGCAAAAAAACTACAGCGCAACAGTAAAAATGTTTCCTGATTAAAATCTATAGAAAAACATTTTTTGAAACCTTTCACAAATATTTTACTGAAAGAGCTACAAAGTATCTATCACCACCAACAAATGAAGAAAATTATCTACACTAACTTTAAACCATCATTTGAAACCTACTAAATACCTAAACAAACGTAATGCTAAGCCCCTAATATTTGTATCCCACAAATCAAACGCCAATTGAATATTCCCAAAGCCCGCTACCGGAGAAACCGTTTCTCCCACGGACCTGAGGTCAACACACAATGGCAGATAAACGCAAAGAAAGAAAATAAGTAAACGAGCTGTGAATCCCAAGGCCGGATCTGATAAGAAGCGTGAAAACAGCTCTATTAGAATATTAATGGCGCTTGAATAATGACCGGTGTACAGACAATGATAGGCAGCCTCTGTCTAATTAGCTATATAAACTCCGTCCCGACTATTCAACTCTTGGCGCAGTTCTGCTTATTTATGCGAGGAGCCGTAACACGTCAAAGTGGAGAGGATAATTTATATACTGATTAAACTCTCTTGATAAATGTCTTTGTGTTATTTTCACTACAAGACATTTGTTCGATATTGATTTAAATCTTGAGTCCGATGTGTATCTATGATGTTACACAATAAAGATATCTGGGTAATTCATATAGCCTACTGATTGAATTATCTTGGTGTTCTTTTCACCACAAAAATGACATTTTGTTTGATTTAGATAGACATATCTAAGCTGTGACCGATAGATCGTTTAATTTATATGGAGAGAGATATTGGAGTTTTTCTTAGCATAAAGGTTGCTAAAATAAATAAAAAAATTATATAATGAATCCAGCTAATAAGCCTATTTATGTCCTTAAAATATTATCGGGTTAAGCCCTGAAGTCATTTTATATTTCGAGATGTCATTGTTGGAGTAAACATTGATAAATCTCCACGGCAACGAAAATAAACCCAAAATATAATACTCCTATTAGTCACATTCTATTTACGTATATCTAATACGTATATGTATATTTTACCCATTGTATTCAGCCAAACTGCAGATATTATTACACAAAAACTATTTATAAAAACTTATTTGCTAAAGTAGAGTGTTGGCAAAACAATCACTAGTGGGGTGTATCTGTTCACACCAAGACTCAATTTCTAGCATCTCACTCATCCATTAAACTTACATACTGGAGGTCCACGGCAAAAGAGTCACAGTATGTCTAAGTGGTATGACGTTCCATTAAATTATAAATAAAGTAATTTCAAACTCCAAATAATCTCAAGTAATCTACCGTGTGATGACATATTTGACAAGAAAGTCGATTTCGAGCACCTACACGTTAAACTTGGATCCGAAGAGTTACGATAGTTCCAACTGATTTCATGTACAATATCGTTGGAATATAAAATACTCACAAAATTTGCGAGCAACCATACATGAATTTTACAAAAACGCTCGAATTCGAGGACTGCCGCGTCAGCGTGGCCAGGGCCGCCGTATATTTAGCCACAGCTAGATAGAGCCTTCGTGCCAGCGCGACCGTGTTCACACTATTTGTATTGTATTTATCTTGCCTACAAGTCCGCATTAGTGGCCATCTTGTCCCTATGTTATATCAGGCTGCTGTGCCTGTAAACACGGCATAATCTCGACTCGACACTAATTCCGACTCTGAACACTTATAACGTGTCTGGCAAGTCGCTTGTAAATTTTACTATTACGTTCCTTCGCTCATACGATGAATTTACAGCTCCTGTTTTATTTAATGGTAAACTAAACGATTTGCCACGTATTTTAGTATGAGCGAATGTGTTTTAGGGGTTTATGAATACCTTCACTTACTCTTTATTAGCCAGGTACAAAACTGCGCTTAAAACATACATTTTGAGGTTGGTTATAAAGAGTTAATTTGATCTCCATAGGACTTTTAAATAAGGTATCGAAGCGATGGATGTTTTCAGTAAAGATCGGGTAAGGATACCACGGGATAGAACGTGGCCAAATTCGTATGATTTGTACAGTTGGGGTCTTGCTAAGAAGATTTCTGGGGTTTTGTGAAAACGTTGTGTTTAACGAATGTTTGAATATATTAAATCCATAATTGGGGAATGGTAACAGCATTTTTCAAAGGAAATGTCTTCAAATTAAATGTACTTTAGTTGTATTTAATTTGTTATTTAAAACTGAATTCGGATTACGTTGAAATTTATTTAAATCTAATTGTAAAAATATTGGATTATAAATTGACGAAGCCAATGCATTTATATCAACTTGCCAAATTAATTGCTGAGTAACTCAAAGCGGAAAGAGGTAGCAAAAATTTATAAAATTTAGAGATCTTTACAGTAAAAGTAACGGCTTGTGTTATTAAACTTTTTTTTGGGAATTGCATCCAGAGCTCAGGCTTCGCACCTTTTACGTAATCAAATATTGTGAGGGAGGGGTTGTAAGGTTTGTTTCATCAATAGAATAAGCAAAAGAGGATATGCATAATTTGTGAGATCAAGTGACAAACATATGCGAGGGAAAGTTCGTTATATTTTGTGCGATTAAGATGTTGTTGAAGGAGAGCATTCTAGTTTAAAACAAGTGATAAAGAAGAAGACGGAGTTCGAATGGTTTGTTAGAGGAGTTTACGGGACAGTGGGTATGTATAGTTAGTAAGTTCAAGAGAACGTTGGTGCGTTTATTAGTCAAGAGACTTTTTGAAGGAGGCTTCTTCTAATTTGTGTGATCTATAGAAGTGAAGGCGGATTCTTACAGTTTGTGTTTTATAGCCTGTATGATAGGACCTGTCGCCTTACTGGAGGGGGCCTAGGCAGGGTGCACACTGGAGAAACCCTTTTCAGGAAACTGGTTTCATCAAATTGGTTTCAAGGAAACCATTTCTGTAACAAATGCACACAGAAGAAACGGGATTCCACCAGTTTCGTGATATGAATTCGGACGATGATGTGACTATATTGGTGGTGGCTAAAGAAAACGAAAAGAAGGAAGGATTGGGTTCAACCGTTGATTAGGGATGGTCAACACAGTACGTACACTGTAGCTCGTTAATTATGGAGTGATCCTGTCAATTTTTTTTATTTTTTTATGCCAAAGCCTCTTTTTGAATGTTTAGTAGAATTACTTAGCCCACTAATACAAAATCCAACATTACACAGAAGGACACCAACCGGAGGTTAAAATAAAATAGCTCTGAGTGCTGAGGAAAAATAATAATACACTGAGGTAAGTGAATAAATCCAATTTAAACGTGAAACTGAAGCCTATACGAAATCTGTTTTTTGGATTTCATTTAAACCAGTTGCAAGAAACAAATGAAATTCCAATTTCATGCAACACAGTGTGCACTGTCGTGTGTTAAACTAATCTATCTGTTGCAAGCAACTAAAGTTTCTCGTTTCGTGAAATCGGTTTCATGAAACGGATTTCTCCAGTGTGCACCCTGCCTTGGGGTCAGGAGTCAGGTTCCATCATACAGACTTTAATTAAGTTCCAAGCGAAGGGCCTAAGTGTAATTTCCCATACAACTTTACGAAGTCCTCCCCTACGATCGAACCTGTGAGAAGCCTAACACAATAAAGTCTAATCCCATTGCCGTTGGGAAGTGGCGAGCTAACGACGGCCATGTGTGACCCGTCGCTCCTAATCGGCTCGAAAAACAAATTACCCGACCCCGCATCCATCATTAGCAAATGAGACAAAAACGTCGAGTCCACGGACCGTATATACATAACACGTGTAAACAAGGCAGCACAACTCTTGGCTATGATTTACTGCTAGCCACAACGGTGGCTGCGAAGACACCGTGTTGTCGTGTTCGTGTTGCGGTCTGGTTGCAACAATCTCAATTCGTTACTCGCACTTAAGTTGTGTAGAGTATCAACACTAGAGTAGTGGTCAAATTCCTATACTTTTTCCGTAACTGTAAAAATACTCTAAAATACTTAATTATTTTTTTCTTTAGCTCTGAAAAATTTATTAGAGAGAAATTGGGAAATTCTATGTTTTGTGGGTGAAAACTGAGAAATCATGCTGGTTTGTGAATTCGTTCGGATAAACGTGTAAACGTAGGTTTACAAGTTTATAGAGAATTTGATCGAAATGGGATAATCTTATTCGGGTCGTTCTAACAGATACATATATATTTTTTAGACATGGGTTATTTTTATTTATTATACATGAAATTGAACTTATATTTTTTGGGCATTGGGATCACCTCAAAAACTAAATCAGTTCCGGCTCCAAGTCGTACACCCTGACCTATGAGGTGAGACGGTATACCTTATTCCCTATGAGGAGATTTGGCTAAAAGCTACAATTTTCGCTGCAGTATGAAGTAAATACATATTTGACATGACAGATGAAGCCCACCCATCACCCAGCAGCCAGCAGCCATATATCTGCAGTCTGCAGTAACTAACAAGCCAGTAGCTCGACACATGTAGGGGCGGCGAGGCGCCTGCACCAATTATGTAGACAGAATGTCCTGGATATCCTGATACTGGGTCTGCATATCGTCACAGGTCGCACCTCAGCGTCATAGGATACAACGACAACGAGTCACAGATAATACGAGAAATTCACAACACATCCGAGAATGTAGTGTGCTTGAATCAATGCTTAAAAAAACTAGTCATTTTTGTAGCCACCAGAATTGCTAAATTATATTCGTCAATATCTGATCCAACAAATACATAGAGCTAACATCAGTATAACATAATATTGACCTGTTAAAAACGATTTTGTTCTGTAGACCTGATGATGAGTTATTGCAACCTGAAAACCCTGTCAATCTACTAGAAAAGGAATACCATGGACTGAATAGGGTTAGCCTTGATTACTTGAAAAACAATCATTGCTACAAGTACCGTTTTGAATAACGAAACATTTCTTGGTGATCCATAGAAAAATAAGACTTGTTGAGCATTAACATGGCTATGAGGTTAATGAGTTTGAGTGTATATTGCCACTTACAAAAACGTTAAATCCACTGTCATTATTTCCAGATTAATCTCTTATAACACTTTAATTCTTGCCAAAAATTAAAAAAATATATACCATACAAGTTGTAAACGTTTTAAAGTGTCTAAAACATTTTTCTGCGAAAGCAATAAACATTATGTCTTTTAATTCTCAACTACTCTTTTAAAGACCTACATATTGCCCCGTTGGTTAACAAAGCACAACTCAGGCTCTTCGAAACAAAACATACTGTAAATAAAATACAATATGTGTATACATGTAAAAGATAACATTTGTATGATTGACTGTGAACCACAAAAGAAATACCGTATTTCAAAATCATACATCAAAAAGTGTATTTTTCTGAAACCAATAAACTTCCCAAACCCATGGTTGAAATGACTCACTTTGCACGCTCGATTTCGAGCTAAATCAATCACGCCGCCTGCAGCCAAAACACGCCTGCCAGCTTCGTCCCAGTTAATTGATAGGGCAGAGGGGCATAAATAAAGGTGATAATAACGAGCGAATAATAAATATCGGGGGGTGATAAATGTCAAAACAACAAACAGAGATGGAGAACAGTAGCGGGACCACCGCGGCCGCAATCAAAACCGAAGCAGCAGCGAGTATACGTTATAGCTCATGTGCCTCGGCCAATTAGGGGACATATAAATATACCGGCGTTCCACATGTCGAAATCTGCTACTGGATACTCGGGCCTGTAATAATCACGTTAGAGAAGTCACAAATAAATGGGACCATCTTGACTGGTGTGTAATGTTTGCGGTATTTTGAAATCGTTTTTTATTTCGAAATTGTATGGCTGGTAAGGTTAATCTGTAAAAATTGCAAAAGAATCGACCATCTGGGCTATTATAAGTATAAATCGGTTCAAGTTTTACATAGCTACATACGTTTACGCACTGTTATGCATACATGAGACACCTTTGTGGACATTCCAATCACGATGAGTAAAAACAAAGTACTGAACTATTCACGTCATTTAGGTATCTGGATTCTGATCGTGTGCTCTGGTGAGAACGTACCTACCTTCATAATCGTTGTTATAATTTGGCTGTTTTTTTTTAGATTTTCATCGTTTCTTGTAACTACTTACTCGGAGTGATTTTTCTTTTTGTAATTTACAAAAACTTTGCCTGAATTTTGGTACTAATCACGTATTATGGTGTGGATACTTTATCTTATAATTTTAACTGGGCTTTTACAATAGCGTAACGGACGGATCAAAACGTGACTAAAACGGCTCGAATAATTTAGATTGAAATGTAGTAGGTCGTGGTCCTTTTGACTCTAAACAAACCTTAAAAGCCCCAATACTGTGAAAACTACGGTAAAGTTATTGCAATTTTTCACAGCATAAAATATTATAGTTACTCCCATCGCTTACCCTAGATAAGGGTTGTTGACAAGTTAAGGGGAGAAAGTATGTGTCACATTACCAAAACAGTTTATACTTGTGATTGAAAATGTCCGTTGTCGCCGTAACGATTCCTATAACATGATAAACGTATCATCGCCTTGGAAGAGTGTGGCTAATGGTTATGCTAAACCAACTACCCGTGCTAGTTGCAGCAAGGGTTGGCCAGGAATGTCTGTACCCCGGGGGGGTGGCGCCTCGGACCAGGGTACTCTGACGTTTACGACGTATGAATCACCGTGGGAACCTCACGTGGACATCTTGATGTCTCCAGTGCCGCAGACAACAGACCTGGCAAAAACTCTGCCTACTGTCACTGGCCAGATAGCAACGATAGCCTCATGACGATACTCGTGTGGTGCATTTGCATGAGTTCACTCTCAACGCATGCTTCGGTCTGTGACCACTTAGGATAGATATGATCAATATCACTACAGGAGGAAATATCAACAATCTTTCCCTTCTAAATGTAACAACCTCAGTCGTCAGTAATATTTTTGATAGCTTAACAAAAATCCAAAAATACATCTTTGACATTCCCTTAATTTTTCAACCTTTTCCTTGATTAGTTTCATCCCCATAGGTTACTTACTATTCTACAATGTTCCTGAGCGCTGGCTTCAACTTTGACCACCTCTTTTCCGTCACTAAAACCACTACAACTTTCTAGCACAAATATTTTACTACTTCCGTTTACAGTACCATAATTCCATTAGCAAAAACGTTTTCAAACAATTTCCTCAAATACATGCTGAAGTTTTCTTTTTATAATTTGTCCACGAACCTCCTACAACCTTCCGAATATCGCCTCAACCCCACATATTCCTCAACCTAGACCCAGCTTCTGCATGCAGCATCCAGCACCATCCGTCAACAGCTGATTGGCCAGCCAATCAGTCCGTAATGCCGTATCGAGTTCCCATGCCAGGTCCACAGTTTATTTCAAATTGGCCCAGAAGCCGGAGTGGAAACAATTTGTGCCGGACGAATTGTAATTAGCCTAGTTGTCTGTGTAGTAATTTGTAGCGATAGGAGTGATATCGATAAACAACGTCAATTATAAACAAAAGACGTATTCCAATATTAATTAAGATCTAGCGACGGTCAGCCAATTATCCAGCGGGCGAGATGAGTTACGGCGCGACCATCGACTGTTTATCATGCCTTATGTAAACAACTTGTCGGCTACCTAACCTAACCCTCGGCCCCAACAAATTAACTTCTGATTAAATACATCCGGACTCTTTCTGCATGCTAAGTTGGATACAGGAGAAATGGCTGCCGGTGTTACGAGTACACGGATCTGCGGGGAGCTGCGACTAAAGAGCAAACTGGTGAATGCAGAGTATGGGTTTGTCACACGTGTAAGATATCTACTAGTATGCTTAGATGGGATCACAGATGTTCCTGAGCAGAATTATATTTAAGCTTAAACCCCCAGGGAATGTCTTAAGACTTCAGAAGATAACCACGTCGTTCGGATGGGATTCAGGAGTTGTCACTGTTGCAGCTTTTCCTGAAGATCTCCGAAGAGCACAAACACAGACCATGTTGACCAAGGACGTTTTTCTTTTAATTTAAAAAATCATTGACCTATCTTGTTATCTTTCAAATACTTACGAATTTCCTGCAGGTAGGGAATTACTTTAAAAACCATTAAATACTGGTATTGATTTAGGAACAGTGGCACAATGATTGAGATCCAATTCAGACGGACTAAATCTAGAAATATAACAGTTCCTCTTATCGAATATGGCAAATTAATTTAAATCATATCAAGCAACACTGAGCAATTCAACTCCTCTCATCACATTACCAACACGGCAACGACTGCCAACGATCTCGCAATCAAACGAGCCTGTCCTCACCTCATAGCCCGGCCGTATTAGCCTCGTTACATTTTATCACCCTCCATCTCGCCGAGTACGTGGCCGTTTGGCCGTTTTTGCGCCGTAACTGGCCCGCCAAAAAAGCCGCTGTACAAATCCGATTTAAAGTGTGGTGAAGTAATGAAATGGGGCGATAATGTTGCCGGTCATCAGAGGCGAAGGAATGAAGATATCAAGCTAATGACAACCTCGTCAGTGCGAGGACAACCGAGCCCGACGTTGGGCGCCCATGACTGGACCACTTGATATCATCTGAGCACCAAGTAACACATATCATTGTATAATCAGTGCTTGGGTGCTACTAAACATTCTTCTGGGTTACGGTCGGAATATACCCACTACTACCGAGGACATATGAAACAAATTGATTATGCGATGAAAAGATATTTTTAACGCCTTAGCAGCAATGGCTAAGGTTCTCTGCTAGCATTCCACATTTTGCTGTATGTTAAACAATATTTCCAAAAAATCCTTTTACTAAAATCATTCTTTCAGTTAGAGACAATATTTAGAGACAAAACTACTTATTATTACAATCCTCCGTTTTCGCAGTCCCATCAAAATACATAGGAGTTATTGCTGTAAGATGTAGCACCTCAAGCGTGGCTAAGGGGTGCATGCCGCAATTTGCTGCAATTCTCAAACTGTTTTTGTAAATCCAAACTGTAAACTTTCTTTCAATTAGAAACAATATTTTAAAACATAACTGCTTAATTATTATGAATCTCCGTTTCCGCTGCTTTTCCAAAATAACTCTATTGAGGACTATTGAGAAGCAACAACTCTTTACCATAAGTTTATATCAGCTTTAGGTCATCGAGTGACAGTTAAAGAGCCGATTTATTTCTGTGAACCAAGCGTTTTGAAATTTAAACGTAAATAATCACTATCAATCACAATCGCACATGTAGCATTGTTCAAACATACACAACTAACTTCCTAATCTAAGAAATGTATATTTGTAAATTAAAACCTTCAGCCTTAAATATAACTATAAGTGTGCCAATCAAATTCCAAGTTCTCAGACAAATTAAACATTGGTGAATTAATTTACAATCCACAATCCCCCAGGTCGGAAGGGATGGTCTAACGCCAGCCAATCTCTCGTCCCAAGATTAGTCAAATTGTGGGACCCCGGAATGCGGGATCGGTCCTGTGTTGGGATGCCGTTCTAATTGTATATCAATAACCACCCCATTACGTCGGCCAGGGGACAGTTCCCAGTGAATATATTCAACAGATCAAACGTTTAGCCAAATTACCGGGTCTATTATAATCGTGGGACTTTTACGCTGGGACAAACCTCTAGATGTGGACGGTTGAACCCCTAAGGTGATGGAAATACTAGGAAAAAACATGTAATTCAAATTTTCGTCCCATAAGATCAATGTTAAATTTGACAGAACATACCATAATTTTAAGCAGCATGCCAGTGTTATTGATAAATATATAGTTTTGAAAATTTATGTTTAGGTCTAACAAAGAGTATTAAGGAATCAGGTAATGATATTTCAATTATTCGTTTTTGCCTTTTCTTAATAAATGCTCAATTCTTAATGCTCATCAACTTATTAAGTGGAGGGAAACGGCAAAACTAACATCTTGACTCCCTAGAGGACCACTAAACCTTAATTTTAATAACTCAAGCATTATTTTTATCACAACAGGGGTTTTTTTTTAATCTGTTACAAAGTTAACATTGCTCTTATGGGACTAAAATCCAATGAATATGGCTACCACTGATGAAAAATCTTAACATGATTAGACAAATGTAGATATCTCCTGACCAAAAGGACAGTAAGAAAATACTGTAATTATAATCATTCAATTTTAAAACATTAGAAATCACATTCCTAGTTTATCACCGCTGGGGTATTTGTATGTTTGGAAACTCATAATTTTTAAACACATTTCAATGTCAATATGTCTTTAATGTGAAGATGTTTCCTCCAAAAGGCTTGCAAGCTTTTCCCAGGAGTATTCGTAGTGTGACATAAAATTCGATAACTTGCCCGTTCAAACGGTTAGCGGTATACAACTTCAAAGACTATTCTCTACCGAATGCAAACATAACATTTCATGTCGGTAAAGACGTTTAACTAAGAATTATCAATTATTTTGATGAATTTTATAAATTGAACAAGTTCTGACAAATTTTAACACAAATTCTATGCATAATATCTAAGACGAGGTAAGTTTGTTGTTCAGCTACTCGAAAATAACCCGGGTATCATTGTGGATTTTTAAACAAACTAATCATATTTTATAGAACAAACAAAATATTTGATTCTGAGAAAACCTTGATGATTTTAGGCATTATAATAAACGGCCGTGATAAAATAAAAAACTAATATTTGCCGGTAACAAGGAAAGAAAAGGCATATTATTAATCCTACGTTATTGTAATCCGTAAGTAAGTGAAATGTAATTGGTTCTGTCGTCAACTTCGAACCGCAACACATCTAGAGCGACAAGAAACAGCAACGGAACAAAGATACGTCCTTGTGGTACTCCACACTCTACATAGCCAACCCCAGCCAGTCAGCCAAGTAGCTATAAAAAATATAGTAGGCGTACCCCGTTCATCACGACTTGCGTGGGGCCCAGATTGAAAACAAGCCACCGTTCCACGCGCTCCAAACTAATATATTAATTTTTTCATCATCCAGTATCTGGTTGTAATAAATGTTTTTTCATTAAGCGGCGATGAGTAGTGGCCGGTTGTTAATTGGTCGCAACTATTAGACTGTTTGTTTGCTTTCGCCTTAGCCAGGCGGGTTCCGTAATGAACTCCCGTATATCTGACCGCCCAGTGGCCATTCGTTATTTCGATTCGACTGTTTTTAATCACTCCGCTTCTACCAGGTAGGATTTCTACCGGATCGATTAACGCAGGAACAAGCTTGTAATATTAGATCTGAATATTCGTATCGATGATTTATGCCAGCGATTTAAACGTTCGTGGTCACAATGGGTTTTTGCAACTCCGCGATTATTGTGTAATTATTTTAGTTCTTGGGATAGAGTTTGATACAGAGATTTGCCTAGCTTAAGGGTAAAATATTGTTTCTGAGTAGGTGGGCTACGATCCACTGGGCCATGCCATATTCATACCAAGGCGATATTGAGATTGATAAGGTTGCGAAAAATGTCCACGCACAGTGGTCAATTTTGGCACTCAGGTCTGACGTCTGAGCGTTTGTATTTGAAGTTTGAAATTGTTATGAATGTAACCTAGCCCAATCTAACCCAACCCAAAGATTGATGGGTAGCGTAGAGATTAGATGTGACCACCGGGCGGAGTTGGACTAACACTAATGACCACCGTGCGGAGTTGGACTGACCCTTCGTAGGTCATAAAACTATTACTCGTCCAAAATCTGACCACCACGCGCAGTTGGGCTATCCCACAGTCAATTTAAAATCCAAGGCATATTTTTGGGACAAAGTGTTACTAGTGAGCAGGAAGAGGGTTAGGCCGCAAGCGACATCTTAGGATTCTGGACCGAAATGTTACTGGACCGAAGTGGTTCGACACGGCTCAAACGGCATTTCACGTTGGTTAGATAGTGGTGTAACATCCAACACTTTATATTGACACTTTACCTCTAGATCTACATCGAAAAATTGTTTTAAATAATACAATTAGGATAAAATCCATACGTAGTAAGCGTAAATGGTTATTCCTAAATGATTATTGACGAATAAAGGTTATGCCGTCTTTGATTAAAACACATCTAAAGTTGTTTGTATTATTTCGTTGTCCTGGCGAGCTTCACTCTATGTGAAATCATCCTTAAAACATACTTAACGATATTGCTTTTTTAAACTCGGTTTGAAAGCTAGAACAGAAGTAAGCCTACAGAAATCAGAATAACACACACGTAATTTAGTTTTAAAGTTAAGCGTCAATGTTTTCAACAATAAACTTTATCTGCATTTATTAAACATTCTTTACGTATAATCTTTTGTTTTGTAAACAGAGTACTGTTTACTAAAATTTGTTGTTCCATCTTTATCCGGAGCATCAAAACTCACATCATACGCCAAATAAAATCTGCATATGATTGCAATTTCTCCTAAAACCAATCTCCAACAAAAAATCACGTCCTAATCTTCGAATACTAACCCTATACTGTCAAGTTAGACTATCGAGCCTAACTTACAAAAGTTGGACTACTGAAGATGATACTTTTACAATCGAAACGAATCACGAATATTTGATTGTAAAACTCCAAAGCAAATAGTTGATCCCAACAAATATCCCGATTACTCAATATCACAGTCAGTGGACGGGCCGGCAGCCCAGCTGGTATTAAATAGTTGGGAGGCTCGTCCCTTTAATTAAAATTCCATAAAGGTAGGTTCGCGTCGATCTGCGATATGGGTGTGTAATTGTGCCCCCCCCCCTCCTACTTGCCATAGATGACCAGCTAGTCAATAAGTCTCGGGATAAACCAAATCAAGGAGATGATAGACACAAGGTGGTACACAGAACAAACTACTGTACTATATTTTCAAGATTTTCGTAAATTGTTCTATATTTTATATTAAATTGATTTGGTCCTTTTCCAGATTAGGTATATTGCAATTTTCCTCATTTGAATAGTATAAGATTTGATTTGAAAAAGTAAGGTTGGTAACAGTTTATATAGGGTTACAAATACTCAGGTTTGTGATCAGAGGGAACTCTAGATGTTTGTTTAAGGTTTGACTCTGCGATGTGAATAAAATACATAAGTTGTATAATCAGTAGGCCTATACGAAGGTTACAAAAAAAATTCAAAAGAACGCAGAGCCTGTTCGATGAAATAATTTCTAACGAAATACATGGTGACACCAGCACCCTGTTGTTCAACTGAACTGCTTTCTAAAATTGGCTGCAACTTTAACATGACCATTGAAAGTCTAGTTTCATCAATAGCCAAAGGTCAAGATTCGTCGTCTCGTCGAGGTGGGTTATAACATAGTTTTTATTAATTTGGCTAACCACACATCGACTGTGGTATTCACAATGACAGTTCAGTCAGGGCCAGCTGATAGCAGCTAAAAGCCAGGAGCTGCAGCGGGATTTATGAATGGCAGACTGGCCCACTACCAACAGAAGTGGTTACACTGACTCACTGGTTACTTGTGACTAAACCAACCAGTGTACATAGCTACCCATAAATAAACGAAACTACCAGTAAACGTAAATCAACATCGGAATCCAATGTTTTCCAAATATGTGCGATCTGCAAACATATCTTTTCTTGTAAGGTGCATAATGTTGGTGGTTTAAGTTATTTTCCAACTGAATCGTTCCAGTCTTTCCCAAAACATCAGGTACATACGTCACGAAGGGTTAGGTATTTTGTAAAGATGCTTTTCGAACCCCTCATTTGGCTACAAAGTATTTATCTATAACTTTGTGGATTGAAAACAATCAAAGCTATGATCGAGAAGCCGCCGTTACTTTTATACGTTACGAACACTGTGATGTTGTTCCCCGGGAAGTTCGAAACCAAGACTAGAAGGAATTGAAAACTATTAAATAAGTGGGAAAATAGTTGTCATCGAAATCTCCAACACGTTAACGTCTTTCCAAAACCACCGTTAATTTTTTACGACAATCCGGAACCTACCTTGGATTAAAATTATTATATGAACGAGAAGAATTGAGAACTACGACATTATTAACAACAACATAAAATCTTTCGAGACCGATACCTTAGTATATTTTGTTGACTCGGGACCATGACTATTGGCCGTTTTTCACCGACGCTGCGATGACGATGGCCGATATTAATTAAACGCTGTCCCCAGAGCCCTGGCTGATTAGCCCGAGTGTTGATTTAATTATCGGCCGCTGTTCCCTTGCACTGGCGATTGCATATTCATCAATTTGTCCGATCGCCCCACCCACACCCCGAGCCGACCTACCTCGGTCGCTCCGTGTATACAAATAAGGATTACCTCTCGCCCGGGGACGGATTTAGGGTTATTGCTAGTGTTGTTTTTGTCAAGGGACTTGTCGAACCGACAATAGCGGATTTGGCCCGCGTCCGATAAAAACGACACGACACCGTCTACAATCCGACGACGGCTCACAGGCTCAACCCCCGCCATCGTACACGACTAATCCATTATGTGCGTGTGTTTAAAAAAAAAAAATGTTTGGTAAAAAACGCGATTGTTTTCCGAGAGATGATTCGAAGTTGTTGGATTTGATATTAATGCGGAACGCTTGCTGAGCGGACTCGAACAGACACAATGTTGCATTACACTGGTTATGTGTGTAAAATTATCACCACGATTTGAAATTCAAATATATTTATTCAAAATAATACAGCAGCATGGCTTCGCTAAATTATAAAACTCGTCGGCGAGGTCCGATTGATACTCATAAAATTATGGACACAATTTGGAATACATTTCCTTCATTTTCTGTTGGGGTGTTTCCGGACTAATTGATTGACATTTTAAATAAAAACTGTAAAAATACCTGATTGTCACCTTCAAGTCCAAGGTTTATTCTACTGGATTATGCTCATTTCAGGTATTAGTTCTACGGACCTGACGATGGGCGTTCGAGCTGAAATTAGCATATTCCAATAGGACAAGCCTTGGACCTTAAGGTGACAACCAGACATTTCAACCTTTTTTAATTGTAATTACCTTTGTTTTTAGCAAAAATAGTGTATTCTCTAAGGCGGAGATTGGAGAGGCGTTTATTTAAACATAGAAAAAGAACTTAGATGATCACCAAGCTGAGCAGAGTTAATACACATCCACTTCTTTCCCTAGAGACTGAAAACTCTGAAAATGCAGCCTTAAACAATTTTCCAGGATGTTAGTAGGCTACACAAGCATAAAAGTAAAGTAACGTCGAACTTAGAACTCGAGTGCCAATTATTATTTAAAGATTTTACGCTTGGAAAAAGGTGTTTAATTAACAGATGGCGTTCTAAAGTTTATTAAATGACATGCTAAGGTGAAACACAAAAAAAGAACAAATACAAATTAAGGAAACATAATAATAATTAGAGTGAATATACGTAGATAAATCAAAGAACACCAAGAAACCACCAAAGGATAAGAAAATCACAAGCCACAACTTTAAAAAAATACAAAATTTACTGAGATTAGGGGGTTTCTTACCTTGAACCTGGCCAGCTTGGAGTTTTCAGCAGCAAGTTTGTGCAAAGCTTGGTAATCCGACTGCGCTGATTTGACCATCCATTCCCGCGCTTTTGGGTCCAGCTGAAAATTAAAACAAGGAACACACTGAATACTTGCAGAGGATTGAAGTTCAATACTGCATGTGCTGGATTTATCTGAATTGGTTGAACTTGGAATCCAAGTTCACGTCTGAATTATAATGTAGCTTTTCACAAAAGAGCAGCTTAATGGGTTTTGTTTATCTTAAAAAATGCAATTTAAGAATTGGATTGAAGAACAATTGATATTTATTTATGGTATTTTCGTTTTGAACGTTTTAAATGCATTAGCTAATAGAATCGACATCTATTGAATAGCTTTTATATAAAATTGAAAAAAACATTTTTGCAGTAGATTAAATTTAGCTTTTGGGGCGATTTAAAAAAACAAAACATCTTTGATAGTAAAATTGTAACCAAACAGCTAAAAGTTTAACTGCCTGACCTTACAATGATTTAAACTAATGTTAAAAGGGGTCATACAGTAGCTACTTACTACTGTAGAGACAACCTAAAATAGGTTAAAGATTGACTTCTGACATGATTATAGATCATGATTGCCAAATTATATGCTACTAATAAAGGTTTAAATACCTCTTATTAGGCATCCATTAAATTGCAAAAGCAACGAGCATTGAGCATTTTAGTGGACGCCTAAAAGCACGTATTTAAACCGTTTTTGACTTTTGAAACTTTGTTACAATGGAATTTAGGATTGTACGTTCCACCGGTCTTGAAGACTGATGAGAAGAAGCAGTGGGAAATGTTGGCAAAAGAAACATTTAAGTACACATAATTAATTTTTAATTCAGAAAACTCTTTGGAAAGACGTGCTATACCACATTTTAGCAAGTATAAGCTTAAGCCCCTGTAAAAATATCAACACCCTCTCCACATATTTCAACCTCTATCACAACTCACGCAGTACTTGACCCGCCAAAACCACCGCCCCCGCCGTTACCTCAATCGCCGGTGTAAATCCGCTCATAAGCCGGCGGTAAATAAATCGACGCACCTCATTAGCGGTAAATAAAGCGCCGGAATCAAAACTGTTTAGCGCTTGAGAGATGGCGACGTCTCTAATAGGACGTGGCGCGTGTTTGGACAAGCCAAGACGGATGACGGCGCGCCACCTGCCACACGCTATATATAAGCGCATAAATCGGCTACACGTGTTTATCTCGTTATTTACGCGTGTTTTGTACCTGCGCGTCGCTAAATCATACAAATTGTTACACCCGCGTGGATTAGTGAGATCTGGGAACTGATGCGCGACCGCGGCTGGGAATGCTCGGGTGTATGAGGGATGGGAAATTGTTGGTCGTCGGCCACGGGCTAAAACTATCGCGGACCACTGTGTCGACGGGGCTTGGAGGACTGTTTTCGTACGGAACATTCAGGCAGCGGAATCTCTGTCAGTGGCATTTGTATCGAATAAGTTTCAAGTAAAACTGTCCAAACTAACATTTAAATGTGTGTTTAAATCCAACAATTTTGTGACGTTAATGACGATTGTTCACTTTTATTCGCGTCTATATAATACAACACGTGTGTCACTTTTTGGTAAATACCAGAGAACAATAGTATATTTTATCATCTTGTCAAAATAGTTTTAAATGCTTAGATAACGAGACATGTAGAGGTGTTTGGCGGTTGGTGTCAACGATTTTAAGGAATTATTACTCAAACACATTGCGATAAAAATACGCAATTCGGAAGGTTAGGCCCTATATCTCACTCTTACTTCTAGAAACAGCAATTTTTATAGATTTTTTTCAAAATGTTGTATTTAATCTCTGACACTGACCACCAAATAACCTGTATAATAAACGACTCGCACTCCATTTATACAAGACTGACAAGCTACATGTGTTGTGAAGGATGAGTGATCTGTTAAGTGTGTATCTTACCCTATACCGTCGTGTCATAGCGGGGCGGTTTTGTGCATGGTATTCTTAGTAATGTTAATTTGGGTTGTATACAACCAAACCTTATCTTTTCTTGTATAGTATATCATTGAATTTAGCCATCATTCATAGCTACCAATTGAAACATCTAGTATCTCACCAAAACATAGCAATGTAACTTCATTCCCATAAAAACTATCTATCTATATATTAATAGGCAAGCATGTTTCTTTAAAACCTTTTTTCTCAGCTCGTGTGCATCGTGGGGTAAATCTACGCATACCGTTAGAAAGCTATTTTCCTGTAGGTGTGCAGAATCCCTTTATAAATTTAAATAGGCTCAAAGATAAGCACAAAAAATGAGTTTAAAAATTTGAAAAAATTAACATGGATCTTATGCGTTGCCATGCTGGTGACGAAATAACAACGAAATATAAACAGAAAATCAAAACAAATGGATGAAACTCCAATCACATGTTTTATTTACAGTGTGGGGTGAAAATAGAGAAGTGAGTAAGTTTACATTACATATTTTTGGTCGAGTTTCGACCACTGGACGACCTCTCGTATATTTAAATTGAAATTTGTGAATTGTAAAAGAAATTATGTTTAAATACTTACTGAAACAAAGGAATGTGTGTCCTCGTCCTTTTCTGGTCCTCCCTGGAACAAAAGAAAACTGTGTAGGAATTTAGACAAAGATAATTATTGTATAAAAATTAGTAAAACATACATCAATTCAAATATTGAGCTTCGTGTATACCGTGACAAAGTTTCTAAAAAATTCCAATTTTATGCATTAGTATTACAAGCAATCTTCTTTAAGACAATATTATATAAAAATTAACCTCTTGAAATAACATTAGCAATGGTAGCTTATGGTACTGTAGTTATAATAAGGCTTTAGTATACCTAACTATTATTATATTTGACAAGTGTAACTTGGTATAAATACTATTACATCTTTGAATAGATAATGTAAATGTGAACGCTAAGGTGCTGAATTTCAATTGTAGCACACAACTAAAATAGCACCTAAGTATGGTACAATATAAATTTATATTTTATCTTATGTTTATGTAACTGTGTTACTTGATGTAATACATAACATGCTATAGTTGTCAACAACTTGTCTATTTAGTTTTACTTGCTCGAAAAGTAGTCGTATTTGAGTATGTTTGAGCTACGTCCCTCTTTATTCAATCCCTAGTTGAAAGTGTAAAGGAATACAAAATCACTCATTGAATAAATAGGAATCTAACTGCAAAACATATACAAGTTTTACCTTAGTCATGTCGCCGTAGCAGTTCAGTAATTCATAACGGTGATATCTCAATGTTAACAGTAATATAGCACTTTCTTACTATGTTACTAAAATCCCGGCCACTCCGCACTAATAATGTAGCCTCTGTTCAACAAATACGTTCTAACCACTCAACACCTACAAAACACTGCTGAATCAAGGTTGATCAGCAGTTGCGCCGGAACTCTTGTACAGTGTAACGTCAACATTTTCAACAATACCTGATCAGTCAGCTTGTCATGCAAGACTCGACGCGAACCGGTGAAAAACTGTTGACCGAGTCAGAACAAGAGTGAATCAACAGTTCCTACGATGTTTACAAGAAACACTCTTTATTGGTTGGTCAAATTTCTGATAAAGCCTTTGAAACCAAAAAATTAAACAAAATATGAGGACCTGAGCACAATCTGTGCATTTTAATAGGACTCAAAAATGTTGTTTCTGAGGCAAAATAAACAATAACATTTTATTTTCAAAGATTATGTTTGATTAAGACAGTTGGGTTAATAAATTTACTAATTTACAATAACATCTATACATTTTTACATTTATTCTTCAGAACTAAAAAAAGTCATCTAACTACCTCAAACAGATTACAATCATCAATAAAATTAGTAAGTTCAATCAGTATTTTAAAATTCTTTACAGCTATCCGAAATTTTAAGTCTGGACTACTTAACTACAACATTTTACTCCAAAAACCAAGGTCAAACGTAATAAACAAACAAAACACGATTATTAATTATTCCGGTGACCACAAAACACGCGGTGCGACTTGTTTGTATTTTTAATGTAATAAACTGTTTCCGAGAGCAAAACAGAGCGGAAAAATACAACAAACTCATCACGGGTGACAGCGGCGACATGACTCTGATGTCACGGCCAAACAAGCTATGAAATCGTCAAATATCCGGACTGTTGCATTGTGTCCGAAACTAAAATCTGTTAAACATTGCCTTGGAATAAGTAGAGTTGGTGCGGATGAATCTAGGAGGGTAGAGACGAAACCAAGAGTATTCTATTCTGGTCTGTGCCAAAACACGTTTCCGAGTGAATAAATAAATAGTTTTCACTGGTAGATATAAAGCAAAATGTTCGTTGAGTAAAAATAAATAAAGGTATTAAGAAAGTAGTTTTGAATGAGTAGTGACCATCTTTTGTTTGGTATGGAACATGGATGATTCAAACCCCATTTAAGACTTATGTTGTACACATCCAGCTGTTTTATTTGGATTTAGGTCGCAGATTATGAAAAATGCTTAGGGTATTTTGTAAAATGTTACAAAATCGTTTATAAAATCCTTAAGTATCTTTAAAAGCCCTTTACTTCCAAACCTAGCAATTTTGTGAACCTAACGTCCTTCATACAAGTAAATAATAATCAATAGACCTGTGATACTAACGGGATATAAAAGGATCTACTATTAAATGCATTTATGAAGAAATAATACTCTATAGCCAAAACTGGTACACGATGTACGTAGTTTCCTAAAATATACTCCTAAATTCATAGTGCACAAAATAAACAATAAACTACACGGCAAATGATTTTCGAAAATAAAGAATAATCCACATGGCTTACTGTCAACACTGCAGCACCAACAAACAAAACGAACAAAATGACTTCCAAAACTAAAAACTATTCGAAATGTTTTACTTTTATGTACAATCTAAGAATGGGTTCACCTTTTTATAGCCATCTCTAGACGTTGCTCTAGACTCTCCGCCTGACATCGCTCACATCACATGAACAGAACACCGAACACGAGAGACAAACGTATCACGCTACTACACTTGTGACACTCTGTTGATGATAAGAGGGTCAGGGCGACGAGAACCGCTGCTGACTCTTATCACTACTTATCACCCTTCTGTGGGCTGCTTCCCTTCGCCGACATTCGTACAAGTACTGTGGACTCAACGTTTCAGCGAAGAACAGAAATTACGCCTTGTGTATACCAAACAATGTTGTAGTACAAATAGCACCAGTCGAAAGCCAATCATGAAGGAATGAATTGCGGTTATGGTCTTTGCATCTCGAGAATACGATAATAAAATTGAAATTTCCAAGTGATTACGTAGTAGTAAAAACGTATGGAAAAATCATAAAACCCACGCTTGACATGGCGAAATTACAGGTCCTACAATATACGATTAACATCTGGAAACACCTGACAAACTTTGTGACTCTAGATTTAAAAAATGTTGATGGTTGGATATTAGACCTACACTGCATACTTGTACAAAGATAGTTTTATCTTATTTCAATAGCTTGGAAAGCAATGTCAAATATTTAAATTATTATGAAATATTCATACATAATTTTTGGTTTATTAATACCTCCACAACTCCACCCTTGTGAACTGTACTTTGAAATGATTGTAAGAAGTTCAAATGTGACCTGGCCATTAACAAATTTTTCAAATGTGACCTAGCCTTTAAATATATTTCAAATGTGACCTGGCCTTTTAAATATAGTTCAAATGTAACCTGGCCTCTCAAATATTGTTCAAATGCGACCTGGCCTTTTAAATATAGTTCAAATGTGACCTGGCCTTTTAAATATAGTTCAAATGTGACCTGGCCTTTCAAATACAGTTCAAATGTGACCTGGCCTCTCAAATATTGTTCAAATGCGACCTGGCCTTTTAAATATAGTTCACATGTGACCTGGTCTTTTAAATATAGTTCAAATGTGACCTGGCCTTTTAAATATAGTTCAAATGTGACCTGCCTCTCAAATATTTTCAAATGTGATCTGACTACTCACATATTGTACAAATGTGACCTGACAGCTCACATATTGTTCAAATGTGACCTGATTACTCATACTGTTTATTGTACGAATGTGACCAAATGTGACCTGATTACTCATATATTGTACAAATGTGACCTTAACACTCAAATGTTGTACAAATGTGACCAAATGTGACCTGATTACTCATATATTGTACAAATGTGACCTTAACACTCAAATGATGTACAAATGTGACCTGACCACTCAAAGCTTGTACAACTATACCCTGACACACTCCAACACCACACACGGACCTAACCACTAACCGACACCGCGGGAGGCGCCAACGTTTGTTTACATCTTGATCAATCAACAGCTGATTGACCCGGGTCGACTGACAGCTGATAACATCTTCTCATGCATCAGTAATGAGTTGTATGATTCATTGCGAACTGCACTTCACGCTGCCCTTCATCAATTACCATTGTTTAACTCCACTATACACCTCTGTCACAACTCCGGCCATTTATAACTTTCGTTAATTCGAACGGTTCGTTAACAAATTCTCTGAAAAGTTATTCATCACGGTGTTCAACTGGATTGGTTTGTTCGATCGATTGCAAATTCAAACTGTGGGCCATTCGTCATTTTTATTTGTTGAGTCATAAATATTCGACAACAATCAAATTTGTTAGGAATTTCATTATTCATAAGTCTTTTGACATGGTATACCACACGTATAACTCTGTATCGTCTACAGTTTGCTGAGTCATCCTTGGTTAGGTTCTACAAAAATAAAGCAGTCTGACGAGCCAATTTTTATACTAACGCACTTGAAGAATACTACTTGTTCAACATACTACAAGATCATCATTGGTTTAAGAAAGTAATTTGTGTTTCTTTCAACAGTCGGACGGACAGAGAAAGCCAATAAAATTTCGTTTGAAATTCATTCAAACCAATTCTATAATTTGGATAGCTAAGCAACTTCGACTCCTAATCTTAACTCTAATGCAAAAAGGTTTAAAGTGAGTTCAAGAGTTGCCCTGTACTTGCTATACATTGTTGGCCACTTCGTGTTCAAAGATTAAGTGAGAGTAGACAAAAATTGTCGGATTCGTGCCCCGGCTACTACGCCAGTCCACCGCGCATGTCTGCTGCTCAATGGACCGCGCCTGCGCACATCATTCACAACTACGAGAGTAACTCACCTCAGATATGAGCCGCGCTCCGACAACTTGATGTATTCTCCCATTCACAGTCAGATTACAGTTAAGTGGTCGTGTATATTTCTCGCTCTGAATGAAATAACTGTTTGCACATCGTCGTAAAAGATCATACGAATGTTTAGAGTGCGAATAAAATATGAGAAAATAATGACATTTTACTAATTCATTTCATAGATTATATAAATAGCAAAATCTCGGTGGTAAAGTGGCCTTTACTCTTAATTTAACCGTGCTACTGTATATTTAATTAGATGACCTGCTGTTATTGTACATGGATATTGACTGGCTTTTGTGTGACTTGTAAGAACCGACTCCTGTAAAAATATATTTCATAGAGAAGTAGGATAAATTATTTACTTCTTCATTATGTACATTCACAAATAATAACAATAAGTCAAATATTTATACTTGTTTGTATTCTCAAACAATTTTACAATAAATATTCAAACTATAACTTGTGATAAAGTATATTTTTTAAATTAGATTAGAAGGGTTAATTTTCATTCTCAACATGCAACAATTTTGACCTACAGCACTGCTCTCTTCAATACACAGACCGGAGTAGTTTTATGGCCTCTGTTTGCCTTGTTACCTAACACTACAAACACGGAGAAGTCTCGAGTAGTCAATAAGATATAGGTCAAGTTCTTTGCAATAAAATAAAAAGCCTGTAGAACGTTTAAGCAATTTACGGTAAACTGTGTATTTTATTACATGCCGAGTCTCATTTGATCGGAAAACATTAACTATTTGTATTGGGTACACTGGTGTACGTTTAGAACTTTAACACCTTTAAACAGGGGTATTTTTATAATAGTAAATTTTCTAAGACATCTTGTGCGGAATTTACAGCTAGTGAATTTCACCACAGAATATAGAACCTAAAGGTTATTTTCACCTTTAGGTTCTATTTTCTTTGATTTCACATGGCGATTCTCGTAGTAACAACACATTCTTTGGGTGGTAATACTTATCTTCCTACCATTCTCTATAGTTTAGTGCTATAATGCGATTTTATACCTAATTACATACCTAATATAAAACCGAACCTGTGTAGCACATGTAACATGTTTATATAGGTTACTTTAGATAGATTAAAGTAATTTTTTTTAAGAGGTTGGCGGCCTCTTTTAACCTTGCATTTGCCCGTCCACATAGATTACAGATCTGTGCGTGGAACGCAGCATAGCAGCATAGCAAGGGGTGAGCCGGTACAGTACAAAGGTGAACTGTACTGATAAAAGTTTGTGGCTGTGACCAGGATCCGAACCCACGACACTTCTGCCTTGGGCCCGAAGTCCGCGACGCTACCGACTGAGCCACCGACTCACCATTTGGTAACCATTAGGAAACAAATAAAAGTTGAAATATAATTTTTGTTGAAAATTTAATGATCTTTAATTTGGCAAATAGTCACTTTCCACTCCGACCGACGGTTCTCAAGTTTTGAGCCAAAAACTAAAAAAGGTTCCCTGTTTTCGCTAATTGCCGCTATAGCTCGCTTCATTTTATGGGGAGTTTTGGTATAATCTTCCCTAGGTACCTAGAGTACCTAAGTTTGCAAAGTTTCGAAACTTTCGGAAGTTTTCGGAGGTTGAACCTTTTCTTGACTGGACTAAAATGTAAACAAGATTAAACAATTCGTCGGGATTACAATTAAATGACAAGTTTAGGTAAACAATTGAACGTTATTAAGAAACGTCACTCTACAACAACCTTCAAATTATTCATATTCTCTTTGATACTAAAAAGGAATCTAAATAATTAATCATACTAATATAATATTAAGACTTTAAAAAAAGAGAACAGTTATTCCATAATACTCACAATGTTGCTCTTACTCCTTTGGATCCTACAGGAAATCTTTCTCTGAACTTGCATTGTAACCACACTCGCAGATCGCACGCTGAGTAAAAAATTCAACTTCCAATAATCCAAAAACTGTCCACTACGTACTTTCCCGATTTATGTCGACTGACACATTATAACACATTGTATTCAGTATTGTACAGCAATTTAAACATCTCAAGGCAAATTACTAAGCAAAATTTTACCTGCGCACTATTTCAACCATTTCACACTTTTTCTCTGTTGCAGATAAATGAACTTCGAATTAAATATTAAAAATTGAACTCAACTTTTGGCGTGACACACTGCCACTGCTCTGGCTTCCACTGCCACACTGAACCTCGTCGTAGAATGAATTGGTAAACTGTTAACACCGCGATAGAGCACGACTCATTTGTGTTTTATCAGGTATTTCATTATGGTATAACAGATTAAATTATGAATAGGTGACTTAGTCGTACTTGCTAGGATTGCAAAAGTTGAGTCATTCTGAAGATAATGTGAAAATTTTTTTATTTGAATATTTTCAGGGTTATGTTGAATTTTGTTTAATGATTTTTTTCAATACATACTAGAATTTGAATAAATCTTAGTTACACGTAGCTTTGACATTTCGTTTTGAATCTTTAATTGTTCTTTACTCCAGTAAACTGGTGGTTAAAATTGTTGAAATGTATTTGTACCTTCATTATACATCAGTAAGACTTGTATGAGTTTTATAAGTTACAGGGAGTAGAACCACAAATAATATAAATTATATCTTTTCAACCAACATAAAAACCAAAACAAATATCTAAATATTGAAATAAATCGAGTACAAAATTATTTGAAGGACTTGTCATTTCTTTTACTAAAACTCAAATTATTCTCAATCCCGATCAACTGCACCAGTTATACCTTACTCATCCGATTCACCCTCGTCTTGAATGATTTTAGGAAGCACTTTGTAAACATTGCACTATCACAATCACAATTACACTGTCAACACGGTGCATTTGTTTACATCCGTAATATCTGAGATGCCGGTTGATAGCGCTCTTATCAATGCATCTACGTGATAACAGTCCGAACCAAGACAAAACAGCTGATTGCCGCGACTAACACTCATTAGTGTGTTTTCCTCAACTCAGCTTTCTCCGTTGACAAACAACCTTGAAAATTACTAGGAGTCGGTCTTATAAAAAAAATAGAATTAGGGAAAGTATGATTCTCTCACTTTGAACATTGTTAGCGGAGAGAATAATTTAGTCAGAATTCGTATAGTCTCGTGAATTTTTATGCAACCATAGTTATTAGTAGGAATTTGTAATACTCAAACGCTAACTCATTCGATGGGTTGTGCATGAACTTATATTAAAGTGATTATTATTTTGAAAAACTACTATTTGTGCATTCCTAGTAATAAATGTACCGTTGTACTCTTTCTCGATAAAATATATTGTTTAACAGATTTACAGAAAATCACGGATCCAAACACTTATAGGGCTTAAAATGTAACCTCTGCAGATGATAATAGGCCTATAGTATTCATTCCATAATTTTCCTGAAACTTACCAAATACGAGTACCTCAACTAAACAAACATAATTTTGCATAAAAAGTCAAATTTAGGTTAGCCTGCCGTAAAAAGTTAGTTTTTTCTAAATTGTTTAGTACTTAGTTTCTAGCTTAACATTCAAAAATGTTTTTACATTTTTCACCACCTAGGGGAAAGAACGTGTGTCACTGAGTAGTCTACACACCCAACACTCCTCAAAAAACGTTCCCACCCTCGCGAAATGACCCTGACCGAATAATTGTGAAATATTGTCAAACAACCCCGTTTCCTACTTTGAGGCCGATGAACGAACATAACAATATATCTCCAGTGCTGAAGAGAACAATAAGTTAAAAGCACAAGAGGCACGGGACGTCGAACACGTGTGGGATAATGAAAACACAAAACATCGCCGAGGGCAACAAGTGATCCTGCTTAATTTGATAAGTCCTCAAAGCCCCCGTCGTTGACGTCTGGTGCATTTGTCTTTTTAGCGAAAATCCTCTCATTTGAGAGCTTTTAGTGTTAAGAGAAACTCGTGGAAAAGTGTTTTCTGAAAGATTAATTGTTGCGTTGTACGTTGTACTAAAAGTCTTAAATTAAACTCTACTAAGGAATTGTTTGTTACAGGTTCAAGCTACGATTAATTTAAAACAAATATATTTTAAACAATTGAATAAGTTGTTAGTTCTTTGTTGATTAATATCCATTACAATATTTCCTTGTTTCATAGAACAGTGAACTAGTGGTTACCAAGAAGAATACATGTACAATTTCCACTTCTGATTTGCAAAAGAATTTGCTTGGTTTTAACTTTAAATCTGAATTAAAACGATAGTGTATGCTATGAAATGTGTGTAAAATTATGAAATTGTTAGTGGTTATAAAAAGTTGTCTTTATATTCGGTTTCCTTGTTCGAACTAAGGAGTATTTTGACATCTAGGTTCTCGTCGTATATTTGCTTTTATACACATCGTCTAATAACTAAGGTTTTCTACAAATGTTCACTAATAATTTGTAGGATTTTTACCGGTTTTGCAAGGAACTTCCTAAACCCTCGGTAATATTTCCATCTAGCGTCGACCTTCCTTTAAGTAGCATCATTAATTGGTATAAGGTAATAATAATACCATTATAGAGCGGCTTCGGTGGACCAGGATGCGATGAGTTTTTTTTTACTAGGAATTTAACCTGGGGGCAAATCCTTATGTCATAAAGCATATTATGTCAACATAACCAATATAATGCCACCACAGTTAAAACGATTTAGGAGGACACAAACTTCGAGTCTGTTTGACGGTTCAATGTTCTGGGCCTGGTTCTATGCATCGTGTACTAAAATATCCGGAATGATGAAAATATCGTTTGTTCGAAACCAACCCCAGGTCTACTCTATAATTGGACTTTTGATACAGCGAATGGCGGTGGATAAGCTGATCTTGTAACATTATACAAGTATCACTGCATTCCACATTCGGCTGGATTCGTATTCAGCTTAAATTACGTAGACAAAGTAAACACTTCCTGAGGGAAGTGATAAATTATTTGAGATAGAAAATGAATAAACAAATTGAGAAAACCAAAGCCTGTATTACCTCAAGTCTCACTTTTTCTGGAAATCCTCTGATTATACCGATTACGTAATTTCCAGAGGTGGAACAAATGTTTTTTTACTTGTAAATTTTATACATACTTTAGCACTAGAATAATTGCATGGAATTCCATAAAATTCTTAAGAGCTATATCACAATTTTAAGGGTCCCATTCCACAATAAATAGAATTTTACATGTTTAGCACGCTTAGCTGTGTCAAGAAATGGGCAAAATTAAAGTCTCCTTCCTACTTTTACGAGCCTCTTTTGAAATAATATTTTGTCTTAATTACATCTTTAGCGCACAAAAAGGCGCGTGGCTATGTCGAGACAACAAAGTGTTTAATAAGAAACGCCCGAGTTGGGAGTTCGCAGTGGAGTATGTACAAGTTGAGCAAACCGCGTAACAAGGTTGCTTCAACAAACTTACAAACATAACATTATATTAGACCGACGCTGCGCTATGCCGCAGGCACTCAGCTACTCCAAACTCCTTACGATTGTGGCAGCGACAGACGAATCTTGGAATATTGTGGAGAATATGTTGAAATACGAGTATGCGAAAAAGCTTGTGCAACTCTTTGTACGACTAATTTCAATCACTTGTGAGAGCGTGATAAGAACGTGGTAAATTTAATGTCTAAACACAGAGGGATTTAAGATTTTTCGCTATGGGCTGCACTTATTTTCTTCCAAACCCTCAACTTAAACTTCAGAGCCTTATTTAACATCGAAACGCTGATAGGATTATAGTAATTATGTTTAGTAACTATTTCTAGTACGAAATAATCTAAGGTTTAACAAATATTTGACCAGAGTTTACGTAACATCGTAAGCTCATTTGAAGTGGTCAACTGCACGCTCCTAGTATTAAAATGCAAACTAATAAAGCATCTAAACTATTTTTCCCATTTTGGGAGGGTTTCTAAGGGTAAGTCATAACAATCGTCAACATAATAACATAACCACTATTACTACTGGCGGGCGCAATTCTGTATTTCATACCTAGGGGTGTGATTTATAATGTTGTTAAATACAAAAAGCTTCTCACTTGGTTCCAAGGAATAAAATGACCCTGGAACAGCCTCAATAGAATAAGCACCTTCTGAAATTATACGATCACGTCAGATAAGAAAGTGATTCCAAGACCAAAGAAGAGGACTTAAACCCTAGAACTGTCTTAATAGACTTTCTGTCCAATTAACTATACGATCACGTCACACAAGGCAGTGATTCCAAAGCCGAAGAAGCTGACTTAATAGACTTTCTGCCTACTGAAATTATACCTTGATCCAGTAGTAATTACAAAAAATATTGTACATAACCTACAGTAGCTTCGAGTTAGTACTCAACCGAAGGCAGAGAAAACCCATCGAGTACAACAGTACTGTACAATATTCATGAGCTATTGCCAGGCCGGTGTAGAAAGCTGCAGACAATAAATAGGTCGGTGGCAGTGGCGAGTGGCAGCTTAATGGGGGTGACGAACGGACGGTAGTCCTAGTGTACATTACCAGGATATCAGATCCATGCGTCACTGGGGTACGGGTATGAGCCGAGAGTGCTATCAGTGAATAATGTGAGCCGCGATGGCTTCACTTTCTCCGAGCCAAGCATGAAACACTCCGCGGGAGATGGCGAAACTCAGAGGAAAATGAGCAATTTTGTAGAATCACTGTGCCATTCAAACTCATGTCAAGAAATGAACAAAACTTAGTATGAGATTTGAAATAACTTGAATTTACGAGGCAACAAGTATTTTATGTAATTTGAAGATCTTTGAAGCCACTAGGTTAAGGTGTGTAGTAATTTTATGTGAATAAGATGGTTATTCAAAGAACTTTGTTCCGAGATCTTGGTATAAATCACATACATAGAAGATGATGGCTACGAAGCATACTGAACGATTTTCATTGATGTCCAACATCAGCATGTTACTTACCACAGTGGCAAACCTATCTGATCCCCTAAATGAAAACACCAAACCTCCGGCAATATATTGCACCCCATTTTCCCATGGTTTCCCCACGTTCCCATACAAAGTGAACATTAACATTACGTGTTGCCAATCAGCCGATTCACCGCGGTCCATCCATCAAGCAGCGGCGGCCGCGGCCACTTGAGTTCCTGAGGTAATGTTTTGGTTCCATCGCCTCGTCGCGTGGCCCTTTGTGAACTCACCCCCCGGCGACTTCTCACCCCCTCATTATCCACATTGTGCCACACATCCACGCGTCGCTCGCGAGCCGCCTTTGACACAAAGGGTTAACTGCCAACGTGTCTCGAGAAGTTACAACAATTGTGACGTCATATTTGGACAAAGCTTGAATACTGCAAAGTGTTGGGAACAATGTATGCTTTTAAGTTCTTTATGAGGTTAGACATATTGTTTGTTTGTTTTTTGGGGGGGTGAGAGCTTTATCTAATTGCTACTTTGTATAAAAAAAAAACTTTGTTTGTATGTTCCTTTTCCTGTTGGAATGATTTTTATGTTAATTTAAATAAACAACACGTTTGAAATTTTTTTAAGATATTAGCCGGCTAGTTCTTAGGATTTCGATGTAGGTTTGATCCCCTCTATACTGATAAAAACCCGTGTGTAACTTACAAATACTGTACGATGAAAAGTTGGGGTTTTATTCAAGAGGAAACGCGATTATGTTGTATTCTGTTATTTAGATCACCATTTCAAGGGACATGCATGACTTCAAGCTAACAATATTTTTTTTTATTTAGTATTTATGATTTTATAAATTGTTTAGACCAATTCACAGAAGAAAAGACACATATGATGGTTGGTAACGTAGATCGTGCACTTAAACTGTTGAATATCGTTAATAGGAGATTTTATCAATGCAGTTTGAAAACGACACAAGATTCGAATAATTTCCACTTAACACTGAACGGAGTATAGTTCAGTTAAAAGTAAAAGTTAACTGTAATCTCCGAGTAATTCATGTTCGTGGCCAAGTAGCCTAGTGTGAGATGTACAAGTACACACCGCTGCCTAGAGTACACACAGTATCATGTACGACACTTGTACTCTTGTACAATGTACACGGCTCACGGCTGGTCTTGCTTTTTGAACACCCCACTAATATACCCTTGTAGTCAGGTCGTATATTACCACTTCATTTGTGAACAGACTCACACATTTCCGCGAAACACGGTGGGTTCTGACACGTCTCAAAATATGTCACTTTGATGATTACAACAATTCAATGTGAGCTTGAGAAAATAATCTACGACATTAGGTACTATGTTAAACTGTACTTAGCCAATATTCATTACGCGGATTTACTAAAAAAAGAGATTCCACAAATTTGGTGTTGCTGAGTTTTAAGCTAAAGGTTAGAGGTAAACATTTGGTCCTATTTACCAACGTAATCACCTGGGTGTATTCAGATGTGAAGGATATAGATTCAATCCACAGTAGAGTCGATTCTTTACTCATTTTTCAATTAGATAACAATCGGTGGTGCTATATGACACAATGTTAGATGGCGACATCATCAGGATTTGGAGAACCCATAACGCAAAATCCAAAAAAGTCAATGGCATAGTAGATAATAAAACACGCTGTTGTGGTTACCTTGTTATATTATTATTAAGGAGGACAGCATCTCAATAGTGGTGCCTGGGTGCATAGGCTGATGAGGCGTTGGTAGAGACTGGCTGTCTCTCCACTATCACTGAGGTTTGTCCATAGTGGCACTCAATAGAGGATTTTTTTAGAAAAAAAAAGAAAAATGGCATAAGAGTATAATATGGTGTAAAAACCATATGCTTATTTTCTTATTAGATAAGCACATAGAGCAGAGGTTTGGATTTGCGTATAATTAGCACCATGAAAAATAATGTCATAGACGTTTCGCATGCGGCTATTTTATATTTTTTATGTACAAAATATCTAATATCTGTTTCTTACAGTGATATTCTAGGTAATCGACATTTGAATCTGCCATTTACCTAGTTTCACGATAAAACCAGTAAACTAAAGGCAGGCCACATTCAATGGCATATTAAGCAACGTGTACTAAACCCGGGAAGTTACTGGATGCACAACAATGGGCTCAACAGCCGGGGATGCGCAGATCTGATAACACTGTCGCCATTGGGCCGCGGCCGCTGAATTAATTGGGACTGCGGCCTAAAGCAAAGGGCAATCTGCTCGTGCATCTCGTAATTGGCGGAGACTGCGCCGTAATGATTTCGTTCTGGCGCGCAGGCGCACTGCTTTCCCCGGGAACGGCGCCGACGCCGCTGCGCGGTTGCGGGGACACGGCGTAGGGTACAGAAGGACATATAGGCAAATGTGGATGCTCAATTTCGCTGATGCCACCAAGTTCCAATCAACACGTGTAGCTAAAAGTAGTGTCTTTGACTATACGTCAGGTATTGCCGGTTTGACACCCTCTAGTGTACTATCTTTTCTGTGCGTTTGCAGAACTAGAAATACCGGGTTCAAAACTAAGTGGAGTTTAGTACCGCAACATCAATTAATTAAAAATATTTTAATGCAGTATTAAATCCTAGAGACAGGGACTCTAACTTGAATGTGTATGCTGAATATGAAGGCAAGGTGAGTGTGGTGGAAAGGTGGAGTGAGATGGTCTGTGTACCTTTGTTAGGTTAGGTTAGGTTATATAAGTATGGTCCAAGAATTTACGACCGGTGACCGGAACCCCTACACTCCTGAAATAGATCATAGGAATACTTCGAGAGCTACCGCAATCAATAGTCCAAATCACATTGCTTTTGAACAGGAAGGTGAAAATAACAATAGACAACAACACTAGCGACTGGGTTAAACAATGCAAGTACAACATCAAAACTACAACCCCTGACGCACAATCAAACATGGCGTAAACTGCAAATCCAACAACTAGCTACATCAAAAGAACGATCAAACTAGGATTAAATAGAGCAAAAGTGATTTATAGACAAGCTCTAGACAAACGTAGCTTTGACACAGTGCAATACATGGCGACAAAAATGAACCTACTGGAAACAACTGTCACTAAAGAACTGGGTAAAATAGTTTCTTTCTGCGCTAATTATAACATTACCAACACAAGCTATATGAATATTTCATGTAAACGAGAACGCCTGGAGCAGATAGGTTGTGTGACGGTGGTAAGGGTGGTGGAGTGGTTTGTTGGTCTCTGCTTTAATCCGCACCGATTAAAGCCTTGTGTTTAATAAGCCGCACCATTAATAAGCCTTGTGGCGTTTATTAAACATGACTTTTTCTCATTATCCTTCGTATTACAACAAAACTTTGTCCGTCATATCGATGGTCATATCACACTGTGAGGCATAGTGTTTATTAAAAACCGTGAATAAAAAAAATTTATATAAAGGAAAAATTAGATTTTCTAAAAAATTGCCTAAACGATTTTTATAAAAAATGTTGTATGTTGTAGCCCTTTAAATTCTGAACAAAATGGTACAAATCCTATTTCCATAAAAATTACTGTTCAAAAATTATTGTAACTTATGATATTTTCCCATAAAACCCATAAAATAACAAATAATCGGATTTTCGGAGAAAAGCTGGTTTTGATCAAAATTAATATGTTACAGTCCTTATCATTCTTTAAAAAAATAGTACAACACCTTATTGCTTTAACAATTACGATTCAAAAGTTATTGCAACTTTTGTGATTCTTAACTATAAAATATCATATTTACTCTTACCGCTTTCCCTTTACAAAGGATGTTGACGAGCTTATGGGAGAAAGTATGTGTCAGAATGTTGATACCGTTTGTTTTAGTTATTTTAGTTGTTTTACTTTAGTTTTGATTATTTTACGAGTATTTTTTTTTTTTTTTTCACCCACAAATTAATACTTTGATGGACAAATAATACTGTCTACTTAATTTGCCTCGGAAACGAGCTCTGAGTAATATTCAAAATTTTCACACGGGTCTCCTCGTTTTATTATATTTTTGTCCAGAAGCGCCAACACCTAATATGATGCTAAGAAAATACCAATTCTATCAAGCCTTTAAACAGAAAAGTCCAACAAACGTGAAATCCAACACTTCTCCAAGCAAAGCTCAGCCATCATACACCACAATACACACATAAATTAGCTGTACACCAGAATTATCGCTCATCCAGTTTTTTCCACCACTGAGACATTTACATTTTTTCGCGCCAAAATTATTGCTGTCACAGTCAGCGGCGGGAACACGACGTTTGACGGCCCAAGTGGGCTGTCGGCGATGTCAAGCGTCAACCGCGCACTTGACAGCGCATCTGGTAAAAATACCCGAGTGGCGCTTACCGCGTTACACGGCGACAAAATGTTTATTTCAACCTCCATATTTGCCTGCTTATACTCCCAATGTTTAGCTATATTTCATCGCTATATTTCATATATTCATCGGTTGACACAGTTTTTCTGAATAATTAAGATCGTGATAACAGTTGTATTGTGAGCAGGGGTAGACACCAGTACTGTTCAACTTTATTCGTTCAAGGGATTAAACTCTGTATTTGTAGTGTCTAAGGAAATATTAGGAATCACAAAAATGCAATGTGTCAAATAATTCATGGTTCAATTACCAATTAATCTATAGGTCATGTTTGACTCAATGGCTGGTTATAGTTCATAGGCCTAATGATAAATTTGGCCCATAAGCTAATTTTATGTTCAATCACTTTGTAAGAAGTTATAGAGAATATAGAATAGAAAACTAAAACGTACACAACTCTATCCAAAATTATAAAAAAATCATGAGTTCATTATAACTATTTTATGAGAATTCCGTTTGAGTCTTGTTGCATGTGATACCATAGATTAAAGGAGTAGAAACTCCTTGATACTACACGATATTATAAGTTTACATTTTATGAAAAAAATAAAAAAAATCACTATTACCACTCAGCTAGTAATAGTGTATTTTTAATTTTTTTAATTTTTTTATTTTTTTTATAATTAGAAGATTGACGATTCGATCCTTGGAAAAGTTAATAGCTTTTAGATGTTTCAAAAATGACTTCACCTTTACCGAGCTTTCGCTACATTATCCTAGAAAGAAACAACTTGTCTCAATCAGTAATTAAGTTCCACTCTACATTATTCGTACACATCATAAATACGCTGCCTCACTGTTATCGCACGCTGATTGATTAAAAAGTCCTTCAAGAAATTTTGAATTGTGCCAATTACCTTGGCTAAAGAACCCAGCTTATCTTAGTCAATAACAAAGATGTCACCTCATTGAGCGGAGCGAGCGTAGCGAGCGAAGCTCTTATACGTCGACTCTTATGCATTTCGTAATACGCAAACTCCTCCTAGACGGCTTATTCAATCGTTTTAAAATTTTGCATGGTGATAAAGACCATATCGGTGAGTGCCAACATCTATATGGCGTTAAAAAAATCTCTCAGGAATCCGCCCCACTGGGTCTTAAAGTTTCAATGTAATCCTTATGGAAGCAGTATTTGACACATAAACAAAAACATATGATCAGCTGTTGACTTTTGAATGCAGTAGATAAAGTAATAGCTGATAGCATTAATCCACAGATATTAGAACAGAAACGGTATGGATCATAAATATAATCAAATGACGTCACTAGCTTGAGGTCCGTGACGTAGGAAGTAATGAAGGAAGTAGTAAAGGTGAGCAGTCTGGAGTGTGGAAACTGTTTATGACGATTAGATTTAGGTATCTGCAATCCTAAAATGCTATTGGAAGGGAAGGAAACCGGTCCGCGACGTAGGAAGTGGTGAAGGAAGTAGTAAATTTGAGCTGTTCGGTATATGGGATCTGTTTATGACCATTAGATTAAGGTATTTGCAATGCTATGGGAAGGAAGGAAAACAGGTCCGCGACGTAGGAAGTGGTGAAGGAAGAAGTCAAGGCGAGCTGTCCGGAATGTGGAGACTGTTTATGACGATTGAATAAGGTATCTACAAATCTAAAATGCTATGGGAAGGGAGGAAAACAGGTCCGTGACGTAGGAAGTGGTGAAGGAAGTAGTAAAGCCAAGCTGTCCGGAGTATGGGATCTGTTTTTGACCATTATATTAAGGTATTTGCAATTTAAAATTCTATGGGAAGGGAGGAAAACAGGTCCGTGACGTAGGAAGTAGTGAAGGAAGTAGTAAAGGCGAGTCGTCCGGAGTGTGGGATCTGTTTATGACCATTAGATTAAGGTATTTTCAATCCAATAATGCTAAGGAAAGGGAGATAAACTGGTCCGTGACGTAGGAAGTGGTGAAGGAAGTAGTAGAGGCGAGTTGTCCGGGGTATGGGATCTGTTTATGACCATTAGATTAAGGTATTTGCAATCCTATGATGCTATGGCAGTGGAGGGAAACAGGTCCGTGACGTAGGAAGTGGTGAAGGAAGTAGTAAAGGCAAGCACTCCGGACTGTGGGAACTGTTTATGACGATTAGATTAAGGTATCTTCAATCTTAACATGCTATGGAAAGGGAGGGAAAAAGTTAAAGGCGAGCTGTCCGGAGTGTGTGAACTGTTTATGATGATTATATTAAGTTATCTGCAATCCGAAAATGCTACGGAAAGGGAGGGAAACAGGACCGTGACGTGAGAAGTGGTGAAGGAAGTAGTAAAGGCGAGCTGTCCGGAGTGTGGGATCTGTTTATGACCAATAGATTAAGGTATTTTCAATCCAATAATGCTAAGGGAAGGGAGGTAAACTGGTCCGTGACGTAGGAAGTGGTGAAGGAAGTAGTAAAGGCGAGTTGTTCGGGGTACGGGATCTGTTTATGACCATTAGATTAAGGTATTTGCAATCCAATTATGCTAAGGGAAGGGAGGGAAACAGGTCCGTGACGTAGGAAGTGGTGAAGGAAGTAGTAGAGGCGAGTTGTCCGGAGTGTGGGATCTGTTTATGACGATTAGATTAAGGTATTTGATATCCTAAAATGCTATGAAAAGGGATGGAAACAGGTCGGTGACGTAGGAAGTGGTTAAGGAAGTAGTAGAGGCGAGTTGTCCGGAGTGTGGGAACTGTTTATGACGATTAGATTAAGGTATCTGCAATCCTAAAATGCTTTGAAAAGGGAGGGAAACAGGTCGGTGACGTAGGAAGTGGTGAAGGAAGTAGTAAAGGCAAGCTGTCCGGAGTGTGGGAACTGTTTATGACGATTAGATTAAGGTATCTGCAATCCTAAAATGCTATGGAAAGGGAGGGAAACAGGTCCGTGACGTAGGAAGTGGTGAAGGAAATAGTAAAGGCAAGCTGTCCGGAGTGTGGGAACTGTTTATGACCAATAGATTAAGGTATTTTCAATCCAATAATGCTAAGGGAAGGGAGGTAAACTGGTCCGTGACGTAGGAAGTGTTGAAGGAAGTAGTAAAGGCGAGTTGTCCGGGGTACGGGATCTGTTTATGACCATTAGATTAAGGTATTTGCAATCCAATTATGCTAAGGGAAGGGAGGAAAACAGGTCCGTGACGTAGGAAGTGGTGAAGGAAGTAGTAGAGGCGAGTTGTCCGGAGTGTGGGATCTGTTTATGACGATTAGATTAAGGTATTTGATATCCTAAAATGCTATGAAAAGGGATGGAAACAGGTCGGTGACGTAGGAAGTGGTTAAGGAAGTAGTAGAGGCGAGTTGTCCGGAGTGTGGGAACTGTTTATGACGATTAGATTAAGTTATCTGCAATCCTAAAATGCTACGGAAAGGGAGGGAAACAGGTCCGTGACGTAAGAAGTGGTGAAGAAAGTAGTCAAGGCGAGCTGTCCGGGGTTGTGGGAACTGTTTATGACGATTAGATTAAGGTATTTGCAATCCAATAATGCTAAGGGAAGGGAGGGAAACAGGTCCGTGACGTAGGAAGTGGTGAAGGAAGTAGTAAAGGCAAGCTGTCCGGAGTGTGGGAACTGTTTATGACGATTAGATTAAGGTATCTGCAATCCTAAAATGCTATGGAAAGGGAGGGAAACAGGTCCGTGACGTATGAAGTGGTGAAGGAAATAGTAAAGGCAAGCTGTCCGGAGTGTGGGAACTGTTTATGACGATTAGATTAAGGTATCTACAATCCTAAAATTCTATGGAAAGAGAGGGAAACAGGTCCGCGACGTAAGAAGAGGTGAAGGAAGTAGTAAGGTGAGCAGTGTGGAGTGTGGGAACTGGAAACCGTTTGTAGCAGTTAGATTAATGTACCTGCAATGCTAAAATGCTATGAGATGGGATGGAAACATGCCCACGACATAGAAAATGGTGAAAGAAGTAGTAAAGGCTAGCAGTGCTGATAGTGGTCAATGTTTGTGGCAATTAGAATCACGTATCTAAAATACTAAAATGCTATGGAAAGTGATGAAAACAGGTACACGATGTGGGAAGTGGCTTAGGAAATAGTATATTATGAGCATATGGTGGGAACCGTCTTTGGCAGTTAGATTAATGTATCTTCAATCCTAAAATGCTATGAGAAGGCAAGGAAAGAGGCCCCTCGACGTAGGAAGTGGTGAAGGAAGTAGTAAAGGCTGGCCGTGCAGAGTGGGGGAACCGTTTGGGCAGTTAGATAAATGTATCTAATAATGTTATTAATGTTAATTAATGTTATGAGAAGGGAAGTAAACAGGTCTATGACGTTGGAAATGGCGAATGAAGTAGTAAGGCTTGCAGTGCAGAGTGTGGGAACTGTCTTTGACAATTACATTAATGTATCTGCAATACTTAAAGTCTATGGGAAGAGGGGAAAACAGGTCCACGACGTAGGGGGTGGTGAAGGAAGTAGTAAAGGTGAGCAGTGTTGAGTGTGGGAATGGATTAATTTATCCGCAATTCTAAAGTGCTATGGGAAGAGACTGTAGACTGTAGGTTAAAATTATTACGAAGCACGAATCGATACATATTTCAATACATGCAATCGTTTACAATAGAAATTTACAAATGAGTTGACAACAGCTGATTTTTACTCCCTAAAGAGTAAAAATGCTACTTTTACTGCTACATACCATTGTTTTTACTGCAGTATTACAAAAACAATATAATATGAACCCTTGATGACTCCGCTCAATTTTGTGGATGCCTCTGCGAACGCCACCTAGTTAATTCAATGCTCGTCATCGACAAAATACCTACCCTGGTGTGTGGGTGTATATCACTTACGCTATGAAAAATCATAACGTGTTTGGCAATCCTCTTGATTCAGACAAAAATACGCTTCATTAGATAACAATGTAAGAAAGCCTTCTGATTGCCACCACTGTTGGAAGTCACTTGATAAAACATCTTAATAAGCACATCCACCATTGCTTTGACCATCACTCTCCGCCTGACACTACACGGACAGCCTCACCGGATAGCGCTATCCTGAGACATGAACATCACATTACAAGTATCCACGGATCCATGCCGTACACTGGTCATTGCCTCACTTCCGTCCACTATCTTTTATCCATTATTTCACGCCGGAAACACGTCGTTCTTTGGACTTCCGTTTTCGCCTTAACCTTTATTTGATTCGCCTTTCCACCGCGCGACAAGCCGCATCCCGCATCTTTGTCCGGTGGACAATACAGAGGTGTTTGTTTGCTGCAATCTGTTTGTAGCGTAACTGTTTCATTGTGCGAGGTTCAGCGCAAATAGTGAAGTAGGTTTTAAATTTATATGACGCTGACCTGGGTGTTTATGGATTCTATCTTGGTGGTCCACAGAGGAACAGCTCGGCAATCCTCGAGAGTTCCAGGTTCGGCGGAATAGCTTAGCGGTCCTCAAGAGTTTCAGGTTCGAAGGTCCATAGGAGACAAGTTTGGGCTGTGGTACTCAATGTTCGGCGACAAAGAGAAACCAGCTAAGAAACTATCTTGTTGTTCAACATAATTTAAGGTTACGATTGCATTCCTTTCAACAATTTACATACATTGTTATTTGTCAGCTATGCCATGTTGTTTAGAAAAACAGATGACTGGCAAAAGGTTAAATGGAATGATTATGTTGCTGATGATTATCATTTGAATTTGGAAAAAACCATATTGGCTCATGAATGATTATATCGCTGTCTAACCCGGTCTAGGTGAAAATTGTGCGCGGAATATTCTTCCTCTTTGCCGGTCGTCAGAAATCGCCACTCATCTATTAAAATTAGGGGTTTATCACTTCAAGTAGTTTACCAAATTAAAACAAAAACTACATTTTACCTCGGAAAACATGAAAAGCTTATATACGTTGAAAGAATTGCGACAGAAATATAAAAAAGCATGACGCTAATGAGGGTGGAAAATTAATTCATTCTATAAGTTGTTATTACAGAGTGCTTCCCTTTAGAGATAATAAATATTTAGCCACATTTTTGGGTCGTAAGCTGTAAGATATGTTATACTCTATAACAAATTCATAATTAAATAGGGTTGTGAAAATCATATTTGTGATATTTAATTCAAAGCTAATAGAGTAATGTTGTGTAAAGCTGTTTACAAACTACAGTAGGTGTTGAAAACGTCTGTGTTTTTCGATTTCAAAATAATGCCTACTTGTTTGCCATAATTCCATGAGATGAGGCACTAAATATGAAAATGACCTTTGAAATAATGACAGCTATTACCGTTAAAAGTTTAAGATTCACAATACTGTCCCAACAAAAATGTGTAGTTAATGTTGGAATTGTTTGTATTTTTTCAATGTACGAACAAACTAACTACAGTATGTCTACTTTCATTAGCATGTTTTGGATTTTAAATTGGTTTACTAAAAGAAATAATTTAACTTAAATTAAAACCCTAACCTATAGCTTAAATCTGAAAATCATAGATAATTTTTAACTAAAACTTTTTATACGAGGCATAAATGTAATTTACAGTTCGAGTCACTTATTCGACACCAATCAGCAACAGTCTATCCAACACAATATATTTTTATGAACAAATATTTTCTTATTTGAATACTGTTTAAGAAAATTTACTATAAATATGTTTATGCTGATATTTTCAAGAGCTTAGAATATTTCCAGGAAGAAAGGATATATTCTAACGTTATTTAATTAAAAGTGTAATCTCTCAATTGTGTATAGTTTCGTCTGAAAAAGAAACGGTTTAGTAAAAAAATATATTTCTAATTAATATTACAAAAGGGGATACGGTTGGTTAAAAATATATACAGAATAGTTATAATAAAGCACTGCAAGTAAGGTGTAGTTTAACCCAAGTTACCAAGAATACGATTGCAGGTATTTAATAGAAGAAATTTAAATAACTGGTTCCATAATGCTTTGTTGAAACGAACAGCAAACAAAACGTTGCACTAATAAAAAAATCAGGATCTCCGTAATTTTTTACATACATAAATGCTTATTTATTTCACCAATTCATCCACAGAAGGGGTCAAATCGTCCAATGCAACAATATTGCAGAAGCCTCATCGCCGCCGTTGGTTGAGGAGGGATCGTTGTGTCTCGTGATAGCGGGGCCCCCACTAAGGAAATCGCTTATCGCGCAAAATCGCTCTTTAAAATCGGTTTTTGAATACGTTAAACTTTGCAAATTAAACTTTTTGATAGTTTCACAACATTTCTCATTGGTCTTGATTGAATTGAATAAAATTTAACTCATACCTCGAGTAAAATCGCACTCCATTGCGTGACAGAGGGCAAATTCGGTCTCCAATTGCAGGAAGGGTGAACAATCGGAAGATGACGAAGCACTACGCGAGAGGTCGGGTGTCGACGCGCTACTGAACCCCACAGTCCACGGATATGTACGTTATTTAACACCGGTTACGGTAGACGACTAAAAATAATGGCGGAGCACATCATGACCCTACAAAAAATTACCGATCATATTACCTTGCATGATTTCTAGGCTTACGTTGTCCGCACGCAACCGATAGTTCGCCGATAATTCCTCGTTGACAACCGAGAATGACCGGTTACGAGGACTAGAGCCGGTCGAAACCGGGAAAACCGGGAAACCCTTAGGGAAACCGCAGGGACATTCGGGAAACCGCAGGGGCATTCGGGAAAACCACAGGGATATTCGGGAAAACCACAGGGACAACCGGGAAACCGCACGAAATAGGTGTGAAGAAACCGGGAGAACCGGTCTAGGGCGCGTTAGCCTATGAAATTTGAAACGGCTAGACAATATGTAAAATAATGCATGTAATTTCGATCAAGGGTTAAAACTCCAAGACAACGTCTAACACTGTAGAATGAAAATGTAGAACACCTGCTTGGTTATAACAACTAATCAATACAGTACGACTTCCATATCTCGAAGCTGAAGGGTGTTAAGTTCGAGCTATCGAGTTTTTCGAGTAAGAGAGGTTAAGAGTTATCTAGGTGAAATGCCGAAAATTCGAGACTGAGGTGTTTAATTCTGACCTCGATGTTACGTCTAAATTTTGTGTACATTTCGAGCTCAAAAGCTCCTCCTAAGTACTGAAAAAAATCTGTAGAAGCAAGATATACAACACAGTACATTGAGTGGCTATTAGCGAATTTCCCTATAGGGAAGTAGCTATTACCGTAGGTGGCATGGTAAGACCTAGGCCCGGGACCGATTTACTTTTTCATTTTGATGTCCCCAGAGGCCAAAAACACCATTCGTTCAAATTTTTATATATGTATATATATATATATATATAGATATATATATATAGATTTATATATATATGTGTCCGTGAACACGATAACTTGAGTAATTTTTGTCCGATTTTGATGAAATTTGGTTTGAAGGTGTAAGGCGGGATAAACTTGAATGAGTTCGCGAACCAGCATGATCGGACCATGGGAACAGGGTTTTACGGGGGGTTTTATGGGGTAAAAATTGGTTTTTCTAATTTTTTACCCTCTAAACACAAAATTTCCCAATTTCTCTCCAGACCTTTTTAAAGAGCTTAAAAAAAGAAATAATTCAGTATATCCAAGTGTTTTTGTACAATTATTGGTTACGGAGAAAATTCAAAAAAATGTTATTTTAAAATTCCCATGTTATTCTTATGGAGAATATTGTAAAATGTTGTAGTTTGCTTGTTTATGGATATATTTTAATCAAACTTGGTAAATTTATTTATTTTATACAAAGTTATTCATATTTTACCAAAAATACACTTTTTTACCCTCCCTGTAGCACCAAGTATGCTTGACTAGTCGCTTGACTAGGTACTCATAAAACCTAATGTTAATTAAATACATTCAATTGAAAATCAATTCAGGCAAATGGAAATTCGCTTAGTCGGCAGGTTTGCTGCGGCGGGGGTATATATATATATATATATATATATAGATTTATATATATATATATATATATATACGTCCGTGAACGCGATAACTTGAGTAATTTTTGTCCGATTTTGATGAAATTTGGTTTGAAGGTGTAAGGCGGTATAAACTTGAATGAGTTCGCGAACCAGCATGATCGGACCATGGGAACAGTGTTTTACGGGGACTTTTATGGGGTAAAAAATGGTTTTTCTCATTTTTGACCCTCAAAACACAAAATTTCTCAATTTCTCTCTAGACCTTGTTAAAGAGCTTAAAAAAGCAAATAATTTAGTATATCAAAGTGTTTTTGTACGGTTATTGGTAACGGAGAAAATTCCAAAAATTGTAAATTTAAAATTCCCATGTTATTCTTATGGAGAATATTGTAAAATGATGTAGTTTGCTTGTTTATTGATAAATTTGGATTAAACTTGGCCAATTTATTTCTTTTATACTAAGTTATTAATATTTTACTAAAAAAACTCGCTTAATTAGTTTTCTTGTAGCAGCAAACCTAGGTACTTGTTAAACCTAATGTTATTTAAATAGATTTAAATTGAAAATCAGTTCAGACAAATGGAAATTCGCTTAGTCGGCAGGTATGCTGCGGCGGGGGTATTTTAATATGTAGCGATTGTAAGTTGCGTCTATTGCACGGTAGCTACAAATCAAACTGACAACAAAAATACAAGCTCAGAAAGAAATTGCAATGCGAGAAAGAATGAGTTATGTACTTGTTAGTTTTAAAAACTGTATAAAATGTAAAATATCTATTTGCGCATACACAGATACAGTAGATGACACTAAAATATCTCACAGAGGTCTCGATACTCTTGATAATTAATTATTAAGTTGACGACAAATTACAAAACATCCTTACAGACCGTTGCAAGTTCTCGCACATATCATGTATAGCGTTTTACATTGGAGTCGAAACCAAACAACCACGTTTATAGGTTTATTTCGAACACGTATGAATTCGATAAACCATCAATGTTCATGTGTAGAGTATCCAAACGCACAATTAGTTGTTTCATTTTGTTAATGTTAATGTTAATGTTCTTTGTTTAGTTATTTAAATTTTTAAATTTTTATTTGAAAAATGTTTAAATCGTGCAATTATAAAGCCACGAATACGAAATAGTTGAACTCAAAGTGATTTGCTAAGTTAAACCTTTTGCTAAACCTAGTTTGTAAAATTGAAACAGAATAGTAACTGTGGCCGAATCAGCATAAGAATACAGTATAAAACTTTATATAAGCAAGCTATTATGTACTGTATAAGCAAAGTAATATATTTTAAATATATGAAAAACTATTTACCAAAAGGTGAATATATATTTGAAAAATTTAACAATACCTAAACTGTGTTTTGTATCATCTTGGCAAAATAATAATTTAACAAATGTGCAAACGTTAATTCAGTAGTTACTGTATTCAATAACTAGTACAAATAGCAAAAAAAAGCAAGAATGGCATCACGTGGTTGTAAAAACGGTTGAACAACAAAACACTAGTTTTGCTCTAGAAATAAATTAAATAATAGAACCAGCTCTTAACTTTCTTTTAGATAGTTAATATTGCACACATCATTGAAATGTTCGTGAAACTTAAGCTACCTATTGCATTGAAATTAATACTCTAATCCTGTAACTTTAAATTGTACATCAAGCAAATTTGGATCGTTCAGTTTTCGAGTACAGCGATTGGAAAGGAAATGCATGTAGCAAGCATACGATGGGTTTGGCTATGACGTATACTGTACATTGTAATTAGTGATAGTGTATGTTATTTCTATAAATAATTTTGCAAACTAATAAACAAGTTTCTATTAACTTCCTGTCCTTGTTATTTCACTCATTTAAGACAGTTAAACGATAAACGATTCAATTAACGATGTAAAGTTTTAATTTGTAATTCTAACTGTCATACTAAATAAAAGTCCAAACACAAAAGTTACAAATTGTTATAAATACTTAAGGCCTATCCTTTTTTCGGAAAATCGTGTACAAACAAATTAGATTATTCAAAATAAAAGTTAAATAAATTATGATAAGTGAAGTATTAATTTTAAATTGGGTGTATTTTACACTTATCCACGTGTATTGAATATTCGATGGGCTAAGTTCGATGAGCTGATTAAAATACAAATTAACGCAATTAATTTTCCAATTGCTTTTGATATTTAACATAACACTCCAATTTTCAGGTACTATACTTCTGGTCAATTATTGTAATTATAGGAATGTTTTTTTCATAGGTTTAGTCTGCGTGCATGTTTAGCGACAAAAGAACGCAAAGCAATACTAATTAGTGGTTGATTTATCCAACTTAATTAATTATAAAATATATAATTTTACAGCAAAAAATTACTTAACACATAGTAAAATGTACGTATAATTTTGAATCTTTAAGACTTTTAATATTCGTAAAATATTTCATGAATATACATAAAAAAACTTTGTATAATTATTGAAGGAAATAGCTAATTCTATACTGATGGTTAAACAATCCACAAATTTAAAAGTAATAAAGCTCGATAAAGGTCTGCAAATACATAATGACATAAATTTAGGTATCACTAGTCATTTAAAAACGATTCTACAGCTCAAATTTGGCCAGTTAGTAGTTTTCAATATTGTTAATTTAACAAAATAACATTCTTAAGGAAGGGAAATGCTTGGCTTCCTGGGATTAACTGAACGTGGTTTGTTGGTGGTTGTTGTTGAAATTTACGTTGACAAAACATAACGTGACTATAACTGTTCAGTGGGTTGGAGAAAGCCCATTGAAGCGATGGCGTAGTCCATCTTTAGGTTAAAACATTGCTGAACAAAAAATTATTCTGCTGCTCTGAAGAGGTGAAAAAAACTCAACCGTTTCAATGACCACCTTGTCGCTTACGGACGAAACTAAGAGTATAGCAAAACATACCGTCACAACAAACAATTCCTTGAATATGAAATACGAAGCCCTTGATGTATATCACTCTGACCATTTCAGTTTGACGCAGCATTACCAAGTACCGAGTGACGGAGCTGCTCCACTACAAGGCATTATTAATGGTCCATCAAGACTGATTACGAAGCAATTTTAGGCTCAGCAGGTCTTTCATTGATTTGTTTTACTCTGTCAGAGCCTATATTGATACAGCCAGATAAAGGAGATGGCTATTGTCTCGGACCTCACCTGAGTTGACCACGTGATCCCGCGGTCATTCCTCATCTGTTATCTCTTATCAGCTGGGAGAGCGTATCAGGTGATAGCTATGGAACAATGTGCTTTTCACTTTCACTTACAGTTTAAAGTTTGTTGGCTTGGCCAAACTCTGTGATATTTTTAATGCTTCGTGTATAAGCAATGCTTCGAGAGAATTTAGCAATTCAGCTTTGCTACTTTCAATTTTAAATTCCTGAGTTGGTCAAAATGTGAGGTACACAGTAGTGACTTTGAGGTAAATCAGCATATAAATAAGAGGTTAATTTTCATTGATTCCGTCTTGTAATTCTTATACCTAATCTAAGGGTTGATGACGATCGTTTCTGCGACTTTGTCGCCTTCTTCAGATCCTTGTCAAGAACATAAACCTTCACTCATATTGAGGTCGTCAAAACATTAAACACGCACACATAGACAAAACGTAGGCCTATATAATAAATATTCTACTACTTTGTGGCCACAGAAGTAGTCGAATATTTATTGTTTATGTTTTTTTCTAAATGGAAATATGAGTTAAGATTGACATTCTTAACAAGCATCTAAAGAAGGCGACATAGTCGCAGAAACGATCGTTACCAACATTAGATTAGGTATAGAATCGCAAGACGAAATTAAGGTGATAACCTCTTATTTATTTGTTATTGATGAGACCACACGAAAATTAAAAATGGTAATTTAAAAAGTTTGCGTTCCAAGACTACTATCAATGGACACTTATTCTTGCAGTAAACAAAGTAAGCCCATATATATTATTTTCTATATTATTTTCGTTGCACTACAAGCAATCTAATCTAAACAATAAATAACTGTTTTTTTTTTTTTTATAAAAATTAAAAATCATAACGTTAATTTATGATTTTTAATTGTTACTTCACTGTTTTGTAATTTGTGTTAACATTTATTGTTGATAATAATTGTTATCGTCAACATTAATGACAAAAATATATTTAGTCATTGTAAATATTTCAACTCAATAAACGATTCACTTTTAAAATTTTAGAAAACTATAAAGAAAAAACAAAATAAAGTAAAATTTGCTAAGTTGGTATTAAAGGAGTACCGTAACGAAAAGCCCATCGCCAGTACTTTTAGTATTCAAATATGTACGTTTTGTGCTGAAAAATCTGTATATATTTAAAAAACCAAACTAATAACAAAACATCTTTTACATCAAATACGACTCATTAAAAAATCAGTCCATACAATAAACCAAAAAAAATAATACATTCACATCCCACTTTCGTCAACATAATTTTCACCCAAAGTAGCCATAACCTGGTTAATTGGCCACGAGCCCCTGTTGTAACAAAAGTCGGGATAAGAGACGGTGTTTGTATTGTTTGCAGGCCATTGTTGGCCACCATCAAAGGCTGGCCTCCCCTAATTATACGCGGCATCCTATTGTGGCGCCCGAACATGGACACACTCTCCTCTATACATCCCAGCCCTACACTCAACATTGCATACTGTACTGTACTGCGCTGCAGAGTGCTTCGCAGATAGTATGCGAATAATTAGTATAGAAAATATAGTGAATTTCAATGAAGCAATCATGGTTGAAACACAATAAAAAGATAATATATTTTAAAAGAATTTCACTTTGTTTTTCATAGCTTTAAGTATATTTTAATAACCATAAGTTGAATAATGCGTTGCAAACATTATAGTATCCAAACATTACCAACCCATATCACGTGGGAATTCATATTTGTATAAAACACTATTTTATGAGACTTAGTTTGTTTGAACATTAAAGAAATTCATGTCAATTAATTACGCAGGCTTTCCATTGTCATGTTAAGGTTGTGGACAGTCTTAAATATGCTGCTTAAAAGTTATAATATGCAAATATTAACACATGCTGTGTATGTGGAATAAAAATTAATTTAGATTTTGTTGTTTTATAAACACAACGTCCTTAAACACATAAGACACTGTTATATTAATTAATCACCCGACAAGCTTTTGTTGATGATAATCTATACTTATTTAATACGCAAGCAGATATTTTGTGACAATTACTCCTCCGAAACTACTAAACCGATTGTCATGTTTTTAGTGTCATTGGAAAGAGCGTAGCGTGAAGTTGTGCAGGAAACTTTCTTTTTAGGGAAATAATGAGAGAGTGAGGCCCTGGAGCCCTTTAAAGTTTCTTATTTCTCCATAAGATTAACATGGGAAACAAAAATTGTTATGAAACTCCAGCTGTTGTCAGAAATCAAAAGTGAGAAGAAGAGCATAGGTTAATTGTAAACAGTCAATAAGTTTGCTAATAAAACGGTTTGCTACAAATATTTGCTGACTTGGTTGAAGTTCGTTTTAAAATAACGCCTGTAATACTTAACAATTGCTCGAATTCGAGCAACAGGGACACTAGTAAAATAATGATATTCTAAAACAAAAATAATATCTGAGATGGTAAAATGCATAAAAATAAAAGTTCCTTGGGGTCCTCATAGAATTAAACCTGTTTCTATAAAGAACAGGATAAGGGCATCTACATACAAACTGAGATTACTTTACATAGTAGCCACACAAGGCTGAACTGTTGTAAACAACTTTAAATGGTCATTCAGTTGCAAAAGAGTGTAATTCTGGCAGTGAACGCAGGGAGCAAGATCTGCTTTGGGTGCAGCATATTTACATACTGACTCTGACAAAATATCACTTGTTTGTCATTATAAAAAACAGACATGGGGTTTGATAAGAATTAATCTTACAATTTCAACGATTAACCGCAAAAATCTCATAAAAAATTGGCCTAGTAACACTTTAAAATTTCGTAAACAACAAGCTGGCCCAAAATCCAAAAAATTATTTAAGTGCACTGACAATTAAATCTGCCACTCGTAACCTATTAAAGGGTAAGATTTTTACCAACAAGTGAAGCTACATTGAAAAATAAGGATCAGTAACTTATATGTCTTTGTATGAACAAGTCAAATATGAGTACCATTGTAAATCATAAAGTACGCAAGATAAAAAATATTCTTATAATAAAAAAAAGATAAAGTAAAAGAGACATGATAATTAAATTTACTTAAATTGACCAAAAAACAAAAAATATAATGCTATTTAGAATTAAATAATACATTGGTTGAACATTTTGGACAGGTTTAAAGGGATTCAAACATTACAGTTCAAAATGACCAAACGAAATAGTTTGCAAAATTCATTTTCAGGTGAGTTGCCTACTATTGTTGAAATTCTTGAATAAAATTATGCTCTGCACAAATATTTAAATCTAATGTTCTGTAATAATATTTGTTGAAATCATATTTTCTCTACTGGTAATAGGGAATTTATTAGACACACAGAGCATTGAAGCTATTAACTTTTTTTCAAGCATATGTACTTAGACAAATCTTAAAACTATACACATTGTTAAATATGATGTATTAATTCCAATGAATATGATTCAATTCCGATAAATCGAATCTTGACATTTTTTTAGTGCATTTTTTTTGTATTTTACTACGGCATGTCAAAAATAAATTGTTTTTTAGAAGTAAGTGGAACCTTGATATAACAAGACCCTCGATAACAGGTCACCCTTGATAACAAGTGTTCATTTTCAAATCCCCTATAATTTTTTCCCCCAAACCACATATAATTAAAAACCTTGACAAGAAGTCAACCTTGGTAACAAGTCCTATTTAATAATCCTCATGAGAGTTTTAATCATCATTATGTCAACACGGTTAATTATCTCAAAATTCCTAAAGTTTCGGTGACAGACACTAATGTAGCTTGTAATACATCTCTTAAAACATTAACTGAATTCAAACCTACAGACACAATAGAAATCATTAAACTAAACAACCCATGCTGTTGGATGGGATAAAATCCCGATCAAACTCATTAAATTGTCAGAACATATCATAGCTCCAGTTTTAAGCAAAATAGTTAGTCAAAGTTTTTTTAATGAATAATTTCCTGATAAGCTCAAATTTTCAGAAGTGAAACCTATTTTCAATAAAGGATCAAAAACAAATATACAAAATTATAGACCTATTTCTGTACTTGGTAATCTTTCTAAAATATTTGAAAAATTGATTCACCATCGCATAACTGATTTTTTGGAAAATAATAATTTACTGTCACCATCTCAATTCTGCTTTAGAAGAAATCATTCAATAACCTTGGATCTCACTAAATATGTTAACTCAGTTTCGGAGGCTCTGGATGGATTGCAAAGTGTTGCGGGGGTTTTCTGCGATCTGTTCAGGGCTTTTGATTGTGTGAACCATCAACTTTTAATCTACAAACTAAAAAACATTGGTATAAGAGAAAAGGTCTTAGGTCTTCTATCAAACTACTTACTAAATAGAAAACAGCGCACAGTAGTTTACAAACAGAACAAACGGTTTCCGTCTAGATGGTATAGTGTCCATTAAGGTATACCTCAAGGTTCTATTCTGGGACCATTGCTATTTCTGATTTTCATTAATGACCTTGATTCAAATATAACCAGTTTATTTTTGTATGCTGATGATACTAATGTCGAGGTAAAAAAAAAAATGATTTTCAGCAATTGGAAAAATCAATTAAAAACAATTGTGGATGAACTAAAAAATTGGTTTTACAAAAATGGATTTTTAATGAATAATTCTAAAACCCACTTGTTGTACTTTAAAATTAGAAATTGTGAGAAAAACAAGTTGGAGAATTAATCCTGTGGAGAGCTAAAATCAGTCAGACCCACAAGGTTCTAGGAATACACTTTGATTATAAACTAAAATGGGAAATCATATTCAATATCTGTCAAAGAAGTTAAATATGTTTAGATTTGCACTAAGTGTAATTAGTAATACAACATCAATGGATGTATGTAAAATGGTATTCCACGCCTACATGAATCAATAATTAGGTATGGAATAGTACTTTGGGGATTTCAGCCCCAAACTAAAATTCTTTTTAACGCTCAAAAATCAATAGTGAGGACTATGGCTTTAAAGATATTGGTATCTTTACACTTACAAATCTTTACATAATTGAAATAGTTAAACTAATGTTTAATGATATTAAAATTTTGTATGACTGTAAATTCAACCATACCTATCCAACACGACATCAGAACAAATAGAAATTTCCTCGGCATAGGCTTTCTTTCTAAGAAAATACTTAGAGGACTATGGCTTTCACTCTCCAAAATACATGGCAGTAAACGTTTATAATAAATTGTACAGCATTTTACTAAACAATAATTCCAAGAACTTAGCCCTTACATATTTACACAAACTTCTCTTACAAAAAACATACTACACTGTAGAAGAGTTTTTAAGGATTCTTTGTAAAATGATACGCTGAATGATAAGGTATTTTCTGTATTTATGTGATATTTTACTTCTGTCAACTTTATTAGTTTTAGTTTAGTTTTAGTTTATATTGTGACGAAACTCCAATCTTTTGTACCTTGTGCATTATAAGATGTGATGAGTTAATAAAGAATTTGAATTTGAATTTGAGTCTTATTATTGAGGTTCTACTGTACTATAGTAGAACCACAATTTTTGAAATTTGAAAAAAATACCTAAAAGCAACATAAAAAAAGTAAAGGGTGTCCACCTGTCCGGCATAAGAAGTTTACTGCTAGACATAAAATAAAAAAGTTAGCTATTGGAATACTTAAGGCTGGACACCCTGTCCTACAATGTGTATACAAACTCTCTTTCTATATTTATTCCTTAGGATGAAACAGTGAAAAAAAACAGCATATAAACATGGGTCTAGCATGCCTGGTTTTCTGTCTATCAGTGATCTTTACCGGTACATAAATATTACTATTTGGTACTGACTGATACGACCAATCTTTGTCCTAAGTATCAAACTTCTGGCACAACAATGGGGAAAAATTGTCATAACATTCGTATAGTATGGTATCACATTAATTGTTATATATCTTGGTTGCGGTATCAACCGATCTCTACTGTTGAAGTATCGTTGGATTAGAAAGACGATTTCCTGAAAACACATAGTTTCCTCTTAATAGTTTTTTGTAGAATCCCTTGCCTTAAAGATATTTAATTTAGAATACCAAACCAAATAAAACCATCAGAACTTACCTTATCAAATCTCTTTTTTGAAGCAGGAAGATGAGCCTTCTGTAATGCACTTTCAGAAGCCATGCGTTGGAATTTTTGCATGCATTCCTTAACACTAATTTTGTTCTCTGGATCACTTTCCTAAAATAAAACAAACACAAATCAATAATGTCCAAACCAATATTATCTTTACACTAAATATAATCTGTGAAGTGATCAAGTTAGTGAATGTGCACTGAAAAAATAATCCAGCAAAATAACAGATACTGATCAAATGAGGATTTATAGAAGAAACAAGCTCTTACAAATATATTATCTATAGTGTAATATTGTATAGTGTTACTTATCAAAATTACATTTTAAAAATACATATACACACATTTTGACATCTAATTTTACCACTCACACGCATATAATTTCAAGCAACCACAACGACTTACATAAACAAGGACCACACAACTATTTAAACTCTTTATCAACATCACAAACTATTTTAAGATTCCCACTGTTCTCTCAAAGACGATTGAAACACAAAGGAAATATCAAATTTCATATAGATGGTGAGGGTTCATCATGGCTTGGGAGGGAGGTTGATTGATGAAGACTACGATGACAGGAGTTTGGTAACAAGAAACAATGCAGAGGTTCAACAGACTAAGAACAATCATAAAGACCATTGTCAATGCCGTGGCTACAGCTGTCACCATCAACACACTAACTCAAACATTACCAGTTCATTGGTTGGGGACTGAGAAACTTCATATGTTAAGAGTTCACATGATGAATGTAAAGTCAGAAAGTCTATTTGGGAAAGCCTATTTGTAGAGAAATAAAAAAAGTAAAAAAAAATATGTCAAATAACACTTGTAATAATATACAGTCGAACCTCTATAAGACGAACGTCAAGGGGTAGGCGAAAAATTCTTATTATCGAGGTATTCTTAATGAAGAGGTTAGTTTTATCGGGGTTTAATACTGCTGTTATTCGTCTAATAGAGGTTTCTCCTCGCTCTGAGACAATGACTGAGGAAGGATGAAGGATGAGTGGGTGTTTCATGTTGGGACAAGCTTCGTTTTGTTTTGAAAACTACGTACTATGGATGTTAAGATCATGAGAAATTTGTGTTATAATGTTTGCTTTCGGCTTGTATAGGTTTTGTGCTAATAATATTTGTTGTATAGAGGTCAAGCAGTCCTAGCCCATTTAAAAAAGAAATTCGTCTTATGGAGGGTTTTAACCTAATAACTACGTTGTGTAGAGTTGTTTTTAGCATTAACCTTTAAGAAAGTTCCAAGGGAATTTTTAAAAATTTGTTTTATCAAGGACTTGTTTTATCAAGGATTTGTTTTACTGAGGTTCGTACTAAAGATGTTCAACCGTTTTTACACTTATACTGTTTACTCACAAAATGTTAAATACATAAGGGAGATGGTAAGTGGTGTTTGGACACTCCAATTGAAATCAATCACCACTTACCATCTTTCATATGTATTTACCCTCTTGTGAGTAAACAGTGTATGTGTAAATATGTTATAAGAAGAGTTATTTGAAGTATTTTTGTACTTTCAGGTATTTTAATAGCACATACGATGCTGACCAAGAAGTTATTTAGAAATAAAAATTGAACATTAGCAGATAGATATGTTATTCAATTTTGATAAAAGCATTTACATTCCACAACGGATACTAAGAACAATCATTCAGAACAATGCCACAATCATAGCTATAGTCCCTCAATGTCAATAGACTATTCATTATTGGCTGTAGAAATGACACACTATCTGAGAGTCTTCAATATAAAGTAAAATCAGTTCAATCATTTATTTTGCAAAACGAGTAGGAAGTAAAAGGTTATTTCAAAATTGTTAATAAAATGGAAAAAATTAATTGAATTTTACATGCAAAGGCAATGAAGAAAAGAGTAGGTCATGCTTTTATAGTAGAAACAAGCTACTTAATGCATAGATTAAGGGCATAAAATATAAGTTTTTTATTTTAAAAAAACTCTTATGCTCACATTGTCAATAAAAATAAAATGATCAAAGATTCCAAAGTGTGAAAAAGCAATTAAGGTTTTTTAGGTTGCATACATTATGGATCGGATTTGAAAGATGAAGGTGACATGTTTCCTACCTTGGTGCGAGTGACCAGTGCAACTTTTTCTAATCAGTGCCACTTGTAAGCATTGAAAAACACAAAAATAAGAGTATTTTGATTGTAAGGTAATTTTTAAATTTTCAAAATCTCAATTAAGTGAAACTAACTAGTACATTTGTATGTGATTGTTAAGCAAAAGATCAAATTTATGGCAGAAAACATAGCTTGAAACGATTTTATGCTTCTCAATTAATTTGTTAAATCACACGACAATAAAAAAATGTATTTGTAAGATTCCATTTTCATATTCACAGTTATAAGTAAGAAATAGATTTTAAAAATTATTTCACAATGTGCATAATAATAGCAGAAATTTTTTCTTTAAGCAATGTGTTATGTTTTTAACAATAGAAAAATTCAAACACAGAACATTAGAGCAATAATCTACGATCCTATTATAGTGTTTAAGTTTTAGTTAAGTAAGAAAATAATATTTTTTAGATATTTTTTGGACAGGATAAACCTTTTTGCATTTATAACAATAGTTAATTGAAACGCATAACATTAGAACATTTCATTTGTTTGAACCCATTTCAATTTACAAGTCTCACAGTTTAATTGAGTTTTAAATTAATTGAATTAAAGTGATAGTAAAATTGCACATAATTAATTTATTAGCAGGTTGATAAACCACACATAACGCTTACCACAAAGGTTAAATCAAACACAAACACAACCCCTGAACACGTACACTGTGTATATTCTATCGAAAACACACATCACATATGGCGACTCAGTTTAGGCTCACAGCTGCAAGATGTTAAATTTGTGTACACAATTAGGTCACAAACTGATGAGCATTAATAACCATCCACTACACTCTATACTCTTTACTGAGCAAGACTCGTGTTTGGAATATACTCCTAGGGGCTTGCGGAAGTAAACAATTATTCAATTCTATTGTAATTTATCTGACTTATAGTTTATCAGAATATTTATTTATACAACCTACCTAGTTATCAGACTAGAAAGAGTTTAGCAACAAATAAGTCAGTGGATGGACGCTGTTTCTTTATTACAAACTGAATAAATAGAAAGAAATATGATACCAATGCATTTAAAGAATCAATTTTACTTATGGGTAGATTGTTAAAAAACTGTTTTTTTGCAGGTTAACTTGAACTTAACTCTAAATATAATTTACTACAACCCAAAGTTAAATTCTGGAAAAAATATATTTAAAAATGTCCCTGACACAAAACATATACAAAATATAAATATAAAGTAGAATCTGGATAGGAAGTCGCTCACGGAGATTATAAAATAATACTTTTATCAAAGATTATAATTTATTAGACCATTTGCAATAGCATGTTATTGATTAGTTAGATTTATCTCTATTTTATGCAGAAAAACTATTTGTAAGTTTTACAGGTAGTGATTTTATTTATTTTTATTTTTTTAACTTTATTTTAAAATAATGCCATAAATAGTAGGTATATTTATAGTAATTTTACTAGATTGTAAAATTACTCATTTCAACCCAGCTAAAGTACAACCCAAAATGTGCGAGGGTTGAAAAGACACTATTTTGCCCATGTGATAAACTATTATTTTCGCCTGATTGCAACATTATTTAAAAAAATTACTTTTCATAGAAAAAAATTTGAAGGTTTTTTATCTAAAATTGTTTGTGCTTTGAAGAAATTGAATAGGTTTATCTTACAAATAAATAATTTGTAGTTGACTTAGTAAAAAAAAACATTAGTTATATGAAGAGTTTGAACAGACCCAAACATGCAATTAAACACAAAAATAAGCAACTCACATCAACTTCCGCCTCCGCTCCAATGGTGGTGGGTCGCCCCTGGACCTCTGGTGAATTCTCCTTGTTACTACCAGTGCTCTTCTTGCGCGGAGGTACAGGCGGGGCATCACTGACGGGTGTAGGTGGAGGCGGAGGACGGTACGGGGGAGGCTGCCGGGTAGGGGAGGTTGCTGACGTAGCACTGTCCAAGGAGTCCTGAGACACAGAGTGAGCCATGGACCGTTTATCTCCCAAGGAGTACAGGGAGGACATGGAAGACGATGGGTTCAAGTCAGGAGTGGGAACAGGACTGAACTGGTCGTGGCTCTGGATACTCGGGGTGCGATACTTCTTCTTCAACACCAGGTATTTTTCACCCTGGAAAAGAAAAAACTTTTGAAATGCTTTATCACTTGTTTAATGACTTGATTATTCTACTGTTTATTATTATACGTGTTTAACCCTATGCTAGACATATCTCTTCCAATTGAAGACAACAAGACCAGTACAAGGAGCGTTACAAGTCTCAACATTCTTCAATATAGATAGTCAAAGTCCCTAAAGACCTGGTGGCAGCAATACAAATCTTTAACAGCCTACTTGAGGACATATGAAAGTATCAAATTTAAAACCTCTATGAAGGCAAAACCTATAGGCCTATGTATGCACCAAAAGACTTTGATGTAGTAGACTACCACTTGTCCAACTCGCTGGTCATTCCATTACTATATGCTCTAGCCAGGTTTAGAATAAAAATGATCGTAGATGAATTGTGCTACCGACAGCTCAACACATTACATCATGCATTGCATCATTGTGCTGATGTAGATTACTTAGTGTTTAACCAAGCAAACTAAATAGTTATTTGTGTAACTAATGAGCAAAGTGGCACGTTGCTGCACACGAGAGCAATGTTTACGAGAGGTATGATCTTGAGTGCAGCAAAGGCCTTTTGCACTCGTGTTACACATTATATTTTTCCTACAGTCACTATAAAGCATATAAATCATTAGTCTTTCAAACACTATACAACACGTTTTTACGTTCAGCTGGCAACACAAATAGGTGCCCTAGAGAAAGTCGTCCCCAGTCCGTATCACTCCGCTATTTTTTTCCTCGGCAAGCAATGTGCTCCGCGACTTGAGAAAATAGTTCCGTATGTTTTTGTAATTTGCAGTGGTTTCCGCGCCTAAAAATATGCTTTAAAGGTATTTTCTTGTTTATTAAGATCGTAGGAATGTTTTAAAAACGTTTAAAAGAAAAGTCTAGAAAGTTCAGAAATACCGAAAAGAGAACATAAACTATAAACACGAAATGACAGGTTAAATTGTAGTTATAATAGTCAATCAGCTACTCATAGTATTATTTTTCTTTAAGTGTTGCCAACCTATTTCCAAGCGTACACGGATTACGTGCATAATAGAACCACGCTGTTTTGTGTTGTTTCGTTGGAATCCTGATGTGCGCCAAAGTATAAACCGTACAACAAAGTTATGCAGCAATTAGCAGCTTTCTGTACTATAAACAGTACAAGGAAGCCAACTTTGTCGGGTGACTGTAGGAAAAAGACTATTGTACACTATATATGGATGAATTGAATCAACTAGCAGGAAGAAAACAAATGGAGAATAGTTATTTGTGTAACTAATGGGCGAAGTGTAGTGGTGGAAATCACCGAATGAAAATAACCGAATCATTCGGATATTGAGAGTCAACAGACTAGTTCGGTTATTTTATCCTGATTCGGTTAAATTAGTCTAACCGAGCACTTCGGTGATTTTAACAAAAAGTTTGTCAGTTAAATTTATTTTACGATTATTTTATTTTTACCTTTTTCATGTAATACCTATAAATTATTACCATCAGGTAAAACTAGTTGTTGCTTGGAATAAATGTTTGAACTAAAATTGATTCTGCGATTCATTCGACTAAAAATCACCGATTGACGCCAAACGACTAAATCCTATTCAGTTTCTCATAAGATAAAAATTAGTTGTGGTTTGGGACAGTGACTAATGACTAAAATTGCTTTGGTGATTCATTCAACTATAAATAACCGATTGACACTAAAAATTACTGATTTATTATTCGGTCATGGAAACCAATCGGTTATCCCATCACTTGTGAAGTGGCACTTTGCTGCACACATGAGAAATGTTTACGCACAAGCCATAGGCGAGTGTGGAAAGTTTCTCTAGTGCAGCAAAGGCAGTTTGCACTCGCATTACACATTATATTTTTCCTACAGTTACTATAAAGCATATAAATATTAAATAATTAGTCTTTCAAACACTGTACAACACTTTTAGTTAGGTTAAATCCAAACATTGAACGAAATGAGAAACGCTGCACCTGCTGATCGTAGTCGTAATATCTTTAAGTGTTGCTAACCTATTTCCAAGCGTAAACGGATTACGTGCATAATCAAAGTACCCTGTTTTGTGTAGTTTGGTTGTAATACTGGTGTGCGATAAAGTAAAAACTGTGTTATTTTGGTTGATTCAAGACAAGTTGACTCAAAGATAATAAATTTATAAAAAATTGTTGTTCTCCCCGTGCCTCGCCACAGGGGGAGAGCGCAGAGAAGATTTAGTGATTCTTCCCTGCCTTTTTTCGGGGAAGTTTCACAGCAAGACCTTTCATTCAAGTATGCAACTGATTGGTATGCGGCTTATGGTTTTTTCAAAAGTTCAAATTCATCCTAGCTTTATATATAGATACTAGTGCACCTGTTGCTCGAATTCGAGCAATTGCAAAGTGTTGCAGGCGTTATTTCAAAACCAATAACAGTAATAATTTTAACTCAAAGTCAATCACTCCACTCCAGTTGTTAAAACTAAAAACGAAGGCTCTTGTGTGTATCATGTGTTTACTATCAACAGCTGTTTTAGAATGCAATTAATACAAATGATTTGTCTGTTTAAGTAAACAAAATCTTTTCTTTATAAGAAATACGTTGGGATTTTGATGGCCTGTGGGGCAAGGCCTGAGATTATGTAAAATGTAATCTGTCACTTTTATTATATTCTTAAAGGTTACATGGGAGTATAGTATAGAGTGAACACAGATGTACTACTAATTTACCATGTAATGAGCATCATTAATTGAAAGCCTAGAGACAAATAGTACCTAGGTCCAGTACTAAACATGGAAAGACAATTAGACCGCTCTTTGCAGAACAACCTGAGGTTACAACTCAGTATAATGACTGATGTTAGTGTGAATTAATAGTTGGTCAAAATTTAAAAAAATAGTAGTTTACACAATGATTGCGTAAAGATAGCATTAAAGACACAAGTAGAAATTTAAGGTACGAGAATTGGCGAGTGCCTTAAAACATTAAAGCAAAAAAGATATGTCAAATAACAATTATAATAATATATTTACACTTATACTGTTTACTCACAAGACAGTAAATACATGTACATGATGGTAATTGGTGATCAATTTCGATTGGACATTCCAGTCATCATCAGACCCAAAAGGCGAATGTTATTAAAAACCTCTAAGAGTGGCGTTAAGACTATTTATGGAGTTGCATTACTTAATCTACAACAGTCTTTTTAATTACTAACAATTACTACTCATAATTTCTAAAAAAGAGAGGTTATGGTCTTCGTTTATAACCAATCATTGCAACGGACAGTGATGTAATAAAAAATTTTACTAAACACTAACTGCACCTCTCTATAACAATTAAATTGGCCAAACGGCTGATTAGTTGACGTTTGAAGCTTTACAATTTTACTTCTTCTATCTCAATCCTTGAACCTCATTGGTCCGTTATTTGTGTTGTTAAGTAAAACAACAATGCTGTTAAGTGAATCTCTTCAATACTAAGAACTGAACTGAAACGGCTACTTTAAAAAACGGTCGTAGGTAAAAACATAAAAATGTTTAAAGTAATCCATATTTTGACCAGAGAGAATTATTAGGTGAAATCTCAATGATTGTGAAAACAACATAAATGCACTTTGTTTTTCAACCCTGTAATAGAGACCTAGCCCCCCATAGGTAGACTCGTAGGCAGTACGTATAACAAATGGACACCACTAACAATTTGTATTGTATGAATGGACTCGGTATGAATGGATTCGACTATCTTGTATCTATAGATATCATCAAGTGACATATATCAATCCAGAGCCTCACTGCCACTGCCTACACCACTTCAGACCACACACCATTGTTCAACTAGGATTTGCTACCGGCCGCTACACACTACATGGTGATCAATTCCTGGGATGGTGTGGTCGTACTAGGAGTAGGAGAGACGTGTTACTAATGTTGCCTACACAAAAGAATGAGTTTAAAGAGAATAATTCTTTTAAAATAAAGACTGGTATTGATAACTTGATTCATTTTAATGGGAATTAATTGATAGGGTATAAGCTTGTGGTTGGTTTTATGGTAAGATGTGGATCAAGACTGATTTTTGACAAAAATACTTCAACCTCATTTTAAAATGTTTCTTTGTCGTAATCACAATAATTCCAAGAAACATCTTTCGATTTTAATGAAATTTGGTACAAAAGTATAAAAAACTAAGTTTATTCAAACAAGTTCGCTAACCAAGGTGATTGGACAATGGGAACAGAGTTATACGGGATGAAATAGGTTCTTTCCGTATTTGATACTCAATACATAAAATTTCTTTTCAAAATAATTTTTTGTAGAGCTTTTAAAACAACAAACAATTTGATATATTAAAGCAATGTTGTAGGTAACCAAAACTGGTTACGAAATAAATTCCAAGAAAATGTACATTTTAAATTCTTATGTTTTTCTCATGAAGAATTTAGTAAACAATTTGGGTTTGCTTGTTTATGGATGTATTGTGTTCAAACAGGGCAATTATATTTCAAATATAATATTACATTTTACTAGTCCGTAAAATAAGTGTTTACCCAACAAATATAGTTGTTCCCGTGCGAGACAAAGTCAAGAGCGGGATTAAAATACGGGTAGAGAAAACACATATTGGACGAGTAACATACAATATTTTTCTCCATACTACCCTAAACTAACCTAACAATTTAAAATACCCTCGCTGCAGCAAACCTGCAGACTAAGCGAATTGACATTTACCTGGCTGGATTTCTACTAAAATGTTCCCTAAAAATTGTCAGATTTATTTCCTATTTCATTAACATTAATTTTAGTGAGTACCTAGGTTTGCTGCTGCAGGGAAGATATTGAGATGTGTTTTTTATTGCATTGTCGATAGCTTAGTATTAAATAAACAAAATTTCCAAATATCCATAAACAAGCAAACCACAACAGTTTATTTATTCTCCATAAGAATAACATGGGAATTTTAAATTTACAATTTTTTTAAATTATCTCCGTAACCGTTGGGCATACAACAACGCTTCAATATACAAAATTATTTCTTTTTAAGCTCTACAAAATGTTTTGGAAAGAAATTGTGAAATTTTGTGTTTTTAGTGTCAAAAATGGGAAAACCCAATTTTTACCCCATAAACCCCTGTTCCCAGAGTCCGATCATGCGAAAACCTCGTTTGAATAAACGTAGGTTTACACGTTTGTACCAAATTTTATCAAAATCAGATCATTTTTGTTCAATTTATCCTGCTAAATGACGTATGAATTTGAACAAATAGTGTTTTTGGCCTCTGGGGTCATCAAAACGAAAAAGTAAATCGGACCCGGGTCCAAGTCATACAATGAGACCTACGGTAATAGATTAATCCCTTTAAGCGAAATTCGCTAAAACTGTACAAATCCATTATATATTCCCAACGACCAAAGGACTTAACAATCACTATTCATAACCTCTGAGAGAGGGTATGTTTTTTACGCCACACTACATTATTTTGACGAACTTCCCAAGCAAGGATTTAGTCCAGAAAACAGCTGTTTGCCGCCAGCTTATTCAAATGGGGTTTCATTTCGTAATACTGTTCTGCAATGAATTTTACCGGACACCAATCAGCTGATTATACTGTATTTGTGTGGCAATGATTGGTTATAAACAAAAACATAACCTCTCTTAGAGGTTATGACTGGTGATGTTTAGTCCTTTAGTTGGTGGAAATATATAAGGATTTGTACGAATTAAGTAGTATGGCGTAAACTATCGTACGTATCTCGTCCAAAATGTGTTTACCGGACTCGTATGGTAATCCCGTACTCGACTTCGTCTCGCACGGGAACGACCACACTCGTCCGGTAAACACTTATTTTCAGGACTAGTAACGTAATATACTATTACAGCCAGTCATTTTAATTTTAATCAGTTGGTGTCCTGTAAAAATGCATTACAGTACTGTAGTATGTAATGAAATCACATTGGATATTTATTTTTATTTACTTAGTGCACAGAGAAGTAATATAAATAATATATAAGTATATAAGTAATATATTTATATTACTTCTCTGTGCTTAGTGGTTTTTTATAAACAAAACAAATATTTGGATAAAATTCAGTTTTTCATTCTACGTGTAAGAAACATGCTTTTTCTACGTAAATTTAAGTGCAATAAAAATATCAAACAAGGTTAGAGAAACATAATTTTATTATTAATTAATGGTAGTTTCAACCAAATGTGAAGTGATTAATCTTATAGTAGAAAAGCTAATTAACTCAAAGATTTAGCGGAATTCCTTAAGAGAAAAAGTGATTGCCATAGTCGTCGGCATGGTAAAATCTAGACTTGGAACCAATTGTCTTAATTGCAATATTCTATACGTTATCAACACTTCTTACCTCTGTTCCTTTAACAACCTTCTCCCCTATAGTCGGATTAGTATTTGAACTGCTCCTACCCCCCATTATAATGATTATAAAAAACTTCAATGAATCACATGGATAAAAACTAGCTATGTAGGGAACAAAACAACCACTAATACCTCAATACACTGTACATTGCAAGTACATAACTCAATCTTATCTTGTACCCACTCTTGTCTAATCAATACAATGACATCACAATTTACTTTTTGGGTCCAAACACTGAACTTATTTGCTTCTCACTACAGTAGAGCCTTGATAGTTCAACACTTAATGGACTAAGGGGGTGTCGAACTATACGGAGTATATTGGATATTTAAACAGAGGGAGTGTTACAACTTACATCTCTACTGTGCATTCTTTAATGTATAAAATATTTTGTAAATCAACTGCTTTTCACTTTGAAAGTTTAAATTTTTTTTTAATTAATGGGGTGGTTAAAATTGAGTATAAGTAACCTATTGAGTTTACTAACTATTAGTAACGAAAACAATAAGAAAGCTTTAGTTATCCTACTGATCTCGGTAAGCCCGTCATCAGCCGCCGTCGACATGTCACGTCCTCACGGTCCGAACTACCTAACAGTTGTACTAGCGAGTGTCGAACTATCAAGGTTCTACTGTAAAATTTTTTTTGCCTTTGTGTTCTAGGTGATGTAGTATATAAATTAAAATAACGTGGACTAAATTAATTTTGTATATGATAAGCATAAACCTTTGATTCTCACCTCCCTCTTCATTTCTACCAATACTAGTACAAGTACCAAACCTTTTTAAATCTTGTTCCATATCCATAGACTGTATAAACAAACTAGAGCCTTTCTATTCTTGCCTTATGGTTGTTTGGTGAAAAATTTGCTTCCAAAATTTGTTTAGAGCCTATGTGATTAGGATTAAATTAAAAATTAATAAGATTGTTAAATGATTCTGAAAAATAATGAGACACTTACATTGCTTGAAAGTGGTAATTTAGTCAAATGTTATAAAATTGTCGGGGCTGAACCACAGGTCTGACAAAAGTGAATATTCAAAAATATATGTACCTACATAAAAAAAATGTAAATGTAAAAAATGTATGTTACTATAGCCACCATACCCGTGCTTCGTAACGGGAAGAGAACGCTTAAGAGAATAATTATTATTCCATAGATCTGCTGTATGTAGATAAACTTTTAGTAATTAATCCACTACAATTATTAGGTAACTTAAAATATTAACTGGCTACTTTTGTTTCCCAGACATAATTTTTTGGGAAAGAAACCATACAAATTCAATAGGTGTTTATAACAATTTTTATAAAGTCCATAAGTTAATGAATTATACACTTAAAAAAAACCTCCTTATTCACACACTATCAAAAATCTATATAATTAAAACGCTACATGAAACTTTGTCGGTTGAACTCCTCCGCCATTTCTTAACCGATTTTATCCATTGACGTCTCATTGGAAAGAGCGTGTCACGTAGATTTGCAAACTGGCCTTACATTTTTGAAAAAGTCCCTTGGGCTCTGCTCCAGTGGCTTTGAAAGTACCAATGTTATCCTTATGAAGAACATAATTGTTTACATTTTGATCAGCTGTATAATTTAATTGCTGTTATTTATTTTTCGATTCAAAGTCTTTTAAACTCATCGGAAATTATGATGACTTTTATTTGTTTTTAAATAACTACACTTTTTTTCAACGCCAGTGGCATTTCACGAGAGAGTCACAAGAGAAATGTTTAGTAGGTACTTCTTACTTTACAGTACTTCTTGCTCGATTTCGAGCAACGTGCTATTGCAATGCTATTGATCATCACAGAATCAAATTGTTTAGTTGAAACAGCTGTTAAGATTCTTTAATTCCATTTAAATATGAGTACTCATAAGGTTATGGGAAACTCCAGAGCCACTGGGGCGGAGCCCTTTGACGGATCTGCACCAAACTTAAGACAAACCATCCTTGAATAATGCTTGATAATGCCAGAAAGTTTCATTACAATCTGTCAAAGCGGTTTCGGAGTCCATAACGTTCAAATATATATACAAACTTTATCTTTTATAAATATAGATACCTAATAGATTTTGTTTAAGATTATTGTAATTGCAACCTGAATTTTAAAAATTGCAATAAACTTGTTGTTTTGAAATAAAATTTAAAACAGGCCTAGTTGGGACACAATTTTATTTTAAAATATGTAATTTTCTTACAATAACCAACGATTTAATGGTTGCAATATTGTTCCAAGTTAAAATGTTGTTTCCTTTATCCGGTAACTTAGCTTTGAAGGCAAACCTTTATTTTTGTAAATCGTACGTTTTATGGCTGAATAGGCTGGCCCACACTAATCAATCCTTAAAGCGATAGTGGCGGCGTAGGCCTATACAATAACTTAGAGAAGAACAGAGCTAATCGCCAGAGTTCCCTTGCGACCAAACAGCCTTCAAATAAAATATGCACCCAAGTTTGTGAGTGTCATATAAATCCAACCTAAATATTAGTGTTCTGAATAATACATTGACTGACTTAAGCTATATGATACATGATAAGTACATAGGGTAACCCTTACCTCATCACTGCGTACAATGGTTGCGACTGTGTTGACAATCTCCTTGAACTCATTGCGAGCTTGTACTGAAACAGAAATACAGGTGTTAAACAGCCACTTAGTTGGCAAGTAGCAAACAAACACAGTAGCTACAACAGACAAGAGCTAACACAATCAGCAACATGACGTTATTTAATACACATGAAAGGTAATGTAATTTATCTTTAGATCTAACGCATCTAAATAAATTTGTTTGTTTAATACTGGGACCAAAAAATAATCTTACAGGTTAGGTTAGTTAAATCTACCCTATGTATAGCACAGTGAAAAACTAAGTGATATCAGTGTATCTACACGACCAACACAAAAATTCAATTAAATCTTGCTATAACACAACAAAATTTGTGTTTTATCCATGAATTAAAAAAAAATCCTGTTCCATCCTGATATATCTTCTTCACATTTCATGATACAATAGCTCTTAACCCTAATATATCTACCCTAATTATTTAAGGTTTCGGGTTCGCTTATCAGAAAAGCTGTAAAAATATAAATCAGGCGTCAAAGCGTAAAGTCCCGTTTCATCCCGCATTCCTTTATTCCCACACATACTATGAGTGTAAGTTTTCGGGATAAAAACTCTGCATATGGAAACACTGAGTAACATACTTAAAGAATGAAGGGTGAAGGAAAATTTAAAAGAAGTCTAAGAGTGTACTGGATTTAATTTGTAGCCAAGCAAATAACTGTTTAAATACATTTAACATTTTGTGGTTTCTGAAGAACTTTCAGGGCCCTAGTACTCTTAAACGTTTCAAACTGCACCTTTAATAGTAGGCCAACTTTAAATTGGAAAATACTTGAGTATTTTATTTTACATGGATCTACAGATCAATTCCCTGATGCGCAAGGCCTTCCCTAAGCAGGCTTCGTCAAACTGGTCGCTTATTATTCTATAAATACATCTTTATTTTACCATCTTTTTATTTTGTACAACTGGCATTTTTATTGAAGAATCTTACACGCTTTTAAAGAAAAATGGTCCAAACCTCTTGGGAATTTTGTGGATTTCCTTTCCGCTCACAAGTCCAAGACGCTAACCTCCTCAAGTTGGGATTTTTGTAGCTTCCTGGTTTATCACATTTTTACATTTCTCCAATGTTAAAGGCAAGACGTTGTTTCAAGATGAGATTAGTATTTTTTTCTCACAACGGAAATAATTTAGAGGTATTGGCTTACGGATCAATATCAACAAGACAAAATATTCACTGCAACAGGAATGCTATAGAGGTAAAAGAAAAGGTGTTGGCCAAAAGGCTCATGACTTGGTTGATGCAACAAAGAATAAAAGTAGGCTACACAACATTAAATTAAATGGAGATGGCCACATAAAGCAGCCTTTAACCAGAAAAATAAATGCATCTGGGAGCGTTTTTTTGTTTGTGGCGACAAATACGCTCAGCATGTTACGTATCTTACGGCACTGGCCACACTAGGCGACAAGTCGCTCCCTCACACACCCAATTCCTACACTGTTTTCAGCTTTAGTCTAGCAATGGTAAGGTATGGCAAATATAGAGTAAAAACAGCCTACCAACATTTTCATCGATGAAATAAGCATGCGGAAATGAGATGTATCCTTTAAGGATTAAGTTGGCTTATCTTCTCTTCTGTCCGAATAGGAATGCAAAACATGTTTTAAGGAATTCCACTCTATACATATGTGGTTCCTCTTCCTTTTTGATATCCAATAGGCTTAAATATATTTAATATTTTAGCTACAATAGCTCTTTAAAGTAGCTGTTTCAGTTCAGTTCTTAGAATTGAAAAGTTTCACATAACAGCATTGTTTACTTCCATAACAACTTTAACAACATAGTTTTACTCAAAACAAAACGAGTAACGGACCAATGAGGTTTAAGGATTGAGGGAGAAGAAGTAAAATTGTAATGATTCAAACTTCAACTAATCAGCTGTTCAGACCAATTTAATTGTTGATTGGTGCAATTAGTGTTTGGTACAATGTTTGTTGCATCACTGTCGGTGGTAATGAGAGGTTAGGGCCTAAACAAAAACATATAAGTTAGGCTAACCTTTCTTAGAAGTTATGAGTAGTGATATTTAGTAATTAAAACACTGTCATAGGTAAAGTAGTGTACGCGGGTTGCGTTAAAGACACTCGTAGAAGTTTTTAAGGCACTCGCCAAGGCTCGTACCTTAAATTTTCTACTAGTGTCGTTAACACTAGGCTATCCCTACGCAATCGTTGTGATTAAACTACTGTAACACTAGCCTACTATCGTGATGATGGGATTTTATTCGCCAACCGATAAATTGTGTTTGTTGAACGTGAAATCACTACCTCTTTTTCTGGTTGAATACTTATGAAAAGAGTTCAATTTTGGCAATCCTTCACTAATGAGACGATGGTGAATATAACCGATAGGCGACAATATAACATAATAACGCTGCAAGGTAAAATACCAAAACTCTATTTAGGCCTACTGGTACGATAAAATAGTAAACTGAAATGTTGAAATTACCTTCTTTGGTCACCTACAGCGACCAGGTCACTAGATAACTTAAAAAGTCGCTAAGTGTGGCCGTAGCGTAAAAATTAATCAATTTTTCCACCACGCCTAGATAGTTTTTTTCTAGGTCCAGTCAGTAAGAGCCTCAGTGTAGTTAGGCTAGCGATTGATTATTGCGCCTCCTTACAAAAGTTTCTTGCGGAGTAAAAAGTTGTTGTGCTTAAAACTAAACCTTTGACAACTCAGTAACACTAGCAAAATAAAATGCAGTTAGTGGAACACACACTAACAATGAAACAGAACAACACATAAACACGAAATGGAATGAAAATTGAAACTTTAAAGGCGATAAGTTACCAACAGGAAAAAAGTTTCATTATAAATTAGAAGCTATAAGTTATAGGCTACTACACCAAGATAATTTTTGGGTACCTAACAGTGTGGATCATGCACACATCTTTAAAGGTTGCAAGTTAGACCAATGGTTTGACTAAAAGAACGATTGATTATGGGCCCATCTCTCTGCAATTAATCAAGAGGGTTAAAGAACCTACAATGTTTCAGACTGTTCATGTTAAGATTGTCCAGCGTTTTTTGTTTACTGATTTCTTGCAAATCTATGTTAAGGTTATGTCATATAATGAAGTATGTTAGCCTAGATTTTCTTTGGTTTTACTTAGGCGTAGTAAGTTTGTTTTGCTTGATCACCCAAATCAATGGAAACATTTTATGTTTAGCCTACTTTAAATGTAGTACTATGCACAATAAATGTAGGTCTTACATAGGCCCTACAAGCTAGTGAAGGACACTAGGTTATTTAGGCTGGGTGGAATATTGTGTTATTGGGATAGGCTATAACTTAGAGATTAAGGACATTTTTGACTCAGTTGACTGGTTACTCAAGGGACTAGATTAATACAACTAACTCCTTACTATAACTAACTTTGGTGATAAATAAAAAGGGAACTAGGTCTATTGCCTGTTTTGAGGTTACATCTATGAATTCTTAAAGAAATGTTACAAAAGATTACCTCTTGTGTCTGGATTGGTGAGTATAGGTTTGAAATGCTTGACGAGGTCATGATTGGTCACTTTTCCACCTTTTAATAACATAAAATCGCGAACTGCTTCTAATGTCAACTCATTAGAAGACATTTTCACAACACGAAACAAAGTAAATAAATCCAAATCCAACTAAATTTAATTGACTTCACCCAACAGCTGAGTTTAGTAAGCTTAAGCTATCAGTTTCACTCCACAGGTGTAGTGGAGTGAAACAAACTGGATCGATTGAGTTCGTTCGATGTTCCGTAAATCCTTCCTCATTGTCAGACGGAGTGGCTGAAATCATATTAACGCTACAGGTGTTTTAAGCGATTTACCAACCAGGGAATAATATGATATAAGGTCTCATGGTAAAACCTAGATCGGGGACCGGTTTACTGTTTCATTTGGAGTTCCCCAAAGTCCAAAAACACCATCCGTTCAAGTTCATATATGTGTCCTTTGTATAACATTTGCATCAGCAATCAGATATTCTGACGTCACTCGGATTGCAAACAAAAGATTACCTGATTGTAACTGTCAAATTAGTATGTATTTGTTTCGATTTTTTTTTTTTTTTTTTAACAAGTAGGGCCTATTTATTTACAATCTATTCTATACTAGAATAATAAGTAAATTTAATAACCATTTTAACATGGGTTAGATACACTCCATCAAGTGCACTAACATACAAAAACTTTTAAAAAGTTTAACTAAAAACGATGTGGAAGGTCTATTGGATTAACTCTTTTGAGCCTATATGTAGCTTCACTATTGTCGAGGAGGTTGACTGCCAGGAAATTTGGATGGGTTTCTAATTTTCTTTGGTATTTTTCACTTCGTTTCTTTATTTCTTCTTTAACATAGGGTAATTTTGTATCTTGATGAATTACTTTATTTGTGACAAACCAATTAAGGTGCTTGTAAAATTTTTCTCAGTGTTTTCGATTGAAACCTTTGAACTACATATTTCTATGTTTGAGTTGGAAGTGGTTCCCCAGAGTTGGATACCGTAGGTCCAAATAGGTTTCAATATAATTTTGTATAAAAGTAATTTATTTTCAACAGATAATTTTGAATTTCGACCAATGAGCCAATTTAAGGTAAATGCACCAGTAGCTGACAGTGCTCCAGAAGCTGACAGTTTGAGTTTCTTTACATTATAATGTGGTCTCTTAAAAATATTTACACATGATTGCATTGTTAGAAGAACATATGTTTATTCCTGATTTGATTACAAAAAAATCTGTGAAATTTAGCACATACTCGCTGAATGGTGGTGGTTTGAAAGCAACCCTGTCTGTACACATCACATTTAGTCGATTCCCTTAATGAAACTGTTAAGAAGGTAAGTTTGGTTTTTTGTCATTTCGCAAAATTTCTTAAATATTATTAATGGTTAGGCTCATTATTTTTATCAATTATACCTTTGTTGACAATTTCATGATAAAATTGGGGTTTTAGGGGTTTTGGATTTAAAATTATATCAATGTCAGGCTTTGGTACACAAAAGCCATACAAGTTCCAATAGCTGACAGGGGATATTTGCTACTTGCACAATATTAAATTAGTTTTACCCATTGAAATTTGCATGCTTTTTATAATTTATGTAATCTCACATTTTTATAAAATGATTTTAATTTTTTAATTAATGAGCCAAATATATTTAAAAAATTTATATTTTTTTAAATATATATAAAATATATATATATTTTTTAATGTAAATATTTTTATTTTAAAATATGTAAAATAAATTTTCTTAATAACGTTTTACATGATTTTATTTGTAACTTAATTATTAAGTTAGATTTTATTCGTCTTATAAATTATAAAACCCTTAGGTTTAGCAGCTAGTACATTTATAGTTCCAGTGTCAGCTACTGGGACAACACATAGTCAGCTACTGGTACAAGCACTTTTTTCACTGTCAGCCACTGGAACACGTACAAAGGTTGAATTAAGTTCAAAAATGTTATAAAATATATTTTAAAAACCCTTTTTGTGTGACAAATTTGAAAACTACACTAAATTTAGAATCCCATAAAATCCGTAATATCTCTTTAGTTCCTATTTATTCAAAACCACGGATTATTAAGTGCGTATAGTTTCTTATACTGTCAGCTACTGGTGCGTTTACCTTAGTTTGTTTGTTTTTAAATTTAAATGAAGTCGTTTGTTCCAAATGTGTGAATTCCATGTAAGCCGTCTGTCGAGATGCATACCAAGGTACTTAACTTCGTTGGATTGTGGAAGCATGACATTATTCAATGTTACTGGGGGACAAGTTCTTGTAGACATAGTAAATGTAACTTGAACGGATTTTGTTTCATTTACTTAAATTTTCCAATTTTGTAGCCACTGTTTCGATTTGAGTGTAATTGTTTTTATAATAATAAAAACAATAACAACCAAATCAAAACAAATACATGTATTAATTTAACAGTTACAATCAGGTGATCTTTTGTTTGCAATCCGAGTGACGTCAGAATATGTGGGAATAGCACACCTATGTTTTTTCCTTCCACCATGCATTTTTACAGTATTTTGGGCTGTATGTTTAGAGTTACAAGGACCATAATGTACTAAATAAAAAAAAAAAAACAGGCGATGATCCATTTTAGCTTTATGTTTTATCCGATTATTCCGTTATTATATGAGTTTTATGGAAAAATTACAAAAATTGCAATATCTTTCGAACTATATTTGTACAGCAATGGCGGTTGACTTATATCATTTTTTGTTCAGTTAAAAGGACTACCTATAAGGTATAAATTGTGATAAAAATTTGGACAGTTTTTTGTTTTTTTGCAAAATTAACTTTTTACGGAGAAATCACCATAAATAAAATTTCAAAAAGATGTATAAAACCCTTGAGATGCCATATTGCCATAGATTAGTAGGTACCCAACCCACATAGATACTAAATGTCATCAAGATTAAAGCACAGGTGTCATCTGTGTATATGTGTACACATACACACAGAAAAACACATTAACACAGACATCACTTCTATAACCACTTATTTAGATTCAGTGGGACCCAAAAAGATTATTTCCACTCAAATCTCAAACTCAATTTTGTTGATGAAAAAATACTTTTTTTCATATACTATGTATAAGGGGGGAAGTAAAGTTAGCCGATTTTGATTAAATGTCATACAAACGTGTAAACCTATGTTTATTCGAACGGGTTCTCGAAGTCTCGAAGCAGAATGATATAGGATTATAACACTTGGTTTTAATGGGGTAAAAAAGGAGTTTCTCCATTTTTGACCATCAAAACATAAAGTTTATTTGCAATTGTTTTCCAAACCATTTTCATTTTGTAGACCTTCAAGACCAAATAATTAGGTATATTGAAGCGTTCGTTTTTGCATGCTCGACGATTGAGGAGAACATTCCAATAGGTTCCTACCTGATAAATTAAAATTGCCATGTTCTTCTTATGGAGAATAAATAAGTAAACAGTTATAGTTTGCTTGTTTATAGATGTATTGTGATCATATTGACAAATAAATTTATTTTGCACTAAGATATTAACATTTCACTAACACCCCACTTTATAAGTTTCCATATGGTATAATCCTAAATACTCATTAGACCTGATGTTATTTAAATAAGGACTAACATTTTTCATTGATATTTTAGTGAAAAATCAATCAGGCAAATAAAAGTTCGCTAAGTTTGCAGGTTTGCTGCTACAGGGAAGGTAATAAGGTGTGTTTTTGTGAAATATTTATAGCTCAGTATAAAATAAACTAATTTGCCACATTTGATTAAAAAATACCATAAACTAGCATAAGAATAGCATTATTATTCTCCTTAAGAATAACGTAGAAATTTTAAATTTACAGTTTGATTTACATTTAAGTCGTAATATACTATTCATTAATTTTAGGAAGGCTTTAGCTTACATTCTGTCATTTATATTATTTTATGACGGATAATATAACATAATATAAATATTTTATATTTCTGGTCTTCGCATTTTAGTATTCTTAACTAGCCAAACAAAAGAGGACCTGTACTTTTACATTTTACAATACTACACGACTACAACAATACCACATTTATTTCGGATATTCACTCAGCCCTGTGAAATTAGTAGTTCATTAAAAGCATGGAAGTAATCGATCAGCTGTAAATGGACTGGCTAATGAGTGTGGGAAACAGTTTCTGTGTGGTCAGCTGTTGGGCAGGTGTGCCAACTATTAAACAAAACATCCACAAGTGTAACTCGTTGTTTTTTATATCATTGTTGTTGAGGCGTTTTATCTTGATTATGACATTAACTGATAATATCATTAATAGAGGTAACAATTAAGGTCACCGGTTCGATCCTGAGAAAAGCCAGTAGCTTTTTGATGGTTCGAAACTGGACCCAGCTGTTCCTGATCATTGGGCTTTAAATAAATTATCCTGGCTAATGAAACATCTGATCTTAGTCAGTAACAAAGCTACACAGATCATCTCACACAATTCTACACTCATCCTTCACTCATATTTGGATTAAAATACGCACCTAGGTGGCGTCCCCATCTCAATTATTGGTAATTGGTAATTAATTGGTAAACACCAAAATAATTACCATTACAGTACTTTGTCCTGGTACCCTTAATTTACCGTTGACATTTCGATTGCCACATACCCTACAGTTTTTTTTATCGTAACAGTTAAAATTTTACAGAAATTTTTTACATTTTCTTCTTATATTGCGTACTGTTTATTTATTTATTTATTTACTGTCTCATTCTCAATTACCAAAGTCAGTCCCTTCGATCGTTGAGAGTATGTTACGAATACAGTAGTAATATCCAAATACCAACCAGGATGTGTTTTGTATTAGTTTATAAAATCAACTCACTTTTAAGTCAACCAAATCATTTTAATGCATTTTATTTACAAATACCCAAAGAAACATAGGGAAACGACAATATTTACACTCGGCAACTTTGTCTATAAAAAACCTAATAAACACGCAAGAAGAAAATAACTCACTGTTATGTAATTTTATTATGCAGCTTTTATCTTGACTGAAGTCCTAATTTATGGCCATTTAATAAATATTCTCGCAAGTATTTACCACCAGAAAGCAAATCTTAGCTATCTGGAATTAGTTCAAATTTATAGCTTAAATTTTAATCAGATCCTTTGCTCGTTTAGAGTACCCATATTACGAATAATATTTTTCCGAGGGAGAAAAGAATGTATTAGTAAATACCCCCGCCGCAGCAAACCTGCAGACTAAGCGAATTTCCATTGGCCTGATTGGATTTACACTAAAATGTCTCCTTAGAAATATCACATTTATTCCCTATTTAAATAACATTAGATTAACGAGTACTTAGGTTTGCTGCACCAGGTAGGGTAAAAAGGTGTTTTTTTGTAAATGTTAATAGTTTAGTATTGACACACCTAAGTGTCTTAAATTTAAAATCAAGTGTAACGTGCTGTGAAAGGAGGCAAGAAGGGCATGCTGAAATAAGAAGTCTTATTATTCCAGTAAAAATCCAATATAATGAAGCAAAATCTTAAAACTAACAAATGTTCAGTATGTTAAACCTTAGAAAATAAACAAAAACTATCTACTTCACATAAACTAATATAAACTTTACAACCATTACTAACCCCCCTCCCCTTTTAATTTTACCCTCCCCTTTCTTTGATCGATCAAACCTTACATAAAAATTCCCCTAAAACTTCTTGTCCTCTCCAAAGTCCATACTTTCCTACTTTACAACTCATATATATAGGCCTAATCATAAAATTTGAAAATATTGATGTGTAACATGGTGAAGGGTACTCATCACTTCACGGATGCTGTCTTCAATCCTTGGTGGAGCTTCAGTGAGATGATCTGAGCCGGAGACAGTCTACTGGTGAGAAGACGTCCATGGTTTGCAAACAGATTGTCCACATCCGGTTGTTAGGCCTCCGAGAAGGTGATACTGGTCCAGACTCCTCCAGACAGCAGATAGGCGATGGTGTACTCTCCGACGATGTTTAACTCTGAGACTTGAACCCTAGGACATGTTCCAAATTCGTACTATGGATCCATTCTTTGATATCTTTATTTTAGTCTAGTCACACATCTATCCAGCAAAGTTAATTTCCCTAAATTGTTCCTAAAGCCTAGTTTCTCCACAATAAATTTAAACACAGAATACCAATAATTCTCATTCTGTTCTCATTGATAAACATTTGAAATAACCCCCTAAATAAAATCATTTTAAGTACAAAATATAAAATATTTAAACATATTACCTTTTACTGAATTTACATAATAATTAAAATTGACCACAAAGTAATTTTTAATCAGCTGTCTCAAACATGTGTCTAATACATCTTGATTCTTTAACGAATTACTAAATCAGTTTACTGTGACATTTTAATTAAACACAAATAGCCTAAATTAAACATATCCTTCTTCCATATCGAAATAAATAACTGTTTAGACAAATCCTTAATAACTACCCCAAACTAAAACAATATTAAAATCCTGTCGGTTCAACTAGAACATGACTTTGAAACCAACCTAATTTTACCTTAAGAAATCAAATTTAATCGAAATATTCTCTCTGAACAGTTACTGATAGTTATAAAAATCATTTAGATTGACACAATGCTCTTTAAGTTTAATCCCTTTTAAGATACAAAGCTAAAACAATTTTTTAACACTCGTTGAAACCTGAGCCAAAAACACGTGGTGTTCAATCTTCATATCTATCAAAATTTAAGTAAAATTATTAATTGGTTTACCCAAAAATGCTTAGCTATATATTTACAAATTGAAGTTGTACTGATTTTTCCTGGAATAACCTTAAACATAAATTGCTTAATTATTTGCATTACATACCTCCAAATCGAGGGAACAAGTTGACTGTCGGCCACAACTACGCAAAATGAGATTGAAACAACGTGGTTCTCTTCCAAACTATGAATCATCGCTACCCTAAGCCTAGTCTCGAACACTTGCCACCAGACTGCGCGCTTGCAGTTATCAATGCTGGTATCGACTTGAACTAAGAAAACCGGTTTCTTCTAGTTTTCCAGGATTTGTATTAACATTCAATTCTATTTCCTTATAACCTATGAAAATAAAATATAATTTCTGTCACAATCGTGACAGTATGAAATGAACGCATTTTCCAAATTTGATCAAAATATGATCATAAACAAGCAAACTACAACAGTTTACTTATTCTCCATAAGAATAACATGGGAATTTTAAATTTACAGTTTTTTGGAATTTTCTCCGTAACCATTAGACGCATAATAACGCTTCAATATACTAAATTATTTGTTTTTTAAGCTCTACAAAATGATTTGGAAAAAATGCTAAATTTTAAGTTTTTAGGGTCAAAAATGGGAAAAACCAATTTTTGCCCCATAAAACCCCCCATAAACCCCTGTTCCCATAGTCCGATCATGCTGGTTCGCGAACGTTTGTACCAAATTTCATCAAAATCGGATGATTTTTGCTCGAGTTATCGCGCTAACGGACACATATATAAATATATATATATGAATTTGAACGGATGGTGTTTTTGGTCTCTATGGACCTCAAAACGAAAAAGTAAATCAGTCCCGGGTCCAGGTCTTACCATGAGTACTACGGTAATAGCTTATTCCCTATAGGGGAAATTCGCTAAATAAAGACACAATGTCTTATAAAAAGGTTGTTGGCACAGGAAAGATATACACATCAAATATTGAAAAATTATGACTGCCATTTAAGATTGATGATTAATTTTGATGTAAATTATTTCTCATTATGCGTGTAGTTAATTAACCTCTCAATTTTTTATGTCAATAGTTTAAAAAAAGTCACAAATCACAGCACACAAATTATTACAATAATCATTCAGTGTTGTTAATCATCCAGGTTAACAAAGGAGAAACAACCCAACGAACGAGGATATGTATGTGTTCTTATAAAACTAACTTACTTTTAAGTAAACCCAATAATTTTTAATGCATTCCATTTATAAATATCCACAAAACAACATAGGTAAAAGTCAGTATCAGTCATTAACTCGCGTAGAAACTTAAACACGCATAGTTTCACATAAGTTTTATTCAGACAGATTTCTCCGATGACAAATTTAGCACGATCCCAGCAACACAAATCTCACACGAAAGTGCATTTCTCACATTTTCCGTGGTATCGGCGAGTAGGCCGCGACCAGCCTATCTTATCTGGAGACTCGAGCCCTGCAAGGAGCGTTGCTTGTAGCTGTTAAATCAGCCGCCATGTTCAATCAGCACATAAATAGCGGCAACATCCATTCCTTACCTTCAGGGAATGTGGCGGGCATCTTCCATTCATGGTTGACATTAGTTCCCAACTTTTCCTGGGCGTTGCAGCGAAATAGAGTAGTGTTTAATGTGTGAGATGAGTGAGATTGGTCGATAAGTTGGGTATTTTTGTACTTGTAAAAAGTTGATTAGTTTTTTTTATAATGATCTCTACTTCATGAGCATCCAACCAACACGTGGAACCTTGAGTCTTTGAAAGGTCCTGTTAAAATGTTTCCAATACCCTAGTACTTTCTTTTTCTGTTATGAAATTATTTCTATTCTCCAATCATTCATTCTTTAGCCTCCATATTCATGTGGCAGGCTAGGTTAGGTAAGTGTTTATGTATTGTAGACTTTGGAACATAAACACCGCGCAGAGTTGGATGGATATATGCCGCGAAGGACCTGAAGTGACCACCGCGCGGAGTTGGACATGTACTGGGAGGGACCTGAAGTGACCACCTCGCGGAGTTGGGATATGCCCTACTGAAACATCCCCTCCCACTTCTTTCAAGAGCCAAAGTACACAAAGGGCATTGTCTCATCGGACAATACGACTATGACAGTAAACAGTGTATCCATGTTGCAGATGGAGTGATAGCGATAACACGGCGGCTAACACCTGCAGCCCGACCGGAAGTCTTCGGGTGATCAACCTGCTACAAAGACATCGCAACGCCATTTCCGGCAGCGTCATTCTCAGCTGAGATTGTGGACATCTGGGTCACGTGACGGACATGACGCATCACGCTGCAAGGTCCGAGATGATAGATAACATGAGCAAGTGCACGCTGCATCGCACGAGATAATCGTCTAATTTAATACTCTGCCAGTGACACCATGGTTTATGGTGGAGCGGCAATAAAGCTTTGTAAAACAATTTAATTGTGCATGCAAACAATTCTGCGAAGGATGCTCGCGTCGTAAATGAGCGGGGGTTACCCAGGGTTATATTCAAGGATGGTTTATCATTATTTGCATTGAGTAATTTGGTGGATGAATGTGAAAATAATGTTTGTCGTGTTACCTTGGTCTATTTGAGAAATATTTAAGGGGCATGCCTTTTGAGTGGTATTGGGGGTATATAAATTTCAACTTTCCAAATTCGTGCTGAAGAAAAAGTCTAATATATAGACATTGGAGATACTGTTTGTATCGAGCTGTTTTTTTTTTTTTTTTTTTTTTTAACCTGAATAGATAAAGGCACTGAATTAGAACAAGGGCTTAACCTAATGAAGGTAATTTTTCAAAAGACTGAACAATTGAAGACCTTCAGATATTCATTCCAGTTGATCTATTTAAATTTTACGTGTCCTTTCGTGACTCCTCAACTCTTGAAAAACTTAAGCTCACCAGCACCAACCAAGGAAATTTTAAAAGAGTATCTGCATGATCAAACACCTTCCCTCAGATGCGTGGGTCTGGTTAAGTTTGATATCCTTCCACAAACGCCTAAGCTATCATCACCAGACTCAAGTCAGGAATGTAAGTTGGACCCGACAATTTATTCTGGCCGCCGACAATAAAGTTCTGACAAAAACCGAGTGTCGGTCCGCACCTAATTATTCACCAAACGGTCTCTCGCTCATTTGTAACAGCTGATTTAGAGACGTCGGTTTAAAAGCCTCGGTTGATGGCGCTGCGGACATGATAATGCGATTAGTATTACGACCCTACCCCGTCATTTCCGACCCGGTTTGTATTGTTCTTCCTATTGTCTTAGGTAGATCAGATCTCCACTAAATTGTCGGTAGACAACTTGTTCATTTAGACCAGTGCTGTTTTGGTAACAGCTATTGAGTTATTCGTAAAAACATTTCATGGATAACGCTCGCTTGTCTATACTAATCCTACTATTGATCCTATTGGAGGTTGATTCTATTATTTCATCTACATTCTTCATCGAGATACATTTTCCTCAAAACATTTTGGACATTCTATTATATTATAGGTACACACTTACGGGTTCTTTATCGTATAGCAAGAAAGATTTATTAACATCCATCGTATCATAAATTAGGTCTAACAGATCATGACGTACTTATTCATCACAAGTATTTGAAGAGATGTTCATGTACCGGCGATCCATTCGGAATTCAATCGATATACCATTCATCTACTTCTAACATGTAACATGGACCAAACGGAGTGTTTTTATTGGCTGTTATCCCCCAGATACCACCAATGGCCGCTCGCCTCCATATCTGAAACACGGTCTATTATGTTCTCGGCTCACGCGACTTTATGTCATCTAATTATACGAAAACTCGCTCTTATCAATACAAGGCCAGCTATCTGCTCATAAAACGCTACACCTGATATTTCCATTCAGAATCTATTAAGGCTGTTCACTCGGTAACTCGATTTACATGAATATGTAGATGTTCAAACACAGAGTAATGAGGTAGTTTCTCGTCAGATGGAGGTAGTGAGTTTGAGGTAGAGGAACATTGGGGTTGGTAGATGTTGAGACACGGAGGAATGAGGTAGTTTCTTGTTGGATGGAGGTAGTGAGTCTAAGGTAGAGGAACATTGGGGTTGGTAGATGCTGGAACACAGAGAAATGAGGTAGTTTCTTGTTGGATGGAGGCAGTGAGTTTGAGGTAGAGGAACATTGGGGTTGGTAGATGTTGAGACACGGAGGAATGAGGTAGTTTCTTGTCAGATGGAGGCAGTGAGTTTGAGGTAGAGGAACATTGGGGTTGGTAGATGTTGAGACACGGAGGAATGAGGTAGTTTCTTGTCAGATGGAGGCAGTGAGTTTGAGGTAGAGGAACATTGGGGTTGGTAGATGTTGAGACACGGAGGAATGAGGTAGTTCCTCATCAGATGGAGGCAGTGAGATAGAGGTAGAGGAACATTGGGGTTGGTAGATGTTGGAACACAGAGGAATGTGGTAGTTTCTCGTCAGATGGAGGCAGTGAGATTGAGGTAGAGGAACATTGAGGTTGGTAGATGTTGGAACACAGAGGAATGTGGTAGTTTCTCGTCAGATGGAGGAAGTGAGATTGAGGTAGAGGAACATTGAGGTTGGTAGATGTTGGAACACAGAGGAATGAGGTAGTTTCTCGTCAGATGGAGGCAGTGAGATTGAGGTAGAGGAACATTGGGGTTGGTAGATGTTGAGAAACGGAGGAATGAGGTAGTTCCTCGTCAGATGGAGGCAGTGAGATTGAGGTAGAGGAACATTGAGGTTGGTAGATGTTGGAACACAGAGGAATGTGGTAGTTTCTCGTCAGATGGAGGCAGTGAGATTGAGGTAGAGGAACATTGAGGTTGGTAGATGTTGGAACACAGAGGAATGTGGTAGTTTCTCGTCAGATGGAGGCAGTGAGTTTGAGGTAGAGGAACATTGGGGTTGGTAGATGTTGAGAAACGGAGGAATGAGGTAGTTCCTCGTCAGATGGAGGCAGTGAGATTGAGGTAGAGGAACATTGAGGTTGGTAGATGTTGGAACACAGAGGAATGTGGTAGTTTCTCGTCAGATGGAGGCAGTGAGTTTGAGGTAGAGGAACATTGGGGTTGGTAGATGTTGAGAAACGGAGGAATGAGGTAGTTCCTCGTCAGATGGAGGCAGTGAGATTGAGGTAGAGGAACATTGAGGTTGGTAGATGTTGGAACACAGAGGAATGTGGTAGTTTCTCGTCAGATGGAGGCAGTGAGTTTGAGGTAGAGGAACATTGGGGTTGGTAGATGTTGAGAAACGGAGGAATGAGGTAGTTCCTCGTCAGATGGAGGCAGTGAGATTGAGGTAGAGGAACATTGAGGTTGGTAGATGTTGGAACACAGAGGAATGAGGTAGTTCCTCGTCAGATGGAGGCAGTGAGATTGAGGTAGAGGAACATTGAGGTTGGTAGATGTTGGAACACAGAGGAATGTGGTAGTTTCTCGTCAGATGGAGGCAGTGAGTTTGAGGTAGAGGAACATTGGGGTTGGTAGATGTTGAGAAACGGAGGAATGAGGTAGTTCCTCGTCAGATGGAGGCAGTGAGATTGAGGTAGAGGAACATTGGGGTTGGTAGATGTTGGAACACAGAGGAATGTGGTAGTTTCTCGTCAGATGGAGGCAGTGAGATTGAGGTAGAGGAACATTGAGGTTGGTAGATGTTGGAACACGGATGAATGAGATAGTTCCTCATCAGATGGAGGCAGTGAGATTTGAGGTAGAGGAACATTGGGGTTGTAGATATTGGGACACGGAGGAATGAGGTAGTTTCTTGTTGGATGGAGGTTGTGAGTTTGAGGTAGAGGAGGATTGGGGTTGGTAGATATTGGGATATGGAGGAATGAGGTAGTTTCTTGTTGGATGGAGGTTGTGAGTTTGAGGTAGAGGAACATTGGGGTTGTAGATATTGGGATATGGAGGAATGAGGTAGTTTCTTGTTGGATGGAGGTTGTGAGTTTGAGGTAGAGGAACATTGGGGTTGGTAGATGTTGGGACACAAAGGAATGAGGTAGTTTCTTGTTGGATGGAAGTAGTGAAATGAGGTAGAGGAACTTTTTTTGTGGAGTTTATGATGAAAGAAGGAGAATTCAATGAATTAGTCAATTAACGAAAGCTCAGTAATGGTTATGACATTTATCAGAAGATTGTACATGCTATTTTCTCATCCAATAACGACGCTATAAAATCGTATAATTCATTAAGCTACACCGATTGCGGTCTTATCGCCCAACAATACGCTCTCTTCATGTGTTCGTCTTCATCGTTAGATAGCATTTTTTCTCATGATTCTTCGTCTCTTGCATCGATGTTTATAGTCTAGTCTTAGGAGCGGTTCTAGACTAAAGTCTCATAAGGGGCAATGGTTTTTCATAAAACAGTGTGTTTTCTTGTTTCTAAACAGTTTTTTTTTATTAATTAACATTTATTATTTTAATTAATTGAAGCTATATTCAGTGCCACGATTAGATTTGTGTGACCGGGGGCGTAACCGGGGTCGAGTTAAATAATAAAAATACTTTGGTGAGAGGCAAAACAACTTTTAATCATTATTGAAATATCTATTGGGTATGTTAACGAATTGAGTACCACAAAAATAAAAATACAAAGAGTAATGAAATGAGATACAAAATGGATAGTAAAATGATTACAGGCTCCTTTCACATAAGTAAGCAAATGAAATTTATATAAAAAGCTATAATAATTATAATTCTTGCTGACACGTTCTAATATCAATACAGGAATTTAATGGTAACTATTTTTATTCAAATAAATGATCAATGAAATCAATTATGATAAAAAATGATTAGGATTAACATCACTCACTCACTGACTTGAAAACGTTAGCTAACCTGGACAATCACAAAATTTTAATGTGTGAATATTAATATAGTAGTCACCTTACCAAAAAAACCGGTGACAGGCGAAGTACCCCCTGGAACAGTCTGGGGCCAAGTCTTCCTTTCGGTCAACTCCAACCTCAGTCCATCCAAGGTACAATTTCTGAGTCTACGGATTTTATGGGTCGATCGATTGAGTAGGGTACGTGTCATCAAGAATTCTGTATACTAAATGCCAATTTTCTGACACTGTTATATGAATTGTGAAATCCATTTACCAGGTCTTTTGAAATATGATCCAAAGATTTAGAAAATAATATTTGGTGACTACTCGTCACATCAGGAAGATTAAACAAAACTAGTGATTTTGTATAACGTGAATTTCTGACATTTCCTCTGCATTAGCTATAGGCCTATATTTACCATATCAAATAACAAAGATTACAGTGTTTAATATTTTCCTTATATTAAAGAAGCTACGGATAATCTCGTGGGACTAACAGTATTCCTTTTATCATTTTAGTTAATTTGGCATTTTTAGTTACAAGGTGAAAGCTTAAAACGCCAAACATGTAAACATACATGATCCTAATTTGAAATGTATGTCTACGAGATATGGTAAGCGAATCCTAATTTTCCTATAAGTAAGTGCTCAGGATCTTGAATGGAAATGCATTAAAAATAAGCACAAAAATATATAACACATTTAAAAAATTTACATGGGTCTTATGGGTCGCCATGTCGGTGACGAAATAACAGCGAAATATAAACAGAAAATCAAAACAAATGGAATAAATTCTAATCACATGTTTTATTTACAGCGAGGAGTGGAAATAGAGAAATATTTTAGATATTTTTGGTGGAGTTTTTGACCACTAGACGACCTCTACTAAATATAAATTGTAAAAAGAATTAGCTGATCCGTCTCCAAAGAACACCCTTCAATCTTTTCGACACCAGTTTCATTGACATGTTCTCTTCTAAACGTAAAAAAAACTTTATAATTTGAAGCAAGTGAATTAAGAATTTCGTAATCCAGTATTGAAAACAGTCCAATTTAAATAACCAACTTAATATACCGAATTGACATTGCATTTGTCTATTTATATTCAAACGTTCCAGGAAATAGTCACCTAATCTATTTGAGGGCGCCACTTAGACCGAATGACCAACTCTAGTAGGGTGGGCGCCATTTGCTGGCTCCGTCCCCCAAATGAATGGGGTCGAATCTACCCTTTCCGACGAATTGAATGGAAATTGGTGTTATCAATTGGAACAGCAAGTGTGTGTATGCAACGGTAATATATGGAATGCTTCCCTGTCGATACTAACTGCAGTGCGGGAGATAGCTCTGTCAGAGTTGACAACATATTTATACGCTCATAACTCTCTGTCGTATATTGTGATTTTGAAATCTTCAAGTGAGATATAAGTAGTTTCTGTAGTAAATCAGAGAGGATTGTCGATAGTTTGAATTAATTTTTATGTTTCATATTACCATATTGAAACTTAATTCCTAAGAACCATTTATTTACATACAGAATGTCACTACATAATAATATACATGAAATTTGTCAATGCACTATTCTAAAATTAAAAAAAAACTAAATAGTTACATAAAAAAGAAGATTTTAATATTTTACCCACCCAATTTCTATTAAAAATAATTTAGAGAATTGAATGTTTTGGTCAGAAACCAGATATTACATTTTTGTTAATTTTTTTTATTGGTTATGTTTTTAAATGATCAGCAATTATACAATTTTGGTCCAATATGAGGCTTCTAATAGTATATCGTAGTGGGTTTAGTTCTTAGGTCTGTTATACATATTTTATGGTATGTGTTGTGACTGTCTCTGAAATGGATAAGTTGTTGAATACCCAAATACTGCTTCTTAACAGGCCGTAAAATGTCAACATTTGAAATGCCTCAAAGATTGTTTTACAAGAACTTCTCGCGGTTCTTGAACTATAATTCTAACCGCTTTTTTAAGACTAAAACCTTTTTACCATCCCGTGATGTTTTGTAATTTGGTAATGTGAGGAAGCCAGTCACGATTTTCGTTTAGTAAGTTTCGAACAAAAAATCCCGGTAAAGTAGTAAAATCAGTCTGATTTTAAATCAAATTCAAATAGTTAGTTTTTTTTTCAAACTAGTGGACAACGTTATTGGAACTATTGGCATACAAGACTTATCGTACCTACAGATACAGGTAAAGTGAATTAGCGCAATGAAATATGAATAATATGCACAAAAATAATAAACCAACACTTTTCTTCCTTAATGTGGGCATTATTTAGAACTAGAGGTCGTCCAGTCGACCAAACATATGTAATGTACAGACTTCTCTATTTTCACCAAACGCTAAAAATAAAACACGTAGGCTAATTAGAATTTCTTAGACTTGGTTTTGATTTACTTTTTATAATTCGTTGTTATTCGTCACCAGCATGGCAACCCATTGGGCCCATAATAATTTTTCGAAATACTAAATTCATTTTTGTGCTTAATTTTAAGCCTATTTCAATTTATAAAGGGTCATAAAGGCAATTCTAAAGGAAAATCTCTTTCTAACTGTGTGCATAGATCTTCCATTCGATACACTCTAGCAGAGTAAAAAGGTATTCAAGAAACATGTTTGCATAGATAAAAAACATCCTCTTGGTTTTGCTGCCTTGACTTTCAAAGCTGTCATAGATAGCGTAGTTACATTTTGTGTTTTACAAGTGTTAGTTCAATCGTTTGAAAAACGTCGAACTGAGTAAATGAAAAAATATGGTCACTTATAGGTTATCCATTCATTGTGCAGGACTACTCCAATGTATTTATTTTCATCAATGAATTAACATTAAGACCAATTTCGTTAATCAAGTCTATTCGTCATAAATTAGAACTAACTTTTTATAAAAACCGCCTTTAATTTTCTACGTTAATCCTTCAGAAAAACTTCCCGCACGTAAACCTTAAGCATTACCAGGGGATAAAACAAAAACACCTGTTATGCCAAAACTTGGGGGGATGCTCCCTTAGTAGTGGAAGGGGCGAGAAAATTAAAATGGAAACAAATGTAGGTTGTAGGTTGTAGGGTGGCGCATGGTCGTAGGTAATTATCCAGTAGGTTCCGCCGGCGCGCCGCCCCCGCCGTCCCCGCCCCGCCCCTCGCCACGACGCTTCACTCAGTACCGTGTCCGTAGTGCCCATGTCACACCGGTATGGAGTTCTCGGACGACTGCTGGCCTCCGCCCCTCCACGACGACTATCTTCAACCTCAGGTAACCGTCGGATAGGAGTTCGCAGGACCGCAGTCCTCGCCGTACCACCGCACCACACACCACACACCACGGGAAATATCCGACAGTAAAGTTGTTCAGTTGACAGTTACATAAGTTGTGTTTACATATTAAATTTCAATGTTTAACACCACGTATACCACCATTTAATGAACAACACTTGATAAGTTGAATTTATTTCAAATTAATCACTCGTTGTCTATTAACATGTTAAAAGAAGTTAGGTTGTTAAATAACCAAAGTTTAATATCGATATATATTTTTAGTCGACAGTGACATAAATTGGGTTTACTTCATGACGTTTTTACCAAATACACACCATAACAACACATCACCAGACCACTGTTTAACTCACTTGAAAAGTTGAATAACTTATTTCATCTTAATCACGTGTTGTGTTAGCTGTTATACAGATGATAGTTTAACAGTGTTCCAGTACTTTATTAGTTGACAGTGACATAAGGTGTGTTTACATATGTAAATTAAACTTTTACCACACACCACATACAGATTAACTTACTTGATTAGTTGAATTATTTATTTAAACTTAATCACCAGCTGTTTAATTACCTGTTAAGTACACATCCGACAGTTTAATAACAGCAGTTCGGTAATTATTATTAGTCGACAGTGACATACTAGTTTACATATGTAAATATAATATTTACCACACCACAGATCACCGGTTGAAATATTCTTTTAAACTTAATTACGTGCTATTTAATTAGTTGTTGTATAGCCTACCGTTTAACAACGGGTTAATTGTTTATTAGTCGACAATGACATGGTTCTGTTTACATATGATGTAATTGAAACAGTTTTTGAAGCTAATTAGAGTTTATTGCTGTATATTTAATTTAGGTATTTGTTTTCTTATCATTATCAAAATTGGTTGTATACTTTGTTTCGAATGGGTACACTTAAGTTTTTAAGGGATGTAATATTGATAATAATAATAATAATTTGTTTTCTGCGAACTTTATAGACAGGCGTGTTTGCATTTGAAGTGTTTAAAAAACAAAAACAAAGACTGTAGTGTATGAAACGTATACAAATTGTAGTGCATATATTTAAAAATACTGCTTACAAACTGGATCTGACCATCACGTCACTTAAAATATAATTATTTCATCTCGTATCACTTTGGGCTTATAACTCAATGATCCAAGATAAACTTCTATTAAAATTATATTCAATCTTATGACCTTAATTTTATCAAGTAATAAGTTTATGAAAAAATCAAATGAAAAACACAAAATAATAGTAATTTAAGACTAATATCTTTTAAAAGTGTTTTCTTTAACTACTATTATTTTCTCTTTTTTATTTTGAACTTTTCAAACTTTACTTTTACTATCACGTCCACAGTAAAAAAATTGTCACAAAATTGTGTGTGTATACAATAACATTTTCATCATCCCTCCACCATATCTTTCCACCATACTGTATACGCATTTACCCTAAATAGCCGGCAATTCTCGTTAATAGAGTGGTATTATCTTTGAACATGACTAGTCTATTAATAGGTGATATTTTCACCAGATACATAATTGACAGGTTCGATACCTTATCACCAGCTGTTCCACCATTAGTGACGTCAACGGTGGAAAAATGGTTCAACAGGTGTTAGGCGCAATAGACGACTCGCCGCCCGCATCACCAATACCGTCCGTTATGAGTCCGATTTGAATTACGGTTGATAACGGTCATTAACTATATATGTTTTACCTCGGTCAGAGACGTATACAGATTAGGGTACATTGTTTTTCTGCGATTAATGTATGTATTTGCAATGTCGAAGGTTTTGAAGGAAGTTGTGGACAAACTCCATCCAAAGACTGTTTGTATTTTCAAAAAACCCGTCCTGAATCCTGAATAGTCATAATAATATTGATCACAATGTTATCATTGATACATATTTGTGCATGGTGGTCAATTTTCCACTAACAACCAATATCAATATCAATGTGTTCAATTTGAAAATGTATTTGTACTTTCAAAAATAAATACATTAAATTACGAAATAATTTAAGAAAATTGAATTACAAAAGAAAGTGAACATTTTAAAATAAGAATTTTAATGCTATTGGTAAAAACAAAATAATAATTCTCAAATGTGCCGCGCAAATATGGCAAACCAAGAATACTACCTATCCCTCTATATTATTTTATTACGAAACATTGAAATTCATTTGTAGTAAATTTAGCGAAATTTATTAAATATGATTAAAAAGAATAAAGTTTGCGTCATGGATGACCAATTATACTAATACAATACGATAATAATATCAATCATTTTACAGTAAAATCTTAACTCTTTGTTTACGCATTCGCTTTCAATATTTTTAAAACACAAATTAATCACAGATCAGTTTACTGTATAATAAATACATTCTAAGCTAAGAGTATTTTAAACTAAACAATGAGTAACAATGATACGAAATATACAATGGAACACACTAACACTACAATAAGCACTCCAAGACTATAATCCTGAATATTATCACTATTGGGGACACATCCGAACCAATACATAGAGAACAAATTGGCCAAACATGTATATTGGTTATACTGATGGTATATTCCATAATGTTATTCCAAGGATTATGTATTTTCATCTCAATTATTGCAGCACAGTGGCAGTACAGGAGTAGAACAATGTATAGATTTGAATATTAATTAACTGTAATAATTATAAACATAATGTGCGGACATTGAAACTAAAATTGGAACTTTCTTCAAATACTTTTTTTAAGAAGAGAAGTTGGCCTTGTTGTTTAAGTGAAAATTCTCACTTAAAAAGAAATTTGGTTGGAACATTTAAATTCTATACTAAGTTCACAGAACTCATTTGAGCTTATATCACATATTATTGAATTTGTGTACATCATTTACACAATCTGTGAGTGCATATTTTTGCCTGTAAAGTCGAATAGTTCTTTTACTGTTAATTTCTATACGTAACCGTGCAAAAATAATACTTAATACTATTTTTATAACTAAAATTTAATATTACAACTAATTCATAAAAAACGTGTGGACACTAAACCGATCATAATTAATTCAGCAATGAATCTTCAAATCACATGGCATATTTTAAAAATTTGTTTTGTTGTTGTGTTTTTGTGGTGTGGTTACGAGAGAGTACAACTATATATCATTGGTTTCAATTCAATTCCAATCAAAGTAGTTGAGAAGTGTGTATTTAATCGAGTTGAATAATTTGAAGATCAATCTATTGTGTCCATTTGTTGAACCTAAGTGTAATACATTATAGATAATCCAATAATGCAGAAAATTATATTAACATTTTCTCGCCGTTCATTGGCGCCGCCATGCTGAATTTTCATCTAGACTATTTAAAATTGTTTGATGTGTAAAACAAGAATTCCTTGTTTCCAAAATCCTTCTAATAATAAGACGTTTTAGAGAATGGCAAATTTTTATCAATGTACTTGATAGGTTATGATGTAATAAAAAAATATTTTATAATGGTTTTTAGATCATAAACTAACGAAAATATATTTTGTGACAATTCTAATACCAGGATATACTATTCACAATCCCTTTTTGTTCCGAATTTAAATTATTACTCTATTTACAATCATTTCTTCGGACCATTACCAATGTTTTATACATCTTCATTTTTCAAAATCGGTCAAAATCTGCTATACAATTGCTATATTTTATACTGCAATATTTCTACTAAAACATCTAGACAATACACCTAACTCAGATTGCTTAAACTTTGTCATTCAGGGAGTTTACACAACCAATTCTCTTCCATTGTCATTAAATAGAGCATGTGTGAGCAAACTACTCACCCTATGGTATTGTTAAATTATAAACCTTTTATATGCAGGTTAGTAACGTTTGAGTGCGCAAATTCCGACTAAATCTTACTTTATATTATTAGGTAAATCTACAGCTTACGCTTTACTATTTAGTTTGAATATCAAAGGACAAGAAATAACCAAATATATTGTATTTAAATCAAATAACTTTAAATTTGGTTAAAATATTAGTCATATAGTAAATAATAGACCACCCTCTACACAATCCGAGCATAGGCCACGTAAAATGAATCGTACTGAGATGATCCATGAGTATGCTAAGCCAAACCTGTGAGAAAGTAATTTTTAATCAAATCAAATCAATTAATTTTATTGAGCTAAAATTGACAATACATATTGCATTAGCTAAGTCATGGTACAAACGTACAGTATTAAAATTATAAAGTTTTCCTTAATGCACTCAATGCATCTACCTAATCAAACTACCCCAGTCCCATAATAACGTATTATAATTGGCATACAAATCCATACTAATCCACATACAGAGAACTGTAAAGGCCTCCTGAGTATCCAAAATTCCAAACATGTTAAACACAAAATAGTCTCTACGCCTCATTTCGTATGCCAATTATCTTACCAGCTAATTTAATTAGATACAAAATATCCTTAAATTGTGAGCGGATGTTTTGGGTATTTGTTGATGAGAGGGAAGGGAAAAGTCCCATTGCAGGTTCCGGACCAGCGGCCGTAGTTAGCGGCCTCGTCTGATTGGTCCAATGTATAGAATGGCTGAAACGCTAACTAAATGTAGCATACAGTGGAAATTGGCTACTGTACGTTCCTGTTTTACTTTGCCAATAATTTAGAGAAAAAGTGAGCTGAAGAGTGTCTAAACGTTTTTTAAAACCACTGAACTAGTCCAACATTTGCCCTGAATCGCACTCGACCCAGCTGTTCATCATTGTGCATTTAATAAATTGACTTGTATAAATAAACAGCTGATCTTAATCAGTACAAAACCAGACGATGAATTTTAGAGATCGATGATTTTACTCCACACTCATCATTCACCCATTTGTAGGTTATTATTGACAATTCATTGTATAGTTCAATGCCAAAGCCAATGTATTCGTACGAGTCCAAACTAAGGTTGGAAAATGAGCAAGGATTGAAAAGTTATCTTTGGCTAGTGTGAAGAACTATATTTCTGTTTCACTCTCACTGTTCCATTGTTAACAAATTCGGAAGAGGGCAATATGTATATAGTTTGTAATTGTAATATACCCCCCGAAGACTGCTTCCTTTATTTTCAAAATACAAAAAGCCACTGCCAATGTTTGAACTATTTACTCTGTTTTGGTCGATTAAAGAAAATGTAATGAATCGGGTATTACTATACCGCAAGTTAAAAATTGAATTTCCAGGACTGAATAATTATTTCCCCACTAACTTTCAGGGCTTATCTATTTTAGATCATATATAAAGACATACAACGATGTATTTTATTCTTAACTAAACGATACAGGGCTTTCTATTGTTATACATTAAAATATGCGACAACATTTTGTTCCGTCAAAATCAGTTTAAAAAGGAAAGAAATAAACAAACTGTTGGCTTTGGCTCCATCAAACCTGCACAAAACTGCATCAGTTCCACAACGTATTCATTTAAAACAATTTTTATAGATGCAGTATTCAATTTTCTAAACTCCTTCAGTGCCTGATCATTTACTTGCTTGACCTAACAACTTTAGTGTGTTTAAAACGCAAAATAGTTTTACCTTGGTCGATTTTTCCATTTGAACGATCGGTCACAACACCCGATGCGATTTTAAAGAACTTCGTCAGTATTTGGAATAATTAGCTTTTATTTAGTAGGATTCCCACACAGGTTCTCACCCTAATTGCATTTTTAATTGCTTTTCCATGTTTCTCCCTGAAAAACGTCCTTGAAGTGGTCAGTGAAGTAACTGTACTTGTAGTAAGGAGTCTTGTTCAATCTAAGTGGTTTAACCGAACATTGTTAGGTAAATGGAAAGAGTTTACTGTTTGTTCCACAATCCGTTGGCAATTGATGAGACTTTGGTTTGAATATGGGAAATAGTGCGTCGTTCCACTGAGAATTAACGAATACTATAACAAAAATTGTTTGTATCATAAACATAAAAAAATTATGTCACTGGCCTGAAGGTAAACCATTGCTTAAATGGAACTGTCCAAGCTGTACATATAATGTTATTAGTATAGGATTTGGGCCGTTAACGTAATTTGTTTATGTTTATGATCCTTGGAATTAACTATGTGCCAGTAATCTGGTGAACATTTTGTTAATTGTTATATTATCTTTTTTTGTACATTGGAAAAAACTATTCCATTGGCTTACACTGTTTAGAAAAAAAATCCCAATAATTAACAATGTGGGCAAATATTTTTAAAAATCAACAAAAATAAACAAAAGACTGAAATAGAAGACGAGCAATTTGAAAACACAAAAATATAATTAACTTTTGACATGTTAAAAATAACAAAGGATAATGATTTGCATCGCTCAAACATTCAGACGAATTAAACGCTAAGAGGAATCGGTTTTTACACAACATGTTGGTTTTATATCAAACAAAAATCCATCAAAAGGATAAAAAACGACGACTTTGACGGAATAAAAAGCGGCAAGGGACAACGGCAATAGCGGTTGATATGTTTTCATTCTGGATGTGATACATTTGTGCAGCGTCATTTTAATAAATCATTTTAACCGTAAATTTTTATAATCCTTTGGACTGCTGTCTGATGATGCAAAATAATGTTAAAAAACCGTTCTGCTACATTTAGGGTCAAAAGGTGTACCCTACTCGTTTGAAAAAGGTTTCAGCTCTACGATACTTCATGCACATCGTATAGTGTTCACAAAAACGAGTTGAATAAATGTTAGGGTTTATTTTTATAATCATCACATTATTTTGAATATGGTAACCAAAATGGGCAAGAATAATATATTTATTTTTAAACGAAATATGAATAATGAAGAATGAACCCCAAACGAACATCGCAGGTCTCAGGTATAAAGTATACTGCTTTAAAAAAATAATGTGTGCAGGATTAATGCTTAGATTAGATAGTAAATAATTTTTTGAATATATTTTGTAATTTGTTTACTGTAATGAATTTTTAATTTTCGTAATTGAGTATTACCTACTATTCATTATTGAGTTTTTATACAAAATCATTCAATATTATTTATGTTAAGCTATAAACATTCTGTAAATAGGCAATAACTAGAAGTGGTAGTAGAACGCAACGATATAAACAACTCAGTAGTTCTTTAAATCGTTGGTAGTCTCTTTTTACCAACAACTATTTTTTAAAAGAATCCTCTTTTAAATGTTTACATAATTATTTAATTTGAAGACAATAAAGTGCATTTTTAGCAACTATTAACAGCTGAGTTTGATATAAATATAACTGTCGAATTTGATCAAAATGTATCCATAAACTATCAAACTATAACAGTTTCCTTATTTCACATAAAAATTACGTAAACATTTAATATTTACAGTTCTTTTTATTTTCTCCGTAAACTTATGATGTAATATGTTATTAATTTGATTTTAAGCTCAACATAAGGACTCCAAAGAAAATGCAAAGAGTTTGATACAAACATATATATATTTGAACGGATGGCGTGTTTGTCCTCTGAGGCCATCAAAACGATTAATTAAATCGGTCCCGGTTCTAGATTTTTTACCATGAGACCTACGGTATTAGTTTATTCCCTATATGTAAATTTCACCAAAATTAACAAAAAATTTAAGTCATTTATAAGGTGCAAAAATGGTAATTTTTCAATCTCACTAGTAACTGCATTGACGATAAAACGTTTGAGAGTTAGTAAGTTTTAGTCAACAGGTACCAAAATTGATTGCATTTCTTTGAATGTAATATAGATGTTTCACCACTATTCACCAGTAACAATAAAGCAATTTTACACCACTCGGGACATTGATATAACAAACAATCCTTGGATAAAAACAACAACCCCTAGAGTTTGTATAAAGGTTTTTTTCCTAATAAGCCTGACTCGCCGGCAGCCAAAGTCGTTTAAGGGGGCCTAATGACTCCTTGTTACGGGCTGCCCCCGGAAGGGAACTTTGATCTTTGTTTGATATTGTTTGCGGAGTCTTTAAATATCGTTTACGTTTAATTAACGCTGTCATTTAATAAAATCTCCACCAACCCGTCCCATTATCCTAGGGGTTTGGGTCAACCAGCTCAGTTATCTGTTAACGAATATTTCAGACAAAGTAACAAATTTGAAATATACCTTATTTCTAATTATTTTCTTTGAGATTTAATCGTTTATTTAGATTACATTTTTGATAACCACGAAAAAACCATGCAACTTTTAGAACAACAAACAGGGTTTCTATAAATTAAACAATGTAAACACCAAATCTTTATCGGCCCAAGATAAGGGTACATTGATTAAAACTCGATCATATTATTTAAAATGAAGAAACATCGAAATTGTAGTCTTGTTTATAAGTTTTAAGTGTACAGACTCATCAAAAATTATTCGAAAAATATTCTTAAATATATTTGTTTATACAGATATTTAGTATAGGCCAACTTTTACAAAAGAAAATTGAGGTAATTCATTGAGGTAATTTCAATGAACCACTATAATTTTAACATGTTTAGCCTCCGGATCACGTAATTTACTAATAAAAAGGTTAAATATCTGTAGTAAGGTATTTAACCTTTTTATTAGAATCGCTATAATTCTAATTGTCTCTAAATGGATTATTTAATATAGCCTCAGAGTAATAATATAGCCTACATTTTCGTCATGAATATATATGTATAGGGGTAATATTGAAAATAGCAGACATGAAAGTTAGAAAAAAATTATAAACTAAAACATAGCTTTTTAAAATCATAAAACAAGTACTACCTCAATAGCAAACTTATAAAAAAGCGTATCGAATAACAAAAACATCCCCGTGGTATTTCACCGTGATGGGCGGTGTGCACCATATAAACAGGGGTGGCAAAGTCATCGCTACATTTGCATACTCCTTATTAACAATTCACCCCCTTTGACTGCGGGGCCAATTGATCCGATATATTATACAGCTAGGAACACGCGCCAATTTGAACAGACTTGCATAAAGCCCGCCAAATATCGTCAGATACTGCCGTGAGCGCTGTGGGGACCCTGAATTGCAAACGGGAATACACCACTGCTGTTTAGAGTTTTGGTTGATGAAAAGATCCTCAGCTTGCTGCGATGTTTTATATGTCCGGTTAGACTTGAGTGGTGTTTGTTATAACCTCTGGATTAGCAATAAATAGATAAATGGTGTAAATACATAGTGATGCCCACAATGCTGTAATATGATCTTGTACAGCCTGAAGATGGTGACAGCTTAGTGCTAAACTAGTTTTCTGTATCAGATAGCTATCCAATTTTACTATTTCTCTCTTAGTTCAGTGTAAATTTAAAAGCTAGCCTATAAATCATCAAGTCAAACGTTAAAAGCTTAGAAAAGCTGAAGGCTCTTAGATAGTTAGACACTGGACCCAGCTGTCCTTGAACAATGGGATTTTATTATGGTCCTATCCAAAGAAACAGGTGATCTTAGTCAGTAAAGCTACTCATCGTTTGGTGACCCATAAGAATGAACGTGTAGGTTGAAATATTCCATGTTTTACAGCGAGTACTTGCAAGAACCAGTTTATTAAAATTTCTCAAGCTTCTGAACAAGTTTAATTAATTAATTGTTTGCATCAGCTTTTTTTTAAATGTTTTTATTAGCTGGCTTTCTTGTCCGGTACAAATTTTGCAATCGATTTTAAACCAACTTCCCTATGAGCTAGATACTTAAAAATTGAAACATAGCTCGAAAAATGGATGACAATGTAATATTAAATAATTTGATTTTCATTTAGTGTTTACATTTTGATGAATGTAAAAATATCAATTGAAGTCAGCTGTAAATACTTTAATTTGACAGTTTGTTCAAAGAGCCGAGGTTAAGAGGTACAGGTTCTGCTCCCGAGAGATTTTAAAGTTTTATGATTTTGAGAACAGTAGCAACAATATATGTGATTAAAGTTAGAAAGGTTTGGTTATGTATTAATAAGTCGTAAAAATTACATTTAACATATTTACACATTAAAGACTAAAAATTATAAAATAAATTATTAATAAATTTTTTTTTTAAATACCACGTTTTTAAACGCACTGAAAGTATAAAGTAATTGACAGTATAATTATGTGGAGAGAACACATACTTGTAAGATTTGAAACGAAAAACGTGGGGTGCATGCAATAAATAACAATAATTCAATAAGTGAAGATAATATTAAATTAGCCATTGCATTCGTCCCACGATTTTCGTTTTATTTTTTGCAATTATTTATTCTCTTCACATAATTATAAATTATTCTCTACTTTTATTGCGTTTAAAACGTGCTTTTTTAAAGTTCTTTTTATTTGTAATTTATTAACTAATTTAAATAACATTCTTTGTGTAACTTTAATAAAGAAAGAATATCATTATCACCTGAACTTCGTGATGTAACGTTGCATGTTTAAACAACAAGTTTAACAAGTTGTATACAATTTATTTAACTCCGGTTGATATTAATTACCTAACTTCGTATTTTCCTCCTTTGGCAATAAAGATTTCTATCTTGAAAATTAATTATACAAATCAATAGCCATTTTATATGCAAGGACGTTTTCTATTATGAAGGCCGATTATTTTTATCTATGAGAAATATAATCTTCTTTTTTTCAACTTTTGTTTTATCCATAAAATATCATAACTAACTGTTTTTGTCATCTATGTACATAGTAATGTTTTGAATACAATGTTGAAATATACATTTTGCTTACCGATTACATCGGCAGATATAAACATGTTAAATACACAGTTAGTTGTTGTTTGAGTGGATTTAGAATTTCGAATTAATCATAGACAATAACATTTCAAAATATTATTCAACTTCTAAGTAAACATTTATATCTCTCTAAACAAATCTTATTCTTTGAACAATAGTATTTAGTAACATAGCAAATTATCATTATACTTATACGTAAACATTTTGGAACATTTGTAGCTGAAATAATACAACTTTATTAATAAAAAATTAAAATGAACTGAACATTTTTTTACACACAATAGTAAAATTGGGAAATAATTAATGTGTATGTGTATAAAAATTACGACCACTTTTTATTAGTTTTAGCACTTTTTAAAATTAGAAAAATTTGAATAAAAACTGGTAATTTATATTTATTTATATTTTATACGTTGTACAAGAAATGAACTCGGCCACTACATAATTTGCATGGGGATGTAGAATAAGTAGTATAAAAAACTAATGTTTAGGTTAGAATAGACGATTAGTTATGCAAAATTAAATAACATTGCTAATATAATTGGAAAACGAAAACACGCTGATCAGTTTGTGTTGTTTGTTGAATTTGTAGGGAACCCAATAAACATAGCATTCAGTTATTGAAACGCTGGAACATCGGATACAATTAAAAATTTTGTAGCTATCTACTTTGATATATTTAACTCCAATTGCTTTTAAAACGTCGGTTTGTAATATTACGACTAACATTACCCTAAAAACTATTTTATGATCAACTAAAATCTTCAACTATAGACTACCCTGCAATTAGTTCAACACAAAACATGAGATTTAAATGTTTCTGTCAAAACACAACGAAACGCAGAGCACAGCCGCAGGTTATGAAGCGTCGCTATGCAGTTACAATTCCCAAGCCAATACTGTCGTAATTAGCTGCAAACTATTGCCTTTGTCATAATCTAATCACCCCACTACCTTGTCACTGACTGTTTTAAATAATTGCCTCTATCAGCAATTAACTCATTCCGGTAAAACAAACACCTTCTATCTGTAGAAAGTGACAGAAATCGGGTGATAAGAATGTTCAGTCAGGTGTTAAACTGATGTTGAGCATTGTAGTTACGGATTTTATTTTAATTGAAAATAGTAATTGACTAGATTTGTGAAAGTGAAACCTCTAATTAATTCTCAATTGAGAAATTAAACTTCATACTGTATATTATTTCTAATATTGGGAAAGTAAACATTATTAGTATGAGAGTCTGTTGTAGGAAATATGTGTATTTCGTTGGGTTGGTACTTCGTTGGGTCCGATTTGACAACTTCACAAGATAAAATAAACATTTCTTTTAAGTCTGACCATAGAACTCTTTTCCGATTTTTCTTCAAAACGCGCAGAACTTGCTTGGAACTTTGACAAAATAATATCTTCCACAAAAAAAACCTTAATTTTAAAGAAAATTAATGGTAAAAAATTAAAACTTTTCCATTCGCAGTTTTTTTTTTTTAATATTATTTGACGTTATAATAGAACTGGTCAAACAGTAATAATTTTACTTTTATAGTATTTTTCATGGTTTTGTTAACGTGGTTCTAGGATAAATAAAAAATAAAAATAATATAACAATTCCAGGATAAGTTTGACATTTTCCTCTTATCTGGCCTTAAAACTGTTTTATGATATCTTCAAAACAAGTTAAAATCTTTTCAAAAGAACAATTAAAAAAAAACACACAAAATTATCCACAAATTAAACAACAATTTAGAAGACAAATTACAACAAAAAACCTTTAAACCACTTTTAATATTCCAATGAAACTTTTTTAATGTGAAATCTTAGCTAAATAACCATGCAAACTCACAAAATTAGTAGACGTAAACAAATTAGCTGGATTCAGGAGGAACATTAAAAAATCAACTATCAACAAAAGAAACGACAATTTCAAATACAACGGCAAAAAGCTTTTCCGACCGCTTGAAATATTCGATGCCTCTTTATTCATTTTACCCCAGGTCTTAGCCCGAAATAAAAATAATTTATGCAAACCCATAAAATGTGTAATCAATTCCATGGTAGGACCATAAAGGTCTCTGGCGATCATACATAAACATGCCTACTGTGCAGCGCAGCGCCGGCGGCCGGCATTATACAGTAGCACGATACCATCGAACTCGACTCCCAGATTCCGGATGGAATTATAATAATTAGACAGAAGGTAATGGAGACGGAGATCTTGAGGATAACGCACCAACTTCGCCTCCCGTCCAGTCGCCCGGTGGAATATACAATTAATGCCTCTTTAGGGGCCATTAAACGATTTCATAATTGGCACCAATTACTTAATCCCGATACTTAGGCAAACCAAATACTAATTATTCCAATTTGGCTTTATTTACATCCTTGTTAGCTTTTGTTAATTGAGTTTTTGTATTTCGGTTGGGAACACGTGTAGTGGATACATAGTAACAAAGGGTTTTAATTAATTTTCATTTTGTCTAAATTTTTCTTGCTTTGGGAAGCTCAAATTGTTTGGGTTTCAATAATTTCAACTCCAGATTAAAACATTACTGTATTTTGTTGGATGAATAGGATAATTAGTGTATTACTGTTTCATTACATTATTCGTCGAACAAGATTATTCATTTGATTACATTTTAACCACGGTGTTCGGTTACTACAGTAAATTGGTTGGTTGAGATAAATCTTTTACGAATTTCAAAACCACTTCAGTCACCATCTAAGCTCCATCATTTGAAATCTGAGGTTATAAACTTGAAAATCTGTCGATCAATTAATTAATTGAACGCTATTATTTGAACAATATGCTAGCTGTATTTGCAATAGTTATATGATGAACGTGTAATTTAACGCCTTATCAAAATCCCAACGTGTAATATAACTATAACAACAAGCCGATACATATATGATCAGACGAGAGGATGCTGTAACGATAGTGATAAGACCAAGTGTGATAAATTTTCTCGCAGTTAAAATCATATAATTGGTCATACATTTCGATTATGTACCAAGAACATTAATTTGTTACCATCGTATACTCTGTGGCGTAATTAATTGAGATCTTTAAGGGCCTACAACCTTTCAACTTTAAGTTAATATTGTAGCCCCACTAATAATATTGTCGGTGAACCCCACTAGTCCTTATCCCTAAACCTTTAACAGGCAAGGGTCCAAAAAAATACCGATCATAGCACCACAACAGCCCAACACAAACACGACACAATAACATTTGATTGCACCAGTTACAATGGGGCTCCGCCGTGACGCCGCCGTGGTGAACCGTGGATCGCCCACACCACACAATAAACAAGACTTATTACGATCTAAAAGGTGTAGAGTCCCAGCCTAGGCTCATTATGGCTCTAAGAGGGCGCAACAAAAACAAACCCGACTGGAATAAAAGTTTATGAGCGAGGCGCCGGGCCGGGCTATGCCTAGCTATTTTGGCGAACAGTTCACAGTTGGACGACGAATAAACCGAACAACGGAACAGCACCGAATCAATTGGTTCACTTGTTAATGAGTCCGTGTTATCCCGAGCCATAAATCCGAGTCCGCCGTTCCGCTGCCAATAAATTCCTCCGCGTGGCTCGACAATTTTACGATGACTTCATTCTGTCACCGAGGAGAGCAGCTCGTTCCCATTGTTTTACGACCGCGTGTTTGGACGGTCGTGTAAACGCGGGCGCGTTTTTTGACGATGATTTATTGATTGCGAATCAATTTCCCTGGTTTTCCCCGATGTGACGCATCGCATCTGTGAGTTATCGACGGCTGGGGATGATTTGTTTGTTTTTTAAATACGCGGATTGTTTGTTGATTTTGAAATGTTTCGAATAACATGTATCGTTCTTTAATATTCTTGGTGGTATTTAGTAATAATTTGGTTTTATACTCCCATGGTGAATCTATGGTATCTATAGTAATGTACTTCTGTACGAGTTTCCCAATTTGAGTCTTCTTCAAGTCCTCCAGGCCAACCTGGTTTATTCTTGTCCATTTTTTCATATTTACAAAAGACACTTCCTTTTTGACACTTTTAAACCACTTCAGTCACAACACACCTTGTTTTGGATTAGTAATAAAGTCTTGAAATTATGTTTTATATTTTACAATAGAGTAATTATTATAACTAAGTTTTTCCTATGAAAAAACCCAAACCGATTTAATAAAACAATAATTCTCATACACAAGCAATCATGATAGTTCAGTGATTACGACCCCATAACACAATTAGAAAGTCAACAACAAAGTTTGCATTAGCTAAACAAACAAACAATTGTTCAATTTAGATGCAAGCACGATACGGTGCAATTAAAAATGCCCTAACACTAGACTATTAGGAATGTTTGTTTAAGGATCATTAACAACTAGAGCAGTCACGCTTTCCCAATAAGAAAACGAGAATTCAATTAACCTGTTGAGTAACAATTTCTTAGAGACACGACACCGCACTGGTAGAAAGTTGGGTAAACTATCGCTACAAAAGTAGCAAATCTGTGTTGCGGAGAAATTAACTAAGGCACGCAGTTCTGTTTGTAACCAAAACACCAGTATTAGAGTGGTGGTACATTTTAATGTTTTTGTGCTCATTACCGGTGTGCCAGCTACTGTCAACGGACTACGAAGTCACCAGCGTGAGTGGATCATTGAAATATAGCAATCCAATTATGGTATTTAACGGACCCAACTTTCTTCATCCGTTACAGTATCCATACCACTGTTGTATTCTGTATTTCATGTGCACAATGTTCCATGAATTCCTGACGCAGAACTTTAGATACGAAACATTCTGTTATTCAAAGGCAATACACAATTTTGTGGGAGTGACAGTCATTCAACATTAGCAAAAAGTAAAAAAAAAAAAACTTAAAATATCAACAACGGGCTACTTTGAAACCAAAAAATACTCCCAACGTTCCAGTTTTTGTCGCAGAGTAAACGGTTAACGCTGGCATTACCCATTACAGTCACCGCTTACCAAAACATATGTCAACTGGCAAGACAGACTCAAGCAAAGTAGAGATAGGCTTTATGAGTAATTGACTAGTTAATCCCACTGAGCTAGAGACGCAACTCGAACACACTGCAAGCCGTTGACCGCCATTCGTACTAGGTGTAAAGTACATCATACTTAGTACTTTTTTAACTAGGAAGAAGATTGTGAAATGTGCATGCATAAAGCTATGAACTAATGAGCTAACTTTAAAGTTGGTCTAACCCAATATTTTACAGCGTCTTGAGTTGTAGAAGAGTTGCCTTGCTAGCTACCTCCAGTTATATTTCTAACTCAGTGGTTGACCCCAATAATAATATTGTTTAATGATGCATATCAATTGTTAAAACAATCAACTATGACGAGAAGACTTACGCAGCCAACATTTCATTTTCATGCACTTTTCGGAATAATCTTGGCGTGGGTTTTGGAAGACACTGACATAAACGGAGGTTAGAAGTTTTTCCACTGGACGAATCTTTGGGCCAGAGAAGAAACAATACATATTTATAAGGCGGCATTCAGCCACGCATGCTCTGAGAAACAGATAATCTTAGCAGGATGTAATTACCACGGCAATAATTGACTTTTTCTGCCAAACAATACGGCTGCGAACCAGAACAACGCCGTTATACGCCTGTTATCACATAACCACTTGTGAAGTTGTGAATTCAATGTCGTTTAACTACCAATTCTGATTCCACAAACTTATTTTTGTAGTAAAACAAGTTCTCTAAAGAATTTTCAATCATAGTCACAAGAGTGTTTTATAAGAAGAAAGTTTCTTCTTTGAACAAAAATAATCAAACCCCCTAAGAATACCTTACAGTCGTGAAAATAACATTAAATACTCAAAAATTGTTAAACAAACGAAAGTAAACGCAACACCCCCAACCAATTTACTGAGAAGATCAAGTGAAAAAGCTTATTGATAATTTTCGCAAGCTGTTTGAAGCAAAACAAAGGATAACAATCTTCCTTCATAAAAAATTAAAGTGGGACTTTAGAATCGATTAAAACAGCATAGACAATCATGTACATTCCTTACGATATCTACCAAAAATATTGTTTTCTGAATTTGAACTCTCTGGGCTCATGACAGTAAAACGTAAGCAGCCGCTATCCAAAGCTGACGCCATATGCTATCGATTATTAAACGTATTTGTGATAATCAAACTATTATAGGATTACTCCGAGGCGTCGACATGATGCCAATACCCGAGTGTTTGGGCGCCAGGGCAAGCCCTTCATGCGGCACCGTGGACATTCTATTACATGGGCTGACGCTGACAGTCATGCGTCAGACTGGCGGACTGTTACGTCATTAATTCTGATTTCTGATTCCAATTCTATTTACCCACCTTGAGGGGGTATCTACAAATTGTTACTTTCTCCCCCTACCCACTAAATAAATGGAGAAAGTAGTATTTTTCAAAATATTTTCGAGTTTAGGTTTTGGGTGGAAATACATGTGTACCTTGAGCCCCCAAAAGGGTTTCGAAGTGACATGTGATTTTACAGTATTTTCTTCTTTTTTTTTTTGAACAAAAATATTTGATTACTAGTTTAGGATGGTTTGTGGCATGAACTTATTTTGACAGAGTAAATGGAAGCGTGAACACTCTAAAAGCATTTAAAGAAATACTCAAACTATGAAATATTCATTTCTCATTTTCTTTATAGTTAAACATGTCAACACCCGTTCCATATGTCTACTTGAGTATCCGAATAATCTCAAAGTAACACACACATACTAGGAATACCGCACGATTCATCTGTCCCATCTCAGTGATACCAACATTACCAGCATTACCAGTTACCGGTTAGTTACCACCTGAGGCAATACCGTGATACCAATACCTGATCAGTGTTCAGTGTTCGTGTAGTCTATAATTACGTCAACACAGTAATCGGCTTACGTTGATTTAACCACTCCAATCCCGGTACCTCGCTGTATACACAACGCGACAACATAACACCATGTCGACCATCTCAACAGCTTGGTAATGTTCAGGTGAAAACATCAACAGAATCTTCACCTAGGAAAATACCTCGTGTGCGGTCTTTTTACGAAGAATACTCGCAAAATGAAGATACATTTGAGGTATCTTTTGCTATAGTTTGAAAGGCATCTCGGCTAATGTTCTTGTAAAAACATCTACAAAATCTTTTAACTTAGGAAATACCTTTTGTTTGGTATTTATTACGATGAATACTAGCAAAATGAAGATACATTTGTGGTAAATTCGCTGTAATTTGAGTCGCATCTCGGCTAATTTATGAAATAGTGTCAGCGTATACAAGTACAGCCTATATTCCTTTTTGTATTGTTTCTTTACAAAGTACACTTGCAATAATTCACATCGAAATGTTTTCTTGTAAACTGGCAACAGCAATATGTACTGTAGCCTAGGACAGTCTTTTGGGTATCTATTTCTACAGTTATAAACCACCGGGAGAATTTTCTTGTAAATATATCTTGTAACCGATGGTGTAAACGGGATGGCGATGGCTTCTTGTTTTGTTAACATATTTTTCTGAAGAAAATACTTATATATATATATCTTTATATATAATTTGTCACCTTTAGAAGCTAATTGGACAGTTCAATGTATAAAACAGCAAAAACAAATCATGACTTTTCGTTTTGCTCACAGAATAATTTTCTTTAATTATTAAATCATATTTTTTCTATATTTATATTAATCCTACTAATATTATAAATGAGAAAGTTTGGATGTATGGATGTATGGATGGATGTATGGATGTATGGATGGATGTATGGATGTATGGATGTATGTTTGTGACAAGTGAACGCGAAAAATACTGGTCGGATTGGGCTGAAATTTGGCATGATGATAGCTCACATTCCCGATTAACATATAGGCATATTCTTATTTCAAAAATCCTTTCGGGCTCCGCCCCAGTGGCTCTGGAGTTTCCCATGTTAACCTTATGAGAAATGAAATTATTGAATCTTAACAGCTGTTTCAATTAAACAAGTTGGTTCTGTTCTGTGATGTTCAATAGCATTAAAGTTACAAAAATTACCAACAGGGTGCAGCACTATTATTTCTTTTACATTTATGACAACAGCTAATTTGCAACCAAAAGGTGAGTGAGCGTAGCGAACGAACTTCAACCTGGAGGCGAGTTAGCGTAGCGAACGAGCTAACCTGAAGGCAAGTGAGCGCAGCGAACGAGCTCCAACCTAAAGGTGAGTGAGCGTAGCGAACGAGCTCCAACCTAAAGGTGAGTGAGCGTAGCGAACAAACTTCAACCAGGACGTGATTGAGCCATGCGAACGAGATAATCTTGAAAATTAAGAAGTTAAACGGGGCAAAGCCCGCGGGTTACAGCTAGTTATATTATATTATTAATTGTATTCCTATTCAAACCGTGGATTCCAAAAATTCCTTAAATTTGTTAATTCTTCTCGTGCCAATTTGTTTAATTTAGAATTAAAAAACAATTTCAAACAACAGTTATAAATATAAATTTTTCTGATTATCAAAGTCACCACTTTCTATTCACGACTCTCATTACAATTAATTAACTAAGTTTACAATGAGTAAAAAGTCTATCCACAACCCTTCACCAATATGTGGCACATTCGCCCCTTAACCAAAATAACTGTGTTTTCCAGAGTTAACTCTCGTTTTGTAGTTAGAGTGTTCGCTCGGGAGCGATGCTCGCCGTCGCTGAGGAGAGTTATCATCATCCGCATTGCTATTAATGTGCAAATTGGACCAAGGGCAGCTTCCCCCCAACCTCCCCGGGGGAAACGGGCAAAAACACGCGCTTTATTACTTTACATGGCGGCTGTTTTTACCCTTTGCCTCGTCCGGTAATTGGCCAAAAGCTCGTATCACCCTAGTTTTGGATGGATTAAAATAAGATAAAAAATTAGTCAAAAGCGTGCTTATTTGTTTGTAACGTTGTTGATAAAATATAAACTCACAGGAGTGTATGATTTTGGTTGAAAAATAATGGTGTTGAAACCTAGTATTACATATTTTTTTGTAGAAAAAAGGCAATTTTATATGTTAAAAAATGAAAATAGAAATATTGTATAATAAATTAACCAACTAAGCTAGAAAACGACAGAATTTTTATGTAAAGATAACTTTTAAAAATAACTTCTAGATTGTTTTCAATTCTGCTAATGCAAATAAGCAGCTGTTTATAAAAAATTCATACAATCGGTTTTACGATTGTGTTAGTGTACTAGTGAACATTATACTGTCGATATGTCAAACTATTTACAATAAGTCAACAATTAACTACAATCGATCCAAAAATCGATACATATTTTCGGTCCATGCAATTGTTTACAATCGAATTTCGCAACAGGGTTGACAACAGCTGATTTTTACTCCCTATGGGCTAAAACTATTTTTACTCCCTAAAAATGTTACTTTCAACCCACAACGCATGCATTAAAAACGGCTGTTTTTACTGCAGTATGACGAAAACGATTTTTTTTATTTGTATCATAACACAAAACTATGGGTAAAAAATTATTCAATACTGTATTTTATTGAAATGATTTAGTGAATGGTTTTCACCATGGTTAAAAGGTAGGGTTTATTTACAAATTCTTTTACATTACATAAAAAATTCACGGATTTTACAGTAAGACTCCAGTTGTTTGGTGTGAAATCTTTGTGACGGTTTCTATAATTTTCCCCTCGTCCACCCTACGATGTTTGAGACGAACGTCCAAGTTTTACGTAATTTCCTAACTTCAAGTGTCAAACCATAATGTGACACGATCTAATACCACTGACTGTGTTTGAACAGCAATTTAAAAAATCTGTTTTTGTAATTCTAACCTATTTAGAATTTACCTAATGAACCTCGAACCAATAAGAGATTGGGAAAAATAAGCTGAGAAGTCACCCCAGTCACAGAAAGTTCACGAAAAAACAAGAAATCTCTGAACTCCCAGCTGCTTCCACAGATATATATCTCCAGGACAGTACATTAATATTGTCTATTCTTAGTTCATCAACACTAATAAACTATAAGAGAGCATTGTGATTAATAATCTTACTAACACGTCAAAAACAAACATTATTCATTCGTGAGAATAAATCTTTAACCGACTAATTACAAAAGCATAAAAGAAATTCCCAGAAGATACGGGGGACTTTAAAACCATTACTTGACGTTATCAAAATCACCAATTAATGAGGTCGGGGCGTGTAAAAGAACACATTTGGTCTGGGACACGACTTTAAACAGTTTAACTGATAACTCGCAACTCATTTCTTGCGATAAACACTCTTTATTTGCTATTAACAGTTTATGGTGTGAACCTAAAATAACTTGGTTCAACTGAAGTCAAGACCATTCTGAGTTCAACGCAAATTTATCGGTTCGTTGAGTGAACATTCGCTGTTTGATCTGACCTTTACATTTAACTTTATTTTGTGGATTCTATTATTACTAGAATGTATTTGCATTTTTTTATTGATTGAAACGTGTCTTGCGTGAATAGTTCGTGATGTTTAATGAAATATTAACTTCTTTAAATTTTTGGTATACTCTAGTATTGCACATCTACTATAGCCATAATGTTATACCAATTCACCTAAACAATGGAGAAAAATTAATTATTACAAATTCACAAAACATCACAAATTATTCATGAAATTAAAAACATAAACAACTGTAAACAATCCTACTTTGACAGTTCTCATTGCGTATCACAGCTTTTTGTTGCTGCTTAGTCCTACTAATATAAATAAATGAGAAAGTTTGGATGTATGGATGGATGGATGTATGTTTGTGACAAGTAAACGCGAAAAATACTGGTCGGATTGGGCTGAAATTTGGTATGATGATAGCTCACATTCCCGACTAACATATAGACGCATTCTTATCTTAAAAGTCCTTTCGGGCTCCGCCCCAGTGGCTCTGGAGTTTCCCATGTTAACCTTATGAGTAATCGTATTGAAAACGAATAAAAGAATTTTGTCAGCTGTTTCAACTACACAAGTTGGTTCTATGATATTGAATAGCATTAAAAAGTTACAAGGTTTACCAACAGGGTGCAGTACTATTATTTTTTTACTTTCTCCCCCTATACCATAGTATATGGAGAAAGTATTGTTTTCGTCAAAATTTTCGAGTTTGAGTTTTGAGTGGATATATTCGTTTTGGGTCCCCCTGGACCCAAAAAAGTGTTTTTCGAAGTGATGTCTGTGTGTGTGTGTGTGTGTGTGTCTGTGTGTCTGTGTGTCTGTGTGTCTGTGTGTCTGTGTGTCTGTGTGTCTGGATGTGTACAGAGCTAGAGACTACACCTGTGGTCCGATTTCGATGAAATTTGGTATGTAGGTTCTAATCTATGGTATCTCCAGGCGTTTTTTCATTTTTTTGAAATTTTGATTTTTAATGGGGATTTCCCCATAAAAACCCATAAAAAACCGGGAAAATCGCATTTTCTCAAAAATGGCCCGAACGATTTTGATAAAAATGTAGTATGTTGTAGCCCTTTAAATTCTGAACAAAATGGTACAAATCCCATTTCTGTAAAAATTACGGTTCAAAAGTTATGGTAAATTATGTTATTTTCCCATAAAAATCCCATAAAATAAAGAAAAATAGGATTGTAGACAAAAAAATCCGTTTTTATTTAACATAGTATGTTATGATCCTTACAATTTTGATAGTTTTTCTCATTTCTTAGAAATTTTTATTTTTAATCGGTATTTTCCCATAAAACCCCATAAAATGACGGAAAAAAAGATTTTCCCAAAAATGGCCTGAACGATTTCGATAAAAATTTAGTATGTTATAGTCCTTTATATTCTGAACAAAATGGTACAAATCCCATCTCTGTAAAAATTACGGTTCAAAAGTTATTGTAAATTATGTTATTCCCCCATAAAAACCCCATAAAATAACGGAAAATCATATTTTCCCAATATTGGCTCGAACGATTTTGATAAAAATTTAGTATGTTATAGTCCTTTAAATTCTGAAGAAAATCTTACAAATCCCATTTCCGTATATTTACTCTCACCGCTTACACATGATAAAGGTTGTTGACAAACTTATGGGAGAAAGTATGTGTCAGAATACTGATACCGTTTATTACATTTATGACAACAGCTATCCTATTAAGGCCATAAAGGTAAAATTTTGTTTTTAAAAGGCTTATGTGTAAGTATTTTATCAACAGATGTAAAGATCTAAATGTTTCTATTTCATGTTCTCTTCCCGTTGCAAAGCACGGGTACAACAGCTGGTTCTCCATTAATGCAAAAGGAAAAATAGTGTTGCACCCTGTTGGTAAATATTATAACTTTTTAATGCTTTTGCATATCGTAGAATCAACTTTTTAGTTAAAACAGCAGACAAAATTCTTTAATTCCCTTTAAATATGAATACTCATAAGGTTAACATGGGGAACTACAGAGCCACTGGGGCGGAGCCTGAAAGGATATTTGAGATAAGAATATGCCTATACATTAATCGGGAAGGTGAGCTATCATCATTCCAAATTTCAGCCCAATCTGTCTAGTAGTTAATTCGTGATTACACTTCAAACACACAAACACACAAACTTTCACATTTATAATATTAGTACGATAACAATAACATAAGTATAACGACGACGTGGCGTATTCCTCCAGTCAACTGTTGTTATGGCGAAATGTTCCAACACAGCACCATAGCATTAGGTAGCGTGCTGGTCTAGCGTAAAGCACGGGTTTTGGATCCAGGGCCCCGTGCTCAAATCGTGTCAATCATCTATGGCTTTGGCAATATGAAAATACCACAACAGTCTAGGCCAAGTCGGAAAAGACTTTTCCAGAGAGCCTAACGTCCTAGGATCTGAAAACTGTGCCATCACACACAAGGTAACAGCTGTTTGCCGCTATCCCGTCACCCTGTATATCAAGTTGACATTCTAATACACCTATTGCAGAGCGATAAGCCAGGTGACAAGCCATCTGATCGCTATGATTGTCTGATCCACTTTGTTTTAGTGCTGTTATCACTGATAGCGACATCTGGCCTAATGTTATCCACTCAGTAATAATCCACGATTATCCGTGCTTACGGCTGAATCACACAGCTATAAACTCTTATCGGCGACTTAAACTGATTTATGGCTTGTACGAACAGTTTGACATTTTGGGACAGCTTTCGCTTGGTGATATTATCGTTATAAATGTCTAAACAAATTTAAAAAGTTTTTGCGACTTTACAACGAGTTGCTTTTAAACCAAATTTTACTTTTTCGGCAAAGACATGAGCTTTGTAAGAAATCTAAAACCTCTAACGCAGATTAGGTCTCAAGGCAGTATCGCTCTAGTTTGTATAGCTCCCAAAGATATCTGATTATGATTAAATTTAGCATTGAGAAATACAGAAATGTCCTATTATTCCAGGAGAATTGGTTAGCCCAAGGAAAGATTTCTTAGAGAAAAAAACGTAGATATTGCATTCAGAATTTTTAAATCGGTGAAATTCTGAACCAATGCAACTTTTGAACTGCAAGGTTTACAGCGGCGTATCAATATATTAGTTTTATGATTTTTTTTAATTCCGTCCGATATTAAAATGGGTCCGAATAATGAAGGTGTTTACCTTATCACAATACACAGTTTTATAGTAATGAACGTGTGTTATGATATAGTGCAGTAGAAATAGGGTTTGAGGTGGAACTAATTGCAACAGAAATTATTCCAGTTAGAAATGGTAGGTAATACACTTTTAAAAAACATACTAAAAATATACATTTGTACTGTTACGCAAAATACGGTTTTTTGGTCGCCATTTAAAAAAGTGTAAAATTTTAAATTCTTGTTAAAAAAATCTGGTTTGGTATCAAATTATAGAACATTTCATGCTGGAAAAGAATATAATGGTTGAATTTAAAATATACTGTTAACGGTGATGCACTATGGGCGAAAAAAGGTGCGTTTAAAAACGTGGCATTTGGAAAGTTTTTTATTTTAAGTATTTTATATAGTACTTTTAAAATTTGTTTTTTTCATGTTTGACCCTTAAAACGTAAAATTTCCCAATGTCTCTCTAGACCTTTTTAAAGAGCTTAAAAAACAAATAGTTAAGTATATCAAAGGGGTTTTGTACGGTTATTGGTAATGGGGAAAATTCAAAAAAATGGAAATTTAAAATCCCCATGTTATTCTTATGGAGAATATGGTAAAAAGTTGTAGTTTCCTTGTTTATGGATATATTTTTATGAAACTTTGAAGATTTATTTATTTTATACTAAACAATTAATATTTTACTAAAAACACACTTAATTGGTTTCCTTGTAGCAGCAAACCTTGGTACTCGTTTCGTTAAACCTAATGTTATTTATTTAATAGACTAGCAACAGAGCCCATTGTGGTTAAATTAATGCAACGGTCTCTAGTAAAATAATGGTTATGAAATCCATACACCACTTTACTCACTAATATTTGGTACATATTAAGCTCATAACATTAGAATCACACACTTAACATAAGAAACACACTTTAAACACAAATGCTAATTGTTAACAACGATATTTAATCATTTTTTTATATTAAATATTAATCATATTTTTCGTAAGGTTAGATTATGCATACTGGTAAATCAATTATTGCCATCTATAAAAATAATTGGTTTTTCTTTTCCGAGTCGGGTTAGCTCTTCTACAAGACCGATTTTCATAATTTTGGCCTTAAGCCGGGTTTACACTATGTAGCTAAACCTGCTACATTGTTGATTTGTGTAACATCTAGCAATGTTATATAACATTTGCTAGAAGTAGAAAAAGTAACTTTACAAAAGTGCTATATAACACTGCTATATGTAGCAGATCCTGCTATATATAGCTAAAATTGTGCTATCCATCGGGAGTCGGTAAATATCAAAAGAAATACGTGCTACATCTAACATTGCCATATGTAGCAATGATATACATATTTTTTTCGTCTAGCATCTGCTATATCTATATGTAGCGCTGAACGGTTTTGCTCAGCGATCTTTGTTTACAATGGATGGACTGGAAACGAAAAGTGGCAGTGCCTAGGATCGGGATGATATTATCGGGGCTATTGATATTATAAACTTAATTGAACTGTTCCGTGGACAACCGGCGTTGTGATCGTACGTAAAACGTTTTTGAAGTTACCGTCGCCTTATTTAGCGTCTTAATTATGGATTGTCAGGGTATTCATAATCATTAAGGTCCCGTAATAAATCTGCTACACTGTACTTATTTCTCGAAGCAAGAAGCGGTCAAACCGAAAACTTGCTAAAATCTTCGCTCCTGTCTGTCTCTCTTTCTGACTTCCAAGATCACCACGATAGCTGCCACGAACAGTGTCTCTTCAGCGCACATTTCGATACGGAATGCGAATGAGGTTGTGCTACATATAACATATAGCACGAGCACCAGAATCACTAAAATTGTTTGTACATTTTTCATACAGCAAAAGTTATAAAGCAATGTTATGTAGCAAAAGTTATATAGCAGGTTTTGCTACATAGTGTAAATTCGGCTTTAAACTAAAGCTATAGAAACACCATAGATTTGCTATTAAGCATCAGCACTCATTTTGACGTATATTTTTAGCTATGCACAAACTGCCTCTCTGTACATTACTTACGGGAGTTAGATTTGTTTTTTTCGAGTTCGTTTGGCTCTTCTACCAGACCGATTTTCATAATTTTTGTCTCAAAGCTATGCAAGCACATATTTGTCATAATTAATCTATCAAATATATAACCCTACGAAAACAATTAAATTGGAATTTTTAAATTTTTACTTCAATTAAAAATGTATCCCAGCAGTTACGTTATCCTATATGTTTTTATTAAAAAATCTTCAGTGAAATACCAGATTCCATTGGAATTATTGATTATTGAGATTGGACGTACCTAAAGCACACTGCTAAATTATAAACGACCCAAATTGTTTAAAAATGGAGTTATCTATCATCGATTTATAGTTAAAAGATCTTACTTGCAAACTCAACAGTACGTAAGCTAATTGTCGACGTTGACGGGTTTCACCTAGCAAATCTTAAAAAATCTAACTTTAATAATTATTTGAAAATCTACACGAATTCCTTTCCAATCACCCATTAGGTTATAAAATCGGTCCAGTAGAACTCTAGATTTAGTTGTACAACGATTTTTAAAACTGAATTACTAGATTTAATTGAAAATCAATTAAGACAAATGGAAATTCGTTTAGTCTGCAGGTTTGCTGTGGTGGGGGTGTTTTGTACTACGATCGTATTTCTAAATAGTGCTTATAACCACTATTATAACATTTTTCAGCATTAAATTTCCTATAATTTGATACCCAAAAAGTTATTTTTACGAATATTAAAATTTTGACACTTTTTTCAAGATGGCGGCCAAAAAACGTATTTTGCGCCACAGTACGGTTGTATATTTTTAGTATGTTGATTAGAAGCATACTACCTACCATTCACAGCAAGAATCATTTGTGTTGCAATTAGTTCCACCTTAAGCTATATTTTCGATTATTTCTACTGCACTAATAGGTGGACAGTTAAGTTGATATATTTCTCGCCTAGTAATCATAAGGTCACCAGTTGATCGTGAGAAAAGTCAGAAACTTTTTGATGGGAAGAAACTGTTCAAATCGACTTTGGGATTTTATATAGTCCTTGATAAATACCCAGCTTATTACAACGCTGTCACTTCATCCATTCAATAGTCATCGTTCACTCATTTCCACTTTAAAACGTTTAACTCGTCTTAACTAATAAACACATTAGTTGTTAACATTGAGAGTTCCAGTAAAAATTGTAGCTTTCATAAGTTTACCTTGCGTGTTGCCTGTTAGATATGAAAGTATGAAATCTCCCAGAGACAATCTGAGGGGGAGCTACCGTCGTTACATGTACACCATACATGTACCTTGCGTTGCCATGGTTACCGTGTCTTGTACCTCTTTAAGCAACATATTTTATATCCTCCCTCACTTAACCCTCTTTGTACTTGTTTGTAATCCTACGAGAGCTCTTAGTCAACAGCTGATTACACATTAATACTTTCTAAACTCCCTCCAAAACTCCCCGCTGTTTGCGTTGTCTTTAAAACAGTTAATTTTGCAGTTAAGAAATTTAATTAGTTGATGTTAGTTGTATCGTTGTATGTTATTTAAGGTTGTATCCAATTAAGGTATTTTCAGGCATTTTATATCAATAATTTTAATAGTAAGCTATTGACTATAGACAACCTCAACTTCATAAAACCCCCGTGTGAATTTATATTACAATATTTAAGAGAAGGCTTAACTCATTGCCTAGTTGAAAAAGGTTATATTTATTCAAATAATAGTAGATATTATTCAACCCTTGTATACAAAGGTAACTGCAACCACTATACTAACGATATATATATTGACTTCAAATAGTTAATTAGGGTTTTAAAAGTAATAACAAGATAGAGTTTTTTTGTAAATTCGAATATAGTATTTTTAAATATTTGTCATAGCCACTTATACACCGTACTAGATTGCCTAGAAAATTTACACCCCTTGCTTGAGTTTCAAAAGAGATCCAACCGACTAACCGTTAAATTATAGTTTTGTTTCTAAAATTAATAATGGGTGTGTAACTTTATGGTTGGTATGGACGATTTCATATAACATATAACCACTGCCTCTTCCGCGTCCTCTTCCCGTTGCTTCCCTTGTGACTGTGTGTTAACAAAAGTGGTTTACACTTCATTAAACATCGCAATGAGCTTCTCCAAAAGCTGGTCTATAATGAATATTAAACATAAAGTTAAATTTTATACGCTTGCAGTACAGAAATATTTTGATGTTTTCGTTGAGTAAAATGTAAAATAAATTTAAACAGAATTTACCTGCTTACTACATAGACACATATATCCACCAATCTATAGAATATCCACCGTCTATACTTTATATGGAAATTCTCCAAAGGACGTCATTGATCCGAACCTCGTACCATTTTAACCTTCGCGCGTCCTACCTCCTCAATTTTTTATTTTTATGATTATATGTGATGTATTGCTAAGAAGTGAATGCCACATTTTTACCACAGGGATTAGGCCCACCGCAGGGACATAATTTAGTTAGTTGCTGACCATAATTGCGAGCCGACGTTTCGAAAGTGATCGTCACGAAGGTTTTAGTGAAAATTGTTGACATTTTACTTGTCTTCGATTTTTATTGTTTCTTCTTGTTTGTTGTATTTATCGTCATTTTCAAATAATTTTGTTCCCAAATACGAAACTTCGTAAACCTTTTAACTAACCACAATAACCCCTTATTCCAGAATTCGTACACTCGAGACCACGTTTCATTGTCGTAAGCCTGTTTCTAGTATGACATTTTAACTGACATTATACCAAACCACCAACAAAGGATTTTGACCGGTAAAGGGATTTTGTCCCTTTACAGCTCTGACCCTTTTAGGTTTTATTGAGTTTGGCAAAATCCTAAAAATCGTTTACAAATTTGCCCCAGCAGATGTCTAACATGACAGCGTGTCAGGTCGCCCTCCTATCAAAGTCCCAATATTTACCTCATACATCTCCGCGAGCGTGACGTCTCAACAGGTGGCTAAAAGCCTTTGACAGGTCACGTGATGGAGTGGCCGTTATCAGTGACGTCACGGCGGCGTGATAAGCAGCAGGTACATGCGGGTGGCTACCGTAGCTGCTATTAATTATGGTATACGGGTTCACATACGGGCTGTGAGGTTTACGGCGCGGCGATGGTAATAATGTCAACATGTCAAGGGTCACCTGCTAGATAACGTATTTTGGACTCAACACACTTCATACATCAGCTACATAGTTTTTGGATGGTTTATACCAGTATTTTTGCAGGGATGGTTCACCTAATAATTTTAAGATAAAACTGACCAAGCCTATTCAATTTTGTAACGTATATTGAGTTCAATACAACCATTTTCAAGCATGCAGCACCTTTGAAATTTCCGTTTGAATTTTCCCCCAGTGTAATTTTTTAGAGTCACGAACGATTCTAAGAAAACTGTCTGTCAAACCTCCTCAGAATTATTTTGGATATGTAAGGTCTGAAGCCGTTGGACTTTAGCACACTTCATAAACGACTGAAACAGCTGTATTTGAATAAAAAATCGGCCACAGCGGTTCTATAGACGGAATGTGTCCCTTGTTCTACAAATTATAATGATAAACATTTTTTTCGATATTTCGGACTTTTTGTTCGTGTCTTCTGTACATCAGCGGCTAAACACTTTAGTGAATTTATAAATGAAATGAAAAATGAAATGAAATGAAATGAAAAAGTGCTTTTAAGTGTACAACAATAACTTCTTAGCACTAAATACAACAATGGACAAAAAGCCCGTCTGTTGCGGCTGGCGTACCTGGTTAGCACTTGTACAACAATTGATTAATAATAACAATTTAATGAAACTAATAAATAATAATAAAAAAGATTTTAAAAGTAATGACATTTGGGAAAATGATTCTCACAGATTGAATTCTTGAATTAACCCCCATCTTTTAGACCAAGCATCTTTTAAATAATTGCTTAAGACCCGCCAATCCCACCCATTCAATATCTCTATATATTTAGAATCAAGAGTGATTTTAAGAGAAAGCTGTTGAAACCCTATTTCAAAGTTCATATCAGTGGATATGTTTGGATCAAACTCTTCCCTCTCGGATTTCTCATCGAAGTCCAAGATCAACCACTAAGCTATACATTGGATGTGTTTTTTACAATCGTTTAAAACAATCTAACTGTGTTCAATAGCCCACAAAATTATATTTTCCTACAATTTATCACTTGGTACCTATACTAAAAGAACTTTAAATTTGACATAATCTAATATATACATAGTCCACACTACTTTCAACAGATGCGTTATACAATCAACTATAAAAATTGGTATGCAGTAGCAATGATGAATATATAGTCAAAACAAAACAATATGTACAGCTCATACTTTTACGATGGATGAAGTAATTATATTACTTAATCTATGCTTTTACAATCGTGGTAAGATTTACTGTTGTTAATTTTTGTTAAGAATTGATCATAGAATTATTTTGGGCCAACATTGATACAATGTGAACTTAAAAGAAGTTTCTCTGGCGGTTTGTAGCCACTTAATATGACTTAATTTGAATATTGGGAAGGAAGCTTCACTTTACTATGCAATGACACACCTTCATACAATGTATTAAACGCCTTTATAGCGTATTAAACACCTCTTACGACCAAAACAATTTGACGAACTTATTGCGGTAAAAAAACTGTCCGTGGAAGATATGAGTTATCTATTGACTACCTCTGTATAAACTTCTACAAAAATTTACGTTTGGCGAGCAGAAAATTTGACATCTTATGCATTATTATAATAACCCTGCTAATCCGCTAGCACGTACTAGTACTATAGTCTGTATGGTGGAACCTGTCCCCTGACCCTTCGTCTACCTGGGACTGACCCGGGATTGGCAAGTCCTCAGGTAGAGTTTCAGGAGACAGGTTCCACCATACAGGCTATAGACGAAAACATTAGTGTACCCAAGGATTATTAGATTGTGTTAAGGGATAACTTGCTTCGTTGGTAGAGTTTGTATCCATACTGCAAACTAGATGAAAAAGTTGCCCAATACAGTACATGCTCAAGTATTAGTAGACCAGATTGTTCTTAGCCTGTTCATTTCGGACAATTGACTGTACTCACTTAAAAGATTTGCTAAGCAAGAACAAATGGGTGCAGTACTTCATAAAGAGCTTATTTTTAGACATTACCTCACCACAACATTTAGTAACCCAGATAAGTTTCAATTAGAATTCTAAGATTTACAAATTGTTTACAAAAAGTGGCTACTAATTGGTTTGACTAATGTGGTGGAAGGGTCAAAGATAGTCTGACAGCTTTACGAGAGACTTCTCGCGAATTTCCATATCATATATTTGACCTCGACCTTCACCTAGTGATAGGGAATCTTCACCAAACAGACTTTGGTGGAGTTTGAATGAAATTTTTAGAATTACTCTTGTCCAATGCCCTGAAGTACGACTGACGACCTAAATGGTCATAGTACTTCGCTTCACTGTGAACAGCACCTAACCTATGCTTGTTGTAGGAAAAAGTGGAAATCCACAAAGAGTTTGATACTCCAGTCGTGTCTAAGTATTCTCAGAAATATACTCGTCAAGTTAACAAGAACATTTGATAGTTTTATCATATGATTCGAATAAATTAAATTATATCTTATGAAATACGCATGTGTTTGTTAAAGGTATTTCGCACGCCTTCCTTAAAATTACATGGATCTGATTTAGAGGCAATTTACAAAATATTTCTAGGAATAGACATGTTGGATTTGTTGTATGCAAATATGTGAAGGGTTTTACCTGGTTTGTATTATCTCTTGGGTTGAGTATTGACCTTTACGTATCCCTTAGTCATTTACTGCTGTCATTATTCTCTTGTTAAAAACTGCATACCTGGAAAAAATAAAAGCAAATTTATAGTTTTTTGTACCACACAAGCTTAAAAAAATAACGGTTTGAATCAATAAATACCTTATTTCCAAACTCTTTTATCTAATAATCATCTATTGACGATATTTCGTTTGCACTTTTGCTAATAAATTATGAACGAATAAATTCGTAGCAAAACATTAATTTATATGATGTAGCTTTTTCCCCAGGGTAAGAAGTTTACTGAGAATATACATATTTCAAAGTAAGCTCTAACCTAAAATTAAAATCTACTCCGGTGCAAGAATTAATACTATTAAAAACTTAGCGATGAACTGAGGGTATATAATTATTAATTGATAACTGATATGTTAATTATCTATTTCAGGCTGTTCATCTCACTTAAGCTTGGACCCCAAGTATGCTTTGTTTTTAATATTGTATTAATAAAATGTATTATTTGTGTGTTGGTACTCCAACAAGTTGTATACGTGAGACAATTTTTAATGGCCAATGACTCACATAAAACAGCCACTTTCCAATACAGGATGTACTAAAAGTCATAGATAAGACAATATGACCCTGTTATCAGCCGGTTAAACATTAGTTGACACATTAACACCATATGATTGCCGACCTTATCTTTATGTTAGTTTAATTTTGTGGCTTGTTTTCAGATATAAATTGTCACATTAATGGATAAGTGGCAGAGTACTGTATATGTTAATTGGCTTTTTAAAAGTAACTATTTTAAATAATGTAGCTATGGTTTTTACTTGTTAACTGTTTACAGTGTATAGTTTTTGCTAGTTTTAGACTTAAGATTACACGAAAATTGACATTTTTGGTACGATAGGAACCGGCGACCTTACTAGACGAGCACTTTATCCAGTTGTTTATACTTTTTATAAACAAGATTCACCACACCACGTACAAACTATTTATAATTTTCTTTGTCATAAAGAAATTTGATACAATGTCTACAGAAATGATATTGAACAGATATATCTAAAGGAACAATCTAACGCCTAAAACCAAACAAAGTCTACCCTACAAATCTAATACATCACTTCAGTGGGTTAAAGGTGATCCGTTAGTTTGCTCCGGATGTGGTGGACAGTTTTTAGCGTCGGCGACAGTTCTAATTGGCGCCTCCGAGATGCTATCGCCGGGGCCGTACCTGGCCGGACGTACGCTATTATTTATGAATGAAACTGAAGCCATTCATGAATGGGACGTGATTTACTACCGCCTCAGACTGACTGTAGGGAGGGTCCGGCAACTCCCACTGATTTAAATTTGCCAACCAATTTGGAGACCTCATACCCAATTAAGTTAGATTTAAGAGAGCCCGTGACGGCTCGCGATCGTTAGATCGACTCTTGTTTATTCAATGGGGTATTAAATGTCCTTCTCCACTTTATGAATGGCTAAACGGCCAATTAAAGTTTTATTTTTATCTGGCGACGCCTCGGTTTTCGAATTGGTTTTGATGGCGCCTCCTGTTGATTGCTTGGGTATTTGTTATGCGATGCATCTCCATGTGTGCACTTTGTTGTTGATCAACAGTGGGATGGGCTTCGGTTGGACTGGGTTGAACTGTTCTAAGTGTGTTTGATGGAAGTAAATACTTTTACAATGTCCATGCCGTGTAGTACCTACCGGTAACTGATTGGAAGTATTGAAGATTCGAGAGACGAGAAGCATCATGTGAAACATATACGAAATGCGTTTGGTTGTTTGTGCTAGATTCTCCTTAACTTCAAACAAAATATTTGGGTAGGAGCAAGCTAAAACCGTGTGCAGGATGAAACTACTAAACTTGAAACAAGAGTTCACACGACATTCGTGGGAGGTTCCCTTGCTGTATGGCTTCAATCTACCTGTATAAAATAACCAACGTTCCGTTGTACCAATAGCACGCACTAACGAGAAGATCTACATGGATAGAGTATTCCGTTACAACCACAATCATGTGATAATGCTTTAGTTCCCTGTAATACCAACACAATAACATATGTTGGCAAACCTCTTTAACCACTTAAGATTGAGATCCACTCCCGCAATCCAGCCCGTCTTCAGAGAACCTTTGAAATAGGACTCGAGGTGACTAACCCGGGCTAATCTCTTTCACACCGATGCCCCGAAATGATCTTGTTTTCGCCGGGAACAAAACATCGAAAATAAACCGCAGGTAGTTCTCCATTACTGACAGGTCTGTATCGCTGATCGTCGTGTTGAAAGGGATTGGTAAACACGGCTTTGAGTCGGAGCCCGCTCTGACGCTAATGGCTCGGAAGTGGCGGCAACAGTAGGATTCTAAGAACGCCACTGTTTTACACACAATGACACCGAGTACCAGTGGTCTTACTCGAGCGGAAAGGTGCCTGAACTGTCAGATTGTCTGCGAGGCTGTTTTGAAACGTTCCGGTTTGTGTTTTGGAGATCTCTTTCTGAACTAGGATTGAGGTGGGGTTCATTCAATGGTGGATACTAGTGACGCAATTGGTTGATTTCAATCGATGTAAATGAATGGTGGGTTTGATGAAAAGAAAAACTGTCACTCATATTTGAAAGTAGGTGAGGAACATTTACTTGGATTGGAAGGATTCAGACGGTTTTAGAACTTTGGAAGGTACCTACACGATTTTTCATATTAGTTGGCCAATTATGGTGGTGAATAAATGCATTCCTGACCATTTGGAATATGCATTGTATGCAAACGCAAAGAAAATTCCTATGAGCTGCAACATAAATTGAATAAAAATAAACATGCCAAAACCTGCAAGGTTTCATTGACTACATAAGAACAGCAATATCAACAAAAAGCTACTTGAACCGCTATAACTTTTACTCAATTTTTTTCTACAATATGATAATTCGTTTCTGATAAAACAAAAAATTACCATTCCAAGAGACGGAAGGTAGAAAAAAAATCAAAGTTATAAGACCACAACCCTTTTCATGTTATGTATCCCATTCTGCCTTCCAAAACGCCATGCACTGGTAAATTCAAACAGAATCGCAAACCCATTACAGTTTTCCAAATGGATATTTTCCACTGAATGAAACGTTCAGGCCTAAAATCTCCCAGCAAAACGTCTTTCACTCAATCTACGCGATTCATGAATGGATCCGGAATATTTTTTGATCGTGCAAAATGTGTTTTTGATCGCCCAGACCCTTCGCTCGTTCCGCGTAATCTGGCTACAAGAGAAGTCACTCCGTCTCGTACAGACGCGTTTCCGAACATTTATGTCGCCGTCAACAGAATGTTCAGATAAACGAATTACAGAAGGACGCCGGTATCTGGACAAGTACTCGTTCTGTTAGTCCGCCTCACTATCGTGTCGTCGTTAGTGTACAGATAGTTGCTGGTAATAAATAAACTTATGCCTTCTTGAATCTGTAACCGCTTTTGGGTTGCTTTGCGACAGGTTCTTTAGAGTACATAATTTAATGATTTTTTTTTTAGTGACGTATTAAATTTGTATTCTATTGGTATTTTTACCGGTAGAACACTTAGGTTATATTGTTTACTCCTAGGGTACTATATTTTGATTTTGGTCTTCTTCATTCTTGTTTATTTTTGTTTAGCCTGGTTTCATCTTTCGTTGTACGTCTTACTTATTCTGTGTTTCTTGTTGTTTTCCCTTTTCTTTTTTTATGTAGGCTAAAAATTCTTGTATTCTTCTTTTATTCTTTTATTCTTCTTCTTCTTTTATTATTTTATTCTTTTATTCTTTCATTCTTCTTTTACTTTCATGTTCCTTTTTTTATTCTTTCATGTTTTGCAACTGTTTGTATTGTTATTTTCGGGTCTTACTATGTTATAATTTACTCTCATTTTACACTCAGTCAACTACTAAGCGTTACTATTTCTTCTCCACCAGGCTCAGTTTGAGTTTAGGACTTGTGTTTTTTTTAGTTTGTTGAATGTAAATAACTTCTCGATCAGCATTTTACGTGTTATTAAATTTATGGAAAGCAAATAAAAGATACGTCTTATAACACTTAAAACATGTATTTACGCTTATAGTTTTAATGTTATTTTAACATTAAAACTCATTCGAATGGAAACATTTCCCAAAGAAAACTCATCGCCCTTATGAACTTATAAACTTATCACCTAAACCCGCTTCAGTGTGATAAGGCTGTTTGTAATATAGGCCTAAACCATGTATAACATGTGTAAAAACTACAAATATTTATTTCAATAAACTAATTGAATGATAGTAATTACATTCAACAGTTTAAAATATAATCTATATAATTGTATTATTATTTGTTGCAGGGACAGATAAACAACAATTTCGGACAACAAAATGAAGTTCAAGACAGGGTGAGTAAATTATATTTTGTTTTCCCACATGAATATATCTATTGTAGATTACATTATTAACCACCATTTTCTACAGTCTTCTCTAAAAACTCTGTTGAATATCATATTAGCATAGATGACACATTGGTGTCTAATTATGTTGTCTTCAACAATTAAAGACCGACGTAGTCTAGACTACATTTTTACGTAATAAAAACTTCAAACCTAAGTTAACTAAGGTAGTGAACTAAAATATGGTAGCATTTGCTTTGGAGTAACAAATAATAGTAGTTTTCTTCACTAGGAGTGAAAGTGGCTCTTTTAAGTACCAAAAAGACACTTTTGCTTCATGTCATGAACAACTATTTTCATTATACCGTGGAAATAACCTTCTAATCGTTACAATATTAGACCTCATAATTTGAGGTTATAAAAAGTTGTCATCAATGTTTACATTTCTGTTGTTTATAAACATAACTCTAAATATCGTGTAACTAGCAACGTTTTCATAATGCACTGATAACATTTTGAGGTTAGCGAACCGAAAAATTTACCCTACGTTTTTTTTGTCCCTATTTGAAGTCATCCGATAACGATGATTTTGTGACGATTTAGAGAACTAAAAACGGCTGCTTTCCGGACAGTATGATACAAAGAATATTATGTGTGTCTTTTTTTCAAGCAAAGAAACAAACGACATAACATAATCTGAATTTTATTCACTAAAACATTGTAAATTGTATTGACCTCTTAAAAATCACGATTTTCAAGGATTCTTACCACATAAGCATTGATTTTTACAGATCAATGAGGTGTAGTCCATACTATAAATTTAACTTCTAAAATAGATTACGTACACATGGATACGTAAACATGTAGTCAGTAGCCGCCCTTACTTACCTAAGTAGTGTATTTCCGTATTCGTCTACTTGATAGGCGACTACAAGACGGGTAGTTGAGACGTCTGTCTGTGTCTGAGCGTCTACATTTCTGGCTGTCTGTCGGTTAGATGGGATTACGCATGTAGACAAGTCATGTAGACAAGTCGGCATATCGGTCTATATTTAGTAAATAGACACGCTTCACTCTCATTAATCAATTCTAAATATCCTGCGATACCGTATTACCCTTCCTCCCTAATTAATGTGGGGAATTAATTTGCCTTCTATTTTGATGGTAAATTGAGTTAGGGTTTCAGTGTAGTAGTTGCATATTAATAAATGTCGGAGGTTACCATAATATTATTAATGGCAGTATTTTTCAATTCTAAAGAAAATGTTGAAACAGATTAAGTATTTTAAGCCTATATGAGTTAAATATAGTTACTCTAAGAGTTAAATGTTTTCAACTTATTCTGGTCCTAAACGTGATTAACCTTATCCACTTTGGTATACCGTAATACCACAGGGCAAGTGATAGTTTACAACTAGATTAATATAAACTAAAATAGTTTTTAAATTGGTTAAGTCGGAAATACACACAAAACTACTTTATAGAATAAACAAACCAGGCAGAAATAACCTTAAAATTGTTTAGTAAGAAAATAAATCAATATAGTGTGTTAATGAGTGTGTGAACTTTGAACCATAGACCATTATTTACCATAGTAAATTATGAAGCTCGTTTTTCGTGTCTAGTTCATGTCCGGTGACACTGGTCGCTGGTGTCGACAAAATTTTATATTATTTCATGATTTGTGCTTTACAGTTTGGTTACGAGGATTTATAACAAGGGGACGAGTTATTGTTTATGATTATACGGTTTTATTTGTTTAAACGATGTTTTTAATGACTAAAATAACAAGAAACAAGTAAACAAACCACGACCTCTGCCGTGCACCGGACAGAACTAACAATAAAACTGGCTTCAGCTGATCCATAAGGATGAGGAATCTAGGGTTGGAACACAGATTTTCGTCGATTGTCGGTACCACAGCAAAATCTTAATTTTGCTAATGGATTATGTAATTTTATAATAAAGTAGGAGAGTAAATATTGGGAAAACAGAGTTTCCCATGGAGTTTCCCAGCCCAGATGATACTAGTGACAGCTCGGCCGTTTCACAGGATGCTCTCTGCTTGTCGCGATTGTAATAGTATTAGCTAATTGTATCGGTAATGCGATGGGTATTGATGAGGCAGCATCGATCCGTCCCCCCCTAGCGGCATGATACTCTATCTATGGAGTATTTGGCCAACGAAACTATCACATCCTTCAGGAACATTTACTAAAGAATATACTGAATAGGAATGTTAACAGAGCTGTACCCGGTCTCTACGGACAAAATAAAAATGAATTACCAACGGTTGCGCAGAGATACACAACTGTTACTGTAGCTGTTATGGTATAAACATATTTCTGAAAAGGGAGAAATCGGTAACAAATAGTTTTTTTTTTATCGAAGCAATACTGTACCAAAAGTTCACTACGATATTACTGCTTCTGTATTAAGTTGAGCTGTAATAACCAGGACATAAAAACAACAAACAGTGAAAAAAATCTGAAGAGGAGATCTGTCGTTATTGAAACTATTTATTTTCTCTAGAAATTAAGGACCTTTTTAGGATTTAAGGATACTAGGTGAAAATATTTGCAAAGTGGAAAAGTGTTTCAGAAAATAACATCAATACATGGCATTCAAAGCACATAACAGTATTCACAACCCATTGATTGCTCATATCGAATTCATCACTGAAACGTAAGAAAACAATAAATACATCACCTTTACAGCATGACCCCTAAGCTAAAGCTATATTCAGCAATGGATGCGCATTCAACATTTTAAATATTAATGATATATTCGGTAACAGCCGCAGGAGACCATTAAGAATAATATCACTATGATAATATGAAGGTCGTGTATAACATTTGTGATTTAAATAACGATTAAGGATTGATTGCCTCGGGCTCATGTAATACAAAGATCGACGTAATATATAAATTATAATTGGAAACTTGTTACAAGTGGCGAAATGTTGAAACTATTTTTATTTTTTAAAGGACAGAATGGTACTTTGGCCAAGGGATAAAAATATGCCTTAAAAAGCCGAGGTTTTAAAAAAAATTTTATTTTTTGCATTGTGTATTTTAATATCCAAAGAACATAGATTTGCAGTGTTATTCTACATCTTCACCCAGCACATTGGCATTAATATTCTGGTTATACATGACATTCGCATCAAAATTCTCAGTTATCATAAGACCTTAGCTGCAAGGTGACCTTGAAAGTTGAACACACGTCTGTGACGGTAACAATGAACGAACATTCCAGCCTAGACCATTGTTTCTGGATGAATGAAACAAAGCCAGGCTAGGTCGGGACTGATCAGTGATCAGGATCATGTGATGGATGGTCGGGACCTTATCTATCAGACTTCGCCGAGTCAGTTTCCGGTCCTTTTAACATTCCTTCCTCTGTCACCTCACCCATCCCACCGTTCCCTGTCCGGCCGGACCGCTGTCCGACGGTCCTAGTCTATACGCAGAGACGCATACTGCAGATGAGGCTGGCATAGAAGGGTTGCTGCGTTTATTGAAATCCAATACAGATCCTTGGATCAGCTGAAGTCAATAATAATATTCATTCCTGTCCATGCAGAGGCAGTTTTGTTCATGTTTTGCTAACCAACTTTATTGTATTTATACCAAATCATATTGAAACCTATATTTTGAACTTACAGTACCTTATTCAGCTCTTCAGACTCCAACATAGAAGTATAGTAATTCAAATATTTCTATTTTCTACCCAAAACACTAAAAAGGTTTTACAAACACCTTGGTATGTCTCAAATAGTACAAAGTTATCTTTCATCAGGGAAAAAATAAAAAAATAACTGAAAAATATAGAAACATTTGAAACCCATCCAAATTTACAAGCATACCAGCGCATGATACCAGCGAAACTACAGGCTAAAAAGAATTCCTCCAACCAAAATTCCAATTTCCAAATCGATTTTGGTTCAATTTTATGAATATTTTGTTTTGTATTTTTATGCTTGTACACTCACTGGAGTAGTACACTAAAACTCATGTTAAATGTTCATCAAATCCATATAAAGCACAAATTACCCAAGAAATTTTGAGAAAACTACACAGTAAGTCACACCCCTTAAACCATATACTTAAAGTGTTCGTCATGACGAGAAACCTTGCGCAAAACCATCCATAATTTTATAAATTGCCCTTTAAGGTCGTAATTGCATTCCAAAGGGAACTTTTCAGCTGTACTTATGTTATTCTTTCAATTTATTACCTTTTTCAAATCTTGCGATTATTTGTTTTTATTACTGTATTCTGTTTTGTTTATTTCAGCTTAACTTAACCAATCAATAGTTTTATTAATACTTATGAAATCAAACATGGTGAAGCCCGTGGGTAACAGCTAATTAACTTAATGTTCTAGTGATACGAACATATTTTAAATACTTGTTAAAAATACGTCACTATCGGCCTTGAACTAACAATCTTCATCCACGAATCAAACTATTTAACAGTAAATGCAATTTAATTTCATATCTTAGGTCCAAGAGCGGATAACTTATTACCTATTGTATATTCAAGTGAATGGACACAACTTGGCTGGGTATGCTGGGTGGGGTGGGGTTGGGGTGATGATGCTGTGCTATGTCTATGTAGTGGTATTGTAGGCCGTAGCGGTAACCACAGCTTGTAGGCCTCAGGCCACTGGCCTAGGCCCAAGGGTTGGCCGGACAAGCCGGTTGATTATAAGACTGGCTTTGTCTAACCCCCAACTCCCTCATACGGTTGAAACTCATCTCTCATAGTGAATCAAGTTTTACTTTAGGTCAACATAGAAATTGACTCATCGTTCTATTTGAAAGTAATTTTAAAATGTGTAACTTGTTGACTACTCAAGTGTCTTCTAAAATGTTCGTATCTTATTTTACGGTAAGTTTGACTCCGTGTGGTTATGAATGAGATAGTTTCCATTTGTTAAAATAGATTTAAATATGATAGATAAAAAGAAATATATAGTAAACAATAAAATTCTCTTTAGACAACCGACTAAATTGAATATTTTCTTGGTAGCCCTAATTAGAAATTGACTTAACAATTTTCATTGGATGATAGGTTGAATCTATTAGGATTCGATCATTAATTAATTTTATTATTAAAACGCACATTTTATTATTTATGTTTTAGAGGTTAAGTGGTAGAGAGGACTTGCTAGTCCTAACTTCGCCTCTCAAATTTTATTTTATTTGAGTAAATAAATTACTACAAATACAAGTTTGCACTTCAGTATCCAAAGTCAATGACATGACATTGTCTTAATAGTGTTTGCAATGAATAAATCCGATATTCTGATTACATTACCCACTTAACACTTTAAGTCTTTTATCTATGAAATTATACCAACGTGTATTGTATACAACTAAAACTAATACATTTTATTTTAGGTGTTAATTTCTCATAGAATCTATCTAGTTACAGCAAAGCTTTGTTTAAGACACTGTAACCAGCAAAGCGCATAAACTATGAAATGAACAACACAAACAGTAAACAACAATTATTGCAACAAATGACTCGCAACAAGAAACTAAACTACATAAAGTGTAATCATGACAGAATGCGCTACAGTTGTCACTGAAGAAGAGTGGGATTTATAGAACCTTTGCAGATACATTTTGTAGCCCTGTATTAATTTTAACATTCCCGTCCACCAAGTATTATTTGATATATTCATATATTTTAATGTCTTGAAACCGTCACCGCTTCAAAATTGTTTAGCGAATTTCCCATACAGTATAGGGAATAAGCAACTACCCAAGGGCTCATGGTAATACCTGGACTCGGGACCACTTTACTTTTTCGTATTTATTTCACCATAGACCAAAAACACTATTTGTCCATATTCATACTTATGGATGTGTGTCGGCTAGCACGATAGCTTGAGTAAAAGACATCCCACTTTAATGAAATGCTGCACACACGTGTAAACCTACGTTTAATTGAAACGTAACTAAGGGTAATATAACATTCTAAATTGTATATTTAAGGGTAAATCCAGTCAGAAAAATGGAAATTCCCTTATTTTGCTGCGGTGGGGGTATTTTTCTATTTTGGCGAGGTTTAAAAGCACCTTTTCTCGTTCTATTAATAAAGATTAGCGACGTCTTGTATTTCCCGAAACTTTTAAGTCAGTGTGAAGTACATTTTTGGTAAGTACAAACTTCTTTAATAGTTCGTAACGACAATTTGATCACTCGAATTCAACTTTACAACGTAAAATATCATGCGGGTTCTTTTATTGTTATTTAATTCCACAAAAACGTATGATAATCACCCTCACACCACGTACAGGCCTAGTATAAGGGCCGGGCCCGTCGCGTCGGTCAGGTCAAAATCCACCTGGACGAAGCATGGAGCGAGTCCCTTAGAAAACGTTCAAAACAGTAGTTCTTGCTTTAACGCTAAAATAATATTTAACTCCTTTCAAGTATATAAAGAATTTCTATTTTGTATACTGGAATACGGTAAGGTAGTGTTTTTAATCTGGATTGTTCTTAACTCTTGACAAGTTGCCGTTGCATTTAATTGTTACGATAGTTTTTGTAAAAGTTGTTGGATGTTTTCTGAGTAATTGTTGTATATCGTATTTTTATATCGATTAATACACGGGTTGGATAAGCATATATGAATATAACAGAATTCCGTATATCCTTTTAATATTACAATTAACGGCCATTTAAAATAAGTTTTTAACTATTCAATATGTTAAACCTTTCTGTGAAATTTTTGTTTCTTGCAATTGAGAAGATAAATACTGTAATAAACGTTACGGCAGTTCTACAATAGGGCAAGCTTTTGGTAAGAATGAATGAATGGTGATTAGGCTAAGGCTGATAATTGTTAAATAAATTGACGAGTTTTGAAGCAGAAAAGAGAAAAGTGTAATACAGTATTTACTTTAATTTTTGGTTTTGGAACTATTCGGTATGAGCTTATTTTTATTGAGAAGATGTACGTTCACTATTCAGTGAGTATCTTTGGTACTTCTGAACTATTCTGTTCAAAGATACCATATGTTGATAAGTTTTGGCCAAGTATTCGGCGTGTAGGCTTATTCAATAAAACGATTTGATCATTGAATCTGTTTTTCTCCATTATATGTATATTATTCTTTCAATAAAATTTAAATGTTTGTTAAAACCCTAATCTTTTAAACTAGGAACGCTTTGCTCTTCACTCCTTTTGCTATTGACACTTTTAACTGGTTTAACGCGTCTATGTATATAGTCTTACTGTTTAGTTATTTGAAATGAATCCACCGATGGTTTAAAGTTAACTCAAACTTATTAATTTTCAAATACAAGAACCTGTTCATTAGCTATTTGTCATAAAATTTGTGAAACTTGTGCGTTGAACGTTAAAGAGCTATGTCAAGTCACAAAAAAGGGAAATTCGGTCATCTAATTTTAATATGGTGTTATTGATATATCTCTTTAAACCCAAATCAATTGTTGCACCCGTACTGGACCACTGAGCCCTGTGTATGGAACTCCCCCCTTACAATGTGATTTTACATATTTTTAATGGAGAAGCAACAACACTTTCATTATGACTTCTTCTTTATCACTGATCCTTTGGATTGAGCGAGGGTAACGTCCTACTTTAACAAATATACACAAGGAAATGCCAATACGTGCATTATATACATTTAACAAACAAGTCCCTCATAGATTTACCATTCATGACCTTTTTATTTATACTGTAGTGGCTTATCCATACATTTTCATTTTCCATTTATAGGAATGGATGATCGATAATTTCCGGAAGCTTATTATCCATTTCTAGTTTGACTAATTGTAAGGCTATTATTTAATCATTTCGCTATATATTTATAAGCTATTGCTCTGGAGTTAACCAAGTAGTGCATATGATAAACATTTCGTCTATATCAGTGCACTAAAATGTATAACACTTCAAAACAGATTTAGACTTACAAAACATGAGAAATCGATTTCCTCAATTCAAAGACACCCCTATTTACCTATGACGTTTACCTATGGGTGACTTAGTTTGATGAGTCACAATCCAAAATTATTTAAGAGTATGTCGGCGTATTTTTTAGTCTCTTCTTTTAAATACCTTACTAGTCCCTAATCAACTAGTTTAGTAGTTTGTTCCTGTTGTAATTTCTTCTCCTGTTTTCTGGTATTACGTCAATGCTGCTGTAAATTTAGTTCTCGAAATCTACTTTCGTATGTACGTGTTTCGTGTCTACTTTCGTTTATACCTATGCAAAAAATAAGCTTATCGCATGTCTGAAAAACAAATGAACATGTTGAAGTGGAGCTGGTTTGTTTTAGTATTATGGTAAAACAATAACAAGACAGCTCGGGGCTTAGCTCTGTACTTTCTCTTTTAGCTCTGAGTACGAGTCGCTTGGTTTGTGGAAACATATATTGAGCTATACTTTCTAATATCATACGATAGTTTGTACCGAGGCGGATTTCTAACCATTTAAAAGTTTAAAACACGTTATCGAATGTTAGTTTTAGCATAAAATTGTTTCCGCAAACCTGTAGAAAGATGACATAGGTGGGGAAGATGTAATTTTACATAACTGAAACAAAGAGAAGAATAAATACACTTTCAGTTTATACAAATGCTTGTCAGAAAATACGTCAATTCCCAAGATAAGAGAAGAAAGTAGTATTATGAGCCCCTATTTAATTATTAATTTTTTATAATATTTTTAAAAGTATTTACCCATTATTTGTACCCAATAACATAGTCTGATAAGTTGCTTACCTGGTTTGATCGTATTTTGTACAGTTATATTACATTTGACTAGTTAATTTATTAAATTTGAGGGCAATAAACTTTTTAAAAGGTTTGGTATGTGTATGTAATAATGTGAGCACCATTGTGTTGGTAATATGTACTCGAGAAAACGCTGCGAATGCCTTAACAATCGTCCAACGACTGCGACTCTGACTGCTCCAGGAGCAGACCCACGATAGACGTCCACGACTACAGTCGCGTCAGTGACAACGGTGCCATTGAAAACAATGCTAAGCAGGCGCTCTACGATTATCGTTTATCGGCTGTCGTCTACGACTGCAGTTCCAGCCGCACTTAATATAAGTGTTCAGAGTATTGGTCTTTTCCTAAAATATTGGGAAGTGCCACAAACACACGTTCTGTAATGCTCATTTCGCGGGAGAACAGGGAATTGTCCGATTGTTTCTTTACAACCTACCTTTTTGCACCCTTGTCACCCCCGGATTGATCATGGATTTTACCTATTCTTTTACAGTTTCCCGAACTAGTAAACATGATCACAATCATAAAATACCATAAGAAATACCTTCAGCTTGCACAAAAGTTGGTCCAAATTAAAAGTAAACTCACGAATGATTAAAAGAAATATTTTTAATTTAGCTTCAACAAGTCACACACACATTCACATAGAATTTATACAATATCCCCAATGAACTAGTAATAGGAGTATTCACTGTCAGTCCTGCGTCTTCTAAGCCGCTTGACTTTCTTCTGACGCGGCTGTTTGGCAGCCAGATCCACAAACGGCTTCTTATCACTGTCGCTGAGAGACCTCCACGCCGCAGCCGCCTCCCTTATCATCTCCTTGGGACTGAACTCCCCCAGGTGCGAGTTGCGAAATGCTTGCACAAAGTTTATATAAGGCATCCTTGTGGGCTTGGGTACCAAGTTTGTCGTGGTTTTCTTCAACCCAGCTTTTCCTGTTTTATCCATGATTCACACAAATTACGAAATTTGCAAAAATTTGATTGATGAAGATTGTCGAATTTATAAAGCTCCTGGTGCAATGAGGATAATTTACTAACTGATTAATTTTTGTTTCCTAAGAAACCACATTTAAAATCTATGTGTATTTATACCTAGACTATTTGTACAGAATCTATTAACATTTTGTTTTAGAATTAAACTTATTTCTTATTCAAAGGTGCTCAGATAACTGCTTGTATTTTTTTGTGTTGACGAATACCTGATTCTTTTTCAAAATTTGTAATGTTTGGGATTAAGTGGAGTTCAGATGGGTTTCTTTGGGTAATGCCTAGAATATATGTTCCATATTGAAGTTGGTGGTAACAAATCATCTGATTCACGTTAAATTTGGCGGTAAATTTGGTTAAATTTGGCACAAGGTTCTCTTTAGATGTCAGTGTTATTTCTTTCCGTGGCAAATGATATGCATTCGCAAACTGTGCATATAATTGCTGATAAACCTCTGAATCATGCTGCCACATGATTTTGTTACAGTTTTGTCATTATAAATCAGATTTTGATATCTTTCGACATTTGTTTGTTATTATTTCAATACTTTTTTCGACAAGAACTTTTGCAATAATGTGGTTTGACCAAAGCCCCAGACTCTTTCTTGAAGTAGATGCTGACTGATACATTAAGAAGTTGCTTAGACATTTCACATTTTATTCAAACAGTTCTTCATTGCAATGAAATATATCCATACTTTTGCGGATTGCCAATGATCTTTGGCTGACGGGTCTTCTACAATTATTAAAGTGTCAGCATTAAGTAGCCTATACACGTATGATACTTAATAATGATAACAGCTTATACTCACTGTAAAACGTGGGAAAATCTGTTGACGCCTCAGTAGAAAAGTTTCTTTAAAAAATTACAAATGCATTTCTACAGCTTTGTTCGTTGACGAGTGCACTATTTAAGTAAGTGTATAACGTCCTAAAGTGTTTTTTGTGTTTGGTGGTGAATAGTTAATTTTTACTGGAAACTTAGATCTCAAGTATATTGACTATGGTACCCTAAAAAAGGCAAGAGACAGGTTAGAATGGCAACACCAATAATTGTACTTCAAACGTCTTGGTAGTCTACTTACAATAAGTTACACAATATAAAAAAACACGTATTCGTACTTTTTGAATATTTAAATTGATGCTAATGTTCATTAAGACGAAATTAGTCAATTCAAACACTTGCTTAGCACGACAAAGCGACATAGCACTTTATCACATCTCGATAACCCTTTACGGCAACCCTTCCCCGCAAGGCGGCGCCATAATAACCTGTACAAACGATAGCATCAGCCGTAATAGGCACGGGCTGGGGATAAACTCTTTATATTTATTATTCAAAACCTTTTCAACGGATTTACTTTTTATTTCCAACTTGCGATAATTTATTCCGCGCGCTCGAACACGGTCGAACATCCCACATCGCTTTATTGAACAAGCGGAGTTGTGCAATATTTTTGTAGATAGTAGGTCAGGGTGGGCGTGGCGTGGAGGGGGGCGTGGTCACGTGGCGAGCGACGCGCCGATTAGCGGAGCGCGGTTAGGGGCGGGCGCATGGTGGCTATTGATTGGTCCCGCAGGGAGGGGAGATCCGGTTGTGGTAGTTTGAGCGTTCACCGCTAGAGCGCTACGGTCGTTCTGTCAGTTTGAGCATAGCGTCGATAGCGACCGCAACGGTTCGCGTTTGTTGTTGTTGGACCTAACCTCAATGTGATGCGGCGGAGGAGGTAGTGCCTAGGATCTGAGGATGTCTGCTTACGCCCAGTTCGGCTACGGCTACGGTTCACCGGCGTCCCAGGTAAATAAATGTGTTGTGTTGTGCTGTGATCGAACCCGTGAACACCAGTGTCAGTGCCAGTGATAGATAGTGATGTGAGAGTAGCGTAACTTAGTTGTACTGTAAGTCCATATAAGGGTTGCATATAAACGTGCTGATATCAGGTTATTTCATAGTATAAATAGCAAGTAAGTTAGGGGGGAAGTTTAATAAACATAAATTATTTTAACGCATAGGTAATCTAATACAAACAAAGGTACAACTTCAAACAAAATCCATAGCAGGAATGCGACTAAGTTATCGAAGGAGAATATTAAACATACCGTTGCTGTTTATCCTTATTGATATCCAAACAAAATCAATTTATAAAAAACAGAGAACGTCTCTTTTGACTGCACTAACTCTTTCTTTGAAACCTTATGTGTAATGTAAATATAAAAAAAACTAGTGGAATTTAACAAAAGTTCTACTGCTTTATAAAAGATATCAATATTTATGTACCTATCTTTGCAGCTAAATCAAGAAAGTAATTTTGTTTTGAAAGCTGTTCAAGAGACATAAAAATCCGTTCAAGTAGACTAACTTATTTATTTAGCTTCTATTTATATCAATCACCCTTTAATAGACAATTTAAAATTTAAAACAGCAAAAATTGTTCTTTAGCTAATTATTTGCCCACGGATTTTTTATCATACATTTGAATAGGGATGGCAATAAATAAATACTAAGCAATAATAAAACAACGCTAATATCGTAAAAAAAACAATAATAACATGTTCATCCATAACCCGTTTCATACCTTTGTTATAGGCAAAAAATGTGTTATTACAAACCTAATTTATCTTAATTAATTACAAAATTTGAATCATTAAAAGATATAAAACCTAATACTTTGAGTAAATCATTGAGCGTTATAATAGTTATCCGAGTCGGCAACGCTCTCCAGAATTACAAGTGCCGAAGTAAACCTATCCCGTAAACCTTAAAAGTTATTTACTATTTTCAAACTTTACTAAAAAGGGTATAAATACCCCCCCCCTCTTGAATAAATAAACAAATATATTTTAGTTGAATACAAATAACAATAGACTACCAATAAAATAATATTCAAACAATCTTTTGTAATATTATTTGTTGTATTTTGTGTGAAACTAATGATAATATGGCTAAAAAATACTCATCTTTTGAATTAAAAATGTTTAATGTAGGCTACAATAATTTTTTTTAATGTATACCTACTGCATTTCTACACGGTCAGAGTAATATGATAATTATTTAAAAAATTGCATGTCACATCCCACATGCATAGTTTTTCTCGGGTATATGCTTGTTTTCTTTCAATATAAATTCGGTTTAGCCGGAATAAAACATTTATGGCAAAATCGTAACATTTTAACAACAATAATTCTGGTTGTTAACTTTTAAATTTTGACAATTTCCGTTGCTATACTTTTAAAATTATCACTTAACCAAATCTTTCTGCATACAAGATTTACTGTATTCAATATATTTTATTGTTATCGTTTGTAACTACATAAATACCAACTAATTGAGGTTTTAATTAATGTTGTGTATGGTACGTGACAAAAACTTTACACAAAAATAATTACTATTTAATTTTTATTCAAAATTTTAAGTTTAATCATAACTAACACATAAGCACGGTCCCATTTAAGCCGATTTAGCTCATTAATATAGTATTTAGGTATATTCTTTATATAATAAATTCGTATACACATATTTTTTTCCATACCATACTGTAAAGCAAATGCGCTATAAACAGCAGGAGAGCCTAAAAGTATTTCAATAAAGACATAAAGCCGTAGGAGTGCATTATTAAGCAGTTGGGGTTGTGGTCAAATGGCCCATATCCATTACATTCAGTGGTTCATTTACTTAGGCTGTGTTCGGTCCCAAATAACCTTATAATAAGACATCTGCTCCTCCCGCACGGTTAGTAACGGATGACGGTCTCTAAAGCTAATGGATAGGGCCGGGCGGTGGTTTGATTTTCAAATTGGGGTGGTTATTATGTTATAGGCCTAATACCATTAATTTAGTTTGAATATACATGATTTTAGGGTATTTATTGTCAATTATTTATAAATAAAGATAGGATGAAAATTGAACTGTGTTGAAGTGTGGGTTTTTGTAATGGTTGTTTCATGTGTACCTATACGCAATTAAACCCAACTAATACAGAAGATTTCACGAAATTTATAGAATATTTTTAATAAAAAAAGGTGTTAATTGATACAATAAATTGTTTAAAAAATTTTTACATCCCTAGTTAATTTAATGTTTGCATGTTTTGAGGTTTTGTAATGTTTGGATATCCAATTAATTTGAATAAAACCATTTATTAAATGGAAGTTAGATTTTTAATTTTTGTTTTGTAAATAAGAAACACTGGCTCTATAGAATTTAAAATTAATTTAATTTACAGTTTTACAAGATTAAATAAATATGACAAATCTGAAGTTAAACAATAATGCCTTACCGTTTAAAAATTAATTCAAATAGTTTGGCGACGATGGAAAAGTATGTAAACACAGTTTTCTATCGTGATATTTTGCTTGTTAGACTACAATACTTTATAGATTTATCACATTGTTATGCACAATATCTATAGTTATAGTAAATGCAAAAGTATAAAATCAAACAACATTAATACAGGCCTAGTTGTTTTAACATTTTTGTTAAAAAATGTTAACAGTTTTTAACATTTTGATTTGGCTATATAGCACAGATTTAAGAAACTATGCGTCATAAAGCATTAAAAATAAAAATATGCATTGGCAATTGTCCGAGTTTCTATATTCTAATATACAAGACATGTAGCCTACTCTTTGTCTTATGTACTCTCTGTACAAATGGTACCGTGGACCTTGTGAATGAATATAATAAACAAGCATACAATAATTACAATATTTATATAATTATAAGTCAACCATGCTCACTAGAAGACTTTCTTGGCCTAAGATAGACACATTTAAAAAGCTTTAAATTCTATCACTGTGGGGTAGCGCTTTATAATACGAATTCTCCTTTGTTACTTGATTTATCCAATTAAATGGTGTAAACAATTCTTTAGTTATATTTATGTTGTACAACTCAATAAATAGATGAAAACTCCTTTGGTCGTTTAACAAACCTAATGAAGGAAGCGGCTTGTCAAAAGCGTAATAAATACAAGTAATAATAGGCTGGCGAAGGGGTCGAAGATAACGCGGAATTAACATAATTATCCGAATGTGTCGCAATGCATCATTCCAAGCCCGCTTATCACTGAATTTACACGGAATTACGCCCGTAAACTGTCCACGTTATCCGAACTCGGATAGCTCGATTGGTAAACATTTCATAAGCTATCTTTAGACAGTTCAGCACAACCAAGTACAAGAATACATTGGGCGAATTTGTCTAGAAATTGTGTTTAGAGGTTAGGTTAATAAACACATTATTATTGAATGCATGTAGATTGAGAACGACAATTTTTAACCGGTCATATGTTACAAGCTCCGATAATGATAAAAGTTCTATCAGAAACAGTTAAAGATGAAACCTAATCATATATGCAATTGGGATAACTTAGAATTTGACTGCCTAATAAAATACTCGGTTAAATTCCAAACACTGCTAAACTATGATTAATTTATTTTCCAAGCGTACCTCAACGCACAATTTAATTCATATTCAATTCAATTAGCCTAGCGAGTCATTAACATCAATTAACTCAGATGGGGGAAGTAGCAATCAATACTGAAACTTTGCGCCAACTAAACGCAACAAGAGCAGTAAAGAAGCACTTGTCTGAGCATTAAACAATGCTTTGATTTGTACTTGAAAAGCCAATAAAAACATTATGAACCTTTGGATTCGCAGCGTGTAAGCAAGGTGTAGGACAAGGGGGTGCGCGCACGCACGTTGTCGCGCAGGCGCTCCCTCCCCCTCCACAACATTTCTGACACAATTGCACTACTCGTGAAAACCGATCTGTCAATTCGATTGATAAGCTTTATTGGCATATCCGGTCCAAAATCCATTTGTTCCCCGGTGCAACTGTCATAGATTGCATTCAAATCCTCGTCCGAATTTCACGAACGCGTCTCATTGGTCATTGGTCGACTGTCCGACACATCGGATGGACTAAAGTGATGTAATCAATGATTTGAACCACCCAACCCCTTTGATACAGCGCAGGTTAATAATGCCTTCCTAACTTCCTCGACAGTGTTGGTTAATTGGCAAAGAGACTTTGTAATTTTGAGAATGAGAAATTGTTGGGGGTTTCTTTTGTAAGGATGAAATCAAAGAGTATTTTTTTTATTGCAGTATCTATCCAACAAGGGTTTGAAGGAAAACAGTTATTGCACTATTATTTGTCGAATTTCGAGGTTTCATAAAATAATAATTTAAAATGAAAATAATCAAAATAGAATGACCCGTTATATTTCCGTAGATAATTATTTTTAAATGCAAAAATTTACAGAATCTACGAAAAAATTTTGTTAATTCTTACTAGACCGATAGGAACAGGTATGAACAAATCTCTGGATGTAAAAAAGTATTGGGCAATCGTGCACTTTGTATGTTATTTGTGTAGAAGCTGATCTGTTGTGATTGTAGTTGTAGACGTTGCGTGTTATTGTGTTAAAAGGGAAATAAATAACCTTAATTAAAAAAAAATACCTAGATACGAACATAATTATTGAATCGATCTTGCAAGAAGATGAATAACAAACACAGTTAGCTCTAAAAACAAAATTTTAAATAATTATTAATAATTTGAAATAAACTTGAAATATTTTGTGCTACTCAGTTACAAAGGCTCCTTCACATTCTTCAACACGAATAAAACTTTTTTATTCAACCACCCTCTCAATAGGGTAAAGGGTTAATGGTAGGAGGGGTGGAAGATAAGGGCACTTAGAACTGTGAACCGCTCTCGAGGGAGGAGCAAAAACGTCGGCACCTGAGAGGATAAGTGATAACGTTGATAGTCTCTGTTATACACCTCTCACCTGATCTTGTCTCTGTTATACTGTCAGTTCCACGTTCAGTTTGACTCTCAATGTTTACATTTCATGTTTAGTTTACCTCGGCACCTGAGAGGATAAGTGATAACGTTGATAGTCTCTGTTATACACCTCTCACCTGATCTTGTCTCTGTTGTACTGTCAGTTCCACGTTCAGTTTGACTCTCAATGTTTACATTTCATGTTCGGCTTACCTCGGCACCTGAGAGGATAAGTGATAACGTTGATAGTCTCTGTTATACACCTCTCACCTGATCTTGTCTCTGTTGTACTGTCAGTTCCACGTTCAGTTTGACTCTCAATGTTTACATTTCATGTTTAGTGTACCTCGGCACCTGAGAGGATAAGTGATAACGTTGATAGTCTCTGTTATACACCTCTCACCTGATCTTGTCTCTGTTGTACTGTCAGTTCCACGTTCAGTTTGACTCTCAATGTTTACATTTCATGTTCGGCTTACCTCGGCACCTGAGAGGATAAGTGATAACGTTGATAGTCTCTGTTATACACCTCTCACCTGATCTTGTCTCTGTTGTACTGTCAGTTCCACGTTCAGTTTGACTCTCAATGTTTACATTTCATGTTTAGTGTACCTCGGCACCTGAGAGGATAAGTGATAACGTTGATAGTCTCTGTTATACACCTCTCACCTGATCTTGTCTCTGTTGTACTGTCAGTCCCACGTTCAGTTTGACTCTCAGTGTTTACATTTCATGTTTAGTTTACCTCGGCACCTGAGAGGATAAGTGATAACGTTGATAGTCTCTGTTATACACCTCTCACCTGATCTTGTCTCTGTTGTACTGTCAGTTCCACGTTCAGTTTGCCTCTCAATGTTTAGATTTCGTGTTTGGTTTACCTCGGCACCTGAGAGGATAAGTGATAACGTTGATAGTCTCTGTTATACACCTCTCACCTGATCTTGTCTCTGTTGTACTGTCAGCCCCACGTTCAGTTTGACTCTCAATGTTTACATTTCATGTTTAGTTCACCTCGGCACCTGAGAGGATAAGTGATAACGTTGATAGTCTCTGTTATACACCTCTCACCTGATCTTGTCTCTGTTGTACTCTCAGTTCCACGTTCAGTTTGACTCTCAATGTTTACATTTCGTAGTTGGTTTACCTCGGCACCTGAGAGGATAAGTGATAACGTTGATATTCTCTGTTATACACCTCTCACCTGATCTTGTCTCTGTTGTACTGTCAGTTCCACTTTCAGTTTGACTCTCAATGTTTACATTTCATGTTTGGTTTACCTTGGAACCTGAGAGGATAAGTGATAACGTTGATATTCTCTGTTATACACCTCTCACCTGATCTTGTCTCTGTTGTACTGTCAGTTCCACGTTCAGTTTGACTCTCAATGTTTACATTTAATGTTTAGTTTACCTTGGAACCTGAGAGGATAAGTGATAACGTCGATATTCTCTGTTATACACCTCTCACCTGATCTTGTCTCTGTTGTACTGTCAGTTCCACGTTCAGTTTGAATCTCAATGTTTAGTTTACCTCGGCACCTGAGAGGATAAGTGATAACGTTGATAGAGTCTGTTATACACCTCTCACCTGATCTTGTTTCTGTTGTACTGTCAGTTCCACGTTCAGTTTGACTCTCAATGTTTACATCTCGTGTTTGGTTTACCTCGGCACCTGAGAGGATAAGCGATAACGTTGATAGTCTCTGTTATACACCTCTCACCTGATCTTGTCTCTGTTGTACTGTCAGTTCCACGTTCAGTTTGACTCTCAATGTTTACATTTCATGTTTAGTTTACCTCGGCACCTGAGAGGATAAGTGATAACGTTGATAGTCTCTGTTATACACCTCTCACCTGATCTTGTCTCTGTTGTACTGTCAGTTCCACGTTCAGTTTGACTCTCAATGTTTACATTTCGTGTTTAGTTTACCTCGGCACCTGAGAGGATAAGTGATAACGTTGATAGTCTCTGTTATACACCTCTCACCTGATCTTGTCTCTGTTGTACTGTCATTTCCACGTTCAGTTTGACTCTCAATGTTTACATTTCATGTTTAGTGTACCTCGGCACCTGAGAGGATAAGTAATAACGTTGATAGTCTCTGTTATACACCTCTCACCTGATCTTGTCTCTGTTGTACTGTCAGTTCCACGTTCAGTTTGACTCTCAATGTTTACATTTCATGTTTAGTGTACCTCGGCACCTGAGAGGATAAGTGATAACGTTGATAGTCTCTGTTATACACCTCTCACCTGATCTTGTCTCTGTTGTACTGTCAGTTCCACGTTCAGTTTGACTCTCAATGTTTACATTTCATGTTTAGTGTACCTCGGCACCTGAGAGGATAAGTAATAACGTTGATAGTCTCTGTTATACACCTCTCACCTGATCTTGTCTCTGTTGTACTGTCAGTTCCACGTTCAGTTTGACTCTCAATGTTTACATTTCATGTTTAGTGTACCTCGGCACCTGAGAGGATAAGTAATAACGTTGATAGTCTCTGTTATACACCTCTCACCTGATCTTGTCTCTGTTGTACTGTCAGTTCCACGTTCAGTTTGACTCTCAATGTTTACATTTCATGTTTAGTGTACCTCGGCACCTGAGAGGATAAGTAATAACGTTGATAGTCTCTGTTATACACCTCTCACCTGATATTTTCAGTTGTACATTACTGTCCGTTCCACGTTTAATTTAACTCTCTATGTTTCCAATTCATGTTTGGTTGTTTGGCATCTGAGAGGAAAAGTGATAACGATAATGATCTCTTTATACACCTGCACCTCATACCTCTGATCTCTGTTACTGTCAGTTCCTCGTTTTTGTTTACCATATTTCCCTGTTGTGCTGTCAGATCCACGTTTAATTTTAATCTTCAAAGTACAGTATGCTCCTGTGAGAGTAGTGATTCGCCAACTAGTGTTTCTCTGTTCTATTGCTTTCCTTTGTGCCAGTGCTTGGACTGGTCTACATGGCCGCGCTACAGCAGTGTCAACTACTTTTCAAACATTGACACCAGTTTTTTTCGTTCGCTCGATACAGGATGTTGTCTTGACAGTGATGAGATGGGGAAGGTCTAGTGGTCAACTTGTCACACATGGCGTTCATATAATCTTATACAAATGTTCATTTTCCCACAAAAACCCATATTAAGATATTACTTGCAATTAAAAATAGATTAATACTATATTATTCTTTTGGCAGTTTTATTTTACACAAAAAATCTATACAATATTGATACTTTTTCATTTTAACCTTAGTAATCATTGCTCAATTATTTAATTAGTAATTAATTAGTCTACCGTGTTTATTTTAACATACGGTAACGGTATAGTGTATCTCAGACAAGAAAAAAAATTATATTGTCCTTACAAACTTTGACTCCTTCAACCCCACTTCTTCGACAATATACAAACTTAACATCGTCGTAACAATTTGTATTAAGTTATATAAAGATGTTTTTAAGTTGAGCATTTTAAACGTATGGTTTCAGCCTGCTGTATTTCTCCAGAACAATAGTTACTACGTCTCTTATTGGATAAACAACTAAAATATTCATTAGATTAAACAAATCGTGGGACATTTCCCAAATTTGCCATCCTTGCACTCGGTCCCTCCTACACTGGACATAAGTGCTATATATTCAGAGAGCCCTTAGAACCCTCGGCGACCCCTTGGCTCAAGTATTCCACAAAAACCTCTACGATAGCCTCCCCCCCCCCCAGAGCTCTCAACACCCAAAATATTAGCTCATTTGGCATACGCCCGGATTTTCCCACAGATTTTTATTCATGCTTCCTTGTGTTTTTTCAGCTAGTGGAGGAGGGGGTGCGGGATAGATGTGTATGGTTTTAGTAAAGTCAGTTCAATTGCTTTGTTTCTACCACTATGGTGTGGTAAGTTTTGGTAGGATTATGTACATTAGGGTTTGTTATTCAAACTGATAAATTTATAAAATTTCCATAATAATTTGTTCATCTGTGACCCTATGGACCATAGTTTTAATATTAAACGAATGTTATTGAAATTACAAACTGTATTGGATTTTAATTACTTCAATATTGTACAACAACAAAAATAATCCCATCACAATGGTTGTAAGATACGTTGAACTTGTGCATTGAACATGTAATTTATTTAGACTTGTTATCAACCGTATTCTAGATTGGATAAACTATCTCACGTAAGTGCTGTTTTGACCATGGGCCTTCGTAGGTGACGGGATGGGCGAATTCTTTGAAAGTCCCAGCCAGGGATATTGCTACCATCCCTTGCCCTTACTGTATATGGGTTTGTGCACATTTTAAAGTAGCTAGTTTTAAAAGTCCATGTCTGTAAGATAAGGGAATCACATATACCTGATTACATTATTGATAATAACATAGAGTTCGAAGGGTCAATTGTAAGCGTTCCTCCCCACATTTGACGTTATAGTTCTCACAATGCTTGTGCGGTTTGACAACTGAAGAACTCTGAAAAGAAACCAGAACGGGACAGTGAATGAGCCGAAAACCGGTTGCAATCTTAAATCTACTCGACGCGATCTCTTCATTGTGGTGAACCAGATCTGAATGTACGAATGTCGTGATAGGCTGGTGCAAGGGGCGTGATATCACGGTAGACTTGACACCCTAGGTACGACCATGGCAGGGGTGGCTGCGTACGGAGAGCGTTGGCAGACATCTTCTGTATGTATTCTTTTCAACGCCGATCTTCAGCTTTGGTGTTCAGCTTGAAAATGAAACTTAAAGTTCAGCTGGGTGGTTATTGTGTTCTGAAGGTCGCAAGATCGAGCTCGCAACTATTTTATTAGACTATTTAAATTTTAGCTCAAAACTGGATTCAGCGGCTCATTAACGGCATTAATAAATACTAGTGGTCGTCCAGTGGTCGAAAACTCGACCAACAATATGTAATGTACAGACGTCTCTATTTTCACTCCACACTTTTAAATAAAACACGTGATTGTAATTTCTTCCATTTGTTTTGATTTTCTGTTTACTTTTTGTTGTTATTTCGACAAAATAACTTATGGGCCTTTTACCCATATGGCCCATACTATTTTTTTAAAATTTCAAATTCATTTATTGTGCTTATTTTTGAGCCTATTTTTATTTATAAAGGGATTCTGCACTTATACAGGAAAATATCTTTCCAACAGTATGCTTAGATTTTCCCTGTGATGCAAACGAGCTGAGAAAAAATGTTATAAAGAAACTTGCTTGCCTATTAATATTAGGCCTACAATAGATAATAGATAATAGATTCCTGACTTGCTAGCTCATCTTAGTTACACAGCTCATCCCCACCTCATAATATCGATGCAATCGAGATAAATTGGCACTTTTGCATTTTGCACCTTATTTGGACAACCTGATCCGCAGGTTAAAAACATAACATATTTCTTGTTGAGCACCCTTGTACTTTTGTAATTGCTACAAATAAGATGAACATGCTTTCAACACACACTTCATTAAAATGGGGTGCTGATACACTAATTTGACTTTAGAACTAGTGGATCCAACTCACTTCATGCATACAAGAGAAGAATTAAACTAAACAATTCTCAACAACGGATTAAGCGTAATCATTATACCGTACATAGTTATAACTAATACGCGGTTGTTTGTTGTTTGAGGGGTTCACACCCGTGTGGTGTAATGTGTAGGTTCACAAGTCGACAGTTCGAAGCTGGTGACTGTATCGAGTTACACCTTGGGCTGCGGTCTACCCAAATGTCTATTAGACTGAAAACATCGTCACGACCAACGACCAATCTTTGACAAAACTAGTAACGGGAGTTTCTCTGATTTTTTGCAATCAAGCACATATTCCTGTGAGGAAATATCTAATAATATATATAAAGTTTCAACATGAGTACAGCAAGCATAGTTAGTAGTGTGAAGGACTTCGGTTCTCGGGATGCCAGATTTAAATCCGACCAATCACCAATGGATTTAGCTATATGATAAAACCTCTACTAACTAAGTGTTTAACGGTTCAAAGCTAAAGATTAGCGTCCATAAAAAGGCCGCCAACATCTAAAAAAAGTATCAAAAGTGTGGATTTTATAAATTCCTCGTTATCAGTTCAAAAAGGTAGTTCCTTGTTCAGCTTTCACATTGAGTTTTAACAAAGTTATAATACATATGATATGGATTTAGAAATACCTCACCAATATTATCCAAACGTTTTCACATTTATTTCAGAGCTATTACAATAAATTCATACATAATATATGGCGCATACGGATTTTAAAACGCCTGAATTTAAACGGAAAAAAATGTATTAGAAAATGGTGTTTTATAAAATATTTCTACTTATATTTTACATAGCTATAACCTTAATTGAAGATGAAAGCACAATATCCAAACTAGTTCTACAATTGTCAAGAGAGAGGCGGTAATATCTATTAAGTACAAACCAGCTAAGGAGATTAGACTGTTGGGTAATTCGTTTGGTTTCCATATAATCGGACGTCGTTGGTTTCACTGTTAGACAAGTTGTTCGGATTATTTTGGAATGTTGTTCTATGTTCTCACTTAACGTTGGGTCTGTTGTGAAACGTTACTTAAATCATCATTGACAAAAGATTTCAACCTGCTGTTAAATGTTCAGACAAGAAACGTTGGAGCTTAACGAGATGTTCAAAATATGATTTCATTGTGCATTTGACTGCAGCGATGCCATTGAATATTGTCTAAGGATGTATTTTATTCGGTTTATCGTCACTGCTCCAGTATGAATAGGTTTATGTGCTTATTTTGTATTATTTCATAGTCTCACTTAGTTGCTGAATTCAAAAGTAAAACTAATAATCTTTATTCGGCTGCAGAAAAGTTAAAGGAACGAGTTTCGGTGTCAGATACATGTTCATTATTTCGAGTGGATTTCTAAAGATTGTTATTACCTTACTGTACTTCAAAATAAAAACCAATATTTGTCATCGGTAGCGGTATTGTATCTGCCGATATTTGTTTAGAAAAAGCAATATGCGTTATATGCATTTCTAGGACCAACATTCTGCACATTGGCATTTACTTAGTAAATATAACAATTAACTTTAATTTAAATCCATAGCAGGAGTGTTTAGCCCAGATACTTGTATGCAAATATTAAGATAAGTACCTATGTTTAAGTGGAAAGCGGTCTGTAAAATGCGAGATTCAAGCAAGATCTGTCTGCAAACTTATTTGACACTTATTTTCCCTATCGATTGATAAAATATATGTCATACTCAGGCCTATTTTGCAAAACTATATTTTTAAAAGAATAGTTTTACAGTCTTCAAAATTTGTGTACTTATATTTTTAGCAGTTTTAACTAAAAAGTGCGTATTTCCTTGCACTTTTTCGACCTGTTTCGATAAAATACTCTTGGTTCAAAACATGCCGATTGCTAATGAATTTTGTGTGGATTAATCTGACCCGATGGTAAAGAGATCATCTGAAACTGACGTTCAAACGAAAAATAACTAGTCCATCTAACTTCATCCGATTAATTTTAAACTCCATCACACGTGCAGTTTGCCAGTTGCATCGGTCAGTTTTGTATTGCAGTTGGCTTGCATTAGGGGATGGGGACAGGGAATCTGTTATTGGAGCGCGGAGGGCTTAGCTAATATTGACACTGACGCAATTATTTGATTGCAGAAAGGGTTGTGCTTCTATTCGATTGATGTCCAACCCCCGCTTCTTGATTATTTGTTTTGGACCTCTTAACGGCGAGTTAGTGCTGTGTAGGTAAACTGTAAGATTGAATTGTTTTCAGTCATGTGATGAGGGAATGAATGATATACTTACTCCACATTTAACTTCAATTTACACTTCCTATCTGAAATAATATTGTAGTTTTACAAAATACCTTCTAATTTTGGACACAATAGAAATGAATGTTACAAGGATTTAGAAATACATATAGGTAGCCTAATAGTTCTTATCTTCTTGGCTATCGTTATTTTAAATACCAGGTATATTGTGTATTACGTATTGTTCAGCCAACCGCCAAAGTTTAAAGTTCTAGAAACACCTTTAGCTATTTGTACTTGCATTAATTTGTCTTACACAAATCTAAATTACTCCTCCAAAACTTACACTATGCCATCTCAGTGAGTAATTGTGCAATGTTATATATTTTAAAATGACAGAATAATTAAAATACATAGTTTTTGAGTTTCATACTTATTTTAATCACATATCCATCCCACAAACACTCCACCTATACAAATAAACCAGTAACACAGTACTTCATTCACAGTACTGTCCGTAGATATTATATTTCATGCGGGTATTTTGGTCACGTAAAAACGAAGCAAAAAATGAAATAATTACCACAATGGATTCATTGCGAGCCCGCCCTCCACAAAGGGTTGGCACGGGCGCGGTTTCAACGACCACAGTTTACCCTTACGCCGACATCAAAAGAGGATAAAATTCTTTATGCGGCATCGCAGATCTTAAAAATCCCGACAACCGCTGGCTGCTTAATTATAACAGCTTGTAGCAGCCCTAAAAGCCCTTCGCGTCGTCGTAATTTTCTTACGAGCACTTTCTGCGTTTTACAGCGAATATAATTATATCGCTGTTTTTATTTTACTCCCTTAGAAAGTGAGGGAAATCAGGGAAAACGTTATGGCTTTAAAGAGTGTATGTTGGAAATATTTTTAAGATCTACAGATGAATTTCGTTGACAACCAATATGTTTTCGCTAGTATTTTTTTAATTAATGAAGAAAAGTATATTTTCAGCGAGAACCCAGTGTTGACACGATGAACCACTCTTGACACAATATAATACAATACTTTTCTTAGTGCTAATTTTTAACCATGCACCCTCCGGTGTACAGCAATCTTAACCCAACAGTGAAGAACAACTGTAAATTTGAATCTAAAATCAAAAAGAATAATTTTGTCGACAGTCACTCTACAGCGCACCAACATGCAACGCAGATAAATACAGGCCTAAGTTTGTTACATATGAATTACAATTATATGTTCAATTAGTCAATTAAACGACATACCTATGAGTGCAAACATTCTAAATACAATCTCAACGGTCTTTGCAAGCCTGTACACTGTACAGAGCTCCAGTTACAACTCCCGAGCGACAGGTCACTCGCTGGTGTCGCCTTGACGCTTTGCTCAACCCATTACCTGACTTGTTCTCAGAATTTTGGTACAAACAGGTGTTATGTTTGTTTGTGTGTTTGTTTGTGTTTGCGCTAGTTAGAGGCCGCGTTGGTTAGCGCGCGCTCGCCAACCCGCCTTTAGCTGGAAACCGAAACCGACACAGATGTCTAAAAATAGTGTCCTCAAATTGTCCAATTCTTAAAACTAAGGTTTAATTTAAATTTTTGTTCCATATGCGAAAACATGTTATTATATGGAGAAAAAGTAATTTTTTCCCAAAAAGGTTCAGATTTGGAATTGCTCTCTTTTAGTAAAAGGTGCTTCGCCTCGAAAATGCTCTTTCAGACAACGGGTTATTCCGCGCAAGATTTTCACACAGAGAAAGTCTACTAGTAGAAGAGTGTATTAGAACTGTTTTCTCTAACACTTTTCTAGCACATTCTCTCTAACATTTCCTCTGGAATAATCCTCCCCTAGAAATAACTCTATACCTCAACTGATAACTGATTATTGTAATCTAATAATCGTCAAGTTTAAACCAAGTCTACTCTGCTCTACAAAAATGCTCTCTTCCTTGACCCGTCTACGTTAAAGACAGTGTCTTGAAAAGTATCATTCGAAGACAAAATCTTCTGTCACTTATTCGAGAATGATTCTCGCAGTGTTAAAACATCACTTTACTTTACCCTAAAGTTTACAAACGTACTTAACACCAATAAAACAATGAAGTGAATAGTTAAGCTATTTAACCGACAATCTTTTAACTTTTCAATCTTGAGATGAAACACGAAACGTCAGATTAACATCAATGTCACCAAACGTATATTTTCCAACCGCGTATTACAGTTTATACAAATTATCAGGTACGCACGACCGTCTTGCTTGCACGCAAGCGAAATGCCTGCTTCCGAACATAGTTGTAAAGGCACAACCTTGTAATCTAAAAACCGAAATAACACGTCTAAATCCCAAGCCTGGCTGACTCATAACGTTTCCAACACCCTTTCTGGTTGTATTTTGCGGGTTTCTCAAGGAAATGTGCCCATGTACAATTTATATTCCTACGTATAATATCATCTGGTGAACCTGTCACGCTGTTATTTAAGGTTTTGTATTGGACATGTTTTTTTTTATCTGAGACGTGTATCAAATTGATTAGCAGATTTGATGAGTTGAGAACTGCTGAGACAAGAAACATATGTTTTTCTAGGGATATTATTTTTTAATAATGCGATAAACATTTTACGATTACAAATCAAACCTCGTAATTCAAAGTTCACCTTTTAATTCCCAATTCCAACCATGTAAATCTCACTTTATTTCGTACAATTACAAAAATATGATTTTCCCTCCTAATTTTGATTACCCTCGTTGGAATTTCACCTTACAAATTCACGGTTAGAGTTGATTAAAACAAAAACACCACCTTGGTAAGATGAAATAATTGTTGGTATTTCAGGAGCTCGTTATGCCATTACAAACTTTCGACCTATAATATTCATGCCGGTTTTTTAAACACCTGCTATCCAGCTCAGCTGCTTTTAATCACCCCAATTGCTGCCCACTTGCCTAGAGATGGATGAGGTGACTGTTTGCCACACAAATGCAGCTTGTGTTGCCCCAACACAAATAGTGTGAATTGTGTTGCACCAACACAAATATTGCAATTCGCGATGTTTAGCTTTGCAAAACATAACTGATATAGCAATCGCGATCGATTTAATCTTTTGGATGGTTTGTTTTTGATTAGTCTACTTTTATAATAATTTTCTCCTCTTCAATTGTGAAGTTTAAACACAAATAAATATACTAGCATCCTTTTTGAGTCTAGTAAAGTATTCTACTGTATATTACCATCTGTGGTGTCTACTCTTTTTAATCTGTGGTGGTATGATGGTTTGGATTGGTAAAGAGACTATTTTCAAAAATTAAAAAGCCTAGTATCAAAAGAGTAAGCCTAACTCATTTGAAACCCGCGAAACCTTATGTTTATTATGGCAGTTGTCTCAACGCCAAAACTAAAATCAGAGAGAAAACACTCATAGCTCATATGACTTTGATTGATCGCTACAGTCGAAATACACGCCACTCTGGAGAAAGATTACTTATCAAAAGCCTCGCATTCTTTATTCATATTTTTAATTTGTGGAAACATTCTTTTCATAATTTGTAAGATTTTTTCCATGTAGATTTCTTTGGAGTACTCACAGATAGTAAACTGTTTAGAACCTTCAAGTGTATCAAACGTGCTCCCGGTGACAGCATTGGTTGTATAGTCAAATCCACATTGGAAAAATATTATTGGGTAAAAAAATTTGGTTTAGAATACACTTTTAAAACATTGAAATACGATGAATACAGTACAGTTTCACATCATACGCCATCAGTAGGTTTATTGTAGGTAGAACAGCAAAATATTCTTTTAATTCTCGATTAAACTGAATTATTTTAAAGCAAACAAACGACTGAGCAATAATACGTTTTAAAGTAAATTCATTTGAATAATCGAACACCTCTATCAAGTAAGTGAGGCAAAAAGGTTTATCCGCAGATTTATTAAGCGCGTTTACAAAACAACACGTTGTTATCCAAATACGGTCTGACACAATAATAAACAGCCTCTTTGTCCTCTGACTAAACACGATTAATTTTTGCTGGGCTCTGTTTCCAATAATTTGTCTAGTTATTCTTCTGATTATACCGATTTAATTGATAGTGTATGTCAATATTTTATAATTATAAGTTTTACTAAAAAATATAATATTTTTTTAGCGACCGCTCTTTAACTTTTTTCAGGGTTGTCAGTTGCCTTTTGGATTTTAAACTTCCACATTATCGAATTCCCTGTAAGGTGGTATTGGACTTTTTCATAATTTGTTTCCTAATTACTTTTTTGTCTTACATATTTTATACGTTCAAACTCCTTCCACTTTCCAGCTTCTTTTGACCATCGCTCAATCCTCTTCTTTTTCTTCTTCTTTCACTTCTTTTATTTCATCTCAATATCTAACTTATCTTTCTCCTGTACCAGGTGCTTTGTCTTCTCATATTCTCTCGACGGCGTTACCTTTAACTCTTGCTTGTTTGTTTTTTTTCTATTATGTTAGTCTTGATTGCTATTTTCTTTTACACTTTACTACGTTCGTTTACTACGTCTTTTACACCTTCCCATAATTTATATCCTTTGTGCTCATAAATAACTCATGATTACGTATTGAAAACATAACTGTATCCTCTACTTCATGATCCCTATATCATTTTCTATACCGCATCTCCCTTCAAACCATACTGTTGACTTGACTTGTAAGCTTTGTACTGTTTACTATTAGTTCTATGTTGCACATCTTCTCATTGAAACGTTTATACCAATTCATCAGGTCCATCCGTTCTCTTCCCTTTACTTTTTCCAAATTTACCTTAAGTATCTATATTGTGTTAAAATTACCATTATGTCTGTGTGTATATATCCATTTTGAACCGCTTTACCAACCCTGTAATTCCAGGTTCGGATCAACTTCCTTATGCCTCCTGAAGCCATTCTCTAGTTAAACATTACTAACCATTGTTGTTGTACTCTCCACTAACCCTGAACTTCCACCAAGCTCTGACTCTCACTCTCTGTTTCAGCTGTTAGTCTCGGGTCAGCCGGCGAGCTCCGTCTCTCCGCCAGTGGGGGCGGGTGCCGGAGCCACCGGGGGCGGTAGCGTGTCCACGGGGGCGGTGTCTCCCTCGGGCTCTGCCTCCGGGGGTGGCTCCTGCTGCGAGAATGGCCGCCCCATCATGACGGACCCTGTGTCCGGACAGACGGTCTGTTCCTGCCAGTACGACTCTGCCCGCCTCGCACTCAGTTCCTACCCCAGGGCCGCTGTATACGGCGCTCCTTACCCCTCCACGGACCAGAACCCGTACCCCAGCATCGACAGTTCCGCCTTCTACTCACCCCTGGTAAGTACACGCCGATATACTGATGATATGCTTGTTATTAACTCAATCGTCACGGACAACTAGGTCTAGTTTTGAACCCTCAATCAATTTCTGACTGTTCTCAGGATTAAACTGGCAACTATTTTATTTTATCATGTGAGTACTGTATCTACTCAGCTACTCATCTGTACAGAGTTGGGCAAAGGTATGGACAATCCCTATTATTTTTTTTATGAGTTACACCAGGAAAACCTAACACTACACCTCTATATGGCATAAAAGTGTACTTTTGTACGGGTTACCAACTTTTTCCGAGAACCCCAAAATTGGGGTATTTCGGGGACAACTTAAAACTTTAAATGTAAAGTCCAAACAAGTGACACCTCATTTTAAAGGTCATCAGTTAAAAAGAGTATTGGTGAAAACTAGAGGTCTATATCTAAATCCATTACAGATTGGCAGCAATTTTTATTTTTCATCACCTTTAAGAAACCCTACAGTACTTAAAAATAACCATACGTATTACTATATTAACTTTTTCCCTAGTTTTTCTCGGAATTAAAATAGCAATCTGAAATTTAAACTTCAAAATAGCACCAAATCTCAGAGTTTCTTGGTTCCGAAAAAGTAGGACTTGCCAACGCAATAGATTTTTGAGCCAAACCTTTCAAATAGCTGATACATGTTCCTTCACAACTACAGCAACATATTATCAGAAATCTTCAACAAAATCTAATACTGTTTATCAAGTTTATATCGAAAAGCTGCATTGATTATGAAATAAAACTCCATCGTCAGAATATATATTTTTATTCGTTTATTTAAAATTAGTAAGTTTTATGCTGTACACGACTGTATTGAAAATGTTAACAAAGTTTTGATATGATTGTTATTTTGTTTATAAATGAGCTCATTGGTTGACTAGTTCGTAATGAATGTGTGAATCATTCACCTGCGAGTTGATAAGCAGAAACCGACGGCTGACGCTGAGTCAGTAAAGATAAGAAAGTTTTCGTCCAGGGTCAGCAAAGTCAGCATTGCTCTGTACCACTGTACCTGTAGGGACGGAAATACTAACAGATTTCGTGGAAACACATCATAATTTGCATTTGAAAGATTACTATTAACATAATGTATTTTTCCATTACGCCATCTATAAATTTGACACCCAACCCTTGACACGATGCGCCTTGAAAACAGTGGATAATGAATAAAGCCATTCGCACTATCCCATCGTCTCCTATCTGCCCCATACAACCACGATCCGAGAATTCCCGGGATCTCTACCATTTTATTGGCCGAGTCAAACTGCTCAGCGCCGGCTGTATTGAGCAGAGCCTGCATGAATACTAATCGACAATTCGAGTTCTCGGTCTTTTATATGTAAAATCAAATCGCGTTCGGAAAATTTCCCCGATAACCCCAGCCAAGTTAATTTGTTTCCCACTTGTTCAGAAAGAATGTTAATGTCATAGTGTATATTGCAGTGGTTGTGTGCATACCGCGCTGTTTTGTATGTTGTATCGTAGAACTTATCACATTCCATATCGCAGGTGTTTTATGAAGTGTTTTGCAATAAAATACGTGGCATTTTTTGCTTATCTCAGTTCACACGCGCTGTCTGATAAGTAGAATCACGCTTTGGTTGAGGACATTTCTTCAGTGGTACAAAATATTTTCATAGGGCAAGCTTTATGAATGCAAATATGCCAAAACTTAGTTTATTTGGGTGTGCAAGTGACGGGTTATTTTATTTACTTTCTGTTTTGTAATGTTTGCTTGCTAAGCTGAGTAACAAAAGTCACTTAAAGTGTAAACTCTCTCACCATAATACTGATGAACAAGTTCCTAAAAATGTTGTCTAATTTTCAAGCTGCTATAAAATTTTAAAATCGATCAATTTAGAGCTATATAGTAAAATCAATTTCTTTGATCTTGGTTATAAGAATGTAGCAAACACAACCTATTGTGTTCGACGGTTAGTGGCTTGAACTAAAAAAACTAATGACTTGATTTTGTAAATAAAAAAATCCTTATCATCCTTAAATTATTCTAAATGACTTTTTTATCTCCTTAATAAGCAATAAAGTTACGTTATGTATAAAACAGTGATTACCATCATTAACAGTGCTCTAACTTGGCAATTTGGATCCATCAATTCTGTTATACAACTTTACTATATTTGGCTAATTTAATATTAATTAACAACCTTCACAGTGTCTGGCAAATTGATTAAACAAAAACCTCTATCAAAGACGGTTATTATCCTGTGACTTGACTACTTGAGTACACAAAAATTGTGCGTGTGGATGAAAATAATCAATTTTGCAACTCAAGTCATTTTTAACCTAAAATTCTTTATCCACTATCCAAATCCATGCATAGTTTAAAAATTATCACAAGGAGCTATAATTTTCGATTTCATGGTCACGGTCAGAATCAACCTTTTAACATATTAAAACCGAAAATATTCAAACTTGTTAGTAAAACGCTCACTAATAATTATCGTCGTTAAATTATAAACAAGGCGAAAACTCTGTTGGTCCTTCGAGCCGGATAACAAAAATTATTAATCCGTTCTAAGGAGAAACTCCAATGCTCAGACAATGATTGTTAGTATAATGAAGAGCAAAATAATTTAAATTTATTGAATAAATCATCTAATTTAAATTTATGTGGTCCGTATAAGGCGAGGTAGGTTAATTAAACAAGTTGGGACTTGTATGATGCTAATGAACCATCATTGGTACTCCGCTCACTGGCAATAACCGTTCCTCAACGGTTCGATATCCGATATTCACTATCGATATTGGCCGTTCGATATTCGCTATTCACTTCCGCTGTTTTCTAGTGGCAATCGCGATTGGCATCCTCTTTTGATTTTTACCGTCAATTTCTTTAATTAATTCCTACTTCAGAACCTAACTGTTAAAATATGATTTAGTAAAATCTCAACATTAATATTATTTTGCTATATAACAGTATTTTACGGTTTCAGTGGCTACTTTCACCTCGAGATTCTAACATAGTATTTTCTATGTTTTCGATTATCATCTCGTTTGTTTGGTGTACAAAACAGGTTAGGGCTCTTAGAAAGGAATTTCTTCACAAGAATTGCTTTTCTAAACTGATTTACCACCCTTCCTAAATATGAATTTGATCAAGTTTTGTGCATTGTGCTAGTTGCCTTTCCCGTTTAAACTGCACTGTTTTCTATAGTGGTCTTCGTAGAATTCTATGGTGTTGTAGTATGTTTTTTTTTAAGAAAATACTTATTCAGTGCCTGGGTATTATTGAATTAAAGTTGAATATTTAACCAAACCCATAGATATGGAACGATGTTTCTTAGTTACAGTTAATTTATTCGCATAGACTTCTTAACATGCTACACTACTTAACACCTTACCCTTCCCCTTACACAGACTTACTACTTTACATTTTATGGCATAGTTTTAATCCAGACATCCCTTAGCTTTGAGTACTAACTATTATAATACACCCATTTTAGTTGGGTGTCATTTTACATTTGGTAATATGGTTACCAAATATAAAATGTCACCCAACTAAAATAATTTTATGAACACTTATACACAAACCGATTCAGCGCACATCCACGCGTTCCCAAACAGAAATAAAACTAGAACGCAGATTTGACCTAATGAAAGCCACATGGTGTAAACCAATGGCGGCTTATGACTACTCTCCGTCGTAAAATGTAATGGCGGCCGTAACCGCGAGAACAAATGGCAAAATGTCGTAAAACAAGGCCGTGTTTACGACACGGTATGTAGTGTGTAGGCACGGTGTACAGTGGCGATCTGGCTCACAGGGTGGCCAACATCCAAACAATTATTTATTCAGGTATGAATACAGTTGGCAGCATTTGTTACCGCTTTCACTAAAGGTGGGTCTGTTGAATGGGTTCGAATTTGCATTTTTTACAAATGCGTGGATTTTGATGTAATGTTGGTTAGTTGTTGAATTGCGATATAGTTGTGTAATGGAAGTTTTTCTCCAACTTCAGGAAAATAAATATATATTAAAAAAAAAACCTCATAATTAGTCTGGATAATATTACAGTAGCCTACAGTATTTGGAAAGAGGCCAGTTCTTAATAGTTCATTGTTTATCGGAATACGACGTGCTATAGACGTGTGGCGTAATTTTAGCTCATAATTGCGATACCTGTGGTACACAAGATCTTTGAAAACGTATTCTTCAAAGATAAATACTTTGCTTTGTAACTAAATAGCAAGTTTTAAACTTTGTAACTAAATAACACGTTGACAATCAGCTGACGCTACGACTCCGGAGCTACTTACTATTTTAGTGCTGACGAAATAGGTGATAAAAGTGACAGAAGGAAGCGGAAACGGCCGGGATTAATGCAACAGCTGTCGCAATAAAATATGTCTCCTCTAGCAGCCATCGCGATTAATCGTCTTATTGTTTTATGGATGTTTACCTACAAGGGGACATTATTCAAACTCATGTCCCGTAGTTAGTTTATTAGCCGCATAAATATTTATAATCGACAATTTAAAATCGGTTTCGAATTGCTGTTTTAAAACAGTTGGAGAATAAAAGTGAACAGTGGAACATTGCAGGGAAGATTTGTTGCTGGGCATTGTAGATGGTGTCGCCCGTAGATGGATAGTGGCGCCGCCTGTGGCGTACTTAGCAAACAATCGTCTGGTTGAGGAGGTGGCGTTGTGTCCTCTGCTACCTCAGTTTCTTGTGTGGTTGTAGTTAGACGTGATGCTAGAGAGTGGTGTCATCTCTAATCAAAGTAAGGCATACCTCCATAAAACACTGTTTCGAAACACATTTTCGGAGTAGTGCCTTTCGGAGTCGTGCACATTTTTTCGGAGAAGTGCCTGGACGTGTACATTTTCTTGGAACAGTGACTGGCCATGCACATTCTTTCGGAGTAGTGCCTTAGATGCGCAGTCCTTTTGGAACTGTGCTTTTCGGAGTAATGCGTTTCGGAACAATGCCGTGCACCACTCTAACCTTTGCAGCTGGTTGTTTTTCCTGTGGTTTAGTTAGAGGTGGTGCTAGGGTGTCGTTGAATTACCCCAAGTGATGTACTGACTGTCGACCCCGCCCATTGGTCTTTGGTGCTCGGCCAAACCGTTTGTCCGCTAGATCGCCTCTCTTCTTCCCTCGTAAATGACCGCTCGATTAGACGAGGAGGGAGAGAAGAGAAGTGCTGAGTTTCAACAGATTTACTTACCGCATTACCAGCATGCACGACGTTATCACAATTTTTGCCTATATAATAGAGAAATTTTTGTTTAACATGGTGTTAATGACCTTAAGTTGATGAATTTTCTATAGCTCAATTTATGCCCTAACGTTTCAATTAACTTGTTTCTTGGTTGTACGATAATTTATATTGGTTCACGTAAAGATAGGCAACTAAAATGACATTAGCTTACATTGAATGAATGATTTGTATTCATTATTATAAAATGGTTATACCGTAAATAAATAAATAATCAATTTTGTGGACTAGCTTTCTCTCAATGTAATGTTATTGACGGACAGTAAGTCTGTGAGATCCTGTCTCTTTCCCCCCGGGGGCGGAATAACGTGTCTGACAGTATGACTAATGTATTTGTTTGGGTGGAATGTTCGTCTAAACTATTATTGAAACCTAGTTGCCACAAACGCTCAACAATAATTGTAAGATTGCTCATATAAAGAAGACTATCAAATTATGTTTCCTTCAAAGCTTGGTAAAATCGTTGGAAACCAAAATAACACAGAAGAGTAGGAGACCACTCGAGTGTTGTAGGTAGTGAGTGCGTTGCTTGAGTTTTTATACCACGTTGCTATTCGCACGTCAATACAATTTAATTTTTGACATCTAATCCAGTTGCAAACGCATCGGAAATAAAAAGTTTGGTAAAATAAATTTTCATATAGGTACTTTGACGTTTGACTGTTATGCTATTGTATTCATATTGCTTCGGGTTGACACAGCTTCGGGTGAAAATTATGCGTAAAGATATATACAGTACCTCTTTAAGCAGCCCTATTAAATTTGTTCCCGAAACTTTCACGTTTTTATTGTTGATCCTCATATAACTTATATGTGGAATACCAACAGTGGTGTATCAACAGTTGAAGCTACAATGCTAACTTATTTACTCCCAAAACCAACCCTTACAATGATACTTGCCATCTGTGCGCGCTACAAGGGCGGATTCGAAACAAGATTAACCAAATCCCGATCAGTTTACAATCACGGCCAATCAAGGGCGGTAAATCTAATTCCGAATCGATTTTTCCGCGCGACTGCGGGGAGCGAACCCGAGCCATCGAGGGGGAGGGGCGAAGCCAAACGCACTCTCGGCGTGAAATTATGGCGTCTGTGGGAGATATATTGGCACGCCCGACACGCTCCGCACGCGTGAGTCTGTTGTAAACAAACAAACAAATGAGACGAGTCAAGGGTTGCAACCTTCGGTGCAGATGTGTTTGATGTTTGTTTTATAAGCGATTTGAAACGTCGTTGTAGTCTGCTAGTTGGGAATTAAACACACTTCTTTGTAGGTTTGACATTCTCTGAACACAATAAATTTGAAGGCGCGTGCAGTCAGATTGATGTACAGTTAGTTTTGTTATTTATGTATTGTGTATTGTTTGGCCACATTTAACGTTTAACTAATCATAACATTGTATTGATTTGCTGGTAATCTACTATTTTACTTGATGATAATGATACGTAACATGTAGCTGATACATCTCTGAACTGTTGCTGGCTATCTGGTATTATAAACAAAAAAAAGGTGAAAGGTCAACGTATAACATACTATTATAAAATAGCGTCCTGAAAACCAAAATAATATAAAAACATTTTCAAACTCCAATCAAGTTGGTGAATATAACCATGACAATCTATAGATATAATGAATAATACGCAGAATAAAGAACTTTATTTTTCAATAACACAAATATGAAACATTTATAACAATACACAACGAATACAAAAAATCACCAAGGAAAAGATTAAATGAATAAGAAATGAACGTTTAGAAAACCTGTCAACAATCAACAAATTACTACAGGTAAAAGTCGTGCAGACCAGCGGAGTAAAGCTGGTTCAGGCAGTACAGTAAATCTAGTATAAATGGTGTTTAATAATGTAATTACTGTAAGTGCTGAAGTTATGGCCGCGACGGGATTCTTGGCTCAGGTTTTTGTCGTCAGTCCGTCTGTGAAGTAATGAATTCTCGCGCGGTGGTCGATCCACTCACTAGTGGACAGTTTGACTTATTTGCGGTCGGATTCGAGTTGTCCACAAATGGACTAGTGGACGGAAAACTCTAGGTATCGTGCACTATAAAACAGTCTCCAAGTTATAATGTGGGTTACCATCAATTTTCAATGAACTGTAAAGATTCGAAACGTAATTAATGTATGTATTTCAATCAATAGGTTTACTCAAAGTACAAGTATAAACCCCTAAGTGTGTATATTTATACTGAACGGTTTTGAAAGCTTTTGGTTATATTGGATGTAGACAAAAGTAGTTCCAGACAACATTTTTTCAAGAAGATTGAAATTAAGAGTGGTGTACAATCTGGCTATAAAGCTACATAAACTCATTGCATTTACAATTAATTTATCTGAAAACCGTTGTGAATAATTGAAATTAACGAAAATATTTCACATGAATATTGAAGGTCCAAACCTGTTTTTCCGGAGTTTTTTTATCCCCGGGTTAGTGTTTTATATTAGGGAAGCTTGCCTATATTACTTGTATCAAAATATAAGGTAACATAATTTTCCTGAAAGCTTAAATGGTTATTCGGTAGCTAATCATTTACTCCACATTGTTTTACAACATTGTTTTTGACATCCAACAAATCTAGAGGAAACCAAGATAACCTACCCTAAAACACCGCAAGTGGTAACTTATGAAATTTAAAAAGATTGCAATTTCTTCGTGTTACATTACAAGACGTTTACACCGTGGCAATTTCTTCGTACAGACCCTACTACGAGTGTTTTCCACCACACCCCGCCGTCGCTACCGTGTGGCCGGCGAGCTGCTACTGTTGCTATGCGCTCGTCATTACAAATTCCCGCGGTCGACCATTGTCGAAGCCCCGCAGTTTGTCACTGTCGCGGAGGCGATACATTTCGCACTTAGCTGCCGCAATCATTGCCCCGCTGCTCCGCAGTCCGGCCACGTCCGTCCCCCTCGCCCCGGACCCGGGCTCTCTCCGGCGTTATTGCGATTTATGGAGTCGTCCGTTTTTCCCGGTGAGAGGGTGATAAATCTGGAAAATGAGGGTGGCGCGACACACGACACGTCACAACTGTGAAAAGTGCAATTGGCGCTCTAGAGGTGTAGCAGACAATGTACGCTCCACCTGCAAACTTTGTACAACTTGTATGTTCAAACTGGTTACACATGACTAAGGATCAAATTAAACAATTTTGTCACCAGCCCCATTATACTTGCCAACATTACACACTCTTACCACACCCAAAACATTTCCATGTCACAAATCTGAAGAGACAATCGAAAATGTCATCTTAAATGTCTGACAAGTGTCAAATTAGTTTCAATCAGAACAGGTCACGTGGACCAGTAGCACATCAACACTCGAGATGACGACGAACAACGACGATTATCATCTAATTAACTAGATAACGTCACTCGGAGACCAATCAATGTCAAATGTGGAGAAACGTTCAACAGCTGTCGCCCGCTCCCTCCAGAACTTCACACATGTAGACATTCTCCCCGATCTTCCCGCCGATTCCGCCGATATCTCTCTCGACGCATATTAATGTCCTATTTGAAGACTTTAGCACGCCGCCGCCAATTTGTAGCCCTCCGCCTTAATTGGGGCCCTATCGCGTATCTCACGTCATCTCGCGGGAGCGGCTATAATTATTTTATAAGTTTCTGCCTTTATTATGGAAACGGAAGGGAATTAATTAAATTAGTCTGATTTATGGGCCTATCTCTGTCTCGGGATGGTAATGTGGTTTTGATACCAGTAGTTTGGTGAGTGAATCGAAGCGTCGGAAGAATGCGTTTCATCTAGGGAACATTGCTATGTGCAACATCAAAAATAATACTTTTACTTTGTGATGGTCTATTTTTTTTGTATATGTAAATACTTAATCACTATACTGTATATCGTAAATGCAACATAATCTACAGTAAAATTTACAACATACTATGATTGTCAAATATTTTGCACATCGAAGTAATTAGCATCCTTCTAATAGAATACTTCCAGTTTTCACACGAGTGAATAGGGTGATTGTAGAATCGAATGAGAATCTCTGTGTACAGTAGTTTTGCTATCCAGATCAGCTGTTACTTAGGACCATTTAAATAGACAAATTTTCATGGTCCAGTGAAGGTGGTCTTATTATGCAAATTATTTCACTTGTCAACGTATACTGCGTATTTTTGTAATTTTACATTTCACTTCATATAGGGGCGCACGCAGACGTCTATTGACAGCTGATAATAGCCAATCAAAACCCTTATCAGTTATCGACTGAAGGCCATTCACTTAATGAACAATATGGCCGCCATGCTCCCGCAGTAATGGATTCAATATAGGTTATCTGGTGAAATCTGATACACAAGTAGTTGATGGGATTTTACCAGCCGAGAATACAACGATAAGCTTAATACATTGTTGTGAACGCTTACAGTTTGTCGAAACAGTTGATATTCGGTACTGATCGAAAAAGAAGAATTTGTTGGATGATATGGAAATGGTGTAAATACCTGGTTAAGGTCATCCTTAAAATTGCCTTCTGCAAACCTTCAGTTTCGGCATCTAGTTTTTCATACATCATCATCCTCTGCTAGGATCGTCACGCCTAAAAAAGAAAAAGTACATGTGTGTATGTGTACCACATCGTAAATAACTGTAAACAATTTATGTAAAACTCTATTTTTAAAATAAACTTTGCAATACTATGAATTCATCCTGTACATTCATAAGGCAAGAACATATACATATACATTCAATTAAGGTAATTATACTAACTTATATTCAACCCAGTTAGTTAACGTTCGATTAATATGGTTCGCTAAATTGTAATTGGTGATGTTTGAATAAAACCTGACCAGAAATAACTCAATAACTCAGTTATTTAACCAAGTGAGACATAATATACAGACACCGGCTACGTCACACGAAAAATGCAATTTAGATTAGAATGATAAAAACGAAAAACAAAACTTTATACAACGGTTTTTGTTACCGTTTTCAATAACTTCTAGTTTAGTAGGATCCATTTTATAATTTTTTTGGATGTATTACTGTAGACTCTCGTATTTGTTTAAATCAAATTAGTAGTTTCCTTTCTAATATTCAATTTATAAAGGTGTTTGTCTTTTTTAATTTCTAGTAGATGTAGGTAATAGCATCGAACAAATGTTAAATACTTTGTATATTGCCTAACAATGGTTTACAAGAACTCTTCCCCCGATCACAGATCAACAGTCTATCCGGGGGAATAATTCCATGTAATATATTGTTCTGTTATTGTACAGTTTAATTTTTGGAATAAAAGTATTTTGATTTATAGCACATATTTTATTTTCAGGGATGATTTGAATTATAGCCGTCAGCAACTAAACACTTGGTTGAGTTCACTTTGAAAACAGGACTATTTTAAACTCCAAACGTACGTAAAATAATCCAAACGAAAGCATTGCGAGTCATTTCTGGACAGAGGCAGAGAAGTAAAAAGGAAGTCGGAAAAGTTAAAACATTATAAACGGAGTGGAGAGCAACATGTCTCGGACCGGAACAAACTATTTACGGATATCGGAGAGTTCGGAACTTCTTTCCACTCAGCAGACGGGGAAGTTCTTTCCACCCCTTGTAGGAGGGAGGGGGGATCAGATAAAATCACTGTCTTACATAATTCAGCCTCTTGAACGGACAATCTCGCCATCTTGCTGCAGTAAGTGCTGAATACGCCACTTAACTAAGTGCAATGATTGCGAATACCACTTAACTGTTATTAACGGTACTTGCTGCACCAGTTGTTCCAATTTGTAAAAATATCAATTGTATTTTTCAACACATTATTTTATTTGACCACCGCTTTGTCTGTTTATTGCCCTGCAGATTATTCACTTAGGATCCTATAAAGTTTAGTGGGGAGTTTATCCTTACAGAAAGGTTCTTTTCCTCGATGAGACTTGTGTATTTTCTAGATATATGTGTCAATATTTAGGCTACATTGGGCTCTGAACCAGGAGTAGTGGCATTACCACATACAGTAGGCCTAGTTAAAATTTGTTGATCAATGGACTGATTAGGACCACTAGACTAGTTGATTGTTATTTCAACAAATTAAACTGTCTTCTATTACAAATATTTTCCGTACAACTATTATTTGTTTGTCTTAGTTTGATACAGTATATTTCCACTACTTTTAAAATCATTAGGGATAATATGTACATCTTCCCCTTTTCTCCTTAAAATCTGGATGATGAAAGTTTCACAAAATTATTTTCTGTTTATTAAATTTCTTTGAATAATTTAATTGTGGTTAGAAATACAAATTATTAGACCTGCAACTATGATGTATTTTAATGTTTTAATTTGTTTTAATCACACTTGTTTTTATAAATTAACTAGTGTACCGGTTGCTCGAATTCGAGCAATTGCTAAGTCTTACAGGCGTTATAATAAAACGAATAACAGTAATAATTTCTGATTACTTTAATAGATTCGACTCAAAGTGACATCATTTGGAAATACTCAATATGTACATAAAAGATCAATATAATCAACATATTTTCAAAAGCTAATCTTCTTTTTTAGTGTTTTCTACAAATAGCCTTACTCATAGCCGCATTTGTCCATAATAACTATTATTAAAAAAAAAAAAAACATTAGGCTATTTCTATTTCTTCTCCTTGGTGGTGTTCTGTGACTTTCCTATGTTTCCATAGTTTGCAAATCGGCTCTTTCAATGATTACTAAGAAATGCAGCACAGTGCTATTTCAGTTTTCTTTTTATTTTATCAAATTATCCAGGCTATCTCGCTTTTTTCCATTGTAATATTTACGCCAACCCAAATTCAAATGTTAAATATTTCATTTCAACCAAGTCAGTAAATGTTTGTAGCAAACTGTTAAATTAGCAAACTTATTGACTGTTTACAATCAACAACATGTCATCTTCTCACTTTTAATTTCTGACAATAGCTGGAGTTTCATAACTATTTTTGTTTCCCATGTTAATCTTATGGAGAAATACGAAGCTTTAAAGGGTCCCAGGGCCTCACTCTCTAATTATTTCCCTAAAAAGAAAGTTTCCTGCACAACTTCACGTTACGCTCTTTCCAATGACACTAAAAACATATCAATCGGCTCAGTAGTTTCGGAGGAGTAATTGTCACAAAAAACCTGCTTGCGTATTAAATAAGTAATAGATTTTACATTTTTTAAATACTGATAACTAGTCTTAACTATGGAAGCCAGGACGATCAGAGCAGCGCTCAATGAAGAACTTAAAGTGCACGAATGCACCACTCAATTAATTAAAGGTGCGCCGATAATTAATGGAACCGATAAATCGTTACGATCTAGTTATCCGCCCAGCTGACTGAAATACTAATGCGAAATTATTAACAATATTATCCTGGAGGAATTACGATAACGCCGGGGTAGGGTAATTTAATTACCTTTTATGTTTTATAGAACGGACTTCCTTTTACGGGAGCAACTGATGGGAGAGTAGCTCGGGACCGATGTATGCGATAAGTTGCATTCTTTGTAGTACGGAAGGCCAACGCTAGATTTATCTAGTAGAATTTGTAAATATGTTTAATTACCAGCCCAGTCATTAATTGTGTGGATTGCTTTGGTACTTACATAACGGGCGTTAATGCACCTAGAGGTATTTTTGCAGTCGGTGGTTTCATTGGAATACTGTAACTTATTTTATGAGATATTGTTATTGAAAATGTTTTTTCTTCCATTATATGCTGTAAGTAAAATTACTTTTGTTAGTTAAATTAATAATATAAAATTAAAATTAATTTGTTTAGCCCCTGAGCTGTTGGACATAATGTAAGACTAAATTACTTACGTAATCCCGTCACAGCTCCATAAAATATGTCAATTCAACTCTACATAATATGTACCTGAAGCTGACGATGGTGTTGTAACACCGAAACATGTCCTGAATTTACATATTTTATTGTGCTGTGACCGGATTACGTAAGTAATTCAGTCGAAGTACCACGTAGATTTTGTAGATTTATTAATATATTTTATAATTACCAGTACAATGTTAAAGGGAAAACTAATGATTTACAAGTTTATGTAATTAAATTCAGCTAAGAAAATTAGGTACTATTGTATTTTCATGGCCAATGAAATCGCAGTGAGTGATACAAAATGACAAACGACAGAATACTTTCCAACAGTTTCTAATAAACATTTCTAACAAACGGTATGATTAAAAAGGCTATTATTTGGACAAAAGAACCAAAGAGATTTAAACTGGGACTGATATGTACAGGACTATTTAAATTAGTACAAGAAAATGTCAAATTTCAAAACTGAAAAATAAAATGACTCGGTTGTATCAGATCGACAAACCAATTATACACATATAATAAACGAATCCCTGCATGCAAGACCCCTCTGATAGTATATCCTTTGAAACAACATAAATCGAATGTAAAGTGATAGTTTGTTTAACACTAGAGACAAAGTGTTATAAACACCCATCAAAGCGAAGGGAGAATATCTGCTTCAATTAACATCACCAAGGGGTTGCAGGGAAGGGGCGGCAGCAGGTGCTCTTTACTGCCGCAATTATAGGCTCTTTTATAGCCCACAAACTGAACCCAGCTTATTAGCCTGCTACCCTGTGTTTAGCCTGTCTTGTTAGCCGATTATATCAAAGGCCTCTTCATCACAACCCTGTGGTTAGCCTGCTAAAGGCTTCTCTATATCCTACAATGTGGTTTTACTTACTTTGTGGTCGTTTGACCTTTATAACATCATCATAATTGGGTGATGGTGTAGACTAAACTGTGGCTAGCCTGCTAAAGGCTTCTCTATATCCTACACTGAGTTTCTACTTACTTTGTGGTCGTTTGACCTTTATAACATAATCATAATTGGGTGATGGTGTAGACTAAACTGTGGCTAGCCTGCTAAAGGCTTCTCTATTATATCATACACTGAGTTTCTACTTACTTTGTGGTCGTTTGACCTTTATAACATCATCATAATTGGGCGATAGAGTTTCCTAACTGCGGTCAGCCTTCTAATGGTTTCTCTACATCCTACAATGTGGTTTTACTTACTTTGTGGCTTTTTGGCCTGTATTATTAGTTGATTACAGCAAAGATGGTGGTTTTTTAATGGCATTTTTTAGTGGTTCGTTGACATTTTTTGTTGATAATATTAATTCGCCCATAAATACCATCGCAACCAGGTTCAAAATCTCACACAAAAGCTCTAGTTTTAACATTTTCTTTTAAGTTTTGCAATCTTTGAAGTATTAATTTGCATGGTTTGCTCAGGTAAAAAATATTTAATAAAAACTACTAAGACGGTAGAGATTGTTTTTCCGTTTATTTCAAAACATTTGATTATTATATTACTTTTATAAAAGTTTTGTATCGAACAATTTGTTGATTCCACAAATGACAATTTAACATCGGTAAATATTCACGTGACGGGTTTTACATTGGTAAATATGATTTACAACGGTTTTTGAAGAACGTTAAATTTTCAATAGTTTTAGCGAAAATAAAACAACACATTTGAAACTTTAAGCTGTAATGCACTGTACATATCCTTTAATAGTACATAGCACATTATTTACCCACATGTAGAACTAAAACAAAGTGCAATTCCACCCGTTGTTGTACAATGTTAAACTAACCAAGGTGGAAGTCAATAAAACACGCGGACCAAACACGAACGCTAAAGAGGTGTAAGAACAAGTGTAAACAAAGTGTGGGACGAGCATATGCACTTGTAAAAAACTCATTTCCAAGTTAATAACGGGGTAGTTTAAGTGTTTGCGGGTGCGGAGAGGGGAGGGAGGGGGTGGTGAAGAGAGGGAGGTTGTGAGTTGTCTCAGGTTTACAAGTTCGATCAATATCGCACACGTTACTCTTGTCTTGTCGTATCTCTTCACAATGTTACAAGCTTCTGACAAATGTGTATTCTCTCTGAATCAGTCAAACCTTATGTTTTAGAAAATACGTCTTGTAACTTACAAAACCTTCGGGAGATTCAAGGATTTTATTAGATTTGTTGGTACTGAATTTAATTAATTTTCCTTTAATCTAGTAGACGTTTGAATTGTAAGCATAAGTATTTTCGATTAAATGTTGAAATGGGTGAAATTTGATGCTTGTTCATATAGAATTAGGTTGAATTTTGAAATTTTGAACAAAAGCATTCATCAGTACTAAAACGAACTGTTATAGCGAGTGGTTATTTATGCAAGAACTAGGCACTCATTTTCTATTTGCAAAATACACCCTCTTCGGTCGTTTTAGTGTTCAAAAAATATTTTACAGCCCAAAAAAGTGTATGACCACCAAGGTTTTTACTATTAAGTCAACTAAATTTCCACTCAAACCACAAATTAACTTATTGACGATTGTGTAGCATTAATACTCTTCTTGATTATAAACTAACAGCACATTCTCAACTATGAATGATAAGTTAAGAGCCCGCAGTAGCAAACCAAAAAGCAATTTTCCGCAGCCAAGTCTCCAAGTGAGTTGAGAATGAGTTTACACAGCCACTAATGCAATTGAATAGTGATTCTCCTGATGGCATATTACTGTGTTGCTTTTGAGTGGTTAAATTCAACCAGTTTCTAATGCTTGGTAAAACTTTTAAACCTTTTTGTTTTGTACAATTTTTTTTACAAATTCCAGGTTAACTGGCTCCATTTTTAAATAAAAAAATAGGACCTATTAAAATATTATCAAATGTTCCAATTATTTAAAAGTGGCGTTATTTATGGATTCAGCGTGTGTTGAAAAACTAATGTTTGGTTGTTGGCCTTTTGATTGGACACTAGAATATGAAGGTAAATATAAAACAAACTCATATTTACAGTTGGCAGTTACTCGAAGCACATACGACTCTGTATGTGTTATTTCTGAATAAAAATCTTTTCACTGTTACTATAAACAAATACTCAGCCTGTGAATTTCCGCGTGATGTTGAATCAACGAAAACATATTATTGCAGCTGTTGTCATGAAAATTCTACTGCATTTTGTTTATATATAAAAACAAAAAATCCAGTGAACAAATTATGACGGTAACAAGTCGTCAAATTCCCTTTGCCCAGCTAGACTGCAAATCCTTTCAACAATGGAATATGAAATTTAAAGACCTACAGGGGAAACCTTTGACAAAAACACACCTTTTGACATTCAGGGAGACATAAACCGCCAACAGGGAAAGCACGGCTGAAGCTCATAAGAAATGCGAATCATATGACGTGGTATTTTTATGACTCTCCCATTCAGTTGCCCCCCGCCGTCCCGTCTTATTCATGACTCCCTAATGGTGTATGTCTTTATTCGGATCCAGTCCGGATAGAAAAATATTCCGAGATTGCCGAGACTCAGATTTATTCCTCGTCGTTCCCGCGATATTGTTTGGGTCACGCGCGCTTTCCCGGGCTTTCTTGATTTATACGCTCATGAGAGGTGGCAGCGGGTTATGTATGGTGGGAACAGGGTCCCGTATTGACGCGTCTGTCTAAATATGTTGATATATATTTTACAGAATGGTAAATCATGGATTCACTTAACCGTTTGAACGCGTGTTGATACTAAAAGTTCTTGGTTTAATTTATTATTTATTATTATTTTTTTAAACCTCGCTTAGTGAGCACTGTATTTAGATTTCTCCAGCAAACTATTTTACATAACTTACAGGCTTAAAATAAGTTTTTTTGATAGTTTTTAATTATAAGTTATTCTACTAACTTGCTTTATTTGTATTTCGTCCCTTGCTACGTTTTAAATTAGTGAAACCTGCCAAAGTATATATTAAATTAAAATACACACGTTTAGAGTTACAAGATAATCAACAACAGTCTGCTACCACTTAACATTTCACTGAACTTTCCCTAGGAAAACTACACAATAAGCGCGCAAAACTCCCTAATAAAGTTTTTATGTCGCTGATTAACTAAAATTACCGGTTGCGCTTATCTATCAACCATAAATCTGCCAGACAGGACGTCGTCGAAAAAATTAACATCCTTTAGAACAATCTTTAATTAATCTTGTATCCCATACTTTTACTTTTTGCTCTCGAATTTTGTATTCATGACAGCCCGGTAATAATTAATTTACGATGTGTTTGCAATGTAAAATTATTCGATTACCATACCTAATGGGAGTTCATGTTCAATTTGATGTAATTATTAGCAAATTACTTCACCAACCTGGTTTGCTCTTGTCCATATTTTATTAACTGTAATTGATTTAATGCGGTGCGATTTTGCAACCGTTTTGAAATTATTATACCTCTTTCGTAGCTCTAAACGCTCAGAGAATGTACAAGTTTCCGCGTTCTTAAAATTTGAAATGAAATCGATTACATACTGCCAGATGTATATGCTTTGTACAACTATTCGAAAGGGGAAATTGTTATTCTTAATCAAAAATGCCATGTGGTATGGTGAAGTATACATCCTAAAATCAACGATCCTATCTATATGGATCAGCTGTTGTCAATTGTTATTAAAAGAATCGTAGTTAAAAGAGCCACTCACAAAATCTGCTGACAACTAAAACTAAATTTTATCCCTCACTTTTTTACTGTGAGGACTAGTTTATGTGGCAGTTCATGTGGTAGTTGGTGTAGGAATCAGTGCTTGACAGCGCTCCCTGTCTACGTATAATTTCAGTACACGGATCGTGACGAATGAAAACATTGAAAACTACTATCAAAAGTCGATGGTAATCTCTCAATGAAACAGAAGTCGACACACGACTTGTAGACTAAAAGATAACCTATAAAAAACTGTTGACTCGATTTCGAGCAGCGTACTCGAAAACTTATCAGTTTGGCACGGAGCACCTGCCTGAGAAGCAGCGTAACAGCTTTCGCCTCAAGGTGTGGTGAATCTGTGATAACGGTGATTGATGTCGGGCCCTCTGAACTGATAACAGAACACTGATTCCTCTTATCACGTTGTTTGTCCACATCGTAGTCAGTTCCTTTACACGAGCCGCCGACCCGTCCAGGTGCGGTACTCGGTACTCGGTCGTCAGATCAGTTGACTTATCACTCAGCAAACCGCGTTTCAAGTGCTCTACATTACTGATGATTTTTGTAGTTTTGAAACACTTCGGTGTTTTTTATTGACGATTGACACGACATTAACTGCACGTTTTCCCAGATTCATTGACCTCGTAAATCACCAATATCCACCAATAACATCCTATTGTCCGGTTTCTCCCTTGGTCGCTACCACATCGCTACGGGAGTGAGTGGCGTAGTCGCTGGCCAGCTAAGTGATCACGAACCTACTTTCCCGCCTAATGGTTCATGGTGACATTTCTGAGGTGGCTTTCACGCAATACATCCACTCAAATGTGTCACTTTATCAAAATGGCGGCCGTGATCGGTCTTGCGTATTACATCACAATATTGCAAGACCGCTGGACTACGGTTTCGTCATTGGGTTAGGCGTAGTTTGTGTCCGAGCTGTGCACTTAGAAGATTCCGGAACACGTACATCGTTAAGAGTTAAAAAAATATTGTCAATTTGTTAAATCTGTAAAAATGTTCCGTGCCAATTGGAATGTTATATTGCCAGTGTAGGCGATATGTCTAGCAGTTAATTTTTCCCATTGACGCTGAAATTGATGGATTCATTGGCCCAAAGGCTTACCCTGTATACTGTAAAAGTGAGGAGGACATTCGAAAACACGTCAAAACGGGAGGAGGAAGTTCTGAAATATTTACACATAAACATTTTAATACTTTTATACTTTACAATGAAATGGTGACCATTGTCTGAGGATAGTCGTTTAGCAGATTAAAAGGCAAATTAAGTCCACTCAAATACAAAAGCCATTTTTCTCGCAGCCCCTTTCTACTTTAGTACTTCTTCAGTTGTATTTGAGGGATTTTGCGGGCATTTTACATCACTATTTAAATATTCGGAATCTTAATCAGGTAAAAAACCCCTAAAAACACAACAAGGTTTTCACACAATCCCATCCAATGCAAAAAAATAACAACAACAAAATCACAGAAACTTGAATTAGTCAAAACAAAAAAACAACAAATACTGAAAGGAAACAATAATAATAGTTATATTATTACATCATTAGATAAAGACTCTACTTAGGCGTATTTTAAGCTAGGTATGAAGAAAAGAAAAATGTTTATTTAAGTAATATGCCTGTAATATAAGAACCTATATAATGTAGCTTATTACTGACTAATACGCTCAATTGTTTCTGACCTCACAATTCGAACACATGAGACCACACCTAACATTTACCTTACCAAAAGTTACAATATTTTCCCCCCTAACGATATATGTGTATTTGCAGAGTAACCCGTACGGTCTGAAGGAAGGCGGTACGACGGATATGTCTGCATGGACCAGTGCTGGACTACAACCCTCCACGGGCTACTACCCATACGACCCCACGCTAGCGGCCTACGGGTATGTATCTTCACAATCACTAATCTGATCAAGAGTGTTCCAAAGCTTATAATTCACAAACATCTAATTTATCATGATAACGATTTGCATTATGGATTTCGAAGCAATTAGTAGCGTTGTGTGCCTTATTTTTAGAGCAATGTCTACTGCCTCCTTCGATCCAGCATATTACTACTATTGGAAATACGTATTACACTAAAATCATTCAGTGTTGTTAAGCATATTTTCTAACGTCTTCAAAAAATATTTTTATACTTGCATATCTAAATTTTGCAATTTTCCCTTTTGGATGGATTTGAAATAGTTCAGCTCTTACATAATACGTTTGCCAGAGTATAAATTCAGTAGATTTTCTACGCTCAATTCATAAAAATCTTTCTCCACAATATACTATTGGACGCAATATACAGTCCATAGTGACATTAAATATAGAAATCGCGAATTTCACTTCATTAGTGGAAATCATAGACTTATAGCATTATAACTCAATAATAGTCACTTTTACCCTACTGAATTTATTATATTCATACTCAGGAAACCGTAAATACTCAAGTAACGTTTGTATTAAAAGAACATAACTTACTCAAAGAAATGTGTTCAATTAACTTCATGAAATAATATACATTATCATATTTGATACATTTTGCCATCGACAAAATCAGCGGAAAATTTCTAGTCGTAAAATGCATAGACGATGTCAGGACTCTTCTTTTTCGTCTAGTGATTAAAATAACTACTTTCCCCACGACGCATGCATTGAAAATGTGACTCATAAAGCATAAAATAATAGCTAAACTACATTTCATACCAACCCCTCAAACTTAAATACATCTAATCCCCCAGCCGTGCGAGTAGGTGTCAAGTATAGCGTCGACGGCAGTACATAGTTATTTGTTTTCTATTATTTCAAACAGCTGTTGAATCAATCGCAATACTATCGCTTTCACGTTCACACCCGCGCTAGGGCGGCGCCCTCTCCCTCCAAATTATAATGGCTTATCATCGCGATAAAAAAAGGATTTTCCCTCGTCCCAATCCTCCCCTCAGATCTTCCCTTATATTTCTGAAACCCTCTCAGGCGTTTCCTTTAACTTTATAAGCCGTTATATCTTTTTATTTGCTCTCAGAGTTATATGACGAGTCTAATCCTACGTAACGTTGCGTTTTGAGTTATTGCACTTTACGCTTTATTTCAAGTACAACTTTACGTGTGCGTAAACGTAAACACTGTTATGGTTAAAGGGATAAACTTGAGGGTTTAACAGACAGAGTTCAGGTGGGTAAAATTGTTTAGCGTTATAGATTATGATTAACTATTGCAAAAACAAATACAAGTCGCACCTTTGGCATATAAAATATGATTTATTGACACTAAACCATAACCCCCAATAATCATATTACATATAAGCCAGATATAAATTGAAATTTGAGAAATTGGGTGAAGTGGAGTCTTCCGCACAGTGAAGGAGTCTAACCCACCTTAATTAGGTAAGAGCCTTACCTGTAAGAGTCATAATTCTTCATATTATATAAATGTGGACCAACAAATTAATTTAGACTCTGAATCACCGTAATAGCTATTGTCAGTAAATGATTCCAGCCTCCAAAACAGGTGTCCTGCTCCCAGAACAAAAAGTCAAAATACTGTTACAAGTCCAATGCTGTAGTCTTCAATTCTATAAGAACACAGTTTATTTTGTTACACATTGAAAGTTAGTTTAAATATCCTTTCTCCGACCAAACCTTTTAAAATTCATCTTTTAGGGTTATGTAGTTCTAAATTACCTACGTCTTACGAAGCTACATTTTATGGAGATATATTATTCAGAGTTACGTTTTACGAAACTACATTTTCGGAGTTGTGACTTTCGTAGCTGCGCCGGAAGAGCCGGAGGGTGTAAGGTGTTCGACCGTTTCACACCACGGGGCGAGTATGACGATTGTGAAGTATAATGGACAGCGAGTTGCATTTGTGCAAATGATATACAATTTACCCAGCCGGGTAATAACAGGCAGGGCAGGAAGCTACAGAAGCCAATTTGGGGGAAATCACGCGTTTAAATTACCCCGCGTAATAATGCTGGAAACCGCTCTTACTTTACATAATTTACGGCGTCTGTCAAATTTCTAGATTAATTACTATTTGGAACGGAAGTCGAAGCCTTTGAGATATCCTCGTTGGAGGGTCGGCTGAACGAGCTACTTGATTTTCGAAATCGTTTACACTTTTTACAGGATCGAGGATGGCGAAGTGAAAGTTGACCAGGTGGTTTCAAGATTCCAATATGCTATGGGTAGTAATGTTTATTAATTGACGTGTATTTTGATCGAAACAAAGAACTTTGACGTAAACGTTTAAACATTTTAAATTCATAAATGTATATACAGGGTGATTTGTACTCAGCGTGACAAAATTTTTTTGGTGCAAGTACAAAGTAAAATAAAGTGTGATGATGCATATCAAATGTTCCAAGTCTCAAAATTAGCGTCCCAAAAAATTATTTTATGTTTTTCAAAAATAACCATGCTTTTAAACTTAATACAGCGATTTCTTAATTACCTGTATATGGTTTTGAATAGATAATGTCATTTTCGTGTTCTACGTTAAATTTTGATCAAGAATAATGGAAAATGACGGAGGATCAGTTGTAATTACTCCATGGTAAATAGATTCAAAGATGAAAATTAAGATATTTGATAAACATTTTAAAAACAATTGTCTATTGCATTTTTCACACCCTGTATACAAGAAAGTGTCGGAATATGTTAAAATCTGCGCCATTTTATAGCATATGGTTGGAAAGCTTATAAAATGGCGCAGTTTTTAACATATTCCGACACTTTCTTGTATACAGGGTGTGAAAAATGCAATGGACCATTGTTTTTTAAAATTTTTATAAAATATCTTAATTTTTATCTTTGAATCTATTTACCATGGAGTTTTTACAACTGATCCCCCGTCATTTTCCATTATTCTTGTCCAATATTTAACGTAGAACACGAAAATGACATTATCTACTCAAAACCATATACAGGTAATTGAGAAATCGCTGTATTAAGTTTAAAAGCATGGTTATTTTTGAAAAACATAAAATAATTTTTTGGGACGCTAATTTTGAGACTTGGAACATTTGATATGCATCATCACACTTCGTTTACTTTGTACTTACATCAAAAAAATTTTGTCACACTGAGTACAAATCACCCTGTATACATTACTGCATTACCATTGAATTGAAACTATTCAATGCCATATAAGTATAAAGTCAATAAATAAACTTAATTCACTTTCTAAATGTCCAAGGGTTATAAAATAACTAAAATTCCGCAACTTTTCATCTGGTCGTAAACAGTAGTAACGAGTGGCCAGAGTTACGCTCGCGCCATCCTGTTGTGACATCGCGCTAGTTCTGTTGTCATTATAAATCGGAATATTTGGCAGACGAGCCACACTTATCCCGTTAGTGTGGGACGAATGGACGAATATATAGCTGGGTAGGTGAGTCGTGGCTTCCCGCGTTTTGCGCCGCCTCCGACTCCCCGCCAAAATATTGTAGGTTTAAAATTCCGGGGGATTTAAATATATGTAGACAATTTATTAATAACAAAATGCCATGTAGATGCCAACTAACAAAAAAATTTAGAAGTTATTTATGGCAAGTTTTAAAATCGTGAAGTGTTTTAAAATTAAAATATTTTTTACCAACACTACTCTGTTTTAATGTAAAAGGATTTAGTAGGGAAAACAGCTGTTTTCCACCTTCTTAATAAAATTAAATTTCATTATGTTCAAAAATCTTATATGCTTAAAAAATTTTGCATCACTTATGACAGCTAGCCTGATCATACTACTGGACCCAAATACACGCGGTTGGTACCAAATGAAAGATATTTTCATGTAGATGTGTAGAATCCCTTTATAAATTGGCTAAACAAACTAAATTAATTTTAAATAAAAAAAAAATTAAATGGGCCTTATTGGTTGCCATGTTAGTGACGAAATAACAACAAAATATAAACCGAGGATACTTCGTAGCGTTTATTCTCTAAAAATGATTCTCTGAGAAAATGTTTTTCGGAGCAACGCCTGAACCTCTTTCTTGATAGCTAGTCACACTTTAACCTCCAACACAACTACAACCCTATTTCTGTTTTATACTAGCACACGCAAATACTATTACATTGATTTAACACATCCAGTTTGTTTGCCCAAACACAAGGGGCTCGGTTTAATTTCTGAATGAGTTAGTCACGGCGAGATTTAATAGTTGCACGTAGCGGTTGCGTGGAGCTACCGGTACCCGCTAGACCGGTGACCGGTGAGTAACTGGCTTCATGATCACCGACCGTTCCAGCCGAGCCTGCCGTGTTTATAACGAATATAAAGTCGAAAATACGTGCGTTCGCTAGATACATCACTCGGTAGTGTTTGACTCTTCGGTTTCGGCGACATCCCTCACGCAATTCTGACCTTAGTTTGTTTTCGTTGGGAATTTACAGTAATTTCCTGCTTTCATTTAATCTTGGCAACTGTAATTGATTGTTTTTACGTATAGTTCAGTATTGAGTGGTGATTGCCGAAAATGTTGAATTTTTAGGCAGTTGTGACACATAAAAGGTTTATTTGTGTTGTATTCTACAGCCGTTACAAAGCTCTGTATTCAATCTTGAGATAATTACCATCAAATATCCAAGTTAAAGTTTTTTAATTGAATAAATGACATAAAAGGGTAAATCAAGTAAAATTGTTAGTTATGAAGTTACATATTTGAAGAGAAATTTAGTTTGGGAAGAGAGGTAATCCAATTTTTTGCTGTGATGTTAAAACCTTGCTTTAGGCAGGGGTTGAATGCAATGGTACAATGATACATCCTACCCACGCCCACACATAGGCTACACACTTACTTTGGGTATTTAATTGTTTTGTTGTATATATGTAATTGTACATAACTAGGGATTGGTTGGTTTAGCCGATAGAGCGCTGTGTCCCCAGGTCCTGGGTTCAGCTCCTACCAACCACTATTGGTTATGAGGTCATAATTTTCCCTGTGGTTCTGAGCCAACATTACGATTAAAAGGCGATTAATCTTTCAAAGAAACCGTTCTCTATTCGAGAAAACTCTTTCCAGTTTTCCACTAGAAGCCTAATCACTTTCGTCTCCACTTTCCCTTTCGCCCTTACAACACGAGCCAAAGACAGTTTTAGCCACTCTAGTTTCCCACGGTCGCCACTTGCCACCTGGTAGCTGTTTGGTCGCATAGCTGCGAGGATTATTGGTATTGACTATTCTCAGCCCATAATCCCCTGTTTTCCCCTACCGCAGGAAAAACATCCGCGGGGTGAGATGAGCTGATTGGCCGGCCAACACTTATATCACAACAGATTAGTCTGAATCTGATACGAATTATTGACAAAGTAATATGCCTACGTCACGTGGGAACGAGAGTTACTTCTGTTGAGTGTCTAGAGTGGTTTGTTGTTGTCCGTAGAGGTCGACGTGCTTGGAGACATGAGTCTTGTACAAGAGATGTGTAAACATTATGCCAGGAGATCCAGAAGGACCGTGATGTTAATATGGACTTATGACCAATGTTTTGGATGCTCTGCAGACGAGGATGTATCTTTGTGGAAAGTTACATTTTAAATGTGCGGTATGTAAAAAATACTATAGAAGAACTGCTATGTTAAGTAAGCAATAAGATAGTCCTTGGAATTATGTTACTATGTTTCGTGTGTAAACATTATCTAGACAAAAAACCGAGAATTTCCATAGCTTGGCCAAGCATATACAATCATTGCATATTGTCTAACTCCAAGAGAAAACAACCCCGACGTCAAAACAAATCCGAAACCATGTAAAACGACCCGACTAATCTCATAACGGTGGAAACAAGAAAACACGAGTTATCGGAACTTTAAATCACAAACACAAATCCCTTTTATTAACGAGAGCCAAGAGGAGAAACATTTTGTTAAACCGTTCTGGTTAGGAAGCGACAAGAGGGATGCGCAGCGCGCGCAATTTGTCGGGGGCGGCTCAAAATGGCGGGTACCGGTCGATCGTGGCGCGGCGGACGGCAGGTGCTTCAACTACTTGAAGACACGGGTAATCTTGTTCTCAACAAAGAGCGAGCGAATTGATTCCAAACCTACCCCGACTTGCCGCAATCCTCAGGGGCGGGGGTGGGAGGGTCCCACTAGTTTGTGAAGCGATTTGTTTAAACGGCGACTCGTTGTCGTTTTCGTTTCTTCCACAATTGCTACTCTGTCTCTCGTGGCAATTGTGCATTTTGAGAAGTGTAACGGTAACTGTTATATTCGTGGTTGCGAATTTTCATCAGGCGTTGAGAAGTTTTGGTGATTTCAGAGTTTGTATCAATTTTCAAGAATCTGCGAACTAACTTGTTGGATTTGTGTTGCACAGTATCTACTCAAATGTTCCGTTTCAAAGGCATAAATTATATACAAAAAATTATTTATAGTCTATATATTCGTTTAAAAAACGTCGATACCTGAGATGTTTTTAGTGAACAATTCTGAGGACGAATGACATAATGACTCCATCAGTGCAGCTATACCATGTTGAACACTGTATTAAGCATTGCCAACAAGAATTGCATAAACGTTGATCATTTACATCACGCGTACACTGTAGCAATCCACCAAGAAAACAAGGCCCATTACCGAATTAAAATTCAAAACTTTTACAACCTAAAAAACCTATATCGACCGTCGAAACCAACGAGAGTATTAACCTAATCGCGCGATCTTATCAGAGATGAAATTATAGAAGCACATGTTGAACAGTTTCATGAACGGCCATCAATTGATATGCTGAATAAATTACTATTAATTGGTAAACTGCCTAAAAATACGGTTTATGAGCGAATTAGCATAAACAGGTGACCGGCGGTGCTCGGACCGAGCAGGTGGGGCTCCGGAAATTCACCTAAATAACAAATTCTACCTGTCCAAATTTTGACGGGGGAGATTATTTCAAAACAATAACCGGACGATGGTGTGAACGCGATCTAGTCCCTCTAATGCTTCCATTAGTTTTCCAGCGCGTGCGTTATTAATCGAACGCCGCTCGCCGGCCCCACTCTATTCACCATCATTAATAAAGCCGGGGAGAAATTTTCCCTGGGTTGGACCGTGTTTGATGGTTTTGAACTATATCGGCTTTTGGGTTGGATTGCAAATAGTTTAATTGTTAGCGCTGTAAATTTGTAGGACCCGAATTTACTTTTAGATCATTTTACTTGGTTTCATTTCCGATTTCTAAAAGGTCTTCTCGTAATAAATTTCTGACACGAACATTTTTTTATAATCCTTGACCATCATTGCAAATTTAACATTTCCGTGTTATCACAAAGTACGATACAAAACAAAAACCTCGTAAAACTCGTATAAAAGTATTTCTCCATAATTGGAAATTTGAAAATTCCATAGTGAACAGCCTTTATCACTAAATACATTACGAATCATCCCCATCTTAAAATTCACATAAGTAGAAAAAAATCGCAAAATAAATATGGAAACAAAAGAACAAAGTCACAAAAGGATGAATAACACATCGCTAATTCCCATTCCGCTTTTTTCCGTCGTGTAAAAAGCTTTACGCGAGACGCGCGGATTAGCGTGACGTTTTTCATCAAACGTCACAAAACAGCAAATCAAGGCGAACACCCTGACATCGTGACAGACTCTTCTGAAAGCTCTATTTGTTTTTCCCTATAAATAATGTATCGCGTACGGTAGCGCACCGCAGCCGTGTGGGGTGAGGGGGGGTATTAGATCGATGCTGTAACAAGCTCTTTGTTGTCATAGTTACCACAGCGTCCTGGAGTCGGAGTCTCTCAACCCTTCCGGCACAACAATGCTACAGGGGGTGGAGGGGTGAGGGGGGGGGGTACAGCGCAACTTGCTGGTTCCACAAGGCTGATGAAAGGGATGAGATTGCGTTTCCGATTGTTGAGTCTCGGGGTTGATTCCAAGTAAAACAAGAGACAATCAGATATATGTTTAGTGACGTACATAAATGTATCTGATGGGTGAGCGAACAGTGGAAGAGGAATACAGAAAATGGGGTTTTTATGAATTTAAAGATTAGTAAATATCTTCTGTGAATTTTAAGTCATACAGTGTACCTATAGTTTGGGTACGTGCACCGTAACATTTTCACAGTTTATTTGTTTATTTTCTTCTTACTGCGAAAATATTTATCATAACACACTCTTTGATTGTAAATTAAACCAATTTTTAACTTAAACACTAAGGTCCGATACATTTAACAATACCAACGAGCCCTGGGCATCCCAAACATCCCAAACCAGAATCTCAACAACCAAAACGTGTTCCGCAATTAATTGAAAAACAGATAAACAGTTAACGACAGAGAAAGCCAAAAACCATTAGAGCCGATTTATAACACCGGGGCCATCCGTTTAATTGTAACCGCTCGCCCAACAATTAATCCCCCGGCCATAAATAACGCAAATTAATTAGGTATAACGCGTTATTTATTTAAATATGCGCAGATAGAGCCATACCGTAATAATTAGCGAGGTATTATGTATCCAGAGATTATCAGGAGATGCCCATTATGTGCGATCTTCCCCTATAACCGTCTCGGGTTGTTGCCACGTCGTAAATATGATTGGGAATTTGCATGGATTATGCGCGGCTCCCGGCGACGCTTAATTATAACTGTTTTGTTTGGACGTTAATGATGTAAAATTGTTGCCGGTTATCTTTGGATCGCACATCCGTCGTGTCACTCAGTGTTCCACCTTCGACTCTCCACCTGCTACAGTTCACACTACCACATCGAGTACTTTATTTGGCTATTTTGTTTAATTAAGTTATATTGTTTCCTTGGAATATTGTTTTTAAGTCAGAATAGTTTTACAGTACTACTAAACTAAATTATGTTGTACAGTAGTTAACTTATCTAATGAAATGAAAACACACGGGTGGTTTTTAACATACAATCCAATCGATTTCTTGCGTTATTCATCGTAATTTAATGGCCGAGAGTAGTGCAGTAGTAATTTCCTCAATGTTCACTCATCTTAAAAATCACTTTCTAAAGTGTTTGTTACAAAAGTTTATGTAATATAGTGACTAAAATTTGCTTACTACAGAATTCTCCATTCAATCAACGACAAAATACAAGATATGGCAGACCTTAGTCACGTCACTTGTCTAAATTAAAATATAAGAATATATCTAGCAAAACAACGTTACCTATCCTTATTAAACCATCTAGACCTGATTCTGTGGTCACTTAAAATAAATCTAATAAAAAACAGATAGGTAGAAATGTATACTTCCAATAAGAAGAGTAACATCTCGGCGAGACGAAAATAAGGAAATAAAATGTGGATACAGGTGGAGTGTTTACACAGAGAGTCCCCAGAGAGCGGTCGCAACATTGGGGAAAACAGGGGCTTGGAGAAAAACAATCTAGAGAGTGGTAGTCCGCCATCTTGACTGGGGTTTATTGGTCCCAAGCCAGCGTGTCGCGGTTAAATGGGGTGAACCTCTCACATGTGTTGTGTACATGTTGTACATACAGTGTACACGACGAGGTAGGCTTACTGCACCACGTGTACACGGTACCATGGGGTGAACCTCTCACATGTGTTGTGTACACGTTGTACATACAGTGTACACGACGAGGTAGGCTTACTGCACCACGTGTACACGGTACAATGGGGTGAACCTCTCACATGTGTTGTGTACACGTTGTACATACAGTGTACACGACGAGGTGGGCTTACTGTACCACGTGTACACGGTACCATGGGGTGAACCTCTCACATGTGTTGTGTACACGTTGTACATACAGTGTACATGACTAGGTAGGATTACTGTACGTGAACACAGTACAATGGGGTGAACCTCTCACATGTGTCGTGTACAAGTTGTACATACAGTGTACATGACGAGGTAGGCTTTAGCTTACTGCGTCACGTGTACACGGTACAATGGGGTAAACGTTGTACATTCAGTGTACACGACGAGGTAGGCTTACTGTACCACGTGTACACGGTACAGTGAGGTGAACCTCTCACATGTGTTGTGTACACGTTGTACATACAGTGTACACGACGAGGTAGGCTTACTGCACCACGTGTACATGGTACAATGAGGTGAACCTCTCACATGTGTTGTGTACACGTTGTAAATACAGTGTACACGACGAGTCAAGCTTACTGCACCACGTGTACACTGTACAATGGGGTGAACCTCTCACATGTGTCAAGTACACGTTGTACATACAGTGTACATGACGAGGTAGGCTTACTGCACCACGTGTACATGGTACAATGGGATGAACCTCTCACATGTGTTGTGTACACGTTGTACATACAGTGTACACGACTAGGTAGGCTTACTGCACCACGTGTACATGGTACAATGGGGTGAACCTCTCACATGTGTTGTGTACATGTTGCACATACAGTGTACACGACGAGGTAGGCTTACTGCACCACGTGTACACTGTAGGCATACAATGGGCTGAACCTCTCACATGTGTCAAGTACACGTTGTACTAACAGTGTATGTGATGAGGTAGGCTTGCTGAACGTGTACATAGTACGGTATATTTACTGTATTATTTGACGCAACTCTTATATTAAATGTGTAGGTACACATAAATTATATGAGGTGTACACAAATAGGTTAGCTTCCATCATACAAAGTGTACGCAACAAAAATCAAATGATTACCTGATTGTATCATGTACACGTCTAATGTCCAAAGGACTTCACAACTCATGAATGCAGAAATGAAGAATTTATAAGCCCTGGCATTAAAATCATCAAACTGATTTTATAAAATAAGAAAACTACTTGTCCGATACAATACTACGAAACGCAGTTAACTTTTCATTTTATGACGTTATAAAAGTAACTAAACAAAAAATTAGTGAGATAAAATATCAATTGTACAACACGTAAGAAAAAAATTGTATTGGTAAATATTATTAAACCCGAACTTCATGACACATAAGCAAGAGCAAAAAGCACCCTGATACCCTACCAATAACGTTCTACATTATACTTCAAAACTCAAAAGTACTCACAATCGTGGAACTTCAATCATTAGAGAATAACCAACCGGAATAATACAACTCTCAATCAAACCCTGCTCACAAGTCAGCACTCATTATTAAACACTGACAACAATCGTTTGAGGATCCAGTGACTACCGGATCACGGGATTACCCGGTAAATAACCGTCTATTGGCGCGGCGAGGGCGGTTTGTTTGCCGCGAAATAAGCCGTCACCCGACTCAATAAAAGGGCCATTGGAGGGCGTGGGTGCATATAAAGGCGTTCGATTTCCATATTGAATCAGCGGCGGAGTCTAGGGTGGGACTATACATCTGGCAAGTGTGGAGCGCTTGATGTCTATCTAGGATTGTTTGTTGGATAGCGCGCTACATTTGTTCAAGGTTTTGTGTAAACTAATGATGTGAATTTGAAGTTAACACATCGTAAAGCTCAAGAGAATTGTTAGTCGGATTTTTCGTTCATCCAGAATTTACTGGGCTTGTTTAGGATTCGAGGACTTTCTGGGTCATCGAATCTTTTAAGACGTTGGTCGGTGACGTCTAGAAATTTGCTGACCCAAAGGATTAGTGTAAACTACTTCCATCTACTTCACACAGAAATAAATACTCACTTCCTCTTTATTCAGTACCAATAAAATAACCAAATAAACACCTAAAATAAACAACATAGCCTAATGGATGGTTTAAGAATAAGAAATCATCTACTTCTCATCATAAAAATGTCCAATGAAAAAAGGAGGAGTCATTTACCTCCACTATTACTTTTTTAACTGTGGGGAAGTTCCATGTACAGTACAAAGGAGTATAAAATAATCAATTCATAAAACTTTTACACAAAAAAAGTTGAAACCCATTGATGCCTTAATTTAAATCATACTGTATGTTGAAAAATCACAGTAGACAAGAAACATTATACATTGGATGATTATAAATATTTCCAAGACCAATATGTCATTTGTATAATAGTTACTTTGTTATTATTATTTTTCAATTTCTAAACTAAATTATTATTTGTTACTATAAACCAGTGACACATGTTGATTTATACATTTCAACAGTTAACAATCCCAGTCCCACATCTGGCAGGAGACCTGACGTAGGCAGTTCCCCCCAATAGTATTTCAATGTAATGTCCCATGCATCACCGGAGACAGGCTAAACAGAGAATTGTGAATGCGAGGGAAACACGCGCGTTGAAAAAATACGAAGATACGTAAAACAAGGGGTATTGTCATAAATACGCTGAACTACGGTAGAGGGACGACACGCTAGCGAGTACGGTACCAAGCTACCTGCTATGGCTGTCATAGCCGGAAACATCATTATATTTCACCGTACAAACAATGAAGATACATAAAATAACTAAGAGTTCAGTTTAGTATCCTACAACAGCGTTCCGTGTAATCAAAAACGGGGTTTCTTTCTTAAAACTGTGAATTAAAGAAATATTCGCAGATAGGTTGCGTCTCCATCTTAATTAATTGATAATTGTGCAATTGATCGAGGGATAGCAAATTGACCTAGTAAGGTCTGACGGTTTACTATTGTATTGTGTATAACGACTTGTATGCACTTATGCAAAAAAATAAACTTCATAAGCAACGTACGAATAAAATAACCGTCTTTAAAAAATATATAGATTTCATAAGGTGCCTACACAAATCTTAAGGGCAGTAAAAATATCCTACATTAGTTTTTCGACTTGTATTTTAGAATACATTCAATAAACTCTTTGGATAACGCTGATGACGTATTCATTTGAAACGCAGCTTGGAAAGTATTTCGAAACACTAAACTAAAACACTCTAAAAATCTGTGTATATATTTATAAATATAAAAATCTTCAGTCCCTACAACAGTGACTCATGTTTGGAAGCATACAACTTTTTAACTCTTGAAAATACTGAACTAACTCAAATAAAATAAACATTTAGCTCAAAAACCAAGATTCCAATAGACCTCAAACCAAAACATCAGAAACAAAACAAAACCTCCAACCCTTTTGGTGACTCATGTATATAAATATCCTCCAACTCTCAGCGTCCCCACATAAATAACGGGGATGACCCATAGTGGAGGCGGTAGCGGTGACTAACTGAGCAGTGAGCAGTGAGCACCGCGATGCTCGTGAGCACTCCTGAGTGTTCGTGCATGCCCCGTGCACCGTGCATGCTCCTCTACGATTTGTCCCTACACCACGGCCACATAAGTCAGCTCTTGCCTTTTATGGTATACATTCCCAGACCCTCTTTGGAATTCCTCCTCGATTTATTGTAAAAGTTTCCCAGTTTTTTTTCTTTACAGAATTCTTCAAGTTAAAGGGGAACCTTCCATTAAGCGGAATGGTAATTAATTAATAGTTAAACATATAAACCCATTTTGAAAGTTACATTTTTAGTAATTAACACTAAATTACTAAATTGTACAAGTAGTTTTATGCGATTTAAGATTGTGACAAAAAAACCAACAGACAAAAAAAAAATGCTTGATATCATTTACACGATTTAGAATTACGCTGTAACAAATATCCCTGGGATAAAAAATCTATGGCCAATCTGGTTCTTTTACTTAACACGGTCTCAATACAGTTTTTGACTACTTACAGTTTTAATACTTACAAGATTCGTTTATAGTAAGCTTGAAACATAACGTATACAGTATTGTACCGGTGCAATACTTTCAGTATCACCATATCGCATTGACATTGACTCAATCTCTAAATACATACAAATACAAATTCACTCGTATCCAGTCCGCGCGTTGCGTCCTCAGATTAAACAAATGCGGACTTTATGGCGTCATTTATGTCTTTCTTATGGCTCCGCTTTATGGTGGTTTTTATGGTGTTCTTTGAACCTAATGACTAGACACCGCGTATAAACCTCGCATTTATGGAGTGCTTCGCTCTTCAACATGGTGTTGCTTTATCGCGTTGAAATAAACTAAACTTAATTATGCGACTAAAGATATCGTAATTTAATCACTCACTTTTGAAACAGTTTCAGACACAATGGGAAAAAGAAACGCCAGCACGTCGTGAGGTCAACACTCGAAGTGGTGCTTTACTGTTGCATCATAAGATAAATACTAGTCTACATAAGCCCTTAACAATGCTATTGTCATTTTTCCACACATGTCTTTCGCTTTTAATAAAAAACAGTGTTTATGTGATGAAATAGTAACAAAAAACATCGTGGCTCTGTAACTTTGTATACCCATACAAATACTTCTTACACGTAGAAAACTTTACTCTTACACGAAGTAAATAATCATCATTCAACAGAAGTAGCTCATTGCAAAATTTCCCCAGAGGGTTTCAGCAAAAATTTACATTATTCTGGACTCACGATCCTAAAATGGGAATAAAACACTAATCGCTTATTTTTTTTTTTTTTAAGGGAGTCCTCATGCAGAAATACTTCTTAATATTTTGTTTATATCTCATGGCTTTGGATTAGCTTTGAACCCCCGGGTTACACCACTATGGCATTGCTAAAATCTTTTGGCAAACAGTAAGATTTGAATCCAGGTATCTAGTGTAGAAGTTCCGCGCATCCCTTGGCCAGACATGTCACTTTGAATTTTCAAAAAGCAATAAAACACTGAAGAAAAAGCGAAGTAAATTACGATATTGTTTGTTCAACGTCAACTCAAATCAAGAAGCTGTATCAAACACGTTTTACAATCCCTGTACCTACAAGACTACTTCAAACTTTCTTCATGCACCATATAACTAATAATTCGGAACTATTTTCCAGGTACGGGGCGAGCTACGACCTGGCGGCGCGGCGGAAGAATGCGACGCGAGAGTCGACGGCGACACTGAAGGCGTGGCTGAACGAGCACAAGAAGAACCCCTACCCGACCAAAGGCGAGAAGATCATGTTGGCGATCATCACCAAGATGACGCTGACGCAGGTGTCGACGTGGTTCGCCAACGCGCGACGGAGACTGAAGAAGGAGAACAAGATGACGTGGGAGCCGAAGAACAAGACGGACGATGATGACGACGCCATCATCTCAGACTGTGATGACAAGAGCAAAGATGACCTGATGATGGACGATGATAAGATGAAGGACCATCGGATGGGGAAAGGTATGTTGTAAGGTGGTAGGTGGGGTGAGGGCTGTGGATCAAAATAAGCTAGATGATTTTCAAACAGTCAAAAAGATCTTGAAAATTAAGCATGCTTTCTTTCAAAGAAAAGAAGTACACGCATATCTGTTCATTGCATCAAATTTCATCAACATCCGATCACGAGATACAGTTTTAGTAATTAGAACGCTTGATCTGGATCTTTTCAGTGACAAGAGTACAATACATGTGTGCTTAAATAGAGATCTTCAATACGTTTCTGAAACTGAATAATTCCTTCTCAAAATAACGACCGAAGAAGTAGAAGTTGTCGAAATGAACAGTAATGTTTTGGCCATTTGCCAACTCTTTTGAATGAAATAATTTCGCAATGGAAACTCACTACACGTGTTTATTATACATGCACCATATAGCGAACCCATGAAACATATACAAAGAGTACTTCAGGAACATTATAAAGTTCTTGTCTAACCACCCATTGTAAGCGTCCATTTGTTTATCCATTTACAATCTTTATAGCCTTAATTATCCATCTTATGTTAATTACGTAAGTCGCGCACGCATTCTGAGCCTCTTGAGGTAATAGTTGTGAGAAAATTAACGGAATTAAGAGTAAATTGGAGTTATTTCTGGCGTAAGTGAGCAATTACCGTCGTTGCCAGGCCGTTTGTTCCCAAGTACCAGGACTGGTGACAAGTGCAGCCAATCAGAGGCCCAGACGCTTATAACTTGCCATTCTTGGCAGAAAACACAATTTCAAATTAATCATGAATCTAACTTAGGCATATCAAACTGCAATAATTCAACGTGAATATTATTTGTCTGTGGCAAGAATCCTCAGGTCAGTCTTAATCCTCAATACATTTGACAACCTAATTCAATACATTCACTATGAAAACTGTCGATAAAATAGAACATCCTATTTGAAACATCTAGTAAAACCTCAGTCCACTTGGTCTTTGTTGGCAATCAAAGCCCAATCCAGAATCCAGACACTACTTTTGCCCTGTTGAGGCTTCATTTTATCTATAGCAGACAGAGCCTCTTCACTCTTTATTCATACCTTGAAGAAACGTGTGAAAATTACAGGAAAAACAGTGCAGTAATCAATTGTTATCAGGGACAATAATATGGTGATAACGCTCTAATGTTTCTCTCTAAGTTCATTTAAATTGTAGAGTGTTAAGTAAATGGGTTAGGATTCTGACCAGCTTTTGCATTGGTCATCATATATTGTTCTCTCAGAAGTTATTAGGCGTGAAGGTGATTATTCAGGCATTACTGTTTATGCAGTTCTGACCCTGGAGTAGTCAGAACACTATCCTTTTACTCTGATCTCTATGAAAAACCATGACGAAAAATGTAAAGTCATTGCAAAGGTTTAAATCATTGCAGCTCTTCAGTAGTCACCATGGAACATGTTCACGAAGATGTTTAGATGGACTCGAGTCTCAAGTCGTCCCAATACTTTCCAAAATAAAAACCCCCTTCTCAAACACCCACAAACATACTGTTTAAAGCCAATCGTTGCTTAAACAAGATCTAGTATACATTGCAGCAATCGCTGCACGAACTGTTGTCATGGTAGAAAGGGGTCGGGCACGTGAAGAAGACGACGGGACAAAAAGAGCACCCAACTTTCGCTATGGGAACGAGACGCGGAGCAAAAACAGCGAGGCGTTCATACATAAAACAAATGGCACGACGACAGGGATTCTTAAATTGAACATGACGTGTAAAAAATGCGCCTTCGTCTTCTGCGCCATTGTCGGCGCGGCGCCTCATCGCATTCTCGGCGGTTTTGCGTCCGACAAATAATATATGATATCCAGCATTAATGAGGGTGATTTTTGTCGTCTGAAAGTGTCAAGTGTTATACGTCTTCGCTGGAATGAATCATAGACTTCGGTTCAGGGAAGATACGTCGCTTTTTCGTCATCACGTGTTACGCTAAGAAGTTGCGCAGTGTTTCGTGTGGTCAAAACCTTATTTGGTAAAAAAGTATCGTGAGTTCAAAATATTTAGTTTTATGATTAAAGGAGAGTTTGAATTATAATGGAACAGGAGTAGGAATCACCTCATTTAAAAAAAAACTTAAGGAAGTAAAAACTTCAACTCCCTCTATAGTGTGAAAAAGTTAAAATGAAGAAGCAGAAGATATTCAAAATTTGTCAAATGCCTAAAAGATTACTATAGTTGTGGACAGGGTATCTCCGGACCAGGAAAAGGAGACATACCTGCCTCTGCTATTGTGGAGTTGCCCGACCGACCGACCCTAATTAATGTCGCTTGGCTGGGCTCAACGAAAACAACATCTAGATACCCAATACGATAAACTTAAGTTAATTTATTTACAAAAATTATTAGTATTGATTATCATATCATGTTATGTTTTGAAATGTCGATTATTTTGATACTAAATTTGATGTAAATCGGCCAATTTTGAACATTTGTGCCGCCAAACTAGTTTTTCTTTTCAAGACTAATTTTTAATAAACAATGGAAATTGAATATAATTTACATCAAAGCGTGAGCATATGGGGGGATAACAAAATGCCTATGTATGATTGTATTAACGTTTTATTCCGTCCAAAATAAATAGCTCGTTTGAATGAATAGCTGGTTTCAAGAAAACTTTTAAATCATAAATAGTATACTATGTAACTTTTTTTATTGTACTATATTTACAAAATAATCTAAAATTGCGGTTTTGTTGTTAAAATAATAACATTTTAGAATCACGTTTTCTGTGTTGCTTAATTTTACATTATATTTCACATGCGGTATGCCTATTTAGTATTAGTTAAATTTTAGCTACAACTTTCACACTGTGCTCTATGTTTTAATTTATGTCGTGTTGTTTTTCGTACTTTGTGCCTTTGCATTTTGATAAATTTAGAATAAGAGAAATATTGCACAGTTAATCAAGTTACTGATTAAAATTATATTTTCAAATTTGTATTCAAACGATCTATTTATTTTGGTTATGATATAATAAAATGTTAATACATTCATACTTACGTATTTTGTTATTCCTCCATATGTTCACGCTTTGATGTAAATTATATTCAATTTTCATTTTTTATTAAAATTAGTTTTTAAAAGAAAAACTAGTTTGGCGGCACAAATGGTCAAAATTGGCCGATTTACATCAAATTTAGTATCAAAATAATCGACATTTCAAAACATAACATGATATGATAATCAACACTAATAATTTTTGTAAATAAATTAACTTAAGTTTATCGTATTGGGTATCTAGTTGTTGTTTTCGTTGAGCCCAGCCAAGCGACATTAATTAGGGTCGGTCGGTCGGGCAACTCCACAATAGTAGAGGCAGGTAGGTCTCCTTTTCCTGGTCCGGAGATACACTGTCCACAACTATACTTGTGCCAAGGTATCAGAGGTTAAGTTAATAATTAATAATTTACGTATTATGTCTCCCGACCCTTATGATACCTACAGTCATTTTAGTACAAAATGAAAGTGACTCATCAGCTCAAAAAAAAGAAAATTGTAAACAAATCTTCAGATTTTCCACACCTAATGGAATCGAATGGAAAAATTATACGTAAACATTTAAGAAACAATAAATCCTATTAGATGATTCATACAAGTTTCGCTAAGGCTACAAATCAATTTATTACACAACACAAATAATATCCCTGTTGAAACAGAGACAACAGATGAGACAATAAGTCAAAGGTTAACAAAGGCACGGCACAACAGGCAGTACGGCACGAAATGTAAAGTATGCATATAATCAGGCACATATTGTAATGAAGGTAGAAAGGAGTTTTCACGCCGTCCAACCTTGGGTCTCGCTCACTGCTTGAGCTGAAATTACAAACTGACTATCAAGTTAACAAAAGGTTATGTCCGCTGGATGGAGATCAATCCACATTTTGCTACAGTTTAGATTTCAGATCGGTGTGAAAACATCAATTCGGTTGAAACCCGAGACTGATTCGTCTTGTCGACCTTGGTTTCTCTCGTACGATTGTCAGCTGTTTGGAACAAGTTGAATGGGCTAAACTGCGGTCAAAAGATTAGTGTTTATACTATAGTTCGGCCGCTTAGAAAACGACCTGCGCGCTCATGCTAAACCAATGCTGGAGGAGGTCGTTTTCTAAGCGGCCGACCTATAATATTCATTACACAATGATTTTAAAACGTTTGTATACATTATATGTATTAAAATTGGATGTTTACTGTCTAAGTAGCCTATACTGTACTCAAGTTTGAAGGCTGTTGCTTCGGTCCTAACAAACTATCGACGTAATATAGAAAAAATAATAATGTCTAGTTTCACATAACATAGTAATAAAACCTCGATTCAAATCCTTCCCTTAAAAACATGAAAAATTCATGGCGTTGAAAAGCAAACCAAATGAAAATAATAGTATCAGTAATCTGACATAATTTCTCCCATTAGCTTGTCAACAACCCTTATGGGTAAGTGGTGGGAGTAATTTGAATTTTTTGTATTAGGAAAATCGCAAAGTTGCAGCTTTTAACCGTATTTTTACAGCAATACCGTTTGTATAGTTTTATTTGGGGTTAAATAACTATAAAATACTAAATGTCAATCAAAATCGTTCGAGCGGGTTTATTATATCAAAGTTTTTCGTTATTTTATGGGTTTTCATAAAAAAAATCCAAATGAAAAATGAGAATTTACTTTCTGATATTATGAGAGAGTAAATGATAAACAAACGCAAAATAAGAACAATTTTGAAACTACAACTTTTTTGAAGAACAACTAATGAAATTTGCGTATATAAAGTAAATCTTAATTATGAATTTCCTCTTTTATGCTACTGAAGGAGCAGCTCAGTTTCATAGAACATTTGTTGTAACATCAAAACCTCCACCTAGGCTTATTACTTAATAACATATTCAAGAATGAATTATACATGATCTACGTTAGAAACAATGGAACAATCTGAGTAATTTTTATACCAAACACATTTTTTCTGTTATAAGTGAATCATTGCAGGGCAATAATAAAAAATATACTCACTATCTAAAAAATGTGTTTGCGATCAACCAAAAATTGTCAACTAATAATGATAATAAGTTTAATATCATAGCTTTAGATGACAGACATCGTCGTTATCGAAGAATCGATAGTCGGGTGTCGCAACCGAATTGCAGACTAGATAAGTATCACGCGGTGCATAGGTAATTGAGATATTATCGGGAATGAAATGTAAACTGTATATCGATTGTTGCAACTATAACAGCGATTGGACGAGCGTGTGCAATCCACATCCATGGACACACGTTAACTCATGTGTTTCGTGTTTTGTTACTTCACATCGTCAACTGATTGTAAAGTGCTAAAAGACAAAAATAGGTGAATGTAAACACCTAGGGTGTATGTTTTATCTAATATGGTTTTCGTTTATATTTGTCGCTAGTTTGTTGTTTCTTGTTTGAAGTTAAATTTTGTAGTCGGAGTGATGTTCTGTCGGTAATAGTTTTAAGGAAACGTGTTTATTTCGAGATAAATTTAATGAACACTCTAATTTGTATAGGTAATTTGACAATAAAGAAAGAAACATATAGTCGATGCAATTTCTGTTTTGCTGCGTTTCCCAAAGACTTACCTTTGACCTAAGTTTGAATAATACATGTAAATACAAAAAGTAAACTCTACCTCAAATATTTAGTTTTTTACACTTTCTTTAGCGGATGACAAAATATTACTTCAATAATTTTATTAAAACGTTTGTGTCGTTACACTTTTAAAAGCTGCCCATCGATTCTTTCTGTACCAAATTTGTAGCGAGACGACAGCATTTCAATTTGTGTTTTTTTTTTGTCTTCCTGAATGTGTTTACTTGACTATTTTCTCGATCCCATGTATCATGTACTTTACACATCAATGGTACATCATTCAGTTAGATTTGCCACCAGTGTACAATGTTTGCATTCTGAAACTGTAGCGATTCACGCTACAAGCCATTAGGTACAAACTACAGTACACTATGGGGTGTTAACGACGATTTGCCATAGTTACCATAGTTACCGTGGGTGGGCCGTTCCGTGCCTGTTAGAGCGCCTAGTTGAGCGAAGAGAGCGATTTAATTATTGCAATTACTGAGCAATTCATTACACATCGCCCGCTCTGGCAATTAAAGGAGGGAAATTATGGCGGGAAAAGAAGCGTGAAAATGATGTCCGCTCCTGGGCTTGATGCGCTCCCAGGCGGGATTGGTACAAAATGGTCCCTGGTTTAATTGAACTTGTGGAGGTTTGAGATTAATAAATTTAAACAGATTGTAATCCAAAGGGACTTAATTCACTAGTGAATCAGTTGATCATGTAAAAAATCCGAAAACATTATGATGGATTTTACTATGATAGAAACTGGAAACTCCTGATACAAAATGTTACAAATGTAATTGCACTTGCAAATGTAGGTGTTCAATCTATTGATAGATTTTAGTTTAAAGGGATAGTATATTTTCCCGGAATTAATTAAAAATATCGAAACATTCTTACCCCGATCGGATTTTAAAATCCGCTGAGGTTTTGTTTAGCTCGAAATTCTCTAACTTGGACGACTAGATCAGTGTAGCTTTTCAAATAAAGCAGGCAGTGATGATTTTTGTTGAATTCTTAATTGATTGTGTTGTTCCCAGTAAACCACCCACAAATCTGAGCGGTTTGCTTAATCCTGTATTTGCGGTTATTCAATACGAAATTTCACAAACGAATAAAAACAATCATACCAAATTCCATTCCCATGAATGTTTAATTATATTTACGTCTATCAACATTTTATATAATTATGTGGCAACGTGACTGGCAAAACGTTTCTATTCAGTTCTCACGGTTTATCGGAAAAACGCAGACGTAAAAACATAATTACTTATCGATTCTACCTTAATGATACAATTAGAGAATGTTTGCTTTGCGATTGGATTTTTCCAAAATTTTATTAGAATTTGGTTTCAAATCGAACATTTTTTCTGTTGGAAAAACCATACTAGGGTGATTACCATGAACGTCGTTTGAACATAGACAAGCGTACATGTAAAACATTATTTATAGTTACTGACTAGTAAAAGAATAGATTAATATTCACTTTTTACAATTTAACGTTATCTGGAGTAAAAGTAATGAATTTACTCTTACAATTTCTCATTGGAAATAACTACAGTAGTAGTAGGCTAAATAGAAAATTACCTATACGGAAAAGGTTGCTGTAATGTACCGTAATGTTTGATGGGTATTTTGTTTACTAAAAACTAACAAAATGATATTTTTAAGCAAAATTGGATATATATTGTATAATCGACGTGCACTTTCACCTTATCCCAGTACTTTGTCATACTAACCAATTACAAATAGAGAACTGAAGAACAATTAGGTCCTTGGCTATGTAAAACAACGTGACACACATTTAGCAAGGTGCTCGCCCAGACAAAGCTCGGCCCCCAGGTACTTGGCTATGTAAAACAACGTACACATTTAGCAAGGTGCTCGCTCAGACAAAAGCTCGGCCCCCAGGTACTTGGCTATGTAAAATAACGTACACATTTAGCAAGGTGCTCGCCCAAAGCTCGGCCCCCAGGTACTTAGCTAGGTAAAACAACGCACACCTTGTCTTTCAGTGTAGTTACCCTAGCAAGGTGCTCGCCCAGACAAAGCTCGGCCCCCAGGTACTTAGCTATGTAAAACAACGTACAGCTCGTCTTGCAGTGTAGTTACCCTAGCAAGGTGCTCGCTCAGACAAAGCTCGGCCCCCAGGTACTTAGCTATGTAAAACAACGTACACCTCGTCTTGCAGTGTAGTTACCCTAGCAAGGTGCTCGTTTCGCATTGGACAAGTGGTCGACGCCATCTTGCGCAAGTAATTTCCTAGAAGCTCACTTATTAAGCGCAAGACGCGATTGGCGGTTCAGAGTTCTCACATATGTTTGACATCTCATGAATAACTGTCACCGACGATCTACTGCTCGTTCCATGTTCTGTTTGCGATACTGTCAAGACCCGTGCAGCTTTGGAGTTACGTTTAGTATGTTATCAGCAAAACAATATTGTTCAATGCATCCCATTGCTATATTACAATCATTCAGCCAAACCTAGTTGCTTCTGCCCGTTTCATATGCGGATTTTTATAATGTCAAATACACTTAAAGCAAGTTCGAATAATTCCAATGTTATTTAAATCTGCGATGATAAATATGACCATGACTTTCCAGACATTATTTGGGGTTTGTTGTTAGTGGTTCGTATCTCTGATTTATGTACGGGAGAAGTGGGTTCAATCTCTGGCACATCCACATTTTTTAGGTGTTTGGATTTTATTCCATGAAAAGGAATACTATTATTTAATTCGTCCTTAAATTCACCATAAGTAAGTATATCTTAAACCCTGACCTGAAATTGCTTTCTACTGTCGATCTTCGTTTGATACGCAGTATAAATAGTCCAAATAGTGAAACTGGCCCTAGAGTCAAACTTTCGAAAGGTTTTTATCAGATCTATAGAAAAATACAAATTGTCGTAGCATGAAATTACTTGTAACCACTTTAGCTTTAGCGTTCTGTTAAAATAAAATAAAATATTCAAATAACAATTCCCCTTTGAAAACCATAACAAAAATCGAAAAAAGAAAGCGATCGAAGAAAACAGCTGTGAAAGTAGTTGTAGATGGTGCGTTATCCAACTAACCTAACTAACTAGAGTTAACTAATGCAACTAACAGCTGTTTTAATTACCAGCCATTGTCCTTGGTGTACAGACAGCCGTGTCATTTGTAGGCCAATTAACAATATATAACCATGCAGCCTTCATGCGCGATCCAACCGTGATAAGACAAAGATAAGGCGAGGTAGCGAGGTTATTATACAAAGTAGATTACGTAAACTGGCCATAAACCGGCCTTTATTCCCTGAATAATTTGCTTTGAAAATGAAACCGATAGGGATTAAGATTCGCACGATAAGATGGTAGATTCGTTTAGGGACATTGTGATAAAATCTCGTTAATTTATGTTCGGAACACGTAAGGGCTCAGATTTGTGAAAGTTTAATATGTAATTGAGAATTATTTGTATGTGCAAAAGTTGTTTCAGGAATTAATTATGAGTTAAGCTTTGACAAATAACTATTGGATACAGAAGAAGACATCCCATTTTTAAGGATCAGCAGTCGCCAATTTGACTTGTAATAATAGTCAAGGAAATTATCGATGAAGCAATGTATTTTCGTGAAAAAAAAAACAGATCAACACGATCATATTTCTGTAAGCCTTTTTCAGGTTAATTAATATTTCTACCACGTACTTGTACAGGGTGTTTTGAAGTTCACCATTTCTTGTAGTTTATATTTTAAACTATTTTGAAAAATATTGCTTGTTTTGTGGTAATTTTACGAAAGAGTAAAAGGCTGTAAATTACGCTCTCAAATAACAGAGACTTCAGATTTTAGAAGGAATGAGAAGACGCCTTGTAGTATTCAAAGTCAATTTCAAAAATGTTTTCCTATTTCCTGCCATACGATAATGGCAACGACAACGTTGTATAGTGCCACAGTTTACAATAACCTACAGGTCTAAATTCCAAGGTACTAGATCCATAACATAATCTATTACATTTTCTAAACGAAAATACGACAATTAGCTCTATTATCAACAGCACTACAATTATTGCACTAGTATGCCTACTTAGTGTATATCACGATAAACGGATCAGCTTTTTCAAACAGAAACGCACAGATTCCCGACGTGTTTCTTCTATTGAACTAACCCAAGTGTCACACGCGGATCTTAGCGGAACTTACAATTACACGTCACTCGGCGTTGCAAAAACACAAATCGCCGTAAATTACTACCAATTTGCCGACGTTAGCCTCTAATTGTCCGGACAAGTAGCAAAGCAGGCAAACAGTTTTTAAACCGCCTCAATTAAATTAATCCCGGGAGGGTGAGGCATCGGAATGATGCATTATTTAAAGGTCTGCGGACTCAGTTTTCGCGGCGCGCCTAGAGGGGAGATTTCATTAAGGGTAATCCAAGGGGAGCGACAAGTGTCGGACGTTTAGGCTTTTAAGAGACCCATTTTGATTTAGTCATCGACACATTAAGAACAATCGAGCTCGACGGGGGCAAATCCCAACGGCCCTGGGGTGAGCTCCGGGGATATGTAGATACTGGGGAATAGAAAGAATGCGTCATCCAGGGGGAGTGAGTGGGCTGTGAAACTGATTTGTTGTGAAAAATATTTACTCTGGATTAGAGTAAGGGATTTGAAAGTAATCTTGGAATGGAAAATTACTGAGGATTTGTATCAACCGAGAGAAAGGAGTTATTTTTATGTCTAAGGTCTATTACTTGTGATCATCAGATATCGGCTTACATGATATTAATCATTCTAAGTGACCATTGAATATAAGAAATGCTTTTTTAACTGTAAGCTTAAAAAAGTATTTTAGGAGCGTTGTTACAACTCTTTGGGGGGAAACATTGGAAACGGTAACTAAACAGTATTTCTTTAAAAACGATAGCGTGAATTTGACGATGACTCACCAGAACTTTAGACATTCTATACTACTAAGCAGACAGAAACCCACTACTTTACCTACATGCAAGGAGTAGTATATAATATTTAAGACATGCACTTAGATTGACTTTGTCGAATTTGATCCATTGCACCATAAGATCACATTAAAACATTAACGCCCAATTCTGCCGTTCTAATTATATAATGATAACCAAGCGGTTTAGTTGATATATTCACAAATATGTGTTAGATGTAGATGTAGATGTGTTAACATAAATTTTTGAAAAACATAGGTAACACTTCTAGCTAGACCCTGTGATATAGTTATCATCACTTGATCGCACATTATATGTATTCATGGTGATTTCCATACATAAGTAGCCTACATGAAGATACCACAAAATCTAACATTATTTACACCGTATGGTGTGCTTTTCCAATGAGTGTAGGAGTTTTGCCAACGGGTATCAGGTAGAAAGGGTCCCCATCCATGAATTCTTCATACTGCGGAGTTTTGCCAACGGTTGTGGGTTGCGTGAGAGGGGGAGGGGGAGAGAGAGAGATTACACCTGACCGTGAGGGTGGCTTCCGCTAGGGGTGGACATTGGACAAACCAGGCAGGATGCTGACTGTGTTCAAAGATATTCTGTGCTCGCTGGTTCAAAGTAATGGAGTTATGCACCTCTGACTGTGAAAGGAAATGTATTGCATTTTTTACCTAACCTAACCTAACCTAACCTAACCTAACCTAACCTAACCTAACCTAACCTAACCTAACCTAACCTAACCTAACCTAACCTAACCTAACCTAACCCACTGCGACAAGCGCATAACTGCCAAGCGTAGACAACCCTGACAATCGCTCTCCCTCCCTCCGTCACACTCTTTCTCAAACCACCACCGTTGGCAAATCTCCGCACCAAGAGGTGGCCGAAGGCATCCCTCCCATCTACCTGACACCCGTTGGCAAAACTCCGGTTCCCTTTTCCAATATGTGGCACTGATGTAGTTCTGATGACTGGTTTAGCAAGTTTGTCGTACTCCAACACTGATACACATTTGTTTTATACAGACATGCTACACGTCAAGGCGGAGCACCATCTCAAGGACCTGGACGACTCTGACGACCTCGACGACGACGAGAGGAAGTCCTACCATCACGGGGGTCACGGCTATCACCCGCACCATCTCATGATGAAGGGAGAGATGCACAAGGACGACTGTGGAGTCCCTCTACCCGCGACCAAGCCGAAGATCTGGAGTCTAGCGGACACGGCGGCATGTAAGACTCCGCCTCCACCCTCGTCGCAGCCCTGGTGCGGGGCCGGTGGCTCGGGTATGGGCCCGATCAACGGGTTCGCCCTGCCCTCGGCCTCGGCGCCGTACTCCAGGTACAGCGGGTTCTTCAACGGCGGCCCCGTGGGTTCCTCAGGATTCCCGGAGGTCCAGACGGACACGCCGCCTCAAACGCCGCCCAACATGAAACTCCCTAACGTCGCCGGGAATATTATCCCTGCTCCAGGAAGTTGTTTTGGGAGCGGAAACCCCGCGCACGCCCAGGGGTACCAGCAGCCCCAGGGGTTCGGGGGGTACCCTGCCCCCAGGCATCCCCAGGATAAGGAGAGACACGAGTACCTTCCGCCGCAGCACCATCCGCCGCCGCAAGCCGCACCCGTCCCACCACCCGAGGAGACCGCCTTCAAACCCTTCTATAAAAAGTAAGTACTCAGGACAAGTATTACGGTAATGGTAAGTATTGCAAGGTTAACAACATTTAGTAAAGCTATGAGACTCTGAATTAGGTTAATACATGACATTAGGAAGCTCAAACTGTGTTTTAAATTGCAATGAAATGTGAGTGGGAAATATGCTATCTCTTCGTGAAGCGTTCCAATCTATTTTATTTAATAATAAACTGTATTGCATATTTACATTTTACATTATCTACGAACATTTTAACGTTGGCAGTCATACTAGTTTGCTATACTTGTTTCATATTGAATCCAAATAGAGTATGTATTATTAACCAAGGTATAAAAGAAAATAACAGCTTTACAGAACAACTGAATATCTGTGTAGGAATTGACGGAAGGCATGTTCTAGATGTTAAGTGTGAACGTAATAAAGATCTATGGATAATTACGGTAATTTTAGTGTCTATGAATAAACATATTTAATTTCTGCATTCTTCCATTGTTTGACTTATCAAGACGTTCAGCAATTGATTGATCTTGTAGGCAAAGTATTGTCAGTATTGCAGATTATAAATTTTCGCTTGCGAAGAGCCTTTAAATGAAGGAAAACAAATTCAGTCGTAATGATAGTCCACATCACTTTTATAGTAAACCCCCATTAACCTCAGTAAAGTTGCTGTTTTGTGGATTATTATTTCGTCACTAGATTTTACTCATTTCGATTCTTCTCTCCCCAAAGTGCCTCTAACACTTCAGCTCAGCAGTGTTTTGGTGATGAGAGTAATCAAAAGAATACCCAATACTTTGTTCGGCCCTTTAAACTATCTAATCCAATAGAAAGGCAAGTACACAAACTTATGGAAACAAACACCACAATTTTTCCCAGCAGTCTACTCGGACCTACTTCCTCTACTTCTTGCACCTGACATTCACCCTCGTCTGTCTGTTGCTAGTTCCGGGAGTATGAGCGGCGGCGGGTTCGTGTCCCCGGTCTAGGAGCTGCCCCACGGGCCTTCGCCCTTCGCGGTACCTCTGACTTCGCCCGTCCCTCCCCCAGGTAGGCGCTTATTACATTCGTGTTTTAAACAATTCTGTGATTGTAAACGTAAACGTATAATGTTTCTTGGCATAAAACACGATTTAAATTTTCTAGTCACTATCAAGAGTCGATACACAAACTGTACGGAGGCTTAATCCTGAAGATTGTGCTCCACATAGAGACTGAACGTTGTTTTAAAGTGGTTCATCTAATGACAAATTGATTTTGACGTCACCTATTGAACGAATATACATAAGTTAACATTTACGTATGTTTGTACTATATCGGAAATAGAGAACACTCAAACTTAAGAAAACCAATTAAGTGTTTGTGACAACACTTGCATCTCCTTTTAAAACATAAACTCAGGTCTTGGCTCGCAATAGTGACTGATTTAAGATTTGCTTTGACTAATTATCGTCTCAAAAGTACTCATTGAATACTTAATTATATCGTAACTGTTTCCCAATCATAACCTGAAACTATTTCTAAATTAATCATGATGTATTTAATCGTCTTGTGTTTGTAGAATTTGGTACATGAGTCTCGGTATAACGTTCCCCACTAGGTCAATGAATAATTTGTTAGATGAAAGCAACTACGAACTAAACAAGCCTGAACCATCCTGTGCAAAATTATCCACATTGTTGCTACAGTAATGTCAAAACTATGCCAGCCAATCATATCAGCTCGTATTAATATTGAATACCACAGTAATACTTGTGTTCAAAACTGATATTGTATATAGATTAATTGAGGTTTGGGCGTGATGATTGACAAGAGTATCTTCTCAGCGAGAGAGACTGTATTAATCTTCGACAAATTAAACATTATTAGGAATTTAGACTGTTTACCTACATATTTGTTTCGTTTTATATTAAAAAATGGTAGGCCTACTGAAATAGAAAAATAACTATTCATAAAATCGCTTGACCACAAAATGAGCTTTGTAATACTGGAAATACAGCATTTTGAATTTATGTTCATGATTATGGTTAACAACCAGGTTTAAATTTGTTACGTTCATTAAAATTAACTCAAAATAGTTTGCAATACCACAGTAATTAATAACAGCTTGATCAACAACTTAAAGTTAATTAACTAGTGCAAGCAAAGCTTGACAAGGTCATGTGGAAAAAAAACTTGTTTTTAAAACCAACATAGAAGAACATTTACTCAAGTTGTACTACATCGTGTTAATTAAAAATTCAAATAGCCAATAATCTAAATACAAATGTACAACTTCAATTATGTTGGAGATGGATTGTGGATTGCGTTATTACAAATTGAATCAAATAAAGTTCGTGTAAAAACAAGTACTACAGAATGAAGAAAACTGGTATAACGGGTAGATTGGGCTCGGCAGTGCAAGCCATTATACAGGCCACACGCAGAGGTTGAAAACAGGCCCTGGATTAAATAAAAAAATAATCGTATTATATTTTTAAACGTAGTATAAAGCTATATATTTTAGATGAATATCAAGTAATGGTAGACTAGATGCATAATATTCTCATTAACAGATATAACTTGCGATTTATTAGGTTATACAATTCAAATTATTTTATAATTTACTTTTTGGTTATTTCTAAACAATACTAGTTTTCATTAGTTTATCATCGTAGCTTGGTCGAAATAGAAATGGGTTAGGGCTTTAATCTCTCTCATAATCATCGTCACTTACACTTGTGCAAAACTTGAGCTAAGTTTGTTCTGTAGTTTTACGCATTGGAAATACGGATAAAGACATTTTAATTTGCAACAGCGTAGATAAAATTACCAACTGGTGTATAAGATCTATGGTTTATTTGAAATTTTAACAAGATGCGCTACACGGCGATTCTAGCAGCCGCAGCAGGGGTTAGATATGCAATATGAGCACAGCAATCAGATTGCCTACCTCTGCCTGTAAGGCGCTGTATTCTTGGGATGCGAATTATAAACACTACTGTAGAACTACTTTAATTATTTATATGTGGGGAAACTACCAGAGTAAATTTATTATAGCTAACCTCTTTTACGTAAAGTACATGATTAAAATCAGTAGTGTTGAAAACTGCATACATTACAACTTTTAAATTTTTAACCGTCAATATTGTGTTTCGAATCAATGGATTGTTTGTTGTGTAATCGTGTGGAATAAAATGAAATATATTGCTCCAAATATATGTTACGTTGTTAAAAAGTGAGACCTAAAACAAAATTGTGTGATGCAAGTCTATTAAAATAACACGTTGGAAAAAGTAAATATCTCCCTGTAAACTATTGAAAAATAACATCTACTGAAAAATAAACGTTTATATTCGTACTTTCGCAATCTATTGTCTTGAAATTAAATATAACAAACCAGAATCAGTTTGTTAATAACATATATACATAAATAACATGTTTATATTTAACAAACCAGCGTCCATTGTTTAAAAAAAGTCTGTTTCAATACGAATTTTCGAATTTTATCCAACGATGGATATAAAAGTTGGAAAAATATATTTATTTTAAGTTTGGGAGCTACACAACTTTTTCAGCTCAATTTTTTCAGTTAACTAAAATCTAGGTTTATTTGTCGAGATTCAAACACCAAAATCGTGTTGCTAGCGACTAACCAAACAATTAAAATTCACACGTACTCAAGTACACACGCAGCTTATTATAGTGTTCCCACATAGTGTGCATACAGACGATAAATATTTAACTAGATACAGTGAGCAGTGGGCGGAGGCGCGGCCTAGCGGCAAACTGCAATTAAATCTAATGACATCGACAGCCTCTGAATGGTTAATCATGGCTACGGCGCCACCAAAGTGGCTTATTCACTCGTTTGAATACAATGAATTGTATATTTTATACACGCCGGGAGTGGATCAGCTGTTTTTGTCCTATTGTTGCGCCACTGACAGCTGATGCTGGGTAGACGTCCAATAGTCACTCGCTGCCTCTTTGTCAACTTTTCATATCTGAACAAAGTTGATCAAAGTGTAAATATGTAAATAATTTATTGGTGATGATAAACGCGTTTGTTTATAGTTGTGGCTGGGCTTAGATACCCTTGATGATTGACCACGAGTATACGATCCCTCTTGTTAAGTTTTATAAAGTTTATTGAAGTGTAAATATTTAATTTAATTGAATCTATAATGGGCTCAGTGCCCTTGATAATTTAGCTTTAAATATGACCCTGCATAAAGAAACAGCTGGTGGGAAAAATCCTAAGTCAATGACAAAGCTACTCATGCAATTTCACTTCATTCTACACCAATCCTTAATTCATTATTAGCTTAAAATATATGCTTTGCCTCGGCCGTTACTGTCGTAAAAAATGCATGATTACAAAATAATTAATGCATAACACCCAATACAAAACGTCAATGTGTATTACTCACGGTTCTAAAGGGATTTTAAATCACAACATTACAAGGTTCATACGTGTGCAAGACGTTTTAATGTTCAAACAATAAGTATATTTCTGCACAGTAAAAATATCCACCACAACTTGGGTATTTCAAATCCATTCCAAGAATACTGTGGAGATATTTAATTTTGACTGATTGTCTTGATGGATCTACGTAGGTCATATTATTGTAAGACATGTACGTTTAGGTGTTTGCAAGAAAGAGGAGTTCCTTCAAAGATCCATTACATCTCGGACATTTAAAACTGTTAACACAATTAAGGCGGTTATATTTTTTCACTAGAAGTATTTCAAGCCTTGGTAGTTCTACAATGGCCACTTTCTTGCAAGGTGTATATATTTACGGGATGATTAGGTGTCCACACAATACAGTCTTGTGCTGAACATCTTGTTTGCTTCCCAGATTATTTCTGTGAAGACCAATTTGACTCCACAACCTCAGTGTCAGCTCATTCTATTCCCTGTGGAGAATTGGAAGGTCCGACCAGACTAGTGGCCGATAACCTAGCTTTTATTGATACTCGCCATAAAACTCGACTTCCTGTGTCTTGTGATCTCATCTCTCGCCCACTATCTCTCTCTCTCTCTCTCTCTCTATCTCTCTCTCTCTCTTTCTCTCACACACACACACACACACACACACACACACACACACACACACACACACACAGACACACATACACGACCAGTTTACCTCCTCTCTCTGTCTAGCCTTCCCGCTCGTGCCGACTGTCTCGTAATTTTTAACCCAAACTCAATTCCTTTTTGTTCCTCGCCACATAGGTGCTCGAAAGTTCCACATCGCTTCAAGCTGACATTAGACAGTCTTATTCCTTAAAATATCGACAATGATGAGGAAATCAATGTGGTTTTTATCATATATTAGATTGTATTCCAATTTTAGTGACTGAATTTCAACTAAAAATAAGTATTCTTCTTAGTTTCGTACATTAAAAACATTTAGTTGATCCACAAATGACAAAACAGTAACAATAAGTGATTATAACTTATAAAATGTGAATAGATTTCTGATAAACAATTCGTGCAAATTATTTTGATTACATATTAGAGAATTTTTTATACATAAAACATTTAACGAATTGAAGTACTACAATGTAAAACATGCAATCCCATTGTATGGTTTGGCTTGATTATGTTTATTATATCTTGGACCATGTAGGAAGCCCTCTGACTCTGATACTGTTAATGATCGAAAACTGTGTTTAAGAGGATTAAATATGTACAATCAATCGGTGTTTGAGATGAGTGATGTGATGAAAGACTTTAGAAAAAAGTCTAACCACGTGAGCCGCTGCTCCCCATCCTTACGTACAATTCCATTATTGGGATTCGTTACTTACTTTATAGTCATCTATGTTTCTGGATATTCTGCTAGTAGAATTACTATTTAACAACTTGACTGAATATTATCGATTGGATCTCTAATCGTCAACGATGTTTCAGGGGAGAGGACGATTGCTGGGACGACCCGTAGACAGCAGACCTCACCGTTGACGACATCGTCTGCATCGTTTTTGTTCTAGTCTCACGACCACTATCTCAGCTCGTATACGATCACAGTCACTTCTAGATTCGAACCCGCAACCCTCCACACCACAGCTACAGCCTCATATGCACCAGCGATCTCAGATATTCCCCGACGGTTTTGTTCACAATACATGTTTTGTAATGTTGATGTATCGTTGACAGTTTGGAAAGACTGTATTTAGTTCAAATATGCTTACGAAATGTGATAACCGAATATTTGGCAAACGATTTTCTTATGTGCAATAGGTTTGGAACGTCCACAAACTAAGTATTGTTTAATGATCAAATGTTTGTAAGATTTGCATTACTTTTGCAACAAACTGCAGTTCTGGATTACTACCTTTTGATGCCTTAGACAAAACTTGCTGTTTTGGAGTAACTAAAACATATGTTTAAATATTTTGTTTTGGAAAACTAATTGTGAAACACAAAACAAACACAATGACTGTAGTTTGTTGTCGAAAGCGAGCAAACTCTCCGATTCCGTTTCATGCAGTGAGTTTGGTTGTATGTTACTCGATTGTTATCTTTGTAAATATCGTGCAAGGGCAATGTGCAAATGTAAAATGTTTATTGTACATAGTTATCTGCCTATTTATTAGATAAATTTAGGACAATTTTTATCAGAACTAGGCACATTTCCACCGTATATTCTCGACTTTATATTTTTTATATCACAATTTCTGTATGTGTCAGCAATGTTATGTCGTTTGTTGTACGCCACTTTTTCACTAAATACGTTTCAGTGTCATTCTATAGCAGGAGAGGGTGTTTTGGAGTGTATTTTAGAGTTTATTATGAGCTTTTCGAGTCCAAATCCCCTGCCTCGGTTACGAAAATCCCCTGACATTTGGCTACTTACCTTAACCCCGACCCGGCGACCCTCCCTTCAACTGTTGAATTTTTAAACAATGAATTATCGTGGGGTGAATACGGGGGTTGAAACTATTATGGAGTATTTTGTATTTAAATCAATCTCGGCTATGTTGAAACACCTGTTTCATTTTATGCTTTGTGACGCTTAATATTCTATTGTGTAAAACAAATTAATTTTTTTAGTTCAAAATTCGTACGATAAAATTAACACGAATCAAATAGTTGGTGGATTAAATTAGATAGAAATTGTTAGTTTTGTACTCAGATGCTATTTGTAAATGTGCTAATAAATAATATTGTTTTATAATAAAGAGGTCTACGTAGATAGATGGGTTCCGACGGTTTACTCATAAAATGTTAGTAACGTAAATTAACACGAATCGGAAAAAATCTAAGAAACCTGTGTTACTATTTTCAATCAAATTAAAACTACGTTCTTGTAGAATCGCACGATATAAAATAACCCAAACTCCAAAGGAGATGGTTTACCCAAAACCGGTTGAATCAATTAAGCCCGGCCATTCATTCTTCTCAAATTAAATAGACGCCTGTCAAACTTAGACGTCGGCTTTTATTTAGAGCTTTATAATTAGTTCCGACTTGTGATCGCCGCGATCGTAAATCAAAAGGTGTTTGAAATCGTAAATGTCGTAGAATTAAAACGACACGTCGTACATCAATTTATCAGCTGTAGTCGGTAGCCGGGTAGCTATTAGATAATACTGTTGCTTAAGTGGTGTTTAAAACAGTCTAGGCCTGTCTACACCTGATAGGAGTGATTTGGTGAACCCAACTACTTTGCATTGAATCTTAAACATTCGTGCGTCATTTGTAAAAGGTTATAAAATTATCTAGTATGTTTGTGTGTTAAAAATAAGGCATTTTTATTTACTACCGCCTATTATGGGTTATACCATCCACTTTTAACATTATTTATGCTGATGTAGATAAAAGATTCTGCGCACAGAGTTATGTTCAAAAAGTCATTGGTGATATTTATTTTGCCGTACTCCTGTCAACGCTTTACACATTTTTATAGGAACAAAAAAAAGGTGGAATATTAATGTTTGGCTGTAAATTTACTTATTTTTACCTATAAAACAAGAATCCATTATACAAAGGCATACAAAATACAGGATACAGGATACATCCAGCTGTACAATTGTTAAGTTTTCTTGGTGGACGCTTGTGTAGTATTTTTACCATACGTCCATAGCTCAAAAACTAAAATCTTCACCTCAACAATGTCCTAATATATTGGTATACAAATCCATTTGTAATTTCAACAGTGTAAATGTTTTAGTTAAAAAAAGTCCCATTTCAGGATTATTTGTACACTTTTTTCCTTTGACAAACAGTTTTAATACACAGATATGTATCTAACACCTACTACAGTTGGTTTCCATATTGATTCCAACACGTATTGAACAGGAATATTATCACCTATCAGATTTTAGTAGAAAACAAACAGCCGAAGGTCAGATCCAGGATAGGTTTATCAGATTCCGACATGCCAGAATCGACGAAACCACCGCGTGACTCTAAAACATAACAGGAATTTACTAGGATTATTAAGCGCGATCGAGCAAAAAGGTGAACGTGCCGTCGCTACATAATACTTAGCCGTCATGTACATGTTTACACATTGTTTACCTAGCAGAAACAAAGAATTAAAGCCACCGACACGTCATATGATTATAGTAGTTGTGGCGGTCGCCGCCGCGCGGTGTAGCGCTAGTGTCGCATGTTTACATCGTGTTACATTTCTTTTATTGCTTCCGTTACTCGTGTTTACATGTTATTGTTGTGAATAATATATGCGAGTATACAAATGTGTCCCCATTTGTATTGTCCTATAATGGGATAGGATGGATGAAATGTATTCTACTTATCTAAAAATAGCAAGACAAATTTATTTCAAATTCAACAGGATAGTATATGTCATAACACATTTAAATACACAAGGCTGTGCTGTAAAGATGCTGAGCTTTAAAAAAGCTTTTCAAAACTATCGAACTGTTATTGTAACCGGTTTGTATAGTTCGTCTTCTGGCTACAATTTATTTAGTTGATCTGCAATCAGGTTTTTGTTCAGACACAAACAATACAAAAAGAACGATACAAATTCTTTGGTCTCGTAAAAATACTTGGTAAATACTTAATTTCAAGCAGAGCTCATACATATTTTATATTTGTTTCTATTATCTCCAAGTTAGTGTTGTCAACATTCATTTATCCATCGAGGCAGTAATGCTTTCACCTCCATAATTATTGAATTTTTACGTTTAACTTAACTAAATGTTAGGCTACCACGTGAGTTTTAAACTACATCAATGAAAAATTTAATTCCTAGACTATTTCTGTTTCAAATTAAAAACAGGACCTGAAAATACACTCCACCCCTCTAAACTGGTTCAGTGTTTTAATGTCGGCTTAATTTATTGATTCCTACCTTTTTCATTACACACTCAAATTTGAACTTTGTGGTGTATTGTACAAATTAAAATAAGAAATCGCCGTTTTAAATAATAGATGATGTAAATATTTTATTGATTCTCTCAAAGTGAATGTTAAACATGTTCTTAATGTTTGTTTAAATATTTTTGTTTTTGTTGATAATTTGAGAGGTTTTTGTGTTGTATAGTTTTATTCTTCTTCTGTACATATAGACCTAATGACAATTCTACTGTGTGAATATGGTTGAAATTATTATTATATTGTCATTTTGAAAATATTATAATTATTATTGACTTATGATAAATATTATTATAAATAAACGATATCTCGAAATATTTATTTTGATTTCCTTTTATTTGTTTGGTTTAGAATGTATATTTATTTGTATGTTATATACTCATTTCCCCTACCTAATATTCATTTGCTTTCATAAATAAAGTGTTAGCTCTGAAGCTTATTTTACAACTATTACAAACCTATAAAGTTCTCTGTAATACTTTATCAATATATTTTACACACACTGCACTCATTTCTATAGTTATTAATGTGATAGCTGTTGATTTGGGTTAATGTACTTTTAAAATCATTAAGCTTATTGTACACTGTTTGATTATTACAGCCAGAAATTCAAATATAGCACCCAAAATTAAACACATACTTAGTTTCTTGTCCATGTGTATGTTTATAACAAATGTTAACCGTTGTATAAATCATTAAATACATTTTCAATAGATATGGAATTCCTATGGAAAACATAACACAAGAGCCATTTGCTGTATCAGTATTGATGGAGTAGATCCATAATTAAAACACAAATCCCCTAGAATTGAACTCAATAATTTGTTTCTAAGATTTCTATTGTATATTCAAAATGTACAACAGTAGGCCTACAAATTTGATACAGTTGAAACAAAAACTTAACCATTAAAAATTTAAAAAATAACACTATTCATTTAATAAAAGACACATAACAACATCCAACTTGTTACTTTGTGCATTGACTTACACGGATAAGAGTAGGCCTACACATAATAAAATTTTTTATTCGTTTAAAATAATAATTTCCTATTAAAAGAAACAATAAATGGTAGAGGGATTTCAAAATAAAATTAATTGAACATACATAATTTATTTTATGTTATTAAGGGAAACATATTCGGCTTAAATTTGATCCTGGCTCTATCTAAAATAACACAAGAAGGTAAGTAGTTATTTTGATCAGGTTTTGATATTTTATAAGCTCTTTTTTATGTAATTAGACATCAGAAGTAGTACAAAGAAAACTAGAAAACAGAAACATTTAAATTGTGTGCAACATGTTTGTACTTCTTCCATTTCATTGTCAACATTGTGGTGGAACCTCGTATAAGGCAAGATATTGAGAAGATCACTCATGCTGATATGTTTTTAGAGGCATTTAGCTTTTTCATAAAACTCTAAAGAAGCCTACTGCATGTTTAAAATACTACAAAACTACATGAAAAGCCCTCAGAATTTGAATGCCGATTAAACATTTTATTTATTTTTTAACAGAGAAAACGATTCTTGATCATAGATGGATTAGACAGCACCTCTTTTGACTTTGTCCAAACAGTTTTTTCCTACTTATATATAGACCTACAGCATTTCTTATTATTAGCAAGAACGTGTTAGTTAGATAATTAGGTACTTTCCTGTTAAAGGGAACATTCATTATTATCGATGATTTTTTTTCGATATATCGATATTTTTGTTTCCGATCAGATCTATTACAAATTGACAACAACAACTAAGTGATCTTGTTTAGGCTAAAATAGTCTATATGGATTAAGAAATGAAACTGTTCTAAGCTAACCTAACATAACCAACCAAACTTGCTGTACCATTTAAAACTTCCGTTTGGGTTTGATAATAGAAAAGTCAAGTTAAACACGGAATTTTTAAATGTTACAGCAAGTTTGGTTAGTTATGTTAGGTTATTTTTTTAGAACAGTTTCATAGACTGAACAATATTAATTATCGTAGTTGTCAGCTGATATGTTTCAATTTGTTAATATCGATATATCGAAAAAAATCATCGATAATAATGAATGTTCCCTTTAACAGGAAAGTACCGATAAGTATTAGCGTTATAAGTGCATTTATTTAATACAGTTGTTGATTGAACATACACATGTAAAGGGCAACTAGACAACAAACAACTGACAATCACCCTTAGTTATTTATTAACCAATTTATGTATCTGATTACTTAGTTTATTTTTGCAAAATCGAGAACCAAAATCAGTTAGAAAAAAGACACTCTAACTTACTGTAAACTTAACACCACTACCAATGTTTATTTAACCAAAAACTAATAAAAACATAACCAAAATGTTTAAGGATAACATTATATTTGAATACATCCGAACACGTTTTAGTATTTCAGAATTTCACCTAGGCACATTCAAAGCAGGATCCAAGGATGTTCATTAATTAAAATTTTTATCTAGTAATGAGTGTGAATGGGTAAGTATTTTTTTAGCAGATCAGAGAGCCCATGAAGTCGCCCAGCATTTCGCCCGGAGGCGGTCCGAGGACTCAAGGACATCCAGTATCAGGTAATTAATTAAGGACTCGTCCTGCCGCCCTTTATCAAACGATCGGTCCTTATCTCGGGGTAATATAGGGTTAGGGACATCCCATTCACCCTCTTATACAAACATATCCTTTTAGTCCCGACAAAAAACCAACGAGACAACCCGACCTCAGGGCGACCAGTTAAATCGACGTTTTACTGTAAGTTTTAAAAAGGATTCTCTGAGGTACGTACGTTGACGTTTATGAATGTAGGAGTATGTATTAGAAGCGTAGTTGGTGAAGTATATTGCAGTAATGAGTGGAATATACGAAAATTTAGGTCGATAGAGCTAATTGCCTAGCCTTCTTCCATAGAATAACTACATTGAACATTGCTACATGTGCATATCGAGATTAGGTTATCTACAAGTATCTACTATCAATTATTATCTTGTAATAATAATTTGTAGTTAAGGTTTAAATTTGTATGCATCCTTATATTGGCAATCTGACACATACCGTCTCCTATTAGTTTGTCAACTACCCTTAGCATGGGTAATCAGTGAGAGTAAACTAGGATATTTAATGAGAAGAATAACAAAATAAGCAATACACTCATCTCCATTCATACTTGGCTTAAAATACCTACTTTTTATGGTCATCATTTAATAAGAAAGTATTAATAACTTTTTAAACTGGAATTTTCACAGCAGTGAGGGAAGGTGAATGTTTTGTTTAGAGTTAAAAGTACTACAACATACTAAATCTTAAGGAAACTTGTTCGGGCGCTTTTCTTAAAATCCATTCATATTTTGCGCTATTTAATGGCCAATGGGGTATTTATCGTTTTTATCCTTTTTATTTAATCACCCTTTTTACTACGCTGTGTGTATGTGTTAAGTGTTACCATGTTTTACAGACTACACATGTTGTCCGATTTTGATTAAATTCGGTAATTGGGTACTTGATATTATTTATCATGGAAATACTAATCCATGGTATCTTCAGACTTTTTATGTTAAGAAATTTTAACTTTTAGTGTTGATTCTTCTATACTGCAGGCTACTCTAATTTCATTAAACCCGCCCTTCATGTACCAAACACGATCTAATGTTTTGTCTTCAAACGTTCCATAAGTATGATGAAGCAAGTTGGATCTATAACAACCACTGTTGACAGTTCTTTTGTCAACTTGGAGTTAAAAGTGAACATAGTGCAATATGACACCGACAGATTGTGCTGATGTCGAATTTTAACCCTCCTATTGTTGTTATTTGAAAGTCTCTGACAGAAATAATGTTGTTAACAATAGGATGTTAGACGTGCTAATTAAAAGTTTGGAATGACAAAACCCTTTGAAAATAGTATACTACTTAAATCGTTCATCCAATTACCATTTGCAGTTTGGAATAACAAATACAGTAACTTAGTTCAATTGAACAACCAAAAGAGTGTGCTGTAAATAATACCATTTTCCATTTAAGTAATAATTCCGAACAGAAAGAACAACTCATTGTATCTAGATTATCATCAGCTCTAGTAGAATTAACAAATTAAAAAATAAAATATATCTTCAGAAGTGTTAGTAGCGTATTCAAATATGTTTGGTAAAACAATTGTTGCAGCTCGTCCTTATGGATCAAACTCAGTATCCAAAATCAATGACAAAATTAAGTAGTAGTTTACTTTAGCTAAGTCACACTATTCAACTTAAGGCCTCATAAAATAAATATTATTTTGATTAAAATTTAGTATTTAGTCATTTTATCTAAAAAAAAAAAAAAAAAAAAACACTACAGTTACACGCACCACTTACCCATTATAAGGGTTGTTGATAAGCTAATGGAAGCAAGCACGTTGTTGATAACTTTTATTTAGAGTAGCATATTAGTAAATTATATAAAGAAAAATGTTTTAGAACTACAACCATTAAAGTATATTTCGTACCTAGGGCCGAAAATGAGGTTTTGCCGGCTCGAGATAGTTTTTAAAAGTCGAGAACTTAAATCGATCGAGAGCTGCAAAACCATTTCGGTCCGTGGTACGAACGTTATTTTTCACCACACTATACCCTATTACCACTATTCACCACTATAATAATGCACACTGATAGTCAACACAACTACAACTTTAAGGTTATGTGAAGAAATAATTTGAGAAATCAGCAACAATAAAAATAAATAGTTGCTAGGCAACGGTGATAATAACGCAATTCTATTGCAATGCTATGGATTTTGATTGTGTACTATTTAAAATGCATTCATGTTTTAAGTAAACGGACAGCTTATTTTGCGGCCCGGGGCTGTAAAAACCTGCTCGGTCCCCAAATTACGATGACAGCTGGCATGGCCAGCAAAACGTAACTTTCAGCGACCAATTAACGTATGTAATACAGCCAAAAACATCATAGTGTGGTGAAAAATCCCTTTCAAATATCAATTACTTCTTTTCCATTATCAACATGTTGTATTTGTAATCCGTTTCCCAACAATATATTTTGTAAGTAACTTATGATAAAAGTCAACTTTCATAATTGATAACTAACGGGAACGGGAAAGTATGTAGGATGTTTTGGATTGGAGGCAAACTCCTATGCGGCCGTACCAGTGGTGGATGTCGAGCCAGATGCTTGCGATATTAAAATGCCAAGGACCTCCGAAGGACTGGCGATACCCAGCCTCGTGGCCACTAAACATGTCAAGAGAAACAGTTTACATACACCATGGTTACTATTTGAACCAATATTTCATAATTGTTCACTGTCCTGAGGTAAAACTTGTAATTTTCTGTTGTTTTGACGAGTTTAAGTGAGGAAGTGGTTTATGTATTGATTAAATGTGATTTATTGTATTATTCCAATTTCTTATTTTATACGATAAAGGAAAAACACCCCAATGTATAACATTTTCCCAATTGGTTCAGCAGCTTTTTAACAGAGGAAGTGAGTCAACGTAACAAATCAATATTGATTTAAACACATAAATTAATTAAGTTAGATAAGTGTGTGTGCTTGTATGTCAAGATTTGAATGAATAGTATTTTGGCCTCTGGTGACATAAAAATTAAAAAGGAAATCGGTCCCGGGTCTATGTCTTATCGTGCCCTAGGCTAATTGCGTCTACCCTAAAGGAGAATTCGGGAAAATTTAAACAAAATAAATATCAGAAATCTTTATAATGCTTCGGTGAAAAAAAACAACAAAAATCTTGATTCGCAGAACAAATAGAAACATCGCACTGCAAATTTACTAACCATTTAGAACGGTTAAAACACTCTCTACCAACTTGATGTCACTTTCCAATCATCTCTGACAGCTTGGTAAAACATTGAAGTTTACAAAAACAAACAAAACAATTTACTAAGCTGTCCTGTGATATTGATTGTCGAAATCGACCATTTATTATGCATGTATGGCGGTTGTGGCTGTGCCATGAAAGCCAATGTCCACTCAGATATTCTATAGCCTGAATATCTCTGGGAGATCATCGTAAAGCATTCCCTATTGTTATTTTATTCAGACTCAAGCCCAGTTATTGATACACACACGCTGCGATTTGTCTTTACATTCGCGACACTGGTTTCTGTGGTTTCTGCTATTTCCGACGAACGCGCCTCGGTAAAAATATGGTTGCGCATTTTGCGTATCAAGTATTTTCTCTTAAATATTTCGTGATATTAATTTGTAAAGAGACATTTGTGAACAAATTGATTTGGAAAAAAACGTGCTGTAAGCAACTTTTCCGTAAGCTAAACTGAACACTGAATACTATAGAATAAGTAAAAAAAACTTAGCTTCAAATGGAGACTTGCAGAACACTGCTAATTGAGCGAATCGATTCGAACCACATCTCTCTTCATGGACGACGATTTGACGCTGATAAACCGAACTGAATAAGACAATTATGTATATATATATACGTAAAAAAACATATACTTTACAAACTTAAATCATAAAAGCTTACATTCACTTAGTTTTTACCACACTGGACAAATGAGTTTACAAACTTTTTGCTACTCTCTGCCATTTGTCATTTCAATGATTCGACAAACTATTTTAGCGAAGAAGGTTATATAGTCTAAGTAAATTTTTCGTATGTTTACGAATTCTTATGATAATTTGCCATTGCAATTAGATCGTACCAAATAATATTTTACATTAGGTCAGTTATGCTGATAAACAAAACTAAATTGCATACTTATAATCTGATAAAATAAAATTATACTCTATATATTGATCATTTACTCCGGTACAATCAAGAGCAAGATAATTCCAGGTTTTAGCCACAAACCAAATTATAAACTCCAAACTACAGCTTCGACACAAAATCAAGATTAATTATAGCTGTTAATAAAGCAAATGACTTCAGTTGCAATATAAAATTAAATGCATTAACAACATACAAAGACAAAATACCTTCTTGTGGTCCGGAGTAAATAAATATAACTTCAGTAACACCGGTGCTTATTTAGATAAACGTTTACCGTAGGAACAATTTACCTGCAAAGAACAGCTCAAATGGCTAATATCAAACACGTGTTTTGACATAAACGAATTTCTCTTCAACATTTTTCTTTGAAACATCCGTAAACAGATTCAGAAGCTGAGAATGAATGAGAAATCGGTAACAGGATACGCGTTGGCTCCTGAACTCCTCGGTCCTCCTTCATCCTGCGCCATAGGAGGTTGACTCGTTTTATTTAGTTCCATTGCGTATGACAAAAAGCTGTTGTGAAATCCGAAATACGACGGTCGCATTAAAACGTCATACCTTTATTCGAATATTTAAATATGATGTATTTGCCGAGGGCCAAGTGAATATTTAATATTATAAATCTAGGGAACAGCACTGGGGGACATTCCTGCACTCTGGGAGCCGAAACTACAGGGGGGCTACCGCGGGGCGCCACGAATATATCGTCAGGAAATTAGGAGACCATTCATTGCAGTACACGCTTGACGACACGGGCCTGATTAGCGCATTAACCGAGGTGCAGAGTTTGTTGACGAACTGTTGACACAAAAAAGGTGTTGCTTAAAGAGAAACGTCTCGACAATTTTGTGTGGACTGCAACAGTAGTCGTAGTTTGCAGTTTTAGCTATTATTTAAGTAGTGGGTAAGTATTGGGACTTTGTGAGAAATAAAAGCTCCAAATACATCAAATCTTGTGAGTAACCCAGGGTTTGAACCCATCCTATCACACCGAAGTACAAACACTAACATTCGTACCAGCAACACACCCAACGTTGAGGTTAAAGTAGTACAAAAATGACATGATTTTTAGTGTGATTAACTCCTTCGGTATTGGTTGAGGAACAGAGTTTGTCAAGACAAGGACACTAAATGACAGAGAATTCCGATTTGTTAGTACCAAAGGTATGATGAACATTCTAAGAACTGCATATATTGGTGGAAAATTAATCCTAGAGGATGATAAAAAGATTTGTTATGATTAGATAGCTCCAGGGTTCCTAATTTGCTATTATATATAGCGAAATATCCAGGGTTTGTAGAAAAATATGATAGTTAACTATAAAAATGGTTTTGTTGGCGTTAAGTAAACAACTTCAACTTTGTATGAATCACAGGTCTAAAAAATTAAATTTGTCAATGTGAGAGAAAGGCTGTACACAGAAAAGTAGATAAATTGACATAAAATACAAGTTGATTGCCTCAAATAAATCTTACTAGGTGAACCCGTGCGAATTCGCACGAATAATTTCTTTTTGCTGCTCAGTAGGCTCGAACGGAGCTCATCATGCTGAAAACTTTCACGTATGGATTAATATTAACCAAATGTTGAGTCAAAATGTGCATGAGTTCAGTGCTACAAGAACCATTAGCTTTGTTTAGCATTCTTTCATGAACAGTGGTTTCGACGTCGTAGATATAAATTTGGGCATATGTGGGATGCTCCCCTTCTGACGGTTGAAAGGTGCCAATTGAGTGACAAATTGTGTCGTGCACCTTATACATGAAAGGCCATACACCGTTATGTTCTTCAATTTTAGCTCGAGTGCTGACCATTGCGAGCGCAGAGTTGTACAATCTAATGTTCTCTTCGTAGTTTCTGCTCAAATGATTTGCTCTATTTAGTAGGCTCTGGATGTAGTAGCTTTCGTGGTGTGGTGGTAGATTCACCTTTCCTCTATGTCAGCAGGATAAAAATCCTTCGCCTCGTCCTCTTTGTTCTTCTTTACAATGTAGCAAACCACATTTCTGACATTTTAATGCCATCTCGCCAAGTGAATGCTGCTGAGTTCTTGTATTTGTCAGTGTAATTTTGTAAGTACACGTTGCCACTAACTGTTCCAGCTCCTCGTCTGGGCTCCTTACGTTTTGCATTGCTTGCCGTATAGTGACTCGCCTTGTCCGACCGGCAATATTTCTTTGTCGTCGGGTCCTTGGCATGTTTACACGAAAATAAAATGTAAAACTTTTCTCCCGTCGTGTCCTATAGGTAACTTCTTTGCCGGGTTTCTAATTATTTTTAAAAACATGTAAACTGTTTACATTTCAAAACCAAACAAAACAGCTGGGATTTTTTTAAACTAATGTATTGACATCTGTTTCAGAATATAATAACATTAAAATCAATCACAATGTTATCCTTATGGAAGGAACTTTGAGGGAAGTCCTGAAGTCCACACCCTTAAAAAGAAATATTTCGAAAATCTAAATCCAGTTTGCACATCTACACACATAGACGAACATTTTGGTATATAATATGTGGGGTTAAATTTTAAAACAAAAAAGCCTTGTTGTTCACAAAGTTTCATGTCGCGTATTAAATATATAGATGATAGAAGAGACAAATAAATTGGATGAATAAACTGTTCACACACAAAACAATAGCGATAAACAATTAAATAGCAAAACAATAGAGTTACAGTAGTAAAAAACCCGTTTGGATTGAACGTTAGATATGAAAGGATGCATGATTTTAAAATGTGCTTAGCATGGGAAGAAAACTCTAGATCTGTGAATCAATTTGTCCCAGTTTATTATCAAATTTAACTGAGATTTTGTCCATGAAGACGGTGACGCTTCACTAATTGTTTAAACACTGTAACAAGTCAAAAATCATGAATGAATCTGAGCATTTGAGTACCAGGGGCTAACCAAGTTACTAGTCTATTATCTTTGACAAGTAAAAATTGTAAACAATTATAAACAAGACGTTCTACAGGTGAGTTTCCAGCAAGACACCGTCCACAAATACACATCAACAATCTGGCACAAAATCTACCCAAACTAGGAAGTAGGGTGGTTGTTGGCGACAGTTTAGTGATGTTATCAGTTAGGCAGGGCCAGACTCAAGGTCGTGATAAGACCATTCAGCAGACCCCGACCAATTAGTTCTGAAAGACCTTCCGTTGAAATACGATGTCCACGGGTCCGTCGCCGTTTTATGGGGTTTACGCCTAAACGAAGCTGATCCTATCGTTGTGAAGTAGTAAAACTCTTTTGTCTACGGAGCTCGTTTGTTAAATTTAGTCCAACGAGGTTGTGTGGGTAAAACCTGCTGTTGGAAATCTTCAAAATAAATGTCTACAGTGTGGATTTGAACAGTTGTAGGCCAGAAGCTCTAGAAGAAGTGGAGCCAGACACCTCAGTCAACATGTCTGCTACATTTTTTGGTGTACCTACCAAGTTTCTAGATTTTATAATACAGAATAGTTCAAAGATTTTTTTAGTTTGCAATAAATAAAAGTAGTTCAAGCTCCAAATTTTAGCTGGCAAAACAGACCTTCTTTAGTTTGAAATACGTTTTGGTAGCAAACTTTCAGGCTTTCTATTTTAGCAGGCAGAATAAACATTCGAAGAAACTTTTAATCTTAGCACATGATGGTAGGCGATCAAAGAAACTTTGAAATCGGACACATTTTGGTACCTATAAATGAAAATATATTGCTTTACTGTTTGCTATAACTCTATTTTGAGTTACTGATAGAGCTTGCTGACGCTACATATCTTTCGTTCTAACTTTTCAAATATGTAAATTGAAAAATACGACTCTGTTAAACTATAGCGACAGTTATGACTTTATCAGGGACGACAACATGGCAAACTAAGAGAGTGGATAGTACTTGAATTGTTTCACACTTTGAAACACACTAAACTAACAAGATTTGAGTAAAAAGATTACAAAGCATTGTCCTAGGTAGATAGTATACTTCATTACCTCACACCAGTGAAATAAGATATCACACAGTGAAGCCAGCTAAATTTAGTAACATTTAACCGCTTCATACCACCAATAATCCCAACGCCCTCAACTGAATGACGGATGTCCAACAAATTCCTCAGAGATCTCGCCAGAGAGGTGCAGTGTGCAGTGTACAATAGGCTTTGTGGCCAGTTTACTGTTGTAGCTGAGGCATTGTGATGGTGATGGGCTCCTGATGGATTACTCCTAGTCGCAACTAGGTGGCCGACCCCGGGGCTGCAGTTCTCCAAATTGTAAACACGGCCTCCGCCACCTAGGAGGGCGATGTTTACCCAACACAGCTGGATACGCAGGAGAAGATTCTATTAGCGAATCCTGGGACACCTCAATAACTCCTGGCAACACAGTTCGTTTCCTAGAACATCCTAATGTATGTGGAATCAGAGTACAATGTTTTGGCAGCAGGATACAAGGCTCTAGTGAGAGAAGATTGTATAAGCGAACTCTCGAAAACTTCAATAACTCCTGACAAAATTTGTGTTTTCAAGAACATCCTTTTACAAACCTAACTCCACTATGTCATATTAGGGTAGCATATTTTAAGGCCTCCTGCGTACAGATTATATTGATGTTTAAGCAACAGGCTAAGAGGCTTTAGCGAGAGAAGATCTTTAAGAGAACTTTAGAAAACTTCAATAACTCCTGACACAGAGTGTGTTTTTAAGAACACCCTAATACACACCTGATTCCACTATATTAGTGTACAATATTTTAAGGATTCCTACGTAAAGATTATATTGATGTTTCAGCAGACTAAGAGGCTCTGACGAGAGAACATTGTATAAGCGAACTCTAGGAAGCTTCAAAAACTCCTGACACAGAGTGTGTTTCCTAGAATACTCTCCTAATTGAACAATAGTATGAGTAGATTTTGGGGTGAAATACTTTGACTGTGGATGTTGGGTTTAAGGTAGACTTCCCATGTACTAACATGGACAAGTTGTAGCAAATTTCTTATAATACATGAACTCCTCACAGAGTGCACTGCTGGTAAAATTATATTTATCCTTCAGTTTGTGGTATTTTTATAAAAGATATTATGTTACGATATTTTTCCCTTCAGTTAAAGTATAAAGTAAGAGTTTGTTAGTGTAAGGATTTAGCTACATTGTTAATTAAAAGTATGTGTCCAGGAAAATTAGCCCAGAAGGTATACTCACGATTTTTTATACTGATATTTCTTCCTAATATTGCACTTCTCATTATAAATATTAGAGAGAAGCTAAACTATAACTAGAGTACTTATGTTCCTCCCTGGAACTCTAATTTTATCAGTAAATCTAAAAAATTATATTTTTAGCATCATTAGCCAGTAAGTGTTATTTTAATATAGCTGTTATATGAATAATATTCGAGGTAAAACATATTGCAAACAATTATGTTATACAAGAAAGAATAATTTTAAAAAAGTCCGACGACTTTTTTAGTTTTGCAGGTAGAAAAGTATCCTACAAGTAATACCCAAAATAATCCAACAAACTTTCAACTAAATTTTTTACAATTATTAGCAAAATACATAATTGTCTTTGCAAGGAAATTTAACTAAATGAACATAGAAAGTGTCAATGAGAGAACTAGAGTAATTCCTGAATGACGGAGCAAAGACTTTTCCGGCTTCTTAGCAACAAATGCAATTTGGCTGTTGACGCTTGGCTTCCCGCTAGTTGATGTTGACTCGTGATGTAAAATTACTGATCTGTTCAACAGGTCACTTGACGAACAAACTTTGTCAACTTAAACTACCACTTGACCGGCTTCAAACTTTCTCTTTGCTTCTTTCGACCCTCTGCTTTTCTTCGCCCAACCCGAACATGTGAGCATATACGTTAATCAATTACGGAGTGGAGCAAGTATCGACTGTCTTTAATGATCTCTGATCTTTTAATTATTTACAAAACGAAGTACCTACTTAGTATTATATTATTTGTTATATATATATTATATTTTCAGAACTCAACCAGAACTAGTACCAGAAGACAACGGTATCAACCAATCTCTTCAACGGGTAACTAAACCTATAAAGCATGACTCAATAATAGACTACTGAACTGATTTCATACGTTTAAACCTTCACTTTCAAAGACATTTTTTTACATCACTCCGTATACAATAGCATGGAAACAACTAAGTTAAATTGTTACATCGTAGTGCATTTGAAACAGCGTTTTTTTTGTTTTTTTTTTTCAAAAAGAGGTAGAAATCTTATTCACAGAAACCCCGCGTTTTAATCACAAAGTTCTGTTTTTTTGGTTTCACTAAATATGTAAACATTCAAGTTATACCTTTACGCAAAGGCGCAATGAAAATAACGAAATATTTTCGTTCTCGTGGAGTTCGTCGAAATCCTACCCATTGAACCCACTAGAGCGAGTACCACAACACAAAGCTATCAGCGAAGAGGACGAAATATTTGTTTTATATCAAAGAAGTACTTTTAAAACTTATTAAATAACCAGTGTGAGTACTAGAACTGACAATTGTTAAGCTAGGTTGACCACATTTTTGTTTCTGAATCAAAGAGCACTTCTGCAATCCCATTCACTATCAATCAAAGCGAACAAAGTATTTTTGGTAGACCTATCGAAGAAATGCGGTGCAAACCCCTTAGCAAAGCCGGAGCGAGTACAAACACAATCAATGGAGGAAATATATTCTCAGTATCGCCTAAGTACGTTGCAGTCCCATTCACGGACCCAACGAGAGCAAGTACCAACTCAAAGGTATCGAGGCGGCGGTCAGACTAAAATACACCCCGCCTCTCCCGACAAGACATAAGCGGATGTTATAGAAATGAAATTATGTGCATTGGAACTTATGTTTCTATTAAGGTATTACTCCCGGAATATATAAATAGCGGCTGACAGGCGAGACCGGCCGCCGCTGGCCGCCGAGCCCCCACGGAGCTCGCGAGGGGGCCGGCGAAGAAGCCCCCGAAATTATTTAAGGCCAGAAGAGAGCCACATAAACAAACAATCTGACCGGACAAAAACTGTTGGTTTTGACGTGGATGATTAACGCGAGTGTTGTGCCATAAAGAAGCGCCTGGTAATGAAGACACCCGCGCTCAGGCGCCGCTGCTGATGTGCGCCACTTGGGTAAATTGAATTAAATTTTGAACAGATTTGTTCATGTCATAACTTCAGTGGAGGGTTGCCTTAAGATAGACGGGGGTTTCGCTGATAAACCTTAAATGTCTGGACATGCCTTTGGTTTAAAGTAGATTCTGGAACGCAGGGGGAAATGAAATTGTGGCATTTGAAGTTAGTTACGTTGTGGATACTACCGTAGATTAAAAGAGTATACACCTTTAATCTATGACACTGGGGGAGCGAGCTGGTCTACTAGTAGTGAAACTAGTAGTGGTCTACTAGTAGTGGTTAGAGCGCGGGACTCTGGTTCCTGGGGTTCCGGGTCCGAATCCCGCCAAATCACCAATGGATTTGATCTAAGTGATCATGCCGCAACCCCTAGGTCTAGCCTGAACAATTCCGGACTCGTGCCTAGCGTACTAGGACGAAAAAATCTATGACACTACCACAGGATTAAGAGTAGACTTTAATCTACTCTTAACTCAACTGACTATAATACTGTCTTGAATCTAAATTAATTTATTTCTTCCCTCTTTTGTTTCAGGAGGAACTTATGGTTTGGTTGATTAGTACTGTATTTGTTTTTAATGCAATGCAATATAATGATTTTTTTGGTGTTGTGATGGAGAAACTTAATCTTTATAGGTGAGGCCTATAGCGGGGAGTATATAAACTAGTATTTTCATTTGATTCCAATTCTGACATTAGTTCTTTAATTTAGGGTTCCTTAGTTAATTTAGCTTTGGAAACCTATTGAAGCTTATGAGTTTTTTGCGACTGGGAGTCTTCTATGAAACTTTGCCACATTTGCAGACGTTTCTGTGCTGTTACAGCTTGTTGCTGCCGTATAAGACGATTGGTAAACAAATAAATGCTCTCCCTAACTTTTTTATTCAAAATGGACGTATGATTAGGGCCTGTTTACCTTTTCTCCTTCTCCACTTTTGCAGACTCGTTGTCACTGCTGCTGTAAGACCATTTGTAACCCAGGTCCAGTGTGGAGACTCCCCGGTGCTGCGGACCCCATACCGAGTCCTCCATTCAGCCTCTGTACCTAGCCAACAAAAAGTGATATAATTAATAGTAGACGTTATCCTCTTGTATCTCCTCGTCCTGCAAATAGGAGTGGCGACATCCTTCGACTAATCCTTCGATTTATGTTGGATGTAGGTTCTGAACGAAAGTTATGGTGGGGATAGATTGGAGAATATTTGTGTTTTGAGGACCTGGAATTCGAATTTGTTGTGCATGAGCTTTAGAGATGAAATATTGTACATTCGTACGAGCTGCTATACCCACGAGAAGAGGACGCGGAAGAGAGTAATGCTGTTTAAATTTAATCGCCACTTAGTGTAGTAAAATTATTTTCTTTATGTTAGATAAGGTGTTTAAATGTTCTGGGCAACCATTACAGTATAAGATTAAGTAGCCTATTATGTTTTGTTACCGGTGCTGATGTGTGTTTAAAAATATTGTAGTTCTATGATTTCATTTGAAAAGATAAACCTATTTAAAAGTTTGGACCTACTTACTTTCGAAACCCTACTTATATTTTATGTCAATAGATTATAACAACAAACTACAAATTTAAAACAAACCTAAATGTAGTAATAAAATTAATCAAGTAATTTTGATGCTACTTGAAAAGATGTTTAACCTTAATTCTTTAACTTTTATCATAGCTCTTTACTCATAGCTTACTTTATAAATTGCTAAGAAAACTGTTTGATAATATTGTACACAACAGTAGTACCTTTCTTTAATTGAAATGATCCTCTTAATATATTCCCATACTAAATTCCACAATGTAAACAAAGCACCATATAGAAACCTCTTGTAAGTAAATAAACAAACTCCTGTAAATTACATAGACCAGCTGTTTCGTTAAATTAATTAAATAATGTAAACAATTGAAATATGTAAGGGGCAGCCCTTTGGAAATCGGTCTGTTGAGCAGAGCCCTTTGGAAATTCTTTCATACCAATAATTAATTTTAAAAATTTAACTAAGCTTCATTTGATGTAAGATACGCATATTTTTATTTGGTTTTGACCACAAATTTAAATATATCACTTTATTAATATAATAAATCAGGTTTTCAGCATTGTATTGGAATTCCAAAATTATCTAATGTAATAATTTGGAATTGATGTAAATGTTAGAAGCTTTGTATTTATATTGAGAGGTTTTATGGATGAAATAACTACATTTTCCTGCGAAGTAAGCTAATTAACGAGAATCATAGATTAGTTTCCACTGTACTTCGAATCTGTAGTTTTTGCGATGGGTAGACTTCAATTGAAGGTTGGTTCAAACCAAGTTTTCCACCTACGACACGACGTCTATGAGTGAAAAATACAATCAGAATTTTCAGTTACGTCTCAGGTTATATTATTGACCAAGGTCCTACTTTGTTCAGTCAAGTAAAGTACTGTATCTGGTTTTGAGAGAACCTATAAAAAGGCCAATTTTCAAGGTTTACGTGGTCTTGGAGGAATGTACTATTTTTCCATCAGTAATCCAAACAGTTTTACAATACCAATCCGTTATTATGATATATTTTAACTATCTTAAATCTAAAGTTTATGTAGCGGATTTCTTGGCAACTTGAGCAATTTTCTTCACATTACATTCTCGTCCCTTCAAGACTCATATCGAGTGGAATCCACACATAAACCACAAATTTTTCAAAAATAAATTTCATTACCAAACCCGCTATTGCCGCACCTCTGAATAATTCAATACAACTTGGATGAAACCACGATAAGGCATTAAGGAGAAACAACTTCCGCTGGGTTGTTCGAATTCGACTCCATCGGTCACCGAGTTCCTGTTATAAACCAAGCGGCCCCGCGCCCCGCGACGACCACGAAAATACTGCCTAATCCCGCAGATTTATGAAGAGGACCCTTTAGAACAGGCTGTGCAGGTTAGTGCCGACGCTAATGGCGTAATAATGGCGAAATTAACCGTTTATTTGACCGCTGTACGCGTGCGCGGCCAAATGGCGCCAAGCGTGCGTAAATTCGCACCTTATAATAGGCTTTAAGTGAGGAGATCAGATTTGAGTTTACGACCTGTAGAGTTTTACATGGGAATAAATGTGCGTTAAATGCTGAGGAGGCAAGCTCGCCTTCGTTAAGGTTTTTAGAGGAGTTTATAATCCTATTATTTTAGTTTTGTTGATTGATGAATTGGCTTTTAATGGAGTTTCTCCACCTATTCATCAGTTTTATAGGTTATTAGAAGGGGTTTTATAGAGCATCTCGCCTTTTCTATTGTGTTTGCAGTTTAATAATTTGGTCCTTTTAGAGGAGTTTTTTCAACCTATTTCATAGTTTCGTTTTTTGTATTTAAGATTTTTAGAAGAGTTTCTCCTTCAACTTAATTTAGTTTAGTTGGTTTGCGGTTGAAATGTTTGGAGGAGCTCCTCCCCTTAACCTTTAGGTTTCTTGATTGGTTTACAGGGTTTGGCAGGAGTTTCCCAATTTTTTTTATAGCGAATGAGATTTTTAGAAGATTTATCACTCTATTTATTTTATATTCTTGGTAATAGGAAAGATCCAGACGAAATCAGTCTTATATTTAGTCAGATTTAAAGGTTTTACTGTAAAAACTATACATACTTTAATCGACATTATACAGAAAATGACTTGCCTGTTGCTATCAGTTTAATAGTATTCTCTTGTTTGTCGAATATTGATATTTAAACTTTTTTTATTCTATTTACATATATTTTTCCCATTTACACAAGAGTGTATGTCTTGTTTCACTGTGCCTCGTGTAGGAACAAAGGGAAAATGTCAAATGTATAAAAATTTTCAAACACACAAACCTCTATAGTAAGACTTATTGTATAGTTGCGATCCGTAAAACTCAAATGACGACTTATTTTAATGAAGTAATATACAATTAAAAAAAAAATGGTGACAATGAACTCATTTCATAAATATTTAGCAATCAGCCCGAAGGTACTCGGAAATCCGTTTGCGAAAAGGTTGCTTTGTAACTAAGTATAGTTTGAAAGTTTTTATATTTGTTTTTGCGAAAATCAAATAAAAAAGTATTGATAGCCAAACATAAAATAATTAGTTTAGGTAAAAATCTGTAAACTCTCTGGAGAGTATGTGATTTTGGCGATCTTAAGATATACAAATTTTTACGGGGTACCTATTTTTTTAGGTGTATAAACTTGTACACGTCTTCTTGTAAAGTTCAATAAAGTTTAGGTATGTAGATCCGTTATTTGTGTGTTGCTTTGTCTCTAATAATCTGTCAATTCGTATACTGTACTGTACTCGTATAATGCAATGGGAACTGATTGTTTTATAGTTTTACACAAGTATAATATGGCAAGTATAATAGACCCACTGTTTTTTATATACTCCCAGTGAAAATCATAAATACAGAAACCATTATCGCACAGGCCAAATGACTTATTTAACACTTTTTGTGGCCTCCTGTATTCTCAGAGACCTATGTACTCTGCTAATAATAAAGAGAATATAAAAAAAACATCATCGTTAAAAACCTTAAATGAATCATTAAATGAAATATTGACGATGTCAAAGTTGACATATCCATTCCAGATAGTTCATTTACAAAACGTTTTTAACTACCAATATTATTTTACTTATTGTATTTTCTTTACAGTTTTGTACCATGTATAGTAATGAAAAGTTCGCCGGTGCTGGCACGATCCTGAAAATAACATGCTCTTTTAATGGTTTACAACTGGCCTCAACTGTGTACTTGTGATTTTAATAGGTCCTGACTAAAGAAGCGGCTAACCTAAATCAATATGAGAGATCTTATAATTCAACAATCATCTTCACCTCAGTATACTTGTCCTATCGTGTCGGTGCCGTATCTAGTCTAATCTAATCAAACATACGATAAATCTCAGTATGTACGATATATACACTCTAAACTCTACAACAACCAGCTAATCCCCCTTAAGTTGGTTTGTAGTACCTCAGACCTCCGCCAGACGCGCAGTTCTGCTAATATATTCTGCCTGTACCCGCCCTTTTTCAAGTCATTCCCGCGCAATAGCCACGGACATCCAACTCGCCGTTAAATAAATCAAATTAGTTTTCCTTTTATTCCAATGTTTACTCTGGCTGGCCCTCGTAAATTCCCTCTGTTATCAATTATGTTCGCGATCTCTCCTCACTGAACGATCCATATTTCATATTGACAGGTTCTGTTCGCCCTTTCATTTCACTTGCCAATTGTTGTTACCCGCAAAATAATCATTCTATTGGAATCCCGAGAGTAATATTTATGGAGGATCATGGTTGGTTGATAAGTTTTGATTTTACAGTTGTAAATCGTAGCCCTCATATTTTTTTGCTCCAACACCTTTCTCTCCTGTCGCTATTCACCGGAGTTAAACCTAGGGGGTTCCATTATCTTAAACATTAAAAATAAAACTTTGAAGTGGCCAAACGGAGTAATTGAAATTTCACCTAGGAAAATCTCAATAAGTATACAAATTCGTTAAGACATTTGTAGTTTGTTGCTAACGAAACTTTCCTGAGTTGCTTTCGCGTGAATGGATTTCCAATCGCCTGGGTGGTAAAGGTAATATCGAAAAATTAATCGCTAATCATACGAAAAAATATACAAAGGTTTGGCAATCAGGTCTTGAATATTTCCTACGCACTTCTATGAAGGGACTTTACTTCATTTGGTTTTAGGTAGTTTAAATATTTATATCCGACTGGTGTTGATTTTTGTGATGGTTCGGAGGTAATCACACCAGTCCTAATGTCCAAAATCTTTGAGTGTAGGGGTCCCGGCCACTGGCTTTACCATCTCCAGAGTTTGGCTGTTAACACTCTCCTGACTTTCCCCATCTCTAGGGCCGATGAGACTATTCTCTCGTAACTGTCAAAGACTGTTTAAACAATTTTCTAAATAAATCTATAGAGTGTTGGCTGTCGCAACTATAGTGTGTCTTCCTCAGTGATCTCAGGTCCAGAGTACAGGGTTCGTCGTAAAGACGTCACTAAGCGTGCAGACCGTCTCCCGTGGCGCAGCCCCCCGCACCGCCTCCTGCCCAGGCCCTCGGTATCTCAGCATCTCCCCAGGATGGATGCCGCGGGCGTCCTGACCTGGGATTTATCACCGGGTCATCGGCGAGGGCAGCGTAGGAGTTCGCGATCTAGACAAGCGCCGGCGCCACCAACCTGCACGTTTGTGTCGTTTAAGTAAGCGAAGAGAAGCTAAGTCAGTGGAAGTAGGGATAGTTTAAAGTTAAGTTGTAATTATTAGAGTTCAAAAATGGAATTTGTAAACTGAACAAAAAGGGTTGTTAATAAACAATTGGTGACAACGGTGTTACAATTCGTTGGTGTAAATGCATGGTGATTTGGTGACTAGGAATAAATGATTACCAAAGTCTCTCTTTTTCAGTCAAATTACAGTGAAAAAGAATACCGGTATTACTAATTTATGATGGATTACTTCTGCATAGACTATTGTAGAAATCGTTAACCATAAACTTTAGTTTTCAAGTACTTTTTAAATAGAATTAATTCCCCACTACGTAAAATCCTCACTTAAGCATTCTTCTACATTTACTAAATGTGCAAGTTATAAAATTTTCCATTTGGAAAAGTTACTAAAAACTTCACTTGTAACTTTAAAGAATCTGCTGCCGTTTCGTTACATTCACTCATAAATGCAGTAGAAGAGTATGCATATAGTAATTCATACTACACGTATAGTTTGAAAAGTGGCAATAACTTGAACCTTCAAAGCTTGTAATTGAGATCATATCCACTAGAAATAAGGTTTACCCAAAAGGGATAACATAAATGTGTTCAGCCCAATTTTGCATATGAAAATAAAAAAATTTTAATGGAATGTTATCGGAACCACTAAAATATTTAAGGATATGCTTGCGATTGAAATTTACCTTTTCGCACCCAAGTCTGAGATTCTAGCACTATGTAATAAGCGTCTTTCTAATATACACCCTGTTTTACCACAGAATTTTCAGCAAGACTCATCCAGTTACAATTCAAACTCCTTTTCGCCCCAACCACCCCAAACGCCAAAACGCCTTCTGTCGCAACGGTGCTGGGATGGATTGCCGGAAGTTCTACAAGATGCGTTTCACAACATTTGTCCAACAGTCGGTCGACGAGGTCGGGCTCGAAATTTATCGAACAATGAAAAAGACGGCCAATTTTGGCGAAGTTGACAGATGGTCCACCCACATAACTCGTGAGGTTTATGTCCCGGCTGGAGATGGACACGGATAAGATAAGGACATTAGGACATCTCTAGGTTTATGGGTGTCTTTGTGTAGAGGTTGTTAACAACAGTGTCTCCGTCCTATCTGCCTCATCTAGGTAATGTGCATGCTGTTTACACGGGGTCAACAGTATTCTTGAGCGAGATGTAGATACTCAGGCTACCGGATAGTGGATCGATATTAAATACCCCTGCGACAACAGATCTGCCTAGCGAATTTCCATTTGTCTGATTTTATATTTAGAAAAATGTCAGATGTATTTCTTCTAAATAAAAATTAGGTTAGCTGCTATATAGAATGTAATTAAGTGTTTTGGTAAAATGTCAATAGATTAGTATACAATTAAAAGATTTCAAAATTTGAAAAAAATATATCCATAAACAAACTACCAAATTTGACGTATCTATAGAGGAAGTTTGTATATATTTGAACGTTATGAGCTCGGACACCGCTGGACCGATTGCCACGAAACTTGGTACACACGTGTAGAATTTCATGGAATAGATTTATACACCATCAATTTCTTGACCCGTCCAAACGGCTCCGCCCCAGTGGCTCTGGAGTTTCGCCATGATAACCTTATAAGTACTTATTTTTAAATGGAATTAAAGAATCTTAACAGCTGAAGAACCTTCAACGAAACAATTTGTTTGTGTGATGTTCAATAGCATTAAAAAGTTAATAGGTTTACCAACAGGGTGCAGCACTATTTTTTTATTATGACAACAGCTAATTTGTACCAAGCAGAAACGAAAAGCTTTGATACATGGAATGGATGGATTTTTTACAGTTATGTTTATGTAGCCAGTTAATTCTAATAGTAAATTAATAAAAGTCTATCTACATACAGCAGATCTAGGGAACATAATGATGTTCTATTTAGCGTTATCAAGCTGCTTGCCATTATTCTTAAGGAACCAAAATTGTCTCTGCCGCATCTTGACCCCGTTGCAAGCAAGGCACGGGTATAGCGGCTAGTTCTATATAAAAAGAAAAACATGGGGATATTAAATATACAGTTTATAAACTTTTCTCCGTAACCATTTAGCGAACAACAACACTTCAGTATACAGTACTTAATTATTTGATTATTTAAGTTCTAGAAATTTCCCCCTTCCCATAGTCTAATCATGCTGGTTCGTGATCTCGATTCATTCGGCTTGTTTGTTGGATAGCGTCGAATTGATAGTCCTTGCGAAAAATGACATCGGGATGTAAGATATACTTCACTCGGGATCGGACCATGAACCTTGGGGTTGAAGGTACTCGGCTACCCCAGACAATGTGTTAGTGAGTGGATACATTATAATGTCGTCCATCCATATAACTTTGAGGTGCCTAAGTAATAATAATGATAATTAGGTAATTGTTTGATTGCACGTCAATCTTTCATTAGGTAAAACTAAGTGAGTAAAAAGATTTAAGCTGTTGTATCAGATTGACATGAAAAATTGAGCTAATATTTATTCTACGCAATAAACACGGTTCATAGGATTTTGTAAGTTAGAAAAATAAAACCAAGTTTTCGTTATTGATATCACATTCTATCGATATAACAATTCTATCCAACCATGTTCTCACAAATAAAATCAAAATCAAACCGCATAAATCATTCGAAAGCAAACTTCGACAACAAAACTAACTTGTCCAAATGAATGTCGGCCGTAGAGAAACTGGGATTGAAAAATGAACGATTTGTCACCGAAGGAAAAAGCCGACATGATTAATTCGCGTATACCCGTGCAGTATTAATCAAAACACACGGTCTAAAATATGAACAACGTATAAATCACGGGAGCGCCGATGTTAAATTGAATATCGCTTAGCGACGTGTGGAAAACTGTCGAAATATCCCAGCTGTGATTTGACATGGGGTCGATTAATCTGAATAATCGACGGCGGAGACTGTGGAATTGATGATGGTCGGTAGGGCTTGGTGAAACGTCGTTGGTTATAGATCGGCGCGCCTCCGACACCGCGTATCACTGGCACGGATGGCAGAGGAGGCGGGCGAGGCGTTTGTGTAAAATCTAGAAAGTGTGTCTTAAATATTAATAGCTACTCGTACGACATATTTTCCTGGAAGGTACACTGAACGTGGGTACAATGTGTACCTTATGAATTCAAAGACTGATTTCCTCTGATATAGTCTGTATGATGGGACCTTTCATTCTGACCCGCCATCTACTAGGATTGGTGTCATACAGAGTGATACAGAGAGATAGTGATACAGTCTACCATTGGCCAGTTTCAAGTTGGACCCGGTCAAGAGACAAGTTACATCATACAGGTTATAGCTGTAAAATATAACTTATATGTTTAATGTGGTACATTACCATAATAAATAAACTGAATTCAATAAAGTTCCGCGAGTAAAAAATTTGATACAGTATTGCCAAATAAATTACACACAGGAGGATTTTCAATTCAATACACACCCAGTGCAACATTTCGTTTCGATTCCCTTTTACACCTTTAAGGCTAGAACTCAAGCCTAACCGAATTTCTTAATTTTTAAACCATTATATACAATCCTCCAAATAAACAACGTTCAGGAGAATTTTCAATTCAATTCACACCCGGCTAAATTACGGTGGCAATTAAGAATGCAAAGCTCGCCACCGGTTTATTTGGTTTTGTACGGTAGCGAGTCGCGACGCACGAGAGTTGGTTAGTTGTGAACAAGCTCACGTGCGCAGTTCGTGCGGGGGAGTTGTGACTGATGGGTGCGCTAAATGATTTGTCACAACTCCCGGAGTCCCGCTGGGTGTTGCCCTTCCAAGCCCGGGAGCTCTGCAGTCTTTGTCCGGCCACGCCAGACCGTCTCCGTGCACGTCCGTCCAGGTGATCGATCGTCCGAGTTATGAGACGGAACGATCAAAGACTCCGGAGTTGGAAGGGGTTCAACACGGATGTCTTTATTATATTGGAGGAATCGTTGCCAAAAATATGTATTACCATTTCACAAGAGTATTGATGAGTAGCGTGACAGACTGCGAAAACAAGGTCTTGGGTTGCCTCTTACGATTCATTTATGTACTTGTCCGGCTCACACTGCTTGATGTGAACGCAAATATCTTTGAAGCCAATTTTGAAGACATTCTCCTAGAACAGCCTATAGCCTCACTCTAGTAGGGGTCCGGCTCCCTGGACTGAAACATCACGAAGCATCAACTAAGAGGTTGTCAACCTGCATAAAATCTTGTCTTTCTCACAAAGTTGACGAAAGTCTTTGTTATCATGGGCTGCATTGATCACGAGACCATCGAGAGCATCAGAACATTTTCGCTCTCATTACTTTTAGTGATAGTCTTGAACACTTTGAATAAACAAAATTAGCTATGCAGAGAAAAACAAATGAATAGAAAAAAAGAAAAGAAAGAAAGAATGGTAAAGAAAAGTACAGAATGGTCAGACCTGAGCCAACATCCCCATGAGTTCACTGGTATGTTACTTTTCAACATGAATGATAGTTTTTTTTAAAGACTCCATGTTGACCCCTTGTTAGTTTTAGAACGGTCAGACTCACGCCTAGACTCCCACTCTAGTAGAAGGAGATATTTATAAGCCTCGCTCGCCGTAATGACCTTTCACTTCTGCTTAGCGTTCGATTAATAGCAGGCTCACGAGGCACAGTTGAGCACTCTACAAGTTCAAACGCACCATAGGGTTTGGTATTCCTCTGTATTGCAAGATGTCAGCATTTTCAATACTTCGCGAAAGACGCAAAATGTATTGCTGAACAAATATTTTCAGAACTCTTTCATTGTTGACCAACATATTTCTACCGCTTGCACTGGCACAAACTACTCAACAAGTACTAGACAAATATAATTTAACCATGTATGACTGTGTATTAGAATAATCAATAACCATACCTAGATATCTCACCCGTATGAATCAGCTGAATAAGTTTTAATAATATACTAGATGAATAAGTATCTATATATTAATTTGAAACTGTTTTTCTTTGTCATAGCTATTTTGAGAGAACGGCTGGGCGTAGAAACTCGGTAGGGGTGTCTAAAGAGGTCTGTAGATGAGCCATCAAAAGAGAAACGTGGTAAATTCCCTAGGGGCTCTGCCCCAGAAGCCTTTAAAGTCCCATCCCATGTTATTCTTATGTAGGAAAACGGGGTTTTTGTCACAGCTAATTTGAGAGAACGGCTGGGTGTAGAAACTTGGTAGGGGTGTCTAAAGAAAGGTATTGGTCTGTAGGTGAGCCCTCAAAAGAGAAACGAGGTAAATTTCCTTGGGACTCTGCCCCAGAGGCCTTTAAAGTTCACTCAGCAATTTTGTTTACATTACGACCATATGGATAATTTTACACTACTTTTAATGAACCAGCTGTTAATATTAAAATTGTATTCAAAGGTCTACTGAAACTGTCAAAATTAAATGTTTACATTATTATTTATGATTTTAAATTGATTTTCCACTGCATGGCAAGTTTTTTATAGTTTCAATAAAATGATGAATTTATGATACGTTTTAAATGTTGTGATCAAAAATATATGCTTTATTTCTCTTAGAAAATTTTAAATTATGAAATAAGTGTGACATATCAATTTTAAAGGAACATAATTATTCCTTATCGGGTTAGCTTATATATATTGTAAGGTTGGCACTTGCCTTTTTTTTGCCTACTTTCAATTACCATTTAATTTTTAATTTAAGAAAGAACACCAGAAATTCATTTATTGGTATAAAAGTTTTTGACAATCGGGTTAAAAATTGTGTCATAGATGAGTACGTTGAGGATGAGAGCTCAGTTCAAGTTTTGGAATAGACTAACTACGGAGTATGTTTCATCTATGGTTTTGGTGAAGTAGGTGAACGTCAATTCAGGTATTTAAAAACATGTGTACAGGGTTTTTACTTTGCTGTAAACATGTAACAACGCATCTAAACCTCACTACATTCAAAGCATTCGGAAACACAACAGTGTCATCACATCTAATCGCATTTGCATAATTTGTTACCAAGGCTGGACTAGGTTATGGATTTGGTTCCGCAAATTTTCAAGATTTGTGATCAAATTTCCTACAATTATGGTTCATTCCATCCACGAAATACATGCACAGCTTTATGTAATCGATCTGGCCAAGGCGAAACTATCCCATAAGTTAATGAATTGTCAAGTAAGAACAGGATGATTAAATACATGGGTCGATGTGGCAAGAGAAGGAATTAAAATTGCTTGGATCGAAGTAAGAATCTTACTGCTTTCTAGAGAATCAGATATTTTTATCAAATACAAAAAAAAAGATTTAATATGCTGATAAAATTCTGTGTTTTTATGACCAAAGATGAAGATTCACTTACAAATCCGGATACAATCTGAATGATTTTCCTAAAGCAGATTGAATTAGTTGTTAGTAATAAATATTAACTCTTTCCGTAACATGATAGACTAACTATATGAACTCATTCTCCCATAAAGTGAAAGTGGCTTTGACATGAAACAAACTCATGAACAAAAAATTATAAGACTCCTAAAAAACCTTTTGGGCAACCTAAAGCCGATAAAAGGTAGGAAATATTGTGTTAAACGAATTCATCAATCACGTTTTTTAGGGAACACAATCGTCATATTTATTATTATGTTTATCCTCCCTTTATTTAACTACGATTTTAATGACTTCACTCTATCTATCGCAGTTAGCTGAATTTACATAAAACCTCAAGATTAACCGTCGATTTCGACGGGGCTCTACTAGTTATTTGTATATTTTAAAATATTCAAAATTATTTTATAACACAAAAATACATTTTGTGAAGATTTTACTTCCAGAATTACAACGGCGAAACCCACACCTTAATAGCATGTTTCGTTCCGAAGTTACGATTATTTTTCCTTTTAAAATTCTAAATTAAAATCAATGACATTCCAGAGGTAAATTTAAATACCCAAGAACTACGTTGCGAATGAATGGCGTTCGGCGATAAGGGACCTTTAAACCGATAAGATAACGGAGCACCTCATTCGTGCGATATCTCTTTAATTTTTTAAAAACCTACTTCACTTATTGTCACTCATTGTATTTTTCTACAAAAGGACCTTTAATTTGATGTGCTTATCAACCTATGCTTGTCTCAGAGATTTTCTTCTGATTAAGGAGGTAACAGAACAAATTATTTTTTAACAAATCATCACTGAATTATTTTTTAAATAATATTTTATAACCAGTGAATTTGTCTACCCATGCTGCTCCGCAGCGTTGAAATAAATATCATATCCGAGAAATAATCAAACTTTTGATTGAGTAACGCAGTATTTTGAACTTAACCGATTCAACCGATCAATAGCTTAAATTAAAACCTATAATTTAGTGATTAGTTTATATCTAAAACATATAAAAACATAAGCAATACTGGAGCTATTGATTTTTAATCATAGAAACTCCTTATAAAAATAATTTTATATTTGTTGTTCACCTTGCGTTTGCTTGAAACTCGTCCGATTTGAATAACAATAGCTTAAACGAAAGCCGGTATTTCACTGAAGGTTCTTAGACCAAAATATTTAGGATTATATAACTATAACTGTTGAAATACATCTGAAATTAAAGTAAGAATTTGAAAATAAATCTAATTCACGTGTTTTGGTCGATTAATACAGTAGATAAAAATATATGGCTATGCTTGATGTAAAATCTGTGCGTACATACCTTCAATTCGAGACCTCAATCGTGAACATTGGTCTGGTGGAAGAGCCAAACGAACTCGGAAAAGAAAACCCAAACTTTTTAAAAGATATAAGATTTTGTACCTAGGGCCGAAAATGAGGTTTTGCTGGCTCGATATAGTTATGAAGTTCAAGACGAAGTCGAGAACTTAAAACTACCGAGAGCAGGAAAACCATTTCGGTCCGTGGTACGAACGCTATTTTTCACAGCACCAAACCCTATTACCACTATTCACCACAATAATAATGCAAAAGGATAGTCAACACAACTACAGCTTTGTGAAGAAATATTTGAGGAATCAGCAAAAATAATATTAAACTGTTGCTAGGCAGCAGTGACAATAAAACAAGTCTATTGCAATGCTATAGATACTGATTGTGTATTTAATATGCTTTTATGTTCTAAGAAAATAAGCGAACATCTTATTTTTAGCCCTAGGGATGTAAAAACCTGCTTGGCCCCCAAATGACGATGACAACTGGCATGGACAGCAATACGTAGCTTTCGGCCTCCAATAAACGTGTGTAAAACGGCTAAAAACATCGTAGTGTGTAAAATAGTATATTTAATTACTAGGACCGAAAGTGGCATTTTCCGGCGCGTGCTCAATTTTACGTGCAAGGCGAAGCCGAGAACGAGAATAATGGAGCAAGTGCCGAAAAATAACTTTCGGTCCGAGTTATGAACGATACTTTTCATCGCGATGCAAAAATACACAAACACAGAATAACAGACCTCAGTAATATTACAACTATTTTTTCCCCGATTAATTTTTAAAACGTAAAAATAAAAATAAAATATTCTAAAGGAAACCTACGTATTTTTTCTTAATATAATTTTTTTTAAATCAAAATAAAAGAATAAAACAACTTTTAACAATGCATACAGCTGATTCAAATCATTAAATTAAACCGTAACAAAACACTAGTGCGAGTAGTGAGTAAATGGAGAACTAATCGAGAGCGAGGGAAAGTAAATTTAGAGCGAGGGAAAATCAGCTGATCGATTTTCCCTCGCCCTAAATTAGAGCTTGGGAAATGACTACTTTTATTGATGTCAGCTGTTATCGAAAATAGTTACTTTCGTTACGGAGTGATGACAAAGTATGATCTGCCTAGTACCTATATAATATATACTTTTACTATGTTTTCTGGTTTTCCACCAAATTGAAAGCTATTTAACTGTTTGGAGGATTTAATTCATCACGTTGGTTGCAAGTAATATGCTAACGTAAAAGCTGTCTCAAAATAAGGGAAACAAAATCATACTGGACTGGACATCAACCACACATAAAATATGCGTCACTTTAAAAAAGAAAAGATGTTAACGTCCGTTTTCCAAAGGTAGGGGAATGAGGTAATGAATAAAGTTAGTTGAACCTCTGTTTGGTATCGCATTAATATTTCGTTGTGGAGATATGAAAAATGAAACGAAAGAACAATAATTCTCTCAAACCATCATTGCAGAACCTTCCAAGACAAAACAACGAGCAAGTAGAATTATACCGTTCAAACCAGGTACTCTACAGAAAATGTCCTCTAGTTCAATACATATGACACCAACAAGACACAAAATGCATATCTGGAGCACCTGATTGCGACCGCATGTCCCGCTCTTTACAACAAGCTTCGCACAGCACGAACAACCAACCCCCACCCTGCGGGAGACCTTGTTTATTTAGAGACAAAACAGAGAAGAGTCGTTAAACCTTGTAATTTCCGTGACATCTCGGCAATAAATATTTGTGGTTCCTGCAACCGTCCCAGGGAGGCGACACATGTAGACGTCCCACCGCGTTGGGACAATCTTCTAGGAACTTTACTTCACTTGCCCTGTTTAAAGACTCTATTCCCTATTGTCTCGGATGTTTCAATCCTCGGACACACCACCCACGGACCTGGTAGCTGGTTATTGATGACTCTGGAGCAACATCCCCACACTCCGCCCACCCACACTTCCCCGCAGGACGTTGGATAAATCAGAGTCTTCACAGCCGAATTCCAACGGCCTGACCACCGTGTCCATCCCAGGGGATGAGTGTAAACTGGGTGAAAACCTTTGGTCTAGTTCTACAGGTCTGCAGGGCGGTATGCTGAATTCCACGATGCCCACTTCAATCCAGTCAAGGCGTTCTTTGGTAGAAACTGCACTAGCGGATACCTTTCATTCGGTCTCTGTATCCTCAATAAATGGTTTTGGGGCCAGTCCTTGTAGTAAATAGTAACGTAGGCTACATTCTTGAATCCTCACAAATGCTTAAATTTTTCTTACAAATACTTTTTTGTGATGCCTCTCTGCAATTTTTCAAAGTTTTCAAACCATTGCATTCTTTTACGTAATTTTAAGAAGATGGCCAAAGCCTGAGGTCTTTTTACGATACAACGTTTAACATTTGGTTAGTAATATCTGTAATAGTTAGCCCGATGAAAATAGCTGGAGGATCTAGAATTGAACCAGCTATATTCAAATTTAAAGCTGAGCACAACTATTCACCCACCCCAACACTGTTCACGGAGCTTCGCTATCCCAGTCTCGGGGAAGATGATCAGCCAACACAAGATTGATTTTTGTCCTAGGACGCTAGGGACGAGCCCGGAATTGTTTTTCTTTATTACTTTAGGCTAAACCCACCAATGTATATAACCTAAGGGCTAAACCTAGGGGTTGCGGCATTATCACTTAAATAAAATCCATTGGAGATTTTGCGGGATTTGAACCTGGGAATTGAAGTCCCACGCTCTAACCACTAGACCAGCTCACTCACCTCAAACACGTGATAATAATGTATACAGTGATGCTTGCGGCATTTCTTTTCCAACTAAAAATGTGGCTTCAACGCACATTATTACCTTATGAAAAGTTTAAAACATCGAGATAACCTCTTTATAATTTCCAATACACCTTGATTTCCATAACATATCCGTAGGAACAAAAGCATAGTATCACGCAGTTTTGATGGCGTGCCAAAGTTAGAGTGAAGTATCGTATCGAATGTGTTTACGTATGTAGAATGATGTAAGTGTGGTGTGACCGACGCGCTCATAGGTCAGTGTGTTGTACAACCAGTACACGTCACTTAGTACGGCCTACCAGCTGGTGTACATGTACCCGATAACTATATAGCCCCGGTATAAACCTTATCTGTACACTACGTCCGTCAGAGTCTATAGGCTTTTAATAAATTCGACATAAAACCGAACGAGCTGACGCTGTTGGAATTTCGCTAAGTGGAGTAATAAAAAGATGGGAGTATCTAAAGGGTAAGTGTAAACAAGTAGACGGTACCGCTGTTGAGTTTGGCCGTTTAGATATGAAGTAATGGTACCCGTGTAGACAGTATTGTTATCTACGGCGCGGTGGACAGAAAACGACAAAAAGCCGAAGAACTGGAAAGCGGCGGAGTGGGCGCAGGCGGGAACTTTAATTGATGCGTCGGTCTTTGTTTTTGGTTAATACCTACACGGTTTCCCCATTAGACGAGGGGAGAATGAATGAACTGACACGTCGGTTATTGATCATTCCGGACCCTCTTATTACGACAAACAATTCGAAATTAAACTATAAGACGTGTCTGACCGGAGTCCAATTAGACTAGGCCGATGATCTACCCGCGTCACCCGACCACGGCCAGGTAATACATGCAAATTGTATGCGAAACTGAAAATGTCTCGCAGCTTTTATCGGGATTCGGTTTTGTAAGTGGGAATACATTAGATAAGAGAATTTCTCTTATCTGCAAACAATATGAGGAGCGTTGGTCTTTAAATTTCGGAATTACAGGACGTGTTAGTGCGTTTTTATCGGGACTGCAGGTGTGATTGTATAGGTATTCTCAAAGAAGGAAACAAGTACGGAAATTGTATTAAGTAATTCAATGTCTACTTCATTTGCCATTACTTATCACTTATCATACGTACCTTTTCTTTGGTATTATAATTAGAAAAATTACTTTTAAATTCGCTTTGTAACCGTAAAATAATGTTTGATGTAAAACGTCCTTTATGGCAAAAGTGTTTACACGAACGTCTTTGGTTAGGGACAAATCTAATTAGAACCTTTGAACGTTCTGGCATCAATATAGTCACTCCTGAAAACGGTAAAAATTTTTGGAAGAACTTAAACTGTACCGAATAACAGTATATTACATTAAACATAGGTTCAGGCTTCTTATGCACCTGTCGTTGGAGTTGCTGGAATTTACTAGGAGATCTAAAGGAAAAAGTAATGATTTACCCCAAATGTGAGAAATACTGAGAAATCTGTTAGTCTAGTAGTAAGGGCGTAGGGACAAGGGATCCACACAATTCCACAATCCACAATTGGCTCTTACTAATCGCCAATTATAAGTGATAATGAGGCAACCCGGTGGATTAAAAGCCACCTTAATACCCACAAAAAGTATAGATACATCGGTCGAGAAGTCAAGGAGGGCTGCCTTCTTTTCCATCTTTCCGGAGCTCTCCTAACACGTAAAGGTATATAATTCTTCTACACCGATCTAGTCTCGGAACTTAACTCCTGCAAACTATTGTGATTCTTCTAGCAATTTCAACCAACCTGTATGAACATTTAACTATATTACAGATAACATACGACAATGAGGGGTACTAACACCAGAACTCGAGCGGATTCAAATTTGAGCGGGTTGTAGCGGCCGAGCCGTCAATACTTAGGTAATGTTCCAAATACTTGTACCTGCCGTTGCGTCCTGCCCGTATCTCTGAATACCTAATGAAGAGGGAAGGACATTTAAGTCAGATCAGTCGAGCCTTTGGTGAGCCGCCGCCGTAGGTTACATCCTACACTGCCCCGCCCGTCGCAGCGGACCTGCATACTCACCGAATATACCAGTGTATGACGTCTTCAGTGCGATGTGGATTTAGGAAGAGGAAGAGTTTGAATTATTTCTAGTGAACATTATTTGAATCGAAATATAGTGTGCTTTGTGTTGACCATGGGTTTAAATCATAGAGGAAATAGTGTCAACGTTCAACTACTGTATTTGAGTGCACTTAAGCTGAGATAGAGAAATACTGCTAAGAACAGAAAACTAACATATAGTCCAGGAGCTGAGGGGGGTTGAGCATGCATGAAAGTAGTACGCAATGTTATTGCTGATTATTGTAATATGGACTGTGGTGATCAAAATTACGTATGTCGGCTATTTCAAAAGTGGTCGATAAGGTTGGTGGGAGGGGGCAAACATGGCGGTTTGCGCTATGCGTTAAAACGCTGATAGTTCGAAAACGGTAAAAGATAGAACATCGGTTAAAACGTCGTTGTAATCCTAAAAATGTGGACAACGATAATGGTCATTGGGTCCGAGGTCGTATCTCTATAAATAAACAAGTTATTGTATAAAATATGTAAAAATGGACTTTTCGTGTAGATTTTTTACCGAAAGTAGAATTAATTTGTGAGTGTCGCAAAGAAGTAATATAAAATATCTTTGCTGATAGTTATAATATGGACTGTGGTGATACAAAATACGCATGTCGCCTACTTTTCAGGTGGTCGAGAACTTAAGGGGAGGGGGGCAAAGATGGCGGAACGCGCTATACATCGAAATGACTGTAGCTCGAGAACGGTACGAGATAGGACATCGGTTAAAACGTAGTTTTAATCCAAAAAATATTACCAATAGAAAAGGTCATTGGGTAAAAAGTCGTATCTTAACTAATAAAAAAGTTATAACAATAATAAGTTTAACAAAATCTACATCGTACAGCTATTTTTTTCGAATATCGTATGGATTGTTGATAAATAATAGTGTAATTACTTAATTACTCGGCTAAATATTAACTAGATGCATTTTCTTATAAGAAAAAAAAAATATTATTACGAATACATATGGTTTAAAATGTAAAACACGGCCTCCAAACGCCTTGGGGTTCGTCCGTTAGGTTGCATTATAATTGCTGCTGTTTTTAAAATAATGATTGCTTGTATTTTGTATTTCATTATACACTGAGTATATAAATGAAATAATGATAAATAAATAATCAAACAAATAAGATAATAATTAAATATGAAATATAATATATAGTAGTTTAATTCAATTGTAAATATAAACACCATAAACTTTAAATTTCTTGACCGCTCTCATGCATTAATTATATATAGATGTATATACATTATTGTACCAAAGAAAATATTTACAATTTTTTATTTGTATTACAGGTGCTAAGAGAAATTAAAAAGGTACCTATTTAAATTCAACAAATAATATGAACAACCAGTGTAATTGTTATGGATAGAATGAAGAGATTTGCCGTATTTTTTATTATAAGGTATTTACTTTTGTAGTAATGTTTTTTTTATTTCATATAACTGAATTAAATAAGAATCTGTTACATAATCATATTGTAATATCCTACATCATTATAATAATTAAAATTGGATTTGTAGTGGTAGTCTGTATTATGCATTTGATTGCGGCGAAACCCCAAGTATTATATGTAGTTTGGAGGCCGTGTTTTACATTTTAAACCAAATGTATTCGTAATAATATATTTTTTTCTTATAAGAAAATGCATCTAGTTAATATTTAGCCGAGTAATTAAGTAATTACACTATTATTTATCAACAATCCATACGATTTTCGAAAAAAATAGCTGTACGATGTAGATTTTGTTAAACTTATTATTGTTATAACTTTTTTATTAGTTAAGATACGACTTTTTACCCAATGTCCTTTTCTATTGGTAATATTTTTTGGATTAAAACTACGTTTTAACCGATGTCCTATCTCGTACCGTTCTCGAGCTACAGTCATTTCGATGTATAGCGCGTTCCGCCATCTTTGCCCCCCTCCCCCCAAGTTCTCGACCACCTGAAAAGTAGGCGACATGCGTATTTTGTATCACCACAGTCCATATTACAACTATCAGCAAAAATATTTGATATTACTTCTTTGCGACACTCACAAATTAATTCTACTTTCGGTAAAAAATCTACACGAAAAGTCCATTTTTACATATTTTATACAATAACTTGTTTATTTATAGAGATACGACCTCGGACCCAATGACCATTATTGTTGTCCACATTTTTAGGATTACAACGACGTTTTAACCGATGTTCTATCTTTTACCGTTTTCGAACTATCAGCGTTTTAACGCATAGCGCAAACCGCCATGTTTGCCCCCTCCCCCCCACCTTATCGACCACTTTTGAAATAGGCGACATACGTAATTTTGATCACCACAGTCCATATTACAATAATCAGCAATAACATTGCGTACTACTTTCATGCATGCTCAACCCCCCTCAGCTCCTGGACTAATAGTGGGCAGTGGACAGATAATAATAATCTATAGACTGTGTATTCAGAAACAACTGATTTGATTCTACGAACTGGCTGACGGCATATTTTGACGCAATAAATTGTTGTTTGGGTAAATTACTCAATAATACCTTTGACTTCCAATAGTTCAGTATACATTAATCAGCTTTAGTAAGCTTCATAAAATAATTTAATTCTGTTAAATTATATTTGTTACTAGCTTATGTACCCGTGCTTTGCAACGGGAAGAGGACCTGAAATACCCCTCAGGGACCCTCAAGGACCCTCAACACATAAATTAGTACATATTATTTAATTTACAAATAAAATTGAGCATTTAAGATGGCAGACAAAACTAATGATTATCAAAACATAAAGGACGAAAAACAAATAATAGTAATACGGTATGTATTTCATTGCATGTATGATTTTACTCTTCAAAAATATCAAATAACAAAATAATATACAAATCAGTTCTTTTATTTAGTTCCATAGTCCATTGCCTTTACATTTTCACACTTACCAGTAAACAGAGTAACTCATAAGATATTTCATTGATTTTAGAAACAAAAGAACACTGTGTAGGACTACAGCTATTAAGTTTTATGGTATTTTCCTTAGTTTGATTTAATCAGTGGTGTAGCAAAACACAATTTACTAAATTTACCTAAATATAAAAAAAATCTATGTGAAGTGCATCAAGTTATGTTAAGTGTATCCACCATATGTTAAGCAGTTCGAATTTATAAACAAAAAATGCCTCCAAATTCATACAAACCATCTAACTTATACATTGTAATTTTCATACTGTTACCATGAAAACATTTCAATAACATTATTTTATAACTAAGACGCTTTAAAAAATCCAAAGCAGAGCTGGAGTTGATACAGCAACGGTTATAGAATCTTATTTTTTTCTATAATCATTGACATAGTTTTAGGATAAATAATGCATGATAAATATTTAGATTAAAATAAACCTACCTCAGTTATGGAAAATATTATATTTAATTTCTTTGATCAGCTGTCTGAAATTGTGAAATATGTAATTTAACATTTCTTATAGTTTACATTGAAATGTCAAAGCAAATGTAAACAAACATTATTAGTGTTCTCATCGCAGCCATGGAGAGAGACAAATCAATATTTACTTTTAAAATCCTCACCTAAGAACTTTAAAAGCCAAAGGAGCAAAGCCCACAGTCAGTATCAAAGTGTGAATAGTCCTATAATGGTCCTTGGTATGGTAGCTATAGTTTTGTAAAATTTAAGCCCAGTCGGTTTCTGTAGTTTTTGCGCCTATTGGTAATACACATACAGACAGACACCATTAGATTTTTATATAATAGTATGGATGACCTTAATAATAATTTATAAAAACGAATATTTCGGAAACACTAAGCCTGATTACCTTAATGTTTGTTTTACCATACGACTAATTGATCTAATTTATAAATACATTAAAATTAAACCTAATTATTAAATCCGTTGTTCAATCCGTCCCTCTATCATTTAAATCGAATTTTTATTAGTTTTAATTTAACCTGGTCGTGTGGATCATAAAATTATGGTACTTTTAGTTCCATTATTGGTACTAAAACCAAGGAAAGTGTTTATTGTTTGGCTGTTGAAAGTTTTTATTTTTAATAACCAATCTCAAAACCACCGCTTTATTTTTACGCTTACTATTGTTTCAAGAGGTAACGTTTAGTGAAATTCTCATAGTATAACTTGTAGTTTTCTAGGATTATTTTACCGCACCTTCAACATCTCAATAGGTGCTAGAACTCTTCCGGCTGACTGGTCTTTAGCTCATCTGCCGGACTTCTGCCTGAAGGAGGCGAGCCTAATTAGATTGTGAAGGCTAGCCTCATCACTCATCCCACCTCAACACCTAGCCAAGCCACTAGCCACTCACCTAGCCTGATGTTTACACTACATTGGCTCTGGAGCTGTCGGGGTAGCGGCGTCATTCGTCAATCTCCAGATAAATCTTTTGTCAATGGAGTTTTGAAAGGAAATTAAGTGAAATTTAATCAAATACTCAGCGAGTCTAGTTCCGTCAAAACTTACCACCTATGCTTTACTTATGGTGTCAATTTTTAAATCTTCATCTGGTGATTTCAGTTTTAATTACAAGTATATTTCAATTGTGTTAACTAGAAGCGGTCAATAGGCCTATAACCTAGACTACCTTTGAATCGTTGACGATGAACTAAGAAGTGTTCGTTTTAGAAGAAACAAAGCAATTTAGCGCTTTGAATTGTTTTTTTTCTTCAAGAATATTCCGAATAAAATGCCGTAATTTTATAAACCAAGCTCGACTCTGCTTCCTGCGCTTATAAAATAATATTCGATACTTTGTTTGGTAGAGTTTAACTACCTAATGCACCGATGAATTAGTTTCAATACAATTAGCAATGCATTGTAATTTAAACCGTACTCTATAAGGAGGTTTCTAGAGATTTTCAAACGAAACATGTTAATCACTAAAACCCAATAGTGTATTTTGCATCTCGGTCCAAAAACAGCAATGATCTGGTTGAGAGAAATAATTTTATAAGAAGTTCAAAACTTTAATATTGGCACGGTTAGTTAATTATTTTAAAAATAACTACTTATCTGTAGAATTTGAAGACATTAATTTATTAACATGCTGTTCATTAATTGATTTTGGAAATGCAAATTACGTTCCTAGTTACCGGTGAAAATGCCCTATCGGTTGAGTAATATGATCAAAGAAGATCAAGTAGAAAGTATATTTTTCAAAAGAGCTGTTGTCTTTTCCATGAATATGACATTTTGTTTGGATTGAAGTTCAAAATTTGACGAGTTTGTACAAATATCAGACGAAAAAGTTCACTGTCAAATATTGGAATAATTCACCTAATCTGGACCAATCCTGATTTTAAAAGGCTGTCTGTATTCATCATAAGTAAACTATACTCCTAGTTTATATGAATAGCCTATTTGACATAACATTTTATAAGTTTGTCTTTTTAATCTATTTATTTTTAATTTGTGTTTTGAGATGTTTGTATTTTTTCCATTTATTGTTTTTATTTAATTCTGGACGCCCTCTGTATTTATGGGATTTGAAGTATGGCGAAGTATCTTAAATTACAGCTTTTTATAAAAAAAATTCTGATCATTTTCTCATAATTCTGAAAGTTTTATTAGTATTTTTACTTTAAATATGTTATTTTTATTGTCTTAGCTTATGTTCTATAGCATAATTAGATTTTTTCCATGTTGGGTAAAAACATGACTTTAGATTACGTAGGAAACTCTTTTAACTTAACTTTATTTTCATTGGACTTAAGTTAATATACTTTTTATTGAATTTTACTGTACAATTGTTTTATTAATGAGCAATCAATGTTTAAAATGAGAAAATAAACAAATATTCTGTCACATTATATTCATATCACATTTATAATATTAGTAAGATGTAACTTAAACAAACGACATTTGTGGTAAAAAACTAAAAACAAACAAGAAAAATTAATACGAATTATTTATTGCCAATAATTGTTTTACATGATACAATGAAAGGAATTAAAATAAACAATTAATAAATAAATCACTTGGGCCCTTTAAAGAATACAACAAAAACCACCCCTAAAGGAGTTATAACTAAATGGAGAAAATATAGGACGTCTAAGGCAATGCCAGAATAGGTCCCATCTTTGCCAATAACTAATATAACAATCACCAGTCAGAAAAATTAATACAAATATATAAAAGACCGAATTGTCTACGAAAGATTAATTGTCTTTGTACAATACATAAAGATGTTAGCGCCAATGTCAAAATGTAAACCACTACGTCATAGTCAAACTTAAAAAACTACTATAGAAAATTCCTGCTCTTGAGAAAACCAGGGTAATTTTCCGATTATAAAATATCCATAAACAGATTCATGTGCACTCTTCCTCCTATACCGCTTAAAGTAACACTCCATAAACTGTTATGGGTGTGAGAATTTTACAGACGTGGTTAGCTTTTAACTTCTAACTTTTGTTCGAAAACTTGATTCTTTTTAACAGAACAAAACTTGTAATCCAAACTTGTTAGTATATATACACTCTGTCTCCATTGCTTTTAACACACGATAGCTATTTTATTTCAGATTAGATTAGTATATGATGAGTACTGCTGATCCTGGCAGTATGGTGTTAGTGATAATGCCATAGATTAAACATAAGCACATCCATGAACGTTTGTGGTTGTTGGTGTTGTACGTACAATGATTTCAAAGAATAATATAATCTACGTGATAAGAAGTACATCAGAAGAAAGAAATGTGTACAATTAAGTAAACAATAAGTTAACAATCATTGAAACATATGCTTTAAAATAAAATTAAAAAAAAAAATGGCAGTGAGTTAGCTACAGCTACATACTTTCAGTTTGAAGTTTCGTATATTTTATGTAAGACGGTTGATTGAATTCAGTAGTGTATTGTTTTCTATTTTTACACCAGGAAGAGAATAGGAAGAGACATGCAGTTAAATATCATTATTTAGAAAATTATTTAATAAAATAATTTATGAATTATTTCATTATTTAGAAAATTATTAATTATTTAGAAATTTCTTAAAGAGGTACTCATTAATGTGGTGTGGTGTAACATAAGCTTTAGATGCTTACTAAATATGAATTACTGTAACACGACATTTAAAACAACAATTTAACCTTGAAGTAAATACATCGATGCAATTTATTGTCTAATAAAGTAAAACCATTACAAAATTTATGCTCATGGTTTTTTGCGCTTTAAAATGTGTAAAAAAAAATGCGTTACATTTTAGCAAAGATACATTGGTTATATGTATAAAATTTTGTCTTAAAATCTTTGCAACTAACACCAATCTTAAAGTAAAAAAATTCTATTATTAAGGATATATTTCAAGTTGAATAATACACGGGAAATCTTAAGAACAAGTATTGTCTCATGTAATTTATATCCCCAAACTCATAAACACCTCTGAACACATCCAACTCCTAAAACCTCTTGATTCAAGCTTTGAAAAAAGAGAACAAGTCAAGATCGTCGGACGGTTTGTTGTTGGCTGGTTGGTATTTTAGGAGGCAATTCAACAGATGGCTCTGGTGTATGCGCGCCTTATTATCAAGTAGGCGTTAACATTTCAGCAAACAAATATGGCGCTAAAAACGACCGAAGATGACTTAATTTTGCGTAGGTGTTAAGGTTGCGTTAGTCTAACAGTTATACCACAAATTTTGGGGACCCATACACTCACAAACATGAATGCGGAGACTTTAAAATGTAAGAATAAAATGTAAAAGTGAAATACTCCAGACTAAACAATTCGATGTATTAAGGCGTTTAAGTTTGATTTCTGAATTCCAAGAGTGAATTTTAACGTTAATTGTTTTGTGTCTAGTCGTACATCTAGTCATGCTGCTCGAATGCAATTCTTGTGATTTTGCTAAATAAAAACGTACTTTAAAAAAATAATAGTACTAAAATACATCTCTAGTAAAATCCCTATAAAATATTAATTGGTACAAAAGTAAAGCTCACACTAAAATAAGAGAAAAAATGAGTAATTAGTGTAAATAATATAACAATAATGATGAGATACCTTTACTGTAATAGTACTATAATAGCCTACTTATACATTTAAAAAAATAGTTTTATAACTTCTTTTTTTATTTAACGTGTTTAACCTCTGAATATCTCATTGTATTTTTTTATATATTTTTTTCTTGGTACAAGGATTCGTCAGCATAAACACCAAGTATCAGCTTGATGAGCTAAGTCAGCATTAAATAATCTATATAGAATAAAGTCAAGTTTCTATAACTTGTAGCAATTTACACATATATAACCTTTAGATCATCATGACCAACAGTTAGTTAAAACACAGGATCAAAACGAAGATATAAATGTAAATTATGATCACTATTGGGGGGTTGAGATGATATGGTAAACTTTCCACCACAATTAAAAGATCCTTACCACGGTTAGTTATTTTTAATAAATATTGGGAAATTGTTACGCAATGGCAATGTTTCCATCTAATTTAAACTTCAAAAGAACAACTAGTTTGTAAATAAATAAAATAATCAGAAAACAGACTTTAGATAACGGCCGTGACATCCTCACACTAACGCGTAATCCGCAAGTACTATACAGGATAACTCTGGCAGTACTGAGGCAATTTTATACCTTTTATGGTTTGCTTCAGTGATCCAGAGACAAAAACTCTAATATGACGACATTTAGCGTTTGCCTTGCAGTTCTAAAACAATGCCACGATTAAAACGCAGCTCATACCGAACCGCAACAAAAGAACAAGTCGGTGAATATGTGAGCGTGATGCGAGCGTGCCACGCGCCCACACAGCCTATTGTTTGATTGTTGTATTGTCTGTTGGGCAACAATAGACAAAACTGAGGCTACGTGCGATAAGTAGACAGGGGAAATTGATTAGGAAAAACGAGACTGCGGTTTCTAAACGCACCTTGAATCACAATTGACGGGAGCTTAGACACGAATAGGTGTATATAGGGGTGACAGCGTTAATAATTGTGAATAGGGTTACTGGTTTAAATATTTGTTAATATATTTAAGGTAACACTTGTAAATCACTTCCAGAGTACCCGTCTTTCGTAGGGGTTGGCGTATTAGTATAAAATGCTTATTGCAGTTATACTCGTGCTTTGCGTTTGGAGTGGGAGGGGACACGATTTGAGAAGATTTGGTTCTTTTAATTTACGATATGCTATTGTGTAACACATCTACCATAGTGCACATAACACATCTACCAATAATGGTCTATAAATTTATCTAAACAAAATAGAGAAGAATAAATTACCAAATATTTGCACAATATCACAAATTATTTACAACATTTTTGTTGCTGCTTGGTTCAAAATAACTGTTGTCATAAATGAAAAAAATAGTGCTGCACCCTGTTGCACCTTATAACTTGTTAATGCTGTTGACTATTATAGAACCAACTTGTGTAGTTGAAACAGCTGGAAAAATTCTTTAATTCCTTATATGAATACTGGTAAGGTTAACAAGGGAATTTTCAGAGCCACTCCACTGGGGCGGGGCCCGAATGGATCTTTGATAAGAGTATATTTTCAGCTCAATCCGAACAGTAGTTACAACTTGATCGAACTTAAAACAAACAAACAAACACACAAACTTTCACATTTATAATATTAGTAAGATAAGGCTATGCTCAGTTCGCAAAACATACTTAATCATAAGCCCATTTTTGATTTACGTCGCGTACTATAACATAAAAAAGTGTTTCCCCTATTTGATCATAGATCGTGCTCGATATCCAACACAATAATACCTTCATATTTACTCCACATGTATCACCTTTTTAAAACACACATTACTCCCCCATGTAAAATAACGCATTACGTAGACAAAACTAGCATCGCGCTCACACGTAAGTACAATTAACCTCGTCCAAGTGCCCACCAGGGTGCACTGCGCAGCTCGCGATGTCTTAGCGCCTTTAATTCATCTTAGTTAAGGGTTGGTTTACAATTGTTTGCAAGTTTAACTGCGCTGGAGAGGGCGATTAAGGGGTGAGCATAACTCGAGCATTGCCTGGCTAATTGTCTACGGTATTTATGGTGTTACACGGCCATACACACGTGTCCCTGTAGTAGTTACTGCATACAATCTCTATACTGCAGAGTTACTGCATACACTCTCTATACTGCAGAGTTACTGCAGTGTACGAATAAAAGTTTATGTAAAAGGTTGATGATTGTTTTTTTACTGCTTTTTACGACAAAATCCCTAGAAGGTGACAAAATCTAAATAAATTATCTCAAAGATTGTATATAGATTCAGTAGGTGTGCTATACTTCTTTCAAATATATTATACGGTGATGCAGGAATTACAGCATTTTCCTAAATTGAAAGTCATGCCATGTTACCAGCACAAAACTTAGTAAAAAGACATTAATCATCGTCGACTTTCAGCACATAAGTTTCTTTAATACTTAATATATTATTCTCAATTAAAAAAAAATTATAAGACCATACTCAACTTACATCCCTTAGTTTATAAGAAAATACTTGATATCCAACTGATACTTAAGTATCAAATTACTCTACTTCAAACGCATGCGTGATCAAATTATTTCAAGACATCCTCCGTGTCTTCAACACAACCTAATGAATCTTAAGGTTGTGTTGATTCTCCAATACGTACTTAAACAGGTCACACTTGACTTACAAACTGTAAGATCATACTCGATTTTCAACACATTTCCAATCGTAAGTTTATACTTGAAATCCAACAAATACTTGATCAAAAGACGTTCATATTTAACACCTATCTTATTTTTTAAACGCTTACTACTGCGAGAATTTCACTGAACACTTAATTCACAAGGCAATACTGGGAATGAAACATCCATAAAGTTGTCTACGTCCAGGTTGATGACGTAGACAAGTCACGTGACCAGAGCAAGTGTCAAGCGTTCCCTTTATTGACGTTCCGATAATTATCTGAAGGATTACCGGAGAAAGCTGACTATTTCGGCAGACAGCTTGTCGTCGTTATATCTGGATTATTATAGAGGGTGAGAATCCTGTAGGACACCGTGCTTCCTGGACAGCCTGCAGGATTATTACAAGGATAATGGGAAAGTGACTGTGTAATTGTGTTGGGATTGGAATTGTAGTGTGTGTAATTATGGAAATGAGTCTACAATATATTTGTAGTGAGACGTGTTGTATTAGATAAGTTTGTACTTAACGTTATTTGTTTTAATCCAAGTGGTGCTCTCCGTACTAGAATAAGTTAGTATGAACACTAAATCCAACATAGTCAACCATGATTAGAGTTACACAGGGTGTGGCCCGTAGGTAAGTAAAAAAATATGGAGTAGGTTTAATAGGTCAACTTTAATAATTTAACTAAACTTTGTTAAATTGTGATTCTCTGCTAAATAGCAACGGTAAATACAATACGGTCCCTATATCAAGGTATGAACTGTTTAGCTGTTTTATACAGGATCGTGCATTCAACTGTGTAACTATTAGTGCATACCTACATCCCTACACATGAAGGTTCATGATTGGTTTGAGTTTATATTATCAATGGGATATATCTTTGTCTACATGTTCATTGGGTTCTTTCACAAAAAAGGTTCTTTTACAAAATTAATGTCCGATAGTAAGTTCAATTTGAACATGTAATCAAACCCCTGCAACATCTGATGTCTACAGACATTACCGATTACTTTATATCTAATATTGACATTTACAACCCCAGATGAATGGAGAAGGTGATTCACCCCTTGAGACACGTTAATCCTCCAGGAATAGAGTGAAGACCCAGACAGCTTGTCTCCGTCTGAGCTCCGTTATAACCACAGTTGGACTGGGATTACGTAGTCTAAGTCTATGTAGACTAAACAGGTGCGAAGGGGCCAATACACTACACCTGGCAACAGAACCAAACAGAACATTTCTATATAGATCTCTCTTGTCCGTACGATTACGGGACATGCGACGATTTTCGGATGCTCAGTTTAAAGTGAAAGAAGGGAGATTAAAAAATGTGGTTTATGTAAGATATTCAGGGCTCCTTTTATGAGGCTGTGTTCAAAATGTAACTTAAGTTCTTCTCTACACAACAATGTCAAAATATTATTTTACATCACTTTAGATGTAATTTTAACGCATTGTTTTTACTTTCTCTCCCTATACCATAGTATATGGAGAAAGTATTGTTTTCGTCAAAATTTTTGAGTTTGAGATTTGAATGGTTTTGGGCCCCCCTGGTTTTCGAAGTGATGTGTATGTGTCTATATGTTTGGATATGTACAGAACTACAGACTAAACCAATGGTCCGATTTTGATTAAATTTGTTATGTAGGTACTAACCCATGGTATCTCCAGGATTTTTTTCATTTGTGGAAATATTGATTTTAATGTTTATTTGTCCATTAAACCCAATAAAATAACGGGAAACCCTGATTTTCTCAAAAATGTCCAGAATGATTTTGAAAAAAATTTAGTATGTTGTAGCCCTTTTTAATTCTGAGCAAAGCGGTATAACTCCCATTTCTGTAAAAAGTACAGTTTCAAAGTTATTGTAAATTATGTTATTTTCCCATTAAAAACTCCATAAAATAATAAGACCAATAGGATTTTATAAAAAAGCCGGTTTTGATCAAAATTAATGTGTTATGATCCTTATAATTCTAAACGAAATAGTGCAATCCCCCATAGCTGTAACAATCACGGTTTAGAAGTTATTGCAACTTTTGTGCTTTTTCCCTATAAAATATCATAGTTAGCTCCATAGCTTACCTATGATAAAGGTTGTTGACAAGCTTATGGGAGAAAGTATGTGTCATATTGCTGATACAGTTTATTTCTTTTTTAAACGTACGCAGAGGGTGAAAGATCGGTACTCTGTCTCTAAGGATATTTCTTATAATATTTCCTATTAGCGAATTTCCCTATAGGGAAGTAGCTATTACCGTAGGTCTCATGGTAAGACCTAAGCCCGGGACCGATTTACTTTTTCATTTTGATGTCCCCAGAGGCCAAAAACACCATTCGTTCAAATTTTTATATATCTATATATATATATATATGTGTGTGTGTGTCCATCCGCACGATAACTTGAGTAATTTTTGTCCGATTTTGATAAAATTTGGTTTGAAGGTGTAAGGCGGGATAAACTTGAATGAGTTCGCGAACCAGCATGATCGGACTATGGGAACGGGGGTTTATGGGGGGTTTTATGGGGTAAAAATAGGTTTTTCCCATTTTTGACCCTAAAAACACGAAATTTCACAATTTATTTTTAAACCATTTTGTAGAGCTTAAAAAAACAAATAATTTAGTATATTGAAGCGTTATTATGCGCCTATTTGTTAGGGAGAAAATTTAAAAAAATTGTAATTTTAAAATTCCCATGTTATTCTTATGGAGAATAAGTCAACTGTTGTAGTTTGCTTGTTTATGAACATATTTTGATCGATTTTGGATAATACTTTTATTTCTTACTAAACTATTATCAATTTATAAAAAAAATCTTTTTTACCCTCCCTGTTGCAGCAAACCTAAGTACTCGTTAAACTTATTCTATTTAAATAGGAAATAAATGTGTTATTTTTATGGAGGCATTTTAGTGTAAATCCAATCAGGTAAGTGGAAATTCGCTTAGTCTGCAGGTTTGCTGCGGCGGGGGTATTCTTATAAATAAGAAATTACTAAAAACACCTTGGGGTGTATATGTTAGTTTTGCAACCACTTCTAAAGATGAAAAATGAATTTAAATTTTATCCAAAATCCACCTCAAACTTATTTTTCAAGAACTTCAAAACAATCTCACTCATCCCAATAAAAAAGTACAAATTTTACCACAAGAATAAAGATCTGAGACCAAAGTTTGTTATTAATAAACTCTCTTGAATTAAACACAATGTATAAAAACTCATTACCGATGGCTGAAATATACAAAAGGGAAAAGATTGTACCATAAACTGTAGGAAGACGCGGTGCAAGAAATGCGGTCTGTCGAATGTTTACGGGGCAATAAATACTGTCTGTAATTAAACTCAAATATTGGTCAGCTTTATGGACCATGGGCAGTAAATCTGTGGGGAACCGGTGATTGAATCTTGTTGATGGTTCAGTTATATGTCATATAGAATACTAGATGGTCATAAATCCTTGTATGACCTGGTACGGTATGGCAAATTGTGTTTAGTGCGGTGGTCAAAGTGTGGGACTTCAGGCGACAAGTCTTGGGTTCAAACCCTATCGATTGCCAATGTTTGGATAAACGAGGTCCCATGCATGTTAGTTTAGTAAAACGTAAATGTAGGTGAAATACATTTAAGTGAAACATGTAGACTTATTTTATTAATTTTTACTTTTACAGCTTTTTCGTCATTTCAGTTAAAAATGCCTTTACTTGTTTATATCAACTGAATAAAGTTGTTTTTTTACATAGTTACTAAAGCACTATACTACACGGCGTCATGTGAATAAAGATCGGTTGATGCAGTTTAGGATACAAAATACCTTTTGTAAAAAAAATATCTGGTTAACACGTTTTTCGTACAAACTTATTTTTTAGTTTCTCTTATTACCAGGATAGCAAGAACAGTATGAGCTCTTAACGTTCATTCATTAATGTTTACACAAATTATATTTATCTCTACATTATATAAGTTGCTTCTATTCAGCACTATTAATATACAAGGTGTCTCAAACTGATTACGGAAAAACGGCTTAACGTATAAGGATAAAATAAATTAATTTCCCACTAAATTGGCCCCAAGGAATAACGTAAAAATATTTTTAACTTTTTTTCTATACAGAGTGTGCAAAAACTTAGGGTCACTAGTTCGAATCTCGGAATTTTCAAAAGTAAACATATGTAATGTAATACATTATTTTAAAGGTATTTATTATCTTATTCCGTTTCAAAATGGCGGCAGTTTATTTGGAAAAATCAATATGTTTTTATACAGTAGGCCTACTCTGTGTTTCCTATACCAATTCACTTAGCCCTTCTCCGGTTGAATTTTCATACTTGTTATGAAATTAGCTTTACTCTGATATGCTACAAGTAAAGGATTTTTGAAATGACAAAAATTCCAAAGTTCCAATTCCATTTTTCAAAGTTTTCAAATAGAAACATGTGTCAAAAGTCACATCATTTTATAGTTTTTTTAATTCTGAACAACCTTGCAATTTACACTTACTTCGCATATCTTTTAGTTTTTGTGTAAATAACAAAAAACCCAATTTTCCTATATCAAATACATTTTATTTGGGTTTAATACTAAACATTATTTTCTGAAATGGGGCCATTAGTTTCCGTTTTCACCAAAATGTTTGTCTAACCTTTCAAATGATGTATAACAATACATATGTTAACTTTTGAAAATTCTTGCAATTTTGGTTTGCAAATTGCAATAGATAAATTCACATCAAGTGACAAAAATTAACAATTAGAGTCATTCATAGTTATTGTAAAATATAAGCTGTATGACACTATTAGTTGCACTTTTAAGATTATAATAATTAGGGCATACAACTATTAATACAAATGAAACTGATATTATTTTATTTATTATAGCTAATTATTATTAATTATCTCCCCACCATAAACCTTGAAAAGAACTAATTAAAAAGTGTAAAAAGCTATATTAAATACGTAATCGTTGCAACAATACACTAGTGTAAAACATTACATTTTAATTATTTCATGAAATGAATAGCCAGATATCCTATCAAAACTAATACATATACCATTCATAGGCATGATTTAAATCGTAAAAATAATTTGATGTTACTTGTAAAAACATGAAATTAATCGTACACAAGCTACAAGAATAACGTGTCTTACCTTACTATACTTTCTAATGTAATCAAACTGCACTAATTATTCATTACAATTGACGCACAACATGAATTAAGACCCCACTTTACTAAAGATAATTTGAAATAACTTAAAACACGACATTAATCAACGAAAGATAAGGAATAACTGGGCAACGCTTGTTACAAGACTGGAATGTTGTGTTGAATCACAACAATGAACAGCTGATTAGTTCGCAAGTGTGCCAACTTACAAACTTTACACCGACAACTTTTTATCCATGTTTATCTCTGTAAACCATTGTAACACTATGTTGTATTATGCTTTGCTTTAAGATTGTTTGTGAACAGGGTAGTAGTGATCATCGCGCACAGTTGCTTGAAAAAATTCAATAAATTATAATAATCATTTCACTAAATTAATTAAAACAAATAATAACCAATTGTTTAAAATCAAACTCTACAAAAACTATGTGAAGCTATAGTTTCTTTATGAGTCATACGTAATAGTAGACCTATATTTCTTCACTAGGACCAAAATTTAATCTTTTAAAAACGAGCTCAAGTGAAAATATGTTGAAAAGACAATTTTGATCAGAACGAAAAAAGGAATGTTTATAAACTATTGCTTATCCGAAAACGCTATTGAAATTCGATTTGACGGATAAATTTAATAAAAAAGGCATTAGTCTATGTGCTTGTTGTTAGTTTTTAAAACTGTTCATAGCCTACTACAGTATTTAACAGCAAGTTGAACTCCTAACGTTTATTTATTTAATGTTTACAAAAACTATAATTAAAACTAACTGTAACTAAGTTACAAAACTAACCTTTTGCCTGTCCCCTTTATCTTTGGGTATTTGATACATTCTGTCCTTTACTGTTTGGTTATAACACCAAAGGACAAGCAATAATTTACAACAAAACCATTTAATTTAGTTTAAATTGTCCACAGTTGTTGAAGTAGATAAGTGGAAGCAATAAGTGGTAAAGTGGGCACAAATATGCCCGTACCTTCTACTGTATTTAGTTTTTAAAATATCATCTGCCTGTTACTACTGTATTATAGACACAGGCCACCAACCTAAAATAAATAAATAAATAAACTATATATTGGTGTTGATGTGATGTAAGGCAAAGTACAGTATCGTGACATGGGCGAGCCGGGCAAGCAAATGGGGTTTTTGCAGTGAAAAAAAAAACTCAAATGGCTCTCGTACCAGTAAATCTTCAGTCCAAGACGCCACCACTGGGGGCTCGTGTATTGAGTAAAAATTAGCTACAGGGTGACAAATTACGTATAATGCAATACTATAAAATTTACCTCGTTGGAAATAATGTCACGTAGAATGGAATGAGCTGATCTGTCATCTATGTAGCTTTGCAACTGAAGAGCTGCATTTTTATTTGCCAGGACCAATTATTTGGTAATGATCAAGGACAGCTGGGCTCAGTTTTGGTCCATCAAAAAGCTGCTGACTTCTTCCAGGATCGAACTTCTCTTGTGTTCCAAAGCGTGTCTGGAGGTGTCGTACAAGACGTGTCTCTAGTAATAGCGTGTAATACGTGCCCACCACGTGACCGGAAGTCCACGTGCCGCCGACTGTACTTCCGCCGTTACAAGATCCTGGTCAACGCCATGCATATCAACTGTCTTGTGAATAGGAAAGAATAGAACCGACATCGGTCAGAGAGGTTGAACAACTCGAGGGAACAACAAATAACACTTGGAGACATCAAGAGGGCAAAATTAACTTGCATATCGTCTACGTAAGAAGAAGTCGGAACAGTGGAAGTTGGCGATGAAGTGAGAGAACCAAGATACACAAGAAGAAACCCATAATAAACAGTCCTCTTCTCTAGCGGAGATCGCGCCACTCATCCGACTCCATTCATACTTCAACACAAGAAATCTACCTGAATAGTATAAAAAGTGGCATCACTGTTAACAAATATATGTAAGCCTACCTGGAAAAAGTATATTCAACAGAGATGATTTACAGTTTTAACATTGGTTAAATATTGTAATGAGAAACAATTAGTAAACATCTACAACAGCGCTCTAAAAAAAACCAACAAAACCCCGGCCAGTGCCAACCTTAACATGCTCTAAAATCATCTATAAGGGAGACTAGAGTGTGTTTAATGTACCATTGTGGTAAAACCAAATTGCATACAAGAAAACTACCGGGATAAAAAGTGATAAAGGGCAAGAGAATACTCTACAACAAAAGCAAAAAAGAATACCCACTAAAGAAATACCACGGATTACTATGAAAAACAGTCCACGAACCAAAATATTTTGCTTCTACAAATCTCTAGATTATCTCAAACTTCGGCGAAAAGTACCATAAGTTGATTTGATGGTGCTCATGCATGACTCACGATTAAAATCATCACCATTTAATTAGCTTAAACAAATTTATCCAGCTTTCAGCTACAATTTACTACCATGGGTACCTTTGCGTACAGCACTAATAAAATTACTATTTGCTCTTTGCATATGCGACAGCTGTCTAGGGCGTGGTACACTTGTCCAATAGGTCATTGCAAAATACGCTGATGGGAAATCTACCAGCGTCATTTCATTAATTAAATCAGATAAAACAGCTGTTCAGTGGGCAAGCCTTATCATCGACCTCTGCCATTGGAATCTGCAAATGATAAGCAAACATTGTTTATTGTTTCCTGTTAATTATCCAACTAATGGCTGGAGCCTTGGTTTTTACGTTTTCCTGTTCATTTATTTATTGTGTCAACATTGTACATTGAGGTTTTAGTGATTGATGTGGTTTGATATGTTTTGCTAACTTTACAAATTATGTTGTCAACTATGTTGGCCAACGTAGCAGAACGAGGTCTGAGTTACTTTAGTGTTCGCCTGACAATCAAAACGTTGTCTGTTTGAGCTTGATTTAAGGATTTTTTTATTATTTGAAACTAGACACGATTGTTCTTTATCATTGCGCTTTTTATTAAAATTCTTGGCTATAGAAACAGCTGATCTTAGTCAGTAAGACACACACCCACTCTGTTCACAATGGTTATACACTCTCCTATATTCATATTTCGCTTCAAAGTACGTCGCTGAAGTGAAGTAGATAAGTGACAGACAAGGATCAGGGCAAGGCATAACGGACAAGAACAGCTGATCATGACAAACTACTTGAATGACTCAAGATGTTAAAGATATCCTACAGTAGAGCGTTGCTTGATTTTAGCTGAAAACAATAGGTTTCAAAATAGCAGTTTCAAAATAATTGCTGATCCAAAGAATCTGAGTTTGAAACTGCATATCAAGCTGAAAAGCTTTTTTACGGTTTGAATTCACGAATTCGAGTTACAAACATTTGTTTAATCCAAAAACAAATAATGTATTAAAATATTTTAAAATTTAAAATGTATATTTTTCATTAATACGAAATCATAATGCTACTGTTTATAAATACTTATATATTCATCTATTTATTTATTTTTAATATACTATATACAAATAAAAGGATGGCACTTAATTTAATCCCCGCAAAACCGTAATTGGAGTGAAGCAGTCTGGTTTTCTGCATTATCTTCTCCTCTCTCGTCTTTTGCATATTCATCCCTCATTGATTGGGCTGATTAATTCATTTGACCACACGCCTTGACCCGTCTCGCTCCTGCAGCTTCTCAATGTATCCAGTTATCCGCTAGGAGTCCAATAATATTATAAAACTTTAAACAAATGATCAATTAGTAGATGGGTACCAAGAGTAAATGTTTGACGCTTCTCAACACCTAGTATGTTTTAGACAATTTTATATTGTAATACAAGCACAATTTTATAAAGGTTAAAAATGTACTGTCAAATAGTGTATAAACATAACATCCTGTTATTCTCAGAGTGCAGGATGTCTCTGCAGGTTGCTAAATATCTGCGCAATCTATACCGCAGCCAATTATTCTTTGAGTGCATGATACCTCTGAAGTCCATACAAGAGCCAGTTATTCTTCGAGTGCTGATTATCTCTGCAGTCCATACCACAGCCAGTTATTCTTTGAGTGCTGATTATCTCTGCAGTCTATATCATAGCTATCCAGTTATTATTTGAGTGCTAAATATCTCTGCAGTATATATCATAGCTATCCAGTTATTCTTCGAGTGCTGATTATCTCTGCAGTCCATACCACAGCCAATTATTCTTTGAGTGCTGAATATCTCTGCAGTCTATACCATAGCTATCCAGTTATTCTTTGAGTGCTGAATATCTCTGCAGTCTATATCATAGCTATCCAGTTATTCTTTGAGTGCTGAATATCTCTGCAGTCTATATCATAGCTATCCAGTTATTCTTTGAGTGCTGAATATCTCTGCAGTATATATCATGGCTATCCAGTTATTATTTGAGTGCTGAATATCTCTGCTTTCAATAACAGAGCCAACTATTCTTTTGCTGTATACCTCTGAAGTCCATACAAGAGCCAGTTATTATTTGAGTGCTGAATATCTCTGCAGTCCATACCACAGCTAGTTATTCTTGAGTGTTAGCTATCCAGTTATTCTTTTGAGTGCTGAATATCTCTGCAGTCTATATCATAGCTATCCAGTTATTCTTTGAGAGCCGAATAACTCTGCGGTCTATACCATGGCTATCCAGTTATTCTTTGAGTGCTGAATATCTCTGCTTTCTATACCAGAGCCAACTATTCTTTTGCTGTATACCTCTGAAGTTCATACAAGAGCCAGTTATTATTTGAGTGCTGAATATCTCTGCAGTCCATACCACAGCCAGTTATTCTTGAGTGTTAGCTATCCAGTTATTCTTTTGAGTGCTGAATATCTCTGCAGTATATGTCATAGTTATCCAGTTATTCTTTGAGTGCTGGATATCTCTGCAGTCCATACCGCAGCCAGTTACTCTTTGAGTGCGGGATATCTCTGCAGTCCATACCACAGCCAGTTATTCTTGAGTGTTAGCTATCCAGTTATTCTTTTGAGTGCTGAATATCTCTGCAGTATATATCATAGCTATCCAGTTACTCTTTGAGTGCTGGATATCTCTCCAGTCTATACCATAGCTATCCCGTACGTCTGTTATGACGGATATCCCCTACCTGGCCGTATGAATGGTCGGAACCCCCGCGACTCAGAACCACATATAAATCGCACAACTCCCCCATAACTCCGTCGATCCCATCGTCTAACACCGCAACAATTTATTAATATTCATACCTCGGTTGTAAACATTTCGTCAAACCGCGCAGTTTATAGGCGAGACGCCGGGCTTGAGAACCTACCTCCTATATCTATCTCAATTATAATCCTGTTCCATATCATCTGCATACGCACGCCCACACGGGGATTTACAACACACCGAGCGCACCGGGGGACAACAGAGCTGGAGAACAAGTTAGATAGGGGCTTTGGCCCACGAGGCTCGGGTTCGATTCCTGCTGAACACATAACTTAAGTTTAATATTGAATTGTTATGTTTTCATATTTATCGTCCCTTTGAATTTGTAGAAGAAAATTGGATCCTTGTGTGACCTTGAGGATGAAAACTATTCTGAATGACATGCTATAATTCATGTGTGTGTATTTACATTATAAATGTTACAGTGATATTTTTTCTAGAGGATGAAGCTTAGCCACCTTAGTACTTAACTCTTTGACTACCAAGGCAATAAAAGCATGTGATCCTCTAAAATGTTATGTCAGGTCTAAGTAGGGTTGGAGTTTAGTATATGATTTTTCTATTTATCTTGGTAAATATATAATAATATTGGTTGTGCTGCTTGTCAAAGCCAGGCTCTGTACTAGTTCATTTAACTATACGATGTTTAAAAAATTAACTTTGTTTAAATATCCCTCAGTATAAAGCATGTTTTTTTCTTTTATAGCCTAAACCGAACTTTTTCACAAACAATATATGGTTGCCAACTATTTTACATGGTGGATGAGTTCCTTAATAACAATGATTGGATACGTGTTCGGCTGATGTGGGTTTCTGGATCCATTAAATACAATTTTAACTATAGATTTTATGTAAGTTATTAATTATTCATACCATATACAGTATTATTTATGTTACAAAATGTATTTAGTTTCCTAATAATTAGGTAGGATATAATGTAATATCATATTACACATACATTATAATTATTCCCGAAAAACCAATTAACATATTACTAATATGTTAATTTATTTTTTGGTAAAAAGATACAAGAAAATAAAGACCATTTATTGGACATAATAAACTTAATAATAATAAACTGCGGCTAAACAATGGTTAATAATATTTTGAACATAGAAACAAACTATAGAGAAGTAAACAAGGAACTAACAAGAAAATCAGATTTATGATGCAACCAGTATATTATAAGCAGATATAAATCTTTTAGCAGTTTTAACATATCACAGAACACCGTAGATAACGGACATAACAGTTAAAAATTTATTTCGTTTACACAATGAATTACTACAATACCTAATACTACAATAGCAATATATAAGTGTTGTTTCTCATCATGATCAATGGATTGTTTACACCGAAGAAAACGTCGGCTAAGCTTGTTGTGTAGAAATATTGGCCAAGTTGTAGATTAATTTCGCTGAATTATCTGTGGTAGAAGTAGTGTTCCGCTCAGGAAATGTGCTAAAAGCGGGGTCCAGATATTTATCGCTGTCTTTCTGTAAACAGCTTCACAGGCCTTATAAGCTGGTTAATTGAAGATAGCAACAAATTACGTCAACCAGGTTTACAGAATTGTCTAAGTAAGGTTTTCAAAAATAATTGTAAGAGTTAAATTACATTATGCGAGTTGACTTCATTTAGGTATTATTTGGTAATATAATGGACCATAATGGACCCACGTAACAGGAACGATTTTTAACATCCCCGCTTCTTATCTCCCAATTTATAACTCCCCTAAATCTGTTCTACATAGTATATTTGATGTTATAGATAGTAATAGTTGTACTTAATTCTATTCTCAAGTAACCTATCTTACTAATATTATAAATGTGAAAGTTTGTGTGTTTGTTTGTTTGTTTGAAGTTCAATCACGCATTAACTACTGGTTGGATTGGGCTGAAATTTGGTATGGTGATAGCTCACATTCCCGATTAACATATAGACATATTCTTATCTCAAAAATCCCTTCGGGCTCCACCCCAGTGGCTCTGTAGTTCCCCATGTTAACCTTATGAGTATTCATATTTAAAAGGAATTAAAGAATTTTGTCAGCTGTTTCAATAACACAAGTTGGTTCTATGAAGTTAAATAGCATTAAAAAGTTATAGGGTTACCAACAGGGTGCAGCACTATTAATATTTTTTGTATTTATGACAACAGCTAATTTGAACCAACTAGCAACACAAAGCTGTCATATACAATGAGAACTTTCCCTTTTTCTATTGTTTAGGTGCAGTGGTAGAACATTAAGGCTATGATAGATGTGCTATACTACAGCATACCTAGAATTAAAAGAACAAAATCTTCTTAAACTGTGTCCTCTCCCATTGCAAACGCAAAGCCAACTGCATTAATTATTTTGTATATACGCCAACCCCGTACGAAGGACGGGTACTCTGCTAGTATATATCTATTTCATTCTGCTATTAGACTTTGTAGAATTAACAATTATTTTTATTGAACAAAGGTAAAACTCTTAAACTAACAAAGTACAATTCATATGTGCAAAACGCAGTTTAAAAATTAAGTGGCATAGAAAATGTATTTCCCTACAAAACATGATTATTGATTTTGAAAACTGTAAATAAATGAACGTAGAGCATCTAAAAATGAATTAATTTTGATTTAACGCTTGTCGACTAAATTCTTCCCTGTTACTTAAAAACACATTTTATTGTGTAATTTCCTCTTTGGTATATTACCAGAAAACAAGAAAATTTAGCAAATAACTCATTGGTCGTGATAGTTTTCAAGTTCGTGATGTACTAGATATAAACGGTAAAATAATCACGCACTTTACAAGAGTCGGACAAAAGTTTTACACCATACAACTGGTTCAAACGGAAGTTAAATCGATAGGATTTGAATGTAAACTATAATACACACTATTATATTTATTTTGTACATGAAAAGTAGTCCACTGAGTAGAGGCATTGTTATAATAGAACTGCAATATTTATACAACCTCCAGGTTTAAGCTGTAGTTAAGTTGGCAATATCAACGACGTTTGCATCGTCCTTTGTTTGCAATACTTTCTTATATTGAGTTGTTTGATTAGGGAAGCTGCAGTACGATTGCAACGCCAAATATGAATTTCCACTAAGGACTTCTTATAGACACTTGACAGATACAGAATGCTTTGGAATGATATGTGGAATGAAGTAAGAAACGCCTAAGGAAACTTCGTGTGGCTTCGAAACTAGTAGACCAACGAAGGTGGAAAAACTTGAATAGAATTTAGTTAAAGTAAAAACCTAAGTTGGTTTCCAACGTCTTCCAGAATAAATAAATAATCAGGGCGTTTTACATCGAGTAAACGTATTTTTTTTCAATTACTTACTCAATAATCGGATGCATAATTTAAGATAAATCACAGGATGAGTTCAGAATAAAACACATTACAGGTATAGAATTGTTACCCGTTCAACAATGTTTATTGACTACTATTACGGTTTTATTTATATTCCTGTAAGTTTTGCAGAAATTTTGTTATGCAAATTAATTGGGGAGTTTGACAGTTAAACTGCACCAAAAGCTTCTTGAAACTAAAATCACTGAATGTTCAATCTCGGAAAGAATTTGATTTTTTTCATCTAAAGTTCAATTGCATTTAAAGTATACATTCGTAAACATTATGAATATCAATGAATATGTATGAGGGAAATGTAAAAGGGATCCTTCACTATACACTATAAGTCTCTGTGCACTTTCACAAATTCATATTTTCACTCCTTAAACCGTGGATACACAATCGTGTTGACTTTATTATCTAAATCCAAGCCCAAGTTCAAGTCAAATCCATAATATATTTTTATTTTAACCTTCCACCAGCAGCTATAAAATAAATATAATCCAACACATTTTTATCATTATCAAACTGGAAGGGTAACTGATTGTAAGCTACTACAACTTTTGTATCCCCATCAGTATGATAGTTTCAACATCTTATAGAGGAAATAGAACTTCAGCGGTTGGACAATCTATGAAATGTTCATTTAATTATGTTCTCTTTAAGTAAAATACTGGCTACACTTGTTCTTACAAATCGTATCTACTAGTATCCAAAGACAATTGTCTCATGTCATTTTTCAGTAACATAGAATAGACAAGACAACTAATAAAATGACAATATTATATACTGTATCTTGTCCTTGATCACAGTGTCTAATGGGAGTGATTTAACTGTGTCTGAACTGTGATTATTGTTTGATAAGCAAGAATGCAGCAAACAGCTGATTAGTTTAGTGTTCTATGTAAACACAGTAGATTCCCAAGCAACTTAAATGTCTATTAACCTACCCGTGGTAAAAGGGAAAGTTAAACACGTTAGAAAAACCAACCTCACTACAAACCGTGCTAAAACGATAGAACAAAGACGCAATTAAGGACAATTCTCCCGGAGTTGTTACAATAATAGTAACAGTTACGCTAACAGCCGTTGCAACAGAAACTTCTTCATTAGGCGAGACTTGGAAAATGCCTCGGAAATAATAGCAGTCTAATAACCATCGGACGTGGCTTGTAATCGGCTGTTATGTTCCTTTTGTAAGTCAGCTGTCACCGTCTGGACCAATAGCATCGCGAGAAGATCACCTTGAAGCGAGATCTGACCAATGAGGGACCAGCACCGCCCATCACGACAGACGCTATTTAAATAATCAATGAGCAATGCGATGAACTCTGTCGTCTTTGATGGATAGACCTACTTTGCCGCTTGAGGACGCACGGTTAGGTCCCGAGTGTGCGGTTTAGCGGGGTCTTGCTTAGATTTTTATTCAGTTCTGATCGTGTGAACTCTATACAACGAGTTTTGCTGTCGTTACAAAATTACCTGTAGAACGGTTCCGTCGGACCGTGGCATTCCTGTGTTTCAAGATCAAATTAAGATGTTTATTTGATTTAAATATTTTTACACGCATATTCTTTTTTAGTTTTAGGATAATCGTAGCTTAAATAGCCCTAAGGCGACTTAAACCACTTAAACCTACTACAGGTATTGCTGCCCAAAGAATCACGGAACTTACTTAGGGAAAACAATAGCGTCCAGGCACCCCTCGTCTCTTTATGATCAAATCTTGAAAGGCCACAGTGTTCTACTTCAACTTGAAAACTACCTGTGAACAATACCATCGGTATGAAAAAAAGTTATTGCAAGTTTTAAGAGAGATGTAGATAAAACCAAGAAAAGAAGCAGGAAAGCTTTAAAAATTCAGAGAAAAAGACCAATAAATAGGTGGTGATACCAGAGGTTCTGTAGGCACTATTGCAATATTTGGTAAAATAAGATTTGCCAAAGTAATGATTTAAAATTTTTCTATAACACAAATCGGGCGACATCCTATTTCAATTCCTATTCCTATTTCAAATTCACCATGCCTAACACACACACACACATATATATATATATACAAGACATCATTTACGTTCCTGTTCCTGCAATTTTAATAGATGAATACATGTTCAACTAAATTAGCTTAAAATAGCACACAATAAATGTTGAATGTGAGAGTGACTGCATTTTGCAATTCCACACAGTCTACAGAAATATACTTACTAATCTATATTAAATCTAATTTCAGACGATACTATTTTGATCGTTTGATATTATGTACAATAACAATTCAAATTATTACACATTTCATAACAATTTGGATTGTTCTTTTTTAAGCTCTTTAAATTTCGAACGATGGAGAAAACAGATACACCACGCAGTAAAAATATATACAGCACAGTTTCCAAACTGTTACTGTTATAACCTTTTATATTCGTACAAAATATTTGATAAATAAACGTGTGCAAGTGCTTTCAGTAGTACTTTTTCGGTAGTCCAACAATGCGAATGAATATTTAGCTACGAACCCGTACCAAATGCTTTAAAGTCTACTACTCAATTGGGTTTTAAACACGATCACCACAAGTGATACGAGTTATTAATTTAGAAAGTTAAATCCTTTTATGCTTCAATTGTGTAAAAAAAACTACCAACTGTTTTTATCTACTTCTGTTTTTATAAGTCACTATCATACCAGAAATATGCATGCAGTTAGGATTAAAGGTCTTGAAATGTCTAAAATCAATAATAGACCAAATGGTCGCACGATAAAAACTTGTCATCTCCTAGTTGGACGACAATTTAAGCGGGAAACGGCACAAATGGCGCGACGCGACTCGCCATGGAGTAACGATGATTGACAATAATTAGCCAGACAGAGACAGATGATAAATCAGGTGAGTCCGTGGTTTGCCGCTAGGTCGCAGCACTCTCCAGAGTCGCACAGTGCTTCTGTCTCGCTCGCACCTATATCTACGCTCTCCCTTTCACACGTGGAGTTCTTTTTGAGGCGTAACATAACCTCAACTTTTAGGTTATAAAATGTAGTCAATATGTGGTTAGATATTATATAAACAATGGAAATTTGGCAAAAGGTTAGGTTACTGAATTATGTCCACAAATGAACTTTCGAGTTTGTTTTTATTTTTTTATAATCAGCGATCGCCCGGTCAGTATTGTATGAATTCGAATATCAATATTTTTATTTGTTTGAGTTTAAGTTTAAAGCTTTCATGATACAAGGATTAGATTGAGGAACAGTTGTGTAAAGCTTACTTGAATTGTGATACAAGTTTTGTTTTCCACTGTTGTATTTATAAAGTTGCATTCATAAACTATCTTTATTCCTTGTATCATAAGAATGGACATCTGCATTTGTGAAACTGATCAATATAAATATAGAGTATTTATTGTATACGTGAAGAGAATAAAAAGTGAAAGCACCTATTTTGACAAACAATGGTTTACAAAAGGCTGAATTTCGAACACGGTACACCACAGGTCTACATAATTGATTTTTTAAATAAACCCTTTATTACAATTTCTTTTAAAATCCATAGAGTATAGACCTAAGAATTTTTATCTCAGCAGAATAAATAGTCAACGACACAGTCCCATAATACAAGTAATACAGGTGCAATTCCTGAGAATGAATCCCTAGACATTAGACAAAGTTTGTAAAATAAACATAACGGAATAGGATTTAATGTGTTATGAGTTTTAATGCCCCAGACACTCGAATGATATAACAAATATGTGAGTTGTTTATGTAAAGGTCAATATTATGCAATATACAATATAACGTAATGTACAACTATAATATCTTGTATGGAAAAGTGAATACTGTTAACAATATTTTGTTCTGTAGATAATGAACAATTTATATAAGAGGATGTTATTTCTGTCATGTTGTTTTATTGCTATTTTGCTGACACTGCCATAATTAAAATGCAGCCAACTATAGCAAAAATACGAGAGACGCATTTTGGTCACTCAAACGTTCAAAAAACATACATTTAAAATACAACAGATATTACAAAAGAGCACAGACATGAAAATCCAAAACCAAACGTTTAAAGAAGTTAAGCTGCAATATACCAACTCGAAAGTGTTGAAAACCATATAAAACTTATTGATACTAATGAATTAGTTCATCCCGCAGATCTTGTTAAAAGCTTAGTTTGCCTCGTCAATCCACTAATCAGCTGTTAACTAGCCAATTCTACAACCATTGTTGTCATGCAAGATGATCCTTGCACATGCACTTGCACCAAGGCTAATTATGGAAGCCATAAAGACTTTGTTTGACTTATGGTGCCAATCAGTGCCTTATTAGGTTTATTTATGAGCTCTTTGTTGAGTCGAATTGCTCCGTTGGAGGTTGTATTGCTATTACTCATAAATGCACTGTGTTGTTTTATTGTGTGTTGTAGATCTTCTGTGGTCTATGGGAGGATGTGGTGGGTTTATATGGTGTTTATTGAATGCAATATAAGCATCTTACCAAGGTAAGATTGCTCTTTGGAATAAAATAAAGAATTTGTTGTGGTTAGTATTTATAAAAAAGTATACAGGAAGATCTACAAATCAGAAAAAGTTTTCGTTGTGGAACATTTCTGTAACTTTTTTACCTTCAGCTTAATGGGTCTGTATCACCCGAAAACGATCCCACAGTCGGAAAAAATTTTGATTGGCCGGATTTGAACAAATATTATGGGGTAAATAGGGTAAATATTGAATTATTATCCCAAATAATTTGACGAGACGTGTCAAATTTGTAACTGTTAAAAGGGAGAAAACCGATATCATGCGAACTAGTATAAACAGTAAATAAGCTGCACACTTTTTAAACACTAAATTTATTAAGGGAAACACAAATAAACATAAATTATTATTATCATTATCAATTGAGATGAGCGTATTTTAACCTAAATATGAGTTTAGGATGAGTGAGATGATCTGTATGGATGAGTTAATAACTAGACTTGCTGTTTCATTTCTATACTTGAATACTTAAATACTTGTTGTCTTAATCTTTGACCGAAGTATATCGGATAGATTGCGTCGTTATACTAATATTTACAAAATTATTATATACAAAACTTGCTTTACAAAGTATCATACAACTTAAAAACTTAAAACTTGAAACTTAGGCTGTGGTAAGCGTGTCTGTTTCTCAACCTGGCATATATAAGTTTACTAACAAAATGTTAATTATAAACTGATTATACCAATAGTTTTACAACCAACTAATCAACGAGATAAGGATTCAAAAGATAACTATGTCGTCCTTCAAATCCACTGTAGAGAAGAGTTACACACCTAGCCAAAGAAATCAAACTGAACAGTACAGTACCACTACAAAAAGGTAAGGTACCATTGAGTTTGCTAACATTATTTTTGTTAAATTCAACTAGCTGTGTAGTAGATTAATAATTAAAACAATTATAATAATTTTATTAATATGTAAAAATAACAAATGAGAGATCATTAATGATACAAATTATGGATTTTTAAAGTTATAATTAATATTTAATATTTAATTCAAAAAACTCCACCTTCAAACTTAGGACAGCCTCGGGACGCAAGCCTGAGGATTTTTGAAGAGCTTACATAGGAATTAAATACCTACGTTAGCAGGGTTTAATATCTAATCTCCTAAGTGAAATATTTTCAATTGGTTCATAAGTTGTCTTTTTTCAACCACTCGGAATAAATTGATACACAAAAATAAAGGTAGGTGCAAAAACTCAATAAAATAACTGAAATATTAACTTTAACAAATTTAAACATAAACTCCCAGCTATTTAGAAACCTGTTTTCATCTCAAAATATAATGCTCCGTACACTTTACTGGGTGTTATGGAACTACATTTCTAAAATTTCCGTCGGAATGGCGGCTACAAGAAACGCTTTATAAACCTACATTACACCCGCCGAGGTGACTTAGGAATCGCTATAGCGCCGAGGGCAATAAAAGAGCCTTAATTAAAAGGCGCGCCGGCGTGTAGAGCGCTTTAACGTCTCACCGGCGCTACAACTTAATCATTTTATGACCCTTGGAGCGCCTCGACTGTGGGCGGAGACCTGGAGGTGCGCGATAGAGAGGGTGTGATGTGTATGCTTGGGGTTGTGGCAAAGCGAAGTGTTATCTTGTTAAAAAACACACGATCATTTCCAGAAGTGTTTAGAAACATTAATAACATACGTGTAAGTCTGGGTGTGGAAAATTAACTAAGCTGTCACTTGTTATGACGTTGTAAAGCAAATCTGCGATAGTAATTAAAACAAAGCCTTCGTTAGCTTTAGACAATTTTACATTGTATAGCAAACGTCAATAATATGTATAGAATACAAGCAATATAGGAATCTAAGTAATTGTAAATACTAAGGAACATGGGTCATAGATCAATAAAATTCATGCGTAACAATATATTGACTGCGGTTTCGTAATTTTGTATTCTCCTATACAAATGTGTAAGACTTAATAAAATGTATTACATATACCTAATGAGACTATTAATCATTTCGATGGTAAAAACAATAAAGTTAAATGCAGAATTTGCTATTTATTCAATACTGTATTTGAAAATGTATTGTCCATTAATATGGTCAGTTAGCTATGTTGAAAACAAACACAATACAAGAATATCAAAACTAATTGATAAAGAAAAATCCGCTGGGATGTAACATAATACCCCCGCCGCAGCAAACCTGCCGACTAAGCGAATTTCCATTTGTCTGAATTGATTTTCAGTTAAATATATTTTAATAACATTAGGTTTAACGAGTACCTAGGTTTGCTGCTACAAGGAAACTAATAAAGTGTGTTTTTGAGTAAAATATTGATAGCTTAGTACAAAATAAATAAATTTGCCAAGTTTGATCAAAATATATTCATAAACAAGCAAACTACAACATTTGACAATATTCTCCATAAGAATAACATGGGAATTTTAAACTTACAATTTGTTTAATTTTATCCGTTACTAATAATCGAACAAAAATACTTTTATATACTAAATTATTTGTTTTTTTAAGCTCTTTAAAAAGGTCTAAAGAGAAATTGGGAAATTTTGTGTTTTGAGGGTCAAAAGTGAGAAAAACCAATTTTTACCCCATAAAACCCCCCGTAAAGCCCCGTTCCCATGGTCCGATCGTGCTGGTTCGCGAACTCATTCAAGTTTATCCCGCTTTACACCTTTAAACCAAATTTCATCAAAATCGGACAAAAATTACTCAAGTTATCGCGTTCACGGACGTATATATATATATATATGTCTATATATATATATATATATATATATATATATATATATATATATATATATATATATATACATATATAAAAATTTGAACGAATAGTGTTTTTGGCCTCTGGGGACATCAAAATGAAAAAGTAAATCGGTCCCGGGTCTAGGTCTTACCGTGCCACCTACGGTAATAGCTACTTCCCTATAGGGAAATTCGCTAAAAAGATGTCCAGCTCATACTAAAGCTGGATTATTTACATCTAATTGCAGTACTTACTGATTACGTTACTTCTATGTTATTCAGTAAAAAAGTATTTTAAAACCAAACTACGTCTTAACAAAAACAAACTTCGTCGTTAAAATTAGTACAGAAATCAGTAATACAAACTCGAAATCTGGACTACCAATTTTACGAAATAAAAATATAACTTTACTATTTTAAGTTTCGCTATGAATTAAATTAGGATTTTAAATTTAATATAGGCAACTTATTCATAACGCAGTTGACTACAGCCTAATTTCGAGTAACATGATATTTTGTCGCAGAACTAAAACAACTTGATACAATTTTCAGTTCTTTTTCCGTAGTTGTATAATGTGCACTAAAATTATTATAGTGATAAGAAGACATGATATGAGATGTGTAATGTGTATGTTTATTTGCTGAAGTAAGCTACATAAAGCCGTATTTGAAGTTACCAACACAAAGAAGCAGAGCCTTCGTAAAACAAACGAGCTGATGGGAAAACTTATTATCAGACAATATACCATGTTTATGGCAATATTTATGGGTTAATTGTACAACTTCTTGATCAGCATCGTACGTGTTATTAAATTAAATAAAAAAACAAAAAGATATACGTCTAATAACACTGGTAATAATATATTTACACTTATACTGTTTACTCACAAGACGGTAAATACATATAAAAGGCGGTAAGTGGTGATCGATTTTGATTGGACTCTCCAATCATCACCAGACCTACTCAGACCTATCATCATTGTTCACCTATTGGGTTTCATGATGATCCGAGTGTCCAATCGAAATCGATCACCACTTACCACCTTCATATGTATTCTCCGTATTGTGAATCAACAGTATAAGTGTAATTATATTATTACTGGTGTTATTAGACGTATATATTTTTTCGGGTTAATTGGCTCAACTTAAGGATCTGATCACAAGTTTATTAAGAACTTTGAAGCGCAGAGCTTTTCTTCAATATTGAAACAGTGATGGTTACTTACAGTAATCTTTGTGCAACATTTAATTTTATTTAATATTTTCTATAGACATCGCTTCATTTTTTTAATAAATAGAATAAACAAACAACCTATGCAAATTTCCCATCGTTATGGATTAACCAAAGACAATTCTAAGGCCATGTATTGCAAGTAGATAAGCTCAGCCAATACAACAGTGATGTATTGATAGTTCCATTGGCTGCTGCCACCTTAACCGTCCAATAACCCTTAGCCAATAATGCTTATTGGGCATTAATACGAGAGTGGTGTTTATACACTAGGGTGAGTGACAGACGGGCAGAAATCGTTAATTAAAAGTGATTTCGGGGTGGGCAATGAACAGTGAGGGTGGTGAGCTAAGGGAAGTGATGCCTCTGGAGTGGGGCCGACATGAGACGGCCTGCTGTTGCGGGCTGGTTTTCAAATTAAATCGTTAATAGATATTTCACTACTCTACTGTGAAATCAACTTTATTCGTTATGGTAATCACCTGAGGAAATTCTTTATTACATTGATTACTACTTAAAAGTACAATATTTCATAACAATAGTAGAAAGTGAGTCATTACATATTTCAGACCTTATGTTTAAAGTTGGAGATTTATTGACCGCTTTAAATATGGTCGAGAATATGTATAGAACCACTTTCACTCGTGTTTTGAACGCCACTTTTCGCAACACTACAAAGATAATTTTTTTCTTAATAATTAAACAGACATTATTTTACATTAATAATACAGGTTTGGTTGTTGCAAAAAAAAAAAAACAGTTGCCAAACAATATAGTAACAAATCTTTGTTTGTTTACGTCGGCGGAATCAAAAAAGATAGTTAACATTTTTTTTTGTAGTAAACAGATAATGATGAATTTTCGCAGGTGAACGAAAACAGGTAATTTCACAGTAGTGTAGCGAAACTATGCACAAGTAATGTTTACTATCTTTTTTTATTTCGCCAACGTAAACAAACAAACATTTGTTATAGTGTCATCAACTGTTCCAATTTGCAAAAACAAAAATTGTACATATTTTTAACTATAATTAGAAGGTCTAACCTACAAAATTCTATGAGTTTTGAAATGTTCTAAACTGTAATAAAGAAAGATTTTATTGTCAATTTAATTACAAAATAATTAGTTTCTTATGTTCAACGAAACGTAACGTTCAAAACACGAGTGAAGTATAATTCACTTGTTATGAAATATACTATTACAATTACGTACAATTTTAAAGCTTGTTCAGTATTCTATTAGATATTTATTTCAAGTCGTAAGGGCTTTTTTAATGGTTATTGGCTGTATGGAATGGCGAGTTCAGTTTTTGTTTCTGCCAGTTGTATTTTAGGTTTATTGTGCTACGTGGAGCTGGTGTAGTGGTCAATTGAGGAATTTCGATCCCCGAGGTCCCGGGCTCAAATCCCGCCAACCACCAATTGAGTCCAAGCCTCTGACCCTAGCCTGAAAAAATGCGAAAAACAATCCTAAGGTAGAGCCTTAAAAAAAGTAATATTGTGATAAGTTGTGTTTTGTTTTAGTTGATTATTTTTTCTTTTGGGGTTTTTTTCTTACTGTTCAGTTATATAACCTGTAACTTAACTAATCGAATTTGATCCTGAAAACTCAACCAAGTTAATACGATGCTATTGTGTGTTCTTATAATGCCAACAATTCTTTAGTAGAGTATTCTTAATAAATGAAAAATTAATGTTTACATTTTATAAAGTTTGGGAAACAATTAAAAATGTTTATAGACCTGTGAGTCAATATTGTATTTTACTGAGCATTTTATGTATGCAATTCATCCTTATAACGATCTTAGTGTTTGGGTAACCGAATGTTTAGAGAGCTTGCATTCGAATCTGAGAGTTGCTAGTTCAACTCCCGGTGGGGTAGATTTTGAATCCAGAAGGTTTTTCGCTCGTTCCCTTAAAAAGTATAAAAATCTCCAACCTGTTTAAAATATACTCAATAAATCAATTAAAATATTTAAAATAACGTCCATTCCCTTGAATTTGTTGAACCGTAGTTTTTTTATAGGGGAAGTTTTAATACGTGTGAAAAAATATTAAGTTTGAGTGTTAAAACTTCTTTCTAAAGGTTAAAAAATTGTGAAAAAACTTGGATAGCACACAATAGTACTGACTGATGCACACTATATTGAACATCATAACAATACCTACAAGTTTGATCGTCTCAAATAAAACTATTTTTAAAAATCAACAACAGTGTTTCAACGCACTAAAACAAATCTGTAAGGGGTGAAACATAATTTCAAACTACGTCTACAAATCTTAAAAAATAACGTTCTCAAAGCAATAACCCGAGACTGCTCGAATTGATGGCCCATTTCCTCTTCAGCCGGACCAATAACCGGATACAAAAATCGCAAACATATTTCAAGCGTTTTATAAAACTGGCCAACTGTTACGGGGGCGCGGACGGTTTTAAAACGAGATTTAAAGCGAATTTATCGGAGGGCGAGAATTGACAAGATGACCGGCTAGAATCTATCGATCTGCAATAACTGAAGCACATGTCCATGTACCACCATCTGGAAGCGGTAAGCCCCTTATCCTACAATGCTGTCGCTGTCCCGCCGAATCCCGACATTCTCCCTCCAATTTTCCATCCTCCAAATCTCGAGTATCAATTGATCTTTTGTGTGTCATCCCTATTGTCCCAAATATTGTGCCTTTTGACAGTTACGGTTGTTTTTCGTGATATGCCCGCGGATTTGTTAGTTTCGCCACGGTGTTTCATATTTGTTTTTATTGTTTAAGCAACGATTTGTTACAATTTGTTTAGTTTTTAAAGCCACTGTGGATGTTATTTGTGTGAACAAGGAGTTAATACAGATGTACTTATAATCCTTAAAACATTATCTTCATACATTGTAACTTGTATAATTATTTCATTCATGTTCATTTTATTCGTTCATGAATGATTGTTCATGAAATATTCCCATCCTCCTACCACACCAGGAGGTAACTATTATTGTTATCTCCTCACTTTGGATTAATCAACTTCAAGTATATGGCATAATTTTTTGACTAAAGCTGACGTTATGGGTAACCTTACAATTACTGACTTTTAAGGGTTTGTAATACTTTACAGACTGGTTATTGACGTTTATGATATTTTACCATATGATTGTTGATGTTTAGGACATTTTATCATATGATTATTGATGTGTATGGCACTTCAGCAACTAATAATATATTTTTAGGATATTTCTCCTTCTGATTATTGACTTTTAGGATATTTGACCATATGATTATTGATGTTTAGGATATCTTACCATCTAATTTTTGACGTTTATGGTACTTCACCAACTGATTATAGATTTTTAGGATATTTTATCATATGATTATTGAGATTAGGATATTTTATCATATGATTATTGATGTTTAGGTTACCTTACCCTCTTATTATTGACGTTTATGTTACTTCACTAACTGATTATTAACGTTTATGATACTTTACCATCTGATTAATCACATTTATAAGACGGTTGATAATCGAATATTGAAGTTTCTGATACATACTGTCTTATTATTGACATATGTTTCATGATACTTTGCCAACTGATTATTTAAGTTGATAATACTTTACCATCTGATTAAGACGTTTAGGTTACTAAACCAACCGGTTATTGACGTTTTGGATGATTATATTCGTTATTATTGGCCTTTGAATTCGAATAAAAAACTATCTGGATTATTAGTTTTTAGATAGGACCTTATGTCTTTCATATAAACAAATTTAAATTTAGGATTGTTCAATGTTTGGTTAACACTACCAGCAGAATATAGTTACACTTAACATTCATCTCCGCGGGAAATTAAAGTTTTTCCGTTGTCAGCCTTAAAATAATAACCTATATTGCCGTTTTACATACTTTTGTTCAAAATCATCCGTTTGAACGTTCAGATGATCCGAATGTTTTGTTAGTAGTTGACGGTTTTCCCGCGACGGCGCGCCTACCATCGGTGACACCGGTGTCGCATCAGTCGCTATCTGTGGTAAAATTAAAAAACTGTCCATGCGCGCGACTCTCCTCCCCCCAGGTTTTTATCGGGGACGTTATTCAAAAGAAAGCGACGGCAGTGCGAGCACCAAGACGCGGCGACAGTGGTGACATCTAGCGGCGAGATGCAGATCCTACGGTACCACTCTTCACTTCACGACCACGGCTTAAAGGTACAACATCTCTCTCTCTCTCTCTCCCTCCCCCAGATAACTCCCCCTCCATGGCTATCGTCCTGGCAACCCCTAATGCTGTTTGTGTCTATCGACGAATCATTGTGTCTTCTGCCGAGTAAAAGTTGAAAAATCTTAGACTTGGAAAATATAATAACAATAATTGTACTGAAGTACATTAAGGTGACTCATTAAATAGGCGGTTGTGTAAATACATGTGTTTAGTATTACATTATTTAAATGTCTCAAATATATTAGATGTGCATATGGTTTAGATTTGTATGCTAGATTAGTTAATTGCTCTGGAACTTTTACACACATTTTTCAATAGGTTTTACTGATTTTGGTATCGTTTATAATGACGTGTATGTCTATGCCCCGCTGAAGTAAGGTTCTAAAAGGAGGAACACTCTGCTACAAAAGAAAAACCTTGAAGTAATTGATTAATTATTGCCATATTAGCACTTTTAATTATAATAACATTTTCAATAATATCGTTTTCATGCAATATACTAGATTTCTAGATACTAGACTACACGAGTAAGCCTTTATTGTTGTTTCGGATACTTTGTCACATCTTCATGTTTTAGACAATTGTCTTATATTGACTATTCCTAATTGATGCTTCAGCGAGAAACAATCTGATCTACAATTTAACTGAAAAAATCGTATGGCAAAATAAAGCTTTCTCCCAAAACACGTAAAACACCATTAACACTATCCTTACTTTGAAGTTTTTAGTAGTTAACTCCGATTGCGCAGTAACAACTGGTTACAAAAACATGTGTCTATTTGAGATGTTCACAAATGACAAAAAATGTACCTATTATTTTAAAATTTTGAGCCACAAAACACGTATTTATTTTATGGAATTAACTAATGCTTGATTTCAGTAAAATAAATGTTAAATGTGTCATTATATCATTTATCCTTCAATATTTTCATGGCTAAGCTGTAAATGCTGAGTAGTAGGCCTATTTGGTAGCTATTTTCAGTCCGAATAGGAACATGGTTTATTAAATTATATCCAAACAGGGGTTAACTTACAACAGAGGCTTGTTATCGAATATTTTCAATTACCTATAATATTGTGTTTCTAAATAAATTCAATAATTAGTTCCAGTGTTAGGTGCAATACTAAATTTAGTTTTGGGAGTTCCATTGTTTACAATATTGTTTACATCACAACTATATATCCTCTGCGTTTTTATCAGACCAAACTTTTCTTTCGTTTACGAGAATTATAAGAGATCTTTAGTACAAGTGTTTTAGAAGAAATAACAAACAAACAAAACTGAAACATTTGTCCATTATTTTTCCATTATCGTTTGAATTTGTAAATAGGTACTGTAGGAACTGGGTAACACTGTAGATGGAGCTTGTATAATATTCATGTTTAAATCATTTTCTCTAAAATTTAAGTTCAATTGAATTAATACTCAAAGAAGTTTAATAGCGTATCCGTAAAATATTTTATAATCCATTCCTAAAAAGCATTTAGAAATTGATTTGGCTATTATTTCTTTATTGTCAGTTTTAAAATGTATTTTTATATGCTCAGTACTATTACTTTTTATTTATTTTTTTATTTTTCCATTAATATTTTTAATAATTTATTTATTTTAATTTAGAAAGTCTTTAAAGCATACAAGAACTTATCGAAGCATCAGTGTCAAAAATAAATATGGGAAGTCATTATGTATGTAGGCCAAAATTATTTTTATCAAAATAATAGAGATTTGTATCAAGGGATCAGATTTGAAAATAAACACAAGCCTATGGGGCTTAGCCCAAGGGAAATGTGAAAATTAAATGATATAATATTGCGTTGTCTTCCATTTGTGAGCCATGTTTCAAGTTTCAAGTCTCTAGCTCGACGGGAAGTTAGTATAACATTGATTTCAAAATTTGTACCGGACAAGAAAGCGAGCTAATAAAAACGTTTAAAAAAAACCACAGGAATCATACCATGTTATATCACGGAATAGAGAGTTGCAAATAAAAAGGCAATATTTTTGCAAAGTTAGATTACCCCGTTTTGTTCTTAGAAGACTTAAAATAAAAATTCATGGTATATTTTGCCCTTGTAGGCTATATTCACATTATTTTTTCCTATGACGTTGGAATTATTTGGGGATCTGGAAATGTTCATACCAAACCAATATTTATTTTCCAAAATAAACTTAACACACACTTTTTTAAAAAAAGTTCTATATTTTGGCATTAGCCTTCTTCAGGAACAAACTAACAACAAATAGAAGTGTTTACCCTTTGGTTTACTTATGGTAAACACTTCTATTTGTTATTGTTTGTTTGTTCCTGAAGAAGCCTAATGCCGAAATATAGAACTTTGTTTAAAAAGTGTGTGTTAAGTTTATTTTGGAAAATGATTTAGCCGTTTGGCAATATTATGAAGAAACAAACCAATATTTAGCATGCAAAAAAAAAAACACAAGAGTCCCATGTTATCTTTAGCCTAAACCTATGGAGGTGTTTACCAAGGTGTTTTTTCTGAATCATGTATTCTTACTTTTCTGTGTATCTACATTTTCAAACACTCCATTTTCTTGGGAAACGCTTTAAACTTCATCAGTATATTTAACAAATTCAAATTCATCACCAGATTTACAAACACTTTGAGCATTCGACACAAAACTTAATCTTTTTGATAAGATACTTTACAATACTGTAATTGTTTATTACGCTTCCAAATTATCTCAGGAATGAAATGGACTGTCACAAATCTAATGGTCAACTTAAGAAGTTTAAATCTTAATTGTTTTCATAGTGTCGCGATTTTAGATTTTGTATCGAATGTGATGTTCGCAAAGGCATCTAATGAGTTTAACTACGATAAACAATATTTTTTGATTACAAACTAATAAATTTGTAAACGATATTTGTCTCAGTGCTACAATTTCATCACAAATTGTATAAATATTGTAAATATAATTTGTATCGCAGATGAATATATACTACTTATACTTTGTGTTTTAATATACTAAGCTAATTTAAATAGTTAAATAGACACGCGCTTGAATAAAACTCCCCTTTAGTAAAGTGTTTTGTTTTCAAAATAGAGTAGGTTCCCCATTTTTAGAAACCTTATATTTTAGAATGTTATTTTACTACTATTATAGAAGAAAACGTTTATATCCTAACAGGTAATATTTAAACTAGCAGGTTAATTTATATTACAATTATTAATTAAGTCTATGGTTAGATACATTTAAACAGTTTCAAATCACAACCTAATTACAGAAGATTTAAGCTACATAATTTCTACTTTAAGAGATTTTATTAATATATTAATTTTTAATGTTTTAAAAAACACCATACACCCAAAGTATACTTAATCAAATTTTTAGTTTGTCAGATTATTTAAATATCGTTATTAATGATAATTTTGCATCAAGTTTTCCATAGTTTATACTAATTATAAATTGATATTGACGTTCTTTAAAAATATATTTTTAATCGACAACATGTTAATTAAGATATTAAACTTCGATTAAACTTCAAAAAAGAATTAAATACGTTAAAAAGCAATGCACCTAGCATTAACTAATCTTCTATCGTTTTACTAATAAAATACATTACATCCTAATGCTTTATACTGTACTTGTATTTTGTCTACATTCACAAATCAACTTATTGATAGTATATATTTTTAACAATACCAGTTATTAAGGCAAGTTTCTTCAATTTAGTGAATAAATTATATGAAAACATATTCCAATGTAAGGCAAGAAAGTTGTAGATTACACACAGCGTGTGCAATAAATAGACATTTTGAATTAATAAAAAGAGTTTCAAACTTTTGTTCATAGAGAAATATCCCATGTCTTGATTTTGCCTTTTACATTCCTGCCTTTTGATGACATGAGTAATTCTTTTATGGGATTGAAATAATAATTCTATTGTTTATCTTTAATAAAAATTAGGTCTAATAACAGTTATAGTCTGTAATATTGAAATTTATGTTTATGTGAGTTTCAAAATATAGTAAATAGGCAATAACTATAAAATTAATTTTATAACTAAACTAAATAGTCATTTTATAAGTCGTTAATCTGAATGGGGGTCGTTTAATTAACAACATAACACTAAAAAGGATAGTGTTTTTACGCGAAAAAAACTTTATAGTCTAGCTTAATTTGTTTATTATATTGTTATTATTAGCCCTACAGCCAGTCTCTTTAGTTTGATTGATCGTAATAAAACATTAATACTTTCAGGGTGATAAAATATTGTACAATTGTAAAAACTCATAGTTTTAAATTTGAACATATTCAGTTTATATTTTATCATCCGTATCATAAATAGTCAACAGTATGCAGAAAATAACTTATAAGTACTAATACAACTACAAAAGCAATTAAATGCACTAAATAATATCGTCCTTATATTTGTATAGCCTAAATACAATTTAATCTCTTATTGCGCTGCATTGTCACAAGAAAGGAAGGGCAAAATCAATCAAATATAGTATCAAGTATCTTATATTTCTATTATGGAAATATTCTTAACAGTATCGACAAACGTCTACAACTTCATTGAAGTAAGACCAAATTATTTAGTACAGTAGCAGATTAACACTACATGACATGGACTGTAGGCCTAACCGATGATTTTGGTAAGAGAAAAACTAGGTCAGTAAGGCAGGGTATGTCTCTGTCGCTCCTTACCCGTCGCCACCCTTAAACGTTGAGCCGCACTTTGGAACTGGGATTTGAAACTAAGTAAAAATATATATAAGTATATTAAATTAGAAAAATAATTACTTCAAGTCTGCATTTTAAAAGATATAATTATTATGTAGCCTATACTATTAGTAGGCCTATATAGCTGTAAAGTAGATAGCAAATATTTCAAGTATTTCTAAATTGTAAAATCTCGTATTTTAGAGATTTAATTTTTGTCTAGGTGTGAAATTAAAAGTGAGCTTCTTACATAAAATAATAAGTACTCGTTAGAAATTTAATAAATAATTAATATGGCGTATTACCTCACTTATCTGACTTGAAACTTGAATACGATATTATTTTTGCCTTACTTATTAAAACTACGTGTGTTTTTTTTTATTTCTAACAATTAAGTTCAGTAAACTGGGAAATTAGATTTGGAAAAATACAGAGGATATATTTTACATTTAACCACATGAATTTGATAATAGTAGGGAATTTAGAATTTAGTAACACCACTCTAGTATTAACGTATAAATGTATTATTTTCAATATTTACAGTATTTTCCTTTTCACTGCTTAGGCCTATATTTTATTTTTATTTATATATATATTTATTTATTTATTTATATTTTTACCGTGTTTAAAACCTATTGTAATTTGAAATAAATTTTTGGTTAAATAAGGGTAGAATCATTATTAAAAATTAAAGTTGTAAATGAACCGTGATACGATTGTATAAATAGTCACCAAATTCACCGTAAATTATGCGTACCACCAAATAAAATTAGGAAAATCCGCGGACCTATTTGTACTTGTACTTGGCGAAGGCAAAGTCGCAAGTGTGAAGTGTGTGGTGACACGGTGTTCGGTGTTAACAAGCGAAGGGTGCCGATAGTTGCCGATAGCGGAGTATCTACCGATAAACTTGTAAACAGGAGTGAGGCGTAGTGGAGTACAGAGAGCGGTGATTAATATGCGTGTACGGGGTCAAGCCGAGACGCCATCGGCCAGGGAGGGCATGTAGAACAAGTAGATCTATCATCACCGGAGACAGAATGACACGATTGGAGGACATCGGGACGGGTGGGCGGGGCGAGATACTCGGCTGAACCTATCAGCAAGCCGCGCGACCCGCAGAAAAAAGAGAAGCGAAAGAGGGGAAAAAGTAGGAGACGGAGCGGGAGGTTTTTCAATCGTGGCGGGGGGAGTGGGGCGCGTAGACTCGTGTAGCGCTTGTTGTAGTTTGTGTGCATTTTGTTGCGGACTTGTGTGAGACCACCCCGCGCGCGCTCACTCTCAAACCCGCGCTCACCGACGTAGCTACCGTACCTACGCTACGCCGTCGACCGTACGTCCACGTGGCGACATCTACGTCGACACAACGTAGCCGACACACGACGTAAGCGTCACCTCCTCAAAAACCGACAAAACTGGACACGAAGGAGAGGCTTGGAGGGGAGAGAGGGGTGGAAATCGGTGGTGGGGAGTAACCGAAGGCGCTACGGATTCTCCCTCCGAAAAATAGCTTTTTTCGGCGGGGGTTTTCGGTTTTCGTTATCACGTCCCCTCCTATCCTACCGTGCCTTCTGTCACTCGCAGTGCGAACGCGAGCGGAGAAAAAATCGAACACTCGGAACATTATTTCGTGTGGGTGGCTCAGTGCGTATAGCGTATAGCGTGTGTGTGACTGTGTAGCATGCGTGTATCACATGCCGTGATACCGACGATAGGCGTACATGTGGACTGATGGATAAACTGTGAACTGTGAAGGTGACTATGCTGTGACTGGCCGGACCCCGTACAATGTCCACGTACCCGCTCAGAGGCTCGCCGAATAATCAGGTAACTTTTAGGTTATGTTTACATCTGCCACAAGTGGGCATAGTGTGTGCGCATTCAAGTGTGTGATCAAAACTCGAACTACGTGGAGTTGGTAGTTGAACAATGTTTTTGTGACTCGAAAATCTCCAATAACTGTCACCACATTTGACAATTGATTTAAATCATCCAACACCGAAACTTTAAATATTCAAAACTTTATAATTTCCTCTTTAACTCGTACAGGACATCACAACGGTAAAAGATTGGCATTTAAATACAAATAGCTAACTGTATTCGTATCGATCTATGCATAGGCATTTAAATATTCTACCCCAACATGTTTTAAGGTTCGCCTATATTTGTAAACATCAAATTTTGAATTCGTTAGGCCTATTGTAAATTGATTAAATAGTATTCCAAACTAGTATAAACAATGTAGGCCTAATAACAACAATGTAACAATGTAAAAAAGACATGTGTAGGCCTGGGGGTTTTTCACTACCATCAATGTAAGAAGTAGTATATTTTTAAAGTGTGTGTAGTATTTATGATCATCATTTTAGCCTAATTGAATAAATGTTACAAGATAAATCGACCATTAAACGCACGAATATAACATATTTTGAATTAGATATATTTTAGAAATTACATCATTTACAAAATCTGGCAACCATTAGCTTACAAAACTACCATAACCTCAAATCAAAAGCCGCGTTTCGCAATAGCCGTTCCATTTTGACAACAATGGTGATAATACTCGTAACTCATTCTTAACTTCATAACTACATAATTCAGCATGAAAAGTTTGATATGTGTTACTTGTTGTTTGGCTCAAAATATGTAAAACTAAGCACAATCTGAAATTTATACGGTGTTTTGGATATCTTTAAAAACAATAAAACCACACGAAAGGCTTATATACTATTACAAACATTAAAATACAAAATATCATCCAAATCAGTTAGTTCTTCAGGAGAAAAGTGTCTAACAGCATATTTTTTTAATATTTTAAAACAACAAAAACGTATGGACATCAACACCTATAAAACATCAAAACACATATGACAAACCTAAATAAAGGATTTTAATTTAGAATCATCAGAAAAATTACATTGATTTGTCAATCATTCCACTTATGTGAGAAGTACCTAAGATAAAGTGTAGACGTCAATCAGCCTCTGTACGATCCATACATACATCTATCTACATTTTTAAACATCAATAAAAAGACAATTCTATTCATCTTCAGTAGGCCTACCAACCGACACAAGTAGCCTGGTAACAACTGATACCAATTAACAGCTACCCTGAGTTTCATATAAAACTAGGTATAAATTTATAGTTATCAAATTTGTGAAGCTTATAAATCTTCAATGGTTTTAAAACCCCATAAATATCTTTTCAACAATTGAAAACAATAGATTTTTAGCAAGTTGTGAATATGTTCCCCAGCATTTGACTGAAACAGTTATCAGAAATATCCCAATTAGTTCCATTATGAGATACCAAATTGGTTGGTATTCATTTATTCGAATCGCGTAACAAACCAGCTGATTTCAGCTATCCACCTTCACCAAAAATACACATTCAAAACCAATTTCCAACTACTGCAAGCACAGTAGGAATTATTGTCGAGTCAATAAGTTATGCCCATCTTGCCCCCAACCGAGTATAAGGTGCCAGCTGGTAGGTCGACAATGGACTGTTGTGTTATAATTTACATTTTTCATCGCCTCCCTGATATTCAGATGGCAGTGGTGACGGGGCCATCCTCCGGTAGACGGTGTGTAGGCTATAGTTGGCCCTCGTCCAACCGTCAGGTGGTCAAGTTTGTCTTCTATTTCAATTTGCGGCTCGAAGCCCCTTGGGCTCTTGACCCTTTAAACTTTGAATTCGACCTCACCCTTGTCTTGAACTATTAACGAAGTTTACATTGAGTAAATATATATACGAGGTTAAACATCAGACTATGCGTTTAGGTTTGGCGTAAATCTGATGCACAAGAAACAATTAGGTCCTTACTCATGCATTTTGAGAGAGTTTAATTTTTTGTTTTTATTTTCAAGAATAATTACCTTAAATAATTTTGATAATATCTGTAAAAATAGCCATACTTTTTAAATCGGTAGCATAACAATTTAGTTTTTTTTTTCAACAGTAATTTACTGTTAGAGAAGTTATTTAAACCGGTTACTTTTAAAAGTTTAAATATGTATCATTACCACAGAAATAACCGTAATGCAAAACTATTACAAAACCAAACACTGAAATAAACTAAACCTTTACCAACATAGCAGTCTTTAAGAAGCAGTTTTGAATTTTAAAACGCATGGAAAACCTCAAATCCAAGAAAGTGTTTTCAATTTTCTGGATTGGTTAAACGCAATCTTTACAATCTTTACGCAATCTTACACGGATATAGACTTTGTTTATTAATAGCACGACTCGGTTTAGATTTGATAGGAAGGACCATTTAAAATGTAGCCTACGAACAAATATTACCTTTAAATAGGATTACACCTCAAGGGTGAAGATTAAAAAAATACTTTCTAAGTTAATGTAAATCCTTCCACCATTTCAAATTTCAATGTGTGCAAAATAATGAGGAAATCATTTTCATATGCCCCTATGCTCTTTATGTGCTTAGTTATGAAATTTTTCAATTATATTAATATTTGTAGCATCAGCTAGTTACAAATAACCTAGTACACAAAACGGACAAATTTGAAAAACTAAGAAATATATAGAAACAACTAAACCAACCCTTAATCTCAAATAATTCAACGCTCCTTTCGCACTACTTTTGACGCCGAAATTGAAGAATTCGTGAAAACCAGTAATAAATTACTTCACCGTCTATTAACATAGAGGAAGAAGTCGTAAATAATCCCAGTGTGAAGCCTGTCGGCAAGTGATAACTGGTTAGTGATATGTTTATGGTTCAATTACATGTAATTACAATGAGAGGCATACAATTAGCAAGGCGTGGCCAGCGAACATGCTTACAGAGGCGGATTACCATAGGTTATACACATTACACATCGTATAAAGAACCGGTCAAGCCAAACCTACGTTGTCTAAGAAGTAGTTAACTCTATTGGATTCTTTGTATGTTGATTGTACGCTGAAGATACATTGGAACTATATATTAGTTGATTGCAAATGGAATGCCTATGCTGCAGTATAAAAATAGATTCGATTTTGAAATCTAAATTTAATCTCAGTCGATTGACGATTGCTCAAGAAAAACCTACTGTCTAAAAAAGTTGGAAAATATCGATGGTTGAAACATATGTAGCATTTACTGCATGGCAAATGACTGGGGTTGTTTAAGAAATACCTATGTTACGGTCTAGAAATAGTTTTAGTATTGTATAATTTATTAGTTTCGCTGTGAGTTGGTTGACTGTACAGCCAGCGTACCAGTTTTACTGGTTAACAAGATATTAGGTAGGCTATATTTAAGTGGTCATTTCTTTCAAAATATTTCCTACAAATCTACATTCTTAGGGGATATATATATTTTTTTAATCTTGTTCATGATGTATTCAAGTTCAGTGTTTTATATGGTTAGATAGCACAATTTTAATAAAATTAAAACATATTGATTTATTTTACTGTCCTCCATTCCTGCTAAAACACAAGTAATTTATGGGAAACCCTGTATAGAAATTGTTTGAATGCATTTTTTGTGAAGTGTTGGCCACGTACACAAACTTTTTGACGTAAATAAACGCACGTAAAACTCAAAAATACTCATAAATCATTAACGAAGAGATTGATATAGTTTTCGAGGCGTACAAATTATTCTTACCAAACCTAGATAAGGGCTTGTGAAATTATTGTATGCTTGTATACTATCCCTTGACAATTTACGCTTCTGCCTATTCATATACCAGTGATCACATCAGATGAAACTTATGTGAATTTATAAGAGAACATTTGCAAACGAGTAACACAAATTTCTCAAAACCTAGTACAATTATTATATAAAAATAATTACTTATTAGTAACTGAACTTTAATTTATACAACACTCGCTAGAAGAAATCTACAATATTTCTTGGAGTTATTATATACTATATATATAATATATATACTATATATTATATATATAGCTCTACGGACAATATAGAACCAACTATCTCGGAATAGCCTACAAATTTGTCTAAATAGTAGTTTGGTCTCTAAATGTCTCATACCTATATTTCCAAAATGTAAATATATTGGAAATATTTAATAAATTTTCATAAGCACAAAAATTGATTTTAATTTTAGAGTGGACCCAACTTACTTAACGATAAATGATTACGAATTATAAACTTGTTTTCATCAAGTAACAAGCAAAGGTTTTTCATACAAGTATCATTGAATTCGAAACGTTGTCAAGGGGCTTATAGAAATATTAATGTTTGATTCTGATAAATTTGTATTTCCAAAAGCTAAATACATTAAACATGTTTATACATTTTCGAACTTAGCTCAAAAATAGGGTTTTAATTTTGAAATAAACCTTTTATCACAACAACAGACTGAATTAATTGTCTGAATTGTGCTTCCATCTACGCTTAAAGGCAAATTTAGTAAACACTTGGCTGAAATGCTCAAAATCTCACTCTTTACAAATCCATTCACAAAACTCCTCCATTCACAACCGGGATCAAGATCAAATTAAAAAAGTATCTACAAGATCCATGAGATGAGTGGAGAGGTCCTATAATAGGCCGACCACAATATAAATTATAGCCGATGCTATCGAGGATCCTTCGAGCGACACAAAAAGTGTGAACATCCGGACGCCGGCGGTCGTACGTCTTTCATTGACCCTGGACACTTTGTATTTTGTATTCCCCGCCTCTCCACTTAATGCCTAAATGGTTTTGTTATTTATCCATCGCTCTTACCTGACGTGACTCGGGTGTCCAACAGCTTTTGTTTATAGGGAATTTGGATTGTGCGAGGGAAATTGGGAATTGTTAACAGTGCGAAGGTTGTGTGCTAGAGAGTTACAGTAAATAAACACAAAAGATATACTTCATGTGTTTAGAAGTAAAACACATAAAGCGAACTTAGGTAAAAACTGAGAAAAGAGAATAAATAGAAAACTGTGACAGAACAAAAAAAATGTAGGAGGGAAACACAATGCTTACACACAAAAAACATCCAAAGCAGAGAAAATAGCCTACAAATCCAAAACATAACAAATAACAATATTTAGTGGGAACAAAAAAAACTAAGAAATACATAGGCCTAAACAGGATTTCTATAGTGGGGGAAAACCCCATAACAGAATAGAAAAAAAAAACTAAACCCATATAACAAATATTGAAGTGGAATATAGAAAGCGAAAACACATAAAACAGAATATTGTGTGGAGGGAAACACAAAAGACACAACAAAAATATGAATACAAATGTATAGCTATAATACAGCAGAGAGACACACACAAAAAGAACACATAATACCGATTATATTGTAGAGAAAAACAAAAATTAGACTGTAGACAAAAACATAAATCTAGAATTACAATTTTAAACACAATATGTACTACTAGTGTGGAATGCAAAACTTGACTACAACCATAATACCGGTACACACTTCTATTGAGGTGGACTATAATATTTTTGATTAATTTAAGGGAAATCTTATAAGAAAAGATTAGGGATACGTTGATGATTAAAGGTTAAAGGATTTATCATGTTTTTATTCGCATAGTATATTGTTAATGTCTTAAATTTATTGTATATCTATTTGACTATTTTTTGCTATAGTTGTATTATGCGAACATCTTATGACAAAATCGTGTAAATTCAATATTTTACTTATTTGAAAATAAATTATTCGATGGCTAAAATGATTTGTGATTGACTGTTTTCCAGATTCTTTTCGTAGTTAAACATAACCTTCATGAATGAATTTCTTAAGTCTTACAGAAAAAAAATTACCTTCCCTATTATTTATGGACTTTGCGATTTATAAAAAAAAATTTCGAAGTAATTCACTCATCACCAGCTAAGTTTACATGTTTATAGATAAAAATACGGAAGATACTCCATGCAATGTGCGAAGTTTTAAAATGGAGATAGCCTCAAACATAGCTTATAAGCTTCTTATATATTTTAAATATCTCGATACTTTGTGCACATTTTTCTGTTCACTAGACTTAACACCAACACATTTTGTATTAAACAATTCCCTGATTTCTGATTCCTCACGTTCTGAGGAATAGTCCTGATATACGCTCAATGCCATACTGTGGAAATCTAATTTCCAAATGCAGCTCAGCACACGGCTAAATCAAGGGCAAAAACGGCTTTAGTGTTTAAACGGGAAAAATAACAAAAATGGCTGCGGTGTCGGCAAACGGCTGCTTGTACTACAGGTATCGGATTATGTAAAACGTGCCTATGTAAACCCAATATCTGGTTAGCCTTAGTAGGGCGGGGCCCACAAAAAGCCGGCGGCGCTCGTTTTCTAAGTTGTTCTTTGTTTGGGCCCATCGGGGCTTAGCCGCGGTGCTCTCCGGTTGCGCTAGGCGCCGGATTTCGGGTTGCGCCGCCTTCCGACAAAACACAACTCGAATGTATGTCTAAATTAATTATGAAGATATTTCACGTCATAGAATTAAGTATTTTTTTGTATTTTGGTTTCAGGTGGGCATACTATATACAGTATAGTAAATATAGTTTAGTATACACTTAGATTAGTGTATACCTAGTGGCAATGTGGGTACCAGATTGTATATTTTGTATTTTTCAAAATAATATTAAAAATAGTAAAATTTTTATATTTTTTCTATTTGAGCTATTTTTATTATTCTATTGTATGTAAAAAGTAACAATGCTTTAAAAACAAGTTTCAAAGTCCGGACAGCAAAACTATTGTACATGCACATCAATAAACAGGTAATTCGATAGCCTACTTATAATTTAGAAATAGTTTATCGTGTTGAAAGATGAAGTTGACACCGAACATAGTATTTCATACAAATAGCTGAAAACATAAAAAGTTTCAATATTTGATCATTTTAGTCTAAGTTATTTAAGTTCTTATTTTATGTTGCGAAATCCATTCCTGTTGAAACAAATATAATTTGTAATAGCAATTAAAAACTTTTTTTTAACAACTTTCCATTACTATCTACTACTCTCTTACTTGTGTATTGGAAGACACTGAACGAGTATTGGAACAAGTAGAATACGTATTATGACTCCATTTTGTATTACAATAGTAATATAATATCATTATATTACCTACCTTATATTATATTACCCTACCTAATATTTTCTAAACAAAGTGAGATTTTCATTTGTTTAAGTAACAGTAATGTAATTTAATTATAGCGGTAACTATTGTTAGTGGTTAAAGGGGATAGAGGGTAACTCCTAGGCGCGATTCAACCCTCTAATGACAATTATAATCTAAATTCATACCACATAGGCTAGTTGTTGAAAGGCTTATAACATACAGTTTCAGACAGAGACAAATGCCTTTACAATACCGTGCCAAAGACAAGACATTGCGTAACCATTTACACGTATACAAGTGATTGCACAACCGCTGTAGTTTTCTTGTTACTGATAATCACAAGGCTCGCCTTTGATGATATCATGGTAGAGTAATTGCCAAGTAATTAAATTTACCGATCTATGTAATGTGCCAGTATAGAGGTAGGCTTCCGCATTCAAGTGGTTGGGGGGGGGGGTTCCAAGAATGATCACTTCTTCGTATTCATTTGGATTGTACAATAAATAAATATATTGAGAAGTTTCAGTAAACTCAAGCGTCATAAAAACGTGGTTAAAAATGTAAATATCTAAACTGTAGTAAATTTACGAGTCTCGAATGTAGTTTTAGAAATTATTAAAACATATAAACTCCCGTAATATTTTGAGGGAAATCAATTTTGGAACGAGCTATTAGAAAAGTTAAATATTTTTTTACTCTTCCTTGGTGTAAAATGTATGATAAATGTATGAACAATGTTGTACAGCTATTTTGATAAAATTTTGCACTATAGGAAATATTAAATAACTATTTAAAAAAATACAAAGGATTAAGGCCTACTGTGCATTTATTTCAAAGTTTGACATACACATATATTTTTTTTTCTATATGAAAATACATGTTACACTTATGTTACACCAATGACCAGTTAGAAAAGTAATAACTTTCGTCATTAATATATCGTGGTTCACTTATTTAAATTTATTTGCAAAAGAAGATTAGGCCTACTACTTAAGACGAACTATACTGTGAAGTATTGTCTTTGAACACTGAACACTGAATGAGCAAACAATAAATCTATAATAATAAAAAAATAAAACCCCAAAGTAACCGGGTTATTTTAAACTAGCCATGCCAAAATACTGCGAGGTACGCATACTTGCACACTTAAGTAAACACACAACCAATAGTACCCCTAGCCAAACAAACGTAGAACGAACCACAGTACCAATAAAACACAGAACCAACCATACAAGTGATCCGAAGGTTAGATACCGTTGATAACGACTTGTTCGTTTTTCTCTGCATCCAAAGGTGAGACCCGATTAATATATGTATTTAGAGTCCAGCACGTCGTAAATTGTCTCGAGCGGGACGCGCCGGCGCTGAGCCGGGGCTCAAAAACGGCGGGAAAAAGTAAAAAACCCCGGGTGATTTGACACCTCGGCCCGCATTCTGTCGACGCAATTAAATTGATCGTCTCTTTGTGGCGCCGTGTTCGCCGGTTGCGTTAGGGAAATTTCGTGTTTTTGTTTCAGGTTGGCAAGCCTGACGCCAGTATTGTCGGATGTATTTTGTCCATAGATTTTTGTTAAGTTGTTTCATTGGATATAAAATGTGTCGATTGTGCTTAAATGTACAGAAGTTTTTAAATTTAGCGTAGCATGTTTGTTTTGTTTAGTAGGCCTAAGCAAAGCGAATAATAACGAACGATAAATATGTAAAAACTAGCGACGAGCGAATGACGTTTTTCAGTGAATCACGAAAATAAATTTCAACTTGTTTATTGGTTTTCAAACCTTCGATTCTGTGAAGCATATAATCAACCTTAAATACGAGTCAAATTCAAATTCATTGCTATAGTTTAGTTTAAAGAGTGTTTTATTCTTTTTATTCAACACCAAAACAAAATCCACACGAAACGATTGTCCCCAAATAATACATAAATAACATGAACTGCATATGCATTCAGTGGTAGAAACCAACCTTCTTACCTTCTTTGATAATGGCAAACGTATAAAACTAAACAAAGTGATTGCACAATTATTTGTAATATAACTACTAGGCGAAAGTAGACTTGACTAATTTCTTGCGAAATCAATGGATTTAAAATAGCACAGCACTATCTATCGCACTATAACCACCTTATTTCATCAGGGACATGGCGTCATCGAATGTATTTGTGTAATCAACAAGTATTTAAAACGAATAGAGTCAAATACAAACAAAATCGAAATACTTATTCAAACACTTTAACAAAAAATAAATTATTGAATAAAAATTTATGTGAATAAACAAAATTTCAACGTTAGGATTCTACTGAAAAGATATAAATAGTAGCTTGATGATTGATGTAAAAGCTAAAATGTGCGTTGACAGATATTTTAAAATTATTATTTCTTGGTAATGAAAATAAGCCTACATAAATATTATATGTTCATTTTCAACTTTGCGAATGTAATGTTTGAACAATAACACAAATGGTTTTAAAATCAATCTTCATCAACCTACAAAAAATATTGTGTATCAAAAGGTATGAATCTGCTCTCTAATGGTCTAACCTAAAAGCGGAGTACAGTATTTGTCGACCTATTATACTGTAATACAATTTATTATTTTAAAGTCTGACGAAAATTCTGTACATTATTTTGAATATTAAAATATTTCGTTCCTACTCAAGAAATTTAACAAATTTAAACTAAATCAGCAACCTATTCGCTCCTATGGAACGCATATTACTGAATTTAACTGTGCTGGCATAATTAATTGATATTATGCCTAATTTTTACCTAATACCAAAAACTCGGTTTTGTCAACCGACTAAAAATAAAAATTTTGAATCAACAGAAAAATGTGGAACTACCGAGAATATTTGTTTGGTACAAGGTAAAGCACAACCGTGTGCTCCCGCTATCTCCGCGTTCCGCCACCTCCGAACCCAAATCTGTCCCGCCACCTCCAAATTCTTGAGTGACCCTTATAATCCCGTCACTGAATGCGTTGGTAGCTGTCATTGCATCCACGGCTGCGAAGCCCCGTGGCTGGAAGATTTAATGAAAATTTAACCCGTGGGTTAGGTTAGGTTAGGTCGGAAAGTCTTAACGAAGGTAGTAACCGAGGATTATAGGGGGCACTCTGAAATTCGGAGGTGGCGGGACACGGAGGTGGCGGGACGCGGAGATAGCGGGAGGTAACCCTCGCTATGACTATTTGTTCCTCCCGCTATCTCCGCGTCCCGCCACCTCTGTGTCCCACCACAGTACAAGTACAAGTACAACGTGTTGAACAAATAGTCATAGCGAGTAAATGATCACAGTGGGTAGCCTACTTTCCAACCAACTTGGAAATGAAATAAAAACCACAAAAAAAACACGTGGAACCACCGAGAAGCATTTTAAATCTGTAAATGTTAAATTACACATTTAACAAATTCTTAGACACTTGCGCAGAGTGGCCAACCAACGTGGAAATGATGAAAAAATATTGACATCTTAATCTTTAAATGGCTAATTGCGAAACCATTTGACAAATAGAAACTTGCGTTGGACACAGTAACCATCGTTGTCATTATTGCAACAGACACTATCACACAACCCGTGCAAGAATCTGCTCAGCGACAACGCGGTTCCGAGAACTCACTATCTTAATGTGCATTCATTCATTGCACTGCAGCTTTTTAGCCTATTCTCTCGAGTTATTCGAAAGATGCGCGTTTCGCGGCTCGATCACTTCCTCTCAAGTAAGGTAAGCGAAGTTGTCCAGCCAATTTCTAACTGTTACAGCCGCCAAGAATCTGCTTCCTGCCCGGTTTTGGAGTCACCGCTGCGTCACAATGCGTTTATGCTAGGAAAAGTCCATTTGATCTTGCCGTCTCCAAGAATCTGTAGTGCGGATTGAAAGTAGGTTGAAGTAGTACTTTGAATGGTTAAAATTAGAAAATCTGTTACATTGTGTGCTGTTTACAGTTTGTATCGTCTTGTCACAGTATCCATAATTTTACTTACAGTTACTAATACCATACAGTTTGAAAAGATACTTATCTGTTTGGAGTAATAACCAAGCCAGTTGAAATACACGTCAACCCAAGTATCGACAAAATATTCAACACAACCAGGAGCCGTACATAAACACCAATTATCCCAGAAGCACACAAGTCAATTCGAATGTGTTTCAACACCCGAAACATTCGACACTCGACACCCCGGGATGAATTCAAATCAGAAATTTGTGTCGCTCTGAAGATTTAATCGGAAGCAATAAACCTCCGTATGGTAATGCGCCCTACTGTTAGTACAAGGCCATAATTAAAACTGGCCACGAGTCTGAGCAATTAGTTATAATGTTGTGTCGCGTCAGTCAGCGGGACTTGTTCTGCCCACGAGACGATGTTCCTCCGAGTTATGGCAAGGATAATTCAAATCCAAGAACATTGTTGTCGCAGTCACTGGCCGATTTATTGCGTGAGTTCCCGAGAAAATGTTCCGATCTCGTATTTTCTTGCGGTCTCGATGCATATGGATATGACATTTCATCCTGGACGCTTGGTAATTCTCCGTGTGATTCAGAGGTTCCAGCACCAGTATCCCCTGTCAAGTCTGTTGGAGAAGCGATTATACGAGCACGGAAAAATCTAAAGGCTTGAAAACTCATCACTGGATTTACAGATGAAGTTCTTCCAATGTATGCACAGAAAAAAGAGGTGGATATATTTCCCGCTATCTTCTTTGATGCTACCAAAAAGTCTTTTGGGGAAGCTGGCGTTTGTGAAATCTAGCTTCAAAATTTTGTCGAGTTTTCGATGCATTTGGATATCACATTTTATCCAGGAAATGTTTGGAATATCTCAATACGATGAAGAGGTCTCTAGTTCCAAAGCTGCGAACTACCTGGCAAGTCCATTGGAATAGCAGAAATGGATGTATCGTCAAATCCGAAGATGAGTACCTCATTGTAGATGTCATCAAGGATTCGACGCTTGTGAAATCTTTAAGTCGTGTCATAAGGAATGTAGTAACTCAGTTATCAACTTCGATTGTCGAATGATGCTGCCATATGATGGTTTGCATTTCTTTTCCATATTGTTACAGTAACTGCGAGTTTGGCATATCCGAGACATTAAGTGAAAATAGGGAACATTCTGTTCTTAATTCAGTAAGACATCTTTCTATTGTCCTGTAGCCTTGAGATACCTCCTGAGGTATAGCCAGTTGTTAGTCTCATTTCTTCGTGCCTTAAGGAATGTGGTAACTCGGTCCTACCTGGTAGATCTTTTAAGTAAGGAATCCATGATAGCAAATCCAAGCTTCAATGCTAGGGCGTGTTCCTTCCTAACACCAACTACAAGAAGCTTATTTCAGCAATGAGGCCATTCAATCACATCGCCCGCCGATACGTCGCCGACACCGCATGTCGCACAGCGAGGAGGTCCGCATACTAAACATCACCTGGTGATTCACATCCGACCCGATCACAGCTCGGACCTCTTCCTTCCGGCCAGACATTACCACTTCCTCCTCCGTCTACGCATGTTTATGACCGCATTGGGCCTCGGCCAAAGACAGATTAGGCACGATTACAACCTCTCGTCGTCCACTCGTGTGTTATTCATCACGGGCGGTCATCACAGATTCACCGGGCATCTCGCTGTGTTTAACGAGCGATTTCGCCACGCTCAACGCTTTGATCGGTGGAGCTTGACTGTTCATAGTTCGATTGTCCGCGGGATCGTTCCTCAGGCCTAGTACATTATTCAACGTCCTCGTGACTTTATTGTTCAACTGATCGCTTCTCGGATTAAGACTGAAGTCGGGTTAAGAGGAACGTTCAACGGCGAAAATGGAATTCACAGCAGAGAAGAATTGAGATTGTTACCTTCCAACCTGAAAATTTATGTGGTGAAGAATGTTGTATAAAGTATTTTTGGAACTCCATCCAAATGTAGTGTGTTGTAGCGTTAATAGATTATAAAACAACCAATAATCATTTAAAGCACCTACATAAACATCCGAGAACGATAAATATAAAAGTTGACAACATTTAGTATTACATTTCCCTTTATAATCCACTTAGTCGGATTGCCGACTTTACTGCGGCAGTTTTTCCGAGCGGTGATTTTGTTTGCTATCAACATCCGAGTTATGGGGTTTTACAAGCACAAACATCTGGTTAAAGCCTCAACACTTAACAGACTTTAAGACACCGTAACAATCGTGGAAATATAGGTACGTTCGACGCTTCTGAACCGGGAGGGGAGGATCGTTCTAGAAAGATAGTAAAAAGTTTAGGGCCGGGGTTAAAAGCGGTTATGTGTTTAACAGGCTGTTAACAATTTACAACACGTTTCTGTACAGGATTCACACGGTTGGTAGAAAGTACTACACCTGCTAGCATTCTTCATTATGAGATTTCCGGCTGGCCCAGTCTTCTCATCTCCCAATGTGAACACAGCTAATTAAAAGAATGTTGTCGGACTTTGTTCTTCGAGCCACGGTTTAGTGCGATAAGAAGATAAATGTTTTAATTGAGTGTTTCGGAGATAAAGAGGCTCATTAGTAGATAATCCATGAGAACTGTTGAGAATGCTTACTCCAGAGAATTGATAGACTGTGATGTTAGTTGTCCTTCCAATGACATCTACGGTTGACGAAACATAAATCATTTAAATGGAAGAGCCCACTCCGGAATAAAAAGTACAGTACACTTTTATGGTTTGTACCTGACTGATGAGGCAAAGACAAAGATGATTTGTCTAAAAACTTTAAAAAGGGAAATCACAAGATACGTTTTCTCTAAGGTCGTCTATGCTAATTATTGGAATGTCCTGAGTTCGGTTCAATCACAAGAATAATCAAAAACTACAAAAGATCAAAACCAACCTCACTTGTGACAAACACTAACAATTAACTTATCCCAAATGTTGATCTATATAGCAATCCGTCCAGGCCTTACAGTAAATCCTTCTACTATAAGGAGAGGAGGATTTCATCGTGTTACTCACCAAGTAAAGGCTGTGACTTGAGATTTCGCACTCAATTTTGCAGTACATCTCCACTACATGCGATTCCTGTACAATCGGAGTCCCGCGCCGCTGTGATGGAAGCACTCCTTTGAGAATGCAAATCGCCAACCATGGATGACAATCTGCTGAAGCATATCACAGCTATCAGCCGCTTCAGCCGCCGTCACCAGCTGATCCGCAACGGTCAGCAGATAGCATCTGTGATAAGACGGCACACGTGGACCTAATGTGCAATCTTATCACAGCTAAACGGATTGGCTTGTCCGCTGATCTCAGATGATTAGCGCCGCTTGCGTCACATTTTTCAAGTGGATCTTCCAAACATGTGTTTCATTTTCTCTTTGCGCAACGCGGCTCCGATAAGCGGCATTCTTTGATTTGCGATTTTTAATCGCCTCTTGAGCTAAGTGCTGCCGCCATTTTGACACGAGTGATACGATAAAAGAACGCGACATTGTTTCTATCGGTCGATAAGGATGATTAAACAAGCAATTACCGTGGTTAATTCACTCCTATTGTCGGTTTCCATTTGAATTATCGATGTTATTTGCAGTTGTGAAATCGGGTGACGCATTGTCAATAGGCTGAGTGTTAGCAGATAAATGCATATTGCAATCGTATAAGCTAGTCTTCGAATGAACACTCTTCCCTTCTGCTCAAATTGGTGGTATCGTTGTACCATTGGTATGGAAATTCCAAACTTCATGGCAAGAAAAACGGACACAAGTTGAGTAAAACACACATCATGATCAGTTTATACTAAAAAGCGTACTTAAAAAGAACCTAATTTTCCCGACGAGAACATCTTTATTTAAAAATCTGGTGAAAAACCGAAAGGATTCTCATCTCTCTAAGCGCTAAAAAGGTTTGATGGCGGAAGGGTATTAAGGCGAGTGAAGGGTTCAACTTTGCAATCAGACGTGTTAGCCAAAGTTGGCGAGAGTGGTGAAAGAAATATGAAACAGTTGGTCGGCCGCATCAGTGTTAACAACACTAACGACGATTACATGGTGTTGAACATGTAGCTCAACACCCCGTCCCTCCCCCGCCCTCCGCACTCTACAGGTCCAACTTCATCTTACAGGTCATTGGTGTAGTCAAAACAATCGGTTTGTATGTTAACAACCGGCTTAGGAAGTTAAGTTTGTACGCAGGATGGTACATTAAACGTTTTAATGTTTGGTGAAGACAAATCTCGTAAATTCTCGAAGTAATATTGTCAAAAGTTTACTTATTTTGCTATGGACATATAGCACTAACTACACATAGCTCATAGTGGCTACTAGATTAATTAGTAACTTATATCTTAGAATGTTTATAAAGACACCTTTGTAAATTTTTAGATATTTAGTTTAACTCTATTGGACATAATCAAATTTACTAGTTTTGTGTCAACATTTTACTTTTGTTCGTGTAAATCATCTTATAATTTTAGTTTAATTTTATTGTTAATGGAAACAGTTTTAATAGCTCTAGGTAAAAATCTATCAGCTTGGGTTTAAGACTTTCAAAATACAAAGTAAGCTTTAACTTTTTTTATAAAGTCAAGCTTTACAACAAACAACGACAAGCTGCTTTAGCAAAATGGTACGAGAAATACCAATAGGCCTAGATTTCTGATCATCATTTGAAGCAAACTCTTTTTAAAATTTCACAAACATCGAATCATCTCGAACGAAAGCCATGCAACTAAACTAAACAACGAATCAACATTTTTTCGAACAACTTCCTCCGTTGTTTCTTCTACTCTTTTGTTCCTAACGCCTCCAACCGATTCGTGTCATGTCTTGTTCACCTTCGTCTAAATGATACCTTTTTATTGGCCAAACATTTCTTTCATGTAGCTCAACAAATACCCTTTGTATAATTATACACCAGAGCTCGTCAAAACCCGCCAGTTAAGGATCTACAAGTCTTCTGGCATTTAATAACGCATATTACGTTAGATTAAAGCAACCGAGCGAGTCCTGGAAACAAATAATTATACAATTCCGCGAGGAGTGTCGCCCAATTAGATGATATCTATCACGCAGCCTGTACACTTCCAGGTTGTCAAGTCAGGTGTCTTCATACAACGGTGATGCGAAACTTCCCATACTTGTCAAAACTATCAGGAAAACTAGGATTAGTTGTCTTTCTCCCATTTCCTCAGCCACTCTTCTCACCTGCACGGTTGAGCAACCGAGAATCAAGTGGAAACTATTCTTAAGTTTAAAATTTTCTTGTGCAAGTTGAAATAAGCCCAGTAAAGAAATATTTTGTAACCATATAAGTAATCAAATTTGAATACTTCCAAGCCTTGTCAAAACTACCAGGGATATTAGGACTAGTTATAATATGTAATAGTAATGGTAAAGGTTTTCGAAATCTAACATCGCTCTAGAATTGGTTATTATTTTAACTAATGGTAGAGATGCAGACGATCTTTTGATTTGCCAACCATTGGCTTCGTCCGGTTTTTAAGACAGGGTTGTACTTGAAACTTAAGTATTCCACAGGTTAGGTTACAGTTATAAAATAGTCACATATCAAACATAACCAGTCACTTTTTGCCGATTCTAACTAATGTCCTCCGCGATTATCTGCCTGACCCATAAGAACTTCTAGTTCAGTTCCCAAAGTACTGTTTGGCCAATTTCACCTACTCGTGAAAATGAACTCTTGACACATATTCTCGTCGTGTAAATAAACAATGAAGTAATTCCCTGTGTATCCTCTGGTAAAAAGCTGGCAACGTATGGTCCATGAAGACTATCTACTTTCCAAATGATGCTGTTTAACCAATTAATGCAAATCCATCACAAAAATAATAATTTCACACGTTTTTCCCGCCGTGTAAATCTACACAGAAGTAATTTCCCCAGCGTGAGCCCCAGTCAATTATAATCACTCAGCCCGTGTTCAGTAATCCAACAACACCTTCGTTAATCCCGTCTCGCCGAGGATCTGTCAAGCAAAATTTAATCACGTCACGAACTTCTTTAGCATTTATAATTAAATCAGAAGCGTCAGGTCAACCCGGCTAAATGATCAGGATCAGTTTATCTCGCGGAGCTAATACAATTTAATTACTCTTCAAAGTCTGCATCGAACTGTGCCTGCTTCGTGTGTGGCTTTTCACAAGACCCTTCCAGGTGGGCTTTCATGTTGAAACTCAAGGGTGGTTAGAGTTGCTACCATTAAATATCTTGTGACGAGTATTTACAATTTTTTAAAGTGTTTCTAGTATCTACTCCTCTGAAAGGTTGTACTATAAACAATTTTAAAACGCTTTGATGGGAAAGTTCCATACACCTTAATGTGTGGATATTGCAGGGTCCTACCCGTCCTTCTCGCACTGAAGTTCAAAACGCCAAGCTAGCGATTCTCACCTCTTGCAACATTTTCTTTGAGAGTTTAGCCGTTTAGCGTGTTTTTTTTAAAGCATTGATTCTGCTGCGGATTAATTCTATTTACTATTTGTTATTTCAAAAACTTTAGATCATATAGGAAAATAGAAAGTTTAAAACTATCGCTTGTCTTCTAGTTATAGTCAAAGAATAAAGTGCTCAATTGTACAATCTGTACTTAAAAGACAAATATTTAGTCCACATTCGCGCACGTGAAGACGAAACACACATTCACTTTATATTTCCAATCTGGGCTTTGGCGAGAATCTTCTAGTTGTAGATTAAGGCAAATGACACACGACTACATAACGACGTCCTTTTAACTAATCTACCTTAAACTATCTTAAAACTTGTAAATACATTGAAACAATTCTACCAAGACTTATACCCTACTTGAACCGTCTTTTTAAAATTAATACATCCTACAAAATACTCCCGAAACATAACCTCTCACAGTTGTATCTCGAAGCAGAAATTACAGGGCGTGCCAACAAGGGCGAGGAAAGGAAGAAGTATGGAGGCCAAAATGACATAGAGATGCCGTGATAAACCATAGCAATAATTACCTTGTGCTAACAAGCCTCTACACTCAACCAACAAGCCATAAATAAAATAGTCGTATTAACGTCACAGATCGGTATCAGCGATTGTTGTATCGCAACGAATTAAAAACTTCCGGCGGCCGACGATGTGACGACCGATACCGAGTACTGACCGCTCTCCGCTCTCCGCTCTCTACAGCTCAACGACGCCTTAATTAACACAATCGGTCAAGGGGCGGGTTAATGTTTACGCATTTAGGTCGTAGAACTTGTAAACATACATAAGAGGACTCCTAGGCTGTTGAATGAAGACTTGACACGTCAGAGAGTCAATGAGGTGTTTGGTGGTGTCGAGCTTTGCCCAAACCATTAACTATGAAAATCAAGACTAAGTGAACATATAAGTTTGAAACAGAATTTTGAGTATAATATAATGCGTATGTTATTTTGGAAGTGCTCAGTCAATTATGTAAGTTAGTTATTGGTTCGTAAGTTTGCAAATTGACTATGTGCGAGCCTATAAATAGCCTGCAGCCTTGTTGAAGCAGGCAAAATATGCGCAAAATTGCATGTCGAATCAGGAATGTGTTCGAAATCGTGTAGAATTCCATAAAACAAAGTGCAAACAAACACATCTTGAGTTTTACAAATAAATTTTCAAGTGAAAAACCCCACCAATTGTGACAGTCCATGTGCAAGTTAGTCCATCGTGAACAAATCACCGACCAAGTGAACAAAACCAAGTCGAAATATGGCAAAGTATTGTAATTGAATAAACCCCGCATTGTGCAAAACCATATACATGGTATGTAAACATCCGATGCGACGGAGTGTACAGCCTTATAATTAGCAGATGCTGGGTACAAGCAGTGTGTACACGAGACTGTGGGAGTATACACGAGCCGGGGACACACAAGCTCGCTACTCGCCGTGTCGACGTGTCCGTGCACACGCAACACGCAACGACACGACACGACACGTCGCATCTCACCCACACGGTCGTAATGGATGTGATAGCGGATATCTACCATCGCAGCGCCGCGCCGCTTCCCAGAACGGGCATTTCATTGAGAAAAACCGCAGAAAAACACTGGACGAGTGTGAAGTTAGCAAAATGTACACGGTAGGTCGCAGCACAGGAATAGCGCTAAACGTTTATATATATATATATATAAGGAATCCAAATATTAAATTTGTAGCCAATTAATAGATTCGAACGTAGCTGGATTAGGCAAAAGTGTGTTAATGACAATTTTATTTTTATGTCACCAATCGGAAAGTCAAACTTTTTGTCAGCTGTGACACCTTTTATGTCACACCCACTATCTTAGTGTCGGAAATTAAGGGAGGGGACGAATTTTAACAAACTCTGTGAGAGAGCATTCAACGCTGATCTAGCGTTTACATTTTTTTCTTTTACAGCTAATTTATAAATTTGTCTACTTCAGCTCGTTGATGATGGCATTTATCCTGGATGTTTTTAAATATGCCAAACTAGCCCCAAAACTCTAATATTGACTGTTGCTCATTCTAAAATATTAGCTACAAAATAAAAAAGCTAAAATATTAGCTACAAGCAGATCTAAAATATTAGCTACAAATGTTTAACTGTGAAGGTTTATCGATGATGAAGAAACCCCGAGAAATACGCAACTGCTGTTTATGGTAAAACCGTAATAAACTATTGGAGTCAATGTTTTAGCTTGTAATAACGCTTTTACGTCTTGTTGTGATTATTTATTTTAAATAATTGATTACGCAATTTTATCATAAATAATTTTGTATTTTTATTTATCACAGTTAATCTTTTTGGTAATTGTCACTGTTTTTTCTCAAATAGTTGTCTAGACTTATTTTTGCTATGTTTTAACTTTTATCTTGTTTACGCCGGATTCATACATTTCCGGCGTAATACTAAGCAGAAGAATAATTGTTACTTGAGTTAAAAATATAAAATATTTTATTTAAATTCATTGATGCATTTATGAACTAAATGTTTCATTCCTCATATACAATATTTACCAAAACTAATCAACACTCAACTACGTGATTTTTTTAAATTCAACTCAGTTACTAATTACTGAAGTATCTAATTGGCCTAAAATTTAATTAAATCAAATTACCACTACTACACCACCAACCCAGGTGGTAATAATGTGACAACCCCGTTAGAACTTCTTGTCGAACCCATTAACATTCAAATGAATGCAATGGGTTTGTCAAGATGCCAAATAAGACCGCAACTTCTATATAAAGCTGATAATGCGAAGAATGTTAAGTTATCCGCGTCTAACCCTACAGAGAAGCCCGGTGGCACGAACATGTTAAAGACTAGACCAGGTGTGGCTGTAATTTGGTGCAAATACCTATGAATATGGAATTTTAAATAGCTTTCTAATCCGCGTGTATTTAGGTTCCGGACACTTGCTAGAACACATTTTGTCAAGACAATTGTCAATCTGTGTAGAAAGTAGCCATTCATACTTACTTAAACCCGTTAACAGTAAAAAAAATAATATTATAACATTATAATAATATTATTATTATAATATTAGAACTGAATTCGTAAAGTGTTATGGAAATACGCCACACTACACAAACGTGAAACCATTTACAGTGATTTAAAACTCTTAAAAAATCTTATCTGGAAGTAACACATCAATAATCGGACAGAATCAAAAGAGGCATTATCCATTATAATTGTCATTAATAGTTTACTATAAATAGTGGATCACACGAAATGATCCAATGAGAGCTGGTGCAAATTCATCCTCAAAGATGTTAAAATCACTAGATTTTTGTTTGAAAATGACTTGTGAAATTAGTAATTAAGAATCAGCCTGTTTGTAGCTCTTTAGGACCGATTTCAACTTCGACAGAGCCACTTTAATTGTAAGTGTTGTAATATGAATGTAATCTGTAGAGATCCTCTATTCCAGAATTTTCTCACAGATATTATAATATATACTAAAAGTTCAATAAATCAAGTGAAATGAGGGGGTTTGTTTGAATATTTATGCCTGATATAATGTATTCCAATGACACATTATAGCACAGATTAAATAGTAGACAATGCGTTAACTTTAATATGTGATTATAGATTTCCTAGTAATTTGAAAACGAATGTAATACGAATTTTAATGCTTTTAAGACAGAAAATCATGCATTTTCACTTCAATTATCAACTATCAATTACCAATCATTAAGATGGGGATACCACCTAGGTGCGTAATTTAACCCAAATATGAGTGAAGGATGAGTGTAGAATGGTGTGTGATGACCTGTGTAGCTTTGAACATTAACTAAAATTTCAGAAGACACGACTTACAAAAAGAACATACTAAAACAAAGGATCCATTTTAAAACCAACTGTGCAAAAATCTACTTTAGAAGATGTTACCAAAACAAAGAGCTACAAGAAAACACGAACATTTGAATGTTGAAGAAGCGAATCAAAGAGGTACACTTGGACAAGTAAGTTTAAATATTGAAGATCACTTCGCTTTATGTTCGCTTCTCAGTGAAATAACAACGTGTTCTCTTCAACTTGTAAACCGATGTTAACAATAACGACTTTCATTGTACTCGCTTTACAAGACAATTAAAGAAAGTTGCTCAAGAACAAGGTTTGGTCGGTGTTCGGCATTTACAACTGGCTGTGGCTTACACTCGTACAAGGCATGTCTTCAGGTTCGATTCTCAGAAAGCGTTTTTTGAGCAAAAGAGAGAACAAAAACAAGTATCAGGTGAAAATCTTCGATAAGTTACTAAACGGATACGAATAATTATAGGACAACTAATTGATGTTACCGTATTATCATAATTTAATATTACATGTTGAAGGTTTATCATGTAATTTTATGTATTTTCAGGTCATTATGTGTTTTTGAGTTTGGTAAAAAAACGGCCCAAACCCTAGTAAAGACCAGTGAAGTAAAATCACTTGTGGCAACATTTGCCGATGGGATGAATTGAAATTGAACCTATACACATATAAATATTATCAAATCGTCCTTTAAACTGTTGAAAACTTTAAACCGCAGAGTGAAATTTACATTACTACAAACACAGTATGAAAAATTAAAAAAATTTACAAATGGCTCATTAAACTACAAACCCACCAAATATACATAAGTTCACTTACTCCCCTAACAATTCCAACATATTCCATTCGGTTAATAACGCATTAAACTAATTGAAACCGTTCAAATCCCAGTATTTTTCAATAACGCGTCTGCGAGCCCACAAAAAACCCAATTAACGTGAAATACACCCCAATTTAAACCGTGTGTTGTGGTCGGTGCAGGTCGCAGCCCAGGCCTCAACAGTTGGTCGATATACAATATATATAGGCTGCAGTCGCGGTGGCGTAGTCAGTCAATATAAGTTGAGTAATGTCCTAGCGGTGATCCGTCTGCTATATCACCACCGCATGACCCGCATGACGGACAATTCCACCCTTTAGACGCGTTTGTGTTTTTCTACGACATAAGAACTTTTTTCTTTTTCTGTCAGGGAACGGTCTGTTACAAAAGTTAACCTGTTAGATGGAATCATTATTTGTTAGCTAAATTAGTAATGTAGGTTTGTAGTAAAGTATGTTATACACCTCTCGAACCAAGCGAAACTCCCCTTAGTCTCACACTAATCCCACCTTGTAAAGAGGAGTTTCGCATAAAGCAACTCCTGTAAAAAGCCGTCGCCATCACAACTCGCTCCGCTCTAATGGCCCCCGTTTAGAGCACTGCGGACTTTCGCCGCTGAAACCTGTTAATTGACATTCGTCCGGCTTTCCGGACAAATCGAACAGTTGAGCCGGACAATTAGTCGGATAGACCGGACGACACGGACAGTCGTAACCGCGATGTCGACATCACTACAGGTTTCCTATTGCTGTGGTCGTGTAACCCGAGAGTCGCCAGGAAACGATTGTTTCCATTTAAAAACCGCAGTGAAACGGGTCGCGTTTTTGGAAACCGCTTGAAGAAAGTCTTGACTATAATATACGTGTATTTGTACCAAAGTATCCGAGATCACGAATACATGTCAGATGCTTAGTACGATTCCAGTTTGAAGTCCTCCGAGTCTAGGCTCTCCACCAACAATCTCTCACGTCAAAGTTTTTGAGATTGCGAACATTTTGCAGGCGTCAACCTTAAAATATTGATATAAATAGACAGCTGATTGCTTAGTTAAATCTACAAGTTTTACAATATAAATAGACGTATTAATAACCTACCGACCGAGTGCGCTGATGATAATGTCCGATTTCTGTTGATTTCGCAGACTTGTTTACCAAGCCAAACTAATACATCTCGTTTTAAGGAATTGCATCCTTTATGTAATACAAACAATCAAAGTGCTATAATCTAAGGAAGAAAATAGATTGATAGTTTGGAGTTCACTATGATTTCCTCTTTCGACTACTTGCTTTTCTATGCAGCTGGTCCATATGAGAATTTAATTTCGGTATACAGAGGTCATTTATTTGACCTATAGCAACAGGAATCATCTAAAGTACTATCATTTGTACTGGTGTACTTTGCCTCCCATTTGTACTGTACATAGCCCCTAGGATACTATCCGATACACTGGCAATCGACTTGAACCAATACTTTCTCCTCCTCTCCCAATACAGCTAGTCCCACGTGTCCATCTACTCACATTTATATCTGTTCTGTTCACCTCTACAGTGTATATTCTAACCCCTTCTGTTTGTTACAGACTAGCGCGCCTACCACGACTCCTCCTCGGTCCGCTTCACCGCCTCCTGCAGTGTCCTCTCCCCCGCCTCGCTGCTGTGACACCGGACGACCTCTGCTGCATCCTCTGACAGGTCAGACCGTGTGCTCCTGCCAATACGACCTCCTCTACCCCAGACTCGGCGGAGCCCCTGCACTGCCTACCCTCAGCTACGGGCCGCCCTACCCCGAGGGTATGGCCGCATACTTCCCCGCTCTGGGAGCTGAACAGTCGCCCTTCTTCACCTCCGCGGTAAGAATATTTCAAAGATTCTATTCTATCACAGATTTTCGATTGTTATATAAAATAATCTCAAATATTTTTAACAATAAAAAGAAATAGCGTTTGTTATTTAATTTAAATTTAATATTTATTCTATCTTACGTAATTTTTAGAATGGATATAATTTATGTAAACGGCAATTAATTTGCTGCAAAATACGTCAAAGCCGTCTTTTTTAGAATTCTAGGTTGTATATATTCAATATTTCATTTATCAGTTGTTTTAATTGCTACACATGTTTTTAACTAAAGTTAAGTTTTTTATGAAGAATACACATCGGGTTTGGTTACTCTGATTATAAAATTAACAGTTGGCATCTGCTTTCATTTTATATGAATATATTTTCGAACATTGTTCTAAAGAAGTTTAACATGAAAACAATGACTCATTTGTTTTTTAGCATTTAATGTGGTTAGCGTTTTCTTAAGTTTCATATTACTAACCCATATACAGGGTGATCAACTCAAGGAGGCCACCATTAGGATATCGGAAACGGTAAGAATTAGAGAAAACTTTAAATGGGGGACCTTCCTTTATTTTTTTTGCAGTTAAAAATATGATTTTATTTGTTCGAAATTCAGCCGCCATTTTCCAAAATGGCGGCCAACTTTGAAATTTCTTACGGAACACCCTATATTTTATCATGTTTTCGGATAGAACATGCAATTTAAAAACTTTTTTATTCTTGAAATTTTTTCGATAAACCCACTCGTTTAGGAGTTACAGCCTATGGAAAAATGACTTCCGGTGTACATTTTACATCATGTAGCTCGTAAAAAGTAGGTTTATAGCGAAAATGCGAAGAGTAATAAGTCAAATAAGTCTTAAAATTGCATCCTCATTCCAAAAAGACCATAAAATTCTTTAAAAATATTAATTCTATTATTTTAAAAATGGCGGCCATTTTCCAAAATGGCGGCAAACTTGAAAAGTGGAAAACTGTGTATTTTATGGTCTTTATGAAATGAGGATGCAATTTTAAGACTTATTTGACTTACATTTTCGCTATAAACCTACTATTTTAGGAGCTACATGATGTAAATCGTATTTAGGAGCTACATGATGTAAAATCATATTTTTAACTGCAAAAAAAAAAAAAAGGAAGGTCCCCCATTTAAAGTTTTCTCTAATTCTTACCGTTTCCGATATCCTAATGGTGGCCTCCTTGAGTTGATCACCCTGTATACTATTTTTAGATAGAATTTTAATCTGTAAAGAAAAACAGTAGCTGGGTCCAGAATTGACCCAAGATTGAACCAGCGACCTTCGGATGAGCATAAAACACTCCCCTGCCCAGATATGTTAATGTAGAATGAACTTAATGTTGGCATAGTTGAGCATATGCAATGTAGGTCTATTTCTATCACGCTGACGATAAATTTGAGGTGATAGATTACTATTTTTTCGCCCAAAGGTGTTTTAGAAACATATTTTTTTTTTAGCTGGATAAGATGAAAGAATGTACACGACTCGAAAAGAACACAAATTACTAACTACCTGTCATGTAATAAATAAAATTCTAATAACTACGATAACACTGCAGTTCAAATTAAATAAGCCAACATCAAACTGACATTCGTCTATCTATGCTATGACACAGCTCTTTTGATCGAACCAATCACCAAATGTGACATCCGACGTCAATATTTCTTCCAAACCGTAAAACATTCTGGAACAGAGGACTTTTGTAAGATTTCCCAGAAAGACAAACCAACAAGTCAATGATTCTTTTGATTGACACTTCCATCGATATCACAAGAACAGCTTCAGTTTCAGTCTGATAACTCGTCATAATCCATCACGGTTCTTCGTCATGTGTTAATTAAGACGAGTTCAACCTCTTTTCGACTGTTTGCATTTGCATGCCTCCACTGATAGCAATCCAGGTTCATTAGCTAATTCCTTGCGTCACCTTCGTTCTACATACTGGTTTTGGCGGGGGAAATTTGGACGAGGTCATTTTTTGGAGGGAATACTGTATACGCAGTGTATGGCGTGTGTCTGAGTTGTACTATTGGGTTCTGGATTGTGCAGTGCTAAGATTATTTGTGTGGCTTCTGGTATGAGATGATTGATATCAATATAATGCTCACTATAGCGGATGATGGTGAAATTTATTCTTTGTAATTAAATAAGGGGGTTTCGGTGTAATATTTGTAAACTCATGAATAAAACCGATTTAACAGCTAATTGTTTAATTAATTAAAAGTGATAACCATACCTGTAAAATTGACTAATCGTAAATACACTGCAAATACATAGTAAGCAAGTTGTATATTTAAAGTAATATGGGGTAATAAAGAAAGCATAAGTAATTTAAAACGTGAACAGCTTTATGTACTCCAACACTTACTAGGTAATATAAATAAGTTTACACTTAGTTGTGAGAGTCTAGTTGTAAAATGGTAAATCAACAACATGGTACAAACAAATTGCTTAACATGCGAGTGGAAACGGTCATTTGCAACTCAAAGCAATAACAGGCGAACAGATGATTGTATGGAAATACGTTGACATCCGCCTGACGACATTAGACCTACTCGTGTATCATTAATTTTTAACCTACTTGAGTTGTAAAGCCATTGTCGCTCCTCGTCTTCCTCTCGCCTTTGAAACGGATGACTTTCAGTCTTGGGTCATGAATAGTGGATGACTAAACCAGGGTAGGAGAATGTGAACACAGAGATAGGTGTCGTGCAAGATATGTTGGCTAGGAAATGTGCGAACTGTAGGTGAGAGAGAGTTGAAGATAAAATGCTGGGTGAATAGAGTAGGTGTATGATGGGTGAGAGTAGAACGGTGCGAATTCGAACCTATAGTATGTGGAAACAGTTGTACATACGAACTTCGAGCATCATTATGGTTAATAGAGGGCGATTTGTAGAGGTCCATACGCAAATGGATTGTGAACCTACAGTAGTCAAGAGCCCTAAAAATGAAAATAAGAACGCTAGAGTAGGTGTAGAGGGACGGCAAATGTGCCAAGAGAATATGAACGTACTGTAGTCCAGACTTTATAATTTGGCGAAGGGAATCGCCGAACGTGTCAATTGGAGCAATACTGTAGTCCATTGACAGTTGAAGATATGAACACCAAAGATGTGCATGATTAAGACAACGGACCTTTGAACCTTCTGGAAGCGAGAGAGAGTTGAATATAGGGAGGGTAAGGCAAATGCGCCATATGACTTTGAACCTATACGATATAGTGGTCAGACCAATAAATTCATAATGGTTAATGCATTACAGATTTGATATAAAATTAGAAAAATTGTACGGTATCTGACAAATATAACATCCTTATATAATAAACGTCCAGACACTATTGACCTTTAGCATCGCACCATTCATCATTCATCATGACGTACCTCCAATGATTCCCCCCGCCATTAAATGAGTGCAACACTGATTACACGGTGAAATTGAAAATAACGAATCCGCGTTTCCAAATAAACTCCACGCGGACGGACAAAAGAAAATGCAACAATTAAACACAAACCAATTAGAAGCGTACAATGGCCGGCAGCAGCGCATTGTACAAGAGTAATAAAGTCCAATCTGTGTCTGTCCGATCCAAAAACTTCAATTGAAAAGATAACAGTGGAAACCCTACTGTTAATCACACGTTTACAACGGCGCCGGGTAAATCAGCGACAACGTTTCTAACGATTCCGTATAATCCTTTCCACAAATATTTTCCGAACCTATTCTCCTAATTGAACAGCGGGCGGAGCTTTAGAAAAGTCCACAATGGGATTTGACAAAAGCTCGCATCTGAATTGAGATATCCACTGACAGGATAAAAAATGACGCCTGTACATTAATAATTAGTAGCACAATATGGTCTAGGCTAGCGATCATTAATTACGGTCCATTATGGAGTGGCGGCTGAAAGGATGGGCTCCTTTTCTTCACGTCGGTATCGAAATGTGAAAAGCCTCGTTAGACTACCATACACGACCTGAGGTGACCATTCAATGACTCCAGACAACGACTTCTCTGCTAATAATTAAATTTCCTCAGCCACCGTCTCCTCACTGTCCCTAATTAGCACACCGATCCATTCAGCGGACTTGTGGACTTTTGTAACGCCGGCCACAAAAGCATTTTCCATCTTTTATTCGAGAGACGCTTCCGTCCTCCAGAGGGTAATTGGACTTGTTCATTAAGAGTAAAACACGCGCCTCTCGCTGTTTGTCCCTTTTAAAAATCCCTCGGTAAAAATATTTCATTGTTATAGAAACTCGGATTTAAGGTTGTTAAGTACACGTGTATTAAACAGCTTGTTTGTTGTGTTTTTCTGTCGCGTTTGAAAAGAATTCATACAGATTCTAAACCATTGATAAAGTTTGAATATTTAGTTAAATAAGTATTTTGGTAAAAATTAGCTAGTAGTAAGATTTTTACTTGAACTTTTATATAAGTTACATCTATTTAAACGTTGTTGGTTTTGCTGCTAACGATTACTTTCTGAATAAGTACTAACTCAGCCTTCAGTAATTATAAGCGGACATTGAATTGATGGTTGTATTTTTTCATTCTGATATAACCCGACCGTTGTATTGAAATTACTATAACTTATTAGCCATATAATCCTTCAAATATTAAATGTAACGATTAGGATTAGTTTGCAATTTAACATTCCTTTGGATTTGGACACGGTGGTGTAAATCTTAAACAGAAAGAAAGTTGAATGTAGATGTCTCAAACCCAGCTTTACTTTGCAACAGCATTCATAATATACATATTCGAACACCACAATGAAATCATTACCTTACCAAACAAAATCATAGACTATTAATCAGGTTTCTAAATACCACAGTTTTGGATTCCAATCGAGTACCTTTCAAAAACCGATTCTCCAACAGCGAAAGAAGGAATTCCTCCGGGACGCAGAAGGTGTCCGACACGTGACATGGCAGGCGTGGGAAGCTGTAGGTCCACTCATTACTGTCACTGGTGTCCACAGCTGAGAACCGATGGTCAACATTATACCTGTTTGTCCGCCGGAAATGTCGTCTCGTCATATTTGTCAACTTTGCCTTTGTCAGCTCGCGTCAATGGATCTCTGGTTTGTTCTTGGCGTCCAAGTTGATGAAGGTTCGCACGCCCTGTGACCCACAGTCACTCGTCATCTTCTGAGCTCTTGGCGGTTGTTGCTCAGTGACATTGTGGGGTCTTCATTCTCAAATACATTGCAGCATTGATGAGTGCAAATTGAAAGGTCCCAGGAAACAAAGGTCCTATTTTGTTTTAGAAGATCAAAATGTAAAACCTCAAGCAAAGTACTCAACGTCTTGCAATATACCTTTTATATAGGATTTCAGTTTGTGAATAACACAAATATGAAGTAAACTCCTGTATATTATAATCAGTAGGTCATTTTGTGGTTGTTGAGCTTAATATTTTTACATGGCATAAGGATTTTGGTATTTTGGTGCTTCAATAGCTAAGATCACGAAATTTTAGGTAATTTTAGGTTTCAGTTTTAATCAATGTTTTGCGTTAACGATACCTTTATATTTTGCGTTATAGGATACCGTCAAATAAGTAAATTTTGTATTTGTTTAAGTATTATTGAAAATGCAAAGTGACTTTCGATCATGATATTGATTTAAAATAACTGTCTTTTCTTTCTGGATTCCACGAGTGTCAAAGCTCGTGCGAAATTATACATTGAATTTATCACGTTCTACTGAATGTATGATGATGATGTATTTTCTTTTACTGTAAATAGCTAGTACAGTATTAAGGTTTATATTTACCTAGGGGGTTTTATTATAAATTAACATGTATTTTCGGACGCCAAATGCTAAATAAAATAATAATCCTCGCGGTTCGTATTTGCATCATAAGCTTACACGTTTTACATATTCCACAAAAACCGAATTGCAGTTGTAATTATTCAAACTTTCCAACTGCGTCAAACCCCACACGAAGGAACCAGATAATCTCCAGTTAATCTTCTTTCCTCCAAGACTTAGGCTAATTTCCCATCGGATCACGCGACGCGGACGCCGTGACGTCACGACTCTTACATACACCTGTACCGTGTACGAAACCGAAATCCCTTGTCGGTGGTGCCGAATAAGCCGGTCTACACCGAACCACCATTACCGGCGAACCAGTTTGCGGGAAGGACCGGCCAAAGGACATGTTGTGACATTAGTAGAACAGAACAGGTCCTGTGAGGATCCTTGTAGGGCGAGTAACCCGAGCTGAGGATAGCGTCCAAGTAGAAGTCATACAACTCGCAGACAAGGCAGCCATGTTGTCCGGCGTGAAGGTATGAACTGGTTCACTCATTCCCAGATTGCGATTGCACTCTGCATTTTAACCGCTTCTGCGAAATAGAAGAAGATCGAAAAAATCAATTATGATTTATCCGTCGCTTCATATGTCGCGACGTCTGCGTGTTGACGAAGATGTTTTCACGGTTTAAAAACTCGTCGCCATTCACGGCTTTTTGTCTGCTATTGTCTAAAGTTTCTACAAGATGTGGCTACGTCCTTGGAGCACCTTGCGAGGTTCTGCAACTGGAGCAAGAGACAATGATACCTGAGTTGTTTGAAATGGGTTTAGTGTTTGAAGACTTTTTATACAGGCTGTTGTTGAGAAGCTGCTGTGTGTACATGATATTGCCACAAAGAATATATTAGTTCTTTATTTCCAGTCCATAAATTTAGCTTGACACACAATACTAATTCCCCTAAGCTCCTATTCTACATTCCCTTAATATATTATTATTTTAACCCTTAATTCCATCAATCTAAATAACACCCAAAAAGTCAATAAATTCCGAAAAAAATAAAAATAGTTCAAATCTCAGAACCTTGTAGCAAATAAAAATACAGATGACGATATCTGTATTCTAAATATGGTTAACATGGATGACGCAGAGGTACCAACCTGTTGAAGCCTACATTACCCTCAGCGCTATTGAGATTCCCCGACGCTCGCTGAATAACAAGTCGGGTTTCCCTCAACATTTTATACGACCAGACGTGTCCTGGGAATCAGCCAATGCCCTGCGAACTTTCGATTTCTAGGAACTTCAACACTAAACAGTCGTTTCTATTGGTTCTGCGTCTCTGCATTTGGTTTAACCAGTGAGAACATCAATCCACTTTGTAGCTTAGATACTTCAGACTGAATGGTCTGGGAATTAAACAGGATTGGCCAGGTATTCTTCGATCTTCTGAAGAGATCTTTCGGTCTAGCAATACAAATGGTAGAGATTAAACACAGGAGAATGGTGCTAAATGGAACGTTTGGGGTTCATTGAAAGATGTATATATTTTGTTGAAGCTTCCGAAGTTAGAACATGTGCAAAACTCAAAGCACATTTTGAAGTCGAAACAGGACTAGGCTGATCCTGATTGATCATCAGGTCCTTAAATTGGTCTAGACTTCATCATGTAATCTTGATCAGTGACAAACAAATTATGTTATTGATTCTCCTCTAACTCTTTGTTGGTCCTTTCCAGAAACTAACAGTATTGCACATTTACACTATTACACTACAGTAACTAATATTCAATAAATATTTTGATTCCGATATTTTAAACTGTTATATTGGAAATATTTAATTTCTTTTGATCCATGTGTTAATGTGAGATAATTTCCAGGCTGCTGGGCTGGAACTGAAGGAGAACCTAGCGGCTGGTGCTGCGACATGGCCCTACCACGTCTATCACCCCTACGACACCGCCTTCGCCGGATATGCCTTCAACGGGTGAGTTATGCATTCAAGTAATGAAATCATACATAGGTGATAGACAATTCTGCGAAATAATCTACTTAAAACAATTTATATTCCTGGAAATACAAAAGGACAACCATAAAAATTTCAAATTTGTTTTAACCAGGTGCTAACCCGTTACTCCTTTTTAGTTTTTATCACGTTCTTCACAGTCTTCTTCAGTAATCCAATCTCGTAATCCAATCCGTTCCGAGATAAATCACCTTACAATGCGACAAATATTGACACTCGGGACAAAGGCGGAGGCTTGATATATGGCGAAACACATAAACAAAGTCAACAATAGGTCCTGGGAGGAACGTATGTTTCGAGGATGGGATTACCGCAGGCGCAGGGCGTCACCCTAGGTTCCCCGCTGTTCTTTAAACAAAATCTATCAGATTATCGCAGCCTCGGTATAAAACCGTTATGACTCGATCGCGGGGTCCCGAGTGCCTATTAAGGGTAATCCCCATTCCCCAAAGATCCTCTGCGTCATTAGCCCCTCCTGTAGTTCTCAGATATCCTCCATCTGTCAATACGAGCTGATTTGATAACATTTACATGCTAAGTGTCATCCCTTGTTGCTTACCCACCTCGAGCCTGTGTCGCTGTGTCGCCCTTGTACTCTGTTATAGTTCAATTTTCATTAGCCGGATTAGCTTTGCTCCTCTATAGTTTACACTCCCACGTTCGACTTAAAAGCACATAAATTCACGTATGCTAATACTCTCCGTAATGATTCTAAATAGAATTATTATTCACGCCAATTTGGCGGGTTCGTAAACTGTGTGAAAAACTTAAGTGGGGGTGATCGCTGAGTGGTTAAATTTGGAATTCATTTGCGTTGTCTGGGGTTGAAAAACTCTGTTTCGACCATTTTGAGTGCAGTATATGATGATAAAACTTGCTTGATGTAGATTTTTGAAAGGTACGTTGGAATAGCCTTGCAAAAACAAACTTATTATATATAGTTTAACAGGGCTACTTTAAGTGAATTTAGACGTATTAATATTCTAATATAAACTACAATTTGTAATTTTAGGAGTAACAGCATTCTTCTCAACGTCCGATACATTTATTTGATACAGTAGTAAAGCTCTAAGCCTCATTCTAAGTCAAGAACCGTACTATTTTATATAAGTAATAAGTAGACAACACTTTCAATCGATACTTCGATTTACACTCAACTATAATAAAGTAAAACCGATAAATCAGTTTTTTGCTCGTTCCCAATGATTATAGTTGGACTTTGGGTGGACTCATGAAGAGGAAGAAAGGTGTTCACCTGTTTTACTTGCGATACAAATATCAGTAGGCCTACATGAAATTATGTAAGATAAAAATAATCACACATACGAATATAAACCATCTTCCTGATTTGCTAAATACCCCGAAACGACTCTCTCTGACAACGAACATCTCTGACATTCTCACAAAGGACAACGCATTCTCGAGTTTAGGAATTCTCAGGCACAACTCTTATCAATTTTATGGTTTTAACATTTTACGCTTTTGTCTTTCCAATCGAAAAATCACACGATGAACCCATCACGTTGGGAATATTTGATCGTCTCAATTCGGTGCTTTTAATTTACCGGGTGATCCTGGATGTTTATTAATTTCCGTGAGCCCACCCGCCGGGCGAGATGTTGTTGATGGCCAATTAAGAGGCCAGACAGTCGGTGAGTTAATTGATAAGAGGCCAACAGGAGTTGGTGAGTTGGCCCTAATTGATGTCGGAGGAGTTGCAGTAGCTACAACTGACGTGAGGCTGGCACGCGATGTCGGGAGACAAAGAAATGATGAGGGAAATGATAAAACTTATAATTGGGAAGGACATGCTTCAATACAGATTCGGCCTCTCGGTTCTAAGGAAATACGATCGTTTTCGTATGCATTTGACAACCAAAACTGCCCGAATTTTGATTTCCAATATGAGGAGTTCAAAAAGAAACGCAACAAAAGATCAAACATCGAGTTATATAGTTGCAAGTTTCGATCTCGGTCACTTTTCTTCTCTTCTTCAGAAGCCCTATTGAATTGAATGGCTAAAAATGCCATCCCTCTTTTATTCATATCTTGAAATCTGTCTTTGTAATGATTGGCCCGACGATTGCAATAGTGATTGTGAAATACAGATTTACTGTCTCCTATTTGTGATGCGTTCTTTTAAGTATCCATTTCCCAAAAAAATTGTAATTTGAAACGGTATAGTTTTACATTGTCTCAATTTTGTATCATCATTTAAAAAAATTGTATCTTGAATTTACCCACTGACATGTTACCCTTCTTGTCCGCTGTCACAAATTTCTTCTTTTACTGAATGATAAAACGTTAGTGTCTGTTTCGCAGTGGGTGAGGCACGCGAAAATGTAACTATAATCTAAATGGCTAAATCATCCTCTTGTCATTCCAAAGCACACCCTCAAACAGCTGTCTTCTTACCGAAATTTGTATTTTAGTTCCTGTATTTTAGTCGACGGCCAATTCTGAAGCCCCAAAACCACGTTGCAGTATTTTAGTGGTTGGGAAGTCAAAGAGATACACGTTTTAATTACCCGGCAATGCAGATGCTAGGCGAGAGGCAGTCCATGGCGCCGTGTGGTGTTACTCCAGACACGATCTTCGCAGACGAACAACTGTTATTGTATTTTAATGAGCTCCCCGAAGAGACAAGCTCGGCAGTCGTGCCGTCTCGGATGAGGCTGAATGAAAAGTAGACACGTCACCGTATTAGAGAACACGGGCTGAGGATAAATAAACATTTGAGGGATTTAAGTAGGCGCCGGTGTCTTGTTTTGGTGCTCAAACTCAAATTGTAGCGTGCGTTGTAGATGGTCAAGTGACATTGAGACGGTAGATGCTGCACAGATTGCACTTGAACAGTTTAACCAGTGTTTCCTCCAAAACCATAAAATCCTTCCGCTTTAGAGATAATTGTTAATTACAAATAAGCAATACGTATCAGACTATGGAGATATGACTTAGCGCTCATATTACATTATTAACTAGGTTGAACATTGACATAAATTTCATTTGGCAACCCTCCATATTATGCAAGTACACTTGGAACTTGGCACCTCGTCCCAACCAAAACTGTAAGAAGTGATATTATTGTCCATTCCCTTGTGCATGTTTCTTTCCCCAACTTCAACACAAGATAAATCTTGTTTTATTTCATATAAGAAAATCGAAGTATTAGAAAAGTTGTATAAACTACAACAGTGGCAGTTAGTTTCAGATAAAATGTTAATACTGTATTGGCTACATAAGTAAATAGTCGTGTGAGCGAAAGCAGAGTTGGAATGAAAACAAACGAAATGAGTTAAATCAACCGAATTTGCCAAATTTAAATGCGACACCCGAAACTCTAAGACCACCACCCAAGCGGTATGCGCCGAGGACCCGCAAAACAAAGGCCAACAAATACAAACAGACGGGGAATTCGTGAGTCCGTCGTGGAATTAGTGTTGTCGAAGGAAATATATTGGAGTCTGCTGGTGACCCGTGACCTGCAAGACTTATAGCAGGGCTCGGACAATGTGCCTGGCCTGTAGCTGTGTAGCTGCTTGCTATGCGAGCTCTGCTAGCGCCAAATAAGAACTTCTTCCGGCACGTCGCGGGCCAACGTCCGTGGTCGGCGCCCCGTCCGGATGTGGGGATCCTAGTGACGAGTAGGTGACATAGAAGATGTCCTACAACTTTACTATCTTACCACATAGCAAAACTCGTTATACTATAACAGTTCTGTGAAGTAAATATCGTATTAGTAATTAATGATGTTTCAGTAGGCAAAGAGTTCTGCCAAGGAGATTAAATCTTAAGTAGGTTCGATGATGGTTTGAATACACAATACATACAACACAAGACATCGGAATAAATACTTTTGATGCGTTATATACCTGCTATCATGAAAACGTGGTCGGTATACCTGTTGGAGGGTTCAAGCACATAGAATTGTTTTCCATTCTAGAGTTGATGAGTGTAGGACTTTCGGCCTGGGGTGATTATGAGAAACTTACCCTCCGCAACAAACAATAGGGAACGTGGGTAGCTCTGAGTCTGCTGTCCCCAAAAGATTCCCTATAGGTAAATTGAAAAGATTTTGTGGGTAAGAGTGAAGTAGGGAAGGGGTGATATGGGGTGTTTGACACAGCAAGCTGGCCAAAAACTATGAATAGGATTAGGTACGGTACTTCCAAGAAGGACCTGAGCCCCAGAGCACTCCAGAGCAAGAGCAGGTATTAGATGGATTTAAATCTAAGTTTGGGCTAGTTTAGTTACAAACACCGTGCTAAAAGTTGTATATTTAAACAGTTTTTAACCAATTTTAACGACGATTTGACGACATATGTGTCACCTCAGTTCAAGATACAAAAACAGTGGATATGTATAAATTGACCATCATAATATTAGTTATAGATATTATAGTTTTGTATATACATTATAGCTTTTATAGATAGGCTACTGCAGAAGGTGGGGCCACCATCCGCCTATTGTCACTATAGCTTTCATAAATCACAAACGTTGACGAATTAATTAATCGGGCCTTAGTCTCACTTAATATGATTTCAAGGCTTGTTTACATAAGAATCCATCCACTCAATAGTACAAAAATATTATACATACAACAGTATATTATATTATTACAGTGATACAATCAAATTTTATGTAAACGGTTAAGGCCATTTACCAAATAAAAATATAGGCATATGGCATATCAAAATGAAGCTTAGAGTGTGTAGATTTTGCCGAAAAGTATTGATATGGACGAAATCCCTAAGGGCTCTGCCCCACAGGCTGATTTTCAAAAGGCTACGCCTTGCATGTTTTGGAAGTTATTATTTGATTAATTTAGTGAACAACAGCTGGCCAATGCAATCGACAATATAGTTTGTTTGTTTACATTTGTGTTTACTTATTTTATTATTTACTTTTACGTTCTTAAAAGAGTCGCGGTGAATGGACAGTGAAGCTATTTATAGCTGTTTGTTACAAGTGAGTAACTAAAGGTGTTCGAACCATGATGACTATGAGATTAACAAACCATGTATGTTGTTCGTTCCAAGAGGTTGTCACCGCGATCTTTAACAGATCGCAATTTCATTGAAAAGTATTAAAGATGTCGTGAAAGAGAGCTGCGTGTTCAGGTACAACCTCGGCCAACCTTAAGACGTAAGGTATGAAGGTTACTGCCTTTAACATCCTTTCACATGAAAATTTCTCGAACTTGGGCCCTTTAAATGAAATATAAAGTCAAAGTTGATTAAATTAATTTAATGGTGGTTTCTGTTCACCCGTGAATTCACGGGTAGAACCTCTTGTTTCAGTTTAAGAGTGTGAATTGTAGTTTAACAGCTGAATGTACATTCGTAGTACATTCATTCAGATAATTTAAACAAGAGACGTAGTATAAAAATAATGACAGGCCTACTTTAATTAAATTACAGTCTGGTGTAAGGTAAACAAAAAACTGCAGTGTTTAAAATAATGTTTACCTAAAAAAACTTCTGGTAGTGTCCTATTTACAAGCAAATACAAAGTGAAAGTAAATAACAATTTGTTATGTAAAAACCAGATAAACACTAAGTATAAAATACGAAATTAAAAACTAAACCAATGTAACAAGAGACAAGTATGTTATAAAAATGCGTTTAAAATATAATCCTATATATTAATTAACAGTCTGGTGTATTGGTACAACAAAATATTAAAATTAAACTTGTAACTGCAGTGTTTAAATGATCAATTACTACAAAAAGGCTTCTAGTGATGTAGATATTTACAATCAATAAAAGAAATTTACAGTTTGTTATATACAAAATCAGAAAATTCAGTTGGATGGAATTAAATGCCCCTATGCATTTCATTCAACAGTTAATTAATGTAATTTGCAATTTAATAATTGGAACACACAATTCAACATTGTGCATTTCCAACAAAAATTATGTTGGATGGAATTAAATGTACTGTTGTTATTAGGTGAAATAACACAGAACAAGTAAGTATCAAAATTAAACTTTTACGGCCAAAATTTAGCGTACGCAGCCAACGAAATAAAGAATTCAAGTTAAAATTACTACAATTATTTTGCATTTAAAGGTTTCGTAATACAGTAAAGTTAAATAGACACCTTCTAGTGATGAAATGCACTATTTTGTATTGTTTTACTACCTTACACAAACATCTGTTACTTTTATATTTATAGTGTTCGCGGCCAACGAAATAAAGAATTCAAGTTCAAATTACTACAAGTATTTTACATATAAATGTTTCGTAATACAGTACTGTTAAATAGGTACCCTCTAGTGATGAAATGCACTATTTTTTATTGTTTAACTACTGTACACGAACATCTGTTACATATTTAGCGTTCGTGGCCTAAGAAATAATGAATTCAAGTTCAAATGACTGCAAGTATTTTACATTTAAATTTGTCATAATACAGTACTAAAAACCACTATCATATACAGTATTAAAAGAAGCATAAAAGATTTAAAATGTAGTAAGAATTTGTGTATTTTTGAATCTAAAATTTTGAAACAAAAATAGGTTTATTTGGGGCGGATGTCCACCACCCGTAGACACCATCACTTCCTGAGTCGTTAATGCCAAAGGTTACAGCAGTATTCTAATACAATAGTAATGTATTTCCTAGAAGGTTGGCTCCTATGCTATTTGCCCTGTTTCCTGTGTCGACGACCCTGTCCACCACCCCACAGGTATTTCCGGGTGATTCCTGGGATTTAGTGGGTAAAGCGCAAGCTCAGGTCAGGTACCTACTCCCGAGAAACCTACCCTTTACACCACATAATAGGGGCAGCCCAGGCCGAGTCAGGGGCAGCGCAGGCCGAAAGTCCGTTTCCCAGAGTTGATCCATGCGCACTGCAGGTACAAGTGCATTTTGGGTCTGGACTCTTAAACCTGGAGACCTAGTCGATACTAAAAACACCTGAGCAGGAAGAGTGTCGTTTTAGCCATGTAGCTTATGAAAAGTTATTATTTTGAGTGTAATTTTTCGATCTCACCCAGTATCAAGAGTTTTAACGGGTTTTCAAAATTAATATACCTTGTGACGTTTTCAAGCGTTGCAGCCTGTCAAATACATGTACAACACTTGTTGACCTACAGTCTCCTGTTGTGAGACCACCAAGATTTCTCAGTTTCAGGAAACTATCCTCGCACCGGGTGTCTCTACTCCACACATGTTTACACCCAACGACAGACAGGTTACAAATTTGTCGAAACTAAAAAATCACACAAGATAAAAAACGTAACGACGGAAATATGCGCGGGTATTCCGGGTGGAGCATCTGTCGGGATAAAAACCGTGATGTATGGAGTTTTAATTGCATTCTAAAGCCGGAGTCTTGACGAATGCGTGTTTCCCCTGTGATTATTTAGCGTTCATTTCCCTCTCCCGAAGGCCATGCGTCTTGCCGCGTCCCGTAAATTGTCGCCCTTTATTTTTGTCATTTGCGTATTAATTTCATACTTTGTTTGAGTTACGCGATATTTCCGACTATTAATGCGGCGATTAATATCCTTTATGAGAGCCTCTCGCTGCTTATGAAATATTAAACGCTTGTTTGAAATGTGTTGAGTGAGTAGCGACGGCTGTGGAAAGGAATAGTTGGGTCGGTGTACTTATCCATGACATTGGTGTAAAATGTAATAGCTTTTGCTAATTTTAACTAAATTTTGCTTCATTCTATTGTCACCTTAGTTTTTGAAACTGTAAAAGAGTTGGTGTTAGGTGAAATATGCAATTTTATTAAATTAGTTATCCTTACAGTTAGACTGTATTAGAAAATCAACGCATTCACAAACATCTGTATTTGACAATACCGCAATCGGTAACTCCGCATAACTGCGTTCATTTTTATACTGTAACTGACTTCTTCCTGAACATGGGAAATGTATGAAATTACAATGATTATTGGCGAATCATAGGAATCGAAACCACAAAAGAGATCTATGCAGCAATTTATAAACTTCAGTACACAATTATTAAAATTTCCAAAACAATTCTACAAAATTCAGAATACTCAAAACTCATCAGACGGTTTATAATCCTCCCGAATTTAATGCTATCCCGGCACTCATTGAGGCCGTCTTCGTTAGCGTCGCTTCGACTGACGTGTCAAAATAAATCCCTCGTCATATGACGGAACGCGGCAGATTTCTTTTTGTCGTGTGACATTAATTCGGGGATTGGTCAACGGCCGGGACTTATTTAATCTTGGACGAATTCCGTCATTAAATCGACACTCGGTCTCGAATCAGTGGAGCGCGGACGATTTGGGAAATGTGTCGCCGCTAGACGTGGGATGTGTGTAGAAAACACCAGTGTTGCGAGGAACAAAAATCTATGGTAATACGTACTTCGGTAAAGGAAAATAGGTCGATAAAATGTCCTAGCCCAGAACAGTGTTTCCGCCAAACAATAATTGAGCCTTGGGAATTTTGAAGCTTTCGATGAACAAATACTAATTACATACTCGAAAGTCGGCATCAATCTTGGTGTGAAAATAAAAGGGAAAATAGGTCTCGTATAAAACTTATTTTCCGACTATTTATGTAGTATATGTCTAGGAATCTAAGTAAAAGTTCCACCTGAAAAGAACTTTGTACTATTCTGGTTTTATTGTTTACTGTAAATATACTTACTTGGATAAACGTGAGTAAGGATAACATTTAGTAAATATGGTTGAGTTTTAAAAATCTACAGGTATTGTTTCTCGTGAATGTGAATATCTTATAAACTCATATCGTGGATGGGAAAGAGATTGAAAAAGTAATGGTAAAGCTTATTGGTTTAGTACAAAATAACATTAGTGTACATCACATGATTCACCCACTTTTCCAAACTTGATGATAATATAAAAACTCCTAACCCATTTAATCTAAATTATATTTTCACCTCAGTAAAATTGCACAACGAATTCCCACACTAACAAATATGAATCGAATTTCAAATTACTATTCCGAATGCATCCAGGTACAATCACTCCACAACCCAGTCTCCTCAACCGCCTGACAGGGGTGCCACAGCTCACAATGGGCCGAGGGACAACCTGTATAAATCGCCAACACAATGGACATTTGCATCGCCGTAGCCATTTAGCCGTATAACCAATATTTTGTTATTCTTTGTTGCACAATCGGACAGAGGGGTGGAAATAAAACGCAAGTGGACCAATTCTACTTTCCAGTTGCACTTTTATTACGTGCAACACGTTTCTCGCATCCCGGCACTTGTATTATTCACGCGTATCATGCAGGAATTGTTTCCACACCACTTTAGTTAGAGTTTTTTGTTTATACCGATTCGCCGGACCGAGAAGACTACAGTGAAATGCCCGCGCTCCCTCCTCGTTTTAATTCGCATCAGGCACGGTTCGCGGTCATCCCGTTACTTATATCATCTACACGTCCCCCATCCCTCCAGCTGCTGTGTACTTTTCACTTAGCCGCCATTTCGTTTTGTCGCTCAAATCCGCTTTATTTGTGATACTTTTTGTTCGTCAGCTGCCACCGCGCAGTTTTATGGAGGAATTATTTCCCTTAATGCCTTATGTGTGTTTCGCTGTGAAGCTCGCGCATATTTCGATGGTAATTAGACGAAACTATAAAACTGGGCTGTTAAAAGACCGCGTCTATAGTCTGGATTCTTTGACAAAAAAACTGTGAAAATAATTTATGTTACTGATTATTAACAAGACAACAACCAGTGAGAATTTATGACTGATTAAACATACGTTTCTACATAAACTACGATATAAACCTAATGAAGGTATAAATTTTAGTTGTAGCTAATTTTATAGTAGTTGATAAGATCAAAATAGGAGATTTAATTTTTATGTATTTTCCGTTAAAACATATTATCCTCGAGTTTTAATATAATTTAATTCAAACAGTACATGTAATAATTGTGTTCTATTTACTGTATAATGTATTGTCACATAACATGGGAGTGAATGATCTATGCGCGTTATGCGTTGACATAAACAATCCACATAAAAATTTATCTCCTTAACTTTGGGTTTTAAACCTGTTACTCATTAAGTACAATACCATAATAATGGCCAAATAGTCTATTAAAAGCTTCAACCATTGCCTTTGACCAAGACAGCTACTCCGTAATAAATGTAATTATTAGATGCATACGTAACAAATGTGATCATATTTTAGTTTAAATTGAATAGTTGGTTTTGCTAGTAAAGACATATTTCATGCAAACATCTTTAATACAATCAATGAATAAGTATGTAGAACGTCTCTTTAGCTAACAACTACTTCTCCCTCTATGTTGGTTGTAAAATATTTATCTAAAAACATGCAATAATTATGTTCAAACTAACGTCAAGTAATCATTTCCGTATGCGTCGGGAAAACAGTAGCTAATGTTGGCATCATTACCAACAAAACTACCACTTGTCCCTTTCATGTGTGTAGTTCCTGTTACTCCCAAAGCTCGGTTGTTACCCGGGCCTTTGGTCCTTTCACTGAAGTCCTAGGTTCAAATCCCGCCAAACAACAATGTAATTTAACTTCTAGGCTTAACCTGAAGCAATGTGAAAACCATCGTGAGCTAGATCCTAGCGTCCTGAGAAAAAAACTTCATCGTCTTTCCACCAACCTAAAGACTAAATATTTTGTTGACAATTTCTACTTATCTCGAAAAACTTACATATTGTCCAACCGCTACACAGAAGCTAACCTCAGTAGCCGTTGCCAACTGCCCATTTCGCTAACAGCTGACAAAGTAACCAGGCTAGTACATGCGTCTACCACTATCTCTACATAACATGCGCGCGGGCGCCCCGGTAGAGGCTAAGTGTTCTACACTGTTAGACTATCTGCTTCATTTGTCTACTTTGCCCCCGTGCGAGGCTAACTCCATTAATTGTACAGCAAAAACCAACTCTGGTAGCGTGTAACACCTTATAAGACCGGGATAGTGGAAGAGGCTGTTAAGTGCTTATGAATTATGTTCAGTCATTACAACTAATGCTGGCGCGTTAAGTAATATTTTAAATACATCTGGTAGTAAATTAACCGTAGGGTACTTAGAGACTTGTTTGGTCGACAGGATCTGTTTTATGGACGTATAAGAGAAGCGCATTTTAGCATTTCAGAAGAATGTTGAATTGTAAAAAATTAGTTGTGGTTTATTACTGACTTTGAAATTAGGCAAGGCAACTTTTTAGAATAACAATACCTGTGTTCTTAAAAGGTGGTAAACTGAACTTAAGATTCAACCAAAATCTCTTTCTTAAATTGCTTGCCGGTTAACTGACTTAATTCATGGTTTAATTACCCGTTAACTTTAATAAACGGTTAGACAGATAATGTCAGTTATTTCTCTTTCCAACGAACTTATTGGCACTAAAAAAAAAAAAAAAAAAAAAAAAAAAAAACTATAGGTTTATTTACCGACATCGTCTCTTACTTGATTAATCGTCGTTACTTTATAATCCTGATTTATTGGATTCCTTTGGTTTGATTGTAACAAAAAACATACACTTTGTGTCAAATAAATTTATGTTAAACGGCTTACAAAGGTTAGAGAAGAGTAATGAATTTTGCCCAAATGTTGTCGCAATTTAGAAATGTTGTAGTTGGCTTAGCAAAATAAAATTTAATCTTTGTTAATAAAGTTCTACTAGTCAACCGTGGTTGTTCTTGTCGTTAATTATAATTTTGCTCGATTTGTAAATTACGTTTTTATTTATATACTTATACATGGTGTAGCTTCTTATAAACTAACACTGAATTTCAGAATTATATTAATAGTTTCTTAAAATAACTGGACTACATACGCTACAATGAGTTTATGCGTTGGGTCATGTGTTAACAGTCTTCCATTAATCAGGTCTTACACACCTAAGTAAGACTGCAAAACGTTACCACTGAAATTCGTTGGAAAAATTAATTAATTTTAGAAACAAAATTCTATAAAATGATCAATGTTTCGTTGTCAAGATATCTAAACATTTAGCTTGGTATTGCTAATCAAATAATAAGATTGATTCCGTTGTGCGGCTTCCTACAGCTACCAGCTTACAAGCTACGAGATCGATGTACAAGGTCTACTTAACATTACTTATTACATTAGTGTTTGTAATCCCGCCTAACACCTTGTCAAGTTTTGGCACTTTTATTCATAGTGGAAATATACTAAGTTGTTCCTTAATAAAGTTTAAATAACCCACCAATATGATTAGCAGTTGAACATTTTCGGAAAAATATTATCGGACTCAGCAAATATATTAATTTATTGATCATGTTGAATCGTGATATTATTATTTATCTCTTAAAATATTTCAGAAACTCGTGTCTTGATAGAAATAAACCAATTTTTAAATATCTGTGGATCTTAGTAGTTTGATATACCATTAGTAGAAAACTTTATTGCCAATCTATATATTAATAGTATTAAACAATTTACACATCATAGAGCTGAGTAGGTCTATTATGTTACAAAAACAATTAAACTGTGTTTTCTCAACAAAAACAAGATGAATTAGCTTATATGAACTACATACAATTTATGTTTTTTAATTACAAATTCCCATTTGTAAATTAAGAACATCCTCGAATGTTCGATTTTAAAACCATTTGTTTGGGGTTTCTCTCAGCTGGTCGATTTTATATTAGCTTCGACGACTCTCTTTCAAAACAATTGAGCAACTTTATAAAATTCCTACAATTTCGGTTGCTATGAGTACAAGCATGGTACAAGTAAGTGAAAGTATGTGCGTTCAGTTGCCTTGAAGGTGTCGGAAATGTTGTAAGGTTACAGAATTGTTTTCTTGATTATTGACGGCTACATGGTCAATTTCAAATTACTCATCAGCGGCCAAATGCGTACCACAATGTACTTGATCGCAAACAAACAATATTTGTGAAACTTGTGGTATTGAACAATATCTATAACTTTCATAGTGTTGAAATACACGATTTTGTGGGTAAACCGGAATACACTATACGGTCCGCTAAGAGAAAATTGAGAGGCGCTTAAAATAAGAATACGAAACGTTTTACTCCAAAATGCCATTTTTAACCTTTTTACTCAAATTTAGACTCTACCGACGTAGCAATGTGCTGATTTCACCGGTGTTTTTTTCACGATGGCTATTTTAAATTTCTGCAATCAAATACACAGTGCCCGCCTTGAAATATAAAGGTAATGTCGACCTTGGATAGGTTTGGACCGCCCCCTTTCAAAACCTAAAAATGCCATTGGTGTGGAAAACACAGAATAAACACAAATAAATACATTTCGTGCATGATTAGGGATATATTATATTACTGTAATGTTTTTAAAATCGGCGTATCAGTACCCTAATACATTGTTGACATGGTTTACACTTTTGTCATCCAAATGCTACTTTGTATGCTTCTTGCAGAAGTGTTCTAGAGATGTTTTTGTACTGTGCGTAAATGATATCTATAAAAATAACGCACTGAATTCAATTGCAGCTTTGGTAGCAAATTTAGTTCCTACCTAAACTTGAGACTGCAGTTGGCCGTTTCAACCAGGCTCGGCCTTGTGAGGGACGGTCTTCAGTGTACTGTACATTTCTAACACAAGAGTTTTTGAACAATTTTTCTTTTCCTTTACAACACTATAAAATCCATCGTCAGTTCATCCAACTCCACCTCGAAGGGTTTAAACACAAAGCAGTTGCGAAGTCAGTCTCCATCCTTCCACGTCCGAGCGGCGACAATACGTCAAATGTATCCTCTAAATCACCCTAACTGACGCGCCTTGTGGCGGCACGTTGGAAATAATGATTTCATAAAACGATGGGTCGACAAGCGTCGGTAATCCTATAGCTTTGTCTCGCCGATCCTCGGTCCTCCCACTGTATTCTCTTTTTTCTACGGCGCCATTTTGTTTTGTTTTTATCTCCGGCGCTGCGGCAGGCGCCATCGCCGCGCGTGACCAGCCGCTGCGGTTAATTGAAACTATCCTGGGTTATTAATTATCCGTTTGGAACTTAATAAGCCTCGTTACCTCAGGAAAGGCGGAGCTTCGACGAGGCCTTCTGTGTGGGGTAGCTTACCACACGTCTTAAAACTTCTTTAGAAACTTTGAGAAATGAGTAGTTTAGAGTTACATACGTAATTGAAACTGGGCATGTTTAAGAAAATACTACTCTTTGTGAAATTTTATTTATTGTCTTTATACTTGTGCTTTTCTCATCAAAGGTTCTTTAATTTCTTATACAAGTGTTAGAAGTTAAAGTGATTCGTGTTAATTTCTACCATTCAATTATTTGTAGCGAATTTACGCGAAATAAGCGGACTTTACTCACAATAGAAAATCGGCTAAATGGATATTTACCGAAAGTGCCTTTTAAAATTCTGTTTACACAGCATAAATATCTATCTGTATTAAAATCTTGGTACGCTGTTACTCATGGGGATCTAGAATACATTTATTGGTTGTTCTTAATGTAAAGAACACATTAAAATTAACTTATTGATTAATAATACAATTTAACAAGATGTTGATGACTGACTCTTATAGCTGGTGTACCCTAAGAAAACTTTGTTATGTGTATCCAAAATCACAGGTGACGCGTATTGGTATTTTACGTCTCAAAGTTCTGTCATTAGACATACTTAACGTTCCGCTAATATCACAATCCATAAATGTATTTCCCGATCCACCTTTGCTCAATACCGTATATATTTCCTCTGTACACTATATAAAATAAATTAGCCAATACACCATACATTAAACCCTAACTATTTATTGCTCTAAATGTTCGCACATCGCTTGTTGGGTTTGTAATTGTAAATCTGTGTAATAATTCAATATTTATTGGATTGGCCACTAGCGGCCCGATGTCCCGCCCACTCTAGAAAGTGTTGTATAAACTCTGCATAACATCGACTGGACATCGGCGAGAAATGGCCGTTCTGGACAATTGAAATATGCATATCTCCGACATTACCTGAACAACTCCGACAAGTCCTATCTCCGACAAGTCATATCTCCGACAAGTAATAAAATTATCGTATGGATCTAAGTGGAAGAAGTCCTCCACTGCAGATTACGTTCTCATCAATTAAGAGATATTTTATTTTATTTCCTTTTGAAATCAACGGCTAACAAAATGAATGGATTTTATTTTTACTGCTTTAAAAAATAACAAGCTGCTACCCGTGCTTTGCAACGGAAGAAAACGTAGAAAATAACAATGTTTTTTTTAGATTTTCTGTATAAAATAGTTACACATCTATAATTCATTTTAGAATAAACACTTAATTTAACCACTTAGTGAAGTAAAATTCTTTTCTTTGTATTTAGATAAGTGGTTTAAATTTCCTAAACGGACATTAAAGTGAGTAAGTGATGCTGACGTGTGTTTAAAAATACTGATGTTTAAAAATACTGATGTTTAAAAATACTGTGTTTAAAAGTCCATGATTTAATTTAAAAAGATAAACTGATTTAAAAGTGTAGACATACATACCTTTAACCCCATATTACATTTGATACTTGGAATGATTCCAATACTGGGTCTAAACAGTATAAGTGCAAACATATTATTACAAGTGTTATTTGAAGTTTTTGTCCTTTCAGGTAATGTAGTGGAATAAAGGGAAAAAAATGAATTCTCATCAGAACCATTCGACGTCAATTTTATCTAGTTTTTTTATATAGTCGAAATAAACTTGATTTACCTCCAATATTTTGCGGTGTTGTTGACTTGTTTTAAGGAATGCGACCCGACAATCGCATAAAAGCAAAGCTAAAACTGAAGTTTAAGGCATTTGTTTTTTGACACAAAAGTAATTTAATTTACCTTAATTTTACCGTAATTATATTTAGTATTTAATGTATAAGAAATTTCGTTTGTAAGCAGGCTGAATGTACAGCTAATGCTGCAAAGCTAAACACTACGTGTTGTTGATTCCCAACACCAAAGTCCTTAAAAGTAGACTTTCGTAAATTCCTCTGCAAATGTTTTTATATTTTCCCATTGAAAAAGACTTTGCATACCGCCATAAAAGACCTTAATTCTGTGCTCTCTAAAGGACACACTTTTATTTTCGGCATATTGTTTTTCGAAATGTGATAACACCTTTTGTATACAAAGAACGCGGTTGAACACGATTGTGGGAAGCAACAAAAGCACAAACACTCCTTTATTACAAGCCGTTTCTGGATATGCGGGGGAAATTATGTGAGAGCGCAGTTAAAGCTTGGTTGTTCTTCGTCCGTTTTAATTCTCATTAATAATCGGGTTCTGTACTTTTTTATAAGGATCTCGTTATTTTGCGACTTGTGCTTTGAAACATTTTTAGTATTTACTTAGCTTTGAGTTTGTCCAATTTTCCGTAGGCCTACTTATATATTTTGTTGTATAAGTGAAAAAAATATATGATATGATTAAAGTATGCAAACATACAATTTAAAATGCCATTTAGGGCTATTTTTAATATTTATTAAAGATACTTAATATTATTTTTCTGTATTGACGGAGGTATTTACTACGTCTCGTTAAATAATACCAATTCACACCAGAAACCGGTAGTTTGAACCAAACTGTTGTTATTTGACCTGGTCAATAATAAAGATCTTGTTATTTTGTGACTTGTACTTTGAAACATTATTAGTACTTACAACTTAACTTTGATTTTGTCCAATTTTTCCGTAGGCCTACTTATATATTTTGTCGTATAAGTGAAACAATTTAGTGTTGACAACAAATAAAAGTGCCATTCAGGACTATGCCTTTCAACCACAGAATATAGAACCTAAAGGCTAGGTTCTATATTCTGTGTTTCAACTCATTAAAGCAACTTAATATTTATTCTTCATTGACGGATTTGTATTTCTACTATAATTTACTACGTATCGTTAAATAATAACACTCCACACCAGAAACCGATAGTTTGAACCAAACTGATACTATTTAACCTGGTCCACTAAACATTCTTGTCTTTTGTCCAACAACAAATATATTAAATATTTCAACCTAGCCTGGGCGTACCTATTGGAGAGTACGAAAAACTGTATTGAAATCGACATAGGAAATATATCGACATATAATCCAGACAAACTGTGGCTCTAACATGCCGCGAATAAAAACCCACATTTAATTACAACTGTAGGGAGCATGCGACAGAAATACCACTGTAAATCTTTATTGGTCAGAACTCAGAACATTGGCCGGGCGATTGCAACAATAACTGTATGTTTCATTGTCGTGTGGTAGGAAACAACCCGCTAACTGTTATATATCAGTGGTCCTCCTACCACACAACCGCAGCTATTGTATTACAACCGTTGTAGTAACTGCTCCAGAGTAACAGATACATGGTAACTGTTATAGATTGTGCCTGTGTAGTATAACAACCTTAGCTATTGTACACTGCTACAAGGTTACTGTTTTATATTTATAAAACCGTTACGATGTAGAATAAAACAGTACAACGATGTCAGCAGTTTTATAGTTTAACTGATCAGTATGCCCACGTAATTGTTATTTCTTATTTGCAACGGTTGTATTTTGTGCCGTACCTGTGTTGTGTACAGTATAATAAATCAATTTTCGATATTCTAGTACACTATGTGTGTAGTAAATTTAGTAAAATTGTTCACGAGCAACTGTGTCAAATGAAGAACAATACCAGGGCAGTACTGAACAATGTGAAATAAACTGTCTGTAGATCTACACCAATACTAAGCCTCATAATCTCCGCAATAACTAAGAAAGATATTAGGTGAGGTAGTTGGTCTTGCACTCTATTGAGAGGGAGACGGGTCCGAGTCCCAACATCCCACTAAAATTTAAAACATTTAGTGTTCACCATTTCAAGCGTTAAAGAATTTAAAATTTATATGTATCTTTCCTACCGCTTAAAAGTCTAGAAACCCCTACTAAATACTTCTGTAGTGGGAGAAGAAAGTCTAAACTGTTTTATACAACAACCACACAGTTTCTACTCTATGTTAACTATAATCACTGTACGTAGCCAATACACCCCTCCTACCACCATGAAGTGTTCATTATTGAAAATTGATCAACGTGGACGCAGGCAGCATAAATAACGGGATAAGCCTAACGTCGCCCATGATGAGATAATCTCTATTATTTTATCGCGGATTTAAGCGGCTAGTGCATCCTGTAATTCAAATTAAACTGTCAAACGTTGCACTATGAAACCCGTAATTGTAAACTGTTTGATTTATAAATGGCCGAATAAGCTGAAAGCTTAACAATGTGGAGTTAATTTTATTATTTAAATCATCACGAGTGCTTATTATCGTTTGATTGCGAAAGGGTGTTTGTGTTTTTACTATTTCTATTAAGCTTGGGTCTGTCAATAATTATTGCTGATGGGTTTGACGGGACATTATATCGAGGATTTTAATCGAAACTTAATTGAACGATTTCATTATCGTCAGGTTATTTTATTTGATTAGGAAGACTGTAGAAGGTTAAAATGCACTTTTATCCATGTGTGTTAACATTCGATATCGTGAAAACTGGCGGTAAAAATTACAATTCATATTTTCAAAGATTTTGTCTGTTTTGGGTTAACACTGGATATGAAAATCATAATCGGCTTGAGAGTCACCTCATTAGATACCTAGAAGCATCGGTCCACCCTAGATTATAACGGTCCGTGCAATAGTGCTAATCAGGTAAACCAGAGAGTGTTGATAGAACCATAGACTATACTACAGTCAATGGTAGAACTCAACTGGTTTGATCCTAAGCGAGATGTATTGTGTTCAGATATCATTCATCATTGAGTGATGAATTAACGATGCTACGTAGTCTATGTAGATGGTAAAAAGACTTGGGTTTAAACCGTCCCCCTAATAAAGTAAAAAGTCGATGGCAAGAACCTACAAACTGAAAGAAAAATATGCAAGTATACCCGACAAAACCACAGGGGCAGTGACTCAACCTAACGTTACAACATTTGTGTTACTATTTAACCACAGTTTGCTTGCAAGAACATTTCCTTACTAACACAAACATGATAGCTAGTGTATGTACTACAGATACCTATTATTGTGGCTTATCAATTTCAACAACAGCATGTAGACTCAGCCTTGGGTTACAATCACTCGTGCGGCAGCAAATCACCCACATTAATGAAGCTTAGACAACTTTCCGTAAATTATCCTACTTTTTCACAAGGAAAGCAGACTTTGTGATAATGTTAAGTTAAAGGCCGTTGCTTGTCGATTAAGGCATTTAAAAATTGACAGGTTTAACTTCACCCTAATTGACGAGTCGTCGTTGACCTGTTAGCTATTGACGCAAACTTCTCCGCTTTCATTAAATTTTCACCCCAGAAATTCCCGGCAGTTCTGCTCCTCCCGCGCTCATTTCGGCGGGAAGAATTTTAACGCTTAATATAGTCGTATTGGCCAACTTTATCGCTCCTTTGTGTAAACAGATTGTTAAATTTGATCTTAGGGCAAGTTGTGAGGGGTTTGATGTACTTTTAACGTTTCAGCGAGATTATGTAACAATTAAGCAAAATTTTATTGGTGTTGAAGTATTTAGGATTTCTTAGTGGTAAGAATTGTTCCGTACTATTATTTTATAAGGGAGTTAATAATTCACGACATATGAAATGTAAATAATCTCACCACAAACAAAAAACTTATCTTTACTATTTTAGCATATCTAATATTTACATTTTATTTACTTTAACGCTTGAGGATTATCAAAATAATGAAAACATAAAAATAAAAACCCATTGCATGCTGTAAAAAAGAAATAAAAACACATGTATTAGTTGTATATGATAATCCACTAAATAGATCATTTTTTTCACAGCATTCCATAGCATCAATTCTGGATTGGCAATTAAAACTGCAAATTTATTGCTCTAGTGCTAAAATGACACCATAAAGTATTTAACAATTGAAACTTACTACTAACTGCGATTACATGTTGCATTTTATTACTATGGGAGGGAAGCTAGAAATTTGCATTTTTATTGATGAGGAATTTTTTCAGAATACTTCTCATTTTTTAATGGTTTCATTTTATTAACATTGACTGTTAACACCATACACTTTTCAGCTACGATTTTCCACATCAACAATATAACAGTGACATCCAACAGACCACGTGCGGAAACCATGTGTGTTGCGAAAATTGGCAAAATACCAGTCAGGCCTTCTGTAGGCCTAAATCTCCGTGTAGGCCTAGTATGGCTTCACATACGTACAGTACAGCACTATGTACAATGTACAGGTATTTAGATTGAAGGACGTTGTTCTATTGATTGGTTGGTTCTAAAATTTCATAGATGTTCAAAATCAGCCAAAAACACCGGTTTGTCAATTATTTCCCCCAACGACGGCCCGACTCTAAACCCAACTTGACTTGACCCTCGAGTTTTGGAAGGTCTCCTCTGGTATTATTTACTAAATAAAAAATTTACCCCAACATTGCCTCAACACAAGAAGAACCATTTTTTAAACTACACCCAAACGTATGATATACTTTTACCTCAAGAGAAATATTTTCCATCTTAATCTCAAAATGATTCTTATTAGTATACTTGCAAATGACCAATGCAAACATTACTTTTTTTATTTTCGTTATAAATACGTATACAAGAAACCGTCCCAACTTTAAATCTCACCGTGAATATCAACTCAGACGTGGCGTTGAATAAATCAAAACGTGCAAAGATTTATCAAAATCAAAGTACACTCTACTGTATGGGAGGTGAAGGGGGGGGGGAGCATGTTGTATCCCGTAGCAACATCTCTGCCAAACTTTCCCTGACCGATGCAAATTTTAACTGCAGGTGTGTGTCGACCGCGATATTAATTATTTAGGATTAATGATCGCGGCGACACCGGCGCTGTCGATCCTATCAGGCAGATTGGCTTTGCGCGGACGTCCGTATTTGTTATTTCGGACCAAATCCGGCCGGCGGGATTATCGTGTTTAATTTCGATTCACAATCATTTAGACGGTAAGCCCTGGTAAACGAACTCTTCACCGCGACACGAATATTTGGTGGAAACGTTTGTCGCGATTATTCTGTTATATCGCCATTTTGATATCGGATTTATTCGTGGCGTTCATCCGGGCAAACACCAGAATGTCATCGAAATATTGTCACTACACTGACGGAATGTGTGGAGTATTTTCGAATTTGTTTTGCCAACATTTAGCTGTCATTCGTGTTTGTATTGTCCCGCTGTTTTATCTGCATGATGAGTTAAAGCGTTGTAATTTGGCGATTGTGGAGTTTGGGTGTCGGTATGATTTTTTAAACTTTGTAATTACTGAATCGAGGGATGTTATGTATGTAATCGATTCGTTAATCACGCTGAGCTGTTTTAAAAATAAATTTGACACAATCATTGGGTTTTACTTAATTGAAATGTAAAGAGTCTAGACACTTATGTCTTGCAACTAAATTATTACAGCAACTATGATAAATTACTATAATTTTTCAAAATGGTATCCTCATATTACTTTAGGGATGCGTGTGTCTTGTGAAAATCAGTAGAATAGTTACCAATACGATAAATGATGCCAACATTTGAAACCCCTTTTTAGAAACACTCACTGTACTATCATACCTATATAAAATGCTACACGAAGCGTTTAACAAAACTTCACTGAAACGTGATAACAATATTAAACACTTCATTCGATCCGACTCGCCGGAATTGAGACTGTCAAATCCGAAATCAATTCGACAGTATTACTCGAACACAATTTATTTTCAGCGAAACCGTGTCAAATCAAATTAAAAGTTATACAAAGCATGACGAGCCGATACGATCAGGAATGTTGAAGAAAGGAAAGAATTTAATTCGAATCGAGTGAAGTCAGCAGCGATGAGCGCAGGGGGGGATTAACGTATTTCAAGCTAGGGTACCCAAGCAATAATGGCGGATTCGGCGAGGGGTGCGAAGGGCGATTCATTTTTTCCTCATATTATGCGCGAAGGGTGCTTCCTCAATAACGTAATCAAATCGGATTGGAGTTGCAGGAATATGATCTGCTGAACCAATCATCGGATCATGCGACTTGTGACTATTTCATCGTGAAATAAATTAACACTGCATGTGATCATTTCGCGCCGTATTCAGACTCAGTGGTACAGTCACTTTTTCTCCGCTGCTTAGTTGCATTACTTTATATCACAACATTTCTTTCAACATTATCCAAAGGCGTAACATTTCAAACGTTGAAAACAATTAAAATCAGTAAATACTCTTAACACGTTGTTACATTCCATAATCAACATAATTTCAGCGCGATTTAGGGTTGATGGATTGAGAAACTCAAATTACATTTTCTGGAACATGATAAAACCAATAAAACCGATAGAAAATTATTAGGCCTTGATTATTTCTCTCTAAACAAAGTAACTCGTCAATGTATCCTTCTCAGTTTTGGTAAATCGTCAAAGTCTACAGCGTCCAACTACTGTACGCATTCGTTCGATGTCTAGCAAGAAACGATAAATTAACAGTAACAAAACAAATTAAAGTGAAACCATCCACTTATATACCAAACCATTGCAATAATCGTTGAAAATGTTGCAGTATATGCGTGCTTTATGTAAGCCTGGATTGCTAGTTCTTTGCTATTCTGTAACTGTAAGTACAATAACTTTTGTGATTACTGGGCTCAAAATATCTTTTGCTTCCAGCTACGGCATGGACCTGAACGGCGCCCGGCGGAAGAACGCGACACGAGAAACGACCTCGACGTTGAAGGCGTGGCTGAACGAGCACAAGAAGAACCCTTACCCGACCAAAGGCGAGAAGATCATGTTGGCGATCATCACCAAGATGACGCTGACGCAGGTGTCGACGTGGTTCGCCAACGCGCGACGGAGACTGAAGAAGGAGAACAAGATGACGTGGGAACCGAGAAACAGGGTGGAAGACGAAGACAACAACAACGACGAAGTACCTGGAGGAAGAAAGAGCGCCGACAACAAGGATAACCTAGGTAAGCTGGGGAGAAATTTCATGTGTTTTAGTTTTGCGATTATGAAATGGATGGGTGATATCATACAACTTACCTTATCCGGTGGGTCATAGGCAACGTTTTATAAGCATTTAGCATTCGTAGTTAGAGAGCTGACAGCACTTTTCATTGATGCCGTCAATGGTTTTTCTCATACGACTTATAACCGTTAACGGTGATCGTAATACGACTTATAACCGTTAACGGTGATCGTACAAAACAGTGATCCAAACTGAAAGATCGACGCTCAAACTAATTAAAGTTAACAACAGTGACGGGCAGTTTGAGTTTTAAAATTAAAATACAATGTAAAATATATTGAATGCTAAAGTAGTATACCTTGGAAGATATCAAGAGGAATCATAGTATAGTATAACTAAAAACTCTTTTTGATATCTGTTAACCATAGTATATTATCACAGAATACTTTTAACAATTTTCGGAGTAATCTGAGACATATGAGTTTCAAAACATAAAAGCTGGCATAAATATGGACTCTAAACTACTTTAAATTTGAAGAAGATAGGTTCAAACCTGTGACCATTTGATGGTTAGATGACCACTACAACCACACAGCCACCCATCAATGCATTTTGTAAAATGAAATTAGCAATCAATTAATTTCTAGTCGGAAAAAAATTCTATTTCATAAAATGAATTTATTCGCAAACATGTGTGTTGCACGGACACAATTCAATTACATTAAAAACCACCCTTTCAGCGGTGGGAATTTACGATTTTCACCCAAACGAAGAGTGACAGCAGATAATGAGATAAGTGTTGTCCCTGATCGCCTGGACTAGATCCATCGGACATTCTGTATCAGTTCCATTTGCTCGACCAATCGAATATTCAACGATTGCAATTAAATATGCTGTTTTGACAAGAGTATCACGAGTTTCACTGTTAGATATTTTTATTTCGTATACATTTTTTATAAATTCAATCAAAGTATTTTAAAATCAGATCGTCTGATTCAGGAGGTAAAACATACTCACAAACATATAACCTACTCACTATACATGGTCTCATATACAGTTCCATTTGCGAGCATTCAACGATTTCATTTAAATCCGTCGTATTGACAAGAGTACCGCGATTTTGACTGGTTTGTTGTTTATTTGATGAACATTTTTGTATTATTATTCAATAAAAGTATCTTTAATTTATTAAACTTCAACTTATTTTAAAATTTATATTTTAGTTAGATGTGTTGTTTTGACAAGAATATAGCAATTTTCATTAGGTATCTTTTTCAATAATCATTGGTGTAATCGTATAATTTCAAGCTGTTAATTTAATTTTGAATAGTTTGCACTAAGTTAAATGTTTAAATTTACTACAATTAAAATGTATGTGTGAAAAAAAAACTAGAATCACTCTAATTATAATGTTTTTCATTAAACTGTAGACAAACTTTTGTTGAGACGATTTTTCTAGAAATGTTCCAAAGAAATGTTTGCAACATGTCCAGTGCACCGCAGGAATGTTTATCTGCGCTAAAAGATCGTGGCTTTCTTTTCACAATAATTGTATAAAACCGAAGTAATAAGTATTTTATTTCATTAAACAAGTACTTAACATAATGTATTAAAACTCTGATATAAAGACCACGTCATATAAATCACAAATCAACCTTTACCTCAAAATACTTCACAGTAGATTCAAAAACCTCAGAATTTTACAACACCTGTATTAGAAACAACTATAGTATACATCATTGTAATTGGAAACTCGAATTTCTTGCAGTACTTCCACGAAGGTAAAACGTTGTTCATATTTCGTAACATTTTCATGATATTTTTATGAATCACAATAGATACAATAAAGGTTAAGTTATAACATCTATCTTGTTATCACAAGGCCGCCTTTAAAATGGTTTTGTGGCCTTTATTTATCGTATTTTGTAAATTCTGAATATTCTCAAACCGATATAAGGGTAGCTGAATGTACTTTATAAGTGGTGACACCTGGTAATCAAAATGTCACCAGTTCGATATTGAGAAAATCACAATATTTCGATGGTTCGAAACTGGACTCAGCTGTCTTATATCATTAGGGTTCTATTAAACAACTCTGGCTAACACGACTGATCTTATTCAGTATCAAAACTTTATGATGAACTTCGCTTTAAAATACGCAGCAATATCGGCGTCTTAGAAATATAATTTGATCTTGAAGCCTGTAAATGAAAGTATTTAGGAAGTTTCTCACGCCTGTGGACGAGAATGGATTCTATGGTGTGTGGGCTTCTCACACCCAACCTAAAGGACCAATGACACCCTTAGTGCCATCTCATGTCCAATGACGTCACAGGTCACATGACCAGTCACGTGACCAATATTATCGTTCCATCGGCGAGCGACGATCGCTCTCAGCAACAACAACACAAGGTAACGCCTCGCTCTTTCGCCGACACAAATAAACAACGGCTTAAAATAGATTTGCATTTGACACTCGATGGCCCAATATTTGCATAACATCCGAGTTTTCTTTCTCCGGAGTTTGTTGACTTTTGTTTTGCCGGTTCCAAAGGATTTATTCCAGTGTTCGTAATGGAAAAGGCGGATCGATCGATATTGTATTTAGGTTTAGCATTTGTGGGGACGTTTTTGTTACTGTAGTTGGGGTTCTAATCCTGTGAGTTGATTATATTTGATTTCTAAATGTAAATGAGGAATCTCAGAAGCAAGAAGCGACCGCGAGAGGCCTGGGAATTTAGAACCAATGTTGAGATACTGTAGACCTAGTAGTATTTTAGGCCTTTAAAAAGTCATCAAACAAATTAAACATGTTACAACAGTTCTCGTGATAAATATATCACAAAAAATAATAATTGTAAGACTGTAGGTCTATCTAATATTGAAAAATGCACTGAGCTAAATTAAAAAGTATTCAAGAAACTTTTCAGATCTATTGAGAAATAAATTAAAAAAATATTTTCCTTATATAAAAACTAATAACACCCCCATCATAATTATTAGCAAAATATATTCTCCGTAGCTGACATTTGATACGAAAATCTAAAATTTTCCACTAATCATGGCTTACCACGTTAAAATTCAATAAACACAATTATAATACTAATTATGTCCATTTACAAGTAAATACACTAAACCCTCTGGCGGTCCCATAAACAAATCTTAGCGGATTATCAACAATGATCTAAACAATTGCCACTGTCAACTTAATATCCAGCTGATCAAATAAATCAAATGGATAAAGCCACAAACAACATTAGCGCCACATGTTTGATCGGTTCCACGGATATGGATGAATAGACACAATTCTGAGTATAAATCACCTATTATGGTCTCCGCGCCCATTACGGATTATGGTCCCTATCATCTTTGCCGCGGTGTGGTCGCGCTATGTAAATACAGTATAATGCTGCAAAGGTCCCGTGTAAATAGACAATCGGTCTTCTACTCCATCATGGGTGACGTTCTGCGTGGCTTCTTTGTATTCTACCCCAAAGTTTCCCTAATAGTTATACAAATACCAGCGTGTAACACATTTTGCAGGAGATAAAACAGTCTAGTAACGCTTTGAAACCTCTCATTTGATATACTGCATGTTATAGTACGTAGAATTATTCCAAAAACGTTTATTTTTTATTCTGAATCCAAAAATAACTGAAACCTGAAATATGCCTGTTTAGATGATTTTTATTTTACACTAAAAAACACACACTTTTCACTTTTGTTTGGTTAATAAGTTTTCGTTGTCGGAAGGATTAATAATTGCCATAACCGTACTTTATTGATGCTCAATTCTACGTTCATTTATATTTCAAATCCGTGTAGCAGCATCAACTCGGAAATGAGGCGTCTACTTCTATCAATAGGCAAAAGTACTAAGCTCTAGAAGTTTTTTATTGGATGATTTTTATAGTTTGGAACTGTACTCAATGGTCCTTGATCGTTGGAAATCTAGAAAATGCCAAAATAATAAGCTGATAACAGTTCGTAACAAAGCTACACAATCCATCTTACTTTATTCTTAATTCCTTCACGGCTCTTAACTTCCTTCAAATGAGTCCAGTTTCATCCTCATCTCGATTGGTCACATAATATCTGTATTTTTATTATTTTCCTCAGTTTGCTAACAGTATTTGTTGTCCACAGACTCCAAGGACTCCGGCACAGGCGAGAGTGAGGACGGCGACAGAGACCGCAGCCACCAACTCCTGGACAGACCTCCCAGTAGCGAGTACAGCGGCTCTAGGCCAGGCTCTCCAGAATGTCTCCAGCACTTCCTGCACCCAGCGTACCACCCGTCACCCCTCCCTACAGCGCCAGGGTCCTCCCAGCCCGCCAAGTCCAAGATCTGGAGTCTAGCGGACATGGCCAGCAAAGAGCCGGACCGGGGGAGGTTGGTGTCGCCGCTGGCTAGAGGCGTCCACCCTCTTCATCACCCGAGTTACCCGCACGACTTCTACAGGAGTTTCTACCCTCACCTGCCGGCGCCGTCGGACCCCGCGCTACTGGAGAGCTACTCCCGCCAGTTCGCCGCAGGGTCCACGGGGAACTTGTCGTCTGTGGCCGCCGTGGTCGCCGCAGCTGCCGCCGCCTCCTCGGGGGCCGGTAACGCCACGACGCCCTTCGGCCTCGCCGTCACGACGGGGGCGTCTTCAGCGTCGTCGTCAGGGTCTTCGGTGTCGGACAACAAGACCGAGAGAGCTTGACCCCGCACCAACTCACCTCTCAGATGAAGTAAAGACGCTGTGGTCGCGGTGTGAACTATCGGATACTTATATCGAACTGTGGTGTCAAACAGTGTATTCGTATTCACCGATATACAATCGACGTGTAACGATGCGATAAGTAAATCTAGTACGAGTCGTACGTGATGGACAATAACTTATTTATAAATATCGATGTGATTTATTTGTTATTTAAACTCTTCTTTGTGATACCGTTTTAAATGCTAGTAAAACGATGTAAGCCGTGTAACCATATGTACAGAGTTGCAATATATTGATGTAAATGTGATATATATTCGGTTTAGTGAGTTTCATTGTTGAGGTTTTGTCTACATGGATTTTGCGGTTTTTAGAGCGATTTATTTGTTTTCTCCATTCATGTGTCATTATCTGTACTTCGCATTACTTTGTCTCGTGTTATCACAACCTACCTCAACGATATTCTGCAATATACGTAAATGTGAGCTATCAACTTACAGTATTTGGGACAAATCTATTTTCACTTCTGAATCTTTCTTTTAAAATACTTTATTTCTTAGGAGAACGTTTATACTCTCCTTCCTTAACAGTTGGCTCTGTTGAGTTGTTTAGCTTTAAACCTCTTACATAAGTCGCCCAACACATTGTATTCTATGGCAATGCCTGATTCTATGTATTGTTATTGTTGATTAAGGCAAGTTTTGCTTGTACAGATGGGCGTGTTGAGTTGTCCAGTTCACTTTAATTGAAACTAGTCAGTTGGGCGGAATATTTATTTTCTATTTATAATGGAACTACAAGGAAAATTGTTACTTTACGCTTTTAAAATCTATCCAAAATGACCGCAAATATGTTTCTTTTATTTGACACTTTCAATTCTCGTGGGCATTTTACATTTAACGAAATTTAAATATTTACAGTTTTACATGTTAATATTCAATGTTGTTGTTTTTCCGTGCTTAAAATTTTTACCAAACCAGAAATCTATGTAGTTTCGAGTTCCTAAATATTTATGTGATTCATTTATAGAGTTTAAACATTAATTGGAACTGTCGAATAAAAGATTTTGCGGCGCTTAGGCAGAGCACTGATGTAGATATACCTACAATACACTCCATGTATATTTATGTATAATGTAGATCTATAGAGCCTTTACGATTAAATAAAGTATTTGTTATAAAAACTTACAAGAATCTCATACTTTCCTTCCCCTCTCCTTGGAATTATGGTTTTACCTGAGGAAAAGAAAACAAATTACATTTTTATAATTATTGATTGGTATTAAATAGTAGAATTATTTCAAACAAACTAACATTTTATTACACGCACATCAGTATTAAAATTATAACATTTTGATCATTCTAAAATGAGTAAACAGATGACAAACGAATGTACTTACAAAACTACAACAGACGGTTAATTATTTTGTAATATCAATTTCTTATTCCTAAAATACGTGCGTAAAATAATTTCATTGGCTGTATATTTACCGAGAAAAAAGTACAGTAATCCATTTCCATGTTAAAGCTGAAGCAGATTTTAGAATGTAATAGTATATTTCATCACAAGGGGGCTAAAGTGACTCTTTTTGACCCGATCTCAAGTTTTACGATCGAGGCGAAGCCGAGGTCGGAAGTTGGGCGAGGGTTGAAAAGACACTTTTACCCATGTGATAATTGTCAAAATATTATGGAAAAAATTTTACAATTCGTGTGTATTGGTGCAGGTATGATTCAGTATCCAAAGGTGACAATAATATACATGTAGAAAACTGCACAATATAAACATTTGGTACTTGAAAGGGCCATGAACAAGTCTAGTGAGACCAAATAAAGAAGTTAATGTTGCTTGGTGTTTGTTAGGGAAAACATCTAAAGGTTTTTCTTTCAAAACTTAAAAAGTAGACAGTCACGTATTGTAAAAAAATTTATATTTTTTGTTTGTGAAATATGAAGAAAATTTAAGACTATATTTTACCTGAAAGACTATACACTCTGGTATGTTCAAAGCTTTCCAAAACGTTAACCTTTTAATTAACCATTAACCATAGCAAAAAAGTTTTACAGCCTACTAAAACAATTTTGAGCATTTCTTAAAATACGTTTCATTTCCAAGTACTGCACTTAGAATTCACAGCCGTGTCCCATGAGTTATTGCAACGCTGGCACGGAAACTCCTCATAAAATGACATATCAGTGTAATAAGTCAAAACCAGTTAGTCCAAAGGGGGAAACCAGTCCATAAGTCTGCGCATGCTTGCCATATTGAAGCTGACAATAATGGGCAGTGGTCGGTGGTCCACTGTGGACACGACCACCAGGGCTGGGGATTTGTCAAGCATTGTCTTCCAGTTTGCGACAAACTGCAGGGAATAAGAAACAGAGTGTCTCCAAGGTGATCTCAGCATTTCTGTACAAACACGAGAGAGAAGAAAACTACAAAAACGCACAGAGGTATTATCATGGCCTTCCCTAGGACGCTAGGTTGTAGACCAAACTGTCTTAAACATTAATCGTACATTATGTAAACCTTAAGTTAATGTCGAAAGGAGTTTATCAAGATAAAATAGGAGTAAGTACATAAAGTACATAAGACATGTTTATTTCCAGTAGACATATTACAAATGTATTGGAAGAGTCAAACATTTTTCATGCAGAGCAGTTGTCAAATTGAGAACTGTGTCACAGAGTGTACCTTTGAAGTCTACGAAGAAAAGAATTGCATTTTAAGTTAATAAATAGGTCTAAAACTAATATCACAGAGTTAATCACTATCGAGAAGTAAAAACAACCATTTAAAAGTGAGCAAAACATTATAAAATTAGACAGGTTGTACTACAAGGCATACAAAGATTATTCCATTCAATAATCTTACATTCTAACATTGAAATTGACTAAAGGAGGTTCTGATTCTTACAACAATTGTAGAACTAAAGGGGTTCTAAAGGAGGTTCTAACAGTGGATGTAATTAAAGTATGTTCTTGTATATATATATACGGTATGTGTCTGACGAGTTCTACCAGTGTAGATATTTTAAGGAGGCTCAAACGTACAATAACGTAATAGGGTTTAATAACAAAGAACTTCCATTTACATGGGTTCCAGTAACACACAATAACCTCACAGGTTCTATCGACGAGCAAAGTTTATGTACTGTAAATAGTAGTTAGTTTCTGCATTTAAATAATAACATGGGTTTTGACAGTGGGGTTATTTAAGAAGGTCCTAGGTTACAATAATCGTAATAGTTTCTGTGACAGTGGAGTTCATTTAAGAAGATCCTAGCTTACAATAATTGTAATAGTTTCTGTGACAGTGGAGTTCTATAAGAGGATCCTAGCTTACAATAATTGTAATAGTTTCTGTGACAGTGGAGTTCTTTAAGATGATCCTAGCTTACAATAATTGTAATAGTTTCTGTGACAGTGGAGTTCTATAAGAAGATCCTAGCTTACAATAATTGTAATAGTTTCTGTGACAGTGGAGTTCTATAAGAAGATCCTAGCTTACAATAATTGTAATAGTTTCTGTGACAGTGGAGTTCTATAAGAAGATCCTAGCTTACAATAATTGTAATAGTTTCTGTGACAGTGGAGTTCTTTAAGAAGATCCTAGCTTACAATAATTGTAATAGTTTCTGTGACAGTGGAGTTCTATAAGAAGATCCTAGCTTACAATAATTGTAATAGTTTCTGTGACAGTGGAGTTCTATAAGAAGATCCTAGCTTACAATAATTGTAATAGTTTCTGTGACAGTGGAGTTCTATAAGAAGATCCTAGCTTACAATAATTGTAATAGTTTCTGTGACAGTGGAGTTCTTTAAGAAGATCCTAGCTTACAATAATTGTAATAGTTTCTGTGACAGTGGAGTTCTATAAGAAGATCCTAGCTTACAATAATTGTAATAGTTTCTGTGACAGTGGAGTTCTATAAGAAGATCCTAGCTTACAATAATTGTAATAGTTTCTGTGACAGTGGAGTTCTATAAGAAGATCCTAGCTTACAATAATTGTAATAGTTTCTGTGACAGTGGAGTTCTTTAAGAAGATCCTAGCTTACAATAATTGTAATAGTTTCTGTGACAGTGGAGTTCTATAAGAAGATCCTAGCTTACAATAATTGTAATAGTTTCTGTGACAGTGGAGTTCTATAAGAAGATCCTAGCTTACAATAATTGTAATAGTTTCTGTGACAGTGGAGTTCTATAAGAAGATCCTAGCTTACAATAATTGTAATAGTTTCTGTGACAGTGGAGTTCTTTAAGAAGATCCTAGCTTACAATAATTGTAATAGTTTCTGTGACAGTGGAGTTCATATAATGAGGTTCTAGCTTAAAATAATTGTAATATTTAGGTTCTGACAGTGGAGTTCATTTAAGGAGGTTCATGTTTACACAAGTCTGATAGGTTCTGTAAATGAAGTTCATTTAAGGGGGTTCTTCTAACTTACTATAAACGTTTTAGGTTCTGACTGTGGAGTTTATTTTGTTCACTCAGTAGATAAGAAGCCTATATTAATTATCTTCACGTAACTAAACATTTTCCTTAAAATAAATAGTTTAAAACAGTAAAATATAATTATAATTTACCTTAGGGCATAAAAATAATAATCAATTTAAAGTTATTAAATTGCTTGTAGTTTTGGTATGGAGGTTTTGTATGACACATTTTGTTTAGTGAGAAAATAAATAAATCATTAAACTTGTATAAATGGGTGGGGTACAACAAACGATTTCAAGTTTATCACATTACATGCAAATTTTCTGCAAAGTTTCTTCATTAAAAGTGCTTTAGTCATCTTCCATTAAGTTCTACGTCTTTCTGGTGTTTTTATTAAACCTGTTTAAAGGGGTGAAACTTTTAGCAGCGAAGTAGTATGTTGCAGTCAATACCAAACTCTCAAATAGGAACTTCGCTAACGGTAACGAGCTTATATTAAATTTGTTATTTGGCTTAGCATTCAATTACAGAAACAAAAGCTGAAATAGTTTCAAGAATAAAGAGATTACTTTAAAAATACGAATACAATTCATAAAGTTTGTCCAAAAATTTGAACTTGATATTCGGAATAAAACAATATAGGCTACAATAGGTTATGGTGAATATGCAAAACAAATTTTACGATTTCACGTATTTAAAATAGATAGGTTATAAAAGAGTGAGGATATCCGTAAATAAAACTACACTATTTGCCAATGTATTGTAGCTCCATATTTACTTTTAAACCAATCAAATGTGTTGATTATCAAAGAAAGGTATACAACACATAGAAAAATATCGACCTTTTACAGATACCAATAATAAAATGTCTTACCCAACAAAATATGACCAAGATGTAGTTCTTCAGGAGCTCTTATTTTTAATTAATATAGATAACTGCTCTCAAGGTAGACATATACTGTAAAAGCTATTTTGAAATATGTGTCTATAAATTATTAAAGTCATCATAACATTTTTTATACATAGTAAATAAAGATAGTTTTTAAGATTGTTTGAACTTGTGATAAGAATAATGAGCAGACCTAATAGAACAATTAAAATCTAAAAACGCAGGAATAGTCGTTGGTCGAGTATTGGGAACCATTGTGCTTTATTACCGGAAGATTGCTTTTATTACTTATACCATTACAATATACCATAAAATGGCATAAGTTTAGCTTTGCTAGACAATACATGCAGATCCCAAGAACCATTTTTAGAAAAATACATGTTAAACAATCCTGCAAAATACAACACTTACTAAGTAAATAATGTATTACCCTATGTTATAGACAAACTTATGGAGGCTAGGATTACCATATTGAAACACATCAAAAATATACCATGTCGAATATACCGTGTAGAATATACCATGTCCAACACGCTCGTTTCTTTCTGCGGAGGACATCCAAACTATGTGCATCTGTTTTCAAAATGTTAAGTTGCAGCCTAAGCTTACGACCTGACTAAAAGTTGCCAGAGGGACTTTTAAAAGGATATTAGTACTAAAAAAAATATATTAGTATTACGGTGTTAGATAACCTTATTTGTACACAATACGGTTTTGGAATGGCCACAATGTCAAACACACTTATTTAACTCATTCTGTGGTTTGACATTCAATCCAAGTGCATCTGATTCCGAAACGTGCAACCTTATCATACAGCTTACTACTAATTCCTCAGTAAGTAGCTGGGGAATTATAAATTGAATTATTATAAAATTATACAAATATTTAGGTGGTTTTGGTGGTAAATAAGTACACACATTTTGGTATTATAATTAACATCTCCAACTATTTTTGTGGTTCGACGACATCCAAGCCAGCTGCGTCTGGTTTCAAAATATCAACATGCAACTTTACACTCGACTAAAAACTCACCGAGACGATTTACGGGGAAATAAAAAAAGTGAAAACGTGATGCGCTGTGAACAAATTACCCTGAAGTGGGACTGAGGTTGGTCACGCAAATCCTCCGAGGCAACTCCGGTAGCTCCTATGCAAATACGACCCGACGTGTTGGAAAAAGTCACAGCAATATATAACGTGGTCACCACCAGATAGCAATCGCGTCGCTGTAATTGTTCAACGATTGCGTTACTCACGGCCTCACCACCTGAGTGGCACGACGATTTGAAAAAAAGTTGAATTCTTGTAAAGACTTTTTATTGAGTTAATTTCTGAGAACGATATGAAAATTTAAGACGAAACTGAAAGGCTGATATGGTTTAATAAGGATAGTTGATTTTTATTCAAAGCAGTTCAAATTGGAATACGAAATTAGAGTTGAGGGGCCATTGTGGTAAACTTGCTATGTAGTATATTTTGTATGATAGAACCTTGTCTTGTGACCCACCCTCTCTCTACCAGGGGAGTAGCAAATGAAGGTCAGTCACAGTATAGAGAGGGTCAGGTGCCAGGTTCCCATACGGACTATAGTAACGTTTGCCTGAGTTGTCATTCATATTTTTTGAAGCAAATCACAAAGAAAAACTGGACGTTTACAGATTATTTAGAATTTAATGGTTTCCCGTCTTTGTCATTGAGGTACAAACTGAATTATGGTTCTTTTCCACTAGGGAAATGTATTATTGCATTATTTTTCACACAATATTTGAAAAACAATTAATAAGTAAGTGATGCATCTGGTTTCAGAGTGAAATTCAAAAGACAAACCTTTTGATGCAGTTAATAAGTCCGATTAAATTCAACTACTGTTGAAATCCAAATAAATTGAAAATGAACATCATCTTAATGTTGTACAAGCTCATAAATAAATAAATTTCAACTAAAATGTGTCCTTTAAAATATTAGATAAATATATCTTTAATTAATGACGACACTACACCCAATTATTTGAATGCAACAAAAAACAGCAAAGGTTGTAGGTAAAAGAAAAGCTAAGGCTACGAAGATGTATTAGATTCAAACAATGTAGGTCCCTATTAATGACTCGTGGCATATGTTGTAAGGCCTGTTGGTTAACCACAGTAGCATGTTGAATCTGCTCTGATCACCCTTCTATGGGGATTATGACTATTGCTGTATTAGTCAATCCCAAGAGTTGATTCTATTAGAAATAGTTTTCAAACGAATAATAGACCCTACTAAAATCTACGTTTGCTATTGTACAGAAGTTATTCCTCGTTTCAAAATAATTGTCTAGGATTTTCGAATTCATCCCATTATATATGTTTTAGAAAGGAAATAATTTTACAACAGAGACTGTTGATATATAAAAGTTTATTTTAAAGGATACCTAAATCCATACTGGGAATCTAAGAAAAGATAATTCTGGTCAAGGTGCTAAATGAAATGCCTGCTTATGGTATTACCAATAAACCGCACCTTCTTTTATATAGCAAGACTATTGTTGTAATCTTCGGTTGAATACCGCACTAGTTCATCTACTAAACTAGTTGCTGAACGCACACAATAAGTTTATTAGCATGGATTGAATTATAGTAGTAAATAAATGTTTTGGCTGAATTTTAAAACTCTTACTCTTAACTTAAATTCTAATCATCCCTATTAATATCGATAATTTTTATTTACATTTAGAAACTTCGAGTCAGAAAAACGAGGGGATCTCGATGGTATGGATAGAATAACTATTTCCAAAAAGTGTTAAAGCTACAATGGAAATGTAAGGTTTTTTTTAACAAACCACTATGTATTCTTAGCACACTTTTATCTGAGTGTCAACAGCCTGGATATGCAACCCTGGCATCAGTGTGGTAGGTCTAGACCCTTGAGGTATATGCTGAAGATTGTGCATGAGCCCCAGACCAGACTCCACAACCTCAGAAAAGCTACCAAAGACAAAAACCTTTATGAATGAAACTCGTGGGAAGTATCATCGCTCGAATCTCGGCTCCCGTTCGCGTTAATGATGGCTCTCCCCTCAGATAACTCGGGAATTTCCATTAAAGATTTTACTCCAGCGGCGTACCGGCCAAAAGGGGTCTCCCACAATCCTATCTTATTTGTCATCTGTGTCGGACCCGAATAGCTTAAAACGGTCCCCTATTAGTGACAAAACAAAAAGGGCTGCCTGTTAATGAGCGAGGTGGTGCTACCCGGGCTATTTTATTAGGCGGGGTGCCGTTGATATACAGCCCGGGCGATAACGACGGGCCTGTTCCAGGTCGATAATAATTAAAAAACTTGTTCCGAAACCATCGGTCGGGTATCGTTAAAGCCTTGTACGCGTTGTCGAGCCGAAGACATGGAAAAGGTTTTAACTTTAAGGATAACACGGTGTCCTAAGCGACATTTAACTAAACAAGGTTCGTTCATTTGGGCGATCCTGTAGGACACAGTCGTTGGACGCTATCTGTTTAAGAGAAGCGGATTCCAGAATTAATCAATGTTAGGTTCAAGGGCAGCTCGGTTGCTAACCGGACATTTGTCGAGCGTGTTCTACTCGAATAAATTAGTAAAAATCCGCAGAGTCGAGTAATTATAAGGCTCGAGTTCAACATGTGTATAGTGGATGACTGGAATTGAGAATAAGATAAGCTGAAGACATGAAGTATTCACATATCTTCGGGTCTTGTGCCTTACTTTCATTATATAAACCAATACTCTTGAGGAATCATACCAATAAGGATATGATCACGGTTGTAAGTGTCTAGTTGAAGTTGCTGGCTGAAGTAGTTTGTTTGTTACCCATTTCCCGATTGTTTTCGCCGCAAACAGAACCCGACACCATGTTTGCTGTTAGAGTGGCAACACCGAGTCCGTGCTCTCAAGTCAGGGATATGGCTCAGCGTGTGTGCACATTCGATACTCTGCTGCTCACTAAACATGGAAGATGATGTGGCGAAAGTTTAATCGATCGTTATGATGTTCACAATCGGGAAATACATTTAAAGAGTTAGTAATTGGTAATGGTGGGATTTAGTATTTCGATGGTTGTATGAGTGATAATTGAAAGTGTCACTTGCCTCAGAAAGTCATACCTGGAAGTGTGTGAAGGTTCGAAACGGAGCTCAGTTTAAATGGATATTCAATAATTAATTATTCCATTGAGACAACCACGTAATTTAATCTGAATAAGAATACAACATGCCTGATATGTGTTGCTTAGATCAGGTGGTTCTTTAACCAAGACAATGAAAAGTATTGAAAAGTCCAAGTTTACCAGCTAGTTTCTTCTATCACAAAGCTCCAGATTTTACCGAAGATTGAAGCGGGAAGCAGCGACTTTATGATGCAAGGCAAATGTTATAATTACACGCCTAGCTAGGAAGTTATGATTGTGTTTTACGTTCATAACTGCAAAGGATAACTATTTAACTACTCAAGTATAGTTGGGTATAATTTTAGTATAATTGTATTTTAGTATAGTGTTTTTTTTAGGATATGTAATAAATAATAATTTATTTTTGTAAAAAAATACAACCGACTTCAAACGCTCTAAAAAGAATGAAATAATTTCAATAAAGTAAACTTTTGTATTATGCAAGCTCACGTATTTAAAGTCGGCGCGGCTCTATGATGATTTTTGATACAAAATTTAAAGAGGGTGTCCAATGTCCATATTGCAGGTGACTATCTATAACTAAAGGGGTTAATCTGCATGTCTTTTTCATAGTTATGCGTTAAGTGTTATTTTATTACCGTAATCAGAGATCGGCATCATAGTGGTATTAATGAGTATCTTTAAAAATATTATAACGCATTTAAATGTTTCTAACTAAGAAAAGTAACGTTTTAATACTAAACTAGCTTCTTTTCCCTATCACAATATCAAACTAAATTATTTTCCTATTCATATAGAACATTTGTGTGTGTGTTATTTTCATAATGCATTTATTCTGAAGTAAACATAAAATACAAGAAAATATTTCCTTTAATATATATAAACAAAACAGTTCAGAATTTTTTTTACATATTTATGTTATCCAGCTACAATTTATTGATTTTCAAAATACACACACAATATTTAATTTCAATCATATTTGCAGTTTGAGCCACGCCGACTTGAAATACGTAAGCTTGCCTAATACAAAAGTTTACTTTATTGAAATTATTTCATTCTTTTTAGAGCGTTTGAAGTCGGTTGTATTTTTTTACAAAAATAAATTATTTCATTATTTTTAGTGACTGTATAATTTTTTATGTATTAATTACTTGAGGTTTTTTGATAAGCAAAACTGTTTGAAACAATCAAAAGCTCCACAGAACAATCATTATTTTTAAACTGCTTGAGGCACCTGTTCAGGTTACATAATCAATGGGTATGAAAATAAACATTTTGAGATATTCCTTAAGAAAGAAAGAGTTGTCCATTACATTAGGCCTAATGAAAAACTAATTGTCTTTTCTAGATACATTGAAATGTCAGACATCATCGTTTCCTGCAATCAGTGTACTTCTACATTATAAAAATAAATACAGTAACGTCTCAAGCCTTTTGGAACAATATGAAAGTTATTCCTCAGCTACCAGCACTAAAAAATCTCTCAAAAGTGGAAAATTGGTCGTTAACACGTATAGTACCTTTGGAAAATATTATATGAAAGATTGGTTCTGCTAAAAGTGGTGCAAGCCATGTAGGTGGTTTTGTTTGATCAAGATATAGCCTAGTCGAAATTGCAAATCATCTTCCTCTAGGACTTTCCGAAGCAGGCATAATAGTAATGATATGATATAGTAACTGGGTAGAGAATATCAATAAACATTCCACATATGCAAATGCATGTTTAGTAATTAAAATATTTTACATTTTTAAGACAATTGACGATTATGCACTGTCACACATTTTAGGTCGTGTACGTGTAAGGGATAATTGCATTTAATTTATATTTAGACCTGTTTTACGAATGCTTTGGTTTTCACAATACACCTTTATTTGTCAATATCATACAGCTATTCACTGAAACATATGTTTTTGCAAGTCAGAATATTCAATAGGTACTAAAAACAGAATTACTGTATACACAAATCAGGCCAAACGTTAAAATACATTTTTTATAGTAACCAAAACAAAATGCATTTTTCTCAATGTAATTCATTAAGGCTCCATGGCAAGAAATAGTTTATTGATCAATATGAAGCAACTGTTTCATGAAGAATTGTCTGTAGCTTCATTTAAATGGTTTCAACTTACAGCTGTAGGAATGTTATTATTATTTATTGCCTTCTCTGCACAAATGTAAACAATCCTTAAAGATAATATACTTAAAGATAATATATAAGGTACCAAATAGAAACTCTCCTGGTTATTTTGGTGGTGGAACCACACTGATCGGTAAAAGAATCACAGAGAAATTGGTGAACATACATAGAAAAAAAAAAACATCGCCACAAACAAATTGAGAACCTCCTCCTTTTGTTGGTAGTGGGGAAGTCGGTTAAAAATGTGATCAATCAAATAGGCTGATCTGCATAAGAAATAGGGATTCAATGGATTACCATATGGGATTTAGCATAGCGAAGAAAGATTTTCTACAAATATATAATTGGTTATATTTATTCCAATTATGCTTTAAACTACAGAAGTTATCTTTCTTGACATTTGTACAATCTTTCTAAGGCTGTCTACGAGTTGATGCTATATATCGGTTTCACTTCACCCTTCTCTCCTTTGTCACCTGTATCCTTGAAAAACCATCACGTAATTTACATAAGCCATCACGAAGTTGAAAGGTGTAATAGAAGGTTGAATATGCGTAATCAGGTAATTTGATGTTGCCAACTCTATTGCACTGTACTGACATGAAAGTAATACCAAAATAACTCTACTAAACAAAACTTATAATAAGATATTCCAAAAGTGGCTGAAAATTTAAATATGTTTAGTATTGTGAACGCATTTCCCGGTCATCTTCCTCGCAAACAGACCCCCACTCTACCACATTTCCCCAGCAAAAAGACAAACGAACAGAACTCAAGACAAAAGGTATTACAATCACAGATAATTACTGTCCGCGGGTAAACAGGCAAACATGACCAGAACTTGGAAAATGTCCCATGTAAAATACCTCCATTGTCTACCATAAGGCGTTGTTAATTAGTGAACTGGTAGACAAGTCTCGACGGATACGGACCCAAAAAGGGAAGCAGGTGCTCTCAAAGAGGCCGCCTAAAAGGTTCCGATAAAATAGCCATGTAATTGGGTGGGGATCGGTTAACTCGGCTCCCGAGACATTTAATAACAATAACTTGTCCGCGAGGTGAGTGCCATTTTATAGGAAACCACCGCCATTAGGCGATGTCGCCGTTTACGGCCAATAAAAACTTGCAAGCGGTTCCCGTTTTGCGATATGTTGGAAACGCACAACATGTAAGTTTATTGGAAACCAAGCCATGCGGAATGTGCAAGTCTATTGGATAAATAGATTGACTGAGCGATGGTGGTTTATTGGAAACTGTTCACCTAGCCTCTGGGATTGGACAAAGTAGTAAGCCTATATCGGAAACTGAACAGTTTTTAAAACTGCGATCACATATGTTTTGACACTAAATAGTTTTCTTAGCACAATGTAATGGTTGTAAAACGGATTTCCTGCACAGATTGATGGTTAGTAATAATATTGGATTTTAGCACAGGTTTGATTTTATAATTACGATATTAGAGGGAAGCCTAATCAAGTTGTTACGTCACTCAAAAATATAACAATAAATTGAATGCAAAGGGTTGGTTAATATATTATTTAAACTATACGCTTTGGGTGGTAAAATGCGTTTCCGGTGCCATTGAATCCAAAAGAGTGGTTTTATATGTAATGCCTGTGTTTGGATGTGTACAGACTTCACCTGCGGTCCGATTTTGATTATATTTTGTATGTGAGTAATAATCCATGGTTCATTCAGGCCTTATTCATTTTATTTAACTTTTGATTTTTAAGGTGATTTCCCACAAAATCAAATTTTCACAAAAGGGCTCGAATGATTTTAATTGAAATTTTGTATATTGTGGTTCTTTTTACTACAAAATGCTACAACTCCCAGTGCTGTAAACATTACGGTTCAAAAGTTATTGCATTTTTGTGATTTTACCCATAACATATCATAGTACTCCCACCGCTTACCCATTAAAGTGTTATTGGCAGGGGGGAATGGGAGTTAGGTAAGTGTCAGTTTGCTGATACAGTTTATTAATATATACATAAACCTAAATGCTTAAAAACTCGATTCTAAACATAACTCCTAAGAATGTTTACATATGGCTCATACCATCTAATGACAGGGGTATGACTCTCGTCGGATGTTTCAGTAGGAGAGTAGGTGTGACACAACAAATGCGTGTGTGTTGTACGCGCCGCGAGGAGCAGCACTAGCGACCCTTACATACCTCACTGATGGATAGCCCGATATTTTAGGCCGGCCGGAAACGACTTGTTAGACTGGAAAAAAGTGATTAATTATGCCAAATTGTTTCCAGAAGAAGGTGACGTAGACTAATTTTAGTTTCGAGTTTTTTTACAGACCACCAAGTAGAATTGTACATTGTATCGTTCTTACAATAATGGTTTTAAGTCAGCGTTAATACATTGTGACTACGAGAATTAGGTTAAATATTTTATTTGAAGTACATGTTAAAAATAGCTCAGGTTTTCTACTGGCAAAATGAATAAAAGTGACGCAACATATGCCTTTCGGATGATTTCTAAGACTACGGAGACGCTAATCCTTTGAAGAAGTTAGGCTACGCTGATATATTCATTTTGCTCATACGGTTTTTCTAATTGGAACTTTGACGAAGTTTTCGGGATATAAATGTAGATTAGCCATTTCAGACGGTAAAAATACACTTTCATTCAGATTATTGCAAAAGAGTTGGCTGAACTGTATAGTAACGAACACAACTTCAAAATTATGTATTTTAAGTACGCCTGTGTATCTTCTGATTAGACGATTATATTAAAGTGCAAAGTGTTTAAAGCGCAAAGGACACTTTTTCATTCTGTAATCAGCTGTCAAACGTAATAATATCTACTTCGCAACTCTTTTGCCTTTGATCAAGATGACGTTCTCAGGCCGTAAATACGACACTCGAGGTGTTTAAATCCCAAGTACACAATCGTTATTTAATCCCCTATCAACGCCTTCACACAAAGCTATCGGTAAGACACGATACTAAATATTTGGTTGTCAGTCATATGACGCCGGTCTGTCGGTGACTCAGCCGTGGCCGTGGGACGATGACGTACAAAGAGCTCGGAGTCGGGCTAAATAAACACCTTGTCGACAGTAAACTGATTAACAGGCTGGAGAGCGGCGAGAAGCCAATCTATCGCCATTCACACTTGTGCCCCATCATTTCTGTAAATTAGCCGGTTAATCAGGGAGTTAGTGTTACAACAGAACACGACCTGCCAGTCACTGGGCTTAGCGGATCTCGTAACTAGACTGGCAGTGGAGAGTCTGGACAGTATACAGTAGGTCTTGTGTGGAAACCATTGTGATCAAAGGGTGAATGTAGCATCAAAACTTGCAACTTAGTGCAATATGTTCTGCCAGTCACTGGGTTTAGCGGATCTCGTAACTAGACTGGCAGTGGAGAGTCTGGGCAGTATACAGTAGGTCTTGTGTTGAAAACCATTGTGATCTAAGGGTGAATGTAGCATCAAAACTTGCAACTTAGTGCAATATGTTCTGCCAGTCACTGGGTTTAGCGGATCTCGTAACTAGTCTGGCAGTGGAGAGTCTGGGCAATATACAGTAGGTCTTGTGTTGAAAACCATTGTGATCAAAGGGTGAATGTAGCATCAAAACTTGCAACTTAGTGCAATATGTTCTGCCAGTCACTGGGTTTAGCGGATCTCGTAACTAGACTGGCAGTGGAGAGTCTGGGCAGTATACAGTTTACTAGGTCTTGTGTTGAAAACCATTGAGATCAAGTGTACAGGCATTAGGTATTTTGTTGAAACCCATGGTGATCAAAGGGTGAATTTATATGTGTTAAATCGTTGTCTATATAATATTGCTGTGAGACGTTTTTTTCCAGCATGCTTGAAGGTAGAGAACACTACTTGCACTTTCAAACTTCAAAATTTTAAGGGTAATCCCAAAGAGAGTTGCAAATGCAATGTATAGCCTTAAACTTTCGGGCAAAGATGTCAAACATCTACTTTTTGGACAGCAGATGCGTTCTTTAGATTCAATAGGGGTTCACTTACATTCGGTTCCGACATGTATTTCATAATCATGCTAAAATGACTTCCCTTATTTGTTATCTTTAAGGGAGTAAAAAGTCTTAGTACATATTTTTAAACATTAGGTTTAACCATACCCCTGAGATAAGAGTGAAAAGTCTGGCAGTTAACTTCATCTGAAATACGCTTGATGCTGAAATACTCCACGATTTACTACCCTGACCACTGAATCGTGCTCAACAATTTAAAATGATTTGGCGACGGGGTCAATTGTTTTGTTGCGTTGAAACAATTTAAAAGTTTTGTTATAGTTACACGCTTTCATATACATGAAGAAAAACTAAGTGTTCGGTTTAAAGTTGGGTAACCTTAAAACACTACATTAATTCTGGCTCCACTAATAACATAGTGTTTTAAAACTCAAGACAGTTTCAAGCCACAGAGGTTTTCAACCTCTCAACAGCATTCTCTCTTCCACCTGTAATGTTTGATGGAATAACATGTTACACTGTTACACAATCGCGATAACACCGTCACAGCTGACACGTATGTGATTCCTATTCCTGTGGGAACCCCTGGCGTAACTCGTGTTACATCTCCGTTCTCCAGGAATACATTAAAAATTAATTCCATTTCCATTATTGTGAATCCAAACAGCATAGCAACAATGCAAAAACAGCTGTAAAAAAGTCCATTAAAATGCACGCTTCCTAGTGGTACTTGCACGCGACGTGTAATGAATGTGTGAAATTACAACAATGCTTGGTCGCTCTACAGTGGAGTTACAGTTTGGGTAGCAATCTGTCATTGTAATGAAAATAATTGATTAATGATATCTGGTGACGAACCCCTAACATAAATAATGAAATATATAGTTTTCTTAGAGGAGCAAAAGACATTCAGGTTAAATTAAATATTCCTTTCACAGGTAAAGTTTTAAATCCTTCTCTCGGGGAATAAAGAATTAAATGGTACTGAAATTTTGAAACATAAATCGAACTAATATTAAACTCTAAAGGTGGCAGTCTCTGGTTTGTTTCGAAGCCGGTATAGTCACGAACTATTCCTCAGCATAGTAATCTATCTAGGTTATTTTTAGTAGAGTTAAAGCCTAGCTGGTTCAGTAATTTTTATGTGGTTGAGTAACACACTCACAAACTCACACATGGTCAGAGGTTTGTGTAATGTGTGTATACATTTTTTAAATATACTATCAATATATCACTAATCCTATTCTCTAATACGAGCTATGTTTGTTTGTCTGTCTGTCTGTAATCTATATCTCGAAATCTAGCTGAAGGATTTTGACTACATTTTGGAATTATAGACTTATAGTCCTAAAAGCGTGATTGATTACTGCCACTACCCCAGGAAAATTTGTATTTCGCTACACAACTGATTTGAAAATGTAAAAATTAACATTGGCCTTATGGGCTGCTAAGTAACTATGTTGGTTGAACAAAATAACAAGGAAAAGTAAACAAAAGAATTATCACTACTCACATGTGTTTATAAAAAGCCATCCACAGTATACTAGCAAATTACAAAATAAATATATTAAAAGGGAAAAAACATCAGTTGTAACTATTGAGTAGATATTTAGATTACTCTGAAGATTACTCGATATAGGGCAAAAATAGTTCCGATCAAATACCGATTATTTTACTTATTCTTCTCACCAAAATTTAATCCCTTAAGTACTAAGGGCATTCAAAATTAACAAAGTAAATCTGGGCTTTTAATTGGCATAAAACTATTACCGTATGCCAAATCCCAATGAAAAAAAATGAAAAAAACAGACAGAATCTCAATTCATTTAAGCAGTTACGAAAAAGTGAAATATCTTTGTCACAAGCCATTTTGAAACTAGTATGATTTTATTTGTATCATATTTTAGCTGCTGTCTTTAGTAAGAGGCAAAGTCGAACAACGGGTTTCAATGACCAGGGGAAGAAAGATTCTGTGCGAGAAGCACTTAAACTTAAGCAACCTCATAAAACGTATCTTATTTTTGTTTAGTTTAATTTTAATTGTTTAATTCAGCGATCAAATGTCTAGGTCTATGGTTTGTAATAAAAATATTTTTCGTAAATTATAAAATGTTTATTAAAAATATTTTTTTAACTATTAAACCCGATTACTGTAACAACAACCGAGCAAGACTCGTTCCCCCGGTACTAGTAAAAAGAAAGAACAAATACCGAACCAAAATAGTTTGCCGAAATAGAAACTAATGTCTGTCAACAATCACCTTGGACAATCAGGTGAAGAGGATCCTTCAGTCAATCAGTCTCTACTATTTGCATCTATCGTCGCCTTCCACGATCCATCCATCCATTAATCCATCCATCGCTCTCCAAACCACAGTCATTTGTCACCGAAGGTTGTTTCTCTGATGAATTGTCCCCTCAGTCATCGCTACGCAACCAATCATACCGGAACCATCTCCAAACCCTCAACTTAAAGAACCGACCGCTTTCGAGGTTATTACTGGTTGTTCACTGGAAAATCAAACACACAATCAATGTCATAAACTATAAAAAAATATTTTTATTGAAGCAATTAACAAAAACATTGAAGATTTTTTTTAAACATTTAGGTATTAAAATGAAGGCTGTTTATTTAATTGTAATTAATATGCATTACATATATTACTACGAACCGTCTTGTATAGATATGTCTTAACCAATACAATATTTATAACTTAACACAAAAACTATAAAAGTATCTTATTTTATTCCTGCTTGGATGAAGATTCCCCCACGGTATGGAAAACATAAGGAACCGCAAACTTTGATTTTCTTTGAATAAACAACGAATATACACCATTTTCCAGATTTTTCTACTCCTCTTCCTCCACTAAGTCATCCATATCATCTCCAACTCTACCATTTATTTCCTTGTCTAATTACTTGTTTATGAGTTTCATGACGCAATTACAATACAAATCATTCCGTATATACCTACTTGTGTTCATACTCTACATCCTTTACATCCGCCTCATCCATATCTTTCACCTCCTCCAAATTATCCATGTCACCCATCTCTTCTTCTTAATCATCATCACATAATCTCCTTTCGTTAATTTTCGTGACCTAAATACTCAACCTACATCGCCCAATGACCTGTCCTTGTAAGCCTTTTGTTCCCGACCCTCGGAATTAGTTAATATTGCAAAGTGCAATATGTCACAACGAAGTACAAACCCCAGTTATTATATACGAGTCGGGACTTGATACAATATTCGGCTTCCACCATCGTAACAAAGCTCCTCCTCCAACCTCTCGACTGCGCAACGGTTCGTTTTGCTTACACTAGAATTAAAATCAATTAGCGTCCCGTAACACGTCTAACAAGCCCGCTGCTGTAATTGAGAAGCCATCTTATCAGTGACTGTTTCATCACCGGCAGAAATGGTGTGTGAACGTTAACTGGTGCAGACATAATTGGCCCGTCCCGTCCGCATGTTTCTTAATTGTTTCATTATGTTCTTATAAGCATGAGAAAATGTTTCCATTGTCCAGGCTGCATTGGGGAAAGTGGACATACGGACGAAGTTCCCGAAAGTAATAAGATCTGGAAGTGTGATTACTGAAGTTCTCATATTACATCTTACAAGTGAGCCCATTAAATTATTCCAGAATGATTGATTCGAATAGGATGGGTGGAAGTAAGTTGATTATTTTGAAATTGAATTTGAATGTGTTTGATACAGGCAGTTTGGATCCACAATGGAATAGTTTAGGAAACGATAATTGTATTGCCAATATTTGACCAATTTGATCAATGTTGGGGTGACGTCCTAGAAATTATGATTTCATCTTAAACACATATTTCATTTAAAGGGCCCAAGTTCAAGAAATGCCCATAAGAAGGAATGTTAAAAGCAGTGGGACCTTCATACCTTAAGTCCTGAGGTGGCCGAGGTGGGTACGGTTGTACCTGAACTCGCCGCTCTCTTTCACGACGACCTCTTCACGGCGACAACCTCTTGTACGACCAACAGACATGTGATGTTCATCTCATATTCATGTATTTCAAACACCATAAAGCACTCACTTGTATCAAACGGCTAGAAATAGCATTAGTGTTAATTTACCGCACCTCTTAATAAAATAAGTAAACACAAATGTAAACAAACTAACTAAATACTGTTAATTACTTTGACCAGCTGTTGTTTACTAAATTAATCGAATAACGTAATTTTCTAAAACGTGTTATGCGTAGGCCTTTGGAAATCGGCCTGTGGGGCAGAGCCCCAAGAGAATTCATTCATGACAATAATTTTCGGCAAATCTACACACTCTGGGCTTCATTTTGATGTGCCATATGCCTATATTTTTATTTGGTCAATGGCTTTAACCGAATTCTCGAGGGTTTGGTAAAGGTTTTCAATATTTTATAGAGTTAGATTTATTACCTTTTGGGCGGAGTGTACCAATGTTTTACGACATCGTCAGTGATGTTTCAAGTATCTGGAGGAGGTCCTCTCTTAGTATTCGGGCGCTGTACAGTGGTTCAGTAGCGAAACACGGGAGTCCTCCTTGATACAATCTGTGTAATTCTATGTAATCACAGTCGCAATAGAGACAGACTCAGACAGATACTACACGACTCTTGGGAAACACTTCTGGGTTGATCTTGATTTATTTCTCATCGACTGACTGCGGAAACCGTGTCAGTGTTGCAGTAATCCGCAGAATTGTCCGTCATGATGTAATTCTTAAAGTGCCATCGTGGCTGTTGATCAAATCGAGGTTATGCACTTACCGACCGATAAAAAAAAAACAAACTAGATGATCTATACTTATAGGTTGTCTATCCTACTCTCCTGGGAGGAGCTATGGGTTAGAATACTTAGTTTCCAAGGTTATCTTGAATTTTAATGACAATTTACTGCTTACTAGTTGTTCTGCACGTGCCTCGCCAAGTGAAGATAGCGCAGAGAAGATATGGTGATTCTTCACCGCCTTGTCCGTTGCAAACTGCTGGTTGATTAAGCGTTTGTTCTTGATGTAAATTAACTATGTCAATGTACGTATCGCAGGAGGAAAAATACTCAACTGATACGTTTTTCCCAATTGGAACACATAAGGATACGTCCAAACTCTTCTTGTGTCACTTAATCATACACTACATTTGTCTGCACCATCAAATGCTGTGCCTTTAAAATATATAATACTGAAATAATAAGTAAATAATTGAAACGCAATTCAAAGGTTTAAAGACAATCCAACATTATAAGCAAAACGTACAGTCTTCTATTGATGCAATATAAAAATCTATGAAGGGTTTTAAAGGTTAACTCGGAGAAAAGTAAACAAACAAACTAAAACAAATTTAACAGATGATGTATCTTCAATATTTTAAATGTGATTAAATAATTTTTGAAAAACTGATATGATGTGGGGAAGTTTCACTTTTCATTTAAGTATGCGGGATAGGTGTGCGGCTTATGGTTTCCCCAAAGTTCAGACCCTTCTTTGCTTTATATAGAAGGTTGTTCATGACATAACCATTTGTAGTTATTTACAATTTACAAAACACATGTTTACTTGCAAATACTTGTAGTGTACCTAATTTTAATGTACAAAAAGGACTGTAAAAATATGGAAAATGTGTTCAAACACTATTAACAAGAGATTACGGAGGACATTTTCCAAACAGAGTTTTTAAACTTAAAACAAGGTTTTGACGACGTTCCGACAATGAATACACAAACTATAGTTAAAAAAATATAGTTATAAAATATCCACAATTATTTTTAAAATGACATTAACCAATTATCCCCAAAAATGAGGTTCAACCAAATGCCTATTATAGCGATCAGCTATCCACCATGATCTTCTTAGTAATCTTACAAACAAGTTGAACTTCATATTCACCATGGAGTTCAAACTTTGAATTCTTCAAAATGAGTCGAGAGATTATACCCACACCAAAGAAATGAATACAACTTTTATATCCAACAAAATATTTCCAATCAGCTAAAATAAGTGAACAAAATAATTATAATATATCAGAACTATATGAAACGTAGAAACTAGACTAGTAGTAGACTTATAGTAGACACAGATTACAAGTCTGGCCTTAAAGCCGACAAAAACTAAATCCACTTTGATATTTGGTCAAAAAAATGTCACTATCGGTTGCCGGACAAAAGACCTCTTTCTGGGGTTCACTTGCTAACACGACACGAGTGATTTTGACACAAAAAGGGTCTAAGCGGAGCCGGCCTATCAGGCGACGGTACTTAGGACCGAGAGCAGATCGGGTTACTGGAGTTATCAGCCGGCATCAGTCGTGGACCGATTGAGTTATACATCTGAGTGAGCTGCTCTACATTTGATTGTGGGAAGATAGAGACGTAAAGAGTTGAATCCCATAATATAACGGCGACCAAGAATTTTATACTTTTATTTCTCAAAATGTATCTGAGCGTTTCTCAAGTTTGGTACGTGTTTGGAGTAGGGTACATACACTATCATGACGTTATCATAAACTCCTCATCAAAACCACTAACGTTTTTGTAACTAACTGTAAATGTCATTTGTTATTTGGAATTCTAAATAATGATGTGCCTTTTCTACCTATATGATGAATTTGGTTTATAAGGTAAGGTAGGATAAACTTAGTTCGCGAACCAGCATGATCGAACTATGGGAACGGGGTTTTAAGAAGGGTTTAATGGGATAGAAGTTGGTGTTTTCTCATTGTTAACCCTTAAACCACAAAATTTACCAATTTCTCTTTAGACCTTTTTAAAGAACTTAAAAACAAATAATTTTGTATATAAAAGTGTGTTTGTGCGGTTACTGGTAACGGAGAGACTCCAAAAAATTTTAATTTGAAATTCCCATATTATTCTTATGGAGAATATTGTAGAATGTTGTAGTTTGCTTGTTTATGGATATGCTTTGATCGAACTTGACAAATTTATTAATTTTATACTTAGCTATTAATATTTTACAAAAGAACACAATTTTTTAGTTTCCTTGTAGCAGCAATTTTAAGAATTTAATTGAGAATAAATTCAGACAAATGGAAATTCGCTTAGTCGGCAGGTTTGCTGCGGCGGGGGAATTATACTATGACGGCGGTTAAAGAGTAATCATAGAAGTAATGCTATGTGAAAATTCGAAATATCATCTACAAATACCAATAAATTGTTGTAAGTAAGGTATTTAAATAGTGTTATCCATGACACTATTCATGGTATTCATGGTCCATGAAAGGTACATACAATATGGAGGTAACCTAGTTTTACAAAACTTAACATGCCAACAATTATTTTTAAAACGTATATCCCCCATAATTTATTAATGCAAATTTATTACATTTTATTTAATTTCAACGACGAATTTATAAAGGCTACAAAACGACCGACGGAGACGAATTTTTCTAGTCATGAATTTTCTAATAGAAAGAGAACATTCGTTCTTAGTTAACCTTTCAAAATATAACTTTTCAGGTCCATGAAAGGTACATACAATATGGAGGTAACCTAGTTTTACAAAACTTAACATGCCAACAATTATTTTTAAAACGTATATCCCCCATAATTTATTAATGCAAATTTATTACATTTTATTTAATTTCAACGACGAATTTATAAAGGCTACAAAACGACCGACGGAGACGAATTTTTCTAGTCATGAATTTTCTAATAGAAAGAGAACATTCGTTCTTAGTTAAAAGAAAAGTGTTGGTAATTTTACATAGTTTTAACGATTATTGCAGTCATTTTGTATATTTGAAATTTTTAACCGTAAAGAGCAAGTTTTTTCAAAGTCCATGGTTAGTGATGGTAAGTGTATCCTTTTAAGAATTGTTATTACGAAAAGTTTCTATAAGACACATTTGTCTGGAAAAAATATTTGGGGCACACACATACTCTTTGTCCACAGTACATTGTTGGTAATAGTTGTGTATTATAGTAGACATTATCCATCAATGATTAGTGATACACATGAATCAGTCTTAAATTTTGTAAATGTTTAAACTGACAGGAAATATCAATGGCAATACAAAAACTAACATAATTTTTAAACAATACCATCATTATGTCCGACCTGAATCACTTCACCTCGGTTTGGCAGCAAGGCCTCCAAAGTACAGCGTCGCCTAAGGTAATCCCGGGCTGAATTCAAAAGCCATTTATTTTCTACGACAAGCCTCTGGAGATTTATTCATGGCAGCGCGTATATCACACATAGCTAGACACCCTGTTCTGCCCTGCTCAGCTTAAAGAAGCACTCTGCTAAATGAGTCTGGGACATACATTCGCAACACCTACCATGAGGTACCAGGTACAAACAATTACAATAGAGGGTATTATCGGTTATCCACTGCTCCTCCAAAATCAAACATATGAAGACTATATTCTTTAACTGGTTTCGATGGGCTATTTAAGGTCTGTTAATGTATAAGAAGTTGTACTGTTGAATTCACACTATTTCACTGTACTCCCTTAAACAACCGCCTCCCTATGGTTTTTGCATTTGCTGCACCCAGTGTTCTATAAAGCTGACGTGTGTTAAACATTATTTACACTTGTTATATTTTGGCCAGTTATTCTGTTCTGATAGTTTCAATTTATATCATAGTAATGTCCATTATCTTCTCTAAAATGAGTTAGGTCAGGTCGGTCAGGTTATATTAGCAAAGGTCATTCTTATAAAGGTTGTGGACACAAAATAAAATAGTTCAATCTTATCCCTAGTTTTTCCAGAGTAAGCACCGTACATTTTCATCTGTGTTTTCTCCGTTAGGCGAAAAAACAACCATAGAAAAATGCAGAGAAGACTCTTAGGTTTTAACTTGTAAAATTAAGCAAACACCGATTCTACGCAATCTACAAACAACCTGTAGTTTTATTTATGTGCAAATAATTATAAGCATTAACAAGGTTTAGTTATAACAGTAGCATATAACAATAGAAACATTGATTGTCCTTTTCAATGAACTCCAACAGCCACCATAACCTTTTCATATTTGTATTTACTTTTAGTCAATACACATAACAAACAAATAACAACAAGAACAAAAAATAAAAACAACAAAACAGAAAGAACAAATAAGAAACATGTGTTGGAATGTGACATTTTATTTTATTGGAAGAAAATACAAAAAAAATATATAAACAAGAAAAATACAAAAATATATTTATTTAGCTACGTATTATTTGTAGAGAAATTTAAGGTAGCTTGAATTTAGGAAAATATGTTGGAAACAGGAAAGATAGACAAAGAGACCTTGGATTTCAGGTGCATTCCTTATCTCTTTCATGTCCGATCAGCTACAATACCTCTCCCCTTTCCCCTCCCCCCAAACCCCTTCTGTACTCTTCCATTCTGTGTCTAGTTCTAACTCTGAATTCTGAGTAGCAGGATATTTACTTGTTGGATCATAGTTTTACTTGCCCGTTGTGGGGATTTATGTCCAATAATTATTGAAGATTTGTTATTTAGTCAGTATTAGTTCACATATTTTGGTTCGGAGTACAGTGCAGTTAAATTTGTCTATTAATATTATAATTGACAAAATCTGAGTTTTGTTACAATCATTTTCATACAGGATTATCTTAACTTACTGAATAACATAAAAAAATATTGCTGAAGCCTTAGGGTAAGTTTATTCCATGTATTATTTTATTAGATTTAAGGTGTTTTCAAGAAATTTGTAGTTTCAAGTGATTTAAATAATTTGTAAATTTGATTTCAAACTGCCAAATTGAACTGTGCAGACCTGTTAGATTTGGACAAACTAAAACCTGTTGGTGAAGTTACAAGTTTGAAGTTACAACATTTTCATAAATTGTTTTTGTAGCTTGAGAAATTATATTTAATTGATTATTTAGAAGCAAAGGTATACTGAAAGTTGATTTTGCAATGAATAATTATTTTAAAATGCTCTTCTTTTTTCAAAGACAAAAATGTATAAATTAATTCTAGTGTTTAATTGTTTTATCATGTGTTTAATTGTTTTGTACAGTAAAAATTAATTTGTTTATTTTACCAGGCACATTGATCAGGTATGTACATTGTATGGTTCAATTTAATGTTGTATCACCGGTATTATTTAATTGTTGTATATTTATCCTTGAAAATTGATTAACCTTGTAAACTCGTATTTTTAATTAGGCGGTAATACCTTTTTGTTGTAAAGCTGTACAGTTGAACCTCTATAAGACGAATTTCAAGGGGTACGGGAAAAATTCGTACTATAGAGGTATTCTTAATAAAGAGGGTCGTTTTATCGAGGTTTGATGCTGCTGTTATTCTTCTTATAGAGGTTTCCCCTCGCTCCAAGGTTTCTCCAAACAATGACTGAGGAAGGAGGAGGGATGGGTGGGGGTTTCATGTTGAGACAAGCTTCTGTTTGTTTTGAAAACTACGTACTATGGAGGTTAAGATTATGATAAATTCGTCTTATAGAGGTCACGTTCGTCTTGTAGAGGTTTTGTGCTAAGAATATTCGTTGTATAGAGGTTAATCAATCCTAGCCCATGTCACAAACAAATTCGTCTTATGGAGGTTTTTAACTTAGTTACTACGTTGTATAGAGGTGTTTTTAGCATTGACCTATATGAAAGTGTCAAAGGGATTTAAAAAAATTCGTCTTATCGAGGAATTCGTTTTATCGAGGTTCGTACAAACGAGGTTCAACTGTATATATTCCTTTAAAAAAAAAAAGAGCTATTTTGTAAGGTCATCCATAAAAAAAAAGTATAATGAATTCTTGATTTATGTTTAAAAGTAAATAAGGTCTCATCAAAATAAAGTAATGAAATGTCTTAAATGTTATTCACAAAAAGCTCTTGAGTTGCATTGTTTACTTATCAAAAAAATATTTGATTAAAATGCTTATCTACAATGAAATAATCAATAATAAGACACTTGTTATTTATATCATGGGTTATTTCAGGCTTCTTATGTACCGGTATAGCCTACAAAGGATCTCATGTCTCGCTCTATTCATGTAAATGAAGCCGGAATATAACTAAGTTGGAATACACTAATACGAGTTGGATTCAATAATTATAACCCAAACTGGTAACGAGTTAACCCAAGGACTTCCTAGATCACCAAACCAAGGTAGACAGACTTTATACTTTTATTTATTGCTGTGCAACCTCACTTCAGCGTCCCTGCATAGTGCCACAGACTATTGGATTTTGTGGAGTAAATTGTGTAAATAGGTGTCTACAGTACAGCCGGAGAACTTTTGTATATTATAAATTTTAATTAAGTTTTCTCTGTGGTAGTCGGATATAACTTTATAAATTGTTCCAAGGGTATTTTATTTAATTATTTTGTAGGGTTTATAATCTCAAACTGCATATTATACATTGTATCCAACCTAACCTTTGTTTTCTCTTACTCCCCCCCCCCTCCTCCGACCTGAACAAACCGAGGCAAGAATATTTTAAGATAACTGAATTTAGGTCTGTAACAATAAAAATGGCGCAGCCAACGTGGTAGGCCTGTGGTTGGATTACTACTTCATAATTAATTTTGGACTTGAATTATTTTTGAAGAATATACCAAAATTATTCTGGGCAGATTTTTGCACTTGAAGTTTTTGACTTATGGAGTTGAGGAAGTCTATGGCACATGCAGTTAAGTGAGATAAGTTTATACAACTGGTTCATACTTGAAAATATATTAGGCCTAACTGAACATTGATTGAAAATATATTAGGCCTAACTGAACATTTATTGCAAATATATTAGGCCTAACTGAACATTGATTGAAAATATATTGGGCCTAACTGAACGTTGATTATTTTATGAATCTTGTAATGACTTAGCCTATATTTATTGGAGGTCTACATTTTCAGGAACTACTTGGGAAGTATTTTGTATTATTTATAGGAGTAAATATTGTTGTTTTCAGCCCTAATAGTGTGTATATTGCTTCTTTATGATATTTTGTCCCATTTATATGTGTTTTTGGTCATTTACTTGAATATTGCCATTTATTTGAAATTTTCAAAATGATCTACAAGTCTTCTCATATCAACCACTTGGATAGGGGTGAACTTGAACATGAACTGGATGTTAGGAGCTTTAAGGATCATTCTGGAATTAGGATGGAGGATTTAAGGAAGAAGTTAAGGAGATTTTTGAAGAAGGAAAAGTCTGGAATTTCTGCTATCCCTGTAGCAACTGATGATGAGCATGAAGTTGAAGCCTGCCGAGAAAAAATAGGCAAACTTACTGAAATGTTGAATCTTCTCATTTTACCATTGGAGGGTACTGATGTACCTAAGTTGAAGCGAAGATTAGAGGCTGCGATTTTTCACACGTATCAGAGAATTGAAAGAATAGGTAAGGGTTATGAGGCTGAGGGTCAGAAACTGAGCCGCGATATAAAAGATATCATAAGGAGATTTGAAAAAATTGTTGGCCAATCACTACAGGATATTAAAAGTGATTCTGAAAAGACAGATTCTGCCAATGAGAGTGGAGATATGGAATCTATGAGCTCAAATAAGGTTGATGGGCGCAACACATTAGTTGGTTTTCAAACTAATGCTTCATCGGATGAAGAAAATGGAGCGAGTGCCTCACATAAATTAAAATCAAAAGTTTTGGAAGTAAATAAGAAGATAAATCAGAATTTTCAAAGGAAAACGAAGAGTGGAGGAAAGAAGAATAGCCGACCAACTACATCGGATACTGAATTCTCCAGTGAAGAAGAAGCTGACTACAAGCCGCTGAAGAACAAAACTAAGAAGAGTAAGAAGAAGAAGAAGAAGAAGTCTCGCCACTACAAAGAATCATCTTCGTCATCATCGTCTACTGAAATTTCAGATGAAGATCATGCTTTTAATTCAAGAAAAATCATGCTAAAGAGAACTCCTGTTAGGTTGTGGAACTTAAAATTTTCAGGAGATGACAACAATAGTGTTGGTGCATTCCTGGCTGATGTTGAGGATAAACGTGTTGCAAATCATATGACTTTCAGAGAACTATTCAATGCTGCCGGTGAACTTTTTACTGGTTCTGCCTTAGCAGTCTATAGGTCTTGTAGAGGAAGAATTGAGGACTGGCAAGGTCTTGAAACAAAATTATTATATGCATTTCAAGATCCTGACTATGACAGAAGACTAATGCGAGAAATTGAAAATAGAAAACAAGGATCCGAAGAAACTGTGACAGTCTACATTGCCAAGATGCGTAGCTTGTTTGGTCGCTTGACTAGGCCAAAATCTGAGGGAGACATGTTGGATATTATTGAAGAAAACGTACTTCCAGAATATCAGTCTGCACTTTGTTTGCAAAATGTTAAAAATATTGATGAGTTAGAGATTGTTCTACGTAGTCTTGAGAAAGGTCGACTTAGAGCTCAACGCTATGACATGAAACCACAACGAAGTCTTCTCGAACCTGACCTTGCATATAAGCCTAGAGTGAGGAAAGATAATATAAAAATATCAACTGTGGAGTCATCCAACGTCTCTCCGAACAAAACCAAGCATCAATCAAGTCGGTCAAAATCTTCATACACCTGCTGGAATTGTCGAAAACCAGGACACGTTTTTGCTGATTGCTTTAAGCCAAAGACAATATTTTGCTATGGTTGTGGCAAAGAAAACACTATAAAATCAAAATGCCCTTCCTGCCAACCAAAAACAACCCCGTCTGAGTCGGAAAACTCTCATGCGGAACGTCATGTGTCCGGCAACCGTTCCGCAAAAGTCAAAACCAAGATCGATTAAGTCCGGATAGAATGTTAGGCAATGGTTCTGTAAATATTACCTCCTTATTAACCTTCAAAGAAGGAGATGTCAGGCCATATCTTCATGTGAATATTGGTGGTTCAAATATAATGGGTTTATTGGATTCAGGAGCTAATAGGACTTTGATAGGAGATAAAACTCGAAGAATGTTAGAAATATTGGGACATAGGGTCAGATCTTCTAGTGTTACTCGTGCTACTACTGCTGATGGATCAACATGCACTATTGGAGGAGCAATGGATGTTCCGATAGAAGTAGATGGAAGGACCGCTATCATGGAAGTTTTATATCTTCCCCACACTACTGTATCATTAATTCTTGGTGCAGATTTTCAAAAACTTTTTGGTATTATGCTCGATCTATCTAGGGGTAGATGGTACTTTTCCGACAGTGTTCATATAAGGGAATTTAGGGATTGTGCTGTGGCTAGCTGTGAAACGAATAGACTACAAAGTCATGACCGAGCAATATGTTCAAGAGAACACTTAACAGAAGAACAAAATGGTCAACTATTGGAGCTCACAAACAAGTATTACCCTCAAATGACAACTAAGTATGGCTGTACATCACTCGTGGAGCATCGTATTGATACCAGTGACGCTGCACCAGTGAAGCAGCGATATTATCCAGTTTCGCCAAATGTTCAACGGCATATTGACCAAGAATTGGACGAAATGCTAAAACATGACATCATAGAGCCTAGTACTAGTGCATGGTCATCACCGGTGGTCTTGGTAAGAAAACCTGACAACACTTACCGCTTTTGTGTTGATTATCGTCGCCTGAACTCTCTCACAAGGAAAGATGCATATCCTATTCCTTATGTCAACCAGATACTGAACCAACTGAGAGATGCAAGATATTTAAGCAGCATTGACATAAAATCTGCTTATTGGCAGATCAAAATCGCAGAAGATTCCCGGGAGAAGACTGCATTCACCATACCCAACAGGGGTCTTTATCAATTTAAGCGAATGCCCTTCGGTCTTACCAACGCACCTGCTACTTGGCAGCGATTAATTGACCAAATATTAGGACCGAAATTAGAGCCCTCAGTTTTTGTTTTTCTCGATGATATAATCATTGTCACCTCAACCTTTTCTGAACATATCAATGTTCTTTGTGAAGTTTTTGAACGTTTAATAGCTGCAGGTCTAACCATAAACAAAGAAAAGACTCAACTGTGTAGATCGGAGTTGAAATATTTAGGATACAAAGTTGACTACAGAGGACTTCATGTTGACCCAGATAAAGTTTCTGCCTTAGCCGACATCTCTTCACCGACTACAAAGAAGGAAGTTAGAAGTTTTATTGGAGCCACATCCTGGTACCGAAGATTCATACCAGATTATGCAACAAAAATTGCACCATTGACCAAATTATTGCACAAGAATGTTGTGTTCAAATGGAATGACGAGGCTGAACAATCCTTTCGCATAATCAAACAACTTCTTATAGATGCACCAATTTTATCTTGCCCTAAATTTGATTTACCATTCGAGCTACATTGTGATGCGTCAGACGTAGGAATTGGATGTGTTCTTACACAACACTATGAGGATGGAGAACACGTAGTCTCTTATGCAAGCCGAACTCTAAACCGAGCTGAAAAACACTACAGCACAACTGAAAAAGAGTGTTTGGCAGTTATATGGGGAATTGAACATTATAGATCATATTTGGAAGGAGCCAAGTTTACTGTATATACCGACCATCATAGTCTAATCTGGTTAGCAAACCTTAAGGATCCCAGAGGACGTTTAGCCCGGTGGGCAGTTCGTCTGCAAGCTTTTGATTTTGAATTAAAACACCGGAAAGGCAAAGATAACGCAGTAGCTGACCTACTCTCAAGAACTGCAACAAAGGAAGCTCAAGAAGAAGAAATTGACTTAGCTTTGATTGAAGTAAAGCAAGATACTAAAGATCGTTGGTTCCAGAAAATGTTTGATAGTGTTTTAAATTATCCCGAAAAGTACCCTTCATGGCAGGTTAAAGGAAATAACCTCTACAAATACATTAGGCCAAGACAACCAGAAATTGATCGCCGCTTTGAGTGGAAACTTGTTGTTCCAAAGGATTCTCGACATGAAGTGTATCGAGAATGTCATGATGACCAATGTGCAGGCCACCTTGGGTTCTATAAAACATATAATCGTGCATCACAATTGTATTATTGGCCTAAGATGAAAGCTGACGTGGCATCGTATGTGAGGAACTGCCTTACATGTCAAGTCTCAAAACCTGAACAGAAGAAACCTGTAGGACTTATGGGGAACCCCCGTCTCCCCTCATCACCATTTGAAATCATATCTGCAGATGTCATCGGACCACTTCCACGTACGTCAAGAGGATTCAAGTACATTTTAGTTGTGACCGATCTGTTTTCTAAGTTTACACTACTCTTTCCATTAAGATCTCTATCATCAAAATTAATCGCCCAGCATCTGGAAGAAGGAGTTTTTCTAATATTTGGAATACCCCGTGCTCTTATTTCAGACAACGGACCTGAGTTTATAGGAGCATCAACAAGAAACCTTTGTGCTTCTTACCAGGTTAAAATGTTCTTTAATGCTAGGAGACACGCTCAAGCGAACCCAACTGAAAGGTACAACAGGACATTAATCACAATGATCCGTTCTTATGTTGGAGATTTTCACAAGAAATGGGATGATTGTCTTCCAAAACTTGCATTTGCCCTTCGCACTGCTAAAAGTGAAGTCACAGGATACACTCCAGCCAGTCTAGTTTTTGGACGAGAAATAACGCAGCCACTAGAAGAAAATTTAGAAACTGCAAACCCAGAGACACTTCAAGATCAGAGCCGTCTTAGAGAACTAAAGAACGTCCATGAAAAAGTTAAACAGAGATTAGCCATGGCTTATGTGAGGAGTGCCCGCCAATACAACCTGAGGAGACGACACATGGAGTTTCAGGAAGGAGACGTCGTTTGGAAAAGGAAATTCACCCAGTCAAACAAAGAAAAGGAGATCATTGAAAAATTTGCTCCTAGATATTGCGGACCTTATGTGATCAACCGGAAAATATCACCTCTGATTTATGAACTAGCCGACACAAATGGGCAGAGTGTTGGAAGATGGCACATCGAAGACTTGAGACCCTACGTTAGCACCGATAGACCACCTGACGAACCCTAGACATGAAGATCACCATAGAGAGGCGCCTTCGTCTTTTAAGGAAGGGTGGGATTGTGACATTTTATTTTATTGGAAGAAAATACAAAAAAAATATATAAACAAGAAAAATACAAAAATATATTTATTTAGCTACGTATTATTTGTAGAGAAATTTAAGGTAGCTTGAATTTAGGAAAATATGTTGGAAACAGGAAAGATAGACAAAGAGACCTTGGATTTCAGGTGCATTCCTTATCTCTTTCATGTCCGATCAGCTACAATACCTCTCCCCTTTCCCCTCCCCCCAAACCCCTTCTGTACTCTTCCATTCTGTGTCTAGTTCTAACTCTGAATTCTGAGTAGCAGGATATTTACTTGTTGGATCATAGTTTTACTTGCCCGTTGTGGGGATTTATGTCCAATAATTATTGAAGATTTGTTATTTAGTCAGTATTAGTTCACATATTTTGGTTCGGAGTACAGTGCAGTTAAATTTGTCTATTAATATTATAATTGACAAAATCTGAGTTTTGTTACAATCATTTTCATACAGGATTATCTTAACTTACTGAATAACATAAAAAAATATTGCTGAAGCCTTAGGGTAAGTTTATTCCATGTATTATTTTATTAGATTTAAGGTGTTTTCAAGAAATTTGTAGTTTCAAGTGATTTAAATAATTTGTAAATTTGATTTCAAACTGCCAAATTGAACTGTGCAGACCTGTTAGATTTGGACAAACTAAAACCTGTTGGTGAAGTTACAAGTTTGAAGTTACAACATTTTCATAAATTGTTTTTGTAGCTTGAGAAATTATATTTAATTGATTATTTAGAAGCAAAGGTATACTGAAAGTTGATTTTGCAATGAATAATTATTTTAAAATGCTCTTCTTTTTTCAAAGACAAAAATGTATAAATTAATTCTAGTGTTTAATTGTTTTATCATGTGTTTAATTGTTTTGTACAGTAAAAATTAATTTGTTTATTTTACCAGGCACATTGATCAGGTATGTACATTGTATGGTTCAATTTAATGTTGTATCACCGGTATTATTTAATTGTTGTATATTTATCCTTGAAAATTGATTAACCTTGTAAACTTGTATTTTTAATTAGGCGGTAATACCTTTTTGTTGTAAAGCTGTATATATTCCTTTAAAAAAAAAAAGAGCTATTTTGTAAGGTCATCCATAAAAAAAAAGTATAATGAATTCTTGATTTATGTTTAAAAGTAAATAAGGTCTCATCAAAATAAAGTAATGAAATGTCTTAAATGTTATTCACAAAAAGCTCTTGAGTTGCATTGTTTACTTATCAAAAAAATATTTGATTAAAATGCTTATCTACAATGAAATAATCAATAATAAGACACTTGTTATTTATATCATGGGTTATTTCAGGCTTCTTATGTACCGGTATAGCCTACAAAGGATCTCATGTCTCGCTCTATTCATGTAAATGAAGCCGGAATATAACTAAGTTGGAATACACTAATACGAGTTGGATTCAATAATTATAACCCAAACTGGTAACGAGTTAACCCAAGGACTTCCTAGATCACCAAACCAAGGTAGACAGACTTTATACTTTTATTTATTGCTGTGCAACCTCACTTCAGCGTCCCTGCATAGTGCCACAGACTATTGGATTTTGTGGAGTAAATTGTGTAAATAGGTGTCTACAGTACAGCCGGAGAACTTTTGTATATTATAAATTTTAATTAAGTTTTCTCTGTGGTAGTCGGATATAACTTTATAAATTGTTCCAAGGGTATTTTATTTAATTATTTTGTAGGGTTTATAATCTCAAACTGCATATTATACATTGTATCCAACCTAACCTTTGTTTTCTCTTACTCCCCCCCCCCTCCTCCGACCTGAACAAACCGAGGCAAGAATATTTTAAGATAACTGAATTTAGGTCTGTAACAGGAAGGGGCCTTGGTTGGAAGACAAAACTTGTCTTACAATTAAAAAATGGCTTATACGATGATAGACTAAGTAAAATATTGAAATTATGTCCAGGGACATCTGAAGCCTATTTATTAAGAACCGATGGTTCCCAACAGCTCTAGCTCCCATTGAATCGACCGCTTTTAATCTTATTTGTGTTTTAACTACGTTGGTATTTTTAACGCTTCAATGACAGAACGCTGGATTGGTTTATGTTATTTCTGTTCAAGTCATCTGTTTCAATCGTAGGAGGAACGGAAGATTTCCGGATATTAACTTGTCATCACGAAGACTTCAAAGAGAGTAATCCTCTTGTTCGATCGGTTTTTATCAAAGATATTTCATTATGGTACAAAGACGTTAAACCGTAAATTTATGCGCAGCCAATCTTTCTGAAGAAGTCTACAGTTGACACATTTATGAAACTATGCTGTTACTAAAAACGTAACCAAGTGCTTCAGTTTGAATATCAGTTGTTTTTTAACTTTCATTAAGGTTAGTAGTTATGTAATAGGCTTAATCCATGTGCCTAATATATACTTAAACTCAAGGAGCAATAGTATGTTGAAAAATTTGGTAATCCTTATACAATTTAACAAAGTAGCTTTCTAAAACATATTAGGTCGTCTCCCTTGTCTAGCTAGCAGAAAGGATTTCTGTGTTTTAATTTCTTTACCACTGTGTTGTAATGCATTTTTTCACAATAGATTTTGTTTATATGTACTAGATGGGTGTTTCTACATTCTATGTATATTTATATGTAGTTTACAAGTGGTTCTACATATTTATTGCAGTTATGTCTTTACATTTTTCCTACTGGAGTGTTACAACAGACTTTACTACAAGTATATTTTCGTTATTTACTAGCAGTGTGTTTGAGCTTTATTTAACAAATTAGTGTTTTATCACAAGCTAAGCTGCAAGACTCAGGCTTTATATTTGTACTGAAATTGTATATTCCTACAGATACCTGCTTCCTTGCACTGATTATAGCACACCCCAAGTAGCTAATTGATGCATTTACTTACTTTTTGACTAACCATTATTGCCGCACAAATTTTTTTGCCGCAATCCCGAATCCTAACCAAACAACACAAAATAGTGTGCTTTTAATAGGCACGTAGTGCTTGAAAATAAGTTGGCAACACTAAAAGATAATACTACTACGATCAGCTGATCGGAATATGAACGGAATTATAATCAATTAGGACAATATTTTATACAAGTTCTAAAAAGGAATGCAACTCAATAAAACTGTCATACCACATTTATAAGCGACCTACAATAATTAATGAACATTTCACCAATACACTGCAAAATATTCACCTACCTGCTTTAACCTTTATGACATAGCGGAAGTAGAATGGTAACAAGTACCTAGTACTGCTTCACAGCATAACATTGCCTAAAATGGGCCCCTAGTGTTATGATAGTTTAATAGTTGTATTGATAATCAAGAGTCGTAGACGTTGCTTACTAATTGCAATTCACAACACCTACTAGTTATTCATAAGTTTCATTGACGATATGTGTTTGTTGCTCATGGAAAATTGGTGGTAGCTTTTATCCTAATTATACTGTGACAAAATGTTCGGAGCCCAATTAAGGTAGAAATCCTTTTGTACAGAAAACAAAGAAAATCATACAGTTTCTCCGGGTGAGGAGTAGTTTTTTCTGTATTGGGGAACACAACACCCGCTACTACTAAAAAATCTAATTGAATCATTATTGGGCATTGTATGTATGTGAAATGAACTTTAATTTTGGAAATTATTTTTTAAATATCCCATCGTGATGAAACATATGCATTTAAAAGTCGATTTAAGTAGACTAGAAGGTGGCAATTCTTAGCTTAACATACAATCTCATGATAGTAGAATGTCTTGAATGCCCTTTTATACAGGGTGTTTTTTTACGCGCAAACCAAATTAAAATTCTGTGGGACACATTTAAAGGCACAACAACCATATATTTTGGTATCCCAGTATTCTTTACTTCATGGCCTGGTATGCGTTGTTGCATAGTTTTCTATGAGGTTTATTGATATTGGGAATAATTTATTGTAAACAGGATAAAACTTGGTGAAGATCAAAGCAGTTATCTGAAAAGTTCTGCAGGTTTGCTGTAACGGGGGTAATTTTGTTCACTACTGATTCGGATTCCTTAAATTTGAACTATTATTGAAATGTACATATTTAAGGTAACCGAACCTGTGTTAAACAAAAATACCCCCGTCGCAGCAAACCTGCAGACTGAGCGAATTTCCATTTTCCTGATTTGATTTTTTGCTTAAAACTAGAGATTTAAGTTTCCCATAAATTTGGATTCGGTTTCCCTAAATTCATATACTGTATGTCAATAATAGGTGATTTACTAGGTACTGAAATCCCACATTGAAACTTAATTTTAAACCTTCCTCGGCTTAAAACCAATGATGTTCTTTCAAAGTATTATTCTACTTCTTTGGGAACTCTTTGGGAAACACAATGTTGTGTCTTATTTACAACAAATTCCCAAAAGCACTAAACCTCATGGGTAACTATGCAAATAATGCATATCAGCTGATCGACAATGAAGTAAAGAAAACAGGGAAACCCGAATATAACGTTTTTTGGGCCGTTGGGTGATTGATTACTAGCAATACCCCCACCGCAGCAAACCTGCAGACTAAGCGAATTTCCATATACACAGCTGGAATTCCACTAAATTGTTCCCTTAAAGTTGTCAGATTTATTTCCTATTTAAACATCATTAATATTAATGAGTACTTAGGTTTGCTGCTACAGGGAAGAAAATAGGGGGTTTTTATTGAGATATTAATAGTTCAGTATGAAGTTAACAAAATTTCAAAATGTCATTAATATATGTCCATACACAAGCAAGCTACAAACACTGTATTTATTCTCCATAAGAATAACATGGTAATTTTAAATTTACATTATTTTGCGATTTTTCCGTAACCGTTAGGCATGCAACAATGCTTCAATATACTAAATTATTTGTTTTTTTGAGCTCTACAAAATGGTTTAGAAAGAAATTGCAAAATGTTATGTTTTCAGGGTGAAAAATTAGAAAAACCCACTTTTACCCCATTAAACCCCCCATAAACCCCTGTTCCCATAGTCCGATCATGCTGGTTCGAGAACTCGTTCAAATAAATGTAGGTTTACACGTTTATACCAAATTTCATCAAAATCGGACCATTTTTGCTCGAGTTATCGCGCTAACGGACACATATATAAATATATATATATATATATGAATTTGAACGGATGGTGTTTTTGGCCTCTGGGGACCTCAAAACGAAAAACTAAATCGGTCCCGGGTGCAGATCTTACCATGAGACCTACGGTAATAGCTTATTCCCTATATGGGAAATTCGCTAAAAAAATGACACATAAACATGAATACATGCTGTGCATGCTGTGTTAGTAGTAAGTAGGTAATATTAACTCATTACAACTTTGTATAAATACGGTAGCAGAGTACGGCGAATCAATAAACTTTTTACCTATTTCAGAGTCTTCTGAGGATTTTACAGTACATAATATACTAGTAGATACTAGTAGATATAAGGCGTTATGGAATTCTATTTACAATATGTAAAAATGATAAAACGTTACATTTTTCTATTGTGCTAATCATAACAGTTATCACGAGCATTCTTTGTTGTGTTTTCCCCATAACATGTACAACACAGTACAACGCTATATAGTTGCCCGTTGTAATGTTTATTAAAGGAACAACAACCTCAATTAAGATTTGATCTCATTTTTATTGTTTCCGCTTCGGTTAGATTCTATCTGACATCGCACCAGGTAAACTAGATTAGTTCGTTCTGGTCGCCGGTTTTACGTCCCTCGTCAAAAGTACGCCCTTATTAGTTTTGCCAAAAAACCTGATTAAACCGCAGTTGTTTAAAAATCACACATTTTCTAATATTCCAATAAATATTTATTTAGCCTATAATCTTACGAATGATACTTTTTAGAGTATTAAAAAAAAAAATATTAAAATACGGCGTTTAGAGCGTCTACACAGTTTAAAAACCAGCCTAATATTTAAAAAATAGATTTTATAAAATCTGTACTATAGAAAAACGAATTATGAAATAGTTATTTGTCTATCCATTAGGCGAAGTGGCACTTTGCTGCACACGAGAAGTTTCTCGAGTGCAGCAAAGGCAGTTTGAACTCGCGTTGCACATTATATTTTTCCTACAGTTACTATAAAGCATATAAATAATTAGTCTTTCAAACACTGTACAACACGTTTTTAGGTTAGGTTAAATCCAAACATTGAACGAAATGGGAAACGCTGCACCAGCTGATCGTAGTCGTAGTATCTTTAGTTGCCAACTTATCTTCAAGCGTTCACGTATTACGTGCCTAATAAAAGCACGCTGTTTTGTGCTCTTTGGTTGGAATAGTGATGTGCGACAAAGTAAAAATTTTGCGGCAAAGTAATTATATGCACAATAAGCAGCATTCTGTTCTAATCAGTGAAACTAACTTTGTCGGGTGACTGTAGGATAAAGATTATTGTGGATGTTTTTCATCAGGATTAGTAAAAACAATGTTTCCAGATCCCAATACGTCGTTAAAAACTTTGTCGACAGAATCATTATGTAAATATCCTCAACGATCTTTTGTAAATGAAACCCTACAAAAATTAACATCAAGGCGCGCTAAGTACGAAAAAATCAGAAAAATTGCGCTAGAATTCCAGCACAAAGAAACACCCATTCCTTTGAGATCGAGTATCAAGACCGGTGGTAATACCAATAATCACTGCAACCCATGCAATCGAGCACAAAGGTATAAACTTGCCACACAGGCAGATTCCCATGTTAACACCTCTGCTCGAGTAGAACACCGGACAAAGGTATAATGAGGTCCGAATGTGGCCAAGTGCGTGGTCGCTTGTGTTAATTACCCGAACCAGTTCACTGGTCGGCTACATGGACATGACCAGCGACCAGCGACCAGCTACATGGAGACAGAGCGCAGGCCCACACGCGAACACTGCGCCGAGCCGATACTGTGACGTATGGGGCTGATCTGATCTGTGAATTAAACAGCTGGCGTCATTCACTGACCACGGACGTAGGAGAAGTCGTGATACGTAGATTGGACGGAGGTGGCAAGCCTTCACACCCTAGACGCTAGGAACAGTTTTGCAGTTTATTTCATGTTAATTAGTGATGTTAGCGGCATAGATACGATAATTGGCGATTTGGTAAGATCTGAACCCGAGACCTTGAGACTGAAGTCCCTACTAGAATGACTAGACTAGACTAGCTCGCTCACCACAAAAACTCGGGGTACAGTAAATGTATTACAATAATCATTAAAACTAAATATATGTTCTCAATTTGGTTTTGAGCTAAATCTAAAAATGTAAATTACTCGTATTATACTAAAACACGAGTTTATGATTGTTTTCTTCTACAGATACATCGTTGGATTTCTAGTTTGTAATATATGATTGTATTTGCTTTTTGTACCAAGACATGCTCGTGTTTGTTGTTGGTGGGAATACATCTTTGGTATATACTTGTTTTATTTTGTTGTTTGAGTATACAAGAAGTATATAAGCTTGTATATTTACGGGGACTTGTTTTACTTTTGTTTATACGGATACATACATGTATTGTTTATTGTATGAATATATATTATTGAATTTATCTCAACAAATGAAGTAATATGATTTTAGTGTTACAAAATGAGGACGTGAGGCTATTAAACAAATGGAATATGATTGTGAGATGAGTGTGCTGCTTCATGTAGCTCTGTTACAGTCTAAAATAGATTTCTTAAAATTTCAAAATTTACCTGGTAAACCGACAAGTTACATTTTGTGTGTCCGAATATATCGATTAAACATTAGACACCAATGAACCACGGCGCACCTGTATTTCAACGTAGTTTGCTTTTACGTACATCGCCTTTATGCCACAATTAATTGTGCTGCGCAGTCATCTGCGCAGATGATAGTTTCCGATGACCAGGAAATCCAGAGTACCTCTACAGCCAACCCATCGTTTGAGTTTGAACAGACCATCAGTGAGACTTTACAGAGAAGTGAGGTACAGAGGAAACATTCAATGGTACACTCAAGTGGTGTCTAGGACTATACAGCCGATGGTGTCTAGGGCAAAATCCAACACCGCCGTACAAGACGTGACGTTTTAGTGAGACTACAGAGAAGTGCGGTACGTAGGAAACATTCAATGGTACACTCAAGTTGTGTCTAGGACTATACAGTCGATGGTGTCTTGGGCAAAGTCCAACACCGCCGTGACGTGACGTTTTAGTGAGACTACAGAAAGGAGGTACAAAGGAAACATTCAATGGTACACTCAAGTGGTGTCTAGGACTATACAGCCGATGGTGTCTTGGGCAAAGTCCAACACCACCGTACAAGACGTGACGTTTCAGTGAGACTACAGAGAAGTGAGGTACAGAGGAAACATTCAATGGTACACTCAAGTTGTGTCTAGGACTATACAGTCGACGGTGTCTTGGGCAAAGTCCAACACCACCGTACAAGATGTGACGTTTTAGTGAGACTACAGAGAAGTGAGGTACCGAGGAAACATTCAATGGTACACTCAAGTGGTGTCTAGGACTATACAGTCGACGGTGTCTTGGGCAAAGTCCAACACCACCGTACAAGATGTGACGTTTTAGTGAGACTACAGAGAAGTGAGGTACCGAGGAACCATTCAATGGTACACTAAAGTGGTGTCTAGGACTAGACAGTCGATGGTGTCTAGGGCAAAGTCCAACACCACCGTACAAGACGTGACGTTTCAGTGAGACTACAGAGAAGTGAGGTACCGAGGAACCATTCAATGGTACACTAAAGTGGTGTCTAGGACTATACAGTCGATGGTGTCTTGGGCAAAGTCCAACACCGCCGTGACGTGACGTTTCAGTGAGACTACAGAGAAGTGAGGTACCGAGGAAACATTCAATGGTACACTCAAGTGGTGTCTAGGACTATACAGTCGATGGTGTCTTCGGCCAAGTACTACAAGGCTCACGGTGGAGGAAGACCCTGTGCCCTGTACTACAGGAGTCTCCACACAGCGCTTGCCAGCTACTTCTCTGTGGAGACTCCTAGGACTCTGGCCCTCACTACCTCTCGCAGTGAGTAGGTCACGGTTGCGTCTCGATCAGTGATCACAGGAAGTCAACTCAGTAACCACTAACCCCGTGTACACCGACATCAACACAATGTCGGAGCGTACAACCATCAGATACAGCGGACACAATACCCGGGTCAAGTGGCGTTTTAATATTTCCCCAGGCCGCAGGAAGTGTGCGGAGTTAGGCAACTGTTGAGAACCTCTCTATCTTCATCTAGAAGTGTTTTAATTAATTGCGCTCTGGTTAGGAAGTCTCTGCAAATACAACTACAACTGGTTGAATTATCTGCGGTTTTAATCTCGCGTCGAAAGCGCATACAATGCGGTTGCAATTGTAAAAACTGGATGGGAAATTAAGTTGTCAGGGGAATGAGAATCGCGGCTTTTTATACTCGTTAGTTTCCGCGTTTTATTCCGCTAGGTTAAAATAGCGATACTGTAATTGGAATGTTGGACACTTGAGAAGTTGGCGTTGCACAGTTTAAAATAATTTCTTTCATAATATCTTAAAAAAATATTATCTTAAAACTAAACACTATTTTAAAGGGTTCAAAATCTATTTTTATTACACAAACTATTATAGGTAATAACATTCGATGAATTTTACACTACCTTGTTGACTCGTTTAAAATTCTATTAAGCTTCAGTAATCCGATGTTATAAATTATCTCGGTTGACTAAAAATTACCTAATATAGATGGTAACACTTTTAAATGATTAAGACATTTTCCACAGTATTCATTATTTTGCAAAAAAAAAAAACTGAAAGTTCCTTTTTAATTTTAGGTTGAATTTAAAACCTATACTAAAACCCTTTGGTTGAAATATCTATGGACACAAACATTTCTTTACGGGATACTCAAAAGATTGATTTTCATCACTAGATTGCCTTATTCTAATGAGAGTTTGAGAAAGAAAAATTATTCTTAGGGAAAACATCAGGTTATTGATTGACGAAATAAGTAACGATATAACAATTCTACGTATTTTTGTACAATCCTTAATTTTCTTATTGACTCTGTCCAACCAAATTACATTTAATTTGTCTTCAAATGCGACATTGAAACATCGAGTTGCCCCTTCGGACTTTAATAGGTCAATAAATACATACAGGTCAATAGGCTATTCATGTTTTGAATCAAATCAGGATCGACCAAACAAATCTTTGTACAACTAGACTATTTTAAACATCTTAAATGCAACTAAACACACACAATTCACTTTCAACAAGCATCTTAAAACGATTACGTTAAAAAGTAACATTTACGCAACAAATTTATTCCATGTTAATCTATCAATGTCTGGCCCTTTCTTAACTCGTTGAACAGAGTGAAATCCAATTTCCTGCAAGTTGTTGCAGTAATTTCTGATGCCGATCTCTAACCATCACTCATTTTCGCGCCGTCGCGTCACAACTACTAATGTACTAAGCGATAATAACGTGGCCGATTAGAACATTAACATCGTCATTAATATGCAGCGACCGTTATGTTGACTTTATCGTCAGTTTTTGATTAAAACTAATTGCACCTCCGCGCTATGGCACCTGTTTTCCACGCTCTACAAAATATCCTAGTTCAATTTCAGCGTTTCCAAATTAACACGGATTAATTAGCATCCATCAAAAGAGGCGGGGCCGATATGAAACTTTTAATGAAGTCGTTACGATTCATGGTGGGTTACAGGTGGGTGCGACGCTGGGTGACGCTGGATATGTCGATGACGTCATTGGGTGGGGACATTGTAATGATACAGATCGTAGCTTACAATACATTGATTAAAATGATGAAGTACAAAGGAAACTTGAAATTACATCCTACTAAAAGCTGAATGAAGGATCCTCCAGGAATCATACGTTCGCTGGTCCGATCCTTAGAAAAGTCTGCAGTTTATCGATGATTAGGTTTCTTTCTAATCATTGGAATGAAAGTAAAATAATCAAGGCAATAAAATCATCTAATCTTAATCAGAAGTATAGCAACAAATTTGTATCGTTTAACACTCGTCCTTCACTTATTCCCGTGTTATGTCGGTGTAGTATAAACCTAATAAAATCTACTAGTATTACCAATAACTGACTCCCTTAGTTAAGTCGAGTTAACAATCCAAAACAATTAAAATAATGTTGTGACAAATTTATTAGAATCGTGTCTATAAATATCTACAACAAATCTAAACCTTTTTAACTAAACGCAGATCGCACGTAACATCAGTTGAAACACATTTTAAATTTTATTTTTATGTAAGAAAACATTAATCCTGAGGGGAGACACGTTTAATTTATGTGAAAAATAAATTCTCCAAATTTTGAACAGATTCGCATCAAACTGCACTACGAAATTCCTCGCAATTCCTCGGAGGTACTGGACCCAACTCAGATATGGAATTAATAAATTCGCCCAAAACCTCGGACTTTTCTCAACACTGAACACACCGCACTTGACCAGCACCGTTATAATTCTTACCCGGGTCCTAATAGTGTTTTGTCGGTGACAGCAATAAGCCAAAACCCTCGGGGCCTCGGAATTATTCGCAAGAGCCCTTCACTGCCAGGGATCCACTAAATACGAAAACATCTCTTTGGCGCGACCGTTGCCGTTGGAGCCGATTAAACCTCTATAAAACATCCTCAGGCTTCGCCGCTCTTCTTTTTCCAGCTATTTATTTCCCCGCACTCGCCGCTGACTCCTTTTGCGGTCAGAAACAATGAAAAGGCGGCCCTGGCGCCGGCCCCACAATTAGAACAAAGGGCCCCACATTCTTACGTCACTGTGTGCATAATACCCCTAATTATCTCTCCCACGCCATTGGTCCAGCGATGGGGGCCGGGCTTGTGAGGATATTAAATGTGGTTTTGTACCTCTTATTTTAATTGACTGTGCCAGAGGTATGTCGGGAGTCAAAACTTTGAGCGCGGTCTAAACCACTAACTTCTTTTACGTTTGAGGTTGTTCCTCCTTTGTGGGTTCTAACCATTGGGTGCCACCATGGTGCCTCTTATACATCATACATTCTGTGGGGTTATGGCCAAATACAGGAAATTCGTTCAGTAGGGACAACTCGGTATCTCGTGCAAGTGAGAAGAACACCAGCCGCTAGTTTTATTGAACAATTCTTAAAACATATTTTTGGACAGACTAAAAGCCGATATTATTTTATAATAATGAAAACCTTACAATTTTTTTTTAATATGGACTTTCTCAGGGCACCCCTGCGGACGACCATCCCAGGAAATGTCAAAATCATTTAGTGGACAAAAAATATATTAAAAACATGTTAAACATTTCTTCTATTACTAATCATCAGAAAACATTTTTTTTAGGAAGGACGCATTCAAAGTGTTAATAATTTCTCTATGTGGTTAAATTTTATATTGCCTACGCCAGTTGAATTTTGAGTGAAGGAATCACCTAAGCTTTTGATCAAAATCATCCGGAATTCAAACTGCCGCAAGTAGGTTTATGGAATTTTAAAGCTGTCGAATCATTATTGGTAAAAAATTAAAATTTTAAAAATATTTATAGAAGTATCAGTCTTAAATTGTTCATTTACTTGGAGATAACTTTCCAACTGTCTTAGGTAAACAACACCTGATTATAAGTGGCTATACGGTTGAAAAAAGTAAATAAATCAAATATATCTGAAAATTCCAACCCGACACACTAAAAAATTAATCCTTGGAAATTTAATTTTAGAAACGTTGACGCAAACATTGTGAAGATAAATCGGACCGAAATAGAGACGCGCATTAGAGATGTGAACATTTGTGAACACGACCCCAACACAGTAACGGCGTGCAGACGTCTTGACGAGTGACTAAAATTAAGAAAACACCGAATAAACGCGCGGCTGTCGGCAGAACGGATAACGGATGGCTCCGGAATTAGGAAAACAAGCCGGCGAGAAAATATTAATTAAACATTGCAGCGACAGCCATATGTCCTGAGAGCGTTTCCGGACTCGGCGGAAATGAAGCAGTTGCCATGGATACTCGGTGGACAACCTGCGGAACAATTCATCTCGCTTCCGCACTGCGAAATGTGCGATTGAATTGTTCTACGTTATACTGTTCTCTCTGAAAAAGTGTGATAATTTTAGTGATAATAGATTTTTTGAGTTGGTACGAAGTTTTAAAGATATAAATAATAACCATATTCTTCCGACTTAATTCATTGATGATAATAACATGATCGTTAAATATATTTAAAAACATAATGTTATGATTATCATTACCTTGAGAACTCTACCCGTTGGAAGAACCATGCCAAAAGTAATCTTCATGTTGGAGAAATCTCAGGCAACAGTTCTAGGACTTCCCGTGACTCTAGAATGACAAACGTGTATGAAAGTTAATTAGTTTGCCATAACATTGGACTAATGTTGCCTCATGTTGGCTAATAAAGGCCACTCTACCTTAGTAGCGTGTGCTCCCGCTATCTCCGCGTTCCGCCACCTCCGAACCCAAATCTGTCCCGCCATCTCCGAATTCTTGAGTGACCCTTATAATCCCGTCATCGCCTGCGTTGGTAGCTGTCATTGCATCCACGGCTGCGAAGCCTCGTGGATGGAAGATTTAATGAAAATTTAACCCGTGGGATAGGTTAGGTTAGGCTAGGTTAAGTTAGGTTAGGTTAGGTTTGGTTAGGTTAGGTTAGGTTAGGATAGGACGGAAAGTCTTAACGCATGTAGTTACCGAGGATTATAGGGGTCACTCTGAAATTCGGAGGTGGCGGGACACGGAGATGGCGGGACGCGGAGATAGCGGGAGGTAACCCTTAGTAGTCGCCCCTTCTCGGTCTAAGTTAACTATGCACCAATATAAAATATAATTTTATTTTGCATCAAAGTTGTTACTGCAATAAGCGATTATGATTTTTCTTAGATCATTGTTATAACTATCTTTAAATATTTTAATATTAATGGAACGTAGTTGTCCATACCAAATATTTAAAGTAACTTATATAGATAATATAAGTACTGTAAAGCAATGCCAAAATCTTTCAAAATCAGGGGAGTTTTACCATTTTGATACAAAATTATGTATACATGAACATAAATGCGGCAAAATTATTCTTTCATTCACAAATTATATCTCCATCTTCCTTGGGGGAGCTAGCTGGTCTAGTGGTTAGAGCGTGGGACTTCGGTTCCCGGGTTCAAATCCCACCAAATCACCAATGGATTTTATCTAAATGATAATGCTGCAACCCCTAGGTCTAGTTTGAAGTAATGTGAAAAAGAATTCCGGGATCGTGCCTAGCGTCCTAGGACAAAAAAGAAAAAATCTTCCACTTTAAACCTATACAATTCTGTATGTTTTCTTGCGCAAATAATAATCGGACGGAGAGCGGAGGGAAGTATTAATCATGACGAATTGGCAGTCCTCTTCACTGGAGCACTTGTGCCGGGCAAATTTTATTAATATCCTCCAAGTTGAAGGATGTTGTCGCATGTGGACGCTGTTTGCGGCCGCGATCAAACAACGATCAAAGCCGAGATCAAACGGTTGACGTACGTCTGTTTGTTGTTTGTTCAGGACCGTCTCCCCCGCCAATAATTCCAATATGGACGCTTCTATGAAGGTGGAAGATGTATTGGTTGGAAACACATAATAAATTAAAGATTTAAAAGTGTTCAAGTATTTTGACCCACCTGAAGAAGCATGATACGAAGTCACTAAGTTGTATTGTAGGTTTGTTTTCAAATGGTAATTAAATGTCTACTTTACAAGATTTCTTTGTAGATTACTGATTACTTGTATAATCCCGTTCAATTTAACACCAACAATTTTTCTTCCAAGAATAAAAAAATTTCAGTATAGAATGCATGTACACACGTCAATCCCTAGTAGCTAATATATTTTAGCTGTTGTTCAGTTTCGCCTTGTTTATGAATCCAAACTATAAATAGATACGGAAAATGTTACACAAATTTTTGGTTATTTTTCAGTTAAGAAATGTTACCCAGTTTAGATAAAATATGAAACAAAAATACACGCATAACTGAACGATTTCATAAACCAGATCAATCCGACCATGGCAGAAATTGGGTTTAATTAAACAATCTTATAAATGTTGTTCTTGAAAAATCGAAAGTTCTAAAAACCCAAATCCGATTATATCTTGATGACAAACATTATGTCAAAAATCTTTTATAAAGAATAATGCTATTTTAGAAAAATTGTCTTGCCGAAAACACAGTTTTAATGGCAAGATCAGTGTGGTTTTTCAAATACACGGATTTACATGCATTTAGACCTTTGCAGGATTGTTTCTTTTAATTCTTTAATACTTTACTTCGAATCTTTACAAAATCTCATATGAGTTTCACAAGATTTTTGTATTCGTAGATTCAACCTAAAACCTAAAGGTATAGAGGTATCCTAGTTTAATCTCACTTCAACTACAGAGGCTATTTGCTAAAAACTTAAATTTTGTATTTTATTACCCTTCTCTTGTAATCTTTATATATTGTATTTAATTTCCTTTTTTAATTATTACAGAGAATAACGTTACGTTAAAACACTTACTAGATCGTTGTCAACTATTTAATGATGATTTGGGTTGATGGCATCGTTAAAGTCCGCCACTTTTATTTCTCTGATGTAATCCTTTGTAATGGACTTCGTAAAAATTAAGTAATCATCATCCACTGTAATTGTTACTGTATCAGAATCAGCTGAGAAGTAGGGTAAGTAGGGAGTGCGAAGAAGTAGTTGATGTAAAACTAAGAAGCATTTGTACAAGTATAATGAATTTTTATTTGATTCGCAAGATAAGGTTTTCTCCAATAATATTTCGCTTGTGTCTGTCATAATACCCTTCTGTAGATCAATGATCAGTCAAAAAATTCACAAATTTTATTTTTGTACAAATAATAACATTAATTATCTCTTTGAGTAGAAATGAATAACAAATCTGTTAAAGGTTTTAGAGAATTACAAGTTAACTTAAAATTTTACAGTTGGTAAACTTCCTTTCCAATTATGCACCCTTGGTAGGTTATTTGGCGTTATAAATGTAGAAATTAAGTTGAACACATATATCACGTGTAATATATTTCAGTGCAAAAGTTTTAAAATTACCCTTCAAAACGTATTGCTAAATATACGTTTTGAAGGGTAATTTAAAAAATTTCTATGAACAGCCTTTATTTGTGTATGTGTTAATAGCCTTAATCGTGTTGTCAATTGTTTGAGATGAATTACGAATTTCATCAACTGTTCAATGCTCCTAGGGAATTATCTGTAAACTATCACCAATTTGAGTGTAGGTCTAATTTCTTTACCGTCTTCGCGTCCCTCTGAACATAATTTGGATTTAAAGGTTATATACTAGGGAGTTAGTAAAAACTCAGATTTCACTACTTCTAAATATTATCTGAAAAATTTGTGGATCTACGCAAGTTTTGGCTGTGCCAATTAAAAGACTAGTCAACGATCACGTAAAGCCTCGCGCTTCTTTTCAACTGCGCTTCTCCGTAGATAATTTGGATACATTGATATAAAACACATACTTACCTAACATCCAATAAAACTACATCCAAAATATTTATGGTCCTTGTGATTTCTAAGTTTTAATGACTACACCAAATTGTTTTCACATAAATAATGACATTTGGATCTCTTCAATTATTAATATTGTAATAATTTGGTTTTCTAAAGTAATGTCTACAACGTATCCAATTGTTTATAAGATATATTCCATTGCGTTTGCTAGTGAAATGTTTTAGCACTTTTCCCCACCAACTATCCAATCTGCATGACAATTTAAAACAGACCGCGTTAATCTATTGTCTACTCCAAAGCACTCACGACTTGACAATTCTAAACAATAAAAGCGTGCGTTAACACACAAGACACAGTTGAACAGGGGACATAAACGCCCACGGCAGCCAATCCGGTCAGATTGATTTGATATATTGGCCGCACACCACAAAGCGATAGGATATTAAATATTATTGGAGGGTCGGGGCTTAGCAGATGCACAGTGCAAACACTCCTGCCGCCCAGCACCCAGCTTCCCACGTCCCCTCCGAATCTTTCGCGGAACGCGTCTCTCTAACATGATTTATAATTATGTCTTTCTGCGGCCGACAAGCCTTGTGAAGCGGGGGTAAACATAAACAAACACGGATTTGACATTACTTTTTAGCCTAATGAATGTGAGGGGAGGTCACGTGACCTCATTAATAACAATCGACCGCTGGTGGAAGGCCAGATGCTGCGGTGCGGCGAGATGTTGGAGTATGAGTTGAATTTTGTACAGCTTTAGTCGTAGGTAATCACAAAATGTTTCGATATCTTTTAGATATACGTTAGCCTTAAGACATTAACAATGTTGGGAACTGTAACGAAAATATTTATGACATTTATTAGACACAGACAAAGTTAGCGTCAGACTGACACTGAACCAGATGATTCTGTAAGAAATTCACCCTTATTGTAGACGACAAGTATGGTGTGAATTGTATCTATTAAACGGTATAATGCCCAGTCAGATATACACTTCGACCAAACATGCCCCTTTAAATTGCAACTATCAGTCGACAGAAGAGTGATAAATACTATCCTGTCTTATTACACTAAATTGCTTATTTGAACATTGTATATACAAAACATTCCACTTCATGATTCTTTTATGTTTTGGTTCAAAGGCCCTGCAGCATTCAAATCTTAATGAGCAATGCTAACATTAGTAATAATAAAGTAATAATCAGCTAATAAACTGAGGTAGGTTGGTCTTACTACTAAATGTTAGTTAATTGATTCGGTACACTCAATATAAACAGTAGACTATTTTTAGAAACTCGCTCTGTGTTCAATGTACTGTTATTGGTATTATCACATACTATAGAGTAAAACTTTACATATCCTATAGTCTGTGGTATTATAAACAGTGTTATTTTCTAATTGGGGAATCAAGATAGATTTTTATTAAACACTGGCTATGAAAATCGCAATCGGTTAAGAGCCATCTCTTTAGATACCTATCAACATCATATACCCCGCTCATTATGTTTTATAACTAATATTTGTTGACTTAAGTGAAAGTAAATTACTAACACCTAAGGTTTTACTGTTACAATAATGATCTTTTATTTTACTGAAGTACACACACAACATTTTAACTCAAACATAACTTATTCAACAATTCTCATTACAATAAAAACAATCCTAATTATTTACACATGATCAGCTGTTACCAACATAAATTAAATTAAATACAGAACAAGTAACAGCAAACATATTATATAAAAATAAAATTACATTCAACACCTTCCCTTAATTTTAATTTTATATAGGTAAGAAACAGAAAATAAATATCTTGATTATTGTCTTCTGTTCAAGATTTTGGATAGTTGATCAAAGCTTTGTTCAAGGGTTTTGTAAACATATCCGCAACATTCTCGGATGTAGAAACAAAAGAAATGTTTATTTTACCTTGCCTTACATTTTCAGTCAAAAAAAGTTGGCGAACATCAATGTGTTTGCTTCGCTTATTAAAAATTCCATTCTTACAAAGCGAAATAGCACTTTGATTGTCCATGTTTAGGTTTGTTTGAACATTAGTTCCACTCAACTCTTGCAAGAAATTTTTTAAATATAACAATTCTTTGACACATTCCGCCGCTGCAATGTATTCTGCTTCAGTGCTGGACAAAGCTTCCATCGGTTGTCTTCTTGTACACCAGCTTATTGGGTCTTCTCCATTATGACAAATCCAGTAGTACTTCTTCTTGTATGCTTGCAATTTGCATAGTCTGCGTCACAATATACATTTAGGCAATTATCTCCTGATGCTGAAAATAATATTCCTGCGTCTTGAGTACCTTTAATATATCTTAAGGTTCGTTTGACATTTACAGCATCTTCATTGATTGGATTCTCAACACATCTACTTTCTAATCCCACAGCAAGTGTAAGATCAGGTCTGGTTTTATTGGATAAGTACAGCAAACTTCCTACAACTTCTCTGTAAGGATAATCTTTTGTCAGGCAGCTTACTTCTTCATCAGGTTTGCTCGTTTTCACTGGACAAATGGGAGTGTCTACAGGTTTACAATCTATCATTCCATATTTTTCGAGAATACTGTTTGAATAGTTCTTTTGTGTTAACAATATCCCTTCCCTTGAATATAAAATTTCCATTCCAAGAAAGTTTGATGGGTTTTCGTCTGATTTATTTTAAAATCTCTAGACAGCTCGTTCAAAAGTTTCTTCATCTCTCTTTCATCTGAACCAGCAAGAATTCCATCATCAACAAATATAGCAAGATGAATACTGCCATTTGTAAAAACACAACGGTCAAACTGAGTTTGTTTTAAGCCATATTTTAGTAAGCAGTTTGTAAACAACTGGTTCCACTTAAATGGAGCTTCTTTAAGTCCATTTAAAGTCTTTCTTAATTTCAAAACTTTATCTTTATGATCAAACCCTTCAGGTACACACATATAAATTTCTTCATCTAAATTTCCATAGAGAAAAGCAGTTTTAACATCAAATTGCATTAGTTTGAGATTTTGTTTGGCAGCTAATGAAAATAACAAACGTAAAGTTGAATTACTTACAACTGGGCTGTAGGTTTCATCATAGTCTATACCTTGTTCTTGGGCAAAACCTCTTACAACTAGTCTCGCTTCGTATTTTCCGTTATCCTTTCTTGTTAATACCCGTTTGTTACTTAGGATCTTCTTGTTAAGTGCTTGCCTTTTGTCAACCTCTTCCCACGTTTCATTCTCAATAAGGGAGTTTTTCTCATCCTCGGAGTTTTTCTCATCCTCAATTGCTTGTAGCCAATTTTTTTATCTGGTCCTTTGATTGCTTCTTCATATGTCAACATCACAAAATCTTTATATCTTTCAGGTAGTTTAGTGGTTCTTCTTAGTTTGATGCTACCACCATCATTAGTTATTGCAGAAACAGACAACAAGTTTTTACTGAGTTCAGGAACATATAGCACATTATTCAGGATACATTCTTTGGATTTTACAGTTCCACTTGTTGAAGCTAACATGGTTTGATTTTTCTTAGCAACATATATTTCAGAAGAAATTTTTGGTTTATTAGTTAACAAATCTTCACAATTTGTCATATGTGAAGATGTGCCTGAATCAACAACCCATTCAGATACAAAGTTTACAGTCCCACTATTACCCCGAACATTTTGTCCATCATCATACGACAAAAAAGACACAGTTTTACTAGCGACATTTAGGTTCTGGCTTTTTCTAAAGTAACAATCTTTTTCATTATGATTTGACTTTTTACATATATTACAAAATAAATTTGGCTTTACATTTCTTTTTTCAAACTTGTTAACAAATTTTTTTACATTTCCACAGGTGTTTGCTAAATGACCAACAGCATTGCATTTAAAGCATCGCCTTTCATTATCAGAGTTAGCCCTATTGTATGTAGGCTTCTTGCAGTACTTTGCTTTATGGCCTGGAATTTTACAGTTGTGACAAACAACTTGGAACGCAAGATTTTTCTCTAGGCTTACCTCCTTTAACTCACTTCTTGACTCTTCTGCTAACAGTCTCGCTGTTAGATTTGCCAATGTCTTTTCTTCATTGGACATTGATTCCCAGGCAGTTACAAAATACTTAAATCTATCTGGCAGACTGACAAGAATTTTTGATATTACCACTTTGTCATCAATATCTTGTTTTAAAGTTTTTAGTCTGTGTGCTATGTTTTCAATTCTACTTATGTGAGAACTTATATCAGAATTAGGCTCATACCTGAGGTTAAAGAATTCTTGTAATAACGAGTACTTCTGATACTCTGAGTCCCTTTCATAAATATTACACAGCTTCAAAAACATTTCTCTTGAGTTTTCACAGTTAATGATATGTAACATCGGTCCCTTCTCAATAGAACTAACTATACACTTCTGAGCCTTGGCATCTCTTTTAATCCAATCAGCCTTCTTCTTTCCATCACCCATATCTTCAAGTTTCTCAGAACCATCAACAATACTCATCAAATCACTGGATTGAAATATTATTTTAATCTGAAATTTCCACAATGGAAAAGTTTCAACTCCTTTGAGTTTTTCTACAAAATCATCTTCTTTTACTGATGCAATTGTTAGTCTTACTTTTACAATTTCACTCACCTTCACTACACTTTAACTCTTAGGGTTTTACTAGAAGATTACTTCTTGTTTTTACAGTTATGGTTGAATTAATGGATTTTTCTGGGCCCATAACCTGTTGACTTAAGTGAAAGAAAATTACTAACACCTAAGGTTTTACTGTTACAATAATTATCTTTCATTTTACTGAAGTACACACACAACATTTTTACTCAAACATAACTTATTCAACAATTCTCATTACAACTAGTGGCTTGTAGGGACATAAGTCCCTAAAAAGCTCAAATGTAAAACAACTTTTTGCAATACTGGTATTTAAACAAACTCAGAATAACATTATCGATGTGTCAGAATAGGCATCCCTACACCATATCTTTTGTGTAAAAACCAGTTTGTTGTTCTTCTTTGTTTGCTTTTGTTGATGTCATTTTCAATAAATAATTTGAATCACTCCAGTGGTTTAACATGAAAAGGCAGCAAACATATCATTGTTTGTGAATAAATACTGGTTTACTAAGGTAGCTTTGGTCTTGTGGTTAATGAGGATAAATAAAAGCTTCCCTCTTTGGAATTTTAAAAATTCATTGGAGGTTCGCCTTCAGATGAATTGAAGACGCCTGCAATTTCATCTGCAGTAGGCTTATGTGTCAATAATGCACAATTGTCCATACACGGGGTCTCCATCATGTTGCGGCAGCAAATCTGAGATTGAACGATAAATCTGTCCTTGAATTTTGAAACAGTATGGTCCTTTTCCTGGAATATCTTTCTTACTGGCTGAAGAATAAGCAAAAGCCATCGCACTGTTGCATTGTCGAATGAATTTATACAGTTGTGGGCTCTCTTCAAACAAACTTTTAAGTTCTACATTAGTTTTTGACTGAGGAAGGTTAATAAGTCCGTTATGGCAACATGTCATAAAATGATTATTCGTTAGTTCTTCTCTAAAATGAAGAGCACTACATTGAATGCACTCTTGGTCCAATAATCCTGCATCATGGATCTTTACATTTCTCTCGTCTACCATGGGTCTCCTAAAAAGGGGTTGTAACATATCTTGATTAAGTTCGCCATTATCTACTCTTGCTCTCCTACGCGCACTGTCATTCCTATGAACAGTTCCCCGCCTTTGTGGTATTCCCCTGGCGTTCATATTAAGTACAGTACTTATAATGAAAAGAATATATATCCAGCAGCCTACATACCAAAACATCTTGAATCCCTGGTGATTTTATAAAAGTATGATAGAATATGATTACTCTACGTTGTATATTCACTGCACTAAAAAAATTTACTTACGAAGGAATGCAAATACACCATTTTAGAACCAATAACATTTATAGGTTATTTTAGTTGTATATATTTACACAACCTTAACCTTAAAATGTGTAGAAATATAAAGAAAACAACATCATTTAAAATAAACTTGAACATATGATTTAAAAATAAAAACAAAACAGAAGTTAGATTTAATTTCGACTCTTTGATTATTTATACAGAATATTTATTCTATGTCGTTTATTCCTTTAACACGACAATAACGTAAAAGCATGAAAAAATGAAACTTGAGTATATGATTTAAATATAAACAAAGAATGCAGACGTTTTTCCGACTAATCTTCAATATTTCAGTTTTATTATAGTATACATTTCATAGTTGACTGGCTAAAAGTAAACCAAATGTGTGTATTGATCACTGTTTTCATATCTGTGGCACAGCTGTTTTAATTTCAAAAGATATAAACAAATTAAACCCCATGTTGTTTTAATGGGAAAAGTTTTATTCTGTTGCGAATTTATGGTAAAAAAATAAGAAAAATGAATAGTTTTCCCTCAAAATTCACGTCAAGACCTTTAAAATAAGACCCCTCCCATCCTTCTACGGCCATCCAGTCACTCACAATTTCTTTACAAAAATTTGACTTACGGAATTATATATACGAGAGGTCGTCCAGTGGTCGAAACTCGACCAAAAATACGTAATGTACTCACTTATCTATTTTCACCCCACACTGTAAATAAAACATGTGATTTGAGTTTCTTCCATTTGTTTTGGTTTTCTGTTTATATTTCGTTGTTATTTTCGTTACCAGCATGGCAACGCATAAGATCCATGTTAATATTTTCAAATTTTTAAACTCATTTTTTGTGCTTATCTTTGAGCCTATTTAAATTTATAAAGGGATTCTGCACACCTACAGGAAAATAGTGTTCTAACGGTATGCGTAGATTTTCCCTACGATGAACACGAGCTGAGAAAAAAGGTTTTAAAGAAACATGCTTGCCTATTAATATATAGACTAGTGGTCGTCCTGTGGTCGAAACTCGACCAAAAATAATTAATGTACAGACTACTATATTTTCTCCCCACACTGTAAATAAAACATGTGATTGGGATTTCCTCCAATTGTTTTGATTTTCTGTTTACATTTTGTTGTTATTTCGTCACCATCATGGCAACCCAGTTGGTCCATGTTAATTTTTTGAAGTTTTCAAATTCGTTTTTTGTGCTTATTTTTTAGCCTATTTTAATTTATAAAGGGATTCTGCACATCTACAGGCAAATATCTTTCTAACAGTATGCGTAGATTTTCCCTGCGATGCACACGAGCTGAGAAAAAAAGTTTTAAAGAAACATGCTTGCCTATTAATATATAGATAGATAGATAGATAAAAACAATCCTAATTATTTACACATGATCAGCTGTTACCAACATAAATTAAATTAAATACAGAACAAGTAACAGCAAAAATATTATATAAAAATAAAATTACATTCAACAATATTAACTAAACAATAAACTTTAATATAGTCTAATAACATGTCCTGAACACATAGGTGACAAAAACAACAACTAAAAAAATACCGCTTTTAAACTAATCTATTACGAAAAAAACATATTTTTTTAAATTCTTAAACTCTTTTTTCAGTTCCTTACACAGTTTCACATTAGAATACAAAGAGAGCCAAATATTACGAGTTCAAGTCAATAACAGACAGAACAGTTTGATACAGAACTTAAAACACTTCACTACTACCTTTGTGACATTGCACTTTAGGTGTTAAACGTTTTCAAAATGTTAATCCAAGTTTAAGAATAGCTTCAAAATTGCCTTTTCGACTTGATTTGAAGTGCGAAGTTTTGGTAAGATAATAGTCATATTGTGACCTTTTAAAGTAATAAAATTTGTACTCATGTTTTTTTATACTTGAAAATCCCCATCTCCGACAAATTGCTTCCAATTCTTCACCAACCGCTTCGAACTTTCCTACCGAAAATCTTTCGCGTGTCCCAACAGAATAACTCAGACCGAACCCAAGGTATCAGCGCGAACCTTGTAACCTGGTCTGATTAAGATTTACAAGGTCAGGCTAACATTTACGAGGCCTGATGTTTTTATGACGTTGAATTGCATGTAGTCTGTGTATATCGCGGACCCCTCGCTGCGTCTCGCCGGACCTCCACGGGTATCCCTTGTACAGACACTTCGTCATGCGCCATCGACTAAACGATACATCCTCGGCGCGGGTGGCGATCACAGGTGTCTGGCTATACAGGGGACAATCGACAACCTCGACTATGATCAGGTTCATCCGATGAATCGAGCCTTCAATCGACCAATTGGCTATTGAAGTAATGAATTTTGGAGGGAGCAATCGATCGCCTTAAATAGACTATTTCGTCTACAAAATATTCACTAAATATCGGAGTGTGGATAAACCTACGATCGAGTTAATCTATAGTTAAAGTCTTCACTTTCTTTCGTCAATAACCTTGATTGAAGTACGGAGAGTGTATGACCTTACAATTAAATGCAATTAATACATTGAAAATTTTATCGATTCTTACATCTATCTATCGCTATCGATGAAGTAGATATTGGAGTGTGCATAAACCCAAGATCGAGTTCAATCGATACAGTCCACCTCAAATCGATTCATATCAATATTTTTTTGATTAGGCCTAATACATTTTGGAATGTGCATAGATCCAAGACTTGTGATTTTATAATGTAACTAGAATCTTTAAATGATTCTTTCGTCAACCAGCCGTCATCGAAGTACAGAGTATGTATTACTCATCCTTCACTCATATTTGGGTTAAACACCTAGGTGGCATCCCCATCTCAATGATTGATAATTGATTACCTACGAACGAGCTCAATCGATACATCCAACCTGTAATCGATTCTTTCGTCTAACTATCGCTATTGAACAAGTAAGGTTGCTCATAAACCTACGATCGCTTATGATTCATCGGTTTACCAATCACCATCGAAGGAGTTAATATTAAACTGAAAAGAAAAAAAACCTTCAGGTCTATTTTACAGAATATGAACATATGTTCGATTCTTTTGTCAACAAATTAGCATAAAAGTACAAAATAATGAATTTGTGCATAAACCATCGCGTCTACCTGTGCCAGGCAAAGGCTTTTCTGTACCTGAAGTTAGCTTGGACTAATTAATGATTTGAAAGCGAATTGTTTTCTTCTTATTATTTTATTTTAGTTTATTTTAAAATTTTACCACCCTTTAAGTCAGGTCCCACTGTTTTGAAAACTGCAGCACCGATGTTTTGGGAGTTCTGTAAAACTGTCATTATAATTTTTTTTATTATTTTAATTAGGTAGAAAACCCCGAGTTTAAACAGTTTCCTTATAAAAAAAAACAAACTCTTCGCCTATAGCTATTTGTATTTTGTCTTGTTATTCCTTAATTTTCCGTGCTTCCACATTAAAATAAATACAAACGACAAACAAAATAAGTTATTGTAGCAACAAATTTGTGTCAGAGAGTAAAACACCTTTTATAATCAGTACCAATCCTTTTAAACCACTCTCTATGGTTCAAACGTCCGACAAACAAAATGTCTATTTACTTCTAATTATTATTTAATCATTGTACTAGTTTCAATCAGGACTATTTCTCTCCAAATTATTCGTTATGACACAAGATTTCAATACAATCACACTCAATGCTGATTACTTACTTGATAGTATCGCTAAGATCGTTGACACATTGTGCCAATAAGAACAGCAAAAGAGTACGACCAAGAAGCACTAAATAAACAGCATTCCATCGAAACTGGAGCTGGTAAAATATGATCACTGGAGGAGTATCAAATAAATACAATCCTCCACACAACATAATCTTTTGATAAGTACATGATGGGAGCAAATTTCAATTTTAAATGTTTCTATTTGTATTTCAAGAGCATGAGGCGACCCGACGATAACTCACGGTGTGGGTTTGTATGGCTATGGGCTCCCACCCGGACTGGTGTTATGGGCTCAAGACGTGTGGGCTCGCACGTTACCTGGTGTGTAATGTATGCATCTCTTGCGAGCTCCATGTGTCACTGGGTCCAAAGAGTGTTTGACTGGTAACTATCTGAAAGTGCCATAATTCGATTGCTACGTTATCCGACACTATATAATGCAAGTAGCGTGGTGTTTGGTAGTAAATGTCATTGGTTCCAGGTTTTTGTAAGGCATGCGTCTTCTTTAGCTAGAAGGGTTATTGGGTTATTCCGATGAAAAAGAACTAGATTACTCTAATAAGTAACATTTATGAGACCTACTTCATGGAGGTGGTGAATGTTATGATACCTCTACGAAGTGGCAATATTTCATCTGGCTGGTATTGATATGTTGTAAGACTTCATGGAAGTACTGTAGTATATTAAGAAGCAGTAAATTGATGAATATTGTAGTACTGCCATGGCTATCATCGTTATTTACCCAGGCTTCGTGTGTATGGTTGAGAGTCAGGGAGTACTTTTATAGTTTCGTAGGCCTACCTCATTGTTGGTGTCCTTTTGTAGGGTTGTAGCCCCGGTATTTGCGTCCTTTTGAGAAGGTATCGCCCGAATTCGAAACACAAATACTATCACCATTGATTATAGTACAGTCAATACAATTAACTCGAGATATTGATAATATTACCTTGATCATGAAATGCGCGTAGAAATTCCATTACCATGGTTAAAGATGCATCCAGTTTAAGAATTTAAAAACTTATATTTATAGAGTTAACAGAAGAGTTTGTTGTCGTAAAATTTCGTTTTATTTTAACTTGGCAAACTAAAAAAGGACGTTTTGTTAACATTGCATATTTCTGTCTCCATTGGCAGGCACAAAAGGAAAAACTCAAGGGGAAACAGAATGATCTTCGACTATGTTCTGTTTCACTAAAAAGGCGATGAAAACTTGTCTACCTACATAGGATTTCTAATTCAGCATCCAAAATATGACAAAACAGGTTTTCTGCCATTAAGTAAATCAGCTGCAGAATGGGATGGCTACTTCAGGTTCCTACGTATGTAATATTATTGACAAAGGTTTTTCATCCAAACGCAAATATTCCTCGTCCGGCAACTAAATCCCTCACGATCGCTACATTCCCGGTGACTCGGGCCCGTTTTCGCTGATTCAGCGGCCTGGGCCTATGTAAACACCGTAGTAAATACAAGAGGACACATGTAGGATCGCCGTTATCCTACATGTTTTCACACCTGAAGTGTTCGCCTGACAATAGCCTTGTTCGTTAGCCGGCTGAATCAACACGGACAGCTGAGAGGGGACAAGACTGCAGAGTAAATATCTCATTGAATCTGGTGTTTTGTGGCTGCGGCTACATTTTAAACCGATTGTGACGATTTTGTGTCGGCTTAAGGCTTTGAGTGAAGTTTTTTTCTTTGGGACTTTGAAGATAAATCCTATAAGGGCTTTAGTGTTAAAAGTGGCGACTTTAAATGCTTAAAGGAAAATATTTTACATAACACTCCTTTCTTCTTTATGGGAGTCTCAAATGCTATTACAATAATAATTTTGGAATGGACTATAGACACATCAATAAAACACACAAACCACGGGCGTACATTTCGTAGTTGTCTAATAACCAACAGCATAGCAAACTTATTTAAGGTTTGTAAATTACTACAAGCATAATTTTAGAAATAACTACCTCGACGACCAGTTACCTACACCAGGAGGACCTTGAAATATGAACCACTACTCGAATGTTTTACTAGAACCTCAAGAGAAATACCAGTAATCGCACATAATGATCATTTTCAATTTCAGCCTCAGTTCAGTCCTATTTAAATCACTCGGAGGACAGTGGTATTTACAGAGCAACGCTATTCGTTCACAATCGTTCCTATTTTCAAACATGCGAACGCAATCATAAATCCGTCCGTTAGTTTTTGGCAGTTTATCTCCCGGATAAATAAACTATTGGTTTAACAAAGCGGGCGACTTAGTTAAAACAATAGCCGGATAGACTACAACTAGCGCTTAATTGTAAAATGCGGTCGACATCGCATTTTCAGCGGTCTGCGGTTTTATCGCGTGTTTGCTTTTGTGTTTTGTGTGGGGAGAAATATGGCGACAAATACGGGTGTCAACTTTGCTGTCAATTGGACCAGTTTATGGTGGTTTCATATTTTGCGGCTGCTATTTTTGCAGTAAATAAGTTCTGAACAGAATTACTGCTGGTATTGATTCTAATCGAAAAAATTAACTAATTTGTTTATTTATTGTATGCATGCGGCAAACGCCAATTAAGATGATGTCACACAAATAGTAGTAAATAAATTCAAATGTTGATCTACGCAATATTTTTTGTCCTCATCGTGACAAAAATGAAGCAAAAAGTGAAACATAGTAAAACATGAGCAACAACAATAGCAACAAAATACATAAAACTGTCAAATGGCAACGATCTATGAAAACCTGGCAAAGATAACTTTAACATACGTAATAAACAATGCATATCAATCCAACATAATATTTAACAAGAATATAAGAAACGATTAATGGCTTAGCACAGTATTGCAAAAGACTCTCAAAGACAACAATAGTAAAATTTTGCCTACATTCATGAGTCACATAGACAAAGTTTGTCCAGGGAAAAAACAAATTCCAACATCTGAAGGAGTAAAAGTTAATTATAAAAGGTAGATTGGACAAATTTTGTAGGTAAATGTGCCAATCCGACCAAAAGCTAATATTATGGAAACCAATTTCAAATTTGTATTGTGACCAAATCCACAGATGCATTTCGTAAAGTTCGATGTAGAATATTTCCTTTTCGAATGTAAAATACGTTCTACAACTCAAATGAGTGTAGGGGTCAAGGCCACTGGTCGTGAATTCAGGGGCCATATTTAAATAATCTAACTTAACATAACCTAAAAAACCTAACCAAACTAACATGCAAATTAGGGCCAGAGGTGGCTGGTTCTCCGTTTTTCAACTTAAATCGGTGGCATTTCATTGAACTATTCAATGAAGCAAATCCACTCGTTAATTCTACAAGTGTTGTAAAGTGCACATACAGGCCAACGTTTTTACATAGATCTACTGTTTTTAGAAAAATCACAATTAATGAAAAATAAACTAACCGATTAAATACAGTCTTAAACATAATCTTAAGTTTCCTTAGTGTTCAGTATTTCAAACCTCTCTGGGCTTACTGGGGGAAAGTCTAGTCTGCAAATTTACATCACCAAATACATCTTGCGGGCGAGGGAAACATTTCTTAAACATTTTCTCCCCGCGATTGTGTGCGTGCGTGTGTCACATGCTCAAGATGAGTTGTGGTCCATGATCAGTCAACCCTCATCCCTTGATATATTGGTCCTCGGCCTCCGTCCCAAGAATTACGCCCCCTTGTCAACACCGTGTCACTTGCATTTCCAACCCTTCCCGCCACTTTTTGAGCACACTCTGCGATTTTGGAGGGAAATCTCTCTTTGGTATCTCTAGAAATGTTTCTTCGTCTTGTCACAGACCCTCTTTTCTGTCCAGAGTTAGTTTGTGGAGTGTATTCGAAAGGGAAGAAAAAATATAACAATGGTTTCGGCCTACATGATGATTCGTTATTTCAAACATTTCAACCACACTTTTTTTAACAGCACCACATCGTACGAATTTAGTCACTATAGTAAATATAGTTATGTACAAAACCATAACCATAACATGTTGTTTGCCTGCATTTTACATCCAACTTGTTTTTAGGACAGTTGCAGACCATTTACGTGATACAATAACGAAAGCGATCAATCACTGAGGAAACTTCTTTTAAAAATTCTTTTAACTAATGTTTAAAGTTTAAACATTTTCTATAAAATAATACCATGCACAATAGACCTTTAAATCTCTCAGTGAGAGAATACAGAAATAAAGTCGATCAGTGATGACAATTTTAAAATAATGATCTTACAAAGTGTTCATCGATTAAAAGTATATAATCAGTTTCAAGCAGCATAGCCATACTCATACAATTTACTACAATAACATCGATACCGGTTGTAGAACTCAATCCACTATTGGGACTAAGCACTCAAAAACACATGTAGCCCGATGTAGGCATTAGTTGAAAGACACTTGATGGGTGAAACATCATGTCCAAACACGGGTACACAAACATCAACAGTGATAATGTACATGAATGAGTTCACCGTTACACACAGACATAGTATCAAGTGGATAGGATGAATTGTGTTGTCAACATGTGGTGGCCACATTACCGATGCAATGTTGTTGGATGCAACGTTGTTGGTGCTATGTTGTTGGTACAATGTTCTAGGTGCTATGTTGTTGGTACAATGTTCTAGGTGCAATGTTGTTGGTGCAATGTTGTTGGTACAATGTTCTTGGTACAATGTTGTTGGTGCAATGTTCTAGGTGCAATGTGCTTGGTATAATATTGTTGGTGCAATGTTCTTGGTGCAATGTTCTTGGTGCAATGTTGTTGGTGCAATGTTGTTGGTACAATGTTCTTGGTACAATGTTGTTGGTGCAATGTTCTTGGTGCAATGTTCTTGGTGCAATGTTCTTGGTACAATGTTGTTGGTGCAATGTTGTTGGTGCAATGTTCTTGGTACAATGTTGTTGGTACAATGTTCTTGGTACAATGTTGTTGGTGCAATGTTGTTGGTGCAATGTTGTTGGTGCAATGTTCTTGGTACAATGTTGTTGGTGCAATGTTGTTGGTGCAATGTTGTTGGTACAATGTTCTTGGTACAATGTTGTTGGTGCAATCTTCTTGGTGCATTGTTCTTGGTGCATTGTTGTTCATGCAATGTTGTTAATGCAATGTTATTAATGCAATGTTCTTGGTGCAATGTTCTTGGTACAATGTTGTTGGTGCAATGTTGTTGGTACAATGTTCTTGGTACAATGTTGTTGGTACAATGTTCTAGGTGCAATGTTCTAGGTGCAATGTTCTTGGTGCAATGTTCTTAGTGCAATGTTCTAGGTGCAATGTTCTTGGTGCAATGTTCTTAGTGCAATGTTCTTGGTGCAATGTTCTTGGTACAATGTTGTTGGTGCAATGTTGTTGGTGCAATGTTCTTGGTACAATGTTGTTGGTACAATGTTCTTGGTACAATGTTGTTGGTATAATATTGTTGGTGCAATGTTCTTGGTGCAATGTTCTTGGTGCAATGTTCTTGGTACAATGTTCTTGGTACAATGTTGTTGGTATAATATTGTTGGTGCAATGTTCTTGGTACAATGTTCTTGGTGCAATGTTGTTGGTATAATATTGTTGGTGCAATGTTCTTGGTACAATGTTCTTGGTACAATGTTGTTGGTATAATATTGTTGGTGCAATGTTCTTGGTGCAATGTTCTTGGTGCAATGTTCTTGGTACAATGTTCTTGGTACAATGTTGTTGGTATAATATTGTTGGTGCAATGTTCTTGGTGCAATGTTCTTGGTGCAATGTTCTTGGTACAATGTTCTTGGTACAATGTTGTTGGTATAATATTGTTGGTGCAATGTTGTTGGTGCAATGTTCTTGGTACAATGTTGTTGGTACAATGTTCTTGGTACAATGTTGTTGGTGCAATGTTGTTGGTGCTATGTTGTTGGTACAATGTTCTTGGTACAATGTTGTTGGTGCAATGTTGTTGGTGCAATGTTGTTGGTACAATGTTCTTGGTACAATGTTGTTGGTGCAATCTTCTTGGTGCATTGTTCTTGGTGCATTGTTGTTCATGCAATGTTGTTAATGCAATGTTATTAATGCAATGTTCTTGGTGCAATGTTCTTGGTACAATGTTGTTGGTGCAATGTTGTTGGTACAATGTTCTTGGTACAATGTTGTTGGTACAATGTTCTAGGTGCAATGTTCTAGGTGCAATGTTCTTGGTGCAATGTTCTTAGTGCAATGTTCTAGGTGCAATGTTCTTGGTGCAATGTTCTTAGTGCAATGTTCTAGGTGCAATGTTCTTAGTGCAATGTTCTAGGTGCAATGTTGTTGGTGCAATGTTCTTGGAGCAATGTTTGGTGCAAGTTGGTGCAATGTTGTTAATGCAATGTTGTTGGTGCAATATTGGTGATTCAATGTTGTTGGTGCAATAAAGGTAATGTGATGTTTAGGGGCAATGTTGTTGGTGCAATGTTGTTGGATGCAATGTTGTTGGTGCAATATTGGTAATGTGATGTTTAGGGGCAATGTTGTTGGTGCAATATTCTTGGTTCAATGTTCTTGGTGCAATGTTGTTGGTGCAATATTGGTGTATACAATTTTTTTGTGGCAATGTTCTTGGTGTAATGTTGTTGGTGCAATGTTGTTGGATGCAATGTTGTTCGTCGTAAAGTTGTCTACCGCTGGGGTTGTAACATTTTGTGTAGTGTGATGTTTTAGGATGCCACATCCTAGTTTTTAAGATATGTAATGTTTGTTTATATGCAAGGTTCTTCATTGCAACGTTTATGTTTGATGGTTTCAAGAAGTGTTGTGACTTGTTAGATCACATATTTTCAGTGTAGTTCCATCAAGTTCTACATTTTTTGGGTGCAAAGATATTAGGAGAAGGTTTTTCTGCAGTCATGCTCGATATTAATTAATTGGAAATACTGTCATTCGATACAATGTTCTTAAGTGATTTTTTAATTCCATGTTGAATAGTCCTGTTGTGGATACATGTTTGTTTTTCTCGGTGTGATCAGAGAATTTCGTTAGAGTTTTACAGTGGATAGTTGTTAGATGTATATTAACTGTATGCCGAGGAAAAACTATTTGGTATAACGTTTTAATGGTGTTTTGATAAGTTGTTATTTCTAATAATCTATTTATCCCAAATTTTTACTTAAACGTTTGTGGATATGAAAAATAATTGATAAGTAAGCGTTTTTAATATTCGTAAAAGACCAAATTATTTTAAGGTATTAATATTTTACCAGCTCAGAAAAATAGAGACAATTTGAATTTTATAAAGGAAAATGAAGATAACGGATGAGTGGCGGTTGAAGGAAAACATTGAAGACACGTAAGAGATGGGGCAACTAGAGATATTGTAAGAGTACTGTCAATGTCGTTAAAGGTTAAGAGACGGGATTGTAGATGTGTAAGAGAAACTGTGCTAATACAGGATACAAGAGAAGTATCGGAGCCTCATGGTGACAGCTGATTGTAACACGAATAGACCGATAGCAATAGTGATTTCATAACAAGAGTAGAAAGTAATTTTATGATTGTCGATCTAAGTCGGAGATTAATCTGTATACGAAAATTGCTCATCCTTACAGTTGAGCTTTAAGAAAAATCGGCGTTTTCTATCCTATAAAAACATTTGATATATCCAAAACATTACTTTTCTTGACTCAAACAAACTTTTTACAACCCCAAACAAATTGAGTTTCCGTTCAGCACAAAATAAGCGATTGTTTATGAATTCTTCTATTACAGACAATATTTACAGCTGAAATTTTAAAATGATAAGATTAAATCTTGAAAAAGAATCACTAGATAATGGAATAATAATGTTACATATATTGATTAAACCCAAGAAGCGTTGTTTTATTATTTGAATCGTGATGAAAAGTATCGTGCACTACTCGTCAGAGGTTCTATTTCGGGGTCCACAGTGGTTTAAGCGCTCGTAAACCACTATTTGGTCCCCAAAATGTGACACTTTAAGGGCAAGTGGTGAATATATAAACCTAATAGTAACGAATCTTACTGTGTGCTCTACAAATATTTTATTTCTGGACGTGGCCAGCAGTGTAGCGATCACGTACACAGGGCTGAGAGCACAGTCAACATGGACGGCGTAATCTACCCTTCTATCGACAACTTTACTCTTGTCTGACTCCTAACATTTGTCTTCTCTGAATATTGGATATTGCCGATCCGTTCGCCCCTCGGACTTTGGACACACACTGCGTTATTGCTTTTACATCAAGCTCTTTACCTCGCGTCCGCGTCGCAATCATATTGAACGTTTCTAGAAACACCGAAAGGAGTTACTATTACCATCTATTATCTATCTAAAACACTTTGTATTTGGTGTATTATCGAGAAATAATTTTATCAATACCATAACCCACAGGATGTGGTGTAATTAAAATATACAATTTACAAAGATTGTGTCTAGAACAGTGCGGGATGCGTTGTGTATCTTTGTTACAACGCCAGTCAAGTACTAAGCTGTAATCGAAAATCAAAGCTAAGTAGATAGATTACAAAATGTTTGGTAACCTTCCTTCTCTCATGTTATTTAGCCTTTTAGCATTAACTTCGGTTAAGATTTTTGTTTGTTCGAATTCAATTCATTAATCACCCAAACGTTATCTTTACATCTTTAAATAGCTTAAGTTTCACTAACCAGTTTTACTTAATGTCTTCATTATGTAATTAAAGATAAAAATATCAATTATCTACCACTGAAAATCACCCACCTTTTTGTGGCTAATTGTCACATTAAATTCGGCAATTTTTTGTTAGGTTTATGTTACTAGTGGAAGATGAAACGACAATAATAACATTATTTGTCAGACTATGAGTCATCAAGCCAATTACCCATTAATGGCTTTTTCTGGTTTTGGATGAGAAGTGCTAGCTTGGACTTTGCTTTTGTGATGGTAAAATGAAATTTGAGATGTATACACAAATTTTAGAAAATATATGGTAGACTAACTTGTTATCAACTATCTTTTGTTGCTAGGTGAAAATCATGCTCATAAATCAAAAGAAATTAAATTATTACAAATGGCATAGTGTAGTTTTGAAAAAAATCACCAGCAACCACCACAATTTTGATTTTACTCTAGTTAATGTATAATTACTCTAATAGTGTTGACACACTGCAGTCAACACGTCTCGCAACCAAACCCTTTGAACGGAAACAATGATTGCCAGCACTAACTTTGGATTCTTAGTATAATTGAAACTTTGTGTTATAAATAGGCTTTGATATTGTTTCGCCCGTGTAGTTACAAGCCCCCAGGCCTACAGCATTGTTAGTCATGTACAAAATCATTGCTATCTCAATAGCATAAAGCGTTCTCTGACAAGTTTGTTCAGCACACAGAAAACATCGCAAAATGATTTCCTATGTTATTGCGACGACATGTTTCTATTACATGAGCAATTCCCATTTCAAAGGGACAAATAGTTACAAGGCTTCAACTACCTGTTTGAACAGGAAATAAATTTTTGAAATGGTGGAGTGATGAATTGTTCGGTTTTGTTGTTTGATGTTAAAGGAGTTTAATTAATTATATTAGTAATTGTCCAAGTGGGCAATCAAAGTGATGGAAATTGGCAAAGGAGTTTTAGAAAATGTACAAATGTTGAAGTTGGGAAGATAATGTTTGTTTTGATGTATTGTGCAATGTTGTGTTTATGTTCAGTTAGCTGCCTTTAGTTTGAATAAAATCTAATGGAAAGATACCAACAAGGCCTACCTCTGGCATGCACTTTAGCTTTATATTTTATTTGATACAAATCTTAAACCTCACAAATACATACGCCGAAGGGTAGCATCCCTCGCTGATAAGCCCAATCTTATCTGCGCCGACAAAGCAGCGATGTGACGCATGACGCAAGTAGGGTCCTGATTTGTTGGTTTGGTGATAAATACAAGAAACTGAAGTCTTTGTGACTTCCCCGCCCATCAGGTAGATGTTTGGTTAGGCTCAAGTACGGAAGGCTTTTAGGAAATCAAATATCAATCAGAGTGATTTTCTTCGTTTCTGATATGCTCCCTAAATAAGCGTTAGATGATAATACAAAATTACACGTTTGATTATCCACATTTACCAACAAAATTTTATTTTTACCGATACTTGGTTTAGTCTGGGTCAAATTTTTTTAACCCTTAATCCTTCCTTAGCCTCCATTATCGGCAAGAAAGCTATGATTTCATACAATCAAGAAAACTGAATCTAATTTGACAAAGAACACATCCTACCACTTGGTAGCGGACTACATGGACGATCGCCTCTCATCATGTAAACCATAGTCACACATTTTATTGTAATTAATCGTACTTATTTTGTTTCATATGTTCAATACTAAGAAGGCTATCATTAAATGTTGAAAACGTTCTTACTTTGTCCTATTGAGTTCCAACGATATGCTTCAAGGAAGAAACATTATTAAATTGTCTATTTTCAATCCTTGTACAACTCCGCAAGTTAAAAATTAAACACGTTTTAGGTAAATGGACTGGCTGTTGGCTGGTAAATTATTATACGGAAAGTAAATAAAAGATTTGTCTAACAGTTAAATCATATATTAACGCTTATACTTACTGTTAACTGACAAGACGGTAAAAATACATAAAAGGTGGTAAACATCGATTTCGATGGTCAAGAGGGTAAAGAGTTGAAGTCCGAAGCTGCATTGATTGCAACCCGGGGCGGTGGTTCAGAACCCAGCTTGGCCGAGGGTAACAGACCTAATGTTATAATAGACCTAATGAAACTCAACTTTTGGTAATAGCAGGTAATAGTGATACACTTGACCATTGGAGATGTATCCTGACCTCCCTAAACTTAAGTGTTATTAAAACACTACACGTATAGAAACTGAAATTAAAATAGTTATCCGTAGCAAATTATGAACTCTAAAAACGCAATAGTTTTAAAGTAGTCTTCTGAAGCTCTTATACCTCCTGGCATTGTTCTTAACTATTGACTTTGAGCTATACCATGCTCTAGATAAACAATATTTTTAACTATTGGTGTTAAACAGTTGTGTTGCCAAATAAGTTAAACTATTGCATAACCAAAGATGTTTAGCTGTCGCACCTTTAATTGTTTATTACGTTACTAGTCCTAAAAAAAATAAGTGTTTACCGGACGAGTGTCGTCGTTCCCGTGCGAGTCCGGTAAACACATTTTGGGCGAGTTACGTACGATAGTTTACGCCATACTACTAAATCTGTATAAATCCTTATATATAACCACCAACTAAAGGACTAAAAATCACTAGTCATAACCTCTAAGAGAGGATATGTTTTTGTTTATAACCACTCATTGCCACCCAAATACAGTATAATCAGCTGATTGGTGTCAAGTAAAACTCATTACAGTACAGTAGTACGTAATGAAACGCCATTTGATCGAGCTCGCGGCAAACAGCTTTATTCTGGACTAAATCCATGCGTGGAAAGTTCGTCAAAATACTGTAGTTAGGCGTAAAAATGTTTACGTTCTGTATAGCTAAGTATCTGTACTTGCTGTAAAATTATGGATATTTAAAAGTCCAAAAATGTTAACTTTTGTTTTACGGAAAATGCGCATTTGCTGGATAACTAAGTATCCTAACCTGCAGAATAACTATGCATGTTTAATTTGTGTAAATCAAATAAAATGCTTCACCGCTACAATACACAGATATTTAACTATTCTACAACTAAATACATTTCTGCCATACAACCCCGGTTAACCAGGCTCACACACTTGTACACATTACAACTTACCCCTCCCCCCTCACCCCTCGTCACACATAGGGACGAGACAAAAGTTATAAATGTTGGCCAGTTTTTCGCCAGTGTATGTGCAAGCGGAATACATCAGCGATGTCACCCGCAGCGCCGGTCAAGCAGCAATTTATGTATTCTCCGTCCGACCACCTTATGTACGACTTGTCCCACCCCTTTAATTTGTGCCAATTTACACTCCGCTTTGCATTTCGAGGGCAGTTTTCGCCACTCGTTTCCCGCGATGTTGAACCAGCCGCGGTTTTTTACACCCTTGTTATGCATGCGGTCTCCCGCGGATTTAAGGCCCGCAATTCTCCCGCGGTGAAATGTAAATCAGCTGTTTGCTGTTAATTAAACATCCTTTACTCGGTTTGTCGCCACATTCGCTACCATCCGTGGCTCTCGTTTGCGTTTTTACAGGAGGGGAGGATTGAATAAAATTAAAGAGTGGTTTACTTGAATTTATTTTTTATGTTTCAAACAGATTTTATATATCATTTTCATTACTTGATGAGTTGTATTGGATGATGGTGGTGACTTAATTACTCATTTTTTTGTTACATTAACAAGACTTTTAAGTAATTAAAATATATTGGCTATTCTCCTGTTGTCAAAACAGTTTGGTAATGATTTCTTCTGTACACACCTAAGCTGTGTGGTGTTTTGCCGAATCAATTGTTTACTTGACCCATAAGGACTGTGTTCGTAAGTTGGCTACAAATGTAAAATTACACGCATTTATTTATTTACATGGTAAATACCATATTACAACAAATACATAAGTGACATGTTCGTGACAGTATGAATATTTGACAAAAGAAGAACAATATTGAAAAATTTGTTAAACATATTTATCTTGCTTGGAAATGATAACTACGCAGAAATGTCCACAATAAATAGACATCTGAACAGAAAAAATATTGATTTGATGTGCTAAAACCCAAGTAAATAACAATTAAAAAAAATAATATGACAGAGGAAATAACCTATACAAAAACCAGATATAAACATACCACAAGGAGGTTACACAAAATTATAGGCCTAAAGCGGTTCATGATATCTTAGTTATCCAAAAAAACAATTGCAACCAGATTCTTGTATACACTTAAGACATGTTTCCTAGGAGGAGTAAATATCACGGAGACATGACGTTTTATGATTTAGCTATGTTCCTTTCTTTAAATAATTACATCACTATAGAGAAAACCTAACTTCTTAGATTGCATCAAAATTTATACTCATACAACAACTAATTGACTAAAAAAGTACAACATTTGATTAATTTATTGTATTGATTACACAACTTACACTCATGTCTGTGATTAACCATGTAAAGGGAGAATAGATTGAGATTAAACCACATTAGACTCTCTGAAACCATATTTTATTTCAGTGGGAAACTTATGACGGCCGAAATAACATTCTTTGCTTACTAGCCAAAATATTATCTTACGAGCACTTTTAGGTACTAGTAACATTCAACACATTTACAATATTGGTTAATTGATAGAGACCATTTTTACCTCAAGAAACAATTGAACAACCAAGTTTCGGTAAAAAATGAATAATAAGATATATGAATCCATTAAGCCAGTGTCCGACAAGAAGTTCACAAATGTCTTTCAATAGTATTAAAGATCCCAGTAAATCCAACTGTTGTAAAGTTAATATCCGTTTGACCACAATCGTTCTATAAATAAAATCTCGATCTAGAAGGTTATATTCTACAAACCACACACGACGTCAAACCAAATTAAAACAGAAACTAATCAATCAAGTTGTGATATGAACCCCAAATAAACCGGGTACCAGATCTTGACAAGCGCAGAATTACGTTTACACAGGACAGATGAAGTCGTCCCAATAAACAGACCGACGTGACGTATAGCGTATAATTGGGTAGCGGCAGATATCGCAGTAAAATACGTATAAAAGTGCCTCGAGAGGGTTTTATGAGACATCAATCCGCCCTATTTACTCTCCGATTGGACAAATAGTTATTAAAAGATTAGGAAGTGGCAAACATTCATACATCACTGTGACGTCAGCCGTACGAGTTATGACGTTTCATCTCTCGCGATCCAATTTCATGATCCGTTGGACGTTCGGACGTCGCTGGCCCGTGATATTACGTTTGGTTTAATTATTGATCCCTCAGTCTCTGCGACATGTTGGAGGTTCGTGTATGTTTGGAATGGTTAAATGGGAAACTTGATTCTTGCGGATTTGTATTTCGGGTTGATTTGAAGTTTATGCTGAAAATAATGGTTTAACAATACCAAATAATTTGTTCCTTCCCTGGAAAACAGGTTAGTGTGCAATGAACTAATCCTAAATCAAATCCAATATAGAAGATGCTATAATTTAAAATACGATAAGGCAATTAACAACGCAATAATGGAGTTTTTCAATCATAATACCCATTTAAGAGGTACAGGGAACCTTGATAATTTCTAAAACCTCAAGTTTTCTACCCTTTATTTGATCCAGTATTAGGTAGTGACAAAAGTAAGTGCAAAGAGGAAAAACTTAAGAATTTATCACTTAAGTGTATAGGAGAGAACTTTGATGTCTATTTTGATGTCTACTTCTCGTGATGTTCAGAAGGCAGTAGTTCCTTAATTTCATAACATTTAGGCGCTACCACCCTTTTATCTTGAGAAGAAGAACTGTTATTAGTCATCGTAGTCTTGGCCATCAAAGGTGTACCAAACAATCAACTTCAGCTTAACCATAACCAAACCAAATCTTATGTTTTCTACTATTTTACTTCATTGACCATAATAAAAATAAGGAGAGTCCAGAGGACCAAGTGTCTAATTTCTCTGTTACAAGAACACTTATGATGATATCTTTTTAAGCTAAGACGATCACTACCAATGTTTCCTCTGCAGTGTCAATCACTTCTTCAGGAAACCCACGTCAACTCTCCAACCAATCAAAACTGTCTTTCCAATAGAATCCGCCAACTATCCACCTCCACTATTCAAGCATTTTCAGACCACCTCCACCTTATTAGACCCGTCCCGTAAAGAACACAATGAGTCTAAACGAAATCCTCGTCAGCTATTAGAGCACACGAAGGCTGATGTGACACTAGGTGAAAGCCGAGGAAGTGTCATGATCTTGCTGAGATGATGGATGAGGTGCTTTGTGCAAGGTCATGGTGGCTGTCACAACATTGAGTGATCACGCGTCTGCGTGTCCTACAGGACCTGGCCTAGGACCGTGTAATGAGCCATTGTACAACAGGCGTTCTCGTGTCTGGGAATGTAGAAACAGTCTCTCGGGAACCGGGAGTTTGGCAAGTCACGGATCATCAGGTTGTTCATAGAAAGTCCTGAAGAAGAAGGGTAGATTGTCACGGGAAAATGAGAATTCGACAAGTTAGTAATGGGTTGTCAAAAGATGTTGAATATCTGAAGAAAATCGATTGAAGAACAAGGAGTTGGTAAGTAGTTGTTTATCTTGGGAAATGGAAATTTGGCAAATAATGGGTCGTCAAAAGTTGTTGAACATTTATAGAACATCAATCGAAGAACAAGGATTTGGTAAGTCGTTGATTGTCTCGGGAAGTGTAAATTTTTCAAGTGATGGGTTGTCAAGATGTTGAGCATTTATGGAATTTCTGAGAGTCGTGAAGGATTAAGAGGGTCATAAAAGGGTATAGATTCAACCACCGAGTGTTGTGTGAAATTATAGACTATAATGTTTGTATTCTGCAGATCAAATACCACTCCCTAAAATGTCTGGATTCTGGAATCAGAAAAAAATAAGGATTGTGGGGTTGAATACGGTTTCTCGGAGTTTGTAAATTCTGTGATCAAGATAATGTTAAGTTTGAAAATGTCATAGATGATTACCTAAAATATCTATGTTCAGTTGTTGAGGAAAGGTGTGAGTTTGAGGAGTCGTAGAGGATCTCCTTTTTGTTAGAAGGGGGGAGTTTGGTAAAGCTTATACGATCCCCAGAGTGCCTGTCTAGTGTTACTATAAAAATTTGAAGAGTAATGAATCATATAATCAAGATGCTACTCAGAGAATACATAGAAATTAGGCTTGGCACCTGATGATTAAGACTTTACCTCAGATTCCTGAAGTAGCTCTCAGTAACTATGTCATACATTTACGTTTTTCGGAAAACCATGAAACAAAGGTTTTGAGAATAGTTCAACCTCCAGTTAGTAGGTCTACCTAGGGAACGTCCGAAGCCTCCTCCGATGTAAACCTCCTTTCATTAGAATCAAACCCACCCCAACAAACTCTACCACTACCACTTCCAAAACCACTAATGTATCACCAAATACGTTACAGTAATCCACCTGATCGACCCTGGTCCATGAATGGAGGCGGATCAGCTGATTAATTAACCAGCTGACTACCGGACCGAGGTGTGGGGCAATTAGTGGGCCTTATCTGGCATCTCTCATTCACTCAGCCTCCCAGAGAGTTGACTCCGCACGACCACGTGACGACTGATATCAGCCATCGCTGCTGAACCAGTCCATCTGCTGATCTGCTGATGTGGGAAACGCGAACCGCATCCGGCGCTGACGAATGTTACAGAGATCGCATCGGGCTTCAGTGAGGTTGGAGGAGGAGATGGATAGCCTTTTAAGGGTGTAATTTTTAAGTATCGATGAAAGATAGCACAAACGTGAATTGAAAGTGTAATTAAACTCATAAAAAGAGTGATATCCTTTAGTAATTTAAAAACATAATATGAACGTCCTGACAGACTGATCAACGCACAGAAATATACTAGGGCAGCTACAGTTTTGATATGTTGGATATACAATATTATATTTATAAGAAACCGACTGGTTTTATAACCTCAGGGACTTGCACTACTTAACTTCAAAGGTGTAATGTTATCTACATAGAGAGAAACCTGGTTTACATTTAAATAGAAAATAAATATATTTAAAATGTTTGTTGTGGTTCTAAAATCGTCATTATAATAACAGTAATGCTGTAAATCTGTAGAAAATCTCTATGATAATTACTCATCGAGTTTGATCAATTGTTCGAAATTGCATCTCTCATTGGACTACTTTCGTGAGTCGTATGTGAGACTCAAATATACCCCCTCATACTTACTTACTTGCTTATATACTCCCTCAGACTTACTACCAATAGTCTGGGGGTTTTAATTGAGTTCTACTTGATTTGACACCTTTTAAAATGTATTAATTAGGTCGGAGAAAACCTTATCTGAGGTCATTTGTATCCTACATGTACTCAAAACCAAATTTAAGAAAAGTGTTCTTTACTGATGACACTTCAGATTTTTGAGTAGCGTTGTGAATAAGTCATAATTATATCTTGCTGCAAAATTTTAATTCAGTTAGTGGTAGTCAGGTAGTGTGCATAAATCCCAATCATTTAAATGATATTGATGTTGATTTATACGAACTCAAATTCAAACATGATGTAACAAAATAAATGTTTTCCTTCAAGGATAAAACTACTTCAAATAACAGTTGGCTATATTCGACTTCAAAACGAAATAAATGAGTGGATCTTAAGTTTAAAAACTGCAATTCAATCAGTGGTTAGGCGGACCTGGGCTGTTCTTACTGCTAATCATATTCATTAACACATCACCATGGCAGTATGAGGTATTTACTACACCTTGAATCTCGTCTGAAACATTACCCAATATACAAATAAAATGTATTCTATACAAGGTCTAACCTGAAAATATCACTATTAACTATTAAATAGTGACTCTTTAAAGGTGTTAAACATTATTTGTTGTACGGGGTGAGAAAAAAACAGGGACAATTTTAAAATGTAATTACTTAGCTGCTATAAAGGCTGGAGAGTTCACTGATGCGGCAAATGAATGTTTATTTGATGCCATTTAGTGTATAGTTACTATGGATCATCAATGGTTACTGCAACATCGTGCCATTGTCGTAGAGATTTTTTGAAGAATGGTTTTCTATCATTTCTGCTCAACGTCAATTTCGTGTTCACTTCAACGTTGGCCGTAATGATGCAACCCTAAACCGAAAAACTATTCAAAATTGGGATTTTTTTTGTTCAGGAAATTGCTTACCCATCTTTGAGTAGTATTTCGGTTTGGGGTTGCACCTTTACGGCCAACATTAAAGTGAACACAAAAACTGACGTTGAGTAGAAATGATAGATACATTACTATCGAAAAAATCTCTATGACAAAGGCACGATGTTGCAGCAACCATTGATGATCCATAGTAATGATACACCAAATGGCATCAAATAAACATTCATTTGAAGCAGCAAAGAATTCTCCAGCTGTAGTAACAGCTAAGTAATTTCCCTCTTGTGCATGAACAGTAGATTGACTCAATTTTTATTTACTATATTTATTCCATGAATGGTACACTTAGTCTAACCAATACGGGGGGAATGTTCGATTAGGTCTTACAAAAAGAAAGGCTCCAATCATGCAAGGCATTTACAACACTTTAAGTTTCTACTCACAGGAATTATTGACCAGTCATCGAATCAAAAATCGAGCATTCTTCTGATTACTACGCGACGAGATTTCATCTACCCGACTACCCAGATATATTTAAAGCTCAAATGAAATAGAATGGTATTTTTACTTTTGTGGTTGTGATGAATTGAACTTACTCCACAACCTTTACTATAGTAAAAGTATTTCTACAAAAAGGAAAAAGTATAAGCTATTAAGTTGGATTATTTTCATGCGTTGATCATTAAAAAAGGTTTGTAACTTGACGAATAAATTTAACTAACATTTTTAACGTACATGTTTAAACAATTAATGTATTCTTCAATACTGATGCTCAATTTAATATGATATTTTAACTATAGTCAAAATGAAACCCCGCCAAAAGAACCCTGCCATAAGTAATTTATATGAAAATGTCTAACTAGAAATACAGTAATAGAAACACGTTTACCAGGACTCCACTACTGATAAACATTTACCCTGATGGTGTTTCTGGGATTATAGAACAGTCGTTGTAGAAGGTAGGGAATATAATCAGCTGGGAGGTAGAGATAAGAGAAGATCTCAACGGAAAGTATCGGCACTCAATGGCTCTCTATATCTTATTTTACGGCCGAGCGTCGAGTAATGGCGGATTTGCATCTCTCACAATTACAAGAGCCTACAAGCCGACGAAACCGAGGTGTTATAGTCGAATCCGAGCGGTTAATAGTCGGAACCGAGGTTTTTGTAGCTGAAACCGAGGTATTATAGTCGAAACAGGGCTGTTAATAGTCGGAACTGGGGTTTTGTAGCTGAAACCTAGGTCTAATAGTCGGAACCGAGGTTTTGAAGCTGAAACCGAGGTCTAATAGTCGGAACCGAGGTTTTAAAGCTGAAACCGAGGTGTTAAAATTGAAACCGAGGTGTTATAGTCAAAACCAAGATTCTACTATAATCGATCGTGGTATAGACAAAATGGTAGTTACTATACATATATATATATCTGGAATACACTAGGTTTTTTACGAAAATGGCCATAATGTGAGAAGATGCCGAGGAGTCGGAAACGAATTAATATAATCAAAATTCAGCAAGACAATGTAACATACTCGAAAACATATTACAGATGTTGTTAAAACTATGGTATGGCAATATGAATCTTCGATAAAGACGTTAAACATTCGACATTTTGTACTTGAGAAAATGATATCCTACAATCTTAAATGATTATTTTAAAGTATAGTTATACCACAAAGTTATTGTTTAAAATTAGAAACTTTAGTATCAAAGCTCTATAAGGTACTTAAACTACACTCACTTTCCATTTAGTTGGGTTAAGATACACCTCAATTACGTTCCCAAATTGCAACGGTTATATCTCGTTCATATCGCAACGAACGTTCGATATATATATCATTGACTTTGCGATATTGAATTAGACATCCCATCGCTCTAGCCAACGTGTTATACAAATAGGACGTAGTTGTATGTATCACTCACAAAATGGGCTATTGTGAAAATGTATTTTACACCTTGTAATTTATTATTTGTGCTGCATACTCTTGTGCTAAAGTCCTGAAAGTTTTAATTTCTGTTTTATTTTATCAAAAATTTAGTATATTCTAAATAAAACAGCGTTTCACATTGTATTCTTTGTAGCTAAATTCAAACGTTCATTTAGCTTTACCCGCAGTCAAAAGTGCAGAGTTTTGATACCAGATTAGACCCATATAAACCAGCCGTATACGGTTTACCAACATTTTAACATTACTATGACAGTTTGATGGTGTCACTCAAAATATTATAATAACATTACAAGATTAAAACTATAATTAGTTGCCCTACCAGTTTTGTATTGTTTGTTTATTATTTAAGGCATACAACATCCATATATAAATCCCAAAGTAGCCATGAACTTTTGAGAATACTACAAGTCCCACCCCCATAAACCATATACTTAAAATGTTCGACATGACGAGAAACCTTGTGCAAAACTATCCATTATTTCACAAATTGCTCTTTAAGGTCGTAATTCCTTTCTAAAGGGAACTATCCATATACCTAATGTTAAAAATACCTCAGCTGTACTTATGTGTATGTTATTCTTTCAATTTATTTCCTTATTAAAATCAGGTGTGATACTTTTTCTCATATCAGCTTAACTTAGCCAATTGATAGTTTTATTGATACTTATGAAGTCAAACGGGGCGAAGCCCGTGGGTAACAGCTAGTAGAAAATAAATCATTAATTGCTGACATCTTACTCTGTTAGAGTTTCAATTCATTTTCGTTCTTTATTTCCTAAAAACTGGCAATATAATTTCAACATAGTGTGGGATAATCTTCTATGAATAATGAAAGGTACAACGCTGTGAAAATATGTAGTGTGAAAATTTTACCTCTTGCAAGAATGTATTAACTAAACACATTGTGAACCAAACAACTTCACAATGATCATTTCACAGACATTTCTCCTGCACTGAGCCCTGCACAGTAGCTCTGTGAGATGTCAATAAGCGGGAGGAGCGCCAGGAATGACGACCATCCAGAAACTTCCCGCTGTCAAACCCAACGGCGACGAGAAAAAATTCAATATCGTTCAACTGGTATTCCCGAGACAAAGGTGGAGTCATATCGGAATATCGGCGTCAGATTCCGCCACTGGACCTTGATTAATGGCCAGGACGCTCAATAATGTTTACATTTTGGGAGATATTGGGCCGAGGAATGTCCAATTTAGATGTTGTTGGAAACGCACGAGTGGGGAATACGATACGTCGTTGGGAGGGTAACTAAGGGAAAGTTAAGAGGTTAAAGTTTTGTAAAGCTACTTAAAGGAATGTTCGATTTGAAATCTGTATCTAATAAAACAAAATAACCATTTTTCATAATTCGCAACGTGGTTGCTATACCCAACGTAGTTGCTATACCTAACGTAGTTGCTATACCTAACGTAGTTACTATACCTAACGTAGTTGCTATACCTAACGTAGTTGCTATACCTAACGTAGTTACTATACCTAACGTAGTTGCTATACCTAACGTAGTTGCTATACCTAACGTAGTTACTATACCCAACGTAGCTGCTATACCCAACGTAGCTGCTATACCTAACGTAGCTGCTATACCTAACGTAGCTGCTATACCTGACGTAGCTGATATACCCAACGTAGTTGTTATACCCATCGCAGTTGCTATACCTAACGTAGTTGCTTTACCTAACGTAGTTGCTATACCTAACGCAATAACTATACTACCTAACGTAGCTGCTATACCTAACGTAGTTGCTATACTTATCGTAGGTTCTATACCCATAGATGTTTTGTAAATCGAAAATCTAAAGTAAATGAAGATATTTTCTTGACGTGCAATTTTTATGCTCCCGAATTAAATATATATTGACCTTCAATATACTAAACATTGAGTTTCTAATGGACCAATTCAAGACTATTTAGAGGTATTAGATTTACCCGTCAAGTAAAGCACAAAAAAAATGTCAACTAAGTAAACCTATTAATTCATTGTCCATTGAATTACACCTGAGTAAAGCTCAAACTTTAAATTGTCCAACTGTTTAAATTAATTACTGTACTTAATCGGAGAAATTTATTTACGTTTTACAACACGTAACCGTAACTATATACAAAGCCCAACTAAGGGTTTCCAATCTGTCAATGAGATGAGAAGTCTACTTAAGTCTATTTTTTTACTTGTCAAATCATTCAACAGAACGTTTTATAAAACAAAAATTAGCTCAAATCACTTAAAGGCCATGCCTGGTGGAGATACGGATTCACCAAAAGAGGCAACGATTTTTGAATAGGATGAAAAGTCTTCGAGCAGAAAAGTAAACAAATTCAACACTTAAAACAAATTATTTTCAATATACAGGGTGGCTGGTCATCAGTGTTACAAAACTTTTTTGGCGGAAGTACAAAGTAAATGCGGTGTAATGATGCATATAAAAGGTTCCAAGTCCAAAAATTAGCTTCCCAAAGAATTATTTTATGTTTTTCAAAAATAACTATGTTTTCAAACTTAATACAGCTATTTCTCAATTACCGGTAAATAGATTTGAGTAGACAATGTCATTTTCGTGTTCTACATTAAATTTTGAATAAGAATAATGGAAAATGACGGAGGATCAGTTGCAAAAACCCCATTGTAAATAGATTCAAAGATAAAAATTAAGATGTTTCATAAAAATTTAAAAAAACATTGGTCTAATGTATTTGTTCACAACCTGTATACAAGAAAGTGGCCGATTATGTTAAAAACCGCGCCATTTTATAAGCTTTCTAACCATATGCTACACTATTGAAGTTTAGATATTCTGTTGTTTGTTTTAGTGGATTGAATACCAGAAAACAGGGTGTCTTTAACATTTAAAACATAGAAAGCCGGCATGTATTAAGCAAAAGTTGTATTTTTGTTTCAGCTTGAACAGTAAAAACAGAAAAAAAGTTCCCTGTTTTCTGGTATTCAAACCACTAAAACGAACAACAGAATATCTAAACCTCAATAGTGTAGCATATGGTTAGAAAGCTTATAAAATGGCGCAGTTTTTAACATAACCGGCCACTTTCTTGTATACAGGGTGTGAACAAATACAATAGACCAATATTTTTTAAATTTGTATCAAACATCTTAATTTTTATCTTTGAATCTATTTACAATGGGGTTTTTAGAGCTGATCCTCCGTCATTTTCTATTATTCTTATTCAAAATTTAATGTAGAGCACGAAAATGACATTGTCTACTCAAATCCATTTACCGGTAATTGAGAAATAGCTGTATTAAGTTTGAAAACATAGTTATTTTTGAAAAACATAAAATAATTCTTTGGGAAGCTAATTTTTGGACTTGGAACCTTTTATATGCATCATAACACTGCATTTACTTTGTACTTAAGCGAAAAAAATTTTGTCACACTGATGACCAGCCACCCTGTATATCGAATCAAAGTACTTAGTAAATCATTGTATAAGGAATACAAGTATGAATGCAAATACAACAAAGTTCTTGTAGATAAGTGAACTGAGAGTTGACCCCGGGGTACTATCCGTCTGGGCCGTGTATACACGTGTAACGCAAGTGATCCCTAGACACTGGCTTCTACAAGAGTATCTCAGTTAGAGGGTTCTGAGAAAATCTTTTAAATACCCCCGCCACAGCATACCTGCCGACTAAGCGAATTTCCATTTGTCTGGACTGATTTTCAATCAAATCTATTTAAATAACGTTAGGTTAAACGAGTACCTAGGTTTGCTGCTACAAGGAAACTAATTAAGCGAGTTTTTTAGTAAAATATTAATAGCTTAGTATAAAATAAATAAATTGGCCAAGTTTAATCCAAATATATCAATAAACAAGCAAACTACATCATTTTACAATATTCTCCGTAAGAATAACATGGGAATTTTAAATTTACGATTTTTGGAAGTTTCTCTGTTACCAATAACCGTAAAAAAACACTTTGATATACTAATTCATTTGTTTTTCAAGCTCTTTAACAAGGTCTAGAGAGAAATTGAGAAATTTTGTTTTTTTGAGGGTCAAAAATGAGAAAAACCATTTTTTACCCCATAAAAGCCCCCGTAAAACACTGTTCCCATGGTCCGATCATGCTGGTTCGCGAACTCATTCAAGTTCATCCCGCCTTACACCTTCAAACCAAATTTCATCAAAATCGGACAAAAACTACTCAAGTTATCGCGTTCACGGACGTATATATATACATATATAAAAATTTGAACGAATAGTGTTTTTGGCCTCTGGGGACATCAAAATGAAAAATTAAATCGGTCCCGGGCCTAGGTCTTACCATGCCACCTACGGTAATAGCTACTTCCCTATAGGGAAATTCGCTAATAAAAAACTAGACAACAAAACTAGGCTCGAATGTCTGGTTATATCATGCTTTGCTATTGACAAAAGCAAGATGTTAAGGTTTTTGACTGTGTTTGGTTATCGTTCATAGTTATGTAGTACATAACTAGGATGTCTTTGAAAACCCTAAGGATATCAAAAGTATATTATAAACTAAGTCAAAACTTGTAGGATTAAAAGCAGTAGAAACCATATTCCAATCTTACTAAGCACTTACATATTCAATATTATTAAACTTTTTGGGATACAGTAGGCCTGCTGTCGATTTAAAGAATAATATAGAAATCAGTGTAATTTCGTTAAATGTATTAGGAAAACTTAAAATTCATCAACATTTTGTCAAATGGAGGTGATTCCAGTAAATACCATTACACTAGCTATTAGTGAACCATTTTCCTGTCACACCCAAGTCCAAGACGCAAACCACTACGCCAACACACTTGAGACGATAGGGTTTTTTACTCCGTATTCAAAAATCTTTCAAATTGTACCACAGTAGACTATTGTAATTGATAAAGTAAACGTACCTCCAAATTCTAATCTCTGAAATAACATCAAAACTATTTAGTTCTGCCAACTACATGCAATTCGCAAAGGACAATCTTTATGAAGCCTAAAACAAACCTTCGAGTTAGACTCCTAAACTAGAAAACTACTCCCAACGAACGAAACGCGGCGGGTATCACAGAAGTTGTAAAAAAGCATTAAACCGCAGACAAGCAGAAGCTTAATTACCGGACTTATAAAACTGCGATAAATGAGAAAAAACAACAAAACCGAGAAACTCAGTGACACCGATCAGACTTATTAGATTTCCATAACACCGTGTCTGGGGGATCCGGCGACCGGACGAGGACGCAATAAAACTCATCTGAACACGGAGAGGTAATTAAACACAATCACGGAACACGAATAGGCAATTTAGTTAAGATAAACAAAAGAACAAGAGACGAACCGCGTCAGACATCTCGAGTTTAACGTTCTCCCCGGAGATATCTACCCGACACTGAGTTGAAAGGTTGGCACTTGGCAGGTCTGTACGATATGCGCAATCATGTTTGTTTAAAAGTTTGTGTAGTTTCACTATTGCTTACGACCATTGACTATTACTTACCGATTAACCTATCTATTGAACTGCCCCATCTTGGTCGTGTTAGGTGACTTTAATTGGAGAAATTACTCGTAGACGTTTGAAAATAACTGCAGCAATCCACCTTTGGAGAAAATTTTTGATTTGTAGTTTGCCTCCTACAAATCCTTTGAATTACATTACGAATAATATACAAATTCCCCCCAAAAATTAAGTTAAATAAGTTACATGTAGAATTTCACTAGATTCATAGTAGGCTATGTATAAAATAGATTTGGATGTTAATTTGGTTTTTCATAGTATATAGAGCATGCGTTCATAGTTCATACTTGCTGTAAATAAAATAATCGACCTATAAATTCCACCAATATAAAAATGAAAATATACTGAATTTAAATTTAATGTTATCGAATACACAAAAAAATTGGAAAACCTGTAGAGGTGGACACACTCATTGAAGCATGAAAATCTGTGAAAAATAACTTTACTGTCCACTGTCTAAGTATATTGACATTTGATTGACAACTTTTTATTAAAATATTTAAATAATATACAATTCGGCCCTTTACATTTCATGCAAATCAAAGGTGGTATCTTCATGCAATATAAGTCCACATGCTCATTATGAGCTTCATTTTTACATTCCAAATCAAAACCACAAAAGCCAATATTTCCGACGACCGCAATGAACATCCAACCTTCTATTTTGTTAAGTAACTCCAAATCAACATCACAACAACCATCACCACACATATCAGTCATTCATAAAGCATTCCTCAACGTCAAAGAGATCGCGATAAACTCGACATACAGAGGTAATTAACAGTGCAGTTTTTGCAGTGGCTAGCCTGGTGGCTGGCTATCACACAATCAGGCTAGCCTCTAGACACGTGCAAGCCACTCAGGTGGTCGTTAATTATTACTAATACCTCGGAGGTGAAGAAACCATCGCCGCCGTATTGCCGTTCTTCACGCCAAGTGTCAGCCGCGCCGGGGAAAAACCTCGAACATGGTTTAATACGCAGCTCTCTATGTACGGTAATTTATCTGCGGCGTTAGTCATCTTGCAGTTGACTTATGAAAACTTGTTGGTTTTACTTCATATGCAGCGACTGTAAAGTAGATGTGTCAAAATACTGCCCAGTTAAAGGGACTTCAGTTGAGCCAGATAGTGATGTTTTAGACTATCTCTTTTATGAACAACTACACGCTTTTTAGACAGAAAGGGTATCTCATTCTAATACCAGCATCTATTGTACCACAATTAACTAAAAAAATAACTCAAATAGGACCGTATTGGAATATACAGGATTTTATCACATAGTGTTCTTAAAAGATCAGTAGTAAAACAACTATTTGAACACTCACTTGCCGTTACAGAGGTAGTATATAATTGAATCTGGAAGTTCAATTAGACTTGTACTTTCTGCCAATTAAATAGAGCCAACTGTAGCCAATACATCACAGTTTAAGAGCTAATCAAGTTTTCTCCTTTATTTCATACTATGATATTGATAGTGACATAAAAAAGATTATATTTGTTATGAACTATTTAGTTATAATTGTTTTTTAAATCTTGTTGAAATGTTTAACAATTGTTGAAGATGTTTCAGTTATTGTTAATTGTTTCTATATTTCCTCTTTTTAAGGTGCATTCTTTTTTACTCAATTATGAATATAAATAGATTTTATCATGTTTAAATTGAATTTGGGCAATTATTTATAGTGTGTTAAAGTAATGACAGAATGTACAAAATTTAGCTTTGCTTCTTTATTCTTCCAACTAGGATAATTTGCAAACTGTTCTCATAATGTTTAGTTACGATTTACTTAAATTTCATATCTGTCAATGTGAAATGCCAATTTTGTGTGCCTAACATCAAATGCAGATCTTCAATTTAGAATCTTGAGTATGATTAACAAGTTCATGAAAAATAAAGAAAACAATATTTTAAAGCACTACACTCATTGAAATGAAATGGATTTGCTACGTGCTACGTTGATTGATACGTGTTTTTATCTAAAAAGTTTATAAGATTGTAGTTTTAAGAAGCGAACCCTTACTTGTTTGGAGTTAGTCTGGTAGATTCTGGTGTCCAGACAAGCCCAGATAACACCATTGTCTAGGCGCCCACACCAACCCGCCTATCGGATTACAGGCTAAGCCTATTTCTTCCTGGACCTAATGTCCTTTTAAATCCCCACCAAGCCCGTCTTGTCACTGGTCTGTTTTGTCTCTGTGACAATTCACCGCCTTGAGACGAGAAATCGAATCTTTTTCTTGTCTTTCACTTATTTTTCAACCTCAAATGAAAGTAGGTATCCGAATTAACCGATCTATTCTGTGTGTTGTTTACTAGAAGTGTGTTGGTTTAATTTTTAATTTAATTCCCTTTTATGTTTCATTATTTTATTTTGATTTTAGTTGATTAAAAAGAAGAAGAATTTTTTCGTTGCATTAAGATAGCAACCAAAATAAGTGGTTTCTAGTTCTAAGTTTAATTTAATTATTTTATTTTAGTTTAATTATTCGCACTGAAGTTTTCACCTCGTGTAAAATACATACAAAATACTTGTACAACCGTACAATATTAAATATTTTCTAGAGCTTTACACGTTATTGAGCAGAATCTGTCATACTTAACGTGTTTAATCGTATAAAAACAATTTGCTTAGAATATAATACAAATTGGTATTTACGTTGAAAGAAATCTGTACTCTCATTTCTGCTGTGTTTTATGAATCCAGATTTGTGGCTTTCTTAATTAGTTTTTAAATAAATAAATTTATAATACTTTTCTCTATGTCAGTTGCTTAACTTATAGGTATGATCAATAAGAATTGCATTAGATCAGTTCATGATAAATTGGTACTATTGCTTCCCTTAGGCCCATAAATCTAAACTAAATCGATAACACCGATTTTCATTAACATGTTTATATACAATACTAGATAACTACACCGGCTATTAAATACAAATCAAACAAATTCCTTACCAATGTCCACGTTTGGATGAGTCCTACCCTTGACTATTAATACAAACACAGTAAATACAGTAAAATACGCATTCAAACACTTGTAAATATTTACGAAATGGAAATGAAAGATGTTTACAACGGTGAACGATTTCAATTGGTCAATATTATGTCCATTCTAAAACTGCGTTTCTAATAACACAACTCATTTTCCTTACTACACGTCTAGCATCTAGGATGATATCTGGGAGGGACCTGGTATAGTGGTACAGCGAGGGACTTCGGTCCCCGAGGTCCCGGGTTCAAATCCCACCAATCCCTAATAGAATGCCGCGCCCTCTAGGACTAGCCCGAAGTAATCTGTCAAACACCTCCAGGCTAGGAACTAGCGTCCTAGGACGTGAAGGTACCGTTGACATGGCACCGGGACTATTTTATTTCTGTTTACACCACGTGGTAAGGCACTTCTCACAAGTATGCATGACCTCGCAGGATCAGATCCTTATTTATGTACGACCACACAAGTGTAAGCCAGCTTATCCTTCCTCGCTCCTCGCAGATCCTTCATCCTCACATAAGATGACTTTATTCCTCCGTGTCAACGGGAGGATTAGTCAGCTGATAATCAGCTGATCGGACCGATTTATGTTATGACCTTTGCGTTGGTTTGCACGGTGGTATTCGTTAGTTCTTAATGTAGTGAATATTGCGTGTATTATTTCCTACATTTGATGCATTAAGAATGTTGATTTTAATATAAATAGTTCAAAATTGCCTTGAACGGTGGCATTTGTTGGCACGTCGTCTCTAAAATTTTAAATTTTAATTAAATTTTAATTTTAAAATTTAATGCAACGTTTGCTAATTAGCAAACGTTGCATGCTGTTTTAGGATATTTATGTTTAAGGAGTAATATGAAAAGGGTGATGAATATTGTAAATACATAATCTATGATAAAGAAATGAACGCTAATTTTCAAAGCGATCCCTTAGAACTATTCAAATCCTAAAATCGACACAAAACCATTACATTGTTTAAAAATAAAATAATACAAGTACAATAATGTAAACAAAATACAAGGCATTGTCTGAATTGATTCTTTAAAAAGTACTAATCAGACGGCTTGTGTATACTATGGTAACTTCATAAAATCTCTTTTGGAAATCACGTTAACACTAGTATTGGACGAGTGATATAACGACGAATCGAAGGTACAGAACTGAGCTAACCCTTATAAAATATTTATAAACAGAATTACAATTTGAAATATAAAAAAAAACATCAACAGTGGTTTTTGTAAATTATATTATTTGTGCTTTTAGAACATAATGAGTACCTAATATGGTTTTATCATTATTGCGTTTGTATATCCGTTTGGTAAAATTTAAATTTTACAATCAACAATTAGCCACCCAAAAACAATCAAATTTAAATTACCTACGGATACATTTTACCAAGTGGTGTAAACTTCCTGCTAACTAAAATAGCAATAACAAATCTCAACTTTAATATTAAAACAGTCCTAAAATAGCATTACGCAAATATGAATATCATTTAATCTTTTAATTATAACTCCTTTGAAATTGTACATTTTGATCAAAAACAAACTTTATTACTAACATTTGCTCCCAAAAATTTAAACCATACTACCATATGATTTTGCCCAGTAGTAATCCAATAGCTTGTAACAAACCGACAACTCACCCTTAAACTTGCACACGGGGTTACAGCGTATATGGAATAAAATAAATTTAAATTTAAAGGTAAGGCTGGTGTAAGCAACGGTGCCATTATTCTAAACGGGACATGAATTATTAAAACCGGGGCAATCAGGAGGATCCCAGACTCGGGTTCATTTGACATTCTTATGCCCCAAGTGCGGAGGCGACCCCGCTGGAATCCATTATGGATTTATATTTTTGAAAGCTGCGTTGACAGAGTTAAATGTGTTGGGGAATATCTCACACTGATGTATGCTAGTGACCCTAGCTCGACCGTGTCGTCGCATACGCTACTGTGCTACTGTGTGGACCCATTGTTGGGACTCAAAATTTAAACACCTAGGAGTTTGTTTTGATTTCCATACGTCAAGTCTGTAAAGAGGCATGGTGAAGTGACAAATTGGTGTTTCATACGTTACTGAGATGAGTTTGATGACGATTAAGGTCAAGATTCTTTGTCAGTTTCAATGACAAAGGTGTTTTGTAATTAACAGCATTTAAAGAACATTGCAAACATTGAATATCTCTAGGGAAAGCAGTCATAGTTCGTCATTGTCTGTTAATACTCTGGTGTCGAACCCTCGCAATTAAGAACACTAAGTGCTAAGGCATCCGAAGGTTAATTATTGGCACAGTAATTATGACGTACATTCTGCAATTATATTTTACATCAGTTCTCAACACATCATGCGTTCTTGACATGAAGGTTTCTAATCGTAAATGCATTGGGAGGATTAAGATAATACATGAGCGAGATGAAAAACTTTGTCCAGTTGTATGCAAGAAATGACCATGGAAGTTTGGACGTCTGTTCCTTTAGTTTTCCCAACACATCTAGTCTTAAGTAAAGTCGAAATTTTGTTTTCTTATCTAAAATGTTTTGCAGGGACTAAAAACAGACAAATCCTTTAATCAAAATCAAAGTCATCTGGGTCTGGGTACAACTGATTATAATCTTGGAATATCTACAAAAAAAAATAACTATTCAAAAAACTTAGTTATAAGAACACAAATATTCAATGTCTAGGGGAGAGAAACGCTTCGGAAATGTTACAAGTTAAAAGGTCAAGACAATCCAAAAACCATTTACTCAAAAATGTATATAGCCTAGCTGAATTCAGTTTTGATACAATCATCTGATACTTTAGGCACTAAGGCAATGTAATTAATGACAGTTTAGATAGATAACGTTTGTGATACTAGGAGGTATGATTATGACGACTCTGAATTATAAGTAATATGTGTGAAACCCTCCCAAGAATTTACGATTTTAAGAGTCCTGCTTCAATAATCAGTCCAGACGTAAAAATTACTAACAATAAAAATATAAAAGGTAAGTTGGATTTTTTTAAATAAAATTCCGGAGGATAATATTGAGGAACTGTTGCAGATACCCATCCCAATACTGCTGCAACTAAGATGGGACTGGTCGTACTTTAGCCCAAATGAGAATGAAGGATGAGTGTTGAACAAAGTGCAACCATTGTAGCTTTGTTACTGATCAATTAACTGATTAATTGTTAATGGTCACTGTTTATTTTGCCAGGATCATTGCCCAATGATTGACTTTTGAGCATCGCACTTTTGAGAGTGCGAAAACTACAACCAACCACTCAAGTAGTCACTAGTGTTCACTATTTATTTGCTTGCAGGTACAATATAAGTGTAAGGAATCTATTCGCATGCCTCCACTATCGCCTGCAGTGCCTGTGACCTCCGACCTCAGCCAACTTCCCATATTTATGTCTTCATTGTCCCCCTCGCACAGTATCTTATCGCCCAATATTCCCAGATCTGATCTCAGGTATGATACGTATTTAGGAGTATCGCTCGCCTCGTATCAGATTTGTTTTTGGTCACACTGCTTGTAACTAAGTGATTTACGTTTGCCAAGTACCTTGTACCTCCTATCTGATCACAGCTACAAGATTACATAATGCAAATTTCCACTCGGACCCCTGTGTCTATTGCTTATGATGGATGGCTCTGTGGATAAATAGACGCGTAAATCTTCCCTCCGTGGCTTTACTCGTAGTAATTATCGGAGGTTTGTCAGGTGACTTTAAGCTGTTGTGCGTTTGATGATTAAATGTTGCGAGATAACAAATGTTTGCTGTCAGTGACGGTAAATAAATAAGATTCAACTCATACACGATGTACTAAAAAAATCATATCACGATGCAATATTTAAAGCAAAATTTTTTTGAACATTTTTTTAAATCCATGATTTTTAGGAGATTACCCATTCAGTAGTTTACACTCTAGTAATTCTTCTTGTTTAACATAATTGTGTTATAACACCCGTTGCAACCATGTCAACCACTTAATCCAATAAATCCTTCAATACCCAACTCTTGATTGTTTGTTAGAAAGCTTTATTTTGTGTTTTAAAACAGTAAATGCCTTTAAGCGAACGTGGTTACAACCCTCAAATACTGATTGAACCAAAGTAAATTTCTCTCGCGCTGTTGACTAGGCTAACAACGATACCCCTACGATTTAACCTAATAGCAATAAGCACATTAATTACAAAATATTTCACTAATATATACAACGCAATACACTGCGTTGTCTGAAAAATATCCGTAGCATCAATCGCAAATGTATTTCAAATTCACCCTACAGTTTTCTGTTTAAAGGTTTATTAAAAAAAATTAAAACCACATACAATTCATTAGCCATCCAAAATAACCTATTGAGTAACATCAACAGCTTAAAAACTACAGAGGTTTCGCCTTAAAAGACAATCTCAATAATGAAAATCGAAACTATGAGATAAAGTTGAAACAAGCTTACATCACACTTGACGTTGACAAGAGAGTAGAACGTTGGAAGCAAGGGTAATCAATTTGTGCCTGTCACAGCGAAGCATACATAATACACCCTGTTCAGCTTAAGGAAATTTGCACAAGGCAATAAGCTAATAAGAGACGCTTCTAGGGGAAGGGCAGAGGCCCAAATTAATCAGAGCGTCAGACGGGTTAATTAAAGTTAGAGTGTGTTTACACAGGCCCAATATCACTGAGACACGCCCCTAGACACGCGTTATTGAGTCTTCTTTGTCTGAGATGTCTCCAACATGGTTGCCGGGGTGTTACACTTTGGTGGGGTTTGGTGAAGTTACTTTTAGGTTCAGCATGCGATATTCATTGGAAATTTATAGGGATAATAATAAAGCATGATATATTTCACATCTAAGAGTCTCCGACATAGCTGAGAGGTGTTATACAATGTACTAGTTTTGTAAGATGTAAAATAAATATAAAATGTTATGCCATGTTATGAAATTGATTCTATGTTTGGGGATGTCTTCAAAATTATAGTTAGGCCAACACTTTAGTGAGGTACGGTAAAATTTGCGAAAAGATAAGTAAAGCTTGGACAGTACGGTACATTTAAATGTCAAAGAGACTATTCTATGTCTGGAAATGTATTGACCGAAAAATGTTTTAAAGTTTAGGGAGTTGTTTTTATGAAAATATTTTAAGAAAATTTAGGTAATTTTGGCGAATTTTGTAACATTACTTCAAAATCAGTTTGGTATGTGGTGGCAATATATATTTGTAAGAAACATATTTGTAGTAAACATTTAAAAAAAGAAGAATAAATGATTAAAAATTAAATTTGTATTCAATTTTAAATTTGGCGTTGTTTCTAAAACTATATTGCTTTGCGAAAGTGGTAAGTTGATAAGAATTAGGTTAATTAGGTTTGTAGGAAGAAAAATAAGCGGCAGAAATAAGTGTTTTTAAAACGTTATTGAGCCTATTCTTTGCTTAAATGTCTCCAAAATTGTTATTATGACCAGGAGGTGGTGTAGTATTTTGAAATGTTTTAGTGAAAATATTTTAATGTAGTCATTTATTACTTTTGTAAAAAGAAACACGAAGGTCGACATGTTTGACTTAAAACGTTATAAATTCTCTTTTATCTTTTAGAATTGATCGATTACGTTTGCTAACAATATTGGGCGTTACAATTCAGAGAGTTATACAATTTAAAATGCTCGAAAATCACTTAAACATCTGATACTTATAATTCGGTTTTCACAAAAAAGGATAATATTTTTTTTTCATTTTGACGCATTTCGCTAAAGTTTGGTTTCAGAGATTACTGAAATGTTTTTTGGTTGAAACACTTATTGTAAGTTAAGATTGTCAAACTACTGGTGGAAATAAATAAAGGCAGCCTGAAATGTGTGAAAAATAAAAACAAAACAAAAATATATTAAATTGAACTTTTTAAATCTTAAACCTCAAATTTAATTAAAATTTAGCTTTGGGCTAGATGTAGTAAAATTAAAATATCGTTTTTAATAACTTAACTAACGAGTATAACGATTTTCAGAAAGACATTTTATTTTTTTGAAATAGCTTAAAAACATTTAAAATATTGTTTTTTGCCTCATCAAGTTTCATCAATCTCATCAAACAATTTTTAACACTTTGTTGCAATGTTAGCTAAACGAATTGAATTGTAGAACTAAGGAAAATTAAATGAAAGAAAAACTCTAAGTAATCCCCATCTTTAATACACAGCGTCATTCAAAACTGAATAAAAATGTGAAAGCGGGTACAAATAGCGCGGCAATATCACCCTCTTTCTCGGCGATTAGTCCCACAATAAAGTCAAGAAACGGAGGAAAACACACCGACATTTTCATATTGCGGAGCTCCTTCAAGCATCGTCACATCGCCATATTGGATTCCTAAGTTTCTCAATTTTTAATTGTTTGCCTACCAATGCGAAAGACCAAGTTTCAAAGCAAGTTTTATTGGCCTGTGACCGGGCTGAAGACCTGTGTCAATCTCTAATAAATGTTGGAATTTTCGTTTACTTTTGTCAGCAATAACGTCCATCAAGATTTGTTTGACTTTGAAGTCTTTTACTTTTTAGTCATTCGTTTTATTTTATTCGCTTCAAAGTCATATCGTTGTTCACCGTTCGGTTCACATTATAGGTTGTGGCTCGTCAACGGAGTTTTACGAGTTTCACGATGTTATGAAAACTAGAAACCACGATTGTGTTTCCACGATAGTGCAACTTTGATCAGATAGTGCAATCTTGTTTTTTTTTTACTTTTTTCAGTATATTCAATCTTTTTAAATTGTTTGAGAATCGTCTACTACCAAGTTGTATCTTCAGAAACCATTTTGCTTTAAAATCATGGTAATTTATAAAAAAAATTGTAATAAGTGTGACTTCTAAGTATTGAGTAAAATTTTTGTTAACAAATAACATACAAGCCATTTCCATTCCACCACTGTTCAACAATAATGTAGTTACAAAAAAATAGAAGTCTGTAAATGCTCAAACAAAAAACAACTTATAAAATCCACCTCAGAAAGTTCTAATACCTTTAGACGAGGTGATCGCTCGACCTCAATGACATAATTGAGTTTGTTGAGAGTCTACTTAACTATAAGACGAGACTCAGGGTTGAAAGTAATTTGACAGGGGTGGAAGGGGGCAACATGGCTGGTTGTTAGTATTCATGGTGTGCAACCCCGGATAATTATGTCAACATTGGGCGCTTATCGCGACGACAGCCCATACGCCGGGATTACCGCCACTTTTTGTCAGCTTCCCGCCAAGCGTCGTCGCGATCACCTTCAGCGTCGAACCTGCTAATCCCCCATCCAACGTTCAAAAGTCTCGGGAATAACATTTACATAATTGTGAATTTACCCATTGAGGCAAGGCTTTTGGTCACGAGTGAAGAATACGGTTAGTTATGCTGTAAATGTTTTACTATTCCTCATTCTACTGATTATTGCAATAATCGTCTCGTTTAAACGCTAAATTCTGACTTATGGGAGTTTAACCGTTGAGCGAATATACAAATGGAACTATCGTAGAGGTTTGCTTGAATAAATAATTAACTATTACACTGTGTGCCTATTGTTTTATCGTTATAATAAAAGAAGATAAGTCGCCCTTTTCAACCAAATTGCACGTTATTAGAGGCTAACGTCACAATTACTCTCTACCTGTAACATACCACCAACCACCCTTAGTGATGCATTTTTTTAACGAACTGATACCCAATGTTTAATCCTATACTCCTCCTGAATACATTTAAAATTTTCCAAATAATTGTTCACCTCATATAAATTTCAACCTATAATGCACGGTAAAACGACACGTAGATACGAAACCATCGATTACACATTATCACGCATGGACGAAACATCACTGTCAACACAACTAAAACACGACAAACATCAGTCACCTATAAAATCATAAAGTCGCATGCTGTAAAACCTACCCAATACGCGAACAATGCTTATCTCGCTCATTATGGCTGATACATGATATGACGACTACCAAAGTCCACTTAAATAAACAATCCTATGTTGGCGTGTGGCGCCTGGGGACACGCGACCGCCCAATCTACCATCTACAGTAGCAACCAAACACCAAATATATAATTCACCTGGCTCGTTTGTTAAACCTAGGAATCGACGAGTATACTACTTCACTATTAAGAGCACAAAGAAGTCTCTTCTCAATCTACCATCTACAGTAGCAACCAAACACCAAATATATAATTCACCTGGCACATTTGTTAAACCTAGGAATCGACGAGTATACTACTTCACTATTAAGAGCACAAAGAAGTCTCTTCTCAATCTACCATCTACAGTAGCAACCAAACACCAAATATATAATTCACCTGGCACATTTGTTAAACCTAGGAATCGACGAGTATACTACTTCACTATTAAGAGCACAAAGAAGTCTCTTCTCAATCTACCATCTACAGTAGCAACCAAACACCAAATATATAATTCACCTGGCTCATTTGTTAAACCTAGGATTCGAGGAATATACTACTCCACTATTAAGAGCACAACGAAGTCTCTTCTTAATCTAACATCTACAGTAGCAACCAAACACCAAATATATAATTCACCTGGCTCGTTTGTTAAACCTAGGAATCGAGGAATATACTACTCCACTATTAAGAGCACAACGAAGTCTCTTCCCAATCTAACATCTACAGTAGCAACCAAACACCAAATATATAATTCACCTGGCTCATTTGTTTAACCTAGGAATCGACGAGTATACTACTTCACTATTAAGAACACAAAGAAGTCTCTTCCCAATCTACCATCTACAGTAGCAACCAAACACCAAATATATAATTCACCTGGCTCATTTGTTTAACCTAGGAATCGACGAGTATACTACTTCACTATTAAGAACACAAAGAAGTCTCTTCCCAATCTACCATCTACAGTAGCAACCAAACACCAAATATATAATTCACCTGGCTCATTTGTTTAACCTAGGAATCGACGAGTATACTACTTTACTATTAAGAACACAAAGAAGTCTCTTCCCAATCTACCATCTACAGTAGCAACCAAACACCAAATATATAATTCACCTGGCTCATTTGTTAAACCTAGGAATCGACGAGTATACTACTTCACTATTAGGAACACAAATAAGTCTCTTCCCAATCTACCATCTACAGTAACAACTAAACACCAAATATATAATTCACCTGGATCATTTGTTTAACCTAGGAATCGACGAGTATACTACTTCACTATTAGGAACACAAATAAGTCTCTTCCCAATCTACCATCTACAGTAACAACTAAACACCAAATATATAATTCACCTGGCTCATTTGTTAAACCTAGGAATCGACGAGTATACTACTTCACTATTAAGTGCTAAGAAGTATGCAAGTTCAAAATATGAATGTGGGCCGGCTGTATATTAAAATCGTAATATTAAGCTGTCACGTTAGCTGCAAGACTGAAGAGATGTAGGGCTCAGTTAGTATTTCTCAGTTCAGTTCCTTCTTGTTCTGTATCGTCTATTTAAGACTATTTTCATTGACTAACCATAGAATTAAAACACGAAACCTAGATAGCATCTGATGATGTAAGTTTAACCGTGCTCTTGTATGCACGATTCCGCAAGAATCCACCATTTTCCATCAACGTTGCTCATCCCCTGGTGTGTTTATTTTTTTCATAACACGTTCCACGCAAAGACGCGGGGTTTTTTAGGACGGGCAAATGCGAGGTTAAATATGGTGTTCAAACAGTGCTATATTGTATAAAAAAAATTAGTTTTGTCTTAGTAATAAAGATTATACTTTCCAATTTAAATCATATTTATCACAAACTACGATTAAATTTATTTAATCAACTGGGCTTCATTAGACTTGGCGTTTTACGGAGCACCTTAAAGGTGGGGTGAACTATAAACTTCTGAAATGCAAAGTGCTTCTGTTTGAAGCTAATTGAGAGCGGCCACTTGAGAGAGAGAGAGAGAGAGAGAGAGAGAGATGAGGAGATGATGTGACAAACAGAGATGAAGATAAGAGTGGCGCCCGTCTGAGCGATAAGACACCTAGACCGCGGCGAGCCGTGTGTGATGGTCCTCCCATTTATATCAATTAGGGCAACGAAGCCTTGCTGACAAATAACCTCGGGGCTAGGTGGCTTCGGATATTACAGGAATTTAAATAGAAACGTTTCTAGGTAGTGTTATTCAGGAGGACCATGCTTGTTTGTTGATAAACCATGTGTTCATTAAAGGTTTATATTTGGGTGATTCGCAATGGGAAGAGAACACAGAGGAGGTTTTTTTATCATCGTCAAGACGATCCACTCCCCCCGTGTATCAATCTCAAATCTTAAAATATAAAAAAAAATTAGACAAAATGTTCGGTCAGGCTATTTGTTCGGCAAGTTTCAATATACATGTTTTAAACTAAAACGGCAAAAATAAAAATTTGACCACTAAATGAATGTTTGAATCTCCTATTAATGTTTTATGTCAGTGTCAGGAGTAAGGTGTCTTTCAGTTATACATTTTTACTAAATGTTTTGTTTTTGTTCAACGCATTGTCTGAAATAAAGCATGTCGCATTTCCACTCATCATCATTTGTGCAGGATATGTTTGTTTGGCTAAATGTATCTGCTTCTCCCACAGGGGAAGTTCCAGTGGACGAATATATTAATGGGACGACCAAGAATTGACCAGGGATATACTTCAATAGGAATAACAAGAACATGTAATATACATGGTAGTCGATGGGAAGCTCCATCTGATGATGTTATTGTCTAATGCCAGTGTCATTAATCTCACAATCTGGACACTAATATTTTGTAATCCTAAATTAATGCTTAGATTTGTATGTTGACACGGAATCCAACAATCTTAGATAGAAGCTAGAGATTTATGGGTAACTAGCTGTTGTACCCGTGCTTTGCAACGGGAAGAGGACACAAAATAGAAACATTTTAATCTTTACATCTGTTGCATATAATAGTTACACATCCGCCAACGCTTTTAAAAACAAAATTCAACTTTTATAGCCTTAATAGAAACGTTTAAGTTATATGACTTTTAAATCTGGCAAGTAGTGGATACCACCATTTTGGTTTTGATTAATTTTAAATCTTGTGTAGGCTGATATGAGAAAAACTTACCAAATCTTCGAATAAAACATTTGACATACATGATTTACCTTCATCTTACATATCTATTAATTGATTATTGACATTTTAAATTTCAATTTTGAAGTTGCAAAAATACTAATTATTAAATTTTAATGAACATTTTGTTAAATTTCACTCTTCTTTATATTAAATCACAAATCCTTCCATGTTCACTTTCTTCACTCACAATAAATCATTAGCAAAACTAAGTCAGCTGTTATAAACTTTAGAAATATTGCTGTGCCTTATCAATACAGTTTTTTGAAATATTAAAGAAACTATATCTAGGTACTATAAAAAATTTAAACAAATAACTGAGCAAAAAGACAGCAGACAAAACTAATATGATTATCAAAGCATCAAGGGCTAAAAACTGTAATAGCAAATACAGTATATGTTTCATTGCATCTCTGATTCTACTCTACAAAAATATCAACAAACAACTTAATATACAAACTGGTTTTTTTAATCAGTTCCATCGTCCATTGCCTTTACATTTTAACACTTACCATTAAGTAAACATAGTAACAGATATTTCATTGATTTTAGAAACAAAAGAACACTGTGTACTGCTTAGTTTTATGATATTTTCCTTGGTTTAATCTAATCAGTGGTGTGGCAAAACATAAATAATAAATGTATCAAATAAAGTAAATGTTAACTGAAAGCTATGTTAAGATAAAATAAGAGTATTTTGTATTAGCATTTGATAATTAAATATAGTTACATATATACAACAGATTTTAGAAAACAAAAATCAACGTACAATTTAGTTATTGATGATATTCTATAGTTTAATTTAAGCATAGGTTTAGCAAAACACAATAACTCAATTTACCTAAATATACTTATAAAAAACAATGTGATGTGCAAGTTATGTTAAGTTAATCTAACACATGTTAAGCAGTTAGAATTTTTTTAAAGTAGCCTCCAAATTCATATGAAACATCTATACTTTGTAATTTTAATACTGTTTCCATGAAAACATATCAATAACATTATTTTCATAACTTTTAGACGCTTTAAAAAATCCAAAGCAGAGCCGGAGTTGATACAGCAACGGTTATAGAATTCTTTTTCTATAATCATTGACATAGTTTTAGAATAAATAATCCATGATAAAAGGTTAGATTAAAATAAACGTGTCACCTCATAGTTATGGAAAATATTATATTTAATTTCTTTGTATCAGCTGTCTGAAATTGTGAAATATGCAGTTTAGCAGTTCTTCTTGTTTACATTTAAATGTCAAAGCAAATGTAAACAAACATTGTTAGTGTTCTCATCACAGCCATGGAGACCAATCAATATTTACTTTTAAAATGTTCACCTAGTAACTTTTAAAGCCAAAGGGGTAAAGCCTACGGTCAGTATCGAAATTTGAATAGTCCTATAATGGTCCTTGGTATGGTAGCTATATTTTTGTATAATTTAAGCCCAGTTGGTTCAGTAGTTTTTGTACCTATTAGTAATACACATACAGACACCATTAGATTTTTATATAATAGTATAGATAACAATCGACACACCAGAGAAAGACTTTAGCGGGATAATTGTCTAACTCTAGAAATGCAGTTAACATCTGACAACTGTGGATTTCTCTTCACTAAAATCAGGAGTCTGGAAGAGCCTAAACACGCAAATACATATCAGCTAATTATACAAACTAAACCTCATGGTGTCAAAAACAGGAATAAATCAGTTACCTCACACATTGATCAATTCAAAGAATATGGTAAAGGTTACATTATGTGTAAAATATTGACAAACTTATTTAAGATTTGCATGTTCATTTATATATTTATTACCTCTTTCCAAAGTGCAGGTTACAAACATATGGGGCACCCTACATCACATTGAAAATAAAACCCTAATTATTTTCCCCAAAAGAATAAAAACAAAAAAATTCTGTTTACACAAATTAAAATAATGTTTCACAACCAATACATTTTGTTAAAAAGTTATACTAAATAGTTAGCCAATTAAAGAGTTCCCAAATTTGCTGGTAGATTGGGTAAAAAAGAAAATTATTCTATTAGTTCAGAACATTGCAACACAATGCAATATTAATTTACAACCATCAAAAAATGAAACATGTGACTAAATAAAGTTATTTAAGAAAAATTATTTACCATCTATTGTTCATAGTTTATATTGTTGTCACAACTGTTATTCACATTTTGCCATTTTCCATTGGGCTAATTAAAAAGTAAACAGCTTGAAATATCATGAGTAAAATCTGGAAATATTAGGTATAAAAGTTATAGGTCTACCATTAATTTACAAAGGATTAACACTGTATGAAATTGTTTGTTCGCCGACCTTCTTTTAACTGCTTTTAACTTGAGACTATATTTTACCCTGTAAAGTAATAAGTCAATAAAGGTTATAAAAAAACGGCTAAGAAGTTAATATGCAAATAAGACATTGTTTTTATAGATAAACTCATTTTAAAAAGCTTAACACCATTCAATTATAAAGACAAACTCTATCTACAAACTCAGATAAGCTGGAAGATAATCACACAAAGTAACACATGGAGTTTACAAATTGTAGACGGGGCTGCTGCGGTGTCCTTGTGTGAAAAATGAGTCCTAGACGCGGACCAACTATCCTAAAACATGGTCTAATGAAGAGATAGAAACAAGGGAGGGGGAAGGCGCCATCATTGTTTATCGCAGTCGCCATGGAGATTCGTTCACCTGTCGGACGGTGGTCAGAGGGTAGGGCGAGGGGGGCCAGGTCGCGCCATCGCAGCAAAGCCACAAAATATTACAGAAAAAATACGAAAACTACACAAGCGCCGGGCAGAGGGAGCCCTTACAAAGCTGTGATAAAGGATCCGACGTCGCAGTGAAAAACGAGACGAACAAAAGTCACAATGAGACTGTTTAATTTGAAAAATAAACAAGGCGAATAAACTCCCGGGCGACGACAGCAGTTGACAAAGACGGGAATGCTGTGAGAATTTGCATCGGACAAGACACGGCGCCAGTGGCTCATTACAGCGGCTCGCCATGTCAGCTACTGGCTCACGAGGACCTCTTGGTCACCCGAGCATTCTTCTCGTCGTCTTACTAGAGGTTGAGCTGTATCAGCATAGGCTACAGACACATGAGGACCTCTTGGTCACCCGAGCACTCTTCTCGTCGTCGTACTAGAGGTTGAGCTGTATCAGCTACTGGCTCACGAGGACCTCTTGGTCACCAGAGCACTCTTCTCGTCGTCGTACTAGAGGTTGAGCTGTATCAGCATAGGCTACAGACACATGAGGACCTCTTGGTCACCCGAGCACTCTTCTCGTCGTCTTACTAGAGGTTGAGCTGTATCAGCATAGGCTACAGACACATGAGGACCTCTTGGTCACCCGAGCACTCTTCTCGTCGTCGTACTAGAGGTTGAACTGTATCAGCTACAGACACATGAGGACCTCTTGGTCACCCGAACACTCTTCTCGTCGTCGTACTAGAGGTTGAACTGTATCAGCTACAGACACATGAGGACCTCTTGGTCACCCGAGCATTCTTCTCGTCGTCGTACTAGAGGTTGAACTGTATCAGCTACAGACACATGAGGACCTCTTGGTCACCCGAGCATTCTCCTCGTCGTCGTACTAGAGGTTGAACTGTATCAGCTACAGACACATGAGGACCTCTTGGTCACCCGAGCACTCTTCTCGTCGTCGTACTAGAGGTTGAACTGTATCAGCTACAGACACATGAGGACCTCTTGGTCACCCGAGCACTCTTCTCGTCGTCGTACTAGATGTTGAACTGTATCAGCTACAGACACATGAGGACCTCTTGGTCACCCGAGCATTCTTCTCGTCGTCGTACTAGAGGTTGAACTGTATCAGCTACAGACACATGAGGACCTCTTGGTCACCCGAGCACTCTTCTCGTCGTCGTACTAGATGTTGAACTGTATCAGCTACAGACACATGAGGACCTCTTGGTCACCCGAGCACTCTTCTCGTCGTCGTACTAGATGTTGAACTGTATCAGCTACAGACACATGAGGACCTCTTGGTCACTCGAGCACTCTTCTCGTCGTCGTACTAGAGGGTGAACTGTATTAGCTACAGACACATGAGGACCTCTTGGTCACTCGAGCACTCTTCTCGTCGTCGTACTAGATGTTGAACTGTATCAGCTACAGACACATGAGGACCTCTTGGTCACCCGAGCATTCTCCTCGTCGTCGTACTAGAGGTTGAACTGTATCAGCTACAGACACATGAGGACCTCTTGGTCACCCGAGCACTCTTCTCGTCGTCGTACTAGAGGGTGAACTGTATTAGCTACAGACACATGAGGACCTCTTGGTCACCCGAGCACTCTTCTCGTCGTCGTACTAGAGGTTGAGCTGTATCAGCTACAGACACATGAGGACCTCTTGGTCACCCGAGCATTCTCCTCGTCGTCGTACTAGAGGTTGAGCTGTATCAGCATCGGCTACAGACACATGAGAACCTCTTGGTCACCCGAGCATTCTTCTCGTCGTCGTACTAGAGGTTGAACTGTATCAGCTACAGACACATGAGGACCTCTTGGTCACTTGAGCACTCTTCTCGTCGTCGTACTAGATGTTGAACTGTATCAGCTACAGACACATGAGGACCTCTTGGTCACCCGAGCACTCTTCTCGTCGTCGTACTAGATGTTGAACTGTATCAGCTACAGACACATGAGGACCTCTTGGTCACTCGAGCACTCTTCTCGTCGTCGTACTAGAGGGTGAACTGTATTAGCTACAGACACATGAGGACCTCTTGGTCACCCGAGCACTCTTCTCGTCGTCGTACTAGATGTTGAACTGTATCAGCTACAGACACATGAGGACCTCTTGGTCACCCGAGCATTCTCCTCGTCGTCGTACTAGAGGTTGAACTGTATCAGCTACAGACACATGAGGACCTCTTGGTCACCCGAGCACTCTTCTCGTCGTCGTACTAGAGGGTGAACTGTATTAGCTACAGACACATGAGGACCTCTTGGTCACCCGAGCACTCTTCTCGTCGTCGTACTAGAGGTTGAACTGTATCAGTTACAGACACATGAGGACCTCTTGGTCACCCGAGCACTCTTCTCGTCGTCGTACTAGAGGTTGAACTGTATCAGTTACAGACACATGAGGACCTCTTGGTCACCCGAGCACTCTTCTCGTCGTCGTACTAGAGGTTGAACTGTATCAGTTACAGACACATGAGGACCTCTTGGTCACACGAGCACTCTTCTCGTCGTCGTACTAGAGGTTGAACTGTATCAGCTACAGACACATGAGGACCTCTTGGTCACCCGAGCATTCTTCTCGTCGTCGTACTAGAGGTTGAACTGTATCAGCTACAGACACATGAGGACCTCTTGGTCACCCGAGCATTCTTCTCGTCGTCGTACTAGAGGTTGAACTGTATCAGCATCGGCTACAGACACATGAGGACCTCTTGGTCACCTGAGCATTCTTCTCGTCGTCGTACTAGAGGTTGAACTGTATCAGCTACAGACACATGAGGACCTCTTGGTCACCCGAGCATTCTTCTCGTCGTCGTACTAGAGGTTGAACTGTATTAGCTACAGACACATGAGGACCTCTTGGTCACCCGAGCACTCTTCTCGTCGTCGTACTAGAGGTTGAACTGTATCAGCATCGGCTACAGACACATGAGGACCTCTTGGTCACCCGAGCACTCTTCTCGTCGTCGTACTAGAGGTTGAACTGTATCAGCTACAGACACATGAGGACCTCTTGGTCACCTGAGCATTCTTCTCGTCGTCGTACTAGAGGTTGAACTGTATCAGCTACAGACACATGAGGACCTCTTGGTCACCCGAGCATTCTTCTCGTCGTCGTACTAGAGGTTGAACTGTATCAGCATCGGCTACAGACACACGAGGTCCTCTTCGTCACCCGAGCACTCTTCTCGTCGTCGTACTAGGGGTTGAACTGTATCAGCTACAGACACATAAGGACCTCTTGGTCACACGAGCACTCTTCTCGTCGTCGTACTAGAGGTTGAACTGTATCAGCTACAGACACATGAGGACCTCTTGGTCACCCGAGCATTCTTCTCGTCGTCGTACTAGAGGTTGAACTGTATCAGCTACAGACACATGAGGACCTCTTGGTCACCCGAGCACTCTTCTCGTCGTCGTACTAGAGGTTGAACTGTATCAGCTACAGACACATGAGGACCTCTTGGTCACCCGAGCACTCTTCTCGTCGTCGTACTAGATGTTGAACTGCATCAGCTACGGACAAACCAGGAACTCTTGCTCATCCAAGCACTCTTCTCGTCATCGTACTAGAGACTAGACTGTGTCAGCTACAGTTTCACCAGGACCTCTTGGTCACCCAAGAACTCTTCTTGTCGTCGTACTAGAGGTTGAACTGTATCAGCTACAGACACATGAGGACCTCTTGGTCACCCCAGCACTCTTCTCGTTGTCGTACTAGAGGTTGAACTGCATCAGCTACAGACAAACCAGGAACTCTTGCTCATCCAAGCACTCTTCTCGTCATCGTACTAGAGACTAGACTGTGTCTGCTACAGTTACACCATGACCTCTTGGTTAAAATAATTGTATTTACCTTTTGCCTACAGCTCAAAAAGTTGTAACTTCCGTTACGGCCGTTTCGGCATTAACATGCCATCATCAGACGTCTTCGGCTGAAGTAGCGTCGTCACAGTGTGTTTCTACTGTGGCGACGCTACTTCAGCCGAAGACGTCTGTTTATGGCATGTTAATGCCGAAACGGCCGTAGCGGAAGTTACAACTTATTGAGCTGTAGACAAAAGGTAAATATAATTCTTTAGTTACATCACTGCTCAGGGGCTAAAAATATGGATTTTAACCTCTTGGTCACCCAAGAACTTTTCTTGTCGTAGTACTAGAGGTTGAACTGTATCAGCTACAGACACATGAGGACCTCTTGGTCACTAAAGCACTCTTCTCGTCGTAGTACTAGAGGTTGAACTGTATCAGCTACAGACACATGAGGACCTCTTGGTCACTAAAGCACTCTTCTCATCGTCGTACAAGAGGTTGAACTGTATTAGCTACAGACACATGAGGACCTCTTGGTCACTCAAGCATTCTTCTCGTCGTCGTACTAGAGGTTGAACTGTATCAGCTACAGACACATGAGGACCTCATGGTCACTCAAGCACTCTTCTCATCGTAGTACTAGAGGTTGAACTGTATCAGCTACAGAGACAGACGGACCTCTTGGTCACCCGAACACTCTTCTGGTCGTTGTACCTTCGACTAGCTAGAGACTCGCGAGAACCTATTGGCCCTGAATTCAACCTATACTACTAGCTGGCCCAACAGCCGTCGTCCTGTCCTAATGTGGTTTTATGTCAAATGCTAGTTCATTTTCAAGATGAGCTCGTTCGCATGGTTCAATCACGTCCTGGTTGAAGTTAGTTCACTACGCTCACTCACCTTCTTTCAACTCGAACTATTAGCTATTTGTAGAAAAAAACTTTACAAATGTTTTTTTACGTTCCAGCCAAAAAGCAAAATTATACCCTGATACATGGCGTAGTCTACAGTCAGATTACAGTAATACACGGCCAACCGGACTCTAAGATACAAGATTATTATCACCTGTGACAACCTCCGCCAGAACAGATTACCGTCTGGAACGCTCGGCTTGATCCGATTTCAGGATTAAACAAACTAAATCTAAACATTTGTCCAGGCCCGGTAAAAAAGGCAACGATATATGCGATTGTCGTTAGTGATTTGACATTGTTAGATACTTTCCCGGCCCGTGACGAATGGCAGCCCCAAACACAGCACAATGCTCGTCAGGAGGCGCTGGATTAGGCCGGATGGGATTACCTCCTGCTAAAGCTGACACAACGGCGCGCCTTTCCTCGGCAGAGGCCAACAGAAAGGATTGCTAAGGTCAAGAAATGTTGAAATGGCTTTGAGATCGGATCGAATCCTTTGAGTTTGGATCCCCCAATTAACTGGATGGATTAGTCATTGTTGTCAGTTGCCTTTGTGAGGTTACAGATTGTTGCTATGTTATTTGTTGTCAAGTTTGTTATTATTTTTGAACAGTTGTTTATGTATTTGCAGTGATTTTTAACCGTCTTGGATAGCAATATTTTCATAGTAAATTTACTGTTGTTGTATATAATATATTTAATTGTTTGATATTCAATTTACTCCTTCAACTAGAGACATTCCTAGACAAAAACTGGAAACCTTGCGCATTATGTGAATTAAAATTTAGCTTTAGCATGTACATATTTTATGAACAACAGTTTAGTACATTTTTTTTATTACAGTATTTAAGATATAACCAAAAAAATAGTTTAGGGGAGAACGTACATAAAACCAAAAACATAATAATAATAATATATTATAGTATTGTAATGGCATCAAAAGTGCATACCATACTGTATGTAATTCATAAGTTGTGTACCTTTGTCACACTCCTAACTCTGTATGGATTAATTCCTATGAGGGGGCACCCTTGTAAGAGGCAGAATGGTTCAAATGCCTCCAGAAAAGTCGTCATTCTCTTAGAGAAGAAGCTGGTGAGGACCGATTCCATACAGTAGCTACAATCAAATTAACTGTATAATTTATTACAACTGTAATTCAATGTTATCATTATCTTTAAGATTCGCTCACTGGAATATTTTACCGAAAGGCCATAAGAAATCCAATATTCCACAGAAGGCCAATGCTTTACGGTAACTCCTGCTGGATCATGAAACTAAGGCTTGTGCCTCATATAAATATACTAACACAGAATAAGTTAATTAAAAGAAGAGATTATAACCATAGACTAAGCAACACAAGTAGACTCCTCATCCCAATGTAAATTTTGAAGCTTGTTTTTTGTGTCTAGTTCATGTACGTCCACACAGATCGCTAGTGTAGACAACATTTTGTTTCTATTATTTTAGGGTTATTTTCATGATTTGTGCTTTACTATTTGGTTATATAACTAGGAGACCAGTTATTGTTTATGATTATATCGTTTTATTAGGTTAAACGAGGTTTTAAATGACTGCAATAACAAGAAACAAATTGTAAACAAAACATAACCTCTATAGTTGGACGTACAGAACTAACAATAAAATTGGCTTCAGCTGTTCCATTAGGATGACTTATCTACTAAGGGAGTATGTTTTATCTATGTTATAACATTGAAACACTTTTGTATTAAGAAAGAACTACAATAAAATCAAATATAAAGTTTACAAAACAGTCAGCTGATCATATGATAATTTTAACATTCAAAGTATAGTTGAGACAGTAATTAGCAGATTCAAATTAATGGCAAAACCATGTAGCCACATACTCCCCTCCCAGTGTCAACGAGGAACGTAACGATGCGGGGGGTGAACACTACGACCTGATCTTGTAAAAATCAGTGTTTTTTTAAGGTCAACATCTTCATTTCTGTCTTTGGTCTTGTCTACTTGAGTTTCTCTAGGTTGCATGTCATTTTTTCTTACGTTAATGGTCGTATCGTTCATAGAATCTTGAAGGAGGAATGCCGGTTTGAGTCGGTCAATAGAAATCGACGTAGGTCCTCGTGGAGTAAGAATAGTAAACCACTTGTCAGATCGCGAAACCACTTGGTAAGGGCCATCATAGACAGCTTGCAACGGTCTTCGGGATGAATCGTGACGAACAAAAACATGGTTGGATGTTCTTAATTCTGGATGAACAAAGACCTTCTTAGAAGAATGGTATTTGGCTTCTATTGGTTTGAGATCATTCATTTTTCTTTTCAGATTGTACACTAAATCAGGAACATTTGTTGAGGTATCTTCTGTAGTTTGAAAAAGATCGCATGGCAATCTGATGGACTGACCTAGTGTCATTTCTGCAGCAGTAACATTGTGTTCTGGAATAATATAAGATCTTAGTCCCAGTAGAACCATTGGTAACGTCTGTGTCCAGTTAGATGTGAGTTGAGCCGTTAATGCAGATTTCAGATGTCGGTGCCATCTCTCGATCTTTCCATTAGCTTCAGGGTGAAACGCTGTAGTTTTAATGTGATGGATACCGAGATGTTTTGTTAATTCCTGAAATAAATTGCAGTCGAATTGTCTTCCTCTATCTGTAGTAATGTTTTGAGGAACTCCAAATCTAGCAATCCAGGTAGAAAGAAGAGCTTCTGCAACTGCTCCAGCAGTAATATCCTTGATAGGCGTTGCTTCGACCCATCGTGTAAAGCGATCTATGATAGTTAGCAAGTACGTAAATCCTTGAGAAGGTGGCAAGGGTCCAACTATGTCCACATTAATGTGAGAAAAACGTCCATTAATGTTGTTGTAAGCTCCAATCTCAGAAGTAGTATGTTTCCAAACCTTTGATTTCTGGCAAGCTACACATGCTTTGGCCCAAAGTCTGACATCTTTATTCATGGAAGGCCAAACAAAACGTTGTTTAATAAGGTCCAGAGATCCTTTGATTCCAGGATGTGCCAGGTCGTGAAGGGAGTCAAATAACTGTTTTCTGAACTGCTGAGGAATAAATGGTCGTAGTCTTCCAGTACTTGTGTCACAACACAGCTCTGAGCCATTAGGAAGTAAAATATTTTTGAATATCAAAGAAGTTGTGTTTGAGTACTTAAGGTTTTTAAGTTCAGCATCTTGAGATTGAGTTTCAGAAATTTGTTCAAATGATATAGATGAAGGTAGGTCAATAGCACTTATTCTTGACATGAAATCAGCAGGAATGTTTTGTTTTCCTGGAAGATACCTTATGTCGGTAGTGAACTGTCCAATGAAGTCTAGATGACGCAATTGCCTTGGACTAGATGTATCAGAGGGTTTATTGAAGGCAAAAGATAGAGGTTTGTGATCTGTATATATAACAAAACTTCGCCCTTCAAGGAGATAACGGAAGTGCTTCACAGATAGGTATGCAGCCAGGAGTTCCCTGTCATAGGTACTGTATTTTTTTTGAGTTGTTGTAAGGGATTTAGAGAAAAACCCAAGAGGTTCAAAGTTTCCATTACAAATCTGGTGGAGAGACGAACCTATAGCGAAGTTTGATGCATCGACCATGAGAGCTAAAGGAGTATCAGGAGATGGGTGTGCTAGAAGTGTGGCATTGACTAGCTGGCCCTTTGCATCCTCAAAAGCTTTCTTAGATTCTGAAGTCCAAATTATTTTTCGTAATAGCAGCTGCGTTAGGAAGTGAACTTCTGTAAAAGTTTATAAGTCCAAGGAATCTACGAAGCTCAAGAATGGTTTCAGGAAGTTTGCAACTAACAATAGCTTCAACTTTATCAGGAAGAGGAGAAATTCCTTGTTTCGAAACTGTGTAACCAAGAAAAGAGATCTCAGTCACGCCAAATACGCTCTTTGACGTATTAATATTAATGTGATGCTTATTAAGTCTATCAATGTTCATCTTCTGAGGAGGATGCTACTAGAATATCATCTAAGTAACAAAAGGTAAACTCTAGATCATGCAAAAGAGAATTAATATATCTCTGGAAAGTTTGTGCAGCATTCCTTAATCCAAATGGCATTTTTAGAAATTCAAATAATCCAAAAGGCGTTATGACAGCAGTTTTTGGAATGTCATCAGGAGCTACTGGAATGTGATGAAAAGCCCGAACAAGATCAATTTTAGAAAATATAGTTTTTCCATTTAACTGGCTGTTAAAATCATGCAAAAAAGGTATAGGATATCTATCAGGAACTGTTTTTGCATTTAGGGCACGGTAATCCCCGCAAGGTCTCCATGTACCATCAGTTTTAGGAACTAAATGAAGTGGACTGGACCAACAGCTTTTTGAAGGTCTGCAAATGCCTAACTCAACCATCTTGTGAAACTCCTTTTTAGCTACCGCAAGTTTTTCTGGAGGTAAACGTCTAGCTCTAAAGTTCACAGGCTGACCTGTTGTCTGAATTGAGTGAAAAACTGTGTCCTGTGAAACTTGAAAATTAGGATTTTCTTTCAGTAAATTAGGATATTGGTTGATAAGTTTTGAGTATTTACCTTTTGGGTCAAGAACCAATACAGATTGTTGATTTGAAAGTTTTTGAATTCCAATAACAGATAATTGAGTCCTGTTATCGATTAGTCTTTTATTTTTGATATCAACAAGTAAACCATAATGTGATAAAAAGTCTGCGCCAATTATGGGTTGGGTTACGTCTGCAACTATGAAAGACCAGACAAACTTTCTTTTCAAGCCTAGATCAATTTTTATGTCTTGTTTACCGTACGTTTTGATAACAGAACCATTAGCAGCATATAATTGTCTATTACTTACAGCACATTTGTCTTTGTTTGTGAGAGGCAAAACAGATATGTCTGCTCCAGAATCCACGAGAAACTTACGACCACATGGTAAGTTGGTTACAAATAAGCGGCGAGATTGAAAGCCCCTGTCATCCTGAGCCGCATTTAGTGACGGGGCAGGAAGTTTTCCTGTTGTGCATTCTTTTTTGGTGTGAACAAACAAGGTTGAACACATTTTTTAGCATTTTCACCAAATTTGTTATGATACCAGCAAATTTCACCTTGATCATTTCTCTCTTTAGGATAGTAATTGTTCTTATGTTTGACTGGGAAGTTGCGTTTACTTAACTTAAGAAGTCCATCAATAGACTGAGTTAGTTCGCTGACTTGTTTTTCTAAGTTGGCAATCCGATCACTAGATTGCGCAACATCTCCTTGAGCACAAACGTAGTTGTCGACAGCTGATAGTTCAGCTATTTGGTCACCTAATTTAGCTAAGTCATCAAGAGAATTGGTTTGAGAAGCAGCTAGAGCAGTACGAATGTGACTAGGTAGACGTTGTAGAAAAATAACTTTCAAAAAACTGTCAGTTACCTGTGTGCCTGCTAAGGTTCTCATTTCACGAAGAAGAGTTGTCGGCTTCTTATCTCCTAGAAAAACTTCTGTTGTCAGTTGTTTTAGTTTGGCATTTTCTGAAATTTCGTATTCTGAGCAGAGCCTTTCTTTTAAGTCAGAGTAGGGAGTTTGAGACAAAGGTTTGGTAATAAAATCCGAAAGGTGACTTGCAACTTCATTGTCCAGTGAGCTCATTACATAATTGTATTTAGTTCTTTCCTTTGAAATTCCATGAAGAGAAAACTGACATTCAATTTGATGAAACCAAAGTGAAACATTTTTTGACCAAAATGGTGGAATTTTCACTTGAATTGGTGAGATTTGTGAAGCCTCTGGTGTACTAGGAGTTGGAGTAGAATCTTGATTATTCATTATGGTCCAATTGAATTAATGACAATAAAAAGTACAGTAAGGGGTCACCAAATAAGGCTTGTGCCTCATATAAATATACTAACACAGAATAAGTTAATTAAAAGAAGAGATTATAACATTGAAACACTTTTGTATTAAGAAAGAACTACAATAAAATCAAATATAAAGTTTACAAAACAGTCAGCTGATCATATGATAATTTTAACATTCAAAGTATAGTTGAGACAGTAATTAGCAGATTCAAATTAATGGCAAAACCATGTAGCCACAAAACCATACAGAAAAGATATTGAAGAATGAAAATATTCTAGAGGAGCTCCTGTTGAATGATCAAAACCTTACAGATAATATGCTGAAGAATGCAAATGTTCTAGAGCAGAAGGAAAGCCAATGGTCTGTAGCCGCTTTTACTAGCTTATTAAACCTTACAGAAAAGAGGCTTAAAAGATGCAATGAGTGGTTTCTGCTGGCTCATAACACCTTACAGATAAAGTATGAAGAATGTCCAGCCCATGTCTGAAGCAGCTTTTGCTGGTAAATGCAAATTTACAGATAAGAGCCTTAAGAAGAGTAACGCTCTGAAACAGTTCCTGCTGGTTAATGCACCTTACAGAGAAGAGGCTGAAGAAGAGCAATGCCCTGAAGCAGACCCTGCTGGTTAATGCATCTTACAGAGAAGAGGCTGAAGAAGAGCAATGCCCTGAAGCAGACCCTGCTGGTTAATGCATCTTACAGAGAAGAGGCTGAAGAAGACCAATGCCCTGAAGCAGTCCCTGCTGGTTAATGCACCTTACAGAGAAGAGGCTGAAGAAGAGCAATGCTTATAAATTTATCGATACACATTTTAATATGTTTCAAATGTTACTTCGTAAAAAAAATAAAGACCAGGATTTTCCCATCCATCCTAAGTTCCATAAAGGACGAGGATTGGGAATTATTCATGACGTTTTTCGCTATTACTACTAAGACTGCCGGAATTATTCGTTTGAAAAACATAAAAGGAATTCCAGAACAAATGCTTAGTAACTCAATAACTACTTGATAGCTCTTCAGTCAACCTTTTTTTAAAAATTTTAACCCAACAGACGACTTTAATTTGGTACAACAAAACACAAATGAAACAATCAACTTCCTAAACATGCACAACATATCACAGCCATTTCACAAAGGTGTAAACCCAACAATATCCCTTGTTCGAATCCATCCAGGTGCACACTGCACACCCGCACCTCGCATTCAACACAGCTATTAATATACAAGACGATTTATGTTCAAAGACGTCCAAAGCCATTAAAACGGTTTTAAAGGGCAACACAAAGTCAGCCAGTGGCATTCATTGGTAACTATATCGTCAGAGGCACAATAACCGCTTCTCCGGAGGTCTCCTCTATGTCTTTATCCAGTGGAGTCTTTGTCAAAACAAGACATCCAGAGTGATGCATGGTCAGCTGCTTCCTCCCCATTCAAACCCCTGAGGTCCTCCCACACTTATGGTGAATGGATCGAGGATCGGCGTGAAATATTGCTCTGTAGTCATTGTTGCTGACGGGTAAATACTTGATGGAATCGTTTATATTGGAGACGATTTTTATTTCAACTGGTTTGCAAAGAAATCACAAAGATAACCAAAATATGTAATAACTATTTTTGTTGTACGTCCAAAATATGTATGATTAAATCTAAGGTGGTTTAAATTATTACGTTTATGTAATGTAATATTATTATGATCGCCCTAATTTTCTTGATCAATTGGCAACCCCTTAAAATCCAACCTCAAAGGACAAATACATTTAAACTATAATGTCTACCAAATATGTTAAAATATCCTATATTGTACAATAATTCAATACATAATAATTTGTTCAAAATTATTAAAAAATATTTATAGGTTAAGATTAAAAAGGTTTAATGGGCACATTACTTTACATTTCATACGGCGAGTTATTTATTCAATGGGTTTTTTTTATTTAACAGTATTCAGAAAATTTAGAATAATTCTTATTGCAAATAATATGATTCTTTAATTTGGATAAATGTTTATGAACCAGCTCATTACATCAGTTAACGTCTGTTAATTTTCTAATGCGTTAATGTAAAAAAAAATATGAATCATCAACAATTTTTTACTTTAATGAATCACGATTAAATATTTAAATGAACTATGAAATAGTAACTTTTTCGACTTTAATAGTCCTAGAGCAAAGTCAACGGTTACGTAGGAGAATTCACATCACATCTTACAACTTCCGCTTAAATACATTTTCTAATTCTAAATATTTCGCAATGTTAACACAGAACACGAACATCTGTTATTGGTCCAAACAAGCGTAAAACAGCTGTTCTCTTATCACCATCTTGGCTGTTGGTAATGTAGGTCCAGCTGGCGATGGTGACATATGTAGATGTACATATCAGCAGGACACCCTGGTAACGGAAACAGAAAGATTAATTGGGGTAAATTCCTGCAGTGGTTCTGAGAAGATCTCTGGTGAATGGTACAGCCACGGAGACCTCGTGCCCCGGGGGGGCAGAGCCCTGGGGCGTAGCCCCCCACACTCCAGGTGTTGACGCTCTTACAAGTCACGGATCACAATAACGGATAGCTTATATTGTGGGAGGAAATCAAGAAGGGTTCCGGATAAAGAAGTGTGACTGGGACTTTTTTTGTTGTTGACTCTCACAGCCCATAAATAATGTTTATTGTGCTAATTTTGTGAAGGTATACCACCGGGAGAGTCTTAAAATACAGTATATATTTTAATTTTACGTACAGTTATATTTATTTTATTAGAATACGTTTAGATTGCGTTACAATTCGATAGGCACGATTTGATGACTTCTAAGTACTGTATAAAATTAACGTTTGTAACGAAATAATGATGTTTTAGGTTCAAAATATTATTAAAAACTAACAAAATATAAATGAAAAATGAAATATCAATGGTTTGAAAACAATAATATTTTATGTTTGAAATATTATTACAAATTAACCAAGTCTATATGAAGCATTAACAAAATATTTTAACCACAATAATTTTATTCATAGGGGTCTTCCATCTATGAACCTTCTTCCCGAAATATTTAATCTACTTGAAAATACAACAATGTATTGACCAAACAAAGTACATTTTCTACAAGTTTTATAAATCTGGAGTGAAAGAGTTATTTTAGCCTAAGAATGGTTACATAATAATTCGGTTGCCGCTGTAATGATGTAAGGGGATGTGTGGGATTTCACGTAAGATGTTTTCATGCCTATCCTATAATTTCGGTGATTAGAAACAGTTTTTTTTAAGCCCAACTCGGACATCTAAACTCTCCGTGGCCAAAAGCATAACTGCCCAAACACTTACAACGGTACTATATTATTTTACGTCTGTTAAAAAATGCCATATACAAAACATCTTCCCAACCACCCTTACTTCCGAATACGTACTAAAAATACAATAAAATTGCATTGACAAACAAACCAACGCTATCCCAGCCATAATTCACTCTGAATGTTTACAGTTCTAAACAGCTCCAGGCACCCTACAGCCCTAGACCGTATTGTAGCGCACAATACCCTGAATCTCCTCGGCTGACGTGAATGGTCTAAACGTCCTAATCTGTACAGGGTGGTCCAGCAGATGTCTCCTGCGTCATCTCACCTGCATTAATAACTGGATAATTGGAACGTCGGATTCGAACCGGTGGACACAGGGAACATGGGACCTGGACAAGGGTAGTTGGTAAATAGAGAAATCCAGGGTTTCTACCCCATTTACCCAACGAGAGGATTAGGTGACTTGTGAAACCTGTGGAATTTTGCTCATCACGATCTATTGAGTCTAGAGAAATGAACCATAGGTTTGTTGAAAGATGATAGTTTGGATTTCTGTCAATAGGTGTGTTTGGGATCGCTGTTGAGTCCCTTTCTCTTCTCAAGAATAAAATAAGATTGTCAGTATTTTAATTATCTTCAGTTTTTTTTGTTTGATTACAACTTTGAATTATGATATGCTAGTTTAATAATAAAAGTATATCTGTATCCAACAAAGAAATGATTTGTGTCAGAGTACATAAATATATGTCATATTTTGGCTACACTTAATGCACAGACTCAATCTACACTATGAGAAAGAAATACGATACAGCAAATTAATGCTTGCGTATTGGGAGAAAATCAATTGTTGTACAGGTTAATAGTTATTTTGAAATTATATAAGTAATCGATATTCTATATTACGATGGATTAAAGTACTATTCAAGCTATACGGAATACGTGATTTTAAGATTCTTTTGGGAAAAATACATAGAATTCAAACATCTGAAATATAGAATATATTTCTTTAATAAATTCGTTTCCCTTAATTCAACGAAGATACTCAGATCCTCTTAATTTAACTCCGTCCTTATATCATATCGCCTAACCATATCATTAATCATATATCCTAATCATATAATCATATCGCCTTTTAATCATTATATTTTACTGTATGTACTTTTAACGCATAAACGGCAAAAGAAAAGAAGTTTCCTCTGTTATACCAGACCTGACACACTTTTTCTACAATCAGCAAACAAATCAAATCAGCTCAATTATGTTATGTTCTACCTTGTCAACGTATAAACCCCGCTAGGTTGCTGCACAAGACGGTTGACAATCGAAAGTGATGCAAGTTTCGATACAGGAGGAGGGGTGGAGAAGTCATAAACTGTATCATTGTAAACACACGGCTCTCGCATTAACATTTTACAGCCCGCCACACTGTTGTAAACCCATAAAATACCTTATTAACTTATACCCTTCACTATACTGACTGTGGCGCTTCATTAAAAATTTACAGCAGCAAATGAAATCACATTCATGGCCTGAGGGCCGCAGTCGAGAGTGTTAATCACCTGTGTTATCTCGTTAAATGTTATTTTCAAATATGTTTTTTTAACGTATTTTCTACTTTTTTTGTTGCTATGTTTGGCATTAACATTCTTACATTGTGTGTTTGCAGTGAAATTTGAAATACTTAATAACGTAAAATATTAGTTTTACAATGGTTAATAATAATTGTTGATAAGAAGTGTTAACCGTTATTTAGCACAATAACGGTTAACACTTCTTATCTTTTGATATCTATCTATAAATGTCAAATACCAATCACTCACTGATCACTAAAAAAAACCACAGGTCATAACAACTCAGGAATTGGCATGGAGGTTCCAATCAACTTTTAAGTGTGCAATAAGAAGCGTTTTCGAGAAATTCCATCAGGGCTCTGCCCCAGTGGCTTTTAAAGTTCCCATGTTATCCTTATGGAGAAAAGATTTATTTACATTTGAACACATGGATACTTTTGAATCTGCACAATTAATTAAGGGAACAGCCGGTTATATTTCATTACATGAAATGAAAATATTTAAAAAAAATTGATAAAAAAAGAAGTATAGGCCCTACTCTTGTTGAACATTTAAACATTTTAATTCATGTTTTCGTGAGCGAAGCCACGACAGGTTTGCTAGTATACTAAAAAATTGCACATGAGTCTGGATATAGGATAATTATATTTTTTGATACATTTATTTTGAAATCTACAAATTTAGCTGTAGGAAACATACCAATTGAAATCGGGATTTGAAAGAGTATTACTACCAGATTACAGTGTTCACAGTAATATGTACTTTTAAAAGGAAACAAACATTTCGTTGACATGAGCTTCTCTCAAGGGTACATGTATCGGACATGAAACGTACATGAAAAAAGTCATAAGATGTTACAATGGGATAAGTCTACTTACAGCAACCAAAGTCTATTAGCTATTGCTCCCCTTACGCACTATTGTTTGAACAACACTGATAGAATGTGGATCGATTTCGATCATCAGAAAAACACTCGGAGATGTAAACCAACAAAATTAGCAGATAAACAATAAACGACAAATCGTTCGATTTATATTTTTAATAAGTTTCAAATGAAAAGCTGCTTTTAGAGTGCTCAAGCTTATACTCATTGTAATTAATTCTTTTAATGGAGTATTTCTATGCTGTAGTAACGAATCCAACTCTATTCCTACGACTTAAAACTCCTGAAATCAAAAGTTTCTGATTATTAACACACTGTAATCAAAGTAAAAATATTAACAGGTATTTTACAGTCAAATGAATTCCAAAAACACACTACACCTGATACCTTTAACACAAAATATCCCGTATTATCTCCCCCTGGAATATCCCGCATCCCGGTTTAACAACCGCCCTCCCAGGAAGCTGCTGGTTTACGACACTGTAAAACCAGACCGATGGTTGGCAAAAAGCGCGGCCAAGGGAAGCATAAAGTAATAAACAAGATGTAAGGCTTGTAACCAGCCTATGCTAATTGTGGCTAGGAAACGAGCCGTGAATTATAGCATCATCTGATTGCCTACATGTACATTGTAGTATTGTACTTGTACTGTACTTACGTGCGTGCTTGGCTAAGTACATCGGCGAGGATGGGGGTCGAGCTGGTTGAGTAGGTTATCATAGACACAGTCTGGTAGCTTATCATTGACTTTGAATGAAGTGATCCTTGTGGGCTAGCTGTTGCCACCATTCTTATTGAACAGAGTTAAATAAGCCAAACAACATAAACAGTGAAATAGTATAGGGACAATTTATGTCCCTTGTGCATAAATCCACTGCGCCATATTCGTTTGCTTTCATGAGACTTTTTGCATTTCAACGACAATTTCAACGACAATAAAAAAGTTTTCCCCAGTGAAAGAACCATTATTTGTGCCTACCGAAAAAACCTGCGATTGTTGAAAATAATTAAAATTACTGTCAAGTAGTTGTGCAATAAATCTAATGTATCCAATAAATATTTATAGCTACATTTTAAATTTCATTTTGGGAAAGTAATAATAAGATCGGTGTAAACAAACATGCTGACATAATACTCAATGTGGAAGTTAATCATGTTAACATAATCTAGTAATGGTTACATAACATCGATACAATACAATAAAAAATATACTGGTGTAGGAAAAACTTGACAGTTTGTAATATTTATAATAACATTGACTTTTCACCTGTTGGGAATGCAAACTGAAGTGCTAATTATGCATTACTATAACTTCAAAACTATGTGTTACACACACCTAAAGATTATGCTGGTATATTGGGGTTGATGCTTCAAATCCCGTTTTGGGTATTAAATTCCCTATCTGTTAATTATGTGCTAGGAAAGGAAAAATGTAAATTTTATGTTTATGTATGTATACAAGGTTCACAATACAAGTTTCATTAGTTAAACATTTATGATATTTGTTTTGTTAAATTTCGCTTACGACTGCGTAGGGTTGTTTGACATCTGGCATGTCGGAAAAGTTATAATTAAACCGATCAATCGAGTTTCATAGTAAGCATACAGTACTTGGCGAATATATCACGAGAAAAATAGTTAAGTATATATAACAGTAATTATCCAAAACAACCATATTAACAAGTTTCTTGAAAAACATTATACAATAAGATCATAAGAAACCGAAGGAGTTAAAAAAAAAACATACATTCGTCAATTGATCACATTCATCACTCAAACCTTTTTCCTGTAAAGATTTTAGTGTTCATAGTAATAAATTTAAAAATTATGAACTTAAACCAATAGATTATCCATTATAGCGTCAAAATTTCGTAATGCATCAAGTTTACTCGCATCTTAATGTGTGTCGGAATAAATGAAATATAAAACCTCATTACTCACTACCTATAAATTAATTTGTAACGTTAAAATGTATCAAGTATGTTTACTAATGAAAATGCATAATCACGTTGTATAAAAGCGGGAACTTTTAAAAGTAATATTCTGTTTTTCCTGTGGTAAAAGTTTGTCGCCAGCCCGAGTAGTAAAGTGGTATCTTGCAAGCTTTGCATTCATGGACCATATTCGACGCTCCATGAATAATATTTCAGCAAATCAAAAATCGAGAGGGCTAGCGGTCGTTTCCCCCAAAGAAAATATTTTTACAAAATTTAAGTCTAGGGTCAACGGGGCTGTTATTGGCCACTTGTTGGACCTTGGAATGACCCAACCTGTCAACTGACAGATTTTGTTTGGATTTATGGAAAATTTGTAAACAAGTATTTATTCTTGACGCTTGTTATTTGTGAATAATTTTACAATCTACAATTAATTTTATACATCTAAAAGAAACGCACGATAATCCTTAAGTTAATACAACTTTCTAAAGGTCTAATTGTTTAATGCTTGTGACGAGGTATACAAATTAACAATCTTTTATTTAATTCTGCTTTCTCTTGACAAACCCTAAACTATGGTTAGGCTATGTATATAATAATTGATTTTATCTTGGAAACAACAAACTATAAAGTTGTGAAGGACCTAGGTGCACATTGCGCACGTCACTGGCCAAGCAAATAATGGAAAATCGTTGTCAGGTTGATTTATGAATGGAAAATAAATGAAATGAAATGAAATGAAATAATATTTTATTTCCCATTAATTATTTACAGACAAGTACATTGTATTTTTTTCTTTGCTTAAATATGAAACAGCAAAATATTACTAACTAGCTAACAAAACAAAAATTATATACTGTAGAAATAAGTAAATAAAAGTGTTAAAAAAAAAATACATTCTATAAGAAAGGAAAAAGTCTACATAGGCAGGGCCTGTGCGTAGACTGAGTTGCGAAAAGATTAATTTAAATGGGAAGTAAAAAATATATAGCAGAAAAAAAATCGTATAATTTAAACCTTTTTTTTATTTGTCTTGCTTGAAGCTGAATTTTTAGTGTTCTGGAATAAATTGACGGTAAAAAAAAAAAAAAACTCTTTGTGCAAACAGAGGTAATTTATAATATCTGGTGAAGATTGAAGAGGAGAGGTGGGGTGTAGTGTATTAGTCAGTCAGTGAAAGTGGTGTATCAGTGATTGTGTAGGGTCAACGGTCAGGTCCGCCCAACGCGATAACGGCCTCGGTATCCTCTGTACTCAGACCAACAAGCCACCCCACAACATGCTTCTTAAATAGAGAGAGAGAGGGTGAATTTAGAATGTTGACATTTTGATATCTGTTGCACATGTTACGATAAATGATTTGGGTTAAGTGAAAGCAATTCGTATTTGAAAATGATTTGAAAGTTTGTGGAACACTTACACCAACATTTCGAGAAAAGCGCGTATTGTGGGGATGAGTAATTTTTACAAAAATATTATCAAAGTTTTTGTACATGTGAACTAAAATAAATTTTAAAAATAACTGCCTGACTGTCAAAACTCCCGATTCTACAAAAAGATCGTCAGTTGAATATCTAAAGTGTTTTTTAAAAGCAACTTTAAGTATTGTTTTCTGCACTACAAAAACAGGTTGCAAGATAGTTTTGTAAGCACCACCAAAAGCAATAATTCCAAAAGACAACAATGATTGAACATATGCATAGTATGCTATTTTAATTTCTTGCTCTTCGAGAATATCACTAAGTTGCCTAAATGCATAAATATATTTACGTAATTTATTTTTTAGGTATTCAACATGTTCCGACCATTTCATCTTTGAATCAAAAACAATACCAAGATATTTGTATGAATCAACTTTTTCAATTTTGCTACAAAAACAAGAGTTATTGAAATGATTTCCACAGACATGAATAGTTAGGTTATCAAGTTTGTATTCGGTTATCTTGCGTAATGAAATTGGCATAAATTTTGTTTTAGATATATTAAGGGACAATACATTTTGATCAAGCCATTTTTTTAGTAAACAGAGGTCTGATTCTGCCTTGTTTTTAACCTCCTCCCAGGATGCTCCGGTTACAAATATTAGAGTATCATCAGCAAATAATGTTAATTTTCCTTCTGTTTGAATTTTAGAAATATTATTAATATAAATGAGGAATAAAACAGGACCAAGGGTCGAACCCTGGACTACACCATACTCCACTGGCAATACATCGCTTGCCACTTCACCAAGTGCGACAGTTTGCAGCCTATCAGAGAGGTAGCTGCTGAACCAAGCGAGCGAGGTGCCACGCACCCCGACAAGCTCAAGTTTACGCAACAATCTACTTCTGTCCACTGAGTCAAAAGCTTTTTTCAAGTCTAAGAAAATTAACATGCTTCGTTTGTTGCCATAAATTGCCTCGTTAATGTATTTATTAATATCAAATAAAGCATCAGATATGTTTTTGTCACTCCTGAAACCATACTGATTTTCACTTAAAATATTGCACTGGTGGAGGTAAAAAACAAGTTGGTCTTTGGCAATTTTCTCTAAAAGCTTAGCAATTACACTTAACAAAGAAATCGGACGATAGTTATTCATGTCTGTGAAATCATTAGATTTGTGCAATGGAATGATCTTGGCCAATTTCAGCTCGTTTGGGAATATACCAGATGTCAGGCTAATATTGACAATGTGCAGAAGAGGAGCACATAGAGAGTGGATGTTTTCTTTAAGAACAAAGGCCGAGATACCATCATGGCCCGGCGCAGACCCTCCGCGCAGACCCTGGACGTAACGTTCTATGTCAGCGTGTGTGACCGTGTTGAATGTAAAATTCGTGTCAAGTGAGAAGTCAGCGTCGTTTACGACTGGAGCCCCAGCTGAATTTATTGAGTTGGCCAATTTAGAACCTACTGATGTAAAAAAGTTATTGAAATCGTTTGCTATTTTAATCTTAATGTTCGCATTATTCGAAGAACCAGGTAAAACTTTTTCAAATGGGAAATGGTCCTTAGTGCAATTCCTGCCTGATATTTCACTAACTATGCCCCAAAATAATTTTGGATCCCTGTTAGATTCTGAAATTTTACCCCTATAATAATTTTTCTTTGCAATTTTTATGTTTTGATTTAAAGATAGGCGCAGGGCCCTGAATCTATCTAGTAGTAATAAATTAAACGGTTGGGTTTTGATCTTTTTACTTAGCTTGTCTCGTTTTCGAATTAATTTTATGAGATCTACGGTAATCCAAGGCTTTATTTTTTTAAATCTTGTAGAGTGATGTTTGATTGTTTTAGTTGAGGCTTTGATGCAGTTACTCAGTGTCGAACAAAAACATGCTGTGCACTGATTAACCTCGTGATTGCTCATGATTGGACTCCAGTCTGTTTTTGTAATATGTTCAGTTAATGAAGCGTGATCAATGTAGGTGCGAAATTGGTTCTGTGACTGAGTTTCAGTTCCTGTAGGTGTCTGAATGGTGTTAGTGATTGTAAGAGCAGTGCTGTAATGGTCAGTGATATGAGAGTGTATGACAGCAGATTTGACTCGTCTCATATCTTGGAAACGGACAAAAATGTGGTCAATACAAGTAGATGTGTTGTGTGTCACTCTGGTCGGCTTGTCGATGCACTGGACTAGTCCAGCGCCTAGTAAAGTGTTTAAGTAAAGATCCGTTATTGCATCAGTTTTGTGTAAGTCGATGTTAATATCACCCAAAAAGATACAGTTAGTATCTTTACTTATGCGATTATAATAGCATTCCAAACCAGATATAAAATGATCAATTTCACAATCAAAAGTCCTATAAACAGCTAACAGATTGAATGTTTTATTAAAAAGACTGAATTCCAAAGAAATACCAAAAACTCTGTTGATGTTTACTTGTGTTACGGTAGCAGACAGTTGTTTGTTGATGAAAACAATGACTCCGTCATTTTTGTTGTTTTGTGTATCCGTCATTGTACAGTCAAACCCGTCCATGTGACCCACCTCCCCCCCGCTCAACCAACACTCTGATAAGACGATGATATCTAGATTAGCATTCAAAGACTGTAAATACACTGATAAATTGTCAAAATTTTTTTAGAAACTTCTGATGTTCGTGTGAAATATTTTAAGACTACTATTTATTGGGGGTTCATTAAAAAAAATTTCGCTTTCAAAAACATTATCCAGCTCCAAGCAAGAATCGTATTCAAAAGGTGTATTTTCATCTATGTTGCCAATCATCGTCCCGCATAGGCCCCCCTGCCCGTGCCTATCCTGATCACTTAAATAATAAATTAATATTTACATACATAAAATGAAATTATGCAATTATTAATCAAACCATACAAATCTAATCATCGAAAATTACTTGAATTAGATATAATATGAGTTAATACACGAAAAGTTTACTATTAGGATTGCTTTACCTCAGAACACTTAAATACATAAATTTCTTTTGGAACTAAATAAATAAAATTGTTATTGAATAGCTTAAATTAAAATAATGGTATTTTGGTGTAATAAATATTATAAAATAACTAATGGACTTTTCTTGCATCCCTTGCATCTCAATTAAATACTGAATGAATAATTCTACTAATTTTACATGCAAAGAAACATGCTATTACAAAGATTGAACTGAGGTAACAAATAATTTAATGAAATATTTCACTTATTAAACTCCATGCAATTGTTCAACACATGATCTTTAGAGTACTAGATAATTAGTTTTTCTCTCAATAGTAGTGATAAAGGCTGGTAAAAAAAAATAAGTCAACACTTGCAAATAATAAATAAAAGTTAATGAATAATGAAACATATTTATGTTGCAAAATCATGCTTAAAAAAAAAAAAAAAAAAAATGTGAAAGACATAAACATAACATTAACAACGACCTTGATTAAATGAAACATTAAAATAGTGATTCTAAATTTAAATTCAAAGAGCAAAGCTAACTGAACTGAGATCAATAAATATTTTGATAAAAATGAAACTACTTTAGCTTTACCATAGAAAGAAACATAACTGAATACAACATATAAGTTTATCATAAAATTAAAAAATTATAAATTTTTATTTTGTAGTAGATTTGTAGTATATTTTATGCATGCCTAAAATAAATTATGAAAAAAATGGTAGTTTTACCTAATTACTGTTAACATCATCGTATTTATCCAAGTCTGCCTTCTGCTGGATCCGGATGGCGGCTGCTTCCTCGGACAGCTTGACGAGGATCTTGCCATTGACGAATCCCGCGTAGTGCAGCTTCCCTGCCTTTTTCAGTCGTCTGGCCCGCCCCAGGATGGTTTTGTTGAGAGGTGTCAGATGCTCGTTGACGTACACCTTCCCTGGACGAAGGTTTGCGGCGATCTCCCTGGTCTCGATGGTCTTCTTGTTCCTCGCCGCTGACAGCCAGGCGTCCTTCGCTGTTCTCGAGGTGAATTGCACAATGATGGGAGGGTGGTCGTGTTTATCCGAGAACAAACGAAGCCGATGAGCAATGGAGATGAACGCCCTCCTGTATGTAACGCCGATGGCATTGGCTAGCATCTCTAGACAGGTGTAAATGTCTTCTTCCGCAGTTACAGGAATGCCGGTGATCTCGAGGTTGTTGACACGGGTGTACTGCTCGATGTCAGCGAGTTGCATGCGCGTCGTCCGGAGCTCGTCACGAAGCCGCACGTTTTCCTCTTCAAACTTGGTACATCTCTCTTCCAGATGCTGTTGAGACGTCTCCACGGAGTCTGTACGCCGGACTATGGTGTCTAACTGAATTTTAAACTCAGACAGCTGCTGTTGAAGAGCTGATACCCTTTCGTCTGTGTTAGAATTGATTTTAGTTTTTAGGTCATCTAGGGCACTGAGAAACCATGACTTATCTTCACTTGAGTCTTTGTCGAGGGATGACACTGACGAGGCTTCTTCACTGCACCCTTCGCACTTCCACGAACGAGTCTTAGTTTTAGTAAAGCCGCGCACACACGTGGCGTGGAACGTCGACTTGCATGCGGTACACTTGGCGGTAGTCTCACCGGACGAACATAAGACGTCGCACTTTCCGCATTTGCCACTCATGCTGACTCACAGAAATGAAAAACGAGATAAATAATTAAATAAATAACATGTGTTGCAAAGTCTTACATAACCTAAAACAGACGGTAATGTAGGCACTGAGCAGGACTAGGCACGCGTTCAGATAAGGTTGGAACGACGAGATAAGAGGTCCTTCCTCATCGGCGCTCAGACCGCAACTGAAATAATAACCGTAAACTGAATAATACAAACTGATTTCGTTAAATTTACAAAACATTAAGTTAAATAATGTAGCGTAACGTTAAATGATTAATACTCGATATTAATTATGTTTACTTTATTTTTTTAATTAAGAAGATATTTAATCTAAGTGGACGAGCTGTTTCCGGGTTTAGAGAACTCTCTGTAAAGAGAACACGGTTAATTAGGTTCCTCATAGATTGTGATAAAGTTTTCTCTCCCTTTTAGTTTAGGCATAGTTAAAAATAGGAAAAAGTACCGGCTTATCTCTTGCAATACTTGGTAAGATACACGCCAGGCATTGTGTTTAATTTAATGAAGTATATTACAAATTAATTTAGGCCACCAAACTAGCAAAATTATAATGTCTTAGAAGCTCTTTTATTCATGTAAATCATATGTATTCATATTTCAAATAGATTATTTGTATTGTAGTATTTGTATTGTACAGTATATGTTTAGATTTGTATAAACAGGTTAAGTGTAAGAGAGGGCCATGTGGCCCTAACTTTGACTGATTAAATAAATCATTTTTCATTTCCGTTTCCCTGACATAGCTTTGGTATATTGACCGTGGCAACAAACCTACGATTTGGAAATATATTCATAATTCCAACTCTTGTAGCAAAGAAGTAAGCAAATATGAATAAGACAATCGAATCAACCGATCTATAATAGTCAATAAAATATAGATCTGAGACGGCGAGGGAGGCGGCGCCATACATCAGGGATACACCGAGACCCGCTCCCACATCTTTATTTAGCAATTCTCCTGTTATTTATCTGCAATGCTTCTTCTTTATTGGCGTAACTTTGCCAAACCTCGGTTAAACCCGGCAATTGCGGTAACCCCGTGTTAAATCACCAGCTTCGGCTGCTAATTATATCGTTTTACGGTTGTAAATGTAGGTTGGGTAAGGGTCGAGTCGACGAATACTGTGATTGATAAACAAATTGTTTGTTGATGCTCATTATGTATGATAATTGAGATGTTTTTTTAAACCGTAAATATAAAATTAAATGCAACAGATGGTGTAGAAATATTCCTCCTCGCATTGAAAACTGGGCGCTGAGTGGTTATAATGCCCACCTGGTAATCAGGATATTTAAGGGATATCCTGAAAAAGCAAAGAGCTTTTTGATAGTTCAAAACTTAACTCAGCTGCCCTTTATAACTAGGCTTTCAATAAATGGCCCTGGCCAAAGAAGTCGTTATCTTAGCCAAGAACAAAGCTGCACATGGAATATCCCTATATTTACAATAATTGAAAAGATTTTAACTTATAATTGCATGACTGGTGTTTATTATATCGCAAAAGAATTTTGTGTTTCTTAAAAGTCCACATTAACTGATAATAACTTTTGTATTAGTATTGAAAATACTGAATATACTAATATAAGTAGGCTGATATGCTCAGTAATAGCAGTGACTAAAGCTTTTTTTTTGTTGTTTAACGAGGCAACCAATTAATGAGTAAAAATCTTAATCAATTTCAAACACCCATCACAAAGACTCTTGTTTCTACCCAATAAACACCGTTATCAGCGATAAATTAAAACTTATCTCAAACTAATTGTTTCTTAGATTTCATTGGGTATTGACTCTGATACGGGGGTGAGCAGCTCTTTAATTATGTGTTTAATGCCGGTTTTCAAAACCGTATCTTTGTAAAACAGCCAAGGATCAAAGAGGTCTTTGAGCTTCGCCGACCAAGTTTTGAATCAATTAGATAAGAGGTTATCGCAGGTCAAGGTCAAAGGGAGACAAATAGAGAGATACGCGTGTCCTTGTCGGCGAGTCCTTAGAGATGAGACAAACCAAAGATCCTTGGAGGTCGAGGTTATCTTTGACACGAGGCAGAGCCGAAACTGACTCTGAACACTGATCAATCGGGATCTTTGTTGTTTCTACACCACATAAACTCAAGTGGAGATTGTCATTTGTGTTCACAGAGGGACATTACAGTCCTGTCGAAGTGGTGATGGTGTTTTTCAACATCACTACTTTATATCGTCAACCTCGAGAACGGGAATAAGTCTTTAACTAAATTAATCAACTGTGCATTTACTTCCCTGCATTTCCTTGCTTTCCATCCTTTTCTTCCTTTCTTCCATTCCTTTCTGCCCTTTATTTACCACCTTTCCTTTGGACCGTATACTTTGTATGATACCAAAACGTGTCTTGGTGTGTGCTTCATACCAACATTCGTACTCAGCTGGTTCATTCGGTACGAGATTCTAGGATGAAAAATACGTCCAAATTATCGATTTCCTATTTATTTATTTTTTTTTTAGCTACAATGAATATCCAGTTCTGGTTGCTTTTGCTTATTTACTTTTCCATCGTGTAAAAAATATTCATATCAAATGTCAGTATAATTTATGCAACCAGCGAATTTGAAATTATTTCTTCCGATTATTCAAAAATATAATATTTAGAAAATTATAGTTCCCTTCGGTTACTCTGAGGTATTGCTGATATAAATACACCTGACTTTATTTTCAATCAAAGTCAACGTAGTAGGGCATAAAATAATAACATCTATCAAAAGGCTACTATGGGCAGTTGGAGCATTATTAACAAGAATTTAAAATTTTACGCCCATGTTTCATATGGCAGACGCTGTTTAGTAATTGTCACAATCTCAATCCATCATAATTAAAAGTAAAGAAGGGTAAAATATCCTGCCGGGTTCTACCTGGATAATCAAATTAGCTCTGAGGGATTAGGTCTTTTCTTCGCCTGTGACAAATTTGGGTTTACCCTAGACGATTCGATCCGCTCCTTCCCAACGGGTAACACATTCACGTAGGCAAATCAAGTGTTTAACATATTTTCCAGCTGAAATGCTTAATGGTGTAGAAACTTGGTTTTTAATTGCTCTTTTTCTATGCACGAACAATAGTTTATTCCAGCTGTGTGTACGAATCTGCTTGTATCTTGTAACGGAACCTATTGAGTTTTAGGATGTCACTTTTAGATTTAGCTTTAGCTTTAGGACTGTAATTTCAATAAAATGTAGATCATAACTAACTACAATATCTACAATATTTCCTTCGCCCAACGTTTCAAAATGAAGTTTACAGATGTGATTAGTAATATTAGTCTCGATGAAAAAACCCTAAATGTTTTGACATATTTCTTTTTTTATTTAATTTCTTTAAACTTATATAAGGCAATTAATTTTATGTTGCTCAGTTGACACTTTTAATCAATGATAAAAAAAAATGGCAGAACTAAAATATTTGTCCATATAACCAATGGTTGTGTAAATACTGTTTATTCTCTTGTGATCTCGTTGTTTATTTTAGGTAAATCTGTTTGTGCTTTTCAGTTACCAACAATGTCGGTGTCTCAATGATGATACTAATTTAATAACAACAACAAAAAACTTCTAGTTGAAGCTTAAATGGAGTGAAGTACCATTGGCTATAGCCAATAGATGTGTTAACTCTGGGTACTACAGAAATCAATACTGTAAGATAGTTTTACAAAATCTGCATTTCAATTATATTTTGAAAATCATAAAATCCCGCTTTCTTTTAATACATAAACTAATCTAGATGCAATATCTTTTGACGTAATGGAATATTGTAATTTTATGATTTTATTTTACAATTTAATTAAGTAGTAGTAATTAAGTTGTAGTAGTAAGTAATTAATAACATTACTATGTACCAACAAAATGAAATTATCGGATATCACCAATTCATTTCAAACGTTACAGATTTTGACATTGTTTAAGTAATTATTTTACGAAATAAGTAGAGAATAGTATGAAAAAAACAAAACGAATCATCGCCATAGTCAGGTGGTTTATGAAGCATCTACGCCAAATGTAGAATTTAGTGAGATGATCTGTGCAGCTTCGACTATAAGTTCATTTACACCCAGAAGTGTGTGTATCCATATAATCCCCATTCACTATTAATCTTGCAATGTGTCTTTCGTAGTCTGAAGGTGGTAAAACCCTGGTATAAATCTCGAAGACGTCCGCTGTTCAGGGACCGATTAAACTAAGTCCCAAGATTGGAGCTGTTAAGCGTAAGGCAAAGTGTTTTCGGATTTGCGGAGCGCCGGGGGCATCGCTACGGCTCCCCAGACACCCATTGTACAGCATGTGTTACCGATGGAAACATATCTTGCTGCTTTGACCTGTAATAACAGCGGTTTACTTCGTTTTAGGAAAATATACCTTTTGGGTTTGTCTTAACGTTGGTAGAATCATTTTACGTTATGTGACGAAACGGTCCAAACCCCGGTCTTGTTAATCTTACTACACCCTCAAATTTATTTGAGGCAAACACTGAGCACTCGACTACTCTGGCAAGTAAATACTACTTCGATCTGGAGTAGATTGTTTATTCTTTGGTTTAGAATTAATATTCATCCTTCATATAGAAAGACGTTTTTTTAAAATATTTTTTTTATAACATTTTACTTTGTTTTATTTACTTTTCTAAGGAATTGGTTAACATAAGAGAGTAGATTTTTAGCTATGTTATGTATGTTACACAAGTTACTTTTACGAACGTTTGAAATGATTATCGTATAATAACTAGTGAATGTTGGGTTGAAAAAAAAATACACACTTGACATGCATTTGCTAAAGAACTTAGGAAATTTATTATAATCCCCAAAAAGACGGTGATTAAAAACTACTCCATAGGGAAAGCTGCTAAAAATTATACTGATTGTAGTAAAAAAAAAGATTTCCCAATGTTTTGTACATTTTCCCTCCTTTCCCCAACTGTCTGTTGAATCCTTCAAGAATACTCGACACAATCTCCCCACATAAATAAATGTCGAGTCGATGCATCACGAGAATATTATGATAAAATAGACTCGGCACACAGACATCGACGCGGGAACGATCAAATATACCGATGAAAAGCTCGGAAGAAATATCGACTTTATAGGGGACTCAATGGTCTTAAATGGCTACCTTTCGCGCCAAAGGGCCATACATCTGTACGCTATCGACAGCGGGAGAATTAATCACCACATAATCCGGGAATCGAAATCGAGGGAAAACCGCGACTGAAAAATGTATACCGTCGACGGATAAATACCGGGCTTAGTCCTGATGGATGTCTTGCAGATATCGGGCGAACCTATTAATCCGGAAAAGAACAATGAGGATGACATAAAAAAGGCGCTTAATCGACGCGCATCAATCGGACTCAGAAACATTCGGGCGCGACACCGCTCTCCACTTAGGCGCGGAATGCGCTCCGCTACCATTTTTTGACCGGTAAATGGACGAAATGTTTTATATGAGACGCGTCGCGGGCAAATTAAATTTACCGCGGTTGTATAATTGTCGTCTTATCCTACACTAATGAAGGGGATGCTATTAATTTCGCCGTAATTATGATAAGAGTCCTTTTATTGAGGTAGTCGCCATCTCGGTACAGCGGTACAGGAGTGCTATTTCCTTCTGCTAAACGACGCGTTCGACTTAAGTGCTTTCTGAGATAGCCGCGAGTCGACCAGTGTACAGATAGGAGGGCAGCTGTTCAGCTGTTCCTAGGTATTCGGCAGCAGGTACGCTCGGTATTAGCTGATAACGCAATGGTCCAGGTGCACCCTTCGTTGTTGGATATCGACCAATTTAAATTTTACCGCTGATGGCATCGCGTTACTGCAAAGTGGACGATTCAATACCTTAATGAAGAATAATGAACTAGTATTGTGTTGTCGTGGTAGTGTAACTACGCGTTATTTGTAATGTTTATTTCCAACCACACAATGTGCGAGGTGGTGTTAACATTCTGATGCATATAAGTCTTCAGCGCGTGGTAAGAGCGTGAATCTAAAGATCTGGGTTCAGATATGATCAAAATAGGCTCTTCACTGGAGACAATACCAAGACTCAGTATATAAAACATAACGTGATGAACAAGATCAGTCAAAACTGGGAGATAGGCAGAAAAGAGGACCGGACTTCAAAATATGCATATCTTTCTTTGCAGTTATTTTCAACTAAGTTTTACAGTTTCTCTTGCTCAATCCTAGAGATGCCTTTCTTGGCCCCGAAAATGCCAGATATTGAATTCTTTCATAACATATTCAGACGTAGCCCTCAAGGATTTTAAGGGACGTCTCTACCTTCTTACGAAATAATTATTTTCAACTAAATTTTTCAAAACCTTCCCCAGAAATTAAAATTATTCATTGTGTTTAAATGCTGAACATAATTATAAGATTTGCCAGATTGTTGTGCTAAAGGGAAACCAAACGTTCAGGCGTTTCTGGGATTGGTAGTACAAAAGCTGCTCAAAAGTTTTTGGGGTTTTAAGGTAGGGCTGAAGTCAGGATGCCAATTTGACAATGTCGTGTCAAGGAACTCATCTTACGCTGTAAGTCTAATAGTGTAAAGAGAAGCAATCACATACTATCTTTTGGAAATATACCCCCTTAAAATTCCAACACAAATAAAATACAGTATAGTAAAAACTTTTCCCAAATCCCTACATCGGCGCAAGAAACCAAAAACGGTTTATTCAAATCACAAACCATTCTCAAAGGCTTCGGCAGCGAATAAAGTTGGAAAGCAAATCTGAATCAGAGCTGTAGCTCAATTACAGAGGGTAGTCATCCGTTTGTGGCTTCTCATCACGTCTCGGTGTTTGCTGGGGGTTTGATTGATTTCCGAAAACATTTTAATATAGTATCTCGGCGCGCGGCGGGGCGGAGTGCGGGATGCGCCACATGAATATTTCATGATATGTTTAGTGGTGCAGCGACGACGTGCTGATGTGCTGATCTTCTGATTGGTGCTGACTCCACTGATGCTGAGCACTGAGCTGCCCTCATTTCCATGTGATAACTCTGTGTCCTCTCTTACCTCAGCCACAACATCCCCTCCCCCTCACCGCTCACATTCTCCCTTCGCTTATGTAACTCTTCTTTAGGGGTTAATATAGTTCACTCACACCCCTTTGTCTTTGAGTGATTGGAGGTTTTAGGACTTTTCATAAGGAACGTTTAAAATTTAACGTTTTTGTAACTGTATATAAATTGTCTCTCGTAATGAGTAATTTTCTTTATTCAATTATTCAAATCGTTCTAGCTTGTCTAACTGATGAATTACTTGAGAGAGTTCTGTCAGGACTTGATGAGATGAAACTCAAAATTTCCATGAAAACAGTTTATACCACACACTTCCATGTAGTGTCTTTCTGTATGATTGTCATAATTGACTCCTTTATCAGTGATTCTGTATGATGATCACAATTATGAGTGTGTTTCCGTATAAATATCAAAATTAATTAACTCCCTTATGAGGGGGTTCGTTAATAAGTGTGACTTAATTTACTTCCTCGTCCAGCAGCTTTCTGTATATAAGTGCTACGATTGAAGAAAACTAAGCCTTCTGTATGATGGTTCCTACGTCATGACATACATAATAACTGTAGTGAAGTTGGTAAATTTATATTCTTAGCTCAAAAACAATCAAAGCACCACAAATGTTATGTATACACTTTTAACGCCTAAAATGAATAATATTTTACCACAATATTATCACGATAGAAATTAAATTGGCAAAAAACCTGTCTTTAATTGGTACGAGATATACATTATGTTTTCACTACAAGCAAGAAGTATAAGCCACGTTTTTGTAAGGGCTGGGAAAATATGTTCTATCTTTATCGACTTGCTCCTCCCCCATGTTTCCCTGTGGCCCCGAGTCTTTTTTGTTACACGGACAAGGGTAGTTTATTTGAAAGAAAGTTGTTCTAAAGGGCTGTTTGGGCATGGACAGTTTGTTTCACGGATAGTTCGTGACAGTAATTTGTTACGCAACCTGTTTATTTCACAAGTTTTTTTACACTTATTGTTAAAAGTTTCACCTTTTATTTACTATTATCTGCACAGTGCATATGTATATACATTTCCAATCACTATAGAATCCTAGACGCTATGATAAGGTTAGTCTGTGTTGCAAATCTCTTGTTCCTTTACTTAAATTGATGAAGGTATGGGTAAATGAAAGATTAAGCAAAATATCATTGAAGTGGTTGAATTAGATATGAGAATAACGCCATTTTTTTCATTTGATTCATAGTTACGTTGATCAAAGATAGAAGTAGCCTAAATATACAATCATTCCACCAGAATACTCAATTTTAATACTTTTTGTATACAAACGGCTCATGTAATTTTAGCTAGTTGCAATACTGACTATGATAAGTAAGACAAGTAGAGCAAAATGTCTTCAACTAGTATTATTCAAAATTTGATGAGGTTTATTCAAAGTTGATTGTCTATTTTAAGTATTATCAATTTTTTACCAGTATTTTTACATTTCCCGGTTATTACTTACATACATTGAGTATCATTTAGGCCTACCTTAATCAGTAGCCACAGTCAGCGCACTACTATTTGTTTACCATTTTCAAGTCTTCTTTACCACAATTGAGCTTCATATCTTGTAAATACCTAAAAAAAATATTTGAAAGTGTAAATTAAAATTCCATTTCCTACATTTACAATACAATTTTACTACCGAAACTGATCCATAGTTTATGATTATGTTAAGTTTACAATGTGTAAACCCTGGCGAACAGAAAGTCATTCACACTAAAAAAATAAGTTATAACCAGAAACACGTTTAATCGCAACCCTTGTTGAAACACGTGATGTTCCCGTAGGAGGGTGGGAACGGAAGCGTGTTCCCTCGGGACTCCCTGGCGGAAACCGGGACCTCGGGGACTCCTGTGGTCCTGACGTGTTGGATTGGTATTAATGTTTCTCAACAGACAGATTACCAAGCCGATGGATATAAATGACGTGGTCAGAGTTGTGCAACTTGTATACAATCCGACCAACTAATCAGCTAACCAGCTACCAGCTCACCCCACGAGGTTGTGAGTTAATTGGTGTACAATGGTGAGTTCGGTTGAAACTGTTTTGTTCCAAGATTGATTGTGTTATTAATTAAGTTCTTCTTTGCATTTTTTATGTGAATTGTCAGGTTAGTGGATAATTGTTCTTATTAGGTGATTTAATCTATTAAAGTGATTCTGAGCCTTTGACGTGATTCTATTTAACTCATTGACCATCCCCTTACCAGACAAATAGTCTTAGCATACCCATTGTATATTCGAATACACATAGTATAAATACATTACTATTTACAGTCGTTATCCGAACGCTGTGTTTATGTCACACATGCTGAATGTTTACAGCTGTTACCTTACTACCGATCTACGAAATTTTGTATAATTTATTTTGCCAATCGACTGTAAGCATTTCCTAAACGTATTCTAAATATTTAACAGCCAATATTTTCCACTGCTGAACACTTTCCTCTTCAGTTTTTATCATCTTGTCCAGTTAAAGTCTGCGCTTATTTCGGCCATCTAAAGGTTTCGTCGGTGATGTTGCCAGTGGGCTGAGGAAGACGCGAGATTCCTACGCGAAACGTTGCTTCACGTTATCTTTATTGTCTTTATTTATGGGACGACAGAAGGGTCCGGCGTGGAGCTTCCACCGAACTTTGGAGCGACCACTTTTACAATGATTCTCGTTTCGGGGGATTTTTATTTACGACATAAGTGCTGTTATCAGACCCAGTGTTTATCGTTTGTATCAGAATTTCTGTGTAGAATCAATTAGGAAGGCATCTAGGTGTTCAGCCTACGCTCTCTTATCGCAGGACGGTTTTACATGGGACATCCCCGTTCTGGGAACATCCAATGGAATTTAGTATTTTAGAAGATGGGTTTGAACATATCACATGAGGAGTAATTTCTGGAATCGGAGATAGATGAAAATGGGCGACGTTTGGCTTAGCTATCTAAACACACATTATGAAATACTCAAATAAAATCCCTTTTGGTGAACTTTACTTTCCTATACTTACATACCAAATTTTCAGAGAAACTACAATTTTTAGGAAATATTGGTGTTAAAACATCCCCCGACCACCAAAAAAGTGGTCTTCAAAGTTATGCCTGAATACATTTTTTTCTTTAATAGTGATTTCCCACAAAATAATGGAATCCAGGATTTTTACAACAGAAACTTGAATTATATTGATTGCAATTTAGTATGTTATGACTCTTTCACCTATAAACAAAAATGTACAACCCTCATCTCTCTTAAAATTATGACTTAAACGAAAATTTTTGTGATTTCACAAAAAATATCATAGTTACTTAAACAGCTCATCCATTATAGGGGTTTTGACAAGCTAATGGGAGAAAGCATCAACGTATACTATAAACCATACTATGTATATCGATGGGAGAAAAATGTGTCAGTTTGCTGGTACAGTTTATTTTTATACGACACAATGTCATACATCTACAGTTTTCTGCATTTCCACTTCTCTAGGGCAATTAACAAATAGTGTTGTTTTGCGGGAACGGTGCGAGCTCAAGTCTTGAACTTCATAATGTCTAACATCAACACCTCTAGTTGTAGAGATTGGTTTGCAATAACCGCAATCCTTTCTCGTAATAGTAATGGAACTGTTAACCTTTGTGCTTGGAGACGTCTGATAACCACTTTGCTACCAAGTATCCAACTACGCTTCAAGTAAAACAACCTTCATGCACAAATATATACCCAAAGCTCATAACAAAAATTATAAACTCAGACTATCGTTTAAAAAATACATGTCACTACACTTAGACACCATCTCAACACGACATTTCCTACTTATTCTCCGCCGTGTACCTATTATCCTCGGCGTTTCGCACACTTGCTAACCCCTATGAGAGTAATTCCTACATTGTAGAGTACAAGACACGTGTGCTCCTACAACAACGACGTCGTAACATTACGACATCAGCTAGCAGCGTCGTTCCCGCCATGTGCTACATATGTACCCGCCATTTTGGAACCCCTGCGTGCTAGCTGCAGCCCCCCGTCGTGCGTTTTTGCTATCACAAAAGGACGGCAACATTTAGGTAATGCGCTGGGGTTATGATTGGTCGACTAATGTATTGACCGCAGCAGAAATGTGCCACTAGGTCTGATTAAGCATGTGGGGTCGATACAAAGGCTGTAGGAACCAGTTGTCAGCGTTGTTTGGAGGGTAAGGGTACAAGCGATTGATTGTCGCAATGAAATATGACTGTAATTGAATTTGAGACAATAAGAGTACACTTGGGGATTTCGAAAAGGAAACGTTCATATTGATTTAATTTGCTTTATTTCGTGCAGTGCATTTGGATTGCAACATAGAGTATTAGCTTAATAGGGTTATATAGGGTTAGCTTAATTGAAGTAAAAGACAAGATTGACCTTATTTGGCCAAGAGCCACAATCAAACTTGTCTGTAATAACAAAAGGGAGTTTTCTGTTATACCGACCGCACAAAGATAGGTTAGGCTAGAATATGTTATCTTGAGCTATATGTTCTTTAAAAATATATTTTCAATTTAATATTTTTTTGGTTACCTTAACTTACCTAACCTGGTGTGGTCAATATTACAGAAGTCCTCGAAAAAAATAATCCATGACTGCATCAGTTTCAAGTGAACATTAAAATTTGAAGACCGCACCTGTCAATTGTAAAACCTGTAAAATTGCATTGTGAAACTAGTATTCATATAAACAGTTGACCGTTTGTTGATTTACTATATCAAGCATGTGAGTTAAAAGGATAATTCTTCTGGGCACTAACTACAATCGGCATTCTTCATTAACTGTAGTTTTCTTTCAAGCAATTATGGTACAACAGTTTCTTCCAAAACCCCATTAAGGTCCTTTTTCAGATGCACATTTTCTGGTAGGAGGTTTCTTAGCTCAATAATACTGGTTAACAAATAAATGCATTTGTTATTTGTTTAGAAATGTAAAATGCGTTACACAAACATAAATTATTTTAAATTGAAATAAAAATAAGTAAACGCGTACCAATAAACCCTACTTTCGAATGTGACATGAACTGAATTTCATCTGGAACGAACGTGTTCAAACGCATAAAATACTGCAAATAATTTTTACATGGCAGGAATCACGAAATAGGTACACACAAATTTTGTGTTTATATTTCATGGTGAATTAAACCAATCCCCAATTGCAACTGTGACATTCTCAAACGGAAATTCATCAGGGAGTGACGTGTTAATGCCGAGACGATGTGATCATCAGCGCGGCGTGTTACATCATGAGATGTCGCCCGTCTCACATGAGATGGTCATTTGTCTGATGTCCAACCAGGGAAATCTTTAGCCCGAGTCCCAAAACTCTGCCACAAAACTTCCCTACCCCGCGAGACTCAAAATAAATTGCCAAGCCGAGTGACATCTCCCGTTTATTGGTGTGTTTTTGTATAATATTGTGTATTTATATAGAGTTTGAAATCTGTTATGATATGCGACTGTTAATAAGGGGTTTTGTTTTAATTATTTATGCATTAAAATTATTTATTTCAAAGCGAAGAGAGGATTTGTTCTTTTTACGTTTTTTTTTTGTAAAGGACGAATTATATTGAATAGCCTCATTAATTTACTATTATTAGCCAAATCACCAATGTCATCTGGGTCCAGATTAGACCTCACTCGATTTCAAGTGGGAAACCTTAACCTTAAGTTTTTAAGGTGCAGTCTAACGTCTTGGCTACCTGGAATAAAATATGCAGGGTAAGGGAATTGCCTTTTACCTGATTTGATTTTCACCAAAATATTCCCTTAAAACTATCAGATTTATTTCAAATTTTAAATAACAAGACTTTTAATGAGTGATAAAGTTTGTTTTTACAGTGAAGGCAATAAAGTGTGTTCTTTATTTTAATGTCAAGTTAATATTAAGAGTTTAATATTATTGATATTAGGAGTTTGCAATAAACTAATTTACCAAACTTGATCAAATATATCAGTTAATTTATCCTCTATAAATATAACACAAGACTTGTTAATGTACCGTTATTTCTTCCTTCTTTGCCATTAGGCGTACAGCAACGCTTTAATGTACTAAATTATTTGGTTTTAAGCTCTAATAGTTTGGAAAGTAATTGTAAAACATTATGTTTTGGAAGGTCAAAAATGGGGAAAATAAATTTCTACCTGATAAAATGCCTAATGAAACCATGTTCTCAAATTCCGACCATGCTGGTTTGCAAACTTGTGTGAGTAAATGAGTGTTTATATGTTTATACCGAATTTCATCGAAATTGGACGATTTTTACTCGAGTTATCGCAATAAATTGCAGTTATTGATCACGCTCTTCACAGTGCAGTTTAGTAGACCAGTAATAACGATTTGCATACTAAAACAATAATACACCCTCATCAAAAGAACAAAATTGTATAAAAAGATAAAGAACAACCAATATATAGAGAATATATGTAGAGCTAAACAAAATACAAACGATAGCTCATTTTAATGTATTTTAACATGTTCCTCCCTGATGAATTTCAGTTGAAATTTTGATATATTCTTTTTAATAGCCTATCTATTTAATGGCCTAATCTATTTAAATTTGCCTCGTAATGTAAACCTTATTTGTTTGTGGAAATATTGTATTTTTCTCACAAAGCTAAATTCAGTTTGTTTCTTTAAATGTCTTTTAAAATTGAAAATGTAAAAAAATGAAAGATATAAGTAGATACCCGTGTGGTTGTTACGTAGATATTCGAAATATAAAAAACTTAAATTACGATTTACTGTTAAAATGTGTATTTGTCTATTGATGTAAAATGCTAAATACTTTTGTTGTAACGAGTTAAAATACGTTTATGAGGAAAAAAGGTACATTAAAGTTTACGTTTTTTAACCTAAAAAAAGGCTCTATCCACCTGTACGTAAGCCGGGTAGTTATTATTATTATATTTTACTACATTATAATTTAATTTTGTAATGGCATAATGCCAATGTTTATTTTTCAAATATCAAACGAAAAGATCAAATAGAAAATCCACGCGACTTTTTTAACAAAGCTGTTTGAAATGTCCGTTTTAAAGACTTTGAATAAAATAGCGATCGAGCGCTAAAAACCTATCAACCCGGCAGAAGTTAACTGCAAAGTCGAACAATTTAAACCCCCCGGCTGTCATTAAAGTGATCTACATCGGGGAGAACTTATTTAATATTGTACAGATGTCGTAAGAAAGGGTTCCGACAACACATGCCCGGCACAATTAACTTTCGGATTAACATAGTTCGTTTATGCAGTTATTGGCTGACAATTTGTTGATCCCGGTCCTTAGAACCCTAGCCCTTCGCCCCGGTGCATTGTGGGTCGTCCCTGGTCGACATCTGTGACCATTCATATGCATCTCGGCTCCGCCCCGGCGAATTAAATGCTATTTATTACTCGCCTAGCCCAGCGATAAATGTTTATTAACACGATCAATTTTACTAATGGAGGCGCTATGGCTATTAGTAAATTGCTGGAATTGATGTACTAAGTCCACGGATTACGTGGTGGGCGATTGTTATTGCGTCGCATATTTTTATTTAAGTAGTCGACCAGCTGTGGATATATGATAACTGTTGTATGATGACGCAGATTTAGATCGGGGTTCAGGACTGGAAGAAGTTGAAACTTCTATTCCAATTTTCGATGTGCACAAGATCGCTAAATTGCTCGATTTTAAGTACAGTGTAAGTTGGTGTGTCCATTTATTTTAAATTTTACGAGGAATTACGTTTTTAGTTAATTAAAAATAAAAAGCAAGATGTACGATGACAAATCGGCAAGATCTAAATGAATTTATATTTTCTACAATAGTTTGCAAAGATACGTAGCTTATTTTAAATGTGTATTTGTTTTTCTTTTGTTCTATGGGAAGTTAATATATATGAAAATAATTAATTAGTTATAATAATTTCATCCTAAGGTTCTTATACAGCATGTAATTGAGAAACAAAACGAACTAATATTGTATTGGTTAATTTAAGTCCACAAAAGGTTCTTCTTTGAATCGAACACAAATAATACTAGCAAAAATCTGAAAGATTGCACAAAAGACTTAATTTATAATTTTAATAAAATAATTGTCGCTCCTAAATTACCTGCTACATGTTCATAGAGTTAAAAAATACATACACAAGAGGTGCCAATTCTGTTAGGTTGTTATTGAAACATTTATAAAACATAAAGATTCGTCATTTTACACTAAACAAATTACGAATTGATAACTACTAAGAAATTTAATCAAAGCTAATCAAATTTTCAAAATATATTACTAACCACTCGCGTATTATAAAAATAGTGTAGACACACATGATTGACGGGGGACATAAAGCATTTGTGAGAAGATTAATTTGCAACCCCGGCGTACATTAGCTACCCTTAGATAACACTAGTCCTGGGGGACGTCACATGTGGTTCGTACAAAGATTGCATTGGGTCCTCTACACAATATAGTGTTATGTGCTCGCCTCTGGTACAGAATACCAATGTGTACCACCCCCTAGCCCACTACACCCTACTGCATGGCGAGAATCTATTGACACCCTGGCTGTTATGTTGGTTACTGTTGATTTGTATTTGGAAATTCGGGAATTATTTGCAATCATACAAAATAATTGCACAGTAATGGGTTTTTATTTTGCGTGTGAGTTCCTGCAGTTTTTTTAAAGTTTTTTTTAGGGACCATCCAAACCCAAGTATGTTACTAAGTAAAATAGACTATTTATCAGACAACGTAATGAATTAATTAATTTGTTTAAGACCTTATACTACACTTCTGCTTATCTGCATACCCCTCTTGAACTGGCGAGGCGATTTGCACGGAATTCAGCCCAGTCATAGTTACCAACTATGGGAAGGTATAAATCGGAAATGGTATAAACCGAACCGCAAGACTTTTTCCTTACGCGAACTTTACCTTTTATAGAGATGTAAGTTGATGGTTGCCATAACATTTTTCTCAAGATAACAATAAAAAGGTAAATGAGAGTCGTAACATATGTCTACGTGTACAAGGACATTACAAACGTAAAACAAAAGGAAAGAACGATCGGATGTATACCGTTGACCATAATACTACTACAACATGGAAAACCAATTAGAGATAATCGTACAAAGCTCTAATTGTACTAATCTATCACTAGATTGCATACAAAAGGTCATGATACCAGAAAACGTAACGGTATTATTTGATTTAGCGGAAAAATTTAGAACAAACAGACATATTCAAAGATTAAAGATTTAACAGTTAGCAGAGTAACATAAAGTAGCGATTATCATCTGCTACTGCTACCACACGCATTATTACCATGCAAAACATAATAATCCTAATCCAATTAAAATAGTACATTCTGACAATGATGTCCAATTTGTAAACGAGACGAGTTTGTTGTTTTATTTAATAAACACGCTAATTACCTTTTTATTTCCTCCTGCGCCGCTCTTGTACTACGAGTATCATATGAAAATGTTCGACAGCTGAAACAGGGTTTACATTTCAAACCCACGATCAAACTCGCCGCCCCAAGGGTAATTTTTGTTATCCGCGCATGGACATGATAAACTGAAGCAATGCGCTGATGGGAGTGGGAAAGTGCGTTCCTCAAACAACATCGGTGTTACCGATTTTTAGGATTTGTCATTTGAGCGAACAAGATCGCCCTACAAAGCCCAAGGGTCATTCTACATTCTGTTCTAAATTGTATGAAACAAACACGCGAACATGAACACACCTTTGTTACCAAGGGCCCGACGGGAGTCGAACATGTCGAAAAATAAAAACATCGGAGAACCGTGTACACTGTACAGGCTTCGATGAACCGTTCGTGCTATATCCACTAGCTATACCCTCAAATTCGAATGAGTTGAGAAAATAAATTTATATTGATAATTTAGGCTGCTTCTCCCTTATAATTTGTCAGAGAGCTCTTCAAATAGGGATAGACATTATTTTTGTTATACCTTTAAACATAATACACTGTTGTCGTTCATGATTGTTTATGAGAGGAGCATTTTTGAAGGATGCCTTGCTCTAGTTTCTAAACAATTGACAGTAACGATATGAGGCCAGTTGGTTACACTGTATTTTCAACCACAGGGAAACTGTAGACTACTAATGGTAGACAGTTGTCTGATGAAAATTGATCGTAACATTTGTTAGTAACAGCAATTAAATTGTAAGGAAATTTTGCAGCGTTGCATTTAATCTAAATTTGGCAGATCATAATTTTATACTAAACCCTATAATTTGTTGTTAACAATTAAGTTAACGTGTGTCTCGTCCCCCTGATGTCTGAATCCCATTGACCATTATTGGAACTATATTTAACACTTTTAGACAGTTCTTGAATCCGATTATAAAAAGTCCATTAGTAACATGATTAAAATTGCTATGAGGTTATTATACTAATCCAAACAGAGAACAATCGCAGCGTTAATCTATTCCTCTAAAAGCCCTGAAAATAGAATCCACCAACTCAAGGAGAAATTAGTCTAGATTTTGTTTACCAAAACCAATTAGCTTCATGGTTTTCAAATCAAATTGATGAAGTATTAAGTGAACATAAAACTCGTCCTTCCAGGCCAATTACTAAACCAGCATCAGCGTAAAAGCGACCAGGACGCGATAGCGGTTTATGTCAGCGGTGACCCTGTTTAATCATTTAATCACGGCTGCAAGGAGTCACTGATAGACCAGCTGATTGGTTATCAACAGCTGATTGGCCTAATGAAATGAGACCCCGCCCATCAGTCACTGAGTGATTGGCCGCAAATTGAAATTTCTATTAAACGAAGAGTGTTTGGTGTAGATAAGGGTGATCCTTATCCACTGTTGCACCCTTACACTTCAATTATGTGAGGGCGACCACAGGACGACGCTCCGGCGACGATTTGATTATCTGCGTCATCGGCCCTCTTTTGCCGATAATGCAATTCAGGCTAGTTTCTCATGTAATAACCACAGGAAATAAAAGTAATCTTTGGTTTGTATAAACATTTATAAACATCTATTAACACCACGTTACTTTGGTAAGAGGCCCATTAGTAAAGGACGTGCTGCTGTTATATGGATTCAGTAAAAATAAGTCTACAATTGATGCTATGTTCTCCCTGATTTCCCATGTAGGCTACATGAAAAAGTTGATTGCTCTGAAGAAGTACTTGGATTATTTTACGACATTAAGACTTTTGATTGCCTAAATCACTCGATCCTAAGATTAAAACTACAAAGATTGGGAATAGTAAACGCCCCTCTAAATTGGATAATTTAATTTCTCGAGAACAGATCTCGGTTTGTAACCATAAATAGCTTAGGTGATGATATGGAAATTTCCGCAAGTCTTCAAACGCAACCATTAAATACCTAATTATAACACCAGGCAATAAAACAACGTACACTTGAATTGTCAACGAACATCATCGGTAATAGCTGAACCACATCACTCAGCAAGTAAAATATTAAATAAACTGCCAGAGAAATAATAAGCTGCCAAGACAAAAACATATTCAAGATAAGGCTAAAAAAAACTTAATAGAAAAATAGAAAAGGCCCACTACAAATTGGAAGAATTGTTTTAAAATTGAGAGAAGATAGGCCCTACCTGAAATATCTTTGACGATCACGGCTGGAAAGCTACTAGTGGGATCATCAATACAAGTAAGAAAGTAAGTCACTGTACGTGTTGTGATCCCTGTTAATGTTAACTATTGCTATACGTTGTGTTTTGGAGGTGTGGTGAGAGGTCTATTTGTACAAGACTTGCTGCTGTTATAAACGTCACTGTACGTGTTGTGATCTTGTTGAATTCTCCCTGTTAGTGTAGACTATTGCTATACGTTGTGTTATATGGAGGTTTGGTGAGAGGTCCACTTGTACAGGACGTGCTGCTGTTGTAAACGTCACTATACGTGTTGTGATCTTGTTGTATTCTCACTGTTAATGTAGACTATTGCTTATGTTGTGTTATGGAGGTGTGGTGAGAGGTCCATTTGTACAGGACGTGCTGCTGTTATAAACGTCACTGTACGTGTTGTGATCTTGTTGTATTCTCCCTGTTAATGTAGACTATTGCTATACGTTGTGTTATGGAGGTGTGGTGAGAGCTCTATTTGTACAGGACGTGCTGCTGTTATAAACGTCACTGTACGTGTTGTGATCTTGTATTCTCCCTGTTAATGTAGACTATTGCTATACGTTGTGTTATATGGAGGTGTGGTGAGAGGTCCATTTGTACAGAACGTGCTGCTGTTGTAAACGTCACTATACGTGTTGTGATCTTGTTGTATTCTCACTGTTAATGTAGACTATTGCTTATGTTGTGTTATGGAGGTGTGGTGAGAGGTCCATTTGAACAGGACGTGCTGCTGTTATAAACGTCACTATACGTGTTGTGATCTTGTTGTATTCTCACTGTTAATGTAGACGATTGCTATACGTGGTGTTATGGAGGTGTGGTGAGAGGTCCATTTGTACAGGACGTGCCGCTGTTATAAACGTCACTGTACGTGTTGTGATCTTGTATTCTCCCTGTTGATGTAGACTATTGCTTATGTTGTGTTATATGGAGGTGTGGTGAGAGGTCCATTTGTACAGGACGTGCTGCTGATATAAACGTCACTGTACGTGTTGTGATCTTGTTATATTCTCCCTGGTAAAGTAGACTTTTGCTATACGTTGTGTTATGGAGGTGTGGTGAGAGGTCCATTTGTACAGAACGTGCTGCTGTTATAAACGTCACTGTACGTGTTGTGATCTTGTTATATTCTCCCTGGTAATGTAGACTATTGCTATACGTTGTGTTATATGGAGGTGTGGTGAGAGGTCCATTTGTACAGAACGTGCTGCTGATATAAACGTCACTGTACGTGTTGTGATCTTGTTATATTCTCCCTGGTAGTGTAGACTATTGCTATACGTTGTGTTATATGGAGGTGTGGTGAGAGGTCCATTTGTACAGGACGTGCTGCTGATATAAACATCACTGTACGTGTTGTGATCTTGTTATATTCTCCCTGGTAAAGTAGACTTTTGCTATACGTTGTGTTATGGAGGTGTGGTGAGAGATCCATTTGTACAGAACGTGCTGCTGTTATAAACGTCACTGTACGTGTTGTGATCTTGTTATATTCTCCCTGGTAATGTAGACTATTGCTATACGTTGTGTTATATGGAGGTGTGGTGAGAGGTCCATTTGTACAGAACGTGCTGCTGATATAAACGTCAGTGTACGTGTTGTGACCTTGTTATATTCTTCCTGGTAATGTAGACTATTGCTATACGTTGTGTTATGGAGGTGTGGTGAGAGGTCCATTTGTACAGAACGTGCTGCTGATATAAACGTCACTGTACGTGTTGTGATCTTGTTATATTCTCCCTGGTAATGTAGACTATTGCTATACGTTGTGTTATATGGAGGTGTGGTGAGAGGTCCATTTGTACAGATCGTGCTGCTGATATAAACGTCAGTGTACGTGTTGTGACCTTGTTATATTCTTCCTGGTAATGTAGACTATTGCTATACGTTGTGTTATATGGAGGTGTGGTGAGAGGTCCATTTGTACAGAACGTGCTGCTGTTGTAAACGTCACTGTACGTGTTGTGACCTTGTTATATTCTTCCTGGTAATGTAGACTATTGCTATACGTTGTGTTATGGAGGTGTGGTGAGAGGTCCATTTGTACAGAACGTGCTGCTGTTGTAAACGTCACTGTACGTGTTGTGACCTTGTTATATTCTTCCTGGTAATGTAGACTATTGCTATACGTTGTGTTATGGAGGTGTGGTGAGAGGTCCATTTGTACAGGACGTGCTGCTGTTGTAAACGTCACTGTACGTGTTGTGATCTTGTGTTCTCCCTGGTAATGTAGACTATTGCTATACGTTGTGTTATGGAGGTGTGGTGAGAGGTCCATTTGTACAGGACGTGCTGCTGTTATAAACGTCACTGTACGTGTTGTGATCTTGTTATATTCTCCCTGGTAATGTAGACTATTGCTATACGTTGTGTTATGGAGTTGTGGTGAGAGGTCCATTTGTACAGGACGTGCTGCTGTTGTAAACGTCACTGTACGTGTTGTGATCTTGTTATATTCTCCCTGGTAATGTAGACTATTGCTATACGTTGCGTTATGGAGGTGTGGTGAGAGGTCCATTTGTACAGGACGTGCTGCTGTTGTAAACGTCACTGTACGTGTTGTGATCTTGTTATATTCTCCCTGGTAATGTAGACTATTGCTATACGTTGCGTTATGGAGGTGTGGTGAGAGGTCCATTTGTACAGGACGTGCTGCTGTTGTAAACGTCACTGTACGTGTTGCGATCTTGTTATATTCTCCCTGGTACTGTAGACTATTGCTATACGTTGTGTTATGGAGGTGTGGTGAGAGGTCCATTTGTACAGGACGTGCTGCTGTTATAAACGTCACTGTACGTGTTGTGATCTTGTGTTCTCCCTGGTAATGTAGACTATTGCTATACGTTGTGTTATGGAGGTGTGGTGAGAGGTCCAATTGTACAGGACGTGCTGCTGTTATAAACGTCACTGTACGTGTTGTGATCTTGTGTTCTCCCTGTTAATGTAGACTATTGCTATACGTTGTGTTATGGAGGTGTGGTGAGAGGTCCATTTGTACAGGATGTGCTGCTGTTATAAACGTCACTGTACGTGTTGTGATCTTGTTATATTCTCCCTGTTAATGTAGACTATTGTTATACGTTGTGTTATGTTGTGGTGAGAGGTCCATTTGTACAGGACGTGCTGCTGTTATAAACGTCACTGTACGTGTTGTGATCTTATTGTGTTCTCCCTGGTAATGTAGACTATTGCTATACGTTGTGTTTTGGAGGTGTGGTGAGAGGTCCATTTGTACAAGACGTGCTGATGTTATAAACGTCACTGTACGTGTTGTGATCTTGTTGTGTTCTCCCTGGTAATGTAGACTATTGCTATACGTTGTGTTATGGAGGTGTGGTGAGAGGTCCATTTGTACAGGACGTGCCGCTGTTATAAACGTCACTGTACGTGTTGTGATCTTGTTGTGTTCTCCCTGGTAATGTAGACTATTGCTATACGTTGTGTTATGGAGGTGTGGTGAGAGGTCCGTTTGTACAGGACGTGCTACTGTTATAAACGTCACTGTACGTGTTGTGATCTTATTGTGTTCTCCCTGGTAATGTAGACTATTGCTATACGTTGTGTTTTGGAGGTGTGGTGAGAGGTCCATTTGTACAAGACGTGCTGATGTTATAAACGTCACTGTACGTGTTGTGATCTTGTTGTGTTCTCCCTGGTAATGTAGACTATTGCTATACGTTGTGTTATGGAGGTGTGGTGAGAGGTCCATTTGTACAGGACGTGCCGCTGTTAGAAACGTCACTGTACGTGTTGTGATCTTGCGTTCTCCCTGTTAATGTAGACTATTGCTATACGTTGTGTTATAGAGGTGTGGTGAGAGGTCCATTTGTACAGGACGTGCTGCTGTTGTAAATTTCGCTGTACGTGTTACAGCTTCTTCTGTTTTTCTTCTGTCTTCTTACTTTTGTCGGGATCAAATTTTTGTTCTTCAAGTAACCTTTATTACTTTCCTATGAAATTTTAAGTGATTTTCATATTGTTTGCGCTACGTTTTTAATGTAGAGCTTTTGTTTATGAACCTCAATATTATCAATATCAGGATATAGGTTTGCATAATCATAAGTAAACATTTTTAAATTCCTTCTATTTATGTATTCAAATGTGAACGCATGAATTAAACTTCAATATACAATATTTTGTTTATCCCATACATAAGTTACACAAATTTTTCATTCTAACCATAAATATTCCCACAAAACTCCACTTGTTGTAAGTAACACATCCATCCAAAATATAAAACAGAGAACACAGGAATAGCGTGATACAAATGCTATTTGAGAAACCGGCGAGAATGGACCAAAGGATTGGTGGGGTCAGATACATAATGTAACAGGCAGTGTGTATCCTAGCCAAGGTAGCCGTCCATGAACAGTGTCCAACGTGTAGGCTGATCCGACACAGCTATTGCATTATGGATTTGTCACACTCACCCTCTTGCGGCGATTTAGGAACTCAGAAGACAATCTGGGGCTGAAATTGAGATAAACTCGGAGAAAACTGTCCGACTGGAAACAGACAAAATATTGTTTGCTACAAGCGTTCCGAGTGTTCGATGTGAGTACGATGAGTGGTGTAGTTTTAATACTTTATAAAAAACTGCGTGTAGTGTCATAACGAGTATGAGTGAAATCTTTAAACTAACGTGAAAGTTGAAATATTTATAAAAAGTCGAGATATAAATTTAAAATGAGATACTAGTTACTATTTTGCACCAATAACTAACATTATTCTAAATTTGTGTATATTTAACCACTAAACAAGTGTCCTCGAATTCAAGAATATAATTTCCAAGAAATATACGAAATGTTAATTTGTTTTAGTGTAGGGGTTACAAATAAATTTCAACATGTCTTTTAATAATTATCGATTTTATTATTGCTTTTTGACAATTTTAGCGTAGCAAGTGTTATGTAATTATTCCATTCTAATATTTTATAACCACAATTATATCCAAACATGTACTCGTACAAGACGGTAAATATATATATATTGGGCAATATAACGGCAAACAATATAGACTAGCTACGTCGGTCATCATTAATCCAATCGTGGTCTTTACGATCACTTGACTAGCCGAAATCATCCTACGTTTTACATGTATTTACCGTCTTGAAAATGTTAAGTATGTAACAGTATGCTCAGAAGTGTTAGTATATTATATCGTGATCCATTCGTTTAATAACACATTTCCCTGAAACGCGAATCAAGGATATTTCTGGGCTATGCATGCGTATCTATCACCAAAATATAATTAAAATTTTAACGTCACCTAAGTGTATATTAAATAAGGATTGTGCAGAGAAACAAAAAAACTAAATTTTAATGTGAGGTGCAGTTTTTAGATCTTATGTAGTTAACACCTGTTTATAATTCTTCATAAAGTTTAAAAGTTATGCATTTTCACTTTTTAAATTTCGATATATGCTTGTTCGTGTTTGAATGCTCCTGGTACCCAACAAATTAACTTAAAACAAACCATCATGTGATTCAAAAACCCCAACGATTCTATCCATTAGAACTTAATTCAATAACTGAACAGTACACATAATTGAGGACCCCTGGACCAGGGTGCACTTTTAATAGACACATTTCCCCTAACATCCCGTCATTACTCGAACTGAAAGTAAACACTCGGTTGTGAAGATAAGGGCATGATGAATCCCAAGGGTAGTTGGCTGTTTACACATTACATTCAATAAGACGTCAGGGGCTGCTTATCAGTTGCTATCAGAAGGGAGGCTGCAGTTGGGGTGAATACTGAACAATCGTTGATTGAAAGGGTACAATCACACTCACATGAGTATCACGATCGGTATTCATTATGTGTGTGTGAGTAGGAGAGACATAGTTACTTTGAATGTGTGGTTAAGAGTGGCGCAACGGTGTCCCTCAAGGTGCATCGGTGGCGTCTCTCTTTTTTCAATGGATGGCAACATAGAATAAACACAATATTTAGAAGATGAGTCTTATATAATTTGAATGCCTTGGGTATTTGTAAGCCTCTTGTTATATTAGAAGCATTCAAGTCAAAAAAACCGAATTTAGTTGTACACTTTTATTTGTAAGCGTTTGTTTTATTACGAAAGAGAAGAGTGTACAATGTAAAATATATTCAGAAAATTGGAGGGGGGAATATATGGCATTAGCGCATTTGAATATGACCGGAGATATAAACACATCAAATTATGCTCCGGATTTTAAAATTGAAAGCAACAAATCTTTTTATAACGAGGGTATTTAAATTGTAACCGTTGACATTACGGTTGCTATGTTTGCCAACTAATGTTGAAATAAAACACGAACAAATTTGTGTCTTAATAAGTCAGTCAATTCTCGGATGAATTTGCGAGAGAAGTTACTTCATCGTTCCTCATGGTAAATCGATAGTATGTATCCTATTCTGTATGTACAACATTTTTACCAACCTTTTTCTTATTTTGCAATTTTATTGATACTAATTCAAAATGAGGTCTAGGTTAGTTGTTCATCTTGTACTACAGGTACTACAGGTGTTTGTTCGTAACTGATACTAAGACTTTTCATTGTTCCCCAATATGACTTGAACTTCAGGTAATTTCACTATTTTTGTCTGCATTTCGTGAAAGGCATAATTTCAACTGTCATATCTATGGTGGCTAGATTTGGGGTGAATACTGAATCACCAAAGAAGTACAATCACAATCACAAGACTCGATCGCATATTAATTTGCATCACGTGTGAGCGAGCGATGCGCGACATGTGCCAATGAAGTTGAGGGGTGTCGCACATACCCTACTACTGTAGTAACACTACTGTACTAGGGGTGAAGCAGCTGACACATGTAGTCTAGGGGAATTGTCATGGCATCGAAATTCATAATATTGTATCACATTTAAGTGGCATAACACAGAATTATTTGTCGATGATTTGGATTCCATGTCATATAACTCAGAAATAGGGTCCCGTGTGCAATGCTCGTGTTTAACTGTGTAAACACAGAAAATAAATCTCCGTTTTGCAGCTAGTTTTGTACTTCTAAATTTCAGGCACAAGTTGTAAATTGACAAATTACAAATCACTTTTAGTTATATAAAATTGCCAGCCCGGTGGCTTGAGGCGGACGCTGTATTATATACGAGTATTTCCATCTAGAAAACAAGAACGTTTTTTCATCTCAGGCATAAAAGGATTATTACATATCAATTAGCTTTTTGATTAGTTTGAAAAAGGTTTCTAGTTGAATTTTTATTAAAAAAATAAAATTAATTATGACAAGCCCTAAATACAATTCTAAGTGATTGGCAACAGCTAAAGCTTTCAAAAGTTTTACCTTTTTAAAAAGATCTTTTAAAAGATTAAGTAAAATATGTTTTAGTATCACACTCACAATGTATCAAAATGATTATGGACAATATAATTAAACTCTTAAATCTGAAGCAATTGACACACTAAATATTCATACCAGGAAGGAAAAGTTATAGTTTAGGCCAATCTTATATACAGGGTGTCCCGGAACTCTCTACCAATATTTTAGGGCATTGCTCCTGGGTAAGAAACATAACTAAATATCATATTTAAACTGTCCGGAAGTCCTTAGTTACTCACACAGCCGCCATTTTGTTTTTTTTTGTTATTAATTTTTTTCTAAAGAATGGTTAAACATACGAAATGGAAACTTTGCACAAACATTTATGACAACTAGACAAAGCTACCAAGAAATTATCACGATTTTTCAAATTCATAAAACAAAATGGCGGCCATTTAAAATTTTTGTAAAATCAATGGTTATTGAGGTATTTAAGAAAGAAAATTTTAAATGGCCGCCATTTTGTTTTATGAATTTGAAAAATCTTCATAATTTTTTTGTAGCTTTGTCTCGTTGTCATAAATGTTCGTGCAAAGTTTCCATTTCGTATGTTTAACCATTCTTTAGAAAAAAATTAATAACGGAAAAAAACAAAATGGCGGCTTTGTGAGTAACTAAGGACTTCCGGACAATTTAAATATGATATTTAGGTACGTTTCTTACCCAGGATCAATGCCCTAAAATATTGGTAGAGAGTTCCGGGACACTCTGTATAGCTGATAAGCTAAGGTCGCTGGTTCGATCCTGAAAAACAAACTGTGTAGCTTTTTGATTACTTGTAACTGGACCCAACTGTCCTTGATCATTGGACTTTTAATATATGGCCCTGACTTTGAAACAGCTGATCTCAGTCAGTAACAAATCTACACAAGGCATCACACTCCATTCTGCCCACATCCTTCACTCATATTTGGATTAAAACACGCACATAGGTGGAGTCTCCATCTCAAACGGTAATGATAATAATGTAGCTGTCTTCTCTGTTACATAAATCATAACAGATTAATATCGATTCTTATTGAGTATTCTTATAAAGTATTATCGATTTAATATCGATTCTGTCGCCTCGACGGTAACAATAGTTTGCAGGACATCAGTGGAAAGTACAAATTATCTCAACCCTCAACCAACCCTATAGGTAAATTCTCCTTCGGGTAGGAGGTTGTGAACCCTCTTTTACACGAGCAGTTGCAGTACACACAATGCCACAGCCAACGTTGCGCCACAACAACCCTCCTTCGATCCCTCCCGCGCCTAATCACAACGCCGTGTCCTTAATTTGCCGCCGTCATCTCTAAGTGGCGCGTATTTATTGTGTTATGCTACTGTCAGTTTTATTGCTTTTTTCCCTCCCCCGAGCGTTAACGTTCGACGCCTCGCCAGAAATATTCTTATTTTATTTTCATGAAAGGAGAGGGTGCGGGATCTTGTTTTGACAAGCATTGTTGGCTACGTCTGATAGATGTCGCTAGGCGCGTGGCGGTAACCATGGCGACGGATACGGAAGCCCTGATTGATACAGTGTTTCCTCTAACCGCGACTATCACTGGGCCCATTTATCTGAAGGGCTCGATAATCGAAGTTTCCTCCCGTAATCAAATGGTATTGTTAACTCGCCCCATGAGTTACCGTTAACCACCCTCGCCGTATTGACCGGTCAAAGATCAGTGATCCGTGGTCTGGTCTCTCCTACTTCAGAATACGTCCTTACACTTCCCCATGTTCAAAATTATCAGTTCAGATTATAATAGTTACATTTCATATTGGAACGGCGTCTAACTAGTGTCCAAACAGTGGTCCGTGTCTGAGAAAAGTTTATTTCCTAGACCTAGCACTCATCTTAAACCAACCTCTATGTTATAATCCTCTGATATACTGAGAAACGAAAACAAAGGCGAAACCAATTCAATATTCCACAATATTTTTGGAAGTAGATACATATTATAAACACAACTCGAACTATTAGTACTTTTTAAAATAAATCAATGTCGGAACAAATCCCTAAAATTGTATTTAAACCTTGAGCTGTGACAGGGGAGAAATAAAAAAAATTAGAGATCATATCAAATACTTTCGCATTTCTTGATGATTGATGACCTCAGTACACATTTATGTACTTTGTTCCTTAACCTTAAAGAGATATCATAGTGGACATTGTCTACGTCAGTAACCAGCCCCAATATTCACTCATGTCCTGATTATTGATGACCTCAGTACATGATTCTGTACTTTACTCCTTAACCTTACAGAGATATCATAGTAGACATTGTCTACGTCAGTAACCAGCCCCAATATTCACTCATGTCCTGATGATTGATGACCTCAGTACATGATTCTGTACTTTGCTCCTTAAACTTACAGAGATATCATAATGGACATTGTCTACGTCAGTAACAAGCCCCAATATTCACTCATGTCCTGATGATTGATGACCTCAGTACATGATTCTGTACTTTGCTCCTTAAACTTACAGAGATATCATAATGGACATTGTCTACGTCAGTAACAAGCCCCAATATTCACTCATGTCCTGATGATTTATTATCCCAACACATGATTCTGTACTTTGCTCCTTAAACTTACAGAGATATCATATTGGACATTGTCTACGTCAGTAACAAGCCCCAATATTCACTCATGTCCTGATGATTGATGACCTCAGTACATGATTCTGTACTTTGCTCCTTAAACTTACAGAGATATCATAATGGACATTGTCAAAGTCAGTAACCAGCAACAATATTCACTCATGTCCTGATGATTTATTACCTCAGTACATGATTCTGTACTTTGCTCCTTAAACTTACAGAGATATCATAGTAGACATTGTCTAAGTCAGTAACCAGCCCCAATATTGACTCATGTCCTGATGATTGATGACCTCAGTACATGATTCTGTACTTTGCTCCTTAACCTTACAGAGGTATCATAGTGGACATTGTCTACGTCAGTAACCAGTCCCAATATTCACTCATGTCCTGATGATTGATGGCCTCAGTACATGATTCTGTACTTTGCTCCTTAACCATACAGAGATATCATAATACACATTGTCTACGTCAGTAACCAGCCCCAATATTCACTCATGTCCTGATGATTGATGACCTCAGTACAAGATTCTGTAGTTTGCTCCTTAACCTTACAGAGATATCATAGTGGACATTGTCTACGTCAGGAACCAGCCCCAATATTCACTCCTGTCCTGATGATTGATGACCTCAGTACCTTATGCTGCCCCTTGCTTTTCAGTTTTGATACGCAAAGGGCTGGTTATTAATCGGTTCAACCCTTCGATATCCCTAATGACCTTAGAGCCGATTTTTCACCAGCTTTCAAACAGTGTGATATGTATGTAAATTCACATTCTTCAGCTTCCTCGTTGGTAAAATATATCCTGAATTGGAATCGAATGTTTTTCAATTATCAAATGGGTTTCATGTAAATTTGTTCTATTCTGTTGGTAATAACTCTATTTTACTCTATTTTACTGTTTATACTGTTGGTGTTTGAACTGTTTTGAAAAATACTTTGTTTAGTTTAATTATCAATGTAACTCCAAATCATTTAACGATTACAATTTTTTATATTGTTGCATATATGCTTTACATTTCAACACAGGTTTTAAAACGGATATCACTGCAACCTTTTACCCGGAAATACACTATCTCTATAAATCATAGTACAATTCGGCGCTGCCCTTTACAGCTAACAATTCACAAATCAAATGCAAAATAATTCGTTACATGACATTTCAGAATTTTCAAAACCTATCTCTGCAAAATCAACACTTGCAACACTCGTTTCCCACTCTATCATGTTGTTTGCACTTTTCAATAAGACCAATGTTTGAACTAATAAATTGATTCGACTTTCTGACGGTTACCAAATTTGTTTAGCCCTACATTATGTTTTATCAGTTGTGGATGAATCTGAACAAACATTTTATCAAGATTTGTTTAGCGTTGCGGTTGAAACAAAACACGTAATGAAATGTGTTTTTGATTAATCATGAATAAAAGTTGTTAATTTGATGAGTGTTCATTAACTTTGAGAGAAAATCCAACCCCAATATGGTGTGAGTGTAGTAAAATAACTAGCTTACATGAATGATTTTACTCTAGTAAAAAAACTTAATATTTGCATTTCCTTGAACCGTTAACGCCTTGTGGCTCAATGTAGGAACTTGTGACTCAACCTTCAATGTAGGAAATGTCAGAAGAAACTCGATTTTCCGATTGCATGATTATAATATAATTTGTATCTATTCCCGCAGGTACTTGGCACTTTCTAACCCAGGCTGTATTTGGCACAACCAAAATATTGTTTAGTAAAATCAAATAATAATAATATCAACAACTTGAATGAAGTACGCAGGTTTTCTAACCAACGTTCATAAACTATATAGCCAACTATAAAAATGTCATTGGCAATTAAAAGTTTATTGAAAAACTTAATCCAATAAATGTAGGCATTCGTACATATGTGCTTGTAAAAATCAGACCATCTGTACTATTGAGCTTCATACAGACGCCACAACTCATGCAAGCTGTTATGAACCGTTCGGTTGCTGGGAACTACATTTAGATACGATTATTGCTTGCTCATACACACCACTTGCCCTTTGGTCTTGCTATCAGTAAAACTCTCTAGTTTATTTATAGACCAGCTGAGTTGCTCAACTATAGATGATTGTCTCAAATCATTCGAACGTACACCATTACTGCGAGATATTGTGTTGGTTGAACTCTGCCGAGCATTTATTTTCATCTTTTAAACCATCTTTGAGGGTCCATCAAAAATGTATATACTAAAATATTTGTTATATACATTTTAAATCTTCAATAAATCTTTTAGTCGTTGCTCGAGGTTAATTCCCACTGACCACTCACTACTTTTAAAATTACAAGAAATTAAAATAAGTCAAAGCTAAAATTATGCAATTTAAATAGAGTGCAAAGGTACATATGATACACTTGTAGACGAAATGAATGTGTATAAGCGAATTGTTAACATTATTATGGTGTGACCAATTTCATTCAAGAAAATAATTTACAATCTTTTAAATTGTTTTCTTTTGGGTAAAACATTACTGTTTTAAATACACTCACCATTGTACACAAACATTCAAATTCATTGCTGAAATTAAATTTTATCAACCTGATTATGTGAATATAACATAGTTGGTTTGGTTTACATTTACTCAAAGAGTAATATTGGGGAACTCACCAGTAAACATTATTCTTCACTTTTTAGACATTGTACAATCTGAAGCTCGTAACTTGTAATCCTAGTTTCATATAAGTTAACCTAAAATTGAAAATACAGCATATATAAAACGAAATAGAGAAAGAAACATGTTATTAATCACATAAATACACAATTGTGTCCTTCCAGAATAGCATAAAGTAACTTACTACCACTAACACGATAAAATGATTCACCGTTTGATTGAACAACTTATGCATAAAGGGTGGAAGGGCATTAGCATAGATAATATTGTAGGGTAGGAAGTGAGACAATACGACATTTTGTGGCGGTGTAGTGGCAACTCCGATACATATGCAAGCAGGGCTGTTCCGCGATAACAGGCGAGATAGGTGATGTCTCAAGCGAGGAGCAATGCTGCCAACTGCCCAGATATGAATAAGTCAAGTGCTTCACCTTCAACCCCGCCGTTGCCGCTATCTATATTGAATATGTGCTTTCGACGGAAATGGTATAAAGGCTTATTAGCATGGATAGAATGGCTAGGGACACAGATTTCACGAATTACTTTTGATGCTGGCATGTTAATTTTACTTTTTTTAAATTATAAACTTTTGGATATTTATATTGAAAATCCGTTTTTGTCGGCAGAAAGTGTATTAGTATTGTAACGACTCATTTAGCATGGATTAGGGGGGTAGTTAGGGGCAACGATTTTATGCCGTACTAATTATTGTTCTTAGGGAATAACAAATTTATCTTTCATAGAAATACTGTACAACCTTTTTTAATGGGCTGATGTATTTATTTATCAATATTTTTCTATCTTATAATCAACCAGCTGTTTAAACGTATACAAATCTTTTCTCCATAAGGATAACATTGGAACTGAGGTCACTGGGGGAGAGAACTGATCGAGTTTTCAATCATTTTATTTCACACAAACATCCCCGGACACATGTAGAGCAACTTGCTTCGTTTCATGGCGATCTGATGAATGGTTTGGCAATCATAAAGCACAGATGACATACAAATATTTACACTTAGAGATGGTACAACCTAGTTGTAATTTACTGTAACTAAAATAATTCCAAAATTTAATGATAAACGCTAGGTCCAAGAGTCGAAAACTAACAGTAGACATATTCTACAACCCCTATGACACAGCAGACATTGACGGGGATCAGGGCTGCCCCGTGCAATCAGTTGCTCATTTTCCGCGTATTTGGCGCAACTTTCCGAGCCATATCCCGCGCCAATATTTGCGCAATGAGGGCGCAATGCGAGGGTCCGCGCCTTTAATAACTAAATGTTTACACGGTTGTGTCGACTTGTTTGCACCGTGAAATCGCAGATTCATTGTGTTCGGCGTGACATGGAGAAGTCAGATTGCGTAAGGGATCGCTGGGCAAAACAAATTAAAACCTAATGTGCATGTTGTTCGGAATTGGTCATCTTAGATCCGGTTCAAGCCTAATTCAGGTGACTTGAAGAAGACGTTAAGTTCATTAGTGGTTGTGAGTTTATGTTAGCTACTTAAATGTGTACCTACCAGTTAAAGTTTATATGTATCTGTAATTAAATAACCATAGGATTTAGAGATATTAAAATGTAGCCTACAAACTTTGGAAACTACACGTTGAGGATATTAAATAGGTTTACATCCCTTACGACGTCAATCCTTATTTTTTATCGGGTGACTAGCCTAGTATCGAACAATTGATTTATTTTCAAGCCTCTTACCGCCTTGCGTAATTGAACATATTGTCGAAATCAATACACAAAAATACAACTTTTATTACACACGAATAAGGATACATAAAGTTAACACGAAATAATGTGGCTGGCCAATAGCAGGCACGACGACGGGCAAGACTCACCATTGAATAAACGGGTTTGATAAATTAACGCTAAGTCTCGACTTAAACTTGTTATTTTTACTTATTTATGATAACGTTATTTAATTTATTCAATTAAAGGCCAAATGTTTTTTTTTGCCACGAAGTGCACTTGGCGCATCCCTGTAAAGTGCACGACAGTTCAGTGTTTTCACTCTTTGTCAAAAAGAAAACTTTAAGGACCCAACTGATTTGTACCCAGGATTGCAAAATAAGTAGCAAAACACCTTACTGACGTCATCATATGAGTATTTCATACGATGCAATGCAAATGTTGAAAAACAAAGAAACCACATTAAATTCGCATTTTCCAAAATCACCACCCTTCAGAAACGATGAGAGCCTGTGACAGGTGTCGGGGAAGGTTGAAGCTGTCTGACATTGCTCATTGGTTGTCAATAATCCATGCGTCTTATTCCATCACTTGACTGCCTACTTCACCCCGTCACTCGTGACGTGTCGCCCTCTCAATATGTGACACTCTCCCATGGTCACTTGTCATGTGACTCAAGTGACTCAGTGTAGTGCGGAAAGTGTACACTGTGCTCTCAATATGTGACACTCTCACATGGTCACTTGTCATGTGACTCAAGTGACTCAGTGTAGTGCGGAAAGTGTACACTGTGCTCTCAATATGTGACACTCTCCCATGGTCACTTGTCATGTGTCTCGCTCTCAATATGTGACACTCTCCCATGGTCACTTGTCATGTGTCTCGCTCTCAATATGTGACACTCTCCCATGGTCACTTGTCACGTGACTCAGTTTACACAGGGTGTTGTATGTCTCTGTTCATGGATTAATGAGTCAAATAGCCGAAAGTTATCTTGCTTCTAAGTTTCGCTAGAGAGCCACTAATGATTTGGCTAGACACCTACGGTCTAACAAGAACCCCGACGAGGAACTATACTTGACCAATACGGTAGTAGAATCGTAACCTTCTTTACAGTTATCACCCAATTTTGAAGATTCGCTTTGGTAGAAGTAAAAATTTGGAAATAAAATTCCCGAACATTTGCCTCAGAAAAAATTCCCTTTAGTTTTAACAACCACTAAGTTTAGGATAAGAAGGTGACTTTTGAAACTGCCAGTAGACTCCCGGTAAAATATGAAACCTTTGATGATATATATCTGATGTCCGGTAAATGTGTGAATTCGTTATTGTAAAGTAAATGTATAAGATTCAGGGTAACCCATACACGGTTAATCTTATTGCACAATATTGATCGTGTATCGGCTATATTGAAGGTGAAAATCATATTGTACAATATATTGAGTAAATACGTCAAGTTTTAAAACTTATTGTACAATCTTCAAAATATTGAACTTTGTATGTGTACTGCAATATACATTTGGTTATACTGTACAATAATACGAGGGGCCGGGCAGTATGTATGTAAGGATATTGTCCTATTTGGTTTGAAGAAATGATAAGAAGTTCATAAAACAAAAGTATCTTAAAACCAACCGTCTTCTGCAGAAGGATTGTAAATCCAATGAGTATATTCAATGCAGAGATTATATTTAAGTAATGCAGTAACTAACTCATATTATTTAATTCGTGTTTATTCCTGCAACGTAATTATAGTGGTTGTCCTACAAAATAATTGAATGTAAAAAATTAAAAAATAAAATATAAAAAATTACATTCAATAACTTTCGTGTGGGTGCCTCAAGTTAGTTCTAACCGATAGATATGCAATTACTAATCTGCTCGATAAATACCAGTTTGAGCTTATCTGATTTTAGTTTCAAACGTTTTAAATATAATATAAAATTTTATATTAAAAAAAAAACTTTGGAACTAAAGGTAAAACGAATACTGGTGGGGCAAGATTGGGTAAATGGAAGACACACAAATAGTACAGAAATTTAAATTAAGACCAAATTTTCTTGCTCAATCATTAGTTAATTGTATTTTCATCACACTGTCTCAAAAACAGCTGTCTTACGGATCATTTTGAGTCCCTAAAGATAGCTTTTTGCGGACTAGTCCGTAAAGTTTTATGGACTCGAATCATATGGTTATGTCAAAGCTTATCTCAAAACAAATCAGCTGTTCTGATCCATTAAAATCCTTCAACAATATATAAACAAACTTTGTTTCTTACATAACCTAATTCATTCAGTGTTACTGTATTTTGGAGTAGTGAAAGTGAAAATGGATTGTAGCTTTGACAATGTAATGAAAAATATAACTCGTCCTAAATTCTTTTTTGTGACTTAATCAAATTTCCGGACTAGGCTTACGATATCGTCTCGAAAGAGCCTACTTTAGGAACTAGAAACGAAAACTACTATTTTATGGCAGCGTAACTTTTACAATAGCATAATACAAATTAAGAAGGAAACCCCTAAATGCTAAAGAATGTATATGACGTCAATCGACTCATGAAAAAACTAAATACATTTAAGTCGCTTAATCCTCGGGGATAAAAAATTAGTTTCAAAGGAAATAGCCAATTATTGGGGACATTCAGACAAGAAATGCTACTTTGAGAGGCAAAAGAACTTGAACGGTGATCAACATTAAACAAATTAGTGGATTATTCTGTTCAACTTGGCGAATGAGAGTTCTCTTTAAACTCGTCCAATTTAAAAGAAGTCGAAAGAATTGAAAATGAGCCCAATTAGATTCCGATGAAAGGCTTTCTTGTACAAAAAATCCCTAATCTGTGCAAAGTTAATTGCAATCACTGTGAGCAGCGAAGAGGAGGGTCGGGCGTTGGTTTTTTGGACGTTTTTCAAAAACAAAGGGAAGTTTTGGCTTCGTGTCTTGGCGACGAACAATCCCTCTTTTTATAGTTCAATAAAAACCAGAACGAAGCCTTAATTAGGAAGGTTCATTAGGGGTAGCTCTGCCAATGATAGGCAGGCGCCCCGCTATGTGTCTGGGGTAATACAATACGTGATCTGCTAAGTGGGTAAAACTGTTTGAGATTGCCATTGGTGTAAACGTAACGTAAGTAGGTTACTAAATTATACCTTAAACGAAACTGTCACCCACTCTATAGTGCATCAGAAAGGGTAGGTTATGTTAGGTTTGCCTAAGTTTGTGTAGGTTAACACCACTAAGGTCGGGCCGCACGAATCGGAAAATTTTTGCCTTCTCTAAAACCCCCCACATAAGAACCACAATTCCAAATTTCGAATTTCTGGGTCAAAAGACCTGAGCAAAAACCGGACAACTTTTCGGCTCCTATGAATACTTCAGGGCCAAATTTCATATTGATTTGGTGACTAGGTGAAAAGGTAGTTTTCAATAACTGTAAATTAACATACTGAGTATTTAATATTTTTTGCTGCAATCTGCAAAAAAAAATATTTGTATATTCTGTGTTCAAGTTATGTTTTCTCGCTCATTCAAATTACCAATCAGAACATATTGTACTTTTAAACACCTGCAAAATTGTACGCCGATTTATAATTATCTTTATCAATTCGAAATAATCGTAAACTTGACGATACCTAGTTACTGTCATGTTATTGATAAATACTAGCTGTGAGCATCGATGTACTCATATAATAACTTCCTGTGAGCCTGTCCTACGCATATATTTCGTTCCTACATGTATTCGTTTAAAACAGTTTTTGATTCAGAACAGCGGGTTCTAAGACTATCCTTGACTCTATAATGACTTCTATGACTTTATTTATTTGTATACGCATTGACATTTCTTAACGTTTTTGGAGAGGATTGGTCCAAAACCTGGGATGTAGTAACACTTCGGCCCAGTAACATTTCGGCCAAACTCAAATTTCTTAGAAAAACAGTATCACTTCGTCCCACTCGCTTTTACAGATGATTAAATAAGCTAATGGAGTAACATTTCGGCCCGACGAAAAATTGACAAGGGTTGAGGAACGCAGTTCAGGTAGTAAGAGGTACATGACCTGTATACTTTGCAACCACCCTCTGGTGGAATGTCGCCCAACCGTCACCGCTTGCATCCTCTGACCTCACATGACGGAGAATCGGTGTAATCTTACCTAACCTAACCTAACCTAACCTAACCTGTCAAATATTTTGTTGGGACGAAGTGTTAACTAGTGGGCAGGTAGAGAGTTGGACCGTAGGCCACATCTGAGGGTTTCGGGCCGAAATGTTACTGGGCCGAAGTGTTACTTGGGCCGAAGTGTTACGACACGAAAACCTGGTCTTGTTAACATCGAACATCGACCTTTTGTTCAATATTTGCTAGCATAGTAGCCAAAACAATGGTATCTGGGTCTGGTAACGATATAGAATCGAACCAGGGACCTTCAGACCTGAAGGTGAGCACTATAACCACTTAGCAACCTAGACACTTGAATGAATGAAAAAGTATGTTTATTTCCACATTATGTACAGGAAACAAAATACATACTTTGAACACAAAATATACTATAAAAAAATTTATCAAGACTATAGAATAAAAAGAACTTTCTGCATTATATTAAGTATAGCCTACTAAGTCATATTAACCCGTCAAAACTTGCCCACGTTTTAATATGTAAGAAGAACACACATCTATATGAATTTCTATGGTAAATTTTTTTCTGCAAATATATTTATGAACGAAAATTACATTTCCCTCCACGAATCAACAGTTTCACAACCTGTCTTGTATCACGATTTTTCTGTAGCCTAAACTTTTATGACGTAATGTGTTAAAAGCAATTTTTATCGTTGATGCACACACTATGTATCACCGTGACGAAGGTGAACACAGAAAAGGCCCGGAACACCCATAATTCCCGGGGAACAACTTAAGTCGGCCTTGTAGTAGATTTACAACCGCAATTAAGATATCCTACACAGGGTGGATTAAACTAAAAGTCTTGTTAAGAACACAGAAATCCGTGGAAATTAGGCAATTTATTAGTCGGTCCTGTAGGGTGGAGGGGGTACAAATTGCAGATACATCATGGCGTCGTGTTGCATTCGTTAACATGCAAATTCTTCATTAAAGACGCCACCGTAAGCCCGACAAGGGAAGAACAACGCGACCGGAACAACCCCGATCTGTTTGTTCCGTTTGTTCCGCGTCTGCTAGATTTATAGTCTTGTTGCAACACTTCGTTTAACTTTGGGATTTGTGCTTGGCTTCTTTGCTGCAACGGCGATTCTATATGATTGTGTTAACGTATTTCTAATAGTCATTGTGGTCATTCTGTGCTTTGGGACTTGAGTGCAATAATATTCTATTTTATCAGCCTAATTTTAACATTAGTTCTCACAGTATGTTTTGTACAAAACACCGCACTGCTACTGCTGCACATGATCTGTGTTTCATACACGGGATACTGTATTATAAGTTTCATGGTCTGGAATCTGAACCCATTCTCAGGTAGACAATTTCATAAACATAACAAGATCTTCTGAAGACGGAATAAAACTCAAAATCCTGAATGGAAATATGTTCAACCTGGTTTAACCTATCCTCCTATCCTTATTAAAAATTACTACAATAATCCCTTGAATAAAACAAATACGAGGGGTCCCGTGTGCAGATTGCACAGTTTTAGGGCCCAAAACTTCTTTCAGATGCAAAATACATCCAGTGCAGTACTCATTTATCTTTTCAAGATTATGTTTGTTTGGAACAGTTATAAGGTTAATATACCTAATGATTTACTATACAAATTATTTTTTTATCTACAGGATAAAGAGTGGATTACTTACCTCAATCATATCACAGTAGTCACAAAATAGTCTCTATGTTCACAAACTATTTTGTATTTTGTTTACAGTCTGACTGTGGTTAAACATTTAACTGAAGGAACAGCTGTTATATTCAATTCACATTTAAACCGTTATGAAGAAAGTTGATCAGCATCACTGGATCTTTGAAAATGAACTCCAGAAATAAAATAAACTATAGGAAGGCGAAGCTCTAATAGAAATTATCATTCGCAGGTGCGCTGTACCATTAGTTTTAAAATTAAACCTCAATCGTAAAAATCGGTTAAGTTTGCTGGAAAAGGGATGTAACAGAAAAATCTTATACTGTATTAAGTATATAGATTAGATGATGTGTCTGTACTTCAAGCGTATGCTACATATCCTATAAAATTACACATATTTTAAACATTTCTAATATTTTACTAGAAGAGCTGGTTCCATTATTTTTGTTCTCAATAAAGCGTATATAATCAGTATTTAATTAGTACATTTGTATTAAAATTGTAACCAACTTTTCAACCAAGTTGTGAAAATACACATTATATTCTATTCTCTACCTTTTAACCAAGCACTAATTATACCTAACATACAATGTAAATTGTGGTACATAATTTTGGAGAATATGTTCGAACAATACATGTAGATGATGAGTATCAAGTTTCACATTTTACACTATCCATTGATTGTTAGTACGGTATTTTATCTCGGTTGGTATACGGTGTCAGCTGACCAAGATAGCTGTGACCCCTGACCTGAGTGAGACTGGACCACTGTATAAGCCACAGTTTAGATAGCCTTGCAACAATAACGTCTTTATACTACTACTGGTCTCATCTGCACTTGCAGATATCGTGGATTCATCATAATACCGTTTCACAACCATCATATTGTAATAATTCCTCTATTAAAATCACATCACGAAGAAAGCCGGTAGCACAGAACTACATAGGTAATATACAGTATTACACACATTTTATTAGTCGTTCTAGTTGCGTAGTTTACAAAAGATCCGTATATAGTTTACACCACATTATCTGACACTAAAATGAAGCGGTGTTCTTTTAAGATTATATTTTTTTAGTTATCGAAATTTGTATTTTTAATTAAGATTCAACCTGCGTCACTTTGTGACTTTAAAATCCGTGATATACGGTATTTGATGTATAGTAAGGTTGAAAACGATTATTTCTCATCATATCCCTATTATTTTCATTGCGTACCCGATCTCTTTGAGGCATCTTAGAAAAATTACAAACTAATGTAACATAGGTACTATGACAACACAAAACCTAACTTAAGTCATTTTCTTCTTAACATGAATAGTAATAAATAAATAAAAATACCTTTATTTAAAAAAAAAATTAACATTTAAAACAAATAACATTAAGTTACAATATTTTAATTGAATTCCTTAAAACATAGGTACTATGAAAATACAAAATGCTATCACAACATAGAATCCATAATATTCCAAAGTACCCATGAACTTTTGAGAAAACTACAAGTCACACCCCCATTATCCATATACTTAAAATGTTCGTCATGATGAGAAATCTTGCTCAAAACTATCCATTATTTCATAAATTGTCCGTTAAGGTCGTAATTCCTTTCTAAAGAGAACTTTCCATATATGTATACCTAATGTTAAAAATTCCTCAGCTGTACTTATATTGTAATGCCTACTCTTCCTTATGGTCTTTACCATCACATTAAATGTCAGTTATTTCTAACTTAATATTTTACATATGTTGATTTTATTATTGTTAAACAGTTCAGTTTTACATTGATCTCAGTAAACACTTGAATTCAATACAACTATTAATATCATTTACTTTATTGGTGACCCCTTATAAGACAACATGAACATTAATGAAGATTTGGTTACCCAAGAAATAGCCAACTTGTCTATAAAAGTTTCTCAATTCTGTAAACCTAACCCAAAAATTTGGTTCGTTCAAATTGAAGCTCGATTTCGAAGATGACGATTTGTCTCAGATCAAGCCAAGTTCGACACGGTGGTAAGTTCTGTTGACGCTGATTATCTCGAGTCTCTGAGATTGTCACGGATCCACCAGCAGAGAACAAATACATAGATATAAAAACTAAATTAATTTCCTTGTATGATGAATGTGACACAAAGAAAATACAAACCCTTCTGTCAGGTATGGAACTTGGGGACCAAAAACCCTCGCAGCTTCTGAGTAGAATGAGGTCACTGGCTCAGAATAAGGTGAGTGACGATTTTCTAAAAGCGCTTTAGTTGAAACAACTACCAATCAATGCTCAAACTACCGGAACTCTTTCAATATTTGATGAAAACTGATCTAAACAAGTGAGGGACTCATTCTAGGGGGAAGTGTTTAGTGTCTACTCTTCCTTCTGGTCTTTTCCATTATATTAATGTCAGTAGTTATTTCTAACTAAATACTTAACATACGTTGATTTTATTATAATTAATATTTGTTTTTGTAAACAGTCCAGTTTTACATTTATCTTAATAAAAACTTGAATTCAATATAACTATTGATTTTTTCATTTACTTTAATATGTTTGTTATTCTTTAAATTGAACCTTGTTGAAATCAGGTGTGATTATTTGTTTGTATTACTGTATTCTGTTTTGTTTATTTCAGTTTAACTTGACTTGACCAATCATTAATCAAGAGTTTTATTATACTTATGAAGTAAAATGGGGTGAAGCCCTTGGGTAACAGCTAGTCTAACGTAAGTAATTTTCTACTTAACATTTTATATAGATAAAATTACAACATTTTACTTCAATTCATTGAAACATCACCAACTACAGATAACCTCATTTTCTTATGGATGCAAACAAAATTGCATCATGGCAATTTTTTTGATGTAAACAAATGTAAACATGAAAATGTTCAGATGGTTGACAACAGAATTCAGCACAAACTATGAAAGCCTATAGGACGAAAGACTTTCACGGGATATCATTGAAACCCACAAAAGGCACATCTAAATAACAGCTGTAAATTGATACCCAATCTATATATATATATATATATATAATCCAATGTATGTTTGTTTGTATGTATGTTTGTTTGCCCTTTATGGACTCCGAAACCGCTCGACAGATTGTAATGAAACTTTCAGGCATTATTAAGCATTATTCAAGGATGGTTTGTGTGAAGTTTGGTGCAGATCCGTCAAAAGGGCTCCGCCCCAGTGGCTCTGGAGTTTCCCATGTTAACCTTATGAGTACTTATATTTAAATGGAATTAAAGAATCTTAACAGCTGGGTCAACTAAACAATTTGCTTCTGTGATGTTCAATAGAATTAAAAAGTTAATAGGTTTACCAACAGGTTGCAGCACTATTTTAATTTTTTTTAAATTTATGACAACAGCTAATTTGCAACCATAAGGTGAGTGAGCGTAGCGAACGAACTACAACCTGGAGGCGAGTTAGCGTAGCGATCGAGCTCCAACCTAAAGGTGAGTGAGCGTAGCGAACGAACTTCAACCAGGATATGATTGAGCCATGCGAACGAGCTCATCTTGAAAATGAACGAGCATTAACAGAAAACCACATTAGGACCGGACGACGTCTGTCGGGCCAGCTAGTATGCCTATAAAAATATATATTTAGGGGTCAATTTGCTACACACAAATATCCAACAAATTCTTTTAATAATATAGATTCTGTCAATACCCTTTTCCGTTACTTCAACTTTTGCACCACCAGAGAATTCTAGTGTCACTTTTCTCCCTTCATCAATTCGCCGGCAACCCTCAGTGAAATTATCACGTAATAAACATAGCTGAGGGCAGCAATAACCGTGGTCGTGCTGTAAACAGCTCATACGTCACAGCGAGATTAGTATGCGAGGAGAAGAGCGGAATAAGGGCTTGTAGGGCGCAGTATGTGCATATTGTAGCTATGAGACATTAGTATGCCGGTCTGGTGTGATATGCCGACGGCGCGGCGTCGAACAAGCCGAATCTCGTACCGTACTCTAGCAATCATGTAGTTCACAAACACTAGAAATTATTGGTTATATATTGAAATTGTCTATATAGATAAAATTAGAGTTTTGTCTGTACATTGCTCAGAATTATATATTGTTTAGTTATTTTTACGTTGTATACATTAAAGAAGCCGAAACAAGTCTATCTCAATTCCTGTCTGTCCGTCACGGCCCAGAAGGCATTTTACGTGACTTTCTCCTGAAAAAAGAAAGTATCGATCGGGATTCAAATAGCCTTTTTGTATTCACTGGATTTGCGAGAGTGTATTTAGCCATTAACATGTGGTCTCACTACTTTTTAAATAAAATAACGGACGTTCAATCCCCAATTTTGTGTGATTTTGTCAAGTTTTCTTCCAATGTTTACCTCATACGTCAGTTATAAAATACTAATCATCTGTTTGGTGAATACGACATCTATGAAATAACGAACAGCTGTTTGAATAAATATTATTTGTTTAGCTGTCACTGGATATGTTTACATTAAATGTTGTTTACAAATACTGCAACCATTTCCGATCAAGTTTTGTAAGAAAACCCAAAACCAAGTGAGATTAATAACGTCGTGTCTCACATAACGGATTCAATAAAACGTAAGTGCAATAATTTGTACTGTAACTGTAAATTAAATTAATTTTCTAGTCATCATTCAGGTCGTTAACCGAAGATTCTGTTTGTGTATCAAATTCAACTTGAGTTTTGATGACCGGGAACAATTCCCTGAAACAGTGTTGTATACGAAGTTTGCATGTCTGGAAAAATGCACACTACATATGCAAATCAACTCTTAATCTGATTATAAGAAGGTTTCATGGTTTCAACAGACTAAAAGATCCTGTCCGTAGAACACAAAGCTAGTCTTCTTTATATAACTAGAGGATATAGTGCTCGCTAACTAATCAGATCATGTGGTTCGATCCTGACTTTCGACAGTTTGAATATGATCACAGTTGTTCAGTTTATTGGGTATCGAATCAATAATCTCAATACCCATCCTTTAATCATTTCCCCCTACAAACTCACACTATTGTGCGTTAGTGTCGTATTATTCTAACCCAATCTAATCTCAGAAATTCAATCTTATATTTCGTTTATGACGTAAATATTGATGTGAAATTAGGTGCCGTATGTTAACATTGCAACTGTAATTTCTATTAGGTTAATAGAATATTGGAATAAGGAGATGGGTTACCTGCGTAAAGTCTCTTAAATGCGTAATTTAATTTGTACTCGGCATTATAAATGCATCTGCAATTACTTGTATTAAACATTGTAATAATGAATACATTGCATGAGTATGTACAATTATTCCAGTATGGCATTTAGGTATAATCCACATGAAAAATGCAGTTCGAAAATAAATTCAACGAGTTTACGTTAAAGAGTAATTATTCTGTATTCTTTTTTGTCTACACACACCGTATTAAACGTGCTGTTCGGTATTAGGCTGGAAAACTATTTTTTAAGTCAACTTTTTTGGAATTACCAAAACCAAAATAATGAATATAAATCTTAAAGACTGAACCAAAGACAACGGACACTTACTAATAGGCCTACTCATAGAAGTACAAGTAAATCTCTCAAAACCCACAAACAAATCAACGAAAACCGACAAGTCTAGGACCAATCGACCAAACCAGACTCGGGAAACATAAAAGGGTTATTACACCGGGGGCCCGAGGTTAATCTGGAAGCGGTTGTCTTTTTACGGCACCTTGCAGCGTGTACGGGTTAAATCATTACAAAAACAATTATACCAAGTTCGGTCAGCATTCCGACACGGCCGCCACTGTTAGCATGGACCTAAGGAAATGTTAGATGATGAAGTAACCTCGTTAGTAGACTCCGCCCAAGGAGGCGGGGCGAAGACTGGCCGCCATGTCGCTGGACATGCAACCATGTAAAGCAACCATGCAACCGGGCAACCGGCGCGGCGCCACAACCACGGCATGCTGTAGACGTGGGTGTACATGTGGTTGTGTCGTATGCTACAAGATCGGTTGTAGGAGTTCAGGTTGTTGATTGATATTATAATATATCAGGGAGAAGTTATAAAACAGAACAAAAACTATACCATTGACTATACACCTCTATTATACCTATTTCAGTCGGAATAAAAATTGTTGTAAATTTTGTTGGGCAGTTTTGTAGTAATTTTCGAAAATTGATGGCTTTTTAAGTTTTGAAATGATTATTTTGTAATTTTTTTTTCAAGGTGCAGGTTGGTTAAGTAAAACTTACATTTTGAAGTTTGCTCGAAAATTAATACGTAATGTTTTTGAAAACTTAAAACATTTATTTTCTTGTGATAATTTGAGATAGGGTACGTAAAAATAATAAAACATTCATATCAATTTGATATGTTTAAGGGTGCAAAAACTAAATTGAGCAGTTATGTTGTTTGCTATACATTTACTAGGGAAGTTTAGTTGATTTTGATTTATTATTGGTTCTGGGAGTACATTAAGCGAAAAGGATAAAAAATATCTTTTACTCTGATATAAGAATGGGTGTAACTTTGGACAGCGGGTTTTTACTTTGGTCAAAAATTGCTGCAATAGTTTTTGACCTATTATATGCTCCATGTTTAAGAAACAAAATGATCTATTAAAAAGTCAAATATCAGTTTTACTTGCATAAGCATGGGTGTACATTTTTTATAGGTGTGTAGTTTGCTTGAAATTTACCAAGGGCGTTCATATCATTAGAAGAATTTTGTTTTGCAACTAATTGTGGATAGAAGTTAGTAAAAATTATACAAATATTGATTTTATTCTGTATAAACAGGACTGTAAGTTTGGTTGGCTAGTTTTGTAGTTTATCGTGAGGTTTTCGTTTTTAAAATAATACAAGGGTTGTTTTTTATGGTAACGTTTAGTTATTGAAGAAGGTGCAAATAAGATTATTTCTGTGTTGGTATAAGCATGGAAGTTGCTGTGGTTAACTATTGTAGTTTGGTTCTACAATTGATTGATGTTTAGATTATACAAAACGTTTGCAGTTGTGTGTTTTTTACCCACTGTTTTTGTATTTAATAATCAATACAAGATTCTGTCATCTGCAGCAGTGACAATTGTACTGTAAATCGAATAGTAATGTGTACTTTTAGCTTAACATGCTCCCTCCCAGCCGTCACACTCCTGTATGTATGGAGGCTGTTTGAAGAGTTTGTTGAATGATAATCTGAAGTATTCTGTTTCTTTTAGTTTTTGGACCATAATAGATGATGAGTCAAAACTATACTATAGTTTGCAATATTGCAGTGCTGATTGAAAGGTACGTGTACTGTCTTACTATTGACTATACAAAGAATAGACCTCCCATGTAATGTACACATTTTAAGACAAGAAAATAGAAGAAGTTCAGAACCATCTCACGTATTTTTATTTCAAATCTTTACATTGCATGGGAAGTATATTCGGTGTTATAGTCAATGGAGTAAGTTCTAAGTGTAAGTTGTAGTTCTGTTGAACAATGTTCGGAAATTCACCAAACAGACCTTAAGTACAACTGCCACAATGTAACCATGATAGATGTATCGGAGAGTATATTTAATTATTACTGTTCATCGATATGGTAATGGCAATCCAAAATTAGACTATATTTCTGATGTGATTTAGTTGGTCAGCAGATTCTTTATCAAGCCAGCAATTGATGGGACTGAGTAAGACATTCCACAAGAGTATAAAATTGGCCAAATGGCGCTCATTCAAATAATTGTCAATGCCTGTGGTGCGCACATTCTGATGTTTTAATCTATTTATTAGTGATGAATTACAAATCTCTAATGTGTCATTTGGTTTTTTAAACAGTTGAAAAAATCAAACCCCAAATACCTAGTTGAACAAATATTAAAATATATCTAAATCTTAGTTTAGGGCTTACAGTCTAATACTATACTTTAAAAATAATATTCCAAATGTGTTACAAGTATATTCTTGTTTGAGCGCCAAATGGCGCTCATTCAAATAATTGTCAATGCCTGTGGTGCGCACATTCTGATGTTTTAATCTATTTATTAGTGATGAATTACAAATCTCTAATGTGTCATTTGGTTTTTTAAATAGTTGAAAAAAATCAAACCCCAAATACCTAGTTGAACAAATATTAAAATATTTCTAAATCTTAGTTTAGGGCTTACAGTCTAATAATATACTTTAAAAATAATATTCCAAATGTGTTACAAGTATATTCTTTTAAATGTTGTATTAGTAAGTATTGTTTAAATAACTTCATTGAAGGGAAAAAACTAATTTTACTTTTACAAAGGGGTTTTTATTACTTGAGATAATTTGATGCTATGTTTGTTTTAGGTTTTTTTCCATCGTGCTTGATTGAAACGAACGTTTCAAGGTTACGAACGTTATAAGGGTTAGTAGTCAAGTCATTTCCTATCCACTTGGCCTTTAAGGTAAGTGAACCTATAGATTTGAGTGGAGTTTAAACTACTAGGTTAAGTAGTCATCGTGCAACAACCATAGCAACTTTATGATTTTTATTTAATCAAGGACATTTTACGCCACTTTACCACGCCTTCACTTATCACAGTAATTACTTAATCATCAGCCACAATTTATTTTTCACAACTGTATTAATACATAGTTATGAACAGATAAATAATTACTCAATGTATAACGAGTTAACGAGCGGTAAATTCTTCCAATTTAAGCACGATTAAAACATATAAATGCTTTAAGTATCTTAAATAATGAAAAACGGAAAGGTTTTCGTGACTTTCACCGTATAATAGTGTCAAAAGTTAAACACAGCAAGTATAATATAGATATTTAAAAATATGTAACAAATGTGGATGTATAAATTGCTGAATCTTCATATACGTCCCAGGTTTTATATCGTTCGAAACACCAAACATCACACCGTAAACGTAAAAGGCAATGTTTCAATTGTACAACACAGACTCGTAGTAAAACGCGTCTGCAATCTTGTAGTAACCACACCAGCTGGCATAAGGGATTCAGATTGTTAGGAAAGTAGTATAATTAAAAGCATAAAGTAACAAATGTCGCGCATAAAAGCTTCAACAGCTGTCGCGCCTATTACAGGCTCTATTCAATGCAACTGCACACAATTAAACGTACTTTAATAATCCACCCTATAACAACGTCGACAACGTAGTTATCACACGTGTAGTTTTACGACTCCTCCCTTTCCCTGACAAAATAAAGCAGATAAAATTGTTAAACGATAAAACGCACGAGTTTATGACTTCAGACGAACGGTTTACAGATTTGACAGCTGCGATGAAAGTTTGATTGCTGTCGACAGCAGTGTATTGTGTATACATTGTTAGGTCAACTTTATTTTAGTGTATACATATCGCATGTATTTTCCATGCGGCTAGTACAATAGTAGAGATTGTTGCCCGAGATGATTCAAATCGTAAAACACCCATTGGTACAATATACTGGAAATAAAAAAAAATCATACAACAGCAATCCTGCAGACTTAGCGAATTTCCATCTACCTGGCTGGATTTCTACTAAGATGTTCCTTAAAAATTGAGTGGGTACTTAGGTTTACTGCTACAGGGAAGGTATTCAGGTGTGTGTGTGTGTTTTTTTATTAAAATGTTGAAAGATTAGTATGGAGTAAACAAAGTTCACAAATTTGATTAAAATATATAGATAAACAAGCCGCAAGTACGACAGTTTATTTATTATCCATAAGAATAACATGGCATTTTTAAATTTACAATAGTTTCAAATAATTCCGTAACCATTAGGCATACAAAAACGCTTTGATAAACAAAATTATTTATTTTTTAAGCTCTAGAAAATGGTTTGAAAAGAAATTATGAAATTTTGTGTTTTTAGGGTCAACATAGGAAAAATCAATTTTTTCACCATAAAACCCCCAATAAACCCCCAATAAACCCCCGTTCCCATAGTCCGATTATGCTGGTTCACTCGTTCTAATAAACAATAGGTTTACACTTTTGTACCAAATTTCATCAAAATCGGATAATTTGTCAAATCGAAAAAGTAAATCGACCGCGGGCCTAGGTCTTACCACGAGACCTCCGGTATTAGCTTATTCCCTATATGGGACATTCACTAGAAAGAAAAATAAAAATAAAATCCCAAATAAAACAGTACTCACATCGCAGCATACCTGCAGACTAAGCGAATTTCAATTTGCCTGAACGGATTTCCACTAAATATTTCTTTTTAACATGTTTGATTTATTCTTTTTTTTATTTCCCTACAATATGAACATTTTTTGGTTTAAGCTCTTAAAAATGATTGCGAAAGCATTTACAAAATGTTATGTTTTAAAGGTCAAAAGTGGGGGAAAATCTTTTTACTTTATTAAATAAGGCTCTGTTTCTATAGTCCGATCATGCTGGTTCACAAATCGTGAGAATAGACAAAGGTTTACACGTTTCTACAGAATTTATTCAAAATCGGATGATTTTGCTGGAATTGTCGTACTAAAGGATACACTCACACAAATGCAGAACAACAAAATTAACAATTAAATCAGTCCCAGGTCTAGGTATGAATATATATAAATTTTACCGAATGGTGTTTTTGGTGTCTGAAAACATAAAATAAACTTAAACATTTACTTATTTTCGCAGATAAAACATATTTCCAATCCGCTATCGTGGGATGTTTTGATCCCCGCGTGTTAACAGCGTCCCCGCGGGCGAACTTGAGTCGCAAACAAGGTGTCTTTGTTACAAAAGACGCATTGATCCACCATTACACACACAATGGGGGGCGGCGGCGGCTTCCGAGGAAAAATCCAAAATTGGAATAATTAGAAGGGTTAAACAATGGAGCCGGCGGCGTACCCGTGTTGCGCGTGTCCCACAATGCGAAACATCCCCTTGCGCTTCTTGACAGAATTTTCATTTGAAACTGACGCGGCTGTGGCGTATTATTAAAAGTTGGAGTAAGCACCCCCCACCCCTACCCTTCCCCAACGGGACTGTTTGACACTCGGCAAGTAACATTCACAATTTCCCCTGACGACATATTGCATCCACGCCGCTTCTACAACACTTTCAATTCCTTCTTTCGCCCGAGACCGTGTATCTTTACACTTTGTTTGCAAACTAGTTTATATTCTGCTCCCCCTCGTTCCGCCTGACAATCATATGCTTCTTTGTTTACTTCTGTATGCCGAGCCTCAAACTTTGCCAAAACTGTTACGCTTTGTTTAACTTTATGTCTTTGTTTCGTATTGTTTGACTTGCGATGTCGACACTGCATAATGTATATTTTTGTACCAGGATGGTTTTAATCTTCGCCGAACACACGTTTGGTGTGATGTGGTGATCACTGGCATGTGACAAAATATTTTAACGGATCTTATTTCATAAAATACTGTACTATTGTTGTACACAATGCCAATAGTGCATTGAAACAATATAGCCAAAATATTTATGACTGTTGACTGTTGACTATTGACTATTGTTGTATGAAAGCCTAGCTATATTGCAGAGACGACCATTAGTAAGCATTAAATTGACCTAAAAACGTCAAAATCCACTACCAACTCAGATATAAAAAAATGAAATTCAGCAACACCGATCAATAAATTGCAAAACATTGAAGTAAGCTAGTTTTAGTATTGTTTTGCAGTAATGTTGAGTTACCGAAAAACTATAAACACACATTACTATAACTATTAGGGAAATTTGTACTTTAAATCAGGGTAAAATCCCTGATGGTCATCAGGGTATGAAACCCTGATTACCATCGCCCAAACTATGTCCTTTTAACTCCAACCCTCTTAAAACTCGATTTCGACTAATATTATTTTTCTATTCCATATAACTTCCCAAAAATACTTAAACTCACGCAAATCTGACAAACTCGAGCATCCAAATATCCTGGTGATGTTGCGGCGATCGTCACATTCCGTCGCGGTAATCGCGGACGACGCTTGGACAGAATCTGTCGTTAGATCGGTTCATAGGAACGCAGGTCGGGGTCAACCGCGCAGACATGTGTTAGTCCTGGCTTTGATTGTCTTGGCTGTCTGCCGACACTCATTCACTGGCTTTATTTAAACCACACTCTGATTTAGTGGCGAGAATTAGAAAATTAAACAACTTGGTGAAGGATTTCTTAGGTGGAAATTAATTCGTAAAAAGTAACTATAAGGTATTACCTAAAAACCTCTTGGTTTATGAATTGTGTAAGCGTTTCAAGTATTGTGTACTTGAACTAGAGTAAAATACATAGATTAGACTAACCGTAGTATTTTTCTTTTATCATGGTCTCTGGTTCGATTCCACGCGAGATCGTTACTGGACCAATGTGCCATTTGTCATTGAACCATTAATTAATTGATGATGTTATGTAACGAAAAACCTGCACTATATAGTAACAAGGCTAGGGTTTGAACGTTCCCTTACGCAAAACATTTAAAGTGCCAATGTCTTAGAAAATTACCAAAAATAAACCATTGCCTTTGAACACCACAAAACTAAAGCTTGTTTCTTTGTGTGTTTCGTGTTGGGGTTTGATGTTCGCGTATGCTAATGCAGCTAATGTAAACTAAATGTTGTTTTTATATTTAGCGTGGATTGTCCGATTTGTGTTCTAATTTTTGGTTACGATACCGGTACCCATATGACAAGCAATATCCTATAAGAAAAATCTAAGTAAAAAATACAAGAGGACCACCACCATACGAGATACCTCCATTTAAAGGCTATCGATGGTTAAATTTAAAACTGTTTCGTATATTACGAGTATGTTTATATATATATGAACCAGCAAAATCGTAACACATCCTTCATCACCTTTATCAAGAAATCAAAGTTATACTCATTTCACACATATAATAAACTATGGTCTTTGGTTTTCTCAAACGTCAATAAAGTAGACCATACGAAGTACAATAGACTTCTTATATTTTGCAACCACAGTTTCAATTTAAACGTAGACTAATTGCACACCGACTGGATGTAGTGCGGTGGTCGTATGTATTTGTAATGGCAGCCCAGTTGAAGTATGCTATTGACATAATGTGAACACGGGTACAAGTGTACACTGCTGTTTACACGTTCCAATGACGCAAATGACCCAACGACCAAATCACCACTAATAGTCACTCTATTGCCGTTATGTGATCTGCTGCCGGACATGAATAACCTGTTTCAGGACAAAAAACACTTGAACTTGCCAAAATAATCTAAAATCACAGGTTGTAAGCTTTTTAGATTTAATTTATTCTTTGCCATTCAGTTTGCATTGAAGAAGTTAGTATATTGCCTAAACGAGGGCTTGCTTAACTTGTATGAATAATTTGTATCATAACTGAAAACTCCTCTTTCTCCATCCTGTAATTTGACACTAAATATTTTCCAAAATAAAACCCTAAATATTATAAAATCTAGACATTATTTTTTTAAATTTCCATGGGAATAAAATTATTCAATACATTCCATTTTCAGAGGATAATGTTGGTGAATTAAATACACCAAGCTTGTTCTGTTAAACATTTTAAACAATTTTTTGTACAATTCAAAAAAATATGTTGTTATAAAAGTTAAAGCACACAAATTATAGCTCCAAAATTAAAATATTTATCTAATTTTTGGCAAAGCCTGGACAACCTGGTAAGGGAAATGGTTTGTCCATCTGTGGTAACTGAAAAATTAACTATTCTATAGTTAGTTGTTCCATAGACTATTATGTGTGGATATAAAGTCAATGCTTACATCGCACTTAAAATTTATTTCATTATGACGAGGTATTATATTTAACGTTAATTTGTATTATTAGTGACAGAATTAACGGTTTTACAGTTGATAAGATTGTCTTTCTATATTGGACTTCCATTGAAAATTTCCAAATAGAGTGTAGAAATGTCTGTAAGCGAACTTATACTGTATAAAGAACAACGTACACAACTAATTTGGACAAGAATGTTAAATATTGCACTAAAAATGTTATACTTTTATTTCCACTTATAGGCTTACATAATGCCACATAAAATTCATTTCTAAAACTCTAATATTACCAAAAATTGTTCTTATATACAAACTATTTTTAAGGGACACTTTTTTTAAATATTCAAAATTAACATCAGCTACCTTGAAGAAACATACTATGCTCTGATAACTCCGCTCAATTTTTTGGACGCCTCTAAGGACGCCAACTGCAGTAGTAGCTTATTCAACACAATACTATCATCAAAATAAACCTTATTTTATTCATTAAATAACTCATATGCTTTATATGCTGTAATGTATATTTCATCCTTTAAAACAAAATACTCTAAATAAAAACATACAAGTTGCTATACCCGTGCTTTGCAACGAGAAGAAAATGTGACCTAGAGAGCCATTAAAGTGGTGCTGATGTGTGTTTTAAAATACAGCAACTCTATAATTTAGTTTGAAAATATAAACTGATTTAAAAGCGTAAACCTACTTACTTTCAACCCCCTATTTTTGATGTTAATAGAATAGATCCCTAAGAATATGACCACATACCTTAGTGTAGCAATAGCATCAATTGCTTCATATTGATGCTTCATGAATAACATGTTTTACCATAATTCTTCAATTTTAGTCAAGCCTCTTGACATGTAGCTTACTCTTAAATTAAAACGTGAAACTTTGAGCAATACTTTACAAAACGTTTACAACCTCACTTTAAAACCAAACATAACCCTCCTCAATCTACTACATAGCTCACAACACAAACATCTTTTTCGAGTAAATAAACAAACACCAGTTCATTGTACTGACCAGCTGTTTCATTAACTAAATTAAATGAAATCATTTAAACATTGAAAGCATGCCAGGCGTAGCCCTTTGGAAATCAGCCTGCGGGGCAGAGCCCTTAGGAAATTCGTCCATATCAATACTTTTCGGCAAATCTACACACTCTAAGCTTCATTTTGATGTGCCATATGCCTATATTTGTATTTGGTAAATGACGTTAACCGTTTACATAAAATTCGATTGTATCACTTTAATAATATAACAAGCTGCTATACCCGTGCGTTGCAACGGGAAGAAAATGTGACCCAGAGAACTATTAAAGTGGTGCTGATGTGTGTTTCAAAATACAACAACTCTATGATTTAGTATGAAAATATAAACTGATTTAATAAAAGTGTAAACCTACTTACTTTCAAACCCCTACTTTTAATGTTAATGGATCCAAAAGAATATGACAACATACCTTAGTGTAGCAATAACATCGATTGCTTCATATTTATGTTTCATGAATGACATGTTTTTTTACCATAATTCTTCAATTTTAGTCAAGCCTCTTTACATGAAGATTACTATATAGATTACAAAATGAAACTTTGAGCAATACTTTACAAAACGTATACAACCTTTCTTCAAAACCAAACATAACCCTCCTCAATCTACATGAAGCGCCACAAACGTCTTTTTCGAGTAAATAAACAAACACCAGTTCATTGTACTGATCAGCTGTTTCATTAACTAAACTAAATTAAATCATATAAACTTTAGAAGCATGCCAGGCGTAGCCCTTTGGAAATCAGCCTGTGGGGCAGAGCCCTTAGGAAATTCATCCATATATCAATACTTTTCGGCAAATCTACAAACTCTAAGCTTCCTTTTTATGTGCCATATGCTTATATTTTTATTTGGTAAATGGCCTTAACCATTTACATAAAATTTGATTGTATCACTTTAATAATATAATAGATAATAGATTAGTTATATTATAGATATGGGTATTTGGCCGAAGGTATTAGAAAGCAAGGGGGTTAGAAAACAAGGGAGTTAGTAAACAAGAAAATGTTCTTATTTGTAACAAATTTAGACATTTGGTACCAAATCAGATGTTACTGTATCGATTGAATATTATAATCAAAGTAAATAGGCAACCAGGAAACATGGAATTACAACGAATCCACTTAAACTTCTCACACTTAATTATATAACATCAAAAAATAAAATAAAATATAAAACTTAAAAACCTAAGTAAGTACTTGCACCTGTAACACTGAGCACGCTCTGGATGTAAATCACGCTTACCAACAGAACTCACGCAAATAACACAGATTACCTGGTGGGTTTAGGGAGTGATCTATGGCCGGAGAGTTGGCAACGGTCTGCACTCAGAGAATAAACTATCGCTCCCAATTTGAGCAGAATTAACAGCTTGTATTTGTGCGATAAACGTTCGACAAGCCCATTGTTTCAAGTGCTGAGTGGGTGATGATGTATGGCGCTTGGCGTTTGCCGTTCGGCGCTTCAGAATACAGGAATTTGACGTGTATTTCGACAAATTTGATGAGGGGTTTTAATGCTTTCGTGATTATTTACCAATGAAATGTGATGAAAATGGCTATAAATACTGGTTTTGTAGTTTTAGCTGGCTTCTGGCCTCAAGACCAGGGTTTCAGTTTCGTTAATTACAAAAACACCAATTATAAAAAAAATGTGTATATTTTTTATAGACCCCTACATGATTCATTATTTGATATTATACAGTCACAAAATTATTAATATGGAATTAAAATGGTGGTTTATTGATTTTTAGTTTTACTATGGTACAGTATTACGAAGACTTGGGCTCAAAATAAATCAATCAATCACAAAAAAGTCTAAATATGAAAATATATATAAATTGTAATCACACCTTGGCTATAAGGCTGTCTATAGTTATAGTTACCCTTTATCTGGAAAGTATACTTTGTTGGAAAATAATTGTGTTGAAAATGACTGCCTCTAGATGATTATTTAATTCATCAGATGTTTTATTTGTTTACATTTTGGAATCGTGTTTTTCTTTTGGTTTTGATTGTTAGAGTTGGTCTTGAATAGTTATCTATATATATAAAATCCAATGTACGTTTGTTTGTATGTATGTATGTTTGTTTGTTTGTTTGTCCTTTATGGACTCCGAAACCGCTCGACAGATTGTAATGAAACTTTCAGGCATTATTAAGCATTATTCAAGGGTTGTTTGTGTGAAGTTTGGTGCAGATCCGTCAAAAGGGCTCCGCCCCAGTGGCTCTGGAGTTTCCCATGTTAACCTTATGAGTATTCATATTTAAATGGTAGAATCTTAACAGCTGGTTCAACTAAACAATTTGATTCTGTGATGTTCAATAGCATTAAAAAGTTAATAGGTTTAGCAACAGGGTGCAGAACTATATTTTTTTTAACTTTATGACAACAGCTAATTTGCAACCAAAAGGTGAGTGAGCGTAGCGAACGAACTTCAACCTTGAGGCGAGTTAGCGTAGCGAACGAGCTAACCTGAAAGCAAGTGAGCGCAGCGAACGAGCTCCAACCTAAAGGTGAGTGAGCGTAGCGAACGAACTTCAACCAGGACGTGATTGAGCCATGCGAACGAGCTCATCTTGAAAATGAACGAGCATTTGACATAAAACCACATTAGGACAGGACAACGTCTGTCTGGCGAGCTAGTTTCTGAATAAAATTGAAGTCTTTTTTTGTACTATGTTTTCATGAGTTTATTTTAAAAGTATATTCCTTTTAGAAGAGTCGGTTTTAACAAATGGAGAAGCATGCACGAGGAAAGAAGTACTGGGGTTTAAAGGGTGATACTGTACATCCATTTATTACCGTATTCTTAAAATAGGTCAAATATTGATCGGTAGGTCATCTTCGTTTCTTAGTTACGATTAAGATTCATTAAAATATCTGGAAGATGTGATAATACCATGGACTGGTGTGGGAATGCAAGAATGAGTCTACTTACGTTTGATTTTAAATACTGGAACATAAAAAAAAAAATATTAATTATAAACATTTAACTAAACACCACCCCTGACTTGACCGTTAGCCAACACTTCTATACCACGTTTTAGCCTATTTTACGTTCACAACATATTTTCCACTACAGCACCTTCCTTGACGCCCCTATATCTCAGAAGCCGTTTTCTCGACAAAAACTCTAAAAGTTGTACCCGATGCGGGCGTGTCACTTGCCATGTAATTAACCATGTTAACCACAACAACACAACTGTCAATACCTCATTATCCCCGCTGTGCCCCTATAAGACAAGCATGCAAATGTTCCCAGTTACAGGTTACAGGTTTTAGATTCCAATTTTGTCTAGTGTTTATAATGAGTGTATTTGCACGATAGTTTACAATAGTCTGTTATATGCTGGTAGAGCCAATGTTGGAGAATCCATGTTGAACATAAAAATCCAAAGTCTTGAAATTTGAAGGAAGGTTTGGATTGGATTAATGTTTGCAAAAGTTGAACTCATCATTTCAAATTAATTGTATTCTATATGAGTAAACTGCTCTTACTGACTAAGATATCAACTGGGTCTATCGTCCGAATTTTTACATCAAAAGGCTTAAATTATCCATGATAGCTCGATCCAGTATTATACCATCCAAAAACGTTATAACATAGACAACAAGAATTAAATATATACCGTCAGCTGTGCTACCGTTACCATAGGTTCTAGCGCACACCACTGGGAGCACCGAGTAGTTACGTAGCGTCTTTGACTAGTCAATGGTAGCGCGCGTAGCGCGTACGCCGTAACTACATGCCCTCCCAGCGATGTGCGCCAGAACCTATGGTAACGGTAGCACAGCTGAAGGTCTAGGCCTATATTTAATTATTTTTGTCTATGGTTATACTTAAGTAATCCAACCACCGACGCCAGTTTAATTTATAATTTATACAACCACTAAGTTACCCAACCATACATTGGATATGTTTTGTTACCTTTTCAGTACATTCTAAACTGTATGTACATGAACTATAAAATAAAGCCGTCCCATTAAAATACTTAAAAACATGTATACGCTGCTAGGTAGGCGTATGTGAGCAAAAACATAATAAATATAGCATTAAGTTTTTCGAAAAAACCATTACTAGATTGAAATATCAAGTAATACTTCATTTTTCATCCCCGTCATAAACTATTTGCTAATTGTTCTTTTACGTTATTCACCTCACATCGTTATCAGTCATTATACTTAACTTACAGCGTTTATATTTAATGCCGATGAAAGTGAGGAATTAAAAATTAAACCCTACATACCAGCCTATGATGGATTGTGTCGTGTGGTCAATGAGAGAAATTCTCCGAGTATTGGATGTACGATAATATTAGCCACATAATTGCACGATTTCAGAATGTCGTTATTGTAGAGTGTTAAGGCAGTAAGGTTTGTTTATTTATTACGTCAAATATAAAAAATAGCTTTACCTACGACCGTTTTTTAAACAAGCCGTTTCAGTCCAGTTCTTAGAATTGAAGAGATTCACTTAACAGCATTGTTTACTTAACAACACGGGTAACGGACCAATGAGACTTAAGGATTGAGAGAAAAGAAGTAACATTGTAATGCTTCGAAACTCAAATAATCAGCTGTTAATACCAATTAATTTGTTAATGATCGGAGCAATTAGTGTTTGGTACAATGAGTCACATCACTGACAGTGGCAATAAGAGGTTATAAACGAAAACATAATCTCTCTTAGAAGTTATGAGTAGTGATTGTTAGTAATTAAAAAACAGTCAAAGGTAGAGTAGTGTACGTAACTGTCGTAACGGCACTATATTTACGGGATTGTACTACTATTGTTTTATATTCGCATATTATATTCAATGATCTAATCCAAATGTATAGCGCAAAATATTCTTTGAAACATTTCTTTTGTATTACTTTTAAAAGAATACTTCAATGATTGCAGGAGCACATTCCTTATTTAGGCTATTATTACGATTCCAAATCACCGTCACCATATACTGGTCTGTGTCTTGGTATTCGAAACCACTGAACTGCCGTTGCTGTACATGCACAACAATGTTGATTGTTGTAATAATATACAGTATACATATAGGCGGTCTGGCTCAAACCACCAATGTTCTGAATGAATCCAAAAGTACAAAAGAGAACAATTGGGCCACACATCGCCAAAGACATATTTTAATTCACTGTGATCTGTGACATCACAACCATTATTCAATTAGACTGTATAACTGCCTAGACGGGAATATGTGTTTATTAGTCTAAGTAGTAAACTTTTGAGATATATATAGAATTACGCTCACTTTTTGAGCAACATAACATTCTCGTTGATCTATGAGTATCTGTAGGAGTAGGTGTAAAATTTGTTTTTGCCGGACGCCCGGAAACGTTTTTCACATTACTTCAGGGTATAACTATAGGTTGCGGCTTAACGACTTCGATAAAATCCATTGGTGATTTGGCGGATTTGAACCCAGGACCTGAGGAAACGAAGTCCCACGCTCTACTACTTGACTAACTCGCTCCCCCATTCGTGTAAAATGTGATAGCCTACACAAAACTTAATGTTCAATCTCCTAACAGACTGTTTGTAAATTAACATATGATTGAATTTATATTTGTAAAAACACAAACAAAAACAGTAGGTATTGTATTTTTTAAAGTTTTACAAGCAAGTCATAAGTTAAATAAAGTTTCATTTTTTATATGATTTCATGCAGTTTTTAATACAAACAATGTTGGACACTCGACATTGTACATTTTGGTCCTTCACCCCGCGATAAGACCACGACCTTAAGGTAAATTTAAATTACTTACAAACTTTGCAATATTTATTCAGTTGTACATTTATTCAAGTTTTATTGAACATTAACAAGCCATGCCAAAGCAAGATCAGTTACAACAATTAGTGAAAGCTAGAAGTAATATTAAGGCTAAACTTACAAGATGTAAAAACTTTTTTGATAAATGTTTAGGAAGTCAGCATGTAAAAGAATTACAACTTAGGCTACAAAAGGTAGAAGGAAGTTGGGTAGATTTGAAAATGTGCAATCTAAGATTGAAGATATTGATTCAGATTCAGAATTGAATCATGAAGCTGAAAGGGATGAGTTTGAACAGCAATATTATGTGCTTTGTGCAGAAATAGCTAACTTTATTGAACAACACACGTGTCCACCACCACAAAATGACGTAGTTGTTAATCACAATTCTAATTCAAATAACAGTACACAGTCCTCAGACTCGTCCATTTCAGTTCGACTACCAACCATAAATCTACCAAGCTTTTCTGGGAAGTTTGATGAATGGATGCCCTTCTTTGATTCCTTTTCAGCATTAATTGACAAAAATGAAAGTTTAAATGATGTCCAAAAGTTGCATTACCTAAAAGCTGCACTCACTGGTGATGCAGCTAATGTAATAAAGAACTTAGAGCTATTAGCTTCTAACTACAACGTAGCTTTAAGCTTACTTAAAGATCAGTTCCAAAACATTAGGCTTATCGTACAGCAACATGTAAGATCACTCTTTGAGCTTTCTCTCGTACAAAGGGACAACCCAACAAGCTTAAGGCACCTACTAAATAGCACTCTAACTCACATCAGGGCTTTAGAAGGGTTACAGATAAAGATTAATGAAAATGATCCATTCATTGTCCATCTCATTACTACAAAGCTTGACACATCCACACATAAGGAGTGGGAACTTTCAACCCTACCAAATGAACTTCCTACTTTAAAGGAACTTACAGACTTTTTACAAAAAAGATGTCAAATGTTAGAAAACGTCAACCACAGCATTGTTCACACTAACTCAACGTCATTTCAACTCCATAACAAACCTGCCCATCCAAGACAACACTTGGCTCATCCTCATAAATCAAACACGAAAACATATGTTTCTGTCAAAGAATCCATCTGCCTCATATGCGATGGAAACCATCCTGTGTATCAATGCAGCGAACTTATTAAGGCTTCTCATGAAGAACGATTAAGCAAATTGACAGCAGCAAAACTCTGTTTTAATTGCTTAAAACCGGGCCATCGCGTAGAACATTGCAATTCTAGAGGATGTAAGCATTGTAATAAGAAACACAACACTGCACTTCATTACAACACATCAGACCCAAGGCTTAAATCATTACAACCAAAGAAAACTGCTACATTTAACAACAAGCAGGGAAGTAGTGATGACGCATTAAATACCAGTACTACTACAACAAGTCTAAGTACTAATTTCCAAGGTGGAGAGGTTTTATTATCTACAGCATTGGTGGATGTTATAAGTCCGAGTGGAATTAAATACACGTGCAGGGCATTCTTAGACAATGGCAGCCAATCTAACTTCATGACAGAAAATCTCTGCCAAAGGTTAAAACTAAAGAAAGAAAATTCAAATGTATTAGTAACAGGTATTAACGAAGGAACAACTAAAACTACAAACAAGGTACAAGCAACATTTCAGTCAAGAAATTCTAATTACAAAGCAACTGCAACATTTTTGGTTCTTCCTAAAATAACAGGGTTACTTCCAACACACACTGTTAATACAAGTCAATGGGATATCCCTGGAATTATCACTTTGGCAGATCCCACATTCTGCAAACCATCTAAAGTTGATATTTTGTTAGGACAAGAGTTTTTCTTTGATCTTTTGGAAGATGGAAGGATAAAGAATCAAAATTCACCAGTACTTCAGAACACAAAGCTCGGCTGGATAGTTGGAGGCAAAGTACACCATCAAAAGTCATCAACTGAAACGTCTTGTCATCTAACTACACTGGAAAGCCTTGATAAGAATATTCAAGCATTCTGGAAAATTGAAGAAGAACCTATAAAAAAGGCGACAATGACATCAGAAAATAAACTATGTGAAGAAATGTATGACAATTCAGTTCAAAGAGGCGATGATGGGCGCTACACTGTCAAAATGCCTCTGAAGCAAGATCCAAGTTCCTTAGGAGATTCCAAAGAATTAGCAATCAAACGATTTTATCAAGTTGAAAGACGATTAAAAAATAACAGTGAACTGCAAAAACAATACAAATCCTTCATGCATGAATATGAGGAACTTGGACACATGGAAAAGGTTACTGCAAATGAAACTGACAAACCAGTGTATTATTTATCCCACCATCCAGTTATTAAGGAAGCCAGTTCAACAACTAAATTAAGAGTAGTTTTCGATGCTTCAGCAAAAACTACAACAGGGATATCTCTGAATGACTCGCTTATGGTTGGTCCGACTCTTCAAGATGATTTATTTTCTATCCTATTGAGATTCAGGATTCACACTTACGTTCTGACAGCAGACATAGAGAAGATGTATCGACAAATCTGGATCCATCCAAGTCAACGAGACATGCTAAGAATCCTTTGGAGAGAAGACAACTCAAAACCTGTCCTCATTTACAGGCTCAATACAGTTACGTATGGAACAGCATGTGCTCCTTACTTAGCAATCAAAACTATTCAACAATTGGCTCAAGATGAAAGATCACAATATCCACAAGCTTCCAATGTAGTGATGAAAGACTTTTATGTGGATGATGTATTGACAGGAACAGACGACATTAATGAAGCAAGGGTATTAAGAGATCAACTGGTCGGTATGTTAAAGTGTGGTGGCTTCAATTTGCGAAAGTTTAACAGCAACAGTAACGCACTTTTAGCAGAGCTTCCAGATGATATTGTGGAAAGAAAAGCACATAAACTTCCCAACTCTAATGATAGCACAATCAAGACCTTAGGCATTTTTTGGGATGCAGAATCTGACAAAATAAAGTACAAGTACATGTTATCAACAGACAATAAGGCAGCTTCTACAAGTGTAACAAAGCGAACTGTGCTCTCAGACATAGCAAAACTGTTTGATCCTTTAGGAATCATTTCTCCAATTATAATAAATGCTAAAATACTCATGCAAGACCTGTGGAAACAAAATATGAAATGGGACGATGTACTCCCAGAACAATTACACAAGAGATTGCTACAATTCAAACAGGATTTAACTTTGCTCAGCAATTTTAATGTATCAAGATGTGTAAGAATGATCCAAACAGAGGGAACTTTTGAACTTCATGGTTTTTCAGATGCTTCTGAAAAGGCATATGGAGCAGCAATTTACTTGAGACACGAACTAAGCGATGGAACTGCTAAAACTACTCTTCTCTGTTCAAAATCTCGTGTAACACCACTGAAAACACAGTCACTTCCAAGATTGGAATTATGGGGAGCTCTACTCCTAACTGAGTTAATGTCAAATGTCAAAACCGCTCTTATCAACAAACATATTGAAAGGGTTACATACTGGACGGACTCTACAATTGTTTTATCCTGGTTAAATGCAGAAGCAGCATGCTGGAAAACATTCATTGCAAATCGTATTGCAAAGATCCAGGATCTAAGTGATTATAAAGATTGGAGACATGTGCCAAGTCAAGACAACCCCGCAGATCTCGTATCCAGAGGTTTAACAGTCGACGAAATCATAAGATCTGATTTGTGGAATTCAGGGCCATATTGGTTATCGTTAGAACCTTGCAACTGGCCAATTACTTCCATTCAACTGACATTCCAGAAAGAAGAAAGTCCACAGTTTCTGCTGCAATAGTTCGATCAAATGAAAAACAAACAGATAATGACTATATACTGAAGAAGTTTTCCAAGTTACAGAAACTGATTCGTGTCACCGCATATTGTTTGAGATTTATAAAAAATTGTAAAACTCAAGATTCAAAGATTGCAGGACCTCTAACACACGATGAATTAAACCACAGTCTTAAGCATTGGATAAAACATGAACAGAAACGTTTCTTTCCTCAAGAACTACAATCATTGTCAAAATCAAAACAAATTCACAAGAAAAGCAAACTAATAACACTTCATCCATTTAAGGATGATGAAGGAATCATTCGAGTAGGCGGTCGACTAGCCAACGCAAAGTTAGATCAAAGTCAAAAACACCAAATTGTATTGCCTGCTAAATCCTATTTCACTCATTTAATAATTGAAAATGAACATATTCGCAATCTCCATGTGGGTCCTCAAACACTTCTATACATCATAAGACAACAATATTGGCCACTAAATGCCAAGAACATTATAAGGAAAATCATCCATAAGTGCATACCATGTTTTAAAACAAAGCCGAAATGCACACAACCTGAAATGGGAAACTTACCTGCACATCGAACGAATCCATCACAGCCTTTTGAGATTACAGGAGTTGATTATTGCGGACCGATATATTTACGGTCAAACCGCCTTCGAAAGTTTTCATTAATTAAGGGCTACATTGCAGTCTTTGTTTGCTTTACCACAAAGGCTATTCATTTGGAATTAGTATCCAACTTAACAACTGACGGCTTTTTAGCAGCATTCAAGCGCTTTACATCTCGAAGAGGCTTATGTAACCACATATATTCCGATAACGGAACAAACTTTGTTGGAGCCAATAACGAAATAAAGGAACTTTACTCCCTTCTTAAAAGTAATGATCATCAAGAACAAATCATAAATGCTACATCTTTTCAAGGCATCAAATGGCATTTCTCGCCTCCAAATTCACCCCATTTTGGAGGGCTTTGGGAATCCGCAGTTAAGTCCGTAAAGCAGCATTTAAGGAAGGTTGTGGGAAACGCCAATCTCAAATTTGAAGACATGTATACTGTGATTACAATGATAGAGGCGTGCCTGAATTCAAGACCTATAACTCCTCTGTCATATGATCCTAAAGATCCCCTTCCTCTAACACCTGGTCACTTCTTAATTGGAAAAGCACTTACAAGTTTACCAGATCCAGATTATACATTTAAGCCAGAAAATCGTCTATCACAGTGGCAACGATTACAACAGCTTATGCAACACTTCTGGCGCCGTTGGTCCAAGGAATACCTCTCTCAATTACAACAAAGGCAAAAGTGGTTCACGACTGCCAATAATATCAAACCTGGTCAACTAGTCATAATCAAAGATGACAATCTACCACCTTTAAAATGGATTACTGCTATTGTTGAAGATGTTCATCCTGGACTTGATGGAAAAACTAGAGTGGCTACAGTGCGAACCTCTACAGGAACATTCAAGAGATCTGTAAATCGCCTGTGTGTATTACCAATTGAAAATTGAAAAGGCCAAAGACAATCAATAAGACATTTTTTTTTAATAGTTTATTTTTTGTATTTTGTTGAAAGTGGTACTTTCAAGGTGGGCGGCATGTTCAATCTCCTAACAGACTGTTTGTAAATTAACATATGATTGAATTTATATTTGTAAAAACACAAACAAAAAAAGTAGGTATTGTATTTTTTAAAGTTTTACAAGCAAGTCATAAGTTAAATAAAGTTTCATTTTTTATATGATTTCATGCAGTTTTTAATACAAACAATGTTGGACACTCGACATTGTACACTTAAGTTGTCACAAATTTTAATTTCTGCAGGTATTCCAACCACTACTTTGCTAGATACTGAATATACTGTATACCTAATACCGTAAACCTTAGCAATCACAATACTAGCCTTAAAGAATTCCAGCAATATTCAATCAGAATACTTTAAAACGAAATACTCTGAATACTCCACAACCCGTGTATAAAAGGTCCAATCACATTTGAAGGGTAATGAAGACACAATTCCGTAATGAAACCAACACCGAGGCTTGAGTCCGGGCTTAATTTTTATAGCTTATTTTAAATTTCACCTCGCAGAACACTGTCGGCTTTGCGGGGGTGGGAGGGTGGGAGGGAGGGGGGGGGTTAAACTTTTTCTTGTCTACAAACCCTATATAAATGGAGTAAAAGCTTTAAGAAGGGGAAAAGTTATCCGAGGCGTCTACTTTGTCGCCAAGCGACTTTCCCCCGTTCAACTCCTAATGAAAATAAGGTGGAAAAATGAGGATACACGGGCTTATTGTAAAGTATAATGACTCTGTGTAAAAGTATTAAAAGTGCGCTCGAGGTTCGCCCGCTTATAAAGGTTAGAACGGTGAAATAAGTCAAGGCGAGGATCAAATACCCCTCGCGGGGGGATCTTATTTGTATGCAAATAAGTCTACACGGATACTGTTAAAAAAGAATGGAGTCCGGGATGGTAAGCCGGCGTAAAAGAGTCGCAAAAATTGTAGCGGTGTTATTAAAGTAGTGCGGCGCGGCGTGCGGGGACGCGATACGTGATAATACGGATTAAACCGCGCTGCGAGAATTGTTCATTTCTCGTTTACAATGTACACATAGTCTTGTTAAGTCTTCGCTATTGTACTCATTGTTTTATGTCTCTATTATAACGTTCGTCACTCTCAGTACAGACACGGTTATTAAACGTCACTGGCTTTGCAGCGCTGAACTTGTCAACGTCAACGTTGATGCAAGTTTTATTAGTAACTTGGATGTGGTTTACATGTATTTTTACTATGAGTGTTTAATTTAGAAGGTGTGTACAAATAACGTGTATGAGTAACGTACCGTCCAAGATCGACAACGTATCTATCAAACATAATGAATGTTAACTAAATAAAGGCATTTAGTACTTTTAATTCCTTTATGTAAGATTTGGCTGTTTGTGGATAACATTTAATATTTAAGGTTATATTCAACTACATTTAGCGATAAAAATAAAATTTAAGGTCTTTGCCTTATACGTGAATCCAATAGTAAAACTATCCAGAGAGCTTACAGAAACACAAAATCCATCGACAAACCCAAAATTATAGTCGCAATCATAATTAGACTTGAAGTATCTATCTTTAAAAGAATATAATACTTAAGCGTTGGATGAAATTTATTCGTTCATAATAGGCATACCAATCTTCAAATTAATTCAAGACGATTTAAAATCTATATAAGTACAATATTCTTTTATTGACAGAGACGACTTGAAGCAGATGTTTCTTTGAAGTTAATGCATATTCTCATTTAAACTGTGAGATAAAATAAAAAACAGTGAAGAATAATTTGGACGTTTTTATTTACAATCTGGATCCCTATTTACGGAATATTTGACATAATCCGGTACGCAGTTTTAAATGGGCTAATCGTTCAGTTATATTCCCTTCAATTACATACATTAAATTCATGAACATTCTCTACATAAAACACAAGAAGTTAAATTTTACCTACAGGAGTATTTAGGTAAATGTTATTCAACTCTTCAAAAATTAAATGGACAAAAGTCGGAGGATACAAGATCTAATATAAAATATTTATAACATGTGAAAATAATATTTATACAAAAACATTTTTCTATTTAGCACACGAGCCTCCTCATTCGCTAATTAGGTAAGAGGAATTTCTAACTCTAACAATTTACCAACTTTTACCGTATAAACAATTTTTGTTGGTATGCAAATTATTGTAAATAGTTATGCGTTTACAATCCGAGCAGCACACAGAACTAGAATGCTAACAAAGATTATCCAACTCAATCGCAACTAAATGAAGCGAACAGTGAGTAAACGCGACACACCTACGCACACACACACACTCAGCCCAATTTGTCGTACAAAGCTACAACTGCTGGCGCGCCTCTGTATGTTGCTCAGTGATTATTTCTGTTAGCATGTCTTGGCATGTATCTTGGCATGTTACATTCCCCTTGTTAACTACTGAGGCATTCCTCGACCCATTAAACATGCCAAGGAAGTTGATCTGACCTCTGTCCCGAGTTGGCATGTCGCTCGCATCGCTCGACGGTTGTTGGTCCACGGCTTTGTTGGTAGATTGCGTCATTTATTTGGGATCGGTTCCGGGGAGATTGGATGGCATGAATGACAACATGATAAATATTACAAAATTGGGATGGAACTAAAAACAAATTCAGCCAGCAACACTTCCAAAACAAATAATATACGTTGCACTGAACGTTTATCCGTACAATTTATTGGTGTGTCAATATTAAAATATCATTATTTTACGGATGTATCCTACATGTTGGACGTAGTGATTACACAAGACTGAGGGTTGGTGGATCAGAGAGTGTGAGGTATAGAGAATTAGCGATACACTGTCCCTATACTGGCTATACAACGGATGTATCCTACATGCTGGACGTGGCAGAATACACAAGACTGAGGAATGGTGGATCAGAGAGTGTGAGGTGTAGAGAATTAGCGATACACTGTCCCTACACTGGCTATACAACGGATGTATCCTACATGCTGGACGTGGCAGAATACACAAGACTGAGGGATGGTGGATCAGAGAGTGTGAGGTGTAGAGAATTAGCGATACACTGTCCCTACACTGGCTAGACAACGGATGTATCCTACATGCTGGACGTGGCAGAATACACAAGACTGAGGGATGGTGGATCAGAGAGTGTTAGGTGTAGAGAATTAGCGATACACTGTCCCTACACTGGCTAGACAACGGATGCATCCTACGTGCTGGACGTAGCAGAATACACAAGACTGAGGAATGGTGGATCAGAGAGTGCGAGGTGTAGAGAATTAGCGATACACTGTCCCTACACTGGCTATACAACGGATGCATCCTACGTGCTGGACGTAGCAGAATACACAAGACTGAGGAATGGTGGATCAGAGAGTGCGAGGTGTAGAGAATTAGCGATACACTGTCCCTACACTGGCTATACAACGGATGCATCCTACGTGCTGGACTTTGCAGAATACACAAGACTGAGGAATGGTGGATCAGAGAGTGTTAGGTGTAGAGAATTAGCGATACACTGTCCCTACACTGGCTAGACAACGGATGTATCCTACATGCTGGACGTGGCAGAATACACAAGACTGAGGAATGGTGGATCAGAGAGTGTTAGGTGTAGAGAATTAGCGATACACTGTCCCTACACTGGCTAGACAACGGATGTATCCTACATGCTGGACGTGGCAGAATACACAAGACTGAGGAATGGTGGATCAGAGAGTGTTAGGTGTAGAGAATTAGCGATACACTGTCCCTACACTGGCTAGACAACGGATGTATCCTACATGCTGGACGTGGCAGAATACACAAGACTGAGGAATGGTGGATCAGAGAGTGTGAGGTGTAGAGAATTAGCGATACACTGTCCCTACACTGGCTATACAACGGATGTATCCTACATGCTGGACGTGGCAGAATACACAAGACTGAGGGATGGTGGATCAGAGAGTGTTAGGTGTAGAGAATTAGCGATACACTGTCCCTACACTGGCTAGACAACGGATGCATCCTACGTGCTGGACGTAGCAGAATACACAAGACTGAGGAATGGTGGATCAGAGAGTGCGAGGTGTAGAGAATTAGCGATACACTGTCCCTACACTGGCTATACAACGGATGCATCCTACGTGCTGGACTTTGCAGAATACACAAGACTGAGGAATGGTGGATCAGAGAGTGTTAGGTGTAGAGAATTAGCGATACACTGTCCCTACACTGGCTAGACAACGGATGTATCCTACATGCTGGACGTGGCAGAATACACAAGACTGAGGAATGGTGGATCAGAGAGTGTTAGGTGTAGAGAATTAGCGATACACTGTCCCTACACTGGCTATACAACAGATGTATCCTACGTGCTGGACGTGGCAGAAGACACTTAAGACTGAGGAATGGTGGATCAGAGAGTGTTAGGTGTAGAGAATTAGCGATACACTGTCCCTACACTGGCTATACAACGGATGCATCCTACGTGCTGGACGTAGCAGAATACACAAGACTGAGGAATGGTGGATCAGAGAGTGTGAGTTGTAGAGAATTAGCGATACACTGTCCCTACACCGTCTATACATCACGTATGACACAGGTACGCGGCGGAGCGGAGTACCTCACGACATCGACTCCATAAATCCGACATGATGTGGTGTAATAACCGATGATGGATCGATGCACGATGGTGGTCGTGCCGCCAAGTCCTGTACAAGCGCGCTGTGAGAACATTCGTCTGGTCCGGCGGCGTCGCGTCGTAGCAAATCTTGATATCCGCGGGATTCGATGAGGAATCGGCGCTCGCGGATGATCAAGTGGTTCTGGTGCGAGATTCCGAGAACACGTGCGGGATCTGTTGTATCCAGTATGTATCTGGGAAATTATACTAAGTATGTAAGACGTACTAACGGAGAACCTGTTATTCTTGTGGCAGTATGAAATTGATGAATGCCGCTCGATCGTGATATAAGTTTGAATTGTGTCCCATACGATTTACTCTTCGATAGTATCCGTTTGTGTTTACTTATACCAAGGATATACTCTTAATCATAAAGCCTTTTCTAGCGCATATGATAAAAGCAAGTCTTTAGGCAATGGTAAAGAAACGTTATACAGTATCTTATAACTTATACAAATGGCAATTGGCCCCACTGTGCCAACGGCCCAGCTGATCGTTGTGACAGACAGCACAAGTGGTGCTCTAGTGGCGTTCAATTAACAAAACGAGCCTAACACATGTATGTTTGGCCAGCAAATTGAGCCTAGCGAGTTATTCCTGGCCTGCTTGTGGATGATTTACAGGCCCAGCCGCGTCGGCTTTGACAAATTCGCGCGAACATCCCGACTTCAAACGTTTCATTTGGTATCAAAGAACTATTCTGAGCTCCTTTGTAGCGACTCTCTGTTACAAGAGGTAGGCTGTCGCTCGGCCAGACAGTGTAAAATACCTTCTACGCTTTGTTGCTTGAGGTCGCAATATACACATACAAAGTGGTAAATCAATTTACTATGATTTACACCTCGACTTCCACCCATCTTGTTAACACCTTGACCCTCTCGCCGATTGGAGTGAATTTGTTTACTCCAGTAGAGAGCCAAAATATAGATTAAATGGTAGGTCACATTCTGTAACTTAGGTTTAGGAATTTTGAGTGTTTGGACATACGATGTTCTAGATTCTGGAAAAACGGTGGAATAAAAACAATGATTCTGTTCTTCAAATTTTGGCTCAAGATGAGCAAGAGGGACTACAAAAAGAATAATAACAACATTCATTCACCCTGTTTCTGTTGAACTTTTTGAGTATTGTAAGGATTTTACCCTAGGAAACAGATTGAAACCAATATGCATTCCTTGTAATACCAATGTGAATAAGGAATTAATTGCTAACAGCAATACTTATGGCGAGGCACAATGTTTTGAGTAGGCCTACAAAAGGAGAAAAATGCAAGCTATTGGACATTTAAAAACATACATAATCACATTTCATAGTCATTTAAAGTACGAAAAATTCTCTGAAATCCGTAGCGTATTGAATTTAAAAATCACAAAAATGCAATTACCAGTAAATAATTTATACAACATGGCCAACTCTTTCTTCAGACATTCTTCATCATTTTACTTTACATTTTGACACTGATGTCACTAGAAGCCTCTATAAACGCCTGGCTGGAAGAGGTTAATTATGCGTGGGACGTTCAGAAACGCGGGAGGTGGCACAAATTTGGCGGGGCAATTAGGAGACGGGATCAGTTTATTAGGCGGAGCCGCAGTAGCTCAAACTGAACAAGGTGCTGTGGACAGGACAATAGCCAGGAGCCGACTGTGGGGCGCCATGATGCCAAGGCCAATGTATGCCTCGCACCTCGCTATCATCTGATAACGCGATAAGAAGACAATTGTCGAGAGAAAGTGGAGGTTCGTTTGTTACAGCTGTCGTGTCGTCTGCACTTTGTATGTGTTGTTTGCTGACTTGGTAAATGGAGCTTTAGTGTGTTCTGGTGTGTGTTTATGATAAAAACCATAGGAGTCCATCGTGTTACATTTGTAAAGTTTTGCTTAAGGTGATAATGTTAAGTCGAGGGACTCAAAACTAACACACACATGAGAGTTTTTGAAAGATCAAGTTGAATTTGTGTAGACTCCTACTCCCACTTCTAAAGGGTATTTTCTATAGATCGATGGGTTTGTATCTCAAGATACCCCCCCCCCCTAATAAATAAGCTTTGATGATAAAATTGTCTTTGCCTATTGACACACATTCCTACAAACCTTTTCAAATTCCTACAGGCACCAAGAGCATAACTATACTTGCATATGCATTGAGCATACTGTAGAGTAGATGCTCGAGTCAAAAAATTAAAATTTGTTCCCGTCCAATTTGTGAATTGTACACATCGACCAACATATTAATATTAGGCTACTTTTTTAATGTCATAACATTCCTTTTTAATGTTACTCTATATAGTCTTGTTTCTCCATACTGTTTAGCCAACAATAATAACTCATTTTTTAATGTATTAAGTTCTTACTATCTAAAGGCATACACTTAAATTAATTCACATTTAAATGAATATTTTTAAATCTCAAATTAAGTGAGACGGTAGACTGTAGACTCCAATTTCTATGACTATTATTCAATATTAAATGGTGTTTACTCCTAGACCACCTCCCCATAATAACTACTTTAAAAGATTAATTTGTGTATATTTAAGTTAAATGTCAACCCAAAAGAAATTTTTTTTTAATATCACGAGGTGTGATATTAAGACCTTGACCCGGGACCGATTTACTTTTTCGTTTTAAGGTCCCTAGAGACCAAAACACCATTCGTTCAAATTCACATATATATATATATATATATATATATATATATATATATTGATTTATTTATATATGTGTCCGTTAGCGCGATAACTCGAGCAAAAATCATCCGATTTTGATGAAATTTGGTACAAACCTGTAAACCTACGTTTATTCGAACGAGTTCGCGAACAAGCATGATCAGACTATGTTTAAAAAGGGAATAAATGTGATATTTTTAATTTTAAGGAGACATTTTTGTATAAATCCAATCAGGCCAATGGAATTTCGCTTAGTCTGCAGGTTTGCTGCGGCGGGGGTATTTAAACTACCGCATTGTTATTTCTTGAATACAAATTTGAGTTTCTCTCCCTTAACGAATATTTTCCAAAATCAAGATGTTTTCTGCAGACACTCGCCCTAATGACTCTCGTGTGGCCCAAACATGTTCTGCCGTTGTGCCATCCGAATCCCCCGTGTTTACACAGGATGTTAGCCTACATTAGTGGACTGAAGACGCACAAATCCACTCGGTACAAGCAAAAACACAGTGCCAGACTGTGGTGAAAGATTTGTCGCTTTTGACTTACGAGTGTTGGGAACGTCAAGATGCGTGTCTGGCAGTCGTCATAGGGTCGAGAGGTCAAAGTTGTAGTCTAAACTGGCGAGTTGTAGGGGTGGATACATCCCTCGCACTCTGACACACTCTACATAGTACACACTGTTACGTACGCTGGGCCGTTGACTATGTCATCTTTCCAGTGGCAGTACCTGTGAGAAGTATATAAATACCCCCGCCACAGTAAACCTGCAGACTAAGCTAATTTCCATCAGCCTGGTCGATTTTCACTCAAATATCTCTTTAAAATGTCATATTATCAAGTACATAGGGTTGCTGTTACAGGGAAGGTATAAAAATGGGTTTTCATTGAAATGCAAATTAATTAGTATGAAATAAAAAAGAATTGCCAAATTATATAAAATTGTCCGTAACACAAACAAACTACGACAGTTTACAAATTCTAAGAATAACATGGGAATTTTAAATTTATAGTTTTTTCTCCGTAACCATTAAGAACAACGCTTCAATATACCAAATTATTTTTTAAGTAATACAAAACTGTTTTGAAGAAACTATGTTGAGGGGATCAAAATGGGGAAATGTTCCCCATGTAACTACGTTTCCATCGTAATTATCTATTTTATCTATCTGCCCTAGCTATGATTGAATATTTTAAGAACTCTACCAAATGAACTCACAATTACTTTACCATGCGTTTTTGATTTACAATCCTTTATTATAATTGGATCATTTCACAATGTCATTTACTTATTGAAATTTCATTGCGAATTTTACATTTTAGTCTGTTACATAACATAAATACTTAATTACAGACTTAACATACTTACCGAAAAAGAACATTATCTTTTTAACAAAAAACTAGAAATACATTTGCAGGATCTTTTAATAAATCAAGTTCTGCTTGCTCCCAATTAAACAAATAAACACACATCAATAAGTTTCCCTCCGGAATTTGTCCACAATACAACGGACTATGTAAAAGTAAAGCGTTAATATACCAAAAACTTAACAAACCAGTGACAACTATATTGTTGACACTTAAAAGAAGCAAAGACGTCAACAACGCAGATTGATACAAATTCGTTTTAAAGAAATCGGAAATTTTGTTGCAAGAAATTATGGTCTCAGAGCGGGGTTCAAGATAAACTTGAAGACCGGCCCGACAGTCGGGGAAGACAAAAGAGAAGTCTCTAATAAGCCTTAAGTAAGATAACTAACTGAAAGCGGCAATTAATATAAATTATCAGATGATGAAGAGTGTTCTACTTATTCGCTTTGGACAGAATGCTTCAGATTCATTTAGCTTAAGTAGGATGTTTCATTTTAAAATTTCCTCCGAGGAACCTAAACTTCATTTTGTGGACTTATAATTTGGTAAGAATTGTGTTAAATATAGTAAACGTGTAAAAAGTACAATAGAAAGCTTATGTTACTGTTACTTTTGTTCATGATGAAGTTGCATACACTACTTACGACTAATTTTATATTTTAATTCACAAAATAATTAGCCTTGATGATTTTGTGGGTTTATCAAAGAATTTTGAGGTTAGAGAAATACAGTTTACTTACAGTGAAAACTAATCCACTGTATTAAATGTTTTGTAAGCAGTTGTATATTAGTTACATTACTAAAAAACTTTGAGATAATTTTTCAGTTTAATTTGTTATTCCCTGATTTTTTAAAATACATGTTAGATTTTTAAATCTGACCTAAAAGAAGCATTGAACCAACATTGAGACAAATTCTACCTTCTTTTTTACCACAATATTAACAAAACAGCAGTGGTCCCTTCTTATTAATTCAAATTTTACATTAAACAGAAGCTATCACAAAAACTTTATGCTAAGTATATCATTCAATATGATGATGTAATTTAATGAAATGATGAAATTTTTTATCTACTATATTCTGATCAATATGTTTATACAATTTTCCCCATATCAATTCATACTGACACAATTGACCAGTATGCTATCAACTGCTACTAAACTCAATAACAGTTGGATCCAGTTTTCCTATTTTTACCAATTTTCATAAAACTATTAGAAAATGAGATTCATGATCGAATATACTATATTTAATGAACATTGTACGCCAATTCTTTCTGTTATTAGACTTGTATTTATTTACCCCAACTTCTAAATCACAATGTCCATATAGAATATGACAAACTAGAGACTCAAAATACATTTATTAATGTTGAAATCATATAAACTTGTACTTTTAGGTCTTGCCTGTTAACTTTACTTCAATTTGACACAAACTGTAATCTTTGTTCACATCTGGCCGGAAAATTAGACAACGTGACGTCACCAGGTAGACTTTGATTATAACGCGGCCGTTCCGTGTAACAGAAACGCTAAGAAGCTTAAGACGTAAGTGCGGGAATTACTGAGTCCTAAGCTCAGATACACATGCAAATCAGGCTATTCCGTGTTATCTGTTTGTACACTTGGCGAGTACACGGGTAACTTCGGACCCGCAACTACAATCAAATTTGGATCCCAACATCCCCACTAAGCCCGGTTAACATTCGGGAGTCTAAGGGTTATTAGACCCCAGTTTAGTTAGTTAGCGACAATAATTGGATCTGCTGCACAGGTGGATTGGGACTTGGGGATGTTTTAGTTGTCCGTCTGAGTTTGAATACACTGTAGTTTAGTTAATTTCGTTGTTGGACCTAAGTTTTGTAAATATTGCTATGCCCTCCTAAGTGTATGACTCTGTATTGCAATAAGGACATTTATAAACAATAGATTATACGTGAAAGTGTAGAGTATTCCAAAAAATTTTATTATTTAACCAAACGTTTCTAGAAAATCGCATTTAATCGGATGTTTTTTTTACAAAAAAAATAACAAATATTTACAAATTCAAGTGAAATGAAGCTTACTATTTTCTAATTACAGCACAAAGATTATTTCAATTTATTTTCCGCATTTGGTTACTTTATCCTAAAAAATACGCTGAAGTTAATAGTAATAATTTTATTATTAAGAGCACGGTTCAAAATGGTATTTAAAAAATCGACTCATTATATGTAAATGTATAGATTTTTCTAAGTGGACAATCTTTGAATCGAATAATGTTCACTCAAAAAATTACAAAATAACGTAAGTTTTACTGAAAAGGGCCAATCTTGAATGTTGACTTTACGAAGTAATTGAGTGTTGGCCATAAAAGTAATATTATCGTTATAATACATTAGAGTATTTTAAAATTATTAAAAATTAAAAGTTTATAATTAATTCATGCTGGGTTCAATCTAAATTACTTTTATCTGAAATTACAAGAATAAAATATTCAAAGTTTGAAAATCAATGGGCATTCAATATTATCAAAATAAGATGCTCGTCTATCCTGAGTAGAAAATGAAACCTAATACAATCATCATCGCAATACTAAATAATGAAAGCAGGGTTCACACTTTTCTTACAATATACGTAGACTCTATTAACGGAGAAAAGGTTATTCATAAAACCTTTGTTTTACTTTACTTGAATCCGAAAAGTTCATATGTGCACGAGAAACATAATTACAGTATATACTCATACCACCCACAATTATAACAGCTTAAACAAAAATAATCAATCAACTACTAAATGTTATCATACACAATTCTTTAAAAAACACATTCCACCCCAACACCGTTTCAAAAGCTTTAAAAATTTTAACTCGCTAATATAAAAACGGCTAACTTAAAAAAACGTCCAGTTTCGGCGGTGACGCGATGAAAATTTCAAACGCCCTTAATCACGGCTAACTGCGAGGGTTTCGTTAGTGTTAAAAATGCATCGCGGCCTACACGTATCTAATTGATGGGGTGAAAAAGTTGACCGAGGGTGAGCCGAGACGGTCAGCTGTCCGACTGTCCCTACTACATGGGTTTCTACTTAGTCGGACTGCCAGGGATCACGACGGCCATTTTACTACGACACGTTGTTCTCCACACAGACTCTTTGTACACCTTCAATCCTCTCCACCCTTTTTGTAGAGAAAATCAAATTGAATTGGAATTATTTTTACACTAGTTAGTTGATCGAGTCTTACTGGTATTTCTTACTTATTTCTCATTGTAATTTGATTCTTTGTCTTTTCATTGTTAGTTTTAAAGGTCATTTTCTGGAAAAAAAATTATTTCTTGTAATTTGACCTCGTCTTTGATGGCTGAATGAGTGTTATGATTCTATACTCACTGCTTTCTGCTGCCTCGCTCAATAAAACAATAACCCACTAAACTAATTGTAAATGATTTTATATGTTTACAAGATTTGGGGATAATTTTCCAAAATCAATTAAGAAAACAGAAGTGAACGACGTTTCGGGATAGGTTATCTGTTGGTCTTCTGGTAGAAAGGAACCCAAAATGCCAAAGTGTTTTTTTCTGCCTGGAAAAATCACTGTTATTAATAGTCACTTCTTTGAACTGGCAAAATACAATTTCAAAGTGACCATTACATTGTTTTTTTTTTCAAATGACATCTGTTTTTATTATAAAAGCAAACAAAAACTTTATTAACATTTCAAAGATTATTGTAACTCAACTGTGACTATACACGTATAAAATGTATGGATATATAGAGTAAAGTTTGTTCGATTTGGGTTGGCCAAGTATCATCCTCTGACCTAATACAATAATCCACGTATTATATTAGTATCTCATAAAGCTTAAGCTTTCACTTTAACTAATTGAAGTGTGATAAATAACAGTTTTCTGTTTTCTCCTACCGTATCCTCTTTTTCGAATATCCGCTGCCAGGTACAAATAGTGACTTACAATTTCACAGCTCAACTCGCACATTACCATTTCTCGTGTAAGAACGCCGTGACTTTTGGAGAGACTGAGACGGTACGATAAATAAGTATGGCTGTCAGCGGTTCATGGATGTTGTCTTCTTATCGCCCAACACAAATCACGGTTCGGTGTGATGGCCCAGGGGTCGTGTTCCTCCATACAGATTGACAGGTGGCTGATGTACGACCGCACTTGGTCACTTATCTCACAAATACTCCACATTTCCGCTCATACTTACCTAGTTCGACTCGGTGGAGAAAAATTACCAAGAAATGTTATCGCCTTATAGGTTCCGAGAATTTTTTCATTTTTAGGCCTACAGTATTCTTCTTTTATGAATGAGTGGTCTAAATACTATTTTACTTGATTAATTATCCAACAAGTACACATTTAACTTTAAACTTACCTAGGTATTGAGGTATTTAATTTCTGATTCAATGTAACAAGGGTTCATCTTTTGTATCCTCGAATTACCATATGTTTCGCCCCGATTATACGAGCGTCACACCATCCTACTAATCCTTCTAATATTATAAATGAGAAAGTTTGGATGTTTGTGACAAGTGAACGCAAAAAATACTGGTCGGATTGGGCTGAAATTTGGCATGATGATAGCTCACATTCCCGATTAACATATAGGTATATTCTTATTTCAAAAATCCTTTCGGGCTCCGCCCCAGTGGCTTTGGAGTTTGCCATATTAACCTTATGAGAAATGGAATTATTGAATCTTAACAGCTGTTTCAATTAAACAAGTTGGTTCTGTTCTATGATGTTCAATAGCATTAAAGTTACAAGGATTACCAACAGGGTGCAGCACTATTATTTCTTTTACATTTATGACAACAGTTAATTTGCAACCAAAAGGTGAGTGAGCGTAGCGAACGAACTTCAACTTGGAGGCGAGTGAGCGTAGCGAACGAGCTAACCTGAAGGCAAGTGAGCGCAGCGAACGAGATCCAAACTAAAGGTGAGTGAGCGTAGCGAACAAACTTCAACCAGGACGTGATTGAGCCATGCGAACGAGATAATCTTGAAAATTAAGAAATTAAACGGGGCAAAGCCCGCGGGTTACAGCTAGTATTACATAAATGATTCAATTTTGGAAATTAGATGGCATAAGACTCTTTCAGCCATCAATCACGCAACTCCAAATTATCTAGCCAACAAGTTTACATTTTTGCGTGTATGAGGCGCAAGGAATACTCGCTCTGGCTCGTCCACACTGCGCATTCCACATCACAGGACGACTGTTTATAACAAATCTTTTGTAGTAATTGCATGCCACCTTTGGAACTCTGTACATTATCCCATTAAATCCTAAAAAAAAAAAACGATCGCGACTGACGGTGGGACTGAAAGAATATTGTGTTACACTTTGGACACTTTAGATTTAATTTAACAGCTACACACTTAGTTGGAATAAAAGAGAGAAACACGATAAATTGTCACGAGGTAATTATTACAAACAAACCATGAAATATTGTCAAGCTTAAACTAAATGTTAGTAAACCGTCACAACACAAGGTACGTCGCAGTTCGCAGACCAACCTATGGCCGTAGAGCGAGACAGAGAACAACAATGCTATAATCAGCTGACTGCCGTCTGAGTTGCGTTGGATCTTTTAGTAACTAATTATTCACAACTGTTTCTATCTCAGGATTTACCTTTTTAATTACCACTACATCTACAGTATGTAGGAGTTAATGCTTTTATTTGACGATTATGAATGGTAAGAAATAATTAACTGTTCAGTTTTACCTGCCAGGTTTACAAAATTCTCACACGGTTGGGAATATACAACTTGATTTAATTATGAGTTTTAAATATCTAACTATAAATAAACTAACTAACAATGATTACTGGAATTTAAAACTTGCTCAACTATTCTTCTTGACAAATCTGAATGTAAAAAATGTCCAAAATGCTATACAGATAAATTTATAAAAGCTTATCAAACTTAAAATATTAAAATATGATTGAAAAATACATTTACCTTTTTCCCACTATTGCACTATTCTTAATCTTGACTTCAACACCGCCTTTATTACACTTTACACACGCAAACACTAACCACAAACACTTCACGAACACCACACGCGAAATAGACAATGAAACTCTAACGAACGCTTCATGTAGTAACAAGAATATACATCGAACCGTTTGACGTCAAGAACAAGACAACAATGAACCAATAAGAAACTAACACATCGTGCGAGTATGACTTCACTGTCACTGATCAGCTGACATTCACGTAGCATAATTGACCTTTGGTTAACAATATTAGCCAGCATTTACATGATACTGTATGCGATTATAATAGTGCATTATGTTCTTCAATTTGTTATTTATGTTCAAGAAATAATTATAATGATACATTTACTTCCATCGCAATATTATTGAAGCATTATAAGTAATAAATATTACTTGCCTCACTTTCCTTACATATAATGTTGTATTTACTAGTCACTGTTATTAAATTAGATTCATCATCATATGTCATGCGATTATTGTGTTAGCAGTGTTACAGTAGGTGTGTAAAATGAATACTGTATATCAAAAACATCGTATATTTATCAAATCAGGTAAAATCACAAGGAAGTACGGGATTGTTTGCGTTATTAAATATTGTGAGTTAGGGTTTTTTTTCATTTGTTGACTAAAATATTCTCATAGATCTATTATAGCATGTACTAACTATTAGCCTTTCAATAATAGCCTGGAATAAATCCAGATAGTTGGTTTCCAGAGTTTGGTTTGATGGACCAAGCTAAATAATTTAGCTTGGTCCATCAAATACAATATACTGTTGTCTAAACTGTAATTATTACAGTTTAGACTACAGTATATTGTTCATTACTGATAGTTTGGGCAGATGGAGAGAGTCGAATCTTAAGATGTTTGCTATGCGTAGTATAACATTTATCCACTCGTTCAAATTCGCATATACGTATATAATAAAAATGTGTGTCCGTGAATACGATAACTCTCGATATTTTCTTTAGATTTGTAATAATTTTGGCACGAATGTTAGAGCTGGATTAACTTGATTGATTTCGCGAACCAGCGAGATCAGATCATAGGAACAGGAGTTTTACGGGGTTTTAAAATTTATAAAACATTAGTTATAAAATCCCCATATTATTCTTACGAAGAAACAGATTGTTGTAGTTGTCACTCCACTATGATTATACCTGAGTTTATAATTTATAAATATACAATATTGTTATGTATTCATTTTACATACCAACTCCTCTAACACAATGTAAATAACATGAAGTATGATTATAATTCAAATTTAATAACAGTTAAATACATTGAGTGAAATGGGTAAATACAACATAAATAAAATAGGTAAATACATGTAAGGAAAGTGAGACAAGTAATATTTATTACTTATAAAGCTTCAACAATATTGTGATGGAAGTAAATGTATCATTATAATTATTTCTTGAACATAAATAATAAATTGAAGAACATAATGCACTATTATAATCGCATACAGTAACATGTATATGCTGGCTTATGTTGTTAACCAAAGGTCTATTATGCTACGTGAATGTCAGCTGATCAGTGACAGTGAAGTCATACTCGCATAAGAGTCTTCCGTAGTGGAAGCCATGTTGGATTTCTTCCCCATAAGAACAATGTTAACTTTGGGTTCAAATATCTCATCAGCAAATTGTCATATAATTATGGATAAGGAGTTAAATTTAAGGAATTGCGGTCCTCTAGAGATTGACGTTTTTTATTTTACAATTTTTAATTTTTATAATGAATAATTGATTATTAATTAGCTTAAAATTAAGCTAATTATTAAAAGGAAATGAAAATGGATTTTCGAAATTCAAAAACCTCAGTCACGAGTCTATTATGTTAAAAATACAAATTATAAATTTCAAATCTATATCTTAACAAATAACGCCGTTACGTGTCCACAAATGATGTATGTTCTAACATTGTTCTTATGGGGAAGAAATCCAACATGGCTTCCACTACGGAAGACTCTTAAAGGCGGTGACACACTATCGATCTTTTCCCCGATCAAGACCTCGAACCGAGCAGGGAGAAGGGAGAAGGGAGATAAATATCAGCAAAATTTTACTCCGAACATTTCCCCGAACATGACCAAGACCAGACGAATTCTACCGAGCGCGGCAAAAGGAAGTTTGGAGAGAGATAGAGAGTGTGTGCGAGTGAGAGCGCGGAACTATCAATGCTAGCGCAGGCGGCCGCTCGGTACGGCGCTCGCGACGATGTACGGGGCAAAAATGTACCGTGACACACTATCGTACATCGGACCGTACATCGGACCGATCTTTTCTTTGATCTTTCGCCAAAAAACCGCCTCCAGAGCGCTCGTCTCCCTGCTCGGCCTGATGTCTTGTTCGGCGTCTTGATCGGTGTACGGACTCGTGACACACTATCGAACATCCTCCCTTCGACCTCCCTTCTCCCTTCTCCCTGCTCGGTTCGGGGTCTTGTTCGGGGAAAAGATCGATAGTGTGTCACCGTCTTAAGGTCGATTCACACACATCAGTTACGGAACGTCACAGTCCAGTCACTTCAGGCACGTCACAGTTAACAAAAATATTCTTTAATGGATTTTCCATTGAGCTATCTACACTTATCCGTTGCAGTCCCGTCAGTCGCTCTACCGGCATCCGTCAGTTAATTTCAGATTTCTTTCCACCGATACTTTTGAATTGTTCGGAAGACTGACGGACTGGTTTAAGGTTAGAAAATAGTGTTATTGTTGTTTAAATGGTTGTGTTTATATTTTGAGTACTGTTTGTAACAATCAACAAGATGGACAATGAAAACTTGATAGAATATAGGTTTATAATTTAAAACTTTTGACTGTAAATTACTGTAAATTTTAGAGACGGATGACTGACTGAAACCAACTGACGGACTATTGACTGAGAAATTGCGGATGCAACTGAGACTGAACTTTTACTGGACTGTAACGGAACTGTGACTGAACTGATATGTGTGAATCGACCTTTAATTTCTTATTAGCTCATTGTTGTCTTGTTCTTGTCGACAAACGGTTCGGTATAAATTCTTGTTACTACATTAAGTGTTCGTTAGTGTTTCATTGTCTATTTTGCGTGGTGTTCGTGTAGTGTTTGTGATTAGTCTATGCGTGTGTCAAGTGATATAAAAATGGCGTTTAAGGAGAGAGTACCTGGGGACCGAGCTTTGCTCGGAGAAAATCATTAGTTTGCTCTGAAAGTAGTTTAGTATTGCAGATACATTAATCCACTCCCAAACTCCACACTGCTCACCTTTACTACTTTCTTCACCACTCCCTACGTTGTGGACCTGTTTGGCATCCTTCCCTATACCATTTTAGAATTGCAGATACATGAATGCCACGGACAGTTCCCACACTCTGCACTGCTAGCCTTACTACTTCCATCCCCATTTCCTATGTTATAGACCTGTTTTCCTCGCTTCTCATAGCATTTTAGGATTGTAGATACCCTAATCTAATCCCCATTAACAGTTCCCACACTCCAGACTGCTCACCTTTACTACTTCCTTCACCACTTCCTACGTCGCAGACCTGTTTCCCTTCCTTCCAACGGCATTTTAGGATTGCAGCTACCCTAATCTAATCGTCATTAACAGTTCCCACTCCCACACTCTGGAATGCTTACCTTTACTACTTCCTTCACCACTTCCTACGTCACGGACCTGTTTCCCTCCCTTCCAACGGCATTTTAGGATTGCAGCTACCCTAATCTAATCGTCATAAACAGTTCCCACAATTCGGACTGCTCACCTTTACTACTTCCCTCACCACTTCCTACGTCGCGGACCTGTTTCCCTCCCTTCCCATGGCATTTTAGGATTTCAGATACCTTAATCTAATCGTCAAAAACTGTTCCCACACTCCAGACTGCTCGCCTTTACTACTTCCTTCACCACTTCCTACGTCGCGGACCTGTTTCCCTTCCTTCCCATAACATTTTAGGATTGTAAATACCTTAATCTAATCGTCATTAACAGTTCCCACACTCCGGACTGCTCGCCTTTACTACTTCCTTCACCACTTCCTACGTCGCGGACCTGTTTCCCTTCCTTCCCATAACATTTTAGGATTGTAAATACCTTAATCTAATCGTCATAAAAAGTTCCCACACTCTGGACAGCACGCCTTGACTACTTCCCTCACCACTTCCTACGTCGCCGACCTGTTTCCCTCCCTTCCTATAGCATTTTAGGATTTAATTGTCCTATACCTTAATCTAATCCTTATTAACAGTTCCCACACTCCGGACAGCTCGCCTTTACTACTTCCTTCACCACTTCCTACGTCGTGGAGCTGTTTTCCTCCCTTCCCATTGCATTTTAAGATTGCAGATACCTTAATCTAATCGTCATATACAGTTCCCACATTCCGGACTGCTTGCCCTTACTACTTCCTTCACCACTTCCTACGTCCCGGGCCTGTTTCCCTCCCTTCCCATAGCATTTTAGGATTGCAGATACCTTAATCTAATCGTCATAAACAGTATCCACACTCCACACTGCTAGCCTTTACTACAATCATAGATAAAAAAAAGTCCTGCTACATTGTATCGAGTAATCTTTAATATAATCTTTGCTCAATAGTAACAACTGATGTTTTTCCTTTTGTACTGTATTTTGTAATTGCTAGTATACTGTGGATAGACTACTTACAAGTCTTTTGTTTACTTTTTCCTTGTTATTCAATTCAACCAACATGGTTACTTAGCAACCCATAAGACTAATGTTAAAAAAATGTGACTTTCAGTTTCATTTTTCTACGTAATTAGATTTTTGTTGGCAGTTCCGACTGCAGTAAACTCGTTTTTAGGCCAAAAATAAACTATTTACAACATTTGAAGAAAATCGTCGGAGCCGTTTTCGAGATCTTGGTGCAAGCATACATACATACAAGCAAACATTGCTCGTATTAGAGTATAGGACTAAGGATGTTGCAATACTTGGTAAAAGGTAAATATTTTTTTAATTTGATTTTAGTATTTTAGGTTTGATAAACTTTTATAAATTTATCTGTGTAGTAGTATGGACATATTTTACATTCAGATTTGTCATAAAGAATGGTTGAACATTTTTTTTTTATTTAAATAGATCATTATTAGATAATTCGTTACCGTAGTTAGATATTTTAAACTCATCTATTAGTCTATCTTGTGTCAAGTGCAATAAAGATGGGGTTTAAGGCAAGATTATGGATGGTGCAATAGTTGGTAAAAGGTAAATATTTTTTCAATCATATTTTAGAGATTTTGTTTATGTACGGCTTATTTCTAAAAATCAAGTAGTGTTTTTGCCTAAACCATTATTATACCATCGTAATCCAGAATGTCCCAAAGAACTTTCGTGTGTTTATCTATTAAATGTAGTAAATATTATGAACAATAATAATCTGTATAGAATAGTTATTTGTGCAACTATTGAGAAAAGTGAGCAATTGACTCACTCGAGAGAAATCCTTACTCACGAGCCGTAGGCGAGTAAGGAATGGTTTCTCGAGTGAGGCAATTTTACTTTAAACTCGAGTTGACCATTATACTTTTCCTACAGTTACCATAAAACAAATAAATTGGTGAAGAAACATAACCTATTTTTACAAAGAAGTGAACTTTTAATATACCGGGTAACATTTAATGTGAAGTGACAAATACAACAGTACAACAGCTGATCTAAGTCTTTTTTCTTATCACAGTCACTATATTCCTTACTCTTGACCCTCCATAAATTAAGGACATTTCTGGACAGTTCGATGAATTCAACAATAAAATCACGGGAACATTGGCGAAGATCTGCGATCGTAATTAAAAAACACACTTATGCCTCTGTCAGCAGGTGAAGACAACACTGCATACTGGGGTTTTGAGCGCGAAGACGGAGTTGAAACGGACGACAGTGTCCACACGCTACTACTTGTCTGAAAACGTTGTCAAAACTATGCTCTCAGCAATAGTTTTATCGCACCGTCTTCCGTCTCCGCGCAGTTCTCAAAAATGCACAGTTTTGGGTACACACGCAACGATTTGACTGCAGCGATTTACTTGCGCAGGTAAAACGTACGGTAAATCCTTGCGTGTAGACAGGCCTGTAGTGGCAGGTACCAGGAGTTATTTTCCTAATCCGTTGGTAATTTTGAAAGGAATTAAAGAAACTATTCTCAGTTTTAAACTCTAAAACCTGTTACAAACACCATGTAAGCACACTATTGGTCCAGGTTTCTTTTCTAGTTTTGCTTACCTGATTGACTTAACAATATAAATCAATCTATTCCAGAGTAATTGATCACTTCTAAATACTCATCTGAAACTAACATGAACAGTTACATCACGAGAAATACACAGCAATAGCATCCAATCAAACCCATTCTCCCCTCACAAGTCGTAACTCGTTATCTCCAGTATCGGTGTCGGTGTCATGGCGGTCCTGTACCAGCTGGTATCGTGTACCAACAACCCCCCTCCCCCCCCCCGGTACTGACCACATACAAGCTGTTTACCTAAGAATTACCGCGACATTCGAAACTACAAGTAACCGTAGACCTCGCCTCACCGCAGAACCCGCATCGAGAGTGACGACCACGAGTACATAATTACGCTTGTACACCACTCGACTGATTTATTGTAGTTTGTGTCTTTAGTCGTAGTTTTTTATATTCATACTGGTAAAATATTCGTGGTTACCATTACGAATTGAGATGGGACCCTAGGTGCGTATGTTTACCCAAATGTGAGTGGAGTAGTGAAGGATGAGTGTAAAGTTGTGAGATGTATATTTGTTACCGATTAATAGCAAGAGTTTAATTAGATATGAGCATTTAATAAAAGCCCAATAATAACTTATATTGCAGATATTGGCAATGAATAATGATATGTATAACTAAATTTAAAAGTTCAAAAAGGCCAATATATATTAAATTGTTTTAATCACAATCATTAAAAGCCCAATGATCAAAGTCAGCTGGGTCTAGTTTTACTGCAAGTGTTTTATAACTAGTAAAAGCTCGCTATGATTGTCAGATTGTATACATTTTCTTTAAACAATGGCAGGTTTTAAATACCAAAATACATTATCTTAATCATATTTTAATACAGGAAAAGAGTTAAATCTTGATCGGTACAGAGTTTGACTTTCGTCTATCTTGGGTAAGAAATATTAATTATAGAAATTGTGCTATGCTCTTTAATCATTTGAAATACTTAAGTGTTTTAGCGAATTTCCTATATTACCGTAGTACTAAGACCGGTAAGACCTGGACCCGGGACCGATTTACTTTTTCGTTTTGAGGTCCCTAGAGGCCAAAAACACTATTCGTTCAAATTCATACGTATATATATGTCCATTAGCACGATAACTCAAGCAAAAATGATCCGATTTTGATGAAATTTGGTACAAACGTGTAAACCTACATTTATTCGAACGAGTTCGCATGATCGGACGGGTGTATTAATGTCAACATAATTCAATATAAGATAACAGCATGATTTATCAACCCATAGGAACGGGTGTTTATGGAGGTTTTATGGCGTAAAAATTGGTTTTTCCATTTTTGACCCTAAAAACAAAATATTTAGCAAATTATTTTCAAACCATATTGTAGAGCTCCAAAAAACAAATAATTTAGTATATTGAAGCGTTACTATGCGCCTAATAGTTACGGAGAAAATTCCAAAATATTGTAAATTTAAAATTTTCATGTTATTCTTATGGAGAAAAAGTAAACTGTTGTAGTTTGCTTGTTTATGAACATATTTTGATCAAGTTTTGAAAATGCATTTATTATTATTATTATTTATTATTATTATTACTATTAACATTTTACAAAAAAAAAAAAACACTTTTTACCCTTGCTGTTGCAGCAAACATAAGTACTCCTTAGACTAATTCTATTTAAATAGGGAATAAATGTAATACTGTATTTTCAAGGAGACATTTTAGCGTAAATACAGTCAGGAAAATGGAAATTCGTTTAGTCTGCAGGTTTGCTGCGGCGGGGGTATTTTGGTATTTAGCATTTTTAATATGTCTGAAGTTAACCTAGTCTGAGGTCATGTTGCGTACCGTAGACAAAGCTACAATCTATATTAATTAAAAGAAAACGTCACATCGTATCTACTGTCCTTTTTGTAATACGGCTCTAAACCTGTTTGTCTATGCTTGAGCTTCTCAGTGCTGCCACCAGGTAGCAGTGCACAGCAGTCTAGTAACAGTGAAAGAGTAGGGCATTGTTATTGTTGTTCTTGTTATTGTTATTCAAGATTGTTATTATTGATATAGTAATTATTTACTTTAATACTTGTTAATTTGTATTCATTCTATTATGTTCTTGCTGTTACCACTTTTACTGTTGCACGTATTTAGCCATCTTATTAGAATTGTATCCATTTTTGTAAACTGGTGCAAACCGTTGGGAAATTAATAAATTACTTTATCAAGCTACTATATTCGGTAACAGAGAGACATAAGCCAATATACTGTATGTAATGTAAATAAAGCCATTTACAATTTCCAACAGATAATATCCAGTACACAAAAGATTATTAAACTTAATCAACGAAATGTACAGAAAACTAACTAGATAAGTATATAAGGCTATAAAAGTTGTACCTCAGCAATGTGGGAGTGCTTCTGAACACATGTTTTTTTTTTTAAACATGTTTTTTTGTTTGGATTCAGGAGCGCATCATTATTGCTAAGGATATTAAACTGGTAAACGTTCACTATATACAGAAAGTAATTTAAAATCTAATGTGTGGCAAACACAGAACAAATCTGCAAAATACTTCATTAAACTATGACTTTAATTTTAACTTGACAAACTCTTTACTGCTTTATAAAGTTTGTTCATTTCAAGCTCAACACATGGTTACACATAAGAGCATATGTAAGTAACCGATTTACAATTATAATCGGAGACATTTATCATGAATAGTCATGTAAGTCATGAAGTTGCTAAATATTCATTCAATGCTCGTCGGTGTTTCTTGTTCATGCCGTGTGATTATGCTGTATGTCAACGTACTGTATATCTGTACATTTAACAGGCCACATGTGTTGGCAATAAAGCTTACTATATATTGCTGAGTAATGTAATTAGTAATACAGTGGAACCTCATCGACACGCGGTAACTCAACATTCAACAGCAGTCAAGGTGCACGCAAAAATCAGAAAATGTTCCAGAACATTTAATTTTAGTTTAAATTTAACATTTATTCGATTTAATTTTTTTTTGTTCACTCAACGCATGTAAGTGATGTATTTATTTGTGTCAACTAGTCTGTTGTGCATTTATTTAAACCTTAAAACCCCATTAAACAATTCACACAACACAACAAAACAACAACAACACAACAACAACAACACAACAACACATTCAACACACAACACATAACAATTCATTTACGGGTAACTTAACAACCTCAGAGTCCACAAATCATCCAGTTAGTGAGGTTTATTGTATAAATCCAGCCAATCTTTCTAATGTCAGTTTCTGAGTAGCATGGAATTAAAAAGTCTGACGTTGTCATTTTCAATACGTCCACGCTCGTGTAAACCGTTTCCGAGAAGTTAGATCATTCAGGGAAAGGACAAACTGGACGATTCTCCAGTGCGGAAAATACATAAAAGCAAATTTTCGTTTTATTTAGCAAACATGTCAACATTTTCCAATAAACAAATTATAAGTTATGAACACATTTTTTGCTCAACAGGTAAATAGGTTCACTGGTACAAAAACACATTAATTGTTGTCTTCTTAAAATTTTAAGGTATAGCTAGAAACAAATACACTTTACAAAGATGTATCTATAAATTAGCAAAAATATATTTTGTACTTTATTATAATCTTGATAAGAATAACATGGGATAGAACGTACTGTGTTTATCATGTTTCATGTATCGGTGATTAATACAGTGGCCTCAGGCCTACGTTTAACCATTGACTATTGAATACTGGAGTAAATGACTGTTGTATCAATAGAAAACTTGACACAGAAAAATGCTTCGAACTGGGTTGTATTAGCTAGATGCTAAGAAATGACAACAACTTGACACAGAAAAATGCTTCGAACTGAGTTGTATTAGCTAGATGCTAAGAAATGACAACAACTTGACGCAGAAAAATGCTTCGAACTGGGTTGTATTAGCTAGATGCTAAGAAATGACAACAACTTGACACAGAAAAATGCTTCGAACTGAGTTGTATTAGCTAGATGCTAAGAAATGACAACAACTTGACGCAGAAAAATGCTTCGCAATGGGTTGTAATATATGATAAGAAACGCCAACGATACGAAAAATACTTTGGAATAACTACCTAGTCTACTAACATTAGTTCTCACTCGCTGTGCAATCGATGGGTGTAGTCCAGGGACCCAAATGAAACCAAGCGAAGGTGGCCTTAAGTTGAAATAGCAGTCAGCAAAAGGATACTTTTTAATTTTGGCCATATTACAATATATAAACGGCTAAAAAAGCCACTGTGGATCGACATTTTCTCCTCCCTAAACAAAATATAGGTACTTCGTTTCTCTGAATTTAACGTCAGCAAATACGGTTCTTACGGGAGATACTATATTACCCCACGACACCATGTAAATGGTAAAGTAAAAATCTACAAATGTAGACTCCATGTTGAGTATACAGTAAAGCCTGTGACGAAATGTGTATTTGCCATGTAGCTGGGCGGAGCTTGATAACACAGGGGTGGAGTCTGATAGGGCTTGATAGGAAAACACGCGAAGCTATGAAACAACCTTTCAGTTAGTCCAACAAAAAATCGTAATTGGAATACAGGGTCTGCAGTTACACGAACACTTCAACAAACTCTAAGCGTTCTATACGATCACTCGAATATTAGAAATCATTTTACATTTAATATCATATTAAAACGTGTCTTTCCCGTAATTTCTCTCATGGAAGGTTTTTGTTATCTCTAAAGTTTTTTTTTCCATCAAATGATCAGGAATATTAGGCATGAGTAATTTCAAAAACGAACTATGCTAAAACACAGAAAAACAAACTAATGGCTGTTTCTGTATACACTTACATTGTACAACCATGACACAATTGATTTAAATCGTAACAAACACTAGCGCGCGTAGTGGGTAAATAGAGTACTGATCGAGAGCGAGGGAAAATCAGCTGACCGTTTTCTCTCGCTCTAAATTAGAGCTTGGGAAACCTTTAATATCAGCTGTTATCGAAAATTGCTAGTTTTGGTGCAGAGTGATGAAAAAATCTTTACAGTAATAGTATATTTCATTACTAGGACCGAAAGTGGCATTTTCCGTCGCGCGCTCAAGTTTTTGTGTGAGGCGAAGCCGAACACAGGGAACCCCAATTTCATGTGCGAGGCGAAGCCGAGTATGTTAGAGCTAGTTTCACGTACGAGGCGAAGCCGAGGACGGGAATAATAGGGCAAGTGCCGGATAATAACTTTCGGTACGAGTTATGAACGATACTTTTCATCACGACGCAAAAATACACAAACTCAGTAATATTACAACTATTTTATTTCTCAATTCATTTGATTGAACATCAAAATAAAATAAAATCTTCTAAAAGAAAACCTACGTATATTTCTCAATAAATTTTGTTCAAACATGAAACTAAAAGAATAAAACATCTTTTAAGAATACATACAGCTGATTCAAATCATTAAATTAAACCATAACAAAACACTAGCGCGCGTAGAGAATAAATGAGGAACTAATTGAGAGCGAGGGAAAGTAAATTTAGAGCGAGGGAAAATCAGCTGATCGATTTTCCCTCGCCCTAAATTAGAGCTTGGAAAACGACTACTTTCATTGATGTCAGCTGTTATCGAAAATAGTTACTTTCGTGACGGAGTGATGAAAAATCATTATCTTGACTTTCAGCCTCCAGATTGAATTTAAGTACTAACAATTCAGCGAAAATACCTTGAAGTATGCAATCAAACACTGTGTCTATAAAAAGGGTTTCTATAGTGTATCTAGTTACGACTAAAGAAGTAATGGTCTTCTGTCTCTGTACACCTGCATCTTGAGGTCCTGTTACTTCAAGATTTCTTTCAGCAAATCAGCGGAATTCCCGACTTTGCAGTGTTCAAATCCATCCGTAAAGACGCCTTTCTATTCGTTACCCTTTCTCCACATCAATATTGAAATATACCATTACAACTTCAACTAACCGTTATTTCTAATGGCTTCTGCACACAACATGGCTGCCTGGGACTTGTTATCTTTGCCATTTCCTGCTATCACCAGGTGAGGGGCGGCTGGTTCAAAGCTTGTGTGCTCTCCAAACATTTTCCGCCCCATCGCCGACACCCCAGTCTGAGCAGGTGACCTTCCTAATGGACCTTGGACTGTTTGGAGTTGTAATCACCTGTGACGATGGTGCTGGCGGCACTTTGTACCTTTTTATGACGATTATTGGGTTAACTAGAGTAAATCTTGAGGCTAACTAGAGGGCTGGATTTAGTATCGAACAAAACTATGATTTGAAATGTATTGGAATGATATTGATAAAATGGTAAATGCAAAAGGTTCTGCAAAATTTTAATTTTGCATTTACGGTGAGAATATTATATAACTAGAATTAACGAATTTATTACCTCGCAACAATTACCCACGATGTTGTAGACAAAGGTGCCTATTTTAAAAGCGGTAGGTATGATGAGAAGAGTTGCATGTGATGTAAAAGAGTAATTATTATAGGTGAACAAACTAGTAGTCCGTTTTATTTTTACGCTTGGAGTTCGGTTGAGATGTAAAATGTTTTCTGAAAATAGAAACGTCCAAATTTGCCTTTTATGTTTCTATCAATAGTTAGATTTTAATTTGAGACTATTGATAATTGTAAAATGAATTTAAAAACAAATAGTGTAAATTGAGTCATTGTGTTAATCGATGAAAAGAATATTTTCTTTCTATTTATGAGAAATTTATATTTTGGTAAATAATATTTTCAATTTCAAAGGATTCTTATAAGATCAGCTAAAATGAATCGGTTTCGTAAAACGTTAATTAGTTCTCATACAAAATGTTTTAAAACAGTTTTAACCACTTATCTACAATATTATCGACAACAAAACCCACCCTATAAATATCATTTTTCATTTTCAAGCGGTGACTAGCCGAAATGTACACCATTAAAATATTTGCACTCTCGACTTTCGAGCCTTCCCAGAAAGATGACAAATCCCTCCACGACTAGAGCGGGTCCATTCATCGCCCAAAGAACGGCCAGAAGTCAACAGGATCATTTTCAAAACTCATTCGCGCCGGTGGTCGCGTATAAAGCACAATCAGCTGATTCCATTCATCGGGGCTGCCTAAAACCCGGGAGTTCACGCCTTTTGTAAAACACGACATGACAATGGCGGCAACACGTCCGTCTGTCAACCCGCGTCATGTTGACAGCCCAATTATTTCACATCTGGAAATATTTGGTTCTGAATTTGTCAAAGAATTTGTTTGCTTCGACCCCGTCTTATCCGCTTACCTGGCTTGGGAAAGATTTTGGCCGAAAACAAGATAGTGGACGAGTAATTTCCTGTTCAAATTTGGTACATTTAAAATTTATTGTTCATGCAGTTTATACGGGAATAAGAAGGATGACATTTTATTTTTTTATTTTTGGATATATTAAATCCTCTTGTACTTTAAATGAGCGTTTCTTTGTTTTTTTTGCCACCACTGAGCAAAAGCTACAAAGTATCAGTCTACTAATCCCTCAACAAAATAACTCAATGTACTATATGCATATACTATTTAGGTATATATATTGTTTTCATTTGTACATACCTCTTGGTAGTCGTCAATACATATTACTATACAGTATTTCGTATTAGGAGACGAGAAATCAGTTAACTTGCTCTTGAGGCTCTAGTTTTCTAGACAGTTGGGATATCGAATATATATGACACGAGTGACGATTTTGACGATTATGTTACATTTTTAAACGTAGCAACAATGAAATTGAAGCTTTAAGCTATTGAAATATAGTAAACTGATTGCAGCAAAAGGTATATGACGTCAATATTCATTGCATCAATATATTTTTCATTTATTATTTCTGTATTTTTTGTGTCAAGTCCGCATTAATCTTAAAAATGAGATAAAAGGAGGCATTGTGATAGATTTTATTAAAAAGCTGTTTAAACATCTGTGCATATGACGTGGATCGTACCCGCTCCCTGTCTCACTGAACACACTAATCACTAGGCTAGCGGCGGCAACCCATCCCGAAATGTCAACGCTCATCGGAGAAGATAAAGACGAACACTACACATATTCATTAATTAGCCCGTATCGCAGTGCAGCCGAATCATGCGGTCGACGCATATGCGTCTGGGGACTCATGCTCCAGAACAATTTGGGCCAAAGCTATGTTTGTGCGTGTCGACAGGCCCTGTATAAATAACTCCGCGCCTTCCGACAGCCGACACTTTAATTCCGCATAATGAAAAACATCCGACACCACCGCTGATATACCGCCACCCTCTCTTGTTATGTGCGATCGAGCGGCGACAGCATAATGGCGACTATATCATACCGCCTGTAATTACTGATGTAATGGAGTTATTACCGAAAGTTACGCGGTTACTTTGTTGTACATCCAGTGGTACGCTATGCAGTAGTGGTTTGTAAAATTGCACAGGAGGTTTTAAAATGTAGGGTATATGTTATGGTTTGGAAACTGGCCATGGTTAAAATGTCCACCAAAAAACATTTTCCTGAATGTTTTTAATTGTATATAACTGGCTCATTTCCCACCCTCCGTCGCACACTACCAGACTAATTATTGTCCTATAGTGGTAAAAATCCTACACCTATTTATTACATTACTTCTAAAACCAAACATTGCAATAGATTTATAGTTTTTTGATGATCACACAATTAGTTATTTTATAAACCTTAATGTGTGCCTAAAAACATATAGAAAGAAATATTGGCCAGTGAAGAAAAAGCTCTACGATTTTTAAGATTGTCATTTTAAAGCTTGTGATCTAGTGGAATGACGAATGTTGACTAAAAGTGTCCTTTAGGGCTTCGCCCCGCGAGTGTTTGATTTATATTTATATGGTTGGATTTCAACTATCCACTGATACTGACCAACTTAATTTATAACGGTTGAAATGTTAATATTGTAATTTAACAGCTGATACTTCAGTTGATTATTTTGACAACAGTCAGATTGTAACAAGATAAGAAATAGTTTATGATAATGGATTTTAAATAGGCAATTTTCTTGATGATTGTAATCTAATAGAGGTAAGTAAATAAATCACCTTTTATGGTGTTGATATAAAATTATCACATTTATTTGGTAAAATAGTAGTTTTATTCAGCTAATAGTAGTCTTAAACAAACATAACCTATGGACATTAGAAGGGTATTGCATAGTTTTGCGTCGGAAAAAAGTTTTAAGCATTAAAACGTGCAATTTGCGTACGGGTCCCTTCGTTGTTAATTTATATCGATAACACGAATTCGAGAACAGACCATCGGTGGATCATGAACATAAACAAATTATGTTACTGGCCCTAGTAAACACTGTATAACATTGCTTGAATGAAACTATGGTATGAACCATTATAGATAGTATAGGTTATTATGCTATTAGCTTTGACAAGGATTCCTAGGTCTATCTATACTATTACCCGTTTATGTCGAACAAATATTCCAAAGATAACTTCCCAGACTTTGAACCCCAAATGATCATTCTAACATTCCCAACATTTTATAAAAAAAAAAAATTCCGAAACACTCTAACTCTTTGAGCCGTATTATGTCATCTAGTATCCTGGCAAGTAACTTTGGCAGAACCAACATTTTTATATTCCAACTCTTTGATGCATATTCTGTCAACTTTGGGCAAACAGATCTGAAGTGGTGACATCGCGATGTGGTGAGGCGGACGATCGCTCCCAGGCAAGGGTTGGGACGGGGAGGAAGTGGACGCGGCTTCACAAAGAACTGTCAACAGACTAGAGAGAGACCATGGCAACGCGATACACCGAGAAATAGGGAAAAGGACATTTGTAGCGGCCCCTTTGAGGCTCACGTTTTGCCTTTCTTTGTAAACACCGTTTTTAATACAAACTTTTTCGTTCGGCTCATTTACCCTGCTTTATTGGAACCCTTTCATCCTTGGCTTAGAATAAATTATGTTGTCCGGAGGCCCCTTTATAGGTTGCAACAAATATTTATAAAATTAGAGGTTATCTCGTGTTGCGATTATTTGTTGGATTGTATTGCGATTTATGTGGTGGTTGTAGTGTTATACATATGAGAATGGAGTCAACATCGCAGTTTCGTTATAGAGTAATGGAGTAAAAACCCAAAAAACAAGCAAAAGAGCAAAAGATTATGAAACAAATAGAAAAAGGATTTAAATAAATATTTCTGATATAGGACTCATCTACATAACCCATAAATATATGATTTAAAATTATAATAGCATTTGCATACACCGTGGAGTTATAAACACTTTAACACGTAATATTATAGGGTATACAATGTTTTCAAAGACATATTAACAAGTATTTAACCAAATATTAGTGTTACAAGACTATTCCCAAGCATAACTTTTTTGAACTTTGATTAGATGGGTAAATCTCATTTTACTCAATTAAAACTGCCAAGTATTTGATTAAAAAACAAAATATTTACTCAATACCAATTTTTAACAACTTCTACCACAAAACATAATAAAACTTAGATATAATTTTTAGAGCAATAGATTATTAGCAGTAGAAGTGGTAATGAATTCAACTTTGGTTAGGTTAGTGTATAGAGTTTAGTATAGAGTTAGAAACCCCTAACCTAACCTAACAATCACATTCCAATAATGGTAGTGAATTAACGGAAAATGTCCCAAATAACTTGCAAACATGATTAAAATTTAACCAAATTTTGGGTAGGAAGTTGTCTTCCTGATCTTCACAAGAAAGTATATAGTTGTGATTTTATACAAAAAAATACTTGGTTACAGTATAAGTAATAACCGAAATGGGAAACTATGAATGTGCATTTTTCATCATTTAAGATTGAAATTGACAATCTTAAAAAACAAAATTGACAATTTTAAGCTAAGAATACAAAAGCAAAACACTCTTACCCACAAATTGAACTAAATATTTATGGTTTCCTCTTGTTTAAACTTTCAAAGTTTATCCAGAAGACGTTCCAGCACTCACTTATGTCACGATGTAAGTGAAGTGTTGTATTTGTAAAGCAACGAGAACTAATAGACTAGAAGACGCTTGGATGTTAACTATTCTAACGTCACTTACTACATGTTACACGGCTTAGCGTGTTGCAGTTGGATTGCTGATGAATTCTCAATGAACTCCAACTCTATCTAGAGTGGTAACTCGGGTTACAACTCAACCTACAACCGCAGTGCAATGATCGATAAGTGTAAATTTAAGTGGGTAGCACGACGGCGTTGTGTTAGTTTACAAGCAGATTGTGTTTGTGAAATGTAAATTGTCTTATATATTGACTGTCACACATTCCTTTGAATTTAATTTTGTCCGCGGTGAGTTTATTTTTTGATCTGTGCGGGCTTTTTTTCTATTAGTAACAAAAAATATCATCTTCGTCGGTCTTTGTTAATAATTGAGATGTTCAATTTACCCTTAACATAACTACTCGTTGTTATTGAAAAAAAAAACTGAGGGATCATTGTTATTTGACCATTACGTAATCTTGGTGATTCAAAATATCTTATTGCTAACTAATTCAAACATTATGAGATTCTTAAAATTTGATATAGGCCTATATATTTACGACTTAAATGGACCTCATTTATTTCTATAGTTTGTCGTTCATGTTTGGAGTAACCTTAGTTTAAGAAGGAGTGTCTACGGAATCGTAATTTTAATTTTAATAATTCATACTCTGTTGGCGCGCAAGTTTAGCGGAGTTTACAGTTAAAGAACACCAAATCACATCAATGTGGTGGGATGTGTAGTTTGGTAGTTTATTACCCAAAGTCATTATACGCAGATGAATATATTTTCCATTGTATATAATTGTTATTTTACCATTTGCAAGTATACTTCTTATCCTAATGGCGAATCTAAAGATTGTAGGTGTATATAGATACCACCAATGGCATTTGTTACGTAAGAACTCTGAGACAGTGGCCCAAGCTTCTAAAATCTTTGTGTTTATGACACCATGCCAGGTATCGGACCCGTCAACATAGAGCACAGTCTCGCACATAGAGAGAGTAAAGAGACGAAAAACACCATGTCAAGTTCCATTTACCAGCGCTGATATATGCCTGTTTCCCATCTCACAAGAAATTGCTAAATGTGTTTTACCATTGCTACTGTACAACCATAAAGCAGACCCGGAGGATGACAAAAATGTATCGTTTTATTTATTTGAAATAATATTCCATTTGGTTTACTACCAATAAATAAACATAACATTCCCTCTACACATTCTAGGGAAACATATCTTACAAGAATAATGAATCTAAACGGGTATGTTTAATGTCCACCAATTATATCCCTGCAATCACTCAAAAAATCCCACTACTGGGATAAATTCCCGGTGGCGGGACGCAGGGTTAGTCGGCGCCGTGGATCTCGTATGATCGTCACTTCGCCGCATCTCCGGATCTCCAGATCGCATCTGATAAGACTTCTGTCACCGCCGCGGAATGTAAAGTAGGGCCTATCTTGATCGAAATCGATGGCACACATAACTGTCATATTAGAGTTCCACGCCGAATTCGAGCCGATTAACAAAGTTGTCAGGAACGGCGGCTCTATCTATCATAGCGTTTACACAGCGTTCCTCAAAGAGATTGGTGGACTTGTTAAATTTATCCGACCAATTAGTTTCTCGATATTCTCCTGTGTATTATAGCTGTTTCTTCTGGGGAATGACGGAACGTTGAAATTTTTATTGATTAGGGAAGATCGTGTGAGTAATTCAGCATGGAAATTTACAAGTGAGTTATTTGTGGATAGGTTCACTTTTTAACAGCCTATACAGGGTTAGGGAAAATTATGGATACAGTCTTTTAATTTTTCAATGGGTCACACCATGGGAAATAAACTGTGCACACTTTTATATGCATACAAAAGTACTCTTTTTGGTTGCTATTGCAATTTTGTCAGGGTCCCAAAACATTTAAACTGACCGCAATTTCCTACTAGGTTTAGATAGAAACATGTGGTTTTCGATTTCCATGTTCTTCCATTTATCTTTAAAACGAATTGCCATTCGATTGGGCTTTATTTTAGAATATCCTAGCTACCACCAAATTACCCCGTTTACACCGTGAACACTGGCCAAGAAGTGCACTTTTATACCATGTCAAGGTGAGATTAGTTTAATTGTCTTAGAGAGAATATTTAGAGGCCTATTTGTGTTCAATTAGACCTTCCTTCATTTTATCTTCGTCCAATACGACCTCTTGTGCCACAGGAATATACTATAAACAATTAATTACTCATTATGAAGTAAAATTAATTGTTCCCAATTGAATTTGGTAAAGAAGATTTTAAGTGATTCAACCGAAATGGTGACAGTTTTTAGCCTCTGTCAAGTAGACCTATTTTCCAGTAGATTTTCAAGTTGTAGTTTTTTTTAAGTAGTCCTGTTTTCAAGTAGTCCTATTTTCAAGTAGTTATATTTTCCAGTAGTACTATTTTCAAGCAGTCCTATTTTTAAACAGTCCTACAAGCCAGTAGTCCTATTTTCAATTAGTCCTATTTTCAAGTAATCCTGTATTCAAGTAGTCCTATTTTCCATGGGATAAGTGGTGATCTTGATCGAAAGGTTCATTTTTAAGTTGAACGCCATATATGGAAACCCCTCTTTACCAGTACTGTATTACCACTGATGGGCTTGCTTAGAATCATTATTAAGCAATCACACACTCAAAGACACAGGTGTGAAAATGTTTATCACATATTTTTACCATACAATAATGCTGACAATAGTCACGTTTTAATGCTAGCAAGGTTATAATCGATTATCGAATTAAAAATTAACCTTTAGGTACAAAATTCTTCTAACAAAAAACATGATTACTTGACACTAAGGTAATTTAACCTGTTATTTGCTCCAATAAATTTCAAACAATTTTAACTAGAATTTAACTAAATACACTAGTCTACAAATATCTTTAGTGCATAATCTATTTATTCATACAACTATTCAATCCAATCAACACAAACACCACGCATTTAACAGGTAGATTTCATAAGTGGTCAATCATTTAGGATCAAATGGAAATGAACATACACACCAGTTTGTGTTGGCAACAATGGTCATTACAATGTTAACTAGACCAACAATACAAACCCGGAGTACAACTGTACTAATATTTCATCATTACCAACGCGTATAGCGGCCACTAATGAACAAAGGTTTGCTTTGAAGCGGACGACTATACTTGGTAGTTACAAATTGTAGGGTAGATTTGTTTACGGTTCAACACGATTGTATGATATTTCTGCTGATTGTTATCACTGACAAATCTGGCCACCTTATACTGAAGAAACCCAAGACAGTGTACAAGAAAAGTTAATAAGTATTCCTATACTTTGTAATATTTTACACCGTGCACTTTAAATTTAAATTATTACTTTGGCAAAAGGTAAAATCGTAAGATATTTTACAGATTTTATGAGTGAATAGGAAACCGCTAAGTACGGTAATTTTATTTCAATGGTATACTTTTACACGAATATCAATAGAAAAAATAATTCAAAAAACCCTTTCCCTTACTAACTATTCAACGACGAACCCGGGGAAATGTCTCCGATCTCATTCCAGTGATCTTCCACAAAACAAACTTGGCGAAGAGTTTCCTCCGAAGAGAAATGAGTTGAACTGGTGTCTTTCATTACTACACTTCAGACAAATACAAAGTCGATGTTCGCACCCCATTGTGGTGGAACAACTTTGGCCGCAACTTTATTATTAACTCGCTTCTGGTGCCTTTGTCGTATCACAGATGCGCAAAAATACCTTCCTGATTTATCTCTGGCACAATGGTGAAGTGTAAACTCATTGTACGACTTTGCCTCACACTCGTATATCTGTCTACTACGGCCAACTTCGCTCCTACTTTACCCTGACAAAGCTTCCATCTGTGGATGTTATGTGTGAAGGTTGTGCGTTATCGCTTTAAAAGCTCGCGTTGTGGTAAACTGGAAACATTGAACACAACTTCGTAGCAAAGGGATTGTGGAACATTTTTTGACATAGGTAAATTAGATTGTATAAGTAGACCTAGGACTTTCCCTCTTTATATTGCAAATCGCTATGCTCATAAACAATAGGCTACAATATATCGTATGAATGGGCAGATTTGTATTTGTTTTTAGTTGTTGTTAGGTCGTTCACATATAGATTAGGACTTAAAAAGTACAGTGGAAAGTTCAACAAGTAACTAGTTAAATTTTGTAACATTCTTATGTGAGATGGATGATTTTAATTGTCTAGGTGGGAGTATTTAGTTTAAATAGCCAGATTTTTCTATTTTCATCGTATGCATGCCAATATGATATGGACTGTATTCTACAAAGCACCTTGTGTGGCTTTTGATTACAATTGCAGAATAGAAAATACTTTACTTTCTATAAACAATCCAGTTAGTTTTACTGCGTTAGATAAACTATTGGAAAAAATTAACTTTCACGTACTTTTCTATAATTTGTCTAAAACTGAAAACAGGCAACAAATTACACTGTCCGAAATGAGTTAAAATCACAAGCGTTTAACATATCACAAGCGGTAATCCCGATATTTTTAGCTGTTAAGTTATCGCAGCAATTAGCCATCCAGTGTAGCGATCTATTAGGCAAATCCTGGCACATATGATTAAGTCGGTTGGCGACACTCGCGTAATCCGGCGTGAGTTATAGGGCTTCTAGCGGCTTTGGCGCGCGTGCTGGGAAAAACAAACAGGGATATCATCAGCGCAGCGCGCATGCGTCGCGCTTAATCATCAGTGTAGAATCACAGCGCTTTTGCAAGTCACGTGGTCCACACAAAACAATCAGCTGTGCATTGTTGCCGCTGACTCGATAAGCTGTGTTACACATCTTAAGAAGGATTTATTGATTGGGGGGACCTAGATAAAGGGGAGGATTAGCCAAATTGTATACGATGGAAATATGACTATGTGGAATGTTTAGATGTGTGTCACGTGTAGCTTTGCAACAACATGTTGGTGCAACGTGTTGTTAAGTATTGTGTTTTTGTAATACTACATGTTGTTTGTAAGCGGTTTGCTGTTTAACATTGTTTTGTTACTTTTGTATGTTATTACTCCTTTAGATATGCCATACATACTGCATTCATTAGGCTATTATTGTTTCTAACATGTTGTAGTCACCATTTGATGTAGAATCTTTTTAGTTTATGTAACACCCCAATTTATAATTGTTCTAGCTCGTTTAAGATCATTTTCCGTTGATTCACTACAATTATTTTTCAGGATGAAATGCTATAATAATTTACAAATCGTGTTTAGAATAAAGTTATTGTAGTTTAAGATTCTGGACAGGCTCGATTACTTTCCGATTCTAAAACTGATCAACTTCATGGAAATCCGACAACACTTAACTGCCTTTACAACAACCCTCAAATGTCGAAAACTTCACCTGGAGTCTAAATCGACAGACGGACTGTCACCAAACAGCCCAACCCAGTGGAGCGCGCTATGAGCTGACAAGCTTGCATAAGTACGTGATTGTGAACGTGCGTTCGAGCGAGAACCTGTCTGAGAGATGACGACTCAACAATGACAACAGTATCAGTAACAATAACAATACGCAGCGACGTGTTAACAATTTGTTCGCACCCTGTACCTACACAAGGTGAGGACTGGGGGGTTGTAAACAAGTTTACATTAGAATGTGTATAACAGCCCAGGAACTAGAATGGAAATTAAAGTTTCTCTGAGTTAGGTCTGAATATGGTGACTATACTTTTGACTAGTGAAGAGTAGATTTATTTATACATATTACGTTCGTGGTATGTAATAGTACGTTGATGATTTTAAACAGATTGTTGCTCACATTTTTTAGTATGATTCAAATTCTGTTGCTTGTTTTTAATATCAAACATTAAGTTTCTTTGATCTGTCAAAAAAAATAATTGGAAAGTAACTACAGTATGAAGTGTTTTTGAAATGGGAAATTCTGCTCAATATAGGAGAAAACAATGATTTTGGAGCGCAAATAAAACTAGTACCCAACATCGATGTTTTGGGCTATGTTGGTAATAATACAAAATTAATCTACTTATAGTTTACTTTATGGCTATTAATATCAGTGTTTTATACACTGCGTATTACAAGACTCACTACAAATGACAGTTTGCCTACTTTAACAAATTGACTAATATAGAACCATGATTAAAACTCAGTTAATTTTCAAGTTAATTACATTCCAAAACTTAGTAAATTTTAGGTTAATTCGGTGACATTACAGGAATTTAAAATATGTTTCAAGTAAGAAATACAGTAGGTAAGTTTCTTTCTGCGCCTTCCAACGATAAAACGCAATATGACTACACACAATAAATGGTCTCAAGTCACTAAATCATTGGGCACTCTAGTTGTTTATTTTGTTCATTAAAAATTAATTTTACTAATATTATAGGCCTACTTATTATTACTGTTATTACAAGAAATTATTATTACTTTTTTATGTGGATAAATTTAGATAATGCTAGTACGTATTGTAGTCAAATTATTAACTAATACAAACTAAATAACATCCATGAGTGATATATGTGTAAATACAACTAACTTACTGAAGTATTCCACTATATAGCAAAGTTAATCCTACTAATCTTACTAATATTATAAATGAGAAAGTTTGGATGTATGGATGGATGGATGTATGTTTGTGACAAGTAAACGCGAAAAATACTGGTCGGATTGGGCTGAAATTTGATATGATGATAGCTCACATTCCCGATTAACATATAGACGCATTCTTGTCTTAAAAGTCCTTTCGAGCTCCGCCCCAGTGGCTCTGGAGTTTCCTATGTTAACCTTATGAGTAATCTATTTAAAAGGAATAAAATAATTTTGTCAGCTGTTTCAACTACACAAGTTGGTTCTATGATTAATAGCATTAAAAAGTTACAAGGTTTACCAACAGGGTGCAGTACTATTATTTTTTTACATTTATGGCAACAGCTATCCTATTAAGGCCATAAAGGTAAGATTTTGTTATTAAAAGGCTTATGTGTAACTATTTTATCAACTAATGTAAAGATCAAAATGTTTCTATTTCGTGTTCTCTTCCCGTTGCAAAGCACGGGTACAACAGCTAGTAAATGTATAAATATACACCTAACTCACTGAAGTAGCAAAGTTTATAAAGATATTCGGTTTCACTGAAAGTAAACCTCCTCAGTGACGAGTCTTGACTAAATTTCCCTCCTTTTATAATGTTTAATATCCACGGCAGGTAACACATGTCGAACAGTTTGACATCAATTTGAAAGTCAAAAGGCTCCGCTCAAGCCCCGTATACCACCATTAGCCCCATACATAAACCATGGCCCTTCAAGACCGTCCAGCACTATCCACCCCTGTCCTACACGCTTTCGCTTTTATATTGGTTTTTTACAGGTCCATTCGTCCGTTCAACACTTTTAACGAGTGGATGTCCATCTCGTTTTGGCGTTTCTCTTTTGTCGGGGTGAATAGAGATGCGTAAATATTGGATGGTTTTTGAAAAGTTAGTTTTGCCGGACGATTTAAACATTTCAGAGCACTCTTGGAAATGGATGTGTGGTAAATGTTTGAACACGACAAAAATTCTCTTGAAATTCCGAAAAAGAAGATTTTTTTACCTTTTGATACGCTGTCAGTTTATTTATAACGTGTGAGTTCGACACTGAAAGTTTAGGTTAAAACTGTATGAATCCCTAGTTTTCTTTAAATGATAATGCATTGCACCTCTAGCATGGGGCATGACCCGTTACTGGAAATTTGACAATACATCCATGGACAAGCATAGGCATTATGCTTGTCTATGTATCCTTTTGTCTGTGATATAACGTATAGAAGATCAGCGTCTGTACTCACAGAGAAATGTAATGAAATGAAATTCAATACTCTTTATTGTCTCTTGATTTTTTACAAATAATCGGCAGTGTCATAAAAAAACAACTAAAATGATAGCTCAGCCAGTTATATCTATTGCAATACCTTATGTGGATAACTAATGTAATTTTCATTGAATAAATCTGGGAAATAGAAATGGAGTCAATCTACTGTTCGTGCACAAAAGGGAATTATTGAATTAATTTCTAACATAGTTTATTAGTACAGTGTTGACTGAGGGAATTTCAGAGTATTTTTCCTTTGTTTTGTGGTACCACTGAGTTTAAAAATTAGCCGTTAGATAGGTCAGTGGAAGGTCAACACCAACAGTGGGCTCAGGTCAACAGTGGGCTATGTCAGTTGAGAACTCGTCGATAAAGGACAAAATTATTTGATTTAATTTTAGATTTAAGTATTACTGAAAATTATATTTTGTTATTCTGTTTTAGAACTCCACTATGCTCTGTGCAAGAAGATATGTTTGACATATGACGACTGAAGAGAAGATTTGAAAATGGGGTTTTAGCCCCGAAACTAGTCATCAACGACAATATAGGACTGATTGACGACAGGTTAGTAACCTCATTTTAAGTCATTAAATCAATCCTGGATGCAAATTATGTATAAATGTAATAGATTACCATATTTACTGCCATGGTGACATGTCAATGACTAGACAGCCCAGGGGAGCCGAATCACAGATCGTATTGCAGTTAAAGTAGGATCTACACATTTATTTTGTTTTGGAAACGAATATAGCATACTGTCTATTTAATGCAGTTTTATCTTTGAAGGAGGAAATTTATTTTGTTAAAAGATGGTTAACACTAAGTTAACTATTATTAAAACTAAGTCAAAAACATAAATAGTAATAATAATGGTAGTTATTTGAAGAAATTGAAAAAGTGGTCCATTGTGGTCTCTTGAGCTGTCTATTGCAAAATAAAATTTTCCTAGCTCTAGCACAATTGCCCCAAAACATCAGCTCATTTATGAAAATTAATTGAAAATATAAAAATATGCTGTTTTGGTATAGTTTGGGGGAATGCTTTTTTCAGACGGCCAGTTAAAAATACTACCCAAGAAAGTGTAGTACTGGTACTGAAATAGTCTATGTATTAATTCTAAGTTAGTTGACTATCAATGCATATCACCGAAAACTTTTTGAAAAAATCTATTACTTTTATAGAAGATTGAGTCTATTGCTCTCAAACAAACCTCTCAAATTAGCCTATAATTTAAGAAAAATATTAATCTTTGTGATTTTTCTTGGTTAAGTTCAAGTCCATTACTTATAAAACCAATTTCGTGCATTATTTAATGTTTCATCAACCGTTTTCAAGATCTTTATAGCTTTTACTCATATATAAAAATGTAGAATCTTATGCGTAAAGAATGGTTTTACAATCAACAGCTGAGGGTTAATCATTTAAATATAAATTTTAAAAAAGAAGGGAGCCAAGGACTAAACCTTGTGGCGCTCCCCATTTGACTCCTCTTCCTATTATACTAACAGCTTGTTTACGATTTCCCAAGTATCTTTAAAACTTCTATGTTATGTTGAGAAAAAGAAAACTGTTGTGGGATGCTTGTTTATAGATATATTTTGATTCAATTTATTTCATCCTATACCATGAACATTTTCCCTTCGATATAGCAGCAAACTGAAGTCCTTGTTGAATCTAATGTTATTTGAATGGTAAATAAATATGACTTGTATTTGAAAATATTTAATTTAAATTTGTCATATTGAAATTAGCTTAGTCTGTATGTTTGCCGCGGTGGGGGTTTTGTTAGAAATACTTTACGAAGATCTTGATTTCCTTTAATGTCTTAAATCGTTCTCAAGACACATTCACAGTCACACGGGATATCCTGTGGTCAAGTATGGTGTTAGTGTTGACTGTTGAGCCGCTGTCACAGTGTTTGGACTCACTTCTCGTGTTTGGCTCACATCGCTCACTGACGACATGTTTGTCACCAAACACTCCTCACTCCTCCACCTCAAACAATAACCACTTCATCCATCCGTCCATCCCTTCACACTCCTTTGCTAAAACCACGCCGCCAATCTTCCAGCTGAGAGGTTACTAGTATTGTTTCCGGTGTATACTCCAGTTAGAATGATTATACAGATTTATAAATAAGATTGTGGTCAACCAATCAAGTAGGATTTCATTTATTTTAAAACATCTTACTTGGAAATACCGTAGTAAATTAGCTGGATTGATATACTATAAAATATAAAGAACTTAAACCTAAAATCAATTTTTTATTTTACTTGAGGGTGTACCGTCCAAGGTTCAAGGGATTTAACATTTTACATCAGTGTTTCAGTTGTTTTATGATTTCCACATAGGGCTAATAAGGAACTGGTTGTTATTACAAAACAACTGAGAGCGAGAGCATATTAGTAGGCCGCCAGTTCATAAAATTAAATGGAAGGTAAATAAAATATACGTCTAATAACACAAAACATTTATTTACGCTTATACTGTACTGTTAACTCAAAAGACTGTAAATATACATAAGAAATGGTATGTGGTGATCGATTTCGATTGGACTTTCCAATCATCATCAGACCCAATAGGCGAATGACAGTCATTGTTCGCCGATTGGGTCTGATGATGATTGGAGTGTCCAATCGAAATCTATCACCACTTACCATCTTTAATGAATATTTACCTTCTTGTGAGTAAACAGTATAAGCGTAAATACATGTATTAAGTGTTGTGTTATTAGACGTATATTTTATTTACTTTCCGTAAATTTAATAACACGTACAAAGCTGATCAAGAAGTTATTTATTATAACAATTAAATATTAGTGATATTTTAATTCCTCCCAATAAACGTATGTCTAGTACACAAAGGGAGTATTATGTTGGCCACAATCCTCGTGTTTGATTTTTGGTTGAAATAAAGGTATTGGGTCCCAAGGTGATTTCCGCAGGTGCCAGTGAAGTATCTAAGTACCTTGACCCCAGTCCAGGTCGATCACGAGTTATAGTATAAGCCGCAGGTGCCATTGAAGTATATAATCGCCTCGACTTTAGTCCAGGTCTATCACGAGGTATACTATGATCTCTGCAGGTGCCAGTGGATTATCTAAGTACTTCCACTACAGTCCAGGTCAATCACGAGGTACAGTATAATCTCTCCAGGTGCCAGTGAAGAATCTTAGTACCTCGACATCAGTCCAGGTCGACCACGAGGTATAATATGATCTCTGCAGGTGCCAATGGATTATCTAAGTACTCCCACTACAGTCTAGGTCAATCACGAGGTACAGTATAATTTCTGCAGGTGCTAGTGAAGAATCTAAGTACCTCGACCTCAGTCCAGGTCGACCACGAGGTATACTATTATCTCTGCAGGTGCCAGTGGATTATCTAAGTACTTCCACTACAGTCCAGTTCAATCACGAGGTACAGTATAATCTCTGCAGGTGCCAGTGAAGTATCTAAGTACCTCGACCTTAGTTCAGGTGATCACGAGGTATAGCATGATCTCCACAAGTCCCAGTGAAGTATCTAAGTACCTCGACCTCAGTCCAGGCCAATCACGAAGTATAGCATAATCTCCGCAAGTACCAGTGAAGTATCTAAGTACCTCGACCTCAGTCCAGGTGATCACGAGGTATAGTATGATCTCCACAAGTCCCAGTGAAGTATCTAAGTACCTCGACCTCAGTCCAGGTGATCACGAAGTATAGCATGATCTCCGCAGGTGCCATTGGAGTATCTAAGTACCTCGACCTCAGTCCAGGTAATCACGAAGTATAGCATGATCTCCGTAGGTACCAGTGAAGTATCTAAGTACCTCGACTTCAGTCCAGGTCAATCACGAAGTATAGCATGATCTCCGCAGTTGCCATTGGAGTATCTAAGTACCTCGACCTCAGTCCAGGTAATCACGAAGTATAGCATAATCTCCGCAAGTACCAGTGAAGTATCTAAGTACCTCGACCTCAGTCCAGGTGATCACGAGGTATAGTATGATCTCCACAAGTCCCAGTGAAGTATCTAAGTACCTCGACCTCAGTCCAGGTGATCACGAAGTATAGCATGATCTCCGCAGGTGCCATTGGAGTATCTAAGTACCTCGACCTCAGTCCAGGTAATCACGAAGTATAGCATGATCTCCGCAGGTACCAGTGAAGTATCTAAGTACCTCGACTTCAGTCCAGGTCAATCACGAAGTATAGCATGATCTCCGCAGTTGCCATTGGAGTATCTAAGTATCTCGACCTCAGTCCAGGTCAATCACGAAGTATAGCATGATCTCCGCAGTTGCCATTGGAGTATCTAAGTACCTCGACCTCAGTCCAGGTAATCACGAAGTATAGCATGATCTCCGCAGGTACCAGTGAAGTATCTAAGTACCTCGACCTCAGTCCAAGCCAATAACGAAGTATAGCATAATCTCCGCAGTACCAGTGAAGTATCTAAGTATCTCGACCTCAGTCCAGGTCGACCACGAGGTACAGTATAATCTCCGCAGGTGCTGCAACATCAAACAGGCTTACCTGTGTTCAGTCTAGACTTAGGATGTACTAATACGTGTAGAAACAACATTCCTCCGTCACATTGAAATGTGAGAACAAGCCGATTATTTTGACAACACAGCTCGACGTTAAACCTTCCTCATGTAGCCTATAAGATACAAGCCAGAGTTGTCCGATTATAGACGGTGTTATAGAGACACTTCTCACGTGTGTGGTTTTGTAGTGGAGTTTGTGTACAAAGTAGGGTGTCGTGCCAGAAGCGACCGTGCCAGAAGCGACCCGTGCCGCTAGCGACCCACCAATTTTCTACCGTGCCGCTAGCGACCCAAGAATTTGGTGCGGGAGGCGAGTAATGAATTAACGCCGATTCAACTTATATTCTTAACAAAAACTAAACAGAATTTCACTGTAAAACCATTAAAACGATTTGCTGTCACATTAAATACATAACAAAATACTCCCGCCGCAGCAGTCCTGCAGACTAAATTTATTCCCACTTGGGGAAGAAAAAATAGTTTTTTTTATGTAAATTGTATCGTATAATTCATACGAGTATACATTTACCAACACATATCCATAAATAAAATAAGCAAACTATAACAGTTTGTAGACTCCAGCTAGGTGCATTTATTGTAATAGGCCTATTTTTTTATTCGTTCGTGTATGTGTGTGTAAAAGTTTATGGACATTAGTAAACAATGATAAGTATTTTTTTCCAACTGCAATGTTTTGACAATGGCCGATACAAGCCGAAACATGTAAACAACCTACTATTTGAGCTGTTTGTCGGATTATAAGGTATGTAACCCTATTTATCACATTTAATATAACAGCTCAGGAGCTAGAATGGAAATGAATTATAACCAAATTACTTAAATTACCAATTGCATATATTTTTACGAATGGTGTTTTTGCTCTCTAGGGGCATCAAAACGAAAAATGAAATAGGTCCCGGGTCTAGGTCTTTCAATGAGACCTACGGTAATAGCTTATTCCATATATGGAAAAGAGTATTCTAGCACAACTAAATAAAGAAGATTTTGAGGTTTCTAGTCACGGCAGCTTACAACCCCTGATGTTGTTGACCTGCTATCACAAAAAATGACTAAGACGTCTCTACTAACTCAAAAATAATAGGCCAAATATAAGGCAAGAAAAGGGTAGGAATTTATTGTATATACTGTATATATTTATAATGACGAAGCTATCTATCCAGCTGATGATTTAGCTAAAAATCCCAAAAAAATTTAAAACGCTTGTACAAATTGTGGCTTTTGTTAGGCCTATAATCCCGGTTATGTCACAATTATTGTAGCTTTTGCACCTGCTATATGTTGTGGTAAACGTACGATTTGTATATTTGTAAATAATTTCTTTTGTTAATATTTAAACCATATAGCTTATTTTTATTAATTATTTTTATATTTTTGAACTGTTATGTGTAGGTCAATAAATCTATTGCATTGTTATTAATTATCTGTCATAGGCTATATCATCAAACAGTTTATTGCTCTTAATTCATCTTTATACAAATCTTGTTTTTTTTAACTCCAACTGTTATTGTCACAAAAATAAAAAAAACTTTGTAGCCAGACTGTTGATTTCTATATATATAATTCCGTAAGTCAAATTTTTGTAAAGAAATTGTGAGTGACTGGATGGCCGTAGAAGGATGGGAGGGGTCTTATTTTAAAGGTCTTGACGTGAATTTTGAGGGAAAACTATTCATTTTTCTTATTTTTTTTACCATAAATTCGCAACAGAATAAAACTTTTCCCATTAAAACAACATGGGGTTTAATTTGTTTACATCTTTTGAAATTAAAACAGCTGTGCCACAGATTTGAAAACAGTGATCAATACACACATTTGGTTTACTTTTAGCCAGTCAACTATGAAATGTATACTATAATAAAACTGAAATATTGATTAGTCTGAAAAACGTCTGCATTCTTTGTTTATATTTAAATCATATACTCAAGTTTCATTTTTTCATGCTTTTACGTTATTGTCGTGTTAAAGGAATAAACGACATAGTAGAAATATTCTGTATAAATAATCAAAGAGTCGAAATTAAATCTAACTTCTGTTTTGTTTTTATTTTTAAATCATATGTTCAAGTTTATTTTAAATGATGTTGTTTTCTTTATATTTCTACACATTTTAAGGTTAAGGTTGTGTAAATATATACAACTAAAATAACCTATAAATGTTATTGGTTCTAAAATGGTGTATTTGCATTCCTTCAAAAGTAAATTTTTTTAGTGCAGTGAATATACAACGTAGAGTAATCATATTCGATCATACTTTTATAAAATCACCAGGGATTCAAGATGTTTTGGTATGTAGGCTGCTGGATATATATTCTTTTCATTATAAGTACTGTAATTAATATGAACGCCAGGGGAATACCACAAAGGCGGGGAACTGTTCATAGGAATGACAGTACGCGTAGGAGAGCAAGAGTAGATAATGACGAACTTAATCAAGATATGTTACAACCCCTTTTTAGGAGACCCATGGTAGACGAGAGAAATGTAAAGATCCATGATGCAGGATTATTGGACCAAGAGTGCATTCAATGTAGTGCTCTTCATTTTAGAGAAGAACTAACGAATAATCATTTTATGACATGTTGCCATAACGGACTTATTAACCTTCCTAAGCCAAAAACTAATGTAGAACTTAAAAGTTTGTTTGAAGAGAGCCCACAACTGTATAAATTCATTCGACAATGCAACAGTGCGATGGCTTTTGCTTATTTTTCAGCCAGTAAGAAAGATATTCCAGGAAAAGGACCATACTGTTTCAAAATTCAAGGACAGATTTATCGTTCAATCTCAGATTTGCTGCCTCAACATGATGAAGACCCCGTGTATGGCCAATTGTACATTATTGACACATCAACAGCAACAGAAATTCGTCAAAGGCGTCGAGAAAATAGTGACTTAAAACCTGAAATATTGTCAAAACTAGCTGAAATTCTATTAGAAAATCCATTTGCACAAATTTACAAAAGAGCTTCGGAAGAAATGGTTGTACAAGGTGACAGTGAATTAGAACTTATATTTGCAGACAGGATAAATATGGATCGTCTTAGGTATAATAAGCCTACTGCAGATGAAATTGCAGGCGTCTTCAATTCATCTGAAGGCGAACCTCCAATGAATTTTTAAAATTCCAAACAGGGAAGCTTTTATTTATCCTCATTAACCACAAGACCAAAGCTACCTTAGTAAACCAGTATTTATTCACAAACAATGATATGTTTGCTGCCTTTTCATGTTAAACCACTGGAGTGATTCAAATTATTTATTGAAAATGACATCAACAAAAGCAAACAAAGAAGAACAACAAACTGGTTTTTACACAAAAGATATGGTGTAGGGATGCCTATTCTGACACATAGATAATGTTATTCTGAGTTTGTTTAAATACCGGTATTGCAAAAAGTTGTTTTACATTTGAGCTTTTTAGGGGCTTATGTCCCTACAAGCCACTAGTTTTATTAAGAAAGTCCCTATTTGATTGGCTGTGCTTTCTGAACTGAAATGTGTATTTCCTAAAGATCAATTACAGTATTTCATTTCAGTTTCGAGATTTGGAAATACAATTACTTATCTATTATGCAGTAAATTTGGGGGAAGGGGAGGAATTATTTATAAATATCGGAGGGCCATTTTAAACGCAATGAAAAAAGAAAAAATAATTAAATGAAAACAAGCTGTTGTAATTATTTGTATGCTTTGCAACGGACAGGACGTTGAAGAAAGAGTCCAAGTATCTATTTAAAATAATAATCCAATCATAATATATTAACAATTGTTAACACATCAACTTCATTAAATTCTAAGAAGCTACTATCTCCAAACAGGCTAGTAGTAAAAATCCAAAGTTTGACGATTCGAATGGTTTTTTGAATTTTGTCTGGATTTTATTAGTCCAAGTTGCACTAACTATCCAAATAATAAAACTTTATACCCGGTATTTTGTATACCATAATTTTTTATTGTAGTTATTATTTATTTTTTTCTTTCAACCAAATTATTACCAATTAACTGTCATGTCATGTTTTATAAATATCTGTTTTTTTTTAATTTAGAATATTTATGTACTGATAGAGGAAACTTCTCACGCACGGGCCTATGTGAGAGGTATTTCATAATTAACGTCTAGGCCTATGTCAGTATGTTATTACATAACTAAGGCATAATTATTAAATTTGTACTGACAAAGTATTGTAACATAGTATTTTACCTACTGAAATAAACATTATTTTGATTATATTTGACAAACTACCTCCATGTGAAGTTTTATTTAGATCTTTTGAGTGGTTCCCGTGCGATTAAGTAGTATACAAACACACATCCACCATCTCATATTTACATATTTAGATAATAAATTGAAAAATAAAGAAAAGATAAGTTAATTGATTATATTGGCTCTTATAAAATGATAAAAATTCAAGATAAATTGATTGATTAAGTTACCACACATAACTTGAGTCTATGCTAGCAGCTGGGAACTAGAGATGCTAAAACACCTCTTTAGGCGAATATTGGGCTCTTCCAGGTGGTACATATTACTATAACAAGAATAGGATTTGTTTATAAGCCATTAACACCGATTTGAACAAAACATTGTAAAATCCTTTATCAAACAATGGGTCGCTAGTGGCACTCACGCTACTACCAGGGTCGCTTCTGGCACGATTTTGTCTGGGTCGCTTCTGGCACGGTCGCTTCCGGCACGTAATCCAAAGTAGGGGTAACGGACCGATTACGACTCATGCATTATGATGCCTAGTATTTGTATTCTGTGAAATTGAAACTTGAAAAAAATAGCTAAAAAATATGGATGTATTAATCTATATATAAAGCCAAAAGTACCCATGAACTTTTGAGAAAACTACAAGTCACACCTCCATAAACCATATACTTAAATGTTCGTCATGACGAGAAACCTTGCGCAAAATTATCCATTATTTCATAAATTGCCCTTTAAGGTCGTAATTCCTTTCTAAAGGGAACTTTTCATATACCTAATGTTAAAAATACCTCAGCTGTACTTATTTGTTTGTTATTCTTTCAATTTATTACCTTATATCAGGTGTGATTATTTGATTCTTTTACTGTATTTTTTTTATTTCAGGTTAACTTAACCAATCAATAGTTTTATTAATACTTATGATGTCAAACGGGGTGAAGCCCGTGGGTAACAGCTAGTTTATTATAATAAAGTTTTTATCAATAATGAAATGTATTTGTACCAAGCCGGTATACATTTTTAATTTGTTTTGTTATGAACATAAAAATTACAACCTTAACACGTTTGATAACAATATTTTCTAAAACTATTTGCTCAGTTTCCCGTAGAGTAGGTTACGGAAGTATGTAGCTGCTAATACAGTATACTGTGACTTCATTTATTCTTTTAAATCGTCAAAGTATTTTACAATGTTAAGAAGGGATCGTTTTCATTTATGTAAACCACCTGATATTCCACAATCGATCGATGTATTAATGACAATAACTCGTACTTTGCGTATTTTAAGTTGAATATTAAGAGTGTAGACTTCTGTGAGTGTAGACTTCTGTGAGTGTAGACGGCTGCGTCCCGAAAGCCACGAATGTTTATGGCTATAAGCTGGGGAACGAAAGCCACGACAATTAGTGAAGGATCGAAAAGGTTTTAATCCTGGGGACGTAAGCCACGACTGCGAGCTAGGTAGACTGCTGTCAGGGTGGTAGTTCACAGGGAGAACGGGAAATTTAAGCTCCCTGTTTATTTATGCATTTAAATAAAGTAAATTCGTCGGTCCAATCTGAATCCTTTGAGCTCTACTACTGTTTGTTATTTTATTCTACTGTCTGATTATCGTTAGTGCACTGTAGATGTTCGCTCATACAAATGCAACAATTGATTTCAAGCAAATAATAGCTAGGGATAAGCTATAACCGTAGATAGCACGGTAAACCCTAAACCCTAAACAGTTTTACTTTTTCGATTTTATGTCCTTAGAGTTTAAATATGTATTAAATCTATTCATATTTATTCAACGAAATTGGTTATTAATGTGTGACGGACGATTACTGATATTAATATATAAAATTCATAACTACCGTGACATCCCAAATATGACGAATGTTAGGGTTACGCAGCATTCTAATGACTAATTCCAAGATACCTCCTTACATGCCGGAAATCTGGTGTCAACAACCCTACGCTATGATGTAACCAACCCCCGTAAAAATATTACAGGCACTGGTATATAGTGCTGGTTCTTTAAAGAAAAAGTAATGCATAAATATATAGTTCAACCCAAACTATGTTAACCACATTCACCACATCGTGTATGCAGATGCATAAGAACGGCTGTTACTGAATTTGCCTTCTTCATCGACATTTTCCGATACTTAACTTTCTTAAGTTAAGTTAAGTTTACTTAAGTTTCTGATAAGAATTTTAAAAATCTGATTTTATATTTAAAAATGATTAATGTGCACATTTGTATAATAATATGTTATAGTGATACATAGTAAGCAATATAGCAAATGTAGTGTGTAGGATGTGACAATCAACCAAGCAAAAAATATTGACGGAGTTTTTAAAGTTACTAATACTTATTACGAATAAATGTTATTGTTTGGATTTTTGAAATTAAATAATAATAATAGTCACAGTTATTGTTTAACAAAATAGTGATAGAAGATATACCACATAACTTATTGCATTCACCATTACAACATGTAAAACTAAACATGTATTGGACTTCCGTCCCGACGTAAAACCTTGTATAACTTAAGTTTTATGTTTAACTTTTATCATTAAATAATCACACTATCTTCCATAATACTCAATACAATAAGGGGTTTTCGTCATACTAATGCAAAAACATCGATATTTATACCACATGCGTTGTTGGTCCAAAATAACATTTTGATTCCATAGGGAGTAAATAAAAATGTAAAAAGTTGTAAATTCCGATTGTGACATCAATCAAAATTATTTATCGATTGATTAATTAGGTAAAGTCTTGGCCTGTTGTTGCATTGTTGACAGTAGCTGGTCATATCGATGTTATAATGTATTGTAAACACAATCGTAATAGAAGAAATGATTTAAATCACTTTCTAAACAGCAACTTATTTACGTTAGCAGTATTGAAAAGTGGGAAGTTATACAATAAGGGTTTTCGTCTATACTTGAATGGCTCCCCGGAAAAACGTTCCAAGCGCCAGAATTAGAGTTTGCAGGTTTTTGATAGAAAAACGTTCCTTGTGCTTTTGTCTATCAAGTGGTGACATCTTTTGGCCGATTTTATAACTAAAACATTGAATTATGGGTAGTAGAATTTGGCCCTCCCTGGAAGAACGTTCCTTGTGCAGCGTATTGGGCAGACAAGACCATGTCTTCACCGGTGTCAGGCCTTATTAAACAATTAAATAGAGGCAAAAAACTAAAGTTAAACATAGATTTTTGGAAGAAGAAAGTTAAGAAGAGTCATAGAAATAGCGGGAAAGAGTAAAAAAACTACAAAAATGAAGTAGTGCCTGAAAAAGTACTTATTTCTGAAGTAATTGGAAAAACGTTACTTGTGCTACAATGCATACTACAGTTGAACACTATAACGTTTGTGATCCAGAATATTTACCAGGACATAGGAATTTAATTTCCATTTCTAAATACTTATTATTAGTAAATTACAACCTAGCTGTTGTCAATTTACTGTTTACTGTCTTATATGTTATTTTTGTTAAGTGAATGGGCTGATTTATTTAAGGATTTGTCATGATCCTGCACACACAACGGCTGCAAGACTATACCTTTTGTGACTGACTATACTGTACCAAGATAATACGTTTTTTTACAAGATTTTGTGTGTTCTTTTAGTTAAATGAAGTGCAATATTGTAAAATTAAAAGTCCCTATGGCCAATCATGTAAATTAGTCGTACACATAAGCACGTGTTAAACCCTACGCTTAAGTTTAGAATGAATATTGTTCGTATTGGATCGAAAACAGTTTTACCAATACATACAAATTTATCTATTTACATATTTGATCTTGTTTCAATAGGTAAAGAAACTAAAACAGCAAAAGAATTAACTAATTGATTAACAGTCATAATATACATGGAATAAAGACTTTCATTTGACTGCTCCTTCATTATTTTTAGCTCTTAAAACTGTATTTGAAAATTCATTGAAACATCGTCAAACAGCTTTAGCTAATTATTTGCGTCCCCTGCATATTATAATTGTCATGTTCATGTGAGAGATTCCCGTTTCTCCCTCGCCCCTCCCAACTACCTGGCCTGCCGTCGTGGCTTTCGTCCCCAGGATTAAAACTTCTCAACCCCTCACTAATTGCCGTGGCTTACGTCCCCCCAGCTTATAGCGATAAACATTCGTGGCTTTCGGCCTGCGCCCGTGTAGACTTCTGTGTGTGTAGACTTCTGTGAGTGTAGACTTATGTGAGTGTAGACTTCTGTGAGTGTAGACTTCTGTGTGTGTAGACTTATGTGAGTGTAGACTTCTGTGAGTGTAGACTTCTGTGAGTGTAGACTTCTGTGAGTGTAGACTTCTATGTGTGTAGACTTCTGTGAGTGTAGACTTATGTGAGTGTAGACTTCTGTGAGTGTAGACTTCTGTGAGTGTAGACTTCTGTGTGTGTAGACTTCTGTGAGTGTAGACTTATGTGTGTGTAGACTTCTGTGAGTGTAGACTTATGTGAGTGTAGACTTATGTGAGTGTAGACTTCTGTGTGTGTAGACTTCTGTGAGTGTAGACTTATGTGAGTGTAGACTTCTGTGAGTGTAGACTTCTGTGTGTGTAGACTTCTGTGAGTGTAGACTTCTGTGTGTGTAGACTTCTGTGAGTGTAGACTTATGTGAGTGTAGACTTCTGTGAGTGTAGACTTCTGTGTGTGTAGACTTCTGTGAGTGTAGACTTATGTGAGTGTAGACTTCTGTGAGTGTAGACTTCTGTGTGTGTAGACTTCTGTGAGTGTAGACTTATGTGAGTGTAGACTTCTGTGAGTGTAGACTTCTGTGAGTGTAGACTTCTGTGAGTGTAGACTTATGTGAGTGTTGACTTGTGTGAGTGTAGTGTGAGTGTAGACTGCAGTTGTGTATAACTATGTCACTCAGCTGTTTTTTTTTTAGCTAGTACCATATCTTATACAGTGTGAAAATCAAGATCAGGCTCGATTTTGAAACTTTTCAAAGAATACTGTTATTATTAAACAGGCGACCTTTTGATTACAAGGCGAACACTGTATCTACTTACCTATACAACCCGTTTGGTTATAGTAGTAAATTTTGCCTATAAGTAGCCCAAACAGGATTACATTATCTTAACTTTAGTAATTTATTGTAATTCGCTTTCAAAGAACATTATTCCATCATTATTTGATGTGTTTTAATAGTTCATTGGCAAGCCTGTATTATTGTAGTGACATGTTTAAATCTGTGCCTCATGATATATCTGTAAAATATTAGTTGTCGTTTATAAATATATAACCTAACCCCATTTGAAGATCATAATGTGACAAGGAGGCCCACCAAATTACACCATCTTACACTATAATCACATTTGAATTGAATAACACGATTATTAAACTGCATCCAGCCCTATACTTTCTCTCAGTTGCTTGTGTACAACCCTTATTTTGGGTAAGTGACAGTGATATGTAATATCACATATCATATGTATGTATGATGAAATGTATGTATGAGTATGATATGTAAACTGTGATGGTAAAATCACAAATATCGCAATAACGTATGAACCGTAATCTTTGCAGCATTGGAAGTTGTACCATTTTGTTTAAAGTTTAATGGACCGTACTGAATTCTAATTAGCATGGTTCGAGCCGTTGTTGAGGAAATTCGTAAATTACTATTAATAATCAATATTTCGAGAAAACAAAATCGCTAGAGATACAACGGATTAGTAGGCTGCCCGTGAGGGCAGCCTACTATAGGGAGAAAGTAAAACCCAGAACGCTGCATCTTATAGTACTATTGCAATTGATAAAACAGTATAAAACTTGCACATTTTCCAACCCTGCTTGGAATTAACAGACCATGTTTTCCGATATAAACAAGGCATGTCAAGAAATAATACATAAGCTGGGAGTCGTTAGGGGATGCAAGACATGTACCCCAAACAAGGCTTCGACTTGTACTCGCAATGTCGTGGTGAAATATTATTTTACCATCTTGAGAAATAAACTTCCTTTCTTACAAGCTTTCTTTCTTGAACCTTCTACACGACTTTGTTATTGTGAAAATGTTTTTCTTTCACGAGAACGACAGTTTGTACCGAAACACTAGCATGTGAAACATGGCAAAACTGTATTTATACATTTATTCGTATTTTGTTTGTACTGAAGTGTGAAGGATAATTCAGGAGAGTAAGCTTCGAAATACCAATCTAGTACTAAATATGCACAAATTAATAGCATTTTGTTGTTTTCTAAACTTTAAATAAACAGCCGATTAATTATTTAAACACACTTAAGTCCAAACTTCATCTAGAACCATAAACACTTTAGATCAATTCGAGTACATTTTCTTAGAATCCGAACTGTGTTAACGCATTTTTAAGCAATACGTTTTAAAAATAGTTTTGTGTACACAGAATTCCACAAGGTAGGTACCGTAGTACTTGATTGTCCTACCAATGAAATCGGTTCACAAAGGTTTCGTTTTTTTACACTGACTATGTAAAACCATATTTAATTCTTTTTCCTACAATACATCACGCCTAATCAAAACCAAAGTTGATATTACTTAAAGGTCACAAAATGTTATTTGCTATACAATTTTATTTGATTGTATTGCACCCTATAGTCGCAATTAGTTATTTCCTGAAATAAATAAATAGTAACGTATGGTGGAAATCCTTGAAGATGTTCCTTTGACATATCTAACCCCTAGGCTATTTATCAACGAATTTGACTTATTCCTTCCAATAAAAGTAAAATGTGTGTACAAAACAATTAATCCCATGGAAAATTCAATATAATTAGCTATCCCGTTTATTTTAATTACTGAAATTAAATAAATACACGTCGTGTTATTAAACGTATTTTTATTTACTTTTTGTAATTAAAATAAACGGGATAGCTAATTATATTGCAATATTCCATGGGATTACTAGTTTAGTGGTATTAGACGTCTTTTTATTTACATTCTGCAATTGTAATAACACGCACAATGCTGATCAAGAAATAGTTTATTTTAATTACCAGTTTACGAATCAATTGGGTTATTATTTTTTAGTTTTTAAACTACATATTTAAGATCACCCCTTCAAGTATCTGTTCCTTTTATATGGTGTTTAATCTGCTTCAACTTAACTAGGTATTCTCTATTTTCTGCTGGACTCAAACATTGCGTCTCCAGCCAGGGCTATTTGCCTACACTACACACGAGCGGTGACTTCTCTTAGCGAGCCTCAATCGTTCATATGGTGATTTAAAAAGGAGACTTTCTATTTTAATATCATGGTTATAATTATACAATCAAATCACAATTTCCTCATATTCCCAGGAGAGCTGGCCAACGTTACAACACTTCCGTTCCCGATGTCCTGGGTTCAAATCCCACCAATCACCAACGACTATATGATAACGTCACGACCCTTCAGGCCTCTCCTGGAGTAGAGGTTAGAGGTGTCGTCCGGACATTTCCAGGTGTAAAGTCGCTCAGTAATCCTGAATAAAACTCGTCCCGGGAGACGAGGGTGACCACTGGCGGAGTGATATCGATGACCGAGGGAAGCTGCTGTGCTTGTCTGATAGACGCTGGTTAGGAGGTGTCCGGTCGTCCATCCGTCATCATTACCACCCCCCACCCTACACAACACCCCGTCGTTACTCACCCCGAGTGGTCAGTTTGTACAACAAACCACAACCTCATCTGACCAAACCGCTCGTCATATTGCACCATTAAATACAATGTTACACGCCACAATGATATTTCATCCCGTTCACTTGTCGGAATCGAGCTGTGTGTTAACGCACGCGTAAGAGGTCAGTCCAAATGCCGTTCTTGATAGATTCTAATGATGATCTTTTAGAAAGTATCGAGTTGTAACAAGTTGGAAAATAGGTCTGATGAACCGACTGATGTAATACCATGAGCAACCTTCGGATTTGAAGGCGATCATGACAAGTAAATGCTGGCATCCATTTCATGATTTGTGACAGTTCAAAGTCAAGCATATAAAATTAGTGTATTGATAATTAGGTGGAACGGATTCTTCGTGATATTTCGTATACTTTGATTGTAGGTGCTCGATTTTTGGACAATTATAAGATAAGAATTTGAAATGTATTCGTTGGTAAAAATAAAGCATTTTTAGTAGGGGGAATTCTTAACGTACGAACTCAGTTTTGGAACATTGAGAGACTCATGCCTACTAAACCCGGGGAAGCTAAACCGGGCCAGTGTCCTTATCACTTGACCTCTTACTGTACGTGGACAGTGTCGCTTGTTTGGCAAAGGATAAAAGTACTTAGTACTGTATAGTCAATGCAACCTTGTTGGGGAGGCATCCAGGCATTATGTAGTTAATTTAACAGTCTTTTGTTATAACGAATTCAATTGTCAGATATCAAAGTATCATCGTTTAAAGACGTTCGAGGAGGATGGTCAGTGAACACAGTAATTAGGTTTTACTTACAAGTTATACTGAAATGTTTATTTGCGGGCAAGATAGTTCAATCCCACTAAATCACTAATGTATTATTTACGTTTCATGGTTTAAGTTTTGCACTATTAATCTGTTTTTTAACCACGTAAGAATACTTTAAACTATTCTTTCTACAGTATCTGCATGGAAATCCATGGATATCTATCATTGTATTGACATGGGATAAAAACTTCTTATGTACGTAGGAATAAGTGTAAATTTGTAAAGATACAAAACTACATATTGAACATGAACAATTAGACTCTGCGTTTACCAATGTAATCTTTTTTCTTAGTCTATTTTTAGCGAATTTCCCTATAGGGAAGTAGCAATTACCGTAGGTCTCATGGTAAGACCTAGGCCCGGGACCGATTTACTTTTCCATTTTGATGACCCCAGAGGCCAAAAACACCATTCTTTCAAATTTATATCTATATGTCCGTCCGGACGATAACTTGAGTAATTTATGTCCGATTTTGATAAAATTTGGTTGTAATGTGTAAGGCAGGATAAACTTGAATGAGTTTGCGAACCAGCATGATCGGACCGTGGGAACGGGGTTTATCGGGGGGTTTTATGGGATAAAAATGGGGTTTTCTAATTTTTACCCTTAAAACACAAAATTTATAAATTTCTCTCCAGACCTTTTTAAAGAGCTTAAAAACAAACAATTTAGTATATCAAAGTGTTTTTGTACGGTGATAGGTTTCAGAGAAAATTAAAAAAATTGTTAATTTAAAATTCCCATGTTATTCTTATGGAGAATATTGTAAAATGTTTTAGTTGGCTTGTTTATGGATATATTTTGATCAAAGTTGGCGGATTCATTTATTTCATACTAAGCTATTGATACTTAAATAAAAGAGACACTTTATTAGTTTCCCTGTAGCAGCTAACCTAGGTACTCGTTAAACATAAATGTTAATTTGATAGATTAATTGAAAATCAACCCGGACAGGCAAATAATGGAAATTAGCTTAGTGGGCAGGTTTGCTGCAGCGGGGGTATTTTGTTTTTAAAATCAAAATATGTTTTAACATGTGATTTATTTACGGTGTCCTATGCGACGTACGGTATCCAAATGCAAAATCTTATAAGATGAGTAGTTTAGGATAAAGTGGGTTCAATAGCGATTTGGTTTATTTTACAAAATATTAAATTAGTTCGATTAAGTGAACAGAGCCAGTTAAATGTTTCTATTATAAATGAGCTGTATAGGGTGAACATTTTCCGATAAATCTTTTCACTCTAGCATTAAGCTGCCTCCCACTTCCACGCAACACGCTGATATAGCATAAACAGCCTAATTATCCGTGCAGCCATTGTTTGCAGTGCCTGACATAACATTCAATATTATTCGATAAATATCGTTTTATCGCACTCATGTCATTGTCACGATTTATTCCTAAACTACTGCGAAACCCGTGTAGTGTTTTTTTTCACCCTCTGACATGTTCTATGAAGATAATTACCCAGTAAACCTCTCTTTTGACTCACAACACGGTTTTAATATTGTGTCTCGCTTGTACAAAAAGCGAATCTTTTGTTTGTGATAGTCAATTCATTACGTATTGTCAGCGCTAGATGCGTAAATACCTTTGATACATCGCTATCTCTAACTCGTTGAACACTAGTTTTTGTTGTATTTTGTCTATTTTGATCGATGTTTTTACTTTACACTCTGTGTTAGTTTTGTCATTGTTATATTGTATGGCTGGTAAAGCTTCGAACACAAATAAAACTAAATAAACTTTTCTTCGTATCGTTAGCTACGTGTTGATGAGTTTGTCGTTTTGATACACTTGTGCGGTGCAATCAATAATAATATACTATATAAAAGCAACAGTGTATTTTGAAAACTGGATGAAACAGATGGATTTAAATGAATATACAGATACCTTAGACCTTAGAAAGTTGACGGCCAATATTTTTTTTTTTATCATGAATTTGTACCTCAATTGTTCATAATTCCTATGCATGACTTAAACATTATATATCATTATCTACTAAATAAATACAAAAATGCTTTTGTGAGTCCAAATATAATTCTTTTACATGATGCTTAACTTTACAACATTAATTTTCAAAAAAAATTATTATTTTGTCAATAAATTTTCCCAAAGAATTTACAGATTTTTGTTTGTGACATAACCGTAGGCCTACATACATGCGGAATGAACTGTCCAGTCTTCAAGCTATCCTATTCAATAGTTACCACAACATTCTAGTTACACAACGAATCTTCGGGTCTGCATTGCCACCAAATATAGTAAATGCGTTACAAGTGATTTTGAACACGTTTAACACATTTATTCGACATTGCTCATTTAAATTTCAATACCAATAAAACACAAATGGACAAACCCACCCTTAACCACTTCAATTCACCAGCCAACAAGCCATTTAATATTGGCTTTAAGCTGTAATCTAAGTAATTTCCAATGCATGTCTGGCTAAGCCGCGTCTTGCACGCGTAGCCACGTCTCGGCTAAGCCGGACATGGAGTGTATTAGAGGGACAATTCATTTACCGATCCCCATACAACTAATACCCCGTATTACAGCGACGTTCGAGTGTTTACTCGCCGTGTTTGTTCTACTTTTTAATTAAATCCATTCATTAACGCTCGCAGAATTAGTCGGGTTGTTTTTTTACTCGAACATTTTTAATCACTGTAGTCGATGCGTTTGATTCACTTTATGGGGTTTTTTATCGCGTCACTGTTTGCCCGGACTTGTTCAATTAAAATATTAACCTAGTTGACGGCCTTGTCGTGAAATGTAATGAAACGGGTTTTTGTAAAACGCTTTTTGAGATTACAAAGTGACCGGTTGTGTTGTGCAGTGCACTTGATCGACTGTCGGTCAGTTGTGATTACCTCTTTTTAGTACATATTATTTCGCTCACACATTTATTTTATCCCTATTACTAGGGAGTACTTGCTTTTGAGCAACTATACTACTGATTAACTGGTTACCTATTAATTTTACTTTTTACGATTTTTTTCGTATCGTCCAAACCCTAGGGTTATACATTAACGTCTTAGTTTTGATAGATAGCATTATCAATTAATTGTTTATAGTTGAATGAAAAATGGCATTTCAGTCACGATCCTCCAAGTATCCTTTGAAAGCAAGCATGATTTTTATTGTCAATAGCTGTAATTCCCAATTACAATTCACTTATCCTCATGGCTAGCCATGCGTACATTTTCCTAACTTTAGTGCTTGGCATTAACTGTATTATAACTTGTGCTATAAAATATGTTATTTTGATGATTATTAGTATTAGTTATTAGTATCTACAAAAATTACTTAATATAAAAAGTAGGCATACTCGTAAATTATTCTAGTGCTGACAGCCTAGGAAACATTTTGAATGAATTACAATTATACGTAAATGTAATCGTGTGTAACTTTATATAAACAACATACCAAAACATAAATGCTGTAGTCTTATCAGTGTAAATAATGAGCCGATATAAACGCATAGGAAACATAGAAAAATAATGAGAAAATTCGGAAATGTCATCGGCATCGCATTACACTGTGTTAGATCTTTTAAACCCAAATGTTTAGATTCTTTGAATAAATAGTCAATGATAAAACCCCTTAGATTGTGACGTGGAAACTTAAGAATAATCTTTTGATCTTCAAAAACGTATTAAAAACAAATAATTTCACAAACCACACGGGAACTGAACGCACTAAAATTGCACTATCTTTAAAAACTAAAAGGTTAACTACTTTGCATAAAAAATTATATGGATTTACCATTGACACATTTTCATCGCACGGCTCTTCGTAGAGAGAGTTCTCCCAATCAAAGTATGCTCTACAGAAGTTAGTATCCTTTGTAATTTCTAGAATTGCGGACCTACAGCTAGGTAGTTTCCTAGAGTATTATCAACAATAGCTAAAACACATTTGCGACTGGCCGGATTCGAACCCAGATGCCCCGGGAAAGACGTGTCCCGCTCCATTACTGTCTCTTTCAATACAGTATTTAAAAACGTATGAAATATTCCCAATAATGGTACGGCACAAATATTGTATACCGCTGAACAAAATAAACTTTAAACAAAAAACAGAGGAAATCGCTGGAAGTAAATCACAACAGAGTATCGTGGTACACGGTGGAACAGAGTTAATTAGAATCGAGACAAATCAATAACCAGGTCCGAGGTAAATAATTAACCGATTGTCGGTTGGCCGAGGTACGGGGATCGTCTTTGCTTTGTTTCAGGGGCTACTGATCTTCCATTCCCGCTGTTAAAAACGTCGTTTTCGAGCCCATCACCGCACCCTTTGGGCGACTCGATTTACCCTCTAAAAGGTCTAATTCAGTCGGAATTTAATTAACTTCGCCCCGAGGTTTTTCTTTTTCCTATCGGCCGGTGTGTCCCCTCTCCCTCATTAAGGAGCTATCTACAGTACAATCCGACGATTCCCTACTCGTTGCTTATTCTTCCACCCCTCCACAACCATCATTGCGACACATGGATTGTGCTATCTCTACCCGAGGCGCAGGTTTTGTATCCGTGCGGTCGAATTGAATCTAACCGTTGATGAGTTTGAGAACTTCGATGTGACAGTGGTATATTGATAAGTTTAATTGATGAAGTGTATTAAACCACTAGTTTATTTTCAAACTCAATACAAATTTTGATAAAAATTAAGTTTACGCTCAGAGATTGGTAGGTATCTAACAGCCAGTTACAATGAATGGAGAAATTATAGACACCACACTACGCTAATTGCAGCCTAACAATAATATTTTATATAATAGGATAGGTGATTAAACGAGTTGCCGTATAATGAAAGTAATGGGAAGTATATTTTCGAAAGTAGTTTTGAAACACGGAGGTACTGTATTTCTGAGGCGTAGCCCAAAACATATGTTGTTGTTGAACCCATAACAAAGAAGCTTCTAATTTGTAGCCCAAAACCAAATTAAAATGTAAAAGTGCTTCTAAAACATTGCCAAAAGTAAATATAAAGCTGATAGTAACGCGTAGCCCTAAGCAAAGTCGCCCCAACATTAGAAGTCCTACAAATGAACATAGTTTATGACATTTATTATTTTTCCTGATAATATGTTGCAAATCCTTGGAGCTGTAGCAAAGAATACAAACTCTGTAGTCATTGGTTATAAGCTATATTATCAACATAATAGATCTATTCCTAAAAAAACCATATTTAGACCGTTGCTATAGGGGCCAACTAATAATAGATATGCATATTAGACTATAGCTCTACATGAATAATTTGTCACTGTTTATTTGTTCATATTCGTTCTATACAAATCCCTCTTTTGCCATGCAATTCCTTGAGATGTTTAAAGGATTGCATTGTAACATTTCAGTTCCGAACTTTTACCCAACCGTGAACAACTATCACACAGTCTTGAAGTTTACTTTTAAAACATCAGCAAAACCCGTGGTTGGAACAACGCATGACACTCAAGTAAGAAAAATAGCTTAAAAGCCCGCCCTGTTGTCATTGACGCCCCGGTCCCTTAATAAAGATCCATCCCGGTCCCGAGGGGTGAAGTCGTTCATTTCGTACATTACTCCCATTGGTTTCCACTCGCCAATCCCCCATCTGCATCTTATCAATTACATTCACCCCGTCCGAATAATTATACCGAGTTTAAAGATTTGTTCGACGCGTATTCCGTTTTCCGCGGCCAATTCGGTTGCAAATCTCATCAACCGGCCCCCAACACGAGTCTTATGCAAATACAACAGCGTTCTTAAATTGGGGCTGGGATTTGAGTGCGGCGATGCCCGGTTTACGGCGGTTTTTAAATTTGGCGGCGGGATTAGGAGATTTCGTGTCGGAATGGATTACTTTGGTAATGTTGAGTGATTGTGTTGGGAAGTATCTCGGTGGTATTGCGTTTTTGTAATGATGGGTTCTGTAGATTAGCGGCAGGTTATATTCAAACAACGATACCAACAATGGTATAATGATGTTTTTACTGATTTACAACGTTTGTCTGAAAGAATAATAGGTAAAAAGAATTATGGGTATTTATTATCCAGTGTGGATTGTTTATTTGTAGGTATAACTAAGCTTCTGAAACCAATATATCATGTTCATAGCTAGACACGCTGAAGTTTTTGCAAAATACAGGGTGAATAAAAAGTCAAGACCCCCATTTAATATTTTTATCAGTAAATACACAGAAATATCCTTTAGATGGTCGTGCAAACTTAGCAGGAAGTTTGATTTTATAATTTTGAAAATTTTAAGATTCCCCCAAAAATAGGAGATTTAGGGGCAACTCAAAGTTTTCAACGCAAACCTCATATTGAAATGTTTACAAAAACTTAAAGAATGATGAAACCCATAGTTTGCTAACCAAATATTTACTCTATCCAAAAAGTAGTCCGTCAGAAGTTAATGATGTCTACTCTTAAATTAATTTTCTTGTGTAAAAAAGTAATTTTCTCTCTCCTCTAATTTATTCTTAAGTAAATATTGCAGAGTTATCCTTTGGGTGGACATGCAGCCTTGGCAGGAGGTTTCATTCAATAATTTTGAAAATTTTGAGTGTCCCCAAAATGGTTTTGAAAACAATTTTAGGGGCAACTCAAAATCTTTAAATGCAAACCCCCTTCAAGTGACACCTTGTTTTGAAATGTTTACAAAAACCTAAAGAATGGTGGAAACCAGAGTTCGCTATCTCTTCTCTACCCAAAATGGTTACCAATTTTACAATTACATTGGGGATTTGAATACATTTGATGGGACACCATTTTGGATAAATAAGAGTTTTTGTAAACACTTAAATATGGTAGGCCAGTAGGCCTATCATTTCAAGAGGGTTTACATAAAAAAAACTTGAGTTAACCCAAAAATCAAACATCAAAATTTTCAAAATCATAAAATGAGTTTTCCTTCTTAAATTGCACGACAACCAAAAGATTATTTTTGCATATTTACTTAGAAAAGTATTAGATGGTGATTCATGACTTTTAATTCACCCTGTATACAACGATTGGATCCATGCGTAAATTGGGGTTTTTAATAGGGTTCAAATTACTGTTATACTCTTTTACCTTACAACGATTATTCTTGGATAAGACACTTATTAAAACTACTAAATTTACAATAAATTAAATCGTTGACAAAAGATCTACACCATTATTTACCTATGTAAATCAGTTTACAATTATGCCTATAAAAGGTGCATTTTTAAAATATCTCTTGAATACAATCTGACGGTCGTTAAACATTATGTTGAGGATCATCCGTAAAATTACAATTCAGATTCAAGCCTTTGTAAAGAAAGTTGGTCAAAATCGCTGGAAATAATAAATGAATAATAATAATAATAATAATAATAATAAAGGAAATTGCCCTTTTAGTTACTATTCGTCCCTCGCTAGACCACGAGCCTTAAAATGACACTTCAATTGTAGAAATTGGTTAAAAGGGACGTCTGAAAATGGTATGTTACAGAAAACGTTTATTGTAATAAAAATATAGATGTATTAGATACTGTAGAATTGGTATTAGTGCAAGTATTCACAACGGAACAAAATATTCAAACAAAGCAGCAGAGCACTTGTAAACGTATGTACAGTAGATTCAGTATGTGTAAGCAGTTAGTGTAATACCAATCAACCAAGAAGCAAAATTTACGTAGAGTTTCTCGTGCCCAAGTGTAGAAACACTCATAAGTATTACCAGTAACAATCAAGCCTAGCTTTTCCGTCTCAGCACTTTTCCCTAAAGTTCTGCCTCTATGTTTACAAACGCTCCCTATTATTCCCGGACTGCCTAACTTGTCCGTCTCAAAACCTTTCTCTGAACAAAGCTTGGCCCCCAAAGTGCAGGAGTTCCGTCGTATTCCCAGTCGCACTCTATTCGCCGTGAGCAGATGGCAGTAGGACTGCGGTGATTGACATGTTGTCCGGTCTGGTTATTCATCCCTCGATGTAAACAATAACGGTGATCCAGCCGCGTCACTCTAAGCTTATTACTCTGACAAATATCAGTTGAAAACAAAATCCAAGGGGAGTGGAGTGCAGTCCCTCAGGACGCCGGGTCGTCCAGCGGGATAATGCGAGGGTCCTGTAGGACGTGCATTGCGATGTTTCGTTGACAGCGGCTGGTTGCCTCTGCGTGTAAACGTCTGATCACAGTAGGATGGAAACAGGTGAGATTCAATGCAAGTTGTGATGTCGGTGGATGAATGTTCGACGATTGTTAGCAACTACTTCTGGAGATAGTGTGGTCCAGGCATATGAATAATATGATCTTAAACTTTGTAGAGTAGAAGCATCATGGCATACTTCTGTGCTTTTAAAACAAAGAAATTTTAAAGACATAAATGTGTGAATAATAATTGTAAAGACTTTTTTGTACCTATTATTGAAATCCTATATTATAAGTGTATCTTCATTAAAAGAGCGAACGAGGTTTAGAGCCATAAAATCTCATTAGATAATATCAGTAATACTAACCTAAATATATACATAACATTGTCATATACTTACGACAACTATCAATTTGTAGGTTAAAAAAAGCGAATAAATTTGATTCAGCGTAAAGCATGATTAACAAATATTTAGAGTGGATTTTACTTATTTCTTGTTTTGATAGAGTTATAAGTTTCCCAAAAGTACACTTTTGTTCAAATAAATTTGTTTAACATTTTTCACTCTCCATACCCCTTTGGCAACTTTTATACAACCAACCACAATAATAACCATCAATGTAGAACACTACATAGAAAGTTCTTGACCTCTCATCTCACAAAAATGACATTCGAATCTTGGTGAAGCCACGTATTCTTGTTTTAGAAAATATTTTAGCGCTTAAAATTTAAGTTTGCAATATGTTTGCTCTAATTGAATATGTTTGACTAAATAATAATTTATAAACGCAATTTCAACTCATAAGATACAGCTTAAATTTGTACCTTAGGGGGTTTTTACGGTTCAGCGTTTCGATCAACAACTAAATTCAGGCGGCCTAAATTTTGTATGAATATCAAATTTCAATAAAACATCACAATCAATCAAAAATTCTAACGGGTCAAACCACTACGTGAGTGATACCGGTCTATTTACCGTCATGACCTAAGCCCAACCCGATGTAAGATTTAATTAACAGCCGCATACAAGGGTGTCGGTACAGGCTAAAGCCTCATAATACATCTATGTTTACCCTGGTGTTAAGGCCCATTTAACTTTGATTAAAGCGAGAGAGCCGGGCGATCAGTCAATAGCTATCACCTGGGTGGCCCCTCATCCCCTAACCCCAAACCCCAACCCCTAGGGACAACGGGACCCTGTTTGCAGCGCGACTTCATTGTGCTAATCTTTTGTATCCAGATCGCCGGAATATTGGGTTTATTTGGATGAAAATTATTTTCCAGATTTTCAAAACGCGTGGGAACCCCGTGGCTTTGTAAACATGGGGTAGTCACCAATGAATGGTGTTGGGGTTGAGCGGGGCTCGGGCCTGGTCACTTGTGGGACTTTGGAGGTGAGAGATTAGGATTACGATGTAAGAATATTCGAGGATGTATTTTGGAATTAATGTGATGTCGTAGGTAGCTTTATTGTTGAAAAGGTGCAGGCAACAGTGATGCCAACAACAATTAACGTGAACAGTAACGCACGCGATAACAATAGTAACAGTTACAGTTACAGCAACAAGAACAAAACTAGCGACAGTAACAGTAACCGCGGCTGCAATAGCAAAATTAACAGTTAATAGTGAGATAGTTACTGCAGCTTAAAAAAGTCGAAACTTTAACAGTCACCATACCAGAAAGCAGGTAATCTTTTTGCAATAAAAACAACAACTACAAGGATCAATAACTTCAGCCGCAAGCATTAGAAACCGTAACTGAAACTTTAGTCAATATCTAAATATGCAACAAACAGTAAAACTGTACTAGCCACAGCAACAACAGTAGCAGTAACGGCTACAGCAATGGAACAGCAATAGTAATAGATACCGCTAACATTTTTACAAGCCTACATTATTTATCTACTTATTACGTTGATCCGTTCAGTCAAACAAAATATCAATTTTTTAGAGTACTCCTGTTTTAACCTAGCTATGACCATCACGCCAGATTATAGTAAATAAAGGCCCAATTTAGTAATAAATCAAATTATAATTACTTCATTAATATCTTTGAACTAAACGGATCAGAACGAAATAATTTACAACACTTTTTAAATTTCAATCCGACTTCTAGACACGACTAAATCAAATATCAAATATTCTAACCTAAAAAAAACTTGAATGCATCTCTACCAATTTAAATCGCACACTCAAATCAAACATCGAGATCTAAATTGCTAAAACACTTCGATCGTGACGAAATCTGAGCTACTGCGATCATCTTATCTGTTACAAGTTCGCCATAACTGATTACCATAGAACACCACCTTGTCCAATTAAAGGGCCGGAGTAGTTCATTATTGTCCAAGCATGAATATGTACGCTGCAACTGCATTATTCACATTATTCACCGCAATATTCGCGCGGTCAACCAGCAGCCATGACGTGTATTGAATATTAATACGTTGTTAAAAGGGTTAATTTGTTTCTTTGTTTCGCGTCAGAGTTTTTCCACGTTTGGACGGACGTTTTTCAACACTTTGTGACGGGTTGATCACAAAGTGTTGAGTTGAGGTTATTATTATTTTATTCTCGGTGTTTGTGAGTTGTGTGGAAAGTTGGTAAGTTAAAAGTGGAAGTATACACTGTTGAGCGGGAGCTGTTACAATGTTGAGCGAAATCTTTCCAGACAAAGCCGTTTAGTGTTTAGCAAATTGGTAGGTCTACTGCGAAATCAAAAATGTAAATTGTTTCTCGTTTGAACCAAGTTCCCAGATCTATGATTTAACCGCAAGATCAACAGTTCATCTCAGACTGAAATATTGGAAAGCTTTTTATACTGTTGATTAAGAAACTCCGTAGCTTATTTTGGCTATGATTAAAAATTCAAACTTATAAACCTAAGTTGAAGGATTGTTTTACTAAACAATAAACAGTTAATAGGTTTAGTAGAAGTCATGTCTGAGTTTCGCGGTTACAAAATACTGTATACTGTCCTAACAAACATAATGCACAATTATATTTAACATTTTGAAACCATTTTTGTTGACCTGTTAACAAGAGACTTGCAGTTGACACTTATTTGATATTAAGCGTTTAAAAATACAATACGTGTCAGAACAAAGTACCTTGCGGACCTACAACTAACGACTATAAAGTAACTTTTGAGCGTCATGAAATAAATATTTATACATCCGGACCAACACGCATTTACACTCAGCCCGGCGATAAGGTGGGTTAATAATTGGAAAAGTGAAATTCGCCTTACATTCACCAGCGTCCAGCATGCACTAAGCCTGGAGATAGCATCTGGCAAGGCGGGCTGCCTGTACGACTGTTGAAGGCGTGTAGTTTGCAAACTCTCCGCTAGACTGCAGCACTTGCCGGTGAGCGCTGGTGGAGCGTGTCGTGTCGCTCTTTCGTCTCTGTTGGCTTTCAAAGCAGACTAGGGAGAATTTCCAACCGTTACAATATTTTTAAAAGTTTCAATTACGTATAAAAGATTCTCATCGCTCAGTAGAAAAACTTGTAAGTTATCAGTGCATTATGTTATTTTTAGGGATTTAAAACTATAAAATTACATAAAAAAGCATTTATTTAGTTTTAAAATCATTTTAATACTGTTTTAGAGATTAAAAATACACGATAGTGCACAAATATATTTAACAATCAGACTGATCTTTCGGTATGTTGTATTAGTGTACCCTTAACTTTGGTAAATTTACATAAACCCCTGACTAAAGATATTTTGGATTCGATATGTATAGTAAATGATTTTGTTGGAACACTAGGTAAATAAAACAATGATTGTACTGTTTACAGTAGCTTTCTATGAATATCTCGAGTAGTTATCTGTACATAAATAGTTTTAATTCAGAAACGTATTACTTGTGTGCGACATTTGTATGTGGATCCGAAAACTCGTGTATGGTTCTGTATAAAGGTGTCATTGGGGAAGTGATTTTTAATCTTCTGAAATAAATATCTCGATTTACAAGATCCATTTAAAATAGTATCATAGGTTATCTAAAATAAACATGTACATTAGATGTTACATTTATTACTGTACATTATCTCTGGTATAAGGTCAACTCTGCAAGTCGATTCATAGTTCGTGTTATCGAATAATTGATTGCTAGTTAAAAACACCACTATCACCTAGCAGTATTGCGTACTAGCTTGCTACATTTCCATTATTTGTCAAAAACATTGCGATCATAGCTTATTTGATCGCTATTCAAATTAGAACAATGCTTTGGAGATAAACATTAATTTAAGTTTTCTTAACAGATTTATTGATCGTCACTTTGCTAGTCTTCACGAATACTAGAAAAGACCCGGTATGGATCATAAACATAAACAAATGACGTTTTTGGTCCGAAAGTAAACATTATTTAACATTGTTTAAATAGAACTAAACCTAACTATTGTTGTTTAACTAGCATTGTTAATGCTATTAGTATAGGATTCGGGTCAAAAACGTCATTTGTTTATGTTCCATACCGGGTTTTTTCTAGTATTCGTGCTAGTCTTTGCCATACCTCATTAACTTAAAAGCCTAATAGCACAGTATTTTATTTGATCGCTGATTCTATTAAAGAGTTCTTGAAAGCTATTATAAAACGTTATTATTAGCTCGCTTTCTTGTCTGTTCGGTACAAATTTTGCAATCGATTCTAAACTAACTTCCCAATGTGCTTAGAGACTTGAAACTTAAAACACAAATTGCTCACAAATGGATAACAATGCAATGTTGTATCATTTTATTTTCATATTACCCTCGGGCTTCACCCCATGGGCTTCCAAATGTTCAATGTTTGCAATTTAGAAGATTTTAAATATAACAATTATTGAAGTCAGCTGTAAATACTTTAATTTGACAGTTTGTTCAAAGAGCAGATGTTAAGAGGTACAGGTTCTGCTCCCGAGAGATTAAAAAGTTTAGGATTATGAGAATATTAGCAATACAACATCCTGATTACAGTTAAAATGGGGTTGGTCATTAACAGGCTTTCTAAAATATATATATTTAAAACATTAAAGACTAAAAAGTCGAAAGTAATTTATAGATATTTTTTTTTAAATAAAACGTTACTAAACGAACTTAAAAGGAGAAAGTAATTTATAAATATGTGGAGAGAATAAAAAATACTTGTAAGATTTAAAACTAAAAACGTCGGCACATGCAATAAGTTAGATAATAATAGTTCAACAGGTGAAGATAATATTTGTAAATTAGCTATTGCATGCACCCACGTTTTTCGTTTTAAATCTTACAAGTATTTATTATCTCCACATATTTATAAACTATTTTCTACTTTTTAGTTCGTTTAAAAACGTGGTATTTTAAACAGTTTTTTATTTATAAATGATTATTGTTTCTCGTCAGCTTGTAGCAGGACGTGTTCGTAACAACTCTCAAGATATTTTAACGCAACTTTGCAATTGTGATCGGAATGCTACTCTTGTTTACCGACTACACTTGGAGGCGTATCAACAATACATTAACATCAGTTAACCCTTCCATCCCTTAGTGCGACATGTTTCCCTCCTACCACCCCCGACCGCTTCCTGACTAATGAAAATGTGTTGTAGCAAGACAGACGCATATCGACACCCCGTGACACCCTGACGTCATGGAGGGGAAGGCACTTATTACCATTATCCAATTATGATTAAAAGGCTGCTCAGAGGGTGTATTAATTACTAAAGGCTGTTCAGAAGCCGTGCAAGGTGGGAGTCTACAATTGTTGCCAACTTTCCCCTTAAAATGGAAGTTTGTTTTAATACAACAGCTGTAAGTGTGTTTCTCTCTTTCCCGAGGAAACAGTTTAGCTCAACTTTGCCGTTGTCAAAACGGGGATCGATAGAATTGTTGAAGTTTTTGCTTATAAAATGTTGCAACGATGGTTGTTGTTGATTGTTAACGACTTTAGGTGATTTTTAGACTATATTTGAAGTTTGATTGAGTGATTCTTACTTTTGCAATAGGCAAGTTTTCATTCGGTTATTAGTTATCATTAAATTAGTTATCGATAAATCTAAAATGATTTTATTAGGCTGGGCTTTGAACATAATTTAATTTTTTTTATATGTTGTTATTACTACTGAAAAGAAGGTTTTAAATATATAGTTAGTTTATAATCGTTCCTTTTTATTATTAGTACCGGTAACACTTTTCAGGCTGCTTACTATATATTTTTCAAATAGTAATTTGTATAGGCCTACTGTATTATTATGTTTCACTGATATGCCGCTGACACGATTCATTTATTTCCTCAGAGAAAACACAACTGCTACAGCAAAACAAGGTTTTCTTTTGTGCTATTGATTTATGTTGCGTTATTATTACTATTGTCAGGTAATTTTTATTTGATTTAACTTTGTAGACTATCGAATCATCTGGTTAGTGCAATAATTTAACTTATTATCGATTTATTGTAAAAGTTTTTAAAAAAATATAGATTTTTGAGCAAATTAACAAAGCTATCTTTCGAACGATGAAAATATTAAAAATATTTTCTTAAGTATCAAGTTTTTTCCAAAAAAACATTACCTCATAGTATTATGTTCAGGAAAATTTCCTGTATAATTCAAACCATACAAAATTGAAATGATCAAACAAACAAAAAATACTTAGTCATGGAGAGATAACCAACACTCCACATTAGAATTTCTTACACAACACGAATATCACAATCTCTTACAAGTTCTGATTCTTGCGATCTGAAGAAAATATTCAGAGTCTTGGAGAGATAACCAAGACTTGATATTAGAATTTCTTACACAACACGAATATCACAATCACTTACAAGTTCTGATTCTTGTGATCTGAAGAAAATATTCAGAGTTTTGGAGAGATAACTAACACTTCACATTAGAATTTCTTACACAACACGAATATCACAATCACTTACAAGTTCTGATTCTTGTGATCTGAAGAAAATATTCAGTCTTAGAGAGATAACCAACACTTGACATTAGAATTTCTTACACATCACGAATATCATAATCACTTACAAGTTCTGACTCTTGTGATCTGAAGAAAATATTCAGAGTCTTGGAGAGATAACCAAGACTTGATATTAGAATTTCTTACACAACACGAATATCACAATCACTTACAAGTTCTGATTCTTGTGATCTGAAGAAAATATTCAGAGTCTTGGAGAGATAACTAACACTTCACATTAGAATTTCTTACACAACACGAATATCACAATCACTTACAAGTTCTGATTCTTGCGATCTGAAGAAAATATTCAGAGTCTTGGAGAGATAACAAACACTTGATATTAAAATTTCTTACACAACACGAATATCACAATCACTTACAAGTTCTGACTCTTGCGATCTGAAGAAAATATTCAGAGTCTTGGAGAGATAACCAACACTTGATATTGTATTTTCTTACACGACACGAATATCGCAATCACTTACAAGTTCTGATTCTTGTGATCTGAAGAAAATATTCAGTCTTAGAGAGATAACCAACACTTGACATTAGAATTTCTTACACATCACGAATATCATAATCACTTACAAGTTCTGACTCTTGTGATCTGAAGAAAATATTCAGTCTTGGAGAGATAACCAACACTTCACTTTAGAATTTCTTACACAACACGAAAATCACAAGTGTTTCCTTGCGTCCACTGTGGGAACAGAAGTTTTTCACGACTTAGGATAAAGCGATAAATCTACCACACGTAACGCGAGTCAGTTGGTTACAAATAATCCACAATTACAGATGTCCTTAGATCGTGCTTGGCATCTTGACGGAGGATGAAATATACATGTCCTGCATCCAGTGAGCGTCTGACCAAAACAGGACATTGTCGGTGATATCTGGACGATCTGACTCATAAGTGGAATTAGTCAGGAGCAGTTATGTTTACCTCAGATATTGAATCCTGTTTGGGTCGCAGCCGACAACTTATTCTGTTTTGTTGTTTCCGACAGGATTGGGTGAAGTGGTTTTCGTTACCTGATAAGGATGAGTGCCTATCTTCTAAGATTATATTATTATCTGCTAAAAGGTATCATAAAAGTGCAATGAAGCTGTGGTAGGCACGGTATTAAAAGTGTTTTAATATAAGTAATTCTCTTGGTATATTATGAAAGTATAACTATGAAAAAGACACAAATTTACAAATTTTCTTACAAGTTAAGAGGAAAAATAGAAGGAGAGAAAATAATTTTTGCAAATATTAAGAGATAATATATTGGTGTAGTACTTGAACGTAAAATTGTTCGTTCGATTTTCTTATATAATCAATCCCACACTATTTCGACACCAAGCAGAAGTATATTTTGAATATCAGGGCCAATCGGGAGACAAAAAATGGTATAGAGGAAAGTTACGATACGAGCCTGCACCTTTAGAAATTGTTTCATTTTTAGTGGAGCTATATAAAATTTGAGGTAAAGAAAAAAATACCTTGTGCAATTATTTGTATACATAGTTTTGAACCATAATGCTGTCAAAAACCCTCTTTACAAATACAATGGACATTCATGAAAATGATAAACAATGGTATGATTGAATTAATTTTGATCCAAGTTGGTTTTAGTTTCTATAAGCGAATTTCCCTATAGGGACGTAGCTATTACCGTAGGTGGCACGGTAAGACCTAGACCCGGGACCGATTTACTTTTTCATTTTAATGTCCCCAGAGGCCAAAAACACTATTCGTACAAATTTATATATATAATAGACTTATATATATATATATATATATATATATATATATATATATATATATATATACGTCCGTGAACGCGATAACTTGAGTAATTTTTGTCCGATTTTGATGAAATTTGGTTTAAAGGTGTAAAGCGGGATAAACTTGAATGAGTTCGCGAACTAGCACAATCGGACCATGGGAACGGGGCTTTACGGGGGGTTTTATGGGGTAAAAATTGGTTTTTCTCACTTTTGACCCTCAAAACACAAAATTTCCCAATTTCTCTTTAGACCTTTTTAAAGAGCATAAAAAATAAATAATTTAGTATATAAAAGTATTTTTGTTCGATTATTAGTAACGGAGAAAATTAAAAAAATTGTAAATTTAAAATTCCCATGTTATTCTTATGGAGAATATTGTCAAATGTTGTAGTTTGCTTGTTTATGAATATATTTTGATCAAACTTGGCAAATTTATTTATTTTGTACTAAGCTATCAATATTTTACTCAAAAACACACTTTATTAGTTTCCTTGTAGCAGCAAACCTAGGTACTCGTTAAACCTAATGTTATTTTAATATATTTAACTGAAAATCAATTCATACAAATGGAAATTCGCTTAGTCGGCAGGTTTGCTGCGGCGGGGGTATTTAGTTATTATTTCGGTAAATGCCTACACACATTCACACTGGCCCACATTACTCAAACAAAAGTCTGATTAAAATAGCAACGTGATGCAATACAAAAATTAAATAGTAAATAAATCCTTGTTGAAGTCAGAATAATCATGAACACGCCATGATGAATCCATTGTACAATAAGTTTCAAATGAATTGCAAATATAATGAAAACCAGTCTAGCTGATATGAACCGTATCTTTACTACCGTAGTTACACGTTAGTTTTTCAAAGACAGGAAATCTAGCGTTGATGTTTATACAATTCTTTCTCGTCGGACAAAAAGACAAACCCTGCGATATAATCAGCTGATAGGTCGAGACTTCCTCACAACTTGGACAAGACGTCTTCTTGCTGTTTTAATATAGAATCTCATCAAACGAAAAAAGTCAGTTTTTCACATGTGCAAATACGCGCATGCTGACCAGAGGCAAGATAAACTACATTAACTGTATAATATTTTCTATAATGTGTTATTTCAGATTAGTTAGCATTTTGGTGAAGAGCTTTAAATATTAATTATTTCCTGCATTAGGTTGAATTGCCTCCTTTTATATTTATTTTATTCTCTTTAGTAACATTCACTCCAAGTTCGATAATTTCGCTTGTACACTTAGATTCCGATGTTTAAAAGAAATTATTTCCAAATATAACGATGTATTCTGTAATTTTTAGAAAAGGTTCCACTGTGAGTTTTCCGATAATGCGATATATACATGTTCTCATTTTTGTTTTGTTCAAAACAACTATGAGAACTGAGCTTTAAGTTTCAAAACTAAAGTCATACTTGAAAATACAGCCTTAAAAATGAGTTATCCTATATAATCTACTTGTTAAAAACGAGAACCCTCTAACTTTACAAAACCTTTACTGTAATCAGACAGGGGATTACAGTGGCAACAAAAAGGTATTTAACATCTAGAATAATAACTTTACATCATAAACTTTCCAAAACACAAGGATGAAAATGATTTCCACTAACTTTACCTAATCTACCTGCCTAGTAACCAAGAGAAACAATTTTATTTATGAGGTAAGATGACACAGAACCATCAATAAATAATTGAGAGTTATAGTACATCACTTTTCAAGCAACATTCACAACTAAAATTATGTTTTTTTTTTATCAAAGGTAAAACGTAAGCAGTATTTTAAAAATATAGACATATGAAACCCCTACCTCAGCAACCCTGCAGACTAAGTGAAGTTCTATATGCCTTATCGGATTTAACTAAATGCTTTCCTTAAAATGCTAAAATATTCCCTATCGACATAAAATTAGGGTAATTGAGTATTGAAAGGAAGGTAATAATGTTAGTTTTTTAGTGAAATGTTAATACCTTAATAATAAATCACTCATCAATTAATAATATATTTCATCACTAGGAGCGAAAATGACTCTTTTTTGTACGCAATCGCGCCTTGCTTGGAAGTACGATTAAGTACCAAAAATACATTTTCGCTCCGTGTGATGAACAACTAATTTTCATCATACTGTGGAAATAACCTAATCGTTACAAAATTAGACCACATAATTTGAGGTTATACTAAGACATCATCAATGTTTACATTTCTGTTGTTTACAAACATAACTTTAAATATCGTTATAATCCATTCTTTTCTATGGTGATTAGCAGCATGATACAATTTTGAGGTTAGCGAACCGAAAATGTTTTTTTTTCCCTATTTGAAATTACAAAAAAACTCTGATTTTTAAGACGATTTAGAGAACTAAAATGGCTGCTTTCCTGAGTATGATGAATATAAATTTGTGACACTTGCCCAAAATGTATCCTTAAACAAGCACCATATTCTCCATAAGAATTGCTTGGGAATTTTAAATTTGCCCTTTTATGGAACCTTCTCTGTAACAATAGGCGTACAGCAAAGTTTCATACTAAAATCCTTAATATTTTAGCTCTACTTAATGGTATAGAGAGAAATATTTAGGGTCAAAAATGGGAAAACTCAATTATGACCCCATAATACCCTGTTTTCATTGTCCTATCATGCTAGTTTGCGAATTCATTGAAATAAACGCAGACTTACACATTTACAAAACCTCATCCAAAATCTTTAGTCGAATTATCGTGCTAACGGGCATAGAGGACGAATTTTTAACGGATGGTGTTTTAGCCTCTGGGCACATCAAAACGTAGATTAAGGTCCCCGGGCACATCTAACCATGTGACCTACGGCAAAAGCTCTTTCCCTTTATAGGGAATAAAAAAAAAAACTATATCGTAACTCGTACCCGAAAATGTTTATCCAAACCAACTCACACGGGTGAACTGTTTGAACAGTAGCCACCTCGTGAGAACGTGAACACGGTGGAAAATTCGCAATCTTGTCTCAAATTAGAGGTTGCCCGATTGAATTTGGTCGATGGACAATTAATTTACAATTAATTCGCCGGCCAGGTGGTTGTAAGATATATGGCTGGCAGCGTGTTATTATTGCTAATAGAGAGCCGTGGACGAGCGGACTGAAGGTTCTAATCTCGCAGGATCCATCAGACCTACGACCATCACCGACACCTCGAGTCGTCCCTCGGTAATTTGATTAGAGCTGCGATATATTCGTTTACCGGACACTATTAAGTTTAATAGCTTGACGTAGACGGTGATCCGATCAGTAGCCGGTTACCGGAAGCTGGTGTTCGTGTTTCGGTAAAAATTACTTACGAAGATTTCAACGTGAATAGACCTGGAGTACGTGAGTTGTTATGTTCCTCCTGTTTTTTTTTATATTCTATGGGTTAATACAGATTAAATACACTTCTGTGTGATTGTGTAGTCTGTTCACATATCGATACTGTAAACGACCCCCTAAATAACTCACTCGATTCAATAAAAATCCAAATCTCATTAAATGAAACCTTCAGTATCCAATAGTGAATGATAAAACCTAGGCCTTCTTTAGATGTGGGGAAACCTGCGAATAAACAAAGATTTTCTCTCTAAGTCAAACCTAGATTATTGAAATCAAAATTTATCAGGCAATGAAACGACAGCATAATGATTCTTTTCACGAAAACCAAACCAGGATTTGTTAAATTTAACACATTTTAGAGGGAAAATCTATGCGCAAACAACCATCACCGAACCGCAAACTACAAGGTAATTCTCACACCTTTGGAGTGTCTTGTATTGGTTGAGGCGACAACACTAAAAATCAAATGGTTTTATACAATCTGAAGATTGTTTGAAAGAAACTTTTATAGGTCAGGTACCTTCTGAAATTGCCACAGCTTTTTCATCTTAGGATAACAACTCGCTTGCTCTCTACTAATCCATAACCACTAAAAAAATAGTAATAGTTTGGACGATGAATCCTCTGTGTAAATAACTGATTCTTCCAAAAGATTAAATTTAACCTAAATTCATTAAAATAAAAATTCCTTAGGTAATTAAAACACTGTCGAACAACTATTTCCACAAAAACACAAATAAATATTCATTGAAATCGACATTTTTAGGTGTAAAACCCACTCCGTAAAAACTATTACCACCTGAAAAGCTATGTTCCTATGTTCATTGAATCAAAAGGTCTTAAGCAAGGCAACACCTACATACCCAACCATCAACATCCAAAACTATATTCTTTAAGCAGCAAATCATTTACACAAAATCATCTTTGCTCGGTTGATCAAGTAATTCTCATAACTCCCATAACGTCAATGGAAAAACTCAGACATAATGACCAGACAAAAACCGGTCGTCAACGTCGCCGAGATTTGGGCCACATTGCAGGACACCCTGTATCAGTATTAATTAGCAGAAGACAATGGTTTGATTGAGGCTCGGAGCGCAAGCGCCGTCCCATGGCCTCGTGCGCCGAATTTTAAGCGCGCCGCTTCCATAAATTGCGCCGAGATGATTGATAGGCCTGGCTGGACTTCTTTGTCCGCGCCCCACAGGGAGGGCAGCAATGAGTCCGCTAAAAACTGCAATACATAATCAATCGGCCGGCCTTGTCTTTCATCTGGGCAAAAACAATATTAATCTTTCAGTTGAGATATCTATTTATGAAACTGAAATTTTGTGCCGAGTTAAAATGCGGAGTTCGGACGTTCAGTTTGAGTTATAAGTGTGTCTGGTAGAAGTTTAAGTACCCCTAAACCAAACAATCACACTGATGAAAAATCCACAGATCAAACATACAGGAACTGAAAAATACTCAAGATCAGTGTATCTGGGTGAATACTGTGCTCGTCCCTTGATAAGAAAGTTGTCGTTTCGAACTTAACAAATAAAAGCCAGCTGTTTTCGATCATTAGGATTTTAGTATGTGGTCCTGGCAAAAGAAACCGCTCAGAGATTTCTATCAATTATCATCAGGAACAAAGCTGTCATCTCACTTATTCAAAACTCACCCTTTACTCTTTGCATTAAAATACACACGCTGGGGTGTAGTGTTTGCAAATCTAATCTACTCTTTTGGAATTTCTTCGGTAGGCAATCATAATTGGAAAACGCAATCCAAAGAATGGTATTTCTTATTACATTTTATTATCTCGTAGAAGGTATTTTTGATGTACTATACTGGATACCATAATCGGCCTCCCCACCCATAAGTTGGAATCGATATACAATGCGAAGTTTTCTTTTAAGTTCTGAGTTCTTTACGCCAATCGCTCATCTACTGGGAAATTTGACGTTACAAATAATGTTCCAAGCCAAGGCTCATCTCCCATGGAGAGTCCAATGTCAGTGTGTTTCATCCTTGGGACAGGACTAGAAAACAGAGTAAAATGATAAAAGACTCAAAAGTTAGATTTAAAACAATCTTTTTGTCTTATACATCTCTTGAGCAAGTCCAACTAATCGAATTATATAAAGATCAGAGAAAACTACCGTAAAGATTAATAAAACCTACTTAGTTGCAATTTGTCTTCAATTCTTGATAATTGCTCATAGTTCCAACATGGTAAGAGGTCTTTTGTGCAGGGCTAACCAAATACACTATTTTAAGTTGGACTGAAAATCTGTCCTAAAATTGTACGATTTCATCGAGTTTGTCTAAAATAACGATTTCAGAAACCATGATGTAATTAAAGTACTAAAACCATTATACACACTGACAAGCTTCCAAACATTTCAAACATGAACCGAACCATTTAACCACTTGATGTCCATAGATAATTCATCAGCCTAGAGCAGTTGGCAAGCCTCGGCACTGTTATTAGACGATACCCATTAAGATTTCCCGTTTGACACTAAGATGGACGCAGTATCTGTAATCGGGCTGGGTTTTTTGGTCGGAAAGCGCCGAAAAGGTGGGGTGGGAGAGGCCGATTAACATTCCAGGCCAGCCAGAGCCGCAAGATGCTGGTTGTATGTGGAGTGTCGCGGACTACCTCAAGGTTCTGTACTGGGACCACTTCTCTTTCTGCGGTAAGTACTCTATACCCCCTCCCCAGAGTTAGGTCAATGCGTCATCTATACCGGCCCGGCAGATTATTTATTTCGTAATCTCCCTCGCCTGAGTTTATACCTCGATTTATTTTCTAAATCACTTAACGTGAGACATAACTTAAAATCGTGTTGGGTTCTCCCACAATACAAGCGTTCAGAGAAAGCGTGATAGTTAAAATATAGATGGTTTATAGGAGAAAATGTATCATAACAGGATTCATGTAATGAGTGGTTTGATGCTTTGCAGTCTACGTATAGACGTATGACGTTACATTGTTAACAAGTACATTGATAACAACGCTTGTTAGTTGTGGTTTTCAACGGTAATGAGCAATTTGCGTAATTTTTGCATTTGGTTTACAAGACAATCTGTGTTCAAGGGTATCTCTAGTTAAGTATAATCAGCAATGTTGTTTAGTGTTTAGTAACAGGGAATCCTTCATTACAGTTTTAGTAACTACATGATTCAATGAGGGTTTCTTTTTGAATGATTCGATTGTTGTCGTTATTATAGGATAATTATTTTTTTATTTTGTTACCTTGGGAGTGTTTATGGTTAATCATTTACTTATTACACTGTATTTTAAGAACTTTACATAATTAGCAAGAAAAACACTTTACTTTCTTTCTTTATACTTTCTTGTTAAATGGCGACCATACAAAGTAGGTATTTTAAGCCAAGTATGAATGGAGATGAGTGTAGGTTGAGTGGCGCGATTTTGTAGTCTTGTTAGTGACTAAGGCCGACATTCCTTAGACACAACCCTAATTAACAGCTGTTAATTAATAGCCCATACAGCTAATGGCAACTAAGGGTCCTACGGTTTATAGTGGAATCCGAACCTCATTTCACCTTGGTATATAAGAATTGGTCTAATTATCAGGACAGTACTGCGGATAGTCGTAGTACTCACTCGTGCGGAAGTTAATCCACACCAGGGAGTATCGCATCCACAGTGCATGCCTATAATTATCCACAATTTACAAGTTATAAATCAGCACCAGATGAAAATATTGTTTACTTGATCATTTGTACTTTTTTCGCATGTTAGGGATTAAAAACCCATAATGAAGCTCTTACCCACAAAACCCACATGCATGCATTACTCATATTTCATAGCGTTCCTGCAGTTGCGAACATGTTCACGAATAAAGTAATTTTCTTACGTACAAGGGCCAATGAAAGAGTATTAAGTTTTATGTGGTTGGTATCGGAACTACCACGGGCCATGCCAGCTTGTATGTTATGTTGTAAGCCGTGGATATGTTAGGAGTTGTAGGCACGCAGACGCTGTCCGACTCATTTAATTAGGCAGTATTATGTTGACAAACCTATCTTTACGGCCGAAAACACTGCCTTGTTAAACCCGCAACACATTTTCGTAATTTATTTACCTTTCATGTTGATTAAAAAGGGTTCGACAGGTAACGGCGGCTTCGCAGGCCAGTTTGTTGACGTAAATGTGGTATCTAGACATCGTAGTCAGGAGTGATATTTGAAGAAGAATAAACAATTGAATTAATTCAAAAATATTAAATATGATTGTCAAAAAATAGTGGTTAACTGTTAACAGCCTTTTGTGTTTCGCATGCGATATTCATAAACATTCTGTTTTGCGTTAGAATTTAACATAAATACAGGGGAAATACTTTTATTTCGTGTTATTTGATAAGTGAATTTATTTATCATGTGGTTAATCAATATTAAAATATAAACTCTGCACAACTTACAACTCTGGAAAATCGCTTATCCCATAAATTCCATCATATATTCTATATCTCGGTTACCTTTCAACATCATACTCCATTTCTATTGCAATAATCGAAAAGAAAGTTGAATGCTCTTCGAAGTTTGTTTTTACTGTAAATTTGTCTTTTGGATTCTCTCAGTTAGCTAGCACATTATCGGATATACTATTTATGATGAAAATACAGGAACTACTAGTTTGGTTTTAGGTTTTTACCATCACATGGACAATATTGGACAACGTAGTATTGGCTGGGTGATGTGCATTATACATTAACATCTACAATGATGGTCACGGTGTAATAGCGTCCCTCAGTGTAGGGGGCAGCACCGTCTGGTTACACTGCACTACCAGTTCTATACATGGGTAGTCCCAACTACTGTAATACACCAAGGTGGTCGTGCTGCCTTTGGATTAGATTGGAATAGTATTGGATTAGTTAATGCCAAACAAGTAAGCAAACATCTAAAAATCCTACAACAAACCTATACTTTACCTGTAATTTCAACAAGCATTCTATAGAATGACTAGGCAAAGTATAAGGCTTTTCATACTTTACCCGCTCTACTTTTTTTGTAAGTGTATAGATTATTTAGACATTATCTATAGAATACCTGATTACATACTTTGTCTAACATGTACGTTCCAATACGGCTTTTGTGTTTATTAGCATTAGCTGCCACTGATGGCTGATGCAATAGACTGAAAAAAATCACATAAATTAGATCACATAAATAACATTTATATTATACTAGCCGTACCCGCGGGATTTGCCCCGTTTAACTTCATAAGTATTAGCATGGCTCATTCACGTCCTGGTTGAAGTTCGTTCGCTACGCTTACTCACCTTTAGGTTGGAACTCGTTCGCTGCGCTCACTTGCCTTCAGGTTAGCTCTTTCGCTACGCTATCTCGCCTGCAGGTTGAAGTTCGTTCGCTTCGCTCACTCACCTTTTGGTTGGAAATTAGCTGTTGTCATAAATTTAAAAATAAATAATAGTACTGCACCCTGTTGGTAATCCTTGTAACTTTAATGCTATTGAACATCATAGAACAGAACCAACTTGTTTAATTGAAACAGCTGTTAAGATTCATTAATTCCTTTTAAATATGAAAAATCATAAGGTTAATTAACATGGGGAACTACAGAGCCACTGGGGCGGAGCCCGAAAGGATTTTTGAGTTAAGAATATACTTTAATGTTAATCGGGAATGTGAGCTATCATCATGCCAAATTTCAGCCCAATCCGTCCAGTAGTTTATGCGTGATTGAGCAACACACACTCAAACACACACACAAACTCACAAACTTTCAGATTTATAATATTAGTAAGATTTACCATAGAACTTATTTGTTTCATTTCAAAAAAACACTTTTCTATAAAACTTATGATACTGTACCCATATAAGATGGTAGAAACCAAATTAGAATTATCGTTGCATAGCAAAATACAGCAAATTAACAAAAATCATGTTACAAAAACGACAAAATTGAACAATTTACATACTTAACAATAATTTTAAAACCCCACACTCATCCCATGGTACACTCGAAGTGAACCTTGACACGTCAAACGTCACGAGAATCACGTCCACAATAAACCCTCTCTTTCATCCCCTGCCATTACTCGACTGCCAAAAACAACAAAGTAAAATACCCCCGCCGCAGCAAACCTGCAGACTAAGCGAATTTCCATTTGACTGATTGGATTTACACTGAAATGTCTACTTAATAATATAACATTTATTCTTGATTTAAATAGAATTAGTTTAACAAGTACTTAGGTTTGCTACATCAGGGAGGGTAAAACTGTTTTTTTTTTTATGTGAATAGTTTCTTAAGAAATAAAAACATTTTCCAAATTTGATCAAAATATGTACACAAACAAGCAAACTACAACAGTTTACTTATTCTCCATAAGAATAACATGGGAATTTTAAATTTACAATTTTTTGGAATTTTCTCCGTAACAATTAGGCGCATAATAACGCTTCAATATACTAAGTTATTTGTTTTTTTAAGCTCTACAAAATGGTTTGGAAAGAAATTGCTAAATTTTATGTTTTTTGGGTCAAAAATGGGAAAACCCTATTTTTACCCCATAAAACCCCCCGTAAACCCCCGTTCCCATGGTCCGATCATGCTGGATCGCGAACTCGTTCGAATAAACGTACGTTTACTTGTTTGTACCAAATTTCATCAAAATCGGATCATTTTTGCTCGAGTTATCGTGCTGACGGACACATATATATATATATATATATATATATATATATGAATTTGAACGGATGGTGTTTTTGGCCTCTAGGGACCTCAAAACGAAAAAAAAAATCGGTCCCGCGTCCAGGTCTTACCATGAGTACTACGGTAATAGCTTATTCCCTATATGGGAAATTCGCTAAAATAAGTTTGAGTCTGTGCAAAGTGGAGTTCGGTGTCTGGCGAGCGCTTGTTCCAGTTTTGTTAACACGCCAGAACTACATTTGTCGGGCCAATAACGTCGTAAGTGTATTTTGTTGTAAGAGTGGCTATTATATTCGCCGCTGGGGTCTTGCCTGATTCGATCAATCGTTATCTGCCCCTGCCTTTTTACTCGTTTGCCTGTTCTCCTCGCCTACTCGCTTTCTCCCCAACATTTCTCTTTGGACAAATGAATCCAGAATTGTGCAAATGTTGATGTTTCAGTCTTATTTTTCACTGATTTGAGTTTTAAAAAAATTAGGTTTGTTATGTATACCTCAATAGGTAGAAAACCATATTATACGCGTCCAGTTCAATGTACAGATGACCTTTTCATCAGTCCTAACAAAACTGGATGGGTCATTTAGAATCAGAATCATTTATTGTCCTTCGCAGCATTACATACATGCAATAGACAGTGTCATTTTTAACATGCAAAATACATAACATTCGATTAGTAATAGATAGGCTATAACTATAATACTGATTATTAAAAACTAACAGAATGTTCTTTCTTAAAATTCTTGTAGACTGTAAAAGTAAAATTAAATGTAAATGTAAAATTTTGGCTTAGACAGTCATACAACCTTTTTTAAACACTTTAAGCCAAAAAAATTTACAGCTCTAACTTATTAAATAAGTTTACTAACTAAAACTGACAATAATCTAATGAAGTATGTTACCAGCAGTAAAATTGATGTGTCGGATCATCGAAATCGACAAAGAATTTATAAATCGTGTTCCTAAAATTACTTTTTTATTAAATCCATTTTGAAGCTTCTAGCGCCAAATTAGACCATTCTGTTTACTGTAATAAGTGATTAGTAAGAAATGTACGCTAACAAGTCACACATCAAGGCCTTTAAAAATGTTAAATCCTTCTACTTGATTAATAACATAAATTATAGCGGAGCATCGGAAATTGTCCAATTGCTATCTTTATTTGACGTAGTATAAACATTTAAACGATTACGAAACAGTTATTGTGAGTTTTTACCATATTTATGAATTCGTCTTCATTTCGTTTTCTGGTTAACAAAGTTTGGGAGACCAATAGTTAGTTAAGAAAGTTTATAGTTTCTATTTTAAAAGCTGCGTGACTGTCTTAAAGTGGGATAAATAGTATACTAGCCTTTCTTGAAATCGTGTTGCAAGCTTTTCATTTTGAGCCTGTTAAAACAAGTCCATAACGCGACAATTAATATATTTCATAACAATAGTAGAAAGAGAGTCATTAATAGTGTAATTAATAATATAATTAATAATTATGTTTGAAGTGCGAGATTTATTAAATATGGTCAAGAATATGTAATGACCACTTTCGTTCGTCTTTTTAACGTTAATTTTCGCCACACTACAAAAACTAATTTTGTTTTCTTAGTTTTAAAAAGACATTAGCTATTAGTTTATTACAGTTAGGAACGTTGGATAACTCTTAGCATTCTTTAGGTTATGCCTTCAATTTAAAGTTAACGTAGATCGTACAGTTTTAGTTGCTATAAATTGAAACGGTTGACAAAACAATAAAAAATCTATCTTTGTTTACGTCGGCAAAATCAAAAAAAGATAGTTAACATTACTTTCGCATAGTAAGCATTCTTTTTGTGTTGTAAAGAATGAACGTAAGTTCATGGTAGTGTAGTGAAAATACTATTATAAATAAATAAATATAAATGTCCTTATTTATCAAGCATTTCTCAGTACAACTGCTTTTCAGAACAACTTTCGTCAATAAAAATAATTTATCGAACCTAACCCGTTATGGAAAGCAGTATCAATACAAACAAAAATATACTAAATACTTTAAAGTTGCAGAACCCACTTTGTAGTTTTAATTGTATAACTAACATCTAATCACTCACTACAGACACATATTCCTATGGTTACAGTTAACAACAGCAGAGTGATGTTGACATGGTTCTTGTTAACCACAGTTTCAACATCTGCGGTTAGAGATCCAGTGTAGCGGTCAACCTCACTCATGTTTCGTTGAAAATTACTGAGTAGTAATTGAATGAAATAGAATTTAATAGATATTTCATGATTGCATTAGGTTGCCATATCTTACCATACCATCACTGATACCTATTTTAAATCTTATGGATCTAAGATGAAGTGTTTCTCATGTTTATATGTATTTCTTATATTTCTCTCGTAGACAGTTCTCAGGATTTTCCTTAGATCTAGTAATTTAGGAATATTTATGTTATCAATTATCAATTATTTAAGACGGGGATGCCACTATGTGCGTATTTTAACCCAAGAAGGATGAGTGGCACGATCTTGTAGTCTTTCTAGTGACTAAGGCCGACATATTGTTTCTTACACAGCTGTTAATTAATAGCCCATACATCCAATGGCAACTAAGGGACCTACAGTTTATAGTGGAATCCGAACCACATTTTTCCTTGTATTTAACGAATTGGTCTAATCAGGATAGTACTGTGGAGAGTCGTAGTACTCACTAGTGCGGACGTTAATCCACACCAGGGAGCATCGCATCCACATTTATTTGATAAACAGTTCTTAATATAACAGGTTTATGAATTTTTAATGGATAATGGAAACTGATGGATCTCTTCTTATCAAATACGAATATCCAGATCTATGGATCATAGGTAGGTAGGTTAGTTCCTCGAGTATCTCATGATCTTACATAGCCTATGTAACTGTTTTCTCTCTAGGTCATAATAATATCTAGATCTGAAGTATCATTTTGATCTCATTCAACAGTCTCTGAATGTAAAGTATTTCTAAACTGCAAAGTAGACTATTCTAGATTTCATAAGAGAAATGCAAATATTGTGAGGTAATCTGGATCCTAATTTGGTATTCCTAGTTTAAAAGTTTAATTCATTAAATTTTAATTCTAAAATAAATAAATAGCCCTGGATTCTTAGTTACACTAGATCTCAAGTATATTTAGATGTCATACATGGATCTCTGAATCTGAATATCCCTTGACCTCATAAGGATCTATAGATTTCGTATCCCATTGTAATTTGGGTCAATGGGTCTTAAGTACGAGTAAATCTTTGTCCTTGTCACAAGAGAATCTATCAATCTCACAGTTCGTACACACTAATATCCGGAGTTGCAAGGGACATATGGATTCCTCCTGAATACATTAGGATCTTGTACAAGAATATCTCTTTGTCACGGATACCTTAGGCCTATCCACAGCTCTTCATCGTGGATCTTAGATCTTAGGATGCCAAGGATATCTAGATCTCGTCCGCCAATATACAATAACCGTGTCGTTGCCTCCGACTTATCTCGAGACTAATGAAGTCATTTAATGAATATTTAGCAAGTATAACGTGTTATTAGGCGGAATAAAACACAACCACATAAATCCGCCCCGTGCCGCGCTCCCATCCATTCCAACCGACAAATTAACTATTACCGCGCCACCGGGTTATACATTTTAATTATTTTTTAATTATTCCCCCTAGACTTCCCATCGTGATACCTCAACTTACGACCTTTTAAATTTTAAACGGCCCCACTTTAGTCCCATACGGTGCGAAATGATCCTTATCTGATGGAACGATTGTTTTACGCTAGCACTTTTTATGGCTTGTTTGCGTTGGACCACCTACGACGCATAGGTTGATTTTAAACATGTAACTTTTCATTTTTGGGAATAATCGAACGCAAATATTTGCTCCGGAGACCTTTGACAGGCCTGGAGTACAATGAATAGGCATAGTTTAAGAACGAAAATTACACATTTATCCTGGTCTCTAAACCTTTTTTTTACGATATAATTAAATGTTTTCAAGCAGTTCATAAATGCGAGTAACAACCACCTAGAAGGTGGGTTTTGTATCGTATACTCCCAGGCAGATGAATCCAGGTGTAGATAAACTAGACATTATGTGTTTAAAATAATCATTTGGGGATTTCTTGTCATTAATTTACATTATGATGTGTGGTGTTTTGTTTTCATTATGAAAATTCGTGTGTTATTTAATAGGAGGGCGTTATTTAATTTTTATCAACTAAAGAAAGTTTTTCAAAAGTACCCAAAATGTCGGGGCAGTTTCACTACGCCCGTAAAACAGTGACTTATTGTTAAGTAATAATTTTTATTCGTCATAAGTATTTTTAACATAATGATGAGACAAAAAAAAACCAATAACATTTAGATTATCAAAGTTCTATATAGACCGAATCAGGTAACAATTCAGAAACGTATTTACAAAAATGATATCCCTAAACACAACTCACGTCGTTAACTGCGCAAAACATTGACAAAGTATACGAGTAAGTGAAGTATCTGAGGGAGTAATGTGTAATGAGGGTAATTTGTACCTATTGATAAGACCAATGGCTGAGTGGGGCGGAGTCTAGTGTAATTGCCTCTACACACGGTAGCTACCGGGTACCCGCCCTCTCCTCGGGCTACGCTCTAGCTGCTGAAGATCATTGGCAAACATTGGTAAAATCCCTCAAAAGTATTCGATGGCTTACGAATTGAAAAATCTAAATGTGACCATTGACTTTGGACACTGAAACAGGTATCCTAGCTAACATTAGCTTATATGTTGTGAAAGTGCGTATGACGTTAAAACATTCGTATAACGCGATACAATTTGACTATAGTAATAAAGTGTATAAAGATTAGACTTTAAACTTATCATCTATGATTTAAATGCAATGGTTAGTGATAAGACTCAGGATGGTATTGGAGGTATCGGAAGTTACAAGTAGGGTTTAATAATATCATTTGTGTTATGAATATATTACTAAGTAGTACAAATCTGGTTCAAACCATATTAACTTTACCACTCTTTTCCCAAACTAAAACTATACGTGGTACATCGAAAAAATCGTTTCTCAAACACCTCATGAATATGTTGAAACACATTAAAAACCAACGACATTATACATTTTCAAATCTGTGAACTCATAAATTTTCTTAGTCCGCTAAATCGTTAGGTCACTTGTTAATTTACCCAACAAAATGCTTGATTTCAAGCAACATTTAATGCACTAGTTAATATATTTGGATTATAATAGATAATGCTAGAGGTGTTTAGGCTCTGCAATGAGTAGACATCTTGAGGCGGAAGAGTGTGTATTTTCTAAAGACAGGGCTGCCACATATACAACACTAAATTATACACAACTGCATACATGATATACATATAACATCTCCCTCCTTTAGAATAGATCAAAACAATAGAAATCACTCTTACTTCTTAGGACTAAATGTCAACCGTTTTGGATTCATTACTACTCTACCTCTAGATGTTACATAGCCGTCAAAGTTTTTTACAACGTCTCCCTCATCACAAACATCTGTTAGGCCTACACAATTCTCTTTAGAACTAACAGTTGGATTTCTTACATTTACAAAGCCTCTATGTACAGGACTTGCATTTTGTTCATCATTACTATCAGCACAACTACTAGGGAACAAATGTACACGATTTCTCCTATAGGTATTACCATTGCTGTCACTGATTAGGTATGATCTAGGTTCTCTGGCAGGAGTTTTAACATGAGCAGGACTCCAAGTAGAGTTAGGATACCTTTGAAACATTACAGGTTCACCTACAGATAATTTTCTCAAAGGTTTACTAGACCTATCATAATACCTTTTACTTTTGTGTCTATTGCTAAGCATTTGATTCCTGTAGCTTGGACTAATAGATTTTGGTTTTAGTAACTTTGAGGATATAGGCAAATTAGTTTTAAGTTTTCTGCCCATTAGGGATTCCGCTGGAGACGGCAAATCACCACGAGGTGCACTTCTTAAATTCAACAACGCCAAATAAGGATCATCATTGCTTTCCTGACATTTAATAAGTAATTTTTTTACTGTCTGAACCGACCGCTCCGCTAAACCATTCGACTTAGGATAATGTGGACTCGATGTAATGTGACTAATATCCCACAAAGTAGTAAATTCTTTAAATTGACTACTGCAATATTGCATGGCATTATCAGAGATCAAAACTTTAGGTATACCATGTCTAGCAAAAATTGATTTTAAATGGGTTATCACTGTAGAGCTAGTACTATCAGGCAACAAACTTATCTCAATAAAGGTTGAAAAATAGTCAACAACTAACAAATACATCTTACTGTTAAACATAAACATGTCTGTAGCTACTTTTTCCCACGGCAAGTTAGGAAATTCATGACTATTAAGAGGTTCTTTACACACAGAGTTTCTGTGTTTTTGACACACTGAACAACTAGATACAACATCATTAATTTGACTTGACATACCTGGCCAAAACAATATTTCCCTGGCACGCTCTTTACATCTCTCTATGCCTAAATGACCCTCGTGTATCCTAGATAACATGTCTTTTTGCAAAGATTTAGGTACTAACAATTTATCATTCTTGAAAATAACTCTCTTAACACAACTCAGGTCATCCTTGTAAGTCCAAAAAGGCTTAAGTGAATCATCTAACTGATGTTTAAAACTAGGCCATCCATTGTGAATATAATCACTCAACTTACGCAAAACTGTATCTTTCTCAGTTTCACATTTGAAATTATCAAACCGTTTGTCAGAAATAGGTAGCTTACTGATAATTGCATTGACATGTATATCAATTTCAACATCTAACTCATTATCATCAAGTGTTATTTGATCTATTGGTGCTCTAGAAAGCGTGTCTGCTATGTGCAAATCTTTACCTGGTTTATAGGCTACATTTAAATTGTATGACTGAACCCGTAATAACATACGTTGCAAACGTAAAGGTACTTTATCAAGTGGTTTCTTAAAAATAGACTCGAGTGGCTTATGGTCACTCTCAACATTAACTTCTCGACCATACACAAATGAATGAAACCTTTCACACCCAAAACATATAGCCAACATTTCAAGTTCAATTTGCGCATAATTCTTTTGAGCTTGATTTAAACACTTTGATGCATAGGCTATAGGTTTCCCATTTTGCATAACTACTGCACCCATACCATCACGAGAACTATCAACACTTAAGGTCACTGGTAGGCTAGTATCAAAATAACCTAAAACAGGTGTATCACATAAGGAATTCTTCAATCTTACAAAAGCTTGATTTACAGAATCATTCCACTCCCATACACTATCAGTTTTCAATAACTGTCTTAATACAACAGATTTCTCGGCATAGTTAGGAATAAACTTGGCCAAATAATTGGTCATACCCAAAAACCTTTCAAGTTCTTTTCTACAAGTGGGGGACATGTTTCTTATTGCTTCTACCTTAGACGGATCTACTGATACTCCCTTATCACTAAAAACATGGCCTAAGTATTTAATTTGGCTAACGCAAAATTTACATTTTCCTATGTTAAACTTAAACCCATTATCTCTAGCTCGACTAAGTACATCTCGAAGGCGTCTATCATGCTCTTCTTTGCTAGTTCCCCATACAACAATATCATCAATATATGACTCCACCCCTTTTAACCCCTCAAATGTTTGAACTACAATCTTATGAAATATCTCTGGAGCACATCTAACTCCAAAAGGTAAGCGCTTAAATCTATACCTCCCAAAAGGTGAGCTGAACGTGCACAAAAAAGAACTATCTTCAGTCAGTGGAACCATCCAAAATCCTGCATTTGCATCTAAAACTGAAAAATATTTTGCACCCACTAACTTACTGGAAAGCATATCAATCGTAGGTAGTTGGTACTGACACATTTTAATATTATCATTTAAATGCTTTGGATCTAAACATATTCTAATATCTCCATCTCGCTTGTGCGTAATAACAATGGGACTAGCCCAATCAGTAGGTTCATCTACCTTTTGTATTATATCCATAGATTCCATTTCTACAAGTTTAGCTTTAACTTTATCTTCTAACGCTAACGGTATTCTGCGAGCACATGATACAACAGGGACAGCATTGTCCTTAAGTACTATATTACAATAATGTGGAACACATCCCACCGAACCATCAAATAATTCTGGAAACTCATTCACTACATTACTGTTGATAGATGGGCTTAATTTTGACCCTGATACACTATCAATTTTCTTGATTAAATTCATCTGTACACATGTGTTTAAACCTAACACCGGATCACATTTGTGGTCTACTACATAAAAGAACAATTTATACATTTGATCTTTGAACTGACAATTTAAAAAGCATTTACCCAATAAGGTCATTTTTTCACCAGAAAATGTACAGATATTGACAGGACTACTTTTTAACACATCCAAACTAAGTCCTAGATCTAAAAACAATGTTTTAGAAATTACATTAGCTTGTGCTCCTGTGTCAAGCTTAAATGACACTTTTTTATTTCTAACTAACATTTCTACTCGCCAATCATCTACAGTTTCAATGGGAACCGGAGTTTTGCCAACGGGTGTCAGGTAGATGGGGGGGATGCCGTCGGCCACCTCTTGGTGCGGAGATTTGCCAACGGTGGGGGCGGGAGAAAGAGAGTGTGAGGGAGGGAGAGAGAGCGATTGTCAGGGTTGTCTACGCTTGGGGTTGACGACCAGGGTGATCACTGCGTTCATAGGAATGCAGTCGCATTGGGAGGAAATGTATAAGATTTTTGAGCCAGGAGCACTCATGACACATCGATTCTTCGAGTGATTATTAAAGAGCATCCATCTTTCTCATAACAGGAACACGTACATATGTCCCCTAATGAGTTGAGTATTTATCCTTGTAAATTAATGTTTTCTTATACAGTAATTTTCAACTTTATAGTAGCATACTCAAGCATAGTAGTATACACGTGTCTTTAAGCGTCTTATTTATTAGATGCACCAAAAATGTTCTTAAACTCTTCGCCTTAAATAATAAAAATAATTCAATTTATATTTGCACCATTAAGTTCACCTAAACAAATAAATTAGCTCTAATACGTTGCTATATTTGACAAGAGCTGTGTCTAAAATCCTGTTTTCATGCTGAGATAACGCTTTTATTATTTACTAGCTGTAACCCACGGGCTTTGCCCCGTTTAACTTCTTAATTTTCAAGATTATCTCGTTCGCATGGCTCAATCACGTCCTGGTTGAAGTTTGTTCGCTACGCTCACTCACCTTTAGGTTGGAGCTCGTTCGCTATGCTCACTCACCTTTAGGTTGGAGCTCGTTCGCTGCGCTCACTTGCCTTCAGGTTAGCTCGTTCGCTACGCTAACTCGCCTCCAGGTTGAAGTTCGTTCGCTACGCTCACTCACCTTTTGGTTGCAAATTAGCTGTTGTCATAAATGTAAAAGAAATAATAGTGCTGCACCCTGTTGGTAATTTTTGTAACTTTAATGCTATTGAACATCACAGAACAGAACCAACTTGTTTAATTGAAACAGCTGTTAAGATTCAATAATTTCATTTCTCATAAGGTTAACATGGGAAACTCCAGAGCCACTGGGGCGGAGCCCGAAAGGATTTTCGAAATAAGAATATGCCTATATGTTAATCGGGAATGTGAGCTATCATCATGCCAAATTTCAGCCCAATCCGACCAGTATTTTTCGCGTTCACTTGTCACAAACATACATCCATACATCCATACATCCATCCATCCAAACTTTCTCATTTATAATATTAGTAGGATATAATTATTTAAGGCTTGCAGTTATATCTCGCGTTTTCCCATATATTGATAACATTTTGTGTATCAAATCAAATGAAATAAAAATATATATATATGGCTTCGTTTAGTTGAGATTTATCCAATATTCGCTTACAAATCCCACTTAGAAGGTCCTCGTAGCAGAAATCCTATCCTACTAGCGAAAACTTAGAGAATTAGGCCTAAAAGAAATCATATTTAATAAGTTTGTACTGCTGAATTATTTTTATTGATAAAATAATTATCTGTTAGTAATTAAGAATTAAATATTACTTAAAAATATGTTTGCAAATAAATATTACCGCCGTTGCGTCACAAAAACCTTCGTACTCAGCGAATTGCAAAGTTTATAATACAACTTATGTGTTATAACTTGTACTGTAGGCCTACCAAAATTTATTGAGATATTTTCACTATATTATTATTTGAGAAAGGGACTTCTAATTGTTGGTATTTAAACCAGAATAAGAATGGCGGATGAGTGTAGGAGGATTGTAGTGCAATCTGGAGGATGATGAATGATGAAATGTTGCTTTGATGTCTTCTGACGACGCCGATTTTGCGATCGTTGAGAGTCAAATTCAATCAATCGTTAATCATTCAAATTCAAATCTTGTAACAATATTTTCTTTCTTAAAGTACGGAAACGAATTGACGCAATGTCCAGATAAATTCGCGTACACGGTAAAAGTCACTGATGTTCACTTTTTTGCAGAAAATAGGCCAATTATAGGAAAACCAGGAAAACTCCATTTTCGACACTAGTAACGAAATAAACCATTCTAGAGGTCGTCCAGTGGTCGAAACTCGATCAAAAATATGTAGGCCTACAGTTAGATTTTTTAGCTAGAAACGGTTGAGGTACGTTGGAATATCTTTGAAGATGAACCTTTTTGGCTGTAGGGAGTGTGATCATGTGTTAAATGTTCACATGTCAATTTTAAGGTTAAATCAAAACAAACCAACTGGCATGTTGTCAATTAGGGACAAAGTTGTATTACTTACGAAATAATGTTCATTTAAGATCAAATTAATTAATTTAGTATTACCTATGTCATTGTATGATTCATTAGAATAGATTCATTGTTTGTTTAGGCTCCTGTGTTTTATAAACCAAACTCAAATCTTGCTATACCTCGGCCTATCGAATAACGTTTCACTGTTTGATACCTGGTAAACTTATCAGAATCCATAAGTAAATTATTAGCAATACAATTTAGCTGTTAATTATAATTTAACTGTGTCAAAGCTCAAAACGTTAGGCTATAATTTCATTGAAAAGTATTAAAAGTATAAAGGCTTATCTCGTCATCTCGAGAGTATATAATTCTGTTGACCCCTAACTTGAAACCCTTAAAAGGTAGCCAAACGAAACGTAAATTATCCCAACAGTTTATCATGTGTATCCTAGTCACAGCAACTACATTATTCTATTAATATAATGATCGACATTAATTTTGCAAGAAGATTCAATATTTTAATATTTGCTCATGTTAAATTATTTACTTTTTAAATCAACCATCACTTAATTTGAAGACCATAATTAAATAACAATTTATTCATAAGTTGATTTGGTATTAGGAATCACGTTTTTATTTCACTGTAAATATTCTCTAATGACCAAGTGATTTTATTAAAGTAAAGTAAGTACATTTAACGATTGGCAATTGAGTATTATGTATGCCAGTTTGTTTGTTTTGATTTAACCTCAAAATTTGACACGTATGAACACATGATCGCACTAAAAAGGTTCATCTTCAAAAATATTCCACCACAGCTTAACCACTTCTAGCTAAAAAATCCAATTGCACTGAACAGACTTCTCTATTTTTCACCCCAAACTGTAATTTCATCCTTACATTTCCTTTCTCAGTCAGAGGTGCATAACTGCATTCCTTTGAACACAGTCAGCATCCTGCCTGGTTTGTCCACCCCTAGCGGAAGCCACCCTCACGGTCACGTGTAATCTCTCTCTCTTCCATCCCCCTCTCGCGCCAACCCCCAACCGTTGGCAAAACTCCGCAGTATGAGGAATTCGCGGATGGGGACCCTTTCTACCTGATACCCGTTGGCAAAACTCCTACACTCAGTTTCAATAGGCCTACTGCATTTAATTAAATCTTTTTTCAAATCTACTCCTCCCACAAACAAATGTCCAGAACCATTACTACTAGGCCTACTATGCTCAGATGTCTGACCTATAGGTTCTTCTACAACAGTATGTACCTGCTTGCCAAAATTGCACATTTTTGAATAATGATTATATCTATTACATTTAAAACATCTTACTCCAAAAGCAGGACATTGTTTAAACGCATGTACTTTACCACATTTGTTACAAGGATTACTATTACCCTTAGGCCTACCACTATCTTTACATTTAAAATGTTTGTTTTTGACATGTTGTTGATCAGGTTTGTAAGAGTTTTTATTTCTTTTTGTTTGGACCGCATGAAGATTTGTAGTTTGAAGTTTATCTTCCAATAGCCTAACCTGTTGAAACGACACTTCTGAGGCTTGACAAATATCCATGGCCTTCTGCAATGTTAAATCTGACTCACGAAGAAGTTTCTCTTTAAGCTGAGGACTTCGTAGCCCGCACACAAGTCTGTCTCTAATCAAGTCATCCTTTAAACCCGAGAATTCACAGTCTTTAGCCTTGTTACGGAGATCAGTAACAAACTGCTCAACAGATTCCCCATCCAGTTGAGCTCTTGTAAAAAACTGATGACGAAAGAAAGTCACGTTCTTTTTAGGAATGAAATGTTCATCAAAACGTTTTACTACGTCACCGAACTTATTTTTACTCTCTTCATCAGGAAAGGTAAAACTATTGTAAATGTCAATTCCAGGCTCCCCCAGGCACGTTAACAATAAAGGCACTAATCTGTCCTGTTTAGAATCTAGGCCTACTGCCTTAATATACAACTGAAATCTTTGTTTCCACCTTACCCAGTTCTCTGGTACATTCCCAACAGTGGACAGTTCTCCCGGTGGCACTAAATTAGCCATATTTATATTTTCAATCTGTACTTACGTGACATAATCCATGTACAATTAAACACGACAACGTTTCTCCTATACAAACCATGCTGTTTCTTGAGGCAATCAACCCTAGTCGGTATTTCTAACAGTCAAATAAGTCACTTTCACAATTACCACAGGACACTTTTCTTCTATAGACTTTTATTACTTTACACTAATTCAATTTTACTATAACCTTTTATTCTGACACCATAATATATTTGGATTATAATAGATAATGCTAGAGGTGTTTAGGCTCTGCAATGAGTAGACATCTTGAGGGCGGAAGAGTGTGTATTTTCTAAAGACAGGGCTGCCACATATACAACACTAAATTATACACAACTGCATACATGATATACATATAACATCTCCCTCCTTTAGAATAGATCAAAACAATAGAAATCACTCTTACTTCTTAGGACTAAATGTCAACCGTTTTGGATTCATTACTACTCTACCTCTAGATGTTACATAGCCGTCAAAGTTTTTTACAACGTCTCAATTATACACAACTGCATACATGATATACATATAACACTAGTTAACATTTTCCAGATGAACCGACGCTATTTTGGGGCGTTCGAATTGAGCTGTCTTGGTAGACGCACGCGAATCCCGTCAATGTGTAATGATAGCCTTTCTGTCAACATGTATTTATCGCCTGGCCGCGAGAATTATCCAATTTGAAAGGGAAAGGAGCCGTGTAATCTAGCAGCTGGTGGATACATCCGAAGGGTTTAGCAGCTGATTTGTTTAATTGCCCGTATTGCTAACCGTAAAAAGCTGGACCAAAAAAGTGTTAGAGCTTATCGAAATAGTACTAATGCTACGAAAGCTTCAAATTGCATCAGCAACAGGTGAAGGATAAAGGATTATGGTGTTTGGGGTAGAAAGTGGTTAGAATTATCAGCTAAATTGGGTGTCGTAGTGTTTTAACCAGTACTGAACTGTGAAAATCTAACTTTAAGCATAGCGAAAACAGTTAAAATTGGTAAATATACTGATATTTTCTTTAATTTATAAGTTTAAAAGTGTAGATCGCTGTTGTACACCCATCCTAGTACCGATTAGTATTAGTCACATTATAATATTACCGAATCATACTTTTATGTACAATTATTACGAGTATTACAGAGGAAAGGATTATATAATATATTTATAGTATAAAATATCGCTACACTTTTCATATATCATTCCAGTAATGTTTTTTCGCCACAATACACAGTAAGAAGCTGGTTTCTGGTCTCGTAGACAAAAACAGCTCGGTAATGTCAGCTGTAGTTCGGTAAATTTTCTGAACACTTGATAGCGCATTTAAAAGGCATGTTTATATTATTTTCAGTGGTCTCCCAATGGAGTTATACCATAATACATTAAAATTTATAAATTATCACGTTGTTCTCTCCAGATAAATATTGAAAAGTTTAGAAACTGTCCAAATAAAAAAAAAGAAAATTATTTCAGACTGTAAAAGATAAAAACACGAATGAATATTTAGTCAACACCCGGGAAGGTACTACTTGCCTGAAAACCGGCGTAGGAACTATAATCGCACTGTAAAAATCTACTTTATGGCATAGTGAGTGCATTTATATAGTATTTCCCCTAAAATCTACTCAGTCAGGGCTTTCGTGGCCGAAAATATTACTCATACAACGGAAAACTGTGCAAGACAAATATATTAGTTTGGACTGTTGGTGTCATTGTTTTCCTTTAGTTAAGAAATATGGCAGTATTGGAGATTTGTACATCTGTAAATAGTAATATTGTTATTTTATTTTATTTAACAAATTAAAAAGAACACGTTTTCTGTAATCACTTAGGATGGAATAAAAGTCTGAACAAACTTTCTATGCTTAGCTATATACTCGGTAAACGGAAACCTTTATGTTTTTCCACGAAAAAACAGTAAAAAATCCTTAAATAAGGTAAGTCTCATCGTATACGGAATGAAGAACGAACATATACGACTAGAAATGAGGCTTAACGTTTTATGGTATTATGAGTCGGCTAAGAGAGAACTACAGCTATACCCAAACATAAAAATTCACTGCCTATCACGACCCTCACACACATGATCAACACGCGTATTCCCGCCAGATGTCCTTGTTTACCCGCCATAATCACGAACCACGGTAACAACAGTTATCACAGATCGATCCCATCTAATGGCCGGAAGCTCGCGGGTTTTCTCATATTTGTTAAGTTCGTGTTCGACATAAAAGAGAATAATTAGTGCGGACATGACCAAAACACCAACATGGCGGACTTTCAACATGGTTGACACTAGATGTTATCGTGTAATAAGCGGTTACGGAGGGTGAACACAACCGACTGTTGTAGCCCGTCGTGTTCACACAACCGACTGTTGTAGCCCGTCGTGTTCACACAACCGACTGTTGTAGCCCGTCGTGTTCACACAACCGACTGTTGTAGTCCGTCGTGGTCACACAACCGACTGTTGTAGCCCGTCGTGGTCACACAACCGACTGTTGTAGCCCGTCGTGTTCACATAACCGACTGTTGTAGCCCGTCGTGTTCACACAACCGACTGTTGTAGCCCGTCGTGTTCACATAACCGAATGTTGTAGCCCGTCGTGTTCACACAACCGACTGTTGTAGCCCGTCGTGTTCACATAACCGACTGTTGTAGCCCGTCGTGTTCACACAACCGACTGTTGTAGCCCGTCGTGGTCACACAACCGACTGTTGTAGCCCGTCGTGTTCACACAACCGACTGTTGTAGCCCGTCGTGGGCACACAACCGACTGTTGTAGACCGTCGTGGTCACACAACCGACTGTTGTAGCCCGTCGTGGTCACACAACCGACTGTTGTAGCCCGTCGTGGTCACACAACCGACTGTTGTAGCCCACCGTGGTCACACAACCGACTGTTGTAGCCCGTCGTGGTCACACAACCGACTGTTGTAGCCCGTCGTGGTCACACAACCGACTGTTGTAGCCCGTCGTGTTCACACAACCGACTGTTGTAGCCCGTCGTGGTCACACAACCGACTGTTGTAGCCCACCGTGGTCACACAACCGACTGTTGTAGCCCGTCGTGGTCACACAACCGAATGTTGTAGCCCGTCGTGGTCACACAACCGACTGTTGTAGCCCGTCGTGTTCACACAACCGACTGTTGTAGCCCGTCGTGGTCACACAACCGACTGTTGTAGACCGTCGTGGTCACACAACCGACTGTTGTAGCCCGTCGTGGTCACACAACCGACTGTTGTAGACCGTCGTGGTCACACAACCGACTGTTGTAGCCCGTCGTGGTCACACAACCGACTGTTGTAGCCCGTCGTGGTCACACAACCGACTGTTGTAGCCCGTCGTGGTCACACAACCGACTGTTGTAGACCGTCGTGGTCACACAACCGACTGTTGTAGCCCGTCGTGGTCACACAACCGACTGTTGTAGCCCGTCGTGTTCACACAACCGACTGTTGTAGCCCGTCGTGTTCACACAACCGACTGTTGTAGCCCGTCGTGGTAGGGAATTGAGTGTGTGGCTACATGGTTTTGCCATTAATTTGAATCTGCTAATTACTGTCTCAACTATACTTAAAATGTTAAAATTATCATATGATCAGCTGACTGTTTGTAAACTTTATATTTGATTTTATTGTAGTTAAGGAGATGTTGCGCAATCTAGTGATCGGATTGCCAACTTAGAAAAACAAGTCAGCGAACTAACTCAGTCTATTGATGGACTTCTTAAGTTAAGTAAACGCAACTTCCCAGTCAAACATAAGAACAATTACTATCCTAAAGAGAGAAATGATCAAGGTGAAATTTGCTGGTATCATAACAAATTTGGTGAAAATGCTAAAAAATGTGTTCAACCTTGTTTGTTCACACCAAAAAAGAATGCACAACAGGAAAACTTCCTGCCCCGTCACTAAATGCGGCTCAGGATGACAGGGGCTTTCAATCTCGCCGCTTATTTGTAACCAACTTACCCTGTGGTCGTAAGTTTCTTGTGGATTCTGGAGCAGACATATCTGTTTTGCCTCTCACAAACAAAGACAAATGTGCTGTAAGTAATAGACAATTATATGCTGCCAATGGTTCTGTTATCAAAACGTACGGTAAACAAGACATAAAACTTGATCTAGGCTTGAAAAGAAAGTTTGTCTGGTCTTTCATAGTTGCAGACGTAACCCAACCCATAATTGGCGCAGATTTTTTTATCACATTATGGTTTACTTGTTGATATCAAAAATAAAAGACTAATCGATAACAGGACTCAATTATCTGTTATTGGAATTCAAAAACTTTCAAATCAACAATCTGTATTGGTTCTTGACCCAAAAGGTAAATACTCAAAACTTATCAAACAATATCCTAATTTACTGAAAGAAAATCCTAATTTTCAAGTTTCACAGGACACAGTTTTTCACTCAATTCAGACAACAGGTCAGCCTGTGAACTTTAGAGCTAGACGTTTATCTCCAGAAAAACTTGCGGTAGCTAAAAATGAGTTTCACAAGATGGTTGAGTTAGGCATTTGCAGACCTTCAAAAAGCTGTTGGTCCAGTCCACTTCATTTAGTTCCCAAAACTGATGGTACATGGAGACCTTGCGGGGATTACCGTGCCCTAAATGCAAAAACAGTTCCTGACAGATATCCTATACCTTATTTGCATGATTTTAACAGCCAGTTAAATGGAAAAACTATATTTTCTAAAATTGATCTTGTTCGGGCTTTTCATCACATTCCAGTAGCTCCTGATGACATTCCAAAAACTGCTGTCATAACGCCTTTTGGATTATTTGAATTTCTAAAAATGCCATTTGGATTAAGGAATGCTGCACAAACTTTCCAGAGATATATTAATTCTCTTTTGCATGATCTAGAGTTTACCTTTTGTTACTTAGATGATATTCTAGTAGCATCCTCCTCAGAAGATGAACATATTAATCACTTGCAAACTGTTTTTGATAGACTTAATAAGCACCACATTAATATTAATACGTCAAAGAGCGTATTTGGCGTGACTGAGATCTCTTTTCTTGGTTACACAGTTTCGAAACAAGGAATTTCTCCTCTTCCTGATAAAGTTGAAGCTATTGTTAGTTGCAAACTTCCTGAAACCATTCTTGAGCTTCGTAGATTCCTTGGACTTATAAACTTTTACAGACGTTCACTTCCTAACGCAGCTGCTATTCAGCAACAACTATTTGATTTGTGTAAGGGTACACATAAGTCTGATAAACGAAAAATAATTTGGACTTCAGAATCTAAGAAAGCTTTTGAGGATGCAAAGGGCCAGCTAGTCAATGCCACACTTCTAGCACACCCATCTCCTGATGCTCCTTTAGCTCTCATGGTCGATGCATCAAACTTCGCTATGGGTTCGTCTCTCCACCAGATTTGTAATGGAAACTTTGAACCTCTTGGGTTTTTCTCTAAATCCCTTACAACAACTCAACAAAAATACAGTACCCATGACAGGGAACTCCTGGCTGCATACCTATCTGTGAAGCACTTCCGTTATCTCCTTGAAGGGCGTAGTTTTGTTATATATACAGATAACAAACCTCTATCTTTTGCTTTCAATAAACCCTCTGATACATCTAGTCCAAGGCAATTGCGTCATCTAGACTTCATTGGACAGTTCACTACCGACATAAGGTATCTTCCAGGAAAACAAAACATTCCTGCTGATTTCATGTCAAGAATAAGTGCTATTGACCTACCTTCATCTATATCATTTGAACAAATTTCTGAAACTCAATCTCAAGATGCTGAACTTAAAAACTTGAAGTACTCAAACACAACTTCTTTGATATTCAAAAATATTTTACTTCCTAATGGCTCAGAGCTGTGTTGTGACACAAGTACTGGAAGACTACGACCGTTTATTCCTCAGCAGTTCAGAAAACAGTTGACTCCCTTCACAACCTGGCACATCCTGGAATCAAAGGATCTCTGGACCTTATTAAACAACGTTTTGTTTGGCCTTCCATGAATAAAGATGTCAGACTTTGGGCCAAAGCATGTGTAGCTTGCCAGAAATCAAAGGTTTGGAAACATACTACTTCTGAGATTGGAGCTTACAACAACATAAATGGACGTTTTTCTCACATTAATGTGGACATAGTTGGACCCTTGCCACCTTCTCAAGGATTTACGTACTTGCTAACTATCATAGACCGCTTTACACGATGGGTCGAAGCAACGCCTATCAAGGATATTACTGCTGGAACAGTTGCAGAAGAACTTCTTTCTACCTGGATTGCTAGATTTGGAGTTCCTCAAAACATTACTACAGATAGAGGAAGACAATTCGACTGCAATTTATTTCAGGAATTAACAAAACATCTCGGTATCCATCACATTAAAACTACAGCGTATCACCCTGAAGCTAATGGAAAGATCGAGAGATGGCACCGACATCTGAAATCTGCATTAACGGCTCAACTCACATCTAACTGGACACAGACGTTACCAATGGTTCTACTGGGACTAAGATCTTATATTATTCCAGAACACAATGTTACTGCTGCAGAAATGACACTAGGTCAGTCCATCAGACTGCCATGCGATCTTTTTCAAACAACAGAAGATACCTCAACAAATGTTCCTGATTTAGTGTACAATCTGAAAAGAAAAATGAATGATCTCAAACCAATAGAAGCCAAATACCATTCTTCTAAGAAGGTCTTTGTTCATCCAGAATTAAGAACATCCAACCATGTTTTTGTTCGTCATGATTCATCCCGAAGACCGTTGCAAGCTGTCTATGATGGTCCTTACCAAGTGGTTTCGCGATCTGACAAGTGGTTTACTATTCTTACTCCACGAGGACCTACGTCGATTTCTATTGACCGACTCAAACCGGCATTCCTCCTTCAAGATTCTATGAACGGTACGACCATTAACGTAAGAAAAAATGAAATGAAACCTAGAGAAACTCAAGTAGACAAGACCAAAGACAGAAATGAAGATGTTGACCTTAAAAAAACACTGATTTTTACAAGATCAGGTCGTAGTGTTCACCCCCCGCATCGTTACGTTCCTCGTTGACACTGGGAGGGGAGTATGTGGCTACATGGTTTTGCCATTAATTTGAATCTGCTAATTACTGTCTCAACTATACTTAAAATGTTAAAATTATCATATGATCAGCTGACTGTTTGTAAACTTTATATTTGATTTTATTGTAGTTCTTTCTTAATACAAAAGTGTTTCAATGTTATAATCTCTTCTTTTAATTAACTTATTTTGTGTTAGTATATTTATATAAGGCACAAGCCTTAAGTGGACAAAATTGTAGGTGAGTTTTGTTACTATACAAAAGGTTGTGCTTCTTGAAGGTTCAAACGTGGAAGTAGCGATTAAAGTTCTCTTCCGATAAGTGCTCAAGTCATACAAATAATCGCATCCTTCCAATAATATTTTGGTGCACTCGTAAATGGTAGCGTTCCGCACGCTTAAGATTCTGTAGTACGACTAACATAGAGCAGGTAAATATTGCAGATTTACGATACCATGAATGAACTCGAAATCTTATAACTGAATAAAATAACTGATTTCATCATACTGTCCGGAAAGCAGCCGTTTTTAGTTCTAAATCGGCAGCAATGTCATCGTTTTAACCGACTTCAAATAAGGAACAGAAAAAACATATGGTAAATCTTTCGGTTTTCGTTGCTAAATACACGGTATTTAAAGTTATGTTTGTAAACAACAGAAATGTCAACATTGATGACGACTTTGTATAATCACAAATTATTTTATGTAATTTTGTAACGATTAGATGTTTTTTTCCGCAATATGATGAAAATAGTTGATCATCACCCGAAACGAAAATGTCTTTTTGGTACTTTATCGTATATCCAAGCTCGGCGCGATTGCGTACCAAAAAGAGCCACTTGCTCTCCTAGTGATGAAAACTACTATTTTAAATTAATGTCTTCTTCTTCTGTATGGGTTTGTTAGTCTCTTTGAGTCGTCCTCATATGCTACATTAATATACAGATTCAATCTTGTGCATCTTTCTACAGGTTCCGTTCAAGCACTAATTCAAATATTGATTCGGGTACCCCGTACCAATGCAAATTCATCTAGTGTGTTTTAGATGTTTCTCGAATAGAATAAATTTGTCAATTGTCTTGGAGCTGAACATTTATATATATACTTGTAGTTACTCAATCCATCCAAACCTATCTAATCTGCGAATTTTCTCGCTTTCCCATACATAATATCTTCCATCATTATGGATAGCTAAGACCGTTAAAAGTATTATGATTGCAACAAAAATAAGGATCGTTCACGAAATAAAGCGTTTATGATTAGCATTAATGTTTTACAGTACTATTTATTCTGTGATCAATCTATAACACGTCAATGCAGGAAACATTTCCGTTATAACTGTTTAGAGCAAGGAAATAATGGTCTTGTGTTCAGGGTGTTAGTTGTGCTAGTACAGAAACTAATTTTATCAGTCAAGTCTAAAGCAAAATAAAATAAGCAATATTACATTTTCTAATCGTTAAGCTAGTATAATTAATTGCCCAAAAGTCACTGCAAAATATCTAAAAGTATGGATAAAACGCTCACGTTCATGGTTTTAATTAGGACTGCTAGACGGTGAAATCTTCATTTGTTATATTAATTATTATTACTCATTCTTCAGTAATTTATAATCATAGCAATAATTACAGCATTTGTGTACTGCAGAAGATAATTTTACATAGTTTGGACATTTTAAAATACACAACATTGAATCAAATTAATATACCGTAGTTGAAAATCACGTTTTCAATCTTCATACATTTATTTATCAGTGAACAATATTTTAATGATTTTTTGGTTTGATAACCACCTTTCGATCAACCAATCTACCAAATCCACGATATTCCACTCCCTGAAGAAACTACCACTCCCGAACCCGGGCTAATTGCCAAAGAGAGTTACAATGTAAAACGAGGGAGAAACACACGCATTAGGAGCCGGAGGAAGGGTTGACGATTCGAAGGGTCGTTGAGGGGGGGGGGTAGTCATATTATTCCTTCTTTTCCTGACATGTTAATGCCGCCTAAGTGCAAGGTTGGCCGTAACGTCCAATTTGCAGCCCCCTCCCCACTGGGACACCGTGGCTGTCTGTGACGTCACGTGATGTGCACGTCGTGTCTTGGAAGCGATCATACCTATTGTAATAGTATATTATATGCTATTTTTTTGTCCTAGGACGCTAGGCATGAGCCTGGGATTGTTTTTCACATTACTTCAGGCTAGACCTAGGGGTTGCAGCATTATCACTTGGATAAAATCCATTGGTGACTTGGCGGGGATCGAACCCGGGACCTCAGGGACTGAAGTCCCGCGCTCTAACCACTACGCCAGCTCACTCCCCATATTATATGATATAGAATGTGTACAAGTTTTAATTCTTTTTCTGGCTCTACTTTACGATTTGTTTTTCAGCTAGGTTTGGTTTTGAAACGGTACGTAAACTTATTCAACTGCTGAGATGAACGTTCACAATAAGTAGGTCTACTGTGTAATTAATATGTTTCGACGATTGATGATTTTGGCTAAAATAATAATAGTGCATCCCTGCCTTTACAAACGAAGGGGGGCAGCTCGAAAATTGTAAAGAGTAATTTTTACTCTTACTCATACGTTTGAAAATGTATCACCATTTTTTCTCTAAACCTAATCTGAAGGTATCAGCTATCAAAACTAGACACAAGACATTTCAAGGGAAAGCTAACTGTGTGTGGCTTTAATGAAACGTGAAATGAAAACAGTTTTCATAAAAAAAAAAAACTCAATAAGAAATTATAAATAAATTTATGAAACTTTAATTATAAAAAGTTGATATTTTTCTTAAAATATGGTGGAATTATTAAATGCAGAGTTCTAGTTTTTATTATATCCATGTTTATATCCCGTATTGGCGAATGGGGGTTGGTTTGAAGTAATTCTAAAATGTACTAAAATCTACTTTGTTCTTACAAAAGTAGAGGAAGTTTCTTACTTGAAGTTTACTTTCAAAAATAAATTTAAAATTACCCCTTGGAAAATGCTGACCTCTCTGATCATATCAATCCAAAACAACTCTATCGATAAAAGCCCATTCTGAAACCAGCTGTTGTATATATAAACAACCTGATGTTATCCCCACAATTTTGTTGAACAAAAATATAAAATAGAATTTTAAATGTAGTAAAACGTGGTTTGGCGATTCCAATACAAATTGTACAAAAACAAACACAAATAGTTTACCAGCGACCCGCTGAAGATGTCTGTTCTGTGGAAGTTTTTGACAGAATTGCTTGTTACAATAAACAACCAAGATTTATTTGACAAGTCTCCCGCTTGCTTCAATACAATCGAATTTATCTCTTGAAATATTGAACAGATAAAATCTCTTGTTTTGAAATGTTATTACCATTAAAATTTTTATTTTAATTGTTGGTCAATCGTAATGATAGCCGAGATATTGATTATTTTAAGCGGTTTGTTTAGTAAACACTTATTAGATTAACATGCTCACAAAACCATTACACCATTTTAATAGAGCATTACAAAATTGTGAGTTTGTTAATTGATTGTTGAGAAATGCTCCACTTGGGAGCAGATTACTAGAGGTGTTCCTCAAGGATCTGTTCTTGGCCCACTACTGTTCTCAATTTACATCAATGACATCACAGAACATACGAACTAACACTGCCATTTGTATGCTGACGACTTACAGATTTACTCCCAATTTAATGTAGACGAGATGGATATTGCTGTGCGACTCATGAACATTGACATTGAATCAATAACTCACTGGGCCACAAACAACGGACCTAAACTCAACATTGACAAAACTCAAGCAATGATTGTTGGCTACCCCAGATTAATGACTAAAATCAACTTACTCACTGCACCACGACTTAACTTTGACGGAAAGGATCTCAACTACTGCGACAAAGTGAAAAACTTAGTATGTAGGCCTAGTATGACTCACAATGAACAGACACTGAATTGGTCTGACCAAGCGAATTACACTTGTAACAGGGTTTTTGGAGCTATTCACACCATCACGTTTTGCAGAATACCTTCCACTGAATTTGAAAATCATGTTAGTATGAACTTTCATCTTGACTCATTAAACTATCAATGAAATGCTAAATAAAGTTTATTGCAGACTTCAGCGAGCGCAGAATTCCTGTAGCAGATTCATGTTTGGCTTTAAACAATATGACCATGTAACTCCCTATTTCAACCTGCTTTCATTAATGAAGTTAAATGAACTTTGGTAATTTCACACCCTCCATCTTCTACACTCCATTATCAATATTAAAATTCCCAAGTTTTTATCAGATAACTTCCATTTATTTCTGACATCAGCAACCGTGCTACTCGTAGAGGCTTTAATCCTTTTATCTACACCAATTCACCAGTCAACTCTCAGTATCTGCAATTCTAATGTGGAATTCTCTTCCTCACCATATAAAATTCATAGAAAACCGTGCGAGGTTTGGGTCAGAGATAAACTCCATTATATTGAGCAGTCTCTGAGCATGAGTGAATCGTTGGTGCTTGGTGTGACGGGTTGTTGGCGGGGGATGGCGGCTAAGTTACCTGAAAAAATATATACGTCTATTAACACTAGTAATAATATACTTACATTTATACTGTTGACTCACAAAACGGTAAATGCATATGAAAGGTGGTATCGATAGTGGTGATCGATTTCAATTGGACACTCGAACCATCAGACCCGATAGGGGAATGGGTAAATTATCAATTATGGGAAAATTTAACATGTACAACATGTTGTAAAACCTCTTCAAGCAAAAAATAGTCCATTTATTTTAATACAACGTTTGAAAATAATATTGTTCATTTAGATACTTAAGTTAAAATAAAATAATTAAATGCTTTCGTGACTTTTCGAAATTATTTAATAATTGACCGTAACAATTCGAAGATTTGCTAAAAACCTCTTAAAGAAAACTAATTCTTCAGAATTCCAACTTGTCGCCGACGGCCACGTGTTGGAAATCTCAGCACGTCAAGGTAAATTAGTCGGATCAAAAAGCACAGTCCTCAAGACTAATTATATGAACACGGGAAACAAAACGGCAAAGAGCCGCTTAAACTCCTCATGTCTCTCAAGTACCCAAAGAAAATGTTACAAAACGTTGCACGGAGATTCAAAGGAGCCGTGTTGTTTTTGGGTACAACACACTACACGTAGCTCCTGAAGCTGCAAAAATTACACATCATTATTATATTTTAACACTGTTACACCCCGAGGCCGGCGCCGTACAAGTCTTGAGACCTCTGCAATAATTACGGTGGAAAGGAGAATGTCAGTGCGATTGAAGAAAGAGTGGGCTAACGGGCATCTTTCGTAGTTGTCTTAACCCACACCTAATTAAAATATAAAGAATGGTCGTAATGAGGATAATATGTATTACCTTTTTCGTGGTGGAAATTATGAACGTCGATTGTATAGGTGGTATTTAAGCGCAGTAAAATATGGAAATTAAATCCTTTCAAGCATGAAGGTTTCCAAAAGCTCAAATAATACATGAACATTGATTCCGAGCACTTATATTTCCTAGGATCAAAAGTTGACTTGTCAAAGCAATCGATATTCCAAATGCTGACTCGTGAACTGTTCCGAGCAGTACAGTCAGTGTTAAAAGTATTGATTCACCTTTGAAACTTACTTCACCTTTGACGTTTACTGTGGTTAAAATTAGGTTAAAACAGTATATATGATCATAGGAGTCCTCGATAGTTTGGAATCATATTTTTTAAGTAAAAGTACAAGCAAACAAAATAATCAGCAATTTTGGAACTGTCCCCAATCTATAATGTTTATGGGTATCATAGCAATATTACGTCATCAATATCATTGATGACCATATTGGTTTATATGCTTTACTATACAGTTGTACCCAATATAATTTGACCCATGAATTAAAGCTATGTATGGTTTACCAATGGCGTTATTTGACCATTAGACGCAATATGATCAATTGTGAGGATCATTGACATGTGTTTTCCAACTAACGTAATTGCGTAATAAAGTAATCTCATCTCTGGAATTGTAAACGACAAAGTACAAATACGTCTATTGAAGCGTAGCAAGAAACTGTTAGTACGATTTTTGTTAAGGGTCTTTGAAAGTCAGCATTTGGTCAGCATATAAGGCTTGGAATCTTTGGAGGTTTCATCATCATAACGAATATTTCAATATTCTAGAGTCTGCAGGTTTGTTGCGGCGGAGGTATTTTCCGCACTGTATGACTAAGCTTCGAAGAAATGCTGTACGATTGGACACCCCTTGAAAACAGAGTGTATTTCAAAAACTCTGTTACCCTTTACAATCGCTCATGTGTCACGACGTTCACTAACTCACGGGGAATCACGCGGCGGCGCGCGGCGTACAAAAGGCAAATTGAATCACATAAACCACGTCTACGACCGATTACGAACACTTACAGCCAATAAAGTCCCACGTTCGCCCTCGGATCAAAAACACTTAGCAAATACCAGCCGGCGGAGATACACGTGTCAATTAACAGTTTATGTCCGGCCAAGAGGTTTACGGACTCGAAATGTCGTTAATTGTCCGGGAGATGCGCAAGTAATTGTCCCGGAGACGTGGACTACATTTGTAGCCAGTTGTCACTTGCCAGTGCTCGCACGTCGCTACTAGAGTTTTTAATGCTAATCAGACCGTATTGATGCGGACGACGGAATGCGGATTGGCCGACGACGTTTTCCTCGAGTTTATTCGGTTACATACACGTGAAATTACGGAATTCGTTTTTGGAGAGTATAGGTTATCGGATGTGATTTTAAAATAGGTCACAATTCTAATGTGTAGCCTATTTTAGGGGTATTTTTTCACAACGCTTCAAAACCCAATTTCAAGCTGCACGCATAAGACTGATCCAATATCTTGAGCAGAGGGAGCCTACTAGCGTGTTTTATGGCTCCGTGCTGTTTCATTTTCATTTTCCAGGGATTATTATTTCAATATATACATATCGATATACAGGGTTTAGATTCTTCGCCAAAAAAGGCGTTGCGAACACTTTGAAGAGCGTGAGCGTTACAAACCCCTTCACGTTTTGTTGATAAAATTCTGGTTATCGTACGCGTCCCTCCTTATTGATTAAAGTCTGATATAATAAACTAACCACTATAGTTTGTTCAAAAAATGAATGCGGTCGGGGATAAGGCCAACCTGTGGTCAGTTAGCGTGTATTCATTCGTCCCGCCATCGTATTCGAACATAACTAGCTATTATATGCTAGCTTTAAGCTTTTTAAACACCATTTTAAACCATTTTAACCATTTTAAACACCAAAAAGCTGACGTTTCGATGACAGTCTGTATACTTCAGGGACCTTGGTATTGGGACCTTGGTATTGAATCACAACAATGACAATTGCATGCAAACAACAAAGATATTTTATAAATGACACATAGGAAGAAGGCTGAGCATAGTCTACGATCGTAAGATAGTTGAAAACTAACCCGAAAAGGTTATAAGGTCTAAAATACCTTTTTATGATTTTCTCAAATTACAAACGCTCTTCCCAGTTTGTCTGGGCCAATCAATCGACATGCTTCTGTGCCGATTAAAATGATTAGCGCGGAAAAATATTTGTAAGGTACTTTGTAACGAGGTCAACTTATCAAATGAGTTGGCATTTTATATTGTGTACATTATTTTATGAAAAGCCACTACATAACTACTATATAGTTGTGGTGTTATGTCCTTAGCCTAGTCCTCTACATACGGTTCCTAGTCATATATCTATCTCAAAGACGTTTTTGCCGTTTAAAATGTTTAGTTGGCATTCTAATCCGAAAAAGTTATTTTAGACTGAAATCTACTTTCTTTGCCGGAAGTAACCCTGGAGTATATTCCGAGCTGCAAAGTCCGTAAACAATTTGATAGCACCTGGTTTCGGAACCACCTCCTGCAGACAGGGAATCATTTTACTTCATTTGGAACAGCAGATCACTTCGCTTGCCGCGTGTGTGTGTTACAATCTTGACTAGGTGTGAGGGGCCACCTAGGTGATTTGTTTTGACGTGTTTGACCGATGTAGAGACCTGCAGCTGCCTACCAGTAGGTCTACCTCACCTGCCTCACAGCGACAATCGCTATACAAACGTCAAATCGGGGGCTAATTAAGGATAAATGTGAATTAAACTCTTATTAAAACAAAGCTTCGGATAGCGAGGGGAGCTTTTAATTAGCGTGTTAATTCAACTCCGGCCGGCTATTAGTTGACGTCTTTCTCTCATTTGTTGTGAACTGCTACGGCGACGTTTACAAAGACGACACGACGTTTGCCCGAGGACTCGGCTGATTAACCTCCCAAAAATGGGGTTCAATTAAATTTTCGTCGAATGGATTTGGAAACCCCTGGGAGCTGGAAGTGGATATGTGCGGTTAAAAACGGAAATCTGCTCTTTGATCGACATTGGCCGAGTTATTTTGTACATTTTATTACACTAAAACGGCACTAACCTGGGCCTAATCAATGAGGTCTTCTAAACTGGGCAGCCATTTGACAGCAATTAAAAAAATGTAACATAGCAAAAGAATAAATGAAGTATACATGATTGAATACCCTGTAAATTACGCAGGTTTGTTCAGAGAGCACAGAAACTATTTCTATTCTGTGCGATCTGGGTTTGTTGCACAATCTACATATTTTTGTCATACTTTTTCATGTAATAGTAGTTTACGCAACGATTGCGTTAAGTGAGTCTTTACGACACGAGTAGAAAATTTAATTTAAATTTGGCGAGTGCCTTATAGTCGGGGGGCAAACTGTATTCCGTGGGATTTTTTGTGAAGCAAATGTGTGACTATGTGGAAACTCTTTATTATATGTCACATAATGGTGTAGTACCGGGTGTTTACCCTCAAATTGCGGGGTTTGGTTTTTATGACGTCGTAAATCCAAGATGGCCGCCATGTGTGACATCTATTCATTAAATTAATAATAACTCTTTTCAGAGTAAAATAATCGAATTTTAATTTACACCATTGAATTCAGCTCAAAAAATCAAACAATTTGGTGTTTTGAATCATTGCTCTATGACCATTGGTTACCGAGATATTGAAGGCGGAAAACACAGAACATTGTCCCCATGTTATTCTTATGGGGAAAAAATAAAATTGTATATCTAGCATATTACTCAGCATATCTTAATAATAATTGGTATGTGGCTTCATTTAGTAGATATCTACTTGATTATGGCCTAAATTCCCCATTTTTACATTTCCGTGGCAGCAAACCTGCATACTAACTTCCAATGTTATTCTTATGGACAATTTTTTGCATGCTTGTTCATGAACATACTTTGAGAAATGATGATGTGTGGCTCCATTTTAATTATTTATTGAAGCATTTGTAATTCTTTGAGTATACAGGTCTGCTGCTACGGGTAGGTCTGCTATAAACAAATTATGGGTATTAGAAAATAAAATAAATTAGACTATAGTTGTGAGGCATGTAATTTTGTAGGATTTTGAATTAAGCAATTGCATGATTGGTGGTGATAGATAGGTAGTGACTTATAGAATCGTGTACTACCTACCGAGTATTTTGTCTGAAAGTGTGGCCAAGCTGGTGTTTTCGGTCGCCATCTTGGATTCGCCATATTGGATGTTAATAACTTTTTTATACAAAGCTAGTGTTGTGACACATCATTATGAACTAAATTTTCACGCTGATTTCCATGCTGAAATATGTTTTTAAATATATTTTTTCGTTTGGAAGATATATTCAAATAAAAACTCTCCCCCATACATTTCTTACGGACGTTTCGTACTTTGAACATTTTTAAGATTATTTTTCTTATATCTCCAGTTCCTATTAACGCTTGCAGTTCGTTCTAGTCTTAAGATATTCAGTGATGTATGAGCTTTCATTTGAGCTATTGATCTTTAAATTCGGTTGAGTTAGAGCGTTAGAGTCGAGCTACGAACCCTAACACAATATTAAATTTAACTTATTACAAATCTGTTTATTTTATTTTATTTATTTATTTGTTAACGGTTGCACCATTTTTACATGAATAATACAATAATCTTACATACGGAAGAAGCAGAAAAAATCACAGGCCAGTACAAAAGTAGTGAAAAAAAAATCTGGAAAACAAGACTTCAATACAAGACATAAAAAGATAAATAACAACTATAAATAACAAACTATAAGTATCAACTATACATAACAAACTATCTGAACAAGTTGACAAAACGAGATATTCGAAAAACAAAACCAGTATACTATACTGGTTTTGTTTTTCGAATACTACCAATAGTACAAACTGAGTATAGGAACAATAAATGATGCAATGCAGTAGCCGAGTGAAACTTCAGTAAAGAGGCAGAACAAACTTAATGAAAAACAGATAAAACTTGCAGAAAAATAACAATATGATAAACTCTGTTCAAGAACAAGATATAACAATGCAATAACAACAGGATAGACTATATTAACAAAAATAAATAACAATGCAATAAATAGAAAGTTTGGAAATATGCAAAGATTGATGCAGGAGTTCAGCAAAAAAAGAAAAAAAGTTCTGTTGTTATTAAAAGATGTATATCTCGGGTTATTAGTACGTCACTAAGTTCTTCCTGGTCTCAAATTACTTGGTTAATGTTTGATTTTACATTTTAATTATCACTAAATGAAATCTGACTAAGTTATTTTAAAATGAGTCATGAACCATCATTTAACATTAAATTATTTTTATGTCCAAAACTTTCTTTGGTTAAAGACATACAGGGCTAGTCATCAGTGTTACAATTTTTAGACGTGGAACCTTTTAGTCTTATATGCGTCATCACACATAATTTACTTTGTACTTACACCAAACAAATGTTGTAACTCTGATGACCAGCCCTGTATGTCTTTAATTGCTTTATCCAAAGAAAAATGTCTAAATAAAAATAATTATTAATGTTAAATAAAGGCCCATGACTCATTTTCAATTAGTCAGATTTCATTTAGTGATTAATAACATTTTAAACCAGACATTTACTGAGTAATTTAAGACTAGAATGAACCTTTTGCCGTATTAACAAACCGAGATATAAATCTTTTAATAAAACTGATTTGGAAAAATTTAAATTTAATATTGTGTTGTGGTTCATTGCTCAACTCTAACTCGTCCGATTTTAATGATCGATAGCTTAAATAAAAGCCCTTACATCACTGAATACTTTAAGACTATAACGAATTGCATGCGATAATAAGAACTGGATATATGAGAAAAATAATCAAAGTACGAAACGTCCGTAAAAGATGTATGGGGGGGGGGGGGAGTTTTTATTTCAATATATTTTCGAAACGAAAGACGATATTTACAAACGGTTTTCGGAATTGAAATTAGCGTAAACATCTATAGTTTATAATGATGAGTCACAACACCAGCATTACATTTAAAAAATTATATTAATGTCCAATATGGTAGATCCAAGACGGCGGGCCAAAAACACCAGCTTGGCCACACTTTCAGACAAAACACCCGGTAGTACACGATTCTATAAGTCACTACCTATCTATCACCACCAATCATACAATTGCTTAATTCAAAATCCTACAAAATTACATATGCCTCACAACTATAGTCTAATTTATTTTATTTTCTAATACCTATAATTTGATTATAGCAGACCTACCCGTAGCAGCAGACCTGTATACTCAACGAATTACAAATGCTTCCATAAATAATTCAAATGGAGCCACACATCATCATTTCTCAAAGTATGTTCATGAACAAGCATGCAAAAATTGTCCATAAGAATAACATTGGAAGTTAGTATGCAGGTTTGCTGCCACGGAAATGTAAAAATGGGGGATTTTATGCCATAATCAAGTAGATCTCTACTAAATGAAGCCACATACCAATTATTATTAAGATATGCTGAGTAATAAGCTAGATATACAATTTTATTTTTCCCCATAAGAATAACATGGGGACAATGTTCTGTGTTTTCCGCCTTCAATATCTCGGTAACCAATGGTCATAACGCAATGATTCAAAACACCAAATTGTTTGATTTTTTGAGCTGAATTCAATGGTGTAAATTAAAATTCGATTATTTTACTCTGAAAAGAGTTATTATTAATTTAATGAATAGATGTCACACATGGCGGCCATCTTTGATTTACGACGTCATAAAAACCAAACCCCGCAATTTGAGGGTAAACACCCGGTACAACACCATTATGTGACATATAATAAAGAGATTCCACATAGTCACACATTTGCTTCCCAAAAAATCCCACGGAAGCTGGATATGTGCAGTTTGCTCCTGGACTATTAAAAACTTCTACGAGTGTCGTAAAGACTATTAACGCAAGTTGCGTACACTACTTTACCTACGACCGATTTTAATTACTATCAATCTGGATTTAATTACTAACAATCACCACTGATAACTTTTTAGAGAGGTTATGTTTTCGTGTATTGTCATTGCCACTGAAAGTGATGCAACGACTTGTTGTATAATCAACTGATTTCCTGTAATTACGTGTTTGTTAAACTTCGTTAAATATTACATTGCTAGCAGCATTCTTACCATAAATAATATTGTATCAGGTACAATTCGGCAAATATTTCATTTATTTTTGGACTTCCGCCAACTTAATTAAGAATACGCGAGTATCAACATGAACAAGTCGGATCAACAATTAAATTGGTCAACTGATCAGCTGATCAGCTGATTAGTTGACGTTCGAAGCATTACAATTTTAGGTAATTCTTTTCTCTCAATACTTGAACCTCATTGGTCCGTTACCTGTGTGGATATGAGAAAAACTATGCTGATATGAAAGTAAACAGCTGTAAAGTGAAACTTTTCAATTCTAAGAACTGGACTGAAATGGCTACCTACTTTAAAAAACGGTCGTAGGTAAAATATGTTTCACTATACACGAATCGTATACAAACACCCCGGAATACCACTGGCGTTTATATTAATTGTTAATTAATATAATAGTTGTTTATTTAATTAAATCACACTTCATTGATCCGGAAGGTTTGAATCTCCAATTAGTCCAGATTATTGGGGTTTGCTGTACTTTAAATTTAAAAACACTGGAATGTATATGGATATGGACATGACTCAAAGTTGCTCCAAGTTGGTCAATGGCAAGGTGACAGCCAATAAAGTTTTTGTCGCTATCCAGAGGCCACGGAATCGATGTTAATTGGTCGATGTTGATGTCTGCGTGAACAAAGACAACAGCTGCAAGTCTTGGACACATTACCACATCACCTGTGCCCTCAGGACGACCAGTTTGTGGAAACTGGAAGTACTGATATCGAACAACCGATATTATTCACCATTTGTAAAACATAAGCGACTGGCAAGTAAACGCTTGCAATAAATTGACAAAACACATTTAGCGCAAAATATATTTCTTGAAGTCGTTTATGTAAAACATGTCTTCTGGGAACGTTGTGTTATAATACATTGTAAAAAGTTACAAATTAAAATGTTACATTGTAAAAAGTTACACATTAAAATGTTACATTGTAAAAAATTTCCCATTAAAATGTAGGTTCATTATTTCAACATAGAAGGAAATGTTCAGTGAAATAAAAATTGTAAATAACAGTGGATAAATGAGTACTTAGAATTGATGTTACACTAAACACAAAGAACACTGTTTTGAGTAAACTTCAAAGCAATAAAAGTAGTTTTTTTCGAATCTTTTTTCATCAAGCAACCTATAAGTAATAATTTAATAATCGAGTTGACGAAGGCACCTTCTGTGTTTAGCTATCATTATCCCCTATGGGGAAATTCACTGAAACAATAACAACTCATTTTATGAAAAAAATGCCTAAAACTCATTCATACAACGTGTATATGAAAACAAATAAAACTAATATTGTTATGATTGTAATTTTGGATCCTAAAAACTTTGAATGAGGTGAATAAAGGTTGCATGTTTTTCTGCCATAGCGACCCCGAGTGGTTCAGTTTAACTAAAGACTTTTCAATATGCAGTACCAAATACCCCCGCCGCAGCAAACCTTTAATTCATAATTGTCGTTGGCAACTTTCTCCATTTTGTATGCACTTGAGTCCGTAGAAATTGTTTCCCAAAATTCTTTCTGCAAGTTTGGATTTTACAGGAAACAAATAGCGTAGAGCCACTAAGGCTCAGGATAGTCGTAATGGGGGGGAATTGGCTTACAATATCAAAACATTGATTTCCCATTATTGAAAATTGACTAACAGCAAGTATGAGTTTGTGTTTCAACATTCCATAAGACCAGTAATGAACCCAACATTTGGGGGTGTTAGACCTCGGTGTTGTGGGGAGGAATATAAAACACCGTGCAGGAAGCCGGGACAATGAGGGATATTGTTAAAAGTGCGAGACGCGGTCGGAGCAGGGGACGCAACCCTTGGCCTGCTAATGGCGTGATTGATAGCTCATCCATTACCCCATTAATTATGGAGGACCCGGTTTACTTTTAATGGATGTCGCACACTTTTTGCACGCCCTTAGGCCTGTTTCACATCTACCCGGCTGCCGGGTGCCGGGTGTCGTTTAACCGGCAATGGGGTGAAGAAGTATATGGCACCGTTCACACATGCACGGCATGTGTCGTGACCGGTTAATCACTTGCCCGGCTGCCGGGTACTAGTCGAGGGATGCCGGGTGCCCCCTCGGCGAAGGCCGGCAGCCGGTGCCGGGTAAACAAGCCGGCTGGAGTAGTGGGTATAGCGGCCCAATGTGACTGTTCACATACAACCGGCACCTGCCGTCTGTCGGGTGCACCAAGAGTACTTTTAGTTCAGTTCTTTGTAGTTAATGTGTATTAATTTTGGGTATTTGTTCGCAAAGTTTTGGTCATATCCATGAATAGACCACGAACTACTTATTAATTTAGTTCAAGAGCAGAATTATTTGAATTAAATTAAATAGAATTTTTACTCAATTTATTTTTTTATTTTATTTTATTACATAACATTGAATTAAATTTTACTCAAATTCAAACTGAATCAAATTTAAAATAAAATAAAATATAAATACAATTGCAATAAAGTTATTTCAAAGTACCTAACATTACAATTGCTCTATTACGTTCTATTTCCATCCCTACGACACACAAGTTTCACAAGCTGGAGTACAACTGCCGGAGTGCCGGTGTCGGCGTAATGTGAAAGGTGCACTCGTGCCGGTGCCGGCTAGAAGTCGGGTTAACGGCATGCCGGGTAGAAGCCGGGTAGATGTGAAACGAGCCTAAGGCATTGTCACACAAAAAGCCGGACAACTTTGCCTAACAGTTTTTGCTCGCTAAAACACCTCCGTGATAGATTGTCATACATCTTTGTTGATCAGTTTTAACGCGGTATTTTCCCGCCGGGAGACATTTTAGTGATAAATCACAGAAGAATGTTTCCGCGCGGTGACTAATTATCCTTATTTAGTTGGTTTACATTGTTAAAAGCCTAATGAAACCTCGAGGTTTTGTGAGTAGAGTTTCAATCGTCACGTTGTTTTCTCTAAGTGTATTATTTTATCAAACCTCAAACTACAGACTCATATTTACACACTAAAGGTCAAAATAAAGGTGGAAGGTCATCGGTTCGATCCTGAGGAATGTCAGGACTCAGTTGTCCCAACGTTATAAACAACGTTGACATTAATTGTGCTTTAATGTTCCCGCATAAGAACCAGCTGGTCAAAGCCAGGACCAAATATACCATTATTTCATTTAACACCCATCCGGTACTTTCCTGTTAAAGGGAACATTAATTATTATCGATGATTTTTTCTCGATATATCGATTTTTTTGTTTTTCTTTACGATCCATTAGAAATTGACAGCTGATCTTGTTTAAAGGCTAAAGATAGACTATTATATGGATTAAGAAATGAAACTGTTTTAAGCTAACCTAACATAACCAACCAAACTTGCTGTACCATTTAAAAATTCCATTTGATAACAGAAAAGGCAAGTGGAGAATATTAAACGGAATTTTAAATGTTTCAGCAAGTTTGGCTAGTTTTGTTAGGTTAGTTTAGAACAGTTTCATATCAATATATTTGTTTGAGTTTGTTGATAATGAACAATATTTATTTATCGTAGTTGTCAGCTGATAGGTTTCAATTCGTTAATATCGATATATCGAGAAAAAATCATCGATAATAATGAATGTTCCCTTTAACAGGAAAGTACCACCCATCCTTCAACAGTCATTTCCTTTTAACGACTTAAATTGTGTCGCGTTATAGGTCTATAATATACATTAATTCAGAACTATTGTATGCTGTCCAGTATTTAGCATGGGGTAGACAGTGGCATTAAGTTGTGCTCTTAGACAATAATTACCTGCCGCGATCGTTTTACATTACACATGAACATTGTATTTGCTTTTGTACACTTACGTTGTTAGTGATTTATGTGGTACCAAACAACTATCTTCTGCAAGCAATGTTAAATATACTAAGCATGTTAAATTTACATTCTACAAACTAAGTTAATTTTTAAATACGCATGCAATTTCCAGACACGAGTTTTTGTAGTATTATGTAGTTATGTTTGCAACACCACTTCACAATCACCAAAGCTTAGGGGGTTTTCCCGATCGAGAAAACATTTTTTATTAAATAATGTACGATAAAAGAATGACATGGAACACAAAATTGTTTTCCTGATATACGGCATGTAAAAACCATGTAACTTTACAAACTTTTTGCATTTAAACACGAAACTAATCAACAATGCAAGCTCCAATTTTAACTTGTACAGTATATAACGTCTCACTTCTGGTCTCACTACATAAAATAACTGCTACGGGGTTTCAGCTCTGATGGGGCTTTGGTCGGTGGTTTCCGTGGCAACAAAAAGAACACTTTTCATGCCTGATGCTATCGTAAAAATACTTATAGCTAACAGATCATCAATATTAGTTGTTTTGCAGTTTCAAAGGAACTGTTTAGTAAATTTTAGGTACAAACACCAATGGTTAGTATGTAAATTGCAGTTGTAAAGCAGAATGGTTAGAACTGTATTAGAAAACGGGTGATTAATCGTAGTTGACCATTGCTTAGCTTAACCTCAAAAAAAAAGTGCTTAACCTCCCAACCTTCCAAATATATGTGCATTATATTTGATTACTACAGTTATTGAAAGTATCATAAATATTTTACCAGCAGGACTTAAAAAGGTACCACACGAAGTTCGTCCATCGTTATATTGCTAGCTATTCCAACACTCGACGCGTCAATCATTTTTAACGCTTTAAAATAAACTAGCTGTTACCCACAGGCTTTACCCCGTTTGACTTCATAAGCATTAATAAAACTATTGATTGGTTAAGTTAAGCTGAAATAAACAAAACAGAGTACTGCAATACAATCAAATAATCACACTTGATTTTAATAAGGTACCTAATAAATTGAAAGACTGACAAATAAGTACAGCTGAGGTATTTTAACATTAGCTATATGGAAAGTTCCCTTTAGAAAGAAATTATGACCTTAAAGGCCAATTTATGAAATAATGGATAGTTTGCGGAAGGTTTCTCGTCATGACGAACATTTTAAGTAGGCCTATATGGTTTATGGGGGTGTGACTTGTAGTTTTCTCAAAAGTTCATGGATACTTTGGGCTTTATATATGGATAAATGTGTGCGCAAATATTTCGATTTATTAAGTTTTGACACGGTGTTGGACGCATATTAAAAGTCTCATATGGCTCGTAGCATAACTAGTAAAAAGTAAAACATTATTAAAATCTTTAATGAACATTGTTGATATCAAACATTTGCGCTTTGTTCGCTATCAAATTTGAAAAACGCGACTTGAGAAAAGTGGCGTAAAATGATCGTCGGAAAACTGGAAACAGAAACAGAAGGAGTAAAGAGTGTTTCAGTCAGAGATTGGATTTGAGAGGCTTGTAGCGTTGTAGTCACACTTGGGCGAACAACGCCAACAACTGGAACGGCAAACTTTTGTTTTTGTTGCCATACAGAATGCGATTTCGTTTTATTTCCTTGTGTGAATAAACAGCTGTCAGCGAGTTGTGGAATTTTCGCCGAGCGCTTCTGCCTTTTGTCGATGTAAAACTTTCAATCCGAAATTCGCACTTTAAGTATTTGTGCTTTTCTACTTGTGAGGTATTAACAATTGATTGAGTGAGTGGGTTCTCAAGTACCCGTTTTCGCTTTTTTAAGAAACATTTAGGGTCCACTCCAGTAAACTATAGCACGGAAGAATCGCATACATTACGGGAAAACCCCAACCTTTCAATAGTTTTTTGATATTCCGGATTCGAACACACCCCCCTCGTACCGATGTTTAAAATGCTATCCAATTTTGCTAGTAACCCCCCTAGTAACACCCCCTTATGGGAGGGAGTTCTATTTTTGAGATGGTGAAACCCTCGGGGCTCGCTATATAACCATAGATAAAGTAATATTAATACTGTGATATAACTAACTACTGAGCTGTCGTATTGGCTCATGACTAAAAGCCATTGAAAAAAATTCTGGATTTTAAATTTATCTTTAGAATAGACGAAGTCCCACCTTCTAACTACTGTATTAGGTTACACACAGAATGGCTTGCTAACGTTATGTACGTTTCTTCCACTGTTGCAGTAACTACGGTTTTATAAAATCACAATACTCTATGAATGGTTTAGTATCACTACACTTTAAGAATTTCATAGTTTACCTCTTACTTGATTTTTTCACATCTTCTTAAAGTTTTGACTGCAGCCAAAGCAATCGCATTGTACCACAAACGTCTTGCAATCGCCCACCATTACCAATACTACAATTCCGGATATAAAAGCATACAAAACGTCACCTGTCCTAATTTTCACGTGTAACATTTTGTCCGCAGAGAGTGGAGCCAGCTTATGCCTCTTCTAATGATTCCTTCTCTCCATAAATCCACACAATTTGCCTCGAGCTCCTGTAAGTGGTGCTTACGAATGTTTTATATTCGTTGAACGTCCAAATAAATAGCTCGCCAGGCGCTAAAGGTGAGGCTTGCTACAAGTGTGTCGCACTAAATTACCTAAACGGCTTTATAAATGGTTCTCGATTTCAATTTACTACGGAATATTTCCTACATTCTGTACACATAAATGAGCAGGTTAACACCGCTGCGTTATTTCCCGCGCACGTTTCGGCTTTTACCGCCAAAAATATGGCCTCATTTCGCAGCCACGGTATGGGAATTTATAGCACTTGTGTTTGAATCACCTCTTATATGTTACTTTGTTGCTTATGAGAGTGAGCTATTGTTTTTAAGTTTTACCAACAATATAGTGTGTAATCGAATTACATTCGTATTTTGTAAGATTTCGTAAAAATATGTATGTAGTAGTTGATCAGGATAAAATGTATCCTTCTTTTTATATTACAGAGATTTTACTAATCAACATCACATGCGCATAACATTTTTAACTTTTGTACATTTGCCTTGAATATAGTTTATTGAGCGGAGCGAGCGAAGCGAGCGAAGCTCTTATACGTCGACTTTTATGCATTTCGTAATACGCAAACTCCTCCTAGACGGCTGAATCAATCGTTTTCAAATTTTGCATGGTGATAAAGACCATATCGGTGAGTGCCAACATCTATATGGCGAAAAAGTCTCTCAGGAATCCGTAGAAAAATGAAACTGAAAATCACATTTTCTTAACATTAGTCTTATGGGTTGCTAGGTAACCATGTTGGCTGAATTAAATAACAAGTAAAAAGTAAACAAAAGATTTGAAGTTTTAGCATGTGTTCATAATAAGCCAACTACCCACAGTATACTAGGAAATTACAAATACAGTACAAAAGGAAAAACATCACTTGTTAATATTGAGCAAAGATTATACTTAAGATTACTCGATACATTGTAGTCAAGGGTAGCAGTGCGAAGTCTAGGATCTGTTTATGACGAATACATTAAGGTATCTGCAATCCTAAAATGCTATGGGAAGGGAAGGAAACAGGTCCGTGACGTAGGAAGTAGTGAAGGAAGTAGTAAAGGCAATCATAAAATGCTATGGGAATAGAGGGAAACAGGTCCGTGACGTAGGAAGTGATATGAAGGAAGTAGTAAATGCGAGCAGTCCGGAGTGTGGGGACTGTTTATGACGATAAGATTAGGGTATCTGCAATCCTAAAATGCTATGGGAAGGGAGGAAAACAGGTCCGCGACGTAGGAAGTGGTGAAGGAAGTAGTAAATGCGAGCAGTCCGGAGTGTGGGGACTGTTTATGACGATAAGATTAGGGTATCTGCAATCCTAAAATGCTATGGGAAGGGAGGGAAACAGGTCCGCGACGTAGGAAGTGGTGAAGGGAGTAGTCAAGGCGAGCTGTCCGGAGTGTTGGAACTATTATGACGATTAGATAAGGGTATGGGCAATCAAAAATGCTATGGGAAAGGGAGGGAAACAGGCCCGTGACGTAGGAAGTGGTGAAGGAAGTAGTCAAAGCGAGCTGTCCGGAGTGTGGGAACTGTTTATGACGATAAGATAAGGGTATGGGCAATCCTAAAATGCTATGGGAAGGGAGGGAAAGAGGTCCGCGACGTAAGAAGTGGTGAAGGAAGTAGTCAAGGCGAGCTGTCAGGAGTGAGGGAACTGTTTATGGCGATTAGATAAGGGTATGGGCAATCCTAAAATGCTATGGGAAGGGAGGGAAACAGGTCCGTGACGTAAGAAGTGGTGAAGGAAGTAGTCAAGGCGAGCTGTCTGGAGCGTGGGAACTGTTTATGATGATTAGATTAAGGTATTTGCAATCCTAAAATGCTATGGAAAGGGAGGAAAATAGGTCCGCGACGTAGGAAGTGGTGAAGGAAGTAGTCTAGGCGAGTTGTCCGGAGTGTTGGAAATGTTTATGACAATTAGATTAAGGTATCAGCAAACCTAAAATGCTACGGGAAGGGAGGAAAACAGGTCCGCGACGTAGGAAGTGATGAAGGAAGTAGTCAAGGTGAGCTGTCCGGAGTGTGGGAACTGTTTATGACGATTAGATAAAGGTATTTGCAATCCTAAAATGCTATGGGAAGGGAGGGAAACAGGTCCGCGACGTAGGAAGTGGTGAAGGAAGTAGTCAAGGCGAGTAGTCCGGAGTGTGGGAACTGTTTATGACGTTTAGATTAAGGTATCTGCAATCTTTAAATGCAATGGAATGGAGGGAAACAGGTCCATGACGTAGGAAATTGTGTAGGATGTAGATGTGTGGATTTATGTATCTCCAATACTACGGTGCTTTCAGAGTGAACTAATGATTTTCCCCGAGCAAAGCTCGGTCCCCAGGTACTATAATCAAATGACGACACTAGCTTGAGGTTCGTGACGTATGAAGAGGTCAAGGAAGTAGTAAAGGTGAACAGTCTGGAGTGTGGAAACTGTTTATGACGATTAGATTAGGGTATCTGCAATCCTAAAATGCTATGGGAAGGGAGGAAAACAGGTCCGCGACGTAGGAAGTGGTGAAGGAAGTAGTCAAGGCGAGTAGTCCGGAGTGCGGGAACTGTTTATGATGATTAGATTAAGGTATCTGCAATCTTTAAGTGCAATGGGAAGGGAGGGAAACAGGTCCGCGACGTAGGAAGTGGTGAAGGAAGTAGTCAAGGCGAGCTGTCCGGAGTGTTGGAACTATTATGACGATTAGATAAGGGTATGGGCAATCAAAAATGCTATGGGAAAGGGATGGAAACAGGTCCGCGACGTAGGAAGTGGTGAAGGAAGTAGTCAAGGCGAGTAGTCCGGAGTGTGGGAACTGTTTATGACGATTAGATTAAGGTATCTGCAATCTTTAAATGCAATGGAATGGAGGGAAACAGGTCCATGACGTAGGAAATTGTGTAGGATGTAGATGTGTGGATTTATGTATCTCCAATACTACGGTGCTTTCAGAGTGAACTAATGATTTTCCCCGAGCAAAGCTCGGTCCCCAGGTACTATAATCAAATGACGACACTAGCTTGAGGTTCGTGACGTATGAAGAGGTCAAGGAAGTAGTAAAGGTGAACAGTCTGGAGTGTGGAAACTGTTTATGACGATTAGATTAGGGTATCTGCAATCCTAAAATGCTATGGGAAGGGAGGAAAACAGGTCCGCGACGTAGGAAGTGGTGAAGGAAGTAGTCAAGGCGAGTAGTCCGGAGTGCGGGAACTGTTTATGATGATTAGATTAAGGTATCTGCAATCTTTAAGTGCAATGGGAAGGGAGGGAAACAGGTCCGCGACGTAGGAAGTGGTGAAGGAAGTAGTCAAGGCGAGCTGTCCGGAGTGTTGGAACTATTATGACGATTAGATAAGGGTATGGGCAATCAAAAATGCTATGGGAAAGGGATGGAAACAGGTCCGCGACGTAGGAAGTGGTGAAGGAAGTAGTCAAGGCGAGTAGTCCGGAGTGTGGGAACTGTTTATGACGATTAGATTAAGGTATCTGCAATCTTTAAATGCAATGGAATGGAGGGAAACAGGTCCATGACGTAGGAAATTGTGTAGGATGTAGATGTGTGGATTTATGTATCTCCAATACTACGGTGCTTTCAGAGTGAACTAATGATTTTCCCCGAGCAAAGCTCGGTCCCTAGGTACTATAATCAAATGACGACACTAGCTTGAGGTTCGTGACGTATGAAGAGGTCAAGGAAGTAGTAAAGGTGAACAGTCTGGAGTGTGGAAACTGTTTATGACGATTAGATTAGGGTATCTGCAATCCTAAAATGCTATGGGAAGGGAGGAAAACAGGTCCGCGACGTAGAAAGTGGTGAAGGAAGTAGTCAAGGCGAGTAGTCCGGAGTGCGGGAACTGTTTATGACGATTAGATTAAGGTATCTGCAATCTGTAAGTGCAATGGGAAGGGAGGGAAACAGGTCCGCGACGTAGGAAGTGGTGAAGGAAGTAGTCAAGGCGAGCTGTCCGGAGTGTTGGAACTATTATGACGATTAGATAAGGGTATGGGCAATCAAAAATGCTATGGGAAAGGGAGGGAAACAGGCCCGTGACGTAGGAAGTGGTGAAGGAAGTAGTCAAAGCGAGCTGTCCGGAGTGTGGGAACTGTTTATGATGATAAGATAAGGGTATCTGCAATCCTAAAATGCTATGGGAAGGGAGGAAAAATGGTCCGCGATGTGGGAAGTGGCGAAGGAAGTAGTAAAGGCGAGCTGTTCGGAGTGTGGGATCTGTTTATGACGATTAGATTCAGGTATCTGCAATCTTAAAATGCTATGGGAAGAGAGGGAAACAGATCCGCGACGTAGGAACAGGTGAAAGAAGTAGTAAGGTGAGCAGTGTGGAGTGTGGGAACTGGAAACCGTTTGTAGCAGTTCGATTAATGTAACTGCAATGCTGAAATGCTATGAGAAGGGATGGAAGCATGCCCAAGACATAGGAAATTGTGAAAGAAGTAGTAAAGTCTAGCAGTACGGACAGTGGGGATGTTTGTTGCAATTAGATTAACGTATCTAAAATACTAAAATGCTATGGAAAGCGATGAATACAGGTCCACGACGTAAGTGGTGAAGGAAGTAGTAAAGGCTGGCAGTGCAGAGTGGGGGAACCGTTTGAGCAGATGGATAAGTGAATTTGTAATACTTAAATGCTATGAGAAAGGAAGGAAACAGGCCAATGACGTAGTAAATGGTGAAGGAAGTAGTAAGGTTAACAGCGCAGAGTGTGGGAACTGTCTTTGGCAATTACATTAATGTATCTGCAATCCTAAAATGCTATGGGAAGAGAGGGAAACAGGTCCACGACGTAGGGTGTGGTGAAGGAAGTAGTAAATGTGAGCAGTGTTGAGTTTGAGAATGGATTAATGTATCTGCAATGCTAAAATGCTACGGGAAGAGACTGTAGACTGTAATATGTTAAAAATGATTACGAAGCACAAATCGATACATATTTTCGATACATGCAATCGTTTACAATCGAAATTTACAACTGAGTTGACAACAGCTGATTTTTACTCCATAGAGGCTAAAAACGATTTTTACTCCCTAAATATTAAAAATGCTACTTTAGACCCGCAGCGCATTCATGAAAAAATACTGTTTTTACTGCAGTAAGACAAAAACAATATAATATGAAACCTTGATGACTCCGCTCAATTTTGTGGATGCCTTTGCGAACGCCACCTAGTACACATTTCATGATATTACGAATTCATTCTCCTGTCCCTGAAGTGCAGATTGTTACTTTCCTTACAGTTTTAGCACTCCGCAACAGTTGTCATAAGTTATAAATATAATTCTTTGTTCCTAGCCTACCTAGATCTGTGTTAAATTATAGTTATAATGGATTCAATAACTAAAATTATTTTGTAAAATTTATAATTTACCTTAATATTTAAATATCTTGAACCACACAGACATTGAAACCACAATTACTAAAAAAACTCTAGACTTCGTTGAGCTTTTTACTGCAGTTCTCTTCCATAGCTCGAATACCTCAAGTTTCATGAAGCTACTGTAGTCTATTTTAAGAACAGTTCACACATCTTAACTTAGATTCCGAATTTTTGCTCGGTAACCACAAATTTAACCTTTAAAACCAAGCTCACTTAAAGAAATGGGACTTGTCGGACTAAAAACTCGCCATCCCAACACGAAGGACACTGAGTACAAAGAGCGAAGGGCAGAGGAAAGGACAAATGTAATCTGTTAATTGGAAGTCTGGTCGCAAGTCTGTCTGTGACGCGTCGGACCAGAAAATTAAAAAGCGGGTGGCGACGAGTTGCTGGGCCTGATAAGAGGACACACACAGCCTCCTTCCATCTTCTACCCAGTACATGTACCACAGCGATTATTTCAACCCCTAACACAGCTGAGATGGTTCGACTTCGAAAAATATCATTCAAATGTAGTCCTAATAAGTTTAAATACTGAATAGAGAGTTCTAATGTAATCCTAATGAGTTTAAATATTGAATAGAGTTTGTTTTGATACATTGGAATCACTTTACAGCGATTATTTCAACCCCTACCACAGCTGAGATGGTCTGATTTTGTTTGTATGAATTGGTAACAGGGTACGATTATTCCAATCTGCGGTAGTGCAACATTTCACTCGAATTCGAGCAACATATGTAATTTAACCATAAATTTCATTTTCAACACCTTGAGGTTAACAATTACGATAGTCCTAGCTCAAAGAAACTTTTTGTTTTCTGGTATTTATTTTTTATTTCCTACTATTTCATTTTCTCATTTTCCACCCTGTAGATACATAACCAAACAAATATTCCAATGGGTAACTTATGCTATGGTATGAGAGTATTTACAAATTGAAAACTCATTATAATGAAATCATAACAGTTTACATATATTAATCCCCTTTCAGTTTGTGTTGTTAGACACGGTAACTTCTAAGTAACTTCTCACTCGTAATTGAGCAATAATATATAATTCCACCAAACCCGTATTTTTACAACTCCATGCATACAGTTAACACCAAACAAGTACGTTACAAAGTGTTGTATTTCCTTTTATATTAATTCCATTTCCTCCGTTTTTAACTAATTATTCCATCGTTCATCTACTTCCATCTTTTACTCCTGTACGAATACAATACTGCGAGTATTTCAACCAGAAAGAGTTTAAAGAGTAACTGTGCTATAAAAATAACTATTGACACAACCTAACCACGTGCCAAACAAATATAGAATTTTATTGGTAAATCAGAGTGCACATAATACTTTTAAACAACCAAAGAACACAAACCAAACGTACCTCATCTTTAAGAATTTTTGTGGGATTTAGGGGTTTTAAGGCTTACGATATAGACTTTATATGTAGGTATATGACGATATATGGAGGCTACACCTACTTCCGTTAAGACAGCTCAGATAGCAATAAACGCATTTTGCTAACCATTCATTTGTGTTTCCTTTCGTGATCGGACATTTAATACTTCTACAATTTTACTCACTTCAACTTCTTACCTTGAACCACATTTAGTCACAGTTGAGGACAGACTGCAACCATTATAATTCTCTGTAATCACAGATATTACTTAGAAGCTGATAATAACTACTGAGGGCCGTTGCTATGTCTGACCATCCCCAACACCGATGTTTACCACCAATTTACCCGGCCAATCATCAAATTATCAAAACCAGGGACAGCTGAATCCACTCGACCCACCCATGGGCTACTGGTTTACATTGATGGTAGTGGAATGTGCTCAATTTAATTGGGCATTACATTCATGTGCCGTAATTACTAAGCAGTTATTTGTTACGGTTTAGTTTCTTAAACGTTAATATAACATGGTTTCAGATGTTATACATATACATCGTGGGGTAAATATAACAGCGTTCGCTGGGCGGCTGGTCAGTGGAAGCGCGGGACTTTTTTCTGAAAGCTCAGGGTTCAAATTTTACCAATTACCACAAATTTCAGCTAAGTGACATCACTCTCGTATCTAGATATAGACATCACTATAAGACGAGAATAAATTACTCAGCATTAGAGAAATCCTATAGCTTAAGCCATTGACACAGTGTCCGGGGAGAAAACAACATCTGTTATACCTTTGACTAGCAATAGAAATAAAAATTCCCGTTCTCACGTTAACGTTGAGCTAGTTATAGACTAAAAATAGAAGAGATTTCAGAAAAAAATTTCATAGAATATTGACGTAATTGAATTGAGCCAACCACACTGATAGAAGGACTTATTATGAGCTCTAGCATCTGTAATGACCCCTCAAGTATGTCAACAAAAGGTTAAGTGAAAATATAATTTTGGACACTAGCGCTTTCTGTGACTGGCTCACACAACTACATCTGGTTTAGTCTTAATCCAATATTCAATGATAGTAGGCAAGCACTTAATTCACTCATCTACCTAGCTAAATGGTTTATTCCCAGGAAAACTAGTTAAAAACTGAGGACAACTTGCCGAAAACTATCTCCCCTCATCAAGAGGATTCAGAACATTTAAAGCGCCACAACACTCGTATATTAAACCTAAACTTTCTCCATTTCAATCGTCGACTCTTTTATCGGGTGTTACTCAAGATACAGTGTTCAAGTTGGCCCGAAACCCGACCACCTGGCATCAACGAATGTCCAAGAACTTGTTAATGGCTCGACAATCGCATTCGTTTCATCTCATTATTCTCGCTTCACATTTCATTCTTATCAGATTCAATTTCCTTTCTTCAGCCGTTTCATTTACTCGGCTCGTCTCGATTAAAGTCGATGAATTACATTCAATTTATCTGACTTTGTTCTCCAAAGACCATGTTCCAAGTATTTTCTTATCAGGTTTATTGTGTAAGCAAACCATTATAAAGTATTTATTCTGTGTAAGATCTATATAGGAAGTACATATATATAGCCCATGGGATGTTGTTGATCGAGCATTTGATCAACAAATTTTAACACATTTGTTCACACCCTTGAAAGGTGTTTAGCTAGAAACCGCATCAAATAATAACTTAAAATGAAGACACGAGATTGTGGTTTAAATAATTACATGTACATGTATTAAAATGTTCTATCTGAATCTAAACTGTATCTATCTGTTTCAGAGAGAAGTCCCCAAATGCAGCAGACATTCCTTTGCATGAGGATTTGTAGAACACTAAATAAAAAGTATTTTTGTGGTTAGTATTACCTTAAATGGAACCCTGGTATCTTTAGCCAATTATATTAACACATAATAAGTTTATTCAATGGTGTTACAATTGGAATTCCATAAATTGCGAATGATTAGTTGTTGGTAACAGTTTTAGTAGCAGTACAGTTAAAGATTATAATGATTAATTTGTAGACAATCACCGACCCTCCTTAAAATGATGACAACCCGCTTTTATAAAACCAACCCAACTTCAAGTATTGACCAGCCTGCATTCAAATTAAAACAATAGTCAAAGTTAAAAGCTACCCTAATACTTAAATTTGATAATAATTTTACAAATGCATGTAAAACAGTATGTAATTTTCTAATCTCTTACAACGACTGTGTGCGTTGAATATCGTCACGAGAAACACGTTAGTTTCAATATATTATCCCTTGCTTATGATACAAAAGGTGATACTAAGTGGCGACATACCAAATAGAAATACAGTTTGAATTATAACTACCAAGTACCAACACCCTTACAGTGTTGTCTGGGACCGATTTACTTTCCATTGTGATGTTCCTAGAGACTAAACACATCATTCGTTCAAATTTTTATGTAAGTGTTAAAAAATTGCACATTTGGGATCCCCATGTTTTTAGGAAAAAATCACAACTGTGAAAAGGGTAGTTTGCTTGTTTATGGATATATTTGGATCAAATTTGGAATGCTTTGTTCATCCTATAGACTACTATTAACATTTGATAAAAGAAACACTTTTCCCCTTCCCCGTATGGCAAACCTTAGTACTCGTAAAATCCAATGATGTTTAAATAAGGAATGAATATGACTAGTTCTGTAAATTGTTTAGTAGAAATAAAATGAGACAAGATGAGATGAAATGAATACAATTGGTCTGTAGGTTTGCTGCGCCGGGAGTATTTTAAAAGTTATGATTTTTAATGGTGTTACTATATAAAAATCTAATAAGGTTCGCGAACCTTATTAAACCTATCAACCGTATACTGTACTCGAATGAAATGTCTTGATGTAAAACTTTCCCGAAAATATGACATTTTCCACAAACCATCACAAGTCATTAGTTTTAACTCCGCCAAACAGTTTAATGCAAATAAACAAGAGGTTTTAATTGAGATAAGCAATAGGTACGATTGAGATTTGCCTATATAATCATCGTAAGTGTTCAGTTCTTTTAGCTAATATTTTCTTTAGCCAGAAAACAAACAAAAAATAACAACAGCTGATCAATGATCATTGTTAAACAATCCTTATATATAATTCTGTATTACCAAATTTTTACCAGAAAATTGTGGACGTCTGGTAAGTCGCAGAAACGTGGGAGGGGTCTTAAATTAAAGGTCTTGACCCCAGGGAATCGGGAAAAATAGCAGAATTCCCGTAAAGTTACCAGAATACGAGATATAACGTAAAATGTTCTCCATAAGAATAGCATTAGAAGCCATTTACTGCAGATTTTTGTTTACTTCAATACAGCTGATCCGTGATTTATCATTAAGCCAGTATGCAATATTAACATTTGGATTACTTATTTGCCAGTCAATTCTGCAATGTACTAACATGAAATAACCACATTGACTAAATAATTATTAACGATTCAAGATTAAATGAAAAACTTCTGCTTTGTTTTTATTTTAAAACATATGTTCTAGATTTATTCTAGACTTTCTTTATTTTAAATTTCAGATTTATTGTAGTGTTTAATCAATATTTAGTATGAAGTGGAATAACCTCAACGGCTACTCTTAGAAGATAACCTGGGAATAAATGTGGAATAGGTTCATACAGGAAATATATATTTGTTAATTAAGTAAGTACTATGACAAGTTCCAATGGGAGGAAAAACAATATTGTTTGGAGATTTTAAACAGGTACTGTCTGTTGCTCACAAAAAAGTTAAGAATCAGCCGATGATAAGGCCTAATTTGATAGAATATGTAACGTCAATCGCACCTTTAAGAGGAATACCACCACATAAACTTACACTAATTGTAGTTTTTTTTTTATGTTGATCAGAAAAATCTAGGGTTAAGTTTAGTCAATAGGATGCCTTTACTTTACACTAATGTTGTTAAACCTCAACAAGGAGTATAAACTTAGAAATATTAACTGGGTGTTAATTTAGCTGGTTTTATGTTTGCTGCCTTTAGCAGAGTTAAACCTGTTAAGTGATTTGAATGATTTGTTGAAAATAACATCAACAAAGGCAAACAAAGACAAACAACAAACTGTTTTTTACACAAAAGATATGGCGTACAGGGACATCTATTCTGACACTTAGATGTTTTTCTTAGTTTGTTTATAAATATTAGAATAATTTGTTTTATATTATTGAGCTTTTTAGGGATTTATGTCCCTACAAGCCACTAGTCTATCTAATATATAAAATTCTCGTGTCACAGTGTTTGTCTGCAAACTCCTCCGGAACGACTTCACCGATCGTTATGAAATTTGGTGTGTAAATTCTGTAGGTATGCGAATCGGACGTAAACTATTTCCCGTTTCGAAATTCTTAAAAGGGCTCCGCCCCAGTGGCTCTGGAGTTTCCCATGTTAACCTTATGAGAAATGGAATTAATGAATCTTAACAGCTGTTTCAATTAAACAAGTTGGTTCTGTTCTATGATGTTCAATAGCATTAAAGTTACAAGGATTACCAACAGGGTGCAGCACTATTATTTCTTTTACATTTATGACAACAGCTAATTTGCAACCAAAAGGTGAGTGAGCGTAGCGAACGAACTTCAACATGGAGGCGAGTGAGCGTAGCGAACGAGCTAACCTGGAGGCGAGTTAGCGTAGCGAACGAGCTCCAACCCAAAGGTAAGTGAGCGTAGCGAACGAACTTCAACCAGGACGTGATTGAGCGATGCGAACGAGATCATCTTGAAAATTAAACGTAACGGTACTTTCTTTCCATCGGTCTGTCTTAGGGGAAACCTATAACTTAGGCGATACGAAGTTCGCCGGGTCAGCTAGTCTATATATATAATTCTGTAAGACAAAATTTTTACCAGAAAATTGTGGACGTCTGGTAAGTCGCAGAAAAGTGGGAGAGGTCTTAAATTAAAGGTCTTGGCCCCAGGGACTCTGGAAAAATAGCAGGATTCCCATGAAAATACCAGAAAACGATATAAAACGTAAAATATCCACCATAAGAAATGCATGGGGACTGGTAAACGTCTGCATTCTATCAGCTGTTGCTTATTTATTTGCAATGTTTAAATTTATTCCGAAAGTCAATGTTGGTAAATAATGTTTCATAATGAATTGTGTTCATTTTTTTGTCTTCCGTTTTTATAATGAGTGACGTAACTAGACAGGGTAGGGGTAGACCTGCAAGACGTGGAAGAGTGTCCAGGAATTCAACAGACTTAAGAAATGCAAAAGAGAACGTCATGTAGGGCCTAACTGTGAAAGAAATCCAGAAGCTGTTTTACAACCTATCTTTAGAAGAACGCTGGAAAATGAGTTGACTTGTTTCTCACAATCTTGGTCCTATTAAAGCACTTGCATGCATTGTGGCGCATTTCACTTCGCAGAGGAGGCCACAAATGGACATTTCAACGCATGTTGCCACAATGGAAATGCCACAACCACAAGTAAATGACGAACTAAAAGAACTGTTTTTACATGATTTGAACTTCATAAAAAACATAAGGCAATACATCAGTGCAATGGCTTTTGCGTTGCTTTCCGCTACACAAAAATAGATTCCGGGAAATGGGCCTTACTGTTTAAAAATTCAGGGACAAATTATTAGATATATTCTGACTTTACTACCGCAAAATGGGGAGTTGCATTCATAATGATTAATAATAATTTTAACCTTTACATTTGGTTCTCAAAGTGGAAACTATTACAAAACAAATCTTCAATTTTAAACAAGAAAAGATGTGCAATGTTTGGCTGTATGATTTCAGCTCTGATTTGTCGTTCTCGGGGCTCAGGCCAGGCCGTGTACACGTTTCCATATGTTATGTTGTGTTATTGATTTAATCATTATTTTTTACAATTGTATTTCATTGGCACATCAGAAGAGACTAATATACGACTCCAACGGAAGGAAAACCAAGATATAAAACAAGAAACACTGTTAATTTTAAGTAACATAAAATTGATAATTTTAAAAACATATTTAGAATATTTGTCTTTTTATATATGGTTTTTTATTGTAGTCTAAATTAGGGGCTATGGCCCCTACAGGCCACTAGTTCAATATATTTTAATAATAAACATTTTCCCTTTCTGCTTCTTCTTGCTACAATGGGTTTTTCTTTTAACTTTGCATTAATTACACCCAAACAGTAAGATTTAGTAAACAATTGTAAGAGTTAGTCAATACGTTCCACATTATTCCCTTGAGGATTCTTGTCCCGTTGTGAATCACGGACAGAAAAACTACTTTACATAAAAACCTATAAAATAACGGTAAATCTGATTTTCACAAAACGGCTCTGACTGTTTTGGGCCAAATTTAGCATTATGGTCCTATTAACTAAATAAATCGGTAGAAGTGTGGGTCAGTTTGGTTATACAGTTTCTTTTTATTTATAAGTATACGTCATTGGTATTTGTTTACGTTTTTGTAAGGGCACGTTTGAGTTTGAACATAAAAGTGACAGTTTGAGTCAAAGATGCACCACGCCCTATTGTTGATGGTAGCTACCGTGACTGTTAGTGTGTGCAGCGGGTTGCATGCATCATGCACGCATGCATGCCTCATCGATCGTTACATGCACGATATAATGATTTTATTATGCACGGGAAGTGGAGACCTCACTGTACACCTACTTTTGTGTGAAACATGTATTTAGAGATGACGTTCAGTGTTTCACCACTTTCTTCCGTCAAATACGTAAGAAAACGTATTTGCTATAGTGCTCGCTTAGAAAGGCTAACGGTTCGATCCACATGAAAGACAGATGCTTTATGATGGCTCAAAACTGAACCCAGATGTGCTTGATCATATTGAGGGCCTGATCAACGGCTCTGGCTAAAGCAACGTCTGATCTTATTATCTAAATGAGTTCAAAGCCACTTTTTAAACAAGTAGCCCTCCCACGATTTTTACTTTTTCTTCCTACACATAGTATTTGGAGGGAGAAGTATTTTCAAAGAAAACGATTTTTATGAAGACTTTTTATAAAGACAACCCCCACTGCTATAAAAATTCGGTTCAAAAGCTATTGCGATTTTTACACATAAAATCATAGCTACTCCTACTGCTTACCTGATAAGGTGTTAGTTTATTGTTATTGTGATATTCAAAGTTACATATGATGATATAGCTTACATCTAGCTGTGCTTTATGTTTGGCTTCATAACAGTATTGCGAATTGGACGGAAATAAGCATATGTAGCCTTTCAACTGGCCTGGACCTTACACCATTGGCCGATTCCCAGGTAGACCTATAGTCAGGGGAAAAGTTCTCTCCGCAGTAAAAAATTGTACTCAACCAATACTAAACTTCATTTTTTTACTTTTCTTCATTTCAATCACGAATGTACGCTTTACAGTTTATACAAAGCAGACTGAGTTCTTTTAACCTTATCGACCTACAGATTCCCCACTCAATTTTCCCCCTATAAGACCCAAATCGTCACCGCCTCAATGTAATATAAGCCAGCAAAGTTGTGCACAGAGTAAATTGGTTTGTCGAGTCTGTCGACATTAGATAGGGGAGGAACACAAAGAAAATGGCGTTCTCAGACCAATTTCGTTATGAAGCCAACTTTTATTCCGTGTTTAATCCAGGGTAAGGTTGGCTAATAAGATCTCCTCTATCGACTTCTCGGTCAGAGTTCGTGTCATTTCGTCATGCGACTCTGTCTGGTAATTTAACCTGTATTAGATTTGTGGCGGGTGCCTTTGACGTCCAACGACAATAACTAGCTTGTCGTTTACGTTACGAAATGTAACATGAAGAACTACAGTAGAGTCAACTCGTTCATTACGGGATGTTTGTAGGATGCAAGGTATCTTATCTAGTTCTATTTAGCATTACTTATTATTCTATATTTAAACATCATGACATATTTTTCATTAACTCGATACAAGTTGTCACATGATGTAGTATGTATGTTTTACGTGTCAATCTGGTTTGATAGATAATTGATCAAAATTCTGTGGTGGATAGACTCTGAAAACAATCCGTTGTAGTATGCATAACTATAGTTAAAAATATCACCCCCATTTCTGTGATAAAACGGATTTTCTCTTTGGGAGGGAATAAGTAAATAATTAAACTTTTATTTGCGTTATTGACTGAAAGCTTTTTTAGGTTAAAATTTTTTAAATTTTAAATTTTTTTTAGGCGGACTTCGGGCCGAAGGCAGCGATGTCGTGGGTTCGGATCGTGGTCACTGCCGATAACATTTTATCAGTACAGTTCACCTTTGTACTGTACCGGCTCACTCCTTGCTTTGCTGTAAACGATCCACGCACGGGCGCTTCTATGTGGACGGGCAAATGCAAGGTTAAAAGAGGCCGCCAACCTCTTAAAAAAAATATATATATATATTCGCATTTTACGAGATGATGTCAATGTAATAGTCATCACTATTTGATACTTTGGTTAATTGTATTAATATGCCCAATCTCTAGGCATTAGTTTAGTGTAGGAAAAGATCATTATCATAGGCAATTATGGCGACAGGTAAAACTTAGGCCTACGTAGTTCCTAACTAGATTTTAATATATGATTTTAAATTTAAATATTTTAACTAATTATTAACATATAGAAGAAGTAGAAACAATCAAATTCCTGGGAATTATTATAGACCAAAATTTAAATTTCAACTCACATATATGTATGTAAATCACTTTTCCAAATTATTTTTATACTAAGAAGATTGTCTATGTTTTGTAGCTTGGACGCATTACTCACTGTATATCATTCGTTAATTATTTTCAACGTTAGATATGCAAGATCTATTATGGGGCTCAACTTCATCCAAAACTATTATATAATTATAATTTGAGAAAATTACAGATATTTTCTTCTAATTTCCAAAAAACTAAGTTTTATAAAAAACATCTTCATTACAATGAAAGAACTCTCTTAAAATTAAAAGAGTACAAAAAAAAATTAAAACAAATCCTTACTGAAGATCTGACCTATTCTATTGAAGAACTCAATAAAAAATGCATCCAAATTTTAAAATGAAATTATTAAGAGTGTAAATTAATACTAAACCTAAGTTAAAAATTAATTAAGTGTAATGTTGAAACAATGTATAATGTCAAGACAATAAAGTATTATTATTAAGACTAGTTTTAAGCTGAATTACGAGCCTGTGTCAATGTAGAACCAGCGTCGTAACTGCTCCCTGGTGCAACATATTGTAAATCTAATTGCATCCATTCTACAAGGAACCATCGGTTATCAACAGAACTGCCTTATTAACCGCATGAAAAGAAATTGTTACTCCATACACTTCCATAACTACGAAGGACACGTCATAAACATACTGAGCACGACAATTATGAGGGCTACGCGATATAGCCAAAGTCCGAAATGGCGAGTTGGCGAATGGTGGTCATGGTAGTATGGCGATGAGCCATAGTTGTCTGGAAGTCCTCTCGGTGGCCATTTTGTTTTAATTTAATATAGCGTCGTGTGATCATTGCACACGAGTCAAAAACCTGTCTCAAGTCTGTGCGCAAAATTGTAGTTTGTATCTGCATCAGGATTTTGTATCACAACGGAATCGTTAAAAAATGATGAAAAATGTAGGAGTGTTCCAGTTATAAACACCTCTGGCATAAATTATTGGACAATCCAAATGCGAAATACGATGTTGTTAACCATACTGTGTGAAAAAGTCTCTAATTTTATTATAGCCTATTTTACAGATTTTCTCGCACTCAAAATAAACTATACAGAATTTTAGTAACGTATAAGTATAGGTATTTCTTTATATTCAGTCGGGTTATAAGGTTTCCCCTTGTAAAGCGTTCTCAAGCTTTCATAATATGTACCCCACTGAATACACATAGTTTGCTTTAACTATATTCTTAAAATTTCAAATTAAACCCATAGTAACTGCCACTTGTAAATGCCAAAGTAAATGCACCCTGTCAAACGGCTTTAATTTGTCTCCCCTCCCATTATCGGGTTTTTAATTTATTGCCGTTACCACGCCACGTAAAAATCTGTTCAGCCTCTCTCGCCTTCTTATTCTCTCGTTTGGGTACGCCACTAAAGCAAGGTTAGGGTAGGAATTGTGAAAAATTATCCCTCAAGAGTTGAACAGCGTGAAATGACAAAGGGGTGGTCTGGTGTAGGAGTTTAATAAACAAGGCGTTTCGCCGCAGAATTATGTCTCCTTATCCTCAAAGGTCTTTCTTATCTTCGCCGAGATGAAAAATGTACACTTTTCCTCAGGACCTTTTCATCGCAAATTTTGTAATGATTAAAGTAAAAGTTTTATTTCATATTGTACTCGTATATGAGGTTCATTGTGGTATTGTCTCATGTTTGTTCATTGTGGAGACTGTTTAAGATCACGTACGACTTATGATCATATTTGATTATGGTTCCAGCTATAGGCTTTTTATTTCAAATTATAATTAAGTATTGAAGTGTACATGCTATGATTTCTTTAATCCGATGAAGTGTAAAGCGGGTGTCTTTGAGAATATATTTCCCAATAACATTCAATGTTGATACTGAAATAGACACTCCATCAACGAGAATCAGCTTTATCCGGATATTTTTCACTCATAACATAAATGAAGCTTTCTTACAATGTTATATTGTTAGAAATGCTAATTTTCCCTATAGGGGATATTCTCGCTACAGTAATTTTCCATGCTACGACAGTTGATTGGAGATACAAAGTAGATGTAGTTTTTAATATGTTGTCACTTTGGTTTGAGATAATATTAAGAAGCTGCTAATTAGAAAAAACCTGCACCTCGATTCAGCAGCATAGGCCTACTCGGTCGACTCAACTAAACTAGAATACACTCTAATTAAGTCCACAAGTTCATCTTGAAATTGGAATTTCTAATCTGTGGCATATTAAATACAAACTAAACAAGGGGGGGGGGTTACAAAGTAAATCAGTTTGAAATTCCCCAAAAATATCATTAATCCCACTCACAATTCACAACTCGAACCCTTCCTTACAAGTGTAAAGCATCGCTTCACATGATTGCGACCGCGCGGAATCTCTTCAACGCAATCAAGCCAGCCAAAACGGAGACGTTGCCTTTTTGTGGTCCACCATCTCCTAGAATAGAGATTCTTGTGCGATTCTTTCCAATTAATTACGTCTTCTTACCAGTGATTGCTGCGATACTCCGCATGTCCGACCGTTGGCCGCGTGGTTCGGATTCCACGCGACAAGCAGCCCTAGTTGGAGGCTATGTAGAGAGCGGAGAGCACTGGTTATGTGTAAGGAGAGTGGCAATTCTTTTATTGATCACAGAAGAGGTAATTCATTCCATTTACGTAAACCAAACATACAATAAAAATAAATAAATTATGCTACTAGTTTAAGTAAACCTGATGTACCATAGACCATTGATACTGCAAGTAGACATTCCATTCATAGAAAGTAAATACTATTGACTTTGGATACTGCAATTAGACATCCCATTTATGAGAACCAAATTACCCATTGAATTTAGATACTGCAAGTAGACATCTTATTTACGTGAACCAGATGTACCATTGAGTTAAGATTCTGCAAGGAGACATTTAATTTCCGTGAACTAGATTTAGCATTGACATTCGATACTGCATGTAGACATCCCATTTACGTGAAACAGATCTAGCATTTTCATTAAATACTGCAAATAGGCATACCATTTATGTCAATTAAACCATTGACTTTGGAAACTGCAGGTAAACATTCTCTTTATGTAAATCAAATGTACCATTGACTTTTGATTCGACATCCCATTGACTTTGGATAGTGCAAGTAGACATCCCATTTACGTAAAACATATGGAGCATTGGTTTTAGAAAATTATTGGATTAAAATGCTCCTTTCCTCAATATTTCAAGCAGACGATTGCATTGTTCGCCTGGTTAGTTTTAACGAAATAAGAAGAAATGTAGTAAATAATAGAACGCACTCATAAGGGATGGAAACACACCTTAAAATTGTCGTCATCTGCCTCATAGAGTGAAACTTTAAGCGTATATGTTCCATCTATGTTACAGGTAGGTTGACGACACATAACACTCACTTGCTGCTAGGACTAGGTTCTAACCGTTGTATCTTACTTTCCTCACCAAACAACAGTCCCCACAAAATCCTCTATCAAACTATACAAGCAAACTTACTCGACATAATGACAACGTCGACACGTGATGATGAGCCGGGGAAAAAAGAAAACTCCTTCCTAATTTGCATGTATAAGTAATCCCGGGGGTGCAGAAAGCTGTTCCTTCGAATCTCTCTGACTCCATTAATATTAATCCCAGTCTCGCGTGAGATGCTTTATTAAAAACTTATTCTCTCCAGATGGTAAAGTTTTCCTCCATATTTCACTTAACAAGAATTCATCTAGTCGATTTGACAGTGGAAGACTGTTTTTGCGATTGATGAAGACTGTTGCCGACATCTGTACCGAGGCTCGGATTGAGTTAATTTACACTCTGATAAATGAATACTTCTTATGTTCTGTTTCTTCCATTCAAAATTGTATATGAGCTAATTTAGCCAGACATAAATATCGAAAGTTTATTTACGAAGTAAAGCTAGTGCGGTTGATTGGTTGCAGCATTTTAATTGACTCGGCTTATTCAGGGAATGTCCAACGTATGGCGTACGTGTGAACCTTAATTCCTTGTTTTACAAGATTTTTTAGATTCTCGTATAGTGGTGTGGTTTTTTGTGACTGAGGTTTTAAATGTGATTTTTGTTTTGTTCGTTAGATTTAAACCATAAAATAACGAAAAACCCTAAATATCCTCAAAATCTTAAAAATAACTTTTCTGTGGTACATCTTACTTTGTTTGCCTTATTTAAAAGTAAAGATAGATGCACGAAGCACGTTTTTTGGGGCTGATTTATATGTTTGAATGTTTGATTTATAATTTAATTAGTTTTAATAATTGTGCAGTACGACGAAAAATATGGCACATTATTCGGGTCACTGTGCCTTTTTGGCCACATCGAACACATAATATTTACTCGCCTTTGGCTCGCTGGGGCCCCTAGCTGTTGGTTGTCATTGAGGAATTCAGGGTAAATTGCGCGCTATAAACAAATAGAAAAAGTATAAGAGTGTTTTATACAGAAATATTGGGGGTCCTATTTGGGGGGGGGTTGAATTTAGTAAAACTTGTGTAAGTATTCCTTGGCTATAAACGAAGACTAATAACTGAAAGATTTCCAGTACTCACAAAAGACAAAAGTTCAAGAACTGTTGGGGGTCCAATTATTATTAGTTGAGGAGGGGTACATATTTTAAAATGCTAAATTCATTATTAAATGAATTTAGCATTTTAAAATGAACATAAAAACATATAGTATAAATTATTATACTATATGTTTTTATGTTTCGGCCACATCGAGCACATAATATTAATTTATACTATGTGCTCTATGTTTCGGCCACATCGAACACGTAATATTATTTACCTAACCCGCCATGTTAAACTTCCCTATCCCAAGCGTGATGTATACAACTTCCTTACTTCTCGAGTGATGTAAAGTTTAAAAAAACTCACTCGGTGATGTAATGAAACCCATTTAAATAACATTGATTGCTTAACTTAAAAAAATATACCTCTATGGAGGCATCGACGTTCAACGCTAGAAATCAGCTTTGCGCTTGAATGTTATTGTTATGCTTTAAAGTATTTTCCTAACCTAGCTTTTGTTTGTAAAGGAACGTTACTGTTTGACGATGAGTGAAATGGATAATTGAAAATATTGTACATAAACCCATGTATATTTTCGGTCAGGTAAAATCTTGTACGTTACACGTTGCGCAAGAGCGTGTTTACATCTCTTAGGTGAATTATGCAACTCGCTTCCGCTCGTTGCACAACATTCACCTGCGTGATGTAAAAACGCTCTTACTACACTTGTAATGTAAATAGCTATTACACTATGTGCTCTTATGTTTCGGCCACATCGAGCACATAATATTAATTTATACTATGTGCTCTATGTTTCGGCCACATCGAACACGTAATATTATTTATACTATGTGCTCTTATGTTTCGGCCACATCGAGCACATAATAATAATTTATACTATGAAATCTCATGTTTCGGCCATTGCTCATTTTCCGACCCTTAGTCGACAATTCACTTTAGTCCCTAGCAATCCATAGACTTTTGTTTTTTTACATATTTTTCGAATATTTAATTTTTCACAATACTTTTAAAATCTCAAATCCAGATTCTAATCTAAAAATTTTCAGCAACCACAAAATCATGTACACATCGCTGCTGATAAATCTATAGGAAACCCTTGGGAAATTATATTCATGGATAGATGCTAAAAATTAAAATACATTCTCTCTATTTTCACAATCGGCGAGGGGCAAACTGGTCTAGTGGTTAGAGCGTGGGCTTCGGAGTAATTCAATCATTCAATCAGCAATCGGCTTAGTTCTATGTGATAATGCCGCGACCACTAGGCATAATCTATGTGAAGACGGTAGCTTGGCTGGAGCCTAGCGCGGAGGTTAGCGCGGAGCCTAGCGTGGAGCCTAGCGTGGAGCCTAGCGCGGAGCCTAGCGCGGAGGTTAGCGCGGAGCCTAACGCGGAGGTTAGCGCGGAGGTTAGCGCGGAGGTTAGCGCGGAGGTTAGCGCGGAGGTTAGTTGCAGTTTTGAGGTCGTGTTACAGGCGTTGTCGACACCAACGATGCCAGGTTGAGGGTTGAGGCAGACTTGTTAATGAACAACATGTACCTGTCGACCTGTCAACTCACCTTCGCCTGACAACAACTTATTTTACAACCCTCTCTATAATGAATATGTTTCCTCCCGACACGAGCATATTTCGGACGTAGCCCTTCTACCCTTCTACTTTGCATCACGAAAAATCTTGTATAAGTAAATGGTTGTTGCACAATGAAGTTATAAAATGTTATTGGCTGTAATCGATTGTATGGGTGATGCGCTTAAATGGTGATTGCGTCTAAATATATATACAGTACCATGAAACGTGTATATATTGATTACTATACGATGGGGAAATCATAAATCACCAAAACATGTCTAAGGTCTTTAATTCTTTTGACTTATTTACAGTATACGTGTAGGAAGTGTTGGGCTGCGTGTTTGATGATTCGTATATTACACAAACACGTAAGTCGCGGATCAAGAAGCTGTCATGTAAACATATATAGTGGTAATTATTTTATAAGAAATGTGTCTACATTGACGTGATGGGTGTGAATGCAACTACGAGCAAAGGACGTTCACTAACAAAGCCAAGTAATTGTAAAACAATGTAACCAATTGTCAATGAATTATCAAGTATTATTACTTCAATATGATATTTCACGTTAAGACACAATTTTGTTTATTACGTTAGTTGTATGCCATTTTGTGTGTGACCTATTAGTACTAGTACTGTGTACAGTTAAAACCCAATGAAACTTGTATCAAGGTTTTCCCTTGAGAACGTAACGTAATCATCTTAAACAATTAAACGTGAAAGTCATTTCACAATTACAAACTTTACTTTAAAATTATTAATTTGATTACTCAACTTTTAAAAAGTCTTTTACAGATGTCTTTCACTAGGTGGGATGGGCAATAGCATTTTCCCGATTACGCTTTAAGGTTTCTTAGACCCAGACTGAGCGTGGTATAGAATTCTCTAGAAAGACTTGAAAATCAAGAAGGTTTAAAACAATAAACCGAGTTCGAAATTGAATCTAAAGACGCTGGATAATCCGGCACTGTAGGTGTTCGGTTTATAAATACCCCGGAGACGAATCAATTAAGACGCTGTTATCACTGTCCGGACGAACGCGATTTCAATTAACGAATTATAATCAAATTAGCAGAATCCGTTTTAATCCGGAGAAACTGATAATTGAATCCGAGTGTAATATTGTATTCCATTAGAGGCAGTCCGTTCGTAATACGCTACAATAATAACAATAATTAAAGGATTTTAATCAAGTTAAAATATTCCGCCATCTTGACAACTCTCGGGGGAAAGACAAAGACGATCCTAATTAGTGATGGAAAGAATAATAACAGACGACAGAAGACGTTTTTCTTTGCATTAAACCGACATAATTAGCTCTTCTGTCTCCCTAGTCCTGAGTTTTGAACTTGCATACAACATCGCCTGCCCATTACGAAAATACCTGATCCTTTCAATCTCTTTATTGAAATAAGATGTAAATTCGGTTTTGTTTGTCAACAAGTACGATTCTTCTTTGGTTAAAACTTTTATTTTTAAGTTTGATATGAACCCTTAATTAGTAAACTTTGAAAAACGTAAATGATTGAAGCAAAATGGTTGCGAACTCGCCTCTGGTTTACAGAGATTTGTCACTGACTGGGTGTTTGGTGATGTTACCTTCGAGGCATCATCAGTGAGTGGGTAAGGGCGGTAAGGGGACTTTGTTATCTTATTATAGGATAGCCTTATAATATGATTGAGGACTCGTATAGCTTTGTTACTCACTACCAGCCTGTTTCTTTACCCAGATAGCTATTTTACGTATGAAGTTTAACGTTGAGTTAAACTACATACATCGACGGGGATAGCTGGCCGTATTATAGGATAGCCTTATAATATGATTGAGGACTCGTATAGCTTTGTTACTCACTACCAGCCTGTTTCTTTACCCAGATAGCTGTTTTACGTATGAAGTTTAACGTTGAGTTAAACTACATACATCGACGGGGATAGCTGGCCGTATTATAGGATAGCCTTATAATATGATTGAGGACTCGTATAGCTTTGTTACTCACTACCAGCCCGTTTCTTTGCCCAGATAGCTATTTTACGTATGAAGTTTAACTTTGAGTTAAACTACATACATCGACGGGGATAGCTGGCCTTATTATAGGATAGCCTTATAATATGATTGAGGACTCTTATAGCTTTGTTACTCACTACCAGCCTGTTTCTTTACCCAGATAGCTGTTTTACGTATGAAGTTTAACTTTGAGTTAAACTAGATACATCGACGGGGATAGCTGGCCGTATTATAGGATAGCCTTATAATATGATTGAGGACTCGTATAGCTTTGTTACTCACTACCAGCCTGTTTCTTTACCCAGATAGCTGTTTTACGTATGAAGTTTAACGTTGAGTTAAACTACATACATCGACGGGGATAGCTGGCCGTATTATAGGATAGCCTTATAATATGATTGAGGACTCGTATAGCTTTGTTACTCACTACCAGCCCGTTTCTTTACCCAGATAGCTATTTTACGTATGAAGTTTAACGTTGAGTTAAACTACATACATCGACGGGGATAGCTGGCCGTATTATAGGATAGCCTTATAATATGATTGAGGACTCGTATAGCTTTGTTACTCACTACCAGCCCGTTTCTTTGCCCAGATAGCTATTTTACGTATGAAGTTTAACTTTGAGTTAAACTACATACATCGACGGGGGTAGCTGGCCCTATTGATAGCCTTATATATGATTGAGAACCCGTATAGCTTTGTTACTCACTACCAGCCTGTTTCTTTAGCCAGATAGCTATTTTACGTATGAAGTCTAACGTTGAGTTAAACTACATACATCGACGGGGGTAGCTGGCCTTATTATAGGATAGCCTTATAATATGATTGAGGACTCGTATAGCTTTGTTACTCACTACCAGCCTGTTTCTTTAGCCAGATAGCTATTTTACGTATGAAGTTTAACGTTGAGTTAAACTACATATATCGACGGGGTAGCTGGCCTTATTATAGGATAGCCTTATAATATGATTGAGGACTCGTATAGCTTTGTTACTCACTACCAGCCTGTTTCTTTACCCAGATAGGTAGCTATTTTACGTATGAAGTTTAACGTTGAGTTAAACTACATACATCGACGGGGGTAGCTGGCCTTATTATAGGATAGCCTTATAATATGATTGAGGACTCGTATAGCTTTGTTACTCACTACCAGCCTGTTTCTTTAGCCAGATAGCTATTTTACGTATGAAGTTTAACGTTGAGTTAAACTACATACATCGACGGGGGTAGCTGGCCTTATTATAGGATAGCCTTATAATATGATTGAGGACTCGTATAGCTTTGTTACTCACTACCAGCCCGTTTCTTTACCCAGATAGCTATTTTACGTATGAAGTTTAACGTTGAGTTAAACTACATACATCGACGGGGTAGCTGGCCTTATTATAGGATAGCCTTATAATATGATCGAGGACTCGTATAGCTTTGTTACTCACTACCAGCCTGTTTCTTTGCCCAGATAGCTGTTTTTTTTTAAGTTTAACGTTGAGTTAAACTACATACATCGACGGGGGTAGCTGGCCTTATTATAGGTTAGCCTTATAATATGATTGAGGACTCGTATAGCTTTGTTACTCACTACCAGCCTGTTTCTTTAGCCAGATAGCTATTTTACGTATGAAGTTTAACGTTGAGTTAAACTACATACATCGACGGGGGTAGCTGGCCTTATTATAGGATAGCCTTATAATATGATTGAGGACTCGTATAGCTTTGTTACTCACTACCAGCCCGTTTCTTTACCCAGATAGCTATTTTACGTATGAAGTTTAACGTTGAGTTAAACTACATACATCGACGGGGTAGCTGGCCTTATTATAGGATAGCCTTATAATATGATCGAGGACTCGTATAGCTTTGTTACTCACTACCAGCCCGTTTCTTTGCCCAGATAGCTATTTTACGTATGAAGTTTAACTTTGAGTTAAACTACATACATCGACGGGGGTAGCTGGCCTTATTATAGGTTAGCCTTATAATATGATCGAGGACTCGTATAGCTTTGTTACTCACTACCAGCCTGTTTCTTTACCCAGATAGCTGTTTTTTTTTTAAGTTTAACGTTGAGTTAAACTACATACATCGACGGGGGTAGCTGGCCTTATTATAGGTTAGCCTTATAATATGATTGAGGACTCGTATAGCTTTGTTACTCACTACCAGCCTGTTTCTTTAACCAGATAGCTGTTTTTATGAAGTTTAACGTTGAGTTAAACTACATACATCGACGGGGGTAGCTGGCCTTATTATAGGATAGCCTTATAATATGATTGAGGACTCGTATAGCTTTGTTACTCACTACCAGCCTGTTTCTTTACCCAGATAGCTGTTTTACGTATGAAGTTTAACGTTGAGTTAAACCATAGATAAAAGAAGTATAGACAAGTATAGACAAAGGAAGTATATGTCTACTTGTTTTAATCTATGGTTAAACTACATACATCGACGGGGGTAGCTGGCCTTATTATAGGGTAGCCTTATAATATGATTGAGGACTCGTATAGCTTTGTTACTCACTACCAGCCTGTTTCTTTAACCAGATAGCTGTTTTTATAAAGTTTAACGTTGAGTTAAACTACATACATCGACGGGGGTAGCTGGCCTTATTATAGGATAGCCTTATAATATGATCGAGGACTCGTATAGCTTTGTTACTCACTACCAGCCTGTTTCTTTACCCAGATAGCTATTTTACGTATGAAGTTTAACGTTGAGTTAAGCTACATACATCGACGGGGGTAGCTGGCCTTATTATAGGATAGCCTTATAATATGATTGAGGACTCGTATAGCTTTGTTACTCACTACCAGCCTGTTTCTTTAACCAGATAGCTGTTTTTATAAAGTTTAACGTTGAGTTAAACTACATACATCGACGGGGGTAGCTGGCCTTATTATAGGATAGCCTTATAATATGATCGAGGACTCGTATAGCTTTGTTACTCACTACCAGCCTGTTTCTTTACCCAGATAGCTGTTTTTTTTAAGTTTAACGTTGAGTTAAACTACATACATCGACGGGGGTAGCTGGCCTTATTATAGGTTAGCCTTATAATATGATTGAGGACTCGTATAGCTTTGTTACTCACTACCAGCCTGTTTCTTTAACCAGATAGCTGTTTTTATGAAGTTTAACGTTGAGTTAAACTACATACATCGACGGGGGTAGCTGGCCTTATTATAGGATAGCCTTATAATATGATTGAGGACTCGTATAGCTTTGTTACTCACTACCAGCCTGTTTCTTTACCCAGATAGCTGTTTTACGTATGAAGTTTAACGTTGAGTTAAACCATAGATAAAAGAAGTATAGACAAGTATAGACAAAGGAAGTATATGTCTACTTGTTTTAATCTATGGTTAAACTACATACATCGACGGGGGTAGCTGGCCTTAGTTCCGATCCCCCAAAAACCTTCTAACGTTCTTTTTAGGGTTGAACCGAAGGCCTTTTGATTATCGGGAGAACACTTCTATATAACTACCATGCTACCACAGAAAACATACTACTATAGTAGTATAGTACTACTATAGTAGTATGTTTTCTGTGATGCTACCTAACTGCCCAGCTATTCACATAATTATCTTTACATTACCTCTCCTAAAATATTGAGCTATTATACATTTGTACTTGTTCGCGTCGAAGTGTTCGAGTGCTTGTCAAACTAATTATCGTACAATTCTCTACTCGCCTCCGATGTGTGAGTGAACGCAGATATGGTCGTCCGTTGCACCTCCTAATGGACAACTGTTTGTTTCCCGTCCGTTTTTTCAAGTTTCCGTCCATTTCCACTATCTTGTTCTACCACCGGCCTAGAACACACTTCCTTCGGTTTACATCTTGGCATCGTTTTAATTGGCAAACCCGTTTCTTCAGGGTTTATATGCATTTTCCTTATTTGAAAGAAGTGACGAGTATAGTCGACTCTTATGCATTTCGTCATACGCAAACTCCTCCCAAACGGCTGAAACAATAGTTTTAGTGAGTGCCAAAACCTTTATGGCGTCAAAAATTCTTCCAGGAATCCGCCCCACGAGGTCTCAAAGTTTCAATGTAACCATTATGGAATCTGTTATCAGTAGCCAAAATGGTAGAAACCAAAACTATTTTGGATTTACGATATCACTAGATGTAACTTTACCGCTTTGTCAGAGTTGATTTAGGAATGTAAATGTAGTTATATGAAAAGACATATAAAGTTATCCACTTTGTTTTGGTCTTCCTTTCTCTGGGGAAGAATGTACCTATTACACCATGTATGTGTTATGTGTCTATATGTACACCGACAATAATTATATCCACTTGTAGCTAAAATATCAATGAAGCTTGATAATGAGGGTCAATGACAACATAATGCCCTGTACTACACAGTTTGTGCACGCCTATTCGAACACCACCCAACACAAAACCAAAGTCGGGATACAGGTTCACATCAAAAACACAAGTTGTTTATTTTACCAAATAAAGTATATAATGATGATGTACGAATTACTGTTGTACCTTTTCAACAAAATACAATGTTGTACCACCTTCGTGATTTGATGTATAGTCCGTTTCCGGTCGTGGTACAGGCCTACGCCAAAAACAAAAGGTTTACTAGGTGCTGGAGTGGAGTGCTCTCCTAACAATCAAAAGGTCACTGGTTTGATCTAGAGAAAATTTGGTAACTTTTTATTGTTTGAAACTTAACCCAGCTTTCCCTGATCATTGGGCTTTAAATAAATGCTCCAGCTAATGAAACAGCTGATCTTAGTCAGTAACAAAACTACACAGGTCATCACACACCTTTCTACACTCACCTTCACTCATATTTGGGTTAAAATACGCATCTAGGTGGCGTCCCCATCTCAATTGCTGATGAAAATGCATTGTTCTACGTAGATGAGAAAGCCGATCTACCAGCATCAATATTTAATGAAGAGATCTATGTCTCCCTGTTAAGAATAAGTACACGGATACTCATTTTTTGGCCTTATAAACATAGGCTAGAATACATAGCTCAGAAATTACAGTCTTTGCTAAATAGATTCTAATTGAAATAAAAATGAAAAATTATTCAGTTTTTTTATAGCCGTAGGGACCAAGAAATAATATGTTAAAGCCATTACGTCTTATTTCATCGTGGACCTCTCAGCGTTTGTTATCAAACAATTTCTTGTTCAGTAGTTGTGTTCTTCTACTGGACTTTACTGGGCGTGTTTTTTCGAAGCTATTTGAGTTTTCATAATAAAACACCATAGTAATTTGTTGTTTATTTTCAGCGTTTTCTTATCAATTATTTCAATTATCAATCATTAAGATGGGGACGAGGTGCGTATTTTAACCCAAATATGAGTGAAGGATGAGTGTAGAATGGTGTGAGATGATCTGTGTAGCTTTGTTACTGGCTACGATCAGCTGTTTCATTAGCCAGGATAATTTATTTAAAGCCCAATGATCAGGAACAGCTGGGTCCAGTTTCGAATCATCAAAAAGCTACTGACTTAAATATTGAAACGCGCATTTTAGTCGATACATTAAATATCAGTTTGTTTACAAATAATATTAATCATCCGGTTTTCTACATATTGTAGATGTTGAACCTGACTTTTGTGTAGGCCTGTAAAATTAAACAAAGCCCCTGTATCACAACTGAAAACAGTAAGTCCACGTGGATGTTACACATAATCAGTTTCCACACTATTCGCTAACTAAAACCAAATAACTATAATGTACCTGGTGAGTCAGTAAAATAAAAAAAAAACAACCTTATACATTTTTGCTGGATAACATTTCCTTTCTTTTACATGGCAAACTATTTGTAAAAACTGGATGTAACCTATTTTGAAATTTAAATTAAAGTAATTAAAGCCAGTAACATAGTAGGGAAACACCCAGCGACATCAGCAGACTAACTTATGATCTATATCCAAACCCGTTAGTGCAACATTGCAAGAGGTTTATAATTTGAACACGGCTACATTGTAATGGAACAAAGTTTATCACCAGACAAAGGCGTATCGCGATCGCAGAATGCACATATCTGATTAACACGTTGCACGGTCCGCGTTCCCTCTTATCTCAGATATCTGTGATCGCAAATGTGGATTTATGAGAGAAACACCCCGCTTGATTGCCGTGTACTGTTACTATTGTAAATTGCTTCTAAGTGATGATAAATATTGGTGGAATGTGGAATATTCTTGTCCGCACCGCGCACCTGCTTGTTACATACAGGTGTTTGTTTACAGTGTTAAGCTAATTTATATTGTGTACAATAGTGTAAGTTGTAAGTTAGTAAACAGTAGTAGGTGACCAAATGTCCCAGTAATCTGTGGCAACAGTTATTTTCACATTTACCTTATAAATTAAATGATTGAGGTAAATGTTGTAAACCCAATTTCAACTCATGGTGAAAAAGGGATGTTACTGAGGAGATCCATGTTGTATTAAATATATAGCTGGCTTTAAAATTTATAAAAACAACAAATTATAACCTTATCTCCATTATCAGTATAGTTATTAAATAACTAAGTTCTAATTATTTAAACATTTATATTATTACAATTGAAAATGGAAATATAATTATTAGGTTTAAGCTTGGTAGAAAAATTAATTATATATTTCTCTACATTCACTTCTTTCAATAATCATCAACTAACTTACACCAATTGAATCTTTTTACCTATATAGTGGAGAAATCAATCAATATCATCTTGTCTGTAAAATTTCCACAGTATTAAAACTGGTTGGTATTCCGTTGGTTACTTTAATCAATGCATACTGCCTTGGGCATTCCGGGTAATTTTCTTGTTTATCTTGCATTCAAACTCAGAAGTGATATTGCCACAGTATTGTATCCGTACTGGTCTTTCGCCTTCAACTGTTCAGACCACATCCACCAAACAACACTGTGCTGTAGAGGTATCACAGTGTTTGCAGGCTCCAGGCCCCCTTGCCTTCAACTGCTCAGACCACATCCACCAAACAACACTGTGCTGTAGAGGTATCACAGTGTTTGGAGGCTCCAGGCCTCTTCGCCTTCAACTGCTCAGACCACATCCACCAAACAACACTGTGCTGTAGAGGTATCACAGTGTTTGCAGGCTCCAGGCCCCCTTGCCTTCAACTGCTCAGACCACATCCACCAAACAACACTGTGCTGTAGAGGTATCACAGTGTTTGGAGGCTCCAGGCCTCTTCGCCTTCAACTGCTCAGACCACATCCACCAAACAACACTGTGCTGTAGAGGTATCACAGTGTTTGCAGGCTCCAGGCCCCCTTGCCTTCAACTGCTCAGACCACATCCACCAAACAACACTGTGCTGTAGAGGTATCACAGTGTTTGCAGGCTCCAGGCCCCCTTGCCTTCAACTGTTCAGACCACATCCACCAAACAACACTGTGCTGTAGAGGTATCACAGTGTTTGCAGGCTCCAGGCCCCCTTGCCTTCAACTGCTCAGACCACATCCATCAAACAACACTGTGCTGTAGAGGTATCACAGTGTTTGCAGGCTCCAGGCCCCCTTGCCTTCAACTGTTTAGACCACATCCACCAAACAACACTGTGCTGTAGAGGTATCACAGTGTTTGTAGGCTCCAGGCCCCCTTGCCTTCAACTGTTCAGACCACATCCACCAAACAACACTGTGCTGTAGAGGTATCACAGTGTTTGCAGGCTCCAGGCCTCCTTGTCTTCAACTGCTCAAACCACATCCACCAAATAACACTGTGCTGTAGAGGTATCACAGTGTTTGCAGGCTCCAGGCCTCCTTGTCTTCAACTGCTCAGACCACATCCACCAAATAACACTGTGCTGTAGAGGTATCACAGTGTTTGCAGGCTCCAGGCCCCCTTGCCTTCAACTGTTCAGACCACATCCACCAAACAACACTGTGCTGTAGAGGTATTACAGTGTTTGCAGGCTCCAGGCCTCCTTGTCTTCAACTGCTCAGACCACATCCACCAAATAACACTGTGCTGTAGAGGTATCACAGTTTTTGCAGGCTCCAGGCCTCCTTGCCTTCAACTGCTCAGACCACATCCACCAAACAACACTGTGCTGTAGAGGTATCACAGTGTTTGCAGGCTCCAGGCCTCCTTGTCTTCAACTGCTCAGACCACATCCACCAAATAACACTGTGCTGTAGAGGTATCACAGTGTTTGCAGGCTCCAGGCCCCCTTGCCTTCAACTGCTCAGACCACATCCATCAAACAACACTGTGCTGTAGAGGTATCACAGTGTTTGCAGGCTCCAGGCCCCCTTGCCTTCAACTGTTCAGACCACATCCACCAAACAACACTGTGCTGTAGAGGTATCACAGTGTTTGCAGGCTCCAGGCCTCCTTGTCTTCAACTGCTCAGACCACATCCACCAAATAACACTGTGCTGCAGAGGTATCTCAGTGTTTGCAGGCTCCAGGCCTCCTTGTCTTCAACTGTTCAGACCGAAAAAATAACGTCAACAAAAGCAAACAAAGACAAACAAACAACTTTTTTTACACAAAAGATATGGTGTGCATGGATATCTATTCTGACACATAGAAAAAAATAGTTCTGAATTTGTTTAAATATTACAATAATTTGTTTTACATTTGAGCTTTTTAGGGACTTATGTCCCTACAAGCACAGATAATATAACCCCTACTAGGGGTTATATTAACAATATAACAATATTACCCTAGTAGGGGTTATATTATCTGTGCTACAAGCCACTAGTCATTTTTAACACTAGCAGAGTACCCGTCCTTCGTACGGGATTGGCATAAAGTATAAAATGCTTATTGCAGTTATACTTAAGCTTTGAGTTTGCAACGGGAGAGGACACAATTTGATAAAATTTGCTTCTTTAAATTTACGACATACTATAGTATTACACATCTCTCATAATATTCTACCACTTCACCTAAACAATAGAGAAAAATAAATTATTAAAGATTCGTAAAATATCACAAACTAGCAGAGTACCCGTCCTTCGTACGGGGTTGGCATATAAGTGTAAAATGTTTATTGCAGTCATACTCAAGCTTTGTGTTTGCAATGGGGGACGACACGGTTTGATAAAATTTGGTTCTTGAAGTTTACGGTATGCTATATTATAACACATTTACCATAGCCATAATGCTCTACTACTGCACCTAAACAATAGAAAACAAATTATCAAACCTTTGCACAATATCACAAATGATTCATTAAATGGTCATATAGGCCTAAAAATAACTGTAAACAATCCTACTTTGATAGTTCTCATTGCGTATCACAGCTTTTGTTGCTGCTTAGTTCAATTAGCTATTGTCAAAAATTAAAACAAAAAAATGGCCTAATCGTGTTGTACCATGTACCTAGTTGGTAAACCTTATTACGTTTTAATGCTATTGCATATCATAGAACCAACTTGTTTAGTTGAAACAGCTGACTAAATTCTTTAATTCCTTTTAAATGTGATTACTCATAAGGTTAACATAGGGATCCATAGAGCCACTGGAAGAGAATAGGCTTATATGTTAATCGAGAATGTGAGCTATCATTATGCCAAATTTCAGCCAAATCCGTCCAGTAGTTAAAGCGTGATTGAACTTCAAACAAACAAACAAACAAACAAACACACAAACTTTCACATTTATAATATTAGTATGATATGATAAGTCATTAAATTAAAAACATAAAAGTAACTGTAAACAATCCTACTTTGACAGTCCTTATAGCAAATCATAGTTTTTTGTTGTTGCTTAGTTCAAATTAGCTGTTTCCATAAAGTACCTGGGGACTGAGCTTTGCTCGGGGAACTTTATCACTACACTATACTTTAAGAGTATTCTTTCTTTGGCCAAAGTAAATCTATCCCAAAAATATTAATTTGCGGCCAATTTTTTCTTGGCATCAATTTAACTTCTATTAAAATAATAATATCATAGTTTATTGAAATGATGAGATAGTAGAGTTGTTTTAACAATTAGTTTGGTTCCCCTAAACGGCCAAAACTATAGAAAATACCCAGTATTTTTCACGCTGAATTCGAAAAAGGCTATCAGCAGTAAGAAAATCTTCTCACCTTCCTTCCTTTGAAGTATTAGTCACTGCAAGAACTTGGACCGAAACCTTTAATTTACCCTTAATTTTTTAAATGTAATAAGTTAAAACTTTCCGGACACTCAGGACTCTTTCCAACTGAAAACGATTAAATTTTTTATTTAGCAAGAAGATCTCATTAAAGAGACAAATTATAATCAAATTTGTATTAGTATACCTATTCAATTTTTTCTATAAACAATATTTACAAGCAAATGTTGGTTAACTTAGGTGTTGGCTGTTTTAAGAACAAAATTAATCTCTTGAAATTTTATAAATATACACGTCACATTTACAAATTTGTTGTACATTTTACGAATTTGTTTAGTTAAATGTCATTCTGTCGACATTTGTCGACAGGTGACACGCTACGGACACGACACATGCTGATCATGCTAATCCAACCTTTAACCAACTTAGCTGCAATTCATAACCTATCAAATGCATTTGCCACACCTAGCTTATGGTGTATCTATACCATTATATCATTGTATATAAGCTTGGCCTCCTTGGATAAAGCCATGAATAGGCATAGTATGGTAACAAATTAGGTTTCTGCGAGAACCGCAGTTAAAATCTGTGATAAATTCAAACCCAATGATAGATAATATGTAAAAAATAACCCTCTATTAATTAGTCACAGTATAAACCTTAAAAAAAAAAAAAAATTTAAGCTTTAAATTTAAATTACCTTATGTTACACGCTTTCATAGAACAAATTGTCCTAATAACAACACTGTTATGGTGCATATGGCATATAATTAATGAAAATATTGATTGACATCAAATCAAGAGTTAAGTATTTATTTTATTTATTCAAAAGACACTTTAGGATTGGTTAATGAGTAGTTTTAACCTTGAAGAATCTTTTGCAGCCCTTGATTGAGGTTTCCATTGAAAACTATTTCCTGGATATTTCGTTTTTGGTTTAGCTTGGTTTAGTTGTATTACTTAGGCCTATTCACACAAAAATGTAGGTAGCCTAGCCTAGTTTAGGAGAAAAACCCATGACACTTAAAGTCATCACACTCTTGTGCATGCATACAATACTCAATGCTATAGATAATATAGGCTATAATACTTAAGGATATATATGCCAATCTCGTACGAGGGACTACGGGGGTACTCTGCTAGTTTATAATATTATAATATTATAGTAAGATGTATCAGATACTGTATGCTGCAATATTGTCTTGTGCCTAAATTCGAAAAAATAATTGTGCACTATGAAAATCGCAATTTCCAACATTCCGAATAATTTCGTCTGTTTATATTTATTTCCTCGTGAACAGTGCTATCAGTGTCCGTAGCAAGCGAGGGCGAGGGAGTTACTGTAACAAGAAAGCTTTGTTTTGCAAGGAGGGAAAGATTCTGCACAGTCATCAGTAAATAAGCCACACATAAAACCTCGATTGTCAAAACTGGTCGGACTTGTTCTTTATACGAGAGACCGATACACTCGCCTTCCTTCTAAATGTCAAGGGAAATATATCGTATAAATCTTGGGATGTCTAGGGAATATTTTTATAAAAGTATATAGTATAGAGCGTGTACTTTTTGTTAAGATTTTTGGGGACATTTTTGTTTTGAGACTGGGACGGGTGGCGTCGTCCTGTAATCCAGCTACTAGGAGGTCACGAATTGTGGATATTTATAGGCATACACTGTGGATGCGATACTCCCTGGTATGGATTAACGTCCGCACGAGTGAGTACTACGACTATCCGCAGTACTACCCTGATAATTAGACCAATTCGTATATACCAAGTAAAAAGTTTGGTTCAGATTCCACTATAAACTGTAGGTCCTTTAGTTGCCATTAGCTGTATGGGCTATTAATTAACAGCTGTGTCTAAGAAATGTCGGCCTTAGCCACTAACAAGATTACAAGATCGCGCCACTCATCCTACACTCATCTCCATTCATACTTGGCTTAAAATACCAACTTTGTATGGTTGCCATTTAATAAGAAAGTATTAAAGTATTAAAAGTTTAGGTTTAATAAGTAACCTCTTCTAAATACAGATGATTTGGTAGTTGGCCATCTCAGTTTTAGTGCTCGTATCATCTTGTCTTTGCATTCCAATTATTATTGTTAATGTTACTCCTTGTCATTATTGTTACTTTTGTTTTTAGCGAATTTCCCTTATAGGGAATAAGCTATTACCGTAGTACTCATGGTAAGACCTGGACCCAAGACCGAATTACTTTTTCGTTTTGAGGTCCCTAGAGGCCAAAAACAAAATCCGTTCAAATTCATATATTATATGTGTGTGTGTGTGTCCGTTGGCGCAAAATTCATCCGATTTTGATGAAATTTAGTACAAACGTGCAAACCTACGTTTATTCGAATGAGATCACAAACCAGCATGATCGGACTATGGGTACAGGGGTTTATTGGGTGTTTTGGTAAAAATTAGTTTTTCCCATTTTTGACCCAAAAACATAAAATGTTCCAACTTCTTTCCTAACCATTTTGTAGAGTTAAAAAATAAATAATTTAGTATAATGAAGCGTTATTTTATTATGCGCCTAATGGCTACGGAGAAAGTTCCAAAAATTTTAAAATTTAAAATTCATATGTTATTCTTGTGGAGAAAATCGTAAACAGTTGTAGTTTGCTTGTATATGAGCATATTTTGATCAAATTTGGAAGTTGCATTCATTTCATACTAAACTATTAACATTTTACAAAAAAAAAAAAAACACATTTTTACTCTCCCTGTTGCAGCAAACCTAAGTACTCGTTAAACTAATGCTATTTAAGTAGGGAACCAATGATATTTTTAAGATTTGTTATTTTAGTAAATCCAATCAGGCAAATTGAAATTCGCTTAGTCTGCAGGTTTTCTGCGGCGGGGGTATTATTGTTCTTGTTATTGTTACATTGTTACTTAGGTTAATGTTATTATTTATATAGAACTAATTTATTACTTATTGCTATTCGCTATATTATTTTCTTTCTCCTGCCACTTTTGTAGGCTACTAGTATTTGTAGCCACCTTTGTTTATAATATTTATCCACTTTGTTAACTGGTGTAAATAGTTAGGTAATAGCTATTTACCTTACAAGTGTAGTAAGAGCGTTTTTACATCACGCAGGTGAATGTTGTGCAACGAGCGGAAGCGAGTTTATGTAAACACGCTCTTGCGTAACGTGTAACGTACAAGATTTTACCTGACCCGACAATATACAGGAGGTTACGAACAATATTTTTCATTATCCATTTCACTCATCTTCTAACAGTAACGTTCATTTACAAACAAAAGCTAGGTTAGGAAAATTCTTCAAAACATAACAATAAAATTCAAGCGCACAGCTGATTTCTAGCGTTGAACGTCGTTGGCTCCATAGAGGTATATATTTTAAGTTAATCACTCAATGTTATTTAAATGGGTTTCATTACATCACCGAGTGAGTTTTTTTTTCAACTTTACATCACTCGAGAAGTAACGAAGTTATATACATCACGCTTGGGATAGGGAAGTTTAACATGGCGGGTTAGGTAAATAAATTAACGACTTTTCAATTCCAAAAGCGTTTGTTTTAAACATTATAATATAAAGATTTGCAAATTTGAGAATTTTTACAAATTCCTCTTAGGAAATTGAAAGCTCACGTAAAATCATCCGATTTTGACGAAAAACTATGTTTATTCAAACAAGTTCACGAACCAGCATGGTCCGACCATGTGATTGGAGATTTATGGGGTGAAATTTTTTAAAGTTTTTTACCTTCAAAACATAAAATTTTGAATTTTTTTCAAAACATTTTGTAGAGGTTAAAAAACAAATACTTTAGTTTACTAAAGCGTTACTGTTTGTCTAATAGTTACGGAGAAAATTCTAAAAACGGGGGCTCAAGGGATAAAAATGGGGGTTTCCCATTTTAACTTTCAAAACATACAACATTACCTATAGTTTTCTTAAAACTATTTTGTAGAGCTTAAAACAACAAACATTTTAGTATATAGAACCGTCATTTTTCATTAATTTATTTCCCAATTTACAGTGAAAAATACATTTGATACATAACAAGAAAGAAAACGTGATAAAACTAGCGATAGTAACAATAATAAATGTTTAAAATTTTAAATAGAATATCTGACAAACGACTAGTAGGTATTGAAGTGAGTGTATCTGTGAAATGAAAAAACATCGTGAAATTGTGCAATAGGTGGTTATAAACTTCCATAAAACGCCGAATTAAAAATTCCCATTTATAAGTTAACTGCTGTAGGCTAGTTTTTTTGTAGGTATGGATATATTTTTTCAATTTTTACAAATTTATTTATTTTATACTAAGCTATTAACTTTTCAATAAAACATACTTTATTACCTTCCATGTAACGGCAAACCTAAATATTCATAAACTGATAATATTATTTAGTATGGAAATATTTCAGTGAAAATCTTACTAGGAAATGATTAATTCGCTTAGTCTGCAGGTTTGCTGTGGCAGGGAGAAGTATTGTTTGCAACGCTCAGAGATTCTACCTGTCTCAAACGATAAGGCGATTATGATGTCAACTCTGCAGCACTCACAGAGCCCCATGACTACGCTTGTCCCGACAGATAACTAAAGTTACAACTTAAGACGCGTCACTTAACATCGACTAACTTAACTGAGTTACATTTGTTTAGTTAAACGATTCTCCGCTAACTTCGTTACAACTTTTTAATCATATTTCGTTCCTATTCTGCTTCACTGCTTGAATCTGCGATTACAGTTGAATAAGAAACTTAATTAAGATTCGGAGTGAGGATTTTAACAGCGAGAAATTATTCAGTCAAGAAACAATGGACAACTTGGAACTTGTAGTTTTGTATTCTGATTACAAATTGAGGCATAACCACATCATTATACTGAGATTTGTGACTTTGATTCATTTCGTGGTTTCATTTCGATGAATATTCCCGGGAATTTACTTTTTTGTGAAGAAAATATGTTTAACGACGAAAACTGGTATGTTGTAAAATGTCAATGTTAGTGTTAAAGCATATTAATTTGGTTTACATTTTAGCGAATTTCCTATATAGGGAATAAGCTATCACCGTAGTAGGCCTACTCACGGTAAGACCTTGACCCAAGACCGATTTACTTTTTCGTTTTGAGGTCCCCAGAGGCCTAAACATCATCCGTTCAAATTCATATATTAGCACGATGATAACTCGAGCAAAAATGATCCGATTTTGATGAAATTTGGTATAAACGTGTAAACCTACATTTATTCGAACGAGTTCGCGAACCAGTATGGACAAACTATGGGAACAGGGGCTTATGGGGGTTTTATGGGGTAAAATAGGGTAAAATAGGGTTTTCTCATTTTTCACCAAACAAACATAAAATGTTGAAATTTCTTTCCATACCATTTTATAGATAAAAAAAAATAGTATATTGAAGCATGGTTGTATGCCTAACGGTTACGGAAAAATCCTAAAAAAGTTTAAATTTAAATTACAATGTTATTCTTATGGAGAATAAATAAACTGTTGTAGCTTGCTGGTCTATGGACATATTTTGATGAAATTTTGAATTTTTGTTAACTTCATACTAAGCTATCAATATTTCAATAAAAACCCCCTATTTTCTTCCCTGTAGCAGCAAACCTAAGTACTCATTAAAATTGATGATATTTAAATAGGAAATAAATCTGACAATTTTAAGGGAATAATTTAGTTGAATTCCAACCAGGTAGATGGAAATTGGCTTTGTCTGCAGGTTTGCTGCGGCGGGGGCATTACTAAGTTTATCACATTAGAAACACACACATTAGACAAATATTTATGCTTTTAGAGTAACAAACATGAGATTTGCTACACTGTGTTTTTACATTTTAAGCTTATAGGTACCGATTATCAATCAAGCTCTGTAGAAAGTGAGTTTGATGATATCTTGATTATCTTGTTACGCCGAATCTTTACCATGAACTCTCCAGTATGGCTGCTTCCCTAGTCTTAAACAAAAATATTACTCGCCCGTACTATCGTTGCTCAAAATATAAAGATTAATCCCGATCAGAAATATCACTTAGGAACAGAAAAACATAGGTAAATCAACAAACAGCAAATAGACTGCGAAATCGTGATTGGAAATATAGATGTACTCAGAATTGGTAAAGAAGTATTGGGGTTAGAAATAGGTAAAATAATGTAATCAAACAAGACAAATGTTTCTGAAAAACCATCATCCTCAAAAACATTTTGGACGTGCCTGAAAAGGAATTATGTACAGTAATTAGCTCCAAGAGTGACTGGAGCATTACACGTGACCTTCAAGCTAATAATGTAAGATCAACTAATATTTCGTTAACATGGGATCTGAGACCGATATTGATCAATAGTTATGGGAATATGTTATGGATAGTAAAACGAGATGGCGTTAATGAATGCTTTCAATTTCCTAAATTTATGTGAAAAAAGGACGTAATGATATCAGGCATTACGTCCTTGACCATGCAATAAAGCAGAGGTCCGCGATGAAATTTCAATTGACATAAAAAAAACGCCAGTGCTCAAGTCGTAAAATCAATTGCCCATCTGATAAATCCATCACTAGACAATGGACTAACCTGGAAAACATCAAGTCCCGGAAAATGTGTATCATACGGTCATTGCACATTACCTAAACTAACGAATGCAAACAAGTAGAAATCCTAAAGCCAATCACAATACTTATTATCAGGCATGTCAAAGATGTAAGATAGCTATTCGCCAAACAGTGAGCTTCATTTATTTTACTTAATGTTTATGTACTTTCATGTATTTTATTAAGACGACAGTTGTACTGAGAAACGCGTGATAAATAAAGGCATTTTCATTTATTTTTTATTATATATTTATAACATCCGAAATGTTTCATAATCGCAAAATAATTTTGATTTTTAAAGCCTATTTTTGTTTCAGAGGCAGTCCAAACTTCATTGACTTCACACTCTGAGTTTCCAGACTTCAGATTATCTTGGCCACAAAATACAAAGAGCAACCCATACTTCACTATATTAGGTTACGTTAGCTTGTATCGTATGTTTATAAACTTTACAAAACTGCCCTTATTTTTTACTTACAAATATATAAATGTGTCCACATGCATTTAGATATAATTTCGACCCCACAACCTTCCATAATCTTTGATTTCAGTTTACTCAGTGTCATTCGGCCCTCGTAACCGAGCCAAATGTACATATTATACAGGGTGACCCACATAAGGTGTCTCAAATTGATTACGGAAAAACGGTTTAACGTACAAGGATGAAATAAAGTTATTTTCATCACTCCGTAACGAAAGTAACTATTTTCGATAACAGCTGACATCAATGAAAGTAGTCGTTTCCCAAGCTCCTAATTTAGGGCGAGGGAAAATCGATCAGCTGATTTTCCCTCGCTCTAAATTTACTTTCCCTCGCTCTCAATTAGTTCTCCATTTATTCACTACGCGCGCTAGTGTTTTGTTACGGTTTAATTTAATGATTTGAATCAGCTCAGCTGTATGTATTGTTAAAAGTTGTTTTATTTTCATGTTTAAACAAAATTTACTGAGAAATATGCGTACGTTTTGTTTTAGAATATTTTATTTTATTTTGATGTTCAATCAAATTAATTGAGAAATAAAATAATTGTGATATTACTGAGGTCTGCTAATCTGTGTTTGTGTATTTTTGCGTCGTGATGAAAAGTATCGTTCATAACTCGTACCAAAAGTTATTATCCGGCACTTGCTCCATTATTTCCGTCCTCGGCTTCGCCTCGTACATGAAAATAGCTCTCACATACTCGGCTTCGCCTCGCACGTGAAATTGGGTTTCACTGTGTTCGGCTTCGCCTCACACAAAAACTTGAGCGCGCGACGGAAAATGCCACTTTCGGTCCTAGTAATGAAATATACTATTCCCGCTAAATTGACTCCAAGGAAAAGCGTAAAAATAATTTTAACTTCTTTCCAATACAGGGTGTGCCAAAAACTGAGGGCCACTAGATCGAATCTCGGGATTTTCAAATGTAAACATATGTAATTTTATACATTATTTTAAAACAGTTAATAGACAAACATTTAGGTGGAAACAGAAATTAGCTATCTTTTTTGGTTTCAAAATGGCAGTAGTTTTTTTTTTTTTTTTTTTTTTTAATCAATGTTTTTAATACTCTGTGTTTCCTATACCAATTCACTTAGCCCTTCTAAGGTTGAATTGTCTTATTCGATGTCAAATTAGCTTTACTGTAATATGCTACAAGTAACGTTTTTGTTTTTTGAATCATAAAAATTCAAAAAAACTGATTTTTGAAAATTTTTAAATGCCCATTGTTCAAAATTCTCAAATAGCAACATATGAAAATAACAAAAAACCTAATTTTCCTATATCAAATGCATGTTATTTGAATTTAACACGAACGGCTCAATTTCATTATTAGTGTTAAGCCCAAATGGTATGCATATGATATAGGAAAATTAGGTTCTTTGTTATTTACACTAAAACTAAAAGAGATACCGGTACGAAGTAAGTGTAAATTACAAAGTTGTTAACAATTAAAAATCCTATGAAATTATCTGCCACTTCACATATGTTGCTATTTGAGAATTTTGAACAATGGGCATTTGCAAATTTTCAAAAATCAGTTTTTTGGAATTTTTATGATAAAAAAAACGTTACTTGTAGCATATTACAGTAGAGCTAATTTCATAACGAATAAGACAATTCAATCTTAATGGCTAAGTGAATTGGTTTAGGAAACACAGAGTATTAAAAACATATTGATTTCTCCCAAGAAACTACTGCCATATTTTGAAACCGAAAAAGATAGCTAATTTCTGTTGTCGCCAAAATGTTTGTCTATTAATTGCCTTTAAAATTATGTATAACATGACATATGTTTACATTTGAAACTCCCGAGGTCCGAACTAGTGACCCTCAGTTTATGACACACCCTGTATCAGAAAAAAATTTAAATTATTTTTACGTTATTCCTTCGGGTCAATTTAGCGGGAAATAACTTTATTTCATCCTTGTACGTTAAGTTGTTTTCCCGCAACTAATTTGAGACACCTTACGTCGGACAGCCTGTATAAAATTATATATATATACAGGGTGTTCTCGAATTGTGTGGACAAATTTTGTGGACTTGTTTGTTGTTGTTGTTGGGCTAAGACAAACATAAAACACCGTATAAGTATGGGTCTAAGGTGCCTAGATTTATGTCTGTCGGTCTGTTTGTGATTTTTATAAATTATTTTATATCTTGAGCATTTTTCAACATAGAGATTTAAAAATTGGTATGAATGTGAAGTTCTGTAATTAAAAAGAACTGTGAAAATTTCGTTCTATTACCTCACGCCATTTCAATATGGCGGCCATTTAAAATCTTTAATGCCGAATTTCATGAACACCATAAATATTAAGAAAATCTTTTACCTCACAAAGAGGATAGAGAGTTTTAATAAAAATCAAATGAGACCTTGTTTGTTAAAATCGGATGAAAAACAACTGAGTTATCAGTTTTTTCTACATTCGGTTACGTAATTTAGTAGGACTACCATACTTGGGAACATGTATACATGTCAACGAAAATATTCTTAGAAATAATTAGACCCTGGTTCAATAGTTTTATGGTTTATTTTAATGGCTTAATGGCTTCTTTTTTAATAGAGAATTGCCCTATAGGGGAGTAGCTATAACCGTAGGTAGTAAGACCACCTAGACGCGGGACCGATTTACTTTTTCATTTTTATGTCCCTATAGGCCAAACACATATATTATATTTATATTTATATTTATATTTATATTTATACTTATACTTATACTTATACTTATTCTTATACTTATACTTATACTTATACTTATACTTATACTTATACTTATACTTATACTTATACTTATACTTATACTTATACTTATACTTATACTTATACTTATACTTATACTTATACTTATACTTATACGTCTTATACTTATATTTATATTTATAGGTATGTTTATTTCTGAAACACCCTTTGCTTGCATTTTTACAGGGTAAATCAGACCACCAGTGCACATACTTTTACAGGAGTACGTTTTCACCTTGAAACGCAAAATAAAATTATTCTCACCTAAATTACAAACATAATGATCCATTTAAAATACTTAGAACATACAGTAATCCAAGCAAATACTAAAAGAAATTGACAGCTGGTGTAAATAGGATAGTTGTTCATCTTAACAAGACGCTTAAAACATGTGCTTTTCACTTGCTATTTGATTTTTATTATTTACAGAGCTAACAATATTAGGAAAAAATTATTACATGTAACACCTTGTTTTAAAACTCGGTTTATCAGGATTAAGAAATTTCAGTCAGAACGAGAAAATGATTAGCGGTTTAGAAAATACAGGGTATGACGTTAATACGCGAAATATTCACTAAAATGACCGTCATTTTAATACAAATTGAGTAATTGAAATTGAGTTCTGTTTTCAACAAAATGTTGCTCTAAGCACGAACTTTCTAAAAAAGTAAAATGATAGGTTAAGTAAATTTCAAGATTCGAACACGTGACCTTCATTTCTAGAACACCTTGTGCTTGGATCATGTTCTAAGTATTTTAAATGTATTATTCGAATGTGTGATTTAGGGGGGGAATGATTTCATTTCGCGTTTCTAGGTGAAAACGTACTCCCATTAAATATGTGCTTGTGTGGTCTGATTTCTTCTGTTATATACGTACGTGAACGCGATAACTTGAGTAAATTTTGTCCGATTTTGATGAAATTTAGTTTTAAAGGTGTAGGGTTGGATAAACTTGAATTAGTTCGCGAACCAGCAAGATCGGACTATGGAAACGGGGTTTTACGGGGTAAATAAATAAATACTTTATTGTCTTGACAATATAAATTGTATCGACAGTACAATTAGGTTTAGTATTAAATAAAAACTCTTTAAATTTTGATACATTTTCCATTGAAGTCTTCAATAGAGTAGATTGGATTTTCAGTAAGGATATGTTTTAATTTTTTTTTGTATTCTTTGAATTATAAGTTTTGAATATTAGTGGGTAGTTTGTCAAATAATTTTCTTCCATTGTAATAAAGATGTTTTTCATAAAACTTTATTTGGTGGAAGGTAGAAGAAAATATAATTTTCTCAAATCATAATTCTTCTCACATTTGGTAAAAATTGGCTTTTCTCATTTTTGACCCTAAAAACATAAAATGTCCTAATTTAACTTTAAACATTTTTAAAGAGCTTAAAAACTAATTAATTAGGATGTTAAAGTGTTTTTGCGGTTATTGGTCACACAGAAAATTAAAAAAAATTTGTAAATTAAAATTCACATGTTATCCTTATGGAGAATAATCTAATTGTTATATAGTTTGCTTGTTTATAGATATTATTTTGTCAAACTTGGCAAATATATTTATTTTATACTAAGCTAAGTAGAGAGACCATTTTACTTTGCGTGTTTGTTTATTAGAAAGCTAAATACTACATGTCTGGTCTGAATATCGTACAGCACCTTACAAAAGGTATCTTCATATGATCCGTAAGTACAGTGGGTTGAAGCCTTTTTCTAAGGACAACTCCTCTTAATCTATGGATAAGTTTACCAGGCCTGAAACCAGTAATCTCCTATCACAATTTAACAGAAAGATCTAAATAGAGTTCAAGTTAAGAGCAACAACTGTAATCTCTCATAGAGTTTACATCACGGTAAAAATCTCAAATCTCTGACGATAAATAATATGAATCACAATGATATTTCCCACAATCTATCCCATATCTGAAGGCGCCTTGAAATAATGTCCACATAACCCTAAATTCGGCAGTGGCCCGACCGGAAGTAGACTAACTGGCGGGAACGCAACTTATAGAATCGGCAATCAGAAGGGTGAAAGCCTGCGGTCGCCACTTCCGTTTCCGCGATCAACACGCAGGCAAATGCATTTCCGGTAAGTAATGGGCGCGTCCCCGCCTGGTTTACACATTTTATCCGTCCTCTTTTCTTGTCGCGGACAATCAAGTTCTATTCATTCGATTCGATACTTTCAAAATCACCACAATGTAGTTTAGTGTTCGAGAACCACTGGTTCTGTAGCAACGGCTTCATTCGTCACAGGGTGAACGTTTTTAATCGAAGCCTACAGTTCTTGAGACGGTACGGTATTTAAAAAAAAAAAATTATAAAATTTAATTTGAGGCATTTATAATTTTATTTTAAGAACAGAACTATTTTTGGATTAGTAAACCATTGCCAAAATGCTCTCTACTACAGCGCTGTGCGCCGTTCACGGAGAAATATTGAACTAATGCCTCAATCGTACTCTCTTGATTTAACTTAACTAATTCGTATACATTGCATATGATACTTTTTGTTAATTTTAAAAATATAATTCTATGATTTTTATTGATGTTGACAAATGATTTATTCACCCTTTAACCATAATTATTTATTGTAAGATAAAAGGTGTGTTTTGGTAAAATGCTGCCTATAGTTAACGTACAAAGTGTAAAACACTTGATTGTTGCATTTATCTGTTGCCTATTTTAAAACGTTTTTATTAGCTCGCTTTCTTGTCCGGTACAAATTTTGAAATCAATTTTATACTAACTTCCCGACGAGCTAGAGCCTTGAAACTTGAAACATAGCTCACAAATGGAAGACAATGCAATATTATATCATTTAATTTTCATATTTCCCTTGGGCTACGCCCCATGGGATTGTTTTTATTAAATCGCTTTCTTGCAAATTTTGATACTTCCCGATGAGCTAGAGACTTGAAATTTGAAACATAGCTCATAAATGGATGACAATACAATATTATATCATTTAATTTTCATATTTCCCTTGGACTACGCCCCATGGGCTTGTTTTTATTAGCTCGCTTTCCTACAAATTTTGATATAAATTTTAAACGAAGTTCCCGATGAGCTAGAGACTTGAAACTTGAAACATAGCTCACAAATGGAGGACAATGCAATATTATACTGTATCATTTAATTTTCATATTTCCCTTGGGCTACGCCCCTTTGGCTTCCAAATTTGCCATGTTTACATTTTAAAAGAATGTAAACATATAAATTAATTTAAGTCAGCTGTAAATACTTAAATTTGACAGTTAGAAGAGCAGAGGTTAAGAGGTACAGGTTCTGCTCCCAAGATATTCTAAAAATATAAAACAATCATTTCAAAGTAAAGATAAAACATCTGATTACAGATAATAAGGTTTTGGGTTTTGCTTATGTATTAAGAGGCTATATAAAATGGATTTAACATATTTACACCTTAAAGACTAAAAACTAGAAAATAATTTATAAATAAAAATACTTTTTTAAAAATGCCACGTTTTTAAACGCACTAAAAAGTATAAAATAATTTATAAAATGTTGAGAGAATAAATACTTGTAAGATTTAAAACGAAAAACGTTGGGCGCATGCAATAGATCATAATAGTTCAATCGGTGAAGTTTCAGCATGCGCCCCACGTTTTTCGTTTTAAATCTTACAAGTATTTATTCTCTCAACATTTTATAAATAATTTTATACTTTTTAGTGCGTTTAAAAACGTGGCATTTTTAAAAAGGTATTTTTTTTATAAATTATTAGTTTTCAGCATTGAAGTAATCAACAACTTTATTGAGAATATAAGTAGCTGATGACTTCAATGCTGAAAACTAAAATAGGTAACAGATAAAGCTGCGTTGTCCAAGGCGCGTCTGTTGCGTCTGACGCAGAGCGATGATCGCCGAGCGATGATCGCTGACCGTCGATCGCTTTTTTAGAGGCCCGTTGTCCAAGAACGCGTCTATTCATTTCAACAGTTGGTTGCTGACTGTGTTAAAATTTATTTTTCTCTTACTATTAGCGTTAAGAGCCAAGTGTTGAAGATCCTATTCATCGAAGAGATAGAAAACGAGGAAATTCTGGACCTTAAGTGAACCTCGATTGTGTACCCACAGTGTTTTCAAAAAGAGAAGTGAGGAAGGATATTTTAGAATACTTATCAAAAACCACTTTAATGCAGACAAGAGTCTGTTAAGTGATTTCTTTTTACTTTTAATGGAAACAGTTTAAGTTCCGTTAAATCCTTGAAAGTTTAAGTTGTAATAATTTAATTTAATACTAATTTATTATTAAATTATTATTTATTAATTATTATTGATTATTAATTTATTTTGAAATTTTTCTTTACTTAAATACAGATATCTCCTATTCTAAATAACTCCCAATATGTAATCCATAGCTAAAATAAAAGTCAATACTTTGGTGAATTATTTTAGACTTTAACCTTAATTTAATTTTGATTTAATTTTGTGTTTTTGTTCGTAGCGGGTCTCTAACTCGTATGATTTTAATTATCAATAACTCAAATGGAAGCCCTTACATTACTGAATATTTTAAGGTTGAAACGAACTGCAAGCGTTAATAAGAACTGGAGATATTTAAAAAAAAATGATAAAAGAACGAAACGTCTATAAGAAATGTATGGGGAAGAGTTTTCGTTTGAATATCTTTAAAACAAAAAAAAATACGGATTCCCGCATTGAAATTAGCATGAAAATCTAGTTTTGTAAATGATGTGTCACAAAACTATCATTAGATAAAAACAATATGTATATCCAATATGGCGGATCCAAGATGGCGGCCATAAACGTGTTTCCTATCGAAATGAAGTACTAACCACCCAATAAATACTGGTGGTGTTCTTAAGTCAATATCTCGAAAATGTGCATAAAAAATGCATGTGGAATAATTTTTTATTATTTTTCCAATGTTGGGAAAAGCCACCATTTTTTATAATGATTTTAGGGGGTTTCCCATGGACCGATTTTTGGCAACCTTTAGTATATCACTCAGCAGACTCAACACTACAAAATAAAATCCTAAAACATTATCTTGCAATCTTTTTAGGTCATATTCTATATTTCTTTGACTATAGCCATTACATTAAGATACTGTATATTATGGAGTATACGGGAGAATACAGTATCTTAAGTAATGGCTATAGTCAAATAAATATAGGATATGACCTAAAAAAAAATTCAAGAAAATGTTTTATGGTTTTATTTTGTAGTATTGGGTCTGCTGCATACTAAAACTTGCCAGAAATCGGTCCATGGGATACTCCCTAAAATCTTAAAAAAAATTGCGGCTTTTCCTAACATTGGAAATATAAAAAAAATATTCCACATCCATTTTGTATGCACATTTTTCGAGATATTGACTTAAGACATCCACCAGTATTTATTGGGTGGTCTTAAGTCCATGTTTTACTTTTAAACTTTAACTGGAAGGAAACTTAAACTGTTTCCTTTAAAAGTTAAAAAATCCCTTAACAGTCTCTTGTCTGCATTAAAGTGGTTTTTGATAAGTATTTTAAAATATCCTTCCTTACTTATCTTTTTTGAAAACACTGTGGGTATAAAATCGAGGTTCACTAAAGGTCCAGAGTCTCCTCGTTTTCTATCTCTTCGATGAATAGGATCTTCAACACTTGGTTCTTAACGCTAATAGTGAGAGCAAAATAAATTTTAACCAGTCAGCAACCAACTGTTGAACTGAATAGACGCGCCTTGGACAACGGGCCTTATATGTAAGAAACAAGTGTTTTACACTTTATAGGTTAACTATATGCAGATTTTTACCACTAAAAAACTCACCTTTTATCTAGAAATAAATTAAAATGTTAATAATCTATTTAACGAATTTGTACTACTGTAACCACTATTTTTAAAACATGATTATTTGAGGGGGTCGAATAATCAATATAGTCATTTGAATATTACCAAATCAATGACTAGTACCTGGGGACCGAGCTTTGCTCGGGGGAAATCATTAGTTTACTCTGAAAACATTCTCAGTATTGCAGATACATAAATCCATTCCCAAAACTCCACACTGCTCGCATTTACTTATTCCTTCAGCACTCCCTACGTCGTGGTCCTGTTTTCCTCCCTTCCCATTGCATTTAAAGATTGCAGATACCTTAATCTAATCGTCATAAACAGTTCCCCACTCCGGACAGCTCGGCTTGACTACTTCCTTCAACACTTCCTACGTCACAGACCTCTGTCCCTCCCTTCTCATAGCATTTTAGGATTTGAAATACCTAAATCTCATCGTCATAAACAGATCCCACACTCCGGACAGCTTGCCGTGACTACTTCCTTCACCACTTCCTACGTCGCGGACCTGTTTTCTTCCCTCTCCATAGCATTTTAGGATTGCATATACCTTAATCTAATCGTCATAAACAGTTCCCACACTCCGGACTACTCACCTTGACTACTTCCTTCACCACTTCCTACGTCACGGACCTGTTTCCCTCCCTTCCCATAGCATTTTAGGATTGCAAATAACCTAATCTTATCGTCAAAAACAGTTCCCACACTCCGGACAGCTTGCCTTTACTACTTCCTTCACCACTTCCTACGTTACGGACCTGTTTCCCTCCCTCCCCATAGCATTTTAGGATTGCAAATAACCTAATCTTATCGTCAAAAACAGTTCTTACACTCCAGACAGCTTGCCTTTACTACTTCCATCATCACTTCCTACGTCATGGACCTGTTTCCCTCCCTTCCCATAGCATTTTAGGATTACGTAATTAGATTTTTTTGGCAGTTCTAACTGCATGAAACTCGTTTTTAGGCCAAAAACAAACTATTTACAAGATTTGAAGAAAATCGTCGGAGCCGTTTTCGAGATCTTTCTGCAAGCAAGCAAGCATACATACAAGCAAACATTGCTCGTATTAGAGTAGGCTATAGGATATTTTTTTTAACTTACCTGGTCTTCATCAGCTTTGTGACTTTTACAGAAATTCCCCAACTTCTTCAAACTTTTATTTGGTGGTCGTCCTCTTTTCATGGTTTCAGATCTTTTGTTGAGTATACATTTCCATCTAATAACGAATTTTTTGAGGCAAGATGTTTACAAACAAAACTCTATTGTTGATACTTTAATCACAAACATGTGACTTTTAACCATATGTGCATAATGCAAAATTTTTATTTCAGATTTAGTTTTGCCATAATGCATAATTACATGATACAATCCAATCGGATTGAGTCGACTCTAGATTTTAAACCAAATTGGCCACAAATAAGAATAAAATATATTCGACTTCTTATGTATAATACACTTTTTTACCGTTCTAGAGTTGAGATATAGTTACCAAAGTATGCGCTTGCATAAAGCTGATACGATTGGCATACCACTTTTCCATAATAATTTTATACTAAATATCTTAACCTTCTCTTAGCATTTATTTAAGCAGATTTCCCATCCTTATGGAACAGCTGAAGCCAATGTTATTGTTAGTTATGTCCGGTTTTCTGTATATGTCGTGTTTTGTTTACAATTTGTTTCTTGTTATATCAGTAACTTAAAACCTCGTTTAACCAAATAAAACTATCTAATTATAAACAATCACTCGTCCACTAGCTATATAACCAAACAGTGAGACACAAATAATGAGAAACTAACCCTAAAATAAAAGAAACAAATTGTAAACAAAACACGACATCTACATAAAACCGGACAGAACTAACAATAAAATTGGCTTCAGCTGTTCCATAAGGATGGGAAATCTACTATCCAAATGCCGCAGACGCTTCCTACACTACACCTGCTAGCCTTTACCATAGATAAAACATACTCCTCAAGCCTTTACTACAAACAATGCATCGAGTAATCTTCAGTATAATCTTTGCTTAATAGACACAACTGATGTTTTTCCTTTTGTACTGTATTTTGTATTTTGTAATTTGCTAGTATACTGTGGATAGACAACTAACTTACAAGTCTTTTGTTTACATTTTCCTTGTTATTTAATTCAGCCAAGATGAAGATTTACAATATTTGAAGAAAATCGTGGAGCCGTTTTCGAGATCTTTGTGCAAGCAAGCAAGCAAACATTGCTCATATTAGAGTATTGGATATTGATTATTCGACCCACCTCAAATAACACAAAATTTTAAAAAAAATCGTATACATAAAAAAACCCTACCCCGTTTTCTTGATTTATTAGTATGAAACGTCATGAATACCCTATTTAAGGGACAAGAAACGCTGCCGTGGATTATGCGGGGATTTTTAAAGATACTGCCGTGTAAAACCGGAGATTTTCGAAACTCACGGTGGGTAACATCTCATGGCCAGTCTGGCAACACTGATCGTACCTCCCCTAAGTCAGACCATAGATGAGGAGTATGTTTTATCTATGGTCAGACCCGCACCTGTTGGGTGGCCATTTTATCACCCCCACAGTAACACACCTTACCAAGATTACGATCGGGATTTACAAGATATCGGTTTGTAGTCATATCGACCATCGCTTGCTATCGATTATCGATTTTAACATACTATAAAAGGACTTATGAAAATAAACAAAAATATGAACTATTAATATTTAATTTCATACTAACGCCGGAATGTTAGTCTGCCTTTTATCGTAATTAACTTATATGTTTACTCAAATAAACATCTTAAATAAAGTCTTGGGTAGGCCTATAACTTACCTAACCTTTTAAAATAATGATTTGACAACTAAGAATCGTTTAACCTTATTTTATTAAACACCAAGTAGGAAAACAAAACACGGACGGGGTAGTTTGACCATAGATGAAGTTCATCGATGGTTTGACTCGAAACTCAAGAGAAGGAACTAAGTTAGTGTGTTGTACCAAACCAGTCCTCTTTTACACATTTACCCACAAGCTTGCTAAAATAAACCAAGTGGGAACCTGTATCACATTACTAGGCTACTTTTGTTTTTTCGTAGTAACAGCCTTAACTGAGTGGCCTATTTTAAAACATTTTTCAGTTCCAGCCACAAGGTTGTTTAATATATTGTATATTTCGATAATTCATACGCTGGCTGGAACGGACCTGATAAAACTGATAATTACCTATCATTATTGCTATATATTATTTCATAGAAAGTGTTAAAGTTAAAACCTTTTACGGTAGGCCTATACGCTCTAATGAACCATCTCGGTGTTTATTTAATTAGGCCTAACTTGCTTCAATTATTTATTTGGCCACTAAGCAATGCAATAGGCTATGCCACTCTCGTCGATACAAAAATAAATAATAAATAGTCCGTCTTCGTCTTGACTCACAAATTCATGCTAGATAAATATTTTGATACACAACAGTGGCAGATGTAGGACCTCACTAACTGAACAATCCCAACCCAACAGCAAAGTGAATACATATACACACATAACAGAAGCATAAGTCATATTTTTTGGATGTGCTGATATAATAACTTAGGCTAAGAAGCCCAAGAAGTATTTTTTATGATAGGACTGCAATATAGATAAAACATATGCCTGTTTTAGCTATGCTTTGGCTCTTGCTTGGCGGGACATCAGCAGAAAACGGTCGATGGTTGGTTGTCGTCGACGTCGATCACTGGTTGACTAGTTAGACTTAGTTTGGTTATCGAAAACGATCTGTTCGGTCGGTTGACAATCGATTGGTCGATATGGTTACGAAAAAATGTCAACACTGTGTTGGTGATAAAATGGGCACCTATATGGTGCTGTTTCAACATACTAATATTGATGTTTTTCTTTTTCTCTCCAATTTCTCCATTTTCAATGTAGCAGTTTATTTTGCCATCCAGCATAACTAATGGATTGCTGTTTTTTCCTTCCACCATGCTATAGATGTCTATGTTTTCAGAGATATAGAAGATGTTGGGTATCATGTTTATTATTAAGTCAGTAGCTTCTACATATAGTGGTTTTTTTTTTGCGCACCCCACATGGTAGATTTAACAACCATAGTGTGCAAATACATTGTGTAGTGAAACGCTGGATGGTCGTAACCAGTCAGTATTTTGTATGTTAATCTTTCTGTTAACATTTTCCTTCTAATGCTTATTGGCTATGATTGGAGTAGTTTTGTATGCTTTAATTGCGATTCTCAGTGCCTGGTTTTGAATTAGTCAAACTTAAATTTAATGTATTTGTAGCTACATGTCCAAATAGAAAGCTTGCATATTCAATCTTAGGCCTAATTAGACCTTCATATATTTGTAAGATGAGGATGGATGAGCTCCTTTATCCCCACAGGCCAATATTTTCTATATATTCAAGTCCTTGAAACACTGTGTCTGTACGTGTGCTATATGTTGTTTAAATGTAAGTTTTGTGTAAAGAATAATTCCCAGTAGTGTTATTTTGATCTTAAACAGGGATAGGATAGCCTTGTAGAAAGAGGGTGATTTTCTCATAGAATATTTTTCTACTTCTCGAGAAACAGATGGGTTTGCACTTGTTGGGATTGAATTCCGAATTGAGTTTATTAGTGAATATTTCCAATTCTTTTAATGCTCCCTGGACCTTATTTGTTGCAGTCTCGATTGATTTGTCAGCATTGTACAGAACAATATCATCTGCATACACTGTAAGGATTTAACCTTTTCGGTTAAGTTAAAGTTTAAATCGGATATGTACAGTGCAAATAGGATGGGACTAAGGACACTGCGGCAATCCTGTGCAGGTACTTCTCCTGTCTGAAAATCCATATAGTTTGTGCCTGACTGTTCTGTCCACTAGCCACTTATGGAGGTGGTTGATAAAGTGAGGTGGGGTTCCAAATACATCTTTCGCAGTAAAACAGAAACATTGACTTTGTCGTAAGCTTTACTTGAAAATGGTCGGAGACGTTATTCCTCTTAGAAGTCTTCATGGGAGATCCAGGGACGGGAACCAGTGCAGGCATTGTCCTGCGTCTGAGAAATTTATTCTTGAAACTCTTGCCCACGTCATTGGAAAGTGTCCATTTAGTAGTCTTCTACGGAATACCCACCACCTAGCTGATCAATTCAGAAAGAAAAGTTACGAGGTCTATGAAGAGGTCACGGCTATAGAAGAAGAGGGCTCTGTGAGGCGCAGTGACATCATTGTTATAGACAAGGGGAAAGATTTCGGTCTCATTATAGACCCAACAGTTTTTGCTTGAGACAAATGAAAATCAGCCACAGGAAGTCCATGAAGAAAAAGTAAATATTTATAAGAAAGCTATCACCTATTATTCGGAAAAATAAATTTGAAGTATATGGACTACTCATTGGATCAAACGGAACAATTCCTCATCAAGTCGAGAAATTTTGGAAGAAATTCAATTTGGAAAATCAAGTGCTATATTTAATATCTTTAACATCCATAAAATTTTCTATTAATATTATAAGAAACCACCTATATAACAATGATCATAATTAGGTTTGCAAAATTTAATGTAATATTATTCTTTGTTCTACAGCAGACTTATAGCTCAGTGGTCTGCTCATCCTTTCTTTTTCCTGAATCCTCACGTACTCTTTAAGGGCTCGGGCTCTTCTACTTCTTCTTCTTCAACCAACCACCAGGCACCACCATCGGACGATCACCAATACCAATTCACCTCACCATCTATCTGTCTCTGTCCCTGTCCTGTCGCTACTTGCTCTTTGCTCTTGCTGCTGTACTCCCTGTGTCTTTCTTTTTCTTTCAGCTACTTTACTTTTACGATTTGAAATTTCCAAGTTAACGGCAACGTTTACTAACTGAGCGGTCCAATATCAAAATTTCTTTTTATTATTCAAATCGTATTTCAGTTTACTGCATACGTTTGTTCACAACCACAACTAAACTTGTCATAGTTCAGTTAATTTAAATTTCTACAAACAGTGAATGTAGAGATACAACGGTTATTTCAACTTGAAAAACTAAATCCACCCTTCCCTTTAGGTGAGTGGGACATTTCAAAATGCATTTAATTTTGTTCTAGCCTAGGCCTAATGTATACAAAATATGGTCTGTTAACTTATGAAGTGTGTTTTCAAAGCAATAAGATAGGGGTTTCACCGGGTTAAGCTAGGCCTAGTTTTATTGTTTTTTTTCAGCCCAAGTTAGGCTAGGCCTAGTCTTAATAGGCCTAGGCCTAACTTACTCTAAATAAAATATATGTTAGTTAATAGCTTAATCCTAACTTAAACTCGGAAACTAAAAGCCTTATTGTGACTTACGTGACCTTGGGAACCTAGCCTATGTAGATTCACCAGAAACTAAGATTTTTAGCTGAAAATAGGTAACTTAGGCCTAATGGTGCAAATATTTTCTCAAAATAAGTTAGGTTGGCCTAAGTTAGGCCATAAACTTATGTTGGGTTTACATACTACAGTAGGCCTATGATAACTTAAATATTTTTGGGCATCACTCAACTTAATTGAAATCAGGAGAACACAGTCCTTGTCATAATATCACATATCACAGTTCATTGCACATAGGCCTACATTTAGGCCTACTATACAATTGAGTTAGCAGTAACTTAACTTATATTTAAGTTAAAGGCATAAGTTAGGGCTATTGACACTGTAGGTACTGTCCTTTGCATCCCAATTGGCCTGGCGCATATTGAGACGCAGTCAAAGCAGTGCAGCGCAGCACAGGACGGCAGTTTTTTGTTTTCCCTAGGGCGCGCACATTTTGTGGCGCAGGGCAGGATACAGTGTTGTCCCGCACGTGGACTGCGCTCACTTGTGGCCGAGACACAAGTGCCTGCGTCACATTTCTCACTTGCTCCGTGTTGACTAAATTTTGTGTTGTGTGATGGATCTAGAGGGGAATTAATAGAAACTGTGTGTTTTTATCCAGTTTTTACGTTACCAGTCATAGTAAGTAACTTAGGCCTAAATAAAGAGAAATTACAAGAATGAAATCTGGGAGAAAATAAGAAAATCACCAAACATTGCTCATTTTTTTGCCCCTTCTTTCTTGCTCTTTTTTGAAGAAGTGACAATACATCTAGATCAGCACCTGAATCTGACTCAGAACTCAAATCCTAATATTTAACAGATATGTTCACACAAGAAACTGAATCACTCATACGAGAGCTGTACGACACTGCTTCCCAATATGCAATGTCCTGTGCAACGCAGACTTTTTACCCAATGCTGCTGTGCTGCACTGTCAGGACCCTGCCGCACAGCTCAAATGCGCCTTGGCTAACAGAGGCTCAATGTAACTCATAGCCTAGCCTAACCTAACAAGTTAACTTACAAGTTTAAGATAGGGACAAAGACATAAAGGACGACATTTTAATATCCTCTTAAATTTTGTTTGAAAAAACTAACTGAGCCTTTCTTATCTTAGAAAGAGTAATTTTACTAGGTTTCAGGAAAAACTAAGTTACTAGGCCTAGGCCTTAGTCCAATGAAATAACTACCTAAGTAAATTTTGTCACATCACACATGAAGTAGGTAATTTAAGTTTGACATAACTTAAAATAGTATTTAGTAGGCTATGCCTAGACCTATTTTGGTCGAGTAAGTTAGTCGCAAGCACAGAAAACATACTACTATAACCCAGAATGCCAACCACATAGTAAAAAGCTTTAAGTACTTTGAGAGAGCTTTGCCTGTCAATTCGTAGGCAGCGCCACCAGCGTCGCTATGCTGAGTGTTGGCATTCTGGGTTATAGTAGCCTAGTATGTTTTCTGTGTCGCAAGTGAGTGAATGCTTTTTACAGTAGGTAGGCCTACTTTTTAACTTTAAACTGTCATCAAAATCAAATTCATAAGTTAAGTCTTTAATTATTTGGGAGAGGTACCTATCTCAGTTTGGACTAGACCTATAGGCCTACAGTGTGATTGAAAAGTCCCGGAACGGTTTTATATTTTGAAAAATAATGCAGATAGAGCTAAAATACATAGTACAAAGTTACATGGCATAAAACTCTATTTTAACACATATTCAGTGATCCAATAATTCTTCAGGGGGACGGCCCACAAGGAGTCGGAAGAAAATCTTAAATGGAAGCATAGGTCAATATGCGCATCAAATTAAAGATCTTTTTTAGTAGAATACAAGGCCGCAAACCGTACTTCAAAAGGTTGATCCTGCACAAAATGGCAGATGTTCAAAGATTTCTTGAATCTGCCATTTTGAATCTTTGAACGACTGCCATTTTTTACTCAGGCATTCTTTTGAGCTTGAATTTACGGCATCGTAATCTAAAAGCGAAGACCTTTAATTTGATGTGCATATCGACCTATTCTTACGTTAAAAATTTTCTTCCGATTCCTAGGGCTGTGCCCCCTGAGGAGAAAGCGTATAATAGCAATGTAAATTAAATGAATCTTTGAACAACTGTCATTTTGCGCAGGATCAACCTTTTGAAGTGCGGTTTGTGGCATTGTATTCTACTAAAAAAGACCTTTAATTTGATGTGCATATTGACCTATGCTTCCATTTAAGATTTTATTCTGACTCCTTGTGGGACGTCCCCCTGAAGAGTTATTGAGTCACTGAATATGTGTTAAAATAGAGTTTTATGCCCTGTAACTTTGTACCAAGTATTTTAGCTCTATCTGCATTATTTTTTAAAATATAAAACCGTTCCGGGACTTTTCAATCACACTGTATAATTTATGACTTAATTGAGTAGACAGGTATGGTCTCTTAGTAGGTACGTAAGTTACCTGTATGTGGTTTAAATAACTTAGGCTATCTAAGTTAGATACTTTTAACATCCTACTAGATAGCCAACTCTCATTAAGGGTGTCAGTAGCCACAAAAGCGCCTCTTCTTCTCTTGCCATGATATGAACAGCGCAGTGGCGTAACCGATTTTTTCCGTCCCAATACGTTTCAATAAGAATGAACTCACTTTTTTCGGTCCCACTCGTCTCACAGGCCTCTACTCGCCGTTTAGTGTGCACCCTGTATTGCGGACCCTTCTGTTACGCCACTGAAACAGCCTTGCATATTTCTACAATTTTTTTTGTATTATTTACATGCATCGTATAGAAAAGAATATACTGTAATCTTCCTCTTTATGGTTCCATGAGTAATATTACAGTAGTACTTAAGATCAATACGAAAATGACTGATCTTTGCCGGATTGGTGCATGATAGTTTTTAGTTGAAAATTGTTTTAAATGTGTTTGTATGCAAAACATCTATTTGTATAGGCTTACCACTGATTTGAAAGATAAGATGGCATGAATAAAGCTCGATCCTGCACCGATAGTAGCTGAGCCATATCACCACTCGTAGATATACAATAAGATCACCAAACACTTAGGCCTAATCTTGGTAATGTCTGGTTTCGCTTGACTTAGGGTACCGCACAAGCGTTAGCAAGGTCGTCCCTAGGGTTGGCGGCGCCCGGAGCAAACGTGGTCGTGGCGCCCCCTAGCCCCAGCAGTAATAGTCGCATTCGCATATTTTAATACGATGTTAATACAAATAGCTGCTGCGCGGCGCCCCCTCAGCCACGGGTCCTGGGGCAGCTTGCCCCGATTGCCGCCCCCTTTGGACGGCCCTGAGCGTTAGTCGATCATTGCTAGCAGTCTCTGCCCACACAGAGCTATTCAATAATTCCCTTAAGTCAACATCTGATCTTATGCTTTTGTGTCAAATACTGCTTCCATAAGGATAACATTGAAATTTTAAGAGCCTGTGGTGCGCATTCTGTAGCGGTGCCAAATAATATGTCGCAAAAAAATGTACAACCTTTTATTTCAGTAACTAAGTTAGGTTAAAACTTAAACATAAACAACAAACAATAATCATAACATGTGTTAGCAAATTAAATGAAAAATATTAAACCAGCTGTCCAATAATTCCTTAATTCCAATAATTCCAATAATAACCTTCCCTTTTTCTCTTTTTTTTTTTTAATTTATTTTCCCTGTTCACGTGTTTGGAATCTACTGTTGGTGGGAACTAAAAAGACTCTATTTCTTCTGTACAATTTCCCATTGATATTGACCGTAGTCTCTAGTATTGGAATTTGTTCCAACCACTATTCCATATACTCTTCAGGTTAGACACCCACACTTTTTCCCCCGCGACCACAACTCGTAGCTCTCTTACGCGATGTCTTTTGTGGTAGTTTCGCTTCAGTTTTTCTTTTTCTGAGGTGTCCCTTGCCTTAATATTTTTTTCTGGCCACTTAGGCTCCAATGTTTTAAGTCTGAAGTAGGAACAATGCTTCTGATTTTCCTACCAAAAAGAAGCTAAGCACATTAATGCTTCAATAAACTAAATTAGGCCTATTTGTTTTTTTAAGCTCTACAAAATGGTTTGAAAAGAAATTGTAAAATTTTGTGTTTTTAGGGTCAAAAATGGGAAAAACCAACTTTTACCCAATAAAACCCCCCATAAACCCCCCTTCCCATAGTCCTATCATGCTGGTTTACACGTTTATACAAAATTTCATCAAAATCGGATCATTTTTGCTTGAGTTATTGTGCTAACGGACACACATATATAAGTACTTATATAATACCTTATAATATAAATATATATATTAGCCTACCTAATTATAATTTAAATATTAATATATTCTTCTACATTATTTTTTTATTAACAATTTGTTGTGTTTAAAGTGAGGTTAAATATGTTACTCTTGTAAATGGCCTAAAGGTTGAAACATGTAGAGTTTAAAAAATAAAAAAATAATTTCAGGGTATTCCTACTGAGTTAGTATGCTTTGTTTAATATATAATAGTGGCCCTTTACCCAAACAATTGTATAAATGCCTATATATATATATAATTAACACGTTCGCTACTGCAATAGTACGAAATTTTTCATTCACATGGACCAGCGACGCACATATGCGACGGCTAGTCACATTAAAATAGACTCATGACATATATTTGTGTCGGGGTTCTAATGTTATTAAAATACTTATATCTTTGTAACGGTCTATTTGAAGGCACTGAATTCCCTTCAGTGGTCTACAGAGATGTCTGACGCACAACTGCGTCGCTTGGTCTGTGGATATGATGATTGGTGACGTCATATGATAATTGTAAAAACTGGTCTTTACTTTTCTGCATCACCGTATGTATGTATGCAGTATTTATGATGTATTATCCTCTGTAGCTTTTATATTTGTTCAGTTATAAACTGATCTTGAATAATCTGTCTTTTTTACTTACTTTTACCACAAAACACAAACACAAACAAAAATGAACCGTCGCATAGCCTATATGCGACGTATGGTCTATTTAAAGAAAACTAAGATAGCCTAATTTTCACTATTGTCTTTGCTGTAGACCGGGTGTCGCAAATATGCGACATTACAAAAGATTATAAAAAAATACAAAAAACAAGAATAAATTATTTACAAACACGATTGTAGCACATTACAATGTAAATGATCACTGTTTTACTGGTTTTCACCCGTGGTCTGTGTGTACTGTTAACCAAGAGACAGCCGGTCCATGTGTAAGATTCAAATGTATACCTTGGTCTGTGACAATGACCGCGGCGTCGCATATATGCGACGCTCAGTAGCGAACGTGTTAATTTGAACGGACACAAATTAAATAGCTTAATTATTCCTTAAATATTTGTTTGCCTCAATAAAAAAATATAATGTGCATTGCTTTTAGTTTAGGTAGGTTCTGTAGGCCTACTCATATTGCTACTTAAGTAAAAAACATCATCTCTAAGAAACCTTCCTTAATACTTAAAGGTATAATTAACCCTACCTACATACTCTGATTAAAATTGATAAAAAATTATTATTAAATTAATATTATTATTATTTTATTAAAATTGATTTAATTTAGATTAGGGACATTTTAAAACCACCAGTGAGCTTTTGACTACACTCCCGATTAAACGAGGCTGTTGGGACCGAGACTGTCTCGATAACCAAGAATCTCAGATAACCTAGAGGTCGCATACATTTAAAGGTTAGGGTTAAGATACCTTATTATGATAATGAAGTCAAATATCCTACTTTCAAACAGTTAACCCTACCCGGACGAGCAAAATCGTGACAAAAACGGGGACAAATTATAGGAAAAAATAAAAAATTTTCTTATTGTGTTTTGTTATACAAGTATACATAAAATAAACACAATGGAACGCTTCATACTGTCAAAATAAATTTTTACTTGTTTTTAACTATGCGGATATATCCGCTACCCGTCCGCGGATAAGTAGAAAAGCAACGGATATGTCCGCCACCCGTCTTTGGAGATATGACCATGACAGCGTTAGGCAATAAATAAAGACAACGTAGTGTTGAGCGTGAAACGTCGAGGGGGGAGCCTAGGAGTGGCTGGGAGGGGGTGGCGCGGGAGAGGGGTAGGCGTGGGCTGAGAGGGGGGAGTGCAAGAGAGAGCGCAGCCATGGAGAGAGCAGGAAAGTGGCGCCTTGGTATCGCAAAACATCTGGTTACTGCTCAAGCACCTGCCAGTCTGTCTGAAGAGAAGGCGGATATATCCGCCACCCGTCCTTTATTGCCAAAGGCTTAGGCGGATATGTCCGTCACCCGTCCAGGAATGGTTAAACACCTCTTTAATCGTCTTGTAAAACTTAAAGTATAATAAGCCCTACAATTTTTATAAGAATCATAATAAGCCAATACTCTACATCATTTAAAACAAAACACTATGGTGGATATTTTTTGTTCAAAAGTATAAAATTACAATTTGTTTAACTTTGTTTGGTTTTCAGAAGACCGACACTGCTATAGTTAATGTTCTGCAGACAGCTCATCCAGTCCAGTTTGCCGTCGGTGGCTAACCAACCTAGTAGACCGTGTTATTGCAGTTCATTTCAACAAATTGCAAATTAATTGGTAATTTTATTTACGTTTATTTTAATAGAAACATACTACTTGTAATAAATTTATTAGTTTTCCTACTGAAAATAAATTATAAAATATTTAGGCCAAAAACTATCTTGGATAATCAGGAGTGTACTGTATTAAAACTATTGGGCCTAGGCTTAAGTTACTCACTTTTAATATTTTTACAGGCACATTTGGGAAGTATAGAAAATGGCTCCTTCGGGGAAAGAGAATAGTTTGCCTGCCAGAGTTAGATCCAATTCAATGAACAATGGTGTATCAAGAAAATCAGTTGTCTCCAAAGGCAGTACGGAGAAAAAGAAACCAGAGAATTACCAACGTCGCTCATTCAATATTCTGCCAGTTCAACGGCCATCCATTACAAAAACTACTTCATCATCTGGACTAGTTGGAAGTAAGTAGAAAATAAGTAGGCTACCTATATGTGGTAACTTTTTTAAAACTCCTAGTTCTAGATATTTTAGGTAATGCCACTAAACAGGAAGTAAGGACATATTGTTAGTGAGGCCTAGGCCTACTATTAATACTTTTTTCACACACTAAGGAAACATGACTGGCCTAGTTTTGTCACAAACACCATGGTAGGCCTAAGCCCCCAGTTAATCATAAAAACACACACTTTAATCATGAAAATTGTTCCAAGATGAAGGCGAGGGTAAGCACACAAAAAAGTTGTAATATAAGAAACTATTACAAATAATGCGGTTATTGTGAGCTCGCCAATAGTTACACCATATACTTTTCTGTAGGAAATGTAATCTTCTTTAATTTCCTAATTCATATACAAAAAGTTAATAGTTTTCGAGATATTTTGGAAACACCTAACAGTGGCACATAAAATCCAAGATGGCTACAACTTCCCGGCCCCCCACCCTCGGGGCTTTTGGTGTGGTAAATTAGACACCTAGGAGGACATGTTGGAGGACAAAGCTGAACCGAGTTATGCGTACCATAAATGCATGGATGGCAGACCACAGTCTCTCGCTTACATTGAGCGAAACTGAGATTGTGATATTAACTAGTATACGGATTGACCAATCTTACCGTTGAGGGTAGGGGCCGTCGAAGTCCAGACCGTTCGTTCTGCCAATTACCTTGGGGTTATGGTGGACAGCAAGCTTAGCTGGCGGGATCAGATTTTCCGTACGGCGGACAAGGCTGCTAGGGTGGTTTCCAGGTTATTGTTGTTGTTGTGAGAGGAAGGAGAGGAGAAGAATAACGTTCACATCAAATGCACAGCTGATCGATCAGTGGGGGGAGAACGATCACGTTTGATACGGTCACCAAACGAAGTTAGCGCAAGAGCGCATATCGTCCAATAAGTTGATTTGCAAAGAGGGGGAAGTGTCGTTTCCCTCGTTCGTTTACGACCGACGCAACCAAGAAAAAATGGCGATTCCGCGCCAAAACTAAAATAAGTAATTTCAATAAGCACTTGCACTACAAAATGTTCAAAGTTTATGCACAATCAAATTAGTGTTTACTGCACAGAAAATTGTGAGAGAGAGTTTGAGACTTGAGTTCAGTGAAATAATAATGAAAAATAAACATGTGGCTTTACAAAGGACGCCGAATCAAAGTTCAAAGTTGCAAAGTGACAGGTTTCCAAAGCGTGATTCGTAGCACATCCGGCTCGAAGGACCAAAATGTTCGATATGGGAGTTAATTAGAGTTGAGAAAAACAGTGTCACATACCTTTTTAATGAGAAAAATCCAACACTGGAAGGTAGCAGGGGGAATGGGGATTGGATGAGCTCACCACGCTGAGGAACACACAAGAAGTTCTTGGAGTTCTGAGGCACTGCACACACTCGAAAGGGAGAATTTAGTATTATTGTTCACTGATAAAGAGAGAGAGGTTTTAATGTGGGGACACTTCCACCACGAGGTGGTCAAAAGACCGAGGTTGCCATAATAACGGCGCGGCGCGGCACATACGTCCGATCAAGGAAGGTTTTAGACGCTAACTGAATAAAATCATGGTGGGAAAATTTGAGTTTTCCATGAGAGGGAAAGAAACAGAGATGTATCACGCCATATGACGTAAGCATCGTATGATTTTGAGGAGAAAATGAGGGAGGGGAATTGCAGTGGTGTGTGTGTGTGAGTAGAGTGGAATACATTTTACAGACTTAAAATAAATAATTAACATAGGCTACAAATAAATGTTAAAAACCTATACTTACTCTTACTCTCAGGGCCATGCATATCTAAGAAGATATTTGGCCGCACCAACAAAGCCTCTCCATCTTGCTCTATCCTCTGCATCCTCCTCAGTTGCTCCTAGTTGCTCCATGTCTTTCTTTACTTGGCTCCACCATTTTTGTTTTGGCCTTCCTCTCGGTCGTCTTCCTTCGGGGTTTCTTAGTAAAACTAATTTTAACTTATTTTGCTCCTCTCTTCGTAAAACATGTCCAGCCCATCTAACTCTTCTACACTTAAATTCACACACCACATCTGGATCTCTGTAGATTTCTCTCAGTTCTCTGTTGTGTCTCTTCCTCCATTCACCACCTTCATAAATTGGTCCATAGATTTTCCTTAAAATCTTATTTTCGAATGTGATTAACTTCTTTTCTTCTTTTTTATTTGGTTTCCATGTTTCAGCTCCGTATAATAATACTGGGCTGATTATTGTCTTATAAATTCTAACTTTGGTGTTTTTTGACAGTAACTTAAAAGGACATCAGTCTGTTGCAAGCGTAGAAACATCTGTTTGCCAGATTTAGTCTATTTGGAATTTCTATTTCTTCTTTGTTTTCCCTGGATAAGATAACCCCTAAATACTTAAAATGTTCTACTTTTTCAAATTTATGGTCATCTACCTGCAGTGGGTCGGGCTATACCTTGATTTCTTGAAAATTTCATATATTTGGTTTTCTCATCATTTACTTTTAGTCCTAATTGTCCTGTTTTGTCCTTAAATACTTTTGTTAATTGGCGTAGGTCCTCTAAAGTTTCTGCAAAAATGACGACATCGTCTGCAAACGCTAATATGTTGATTCTGGAGCCAATTGAAATTCCCTTATCTATTGTTGCCACTTCTTGTAGAGCTTCTTCTATTGCTAGGTTGAAGAGGATTGGGGAGAGCCCATCCCCTTGCCTTACCCCTGCAATTACTGTAAAGGGCTCCGAGACTCTCCCATTTACTTTTACTGAACATGTGGAATTTGCTACAGTTGTTCTAGCAAGGTTTATAAGTTTGGTTGGGATTCCAAATTTGTCCATCTTTTTCCACAGTTTCTCTCTATTTATGCTATCATACGCTTTTTTGAAATCAATAAATATTGCAAAAAACTCCCTATTAAACTCCCAATACTTCGATATGACTTCTTTAAGGATAAATATTTGATTCATTGTGGACCTGCCTTTCATGAAACCAGCCTGATGATCTAGGATTAGTTCATTTGTATATTCTTCGATCCGATTTAATACTATCTTTAATAAAACTTTGTACGGTATGCTAAGGAGTGATATGCCTCTAAAATTACTAAATTCTTCTTTCTCTCCTTTCTTGTGAATGGGGACTACTATTGCTTCCCTCCATTCTTCTGGAATTTCTTCTCTCTCACAGATTATTTTAATCAGTTCCCAAAGCTTTCCTATTACTACTCCCCCTCCCTTCTTCAGTATTTCTGCTGCTACCCCATCTCTGCTCGGGGCTTTATTGCTCTTTAGAGCTTTGACTGCTGCTTCGACTTCTTCTCTGGTTGGTGCCTCAACCTTTGGTTGAACGTGATAGTATACGTCATCGTTATCTTCTTCTGGTGCAAAGTCTACACCATCTACATTTAATTAGTCGCAGAAATATTCTCTCCATCTTTCTATAACCTGTTGGGTTTCTGTAACAACAATGCCTTCTTTGTTTTTCACTCCATAAGGGTTTGGAGTGTAACCTTTTTTGAAAAACCTTACTTTTTTGTAAAAATCTCGTGCATTATTTGCTGTGCACTCTTCTTCTGCTTTTTCAATCAGACTATTTATGTACCTTCTTTTCTTCTGTCTCAATATTCTGTTTGTTTCTCTACTTATTTCATTGTACTGTTGTTTATCTTCTGTGGACTGGCTGCACAACCATGCCCTTTTCTTCTCCTTTTGCTCTATTACCTTTGTTTCACATTCCTCATCAAACCAGGGTTTTTTGTTGGTTCTTTCCTTTTTCCCACACACTTCTTTTGCTGTTTTTATTATGCTTTCCTTAAACACATTCCAGTTTTGGAGGTTTTGTAAAGCTTGGAATCTGTTTTCTAGTTTCAGCTTGAATTCTCTTGTTACCTGTTTGTCTTCTAACTTTTCTGTGTCAATATGTAAATTATATATTTCTTCCTTTCTTTTATGTATTGTATTGTTAAAAACCTATGCACACTGTTAATTAAATGTTAATAAAATTAATGATTAATGATGAAATTACTGATTAACATATTTACAAAACCATACTGAACAGTAGGTTTACACGTTTGTACCAAATTTCATCAAAATCAGATCATTTTTGCTTGAGTTATCGCGCTAACGGACACACCCACACACACCTATATATATATATATACAGTAGAACCCCTCATATCCAGCCACCACGGGACCAAGCCCCTGGCCGGATAACGATTTGGCCGGATAAACCAACCTACTATGAAAATGACCATTGATCTAATATTATCTAATCAATATATGCAGTCAAAAGTATCATTCAAGTCTGTTCTGGGATTATTTTTAGAAGAATAAACATGTTTATGACTTAAAAAAAAAATATTTGTAAGCTAAAGTCGTTAAGTAATGATAGCACAAATACTATGATTCCAGGTAGGCCTACAAAAAATATTAAACAATAATGGAGGTAAAATGACAATGAATTGGACTTGAAGATCATTAGGACTTAAATGGTACATGCATTTATAAGTTACTCAACTTTCTTATCCACTTAGTGAAATACAAAAATTAATGTACCGGTACGGTACTGTACTGTACTAACCCCACTTTGGAAAATAATCAACCAACTGTTCAGAGGTTAGGCCTACTAGCTCAAACTGAGTATAGTGACACAGTAAATAAATTATAAACAAACAGATAAATAGTGAGAACAATTCATTTTATGACTTGAGTAAACACAAAGACTAGTGCTTGCATCTAAATGTCTGTAAGATGCGAGAAAAACATTTTCTTATTGGCTTCCTGGAAGGGGCCGGATAAACAGAGGACCGGTAAAACCAAGGCCGGATATGAGGGGTTCTACTGTATATGAATTTGACCTACAGTAATAACTTATTCCCTATATGGGAAATTCGATATATTATGTTTTGTTGTTTTCAGATGTAGGACATTTTAGATTTTTTGGTGGGTTAAATTTGAAAATGTGACTTTTTGAAATTTTACCATTAATTTGAGATTAGGTTTTACAATACTGCCTAATTTGTAGTCTCTACCTTGTTTTTAAATGGTTTAGATCCCCATTCCAATATCAGAAATGTTCAATATTTTTTCCTTTAAGAATAACATGGGGGGGAATTCCAAATTTTGGGGGGTTTGGTACCAAGACCTACAAGCGTGCCAAATTTCAGGTTCTAGCTATTCTAGAAGTGGATTAACATTTGCATCACTAGTGAGAGAGTTACATATGCGGTTGAATATAATTTAGATATAACTTTACCACTAATTTCCAGGCTCTTAGAGTTGATTGGTATTAATTTATAGGATGTTTTCAGGCAACAAACCAGATGTCATCCAACGACCTCCTCCTCTGAAACAACCAACATTAAAACCAGACATCGTCCCTTTATCATCGAATAACACCGCGAGAAGATCTTTGATGACTTCTATGCATTCAAGCGCCACTGGTTTGAAAGAAGCGAGTAAAGAAGCCAGTTCTACTGTGGTTCTTTGTCAGAAGAATAGAATAATAACAAACCCTAACATGAGACCCACTCACATCTTGTGAGTATAATCCCAAGAACTAATTTGCCTTAAACAACATTGAGATCTTTTTTTCATGAATGATCTTTTTATCAGTAATTAAGAAACATAATTGCTAGAAGTTAAGAAAGTTAAAAATAATGGCATAAATAGGTACTAATCACATTACAGGTTACAGTTCTGGCACCTCAGTCCAAGCACTGTATGTATGTGTATGTATATATAGGTCTTACTGTGCCACATATATTAATAACTAGCAGAGTACCCGTCCTTCGTACGGGGTTGGCATATAAGTGTAAAATGCTTATTGCAGTTATACTCTTAGCGTTTGCAATGGGGGAGGACACAGTTTGATAAAATTTGCTTCTTTAAATTAAGGTATACTATAGTATTACACATCTACCATAGCCATAATGTTCTACCACTTCACCTAAACAATAGAGAAAAATTAATTATTAAAAATTCACAAAATATAACAAATTATTCATGCAAATAAAAACATAAACATAACTGTAAATAATCCTACTTTGACAGTTCTCATTGCCTATCACAGTTTTTTTGTTGCTGCTTAGTTCAAATTAGCTGTTTTCATAAATGCAAAAAAAATAATAGTGCTGCACCCTGATGGTGAATAGAATCTTATAACTTTAATACTTTTGCATATCATAGAACCAACTTTTTAGTTAAAACAGCTGACGAAATTCTTCAATTCCCTTTAAATATGAATACTCATAATGTTAACATGGGAAACTAAAGAGCCACTGGGGCGGAGCCCGAAAAGATTTTTAAGATAAGAATTATGCCTATATGTTAATCGGGAATATGAGCTATCATCATGCCAAATTTTAGTCCAATCCGACCATTAGTTAATGTGTGATTGAACTTCAAACAAACAAACAAACAAACACACAAACTTTCACATTTATAATATTAGTAAGATAGCTACTTCCCTTTAGGGAAATTTGCTAAAAGGAACAATGGAATGTAATGAAAAAACATAGGTACATAAAATAATAAATGTTGTGAATGTTTTTATATTTTAATATTCATTTAATGACAACTCTTCCTTACATTGCACCTGCTTGCTGTCTGCTCATATTTCGTATGTAAATCCATTGTGCAATCTGGCTTGTCTCATTAGATTTACGGTTTGACTTGAGAAAAAACAGTTGACGTCTCTCGTTATTTCATTTCTGATTAATATTACTGTTGAGGGCGTAATGGGTGAAATGAAAATTATTAATAACTCGAAGGACCAGAACTAATTAATAGTTCAAGAGAAAAATAATAAATTAGAGAAAAATGGCGAATCTGCAATTTGAAGGGCACTGAGGTCCCGAGGTGAAATAAAGTGTCTTGTGAGGGGCAAATGAGATTAGTTAGGAGTCTAATTAAAACACACACAAAACTTTAAGGTTGTACCTTGAGTCCAATTATCCAAAGGAGTGGAGAGGATGGCAGCGGCGTCTTCTATGGCGGAGCGATGGCGGATGGCGGAGTCCTTAAACCGAGTGCTTCTGTTTTGTAGAATTTTGAAGAACGCAACGCACCCAAGTTTATAAAACACAAAGAGCTCACTAATACGCGGAAGTCGCGTTGAGAATCGAACGGAAAGTCTAGAAGAAATCACGAACACGCACACACTGTCTTGAGGTACAGAAGAGTCTGGAAACACTGATCACAATATAAGTAATTTAATCACAAACAAAAGGGGGAAATTAAAATGTAAATATTGTTAAATGTACTGTAGAGGAGAGAGAGGCCAGATATAATTAATCTATAGCCTAAAAATGCGTTAAAGAGAGGTAAAATGGGCAATTAATGTCCCGAGAGAATAGAAACGGAGTAAACCGTGAGTTATGGACGCCGACCTTGGACAGACAGACGCCGATCGCCGGCTGCACTTTTAAAAATGCAATTACGGTTTAGAGGGGTCTAGGAATTCGATGGCCAATAGGAAATGCGATTGAAGCAAACACGGCGTCAGGTGATTCATGGGTATGTAGTACAGGAAAATAGGCCTTACTGTGGTGGGAAATTCGAGCGGGCTTAGCAATCTCATTTGAATATTGAAAGCGGGAGTCTATTTACAATAAATTGTTATTGAGACTAAATAATATTACACTAAAAGGATGGTGATTTATATACACATTAGCATGATTAATTAACCAGTGACTTAATTAACATAATGATTACCTAATTTCTAAATACTCTAAAGATATGAATATCGAACAATTACCATAGACAAAAAGATTTAAATATAGACCTGCAGCTGTGCTGCGGATACCATAGGTTCTGGCGCACAGAGCTTAGAGCGCCATGTAGTTACGGCGTACGTGCTACGTAACTACACGGCGCTCCAAGCGGTGTGCACCAGAACCCATGGTAACAGTAGCATGGCTGACAGTCTATATTTAATTCTTTTTGTCTATGATATTACAATGGAAATAATTGTATGTTTGACTGAAAATTAATTTATTTTCCAATAACCTCCAATTACCTGTTCCATCCCAAAATTTTCCGAAGTTCATTTATGGCATAGCCTCTTCTAATACAAGGTCACGGCGTTGGTGTGTGGCAACGTCGCAACATCAGCTGTGGTTGCCTGTTTTGTCTTGCCACGGCCTTCTATTAGGAGAGGCTATGATTTAATTTCCGAGTGTTAGTCGGGAATGACATTGGTCCCGACCCATCCCAATGTTTTGGGAATCCTACAAATTCTTACTAGAAATAGACTATTTTAGACAGTTTCAGTCAGGACCCTAACATGTTATTCTTCATTTATGGTTTACTTTCACAATGTTTTGATTATGACATGTTACATTAAATAAAATGTGCAATTTTTATAGATCCAAACCAAATGTGAATACTGGTAGTCAACATACCAGTGGAGAACAAAGAAATCAAGTTTCCACAACCGGGCAAACAAAAGTTCAGACTGGGACCAGTCTACAAAAGTCTTTGTCAAAACCCACACAACCGACTACAAAACAGTTTCACTCTGGAGGAAATGCAGTTCAAGCGGTTTCAAAATCTTCCCTTTCTGTTGGAAACACAATCCATACAACTACAAAACCTTCTCATTCTGTTGGAAACACTGTTCAAACAGTACCAAAATCTTCCTATTCTGTTGGAAACACAATCCAGACAGTTACAAACCCTCCCCATTCTGTTGGAAACACTATCCCGAAAGTCCCAAAACCTTCCCATTCTGTTGGAAACACTGTCCAGACAGTTCCAAAATCTTCCTATTCTGTTGGAAACACAATCCAGACAGTTACAAACCCTCCCCATTCTGTTGGAAACACTGTCCAGACAGCTACAAACCCTCCCCATTCTGTTGGAAACACTATCCAGAAAGTCCCAAAACCTTCCAATTCTGTTGGAAACACTGTCCAGACAGCTCCAAAATCTTCCTATTCTGTTGGAAACACTATCCAGAAAGTCCCAAAACCTTCCCATTCTGTTGGAAACACTATCCAGAAAGTCCCAAAACCTTCCCATTCTGTTGGAAACACTGTCCAGACAGTTCCAAAATCTTCCTATTCTGTTGGAAACACTGTCCAGACAGTTACAAAATCTTCCTATTCTGTTGGAAACACTGTCCAGACAGTTACAAAACCTCTTCCTTCAGGAATTCCACTTCAAACTCAAGAACAACCTAAAGCTGTGATACAAAGTGAAGCTACTTTTCAAACATCTAATGGCAAAACACTCACTGCTGATCAAGTTGAATCGGATATGAAAATGGGATTAGAGAGTAACTCAGATCCTAACAGGTAAGAGCTCTTTTTGATATATTTGAACAGATTTACTGAGAAAACTAAAAATAGATGGATTGATAAGAATGTTTTGTAATAATAAGTGTATAGTTTTGTTTTTTAATCAATGAAGTAAACTTAAATAAAAGCAATAATCTTCTCTTATGAATTTATTATTATACATATTCACAACAAGGGTGAGGTTCATAATGTCCAAATTTCACAAACTTCAACGTCTAAAATATTAAATAAACAGTGCGTTTCATAACCTCCAAATTTCATAAACTCCAAAACTATAACTTTCAAATAAGCACCGTTTCACAATGTCCAAATTTCACAAACTTCCATTATTAATATATTAAATAAACAGTGCGTTTCATAACCTCCAAATTTCATAAACTCCAAAACTATAACTTTCAAATAATCACCGATTCACAATGTCCAAATTTCACAAAATCCAATGTTTAAATATCAAATAAACAGAGCGGTTCATAACCTCCAAGTTTCATAAGCTCCAACGGTACAGTCTCTGCCAGAAGTCGCTGCAGAGGTTGCCGTGGTTCGTATGTAGGCGCTACACGTTCTACTGTTGTAGCGGCGCGACATGAAGCATCATTGTTGCTCCGTAATTGCTTTCTTAAGAGTATAAGTATATATTCTTAAGAGTTCCCACAGTCCGATCATGCTGGTTCGCGAAATCGTTCGAATAAACGTAGGTTTACACGTTTTTACCAAATTTAATCAAAATCGGATGATTTTTGCTCGAGTTATCGCGCTAACGCACACACATATAAATATATATAAATAAATAGATATATATATATGAATTTGAACTGATGGTGTTTTTGGTCTCTAGGGACCTCAAAATGAAAAAGTAAATCGGTCCCGGGACCAGGTCTTACCATGAGTACTACGGTAATAGCTTATTCCCTATAGGGGAAATTCGCTAAAATGTAAATTTGATTTGCACATTGTGTGCTAACACATATTTGAGTCACACAGCTGAGTGTTCTTCAATCATTAAAATGTACGTATAATCAGTAGTTGAGCGCTGGCGAACGGTGCCTGCTATCTGACTGTGGCAACCACTAGAGAGACTTCTGGCCCAGACTGTACCATTGGAGGTTATGAAATTTGGACATTATGAACCGCTCTGTTTATTTGGTATCTAAACGTTGGAATTTGTGAAACTTGGACATTGTGAAACAGTGATTGTTTGAATGTTATAGTTTTGGAGCTTATGAAATTTGGAGGTTATGAACCGCTCTGTTTATTTAATATTTAAACGTTGGAGTTTGTGAAACTTGGACATTGTGAAACAGTGATTATTTGAATGTTATAGTTTTGGAGCTTATGAAATTTGGACATTATGAAACACGCTGTTCATTTAATATTTTAAGCGTTGGAGTTTGTGAAATTTGGAGTTTATGAAACGCTCCCAACAAATCTGCAGAGGAAACGATTTTACAGTTTTTGATTACTAATGTTTATTATTATTATTATTTTTATTATATGCCTAGGTATAAGTTGCTTGAAATCGAGCAATTGCAAAATATTACAGGACTTGTTTGGAAACGATTAACAGTCATAATTTCCAATGAGTAAAAAGAGGGAACTCAAAGATGATGTAACTATTGGAAATACTCACGATGTCCGTAACAGTTCAATATAATCAACATTTCCTGTAAATGTCTTATCATTTTTCAAAATCTGATCTCGTTTTTTGATGTTTTTTAGAAACATTTCCCACTCATTGATAATGTAGCCTGCATGATACTACCCATTGTCGCCAGGATGTTTGCAAGATTCAGTTATTTTTTTAATAGCGTTAACATTTGTTCAAATTACCGGTACTTAAGAACTACCTGTATTTCCTGTATAACCTGTCTGTCACGATTTTATTTGCTTTAATTGGCATTATTTTGGTTAGTTACTGTAATATTCACCTGAGAAAATGCAAAGTTAACTATTTGAGTGCTATGCGAAGATATTTTGGCGTTAACTAAAATCTCTAAGGGATATGTAGAGAGGAAGGGTATTTTTACAAAAAGTAGCAAAACGGCCATCGTTGACCTGCATGTTCATAGGATACACTAATAACCACTAAGCTAAAACATTCGCCCAATCCGATTATTCGAGGTATATGTCTAAACAAAGGATTATGAACAACTCACTATGCCCCAGTGGTTGTAGTATATCGCTACAAACACACAGGTCACCAATTATTTGCCACACAGGACGGGAATCGAACCCGAGCAAACTAATGCCACTGGCCAAGTGACACACGCCCTAGTCTTCTCGGCTATCTGTGCTTGGAGACTGAGGAGTCAAAAACCAGTATTTTCACTGACGCTGACGCCAACGATTGCGAACAGATAGCGTTATAGAAGGTTGTTCAATGCGTTACAAGGTAGCAGCACTAGTTAGTCACAAACTAATTAGATGACATTTTCATTTGAACCACAACAGTGATGAATTGTGTTACTGAGGCTTTGCTGCAAAAAACCATTTTTTCTAAAATGGCTATATTATGATAACTTTATCAAACTAAATCAAGGTTAAATTCAATATTACATTGTAAACTTGATGTCTTTCGAGTTCATGAGATTTTGGTTTCAAACAATGCTATCAGAACATAACAATTTATAAGAAAACTAGCTGGCCCGACAGACGTCGTCCTTTCCTAATGTGGTTTTATGTCAAATGCTCGTTAATTTTTAAGATGAGCTCGTTTGCATCGCTCAATCATGTCCTGGTTGAAGTTTGTTTGCTACGCTTACTCACCTTTAGGTTGGACCTTGTGCGCTGCGCTCACTTGCCTTCAGGCTTAGTTCGTTCGCTACGCTAACTCGCCTCCAGGTTGAAGTTCGTTTGCTACGCTCACTCACCTTTTGGTTACAAATTAGCAGTTGTCATAAATAAAAAAAAATAATAGTGCTGCGCCCTATTGCGCGTTGGTAAACCTATTAACTATTTAATGCTATTGAACATCTCAGAATCAAATTGTTTATTTGAACCAGCTGTTAAGATTTTTTAATTCCATTGAAATATAAGTACTCATAAGGTTAACATATGAAACTCAAGAGACACTGGGGCAGAGCCCTTTTGACGGATCTGCACCAAACTTCACACAAACCATCCCTGAATAATGCTTAATAATGCCTGAAAGTTTCATTACAGTCTGTCGAGCGGTTTCGGAGTCCATTACGTTCAAATATATATATACATACAAACTTCCTCTTTTATAAAAATAATATAGACTTGGAAATTTACAACAAATACAAAGTTTTATTTAATGTTTATTACAAATACCCGGACTTTTCTTTGTTATATATTTGTTATTGTCTTATTATTCAAAATTACCCTAATTATTAATATAGTGACAACAATACAGTTAACTTAAAATTCAACAAAATGTAATGGAATCAAAAGGCAAACAAAAAAGTCTTACGAAACATGAATTATTGGCCTGGCACTGAAAGGGTTAAAAGGCCTGATGTTGTTCAGATGGTATTTTTTTTTCCATAAACGTGAAAAATAATTAAATCCTTAAATGAAAGTTTGACTAAAGGTTTCTTGGATGTAGTTATATTCTTTTAAAATCACGACTTTTATTGAAACATACATTTAATGTCCTTGCCGAACCAATTTTATTCAGTCTTAGTGGGGTTTCCTCTGCAATGATCACAAAGTAAAGTCCATGTTTCCTACTAGTAAAAATATTAGCACTTCGGCAAACATCCTCGTTCATTGTTTGTAGGAATCTTCATATTGTAGGTGTTCTTAAATATATGTACAGGCTAATAACGATAGTAAATTATTTAAAACTATGTTTCCATAGTTTACAAATCGATTCTTTCAATGAATGCTCAAGAAATATAGTACTATGTCAATTTATTTATCTTATTTGATAGAATATCAAATAGATAATGGACCAGGCTTTCTAGCTTTTTTCCATTGTAATATGTACGCAAACCCAAATTCAAAGTAAATATTTAATTTCAACCAAATCATTGAATATTATTATACATGCGTTTCCATTGCAAAATTAACAGCAATTAAATTATCCAGCTAATCATAATGTAAACAAATATTTTCTTCATAAGGATAACATGAGAACTTCAAAAGCCACTGGGGCAGAGCCTGAGGGACTTTAAAAAAATTAAGTCCAGTTTTCAAATCTACCCGACTAGCTCTTTCCAATGAGACGTGAATGGTCAAAATCGGTTAAGAAATGGTGGAGGAGCAAATTTCGTGTTGGCGTATTAGTTACATAGATTTGTTTATGAATGTCAATGTCAATCAATAAAATTAAATAATTATTATATGATTTGTTTATGTATATAAATAAAATTAAATAAATCCTATGATGTTTAACATCGTATGGCTACCAATTTGTGAATATTCATCCAAACAGTTGGTGAAAGAAAGTGTTTTTGGGAAGAACAAAACCAGAACAATCAAAGAACAAAAAAATCATGTTTTATCTCATTTTAAAATTATTTCTATTCATTTGATAACTGGGTAGGGTATAGGCTATAACTGGATACTTAATATCTGCTAAAATAATCCATAATTTATAATTTTTATTATTTTCAGGAAAAAATGGACCCTTAGTGATTTTGACATAGGCAAGGCATTGGGCAAAGGAAAGTTTGGGAATGTCTACCTTGCCAGAGAAAAACAGTCGCAGTTTATTGTAGCAATCAAAGTGTTGTTCAAATCTCAGATACAAAAAGCTCGAGTAGAACACCAGCTCAGAAGAGAAATTGAAATACAATCTCATTTGAGGTAAATTTTATATAATATGTTAATACACAGCTTAAAATTGGTTAAAATAACACTGTTCATAATTCTTTTATCCAGTAAACAGGGTGGCTAGTGACCTGGAAAACCTGGAAATGTCAGGGAATATTAAATATCTGGAAAAGTCAGGGAATTTTGTCATAAGTCAGGGAAAATTGTAAAATGTTTAACATAATTTTAATAATTGTTAGGAAAGGTCGAGAGTATGTGTGCCGTGTGGGTGAAAACTAAGAAATATGTCTCTACAAATAAATTTTGTGTTTTTTTACAATTTAAACATCTTTGCCACCAAGACTGATAATCGAATATATAATAGGTTACGTACCTTGTTCTGTCTTCAGTCTTAACTTAGTCAATGGATTTTTTTACGAATTAAATTTTATTATAAACTGCGTATCATCTTAACTCAGTTTAATTTTATTAAGGTAAGTTGCAGAGTCTGAATATAAGCTAGCCTGTATCTCTAGGTTTTATGTATGTTTTTCATGTAAACAAACATAAGATATTCTTCAGATAAAGATTAGTCCTTTTGAGTTAGGTAGTATTTAAATTGTAATTTTGAATTTGTCGATCTGGGGAAAGTTAAAAAAAATCATGGAATTGTCAGGGAAAAGTCAGGGAATTTTTCAATGTGATTTCACTAGCCAGCCACCCTGAGTAAATCTTTGATGCTTTTAGATTGTTTGAGTGTGCTATATATACCACTTTGATCTCAGTCATAGTGCAAATGGATATTTGAAATATCACCATATCTTATAATTATTTAATAGTTATACTCGGGGTGTTTTACCTTGTCTGCTGGACACTCAAGAGATTGTGCTGACTCTACAACTGACTTGGCTCCGTCACTTCCACATGGGCGCTATTGGGAAGATTTCAGTGCATACTCCCTCGCCATACTCTCGGCCACATGAATTTCATGACAAAGTTCATTTATGAATTTAGGAAAGTCGAGTCCATTATAAAGTTGCCTGGATGAGTTTTCTCGCTTTGCAACTACACATACTGCTGCCCCTGTCTTTATATGAAGTTGCACTATGTTCTTAGCAAAGTTTGCAATGGAAAACAGCCTTCTACAACGGCCTTCTGAGGTCTGAATGCCTGAGAAAACTGTTTTGGTTGGGTATGCAGACAATGTACCCAACCAGCAGCTTTGATAGCTGCACGTAGCATTAGCTGGCTCAGCCATCAAGGCGTGGATGGCGGAACACGGTCTTTCGCTTGCTTTGAACAAAACCGAGATCGCGACTTTGACAAAAAACGGATTGACACCATCGTGCCATTGAGGGTGGGGGGCCGTCGAAGTCAGTCATGGTGGACAGTAAGCTTAGCTGGCATGATCACATCTTCCATACCACTAGATCTACTAGATTTGAAGTAATGTGACAAAAAATTCTAGGTCTGTGTCCAACAGTATAGAGAGGGTTTTTTAGTTTGAAGTCTGATAAATTCAGGAGTCTCACACGACAGGCTGGCCACCTATGTGCCAAGGCATTTTCCCTCCTCCCTGAAAAGAGTAGAATATACCTTCTCTTTTAAATAGAAGGTTTAACTATTTTATGACACTATCATGTATGTACGAACAAAATGAAAGAGAATTTGATTTTATGCTATCTGCCTGAGCCAAGGGTAGCGACTGACAATGTCAATAATAACAATAAATGATTGCAGTCTAGGAGCGATGAGCTTTTTTATGAGCGGGTGGCAAGTATGCCTGAATTGCTGAAAGCAGTTTCTTTAGACTCCGCAATGGACCTAAAACATCTAAAAATCTTTCTGCAGGAATCTATATTTGCTCACACATGATTTGAAAATTTCCGGGTTGTTCGAAGTTGAAGTTAGCTAAAAAAAGTGTTGTTCTCATTTGTTCTTATATTTATAGTTAATAGGCCTGAATATGAAATTATATAGGCTACTCACTATTTCTTTTAGGATGATTTCTTTTTAAGGGATCGAGCTGGATTACTGGAGGATCCGGATTATCGAGGTTTGTATTGTAATTGTAAATACTTGACCAATAAAGGCATTGCCTATTAATACGGTACCTTAAAAAACCAGAAAACTATTTTAATCTTACCTTGTAAAATTAAAATACTCAATTTTTCCAGGCATCCTAACATTCTGAGACTCTTTGGCTACTTCCACGACGAGACACGAGTCTATATGATTTTGGAGTATGCACCCAAGGGTGAACTGTACAAGGAGCTTCAAGCCCAGCCAGAGAAGAGATTTGATGAGCCAAGGTAATCATTATTTTGTACAAACGGTCTAATATGATTATCACAAATATTTTCATCTAGCTGTGATGTGGAGTTTCAGAATGTGGTCATAGTCATTGGGGTTCCATGGATTTGGCTAACTCTGGAACTCGCTAACCCCATGCTAAATGCACAATCTTCAAATTTGGTCAATGAGAGGAACTCACTAACTTGTTTGGTTTTGGAATTGGCTAACTCTGGAACACACTATCCCACTATATTCATGACCTACCTTCCATCGGTGCCGCACGGTTTGATTAACCCTCGTAAGAGCGAAATCGTATAGTGTGAATTAGAGCGTGAATAGGACAAATAAAATTGGGACACCGTAAAGTGTTTACCGCACAATACCTCAGTAACGAACAATCATAGAGCAATAAATCAAAACTACTTATTTTTTTCGAGCTAAATCAGAAGCTGCAATGACAAAAAATATAAAAAATAACTATATTACAAATATTTAAAGACCTATATAAAAATATAAAACACACCCCCTCTTCTAATAGTCCGATATGGCAGGTTTTGGTTTCTGGTTTGGTACATTTTCCCAATGACCTCCTTGAAAGAAACAGATAGTCTTGAGAGGAAACGTCACTCTTTATCATTTCGCTAACTATTTGAAGGGTTGAAACTATTTGAACACCTGCGCTGCCTCTCGGGAAAGGTTACAGTGTACTTGGCGGTAAGAAAATGTAATTTGGTCTTCCACCATATCGCGTAAAAGTTTTAATTATGTTCCATACTGATCATTTTCTCTTTATCATTAGGTAGAACCCCCAGCTGTCATTCTGAAGGATTATTTGAACGTTTGAGAATATTCTCTGAAGAAATGTGATTAAAATTAATTAGTCCATTTAGTAATGAGTGGAGCGAAGCGAAGCTCTTTGGGAACGACTTTAATGCAAACTTTCTAACACATTAACACAATAACGGCGGAACATATTTTAGCCAAACTTACCAAGGTTGCTTTGTCAAATGTTTGGAAGGTTTAGACGAAACAAACTTAATATTTATAATACTGCAGGGTGTCCACATTCTGGAAAGTCAGGGATAGTCATGGAAAAAAATTCTGGTCATTGAAAGTCATGGAAATAGATAAAAGGTCATGGAAAGTCATGGAAATTCCCCGTGATGGATGATTTGAGGGGACTGTTCAATGCTCTAGTCAGCCGTAACTCCGACTACTGTAGCATTTTTCAGGATTTTTCACAAATGTTCGACGATTCAATTTATTACAGTTGTATTATTTTATGAGTTTTGAGTTTGTATTAGTTCATTGTTGTACCATTGTACTCCATTGTTATCTGTTAATACATATTTCAGTAGTTTCTGCAAAATCTAGGCAGTTTTATTTGTGTGTGTATGTTATATTATAATTTGAGTAAAGTTCAAGAGTCATGGAAATCAATGGTAAATGGTCATGGATAGTCATGGAAAGTCATGGAAATTAATGAAAAATTGTCTTTGGACACCCTGTACTGCCTATATAATTAAAAGTAACCCTAAGTTTATTTTTTTTTTATTTTAACATTGGACTTATGGGTTGCCCTGGTGCTTACATAATAACGACGTAAATGTAAACAAAACAGGGAATCAAAGCACATGTTAAAAATAAGCCACGACCTAAACCACAGCCACCTCTAATACACACAGTACAATGAGCACAAATTTGAATGATGACTACTGGTCATCGATCTCTATTACTACAGAGATCGATGTCACTAGTTAACATTTATGTCGCAATTTGGAAACAACCACTGATCGAATAGGTACAGTATTTTACATATTTGATTTACGTAGCTAAATAAGGTTATAACAAATAACATTTATCTTATGTTATTGGGATTAAAACAACTACAAGATTCTGCAGTTTAAAAAAAACTATACGTATTCTGAAATCAATATTTTTTTCTAAATATGCTATTATGAATATGCTTTCTTATTATTTACTTTTAAATATTTTTGATGATATCATCGTTTTGGTGACACACCTGTTGTGTTGATTGTTGTGTTGGCAACGACTTGGGGTATATTATTGCCCAAGAAGAATAAAGTATTTTTGAGTTTTTGTTTTACAAAAGAAATTTAATTCGCATAATAAGCTAATGAATAACCGAAGAGCCGTTGATTTACATAAACCAATTAATGAAATCAATTACAACAATGCATCTTGGCCGATACGTAGCGTAGCTGACCACGGGGGTAAATGTCCGGGGGTAGATTTCCAGTCGCGGGCTGTTTCTCGACCGTGTATAGGCCGGGCCCCGCCCCTCGTGATGTCACAATGACGTAGGCGTTTTTTCATGGGGGTAAATATCCGGGGGTAGAATTCCGGCGACCCAGGATTTCTAACGTGTATGGGAAAAACTCCAAGAACTAGTTTTGGTTTTATTTTTTAATTGAAGACTTATAAACAATTTTTAAACAATTTTAAGAATAGGCCTTTAAATTTTATTAAAGCTATAGAGGTGAATACAAATACAAGCAAATTTTATATAAATTTAAAGTTTATTAATAATACCTTAAAATTAGATTTATAAATGCAATTTTTAATTGATAGAAATTTATCAACTATTAATTTCATCCAAATTATTAAAATGTTAAAGCATTTAAAACCACCTTACGCCCTTTTATGCACCTGCCACATGAAGCAAACATAGCCTAACTATTGTGGCTGTGAGAGGACCCCATGGTTCTTGTTTTATTTCCAGGGGGGGGGGGGGGCTTAAATCACCATCTAGCTCAGGGCCTCCAATGAAGCCAGACCGGGCCTGACTGCATAGTTTTAAAAAATTTTGAAGTGCAAAAAGACTGGAGGATATTTTATTTCAAACAAGTTTACAATGTTGGTCCTAAAGACCAAAATTATTGTCCTAAGTCTAAGTCAGCCCTTACTGCTTCTATTGTTTCAATGGCTTGGCGATTAGGATTGGGAACTGATTACCAACGTTGTCAGAGTCTTCATCACTCTCAGTGTAGTTATGGCCTTGAAGGGAAAGGTGGTGTGTGAACAGCGACAGGTTGGTGACTCATTTGCTGTCTGTGCCTAGTTTTGTAAAAGGCTAGTAATGCAAGCTTAAAACTGTACTGAGTTTTTGATAAATAAAGCTCTATACTCAATATAAGAGTACTTTCCACTTCCTCTGAAATTTTCCTAGCATTAATTTGTTCTTTCAATATAGTTACCAATCATCAAATGTTTTTGTATAGTAAATATCCGTACCTATATGCGCTATCATAATATGTTTAATCATCATAATATATTTGAACGTAATGGTAATTCATATGTTGGAAAAGTTGTAACTATCCTGAGACTTGGTCACTAAAACCAACATGGGCTCTAGAACCAACATTAATATGTAGGGAAAGACATTTTTATCAATCTTAATTAATAATCCAGCATGTTTTTAGTGTTTCCACAGGGGTGAAGAAGACTCTTAATGGCTCCTCCTGGTTGATTGAATTGTCTTTTATTAAATTAGACAGTGCAGGCGGCTGATGTCATATCACCAATGTCCATAATATCATCAGTTTGGTTCAATACTACTGACCTTTTGCCATCCTAACTAGGTTTTACCATTGACTACTGTAATTACTTTTTTATCGCTTCACCATTATATTCTGACTAATCATTAGAATCTCCTCCCTAATTGACAATACATGTCTCCAGAGCTGCGCAACTGATTCTCCAATTAGCAGATGCACTACAATATTGTCACGCCAAGAAAGTGATTCATAGAGACATCAAGCCAGAAAATATCTTACTGGGAGCAAAAGGGGAACTTAAAATTGCTGACTTTGGCTGGTCTGTCCATGCACCGTCTTCCAAGTAAGTTTGCCATTGTGTTAATGTCAGCTAACAACTTAGTTTTGCAACAAATAACGTTTATTCACTTATACAATTAAAAAGTACAACATTTAGTAAAACAAAACTATATTTTATTAATGTAAAAACTAACTGACAACAAAAAGTAAACAATCTTGTTATTTTAACATATGGCAATAAATGCTGTGAATTTGATACAGACAAGAAGCACGAACACTTCACCTTCTCGCCGAGATTGAACTACTGTCACTGTCTCCAAGAAATTTTTTATGTTGTAGTTGGTCGGCGTGTTTTTTAAAGGTTATAAACTTCTTTATAATCTTTAAAAATCTTTTGTTAAGATTATCTACTTAACAAAAGATTGGGCTTTCCTATCTGTTTCCAAGTATGATCTGAGATGATTGACGCGCAGCTACCTTTATCAAACTGTCACTGTCTCTTGGCCAAAGATAATTTATGGTTCTTTACCGACAGGAGAGACACCCTGTGTGGAACACTGGACTATTTACCCCCAGAGATGGTGTCAGGACAACCTCATGATGCTAACGTAGATCTATGGAGTCTCGGGGTGCTGTGCTTTGAGCTGGTCACAGGGAAACCTCCTTTTGAGACCAAGTCCTACGATGAGACATACTACCGCATCCAGCGATCGTTGTTCATATTTCCTCCTCACGTCTCACCGCTTGCCAGAGATTTGATCAAAAAGGTATACTGATATTGAGTTTTTTTTTGGTCTTAGCATTATACTTTAGGTTTATTCTGTAGTATGTGATAAAGTAGCAACATTACAATATAATAAATAAAAGTAGTGATGGGCGGATCCAATCCGGATCTGGATCTTGAAAAATTCACCTTTTGGTTGCAAATTAGCTGTTGTCATAAATTAAAAAAAAATAATTGTGCTACACCCTGTTGGTAAACCTTTATACTTTTTAATGCTATTGAGCATCACAGAATCAAATTGTTTAGTTGAACCAGCTGTTAAGATTATTTAATTCCATTTAAATATGAGTAGGCCTACTCATAAGGTTAACATGGGGAACTCCAGAGCCACTGGGGCGGAGCCCTTTTGACGGATCTGCACCAAACTTCACACAAACCATCCTTGAATAATGCTTAATAATGCCTGAAAGGTTCATTACTATCTGTCGAGCGGTTTTGGAGGCCATAAAGGACTTACAAACATACATACATTGGATTTTATATAGATGACATCATAAGATATGAGACCCCGCGAACTGTTCAGCTAATTCAGGGCTTCATGGTGACCATTGTAGAAAGTAGGGATGGACGAGATTGGATTTTTAGTTAGAGACGAGACGAGATGAGATATTTTTTTCTCATAAAATTTCAAGACGAGATAGAGATGGGATTTCCCTTCTCATACACAACGGGAAATGCTCGTTCAACATTTTTACCTGATTTTGTAACATTGTTAGATGACTGTTTCAATACAAAATAATAATAATAGGCAAGAGTATTTAAAATCTTTTATTAAAAAACATCAGCATAAAAAATATATATTAATTACACCCAACTTATTAAAAATGCTTAAGATTAGGAAACATGATGATATCAGTTAGGATAGAGTTAAACTTATCCTAAAATAAAATAAATCATAAAATAAAAGCAATATTTATTTATATAAAATAATAGTTACTTGTTTTGGCTTTGTTTATAGTAGTAAAATATGCCTCAAACTGCTTACACTTAACAGAACTTCTCAAATGATAAAATAATTAAAGTAATATTTACATGTAAATATTATATATTTTTAGGGGAAAAATATTAACCCTAACAAGTGCACATTTTACTCTTGCTATACTCACAGTTAGTCATACAGAAGTGAAGTGAATCCTCTCCAGTTCTTGGTCTTCAGCCTTTGACCTTTGAGCTTTAACATGCATTTCCTGTTTCTTATTGAGCTTCCCTGGTTCTTTCTTAGTAAGCATTAAGCGTTGAATATAACTTTTGATACTAGGGTTTTGATAATTATTATTCAGATTCAGATGTAATTAATCAATGCCCTGCCCATCTCAGTCTTCTGCTCCGTACCTCAGCGACAATATCCGGATCCTTAAATAATTCTCTAAGTTCCCAATTATGTCTCGATCTCCATTGTCCATCCTCAAAAATCGGTCCGTACACTTTCCTCAAAATCTTGTTCTCAAATACAATAGCTTTCCTTTCTGATTTCTTGCTTAAGATCCAATTTTCTGAACCATACAGGAGAACTGGTCTGATGATTGTCTTATAAATCCTGAGTTTGGTGGTGTGGGATATTATTTTTGAAGTTCGTAACTTGTGACAGGCCGAAAAACTTTTGTGCTAGGTTTAATCAATTTTGTATTTCTAGCTCTTCATCATTATCGCTGGTGAGGATGACTCCCAAATACTTTAAATTTGTTACTTTTTTAAATTTATACTCTTCAATTTCAATGTAGTTGTTATTTTGGTATCTTGGTTGGTCATCATCTTGTTTTCTTCCACATGTCATAAACTTGGTTTTCTCTTCATTTATGTATAGCCCCATTTTTCTTGTATGTTCAATAAGCATTTTTGTTACATCTTTCATTTCTTCTATATTATGTGTAATTAATACTATGTCATCTGCAAAAGCTAGCAAGTTTATGTTTGTTCCTATCTTAATCCCTACTTCTGTCTTTCTTATCTCCTGAAGGGCTGTTTCTATGGCTAAATTGAACAGCAATGGAGATATCCTGTCTCCCTGTCTCACACCCGTGTTCACCTCAAAGTCTTCCGAATCCGATACATCTCCATTTACTCTAACTTTGCAATTAGAACCTAAAACACTCAATTTCGCTAGTTCTATAAGTTTTCTTGGTATACCTAGATGCTCCATGTTTATCCACAACTTCTTTCTATTTATGTAGTCATAAGCCTTTGAAAAATCAATGTAGAGGCAGCAGAATGATTTGTTGAACTCATAATACTTTGCTATTGACTCTTTAAGAATGTAGATTTGATCCGTCGTTGATCTGCCTCTGCTGAATCCTGCTTGATGCTCTCCAACAATATCTGTTGTGTATTCCTCTAGTCTTCTCTGAACTATTTTCGGAAGTATTTTGTAGGTGACATTTTGGAGAGATATGCCTCTGTAGTTGATCCTTCTAAATATCCTTCAAAATACCTGAAATAAATACCAAATTAACCATAATTCTGTCCGTGTAACTCTCCCAACTCCCAAGTGATTTGTAATATTATTGATGATTCATTCAATTCCAATGACCAATCTAACATGCCTAAATCGGACAGACCCGTAACCGTCGGACAGACGGTTTACGATCTCATCATTATCTGATTTCATTTCATTTCAAACAATCTTTATTCTTTTAGTACATATTTACAGTACATTGAACAGTGTCGAAAAGTGATTCTTTATTATAACTTAAACTGTTTTCTAACTTATTTCTACAATTTTTTACCATAAAAAGAAGGCTATTTATAATATTACAATAGAGATTCTCAACAAAACAAACAACAATCGTGAACTAAATTAAGAAAGCAGTAAAATATTCTAAACATCCAAAAGCCCTTCAAGTCCCAGAAGGTTTTGAATTAAACTCTGGGTCAAGAAATTCTTGTATATTATACAATGCTTTAGTGGTTATAAAATCTTTAAGTTTCCTTAATTTTTGCTCAATAGGGGCCATATAAACATACCACAATTCATTTTCCAATGACAAAAGAAAATCATTTACATTGTAGCTATTAAATTTTCTACAGTATTCCAAATATGTGGTGTTGTTGCTAAGTTTTACAGCTGATATTTCTACTAGTTGAGCATCATGATCTGAAAGCTGAGTGTTTAATCCCGTTACATGAATGAGTTGTTTTTCGATGTTTGTAAAAACATTATCTATTACTCTTTCTGAAGTATCAGTAATTCTAGTCGGGAAATTTACTAAATATCTCATCCCATTTAATATCAACATGTTTTTAAAACGTTTTTATTAGGTCGCTTTCTTGTCCGCTACAAATTTTGCAACCGATTTTATACTAACTTCCCGATGAGCTAGGGGCTTGAAACTTGAAACATAGCTCACAAATGGAAGACAATGCAATATTATACAATTTAATTTTCATATTTCCCTTGGGCTACGCCCCATGGGCTTGTTTTTATTAAATCGATTTCTTGCAAATTTTGATACTTCCCGATGAGCTAGAGACTTGAAATTCGAAACATAGCTCACAAATGGATGACATTGCAATATCATATCATTTAATTTTCATATTTCCTTTCGGGCTACGCCCCATGGGCTTGTTTTTATTAGCTCGCTTTCCTACAAATTTTGATATCAATTTTAAACGATGTTCCCGATAAGCTAGAGACTTGAAATTTGAAACATAGCTCACAAATGCATGACAATGCAATATTATATCATTTAATTTTCATATTTCCCTTGGGCTACGCCCCATGGGCTTCCAAATTTTTCATGTTTACTTTTAGAAAGGATGTAAATATATCAACTAATTTAAACTAATAAGTACGGTATAGCTTTAATTTCAAGTAACAATTTTATCAAATATATTTATGAATAACATTTCTTTGTACTTTATTTCAGAAACATTGCGATTAAATAGATTGATATATTTATAGTTAGTAGGTAGGCCATACATGCAATCTAAAACATAATTATATGCAAATAAACTCAAATAAACCTTAGATTTCCCACATGCCTCTGTCTTAATCTGATATAGATGCTTGAAATAGATTTAACATGCACACACATTAAAACTAAAAAGAATAAAATAATTTATAAATAAAAAAACTTTTGTAAACAAAACGTTTTTAAACGCCCTAAAAAGTAGAAAATAATTTACAAATAATTTATAAATTTGTTGAGAGAGTATAAATACTTGTACGATTTAAAACGAAAAACGTTGGGTGCATGCAATTAATTGATAATAATACATTAGTTCAGTAGGTGAAGGTACAGTCCACGCTTGGTAATTCAAATACTTGATAATTCAAAATGAAGGCTCAGTCCCTAGAGAATCTCTCAATATTTCAAATTTTTACCATGCATTTTGATACACTCTGTATTTCAAAGTCCAAATAGAGGGCAGGTCAATTTGCAACACGCAGTAATTCGAAGTTTCGTCGGAAAAACACTCTATAATTCGAAGTAACTCAGTAATTCGAAGTTTCGTCGGAAAAACACTCTATAATTCGAAGTAACTCAGTAATTCGAAGTTTCGTCGGTTAACACTCTACAATTCGAAGTCATGCTGTAATTCGAAGTTTCGTCGAAAAAACACTCTGTAAATCAAAGTCACGCAGCAATTCGAAGTTTAGTCAGCAAAACACTCTATAGTTCGAAGTGATCTCTTCCTGTTATAACAGGAAGCTATACAGTACAGTACATCCTGTTCCCATGGTAGGCTAGTGTTGGACGTTTTGATGTTTGTTTAGTTAGAGCAGTAGTCTGAGTTAGTTCGCTGACTTGTTTTTCTAAGTTGGCAATCCGATCACTAGATTGCGCGACATCTCCTTGAGCACAAACGTAGTTGTCGACAGCTGATAGTTCAGCTATTTGGCAAAATATATAGCGCTAAATAACAGATTTCTTTGCAATTACAGTAACTGAAAAATAAGCCGGTGATTGTTTAAAAGTGTACTAAAATACTGTATGATGTTTTATTGTAATGTGCTGTACCTTTGTATGTATTAAACAAATGAACTCTCTGTAATTTGAATGGTTTATTTTTCTCCCGATAAATCGAACTCTTGATAATTCAAAACTCTTGATAATTCAAATTTATATGCTTGCCCACCAATTTTGAATTATCAAGAGTCTACTGTAATTGTAAACTATCTATTGCATGCACCCCACATTTTTCGTTTTAAATCGTACAAGTATTTATACTCTCTCAACATATTTATAAATTATTTGTAAATTATTTTCTACTTTTTAGGGCGTTTAAAAACGTTTTGTTTACAAAAGTTTTTTATTTATAAATTATTTACATCCAAGGCAATACTACTATTTTCTGTAACATCTATATTGTAATCTCCCGCTATTATTATATTTTCATATTTTTTAACAAGAATTTCTAGCATGATACCTAATTTCTCAACAGATAATTTTTCGTTTTGTTTGATTGGGTTTCTATAAAAGCCAATTACCAGTAACTTGAAATGTTTCTTAGGTAAGAGATTAGGATATTCTGCCAGACAGCATTCAAAGATCTGTTCTTCTAATAGGTTATTGATTTCAGGGATAAATAGAGGTTTATATTTAATATTTTCTTTACTTAATACAATAACTCCCCCTCCTCTGCTATTTTTCTGGGTATAACTACAGTTTATAGTGTAGCCGGGTAAATTTAATCTTGTAAGCGTTACTTCTGTCATTTTGTGCTCAGTGATTACAATTACATCTGGGTTAACTTCAGAAAGAGTAATTTCTAGTGACTCTAAAGATGAATTTAGACCTCTAATATTTTGGTGAAAGATTTTGAACTTACTATCTAATTTATGTTTAGTACAATCCTTTCCTTCTCTAAAAAACATTGATTTTTCCCCTTTATAATTCCCACACCTAAAGCACTTTCACTCTCTCTTTTGCTCTGCTTTAGCGCCTCACATTCAGTGTGGTCGCCATTCACTGCACTTAACACATTCTCCATCTGCGTTTCTGCTGTTGATGTTAGTGTTGACTGGTTAGTGGGAGATGCTGATGTAGAACCTGTAGCAGACAATTGGGCTGATCCAGATGTTGTGACAGGTGTTGATACAGGTGTGGAAGCTGACATCGGTATTGATGGATGTGCATAGATCTTTGTAGGGCTTAGTAGATGATGGTCCTCTGAATGGATGTTACCGTTCAAATTTTTTTCTTGATGCTCTCCTAGTGACGTTGCAGTAATAAAGGATTGTATTTTACTGTTGAAATCCTCATGTGTCAGGCCACCTCTTAATTTTCTGGAAGATTTTTGGTAGTACGAGGCAATAGTTATCTCAGCTCCTGTTTCTTTTTGAAACATTTTCAGATTATTCAGGAAATCAGCTAAGGATATGTTGTCCCTAACACATGCTATAGGGGAACATATAAGATGTGTCAGTCTTCTTTCTATAAAAATTCTTACTTAAATCCTTAAAAGCGATATTATAATCATTAATATAGGGTTTTCCATAATAATTTGCTTTTGTAATTAAACTATATACAGTGGCTCCAGGTTTTGTGTTTTGTATGGCCAAATGCCTTGACACACACTCATGAGGTTTTGGTTTTTGAAAGTGGGTTTTAAATATTACTGCCACTCCTGCCGTCATGTGTCGTGGATGGTGGAAATCTGCAGAGATGCTATGTGCAAACCCTACTGCTTTATTGTGTTGGTGCTTTTTAATAAGCTCGTACATGGGCATTTCTGTCAATGTAACCGTGTTATTTCGGAGTGACTGTGTATGGTTTCCCGTGTCGGTTAGCGATGGCGTTTCTTGGTAGTCTTCTTTTGAGGTTGACTGGTTGTGTCTCTTTTCTGCTGACCACTGTGAGAGAGTGCTAAGGATTGCTTGTGCTACTTTAGTTCTGCCTCTGCTATTGACGTGAAGACCATGTACTGTAAAGTCTGGTCTTTTGAGGAAGTATAGGTCAATTACAGTAACATTCTCCATTTTAGCAGCCAGCTCAGTGATGTATTTGTTCACCAGATCTAGTTGAATATTCTCAACACTATTGTAGGGTTTGTCATATCTTAAAGGAATGGTTGATATAAAAACCGGCCTGACCTTGCTGATAGATTCGAGTTTGCTCTCAAGCTTGGTAAAAATATCAGAGAAATTATTATTAATACTGTCGTTACTTCCACCTAAAATGATTAGGGGGTTATTTGAATTGCCAATTGAGGATGAATCAACTACTTCCATAAGGGTTGTGTTTGGTCGCACATATCCGAACGTATCCACTTTCCCTTTACTTATCTCGTTTATCTTAGGTGCCAGCATTTTTCCCTGGCTATCAGAACATAGTGTAAGTTTCATGTTAGGGATAACATATTCTACTTCCCTTTTTTTTGTGTTTCTATTTGTACTTCTACTTGAATTTCCTTTTGATGAGTTTCCTTATGTTCTGGCCATACACTTCACTAATCTGTCAATGAATTTGAATGGCTTTCACACCTTTAGCACTTAAAAATCTAATTACAGCGCGCACTTCACAGTCGGCGGCAGTCTCAATTGGCAGCATCATTTTTAATGCTCTACACCGGATGTAAACACAGCCGATTGTTGCCAAATTTCCAACGCAGGCTTGCCAATAGATGCACATACACAGTACAAATGTCCAAAATGCCAAAATGCTGGAACAGAGAAATTTAAAAAAGATACTTACTTAAAAACATGCCTTTTATATTTAAGAATATTAAATCATTTAATTTTTATAAAAGTTCTGATATTTCAGTAACAAAGTTGTTATTAAATACGATCCTGTGAACATTACATCTTCTCCCACAATAGAGACAAAATTCAGATCATTTCCTGCGGTCCTTTATTTTGTCATTGTCCTCCATGGTCACAGCAAAACTTTGAATATCGCCCGCGATAACGGAAACATCATCATCTTCCACGATCGCAGCAAAATCCTAATATTTCCCGCAATCTTGTAGACTTTGTCATTGTCTCCCCATGTCACGGCAAACCCAGCATTAACATCATCGTTTTCCGCAATAGCAGAAAAATTATGAACATTTCCCACGGCCATAAAAAGTCATCATTGTCTTACACGATCGTGGCAACATCAGTAGTTTTGCGACTGCGATTTTCGCAAACGTGTCTGGTATCGATATTGGAATCTACTTTTGGCGGTTGATTCTCAGATCCCCTTCCAAAGAAAAGAATTAGTGTAATCAAGAATTGACTTTGGAATCTGCCTACCCCTACTATTATCTTATATTAAATATGAATACAATGAAACCTTAACCCATCACAATCAACATTGGCAAGCCTTTTTTCAATGGGCACTGTACTATTTTGTTCTATTTTCTTACAAGTTTATTTTTCTTTCAGTTGTTAGTTGTAAAGCCGTCTGCTCGTCTGCCGCTCCCTGAAGTCAAGAGTCATGAATGGATAACAGTCCACGTCTCCTAACCATGTATGACTCATAACTTTGACACATACTCCTAAAAATCATGATTTGACCTTCAAGATCCAGAAGATCTGTACCAGTTCTTATAATTTGTATGACTTGTCCTTTCACATGCTAAAAAAGACGAGTAGTTCTTAAATGTTTGCACCTACAGTTTAAAATTTTTTCGATATGTAGTCAAATTTGTAGCTTTAATTATCTCAGTTGTAGACAAGAGAAACACAAAAATAAAATGTGTTTGAAAATGCAAAAGTAAAACTTATTGTAAACAGCTTTAAATATTAGTAAAATTCATATTTGAAACAGAGAGAATGTAAAAAGTGCAATTCTAAGTTATTAACCTTTCAGATTTGTGGTGGTAGATAAGTCTATTTGACTACTATTTTTAAAGGAATAAGTAAAAGAATTATGCTTAAGGATAGGTGGTATTAAAAGTTTTAATAGTGTTAATAGTTCATTTGTTTTGTGACTGTTGTAAAATGACTGCAAAACTATTACTGATTTGCTGCTATCTTGACTACTATAACTTAGCTGCAAGATATGTTACTCAATCAACAAGAGTTTACCTGGATAACCTGGTAAGAGTGGTGAGAGTTATGAACAGTTTTAAATATACTTAAGTTCTATGACTTCAAACCTTTGGTAGGAGATTGCATGCTAAGTATTACAACAGAACAATTAATTTAAGGGTGACCAATTATTAAACAGACAAGTCAATTAAATTATTATATTGTTCATAACTATTGCATCCTGTTAAAAATCTTGACAATTGCAGATTTGTAAATTTGTTATCTCTAGTATAAATTGTATTTAAAGACTGTATTTTGTAACATTTTAACATTTTTATAAGAGTTTTTGCGATATATGTGTAAATAGTAAGTTGTATTAAGTTTATTGTTGTATGTCATGAAATAAAGTTATTGATAGAATTTTATACTTTGTTTTTCACTTTGAACCAATGTTTGAAATAAAACTAAACTAACTTTTTAAGGTAAGTTTTGGGGAGGATGATTGAAAACAGATTAGGATGATGATGTGATGAATACACTCCTCAAAGCAATTTAAAGGAAAATCTCAAAGTTATCTCATAGTTACTGATCCATTCGTACAGCAAAAGTTTTTGTACATGTGTATTAAAATAACTGCTGGACTGTCAAAACTTCCTATTCCACAAAAATATCGTGAGTTGAATTTGAATATATAAATTTTTTTTTAAAGCAACTTGCACATAGCAACTTCTTGCACATAATTAACTTAAGTATACTGTCCAGTAAATTTCCAAAATCTTTTAAAACTGCCAAAGTCACCCCAATTTAAAAATCTGTCAAAAAAATACATTGCATCAAACTTCAGACCAATCTCATTGCTTGGTACAATATCTAAAATTCTTGAAAAATGTGTTAAGCAACAATTATCTTTTTACCTTGAAAACTAAAACATTATTAGTGATTCACATTTTGGCTTCAGAGCATGTAAGAGCACAAGTCATGCATTGTTTGATATTAATAACTTTATATCAAATAAATTAAACTCAAAACAAGGTGTACTGGGGACTTTCTTAGATTTAGCAAAAGCCTTTGACTCTATTGGTAGACATAAACTTATCAACAAATTGGAATTTTTTGGACTAGACGAGCTCTCTATTGACTGGTTTAGAAGTTATTTAAAAGACCGAGTGCAAGTTGTTACAATCTATGGTGTCACAAGTAATAAAAGAAACATTGAATTCGGTGTGGTCCAGGGAAGCAATCTTGGGCCTTTGCTCTTCCTGGTTTATATAAATAATATATCAATACTAGAACTTGGTGAGTCGGTGGCTCAGTCGGTAGCATCGCGGACTTTGGGCCCAAGGCAGTAGTGTTGTGGGTTCGGATCCTGGTTACTGCCACTAACTTTTATCAGTACAGTTCACCTTTGTACTGTACCGGCTCACCCCTTGCTTTGCTGGATATGTTCCATGCACAGATCTGTAGTCTATGTGGACGGGCAAATGCAAGGTTAATACCCCCGCTGCAGTAAACCTGCCGACTAAGCAAATTTCTATTTGTATGAATTGATTTTCAATTAAATATATTTTAGTAACATTAGGTTTAACGAGTACCTAGGTTTGCTGCTACAAGGAAACTAATAAAGTGTGTTTTTTGGTAAAATATTGATAGCTTAGTACAAAATAAATAAATTTGCCATGTTTGATCTAAATATATCCATAAACAAGCAAACTACATTTGACTAAAGAGAAATAGGAAAATTTTGTGTTTTGAGGGTCAAAAGTGAGAAAAACCAACTTTTACCCCATAAAACCCCCCGTAAAGCCCTGTTCCCATGGTCCGATCATGCTGGTTCGCGAACTCATTCAAGTTTATCCCGCTTAACACATTTTCACCAAACTTCATCAAAATCGGACAAAAATTACTCAAGTTATCGCGTTCACGGACGTATATATATATAAAAGTCTATATATATATATACATATATACAAATTTTGCCACCTACGGTAATAGCTACTTCCCTATAGGGAAATTCGCTAAAAGAGGCCGCCAACCTCTTTTTTTTTTTTTATAAAAAAAGAAACAAGAAGCATATTATTCTTGTTTGCAGATGATACGGCAGTGGTGACTACAGGCTACATGTGGGATGAGGTGTATGAGCGGGCATCGTCCGACCTACTTAAGTTTAAAAATTGGTTGGATCATAATTCTTTAACTTTAAATGTAACAAAAATTAAATGTCTTCCAATTTTTTTTAAGAAGGAGAGTGATCCGAGCTCACGTCATTTATGTTTGCACTCCTGTGGTGATCCGGCGTCTCGTGACTGTGACTGTAACGTCATCAAACGTGTGTCACAATACAAATATTTGGGCATAAATGGACGAAAAACTAAGCTGGGTTCCTCACGTGTGGTATGTCAAGCAGAGGCTTAGAAAATTAGTAAATGCATTCGATCAGCTGGGTCAGGTGCTGACAGTGGATCACTGCAGGATGGTGTATTATGCCTATGTGCAGTCGGTGTTACAATACGGTGTCCTGGCATGGGGTGGCGTCTCGTCAGCTGTGCTTCTCTAAAAACTCTGAGAGGAAATAAAAGGGATTTTTTAAAAGCCAATTAATTATAATAAAATTGTTTTGAAAACATTGAGTGAGTTGAATATGATTGAACAATTTTACTGAGTTAGTTATATATTATCTGTGACATCACTATGTGGCTTTAAGGCTGTAAACCATGATATCATATATGTACAAATTAATAGCTGTTTGGAATTCAAGTTTAATAAAAAGAGGTTTACAATGAGTATCAGGATGTTCATTACATATAATTCTAACAATATTTTTCTGAATCAGTAAAATATCCTGAATTCCTGAACTGCTTCCCCAAAATATCAAGCCATAGCGATAAATACTTTGAAAAAAGGCGAAATAGGACATTCTTACATAGCTACTGTCAACAAGTGAGATCAGTCTTCTAACTAGATAAACAACGCGAGATAATCTTGTAGATTATCAAATTTTTTTATTTCACAAAATGGATAAGTTGAAGTTCCTCCAGGTTGAAGTTCGTTCGCTACGCTCACTCACCTTTTGGTTGCAAAGTAGCTGTTGTCATAAATAAAAAAAATAATAGTGTGCTGCACCCTGTTTGTAAACATATTAACTTGTTGATGCTATTGAACATCACAGAATCAAATTGTTTAGTTGAACCATCTGTTAAGATTCTTTAATTCCATCTAAATATGAGTACTCATAAGGTTAACATTGGAAACTCCAGAGCCACTGGGGTGGAGCCCTTTTGACGGATCTGCACCAAACTTCACACAAACCATCCTTGAATAATGCCTGAAAGTTTCATTACAATCTGTCGAGCGGTTTCGGAGTCCATAAAGGACAAACAAACAGACAAAGATATATTTTGATCAAATTTGGAAGATGCATTTATCTCTTGCTAAACTATTTTAACATTACTAAAAAAAATACCCCCGCCGCAGCAAACCTACAGACTAAGCGAATTTTCATTTACCTGGTGAGATTTTATACTAAAATATTCCCTAATAAATTTCAAATTTTTTCCTATTTAAATAACATTAATTTTAGTCTATACTTAAGTTTGCTGCTACGGGGAAGATATTGAGGTGTGTTTTTTCCATTGAAATGCTGATAGCTTGTACAGTAGTAGGAAATAAACAAGATTGCCAATCAAAATTTGATTTTTTTTTTACTATCTCCGTAGCCGTTAGGCATACATTAACGCTTCAATATACAAAATCATTTATTTTTTAAGCTCTACATAACTGGAAAGAAACCAATTTGAAAAGTGTCATGACCACTTCCATCAAATAAATAATAGCCTATATGAGACGTCCATGTCACTGGCCCGGCCATGACGGAATTAGTACATATGAATTATGCTAATATTTAGTACCTATTTCGTACTATTTAGTACCAACAAACAAATAATTAGTACCCCACTCGGTACCGGATAACTAATTAATTTAGGATTCCGGGCCAGTGACATGCTGGCCCGGCCATTTTCAAATTTGATCCTAATATGTATACCATCATTTAGTACCTATTTCGTACTATTTTGTACCTCCATTAATATAATTTGTACCTCAAAGAAAACCAAGCTACGGGCCCGTTAACTGTACAGGTCAACGACCCCTCAGCCCGGCCATATCGTAACCTATGGTTATAAGCTATACTACTATTTAGTACTTATTTCGTACTATTTTGTACCTCCATTAATATAATTTGTACCTCAAAGAAAACCAAGCTACGGGCCCGTTAACTGTTCAGGTCAACGACCCCTCAGCCCGGCCATGTCGTAACCTATGGTTATAAGCTATACTACTATTTAGTACTTATTTCGTACTATTTTGTACCTCCATTAATATAATTTGTACCTCAAAGAAAACCAAGCTACGGGTCCGTTAACTGTACAGGTCAATGACCCCTCAGCCCGGCCATATCGGAACCTATGGTTATAAGCTATACTACTATTTAGTACTTATTTCGTACTATTTTGTACCTCCATTCATATAATTTGTACTTCAAAGATAACCAAGCTACGGGCCCGTTAACTGTACAGGTCAACGACCCCTGCATGCAATCTTGATGCTCCCAATGTCCCTTGCAATATGGTAAAAAAATTACCGCTCTAGCAATACTCCAACCGGAGATATTCACTGTCAATAGACCAACGCAGCCAATGCAAGAAATGCCAAGAGTCCAAAATAGTGAAGCGGATCTTATCAAAGACCTTTTTAATTATTGAGCTGGTGGATCTCATTAATACAGACAGAGCAAGTGGCATTTTAAGGGAATATGAAGTAAGTATATACTTTAGTAGTAAAACGTTCTTAGAGGAAAGTATTATTGAAATAACTGAACTGTTCATAATAAATGTTCATGGTTTATCTGAACTAAAAACCTCTGTTCCAGGTTATCCTTGATTTAGATTTGTTAGTATTGCGTATATTCATAGGAAAGCCATGTAATAACCACAATACATTTTATAAGGTGTAAGAAAAATATTTCGTAAGTTTTTAAATGCTTGCAATGCATTATATTGGACATTCAATTATTTTTAAAGGACATCTAGAGCTGGGAGTTTTGTTTTGTACGAACATGATTCATTCACACGACATGTGTTATATAATGTAGGTATTTTATTGTGTCTTATATAATTCACAATATTCGTTGTTTTAGTCGAAACCATGTGAACTACCAGCTACCGTAGTAGTTCAAGAAGTTGAATATATATTAAGAGGATTCTTGGGGTTCTGCGGAAGAACAACATCTTTTACAAGTGTTGGACATTACGTGGCATACGCTAGAAGATCTAACGACACATGGGAACTCTACGATGACACCAAAGACTCAAAGAGTTTTGTCTCTCCTAGTAAACAAGTGCCGTGTCAAGTTTTCGTTTACTCCATTTAAATTATCACAGCTAAAGAATCTTTGTTCGATTGACATCAAATGTACAGAAAGGCGTTATGCATACTGACAATAACTCAAAGTAATAATAGTAACATTTTCAATATGTAAACTTATGAAAGTGTAGTGTGATTAACCTTACAAAACTCGTTTTGACTTTAATAAAATGTTTCACTTGGTACTTAAAATGACTTATATTAAAAGTTCATTTAGAATTGTTTTGGGACAAAATGTAAATATAGACAACATAAGATTGTTATTAATACACTATTTTCATGATTCGTAATCCTAATTCCCTAACTCCATAAAAGGTCAACTTTAATTTGATAATATACACAGAAAATGAAAGATAATTTTTTTAGGCTGCACTTAAAAAACAGGCTGTTGACGTCCCACACTCATTCGAATCACCATATCGATCGATATATCGATTATTTCATTCGATTTATCAAGTTTGGTTGGATAGGTTAACGTAACCGAATAAAGTAATCGATGTACAGTATCGAAAAATCTATAGCCTATATCGATGTGTTCATTCGAATGAGTGTAGGACGAAAACTAAAGAGAAGCTAAATTTTAAAATATTACACTTTTCCTGTTAGTCTAGTTTAAAATTGTTTGTTAGTTTGATATATTTTAATAGCCGGTGTTAAATAAAGGCATTCCTCATAACTACAGATTGAGACAAGATCGGGCTGAGGGGACATTGGCCTGTACAGTGTACGTGCCAATAGCTTGGTTATCTTTGAGGTAAAATTTATTTTAATGGTGGTACGAAATAGGTACTAAATAGTAGCATAGCTTATAACCACAGGTTACGACATGGCCGGGCTGAGAGGTCGTTGACCTGTACAGTTCACGGGCCCGTAGCTTGGTTTTCTTTGAAGTACAAATTATATTAATGGAGGTACAAAATAGTACAAAATAAGTACTAAATAGTAGTATAGCTTATAACCATAGGTTACGATATGGCCGGGCTGAGGGGTCGTTGACCTGTACAGTTAACGGGCCCGTAGCTTGGTTATCTTTGAAGTACAAAATATATGAATGGAGGTACAAAATAGTACGAAATAAGTACTAAATAGTAGTATAGCTTATAACCATAGGTTCCGATATGGCCGGGCTGAGGGGTCATTGACCTGTACAGTTAACGGGCCCGTAGCTTGGTTATCTTTGAAGTACAAAATATATGAATGGAGGTACAAAATAGTACAAAATAAATACTAAATAGTAGTATAGCTTATAACCATAGGTTCCAATATGGCCGGGCTGAGGGGTCATTGACCTGTACAGTTAACGGGCCCGTAGCTTGGTTTTCTTTGAAGTACAAATTATATTAATGGAAGTACAAAATAGTACAAAATAAGTACTAAATAGTAGTATAGCTTATAACCATAGGTTACGATATGGCCGGGCTGAGGGGTCGTTGACCTGTACAGTTAACGGGCCCGTAGCTTGGTTATCTTTGAAGTACAAAATATATGAATGGAGGTACAAAATAGTACGAAATAAGTACTAAATAGTAGTATAGCTTATAACCATAGGTTCCGATATGGCCGGGCTGAGGGGTCATTGACCTGTACAGTTAACGGGCCCGTAGCTTGGTTTTCTTTGAGGTACAAATTATATTAATGGAGGTACAAAATAGTACGAAATAGGTACTAAATGATGGTATACATATTAGGATCAAATTCGAAAATGGCCGGGCCAGCATGTCACTGGCCCGGAATCCTAAATTAATTAGTTATCCGGTACCGAGTGGGGTACTAATTTTTTGTTTGTTGGTACTAAATAGTACGAAATAGGTACTAAATATTAGCATAATTCTTATGTACTAATTCCGTCATGGCCGGGCCAGTGACATGGACGTCTATATGAGGAAACAACATGCTTCATTGCTTCAATAACAACACCGGTAAATTATTCTAAGAAACACAGTTGCTTAGTTGCTATCAAATTAGCTGTGACAAAGAAAACAGTTTCAAATTCAAATTAATATATTATAGAAGACGAGGTGTTAGCCCGTCCTACGTGAATTCAGTAGTCAGTTAAAACCGTGTACAATTCAGATCAGCTAGTTTACACATATACTACAAACAACAACAAAGTTTCTTGCAGTTTTAATGTGAAAAATCATCTTTAAACAAATGTTGTGTGACCAAATATGTTTTATTCCATCATAGGCCTATACAATATGCATTTTAAATCCGATAATTTTACAATAAAACAGCAATTCTGCAATTTTTACGATGTGAAAAGCGTTGAAGTGAGATTTGCAGCCGATTCGCACAGACGCACACTGATTATAAGTAGCCTACAGTAGAGAGAGTAATAGCATAGATAAAACATACTCCGTCTATGGTAATAGTCAATCGAGAAGTGTATAGACCTAGTCAACGATACCACCTTCCATAGCATATCTGCCAATTCCATAATTATTATCACCACAATACAACTACTATACACAATTTCCAGTAGGCCTGAATAGAAACTACCTTAAATAAAACGATAATATCCAATAAAATTCACAGTACACATAATTTAACTTTGGTGTCCTAACATCAAAACTAATCGCCACATCTATCCTTTTATCAATTTACTGCATTAATTACTAAATAAATAAGTGTAAACAAAGAAAAGTAAAAACAATAACAGTTTGTTTTGAAACAGCAGTTCAAATAACATTCATTTGAAAAAAAAAGAACTGGTAACATGTACGAAACGGCACACGGAAGATTTCTCAGGTGCCGTTTGATGTCACTAACTGCTGACGTCACTTTAAAGGAAACCCAATACCGCAACGATACGAATTTGAGCCATCGGCCTCGGTGGTGCAGTGGATAGCGTTGCGGGCTGGTAATTCGAATGATCCGGGTTCGAATCCCGCCGGCGGCACTAACTTTTTATCAACAATTTTTTCATATCAGCAAGTTTGGTTGGTTTGGTTAGGTTATTACAGTTTAATTTTATAATTAAAAAATTATAAAATTGAATTTTAGGCAATTATAATTTTATTTTATGAACAAAACTATTTTTTAGATTAGTAAACCTTTATTCGATTTTTCCGTTATCAGCACGTTTGGTTAGTTTGGTTAGGTTATGACAGTTTAATTTAATAATAGAAAATTATAAAATTGTCTGTTTCTTCAGACGCAGCAGTTAGTCACGTCAGCAGTTAGTGACGTCAAACGGCACCTGAGAAATCTTCCGTGTGCCCCACCGGTAACATGTAGCAGGAATATAAAAAGTAAACACGCTAGTAAAGCTAATGACGTAATTTTCAATGTTTATTATCCATACCGTTATCAGTTCTATCCTTGATAATTACCCACCCTCATTGAATAAATTGTACATCGTAATTTCCCATATTAGTTAATTTAAACTACATTCGTAGTTGAAATAAAAGTGATATTTTCACGTTTGGGGGCGCTGATATAGGCACCCCCAAACGTAACCACAACTGAACACGATTTAAAGAATGGTTTGTCTAATTGCAGTATCCTAGGTCAATGTGTTCCATCTATGTCATCCATCTGTTTATCTTTGTATAAAACCCGGCTGAGGTTGTGGTGGTAATTTAAAATCGTGATTCTTGATTATTATTGATCTTCTTTTTATGACATCAATATTTCCGGGCATAATCCAAACAAAGTTAAAGCAGACAAATATTAATTGTAAACAAAAAGCTACCATGAAGAATTAAAACATGTAAACATTGTTATTTTTCTATTCTTTCCTTGAAAAGTGGAGCAGTAAAATAATTTGCATTTATCCTTTTTTATTAAGACTCGTGTACAGAGCCTCGATTTGTAATGTGGTTTAATTAATTTTGGTCTAAATTATTTTAAACTGTGGTCTAATTATCTATACCAAAGATTACATATGCATATGTAATCTTTGTCTATACTAATCTTACTTATTTCCTATAACCAATGGCAAAATAAGAGTAAATAAAATAATCTTATAGTTCCATAGTTTATATTTAACCAGCTGTTAGTTAAAACAAATTATATTGCTCTAAAACAAATCGAAGATTACAAAGATTGCTTTAAAAATTAATTTGAACATCCTAGTATTTTACTATGTATATTTAATTAATCTGTCATCCTCTTACAGAAGAATTGAACGTATCAATGATTAGCATTACACATAGTATAAATAAGTCAACCCTAAGTATGTCTTTACATTTTTATCCAAATGCTGAATTTGTGACACAAAAGCTGAATGTTTACAGCTGTTATGTTAAGCAAATTATTTTATGCCAAAAGCTAGTTTAGTTAGAATCTTAGCGTCGGCTGCTAGACTTTTTAAAAATTAAAACTTAATTTCTAAAAAGCTGGGACCCTAAACTAAAATTATGGCTTCGACATTCCCTAGTTCTCAAAATTATCTTTCTTTCAACACAAAAATCATGAAAATCCGTCGAGTGGTTGATTTGATTCAGAATCGTGAAATAAAAAAACACTGTTTCGTTTTAATATTATAGATACCACTGAAGATACTAGGATTTATTAGGATAAATATAGGCAGGATTGTTGTCTATGTAGCTTCTAAATCTATATATTAGGCTAATATATATATATTTAGAGAGAGAGTGGTTAAGAAGTTACGTACACAACAATCCTGCCTGGCGCCTGCACTTTTTTCCCGGAAAATACGTTTCGTAGAATGCATGACGGCGATGGGTCGCTTTGCTAGCTGAATCTAGGCCCAAAACAAAACTAGCGTCTAGACTGCCAGTGCAACTCCGAGGATCGTGGATCAGATCACCCCCCACCACCGCACCATGTCGTACGCTTCCGAATCATGCTGGCACATCAGCATAGCCTAACTGTTCAAGGAAAATTGTTCTCTATCTCTAAATTGTTAAATTTAAATTAAAAATAATTAAACTGTCATAACCTAACCAAACTTGCTGATAATGAAAAACTCGAATGAAGGTTTACTAATCAAAAAAATAGTTCTGTTCTAAAAATACAATTATAAATGTCTCAAATTAAATTTTATAATTTTTAATGATGAAATTAAACTGTCATAACCTAACCAAACCAATCAAACTTGTTGATATGAAAAAAAATTTTGACAAAAAGTTAGTGCAACCAAATAGTTCTGTTCTAAAAATAAAATTATAAATTTCACAAATTCAATTTTATAATTATAAAATTAAACTGTCATAACCTAACCAAACCAACCAAACTTGCTGATAATGAACAGATCTCGAAAAAAAGTTAGTGCTCCAGCGGGATTCGAACCCGGCACTTTTCGATTATTAGTCCGACACGCTATCCACTTCACGGCTCATGACATAGCTCCGTATCGTTGCGGTAATCGTTGACGTCACGCCATCGGCACGGAGCGGTGGTGGGGGGTTTTCAGATCTGATCCACGATCCTCGGAGTTGCACTGGCTGCTTAGATGCTCATCAAAAAACTACTAGCAAAAAGCAACAACTGGGGTTTCTGGGGTCTGACTTAGGGGAGGTACGAATGAGGCATTAGTTCAAAATTCCTCCATGGACAGCGCTGTAGTAGAGAGCACCTTGGCAATGAAGGGTTACTAATCGCAAAAATAGTTCTGTTCATAAAATAAAATTATAAATGCCTCAAATTCAATTTTATAATTCTTTAATTATAAAATTAAACTATCATAACCTAACCGAACTAACCAAACTTGCTGATTATGAAATAATATTAAAAAAAATTACTAATAGAAAAAATAATTCTGTTAATTAAATAAAACTAGAAATTGCTCAATTACAATTTTATAATGACTTAATAATAAAATTAAACTGTCATGACCGAACCAAACCAACCAAACTTGCTGATAATGAACAGATCTCGAAAAAAAAGTTAGTATGCTTCTAGCGGGATTCGAACTTGGGACCTTCAGTATATCAGCCCGGCACGCTAACCACTAGACCACCGAGGCCGATGGCTGCAGGTCCGTGAAGTTAGCCCCCCCCATAAAAGCACTAACAATTAAACTAGTATAATGGTTAGTGCTTCGTTAGTGCTGGTTAGTGCTTCAACTCCCATCGTTAGTGCTCTTACGGTTCAGGAGCTATAACCGCAAAACTGTGGGGGGGGGGCCAACTTCACGGAAGTTAGCCCCCCCCAGTAGTAATATGTGAGCACTAACTTTTAAAACTGTACCAACGGTTAGTGCTTCGTTAGTGCTGGTTAGTGCTTCAACTCCCATCGTTAGTGCTCTTACGGTTCAGGAGCTATAACCGAAAAACTGTGGGGGGGGGCCAACTTCACGGAAGTTGGCCCCCCCAATAAAAGCACTCACAATTAAACTAGTATTAATGGTTAGTGCTTCGTTAGTGCTGGTTAGTGCTTTAACTCCCATCGTTAGTGCTCTTACGGTTCAGGAGCTATAAGCGAAAAACTGTGGGGGGGCCAACTTCACGGAAGTTAGCCCCCCCCCAGTAGTAATATGTGAGCACTAACTTTTAAAACTGTACCAACGGTTAGTGCTTCGTTAGTGCTGGTTAGTGCTTCAACTCCCATCGTTAGTGTTCTTACGGTTCAGGAGCTATAACCGAAAAACTGGGGGGGGAAGTTAGCCCCCCCAGTTTTTCGGTTATAGCTCCTGAACCGTAAGAGCACTAACGATGGGAGTTGAAACACTAACCAGCACTAACGAAGCACTAACCAGCACTAACCATTAATACTAGTTTAATTGTTAGTGCTTTTATGGGGGGGGGGCCAACTTCCGTGAAGTTGGCCCCCCCCCACAGTTTTTCGGTTATAGCTCCTGAACCGTAAGAGCACTAACGATGGGAGTTGAAGCACTAACCAGCACTAACGAAGCACTAACCGTTGGTACAGTTTTAAAAGTTAGTGCTCACATATTACTACTGGGGGGGGCTAACTTCCGTGAAGTTGGCCCCCCACAGTTTTTCGCTTATAGCTCCTGAACCGTAAGAGCACTAACGATGGGAGTTAAAGCACTAACCAGCACTAACGAAGCACTAACCATTAATACTAGTTTAATTGTTAGTGCTTTTATGGGGGGGGCCAACTTCCGTGAAGTTGGCCCCCCCACAGTTTTTCAGTTATAGCTCCTGAACCGTAAGAGCACTAACGATGGGAGTTGAAGCACTAACCAGCACTAACGAAGCACTAACCGTTGGTACAGTTTTAAAAGTTAGTGCTCACATATTACTACTGGGGGGGGCTAACTTCCGTGAAGTTGGCCCCCCACAGTTTTTCGCTTATAGCTCCTGAACCGTAAGAGCACTAACGATGGGAGTTAAAGCACTAACCAGCACTAACGAAGCACTAACCATTAATACTAGTTTAATTGTTAGTGCTTTTATGGGGGGGGCCAACTTCCGTGAAGTTGGCCCCCCCACAGTTTTTCAGTTATAGCTCCTGAACCGTAAGAGCACTAACGATGGGAGTTGAAGCACTACTAACCAGCACTAACGAAGCACTAACCGTTGGTACAGTTTTAAAAGTTAGTGCTCACATATTACTACTGGGGGGGGCTAACTTCCGTGAAGTTGGCCCCCCCCCACAGTTTTTCGGTTATAGCTCCTGAACCGTAAGAGCACTAACGATGGGAGTTGAAGCACTAACCAGCACTAACGAAGCACTAACCATTAATACTAGTTTAATTGTTAGTGCTTTTATGGGGGGGGCTAACTTCACGGACCTGATGGCTGCGTATAGTATTGGTATTGTTACGGTAATGGTGTTCCCTCAGCTAATAAGAAGCCCACAGCTCATAGCTGTCATCGTAGGCTCATCTATACCTCCCCTGAGTAAATACCGGGTTTCTGTGGTTTTGGTTTGATTTGACTGGTAGGATCAACCTAACCTTAAATGTCAATTTCTATTGTTGTTTTAATTTTTAACCGACGATAAGATATAAATTAGTTTCATTTTAAGAAAACAATACTATTATTATACTCAAAGTGATGGCTCTATTATTACGAATGCATGAGTCACTATCCCTACTACACCATAACTGAAAATAACATGTAGAGGCTACTTTATTCAATCAAGACTTTGCCACCAAGCCTACGCTATGCATTGGTTTATTTTAGCGAATTAAATTAATGAAATCAATGAGTAAGGATGACAACATAATTCATTTACCAAGAATTAACGGAATAAGTTAAGAATTAAGACACTTGAATACAGCTTCAATTCACTGTGCACCAGGACTGAAAATATTGAATTTTTAATTTAGCCTAAGTTATCTTTTAAAATGAAGGAAGTGAACAAGTCGATTAATTCTATTGAGACTCGAAAAATTAGAAAAATACTAAATGAAGAGGTAAGCTATATTATAGGCTTAACTACTTCAAAGTTTGCTGTTATTCTAAGGCCTTAATTTCTCTAACAAATAATTTGAACAGTGTCTCTGAACTTACACAAACTTACCAAGAAAATCTTGCTTACCGGGTCAGGATTAAAAATCCTGTTTTATCTCACATGAGTTTTCCCGTTCTAGGCTAGGCTATCCTGAGTGATCTTTAAGATGGTAAAACTTAGCCTATCATGTATAAGCTTAGGCCTAAATAGGCTAAGTTAAGTTTGCTCTGTAAACCTAGCTAAGTTATGATGCTGTGCTAGAATAGGCTAATTTAATTATTTGAAGTTAGGTTATAGCACCAGTAACTTAGGTACCGGTAGTTCATTTAAATCTGGGAAAGCGGTAAGATATAAGAAATAAAATAGGCCTAGAGCCTATTAGCTCAACACTAATACCGAATTCCAGTCTGACAGGCCCACAGGAATTTTTACAAACGCCTGTTAGCAACACTGTTTACTTGGGGGATTCCATTCCCTCAATACCTTCCCCCCTTTTCCTCCCCTACCTGTTGATATATTTTTTGTTTATTTTGCGTGGGTGCCGTGACCTTGACAGGTTGTCTATTCATAACATGCCAGTCACAGAAGCCCAGCATTAGTGTATTTTAAAGCGTGGTCTCACAGGCCCAAGGTTTCGGTTTGTGTGTTTCTAAGCGGGGTCCATTATTTTCAAATGGGGTCAATCAATCAATCAATCAATCAAAATAACTTTATTCATATTGCACATTTTGTACAGAATGGAGTCAGTTATAAAAACACAATATTAAACTTAAGACTACTTACAAAGAACATTGTTATTATAAAAAAATCAAATTTCAGGAAGTTGGAAAAAAATCTTCCAATTTATACAAGGGTCTGTTGGTAAAAAATAATTTCAAACGTTTTTTAAATGAATTAAAATTAAGTTACTTATATTTTTTATATTGTCAGGTAAGCTATTGAAATATTTAACACCACTATAAGATGGAATTTTTTCATAAACCGATAAATTATGTCTGTTGAACGCCAATTCATTACCTTTTCTGGTTGAATATGTAGGCTATGAAAAGAGTTCAATTTTGGCAATCTTTCATGGTTTGATATAATATAAAGGGCTATTTAATAAATGTATAAGCTAAAAACAGTCCTAATTCCTATTTCTTTAAACTGCTCTTTTGCGGATGTTTTTGACTTTAGTTTTAACATAATGCGAATTGCTTTTTTTTTTGAAGTTCCAGAATGCTATTTAGGTTAAAATTTGATGTGCCCCCATAAAGACACAACCCAAAAGAAATATGTGATTCAATTAAGGAATAATATACTATTTTTAAGGTTTTTAAACTACTAAATTTTGACATATGTCTTAACGCATGTATGCCTGAGTTGACTTTATTACAAACGTTTTCAACATGACTGTCCCAGTTGAATTTATCATCTATATGCAATCCAAGAAATTTTAATGTTTTAACTTCATTTAGTAAAATTGTATCCATAAAAATATTAAACTCAGGTGAATTTTTGCTCGTTGAAGAAAAATTTATATAATTAGTTTATTTATTGTATTCGGTAATAAAATGATTTCATTTTAATATTGGTTACATTTGGTAAGCTCAACAAAAGAAGAGACTTCCACATCAGCATTTGAATTTCCGGATATTTTTATATTGATGTCATCAGCAAATAAACAAACACGATTGGGAGATTCTATCAATGAGGGGAAGTCTGTTAAGTAAATTAAGAATAATAAGGGTCCCAATATTGATCCTTGAGGGACACCATACTTAACAATTCTCGTTGAGGAAGTGTAAGTAATTAATTGATTATGGCTATTTATGTGATCAATCGTGACATACTGCTGTCTGCCTGTAAGATAAGATTCAAACCAACGCCAAGCTCTCCCTTTTACACCGTTATATTTAAGTTTTTCAAGAAGTAAATCATGTGAGACACTATCAAAGGCTTTTGTTAAGTCTAAGAATATTCCCACTACTTTTTCCTTTGAATCAATTGAATTAATTATAGATTCATAGAAATCGACTCCTGCGTCAATCACGGACCTTCCTTCTCTAAAACCATATTGTTCCTTATCTATTAAATTATTTTCCTCTAAGTATTTTGAAAGTTGTATATGCACAACTCGCTCAAAAATTTTTGAAAATGAGCATAACAATGAGATAGGTCTGTAATTACACACTTCTTCTGGGTTACCATTTTTATAACAAGGTTTAATTTTTGATTTTTTTAATTTTTCGGGGAAAATTCCAGAGATAAAAGAAGAGTTTATAACATGTAGCCTAGTAATGGTAATAATATATATAGACGACCCTGCTTAATTATTGGCATTGGTATTTCATCCCAGCCAGTGGAAAATTTATTATCAAAAGAAGTTGATATCCAGCTCTTCATAAGTAATGAAGAGTCAATGAAGAGAACTGTGATCCTCGTCATTGGGTCTTACAGACCGGGGGTTTCGGTTAGCGTCAGCCTGGGTAGGGTTTTGGTATTTAGTGTTAAATCTTTAGAGTAAAAAAATCATGTTTCATCCCTCATCTCATTTTATTCCCACACATGGTCAAACAATCCTGTTTTCAGAATTACAAATTGTGTACCGGTATGGGAACTCTGAACTTGAAACATGGCTGATTAGGGCAGGACTAATATAGGTACCTTATATAATAAACACAACTTGATCTTAAGCAGCAGGAAAGGCTGAATCCACTTCCCTTACGAAGTCAGAGATAGTGTTTAGCCATCGATCCTTTGATATCAATATTCAGATTGATAAAAAAAATATTGGAGAACTAACTTATCGATTTTTTTACTCTAAGTTAGGCCTACGTGTTAAAGAGGCACTGTTGCTAAGGAAATAAGTTAACAGAGGATATGCGTCCAGTAACCGGACGTGGATTAGGCCTAGGCGACCGGCAGTTACTGTCATAACCTAACCAACCAAACTTGCTGATAATGAAAAATATAGAATGAAGGTAAAATTCTGTTCAATAAAATAAAGGTAATTATTTGATACCTTATATCTACAACGCGATATCATGTACTTTTTAGATGTCTACTTACAGTATTTTAACGCTGAATCCAAAAATGCAATCAGTTTTTGTCGAAGAGATTCATAAGTGGCCGTAAAACGAAGGTTAAAATTACGAATCTAAGGTTCATTGATCTATACTGATTGTAATGTGGCGTGCTCTGGATGGTTCCGTATGTGGACTGAGGACTGAGTGAGGAGGAGAGCAAACTCTCCAAAAGCAAAATATTTTGAAAATGGCCTTAGAGCCAAAACTATAATCAGTAAATATTTTAATAAATAATTTTTACTTGGGTACTAAGTTGATTATTGTTTAATCTTCATTTAGCCTATTTATCCTAGTTGTTAGCTGATAAGTTTCAATTTGTTAATACCGTATCAATATATTGAATAAAAAAATAAAATACCGTATCAATATATCGAAAAGAAATGATTGATAATAATGAATGTTCCCTTTAACAGGAAAGTACCCACCGTTTATTTAAGGTGGCCTTTCCACACCAGCTAAGCCACTTATTATTTAAATTAAGATGTAGAAAGACCTCAACACTTTACTCATCAGTGCAACGCCGTAGCTAATTGATCTGCTGATCCCTCATGCACCATTAGCCGCTATAAGCACACTAGCGCTCGCGTTAAAGTGTTGAAGAATGAAGTCACAAATTATGTGATGGATTCACCATAGTTGGTAGTAGAGTGTTAATCAATACTCCTATGTTAGATAATACAGATAACCTATTCAATCATTGTTTCAGGCACTTTTTTGGTTTTCAGCATTTATTTCTCGTTCAATGATGACAGTATTCACAGAAGTGTTAACAAAATAATCAAGAAAATATAACAATAAAAACATTGTGGGGTTGCCCAGACCTGAGACACCCTGTAACAAAATTATTTAAATAAAAATATTTAATCTTCTTTAGGTTTCATTCATCCAATAGATCCTGAGGATGCCTTCGACGTAGCCTCCTGTTCTCAGTTGCTTCGCCAAGATGAAAAGCTAGTGCACCAGGAACATTGTTTAAAGACTTCAGAAATTTGTAGGTGGTTTTTTCAATATAGGCCGAGATAGACTCCACTCCTAGCTCTTCATGTATATGCCTGTTTCTAACAAACCAGGGAGCATTCACCGTTATTCTTAGAATTTTGTTTTGGACCACTTGAATTTTGAAGAGTTTATTTTTTTATATAGATAATTCCCAGAGAGGAGATGCATACATAATCAAAGGCCGAATTATTGACTTGTAGATTAGAACTGTACAAGCTGGCTTCAGAGTAGATTTCCTATTGACCAAAGGGAAAAGCTTTGCAAGGTGTGCATAACCTTGGTACATTTTTTTATTAACGTGGTAGTTCCAATCAAGTTCCAACCATTCCTATAGTTCAATTATTCAATAGTTCCTATTCAATCATTGTTTCAGGCAAAACTGGGAATCAGTCCAAATAGTGACTCGGAGACTGAACAAGTTGATCTATCCAAGGAACTTTATCCCTTGGGATATTATATTAACAACAGAGAAGAAATGATTGAACAGATGTTTTCTATTATAAAAGGAGCAAAACTGAAGAAAATGCTGCCACCCATACTACGGGTGAGTTGAATGGTAGATATTTTTAAGCTATAGATAGATCAGTAGTTTAGGCCTACTAACTTTTTGGTCTGGCGACCAACTACCACCTTGAGTTTTTTTGGGACCCACCTATCTTTAATAAAATTAATTGGCTATAAATTATTTATTACTATAAATTTGTTTTTAATTTTAATATAATGTAAGCCTACACTGAGAAAAATAATTAGAGCTAGATAAAAATGATTGTGTGTTTGATGTTATTGAAAGTAAAACATTAGTCCAACACTATTGTTTGAGAAACTTTAAATTATTTAGAACTGAAATTTAGACCTACCACACTATTTACAAGAGACTTTATGTTGATTGAATGCCGACTACTATCATTCCACTAAGTTGCTGTAATCAGTTTATATGCTAAAGTTTATGTGATCAATGAGGGTTGCGTGTGGCCGTGAGGGGTCAGCGCCCTTGTTGACAAAAAAACGCGGGGGTGGGGAAAGAGAAAGTCAAAGTCCAGTTGCTTTGGTATGCAGTGGGCCCGTTGAAGGGCAGTGACAGCCAATAATAACACCCCAAGCAGGGAGGGGCGGGAAGGGGGAATGTTTATACACTCAAGTTATTATAAGTGTCAAAACATTGTCCTCAGTTGATGTTCATTATCTGACAGTGACAAGTTTTAAGTCATTTGTTTCTATTGTAATGATTTAAAATGTGACAATGTTTGATTAAACACAAGTACTAGGGGACTGAGCATTGCTCGAGGTATTTAATTTGTTCAAGAGTTAAAAAAGTAGAACTTTTAAGAAGCCTACAAATATTTTCAGTTTTACTACGATAAATTAAGTTGTAAAGTCAATTTGTTTTCGGTAGACATCCACTCATCCTTAATTTACCTAACAAACTTTTTCATGTGGACGAGCAATTTATAAAGTTTCTACAATAATCTTCAATATAAAACTCATGATATGATACAAAACATCCGTTATCTGTTGACCGTTATTGTGTTAGTCACTGGGATCGCGGAACATTGCAACAATAATTAATTACGTGATGGGTAATTGTAGTAACTACAAAACGTCCTTGGCCTTTCCTTTAGACTTTTAGTTCAATATCAGTGTATAATGTTTTGCTGTAAAATACTTAATGTTTTTGAACAGTCGTAATTATCCCTTTGGTTAGTAATACACCATACAATCCAAATGTATTATGCAATCCATATAAGCAATTCTCAATAGCATTCATAGAATTCATAGCTTTCCTTTTCCTTTGTACTGTATTTTGTAATTTGCTACTGTACTGTAGATGATTTTACAAGCGTATGTGACAATCCATTTGTTTGCATTTTCGTAACACTGCCATAGCTACTTGACAGTCCATAAGACTAAATGTTAAAAATATTAAAATAAGTTTTTAAGTTTTAATGAAAAATGAATTTTCCCAGAACAGAGCCTGGCATGGATATTGTTTTTAGCCTAAAACTAAGATATTTCTAACAATTTGGTGGAAATTGTAGGAGCCGTTTTTTGAATCATTGTGCGCAAACTTTACTCATATTATAGTATAGATTTGTTATCAAGATGTGTCATTATTTCATTGCATAGGAAATCCTTTAAAACAACTGCCCAACAAATAGCTAGGCCTACTTTTACAAAAACTAACTTTATTTTCTATCAGTTAGTTTTTCAACTAACTAATAACTTCCATCAGATATAACTTATATTGGAGATATTGGCAATGAATGATGAAATGTATAACTAATTTTAAAAGTTCAAAAAGGCCAATACATAATAATTTATTTTTTTTTTGTCACAAGCGCTTTTGGAAACTATGTTTCCATCTTCAGGCTGTGATCAAACTGGTACAAAAAGTAAATATTTACAATACTGTAATTAATTTAAAGTAAAGTTAAAACAGATGATGCAATGGATATTGGAAAAATTTATGAAAAAAATCTTTTGAAATTTGGATATATTACAGTGTTGTTCTTGATGTAATTATTTTAAGTAATTCTGAGTTAATAATTGGGCCGTCTTCATTTTATTCAACAAATAATTTTGGTCTGTTTTTTCTATAAAATAAGATTCCCATGCATTAAGATGTTGAGGTTTTATAATTTGTTTCAAAAGTTTAAGGTTTCCCAAATTGAAAATATGTCCTGTTAAGAAGGCCAAAATAGAATATAACACAAATCTCATAGAAAAAAGTAATAACGAATGTAAAACTGCTTGGCAAGTCATTAAAACCAGTGACATTTCTTTAATCAATACAAAAAACCCAAAATATGTCCTGATATTTTCAGTACCGTACCTTTTTTATTGAATCAATTGAAAACATAAAAATGAAAATTGTTAGTAATGCTTACAGTTCAAAAGATTTAGTTAATAAGTCTTCCATTACTCCTATGCCTTTTTTCTGGAATTTTATCACACCTAATGATCTAATAAAAGGTTTTTTTTTACTATAGGTAAGATTCACTTACTTTTGCCTGAAGGTGTCAGATGTTAACATATGCTGTACATGTTTCGAGCTACTTACAGCTCATCTTCAGCAGCATTCTTGAATTAAAAAAATCACATCAGACGATGTTTGTTGACTATTTACAGTTTATATATACACACACAAACACACGGAAATATATACAAAGAAAACGCAATTCACAACTGCAAAACGCGTGTATGTTCTTTGTATATATTTCCGTGTGTTCGTGTGTGTATATATAAACTGTAAATAGTCGACAAACATCGTCTGATGTGATTTTTTTAATTCAAGAATGCTGCTGAAGATGAGCTGTAAGTAGCTCGAAACATGTACAGCATATGTTAACATCTGACACCTTCAGGCAAAAGTAAGTGAATCTTACCTATAGTAAAAAAAAAAAATATTAAAGGTGTCAAGGCTGATATAAAATTAACTAATAAAAGCCACAAATAACTAAAAAACTCTAGCAGTACTGATGTTTATCTTATGTCTAATAGTTTGCTTAAACAGATTATTGGTTTAATCTAGCTGAACCTCTATTTTACTGATTTAATCTCCGTCTCCTTGAAGGTGTCTTTCCAGATGAAAGGTCACCAGAGACTGTCCCATTTTTAAAAAAGGTAAAAAAGACATTTCAGAAAGTTATTGCCCTATATCAAATCATTCCTGTAGTATCAAAATTGTTTGAAATCATGGTTTTTGATCAGCTGAAATCTTTTTTTGAAAGAAACAACTTTTTAAGTGTTTCACAATTTGGATTTAGAAAGGGCAAGTGTACATCAGACGCAATAGATAAATTGATTAATGAGGTACTAATGGTCTTTGAGAGGAAGTCACTTGCTTAGGCCACTTTCTACGACCTGAGTGTTAGTTGGTTATGGTGTTCAATAACTTCCATTAAATTCCATTTGCTTTGAATTTCTCTTAACAATAAGATTATTTGGTTGTAATATTGAAATATGTATTTTAACATGTCTCTTTGTGTGTAGTTAGCTATATTGTACTCATTAACTGACTATGCCAATTTTAGCACTATTATGACATTGTCAATAATTTGTGTAAATTCACAAGGCAATAAACACATTTCATTTCATTTCATTCCCCCATAGGTGCAATAGGGCACCCCTGTTCGTCCCAATTAAATTTATGGTCAATGGTTACTCGGAGAAATTTTTGTTGTGAAATATTATCTGCCAAAGATTTTTTTTATATTAAGTGTGCTTTATCACTGTTAGTGCCAGACCATTAGTTGTAAACCATTCACAAACATCTTCCTCGGAGTTTTTTGAAGTTTCCCTTGACAAAAGCAGTAGTATCATCTGGAAAACTTTTGAGTTCTAAATGAATAATTCAAATAAATTGAAAAATCAGCAAGAACACAGGAATTGTCCACTGTGGCACATAGCTTAGTTGGCAACTGCTGTTAAGAAAAAGTTCAGAAAATAATTTTCAATTATTTTAAATAATTGACAAAAATATTTATTTTTCTAGGACTTGCCCTTTGATGAGCTTAAAGCTGACTGTTTGATCCACCTTCTTGGAATGTCTAAGAAGAGAATCAAAGCTATATTAGAGGGTAAGTATTACAGTAAAACCTCTCTAACTCAACAATTTGTGGACCCAGAAGTTGTCGAGTTTAATATTGAAATTTCTAAAGGGTTTAAATTTTAGCACAACATACTCAAATTTCAAGAGGATGTCCACAACACAGGCGATTATCTATAACTATAGGTGTTAATCTTCTTGGTTTTTTTCTGAGTTATGCGTTGAGAGTTGTATCATTGTAACCCATCATCGACATACCTTCATAAAGTTTTTTTTAAATAAATAATAAATTATTATCTCATTGGTATTAACGAGTAGGCCTATCTTTTTAAAAAAGGGTAATGTGTTTAATTGTTTTTTATTAGGAAAAGTAACGTTTAAATATTAACCTAGCTTCTTTTACCTATCATAATATCCTTAACCATAATATCCAAACGTTGAAATGCCTTTCTTATAGTAACTAAAACAAAAATTTCTTTGCAAAATAATGTATTTATGCTCCATGGCAAGGAATTGTTAATTAATCAATATAAAGCAGCTGTTTCATGAAGAACTGTCTGTAGCTTCATTTGAACGGTTTCAACCACGAATACTAGAAAAATACCGGATATGCATCATAAACATACACAAATAGCGTTTTTGGCCTGAAAGTAAACGAAACCCATATACTAATTGCATTATTAACATATGATTTTGTTTACTTTCGGGCCAACAACGTAATTTGTTTATGTTTATGATCCATACCGGGCCTTTTCTAGTATTTGTGGTTTTAACTAACAGCTTTAGGAATATTATTATAATTTATTGCCTTCTCTGCACAAATATAAGCAAAATAAATGTTGAATATTTAAGGTTTTCAGCATTTTTCACCGAAACAAATATTACACCTAAACATAATTCAAATTCCAATCCAATAAGCTAACTCAGTACATTGCATTGAATTGTTCAGTTATGAAACTGACAGTTATGTAGCATCAGCATTCACATCACTCACATAAGTTAAATTGTACAACTCTTCAAGAGAGTAAAGTGCATTTCTGATCAAAAAACTGTTGAGTTCACTTTTGAACTTGTTTTGATTTTCTATGTTCAATATTTCTTATGGAATATGTTTTAAAAAATACAGAACCGGCATAGGATGGTTTCTTTTTATATAGCTCAGAATTTTGAAAAGGTAAGACTATTTTTTGTATATTTCTGGTGTTGTAGTTGTGGATATCTTCATGTGTTGTAAAATTGGCTTTATTTTTTCTGACATGCATAATTCACTCAAGGATATACAAACTGTAGACGGTTAATATATTTTGGTTAGTAAAATGCTCTCTTACGGATTCATCAAACTCGAGATTTAACATGGCTCTTATAGCTCTTTTTTGACTAATTAAAATTTCACAAAGGTTTTGTTTGGTTGTACCTCCATACACACAAACTCCATAAGATATATGGAATTGCACATGGGCATGAAAAACATTTTTCTGATTTTTTAGAACTTTCTAAATACAAAGATAATAAAATCTTTTTAAGGCATAAATTCCTGAGTTTATTTTTATATATACATAATGTTTTACAGTGTGGAAGATAAGTCCTGGAACGGATTAAAGTAATGAGACTTGGTATATCAATAATAGCCATAAATTTCTACTCTTTTTTAAGCTATTATCACTTTTTTATCCCTTAAGGAGAATGGCCCACTAGGAGTCAGACAAAATTCCTAAATAGTAGCATAGGTCGAGTTTGTTATCAAATTAAAGGTCTTATTTAGTAGAACACATATGCTGCAAACCCGAACTAAAAAGGACAACTGAGTCAAAAATAATAGCTGTTCAAAGATTCATCGAATTTGCATTGCTATTATACGCTACCTCCTCAAAGGGGAGACTGCGAGAATTCAGAAGGAAATCATTAACATCAGCACATGTCGATATGCACATCAAATTAAAGGTCTTAAATAGTAGAATACAATGCCACAAATTTGAGCTCAATAGACTGAGTAAAAAATGGCAGAAGCTCAAAAATTCAAAATGGCAGATTTGAGAAATATTGTAACGGCTGCCATTTTTGACTCAATTGTCTGTATGAGTTAGGGTTTGCAGCAATGTGTTCTACTAACTAAGACCTTTAATTAGATACCAAACTTGATCTATGCTGCTATTTAAGAATTTCATCTGACTCCTTGTGGGCCGTCGTTAAGGGATAAAAAAGTTATAGTAGCTTAAAAGAGTAGACATATATGGCTATTTTTGATATACCAAGTCTCATTACTTTATCTAAATTGGTAAAAAATATATTAAACCGTTCCGGGACTTTTCTACCACTCTTTATATGGTACCAAAGGGAAACTCTCCTGGTGATTTTGATGGTGGAACCATGCTGATCGGTAAAAGAATCACAGGGAAATTGGTGAAAATCCCTAGAAAAAAAACATTGCCACAAACAAATTGAGAACCTCTTCCTTTTGATGGTAAGGAAGTCGGTTAAAAAGGTAATGTAGGACTGATTATAAGTATTGAAAAACTGCATATTATATTTTTCAGGGAAGGAAATTAATTCTTCTTCTGACTCTGAAACTCACTCTGATGATTCAACACCAAGTAAGTTGTAGAAGCATTTTATATCTTTCTAGTGTTTATTTGAGATTCTGAAACAATTTAACAGAAATATGATTTCATAATATAAACTAGCTAGTAGCTAACCCGTCATGCCTCCCCTCACGAACATTCAAATTAGGGCATCTGACAGGCCACAATATAATTAGAAAAAAGACACATTAGAGCTGAATTCATTTTAATTTAGTTAAGCATGTTTGACTAACAAAGTTAAAACTAAGGAAAAAACTTCTAACTTAAGAAATACACCGAGGATAGTACCCCGATCAATCTTGTGGGCTTCACTCACCTTAATTTGTTATCCAGGACTCGTCAAATTGTTCACACTATGAATACATAATTACAAATATATACACAAACATAAAAAATCGTCCTTGGATTATTTCGACGTTTCGCGGGACCAGAATAACGTCCCGCTTCCTCAGGGAATAAAAACTTTATTCCTCTCGCGCACACGAGCCGAACCCCTGACCACGACTACCGGATCAGCTGTTCCTGGTGAGGGAGGGAGGGCAGCGGGGTTGGTGGACGTACTGTTTATTGTATTGTATTAAAATCCATATTTTTATCCCCTGAGCTGATCTTGTGACTAAATCAATAAATAGGGTTACCTTCGTCAATCAGCTCATAGTAGTTGTAACATTGTTACGGAAGTTTCAGCATCTTGCCATTATCAGACGTTCAGCCTTAGTGGCGTCGTTAATATACAAAAACACAAACGGTCACACGCGACGTACACATACATAAACATAAACGGGGGTTTTTTTACTTAACAGGCCTGTTGATTACACATATCCGCACTCGAGCAAGTAGCTGACTGGAGTCATTCTTGCGGTGTCGTGTCAGCGGCGGCATTATCATTTGTACTTTGCCCTCTTGGTCTTGAATCCTTCCTCTGATTTAAAATACTATTAAAATACTACTACTAAAATTACGTGTGATTTGAATAGTAGTTTGTCATTTAAAATATTTTCGCTATTGTTATTTTTTATATGTGCCTTGTAAATTTCAAATTCTTCCAGGGTGTCCAATTTATTGCCTTTTGTACATGTGTGAAGGATTTCCAAGCCAGTGTTGAGGTCATTTAGGTCATGATTATTGTCCATCAGATGTTGGGCAAATGTAGATTTTTGTTTGTCAGTTTTCGGTTTTGGATGATGCTCCTTATATCTAGTTTTAAAAGTGTGCCCCGTTTTTCCCACATAAACACTAGGACAGCTAGCACATTTAAGTACACCCCTGACCTGTCACCCTTATCAATAACCTTTCTCGTAACTTCAGACCCTTCTGACCTTTCATTACAGTAATGAATACAATATCATCTAACATATAGCCAACAATATCATCTAACATATAGCCATATCCAACGGCTATAATAGCGGGCTTGTAGACAAACTTACAATCAAACACCATAATAGGGAGGTCAAACAAAAGAACGAACGTAAGAAGTACGTGTGTATTGAATATTCCCACACACTAATTAGAGGAATTTGAAATTTACAAATCATACGACGACAACACCACCAGTGGACATATCCTTAACGAAAAACTGCAGTTCCAGTCACACTCTATTTTCAATGTGCTAATTCATCAAAATAACCGGCCACCTGACCTTTGTCATATTGATAACATTGACAACAACGAGGAAGGAATCTGACACTGCAGTCTACTACCTGCGCCGTGTCGTGTGCCTGTGATAGGCCTATCAATGTTAATTAAATGTTCGTGTTTGTGTATTTATTGTGTGCGTGTGACATTGATGTCTTATGTTTTGTAACCCTGATGATGCTGCGTCGAAACATGTAGGTTGTTAACCTGACAATCAACATTTGGATTACTTGACGAGGTATTGTACCATAATTATAGTCATATATAGTAATCCAGGGGCCATCAACATGGAATTTAATAAATAGTACAATAGATTAACCTCCCAAAACTGTTTACCCGTCCAATATTGTATAGATTAATAATATTTAGTGAAAATAGTATGGGAAACACTTTTGTATTTTAGAAAATTTCATACATTTTGAAAATGAATGAGGAATTTAATTTTATAGAATTGTTTTCTGTTATCTATGTCTTAAACAATTTATTTTTTTAGGCAAAAAACCCAAGATGGAACTCCAACCATTTGTAATGTAAGTATTGTTATGTGTAGACAAATGCAGAGTAACTAGGGATGGTTTCAGGGTTGAAAGTGAGATAAAACAGTGCAAGGTCAGTTTTGATGTTTATATTTGCCACTGGGGACTTCAGAATGAAGAAGTAAATTAGTCCAGGGCCAGATTTTCTTCTCTATAGGGGAATTTGCTAAAAAAATATCATGTCAATCAAAGTTAAAATATTGTACTCCGTTTTTCTTGTCAATGACTGGTTGTCCGAAAAGCAGTTATCTGATCAGCCTCATCCACAATTTTTTGGATAATTGACTTTCTAATGTATTACAGTAAAAAGAAAACATATTCTGCTTATAACTTAAGGAAACATTTTGTGTAAAATTCCAGGAGGTACAAAAAAAAAAAACACATTTCGTTTTGACTATCAGGTTTCTTTTTCTTCATTACAGAAAACAGGAGGGGTGCTCCGATATTTCTGACAATTCTGAAGAGGTAGTTCTAGTTGATCCTGATCTTGATTTCTTAAAAGTATCCAGCAGTGACGGTGCTAAGATTACAGAAGGTGAGATCTGGGCTTGATAATTGCTAATTCTTCCTTAGATTTAAATAAATTCTATATAAATGTTTGAGAAATTCATTTGAAACTCAAAGAGAACCTGCAAATAAATTTTTAGAAAAATAAATAAAAAATAAATAGCAGGTACACGATCAAGGAGGGCGGGGCTCAAGGGGCCCCACTGTACTTTGCCCATTCATTCCTCAATGAACACGCAATCATTCACACTATCTTATCACTATCTTGATCTTATATTAGATCAATTACAGTAGAACCCTTGTTAACCGAATTCATGTTTACCGAGACCCGGGTTAACCGAAATGGTTCTATAAAATAATATAGGGCTGTAAATGCTTTAATAACTTCAGTTGTCAGGTTTAAAGTATTTTCTATCCCATTGTAACATTTTTGTAGCTGAAATAAAACACTGAATTATTATTAGACAATAGACAATAGACAAAGCTTTATTGTACATAACGCCTGATACAATAATTACAAAAGTAATTCCCAAGCTGGTACATGGTCAATTTATATCTAATTTATATCTAGGTTCCTTAATCTAATTATACCCTGACAAGAGTAAAAACTATTACAATTTATCTTTAAAAAACGTCTGAATTTTGTAATACGCTTTTTGGCTCAAAGTCTCTTTCAGTTTATATGTAAAATTTGATTTTGATAAAGTTCTGTATGAATTAGGTAAATGATTGTAGATTTTTAATCCCATGTAAAGAGGCCCAGTTTCAAATTTTGTGTGCGAATGTTTGGGATATTGAAAAGTTTTGTTATTATTTCTCGTTTGATAGTTATGATTTATCTTATATTTTTCAAAAAAGAAAGGATTTGCATGAACATACTTTGCTATTTCAAATATATAAAGAGAAGGTAATGTTAAAATGGAATGTTTTTTGAAAAAAGGTTTACAGCTTTTTTTAGACTTCTGGTGAAAAATAGTTCTGAGAATTGACTTTTGGCAAGTGAACACTTTCTTGGCCTCTGCAGAGTTACCCCATAGAGTGACGCCATAAGCCAGCAAAGAATGAACATACGCATGATATACTGTCAAGCAGACTTCTAGCGGCGTGACCTTGGATAGTACACTTAGTGAATACCTTGTTGACCTTAATTTTTTATTTAGATGATGAATGTGATCAGACCATCTTAATTTTGAGTCTAAATTTAGACCTAAAAACTTAACAATTTTTGTATTACTGATTGTGGTGTCTGTAACTCTGTTTCTGAGTTTAAATTGAAAAATGTTAGTTTTACATTCATTTAATTTCAGGCCATGGCTCTCAAACCATTCATTGATTTGTTTAATTGTGCTGTCAAAAGTTAATTTAAGTTCACTTAGTGTTTTTCTTTTTAAAAGAGCAGTTGTGTCATCGGCATACAAAGTGAAAGCACAGGAATTTGTGGAAAGGCAATTAGGCAAGTCATTAATAAATATAATAAATAATAAAGGCCCAAGTATGGAACCTTGGGGAACACCATATGTAACGCTGGCCCAGTTAGAATAATATTTTATTGATTTTTTTATTACTATTGTGCGCTGCTTTCGATTGATTAGGTATGATCGTAATAATTCTAGTGCCATTCCCTCCAAGCCAATATTCTTCAATTTGATCAGCAGCAACCTGTGGTCCACACAGTCAAAAGCCCTGGATAAGTCACAGAAAACTCCTGCAGTCAACTGTGACTGATCCAGAGCTTCAAGGACACTACTAATATAAGTAAAAAGAGCATTATGTGTGCTTAGATTTCTTCTAAAACCAAACTGCTCTTGACACAGTTTTGAGTTACATTCCAGGTAATTTGCAATTCTAAGATGAATAATTTTTTCAAAAATTTTAGATACATTACTGAGTAAAGAGATTGGTCTGTAATTTTGACTATTATTATGTGTGCCTTTTTTTAAAATTGGTCTGATTTCAGACAATTTTAGCAAGTCTGGAAATTCACCCTCACCAAATGATTGATTGATGAGTCTAGCTATAATATCAGAAATAATGTCAGCAGTCCATTTCAATAACTTAGTGGGAATCTCATCCCAACCACAAGAATTACTATTACTTAAACTTAAGATAGCATTTTTAACTTCAAATTTGTTGGTAAAAGCAAAAAACTGTAATTTATCTGTATTGTCTGATTCTAAAGAGTTTTGACTGATGTACTTGTTATTGATGAAAGAGACATTTGGCACATTTAATATTTCCTTTATGTTGGAAAATTGAACATTAAGATATTCTGCAATTTCTTTGGGTTCATTTATCACCCTATCCCCAACATCAATTTTAGTAGTAGTCTCCGTTTTTACTTGAATGCCCAGTTCTTTTTTAACAACTCCCCACATAGCTTTACTCTTGTTACAAGATTTGTGAACATTATGAATACTCATTCTCTTAAATTCATTTTTCCTACACACTGTGGTGATACATTGGATATTTTTAGCATATGATGGATTAACCGAAAAATTGGTTATCAGAAACCGCTCTCCCCTTTTTATCTCGGTTAACCGGGGTTCTACTGTAAAAACAAATAGTTGAAACCAGATTCAATTAATTTCTCGAACAAGGACAGTGATTTTCCGAATGTTCAAACGGTTCATGCAAGGCCAGTTAAGAAGGGGTATACTGTACCAGTTATGTCTATGGCACTAAGCTGGTTGTTCTATTTTAAGCTGGCTGTAGTTACGTACGTTCTATCTGAAGTTGGAATGCAATCAACAAATCCGTTGTAATGTTGTTAATGATTTCAATTTACTGTATATATTTTTAGTACAATTTTCAAAGTTTGTAATGTATGTAAAAATATATTATTTTTGTTTTCTTAAGTTAAACAATATTAAATTCTTAACAACAATTTGTTTCAGGTAAGAAAAAGTCCAAGAGAAAACTAAAAAGAAAAGAGTTGGACAAAAAGCTCAAAAGAACAAAAGTTAAACTACATGTAAAAACATCTGATACAGAAGTTTTCCGTATCGATAGTTCTGCAGAAAGTGCTTCAGAAAAGGAAGAAGAAACTGAGGCTCCCAAAGAAGGAAAAACTTTATTGGAAATTTTAGAACTAGAAATGAGAGCTAGGGCAATTCGTGCTTTACTGAAGAACAATGAACCTCCAGAAAATGAAGGACCTTTAACAGCTTTGGAAGAAAATAAACAGAATCCAGGAGGGTCAAAAGAGCAGTCGAAAAAACATTTGGACGAAGATACAAATGAAAAAGTAACTCCAGCCAAAAACTTTAGGAAAAAGAAACGGAAAAATGATGATGTTATCGTTATAACTCCCAAGGTAGTGACAATTGATCTAACTGATGAAAATGAACATTCAGGCTTCAAAAAAACTGTAGATAATGGAGAACCTTCTAGCTCACAAAATATTGTCTCAAAAGATCAATCGCCAGAGGTCTCAGTCAACAATTTGTCAGAAACAAACAAAGAAGTTGTTAAAAGTTCAGTGTCAGAATGTATCCCAGTTGATGAACTACTTTCAAAGGCTGAAAGTGAAATTAGTTCTGAAAGAGTAGTTTCATCCTCTGTTGTAAAACAAACAATAAACGAGACCGAAAAAACTCCTGACATAGATGACAAAAATAGTTGGGCCCAAAGGTGGTTGGAAAGCAAAGAAGTAAAAAAAGTTGTCTCAACCAGCAAAATTTGTGGTAACATCAGGAAAAAAATAAAACGTGCAAAACTGGCCCAGAAACAAAAACTAGTTGAAGACAAACCAGAAATACCGTCACCGGTTCCTCAAAGAGAAATTGAAGGGAGTGTGGTTGAGTATAAGTTGCTCTCAAAACCAAAAGAAATATCAAGTGACATTGATAGTGCAATTGACGACGTTACTCAAACAAGCGTACTATCAGAAAACCAAGGACCTACATCTTCTGTGGCTGAATTAAACCCAACGTTCACAGCAGACCAAGTTGAAGATGTTACCTCTACCAGAGTTGAAAATCATTCAAATGATACTCAAGAACCTGCATCAGGAGTTTGTATAGATGAAGTAAACAATCTTATTACAAATAAAGAAGCTTGTGTCATTGAAGTAACCAAGACTGATTGCCAAAAGAAAGAAATTGATGTACCTCTTACAGCTGACGAAAACCAAAGTCGTATTGAATGTGTGAACAAGAATATTAATGGGTATCAAAAAGATGAAAGCCTTGCTGATTTAATAGTTATTAACGATTCTTCACCAAGCAATGAAGAAAAGGATAAAGTTGGTTGTGAATCTATTGAACACATTTTAAAATTCTCACAAAATACTATGTTGGATTCAATATATGTAAATGATCAAACAAATGCAGATGGATCCAACAATCTTTGTCACAATAGAAGTAGTTCAGAATATTGTGAATCTCAATCATTACACACCAAAGAAGCTATAAATGAACTGGCATCAAATAATCATATCTTAAGCAATGAGTTAGATTCTAACAAGAATGCTACAGAGCCGGTTGAGCACAATTCAAGTTTAATAACTACAACCAAGAATGTTGAAAATATTCAAAAAGAAATCACTATTTCAGAAGTTTCTGAGACATTGAACAAAATAGTATCTGGTTGTAGTGTAAATCCTTCCCATGAGCAAAGCGAACTAGAAACATTAGAAATAAATATCACTGATGATGATAGAGATATAGAAGAAACTGTTGAGGAAACAAACAAACTTTTGAAAAACTGTAAAGACATAGTAGTCATTGATTAAACTATTGGTCAACAATTTTGATACTGAACCTAATGCACATTTGTGTAAGTATATAAAAACTTTCATCTTGTTAAATATAAATACTGTTAGAACAAGTCAATATATGAAAAAATTGATTCTGTACATATGTTGCTGTAAAAACTGAGTAATGCAATAAAGAATATTGAAATTTCATTACCCTATACAACTAGTGTACCCGTTGCTTGAAATCGAGCAATTGCTAAGTATTACAAGAGTTATTTCAAAACGGAACTAATTTTTAAAAAACTAGGTATACAATGCAGTTGTCTGCTTGCAATATTGGGCGGAGCTAGCATATTTATTCAATACTTTTCCAAAGTCAATGCTTCATTTGGTTAATGTAAATGGTATTGTACACTCTTGCAGTTTTGTATACTCAATGCAAAAATTAGTTTACGTAAATAAGACGTCTCCTTACAGTATCAAAGTCATTGGTACATCTGCTTCACATAAATGGGATGTCTAGTTGCAGTATCTAAAGATTCCAAAGTCAATGCTTAATTTGTTTCTCGTAAATGAGATCTCTATTTGCAGTATCTAAAGCCTATGGTACATCTGCTTCACATAAATAAGAAATCTACTTGCAGTATCCAAAATTAATGATTCATCTGGTTCTCATAAATTAGATGCCCACTTACAGTATCTTGTAATGTGTGTTTTAATATCTTGTTGCTTTAGTAAAGATAAATTATTTGATTTCATTTTGTCGTGCCTTAACACACACCATGGAAGGAATTGCGGCACTGTGACATATAAAGCTGATTTTTATCCTATTCCTTCCTACTATTTAGAATAGATGTTCTTATATTTGTCATTCTAATGAGGCTAAGTAGCTATACCTATCTTTAGGCCTACTCTGTCCTAAATAGCCCCTAACTAAAATTTATTCAAACAAAAGAAGCTTGTTTTATTTAATAAAAGAGGCAACTGAAAAATATTTACAAATTTAATGTTAAGGTCTTCTTTTTATCTTGCTGAACAATTTTTGATACCTGAAATTTACATAAGTAGAATCTTAATGTCTAATTAACCTGAACAGTGACCACTTATCTTATTTTGTTAAAGCTAGGAACTTTGTGACATAGCATGGTTGCCGTTGGTAGATGGCTGATTCTCGAACAAGTGAAGATGAAGATGGCAGATCTAGCTGTCGTTAGTTGTAGTCCTGTAGACTGGAAGAAAATCAATTTCCATTGCTCACCACTAATCAATTTAAATCTATGATAACTACTTATGAACATTGCTTTTACTATTGTACTAAACAAATTAAGAAATCAAGGATCAACTCGGCTGTAGACTGTTAATGGCAAGGTGGATGGCGAGCGATGCTAGACGAAGAAGAGGGAAATCGTCCTTCTAGGTTCGTGGTTCGTCTCTATCCCGACAACCAGTGTATGAAACCTCCACCAATACTGAGCCAGATACAAGTCACGTGACGCGATTCTCGTATCTGATTGGAGTCTGACACCCGCTGTAATAGAATAGTCTAGTTTTTCTTTCTTTCTCACATCACAATGTTTAAATGATTTGATTTAATTTAGTTAATGAAACAGCTGGTCAGTACAATGAACTGGTGTTTGTTTATTTACTCGAAAATGATGTTTGTGACGCTTTATGTAAATTGAGGAGGGTTATGTTTGGTTTTAAAGTGAGGTTGTAGACATTTTGTAAAGCATTGCTCAAAGTTTCATTTTGTTATTTATATAGTTAGCTACAAGTGAAGAGCCTTGACTAAAATTGAAGAATTATGGTAAAACATGTCATTCATGAAGCAATTGATGCTATTGCTAAACAAAGGCAGATGGAGGTAAAATAACAACTGCGTTTAGTTTATAACAATATAAGCTACAAAATATTATGATGACTTTCTTTTAGCGAATTTCCCATTCAGGGAATATGGTTTATGGGGGGATTTATGGGGTAAAAATCGGTTTTTCTCGTTTTTAACCCTAAAACATAAAATTTCCCAATTTCTCTATAGACCACTTTGAAGAGCTTAAAAAACAAATAATTTAGTATATTGAAGTGTTTTGTACGGTTATTGGTTTTGGATAAAGTGTAAAAAATTGTAAATTTAAAATACCCATGTTATTCTTATGGAGAATAAGTAAACTGTTGTAGTTTGCTTGATCATGTTTAACAGTTTTTTAGGAAATAAAAAAAAAATTATTGACAAAAAACATAGAAAAAATAATATATCTATAACAAATTCACAACTTTGTTAAAAATAAATAAATAATTAAATACCCTTGTTAAAGTGTTGGGTAATAAGTATAGAACATGTGGTAGAAATTGCATTACTTTAGCTATAGTACTTTCTGAGAAAAGTTTGCACCAAAATCTAGAATTTAACATGCGTAGCATAGGACCTTCCGGGTCCCCTAGCTAAAGCATTTTCCTTTAAATCTAAATGTTGCTGGTTTCAATCACAAGTAGAAGTGAGTCTGAACGCAGATTACATTTTGCAATGGGATTACAATAAACGATGATTTCTAACAAAAGGTCCACATTTAAAGACCAGGGTTTAGACTCTTCCTTAGAGAAAAAAATCAATGTTTTTAAAATACACTTTAAATAAATGAAGAAAACACAGTCATGGTACGATTAGGTTTATTAAAATGTATCTTGAGGTAAAACAATTTAATCAGATGCTTGATCTCAAAATAAAATTCTACAATGTAAATAAAACACTAGGACTAAACATATAAGTTAAAACATATGACAGGATCAGCAACAACAGGAATGAAGATTATACTTCTTGCAGTTTTACGCAGCAGGATCACCAATCTGAAACATAAGCCAAAATTTAGGAATTAGATATTCCAAAAATACCGGACATAGGTATAGTTTTTTATCTACATATTGCAATTTAAAATACACTAATAAGAATCCTTTCTGAATCATAAACAAATAAATCAACACTGCTAGAGAACTTATCCGTGTACTTTGTCAGGAATTAGCCGTTCCTTAATTTATTAGTCTTGAAGTCAAGCTAGGAATTACTACGCTTGTGGTTCTGATTGACCAGCACTGGTCAATCAATTCTTCACTTAACAATTCCAGTTTCCTAACTGCTGATAGTACGAGACAATGAGTTCCGAACAATGACTGAGTGGTCTATGGTAGCCCAGGCCCGCGGCTAGTATGTGATGGTGCTATGGGCCCAAGAGGTAGTTGTGCCCCCTGCCGAGATTGATTTGAATCATAAATTGAAAATAGACATTTTACAAGTTGCATGCGCATCTCCAATATAACAACAACATGGTTTGTTACATTTTGTTTACTTTTGATCGTTAATAAAATTATCTGTGTAGTAAAGTAAAAACGTAAAACATTTATTAAATATCGGTACATTAAGTTTAACTTTGACCAAAATACACATTTATATTTCCGAGCATACATTTTTAACAGTAATAATTTATAAATAAAAATACTTTTTAAGAATGCCACGTTTTTAAACGCACTAAAAAGTAGACAATAATTTATAAATATGTTGAGAGAATAAATACTTGTAAGATTTAAAACGAAAAATGTGGAGCGCATGCTAATTTACAATTAACTTCACCTATTGAACTATTATGATCTAACGCATGCGTCCCACGTTTTTCGTTTTAAATCTTACAAGTATTTATTCTCTCAACATATTTATAAATTATTGTCTAATTTTTAGTGCGTTTAAAAACGTGGCATTCTTAAAAAGTGCTTTTATTTATAAATTATTGTCTACTTTTTAGTCTTTAATGTGGTTAAATCTATTTTATATGGCCTGTTAATACATAACCAAAACCTTATTATTTGTAATCAGATGTTTTATCTTTATTTTGAAATGCTTGTGTTATATTTCTAGAATATCTCGGAAGCAGAACTTGTAGGCCTACCTCTTAACCTCTGCTCTTCGAACTGTCAAATTTAAGTATTTACAGCTGACTTAAATTAATTGATTTATTTACATTCTTTCAAAATGTAAACATGAAAAATTTGGAAGCCCATGGGGCGTAGCCCAAGGGAAATATGAAAATTAAGTTATATAATATTGCATTGTCATCCATTTGTGAGCTATGTTTCAAGTCTCTAGCTCATCGGGAACTTCGTTTAAAATTGATATCAAAATTTGCAGGAAAGCGAGCTAATAAAAACAAGCCCATGGGGCGTAGCCCAAGGGAAATATGAAAATTAAATGATAAAATATTGCATTGTCATCCATTTGTGAGCTATGTTTCAAGTTTCAAGTCTCTAGCTCATCGGGAAGTATCAAAATTTGCAAGAAAGTGAGTAAATAAAAACAAGCCCATGGGGCGTAGCCCAAGGGAAATATGAAAATTAAATTATATAATATTGCGTTGTCTTCCATTTGTGAGCTATGTTTCAAGTTTCAAGTCTCTAGCTCATCGGAAAGTTAGTATAAAATTGATTGCAAAGTTTGTACTGGACAAGAAAGCGAGCTAATAAAAACGTTTTAAAATGGGTTTAGTTGTAAAAAGTTTGAAAATTACAACTTTGTTCTAATTTAAAATGTAATTGCAAATACTTAAAACTGCAATTTATACATATCAAATTATATTTCTTAATAATCAACGGTTGTTTATTCTAAACTTGGTTTTTATTACAGTATGAGATATGTGTTGTCTCTCTTTCACATTCTGTTGGACAAGCCAACTACTTGCGCTACGATGGACAGTTTCCGTTGTCAAGCTTATTTTAAAGTTTATTTAAATTTGTAGGGCTAATACGAGTTAAGTTGTTAAAAGGAATGTGATTAAAAGGTGTTTTAATGTATTACAACTTAATATAACTGCAACTGTAGATTTATTTCAGGTGTACACACCAAATTTGATCAAATTGTTATTGCTTTTATGTGTCATTCAATATTAGAAATGGAAATCAGTCAAAAGATTAAGTGTTAACAACACAACTTTTTGTGACATCACATACTACCTTTAAAACCTAATAAATTGGCAATTTACAATTTAAGTCAACTTTAAGTGGAACTATAAGTAAATGAATAAAGGTTTTCTCATCCTACATTTGGTATAGAATGCATAGCTCGTGTGTTGCTTTGCCATAAAACAACTAAGAATGTGAAGTATGTTGTAAACATCGCAAATCCGTACTCATCAACAGACAAACCTGGTGATAGCAGACCAAGTCATAGAATGACACCATAAACAGACTTATCTGATAAGACTGAGATTGCAACAGAGTGTTAAGTGTTTCCGTTGTTTGTCATGGGCCGATCTGGAGAGTTACTACTTTTCCACTCAAACTGAAGAGGGCCAAACAATGTTTTGATTTGAGTTCAAAGACATCTAAACCTATTATTACCAAAACTAAAAATGTTTTCCATTTTTATTTAACAAGTTATAGGAGAATACTGTTGTTACAGGGTTAACTTGTTTGGCTTTTGTTTTTTTTTTGCAACATCTTGCCTTCATTGCTTTTAAGTTTTTTCTTATTTTTCTTAATTTTTTCTTATTGAAGGAAGCTGAATGCAATAACAGAGTAAATGGTTTATGAGAAAATTTTTTCACATTCGGGAGTTTCAAAATCAATGAATAATTTGTATTTGTTAAACACAGATTTTTTTTTATCACGCAGAAAATGTATTTTCCACAGCTTAACGCCCATATTGAATCAGGTTTATAGTACCACGAAATAACTCCTAACCTTTGGGTTTGGACCCTTTAAGATTTATATTGATTTATATGTGCCTGTTTCTAACTTGTTATCTATTTACACAAAAATCTAACTCTTCTACAGATTTAAGAAAATTCCTTTCTGTCCCAGTCCAAACTAAAAGTATAATCGTACCCATCAATAATCAAAATAATGTCCCTAACTATTTATTTATTATGAGCACTATACCATTAAACCAAAGCACATCAGAAGAAAATTTTACATGTGTTCATGAAACAATTTTGGTACTATTTTCCGTTCACATTATTGAGGCGATTTAATCGGAAGTGATTCCAGCCCCTCCCCCTAACCTTGAAACAACAGCTATCAGCTGATTAGCTGATGATACACAAAGCCAAAAAAGTGGTGAACCTTTCCCTTAAACCATTTAAATTTTGTGAACGGACTAAAGAAATAAAATTATACTATTCCACTCACTTGATTACTACATTTAGAATTTATAAATGCGATATTATCAAAATGTATCAAATTTAGGAAATCATTCTTACCTAAATAAATTACTTGATGACTGGAACTGCAGCATACTGTAACCTCAAGTCTTCATACCTCTTCTTGTCCTGGAAAACAGAGTCAAGTTACAATTCATGAATGAATAGCATTATATTTCGGACACAACGTTACAACAAAGACTTAATACAAAGATCAAACATCATAAAAGAGTCTAAAGAAAATCTTTAAGGAGAAGCTATGTTAAGTTGTACAACAAATCAAAAAGAACTTTTTATGATTTTGCAATCTTGAACAAAATTGTTCGTTCAGTAGAAATTGTGATTACTCGTTCTGTTAATTTGTGATAGACTATGCATCTCAAACCGCCATAAGAATTTTGACACATCTTACACCGATGTGTAGCTGTAATTTGAAACATCTTTTAAAAATATTTTCCGTCGCGGTCAGTAAAATAAAACTTTAAAAGTTAGATGTAGTAAAATGTACGAAAGTTTTATTTATTTAACTAACTAAAGAAAAATGTCTACAGTATTTTTTTTTTAATTTATCACCTATTAATAACGTCAAAGAATTTGCAGTTAAACTAAAATTCTCATAAGGCCCCTACCACTTACACCTACCAAGGATCAGGAAGAGTCTACAAGCTAAGATGCATACTGCTGCGCCGCCTGCCATGGAACTGAGTGTACTCAAGCGCCTGCACTAGGGCTTGGTTGAGCCGCCTGCGGTATGCCTCGTCATAGCTGTAGGCACTCAACACTCGCTCACTCCTGTCCTCGTAGAAGAACTCCGAGAGGAGGTTGTCGTCCTTAGAGACAGCCTGTAGCGTGTCGTCTGGCAGTTGAGTGATGTGTATGTATAACAATGCAGCGACTACAGCTGTTCCTAGATAATGTTGCAAGCTCGCCTCAAACTCCGCCCACGGTAATATCTCAGACAGATCTAATCCTCCGGCTTGTACTTCCTTGGCTAGCTTCAGATAGTAGTGAGTCATCAGAGCTCCCTGGTTAACTTCTCGGAAAGCTCGCGATGTGGTGAGATGCAGAAAAATCAAAACGTCAAGTGCGGGTGGAGCATACCGAGCGTTAATGAAGTCAATTAATAAAACATCTGCAGGCTGACCGTCGATACCATAGTCGAAAAGTGCATTTTCCGTGCACACTCCGCCGTGACTGAAAACATTCCTGAAGTCCTCTGACGGTTTCAATTTGAAGGGGAGATTTCTAATCATGCTCAAAGTGTTTTTGACAACTACTCCAGGAAAATGAGTAAAGTGAGTTGTAAATAGATTCTCTAATGTGTTAATTCCTGTACACATGAAATCAAATCCACGATGTTCGGTTTCATCGGAATATATCGTTTCAAAGCAAACATCACCATACAGTTCTGGAATTTTCTTCCCTTTTGTCTCTTCCAAGATTAACGAGCCAGCGTGTAGTTTAGCGAGTGCTTCCAAAACCAGCTCACAATGTTGAACATTCAACTCTTTCTTAATACCTTTTTTCCTGAAACCTAAATCGAAAACATTGTCGAGAACAATGGCTTTCTCGGGGTGCGACAAGAAACAGTCAGGTCCTAGCTTACCAGAAAGTGCACTTATATCCTTCAAAACACTGTTGTAAATAAGCGGTTCTTTGTAGAAGGCTTTTACACAGCTCACAAAATCAGCACTAATTTTGTTTTTTGGTGGAGTTTTCACAATGAATTTCAACTCTGACACTTCTCCTGTGGTTTTCAATTTTACAAATATAACAAGTACGTTGTAGTCAGCGAATATTGGAAATCCTGAGGCTGGGAGAGGTTCTTCAAGTTTAGTTTCCAAAAGATCAAAATCATCAGTTCCCAATCTACTGAGCACCAAAGAGATGTAGTCTGCTGTAGTGAGAGGCTCCATTGCTACTGACACTGACACTAGAGTCAGCTGACAAGTCACATGCACTTCTCTCTCTCTCTTTCTCTCTCACACACAACACAACAATAGCCTACAACTGCTCACTGCACTTCCTATCTAATCACACACAAACATTTACTCTTCACAGACTTTGGAATTTCAGAAATTTTCCTGATCTAAAAATACTCTTGTCATGTTTGTTTTTATTGTTTAATAATAACAGTAATTATTTTTTTTGCTTCCAAGAGATAAATTCAAAAATATTTGTTAGTGGCTTAAAACAAAAAAAGATTTAGAAAGCCTGAAGGCCTAGTACATCTAAAAACAAATTAACCTATATAAATAAAATTATAAAGATGACAAATAATATATACAACTTTAACATATACTTTATATGTGTAAAAGGAATCTATATTTTCTCATCAAAAGCCAAGAATATTATTTGCTAATCCTGATATGATGCACACTCAATTAAACTGTAACATATATGTTTCAGATATAAATTTAAGTTAAAACGGCTCTAGCCTATAAACCAAAACAAGAAAGAAAGAAATAAAAAGTTCCTAAACTTCCCTGATATCCAACAATATGTTTGTAAACGTTATTGACTTAATTTAAAAACAAAATAGTTTGTTTTAAAAAGTGTATATGGTATAGATAATTGTGTTAATTGTTGTATGAATCAAGAATTCTACAGATAAACCACCATTTTCATTCTTGGATCGTGAGCTGAATTAAAAAAAAAAATTAAATGTTTTGCTAAAATTCCAAAAGAAATTTTGTGAGTAATTTTGCAACGGGGGACTATGTAATTTTTCATAACCGTAGCTAAGTGAGTAAAAATCATTGTTAAGAGTTTTTTTATTTGGTCTTGAGTCTGGTCATTTCTGGTGTTCAGACCATCACTAGCATTACAGTTTAGATAAATTTCACATTGACATTGAATGCCACATGAACAGCTTTTAGTTAAATAGAAAATGTTAATATTTTTTGCTAGAATATAAAATATGATCTCAAATTCCACAGAGTAGGCTACTCTAATTAATCTGGAAAGCCTTACAGAGCCAAGTTACTGAGCCTATAATATGACTGTTTGACATGCATAATCAGTTGATTAAACTTCTGTTAATTACTTTACCTAAATAAAATGTTATCGTTACTTACTTTCTCAGACACGGAGGGGCGTATCTTACTGAGTGCGGTGGTGAAGTGTCGCTTACACACCCGCAGGTCGTTCTTGCTAGGCTCAGTGGAGGCCATGTACTCCTTGAGTGCCTGTAGACTAGCCTCTCTGACCAGCGCCGCCAGGTCCGCACCTGTGTAGCCCTCACATTGGCAGTCCCTCGCTACGTCTGCTAGGCTCACGTCCTCCGCTAACACTGGCTGCTTGCCTCCCTGCACATTGACAGGCAAACGACTTAAGTGTTTAGTCTGATAAAATATAAGTACCTGGGGGGCTGCACTTTGCTTGAGAAAAATCATTATCATGCTTTAAGAGCACTTCTTTAACACGTTCGCTACTGCAATAGTACGAAATTTTCCATTCACATGGACCAGCGACGCACATATGCAACGGCCGGTTTCCACCCATAGACTGCCGTCGCATATATGCGACAGCTAGTCACATTAAAATAGACTGCCGACGCAGATTTGCGTCGGGGTTCTAATGTTATTAAAATGCTTACATCTTTGTAGTGGTCTATTTGAAGGCACTGAATTCCCTGCAGTGGTCTACAGAGATGTCTGACGCACAACTGCGTCGCTTGGTCTGTGGATATGATGATTGGTGACGTCATATAATAGTTGGAAAAACTGGTCTTTACTTTTCTGCATCACTGTATGTATGTATGCAGTATGTATGCTTCATTGTCCTATGTAGCTTTTATATTTGTTCAGTTATAAACTGTTCTTGAATAATCTGTTTATTTTTTTACTTACTTTCACCTTAAAACACAAAAAAATGAACTGTCGCATATATGCGACGTTTAGTCTATTTCAAGAAAACTATGATAATTTTCACTATTGTCTTCGCTGTAGACCGGGCGTCGCAAATATGCGACATTACAAAAGGTTAAAAAAAATACAAAAAACCAAGAATAATTTATCTACAAACACGATTGTAGCGTATTACAATGTAAATGATCACTGTTTTACAGGTTTTCGCCCGTGGTCTGTGTGTACTGTTGTCCAAGTGACAGCCGGTCTATGTGTAAGATTCAAATGTATACCTCGGTCTGTGGCAATGACCGCGGCGTCGCATATATGCGACGCTCAGTAGCGAACGTGTTAATGATGGTTCTGTTCTGATTGAAGAAACAACTGGTCTTAAGCAGTAGTTAAGCATAATATTGACATAGTGACCAAAACTGGTTATCCATCTGTAGCACTATTAAAAACAAAATGAGTAACTTAAGCCTACTTGACATAGTCTGTAATCAAAAATATACTCAATCTGGTAGGCCTATTTTGTTTGATGGTTTCAACTTTTTGTTTAGTAGACCTAACCAAAAAGTTGATGATGGTAGGCCTATTTTGTTTGATGGTTTCAACTTTTTGTTTAGTAGACCTAACCAAAAAGTTGATGATAAAAATTAACACAGTTAAAAAATTGACAGTTTAGCTGGTTGGCCTTACTTTCCAAAATGTTAGTCTTTTATTTTGTACCTCATTTATAATGTGCTAATTTTAATTAGGCCTATCATTAATTAATGATAACGATAACAACTAGGGATGGACGGGACTGAATTTTTAGTTCGAGACAAGACGGGACGGGATTTTTATTTCCTTCCAGATTGGTACAGGATGGGTCAGGTTTTTTTTCTGTACATAAAAAGGGTTTGTTTTAAAAGTAATGACTCGTGGTCATGGCCCGATCGTCGAAATGACTCGCGATCACGACACAATCGTCAAAATGACTTCGCCTCCTGCGTTCGCGGAACTCGTCACACGAAAAGCGGCAAAATCGCCGACGATCCCCGAAAAATTCCCGAATCAAATGTAGTCTCGTCCTGAAAATCTGAAATATTTTTTCCCAAAAATTTCCCAAAATTTTGGGACCTGTCCATCCCTAACGATAACATTATCGTTGCTTCTGATGCAATGAATGAATTGTACCATCACAATACAAGAAACCATGAAAACCTTAACAGACGTCGCTTAAGAAATGTTAGGGACAGTTAGTTATCTGGTGACCGGTTTTAGCATATAAAATATTTAATGGACTCCTGGTTGAAGTATACAATTTGCCATCAAACCAGCTAAAAGAGAGACTGACCAACTGGCTTCAATCATCGGGATGGGACTACATTTGATTTGGGATTTTCTTAGGACAAGATTTGTTCCAATCGTTGTCCAAGTGTTTTTCCACATCCCCAGAGACGATAATGACGTATCCTTGATCGCGGGAGGCGTTGCCGGTATAGCAGGTGAAAATTATGATGACTCTTCGGGTGTTCATGATGTTCCGCGAGCCCAGGTGACGATAATGATATCTCCATGATAATTTTATCTATTATTTTAATTTTGATATTTTCATGTTTAAACTTTTATATTGCACTGCTTGTTTTACTTTATTTGAGCTGAAAGAATGTTCATATGGATGGTATGTTGTTACGCCATGCTTGATAGTTATGAGTATTTTAGTTAAGTTAGATTTGTTAAATTACTCTTGACGCCATTCCTGTATCTATGTATTGTACTTTAATGAATAAAGTTATATGAAATTAAATGAAATGAAATGATAGCGGGAAATGTTTACAATTGCACTGCAATCACAGGAGTTGTTCACAATGGCTCCATAACCGAGAGACACATCGAAGATGGCCACGAATGTGGGACATGTTGACAAACGATTTTGCTTATCATTATTGCAAGAATGTAACTCAAAATTAAAAAAACCCCTTTTCACTCCCGTCCTGTACCAAAATTGAAAAGGAAATAAAAATACCGCCTTGAACTAAAAATACAATCTTATCCATCCCTACTTATAACACATTGTCTTTGCTAGCCGCATTAGGGAGGGAATGAGGAGTATGATGTATTTGACGAGGTCTGTCCAGGTAGTTTATATGGGATTGAAAAAATTGATTTTTGTTGGACATAACACTGGTCTAAGACTTATTTACGAAGCAAAGTATGGTTAAACCACCATTTGTACATAGGTAGTCCTTGAACGGTGTCTTAAATAATGAGAAAACTAGCGAGCAGCATACAAACCTTACCCATGAGTAGGATTATAATTTTAGGAAAATTTTGAAAAAACGATGGGAACAGTAAAAGACACATCACAAACCTTGGTTAGAGCTCTCAGAATGTCAACTCTGTCCTCAGCACCTGGTAGTCCAACATACAACACTTTGTCCAGTCTACCAGGCCTCATCACAGCTGGGTCCACTGCAATCACACACATCTTTGAACAAACTGTACATGCATACAAGAGATGAATTCTACAGCAATAATATCTTACTAGATCTATATCGTACTGTCTTTTTTTCAAATTCGAAGCCCCTCGTGCTAAGTTTTGAGGTTGGGCTTCGGGAAAATAATTAATATTAATTTATTTCCTTGGAAGCAAAAATTAAATCCACAATGTTTACATTTCCTCTGCACCTTTTTCCTTTTTTTACGTTAGGCCTACAAGTTGATTATTAAATTCTGCCACACAGCTGGTTGAATTCACCTTGGAGAGATTTTGTAAGACTAAATGGCACCATTGAATTTTGTCAAGTTGTTGTGTTTTTTGGTTTGTCAATGGCTCAGTAGGTAAAGTGACTGACTGTGCTGCAGCAAGAACCTGCATGAACCTGCTCGATGTCGTTGAGCAGGTTAATGTCCATGTGTCACCATTTATAGTTTATCACTACAATTCATTCTTTCACTGTACATCACACAACTACTTATTTTTTGTCATATGTTCCACCCATAACCCTATATAATGGGTTTGTTTTGACTGTTTTTCACAGAATATTCTTTTGTGTCCTCGCCTTGCGAAGCACTGGTTAATAGCAACAGGTTTTGGAAAATTAATTAATGCATTATGTATTTAATAAACAAGATGGAAATTAAGAACCATTACCAATATCAGGTCGGTTGGTGGCCGCCATGAGGAACACTCCATTTCTGGCCTCCACGCCATCCATCTCCGTGAGCAGCTGGTTCACCACTCGACTCGCTCCATTCTCCATGTTCATTCTCTTGGGAGCCAATGCGTCTATCTCATCAAAGAATATGACACAAGGCTGGGAGCTGCGAGCTCGCTGGAAACATTGTCTGACTGCTCGCTCACTCTCACCTACATACTGTGAAGTGAATTGAACACCGTTAGACAGTAGGATTGTAAAATTTCAAACACAAAACACAATTACATTTCCGTGATACTTCCCCACACCACTACTACAAGCCAGAAGTTGGCCAATTTTTTTCCTACCTCATGCAACAAATGAATAAAGACTATTCCTTTATACCCTTCTATCATATTTTGGTATTTATAAAAAAGAATAACAAATTTGTTTGAGGAAAGTTGTCTTAGAGACATGCATGGTGTCTACAGCACCTGCCATAGCCATGCAAGAATATGGGGGTGTTAGGGAACCTTACCAAGCAATTTTCGGGGATACTTTATGTGTAATACTTAATGTGTAAAAATAATCCAAAATTTATACTAAAGTGGCAAATTTGCTGATGTTTACTTTTAAACTCTCTTAACATATCAGCATGAAAACATCTCAAATTTCAGACTAGACTACTCACTATTTCCTTGGCTAACAAATTAAAAATTTACAACAAGTTATAAACATTTTGTAGGCCTTTAGATAACAAAACTATATAAGTTTTCAGGAATATCCAGGACCAAAATAAAATATCAGTACATTTCAGGAGAACGGGAATTTTCAGTTCTGTATACCCTGGAGATATTTATCACAAAACTATTTGTTTTTATAAAAAACATTTGGTTTTACGTCTACTCTGTGACCACTAGGTTTTACTCCAACATAAGTTTCAATGCTAATGTTAATCGTACCATATTGAGTAGTTCAGGTCCCTTGACAGAAATGAAGTTGATGCCAGCCTCGTTGGCGACTGCCTTAGCCAGTAGAGTCTTGCCACAGCCTGGAGGTCCACACAGCAACACACCAGTTGGAGTGTCAAGTCCCATCTTGGCAAACTCTGCGGGGAACTTAACTGGTGCCTGTCAACATCACAATCAAATCAATCTCGTTTTGAAAAACTGTCCACCAAAAATGTGGTTGACCTAAATGGACTAAAAAATCAAGACCCCTGATATCCTGCCTTGGTTGTACCGGTCTTTGGTAGTGTGAAAAGAAGAACAAGTGCGGTGTTGGAACAAAGAGGATGCATGGGGTTGGGGGTTGCATTTTGGGGGTTGGGTTGGTTAACTCAAATAAAGCCATTATTGATTTTTTTCAAGTAAATAAAACAAAAATGGTGCAAACCACAAAAATGAATTTATAGCTGAGTAAAAACCAATCATCTAAATGCCTGAGAGGTAGACTTGTGTTTTTTAGAGATGTCGGAGTATCAGTTCTTTTTAAACCTAACAATAGTCTGTAAATGTTGTAAATAAAATCTGACATATACAACATGCACTGCTACTAAAAACACGTTTAAATGCCAAAAATATGAAGATAAAGGAAGTTGATAGCAATATATTGGTTAAGTAGTAAAACATCTAGCATCACAAAAATAACTTATTTTATTTAATTTAATAGAATTACTTAAAATTACAAACCAAAATAGCCATCTCGAGTTCATGTCTGATGTCCTTCAGAGAGCCGATATCTTCCCACCGAACGTCCGGAACTGTTGCAAAGCCTTCCCTCTTGGCTGATGGCTGAACTGCCTTCAACGCTGCTTTAAAGTCTTCCATTGTTATGTTCACACCTGATAAAATAAAATAAAAATGTCCCTATTAGCGAAATGGTAACAAACTATCAAAATGTTAACTCTTTATGCTTCCTTTTGCTTATTTCACCATATTTTTTCTTCATTTGGTTAATCCATGAACCATAAAAATACTTACAGTGAGGATAAGAAAAAGAAGTGAAATTTATGATTTTAGATACAATTTATAAAGAATCCATCCACTAAATTAACTTCTATCTGAGCCATCTACCTATACCAAGCTCTGGCACAAGAACTTCTCTTGAGATACACATAAGATGTGATCAAGACAAAATCAAACCTTCAATCAAGAAGCTGGCTTCTGGTTGAAGAGATAACAGCTCGGCCATTTATCAGGCTACTCTAACGCACTATCCACCAATACTGATAAATCAAGAGCCCAAGCTTAGTGGTTCAAAGATACCTGAACATCCCGAAATAGTAATTTCTTTATGTAGGTTATTTAAAGTGATCCAAACTTTCACTAATCCGGACAAACTGGAACGCCAATTCTAGTTATGATGGTCTACTGTACAGTTACATTACCTTGCAGCTGTTCCACACTGAGAGGTGCAGAGTGAAGCAATGATGGAGGGCATAGTGGCTCTGTTTCTCCCTCCTGATTATGGACAGTTTCTTTCCCTCCCCCATCCTCTTCCACCTTACTATCCACCTTTACCACGTCTATATCGCTCTGGTCCTTTACCACGTCTATATCGCTCTGGTCCTTCACCACGTCTATATCGCTCTGGTCCTTCACCACGTCTATATCGCACTGGTCCTTCACCACGTCTATATCGTTCTGGTCCTTCACCACTTCAACGTCATTTTCAATTTCTACTACTTCTATTACCGATTCTTCGCCTTTCTTTTCACTTTCACAAGCTGAAAAATATCAACACCAGATCAAGTGAAATAAAATCTGTTGTGTAAAAATTAGCAGTTAAGTAATGGTTTTGCTTTACATTAAATTGTAGAATACAACTGTCCCTCGATAATCTTTGTATTCCAACGTACTCGGGTGTATGACACACAGTCTTGTCTGCAGAAACAAAACAAGTCTGCAATGACAAAAACAACCATCCCCATTATGGTTTGGTACATTTCATTAACTTTATTATACTACCTCATATGCTTTTAGGTTAATAATACATGTCATAGTGCATTACGAAATAATAGTCGTATTTTATAAATAAAATGTGTTAGGATAAGTAAGATATTAATAGCTCAATACTTTTGGTGATCTGACACCCTACTGGCAATTGACTTGTCAGATTATCAAGGGAAGACTGTAAACGTTTCAAGTTTCTAGTCTCTAGCTCATTGGGAAGTTGGTTTAATATCGATTGCAAAATTTGTGAATGAACCTGAAAATGAACTCTGGCAAAATTTGTACCTGACAAGAAAGCGAGCTAATAAAAACGTTTTAAAAATGTTCACTATTGATTAAAAATGCAAAGCCATACTACCAAAAATTTTATATTTTCTTTATTTAAAAAACCCCAAATTTTGGTTAAAATCTAACAATTTCAATATTTTATTACAGGAAAGTGGTAGGCTCTCAACTGATTAGGATAATTGGAGTTGCACTTTATCAATATGTTATAAATATTGTCTGTTTGGTCACCCTGGCAGTATTAAGTAGAGTGGTCGAGTTATAAGCACATTTGGTAACATCACTAAAAAAACCTGAGGTATGCCAAAACCAAACATATCCTATAGATTTACAACAACAAAAACAATTGAAGATACAACTCACAAGGCTAAACACACATTCTTTTCAAACTCCAACAAATTATAATTTTCACCAGTATAGACAAACATTTTTGTGTTTAAATTACAAACATATATCAGTCATGACTAGCAAATACTAAATACCAGAGCTGTATAATGGATTCTAAAGAAACTAAGAAACCAAACTGTTATTTATATTAAATATATTGGAAACATTGTGGCCCAAATCTAATTCAATCATCGAAAATAGCAAACTCTTTGATTGTAAATCATATTCACAATCTCTAGCACAATGATTAAGCTTTATTACACCAATATGGCTTACCTTCATCATTTTGACCATCTTTGGATGTTTCTGGTTGATCTGCTTCCTTCACCCATTCCACTACCTCTACATCAACTTGGTCAGTTTTGGACTTATCATCAACCTCCATCGGTGTTGAATGTTCCACACAACCGTTGCTAGTTTTAACTTCGGTAGACCCATCTTTTGTATCTGGAGTGTCTTTAGGATTAGGCTCTTGAAGTGATTTGAAAAGTCTAGAGTAACAATACTTAAATTTAGCATTAATGAACAAAACTAAACTAAAATATTTAGTTCTTAAATTTAAAAGTTACAACACAAGATACATTGGAGTTTGTTATACCTCAGTGTAGGCTGCTCAATACTGCTGACTATCACTCTGGTGATTCATAAACAATTTTTACAGAACAGTTACGGACACTGATGTGCAACAGCAAAAGTCTATTTATTTTTTAAGATAATTTATCAAAGTGTTGAATTGTGAAACCAACTGACCTATTAACAGCAGCCATTGCGGCCTCAGTGACCAATGCTTTGAGGTCGGCTCCTACATAGCCCGGGGTCATCATAGCTACATCAGCGAGAGCCACCTCGGGGGCCAGCTTGAGAGTGTGACAGAGTGTCTGTAGTATTGACTCCCTGGACTCTCTGTCTGGGATGCCCAGGCACACCTGAGTAGTGGCAGAGGTATTACAGGCTGGCCAGACAGATATTATAAGAAAACTCTAGACAATTATGGATTTTCTATATCAAAATGTCCTGATAAATACTAATTGCAAACAAAGTGAGTTAAGGATGCTTATAAGTTAAGGTTTTTGGTGAGTCGGTGGTTCAGTTGGTAGCATCGCAGACTTCGGGCCCATGGCAGTAGTGTCGTGGGTTCGGATCCTGATCACAGCCACAAACTTTTATCAGTACAGTTCACCTTTGTACTGTACCGGCTCACCCCTTGATTTGCTGGATACGTTCCACGCACAGATCTGTAGTCTATGTGGACGGGCAAATGCAAGGTTAAAAGAGGCCGCCAACCTCTTTTTTTTAAAAAAAAAAGAAAGAAAATTTACTAATAAGTACCTGATTGAAGACTAAAATGTGTTTAAAGAGCCTAAAGTAACTCAAATTCAAAAATAAAATAAGCTAGGATACAATAAAAATATATAGCCTAGGTAGATTAGTTATTAAAACCAGCAAACGTGTATATTTATTTTGTTAGTGGACATTATTCAAACGTGAAGCAAAACACAATTTTAAAAGTCTAGTACGTCAATCAACTTTATAGCAACTAATTACATTTTTAAACATAGGCTACTACTAAGTAATTTTTGATTAACTCTATACAATGTTTTTTTATATTTTATTTAATCCAATCTTTTTGGCCATAAAAATTAAATAACGTAAAAATTCTGAAGCTTTGAATCTCAAATCTAAATCCTAAATAAAATGTTTATAAATTACAATAGAAATGTAGTTTTACATTTTCTTTTTGCTGTTGTCTATTATTTATTTGAGTCGAGTCTCTAATTTAGTCTTTTTCAAAACTAAAAGATTTACATCTGGTACCCTAGACTCCAGCAGCTATTTTTTTTTCAATCTTTTCTCATGCCATACAAAATTAAAACTAGGATAAGCCAAAATGTAAAACAATTTAAATTATCGGACTCCATCTTAAAGTAAGAAAATACATTTAACTTAGGACTAAGGGTATATTGTGGATGTACCTCTCGGTCAAACCGTCCAGCGCGACGCAGGGCTGGGTCTAGTGAGTCAGGGCGGTTGGTGGCTCCAATAACCAACACCTGGTCGCCCTGCTGGTTACCAGCCAGCTCTGTTAACAACAGATAGATAGTTAATAAATATGCTGACAAACCAGACAATTTTTAAAAACTAAACACGTGATTTTGCCAGATTTAAGGATCCATACAATCAAGTAAACTTGTTAGATTTTTATTACAATTTTAAAATTAAATTTTTATTTTCCCACTCACTGTCATTAGATTAGATTAAACTTTTATTATTTGACAAATCATTTGAATGTTTACATAAAAACTCACTTTTTAAAATTTAGAACACAAAACTAGAGTTGTCATTGGTACATTTTTATTCACTTTAATTCTGCATATCAGTTGGAATATATGCGAAGAGCATGGTTTAGAAGATAGTCATGAATTTGTTACTGACTTCAACACAAGCCACTCTCACGCCACATGCTTACCCCTCTATCAATGGTCAATCGTGGACATATAATTCGTATTGTCAATGCCAATCTGGATATAAAATTTCAAATCGTAACAAACAATCTACTGTTGGTTTGTTTGGTAAACTGCCGAGTGCCGATGTCCTCTCTACTGTCTATTGTCTGTCGTAAAAATGATGACAAAGTCCATAGTCAATTTGTATTTTCCTCAAGTCTTCTATCATACATTGTTTACAATGGTGGGTTAAATAAACAATCAAGTAGTTGAAATGCATTTTTTTATGTACATCAGCAAAGAATCCCGAGGGAGTAAATAAATATAGTTCATAGTTATGTACAAAAACACTGTGACTTACCTAAACCACTAAAAGTTTTAAATAAATCAACAATAGACCTCATGACTGAAACTGTCTGAATCTGTGCTTTTGCTTTTGTAGAGGTGGTTCAGTTGTCTTCCTTAATGAACCACACATTCAACCAAATATAATTTTACCGGTATCTTGATCAGGAAGCCTCCAGCTCAAGATGGATTTTAATCTCTGCCAAGTTTTAATAACGTTAGATTTTCTGACCTTAATAACCAACGTTTCATGGTCTAGCGTAGATTAAGAGCATTAAAATGTTCATTATGTATAGAACTTGACATTCCATCCATTCCATGTTAAAGTTGTAACTAGTTTTAGAATAAAATAAACATCGAAGAATTCAGTCACCAACCGAGTGTGCTGATGTGAATTACTGATTATTGTCAAATACGTCAACTTTCTTACAAAAGCCCAACTGAGAGGAACCTTATTGTAGACTGAAGCAGATTTAATGTCATATCAACTACGATATATCTTTTAGAGGCTCAATCGACTACCTATATAAACCGTTAGCTACAGCTGTTCTATATGGAATGTCCACTTCAGGATTGTTAAGTCAATTACTACACTCACCGTCCATTGAGGATAACAGCTGGGCCACGATCCTCCTCTCCATCTCCCGATGCGCCGTCTCCCTGTTGGGTGTGATGGCGTCGACCTCATCTATGAAGAGTATACACGGAGCCAACGCCAGCGCCTGCTCAAACAACTCGCGTATCCTCTCCTCTGATTGGCCAGACAGTCCGCCTACCAGCTCTGGTGCAGCCACCTTCAGTAGGGGCAGCGTCAACTCCTGGAACACACGAGCATGTTAAATACATTCTTTACAGTAAATCAAATTCATCAAAATTCAAATAACAAAAGTTTAGGATGTAGGTTTTAACAAGGGTAAGAACCGTGTTAAAGAGCAAGCAACTTTTACTCTTATTTACACTATTTTAGAGCCATTTATTTACAAATTTTACAATATTTATTGTGAATAAACTAATTATCAGGCTCTTGTCTAACACACCATTTAAAAGTCCATGAAAGCTTGTAAAACTGTATACAAACAAACAAAAACCGAAAATGTTTATCAACACAGTGGGGTCTCAATCATTCAATATTCCGTTACCCAACTTTCCATGTAACCTGACTCCTCTCTCCAGATAATCAAGAACCAAGAAATTATTATTTATTTTTCTTTGGTATGGTATGACAGGATCTAGGCTATATTGCAGCAGGTAGGTGGAGACAACTCCTTAGACTCCTTGTGCCATCACTGTCTGAACTAGGAAGACGAGCAAAGCTTTAACAAACTGCACTAAATTTTCATTGTTTAATGCTTTGCTTACCGCACACTGCTTAATTGCTTCTCTGCAACCCTCTCATCTGGCTGAGTGGACAAGTCTCGCTTTATCACATATTTTACAGTTACAGTAGTGATGTTTGTTGGTTGTATTTTAAGATATTTGTAATGGCTTAAGTACAGAATAAGTTAGTGTCTTCAATTAAAAATTATCAGTAAATAGTAGGCCTAGGCTACTTGATATTAATGTCTTTGGTCTTTTTAAACTTTTTTAGTACCTATTTAATTTTTTTTTTTTTTAGTTATTTAGCCTATCTGACTTTAACTTACAGTACCACGGCTGGTTTAGGTTGAATGTTTGATTCAAGACTCTCCTGCATTTGAGAGAATTATTGGGTGAAAGAGATGGATTAGGGAATCAATCAATCAATCAATCATTATTTGCCATAAGGGTAGAATTACATATCATTGACAAAGTCAGGATTTGCAGTTTTCAAACCAAGTCTTAACATAAATAACGAATTATTCTTATAGGCCAAATATTTCAACATTCACTATTCACACTATTGATATTCTGTACCGAAATGAAAACCAAACTTAAGGTCTATTTCTCCTAGTTTAAAATAATCATCCAGACTATGAAAAGGGTTTCGAAGCAGATAATTATAAAACATAGCCTTAAATTTGTCGATTGAATGAATATTTATATTATTTTTTACTGAATTATACACTTTAATTGATGAAATTGTGTGGCAATTAGGTACTATACCTTCCGCAAAGATTCGTGGCGGCTGAAGGATTAGGACGGTCGGGTGGTGTCCCAGCCCCTAAATTAGCCTCACTCGGCTGCTCTGGGGTTTGACAATGAGTCAGCCACTGGGCTCAATGCATAGTTGGTAAAATGTTTGTATATAACCGTTACAATGTGTATTAAATGACTTCATTTTTGTAACCTGCATCAAATAACAAGAACATTGAGCCCAAACACGAAATAATTGCGATGATATTAAACATACCACGACACGAAAACTGTCTATTATTTTAAAACCAAATGTATACTTAATATTGTCGCAATTATTTTGTGTTTGGGCTCAATGTTCTTGTTATTTGACGCAGGTTACAAAACTAGCGTTATTTAATACACTTTTGGTGATATAATCAAATTCATTCAACTATGCATTGAGTCTAGTGGGTGACTCGTGGTCAAAACCCAGAGCAGCCGAGTGAGGGCTAATTTAGGGGCTGGGACACTACCCGACCGTCCTAATCCCTCAGCCGCCACGAATCTTTGCGGAAGGTATAGTTTTAATAAGGCGATACTGTGTTTTTTTATGAGTGTTGTGGACTGTGATTACTAAATTGAAGATATTCAGGGTCATCAGATCATAAATGAACAAATTTACTACAGTTTGAATCTGCAGATCTGTGGTGTAAAGTACAATAACAAGTCTCAACTTAATAACTGTGACCTGCAATATTTAAACTTATTATAGGTGTGATAAAATAAACAGCTTACCCCAGCTATGGCATTAGCTAGCAATGTTTTTCCAGAACCAGGAGGTCCATGTAACAAGAATCCTCTGGGAGGAGAAACTCCCAGCACTCGATAAACCTAGACAAAAACTAAGGATAAAAAAGTAGTATTGAATGAGGCTATAAAGGCTGTGTACCATAGAGAAGAGTAAAGTTATTGTTTGAATTATCACTTACAATGAGAAAGTTGAAACTTTACCCTCACAATGGACTGTGTATTTTCTACTTTTCCACTGTTCCAAGAGTAATAGGCTTACTATTTAACTTGAAATCATGTCCATTTTTGAGGTATAACTTAAAATATCAAACATCTAAGTCTAATTTGGACTTACAATAAATAACAATACTGTTTTTGTTTTTTTGCCTTAATCTGCTCCATAACTCAAATTTTACAACGTTTTGGAGTTTGAACTAAACCAGCTGTCAGCCTATCTAAACAAACAGCTGAATCTTTATAAGGAACAGTTGAAACAAACCTATCACATGATCCATTTCACTCTAATTCCTTATTCATCTCCACCTTATAAGAGCACACTGTGTTGGGTCAATGTCGTTTAATCAAACTTAATCTAAAACCAGCTTTAAGACAAGGCTCAGTAATCCAGCATCTTGTAAATCCCACCTCAGCCAAAGTTTCACTTGTTTTGGATTTGAGACACACTTTTAATTTATTTTTGACATAGTATTTAGCAAGTGTATTCTAACACAAAATTTTCCAGCCACTACACTTACTTCAGGATGCCTCATGTGAATTAACATCTGAGTAACCTCTTGAAGGACTTTTTTCGTTCCTCCGATATCCTTGAAGGACACAGTTGGACGAACAGGCTCCAGAGAAGCTTTGAACCTCTTGCTGTCTACGAGAGAACTTTGCGTCTTCCGTTTTTTTGTTTGCGTCACTGGTTCTGGCACTGTCACTTTAGGCGCTGGCGTTGTCTCTACTTTTACAGTGTTGCATGTAGGGGTGTTTGGAGTTGCATTGGTGCAGTTTTGTGGAGTAGCCTATAAAATGTGGAGCCAAATAAGACGAAAATTACCAGGATAACTTAATTTAAGTATTTAAGATGATTTGATGAAGCCTATTATTTTATTACCAAACAATAATATCTAAAAAGCCTACAAGACACCAATATAGACTACATCCTTTAAATGTAATAATGAGTAGTTTCTGTCCAATTTCACTTCTAATCAAATGGACCTGTTTCGAGCCTATATAATTTTATTAGTTCAAACTGTTTATTGAGACAGCACATAACTTAAGTGTGATTCAAGCTGAATCAAAATGCAGGGTGAGGGTGGAATGGAGTGAGACATTTTGCTGGATAATGAATGAGTAAATGGTAAATAGTCCTGACTAATAAACAGAGCGGCTTGTCTTAATTAGTAAAAATGCTACATGGAATATCTCTCTCCATCCTACACTCACACTCGTGTATTACTTCTTAGCTTATAATACATTTTAGTCTCTGTCATACATATTTGAAATACAGCAGTATACAATAATTTAGTTTAACATCGTTGGCAACACTCCCTGCAGTGGGCGCGGCCGTGTAAGCAAGTTCAAGAGTTAGCGAATTTCACTGCGGGACAAAATCAAGTTAGTGGGCTCTAAAAGGGTTAAGCAATAAGTGGAGTGGGACAGTTAGCAAATTTTGGGGTTAGCCAGTTCTACCACCTGACGCGAGTTAGCAGGTTCTGGAGTTAGCCAATTCTATCATATCATTCAAACCAAACGGAAGTTATAATCCAGCAATCTCATTTATCAAATTTTAAGAGGCTAGTGGACACCATTGTACAGATTTACAAGCAAAGGCAGATATATATATACACCTATACTAAACATGGCTCAGTTTTTGACTTGTTAAACTAAACATAGTGAGTCGGTGGCTCAGTCGGTAGCCTCGCGGACTTCGGGCCCAAGGCAGCGATGTCGTGGGTTCGGATCCTGGTCACTGCCACAAAAATTTATCAGTACAGTTCACCTTTGTACTGTACCGGCTCACCCCTTGCTTTGCTGTAAACGTTCCACGCACGGGCGCTTAGTCTATGTCGACGGGCAAATGCAAGGTTAAAAGAGGCCGCCAACCTCTTTTTTATAAAAAAAAAAAACTCCCTGAACTACTAAATTGAGTGTTAACCAACCTTGATAGCAGCGACTTCCTCATTGTTGTCCTCGTCACTGGTCACTATACTGATAAGTTCTTGGGCAGGCGAGCTAGTCGATACTTTTCTGCTAACAAAACAATAACAGTACAAATTTTTAGTTGATGTTCTCTTATTAAATTGTAGATCAAATGAAGAGTTACCCACCCGAAAAACTTTTACAAATTCCCTAGAAAAATTATCCATAACTTGGAAATGGAAGAAGAATAATAAATTGAAGGTATCTCAAAATAAGAGTAACATTGAGGTTACAAACAGAATCAAATAATAAACTTATGTAGGTTTAAATGAGCAAAGCTACACATTTGTTATCTCCTGCAATTGCAGCGACATCCGAGTCAAATGACCACAAGGTCATCGTAATATTTCAGTTGTCACGCAACCATCACAGACATCTTGTAAAATCGTAAATATAGGCTACATAAGGCCTACAAGGTTTTCCTTACAAAAAACAAAATTTGTTACTTGAACATAACTAATAAAATTAGAAGAAGGTAGTCTGACATACATGCTTGTACCAGTTCCTAGCGGAACATTGTCATCTTTCAACGCTCGGTAATTTAGAATAAGTACTAAGATGTTGACCACAAGAAGACAAAAAAAAAACTTCTAAACTCCTTTGGTTTAACAGACTTTAGGATATAACCAGCGTACGAGGAGTCGAGACTCAACTGAAATCATGTATACGTACACCAGTTAAATTTTGGTTATTTCAAAGTACATTTTTCTTTTCTAAATAGGCCTATTGCAATACCAGCATTGTCAATTTAACTTAGATTGCCAAAATAGATGCAGTGCAGCAATAGGTTACATAGCTTTTCAAACTGAGGTCCACAGAATATATTTTGGTTGGTGATAATGGTTTATTAAATACGAAACTCGGAACTGTTAAAACCTCATAAGCTCTGTGATTATAAATTAAAAGTCAAAGTTTGGTATTAACTATCTTTTTAAAACCAAAAAGTAAATATTTACAAAACACAACATAAACAAATGAATATTAAACATATGTTATTTGTCATCTTCCCCTTGAGCTTGGAGTCCTAATCTTTTTTTTATAAATCTATTATTTCTTCTCTTTATACCCTTGTCTTTAATAGAAACTAAATAAGATCTGGGTTGTTGAAGTTTTTTCTCTATTATTCCTTCATCCCATGTTTTATTGAATACATCTTGAACCCATACTTCCTGCCCTTCAGTAAAGCTATCTTCACGGTTTAAAGACTTTCTATCATAATGTGACTTTTGTGCTTTCTGAGTTTCTATCATTTTGTCATAGATGCTGTCCTCTACAAGTTTGGGTTTTAATAGTTCTTCTCTCATTGGAATTTTACTTCTTAAGTGTCTGCTGTTAAGAAGCTGAGCTGGAGAAACTTCAAGGTTAGATATTGGGCTGTTTCTGTAGTTTAATAAGTATAACTGCAGATCTTGTTTTGTTTCTTGGCATTTTTTTAACATTTCTTTCACTATTCCGACAGATTTTTCCACTAATCCATTTGATTGGGGATAGTATGGACTTGTTGTTATGATTGTTACATTCCATTCCTGAGAAAACTGCTTAAACTCGATACTGTTGAAAGGCATATTATCAGCAATCAGTGTTCTAGGTATCCCAAATCTAGAAAATACTTCTTTAAGCTTAGAAATAATAACTGAACTACTTTTTGAACTTATCTTCAGAGCCTCAATCCACCGAGAGTAATAGTCCACAATTACTAGATAATAACTTCGTTGAAATTCTGCAATATCAACTTCAATTTTGCTGAATGGAATGTTTGGAATATCATGATTCATCATTGGACTTCTGGTTTTTGATTTCCCAAATTTTTGACAAATTTTACATGTTGACACTACATTTATTACATCAGAAGTTATACCTGGCCAGTAAAACAATTGTTTCATTTTTTTGTTGATTTTAGAGGATCCTAAATGAGTTTCATGTAGAGTATCTAATACAAACTTTCGCAAACTTTTGGGTACAACTAATCTTTCGCCATAATAAATTAAATCATCATTAACCTGCAGGTCTTGTCTGATATTAAAAAAATGTTTTATCTCACCCTCAAGTACTTTTGGATCCGGCCAACAGTTATGTAGATACTCACTTACCGAGGTCAAAATGTTATCTGACTTAGTTTTGGATTGAAAAAGTTTTAGTCTAGGTTCGTCTTCAGTTATTTCATGAACTTCCACAGTGTGAATGAAATCATCCATTAGAACATCTTTGGGTTCGATAGTTTTTATTCCACATCTTGACATGAAGTCGGCAATGTACATATATCTTCCTGGTAAGTATTTTACTTTCAGCTGGTAATCAATTAGTTTTAGTTTCAATCTCTTTAGTCTGTTATTTACAATTTTCCCAAGTGGTTTTACTGCTATTGACACAAGTGGTAAGTGATCTGTAAAAACTACTACATCCTGAAGACCATATATATAAGTGTGCAGTTTTTTTACAGCAAAACAAATTGCCAGTTGTTCTTTCTCTATCTGTGCATAGTCTTGCTCAGTATTGTTCATTGATCTGGACCCAAAATGTACAGGCTTACCATTCTGAAGCATACAAAAGCCAATAGCATCCTTTGATGCATCACATTGGATTTCCACAGGTATATCTGGATCAAAAGGTGCGAGAACCTGAGAACTACAGATTATTGTTTTTAAATCTTCAAGTACTTTTGAATGACTCTGAGTCCAATTCCAAACTACATTCTTTTTTAGAAGTTCTCTTAATGGAGCAGTTAATTCAGACACATTTGGAATGAAACTTCTTAAATAATTTATCATTCCGAGCATTCTCTGCAGTTCAGTTTTGTTAGTTGGATTGACTAATTTTTTGATTGAATCTATTTTGTCAGGATCAGGTGACATCCCTTCTTTTGAAAATTTTACCCCTAAGTATTTTACTTCACTTTTACAGTACTGAAACTTGCTTAAGTTAAATTTGATATTGTACTTTCGAGCCCGCTCAAACACTTGTTCAAGAATTTCATCATTTTCTTCTTTAGATCTGCTTGCTATGCAAAGATCGTCGAAATAAACTGACACCCCTGGTATATCACCAAAGTATTTACTTACGAGCCTTTGAAACATTTCAGGCATACAAGACAGACCAAAAGGAGCTCTCAGAAATTTATATGTTCCAAATACAGTTGCAAAAGAACAAAGGTTACTTGATTCCTCGTCTAAGCGTACATGATAAAACCCATCCTTTAAATCTAAGATGGAGAAATGAGTTTTGTTGTTTAGCATAGGAGAAATTTCATTCAAAGTTGGAATTGTGAACTTCTCTTGCACAATATTTTTATTTAACTCTATTGGATCAATGCAAATTCTTAAGGACCCATTGGGCTTTTCCACCACAACAACATTACTTACCCAATTTACTGGTTCTTCAACAGGTTGTATGATGCCTCTTTTCACAAGAGAGTCCAAGGTCTCTTTAAACTTATCTTTAATTTTTAGAGGTAGCCTCCTTGCAGTACTAATTGTGGGTTGTGCGCCCTCTTTTATTTTGATTTTACATTTATCCGGGAAACAGCCTAATCCTTCAAAAACATCTTTATTTTCCTCAAAGATTTTTAACTTCTCTTTCTCTAGGTCGGTATTACCACCATTTTCATTTCTGACACTGTCAATTCGTTTTAGTAGGTTAAATTTAATACATGTTTCAAGTCCTAAAATAGGTACTGTGTTTTCATTTTTTACAATTAAAAAACTAACTACATCAAACTTTTGATCGGTTTCAATTTGAACATCGATTATACCACAAGGCTTAATGGAAAACCCCCCAAATGACTGCAATGTGGTGTTACAAGGCTTCAATTTACTAGGCAAGTTTAGATTTCTTAAATAGCGAAATGGCAATACATTGACATCTGCCCCACTGTCAAGTTTGAATTTTATTTCTTTGCCTTCTACCAGAAGAGTCTTATACCAAGCGTTTTTATTTTTTATGCTATCAACCACACAAAGGCTATTAAAGTCTGATTCATGATTGTCTTCAACTGACATGCTGTTGTTACAAACATTTTGCAAATTATTACATTGTTTTGAACCAAGGAATTTATTGTTATTTCGGCAAACACTAGCAAAGTGGTTTGGCTTACCACATTTTTTACAGATTCTTCCTATTGCAGGACACATTCCATGATGGATACCACCACATCTATAACAATTATTAGTTTTGCCTACCTGTCTGTTGTAACCTCCTTGTGACGTTTTATACCCCTGCTGCTGCTGCTGATTAAAACGTTGTATTGCACTCATGCCCTGTCCATCTGTAAATTTAGAATTCACGACCGTGTCAACTTCAAAATGGTTTTGATCTGTTATACCTTTACTATTGACAAGTCGCACATTTTTTTCTGCAAGTTCAGATGCTTTACAGAAGTTGATTACTCTATCAAAACTTGTATCTTCTCTTAGTAGTTTTTCCTGCAACTCTTTATTATTCACTCCTAGAATTATAAGTGCTCTCAATATTTTTTCTTCCTGTTCTTCAAACTTGCAACATCTTATTAGATTTCTGAGGTCTGCGTAAAACGAGTCAAAATTTTCATGAGGTAGTTGTTTCCTTGAAAATAAAAGATGAATGCTCATGGTCATATTTTGTTTTGGTACACAGTGTTTTTCCAATGTCTTCATCAGGTTTTCAACAGTTTCAACCACAGACTCATCTTTTATTGAGTTGTACAATTTCAAACCATCTGTCCCCAGTAGATTTTTCAGTCTGGCTAATTGAATTTCCTTACTTTCTTTCGTTGTTTTTGTAGCAATAAAGTAAATGTCGATTTCTTCCTTAAACTGTTTAAATTTATCTGAAATGTTTCCCTCCGATAGGTTCAGTGGATACGGTTTATTGAACTCCATAATATTTAACTTTACTTTCTCTTCTTCTATTTAAACTTTACGACTGCGCCATGATTATAAATTAAAAGTCAAAGTTTGGTATTAACTATCTTTTTAAAACCAAAAAGTAAATATTTACAAAACACAACATAAAAAAATGAATATTAAACATATGTTATTTGTCACTCTGTAAAACTTTGTCTAGCCTATAGAAAGGAGCTACAGTATATTATTTGGTACTAGGAGAAACCCGTCGAAATCGACGGTTAGGGACCTCTTAGTTTATATGGGCGTGCGCTTCATTGGCAACAAATTATGCAAATGACATAGCAAAGTGGCATTTCCAAAAAGCAAAGAATACTGTAAATTGGCTGTTACGTAAATATTGACGTTTAAATGCATTGTTAATCAACGTATCTTGTAAAGGATGATGTGATCTAGTTTAAAAGGAATATGACCTTTCTGTCATGACAGTAGCTGCTTAAATAGTATTTACTCTTTGTGCCATTTTTACAGGTAAAATGTCATGTTATTTTCGATAATGTTACCAACCTCGTGGGCCACGGTCAGTAATATAGGCCACTGCAAATAATTTGTCAAAGATAGGTACCATTCTAGACTAAAGATAAAGGTTTCTGTTGTGTTTGGATGTTATTAGACACTATAAGAGCTCAATGAACTTCTTCTAAAGATAATTAATCTGTTGGGGAAATATAAGCCGAATTATAAATGTGAGTTTGGGCATTTTGTGACTGTATACGTAGTCACATAGTATTATTAGGCTGCTGCTCAGTCCACTTAAGAATAAATTTTTTTAGAGATAAATTAAATGGTTTTTGTTGCTGAGTAGCGATAGTTTACATGCAGAACCATCTTCGTTAAGTCTAATAACATTCAAAGGCTCTCTAACAGTTGAAGTTCTTATTTGTATACATACCCTTATTATGTTTTTACCAAGCGGAATGAATACATCGAAGTAACCTCTCTGAAAAGTTTGCAGTAAATTGCAGTTTTCCAGTTTAATGACTTTTTAAATTATGCACATATTTCTACTTAAATATTGTAAAATGTTTTATCCAGTTGATGTACACTAATATTAATTTAACAAAATATGGACAACGTGCCCTTCTGCACTTGTATTATTTTGTATTGTATAACACAACCAAAGACTTTTCCAATGATTGGACACATCTATGACAGTAATCTCATGAACCTATGATGATCTGTCTAGAATAATATGATAAAATATGGGCAAAAGTGGTAATAAAGCAGACACCAACCCGTACAATAGTAATAAGATAATAGTTCATCGATAAGAAATAATTGTAAGAGTTACTATAAAATAATTGTCAACTGATTTAGTAATGGAACGTTATATTGCAAAACATGGCATGATACAGAAGAAAATCAATTTTAAAATCAGTAAATAGCACTGCAAATAGGCCTACTTCTTTTGGACAATTCAATGACTCCCAATAAACGTGTGTTGTTTAAAATACAATTTAAGAATTAACAGCTGTTTAATTCAAAAGTATTATCCACATGATGAAAATGTAAACAAATCTGTGGAGGGATCTTTAAGGGCTTCTGGGGCAGAGCCCTAACGGGATTCACTTTGTTTTTCTTTTGGTAACTCATCTAGAGACCGAGACCTTTCTTTGGACACCTCTACCAAATTTCTACGCCCAGCCGTTCTCTCAAATTAGTGGAGACAAAGATCCCAATTAAATTTTTAGATTCCCCCATGTTAATCTTATGGGAGAAACCCCAACTTTGATGGAAGATCCTGCCTAAACTAATAAAGATTCCAAAAAATGAAAAAGACTTTGCAAAACTACAGATCAGGGCCATTCTTTTGGCACTTTAATCATCAAAATCGGTCAAAAAATGAGGGAGGAGTTCTGTTTACAAAAATCGGCTTAGCGTATTATATATATAGATATCATCTTCACCAGGAAGTAAAATATTTTTAATACCTTACGAGGTGTTAGCCCGTCCTACGTACGGGAATTCAGTAGTCAGTTAAAACCATGTACAATTCAGATCAGCTAGTTTACACATATAAAGACAAAGTTTATTGCAGTTTTAATGTGAAAAATCATCTTGTAAACAAAATGTTGTGTGACCAAAAATATTTTTATTCCATCATAATATATACCTGATACGGCCTATACGATATGCATTTTAAATCCGATAATTTTACAATAAAACAGCAATTCTGCAATTTTTATGATGTGAAAAGCGTTTAAGAGAGGCAGCCGATTCGCACAGACGCACAAGTAGCCTACAGTCACAGAATAGTAGTATGTTTTCTGTGCTACAGTAGAGAGAGTAATAGTCAATTGAGAAGTGTGTAGACCTAGTCAACGATACTACCTTCCATAGCATACCTGCCTCTTCATTAATTATTATCACCACAATACAACTACTATACACAATTTCCAGTAGGTCTGAATAGAAACGACCTAAAAAAAGACCATATCCAATAAAATTCACAGTACACATAATTTAACTTTGGTGTCCTAACATCAAAACTAATCGTCACACCTATCCTCAATTTCACTGCATTAATTGCTAAATAAATAAGTGTAAACAAAGAAAAGTAAAAACAATAACAGTTTGTTTTGAAACAGCTGTTTGGTTCAAATAACATTCATTTGAAAAAAAAACTGGTCACATGTAGCAGGAATATAAAAAGTAAACACGCTAGTAAAGCTAATGACGTAATTGTCAATGTTTATTATCCATACCGTTATCAGTTCTATCCTTCATAATTACCCACCCTCATTGAATAAATGTACATCGTAATTTCCCATATTAGTTAATTTAAACTACAATATATTCATAGTTAAAATAAAAGTTATATTTTCACGTTTGGGGGCGCTAATATAGGCACCCCCAAACGTAACCACAACTGAACACGATTTCATAAAAGGATGGTTTGTCTAATTGCAGTATCCTAGGTCAATGTTGACGTTGTGTTCAATCTATGTCATCCATCCGTTTATCTTTGTATAAAACCCGGCTGAGGTTGTGGTGGTAATTTAAAATCGTGATTCCTGATTATTCTTGATCTTCTTTTTGTGACATCAATATTTCCGGGCCTAATCCAAACAATGTTAAAGCAGACAATCATAATTGTAAACAAAAAGCTACCATGAAGAATTAAAACATGTAAACATTGTTATTTTTATAATCTTTCCTTGAAAAGTGGAGCAGTAAAATAATTTGCATTTATCCTTTTATATTTAAGACTCGTGTAAGCCTCGATTTGTACTGTGGTTTAATTAATTTTGGTTTAACTATTTTCAAATGTGGTCTAATTATCTCTACTAATCTTACTTTTTTACTATAATCAATGACAAAATAAGAGTAAATAAAATAACCTCATAGTTCTATAGTTTATATTTAACCAGCTGTTAGTTAAAACAAATTATATTGCTCTAAAACAAATCGAAGATTACAAAGATTGCTTTTAAAAATAATATGAACATCCTAGTATTTTACTATGTATAATTAATCTGTCATCCCTTACAGAAGAATTGAACGTATCAATGATTAGCATTACACATAGTATAAATAAGTCAACCCTAAGTATGTCTTTACATTTTTATCCAAATGCTGAATTTGTGACACAAAAGCTGAATGTTTACAGCTGTTATGTTAAACAAATTATTTTATGCCAAAAGCTAGTTTAAAATCTTAGCGTCGGCTGCTAGACTTTTTAAAAATTAAAACACAATTTCTAAAAAACTGGGACCCTAAACTAAAATTATGGCTTCGACATTCCCTAGTTCTCAAAATTATCTTTCTTTCAACACAAAAATCATGAAAATCCGTCGAGTGGTTGATTCAGAATCGTGAAATAAAAAAACACAGTTTCGTTTTAATATTATAGATTTTTATGACCTTTTAATAACATTTTTAATAACTTACCTTCTTTTGGCACTTTGCTGAAGATAGCTATCTTCAAGAGTTGAATTTACATCACCATCTCCCTAAAAAAAAATACATTGAAATTAATAGGTTTAACAAAATAGGCGTAAAGTTTTTGTTATCAATTAACCCTGTGAGCGCCAGGGATTAAACAGTTATATATTGTTGACATATTTTATCACATTTTTCCATTTTTTTAAGGAACACAAAATTATTCAATTAGGCCTACAAAAAAGAGTTTAGTGAACTTGCAAACAGGAGTGAAAAGGAGAAAGTAGCAATATGCCTAACTTGAGGTGCAACTCACATATTATTAGTAGTAGTAGTAGTAGTTGGTAGTATGGTAGTAGTTTGGTAGTATGGTAGTAGTAGTTTATTATGTAGGCCTAAGTGGCTGTGTATCAAGTGAAGCTCATAATTGTACAAAGGTAAACCTGTTATTCCTTAGAAATTTAAAAAAGCCCTAATCTAGCTATAAGTTAGCCTCTAGCCAGCAAAAATATATATTAGTTTTAGAAAAGTTTTGCGTACTTGAGGTTCATAAGATACTTACTTCAAACGCATAGCTAGGTGAACTTCTACCTTTGGGATCACTAGTCTCTATGTCATCATCATCCTCTATAAGATCACTATCGTCTTGGTTCAGAGAGTTTTCCAAACTTATTACCTCCACCGCTAGAGTAAAAAAAAACAAAAACTCACTTGTCAACTCACAATAAGGAACAATCATTTAAAGAAAGATTTGGATGAAGGCTACAAATAAATATGTATTATTAAACATTAAAGTTACTATTTTAACACGTAAGTGAATTAAGTTAGGCTAAGTGAGAAAACTTTCAGCAAAACAGAGGCAGTGTCTTAAAAACATTTACACAAATCATAGTCAATTCTAACTGACAAACCAAATTGAACATGTGCATGTAATTCCTTTTCACACTTAGCTTACAGTACTCAGCTCTTCAAATTGATACTTAGCCAATTTGACCATTCAATGTTACCCATCAATGATTCTTGTCATTCGCCTATTGGGTCTAATGATGATTGGAGTGTCCAATCAAAATCGATCACCACTTACCATCTTTTATGTATATTTGCCGTCTTGTGAGTTAACAGTACCTATAAGCGTAAATATATGTTTTAAGTGTTATTATACGTAACTTTTATTTACTTTCCCTAAATTTAATAACACGTACAATGCTAATCAGAAGTTGTTTATTAAGCCCCCCATACACTATCGAACATGCCACCCGACCTGACAATCTGACCTGACGACGGACCCATCATCCAACCTGACGTATGTTGGGTGTTTCCCACACACTATCGAGCATGTTACCCAAAAAGTCAGGTGAAATATTAGTTCTGAGATGGATTTTGAGACGACTGTAGCTGTTTGTGGGGGATTTTTAGCGATGATTTTTAGAGCCTACGGAACGAGGCTCTTAAATTTGCAATTTTATTTATAACGAACTTTAAATCACACTCTGGATACAGTTCCTTGCACTTTTCCATCAGAATATCGTGCTCCTCTTTACGCACATGTTTATTGCAATAGAGTTTACTTTTGACATCACACAACGCCTTCTGGTCTCTGTAGAGTTAAATAAATTCTGACCAGAACTGTTTATTATCATTAAATTACATTAAGGAAAATGGGACGGTTATCACACACAACTCGCTAAATACAAGCCAACTGGAAATTGTGGCTAGTCGGGCGAGCAGTTTAATGGTTTCCCACACACGGTCCAACCATTGATGTATAATAACTCTTATGCATAATAAATCGATGTATAATCGATGTATGTAGTAGAGTAATATACATCGATGGGTCCAACATGTCAGGCGGACGGCTCGAGTCGGGTGGTGCTATCGGACCGAGCATCCGACCTGACATATCCGTCGAGCATGTCGGGTCGGAACCCACACACCGTCCAATATGTTCGACAAGACGTTGGATCCCGACATGTCCGACCAACATGTTGGATAGTGTATGGGGGGCTTTAGGCCTATTATCATTTTCAAGTTGGGTACGCCATCTGTGTTTAACCCATATGAGTGAAGGATTAGTGTAGAATCAATGAATACATAACATTAAAAAGCGCAATGCCTTTGTTTCTGGGAATATTTGAACTTTGGATAGTTCCCTCGGCAGCCGCTAGGTAGACGATCGCGAGCGACGGCCAAGTCATCTGACTGAGTGAGAGAGAGTGAGACAAAGAATAGGCTTAGAGAGAGAGAGAGAGATAGACATTTCGCTTCTTATAGGGTTTGTAGCCTATTCATTGGTAGAATTGAGTGTGATGCGTTGTGTAGCTTTGTTACTAAGACCAGCTGCTGTTTCATTAGTCAGGACCATTTAGCCACAGAAAACATACAACTATTTATTACCCAGAATGCTAACTGCGTGTTAAACAGTGTTAAGTACTCGGAGGGAACTTTGCCTGTCAATTCGTAGGCAGCGCCACTAGCATATAATGCATCAGCATTACGAATTGACAGGCAAAGCTCTCTCCGAGTACTTAACACTGTTTAACACGCAATTAGCATTCTGGGTAATAGTAGTATGTTTTCTGTGATTTAGCCTATTTAAAGCCGGATGATCCCTACATATAAGCTTAACACACTTACCTTTTTTAAGATGGTTTTTGAACGCCCATCGCTTTTTCCTTCTGTATTCGTGGTGTTCCCTTTGGAGTTGGTCAACCATATGGTCAAAATCAATCTTACCTCGTTTTCCATTATTTTGGAGATACTGCAAAATAATTCAACTTAAGTTAAGTTAATGTCAGCCAATAATATTTGGGAAAATCTTTGACATTCGACTCCATTGTAGCCTTTTTAGAAAATAATTGAATCAAAACCTATTGGTATTTTCAATCACATTAACCTAGGTTATTATAACCAAATTAGGATAGGATCCTCACCTTAGTTTAAATATCTCCTTGCTGCAAGAAAATCTGGGTAACTTAAGTTAAGTTAAGTTAGGTAGGGAGTTAGCCAGAAAACCTACAATATATTAAGTTATAAGTTAGGACAAAATATTAGTTTGATAAGTTATCAAATAAATTAATCGATAAATAAGTTAGGCTAATTATTTCAATCAATTAACTTAAAATATTGAAATCGAAAAGCTACATAAGTTTAACTTGGCTAGGCAGTCTATTCTCTTGGGTCTTTTCATTTTCAAAGAATACTGCCCGCCACTCTTTTACATTGCATTGTTGTGGCTTTTATGTTAGTTTTGTCAAGTAGGTACAGTTTAGTTTATGAATCACCTGAAAAAAAGAGGTTAAGTTAGGCCTAAAATTAGTATTGCCGTAGCTGCCTAATTCAAATTTACATTTTTGGAGATTCAGTTAAGTTAAGTATCTCTTTTACAAGCTAGACAATAAAATAAAAACTTTTATTTTACAAATGGTACCTTGGTTTTATTAGCCTATCATAAACTTAACGAAGCCGAACTGAAATACACTAACCTAAGCTAGGTAACGCCACAGCACAGTGGGCAGGAAGTCTTGCAAGGCATAGGCCTACAACAGTGGTGGATTCAGAGGGGGTGCAAAGGGGGCGACCGCCCCCCCTCGGGCATACATATACATATATTTTTTACTGCATGTAATACAGTCGTTCATACAAATTGTGTAAAATAATTTGTCACACTAACTTTAGACAAAGAAATGGTATGAAACTGCCATTTTGGAGACTTAGTTTACACTAATTTTTCAGGGGGTACCCCCGAACACCCCCCCTGACCCCCTTGGTCGCCCCCCCCCCTTGTGACTGATCTAGATCCGCCACTGGTCTACAATCCATTATATCGCATTATGACTAGCCTACAGGCTATCCAATACAACATAAATATGTAACTTAACTAATATTTCATCAAATAATAAGTTATTTACTACACGGTTTCATCATTTTTACAACAAATAACTTTACATAGGAAGGAACATGTTCATGACAGTTACTGCTATGTATGACAGTAAGTTTAGGCTATTGAATATTGTTATTAGGGTAGGCCTACATCTTCTAAACCTTCGTTCGATTTTTTCATTGCCAGCTATTTTGGTTAGTTAGGTTAGGTTACGACAGTTTAATTTTATAATTGATATGATAAAATACCTATTGATTATTTATCGATACGGTACTGTATTTTCAATTAGATAGTTTCAATCAAAATTAGCATAGCCAAGTTAAGAAACTGTACCCTTGTTATTGTAAGGCAATCTGCAGAATTGTATCCTACTCCAAAATTGCAATTTGCCATCGATAATCGACAGGATTTAAACCCTGATTCAGTTCACTTATTTAGCCTTTAATAAACAGTGTCCATCATCTAAGTAACTTGGGCCTAGGTCCTATCCTATTTTTTGGAGGCACTAAACAATTTTTCAAATAATACTACTGTATACATAGTGGAGCCTAGCCTATAATCTAACAACATGACAACAAATCTATACAACGTGACTAGGCCTAGCCTACTAACTTAGTTGTTTAATAAGTAAAAATGTCAACTTACCATACTAACTCGAGATAGCGTTAAAGGATCTGAAAAATAAGGTCGATTGTAATAACTTTCGCGTCCCCCGTTATTTGACATAATACTGTATGGGTTATTTTGATTGTTTGGACTAGGTTGGGGCACCTGAGGTGAAAAAGCTTTCTTTACTTTAGGCGTTGGTAAAAGTCCTCGTCCAGAGTTATTAAAAGGATATCTATTCATGTTAGCCAGAGGTGTAAAACGTGTTTAGTTTGTCTTTTGTATAACTTATAAGATATAAAATAAGATCATAGACGAGAAACAGTTAAACAATGCTTCGAGATTCGACTCTTGGAGGTTAAGTTTGTGTTTATGATAGTCACTATGAAAATGCGATGCCGTCGCCGTCTGCCGTCTGCCTGCCGTCCATCACTACAACATCAAAAGTACGAGCAAGACCAAGAGCAGAGGCAGCTAACCAATGTCAATATAAAACGAGAAAACAAATTATATATATCAAAATACCAGTTAACAGCACTATTGGTTATAGCTAAGTGAACGATCTCTTTTAAATTAGACAGTATAAACGTTACTAACATATAAAAAAAAGGATTCAGATTTTACAATAGGATGGAATTTGTATACTTTATACATTGTACAAATAAACTGAGTATTCCATATAAAGAATAAGCTATTTTTGTAGGTCAAATGGTGTAAGACCTAGACCCAGGACCGATTTATTTTCTCGATTTGATGTCCCTAGAGGCAAAAAACATCGTCCGTTCAAATTCTCTCTCCATGTATATAATATAGTGTCCCGTCCCCGTGGCCGTACAGTCAAACTCCGGGTAATGGTTCTATATGGGTCAACGGTCAAATTGGGTGGAAAGCAGTATACTTTCATAGAAACACACTTGATCTTCTATGATAACAACTATTTCTGTATAACGATTTTGCAGCAAATATTTAATAAAATTCATCTAACTAAATAAAATCTATCTAAAAGTCTGTCTAAATGCCTCAATAATCAACAAAACTAAGTAAAATAACTAACATCCAGCTAAACTCAATTAAAGCATAAGAGATTAGCAATATGGTGGTTCTACTCAATTCCAGTCTTCCCAGTCCCACTCCCACTCCTGAATTATGGGTAATTTACACTCGAATCCAGTTTGAATCTAATGTGATATTTCAAAGCTGTTAATTCAAGCCTCTGTAAGCGTAATTCAAGTGTGTTACATGAAGCTGTGGGTAATTAAACTCGATTCGTGTTTGAATCTAAAGGAACAATTCTAAGCTGTCATTTCAAGTGAGTGCAAGCGTCAAGGCTTTAATTAATCTGACGTGCTATCTGGGATGGGTTAAAATGAAATAATATAATTTGTTCTCTTTATTTTGGCCCTAAGTTAAAAAAAAACCATTTCCTGTAGTTTGGCTGTTTTTGCTTAAGGGACACCCTGTATATACATCTACCACTATCACTCGAATAAAAATGATACGATTTAGATTACATTTGGTACAAACGTGGTACGAACCCAACAAGCTTAAGCAATTGGTTAAGGCTTTAGCTGTTCCATATAAGGATGAGAAATATATTTAAGGGAATGTGTTTTATCTATAGTATTGGCTTAAGAATTAACTTTGCTCAATTTTTTTTTCAGCCAGATAAAAATTTAATAATTTCTAGTAAATGTTCATTAATTGTTATTCTATAGATATGTTTTTGTTATTTTTTCAAAGAAACCGCGAGTGTAATGGATGAAGTTGATGAGGTTCCATTGTTCAAAAACATCCCTTTGTTGTTAAAGTGATTATCTTTTGAAATATGTGAACACAAATCTGTTTAAATAACTTCTTGTTTTTATTAATTTCTTAATTTCTTAGAATTTCTAAATTATGTACCGTATTTAAAAGAAAAATATTTAAAAGTGTATATAGATGAAAACTACAATTTAAAACAGAGTAAAAAAAAACTAATAGCATTTTGTGTCCCCCAAACTATACTAACTTTATAAGTTTGATACAAATTAGATGTTTTAAGTGTTATCCCCCTAGTTGTCGCCCAAAGGCACTGTCAGACCACTGCAGTAGTTGTCGCCCAAAGTCACTGCCAGACCACTGCAGTAGTTGTCGCCCAAAGTCACTGCCAGACCACTGAGGTAGTTGTAGCCCAAAGGCGCTGCCAGACCACTGCAGTAGTTGTCGCACAAAGTCCCTGACAGACCACTGAGGTAGTTGTCGCCCAAAGTCACTGACAGACCACTGCAGTAGTTGTCGCCCAAAGTCAATGACAGACCACTGAGGTAGTTGTCGCCCAAATTCAATGACAGACCACTGAGGTAGTTGTCGCCCAAAGTCACTGCCAGACCACTGAGGTAGTTGTCGCCCAAAGTCAATGACAGACCACTGAGGTAGTTGTCGCCCAAAGTCACTGACAGACCACTGCAGTAGTTGTCGCCTCCAATTTACTGCCAGACCACTGCAGTAGTTGTCGCCCAAAGTCACTGCCAGACCACCGCAGTAGTTTGTCGCCGAAAGTCACTGATAGACCACTGAGGTAGTTGTCGCCCAAAGTCACTGACAGACCACTGCAGTAGTTGTCGCACAAAGTCACTGACAGACCACTGCAGTAGTTGTCGCCTCCAATTTACTGCCAGACCACTGCAGTAGTTGTCGCCCAAAGTCACTGACAGACCACTGCAGTAGTTGTCGCACAAAGCCACTGACAGACCACTGCAGTAGTTGTCGCCTCCAATTTACTGCCAGACCACTGCAGTAGTTGTCGCCCAAAGTCACTGCCAGACCACCGCAGTAGTTTGTCGCCGAAAGTCACTGATAGGCCACTGAGGTAGTTGTCGCCCAAAGTCACTGCCAGAGCCAGACCACCCTAGTTGTGGACAGGGTAACTCCGGACCAGGAAAAGGAGACCTACCTGCCTCGGCTATTGTGGAGTTGCCCGACCGACCGACCCTAATTAATGTCGCTTGGCTGCGCTCAACGAAAACAACAACTAGATACCCAATACCATAAACTTAAGTTAATTTATTTACAAAAATTATTAATATTGATTATCATATAATGTTTTGGTTTAAAATGTCGATCTTTTTGATACTAAATTTGATGTAAATCGGCCAATTTTGACCATTTGTGCCACCAAACTAGTTTTTCTTTTATACTATGTAACTTTTTAGTATACTATGTAACTTTTTTTACTGTACTATATTTACAAAAGAATCTAAAATTGCGGTTTTGTTGTTAAAATAAAGCTCGTATACTTTCCATTTGCTCGCACCAGTTAAAATTAAAACTCAAACTGTATCCACTATGTTGCTCTCGCTCATTTCCGGATTAACGAATCGTAATCTATTAACGACTTAGACAGTATTTGGACTTGGGATGAGTAACGAATTTTGTTGCCTACTTAGTATTAGTTAAATTTTAGCTACAACTTTCACACTGTGTTCTATGTTTTAATTAATGTCGTGTTGTTTTTTTCGTACTTTGTGCCTTTGCATTTTTTTAAATTTAGAACCAGTAGAAATATTGTACAGTTAATTAAGTTACTGATTAAAATTATGTTTTCAGATTTGTATTCAAACGATCTATTTATTTTGGTTATGATATAATAAAATGTTAATACATTCATACATACGCATTTTGTTATTCCTCCATTTGCTCACGCTTTGATGTAAATTATATTCAATTTTCATTGTTTGTTAAAAATTAGTTTTTAAAAGAAAAACTAGTTTGGCGGCACAAATGGTCAAAATTGGCCGATTTACATAAAATTTAGTTTCAAAATGATCGACATTTAAAAAAAAAACATTATATGATAATCAATATTAATAATTTTTGTAAATAAATTAACTTAAGTTTATGGTATTGGGTATCTAGTTGTTGTTTTCGTTGAGCGCAGCCAAGCGACATTAATTAGGGTCGGTTGGTCGGGCGACTCTACAATAGCCGAGGCAGGTAGGTCTCCTTTTCCTGGTCCGGAGTTACCCTGTCCACAACTTTTAGTAGTTTAGTTTGTCGCCCAAAGTCGCTGCCAGACCACCTCTATGAGATGCACTTGGCTGCATCACATAATCATTGCACCAATTAAGCCAACCTGATGAAAGAACACATGAGGCGAGAAACATTAGCATCGGAAATTGTATAATGCGCGACAAAAACTCCGGAAGATGGTTGTTGCAGTACAAGGGATGCACTCCCAATTTGCGATTATCCTACTTATGCTTATGATCATCACAGAGTCTAGATTGCAGTATCAGTTCATTATATCTTGTTGGAATTAAGTGGTTTTTTAGTATTTGTTTACAAAGTGATTGTTGTTGAAATGTGAACTGCCACAAAACTACTGGACAACTTGATAAAATCATAAAACGTATAGGTGTTTGCACCACATTATTGATATGCGCCAAAACATTTACGATTCAAAACTTAAAGGAGAACTTATTGCGTCTTAACCATTGCATATTTTATGTTATATCGCCTATAAGGAATAAGGAAATTGAATTCAAACATTACCACGCTCTTTCGATCATCAAACGATGTTTCGTTTATAAATTGGATACTAATTATTTCATAGATGATATGTTTTAGTATACTGATGTGTTTAATGAAATAATCACAGTGTGAATGACTCTTTGTCAAATTAAAAATCAGAGAGGACTTGACACCAAAATATTATATATAGTTTAGTGATCATTACACAGTAAGTATAGTATCAACAGTTAACCCCTTTTGGCTACCACCATGATGTAATATTACAGTACATTGAACCAGAAATTAAGTGAAATATGTTTTACACGTACTTGCAATGTCCGAAGTCTATGGTAATTAAGTTTTTGTTTTAACGATAACCATCCACGCCAACAATCACAGGCTCTAAACTGTGCTCGACATTAATACAGTTCGATCAAATATGTATGCTTTATCACGTAGGCTGGGCGCAATGTTGCACAACGAGCGAACGATTAACGATTTGCTTGAAGCGTATTGTGCCTTTGCTTCTCCAGTGTGCGGTAGGTTAAGCATGATTCAGCATTTGGTTTAAAGTAAAATAAAGTCATTTGTCCTCTACAGTATTGCTTTAACATGTGTGACGGAAGTCAAAACTTAGCTATTGCTGTATGTCAGTTTTTTGCAAATACTGGACTGAATAGAAAGAAAACATTGGGCTCACCCAATCTATCAGATTATAGACATTATAAAAGGCTTTCCTCTCTAAAATTAGATCAGATCCATTAAAATTTTATAATAACGTTGAATAATTTCGAACTTATATACTATTTTATTGGAAAGGTTATAAATACAGTAAGCGATCTCTTTAGAAATTATTATTGGAATGTCGTGATGTTAATAAATAATTAACCGAATAGTCTTGGTAATTTCTCAATCATTATTTACTACTTTGCATGAGGTTTATGACTATAAAAGTGGTAACAAGCAAAATTAAACAACAATATTGTTCAATGGAAATTCAAAAATTAATTGTTAATTGTAAGTTTGAACGAAACTTCAAAATTCAGTGTGCGGCCCGCCGCCGCCGCCGTATAAAGAATAGAGCAATGCTAGGTAGCGGGTTAGTCTTGCAGCTTTTTACGGTAACTAACATGCGGGCCACGAGTGCTTGATATCTGAAGCGTTTCCAAAAAAACGGAACATTTCGGGAGTTATTGACATTTCCGCCCGGTCCAAGTTCGGAAATGCGGGTGATTGTATTGGTATGAACCTACAACTTGTGTTTGCTATTTGCTATCACCAGATTACAAAGTCGACACCTGGATTATCGTGCTGGTATGTAAAGTATGTTGGTATAAGAAAGTAAAATTGTTTGTTCTGAAGAGAGAAGTAAATCCTTTCTATAACACCTTTTCATGTTTGGAAAATATGCATATTATAAGGTGTACGTCAGACTGCATGAAGGTACAAAAATACGTCAAATAACACTTGCAATAAATATATGTACACTTATACTGTTTAATCACAAGACGGTAAATACAGTACATAAGATGGCCATTAACCTATTGGGTCCGATGATGATTGGAGTGTCCAATCGAAATCGATCACCACCGTATTTTTAAGTATTTACCGTCTTGTGAGTAAACATTATAAGTGTAAATATATTCATTACAAGTGTTATTTGACGTACTTTCAGGCAATTTAATAACACCACAGAGAATTGGTGTTCTATCCGTGATAACACGTAAGCCTACGATGCTGACCAAGAAGCTATTTATAGTCATACTGCACTTATATCACTTGCATTCATTGAGAGATTAAAGTATAGTTGTTTACCCTTAGGGCAAAATAGGATTAGGATTAGGATTAACCGTGTATGTATTTTGTCATTTTGTTAACCAATCCCACCCATGCCAAACTAATAAATTGTGAACTCTCTGGAAGAATCTAGCATCAAAATTGTCTTCACCTAATCCAAAAGGATATACTCTAGCTAGAAATGATCTCCATATTTAAAGTTAGAATTTCGGGAGCTAAAACATTCCTCATAAGTATACTATTTACAAAATACATTGTCCAAACTTCTTTCTCAAAGTATCCATCGTATCCAAACGACCCGTCACTCGGCCAGACGCCCTGGTGCGGCAAACGAGGTTGTTAACAGAAAAACAACAATAGCGATCGCCAAAAATAACAAACCGTGTTGCATAATGCGACAAGGGCGCCCAAATTGGAAAGAGAGGGAGTGATCCTGCGTTGACACTAGTAGTAGTAATGAGACACGTGCCGCTCGACACGTGGCGCTGCGAGCGACTAGCGGCGCGCGCGGCAACTACCACCCGCTGCGTCGGTCGCCATTAAATCCCTGTTTGCGATGCCGCAACTTCCCGCCTTCGCGCCAAGTATCATCAGCTGATCGGTTTCTGCAGTTGTCACCGCTGTCTGGGTGGTGATACTAGGGGTGAAAAATTACAAAGGTTTCACACCTTTAGTTATTAATCCACTGAGTATGGCAGTTGACTTTTGGATCCTGGAGTAGTCATCCCATGTAGGCCTACCGTATATGGACCAGAGCTGAAAACAATTTTCAAAAGATCAAAGTTGATTGATTCACTTGACTCATAGATTGCGTTGCGGTCAAAAATGATGATAGCTTAGCTCAGGTTAATTTTTATTCTAACTTTACTTATTTTACTGCCAACTTCTTGTATGTCTTCTTTCATAGTCAATGGTATAATGTATACGGGTTGTTTGCTTACTATACCATGAGAAGTAGGTCTACATTACTTCTCTGTGGCTATTCTGAACATATCTTGTTTTAAACGCTATCGACTTTTTTCGAGTTTAGTAAATTAAGGTTCAAACTCTGGTCTTGTAACCATCCAACATGGTTCTTTTGTTACTTAACATCATTTATGTATTGACTAGAAGAGTACCCGTCCTTCGTACGGGGTTAGCGTGTAAGTATAACATGTTTATTGCAGTTATACTCGTGCGTTGAGATTGCAATGGGAGAGGACACGGGTTAAGGAAATTTGGTTCTTTTAATTTACGGTATGCTATAGTGCACATCTACCATAGCCATAATGTTTTACCACTGCATTTAAACAATAAAAAAGTGAAATTCTAATTTTTGTTGCTAGTTGGCCCTCCGAGTGTCCATAGTTTAGGCCTTAATGTCCACCTATTTTTGGCCCCTTTGCAAGGTTTTATTAAAACGGATCTGAGAAGCTTAAAACAATGTTAATTCTAATGTTCTATATACCATTTTGTTTGGAAAATCATGGGCTTCAATATTATATATAAAACATAAGGAACATTTTTTCAAAAAAAAAAATTTTAGGTAAAAAAAAATATAATTTCGAAAATTTTCAAAAAAAAAATAAGTTCGCGCTCAATGAAATTGTATAAATTATAGGCCTATAAATATTTGAAAATAGCCACTTTGTTCTAAATTTAATGAGGATTACAAATATATAATCATATAGCGAGGTAAGTTATCAAATAAATAAGTTATGAGCGAAAAACGGATTTCAGTACATAGCGTTTAGCTAAGAATGCATAGCCTAACCATAGCTAGGAATCTGGCTGATAATTTACATCAATATCACTACCTACTTCTTCAGGATCATCAACCAGCACTTCAAAACCACTTAAATCTTCTTATAATGCACCACGTATATCACTACTTTTGATTTTTAACACTAAAACAATGATAAACGTAATAAAACACATCAGTCATCGGTCCGGGGGAACCTAGCTGTTTACAAATACACGCACGTCAGCTGTCTGCTACAATATTTTCGGAACTAAAATGAATGGCGCTTAGAGACAGACCTCTGGAGAAAGCTTAGAATATTACGGAAAGAACGATACCTAACTCGATCCAGTTCAATCCGATTCAGTCAGTCATAGAGCCTTCGCCGTAAACGATGTTTGTGCGTCTTAAAAGCGACGCGTGACCCTACACAAAGTGTGTTGTGCGTCGTTTTTATGACGCGTGACACTCGGAGGGTTTAAAATTAGATGTTGTCACAAATGCAAATAATAATAATAGTGCTGCACCCTGTAGGTAAACCTTATAACTTTTTAATGCTATTGAATATCGTAGGACCAACTTTTCTAGTTGAAACTTCCTTAATTCATTTTAAATATGAATAGGTACTCATAAGGTTAACATCGGAAACTCCAGAGCCACTGTGGCAGAGCCCGAAAGGATTTTTTTAAAAAGAATGCATCTACGTTAATCAGGAATAAAATGAGCTATCATCACACCAAATTTAAGCCCAAACCGACCAGTTTTTTTCGCGTTTATTTGCCACAAACATCCATCCAGCCAAATTTCTCACTTATGATGTTAGTTGAAATGCAAAGACGTTTCAAGCAGTAGTTGTGTATTCCATCACTTTATCATCAATTACTTACGCAAAGATTGTTCCAGCTAACAAGTCCCCCGCTCCTAGGGCGTCTTGCGATTTTTCTCTTTCGATAAAAACCTCCCTCTCTTCTCTAATGTGTTCATTTGCTTCTTTCTCGCGTTACTAACGAGTGAGAAGGCGCAGATAAGGGTGTCTGCTCTTGAGTTGCTCGTTGCTCGTTGCTCGTTGCTCGTTTGCTCGTTCTCCTACTGACTGTACTCGTCAATCTTTAATCTTGGTCCTCACGTTACAGCATGCATAAAGCGTTTAGACGTTTCTTTAATGAGGTACAAAGTTCCGCTAGGAGACGTTTGCGTTTACGAATAGGGGTGTTTTTATAGCCATTGTTGGTTTTTTGTACTAGCATTTAATAATCGTCAATAGCTGAAATGCTATATATATGTAAATATGGCTTGCCTAATAACATTGAGTATACACGTAACGTTACGTGTATACTCAATGCTAATAATCAGAAGGCAGAATAAAAAAAAATCTTTGCCTCTAAACGATACCCTGTAGCGGTAATGCTTTAGTATAAACTAGATAACCCGTTGCTCAAAATCGAGCAAAACTGGAACTTTTATTAAAAGAATAAAAAAAAATAAACAGCAAGACCTTAATCAAAGAGTAACTCTAAAATAATTTATCTGACTGATTATAGAATATAAAAGATATGATGATGTAAAAAATATTAAAGTAATCTACAATATTTAAATTAACATTCACTCGCATACTAATTTGGTCATCTCTTATGTATAGTAGTCTAGGCAGGTGCACTCTATCAGCACGTAGATGTCAACCACACACTGTAAAGTGAGCTTTGGACTTAATGTAGCTCAATTCCTCTCTTGACGCCAACAATTGCTACTCTTATTCTAGCATTGTTAAATTATTTCTACGATATGTTCTGTTTTATTCTTGTTTCAATTAGAGGGCCCAACCCAAGTTGGGAACATAAGAGGGTAAGCAAATGGATCTAACGACAGATCTAGAATGGATACGCGTTTAACATTATTGTATTGGAAAAAACTATACGATTTATTTGGCCAGGTGCTGCTTTGTTTTCAACTTTAAAAATTGCTGTGACACCTACATAGGTAGCACCATTGTATCGAGGGAAGACACTTCTTCTGTCTCTTATTATGTACATAAGAATCTCACTTGACTCCTCGGAGCTCTCGTCCCTACATAATGTCTGCCACAGTCTTCAAAGATTTGCAAATGGGCATTGTGAACCTATTTCCCGCATATTTATTCATTGCATTTTTTGTTTGAACTGTGCTTAATTATCCTTTGGGTTCTAGTGACATTATTGTACTTACTTATATATCTATGCGTATTCAGGATCATCACCTTCTTGAGAAATTAGAGGACCTACTCGGTGGTAAAATGTGTCATGGACCTTGAAATTGTCGATCCAGAGTGGAATTTTGTCATCTTAATGAGCTTTGGAGCTGGCCGCCATGGTAAAGGCAGAATTGAATTGATAAATTTAATCCAAATAATTTCTGGATATAAGTCTCACAGTCCTTTTTTTAGATTGGGAGTTTCCGATAAGATCTTGAAGGTATCAGAAATGCAAGGTGTGTTCAATTAAGGTGAATTGCACAAATGAGGTAAACGAACCTTTCATTTATGGCAACAAAGAGTAAAAACTTAACTGTCTCGGCCAGTCTTTTCTTGATTAAAATGTAAGCCACTACAATGTAAACATTTAACGTTCATTTGTCCGAGATTGGATGTATCACAACGCTCGTACTACCACTATGTACCCGTCAAATGTGCAATTGAGAGGTGATGCAAGTGGCCATGTTTGCGTTCCCTCCAGCCCCTCACAGTTCTTCGTCGTACTGGCAGCATTTGATTTTAAATTGAAAAGAAATAAGAAAGTTAACCAAACAACAGAAAACACTATAAAGGAAATGGAATTTTGATACACATTGTAAATTGCATGATCATATGGTAATGTAACGGATAACTGCCCTGTGAAACTCTTTATTATGAACCAGACTTAGTTAATAGATTGAAACAAAGGGAGTATGTTTTATCTATGATATAACCATAGACTAACCAACACAAGTAGACTTCTCATCCCATTGTAAATTTTGAAGCACGTTTTTCGTGTCTAGTTCATGTACGTGACACATGGGCGCTAGTGTCGACGAAACTTTGTTTCTATTATTTTAGGGTTAATTTCTTGATTTGTGCTTTACTGTTTGGTTATATAACTAGGGGACAAGTTATTGTTTATGATTAGATCGTATTATTTGGTTAAACGAGGTTTTAAATGGCTGTAATAACGGGAAACAAATTGTAAACAAAACACGACATCTGCAGAAAACCGTACAGAACTAACAATAACATTGTCTTCAGCTGTTCCATAAGGATGAGAAATCTACTAAGGGAGTATGTTTTATCTATGATATAACTTAATACAACATAATAAACAAATATAATAGCCTATAATATAAACCAAATATAATAAAATATACTGAAAGTTTTAAGTCCTGCAGTCTGTGGTTAACCTTAAAAAATATTTAAAACTACGTACATATGTTATTTGTAGACAAAAGGAAATGAGTTTGATCTAATGTCAACAGATAGCGCCGCCTTCCAAACTTTAGCCCTTAAGTGGTGCCCTTTCTTAATATTCTCAGACGTATTTGCACATCTACGTGAAAATACCTTTGATTTGACACCTCAAACTTTAAAATCCATCAAGCCGTTATTGAGTTATGACTGTGAAAAGAAAACTGCTTGCGTATTAATATATAGAAGATAAATGTTGGGCAGCTGAGGGGTTGAGGACTCACATAATAGTCAAGAAGATTGCCGGTTCGATACTGATCATTCGAAACTTGACTCAGCTGTCCTTGGTATTTGGGCATCTAAATGGTCCTGGCTGATAGGCTGAAGAAACAGCTGATCATAGTCAGTAACAAAGTTACACCGAAAATCTACTACCATTCAATACGTATGTCTCATCCTGCATACTTATTCAGCTTATATGTACAAAGAGTACGCCGTTGTCTTAATGAAGTGATTGAGATATTTGATCAAATTCAATCAAACCAAATCTCTTTATTGTCTTTCAGCTCTACAAAAGTAATTGACTTTTTCAAAAATAATACAGTAGGTAAAATAGCAGTAGGTATCATATAAAATGGCATCTTATCGTTAAAACATTAAACATAGACATGGAAGACATAACAGGAACCTTGATCTAAAATTATTTAAAAACTTATATCTAAAACCTCCAAGGACAAGAACTTATCTACAGATTAAAACATTTGAATTTTTGCATTTTTGTTGTATCAAGTATTGTTTTGCATTTTTTTTTTATTGGAATTGTTACTGCAGAAGGGAGTAGTTTATGAAAAAATTGAATACTAAGATATTTGTAACTATTGTGTGTAGCCTAAGTGTAAGTCTTGTAAGTGGTAAGTTGAGATGATGGCTATCTCTTGTGTAATGTGCATTTATGACGCATCGAATACTATACTGGTCTATATTCTCTTTTACGTATAGTAAGCAATTTAAAATGTTATGTAGAATGGAAGGGTTAGGATATTTAAGGCCTTAAAATCTGCTCTGCAATCGCCCCTGGGCTTTGTTCCTCTAATGCACCAAATTTCTTTCCTTTGCAATTTATAAACGGTTCTGGCTCCTACGGATTGACCCCATAAGAAATGTGCCATATTGTAGGCGAGAACATGAAAATGCGCGATAACAATTTATAATAATTTGTTCACTTACATTATTCTTAAAAATACGGTTCTAGCCAATAGAAAATGTTTGTATGCTCACTCCAATTCAGCTTCTGATCAATATGGATTCCTAGCAATGTTGACAATTTATTGCCATTATTCAGGTGAAAATGAATTTCTTCTGTTTTTGAGTGATTATTCTTTAGTTAATTTCTTTGAAACCACTCTTCAGCCAACTTTCAGCCAACTTGAAACACCTCATCCCGTTCTTCAAGTGCTTTGTTCAGATTTTGACCACTTGTGAGGAATGTAGTATTATCAGCGTAAAGAGTGGTTTTACAGGGAACAAAACAAGGCAAATTGTTAATAAAAACAATAAAAAGTAGAGGCCCAAGGACTGATCCTTGAGGTACGCCAATTTTAATTTTCAACATATTAGATCTTGAATTATTTACCTTCACCAGCTGAAAACGACTCGTTAAATATGAGCTCAACAGATTTATTGTTCTGGTCAAAGGTCAGTTTAACGTTGATTCGGGTTTATCACATGTTACAGTACGTTAGTATGTGTGTATGTTTGATCCATGGCTGTCTTCTTACGAGCAGTCAAGTTCGACAAGAACTGTTTGGTAAATATACTGTGGCGCACTCCTATTTTAGCCGTATGCGAATTATGTTAACTGTTTACAAATAGATGCCAGATCATTGTAGATGTATTCCACATCTACTTAACATTCTGCTATCCATAGAAAATAAACTTAGTAGAACGTTATTACCACCATAAACAACACAGCCGCAATTATACGAAAGATTCGCGCCAAAATAAACCGACCTTATCAGATCTCGCGCGGTTTCGCACGACCTTCCCGCGGAGGAAACCTAAATATCCCTCCGCCTATCGCGCTATCAGTTTTTCACGATATCGCCCAATTTTTCAGTCTCCGAGTTCGAGGGCCGGAATGCGCTGCCCAATTAAGGCATTCTCTGTCCGGTTGCTTTATAGCTTCGATACGCCTGATTAACAGCGGTACTACCGAAGACTACTCGGTCCTCTATCTGCAGCGCATCACGGTTTACGATTTTCGAAAAATGAACCCGAACCAGTTCTCGCATTATGCTCCTGAATGGACCAAAGATTTGGGACGTGATCGAGAGGACCTGTTGAGTTACTGGCTACTAGCAGATAGCTGGTGACCGGGTGACCATTAGCATAGCGACCAAGGTGCTATGAGACTGCTCGGGTGGCATGGGATGATGTGCTGGTGCTATGGTGTACGCTATCTAGAGGACCTGTTGAGTTACTGGCTACTAGCAGATAACCGGTGACCATTAGCATAGCGACCAAGGTGCTATGAGACTGCTCGGGTGGCATGAGATGATGTGCTGGTGCTATGGTGTACGCTATCTAGAGGACCTGTTGAGTTACTGGCTACTAGCAGATAACCGGTGACCGGGTGACCATTAGCATAGCGACCAAGGTGCTATGAGACTGCTCGGGTGGCATGAGATGATGTGCTGGTGCTATGGTGTACGCTATCTAGAGGACCTGTTGAGTTACTGGCTACTAGCAGATAGCCGGTGACCGGGTGACCATTAGCATAGCGACCAAGGTGCTATGAGACTGTTCGGGTGTCATGAGATGATGTGCTGGTGCTATGGTGTACGCTATCTAGAGGACCTGTTGAGTTACTGGCTACTAGCAGATAACCGGTGACCATTAGCATAGCGACCAAGGTGCTATGAGACTGCTCGGGTGGCATGAGATGATGTGCTGGTGCTATGGTGTACGCTATCTAGAGGACCTGTTGAGTTACTGGCTACTAGCAGATAACCGGTGACCGGGTGACCATTAGCATAGCGACCAAGGTGCTATGAGACTGCTCGGGTGGCATGAGATGATGTGCTGGTGCTATGGTGTACGCTATCTAGAGAACCTGTTGAGTTACTGGATACTAGCAGATAGCCGGTGACCGGGTGACCATTAGCATAGCGACCAAGGTGCTATGAGACTGCTCGGGACCGCGTCTCGTTGTCCCTCCGTCTAGTTGTACCTACGTCTACTTGTACCTCGAGGCCTAGGGACAACTAGTCGTAGGTACAACTAGACGTAGGTACAAGTAGACGGTGGCTCACCCGACTAGTTGTACCTGCAGATTTTTAGGAGGTACAACTAGACGTAGGTACAAGTAGACGTAGGTACAACTAGACGTGTATCCCACCGACAAGTAGTATCACCTAGCTTGTACGGTTGCGACCAGTTGTCCCTACGACTAGTAGTCCCTACGACTAGTAGTCCCTACGACTAGTGGTCCCTCCGTCTAGTAGTCCTTACGTCTAGTTGTACCTACGCGTATTTTGCGTCCTTATAGTCTAGTTGTATCTATCCTTCAATTCGTTACCCTGTTTAATTGATTACTGCACGAGTACTTTTTAATAATACCCTTAATTAAATCAGGAACTGCAGTGTTCCGAGTCGATTGAGTATGATTGGCAAATATTTTTCACCGCAATACGATATTTTAGTAGTTTTACAGACGTTAATTGGAGGCTGAAAGCTACGCATTGCTGTCCAGGGTCGAAATGGCAGCTATAGTTGTGATTAAAATTATCCAGCCCTAGTACCGAAAATCGCTTATTTAATTAAAACATTTATATATATCATTAAATATACAAGCAGTATATCCCAAATGAATTGCAATAGACCGCTGCCCAGCAATAATGTATTACTATTTTTGCTGATTCCTTTAAATATTTTTTCACATAACCTTAAAGTATTTGCATTGATTAGTGTGCATTTCTTATAGTTTACAATGGATTTCCCAGTGAGCAATGAACAATGAAGTGTACAATGAAGTTGAGGTCCAGCGGTTAAAAACTCGACAAAAACTATGCAATGTACTACACATACTTCTCCATTTAACATACACTGTAAATAATAAATGTGATTGGAATATGTTCCATTTGTTTTGATTTTATTTTCATAATTAGTTGTTATTTCGTCACCAGCATAGCAACCCATTAAACCCATGTTAGTTTTAAAAATTTGTAATTCTTTTTTTATGTCTTTTTAGCCTATTTGAATTTATAAAGGCATTCTGTTGATCGACAGGAAAATACATTTCCACCGATATGCGGATATTTTCTCTGTGATGTTCACGAGCTGATAAAAAGGTTGTAAAGAAACATGCTTGCCTACATTATTGATATATTTTCTCAGTTTTGTATAGTTTGGTGAAAAACAGCAATCGTACCACGGACCGATTTCATCTTCGTCTCGAACTTAAAAATGATCCCGAGCTGAAAAAAAGTCATTTTCGGCCCTAGGTACGAAATATACTCTTAAACTATCATAGGATCGGTGAATACTAAACTCTATCTTGGAATTGCATACACTCGCTCCTATCTTTAAGTTTATGTTGTTGTCCTACAATAAATGTATAAATAAACACAAAAATTCACAAGTTTTGTTGTAAGTACCTATATCATGTATAAATAAAAACATACAATAGCATCATGTGTAAGTGTATTCTGTAAAACTTTAAACAAATATTAGTAAAATAGTTTTCAGGCAAACTATTGTTGAATGAATTAGTTTTAAGTTGTTAAATTAACCTCGACCCGTGCTATATGTTTAATGGAGTTTGTCTGGCAAAATACCATAGTAAAATTAAATCAAATAAATAAAATCAAAAGCAATTCATAACAAAAGAATAATAGATACAGAATGAACGTAATTTCTGAAAATCGTCAGGGCCCACATATGCGAAGCCTGTGCGTGGGGACTAAGTTGACTCAATAATTGGCAATTTGTCATAGTCTGGCATTATAAGAATTAGGACAACTCAAAAATTAAAATGTTAACATGATTTGTTTAGCCTAACGAAGAAAATCATGAAAACCAAATTTAACTCCCATAAGAAAAACATGGGGAGCAATTTCGTTTACGTATAAGCCGAATGAGATAATAGAAAAATATACGTCGATGCTTGATGGCAAATCTGTGCGTGCATACCTTTAATTTGAGACCTCAATAATAAAAATGGTCGGGTAGCAGCGCAAAACGAATAACCCATTTTCTTAAATTTATAAGATTATTTAATTATTTATTTATTTTACTTGAATGTTAATACCAAAGCAAAAGCTTCAACTTCGTGTAGATATTATGCGTCCGGATTACGAATAAACATAAAACAATCTTACACCAATTTACCAATAAGTTTAATAAACCAAAATTGCACATACTCCGGACAGATTTCTTATAAAGAGATGCTATGACAATATGATCAAAGATACCATTTTAGGCAATGTTTCTATGTTTGGATTTTATTGGACACGATAAGAGCAGATATTTCTACATAAATATTTGATATGTGTAGAATAATATGATAAAATGTAGGAAAAACTGACCAAGGGACACAAGTACGTTGTTATTAAGAACAGGGGTTTCTCAATGAGCTGCAGACAAGCCAAATTTTCCTGGCTTTTGTAGCAAGTTTTTTATAATAAACTAGTGGCCTGTAGGGGCCATAGCCCCTAATATAGACTACTGAACAATAAAAAACCATATATAAAAAGATAAATATTCGAAATATGTTTTTTAAATTATCAATTTTATGTTACCGGTACTTAAAATTAACGGTGTTTCTTGTTTTATATCTTGGTTTTCCTTCCGTTGGAGTCGTATATTAGGCTAGTTGCTTCTGGTGTGTCAATGAAGTACAATTGTAAAATAATGATTAAATCAATAACACAACATATTAACAAATGGAAACGTGCACACGGTTTCGCCTGAGCCTGGAGAACGACGAATCAGAGCTGAAATCATACAGCCAAACATTGCACATCTTTTCTAGTTTAAAATTGAAGATTTGTTTGGTAATCTTACGAATTCTGTTATAGTTTCCATTTTGAGAACCAAATGTAAAGGTTTAAATTATTATTATTATGAAGGAAATTCCCCATTTCGCGCGGTAGTAAGTCAGAAATACATCTATGAAATTGTCCCTGAATTTTAAGACAGTAAGGCCCATTTCCCGGAATCTCTTTTTGTGTAGGTGAAAGCGACGCAAAAGCCATTGCACTGTTGTATAGCCTTATGTTTTTTATGAAGTTCGAATCAGTTAAGTAAGTTCTTAAAAACATCAGTAAAAACAGTTCTTTTAGTTTGTCATTTACTTGTGGTCGTGGAATGTCCATTGTGGCAACATGCGTTGAAATGTCCATTTGTGGCCTCCTCTGCGAAGTGAAATGCGCCACAATGCATGCAAGTGCTTTAAGAGGACCTAGATTGTGAGAAACAACACTCAACTCATTTTCCAGCGTTCTTCTAAAGACAGGTTGTAAAACAGCTTCTGGATTCCTTTCACAGTTAGGCCCTACATGACATTCTCTTTTGCATTTCTTAAGTCTGTTGAATTCCTGGACACTCTTCCACGTCTTGCAGGTCTTCCCCTACCCTGTCTAGCTACTTCACTCATTATAAAACGGAAAACCAAAAAATTTAACACAATTCATTTTAAAACATTATTTACCAACATTGACTTTCGGAATAAATGTAAACATTGCAAATAAATAAGTAACAGCTGATAGAATGCAGACGTTTTTCAGTCCCCATGCATTTCTTATGGTGGATATTTTATAGTCGGAGAAATATAGGATATAACCTTAAAAAAATTGCAAGAAAACGTTTTATGGTTTTATTTTGTAGAGTTGGGTTTGCAGAATGACATACTAAAAGTTGCCACAAATTGGTGCACGAGAAAACCACTAAAATCACAATTTAAAATGGCGGCTTTTTCCAACATTGGACAAATAAGAAAAACACAGAGGATACGCGTCCGGTAACCAGACGTGGATTAGGCGTCCGGTAGTGACGTCACCGGGTTGTGGGGTCCCGGAACGCCATTTCCACAACGATACGATATTCGGCCAGCGTTGTTCGTGGTGTAGTGTATAGAGTGCTAGGCTGATAACCAAGAGGTCCTTGGTTCGAAATCTACCGGTTTCTTTAACTTTTTGTCCCAGATTTTGCTTTGAATGTATTTCCTTCTTAACTGTACATCTTTTGTTAGAATTTTTGGCATTTGTAATTTTATGTTATCAAGAGAATTGAGCCTTCATTTGAATTTTTTCATTATCAGCAAGTTTGGTTGGTTAGGTTAGGTTATGATAGTAACTGCCGGACGCCTAATCCAGGTCCGGTTACCGGACGCGTATCCTCTGCGTAAAAAAAAACATATTTGACATGCATTTGTTTTGCACATTTTTCGAGATATTGACTTGGGACCACCACCTGTATTTTTTGTTGGTTAGTACTTCATTATGATAGGGAACATGTTTTTGGCCGCCATCTTGGATCCGCCATATTGGACATAGATAATTTTTTTTCAATGTAATGATAGTGTTGTGTTGTGACACATCATTACCAACTAAATTTTTACACTGATTTCAATGACGAAATCCGTTTTTAAATATCTTTATTCGTTTAGAAGATATATTCAAACGAAAACTCTTCACCATACATTTCTTATAGACGTTTCGTAGTTTGATAATCTTTTTAAAATTATTTTTCTTATATCTCCAGTTCTTATTGACGCTTGTAGTTCGTTCTAGGCTTATAATATTCAGTAATGTAAGGGCTTTCATTTGACCTCTTGATCATTAAAATCAGACGAGTTAAAGACCAGCTACGAACCTCAGAACAATATTAAATTTAACTTTTTAGAAATATATTTTTATTAAAAGATTTATAACTCGGGTTGTTAATACGTCACAAAATTATTTCTGGTCTCAAATTACTCAGTAAATGTTTGGCTTTAACTTTATTGATCATTAAACAAAATCTGACTATTTTAAAATGAGTCATGGACCATAATTTAACATTGAAATGTATTTATATTGAAATTTGTCTTTAGTTAAAGACGTATATCCCCAATTCTAAATAACTCCCAAAACTCTTTATAGTCTTAAATAATTCGCCAAATTATTGAATTTTATTTTAGCTATGGATTACTTTCCGGGAGTTAATAGGGTTTGGGATATATGTCCTTAACTAAAGACAAATTAAAAAAAAATACATTTTAATGTTAAATTAAGAACCATGACTCATTTTAAAATTGTCAGATTTTGTTTAGTGATTAATAAAATCAAAGCTAAACATTCACTGAGTAATTTGAGACCAGAAAGAACTTGGTGACGTATTAAGAACCCGAGTTATAAAGCTTTTAATAAAAATATATTTCTAAAAAGTTAAATTTAATATTGTTCTGAGGTTCGTAGCTGGTCTTTAACTCGTCTGATTTTAATGATCAAGAGCTGAAATGAAAGCCCTTACATTACTGAATATTATAAGCCTAGAACGAACTACAAGCGTTAATAAGAACTGGAGATATAAGAAAAATAATTTTAAAACAATTATCAAACTACGAAACGTCCATAAGAAATGTATGGTGGAGAGTTTTCGTTTGAATATATCTTCTAAATGAATAAAGATATTTAAAAACGGATTTCGGCATTGAAATCAGTGTAAAATTGTAGTTGGTAATGATGTGTCACAACACTATCATTATATTGAAAAAAAAATTATCTATGTCCAATATGGCGGATCCAAGATGGCGGCCAAAAACATGTTCTCTATCAAAATGAAGTACTAACCACCCAATAAATACAGGTGGGGGTCCCAAGTCAATATCTCGAAAAAGGTGCATAACAAATGCATGTGAAATATGTTTTTTTTTATTTGTCCAATGTTGGAAAAAGCAGCCATTTTAAATTGTGATTTTAGTGGTTTTCTCGTGCACCGATTTTTGGCAACTTTTAGTATGTCATTCTGCAAACCCAACTCTACAAAATAAAACCATAAAACGTTTTCTTGCAATTTTTTTAACGATCCCTATGTATTTTTTTTTAGTTTGCTTGGACTATTACGTTATATCTCGTTTTCTGGTAATTTTATGGGAATTCTGCTATTTTTCCCGAGTTTCTGGGGTCAAGACCTTTAATTTAAGACCCCTCCCACTTTTCTGTGACTTACCAGACGTCCACAATTTTCTGGTAAAAATTTGGTCTTACAGAATCTATATAAATAAAATTAGAGTTTTGTCTGTACTTTGCTCAGAATTATATACTTTTAGGTTATTTTTACGTTTTATACATTAAAGAAGCAGAAACGAGTCTTATCTCTATTTCTGTCTGTCTGTCTGTCTGTCTTTCCCTTTGTCTGTAACACTCAAGATGGCATTTTACGCAATCTTCTCCGTGAAAACCAGAGTACCTATCAAGATCCAAGTCATTTTAATGTATTCACTGGATTGGCGAGAGTGTCTTTAGTGATTTAAATATAGCCTCACTACTTTGTAAATAAAATTACGGACGTTCAAAAATGCAGTTTTGTGCGATTTTTTCAAATTTTCGTTCAATTTTTATCACATAATCGTCTATGAAATAACGAACAGCTGTTCGGATCAAGATTATTTTTTCTAGCTGTCAATGATATGTTTACAAATGTTGTTTACAAATACCGCAACCATTTCGAATCACGTTTTGAAAGCAAATCCCAACCAAGTGAGATTAAAAACGTTTTTCTTACATAACGGATTTAATTAATCGCAAGTGCAATAATATAGTCTAATAGTGTAACCGTAAATGAAATTAAATAACTAGACATCGTCCTAATCGGAACCAGAAATTCTTTGAGTATAAAATGTTTCTTGAGTTTTGACAACCAGAAAGAAGAAGACCTTGAATCAGTGTTGTATAGGTCTGTGACACTGAAATGATCGTCGCCAATAGCTTACAAAAAAGGTTTCCACTCATTGACGGCGCTTCAATGGCGGTTGTGTAAAGTGTAAAGTAAAAAACCACAACTGCAGTGGGTGATTGTAACAGAGGTTTAACAGAGGAAGTGCTAAACTCGAATTTCCAATGTGTCACTTTCTGTTCCTACTCACCGTGTGATGCAATCGCTGGACCATACAGCCAATAGGCCCATAGCTCATATCTTGGGTACGTAAGCCTACATATTTATTCATAACAACCTTTTTGACGACGATCCTTGATACCGGTACTTTTCCATAGAATACATGGCCTACCTACTTAAGAAATATAATTACAAATGACCAAAACCCCAACATTGTGTGATTTTCGTCACATTTCCTTCTAATGTTAATAGATATACTAATCATTGTTTAGAGAATGCGTAATCTATTAAATAACAAACAGTTGTTTGGGTAAGGTTGTTTTTTTTTTCAAACTGACACCGATAAGTTTACGCTATAACTTTTTACGAGAAAATCCAAAAGCAAGAGATCAATAACCTCGGGACTAGATATTAATGTATTTAATTGGTCGGATGTACTATAGTTCTTGGGTAGGTTCTTACGTAGGTACTGGTTCTTTTCCTTAGAACCGTTGGTAGCTGCTAGAATCATTTTTACGTAGGTACCAACACATCACTGTAGTTTAAAAATTAGTTATCGTTGGTGTTGCACCTTATTTATTAGAGCCGTCCGTATTCAATTTAAGTGATGTCTTAACTCTGTATAAGTTTTGCTTTTTCTGTCTGGATTCCAAATCTTAGCTTACCCGGTATGCTAAGAAAATGATAACCTATTTGAGAAAAACATTTGTTGGGCAAACCATCATGAATTGTATACGCCTTTATATTGTTTATGTATCAATACTTCGTGGCCTTTTTTGGATTGTTGTGTGTATGTCTGTTGGTAACGCATTAATGTCCTTATTTCTCAGTGTTTCACGGAATGGACAAGAGCACCTTTGATACTGAAAATGTCAACCGGAATAAAGTGTTAAATGGTGAGGTTGAGGTAGTACTTTAAATACGTTTAAGTTAACCGATATGGAAAGTAACTTTCAATTATAGGCCTACTTTAGGGCTACGCTTCATGGATCTATAACACATTTTTTAGTTTAATCATTGGACATATGGACCATAACGATCCGGGTGAAATTCAATTGCGAAGCATTTATTTTGGCTTGAACTGTCAGATACTGTATTTGCGAAGGTTTATATATAATATTTTTGCCAGCATATCTGCAAATATGCAAACTAACTGCTGTTCTTAATCTTAATATAAGAAGGTTTCAACTGACTACTATAAGATCCCCGTGCGTAGAACGGGCACACAGCTAGTTATATATATAGAAGATTGTTGTAAGATTGTATGATTTTTAAAGAAATAAAATAAATCCCTTAAACTGGTGACAAGTTGAAGGGGAGATACAACTAGCCGCAGGTACAACTAGACGTAGGTACAAGTAGGCGTAGGTACAACTAGTCGTAGGTACAAGTAGTCGTAGGTACAAGTAGTCGTAGGTACAAGTAGTCGTAGGTACAAGTAGACGCAGACGTATGAGGTACAAGTAGACGGTGGCGTTGCCGACTAGTTGTACCTGTAGATTTTTAAGAGGTACAACTAGACGTAGAGACAACTAGACGTAGGTACAACTAGACGTCCGCACCATCGTCAAGTTGTCCCTACAGCTTTGGACGGGGTACAACTAGACTCCTGTCACCAAAATGCAGCAGGTACAACTAGACGCAGGTACAAGTAGACATCGCCCCGACTGCTCGGGTGGCATGAGATGATGTGCTGGTGCTATGGTGTACGCTATCTAGAGGACCTGTTGAGTTTACTGGCTACTAGCAGATAGCTGGTGACTGGGTGACCATTAGCATAGCGACCAAGGTGCTATGCGCCTACTCGGGTGGCATGAGATAATGTGCTGGTGCTATGGTATGGTGTACGCTATCTAGAGGACCTGTTGAGTTACTGGCTACTAGCAGATAGCCGGTGACCGGGTGACCATTAGCATAGCGACCAAGGTGCTATGAGACTGCTCGGGTGGCATGGGACGATGTGCTGGTGCTATGGTATGGTGTACGCTATCTAGAGGAACATCAGTGACACAGTGGTTGTCTTAAAACAATTCCCCAGGTTTTCTATTTCTGAACTTTTCCTTTAGTCCACTACCGTACCACTACTAAAATGTTATAAAATTATCGATAAAGTTATTTGGTTGGGTTAGGATAGATCATAAACATACAACTTCAAAACTGTGTATTGTTATATACAAATTATAAAGTGGCACCAGTAGCGAATACACGGAAATGGTCCTTTAAAATCTTAAATACGTTGTAAACTTGACTAAAGACCGGCAATTAAAATTGTGCATATTATAGTATCGAATCAGTCAATGATACTAGAGTAGACACCTCATCCGTGTAGACAAGCTATAGCCGTCAGTTACATAGCCTAGTTGGTTAAGTGACCGAGTTATCCACAGAGCGCACTGTACTGTTGACTGTACTGGCAAAATGCACTGAGGAGTAAAGTGTGGTCTTTGTATTCTATGGAAATTGATGTGGCATAAGGTTGTATATTCTACAACGGTGTACACTTACTTGTTTGAGTATACGAGTGGTTATATGTCCATCTTCCCAAATCATGAGATTGTTGGTTAGACTCAGTCTGGGTTGTATTCTCAGTGTTCTTCAAGTAGAAACGATTGGTACAGCATTTCACTACAAGCTTACTACATCACATCCTTTGATTATTGATACAACTTAAGTTGCCAATAGTCAATGATCATATTACATCCCATCCCCATATAATTTTAACAAGTTTTAGAATACAAATGCACATAATAACGTAGATGAATTAATCCATCAATAAGTCATTTATTTGCCAAATTAACAAATAATTCAATTTGCATTAGGTACGTCAATACACTGAAAACAACTCAGCCATTTAAAATGTATACCTCTATACAATAAATAAAATTGATAGGAACAAATCTTTAACCACCTACCAGAATCTCACGGACCCTGTAGCAACATCTCGAAAGCAACATGGACTAAAGTGCAATGATGTCAATTATGTATTTTTGACAAATCTCAAAAATTTTAACTGAAACTAGAAACTTTAGCATCTTTTAGCTTACATCACCTATTAAAGAATCCAAAGTTAAAGGAGAAAATTGACTTACAGGAAACTATGCGAGTGTTCATCATCACTATATTAAAGACATCATCCAACTGTGTTGGTTTTTTTTATGTAAAAAAAGAATTGTTTCAGCTAGTTCATGTCATGTCGTTGAGATTTCTACTTTAGTATAAGTCAATGACTTGCCGGACAGAGACCTAACTTTAGATTGTTTCCAGCTGATCCATATAGGGATTGTGTTTAATCTATGGTGTAAGGTAGATAGTAGAGACCTAGTATATTACAAGACACAACACGTCCCCGAGATAATAGATACTGACTACTGGTCGCTATCACTACGGTCTGCCGCCATCTTAGATAGATCAGCTGATTGTGGAACTCGCAATCCCCACCTGTGTTATCTCGTTATCTGATAATACTCAGTAGTATAAAAGTAACAGATATAATACTGCATATCTACAATTGCACCATAAAGAAAATTTACAATGATTTCCCTCTTTACGTAAGTTTCAGGCAAATAAATTTAGTCCTTTTATTCCTAGGGTAAAACATAAGCGTTGGTCAGCTTTATAGGTTTAGTCGAGGACATCAGCTATAGATTTGTATCCTTTGTAAAATCATTTGGTGATTTAATTCGAAGTAAAAATTGTTTTAACTTTATTAACACTTTGTCTATAGTTGTGTTTACAATGTATATTTTAACCACAAAAAATATACCGTGTCCCAAAAAAAACTGAACAATTTTAAATTGTTATATAATACGTCCAGGCATACCTAGTCTACTTTGAAGGTGATCATATGATAACTGAGCTCATGAAGTTTTGTTCAATATTAATTGCAACTATCAGCTGATTCATTGTTGTCGCTTGAAACTTGAAATTTAAAAACATTGCCCTGTCATTAAGCAGGCACCATGAACGCACGAGAGGATGAAGCGCAATGCGTCGAGTAGTACATTCAAAGTAAGTCAGATATAACAGTGCAAAGAACATTTAGATGACGCTATGGTCGACGTCCTCCATCACGGAACAGCATTCGAGCCTGGTATGACAAATTTATGTTAACTGGAAGCTTACAACATTTAAAAGGTAAAGGTAGGCCGAAAATCCAAAATGAATTGATTGAAAACGTGCAACAATTATTTCTTCACGACCCTCGAAAGTCTGTTCGCTGTGCAGAATGCAACGATCACATAATACCAAGGCAGCATGTGAGTTAAATTTGTCAAAATTATAAGTTTATAAGACAGAAGTTTCCGATGTCCGAGAATTGAGGCAAAGAATAAATGCAGCCTTTACTAACATTACTGACGAAATGCGCCATAGAGTGTGGGCTGAATTGGACAGCCGTATTGACTATCTTTTTTAGCCAACAACGGCAACCATGTTGAAAATCATTAACACGATATCAAACAAAACTTAGGAATATTTGTGTCAGTTAAAATGTAATTAGTTTATCGTGTGATTTTTATTAAACTTTTCGTAAGTAAATAAAATTGTTCAGTTTTTTTTTTGTGACACGGCGTATATCGCTATCATTATTCTAATTTTGTTTAATGTTTAGTGAATATTTCAGCACAGTTCATTTAGATTTCATATTGCATTGTTTATGTCCATTAGAAAATGATGTACGGATTAATAGCAGACCAAACAATGTAATACCTCGACGTCAGCTGTTTTTAAAAGTCTGATGAAAGATTTGGCTGATGCAGTGTGACGAAAAAATATATGCCTGGCATTTTCACGCTCACTTATTTTCAACCTCAGTTTTACCCTAAAAACTTGAGTTTTTGTCTGAAAGGCTCATTATTTTTAGGCCTTGGCAATAAAAGATAAGATACTATTTTAGTATAGATTAGGTGCTTGCCACCTTTCGGCTATGATATACGCTGACACATGTCTTTAGAATTGAGATATAAAATTACGTTGACCATATATCCATTTTTGAGCAGTCCAGTGAGTTGAACCACACTTATGGTTTCATCTATTGAAAAAGACGGCGTTCTCTTTTGTCTACGATTAACGTTAAACTTGCTAGGAACATATCATATTCCAGGAGGCTATATCTACGAACTGAATGGCTGATTCAATAGACAGTGTAAACCCTGTAATCCAAAATAAAATAATATTAACAACGACTTGTGTCGGTATACAGTATACCCTTTTAACCATAGAAGGTACTTATTGAAATAAGTCATAATGCATATTTTTGAACTTTTGAATTCTTCCAATAAAAACATTAAAGATTTCTTTTGGAGAGACAGATCCATTCTATTACATAGAATTGTTGCACAGTCTGGTAACAATGGTCGGTTGAGCTTTCGAGAAAAATTTAGTTAAAAATGTTTAACTCATAAGGATAAATTTAAAAAAATCAAGAATTTTAATGTATTTCAGACAGTTATTTCAAATTCGGATTTCGCAACGATCTCATTCCACTTGTTTATACAACCAACAGCAAATCTCACGATAAATAGATCCACGATAGACCAAACTGTATATCTTAGACTGAAACATGCTCTATCATAGCCAACCCTTTCCCACCAGGACTACTAACATGCTTTCCCACACACCCTTACATAGCTCGAGTGTACACTGTAAGACTGTTTGCATGTGAACATGAATATTTTGAGCGTTACGTGCTCAGTTGCGGTTTCTCAGCACGCCTCTATGTGGGAACAGCGCCCTTGCCCGCCCTTGCCCCAACTTAGGCACGATCTCGCTCCAATTAGACCGGAGCCACTTCACTCGCGCTTGACTCCACTCCGGTAAATGTCAGCTTTCATGCTCAATGCCAACTTGCGAGAGTTCTTCATCGTTTTCTTCCCTCTTTCCGTTTCCCTCAAGCGTAAAGCTTTACGGGAGGCCGGCTTTTAAATTGTAAAATATTGTTCCTCTCTCTGCGAGTAATATTTTGTAGATCGTTAACTCATGCATATTTGCACAGATGTTTTGGAATGTGTATTTTTGGAATGTATTTATTAATATATGCACCAAGTAAATACTTGTTGAATTCGCTTATTCAAGTACTTATGCAACGTACATGGATGAATATTCGTGCATAGAATTACTTGCGCATTGTGTACGGATAATATTTGCATCTGTAATTCTTTATTTACTTGTGGTACGCGTATGGACGAATACTGTATTTATAGAAGTAGTTATTAATGTTGGAATATTTTCATTCCAATATTCATGGGTGAATATTTTCTGACACATGTCTTAAAAGTCTATAAAATAATATTTTCATATTTAATTACTTGTGAAATGTTTTATAACGAATATGTGTACAAGTAATTTAGTTTGAAATTACAATGGATGATTATTTGTCTTATAATGGATAAAATCTTTCAAAACTAAATTGTGTAAGCTTAACTAACTGATAATGGTGGGTCAAATGAAAATGAAGTTTTATCTTGTCGTATCTAAAATTTGGGATATTTGCTATATCTTGGGTGAAAGGACTCAATCTCGTTATTCAACCTCGGTTTCATTCTTGATGTTTATTGTAAAATCCCTTAAGGCTCACGCAAAGTGTTATAGCTTTAAACAAGTTGTCTTTAAAATTTGGCTTGGTAAAAATGTTACATATTCAACAGAAATTAGTAATGTTTGACCTAAGTTGGTGGTTCAATATTGCTATGTTAATTTATATTCACATGAAATGGATATACAGGGTGTTGAAAATGTCTGGAACCAACATTATATCTGGTGAGTGGTTAAAGAAAAACAACTGATATTTTGTGTACGGATATACTATGGTTTTACCTATCTTTTGGTGCCTTATAAAATTTTTTACCACTTATAGGGAACGTCCTGTGGAGGATGCAGTAAAAAGTTTTAATGGAAGCCTATGGTAAATGATACATCATTTTAAAGGCCATTTTTTTCTGAGTAAGGAGCCGCAAGTTTCATCTCAAAAGGACCACCCTAGCGAAAATGGCGACTGTTTGAAGTTTTTGAAAATAATTGAAAGCTTAATTGGTATTTCTGTTAAAAATAAGTTTAGTAAAACAACACAAACAATTTATTTAAATTTTTTTTTCAGTCATTTTTCAGTTCACCACGTGATAAACTACTGTACTTCGTAACTGGCTTGTAATAGCATTTAAAGGAAACAAATACGGACCATTTAAATAGCAATGTTTTTAAATTTCAAACAGTCGCCATTTTTGCTAGGGTGGTCCTTTTGAGATGAAACTTGTGGCTCCTTACTCAGAAATAAATGGCCTTTAAAATGATGTATCATTTACCATAGGCTTCCATTAAAACTTTTTACTGCATCCTCCACAGGACGTTCCCTATAAGTGGTAAAAAATTTTATAAGGCACCAAAAGATAGGTAAAACCATCGTATATCCGTACACAAAATATCAGTTGTTTTTCTTTAACCACTCACCAGATATAATGTTGGTTCCAGACATTTTCAACACCCTGTATATTTACAACAATATTAATTTAAAGATCATTCTACGTCTATGATGCAAAGATATCAGTACAAACCAGGTGAGATGCTAGCCAAGTAGCTAGTGTCTCGGACTTCAATGCTAGAGGGGCTATAATTCGATTCCCTTAATATCCACAAAATATTTATTGGGTCCAGACTCAACCTAAAAGAGTTTGTGTTGTACAACCAATTATTTTAAAATTGCCAAAGGTGTAACTATCAAAAAACAAATAAAAAATTAAATAATATAACTTTTTCAAATTAAAGAAAACTTTTTAACTTGGTCCAGTAGTGCTTCAACGCCAGACATATAGAAGGCCTATACCTTGGAGATTTATTTGCTTGTCTAACCTGACCTTTGCCGGAAGCTAGTCAAAGCTGCGCCGACGAGTTGGTCCCAATTAAAATGGGATGTTCGACTATCTAGCTATAGATGATCTGATCCTCCCCCGCCCCTAACCTCCCCCCTCCCCCTCACCAAAGTTCCAATTAGTCGATTGTTCAGTTCGTAACCGACCCTTGTGTTACGTTTCCATAAATATTTGCCTTCTTTTATATTTACCTCCGGCCCTCTTCTGAACCGGCCGAATTCCGAGGCCTCATTTAAATCTCTTCCATTGATACGGCTTATTATGTTGGAGATTTTACCCGATTTTACAGTGTTTTGTAACTGGGATAATCCAAAAGAATTTTCGGCTTTTAAACTGGTGAAAGGGTTGATTGTAAAATCTCGCGGGCTGAACAAACATCGTCAATGAATACTTCCATTTAATTTCCATAATCACGAAACTAACCTGTTTTGTATAGTTGTGAAAGTTTATTATTTACAGTTTTTAAAATAAATAAAAGGTGTGAAAATAATCATATCCATTTTTTATCGGAAGGTGTGTATGGCTGATGTTTTACACAAAAGTAGGCATATAAAAAATGCTAGAAAAATTTACTAACAAGAAATTCAGCACGAATAAATAAACCAAATTTAAATGATAGAAATACAACTATACGAGATTTTTCTCTAACAAAACATTTAAAAGTGTGTTTATTAGTTAGTTAAATTCAACAAACTATACTTGGTAATGGTAAAGTCAAATGTAGTTGGTTAAATGTAGTTCAGGTCTCATGTGTATACGAATAAAAATCTGTGACAACTACTAAAAGATAAGGTTTACATAGCAAAATTAAAAATAGTAACATAAAAAATATAAATAAAGCAAGTTGTGAAACATTATATGGATGGAGGTAGTCATGAGAATCACTAAACACCTTTACTGTGAAATGTAAATACTTGTGGAACGCATACCAATGAAATTATGTTTACCCAAGTAATAACTTGTGGAATATATAGGTAGATACTAACGAAAGTAACTATATACATGGATAAATATTTGCACATGCAATTAATAGTAGAACGTGTATGAGTGATTATATGTTGAGCACATAATCACAAAACGTCTAAAGAAAAATGTAATTCTCTCCCATAAACTAATATTATTGGCTATTTATTTAAAAACTATGTCGCTAGCAATCCGTCAAATTCAAGCAATTAATCATAAGGTACCTGTTTAGAAATCAAGAAAGTTTTCTAGTCTACTTACTTTGGAAAATCAACTAACTCTACTAAAGTTGTTTTTTAAGTCTCGTAAAAACTTCTTTAACAGCAAAATATAAATCCTCCTCAAAATAAACATACCTACTTAACCACTCAAACATACATTTCCACTGCAAAGATTACCCAACCAATTAATTATCCAATCACTTTTGAAAACCAGAAAGTCCACTTACTTCCTCAAGCAGTTTCACACACTCAATTCAACCAATTCCCAGGATCCCTAGGTTTGATATATGACAATGTGGAGACGCCTCGATAAATAAACATAAAAATATGAGTTTTGTTTCTAATTCCGAAAATAGAAATGAATCGCTTCGGCCCTGGGCGTGAGGCGCGGCTGTTCATCTTGAGATCACCTGCGCTGCGCCTGGGCGCTTGACACCTTGTTGGTAAACTTTGACTAACGGCGGCGGTTTGACTATTACACGAGTATTAGTCGGGGCGCCACAGGGGGGCGCTATGGCCACGGTGGGGCGTCCACACCTCCTGGCCTGACTAACCTCTGGATGTTTGTGACATTGATTAATGAATATGTAATATCTTTGCTTAGTGACAGAAGTATCTTTGATACTATTGACATGTACGATGAATAATGCAAGATGATTGTGAAACAGAGTTAGATGGTATGAGTAGTTTTGCTAAACAAGATCAGCTGTTTAGCCAGGATATAACATTTTAGACATTCCATCCCCATGTTATATGTGTAGCTAGCTTTTTTAACCAAAATCGTCGTAGTTGATGTGAGCCACCAACAGATTGTGCTGATCTAAATTACTGATTTCTGTTGAATACTTAATCTTTTTACCAATTCAAACTAATGGAATTACTTATTATGAGCTATAGCAACTGTTATGACCCATCAACTTGGCCCGCAACAAAAAATAAGGTAGAAAATACAGTTTTAGTCACTAGCGCATCCTGTGACTGGCTCAAAAAACTACGTTCTTAAAAAAAAAACAAAAAAACAAAATGGCTACAGCTGGTCCCTATAGATGGGACGTCTATAACCCAATGACACCCTGGATCCAGTTGCGAATCTTCTCAAATTATTTAGGAACGAACCGGCACTGAACGAAACACTGAAATGGTTGTACTATTGCCACATACAACTACCTTGAATGGTGGTTTTGCTTTTGTTATCTCTTCAACAAAACAGACGACTTTATATCATATAGAAACACGATTGAAGGACAAGGACAAGGGACAAGAAAAAAACAGATAAAGAAAATGAAGAGACAGATAGTGAGGAAAAAGGTTGCCCTCCTTTAAACCTCTGTTATGCTATACGATACACTTAAATGGTGGTAAATACCACTGAAATAATTAACCAAAACTGAAAAGATTGCACTAGATTGCTATCTGCATCATGGTACAATTTTGAATACCTCAAAGACGGAAAAGACATGAAAGAAGAAGATAAAGAGAACAAGACGGAGACAAATAAATTGTGAGTAAAGAAATTGTAATTTACATTTGTTGTATGGTAGATTAATTTTCACATGTCTCACTGTTCATAGGAGTAGGTTTGCACTAGACAGTATCATCATAAGATAAGGTAAAGAAGAAACAGTTGCAAGAGAAGAAGACAAAGATAAAGAAGATGGAGGGAGATGGTGACAGGACGGGGGGATGACGGTCAGGAGCAGAGTGACTGAGGTGAATCAGGCATTGTCTGTTTTGCCCAATTATACAGACGTACAGACCGAGCTGAAAACATACGTGGTGCAGCGAGTAATGTAATGTAATGTAACAATGTAGATCTGTAGATCGAAGATGTATATGGTCGGTAATCTATGGGAAATTGTATGATTGGGAAGGTTTCTACCCTGTTCTTGATCTCGATCATAAAATATCTTGGCTTTGTCCCTTTTTTAAGTTATCAAGTTTAAATTTTCTGAATTATTGAATTGAATTTTATCCATACAAAAAGTTGATAAATTACAATTATTATTTTTAAGTCGAATTCTCAGTCTGAAGAATATTTTTACAGGTCATTTTGTTGACAAATTTGATCGATAAATGTAGGTTATCGTGGCAACCGAAATTAATAAACGGTTTCTCATTTTTATTCATGTTTCTCAATTGCTATTCATTGTTACACAGCTGATAAATAAAAATACCTTTAAAGTATGATTTTCAAATACAATATTACGAGATAAGGTGTATTTATACACAGATATGAGTGATTTTCCTTGTAGCCAGAAGAAAGGTATTGTATCCAATATCATAATTTTCAATTCGAAAGATTTTGTCACTTGACATTTTATTTTTGTTTAGGAATTACATCGCTCATGATCAGTCAGACTGATGTTGGATCGGTCTGTATTCGCGAGGCGGACCAGCGAGATCAAGACGGCTAGTAGCAAGAACCAGCTCCGAGCTCCCGGGTCTCATTAGGCCAAACACCGGCCTTAGCGCACGTTACCGCATTTTTTCACATATTTACGAATTGTTTAAGGGAAGTCTGAGGAGGCGGCGCGGTGCGAGGTACGACCGAAGAGAAATAATGAGATATCGAACCGAATAGAAGAAAAAGTATAAACTTGTTTTGAAGGGATTCGACCACTAATTAGAAGATCACTCGTTAGCCATAAGTGGGCATCAGAGCATTGCTGGGCTTAGTCTGTGACGGTACCCGACCACGAGTGGAAGCAAGTGTAGTGCAGTGCGAGGGTTTGTGTACAAAATGTGGGGTCCAGGGTGTAGTAATGCAGGGAGTCGAGGGAGAATATAAACGTTAAGGAGTGCTAGAGTCCGTGATGGAAAACGAGGGGGAGGTCTAGGGTCTAAAACGCAAGGAAGTGTAGAGTGTACATAATGTGGGGTCTAGGGCCTGCCAATGCGATGAAGGAGGAGTGCGGAGTGTACCAAAAGTGCGAGAGTCCATGGTATGGAACACTAAAAGGAAGTCGAGGGCGTACGCAATGTGGGATAGTTTAGAGTGTACAGGGTGTACAAAAGTAAGAAAGTCTATAGAGTAGGAAAACGTTGGGTAGTGCTCTAGCGTCCAGGGTGTAGAAAATGAGAGGGAAGCCGACGATGTATAAAATGTGAGGGTTATTGAGTGTACACAACTACAATGGCTTCAATGTGTAAAACACGTGGGTGGGCTCAAGGTTTTCACGATATGAGGGATTGCAGAATGTGTGATTAGAGGTGGTTGTGGCGAAATCTAGGGTGTCGAGCGTCAAGTCCATAGAGTACAAACAAGTGCACGAGCACAACGTGTACTCTAGTTAGAGTATTCATGTTGTACAAAAGGTTTAAGAGTCCTGGGTATTGAAAATGAGGGGAATTAGATGATGTGCCAAACGTTGGAAGCCTTAGCGTGTAAAAAGTCACAATGAAATCCACGGATTACAGAAAGTACAGGAGTCCAGTCCAGAGTGTACAAAACGTGAAGGAGTGCAGCGTTTACAAAACGCGTTTTAAACTGTGGAGGTGACCTGTGGGGCTTCTCAGGATTTATAAACCGTGGGGAAGATCGGGGTGTAAAAACGTGCGAGAGTTAGCATGTACATAACATAGGCTCCATGCGTCTGTGGCGGTCATGCTGGACGTGTGTGTAATGGATCTTCTTCTCATCTGTCAAGGTTTCATGGTGATAACTGAAAGTGTATAACGAAGAAATACGCGGGTACAAGAAAACTTAAATCGTTATAAAGTTATTCTCAACTGACCAGATCGACGTTGAAAAAGGTACAGCACTTTGAGAATACCTTCAGCTTCAACATGTTAAAGTAAGTCATGGGTTGTATTTATAAATAAACAGTAAACAATTATTTTCTGAATACAATTATGTTATATAAAGATTCGTTTATATTATTTACTATTTGTTATTTATTATTTATGTCCAAGAGTACGTCTATAGTTATTGGTAAAAATATGAACGTCAATGAGAAAGAGTATGCATTCTATAAAGGTCACTAGCAACTTGTTAGCAAGTACTGTAGGAAAGGGTTATAACATAACTTATTAGAGCTATTATTGGTTAAGTAATCACTGGTTACACTATAAATATTTACAGGAGTATCTGATTACAGTAGTAACTGGTCACAGTAGTAACTGGTCACAGTAGTAACTAGTCACAGTAGTAACTGGTCACAGTAGTAACTGGTTACAGTAGTAACTGGTTACAGTAGAAAATGGTTACAGTAGTTTCAAATTGTAACCTATTACAGCAGTAACTGGTTACAACCATCGAAGTATATAATATACTTCGATGGTTACAACTCGACAGTAGTGACTGTTTACAGTAGTTACTTATTATAACCTGTTACACAAGTTACTGGTTCCAATATTAACTGTTTAAGTACCGGTATTTAGTTACTGATGTTAGCAGTAACTGGTTATATTATTAACTAAGGTAACTATACCAGAAACTATATTCAAAGGCAAAAGTGTCTAGCAAAGTCATTATTACACCAATAGTTTAGTTTCTAACGTAATAACTAAAAATACTCAATGAAGCAAAACAAAGTGTTCAACAGAGGTTCATATTGGATGTCTGGTTGTGTGACTTTTTAAGAGTATTTTGAATGATTGGAAACATGATCTTCCCTAGATAGAACCCCTATCCCTAGACAGTGGCTCCCTCTCGCCCCCTTTGCTTCAATTTATTGATATTTGATACACGCTTAGTGAAACACCAAAGCAGTGATTAAAACTCCCATGAAAACTTGGGAATGTTGATAAACCATTTGATGGAGGCAAAGACCGATGGTTTGAAACATGTTTTAATTGGAGGTTAGTTCCACCATTGTTAACTGATGGATTGTATTTTGTTGCTATGGATAACCCATTTTCGCTTAATGGAATTAGTAATGGTATTCAATGCAGTGATAGCTCAATCTCAAGATTAACAAGAAACTGTGAATGGAACTTTTCAGTGTAGCTTCAATGGCATGACAGTGGGATATGTTAATGCTAGACATATTACACTTAACCTTAACACTCTGGGTTTTCTAAAATCGTGCTAACACAAATTAAATACTGTAACACCGTAACTTATAAACAAAATCGTGCAATCTCTTCTCTCCTTTGATCCATCCACTATCAGATTGGCCACACGTTGATTGACTTTTTAACAATGTCAAACAAAAGCGTGCAGTAAAATTATAGTTTGATCGTCTCCTACTATACAACTCGGTTTTTGGTTTTTGATAACAAAATATTTTAATCATCACCCACAATCAGAGTCATATTGAATTGCTTGAAAAATTATTCATGCTAGAAATAAACATTGTCTAAACACAATAGTGGAATCAATTTTTAGTTTGATCCTTTACTCACTATCAGATTTATCTTGAATTGATCAAGAATTTATCTTAAATTTACCGAGAATTCATCCCACCCATACTTGATAAAAGTATATATATAAAAAATTATCGTTTAATTAAATTCCTATGTTTATTGAGCGAAGCTATTATTTTATTACAATACATTTTCTATTTTGATCCTCGCCAACTATCAGATGCATCTATTGATTACGCATTTATCTCATTAATGTATGCTAACATTTGCATTGTCGCTTTGTTGCAAGCATCTGACAAACAATAGATTGTACCTTCCTCCATCTCGCTCATACCCTAGATGGCGGCGACCGTCTGTGGCTGTGTTGAATGGAGACTCGAGTCTGGATGTGATTTAGTTCTTCCCGGCCATTGTTCATTGTGCTTCTCAGATCCACCAATAGTTCTGTCCGGATCGCATTAGCATAATCGAATCATCAACGACCCATTGTGCAAAACAACGAAAGAAAGATTGCCTCGGTTAGATTTGTGGTTCTTGTAAGCTTCTGAGAAAACAGTTGGTCTCAGATAAGCTATGTTTTGCACAGCTTTTCGCTATATGTTTCTGAATTTTAGCGCATGTGGTTGAGTGAGTGATTGAGATGTTATGCCCGCTGTTTGAATCTCGTCAGTTTTTGAACTTGTAGAAAGAATTGAGCAGGTGGACCAATAGACTTTGGAGTATATATCATTGTTACAGTGATATATACACCACATATATCGTACATACCACACCGTCCGATCCACTCAGAGCATACAGTACTATACACACTATACCACTTATACAAACTTTATTAAAACCCCCGCCACATCAAACCTGCAGACTAAGCCAACATCGATTAGTCTGGTTGGACTTTTAATTCAATATTTTCATATACAAGACATAATATCTATTCCCCTTTTAAATAACATTAGATTTAACGAGTACTTAACGTTTGCTGTTATGCGGAAGGTAAAGGGGGGTTTTTGACTAAATGCACAGTGTTCCCTTAACCTTTAGTACAACACAATGCTTCAAGATACAAAATTGTTAGTTTAAGCGGTTCACGATGGCTGTAATAAAATTTTGCATTTTCACGTTTTAAGGATAGACGTTTGAAAAACCAATTTCTTGAAAAAATCCAATTCCCATAACACGCCGTTCCCATGACGACGACCCGATATTCCTGGTCCGGAAACTCATTCAAAAGTCTACCTTGTCCTACACCTTCAAGATAAATTTCAGCAAAATTGGACCACCATTTCGTCAATTATCACATAGCCTACACGACACATAAAACATTTGAACGAATAATACCTATGGTAATATGTACTTTCCTTTAGAAATTTCTCAAAAAATGCGATCTATTCATCCTGTACGATACTTACTATGTTATGAACACTAAACTATGAATAATATTGTGAGTCCTCTTTAATACAGCGTGTGTTATGGGAAGGATATACAGGGGGTTTCTTAAACAATGTAAATAATTTAGTGTAGTTATGATTAGTGGTTATTTTTACTAGTGTTTCATTATAGAATCAATAAAATATACTTCAACCAAATGCGCTACGAAATGGCTTTATACATTATATAATTCCCGGAATCCAATAATATTGGCCATAATTTATGATCGAACTCTAGCTGCAACTGTATTAATGTAAGGGTATCGTATGTGTATCATTGTAGTAGGTGTATTGTAGTACAGTATAATATAGTGTTTATTAGTGAATTGTATAGTTGGTTTAATGGGTCGAAATTGCTAACAGCTATTTAAAAGTGTTAATTGTTTTACTTGACTAGACTACATAGTCCATTTAATTCTTTAAGAAATCACAGCCACACAGTACAACCCATAGTATTTTGCAATGAAATGGCCTGTGGCCAGCAACATGGCCAGTCACTTTATCACTTGGAACTGAAATATAACTTACAAATAAAACATACGTCATAAACAAATCCGAATAAAATGTTAAATTTTCCAAGTTTGTAAATCTGGAGTCATTATTCGGAAACGAGTGGGTCAGGTGTCGCGATGTTTACCCTCCAAAAATCCATCAGCTGATGTAAATAAGGCGGGAATGTAGACAGCAGCGGCCACGCGACACAACCAGTCCGGCGGGAAACTGGTGGCTAAGTGAGAAGAAATGTCCAGAATTAATCCCTGTCCGGGTAATGCGGATAAGCAGGTGGTATTAATCGTGTCTTTGGATGACGGATACTTCTAGATGTGCCGACTGTTGACTCTTATCTACTGGGTAATTGCAGCTCCGCGGGAAAACTGCTAGGCATTCCCGCAATAGAAGTTGGCTACTGAGTAGTTGCTATGAGAAGGTTAGCAAATGGAACCGTGGGCGTTTGAATAAGTGCAGTAGTTGAACTGATTTATACTTACATACGACCGAATACTTAATTGGGATATAGGAATCAATGTGTTCGTTCCCTGAAAAGAAAGCGTCATATTCAGGGATAATGTTTTAAAACCTTCCAAATAACATCTCTAAAGAGCCAAAGTAATAAGAAGTTAAGAGGAAAATGAAAAATATAGTTTTCAAGCCAACTTATTAACAATGCTTGCGTGTAAGTTTATATTTTTGTTTTAATTTACGCAATTTGTGAATTGATTACACTTCTATGACACCGACACATGGTTGGGTAGTTTAAGGCTGATTACTAGGATGAGTGTTGAAATAGACTGTCTTGCAGCTTTGTTACGGACTAAGATAGTTTGTCATTTAACCAGGACCACTTAAGCAAAGCTGGGCCCAGTTTCGGGGCCATAGAAAATACTGGATTTTCTCAGAATCCAACCATCGACCTCTTGATTACTTATACTTGGTGAGCATTACAACTAGCTAGCAAGTGTAGCAGATGTCAAGACTTTAACGAAGTAATTAAAACATTATATTTTACCCGAGCCTGGTTTAACGGAATTTGTATGGATTTAGAGTGTGTTTAGATAAATTACCAGTAATTAAGTATATAGAATGGTGTGACACCTTTGTATTTAATTGGAATAGATTTATACGACAGAGACACAAGAGTGTATACTTTAATGAAAGATGAGTGTCAAATGAGACAAAAGCTTTGTGTGCTGTTTACAATCAGCTGGTTCTGTAGTTGCTAGGACCATTTATTGAAAGCTAAATGATCAACGATAGGTAGGTCCAGTTTGAACTATATGGTAGCTATTGGATGTTATAAGAATGTTCGTTGCCAACCTTCAGTTCAGTATACGTTATGACCTCTCAAATACGATTGTGTATTGTGTGAATGTAGATTGTATGACACGATTCTAGTGCAACATGATGTACTTTTAAACAAATAATACAAACCTATGGTTATGACTTACTAGGTCATCTATACAAACCCCTGGCCTTCCAAATACAAGTAGTTCAGAAAATATGTGCATCTCTGACAGAGTACAGTTTGTAACTACCTTAAATAGTTTAACAACCACTACTCAAAGCCACACAAGGTACATTAAACCTCATGAATAAGACTCAGCCCTACCATTAACCTTGAGACAACCCATTCTGTAATAGAGAAATCAAATTGTTAATTAATTGTTTGCCTCAAACACCCCGAGGTGCAACGGCCCCGCAGTCCCCACTATTAGTGCATTTAATTACCGCTAAACACCGACACAGGTAACAAATTGTTTTCAAAATAATTTCTATTAGTAATGGCTGTTCCGCCACATAGAGCTGCTGGAAGCGTTATAATTGCGGGGGTGAGTTCCGCTGACTACCCCTAGACTGCTCCAAATAACTACAATTTTGTTAATTTTATGGTTCTAAGTATTATTAATACGCGGGTTTGTTGGTGTGATAATCATGCACAATTTACAATAACCGTTCTGCACTCGGCGAGGAGGAAGTGGCAACAGCCCGGGAGCTTTTATTAATCCGTCTATTGTTCGTAAACGTTGTTCGCCCGTTTGACTCCCAACACTTGAAGAGAATGCAGCAATATTCTAGACGATAATCGACAAGGTGTCCCGCAACTCCCTTATCCAATACCCACTACTAAGCAGCAGCAGTAACCGATTATATGGTATTAATGGATTCATATGGTAACTGATACATTTGTTTCTGGAGTCCAATCCGATTTTACAAATCTTTCATGGCAGAAAAGTACATAGTTGTAAAAGAAAATAGATGTAATAAATGTTTCGCAAGTTGCTTGCTGCTAAGAAGAGATGCAATGCATCTTTCATGACTTAGTATGCAGTTTTAAGCTGTTAAAATGTTTACTTGAAAACACGTTTCTACCATCCAATGATGCTTCAGTAGCCTAACTTGGCACTTGGCAGTGTTATAGATGTTAAAATGTACGGCTAGTTCTATAGTACTCGCAGTATCCCTGTAGGGAAATCGCAGGGAAGGGGAATCAGATGCAAAGCGAAGATGTGAGTTGAGCTTGCATCGGTTTGAATAATTTCTGTCTGCGGCACATTCCGCCAATAGCGGGTCCCGACATCGTGTATGGGCCGGGCCTTATTCTATGCAAATACGTGGTTGTAAATCTCCTAGCGCTATTGTATAATGGGGTCTTTAAACCCATTGCTCGCCTGATAAGCCCTCTATCGATGCAGATTTCTACATGCATAGTGCCTCTTGTCACTGAGATATATATTACGCGTGTGTGCGGAATAATAAAGTCGTGTTGTCACGGCGTTGGACCACGGAGAGGTTGATGATCATTTAGAGATCTTCATTCAGCACCATTTACACCTCACTTCTCACACCTCTTGTCTCGTATCCTAATGTAGGCTCTGAAGATTGGTCCTTTCGAGGTAATCGGTGATGCTTTCAATGTTTCTTCTATTTTTTTACTTCTCACTTTTACCCCAGGTTCAGCTTGGCTTCTGATAGAGGCTTCGAAGATTCGTTCTTTCGAAACCATCGAGGCTGCTTTGGGACATATGCATAAGAACGAATATTTTCTCAACAGTTTACAAGTAAAAGGTTTTACTTCGCTTCAAGCATACGGCCCATTGTGTCCGCCCATTTCTTTACCTCCCTTGGGTCTTATATCACCTCCTGACGTAGGCTTTGAACATTGTTCTTCTAAAAGCCATCGGTGATGCTTTTAAAGTTTCCTCCAATGTTTCACTTCTCACACTGGTGCACTTTATGCAACGCTCCTTTCTCATGTCATGTGTCGAATCCTGACGTTGGCTCTACATTTTATTCTTCCAAAATCCGCCTCGGAGAGTGAAATCTCATCAATGTTAACCCGCTTTAAACGAACCATTAATATCGATGTTATCGTACCAGGATCGTTTAAAGTGCACGTAAACTATGGCGAAGGAGCGTTGATGGATCGGGATGCGATGCGGTGTTGAAGTCGCATGATGTATCGATGGTTACTATCGACAATCGACATCGACGACTGACGGCCACATCGCCCGGATCTGTTGTTCACGCATGTCTGCTCTCCTCTTCGCTTACCACACAGAAAGCTTATCCTGGGTTTATTTTTGGTCGAGTTCGCAGAGTCTGATATGCTAAACCCGGCTTATCTTCGCCCGCTGACACGAAGAGGTGTTCCACGCTCTCGATCCATCATTTCTACCCGAGGATCCCAATCTGGGGCGATCTCTCCAAGGGCTAAATAGCTTAGTTGAACGGTCTATTGGTGTAAACAGAGGACTGTTGGATGACCTTTCAGATTGTGCTTTGTGAAATACGTAGTTTACAGATACATAAGTGTGCATCAAGTTCTCGACTGTTAAATAGACATATCAATTAAACTCAAATATAAAAAAAAAACAATTTTGCACGACTTGCCACATTCTTGTTTTGTTTATTATGATGATCCTGTAATAAAAAACATATGTATTTGGCAAACAAATGTTATAAAAATAAGCATTAACTTTATATTTTACGTGAAAAAACATAAATAAATAACAGATACATAAAACGAATTGTTTCAACATAAACATCCATCCAGTCCGCATTGAATCCACATTTCTACCTTAACCACACTGAGAATATTCCCATGAGCCCTATGAATTAAACAAACGCGAACCTGTCACCGCAAAAGGGACTGGTCTGTATTAACATGTAATAAATATTAACCCGGGGTTATAAACGAGAGCTCCTCAGGCGCTTGCCCCGCTTTCTATGCATCGCGAAATGCCCAGAAGGAAGAGCCGAAGATGCCGCGTATTGTTCCTTAACGGGACCAATCAGTCGGCTGTGATGGAAGATGAGCGGCATCGTGGGAACTAACGCGCCGACAACGCCATCTACGGCGACAAAAAGCCAACCTAAAAACAAACATGGCGGCCTGCTTCAGCAGTGACATGCCGCTGCAGCCGACAGCGACATAGCAGCTTAGATGACGGACGGTGGACAGAGCGTGAGCGCTGATGGACAAAGGAACGACCACGGAGGCTGGCACTCGCATGGGAGTCGAGGAAAATTGGTCTATTAGATACACTGTGACAAAGGCTGTATTAGGGTTTGATGGGTTTGTAAACGTTCGTTTTGATCTACAGCTCACAATCATCTATCCAATGAGGGTAGGGGTCGTTGTCTTGACTGCCAAAAGAAACTTCACGAATGCCTATGGAGCAGGTTTGTACAATCAAGAGTTAAAATACCTGCTATGCCGTAAAAAGGTACAGTTTTCTCGTATGTCGACTCCTGGTTTTGATTATTTTAGGATGAATAGCGAGTTTTTAGCATCCTCTTCATCCTAGGGTTGTGATGAGTCGTAATAAACGTTCTTCGATATACTCCATCTTAATTGGATTGAACCTTTGGATTTGAATTCCGCGTTTCTCTAGCGAAAGAAATCTGAAGTACTGTAACCATATGCTCAAATTTAAAACATCGAAACGGGTGACCATTTAGGTTTTGATTGTAGAACGAGAAATGTCAAACGTCTCCGTTATAGTACAATATTGGGAGACGTTTTGGAGGAGTTTGGTGCCTCACTATCTTTGGAAACGTAGGCTTTTACACAAACAAGTGGTAAGGTGCCCACACTCAGATCCCAGCGGCCAACAGTAACTGATATATGACTATAAATAATTGATGGTTGACACAAAACCGATCTTATTTATAAACCACATAACCCCTTTTTGCTTGGACTCTCTGTTTAGCATGAGCCATTCCCACGTTAAAGCTTTTGCTAGTTATAAAATAAAATGTACGTAGTTATTTGAACCTTCACAGTTTATGTTGCTGTCATTTATTGACATATCTTTATTATTTACCTAAACCAAGCAAAATTGACCACCTATATGATCCTATCACGGTCGTTAGTATCAGTAGTAAAATTAAAATTGAAAACTGAACATTGAACAACATGCCAATTTTCAATCTACTATTTTCACAATGAAACATGATGGGTTGGAAACATGTTCAGCGTAAACGCCCACTGTTAAATTATTGATTTACTATGGCTATATTTATACAAACATTGGCTAGATCTCACTGTATCCATCTCTAAACCGACATCGATAAATCTATCTATAAAGGTATCAACATATTTATCTTACTACATCACTTTAGGCCTAGAGCTGGGGATTAGTAGCCTAGAAGGATGCGCAGACATCAGAACCGTAACACTTGTGCTGTTTATGACATACTCTAGTGCGCAAGCGCAATTCTCGCGCAAGGCGGTAAATTCATAGCCGCCTTGTAATAGCCGAGTATATTACAGCAAGTTTTGATAAAAGCACGCAATAAATATCTCATATTTACAGCCTTCTTGAGACATAAACTGCGCTTGCGGCTCTGTTTGACCGCAGAGCTTAGAAAACATTAGCGACCCGTCGTCTACACATCCTGCGTTGTGGCAATAGAGGGTTGCTTTTAGGTTTTGACAGTTTTAGTAGTAGGTTAGGGTGTTTCAGATTTAAATATTATATGTTATTAGACTATTTTTTTTTAAATGGTTTGGGCTATAGAGGATAAGTTTATAAAAAGAATGTACATTTTGGTGTTTTACGAATTGCATAGTGTAATGATGGTAACTCGTGTAATTGATGAATAATATAATAACATGTAGATTGGAGGGTGAATACGTCTTGGATGATATTATAAGGATGTTTAAAATCTAAGTGTTTCTCCATTCATACTTGGCTTGAAATTACTTTGTATGGTCGCCATTCAATAAGAAAGTATTTAAGTATAGGAAGTACTTCGTTATTAGTGTAGATACATATACAATACTCCGTTAAATATATAAACTGTTTACTTTTACTAATAGTTCGAATCATGTATTGACTTACGTCATTCATCAATAATTTATAGTAATTTAATTAGTTGTCATTTTATTGTATCTATATCGGTTCGGCAACATTGTACACTGGCATTGTATCTATCAATATATTATTACAATCACTAAACAATCGTGTTACTTATATCACCTCATCATATTAACTCACTGTATCACTAACACTAAATTAACATCACTACATTAATATCACTATGACACTATCAATATAATTGTTGTCACTTCTACAATATCGCTTCTCGACCTCCTATAAGATTGAAAGTATCTATAACTATTTCACTACTTGCACTTAAGATAGGAACCTATTTAGCCGATGTTCATTGAACCAAAAATATATTCAAATGTGAATAGAATCTTTTTTATACGATGATGCCAAAACGGGGTTATAAATAATATTGATTTAGTATTTAAATGAGAAACAGAAAAAAATATTGTAAATTATAAACCTATATTTTAATGTAGCAATATCTCCTTTGACCTCTGACAAAGCGTGGAACAAAGTTTGTAACCGGCCTAGTTTCGTTTAATGTTGTCATTAAAAGAACGATAAAGATCCAAAAGCATAAATAAAGATATATATCATACAATAAAACCTAATGAAACATCCTTCCACTTAGGTCCATAACAATCATTACTGAAGAATTACATAATACTTTATACCCAAGAACGCCTTGGAAGTAGTTTAGATTGTTGTAAAACGGAGTAGGTCTAGGTTACCATTTAAACTGTTGGAAAAGCAATAACAACAAAGAGGTCCTTGAAGTTAATAAAGGTTCAGCCATAAAATAAATCATTTCTAAAAATCTCAGTAGTACGATGAATCTTTAAACAATCATTTTTTTATTATTTGGATATTTATAAGGCAGCCATTAATCGTTGGATCCCCATTATGTGATATCACATTTTTTATTTAAATTTTTACAAAAAAGATCGATCAGTGACTCAAATGATGATGACTCGAATGTATTAGGCTATTACAAGTTTATTTCTATTATTCAGAAAGGTGCACTGTACTCTTTAAGCTGCCTTGAAGAGTTAAAAGGGGTTTCCATATTTTTTAAACTATATTCACTTGCTATAAAATCAATAATACTCCGAATAAGGCTGTCATATGTTCCGGTTTATGTCACATAATGCCATGTGTTATTGAACCAGTAGAATGTTGCGGATGGTTAAATAAAATAGGCCAGAAGTTCCTAGAACAATTTATCGTTTGAAATAAGAGTAATTAATCAATTTAAACTATTTTTGAAGAGGTAGCCATTGTTTTCATGGGTGTCATAGGTCTGTGCGTAAGCAATGAAGCAAAGTAAATGGTGATCGGAAAGAATGCAAGAATTAACTGTAGCCTACTGTTATAAGATGGGTACATAGCCTATTACTGGTAAAACTGTCTTGGTTTCTCCATTGGTCAAGTTTAATACAATATAATGCTTTGTTTGGATTGAATTGTATTGAACAGAAACCCTGAGATGAAGAAATTACAATAATTGGCATCGTCAAAAGTGGAGATAAAACCTATAATAAAATAATTAATGACAACTAATATTTGAGGGGAAATTAAATTAGATTTTAAATGTATATGATTTTAATAGTTCAACATAACTGGAACTCAAATCAAGCTCGTTCAGCCAAAATATGACACAGATAGCACCGAATAAATATTCGGCAAGATTAAGAATGTGATATTGATTGTGATCGATAGTAATTTTGTTTGTACCACTTACATCCTAAGACACTGGGTTCAGCTCGGGATAGTTTTTTCACAAAACTTCACTAGGTTGCGATTAAATCTTATATTAATTAACACTTGGAACAAATCTATTGGCGATTAGTGGGACTGGATGGTCTGCAGAAGAATACCTATGTTTTGGTGATATGACACCTTCTCCTCATGACAAATTCAGGGGAAGAGCTCACAGTTCAAAAACCGCATTTTGAGTGGAAGCACTCAGATTCTCTTTTAATCGTCCACGGATTGTACTCTTCCAAGAAGCTCGACGGGAATTCGTTTCAGAATAATTCGCCATTTTTTGAATCCCGGGGCGTTTTTAGTTTTCTATCGAATCGTTCCCTGTTGCAATTTGTAGTAGTTTCCCGCGTGTTTAGCAGCGGCGCGGGATTCCGCTCAAATCGTCGACAGTGGCTGGAATTAATTGGTTGTAATGATAACACATTTTTGCTCACATTCTGACTTTGTGTCCGCACCTGTTCGGCAGCCATCTTGAACAGTTTTACTCGATACCAGAACAATTAGGACGAGTAAAACATATTTGCGATTCTAATTGGTTGCAATAGTATTGGAAAATGTGAAAATAGTTGCTATAGTAGGTAATTTTAGTTTGGACGTTTGTATATTGGGTTGCTTACACTTGTTTGCTTGTATTTTATATCTTTGTGTAGGTACATTTATCTCTGTGGTATTAATAGGTAATGGAGGTATGAAGAGGTCAATAAAATAACAAAGTAAAGTAATTAGCTAAATTCTAAAAAGATTATTTCTAGTAAAGATATATTCTATAAAACAAATTTGTTTTGGGTTTAAATAATTATATTAAAACTAACTTTTAATAGTTAGTTATATCGTATATAGTAATATTAATGGTATTTTAAATGAATTTGATCATTACATTATCATAGTTTATTATAATCATCTCTCATAAAAGCTCCATTTCCTCCCTTTTTGTTAAACGCATTATGGTCCTGACTTCTGAGCCACATATAAGAAAAACTTACTACATCCCAAATAATTTACAAGAAAATTAAATTTACTTTAAGTAATGAATTACCTGCTTCTCGATTTGATACCCTTAAAGCATTCATTATACCAAACCTGTACAGTATAATGATGAGATTCCAGTTAGTGTTATATTTACTCATATAAATCCTTGTGGTTGAAAACGAAATTAATTTTGAAGTTGGACATGTTTGGCAAACATTTATCAGTGTTCTGGTTTTGAATATTTTCCTGCTGACGAAGAACCGTAATGGTTTTACTGTTCTACTACGGTAAAACCATTACGGTTCAACATCCCATTCAACATTTTTAACACCATAAAACAAACAAATAAACAAATAACAATTGCGCATAAATGTGTCATAAAGCTACTTGAAATATAATATTTTAGAAGCAGAAGGTAACATGTTTTCCGAGCTATTGACAGTTCATTGATTAACTCTAGAATTTTTTTATATATTTAAATTCAAGAACAAATTGAAACTGGTACAACGTAGTTTCTTTCGTGGGAATTACAATAACTTGTTTCCTACACAGATTCCCTTTTTTACACAATCGGCTCCCTTTTAATCTCAAGAAAATATTATAAGTCTTTTTGCTTTACTGTCCACTGGGTACCAAGATTTTGTAAACTGCTATTGAACCTGTCTATGTAAAATATCAATATTATAATGAATACATTATTATCAAGATGTACATTGATATAAAAAACAAATATAGGTATTCCTGGTCAGAAATTTACTATGCTATGGGAAAGAGGAACATTTATTTGTGTTCTCTTTGAGAATAAGTGGTTCATTTTCATAGATGTAAAATCTAATTCAGGGTTCAAAGACAATGGTAGTGTAATTTAAAATAATTATTACGTAACATTATTTATGCTGATGACAGTAGGCCTATTTTAAATAGTATAAGTATTGGTTTAAAATTATCGAATAATATATAGCCCATCTACATGTATAACATTTGCACATTTCATCCATGATCATGTTAGTAAGAAGTTATCACTACGTATAGATTCAATTAGTTAGATCGAATACGACGTCGACACACCATGGTGCGCATTTTTACGTGAAGGTGGCTGAAGGATGAATGTTGAATTAATCTAACTATTACGAGTAGGGCCTACTGACAAAAACCCACTGGTTCTCGAGGACCATCTATGGACAGCTGGTTTCAGTTTCGAACCATTAAAATACAGACTTTTAAGAATCGATCTACCAACAATCTGATAACATGGTGCGATTATCACGATTGTTTTTAAACACATTTCTTCAAATTCATGCTTTGATTTCTTAGAAATGATTGAAACACTTTAAAACTGGCCGTTAAAACATTTGATTTAGGAACAAAGCTTATCACACTATCAAACAAGTTAACCAAAGATTCAAATCAGAAGATCCACGACTGCCGAGTCACATGTCTCACATTCGTCGCCGCGGAGGGAACAATTCATCCTGTCAATTAGAAAACTATTCAGGATCAACTACCGACTCCCGAAACAAAAAGCGATCAAATTCTGACCCAAAGATTAGTCCTGAGTAGTAGTGGCGACAAGGTGGAAAGTTGAGCTATAAAACAACCACTCCGGCTTGAGATAAAGCCATCCAGCGACTCCCAATAAACCGACACTGCAACAACTATGTGTTGATATTATTTCAGCTAATTGTGAGTTGTACGAGCCCGTATGGCGTAATGATCAATTAGGTTCACAATGAGTTCAATTAACAACCAGTACTCGGCTTGCCACCTGTAAGACTACTTTGTGGCTCACATACTTGACTGAGCGTTGGACAAAGTGGTACATAGTGATGTGTGATATTAGTTGTGTCGAAGATGTATTGAGCTACAACGACTCCGACTCAAAAGGGCTAACAATCGCACCAGCAGCAAGACACACTCCTAGCTCCAGTGCTCGAGTGGGACCTGGGGGCTTTCAGAAATACACTGAGGGACTATTTGGTAGGCAGCCCAAACCAACAACCAACAACCCCTGTGTACTCATTAAATGAACTGGGTGACCAGCTTTTGGCAACCAGCCACCATCTTAACTAGTTTTTTAAATTATTTATTTAGTTTTATATGTGACGCAGCATATTGAAATTTGTTGATCACCGATGCAGAATCCAATTATAAAGTATGACTTTCTAAGTAGAAATATAGTGTTAGTTAAAACTCTCAATACTCACCGAATCATCTGCGCGTGTGCTATTTTCCTAAAGGTTTTTTGTAATGCCTGGTCTAAATCTGCTTCTTTTACGTCGATTTTTTTTATATCTCATCATTACTTGATAGTCAATGACAAAGACATCTAGGTCCAGAATCGATCTTCCCTGAATTCTAACCGAGTGCTAGTTTCGGTACGGTACCCAGACAGTCATTATTGTGCTATAGATACATATTTATACATTGTTTTATTGGCAAATTAGGTTTTAGGTGCAACACTCGCCGAATAATCTGCGTGGTTTCTTCGTTGTGACTATGGTATGTTGTCTTTTGTAATGTTTGGTGGGTCAGTTGCAGCTTAGTTTTTGTACGGAGCTAAGGCTATGTGTAATAAGGCCAGTGAAATAATAACTTAATCACAATTGGTACTTGTATTTTCCCCTACCTAAGTAGAAACTGAGACAGGAATGAAGAATCGTTGGTTAAGCGTGAAGTGCCTCAAGGCTCGAGTCTGGGCCCTCTTCTGTTTTACTTGCAAACTCCTTGAACTGGAGATGAATAGCGAACTTCTATGCAGACTCCACCTGGTGGTGAGATTCCACATCATGTTTCCAAAGCAGAGTCAAACACAGAGATCAATTGTATGCAAAGATATTTCTTATGCACCACGGACTTTGCGGCGAAGCAGATTTCCGATTCTGTGGAAAAGCGGCAGCGTGACTACACAAGCAGTGTCACACGTCAATCGCGGGACAAAATGGTGGCAGCGGCCATCTTCCAGCAGCTGGCATCAGTCAATCGTCGTCACCGGTGACTGCCACTGCAGACCGCTGAGTGACAGCGGCGAGCAGTGCAAGGAGTCCGCCTCAGATGCCTAGGCCGAAATTACGGAAACCACAGATCGACATTCCTTTGTTTTACCTATAACGACTCTTCCAAACGACAACTGCTTGGGGATGAGGAGAATAACTGTTGATCATAAAGAGGGGAATGATGCATGAACACAAAGCTGGTTTTGGATATTTAGTGATTGAAAGTATTGTCGACGTATTTGTGGTGTTGAACGAAAGTCTAAATATTTACATTCTTCCATCCAACAACGTGTACCACCTGGGTCCATCTTTTGTCCTTAAATTTTGGTACCCACGCAAGCATATCAACATATCAAGCCAAGCAAGGACAGCTGTATCTGTATGCTAAATTGTAAGTGGAGGAATCGAAAAGTAGATAGAAGACTTCGATGGCTAGGTTTTTCGGTCCCACAGCGCCACTGACTAACCAGATGAGTTGTGGTGAATGTTTGATTACAGTATTTAGAATAATGATAACGCCTTAGTAATGCTACTAATGTACAGATAACATGAAGTCACAAATATTGTATTCAACATTTAAAATTTAGCATTGACTCCGATTATCTATCAAGTTTTCTTTGTCAAACTGACACTGCACAATCATCAATTATCGGGGAAGCAACACAATCTGTGTACATATGTTACAAAATAGATGCAGGGTGCTCTTAGGGTGTAGATTATCTATTTAGCTCAGTTACAGACCAAGGTCAACTTATCCCTTAGCTAGGACCACATATAAAAATCCCAATTATTAAGGACAGTTGGGTCTATTTTTCATCAAATGATCAGAGTCCAGTGGTCATCAAAATGCTAGTTGAGCAATGTAACCTTGTATTCTATAGCCCCGATGTAACCTCCCAGCTACCCAAATCATGTCATGTCAACAGCGGTCGATGAGTTCGAGGCATCTCATTCCAAAATGAGCCTCGATCATACCTAACTAATTATTCATACTAGAAACCCTAAAAAACTAAAGCCAACACATAAATAATCAGTCGGCTAAGAAAACCAAGTACAAAGATCCGCAGAGCTCCCGTCTGACAGGAGAAACTCTGGATGCAAGAATGTTGGAGAACTAGAGTAATCCGTTTGCTTATTCACACAATCCCATCCGCGAAATGCGGACCTGGTCGCGGCAAAAACAAACCAGACCGCGTTTCCTGTTGGTCATCCTCCTGGAATAATTGATGGGCTGAGGAATAAACAAGCGGCCTGGCCTGTCTGGAATATCTAATCGAACGGGATAAACAATAATCTAGTTACGGGACGTAAACCCTGGATGTAGAAGCCATTGTTTGTGGGTCGAGGTAATGGGTGATCCTGAGATCACTAGGATTGATATCTTATTTGACATGTTCTTGTTCTGGTTTAAACTTACATAACGGATCACCTAACTTATTAAACGAAACTCTCTGCTATTAAATGGTACAAAGTCTATATATGTTCTGAACAGGTGGCAAGGGCGATCTCCTCTGCTGAGTTAAAATTAATTGAGTCGGCACAACTTTTCATCGAGACCATTCTTCTAGAATGATGCGGGTGAAATTAAACCATTTACAAACAAACGTTCCTTGTGGGTACATCACATGAAAAGTTAATATTGTCATTCAATTAATGTTATCTTAAATTAATTGATTTGTATTTAAACGTTCGTAGGTTCATATTAGATGTTCGACTCAATTGAGTCTATGTTAGATTCCTAAGGAATTTCATAAACCCGTGAGTCCACAGACTAAAACTGAAATTCAGCCTAATAGAATGATAAGACTATAAATGTTACAAACGGATCTGCAGATTTGGAGAAATTCTCAAAGGGCATTTAAGCAATAAATAGCTTATTGCTTTTCGTTTCATCATTTTCCCCAGTAAGCTAGACATAGTGGAAATCTATAAAAAAGAGAGAACCTTTGACTCATAAAATCACGTGGATTTCCCTCTCGGGAAGTGCCTGTTGTGTAGGCTTATCACAGCCATCTCCAACCAAAACGTTCCTCCAGATCGGATGACCCCGGCGACCGAAATAATAAAATATTCCCAACAAGAAAAACCCGCTTGTTTATGCGGTTTATCTGAATACAATGCGACGATTGGAGCGCAGGCCACAATGGCACCCTGGAAATGGACACGACTTTCAAAATGGCTGGGCGAAGCATTCCGAATGACAAGGGAGCGCTGTATAAATTTGTAGGTGGCGTTAAACTTAAGCAGGTTCCTGTGTTGCGCAGCAGTAAAATAAATTACGGCGATAGAAAGAGCGGTGGAATGCTACTAAGAGTTCTGGACCACAGAGACGCTAAATTAGTGGCCCTTGTCCAGCTATCAGCTGCCGCCGACGTGCTGGGATTCGGCAAACACCTTGGCTCCACTGTGAAAATCTGCGGTTTGTATTTATTTCATTTGGTTTTGACACTTCCGTTGAGGAATATCGTAAATGGACGTTTACTATACTTTGCTCTCTTCACTTCACCGGTAGGCTATTCTCAAACACCTCAAACCGGGACTTACTGTGGAAACTTTTCCTCATTGTTGTCACTCTATGTGAATACTTCGTTTAAGAAACATTACATGTAAACGATTACTTTGAGAATACTCTTCTATATACAATAGTATTTGGATTGGGACCGTACGCTCTAACGAAATCCAGAGACTGAACGACGGATTAGCTAAAAACTAGTTTGCTTCCTAGAGAAGAGTATATTTGAGTTCCACCTACTCATTATTGTCAATACTGGTTAGCATTAGATATTTCGACGTCGAAAATACATTGTGAAACTTTTAAAGTAGATTTGTCTAGATATGACGTTAAGATTATATTGGATGCTGGTTACTGGCTGACGGATGAATGTCCAATGGATGAGATTATTTTTACTAAGTTTTTAGTCAGGGGAGATGAAAAGTCCAAACATCAAGAGCAGCCATTTAAACAGCCAGTATAACCATTAAGGACATTATTACTCAGGATCAAAACCGTACCCGTCTAAGACACTACAATAACTCAGCTAGTCAGCACTTGCTGTATACGGTGTTTTACGCTGATAAAAAGTTCATAAAAATCAGTAGTTCACACTGCCACACTGGAACACGACCGGTCGCGGAGTCGTGGAGCTACACCAGTGTGGGAAGTGTTGAGAGTAATATGTCTTGGAAACAGAAGCAAAACAATTTACTATATAGACATGAAGCATGGAGTAGGCCCTTATCTGGAGAGGTGGTGCACGACCAGACAATACCGCACGGCTACCAGGTCAACTCCCGTCATTCCCGCCAACTTTTACCGCCGTTTTATCCGCCCAAAACTTAACAATACCTACACTCCTTCATCCCACACATTGTACGCTTACCACTTGCGACTTAAGTGGCAAGAAAAGTGGAGATTTCCACGTGAGAACCAATGTAGCGAAATTAAAACTCCTTGAAACCACGGGCAAGATTATATCTCGAACGGAGGCTGGCGGTTTCATATATCACCTACTGACTAGCCAATAAATAGCATAGAGAGGTTTACATGAACAAATCAGACATCATACAAGCCAGCTGCTGTGGTAGCGGATATTTATCAATGGGGACATTCGACTTGTCAAGGGGTTGCTAAGAAGGCTGTTCTTGATAATGTTCATATATTACAGGCTGCAATACGTTTACGTTTAAGGTCTGTGCAAATTACTTTAGTAAATGCAATACATTCCAAGACACTTTTTTTGCAGTTTAAAAGGTAGAAGTCCTGAGACATTTATATTTTTGTAACATAACCCTTGTGTAAATATAGGAAAGTTCTCTAAACATCATATAGGTGCAAATGATTGTAATCGTTGATTGCCATAATATTCATGTTAGTGTTTATTAAACAAAACATTATTGTCGCAAAAGGGTACACAGTTTATTAATTAGTGGTCCATGGTAATCATAATAGTCATAATTATTGTTTTTGCTTATAAACCATGTAAAAAATGTTAATCGACATTTTCTGTATTGGTTAACTAACTGTTGTTCAGCAAACCAAGATGGTTTTCATATCAGATGAGATAGTTTTTCGTTACTCTTAAATATTGCAACTTGGAAAAACTTTCATATTTGGTTCATACCTCGGTTAAAGAATCATTTCTGGTCGAATGGTTATCGAGTTTGTTTTAAAGATATCATTATCTTCGAAAATGTGACACTTTTCATAGACTGACTCGTAGTTAGATCAAGATTATTCGCTAGATTTGTCACTCTGTCTAATTTACCTATTATTCCAAGGCTTATGACTACATCAACTAAACTTGATGACAACGCCGTAGAAAGTATTAGTTAAGTTCATTTAACTAGATGTCCATTAAAAACCACCCATACGTTAAAAATGTTTTAAAAACGTTAGTAATGTACTGTTAATTTAACACAAAAGAAAATTAATTCTTCAGATAAAGCTTACATACTCTGACGATGATTCAAAGATTTCTTGCTGCTACGCAAGTTGACCATTCTTGATTCTTACGATCCATTTCAACAAGCAAAATGTATTTCCTGTTACATTATTTATGCTTCGTAGAAAAAATTAACGCAGGAGTGACGTGTCCATACCCAAAACGTTTCTTTGTTCTGCGAAAGGATATTTTCAGCGGAGAGGCATGCAGCCTGTAAAGGAGAGAGCCTTCCGATAATCGGTTGTGACCAAACCAAAACGCAAAACAAAACAACTTGTCCACTTTTTCACCGGGGCCAATAAAACATAGTGAGATATCTTCAGCCGATCGCGGAACACGGCTGGAATCGAAAATGGACCCCGGAGAAATGCGAATGTTTGGGCCACAGACCTCAGACAACACCGTGGGAATTACGCTGGCTGTCAGAAAAGGAGGGGGCGTAGCAAGTGGTCAGGCAAATGCGAACGGTTGAACTAATGTAGTATTGACAAATGCTAGCCGTTAAAATGATGGAAAATAGGGACTCGTATTTCTCTATTTTTGCTTTTCAGTCAATCCAATGAAAATATAAATTTTACATAGAGAGTAAATTCAGAGTAAAGATACATCCAAACTAAAAGACCAGTTGATTTTTTAAAGTAAAAGAAATAAATTTAGAAAAGGCATTGTAAAGAAACCTAATTCACACCAGGGTTTACACGATTTATCGAATAAAAAACCTGGGCAACATAATATGATCGTTTTTTTTTTACATAAAATTAGTCTAGAATGAAAGTATACTAACCACCAAGTTCAAAAATAGTATTTGAAACTGGTTGCTGGGGTGTCACTAACAGTGTCAACTCCAGGACAGTACAGTATCGTACACCACGGAGCAGCACCTTCCTTGAGTCATCGTAAGTCACCAAGTCGAGGGTTGATGTAGACACAGGATGCTGGGGTGTCACTAACAGTGTCAACTCCACGACGGTACAGTACCGTACACCACGGAGCAGCACCTTCCTTGAGTCATCGTAAGACACCAAGTTGAGGGTTGAGGTAGACGCAGGATGCTGGGGTGTCACTAACAGTGTCAACTCCACGACGGTACAGTACCGTACACCACGGAGCAGCACCTTCCTTGAGTCATCGTAAGTCACCAAGTCGAGGGTTGAGGTAGACGTAGGATGCTGGGGTGTCACTGACAGTGTCAACTCCACGACGGTACAGTACCGTACACCACGGAGCAGCACCTTCCTTGAGTCATCGTAAGACACCAAGTTGAGGGTTGAGGTAGACGTAGGATGCTGGGGTGTCACTGACAGTGTCAACTCCACGACGACGGTACAGTACCACACCACGGAGCAGCACCTTCCTTGAGTCATCGTAAGTCACCAAGTCGAGGGTTGAGGTAGACGCAGGATGCTGGGGTGTCACTAACAGTGTCAACTCCACGACGGTACAGTACCGTACACCACGGAGCAGCACCTTCCTTGAGTCATCGTAAGTCACCAAGTCGAGGGTTGAGGTAGACGTAGGATGCTGGGGTGTCACTGACAGTGTCAACTCCACGACGGTACAGTACCGTACACCACGGAGCAGCACCTTCCTTGAGTCATCGTAAGTCACCAAGTCGAAGGTTGATGTAGACACAGGATGCTGGGGTATCACTGACAGTGTCAACTCCACGACGACGGTACAGTACCACACCACGGAGCAGCACCTTCCTTGAGTCATCGTAAGTCACCAAGTCGAGGGTTGAGGTAGACGCAGGATGCTGGGGTGTCACTAACAGTGTCAACTCCACGACGGTACAGTACCGTACACCACGGAGCAGCACCTTCCTTGAGTCATCGTAAGTCACCAAGTCGAGGGTTGAGGTAGACGTAGGATGCTGGGGTGTCACTGACAGTGTCAACTCCACGACGGTACAGTACCGTACACCACGGAGCAGCACCTTCCTTGAGTCATCGTAAGTCACCAAGTCGAAGGTTGATGTAGACACAGGATGCTGGGGTATCACTGACAGTGTCAACTCCACGACGACGGTACAGTACCACACCACGGAGCAGCACCTTCCTTGAGTCATCGTAAGTCACCAAGTCGAGGGTTGAGGTAGACGCAGGATGCTGGGGTGTCACTAACAGTGTCATCTCCACGACAGTACAGTACCGTACACCATGGAGCAGCACCTTCCTTGAGTCATCGTAAGTCACCAAGTCTAGGGTTGAGGTAGACGCAGGATGCTGGCGTGTCACTGACAGTGTCAACTCCACGATAGTGCAGTACCGTACACCATGGAGCAGCACCTTCCTTGAGTCATCGTAAGTCACCAAGTCGATGTTTGAGGTAGACGCAGGATGCTAGGGTGTCACTGACAGTGTCAACTCCACGACGGTACAGTACCGTACACCACGGAGCAGCACCTTCCTTGAGTCATCGTAAGTCACCAAGTCTAGGGTTGAGGTAGACGCAGGATGCTGGCGTGTCACTGACAGTGTCAACTCCACGATAGTACAGTACCGTACACCATGGAGCAGCACCTTCCTTGAGTCATCATATGTCACCAAGTCAAGGGTTGATGTAGACACAGGATGCTGAGGTGTCACTGACAGTGTAAACTCCACGACAGTACAGTACCGTACACCACGGAGCAGCACCTTCCTTGAGTCATCGTAAGTCACCAAGTCGAGGGTTGAGGTAGACACAGGATGCTGGGGTGTCACTGAGAGTGTCAACTCCACGACGGTACAGTACCGTACACCATGGAGCAGCACCTTCCTTGAGTCATCGTAACTCACCAAGTCGATGTTTGAGGTAGACGCAGGATGCTGGGGTGTCACTGACAGTGTCAACTCCACGACGGTACAGTACCGTACACCACGGAGCAGCACCTTCCTTGAGTCATCATATGTCACCAAGTCAAGGGTTGATGTAGACACAGGATGCTGAGGTGTCACTGACAGTGTAAACTCCACGACAGTACAGTACCGTACACCACGGAGCAGCACCTTCCTTGAGTCATCGTAAGTCACCAAGTCTAGGGTTGAGGTAGACACAGGATGCTGGGGTGTCACTGAGAGTGTCAACTCCACGACGGTACAGTACCGTACACCACGGAGCAGCACCTTCCTTGAGTCATCGTAAGTCACCAAGTCGAGGGTTGAGGTAGACGCAGGATGCTGGGGTGTCACCGGTGTCACTGACAGTGTCAACTCCACGACGGTACAGTACCGTACACCACGGAGCAGCACCTTCCTTGAGTCATCGTAAGTCACCAAGTCGAGGGTTGAGGTAGACGCAGGATGCTGGGGTGTCACCGGTGTCACTGACAGTGTCAACTCCACGACAGTACAGTACCGTACACCACGGAGCAGCACCTTCCTTGAGTCATCGTAAGTCACCAAGTCGAGGGTTGAGGTAGACGCAGGATGCTGGGGTGTCACCGGTGTCACTGACAGTGTCAACTCCACGACGGTACAGTACCGTACACCACGGAGCAGCACCTTCCTTGAGTCATCGTAAGTCACCAAGTCGAGGGTTGAGGATGCTGGGGTGTCACTGACAGTGTCAACTCCACGACGGTACAGTACCGTACACCACGGAGCAGCACCTTCCTTGAGTCATCGTAAGTCACCAAGTCTAGGGTTGAGGTAGACGCAGGATGCTGGCGTGTCACTGACAGTGTCAACTCCACGATAGTGCAGTACCGTACACCATGGAGCAGCACCTTCCTTGAGTCATCGTAAGTCACCAAGTCGATGTTTGAGGTAGACGCAGGATGCTGGGGTGTCACTGACAGTGTCAACTCCACGACGGTACAGTACCGTACACCACGGAGCAGCACCTTCCTTGAGTCATCATATGTCACCAAGTCAAGGGTTGATGTAGACACAGGATGCTGGGGTGTCACTGACAGTGTCAACTCCACGACGGTGCAGTACCGTACACCACGGAGCAGCACCTTCCAATTAAGCGCTTCCAGCTTGTAGATGTTATCGCAGCCTCCGAAATCGACGACAGCTACAAAAAGCCTAAAAACACACAATCGTATCAATACAATCTGACAAAAATGAATCGGCGCGGTGGGGCAAGCATCCGAGTAGATTCAAAACACTAAATATCCTCGAACCGGTTAAGATATAAAAATATATTTTTCTTACAATGATTGTGGTTAGTTTGGTAGTTTACGTTTTTAACTAATACGAGAGCACGCCCCGTGGTCGAAAAATCGACCAAAAGTATGTTTTGTGCAAACTTCTCTATATTTTCACCCCAAACTGTAAATAAAACATGTGATTGGAATGTCTTCCATTTGTTTGTACGACTGGCATCCTTGTTACGATGATTTTCTGTTTATATTTTGTTGTTATTTCGTCATCACCATAGCAACCCATAAGACCCATGTTAATTTTTTAAAATTTCAAATTAATTTTTTGTGCTTATTTCTGAGCCTATTTTAATTTATAAAGGGATTCTGCACACCTACAGGAAAATAGCTTTCTAACGGTATGCGTAGATTTTCCCTACGATACACACGAGCTGAGAAAAAAGGTTTTAAAGAAACATGCTTGCCTATTAATATATAGATAGATTGGGTGACACGTCTACGGTTATCTGTTTTTTTTCTCATAAAAAATTGGTAATCATGCTATAAGTTTGATAAATAAAGATAAGTACACTCTGAAGTTTGTAAAAAAGTATTGCAAGCTTTTTAATAAATTTATATTTTTAAACCTCTAAATTTTAGACCACTAAACCTTAATTTTAATACTTCAATCCATTGCTCTTATAGTGTTATATAGTCAATGATAAAATCTGATATGGCTACTACTGATGAAGACTTTTAAAGCACGTAATAAAGAGAACATGTACCTCGTTAGATCAAAGTATATAAATAATATAAATCCAACCCATTTTGTGTGTTTTCCCTGTTCCTTCGTCTAATTTAAACATTAAGGTTTTAACTTGACGTTTTACTTCAAATTTAATCATGTATTTGGTTCGCTTAAGAAAAATCCTAATTTATGATGCCAAGCATTTTGCCCAACAAATAACTAACTAACGCATTGATCATCTTCTTACGGCGTTTATTCTTGTATAATTTTTCAGTTGTAATTGTATATTTTAAGCGATTTATACATTAATAGCATGAGCTAACTATCCCATGCAGGTTCTCGATACTAAATGAATCTAGTTCCATTCCGCAAAGGACTGATATCATTGCTTATTAACATCCACACAGTATACAGTAGGTACTTAAACATTTTACTTTTTTATATCAGTCTCAGTTCATTACTTATTTCTCATTGCATTGTCCCATTATCAACTGAGCCGATTTGTAATCTGCAAGTGGCTAGGGTCTGTATCATGGTTGCATTCAAAGTCCGAACAACTTTTTGTTAATTCTGTATTTATTTGTATTTATTAGTTTTTTTTATCTGTTTTAGAAAAGTAAAAACATGTATTTCTGAAATTGGGGTACAGGAAGTAAGTCTTACAAACAAATATACCAACATAACGAATGACTTTAATAAGATCTTTTAGAAATAATATTCAATTTGTAATTCGATGTTAGATATTTAAGTTCATAGTGTCAAAAGTGTACAAGTCATATTCTCCTCATAATAATTCTCAAATTTCAAAGTTTATTTTTACCAACCAATGAGGAAAGAATTTTTGAGTTTTATACAAGAATTAGAGTATAACAAAACTCCAGGACACAATAATAAAGAACACAGCGTCCTTGCTTGAAAATAAGCTATTACCGTAGTACTCATGGTAAGACCTGTACCCGGGACCGATTTATTTTTTCGTTTTGAGGTCCCTAGAGGCCAAAAACACCATCCGTTCAAATTCATATATATATATATATATATATATGTGTGTGTGTGTGTGTGTGTGTGTGTCCGTCAGCACGATAACTCGAGCAAAAATGATCCGATTTTGATGAAATTTGGTACAAACGTGTAAACCTACATTTATTCGATCGAGTTCGCGAACCAGCATGATCGGACTATGGGAACGGGGGTTTATGGGGGGTTTTATGGGGTAAAAATAGGTTTTTCCCATTTTTGACCCTAAAATCACAAAAATTTACAATTTATTTCCAAACCATTTTGTAGAGCTTAAAAAAACAAATAATTTAGTATATTGAAGCGTTATTGTGTGCCTAATGGTTACAGAGAAAATTCCAAAAAATTGTAAATTTAAAATCCCCATGTTATTCTTATGGAGAATAAGTCAACTGTTGTAGTTTACTTGTTTATGAACATATTTTGATCGAATTTGGAAAATACATTTATTTCTTACTAAACTATTAACATAAAAAAAAACACCTTTTTACCCTCCCTGTTGCAGCAAACCTAAGTACTCGTTAAACTAATTCTATTTAAATAGGGAATAAATATGATATTTTTAAGGAAGCATTTTAATGTGAAATCCTATCAGGCTAATGGAAATTCGCTTAGTCTGCAGGTTTGCTGCGGCGGGGGTATTTTTCATATTTATTCTTTCTATGTTTTAATGGATTAATATAATAAGATGGATGGATTCTAAATAATTCATACAAGCCCAAGTTGGTTTTTTTATAAATGTAACGATTTTTGTAATATAATAGTATAATAGTAAGTGCTATGGTTGAGTCACTGCTTTTGTTGACCTATGTTGATAATAGTATGTCAAAGATATACCTGAAAAGACTTAGGGCCTTGAAGCTTATAACTAGCTTATTTAATCAAAATGTTTTTGAACTAAACTGAATAACCTAAATTACTTTTTACACAATGTGTGAAGAAGAAATGATAAACCACAATTTTACTGTTTGGACAGTGATAACCATAATTGTCTGAGAGTTGGGAAGGTAGAGATGATTTAGACCATTTTATTGATTCAAAACTAGACAAGGAAAATACTAGAAATAAAGTAAAAAACCAAATGCACAAAATGTAAGAATATATTTATTTGCTTCGACATTATATCAAGAAAAGGGTAAAGTAAATGTGTATTATGCTCTTTTTGGGCCAATGCTAAATTATGGGCTGATATTGTAGGGTTGAACATATCATGTATCAACTTTAGTCCCATCATTGCATTACAGAAAACTCTTATCCGCATCTTAGCCAATGTTTCTGAGAATGATTATCTCTGGCCACTTTTTAATCGATTTACAATTATTCCTATTAAAACACTTTTAGCCTATATGTCTATAAGTTTTTAAACTTTGTTCACTAATGTAAGAATTTCAATTTAAAATGTTCTCTAAAATAATAGGTATATGATACGAAATGTTTTTGAGAAAGTTCCAAGAATATTTTTAAATAACTTTTAGCATTGCTATTCATATAGTAATCCTTGTTTATTTATCAGTTCAAGTAGATAATTATGGAACGATAAATGAATGGTTGGGGCGTTTGCGAAATGTTTTACATTCTTTGGAGGATTGTGAATATTTGTTTGAAACGTTCAGATAATTGTAAACATTCTTTTGGTGATTTGGTATTTCTTTTAATTCATATAATCTTTCCAAATATGTCTGACTGATTATATAGTTATTTTAGCTGAATTTCTTTCCTGTCCCAAGTTATTATGTTGGTAGAATTTATATTATCATATAAAAATGTTTCGTATCTTTGTTTTGGCTATTTGTTTTTTTCCAAAAGCAATTACGTCGATATTACGTGTTTTTCCAGAATTATTTTAAGTAGGATGTGTCTCTAAGGATACATCTGGTAGTACTTAATATAATCCGAGTTTAACATATATTTTCTCTTTGTGTACGTTATTCCGCTCTTAGTCACTTTCTCAGCAAGTTTAAATTTGTGATGGTCATCCCATAGGAGCATTAGATTTCGGTATAATCTAATTGATTTCCAATTACAATCATCAAAAGTGTAATTGCATATTTTTTTTGTTTTAGATCGTGGACATAGTCTAAATTAAGCTTCATTAATCCTCTATAGCCATCTTAAACTATAAACGTACAGTAATTGTAAATGTAAATGTGATGTGCACTGTATATCTGTCTGTAAAATGTTTCTGTTTTGTAAGAAATTTCCATTTAATTAAATTGATTATTTCACGAGTTTTCACTTTACGTTTTGATGTGTCAACAATATTTTCAAAACTTTTACTTTCTATATGATTATTGTGAAATTCAATACTTTTACTTTTACCCTGTAGAACATCAACTTTCCTTGTTTTTACAAAGCTGCGGTCTATCGACACGTGGTGGTATCTATAGTGTGTATCATTAAACATGTCTCCTGACTCATGTCGGCTCGGGCCAGTCCCAGTGACGTAGGATCAGGATACAGGTTCCATCATACAGACTATACTTGGTTTCCATCGTCTCGCTATACATTGTTTTGTTTCATGTCCCATACAGCTGTCTTAACATTCACAGTCAAAGATTAAATTCTATGATGTGGAACATTAAATTGCATGCAAATGAGGATAGGAAATAATACCAAACACATCGCTTGTTTTATTATATTTAATGTATCAGTTATGTAAAACGACAATGGTATCAGACAAGTTAATACTGATCATACGAGGTTATAGTCGGTCGACATTTAACAGCTAAGTGTATCTTATAGGAACATGACAATTGCACATAGTATATCTTACTACACTGTATCCTTGACCATAGATACACTATCGAAGAATACATTCCGTGCATATGTTAAAGTTGTAGCCAAAGAGTTTAGTTCAATTCAGCCATCAGCTCATACAGTAATAGTTTATGTGGTTCATTCTATAATTGTAAAATGCCATATTTTTCTATTGCCACTATTTGGTACAGAATATCCGTTTATACAGTTTGCCCAAATTAACGTCATACTTACTATACATCGACAAAAACTCAAATATTTTTGTTTTTCTTTTTCTAAATACTTTTTCTTGGTTGACGTAAATAAAAGTGAACATTGTTGTGAATATTGTCTATGTTTTGTCAATAACAACTTTTAATTTATGTTAAACTGAGTTTATTACTTAATGTGAACTGTAGCATCTTTCTTGGCTCCATCTAAACTCGCAGTAAAAATACCAAATGTAAGATATGAGTTGCTTAGGCTTATTTGGCTTATCGGACTATGTTTTGTTCGATAAAAAGGCTACAGCTTATACATATAGATGCAATATATACTTCAATATCCATAGTCAATGATCGTACTATACATTGTGTAATCTACAATTTCGATCCGATAAATCGTAAAATGAATGTCGATACGATAATCGCATCGTGTATTGTGTAACTATGACTTACGAGTTTAACATTGAGGTAGGCCTACTTATTTTGTATTCTAGACTATGCTAAGAATGCATCTTGACGGTTTATATCACTACCAAGGACCTGTACAGATTAAAATTCCATTTTCTCCGTAAACAAAGTTTTGAGTGATTCATTCCCAATCATATTTAACATGTTTAAAGCAGGTAATTTATCATACATTTTTGCAATTATTATTTTTTCTGCAAAAGATCTTGTGGAGTTTGACACATAAAATCAGCAATTAAAATACATAATAATACTTAAAACATGGATATATTAATGCATAACTTAATAATATTTAAAATAAAAGAGTTTATAAAACTAAAAAACGTAATTAGTATATTTGGACTTTAAAGGAACTAGGAGTCTTATCAAATGTTTCCAATTTCGCTTGAGACACCTCCATTTTTCTTTTCATACACTAGTGAAACACGATAATCTAACTATAATAATAATTCAGGTAATTTACTTGTAATTTTGCAATCCTTATGCATATTTATTGTTGAACAATGGAACTGTCATGTCACGTAGTTTATAATAATAAGAGCATACTCAAATACTGGCCAGTTTTGCATACACAGGTGTATTAGTACTTGGACGCAATCAAATTAAATAGTTTTTTAGTAATAATGTAGCGCTGTGCTGTGGAGTGCGGTTTCAGATGTACTCGTAGTAAATGTATGGCCTTCGGCGGCTCTATTTTGTGAATTTCCCAGTTTACATAGTATGAGCAAATATTAAATATGGCTGAACGGCATCAATTTACGTTATGTACTGAAGGACTTATTTTTTTACTCTAAAATTTATTTTAAGATAAATTATGATTTAATGTTCATAGTGTTCAAAATATTTTTTTAATATTTAATAAATTTTAAATTTTAATATTCAAGAATAATTCTAAATAATGAATTCTTCGTGGTTTATGGGCTGTGGAAACTAAACATATAATCCAACACGTATGTTGTTTGCTTAGTTTGATTGCAGTAAAGTCTTATCTGACCAAATAACAATGATGCAGAAATAATACTACAGCTTTTCCTCTGGGTATCAGTGCTTACCAATACCTCGACCAAATATTTCAGCAAAACAAATAAATTTACCAGCACATTATTCCCTATCGGAGTACATACAATTTACAAGCCCAGCGCTAGTAGAGTTCACCGAACGTGATGGTCTGTGACGTCTGCAGATGGTGATGATGATGGTGATGCAGGTGATGGACGTCGTCCATGCTGCTGCTGTCCCCCATGATAACTGAGGGGGGTCCTACAGACGGGGGACCTGAGGGGGGTGCGCCACCGGGGGGAGGAACGACCCCCCCAGCACCGCTCTCCTGTCTCATCATATTGCGGCGCCACTTCGCTCGCGCGTTCTGGAACCAAACCTGGAACAGGGACTTATAGATAAAGTCTGATAGGAGAGTCTATTTATAAAATGTTTACATGTTGAACATGTTATGACTTGAAAACTAGAAAAATGTAAAAATGATATTAAACTGCTATCTTAATATCAGCACCGAAACAAATTGCTATTGACAATCAATTATTGAAGATCGGAATCTAAAAGCCATTTACAGGCTGATGTCAGCTGTATGTTACTTAGGTAAACAAAATAAAGAGTCTTCTGGATTGGATATTTTAACTAAATCCCAAGCTTGTTCTATTTTAGGATAGTATTCTTCTTGTTTTTCAACACTCATTACAAGGATTGTGAATTCGTCAACCGTTGTTTCGACATGACATAAGCCGAAGTGGCTGAGTGGTAAGTGATCTTTTTACAATAAGAATGTCACCGGCTCGTTCTTGCGTTTTTTTAATGGTTCGAAGCTGGATCAAGCTCCAGTTAATCATTGGGCTCTTAGTAAATGGTGCTCACTCAATACAAAGTGGATGAAAGACATTAACAAAGGTATCATAGAATCCATTCAACACTCATCCTTCACTCATGTATTGACATTGTATGGGTTTAATCTAATCCAGTACACTGTCCCCTAATTAGTTGGAAACCCATAATCAAAAATACCGTAGCATACAAGAAAACACTATATGGTTTGTGTAGCAAAATCGTGTATGCAGTCAAATATCTCGTTTATTTAGGTCAAATATATAGAGGTTGCTCTCTACTAGGAAAGCAAACTGGTCTAGTAGTAGAGCACGGGTCTTCCATCTCCCGAATCGTTCAAAGGGTTCAAATTTTACCAATTACCAAAGTATTTTTAGGAAGTGTTAATTACATAACCATCTAAGACTAGCTTTAAGTAATGCGTGAAATGGTTCCGAGTCTACTGAATGGGTGTGAAGGTGGACAAACAATAAAACAACAAAAACATGTCCTCTACGATTCTTAGCTCTATTCTATTCAATGAATGATTAGCAGAATAATTGATAGAATCCTCTATAACATATGTTCAACTAGGTTGCTGAACTGCTAGTAGGACCATGTAGGCTCTTCTTTTGCGTGCCTCTTGTACATTACGCGCGTAACTAGGTGGGAACAATGTACAAGAATGACTCCTACGACGCCTCGTCTTTGAACCACCGGGTGTAACGTCACAGACGCTGTTTCGATATTATCACCACTAATTAAAATTTGACGCCTCATAAACCCACTTTTCGTTTCCACATCCCTCACGCCCGAACCTGCAGATCACCTAATTTAGGAATGTCTAAATGCTAATTTAGGCAGAGCTTCTTTAAATAGAACCGGATTCATTCACCTTCACCTCGGAAAGGATTAGTGATGAATGAAGGCTTTCCATTCCGAAGAAAAACGTGTGATATGCTGATTGCTGAATTATTGCTCAAACATGTAAATTAATTAACCAATGAAATAATTACGTTGAGTAAATAAAATGAGAGACATGTAGATTCTCTGTGACTTTTTAGTATTGTGGTATGATTTGCTAGTAGCTCTTGAATCTTTCATTTCATTCTCAATCTATTATTCATTTCAATTGTGGCAGATGAGTGGTTTGCTAGGTTTCTGGATCCTAAGAAAAGTTATCAGTTTTTGTCTGTTCGAAACTTAGATTTTTTCTCTGGGTTTTCTTAAAATGCATGACAGTTTAAGCAGTAGACTAAAATGAATGTTCATTTAACTACTACATAGTTATTATGGCAGGGAGATGCAACTGTAACGAGTATCCTATCCAAAATATGAATCGAAGAAAATTTGTAAGAAGTATTATCATAAACTAACCAGCACTTCACATCATAAAATATACTTGTCATCCCATGGTAAATTTTGAAGCACGTTTTTTGTGTCTAGTTCATATTGGTGACACTGGGCGCTTGTGTCGACAAAATGTTGTTTCTATTGTTCAGGGTTGATTTCACGATTTGTGATTTACCACAAACTATCTCCAAAATTAATAACCGATGACCAACTATAAATAAAAACTAAAGCTGTTGTATTTGTTCATTTGTGTCTGCATTGGTTATATAACTAGGGGAAAAGTTACTATTTATGATTAGATAGTTTTGTATGGTTAAACGAGGTTTTAAAAAACCGAAATAAGAAGACAAAAACTGTAAAAAAAAAAACACGATCCTACTGGTACCAGACGGAACTAACAATAAAACTGTCTTCAGCTGCTCCGTAAGTATGAAAAATCTACTATAGGATTAAGTGTTATCTATGGTATTGTGTAGCTACTTTCCTGACTAGGATCAACTGTTTCTTAAACCAGGAAAAAAGTTAAACGCCCAGCAATCGAGTACAGCTTCGTCGTCCAATTTTGAGTTTTCTAAAAGATGCCCTTTCTACTATTGAATCTAGATGATTCCTTACAATCATTCAACAGATTTTCAGTTCAACAAAAACAATCACTCATACACCTTCATTCATATCATAACCGTATGTCCTCATAGACAAAGGGAACTCTTACATTGAATCCAACATACAAGCGCGGGTGGAGTTGAGATCGGAAAGATCAAACAATGGCATAGGTAATGGAAACGAACAGAAACTAATTGGACAGCCGTGCAACGGTGAATGTAAGTACGTTTTACAATACAGAAGAGAAAACAGGCTCACAATGAGCATGAGAACAGAAGACTGGTGAGGTGACCATGTTTGTATGTGGAGTGAAGTAGCAGACAATGGTACTTGGGGTGGGTTGAGAGGGCTGTAGGTGAGAGGGGTAGTCCGTGAGCTATCGACTAATCTAGCTGGTACACCACTCCGACACTTGTGGGAAAATGTTCAGTGGATGTTGCGTAACAATTGTCGTATAATAGTAAACAATTTGAAAGTGTATTAATACATTGTAAATTCACAATCAATTTTGGATTGTGTTTAGGGTAGGATTGCTGTATAGTCAAGATAAATCAATAAACACATGATATGGTTTGGGCATAAATTTTGTTTTTGGTTTTATTCCTTTTATTATATATTTTATTATTTGTTACATTAATATTTTATAAAAATTGCCATACAGTTACGGAAATCTATAAATACTCAACGTTATATCAAAGATAAATATAGTTTTTTATCTTTAAAAATGGCGATACATATGGTTTTTTACCATACTCTGTTCACAAAATTTAGGTTGGTTTTAGGGGAAGAAATCTATCAACATTATTTTGATCCTACCTTTGAAACGTCAATCAGCTGCAACAAATTAAATAAGCAAAAAATAGAAGAGAAACTTCCCCTCAAACCACAAAAATTTTGTAAACGAACTATAAGTTTAGGTCGATTCTTTATGTAAAAACTGATGTTAAGTAATCAACATCTATAACCAATTATATAGTTATTATATATTGGCCTTTTTGAACTTTTAAATTTAGTTATACATTTCATTATCTATAACCAACACAATAGATAGGAGATCAGTTTTGTTTTTGGATTTGTGTACATTGGATTCTGTTTAACCACAAACTGTTATACAACATCACAGGCAATATGATCGATAATAAATTTTTTTCACTCGACAGTACATTTTTTTTTAGGTAAATCGTTATAAATGGGAAAGCCTGATGAATAGTAGTATTTGCTTTCAAACAATAATTTTTTTCCAAAACAGAATTAGTGTTTTTAATGACTACAAAAAGAAAGTACATAGTTTAAGTTAGGATTTACAGTATAATCCACCCATAATAGTCAAGATAAAATGTACACCTAGAACTACTTAATTTATTTTAAATTTCAATGTATTTCAAATTACAATTACAATTACAAGTTTAAATTAAATTGGAAACCTTAAAAACAGCCCGCATTACACTTTGTGTAGAATTGCTTCAAAGTTCGAAGACCAGTAGTAGATTATCTTTATCTAAAACATGTATAATTAGTAAGGGGTTTCCTAAACGGCGGTTGAACCATTTACGTTGCATTTAGCACAAGTGCATTTAGATTGCATTACGGTTAATTGATGGCTTGCATAATAGTCAGGACTAAATGCAGACTGAGCCATCCAGTGCGGGCCAGGTGGAACGGTGCCCTCATTTCCTCGCGGTCAGGACTCGGAACTACGGGTCTTTTTTGCTAAATAATACCTAATATTACAATTCCAAAGATAATCGATAGCTATCAAATACGGGTGGCATCTGATAGTGGTAAAACGTCAGTGAAGAGAATTTACATGTGAACTTGAACATTTGAAAGCTATGTGGCGGAATCCATTCACTAGACAGCAACGTACTTTGGGAGGATATGAATACAGGATGTAGTAATCAGTGAAGCCTTGTTAATGACTAGTAAAAGCTGTTTCTTCAGCCAGAGCTATACATTACAAGCCCAATGATCAAGGACAACTGGATTCAATTTGGGACCATCAAAAATCATTGGTAGAGCTGCGGATGAGTTTTATGCCTGTCAGGGTGATTTAGCTATTTCGACACGTCAAAGTGATTGTTAACAAAGGGTTTTGGCTTTTAAATATGCCCTGAATGATTATCTAAAAAAATTGATAGAAATTATAATATTCAGTGGTTTACGTACCTAAACATGAAAAAGTCCTCAAGTCAATTGATTGATTACCATGATTTTAAAACACTAGTGCCATGGTCACTTCAACAAACGAGGATGATACACTTCATATTCATCTGAGTGGACATCGTCAAAGATGTGTCATGGTCAAACTATCAAACGAGAATGGAACATTATTCAACTTAGTATCAAACGTTAAGGGACGGAAAGAAACAATACACACGGGACTCACGCGTATAAATACAAGTACTGTTCACCGATCGATATGTTTAAAATTAAGTTGAAGAATGTTCCATTCACGTTTGGTAGTGTGACCATGACACAAGAGTGATGACATCATGATAACCAGTGTTACCAATAACCATCAATTACACTTAACAATTCTTTGTAATAATTGTATACCGATTTCAAACATCCTCAATGAACTCTTATGATTCATTGAACTGACATACCTGTAAAACCCTTTTCGATAGGCCGGTCTTCTGCGCTAGCTGCTTGAGATCTTTGGCATCAGGGTTCTGGTTGATGTTGAAGTATGACTTCATCGTCCTCAGTTGATGGTGTTTGAAGGACGTCCTCATCCTCTTGGTCCTCTGCTGCGACCCTTGGACACCCGGTGACGTCACCGAGGAGTCGTACGCCAGGGACTCCATGGAGGAAGACAGGTCCCCGCCGTGGAGCATCTCTTGGAAGCAAACATAGTAAAACTGTATAGACTTGTTCATCTAGAAAATATATATTTAAATTTGTGAATAAATAAACGCAGTCACTACTCAACAAAAGAATTACTTGAAATAATTACAGCCAATAATTGCCATATGTTAAAAAAGGTATATAGCACTTATTTTTACCATTGACGAATCGTACAATTGGATGTACCTGAACCTCAAGATCTAATGGGTACCAAAAAGTAAGTAAGACTGCAACGACAACTGCGTAGAATATTTTAAGATAATTCAATTTTGTTTGATCCCTGTATGCTAGATCCCTACGTGTAGTCAGAGACCTCCTACCATCCATGACCCCAGCACAAAGCCTGTCAGCCATGCTGTGGTCATTGTTTTGTGGCCACCACATTCTCTACGATGTCTCTTATCACACGACTACCTGTGTATGCTAGATCCCTGTATGTGTTACGTGTAGTCAGAGACCTCCTACCATCCATGACCCCAGCACAAAGCCTGTCAGCCATGCTGTGGTCATTGTTTTGTGGCCACCACATTCTCTACAATGTATCTTATCACACGACTACCCGTGTATGCTAGATCCCTGTATGTGTTACGTGTAGTCAGAGACCTCCTACCATCCATGACCCCAGCACAAAGCCTGTCAGCCATGCTGTGGTCATTGTTTTGTGGCCACCACATTCTCTACGATGTCTCTTATCACACGACTACCCGTGTATGCTAGATCCCTGTATGTTTTACGTGTAGTCAGAGACCTCCTACCATCCATGACCCCAGCACAAAGCCTGTCAGCCATGCTGTGGTCATTGTTTTGTGGCCACCACATTCTCCACAATGTCTCTTATCACACGACTACCCGTGTATGCTAGATCCCTGTATGTGTTACGTGTAGTCAGAGACCTCCTACCATCCATGACCCCAGCACAAAGCCTGTCAGCCATGCTGTGGTCATTGTTTTGTGGCCACCACATTCTCTACGATGTCTCTTATCACACGACTACCCGTGTATGCTAGATCCCTGTATGTTTTACGTGTAGTCAGAGACCTCCTACCATCCATGACCCCAGCAAAAAGCCTGTCAGCCATGCTGTATTCATTGTTTTGTGGCCACCACATTCTCCACAATGTCTCTTATCACACGACTACCCGTGTATGCTAGATCCCTGTATGTGTTACGTGTAGTCAGAGACCTCCTACCATCCATGACCCCAGCAAAAAGCCTGTCAGCCATGCTGTATTCATTGTTTTGTGGCCACCACATTCTCCACAATGTCTCTTATCACACGACTACCCGTGTATGCTAGATCCCTGTATGTGTTATGTGTAGTCAGGTTCCTCCTCCATCCATGACCCCAGCAAAAAGCCTGTCAGCCATGCTGTATTCATTGTTTTGTGGCCACCACATTCTCCACAATGTCTCTTATCACACGACTACCCGTGTATGCTAGATCCCTGTATGTGTTATGTGTAGTCAGGTTCCTCCTCCATCCATGACCCCAGCAAAAAGCCTGTCAGCCATGCTGTATTCATTGTTTTGTGGCCACCACATTCTCCACAATGTCTCTTATCACACGACTACCCGTGTATGCTAGATCCCTGTATGTGTTATGTGTAGTCAGAGACCTCCTACCATCCATGACCCCAGCACAAAGCCTGTCAGCCATGCTGTGGTCATTGTTTTGTGGCCACCACATTCTCTACGATGTCTCTTATCACACGACTACCCGTGTATGCTAGATCCCTGTATGCTAGATCCCTGTATGTGTTATGTGTAGTCAGAGACCTCCTACCATCCATGACCCCAGCACAAAGCCTGTCAGCCATGCTGTATTCATTGTTTTGTGGCCACCACATTCTCCACAATGTCTCTTATCACACGACTACCCGTGTATGCTAGATCCCTGTATGTTTTACGTGTAGTCAGAGACCTCCTACCATCCATGACCCCAGCACAAAGCCTGTCAGCCATGCTGTGGTCATTGTTTTGTGGCCACCACATTCTCTACGATGTCTCTTATCACACGACTACCCGTGTATGCTAGATCCCTGTATGTTTTACGTGTAGTCAGAGACCTCCTACCATCCATGACCCCAGCAAAAAGCCTGTCAGCCATGCTGTATTCATTGTTTTGTGGCCACCACATTCTCCACAATGTCTCTTATCACACCGATTTATAGCGTCAACAGTTGCCGAACCGACGGTAGGGAAATGCCAGTAGGTGGCCCACCCACCGGCACCATTGAAATCTCCACGTTCGTGATAAATAAACATCACAATCCGACTCGTTTTTCAGGCAGCTCTTCCTTTCCTTTATTTTCTTAAAAGGACAAATAAAAGCGGTCGTACGGGAACCGGCCTCTATAAACGTCCGGGACCGGTCGCCGCGTAACATGTCCCCGGTTTTATGGTATTGGTAACGGTTCGATGCTACACTACCGAAATCGATTCTCGGAGACCGCGATAGCGCGTTCTCGGTGGCCGCTGGCTTCTATTGGCTACCATCGTGCTATCTGCGCGATCGCCGCGGCTTCTGCTAAATATGGCCGAGAGGAGTGCTATTTTACATTTTATCGAAGGCGTGCTGAGGAGGTTTTAACACTCACGAGGAGAGGTTCCAAGGAATGTTATGTGCTTTTAGTTTTATTTTGCTTGTGAACTCTGAACCATTCGAAAGAGTGTCGCACAGTTAACTGTATTCGGTAACCTTGAAACCACAAAAAAAGCATTAAGATAGCAGGAAAATTCAAATAGTTCATGTTTGAACACAGTTTTTGGACTCGAAAATGCATTAATCCTAAAAATATTTGTCTCAATAAGAGTTCAAAATTAATTGCGTTATTGAGGCGAGGTTGAAAATCGAGCAAAGGTCAAAAACACCAGACGCGGAATAGGAGTGTTTTGCTTGTAGTTTATAAGTAACCCTTTAAATAGCTTCAATATTGTTTTGAGCTATGGACAATCATATTTCATCTCCTTATTCAGCTATTTGGCTTTATAAATTACTTGTTTTGGTCGATCATATGGTACATACATTTACCTCAAAAGTTCAACAAAGTGTGGTAGTGAATCTCACGACATGTTTCGCTTATTTTTGAAAGACATGTTTTTTAGGCGAGGTTTTTATACTGTATTGATCAGCTTGTGGGCTTCACTCACCTTAATTTGTTAATCCAGGACTCGTCAAATGTAACACAACGAAGACACAAACACACATACACGCACATAAAAATCGTCCTTGGATTAATTTACTCCGACGTTTCTTGGTCCCTCGAAACGTCGGAGTAAATTAATCCAAGGACGATTTTTATGTGCGTGTATGTGTGTTTGTGTCTTCGTTGTGTTACATTTGACGAGTCCTGGATTAACAAATTAAGGTGAGTGAAGCCCACAAGCTGATCAATACATGTTTCGCCTAGTCAGGCATCGTCAGGTGATCTCATATCAAGAATGCTTCATCCATTATGTGTTTGTATACGAAAATTTTAAATGTTTTAAATGTTTTTTGTTCCTTTTTATGTTCTGTTTAGGCTATTTATTTATTTGAATGTGAACTGAAGACTCTTAATGGATGAAGCATTCTTATGATAGGAGATCACCTAACGATGCATGCATATGCGAAACATGTCGTGAGTTTGACTTCCACACTTAGTTGAACTTTTGACATAAAGGTATGTACAGTACCTTAAAATTGTCCATTAAACAGTTCAGGTGCTATATAATGAATTTTAATTGTTTTAGTCGTTTAAAAGCTACGCAAATATGCATGCAAAAAGCTAACAAATAATAAGCTATGCATTTGATGTAATAAAAAAAATTGCAAACAATTATATATTTTTACTTAATTTTATACATTGATGAAAGGGATTTTGTTGTAGTAAATATTCAATGAAACTGATTATCGACACAACCAAATACGAAAATATTCCAGAAGTGACATTGTGCACAGAATAACTCAAACATTTGAAAAGTTTCTGTTTCTACTTTAGAAATTAATAAACACTTTATCCCCGCAACAAAGACATCGAAAATATCCGTTACTATTGCAGGGTAACTTAAAAGTAATCGCAGACTCGCATTACCACGTTTTAGGTCCAAACAAAGCGGAATATTATTTTGGCATTTTTCTAAACGCTTTTTAAGTTCTAACAAGGCCCTGTAATGCCTTTGCTGATAAGCCCTGTGGTTATCGGCCACTTAGTTCACGCCCTTGTACATGTCTCGGGTAATTATGTCGATACGGTGGCGAGCCGATACATAATTTACCAATTCTACTAGATGTTATGACCGGTAATTGAAGCCTAATTGAGGTTGCCACCTAATCTATGTAAAACTCTGGCTCAACCTTTGTCTAAACTTTAAAATACGATTAGGTTTTATTTCCCCGTAAGCCATGTTAATTTAAACAAAGCTGCTGTCATAGTGCTATTCCTGTCGTAGTTTTTGCTAATACGATATTTTATTGCATAACATTGTATTGTTTACATAATCTTGTTGGATCCGTTAGCTAGAATAGTTAATGTTTATACAGTATAGTTTACAGTAGTGTATGTAACAAAACCTACACAAGTAAAGGCCAATATTGCTCTTACAGTAGTATATGTAACAAAACTTATACCAGTAAAGGCCAATATTGATCTTACATTAGTGTGTGTAACAAAACCTACACAAGTAAAGGCCAATATTGCTCTTACAGTAGTGTGTGCAAAACCTACACAAACACAAGTAAAGGCCAATATTGCTCCAGTGCTCACAAAGGAGTTACGATTTTTACCATTCACAACTGGTTTGTTTTCCATTTTATCAGTCGACACCGAGACAGCCAATGGCAGCGGTTTTTTACTCTGTGCTGTTCAACGTCCGGCTATTGTTGAACCATTGACAGAAAGGTTCCGCCTCAGTGAAGAGACCTGCGAAGAATATTAACGTGGCTTGGAGGGAATCTCGGCAATGGCTCCATAGAGTAATGGAGTGTACACGGTGATTTAACACGGAGCAAGTGCAAACAAACATAGAGAGTGATGGCAGTTCCACATTTCTGCTAAAATTATTAAAATTGTTTCACAAAGATAATAAAGCACGGTTTTTAACACTTCGTTCAGTCACCATAGGATACAATTTTGTTATGTTTGTGTTGATACTGTACATTGAAAAAGTGCTTTAAGAATGAATATTGCAATATCACCACCATCTATTTAGCTAATCAAACATATATATCAAATAAATACTAAAATTGAGCGTTCTGCGTCCTAAAAACCACGGGTAGTGGATTTGTACCCCCTGGAATTTTACTCCCTGGGCAAACGTGACGTCACAAACCAGGGGGTAAAATTACGGGGGTTAAAATCCGGGGGTAAAATTCCGGGGGTAAAATTTCGGTTTTTATTGCTAATCTAATTAATCACGTCCTGTCTATTTTCATTAGACTTCCAAATCCGCGGGGGTAAAATTCCGTCCGCGAACAAACTTTTGAGCGCTTAGTTTACTACGTCATAGTGACGTCAGCTTTGCCCAGGGGGTAAAATTCCAGGGGGATAGAATTCCGGCGACCCAAAAGCCACACCGAAGTCGCGCTTTCTATTTTTTTTTTTTAAATAATATACATTACACAGTGACAAGACCATTGTTTGAAAAGTGTCCTGACAAAAAAAAGCTTAAAAATGTCATTGTCGTTAAACAAAAAAATACAGTTTATTGTGAATCAATAAATTGTATTCAGCCCAACTTCTACTTCAATAAATAACTACGACCACCTCTTAACCACGAAACATGATACGAAGTTCGAAAGCACTCAAATTAAAAACAAACCGCATCTGTACTTTTCACACAATTATTTTGAACCGATTGAAAACAAAATCTTCTCAAACTGGGACGTTTTCAACTTGGAAAAATAAGGAATGTACAACGTGACAGCGTGGAAAAGCGGCATCTGGTGCTCGGTGAATAATTGAGGACGGCCGATGTCAGAGTCTGAGACTGACAACTGACAACAACAACAGTGGAGTGTTGCTCAAACAACAAACAACAGTCGAGCTGTAATTGGCAACAACTCTCCAACTGTAGCAGATTATTTATGTATGTGAAACCGGCTGAAGGCTTGAACTAGGGTGAGATAGGGGTGGGGTGTTATTTGTTTCGTAATTCTAAACTCATTGTACTGTGGGTAGAAACACAGGTTCCTCTTGCCTATTCAGTATACATGAAATTAAATGTATGTATATTTTTTTTGTTTTATTATTGGCGTTTGGTTACTAGGGTTGATTATCGATTTATGTACCAGCGTGACTAATTTTCCCTTGTAGAACATATCTATTTGCCTTTGGTATTCACAACAACAGATTCTCTTTAGATGTAAACTAGACCAGGGTATGGATGGATTCCTTGAAAAAAAAAATATAGTTATGTTAAATAAACTATTAGTAGATTGTGTGGGTTCAATTTCACTTAGCAAGGGTCTGCGATGTATGTGTGTTATTTTTGGCATATCGTACAAAATGTTACTATTAGGACTTGTTTATAAATAGTTACTGATTTTGTCATATTCAATGCCAATTTTATAGACACTCGCAATGATCATAGATAACTATAGCTATATTAAACATAATAGGTACTCGTAGCTAACTGTCGAATCTAGGAATTCAAGGGATGGTCTGTTAAATTGGGGAAATGCTGGCCGACTTTTCAAATGAATCCTGCAAAGCCTTCCGAAACATCAGTCAGTATTTCAACTAGTTCAATATATGATTGTCCACTTTGACAGCAGTCTATTTTCCATACATGTACACTAATCTCTGTTGCAGATTACCTAGAGCTCCGGGTGGAATCCTCATGTTGACTGGCAGATCTGAGACACTGTCTTGGCCGGGGGACGGCGACGACATTAGCTTCCTCTTCCTGGGACGTCCCTTCTGCACGGCGGCGACGGCTGTCCAGTGGGCCGGGGAGAGAGCTTCCAGTTCAGCGGCGCCGCAGAAGTCTCGGTGTCGAAGGAGTTCGTAGTGAGGCCTGCAGTAGACCAGGCCGTCACGCATGCCGAAGTAATCACCCTGGAAGAGAAGAAGGTGTGAGGGAGAAAATATAAACGCAAAAAGAAGATAGTCGAGTGGTGATAAAATAAAGGGGTTTTATTCTTTACTGTTATGATAGTACGTAACATGTGGAAAATTCATTAAAAAAGCTAGGTTGTTAAGTGAAACCAAAGACCAGGTTGTTAGAAACACTACTATCATTAAACAGTTTGACCTTGTCGTAAAAGTAAATGAAGTTAAGTCCACTTGGTGTTGTTGATAGCTAAAGTTAGCAGTGAACTCATCTGGCTGATTGCAAATACACTCGTATATTGTCGGATATTTGTCGGGAGATATTCGCATTATTGACTTGGTGAACATACTGGCCGACGTGTTGGATTTCAGATGGAATCCGAAATATTATAAGTATTTTCACCAGTTCATCTCTGGAAGACCAAAATCTAAAAGTAAATTTTAGACTTATACACTTTTTGTAGTTTAAGAAACCTCAATTCTTCAACTAAGGATAATATACTTTAATACTTTTCAATGAAATATAGTACTCTAACGGAATATGTTAAATAAATGTCTTGGAATACCTTGGTGAGTAATATGCCACACGACGCACAAGAGAAGCAGTGTAGGTGGAATACAGCGTCTCTGGCACGCATCACCAGCTCTGAGGCAGAGATGCCTGCTTGGCACCGGGCACACCGCTTCACTGCGAACAGTCTGCGGAACATCAAACTGGATAAATAAATAGAATAACTAATTATAATGTCTTTAATTTGAAATACAATTTTACAAAAAATTTTTATGTTTAGGGGTTTGATGAAAATCTTTATTCCCAAAGAGTTCTAGGACGGATAAAAGGTTATATTTGACAGTTATTATGTCTATCATCGTGAGCTTGCGTTCATCCGTGATTCAACGACAGCTATTAAAAGTTTACTAATTTGGAATTTCGAATGATTATCATGTTTACAATTAATTTAGTTTGAAATTGAATGAAGCCATTTAATGTCCTTCATCTAGGATACAACATTGTTACTGTTGTATGGGGATAAGATTAGTTACAGCCATTAGTAAAAGAACCTACCATGCATATAATTTACAAACATACAAATTCTCAGTAGTAATACAGTATCTGTGATAATTCAAAATTAAGTGGGGTCTATGTAGAATATTTGTTTGATCAATATGGACGCAAAATATACCGAACCGACTGGACTGAAATATTACTCACAGGTAGATCATTCGTGGCCAAAACGTAGGCCTTGGGCACTTCATCTAGTCTCATAATGTACCTTAGATATTATTTACAAAAGGACAAATACTTAGTAACTTCTCCTCCTTCTTGAGTGAATACCTGGTTATATTCTAACAATAATCAATATATCTGTTTATTAATGCTTAGACCCATAACAGTATTTAGCAGTCAAACCACTGCTTGTAAAAAAAAAAAAATAAGTCACTAAGGTGAAAATGACTAAAATATCTCTGTTTTAGAGATAACAACACGAAATCTTTTACCTCAAGCTTACGTCGCTCAGATTACCCCCACACTACAGGAAATTCAATTCACCTCATAGGTAGATCATTATGAAACCATCAAACCCATGCTCCCTTCATCCTATTAGCGAACTAGTTTGATAACAGCACGTGCCCTCCCCACTGATAACTAAGGTGATTGTTCTGACCGCGACGCGTGGCGCGGATGAGCATGGGATCGAGAGGTGGATGCCCAGCGACGCAGGAGGAGGGTGGAGGATCATCCCCTGTACCTGCAGCCTACACACTACAGATCACTGAGTAGATCACCATTCACCATTCACTGGCGATGGTGATGGGTAAAGGCTCACTGAACCGCTTCAAAGCCAACAACGAGCACGTTTGACACTGGAGTAGTCAGGTATAATGGGGAGGGGTGGTAATTATGAAGATGAATTCGCTGTGAGAAATATGTATTTTCATTGTGGGTCACTAAAAATGTAACATGAAATTGAATCTTTTATATTTAAATATATTTTTCTGAGATTAAGTTATTAGGTTCTCTTCAATGCCTTTAAAGAAGTAGTATTAAGGTCGTTAATATAATCATAGATGAAAGGAGTAGACACTATTTTTACTACTATTTACTCCTTTTATCTATGATATAATGTGAGAATATGTTAGTATCCTTGTTATTACTGTATGTATTTAGACAACAGTTTACAATAAAGACTCTACAGAAAAAAAACCGTTACATTATAGTGGCCACTTGTAAAATAAAATAATAACCAAGTTAGATAAATCCACCGACAGAGAGTGCTGCTGAAAATGAATTTTATTCGTGGTACGCCAAATTTGTTGTCGTAACAAATCAACACAAATAAACGCTATACTAAACCGGTTAACCATACCGTTAAGGCATACAGTACCGGCAGCCTTAACTGTTAACCGATATGGCGAAAGGTAGTCGCAACCAAATTGTGTATTAATTATTTCATGTATTGTTTTGACGTGCTTGTATAAAATTCACAAACAATTAAAACATTATTAATATTAAATCTACTAATGCTGTCGATGAACCGAAATGGGCTGTTAACATGTGCAGTATTGTGTACAGTCATCATTGGTATTACATGAGTAGATACCATCTTGACTTTTGTGAAGAAAGGAAGAAATTCCAAGTGATTTTTTATTTTAGTATTTTTTGTTTAAGTAGAAGATGGTTGAATTTGCCTTTCACAAAGTATGCTACTATCGACAATAAATACTATAGTTGATGCCTTGATTGGATGGTTATAAAATTTACGTATTCGAAGTTATAAGTGACCATTGAGCAAAATGTTCTAAATTAGTTATTGTCCTGAAAAAGAACCAGCAGTTATGTCATATCACTTATTCAAAACACTCATCCTTCAATCATTTTTCCAATACTCCACCTGGGGTATCGGCGTCACAATGCAATCAAAATTAAACAAAAACCTGTAACTATTGCATTCCAAGATGTGAAGGCTGCTTGAGCATAGTACATAGCAGCGACTGTGTAACAAGTTAGGCGGTATATAGGTGGCATATGATGGCAGGGTCGGTGGCAGTGGAAGGTAAACAACTCGGCCACAGGTAAACACTAAACACGCCGATTGTTTACCTTCACACACGCGGCATTTACCTGCCCCCCCCCCCCGGGTGTTTGGTTTGGTGGCTTCACTCGTATGTTTACCCACAAACCGCTCATTATCCAGTTGCACATTTGGGATTTGGGATTTACTCTACCTTTGTAGGTTTCATGTAGCCAGCGTTAGTGAGGAATAACAATATCGACATGATATTGACGAGCATATTGTGATTGTGGAGTAGGCATAGTTATTGGTAGCTGCATTTTAGATTGTTCTTGCATAGTTTGATATTAATTCTTACTTTATATATACTTTAATAATTTACTTTAAAATAGATACCATACCAGTTTCAAGAGTACCTAGAATTGGTATTACAAATGTGGGGAGGTTTTTAATCATAAATTGATGACACAAATGCATAATGCAGAGGTGGATTATAACAGGGTATAGAGCACATATGTTTATATCGTTATTTTTTCATTTAAAAATATGTTTAAAGGGAAAAAAGGTTTTTATAGAAATGGAGGTCAGGTGAAAAATATGTCTTTGAGTGATAAATAAAGATTACTATGAAAAATATCTGTTAAAGTTTTTTTATCAGTGACTTTTAAATAGTCTTACTATTAAACACAATTAAAAATTGTATCTAAATAAAAATGGGTACCTACCAAAATGTTACTCTGCATAAACCTCAACGAAAAATGTAATTTGAATTTTGCTATTATTATTCCTTTACAATTTTTTTGTCTATTCGGACTGCATATTTAAACCAACTGAATAATGACTGAAATAGTTTTTTTTATATTTATATATACTGTATCATCAATTTTCCTATAATTTCTAGTTAGTCAAACCACGATGATTTTTTTGAATTAATTGATGTAAAAGTTGTGAACTTAAATGTCTATTGAATGCTTGTCCTACTGCTGGATATAGATTTGTATTAATATTTTCTTACATATTTACTTGCATACAGGGCTACTTATATAATAAAAATTAAAAACATAGTTAACAAAGTACCCTTTTTTATAACTATTTATAAAATAAATATTTATAGTAATATTATGTTGACTGTTTTTCTCAACAAATAGTAGTCTCGGGCTTTTTTATTATTTGTATTAGAGTTTTAGAAAATGTGAACCAATAGACATTTTAGTTAAAAATTTTCACTAAAATCTTAATAGGAGACAAGGTATAGATTCAATGGAACCCGAAGACTCACGATATTATAGGTTATAAAGGTCACCTTCGTTAAGGCATCTTGTATTATTAAGGTACTTGGTGTTATTAATCTACTTTTTATTGTAAATGTTCATATATTGTCACGTTGGTTGTCAGTTGGATCCCAAGGTTCAATTCAAGACCAGGATGCCAATTATTCATTATGCTATCAATTAAGGATGCTATATGTCAAAAAATATCAACAGTATACTATGACTTGGGCCGTCCCTTTGCAAAAACTGTAAAACTACATCGACACAAACATATAAAATCAAAGGAATATAATTTCATTAGACCTCTTATATACCTTATCGATTTAAGTTCTTGATTGTTTATAAGGTCTAAACATGTAATCAAGTATTTAAAAGGTGTTAAAAAAGTATGTCACGTAATTCTTACGAGTAATGTAAAATTATTCTACGAACGAACAATCCTCCAACAGTTTTCATCATACTGTAAAATAATAAAGAGAACATTGAATCTAAAAATAATGACTTTGCATGGGAATGTTTGAGCAGAACAAATAATTAAAATGTGGAACAAGATTACGTTCCGGAACTCCCTGCTCCCCTTTGGTAGAGAACTTATTACCTCCAAAGCATCCTGTCCCATATATAAAAGCAAATTTTGTATTAAAAAATGTAGTGCTTACCAACAACAACAACAAGAGTGATGATTGCAAATATTACCAAAAATATAAATTACACATATCAACATTAAACGTCTTCGTAAAGAACAACGATTTTAAGGTGACTTAGAGGGAGTTCACTTAAAAAAAAAAATTATTTTACTTTTATTCGTTACAACCACTTTTGATCAAAGAAAAATCCAAAATAATCAACACTACTTACAGAACCACACACAGAGTACGGAGATCCGATTCCCAGAACAAAACAAAACCCAACACAATTACACCATGGACTTTATATTCGACGAAGACACAACTACTAAAGATACGCGATCGAAAAGGATTACGATAGTAATTTAGGCGCGTATTTTACGCGCGATACAACTGACAACGAACAGCTGACTGGGCTCCGAACCACAGGACCACCTGCGAGTTTTTATGAAAAGGAAGCTTAAGTGGTGAAAAAATCTGTACGTCCAGGCGGAAAATGCGGGACAGGAGCGCTTGCAACACTACACCAATTATTCGAGTCCGGTAATTTTGCCCACTGACTACATGCAAACTCTATATTCATTAGCAGACTAATTATCGGACATACGGGCACTGGGCAACCTCTAGCGTCTTTGCCAATTATTGGGAATTCGGAATCGATTAGTCGATGGAATTAATTTGTTTGGGAATTGTTTTATGTGTTCAGTTGTAGCAGGAACTGTTGAATTCTCCCCTTACTTAAATTTAGAAGCGATTTATGGACGTAATTGTCAAAAATATATCCTGTACAGTGTACATTATTCGTACTAATTAGTTTGCGTTGTTTAACGCAATTGCCAATCAAGAAATTGTTCTTGGAACGGTTTAGACCCCGTAAATAATAATTCTGTATAATAATTATTATATGGAAAATATATAAATATATTAACTTAAGCGTCATTGATTACTGCGTTTTTGATTTGAGCGTGTTGGTTGAAAACTGTAAAACACATTCACGCGGAAAACGCAGCCGAATAAAAAAATGTTAACATATTTTTGCCATATCCAAAAGACAGAGCCAACTAATATATTTATAATTGAAATAAAATACTACCATTTTAAAGAGTAAACTAACCAAAAAAGAAAGAAAAATATTCTTTAGTTACATTTCCAAAACTACTTAGGCCTACGAATACATTATTTAAGATGTTTAAATTATTTTGTATTGTTGGAGTAGCTGAAAGAGTTTAGCGCTCACCTTCAAAACAAACGGTATTGACATTCTGACAAAATAAATAAAGCTGCAATAACTTTTGAACCGTAATTGTTACAGCAATGGGGTTTGTACTATTTTTTAGAATTATAAGAACATATTAATTTTGATCAAAACCAGCCTTTCTCCAAAAAAACAAATTTTTCGTTATTTTATGTTTTTTTTTCTTTTTAGAAAATAACATAAGTCACTATAGCTTTTGAACCGTGATTTTTACGGAAATGGGATTTGTACCATTTTGTTCAAAATTTTAAGGAATATAACATACTAAATTTTTTGAAAATCGTTTTGTCCATATTCAAGAAAATCTGATTTTTCCGTTATTTTATTTTATTATTTTATTTTTATGGGAAAAAAACATAATTTACTATAATTTTTAAACCGTAATTTTTACAGACATGGGAACCGTAGCGTTTTGTTTGGAATTTAAAGGGCTACAACATACTAAATTTTTATCAAAATCGTTCGGGCCATTTTTGAGAAAATCCAATTTTCCTTTATTTTATGGGAAAATCAACATTAAAAAACTATATATCATATAATGAAAAAAATTTGGAGATGGCATGGATTAGAACCTACACACCAAATTTAATCAAAATCGGACCACAGGTGTAGTCTCTAGCTCTGTACACATCCAGACACACACAGACATCACTTCGAAAACGACTTTTTTGAACCCAGGGGGACTCAAAACGAATAAATACACTCAAAACTCAAACTCAAAAATTTTGACGAAAATAATACTTTCTCCATATACAGTATTATGGTATAGGAAGAGAAAGTAAAAGAAGGTGGCAGTTTCGATCCCAAGCGAACCGGATAAAATTCCATGTTGCCTATTGTCAAAACCAGGGTTTAGACTGTCAAAAAAAAAAAAATAATACCCCCGCCGCAGCAAACCTGCAGACTAAGCGAATTTCCATTTGACTGATTTGATTTACACTGAAATGTCTACTTACAAATATAACATTTATTCCCGATTTAAATAGAATTAGTTAAACAAGTACTTAGGTTTGCTGCATCAGGGAGGGTAAAACTGTTTTTTTCTGTAAAATGTTAATAGTTAGTAAGAAATTAAAACATTTTCCAAATTTTATCAAAATATGTTCATAAACAAGCAAACTACAACAGTTTACTTATTCTCCATAAGAATAACATGGGAATTTTAAATTTACAATTTTTTGGAATTTTCTCCGTAACCATTAGGCGCATTATAACGCTTCAGTATACTAAATTATTTGTTTTTTTAAGCTCTACAAAATAGTTTAGAAAGAAATTGCAAAATTTTATGTTTTTTGGGTCAAAAATGGGAAAAACCCATTTTTACCCCATAAAACCCCCCGTAAACCCCCGTTCCCATGGTCCGATCATGCTGGTTCGCGAACTCGTTCGAATAAACGTAGGTTTACACGTTTGTACCAAATTTCAAAATCGGATCATTTTTGCTTGAGTTATCGCGCTAACGGACACATATATATATATATATATAAATAAATATATATATATATATATATATATATATGAATTCGAACGGATGGTGTTTTTGGCCTCTAGGGACCTCAAAACGAAAAAAAAAATCGGTCCCGCGTCCAGGTCTTACCATGAGTACTACGGTAATAGCTTATTCCATATATGGGAAATTCGCTAAAACAGAAAATGCACATTGTATGAAAACATAATTATGTATAACATAAATATGATTACTACTGGCAGTGTTATTGAGAGACTCTGGTTCTGATCATGACTGGTTATTTTGGAAACAATGTATTGATCACGTGACGTTGCTGGTGTATTCAGTGTCAGTTGTATTCGAATCCCAGTTACAGAGTCAATGCGGTTGCCATGGTTTCGGGCTCTGTCCCCGCTGTAGCCAATGTGCCAAAGCCAAAGCAGCGCCATCCCCCAATGTGTTCAAGGAGTGTATTTCAAATAGAAGACATCTTGTGATAAGTAATGTTACTTTCTTTTCGTGCATATATCAAATTAAGATGGTTCACTTTCTGGTTTGTTATTATTTTTTACTATTAACTCAGCAAATAATACAGCTATCTGGGAATATTAAAAATTGTAACATTTCTACTTAAATGGAAAAAGTTTATACTGTGATTATGACATGAAATAACGTACGTGGAAAGTTTTAACTAGAGGAAAATATTATTGAGCTCCAGTATTGTTAAAGCATTTAACTACGAGCTAGACTTTTTATTCCCATTGAGTCTTGTTTTAGAATAAACATGAAAGGCAGAGCGTGTCTACTGTCAATAGTATTATTATTGGTTTCTGTCGCATACTTCAATGTTTTAACCAATCGAAATCAAAATGTGGAAATGCTTAGATAGTAGCACCGCACCCTTGGCATAACGTATCTTGTAAATAATAGTATCAAGAACTTAAAGAAAAATATAACTTTACAAATAGCTCACTTGGTAAGTGGATATTTCAATGTTCATTCAAATTCAATAAAAATTGAGCTACATGTTGTCTATATAGATCTTGGCATCCAAAAGTCGATGGTTGAACATACATTTAAAGGTTTGTTTATCTGTTCACGATCCACACATGTTATATCGATAGCATTTATGAATTTTGTCGTTCAACGTCTTTTATAAAAATTAAACACTATACAAGAATATAATCGTCAAGTATATAATCAAGTATATGACTATGGATACAATTAGTGAAGTGTACTTAGGAAATCCTATTGTCATGGTAAAAATATAGACATTTTTAGAATAAAAGAATATTGAGTGGATTGAACCATCAACAGGGTCTACTGAGCTCAGCACAAATAAATAGTGTATCACTAATTAAATATTCTTTATTGCCAACTGCTAGTTTGTGGTTTCTGTAGAATACCAATTTACATACATGTAACCCAGCATCGTATGTATTACACAAATTACTATGAAAAACTAAGCGAGAAACATTTAACTTTGCATGAAAAAAATACTACGAGTATTGTATCGGTAGTAATGTGTCCATAAAACAATCACAACAACACCTAATTCCTAATTTTTATTACTTTACATTTGTGTTGCACTCTATCTATGGCTTTGATTCTGTTATCGGGTTTGTTGTTAACCGTAGTCCATAAGTTCCCATATTACTGTTTTCTTACATCTATTTTGCGTTGTTAGTATCTAGCTGTTAATATTTTAAAAATTCAAACAAACCAAAAATTATAGTGCTGCACCCCGTAGTTCAACCTTGTAACCTTTTAATGGTACTGAACATCATTGAATCCTACTCATTTATTTAGTCATATGTCGAGATTATTTGATTCATATGATTATTTTAAGGTCATGTGGGAAACTCCAGGATTTTTGAGATAAGTATATGCCTATATGTTAATCGGAAATATGAGCTATCATCATGCCAAATTTCAGCCCAATCCGACCAGTAGTTAACGCGTGATTGAACCCCAAACAAATAAACACACAAACTTTCACATTCTAAATATTAGTTATCAACCAATGCCTATTGATACTTCAGAGAATCTAAATATTCTCCTTGAAGTTGTCAGAAAACTGAAGAAGTGTAGAAGGAGGGTTAGGCGAATCAGCTTTTTACTAGCGTCATACGTAACGTCATATTTGGAATCATATTTGTGGGAATTTAAATGAGAGGATGTCGTGGTGACATACTGTACAATCAATTATTCTCTCAACAGCTGACCCCATACGGGTGTTGACTTTCTGACAAAAAATGTCCTCAATTTGTAAATACGCCAATATTAGCAATAGTCTACATACAGAAATGTCCCCTAAAGAGTTACTTTAAATTGCAAACACTTTAGAAGATGTAGGAGTACTAATAATAATAGTACTTGTACTGATCTTTTAAACGCATAGTTGTGCAGTACATCGATGTTTCGTTTGAAGTAATTTGCCTATGGCGGATAGAAAGTAAAAGGTACGCAGTTTTTTTTTTGTTTCCTGTCCATCCAAAGTCTCTACACAAATTGCTACATTTCCACAATTCAAGACCACATACCTGTAATAATCGTCCTTGCAGTATATGTTGCCGTGGCGGGCGAAGCAAGTAAGTTCAGAGTCAAGAGGTATCTTGCACTCACAACACTGCAGACACCCGAGATGCCACTGACGGTCGACAGCCAGAAGGTAGAAACGGTCTTGGATCCTGGTGTGACAGCCGGCACAGAGCGCGAGACCCGGGGACAGAGGCTCAGCGTGCTCCTTCAGCATTCCTTCATCCCCGCCCCAGCACCACCTCAGCACCAGCTCAGCACATCACTGTCGTCTGTAACATATCATGACACATGACTATAGATCCTGGTGTGACAGCCGGCACAGAGCACGAGATCCAGGGACAGAGGCTCAGCGTGCTCCTTCAGCATTCCTTCATCCCCGCCCCAGCACCACCTCAGCACCAGCTCAGCACATCACTGTCGTCTGTAACATAACATGACATATACTGTAACTATAGATCCTGGTGTGACAGCCGGCACAGAGCGCGAGACCCGGGGACAGAGGCTCAGCGTGCTCCTTCAGCATTCCTTCATCCCCGCCCCAGCACCACCTCAGCACCAGCTCAGCACATCACTGTCGTCTGCAACAGAACATGTCACATGACTATAGATCCTGGTGTGACAGCCGGCACAGAGCACGAGACCCAGGGACAGAGGCTCAGCGTGCTCCTTCAGCATTCCTTCATCCCCGCCCCAGCACCACCTCAGCACCAGCTCAGCACATCACTGTTGTCTGTAACAGATCATGACACATGACTATAGATCCTGGTGTGACAGCCAGTACAGAGCGCGAGACCCGGGGACAGAGGCTCAGCGTGCTCCTTCAGCATTCCTTCATCCCCGCCCCAGCACCAGCTCAGCACCAGCTCAGCACATCACTGTCGTCTGTAACAGATCATGACACATGACTATAGATCCTGGTGTGACAGCCAGTACAGAGCGCGAGACCCGGGGACAGAGGCTCAGCGTGCTCCTTCAGCATTCCTTCATCCCCGCCCCAGCACCAGCTCAGCACCAGCTCAGCACATCACTGTCGTCTGTAACAGATCATGACACATGACTATAGATCCTGGTGTGACAGCCGGCACAGAGCGCGAGACCCGGGGACAGAGGCTCAGCGTGCTCCTTCAGCATTCCTTCATCCCCGCCCCAGCACCATCTCAGCACCAGCTCAGCACATCACTCTCGTCTGCAACAGATCATGTCACATGACTATAGATCCTGGTGTGACAGCCGGCGCAGAGCACGAGACCCGGGGACAGAGGCTCAGCGTGCTCCTTCAGCATTCCTTCATCCCCGCCCCAGCACCAGCTCAGCACATCACTGTCGTCTGTAACAGAACATGACACATGAATATAGATCCTGGTGTGACAGCCGGCACAGAGCACGAGACCCGGGGACAGAGGCTCAGCGTGCTCCTTCAGCATTCCTTCATCCCCGCCCCAGCACCACCTCAGCACCAGCTCAGCACATCACTGTCGTCTGCAACAGATCATGACACATGACTATAGATCCTGGTGTGACAGCCGGCACAGAGCGCGAGACCCGGGGACAGAGGCTCAGCGTGCTCCTTCAGCATTCCTTCATCCCCGCCCCAGCACCACCTCAGCACCAGCTCAGCACATCACTGTCGTCTGCAACAGAACAAGACATATAACTATAGATCCTGGTGTGACAGCCGGCACAGAGCGCGAGACCCGGGGACAGAGGCTCAGCGTGCTCCTTCAGCATTCCTTCATCCCCGCCCCAACACCACCTCAGCACCAGCTCAGCACATCACTGTCGTCTGCAACAGAACAAGACATATGATTATAGATCCTGGTGTGACAGCCGGCACAGAGCGCGAGACCCGGGGACAGAGGCTCAGCGTGCTCCTTCAGCATTCCTTCATCCCCGCCCCAGCACCACCTCAGCACCAGCTCAGCACATCACTGTCGTCTGCAACAGAACATATCACATAACTACAGATCCTAGTGTGACAGCAAGCACAGAGCGTGAGACCCGGGGACAGAGACTCGAGCTGCTCCTTCAGCATTGCAACAGAACATATCACATGACTTATAGATACTGTTGTGATACTGCAATAAAATTAGTTCCCAAAGCTTTAATGGCAGTATTGTTCTAACCACCTTCGAATTGTCAAACCACTTCTACTGGGACTGCTATGAGCTCCTTCTGACGTATTCAATGCCATCCTATCCCCCATGGACTTTAAATATATTACCACAAAGAGAGTAGGTAATGTCGTGTGCCACAGAAAAAGTGCCTTTAAAACATTTTGTTGAAGTGCAGACTGACGTCACGCAGTAGCTGAGAGCTGAGCCTGTCGTAGGAATCAGAAAGTTCAGGAATCAGATTTGACCCTGAGAAAACTCATCATTTTTATGACGGTTCAATCTGGATCCAGCTGTACTTGGTCTTGGCTAAAGAGCAAGTTGGTCTTTTTCGGTAATAAAGCTTATATGATTATAATCATGTAATATAATATGATCTTTATCAGTAATGAATCTTTCATATCATTCATTCAATACACATCCTTCACTCATTTTGACGCTCCTGGTGTGATCATACCTAAAAACACATGCAAAGTAGTAATTCAGATAAACGTAACTGTGTCATCTTATTTGGCACGCATCAATACATCTCGTAGAGACCATAAAGCGTTGACTATCGATGCGCGGAGTTACGAGGGATGCAGCCTTGTTACATTCTAATACCTAATTAACGTGAACGTGTTCAGTTGGCGACACTGGATGGTGTTTTCGTCCGCTACAGTTGGCAACGCTATGGTAATGGTACTCTACCAGTTTCGCACTTTAATGGGGCCAGTTTATCGTCCCGATTGATTTATCGTACGGTGACAATTAGCCATCCGAATGCCGATTTCATTCATGAATTGCTCGCGTTGTGTTTTATGTCGCGTTTACGGTTCGTTCGTTCATTCATTGAACCGATCCATCCTGAGCCAGTGTCGCCAGCCAATGGGTAATTAGAAATTCCCGGATTGGCGCCGTGCAATGTGCAATGTGCAAGCTGGTTACTGATTTGCAATCGGGTCTCGCCGAGAAATTATCATCGGTTGATGTGGTTGTGATCGAAATTACTCAAGTGTTGCTGCTTTTCGTTTACTTTCAACAAATAAACCCTGGGTGATATTACTGCTAGAAACTCATTGAACATCATCTGCAAGCATCATTGAATACATCAACTTTATCTGTGATTGAAGCATAATTAAGAAACTTTTTTTGTGATCGCTTTTTACTAATAATGAATTCTTATTTGTCATTAAACGTATTTTGGATAAGTCTCTAAAACTTAAATAAATCTCGTGTTTATGTTTCAAAAGAGTAGGTAGGATAATAATAAGTAAACTAGTTCAATTTCTTCAATTACCAATTAAATTTATTTGCTTGCGCTAACCAGCCAATATCCTTCATCATGAATGTCGTTGCTTAAACTATTTTAGGTACATAATAAGCTCCTAAACTTTAGTGAAGTTTTTCTAAAACTATGTTACTCAGCTAACCAATGCTTTACAATTAATTTATATATTCCTTTGCAAATAATACTTTCTGTCTTTATAAAGGACCGTATTTACCAGCAAAAGATAAGAATACTAATTAATATCAACAACGAGATTGATGAGACTGCGTCAATTTTGTATGATATCAAATTTTCTATAAGCTATACAGCCTACATCTGACCTGTTCTGATATTCAGATAAATACTATTTTTTTTTCAACGTTCTTAGCTACATTTAAGTAGCCATTCCCCTAACTAAACGGAACTACGACATTCTCCACTCAATTAATTATCCATCCCACCTTTATAACACGTTAGAGAGCTACTAAGTCCACAAAACGCCATTAAGTACTAAAGACCATCACTGGATTCTAGCTCACATTCTACCATAAAACTTCGAAAACAAAACCAAAGGGAGGAATGTAAGCCATAAAATAACAGGACATTAGAGACCCTGAAGCCGTCCTGGGCTATGAAATCGTCAGACAGGCCCTTCTCAATTAATTAGAGATGCCGTTGAAAGTGATTTTATACAGCGGAAAGTGAATAAGCCGGCTACGACGAGGTTTAGATTTCAAAAAATATCTAAGAGAACGTAAATATTATTCATTGTTTACCTTCTGAGCATAATATAAAGCAGATTGTAAGTCTACGACACATTACGTAATTTTAAATGACAACAATGTAATCACGTAAATTTAACAGCTGATTTAATTGTAACGATGTCCCAAAAAGAATGGATCAAATCTACAGCTTAACATACATTTTACCAAGGGTTGTTGAAAAGCCAACTATGGCTAATTTTAAAGCTTGCGACTTCAATTTTTTTTAGTAACCTTCAACAGTAATCAGCTGTTCCATTGTTGATGGCAGGTTTGAATTTACAAAACATTTAGTTACAATATGGAAGTGCACTTGAAAGCACAGAATGGTTCATAGAGACGAAATATGTTGTGTGATTTTTCCCTATGGGTTTGTGAAAAGTTAAATGTATCTGTCGCTCGCCGATCTCGAACACGGATGAACTTAGAGCAAAGATAAGGGAAGCCTTTTGAAAATATTTAATGAAATGTGCCACAATGTGTGGTCAGAGCTGGAATAATACTATTATACTATTATAAAATTGAGGTGGTGTCCGTCTGTATGTATGTCTGTCTGGGTGGCTGTCACGACTAAAATACTGAACCAATACAGTCAAAATTAAGCACAAAGATGGTCTTCATAGGAATGTCGTTCCTTTCGGGCTACGCCCCTTTGGACGTCCAAAGTTTTGATGTGAGGTTTACAAAAGTAAATATAAATTGGTCTCCATGGTAGCATGTGAACACTCACTTGACTTTCTTAGATCAAGTAACGGAGAACATGTAGGAGGTTAGGCAGTGCAACCATGGTAGGAAAAAACTTAAGAAGGAAAAAATTGTATGTAAAGTTAAATGTTTATATTAAATAATAAAGTGTTTATGCCAAATTACTTTTGATTCATTCTTTTAAGGACACCCTGTACATCAAGTAAGTAGCTCTTTTAGTCAAGCGATTAAGTAATATTAGAAAATAAACCATTGTAGTATTTGATATATTAATTACTTTAAATAATAACAGTGGACCTCATCCTCCTATAGTAAAATCTAGTAGTCTGTGTTGATGTGTGTATTCATTTGATTACGTTTGAGTGCACTTATATAAACTAAACGGGTTTTTCTCAGATGATATGGTTCACAATGTTAAACCACTTGGTTAAAAGTTAACAAAATAATTTGCAATTGACGGTGTACTCTTTGTTGGAAGGTAAATTCAACTAAGTTCATTTTTATTCTAAAACTTAGATTTATGGAATTGCCAGAGTCTAACTCTATCCACAACCCGTATTTGTAAAAGATAGTAACTTAACCAACAAAAAAACGGGGCGTTGGGGTGTTGGCGACAACGATGCATACAGATATAAAATGTTGACAAGCGTAGCTCAGATATTTAGGAATAAAATTACTGCTTTGATATTGAATGCGTTGATGGATTTTATAATCCATCGTAAAAACAGTGACATAGTCGAGGGACAAATTTCACGCAGCAAACGAATATTAAACAATGGCTCCAAGTAAACCATGAGTACAATAGTACAATGTGATGAACGAAAGTAGAATTCCATCTAGTAAAACAATGTTGTTTGTTCAATAAACCTCTGGTAAGGAATTGGCTATCAAAGTTGTTTTTCTCCTTATTTTTCATACTTAGGTAGTTGATAGGGTCGTTGAAGAAAATATAGTTTACAACAAGAAGCCCTTTTGGATTAGCTTATATCATTAATAAGTTTGAATTTAGAAAAAACTATATTTTGTTTGCAGTACCACATATACAGTAATTTTCTGACTCCAATTTTCATTCTTCCAACATTTTACGAGTTTTGTTGTTATAGCGTAAAAAGTACGATCTTGAACTGTCCAAAGCTAGAATAATGCTTCAGTGAAAAAAAATTAGTAGTTGTAATAAATCTACTGGTGTTGAGTGTATCGGCTATTAGCAACAATGCAACAATGTAGAAGTCAGCTGATCAACGGTGAACAGTAACAGGGGTTTTCAAAGCAAATATTACTATTACTCAAAGGACCAATCCCCTAGCTTGTTATTGAGCGTAATATCATCGACTTTCATACACTTATTCTACAGTATGTAGGATTACATTTGAAGAAGTTAATTTTCGACTGAAGGGAATTAAAATTACAGTACATAACCTTTACTCTTTTGTTATAGTACCAAAAGACAAGACACACTTTATACTTTTATCGGTTATTTTGTGGTTTTAATTATTTTAATTTGTCCAAGCAAGAGAGGAATACTGTAGTAGACCTCAAAACACACTCATCATGCCAGACAGAGACATTTTAAACGTTGGCTTCAAGATGTAACATATTGCGTTGGCTTTACCTAATCCATAAGGACGGTAAATTTATAAGGGTGATATTTGGTCTACGCATTCGTTTTGAACACTGCAAGTCCGCAGTATGTTAATAATTTTGAAGACTGTGTTTGTATGTATTTCATGATGGTGACGTTCAGGATGTTCTGAGGTCGACTAAATGTTTACCTTATATTTACGGGGGGATTTAAACGTATCGTGTTTCACAATGTTGTTAAAATAATAGGAGAAAATACATGATGTCTACCTTTATTTAATGGTTTAGTTTTAAAATACGATATTTTGAAAGTTCGTTAAAAGATAAGAAGCAACTCTTACAAACCAAAACTCCCTCTACATAATCATTCATTAATCGTTTTTATCTGATACTTAAAGGTGAAAAACGTAGGTTTAATCGGCGCTACTATACAACAAATTGGAATTTCAAACTAACAAAAATATGATTCTAAGTTCTAAATGTATGGCATAAATTATTTAATTTTACTATTTATTTACACGCAATTTATGAAATATTAAAAATGATCTACTACGCACGTGATTTATTGTTACTGTAGCGTTACGATCGTATACACAGTGGTCAGTGCTTCGTATTTTAACACTGGCTGAGACCACCTATCAGAACCATTATTACTGAAAGCTCAATAATCAATGACAGCTGGGTCCAGATTTGAACCATCAACCTCTCCATTGCTACATTGTAGACACGCTCATTTAACACTCAACAATGTAAACTGTTTACTTATCATCAAGTTCCAACTGCAAGACCAGGCTTCCGTAACTGAGACCCAAACTATTTATAAGTTAGTACTAAATAGATGGAAACGTGAAATAAATTTTGTATTAAAGTATTTTTTAATTGTTGTTTATGAAGATTTTGCCAGCTCTGATTAAGTTTATTGCAACATTTCTGAAAATATGTATTAATTATAAAAGACAAATTTATCTTCACATATTTTAAGTATGGGCCCAGGGCGGAAATAGTTATGTTTTCCATCGCTGTAGTTTGGGTTAAGACAGTAAATCTGTTTAGGGACAATTTGATAGCGATGTAGAGCTTATTATCTTATTGTTAGAAGTTCTCTCTGATTACTATGTTCTGCCTGCCTTTTGTGCACAAATCATATGTTTTATTATATTGTTAATACTCTATTTACCTTTTTGTTTACTTTTTGTCAGTTCTTTGAAAATCATGTTCATTAAACCATCTCTTGAATTTTATCTTTTTTATTGTATCAATTTTACTATCTATCATTAACACTTATCAATATAGAAAAATCCAAGTTACAAAGACAATTTTCTATTTCAACTTATGGCAAATATATTAACACACTATACCCTTATTGTTCTTAAAAACGCGTGGCACGTTGAGCATAGCTAGTCTCAAATGAAAACTGTTATAAAGATGATATAAAGGCCTCCAAATCTACCAAACATGTTTTAGTTTAGTTCGTGAAATAGTATTACTATTAAGCAAAATTTAATAATTTCCATTACTAAAATGATCAATTTTATCAAAAAATTTTGTGATATCTCATACTGAAAAATGTGGACGTTTAAAGTTAGATTCATATATATTATACCTAAACGTTGGAAATCCAAACTACCGTATTGTAAAGCTGTGCAATAGAAATCACCTAATGTATCATCAATATCCCTTTTAATTAAAATTAATGAATTAATAATATAAATATTGAAGACAATCGAATAATCATACATTCAAATTTATTTTAAATCACCGCAGAACCGAAACACTTAACCATTTAATTGCTTAAACCATTGAAACCCTCTTATAAACAATAAATCTTCCCGAAGAAACCAATTACTGAAGCGATTAAAATATTAAAATCCACTCGTGAGCCCCAGGTAAAACCAATCAATTGCCTACCTTTCATTTAATCCGGCGCGAAATCCACCACCACTGGAATAATACCACTCGACTAACTCATTACAGATACAATACAAATAACTCGGACCGGAATCTGGAAAAAGGAAGTGAAAGAACGGAGCCTTCAAACTCGCTGAGATTTAAATAAAAATTCAATGGAAGCTAAACGTAGGTGGAAGATCGGTGATCGGCGCGCCGCGGTGCGGACGAGCAGTGAAGCAGGTGGAGCATGCGCGTGTGTGAGAGGCCACGCCCCCCTACCCCGCCCCCTCGGCCGCGCATGCTCATGCGTGTAAGTGATCAATATGCATAGCTACTGGCTGTGGCTGTTGGCTGTTGGCTGTAGACACATCGGAGCTGGGACGGCGTTGGGGTGTTAGCGACAACGATGCATATCTTAGATATAAAATGTTGACAAGCGTAGCTCAGATATTTAGGAATTAAATCACTGCTTTGATATTGAATGCGTAAAAGCTGCATACCTAAATGCCACAAGGGTGGTCACCATGTAATCAGGAGGTTTTGGTTCGAACCTGTGAAAAGTCAGTATCTTATTGATGGTTCAAAACTTGACCCAACTGTTCTTGATCATTGTGAGTTTAATAATTGAACTTGGTTAATGAAGCTGGTGATCTTAGTAATGAAACTATCATCATCTCATTCATTCAAGACTCATACTTTAGCCTAATCATCTTCACCTTAAAATACCCAGACTGGCGTGTGTTGGCGTTGTATAAATAAAATCTATTGCAAAGAAATCAGTAAAGTAATCAACTTATCTTTAAGGAGCCACAATCTGCTTTAATGAGAAACAAATAGTAAATAAGCGTACTCCAATAGTTTGGGGTTAAAACGCTAGTTAAAATGGAATGTGTAAATATGTAATTTGTATTTAGCTGTAAATTTTATTATAAAATAATGCAACCTAGATAAGGTTGCCGTCACCAAAAGTTAAGCGAAATGGGGACGCATATACTTGCGTAGAACTAGGGGCCTCATACGGGAAATTAAAATGATTTGTCTATAATTAAAATCAAATTTCATTTTTTCACACATTTATAATGTAGTAATCGAGATTTCATTCTCACAGAATCTATTACAAATTGTGTTTGACTGAATAAAAGTATATATGACAAATAAAATTTTAGTATTCTTGTTACAGTTATAAAACATTGGTTGGAGTGAATAAAACTAGTATATTCTCATTAGTATTTTCTAACTAGTTTTAGCTAATTCTCAAAACTAGGTGAATAAGAATTTGCTAAAACTAGTTAGAATATACTTGGGTCATTTGGCAAATACTAGTATATTCTAACAGGTTAGAGTAAACTAGGCCTAGAAAATACTAAACAAAATACAAACTTTCAATTCTGAACATATCACCCGCCTTGGTGCCCTTTGTTTTCACACACTACACAGGAATACCAGTACCTCAGTCTAGCTTTATCTGTCTGCAAGTGAATATTACCCTCCATGTACTAACGTTGATCGGGCATTGCTGGTAAAAATCGTTAAAAAATAGTTATATATTGTCTTGGATAAATACAAAATGCAAACAAAAACTAAAGCCTTGTCCTTATTAACAAACAAGTTTTGCTAATAACAATGTATTAGGAAAGGTTATTACTAGCACAAGTGAAAAAAACTCATAAATAATAATAAAACTGTTTGAAAAAGAAGACGGATATGAAAGCTACGGGAAACAAAGCCATCAAGCCGAAAGACTGGGAAAATGAATTTCTAGATATGAATCAGGAAGAAAAGACGTGTTTAGTAAAGTTACCGGTTCCATTTCAGTGGGAATTAAGAGACACGCACAAAATGAAGGAGACCCACTCTAAGGACCTTCTGTTTCCTTCACTGGTGAATTGGAGGGGCTCAAAGAAAAATTTTAAATGAGGAAAACAAAAGAAAAACTAATATAAAACAGATGAAACCAAAGATCACTTGCGTAACTTCAACGTTTAGTACTGCTACAGCAGTTTCAAAAATTCACTTGTTGTAAAATCTATGTTTTCACTAGTAAAACGCATAAGCTGCTTTACATAATATGTAAAGTAAACTATATAGAACTAAATAGAAAAACGCACTGTGATAGCCGTGAGTTAGATGTAGATCTACATCTAACTCACGGCTATCACAGTGCGTTTTTCTATCATAAACATAGCCAAGACTGAATGAAAACCCTACTTTGGCCTCCGTCACTAGAAAGCTAGCCTGCCTACCCCTAGCTTAAAAATCTTTAAGAATATACTAACCTTGGCTAGTAAAAACTAGCGTTTATTCACCCACAAAGGTTAGAATATTCTAGTCATTTGGTGATCTTAGAATTTACTAGGGGTAGTATATTCTGACTATTTTTATTCACCTAGAACTTAGAATATACTTGAAATCAGCTTAGTTTAAGCAAATACTAGTTTTTATTCACACCACCCATTGTTACAGTATAAGGTTGCTTACGTCAGACAAACAAGAATAACAGATTTACGTACATGAACACACAAGCACAAGATGAAATAAAACTGCATTATTATTTTCAATTTTAACATACAACTTATATGAAAATGTAAAATTTATTTTAGTGATTTTCGAAATATGAAACTATTTCGATAGTCATTGCAATACTACCAAGTCCGATGAAAATTAAAACAAGAATCAAAAGCCAAATAATCAAGTCATATAACAACCTTTTCACTGAGAGTAGACGGAGTGGACTAGTCATCCATTCCCACCATATAGCAAAGTTTAAAGGATGATTTGTGTATTTATTGTTAGTGAAATATAAATTGACGATGTTTTTTTTCAAAGTATTTTATAGTGAACGCTTTACAGACTTTTACACTTACTATAACAACACAAGCACTGTTTAATAAATAGTGTTGATCGGGTTTTTTATTAATGAATTGAGTTTGAAAAATGAAAGAAACCAAGAAATAATCAGCAAACATAAAAAAGTACTCTACATTTATTGAACATAAACAGAAACTTAGGCTTCTCAAAACTGTGTTCAACTGATCTATAAGCATACCAAATTCTAAAATAAGGGAGGGCATGCAAAATCGATTAAAATACACATAAACCCACTTTATGCGCTGAAAAAAAAACTATCAAAACCTATTTTATACCATTAAAATTTCCATAAACGAAAATATGTAATGTGTTATGTACATTTAGAGTATGAAATATAAAAATAAAAATGCCAATGGAGAACTCCGTTATATAGTTTAATGTAATAATAGATCAATCGAAAACATAGTTTATTGGACATGTTTGTTTTAGGTACCTACCTATTAAAACAATTTCTTCTGTAGAAAAATGAAAGCATCATGATTTATATTTTATGTATAACTTTTTAATGCTTTTCCCGAGGACATTTTTTACTATATAAACCAGATTTTGACATCTTACGTTAAACCTGAAAATGATTTTGACCAGACACAAAAAAACTAAAATATACTGTATACTGCAGGTCTCGTTGTAAGTTTGGCCAAGAAATCTAGAAATCTGTATAATTTGACTGAAGCATCGTTGAACGGCATAGCGTTTATCAATAGATTATACCATGAATACACAAACTTGGGAATACTAAATAAAACGGGATCAATATTTTTACAAATATAGTATTTTAAATATCGAAAAGACTTTCCTTAAAATAAACATAGTCAATGAGAGTAATCCTTCAACCAAGGAATAACATAGACGGTTATTCCTTGGTATGTTGTTCCTTGGTCCCTGGGATAACCATCCCTACTATTTGGAAGATACACAAATATAAATTAACCATAAAAGAAGCTTTATCATTTCCAGTATCCAGCAGGACGTAAACTCACCCACCTCCATAACTCGATCCATCTTTAACCCTGTTCTGGATTTCTCCCTCCATAAATGTAGCAGACACCCCGTTCTAGCTTTCTCTCTATAAAAGTCTGTGATATTTGAATTTCAAAATGGAAGATTTATAGGTCTAGACAAAAGGAAGACGAGATGCGGCTTCGCATACACAAGTACCGGGCATTCAATGCAGAATCAATTCATTGTTCGTAGCCTGGCGAGTGGCGGCACTGGCAGTACAGTAGTCTGTAGTCAACGATCAGGGATAAGGCTACATGGCGACGGGATAGGCGGTCTACATGTCAAAGAATTATCATTTCAGCTACAGTTTTCTATCCCAGACTAAGCTGTCTCTATAATGTAGTTTTTTGTCTAAACAAATTATTGTGATGCTTGAACTACTGTTTCACAACAATACACTTTTGGATACTGAAGTAGTCATAAATATATGTATCACCTGTGTACCATTTTATTTTATTCAAAAGGTCGTAGTTGAGTGAACCACTCACAGAGTTCGAAACAGTCTAAAATTATATTTCCCTCTTAGCTTTTTATTTTGGGCTAGTTGATGTAGATACACGTTGCAACTTACATGAAGCTAGAGTTTCATAAAATAAGTTGTCTTTTCAGAATCGCTTAGTTAAAAAGTTGGCATATTCAAATAATATAAGAGATCAGTTATTGTAATCAGCTTACTCTTGGTGGTGGCTTAATTTCACCGCACTCATTTTTATAAGAAAACAATGAAGTACAGTATCTAGTTCTATCCATAGTCTAAGGTACATATTTATTCGTTAAAAAACTAAGTGAGCATATTTTTATAAGTTCAAGAGTGTATTAGATACCAAAATAGATTTAGATTAAAAGACTATTGTGAATATTTCCCATAACTGATTATTAAACTACAAGTTTCACGACGTTGCGAGTTTGGAATATAACTGTCTTCAGCTCGGAAAAAAATCAAACCCACAATAACAATAACTAAACACAATATTACCATTGACTTTATACCAACTCAATGAACATTAGACAATGGCTTTAAATGTATCAAAATTTGTTGGGGCAATTCATTTTATACTGACAAAAATAAAACGATACTTTTTTGCACAATAGGTTATACTAAATTAATTAAGTTGATGGTTGAAAATTGAATGATTGAATGATAATATTTACTCCTTATTTATGTGTTTTTTCAACAAAAACTTTAAGAGTTTGACAATACATATACTCTAGTTGTTATTTAATTTCTAAAATTCAATACTAGGATACATAAATTTATCGAAAAATCATTGATTAATGCCATTTCTGTTTCTATATCAATACAAGTTACGCCCTTCATACAAAGAATTCCAAAAAGTATAAATTCAATATAATAAGTAATTATAGTAATAATAATAAACAATTCATCAACTATTATGAACATGTTATGAATAGTATGATTTTTAACAGTCAAGAACCCCTTATCAAATCAAAATACCTTACAAAATTTTCAAAATAATTTTTAAGGTCCTGAGGATGAGTACACTAATTAACGGTTCGAACACAATGTGTTTGGCTACTGAAACTGTCAAGAGATATTTTTTTCTTTCGAAGACTACGGGTTTCCAACCTCGAGTTTAATCGTTTTTACTGCCTCGGCATTCGACTTAAAACATATAAAAATAGTATTACTTAATAGAAATTCAATTATTTAAATCTTAAACCGATATAATGTGCCTTTCATTTCAACTGCTCAACATAAAACGGCTAACTCTTTATTGAACCCACAGATGGTCCCAAACCGAAACTTATGATTAACCCTAAATGCAAAACCGGCCATAAAATATGTCCGTGAGTGTGGAATCCACGATTTCTACACTAATTTAATTAATTATGCATAATTTTACGTCAAAGCTCACTCGGACGGATGCTAATCCTAATTAACACGGAGTTAACTCTTTACGAGGTAACTGTAAGGCAATAAAAGACAATGTCGTTTTAGGGAACCCATTACCCAGGGCTAGATAAGGGCCGTTAACGCGTTTCCCAATTTCGCCCTCTTGTACGTAAAATCGTAAAGGTTTATGTGGTATGACCGTAATAACTTTCAATTAAGTAGGGCGAACGGTCATTATCGGGCGTTACCGATCGTTCGGACGGTTTTACCCCAAAACAGGCATGTGTCGAATATGCATTATTCATAGAGTAATTGCTGAGTCTTATCGATATTGGGCGTGAAGAAGCTCGGTGGCTATGTGACGAAAGTCGGACCTAGGGACGGAGGATTTTAGACAAGTTAGGGTAAATAGTCTGGCATTGAGGAAAATGAACTGGAAATTAAGGTGAAATAAAATGGGCTATTGACATAAATGGTAGATCTATTATCCTATGGGTCTGATAAATATGGAACTAAATAGCAACAACGTAGTAGCTACTACGAGAAGGTCATACATTACTATACATCGTATGGCTTTTTATGTCGGGAGTTCTCCAATACGTGGAAAGTTCTTTCAAATAGGTTTTTAGAGTGGTTTTCTTTATATGTAGCACCGGAAAATCAGTGCTAATCCTAAAGGTGATTGGACGGATTTTAACTCGGGACTTTGATCCGCGCTCAGATCACTAGACACTAGAAAATATATGAACATGCTTTAATTGGTAACATAAAAATTAAAAGGCTGTTTGAACAAAGGAATGAGAATATAATTAAAGTAAAGAAATACGATACCGGTGAGGGTACAATCACAACAGTTAATAATTTATGTGTGAGAGAATACCCTGAGGAAGTAGGTATAATAAATCTACTCATAAATCGTAGTCTACGCTGTTTTTTATGTGACATTTTGTATTAAATATAAAAAAAAATCTTTAAGGCAAAGCGACCATATTCCTCAATTTGTGTGTGGATGTTCTGGGGATGAACCCACTCCTCTTATACCGAAGGCTGATTTGATACTCTACTAAATTAACACGTGGTTAGCAACACACCATGAGACCTGAGATAGTCCTGATTGTTTCAGAATCATCGAAAACCGCTCTCACCTCCCTGAGTAAGTCTACAAACACTCCATTTGATCGTTTCCTTTTGTAAATGACTAGCGCTCGCAAATGTCTAGTTATCGCAAACGGTTATCAAACGCATCAAACAGCGATGTTTGAAAACAAATCCAGTGTATTTGATACATAAGCTGGGGTGGTGCAGAGACTTACTCGAGGGGTGACGGGCCTAAAGCTGCTTTGACTTTGACTTTGTCATGGCAAAAGCGTCTCGCATGTCATTATTACAAAAGCTCTTCAATACGTTTAAACCCTCGCTTTTCTCTTTACAGGAAACGTAAATCATATCGAATCTCCTAGGTAGTATGCGCGTCCTTTGTAAAATGTGTAACTTGAAGATAATCAAAAAAATTAGTTTATCGATAGCAGCAGTTGCTTCGAGACTGGCGAAGAAACTTGATTTTGCTATTCTTAGACTTTAGGTTGTTTGAAATTAATAATCGATCGATGTTAGTCTCTGTGGGTGGTATATTTTACTTGAGTGCTTAATTATCTTACATTTAAACGATATATTTAGACTACTGTAGATCTTTTAAATAAGTTCCAAATGACTACCAAGGTATCCATAACCCTAACTTTTGGAAGAAGATATTTCTCATTTTTTGTAAAACGGAAGGTTTACGATGCGACGTTTTTATGACATTAGGTGGTTTGTTTTGTAAGATGAGTTAAATTATTTGCAAGGGGTTAAAAACTGTTCCAGAATACCAAAACCTTTCTTTGTGTTCAGTTTATTTAATTTAATGCAGATCTTCTTAGTCTGAACGACTTCGATCGTGTAACAAGGAGTTTAATATTTTTTTTATGTAATTGAGTAGGCATGTCCCTATTTGTAATACGGAAGTGTCTTTTTCGCAATAATCCAACACATCCATCACAAAAACCTCAAGTTTTGACATGCACTCCGTGTACATTTCGAAACTTTCCCCCTCAAATCTTAGGTCGGAAAGTCGCACCTGTCATCCCGTAACACCGACATGGCGCAACCAAAGAAGAACTTTCCATTTTGCACGGCCAATAAAAAGCGGTCGGACTGTTGATGGAAGTGGACGTCTCGACAGGCGGCAAAGGCAGGGAAAGTGGGAGTGACAATCGCTCAGCAATGCCGTCTAGAAAGCAATCATCTGTATGCGAGGACCGCCTCGGCCGAATTAATAACAATTACAGTGCGTGCAGGACTCGCGACGCGATCGTGGCGAAGTCTGCTGGAACCTGATCCTGCAACTCCTTCCTTGGACGATCCTGCCGCAACCTTCTGCGGCTGAGGATGTTCATGGGAAGACTTTGTAACTGGTGAGGATCATATGAAAAAATAGTTGGAAAACGTGTAAGGATTTCTTCTTTAACAATGTATTGAGAAAGAAAAAGAAAAATGTAACTAAGTTGAATGATTAATTCATGCGAAATTGGAATTGAAGTGTAAGATTTTTGTTATTTTCGACTTAAACATAGACCACCACTTCAAATTTCATTGAATTTCAAATTTCATTTCATATTTGAGGTGAGTTATTCCAGGAATTCACGATTAGAAAATATTGTGTGACACGTATTAGAACTTGTAAATAAATGAAAATACTACTATAATTACAACAGCGTGTGGTATACTTATGCCATCAAACCTCAAAGTTGCTGATTTGATTCCAAGCCGGCTCGATTCTGGTCTCATGTGCTATTTGTCATTGAGCTATCATGTAAAAAACTAAACATTTATCAACACACACAAACCTAAAACATTTATCAAGTTTTGAACTGTATTCAATTGTTGATACAGTTATGCATTTTTTTTGTTCAGGTCGCTAATTAGTGATGCTAACTAAATAAAGAGCGTTGAAAATTGTAAAAGGAGTTTGAGTTGCGTTTTGTCGTTGCATCGTAAAATCGTAAATAAGATTTTGCTAAAACCCTCAAGTTGTCAGGTAACACTTTGAAAGACTGGGAATTAACGTATACCTTTGACTTATACATTGTACTCATGTTATGGCTTTAAACATTAGGCTACGGTTCCACAACAACCCCTCAAATGTGTTTTTTTTTTTAGGGGATCGAATCGGTACCTCACGCATGGAAGTTCAAGCTGCACACCACTTGGATAGCAATACTCTCTAATTAACCAAATACTGGTTATGATCCCAAATTGAAAGTATCTGATCACGTCACAGTTTAGAAACAAATCTTTGCAAAGCTCGAAGTTGAGAGGTGACATTTAAAATGAATGGGGACTTACTCAAACATATGTTTTGGCGCTACATTTTGGGCCCTGGCCGCTTTTGAGTCGCCGCTGCCTCTGTTCTGGGCGGGTCGGACTGCAGCACGTGCCCTGCGGTGCTCTTGACATCGGAGCTTCTGGGGATCAATTTAAACAAACATTAAAGACACCAGGGTCACACCCCGCCACCCTGCCCTGGCGTCATGGTCAGACGCTGCCCTGAGCTGGAAATAGGCCATCCAACACCATCCGGGGTTGTTTCAGGGGTTTAAAACTGAGGTTATGTTCAGGTATATGAAAAGACATATTTTGAATTTACGAAAGCGTAAGTTACCTGGCATCATGGCTAGATCCTGGAGATGGAAATAAGCAATCCAACACCACCCGGGATTGGTTTTGTCACTGAGGTATTGATCATCTTATGGAAAGAGGCATTAGCTGGGAATGTCAGCATAATAATGCAAATATTATTTGGAACTACGGAAGGCTCTAACGACACTAACTAATGTCAAAAGGGTTTGAAACTTACCACAGTTTTCTTTATCATTGGGTTGTCAATAAATTGTCCTAGCTTGCTTAAAAATAACTGGAGTAGATTTTTCATGTCAAACTGGATATGTATAGTAATGAAGAGTGGTTAATTGGAAGAGTAAGGTATATAAGAAATTTTGAAAACAAACAAAAATTATAAGCAAAGTCACTGCAGAACATATCAGTTGAGTATTAGGTCAGCTCGTGAATGAGGATGAACCAACAATCAAAAAGTCATAATTAGTAAATTAAGTACAAACGCTTTTGCCAGTGATAGGTATCATGTTGGTGGCCCATAAGAATTTCAAAATTAGCTACATTAACTTAGACTGTTAAAATTGTGACTATAACCAACATCCTTATCCTGATTTTTCATGCAGATTTAATATTGGATGGTTCGTAGTCATATTTTGGACTGGATTGATACAAGTTCGAATCAATTGAAGCTTCTACAAGAATCTCACTCCTCGTCCTTCTCCGATCTTCTGGTCGTTTCGAATACGGCCATCGCCAAATATGGGGAAAGGAAACAATTGACTCCAAAAAACCAAAACAAATAAAAAGACAGGGAGAATTCCCATTTGACCCAGATACCACGATTGTTCGGGTCCACTTTCTTGCGACTGACGGAATGGCCAAATCAGGAGGCGGCGAAGACTGGTCCACATTACAATACAACGTCACCGTTTCTCTTAATTGTGGGACACCCGGGGTAAAAACCGGTCAGGAGAAGAAAAGTAAACACAGAGAAGAGATAAATCAAAGAGTGTTTAGTGACGAGTGACTGGATGATTGCAGTATGCGGACTTTCCGTAAAAAGGCAAACCAATTAAATTCATCAGGGTGAACAAATTGTTTCCCCAACGAGGGAGATTTTTTGGTGTCACGAGTTTACGCAGGCGCCAATTGTGGATTGAGCTATTCCAGTTTTTAGACTGATTTCAACTTTTTAAACGGATTAGAAAATACTTCTCACGAGTGGTGACAGAGATTGTTGCGCTGGGTTGTTAGGGGAATACTTTGTTTTTGTACAAAATATGGAGGAATTTACCTCATTGTCGTATATCAAGCTGTAGAACGTATAGGAACTTAACAGGAATAAATACTTGAGTAGAAAAAAGCTCTCACCATAATATAATGTATGAAAATAGGTCATGAAAATCAATAGGAACCAATGAAGTACTTCCCAAAAAATTCAAATATTTTTAATAGTGTACTTTGTCCTACATTTAGATGATGGAATCTTACTTTTGGAAGCAAACGCAATGTATGTTTGGTAAAAATAATATATATACATGTTCCAGAATCATAATACAGTATGTCGTGTGAGTTACTATACCCAATAAGCAAAATCATTAAGAATTTATCAAGATAGACATCTTCCAGCTTGGAATAAATTTGTATCCATACAGAATAAATTTAAATGAACCACTTTTACTATATAATACGATGTGCAAGATGCTATAGGTTACAATAAGTTTACTTTTCTGTTTGAATTGGCTGGCTGATATGTTCGACAGAATTATGATTAGCTCTGTCGAAGAATCAATTCAGTTACGTACCTGTACAAAAATTAAGAAATGACCCCTGTATGCTACTACAAATAGACAAAAAAAACCCGTAAGCTAGGCAAAACCCTAAGTTCTTAGGCATTTTAGTATGAGATCACTGGTTTCACCTACCTCAACAAATTTGAACATCTCTATCCAACTGTCGTAATCTATTAACTTGACATTACTTTATAGCGTTTAAACTATGATGTGGCCGCTAGTACTGAACCGTGCAACCCCTGTAGGCTGAGGGTGACAGAGAGGGGACGTCCTGTGACGGGTTGCATTCCTTGTTCAGCTCGCTTTACATCTTAATTTGGCCAAGTCTGTTCAACTTCAAAGGACACGCGCCCCTTCTCGTGTTGTGAAACCAAGCAGACTCCCTTGTAACAACAGGCGCTATCTTGTATCTCGCCTGACTATCGGAGTTGGCAGACGTTGTCACAAGAGAGAAACACTAGGAAAGAAACTTATAGGCTGTTCAATAGTCAATTTAAATTCCACTTCCTGATTGATATGATTCATGCAACGTATGAATAAGAAAAATGATACCATAAGCACATCATTGAGATGTAGAAAAAATATTATTCTGCATGTTTGCACTGTGCATCTATGATGCTGACAGAATGAAATGGTCTTTGAAAGGTGGTGATAAGAAAAGAATCTCAACGGTGGTTCAATAGTGAACCCAGATTCCATTTATTGTTGATATGTTAAGATTTTTTGCGTATGAATGGAAAATAAGATCAGACCAAAAGTTCATCCTTGAGGTACACCATACTCTAAAAAGCTACATGTTCTATAATCCTAAAATGATATTCTGCATGCATACAACAGTATCTTTGATGTTGGTAAAAATGTTTGCTGACAGGCACTGTGTGACAAGACAATGGAGTTAAGTCCAATATAATTTCCAAGGTTAGTGTCACGAAGAGAGTCGGGCTCAATCCTGAAGAGTCGTTACCGTTTTCCCTTCAATGTGTTGGTGTTTCATCCAAATTCCAGCAGTGTAGACACCATACAATTGTGATGTTACACCACAGTTGCACCTTCTGAGAAGCTTGCTGGGGGTGACTCCGGCACCGTCATGTTACCCAGCGGCAGCAAACCTGCGATAACGCGACTCCTCACCTCGCACTTGCCCAGATAACAGTGATAAGGGGTCGTGAGGCTGGGAGGGGAATATCTAAGTGAGCCCCCGTGGAGCCACTATCAGATCTCACCTAATGAGCTGGCTTGGTCTTTGTCCACACTGCTTTATGCATATGGCCCTCCGCACCTACAGCGACAGCGCTTACGTGAGATAAACAAAGTACTCAAACACTGGACGATCGATTTTATATCTGGATTTTGATGTTTTGCATTGCCTTTGTGTATTTATATGGTTATATATTTATTTCTTTAGGTTTCTGTATTGGAGTTGGTAATGGCAAAGTAAATGTGAAAATTTCGTTTCCGTCCTTGATGAGAAATTCTTTTAATGTCGAACTCCAATTGCCAAGCAGGTTTATGAATCGCTCATTGGGCTGAAAAAATATCATCGTAGAGTATTTCAGCAAAAAACATTTTAATCATTATTAAACATGCCGAGTAAATCTTTCGAATAATGTCTTCTCTAACAGAAATATTTTGAATTGTAGGGATTTTGTACAATTTCCCTTAATGCGCTTAGTCGTTAACATAAAGACAATCTTAAACGACTAACTGAGGTTATATCTTAGTACATTATGGTTGGATGCAGCAATGGTTGGACAATGTGTTCAAGATTCACAGTTAGTTTGACAACTAAAAACAGTAAACTGGAAACTTAACAAAACTGATTTTAAACAGAGGTAGAGAACACCATTTCTGTCTTGCATCTAAGATAGAAGAAACACAAAACTGTCTTTAACCATGAACCAAAGACCAACAACTGATATAACTGCAATAACTGTGCTGGGAAAAAAGAGACCCCAAAAAGCTGCGCAGAAAAGATGGAGAGGCTCCCATTTCTATTCAGGAACGGAGGAACAAGAACCAAGTCTCCCAGGTGTCCATTACCAGAGGCTCACGTCTGGGGAACACAGGACCATTTCGCATTTTGGACAGTTCCTTGTTTACAAGCACTATCTGGACCGATCTGCTGCATGTTGAAGCATATCTGAGCCATTTGATACCCTTGTGTCGCTGAGTACAAGAATTGTTCTCACAGTCTTACTGTTTAGAACCACTCTCTGATGATAGTATCTCAATTTTTCAAACACCTGCTTCAGTATCAAAAAAATATGCCCAAAACAATAACTTGCTATCTGTTAAAATTACCACACTATTAATTAAATTTACCTCATAGCATAAGACGAGGAACACACACAAACAATCATAATATATATTTAGAACATATACAGCAATATATTACCCACACATCACCTGCAAGTCATGGAGAACACTTATTGTTATTTTGTCATTATTCTAGCTCAAATCACTTTCTTCGTTTGCAATTTTATTACTAAATATGGTAGATGGGCTCAGGACTACAGACATAGATGTTCATGTTGGTAGCCCTGAGTTGGGCTACCATTGAACTAAATTCTATTCTGAAGAAAATTATCTGTACAATTTTAAATTATTTTTTATTGATAAGTATCATAGGATTGGTAAGTTCACTGCTCGACTGTGGCTAAATATGAAACATAATTTAAAACTTCATGCTTAGTCCGAATTTGAAACCCGTTTAGAATCAAGCCACGATTTCTATTTATTTCAAACCTACCTGTGTGTGCGCTTTCTTACCGCAAAGTTAATCATACATATGTATATTCATTGAAACACCCATTAATATTTATTAAAGCCAAATATTCTTTTGACCACAAACGGAATCCCATCTAAAATCAAACCACCCTTTTCGAAAGGACTGCTGCATCCTAAATTTCCATATAAAACCTGCCGAAAGCAAAAAGCTGCCCCCAGAAGCCGTCTGTCCGCTACCCGCAGACCCTCATTACAATTTGCTAATCAAGAAATTTGGGGAGGCGGCTCAGAATGCCCAATCTCTATGGAAATTGGAAATTTGTGTTATTTATAGAGGGTGTTCCCAACACTCATAAAGCTGTTTAACTATGATTATAAACTGTGTCTTTCAGGATTATGGCACCAAAGTATTTATAAAATAACCTGATCTGGATGAAGATGTTTGAAAATATGACTTGTGTGCTGAAGGCAAGGATCAAAGCTCACTATTCACCAACATAGCTCACTGCTATGTAATAATGCTAATGCTGATGCCTAGGGGTTTGGAACCCATAATAAACTAAGGTTACACCTATCTAGAATCAAAAGGGAAGAAGTTTCTCCGAATTTGAGTACCTCTTTCATTAAAAGGCGTAGATTGTTATTATAACAACTAATTTAGATTTATTTGTCTTGTAATTATCTATATTTAGGTATTAAGATCATGCACTAATGTTTAAAGTCAAATATATGACGACCATAATAGTACCATAATACCATAATAATGCACTTAATATTACATGAATTAGTAACTAACAGGAATCTGACAAATTTAATCACTTTGGGTCTAAACTGTAAAGATTAGTAAACTCAGACTTAACCGAGACACAAACTGGCTCTCAACCTCAACTAATGCAAAGGTGAGTTAGAAGAATGAGCAAGGTCCAAAACGTAGACGAATGAAACATTCTAAACTATGTTCTTGGTCAAAATCTATTTTAGCCGAATATTCCGGTACGTTGAACAGGCCCACAGCTACTACCTTTCAAACCTACTACAGTACTTAGAAAAATAAAAGTTTCTAAACTACTAAGCAAAACGACTTACCGCAGATTGTGTTCACAATGTCAAACACTACACAGTTTTTTTCTGGGGAAGGAGTTTGTACAATATAATCAGACGAAGTTATTCGATAGACAGTATTGTATCTTAGTGTGACGTTGTCATCGTAAGAGGTTCGGACGTCATGCAGAACCGTCACAACGGGAAACAATACTTTGCAATTTACCCTCCTCTGTCCACACAGCTGAGCTAGACAACTCATCAGTCGGTGAGAAAATGTAACTTATCTCAGTATATTGTATGGAGAAACATAAACTGGTTAATTCTCCAATGATTCTGATTCAGACATTAGTCTGCCTGTCTGTCATGTCTTAGGTGTGGAGAACCAAGCCAAGTAAATGAAAATGCCCTGAACCTCTACCTTCGACTATTTTTTTGCAATTTTCACATTACTTCAGACTAGATCTATGGGTTGCGGTATTATCACTCAGATAAAATCCATTTGTGACTTGGTGTGATTTGAACCCGGGACCGAAGTCCCGCGCTCTAACCACTAGACCAGCTCGCTCCTTCTTTATCTTTGACTATAAAGAATGATAACGTCCCATTACCACGTCAAAGCTCTTGCTAGTTTAAAATGAAAATAACCAGATTTCCTTTGTTTTTCGTATTTAAATTGTATGAACCGACAATTTTACCAAACAAAACTAAATGGGACTGTATGAAAGGACCATGAGGTCCTAAGTTCACCTCAATAAGAAGGATTTTCATTTCATTTAAAAGGAAGACTTACTGTAAGCTATTTAATCTTTTATGGATACCACTATTAAAGTTTCGAAATCTAAAAGAGAAAATCACCATGGAATGATTTAAAAACAACTATTTAAACCTACATAAAATTATTAAGACGAGAAATCTTTACAACCTCTGCTTTGCATTTTCGAGAGCAGTATTAATAAATTACCGTACATCCTATTATGACTTAATCTCCGAAAGTTATTAAGTTCAGAATCATCCGGCCATTCAATGGCATCATAAAGTGTATGATAAACGCAAGTGCAATTTTCAATAAACATAACCAGAACAAAACGAGGATAATAATAACTACGTATTTGGAATTTCTCATTAAGTTGAAGCGCACTGACTGACGTTTACTCGGGGGCCTCTGTAAATACATACGCCATAAACCGGTGGTTTTTATTTATTACTCCAGAATGCGATCATAAAATCGCAGAGTGTAATTAAAACGCCGTTTCACGAGTAAGGCCGGCAGCAACACCTCCGATTGGTCGTTCCAGACGTGCAGACGGTAGTCCAGTTGAGGAGGTTTATCAAGGTAGACCTGAACGAAGGAGTTTGTAGGAGTGTAGGAGTTTTGCCAACGGGTATCAGGTAGAAAGGGTCCCCATCCGTGAATTCATCATACTGCGGAGTTTTGCCATCGGTTGTGGGTTGCGCGAGAGGGGGAGGGAGAGAGAGAGATTACACGTGACCGTGAGGGTGGCTTCCGCTAGGGGTGGACAAACCAGGCAGGATGCTGACTGTGTTCAAAGTAATGCAGTTATGCACCTCTGACTGTGAAAGGAAATGTATTGAATTTTTAACCTAACCTAACCTAACCCACTGCGACAAGCGCATAACTGTTAAGCGTAGACAACCCTGACAGTGTTTCCACACGACCAAAAAAAATATCCCGCTTACAGGGTCGAAAAATCCCGTTTTATCCCGCTTTTAAATCGGTGAAAAATCCCGTTTTATCCCGCATGATTTTTTTGGTACAATTCCTAGTATTAAACTGTACGTATCATTTTTATAAGTTGTTTAAACATCACTATTATATTTTGCTACAGTATTTAAACAATTTGAGTTAGTTTTTCTCTAAAATTGAGTAGAAAAAAATAAAAATAGTCGTCACGGCCGAAAATCCCGTTTTATCCCGCATCCCGTTTTAATCCCGCTCAAGGTCTAAAAATCCCGTTTTCGGGATAATAATCCCGCGAATGGAAACACTGAACCCTGACAATCGCTCTCCCTCCCTCCGTCACACTCTTTCTCCCACCACCACCGTTGGCAAATCTCCGCACCAAGAGGTGGCCGAGGGATCCCGTTTGTAGAAATCCATCAAAAGTGGGTGCTATAGAGTTTTTTAAGCATTGTTTGTGAATAAAATTGAATTAGAAATTGAGAACGGCATTGAAGTTGTAGAACAAACCACTTATTCGTTTGGTAATTCGTAAGACCTAGAGTTCTTGACATTGTAAACGTCCAAAAGTATATCCTCGAGATCATACTGTAAAAGACTGGAACAGCGAGCAAGGAATATCATTCCTTGCTATCTTCCTTCCTTGTATTCCTTGCTCGCTGGACTGGAATGATACAATGCTGGCATACGCGTATGGCCTTTGATACAGGCGGAAAGGATTTTTTTAGATACTGTTGTAGTAACACGTCTCTTCCTTCTAACAAACATTTATTTTAGAACACTTTTAAAATGATTTTTTCACATAACAAGTGTCGTGGCTTATGGAACATATGTGGTCCTCTTTCCCAGTCATGCCCTGAACGAACAACTTACAATCTCTATGGTCCTTTGGTAATTGTACATGATGTTGGTTAATGGATTTCCTCGGGCCTGTATTTCATCACATTGTAGATGTTGACACAATAAATAAATGTTTATAAAGTAATGCCATAATTACAACCATTGCCCTTATCGACCACATTGAAGTGGGCTAAAACAGTGACGGATACTGCTGGGTTTTACCTCCTCTTTGGGGAAAAGGGTTGTGGCCAGAAAATACACAAGAAACAATTTAAAATCGATCAAGGTACCATCTCATCTGTGGAAATGGAGTTGCTGAAGGAATCAGCGATGGATGTAGCTTGAACATTTTCCACACAGATATGGTTCGACGGATTGCAATGTGTTGGTGGTAAATATAAGTTCAAGTAATGCAAAATTTCTTCGGATTATTCGACAGCATAAACTGTACTCGTCTAGTTATGTAGTCACTACAGTAATCATAGATGGTGGAAATGGGTTTACAGTACATGTATCCAGATTGGTGTGCGATCATAAACACATTTTCGCTGGCGGCGAAGCAGCAGATGGAGGTGGCGAGCACGCTGGTAGTCTACATGATCCGAAGGTTGATTTATCCGGGCCCGCCCTCGTCCGGGGCCCGTCATTAAACCATCATCACACGGCTACGGCGATATGAAGACGTTCCTGCAACGTCAACACTACCACACTGTTGCGTCACGCATTAAATGGTCATTGGTGTAAACTAGTAATATACTAGAACAGTAAAGGTTTAATTGTAAAAGTAGCAAATCTCTAAAGGGTAACCAACAAAAAATTATTGTACATTTTCTATAATAGCATTATTATTGTTTACCTCTTATAATTTTACCGAACTAACCATGCTAGTAGGTAGTGTGAATGCATATATCATTAAGAGCTCCAACCTGTAAAATAAAACCAATTGTAAAAAAATTTAATATTTCATGACTATGAGTCTCTTACATGTAACAACTATTATTGTTTACAGTCAAAACTGCTGAATATACAAGCTTGCTTTACTAACTTTACTACGTCTGTTACTGCATATTCCATTTTCACATTGCATGTGGATTGTAAATTTTGCATGACGAATACAAAACTTAACAATAAATCTCCTACTTTATGGCCTGTCAGAGTTAGGTAAGAACATTGCAGTAGAATGGATTATAGGCTATCCGTAAAATGATGAATATTTTAGGGTAAAAAGTCCAGTATGAATTTTGTTTGGATGGCCGCTAACACGGGTTTAGCATTCGTTTGTAATAATAAGTTAATACGTTATACATAGAAACAAATTATAATGCACTGTAAGAGCGGAATTCTGACACTGTAGTTACGCAGAAAATTATCCAGCAGAGGGCAACCCTGTAACTAGTTCCAGGAGTCCGGGGAAAAGCTTTCCCTCCGGAAAATTAGAAAGATTAGTTGCATTCAAAAATAAATATTTTTAGGCTGTCTTAGAGACAACATTCTCTTTCAAAACATATTTTTCAGATTCGCAGTAATGCAATCCTCTTAACGCGATCATGGCAACATCGTGATTTTTTTCTTCGATCACGATATTATTACAATAAATCCTTTTCGATTTATATTCCTCTTAAAATACAATTTAAAATTCCCCAAAAATGTTCAACCTCTCAGAGCTTGAACGACATTACTGTTGTGGGCAAACGGCAGGTATAACTAAATAATGTGACTTGTTAAAATCAACCCAAATGCATCTGGAACTTGATTTTTTTGTACAGTATTTACATTTTGTGCATACGATATTCAGGGTCGACTCCTTTGAGTAAATAAAATAAACATTATTTTGGACTTAGTGGCACATTACCTAAAACCTTCCAAATTCTTGCTGGGTTTTAAATAAATTGGGGTTTGATTTTGTCATTAGTGATAGCATTGACCTAGTCAAAGGTAATAGTAAATAAAATATGTTATTGTTTCAAACACTCTGGGGTTTCTGGGTCTAAGTTTCCTTCAATTTAATGGGTTTGATCTGAATAGATATTAAGGACTCGTTGTCTATATAAATATCTTTAAACTATAGGATGTTCGTTTATTGGAATATGGTTATTTCTCTTGTATAGTTCGTGCGAACGCAGAGCACTGGCTCTGAGTAGACACAATAAGAATATGCAGCAATATTGAAAATCAAATGTGTAGACACTGAAAACTGATTCTTATTAATATCATCATATCACTTTTAAATTAAAAAGTCACTATAGAGACACGTTTTAGCCACAGGATGCATATGTGCTTTTAAACCATTGGTATGTGTACACAATGTAATATTTTAGTTTTATTATATTTTTTAATGTATAGTTCAGTTATTTTATGTTTGTAACGTGTGTCTACGACAGGTAACTGATGAAAGTCCTCCGCCAACCTCAACAATTAACCATGATAGGTAGAGTTATTCCCAGATTCTGGAAGCTTATTCCCAGAACTGTTCAGTGAATCGACTCAGGTGGTCGAAGTGAATATCCGAAATAGATTCCCTCGAGTTAAATAACCCTAGATAAACCATCTTGGAGAATAAACTAGTAGTCCACAGATGGCAGATGGGCTGGCATAATTAACCAGTTCCATGGCAAGCTGATACCATAGAAGATACCACTAGTGATAGTTTTATGCCAACTCTTCATTAGGTTACAGTTGGCACATAAATTCAGCCCAAATTAGTTTATAATGTATGCATTGTTAAAAATAACGATTATTTTATTGCTATTAATATTCAGTGAATTAACGATGACTTGACCTAGTTATTGGTTGTAATATCCTAGAAAGTAATAGTGCTGAATTTTGTAACTAACTATTTTATTTGAAAATTAATTACTGACTAATTAAAATTAATTGGTATGGTTTCCTTCACTTATCAATTTAACGTTTTTGGATTATGATGAAATGAATTTTCTTAGAGTAGGTTTGTATCTTTAGTAAACGCATATAATGAGTTAAATAATTAGTTACTGTTAATTTACCATGGTTTAATTTATTTATCTGACGAGTAATGGCTAAAAGACAAAAAACACCTTGGAATCCAAAAGAATACCTACAATATTTATGTTATTTTTATTATTTTTTATATTGTTTGTCTAAAATTTCTACGCAGTTGAATGGAACAAATTATATTATTAACATGCACACGTCAAACAATAACAAAACTAGTTTTACAGATCCTTCACAACACATAAACAAAGACCAAAAAGTATAAACAAAGAAAAATAAATATTCAAACGGATAAAGCTACTAAATTTATAAGCACGACACACCCACATATATACCAGGTTCCAGGTTCATATATTTAGGCAACATTAGCCCTCTCCACACATGTCCAATAGATTTACACAGTTTCTTAAGTTCATTTATGTGTTTGTTTAACTATATGTAAATGTGCGCTCGCGGCGGACACCGTAAATAACCAGGTAACTTCCCAATACCCTCGACCCATGAATCATATCCTGTATTTGCATGTTCGAGGCTAGGTCCAGCGGGTCCGGAGAGGGTGCTCCGGGACCGAATACATTACAGGTAATATTTTAGCTTCAACCTAACCTATCCTAAATCATCGAGAGCCGCCATTTTGTCCCGTGTATCTTTATTATTCTCGCCGTAAAGTACACCAACTCAATACACGATGTGGTGACTGTTCTATGTGTTGTGAGTTTATGTGTGGATGTGGTATCATTACATCAATATGGCGGAGTAATGCGAATTTTAACCTATGCGAGAAGTATGAGTGTAGAATGTAGTGTGACTTGTGTAGGTTTGTTACTAAATAAGTTTAAAGACAACTTTATAACCAACAATTTCTGTCGGGTGTGCTAGAGACAACTGGTTGTTTACCTAGGGTCATTTATAAGCAATTAAATGATAAAGGGCTAGAGTTCAGTTTAAAATAACCAAAAAGCTACAGACTGTTTTCTGGATCGAACCACCACAGATTTCAAAGCTCTATGGTACTATGCTATATAGTGATTATTTAGTTGAACTTGTAATATAACAACAGTAATATCGTATATTTCATAACAAATATTATTCGTGTATTAGTTTGCACTATCAGGCGTGATATCAGTAATAGTTCTGATAAAATTAATTGATATCCGCTTCCTTTTACTTTAAATCAATAACTAATCATAATTTTTTAATTATTTTAAAATAAGTAATGCAGTTTAAAATATCTGGGAATGGATGTTTCCAATTGTGATTGTTAATTAAAACTATGATGGAAAGAAACAAAAAATTATCACACTATTACCCATTTTTATGAAAACTACTATCTGCAATTTACAATGACTGTAGCGACAGGAAAAGATATTTTAAGTAATCTGACACAAATAACATATAATTTAATTTCAATTGTTTTAAAAAGAGTAATGCCTTTATAATTAATCCGCAAACAAACAGAAAAGAAATTCTTTGTAGATTACTAGTAAAAATTTTCATCTCTAAAAACACCCGAGTAACCAGCCTCATGTAAACATACGTGCTTCATATAATTATTACACTACCTATTGTTTTGATTTGGGTATTAGTTTAGGCCAAGCCAACACAATTTCCTATGAAATGTTTAAAATTTTACTCATATCCAATGCCAATCTTTGAAATGATGCCTTTCCAAGCTGCATTACCATAGCATGGACCTGCATGCTTATTACGTAGACATAAGTGTTATATGCAGGCTGTAACAAAGTGCAATAATCTCTCTGCACCATCGCGCACGCTGGAATGGGCTTCCGTCACCATGAATATTTAAATCACTTTTCTGCGTCTTGTCTATAATTAAATGTTATAATTGATACAAAGGCGTTACGGGAACTAATGATAATATCATAGCTGGACCCAGATATCATCTTCGCAGACCACCCCTTCTGTGTTGGGACTGCCCTCTGCTATGCCTTACATCGTTATTTCTGTGTCTATAATTTACTTTGCATAGCCATTTTTCACCATCATTCTCAAGGATGACATTTAATGATGTCTGAGACTATTGAACGAAGCATTGCACTATTTATAAGGTAGTTTGAGACAAAGAAGATTGTACTCTAAACTATTGTCCGTATACACGGACATCTATATAGATAAGATGTTACATTGTCATTGAGTTGTTTTTTGATATTTAATGATATATGAGATCTCGTTTATCTCATTAAGGAATTGTTCTCTTTACTTTGAGTATGTTTAAATGGATATTGTCAAAGAGAATTTTTTTTTGTACATATTTTTCTAGATACAGATAAAACTTAAAATTTTGGACCTATAAATTTTACTTTTGGAGCCTATATATATTAATTGTACAACATTATCACATCCAACTTTTTCAGTTAATTTATAAAATTATATATATTAATGTTATATATTTGAAACATTTGGTTTTCCTTTTCCGAGTTCGTTTGGCTCTTCCACCCGACCGATTTTCATGATTGAGGTCTCAAATTGAAGGCATGCACGCCAAGTTTTCACATCAAGCATCGGATAATATTACCTACTGTATTACTCGACCAAAACACATAATTTGATTTGTTTTCGAATTCTTCAATTTAATATGTATTTTGCTAGTTATAATTACAGCCTATAATCCTATACATATATACCGGCTTTCATTTAAGCTATTAGTTATTCAAATCAGACGAGTTTCAAGCAAACGGAAGGTGAACAACCAACAAATTATTTTTCATAAGGTTTTTCTATGATTAAAAATATTATGTTTTTCCTTATGTTTTAGACTCAAAATAATCAGTACACTATAGGCTTTAAATTAAGCTATTGATCGTTTGAATCAGTTAACCTCAAGATACTTTATTACTCAATCAAAAATCATAAATTTGATTATTTCTCGGACATTATATTCATTTCAACGCTGCGGAGCAGCGTGGGCCCTCTAGTTTTATTTAATCGTTTGAATGTTTCATGTAGAGATTGGTAGATATCTTTCTAGTACACTCATAAATGATTGTTAGCATAAGCACCTAACATACGAATTTTGAAGATATGTGCAAGACAAGGAATGACTATATATTCACTCCTTCCAATTTTGATTCTCCAATAAGGTGTGAACTAGTAAGCCTATCTTTTATTTTAGTGATAGGGAAGCACATCAAAAAGCCTCTTTAAAGTTTGGGTCGTCCATCAGAAGACTACCACGGCTCTCGGGGCTGTAGTTATTTAGTTTATCTGACTTTTACCAACACTTATACTGCAATAACAATTTCTTACTTTTCGCACTCTGTTTTTAGGTTCAACAGACGCCTTCAACCCTATTTTCAACTAATCACTGTCATCAAACCCTATATTTTGGTTTACGGAAGATACGTTTTATGGAAGATATCAACCATCTTTGCCTCACACTCTGTTCTACGGACCTACGGTCTAAGCACAGACTGTTCTTCTGCTCGGTATTTGTAGTGTCGACTGTTCTACGGTCTATGCCTTCTACCGTACCCACCAGTGGCCACTGTTCTACGGCATATGGCTTCTACCGTACCCACCAGTGGCCACTGTTCTACGGTCTACGGCTTCTACAGTCACACTGGCCACTGTTCTACGGTCTACGTCTTCTACCATACCCACCAGTGGCCACTGTTCTACGTCTCCCACCATCACATTGGACACTGTTCAAATGTGTCGACTGTTCTACGGTCTATGCCTTCTACCGTACCCACCAGTGGCCACTGTTCTACGGTATATGGCTTCTACCGTACCCATCAGTGGCCACTGTTCTACGGTCTACGTCTTCCACCGTCACACTGGACACTGTTCTACGGTCTACGTCTTCCACCGTACCCATCAGTGTCCACTGTTCTACGGTCTACGTCTTCTACCGTACCCACCAGTGGTCACTTTTCTAATTTCTACGTCTTTTACCGTACCCACCAGTGGCCACTGTTCCACGGTCTACGTCTTCTACCTACCCACCAGTGGCCACTGTTCCACGGTCTACGTCTTCTACCGTACCCACCAGTGGCCACTATTCAACGGTCTACGTCTTCTACCGTACCATCAGTGGCCACTGTTCTACGGCCTACGTCTTCCACCGTCACACTGGACACTGTTCTACGGTCTACGTCTTCCACCGTACCCACCAGTGGCCACTGTTCCACGGTCTACGTCTTCTACCTACCCACCAGTGGCCACTGTTCCACGGTCTACGTCTTCTACCGTACCCACCAGTGGCCACTATTCAACGGTCTACGTCTTCTACCGTACCACCAGTGGCCACTGTTCCACGGTCTACGTCTTTTACCGTACCCACCAGTGGCCACTGTTCCCCGGTCTACGTCTTCTACCGTACCCACCAGTGGCCACTGTTCAACGGTCTACGTCTTCTACCTACCCACCAGTGGCCACTGTTCAACGGTCTACGTCTTCTACCTATCCACCAGTGGCCACTGTTCCACGGTCTACGTCTTCTACCGTATCCACCAGTGGCCACTGTCCTACGGTCTACGTCTTCTACCGTACCCACCAGTGGCCACTGTCGTCGCAGCTACTCGCTATCAGCAGACGACATCGAGCTCGTGATAACTCTCGGTTCGGTGCTCGTGGCTAACTCTAACAAGGCTCGATCCAATCGTTCTTCCAGCAAACCGGCTAAATTTAACAAGTTAATCAACCGCGGGATTAGCCGCTTTATCGTGAGACTCGGTCGTGAGGGATAGCATCGCCGTTTCGGAGGTCCCGCGAACAAATCACCGAGATTTATAATCTATTTGCATGTTAAGTCTAACTCGGTAATATATTCTCCGTAAGCGCATGCTCGTCCGCTCTTCACACCTAATCGCAACACCTACCCGGTCCTGGGTTTATTAAAACAGCCCGACATAAATCATATGATTTAGAGCCGGTTTGTTCAGATCCATCATTTGAACAAATACGCCCGATCGGTCGAAACACGGACCGTATTTATTGCGGATTGTATTTCACACTGTAATCGTCCGAGTATTTCTGTTGTAAGTCGTCGTACGTGTGGAAGTCGTGTTCTGCATATTAATGGCCATGTGGGCGTTAATGGCGCTTCTTTCTGTTTTAATGGTTGTTACAAATACCCAACAAATCAGGCGAGATCGGGCTGTTGTGGGAAAATCGGATCGTTCAGTGTTGGTTATTACGAGAATTATAAGACGGATTTGTATATTCATCTTTTAAGTTGAAGAGGAATCGGTGCACTGATTGCTACGTTGGGAAACAAATTAAAGACCAAGGTAAATAATCGCTCAAACAATGTCATGCTGACATGGATGTTTTTAATTTTAGCCACCAAAAGTTAATACCTTTTTGAATGCTTCGTTCCAAAAAAAAGGAAACATTCATTTAATTAGTACTAGCTGTTACCCACAGGCTTCACCCCGTGTGACTTCATAAGTATTAATAAAACCATTGATTTACAGTAATATGAACAAATAATCACACCTGATTTTAATAAAGTAATAAATTGAAAGAATAACATACAAATAAACACAGCTGAGTTATTTTTAACATTAGGTATATGGTAAGTTCCTTTTAGAAATGAATAACGGAACTTAAAGGGCAATCTATGAAATAATAGATAGTTTTGTGCAAGGTTTCTCGTCATTACAAACATTTTAATATGTGGTTTATGGGGGTGTGAATTGTCGATTTCTCAAAAGTTCATGGATACTTTGGGCTTTATATATAGATTTTCCTTGACGTATTATCCTTAAATTTTTTAATGAAATAATTACTATGTTACGTTTTACGAAAACTAAAGACAATAGGTAACTTTTTATTATTATGTAAATAGATTGATTTAAGTAATACAAAATATACTGTTATGGTCATCCATAATGGTTTGTAAAAAAATCAGTGCCGACATAAAGTGTCATCCAAAACGAGTTGAAAATATCAACTCACAAGGATGAATGATAAATATTTTACGAATGATAGAACAAGATAATCGTAACCTGTAAGGGGAGGTAGTGGTCTACTACCGTTGCAGTATTAGGAACTGGATACAAAAATGTGGTAATCATATCACAAGTGTCATTAAAATAGCTTCAATACTACTAATGAAATATTTTCACTATAACTCTTAAAATACTCTATGACTACGAGTGCTCAATTACGATAATTTTCAGTAACACATTTTTCAAGTGGGAACAATATTCAAACGTGTTTTAATCCACACCTCAAAACCAATTAACACTTTCGCCATTGAAACCGTAAGCACCATTGGGAAAACGAATATACCAACAAATACCAACCGGAATGAACAAGTGGCCATCATGGGTATCAGCTGCTGATTATCGCACCCCAAGACAAAGACTGATAATGAGCTTACTATGAGAGCTCTCCTCAGCCGTGCTGAAGCTCTCGGCAACATGGCGAGTAGAGAGGTATTAAATTAATTAGCAACAATTATACACTATGTTGTTTAACGACTAATTGGATATTTTATCCACTTTTGCAAATCAGTATGAATATATTTCTTTTTATTAAAAATGTATTTAATTTTACACACATTTAAATTACCAACATAAAATACACCCTGTAATAATTTTAGATTAACACAATTCAGGCACTAAAATAAACTTCGGTTAATAACTAAAACGAAATATTTAATAATAATTCCTTATAGAACAATGTGAAACTGATTAGATTGCGAAAGCTGGTGCTCGTGTGGGATCAACAATCGCATCACAAATTCACACTACAGTAAAAGTGACAATGAGCGGTAAAAGTACTCAAATAAAATATATATACATAGAAAATATAGGACAACTATAGTAAACCATAGAATCATTAGAAAAACTAGCATTTATAAAATGTCTATCAGTTTCAAATACTAATCTGAACAACGATTTAAAATTGTTATGATTGTATAAATTCCACCAACATAATCAAAGGAGATCGACATCAAAAGATAATTATTCATAACTTAAAAATCTATGGAACTAGCCAGACATATTTGTACCAATGATAAGAACTAACTGAAATACCAAAAGCACGATAAAATGTTTACTGTAATCTAAGTATTCAAACAAAATTTTCACAATCCTTAAAAGAATTTAAAGCTTTTTTTTAGCATCTTAATAATCTGTATAATGTTTGCAATTATCTACCTGAACGAATACCATATTAAATAAACTAGGAGGATTGTTTAAATAGCAATGCGCTTAGTGACTGTATACCATGCTCTTTTTCAAAGCCACGTAAGCTATGGCCTCGCACTCTGGGGGTCATACAGCTGCAGCACATGGCATCTTGCTCCTTCAGAAGATGGCTCTGAGGGTGATTACGTCCGCCGGGTACCGTGACCACTGTAGGCCTATATTTAGGGGTTTAAAGATTCTGACCGTCTACAGTCAGTACATCCACAATAGCATGGTATTACTAAAGGAAAACTCAGCAACGCTTGTTCGACGTGAGGACCAACACTCATACCAGACACGGCATGCCCATTTACTTGACCTGCCAAGATGCCGTCTTGCCTGGACCCAAAAGGGCTACCCTTACTATACCAGCAAGCTCTACAACACACTCCCATCAGAAGTGCGTGAGTTGGACGTGAGATCTTTAAGAGACAAACTGAAGGACTATTTGGTGCGCATAAGTCTCTATTCGTTGACTGAGCTAGAGGACACACCACTTTTTGGCAACCCACCGCCATCATAAGTTTTTATTATTCTTTTTTTAGTTATAAGTTTGACGCAGTCCATTCCGACATTGTCGGTCACCGATGCAGTATTCAAGTATTCAAGTAAGTAAGTAAGTAAGTGAGTAATGTCTGAAGATAGTCAAAGACGGTCTTTGCACTGTAACAAAAACATTTCGTAATACATACCTATTTTGTTATAGTAGTTTACGCAACGATTGCGTAAAGATAGTGTTAACGACACGAGTAGAAAATTTAAGGTACGAGCCTTGGCGAGTGCCTTAAAAACGTCTACGAGTGTCGCTAACACTATTTACGCGAGTTGCGTACACTACTTTACCTACGACGGTGTTTTAATTACTAAAAATCACTACTCATAACTTATAAGAGAGGTTATGTTTTTGTTTATAACCTCTAATTGCAACTGACAGTGATGCAACGAAACATTGTATCAAATACTAATTGCACCAATCAACAATTAAATTGGCCTGAACAGCTGATTACTTGAATTTCGAATAATTACAATTTTGCTTCTCCTCTCTCAATCCTTGAACCTCATTGGTCCGTTACCCGTGTTGTTATGAGTAAAACTATGCTGTTATGAAAGTAAACAATGTTGTTAGGAGATACTTTTCAATTCTAATAACTGTACTGAAACATGCATTATAGTCCAGTCAAGGAATGAGGTGTAGAGTGCGTGAGCAGGCAACTAAGCGATTCCTTCAGAAACTTGTTCAGGGGGCTTAGGGTGTTACCATACCAAAAGTCCTGACTCCTAGGTGGTGAGCCAGTGGGTGGAGGGGGGAAAAAGGGGGGGGAGAAAGGTACGCATTTTGGGTTTTTTGATTATAACTCGAAAACTATCAACTTTTTGTATACTATAGTAAATTATAAAATTGAAGAAGATTAAATATTCTACAAGAAAAGTATATAATGTGTTTATTTTGGTTCAACAGATTACGAATTATAACTTATTTAATTAATATCTTATCAAAATACTCCTTCCATAAGAAATACATGTAAATTAGTATGTGAAATGGGGCGAATCCTATCCGCCCAAAGGAAATATAACTGATATTCTGGAAATCTTGACAAAATTTCCAGTAATTTGACACTTTAATCATTAAAATTGATCCAAAATTAAGGCGAGGGCGAGGTAACAAAATGTCGAGTTTTGGTGTTTTATTTTATTGGAAATATAAAAAAAAACCTCAAATCATCCCGTTTTTAAACGCTCACCCTCGCTTTAATCTTTGACAAAATTTCATGATTAAAGTGTCAAATTACTGGAAATTTTGTCAAGATTTCCAGAATATCAGTTATATTTCCTTTGGGCGGATAGGATTCGCTCCATTTCGCATACTAATTTACATGTATTTCTTATGGAAGAAGTATTTTGATAAGATATTAATTAAATAAGTTATAACTCGTAATCTGTTGAACCAAAATAAACACATTATGTACTTTTCTTGTAAAAAATTTAATCTTCTTCAATTTTATAATTTACTATAGTATACAAAAAGTTGATAGTTTTTTAGATATAATCAAAAAACCCAAAATGCGTACCTTTCTCCCCCCCTTTTTCCCCCCTCCACCCCCTGGCTCACCACCTAGGAGTCAGGACTTTTGGTATGTTAACACCCTAAGCCCCCTGAACAAGTTTCTGAAGGAATCGCTTAGTTACCTGCTCACGCACTCTACACCTACTTTTGGATCATTCATTGACTGGACTATTAAAACAACAAGGCACTGTTATAATCGTTTATGGGATGCGATTTTTAGCAAACTGTCCTAACTACAACTGAGTGTAAAGTTTTGAATTACAATATATGGCAACTTGTTTTAAAATATAAACTGCCGAAAGTCCTGATGTGATTTAATTAACTTTTAATACAACCATTTGCTATGTCTTACTAGATATAACCTATGTTTAATCTATGATATAACCACGGAGAATAGACCTATCGTCTGTCATATAACTCACTTATTTAGGATTGGCCCGATTTCCTTTATATTTTTTACTACGATTATGTATTAAGGCGTGGTCACTAAAATTGTTAATATTTCCTTTTATAAACATGATACTGAAGTTAATGTCTGTAGAAGCAAGTATCAATATATTTTAATGGGGTAAACAGTTCCACAAGGGCCTGATTTCTACCCAGCGTCATCCTGACCGCTTAGCAACACCAACGCATTATTATTTTGTTGACCTTAGTAACTCCAATAATGAGCAAATTTCAATTGAAGCCATCATTCATGTTATTTTTCATAGCAACCCACACTCATAATATTTTTTTAAAGGTCGTATTTTTCGCTGGGTATGAATGCACCGTGAGCGTATATATAACATTTGACTATTGGATACTGAAGTAAACATACCATTAATATGGACCAGCTGTTTATTTTTTTTTTATGCATTTGTGTGAGCCAGTCACAGAATGTGGTAGTGTCTAAAACTCTATTTCCACCTTTTTTTCGGTTGCTGACATAGTTAATAGGTCGTAACAGTTGCTGTAGCTCAAAATAAGTAATTCCATCAGTATGACTTGGTAAAAAGTTCATGTATTTGATTGAAATTAGTAATTTTTTATCAACCCAATCTGTCGGTGGCTTACATCAACTACGTCGATTTCGATTAAATACTGATGACAAATTAAAATGGGAAAGGAATGCCTATAGAACTAAGGACGACGATATGTGTATCGTTGTTACTGACTAAGATCTGCTGTTTCTTTAGGCTCTTTTATCAGTCGTTTTAGACGTATTTTATTGTTAGTGCCCACAACAATAGTTTTCTATTTTATAAAATCACAAGCGTTTTAAGGGCAAGCGGTTCAAGACGCTTAAAGTTATTTGATATGCCGGTAATTGAAATCAGTCCTCTTATTGAGTAAGAACTTAGCTGTGTTAATACAAGAATATGATACTGTACAAGATTATCATTATTTTTTTAGGAAGATTCCCACTGCGTATTCATTAAAAATTCTGAATAATGGAGTATATGATCAGTGTAGGTTTTTACTGACAAAAGTTTAGCTGTTTGTTTACATTATTTGAGAGATACAATAACTCATTCTAATTGCAGCTAAATTGCAGCTAAATGTGTGTTATTTAAGTTTTCAATTATATATTGAATCTACCATTTACCTCTATGTGCGTCTCTATCTATCTACCCTCCCCCCCCTGGTCACTCAGCTGATCAGCTGATCTCGCACCTCGTCCGACCAGGTAGACCTCGTTAACCCGAACACTCGGCTCGGATAATCACTGACGAGATATTTACACGATCCTCTCACAAACAAATTATTTTAAAACCAACACTTTTAATTTCAACTGAGTTGTAATATACCGGCCGTTTAACATGCAAGCATAATTCAAAAATTCTATTACCGCGGGACGGGAAGGTCCTGACCCGAAGAGGATGATTTACACCAACTTTGGGCGCCACCGAGTCCGTAAATTCTAAACATCTGGCGGACGCCCCCGCCTCTTCCCGCCGAAAATATTTGTCACAGAGTCAGCAATTATTTACGATTCCGTGTTGCACCGTGTAAACTAAACTGAGCTGACTTACGGCGGCTGGCGATGTCTAGAATGGACTGGCGAGTGATCAAAGTTCGGATTGTCAGTGTCAAAATGTTTATCTTCGTGTCAACTGGAATTGTGAATTTGTGTTTTGTATGATGAGTTTGCATTTTTACAATGTTTTGCGACAAGGTGAATGGCGGTGTATGCTTTGAGTTACCAATTGGAACAATATACAAATTGTAAAACAATAAAGAACTACATTGAGATTACGCCACAAACCGCACTTGAAAGAGTGAAAAAACATATTTAGTAAACGGTTTGTTTGTTTCTTAAATTTTAAACGGTTAATATTTTCAAAAAGTTATAGATGAATTATTGTCAGCACGAAAAAGCCTTTGGACTGGGTTGCCTTTATAAAACTAGTCCGTGCATGTAGGATGGATGTAGATATACTATAATCTCAATAAGCCAGTTGTGGCAAATCTTTGTTAAAAACGTAGTGAACTTTTGGAGCCGTGGGATTCATCTACATGTAAGTGTGTTTGTGCGTGTGAGTTTGTCACCTAACCCGATCAAATGTGCCTGATTAACCAAATGATTTCTTCAGAGATTTAAAAATTGGGTTTATCCATCAACACTTAAAAAATATACCTCGTAAATGTTTCTTGATACCTAATATTGGTTTAGCAAGAGACCCTACTTAAATAATTAACATTTGTGTAGTTTAATTCAAATGAAAAAGACACTGGTTTTAAAAAACCATTCTGGTTCTCCTTCTGTGTAATAAAACACCATTGTAATGGAAAAGTTTAAATAGTGTATTTATTATTAATTCATAAAAAAATGAAGAACTTTATTCCTTGCTATAAAGCTGCGTACTTTATAATGTAGCATTCCTGTCCTAAAAGTTTGATATAAACCCCTGTCAAAATGACCCATACTGTGCAAAATGATTCTGTTTATGTGGTCCGAATTAATTAAGTTTTTGCTCTACTTATAATTCTTATCCAAGAGTGTGTATAAACCCACTGGAAATTATTATTATTTAATTTATTATGAGCATTCTTATTAAAATGTAAACCCACAAAAATGCATCTTTAACTATACAACTTTTTGTGGAAACAGAATTATTTGCGTTTGTAGTAATTATGTTATTCACGGTGAACCGAGGAGGTATAATTGTAGTTTCACTGTTATATGGTAATGCTTGCATTCGTAAACCATATTAATCTAATTTGTCGGCTGGCAATAACACTTTAATGATTCCAATTGCTTATGATATATGATGATTGTTCAGCCAGAGTTAATATGGTGGAAGTGTTTTATCAAGTCGAATGACCGCGCTGCATCATGCAATTCTAATATGGGATCGTTCCCTTGCACTTGTACATCAAAGTACAACATTGCAGTATTGTATTACTATCATTAGTACCTCTGTAGCCTAGAGTGGCTGTTATAAGTTAAATACGGAAAAATGAGCGAGGGTTAAAAAGACACTTTTGTTCCATGAGATAAATTATAGTATTCGTTAAAATGGACAACTCATTATGTTTATTTTATTTTTATTTATTTTATTTTATTTCCCAACGGCATAGCCACTTTAGAATGAAAAACATTTACAACTTGAAAATACAGTAAACAAAATAGTAAGTTGTACAAATAGTGAACAATAACAATGTAGTAACAATATCAATAGTAACAAAAATATTAACAATACAAATAGGCTATTATATGTTAATTATTTCATAGAAATTAGGTTTTAGGTTTTATTTCCGTGAATGCAAAAATATTTTCTGTCTTTCTTCGAAAAGCTAGTTTAAAAACAGTTTAAAGCAACAGATATTCCTCCTCCAACTATTTACGGAATTAAAAATATGTTTATATTTCAGTTAGCCTAACCATCAATAATAGTGTATTTAACGTATCCAATCCATGATTTGTACATGATGATGAAAATCAAATAATTTTTTTTTAAATATACGATGATACATAATAATCTAAACAGTTTTTCTTGGCTAAATCTGCGGGCGAAGTAGAAAGGGATAAAAAAGACAGACCCGTCTGATGAACTAGCGTATACCGGGTGCTCAAAAAGTTAGCAAAACCTGCGTATTTTTGATCAATTAACGCGTTTTTCGACAATTAATTCAACCATTAGTGACATTTCCCTTCCTCTACATTCCAGGTGAGAAGCTATCTTATATAACACACTATATAAGACCAACATGGTTGAGTATTCACTTCTGTCTCCGCTACGTACCTAAAGGTTAACAAACTTTAAGAGACTCTTATTTCCAAACGAATCGTCCTTTTTCAATCTGGTATGTGGCAATGTGTTGAAAAGGCTCTAATAAAGACCTTTAAAATTATGTTTATTTCAACCTATGCTTACGTTTACATTTTTTAGACTTCCTCCACAGGGCGTCCCTCCAAAGAGAAAAAAATCCGTTTAATTGAACAAAAAGTCAGTAACTACATTGATAATTAATAAGCAAAATATTAAGACGTTGCCAAACGTTTTGGACAACATTTAGTTTTTGCCATGCTGCACTATTCACTAAGTTAAGTGAATTACAAATATAAAATTCAAAACATTGTTTTACCTTTATAAATAAGCTCCTAAAATGGGTTCAGTTTTTAATTATACCTTATAGTAAAGGCTAGCCTTTACTACGCTACTACACATTTATTTTTTTTCATGCTGACAAACGGAAACGTTTTGTCATTGTATTAAAAATAAAACCTGACACTATGAAAGACCCAAAAATGCTTAGTAACGAAATTACAGTTATTTTTTTGATTGGGGATATTTTATCCCGCAAAATTTGGGGATACATTTTACAGTACAGTACATGTATTCGACAGTACATGTGTTCTGTACATGTATGTACAGCATATTGTATTCGACTCCAGCTTGATCTTTTTGCCATAGGGATAGAGGAACAACACTAGCTATATACAACTTAAGAACTGTAACTCATTTCTTAAAAACATCCGTCTGTGCTAAATATGACGAGAGAATAATCACCAACACTTCAGTGGCCGCACAGTACAAAGATTGTGAAACATGTCAAGAGTGAGCTATTGACAATCAGCTGTAAAGAGAGATCCAAGTCATTAGGATGGAGCACTACTCTATTTATCCATCAGCAACAGTTCATTGTACCATTGTACCGCTGTGTACCGCGCGGCAGTTGAGGTGAAAAGAAGTCATAAGTCATGGAGAGCAAAATTTGGGACAATAATCCGGACTAGGCGTGATGAATGGGCTAAGGTCTAGTGAAAATGTCGGGGTTCGGTGGCGCCAGCGGGGCTAATAACTTCCAGCCCTTTGCGGCCCCAAATATCCCCGACCTTCTCGAATTTGGCGGGTAACCTTCCCGGGTTAATGTGGCATTGTTGCGGCTTGGCTGCCAGCTTCCGACAGACGGTCTTTTGTTGTTGAGAGGTGTTGGTTTGTAAAATGGATTGTGTGAAAGTTTCTTACATCGTTATGTAACGTTTTTTGTAAAGTTACTAATCTTAGAACTATACAGTGAACTGGTCTAGTGTTAAACCGCACGGCCCCGAGGTCCCAGGTTCAAATCCCGCCAATCACAAAATGGACTTTATCTATGTATTATTTCCACGACCCTTTAGCCCTAACTGGATTATGTGACGGTTCTGGGCTACATCATAATGTCTTAGTATATGAACATAAGACATAAAATCCCTAGTTTTATTAGTTTTTTTACTAGTTTTAAAATCCGAAAGCTGCTGGTTCGATCCCAACAGTTTCTGTCCTGAGTCTAGATGATATTTTAAATTGAGCTATCAATTAGTGATGCTATAAACAAGGTCAACGTTACATAGTAACATGATCAGCTTTAAGGCAAACCCTTAAAAATAGGGGAAGATATCAATTGCGTTGAAAAACTCAAATATATAGACAAAAATGTATTTTGATAAGCGGGATAAAATTTTCATTACATTAACCATACAAAATTCATTCGTGCAGAATAATGTCTTACAGATATGGAAACAAGCCACTCCATATCCCAAGTTTTATGATTATTTTCTCTCCGGAAGATCCACAAAAACAGCCGAACATGGGCGCCATTCTTTGGGAAAAAGAGGGTCACGTCTTAATGAATGGATTTATTTAGATTACTCCATTAAATTATATTACAAGTCGAAATTTACTACTGGCAGATAAGCCGGTGAATAAAGAATTTACATATAATAAACCATCGTAATTATTACAAACAAACCCAATTAACTGTCTGGGTTACCCATTAAATAAACAAAGCCACCTTAATTGGAACTAAATTGAACAATGTAAATAGAGTAGCAATTAATGAATTACTCGCAAAAACGTATTTCATGCGTTGTGAGCCCGTTTTTAATAACAAGATTAAACTTTAAAAAGCCATAAACCATTTCGGGATCGAAAAAACTCAACGGAAGTGCAATCTTGGTGGATAATCTATGATAGGCTAATAAATGGGTAGATCATTCTGGCTTAATAACGTCCGTGGAGCAGCCTTCATCGGAGTGTGATGAATAATAAGTAATCTGTGGCGCTCGATAACGGACGCTTGTAACATGTTACTTGCAACTAGTACCAGGTTGTGTGTAGAACCAGTTGTCCACACACGTACTTGTAACAGTGTATCGAGAAAGATGATTGGTCGCCAGCAACAGTATTTGCCTTTCAGATTAAATAGTTTGCATCATCACCTGAGGCACTATACGTTTTGCTGTAGAACCCAAAATAAGCTACTAATTAAATTTATTTACTTACCTATCTAATAACTTAAAATCCATATCAAAATCCAGCTCTCTACATAAAACTACTGGGGGCTACCTGTTGACAGTCTGCTGAACATAAGCTGTTTGATTGGATTAAAACTATCAACTACCAACAAGACCAGTCAATTCCATGAATCAAGCACTGATATCGTATATCAATTACCAACTAAATTGACAAAAATCGCCAAAAATCGAACCACACAATCTACCAATACCATCAAGTAATATTAACTATTGGGAAGATATTTAATACTGTAAGATACTGTAGTAAGTACATCCACCAACTACCAACTACCGAATTCCAACATTTAACAACCAAGAACCACCAACCTACGATAAAACAAACCAACAATCGAACCCCGAAAGCTACTAACAACCATCAATTGCTATCGACATCCACCACACACCAACTACCAAACCTCCAACATTCAACAACAAACAACCACCAACTCCCCCAACCCCTCCATAAAACCCTCCAACAATCGAACTCCGCAAGCTATCAACAACCATCAAGTGCTGTCGAAATCCACCAAACACCAACTACCAAACATCCAACATTCAACAACCAACCATCAACCAACCTACGATAAAACCCACCAACAATCGAACCCCGCAAGCTACAAGCTACCAACAACCATCAAGCGCTATCAACATCCACCAAACACCAACTACCAAACCTCCAACCAACAACCAACCATCAACCAACCAACCACAAACCTCCAACCACATGTGACGTCTGACTCGCAAGTCACCGAGAGCTCGCGGGCTGAAACACCTTAATTACCCGTACCTGTGAAGTGTGAGTGTTTGATGGATGGAAGGTTGCGCTACCTAGGCACCACGGGCCTAGCTACCGTGCACACTCATCCTCCAAGGATTAATCAACACCGTTGAAATCAAGATATCAATCCAAGATTAATGGACGACGGACAAAAGGTGTGCAGGGACGTGAGTGCCACTACAAGCCGACAAAGTCCACGACATCTGTGAATGTCGTAGTCTGAATGGATTTAATTTTTCGTCAAGGGTGGAGCTGTGTAGTCTTGAGTTGTATAAGTTAAGCGTAATAAAGACCATGATTTTTTAGGGTTAAAGATCAACTGCAGAGCACTATCAGGAGAATATTTGGGTTTTCAGTTATTGCCATTGCCCAAGAAGTTTTAATTTACTGCATCTAAAATATTATTGCCAAAATATCAGATGCATTTCTCGTGTTGTGTTCAACTGCTAGTTTGTCAAGGCATGAATGAAGAAGTCCGTTGATATAGATTCCTGAGAATAAACCCTTGAGTACGAAACACCTGCAGTCGCTGTAACCAATGATTTTATGTAATAAACACATTAAATAAAACAACATTAAATTTTGTTTTCAACAATCTTCAAGCTATTCCACTATGAAATTAAATTAAAGAATTTAAACGGTGAAAATAATATTGGATTTTAACATTTTTCTTGAAATTGCAACTAAAATGTTTAAATTATGAACTTTTCATAATTTTATATGGTTATAGTGTGTACGTCTGACTGGAAACCGTTCAGTGGAGTAACAAGTAATTCTTCAGTGCAAGTAATAACTTTAAACAATTATTAATTACAAGTGTTAGGTATACAATGATAACTTCTTGTTTAAGAAGTTATTTTGGATAAGTAGTTAGTTTCCAAGTAGTTTTGGACAACTCTATTAAGATTATTGGAATAATTCAAAAGAAGGCTTTAAAAGACTAAATATCCCTAGATATTAAAAATGTCAAATATGTTATCCTACAATTCCTAGTCATCGTCAAATATAAAACCGATGGTTGTGTCTGTTGTGTCTAGAAGAAACAAACCATAATTTAAATTACTACCAAAGTTTTAAGATCACAACCCAGGGACGCCACCTTGTAAGATAAATACTTCCCACATTAAGTTTGAACCCACGTTTTTAAGATCTCTACGTCCATGATGTAGCAATCAAACAGTTACAGTTTAAAGTAACCGTTTCCAAATGTACTTTGAGTTTTAACATCTAGAACAATTATTTCTTGATCATTAATTTAGATAAAACTTCCAACCGCCTCCACTGCACTGTAATGTGCAGCTATTTACTTACAAACATTTATCATTGCAAAACTGTAATTTAGCTCAAGATAAATGCATTGAGGCTAATTGGAGTTGAGTAATTTGTTTTGTCATTTTAATTGGATCTTTAAACAAGGTTTACTTAATTGGTAACAATCAAAAGAAATATAGTCATTAGAGCATCACTTGGTCAGTTATGAGTTTTGTTCATTGCTTGAACAAAATTGAGGAAACACATGAGCAGGTGTGAAGCTGTTTAGGCGGTGGCGTCGTCAGATAATTTAAAAACTATACACACAGATATACACACACATATTTTCATACATTTGGGTTATATTTACTGTTAACTATTCATAACACAAAACAGATCTATTGAGTTGTCCATTATTCTTTTGCACTACACCGGTGTCGTGAGGATAAGTTTTGAAGAAGTACAGTGTGAATAAAAATAATTGAGTTTTGAACAAATTTCGGGAAACAAACAACACTTGAACAAACAATGTTCAACAAGTAAGTTAAGCCCCTTCAACAATAGCTCATACGTATTAATGCAGCTCGAGGGACAAGACTTTACAAAGTAAAGTACTGTATCTGAAAAATATAACACCGAAGTAATTTCATAGTAGGCCTAATGAAATTTAAATATTTGTAATTTTTTTATAGTAAACAAAGTTGTGTTTAACCTCATTTTTAGATACTTAGGGCAGTTCTCTACTTTATTTGATAGTACAGTGTTCCTAATAACCAACCAATCTTTAAGTTCAATCCAAAGTAATTGAGTAGTATTTTTGATATTTTATGATTCAATCTTCATTAATTTTTACAAAAATGTTCTTACCTTAAAATCTCTTGTTAAAAACTGTACCAATAATATTACAAAGTTGTTTGAAAAAAATATATTGATTTGAATCAAGGCAATAAACATCATGGCTATTTTTATATAATAGCGTGGAAATGCTAATAAAAAATTATAATTACAAATATATTATAATACTTGTCAATTACCAAACAAGCCTCCTGATCCTAAGTAGGCATGCGTCCTATTTAATCCAAAATACACAACTCTACCTCTAAGCTAAATATTGCACCAATATTCCTAAGTCGTACTAATTATGCAACACGTCCTATCTGAATAGTCACATTTATCTGATTTCAAAATGGCAGCAGAAAAAAACCACCCTTGGCCTGGCATGTTAACAAGCCTGCTAGGGTATTCAGAACACGAGTGCATGCAATATATATGAAACATTGGAAAGCTAGTAGCTGTGCCGCTGCCTTACATGGGGGTAGCCGGGTAACCACGGCGGTGTCTGCATCCGTTACCTTCTCACCACAGATTTATTTCTCTTTCAAAGATATTTTATAACTTCATCTCACCAGCGGTTGCATACAAAGGCGGCTAGTCACCCAGCCGGAGGCTATGTGATGGAAATTGGTTAATGATGAGAGTTGAATGTGATAAAAGATTCTGTAGAGTAGTTTTTCTCTGGGTATCGGTAATGTAATGTTATTATTTTATAATTTCGTTCGAACAAAATGTTGATTTTTAAATTATAAAGGTGTAGAATAAAGAGAGATAGTGTTTTGTAATGTGAGAGATAACGCAAGAACACATTTTCTTGTATATTTTTTCACCTGGTAAAGATGATATGCGTTAATGAGTGGTTATACTGTAGTACCCTCCCAACAATCAGAAGTCGCTTTTTTGATCCTGAGAAAAGTCAGCAGCTTTCTTACGGTTCGAAACTTTTTATTTTTATGGGGGATGATTTTTATTTTCAGAGAACTGTATGTTGAATTTGCTAATGGATTTCCTTTGTGTTTTGCCAGTTTTGGCTGAGTTTGCATGGCATTCTTGCTATGTTTTAGGGGCGACCTGAGACCAGGATCATATTCTAGACCCCAAAATGCAGTGAAAGCCTGTTTCACCAATAATGATGAAAAATTACCACAATCATATCTCAAATAACAAAGAGTTAAACACAGTTTCAAAATGTTTATGTAATTTACGCGGTACATCAGTCTATAAGCATTCTCCATACAATAAAATACCAAAGTGTAAAAATAATTTCCAAAATGTTATCAGGACACAAGACAATCAAGATACCCATCCATTCACCAAGACTCCCCTTGGTAATTTCATAAACACGTTAAAATTAGAGGGTGGTTACGATTCCTGGATGGATTACAGAGTAAATTACTGTTTACAAAAGCCATTACAAAAACCAATATTAAATTTGCTATCAACTTAGCGGCGGGTGCTCGAGACCCACTATCAGAAGATCTGACCCTCCCCCTTATCAAGGGTTGTGAGCATGTGTGCGTGGCCCGCTAAAAGCTAGGCTCTGTCTAATCATATTTTGTCCATGAGTGATCCCCACCCTTCACATTGAATGGTCTAATTGGCGACCAATATCGACGATAAGGTACCTGTCAAAATAATCCCCTTGGTGGAGAAGAGGGATCAAATTTGACATGGATCCCGACTTTGGCTATCATCCGTATCTTTTCGTACAAAAGGTCTAGGGTACAAATAGAGCCGTTAAAAAGAGGAATCACTCAATACGTCTTCGTAAATGTGTATTCATTTTTGTTTATCTTGTGGTGTTTTAGAGGTGGCTTCAATCTGGGACACAAAACTTGCTACAAGAATGAATATCTCGAAAAAATTCATAAGGAAATTCGGAGTTTTAATTGTGAGTAAAATTAACCATTTCTTCGCTTAGTGTTTTGACCACACTACGTTTTGGAGTTAAGGGAACTACTTTCTTTTTTAAGGGGCCTAAATATCTACATTTACCAAACTAAACTATCTAACCTAATCCACCTTATTCCCCTCCCCCCCTTACATCTGCGGGTTTTCCGAAACCTAGTGTCACAAAACTTTGAGTAGGAAAAGTCCATTTGACCTAAAGTCAATATAGCTTACTTGTAGTTCGTTATCCTTTACAATTATTACTGTATCAAATTTAAAAACAAAACTGAATTCTTTACATGAAGAGTCGCATCTTTTTACTTCAACGTACAACCTACTGCACCTACATTCACTTCTGGTGGCACACTCATCTTGATATGATTTGTTCCGTCTTCGCCACAGATTTCTTCCTCACTGCTTCGTCGTGTCAGTTCGCGCGCTGGCGTCAGACTCCTCAAGATGCTATGCAGCCCAAGTTTTATAACTCCGGTATCACCTGTTAATTATAGACAGGCCGCATGCAGTGTGAAGAGATGGTATCACGCAGCGATAACGCTTTCCTTGATTTCCCTAATTAGTTTAATTGATGGCGTGCATGAAGAGAATCGCCGGGAATCGGGAAAGTTTAATGTCTCGGTAATAAACATATTTTAGGAATATTTTCCGGAAAGTTAGTAAATCAAGTTCAGGAGGTTAACGTGCATTTTTTTAAGGGATCAGAGGTGTTATCGGGATCAATGAGACCCAATAAGGTTGTCTTGTCCCCCGTTATTGGTCCACGCCCAATTTAAGACGAGATCTCCTGGAAGACAGAAACTGTAACCCAAAAATGGTTTTCATTTTGACTGCAGCAAAGATGGTTGTTTTTAATGCATTCGTTGTGGAGATAAATTAGTAAATAAGGACATGTTATCCGTAAGCCAAAAAGAATAAGCTGAATTAAGCCCTACACTTTTCCCTTTAGAAACTTGGTCCTATGAATTTGGCGAAGAAAATATTTCTTATGTATACAGTTGTATGTTACAGGCAAACTATACTATAATCATCCATTCTATAGAATGACTAGGCGTTCTATAAAATGCCTAAAATGAACCAGGCAAAGTATGACATAGAGCTCATTTTATACTTTGCCTTGTAGTCATTCCGTAGAATGTCTGTTGACACTCTAGGCAAAGTATAAAATACGCTGTCGTTGGACTTTTTATTAGACTTTTCTACTCTTGTTTGCCATAAATGTATCTAATCTAAAGTAGTCTAACTTAACCTAAACAAATAAACAAAATTTTGATATTCTGCAGGTTTTTTTAGAATGTTGATTCATTTTAGGCATTAGCCAATCTAATCGAAAACTATCTCAAATCAACCAACCTAACCTAACCATACATAAACCAAATAAATACTGTCAAATAAATATTTTTTTAAGAAACATCTTTATTATTTTGAACTTTGTCTGACACTCCTATGGCCATTCTATAGAATGCCTAGGCATTACACACAATGCCTAGTCAAAGTGTATAAAATCCTATTGTTATTATTCTATTTTATACTTTGCCTAAAAGGTACAGGCTTGTATAGAATGTCTGCATTATATAATTTGCCTTTAACATATAAATGCAAATCTTGATACAGTACAGAAAGTAGTTATGCATGTTTTAAACTAATAATGTGATGAAATGGTATAGATTTGATGGAATCTACAAAATAAATCGGGTGAGCCGTCCCAAACTAAGTGCGAGAGTAATTTGATCTCAGGAATATCTAAAAACATTTAAGAGGCTTCGTCCTCTTTCCCAACGTTTACCTTCCTTTAAATATGCCTTTGGTGTACAAACAAAATAAATGTTGGCAGACGCCCCATGATCAGTCACTAGTCTATTAAATTACCTCTATTTACTCGCTAGTTTCACGCGTTATTTCAGCAAGTCACGTCATTTCGACGTTGGATGCGGATAGTTCTGGATATGCTGACGACAATAGGGGCGGCAGGCGTGACCAGGGGTTGATTCTGATGGAACAATTGAAGAGGGATGTTTTTGGATGAGCGATTCGCAGCATATGCTAAAGGGGCGATGCTAACTACTCCACTTTGGGTGCCTACTATCCCTTGTTTGTCTTTTCCATAGCCACCCTTCTTTTTGGTGTTTGTTTGTAAAACACTAGTGTTATTATCATAGATTAAACTTACACTCCTGTATATTTTTTGGTCGTGCATTAATTGCGCCTAGCCTTCGAGGGTCCCAAAAATGTTCCTTAGTTGCTCCAAGCCCAGGGGTGAGTTTCTGGCAGAAGGAATGACCTTGTTTACAAACGTTTCATCCTAACCTAACCTAACCTAACTTAACTTAACTTAACCTAACCTACTCAATTATACAGTCAAAGAAGGCCGCCACTTGGTACAGTTAATAAACGTATCGGGTGGCTCCCTGGAGTAGTTGGCGCAATTCAGGAATACTCGACTACCTCTATCATGTCAGTTGGCGCAATTAATGCCCGCCCTATGTTTCGCCCTTATGATGATCTGAACATATTACCATTTGGCTACCTGTATTCCTTGTTTGTTTTTTTAATATGAAACCATCCTTCTTTTTTGTTTAAATAAACAATCCAATTTTTTTACTTCTAAAGATCCATTATTGGTTTATCATCCATACATAATACACTTAGGTACTTTTTGATTTTGGTATTTTTTCATATGGAACACTCTTCTTATTGGTGTTTAAATGTAAAATACCACTATTATCATTATGGATTAAACACATTTTATAGACCTTATATAACTATACTATACTGTACTGTGTGTTTTTAAAATTGTGTCTTTCGAGCTTCAGCTGGAGTTGTTAACTATACTTGTTAAGTATTTAATACTTTCTCACTTGAAGGCGGGATAAGGTTATAGATCCCGATTTGTCGTGACAACTTTGCCTTTCACTAATCGTATTGGAAGACATTTACCTCTAAAATTACAAATATTTACTTAAAAGAAATAAACACCCTTTTAGATATTTTACAGTTTTAGATTTCCTAAAATCAATACTACTTCATTTTAGTACGTACATCCCTATTTTTTTATGTACAACCAACATTCTTATTTGGCGTTTAAGTGTAAAGCATCATAATATTTCAAACAACTCAACAACGGGATAATATCATGGACTCCCCTAACAGAATTATCTCCTTCTTTTGTTGCATAAGCCCATGGTAGTAACATGTTGCGGGTGGCTTACGTATTCCCATTATTTATTCGTAGAAATAATAGGAATACTATCCTACTTGGGGAAGTGCATCCCTCTTTATTTTTCCGTATGTATTTTTGTGTGATATAATATGTAGAGGGAGATTTCACTATTTATTTTAAATTCTTTCACCAAATGCTGAAGTAAGCTATTCCTTTCTAAACAGTGTCTTGTCTCTGGTGATGTAATCAAGTAGGAATATGCAAACTGTAGAATTTGTTCTATAAGAGCAAAATATGTAGTCGTCATCAGCGGACGCAAACCCAAATAGATGTAAAAACACACGCCGAAACATGCCACCTCTAACCACATTGTGTTAGAAAACAGTTTTTAAACTGATTTTCATATTTGATAAGACGCATACAAGCATCAGCGAAAGTTGCTATTATGTAAAAAAAGGTTTTAAGGTGTATTTGTTGTTTAGTATTTACTATTCAAATTTCCCAAAGCGTATGCTCCTAGAGTAACAATTGATTTTATGTAAATTATCTTAAACTTCTGATACAACCATAGATTAAGGGAGTAGACAATCTTTTCTATTGTTTAAACGTGCAATGAATAAGTATTTCAATGGTAGAGTCTTGGATTGATGAGCAAGTTATAGCTGGTTCACATTGTGGTACTTCACTGTGTTTAGATAAATCAGAATGGTATACAACATATATTTATGGTTTATAGTCAATAGAAGTAGTCTTTGGAGACAAGCAGTTGGGATTAGTTGTTAAAACTTCATTTTCAACAAAACAAATACAAAAATCAAGCTTCTTAAGACAACTAAAATCAGCACTTCCTCCCATAAAAAATAATAATGCTGTATCCAATCGCGTTTTTCCCCCTAGAACAACAATGAAGATAACTCATCTCAACTAAAAAACTTTCATTTTTCTAACGCCACTGGAACAATATTATAAACAACCCTTCAATAAATCTGAAGTTTCACAATAACAATACCCCGAGTCACAAACCCACTAACGGTCACCAATAACTCACATTCAACCCTAACACGCACCACAATAGTGGATAATTATCGAGAAAGAAACAAACGAGGCAGCTGGAGTCAATAAAGGAGTGAATAAAACAAAACTGCTGTCAGTACACAATAATCAACATGTAGGAACAGTTAAGGGATGTAGGGGGGGGGGGAGCCAACAGGTGGTGGATAGGTAGGGTTGCTGCATCAGGGGGAGACACTGAATGACCTCATCAAACAGCCCTCCACTTTGTCACAACAATTAGACACAGTGAGCTGCGAAACCGTGACCGATGGTATCGGAGTGCTGATTAGGACTTTATACTCTATGCGCCCCAACAAAGATGTCACCAGGGGGTGTCTGTTGGCGGGAAGTTAAGTGTGGTTTATTAAATCGTTGACTTTGAATAGTGCTTCTAAATATAATCAATGATATCACTACAGTTTACTGTAGATTCAAAGAACTGCCAAGATGTCACCGGAAGAGGTGTCTGTCTGTTGGTATGTAATTAAGTGTTGCTGGTAAATCATTGATATTGAATAAATCGAGTAGACTACAGTAGTTTACAGTAGCTTCAAATAATTGTAGTCCTACAGTCTCAAACTTTGTGGCCAAAGTTTTTTCTCCAATTGCAAAATATTAAGCTTGTTTTATGAACTTCATGATGGTGTCAGTTCGCTTATCAAACAGTAGTAAAATAATGATTAGTTTCTTTGTTTAGGGTGGTTTTACGGTTTGCTTATAATACCAGAGAAAATGTATAGTCTACAAATAAATTGTTATATCTAGTTGGAATATGTTCAATGAATGTTGAGTAGCAAGAAGGAAATAGTAGAAACTCTCTGTGCGTAATAAAGACAGAGCCAATCTTAATTAATTGTCTTTACCTGATCTACAAAGATAAAAAATCTAAAGTCCTCATTGAATTGAAAATATGCTGGGAAAATATAGATGTTGTAGGATCTTTGTTTAAGGGACAATTATTTGCAAAATTTTTTGAAAAAATTAACAAATGGTTTTTAAAATAAAGGACACATTTTTTTATCATAAATAAAAGTACATTTCATAACTAGAGCGTAAAGTGACTCTTTTTCGTCCCGAGCTCAAGTTTCATAACTGAGTAAGAGTTAACTATATTTTAATATAGCACGTGTGATGAACTATATTTTTCGTTGTTGCACCATTTTAAGCAAACAAAGTCACAAAATGAAAATACATTTCATGTAAAGGTAACCTCTCAAAACGACTTCATGTTCAATTTCGCTAAATGGGATCCATCAAATTAAATTCGAGATAATTTAGTATAATTATTCTATTTTTTGGTCAACTGTAATAAGGGATACTGTATACCGCGTTATCCTATTGTTCCTTATAATATATTTCTGAATGAAATTCTTATTAGAAATCGTTTAAATTTTCTGCCTCGAGCTGCTTACTAATCCAAAGCTTAAGTCTTTTAATCAGCAATCCAAAACATTTCCAATATTTCCAAGAAGCTCTACCCAAAACTCTCGGCTCACGATATCCGTCTTTACAAGTAGTTCTCTTTGGTTTACTCAGCAGAGCGAGATGAGTGAATGGATCGATTCAAAGAGTGATTTCCCCGTTTCACACATCGGCTGCGTGGTTTTTCAAATTCAATTGCGAGTCAGGGAAGTGAGTATTTTTGTCACCTCTGCTACAAAGCACCCCTCACTAATGAGCCCGCATGGGAGACATTGTCGCTGGGTCCAATGTCGGTAAAGAAATCCTCTCAAAGGAATATTTTTGAAGGTTTTCCACAGTGTTTACTCTTTCAACCACGTTTCACGAGTAGAGTTTACTTTTCATTTAGGTTTATGGTTGCTTATTTGTTTATGGATTTGTTGTGTGATTTATTCTGAATTAAAACATTAACACTCCTAAAACACTAAATTGGCAATCACACAGGCAAAATTGTATGTTTTAAAATCTCAATAATTTCCCAGCGTCGAATTAGGAATGTATGTATATTGAGTATGTAATAATAGTACAATGCATATCTGACTACATCAAATACCGGCCCTTTATCGATATGTGGAGTAATTTAATTGACGAAATATTTCAGTATGAAGAATTGAATTTATTGCTTTGTTAGTGGAACATGATGCATCTAAATCAAAGATCAAAGCCAATATCAGATATTAATGGATCAATATTTTGGTAATGGCGTTAAGAAGAAAACACGCAAAGTCAGTTTTACGGGCTATCGTATAAAAATAAACAATAAAAATGTTTTCATTTTGTGAATTTGAAAACTAATAAGAAATGGCACACTATGTCAAAAATATGGTTTGTTCTCTCACTGACACTCACTTCACCTCGCGCTTTTATCTTGACGTCTTGACTTTAGTTCCCATTGATGAAAAATATACTATTTTAGCAAGTGAACACTTAATTTTTTTATTTTGCTACTACTACACTTTATACTATTTTCATCCTATCAAGTGGATTTGCATAACGATATTCTCCTGACAGATTGCGCCACATGATTTCCTGTGTTTGCGCCTTCTTGTAGTTATTACTGACACGGAACAATTAGCCACAAGGATGGCGCTGGGAGGTTTGCCGTGTCGAACATTGTTTACAATATCCTGGGAGTACTTACTTGCATGCGCTGATTGTTCATTGTTATACATAATTGTGCTAGTTTGCTACTTTGCTCAAAATTGCTGAAAACTCCCCATAGGAAATAACGGACATGTGTTCGGGTTTCAATTTGAGATTTGCGTTGCTTAAGATGTTAAAAGGACTTTACAAGAATCGGGAGGTGAGATTCCGAATAAAAGTACTGTCAATTGTCGAATTGTACCATTGAATGTCCAATAGTCAAAGATTGTAGCTGGTCCCAGAAATGATTTGCTACTAACCGTTGGCCATTATTTCCGCCAGACAAACGTCGCGGTCAAGATTCGACAGTGTTTATAAGGAGTTAACATTGTTTTCTTTGTGTTTTTTGTAACGTGAATAAGGCTAATGAAAAGCACTAATCAATTGATCCTAAAACGAATATTAGCATGTATATCCCAGAAATAAAGTTCTGTGAATTTAAATATGCAAGATTCTAGGGAGTAATAAGTTGAAATTATCATAACCAGCTAATAAAGATAGAATATGTCCTTCGATAGGAAAATCATATTCACGAGTTCAAGACACAAGCAGGGACCCACGAAAAATTATTAATATCTTGTTCAGCTATAGCAGCAAACAGCTATTCAATTACCTTACCTATTTTGGGCGTTTGAAGGAATATGGATGCAACAGATACTAATCCGCCAATGATATAAAATAACACCCTAACTCTCAAGACCGCGACTTGGACCCAACTTAATAAAACAACAAAGTGGAATCTTGACAAAATAGCAAGTGAAGCATGTAACTAACGCTTGACGAAATTTTAATGACGCGTTCTCAATGGAGGCCCGGATGACGCTCGGTCACAAAAGATTCGAGTAGCGAAAACTTGTAATAATGTCTTATTTGTGAAAGAAGTCTCCCCCAGGATGAAATAGAGAACTTTCCCTCTAATTGGGGGGGAGCGGACAAGATTTGCACAAGCAGCACTTGCAACGGCGACTGGGGATTTGCTATCGGGACTCGCCACCCCTCTAGCAAACAAGGGTGGTTTTGATTTATCATGCCGTTTAACTATGTCAATTCGACTTATGAATATTATTTGACTAATCACGATTTCCAGCAGATGTTTATATTCAGCTGTGCGGTGTTAAGGGTTGCATCTGCTTCTGGTTGTAAAGTAGTCGGTCAGAATATATTAAATTGATGTAATGTTGGTTTCAAAATTCCATTTTACAATACCACCATATTTGGCAATTTATTTAAACAACAATACCGTTTAATATATTTCAACATTTTTGATCTCTGCCTATTAAATTTCAAACTTCCTAAACTGTCTTGGTTATAGTCTTAGTAGATTTCTCATCCTTAATTGATCATCTGAAAACGGTTTACATTTAACACTGTTGGTTCTGTTCAATGCACTGAATTTGCTTCTTGTTATTTCAGTCATTTAAACCTTGTTTAACCAAACAAAACTATCTAATCGTAAACAATAACTCGTCCCCTAGTTATATAACCAAACAGTAAAGCACAAATAATGACAAACTAACCCTAAAATAATAGAAACAAAATTTCCTTGTCAATAGCTATAAGTGTCACAAACGTGAACTAGAACCAAAAAACGAGTTTCAAAATTTACAGTGTAACAGTCTTCTTTTGTTGATTATTCTATGGTTATAGTGTATTTTACTAGTTGAACACGAAGACACATCAAGCATGAAAACAATTAAAATGCAAAGATTGTCAAAGTGCATTAGAACCTTGATAACAACACTTTAATGGGTATACTAAATAAGACTTGTTATCAAGGTTGACTTCTTATTGAAGATTGCATTAAAATGTGATTAGAGGTAAATAAATACTAGGGAATTTTAAAATGACACTTGTTATCAAGGGTGACTTGATATCGACGGTCTTGATATCGAGGTTCTTCTGTAGTAAGAATAAACTGACTCGATCCATAATTGTGACCTTTAGCAATCGGCAATGTCGTTGTAGAAGGTTGTGTGAAGTAGAAGAAACGTCACTTGAAATAAGTATAACTTTGCAGTATTTATTAAATACTTTTATATAAGCCGACAAGTACTAAGCATAACTGTAAAACTTGACTACATTGTCAACGTCAACTCATCACAACTGTGAAAACGTTCTAGTCGATGTCAGAACATTGAACAGTCAAAAGTCACTTCTCAGGTCAACAGAAGACATCATTCACTAGCCGAGTCACAAAATAACTGAACAATACCGATACACCAACTTCAATGCAATATATTCCTGGGGGAAATAGGCCTCGTTCTTTTTAATACGCCAAGTACAGTAATTGGTAGCAAAACATAGCAAAGGTCAAATTACCTCAGTCACAACTTTACCACAGCCAACTCCGAGGGGTTGAAGTAATAAAGTCGTCAGTGCAGCCACCTTTCAGCAGCTGAGGTGAGGTAGCACCGTCCACGGGACACCTGCCCTAACAATGTCTATTTTACAATCATTAAATCTATCCGCCCCCGGATAATCTTCGGATCAGCTGATCGCCCTTTACCTCCCCCCCTCTAGGACGCAGGTGTAACTCTACCCTCCCCCACCCTTCATTAGTCACATGATTGAGAGCCCTTTCGGCGATTTTACGTTACTGATGCACCGTGCGTTATCATTATACTCTCCATTGTCTGGGCTTTGATTGGGAAATCTTGATAAATTGCAAGAGCGCGACGAAGCTTGTGAAGTCACAAGGGATGTTTGTAGAATTGATGCTTGAGCAGGTGTGCTTTGTAAGCTTTGATCGTTTGGAAGTTATCGAGGATGAATGATAATTGCTGAAGGGTTATAGTGAACTGTATTATCTCTGTAAATTTAATTATAGTGAATATTAAAACACCTGCTATTAATATACTTGCTATTTATATCATAAATTCACATGTAATTGACCTCGATATACATAGACACTCTAAATTTATAATTTCCCTTTTCTGCTATAAAGACATAATAAACTAATTTATATATTTCAATTTTCAACAGATCGAGGGTGGAATGTAAATGTGTAAACCGCAAATTGTATCTACTGTACAATATATATTTTAATTGCAACTTTTTAGAATGGATTGTGTCACTCTTTTGATCATAAACATGAAGGTAGGGGTTGGAGATGTGGATGCCAAAGGTTTAAAACAAAAACTTAAGTGTGACATTCGTCAATATCCTGAAGTTTTCATTCGTGGGATGAACACCCGTGATTACGTAGGATACGGGTAATAAATAAGGGGATTTAGGGTTGTATAGGACAGTATTGGAGAAAAAATTACACACTCTATTTCAACATTTGCAAGATAGGGACTCTGCCAGGTTAGTTTTAACCAGAAAAATGAGTAATAGATTACAAACCCACATTTTTGGCTAAGACAATTTACTAAAAAAAAAAAAAAAAAAAAAAAAAAAAACTATGACCAGGGGGCAACTCAACTGCCTTCAACAGAGTCCCGGCTAACAAATGCCAGTGGCAGAGCAAAAAATATATATGTATCCCTGGGTAAATGAGTCCTATGTCCTTGTGGATGGATCCTAAATCCTTGTTTGAGCTAGAATATTTCTGTTACAAATAACTAAATTCAAAAGTCTGCAACTTGCGCAAGTCTTGCGGTAGCTACAACTTAAAATTCTTTACCAATACATGGGACACAAAATCCGAAAATTTTGCAGATGTAACACGTTAATTTCTACAATAATTGAGTTGTAGATGGCTCTAAAGTCATCAACTCTTATTAAGTGAAAAAAACTTCGTACAGTAGTGACAAAATCAAGTTCCCAATAGCAAATGCTTGTGAGGAAACCGGGAAGTCATATGAATCTAAGAGTCCCAGGATTGCAGAGAACTAAATTCTAGTGTCTTCAAGTCCCACGCCACAACATCCTACAATATCGTAGTTACAGAACTAAATGATAGTCTTTGAATCTTAAGACTCCCACAGTTTTACACCACCTGCTCTCAATGACCTACAGCAAGTGCCCGGTAGCGGTAGCAAATGCCTGCGGTGGGGGCGGAAAATTCACATCTCGCTTTCAATGACAACTGAAATCACAACATAATGAAGGGGTGGCTGTTGTTTCTTGCACAATGCTCGATATGTGCACCAGTCTCGTACTCTACCAGACAATATGTAGAGCCTCCCCGCGCGTGCCCAAACTCCCCCATGTTCCCACATACACAATGATTTTCACCATAAAGCCAACCCTCACCACGGCTCGCGAAATGCATCCGTACTTTCAGAACCTTTTTAGCGCTACGGGGGCGTATAACTAACCAATATTGCTTTTTATCACCCCTGAAAAAACAGATTTATTCACACGGTTCGCGTATTTGTGTGATCGCGTAATGTGTGAACGTTTGCTAATGGGACGCATGGTTGGTTATTGGGTGCGAATGTTGATGATGTCACGTAGTTTACGTAATGGGGATTATTGGTGGGTTTGATGTTTGTTTTGTCATTGAAATTGGTATATGTAAAAAATTGAAGTAGGAATTGGTTTTGTAAATACAGTTCGTTTGCCAAAAATGCTTTCACAGACAATTAATTGAGCTATTCTTTAGAGGTTTTCTTGTAATAAGGGGTGCGATCGATTGATATTTGTATTCGAAATAACAATAATAACCAACAAAACAAGATAGCTCTTTTTATTGCGTTCTGTTATGATGTTAAGAAAAACTAACAAACGGATGATCTAAAAAAATGCCTAAGGTTTTTTTGATGAATCAGTAAAGAAAACAAATGTGAAGGCTAATTTAAGTTAGTTATTTCTGGTAACCTCTTGTATTACTTCCCAAACTTTACAAAACTGGAGAATCCAGTAATTACTGTTTTTTTTTATATATTTTTTACAGTCAACAAATAATATAACCTTTTGTATGAGAAACTGCAAACGCTTTTAAGAGAATCCTGTCCAAACAAATTGTTATTTTATTTTTCATGAATCGATCTTGTCTTTGACCGCCCTTCTGCGCCAAAGCTGGAGACGCTAACCACACACACACTCCTTACAATACGATCAACAAAACTGTCCAAATCTTTACAGCATTATGTCAGATTAAAGCTTATCAAAAAATATTCTCGGTTTTCGGTTCTCATGTTGCCCCTCTTACTGATAACCACTTACTTAACCTTCCCCAACATTATAAACTTACAAAACATTTTACGAGTACGAAACTGACGTAAACTGTTTAACATATCTATTATAGAACCACAAACTAACTCTAATAGAAATCCCTCCACATCACTCAAATTGTATTGATATTACTAAAATTAAACCAGTCTCTTGTACACCTTATAATAAATGTTTAAGTGTATTAAAAGTATTCTACCACATACACATCTTCGTGTCCTCCTCCTCTTACATCCACGGACGTCCTATCAAGGGTCAGCCCCAGCATTGTGGGGGGGGGGGTTGTAGTGCGGGGGGGGATGAATACAAGACGCCCAGCGGAGTCAAGAGGGTAGTAACGACGTGGACACGGATCACACGCTCAGGGTTTCTTTGAAAATTGAATGAAAAATCAGAAGGGTTGTCGAACAAAAGGGCGGGAGCGTGCGTCGTGTAGTGGCTTCATTACGAGGGAAACATGCACCAGTGGGGGTGGGAGTGGGGGTGGTAAAGGGGGGACTCGTCTACCTCATTCAATTACACAATCGGTTTGCTTTCGGATTTTTTCAATTTTTAATTCTGGTTATTGAATTTAATAAATATCCTAAAGGAATGCAAAAGCTTTGAAAAAGTTTAGTGTAGACTAGTATAACGGTAATAAGGTATAGCATGAACAATACAATTATAGTAATACAATTAAAGTACTACATTTAATTCATTCAAGCATATTATTGGTCATAACAGTTGTATACATGCTCATATACTTAGTAAAAACAGGGTTTTAAAGAATAGCTATTTTGGATGTATATAGGGACAACTTTTCAACAGTATCTAGTAGTTAAACAAATTAGGCTAATTGATTAAGATTAAAACTATTTTTGCCAACACAATTGGTATGGTAGAAATTCCTAAGTTTTAAGCATTTTCATTTCTCACGCCTGTGACCACCGCTGTAGAAAGTCAAAGTATATAAGTTGTCTTACAATGTATGAGCCAGAGGAAAATATTAATAAAGTTATGAGGCAGCTGATAAAGTAATAGAATAATGTAACATAATAACGTAATATTACATTTTATTATTAAGTGCATAAAACACATTACTAAATAAAGTTATTTATTTAATGAGGTTAACATTTTTAAATATCCACCAATTTAATCAAGTTGAATTTGGCTGATTGCAAAGTTATAAATATCTCAAACATTTGATCTTAATAAAAATAAAAAATATATATAAATGCTCGTTAGGACCCTAATCTGGCACAGAGTTTGTTCTAAACCTAAGGCAAAGACACAGCTACGGTTAACTAGCATTATCTTATTGTAAAATATGTATACGGTAAAATGACTGTACAAATACAATCTTTGGTAACGTGTATTTAGTGTATTAAATAGCTGACATTGCAACAAATGAAAAACAAGGATTAACATTCTAACGATATTTATTATGTTTGAGTACAAATGTAAAAAGTAATTAAGTAAAACATTTTAAACATTTTATTACTTTTATTCTCAAATAAACGGTAAAAGTCAATGATGAATATTTACAATTAATACTCAATATATCAAAATTTGTTTTACTAACAAAACTGTTAAACCACAGCCACCTCTAACGGTGGCTGTGGTTAAACTCATCTCAATAATAAAATGTAAATTCAATTCATATTTTTCACCTCACATAATTTTAACAACAGTTCATTTAAGTAGGGATTCTTTACTCAGTTTTTTTTTTAACGACCCGTAAACAAATAAAAAGAGTTTGATTCATCAGTATTTTAAACTACAGCTGAGTATGCAGTAATCCATCTAAATTACCAGAATTACGATTACATGAGTAGATAGTAAAATTAATAGGTGCAAGTATTTCGCGTGCGAAAACAGTGAAATCGCGCTCTGATTTACAACCCTTTCGCATGACAAACATTTAATTTTGCAGAAAAATTAAAAATAACTTCAAAGCTATTTAGTGGTCCGATTAACATAAGTTTGTACCAGAGAAGGCCTGATTAAAAAAATTATCCATATAGACATATGGGAAATTTATATTTCAAACCACCAGTAAAAGAAGCTGTGTCTGCATGTCTAAACTGATATACAAACATTGCAGAATTTAATAAAAGTTATGGATTTGTATTGTACATGTTCACCCCTTGCTTCCCTTTTCCAAGGCCTGTGTGGAGAGGAAAATGCTTGGCCTGTAAGTTGAAGGTCAAAGGAAGAGATAAAAAAGATTTTAAAATATTTAATCCATACCAGGGCAAACATTTTGATTAAAGACGGTCGATTTAGTCTTGAATAGTAAAAACAATATTAGCAAATCCTTAATTAAGCTTAATTTTAAAATATAATCAAGGGTTGATATAGTTATGTAATTCGATGGCTCAGTCGGTCCCACGACTGACTTAAAGTCCATAGAAGCAACGTCGTAGACGTAGGTCACTAAATTACTGTATTCTGTAAGCAAATCACAAAAATATATATTTTGTCATTCCGATTTATATTAATTACGCACCATCATTTTTTAAGTTTTCAAAAAGCTATTATTGATATAATATATTTCTGAAAGAAACGATTAAGAGGTCAGTTGAACATTATTTCATCAATGTTTCTCGTAGTAACAATTAAAATTAAAAACACTTTGATTTCAAACACGACACACGTTTTAATTAACCCAATTTCCCTGGAAAACAAACACACCAAAAATAATAATCCTGTGACTCATCTTCCAACATACTAGTTTAGTAATACAGTATTAAAAAATGATATTTAAAACGCAATAACTGAAACCGTTGAGTTTGGAACCTAAAAGTTTCTTTGTAATACGTAGTGATTACTTATCAAAATTTACATGTGTTTTTACGTAGTGTTAGTTAAAGTGTTTCTAGGGCCCAGCTTTTAACAGTAAATCTCTGTTAGACAGAGAAAGGTGTGCAGTCTACAGTCTCATGCCACGATTTTGTAGCACTATTGATTCATGGGCTCATCTCATAATTTATGGACCCGGGAAAATTACATCCTGATAGAATTCGTGGGCGAGACAAAAGTAACGCCGAAACAAGTCTCCCATATTTGTTAACCACGCATGATTGAATAAGGGTTTACTTTAGGAATAAATTAAGTAATTACTTTTCTTTGTTTGCTTACTATTTTTTTAATTTGTCTCGAAGTGTCGTTGATTATTTGTAACAAAGATGTAATTCCAACATAGATGTTTTTGATAAAAGAGTATTACTTTCTTACGAGTGTTGATTTTTTTTAAACGTTATATTTTGAAAAAAAAAACACATTAAACAAGGTTTTTGTCCCACTGTATAGAAATATTTGTTTAATAAATTCCGTTAAATTGTTTAAGTCCTTTTTATAATATTAAAAAACACAGCCAAAAATCGATATTTATATTTCTCTTTATCAAATTCGTACACTGATGACAATTAAAATTAGATATTAAAAACCTTGGTCAACACCAGCGCACCCAAACGTCACCAACATGAAACTCACACACGTCATAAACAGTCTTCAGATTTTTAAATATGATGAGAAATCTACTTTAACGATCAAAAGTCAATGCATGTGCCTAAAAGTTTCTGAAATCAAGGATTAATGTGTCCCATTTGAATTATATAAACAATTACATAAACAACTTATGTCGTTTACACATTACTACAATTTATAGTGTTATTTTTGTGACTAATATTCACAATACAAATTGATCAGACAAAAACCCGTAGTATTGCACACAATGGTAAAACACCAACATTATTAAATCATTACGCTTTAACTAGCAGAGACTAGCTAATGATCGGATTTAGCTATGAAACCATAGCAGACTATAAAGTAGGAACTTGTTGTGTTAATGAGAGATGTAAACAGAGCTAATTAGATTAATCGGAACGCTTTGAACTTGCAATTTTATAATTAGCCATTAATCATGTACTGAATAATTCAGCATAGCCCGTAGCATTATAAATTTTGGCCAAGACAATTTGCATATTAAAACCGCATTTAATGAAAATAAACTTATCTAATTATACTGATAATATCTTATGCGATTATAATGTGTTGTTACTCATTTTATACAAAATTTTATTAAATGGGATTTCAGGTCGAATATAATATGCTTTGAAATATATACAGTATGCTTTGATTTGCTGGTTTTCGTATTCTAAAAAAATATATAACCAAACAAAATAGGCTAACTTTTTCAAACAAAATGGAATGATATAAAATGGAATAAAAATTAATGGAATGGTATGGAATTAATGGAATGATTGAAATTGATTGGGTGGGATGGAATGAAATGAAATGAACCTGAACTATACGGAACAAAATATAATAAAAATGGATGCCATTGGAGGCGGCGGAACAGTATAGTATGGGACTGGGTAGTATGAGAAAGGATGGGATGGAACATGATAGTATGAAATGAGTTTGAGGCAAAATCTGAGATGTGTTATAATTTGTTTTATAACAAAACATACAAAACTGTAGTAAGATGAAGCTATGCAATTAGTAAACTATTTTTAAAGATACGTATGTATCTTACAACTATCGTCACAACTTTACCAATATTTTATGACAAACAAACAACCGTATACCAAAGATGTTCCTGGTGCAACTAAACACATTTTTTAAATAATATTTATTTTTTAAGGTACATCTTGCTGACGTTGTGCCCTTGGCTAACAGTTGTTAAACTACACTCACCATCAAAACTTTCAATTTCCTAACGTATGTTACTCAGAACTTACACAAATGTCATACAAGTACTGTACGAGGATTTAGTGATTTGTTCCACTACGGTATTAGTACTTGGCAAAGACCTTTGTGTAAAAGTACTTATTTTAGATAGTTTGAAACAAAACAGATACACAGACGTATGGGAGCCACATCTTATTTATACATTTACACGTGTCCAATACAGTTTCCATTGGGGGAGCGAGCTGGTCTAGTGGTTAAGGCGCGGGACTCCGGTTCCTGGGGTCCCGGGTTCAAACCCCGTCAAATCACCATTGGATTTTATCCAAGTGATATTGCCGTAACACCTAGGTCTAGCCAGAAGTAATGTGAAAAACAATTCCGGGCTCGTGCCTAGCGTCATAGGACAAAAAAAAATACAGTTTCCAAAGCACTTACACTACATACTCTTCTCACTCCATCTACCCCCACTCGCACGATCGCCTCCTGGACCGCGCTACCCCACGACCCCAGACTGTGGTCGGCGAGCCTATGTAACACGAGTACTGGCCACTCATTACTGTTTATAGCGTGCCAACAGTCCATTCCCGTAATTTATGGCAGAAAATGTCAAAGCGCGAGAGACCACTGGCCTAATTGACACCTCGGACGACGACTTCCGGCGCCGCGTCCTGGTCATGGGAGGTGGCGAGGGCGGACCATGGTGTAGGATATGGAGGATTTATGTGGTCTGAGGAAGCGGGTAATCAGACAAATCGTCAAGTTTGTTATTTTTAATACTAGAGAAATTGACATTCGTTGTCTGTACAGTAATGTAATGTACAGAGCGAACTTTGGTTGATGCAGTACTGTAAATGGTGTTGTTGTTGAGCACTAAGTAGGTGTTTGGTTGGTGGTTGCCTCTGGTCAAAGATATTCAGCAATATCAATTTTATTTTTTATTTTTTATATTTTACACCATAGAGTCATAGACATTCTTAGGCATTCTTTTAATGGGATGGTCCAAACACTGTTGTTGTTAGTCCACAACGAAGATTATTTAACTTAAATGCAAGACCAATTGTCATCATTAAATTATCCAGATTCACCCCGTGTGGAATCGAACCAGCTACCTCAGATTTGAAGGCAAGTACCATTATAACCACTCGGTTACACAGGCTTATATTATTATAACATTTAAGGGTACCAACATGTACCACGTTATTTACAAATACCCCCGTCGCAGCAAAACCTGCATACTAAGCGAATTTCCATTTACCCGGCTTGATTTCTACTAAAATATTCCCTATACATTTTCAGATTTATTTCCTATTTAAATAACATAAATTTTAGTGAATAGTTAGGTTTGCTGCTACGGGGAAGATGTTGAGTTGTGTTTTTTTTAATTGAAATATTGATAGCTTAGTATGAAATAAGCCAAATTGCCAAATTTGATTAAAATATATCCATAAACAAACAAACTAGAACAGTTTATTTATTCTCCATAAGAATAACATGGGAATTTTAAATTTAAATTTTTTTTTATTTTCTCCGTAGTCAATGAACATTAAAAAAAACTTCAATATACTAAATTATTTGTTTTTTTAAGCTCTTCAAAATGGTCTAGAGAGAAATTTAGAAATTTAAAGTTTTTAGGGTCAAAAATGAGAAAAACCCATTTTTACCCCATAAAACCCCCCATAAACCCCTTGATCCCATGGTCTGATTATGCTGGTTCGCGAACTCGTTCGAATAAATGTAGGTTTACACGTTTGTACCAAATTTCATCAAAATCGGATCAATTTTGCTCGAGTTATCGCGCTAACGGACACACATATATATATATATATATATATATATATATATATAAATATGTATATATAAATATATATATATATATATAAATATATATAAATATATATAAATATATATATATACATATATAAATATATATATATGAATTTGAACGGATGGTGTTTTTGGCCTCTGGGGACCTCAAAACGAAAAAGTAAATCGGTCCCGGGTCTAGGTCTTACCATGAGACCTACGGTAATAGCTTATTCCCTATATGGGAAATTCGCTAAAAGGGGTATTTTATAAGCAGGTTTAGCTACAGAAATTTGTGTATAATGTGGCTAGTCTACTCTAGAATACACTATAGACTTACTGTTATATATGATTCAATGTTAGAAAGAGCGTAACAGGTATTGAGGGAGAGATCTTTTAGTGAAACAAGGCAGAAAAGGCGCTCTAGCTTATTTTATTGATGAATGAGACATTTGCATTATATTGAATAATTTCACAGAACTTAGTTAACACAATGAAAATAGTCATTTCAATGAAATTTAACTTCTTTACTCATATTCACCACATGTAAAATAGTTTACCTTTGGTAGTTGCTCGGTGTAATGTTTGAACTAATTAACAAGATTTCCAATCAATCAAAAAGTTCAGGTGTACTGTTATCGCTGAATTAAATTATGAACATTAATCATGAACATTAACATCAACATCAGTGGTTATAGGTTTTCTATAAAACGTTCAAATTAGTCTCAACAATCAATTGTGTTGGTAACAAATCTATATAAGCTGCTTCTCCTTGATATTTTGGTAGTTCGCGATTTTAACTCCTGGAACAGCTTCCTGGCCTAATTTCACCCGGTGGGCGTCGCCGGAGACTTCCGCTTGAGTGATTGATCACGTGTCCGCAAGACGGCTGTCCGTCACCGCAGTCGTAGGCCTTGTGGTCAAGTACCGCACTGAGGTCTACTGGAGTAGACATCTCACTTGTATGGGCCAGTCGTGCCGAATTCATTTTCAACAGGCATATAGTTGAATCAGCCACATATAGAGTTTGCTACCCACTAAAATTATATTGCCTCCAAATTTTGGACTGTGTTACAAAACACTACAGTATTGACTGTGAATATATATCCTGAAAATTAGACCAATTCGTATATACCAAGGCAAAAATGTGGTTCGGATCCCACTATAAACTGTAGGTCCCTTAGTTGCCATTAGCTGTATGGGCTATTAATTAACAGCTGTGTCTAAGGAATAAGTCGGTCTTAGTTACTAACAAGACTACAAGATTGCGCCACTCATCCTACACTCATCTCCATTCATACTTGGCTTAAAATACCTACTTTGTATGGTCGCTATGTCATTGAAAAGAATAAAAATAGTATAAATAAATTTAAAAACGTTTGGGTATCGGCTGACATATGTAATTGACAACAGAAGACTCTGTCGGTTGCTCAATTCGACAACGTTGAGGTTTATTAAAAGAAACCTGCTATAACATAACATGGAGGTAAAATACATATTTTTTCAATAGCTTCAATAACTTAAAATTAAATACTGAAGAATTTCTCGTGTAAAGTTTTAATTAGGTACAATAAAACCATCCATATATAATGTATTAACGTCTCGTCAAAACGCTGTCGTTCTTACTAAATTAGCCATCTATATTATTACGTTCCTTTGGAAGACATCCTCAAATATTACAAACATAAAGTTGTGTGAGTTGGGTTTCACTAAGCTAGTTAAAAGGAATTTTATGGAATTAAGTTTTTTTTTTAGATTATTTTGTTAATGTTGATAACTGACCTAATACTTTTACTAAACGTTTCTACTATTGGCTATTAGATTAGACAGTTGTGTTATTAATTGGTTACTTAGATTCTAAACGTTTAACATAAACATTATTTTAAAACATTATTAAAAAAATTCATTTCAATGAATGCGGTTTATTTTTAAAGTTCTTCATCAATGTATTTTATTCTTAACTTCATCACACTCCTTTAATCTATGACTAAATATTAAATATGTATCACCCATATTTTTCCTGTAGTAAGACGATGACTGAAAACAGTAATAATACTTATACCGATGTAAATATATATTTTTTTACTGAGAACTTTGCCTTTATAAAATCGGCCCATGTTTTCGATATGATTTAACAATGCACCTCCTACCATTTAATGTACTATTACGTTCTAAGAAAATTGTATTTCGTTTAGCCCATTTACTTTACTCCAAATGAAATTGAACTCCACATTCTGAGGCTGAAGGTGTTGTTTTTCACACAAACGCAATTAGTTGTAAGTGCGTTTTCTCGTTAACTTACACAAAGTGATTTACTCTTCGATGTTACGCGGACTCGTAAAAGTTAATAATCGTAATAAAAGTAGTTATTATAACTCGCAGTTGGGTAATAATCGGCTGCCACTTACGTGTAACTATAATTTACGACTTCAGGCGCTGAATATGTATTTCTCTAGACGCCGTTGGGTTATGGATCTCTGGGTTTATGGCGAAGATAAGTTCGCAAGTTGACTTTTATCGTGGTTCATTTTAATATCACATTCACTATTGTTAGTAATGAAAAATTAGTTATTTCAAGTTCTTTGGTTAAGATACTGTATGGAAGAAAAGTATATATTGCCTATTATTTAAGCTAAACCATTGGTTTAAGCCCTTGAAGCTTAAAAGGGTCCAGTTTAAGTTGTATTCCACCAGCCTGGAGACAACTCTGTAGTCTGAAAGATTGAATGCTGTCTTCATCGTGTCTGGTTTGCACCTCATGAGAAGTTCACCTGTTTGTGATAGAGCTAGGTGTGAGAGGCCCACCAGAAAACTGTGAATAGCATAGTGGAAGTTGATAGAAGGTATTAAATTAATTGAAATAGCACTTCAAACCAGGCAAATTTCGAATTTTTCATACCCTTACTGATTACTGTAAAAGTGTCCACTAATAACATGTTTCAAATCTGTTTGGATCCTATTTTAAAGATGATGGAAGATATAATCAAAATAGGTAAAATTAAATCTCTGCAAAAATACGTGGATTTAAAAAAGCTTAGTAGAACCTCAATCAGTTGAGTAATGGGTTGGATGGATGTTAACACATTAAATATTACTGTAAAAATATAATACGTTACGTAGAAGATGTTTTCAAATCCAGAGATGTATGTTTTTAGCTATTTTGACCTCCAGCTTAAGGGTAGGTTTTGATCCAAAACATTAACACATAGACTTGCTACGATTGGTTGGTGATGGTGTTATTCAAACAATTCCCATCAGTTCAATTCCCACGACATAATTCTTACTCTCTATCCACAAGACCAGCTGCAGAAAAAAGAGAAAACTTAAATTAGGTTTAATACATTTCTTTATTTTTGTCATTGAATTCTTATTACACTTACCAGGAAAACACGAATTTTTTCACTAAAACGTTTTCAACTTCCACATCATGACATGACTCAGAGTGACAGAGGGAGAAGTTATCAAGTAACCCGATATTTTCAACTATCGCAGGATACCGACTCATTAACAGCTGATTATCAGCTGTTTTGTTATAATTACCCCTAGTGTTACGGATAACAACAAACCTACCGTTTTTGTTTGCACTACGTCATTGTGTCACTGTACCAAGAAACGTCCTTTTTAAATTCTTAATTTGAGCCTAAAATATAACCAAATATTGTTCAAATATTAAATACTTACTAAATTACCTATTTTTCATCTGCTTTATTTTATTTTAATTTGCATTAACGACTTGATGATAGTAAAAACTACAAAAAAAATGTATACATTAGGGATCAAATGTTCAATAAAGTTATTTAGCCAAATGACTCACTTTAATTTATAAACGGATGGATTCGATTTCAATTCCTTGCAAGATGTATCTACGTACAAGTATATAACATATGTTCCTATAGATTCCCCATATTTTCCAAACAGCCGAGTGCACTGATGACAATAACAAGAGAAGTTAATGATAGTAAACATATATTAAACCTTTGACCATATAATAATGTGGACCATCCATATTTCTATTCCCAAAGGATGTGTTTTTTCATCATCCAAAGTCAATGATAAACTGTCACCCTACGCTTGGACAACATCCTAAACAATTCAGAAAAGGTAGAATTCGCCGGAAACATTAGTTAGCCATCATAAACACAGCTGATGTACTGTGAGAGTCAGACTTGGGGTCCGAGTCGCAGATTTACCGGGTAATACACCACAGACACCACGGCTCGATATTATTAATAAACTACAATAATTACAGGTGTTCGCCACCCAACGCAGTGTAAACAGAATGGTCACTAAATCAGAACCCTGTGGTGCGCCTCGCCGGTTCCCGCTGCGCTCGACACAATCATTCCACTTGTTGAAAACAATTTACATTTTTATTGCTCATTTTGTCCGCGCGATGCTAAACCAAATGGGAAAACTATTATGAGATCTATTAAATTCACTGTTTCAGACCGTGGGTCACTGAAATATCACCGGACGTTCTGTTGAGCGGGTACCGTTCCCGCCGTTTTTCGAGCTTTCGCTCTTCTTGTAGTCTTATTCAATGCCACAAATACTGAACAGAAACTGTATGTATCATAAACATAAGCATATAATGATAATGTTACTGGCCCGAAAGTGAAAATTATTTAAGATTGCTTACATGGAAATCTCTAACCACATGCTAATGTTATAAGTATAGGATTCGGGCCAGTTACGTAATTTGTTTATATTTATGATCCTTGCCGCTTTCTGTTGTAATAATCGTGAACAATACCAGACTAATTAAAAAAAATCATTTTACGTGTTAAATTGCTAGGCCTACATTTAATACGGTATTCAGGATTTAAAAAAGTCTAAATCTAAAAGTTTAAAGGTTTGCATTTGCTTAAGTCAAGTGACAAAATATATTCAATTGTAATCTTAGTTTTGTTGTTTTATTATTATTCACTTACATAAAAATTTTTGTAATTTCTGTAATTTTTTGTCTAGTTGACTTTTCTATTTGTCGTAACGGGGTGAGAACACAGAAAATATGTATGTGTTTCTCTATATCTACTGTAAATAACAGTGGCACATCCACTAATGATTATCCTTAACTGTGCGATTTAGATTTATATAACTAAATTAGAGAATTGGATTAACCAAATCATCTAAGTGACAGCATTAGTTATTGCATTTGTAAATAGATGCAATGTAAACAATTATGTTTTTTCCAAGGTCAACCACGGGTCACCAATCATTTTATACAACTCAAACAAAAACATCCACGAATGTGATCGTTGGTCTACGGAGGTTAGTTTTTAGATTATTTATAGTGCATATCGGTGCATATATGATTTATCTTTATGTACAATATTTAAGCTCAACGAGATTGGGTAGATTACGTGTGAAACCTCAAACAAATTCACATTTTGCAGGATCGATTAGGATAAATTTTAAACAATGTTAAGTATGATAGTTTATTTATAATCATGAAGATTATAACACAATTCCGTGGTACAGTCTAGTTGGTGGACATTGCCACACCGATTTTATCACATTTTGTTATGTTATTGAATTTTACAGCAGTGTCGTCGTCACTTTTGCTCCTTCACTTGTTGGGGTAGATTACCCAAACTCAGCAGCTGTATTGCATCGCTAAAATGTCAGGCGCCGCCCTTGCAAGCTAAAATAGAATACTGCTCATACTAATTAGGTTTGCAAAGAAACAAAACTTTGGAAGTAAATGGGAAAATTAATACCACATGACTACGAATAATTCCAGTAATTTGAATTGTTTGAATATGTTTATCTTTCAAATGTTATCACTCCACTTCTTCTTGTTGGGATATTTTTTTCATGAACGAGGTAAGTAAACCGTTTTTATCAGCAAAATTACATTGTAGACTCGTCATAGAAAAATACGAAGAGTATATTTTTAATTTATATTTTTCGTGTGTGGCGGACTATAACGAAAAACTACTATTTGTTTTTCTGACTTAAAAGGCAGAAAAGATTACAGTACCATGTTGGCCGAGATTTCAAATCAGAATTTTAAGCGTACTTTGCCGAGAAAAGGTATGTTCATATTTTCAGTTCCACATACTAATGATTATTTTTGGTCCTATGTGCCGAATTTAAGCAAATTTACCTATTTTACAAAATTTCCCAGAAACACAAATTTGAACCAGTTTATCAAAATCCAAACTTACTTTAAAATTATTATATATAATGTTACATTAAACAATCCGAAATTAAACGTATTTTAGAGGCTGACACGACATCGCTGCGATTTATACGGCAGCGAGCAGAGGTTGTAAATTCTCCCGGGTTGTCGGAGCATAAATTTGTTTGCGCGGTGGACACAGACGAGCACGACGTGTGCGTGTGTGTGTGTCTAGGTATGTCTGTGTGCGTGTGTCTAGGTGTCAATAGTTGGACCGCATTAGCCTGTTACAATAAATCATCAAAGACCACACAACACCGTCTGGTCCCCATTAAAGCTTCCGTCGTCTACCCTCTCCGTTCCACACACGACAAACGGGTCGTCCGTCTTGACCCCGTCATTTGTTTACACTAATTAAAGGGAAAACACCGTCTCAAATATTTAGCACGACTTTTTACGCCGTCTATTTTTAGTAGGTTGTGTGACTTTGATAAAAAGGTATTTATGAGCTTTTTTGGTAGAGGTAGAGTAATATGTTAAAAGTTCTGTTGAAGATGTATCTACACACTAAAAGTTGTAGTACGTTTGTGTATTTTAAAATTAGATTTATAAACATTGGAAAATGTAATATCTTGAACCATTAAAGTAGATTTTGACATTAAAAAAGTCTAAACATTTGCCATCAAACAAAGAATCAAAATCAAAATCAAAATTGTGTCAATATTTTAGATGTTGGTGCGGATTATACGGAAACAATAAAATACGTCTCCAACACTATTCTATGATTTCAATTATACTGTACAATTTTACAAGACAGAACTACTTATTCTGCTAAACCATTACAGATTGATAATTTGGGATCGCTTCTAATTACGTAACCTGGAGTTGAACACATAAATTAGTAATCTCAATGCTTTGGCACACTCTAATTGTAAATCCCTGACTTATGATTATTTAAGTACACTTGATCTCTCATAACATAATAATACATCCTTGGCTGATGATCTAAGTACGCTTTAACCCCCTTCACAATGGCTCTTCCCTGAATGCGAAAGTACGCTTCAAGTACTTGATAATTACATTCAAGTACGCATCCAAGCACTTACATATCGTAATTTTAATCTCTTGCTGATAATCTAAGTACCCTTCTTCTTCCGAAATAACGCAACATAACCTAATCTATGCTGCGATCAACGATCTAACCAAGGACGCGTGTTAATTCCAGTCTGCGCATACAAATACATCGCCGTCTTGCACGAACCTGCCGACCCAAATATTCTAAACGTCCTGTCTGCAACAGTACACCAATACACCTGCATGCTGCTTCCTGGCTTAATACTCTGGAAAACCATAGTGAGGAATTGATTCTTTATTTGGTCATTATTCAATCACAAATATGATAAACCAAGGAAATACTAAGAGATAAACTCATCAAATCAAAATACAAAATATTTAAGATAGAAATAATTACTCACTCAATTCTCTGTGGTGATCATGATACAATATTTTGGCCGATAGAGATGTCTCGCAAAATTTTAAAATTCGTCAATCGGACTTAGCATGACATACTGACTGCTTTCAACCCAAAACTAAATGAGCGAGGAACGAAATCACACTTTTGGTCCGTGTGATGACTATTAGTTTGTCCTGCATCATTTTATTGATGTAAGTAATTCACAAAACGAATGTATTATATTATTGATCAATTTAGGTTGGCTCACGTGATTGCTCTCGTTGTGTTTTGCTGTAAAACAAACAACTGTTACAGACGCATTGAACTGTTTGCTGGTTTTGGTCGTGTGAGGAAAGTTAGATCATAGTCTAATGAACACAGTATGATTAATTTATGGTTAGATGCACCAGATATCAACTTCAATGCAATAAGAAATGCATGAAAAATAACTTAAATGTTGTATAAGTCTGATTTAGAAAGTGGAACTGAAGTACGATAGTCTATAAAAAATGCCACAAATATAATACCACAATCATTGGTACAAATGAACTAAAATTAAATTATTAAAGTATTTTTCTCAAATTCATTCGCCTTGCCAGACTTGGTCAACGAGGGAAAGTGAACGAATTTAAAACAAAAGTTTAAGCTGCAGTCTCGTAAAATTTAGGAACTGTCAAAAATATTAACAGGGCATAACTCGACACTAAAATTATCCACCCCTACATGGAATTTCTTTCAAGGGTCAAAATTGATACTTTGGATGTTTGGAATTTTTTAGAGTAAACCTCAATAAATAGAAAGTCGTTTATTGTAATTTTCATTAGAGGTTTTACTCATTGCGACCACTCAAAACTTAAAAAGTAAGAACTTTTCACATTTTAAATGATTTTTAACATTCCAGAATGTACAATAAACGTGAACAAAATTTTCAAAAGTCTATAGGTTTAATGGAAACATTAAATTTCCATAAAAAATAATCCTGCTACACGCATTTACGCAATTGAAATTTAATACTCTACTTCATTAATTCACTAAAGTGGACCGTTTGCAAAATCACTCATTAAACTATCATTATAAAAATAATTCAACCCAATTATTTCTATTAATATAGTAATTAGGTAGATACATTACAATGAAAAACACAATTAAAATGTTTTACAACACCACCAGTTTAAACCAGTTTGGAAATAATATTAATTGACATCATTATTAACTAAATAATTAGACACTTAATTATTTGTGTTACCCATCACTTAGAAAGAAATGACGTTTGCCATTTGGACTTTGATCATGGATTGTTTTGCAACAATATTTATTTTACATTAAAACTTTTTTGATCCTAAAATAATTGTGAAATATTTTCAATTAACCCATGGTATATTTTATGTTAAAGATACAACGTCTCTTAATTCAACGTTCTGTTGTTTCTACAGTCATATTCTTTGTGAATAAGAATTTAAAATTGTATTCCTTGATTTTACAACACCGTAACACAATACTACGATTTTCAGAGCGATTATAGTTTATGGAGAAACCTCAGAAGTCGCAGTTTTATGATATAGGAAGAACGTACTTCGTTGTTGAGATGTTGTAAGGAAAAGGAAACGCATGGTTGTTTTACCGTGTTTCTTCGTGTATTTTTTATTAAGAAGGAAGCAGCCACGTCACTTATATTTGGACGTTTTTTCCTGCGGTCAAAGATAATACTTTTGTGCTACTTAGTCTCACAAAAAGAATCGTTCATGAGTGTTGCGTTGTAAATGTTCAAGTGGAGGTATTGTATGTATTGTTGGTGAAGTTGAGAAGGAATGTTTTTATTGTCAAAAATGTTACTGTCCGAGGTTGCTGTTGTAGCTTTTTCACCAACTGTGTTGCCGTAATGGTTGTCTTGTGTTGTACTTTTTGTTATGCATCATACTTGGGTTTTTTTTTGTGTTTGTGTCACTGTCGGAGTTTTATCTTGTTGAAGTTGTGTTTTTTGATTTATTGTAAGTGATTTGTATGCTGACGACGCTGTTGAAATTATCAACTGTTTTAGGAGAGTTTATGTTGAGGTAATAGTTATTTTTGTGATTGGTAGGCCTACGGTCTACGTATTGTTGCGACTCTTGTTGCCTACGGTGTTCGCTGCTAACCACGTCACTGCTGTGGTTAACATTCGTTGTACATTTTGTGGTTTAAACTACTGTAAATGGCTTTGCTGTGGTTATTGCGTACTACGGTTTAACTTTGTTGTGTTGTTGTAGTCTACTGTTTTACATTTGTTGTAATTGCTATGGTATACATACAGATAACTGATGTGTGCTATATTGAGGTTGTTGCAGTTAAGTGTCTACTAAACTGTAGTAGACAGTTTAGTAAAAACTAAAGTAAAAAGTAGTAAAAACTATAGTAATACCCCCGCCGCAGCAAACCTGCCGTCTAAGCGAATTTCCATTTGGCCGAATTGATTTTCAATTGATCTATTTAAGTAACATTAGGTTTAACGAGTACCTAGGTTTGCTGCTACAAGGAAACTAATAAAGTAGTGTGTTTTTAGTAAAATATTGATAGCTTACTATAAAATAAATACATTTGCCAAGTTTGATCAAAATATATCCATAAACAAGCAAACTACAACATTTTACAATATTCTCCATAAGAATAACATGGGAATTTTAAATTTATCATTTTTTTAGTTTTCTCCGTAACCAATAACCGTACAAAACACTTTGATATACTGAATTGTTTTTTTTTTTAAGCTCTTTAAGAAGGTTTAGAGAAAAATTGGGAAATTTTGTGTTTTGAGGGTAAGAAGTGAGAAAAACCAATTTTTACCCCATAAAACCCCCCATTAAACCCTGTTCCCATGGTCCGATCATGCTGGATCGCGAACTCATTCAAGTTTATCCCGCCTTACACCTTCAAACCAAATTTCATCAAAATCGGATAAAAATTACTCAAGTTATCGTGTTCACGGACACATATATATATATATATATATGAATCTATATATATATATGTACCTATATATATATACATATATAAAAATTTGAACGAATGGTGTTTTTGGCCTTTTATTGACATTAAAATGAAAAAGTAAATCGGTCCCGGGCGTAAGTCTTACCATGAGACCTACGGTAATAGCTACTTCCCTATAGGGAAATTCGCTAAAAACTACAAGTAGTTTTGCTGTGGTGTTTGTGGTGTACAGTTTAGATTTGTTATCGTTGTTGTAGTCTACTGTTTATGTCGGTGTGTAATGTATCCGTATCGGTGAGGTGGAAGGAGGTGTTCAAATATGTTGTTGTGGTATACAGTTTAGCTCTGTTGTGGTTGTTATAGTCTACTATTTCTGTCGTTGTGTAATGTATCCGTATTGGTGATGTGGATGGAGGTGTTCCTATGTGTTGTTGTGGTATAAAGTTCAGTTTCGTTGTGGTTGTTATGGTTTACAGTTTAGATTTGTTATGGTTGTTGTATTCTACTGTTGATATCGTTATGTAATGTATCCATATTGGTAAGGTGGAAGGAGGTGTTCAAATGTGTTTTTATGATATACAGTTCACATTTGTTGTAGTTGTTGTAGTATACAGTTTAGCTCTTATGCGGTCATTTTGGTCAACTGGTTATATTGATACGTTATGTATCCGTGTCGGTGAGGTGGAAGGGGGTGTTCATTATTATGTCTCGTAAATGCTTTGCTAAGACTGTTTGGTATACATTTCAGCTCTGTTGTGTTTGTTGTGGTATACAGTTTAGCTTTATTGTGATTGTTGTGGTCTACTGTTTATACAGGGTGATTGATATAAGTGTGCCAGCCGTTTTATTCGAAAACTATAAGAGATATCAAAAAAAGTTAAATGGTAACTGCCATGTATTTTTTATTAAAAAAATTGTAGTCAAGTCAAAAAAATTATTTTAGCCGCCATTTTTCCAATATGGCCGCCCACTTTGATTTTTCTTATGGAACACCCTGTATTTTATGATGTATTCTGAAAGAAAATGTAATTTTAAGACGATTTTATTCTTGTGATTTTTTCATAAACCTAACCGTTTCAAAGATAATAATGGTTTAAGTTGTGAAATTTTGAATGGGTTTGAATAAAACAGCTGGCATGCTTGCTTAGGCCTTTATCGAAACTCTTTCTTATGCAGAAATTTCAAAACTTTAACCATTATTATCTTTGAAACGGTTAGGTTTATGAAAAAAATCACAGGAATAAAATCGTCATAAAATTACATTTTCTACCAGAATACATCATAAAATACAGGGTGTTCCATAAGAAAAATCAAAGTTGCCGGCCATATTGGTAAAATGGCGGCTAAAATAATTTTTTTTACTTGACTAAAATTTTTTAAATAAAAAATCCAAGGCAGTTACCATTTAACTTTTTTGATATCTCTTATATTTTTCGAATAAAACGGCTGGCACACTTATATCAATCACCCTGTATAGTTGTGTGCAATGTATCCGTGTCGTCGAGGTGGAAGGAGGTGTTCATATGTCTTGTTGTGGTATACAGTTTAGCTTTATTGTGATTGTTGTGGTATCCAGTTTAGCGGTGTTGTGGTATACAGTTTAGCTGTGTTGTGATTGTTGTGGTATACAGTTTAGCTGTGTTGTGGTTGTTATGGTATACAACTTAGCTGTGTTGTGGATTTTATGGTATACAGTTTAGCTGTGTTGTGATTGTTGTGGTACACAGTTTAGCTGTGTTGTGGTGGTTGTGGTATAAAGTTTAGCTTTGTTGCGGTAGTTGTGGTACACAGTTTAGCTGTGTTGTGATTGTTGTGGTACACAGTTTAGCTGTGTTGTGGTGGTTGTGGTATAAAGTTTAGCTTTGTTGCGGTAGTTGTGGTACACAGTTTAGCTGTGTTGTGATTGTTGTGGTACACAGTTTAGCTGTGTTGTGATTAATGTGGTACACAGTTTAGCTCTGTTGTGGTTGTTGTGTTACGAAGGTTAGCTCAGTTGTGCTTGTTGTGGTACACAGTTTAGCTCTGTTGTGATATACAGTTTAGCTTTATTGTGGCTGTTGTGGTATACAGTTTAGCTGTGTTGCGGTGGTTGTGGTATATAGTTTAGCTTTGTTGTGGTTGTTGTTGTATACAGTTAAACTGTGTTGTGGATTTTGTGGTATAGAGTTTAGCGGTGTTGTGGTTGTTGTGATATACAGTTTAGCTCTGTTGTGGCGGTTGTGGTATACATTTTAGCTTTATTGTGGTTGTTGTGGTATACATTTTAGCTTTGTTGTGGTGGTTGTGGTATACAGTTTAGCTGTGTTGTGGTTGTTGTGGTACACAGTTTAGCTGTGTTGTGTTTGTTGTGGTATACAGTTTAGCTGTGTTGTGGTTGTTGTGGTACACAGTTTAGCTGTGTTGTGGTTTTTGTGGTACACAGTTTAGCGGTGTTGTGGTTGTTGTGGTCTACTGTTTATATCGTTGTGTTTAGTATATCCGTGTCGGCGAGGTGGAAGGAGGTGTTCATATGTCTCCCAGATGCTCTGTCGCGGATGATTTCCCACCACATGGTCTCTCGACTTCCTCAACTCTGACCTGGCCTGGAACCTGCCACTTCCATCGTCTAACCCTTCCCTCCGGCTCACCCGATACCATCACGGGACCTGGGGTTAAACAGGAGCTTCGCCCTTCAGGCATCAATTCCGTTGTATCTCATCCGTAAGCGCGTTTTGTTAGTCTCAGCTTCAGTAAAACTAAAACCGTGGTTCAAAACTTTGTGTTTTCAAGCAGATGATATTTTAGGTTTATACTGGCTCTGTTGCTGGTAGTCCTGGGAATTTGTGTGTTTATGACTACTATTATTAGTGAAGCTTAACTTTCTAAAAAATAATAATCCTAAATCTATATTTGTTTGAATGAATATAGATTTAGGCAACATTTAGTGTCGACAATGCTGCTTCAGATTAAATAAAGTTTTGAGTGAAGTGAAATATGTTTATTTAGGAAATGTGCTTAATATGTACCTATCTCTTCAGTCACACATTACTGTCAATAATATTCCATGTTAATATTAACCAAACTTCATCACAGATAGAATGTCCTATTGTGTAATTTAATTATTTTCTAATACGCCGATTTTTAAACCCATGACAAACTAAGTGGACAACTTATTGCAAGCTTAGCTTCCTTAATGTCTCCATCATCTACCCCATTATAACAACTCTAAGATATAATTTCTATTTTTGTTTTTACCTCAATTCCATATGCGAAATATACAGACTTAAAGTATTAGAACAATTTGTCCTACACATCGCGGTATGTTGTGAATAAGTGGATGTGGATTTAATATTTTAATACATTCACCATTTACTGACGTTTACTATGTTAAAAGGGCAAAGACTAGGGTATTGCGTGGTGCAGAGCTGCTTGCTTTTACAACTGAATTCATTATAATAATGCTGAAGGTAATTTGTAAAACTTTCACATTAAATATTGCCAAGAGTCTACAAAAGATAATATCCATACGGTTTTTACCACTAGAGTTGTGTTCAACAATTTTTTTCATCATAACATATAAACAGATTTATTACGTGTGCATATATTACATAGTGTTATAAATTTTGTCTGGACAAGGTTAAGTAGTACAATAAATTGAAGTTAAAATTATTTATGTCCTCTGTGATTTATTAACCGTTATCACAATTTGTTTAATTGTAAAGCCATTATATTTCGATATTGAGGTAGCCATTCTTCATTCTCCAAAATCGTCCAGTGAATCGAGTCTAGTCCTAGAGTAGACCCGTGTGCACGCGGACTAATTATATACCTAAGTATACTAAATATAGGTATTATTTTACTAAATAAATGGCCTTCTGTATGCATGCGTACAGACATTTATCAGTACACGTACTAATATAGAAGTTGTAAGTTTTGTAATAAAAATTTAGTTTTTTGTGTCACCGGTGTGTTGGGAACTGAGTTGAAGAATGGACACAAAAGTGTTGAAAACACGGTATTGTTGACGTATATCACTGATCAATTTAACATAGGTCTACTTATTGAATTCTTCATAAAATTTTACTTTTAAAATTGTCTATATTTTTAACATGAGTTTTGACATAGGAACATTGTGCTTATTCAGTGCAAAGGAAATATGTTTTGTGCAAAAACTACTGCTGGTATCGCCTATAGGGGTAATTAGGGAGAAACTGATAAACTGTGCTTCCTTTGTCCTACGTGCGTTATTTGGAATGTATAGAATTACGCGTGTGTTTAGAATTCAAATTGCTAGTTGTATACTTTATTGACAATTTCACAAATAGTAATACTATTAGTCATCCATGGACAAAGTACTGCAACAAGTACTTGATAAATTGAGATTTTAGAGGTTATCGAAATCGTAATATCCAACTTATTTTAGAACAATACAAACTGTAGAGTTCATTAATATCATTAATTGAGTTTCAAATTTATGCCATAGCTAACCGAAAGAAATAATTCAAAAATTTATAAAGCTCCTCCCCAGGTATCACGATAACTTCTAACGATTATAATCAATTAATCTTCACTCATTTGTTCACAATTCGTTGAATTACTACAACTGGGCACAGGTAAGCCAACAAAATAAATTTTACAGTTAAAAAAGAATTTATGTAACAGACTAACTCACCAAATATTGGCGTGTTATCAGATTCTTCTTGAATCGTACTCCCTAATTTCAACTAATTAATTTAATTAACAGGGTTTGACATGTATAACCTAAAGCGATACCGGATCTACGTAAATTATGACCATCATGTCATTAAGAATAACTGTTAGGCAATATGACAATGACCTTTTTGACATTATAGAAATAATTGCATACATTTAATTGCATTATCTATTTTTAGCATAATTACCCCACTTTAAATAGGAATTAATTGTAAGCAGATAAGTTTTTGTACTAATCACATTGTGCATGTTGTGGGTTCATGTCGTCAAGATAGTGACGTGTTTGTCAATTTACTGACATTCTGGATTTCCAAATAGAATATGCGTTATAAGTATTGTCAATGAATATTGTGCATTGTTTATTTTATCACTATATCGCTTGCAGTCTACCTTCCCGTGTAACGAGTTTTTGTCATACTAAATCATTCCTAAGGTCAATTTATACTGTATTACACTGTATAATATGTATGTATTATCTCTCATGTATTATTTATTACATACCTTTTAATTTATTGTTATTTGTTTAACTGTACAGTATAACTTACATACAACAACAGCTTCAATCTCGTACAGCAAAACATTATTTAAAAGCATAAATTGTAAATTGTTCAGCCTGATCAGAATACTAAAAAACAATAATTAATGTTTTATTTCCTGTATACAATAAGGTAGTTTCGGTGTTAAGAGTTTATTTCTTGTCGTTTCATCTGCTTAGATTATATCCAGTTATGAAATGTATTATTTACTGCATAGTTTAATTTATACTACAGTGTACACAATACATCTTTATTACATCATTCCACTTCGCAATGTATATTACAGGGGGTTCTTTCAACACCAAACACTTTGGTTACACATCCCAGTTTCATTCTATAACCCTTCCACTTCAATGTGCAAATGGAAACACCCGATTTCACACCCAAAAGAACCCTTGCAGCAGCGTGATTTTTGTCACCTGAAATCACACTCAGTTTGAAAACAGAAAGAAATCCCAATTAGGTAGATTTGAAACAGTTGAATACACCGCGACCCTGTATTGCTAATTATTTTCGCTAATTGATCAGACTCAAAGACCCCAAGTTTGGGGTCGCGATGCAGTTTTTGACTTTACAACCCCATTTCTTGCCTCTGCCGAACCTTTTTACTGCCATCGCGCAACGGCATCGTATAATATAGTCTTGAAAAGGGTTTCATACATTTACCACTCACAAACACTGTTCATACAGACGATGTGATGACTTTATAATGTTCCGCAGATACAATGATACAAAGATTTTATTTGGCTTATCAAAAATATTGTTACAGGCTATCTCAAACAGTGCCCCAGCTTAATAAGCATAAAATTTCACTTGTATTAAAACATGTATTACACGGATGTACATTCACATTTCTTGTCCGGACTATATTAAAATTATATAGTCACGACTCTCTTCGTTATTTTGCTGAAAACTCGGGACTTGTTGTTAAGTGTCAAACTACGGCGATAGTGCGTATTATAAACCGAGTGAGTAGGACAACCGAACGCATGTTTAACGACCAATTATAAACTGTGTTTAGAACGCAAAAAAATGGTATTTGATTCAAAACTGTTGAAATTTTAATTTCTAACGATCAAGTTTATTATACTTAACCTATTGGTTAGTCCTACCTCTCTACTCTATTCGTTAGCAAAAAATGAACTCACTTGGTTAACTCTAACCAATAAGTAGGCCTACTAATTAATTGGCGTTCAAAGTCATCCTGGTTTATAAGTTAAACCTGGACTACATAGAATAAACTTAATACAAAACCCAGAGAACTCTAGGGCAATTTGGGATATTATAAAACTCATTTTACGGTAATAAGTCTAACCTCCAAGTCAAATTAAAAATCTGTAAACTACCGAAACACAGTAAACAGTTCAATCAAACTAAGTAGCTTACACTGTTGGATTCTTATGTAATTTTTACCAACTGCTTTCAAATTACTGTCTTGATTACTCAAAACCCGTATTAATAGAATTTGGTTAAGTGCAGATTTAGTGTACACTCTATTCCAAAACTCCACTTAATAGAGAACACACGTTTAAGTTGAAAATCGACGATGGTTTTACAAATATTTGCATTTTCGCGGCGAGAGTATTAAAGTCTACCCAGAAAGCCGAAGGGCTCATTTCCCTGTGTAAATACAATTCGTTTATTTCATCCAGAACGCTGGAGTAGGCAAACAGAAAGAAGTGACAAGGAAAAACAGGAGTGGAGGAGAAAATCAATAAAAGAGTTTCTTGAAACCTCCCTCCCTTTCCTTCGCCCGCTCCCCTTTCTCAGGGAAACGTAAGCCATCTTGATCGTGTAAATGTGACGGTGTAGTATCAAAAATATATTGTTGGGTATTGAAATAAAATGTCTTTATTCTGTCCAAAGGTGGAGATTTGTCAGCCTGGTGATAACAAGGAACTTTGCACGTTTTCAACTTAATTTCATTGGACTCAGTAGATTTTCATTCTATGTTTGTAAAATTTCCTGCGCGATTATTGTGAATAATGTACCATGTGAAATGAGAAAATATGAAATATTTGTATTCGATGAAGAATTATACTGTACATGGCTCAGATAATTAAAAAATAACATTAATGTGTTCATTATTCTATCCCTAGGAGATTATCTAGTGTGACTGAACTCCTAACCTAACTAGTAAATAAAAATCATTTTCTTGCATTTTGTACGTCTTATCCCAAAATTAAATTTGCTTTGAAGACTCTTTTTGTCTTTAAGTTTTATCAACCCGTACTGTTGTAGTGAGTTCATTTTCGCTTTACTATCTTACCAATTAAACGTTGTCTAAGTCCTATTCTGTATGTGACTTTTAGCTGGTCCAACGTATATAGAATAGCATAAATTTAAAGTAGACCTATATTTATACATTTTCATTTCTAGCATTTGTGGGTTCAAAGTATGGATCTTTTAAATTTTTAAAATAAAATTATTTAAAAATCGGACGTAAATGGTAATATTACAAATAAAAGAAAAAATATACAAATAAAATGTATCTTAGTTGAGGGAAAAACAAGTAAGTCTATCACTATGCAACACAGTTCACATGCCTTTACAATTCCTAACTTTACATTGCATGCATTGTGCACAATAAATCAGCTGTTGTATGCATACTTCATGATAGGCATGCATACTTCACCAGTGAATGTGATGTTTATAAGAAGTTCATATAGTTCCTACTGTTGAGGTCATGATTTACTGCCAAAGTATAGGCTACATTTAGATTTGTATTAAACAAGCAAAACATTAATCTTGTTACTTGTATATAACAGAGCAGTTGACGTTTCAATGAAATGGTAAAATTTATAGCTATTAGATTGAATTTGAACGAAGTTGACTTAATTTAGTTACATAGTGTGTTACTGTAAATTATTGTTTTTTGTCGTTGTCTAAACATAGCATTTTTTTTAACCGATTGACCAATTTATTATATATTTTTTATAAAGTCATTATGTTTGAAAATGATTAACATTGCTATAATTTTAAATACTGATTTCCAAAGATAACGTGACTAAGGATAAAAAAATTTTGACACCATCACACTGTGAGAGAAGTTAAACTTTTTGTTTGAAGGTCAGTTTTTTGGTGATGGTATAAGTTCCAAGTTTATGTTATTTAAGGTACTATTGGGAACATTTTCCATCACAGAAAAGAAATTTGAGGACTTTTCGGGGTCTAGAATCTGATCCCATCCTAAGGAGAGAAAGTACTAAATAATAACATCATTAGGTTTGCTTGGATTTGTGTACTATCCACTATCTTACTCATAATTTTTATCTATCTAACAATTTTATATTTATTTATTTTCGGTATAACATAATCTAATTTTTGGCCATACAAATCTTGATAATACCATTCAACAATATTCGTTATCTTCAAAATAAAAATCCCTTCTGTACGCATAGAGATGGGATGCTTACCAAGTATGATACTGGGTATGACTCTCAATTTTGATTCCGTAGTCCACTTCTGGTGCAGCATCGACAGTAGTGGTGAGGTGTTAGGATGGGGCCCAGGATTGGAGGATTCAGGAGGCGTGGCTAGTACCCATCCTCCCATACTGCTCCACTGTACACACCAGATCATCTCCTGACTACCATAGCTGCTAGAATCCTGCCCATCTGCCCATCTACTCACCGGTGTCATTTGTGTTTCTTATACAAGTGGATTTTTTTGTCTAATCATATCTCTGACTAGATAACAGTTTATCATCGATCAACCATTCTTATGATTTTTGTCATAGCATGGCCACCAATCGTTAAAAATTATTGCTAAATTAGGGTAAAATATAGGTACTGCATTTCCATTATAAGTTCATTTAGCATTATCTGCCCATCCACACTTTTGCAGCAGTGAATAATTACCAGTGAATGATACACTCTCGAGTTAATAGGCATTCGTGTTTCTTATACTATTTAAGTAGATTACCTTTCTCATACTATTTTGACTATCGTCGTATATCACCTATGCATAAAAACATCTGCCTTGCCAGCAAATGTTAAAAATATTTTTTTTTTAAGTGGTGAACATACTAAATGTGATTTTCTTAGCTAAAATACTTCAAAACATGGTCTTGAGTGTTTCATATAATCTCATATAACATACTCATATAACCCTTTCATATAACATACTCTTAGTTATTAAACAAATTTAAAATGTTCAAATACAAAAAATTAACAGAGTATTAATATAAGTTATTGCTGGTAAGCATCCTTACTGAATTAAGGATCACCAAACGAAGTTTATATACAGTACATACTCAAGTCCGGTGAGCAATTTCGCTTGGAACACATCATGACTAACCGCAAACCATTTAAGATTTTATCAATCTTAGCTGCATTAACAAAACATCATAATTATTGATTGGGTTTTTATTATTTAGTATTTATTACATGACAGGCAAACTTAGTGACTGAAGTCATATTAATCCAAATGAGATGAATGTATTTAATATCATATCATATACAAAACTGCTTGTAGCGAAAAATAATTATTTTGAAAGAAAGAATTGCAGTATATTTATGGGGAACAATAAAATCATAAACTAAATTTTTTATTAATGTGTCACCGTAACCGTTCTATATTTAATTCTATTACCTATTAGCTCATTACCTATATACCTATTACCTATATTCTATGGTATATACTATGGTATATTCTATGGTGGTTATATGCATACTTCACCAGTGAATGTGATGTTTATAAGAAGTTCATAAGTTACAAGAATCTCTGAAAATAATGGTCTAAAATCTGTCTTCTAAAATCTATAAAGTAATCAAAATATGGATGTTTCCACTATACTCAACCCCATATTTAGACCCCTTTTTATTCTCTGCGGCACACCGCACGCTGCTGCGTTCGGCCATGTTAGCGTTTAAAATGGATAGGCGATGACCAAACAAAAATATATGACTTTTATTTGTCAACTGTATTTGACAAGAAAATATAGAACACATTATTTTTCTAATATAATAGCAAGTGTTAATAATTTAAAACTAATTTCAAATTATGGACACATATTTATTACTAAGAGCAGAAAAACAGTAACATTTAATGGAGATGTGAGGTCCTAAATAAAACATTGCCTGAAGTGTCGCAGTATATATTTTCGTTAATATATTACAAGTACAAATACAAAGGTGTGATAAACCGTTCTTTGTACAAACAAACAACCATTTCGACAACTCGCATCACACAGACAGGGTCAAAAGGTGGGAAATTTGTAAAAACATGTAATACATGTGAAATGCCATTTCATGGTTGTCTTACAAAGACAAACTATTCTAAACAAATATATTTTCCTCTGCTTTAGGTTCTTAATTTTGAAACCTTAAATAATACAATAGCGATAGTTTGGTTCAAATAATTCCAAATAAAATCGTTTTTAAAGCGCAATTTCTCACAAATAATTTTTTCGTCAACATTTAACCCTGCTCACAAATGTACATCACAAATATTTTACGTAAAACTCAATTTGTAGGAATATTTACATCAGCTAAGTAGTTTACGATATAACCACATTAAGTTAAGTCACTCCCTTACGATTGCTTCTACGTCCCGTATTTAATCTTTGTTACAAAATAAAACAAATAACAAGAAATATCAAACAAAGATAAAAATAACAAAAGGGTACATAGTTTTGTGCTCATAGCGTAAATTGTGAAAGGACAATTAGTTATACTATTCTTAATTAGAGTTTTTACTCTAGTTTATAATTTTGAGAAGCACTGAAGGTACTTAGTTTAACTAAAGGACGTACTTTCTCGAGTACTTATATGCGTATTTTACAATCGTATTTACATAATATCAGAAGTGCGATGAATCTATTATTCGATTTGCGAATGTTTAGTTTCTATCGATGTCAATAAATAAGTTAAATGTTTACATCAGTCCTACCAGGCTAGGGCAACTTATGTACAAACTAAAGTACAACTTTACACATTACCTCCATTACGGTAGGTAATTACGAGCAAATTGTAGCCTAAATATAGCGATTGCTTACTAACTAGTTTTTGATGTCTCAGACACTGAGAGCTGTACCGTAGTCAGTCATTGGGAGACATTGGAAATGATTTATTTATTTATTAGCAAAATAAGTGGCAAATTAGATTATTTTAGTTTGCATTCTCTAACGTTGTACTGTATACCAAATTTAAAAAATGACAAATGTATGAAACTATATATAAATATTCAATTCAAGAGTGTCAACTAGTTTTAAGAACTTTTTTCATGCATTAGATACTTGATTTAATCGACTGTCCTACCGGTATGATGTGTCAGGGCTGTAACAGTTTGTAACAGGGCACGGCAACCTGTTACTTTATGGCCTAGTTGCATAGTCTGAGTAACCTATTTCTTAATAACACGACTGAGTAACAGCGTAGCAATAACATGTAATGTTTGTGGCACAACTACATCTCAGTCCTCTTTGTTGGTGGCGCCACTATTTATTTCTCTAGCAGCTCGGTTGGATAGCCAATGTAACCTGTTACTTAGCAACTGCATAGTCACAGTAACCAGTTAGTAAGTTGCGCTCCAGCCAGGAGTGCGTGTTCGCCGTGTAACCGTCAGTAGGCGCGCCGAGCGTGATTTAGACCTTGCGCACGACGGCATAAACAAAGCGGCAATATTTGTGCACTAAGTGACATTATTTACGGGACACCCTGTGCACGCAGTGTCCGCCTCCGCGGCAAGTGCATGGCTACACAGTTACTAGACGTTGACTTCCGCAACACCTCATTATGCTGCGGCCACCAACACGACCTAATTTTTATGCTATTTAAGATTTTAAACAAATTTCTTTATGTTAGCGTTAAGTAAAATGTTTTTATAAGTATTGGATTTTAGAGCATGAGTTAGTTCAAATGACTATTTTTTTTTATATAGAGTACCAAGGCAACGTAAAGACGTAGTTATTATAAATTCACATTGTTATGGCAATTTCTAATTTTACAACCGAAGCTCTGTTGCATATTTAATTGGAAAGAACAATGGAAACATTTCAAGATGATATCCGCCAACGTTATAATAGTACCGCTAACAAGAATTAGGTTTTAACGGTTTCCTCATGAAATAAACGTGAACATTTCCATGGGGCAAAAACACACAATAATAATAAAAAATAAAAAATAAATAAAAATAACAAGATGTCCTGTGCATTTCCATTTTCGTGATGTACAATAACCATACGTCTTACCGCTTATACTTTTCTTCAAACAAAGAAAACACTGTCGACACTCTTGAATGAATCATTTACTATTGGTTGTAAAATAACGTAATTAAAATTTGTTGTGGACATTAATGATATTGTAGTAAAATTGCAGGTTGTAAGCTTTGCCTTAAACTCCACACTTATCTTGGAGTATACCATCTTAGACTATGAAAAGTAGTAGTAGACATCCCATTTCCATGTACCAGTTGTAGCTAGTTTTACAAATAAAATGAATGTTTCTAATTATACATACTGAGCTATTTGGGATTTTCCGTATCCAAACAAAGATTTGAACTACACCAATCTAAAGGGACAAATCAATGTAAACTAGCATTTTGATCACATAAATTATCTTAATATCAACATTTACAAAGAAAATATAATTTTGATATTTGCTTTGTCGTGATGTTCCAGTGAGCTGAAAACCTACTGCGTCTGTTTTAGGACTATGTCCACTTGTGAGCGCCTCATATGTCTTCAACTCCGAATGGGATGTCTACACTAGTATCTAAGGTCAATGTTACAGTTTAGTCTAATCATTACACAATATCTCGTAAACAATCACTCTGTTTGTCCATTCACTAGGAGCTGCACTCTAGCGGCGACGGACTCAGGTAATGCTGTGGACTGCCGTGGGGCGGTAGATGGTACGCCGCCTCCAACGCCGCCCCCGAGCCGTCCCCACACTTGTCTCCGGACTTGCCGCCTCCAGACTCCTGTTTCAACATCATCCGACGCCACTTGGCCCGCGCGTTCTGGAACCACACCTGCGAACAACGACGTGGATGAGTAAACCAGAAGACATTGTGGTGCTTGGATGAGGAACTAATCAGTGGTGCCTCCAGAAATATAATATCAGTGTAATATAAACTATGAGAAGGGGAATACTAAAATTAAAAATACTAGGCAAAGTTCTCCTATAGGGAAATCTATTTTCAACCGTCTATAGGATACATCCTGAAATAAATTAACAATGCAATAAACCAAGATTCTTGTATTTTTTACTCTGAGGTTTAGATCAAGATAAACTTTTCATGACAATTCTGTCCCTTTTTATGTGGTTTAGGTCAATGGTAATGGTCCTCATTATGTGGTTTATGCGAACGTAAAGATTTATTTTTTGTGGTTTAGGAAAAATAAATGTCAATACTTTCAAGAAGAGTTACTTCCTTTTATCTGTCGTTTTAGTCAAGATTTTCAAGATCAACGTTATGAAAATGTAAGCTCGTTGTAAGATTGTAAATTCACGATAACTTGTAAATAAAAATTAATTTTAGTCCACAAAAAGCAGAACAAAAAGAACGCGACGACTTTTTCTCCGTTCGGCCTAGAGTTTCAAGCACGATCTCCGCCCGTGTCGATTCGGATCACGACTTATCATCGTGACCTCAGACCCTGATGATCCCAAATGACTCCAAACAGATCCTAATAATATGACGAGCGCTACGATTTGTAACCGTTTATAACTTTGAAATTAACCTATAACCGTTGTGCTTTGAGGATATTATCGATGCGTTTGATTATAAACAAATAAACACCGAATAGTAAATGTTTACGAATTCAAGCAGTAGTTGTAATCAGGAACTATATTTCTGCAATATTTAATCAAAAATACAAGTAATAGACCTACTTTAGAGTATAATACAACATGTTAAAGTGATATTGGTACTTATTTTTTGACTGTGTGATTTTTCCAAAGGTAAAACTTTATACAAATTGCAAAAGACATGATTGTTTTCCACACGTTTCAGAAATACCAGAAAAATTAAAAAAAATTAATAGTCATGATAAGTGTCAAGCTAATCAAGCTAAAGAAGATATATTGTTAGAGGTGTGTACGTGTGAAAGAGAGCTTAAAACTATACAATTTTCTTTTTGGACACAATTGATTATTGTAAGATTTATCAGTAATTGATCACAAAAAGTGACTCATTGATCTCACTCTAAATTTAGTGGTAATTTGTCATAATTTTGAACAAATAAACTATCGAGGAGTATGGGGAGGTAAGATAACCTAAATAAATCATCCAAAAAGGCGGTTGTTGAACATGTTAAAATACTCAACACTCATGTTCCTAACGATAGGCCTAATGTGAATCCAAAAACATTGCACCAAAAAAGCTAAATCCGTGTTAATTATTCGCCCTATTTATTTTACGACGCGAACATCAAAGTGGAAGTGTCGCGGTCGACAAATCATAGAAACAAAACTGGTGCTAAGGTGTGTAATAAGCGACATTTGATAAACGACGCGCGCATAATGAGCGGGGAGGCGCGAGGAGCGATTAGGCGCATCTAGGCATCCCAACGTCTGTAGCGGCGTCTGTAGTGTATAGTGGCAGCGGCTCGGCGCAAATTAGCAGCAAAGGCGACGCGGTGTCGTCCATCTTGTGACGGAATTATCATTGTTGAATAATGACGAAAAACGCGCGAGCCAACGCCGGTTATGAGCGATGAGCCGGCGATGCCAAGCGCGTGGAAAATAGTGCAACATCCGCTTTGTTGGTAGGATTCTATAGTTTCCGGTGTGGAGATGAAGTGGAAAATGTGCTCTTGGGAAGATTTATTTACATCAAAGAAAATATGGGACTGTTTGTTGGTGTTTTGGTAAACAGTCAATCCAATCGGCAAGAAACAAAATTTTAGAACGCAGTTTTATTTGCGAACGTTTCTGTATTACAGTCTCAAAATTAGATCAAATGCCTGACTTTTGACTGGTTGTATTAGTACAGGAAAAATACTGTATGAACAAAATAGTTCAGAGATGAAACTTTGGTTGGTCCTCGGTTAAACCCGTCCATACGATCAACACGAAATTTGTGGGGCATCTTTCTGTATCTAAAGTTGTCTGTCATAAAAATTGACTTAACTTTTAGTTGGTCATTACACCTCGGGCCTTTAAAGTTACCTTGCCTAGCAGATAGAATTATTTTATTAATTGGTTTGTAAGAAACAACGAGAAAATCAATGTTTGCTCTATTTACTTGTTGTTACGCACTAATAAACTTAAACTTTTTCTGCTAATCTGTAGATTAATGCTAAATATTAATCTTACGAGCAGGGTGGATTGTAGATAGTTTAAAATTTAATTTTTGGGTGGATTTATAATTTTAATCGGGTTTTATGTTTGAAAACCCTCTTAACTAAACCACGAAAACACTTTTTTAAAGTTTATAAATACAAAATATACGCACGAAAAAATTTGTTCAAAGTAAATTTTAGCCAATAAAAATTTGGTCCCAAATAGTTTACTAAATTCTTGCTACACTTTCGAAAACCTACTTTAAATGTTTAAAGGGCAGGTTTAAAGAGCTACTCTGAAGTAAGCCCTCTCGACCACTCTACTCTCCACTCTGCTGGGTCATTCTCTGTGTGAACGTAGACCGCACAATACCAGACATTAATTACTACATTCCAGCCTTGGCATTATCAGGACTCACCCTACATGTGTAATTACAGACGTGTTAATTGCCTGAGTAATTGTGTGAATTACCTTTATTTCAATCGATACCGTGTCATCAGTGCGCTATGGGTTTGAGTGTTCGTTATAGAATGTAAGTTTTAATTGAGACATGAAAGAGTAGTAGCATTGACTTTGGTGGGAGTATATTTTAATTAAGGAGTATGTGTAATCATTGGTAATGAGTTTATTGATGTTTCATATACCATTGACTTTGTATACTAGACTACTAGTGTCCATTTCTAAAATATGAAGCAAGAGTCAATGTGAAAATGTAGCTTATCTTGATCAAATATGAGTAAACTATCGAATTGTGGTTCTGTAATTAATTAAACTAAATGTTTGCGTCGGTGTATAGGCCTACTCCACCACAACAATGACCAGTTATTTTCATTTCGTATTTGACCACGTATTTCTGTAGTATTTTGTCCTCTACCACGTGTTTAGAGACTACACCAACGGCTTAAAGATTTTGCTTTATTTGCAACATGTTGTGTTTGAAGGTTTTACTCTCCGACTGGTTTACAGCAAAAAGTACGATGCTAGCTCCCAAAAGCATTGATCCAATAAGAAGCACTTATCCCAAATTAATCCGACTCAGATTTCCCAAAAGCAGCCCCTCCTGGCATACGCTCACGCACACACACATGCGTTCAATCCATCACAAGTCGGAAGGAACTTGCCCCTTCATCTCTGAAGCGAACCAGAAGTGTTTTATTCCGAGGTTCAGCAATTAGGGAGAGAAATGCCCCGATCTCAACCGAGCCTGGTTCAATTCGGCAATGTTGACAGATATAGAACCTTCTCCCCTTTACCCCCTCCCCCTCCTACCCACAATTTGACTGAATTAGTCTACAGCTTCTATCATGTGGTGAGTGAGGTTAGGTTTGACTCTTTGGACGGGTGGGTATTTTCGTTCTTTGATTTGACTCATAAAAGGTCGCCGGTTGATTCTGGGAAGTCAGAGGTTTGTGGTGGTTCAAAACTGGATCTAGCCAACCTTGATCATTTAGATTTTCAGAATTGGTCTTGGCTAAACAGTAGATCTTTGTCAGCAACAAAGCTACATCATCTCGCTTCATTCTACGGTATTTTTACTTTGCTTCTTATCTTATATATTAAAAAAATTTGGTTTTTCTTTTCCGAGTTCGTTTGGCTCTTCTACCCGACCGATTTTCATGATTGAGGTCTCAAATTGAAGGTATGCACGCTCAGATTTGCCATCAAGCATCGGCATATATTTATCTATAATCCTACTCGGCTTATACGTAAAAGAAATTTGCTCCCCATGTTATTCTTATGGGAGTTAAATTTGGTTTATCTTTGCCGAGTTCGATTGGCTCTTCTACCCGACCGATTGTCATGATTGAGGTCTCAAATTGAAGGTATGCACGCACAGATTTGCCATCAAGCATCGGAATATAGTTATCTATAATACTACTCGGCTTATACGTAAAAGAAATTTGCTCCCCATGTTATTCTTATGGGTGTTAAATTTGGTTTATCTTTGCCGAGTTCGATTGGCTCTTCTACCTGACCGATTTTCATGATTGAGGTTTAAAATTAAAGGTATGCACGCACAGATTTGCCATCAAGCATCGGGATATATTTATCTATAATCCTACTCGGCTTATAAGTAAAAGAAATTTGCTCCCCATGTTATTCTTATGGGAGTTAAATTTGGTTTATCTTTGCCGAGTTCGATTGGCTCTTCTACCCGACCGATTTTCATGATTGAGGTCTCAAATTGAAGTTATGCACGCACAGATTTGCCATCAAGCATCGGCATAAATGTATCTATAATCCCACGTGGATTATACGTAAACGAAATTTGTTCCCCATGTATTTCTTATGGGAGTTAAATTTGGGATTTTTTTGCCGAGTTCGTTTGGCTCTTCTACCCGACCGATTTTCATGATTGAGGTCTCGAATTGAAGGTATGCACGCACAGATTTTCCATCAAGCATCGGCAAATATTTATCTATAACCCCACTTGGTTTATACGTAAAAAAAATTTCCTCTCCATGTATTTCGTATAGAAGTTAAATTTTGTTTCTCTTTTCCGAGTTCGTTTGGCTCTTCTAACCGACCGATTTTCAAGATTGAGGTCTCAAATTGAGGGTATGTACGCACAGATGTCCCATCAAGCATTGGAATATATGTAGCTACAGTCCAAACCCGGATTATACGTAAAATAAATTTGCTCTATTGGTAGTTAAATTTAGTTTTTCATTTCCCAGTTCGTTTGGCTCTTCTACTCGACCAATTTTCATGGTTGAATTTTCAAATTGAAGTTATGCATGTCCAGATTTCACAACAAGCATCGGTTTAAGATACAATATACAAAATAAAAAAAAAATAAAAAATACAAGGTTAAACCCGTCGAAATCAACTGTTGAGGTAATTCTATTTTGGAACCATTTGGTTTGTTTGTGATTCAGCACTATGCCAATCTTAATAATCATAATTAATTACACAAATGATGCCGGAATTTTACCGAAGGTTCTTATATGAAAATAAATAGGATAACGTAATTAGAATTGAGTATAGATATCAACTTTCGTTTTTTCGTTTCGTTTAGTTTTTTGTTTTGTTTTTGTCTAAATAATCTACTTTTATTTGGGCTATCGGTATAATATCGGGCTATACTTTTATTCGGGCGGAGGGTATGTTGAGTTGAGCTGACTCTGAACTTTAGTTTCAAAACATTTTCCAATAGATGATGACAGTGAACTATTGCAATTCCCTATTGAATTCCTCAACAGCCTTGAGATGACTGATTTGCCTTCTCACAAATTAGTCTTAAAGGAAGGTGCCATTGTGATGTTATTAAGAAATTTAAACTACACAGCAGGTCTTCTAAACGGAACAAGACTTATTGTCAAGAAAATGTATGAAAACAGTTTAGAAATCATAACTGGCACAAATATTGGACCACGTGCACTATTACCCCGCATTGATCTCTCTCCATCAGATTCTACAGTACCATTTTCTTTCAAACGAAGACAATTCCCCATAAAGGTTGCGTTCTGCATGACCATCAACAAGGCGCAGGGCCAAACGATTGATCGAGTTGGTGTGTACTTGCCTGAACCAGTATTTAGTCACGGTCAGTTGTACGTCGCCTTATCGAGAGGAAAATCTTTCTATACTGTAAAAGTAGAAACTAAATCAAAAGGTGGACGAACAGCAAACATTGTTCGGAAGGAAGTATTATAAAAGTCGTAATATTAATAAAGATTACCAGATGGAGGGAACTACACCTGAGAATATGCGTACATGCAATTCTACCGACAGAGATGTCTATTTTACAAGAAATATTGTTGTTAATAAAACATTCTTAATAAAGCCTCATTCACGCTGTGTTACATATGAGTTAACAAATGTACGTGCTTTCTCTGTAGGTGCTTTTAGGAAGTGTGTGGATATTGTTCTGGATTAATTGATTTTCAAAACGGAATAAAATACATCGGGACGATTTTCTCTGTGTTATATGGAATGTGTTATACTTTAATTTGGTCATAAGGCGAAATTAATCCAGCAGCCCTATAAGAGTTTAATTAAAATTGTACCGCCCTTATTAAGTTTAGTATTTTATTTTTTTATTATTAATTTCGATGCTGCGGAGCAGCACGGGTCATCTAGTTCAGTTTAAAATACCCAAGTTGGTGTCCGTTGCTATCTCACAGTAACAATAATAATAATAATAATGTTCATGAAAATATTCTTTAATGAATATTTTTCTAAATCTTAATCTTCAACAATTGCTACGAACAGAGATAGTTTTGAAGGGTGAGACATAGCTATTCTCAAGCGTGGCTTGGACATTCTAATTACAAGCAAGGATGAAGTTCTAGGGAACAATATCCTAGTGGTAAAATCAAAATTGCATTTCTATACCATACATCGCTACACATACACCTATCGTAAAGTGAACTTTCCATCGTGTTGTTAAAATTTTCACCAGTTTTAAACTTAAAAGGAAAATTAAGCAACCGTTGGACACTGTACCGCAGTATAATACCGTTTTATATCATACTCCGATCGTAGTATCAAAAGTCGAATTTCAGTAGTGCTGTCTTCCATATAGGAGGCTCATTTTACTATAATTGTTTTAAAACGAAAACTCGCCTGGTGGTGAAATGGCTGGTTCTAAAAACTGGGATGTCTACTTCAGCATGTTAAAATAATGATACTCGTACAACTACATGTAAGTAATACTCGGAAGTTCTTTGCATCAATCCTATAACATTCGCTCCAAGCTCTTGAATTACATGAACCAGAAATTAAGTTTCATTAACGTTCCACCACTAGCTCAGTGGTTACGAGTAGTTGCCAAACATTATTTTGATTTTTGCAGTCAGTCTACAGATTTGGTACTATTATAAATAAACGACAGCGATAAATTTAAAGCGAATTTAACTCCGCTAGAAGGCGGGAGACAGAGGTTGGTAGTGACAGCCAAGATAAAACCAAACATCGTTATCATATTTTTTTCTGAAACGTGGTACTAAAAAGAGAATAACCATGGCGGTATACTTAATCTATATGGCGAAACCCAATGGGTTACACTTGATTTAAATAACACCGACATTATAAGGCTAAGTACTTTACGGTGAAAATGAGTGAAGTACAGTATGTATGTTGATTGAATTAGATGAAAGTTTTGAAACTGACTAAGATCAGCTTATCCTAGGCAGAACCATTTGAAAAATGATCACGAAAAGCTGGGTTTTGATCATCAATACATCAACGCTATCAGGATGTATTCTACTTTACATTGCGTGTAAAAAATGTGTATATTTGCTTCAGTCGTGAAAAGTAAAAGATAGGCCTACATTTAAGCCATCACAGAACAAAGCAATGTCCAATAATTTTGTTTGAAGAATACTGAATTCAAGTTTAAAATCCAACATTTACTTTTCACCATTTCAAACACTCAAAATAAAAACCCGTCCCACTTCGTCACACATTTTTGCTTACAATGTATCAAATATCTCAATCTCCAATTAGTTGTTTCAAGCAGCTCTATAAAACCGGCGGTGACAAATATAACGGTCTTTTTACTGGACGTAAGTCCTAATGTATTATTCAATTGCAAGATGCGCGCTCGTCCGCCATTGGAACAGCTGATGCAGTTACAGGTTAGCCACCTTCAACAGGTGATTGCGCAAAAACTCGCAGTTGGCCATACTGGAATTCCTCTTTTGTTTTTACGCGCTCCGAAATAAAATTCAATTATTTGTTCTTCCCAGAATCGGTCTGTTCGGATAATTTGTCGCCTTTATTGATGACATCTGCAGGACCTGGGAACAGGTGGTGTTGGAAATGTGGAACACTGCGTTTGGTTTGTTTTTTGTTTTAATCTACTGCAAATTTGTAAATGTTCAAATATAGTCTTGGCTCTGGTTTTTAATAAATCTATTGTTCAGTAAAACTTTGAAAACGATTATGCTACTACTATCTCATCAAAAAACTTCTAACAGTATTTTTTGTTCAGGGCCGTTGCCGCTAATGACACATTTTGAAAACAAAACTAGTATTTAACTGAAGCCCTAAATATTTTTAAATAGACAAAACATCTGAATTCCTTAAATTTGTAGTATAAGCTGTTTTAAATAACCATATCCTATTATCTATATCACTATTAGTCTACAAACAGGTATATCATCAATTTCTAAATAGGCCATACAGTATATCAAAGCTATACAACGATATACTCTGAGTACATGCCAGTAATGTTGTAAAGAATCTATATCATATACGCTTTAAAGACTTCATTAGAAGCTTTTCACTAAAAGAGTATATTTTAAACTGAATCTGAATATGAATGCAGGTTGAGTTAGGTGTGTTAAATTCCTTGTGTACCTTTACTATTGACTAAGATAAGTTTTTGTTGGCCAGGATCATTGTTCAACTACAATCCCATGCACTGTATTTCCATTACACAAGAGTGTTTACACCATCAAAGATCCGTCTATTCAGTACAGCACAATGCAAGTACGACGTAGACAACAGGTCGATAGGAGCTCGCGAAACTCCATCAGCCCGGCAGAATTTAATAGTCTAGGATAAGAAGGTAAACAAAGGGCAAAGGAAAAGGTTTCGTTCCGCGCCGGTGAAATTAATTCTTGACGAGTCGTTAAGAAATAAAAATACGAAGAAAAAGCGGGAACGCGGCGCGCACCTCTGTGATGGCGGACGACAAATGGAGCACCGGCCGTTGAAATATTAATTATGTGCTTTGAGACGACAGAAAAACGCCACGGAGATCTGGAGCGCACAAACGCTAGCTCCTCGTTTTTCTCCCGGCGATTTCCTTTTTTTCCCGGAGGATACACGACATTCCCTCCATAATACAAGCGACCATCCGCATTCTCCGAGGGCCAGATCAATGGAGGACGGTTGTCGCGATGGCAGGATGATGGCGGCTCCGACTCAAGTGGTGAAGACTGCTACTGCTCTGCAGTGAGGGAAGATTTATCGTGTTTGATAACTCAGTTAATACCGAAACCCCACATAGGCTGACGTTAACCGAAACCCCCGGTCTGTGAGACCCCATTTGAAAAATAATGGACCCCGCTTAGAAAGAGTTTTAAAACGTTCAAGCATTTAGTCATGTATGGCGAAGGAAAAATTTTTGATTTTAAAGCTTTTAATAAGTGTTATTGCCTAAAAAAATTTAAATAGTAACTATATAGGCTACACAATTTACCTCACTCCATTAGCCTACTCTCCTTTTTCACGTATCTGGTTGAAAATTGAAATACGTCACTGTCTCAATGCAGCTAAGTAATGATAAATTATAATGATGAAAAGCAACTCCTTTGAATGAATTGAAATAAGTGTTGTAGTTTATTTCATTTTAAATTTGAATAGATAAAAAACCAAATCCGTCGGTACCTGTACAGATCTATTTCATCATAAACACACCGACAATGAACTAATTTTCTGTATATGAATAGTTGGAGGTATACTTATTAGGAACAGGTGAAAGCTATAATGGCTATCGGCGTTGAAGACATCACCACCGGTTATGCAAAGACGAAAATCCCGACAGTTTATTTATTTAGGAAAGTTATCTAAACAAAACAAACCTACGCGATGTAAATAATCGATTATAAGTAAACATCCTGATGGACGTCAAGGAACACGGCGAAGATGGGGAAGTAAACTTCTACTTTCCCTGACCTTGGAGGCGGTAGACGGAAGGTGTCGGGACTACTGGTGGCTCAGTAAATTTTCCACAAACAACACAGAAATATTGCAAAGCAAACTCACGAGCACCAGAATTTTCTTCAGGAAAGACTTTAATCCCCCTAGTTTCGCATTGTTCACTTTATCAGCATCCGTCACTTCTGAAAATATGATGTTGATGGCTTGGCTTCTGTTATGAGGCTTCCTTAGGTGTGAGAAGCAAGACTGACTTAGTGTTCCTGCTTCGACTTATACTAGGCCTACCTCAGCTGAAATTCCTTTTTACGTTCCTGGCAGCAAAAGATCCAGAGACAGTTTCTCAAGGACTCGTCGCTCTTCAAATCATGGGCACAATGCGCCGGATCACGACTGTTAGTAAAACTTTGTCATACGAGATTGGCATCTTTAACTGTTGTGCCTCCAAAATTAAGAAGGTATAGTTTCCACTCAAATTCATTTGAAAACTTAAGATCGGCTAAATGCATCGCTAAGTTATCAATTTTTAAATATTTTCCTATTAGTGCTTTTTTCTACTCCTTTTGGCATATCTCAAAAGTTGCATCGCCACGTCTGAGGCAATATTTTCAGTCACTTTTCATGACCCTATTCATGGTTTCCTATGCTTAACAGATTTTAAAATCTTTTTATTAGTCTTAGAACACACAACATAGGATTTTTGTGAACCTAGGTGGACCGAAAATAGAGAATGAAGCCAGAACTCACCTGTAGTACCCTCTTAGGCAAACCCGTCTTCTGCGAGAGCTGCTTCAGGTCCTTGGCGTCGGGGTTGTGGTTGATGGCGAAGTATGACTTCATCGTCCTCAGCTGATGGTGTTTGAAGGACGTCCTCATCCTCTTTGTCCTCTGGTGGTGACTTCCGTTGGCGCCCATCCCCGGAGTCCCTGGGCCGAATGCCACGTCGAGGTAGGCTTCTGCGTTCAAGTCTGAAAAAAAGAAGTAGATGAAGATTTCGGAAAGTCAAAAGTTGTGAAAAGACTTAAATTGTTGCGTTGAAGAAACTATTGAGTTTTTTTTAGATTTTTTGTATGGATCTTCTTAGGGCAAGAGCGTCGATATACAACACAGGATTATTAGAGGGAAACAGGAATTGTAAGATTTATTTTTCTTATCGTGATCCAGAAGAACAACGTCATCACAAAGGTAGGGAATTTACCCTGATACATACCTATTCACATTTACCAAAGTATGGCGAAATTACAGATTTGTAACGAAAAAAACTATTAAAATATTTAAAAAATACCATCAGTATACGGTAAACTAAAACGGTAACTGGTATACAGTATACGGTAACCTAAAAATACCCCAATATTTTTACTATTAAAATAAAATACAGTATAACTCATAACACTGTTACATTTTTTATACATTTATTTTAAATTATTATAAAACTCAAAGTAATCGTGTTAGTATGCTACAGACTACAGTACAGTACTAAAACTAGCTAAAAACCTGTAGCAAGACACTATCAATGTTAAATCATCCACAACAATTGATCTAAGTTTTATGAAAATAATCAATCAAAACCAGCTCAGACGGGGATTGGTTGTTGACACACCCTGTATAGCGTACAGCGGGCCAATCAAGGCGTAAGCGGCTTGTACTGACAGTAGCCAATTAATTTACCCAAATCTGACATGGAAGTGATTGCGCTGTAATCTGATTGTGTTTTTAGACACCCTTGCGCGGATTACCAAAGTAATCCCCAGGTAGCCTAATCAAGTGTACTTGCCTGCTACCGCACCCCCTGAATATCCCCCCCTCACCCCCTTATAACGCCGATGTTTCACAATATCAAACACTGATCTGATTAACGTTTGTCGTAACATGAAGCATAGTAGGGATAAACAGTTGGAGTATCTGTTGTAGACTCACAAGCATCGATAGAGATTATCATTCGATGCGATTTGACAAACAATCGAACAATCGACTAGGCAACGGGTTCGTCCTGGTTTTGGTTTACAGTCAAGTATTAAACAAGTTACACGATCGCAACACATTTTCCCATTCATATGTTTAATAATGTCATTCCTTTTTATTAAAACGTTTTTATTAGGTCGCTTTCTTGTCCGCTACAAATTTTGCAACCGATTTTATACTAACTTCCCGATGAGCTAGGGACTTGAAACTTGAAACATATCTCACAAATGGAAGACAATGCAATATTATACAATTTAATTTTCATATTTCCCTTGGGCTACGCCCCATGGGCTTGTTTTTATTAAATCGATTTCTTGCAAATTTTGATACTTCCTGATGAGCTAGAGACTTGAAATTTGAAACATAGCTCACAAATGGATGACATTGCAATATTATATCATTTAATTTTCATATTTCCTTTCGGGCTACGCCCCATGGGCTTGTTTTTATTAGCTCGCTTTCCTACAAATTTTGATATCAATTTTAAACGATGTTCCCTATAAGCTAGAGACTTGAAATTTGAAACATAGCTCACAAATGCATGACAATGCAATATTATATCATTTAATTTTCATATTTCCCTTGGGCTATGCCCCATGGGCTTCCAAATTTTTCATGTTTACATTTTGAAAGGATGTAAATATATCAACTAATTTAAGTCAGCTGTAAATACTTAAATTTTGACAGTTCGAAGAGCAGAGGTTAAGAGGTACAGGTTATGCTCCCAAGAGATTCTTTATACAAACAAACATGTCAAAATAAAGATAAACAATCTGATTGCAGGTATCAAGGTGTTTGTAAATAATGTCAATTTTTGTTTATTTAGTATTCTATAAAGTAAACAATAAATATTTCGAGTGAATGCATTGCAGAGAAGTACTATATTTCAGAAACATTGCGATTAAATAGATTGATATATTTATAGTTAGTAGGTAGGCCATACATGCAATCCAATACATAATTATATGCAAAGAAACTCAAATAAACCTTAGATTTCCCACATGCCTCTGTCTTAATCTGATATAGATGCTTGAAATAGATTTAACATGCACACACATTAAAACTAAAAAGTATAAAATAATTTATAAATAAAAAACTTTTTTAAACAAAACGTTTTTAAACGCCCTAAAAAGTAGAAAATAATTTACAAATAATTTATAAATATGTTGAGAGAGTATAAGTACTTGTACGATTTAAAACGAAAAACGTTGGGTGCATGCAATTAATTGATAATAATACATTAGTTCAGTAGGTGAAGGTAATTGTAAACTATCTATTGCATGCACCCCACGTTTTTCGTTTTAAATCGTACAAGTATTTATACTCTCCCAATATATTTATAAATTATTTGTAAATTATTTTCTACTTTTTAGGGCGTTTAAAAACGTTTTGTTTAAAAAAGTTTTTTATTTATAAATTATTTTCATTCATACAACACTGTAAAATAGGGCCATCTATTTTTGGGGGTGGGGGGGGGGTTGAATTACCCACACTTTTATTCAAAGAATTACAATTAGATTAAATGTTTGCATTGTTGCAATATTACCTACTGTTGTTTACCAACAGCGCTCAGCTCAAGTACAGCACAGTCAATTGACAACATCGAAACCTTCAGAGGTAGAACTAAACAGATTATTCATTGACATAAACATAAATTAATTTTCATAAACAATTCTATAATATAGATTTAGATTAGATAGTTTGGATGACTACTATCGTTGAATTTTATTTTTGAAAAGTTTGTATTTTGTTTGAATAGTTATTGTGGAAATGATTTAGATCTAATCTGATTTTAATTGCAAAATCAAAATATTTTTATCCATCAAATTTTCAGCATTATTTGAATGGATAGTTTAGGGGGGGGGGGAGTGTTTCGTAACGTTGTGATGTGAACGGGTTATCAGTTGATAAGGTGACCCTCGCAGGATGTCTGGCAGCTGATAACGAATCTCACTCTTTCTCTCTCTTTTCATGTAGACCTAACTCACAAGAACGTGGCACCGGTATGATGACAGCTGATCGACCATTAATTACGATATATGACGAGGTCAATAAGAAAACCAATGATCGAAATCGAATGATATATCAAAAACTGTTTAATAAATTCGTCTTGTTACTAACGTCGAACTCTTATTAGAAATCATCCTCAATTGAATTCCAACGACTATAGCTAAGTTCAAATTCTACACCGTTTGGGATTGGACCGGCAACCTTCAGGAGTAATCGCCTCCAACTCCAACCATTCGGCTACCCAGACAATTTTAATATGACCATCATATATAACCTTTTTTACATGAGTGCAAACATATGTAAATAGCTTATATGACGTGTGTATGTTGGTGTGTAAAGCGCGCCCACACATGGCAGGTTATGTTATTGTCTACACACGCTGTATATCAGACACAGACAGACCTTTATAGTCAGTAAATCACATCTTCTTTAAATAGCCGCAGGATTATAAGCAATAACACAACGACAGGTCGGCCGAACGCGAAATATTGGCTCTCAGACTATATATCAACAGCCGGTGCGGGTGAAAAATATATATCAAACTGGCTGGAAGGAATCCATGTGTGAACGGAAATCGGACGATATAATATTCGAGTGTTGTTCTATTAGTTTTTAGAATGAGAATTTGAATTTTTTTCTCAGTACAATGAGTAGCCTATATTCAATCAATCAATCAAAAGTAAAGACTTGGGTGGTTGTTGTAAGGTAAATATGAGTGAAAAAAGAAGTGTGGATACTCTGTGGAGCTTGGTTTCAAAAATAACAAAATTTTCAATTTAAAACCACTTTTTAAAATAATAATTTCAATAAGCCTAATAAAGAGCTATATAATTTGTGGGTTTGATTGTAAGGTCGGTTATGAACAATTCATCAGATAATTCTGATAAGACATGTGACAGCTATGTCTAGTAACATAGACCCGGTTATTTATAAAAATATAAACAGTAAAATAAAACACGATTTTGTAGTTCAAGCATGAGCTAAGAAATCAATAATCCTCCTTATAAATAATTTGTGAGTTATTAAAAAAGATCCTACTTAGAATCTCACTGCTGTTTTCAAAAGGTACAAATATTCCCAAAAATTAAAAAAAAACAGGTTCCTTATCATTTTAATATTTTTTTAGCAATGTCAAAACAATCAATAGCAGTAATCTAAACAGGAAATAGTTACAGACTGTTCACAAAATCGACCTGGTGATATTTCATGTATTTTAGGCGAGTTCTTTAACCTCCTAGTTAGTTACCCAGCAATATTTATAAATATTTCTGTGGTCAGCGTACACAGAGGAGGGATATATAAGTGACCTTGGCGGTGACTGACAGTATTGTTATTAGTGACTCAGCCAAGGACGTTATAATCACGTGACTAAGGAGTCATCCGACTTACAACAGCCTAGGAACTGATAACAGCGGCCTGTCCTGCATTGGCTCCTGCTTAAAGGATTGTTTAAAAAAGTAATAATGCGTCTGTTACAATTACCTCAAACATCGTTATTGCTCTCGGTTTTGTATAAATGTTGAAGATAGTATATAAAAATATGACTAATAACACTTGAAACATTTATTTACACTTATACTGCTGACTTGTTAAATGGTTAAAACAAAAGATGGTAAGTGGTGATCGATTTCGATTGGGGTATCCAATCAATATCAGACCCAATAGGCGAATCTTATTGATCATCCACCATCTTTATTATCATCATCACCAGACTGTCTAATGGGCCTGATGATGATGGGAGTGTCCAAACGAAATCGATCAACACTTATAATATTTTATATGTATTTACCGTCTTGTGACTCAAACAGTTAAGGTGTAAATATATGTTTCATGTGTTATCACTTGAAATTCTGTGTACTATTATTACATTATTTTTTTAAATGATAAATTCTTGATTTCGCATCAATAAGCAATTCTCACTAAGCAACAATTATTTAGTGTGGTTCCTACTTAATCATCTAACTTTTAATTGAAATATTTTATAAACTAACAAATAAACACCCAACACCAACATTCCCCGTCAGAATAAAACTAAACTCAAGAGAAGCAAAACCAATCGGTGTAAGCCCGGGGGATGAATAAATAAACAATACATCGGTTCGACGGGAAGTAATTTTTTACTGTGACGTACTCGTGTAACCCGGCTAAAAAAAGGTACGATAAACGACCGAATCGAATCGAATTCGTGCCTCTTTAAACCCGGCAACCAACGTAGACCGTACCTCAGTGAAAAACAACGAACGCATCGCCTGGAGCTGACTCCTGAAATGTATTACGACCACAAACCAGACACAGAGATACAGCTGGAGCTGACCGTCCGCTGTCCGCACTCCGCTATCCGCAGTCCGCAGTCCGCAGTCCGCACCTAATCGAACGTTTATTTACGGTCCGGAACGGTAATAATCTTGTAAGTGTCAACCGGACGCTTTACGATATTTTGAGTGGTTTAATAATGTGCCAACGAGGCCAGCATTGATCGTAAACTAGAGAGTTTAGGAGTTTAATAAATGTATGAACGTATGAATAAAACATCACCAAGGGGTTAAATATTAGAGCGAGGTTTCAAAATAATTAATTTTAAATTTGGTTTGGACGTGTAATTATTTGAATCATGTAAATGTTTACGCTGCGCACAGAGTTACCGAGTTTTTTAGTTTGTGAAATAAACACTCGAATTTTATAATTAATATATACCTTTGTTTGTACCTAATGTGGGTAAAGGTGGCAGTATTTCAATAATTCAATGCAAATTGGCGATTTAATCTTGTTTAGTGCAAAACAATTTTTTGAAACGTCCGGTTTATCGTTTTCGAATCCTTTGAGTTGGAGTAGATATGCATAGACAATTTGGTAGAAAGATTATTTTTAAAACCTCGCAAAGTGTTGTTGAGAATAGTCGATCCCGCACTCAAAACTGAGACGATACACGATAAGTTGGCAACGCACTCAAACCACAAAACCCTCCATTGCTCTGAACTATACAAAACGATAAATCAATTATGTAGATAATCGATGACTTACCAAACCTAACCTAACCAAACAATGACGTTTTGGTTTTACGTTTTACACGTCAAGTACTGTATCTTCCACAGAAGAAACATTCCAAAAATGTGTTTTTTACCATCCTTCCATCCTAATTTGTAATCTGATAAAGGGGATGCAGTATATTTTAACGGCTGAAAAAGAAACTAACCAAACCAAACAAACAAGTTTAAGAGTAATTGAAACTTTATTTAACCTAACCTAACCAAACAATCACGTGCCCACACCAATAGAACAGACAACATAACAATTACTTATAACTTTTACTACCGGCTCGTGCGAGATGGAGCAGGATCAATTAAAACTTACTGGACACCATATCGGGAAGTCGTTCGTCCGAAGAGAGTGACGAACTGCTGTAATTGGTGGACGAACTCGCGGAGAAAGCCGAGGAAGAGTTGTGTGGCGTGAGGTACTACTGAGGTACGCAACGTAACTACGCTACGTGCTACGTGATAAACCGTGAAGTTGACGTAGTGACGTATGTGACATGACAAGGAAAAGTGGGAAAAGTGTGTCGACCGATACCAAGTGTCAGGGTTGCCTGAGGTGATTAATGTCTGCGTACTTTACTGTAGCAGAAAAGTGGTTTGGGAAAAGTGTTAGTTTGAGGATTTTAAAAGGGGACTTTACAGTATTCTTATCAAGTAGTACAGACTGTTAAGCAATAAGTGTAGATATTAAAATTCGTGTTATGTCATAAACCTAAATATTTGTACGTTTGAAATATATTTGTGGGTTTTGGAAGCAACTGCATCGGAATCTTATTAAACTCTAATTACAACTATTTAGCTTCTGATAAAAATTCTAGTACAGTACATAAATAAAACCAAGTGAGCACTTTTTTACTGCATGGTTAATACACAAAGCTCCGTTATAGTTGGTCGTAGTTGCCCTAAGCCCTAAAGTCTCGTTCCCTAAAACTCCTTCAAATACTGAACATGGTGCTGAAGAGGACCAAATGCCTCGAATAGTCATTGGGATCATTACCAACTGAAACGTCACGACAATGTCACAGGATTGGATGGGTTGGGTAACGTTATTGCTAATAAGATAGGTTGAGTTACGTTAGGTTGAGATGAGTTAGGTTATGTGAGGAGGGAGTTGGGTAATGTGAAGTTAGGATGGGTTAGGTTATGTTAAACTAGCCTAAATAATAGTCATTTTTGTCAACTATTATCTACATACAAAGTTCATCGGCAACTACTTAGCACATTCAGAGAAATGCGCATCTTCTGCAGAGTTTCCTATGGACGCGTCACCACGGCTGACGTCTCCCCACAGGAAGCAGTCTCCTTGCTCTGCTGAGGACAGATGATCCGTGTGATTCCCCTCATCACTGTCTAAACAGTTCCGGTGGTCACGTGACTGTCATACAGGGTGTTCCGGTGAGGGACGGCGATTGAGACGGATTATTGCGGGGACAATTTGTGCAACGAGATGTTACCGGAGAAATCAATTTTGGTGATAAATTATGATCTAATTTTCTCATCTGAATCACTAGGATAGCGACGTACTTTGGGTATGTATTTTTCGCATTATGAATGTTGATTGAGCTTGGAACGGGGGGGGGGGGGGGTACGCGTAGTTTGGTATTTATTAAAAAAAAAAGCTTAAACAGCGAGGCAAAACTGAACGATGCCATTCAAGACCCTGCTTTCAACTGTTTCAGTGTTTTTATTTGTTGTTCAGTTGGTAATCGTGTTTGTATTACCTTACCGCCGTGTACAGTCTGGTACAGTCCCAGTCACAACGTGCTAATGGTTAACAGCCCCAGTAAAGCCAGCCGTCACTTTATGACATCTTTTGTTCCGCTCCCATAAACTCGCACATTATCGTCCACTTGAGATCTCCTTCGTGAGTATTTTGGCCATTCAACATTTGTTTGCGATTGTGATAAATATATGTGATGGTGAAATGGGGTTTAACGTTTTTGTTTTGGTGGACTGTGTAATAATTTATTGGTCCAGCGAATAAATTGGTTAGAATGATACGCAAAGTGATTGGAAAATAAAATTACTCAGTGTAAAGTATTGTCCATCTGTTGTTGGAGAAAGTTAATACTCATTATGGGTTTTGACGAATTCTTTTTTTGTCACCTCATATATTGTTACTACATTGTAAACTATTATGAGAGCATTGTACTGTCACTGCAATGTTAGAGCAAAAAAAGGAAAGAAAGTTGTACCGTACGTCAAGGTCTGTTACCGTCAGCTTAATCTACTGTCAAAGTATTCAGCTATACGTTTGATCATAGATAAAACAATGGTTTGATGTACTGCCAGCGTGAAAACTGCCATTATTATATCATTTTCATGTGAACGTGAACACAATGTGCTCTAAGGGTGAGTTACTGCCAGCTAGATAGTATGTCAATGTAAACTACTGCCAGCAAACAAAACTGTTTACGAGAGTAAGTTACTACCAACGTAAAGAACTGCCAATGATATATCAACGTGAACAACCGTCACTGCCCTATCAACCTCAATGTCTTTGTCTACCCAGGGTGCTGGAGCGTGCCCCGCGGTGTAGGTTTTTCCTCGCTCGCTACGCTCGGACGAGTCGCCCAGCTCGCGCACTCGCCGCCAAATCGATTACGATTGCCTATCAAGGTCGTACGATGACAAATCGCTCGCTCTTCGAAGGTGTTTTGGCGTTCTCACGACGCGATGATGTGTTGTGCCGGTCGTTGCTCACTGTCTATATCTGGCCATGGGTAAATGTTGATCATTCCGATAGCATTGGGCCGTAACATTAAGATATTTCCTGCATCGAGATAATGCTGTGAAAATTTTAAGAAGAAATATAAAAGGTTAAGTTGTGATTTCTTTGAGTAGGTTATATCCTGTATATGGCAGCTAATAGTATAAACCAAGCCGTTATCGTGAGGGCTTTCGGTGTGTTATTCGAGGACATTTTTAACTTCCTTCAAGAGTTTTGAATCTAAAATTGCCAATCAAACAGACACAACAAAATATTGCCACACAGATGTTAGTAAAATAGTACATCCATTCTTAGATTGTTAAACAGCATGCAAAATTGTATAGGCTATTGACTGTAAGAAACTGAAGAACAAAATCTAATAATTTGTCCACTTTAATGGAAAGTGGTTTATCGAAAAGAGGATACAGTTTCAGCGGCTTGATGTGTATACAGAATACTCTTTCAGCAGTTTGAACCTTTTCCTTTTACGAATAAAAACAACAGGTGAGGTGATAATATTCTAACTTCAGTGCAATACAGTCATCAATAGCATCACTAATGTTAAACTACAACTATTAGTCAAACAAAATCCGGCATACTCACAGGACTCACCTAGGTTCGCAGTCATGGACTCCAAGTCCTTCGGTTTCCTCTTCCTGGGCCGTCCCTTCTGCCGAGGCGTGGGTGCGCCGTTGAAGAAGGCGGGGGGTCGCGGCTGGTCGACGTGGGGGTGCGGCGGAGTGGCGGCCAGAGGCGGCGTAGGGCCAGGGCCGAGGCGGGGGTGGTAGTGCAGGTCCCCAGGGTAGGGGTCTGGTGGAGGCGCTGGAGGCAGCTCCTGGTAGTGGAGGCGGCAGAACACCGCTCCGTCCCGCATACCGAAGGTGTCTCCCTTGGCCAGAACTGTCTGACAGACGGCGCAGGAGAAGCAGTGGACGTGAAAGACCATCTCTCTCGCTCTCATCACCAACTCAGACGCTAGGATGGCAGCTTGGCACCTTCCGCAGCGCTTCATGCCGAACAACCTGCAAAAGAGGTGAATAATTAGGACAAGCCCAATTGATATAGTACACCTTAGTGCTATGGCAATAGTGTGTTGCGATTAGATTGAGACTAAATTACCAACTTCCAACTAGGATGGGAACGCAATTATGGGGTTTTCTATTGAAGTGGATGATAGCTATGTTCCGGAATTAGTTTAACTGTTACGTTAGCTCAATGATCAAGAACAACACGATCTGTTTCAAACTATCAAAAATGTCTTGACTTTTCTCATGATCGAACCGGAGACCTTCTGATTGTTCTGACCTTGTGAGGCTAGCTAATAACCACAAGCGTAGCAGCTATGAATACTGTATCTGAATTCCGTCTATTTTTCTCATTCAGTAGTCAATAAATCATAACCCCTCATAAATCCGCAGTCAGCCAAGGATTTGGGAGGATGTAAAAATGAGCGTCTTACGATAGAAATAGTATTTCACCGTCATTGTCTCTCGTTAATTAAATACTAAAAATTCGCACGTTCTGGTACAAATAAAGTGTCTTTTGTATGGAATCTATCCATAACCACCCGTTTATAACCAAAGTGTCCACAGTACGTTGCTATGGGTGTGGGTGATGGGTGGCCGAGTTCTGGTAGTGGCTGTGGACGGTGTGGTAGGTGGGTAGGTGGCGGGGGTGACCACAGCGCTATCTAGTGGTCGACGGCGGCACGACCGTCATAACCGCATGGCGATAGACTCTGTACCGTGTGTGTGGTCAACACACGACCAACACGACCCTGGAAACTATGCAACTACCGCCAACTACAGCTGCAATCTCCAGACTACTACATGCGACATTCTCCGCAGTACTTCCAGGAACTGACGCTGCTAGACCTGCCTCTCCACTCCAGTCACCGGTGTCACCGTTCTATGGAGATTTGCAAGTGATCCTATGTTTAATCATTGGTTTTAGACACGTGTAAATATTAGCCAAAGTAATATAGTGTCAAATTAAGATATTGTACAGAAAAAAATTGAGTAAATAGCTGATTTCGTATGGGCGTAAAACCACTAGTTGGAACCATTTTGGGAAAAGGTGTACAGCCACTACTCTAAAAACTTCTGAAACTGTAATTTGGAGTTTTGTTCTTCAGAGCATCACATATCGCTAGCGACTGCAATGATAAGATACTACAACAGACCAGTATTTAACCAACATTTGAAGTACTATATCAGCACGACGCTAATGGTTTCGTAAAATACACGTCCCATATAATTATATATTTCAAAAAAGTCATTACGATGTGAACACTTAATCTTTTTTCACCATGAAGCGACCTTGAGTATTCTCCCACCACTTTATCACGCAGACACAGACAACACGCACGGTCTACGTCGGTCGGCGGAATATCGGCTATTAAACAATAAATGTTTATAGCGACGCCGCAGACATGCGCAGCACAAGAGATGTAGTGCGCAGCGCCCGACAACCGCCGCAGTGCAGGCAATTGATATATCACATCGTGTTTATCAATGCGCCTTGTTTACAACTAATTACAGCGATCGACTCTCCGGGAAACGCATATAAATGCCGCTTCCAATGCGGGATAGTTGTATAGATTTACGCGGCAAGTCGCTGGCTCTGTCAGCTACGTCTTGTGTTTTTATACAACGTCATATGTGTAATATGACGTTCTGCGAGGAAGGTTTATCTGCCGATCAGGTGGAAGAAATCACAGCTGTTCCTTCGTGCTGGTTCATGTACGAAACGGAATCCGTTTAGATAAACGGTAAATTGAAATGTCAGTCAGATGGTGCAACATTTACAGTTCGCCAATGCAACAAAATACTGTCAGTTATGTATTTATTTAAAAGGTCTGACTGAATATTTTCAAGTATATACGGTAGAAAATTAACCGTACAATTTTGAGAAGCTTGAATAAATTTCTCATCGGTCCAACTAAACGAAAGATTTTATTTCATGATTCTGATAAGATATGTAGAAATTTAGTCTGTTAACGATTAAATATAGGCCTATATGCTTTCCAGAACGTATAGACGACATATTGATGTAATTTTGTATGACTGATTACAAAATAAACTAACAGGTTTAAATAATCGAAGTATGGTGAAATTGGATGGTTCTGATAGGATAGGATGACCTTCGTCTAATATTATATCAGAATCAGAAACGGCAGAGTAGAAAACTGTTTGTAAAATTTAAACAATTGAAAACTTAAGCTGCTAACCAATATAATATATCTTCTTTGAACTGATAGAATCAATAGCAGTATTAAAACAACCTCTTTATAAAACCCAGTAAAAAAGCTTAAGCCTCTCGAACGTAGAATATTGTTATACCTTAATTGTTGTAACGAGAGGTGAGCTGCGAGGGCCCTTGAGGCGAGAGTCAGCTTGTAAATGAGTCTTAGATATTTGACTAATTGGTGCAAATCGTCCTTGTGGCTCGTATTTCCATAAACCTCGTGTAATTGGGACCGAAAAGCCGCGAGTTTGACCCAATTTCCTTTACCGACAATGAGACATCTCATGGTTATTCAACGTAGACGCCCAGTCCAGTCCAAGATTGTGGATGTGGTCAAGATGGAAAGCCTGCGACTGACTCAACAACAGCTATACTAGGCGACGTTTAATTAACTTTCCAGTAAAAAGTGTATTGACTTTCATAAGAACTTGGCACAGGTAGGTTTTCGATGTTGACTTTTACGGAAGATCTGTTGGAGAAAAAGTGTTTTGTAATGTTAAAGTTTACTACATAAGAGGAATGTGGAAGATTTGAGAGAAGTTGCTGATCACAGCAGCTGATCGGATGATTGGTTCCAACGCCTTCACAGCTGAAGGTTGCTGATTAGAATCTAAACAAGGTAGATTTTGAACTCAGCTATTTGCCATCAAAAAAGGTAGACTTTAATTTTAAAGACTGCTAATTTTAAGTGATTTCACTCAAAAAATTATACCAGCCATTTCTTATTACTGGAGTTAGATGACCTACATGCACATTTATATTTGACATACTCAAATCATGAAGGAAACATAAACGTTCAAGCAGAATATGATATCTGAAGGTCCAACAGCGATAAAATTCTAAGCCTCCACAAGGGTTTTCAACACATTTGTTATTTGCATAGATCTTATCGCACATCTTATCGGGTATGTTCCCATGGGGAATGTATGGACCCCTAAAAGGAAAGAGACATTTAAAACAGGTTGCGACATTTCGGCAGCGCAACGCCCACTGGACTTTTCGATGCCCAAATATTTGTTGGCGAAGACACCACGCTCTGCCACCGACTTTTATTTGCTGTCTTGGAATTTACAACAGGCAGAAAGGTCCGACAATGTTTTCAGCTTTGATAGCGCGGACGTTCGGGAGCAAATGCCGATCGTAAATTATAGTGCTTTATTTTAGAGCTCTTTGATTTGCAAAGTGGTTTTATCCTGGTCAGTTTCAGATTTATCTTGAGATTGAAAAACGATGTTTCCAGTCGAGTCTGAGGACATTTCCGATGCAGATGTTGTGTTACTGATGTCGAATGTTGGATGTTGAAACTGGTGCCTGTCGAATGTAGATGTTGAATGTCTGACTACTTTTCTGCACCCGTTTCGAAAAAGAGAAACGGCCGTTATACAACTGAAATGTTTCATGACACATTGTAAACTGTAAACTGATTGGCAGTCAAAAGTTTTTGCCACATCACGCGTTGATTGAGCAAAAGGTTAAATTGCTGTAGTTTGATTAACCAGATAAACTCCGGAAATAATTTAATTTTTATTTTGCAAGATACTGCAATAGAAACTCCTTTGTAGGAGAACGAACCTAACTTTTAATTTCATAGAAGGTTTTTTACATAAATGATCAGTTTTATCTACGATTAAACAAGAATATATTTCGTCTCAATACAAGGAAAAACTTGTGATTTTCCCTCAAATTTATTATCCTATTATAATTCAATAGTAAGTATAAACAATTCCATAATGTATACAAGATGATACAAGTCAACAAATTTGGAAGGGTTGAAATTACAGAATGTTCCAAATCTTCGTTCCAAAACCATTCCCAAAACCGTTCCAAAACCATTCCCACCGTAAACCAACTGGTTTATGTACTCGGTCGTCGCGGGGCATTCCAAAAATGAATTTGAAGTATAGAATTTCAGGTGATATTTTTATGAATTCTTTCCACAGGATTCCACCCAATAAATCAACAAGCATTCCGTAAAGGTCGAATTCGTTTGCGACTGCATACTTGGAGAAAATATCCACTGGAAATGTCACCGACGTATATTTTTTACATTTAAATTTATTTGCTTGATAGTCAATATTTCATATCGTAATATATCTCGTTCAAGAGTATAAAATTTATAGTTTTATGATGCAAAATCCTATGTACAGTTATTTACTTGTAACTATGGTCTGAGTCTGGAGAGGGTCCAATAACTTTATTACCTACTCGTTTGTAAGGTGTAAACATTTATTCATATTTTGATTTCCACCATCGATAACTTTATTTCTTATTTTGAAACAGTTGAAGAGAAGGTACAGTAAGTGAGGTACATTGTAACACTGCTAAGATTCGACCAGTCTTGATGGAATAGAATTGATATGATGGTAAAAGTTATTGATAAGTTTAATTATTTAGGTAAAGGGACGTTAAATCCGCAGCAAATTTACCAAAAGTTCAGGAGTTTAGAGTTACCAACGATCATATTATAAGAAAGTTTAGACTGACTCTTCAAAAAGGTTGTTTAGTTGGCGTAGACACATCAATTGCAAAATAATAATATAACACTGGTGTTATTTTCCGAACAATATTTTAGCGTCATTTATTGTTATTTCAACTATACTGTACTGCAACAATCAATTTACACATTTACATTTCAGATCCGGGACACCCTTTTCCAAAAACCCTTTCGCTTCCCACCGGTCTCCTGGAACGCTAAACGCTACCCTCTGCAATACCGCAAATCAAGGGTGATCGACAGTTGTAGTTGTGAATGCCCGTGGACGGATGGGGCGCAACCCTTCAACCAGTTATTTTTTAGCGAGTTTGCGTTACAAACAAGAAACAAACACATTGAGACGACCTGCTGCGCGCGCGCCGCCCCGCGAACAAAGGCATTCTACCCGACCAATAAAAAAACTGTTTTATTGTGAGTGAAAAAAGAAAAGAGAAACACAGTTGCAACAAAAGCATATCCGAGTCTATTCAGTGGTGGACCCGCCCACCGTACGGCCGTGACGCCATCTATTGATAACGGTGATAACGAGCTTCCATCTCACACTCGCTGTCTCTCTCTCTCTCTCTCGATCTCAAACTACTGGTCTTCGGTCTTGGATCGGTCTGGGTCATTGAAGTGAAACGTAACTCAAACGTCTCAAAAGTATTAGATTAATGTTAGCCTTACATTGATTGAATCCTGCAAACTTATTTCATAAAAGATCGAGTGTTTGATAGTTAACAATTAAGGTATTTTAAAATAATGTGATGTTGTGTAAAATAAAATATAACCCTGGACTTACTTTTTATGTCCTTTTCCATTCCTTTTTGGATTAGTAGTATTAACTCTTGAGGGGCCAATTCACATTCAAGTAGGTCTATGATAGATAAAAGGGTAGGCAACTGCAATGCTGAAGCTAATGCAGACTACATCATGAGAAGATACCCAATCCAAACAGTCTTTAAACAGCGACTCAAATTTTTGCTGGGTATTTCAAGTGGATTGTATGAATATGGAAATTTAAAAAGGAGTGAGATATCCTGTGTAGCGTTGTCACTAACTGTGATTGGGTAATTCTTCGACATGGTTGATTGATATAAGGATAGCTAGCCTTAATTTTAAACCATCAAACGCTACTGACTTTTCTGAGGAACAAACCGTTAACGAACTAATTAATTTGTGAGCATTATAAGCAGTCAGACATCTACTCAGCTTCTGTAAAACTACCCTAATTATTGTCTAAGTAATTTGATGATAGAGGATAATAAGGATAGGGTATGACACTTTTTTGAATATGGCTTTTCTTTACATACTGAGTAAGGCGAAAGGGAAAAGAAAAATATAAAAAGAGAGCGAAAGAGAAGTTAAAGAAACTAGTTGATTCAACTGGTAGCCTCTAGTCCTAATCCACTGATTGGGTTAACATGTGTAACAACAGCTAACGATAAATACATGGATAACCCTCTTCAAAACCAGGTGTTACGATTTTCACAAATCACCAACCCATGAGATGGTAAAGTCCACTGAAGCAGATAAGTTGAATAGATCCTCAGCCTACATTGTTACTCGTTGTTCCCTTGCCTTCTTGATCCGTTAGTCGCATTTGTGCAAGAGCGTAAACAGTTTTTTCTCCGGAAACTAAAGATAATCCGCATTAGACGATGAGGGTCGGTTGCGGTCAAGTGGACAAAGATTATGTGGGACTGGCGTTGTACAACGTGGGAACAATGCTAATCTGGGGCTACGTCCCCTAGACCTCAGGTTAACTGGACAACAGATAATGCTGCAGGATTAGGTCATGCCCGTGCCCTAGGATTGGGATAACAAACTGTCCCTGGTCATCATCTGTGAAGCTTTGGGAACTTTCGAAAGAATTAACTACGGTACATTCCAAAACTAACGCACATGGGGCTTAATACACTTTCCGTCCGATAAAAAAATTGAAGATTTTATGTTGCTTGGTCAAGATAAAGCTTGGGATAAGAATAGGCTGATGACACTGACTGGGTATAAAAAAATCGTTTATTGTGATTATGCGCCATAGAATTCTTTGTTTGAGAATTTCGATTTTAACATTGTTGTACTGAAATATGGTATCACTATTTACAGGGCAATGCAGTAGTTGAATATTGGACTACCATAATACATATTCATCTGAGTAAAAACAGCATAATTGATTCTGGCTGTATAGTTGAGTGTGCCTTTGCCAATTCTACGAGAGGTATGTAAGGTATACTATATTCAAATACACATTATAGGCTACTACAACTAGGTTTATACCGTTACAGAAACATATATTGGTAGTTTTAATGCTTTTTATTTCATGACAAGCTGTTGCGTTTCCACACGTCATGTTAGCCACATTGACCAATGCAGATGACCACGACACTCTATAGTCTGATCCTACAATTACACGTTTGACTGCTGAGCGATTGCAACTAGCCTGTAACACCTCGAAGAAGACATCACATCAACCCCGACTCCAGATGAATGTCCAGTTCGCACCCGTCACCCAGCGGTCCTGCGGCCCAGTCAAAGCGGTCTCGCGTGCGCCCTCGCTAGTTTTTGTGCCGGTCCGCCTATCATCTGTTTATACCCGTGAACTATTATGGTTCTTGTGTGACCCATAAACTTGTTGCAGGAGATCTCAAGCACCCCACAATTATTCATTCCTTTACGCCGCGCCGACTCCGCCTTTGCCGCGCCGAGCCCCTTGTGCAAACTTTATGGTAATTGATTCGGTGGGTCACAATATTGTGTATTGTGCCGGGCAAAAACTAGCGGCTCCATTCACAATGTTCACGGTGGTTGCCTCCATCTCAATTTGGAGCCTCTTAAACCGTCATAACCGTCCATCAAACGTTGTTGCCGCCGTCGTTTGATACTTGCTTTGTGGCCTGGGGTTACAATGGTGTTTAGTGTTATAGTGTTGAGTTTTTGCTTGGAAAGTAAAAAAGATGCGAAATTCCTGATTTCAGGTGCATCTCAGAACTCACAGAGAATTCATAGGCCCAACTTTATCAACTTTACTCTGTCCATAGTTCATTTTTAGGTGTACCTCTTCCGACAAGTTCTGCCACAGTTGCATTAGTTGCACATTATACCTCACCTAGATAGAATTCAAACCCTCAGTTTTCTATTCAGGTAACAACTATTCAGTTACACTTCAGTCTAAATGATCTCGGAAGTAAATACAGTAGAGTGACAAACAAAACCAACACAAGGTCGTATGTTATATCGTTCAGCTAAATGAAGTTAAATTTCAATTTTAAGTTTACGATCTGTTTGTTAGACAACCAATGTTTTGAGACTGGTAGTAACATTTCGCACATTTGTAAACAATGTTTTGCTATATTTACAGACAGGTAAAAGCTAAGTCTAATATAAGTCAGTTGAGACTGAGACTACACCTTGCGTACAAATGATCAAAATTATGGATACAGACCGTCTCGAGAGAAATCTGTTACAGAACTGCAACAGCTTATAAGATCTAGAGCTCAGATAAGTTGACGCGATGGTAATTAAGATAAACGTTTGCTGAAACTGTATATTTTTTTTAGAATTCCTTTATGTATCATTTGAAAGCTTAGCAAACTATGTAGAGAAAAGTGTGTTTAATATTTTAAGCATTCAGCAGTATGTACTCGATTGATGTATGATAAAGAAAAACATTTATTAAATAGTAGGTATACGTATCAGTAAATATTAATATTATTACAGAGAAAACAAGTTTTATATGTAACAAAGTTAGTTTCGATCTAAAGTATGACAACATAATTTTAAATGCATGATGTTGCTCGTGCAAAGCTCGTGTAAGCTCTTAATAAGTTTTGTTTTTCTTGTGTAACTTAACTATATGCATTTTACTATGTTCCTTAAAATATTAATCCATCCAAGCATTTAACAAATGTTATGAACTGCAACAATTACTTATATATTATATATTACGTATGCAACAAAAATAATGCCAATTCCAGAGCCTAGCAATATACTATAACACTATAATGCCTAGCGACTTTCCTATTTGACAGCATGAATTATGTATTCATAGTCAACGAATCGACATCACTTGATTCATATCCTCAAGATAATTGGGGGAAATATTAAAATAAAGAGACAAGAGACAGATGCGAACATAAATAATTCAGGAGAGAAATGATTCATGTGAGTGTGTCTGGTTTACATGTTTGTTGAAGGACTAATTATTGGGACCACAGACAGCTTCCCACCTGAGGTGGCAAACAGCCAGAGAAGAAGAAAAATGGATTTCACTATTTTGGGAAGAGAATACTGTACGTAAAAAGAGAAGTTTAAGAAGTGAAATGGAAACGTTACTTATTTGATAGTGCAAGTCCTTCGATGCTCAGGTGATCCGGTTGTCTTGGTTTGATGAGGAGAAATCATTATCCTGTTATAATTAATATACGTTCTACCTTCAATTTACATGTAAAAGTATATTAATGCAAACGCACATGTAAAAGTCATCATACTGCAGAGAAAACACGGAATATAACACATCGACCCTGACTAAACAGTTTAACACCTCTGTTATTAATAATATAAACGTTATATCTATACTATTATATAAAAATCTAATGGTGTCTGTCTGTATGTGTATTACTAATAGGTGAAAAAACTACTGAACCAACTGGGCTTACATTTTACAAAAATATAGCTACCATACCAAGGACCATTATAGAACTATTGACATTTCGATACTGACCGTGGGCTTTGCCCCTTTGGCTTTAAAAGTTCTGAGGTGAACATTTTAAAAGTAGGCTAAATATTGATTGGTCTCCATGGCTGCGATGAGAACCCTAACAATATTTGTTTACATTTGCTTTGACATTTAAATGTAAACCAGAAGATCTGCCAAACTGCATATTTCACAATTTCAGACAGCTGATACAAAGAAATTAAATATAATATTTTTCCATAACTATGAGGTAGGTTCATTTTAATCTAACCTTATATCATGGATTATTTATTCTAAAACTATGCCAATGATTATAGAAAAAAAGATTCTAGAGCCGTTGTTGTATCAACTCCGGCTTTGCTTTGGATTTTTTAGAGCGTCTAAGTTATGAAAATAATGTTATTGATATGTTTTCATGGAAACAGTATGAAAATGACTATGTATAGATGTTTTGTATGAATTTGTAGGCTACTTGGAATAAATTCTAACTGCTTAACATGTGTTAGATTAACTTAACATAACTTGCACATCACATTGTTTTTTATATGTACATTTAGGTAAATTAAGTTATTGTGTTTTGCTAAACGTATGCTTCAATTAAACTAAAGAATATCATCAATAACTAAATTGTATGTCGTTGATTTTTGTTTTCTAAAATCTGTTGTATATGTGTAACTATATTTAATTATCAAATGGTAATACAAAATACTCTTATTTTATCTTAACATAGCTTTCAGTTCACATTTACTTTATTTGATACATTTATTATTTGTGTTTTGCCACACCACTGATTAAATCAAACCAAGGAAAATATCATAAAACTAAGCAGTACACAGTGTTCCTTTGTTTTTAAATTCGATGAAATATCTGTTAATATGTTTACTTGGTGGTAAGTGTGAAAATGTAAAGGCAATGGAGGATGGAACTGATTAAAAGAACTGGTTTCTATATTAAGTTGTTTTTTGATATTTTTATTAAGTAGAATCAGAGATGCAATGAAACATATACTGTATTTGCTATTACTTTTTTTAGTCCTTGATGCTTTGATAATCATATTAGTTTTGTCTGCTGTCTTTAATGCCAAATTATTTTTTTACCATTTTTTATAGTACCTAACCTATAGATATAGTTTTTTTAACATTTCAAAGACTATTGATAAGGCATAACAATATTTCTAAAGTTTATAACAGCTGACTTGGTGTTGCTAATGATTTATTGTGAGTGAAGACACTGAAAATGGAAGGATTTGTGATTTAATATGAAGAAGAGTGAAATTTAAAAAATGTCCATTTAAATTTAATGATTAGTATTTTTACAACTTCAAATTTAAAATTTAAAATCTCAAAAATAAAGAAAAAAGATATGTAGTTAAGGGAGATGAAGGTAAATCATGTGTGTGAAAGTTTTATTTGAAGATTTGGTCAGTTTTTCTCATATCAGCCTACACAAGATTTAAAATTAATCAAACCCAAAATGGTGGTATCCACTACTTACCAGATGTAAAAGTCATAACTTAAACTATATTAAGGCCATAAAAGTTGAATTTTGTTACTAAAAACGTTGGTGGATGTGTAGCTATTATAGGCAACAGATGTAAAGATTAAAATGTTTCTATTTTGTGTCCTCTTCCCGTTGTAAAGCACGGGTACAACAGCTAGTTAGTAGATAAAGGAATAAAGGCAAACAAATACGAATTTGGTTGGATAAAAAGTTTGCCCTAAGAATGATACAGTTGGACGACAATATAGTTCATCATACGGGACACAAGTGTCATTTCAGCCCTATTTCATTTTAATCTGGATAAAACTAGTGTTATTGCAACTTAAGGGTCTAGTGATAAAATATACTATATTCTTATTCTGGCATACTAAGATTATGTCGAACAAAAGGGGTCCTTCTATCTCCCGCGAACCCCGGAGCCATGAAGATACCAATCCCACAATCCCAGGAGCAGCTGCCTGAGTCCTGCGTAGTCCAGGAGCGAACGGCAGACAGGCATCCACGATAACATTCTTCCTCCAGGATTTACAACAGGTGACGCGATGGCTGCCGCTTCTGTCGCACGATATGCAAAAAGACTCTTGTAAACGGAGATAAAGACATTATTTTAATAACTGAGGGGCGGTATAAATAAAGGTCGTGTCAGGGGCCATAAAGAAGCTGCGGCGGCGGCCCCCCGCGGCTGCTACGGAATTTCGTCCACGCGGCCCCACCAAGCCTGACAAATTGTACACCTTCAGGAGCATGACTTAGTGCGCCTGTCCTGAATATAGAGAACTTTATATGACCAGATAGGAGAACTACAAGTCAGTTGTCTGAGATACAACTGCGTGGTATCCTCGGGCTCTGGACAAATATGGGAGTCAGGAGCTACTGGTAGCTAGGGACCTATGAGTAAGCGACTAGAGATAGGATTGTGTAAGTTGAGCTGTTAAATTTTGAATCATTTAAGTTATTTAATTAGATTGCTGTTCCTTCTAAAAACAATGGTCTTGAGTATATCCTGAAAGTACCTATTTATGTGTTAATGCTCATTTGCCTCTTGCATGTGGTACAAAATAAAATTAACACGTTGAACATGCGCATGATCATGTAACTCTTAGCATGATTAAAAATGTAAACACCTAAGAAGAATTAGTAATGTAAAGTTCATAAATATGAAACTATAGACATTGCCTTTGACTATCAGTACTGCTACTATCAGTATCAGTACTGAAATATAATCCCATTTAAATATGAGCTAACCTCATACATCAATGCACCCCTAATATATTGTGGTACTGAATAAAATACTAATTTCTCTCCTAGTTTTCGAAACTTAAAACTGATGTGCCATTAAAGGAGCTATATAGCTGAGAGTAAGTTGACCTTTAAGTTAATTTTGGTAATATAAATCTCACAACCATTGGTAATGTCGGATGTTGTCTTGATAGTAATAATCTTGTAATACAGTTGTACATTAACACACAACCCACGTTTCACGCTTTAAATCATTACACCGACTAAACTAAGACTATTCTACCATCATGGTTGTTCCGATGGTAGATCGAGACACTGAGTAAACCACGTAGTCCACTCATGAGTCGTAAACTCTATGTTAACGTTTTATACCTTTCTGATCGCTATCCACTTCCAATCCTCGTCCGCTTATCCAACCAGTCCGTAGAAAACGAGGCCTTTCTTTTATTCATCGCGAGTATTTTCCTAGCTGAGCTACAATCTGCCTCATCAAGTGTCTAGCAAGTGGCGCTGCTAGCGGGCGAAGGCTGAACTATTTTTATCAACCTGGTGGGAACATCGGAGTTGGTTGCATTTTTATTGTGGTTACGTGGTTAGATATTGTACTCAAGTTCCATGGTTGAAGAGTAGTGAAGTCTAGAAAAACGGGAGAGCCGATGGAGACCAGGTCAAGTCCCTTCAAACGCACGCCCCCCACAGGTCTCCATCGGCACTCCCGTTTTGCTAATACTGAACATCCCAGTAAGCTAATTACCCTATGAAATGCCACGATCACGTCTCGGCAAATTCAAATACTCTGTCCACAAATGAATTTGTATGAAATATGGGTATCACGACAAGTTAAAATGTGAACCTAACCTAATGCAGCTTCTAATTTTTTTTAACTGTCTGACGCTCTCATATAAAGGCGTCAAACTTTATCAGCCGCTGGAGCAGAAAGACTTAACTTGATTTAAAATTAATTAAAACTTAACTTAACTTAACTGTCATCTAATAATGATTTAGTTTCATTGGTAATCGTACAAGTGACGCCAAGATGTATAGATAAACTGCACGCGTCAACAGTGCGTGAACAGGGAACCACCAACTCTGAGATCACAGTGTTTGTCTAGAGGCGTCATTACCTTAACCACACGTTACGATAACAAAGGTAAATTAATTTAACGACCGCAGAAATCCACAAGTACGAAACCCACCGGTGCCCACTAAGTAAAAAGAGTAAACAGCAATTTCTAACTGTAATTACACCGAATACGCTATTAAATCAGAGATAAAAATAAGTGCACCAAATAACAGTAAGCGAGCGATGGCAATAAGTTCACTTCCTACGGGTAAATTGAACAATAAGATGCTTTTTATCTCCGGTCTCAAAGAGCATGACGCGCTACCGGGAACCCCAAATTAAACTAGGCTGCGACCACGGTGTATAATTAGGTCACATAAGAATCACGGAGTCCCGAAAGAGAGATAATTGTCAAAACACGCCGCCAGGGAGCGTACCCTGGGTCTTGTCCACTCCGTTATCTCGGTCTGTTGTGTAATTATCGGTGGTTGTCAGCATATGCGTGACCGCGTTCACTTCCTTTACACGCGCTTTCATATTTATGTTAAATTTATTTTTTACTTAGTTTTTTGTTGACTGTGGGAGTGAGGGGCCAAGCGAAATATTTGACGAGATTATAGACTCGTGTGCAGTGAGATCAATGGTTGAGAGGAAGGATACAGAAAGAGGAAAAGAATGAAAAATAGTAAACCTAACGCCATATTATCTAACCCAACCTAATCTCAGCTGAACTAAATTAACCTTATACATTCTTAACATAACATTTCTAACCTAACATTCCTGGGGAAGGGGAAATGTAATTGTTACCGATGCGATAACTTCTGGGCATATTATCGAAACATCCTTTTGGCAACTGTGGTAAGTGACGCATGATTCATTTATATAACAATAATTTTAGCGTTATAAAGTTTTAGGATACTTAAGGAACACATTATTTCCCCCTTCCTCAGCATTCGCTTTCCCTATCCCTACAGACCGTAGTTGCTGTTACGCATAAGGAAAGATACACTGAAAGAGGAATGTGTGTCGACAAAAAGCAAAGGGAGGTACACTATGAGAACTACTATTTTAAACAAATCGAATACCAAGATGAATTCTAGCCTTTTATGGTACCGATTACCACCCTCACTTCGTTTATCCTTGCAAACTCGCGTGAAACGAAAACCTCATGGATTGAATTCTCACAGAAATAGTAGTGGACCTAAACTGCTCCCTTGCGGCACACCACAGTTGTCTTTGTTCAATGCGATTGTGAGCGAGTGTGTGAACAGTACACGTTTTTTCCTGAATATCATTCCGACCTAGCCTTCTACCGTGACGACTCGTATGTATACATCACTGTCAGGGTGTCGGCGCAGGAAACTGATTGCTATCGAATCTGTTCTTCTGCCAACAAAGTTATAGACCTGAAACTGGAGCAGTCAAACCTTGCGACTCACACAGCGACTTGCACATTATACAATCTGTTCCTAATATTGAAAGTACTCCAAGATATTGGCCTACAGTATCATCTATACTGTCGATTAGTAGAAAATTGTAAGGTTATATCTGCCCAGTTTTAGTTGAGGGATTTTAATAATAATTGTTTACTGTTTGTTTATTGTTATTTACTTAAGTATTACTCGAATACTTTATGTTTAAGTATACTCTAAAACAAATGAGAAACGTGAACTAAAGTATTGTCGGTCATGAAAAAATGCATAAAAAGGCTTCAAATTTTACAATAGGTAATGCAAACTGATTGAATTGCAGTGTCCAACAGTAGGCTTGTTTTATGAGCTGGCACAATTGTATGAAAAAGATATGTGCTCCATATACTAATCCCTATATCTAATCTTGTATTGAAAACATAAGATGTAGACACCCATGTATATATATATTTAGATTTGTGAAATTAACTTTGTCAACATAAGTGTAGGTTAAGAAAAGAGAAGGAAGTCTTATTTTGTTATGTTCCTTTGGAGCCAACACGTTAAATGTAATTATGTGATATTACTGTGATTAAAAGGATTTCCGATGAGATTTCAGTTGGGAACCGCTTCTTATCCAACGAAATTGAATCAAGGCAATTGAATAAAGATTTAATTGAATAAAGATAGTAACTTCATTAAAAATCGTACCCCTCTTCCTACAGCTGGTAAAACCCTCGAACGAAATACCACGAGCTTATCCCAAAGCCGATAAGGAGTCCAGCGGAATTCAGTTTTATAAGTTCAAAGAGGAGGATTCCAATAAAACGAAAGGCTCGAAATGCAACAACTCATAACTGGACCGTCGTTAATAAACTCGGCGTTTTATAGAAGCTGTCAGTTAACGAAGCTGCGAGTTATCATTGAGCGATGGAAGAGATAAGCGAGGCGCTACTGTGTGTGGTCGGTTGCTGACTGCTGGCAGTAAACCGAGGTTTTAGCAGCTTCTGCATTAAAATCAGCTGCTTAGAGGCGGCCACCTCGTAGCCTGTCACCGCCTCCGTAAATCTCCGACAGAGACGTTTGTTTACGCTTAACTAATACGTAGTAAAACGTTTTAGAGCCGCCCGACAATCCCTTCAGAATGCCTCAATAAAAGAAGGAACTGTTAAAGTTAATCGGTGAAATCTGAATGAAAGAAAAGTGGTTGGGTTAGACAATGGATTCTGCAAGTAGGCTTCTCTTTGTTGGTGGAATCGAAGTTATTGGGTTACGTTGATTGATTTTTGGATACTACAGGCAGACTTTTCGTAATCGCATGTAAACTGGTTTATTAAGTTAACCTTTTGACGAGCAACAGCAACAGCGTAAAAAAATATGGTTTAAAGTTTAAAAAGTTTTAAATTAATTGGTTGGATAACTATTAACAAATTCTAAGCATTATAGCACACTCTACATCAATTGAACTGAAATGACCTCAACATTGTCTTAAGATGAATTATAAGGTTTGTAAGTCTATTTGGGGGTATGTTTATAGTACTGTAATGAAACTTACCATAAGACAAATCGATTTACACCTCAAATCAGCAGTTATTACATAAGCCACTGCTTACCGATGCGATATCTTGTGTATGAGTATGAGGAATATACCATTTACTGTACCAATATTTCGTAGAAAGCTAGAAGGTAACAAAACTATAGTTTGTACACATAAGCATTATCGGATAATAATTGCATATTGTTGAAATGTCAAACTATTCAAAACATCTAAAGGCCTGATTCAAAGAGCCAATCAACCACCAAATGATTTTAAATCGGTGAGGTGGGATTGTTTATTTTAGTGGCGAACGTTTTTGGCAGGTCCCAGCAGAAATAAACCGAGGCGCAATCTGTCGGAGAGATCTTCAACTATTTTTACTCTCGCCGTCTCTCAGATTCTTCGGAGGGCTTGAGTGACCCGAGCAGCACGATCCGTCGATAGACTTGTCGCCACTTGGACCGATTAAAACCCGAGATCTTGATAAAGTGACCGATGAGACAATGGTAACCAAATACAACGCAGAGGGGAAAAACTGTATCTAGATCAATTTAATTCTGAGCAGACATGACGAAAATGTTGTGCTGACTGGGTACACATATTGAATAGTTCAAGAATAGCTTGAAAATATATGAAGAATGTAGTAGGTTACAGTTTAAGATCTAGGCTGAAGTATAATGGAAGATCGTAGAGAATTGAATTGTGATCAGTGATTTCATTTGAACTAGTCTTGAACTACTTTTTATCATGGACTAGGAGAGACGATTCACTTTCTGTTCTTAAAGTATCTTTCGATGAACTGCATTTTTGGTTAATTCTACATTCATGAGACAAGTCTTTGGTGATAAAGTTTTGTTTGTGGTACCGTAGTTAATTGTGATCAGATTATGTATTATTGCATTTTTTGTGAGGAAAAAACAAACGCTGACAACACTTAACTGGAATTTAGATTAACCAATCCCAATTTTTAGCTATGAATCACACAGTATGCATCTTTACGAACCAGAAGTAATGTCATTCATAAATCGTCATCACCACCCTTGGCAATAGCCAGTTAGACACTTTCCACCAATATTTCACTTATGAAGTATCTGAAGAATATTTGTTCATAGAGCTGCCATTCTGTTTTTTTAAGAGTGGCTTACACGACGATCGAGTCTCTTTAGTAAAAACCACTCATGAAAACAGTTCTTGAAGAACCATCGTTTATCCGTTCACTTATGACTTTCGTTTCAGAATATATTTAATAGAACTGTCTCTTATAATAAACTTTGCTAGTGGAAACAGTCCTCGAAGAATCATGGTATCTCTGACCCAGAGAGCGCCCTTTGATGTTAACGATGTATGGCTCTAATGTCTAATGTAATCCAGGTCTGGTACTTCCCAGAGAGCACAGAATAGAAATATTCTGTGCTCTCTGGGTACTTCCATGCTAGTGAGCTTGTACACTCCTGACGCTGAAGATACGCTGCTGCAGCCGCATTCCTGACTCCTTCCCTGACAGGCGAGCCTGGCGCCGGTCTAGCGCCATTGTACATCTCTCACGAGCCTTCTATTGTTGGAAGTTGCTTTTCATATTCGACATTGATTTTATCCGACGCGGCATTGGTAATTTGTAGCACTGCGCACGCATTCGTGTTCCCACCCGTCGAAATCTTACGACACCTTGATGACGTCACTGACCCACCGTCAAGTTCTTGCTGTTTCATCGTCTTCGTGCGTCGACACTCCCAACACCTTATCTGTGTTACAGGTCTCAACTCCGAACGCTTGGTGTGCCTTCCGTCGTAGTTCACTATGTCGATCTTAATATGGTTACGAAACATCTCTCAAGTGAATGGCTGAATGATAACTGTTTTGCAGAAAACTATCGTATGACTCAAATTGTCACTGCTCGGCAATATTTGGTTCTGAACCTCCTTTGGTTTGGCTAATCGGAGAATCACACTGAGCAACAGTAATGTAAACTTAATTCTATGGGACCAATAGGAAACAAGCCTCCCTGTCCCTCAACACTTTCCCGTGAAAGGAGAGTTTTTTTTGGGGGGGGGGGCGAGTGTTGAGTTGTTGCTCTTAACTCTAAAAATTTAAGCTGTACACATCATTGTATTCTGCATTTAAGTCCTTAAAATGTGGTTTTCATATAGCCGAAAAGCTTAGTTGACTAATAAGCCCACAATTTATATTCAACCACGATTACCCAATTCTTTGATAGACTAGTATTTTGCGCACATTACGCTTCACAAGACATAAGCTTGACCGACAATCCCAACAGTCCCAAGAGAGGACAGCCGCGTGGAGTGAGGTGTAAAGATCATTCTCGGGACACAATGTGCCCACATTTCGTCACGTCCAGCAACACGGTAGCGCCACGGGGGACCCCACACCCTCTGTCGTAAATAATGCCTAAACGCGAGTACAGATCCATATCAAGGGTGGCTCTTGAAACTGATCCTCGCATCGCTCAGTGGAAACGACACATTATGAATGTTTCACTTCTTTACGGCGCGTTCTCCCAGAAGAGCCAAGAGCCGTCACTGCGGGTATTCCGCGGTGGAAGCCGCAGGGCGTAAAACGAACATGCGGCATGAGAAACAACAAGAATGTTGAATACCTTTTAGATTTTGACTGATAAGCTTAGGAAGGATAAAGTTTGAAAATTGAAGAGCTCATGTTTACCGTAGAAGCTGTGAGGTGTTCAAGGAAGTGTGATGTATAGGAAATGAAGAAATCAAGAATTTTTAATATCTTTTTTAAATTATGAAGTATTTTAAGTTCCAATTAGGAAATGGAAGTGTTTATACTACTCGTAAAAGCTGGAGGGGGTGTAACAAACAAATGCATTTAGGATGGGAAAACAACAAAAATTACGCAAACATATATGCTTAAAAATCCTTAAAATCCTCCAGGGTGTAATATGAACAAAATATATACGCAGGTCTGAAATAAATAATGATTTTAATGTGACGAAGTAATCTTACTAATATATTAAAAACCCGTTATTATTATGACAAAAAACTCGATTGTTCATTAAACTGACTTAACGCAATACTTATTGGCTCTTTACCAACCACGTGTAGTTAATGTTGTATCACAGACAGAGACAGCCTTATCAATTTATTGACTACTTTGTCATTTATTCCCTGTCGTAGATAAATCCATAAAAACTCGCTGGGATGGTAATAAATCAGAAAATAAAAGTCACAGGTTTCTAGAGTTTTTACTGTTGCGTTCAAAGTAGTTAATATTAGCTATATTAGAGAGTCGTAAATTAAAACAGTAAAATAAATGCTATAAATTTATCAAGGAAATCATAAATTTTATGTTACATCCTTGATTAAGCCCTCAATATAATGTTAAATTAGTTAAATTGTTATAGATGAATGGACATTTTCACACATATAATAGGCTACTTGTATTGTGATTTTTTCAGTTGTTATCAAATTGATGTTTTACCACGAAAAGCTGACGTAAAGCTTGATAAGGAACAAAATATAATAGAGGTTCTATCTTTGTTTACTAGAACTGATTATAAGATGATTTATAATTGCTTAATAGTTTCGATAAAACCCATAAGACAGAAATTAAATTCAAAATTTAGCAGTTTTCTACATTTTTAATGTCATTGCCATCTATATTTTAAATTTAATGCAAACAATACAACAAATTATGTAAACAATGAATGCACTTTCAATTAAACCGCTGTAGAGCGTCTGCAAAACCGCATTTCCAAACCGCGAACAGATTCGGACAGCTCCCATCCCACATAGCCTGGGAATGAGCCCTTCTGTTTAATGGTTGAGTCGAAAGGAGGAGTTAATTTGGGAGTAATCCTTGTGATCAGCGTCTAAACAATCACTGCTGGAGGCTAGGCTTCTGATAATGACACCTGAGCGAGGCTACGATTACTTGGGTCCTCTTCCCGCGCCGCCGCCAACTTGCTGCAGACTGGCAAAAACTGACGGGATAACAACACCTTTCAACGCGTCTAAACACTGGCTACTGTTTAATAGCTGGGCTACTGTCTGCCCCTGTCTCTTGTTGGGTTTGTAGATTGAAAAAACAGTTATGTTGAACGTTTTGGCTCAGAAGGTGTATGCTTGGTATGTTCTGGTCCAAATTATTGATGCTGGACGTTTCTAAAAGTTATAGTCCTCCATCTTTCACAGCAAAAAGTGCGTAGAGCTAACCATATTTAATATGAATTTAAAAGTCTGTAGTCATCTGATATGAAGTAGAACCTTATATCAGAATCCGAATGCTTAAGGATTTTTAGACCAAAATGTAATATGCTGGACTTTAATGGACATGCTAGTTCCTCCCCAATCCTTCTTCAGGAAAGATTCAATGTACGACCCATGGTTTACTTGGACCACGGGAAATTATTATTCGTAGCTATTAAAAGGTCGGAGTCCCGAAAGGGGACAATATGAAAATTCTTTGGTTCTAGTATTTGCTATACTGGGTCTACAAGCGTTACAATTCTAAAACCTCTCGTCATAGCAATGACCCCTTCTCTTTGACCTGTTAATTTTGTCGTCCTAAATCTGGAACATGGCGAGTAATAGCATCTGTATTGGTTCAGGAATGAAAACATATATTTCAACTATATATTAGAGAGGTGCTCTCCTGTGCTCGCTATCAAAATTTTACTATACGTTTAGACTTATTAGACTAATTTGTGCTAATAAACTGTCCAGTCAAGTTATAGAACGAGTGTAGAGTGTGAAGTTAGTTCCTAGAAGTAACCCAAAACACTCCGGTTCACGAATGTTCCTTTACTTCCCACGTCTCGCTACTCTGCTGATACCGCTTGCTCCACGCAACTTCTTGCGTCAAACCAGGTTGATTTATTTAGGTTACACTCCCATCCCGTGTCCAGTGTAAGATAGGCTATCACCGTTCCTGACACTTTCTCGCATGCGTATCGCCGTTTTAGAGTTTCAATGCTAAAGTATATTTCAACTAGCCTTAACCCTATGTTTTAATTTATACTTTAAAAGTTTTACCTTTTATTGTCTGTCAATAAAACTCATTAATCTAGTCTAACTGGGTTACGTGGTAAACTTACGTTATCATAACTTGTTTGCCATGTCTATTGCATGTATGTTATGCAAAGGAAAACAAAGGATTTATCTTTTTTGAGTAGCTGTCTGACAAGCATGAGTTACATTCTTTTCGGTGTTAAACCAATTTAGTGTTTCACTGATTACTGTTCTTAACCTTTACTTTGTTATGTCGTTTCTCTGTTCTATTCCACTTTTCAGTGGTCCGCCCATTCCCTTTTCCGTTTTAGTTGTCGCGGTTTCAAGGGTTCTAGCATTGACTATACATCTCTACCTCTGTAGACGTGTATAGTCAATGGTTCTAGTGTTCCGCCGTTGTAGGTGTTCCGTTTTTGGTTGTTAGTATTCGTGGGCATTCACTTTTAATAACCTGTCACTAGGAGTAAGATAATACCGTCGCCACGACTCATGATTCAAACTAAACATTATTGTTGATTAAGTAACTCATTATTTTATTGTTTGGTCAAATAGTAATTGCATGAGGATAGTGCGTTAGGTTATTCTTGTGATCATGCATATACTCTTTTGGTACGAAAAGGGCGGAATACCGTTGAAAAACAAATGTATATTAAAGGTGGTTGAACGGACTGCCACGATATTTTCCCAACACTGAACAATACACATCACAATTAATTAAGATTTTACAGGCAATTGAAAAAAAATTGAATTCCAATTTGACATTAAGAGTATGAACGAAGACCGAAATTCAACGATAGCTAATTGATATACAACGGTTCCTATAACTTGACACTCCATCCATTAAAACCTCTTTACTACGAACCTAATAGCTTATATAAATCACTAGGTCTAATAAATCACCGTCAAAACATCCATCCATGAACTTTCGGATCGAATGAAAGAGACCAATGAAATCAGTTCTGGGCGCCACGTGATGCAATAAATAATGATATTTTGATGGAGTTATCAGACACATTCCTGGGCGAGGTCATCTTCCCAGAACTGATAAGACATCCTCGACCGCAGCGCCGCTTATCAGTCGGGCTACGGCGAGAAAACAACTCATGCGAGATGGACCTGTTTATGGAAATGACCGTAACTTCTATGGGTGGTTGCAGTGCGACTTGGGATGCTGAGATTCCATATCTGCATGAAATTTGAGTAGTATTTATTTTGTGGATTGAAAAAAAAAATACTCCAGAAAATAAACCCAACAAAGTACAAAAAAGATTTGTGGCTAGAACAGAACTGTGTTTTGGTATTTTCTCTTGGATGGATTCGGAACTTACACCTCATCCAAATGTGACAAAAAAATCCAAGGTTTTGCTGATTCAAAAAATAATTTTGAGAAGTTTTAGCCCTAGAACGGCAGAACTACTTTTTTAGTAGTTTTGAATACGTTGTAGAAATTGAACTGATTGAGGTCAAGGCTTTTATGGACTTTCAAGCCGATGACTTGAAACTTTACTCACGTTTATAATTGATTATTGGGCTTTGAATACTGGAACCAGCCATTCCTATTTATTGACAACGCCACAGAAGGAATGTCACACTATTTAAAACCGTTCAACTCATTTTCAGGTTAAAATAAGAAGCACCGTGCCCTGTATGAAAATGCTAATAGGTATCCAAAATATAGCGTATTAAAGTGGTCTCGCTGTAAGCTAATGAAATAAGTGAACTAAACGTTCACTAAGTTTTTAACCCTATTTTACATTTTTGTATAATAATCCGATAATCTCGGAACAGATAAGTCTTATAAAGATGACCGCCTGGTCGAGGTCGAACGCAGTCCAAAACACCGTCAGAGCAAACTTTGTACATAAACAATGACAGACCAAACTAGGCACATTTGACTTCAACTTTACTTATCTGAAAGCGTAAGTCATAAGGCCAACGATACCCAAGATCAGACTTTCAACAAAACAAAAACTGTCTGCTGCATATAAAATATTTTTTTCTGAACTTGGTGTATTTGTATACTTTGGGTATAAAGAATCAGTGAGATTCGATGGAAATATGAAATTGCATTATATGCACATTTTCTTTTGGTAAAATGATTTTTATGAAAAATATATTCTCTCGATAACAGAGGACAGAATTGCAATAAATAATCGAGGTTTCTCGATAGCAATTATCATAAAAGTATTATAGCTTATTTTTGATTGAGAAATCCGTAACGAACCCAGCGACTGCCCTTGAAACCTGGATGGCAACCCTAAGTCACCGAACCACTTTACAACTTTAAACAACAGAGGCTATTTCCGTTAACCTTAAGGCGGAAGCTTGATCGTCATGAGGAAATGCAGCTGAAAACGACCGTTGTCCGTCGTTTAAATAAATGTCGAAGGCATGTCCTCGCCCACGGCCCAGGCTAATTCAATTACTGACAACATTCAATACACCAAGCAGCAATTAAATTAGCATTAACACCAGTGTCGGATGGCAGGTGGTAGATAGCATCACTAGACTATTGTGCCGGCAGCATACAGCTGTTGATCAGATTCCGTCATAGTCATAACTGATGAAGACTTCACTTCACTAAGTGGCGGGAGATGCGCCAGTGGCAGCTGCCGAGATCCTAGGATATGCAATAAGTATGTTGAAATGAAAGTTTTAAGTCTAGAGTCAACTCGGAGGTTTTAACCTTAGGCTACGAAAGGTGGTTTAAACCTATTTATATCTGGACCGGTTACAAAAAGATTTTCATTGAAATATATACTAGACCTCATAAGATACTAGTCATAGAAATGACAAGGCATTTCACCAATCATACTTACCAATAATTAATTAATTGTCGTATAAAATATTTTTCCAAATTAATTGGGTGTCTGTAATGTCACAGTGAAATGTATTCGCAACGTCAAATTCCTTTCGAACATAAATACAAGTAATTCATACTTCCTCGGAACGCTTTCCCGCAATGACAGTTAATTGAACTGACTCCAGCGACGGTAACTGTCGCGAGGCATAAAACGATAACTGCTCAATAATCCAAATCCGCTATGCATAAAAACCGGATGCGAAAGTCACTCAAAACTGGTCCCAACGGCGGTCACGTCCGCAGCTTCCGTCGGAGCGGTCGCCGGGAAAACGATTAGACGGTTTTTTGTACGGCGGTCTATTTTTTTAATCCGGCTTTTTATCTGCTCTTTTTACGTGGTTGTTTGTAAACCAAACTGTACACCGCGGCAGGTCTCGTTACACAGAAGCGATGGTCTGTGACGGAATGACTATTCGATTGTGGACGTCCTGGAGGGAGAGGTGGGATTGGATGGGTGTCTAACGGGAGGCGTAGATGATCAGCGAAATGCAACTATTGCAAATTGAAATACGATTTCTTTAGCAAATGTAGTATGCAAACAAAGTAAATAGTACAGCGGTCTTCTGTAGCCCTGTCTAAGTATGGTATCCACTGTGTTTTTACCCTTTACAACTGCAATGATCTTCATATAGATCCGTTGACTAGATTCAAAAAGTCAAAGTATCAAGTTCAGTGATACTCTTTGTATTCTTGGATAGGACGAAATTACAAGTGATTTAAACACACATACACACAATCAAAAGGTCTTCTTACTTCGAGAACACAGGAAATTAATGTATCAAAGACAAAAATCAACTAGGTGTATGTTACCGGTGTCACCCACCAATCCGGATATCCTCTTCTGCATAACTATAACAACTCTGAAGACTGAATTCACCTTGAAGATTCAACTGAAACCTAACTTCCCAAGACCTTGGTGCTTCGTGGTGCTCGTGTCTTACAATTCAAATCGATCCTCCGGGTCACCTTGAGGAAGTAATAAACCCTTCAAATTAGACGACCTGGTAACACAAGCAGTAATTGCAACCTTGCAGCACTTGGCCGATCGCTCCCGTGCGAACCGCACAGAGTAATAAAGCTATAATTTAAAACTTAAAGCGGATTGATTTCGGTTCCCAAGGCATTAGTCCCTATTACTCCGCGAGGCCCCACTGTGTGCATACATTTGCTACCGCACACAAACTGAGCTTCGCGTGATCGCTAAACTCAATTAAATCGAATGATCAATTGCTTACTCCCGGGCGAATGATATTCGCCAGCTAATAACAGATTCGCCCGCTGAGCCGATCCGGCGCCGCGTGTCATCAGAGGTTTACAAATTGCTGCCCACCGCTATTCAGATTCTCCCATGCCATTTACATCAATTCCTTAACCATAGACTCGTAGCCGTTAGTTATACTGTAATCCAAGTTGCAGTTGCAGAGGTTCGAGAAGTCTTCATCTGCGGTGCAGAGAATTTCTTAGCATTTGCATCAAAATTACAAAATTGCGATGATTTTTATCAAATTTCCTCATCCGAGGTGATAGTAGAACTTTCATTACTTGAGTGATCAGTTAAGTACAATCTTACTTGTTGAGCCCAATATGACTTCATTGCACCAATATACCACTGTTGCAATTACTAATCTCAGATGGTAATTTTAAATCACTACGCCAAGGTGGTTGAAGGTTGAATCCACTTAACGAAGTTCACGCTTGCCCTTACAAACCCATTCCCAACAGACTCTACCTCGATACACCTTAATGTCTCTATCACACCAGGCCCGATTTCCCATTGTTTCCCACATTATCTGGAGCAGCTTGTGGGAGCTCTCGTTATACAATTCGCTATTTTTATCGCATTTGGACTTTTCTGAAGTAAATGACCCACAACAGGCCGACTCACGATTATTATTGGTTCGGGGGACTCCTAGGGTTTCGAATAACCCATTACCGATCATTACCAGCCATTAGGCAGGGCACGAGCAGGGGTCACGTGGGGTCTACGAAATTGTACATATCTGGACCACGAGCACGACCCTACACTAATCACACATGGACTTTCTTTGCCACTCAAATGTCGAATGTAACGAACGAGGATGTGTGTCAACGCCTAATTGAGAATCATTTCGAAACCTCTTCCTTGTGCAAATAATCGGCCGACTGACAACGGATGATTTGTGAAATCGGACGTCTGCCAAGATGAGAAAGTATTCCGGGTGATAGTTGGCCAATGTAATATTGTTTACTGCGGTGGATTACCCACTAGATTGCGATTTTATGTAATGCCAGACTAGGATGTATAGCTAAATTAAACTACTTAGAATCTGGCGCTCAGACAATCGAGAGAGCGCCGGTTTGAAACCCAGCGCCGCTTTCTCTTACAAATCTTACCCTTATTATTCATATTATTTCATTAATCTGCTGGAGATCGGGACTACCTATATTCAAAGTATCATTTTTATATTTTGGTTAGTGGCATTTTGAACTATTTATTTTTAACTCTGGCAAAGCACTCCAGATCCTTCCAATTTTGTAAAGATCCGTACCCCTCACACGGAATGGCTGTCCAAAATGTAACTCCAGGACGGTTGCCGTACTATGCGTAGGTTTCGCGCACGTTTCCTCTGCTGACTGCTGGGTGGCGCTGCACATTGCGCGGGAAGTCTAGCGTTGAGTCTAGGGGTCGCGGCCGCGCCCCGCTGATCACAGTAACAGTTAACTACGGCAACTCAGCTGATTTCAAATTGAAATGCGCTCAACTGCGTGTTATCCCTGCCGGGTTGAGAAAGGTCGACCCGCGCTGAATCTCCAACCCGCCGCGCCGGAAACACGGCTACCAACACGCGAGTTCTTGATTCTGAAATGACCTTAGTATTTACGACTTCCGGTCACCCATTACTCATTTAGGTTATGAGATTCGCACAGCTTTTTGTTAGACGATGATAAAACGTTTTGCCAAGTGAATAATATTAGTGCAGTAGTTACTGTGCGCTTTGAGGTTTGGTTTGCCATGCGTCCCGAACTGGATATTATCAGTATGAGATATGATAACCCTTGAAATATATTAAAAGAACTTTAAATTTTTATATTGTCTTCTGAGAAACTTTCCTTCCTTACAGCCAAGAGTAATGTTGAAAAGCTTGATCAGACAAGGAAACAAGCCAAATATCCTTGCAAGGAACAAACAATACCTTGTAAATTTGGTGTTCTAGACAACCCCCTTTAAAATTTCTGACTTATTGAGAAAGAGTATTGAATGGTTTAATAAAAAAAGTTTCTTTACCTATCTTAAAGGTCTCTAATCACAATACTGAATACCCACCAAATTTTGAATTTACATTCTTTTAAAAACTATTTCGTAATAAACCATTAATAACAAACAACTGTTGGTACCTGACGTTGATGAATTCGGTTATTTTTGACTCGTAAATAAATAGTATGTCTAATTTTCAACCCACTATAATTCTCCTAACCCATCACAGAAGGTTTAGAGTAAACCACCTTTCCACTCACTCTGAAATATCGTATCGTATCCAATCATAGTAAATTATTATTGTGCAGCATCGACCACATAATAATTAACTTATCTTATCACACACGTGCCTACGTAGTTAGTATTTAGTTAGATATTGGCGAATCATTTTGCCATGTTAAACTTATTTTAGCAATAAATCAGTCTTATATGAATGTTTTAGTATATTTTTCCTATTCTATAACCAAAAAAGTAAGTTTTTATTTACAATAGTTCACCCATCAGATGCTGATTTAATTTAGACTCTCAAAACAGCGACGTCACCTTGGTGCGTATTTTTTAACAATGATTTTTGCTATGAGTTTGCTTGCAAGTATAGGAAATTATTGGGATAAAAATAGCAAAACTGATTTCCTTATCGGCAATCCTACTAATAATTCTTGATTCTAGAACAAACAGTCGGAAGAAATTCAAAACTTAACTAAAAAATGAAGCTTTTTATTCACATAGGTGAGTGTTTATAGTTCTTGTCTGGTAATCACTTGAGAAAACTTAGCTTGTTGATGGTTCTAACTAAACCCAGTATGTTCATTTAGAGTTATCCCATAGACTGGTCCTTGATGGACCCTATTAACTATGTTTTGTATCAAGAACCATCTGATCGTTGTAAGTAGAAAAGATGTATCTTATTCTTGCAATACTTGTCATCACATTAAAATCCGCAACCAAATTTGTTGGCGTGATAGAGATCTCATCTAAACTAACTTACTTCCAAAAACAGACCTAACAGGTCCAAACTCCAAGATCACAGATATTTCAACTTCTAAAATGCCCGGAGAAATCCTCTTCCCCAGCACCCTGAACCAATTAGACATCTCGGACGGCGAAATGCAGATGAGGTTGACAACTCGCCACCCTGAACTGCGGCATGCATATGCATATTGTGGGAGAAGGATAGCCTAGATACGAGACCAGAGACTCCTCATTCATTGTTCTCGGGACTTCCGTTCTCACCGGGACACTCTCAACTCGATAACTAGGACCGCTAGGTAGAGCCTATCATTACACGTGCTACAGCGTACCCAGTACAGAGAACATCGTGATAATGCGAGCCCCTTGTTTATGTGACCGCCCTTCGTGGGCATCTGGACGAGACATCTCGGCTGGAACGAGGGCCATGGTCTACCGGCGAATGGTGCAGATTGCGCTGATGTATAAAATGTATGGGTAGGACAATTGTATGAGTATGATTGCGACATTTGGTAATGTGTTACTTGGAGCATCAATATACATGACGCGTAAAGTTTTATAGTCTACAAACATTGATCATGGACAGAAGCAGACAACCCTCGGTAAAGCTGTTGTAAGGATTTAAATGAAAATCAACTAAATGAAATGATCTACATACAGAGTTTGCTATTGGAGTATAGAAAGTGTAACTAGAACGAGTAACTAGAAAGTGTTATGGTGAAGGTTAAGGTTTGATTACCATTATCAATGGATGTTACCACATCGGGAAAACATATAAAAAACATTTCACCACGAATTTATAAACTAATTAGCCAAAAATACGATCATATATCACAAATAATTAGTTGATTCACTGACAACGTTGATAACTGACCACCCCGGTTGAATAGCAACGTCAACACATGTTACGACATGCCACCATGTCACCACGTATTCCGTCAATGATTACAACTTGGGTAACAGCAAAAACCGTATCAGCAGTTGCACGAAGGCTGGTCGTGGTCTGTGCTATCAGATTGTGCAGGGCTGGGGTTAGTCTAGTAACCCTGATATGTTATCAAGTCGCCTATTGTGGCCAGTCTCGGTTGAGCGTGATTCATTACAGCTATCTACGGTGGAGCTGGTGCTGACCGTTGCAGCGTTGCCTGGAGGCATCGGGCGCCCGACTTGTGGCTACCGCAGATAGCAAATACCTCATTGTCATTGTAGGTGGTGGAATTTACTATACTTATTTGCATACACATTTGCTATTTAATATGCTGAGGTTACTTTGTTTGTTAAGTATACATACAAGAGTAAAATATCTTGTCTGATGTGTGTATTTTGCAAATCATTGGTTGTATTTCCCTGCTTCAAGAACTATTAATATTATACTATTGTTGGCCTCCGTTTTTTAGCAGGATGGTCTGGGATCTTATGCGTGTTTAGCCGCATGTTCCACACTTCGAACTATTTTTTTAGGGGCTTTGAGTCTGTTGTTGAATAGAAGACTTTCAAACTGAGCTTGTGCAAGAATAACAGGTGAATTCTCAAACATACTAAGCTATGGATTGTGGCAATGCAAAAGGAATACATCATTGTACCTCTTAGTCAACGTTAAGTATTGTAATTGATTCATAAGGAACTAGGTAATTATACTTGCCTTGTGTGTGTGTTGGATGTACACAGGGTTATTTAGTTGTTATATCGTCGTTGTTTTATAAGGATATGTTGTTGTATAAAGTTTTTATATGTCTCGAATTTAAGATTTTTAAAATACCATGGCTGTTGAAAGGTTACCTCAAGTAGACGGACCCAAAAGAACCTGAGCAGCCTCTGGAGCGCGAAAAGGCTGTGAGCTCGTAATAGGTTGACAGAATAAAGGTGTTGTTTAAAATTAGGTGTAACGTCAAACTCCATAAGACGGAACGAAAGCAAACACTAAGTGAACAGGACAGTAATTGGTTCAAGCTCTTCGCTTGGTCGATTAAATGTGTCCAATCCAGCCAGCTGTGCAGGCGTCTTCTCTTAGTGAATCTATTTATGTTTTATCCCCTAATAGTTTGAGAGTGGGATTTGAAGAAGAGGATCGGTTTTGAGAACATTGGTCTGGTGCACCAGAATTGAGCGTATTGAATTGTTTTTTCTGAGTTGTTACCCAAGCTGTTCTGTAGTACAAAAGGTATTGTCAGAAGTTTATTGATTCTTTTCATAAACCCTTTAGCAATTGGTTGCGCGAGTAAGTGTTTATGTCTGTGTGATAGCAAGATCGTAAAATGATCGCATGGATTGCAAATCTAGAGACGCCAAGTGATTGTGACATTCTTATCAGACAATAGAGCATTAACTTGGCTGTTCTTCCGTGCCGATCTTAACGATCTTACGGTGTGATACATGACTGGTGACATGTTTGACAGAACCTATTTCAAATGGTTGATGTTGGGCACAATAATTTAATTACTTTCGGCGTACTTTGTGTCCATACAGCATTGCTGAATATAAATACAATGTTTGAGACGTCACGTGCAGCTTTTAATAGCTGATATATTAACTTTTTATTTGGATAGGACTGTTGTGAAATGATCAATGGACAAAGACAGCGGGTCCAGTTTCAAACCAGTAAGTACTACCGTCTTTCTAATGATCTAACTGGTAGCCTACTGATTGTGAGGGAGACCAATGCAAATCTACTCACTCAGCTCCCATCCAATACTTTAGTACCAACCCTACACCTTTTGGATTTTGAAGTGTCTATATTTATTCACTCCACCAATGAAGAACGTTGAACGAATGTTGGAAGCGACTTGAGAATTCTAAGTCACCCTAATGATTCTCGGGAATGTTATCTCGCCATCAGCAACAGCTCGTGCAGAGACAAATTCGCGTCCAGAGACATTACGTATGCAGCGGGCACCTGATTTATACAGGAGGTAACGCCTACGGGGAGTGTTTGACAAAAATGTGGCAGAGTCACAACACGGCAGCTCCCCACGACGACGCCCACAAGGCCCTGGGTGGCCCTTGGAGTCCGGGGCCCGGGCCCTGGGATGTAACAGGACCTGTTCCCGGTAATTAAACGCACAACATTGCTGCCGTGTCAACGGAACCCGGCAACACAAATCTATCCTGGCGGGGATGTCGGATTTCCAACTTTTTGTGCTTTCATGGAGGTTTCCATGTCTTAATTTGAATTTGCTGGATCTTTCTGGGAAGGTGGTAGCAATGGACTAAGCTGTGTTGTTCTCTTATTTGAGTGGGGGTTTGAGAGTTATAAGTTGAGGAAGAACCTAGACCTCATAGTCTACCTTGGTGGTATGCTGAGTACACTACAAAAGGTAGTATATTTGTACGACGCCGGGACACCAGATAACTTTATCGGTGAGTGTTAAATGGATGAGATGGTAGTTTTTTACTGACTAAAATCATTTGGTTCTCTGGCCAAAATCATTTGGTTCTCTGGCCAAAAACATGTAGCAAGATGACCAGGGTCGACTGGGTTCAGTACCGAACTGTCAACAAGAGACCGACTAGTTTAAAGAGGAGTACTGTAACCACTTATCTACCCACCTAGCGTAACCCCATACTGTATTGCATTTTGTATGGCCAGTTTCTGTTCCCTTAACTCTTTTTAAGTTGGGAAGGGTACGAACTGACTGAATGAAGATTCTAGACTTCAATATTTGTTCACATACTCAATATAAGAAGATATATGTAAAACATTACAACCGGGTACTTTTTGGTAATTATAAATGGAAATGCTGAATTTATCGCATGTACAGAACTACAGAGCTGCTCACGGCACCTTGTCATACACCAGTCTACTTTGTTTCATTACATAGTTTATGTCCTGCCTTGCTGGAGTTACGATCGTGTTCATTATTATCTAGATTCTCCACGTTTATGGCAATGAAATAAGTTTTTATTGACTTTTGAAGTCATAATTCCTAGCACTAAAACAAGGTTTCAGTAGTTATGATGAAAACAGTTTGAGAATAGCACGTTTATAAATGGAAAACAGTATTAGATTGTGTAGGTTGTTACATATCATGGTAATTCTTCTTTCCATATTAGCCTTATAATTTCCGTGCTTAAATTATATTACCTGATTGTAGTACAATTTCACTAAATCCATTTAGCGTAAATGTGTAAAGATGAATCCTGTTTGCAATGCATCCGGGCCTTGAAAGGGATTCTACAGAGATCACCAAGAACAAGCCTCGACATAATTATGTTTTCACGTTCCACTAGAAACCGCCTCCTCCCAGTCAACGTAGAGTATTGAAGGAAACTATTTCAACGTAAATCATTACGATGCTAGGAGAAATGTTGAACTTACGAAAACAATCAAGAACACAGGTTTTTTTCAAAACATGACTAAATTCTATCGAGTACGGTACTTGATCAAATGACTCACCGGTAATAGTCCTTCTTGCAGTAAATGTTGCCGTCTCTGGCGAAACAGGTGATCTCGCCGTCCAGCGCCCGTCTACACTGACAACACTGCAGACAACTACTGTGCCACCTCCTCTCCACGGCGAAGAGGTAGAATCGGTCGGATATCCTCCGTCCACACCCGGCACACACAACGTCCTCGTCTTCAGGAGCAGGTTGAGGAGGAGGTTCCTGCTTGGGCTCCACCTGGTGGTACTGCAGAGGAACCTCTCTCCTCTCACGGAACTCTTCTTGTTGGCAGCTCTTGCGGCAGAACCCCTGGTCCTCGGAGGCCGGGTCGTAGTGTCCGCAGTCGCGGCAAGGATGCGTGAACTCCGCCTCCGTCTTGAAGCTGCAGCAGCTCGTGGAGGAGGAGGACATAGAGTCGCCTGCCGGGTGGCAGGTGGTGGGCAGGTTGGGACTCAGGTCTCTAGATGGGTCGTACGCGGCGGCGAGCATGTGGGGCCTCTCAGGATGATGCTGCTAATAGAAAAAAACTCAGATTAGTTACAACTCTCCAGAAGCATTTAAGCCGGTGAAGAAGAGTTATTATTACACTATTAAAAAAACATACAACAAATAAAGGAATGTTGAGCAAATATATTTTTATTTAGTAGAGTTTAATTAACCTAAGACTCTTTAAAAAGGACCAACACAAGCAGTGCAGGATAAGAAACGAAAGATTGAACTAGATAGCTGTTAAATTACAACACAAATAATTATTTCAAACTCATGACAATCCAAATCAATAATGGTCACTCATTATGGAACGCAAACACAATTTAAATCTATAATTCGCCTAGACAACTAGAACAGGTTCATGTGTCATTATAGACAGGTGCCCTAGCGTGCGTCGTTGTATTAATACACGCTTGTAGAAGGTTGGTCACCGTCATTATATAAAATTACACGAATCCAGGGGTGGACTCGTTTAGCATGATTACGGTAGTTTAACTTAGCTAAAGGTCAAGTGGCTTCCTATGTGTTGACAGTTAAGTCTGGGTTTTAAATTAGATTTAGGAGCAGTATGCGATTTATTCACAATTGCATACACATGTGAATTACATGAAATGGGCGTAACTAGAACAATATGAACATTTCTGCTGCCATTATTATGTACAACTTAGATATGTGCCTGCCACAAACCGCCATGGAATTAGTAGCGCTAGAAATATTTATATTTGTTAAAAAGAAAAAAGAAAAAAAATGTAAATTTTGTTTGTTAAATTTTTGTGAATCAATTGGACCTCGCCGACAAGTTTTGCAAACTTGGCGAGGCCAAGATTTTGTATGATCACAAATAAATATATTTGAATTTGAATTTGAATTTGAATTTGAATTTGAGTTGACTGAACATTTGTTTAACCAATTATCCACTCTTTTTTGGTGAATCGGTATACATCTTTGACTTCTTAAGACAAAAAGAGAATATTTCTTAAGTATCAGTTCAAAACATCAAAACCAATTTACCCCCAGCCCAAAAATAGACATTTGGTGTGTTACTGAGTGTTTATTTTATCCTGATATGTTCATATATTTTTCAAATGTTCGTGGTTTTCCTTAAAACAATCAAGAATATTGTCTTCTTCGATTGCTTTAGTCGTCTTTGGTTTTCATGTTCTTTTGGTCAAAACATTGGATGATTTTCGATTGTTTATCTACAACCTTAACTTCAGACCAATCGATGCTTGCCAGCTTTGAAGATGAGCACTTTTGAAGAAACAACTAAGTCTTTAAAAGCAAGCCAGACAATAACAATGCATAATGGCAAGGCCAAATATTTATAGACAGTTAAAATTATACTCTTCAAAACATGACCCAACAATCGTTTGAGCTACCACGCGTGCAAAGGAACTCTTGTTGAAGATAAGATCAAGCAGGAAGCATAACGGGCTCATGAAAACTCGACTCGTATCATTGTCGCATTGCCTTTTGACAGTGCTTAACGAGCGAAAAACCAAGTTTGAACAATGTCGTTCGCTGGTAGCTGTTTTATAACGATAATGAAGTGTCATTCGCGAATTTCCGGAGTCGCGCCTGGGGGCCAGAGGGGCAGAGTCCCCAGCCCGTGACGAACGTCTTCATCGGATAATTGTGGAACACGAGATCAGCAAATAGCAGGGTGCATAGTGTAATTGTTGGATAAACGGTGAGAAGAGTGCATCCAGCTGCAAGAGATGCGATCTGGACTCGTGATGCAGCTTAAACAGATCCATCAACGTCACGGACTCTGGTGCATGAGTGGGACCTCTGGCCATACGGTGTAATGGTATTATTCAAGTGTGAATCGCTTGACTTGATCGTAAAATGTAAAGGCTAAGTGTAAGAAAGGGACATGTGGCTTTATTTTTTCCTGTACAAATAAATAATTTTCATTTTCATTTCAAGATGGATTTCTTTAGCCTTAGAGAATATGATCATTGTTTGAAGAAGCTGAAACCAAGTCGTCCACTTCAAAGATTAGTCTGAGATGTTACAGAAAAATGTTTAATGCAAGTTAAAATAGTAAACATTTCTGGTACCCAATCACAGTGAATAGTAAGATAAGGTACTTGCACTTTTCTTACGCATTAGGTTTATAATTTTTGTCTCAGGAGTTGAACTCAATTCGAGATGTTTATAAATTTGGCGAATTTGACGAAGCTACCCCTAAATGATTGTTAGGATTTGAGGAGAGCACGTTAATAGCATCAATTCACTACTTTTACCCTAGTCCAGCATATCATCATAATTGAATTTTAAAGATGAAATATATTTTCATTGTTATCAAGACCTCAGTTGCAGCGTGGAGGACCGCTGGGTAGCTGAGTGGTTTAGTGCTCGCCTGTTTATACATAGAAGTTTTTGGCTCGATCCTGAGAAAATTCAGTAACTTAATGATAGGTTAATTTGGGCTCGCGCTTGCCATTGGACAAATAAATTGTCCCGAAAAGTCTCCATTCAATCACATTATCCTTTAAATACACACCGTGATAAGCGTCGTATGAATCTAATGTATTCCAATAAGTAATTTTTGGCAAGAGGAACTGTGAAGCACCGCGAGTAGGCCTACTTGTAGGACTGTCATGTAATAAACAATGTAAGGAGAGATGCGCAGCCTAGTCGGTGCGTGACGTACATTACAAAGTAAAATTACTCGGTGGATTGCGCGATAACGGAATAAAGGTCCAGCGCGCACAATGCACTTCCCGGCGAAGCGCGCAACCGACCACCTCGGCGCTGCCCAATCAATTATCCGTTGGAGAAATGTTTGGAGGGTTGCTACTTAGTAGGGCTATTTTTCTTAGCGTACAGCAAACATTTTCTTGTGCTTTTCAAAACCGATTATAGGCCTAGATGAAATTCATAAAATAAAATAGATTGAAGATACGATTTATTGTGTTTTAACATTAATAAGGTTGTTACCGTACGCTTTACGTAAGGGTGGGTGGAATTACACGTGTTTATGTATGACTTTTTAAATTTTCTACCTATTGGGTACTTTTTAAATATTTATTGCTATAGAACTGTCCTAAGTCTAGCCTCAACAGTAATCTAACTTCAACATGTTTTTTTTTTTTAATAGCTTCTATAAATTGATAACCCATTGACAAGCGTCATCTTGGTCCATCCAAATTCGATCCCGCGTGATATTGAACTATCATCCTCCAAATTTAAATACTAGCAATACATTGCCTACTCAGGTTTGTGAAACAAGAGAAAAGAAATGAAAATGTTAACACACTATTTCAATAGACTTTACAGACATAAATCAAATTTAACCCTAGTTATTTCGGGTTAGTATTGTATTTTTGTAATTCGGCATAAAAAGAACTTAGTGTTCAATAAAACTTTAGAAGGTGCTGAAACACCACGTGTGAAACAGCAAAAATATTCCATATCGACTTAAACTACTTAAAGCCACATTTTGGACACCCTGTTCTCTCGACCTCCCGCGTGTGTTCTGACGTCTGTCTTCGCAGTTTTATTTTTAGAACCCCTCGTTTTCACCTGACAGTGAGATGACAACTTATTTGAGGACTCTTCAACCGTAGATCGTCCTACCTGAGACCTGGGGCAGGTCCAGGTCCAGTGGAGGTTCCTGACCTCAGCTGGTCAGTGGTCGTGGTTCTCAGTAGAGTATCCGTGTATTGTGAAGGCTCTTTACAAATAGGGACATAATGTGTAGCGTGTTGGGCGCTGCGGGGGTTCGACCCGCTGCGGGTTTTGAAAAATATAGTCCCGTGGAAGTAGTATAGCCGAAGATCTCTTTAAGGAAGGTTCTAATCTGAGTACAATCGTGTTTACCAGGTTTGGATTAGGTTTTTGCACTTCAGGGTAAGGGCTGTTCTTGCTGGGCGTCTGGACGAGTTTTTCAATCGTTTGTTTGGTTTTTAACGTAATTTGTATTTTATAAGGAAGCAGTCTAAGACCTGGTCTTGTTACTATTAACGTCAAACCTTTGTAAGATAGTATCATTAATTATTAGGTAAGAGATATTTTTTTGAGGTTAGGATGAATTCTTATCTACATCCAGACCGAATGCATTAATTCATATTTTAACAAGTGTTGTTTTTAGTAGCTTATAATTATATATTCGTAATTAAATATAAATCAAATTGAAGTTATTTTTTTCAGTAACAGTTTTTTGAAATGGTTTGTCTGAGAAGCCTAGCGACTGGAGTGCTCGCCTACAAATGTAGAGGTTTATGGTTCGATTCCATCTTAATCGATTCTGGACCTTAATGCTATTTGCCATTGGACTATAATTGATACAGTAATACTATATGACAAAATGTCGGCGTTACATAGTATCAAAGCGGCGTTTCCAGACAAAACAGCGTAAAAATGCTAATGGTGTTGAAACATTTGAAACGAAATTAAACTAAACCTACGCCAATTAAATACAAATCTCTTTATATTTATGTAGTTTTTTTACAAACTGCCATTGGCGAAGGAAACTGAAAAAAGACAACAGTCAGAATAAGTCTACTAGAAACAAACCGCATGTTTAACTAATTTAAATTGAACTTTTTCCACTGGCGATTTGTTACATAAAACACTTATGAATTACATAAACCGCAACTTGCGTAACCGAGATGCACATAATTGCAATGTTCACTATCAGTTGGCATTATACAAATGGCTGAGTGTATGTGTGATAAGGCGAGTATGTTGTACGTACGCACACACACACGCACACGCGCGTGCTACTTTCTAAACCTCTTCTCTCACGTCACAGCGTCAGCCACAGGACAGGTGTTGCTAGACGCAGGTGCGGAAACCTTTGTGGTGTTTATAAATAAAAATTGTCTTTGGACGTCATCGAACTCGAAATATATGTTTTTCAGCACTTATAGATTGACTTCGCAACAGAAGGTGATCGAATTAAAATAATGAACAACACCATTGAGAGAACGAAATAGTTTCTACACACAATGGCATCGCCATAAAATAATATACCTATGAAATTTTAAACCCATCTAACTTAGCCAAGTTTACGACAACTGCTTAATTTTTCATTCCACTATGTTCTATTTGAATAACCTACAAATAATCTTAAAATTTACTCTAAAGTAGTGGAGGAGAACCCCCATTACAATACTGTAAACCAACGTAACGTCAAGTCAAAGGATCGTTCTCTAAAAAAACGCAAAATAATCCAATGGCGAGAAAATATTCAGTAATAGGTATAAAGAACTGGTGTGGCAATTGTTAGTTGTCAATTCTACAGTAATACGATTCCAACAATCATTAATTGTTCCATTGTTATTAATCTCTAATCAGGCAAATTGTTTGTACTGTACTGTATGTATGAAATGGTCTTCGTTCATTCTCATACGCGACTTCAGAGCGTACTTCTAGTTTATTGTGACTTTATAAACTAATGAAATTGTTAAAATTTGTTTTCTTACAGTGTACTGTCAAAATCTTAATCGTGTTACGTAACGCCAACCTTTTATCATCAACTGATACATCGAAGCATTTTATTGTTGTTTCGATTTTATTGTGATGCATCGAAGCAATTGCTACATCAGCATCTCTCACGCTACTGTAGCAATGCAGCAATGTGTTAGATGCCATCTAGACAGGCATGTGAGGGGTTTGGCGCCGCACAGTGACAATGTAGGGGATGCTGCAGCTACTGTTGACTTCTGGGAACACTAGACTCCAGATACCATCAAGACATTCATAGTGGCAATGGTAGCCGTTATCTCTCGTTTCCATGGCTTGGCGACGATCTGATAAGGGAACACGCTTTCTTCAATCATAATACCTTGCAGAACACGCATGCACTGTGCGTTCTTATTTACATAAGCCAGAGTTGGAGGTATTCGTTGTGTGGATTATGTGTTTGTAGGTTATGTGGGCTATACGGGGGGATATCGTAAAATTTGTATTGTTATGTATGCAAGAATGGTGGGGAAAACTAAATTCACAGTTTTAAATACACTGAGTATTAGGTCCGAAATTTTGGAATATGATACGTATTTTGCCAATTTAATACTTTTTATCTTAGCAATATATCAAATAATGTATTGGTTAGTACTTTTAAGCGTTAAGGACGTTATGTGTGTAGTAAAAGTGGTCTTCTATACACTTATTATTGAGCAGAGCGAGCGAAGCGAGCGAAGCTCTTATACTACACTCCTGCTTTTTTATTACAAATACTCCTCCTGAACGGCAGAAGCGATCTTCACGAAATTTAACACAGTCATAGTACCCAACCATGGGAAGGTATAAATCTGAAATGGTACAAATCGGACCATAGGAATATTCCCTACATTAATGCAAACTTTTAGAAATTTAACATGGGCCTTATGGGTTAATTGGTTGCCATGACATTATTTGCGAGTAAACAATAAAAAGTAAACAAGAGCCTCGACATATGTTAGTCAACAAATCTACCACATTATAAATACAGTACAAAAGAAAAAATCTGATGAATACTAAAGAGCATATTAGTTAATTGCATGTAATACGAAGTGATTAACAATCAGTCATATATTGAGTGATTAAAATCATGACGTTTATATTTAATTGTATAATCGTTCTGTTCTTTTTAACAACAATGAATAGTCAACTAATTAGGCCTAGGCCTATGTAGCGTGGAGAAGGAGAAGTTAAAACGAGGGCATTAAAAAACACTATAACATAATTATACCGACAAAAATCACACTGCCCTTGATTTGCAAATAAATTTGTAAAAAAATGTACCTGTAGCTAAAAATACAAAATAATTTTACGAAATGAAATCACAACCACTTGGTTTACAGATAAGGTTTACAACTAAATGGTGTAACTTAGACAATAAAATCCCAAAGGATTAACACTAATATTGCTGTGTGCACTTCGAAAAGAATTAATCATTAATTAAATTAGAACTATATGCTCCTCTGTCAAATTCATGAGAAGATGTAACAACGTCGTTTTAAACCAAATATGCCTACTGGTAGGCCTATTGTCTACCACCTCGCTTTACTCTGCGATACTAACTTACAAAATAGTTTTAAACATTGCCATGTAGTAGTCTAAAGTTAGGTTGGAAAAAATATATAGGTTCCAGCTACTAGGAATAATAAGGTTTCAAGTTAAGCAAACTGCTTATTTTGATGTCATTATAAATGTTATGTAACGTACCGGTAAACCAATTCCTAAAGTTTTCACTTATTCTTTGTAGTCTACATTATAGTCGTATTGATAAATTGTATTGCACCAAAGGGAAATTTTGAAAGTGGTTGACAATATATTTCTTACTTTTAACTGCTGAAATAAAACTAGACCTAATTATATTATCGATTAGCCTATCTCACTTATTCGCTGTTAGAAAATTATTACAAACAAAAATTTAATGTATTTATATAAAAAATGCATTCTTATCACAAAATTAAATTATAAATGTCTCAGATAAAAAAACTGATTAGTGAAGTTAAGAGAAAATCATATTTTAACAAAATCAGAAGCAAAACTTTAAGGCCGCCGAGGAGATTCGAACCTGGGATCTCAAATAATGCACGTTATTGCCTTTTAATAATTCAGGTATCGCATAGGTTTACCATGATTCATTTGCAGGATATAGAAATTATTGAGCAGAGCGTAGCGAAGCTCTTATCATTGACTTTATAACTTCTCTTATACTACACTCCTACTTTTGATTAATAGCATTGAGCATAATTTACTACAAAATGAATAACCATAAGGGTTGCCAGAATTAGGCTAATGCACCATATTGCGTTTGGATACTGTAAATAACTTTTACAGTATTTTATGTGAGCAAGACGTGCCATTAATGTAGACTTTGAATATGTACTGCAATTCCTATTTGCAGTGTACAAATAGGAATTCCATTAAGGTGAACCAAATATAACACTCATAGTTTCGATACTGCAACACAATTCGTTGACATGAACCCGACGCATAATTGACTTTAAATACTGCACATAGACATCCCATATAAGTGAAGCAGAAGTAGGCCTAATCCTACCATTGACTTCGGATACTGCAATTCGGCATTTTATTTAAGTGAACGAAATAAATGGACCATGATTTAGGATACTGCAAGTAGACTATTCATTTACATGTACCATTGAGTTTGGATACTACAAGTAAACAATCCGTCTACGTGAACCGGACGTACAATTGACTTTAGAATCTTTAAATTGGCATTACATTTATGCGAACCAAATATATCATTAGCATTGGTTACTGAAAGTAGACATTTAACTTATGAGAACCAGATGAAACATAGAATATGGTTCCTGCAAGTAGACAATTCATTCACTTAATCCTGACTTATGATTGACTTTGGATACCTACTGCAAATAGGCATTCTATTTAAAATGCGAACCAAATATATCATTGACATTGAATTAATATGCTGGCTCCGCTCAATATTGCAAGCAGAAAACTGCATTGTACACCTAGTTTTAACTTGCGAAAGACTGTAGGCTAAACATGTGAAAAATATGTTACAATGGCAATCTATTTCGAGTTCTGGAAGTTATGTTTTTAGAAAAATGTATAACTAATTAAAGCTTTCAAAAGATAGAGTAAACAAAATATTTAACGACAACCCTGCAAACCTGTGTGTTAGCTATTCCATCACGAAATTGGAATGCTATTTTATCAATCTTTCCATAACAATCAATTCTTCCCCTTTCTTGGGTATTCACATTGACCTAGATAAAATTATTCCACAACGTACGACTTTACATCCTGTCGAGTAGAAACATGCCCCACCAGCCCTTGCTGCTATCCTGGGCTGCGTTTCCGAGAAGAGTATATTGGTGAGACTAGTTCTATTGTGTGACTCGCTAATCCCTTAATTCCTGCCCCAAACTGAACATAAGGCAACTATTTGCAGTCAATGTTTTCTCCACAATTATAAATTGTCACGTTGCATATGCTATGAGTGAAGACTCGCAAATGTGTAGGTAGTTAAGTAAAATATGGAACTAAAATTAAATATTTTTAGGGGTTGAAACGGGTAGAACTATATAATTTTTTAATGGATTTGTTGATTGAATCAAAATGGAATACAAAGAGAGTGAAAAATACATAAATGATCGGTCATTATCACACAGACAATATGTTTTAATATTTAGTATTTTAATATGTTTCACCTAAAAAAAAAAAAAAAAAAAATGTCAGTGCAAATGTAAGTGCAATTTAAAAGGTTGAGTAACTTTACTTAGATAAACAATTGCTACAATATAACTTACACACATAGCTGAAAAAGCCGCTTCTCAAAATTTAAGAAAAATAAATAGTTTACCTTTTAAAAAGTCGAAATAAAATGTCCCCCCCCCAACGTTTAGTACAAAAAACACAATAAATAAAATAAAACAAAAAATAAAGCGGGTGTTTCAGTTATGACCAAAAATGCTATTCCTATGTAAAATAACATTTAGCTTGATGTATGTGGTGGGGTTTTCACGTTCTATTCTATACATAAAAATAAGCTGCAATCATGCAGTTTTGTTTGCCTAATATTTTGTTTGGAAATCCCATCGCGAAATTTTGAGTTGATTAATGAAAAATCCAATTTAAATAACATCTTCTTAAATTTATACTTCAGATTGTTTACGCCTACGTTATAAACTAGTTCGTGATATATTAAGGGTGTGTTAGTGGCAAAGTGGTAAACTTATCGGATTCGATGAGTTTCATGCCCAACCGACGCCCACATAATAAGAGGCATACAGTACTGGAACACTTTTACAGAAAATCGATTAAGATTTAAAGTAACTTCTTAAAATGACTCTTACACTGACAAAATACATCAAACTTTTTATGATCCTTCGAGCCGGATATTTTTAAAATGTTTAAATGTCATGTGAAACACAAAAGAAACAACATATAATTTCCCCTTTAAATCCCGAACCTTTTTTAGTATTTAAACAGCATTTATGGGAGATAATAAACGTAGTAGGCATATAATTCATTAAATATGATAAAATCCACTTTAACTTTCACAATCTTCCCCCTCCGAGCGTACGTTGCACAAGACGCCACGCGCCGATATCTCGTCAAATTAACTGGACGATATTACACCGGATATCCGCTACGTAATCTCTATCCAGAAGATATCCACACAGCTGATTACTAATCCGAAGAGAGCGGACGTGTAGTAATCGCGTAAGAAAGGACAATGTCTTAACTTTTAATCGGTAAATTATTCAGCCTTTCACGGGTCTTATGGACCGCAGAGTAGTTAAATGAAAATAGCTCATTTCGTGTATAAAAAATATACATAATAAAAAATACAAGTGTAATTTTAATAGTTGTAAAAATGAGCTAAAATGTTGATTTATGTGGGTACTGCTTTGGGATCCTGAACAACAGTTTTTGGTATATTAGTACTGTATATACCCAGTAGACATATCATCACCGTGTTTAATTTTTGCAATGACTACCAAGATACTAGATGGGACATCGTATATTACCAACTGTATTAAGATTCTTACTGAAAGATATCATAACCGAATAAGTATTTTGCTGAGAGTGCTAGTGTCAGTATCTTTTATTTCCTCTTTAATTTTTCAAAATAAAGATGCTAAAGTGTACAATAAACTGTCCTTCCAGTTTTGGTTTGATCAAAAAGTAGATACAACAGAAGTTAGTTGTTCACCGCAGAAACTGTCAGAGACTCAATTCAATTACGTCAATGTATATCGTTATAATGCTTATGTATACTGAGTATTGTCATTGCTATTAGAAAACTCTATAGCAACTCTATATTGTATTTCCTCTTAAATGCCGATGGCTTGGACACTGACAAAATATTTTTGTGGCCCTTCGTGCCGGATACTTTTACAAATGAGAATTTATCAAAAAACCTAAATCTAGAAACGAAAAACTTTCTGGTAACTTTCTAAGCTACATGTATATCATCATCATTGCACAATTTCCCCAAATCCACCAACCCATACATCTTACAACAAAGAGACAGACCGAGGACGATAACGAGTAGGAGGCCGTGTCACCGCGGTCGCGGATGTTGTAGAGAACAGCTGAAAGTTAAGTCCGTAGATAAGATCTAGTGTAGACCGCTAACAAGTAGCCCGGCGTGTGTGGGTGGGCCAAACCGGCAACAATGCGCGTGCGCAGACAGGCTACAATCAAACTATCATAGTGCAGCGCAGTCGCAGTAAATAGTGCAACGGCGCAGTGCGCCACGACGCGAGATGGCGCTGGCTAGTGCAATCTGGTATAGACTTTGAGGTTACGTTTGAGTAATTTAGTTGCCAAAGATGGTTAAACATCGTAGCTGTCCATTATGTACACAGCGAACTGCTATATTTGTACACGTATGCAAAAATTGTTAGTTCCCTAGCTCTGAATTATGCACGTAGCGAAGTGCTAAAAAAAACCAGCGATATAATTGCATTATTTTAGGTTCAAACCCAGCTTACTGTGCTTCGCTCCCCATAACATGTACTCGTGTAGCAAATGGGGTTTAGTTAACAAAACGTTAGAGTAATTGAACCTGAAGCATTACCTAATAATAAATAGACCAAAAGAATGAAAGACACAGTAAAAGAGTTTGAAAATTTAAAATCGATTTCGATGATTTTTACAATGTTTAACGTTAATCAGTGCTCTATATAGTGTTCTAGATTTGTCAACGCGCACCATCACTACTTCTTTGCGCATACACGGTTAGTTTCGCAAAATTTAAAACTGTACTTGGTCAGGATCCCGCCACATAAACAAGGAGCGACCAGTTATCGTACAGTGTAGCCCTGCACCGTAAGAAACCGTGGGGTACAATTAGCTTTTAATTATTGTACCCCACAACAATTATTGTCAGCGAACCATGGGCGTCACCGTCTTGGCGATGTGAACAGACAACGGATAATTTATCGTTTCCCTCCGAGAATACACGGAAGGCGCGAGAAAAATATGGCACTGGACGATGAATTTCAAATTTGACACGGGAAAACTCCCCGGCCGTGTCGTTTTGCCAACGTAACACGTCCGAACAAATTGTTTTGAGCACCGTCAGTGACCACGAGTCTGGAATTAAATCAGGCTCGAAAGGAAATGTAAATGTACGACTCCACCCAGACGGAATTGAGGTGAAAATTATTACGCTTTGTTGTTTTGTTTGACAGCTTAATTTAAACGGCTACAAATCATTTTGCATTTTGAAAACGAGCTATGAATAAATACTGTGTTGAAATTAAATACTCGTATGATAAACTGTCACATACATAGTTTGTAACTGATTCATTTTTTGCTTCAAGATACAAAATAATTGTTTTTTTTAATTTAAAGATAGAAACAGTAGTTGGTTAGCACTCGGTACAACAGTCTTTTGACTAACGATATTCTTCAACCTGTCACGATATGATATGTTTAATAATGACAAACTTCCGACATAGAAAATATTTCAAACGCACATCAATCAACTGATTAGCACATATTTTACACTTATTTTGCAATTTGTTCGGAATTGGAGCAAATTAATAGGGTTAAAGGCAAACAGAATTAGAGGCAGTTAAGCTAATAGCCGATGTGGCTAGCAGGGCGCGCCGAGCGAGCTATCGATTACAAGGCAATAATTATCCGGTAAGCCTCTAATCACGGTAATTAACATAGTTGCGTGAACGTCTCAATCTGCGACACTAGCGATCTGGCGTACAGCGGCGACTTGGACAATTAGCTGTACACGGCCTGCAGATTATCTTACCGACAGTTCACGGTGGTAACGTAGATTTGTCTTATGGAACAGGTGAAGAGTTGTTAATGTATCTTCTCATAATAAGCCTACAGTATGATTACACATAGATTCAAAGTCGATCTTATCAGCGGTACACCAGCGGATTATCTTATCGACGGATTTAAGTTTAAGTTAATCTATATTTTTATAAGGATGGATTGAACACACGCTCTTACTTGTGCACCTATATCCACATTGTCTTCTTACAAAAGTATTATGTTACTTTTGAAAAAGTTTTAGCTCTGGGAGCTATCAAATCAAACACCAGTAAAGAGTGATCCCTTCACTCGAGAATTTTTTTCTAGAATAATATCAAATATGGTGACTGATCCACCTGGTTGCAGCATTATCAATTACCTCAAAGCCATTGGCGAACGGCAGGATTTGTCATAAGTACAGTATTGGTACACTGAAAACCTTCGTTGAATTTACCTAATAATCAACTGGCGTACAAAATTATATACTGTCTTTAGAAACTCTTAGCCTTTGTAAGCATCCACTTACCCAATGCATCCCGGGTGTGTACTGGGGTTGCACCTCATACACTCCCATGAGGGTGGGTTCCGTGTTCTGGCTACAGCAGCGACTCCCACCTAGCTCCTGGACCTGCACGTCATGGTCCTAGAGGCTGTCCGCTCCTCCACACCTGTAGACAGACACTACAGTCAAATACAATGTTGCACTCTCCTTCAAAGTCAATACAGTCAAATATAATAACAGAGCTTTCATGGATTTTATGGATTTTACTTTTTTGGAAGGAGCACCTGAAACAATGTAAGTGTACAAAACGAATCCTGATGTTTAGGCAAATTACTGGCGAGTTTTCAATAGTTCCTGCCGTAAGATTTGTCGTATCATTGCCAATCTGATTCTCTTGTTGTCCCATACCTCTAGTTTTGAACCTCAAATCCCTTGACCGTTTCTAAACGTCCTAATACCTCCAACGATTCTTCAACCCTCACTTCACCATCACCCAAATCTCACCACAGAACATCTCACCAATATGTCAAGTCAAACCATGTAAATTCGCATCACAACAACTCCAACATCTACAATGAACCAGGACTAACCTTCCCCTCCAACTAAATGAAACCAGCTACCTCACCACCAAAAAGAGACCGTTTGCCAAACTGTAGAACAGCTCTAGCTTTAAAATATTTTCATCACAAGCCAACCCCTCCACCCAATGCTAGAAAAGGCCTACGGCCTAGAGCAACTTCTTTCCACCCACTGGAAATTTATGATCATCACTGTCGGGGAGGTAGAACCCCAAGAGTTAAAGGTTAAAGTTAAATATAAATTTAATATTAGCGAGTCAGAAAGAATACTGAAATTCATTTTTGTCAGATTTGTTCCACATGTAACAGAGTTTTTCAAAATAAATTCGAAAGATCAAAAGCCATCTTCAACATTTTACACCCCGAACGCGTTTCAAAGAATTGTTTTGAACACGAAATGTTGGTAAACACGATGAAACCGTGTGATTTAAATGGCCAAACGTCGGCCGCGACTGTCGGGTGGAATTTATGAACCGTCGCAAGATCATTAATTGGAGCGAAGGGTAAAAAGCACAAAGCAGCAAGCAGTAGCATTGACAAATCCCGAGCCTGTAGAGGCGCTGCGGCTGAAACCCGTACGTTCGGGTCACTTTCCTTTAATTAGTCGACTAATTGGTCTAAGCTATTCACGGCTGTATGGTGTATATTTAGCATGATAGGTTCACGCCTGCCAATGCCTGGAAACATTCTGCGTCGACCAGACGAGTGGCTCCAACTCCTACACAACGTTGGTGAGGTGAAATTTACATATATTTTGGATTTTAATTTTGATAGTAATTTAGCGTAGATTTAACGTACCTATACGTTCATCGTATACATCGTTGATTCTATAATCTATCCTTTCTAAGAGTAGAGTAGTCTTTTTTATTTTTTGGAAACATTTAGTTGGCATTACAGCTCTCAAACGATACTAATACTAATAATAAACACACATTAAAAGATAAATCTTCTTCAGACATTCAAATTAGAAGAGTATTTTACTTACTCTTTTCAAAGTCATTGATACAAGCAATTTTAGATTTATATATCCCTAACTATACGAATAACTTAGACCAGCATAAAGTTTCAACAATTTGCTTCCATAAAGCTCTTCGTGAGAATTGCCCATGTAAATTTGCTACATAATACTGTATACAATAATATATAAAAATACTCACCTAGACCTATATCAAACAAACGGGCTAAAGCCAACGCCAACCGACCCACAGAGGCCTTTGTCCGTTAACGCGTTTGCAGCAAAGCCAAGTGAGATAATTAGTAATAAATATACATGAGGTAAGAAATGGTATTAAACAAACGGCCACGGCTTGAGACATCTTTATTTTATTGTGTTATGAATACGAACGATCAGTGTAGGGGCGTGTTGTTGTGACTGGTTATTATTGTTCGTAATTAAAGCTCAGGTCGATAGTTAATTGGTTGGTAGACCGGGAGCTACGAAGATAATTTATTAGGACGTGTTAATTCCAAAACTGTCCCGGTTGGAATCGACACTGTGATAACTGTAAGGTGAGTGACTCTACTGAATACGCATTCGTTTGTTAATTTTCTGATGGGATTAATGTGCAGTGCACAAAGTAACATTAATCAACCGAGGAAAATGATACAACTACACATTGATTTTTAAAAACAGCACAGCTGAAAAACAACGTAATAATAGTAATCATTTGTTTATTGCAGTAGAAAAAATTACATTGCAATACAAACGTCAAGTACATAATGTTTTTGAACAATTAATTAATCCATGCAATTATTTACATTTTGTCAGGTTAAAACAACAAAACAAAACATTAAGGTGAATTGATAAAAAGCAATCGATGACTACTATCAATCAATCAACCAGAAAATGTGGCATAGAAACTGATTCTTAACAGTTAATTATTATTTACCCTAGGCATAAAAATTAATACCTAACCTATTGAAAACAACGGTTTTCGATGCAGTTAAAACTATTCCTGAACCAAGCTTTTCAACACAAAGTAAACAGTCCCAAGCTGTCACTCCCGAGCTGTGGACGAGTTTCCGAATTTACGTCCTCATTTAATTTACCTCCCATTGTTTGAGGGATTACACGCTAAAGTTTTAATTATGCCTCCACGTCGACATCTTGTTCAGCCCGCTATCAGTGACACATCAGCCCAGCAGACATAAGTCTTCTTCAGCACGTACTCTGGCAATTACGGTACCGTTTAACGTGGTCCGTGCCAGTTTCCTGCGAATGAAATATGATGCGGCTTTTAGCTCGGATCTTTCCGGCTGAGACACTCCATGAATATTTCAGCCCCAAATGTGGCTACTTAAATCTTTATTTCTCTAATACAATCGCACCTGTAATTCTGCTCTATAGTTTATAGGCCGTAAACCCCGCGGAATGGGCGGTTTGCGACCTCTACAAGAAGTTAGGTGTTGTAGTTTTCGTTTATATCTGCGATGGTTAATTCATTAGGCCTTAAGTTTTTAAATACTTCCGTCAAATTAAGGTGGTGTTCTGTTACGAACAAAATAATAGGGGTTTAATTCGTAAATGTTATTTTATTGCTAACTGACGACTTTTTAAACCCTCTTATACGTTGTGGTGATTTTAAAAGATGGAACTGATTTAGAATGAAAAGCCCATATATATTCCGTGTTATATTTAAGTTAAAAGAACCACACAACAGTTAATTCCAAAGAAAAACCTATATTGACTAACAACCCAAAAACAAGAAGCAGTTGGTTCACTCTTTCGGAACGTTGATACAAATTTATTTCGCACGATGGACAATTTAAATTATAAATGCACGATAAGCGCTTGAGACAGAAACTATAACATATTAAACTTAAATGTACAGGTATGGTTACTTAGTTGTTTAATTGACTTTTGGATAATGAAATACCGTAATCTAATCTATATGGGTCCGTCATCACATGGATTTTATCTACTGATAATAAATACCTCGACCCCTCTAGACCATGTCTGAAGTAATGAGGAAAACAATCCCGGAAACAAATAAGGAAAATAAGTCTATATGGGCAAATTATAGCTAATAGTTGTTCAAATAAAACATAGATGAACTATCCAGCCACAGACTGGACTACTGTTAAAACTATGTTTTCTCTCTAACTTTTCGATACATTCTTTACAGGTTCTAAATATTACAATAAATCGGCCTTACAATTTGTTGAGGTTAAAAACACGTTGCGTCCAACGAAAATCAGTCATTTAACAACTCTCGGGGATCAATTAGTTTATATTTTAAAACTAGGTACAACTGTTATCGTGAGATCGGCATGTCTAGATCAATTCATAGTCACAGGTATTTTAGGTAACAACACTCTCAGAGTTGTAATCTTTAACTAAAGAAGGAGAAGTTATCAAGTAACCCGATAGTCTCAACTATCGCAGGATACTGACTCATTAACAGCTGATTATCAGCATTACTACATTATTAGCACCATACATTTCTATTTTTTGTATGTCATTGAACCATTGGCACAAGAAAGGTTCATTTTTACATGACAAACATAAGCGGAATTTACAATGACACACAGTTCACGAATTATCATATTACCTAGGTATTACCTCGGTTGTAACAATTGCGCAACTAACGTACGTATACGATATTCCAAATCGGTAAAAAATTGTATGTATATTTTTGTCACCATTATGCTCTATGCAAGTAGATAACATTTACATTATTCATTATGTATCAACTAACAGATTCTCAAATTACATTTAAGAATTAGGTTTGGCGTTATCCTCAGGCTGTTCACATCAGATGAAACACTCGTCCACAAGTAGGCCTACTTCACTGAAACTATTTAAATGCTATTGAATGATTAACGTAAGCATGTACACGATTGTTAATACCAATCGATAATCGGTAGGCTATGCTGTAGCGCCATCATGACAACAGAATAAAATAGCAAATTTACCTTACAACATATAAAAGTCATTGTGCAATTTCACAGAGAATTACAATTCCTCCCAAGAATATAAATGTTCACCCGGATAAATTTATACGATAATGAAACTTTAACAATCCGGGATTAAGTCCAATATCTTGTTCGGACGTATTATATATATTATATCTTGGTTTATATATTGCCGTGATTGGCTCAGAGCAGGGGCACCTCATTACCAAGTTAAGTGAACATAAACTGAATTGTTTTCACTTTCCCTGTTTATGGCCAGTTTCAAATGATTTATGAACGCCTATAAACGCCCGTCGGCCGTACCGCGGCTCTTTTTACACGCGAAAATCGCTTATCGATGCCTTCATTTCTAGTGCTTTACGGTCGAATTTCGTTTCCAAACAATGCATATTTATGAACCATTGTTGATTGTCCAGAAGCCTATTGTGAATTTAACTATTGTTGATGATAAAAAATAAATTAATAGCGTAAAAAATAATGATCAATCTTTGTGATGAAATGAAGAAGTAGCACAAATAGCACAACATTTTGTAACGCATAATTGTTTTTCGACAATGTCTCTAAGCATAGATTACGAGCACCCTAAATAGAAACTGTTTGAAAACCATCAAAGAACTCAACCTGTCTTCACACTAGAAATCGGACGAAGTCCAAAATAAAAAATCCAAATTTTGACAGATAATAATAAAAAAAGAAAAAAAAACACAAAGCGTCAATATATATAAAACAAATACTCACAAAAATCGCCGTTCAAAGTCGCGCTTCTCAGTTTACGCGTTACGTCATAAATAATTCAAAGGCAATGTTCGCACGATTTATGACGTAGTTGGGTGACGTGATTTGACATGACGTGACTTTGGACGTTATCAGATGTTATGTTGGTTTACCGGACTCACGCTGCACGCACCCGAAATGCCAATCATGCGGCGCATTAACATCTTATTTATGCTCTTGAGGTTTTATACGAATTTGGCTTTTAGTGGAGACGGTGGAAATGCAAATTCCTAAATAAAACAGGTGAGTCGATGGGTTAAAGTGGTTGTCCGACATATGATACTGCAAAAATGAGTAGTTTATCGTTCAAAGCTCTGTTCGTCTGCAGCTACGCATCACCCTCATCACACAGCTTTTCTCAATTCATATTTATTTGACTTCAATGCTTTAGTTGCGATCCCATTTCGTAACATGGATATAGCTGTAACTACGTAAACGATGGATGATAAATTGTCAGATTATAATTTCGATCACGATTACAAAAGACTTATTTGTACGCATTGCATTGTAAACTATTGACATTGACATACAGGTACGTGCCAATGTCGATTACGGTTAAATACGATCGACCGTATAAGTATATAAAAAAGTTATTATTTTTTGTACCTAAATAACTTATTGATCAGAATTGTACGAGTTGTCAAACTTACAGAAAGTAAATAAAAATAAGTCTGTTGACTCAGAAGACGTTAAATATAATTATATAAAAGATGGACCACGCTTGGGCACTCATAAAGTGCGTGAATTGGAAACTACTAGGAATGACCCGTAAAAAACGCTGTCCAATATGTGGATTATATGTTTATACATTTATACAATTTTAGCTTCATACTTTTAATTCGTAAAAATAACAAAAACACTGAATAAATAAAACATCGTAGCGTTGTTTCGCCGAAGCGTGGTTTGATGTTGATGCAAACGCAAAAATAATTGGTAAACGCCGCACGTTGACTGAAGTGAGGCACATTTTGTTTGCGGAGAACACACAAAACGCGCGCGTTCTGAAATATTAACACACCTGATGCTTGTATCTCTGCTGTTGCTCTTTTTCAAAAATAATTTCAGGACCTTTGTTCGTTAAAATTTATTTTTTACAGGTGTTGCTCATTAGTCAAATAGAATTTTCGCTATAAGAGATGTAAAAAATCAAAGATGTAATAAAAAACAACGTTAATCCTAATTTCATATTTTTTACCTTAATAGGACCACACCAATATTTGTTTTTTTACCTAAGGCCAAAAAGAACACAATCCACCGAACACAAAACAAGGTTTTCTTATACCAAATTGATAAAAGGATATGCGGTGCTAATGTTTTCTTTCTACGTTACTTAAGAAGTTTTCTATAGAAATCCACTATTGTTGGCAAATTAACGTACACAATGTTGCACAAATGTGTACAAAAGTCTGTGCTAAAGTTATTAGGAATTTGATACATATTAACATAATTAAATGCTGATACAAGTAGTCATTACGAATGTCGTACTGAAAACTAAAACATAACAAAAGGTCGACCACTTCTGAGCTATTGCAGCCTACCTACGTAACAAAACCAGAACACCAGTAACATTTGGAATGGTCGCATATAAAGAAAGTTGAGGAAATACACCATTAAAGTGGTCATAAACAGACAATTATGAGTGTAATATATGTGTGCAATCTTCATCTGATGCGCCGTAGAGCATTGTTGGACTCGTTGCACTTCGCTCTAATGCATATGTTCACACGCCGTGGCGGAGTTAAGCCCTTGTAGAATCATGTGTTGGATTTATTGTTTAATATTTCATATCAGTGAGGTTACAAGGCTTGAGAATGATTACGGTTAAACTGGTGTAATAGAGACCTCACAAGTAGTAGGATTTACAAGTTTGGGTATGAATATTGAACTCAAACTGAAATTGATTTTGGGGTAAGTACAAAGTAAATTAAGTGTGTTGATGCGTATCAGAGGTTACAAGTCTAAAAACTAGCTTCCCAAAGAATTATTTTAATTTCTTCTCAAATGCCCGTTTTTTTACACAATTTCTTAATTACCTGCAAACGGATTTGACTGATTTGAGTAGATGATATTAATTGCGTGTTCTAAATTAAATTTATAATAATATTCATTGAAAATTTTGGAGCATAAATAATAAAAACTCCATTGTAAATAGTTCCAACGATTACAATTAAGGCCTGTTAAAAATAAAGGAAACATCCTTAAAAAAACCCATAGACTGCTGACTAATACCGAAAAGTATTTAAATTTGAATGTTTGTTTACCGATTCTTAAGTTTGATCTATTGCATTTTTCTACACACTGTATACAAGAAGGTAGCAAAATATGTTGAAAACTGCGCAACTCTATATCAGCTTTCCAACCAAATGCTACACTATTGAGGTTTAGATCCGCTTATGTTCACTTTAGTGTTTTTTTTTTTTACATTTTAAAAATGGATAATAGGCATTTATTTAGCAATACTTGCATTTTTGTTTCAGTTTGAACAGTAAAACAGTAAACAATTACCTTTATTTTCTATTATTCCAACCGCCAAAACAAATAGAAGCAGATGCAAACCTCAATAGTGTAGCATATGGTTGGAAAGCTTATAAAATGACGCAGTTTCCATTAATTTTGCTACCTTTTCAATAATATTTTCTTTTAGTTATTTTTTGTTTGTTTTAACAATTAACTTATACAGCACGGAATGAATGAACGAACGAAGGAACAAATTGTTTACATTGTATGTGATAGATTTTCACCCAATTTGTACACTATAACATACATACACCAAATTATTTGCATCGTTTGGAGAACCATTGATTTCCAATCTATATACTTTAATAACTCCCACTTATAAAATAATAATTTGTTAGTGAATAAATTGCGGTTTATGTATTTATATACATATTAATTCAAACAATTGCGTTTGAATAAATAAATGAAACAAATATTAATTTAGATCTACTTAAGATCAACTTAAATGTCGCGTAAAGGAATAAACATTAAAATATTAAGACTGCACAACATCTACTCGTATAACAGAGTTGAAAAAATAAAAATAAATGAATTTTACCCCTTGTACCATACAAAACGCCTTATGACAGTGCATTGGACATTGAGAAGGTCATCGTCCTGTTTCATCTAAAGAAAAGTCAATAGCTTATTGATGGTTCAAAACTGGACCCGGCTGTCCTTGGTCATTGGGTTTCAAGAACGATCTCGGTTAAAAAAAACAGCTGATCTCAGTCTTTCAGTATTTGCAAACTGCACAATTATGCTCACTCACTCAGTACTCATACTGTACTCTATGTATTTTGGTTAATGTGTGGCATATTTGCCGTCCTAGCAAAAAATCCGCACAAATTATGAAATCCAAGTGCTGAATTTTGTGGTTAATAAATATGTCAACCTATTATAAAATGTGTTGGTTTGTGTAATAATTTGCGTTTTCTAATGAATTGTACCATTGAACATTTAAACAACAAGAGACTCCATCCCCATGTTAAAATTGTCGCCAGTGTTAAAAAAAACCATCAAACAGCAATTGATGTGCACCAGCAACTGATTTTGCTGATCTAAAATATTTCTTTCTGTAGATTATATTACTGTAGAATTATAATTTCAGTATTTCATTACCCACCAGTCAATGAAAGTACCTAACATATGTATTAATATATATTTTTTTTACGATTATTGGTTCATTTGGCACCCACTGCAATTTATCTTAATAAATTATAAGAATGAATATTGCTGTCAACAAACAATTAATTCATGAATCCAATATTGTAACGTCTTGAGGAAATATTTGTTGTATTATCTGTATTTGTTAAATTTCTTCGATTGTTATTTTTGTTTCAATAAAATGGTCTTGTTATTTTTTGCAATGCTGTTTTGGTCAATGCTTGATGGACTTATATTGTTATTTGTAATACAATTAGATAATTCTTTCTGCTTTTGTGCCAAAAACATAATAGTATATGTAAATAGTGTATCTGTTGATATAAATATAAAAAAATCCAAAATGTTATGCGTGAAAATAAAAAAATATAATAACCTGTTTAGTATGCCTAGATGAAATAGTAGCTATGTATAAACTAAATAAAGAAGCCATGCACAAACTGGGCGGTCCAAAATATAAATCACTCAACCAACCGAGGCAGGTTTTCAATTTCACCCCTGATCGCTATCAGAGACGAAATAATGAAAACTGTGATGATGCTCGATTTTAAATGCTAGCTAAGTGATTTATAACTTGATTCGCTGTCTACACTACTGACTAGAGATTATGTAAATAGCTGACAGCGGAAAATGTGATAGTTATTTCAAGAGTAATTCTGTTGAAGTTAAATTTCAACTTTCATATACTAGGCTAGTAAAGCCAACACGAATAATACGTTTTCGTCATACTGCAGCAAAAACATTCGTTTTTAATGCATGCGTTGAGGGTCTAAAGTAGGATTTTTACTCTCTAGCGAAATTTCGATTGTGGTAATCGTATCGATCGATATTATTTATCGATTGATTTATTAGGTAAGGGCCTATTGTTGTCGATTGCTCGACACTTTGAGAGATTATCTTTACATACAAATTATTTCGATTTCTAGCTTTGTTTTTGTTAATGAATGATGCAATATGATGAAAAATATAGTTCACCACACGGGTAAAAAGTGAATTTTTAACCCTCGCTCATTTACCGACCTCGGCTTCGCCTCGATCGTAAAACTTGACCTCGGGTCAAAAAGAGTCACTATAATTCCTAGTGATGAAATATACTATTGTATATATATATTTGATACATAATATTATCATTATTACATTAAAATATGATTAAAGGCAGCAAAGGAACAACACTTAAACATCTATCATGCAATTTTAGCATACATATCTTTAGTTGAGTCAAAAAATATTGGCAAAATGTATGATTGTCGTATATTGCTTCCAAACACTTACATGCATTATACATCTAGATGTATTGAACATTAAGACTATACCTATTATGAGTTAATGAGAAGTCGTAAAAAAGTAAAATCCGAAAGTTAACGGAAGTCTGTATAAATTGTCAAAATTATTTTAATTTTTATTATAAATATTCATGATCGTGACGCAGCCTCTCCAGCTTATGCTGGTATCAAGAAGGAGGTAATAAGGTAATAGTAACAAGTCAAAACTATAAAATGCTCGGATTTGAGTGAGGACCAAAAGTCTTGTTTTTATACCTAAGAATAATAGTATTATTTTTGTTACAACAAACATAATTTTTTCACAACAAATGCATACATACATCGCCAATGTGCTACAAGACAATTTGAGAATTTTAAAAATTCAATGATAATACTCTACTAATACATATTTATTGTGATAGATACAGTGTACATATTAAATGTATTAAACAATATAGAGTGACACAAAATAAGTGGATACCTAGATGTATATAGTATTGGAGCTCTCGGTTTAATTAACGCGCAAATTACTCTATTACAATCCGATGAATACTAAATAAATAGTATATGGAAGTCAATAATTCAAAATTTACATAAGTTTTATATGCATACAGGTATGAATATAATTTTATTACTAAACTGAGCCCAAGATTTGTGTAGTTTATTCAGTGGAAATAACCCGTACGGTATACTACAATTTACCCATAAAAACTTTAAATGCATTATAATTTTCGGAAAGTGCATTTGTGTTCACTCTTATTAGGCTACATATAAGTTTAGGATTTTGCTCTAAATATATTTTTTTCTTTTACGACCTACGAATATTTTAATAAAAATATTTTACTTCAATGAGTATCTACATTGAGTACTGAAATTAAAAATAATCTATTTGCTGTACTCGAAATAAGTTATAATTTCAAGCTACGCCATTGTTTCCGGAATCACCATTTGAAAATAATTTTGTAATTTATTACTTAATTACCAAAATAAGTTCAAATTATTATTCATTATAATTGATTTAAATGTATTTATTTATTTATTGTAGAACTGTTGGGAGTTTTTGTAGAAACATGTTGATTTAATTTGAATTAGTAGTTTTGTGATCATCCTACCTTACTCTAACTGACGATTCCAAATGCATATACCTACTATTAATTGTCAAAAGGAAAATAAATATTCTTATTTTTATTTTTAGACCAACTATCAATAGTAACGTTTAAGAAAATTATGTAAGGTCAAGAAGATTTAATTTATGCAAACTCTACTTAGAATTAATCGTTTGAGTTGTAAATAAAAGAAAAGAGTTTAAGTAATATTCTAACATAATATTAATAAATTACCTACAGTAAAACAGATCCGGGTCAGAATTTTACTCGGCTATTACTTATCTTACTTTACAGAAGTTTATTATTCAAAATACAAGCCATAAGAAATATAATAAATTAGAAATATGTTTGTCTCTTTTACTTGGACCGCCCTAACCTTCAATGATTTGTAAAACGCATCTATAAAGTAACATGACCTTTGGCCCATGTAATAAATAAGGCTTTATCTAATATTTAATTTCAGAATTTAAATCGTGTGCGTTTCAATTAAGCCATTAGTAAGACAAACGTCTAAAAATCAAGAGATTTATTCAATTTAGATAGCTTAGTTTAGAATTCACGTCAACAATATTAAAAAAATATATATATATTGTAAAAAATAAAATTTTAATTTAGAATTTAACTTGTAATTTCCATAGCGTTTAAAAGTGCAATTGAAAGTGTTAAACTGAAAACTAATTTATGTTTATAAATGTGAATTTGCAATAGGCTACGTATAATTGTTGTCCGTAAATTAACATAAAAATATAAATTTATAAAAGGAAGCTATGCATTACTGTTGTGCAAATACAATCCAACATTAAATGTAATTGTATGAATTAAATTTCTAGTCTTTAACTGTCCTTTTAATGTATGTATATCTTTGTTTATTTTTATATTGTTATATTTTATATTATTATTTTTTTTAGTTAATAAAACGCATAAAAAAAACTTGAGTACAGTATGTGAAATATTAAGTAGGCTAACTATAGTGATACATTACATATTGCAATTTCATATATACTCTAATTTATAACTTCAAACGTGGACATACATATACATGTATGTAGGTCTACACTCATATACATTCACAATAAATAAAAATGTTGATCTTATACTCATTTCTTAAATAAATGACAATTTAACTATCAATGAAAACAAATGATGTAAACAATACAAACACAAGATACTTACCACCGTGGAAGACTTAGCACCAAGACACTACACACTTCACAACCAAGTTCACTAGACACCTAAATATCACTGGCATACTCATAAAAGCTTGATTAAAAATCCAATGTGTCCTAGGAAAAAAGCGCGTTAATTAATAGTGCTCACGTTGCACTCGAGTTTCGCGTAGTGGCTCGCGCATGTGCCGGGGACGACCGAGGATGAGCGAGTGTGCGCGAGACAGCCGAGCAGCGCTGCAGCGGCCGCCGCGAGAACTAAGCGCAGTGGAGGGGGAAGAAGGCGTGGCCTGGGTGGTGGGGATGGGCGGGGCGTCGCGTAGAGGGGCGACAACTGGAATATTGAATGAGATTATTTTGTTGTCGAGACAAATACACGGCCCAGCCATGTCACCGCTGTTCGGTTCAATTGTGCCACTGGTTTAGCGGTGGGATTTTCACTTTCTTACAGGATTGGGTGTTTAATCTTGCGAGTTGAGAGTGTAATATTAGGCGAAGTAGATGATTTATTTTGCTAGACGTAACTTTGATCATTTACTTGAGTACTGAAGTAGGCATCCCAGTTATACCTCTGTTGTCAATTTGTTTTTATTATAAAAGAATGCATTGAAAGGTGGCTGTGGCTAATCGTAGTTAAAAAAATTATTAAACACTGCAAAGAACAAATAATGCCCCCTCTTCATCATCTTATCAACACATCTTTAGAGCAGTCCAAAATTCCCAAAAACCTAAAAATTTCAAAAATCCACCCAGTACATAAGAAAGGAAGCAAACAAGATCCAAGTAACTATAGACCAATCTCCAACCTACCAACAATATCAAAACTCCTGGAACGAACTGTCTACAACCAGTTAATAAACCACCTAGAAACAAATAAACTTCTTTCTACTAGTCAACATGGCTTCAGAAAGGGGCTCAGTACAAATACGGCCATAGCTAAACTATGTGAACATATAACAACACTCTGGGAAAGTAAAAACCATGTTTCAGGAGTGTTTTTGGACTTACAGAAAGCTTTCGATAATCTAAATTGGGAAATCCTCTTCAACAAATTAAAAACCTTTGGAATTAAAGACAAAGTTCTAGAATGGATACACAGCTACTTTACAGACAGTTACCAATATGTTGAAATAGATCACCAACGCTTCAGTTCGATAGTTTGTGTACAATCCTCCCTCAGAAGAAGTACAATAGGCATCCCACAGGGCTCGATACTCGGTCCACTATTCTTCATAATATATATCAACAGTTTTCCAGACTCCTTAAACCCTGAACAGAAATGTATTCTATTCGCCGATGACACTACCATTCTCACCCCCATCCAACCCAAAACTGACAATAGTAACACAATAAATTCAACCTTGGACAAAGCCACCGAAATCTGTGACACATTGAGCCTAACCATCAACAAAACAAAGACAGTACATATAACCTTCATGCCCAGCAATAGACATGGCACAGGAATTGATACAGATCCAGTCTCGACCATAACAAACTCAAACTCGACAAAATTCCTCGGTGTATTCATTGATAAAAACCTAAACTGGAGTGACCACATTGATTATCTCTGTAAAAAACTGACGTCTGCGCAGTTTGTAATTAGGCGAATCAGAAATATTACAAATGAAGAAACAGCGTGGGTGGCCTATCACTCCCTGTTCTCATCACACCTGAGATATGGAATAGCGGCGTGGGGATCAGCAGCTATTAACAAGATTGACAAAGTCCTTATCCTTCAAAAGGAAACCATCAGAACTATACTGCGGCTGGATTATCAGGAACACTGCAAACCCTTCTTTGTCCAAAATAAAATCCTCACCGTTATTTCACTTCATATTCTGGAAACCATCATCCTGGCCATAAATTCCTCGCCCAGTCTCAGACAAGATAAACACAACTACAATACACGAAATAGGGCAAACATTGATCTTCCACAACACACACTCACAAAATTCAGCAACTCCCCACTGTACACTGGTTCATATTTCTATAATTTACTGCCGAACTCTATAAAAGCCATTGACAAACACAACACATTTATTTACAAGCTTAAACAATATTTAATCAATAGGCCCTACTACACCACAGCAGAGTATATCGAGGAACACACTTTTCAACACCTTAGATAACGGGACTCACTTCGAGAACCAAACAGATGAATCTTGACGATTCCCCAATCACCCGATTGCGGAGAAGACTTCAGAAGTAAGAAGTAAGTAAGTAAGTAAGTAAGTAGTGCACTACACTATGAGCTTCATCAGCCAAGAAATTCTTATGGAAGACAAGTTAGGCCGTTTGCAGACTGCAGAGCATCCTGGGCAGTGTAGCCACCTGTGCGAGCCCGTTGAAAAGGTTTTGTATTACGGATTTCCCGGGATGTTTTGGTAAAGAACTTAAAAACCACATCACACAGAAGAAAATTGCTAACAGGCGTTATAAAAGCAGCCAATCTAAGATATGCTTGCAGGTTTCTGCCCCGTGAATGCTACAAGCTCTATATGTCTAATGTAGAAGCAAATATTTCCTCGAACTTTTAGGGGAGCCGTCAAAGCACAGAGGAAAACATCTGATATACCTTACCATATTTATTTCTATGGAATCGAAGCAAAGGATCCCAAATTGAAATGCACTCTTTTTGCCACTTTCTTCAGTTCAGTGTGCTCCCCGTCATCGCACTCCTCCATTACTCATGGCTATCCAGTCTTGAACTCTATTATATCTATGACATTTAGCAAGAAAGAGTTCAACCTAAAGTTGTAGCGCTTGGATATAAAGACGGGAGCTGGTATTGACAACATTCCCATTTCATTTCCTAATTACTGCCGTATCCTTCTGACTGGGCCCCTCCAAACACTTTTCAATTGATCTTCATTCACCCATCTCAGAATGGATTTTTACGATGTAAATCTACAGTTTCTAACCTTTTGCTTTTTCAAGAATATGTAATGCCCCATGGCTGCCTCCCGGAAGAATACACAAGTCGGCGATGTTTATATTGATATGACCAAAGAATTCGAAAGTATTGATCACTCCATCCTCTTATCTTAGTTTGAAGGATGTGGTATTTTTGGCCCTCTATTATCCTGGTTTTCCAGCTATCTGCAGGGTCACATGTTAACAGTGAAAATTGGCACATCGATCAAGATTACCTCACTTCTCTCCATCTTCTGGGGTCCCACAGGTTTCATTGCTGGGTAAATGTCTCTTTAACGTCTTAATCAACGACCTCCTGGACGTGATCAATGTCGATGCTTTACAATTTGCAGATGACCTGAAGATTTACTTAAGTAAAATCATACGAAGATCATCAGAAGTTGCAGCAAAGTCTCTCTGTATTCGAGGAGTGGTACGTTTCTAATGGCATGTCTGTCAATCCCAGCAAATGCTCTACAATAATATACTACCGATCAAAGTCTCCAGCTGAATACCAGAACCTGATATTAGGTATTCAAATCCCAAAGATCCAGAAAATAAAAGATTTGGGTGTTTACTTTGATTTCATCTTTAGCGAGATATAGAACCAACCCGTTAAACAATGCTAGAGAAAGGATATAAACTTATATTTACCATATATTTACCATATACAAAAGCGGCATATAGGTCTAGTTGCCAATACAAACACATTGATTGTAATTTGAAAATTTTATTGATAATTTAAAAAGGGAAAGTGCTCAAGAAGTATGTGGAAGTGACTGTCTTGTAGAATATAGATAAAACTAAATTTGAAAAAAGTAATGACGATGTACAAACACTTACGACAGGTTAAAAATGCACTTTAATTATTGTTAATTCAATTCAACAAGTCATAAGATACGTCAAAACAATTTAGTCAAAAGCAAATTTTACGTTTACAAATTTATATACAGTACCCTTTGCTATCAAGAACTACTTCGAATACATTTGAATTCGCCCTGATAATTTCGCATGAAGAGAGTAAAGAGGAAATATTTGACGTGTTTGTAAAATACAGTTTTATCTTATTGTACTATCGTAAAGTAAACATATTATGTCTTTGAGAAGGCAACAACCGTCAGAGTGTAAAACAGTAAAAGAGGAAAACGATCAGTGAGTCTCCTTGTTCCCCTTTTGTTAGGTTCAAATCAAAGCGTAACTAGCTCTTGTCTTGTTGTATTAGAGTCATGCTGCCTCATGAGATGACCACATCTTTGAGACAAAACCATAGATCACACAACTACACAACTGACAGGATACGTGGCTCTGAGGAATCACGAGAAAACACAATTTTGAGGCAAAACTACTCTAAAGGCTACATTTGACTAAACGACTCTATAACAACATGGGGGCAGATTAACTCTGAGGCAACACGAAAACACGGCTCTGAGGTTACACGAGACAACCCGACTGACGAAAAATGACGCAGAACAGTTTTGTTGTCTGTGGTTGCCACAGAGTCGTTTGTCTCGTGTAACCACAAAGTTGTCACAGAGCCTAGTTTTTCGTGTAGAGTGTTTTTCGTCAGAGCTGTATTGTCTCCTTTGAACTTGAAAAAGGTTTGTCTCAGAGTCTGGTTCTCTCGTGTTGTTGCATCAGAGTTCGGTTCTCTCGTGTCGTTATCTCAGAGTCTGGTTCTCTGGCATCGAAGTATACACAACCTTCAAGTAGTGTAACACAACTTGTGTTATATACTTCGATGTTCTCTGGTGTTGTTTCCTCAGAGTTTGGTTCGTTGCCTCAGATTCTGGTTCTAGTTCTCTGGTGTTGTTGTCTCAGAGTCTGGTAATCTCATGTTGTTGTCTCAGAGTCTGGTTCTCTCGTGTTGTTGTCCCAGAGTTTGGTTCTCTCGTGTTGTTGTCTCAGAGTCTGGTTCTCTGGTGTTGTTTCCTCAGAGTTTGGTTCGTTGCCTCAGAGTCTGGTAATCTCATGTTGTTGTCTCAGAGTCTGGTTCTCTCGTGTTGTTGCATCAGAGTTTGGTTCTCTCGTGTTGTTGCATCAGAGTTTGTTTCTCTCGTGTTGTTGTCTCAGAGTCTGGTAATCTCATGTTGTTGTCTCAGAGTCTGGTTTTCTCGTGTTGTTGTCTCAGAGTCTGGTTATCTCGTGTTGTTGTCTCAGAGTCTGGTAATCTCATGTTGTTGTCCCAGAGTCTGGTTCTCTGGGGTTGTTGCCTCAGAGTTTGGTTCTCTAGTGTTGTTGCCTCAGAGTCTGGTAATCTCATGTTGTTGTCTCAGAGTCTGGTTCTCTCGTGTTGTTGTCTCAGAGTCTGGTTCTCTCGTGTTGTTGTCTCAGAGTCTGGTTCTCTGGGGTTGTTGCCTCAGAGTTTGGTTCTCTGGTGTTTTTGCCTCAGAGTCTGGTTCTCTGGTGTTGTTTCCTCAGAGTTTGGTTTGTTGCCTCAGAGTCTGGTTCTAGTTCTCTGGTGTTGTTTCCTCAGAGTTTGGTTCGTTGCCTCAGAGTCTGGTTCTAGTTCTTTGGTGTTGTTTCCTCAGAGTTTGTTTCTTTGCTTTAGAGGCTGGTTCTCTGGTGTTGTTTCCTCAGAGTTTGGTTTGTTGCCTCAGAGTCTGGTTCTAGTTCTCTGGTGTTGTTTCCTCAGAGTTTGGTTCGTTGCCTCAGAGTCTGGTTCTAGTTCTCTGGTGTTGTTTCCTCAGAGTTTGGTTCGTTGCCTCAGAGTCTGGTTCTAGTTCTTTGGTGTTGTTTCCTCAGAGTTTGTTTCTTTGCTTTAGAGGCTGGTTCTCTGGTGTTGTTGCCTCAGAGTCTGGATCTCTCGTGTTGTTGTCTCAGAGTCTGGTCCTCTCGTGTTTTTGCATCAGAGTTTTGTTCTCTCGTATTGTTGCCTCAGAGTCTGGTTTTTCGCGGTGCCTCAGAGTCTGGTTCTTTAGTGTTGTTGCCTCAGAGTATGTTTTTTTGCGTTGCCTCAGTGCCTAGTTGTCTCGTGTAGCCTCAGTGTCTAGTTGTCTCGTGTAGCCTCAGTGTCTAGTTGTCTCGTGTTGCCTCACGTCATGTTGTCCCTGCCTGCAGTCAATGACGGGTGACTTTGAAAGTGAGTGCTGGAAGTAGACGAAGGAAGCAGATAAATAGCTCATGTCCTCGGAAGTCAACTTCATTTACATTTTTCCTTTCGACAATGTCCCCTTCACTTGCTGCCGTCAAACATGCAATCTTACCTCACAGCATCCTCTTGTAGGTACTTCCAATATCAGAATTGTCATTTGAAGACACTGAAAAGACAAGTAACGTTTTATTATGTTTGTTTACGAATTCACGGGATAGCTTAAATGACTCATAGTCCCATTAAAAACATTTAATTACAAAAAATATTCTTTCAAACAAAAGACGGTTATGATTTGTACGTGTACATTGATTTGGAAGTTTAAGTTTAAAGTTTTTTGACGGTCCAAAATCTGGTCTTGTTATCTAATGACAACCTATCAGAAAACACCAATGATTAACTATCAAACCAATGACAAATGGCAACAGACAATCGACCCTACTCGATTCCCCATCTGATTGAAAGGCGGACGCTCAAAAAACTCTGCTACCACTTGAAGTTATTTATTCATCTTAAATGGCTTGATTTGACATCGTGCTTTTCATGTTGGTTTCCCTTGATTTTTATGATGTCAATGTGTACCCCTCTCTCTTTTCATGGTTCTGTTTAAGTAGTACTGTAGTAATCCCATTCACAAAAGCGTGTGGGCAATTGTGTCGGCCAACTTTTTTTTAAGCCAGAGCTTTCGGCTGCCAAACTAAAAGGACATTTTTTTATTATACTAGGTGAAACACGTCGAAATCGACGGTTACTTTCAAGCCTTACGCTAATTCATCTAACTGCGATAAGTTGAGTGAAATTATACATATTTTGATTATTTAGCATTGTTTAAAGAGTAATAAGTGTAAAGACAATAATGATATTAGTTTCGTTAGTTACCAAGTATGGTTGATCATTCAATGAATAAAATATTTCCCATACCGTACGTCATCGGAGTTATTATTAGTATATTATCTGGTATCTCTTCCTTTGGAAGAACCTTTAAATAGTATTAAAATCGTATTGGTGGATCTTTTGTAGTTAAACACTTCCGTGATTTCATCAGTGTAATGCAGATTAATCCATGATTTTGTTTGCAAAAAAATATATATGTTTGTTGGGAAGACACGTTCTAACTTCAAAGATAGGTATATCCGTTACAGTGTAAGATTGATTTTTCCTTTTTCACGTCACGTCAGATCAAACGTACTTCTGTGCCAATGAATAACCCTCTATCATAGTTTTGAGAAATTCGTTGTGGGGCTACTGTTAAAGCTGGAATTCCTTGACATGGTGGATGTCAGTTAGTTGTCTCAGCCTTATCAATTACATAAAGTTGTCAATATAATCTCTCTACGGAATGTTAGGTGTAGTGGATTATACTTGAATTTGGCTTTTATTCTTGAACTGCTAGGGACCTCCTCGTTTATATGGTCGTGCGGCTTCATTGGCAACAAATAATGCAAATGACATAGCAACGTGGCATTTCCTTTTGGCAAAAAATACTGTAAATTGGCTGTTACGTAAATATTGACGTTTACATGCATTTTTTAATCAACGTATCTTATTAAGGACGATGTGATCTAGTTTAAAAGGAATATGACCTTTCTGTCATGACAGTAGCTGCTTAATTATCTGACAGCTATCTTAAATAACACGACATTTTGGCTGTAAGAATGGCACAATGAGTAAATACTATTTTACAAAATATGGATGTGGATGGATGGGCACCGTGCCCTTCTGCACTTGTATTATTTTGTATTGTATTACACAATCGAAAACTTTCCAATGATTGAAAACATGTATGACAATAATTTCATGAACCTATGATGATCTGTCTGGTAAAATATAGGCAGAAGTGGTGAAAAAGGCAGACAGACATCAACCCATAAAACAGATTAAGATAGTTCAATAAGAAATAATTGTAAGAGTTACTGTGATAAAAGGATTTTCCGCTGATTTCATAATGAAAAGTTTTGCAAAACATGATAGAGAAGAAAATCAATTTTAAAATCAGAAAATAGCATTGCATATACTTCTTTTGGACAATTCTAACTCCCAATAAATGTGTGTTGTTTAAATTACAATTTAAAAATTAACAGCTGTTTCATTAAAAATTATTATCCACATGGCCAAAATGTAAACAAATCTGTGGAGGGATCTTTAAAGGCGTCTGGGGCAGAGCCCTAAGGGAATTTACTTCGTCTTTCTTTTGATAAATCATCTACAGACCAAGACCTTTCTTTGGACACCTCTACCAAGTTTCTACGCCCATCCGTTCTCTCAAAATTGTGGAGACAAACTTTCCAATGAAATATTTAAATTGTTAATCTTATGGGAGAAAACTCAACTTTGATGGAAGATCCTGCATAAACTATTAAAGATTTCAAAAAATGAAAAACACTTTGCAAAACTACGGATCAGGGCCATTCTTTTGACACTTTAATAATTAAAATCGGTCCAAAAATGAGGGAGGAGTTCTGTTTACAAAAATCGGCTTAGCGCATTATATATATAGATATAGATAGATAGATAGATAGATAGATAGATAGATAGATAGATAGATAGATAGATAGATAGATAGATACTTTACCATCTTGTATATCTTATCAGCTATTGAACAACTAAAGGAAAAAAAATAACAATAGCTCACTCTTTGAAAGGCTCGTTCAACCTTATGTTCAACAAAGGCATAACTAAAACTGGTTCATATGCAGAAGAAATATCTAGCCTATTTCAGTAAAGGTTAATAGTTAGTTAAATCTTTGCTTGGACTTGGTTTGATCATCCAGCAAAAAACTAAATAATTTCTCGGACATGAATCAATTTCTCTGTATTGGAGAGCTTCTTCCAATTGCATAAAATTCTTTTTGTAATTTTCATCCAAGCACGCAAACTTTACTGACATACATAATGCGTGTACAGTTTTCAAAGTAAAAATAGTCAAATAAATCTTTATCATTTACATCACTGATTATGTTCCTCCAACATTCTCAGAGCGTTCACGTTGTTTCCCAGGACTCCCGGTGTACGTTACGAAAGTCGCAAAGACGCAGACATTAAAGTCAGCAGAGAGTCAGGGCCAATAATTTATTTGGCTGTTTGGCACCGGAATGGAACCTCGGGCCTATCAACACTTAGATAACAATAAATATCCCTCGGGTGACCTTAGAATGGAGACGTAGCGGCCGAGGGTGTCCGATGTCTATCTTGACAACTTTACTACACCCCGACCTCTCAATGAACTCTGGGGCCGGAACAAACGACCTTTTAACTGTTGCAGACCCGAATAAAACCTGGTGTTTCTGATCATCTGTCCTCGATTACTGGCAGGTGACCCTTCGGCGAGGGTTCTACCTTGATGTCTAAACTATGGGCAAAATGTAGACTAGGTAAGGTGAAGTTTTGAAACCTGGATTACTTTTCTTGAACTGCGACTCGACTGGTCTCGGTTGGTAGGTCTGAACATTGTACGGATGAAGTGTGTGAACTCTTCTCTTGCATGTTCAATAGGTTTGACTCAGTCAGCAAGGATCAAATGAAGTATGTAAACCTTCTTATTTTGCATGCTCAAAGTGCTTGTGTCAGGCGCTAATCATTTTCCAGATGAATGTTGTGTTTTGTCTATTTTGGATATTTTAAAAGGCTTGGATTTTGTCAATTAAGGTACTTAGTACGGATGAATTGTGTAGTTGGTTTTCAGAGTATTATCAATAGCCTTGTCTAAGCCAATAAATGATGCTCAGATCAAATGTGAGGTTTACTTTTTCTAGCGCGATCAACGAAAATTAAACTTCGTTAATCTCAGTCACTATGCATTTTTCAGATGAATTCTATTGTCCTTTCTTGTATGTACAAAAGGTTTGAACAGTCACTAAACATTATTCAGGCGAAACAAGTGCTTTATAGTTTCTTGTATGAACAAACGCCTTGAATCAGTCAGTATTCATTATAAAGATGAATTGTATGATTTATTTTCCCGTGCATTTTCGATAGCATAGCCTCAGTCAGAAAACAATGCTCGGATAAAAGTGTGAAATTTACTTTTTGTTGTATGATAAAAAGGTGAAAATTCTATTATTGCAGTGGATCAGTAATGTTTAATGCAATTGAAATTTTTTTTTATGAACTCAATTTAGTTTATCCTTATATACCATAGTTTCTAAACACCAGTAGTGGCACTACCAAGCTGTTCACTATTGAAAATTGATCAGTGCAAAGTCATACTATAGATAAAAGGAGTATAGACATATACAACTTTTATCTTTGGAGTATAGTGTATACTCCTTTAATCTATGGTCGTACTATTTTCCCGTATCTTTTAGACGCCTCAACCATATCACATTTTATCAGTCGCAAATCAATTGCGCAATGTCATAGATCACCAGCATCGCCGACATTAAAATACAATTAGCTGCTCGAGAACCGTTAAAACACGAAGGTACATTAAAATAAACATTACATCAGCACCGCCGCGCCGGCGAGGGTATAATATATCAAACGCCTTCTCTGATCTACATAAAACTCACATTTCCGATTCCTTGTACTTACAAGCCCAAACTAATAACAGCACTTGTGCGTAATGGGCTAGAACGGCCGAAAATGTGAGATCTCAATCGTACATGTAATGAAGTAATTTACGTTTATATCTCGTTTTAAATGTGTTCCTTATCTGACGAAAAGCAAATAAATGCGCAATGCTCTCCGTTGCCGTGTTGGCAAATAATTTGTATGCAAATATACGCTATCACGATTTACTTATTAGAGTTATCATAATAATTAGCTATAGCATCTGGCGGACAATAATTGGCCGGTCTTGAGACCGTAGTCCGTTACCATCGTTACGGAAGACGCCGCCGCCGCTAGACCGCGCAAGCGTCGCCCTGGCTATCATGTGACCATCGGCGTCGTGGCGCCGGCCGGCGCTGGTAATGTATGAGGTCAAGACTGGCTTAGGCCCCTCGCCCACTATACGATTTCGGTCGTACGAAACTGTGTCGGAACGACAACATTTCAACAGTGAACCATTGGATCTTATGAGAGCTTGCCCACTGTACGATAATCTCACGACTACGATAAACTGTCGTGAAGCAGTCGTCCACTGCCACTGTGATACACGACTGTCGTACGACTGTGTAACTCGCAGTGGAGTACACGATTAGTGACAGGAGTTTATGGGCAGGATATCTGGGAAAACTGTATCAAATATTGTTTTTATTACAGGGTAAGTAATAGATAACGGTTCTTATTGTTTGGTAACATAAGGATCCGAATTGTAATGTAAGACTAATTAATACCTAGGTTAGATGAATAAAGTAGAGATAAGTGAGTACAAAAGCAATTGAAATTAATTGAGATGTAATACTGTACTAACATACACATTTGGATACTTAACCAGGTACTGAAGTAGATATCTTATATGATACCGTAGAGCTGTATTTATATGTTACCGATCCTGTACTAATGTGACACATTGACTTGTGATTTGTGCTGCAGTTTCCACTGAGGTATTAGTAAGTTACTTTTGGGTTGGCCTGGTTTAAAAGATGTTTTAAAAGCTTACACTATTATACACAAATTGCCACCCTTACTACTGTAGCTGTATTCTTTATTCATATAGATCGTACTGAAGTTGAACCTGCCCATCACTGTTGCAAATTGCATGTAGAAATATAGCTTTGGGGGAAGAAACGCAAATATTTACTGTGATTAAGTTGGATAATTGTTCAATGGCGACATCTCACCTTCATGAGGGATTAGGACCAATCGTTAATTAATAATTAGTCTCAACTCGCAAGACCTCCGGTCTGATGCTAGTTTCCAAACGGAAAAATACCACACGATGTTTTTATAATTGATTTGGAGATTTTCCGATTTACTGTAATCGTGGACTAACACAAAGGTACATTTAGTATTTTTCCTTCGACTTTCACACGTTTACACTAGTGATTAACATAAGCGTGATATGTCAATTTCTTGTGATATTAAAACATAGATGTTACTTATTTCAGATAACATAAAAGGAATAGGGTTTAAACTTTACTGAAGTTGTTTTGTTTCTTGCTTGTTTTAGTATTATGTCTATTTATGTTTTAAATTAATTTTTCTTTTAATTGTTACAAAATAATGATATAAATCATTTCTAAAGTTTGTCACAATAATTACTTTATTTACAGTTATTATTTTGTAAACAGTAATCTTACTAATATTATAAATGTGAAAGTTTGTGTGTTTGTTTGTTTGTTTGTTTGTTTGTGTGCTTGAAGTTCAATCACGCATAAACCACTGGACGGTTTGTGCTGAAATTTGGCATGATGATAGCTCACATTCCCGATTAACATATAGGCATATTCTTATCTCAAAATTCCTTTCGGGCTCCGCCCCAGTGGCTCTGTAATTCCCCATGTTAACCATATGAGTACCGGTATTCATATTTAAAGGGAATTAAAGAATTTAGTCAGCTGTTTCAACTAAAAAAGTTGGTTCTATGATATGGGAAAGCATTAAAAAGTTACAAGATTTACCAACAGGGTGCAGCACTATATTTTTTTTTGCATTTAAATGAAAACAGCTAATTTGAACTAAGCAGCAACAAAAAACTGTGATTCGCAATGAGAACTGTCAAAGTAGGATTGTTTACAGTTGTTTATGTTTTTCTTTTCATGAATAATTTGTGATATTTTGCCAATTGTTGATAATTTATTTTTCTCTATTGTTTAGGTGAAGTGGTAGAACATTATGGCTATGGTAGATGTGTAATACTATAGAATACTGTAAATTTAAAAAAGCAAATTTATCAAACTGTGTCCTCCCTTATTGCAAACGCAAAACTTGAGTATAACTGCAATAAGCATTTTATACTTACATTCCAACCCCGTACGAAGGACGGGTACTCTGCTAGTTATTATATACTACAGTGTCTGTAAGGTTATTACAGCGAGATATTGATACTAGTTGTCTCCAATCTTAGTTCGGTTAGTCGGGGTGAGATTAAATTTACATTGTACATTTTTATACTTGAACATTTAGATTTATCTACCAATACACATTCTCCTGGTTCTTCGAGTCGGATCAAACTCAAGTAGTCTTTATTCTTTATTTAGACTAATGTGACACAAATAAAATACAACAATTAATCATGTGATTACAATGGATTTAGATGAATTAATCCATAACAAACAATAAAAAAACTAAACATATTATTGCAATATCTATTACGGTACAGTCAAATACCATGCCCATGCAAATGATTAACATGACTGAAATATCTTAATTTACTACATTGAATTTTTATATCAGATGGAGTAGGCCTACGTAATGAATGAATAATATCACTGAATTGTTTAACAATTGGAAGCTAATTTCGAAATTAACATAGAAAAAAATCTCGAATGACAGCTAGGCCCAATTGTTTAAGTCCAAAACTGAACAAACTAAATTTTTCTGCTTTTGTTCTAAATTAAGGAAACCTTGGAGATATATGTTCTACTGTTAATGGGCGCTGATCACATCTTTATTTTGATTTAATTATAAGTTTGAAAAACCAGACCACTCTTTATAGTGTACTAGTGTACCTGTTGCTCGAATTCGAGCAATTGCTAAGTATTACAGGGTTTATTTTAAAACGAATAACAGTCATAATTTCTGATGACTTTAAGATTCGACTTAAAGATTATGGAAATACTCAAGATGTACATAACAGATCGATATAATCAACATTTCTTGTAAACATCTTTTTTTAAAGCTGATCTTGTTTTTTAACGATAATAAATTAAACAAAAAAATATTTTCTATTTCTTCTCCTTGGTGGTGTTCTATGACTTTCCTATGTTTCCATAGTTTGCAAATCGGCTCTTTCAATGATTACTAAGATATGCAGCACAGCGTTAATTCAGTTTCCTTTTTAGTATATCAAATTATCCAGGCTCTTCCGCTTTTTCCATTGTAATATTTACACCAACCCAAATACAAATAGTAATTTCAACAAAGTCAGTAAATGTTTGTAGCAAACTGTTAAATTAGTAAACTTACTGACTGTTTACAATTAACATATGTTCTTCTTCTCATTTTTTATTTCTGACAACAGCTGGAGTTTCATAGCAGTGTTTGTTTACCATGTTAATCTTAAGGAGAAATACAAAACTTTAAAGGGTCCCAGGGCCTCACTCTCTCATTATTTCCCTAAAAATAAAGTTTCCGGCACAACTTCACGTTACGTTCTTTCCAATGACACCAAAAACATGTCAATCGGTTAAGTAGTTTCGGAGGAGTAATTGTCACAAAAATCCTGCTTGCGTATTAAATAAGTACGAGAGGTCGTCCAGTGGTCGAAACTCGACCAAAAATGTCCAATGTACTGTACTCACTTATCTTTTTTTACCCCACACTGTAAATAAAACATGTGATTGGAGTTTCTTCCATTTGTTTTGATTTTCTGTTTATATTTCGTTGTTATTTCGTCACCATGGCAACGCATAAGATCCATGTTAATATTTTTCAAATTTTTAAACTCATTTTTCGTGCTTATCTTTGAGCCTATTTAAATTTATAAAGGGATTCTGCACACCTAGAGGAAAATAGCTTTCTAACGGTATGCGTAGATTTAACCTACGATGCACAGGAGCTGAGAAAAAAGGTTTTAAAGAAACATGCTTGCCTATTAATATATAGATAGATAGATAGATTTAAGAAAATATGTGACTGAATCGAATTTTATAGGTCATTTTGACATTACATATAATTTTATAATAATAAGAATTGCCTTTCTCGTTAACTCTTAAAAAATGACATCACACGTACCATCTACCAGGCCCTTATCACACTTTCTCGACTCGTTTGAATCCCATAAACTATTCGCACTCACGAACCTATCTCCGAAACTATTTCAAAAGTCATCTCGAATCTCATAAATAACCAGTTTATTACGACAGAGGTTATGGTTGTCCAACAGTGTATCAGGGTGTGTTGCGCTTTCCAACGTTAACGTCCCCGCGATGGATGTCCTATGGGGTGTGCGCTATTAAAATGTGATCACGCGCGGTGAAGGGCGTTATCTCTTATCTGGCGCGATTTACGAGAGACCACCTGCTAGTCTCTTATCTCTCGGGTGATGGGAAGGTCTCCATTAGAGCGCGGTGGCTTTGGCGACGTTTGGCTTCTAGATCTACAGATTGCATCTGAGGTTCCCACTGCGCTGTGGAGGCAAGGGAGAGTTAAAGTTTGGTAGTTAGTCACTACCAACCACTAAAAGTAAGAGGTCTCACTTCTACATCTATATGTATTGCGCTTAAGGTTCCCGCTGCCCTTTGGAGCCACATTATAGGTTTGTTAGTTAGTTACTACAAGTATACTATATTTGTCATATAAATCTACATTGTATCCCTCTACACTGTGGAGTCATGGGAAAGTTAAGTTTGGTAGTTAGATATTTTTTGTCCTATGACGCTAGGCACGAGCCCGGAATTGTTTTTCACATTACTTCAGACTAGACCCAGGGGTTACGGCATTATCACTTAGATAAATCCATTGGTGATTTGTTGGGATTTGAACCCGGGACCCCAGGAACCGGAGTCACGCGCACTAACCACTAGACCAGCTCGCTCCCCCATACACCTAGATAAGCTACTACAAGTGTATAATAATTGACCTCTAGATCTACATTGTGTATATGAGGTCCCCATTACCCTGTGGAGTAGTTATGTTTGGTATTTAGTTACTACATGTATACGAAATATGACTCCTAGATATTTAAATTGTATTTTGAGTTACCACTACCCTGTGAAGTCGTTTATTTTCTAGCTGGTCTAGTGGTTAGAGCGCGGTATTTCGATCCCTTAGGTCCTGGGTTTATAAATCCCATTAAATCACGAATGGATTTTTATCTAAATAATATTGCCACAATCCCTAGCCAAAGTTATAGCTTGAAGTAATGTGAAAAACAATCCCGGGCTAATGCCTAGCGAAAAGAAACCCTGTGATGTGGGAGGGAAGTTTAGTTTGGTAGTGATATTAACTTAAATACCAGGACAAACACCCTTTTTATATTGAAAAAGCTGTAGCAGATTTTCTATTGTAATAGAACACACTTTACAACAACTGCTCTTATTCTTATAGTGAACCACTGTCAAAAGTATATTTTCTTTGTTGATTTCTGATCCTATGATTGTTGATACGTTAATAGTGACATGTTACCACCTGCGATACGTTATATGTGTGTTTGCGCCATGATATGAAGCAACATGTCAAAAGTGAATGACCTTGCGGTTTAGTTTGGTCGGGTACCAAGGGTGAATACAACCGTCATCAGTAATTGACAGCTGCAACCTCTGTCGGGTTTTTACTAAACTACGATAACTTGAAATAAAAAACTACCTCCAAATATCTTGGGAATCCGTTGACTTCTTGTCTCCAATCTCCATCATGCAAACCAAATTTGTTTGAAATATTAATCCAAGACAATGAAAAACGTTGAAAAATTCCATGATGCCGCTACGAATTGTTCTGCAAGAACCGATTCATGAATCCCATAGAAACAGACCATACATTCAGCATAATTTATAGGCCTAAACCAAACCATCGATATATAAAAATGCCTAAACCAGGTCCAAGTGTTAAAATCTGACGTTTCTTAAACCGAATTCATTTCAAATCCAAGACTAGGAAAACTTAGACAAATGTCCTGGCGGTGTTATAGGATCTGCACTACAAAGGACAATAGCGGTGAAGAAGCCAATGTCCCCGTGACGTGAGTGTTCTGCTAGTAGACCTAGTAGACTGACCGAGGCCACACAGAATGACATCAGGCTTCTGCAGATCTAGCAGAGATTATGGTTGGCATTATCATAATTTCTTGATAGTGGGATAGCTTTCAAAATAAGATAGCATCAAAATAAGCAAATATATTTTATTTTGCCGAGGCTATAGATAATCGATCCTTTGAAATTATAATGAGACAACTGCTATGTACTCAAGAGTACGTACATCCTGGGGTGGCGGAATTGTGCCCCCCTGGAATTGTACCCCCCTGGAATTGTATCCCCTCTGGAATTGTACTCTGGAATTTACCCCCTCGTAAAAATTTGATATTTATATGCACGAGCGGCTTGATCAAATATGATTAGATCCAATCCAAATTTGATTAAATAACTGGACGGAACGGAATAGTACCTCCATTGAATGGTTTTAAAATAAATAGCAAATCCCTTTGGCATTACGATACATATTAATCAGAAACTAACTATTCATATTTAGTAAAAAACGTGTTAATCTCTAGATACATTTTATAAACTGATAAATTCGTAGCTTACACGATACAATCGTGTGATACATACAATTAAGTAATTATTAAAAATGAATATGCATCATTTTTTACTACAAATTTGTAAGTACAAAACAGCGTAAAAAATATTATTGTTTATAGGACAAGAAATACCTAATAAAAAACAAATAAATTGATTTGTCCATAGATCATATTCAGACCTATCTATCCAATCTACAGTGTTCTTTAGGTACAAGTGCAAAAATCTTGTTAAATCGAGACAAGTATTTTAAACCCTTTTATGGTGTATTCCGGTAAATCCAAAGGCTACCTACACTAGAATGGAACTAAATTAGATAAACAGATCGAGAAAAACCTACTAATTTTTTAGTGGAAAAAGTATCCACTCATGTTTCTTTGTAATAAACTACTAGAACAAAACAAAATAGTAAAATTACGTTAAGAGTGTGTATGATTTAAATAAACATTTTAAAGAATGGTTTCTCTCAAAAATCTAAATAATATTTATAAAGATGTTTACGTTATTGCTGGAATTGCCATTGACAAAACTTCCCTTACGATTTTAACTCTCTTCAAGCAGAGATGTTTTGACGGTATTCTGAAAGGTGGCTCAGAAACCCTTCACCTCTTTTCCTTCAGGTGTTGTTATTTTTTACAAAGGCCAACAACCTTGTTGTATGCCAAGTGCAGTGAGCCTTATAGGAGACTGACCTTTTACAATGGACAACACAATACAAGGATTAGGACTATTCCTTCCTTCCGAGGTGTCCTCGACCCCTGCTTCCTCCTAGCGCAGGGCGGAAGCTACCACAGTCGCTGTAGGCCTAACCTTTCATATAGCAAGCGTGATGGCGGTTTGGTATAGGATAGAGGTATAGGGGGACCATACCTTCCTAAAGAATTTATGGGACTTCATATTTAAAGGTTCAAAATCAAAATTAGAAGAAATTCATGTGGTCAGTTTGTTATCTGTTATACAAGCGAAAGTGAGGTCACGTCGACGAAATGAAGCAGAGCCTTTACATGTTTTAATTTCAGGGTGTTTACATTTTAAATCAATTCACCAGAAGATTTTTGACAAGCCTTCGGATCACCAATAAATATCAAAATTGTGTTGGGTTTAGTTTCCGAGTTTTACTTTATCCCGTGCTAAGACGTGTAAATAGTTATTAAACATTTTTTTATACACTTAAATTAGGGTGGGTACAGCAAACAAAAAATTTAAACGAAATAAATAAAAGGAATAACTTGAATAATTTATAATACATTTTGAATAGGTAATGTAAATATATATTGTAGTGGTTATTTAAATTGCTCCGTGGGCAGTCGTCTTCTGCTAAGGAACGCTATTTACTACAAAATGAAAAAAAAAACATTAAATTCCACACAACCGACAAATGTTTCTCCACAACATTTAACAGCATGTAAAAATATGTATCTTGTCCCAAGTATCTATCACAATCTTAAATTATTGTACGAGTAAAAATGGCGTTTGACGTCAAAATAAATAAATAAAACACATAAATAAAACAGAAGTAAAAATTAAACGCGTTTCAAGGAGGCTAGACTAATTCAAGTTCGCGTCTTAAAGATGACCTGTTCTATTTTATTTTTATTTTTTATGTATAAAGGTTTTTATGATTAAATTAAGGTTGATGCTTCACATTAATACACCTTTTCATTTTTTTTTAACTAGTGATTGGGTGAAAAACGTAAAAACTCCCAAATAACCACATTGAGATTTTTTTAAGATTAGGGCGGATTTCTGTAAATTTACTATGATTTAACTAATCTTTAATGTTTTAGGTACTTCCTCTCCTCAGGACAGAACCAGATTCTATAACCATAAATGTCATGAATTTGTAAAAAAAATAATAATTGTGGTGGAAAGTAATTGAAATTCATATAACTTTCATTTAAGCTTTTATGAAAAAAAATTTAAATCAAATAAAAGGAAATGTATTAATGTGTCATACAGTGTTATTATAAATACTACCGATTCCCCGAGTGTGTAGCGTGTGCTACTCCCAGACCCTACACAAATATGCTATCAAGGGAAGCTTATCTGACCTGAGGTCACAGATTCGTCACGTTACAGTGATTTATCACAGGTTACCACTCGGAGCGGCCCGGGGGTATCTGCTACCCGTGAGTAATCGGTTCCATGATAACTGTTGCCGCCAGCGATAAGCTGGTTCAAATATTAATAGCCTCATAACCGATTTCTGTCTTAGTGTTATGGGCTTTTGAAAAACTATTAGATTGTAAATGTGAGGGATCGAGTCAATTTGTTGCTGTAAATCAGATAAGTTTGGCTCGATGAAATGTTAACGAATTATTTGGGTGTTTTAGTAATTGAGTAATAAGAATGGTAAATAGTTTAAGATTTACAGCACCGTGGGGATTTGAAATGTTGATCAGATTTATGATTTGTCTGGGTTTCAAATAGAATCTCTAAATAAATTCACCTGTGCAGGACTAGGTTTGATTAGATTTGTTACTTAGGTTAACTATACATGGATATAAGTTGAGTTACAAAATCATTAGGCATTAACAGTCCTTTAAGCATTGAAGCTTGTATAATACATGTATGCCTGAATACAGTACATATAGATTATACATTACGATATTCTGGACAACTACCGTAGATATTGTGGTATAGCTCGACTTCTGAGTTTTAAGTAAAATTAAACAATTTATATATTCAATAAACATTATGCCTAAACTGATTTTAATAATTACTGATTACTGTAATTTGATTGCGTAATATTTGAGGAGTACAAAACATCGTGTCCATAAGTTTGATTTTCTTACCCTATTGATTACATTCAGAACTATATTCTGTTATATAGTTTTTGGTTATCCGCCACTCAGCCTTACGGTCGGATTATCGAGTAGACGTATATAATACATTGATCTCTCAGCATGTTGTAGGGTAGGTCAGGCTACATGTAGGTTTATAGAGCATGCCGACATGTCTAGTTGGATTATCATGTAGACGTGTATACATTGATCACTCAGCATGTTGTATGGTAGGTCAGGCTACATGTAGGTTTATAGAGCATGCCGACATGTCTAGTTGGATTATCATGTAGACGTGTATACATTGATCACTCAGCATGTTGTAGGGTAGGTCAGGCTACATGTAGGTTTATAGAGCATGCCGACATGTCTAGTTGGATTATCATGTAGACGTGTATACATTGATCTCTCAGCATGTTGTATGGTAGGTCAGGCTACATGTAGGTTTATAGAGCATGCCGACATGTCTAGTTGGATTATCATGTAGACGTGTATACATTGATCACTCAGCATGTTGTATGGTAGGTCAGGCTACATGTAGGTTTATAGAGCATGCCGACATGTCTAGTTGGATTATCATGTAGACGTGTATACATTGATCACTCAGCATGTTGTAGGGTAGGTCAGGCTACATGTAGGTTTATAGAGCATGCTGACATGTCTAGTTGGATTATCGAGTAGACGTGTATACATTGATCACTCAGCATGTTGTAGGGTAGGTCAGGCTACATGTAGGTTTATAGAGCATGCCGACATGTCTAGTTGGATTATCGGGTAGACGTGTATACATTGATCACTCAGCATGTTGTAGGGTAGGTCAGGCTACATGTAGGTTTATAGAGCATGCCGACATGTCTAGTTGGATCGCCTCATCGTGCCACTGAGCAATAACTAAAAATGCGTAATTTTGAGAAATTAATAGAAGAGGAACACGCATCTGTTTATAAATTCGTGGCAGTGTGTAATTATGCAGTAGAATAAATATGTAAGTGGCATTATAGATGGGAGATATTGTATCTGCGATTGTTCTTGGTTCTAAAGCTGTCATTAAGTCAATTTCATGGGTTTGCTCTCTAAACTTACAACATTCTCTGGCAGTTTGCATAATCATAATTTCGCTGAAAGTCTTTATGGCCTTATTATTTATGAAGTTTTTACATGAGGACTGACTTTCTTTGAAAATCACTGTCCACTCATAATTCTTTCGCATAGGAAAATGGTGTTAACTGTTAGTATCTTTGTTTTGACTGGTGTTGTAAATTAAGCGATTTTTTTTGTAACCATTCAAGATTATTTTTCATTAGAACTAATTTATCTTTGTTTTGTTATTAAAAGATGTATTTTTATTTATTATCTTTAATCAATGAAAGGATCCAGTTGAGTCAGTTAACTTTAATTACTATACATTAGTTTTGTTAGAAATAACGAAAAATATTTTTCACCACACTATGGTGTTTTTAGTGGCTGAAAGTTATTTTTTGCTGGTCATGGCAGCTGTCATCGTCATTATGGGGTCAGAGCAGGTTTTTACATCCCTAGGGCCGCAAAATTAACTGTTTGCTTATTTACATAAAACAATAATGCATATGACAAGCTGTATCCATAGCATTGCAATAGACTTGTTTTTTGTCACCGCTGCCTAGCAACTGTTTTGTATTATTTTTGGTCAAATTATTTCTTCACACAACCTTGAAGTTGTAGTTGTGTTGACTGTTATAGTACATTTTTATTCTGGTGAATAGTGGTAATAGGGTATAGTGTGGTGAAAAATAGTGTTCGTACCACGGACCGAAATGGTTTTGCAGCTCTCGATCGTTTTAAGTTCTCGACTTCGTCCAGCAAAACTTCATAAGTTAAACGTTGAATAGTTTAAAAAATATAAATTTACAGCTTCTTATTAAACACTTGACGATTTTTTTACTTGACGTAAACTTTTACTTAATATTCGAGAATTCCATTGAATTGAATTACAGTGGCTACCAAACAAAAATAAAAATAAATCTTAAATTATTTTAATTAAATATTTACACCTATTTCGGTTAAAGTAAAACAAGATACCTACATTAAATATACGGTTGTTACATTTATAACAATAATAACAAATAAAAACTTGTGATGCATTTGAGTAAATGATAAACGTGTGGGTATTTTTTAACAGAACGTTACCCTTATTTTAAGCCTGTTTTTCACAAATAATTCTATTAATTACGTTTTCACATTATTGGGTATGGTAAGTAATAATTAAGTTATAATTCCATCACCTTCCTTCCAAGTCGAGAAGCACCATTAATTTTCCAGGCTTATCACCTCTCCAAATCACCCTCGAAAACAAACGAAATCCGGGTGAATTAAGAGGGGTAACCAGCAATCAAAATAATGAGAACCATTCAGCAAATTGAGTCATACATAAACATCTGGAAATGATATACTCGCTCACGAGTGCTGTTTTAATTAAAAATAACCGTGTTACTAATATAGGACTATACAATCCAATATCTGAGCATTTTCTTTATCTAAGGTTTGGTTAGGTTTTGACATGTTATTTTATCATATATTCATATTTTTGGATATTTTCCAATATCTTATGTACTTTTAGGTTCAGAAAGGCTATAAATTTACTGATGTTTATGTGTGGCGCGGTTAACTGTAGATAGGCAATATAATCTATTATTTAGGTATTTATCTAAGGTATGGTTAGGGGTTTGTAGACTTTTAAATATTATGTGGGTATGTTTATGATTTATAATCTGGAGTATGGTAAGAAAATGTTATATTTGGGTAGGCCTACTTCCTCATAATAACGGCGCAGTTAGAGGCAACAAAATCCAAGAAATATGCTTTTTTATCAACGATGTGGTTAGACGTAAACAAGCTATACAATCCAAGATCATGGCATTGCCTAATATATACTTCGTGGTTATTATTATGCAGAATATTTTATCAACTATATGGGTATTTCCTGATTTCTATCTTCTTTACGATTTGGTTTGGGTAGGCTATAACATTTAATATCTGAGAATTTCTTGATAAATATTGTACGGTGACAGTTAGATATGATATGTATCCAACATCTAGGTATTTTATATCTGCTTTACAGACTGTTAGGGGTTTGTAGACTTTTAAATATTATCTTTTGACAGATTGTAATTAATTACTAATGCCAGGTGGGATATTTACAGGATTTAAAACCCAATATCTCTGTATTTTTATACCTACACCGCACAAATAGGTTGGGACTATAGTTCGGCCGCTTAGAAAGCGACCTCCTCCAGCATTGGTTTAGCATTAGCGCGCAGGTCGTTTTCTAAGCGGCCGAACTATAGTTATATAATCCGAAAATGGATATTTTAAGGCATATTTTGAGCGGAAAGGCTAAAAGTCAACTATCTGAGTATTTCCTGATATCTACAGCCTGACAAGATTCGGACAAGTTATACGCAGTGTTCAAAAAAGGTGGGGACATAATTTAAGTACAGTAGTGATTCCTTGGGTGAAAAGAAGAAGAAAATAAAGAACAAAGCTTTTTCCAAAATCACTTCGTTAACCAGATAACCGCGATTTTGTATGCTTATCTTTGGATTGATTCAACCGATCTTTATGAAACTTGACATGCAAGTTAAAATAGAAGCGATTCGTTTGAGAAAATATATAGATAGTAGCTTAAATAAAAAAAATAAATAAATGCCCGCCATTTCGACATACTGAATTGGATAGTAGTGGAGAACTACCGGTTTAACAGCACTTGGGGCGTTTTTTCCCATAAGAATAACATGGGGATCATTTTTTGGCCACCAAAACCAAAAATCCTGATCTTTGCCTAAATATCCCTATATAATTGTCAAACCTTATTTCTTACTTATTCCCTATAAATATATTCGATATTAAGCTAAAAAAGCTATTTCTTACATTTATTTACCCTTACAAGTGTACATTTAGAGTAGATACAATAGGACAATATGACACCACTTTAGGCACGTTTTCCCCATAAGAATAACATGGTGAGCTTTTTTTGACCACTTTTTTAAAAATCCAGCTCTCGGCCAATACAAGCCTATATTAATGATCAAACACTATTAAAATTTCAAATCCACATCCATTCACAAGTATATTCTCAAAATCATCAACTTGACAGTGCGAGGTTTGTACGCGAACTTGGGCGCGCTCCCGGCTCACGGCGTGGGCATGCTCCGGGCTCTCGCTCCTGACCCATGGTTGGTCTTCTCGTCTCTAGTGGTAGCTCTTGATTAAGTCCTGGGTGGGTGACCTCCTGTTGAAGTAATTTCTAGTTAAATTGTTAAAAATCTTTAATTTCTAGTTAAAAATTTTGAAAATTTCAAAAATTTTGAAATTTTCGAAAAGTCTATAAATAGAAGTGACATCCGGGTGATATTTCATTCTGGACCATGAGGCCCACCTGTCAACACTGCTCCGTGTCGCTCTCCACCAAAAGTAACCTGATTCGCCACTACAAGGTAATTCATAAAATGAAGGTGAAACTGTGCAAAGTTTGCAATTTAATCTGTGATAATAATGTGGCTTTAAAATCACATATATTACAAAGTCACAAGACTTGTAATTTCTGTAAAACGAATGTTGTTGGACATTTTAAAAGACACGCCAATTCTTGCATAAAATGTCCATATACAATGATTAAATTTGTCGGTGAATCGATTAGAACTGACCTTGAAAGTACTCTGAAGTCTTGTCCTCTGCCGATAAAATGGACTTTAGTTAGGAGAATCAAATTTATAAAATATTCAATGGATCAAAATGGAAAATTAGTTAATGAAAAAGAATGTATTGCAGATTTTAGAAGCCTTACTACCTTAACTATTGAGAAGAGAGATTTAAAACCTCAAATTGAAAATGCACTTTTAAAGATTGATGCGTCGATTCATAAATATCAAGCCCAAGGCAGTGGATGGATATATGACCATACTAAATATTGGCAGTTGCATGTTTATAAGTATAAGCCTTTAACTCCAAAGTCATATATCCCCACACCAAAAAGTATTCAATCAAAACATGCAGTTTTAAATATAAAAAATTCTGATAATAAATGCTTCCTTTGGTCAATTTTAGCAGCTTTATATCCAAGGAACTCTAATGAAAGTGCTAATAGAGTCTCTAATTATGTACCCTATGAAAGTCAGTTGAATATGACAAACATAAAGTATCCTGTGAAAATATCTGATATAGATAAATTTGAAATACAAAATAACATAAGTGTTAATGTATTTGGGGTTGAATATGATAAATTTATATATCCATTAAGAACAACCAAACTAAATAGTAGTACTCATATAGATTTATTATTATTACAAGAAGGTCGTAAATTACATTACTGTTTAATTCGTGATTTTGATAAGTTAATGTTCCACTCTACAAAAGATGACCATAAGAAGCATTTTTGCAAGTTGTGTTTGCAACATTTTTACAGTAATGATATATTAGAACGTCATGCAACATATTGTAAAAACTTTGATGCCCAACGAGTGGAAATGTCTAAACAAGATACATTACAATTTAAAAACTATAAATATCAACTTAAAGCCCCATTTGTGATTTATGCAGATTTTGAATGCTTTATAAACTCTAACAAGCATACTCCATCTGGATTTGCATTTGTTGTCGTGAGAGATTCTAAGATTATTTCTGAAGAGTTATATAGTGGTGCAAACGTTATGGATGTGTTTTTCAAAAGGTTGTTTGAGACTTATGACTTCATTAAACGTCAAATGTCAATATACATTCCCCTTGTAATGACTCCAGAGCAAGAGGTATCTTTCCAAAACTCAACACATTGTCATATTTGTGAAAAGCCCCTATATTTTGATAGGGTACGTGATCATTGTCATTCATCTGGCCGATACCGTGGAGCTGCCCATAATGATTGTAATTTAAACTATAAAATAACAAAGAAAATACCAGTATTCTTCCATAACTTGAAAAATTATGATGGACATTTAATAATGCAACACTTGGGAAAGTTTAATCGTAAATTAAATTGCATAGCCAAGGATATGGAAAAGTACATTTCATTTTCAGTTGATGATTTAGTATTTTTGGATTCCTATAACTTTCTGCCCCTTCCATTATACAAATTAGCTTCAAATTTAAATACATTTAGATTCATAGACAATCCACTACTACAACGTAAAGGCGTATTTCCCTATGAATACATGACGGGACCAGATAAGTTTGCAGAGTCTCTACCTCCAATTGAAAAATTTTACAGTACTCTAACTAAAGAACATATCTCTCCCATTGAATATGAACATGCTAAAAATGTCTGGACCCATTTTAATATAAATAATTTACAAGAATATCATGATTTATATCTTAAAACAGATGTATTGCTACTGGCTGATGTGTTTGAGACATTTAGAGACCTGTGCTTAAAAGATTATAAACTGGACCCCGTACATATGTATTCACTTCCAGGACTAACATGGGAAGCCTGTCTTAGAATGACTGGTATAAAATTACAATTATTTCAAGATATTGACATGCATTTGTTCATAGAAAGTGCGATTAGAGGAGGAGTCAGTATGATTTCCACACGTTATGCTAAAGCCAATAATAGATATATGGGTGAACACTATGACCCCAATCAAGAGAGTGTGTATTTAATATATTTAGACTGTAACTCACTATACTCTACAGCAATGTGTGAGACACTGCCTGTGGATGGATTTCGTTGGACTAATGAGATAGACTACAAATACAATCAAAATGATAAGTTTGGATACATTTTAGAAGTTGATTTAAAATATGATAAAAGCTTACATGATTTACATAATGACTATCCATTAGCACCAGAGAAAATGAATGGCAAATTAATACCAAATTTAAATGACAAAACTAAATATATTTTACATTACAAAGCATTACAAAAATATGAGGAATTAGGTTTGGTTGCTACAAAATACCACAGAATTTTAAAATTTAGACAGTCTAAATGGCTTGCACCCTATATTAATTTTAATATTGAAAAACGAAAATGGGCTAAAAATGATTTTGAAAAAGACTTTTACAAATTGTTAAATAATAGTCTCTTTGGTCGAACAATTATGAATCAACGAAAGTTTCGTGACATTTATCTCAAGGATGAGTCACTATTAACAAAATATGTCACTAATCCAAGGTTTGACTGTAGCAAAAAGTTCGATAACAATTTACATGCTATACATTTAAATAAATTAGTTGTAAAGTTTAATAAACCTATATATTTAGGAATGACAATTTTGGATATCAGTAAAGTAATAATGTATGATTTCCACTATAATTATATGTCAAAATTTAAGAACAAAAGATTTCTTATGACAGATACAGATTCTTTAATGTATTCTATAGTTACAGAGGACTTTTACAAGGAAATAGAATGTGACTTGCACTTTTTTGATACCTCTGGATATAGTAAAGACCATTTCTTATACTCTGATAAAAATAAAAAAGTCACTGGCAAGTTTAAAGACGAATTAGATGGTCATATTATGTATGAATATTGTGGTTTAAGACCAAAACTATATTCTTATATTCCTCTAAAATGGTTATATGAAGAAGACAAGCAAGCTTTAGAGGTGAAGAAAGCTAAAGGAGCTGATGGTGCTACAGTTAAACATCTCCTTAGACATCAACATTATTTGAACTGTCTTGCAACTGGGCAAGATTACTATGAGAATGTGACAAGAATTAAATCTACAAATCATCATCTTCAAACCTTAACCATGAACAAGAAAGTACTATCGTTTGACGATGACAAGAGGTTTATTCTGGAAGATGGCATCAATACTCTTGCGCTTGGTCACTATAAAATTGATCAAACATAGCCAGGACTGCCAAGACATAGAACCCAGGATTAATTGTATATATAAACCTGTAGAATATAGAATAATGAATAAATGTAAATGTTAAAACTTCAGTCTTTTATTTATTTACCCTTACCACCCTTTTAGTCGTTATAAAATTGATCAAAAATAAATCAATATCTATATTATATACAGCTATATTTCGTTTTATCCCTGCATTGGTGACAGCGATTGTTTTAAATTGGTCAAATGACAAGTCATTACCAACATGATTGTTATACGTGTTTTAAATTTAAATCGCTCTGTTTGGATATTATTCGAAAATTTATGTTATCATGATACAATCACAGTTCAGTCTCAATTGCACCCGTAACTTATCAATCAACCTGCAAATCAATTGGTTGCAGTCAGTTTTCCAACTCTTTATTTACTGATGTTACATTTAATTTTTTTAATTAAAAAGGAAAATTCTATCAAATGTTCGTCGTCCATTTTTGTTGATTATATACAAACACTCACGTTGTCATCAAGCAGGTGTTTAAGAAATCCAAAAATATCGTTGAAAAGAAACCAGCTGTTGTGTTTGACAACATAAAAGTCGATTCACACATAACACATCACAGTTCAATCACATCAGTCACGACACAGTGTATACAACAACTGACTGTGACTGTGATGTGAATTTCTGTGTACTTCTTCACACAAATTTTACACAAATTTCACACAATTTTCACACATTTCACACAAATATCATGATATTTGTGTGAAATGTGTGAAAATTGTGTGAAATTTGTGTAAAATTTGTGTGAAGAAGTACACAGAAATTCACATCACAGTCACAGTCAGTTGTTGTATACACTGTGTCGTGACTGATGTGATTGAACTGTGATGTGTTATGTGTGAATCGACTTTTATGTTGTCAAACACAACAGCTGGTTTCTTTTCAACGATATTTTTGGATTTCTTAAACACCTGCTTGATGACAACGTGAGTGTTTGTATATAATCAACAAAAATGGACGACGAACATTTGATAGAATTTTCCTTTTTAATTAAAAAAATTAAATGTAACATCAGTAAATAAAGAGTTGGAAAACTGACTGCAACCAATTGATTTGCAGGTTGATTGATAAGTTACGGGTGCAATTGAGACTGAACTGTGATTGTATCATGATAACATAAATTTTCGAATAATATCCAAACAGAGCGATTTAAATTTAAAACACGTATAACAATCATGTTGGTAATGACTTGTCATTTGACCAATTTAAAACAATCGCTGTCACCAATGCAGGGATAAAACGAAATATAGCTGTATATAATATAGATATTGATTTATTTTTGATCAATTTTATAACGACTAAAAGGGTGGTAAGGGTAAATAAATAAAAGACTGAAGTTTTAACATTTACATTTATTCATTATTCTATATTCTACAGGTTTATATATACAATTAATCCTGGGTTCTATGTCTTGGCAGTCCTGGCTATGTTTGATCAATTTTATAGTGACCAAGCGCAAGAGTATTGATGCCATCTTCCAGAATAAACCTCTTGTCATCGTCAAACGATAGTACTTTCTTGTTCATGGTTAAGGTTTGAAGATGATGATTTGTAGATTTAATTCTTGTCACATTCTCATAGTAATCTTGCCCAGTTGCAAGACAGTTCAAATAATGTTGATGTCTAAGGAGATGTTTAACTGTAGCACCATCAGCTCCTTTAGCTTTCTTCACCTCTAAAGCTTGCTTGTCTTCTTCATATAACCATTTTAGAGGAATATAAGAATATAGTTTTGGTCTTAAACCACAATATTCATACATAATATGACCATCTAATTCGTCTTTAAACTTGCCAGTGACTTTTTTATTTTTATCAGAGTATAAGAAATGGTCTTTACTATATCCAGAGGTATCAAAAAAGTGCAAGTCACATTCTATTTCCTTGTAAAAGTCCTCTGTAACTATAGAATACATTAAAGAATCTGTATCTGTCATAAGAAATCTTTTGTTCTTAAATTTTGACATATAATTATAGTGGAAATCATACATTATTACTTTACTGATATCCAAAATTGTCATTCCTAAATATATAGGTTTATTAAACTTTACAACTAATTTATTTAAATGTATAGCATGTAAATTGTTATCGAACTTTTTGCTACAGTCAAACCTTGGATTAGTGACATATTTTGTTAATAGTGACTCATCCTTGAGATAAATGTCACGAAACTTTCGTTGATTCATAATTGTTCGACCAAAGAGACTATTATTTAACAATTTGTAAAAGTCTTTTTCAAAATCATTTTTAGCCCATTTTCGTTTTTCAATATTAAAATTAATATAGGGTGCAAGCCATTTAGACTGTCTAAATTTTAAAATTCTGTGGTATTTTGTAGCAACCAAACCTAATTCCTCATATTTTTGTAATGCTTTGTAATGTAAAATATATTTAGTTTTGTCATTTAAATTTGGTATTAATTTGCCATTCATTTTCTCTGGTGCTAATGGATAGTCATTATGTAAATCATGTAAGCTTTTATCATATTTTAAATCAACTTCTAAAATGTATCCAAACTTATCATTTTGATTGTATTTGTAGTCTATCTCATTAGTCCAACGAAATCCATCCACAGGCAGTGTCTCACACATTGCTGTAGAGTATAGTGAGTTACAGTCTAAATATATTAAATACACACTCTCTTGATTGGGGTCATAGTGTTCACCCATATATCTATTATTGGCTTTAGCATAACGTGTGGAAATCATACTGACTCCTCCTCTAATCGCACTTTCTATGAACAAATGCATGTCAATATCTTGAAATAATTGTAATTTTATACCAGTCATTCTAAGACAGGCTTCCCATGTTAGTCCTGGAAGTGAATACATATGTACGGGGTCCAGTTTATAATCTTTTAAGCACAGGTCTCTAAATGTCTCAAACACATCAGCCAGTAGCAATACATCTGTTTTAAGATATAAATCATGATATTCTTGTAAATTATTTATATTAAAATGGGTCCAGACATTTTTAGCATGTTCATATTCAATGGGAGAGATATGTTCTTTAGTTAGAGTACTGTAAAATTTTTCAATTGGAGGTAGAGACTCTGCAAACTTATCTGGTCCCGTCATGTATTCATAGGGAAATACGCCTTTACGTTGTAGTAGTGGATTGTCTATGAATCTAAATGTATTTAAATTTGAAGCTAATTTGTATAATGGAAGGGGCAGAAAGTTATAGGAATCCAAAAATACTAAATCATCAACTGAAAATGAAATGTACTTTTCCATATCCTTGGCTATGCAATTTAATTTACGATTAAACTTTCCCAAGTGTTGCATTATTAAATGTCCATCATAATTTTTCAAGTTATGGAAGAATACTGGTATTTTCTTTGTTATTTTATAGTTTAAATTACAATCATTATGGGCAGCTCCACGGTATCGGCCAGATGAATGACAATGATCACGTACCCTATCAAAATATAGGGGCTTTTCACAAATATGACAATGTGTTGAGTTTTGGAAAGATACCTCTTGCTCTGGAGTCATTACAAGGGGAATGTATATTGACATTTGACGTTTAATGAAGTCATAAGTCTCAAACAACCTTTTGAAAAACACATCCATAACGTTTGCACCACTATATAACTCTTCAGAAATAATCTTAGAATCTCTCACGACAACAAATGCAAATCCAGATGGAGTATGCTTGTTAGAGTTTATAAAGCATTCAAAATCTGCATAAATCACAAATGGGGCTTTAAGTTGATATTTATAGTTTTTAAATTGTAATGTATCTTGTTTAGACATTTCCACTCGTTGGGCATCAAAGTTTTTACAATATGTTGCATGACGTTCTAATATATCATTACTGTAAAAATGTTGCAAACACAACTTGCAAAAATGCTTCTTATGGTCATCTTTTGTAGAGTGGAACATTAACTTATCAAAATCACGAATTAAACAGTAATGTAATTTACGACCTTCTTGTAATAATAATAAATCTATATGAGTACTACTATTTAGTTTGGTTGTTCTTAATGGATATATAAATTTATCATATTCAACCCCAAATACATTAACACTTATGTTATTTTGTATTTCAAATTTATCTATATCAGATATTTTCACAGGATACTTTATGTTTGTCATATTCAACTGACTTTCATAGGGTACATAATTAGAGACTCTATTAGCACTTTCATTAGAGTTCCTTGGATATAAAGCTGCTAAAATTGACCAAAGGAAGCATTTATTATCAGAATTTTTTATATTTAAAACTGCATGTTTTGATTGAATACTTTTTGGTGTGGGGATATATGACTTTGGAGTTAAAGGCTTATACTTATAAACATGCAACTGCCAATATTTAGTATGGTCATATATCCATCCACTGCCTTGGGCTTGATATTTATGAATCGACGCATCAATCTTTAAAAGTGCATTTTCAATTTGAGGTTTTAAATCTCTCTTCTCAATAGTTAAGGTAGTAAGGCTTCTAAAATCTGCAATACATTCTTTTTCATTAACTAATTTTCCATTTTGATCCATTGAATATTTTATAAATTTGATTCTCCTAACTAAAGTCCATTTTATCGGCAGAGGACAAGACTTCAGAGTACTTTCAAGGTCAGTTCTAATCGATTCACCGACAAATTTAATCATTGTATATGGACATTTTATGCAAGAATTGGCGTGTCTTTTAAAATGTCCAACAACATTCGTTTTACAGAAATTACAAGTCTTGTGACTTTGTAATATATGTGATTTTAAAGCCACATTATTATCACAGATTAAATTGCAAACTTTGCACAGTTTCACCTTCATTTTATGAATTACCTTGTAGTGGCGAATCAGGTTACTTTTGGTGGAGAGCGACACGGAGCAGTGTTGACAGGTGGGCCTCATGGTCCAGAATGAAATATCACCCGGATGTCACTTCTATTTATAGACTTTTCGAAAATTTCAAAATTTTTGAAATTTTCAAAATTTTTAACTAGAAATTAAAGATTTTTAACAATTTAACTAGAAATTACTTCAACAGGAGGTCACCCACCCAGGACTTAATCAAGAGCTACCACTAGAGACGAGAAGACCAACCATGGGTCAGGAGCGAGAGCCCGGAGCATGCCCACGCCGTGAGCCGGGAGCGCGCCCAAGTTCGCGTACAAACCTCACACTGTCAAGTTGATGATTTTGAGAATATACTTGTGAATGGATGTGGATTTGAAATTTTAATAGTGTTTGAACATTAATATAGGCTTGTATTGGCCGAGAGCTGGATTTTTAAAAAAGTGGTCAAAAAAAGCTCACCATGTTATTCTTATGGGGAAAACGTGCCTAAAGTGGTGTCATATTGTCCTATTGTATCTACTCTAAATGTACACTTGTAAGGGTAAATAAATGTAAGAAATAGCTTTTTTAGCTTAATATCGAATATATTTATAGGGAATAAGTAAGAAATAAGGTTTGACAATTATATAGGGATATTTAGGCAAAGATCAGGATTTTTGGTTTTGGTGGCCAAAAAATGATCCCCATGTTATTCTTATGGGAAAAAACGCCCCAAGTGCTGTTAAACCGGTAGTTCTCCACTACTTTGGATCAAGATTACATTTTTTCTCTCATGAGTCGGTTATATTGTAATATACATACCAAGTTTCACAAAGATCGGTTGAACCAATCCAAAGATAGCATGTTTATGTAAAAAATATAAAATGGCTGATATCTGGTTAACGAAGCGATTTTGTTAAAAATGCTATTCTTGATTTCATATTTTTTTACCCAAGGAATCACTACGTAAATTATGTCGCCACCTTTTTTTGAACGCCCTGTATAACGGAATATCTGGGTCGTTCCTACGGTTGGGTTTAGGCAGGGAATTTAATCCAATCTACAGTACGATTAAGTTTTGAAAAGATGAATAATCGTACATCTGATTATTTCCTTTCCAAGGTTGGAATATATGTATCCAGTTACGGGTATTTGCTCTCTAATTCACCCGATGAAGCTTTGAACTGGCTACTTTTTCTAATTATCTAGGGACTTACCTACTAGGTATACCTACTACAGTAGTGTTATACTATTAGTGCGGTTTGTTTTCACAGGTTATTTTATCCAATATCTAGACATTTCTATATTATAAAAAAGTCATAAAACACCATATTGTGAAATGGTGGTTATATATAAAAAAACCGTCCCAAAAAACATCTAAAAATTAAAGAAAGGGGTGTACCAATAAGAAGTTAACTGTCCTTATCAAAATACAAAAAATGCTATTGGTTCACTTTAGGTGACACACCCTGTATATGTGGTTCTTTTCCTGGCATTCACTCTACGGTTAACTTAGGACTAAGTATACCAAGCATCTGATATTTGGGTAATTTTTATTGTTATCTGCACGGTAAGGATAGCTAGGAATATTATTATCTAATACTGTACTGTATCTGGAAACTTCAATGCGTTTACTATACGGTTAGTTTGAGATTGGTTGTAAACCCCAATATCCGAATATTTCATGGAGTTTTAAGGCAAGGAATTGCTTTAAAAATCCAGTACAGTATCTGGGTATTTCCTGATACCGCGGCGCTACTCTGTACTAGCTACTTGATCAAATATCTGGGTAGTCTACAGTAGTGTAGGTTGAGAAGGACTATACAATCCAATATCTGGGTGTTTAATCTTCCAGCGGTTAATGTTTGGAATACTATTATGATTTGTGGTTAATTGCTGATGCTTATTGTACGGTTAGGTTCGGATGGAGCTATACCGCTCAATATCAGGGTATTTCCTGATATCCACGGCTCTGTCGTTGGTGGTTCCACACGTTACCCAGAACTTGTCTGCCAAGACACATGGTTTCCGTCACTACAGTCGGTCTATCAGCTGCGTTACCACATTAATCATGATTACGTTCCAGCACGCACTCTTTTGTTTACTTGCCGTTTGTCTTTGTGGGAAAACTGCAACCTCAAGTGTATAAAAGCGCTTGTATTTGGGTTGTTTCCTACTCTATGCGCGGGCTTGTTTTAGAAGTTTTTTGTGCACGTGATAATGTTTCTGATATTGAAAGGCTATATTGAGTATGCTACTCATTTTGTTTTACTATCATAGCGGCTTAAAATACACATGCAAATATTGTTCCCGATAAGGCGGTTTTGTTTGAAAACCCCCACTTTATTATACATCGAAACACGTGGATGGGTGTGCATGTTTGGCTTTAGATTTCCGATACAATACAACACACAAAATCCAAATTTGTTGATATTTAATAATAATAATAATAATAATAGTAACAATAATACTTTTCTAATTTTAAAACTAACTCAGAAAACGAGCTGTTTCGTTTGCGTATCCACTAAAACCAAACCAAGATGTTTTATTACTAATTGAGATAGGGATTCACTCTTATGTGCAATTTTACACAAATATAAATGAAAAAATACTTTAGAATTTGATTGGTTTTAAAAGATAAGTATATATATTTTATTTCCTTGTCAAAATTATGGAATGTTGCCGGTTAGGCACTTCGTGAAAAAAGGAAAGATAATTTATCTGCAAGGACGTTTATAAGAAATAATGACAAAGACTGAAAATCTAATGAATACTGTACTACCAATGAATAGTTTTTAAAAATAAATTATAAACTGTGAATTTCAGCTTCACAGACAAAATAATTTATAACTTACCTTATATTCATTATTTTATCAACTAAATATAATAGCAAAGAAATAAATTTTGATTAAATTTTGTTGCGAAATGGTACAGGTTTTTAACCTTGGTATTAAAAAGATGATGTAATAGCCTAAGGTAAAATAAATTATTTATTGTTCGGGATGCTTACCTAATAAAAATAGGTCTCGGAATAAATATTTAAAACGAAAACAAACAGTCTAAAGAAGCATACTAAATGATTAAATATTAACATATGTTAAATATGCGTTATAAATACAATACAATTTAACTCCTCCTGTTGCAGTTCTTTATAAGTTCAATAGGCCTAATGCCTAAATCCTCTTTAAACGTTAATTATATTGTGAATAAATCTGAAATGTGTAAAAAAATTTGATTTAAAATGCAATCAGGCAAATAGTCTAGTCAATGAATGATCCTAAAGTGGGTGTAGAGTGCGTGAACAGGTAACTAAACGATTCCTTCAGAAACTTGTTCAGGGGGCTTAGGATGTTAACATACTAAAAGTCCTGACTCCTAGGGGGTGAGCCAGGGGGAAAAAGGGGGTGGAAGGGGGGGGGTAAAGGTACGTTTTTAGGGGTTTTAGATTATATCTGGAAAATTGTTAGAAAATGTAATCTTCTTGAATTTTATAACTACAACTACACTACACTTTTAAAACTATTTTCAAGATACAATCGAAAAACCCAAAATGCGTACCTTTACCCCCCCCCCCCTTTCACCCCTCCACCACTGGCTCACCCCCTAGGAGTCAGGACTTTTGGTATGTTAACACCCTAAGCCTCCAGAACAAGTTTCTGAAGGAATCGCTTAGTTATCTGCTCACTGCTGCTCACGCACTCTACACCTCATTCCTTGACTGGACTAAATTCAAAACTCGCTTAGTCTGATCGATACGGTATTCTAGAAGTCCACATACTCATTTCACATATTCTTTTTACTGCGTTTCATAAAATTGTTAGATGCCTTCATCATCATTATGGAAACTGCTACAACCGCTCCACGATGTTACCTACTGTCGAGCTCCTAGAATACGACCCAACACAACTACATTGTATTACTCATGCATTGTGCTTATCTGATGATTCGTGCATGTATATTTCACATTTGAATATAAAATGATGCGTCCGTTGTGTTCAACTGGCGCGGAGGATTGGTGCAATTACAACCGCAATCATACGAGCGCATTGGAGAACTGAACGTTCAATCTCGACAATAATCCGAAACTGCGACCATAAAATTGCAGGAAACAGTCGCTCCCACTGAATATTACGAGGTGATGATGTTCCTAGGGTAATTGTGTCTGAACTGAAAAATAACGTAGAATACCGGAGATAACGAAATTTAAATGTTTAAATGACAGCAATTAATCTACGCGATGCAATCAGGCTGCGATATTAACATAGGAAACGCTCCTTGGCCGCAGTGCTACAATTTATACCTTACTAATTACAAGGGTCCCGGTTAATTCTATATCGTGTAATGCATTTAAAGGAAACCACCGCGCTATCAGATGGTCCCTCGCATATAGATTTACACTCTGTAATAATTGTGATTAGATAAATTACAAGCCTACCCCGTGAGGCTTACGTGCAAAACGTCGGTTCTGTTACGATGGAAATCAAAACTGCCTGCGACTGGGGAAACATATGTCGTGGCCCGCCCCTCATTGTGTGCATAACAGCTAACAACCCCCTTCTCGTATTTTAATGTCGCACTTTTTGCGAGAGATTAATTAAATTAACTCCAGACGTTGGTTTGCTATTATTATTCAATGTTAACAGCCCTGACCGCTTCTAATAACTAGTCTACACGGCAAGGCGAGCTGCTGTGTACAATTAACTCAAGTGGACGATGCATTCGCACGCCACACATGGTCTGCTGTACCGTTCATTCATTCATAGTTCAATTGTCACAAGCCTCACAAGTAATTGATAAATAAGTGTTGTCGTGGTGTAGAAATTACAATACATCTGCCAGAAGTCACCTTGATAGCAAGGGGTTGCCCGTTTGTGACGAAATATATATTTTCTTCACCATGTGACCTCTGAAGTACAACGCACAGTGAGAAGACCGAGATGTACCATTTTCTCTGCGCCACCCTGTATAAGCAAATTTGATACTCTTTTAGAATATGCAGCTCATGCGGTCCTTGGTCCTTGGCACATGGAGGCAGCATAATTTCCTCAAGGTTGCTTGAAAGAAGAGTATTTTTAGTTTTTTTTTTGTTTTTTAAATCCAGAACGATTAGGCCTACATAATATTAGTATTTACCAAATAAAAGTTAATGATATGCAATATTCCTTGTGCCAGTCTAGTTAGCCTAAGTAACTAAATATATTTATTGCTAATATGCAGGACCCTTTTAACCACCTGCACACAAATTACTCCGATAGTGTGATTACTGTATTTAAAACTTTTATTAAAACGGTAATTGTGAACTAAATTCTTCTGGATGATTTAACATATGTATTTTCAACCTAAAATGACCGTGTAAAAAGAAAAGTACTTCACACAATCTCACTACGCATCGTATTCCCATAATTTTGCTGGATAAACAATGATTGCAAATGTTACAAAAACAAATAAAACATTCGTTCGTAGTATCATACCACGATTTCAAACTAAATTATAAGATTCCACGTTTAAACCAGTACAGTATCAGTTTACCAAAACGAAATGAAAACATCAAATTACCTCTCACACCATAACTCTACGATATTTACAACAGTTTTCAGTCGGGCGCATACAAGATCGCATGATACCCTCCAAATATACATCATCGCATCATCATTACTGGTATCTTGTATCTGAGTAACGTGCGAGTCAAGATAACGCCATTTGACATCTCTGGCAAGTATGAAATTAAATGTGAGATGTACGATGTTAATGAATAACTCAGACCGAAAATGATATTTATGGCTTCCTCCGCCGAGTACTTTTGCGGGTGTAATTGCCCAAACCAGTTTGCGAAGACGTAAACAGAAGTGGGCGCACTTTGGCTGGCAATTAATATAACTTCTCATGAGCCGCGGTTCACAAATTTATGCAAATGCGATGCGTCTAGTAACAGTATCTCGCTAAACGCTTCCTGAGGCCTCTTTTGGGGTTCCCATGACGAGACGAGTTGTTTAGGATGTTCTGAAATTGATTTCTGTTTAAGGGTTCTTTGTATTTTAAGCTAGTTTTTGAGTAAGATATTATGTTAAGCTTGGAAACAAATATTTTCTTTTTGATCTTTATGGATTAGTTCATAAGATGATTTAAGAATAAGTAAGAAAATTGTATTTTACTGCGGTACACTCTATATCGGTGGTTCAATTACTTAAACTCTGTTGAACATATAGTGCAGTAGAAATAATCTAAAATATAGCTTAAGGTGGAACTAATTGCAACACAAATGATTCTTGCTGTGAATGGTAGGTAGTATGCTTCTAATCAACATACTAAAAATATACATCCGTACTGTGGCGCAAAATACGTTTTTTGGCCGCCATCTTGAAAAAAGTGGCAACATTTTAATATTCGTAAAAATAACTTTTTGGGTATCAAATTATAGGAAATTTAATGCTGAAAAATGTTATAATAGTGGTTATAAGCACTATTTAGAAATACGATCGTAGTACAAAATATCCCCGCCGCAGCAAACCTGAAGACTAAACGAATTACCATTTGTCTTAATTTTCAATTAAATCTAGTAATTCTGTTTTAAACATCTTTGTACAACTAAATCTAGAGTTCTACTGGACCTATTTTATAACCTAATGGGTCATTGGAAAGGAATTCGTGTTGATTTTCAAATAATTATTAAAGTTTGATTTTTTAAGATTTGCTAGGTGAAACCCGTCAACGTCGACAATTAGCTTAGGTACTGTTGACTTTGCAAGTAAGATCTTTTTAACTATAAATCGATGATAGATAACTCCATTTTTAAACAATTTGGGTCGTTTATAATTTAGCAGTGTGCTTTAAGTACGTCCAATCTCAATAATCAATAATTCCAATGGAATCTGGTATTTCACTGAAGATTTTTAGATAAAAACATATAGGATAATGTAACTGCTGGAATACATTTTTGATTAAAGTAAAAATTGAAAAAATCCAATTTAATTGTTTTCGTAGGGTTATACATTTGATAGATTAATGATGACAAATATGTGCTTGCATAGCTTTGAGACCAAAATTATGAAAATCGGTCCGGTAGAAGAGCCGAGCGAACTCGAAAAAAACAAATTTAACTCCCCTAAGTAATGTACAGGGAGGCATAGTTTGTGCATAGCTCAAAATATACGTCAAAATGAGTGCTGACGCTTAATAGCAAATCTATGGTGTGTCTATAGCTTTAGTTTAAAGCCGAATTTACACAATTTAGCAAAACCTGCTATATAACTTTTGCTATATAACATTGCTTTATAACTTTTGCTGTATGAAAAATTTACAAACAATTTTAGTGATTCTGGTGCTCGTGCTATATGTTATACGTAGCACAACCTCATTCGCATTCCGTATCGAAATGTGCGCTGAAGAGACATTGTTCGTGGCAGCTATCGTGGTGATCTTGGAAGTCAGAGAGAGAGAGACAGACAGGAGCGAAGATTTTAGCAAGTTTTAGGTTTGACCGCTTCTTGCTTCGAGAAATAAGTACAGTGTAGCAGATTTATTACGGGACCGTAATGATGATGAATACCCTGACAATCCATAATTAAAACGCTAAATAAGGCAACGGTAACTTCAAAAACGTTTTACGTATGATCACAACGCCGGTTGTCCACGGAACAGTTCAATTAAGTTTATAATATCAATAGCCCCGATAATATCATCCCGATCCTAGGCACTGCCACTTTCCGTTTCCAGTCCTTCCATTGTAAACAAAGATCGCTGAGCAAAACCGTTCAGCGCTACATATAGCAGATGCTAGACGAAAAATATATGTATATCATTGCTACATATGGCAATGTTAGATGTAGCACGTATTTCTTTTGATATTTACCGACGCCTGATGGATAGCACAATTTTAGCTATATATAGCAGGATCTGCTACATATAGCAGTGTTATATAGCAGTTACTTTTTCTACTTCTAGCAAATGTTATATAACATTGCTAGATGTTACACAAATCTGCAATGTAGCAGGTTTAGCTACATAGTGTAAACCCGGCTTAAGGCCAAAATTATGAAAATCGGTCTGGTAGAATAGCTAACCCGACTCGGAAAAGAAAAACCAATTATTTTTATTGATGGCAATAATTGATTTACCAGTATGCATAATCTAACCATACGAAAAATGAGTTGATAATTTAACAGCTTATTGTTATATTGTTATTTAATTAAATTTTCTTTGATTAAATATTGTTGTTAACAATTTGCATTTGTGTTTAAAGTGTGTTTCTTATGACAAATGTGTGATTCTAATGTTATGAGCTTAATATGTACCAAATATTAGTGAGTAAAGTGGTGTATGGATTTCATAACCATTATTTTACTAGAGACCGTTGCATTAATTTAACCACAATGGGCTCTGTTGCTAGTCTATTAAATAAATAACATTAGGTTTAACGAAACGAGTACCAAGGTTTGCTGCTACAAGGACACCAATTAAGTGTGTTTTTAGTAAAATATTAATGGTTTAGTATAAAATAAATAAATCTTCAAAGTTTTATCAAAATATATCCATAAACAAGGGAACTACAACTTTTTACCATATTCTCCATAAGAATAACATGGGTATTTTAAATTTCCAATTTTTTTAATTTTCCCCGTTACCAATAATTGTACAAAACCCCTTTGATATACTTAACTATTTGTTTTTAAGCTCTTTAAAAAGGTCTAGAGAGAAATTGGGAAATTTTACGTTTTAAGGGTCAAAAATGAAAAAAAAACAAATTTTAAAAGTATAAAATAACTTATAAATAAAAACTTTTCAAATGCCACGTTTTTAAACGCACCTTTTTTCGCCCATAGTGCATCACTGTTAACAGTATATTTTAAATTCAACCATTATATTCTTTTCCAGCATGAAATGTTCTATAATTTGATACCAAACCAGATTTTTTAACAATAATTTAAAATTTTACACTTTTTTTAAATGGCGACCAAAAAACCGTATTTTGCGTAACAGTACAAATGTATATTTTTAGTATGTTTTTTATAAGTCTATTACCTACCATTTCTAACTGGAATAATTTCTGTTGCAATTAGTTCCACCTCAAACCCTATTTCTACTGCACTAATACTGTATTTATCTTTTACTATAGATTATAGGCATACTCCCCTTTATATTTATAATTAAAAAAGTAACACTTAACAAGTAAAGACAATTTAAGATTAGTTATTTATAGGTTTATGTCGAATGCGTGTTGTTGTTAATTATTTTTCATTGTAATTTAACAAAATAAAAAAAAATTTCCCGAGTATTTGCATTTTGAGGATATTTTTACTTTTTTTATCGCTGTTAATATGTGTTCTTAAACGGGATAATTGAAATATTTGGCCATGTTATTAATAAAGGTAATATTTTTTAAGATAATCATTACTGTTACAATTACACTTTATAGTAGACTCATTATATTTTCCTAAACTCTAAACTTGTTTTGCTGAGCGTATTATGTTCAACAAGGCTGAAAATCTTCCCAATCGACGTCTTCCTCAATTCATACACATCCACATATCTCTAACTCCACATCCACTTCTACCTTCGTCTTCAACAATATCTCCCTTGGAAGTTAGAGTGTGCCTTCACCTACAACTCCACCCCTAACACTTTACACCACATCCATATCCATATTCTCATTCAACTTCAAATCCAGCGATACCTCCACCTCAGCCTTCACCTACAACTTCACCGATACCTCCACATCCACCTTTGCCATCACATATGACTATACTTCCACCGGAACACCACCTTCAAATCCATATTCACATTCACCTTCAAATCTAACTGTACCTCCACCTCCACCCTTGCCATCACCTATAACTCCGACTATTCTTCCAATTTCGTTTTCACCCACAACTCCACCGCTAACCCTAAATCCACCTCCATACCCATCTTCACCTTCAACTCCACCGATACTTCCACCTCCGATTCATCTGCATCACTACCGATACTTCCAACTCCGATTCATCTGCATCTCTACCGATACTTCCAACTCCGCCTTCACTTACAACTAGTAACTACTGTACACAGATACCTCCACCTTAGCCTACACCCACAACTCCAGCAATACTTACACCTCCGCCTTCACCTAGAATCCCAACGATACTTCCACCTCCGATTCATCTGCATCTCTACTGATACTTCCAACCCCGCCTTCACTTACAACTAGTAACTACTGTACACAGATACCTCCACCTTAGCCTACACCCACAACTCCAGCAATACTTCCACCTCCGATTCATCTGCATCTCTACCGATACTTCCAACTCCGATTCATCTACATCTCTACCGATACTTCCAACTTCGCCTTCACTTACAACTTGTAACTACTGTACACAGATACCTCCACCTTAGCCTAAACCCACAACTTCAGCAATACTTCCACCTTCGATTCATCTGCATCTCTACCGATACTTCCAACTCCGATTCATCTGCATCTCTACCGATACGTCTAACTCCGCCTTCACTTACAATTAGTAACTACTGTACACAGATACCTCCACCTTAGCCTACACCCACAACTCCAGCAATACTTCCACCTCCGCCTTCACCTAGAACCCCAACGATACTTCCATCTCCTATTCATCTGCATCTCTACCGATACTTCCAACTCCGCCTTCACTTACAACTAGTAACTACTGTACACAGATACCTCCACCTTAGCCTACACCCACAACTCCAGCAATACTTACACCTCCGCCTTCACCTAGAATCCCAACGATACTTCCACCTCCGATTCATCTGCATCCCTACCGATACTTCCAACCCCGCCATTACTTACAACTAGTAACTACTGTACACATATACCTACACCTTAGCCTACACCCACAACTCCAGCAATACTTCCACCTCCGCCTTCACCTAGAACCCCAACGATACTTCCACCTCCGATTCATCTGCATCTCTACCGATACTTCCAACCCCGCCTTCACTTACAACTAGTAACTACTGTACACAGATACCTCCACCTTAGCCTACACCCACAACTCCAGCAATACTTCCACCTCCGATTCATCTGCATCTCTACCGATACTTCCACCTCCGATTCATCTGCATCTCTACCGATACTTCCAACTCCGCCTTCACTTACAACTAGTAACTACTGTACACAGATATCTCCATCTTAGCCTACACCCACAACTCCAGCAATACTTCCACCTCCGTCTTCACCTAGAACCCCAACGATACTTCAACCTCCGATTCATCTGCATCTCTACCGATACTTCCAACCTCGCCTTCACTTACAATTATTAACTACTGTACACAGATACCTCCACCTTAGCCTACACCCACAACTCCAGCAATACTTCCACCTCCGCCTTCACCTAGAACCCCAACGATACTTCCATCTCCGATTCATCTGCATATCTACCGATACTTCCAACTCCGCTTTCACTTACAACTACACAGATATTTCCACCTTAGCCTACACCCACAACTCAAACAATCCTTCCAACTCCGCCTTCACTTACAACTAGTAACTACTGTACACAGATACCTCCACCTTAGCCTACACCCACAACTCCAGTAATACTTCCACCTCCGATTCATCTGCATCTCTACCGATACTTCCAACTCCGATTCATCTGCATCTCTACCGATACTTCTAACTCCGCCTCCACTTACAATTAGTAACTACTGTACTCAGATACCTCCACCTTAGCCTACACCCACAACTCCAGCAATACTTCCACCTCCACCTTCACCTAGAACCCCAACGATACTTCCATCTCCGATTCATCTGCATCTCTACCGATACTTCCAACTCCGCTTTCACTTACAACTACACAGATACCTCCACCATCGCCTACACTCACAACTCCAAAATTAATTCCACCTCCGCATTTACCTAAAACCCCACCGATAGCTCCACATCAGCAATCACTTCTGCCGCTACGGTATTGTAATTAAGAAAAAACATATCAATACGTTTATAATGTCAGCATTTACATTAAGTTTACTGTAATTGCATGGTTTAAACTTCCACCTCCGCCTTCAACCACACCACTGCCTTCACAAACAACTCCACAGATACCTACACTTAAAAATAAGAGCATTATTAAATTTGAAATGTGATAGTAAGATAGATTAATTTACTACAGAAACGAGAAACTCGTGTTTTAATCAAGAGTAAATGGGACATTTTTGTTTAAACCGCTCAACTATTAGTATAACATTAAACCTCATATCAGTTTCCAAGCATTACAGCCAGTTTTAATTAGAGCTTTTACTATCAGCTCCAAATCCAATTATACCATTATTTTTATCATACTTTCTCTATAAGCTGCTTACTCGATATCATGGTGGGCCACCAATGGGATGAATCAGACAGAATTTCAAAGCTTAAATAGCTTTTTAAGTGGTAAATACCAGACTTAAGCTAGATTTTGTTTTACCAAGAGCTATTATAGTAGAGCATTGAACAACAGATGCCACAATGTGGTTAATACCTGTAATATTACCAAGCAATTATCCTTTCGTTAGACTACCACGCATTTAAAAAGAAATACATAGTTACGAAAAACTGAATAAAATGTAGAACACCACACATTTACAGTCAGTAATATCACTATTATATTTCCCTGTTCGTGTATGTTCAGTCATATGTGTGTATGCGTTTATGAGTTTATGACGACTCCTCACAACCCCTGGGATGAAGAAGATTAGCAATAACTTGGTGTTAGACTTAGAATAAGGGGTTAGTTTTGATACAAGTACTGTGAAACAAACAATAAGATCACATGGTTGCATTACCATGTCAACCATGAATTCAACATAAAACGTATAACGGAAGAAATTACTTTTCACACGCGCCAAAAGTGACTTATTTTACATAATCGACTTCACCTTAATCGTTTGACTTGAGCTCGTGTCACCAATAGTAAGCCCAAGTGATGAAATACATTTTCAATCCTCTGTCCAATTATACGATTATTCAAACACGCTCATTTCCTTGATCGCCACTCATCGCCGATGTGCGCCACAAGTGCAAGCCAATTATGATATGCAGCAACTCTAGGTAATTATTCAGCCATACTTCATGTTATCGCGATCTACCGGTGATGAAATGATTAACGGACGTCTAGATGCAGACGACGCCGCGCCGCGACGCCGACGCCGACATCAGCACATCAGCGCAGTCGCGTCAGCACGGGCGATTTCCCGTCATTAGCAAAACAATAGCGATTCTACGATACCACCGATGCAGACGATACCGACCATTCCCCATCATACCCTCCATGCATATTTTAATTGGATTAAATCCGCAGTTTCGCAGAAACCCTTTTAAAATGCTAAAGCGTAATTGCTGATATGATGATCATTTTCAGAGGCTACGCGCCAATTTCGCAGTAGGGTCTACCATGAAATCTGATATGATAGTTTGAAAACTATCTGCCACATCTGGCCGCCCACCAAGTTACTGCTGGTATAGTTATAAAGTAATTAATTCGTAACCTCTTTACATTTGTAATGAAATTCTTCTTTAATTAAGGACTGGTATGGTGTTTAGTATGGGAGCGATTTATATAGGATTGTTGTATTTAAGTTGTGTATCAGTATGCATTTTTTGTTGATTCATTTTACCGCCAATAAATCTTTTTATATACCTTGTATTGTGTAGTAAAGTAGACATCTATTTATACGAAAAGGGCAGACACTTTTCTAATCTATTTGATTAGAGTCAAATGAGCCTATTACACATTTTGATACTTCCCAAAATCATCTTTGCCTTGGATTTCGATTCTATTTTGGTTGATGGGGTATCCCATGGTTTATGAGAGAATGGTCCTTGAGGCTTGGCTCCATTAAAGTTAATGATAAATCAGCCATCAACAGCATCACACTATCACAGGCACAATCCTACTAACATTTTTATTCAGTTAATGGCAATACCGGGTAGCCGTCGGGGTGTCTTGGAATGTATGTAATGTAATGGCAATGCCTTTTAAATGTAAATGTAGCGTTACTGTCAACTGTTCTTACAGATCATAGGTACTGTACCTAATAGATTTAGCTGAACAGTAGTTTGCCTCAAAGATAGATAGATACTACGCATCCGAAACGTCGGCCTCTAGTTAAAAAAAAACCCAAAAAACTTCTTTAACGACGTGGTCATCACCCGAAGACTAAGATTTGACCACTTGACTCGTAATAAATTGTTCTCATTCTATATATTTTATCTGTAAAGAATGAACATCAATTTCTTGTGTGTACTGTCTACATTTGTACATGTGATGAACGAACTGCTAAGATTTTTCTTAATTCCCTAACCCTTGTCAGTAGACCATGGGAATATGCAGGAGGCGGAGTTAGAGCCCTAGACATACGTCCAAGCGGACTTTGCTTAGATAAATCCGCAAGATTATCTTCCTGAAGGAATCGGTGATCCCAGTAGCAGCTAATTACGTGTGCAATTACATTAATTACTGCACAAAGTACCTGGTTTGCCTGCATATACTAATTGTCTAAACGGTGACCGTAGTAAATTTAAACCAACATTTTAATTGCTCGACACAATAGTTGGGAGGGACGCGAAGAATCGTTCATTTTGCAAAACAATGAACTTCCGCGGGAAGTCACTCCCTCCAGGTGTAGAATGTAGAAAGTAGTGCGAGCCAGAAGGATTATCTAAGTGGGATATAATAGATACAGTATTATTAATCAGAATGTAAGCAATAATCGAAGTAAGGTTATTTCAAATGCAGTTAACAAACAGAATAGGTAATGATTTAAACTTTGAAACTTGTCACGGTATACTATCAAAAATAGTGATTATGGACTTAATGAAAAGTTGTTTAGCCAAAACAGTTTTCAGTCAACATCTTTCTTCAAAAGATACTATGGTTGTATGCAGTTCCACATCATTCATATTTTTGAAAAAAAACCTTGGAAGTGCAGACAATTGAGGTATTTGCAAGATGTTTGAATAGCCACAGTCACTAATGTAAAGGATGAATCCAGGTCTATTAATGATACCAACCTAATATTTTCAAAAGCCACAGCCACTACGCATGGATTCAATGTAGTTTTGTGCTAAGCACTATAATATTCAGGCAAGATATTAACACACAATATGATTTAATTTTCGAGTTATTCACACAGACACTACCGTCTTCAGTCAAGTCATTAATATTTGCCACACACTCTTTTGTTTTCAGTCCTATTCATTTGCCACAGACACTATCGTCTTCAGTCAAGTCCTTTTTATTTGACACATACACTATCGTCTTCAGTCAAGTCATTTATATTTTCCACAGAAACTACTGTCTTCAGTCAAGTCCTTTACATTTGCCAGGGAGACTACTGTTTTCAGTCAAGTCCTTTACATTTGCCACATAAACTACTGTCTTCAGTCAAGTCCTTTACATTATTGCCACGGACACTATCGTCTTCAGTTAAGTCATTACTATTTGCCACACACACTTTTGTTGTCAGTCATGTCTTTTTAGCGAATTTCCCTATAGGGAAGTAGCTATTACCGTAGGTGGCACGGTAAGACCTAGACCCGGGACCGATTTACTTTTTCATTTTGATGTCCCCAGAGTCCAAAAACACCATTCGTTCAAATTTTTATATATGTATATATATATATATATATATATATATATATATAGACTTATATATATATACGTCCGTGAACGCGATAACTTGAGTAATTTTTGTCCGATTTTGATGAAATTTGGTTTAAAGGTGTAAAGCGGGATAAACTTGAATGAGTTCGCGAACCAGCACGATCGGACCATGGGAACGGGGCTTTACGGGGGGTTTTATGGGGTAAAAATTGGTTTTTCTCACTTTTGACCCTCAAAACACAAAATTTCCCGATTTCTCTTTTAACCTTTTTAAAGAGCTTAAAAAAACAAATAATTTAGTATATAAAAGTATTTTTGTTCAATTATTAGTAATGGAGAAAATTAAAAAAAATTGTAAATTTAAAATTCCCATGTTATTCTTATGGAGAATATTGTCAAATGTTGTAGTTTGCTTGTTTATGGATATATTTTGATCAAACTTGGCAAATTTATTTATTTTGTACTAAGCTATCAATATTTTACTCAAAAACACACTTTATTAGTTTCCTTGTAGCAACAAACCTAGGTACTCGTTAAACCTAATGTTATTAAAATATATTTAACTGAAAATCAATTCAGACAAATGGAAATTCGCTTAGTCGGCAGGTTTGCTGCGGCGGGGGTATTTCAATTGCCATAGACACTTTCTATCGTCTTCAGTTAAGTTCTTCCCACTGACCACAGACGCACTAAAGTTTGGAGTAAACGCACCACGACCGATGGCTACAAAGCCGCGAACAAGACTGCCGAAATTTATTTCGAACATGGCCACTAATTAACGGCAATTAATTTCTCAATAAAGAAAATTTATCAAGTGAGAACATTTTATAATGGTTATGAATGAAAGTCACGTGTTAGTAAACTATAAAGGTGAATGGGAGAGGTTGTAGGAAGAGGTTAATTGTAATGTATCCGGCCTCCAGTGAGTAATGTATGCGAGAATTATAACGTATTTTGTTTAAACCCCATTCATCCGCTGTTTGCGTGCGAATTTTATATAATTATGGAGGCAAGAACGGAAGTGACTCCCGGTCGCGACCATTCATGCAGGCTTGTGCGAGCAGCAACAATTTTAGAAAAATTAACATTTAAAATTACACTTATTAAGAATTTTACCGTAAAACATCAAGTGTAGCCATGAGTCCAAGTAGAAACTATGAGTTTGGTGGATATTTGAGAACAAGCTGATGGATGTTATATTCAATATTCTCTAGTGTTTGACCGGTATTTTGTGGTGAAACCACCCAGATTTCAAAATTTAAAGTAATCAAAATTTAATTCAAGACGTTGTAGCAAAAATATTTTTAAAACTAGAAGATTAAATTTGAAATTGTAGGTTAAAATACGTTTTTAAATATCCCTGTAACATTTAAATACACCAGTTCTACCTTCGAATGGTCAATTACCCTCATAAAGAGTTTTAATACGTTGAGATCAATGACGTCGAATTGGCAGCAGCGAAACTTACGTCGCGTGCCATGATCAACCATGACCGTTGTTGACCACTTTGATCTTTCATTTATGATCATCGACCAAAGCCAGTTGACATTGAATGTATAACATATTCAATAGAACTGGCTACCGGTTTATCATGCGTTTCGGCGTCGGATGGCTACTAGCGACTACTCGACTAACAACAAAGCAGCAATACACCCACTCGGGCCGCAAATAAACGCAGCGACCGTTGGCGAGCGGTAATTCTCCGTAAATTGAGCGTCAAATGCCGCTAGTAGACAGCGACATATCGTACTTCCGTGCCAGCGTCAATTAGAGAAACAGCGACACCTTGGCTCAACCACCGTCATTGTGTGCCGCCGTTGATTTACTAAGTTTTGATTTGCTCACCGGCCATGTGTCACAGGCCAGAATGTTATGTACACCGAGTAAATTGCAGATAAATTCAATTGCGGGAACAATACGATAGAATGTTGGACATGTTCTTATTATAACTAATATATAGAATAGGATGCTTTAGAGTAATTTAGTGAGCTATTACTCTCAATACTTGATAGTTAAGTGATGAGAATCTAAAGATATTTTAAAAGAAACATTGTTGGTATTTTTGTTTTGCTGTTTACGTATTGAATCACAATATTTGCAACCTGCAATTCAACAGTACTTCAACGATATATCTTACTCTTTATCCTTAAAGTAATAATAGCATATCTCACTCTCATGGATGGATGTAGAGAACTTGGATGGTGCTACCATAGAATAAATAAACACCACTTTATATTACTTCATCTATGGTGCTACCAAAGAAGGCACACCTCTCTTTGATGGATGGAGAGAACATGGATGGAGCTATCAAAGGAGGCTGTCACGCCTCTCTTGGATGGATGGAGAGAAGTGGGACGGAGCTATCAAAGGAAGCTGTCACACCTCTCTTGGAATGGATGGAGAGAAGTGGGACGGAGCTATCAAAGGAAGCTTTCAAACCTCTCTTGGATGGATGGAGAAATGTGGGACGGAGCTATCAAAGGAGGCTATCACATCTCTCTTGGATGGATGGAGATAAGTGGGATGGTGCTATCAAAGGAGGCTATCACATCTCTCTTGGATGGATGGAGATAAGTGGGATTGTGCTATCAAAGGAGGCTATCACACTTCTCTTGGATGGATGGAGATAAGTGGGATGGTGCTATCAAAGGAGGCTATCACACCTCTCTTGGATGGATGGAGATAAGTGGGATGGTGCTATCAAAGTAGGCTTTCACGCCTCTCTTGGATGGATGGAGAGAAGTGGGATGGAGCTATCAAAGTAGACTTTCACACCTCTCTTGGATGGATGGAGAGAAGTGGGGCGGAGCTATCAAAGTAGGCTTTCACACCTCTCTTGGATGGATGGAGAGAATTGAGACGGTGCTATCTAAGAATGCACTCTTGGCTCGATGGACAGAAAACAAATGGCACCACCTAAGAAGGTTTAATGACCCATCTATCGGATGGCAGGCAGACAGTAAGTAATGAGTAATATCTCATTGGATGGATAGAGAGATGAAGGACGGTGCTACCTAAAGAGAAAATGACACCTTCCTTGGATGGGTAGAGGGAAGAGGAACTTCTCAAAGGCACTGTTCATGACTAGCTGGACTGAAGGCGGCTAGACAGACGGAAGACGTTTAGACGGCGCGACCTAGGCGGGGGCGTCTACGGAGGGCGATCGAGGTAATGACGCGAACCACGCTGTTCTGTTACATCTCAATTAATTTTCATCACCGCACTTTAGAGAATTATGTAAATGAAATTAATGACGCCTTTGTATTAGCGTGGACGTCCGGTCGAGGCGCGCATGCTCTCATGTAATTGGACTATTCTAGCAACGATTTGCTAGAGTCTTGCGCTACGAGCTCCACTTGGCTATACGGATTATACTAACAAACCAGATTAATTAGCGGGGATACAAGTGAATTAAGTTATTAGGGATTTAGTTAACTAAATTTTGATTGTTAGTTGAATCGTTCCAGATCCTAAAATCAGTTTGGGTAGTTAAATAAAGAACACGCACCATATATTTTGAAACAATTTGTACCAATTAAATACTCAATTAACGATACGGAAATGTTCACTCTTTTTTATTATTAGTCTTTCTGTAAATGAATAATGGTTCAGCGTTTGGGTTGTTATAGTTGTTAAATGTAAATAATCTATTAGTCTTTAAATACTGTGACGAACACTTAGGTACTTATTTTAGGCTGGGTATTAATACACACCTCGTTTTTCGTGTCTAGTTCATGTCCGGTGACACTGATCGCTTGTGTCAACGAAATTTTGTTCCTATTTTTTTTAGGGTTATTATACGACGCCACCATCCCAGTCGAAGTGTAATCTAACCAAAGTTCGACTGATTCATGGACGAGCACTTCATTTTTTCCGCCACCCAGCTTATCTATGTGTATTAATACCCATTTTCACCCAGGACGCCAAACGATAAAGAAAAGCTTAGACCCAAAAAGCCTACAGGATTGAACGGTCTATGATTTCTGGATGAACACTACAACCATCTCTCAAATGTTCCTTCACTCATGAATTCTGAAATGTTAGTAAGGAAGACATTAGTACCAAACCAGGAAATTCAGACAGAAGATAAGCTTACTATCAACAATCTACCAGAATCTAGTTACTACCTCGCTAGGTCTGCGTGCGGACCAGACATCCGCGTCTGATATGGGAGAAACTGTCAAAACGTCTAGATAGCAGTGCCTGGTAGAAATTAATTCAACACTTAAAGGTCTGTTTCGGTGCGTTAAGTGGTGAAGCCGGAAGATCATCCGTCAAAAACAACATAATCTGGCTACAATCAGGACTGACGTGGTGAGCTCGAGTACGCTTGCTACTGTATCTTTATGAATATGGAACATGTACATCTACCATTGCACCTTGCACCGACTGAAATGCGAAAGGCTACTGTGCAATTTGTAACTTGATATCAAATCTCGCTAATAAGACATAGTTTAACAAGACAAGGGTACTGTAATCATGTAGAGGTTTTTATTGCACAAATCCCGATGCTCGATTCACTCGGCTGGCGGTCTTATCTACTTGCAATCGCTGCTTGTAGCTGTCGTGGTTTTTCATTTTTACAGAATTAATGTAAACAGAAATGTAAATGGTTATCTTAGTATTCATTTCAATATTTCTTCGCAAGTTTAGTAAGAATAAACGCTGTTTGTTTGAAAAGACTAATCCTTAAAAAATATAAGTGAAGTGTTCTATTAGTTAAGAAGACTTTTTAGATTGTTGAACTGTAAAAACACGGAAAAATGTCGATAAAATTAAATCAACTCAATATTTGCTTATTTTATTTTATATAGGTACTGAAGTATACATACCATCCCCGCTATCGGCGTATTGATAGACTGGTAATAAAAAATGCGAAATGCGATTTCCTCATTTTAATAAGTAGCCTAATTGTCATCAGTGCACTCTTACGGTGGATTCACTCATCCATATCAGTTGTTATTCCAAAATTGTCTACACCTTTAACATGAAAAGGGCTGTCTATTGCAGTCCATGGTCAAAGGTTTCGGCTTATGTCTGTTCATTTGAGGGTTTTGTCATTATTTGTTTTCATAATTTAAGTGGCAATAATTGCAAGCCTTTTCAAAGACAAAAATATCTACCGTAAGGGAAAAATTATAACTTTTCCAAAATGCTGGTCGTGCATTGACAATGTAACGTTTATTTTCTTTACCTTGATGCTTCCCGATATATTCTAACATCCAGTCGCCGCTACACAGTCCCCGAGCTGTCCAATAGTCACGAACCATTCCCCAGTCTGACGTCTGTCACTATCACTGTCCTCTAAGAGTAACGGGTTTCTAGTTCAGTCCACGTCCAGGTCCAAGCTAGCCATCTCAAAGACAAGTACAAAGAAGCTGCTGACTTTGCGTACACCACCGATCACTTCATAGGATGGTGACACGTCTAGTCTTTTAACCCAAATATGAAAAAATATAAAAAATGAATGTGAATTCGTCACTGACTTAGACCAGCGGTTTCTTTAGCTAGGTTAATTTATTAGAAGTCCGATTATGTAGAACTGCTTTGTACAGTTTCGAATCACCAAAACGCTTTTAACATTTCTCTGGATGGAAGCAATTACCTTCTGATTTAAGTTATTCGTCCAATATTTTAAACCATGATAATATGCAGGTAAATAGATGTTTGGTGTGATTTTAAGTTACTATCCACACGTTTGAAGCCCTTGTCTCTCAAATGTTTGTGCATGAGTACGCTAATGGTTTGGTCAGGGAATTTTTCAAGGTATCTTAGGATTGTTAGCAGAGAATTGCTTACATATTTACTTAGTGTTGAATCGATCGTACCCGTAATAGTTTCTGCATTACCAGTACAAATCATACGAGTCGACATTTCAACAATGCAGAAAACCAATCATAATTGCGTAGCTTAGATTTTGAGCGTTTATAGAATATTTTATAGAAATTTCCATTGGCTTGCACCAGAATGTATAGCACCAAACCTACTCCATATACTGTAGGTCTATATCGTACTAGGAACAGACCTTGCCTACTGTGGGTATATTTATAACATAACGTTACTTGAGCGCAATATATTTGCAAATACTTTTTTTATTTATATCATACTCATAGCTCATGTTAGCCACGTAGTCATTGACAGAGAATACTGCAATGACCACTTAAAATGAAGCAACTTGTTTGCTGAAAGTGAATCATTTCAGAGGACGAAATTGAAACCCACATTAACGATACTTATAATAATTTAAAATGGAATATGAATAAATGTATTAATAGATAAAAGAAACCGGTCCCATACAATACTAGAGAACTGCTATAGCAATATTTATCGTTTACAATGTTTAGTGTAGTACTGTATACAAGATATAATTAAACTAAACAGAAGTGCAAGTTAAAAAGTCTGTAGGATATAAGTAAACCAGTAAACTCTGTTTTTGCTCAATTTATGAAAAGTAAATTAATCTAGATTCATCACTCATAAATAATAAATTTGCTCTCTCACCATATCATTACCTGCCCAAAACTGTGTAGACGTGTTTTTCAAAATCATTAAACACACAAAGAGTATTCCTCGAACCGTATCATAATTTAGTCAACTTTTTATGTAAATGGCTCATGAAATGTTTAAGTTCGGTAATGTAATATGAACTTCCGAGTACAAGTTTTAGATTTCTAGATAGGGAAATGCATTGAGGATGCACGCACCGGTCCGATGCAACTCTCTCATACACACACACGCATGCTCACGCACACAAGCGCACCCTTATAGATGTGATCAGGCGATGTTATATCGTTTAATGGGACACGCCATAATTGCGCCAAATAGGAGACACGGGGACGGAAAATGGCTCAGTTCCGGCGTACGGCAATATACCGCAAATTACGCATAGGTCATGGAAGGTGATCAGGATAAACTACATGGTGCAATCTGTGGGGTGTAGGACCGTAGGCTGCAGCAAAAGGGGTCTCACGATTTTTCGAGTGAGGATTATGGTCGTGGTTACGAAAAAACCACTCCAAGCTAAAGCTCAATTAGGGAACTTGACCTAACAAAATCAGAGTAACCTAGCCTAACCTAACTCATAGCCTGATCCAATGTAACCCTCCCCTAACCTTACCTACCCTAACCTTACCTTAATTAACCTAGCATATGCAACGCTAAACTAGACTAACAGAAAAGGGTAGCTCTCATCTCCCCGTTAAATGATCTTCTCTTGGTTTGTGGTCTGGTGTTCTGGAAATTATTAAGTATGACCTCCCTTAGCCAGAACGTAAGGGTTGACAAGATTTCCTTCGTTAGGATTAAGTGTTAAGGACTAGCCTGAAGTTACGTGAAACATGACCCGCGCTAGTGCCTAGCGTCCTAGGAAAAAAGCATTTAGTAATAATCGTATCACGAGTTTACGATTTCTGCTGAGCAAAACTGAGATATCACTCCTGGGGGAGGGGGGACGTTTATTTAAATTTAATTTCTACTATTACAATAGCCGTAGTGAATTTTATCACAAAGGTAAATTGATACATGGCTATTCATATTTTCTACCTTAAAATATTAAAACTTCTTTTTTTTCAAAGGAACTTTTTATGAAATGATAACTTGTTTTACCAAAAGCTCTTGTCAGGACGCTGGACGTATTAGCAAAATCAGCGAACCTAGGTCTGCCCCTCACTATATAGGCATAGATTAAAGGAGTAGACACTACTTCTATGGTATTAGTAAGATTTATGAACTACCGAAGCAAAAAATTTAGAGTCGAGCCTATCGTTCGTTACCTCATTGAGGTACACAATTATAGGAGCAGGAGTGACGGGTTTTTGATGGATGGCGTGTTTAATGAGATGTAATGTTGCTTTGGTAATTTAAATTAATTTGACGCCCACTTCCAAAATTGATGGCTTAACTTGTAGCACTTAAGGTAATATGGCTTACGATGGCTACAATTGACCCATGTAGTCTATTAATCTAAATTTTGGAACGGAATGGCAACATGATGATCTTAATCGTCCATTATTTGCTAATTATTGAATGAATTTTATAATATTTTGATGGAGTCATCGGGGAAGTACTTAAGAGGAACCGGAACTCTGCTTGACAGCGAGGCTACTTCTTGCAAGTAATATTTTATCAGGGCTGTCATATCCTGCGAGTACATGTTAACGGTTCATAAAGTTACAATAAACATTATTACATAACAATTATTTAGATTTTATTTATGGAAGGGACTTAAGTCTAGGCATAGAAAATTTCAAGTTTTAAGATCAGGTTTCTCTATAAAGGTTGCCTTTCAATGAATTAAATTCAAAAACCACATTTATTTTCATATCAGAAAAAAAAACATAATTCACAAAAATGTAGTCTACAAAATATATTCAAATATTATTGTTGCAGAAAGCCAAAACGCAGGGTTAGAGTTTGTCTGTTCAACTTGTATTGTTACGTGAGGTTCATCGCAAAATAAAGTATATAGCATTGTCCTTAATATGTATACCGGTAGTTATTTGCCACATAGAAAATGTGAGCAAGACTCTAAAGTGCACTTTTAAATCGTGTGATGGACTGGTTCCTCATTGCCATACAATTCATACAAAATACCCCCGCCGCAGAAAACCTGCAGACTAAGCGAATTTCCATTTGACTGATTGGATTTACACTGAAATGTCTACTTAAAAATATAACATTTATTCCCGATTTAAATAGAATTAGTTTAACAAGTACTTAGGTTTGCTGCATCAGGGAGGGTAAAACTGTTTTTTTTTTTTTTTGTAAAATGATAATAGTTAGTAAGAAATAAAAACATTTTCCAAATTTGATCAAAATATGTTCATAAACAAGCAAACTACAACAGTTTACTTATTCTCCATAAGAATAACATGGGAATTTTAAATTTACAATTTTATGGAATTTTCTCTGTAACCATTAGGCGCATAATAACGCTTTAATATACTAAATTATTTGTTTTTTTAAGCTCTACAAAATGGTTTGGAAATAAATTGCTAAATTTTATGTTTTTTGGGTCAAAAATGGGAAAACCCTATTTTTACCCCATAAACCCCCCCGAAAACACCCGTTCCCATGGTCCGATCATGCTGGATCGCGAACTCGTTCGAATAAACGTAGGTTTACACGTTTGTACCAAATCAAAATCGGATCATTTTTGCTCGAGTTATCGTGCTGACGGACACACACATATATATATATGAACTAGTGGCTTGTAGGGACATAAGTCCCTAAAAAGCTCAAATGTAAAACAACTTTTTGCAATACCGGTATTTAAACAAACTCAGAATAACATTATCTATGTGTCAGAATAGGCATCCCTACACCATATCTTTTGTGTAAAAACCAGTTTGTTGTTCTTCTTTGTTTGCTTTTGTTGATGTAATTTTCAATAAATAATTTGAATCACTCCAGTGGTTTAACATGAAAAGGCAGCAAACATATCATTGTTTGTGAATAAATACTGGTTTACTAAGGTAGCTTTGGTCTTGTGGTTAATGAGGATAAATAAAAGCTTCCCTGTTTGGAATTTTAAAAATTCATTGGAGGTTCGCCTTCAGATGAATTGAAGACGCCTGCAATTTCATCTGCAGTAGGCTTATTATACCTACGACGATCCATATTTATCCTGTCTACAAACCTAAGTTCTAATTCACTGTCACCTTCTACAACCATTTCTTCCGAAGCTCTTTTGTAAATTTGTGCAAATGGATTTTCTAATAGAATTTCAGCTAGTTTCGACAATATTTCAGGTTTTAAGTCACTATTTTCTCGACGCCTTTGACGAATTTCTGTTGCTGTTGATGTGTCAATAATGTACAATTGGCCATACACGGGGTCTTCATCATGTTGAGGCAGCAAATCTGAGGTTGACCGATAAATCTGTCCTTGAATTTTGAAACAGTATGGTCATTTTCCTGGAATATCTTTCTTACTGGCTGAAAAATAAGCAAAAGCCATCGCACTGTTGCATTGTCGAATGAATTTATACAGTTGTGGGCTCTCTTCAAACAAACTTTTAAGTTCTACATTAGTTTTTGACTGAGGAAGGTTAATAAGTCCGTTATGGCAACATGTCATAAAATGATTATTCGTTAGTTCTTCTCTAAAATGAAGAGCACTACATTGAATGCACTCTTGGTCCAGTAATCCTGCATCATGAATATTTACATTTCTCTCGTCTACCATGGGTCTCCTAAAAAGGGGTTGTAACATATCTTGATTAATTCGTCATTATCTACTCTTGCTCTCCTACGCGCACTGTCATTCCTATGAACAGTTCCCCGCCTTTGTGGTATTCCCCTGGCGTTCATATTAATTACAGTACTTATAATGAAAAGAATATATATCCAGCAGCCTACATACCAAAACATCTTGAATCCCTGGTGATTTTATGAAAGTATGATCGAATATGATTACTCTACGTTGTATATTCACTGCACTAAAAAAATTTACTTACGAAGGAATGCAAATACACCATTTTAGAACCAATAACATTTATAGGTTATTTTAGTTGTATATATTTACACAACCTTAACCTTAAAATGTGTAGAAATATAAAGAAAACAACATCATTTAAAATAAACTTGAACATATGATTTAAAAATAAAAACAAAACAGAAGTTAGATTTAATTTCGACTCTTTGATTATTTATATAGAATATTTATTCTATGACGTTTATTCCTTTAACACGACAATAACGTAAAAGCATGAAAAAATGAAACTTGAGTATATGATTTAAATATAAACAAAGAATGCAGACGTTTTTCCGACTAATCTTCAATATTTCAGTTTTATTATAGTATACATTTCATAGTTGACTGGCTAAAAGTAAACCAAATGCGTGTATTGATCACTGTTTTCAAATCTGTGGCACAGCTGTTTTAATTTCAAAAGATGTAAACAAATTAAACCCCATGTTGTTTTAATGGGAAAAGTTTTATTCTGTTGCGAATTTATGGTAAAAAAAATAAGAAAAATGAATAGTTTTCCCTCAAAATTCACGTCAAGACCTTTAAAATAAGACCCCTCCCATCCTTCTACGGCCATCCAGTCACTCACAATTTCTTTACAAAAATTTGACTTACGGAATTATATATATAGATTTGAACGGATGGTGTTTTTGGCCTCTAGGAACCTCAAAACGAAAAAAAATCTGTCCCGCGTCCAGGTCTTACTATGAGTACTACGGTAATAGCTTATTCCCTATATGGGAAATTCGCTAAAAATCATTAATTCACAAAACTGGCAGATTTTCCATTTATATTATGTTATTTCTCAAATTTGCTTAAATATTTCTTCCACCCAGAACAATTTTGTTACCTATGTATTAATGATGGCTGGTATATTTGCCTTTTTTGATCGTTTAAAGAATCTCAATTTACGCGAAGTAGCTAATTGATGCATTTACTTAATTTTGCCGCACACTAGTATTCCAACCAAACAGCATGAAACTCTGTGCTTTTTAGGCACATAATACGTGTGAGTTTAAAATATTTTTTGCCTAGGACGCTAGGCACGAGCCCAGAATGGTTTTTTTCATTACTTTAAGCTAGACCTAGGGGTTACGGCATTATCACTTGGATAAAATCCATTAATGATTTGGCGGGATTTGAACCTGGGAACCGGAGTCCCGCGCTCTAACCACTAGACCAGCTCGCTTCCCTTTAAAATAAGTTGGCAACACTTGAAGATACTACGACTTAGATCAGCTGGTGCAGTTGGTTCAACGCTTGGATTAAGGAACGCGGCAGCGTTCCGCCCCGCCAAGTCCCCCAGCGGTACACAGCTGCTGCAGTGTATATATATGTTACACTCAATCTCCGAATTCGGACAATGTCCGAAATTTCTACCCACTCCGCGATGTGGATAGTTTGAAATACCCACGTCGCGAAGTGAGCATTTTATTTCGGACATTGACCGAAACGAAATGCCCAGACCGCGTTGTGGGTAAACTGATTTACTCAAACGCCGAAGTCTAAACCTTCTTCGGCGGTTGAGTAAATCCAAAATACCCACAACGCGATGTGAGCAAAAGTGATTGCCCACGTCGGGTTGTGGGTATTTCTATTTTGCGCAAACGCCGAATAGCCTGAATATGACCTGAATATGAACTACCGTGTACAAAAAAATCTACATGAAATCCACAATCACTAGGTAGGCCTAAAATAAATAAAATTTATGTTTGTGATTATTATTTAATGTACAAATATCATTTTAGAAAATACAAGAAAACTGCAAATTACCGAATAAGAAGAAAAAAACTGAAATTATGTTTTTCCGCTTTACAAAAATAGGAGTAACCTTAAATCGCCGATCATAACACAGTTCTTGTGACATATTACTTTTACTTATTGGCACAAGAGGTGCTGCCATGACATTTAGAATGCATTTTACGTTTAACTTAATACATTTACATGATTTACTCAAACAGTTCTTCTTGCAACCACATCTTATAAAAACCTTGTTTTGATCCGGATGACATCATCGCTTCTTTTCGTACGTTAACTTGGTCATCGGGTAGATCCTCGGGGCAAGGAAATTTATTTAGCGCCACCTGGAATAGGTTTTTCGCAAACTGTTCGTCCAGAATTCCATGTCTTGTGCCAAGAGTGTAGTAATCATTTGTCTTATTTACAACTGCCATTACATTTCTAGGGGCTAGTCGTCCCCGGTCAACAGTAAAGAAAACACAATGCAGGTACAGGTCCGTCCATCCTAATCGCAAATAGTGCAAATAGTGGGGGTAACATGTCTAAACGTAAATTCGGCATTTGCACAAACTAAGAATACCCACAACCCGACGTGGGCAATCCCTCTTGCTCACATCGCGTTGTGGGTATTTTTGATTCGCTCAATCGCCGAAGAACGTTATGACTTTGGCATTTGAGTATATCAATTTACCCACATCGCGGTCTGGGCATTTCACTTCGGCCAATGACCGAATAAAATGCTCACTCCGCGACGTGGGTATTTCACACTATCCACATCGCGGAGTGGGTAGAAATTTCGGACATTGTCCGAATTCGGGGATTGAGTGTAACATATACATGACGTGACAAAGTGGCTTTTTTACTCGTCTATAGCTCTGAAGAAACAAAAGCTATTAAAATAATTGTTCATCCACTGGATAGGGGCAATCATTCTTGGCAAAATAAAAAAAAGAATTTAAAAAAAGGTTGTGTTTGAGCCAAGAAAAACTAGTTTGAAAATTCACAAATTTTCCGTGTTCTCCTTCTTCTCCTTAAATGTTGACGGACCTACAGCCCAAACCACTGGCTCAATTTTAATGTTTTTTATGTTGTTTGAAAGCCCTTAGCGTGTAGATGTGCCTTTTGAGGGTCACAAGTCGGTGCGTTGACCCATAAACCCTTGGCAAGCCCTCAAATACGATTTTGGCCCATTTAAATAACATGGGATTAAAATCAAAACAAAAGAAGGATCAGCTGCGATTAAATCTCAATTAATTTAAAATGTTAGAGAAATTCATAGGATCAGCTGAAAAATTATTTTAAAACTTTTATAAAGTATTTTTTTCAGGTATACCGAATGATTTGAGCTACTTACTATATAAAATTACTTAGAGCAGTGATATTCCCCGATACTTTCCATTGAAAAATGCAGTGTACCGATGGTACACTGGTACAGCAGCTCGTCATTTTTAACAGTTTAATACTACTTATCAAAACATATGAAACCTAGGAACTTGAAACTTAGTACTAGTACTAAGGTTAGTTTTAACATTGTTTCTTCATAATATTGCCAACATTTATTTAACTAAATAAGGTTAGTTTTATGTTTTGATACACTAAAACAAATAAAACAATCGGGAAAATTCGTCTACGTATGTTAAACAAGCAAAAAAGTGAATGTAAAAAGTGATATGTAAATTTAGGATAAAAATGAGTTTTTCAATATTTGTTTTGCCTTATGCTATTTCTAACAAACCTAATCTGTTTGATTACATTTTTACTTCTCTAATAAGGGCTCAATTTACACTAGTCTTTAGATATACGGGTTTAATTATCGGAACACTTATGTAACACCAATTAATGCATTTTATGTGTAGTTGTGCCCTGGTCTATATAAGAGAAAAGAGGATTTTTATTTTAACTGTTAATTTTCTACAAAAATAAATACAATCTAACAAAAAACCACTAAGTGGTAACACTTCCCCCGCCAAGTCAGCAACCCAAAAAAGACAATAAATCACCACTTTTCCGCCAAGTAAAACAATGTAATGTATGTAAGTTTGGCCACTTGGCGGCAGACTTTTGCTTGATCACTTTAAAAAATACCATAAAATTAGTTTCATTGAGCAAGTATCTCTCCCAATAGTACATTGCTAGATGAGAGCTTATTTTACAAAATTTGACCTTATTTGTGTCACATTTCATAAAATCATAATAGTGATGGTTTTATATTTACTGATTACCTCGAAATTATTATACTTAGTTGGACTAATTAATTAGAGAAGTTGATTTGTGAAATTATCCACCAACGTAACTTTAATGAAAAAAAAAAACAAGCAAAAGTCTGCCGCCAAGTTGCCAAACTTACATACATTACATTGTTTTACTTGGCGGAAAAGTGGTGATTTATTGTCTTTTTTGGGTTGCTGACTTGGCGGGGGAAGTGTTACCACTTAGTGGTTTTTTGTTAGATTTAACTTAACCTAAAAAGGTGTTGTATAGTGTTTGAAAGACTATTATATGCTTTATAGTAACTGTAGGAAAAACGATAATGTGTAACGAAAGTGAAAAAAAGCATTTGCTGCACTCGAGAAACTTTTCTTCTTCGAGTAAACATTTCTCTCATGTGCAGCAAAGAGCCACTTCGCACACTAGTTACACAATAGTTGTTGCTACATGGAAAATGAGCAAGGGCCAAAAAGGCACGTAGCTGGAGCAATAAATGATTTTCTCGTTCACCACACCAACATTTACACAACCCACGTTCCCACCACATAGAGATCGCACCTCCCAGGTAGCCAGTGTACGTTTACTCAGCGATATCGCGGCCATAGATCGGTTTAATCCCGGGTAACCACGGGGTAGCCCAGGATATGGCAGCCAACGAGGTATATCCGGCAGACAAATTATAGAAGCGCAAGATTAGCAGTTGAGTAGTTGAGTAGCACCGCAATCAACAATCAACACGCGTTATGCTCGTTGATATTGTGTTATTATCACTCACCGTTTACACTTTAGTGGCGGTCGTGTTGATGGTAGGTGGCTGGCGATGGACGGCAAATCGTTTGCTTTGAAACATTTCGTGGCAGTGAAGTTAACGGATCAAGCATTTTTTGGGTGAGCTAACTTATATGGTATTGATTTATTGGTCGTTTCATACACATTTTAGTTTGTGTCACACAAAGCGACAACCCAAAAATAGGTAATTTTTATTAGTTCCTTTCAGTTTTGGTAACAACATTTAATTTCGATTCTCAAAAGAATTTTTACCTCTGAGTTGTTTATTGACATGCCAGCCATACCCAGAAAAAGACTATGATACAAATTATGTGGTGTCTGTCTGGGCGTTTGTCACGATTATACTAAACCGATATAGCCAAAATGGAGCACAAAGATGGTCTATGTATTTATAAAAGAATGGTATAGGAATGTATACCGTGCATAGCCGAACTGTGCGCTTCAAATTGTTAGCTCTATTACTGTCGCTGTCAAAACGTATCGTTTGTCGGTTAAATTTAAATTTAATTTAACTGTCATAACCTAACCAAACTAACCAAACTTGCTGATAATTAAAAATCGAATGAAGGTTTAATAAAAAAAAAATAGTTCTGTTCATAAAATAAAACTACAAATGCTTAAAATTCATTTTTATAATGTTTAAATTATTGTAAAATTAAACCGTCATTACCTAACCAAACCAACCAAACTTGCTGATAATGAAAAAATCGTACAAAGGTTTACTAATCGAAAAATATTTCTGATCATAAAATTATAAACTCCTTAAACAAAAGATGTACAGTTAAGAAGTAATCGCATTCTAAGCGAAATCTTTGACAAAAAGTTAACGCCTCCGGTGGGATTCAGAATTTTCGATTCCCCACTCCTCCTCCGGTGATCACTACCCTCAGGCCACAAATCAGGGGATTAACCCAAACAAAGATCTGGGACGCTGTCCGTCTCCCAGGCATGTTCACTTGTTCACTCTCCTGAGTTACCCTCAGGTTGAAGTGAACATAGTCCTAAAAAGCCTCAATGAGTTTTAAGCCCACTGGAACTTGACGACAACGTCACTACAATTTGCAGGCTACATGCTTTGGCGCATTAATTATGATATTTTGTTAACAAATAAAAGTGAAAGTAAAGTAGAAATGTCTTATTTCACCTCGACTAAAGGTCCAAAACAATCCACTGGTCGAAAACACGACAAAAAATATGTAATTTACAGATTTTTCTATATTCACCAGCATGGCAACCCTCCTACAGAAAAATATCTTTCCTGCGTTGATTTCCCCCACGATGCATGCTGAGAAAAAAGGTTTTCCAAGAAACATGCTTGCCTATTGATTTTATATCGATGATATGTGTAAAAAATATGTGTTTGAAAAAAAAAAATTGATTCGTTTTATTAACAAAAGTTAATACGAGTTTTAGTTATTTGATCTTTTATTATTGTTACATGAAGAGTGCAAGACAAATACAATGAGAATCAAAATGTTTTCAGGTTTAAGTGCCAGAATGTAGATTTTTCAGAGTATAAGCATTGACTATTTGAAAGGTATAAGTTTAAGGGGGGGGGGGGTAAAAATGTCAAAAATGATGAAGCTGACTGAGTAGCTAGAACGATGAGAATCACTGGTATATTTTGCAAACGATGAGTCATGGTGACAGCACTGGGCCAAGAATCACCTGTTGTATTTGTAGTTGTCTTAACGTTGTGTTATGCATCCTAACCCTAACAAGAGGTTATTTTGGTTATTCGAGATGTGTAATTGATGATGTGATTTTATTTTATCTATTTTATGTGAAATCAATATACTGTACATAGTTTTTTGCTTTACAGTACCCTATGTTGTGCAATTAATTATTTTTTACCCATCAACTTTTAATATGTAAGTTTTTTTTCAACTAAGTAAACTTTTAAGTACGGTAAGCGTAATATTTGAAAATAAAATCGGATGTTACAGTATTTTCGTACATGCATCAGCACCTCAAATAATTTTTATTATTAAGCCCTATAAGTTAGCCTAGCTTGAAATAAAGATATATATTCAAACTAAGAGGTCCAATGAAATATTTTCATGAAATCAAAGGTGGTTGTGTAACTATTTTATACAACAGATTTAAACATCAATATTTTCTCTTGTGTGTCCTCCGTTGCAAAGCACGGGTACATAAGCTAGTAAAATATATATAAGAGAAAAGTTTTAGTCTTAAGAGTATTAGCGAATTTCCCTATAGGGAAGTAGCTATTACCGTAGGTCTCATGGTAAGACCTAGGCCCGGGACCGATTTACTTTTTCATTTTGATGTCCCCAGAGGCCAAAAACACCATTCGTTCAAATTTGTATATATGTATATGTACTGTATATATATCTAATGTGTGTGTCCGTCCGGACGATAACTTGAGTAACTTTTGTCCAATTTTGATGAAATTTGGTTTGAAGGTGTAAGGCAGGATAAACTTGAATGAGTTCGCGAACCAGCATGATCGGACCATGGGAACGGGGCTTAACGGGGGGTTTATGGGGTAAAAATTGGGTTTTCTCATTATTCACACTCAAAACAAAAAATTTCCAATTTCTCTATAGACTTTCTTAAAGAGCTTAAAAAAATAAATAATTCAGTATATCAAAGTGTTTTTGTACGGTTATTGGTTACGAAGAAAACTCAAAAGATTTTAAATTTAAAATTCCCATGTTATTCTTATGGAGAATATTGTAAAATGTTGTAGTTTGCTTATTTATAGATATATTTTGATCAAACTTGGCAAATTTATTGATTTTTTACTAAGCTATAATTATTTTACTTAAAAACACCTTTTTTTGTTTTTTTGTAGCTGCAAACCTAGGTATTTGTTAAAGCTAATGTTACAAATAGATTAATTGAAAATCAATTCAGGCAAATGGAAAATCGCTTAGACGGCAGGTTTGCTGCGGCGGGGGTATTTTTTAAATACAGAAGATCTTGCTTTCTAGAACATAGAGAATTGCAACACAATGTTCAGTGGTGCATTTTAGGGAGAATAAAGGGAAATGCATATTTAGGAACTGTGTTCAAAAGTAACCCTTAATGTAAAACCTTTACTCCTTTTATTAAATTTACTAAAACAATCTAGTGACTTAGTAATTTTTACTGAACTGAACAAGTATGTTTAAGTCTCTTTAATTCCTCCTAGTTCAACTAGACTGAGAATAAGACCATTTAGTACTAAAAATTTATTCAGGAACTAACTTTCTCTGTACATGGACATAGGGCAAACGAAGTTGTCTTAAGCCTTAGTTATAACTCTTTCAACAATGTTGTTAAAAATACTGTAAAATGAATATGTAACTGTCAGCCTCAGGTCAGTAAGTAAGTTGAAATTTTAGTAGTTGAACTTGAAGATAATCATTTTAATTTCACTGATTTGTTTGCCTTTTATAATCAGTTGCACAGCTTCACAGGTTACCTCAACCTCACGTTCATATTCCAATTTTAGGTAACTTGTTTCTCGTATATTCTTCTGCATTTCATTAGTATAAAGATATTTTGAGTAACACCTCAAAATTGTGTTGCATCACAGTGTTTTCTCGAACCCCCCATTAGAACACACACTCTTCACGCTGCGTTAACGTTTTCGAGAACAAGAGAATAAATTTCAAACTGGGCATCTTGCCTCGTGCGAGCGTTAGAAAGCGAATTTGGCTCGATGGAGAAATACTAATAGATAATTCAGAATTTGAGCGGAGCGTGATGACTTGGACAATTAGCTGCGAGGCGCTTCACCTGGCAAACTAATTAGAAGATCAAACACGGACGCACGCGCACGCGCGTACACACACTCACACACACATTCGTGAGAGTGAAGACCTGAGCCATACGTATCAATTTGTTTTTCTACAAAGTTGAGCGCCACAACAGGTTGGCAGCTGGAGTCAATCATAGAGTTTTCTGACAAAAATGTGAAACTCATGCTAAGCAAACATATACAAAATCTTTTCTACCATGTAGTACACACAAAGTTTAAATTGTTTGTCACGGTATTATTTTATTTGCGTTTAGCTACGCCATTGACTGTTATTTTTTTACAAATTTGTAAGAAAACGGTCAATACTCTGGTCCAACACGCCGATCTTATGTTGACCATTTGTTAAACAGCATAGCTATTTTAAAGCCCAATTTTAATAACATCGTGATCCAGACATGATACGCCGGTAATCAGTCCAGCAGCTTTCATATTTGAAGGCGAGCACTATGACCATAACCATTTGGCTACCCAGACAATTTAAAGATAAGGTAAACATACGATCTAGTAGTTCAGGATTTGTTCGACCTTAACAGTATCGACCTAAAAATGCTTTGAGAATCTAAGAAACTATGCACGTATAGAAACGTTATCATTTGTGGTAATTCTAAGCCAAAATTCAGAAAGCCAATATAAATTCTGTATTGAAATTCAAATGATTAAACATCTATCAAAAAATTTTGAAAAATTTGCATTTTATTGTATTTGAGCATTTTTGACAATCAGCATTCCACGCCTTGCAGTAGCATTTCTCTCCAGGAACCAGTTTGTGATCCGCTTATGCCGGACACTAATCCCGTGGTGTGGACAAGCTACAAGACTTATCCAGGTGTATTGTCATTGCCACAGTGCGGTGATGCGGTCGAGGTGTAAACAGGAAGCGGCGGTCTTCAGTTTAGACCGCACCTGCCGCACGCCGCACGCCGCACACGCGCCGGCAAAGTAATTGTCATCAAGAGAATCCTGGGGTTTATGAAATATAAGGGTTCTTATAGTTTATGGTCGTAGAGCTTCAATGCAGATTGAAGTAGAAAACTGTCTATGTAGCCGAGTGGTTACTAATACCATTACTTAACAGCGACCACAGAATTAAAATTAAAATTCTGTGGTCACTGTTACTTAACATTCAACTAACTTTTTCCTACAGTCACCCGACAAAGTTTGCTTCCTTGTACTGTTTATAGTACAGAAAGCTGCTAATTGCTGCATATTTATACTTTGTCGTAGGCCCTACGGTTTATACTTTGGCGCACATCAGGATTCCATCGAAACAACACAAAACATCGTGGTTCTATTATGCACGTAATCCGTGTACGCTTGGAAATAGGTTGGCAACACTTAAAGATAATAATACTATGAACAGCTGATTGACTATCATAACTACGATTTAACCTGTCATTTCGTGTTTATAGTTTCGGTATTTCTGAACTTTCTGGACTTTTCTTTTAAACGTTTTTAAAATATTCCTACGATCTTAATAAACAAGAAAATACATTTAAAGCATTTTTTAGGCACGGAAACGACTTCAAATTACAAAAACATACGGAACTATATCCTCAAGTCGCGGAGCACATTTCTTGCCGAGGAAAAAATAGCGGAGTGATACGGACCGGGTACTACTTTCTCTAGGGCACCTATTTGTGTTGCCAGCTGAGCCTAAAAACGTGTTGTATAGTATTTGAAAGACTTTTACCTTTTACCTCTTCTTTCTTCGCCACAATCCTCAGATCGGGGAGTCGTCAAAATTTCTCCTTCTTCAACTTCTTGGCAGCCTTTCAGCTAGCCCAGTGTAAGTGTGTTCTTGTATGTATTCCTTTGTTGAGTAATATGGTTTGTTTATAAGCTAATTATTTATATTATTTATATGCTAACTAATTATTTATATGCTTTATAGGGACTGTAGGAAAAATATAATGTGTAACACGAGAGCAAAAGGCCTTTGCTGCACTCGAGATCATTCATTGCTCGTAAACATTGCTCTCGTGTGCAGCAAAGTGCCATTTTGCCCACTAGTTACACAAATAACTATTTATCGCAATATCTGTGTGTCTTATTACGTTTGAATAAAACAGAAACAACAAATAATTTTTTCATTGTCTCTGCCAGTGGCATTTTTAAAGAAGGTATTACAACCGCTAGTATGGGAAAGCGGCCGAACCTATTAAACTTATGTGAGTATCAGATCACTCCCGGGTCTCTCGCTATCACTCGAAAAGCATCACGTATTTACCAATACTTGTGATAGATTTTTGTCTGTCTTGATATTCTTCAATTTCCCTGAAACAACGAAACCTGCAAGGCTTTGAATATTTAAAAGCTTTAGTGTTTCGTTGTTGCTGGAGAAATAGAAAACCAGTTCCTTATCAGTCGAGTCTTAGGTAAAGTAATAATTTATGCTGTCACGAAGACGCCAGCTGTGTCAAGGAAGTAGCTGTCATGTTTTGGGCGGAATTCGCTTATTTCGAAGCGACATGTGCATCAACTGGACTTCCGTCTGCAACCCCGAAAAAATGTTCTCAAATGTCAGAAAATTACGTTATTACATTACAAGATATAAACATCACGATCAAGCTTATGGATGGTTAAATAATGTGACTGAATTGGGGTTTACAAGCTATTCACCCCATAAAAAGGTTAAAATTGCTATGTGTCACTTTATTTATCATCAATGGGAACTCCCATCCACTTTCCTAATTGTATAAGAAATCACGTTAATAAGGTAATGGTAGGCCTACTTTGGCCTACAAATCAACTAGCCTATATAGCCTAATCATATTTCTTGTAATTGCGGATGGATTGATATATGTTTACTCTTTGTTAGTTTTATATTTGACCACAGACAATGGTCTTTTATCTGTGATTTGACTAGTCTAGTGACGTACACGAAACTGAGTTTTACGAATAAACTGACAAAAAACGTGGAATTTTGATGTCCTTTAAAAGACTAATTCTTTCTGCCAATTAACAAAATCTTTCCGAATATCTCCCCAATTTCCTCACCCCATTTAATTTTACATTTTCACAGTTTTTAAAGACTAAGTTTGGGAGTAAGAGTAACAGCACTGATAAACCCTATGGGATCAAACACTTTTTGAGCTAGATATAGTATATTACGTTTTGTAACAGCCTGTAAATGCTCACTAATATCTAAAATAACACCAAGAGTGTACCGTTCCTTATTCCATTCCAATCCTACAACTTTGATGACATTGGATTGTAGATCTTGATTGTTGGTTCCCACCTTCTCAAACAAAATGAAAATCAGCCATAATTTCTGTTCCTTTCTCAATAAACCAACTTAACTCTTCTTCCGAATCTGCACTTGTGACACAATTGTTCACATACAGACAAAACAAGTCCTATCTGCAATGTTTCAGCACCTGTAAATCCCGTTTGTCATCCATCCACAGGAATTCTAAATCATTCATGTCATTTTTATGGTTACTTATTTGTAAAAATGCTTGCTTAATGTCTGATATCACTCCAAATGTTCCTGTCAGAAACCTATTAATTACATTTGGTATTTTCTGGATCATATTGGTTTTCGAGACAATCCTTTAAAGAAGGCTTACCATTAATGCTTAACATGTGCTTAAGCATTGAATATGAACCTTACAGGTTTAGTCCTTGAGAATTTTCTAGTAATAATCTTCTTTTGACTTTGTTTTACGGTATCAGTAATACCAAGTGTCTCTAATTTTCAGAACATTGAAATATCCTCAGAAAGATCCCTAAAAGAAAACATACTAACACATGAGTATTGCATTCTGTTTTACTGTTATCAGTTTCCACTGTACTAGATAAGTGACCCATTAATGTCCAGCCTAGAAAGGTTTCCATTGCGACAAGTCCACTATTCAGCTGAACTTTGTTAACTGTCAACAACTTAACCGCAACTTCTGCACCAATTAATACTTCAATTTTTGTATCTGATCCACCTACATCCGAAAGAACGATGTTAACAGCCTCTTCTATTTCCTTAAGTTCTAAAGCTCTCCTAGGGATATTTTCACTTATAAGACGTTTATCTAAAACCTCGAACCTACACTTATAGTCTTTATTTCAATTGGCAATACAGATTTTAAACAGGTTATGTGTAACAACATCCGTCTTAACACCTCCAAAAAGTGAATGAGTTAAACTCTCTTGTTCCTCAGGATACATACCTATTTCAGATGCTGTTGACTCAAGAATATAAGATCTCATCGAACCTGTATCAATCAATACGCTCTACCAGGACGAGTCAAACCTTTATGGATCAGATTGACCCTCAATGTATGCATAAAAATCTGTGATTTTGTTTTTTGTCCTAAGTAAGATAGATCTTTAACCTCATTAACGGTACATTTGTTTGATTTTCTTGCTATCCTTGTTCTTTATTAGACATCAAAGTAGGGTGTTTGCGGTAAAAAATACTACATTTTGAGGACGTCTATAGAATTTGGATGTATGTCCCTGAAATACACATGTAAAACATGCTTTTTATCCAAAACTATCGTCTTTTTTACTAAAATCCATTTTCTTGGCCTGAATGCAATCTGCATTTTTGTAAGCTTCTGAGCAGAATATACAATTAACCTCTTTTGACCTGTCAAGCCAAAATGCTGAAACTATATTGTTTGAGGTATTAGCAACATTACTTGTAGGGCTTACCCTCTTACTCGTACCGTAACCTGTCTTAGCCAAAAAAGATGCTTTCTTCACCTTCGACTTCTGATTTGATGAACTTCCACAATCTCTTCAATGTAACGTTCAATGTAATCGTTTAATTTGCTCTTCTGATTCTGATGATTCTTTATTTTCTCCATCTGAAAACCAACTGCATCTCTGCAAAGCTCTAAGAAGATCGTCTGGTAAGCAGGACTCTACTAAAGGCAACAAAACACAAGCACATTTATCTGTTGTTGCTTCTGAGCTTTCAAGGCTCGTAATTGGCATTCTAATTTGTCATAAAACTGCATCAGAGACAAACTATGTTCTGTGTTTTTCAATACCAAAGCCATCAGCTCCCTAACATTTACTTGTACTAGATATCCATCTACCGTTCCTGTAGAGCCTTAGAATAATTATCTGTGGTTGGTGGAAAACTCTTTTCTACTTCATATGCTCTAGCCCTAGGAATAATACTTTTAACAAGTATTGGAACTTTTCTTTTCTGCAGCGTTTAAGGTCGGTTTAAGGTGGGCTATCTATTGTTTGAGAAGATTACAGAAATGTAGACATTCCTTTGGATCTGCACCAAATTTGATCAATTTAAATTTTATAAGTCTCACTGTGTTCTGCCTACTAAAATACTTTTGTTACCGGTACTTACAGAATCGGTTAGAGAACGAGCTTCATCTTCTATTCTGTTACTTATTCGCAACTTGTATTCATTTATACAAAAGTCTTCTTATATTCATTCTGTTTTGCAAGTTCGGCTTTAATTTCTTCATCAGTACTTTCTTCAAGCATTAGATTGAATACTTCCTTATCAACTTCATCGAACTCTATCTCTTATCTTTGTTCTAATAGTCATAAAGAGCATGCATTAGCTTCATCAAACTCTTCTTGACAAACTTCAATGAACTTCGATACTGTTCTACAAAATGTTGTTCTCAAAGCATTCCGTCTTTTTAACAAGGCATCCATGGTTCAAATAAAACCCATACTTACTAACAGATCAATTAGACTTACTTCCACCAATGCCAACACGTTGGACGCCAACATGCTACAAATAAACTGACGAAAATAAGTAATCAGTGGAAGTAGGTAATTACACTATTTTATTTCAACTATTTTAACCATTGTTTACCTTTTTAAAATTAATAAACATGTGTTTCAATTATTAATAAGCCTGCTAATTACAAATATTAACATTTGGAAACAGCTGGAAGTTTAAAACCAGTAAATAATAAATACTGTATTGTTAAACCAACACAGCATATATAACACAGAGGTTTAAAAATTAGCACGACTTGAACAGATTTTTAGTCTCGTTAAAGAACTTTTCATGAAGCCTAAAACATCATAGGCAAAGTGAGAATATGAGTATATGAGAATAGTCCATCAGATAAAATGTATATAGTAAACACAATTGTACAATATGTGAAAATCAAGGTCCTCTGGGGGTTGCTATGGGATATAGCACCTTCAGGACATCATAGTAACACACAGAAAACAGTCATGCAGTTGTATAATTTAGGTATATAGCATGTAGGTAAAGATTGTAACTCTTGTTTTCTTGTATAATCTAAGTGAGTGAGTAACGTGTAAATTCATGACCAGCAGGGAATACCTATATAGTGAACAAAATGGTACAAGATGTGAACTTTACATAACCTCTGGGGGTTGCGGCATGGGAGATAACGCCTAGACTAAGTGAGTGAGGATGTATCCCGAGTGAGACGTTGGATAGCAGATTGATGGACCCAGATACCCTGGGAACTCGGAACCCTCGCTACCTTCACATACACATCCACATCTCTATCTGGGCCAGGACACGACGTTTTAAAGCCAGAAGTGGTCCGACGAGTCTGAATGGAAGGGCCCACGGCAATAAATTGGTTTATCTTTCTTCGGCCACAAAAAGCTTATTTATGTCTCAAGATTAAGCTAAATTTAGGAAATTCAAAGTGTCATGGGTCGCTTCTTTCGCCTGTGTGAAATATGTGAGGTTTTACAAAACTTGTTACGATGTATTGACTTAGAAGGTTTGGGTGTAGAATATTAATTTAATTTAAAATAATTATATTTAACCCCTAATTAGTTTGGTTTCAACACCACTTATTGGTTGTAGTGGTCACGCCATCAAACATAAATGGCACACTTGTCTTGACCAATGGATATCAAAGTTAACGCCATTAACTTTATATGGCGTTAACTTAATACACGCTATATATATTTATATGGACGTAACATTTTATCAAACATAATTGACTATTTTACGAAGTTAGCAAACAGTATTCAAACTAATGTGTGACAACATGATCAAAAATTTTTTATATTTAAGGTTAAAAAGTTGTGTTTCATACATTTTGTTTTACTTAATAGCTGACTTGTTTTTCCACAGAAAAATCTTTTTTAAATCTAAAATAAAATAATACTTTGTTACACTAACTACAAACTCTTATTAGATTTAGAAATAGGCAAACGTTTCCCAGTTTGTGAACAATCCTCTGTCGGTACCAAAAATCATCTCGTGTAGAAAGTATACTAATCACTCAGGATGTCAGGATTTAGCATTAAACCCCACAATTTCTCTTAAGAACCAACTCAGATAAATCAGTCTATAAAGCAACACTCCTGTAGTAATTTAGAAATTGATACACGTAAGATTCAATAGCGAAACAGTAAAATTAAGTAGCCTAACGTTTTGATAGCATTATTTAAAGACGCTAAACAGAAAAAACAAACTTTCCACGCCATCTACGAAACAGCTGAATTTACCTTACAAGGAGTCTCAGGGTATTAAACAATTTTACCAGAATCCTCGATTACTCTCATAACCATAAACTAAGGAACTATTTTTATTTGTCTCGGATTCTCCACCCGGCGCGGCCGGATATCTAAATCACGTTGAATTTACGATAGTCCACGACGCCAGAGTGAATTTCTTTTTAACCTGACGTAATCTTCGGCTGGATCTGAGGGCCCCGGCTCACATTAAGTGATGAGCAAATATATTATATCAGCCTCCTCGGCTACCTGAATTTTATTTACCTGTTGGGGCGTGGATACAGCCAATTAGAGGCTCAACTCAAACAGAACCCAAGTTGACTTAGCTTTCATTGTTTGAGAAGCAGTTGATTCTCTTGCGGTTTACATTCAACCGTTTAAACACTTCGTCTTTCTGGTTACAAGTTAGTATTTGATACTTAAGTGTAAGTTTTTAGATCGTACATTACCTATAATGTTCATTTTAAAATATGAAATCCACAACCTTATGTTACTTCAAATTTCAACTAAATTTTAATACCTCAATCTAGTAAATAAGTGTATAGTAATGTAAATATAGCTTTTGATCATAACTTTTACTGTGGAATGAAAATGCACGGTTAAACTAATAGATTCATGAAGTATTTGACCCATTCAAACGTTTCTGTAAGCTTCACTAAGACAGCAATTTCCTTTTTGTATTTTAAGCTGAATGGATATAATAGAGTGTGGAGTGGAGTGGATGCACAACTGACTGTTACTGATTGGTGAGCTATTCCGGTCGCCATGATCATTTAATTCAGGGGGTTTTAATAGTACCCTATGTCCCCCCCCCCAAAAAAAAAGAAACAGCATAATTCCATTGTCCATTGAGGGACACAATTAGGGTAGTATTGTCATGAAAATATAAAATATCAATAACTATTAGAGCAAAATATTATAACACAATGTGTCTTAAACAATTAACTGCCAAATTAATAATACTAGAGGTCGTCCAGTGGTCGAGACTCGACCAAAAATATTTAATGTACAGACTTCTTTATTTTCATTCCACACTTTGAATAGAACATGTGATTGGAGTTTCCTTAATTTGTTTTGATTTTCTGTTTATATTTCGTTGTTATTTCGTTACCAGCATGGCAACTCATAATATCCATGTTAAATTTTTCAAAATTTTAAATTCATTTTTTGTGCTTATTTTTGAGCCTATTTTAATTTATAAAGGGATTCTGCACACCTACAGGAAAATAGCTTTCTAACAGTATGCGTAGATTTTCCCTACGATGCACACGAGCTGAGAAAAAAGGTTTTAAAGAAACATGCTTGCCTATTAATATATAGACTAGAGGTCGTCCAGTGGTCGAAACTCGACCAAAAATATGTAATGTACTCGCTTTTCTATTTTCACCCCACACTGTAAATAAAACATGTGATTGGAGTTTCTTCCATTTGTTTTGATTTTCTGTTTATATTTCGTTGTTATTTCGTCACCAGCATGGCAACGCATAAGATCCATGTTAATTTCTCAAATTTTTAAACTCATTTTTTGTGCTTATCTTTGAGCCTATTTAAATTTATATAGGGATTCTGCACACCTACAGGAAAATTGCTTTCTAACGGTATGCGCAGATTTACCCCACGATGCACACAAGCTGAGAAAAAAGGTTTTAAAGAAACATGCTTGCCTATTAATATATAGATAGATAGATAGATTGTATCTAAGGATTTTTTTTTAAATATTTACATGGGAAGGAAACATTAATGCAAATCGTTATCTGCGATCGGAGGAATTCTGTATATTTCGCGGGAACCCATAACTCGGGCTACAATTTGTAGAAGAATCCGCTGCAGATGAAGATACTGTGGTGTGGGCTGAAGCTGGGGCTGATAGTTTATAATTCCATACACAAGTAGGCTCAGTGTTTGGCCCAGTAGCTGATAAGACGCTGGCGACAAGAGACAGCACTCGCCCTATCTGGAGACATCCTGGACAGAGGTAATTAATATTGAGGATAAGTAACAGGATTATCTCGCGGAGCTACTTTATACCGCGTCTAAGTAAAACAATAAACAGTTCTATTAGGTACGTTTCCATCGCCGGTGTTGGATTTCTCCAGTGGTTTTAGAAATGCCACCGTGAAATCATAGGATGGGTATTCAAGTTGTTAAATGCCTTGACACGATTGTTTTGAAAGATAGTTAATCAAACTATCATCTATGTTACATACATATTTATTTTTATCCATATAAAAATTATAAACAAGCTCAACATTATTTTAACGGAGAAAACTATTTAAAAATTCAACACTCTATATTTTAGAACTAATATTGGACTACAACCTTAACTAAAACACTCTAATAACGAACAAAACTTATGTTGCTAAAAATCATCAGGAATTTTTGTCATCTGACAAATCTCGTAATTATGTCATTTGGAAACATGAAAACCCCATTTATTTTGCTTTCATTTGTTCTCACATATTATTTGGAAAAAATAAACATGATCAAAGATGAACCTGCTTGACTTCTTTGGTGTGTTTTTGAATTACTGTAATTCTATTATTAAAAAAATATGTTATCAAAAAGCTTTGCACCATAAGTATAAGACAAAACCTAAATAATATCAGTTTACAAATCATAATCAAAAGTGTTTTCAAAGGAAACCTTGGCGGGAATAAGTTATATAAATTTTTGTCAAACAACGGTCTGAAAGTAATGGACACAAAACAAAAATAGCAAGCAATTTTAACGGTTTGTGTTATCAAAGCAGATTAGCCATCTATATGATATATATGAATGTATTGACTGTGAGCTTTCCTTTGATTTAGCTTATTTTAAACGTAGGCTCCTGTTTTAATGGTGACATCATTTATGTACAACAATTTGCTATTAAAAATAAAGCATGTACTACTGTTACTATTTATAAAAAAACTAGACCATTAAACAATAGTTAAGTAAGTCCTAGTAATGAAATATTTATACTTAAATGTAGATCATCTATCATTCTTTGCCGGAAGAGCTCCTTCGAAGATAAGCCTACTACAAGACCATCCATCCCTGATCATTGATCGACCCGTTTTTTCTCTCCTGGGATGCGATATTTTTTCTGTCATTCTTTTTGTGGCCCTATGGCGACAAAGATATTTGTCTTTGTACCGCCCCCATATATCATCTGTTTGACACTATTGAAACCCACTGAATTTTGGTGTATTATAATATGGGGTGTATGGGGTGAAAATGGTTAAAATGCATATGTATATTTACTTATGTGCATAACTCCTCGTACAATAGATTCACCAATATGAAGTAGGAGTCGTATTTATTGGTATAGTACAACCATTAACTTGTGTATACTTGACCATCTCATTGGGACCAGCTGCAGCCAATTATATTATACGAGTGAGCCACTCGCATTGTGTCAACATTCTACTTTCGCCTTCATTTTTTTACTGTGGCTTTTGGTTAAAGTAACGTGATGAACTTGACAGACGTTGCCGATAACAAAATGGTTTTTTTTATTTCCCATATATGAGATAAGCTATTACTATAGATCTCATGGTAAGACCTGGAACCAGGACCGATTTACTTTTTCGTTTTGAAGCCCTCAGAGACAAAAAAAAAAACACTATCCGTGCAAATTCATACATACAGTATATTGATGTGTATATTGTGTGTGTCCGGTAGCACGATAACTCAAGCAAAACCATCCTATTTTGATGAGATTTGGTTCCAACGTTAAAACATACGTTTATTCGAACGTGTTTGACAACCAGCATGATCGTACCATGTGAACAATCCATTTATGGGGTATAAAGAGGGTTTTCTCCATTTTGACCCTCAAAACATAATATTTTCCAATTTCGATACAAACTATTTTGAAAATTAAAAAAAACAAACAAGTGTATACGCATGCGTGTTTTGTACTGTTATTTGTCAAGGAGAAAATTTAAACAATTATGAATATAAAATTCCAATTTTATTCTTGGTGAGATTTTGTAAACTGTTGTAGTTTGCTTGTTTATGGATATATTTTTAAAACTTTTCTGTGACAGGGGTATTTTCAGTTCGGCTTTGTAAACACTTTACATCATCGGAATAAATCAGTCATTGGCAGCAGCATACTTTGTCGGTGGCTTAGTTTAAGTAGGTTACTTTAATTTAAAAACTTGATAAAACTTCAAAAAGGAAATTGAATCTCTACTTCTATTATTAGTAAGCACGTCTAGACTAGGCACATCTACTAGTCAGTGGCTGGTGGATTTGTCTCAGTGACGGCACCAAGGCAGTGCAGGTGACGACCCAGCTGTCTGAGGTGATGCATCTTTAGATAACAGCAGACTATCATGTGGAGCTATCACGTTACCGGCACAAGCCACAGCGCAAGTCACAAAATACGACCCAGAACACATGGTCAACAACACATCACAAACAGTATACCTTGTGTATCGTCTAAACACGTCATAGAACACATGGATCACAATATACAACAATACACACAAATAGGCTACCTGGCATATAGTTAATCATGACATAGAGCACAGGGAACACAATATACAGCAATACACACAAGTAGTCTACCTGGCATATATAAAACACGTCACAGAGCACATGGAAAATAATATACAGCAATACACACAAGTAGTCTATCTGGCATATAGCAAGATATGTCACAAAGCACATGTAACACAATTTACAGCAATACACACAGGTAGTCTACCTGGCATATAGTTAAACATGTAACAGAGCACAGGGAACACAATATACAGCAATGCACACAAATAGTCTACCTGGCATATAGTAAAACATGTCACAGGGAACACAATATACAGCAATGCACACAAATAGTCTACTTGGCGTATAGTAAAACATGTCACAGGGAACACAATATACAGCAATGCACACAAATAGTCTACCTGGCATATAGTAAAACATGTCACAGGGAACACAATATACAGCAATGCACACAAATAGTCTACTTGGCGTATAGTAAAACATGTCACAGGGAACACAATATACAACAATGCACGCAAATAGTCTACCTGGCATATAGTAAAACATGTCACAGAGCACAGGGAACTCAATATACAGCAATACACACAAGTAGTCTACCTTTTGTACATAGTATTGTACACAGCAATAAACACGAGTAGTTTATCTGTTATATACTACTTTTTGGAAGAGTTATTGAATGTGTCATTCGTTCTATGTGAAGTTGTTTTCGTAAAACACAAGTAAAAGAAAATGAAAACAATTATTGAACAATTAAATATTTGCTATAGCTATTTGCGAATATGTCATTGAAGCTTTCCTTTAAAAAGGTACACAATCTGCGATACAATAATATTTTGTAGAGATATAAATCCCGCGTTTTTACTATCATTCAGTTTTAGTAGAATTTAGCCTATGTCTTTATAAAACCAGCTACGTTTCTTTCCTTGTAGCTCTACCTAAATGATATTTACTGAATGTATTAAATGATAAAAATTTATTAAACATAAACTCTACTCAACTTGTATAGTCTTACTTGTTATTTAGTTAGAAAAAAAAAACCATCTCGTGTTTCTCGATTCATGACCTAAATTATTTGCGTTTATAATAAAATGGAAACAATTAGTATACATTGTAAACCTCTTAACTCTATTTCAATACTTTTACTACCTCTCGATCATTCTTTGAATCAACAAACCATACTTCAGGGCCCCAGTTTTAAAAGCACATAAATCTTGCCCAATAGATAGCAGTGGAGTGAGTCGTCAGGTAAACCAGGGCCGGGGATAATTTCGGATAAGAGGAAACTCGATCCTGTCTGAATACACGACATAAAGTTTGGCCCCAGAGAGGACATAAAGTGGTAACGGAGGCCCGGAGAGTTTTATTGGATGTGTCTATGCTGAGTTGTGTTAATGTCTCAGTTTGGAGTGTGAGAAAGCTGAGATAGGATCGCCGATGACATGAACGTCAGGTCTCACGGACCAGCTGGGCCAGGAACATTGGACCAGGACCGGGGATTTGGGAAACATGTGTACTGGAATGTCGATGTGCATTCCGAGGAGTAATCCAGACATGGATACATGTTTGGATTGAAAATTGGTTTAGCAAAAATGCAATTGTTGACAGGGTAATATTTTAATTTTCATGCATCTGTATTTTACGGTGCAGATTGTATGGTAATTAACCTACCAAGATCTTTGTCTTGAAGATCTGTGTTTAAATCTTGTCAATCATTTGTCATTTGTCAATCTTTGTCAATCAGGAAAGCTCTTCACTATGTGATATTACCATAATCATGTAGTTCGCAGTCCAAAGTTGTAAGATAAAATAAATATACATCCCGAGAGAAGCTCTTTCAATTTATTTGAGAACTCCCGTATCTGAAAATTTTTACTGCATTATATATGCCTCAGTCTTTGCTAGAATAAGACAATTCATTTACACAGTGAAAGCTGTAGCCAATTTTAGGATAAACATGTGCATAGTTGAATTCCACGACAGAGTACGCCTATGCAAAAAAAACTTATTCCTGTCGAATTTACAAACTATTTAACCATACCTAACGTCAAATCAAATATGTGAGTACCCAAAACTACAAGATAAAATTGAATTCGACAGACCGCACTTTGTAATTGGCTTATTGACCTATGTACTATTTCAATAAACTGATTTCGACATCTAGTGCATTTAATTAGGATGTAAGCTTATTAGGAACACTGTATTGTACCTATGTTTAATTCTGTTCAGATTGTATAGATCCTTTAAATTAACTCTTGCTGTGAATGTTAAAAAATTTCCTACCCAGTTCATAAATAGATTTATTATATGCAATAAACATAGGCACTGTCAATGAAAGCGGAAAATTCAAAAGGAAGCCGAACAACAGAATTCACCAAGTGCAATGTTTTTCCCCCTTTAAAATGCAAACACTCATAATTCGTTTTGGGAATTGACATTCCACAAGCATTGATTATCACTGTACTCGTAGTTTCAAGAGGAAGCTGGAAAGAGATTCGGAGTGTTTTATTATTTTGTCTACAGAGGTTCACATAACTGAGAAGTGTTATGAGGGATCGTCTCCGACGCTCGTTCCCGTGAGACTGGCCCATTGTGGGCTGTGAACGGCCAAACTGCCGAGACCTTCGGGTCTTATCTGATATTAAGAAAGTCGTATTATATTCTAATATTGTGGAAATACGAGTCTCAGGAAAAATTCGTTCTACTCCCATTCTTAAAAGTGGCCTGAACATTGGCGAACTAGGCCATGTTTTGGTCCGGAAACCATCGAAAGAAGAATCTTTAAATCTTGGAACAACTTTGTATAGTTTTTTTTGTGAATATGCAGAATAAGGGACATGAACTGTCCCAAATTGTTCCACCCTCAGTCCCTCATACTTAAAAGTTACCTCAAGATTGCGTTGAACCAGGCCATGTTTTGGTCTGGAAATACTGGGATAGGATAGAAGTATCTTTAAATTTTAGAGAGACTTGTCACATTTATTTTTCTTACTCTTTCAAAAACAGGGATATTTCTGTCTGAACGTCCTTTTCGGAATACCATACAAATTTTATGAAGACAGTGAACCAGTCTTTCTACATGTTTTATGGTACTTGCGAATCTGATTATACTAATTTCATAGTGTTTTGTTTAGCATCGCTATATGCGTGTCTTATTGTGTTTTTAATATGTAAGTGGATGACAATTTTTACGATATGGTAAAATATAATCCGATTACCATAAGGTACAGATAGATTGGTATTTGAAAGACTAAACCTTCACTGTATTTTCCAACATAAGCAGAAACTCTTTTACGTACATAGTATGTTATACGAATATCAATAATTATAAATTATCAACAGTTAATAAATCGCATAAAGAGTTAAGTACGGAAACAGATAAGCACTATATTTGCACTATTCAACCATTTTTACAATGTAAAATATTTGCATCTAAATGCATTGGAAATAGCCATCAAATATGACAAGAGAGTTCTGAGACACACTGTACAAGAGTTGACTGTCATAAGGTTTTTAGCAGTGTACACTCGCCACACTGTAGTCTATGTGAGCTCCCAATTGTCAAATTAGACCATTGACTTTACACCAGCGATTTCTATAACTACAACTCTATCACAGTGTCGTAAACTAACAGAGAACACGTATTTCAGACTCTAGCACATTCTGTGAGTGGGTTATTCAACTACAGTATGTTCTTTTTGTATAAGGATATGGCAACAGATGGTCATAACGGATGTCAACTTGCACAGTGCTTCGGTACCAGAAGTCCTGGGTTCAAATCCTACCTAAAATGTAGTAGTGTGGGTTTTGAGTGAAGACATGCCTCCGAAGATGTGAGGGTAGGACATTTAGAACACTACGTATAATCAATGATTGAACTGTGGATTGACCACAGGCGCCGTTGGCTGTTCAGTGGTCGGTCTGGTAGCGAGTACAATAGACTGTAATGACAGCTATCCCAGTACCTGCTCTGGGCTGTCATATTTCACATCCCCCACACATCCCCGTGCCTGAGGAACCAGCGCCATTTGTAGCTTGCACTACAGATTGTACATATTTATCAAACTTGATTGAATTTTCTGTCCCTCGTTACTCGATGACAGCGAGGAATGACGACTATTACCTCCTCCATTGCTTTCAACTCCGTATGCAAAACAGCAAGTAGCCGGCTCGGATTGTGGAAGCTGTTTTTCGACGGGGATTGATTCCGAACGGCTCCGGTAAGTGTGGCATTTGCTCGGTTTGATTTCAGAATATTACTTTGCATGTACGTTTATTGGGAGTATAAATAATTTGCGATTTACCACTTAGAGAAACATAGGTGGGAAATCTTAATTGAGGTTATCTCGTTGACATTTTTCGGGTTATTTATAACAGTTTACAGTTTACAGCAGTAATAGCACCAGAGGACTTTCCTTAAGTTCATATATCATGAAATACCAAACCAACATTTTAAATAATCTGATCAAGTCAAAATATTACAATTTCTCAATGTTCAAGACAGTGTAATGTACAAAAAAAATCAGTTTCATTATGTGCAAATGAAAGGTTTTAGAAGTATCTCATAACGTCCAATTCTAGTAGTGTTTCACGTGACTATCATTATGTATTGTACATCCGTATGTATTATTTATTTTTAATTTTCTACAGTTTTGAAAATATTACAATTAAACACAAATATTTGTTTGTTTGTTCCTTGACTTCTAGTGTTTTTACCGATGGAGTAGAGGATGCAGTGTCATATACAGCAAGGCCCCACTCCCTAAATAATGAAAAGATATTTTAGCACCACCAACTCTTTAGTGTAACCAAAGATAAACACATAAAACTTCTGATTATACAATAGGTCTACTTGCAGTCTAAAAAAGGTAACGCCATATGAAGCATCTATTTTACAGTAATTCAAACAAGAATTCTCCTTGTCGTCCATATTTTCACCAGGTTTATAAAGTTGAAAATACTAAACAAACTTAGTTCCTTTTGGGAAACTCTTTATTTCAGAGAGTCAAATTAAATGCATTTTTTTTGTTTACTGCAAGGATACAATTGAAGGCTTTAGTGAAAGTTCTACTTACTATTAAAGCAGCTTCATGTACATTCTCATCCTTGTTTTCTGTTCACACTTCGTTATTATTCATTGAGTTTTCAGAGGGTAATCAAATCTCCTCAATTATAGACCAATTTACATGTTTTCATTTGCACGTACTTCTCTTTGAATAATTCCCCATTCCTACTCATCGTTGTTTATTTAATTACTATTCAAATTTTTCGTGCTTATAACAATTCGTTCCGCTCAGGCTTTATAGATAGTCCAGTTATTGTGATTAAACAAATTGCCTTGGTTATGGTCTATATATGCGTTGCACGTCGGGCTGAACTCATCTGTCCATGCTTTCTCTTGGCTTCATTTGAATACATCACATGCGTCCTAGATGCTGTCTTCTTTGTTCTTTATTTTAAGAGTAGAAAAATTTTACTGTTTCAATATGTAAACATCACGTGCAATTACAAATGCAACAATGATAATTACAAAACTAGCAAACACATTGATTTATAGTATTAATTTTCTAAGCGATTTAAAACATCTAAATTGTGAGAGTTTGACTGCTCGCAGGATGATCGCATAGGGCTCAAATTAAAGGCCTTGGTCTCAGAGGGTCGGGAAAAATAGCAGATTATGTCCAAATATACCAGAAAATGAGAAATGACGAAAAATATCTTCCATTTAAAATGTATTGGGATTATAATTAATTGTGTGCTTTGTTTACATTAAACGTGTGATTACAAATGTACTATCATTTTTATTCTGCTTTTAATTATGTTGATAGAGTGCGTGAAGTTTGTTCACTAATCAACAAATAATTTAGATAAATTCTGCTTTCACTAAAGTAATCTAAAAATGCTTACAATTTCAGAGCTGCTGTATGAAGAGTTATTTGACTCTTAGTTTGTTTAAATAGAACATTAATTTGTTTTAATTTGAGCATTTTAGGGATTTATGTCCCAACATGCCACTAGTATTAATTAATCGTAGGAAAAGAAAAGAAAAATATAACGGAAACAGGAGACGCGGGTGTTAGAATAACGACTAGAAAGGAGTGTGCAATAAACATATTGTGCAACTGCTGATTGTATTTTGGAATGCAAAATCCCCGCGAGCATTGTCTGTAAAATATCTATTTCTGTTGTATACGCCATTTTTTTAAACAGGCAAAAAACAAATGCCTAATGGGATCAGTTTTCTAAGGTGTTTTGTTATAACACCTTTTATTTTATGGAACCTTTTATTTCATTTTTTTTAGTAGTAGGGCCTATCAGTGTGAGCTAATGATAAAAATCTTTTTCTCCGTCTGACATTTTGTTATTATGATAATTAAAGATGACACAGGTTTACAATAAGTTATATTTTCAATTTGACTTCGGAGTAAGTTTTAGAATTCGACAGAAATCTACAGAAACCAGTGTTTGACACTAGTAAAAACTGCCAGAGGGTCAGTTCACGTGTATTTTTACAATACGACTTGTTAGCACAGGCTGTAAATGACCCTCGTCAAAGTTTTTAAGCAACTGGCACTCGGCCCTACACTCGTCTCAACCCTACCCAATTGATTTATTTATTGTGTCACACTGTATTAATTTCAAAAACTCTGAATTCCATATCTTTAACGTGGGAATGGGATGTCCAACTTTACGAATATTCAAAGCGGATAGTCAATGATTATAAGCAATTATTCAAACATGTTATTTTCAAACAAACTATTTATTCAAATCTTACCTTATTGAACCTTATTAATCCACTTTCACCCTTTCCTTTATTTAGCCACCTCGTTCACACGTTACCTGTAGTCACGCCAACGTTGCTCATTATGAAATAATGAGGGGTGAACATAATTTTCTTATTGGCGCAGAAAATTCGGATTAGAGGGTAAAGCCGCGTGATTACGATATTTGAAGGTGTAATAAGGGAGTCGCCCGCGTTTTGCATGTGTTAGATAATGATGGGCGTGGCCAAGCTGAAGCAGAGGGTACGAGATGACTCAGCTGATGCCTGACAGCCGACAGATAACAGACTACCTTACTCGAGTCACGCCGTTGGGCTACGGATTGTTTACTGTCAAAAGTGACCTAGTGAATTGGATTGTTCATGCTATGGAAGTTGAACTTAATTTTGGTTTGTTTAGGGTCAATTGTCACAGATTTCCTCGACTGCACCAATAGTCAATATCAGCATATCCCCGACCACCTTCATCTCAAAAGGTCATTAGGCACTATGTCCAAATTTAATTTGAGTTCATGAGATTATCAACTGCACCATTGGTCAAAATCAGCCTATACCCAACCAATTTCATCTTAAAAAGACCATTAGACGCTATGTCCAAATGTAATTTGAGTTCATGAGATTATCAACTGCACCAATGGTCAATATCAGCCTATCCCCGACCACTTTCATCTTAAAAAGGTCATTAGACGCTATGTCCAAATGTAATTTAAGTTCATGAGATTATCAACTGAACCAAAGGTCAATATCAGCCTATCACCGACCACCTCCATCTTAAAAGGCCATTAGACACTATGTCTACATTTAATTTGGGTTTATGAGATTATCAACTGCACTAATGGTCAATATCAGCCTATACCCGACAACCTTCATCTTCAAAGGTCATTAGGCACTATGTCTATATTTAATTTGAGTTTATGAGATTATCAATTGCACCGATGGTCAATATCAGCCTATAACCGACCACCTTCATCTTAAAATTTCATTAGGCATTATGTCTACATTTAATTTGAGTGCATGAGATTATCAACTGCACCAATGGCCAAAATATCGGCATATCCCAGACCACCTTCATATTAAAAGGTCATTAGACACTATGTACAAATTTAATTTGAGTTCATGAGATTATCAACGGCACCATTGGTCAAAATCAGCCTATACCCAACCAATTTCATCTTAAAAAGACCATTAGACGCTATGTCCAAATGTAATTTGAGTTCGTGAGATTATCAACTGCACTAATGGTCAATATCAGCCTATACCCGACAACCTTCATCTTAAAAGGTCATTAGGCATTATGTCTACATTTAGTTTGAGTTCATGAGATTATCAACTGCAGCAATGGTCAATATCAGCCTATCCCAGGACACCTTCATCTTAAAAGGTCATTAGACACTATGTCCAAATTTAATTTGAGTTCATGAAATTATCAACGGCACCATTGGTCAAAATCAGCCTATACCCAACCAATTTCATCTTAAAAAGACCATTAGACGCTATGTCCAAATTTAATTTGAGTTCGTGAGATTATCAACTGCACTAATGGTCAATATCAGCCTATCCCCGACCACCTTCATCTTAAACGGTCATCAGGCACTACCTCTAAATTTAATTTGAGTTCATGAGATGATCAACTGCACCAATGGTCAATATCAGCCCATCCCCGACCACCTTCATCTTAAAAGGTCATCAGGCACTACCTCTAATTTGAGTCCATGAGATGATCAACTGCACCAATGGTCAATATCAGCCTATCCCCGACCACTTTCATCTTAAACGGTCATCAGGCACTACCTCTAAGTTTAATTTGAGTTCATGAGATGATCAACTGCACCAATGGTCAATATCAGCCCATCTCCGACCACCTTCATCTTAAAAGGTCATCAGGCACTACCTCTAATTTGAGTTCATGAGATTATCAACTGCACCAATGGTCAATATCAGCCTATCCCCGACCACCTTCATCTTAAAAGGTCATTAGGCACTATGTACAAATTTAATTTTAGTTCATGAGATTATCAACTGCACCAATGGTCAATATCAGCCCATTTCCGATCACCTTCATCTTAAAAAGTCATTAGGCACTATGTCCATTGTCCAAATTTAATTTGAGTTCAAGAGATTATCAACTGCACCGATGGTCAGGGAATAGCCCATCCCCGACTGCCCTCATCTTAAAAGGTCATTATATACTCTGTCCAAATTTAATTTGAGTTCATAAGATACCCAACTGCACCGATTGTCAGGGAATAGCCCATCCCCGACTGCCCTCATCTTAAAAGGTCATTATATACTCTGTCCAAATTTAATTTGAGTTCATAAGATACCCAACTGCACCGATGGTCAGGGAATAGCCCATCCCCGACTGCCCTCATCTTAAAAGGTCATTATATACTCTGTCCAAATTTAATTTGAGTTCATAAGATACCCAACTGCACCGATGGTCTGGGATTAGCCTCACCCTGCAGTCGCCATCTGCACCGATAGCCCATTTCGAAAGGTTTCTAACTGCACCGGCATATGTATTAAACACTAATATCGGTGCAGTTAGCCATTTCCAGGTTATAGTGTTGGCTTTCAAAACTATAGATTGTAGGTTTAATTCTAAGTGTGGTCTATTCTGGACCCAGACGTTATTACTTTGTTGCTGGGCTACCAATTAATGATGCTCTCTATTAATAAGTTCATGATGTTTTCGAAAAAATATTGATGTAAATATAACAAACTAGCAGAGTACCCGTCCTTCGTACGGGGTTGGCATAGAAGTATAAAATGCTTATTGCAGTTACGGGAGAGGACACGGTTTAAGGAAATTTGGTCTTTAAACTTATACGGTATCCTATAGTGTAGCACACATCTACCATAGCCCTAATTTTCTACAACTGCACCTAAACCATGGAAAAAGTAAAGTTTCCATTGTGTACCACAACTTTTTGTTGCTAGTTGGTTCAAATTAGCTGTTGTAATAAATGCAAAAAACATAATAGTGCTGCACCCTGTTGGTAAGCCTTACTTTTAATGCTATTTAATATCATAGAACCGACTTGTACAGTTAAAATGGCTGACAAAATTCTTTTATTCCCTTAATATGAATACTCATAAGGCTAACATGAGAAAATCCAGAGCCAGAGCCACTGGGGCGGATCCTGAAAGTGTTTTGAGGTAAGAATATGTCTATATATTAATCGGGAATGTCAGCTATCATCACACCAAATTTCAACCTTATCGGTTTAGTATTTACTTAAGTATGTATCTGTCACATGCAAAAGAGACAATGTTGGTTCTTTGAAAATGCCAAATGGTATCACTCCTACCATTTAATTCAGAAACAAAATATAACTGTATAACTTAACTCGATAATAGTACGTTTTGGTTAACTAATACCGTTCATACTTATTTAGGCTACCTACGATACAAAACCAGTGATAGATTTTAAGGTACAGTAAAAGAACGTGTTTAATGGTTTGCACTGTAAACAAAAAAACTATCACAACAGTTACAAACCGAAAAATAGAAAAAATAGGAAAATTTAAATAAATATGGAAAATAGGGTAATTTTCTACAACAATATTTTAGTGAAATTATAATCAGGAAAATAGAAATTTACTCAGTCTATAGACTTGCTGCGGCAGGGGGATTATATTGCTGTTTACACAGAAATAAATAAAAAAAAAATAAACCTCAAACTCAGGATAATGGCCTGGCAATGATTATAGGATCTTAATTATTTCTTATATCCATGAATGATTTATTTTACAACGAATTGTTCCCTGTAAAATATTATTACAGCATTTCACAAATATTAGTACAAACTCAGTATAATAGATCATAAACATAAACAAATGAAGTAACTGAAAGAATCATACACTAATGAAATTACATTAACATATGGTTTGACAGCTCCATTTAAGTGAGGTTAAATAATGTTTACATTCGGGCTAGTGACATCATTATTTTAAATTTATAATCCTTACCCTCTCTGTTCTAATATTCGTGCAGTATTGAATATGCTTCAACCAGCTGTGTGGAATTGTGAAATCAAAATTCATTCGACAGTTAGTTCTGCTTGTTTACATTTTTAAACTTTGTAGGTTTGTTCTTTGTTACCATGGATACTATCAATTAATATTTACTTTTTAATCTCTCACCTCAAATTTTTGAATGCCCACGGGGCAGAGCCCTAGGACAATATCGAAGCGGGAATAGTTCTATATGTATCCTCGGAACTGTAGCTTCATTTGTGTGCAATTTGAGCCCACTAGGTTCAGTAGTTTTTGAGATTAGCTCATACAAACACACAGACACCACCTCTTCTTTATAATAGTATAGATAGATAACGAGTAACTAAGATGTTGTTGATAAGTTTAGTTACTTTTAGATTTAATTTATTTTGGATAAGAGATTTTTACATGACTAAAGTAAGTTTATGAGTCGATTTTTTAATTTGGTCTAATATAATTATCAGTGGTGTTAATCACATTTACTTGAAGCAAAAGTAACCACCGTTATGGTATATCAATGCCATTTCAAGACTAATGGAAAACAATACCTTTGTCTATAGATAGATCTGGACATTTTATTTTTTAGACAGCTCTAAGACAAAAACGAAGCAATAGCCTTCAACTCCATCAAGAAAAACTCAACTGCCATCAATTCATGATATCAGTAGAACACACCAACTTAACCAAACAAAACTTGAAGAACAACTCATTGTAAAATATAACATATTCAATATTACATCACATTTCGTAGTATCACAAATAAGGAGAAATACTGGCATTTTCAGAATAATAGTTCACCTATGAGAGAGAATCATTAAACTATAATTTAGTTGAATCGAACATTTGCTACAGCTGGTCCATAAGGATGGGATTTCTACCCTAATATTAACTAAAATTTAATTAATTTACCTGCCAATACTTCTATCAAGAGAAATTTAGATACTATAAACAATAATTCAAATAATAGACATTTTGTGGCATATTTTCATAGCAGTTTTCTATAAATCGTTCTCGTGACCCAGAATATGTTAGTACTTTAACTTCAACTCCACAATTGATTCATCAACAATAAAGACTGCGACTTGAGGAGGCGCCACTGCATGTCATATAGTGTATAATTACAATCAGCTGTCAGAGCCTGGCCACAGCTCTGTAATCTACACTAGCTCACAACGAACCGCTGCGCCGACAACCCTGTGAAACTCACCTTTGATATGTGTGTTAAATACTGTACCAGGAAGTCCGGGAGCAAAATTATTGTTTCTAGTATTAAAGCGATAGTGTTTGATTGCCGGACAAATCATACGTAAACACGACGTTTCGGGATGAGGAATCTGACCACGTCCTCAGGTGGAACGTGCTTAAAATGATTTTAATTACCAATCTCAAATTCAATATAAAAACTGTCTGGCTCGAGTTTTCCTGATGTGGTCTAAATATTTTTCTATTAGGAACTCTGCTTGGCCCCCTAGCAATGAAGATTTCTAACACCTTTCCATCCTTATCCTGCAAAGTCTTGGTAACCCTAAAATACGAAAGACAAAAATAAAAAATACAACAAATGATAATAACCCGTCTATATTTTATGACTAACAACTAATTATGTTTTGCTGAATTTCAATAACATAAAAAAGGAAGCTACCTACTAGACTACACGGCTATATAATCTAACTGACACCAGTCAAATTCAGAAAAATAAAAAGAAAAATTCGTAGTTTACGTACCTCAATTTTTGGTTACCTTTTTTATATTTTCATCGTAAAGTTACGTAAAGAAAGTTTATTTCTCGATTAATATTATAACCATAATGCAGAAGGGTACGTAAATGCTTGATTATTGATTTATTTATTTGTTAGTTTAATTATTGTTATTGACGAAAGTTGTTCTGATAAGCAGTTGTACTGAGAAACTCTTGATAAATAAAGGAATTTTATTTGTTTATTAATCTATTTAAGGGCATTGAAACCACAACCAATAAGTTACATCGCATTTTTAACGTTGAAGTAGGGTGAGTACGATAATATTTCACAAGATGAGATAAGATTTTGTTTCTATTTGTTGTATTTTTCTTAGTAATGAATATAGATATTTAAAGGTACAGGCAAATAAACGGGAGCGTTTCATAAACTCCAAATTTCACAAACTCCAACGCTTAAAATATTAAATAAACAGAGCGGTTCATAACCTCCAAATTTCATAAGCTCCAAATCTATAACATTCAAATAATCACTGTTTCACAATGTCCAAGTTTCACAAACTCCAACGTTTAAATATTAAATAAACAGAGCTGTTCATAATGTCCAAATTTCATAACCTCCAACGGTACAGTCTGGGCCAGAAGTCTCTACAGTGGTTGCCACAGTCAGATAGCAGGCACCGTTCGCCAGCGCTCAACTACTGATTATACGTACATTTTAATGATTGAAGAACACTCAGATGTGTGACTCAAATATGTGTTAGCACACAAAGTGCAAATCAAATTTACATTTTAGCGAATTTCCCCTATAGGGAATAAGCTATTACCGTAGTACTCATGGTAAGACCTGGTCCCGGGACCGATTTACTTTTTCGTTTTGAGGTCCCTAGAGACCAAAAACACCATCAGTTATATATATATATATATATTTATATGTGTGTCCGTTAGCGCGATAACTCGAGCAAAAATCATCCGATTTGATGAAATTTGGTACAAACGTGTAAACCTACGTTTATTTGAACGAGTTCGCGAACCAGCCTGATCGGACTATGGGAACTCTTAAGAATATATACTTATACTCTTAAGAAAGCAATTACGGAGCAACAATGATACTTCGTGTTACACCGCTACAACAGTAGAACGTGTAGCGCCTACATACCGAACCACGGCAACCTCTGCAGCGACTTCTGGCAGAGACTGTACCGTTGGAGCTTATGAAACTTGGAGGTTATGAACCGCTCTGTTTATTTGATATTTAAACGTTGGAGTTTGTGAAATTTGGACATTGTGAATCGGTGATTATTTGAAAGTTATAGTTTTGGAGTTTATGAAATTTGGAGGTTATGAAACGCACTGTTTATTTAATATTTTAGACGTTGGAGTTTGTGAAATTTGGACATTATGAACCTCACCCAAATAAACATATCCATTCATAGTTTTTACCAAAAGATAAGAGTATAGGATGAAATAAAAAAATCATTACATACATCCATCATAAACACGCAAAATAAGTTTTTTCTCCATAAGAATAACGGGGTTGTTTAATTATGGTATGATACGGGTTTTTATTATTTTTTATCCGTTACTTATAATTCTGTGATTAAAATATGGCATTTACATGTTTTAAGGAAAACATTTTGAAAAACTAATTTTTGAAACATTTAAAACCCTAAAATACAGCTTCTCATGACCCGATCTTGCTGTATCACGAATTCATTCAAGTTTATCCTGCCCTCTTTAAGCCCAATTTCATAAAAATTGGACAAAAATTAATCAGGATATCGCGTTTACGGATACACACGTACAGTATACATAAATAAACATTTGAACAAATAGTGTTTTTGGGCTCTGGGGACATCAAAATGAAAAATTAAATCGGCCACGGGTCTAGATCATACTGAGTCACCTACGTTTATACTAAGCATAGGGGAATTCGCGAAAACAAACACTATGTAAATAAAGACCAAATCGACTTGTTAGCTAACATTAATAATGATAACAATAACTGTATCTTAAAAAATGTAAGACTTCAATTATATGTAGTTCAAAGGATGTAGGCCTACGTACAGTTATGTGAGAACATTGTTGAGAAGTGCTGCAACTATCGGCAGTCGTCAGAACTATGGCAACTTGTAGGTAGCGCAGTTCATTGTATGGTGCTGCCAACGCGGCCAAGCGCTGAACTACTGAAACCAAAACTATAACAGCACGTTGCTCCCGAGCTGTATCTATGTCCTTCGACTTCCTTTTAAAACATCCAACAATAACAATACAGTAGCAAGAATATCAGGAATGGTTATTAATCTTTTGTATTGAATACGGGAATATTTGTACCGACAAATACTGCCCTTTTTTTAGATCATTTTAGGCTTTGAATTTGAATTCCTACTTACTATTAATCAACATAAATTAACAACCTATACAATTAGCAATTAAACATCCATTGTTTCAGTGTAAAAACATATAAATAAACCATAAAAGCATCTGTAAATATATCAATTACTGTACTAATCCTAAAGATGTGTATATTAATTAGATTTTGGTCTTTATTTACGTTAAGCAAGCATACTTTCAAAATTTAAAACAATCAGGAAGTTAAAATTTTGTGATAGGTTAAAAATAGAAAAAAACTTATTCTTAATTTTATATTTTTTATACACCGTAAGGGGGTTCAACTGCAGTTTATACACAACGGCAATTTTAAGTTTGTGTTTCTACACCATTCTAAATTTCTGATTCCTTATCTCGCTAATGAATGCGTTTCTTATAAAATTACTTAACTATATTTTAAACTATTGCAGTAAATACATTTTATTTCACTAGTACAGTTGTGTAATAATGCAATATTTATTGAATATAAGTTAAAAGTAGTCTAGTTAAATTATCCATGCAGTTTGTATACAATATTGAAACCTTTTAGATAAGTTTATAGATATTTATAGATATTCAGTAACTCCCAAAAAACGTTATATCCTTAAAGCTATTATGCATCTAATCCTCATATAAGTTCTAGTTTAAAGAGAAGGTTATTGTCCAATAGGTTATTTAAAATGAAGTTTTTGATTTGCATAGCAGAGTCAAGATTGGTGCTTATGGACTTTAACGAGGCTAGTTTATATTTTACGGAAAGTAAATAAAAGAAACGTCTTATAACACTTAAAACATATATTTACGCTTATACTGTTACTCACAAGACGGTAAATATACAAAAACGATGGTAAGTGGTACCATCGATGGTGGTGGTTTTGTATATTTACCGTCTTGTGAGTAACAGTATAAGCGTAAATATATGTTTTAAGTGTTATAAGACGTTTCTTTTATTTACTTTCCGTAAATTTAATAACACGTACAATGCTGATCAAGAAGTTATTTATATTTTATTACATGGTTTACTAGCGTGAGCCAGTTTTTAAAGCCCTTCTGTATATTTTCCAGTCATTTAATTTTGTAAATGTCGTAATTGAAAAAAAATCAGGAAAAGTATCTACCTTTGTTTTTTTAATATTATTAATTTATATCATAAAACATTGTGTTTATATTTTATTTAGAGAATGGTAATTTACAGATTTTCGTTACCCTTTCAACTTAATGTGTAAATATTTTCAGGGTTTTTCCATATTTCGGAAACTGTTTTATTATTACAAAAAAGTGTTTATTAAACCCTTACAATACTTATGTGATGACGCTTTTGGTCAGTTGGTCGTATTATCATAATATGAATTTGCAATAGCTTAAGTATATAGGAGAATATGTTGTGACCCTGCGCATTATGGCAACAATAACAGAAAATAAGTATGCAGAAATATAATTCAAGTCATTAATGATCGAAGTGTGGGTGAGTAAAAACGCATTCTAAGAAGAAATTTATAATGAAAAATAAACAAAAAAACGAATAACTTTCATAATTGATAGTTAAAATAAGAACATCTAAGTAGATTATTTTTAAAGAAACTGTTGATAAAAATGTCACATTTCATCAACCAATTTATTGAGTTTACGAGCTGGAATTAGCTCATCAGAATAACGAGTTTTCATTTGAGGTTGGCTTCGTCATTCATTAAATTATTACTTGATGTATCCATTAAAATTTGTCAGTTGAGCGCACACGGGATTTTCGTCAAGAGTAAATATTACTTAAATTACTCAATTTGTTTTAAAGCTTCAAAATGTACGTCGTACTGAATAGAGATTTTAAAATTTATCCGAATAGCAGCCTCCATATTTGGATTTATTTTACGACCAAATAATTAAATAAAGCATTATTATTCTGAATATTAAAATGTGTCTTTATCATGTCTAGAAATACAGTAAAAAAAATGAAACGGATATTTGTAACAAAAAGACTTCTTATATGTAAGAACCTTAAATAATTTGATTTTCTACAACCCTATGCCCAGCATTTATGTTTAGGGTGCATAGTTTAAAAGAGTTAACTTGCCAAAAAGAACAAAAAACACAAGTAAAAAATGTATTTTTCTACATTTACAAACTGTTGATGGTAAATAACGGGAAAAGTAGACAAGAAATCGAAAAATTGTAAATTACAAACTTGCTGACAATTTAACGAGCTTTCATTTTGTATGTTACCATAACACCGCTTGGACGCATGGTTTCCGAGATTTCAGCCAAAAAGCGAAAAATAGTACCGTCAAGCCCTCCCCTCCCACAAGGCACAAGGGCTAGAGGCGGGGACTTTTAGTATGTTAACCTCACAACTATTCTAAACAAAGTTGCGAAGTCAGAAATTGTGTTCCAAACATTTCCCTTTTTTTAAGATGTCTCTATATCCTTTCGTTGCCTGTATAAAGAAAGTCATTGTTTCCCAAGCGGAAATGACAACATTGAATTTATACCCCTTACTAAAACTAATAACTTCGTAACTTAAAATTTGTGTGTACAATATACATTTCTTAGGCGTCTTTTAGACTTCTGAAATACAGTATAAATACGTATACGTATATTAAAATATTTTAAAAGTGTTTACCACAGAAACATACAAAACCACCATACATAGTTTGATATACTTTACAGCAGGGTATAGTCAGCAAAAAGCTTGTTTGCGCATGGGATTTCAAAGAAATGAAGCGCCAATACTGCATACGAACCGCAATATTGAAGAGTTATAACATATCGGATCATTTTGCTTTATTTATTTTGCTGTGGAATATTTTGGAGTTGAGTTAACAAGATAGCCTTTGATTTTAGTGCTTCTCACTATATTTATGTTTTTCAATTAACTTTATTCTGCAGAATTATTGGAGTGTGGAATTAATTCAATAATATTGTATGGATGTCGGTGTGTAATTGTTTTTGGCTATCTATTTGTTTTCAAATTGCTGTGAACTAAATTTTATGAAATTTTAGGCTTACTTCAACATTAATAATTTTACCTTCAAAATTTTAATTAAGTTTTTTAACTAAAGCCCTGTAAGCCTTTAAAGATACCTTCTTAATTGGTCTGTATATTTGGTCTGTGTATTGGTTCTGTATTTGGTTTGGTCTGTTGCTTGTTTGTCTTTTGGTCTGTACTAGTAGGTCTATTCAAAGTAAGATTGTCTATGAAAGTTAGATTCAAGACTGAAGAACTGTTTATATTCGGAGAAGTGTTTTGCCCATGATAACATTAAAACTATGACTAGTGTTTATGTAGTTTTTTCCAAACTAACTATTGTTTATGAATCTCATACTTTCTTTTTTCAATAATTAAAATACATCAAAATAAACATTAAATACATAATTATTATAAATTAAAAAAAGAAAATATTTAGTTTCGTTTAAATGTGCTTATTAACCTTAATTAAAAAATATCAACTACCAATGAAATTTTATTAGTGTACTAGCTGTACCCGCGGGCTTTGCCCCGCTTAACTTCATAAGTATTCGCATGGCTCAATCACTTCCTGGTTGAAGTTCGTTCGCTACGCTCACTCACGTCCTGATTGAAGTTCGTTCGCTGCGCTCACTTGTTTTCAGGTTAGCTCGTTCGCTACGCTTACTCGCCTCCAGGTTGATGTTCGTTCGCTACGCTCACTCGCCTTTTGGTTGCAAATTAGCTGTTGTCATAAATTTAAAAAAAGTCATCCCTTTAATTGTTTATAATACTTTGATAAAGGTTTTTATGTTTTAATATTTAACATTGGAGAATTTAAACGCTGTTCAGTGCACAGGTGTGCTGCGATTGGGGTTTAATTCATTTGGACTTATTAAAAAGTAAAATAGTTTTCTGTGCTGCACTCTGTAGAAACACTGTAGCACTATTTCAAATCACGACTAATGCTAATACAGAATGTTGTGATTATTCAAACCTACAAAACACAGTTGGTGAAAGTAAACATCTGCTTTTAAATTATATTTACTAGTTAACCGCCCGTGCTCCGCCACGGGAATATTGTCAGCAATAAAAGAAATAATAATTAACAAATACTGTTTATCTTTGTATTTTATTTAGGGGTTGTTTAATTTTTTACATGAAATATAACTGATAGTTTGCCTGTATAAACTATTTTATGTTAATCAAACCAATATATTATTTTAACCAAATGAATTTTTTATATTAATTCGAGTTTCATTTGAAAAATAAGTAGTATACGAACTGGGCAATGCTGATAACCTAATAAGCAGCTATTTATGATATTTAGATAATTTGCTCAAGTATATTCCTATATTCGTCGTTTTTTTTTCATTACATTTGTTGTATGGAATAAAGATAGTCACTTAGCCTACATGTAAATCACGCATCAGCAGTTGGTCGCATTTCACGAATCTTTGACCCATACTGTGAGTAAAAGCTGTGTTTACGTCGTATATATAAAGTTGGGCATACTTTGTTCAATGTTATAGGGTATTAACGGTCCAATTTGATGGAAAAGGAGTCGTGGATTTTAAAACTATGTGTTTTAACACTATCACTACCTACCAGAAAGATGTTGATTCAAGTGAGACTTAGAACTGGCCATTTCAAATGCAGATTTGTATTATATTTTACTCAAATCGTTTTTTGTCTCTTTTGACCCTTAATACTTTTTTTATAGTCGCTGTTGATAAGATTTTCCATAAACTCAAAATGTTGATAAGGAGTTCATTTTACCTTCCCTTTGTGACAACATAAAGGAAAAAATATTTGTGTCCCAGTTAGTCTGTTCCGACTCAAAATTCATAGATTTGCAGTAGTGACAAATCCAATCTAACGACCCCAATAAAAAAAAATTGGTATTTTTTAGAAGGGACTTCCAGAGCACATTTAACACCATCACTGCTCTTTACCTTTTTAGTTCGATGGTTCTCTAGATGTTTTTTTCGTTCTGTTTGTCTCTTTACGCCCGGTTAATGATTACCTTTTCTTTTTCTTTTTGTACTTTTCACATCCTGGGGTTAATGATAAAGTTTTATAACGCTATAATGACCCGAGTCAACATTGCCATTAAACATCAAGTCAGATACTTCTTCGCCAGAACCGAAATCGTAAGTCACAGTTTCTCAAGCAACTTCCCTGTGTAGGCCTACTCGAACAAATATAGTTAGGGTATAGTTCACTGATAATTTGTAGTTCCAAATATCCCAGCGTACTCGCCATCTCGAGAAGGTAAAATTTGGACGTCGAACACTGATCTTGAGTAAGATTAATCACTTACGATAAAATGTTTGTATGTTTACCAATCATTAGCAATTATCTGTACAACTTGCAAGCGGAATTCCCTATGATTGTTCTGGTGGCTATAGAGAATAAATTATATTGATCAAAACAATAAGTTTCCGTCCCCTACTATGGGTATTATTTCACATTCCATACTCAAACTTAAACTCAATTACCACTTTCCTTCAGATCACTTTGCAGGAAAACTAAAACATTTTTGTGTCCCAGTTAGTCTGTTCTGACTCGAAATTCATAGATTTGAAGTAGTGACAAATCCAATCTAACGACCCCAATTCAAAAGAGTTGGTTTTTTTTTTTGTAGGGTCTTCCAGAGCACATTTAACACCAACACTGCTCTTTACCTTTTTAGTTCGATGGTTCTCTACATTTTATTTTTCGTTCGTTATGTCTCTTTACGCCTGGTTAATGATTACCTTTTCTTTTTGTACTTTTCACACCCTGGGGTTAATGATAAAGTTTTATAACGCTATAATGACCCGAGTCAACATTGCCATTAAACATCAAGTCACATACTTCTTCGCCAGAACCGAATGGTAAGTCACAGTTTCTCAAGCAACTTCCCTGTGTACTTGAAAAAAAAATCACTGATATATAGTAGTTCCACGTATCCCAGCGTACTCGCCATCTCGAGAAGGTAAAGTTTGGTACTACTGAACGTCTAACACTGATCTTGAGTAAGATTCGTCTCCTACTATAAAATGTTTGTATGTTTACCACTCATATGTACAACTTGCAAGCGGATTTCCCCATGATTATTCTGGTGGTCGTAGAGAATAAATTATATTGATCAAAACAATAAGTTTCCGTTCCAAAATATGGGTATTATTTCACATTCCATACGCAAACTTAAACTTAATTACCACTTTCCTTCAGATCACTTTGCAGGAAAACTAAAACATTTTAAAAATAAGTTAATAAATACACTTTCCTTGAACAAAATCGTGTCTTTATAAACAGTAACTCTAAGTTTAATAATTGCATACTGAAAGTGTGGTTATAAAAATAATAACAAATGTCTGACAAACATTAAACAGCTGACGAATAATTTATAAACTGTGTATTATATTCTTCAATAAGAATTGTATTGACTCGACCTTTAAAGGGCTGTAGGTCGTAGCCCTTAGAAGAAACGTAAATTCTAAGGAAGTTCGGCAAATCTACACACTATCCCCTTTAATTTGAGACATAAATCTTGTAGATCGGTCCAGTAATGACTGAGAAAACAGTGTTACAACTGTGTATTAAATATATAGATTAAATATATAGATTTGTAAACATTGTAGATCAAAAAGTCTGACATTGGCCCACTTAAAACTTCCCCATGGGTATTATAACGCTACAACTTTTGGTCTTACTTTTCACTCGAACCATCCATGAAAGATGCTTAATAATGCCTGAAAGTTTCATTACAATCTGTTGAGCGGTTTCGTAGTCCATAACGTATATATACACACACACACATACATACATAGTTCCTCTTTTATAGATATAGATGTAAATTAAAATACTACAAGGCTCATATTCAATATCTTAAAATATTAAAATGTTAGATGATCATTAAGTCAATAAAAAGGTAGTGAAATAAAGTTAATGTCACTAATATATTTAAATCATACTACCTGGTAGCCCATTGAAATTACGATTTTAAATCCTATAATTGATGTAATTAAGTTATATCGTATGTGAATAAAGACCTTGTATTGAACGTGGCAGCAATTTTGTAAGGATAATACTATATGCTCTGTGTTAACCAATAAAATGTATGAATGAGCATACAAAATACATATTTTATTAAAAGTTAAATAGTTTCCACTAAACCCTACTGCAATCAATGTTCAGTGGATCAGCTCTATTCGCAGAGATAAGCTTGTTAAAGGTTAATAGGATTACTTTACAATTTACCTTTATATTAGAGATTGAAATTAATGAAACGAAACGGTGCTTGAATCGACCTCATTGAAACTTAACGTGATAATTTAATTTTGCCGTATTTTCTAATTAGTTACGAAGTTCTTTTGATTTATTTAACCACCTTAAGACCATTCCATGTTAAGTATAAACCTGATTAAAATTGCTAAGCATGACTTGAAATAGTGCTACTATACTCAATAGAAAATTTGGAACTTTTGTCATTATCATTATTTCTTAAAAGAATTGAGATTTTAAATATAGTTAAGTATGAGTAAATAAAAATTTAAGTACTAAATACAATCTTTGAAGTTATTTCTACGACATCATACGTCGTAAAGAACAACTTCCACGACTACAACACTACAACAGTTCTTGTAAGCTCCACAAAATAACACATTGCCAGACAACACCGCCTCATGTAGCCAAACTTGGGTTATTGCGACTGGTGAAATGATGACTATTTGTACTTTTATGAGGTTTTCCGGTCCTCTTTCAGAAAGATATATGGATATTTCCCTACGTGAATACATATTAAAACAGAAAACTCCAATATCTGGGTTTCACAGACGCTCGTGTATATCTTACACACTTTTTATTCGAAGTTTCATTACGAGTAAAAATAACTTTTTACAGTAATCGGTTTAGATCTTATTGCATATAAACAGACCAAACAGGGTTAGAAATGTTTTAAGGTAAAAAATTAATGTAAGCCTAAGTACTTGTGCCTCTTGGAGAGTATTTCAATCCTCGTTTGCTTTAATCCCCTCTTTGCGAAAAAGATTAAAATAAATGGTTTAACACGGAAGAATATTTCTGACACAAGGCACTACAATGTAATAGTGTTGTTCTGACAAACTAATCCTTTTGTAATAACATTATTAGGAACAATGGATCATTATACTTTGATCTTTTTGGATTCATATTTTGTTTTGTTAGCAAATTTAACTGTGAAATAAGGGGTGTGTACATAATTAATACAAGTTTTTAATAAGATATTTGGGAATTAAGTTTCCTAATCTGTTTTTAGATTATCAGAAAGGATCTAAAAATGAGTAAAATTAAATTAGAAGTTTTATATTGTACATTGTTTGGCTGTATGAAAATTTGGGAAATTAAATTTTGATAAATTTACGGCTCTAACGTTTTATTTCTTCGAAATTGTAATGGTTATTGCACGAGTTGCATATTTTAAAATTTTAATAGGCCTACTGAATGTTACAAGTCTCAGTTGTTCCTTCTCATCTTTGAAACCCTTAAAGAAAGTACACAAAAAACAATGTTCTACATTTTTGCGAATCCCCCTGCAAAAAATAAGCTATAAAACATTACAACAAGTTGATTCCAAGATCAATTTAATTTTCTACAAATAGACTAATTTTAGTAATACACTTTTTGAATTGAAAGAAAACATATTGCAAAACGTTGCTCTTACAAACCAGTCCAAATACCAAACTGAGAAAGTAATATATTTTTAAAGAAAAATGTTAAAATAAGTTAATAATAAATTCTACTGTAACCCTTTTTTCCTCGGCGGAGAAATGGTGATTCTACTGTGATTTCTCCAAAACGTAGGGCAGTACACGGAAGTCCCTATACCACAATATTAACAAATCTGCCCTAGAGCGAATCCGATTTCCTGAGCTTTAAGCTTTGTATTCAACAAGTATTGACAAATCTGACACTAACAACACTATCATACTTAACAAGTTTCAGCCCAAAGCAATAATTTTATTATTCTTAAAAACTTAATGCTAAATCGAATTTTTAGTTTACAAGTAATAATAACAATTGCAGACTATAATCCGTCAAAAAAAAAAAAAAAAAAAAAAAAAAAAAAAAAAAAAAAATCGGCATTTGTGTGTTGAAAATAGTCGAAGCAATTATTGGTGAACATTATGCAAATATCCTCATTTAGTTTGAATCATTCTCTGCCAATAAATAGCCTATTTATTAATACTCTGTTGTATCCACGTTATTTGGTTTGGTACTTGTTAAAATACCCTCATAGTATTAAGTTTAATGAATGTGTATTGTTGCACGTGTATCGCTGTTAACGGTTTTTATTTTATGTGCTTTCACTGTAAGGATATTTGTTGTTTTTTGTAATTTAAAAATTTAGAACATTGCCACTCATTTAGTATACAGTCATGTAAATTCAATTGAAACCCATGCTTTATTTATTTCAGTAAAAAAAAACAATCACAAATTATATAATGAGTATGACAGTCTATTTGAATTGCTGTAAACAGTGTAAACATTGAAATAGTAGTTGGTAGCACGTGAAAAAAATTAAAGTTAGTACCTTAAAATAAATGGCCAATTAACATAATCGGTTTACTACAATTATTATAATATAATAAAAAATACAAAAAATACCTAACGTTAAGAAAAATATAGAGTGGTTTTGGTTATCCTACAATACTAAAATTTTGGTTATCCTACATTTATCCTACATCGTATCAAATAAGTACATTTGTTGCAATCATATTTTTATAGGTCTTGGAAATAACTTGTAATTTAACAGTATTCATTATGATATATAATCCGCATGTATGAAGATTCACGCTAAATGCTGATGAAATCAATGAAATGAACCGTGTCTAACAATTTATAATATTTGGGGAAAGGGGTCTCATAACAACCAGGGCTGGAGAGTTAGTTTCGAGGGATTATATTTCGTAACGAGTTTTCATGTTGGAAAGTGATTTTGATTCAAGTTACCTGACGATGACTGACTTTGATAGTCTGTTGGAATAATTAGATCATTTTGATGTGAGATGGCCAGATAGGATTATTGCTCGACGTTGATTAAATATAATTCAAGTCAGTACGATGAAGATATCCTTTATTTTAACGAGTTTATTTTGGAAAAAGAGATACATTTGCAGCGAATGTCCTACGAGGTTGAGGTTAATATTGATCTATTGTGTTTTATAAAAATATTCCTCTGTTGTAGTGGTTCTTAGTTCAGTTTATAGATGTAAACTGAATCATATTCTTGTGAATTAGGAGATCAAAGTATAATAATTTAAAAGTCTTTTATTTGTAATGATTTATTGCTAAAATGCAATTTCTTGAATAATAACTGACGGGAATCACAGACTTCAGTCAGTGTAATGAAAAAAAAATATTACAAATACCGAGGGGCAAATATTTACACTTCATTTGAAAAATGAACACCCTGATCAATGTTATTTAAATGATATGTCAATTTTAATAGTGTATATCTCATGCACTCGGCTCAAGCATTTTTTTCGAAGAGATAAAAATGGCTACAACGTATGTCATGAGAATAGCAAGTTTTTCTCTAGTATGACGTAAAAGTTTCTTACTGTTTTATTATTGAGCTGAATTACCAAAGTTTTGTGTCGTAAGTCATTTAGCAGGGTATGCTTTATCTTCATCTCTCACACACTCGACCACTGATACAATCTGGTCGACTTTTCTCCACGCTTAACAGTACATTGAAGATTAGTGAGATAGAAACAAGGAATTAACTATCTACGGGTTAGTCATTTTTTAAATGTCAAACAAAATAAAATTAAATTAAATGTCTAACCTTAGTTTACGAAACCATTTATTCCATTCTCTAGTTTATCTTATGGCAGTTATTTACTTATATTGTGAATTCATATAGGTACTGAACTGCTTTTAAAGTAAGCAAAATGATGGTAACATTATTTAGTTTACATAAAATATATGAAAATCCCTAAAACAAAGGGGGGCAGAATTAACGTCAAGTAACATGGTCTAACATGACACTTAACACGTTAGGTAACACGGGTTCCAAAGTGTTATACATTGTATATAATAAATAATATAACACACGCCTAAAAACCAAGGCATCGAATGTTATCTTTATTGAAAACTTTGGTTTAACGATATGCTAAAAATTTAACTTAACTTACATTCGAAACTATAGGCCTATAATACCTAGGGCTATTATACTGTAGATATATTCTTTTTGTAATATCCATTAAAGCTAACAAATTAAGTATTCCTTTTTAGTATCTTTGCCTTTCTGCAATATAATGTAAAATATTTTTCCTACAGTCACCCGACAAAGTTGGCTTCCTTGTACTGTTTATAGTACAGAAAGCTGCTAATTGCTGCATATTTATACTTTGCCGTACGGTTTATACTTTGTCGTACGGTTTATACTTTGCCGCACATCAGGATTCCAACGAAACAACACAAAACAGCGTGGTTCTATTAAGCACGTAATCCGTGTACGCTTGGAAATAGGTTGGCAACACTTAAAGATCATAATACTATGAGCAGCTGATTGACTATTATAACTACGATTTAACATGTCATTTCGTGTTTATAGTTTCGGTATTTCTGAACTTTCTGGACTTTTCTTTTAAACGTTTTTAAAACATTCCTACGATCTTAATAAACAAGAAAATACCTTTAAAGCATTTTTTTAGGCGCGGAAACCATTTCAAATTACAAAAGCATACGGAACTATATTCTCAAAACGCGGAGCACATTTCTTGCCGAGAAAAAATAGCGGAGTGATACGGACCGCGGGTACTACTTTCTCTAGGGCACCATTTGTGTTGCCAGCTGAACCTAAAAACGTGTTGTATAGTGTTTGAAAGACTAATTATTTATATGCTTTATAGTGACTGTAGGAAAAATGTAATGTGTAACACGAGTGAAAAAGGCCTTTGCTGCACTCGAGATCATTCCGCACTCGCCTGCGGCTCGTGCGTAAACATTGCTCTCGTGTGCAGCAAAGTGCCACTTTCACCACTAGTTACACAAATAACTATTCATGCTGATTTATGTCTAATATGTCACATTGTTATAACTTATTATTAAATCATAGAGTTTTTGTGGATTTGTAGGTAAATAAACTTAATTTTTAAATGAAATGATGTACTGTATGTACCTGTACTGAGAAAAAACAATATTTTCTATTATATTTACTAAAATGTATTTGCAATATTATAAAGAATCAAGAAAATAAACAAATCTTGAATTGGAAACAAACAGATAGAAACCCAACCAAATCACCAGCGAGTCTAATAGGAAGTTGATCTGTTATTGTTGAATTTCCGGGCTCAGACTACTTTGTTTGGACCTTCGGTGGTGTGAGATTATTTGGAGCTTTTATTATGTTTTTTTTTTTTTATTTATTCAAACAAAAATAGTAGGTTACTAACCTGTTGTCAATCAATCCTATATTTGTCCGTGGATGACTCGTTTCCGTGTTAAAACCCCATTTCCAAATACTTTTCTCGTCAATTATGAATAAGTAAGCAAAAAATCTCTTTTATTAAACTTGCTAATGTCTTATATGGAGGTTATCAAACCCACATCTTTCACATCAAAATCGCAGACGTGGAAATTTATTGAAAAAAGCCAAAATTTCCAAAATTTTAGTTTTTGTTATCTTTGGCTTCAAATCATATATAATTCCACAAGTCATACAAAAGACAAATTTTCCGCTCAAACACTCAGGTACTATTATTATAGTTTTATTTTTGGTTTATTTATTTGGTTTATTGGATTATTTATTTTTGGTTCCGTGTATTTTGGATATTTCCAAAATACACGGAACCAAGAATAACTCTTTAACGCATTCTTTCAGGTACAAAATTTAATGGGCAGTTGAGCGAAAGTAATTAATTATGTGAAAAAACACTTATGGCACACCTTACATGTTGTAGGATACAAAGCCCTTATGTCAACCATCTGTAATATCCAATTATGATGAAGTGTGTTGCTCAGGGCAGATGCGATTTTACCATATCATATTCATGGGTTTAGAGTCTATTTAACAACTTAAGTATATTATCTTGCCATATCATGGTTGGACCAACGGTTTTCAATTATTCTAAAATAAAATAGTACTATATAAAATGTTTTACAACCCTTGCACTTTCAATTGCCTGTAGAGCGTGTTACTTCAAACCAGATATTGTAGTGTGTTCTGGACTTGAAATTTTTTGTAATTATGCTATAATTTTGATTTGGTTTTCATAGTTACTCCCTTAGTTTCTTGATAATGACGTATAAGTATTAATTTTGCAGGGATAAAATAAATTATTTTCATCATTCATTTCAAAAACCACATGCCTAGTTAAATAATATTTATACATTAATACGTTTTATTGACATAGTTTGTCTTTGTGTGCATCCAAAGTAAATATTTGGTAATGTGAAATGGGGAACAACAACTGAGAGGGAAGATGAATGAGTCAGTTAAGGTAACACAAAATGTACATTAAAACCTTACGTTATGGTCAGCGAACAATATACTTTGATGTGCTGAAGACCATTTATTTGACATACAATATATGAGTCGTTATTTGTTGTTGTAATGGTGTTTGTGTTCCGTACACTTACATTTGTGTTATAATATGGTATACTTGTAAAGATACCAAAATAAAGAACTGACTAACATTTGTTTAGTAATTTCTCAAATGCAATTGTTTCGGTTGACAAAGAAACTGTAATATCTTTTTCCTACAGTCAACCGACAAAGTGGGCTTCCTTACACTGATAATAGTACAGAAAGCTTCTAATTCTTGTATTTAATTACTTTGCCGCAAACATTTTTATTTTATTGCACAGTTTTTACTTTGTCGCACATCAGTATTCCAACCAAACAACACAAAACAGCGTGCTTTTATTTTGCACGTAATCCGTGTACGCTTGGAAATAGGTTGGCAATTCATCAGATACTAGGACTATGATCAGCTGGTGCAGCGTTTCCCATTTCGTTCAATGTTTGAGATTTAACCTAACCTAAAAACGTGTTGTACAGTGTTTGAAAGACTAATTATTTATATTATTAATAGTAACTGTATGAAAAACACACTTCATCATAATTGGATATTACAGATGGTTGACATGGACAAGGGATATAATGTTACAATTCGAATTTTATTTAATTATCTAGTTAGCAATGACTCAAATAGTAAAACAGTTACTCTTGGTTCTAAGAACTTAGAAATAGAAAAAATCATATTATTCCCGACATCTAGTAATTTACAGTCTCAAATAAGTTATCTAATTTGACTTAGGTGATGTTTTTTTGTACCATTTGTTGACCTGACCGGCTCCATTAATCGATTTATGTTGTAAGCGATTACGATCAGGTCAGGAATAATAATATGGGGTTTGACAATATGTAAAGTGCCATAGGTGTTTTATGTAATAAACTACTTTCTTAAGCTCGCTCATTGGCTTTTGTACCTGAAAAAATGCGTTAAGGAGTTATTTTTGGTTCCGCGTATTTTATTCAAAACGTTTTTATTGTATTCATCAAAAAGTAAAGGAATTTACCAACAAAAATACATTTTCAGCATTGTATCAAGTATATACAGGGTTAGTAAAAAGTGTGGAGACCCCCTGTTACTTTTTTTAACGGCCCATACTAGAAAAACTAAACTCGGCACACCATTATGGCATGTTATGAAGTACTTTTTGGGCATAACCGCCACTTGGTGTTCATCCCCAAAATAGGGGATTTTGGGGAAAACTAAAAAGTTTCAAATACAAAGACCTATCGAGTGACCCCTCATTTTGAAGGTCCTGGTAAAAGAAAACCAACAACGCAAACTAGAGGTCTCTATCTCAGTTCAGTACAAAATGGCAGCCAATTGAAATTCTCATAAGTTCCCAAACCCAAAATGGGGGATTTTGGGGGAACCTCAAAATTTTTTAATGATAAGCCCCATTGAGTGACCCCTCATTTTGAAGGTCATAATAAAAGAAAACTAACAACACAAATTATTGGTCTCTATCTTAACACAGTAAAATATGGCAGCCAGTTCAATATAAAATTGCAAGTTATTTCCGATTTTAAAGATTTCAATCACCTTCCATTTTTTACTGAATTGAGATAGAAACCTCTAGTTTGCGTTGTTAGTTTTCTTTTACCAGGACCTTCAAAATGAGGGGTCACTTGATGGGGCTTATCATTAAAAACTTTTGAGTTTCTCCCAAAATCCCCCATTTTGGGTTTGGTGAGCAAGTGGCTATTAGGCTTAAAAAGTACTTCATAACATGCCAAAAAGGTGTGTAGAGTTTAGTTTTCCTAGTGTGAGCCTCTACAAAATTTACAGGGGGTCTCCAGACTTGGAAAGCTGCAAGTTAAATTCAACTTCAGAGAATTTCAATTGGCTGCCATTTTTTACTGGATTGAGATAAAGACCTCTAGTTTGCGTTTTTTGTTTTCTTTTACCTGGACCTTCAAAATGAGGGATCACTCGATAGATCTTTGTATTTGAAATTTTTTAGTTTCCCCCAAAATCCTTTATTTTGGGGATGTACACCAAGTGACGGTTATGCCCAAAAAGTACTTCATAACATGCCATAAAGGTGTGCCGAGTTTAGTTTTTCTAGTATGGGCCGTTAAAAAAATAACAGGGGGTCTCCACACTTTTTACTAACCCTGTATAGATGATAAGTTATCTAAATATTCAAAATATCTGTGAAATACAATGCAATTTTTGCTGAGAAACCCGACCCATTTCAGCAAGATCTTTTTCAATTAACTCTTAGTGCAACTATACTATCCTAGCAATTGTACTTAATAATAAGCCAGAAATAAAAAGCCATCTAAAAAAAATATTATTTTGACTACAGATCTGTGCGTGAAACGTATCCAGCAAAGCAAGGGGTGAGCCAATTTGTAACTACTGTACTTTAAAACAGTGTGTGTGAATCTACCAATCCCTCTTCAAGGCTTTTAAAATAAACACAATCGCTGTTTTATTGTAAAGTTATCGGATTTAAAATGCATAAAGTAAAGGTCTATAATCGGATAAAAGAAATAGGTGGTCAATTTATATATGTTTGCAAAATGATTTTCCCTATTAAAAAATGAAAGAAATTTTGTTTATTAGTGTAAAATATCTGTTCTGAATTATATTAAATTTTAATCGACTATTTGATTCCCGTACGTAGGATGGGCCAACAGCTAGTTAAGTATTATATCTTGAAGTTAATTTATACCCTAGATAGATGTTTAACCCTTGTAGGCTAATTTTCCTAAGATTAATGGTTATATTTCAAAGTTGTATCTCAGATATTATATTTATTTTACACTGAACTTACATACAACGTCACTTTCGTTGGATTAAATATATCAATTTTTCATCTTATATTGCCTGCTTACGTTATTGTTATTTATATGAACCTGTAAGTGTAGTAGTATCACTACTGTTAAAAAAAAAAACATTATAAAAGCTAATTTATAAAAAAGTTGTTGTTTAAACCTTTGTTATAAATATGACATCATAAAGTTAATTTTACATGATTGTGATATTTTTTTGTGAGCTATCCACAAAACATAGCCAGCCAACACACAGACTTTTGTAGCCAAACTTAGGATATTACAACTGGCAGAGTGATGACTGTTTGAACTTTTATGAGGTTTCTCGTGTCTCTTGCGGAAAGGTATATTGATATACCTTTATTAATATACCATTTGTAACAAATGGTACAAAAAAACATCACCTAAGTCAAATTAGATAACTGATTTGAGACTGTAAATTACTAGATGCCGGGAATAATATGATTTTTTTCTATTTCTATGTTCTTAGAATCAATTGATATACCAATATTAATTAATCATACCTTACGCGCATTAATATATAAACAAGCGATCCTTCAATTTTGTGTCTGCTTACATTCATGTACTAGGCCTTCATCACTTTCAGTATTTCTAAAACATTTGTAAGTTACCTTGTTACGTGTCGTATACAATACAAATTAAATACCAATATTCTCAAATGAAAAATCTGCATAACTGCAGCCCACTTTATTTTCACATTCAACATACATATTTAACAAACATGATTAAACGAAGTATATTCTAATATTTTACTTTTAGCATAGTAACAAAATTGAGAGGGATATTATTTAGTAGAATTAATTGATTAGTATTTACTTATAAACAAATTTTAAATCTATTTTGTAAAAGTTTGTTACTGATAATGCAATTATACTACTTGCGTATCACAAAAGAAAAAGTAAATAGCCTAGCTAGCTCTATAATTATATTAACATTATTCACCCTAAGCTACAAAAGAAATAAGTTAATACCAAATTTAGTTGAAAAAGATAAATGCATTAAAACATTTTTCAACCCTATCAAGTAGATTACATTTACTATTAGTAAGCTGCAAATATTAACGCCTTATTAGGCATATTCTAGTAAGTTAAACCAAAATCAGATATAAGTTTATAATTTAGAACAAACCATTTATATATGAAAAAGTACTTTTTCAGAGCCCTTCGCTGATAAAACCTTAGATTGAACATAACTGAGATTATGCGCTGCAGTATGGCGTATCAATGGATGAAACGAAAAAATAAAAACGATATGTTAACGGGAAGCTAATTCAATTTTAAGCTAATTACATAAAAAAAACACACCACTATAAGTCCTAAAAATAAATGCCAAAAAGCCATGTAATGCTTAGCTGCATTACTGAATGACTTTAATATAAACCATTTAATACGAACCTTTAATTTACGTTATATTGTTGAGGAACATGATCTACCAATCTGAAGCAGGAAATTATCAGTTAGTTGAATATCCTCTGAGCCTCTCCGCTTATTTGGTTTTATTTGTGCCTATCTCCGAATTTGCTTATTAATTGTTAGTTTGGGGAACGGAACAAAATATTACCTTTAATGGCTTAGCAGGCTAAAAAATGTATAATAACTAGGGTGTAAATTTAGCTATTATGTGATACACAGATTTTTTTATTATCTATTTTATCTATACTTATAAAAGGCAAAGCCCTCACTGACACACTCACTCACTCACTCATCACTAATTCTCCCACTTCCCATTTACCTAGGAGGCTGAAATTTGGCACACCGATTCTTTAGGTATTAAATAGGAAAACTAAGTTGTTTTTATTCTGATCGGACCCTCGGGCTCCGCCCCAGTGGCTCTGGAGTTTCCCATGTTAACCTTATGATTTTTCATATTTAAACGGAATTAATGAATCTTATCAGCTGTTTCAATTAAACAAGTTGGTTCTGTTCTATGATGTTCAATAGCATTAAAGTTACAAGGATTTTTAATTTATGACAACAGCTAATTTGCAATCAAAAGGTGAGTGAGCGTAGCGAACGAACTTCAACCTGGAGGCGAGTTAGCGTAGCGAACGAGCTAACCTGAAGGCAAGTGAGCGCAGCGAACCAGCTCCAACCTAAAGGTGAGTGAGCGTAGAGAACGAACTTCAACCAACACGTAATTGAGCCATGCGAACGAGCTCATCTTGAAAATTAAGAAGTTAAACGGGGCAAAGCCCGCGGGTACAGCTAGTTAATCTATATAATTAATACGCTACATGAAACTTTGTCGGTTGAACTCCTCCGCCATTTCTTAACCGATTTTATCCATTGACGTCTCATTGGAAAGAGCGTATCGCGTAGATTTGCAAACTGGTCTTACATTTTTGAAAAAAGTCCCTTGGGCCCTGCCCCAGTGGTTTTGAAAGTGCCCATGTTATCCTTATGAAGAACATAGTTGTTTACATTTTGATCAGCTGTAAATTGCTGTTATTTATTTTTCAATTCAATAAAACGCATTGCGTACGTTTATTTACTATTTGAGTTTGTGTAAACATAACCCCCAAGACGGATCGTGTTAGTATGGTTGTATCTTAAATTTTTGTGTATTTATCGTTGTTTTGTGTCGCTATGACGGATCGTGTTAGCATGATTGTAACTTAAATTTGTGCATTTAGCGTTGTTTTGTGTAGCTATAATTTGTTTATTTGTTGTTTTTTTTTCTTTTAAATGCCTCCGACGTGTCGACAGCGAAACATAGACAGGAGGCGTAATCGTGATAACGACCGCAGCTACAGAACAGTGACACGAAATAGGCTCAACTATTAGGTTAAAAATGCGCCCTAACACTACCCCAAAACAACTTTTCGTTCTCAATTGGCCCTCTATGACCTGTGTTGCCTGTACCGTGAGGCATTTTGAGAAGGAGAAAACCGGCCGGAATGCTTTAGGTTTATCATTAACGAAGATAGACATGGTATGAGTTACACACCGGTAATCTTTGAGTTGACTCTTTTAAATTCATTGTAAATATGAATTATTACTGTTATTCGTTTCAAAATAACTCCTGTAGTACTTTGCAATTGCTCGAATTCGAGCAACATGTACTCTAGTAAATATTAGTTTAGCAATTTTTAGCTTATTAAATTATTTTTTGCTAATGATACACCTTATTAGAAATCAATTTAGAGTTTCAAACTTAAATTAAGGCCGTAATTTCTTGAAAAATATTGTCTTTTTGCAAAAAGTTGCTATTTTTGATAAAATTAAGATTCTTAGGGGAAATTTATGTATAGTTTATTACTTAAAATGAGTTTAACCATAGTATACTTTCATTGAAAGTGCACAGCGTTTCCATTTTGTATTGCAAAGTCAATTTGCTTACACTGTTGTTAAGACCAACAGTACAAGCCAGTATAAGATCCACAACCATAATATTGTGAACATTTAGCTCGTCATAAAACAGCCAATGAAAAATAAAACATCACAGTTTTCCTCAACTTATATGCACACATCATTTACGAATAGGGGAAAAATATTCTAGAATATACCCTTAAAGAACCCCACTTATATACAGCTATTAATAAGAGCTCATTTATAAGATTAAGTGACACATTGAGTAAAATTTTTAGTAAAGTAAAAAATAAACCAGAAAATTGTCCTCACATGCCTTATTATGAAGCCTTCTAAGCGATACATCATAAAGCTTTACTGTGATTACAGCGTAGAAACTATGTTACCCTCTTCATATCGATAATAATCCTTCTAACTTTTATATAAAGGTTTCTCAACTCTAATTATTGTCTTTGATTTATAATTCTCCAATGGCTAGTGAAAAGATAAGTAGAATAAGATGCGACTATAATAGTGAACAGTTTATCACTAGTCAGTCAAAAGCAAGAGTAAGATATATGGCCAAGTTGTCCAGGCTTCATAAATCTCACTTTGTTCAAACTCAACGAGTTGACTGAGATTCTTAGTATCAACAATCTTAGATTATAAGTATTGTCAAGCGACATAAAAATGAGAAGTGTTCAAAAGAAATTGTTTGATAAAGCGAAGTTGGCAATGGCAATGTCATAATATATTTGAATTTTATTTATTTATTTGATCAAAGAAGTGATTTTTATTTAACCAATAAATCAGATTCTTCTGAATGGACCCTGGAATATAATCCAACAGGGAAAATTTAACAAACAACATAACACACTTAGACAATGTTCAAGGGAACCAACAAAACGTTGTAACTTAAAACTTCAGCTGTTTTTTTCAGGTGTCTAGTGTACTGTGACAAGAATGTTTAAACTTATTAGGCAGACAAATATTTAAACAAAGTACAATGTTTTATAGCAATATAAATTGTACTTTTATAAATTACCAAACGTGGCATCACAATATTTTGGGCTGATGAGCAAAATTTAAATAAGTAGTCTATAGTGATGGCCATTCAAGGTTAAAAATTACAAAAGAAAATAAAAAAAAAACTTTCTTGACATACTTTTATATGAACTTGTGTTATCCAAGAGTTCGGATACAGCAGCTGGCGCCGGTCGCTCCATCATTGTACTGAGATATTCATGTCTGCATGATTGATACTGACTGTAAGAGGATCGAGCTTTCCCTCTATGAAACATATGTAATGCACCCATGTTGAAAATACTTTCTTTCTAAAAATTATTTCTAGGACTACTATAATATTCCTAGTAGGACCTTTTGAGATGAATGTTTGCCAGATTAAACGTGTATTATAACAATGTATTGTCCAAAAGTGTTAATATTAATAGTTAAGCATGTGTCAAGTGATATATTTTTTAAGCAGTACAATATTGCAAAGAATAGCTAAGTAGTGTACTGGTATCCGTATGCATCTGGTTAAATCCTGAAAAAATACGTGTTTTTATAGTTTTAAATCATGCCTACCCAGTTTTCCTTGTGCATTGAGCTTTTAATAAAGGATCCTAGTTAAAGAAGCAGTTGGTTTTCGATAGTAGCAAAGTTAATCAGATCACCCAACTCTAAAAACTACACCCACCGAATAAGTACATTATTTAGCTTTGCTAACGTAAATAAATTAGTTGCTGGTTATGAAAACATCTTATTTTTGAAAATTACCACCATAACATGCAATAGAATTGTATTCAGCAATATTATACATCCTAAATGGTTTGTATTTAACAAGATCCCGTGGTCGATTGCGATTTCCGATTTTGAATTGGGCACCACTCAGTCTTGTGTTTATCTAATTGGCTGAAACAGCCTGAAGGATATTGCTTGATCGGAACCTAATTAGATCTGTGGACGGATAAATACCCAAAGTGGAGGCTTTTGTCTGGTTAGAAATTCGAGACTCGTATGTATAAATAAGTGTTTTGCTTGCTAAGACTACGAGCAAAGGTATATTTTAATATTTTATTAGATCAAAGTAATGATGTTGTAAAACTAAAGCTAGAAGTTAGTTTTAGAGTTATGTGTATCTTTAAAAATACTAGAAAACTTCATTGGTGTAAGATGTCACAATACACAGTTTTTGTCTAACGGACTTCAGATGACCTAATTTTAATACGTTTAGAAATTTGAAGAAACTAAATATTTCTTGACAATAATGACAGTTTTCAATTATTATTCTATAAAATTTGTATACTTCTTTTCAATTTTTCGGTGTAAAAATTCAGTGTTAGCTTAATTATAAAAGTTAAACAAAATTTCATGGTTTACAATCTAACTTCGTTCATATTCACTGTCAAACTAAATGTAGTTTTATATTATTTATACGGAATGAGTTATTGTATTAAGTTAAGAAGAAGAAGATTAGACTACGTATACAATAATATATCTTTAAAACGTATATATCTGACCCCCTGAACGTCTACCATGACAGAATGGCAGTCAAAAGCACATCAGTGTAAAGTTAACAGCCACATCTGTCTGCGGCCTCAGCTTGTTTTACCCTTGGGATCAACGAACATTTCTCAACTTTATTGAAAACAATTTCTGCAGGAAACTGTGAAAATATTTCAATCTACATTCAACACAGATTAGATTTAATTATCATATATTTTCAATCCATGATTCAGTGTAAAACGTAAAAGATAATGTTAACGACACGAGTAGAAAATTTAATTACTTAAAAAATTCTACGAATGCCGTTAACACTATTTACACGAGTTGCGTACACTACTTTAACTAAGACAGCGTTTAATTATTAAAAATCACTACTCATAACTTCTAAGAGAGGTTATGTTTTCGTTTATAACCTCTCATTGCCACTGACAGTCATGCAACGAAACATTGTACCAATCACTAAATTGCACCACTTAAAAATTAATTTGGCCTGAACATCTGATCAGTTGAATTTGGAGTCATTACAATTTTACTTCTTCTCTCTCAATCCTTGAACCTCATCGGTCCTTTACCCGTGTTGTTATGAGTAAAACTATTCTGTTATGAAAGCAAATGATGCTGTTATGTGAAACTTTTCAATTCTAAGAACTATACTGAAACGGCTACTTTAAAAAACGGTCGTAGGTAAAATGATAAAATAAATAGCTTCAGCATCAAAAAGCCTGAAACCATCCAAATCCATATGACGTAACCTAGGAGTTTTGGTAAGTAATTTTTCACATATTTTTATGTCTTAGGTGGAATTGGTTTAGAGTGAATACTAATTAGTCTAAATTAAAACTTATTAGGTATATTTCTAATAAAACCAAATTTTGAAAATCCCATTACTGGTGATAAAAAATTTTAGAGAAAGTGATTCATTAAAATAAGAAATCCTATTAAACTTTCAAATTGTGATGCATTTCATTTAATTTCATTTCAATATCTTTATTCAATAATTGTACATTGTACATTGTATAGTGTAAAATTCCTAACCTAGTAAATACAGTTATAAGCTAAAATTACAATTTATATAATACTAAGAAAATACCAATAAAATCAGGTTAATTGGGGAAACACCTCTTTAATGGAGTAAGGAGCGATTTCTATGAGATAATTTTTTAATTTGTTTTTAAATTTGATGTTGCCAATGGGTTTTAAATGATTTGGAAGAAATCGTAAGAACCTTCTTTCGGCACAGGTGGGCTTTTTATTTGAAAATAAAAGATGGTTGCTACTATTTTCTCTTAGGGCTTTTCCTCTTGTATTGTAGCATAATTGTGCGTTATCTGATATACTTTCTTTCGCTATGAGAGCAGTTTCAAAAATGTATTGGGCAAACACAGTTAGTATTTTAAAAATTTTTAAATGAATTTTAACACATTCATAATTTTTTAGTCCCATCATTGTTCTTAATGCCCTTTGCTGTAATTTTAAGATTCGATTAAGATTTTTCTTAGTTGTAGCTCCATATAAAGATATACCGTATGAAATGTGGCTATGGACAAGAGAATGATATATTGTTTTCAAACTATTGATATTACATAGATATGACATCTTTTTCAAAGCAAATATCCCTGAATTTATCTTTGAGCAAACATGATCAACGTGGTCCTGCCAGGATAGATGTTTATCAACTTTGAAACCTAAACAATCTATTTTTTCAACTTGTTTGATTTAATCGGAATCCAAAATAATCAACGGTTTTATTTTGTTTTTACATTGCTTAGTTGAAAATGATATAAAATTAGTTTGACTTTTGTTTATTTTGAGATTGTTGGATAGTAAGTAATTTTTAATATTTGCAAGTTCTATAAAGGTATCTATTTCGATGTGTTCTACTGTTTTTCCTGTAATTTTTAAGTTAATGTCATCAGCATATAAACACATATTTCCACAAGGTACACACGACAGTACATTTGGAATCTTATCAATGTAGCAAAGGAATAAAACAGGGCCTAGTATTGAACCCTGAGGGACACCAAAGTGATTAAGTTTTATTTCTGATCTGTTTTTTACCAGCCAATTATTTTTATTAGACATGATTTCAACGTATTGCTTTCTATCCGATAAATATGATTTAAACCACGACAAAATGTGACCTCTTACTCCCATATCTTCTAGTTTGAGTATTAGAGTTTGGTGACATACCCTATCAAAAGCCTTCGTAAGGTCCATTGATATTCCTATAACATTTTCGTGGCTATCAATTGAATTTATTATACTTTAAAAAAAACTTGAAGCAGCTGTAATTGTTGATCTGCCTGAGCGAAAACCATGTTGGCCACTAAATAAAAGGTTGTTATCTTCTATAAAAGACACTAGCCTATTTTTCATTGCCTTTTCATGTTTTGATTGTGATTCTTAATTGGATTAGCTAGATTTTGATAGAATGTCCCGGTGTAAAAGGCCACTAGTAAAGCATTTAATAACAAAAATTAAGCTAATTCAAATAGCAATTCTTTTGACTTATATCAACTAGTTTACGAAAGACGTAAGAAGTAAATTAACTTTGATAAGTTAAATATTATATACGGTACGGTTATTTTATTAATGTAAATTTAATTTAATTAAATCCAATACACGCAAATAATTCCTTTACAATGTTACTTTCTGTTTAATAAAGACAAAATGATAAATAAAGTTTGCTTTAAAGCTATGTAGGGAAATAAAAAGTAAATGTTTGTTTATTGAATGAAACCGAGGAAAATGAAAACAGAGCTGGTCTAATGAAACGAATCGCTTTCAATAAAACTGTTAACAGAGCGACGGGTAATCGTTTCAGTCAACTTCAGCTCTCGGGGTTGGGAAAGTTTGTATAATTAGTTTATAAGCAAGTTGAGCCCTTTTTGGACGTTATATAATCTGTATTTTCATTGGTTGATCCAATCTAGGCTTAAGAGATAGGATTTAAGAATTTTTGAAATTGTTTAAGGTGGTGTCCGAAAAGTAGAGAAAGGTTTTGGGTTGTTGTCCATGAGTATTAAACTTTACTACAATAGAGGCTATGTGTTCCAACGCAATCTCTCATTCCTAAGAGAGAAAAAACAATATAACAGTATAAAAGTATAACCCAATAGCTATTTATACTTCATTATCAGTACAATGGAACTAAATAGTTTTATGAGCCACCCTTAAGGCCTTAAATTAGTTCTCTTTGTTGTGTAGAACAACAAATGTAATGTTTTTAATCATTCCTTTTGTTAAAATAAACTATTACTCTCCTTTATTTCAAGGTTCTTACAAGCGTTCTTCATTGGTTAATTTGTAGATAATAAAATAAATTTGTAACTATAAACTATTCGACCATTTACTTAATCCTAGGAAACAGGCTAATCCATACTACAATTATATAAATAATATTTAACTCAATATGTGGCAACGATCAATAAATAGAACAAAGTGATTTATTACATGCAATGTCCTTATTCTGCCAGCTGGCAGCTAATATCTATGTCCCATGATGTCATGAATAAACTTAATACAAAAACAATACTCATACCATTACATTACCATGTTATAACTGTGCTTTTGTTATTGCATTTTACGGTTCTTTGTTAAAGGGAACGAGTCTAAATAAATGTGTGAATATCGGAATGTATATAATATGCGTTCGTAATTAAATTAAATAAATAAAAAAGCTTTAACTAATAGTAGAATTGTACATTCTGTTTCAGTATCCACTCTAGAGTTTTAAATGTATTGTCAATAGTAGAAAATATCTATTTATGTCGGTTATATTTTAACAATATTTTCAATTGAGGGAAGGGTACAAATAAAATCGTTTTCAGAAGATATAGTTTTTAGTAGGTTAGTATCTTTATAAAATGTTGGGAACTTTGCTACTAATTGTTGGGTGAATTGTAATAAGTTCAGGAATTGTAAGTGATTTATCGTTTACAATCTAAGTTCGTCTATCAATCACTGTTGAACCACCGCAGCTTATAAGATTTAATGTACAATGTTCAAAAATTATTAAAAGAATCCAGTCAAACTAAGAACTTAGAGATTTAATTCATTGATATTTGAGGAAAATTTAATTAGGATTTAATAATACTTATAATCTTTAACTAAGTGTTATGGATAGAAATAAGAAATGTTGAACGTTGTGTGATTGTTTATATCACAATAGAGTTTAAAAGAGAAAAAACCTATTGTTTAAGCATTAATACGAATTTATTCCAATCAAAAAGGATTCAAATGCATTCCGTTTGGATGTGATTTTGGTTTACAATTGCATGCTTGACTCACATATGTATTACGATGTGATGTGACTGAAAACGACATATCTTCAATACAAACAACCCTCTTGTCTTTCAATAGAAAGACAACAACGACAACACGTTGTGGTTGTGGTGTTGTGTTACAACGTTGTGGTAGGGTGGAAAGATGTGACAACATCAAGTACCTGGGCGTTCTGATTGATGCATCGTTTGATTTTGGACCGCACATAAGTCATATATGTACCAGGGCGTCACGCATGCTGGGATTGATCTCTCGAACGTCAAGACATGGGTTGAGTGCCATCTCCTCAACGATCTCAAGGCCTTAGTTCGTCAGCTGCTCGAGTACGCCTCTGTGGTCTGGTCGCCATACCTCCTCGGTCAAATCAACCATCTTGAATCAGTCCAGAGACGCTTCGTGAGACATATGGGTTGCCGCGCTGGGTTCAATTTCATGGACGTCCCAGTAGAGGCAATATCTGCAGCTTATGGTCTCCAAAGCTTGGAGTGTAGAAGAAGAGTTGCCGATGTTGCCTTCCTATTCAAGCTGCTAAACAACCAGATCAGCAGCCCTTTTCTGCTCGAGAGGATTAATCTGCACGTTCCCAGAAGCACCAGGCACCAACGCTTGTTTGAGCTAGACCATGCTTTGACCAGCTATCTACGCTTCTGTCCCATACCACGTCTGATGCGCTCCGGGAACGAAATATGTTCGTCGGTCGACTTTTTCGCTTCCAGTTTGGTGGCTGTTAGGCGAGTGGCAGCAGAGGAGCGAGTCGACCAATAATAATTTATCTTTGTTTTTTTCTGTTATCGATATAATATATCTATATATAATATATAGTATATTATATTGCATGTTATCTCAAATCATTAGTATTGTTGTTAATTTAATTATTTATTATTGTTGTTAATTTAATTATTTATTATTGTTTTTGTCATTTGTTTATTTATTATTGTTACGCATTTCATTGTCTAATATTGTTATCAATTTAGTTTTTATTATTGTTAATCTAGTCATAAGCACAAATATTCACTGTTGAAGCTGTCAAACTACTGATTATCTTTGTAAATTGGTTTATTGCCGTTGGTAAATAAAATAAAATAGACATACATGCAATTCTGCTTGTAATATATTGTGTCACATGCTACATGATCAAAAAAGCAAGTCTAAGTCCATAAGCTTTCCGGTTAAATAGGAAAAAATAAAAATCGCAGTATGAAATAGAGAGCTAAACACGATGTTATTATACTCCATTAATATATTTGTACATTAATGGCATAAGCCATTTTAAAATGATAGAGCCGTTTAAAAAATTACCATACATGCAAAGGTAGGTTTATATTCGGGTAGTGTTTCATTGGGTGGAACAGAGAGTATTGCCCTCAGCATGTTGTACGATTCAAAGGCTTTATAAGTAATCAGTAAATCCTGTATTTCGCTCTGGCTTGGCAAATCTACACCTTATTTAGTTTCATGTTCAAACGAATTGATTATTTTTTATACTATAAAATAGATAAACCTCGTAGTAAAAAGATTTGTCGTACTACTAGGAAATTTAGTACTAGACTAATGTTTATAAAAATGAACTATACATACTGTAACCAATATTTTATCAAGACCTTGAATTTTGAGTTGTTGGCAAGTCAGATATTCATTCGCCTATCGGGTTTGATGATAATTGGAAACCAACTTAAATCGTTCACCACTAACCATCTTTCATTTCCTTGATTTTTTCCATAAAATTAGCCCTTGTTTAATTTTTAAAAATTTAATCGGCCGCCATTTTGAAATAGTATATTTGACCAAATATTTTTTGTTTCTATAATAGATTTTTTAAATTTAATATTCATACACATTTTTATGAAGATTTGTTGAAAAATGTCAAAGATAGATATGTTTTATGTATAGGCCTATGGCAGATATCTGGGTAAATATGCATTTTTATAGATACCTTTATATACACTTTTTTTCTTTATTTACGTATGGTGAATCATGTCCCAAAGTCCCAAAATGTTTTTACACATATTTTTATTTAATTTTAGTTGATATTTATTCATGAAGTTCATATATTGTGTAAATAAGTCTAAAGCACCTTATGTTTTAGATCACACTCAAAAACAAAAACAGTCGTGCTAATAAACTGTAATCTGTATAAAACACAATCATATCAATCAGAAGGATTTCTATCATTGACTTTACATCAGGTATACTGTATAACGGCGGTGTGGTGCCACTAAACTGCCACAATTATTTCAATCAGAAGGATTTCTATCATTGACTTTACATCTCTAGAGGTATACTGTATAACGGCGGTGTGGTGCCACTAAGCTGCCACAATTATTTCAATAATATTTATGTTTTGTATATTTAAATTATTATTATAGTAGCCCTAGCAAGACATGGACAGACAACTTTTAGAATACAATTTCAAATGCTTGATTACGTTAAAAAAAGAGAAACTTTGCTATAGAAAGAAATATAAAGAAAAATCAGAAAGAAATAGTAATATTAGAAGCATCAGCAACCTTTTTCTGTAATATTTTTAAGGAAATCTCCTTAAATTTATTGGAAATATCTTGTAAGATAATATGAATACGCTCCTATTAAACCAAAGATTCATAGTGGGTTGTGAAGCTCCCTTTTTAAAACTGAATGATGATGCTTCGACTCTACTTATCTGTCATGGTTTATCCCCAGGAGGGGTCGATCCTGGACAAAATCTCATTTGGTCACTCTGCTAACATTAGTGATGTCGATGTCATCCACCGGCAGACATTGGATAGCAAGCCCAGGGTTTAAAGAGCTCTTTTAAAAATCCAAACAAAGTTGTTGTGTAAAAATTAAGAAAAACTAAGGTAGGCTATATAAATTTGTAGACAATAAACATGCAAACCGGGCTCGAAACAACGTGCATACATTATTTCAAGATTAGTTGACTGTTGCTGTTGAATGTTTGTAAGACATTCACGAATGGTGTTTACTTTAAACGGATATTACCAATGTAGTTGTCTACATCCCTTTGTCCTCCTCGTTGTTATTGTAACATCCGCTTCAAAATGAATTTGCGTAGTTTAGTAAAGGGTTGGAATTAAAACTCACTAAATGGTTGTTCAATGAAAAATGGTTTTTTGAGACAATTTCCTTATTACAATATAATTTTACAGTAAAATAAGTTCAATCAACAGAAATTTATGTGGGACAATTTTCATGGCGTGTAAGAGATTGTCACAGTAAACAAATTTCATGAGGATTGGTGATGTGATCAAAATTAAGTTTATTTCTTTAAACATGCAATGGTAACGAAACAAAATAAATTATTGAATGAAATGAGTTCCAAAATGACCATCGGTGGCTTTGTTTATGCCTTGCTTTAAAAAGAGAAACTTTCAACAACAATTTAAAATATTAATGCAATTTTGAAATTAAGTCTTTAAGAGAAACGTAGATGGATTCATCATACTGAAATCATTAATTGTCTGAAATAAACGGCACGATAAAAAAAAACTCTAGGTAAAATTATATAAAGATATAAAAGAAAAAGGAATATTAAAGCTATTGAGTTTAAAGTATAATAAAAGCTTATGAAACAAAGATACTATAGCTATCAAAGAAAGTTTAACATCAAAATTGAGAATATTGTTTTTTTTCTAAAAAAAAACATCCCACATTTCTTCTTAGTGTGTTAAGAAAAAAGAAATCTTTATGTGTTGGATCAGTGACGGCAAAACACAGAATTTAAATTACTACATTTTTAATTTGTGTCTTTATAAAGGAAGATGTTTTAGTAATTTGACTCAAGCTATTCAATTTAATATGACGTAGTCAAAATGTTCTTGATTTGTATGTAGATATGATTTTGTAAACCTGTAGGATTACAAATAATAATAAAACACACGATGCTTTATCGGATAAAAGTGCCCCAGTTGTATACTAAATTGCACATACGATTTTAGTAAATCTTAATTGTATAAAGTTTAAGAAAACCAAGCGATGACTTCAACACAATATTTTAAATTATAAGAAACATTATTTACCAGCTTTGCAATACCATACTCCAAATAAAAAACCGTGAGTGGTCTAATAATTCTCATTTCCAGCCCCACAAATGTCACATAAAATGCCTGCAAGAGCTCTAATGAGGACTTAAGACTTCAGCTTTGACATCTTTGAGCCACGGCTTCGCTTGGTAAGGTGGCGCTTTTGGTTACCCTGTTACTCACACTTAAAGGTTTTAAGGGGGTTTTATTTAAAACGGAAAATACACATCGACTAATTTGTGTTTGTACTATTAAATAGTAGTTTTAAATATGGAGGCCAATTTTACATTGCAAGTACCATTTTACTTTTAATGGTTTCTGTTTATTTTTCAGACAACAACGGTCAGTGCCATTAACGCCTATAAACAAACACGCTATCAGTTAGTTAAAACACTTCATGCACGGATTAATCAAGTCATCAATTTATTAATACAGTTATATTATTTACCAATCAATTTAAAAAGTTTTTAATCCAGAAAGTTCAAAGTTCCAAGACTGAACCCATTATCTGTTGCTCTGTAAGAAATTAATAGGAGATGCTCTTGGGCAGAACAACGCAATTGCTTTTATCGTCTTTATTAAACTAAATATTTTAACTAAATGTGACAGGTATTAAAGCCTCTTCCATTGTAACTTAGGTGAAATAGGTGAAAAAACATAGCAGGTAATTTGTTTTTACGTATTAAGGAACGCGGCAGCGTTCCGCCCCGCCAAGTCCCCCAGCGGTACACAGCTGCTGCAGTGTATATATACTTGACGTGACAAAGTGGCTTTTTCACTCGTCTATAGCTCTGAAGAAACAAAAGCTATTAAAATAATTGTTCATCTATTGGATAGGGGCACTCATCCTCAACAAAATAAAAAAAAGAATTTAAAAAACTGTTGTGTTTGAGCCAAGAAAAACTAGTTTGAAAATTCACAAATTTTCCGTGTTCTCCTTCTCCTCCTTCTCCTTCTCCTTGAATGTTGACGGACCTACAGCCCAAACCACTGGCTCAATTTTAATGTTCTTTATGTTGTTTGAAAGCCCTTAACGTGTAGATGTGCCTTTTGAGGGTCTCAAGTCGGTGAGTTGAACCATAAACCCTTGGCAAGCCCTCAAAGTACGATTTTGGCCCATTTAAATAACATGGGATTAAAATCAAAACAAAAGAAGGACCAGCTGCGATTAAATCTCAATTAATTTAAATGTTAGAGAAATTCATAGGAACAGCTGAAAAATTATTTTAAAACTTTCATAAAGTATTTTTTCAGGTATACCGAATGATTTGAACTACTTACTATATAAAATTACTTAGAGCAGTGATATTCCCCGATACTTTCCATTGAAAAATGCAGTGTACCGATGGTACACTGGTACAGCAGTTCGTCATTTTTAACAGTTTAATACTACTTATCAAAACATATGAAACCTAGTAACTTGAAACTTAGTACTAGTACTAAGGTTTGTTTTATGTTTTGATACACTAAAACAAATAAAAGAATCGGGAAAGTCACTTTACGTATGTTAAACCAGCAATTAAAATGTAAATATAGGATTAATTAGTTTTTCAATATTCGTTTTGCCTTATGCTATTTCCAACAAACCTAAACTGTTTGATTACATTTTTACTTCTATAATAAGGGCTCAATTTACACTAGTCTTTAGATATACGGGTTTAATTATCAGAACACTTATGTAACACCAACGCATTTTATGTTGTTCAAGATGAACATTGCTGAATTTACAGCCCCAGACACAGAACCTATATTAATGGATGATGACTAGATTATACAGTTTCAAAGTGTGTGTTTAGTTTAAAATAAACATATTCTTGACAAAATCATAAATAGAAACAACCACCCTGTTGACTATACGTTTAACACATGATTTCAAAAACTTCCAACGTAGCAATTTTTGTTAAATAGTAATTTTGGTAGGTGTGTCAAAAAGTTTTTAATTGGTTTATAGCAGATAAGACCAAAAAATGTAGAATTTAGTTCTACACAAACAATATTATTGAAATGAAATGAGATGTAGTTGTGCCGTGGTCTATATATTTCACCCAAACTATTTATAACCATTTTTAATTACCAGCTGTAAATAAAAAAAATTTGATGTCTTGTTTATTTTTACAAAAAGAGCAGCATTGTTTATGTTTAGTGAAGAGATCTAGTTCAAGAACATTGAGATGATTGAGAACATTTCTTAGGATCATTTGGTAAGATACCACGTCCATGTTTTAATTGCATTTACTTTCTTTCTAATCTAACATCAGTATGCCTTCTAAAGAAAGACTGGCAAGAAAAAGAAAACAAGAATGGTATTTAGAAAACGCCCCTGCTATAAAAAAAAGAAAAACAGAAGAAGCTAGCATACAATCCACTAATAAGAGTTCTACTTCTAAAGCTTGGTACCTTGAACATGTTAAAGGAGAAAAATCCAAAGCCAGAAAACGTTATCTAGCTAATATTGAAACTGAGAGGTTAAGAAAAAGTGTGCAGTACAGTGCTAATCCTGAACCTCACAGAGCTAGGTTGCGGCAGCAATATTCTGCTAATCCTGAGCCACACAAGGCTAGGAAGCGTCAGCAGTATTCTACTGATCCTGAGCCACACAAGACTAGAGTGCGTCAGCAGTATTCTACTGATCCTGAGCCACACAAGGCTAGGAAGCGTCAGCAGTATTCTACTGATCCTGAGCCACACAAGACTAGGAAGCGTCAGCAGTATTCTACTGATCCTGAGCCACACAAGGCTAGAGTGCGTCAGAAATACTCTACTGATCCAGAATATTATAAAGCTAAACAACGTTTAAACTACGGTGCAAAACAAGAAATGAAACAATCTAATCGCAGGAGACGTTACAAAGTACTTTGTGCAAAACACCCTGGCCACTTTCGCTTGCGATATAAACTTAAGGTTTTTCACGAAAGGGTGCGAAAGTGTGCAGCCTATCAAAGCAGACGCTTTTTTTTAGAAATAGATCTGATGGGAAAAGAAAATCATTACAAAATGCAAAAAGGAAAATTAAAAAAACTGTTGCAGCTTCACATATTTTCTTGGGGAAAATAAATTGTGAGAAAATAGCCAGACTTATAGCAAAGAAAATACTTGAGCAAGGTTATACCAAAAGGTTGCTAAGGGCTAAAGAGCTCTTGAAATGGGTGTTGCATGCTTATAAAAATTACAAAAACAATTTCCTTAAGCTATTTGTTAGCCTGCAAAATCGTGCTAAAGAGTCTCTTGCTAAGCTATCTGCAACAAGCACGTTTGAAGACAATGTTGAGGCGTTGTGTGGGCACAGTCTTCATGTTTCCACGTCGGAGCCTTATTTGTGGGAGTTTACGTATAGAGTGTTTCCTGGTAAACAAATAACTGTTGGTAATGAGCCCAGCACAGCTCATAGTTCTCCAAAGAAACAGTGGAAATGCAACTCAGATATGTGCTTCATTGAGCCTGACCACTTAGAGCAACTTAAATCACTTTACAATGAAATAGTTGCCAGCTCTCTCACTAAAGGTTCTAAGCTTATTGTCAGCATGGGAGAGCACTCATGTCAAAGTGGTGTATCATCTCGTGTAGGTGTTCATCCTCACTCTTTGGACTGTTACTCAGGAGCATGTGTTTCGAAACTTCCTTTTCTGAGAACAATCTATCCTCACTTTCCTGCAATTCGTAGTCTTGTCTCCAAAATTTACCGACTGTTGAAAATAACTAAGAAGATTATGCTAATTAAAAATGGTATTCTTAACGTGCAGGTGAACGTGTTGTTTTCGATAGAAAGGGAATTTAAAGAGCAAACAAAAGCCTTTCTTACAGATGACACAAGTGAAAGCAAGGTCCCTGAATCTGAGTCTCAGTTGTTCGAAAAATATCAAAAAGCATTTGAGGCATTGGAGAAGCGTTCTTCTGAAACCCCAGTGTTTCCCTGTGTCTCATGCGATAAGTTGTTTAGTAAGCAGCAAGTAAGCCTTTTGAAAAACCTAAAAAATCAAATTGTAGGACACATATGGAAAAGAATAAAAGACATAAAGAAAGAAGAGTGCAAAACAGGATGGATTTGTCGGGGCTGCCTCGAAAAACTAAGGAAAGGTCAGATGCCTCCTACTTGCATTCTTAACGATCTCTATGTTTGTGCGCAGCCGAAAGAGCTAACTTGCCTTAACAGTTATGAAAAAGTTTTAATTCAGAGAGCCAAAGCATTTCAGGTTGTTACAAAAATGAACACAGTTGGGAAAAGAACAAGTCGAGCTCAGCAACAAATTTCTAAAGTCGTTGGAAGAAGTTTTCATTTGCCACTACCCCTTCAAGAAACCCTGCAAAAATTGCCCAAACCAAGTGACCCTCTGAATCCAAACCACGAGCTGTACGTTTTGGTCAGAGGGGTACCGACCAAAGCAAAGAAAGTTTGGCAAATGTTGGTTAGTGTGGATAAGGTACACGCAGCCTTAATTTTCTTAAAGAAAAACAACGCTCATTATGGTAGCATCGTACTACCTACAGATCCAGAAGGACTCTTCAACCTTAATGATGACACAAATTTGTTTCAATCTACCCATCAAAACGAACTGCCACCTCAGGAAATACTACATAGACGTGCTATATTAACTCAGGTAACTCACGAGGAATGGGATTCAGAAGAGTCTCACTATACAATCCACGCTCTTCATGAGTCAAAATCTTATAGTGATGACACCGAGCTCTATAAGATGCTGAAAGTGAATGAACCTCCGATTAGTCATGAAAACAAAGAGATTGACGTGCTTTGTTTCCCTGATTTGTATCCCGAAGGTAAATTTGGCCAGTTTCATTCCAGAGAAACTAAACTCTCTTCTGCTGAATTTATCAAATGTCGGTTGCTTTCAAAGCATTCTCAGTTCAGACTGAATCAGCAGTACCTTTTTTATTTGCTGCACGATGCAAACCTTCGGCAGTTAAGACAAGGAGTATTCCACAAGCTCAACGTCACTGGATTCAGTGGCTCTCTTAGTGCTAGAGACTGTTTGAACAACCTTGCATCGGGAGAATTAGAGGGGAACCTGACATCAGTATTCTCCAAACTCAGGAACACTAGCCAGTACTGGATACAGCCTAGAAATGATGTCAATTGCATGGCTCAGCATTATGGACCAGCTACATGGTTTTTAACCATAAGCCCAAGCGATTGGAACTGGGATGACATGGCATTGTTCATTAGGGAAGTTAACCGGAGTGTTCCAGGCGCAGAAAAAAAAACAAACTAGTGAACTTGTGGCTATGGATCCTATCAGTGCGTCACGGTTTATCCATATAAAGTTCAAGGCAATGTTGGATTTTATTGTCTCTGATGCTGCTCCTTTAGGAAAAGTAAGTCACTACTTCTACAGGCGAGAATACCAAAGCAGAGGTCTCCAACATTTCCATCTTCTTCTGTGGGTAGAAAATGCTCCTGTAATGGGGACGTCCAGCAACGCAGAAGTAGCCGACTTTATCCTTAAGTACATTACTTGCAAGGTTCCAAATGCATCCGTTTCACCTACTCTCAACAACAGAGTTACAAGTTACCAAATGCATCACCACAACTCGTACTGTATGCGGACAAAGAAAACCAAAACCGGGTTTCGTAAGGCTTGTCGTTTCGGGTTCCCCCGGCCAATCACAGGGAATCTTGTTCTGCGTGACGTTGTCGAGTCTGTAGCTGGCAGAAAAGCTCTCAAGTCTAAGTCACGTCTTTATGACCTACCCAGAACACCAAGCGAGAGCTTTGTCAATGACTACAACCCGGCCGTGTTGCTAGCTTGGAATGGAAACGTGGACATCCAGTATGTAGGCGAAAGCACTTCTATCCTACATTGGTATGTCACAAAGTACACTACCAAAAGTGAACAAAGTCATGCTGGCCAAGTTTTTACAGAGATTAATTCTACAAAATCATTAGCTAGTAGACTGTTTAACGTTGGCCTTAGAGCTTTAAACAACCGTGAGTGTGGTTCTTTAGAAGCTAGTGACACACTGTTGGGCATTCCATTGTACGGCACGGACCCGGAGACAACAATAAGATGGTTGGATGTAGGCATGACCAGACGCAAAAGACTACAAAAAATCGACAAGATACGAAGTATGGACCCAAGTTCAACGAACATATTCTACGAGTCGTGGGTTGATGACCACTACCCAACTAGACCAGACGAACTAGAAGATATGAACTTATACGACTTTGTGAGATGGTACGATATAGCTGCTCAACCACCTAAAGGCGACCGTGAAGTGCATAAGTTGAATTCAGGCAAATTCCTCACTAAAAGAGTCAGACCATGCTTACTGAATCACTATAAGTACAGCCCCACTCAGGATCCTGAAAAATACTACCATGCATTACTTCTTATGTTTCTTTGTTGGAGATCTACTGATGAGCTGAAAGAGTCTCATGAAACATACACAGATGCTTTTATGGCCAAGCGGACACTTCTCACTCAAGCCTTCAACTATGACAAACGTTTAAAAGACATTATTGCGGCATCGGAGAATGCAAGAGACAAAATTCAAAACCGAGTTGAAGAGATCAATGCAGAAGAAGGAGAGGTTGCTGATCCATCCAATATAGCCTTTCAGCCCTTTAATGAACCTGTCCCCGCATCCCAGCCTGTCAGGGACAGCAATTGGTCGCCGAATGACGAGCCGTTTGAGAAAAAATACCAAAAACTCAATGACGACCAAAAGAGAGTGTTTGATTATGTCAAACGAGTTGTTGCAAACTCTGATGGGACAGATAAATTTCTCAGACATTTTGTAAGTGGTGTGGGAGGTACTGGTAAGAGTTTTCTCATAAAAACTATCAGCTCTTGGACTAAAAAATGTCTTCAAGCCTCTACATCAATATCAGCTCCCACAGGACTAAGTGCTTACAACATCAATGGTTCTACGATCTACAAAGTGTTTCAGCTGCCAGTTGAGCATGGAAAAACTCCAAAGTACAAAGCTCTTACTGATGATGTTTTAAAAATGTTGAGATCCAACCTGAAAGATGTGGTGCTCTTCATAATAGACGAAGTGTCCATGGTCTCCAATCTAACATTGATGTACATAAATCTCAGATTGTGTGAAATATTCAACACCTCAGACCAAAGTAACGGCTGGTTTGGTAAAAAACATATACTGCTCTTTGGAGACCTTTTACAACTTCCACCAGTACACGAAGACTCCCCATTCATTGAACTTGACAGTAGCAAACTTAGTTCTTTTGTTGGCTCTCTGTCTTGTGTTAACATCTGGTCTGAACAGTTCTCTTATGATGAACTTACTACAAACATGCGACAAGCTCAAGATTCTAAGTTTGCTGATGTGTTAAGCAAAGTCAGAGTAGGCAATATGACCGTTGAGGACATCCGTCTAATTGAAAGCAAGAAAATACATCTTAATGGAAAAACTGCTTGTGAAAACCTTTCTCTATTAGGAGATTACTTGTCTGCTTTACCCAACAATTCTGTGTGTCTTTGTTCAACTGGTTACCAATGCTCCATAATAAATGATGAAATGGTCAATAGAATAAGTGGTCCTGTCGTTAACTTGGTTGCAAAAGACTCAGTTGACTGTCTACCTCGTCAACAAAACAAAGTTAAAAAGATACTGTCCTCTTACAACTCTGACTGCAGCAGAACGGCTGGTATGGAGAAAATTATTCCTATTAAGGTTGGTGCTAAAGTTATGTTGCTTAGAAACATTGACGTCACTGTGGGGCTAGTTAACTCCGCCATTGGAACAGTAACGGGGTTGAGGTTTAATACAGACAATTCTGATGACGTAGACTCAGTGACAATTAACTTTGATTGTGGCATTACCCATCACCTACAGCGAGTAAACGTCAAGTTTCAAGTTATGGATAACGCATTTGTGTATCGAGAGCAATTCCCGATATCGATGTCCTACGCGGTTACAATTCACAAATGCCAGGGCCTCAGCTTAAATAGCGTAATAATTGATATTGGGGAGTCCATATTTACATGTGGCCAATCATATGTTGCCTTGTCACGAGTGACTTCATTAGAAGGGCTTCATCTTATTAACTTTAACCCAAGAGATGTGAAGCCTCAGAAATCCGCCATTCTCGAATACAACAGACTAAGGCAGAAGTACAGGTCTGACCTTCCACTTTACAACACAAGTTGTGACTCCTCTTCGGCTCCTTATATGAGAGACAGGAAGTGGTGCCAGACCAAAAATGTCGAAAAAGTGCAGGATGAGAGTACAAAACCGGTACCCTCTGCAAAGACTACCGGAAGATCGAGAGTTCAGTCAACTTTAGCATTAAGAGGGTTTGAGAACAATGATCGTGTGTCTTGTTATGCGAATGTTGCAGTTCAGATACTGTATTCTGTTCCGTACATCAGAGAGATAATAAAGAACTCTGAACTAATTTGTCCTGAGTTAAAACAACATCTTCATGATTACGAAGTTTCTCCCTCGGAGGTTGTTTTAGATACAGTGGTTATAAGAAATCTCCCTAACAACAATACATATACCCTGACAGAGCAGCAAGACTGTGCTTTGTTCTTGCTGGACTTATTGGAGACAAACAAGGGCATTATAGAAGCCATCTCATACAGCACGGTGAAAACCACAAAATGCCAGCACTGTCATTACACATTCACAGGGCAAGAAGAGACAGACAATATAATCAGAATCCCCGTGGTGGCTGGTAAGGTAACGCTAAAAAATCTTTTAAGCCTTACGATAAACAACTGGGAGCCCTTGTTAGATTATGTGTGCAGTAATGATGAATGCGGCCAACGAGGATCGAGCCTGGGCAAGGTACACGTTACAAAGTCAAACCGCTGTGTTATCTTACAATTTTTAATCTTTGACAACAACCTACAAAAGATAACCGCAACAAACATAGTAGGAGTCCCAAGTGCTCAAGTGACTATAGGTAATAAAACATATAGACCTACAGCAGCAATTTTTCATCACGGAGATGCAATATCACGAGGGCATTACACTTGTACCATAAAGACATCTTCAGGTTGGACAACAGCCAATGATGAACAAATATCAAATCAAAGATGGCCCATTGGTTCAAAGAATTTGTACATGCTGTTATTAACAGAACAGTAGAAGCAGCAGTTATTACTTTGTTACAACAGTAAAAGATATCGAACATATTCTACGAGTCGTGGGTTGATGACCACTACCTAACTAGACCAGACGAACTAGAAGATATGAACTTATACGACTTTGTGAGATGGTACGATATAGCTGCTCAACCACCTAAAGGCGACCGTGAAGTGCATAAGTTGAATTCAGGCAAATTCCTCACTAAAAGAGTCAGACCATGCTTACTGAATCACTATAAGTACAGCCCCACTCAGGATCCTGAAAAATACTACCATGCATTACTTCTTATGTTTCTTTGTTGGAGATCTACTGATGAGCTGAAAGAGTCTCATGAAACATACACAGATGCTTTTATGGCCAAGCGGACACTTCTCACTCAAGCCTTCAACTATGACAAACGTTTAAAAGACATTATTGCGGCATCGGAGAATGCAAGAGACAAAATTCAAAACCGAGTTGAAGAGATCAATGCAGAAGAAGGAGAGGTTGCTGATCCATCCAATATAGCCTTTCAGCCCTTTAATGAACCTGTCCCCGCATCACAGCCTGTCAGGGACAGCAATTGGTCGCCGAATGACGAGCCGTTTGAGAAAAAATACCAAAAACTCAATGACGACCAAAAGAGAGTGTTTGATTATGTCAAACGAGTTGTTGCAAACTCTGATGGGACAGATAAATTTCTCAGACATTTTGTAAGTGGTGTGGGAGGTACTGGTAAGAGTTTTCTCATAAAAACTATCAGCTCTTGGACTAAAAAATGTCTTCAAGCCTCTACATCAATATCAGCTCCCACAGGACTAAGTGCTTACAACATCAATGGTTCTACGATCTACAAAGTGTTTCAGCTGCCAGTTGAGCATGGAAAAACTCCAAAGTACAAAGCTCTTACTGATGATGTTTTAAAAATGTTGAGATCCAACCTGAAAGATGTGGTGCTCTTCATAATAGACGAAGTGTCCATGGTCTCCAATCTAACATTGATGTACATAAATCTCAGATTGTGTGAAATATTCAACACCTCAGACCAAAGTAACGGCTGGTTTGGTAAAAAACATATACTGCTCTTTGGAGACCTTTTACAACTTCCACCAGTACACGAAGACTCCCCATTCATTGAACTTGACAGTAGCAAACTTAGTTCTTTTGTTGGCTCTCTGTCTTGTGTTAACATCTGGTCTGAACAGTTCTCTTATGATGAACTTACTACAAACATGCGACAAGCTCAAGATTCTAAGTTTGCTGATGTGTTAAGCAAAGTCAGAGTAGGCAATATGACCGTTGAGGACATCCGTCTAATTGAAAGCAAGAAAATACATCTTAATGGAAAAACTGCTTGTGAAAACCTTTCTCTATTAGGAGATTACTTGTCTGCTTTACCCAACAATTCTGTGTGTCTTTGTTCAACTGGTTACCAATGCTCCATAATAAATGATGAAATGGTCAATAGAATAAGTGGTCCTGTTGCAACATTTGCAACAGTCCTTGTTTGTAAGTGGTCCTTGTTTGCAACTTGGTTGCAAAAGACTCAGTTGACTGTCTACCTCGTCAACAAAACAAAGTTAAAAAGATACTGTCCTCTTACAACTCTGACTGCAGCAGAACGGCTGGTATGGAGAAAATTATTCCTATTAAGGTTGGTGCTAAAGTTATGTTGCTTAGAAACATTGACGTCACTGTGGGGCTAGTTAACTCCGCCATTGGAACAGTAACGGGGTTGAGGTTTAATACAGACAATTCTGATGACGTAGACTCAGTGACAATTAACTTTGATTGTGGCATTACCCATCACCTACAGCGAGTAAACGTCAAGTTTCAAGTTATGGATAACGCATTTGTGTATCGAGAGCAATTCCCGATATCGATGTCCTACGCGGTTACAATTCACAAATGCCAGGGCCTCAGCTTAAATAGCGTAATAATTGATATTGGGGAGTCCATATTTACATGTGGCCAATCATATGTTGCCTTGTCACGAGTGACTTCATTAGAAGGGCTTCATCTTATTAACTTTAACCCAAGAGATGTGAAGCCTCAGAAATCCGCCATTCTCGAATACAACAGACTAAGGCAGAAGTACAGGTCTGACCTTCCACTTTACAACACAAGTTGTGACTCCTCTTCGGCTCCTTATGTGAGAGACAGGAAGTGGTGCCAGACCAAAAATGTCAAAAAAGTGCAGGATGAGAGTACAAAACCGGTACCCTCTGCAAAGACTACCGGAAGATCGAGAGTTCAGTCAACTTTAGCATTAAAATTTATTTTTTTTTTTCAGAGAAAAGAGTATTTTTATTTGAACGGTTAATTTTCTACAAAAATAAATAAAATCTAACAAAAAACCACTAAGTGGTAACACTTTCCCCGCCAAGTCAGCAATCCAAAAAAGATAATAAATCATTACTTTTTCCGCCAAGAAAAACAATGTAATGTATGTAAGTTTGGCAACTTGGCGGCAGACTTTTGCTTGGTTTTTTTTCATTTAAGTTACGTTCGTGGATAATTTCACAAATCAACTTCTCTAATTAATTAGTCCAACTAAGTATAATAATTTCGAGGTAATCAGTAAATATAAAACCATCACTATTATGATTTTATGAAATGTGGCACAAATAAGGTCAAGTTTTGTAAAATAAGCTCTCACCTAGCAATGTACTAATGGGAGAGATACTTGCTCAATGAAACTAGTTTTATGGTATTTTTAAAGTGATCGAGCAAAAGTCTGCCGGCAAGTTGCCAAACTTACATACATTACATTGTTTTTCTTGGCGGAAAAAGTAATGATTTATTATCTTTTTTGGATTGCTGACTTGGCGGGGAAAGTGTTACCACTTAGTGGTTTTTTGTTAGATATAGTATTTTGCAGGTGATAAAATAACAATGAACAAATTAAAAATATGTTAAATGATTGTTAAACGTTTTTTTACTTATTATTATGTAATACGAATTAACGAAGTTGTCAATTGGATAATAACTCAATTTAGCATTGTAAATTACTGATTTACAATTCTAGAAAATTTGTGCTCTTATAAGAATTAATTTTAAATTACAAAGTATGTATTCTTAACTTGTAAAGCTGGCATTTTGCAAGACAATTGACAATTTAGATACACTCAAGTAGGTTTTTTTTTTTTTTTTTATAAGGGAGAGGAGGTAAAAAATGCTTTTACGCACACAGGTTTAGTGCACGCCGGTCGAAAAAGAAGAAAGGAAAACACCCAAACCGGGGTTGAAAAAAAAGAAGTGTAAAAAGGAAAGATGAAAGATTTCGAGGTACAAGCCAAAGGTAAGAAGCAAACTTGTCCTCAGAGAAAGTTGGGAGCATAAAGAGAAGGATCTCCCACCCCCTGTTAGTCGCCTTTTACGACAAGCCGAGGGAGGCTGCGGTCCTATTCTAACCCGGTACCGCACGGGGAACACTCAAGTAGGTAACATCTAAATGCATTTAGAGATTAACATAATTCCAAACTCCTTTTTAATGTCTGTTCGATGTTTCATTATCTGGAAAAGATCCAATCATATTTTTAGAAAGAAGTTTTCCTACAGAAAAATTCCGATTTAAATGTAATTCCGATTGAAGTAGGACGAAAGCACACAACCGTCTGTCTGGAGTTTTGTTGGGTTATATATTTATTCAAGAAGGGAAATATCCATATATCTTTCCAAAAGTGAAACGGAAAACCTCATAAAAGTACAAATAGTCATCACTCCGCCAGTCGCAATAACCCAAGAGTTGTCTGGCTATGTTTTATTCTGGTGTGCAGAAGAACTGTTGCAGTCGTATAAAGTTAACTATGACTAATAACAAGAAATAAATTTGTTTTGTCTTTTGCTTTATTTGAACTACCATACCTGTGCTTAATTTAAAAATCTTTCTAATATGACCATGGAGTCTGTTGATTCTTTCGTAAAAACAAATGTACATTGATTAGCTGAAAAATTATCAGGGAACGTTTAACTTCTGGTTTTGTCTCCGTCTAGCTTTAGCATAATTAATTGATATATGAAGGACTGGAGGTAATAGGGCCCTGGACCAAACCCCACTTTGGATCAAACCAGATATCTAGGCTGTACAGTGTACAATGCTAACTAAGGAGCACAGTATGGGTGACAGGTGCCATGTCAAGCAAAGCCAGAGAGTCGGTTTTGAGGGATTAATTCCGTAACGAGCTTCAAAGCTGGATACCGGGTTTGATCCAAGTTATCTTGCGATGGCTAACTTCGATAATCAGATGAGATTATAAGATTAAAGTCGGGACCTAGAAATACAAATTTTCACATTAACAGTTTATTTTAGTTATTTTCACTTTTTTTAGTCTTTATTTCTTTCTGTATACAATATTAAACGACTCACTCCTACACACGGGTTTACCCATGTAGGATTAATTTAGTAGCCTAATTCTTTTTTTTGTGTAATTTCAGTGTGTATTGTACAGATATTCGTAAAATGCATGTAAATTGTTTCTTTAAAACGAACTAAAATATATTTTTATTTTTATTTTTATTTGCACTATGAGTTAACTTGGAATTCCGATTTGAATTCAAGACTACAGTAAACGAATGAAGGTAGCTAGAGTGTTAAGTGGTTATATTGATATTACAATTCGCCCCTACGATGGTACGAAAGTAGACCCAGCTTCCCTTCATCTTTGGCCTCTTTATACATTATTTATCGTATGTATCTTTAACTGAAGGTTTTAAAAGATTAGTACTAACTGTTGGTAAGTAATGGAACGTGTAAAGATGAATGAAATGAATGAATGAATGAAACAATGCTTTATTTACATGATCTAAGTACAAGTTTTACAATACATTTCCATAGTATAACCAGTTCATGATTCACACAGCAGACTCGCATTTTTCCAACTTGGTCTTTCATGGTTACATTTTTTCAAAGTTGGATTTTAATACAATTAAATGGATTTTCAAGTGTAGAGGTGAATTATTATATTTAAATTATAAACCATGGATACAAAATCAAAATCATAACTGTTCGTTATGCAATTTGGGGGAAGTAGAGGATGTTTACCACTTCGTTGCCAAGTGCCCGATACTGCGTCATTTTAGAATGTTTTGGTTCGGTTAAGAGGATTTGTCCCGGGATACATTCATATCCTTGTTGAACGGTGCTGATTGGGTGCGGCTTGCCCGATTCCTACAGCAAGCTTGGCGGTACAGGTGGGAAATTATTCAAGAATTTAATTATTAACCTTTTTCAAGCTATGAGCACTCTCTAGTTTTAAGAAATTTATAAGTTACAAATATATGTATAAATGTATAGAATTAAAAAAAACATAAAAAAAATAAATAACAAAAAATGTTTTTAATTGAAATAGGCCTAATGGTACATCAGAAAGGTAATTTGAATGTATACAAATGTACTGTACTTGTTTTATCTAGCATTTACAATGTGTTTGCCAACCCGGCTGACGGCTGACGGAACGTGTAAAGATATGGATGATAAAACACACATTACTTAAAATCCACTTTGAGTTACAATCCACACTAATCTAGATATAGCACTTGAACACCGTATGCCACCACATATAATGTATACATTACCATTGACTTACTAACTGAACCAATAAAAATTATGAAAATATCATATATTTCGTGCTTTTCAGAGAAACACATCAACGAAATAATTATGAAACGTATTTGAAGTTATAAGCTAAAACTTCACTCTATTGTTGTCGAATAAAAACACCCAACGGATAAACCTTAAAACAAACTCAGCTGAATAACTCTTTGTATTACCTTTCATGCCCGAGACAAAGAGATCTTTTATTTATTTAACCCATGTGGGCAGAGTAAACAAATATTTGAGGCAAATGTTTTGTTAGCCGGAGCCTAACATGGGGTTATTGCGTTTTTTACGATGGCTTCTTAAAAGACTTTGCAGCTTCGTTTTGTTTTGTAAAAAGATTAACTGGCCTTAACTTTTTTATAAACATTATAGGTTGAAAATTGCAATGTATTTTAATGTTAATTATACATGATGTTTAAAATAGTCATACATTTTGTATTGAACACGTCATAAATAAAGCTTGCATTTAGTATTAACAAAAATACTAATGGAGAATGAGTTTTTAAACTTTTCTTTACTCACCCCACTTCATCGACTTTAAAAAATCAGATGATTTAATAGGATGAGAACCCAGGGGAAAGAGACTAGACTCGTCTGACAGAAAAAATATTAAAGAGTTGTGTTTTGTTTATTTAGCGTCACGAGATTCTATTTTATAACTTTTTTGTGTTTGCTGTCATAGTTGATGGGTCATAACAGATGCTATAATTCCCAATATAATGTTATATTGTTATAATGTTACAATATAATATAATGTTCCATGAGTAGGTATAGTTCGGCCGCTTAGAAAGTGACCTCCTCCAGCATTGGTTTAGCATTAGCGCGCAGGTCGTTTTCTAAGCGGCCGAACTATAGTAAAAGAGTTCGTGAATTCAACAGAAATCAGTAATTTACATCAGCACAATCTGTCGGTGGCTCAAATAAACTAAGACGATTTTGATTTAAGAACAGGTGACATCTAGCATGGGGGTGGAATGTCTAATTGTATCAATAGTCAAAGCTATAATCTTGCAAAATCTGATATTTGAAGCCAAAACTAGTTACTATGAGCGGTTACTTCTTGGAATTACAGTCTTTGACACAACCATAAACTAAAGATGCAATTACAATATTTAAAAATATATAAGTGTGATTTGTTTTATGACCGTATGTGACAGATGAAATAAGAAGCTTAGGTTGATTGCTAAAGACGGAATCATCACACAGAATGAGGTCAAGACTCAAAGCTGCCAAAAGCTTTAGATGTGTCTGTGTGTAAGACTCCCATTAGCTCTCTTGCAGACATTTATTTGACAGTAGTGTCACTTGAGATAATAATTATGTTTGAAAACATATCGCTTATCATAAAGGCTTGTGACTCAATTCCAAAATGAAATGCATAACTTTATTTTTTATATTGTAGGCTTATACCATTAAACGTTTTTTTACCATACGATACAATTTATATTTTTGCTTTAATGAAACACTCCTAATTTAGAGAAGTTTTCATTCAAAACACTAACCAAGCAAATTACCCCAAGAATATAAATAAAATAGGTTTTCAGAAACTATTTGATTTGTTTACAACTATGCTCCATAATTTACACGATGGTACATAAATATATATTAGAATGTTAAAAAGCAGGTTTCTTTGACCAAATACAATATATCAGAGACTGAGGGATTCAAAATCGCGTTTCCCTAAATACTATTGGTCACCAAGGTTCGGAAACAAATTTATTTCGATATTTTACCACGGTATCAATGTTGGAACATATAAATACGTACCTACTTACATTTTATTTAATAAATAAGCAACTCTTCCCAAGCGTGCATGACAATTTGTTTTACATACCTTGAGAATCTTACATTTATGCATCCTAAATGACAATCCACCTAAATATTGACAAATTTCTATTAGATTGTTTTTTTTTTATTCCGTAAACCCCTATTTTTTTTAATTAATGTAACAATAAAAGCCCCCTAATAACACATCCTGGATGAAAATCAGGATCACACAGAGACCAGATATTAAACAATAATAAACCAGCTCCCGATCAGCATCTATGTTAATTTTTTAATAGTGTTTTCCAGTTTAAGGTTCATCGTTCGTCTAAACTATTTGTGTCTGTCTTGTGTGGCTTACAGATACAAACCATACATCAACAAAAATCCTAATGTAAACATACTTTGTTTCCTCAACACGAGAAAATGAGGAACCTAACTATTCATTTTCAATTTGTATTGGTTAACTAGGTCTTGTATCCTATGTAACATATATTTATTGTCAATTGTTATTTTGTTGTATTGTTGAATGAATAAAGATATTTTGAATTGAATATGACTTGTCTATTATACAAAAATAATTTCCTCAATGCTTACATGAATTTGTAATCTGCTCAGTTATGATATTCTATTTAAAAGATTCAAGACAAAATTACAATTGATATTGTAGAAAGATTTTAATTTTTACCATTTTGTAAAAAACACTATTTTTTATGAGTTAAATGTTATTTTTTTAGTTAAACAGGAAATTATAGAGTATTTTCCTAATATACTAACTGCGGTGTCATCAGAACAATAAATCGCATTCTCTTTATACTGAATAATTGTTTTATATTCCTAAAATCTGATCTTCAATTGAAGATCCAAATGTCTAATATTTTATTTTTAGTTATTAACTAAAACGAACAATAAACTTAAGCAATGTGAATTAGAAGTAACTATACTGAATATATTATAAACTAAAGAATATACAGACTGTCCCAAAAGTCCCGGACCGGTTTAATATTTTCTAAACGACAACAGATAAATCAATAAGATTTGGTACATCAACACCACACCTAAAAATCTACTTTTTTATGGAAATATAAATTTTCTGTCACATCATGGGGACGTCCCGCAAGGAGTCAGAAGGAAATCTTAAATAAAAGCATAGGTTGACATGTACATCAAATTAAATGTCTTACTAGCAGAATATAATACTGCAAATTTGAACTCAAACGGACAACCAAGTCAAGAATGACAGTGGTTCAAAGATTCATTTAATTTGCATTTGGGGGCACAGCCCTAGGAATCGGAAAAAATTTTTAACGTAAGCATAGGTCGATATGCACATCAAATTAAAGGTCTTCACTAGTAGATTACAATGCCGTAAATTCAAGCTCAAAAGAACGCCTGAGTAAAAAATGGCAGTCGTTCAAAGATTCAAAATGGCAGGTTCAAGAAATCTTTGAACGGCCGCCATTTTGTTACGGGTGATCCTTTCGAGGCGTGGTTTCCGGCATTGAACTCTGCTAGCTAAATCCTTTAAACTTATGTGCATATTGACCTATGCTCCCATTTAAAATTTCCTTCTAACTCCTCGTGAGACGTCCCCATGATATGACAGAAAATTGATAGTTCCTTAAAAAAGTAGATTTTTAATTGTGGTGTTGATGTGCAAAATCTTATTGATTTATCTGTTGTCGTTTAGAAAATATTAAACCGGTCCGGGACTTTTGGGACAGTCTGTATATCAACATTAATATAATATTTTACCTAACCCGCCATGTTAAACTTCCCTATCCCAAGCATGATGTATACAACTTCTTTACTTCTCGAGTGATGTAAAGTTTAAAAAACTCACTCGGTGAGGTAATGAAACCCATTTAAATAACATTGAGTGATTAACTTAAAAAATATACCTCTATGGAGCCAACGACGTTTAACGCTAGAAATCAGCTGTGCGCTTGAATTTTATTGTTATGTTTTGAAGGGATAGCCTAGGGTTCACTACGATACTCGGACAGAATACGATTGAATCGACCTATCGAGAGTCTGCAATTACACTATCGATATTGAATTGTGTACACTATCGATATCAGAAAATCGGATTCGAGTTTGTTGTTGGATCTGAGTCTGTATTGAGTTTTCAATTTCAATCGGATTCAAATCATCTACTCAATCCACCTCTACATACTAACTAACTGACGTAGGCTTACGTACAGTAGTTTGTTTCTTTGTTTCTGCGAGAGGTAGTGTCGAAAGTATACCATTTCATTGCAAGAAATACGAATTTATATAATTAAAATAGTGAATTTTAATAAATTAACTAATAACTATTAATTGCAGTTTTAACGAATTGGATCAGTTGCTGAAGAGGTCTAAATCCGAAGGTCTAATTAGATCTTCGGCACACATCCACACGTGTCTGTGTGTGTGTGTCTGGTCTGTCTGTGTGTGTACAGACCTACGAAGTCCAATTTAATGTCATAAGTCATAATGTTTAAAGTGTATAATAATTCGAAACAAAATAATACAACCCCCAATTTTGGTTTGAATTTTAATTTGTAATTGCTGTAACAGTTGCAGTTCAAGTAAAAAGCCTTTAGCACCATCTGTTCAATTCATATACAATAGAACCTCGATAACAAGTCGACCTTGATAACAAGGGTTACTTTCAAATCCTCTTGAAATTATTTTACCCCCAATCATTTGTTATTGCAAACCTCGATAAGAAGTCAACCTTGATAACAAGACTTATTTTATAATCCTTATAAGAGTCTTGTTACCAAGGTTCTACTATAGATAAAACATACTAGTATGTTTTATCTATGGTTCTACTGTAAATTATAGCCTATACCATAGATAAAACATACTCCCTTAGACTTGTGCTGCTTTAGTTTAGTCTATGCCTATACACATATAACTCAAAGTCAAAATAATCCAATTATGATGAAATTTGTTACGAACCTGTAAAACAACATTTGTTGTAGCGTTCAGTTCGCAAACCAGCATGATCGGACTATGAGCAGAGGTAAAAATGGAGTTTCCTCATGTTTGACCTTATAAAAACTTCAAACATCTTTGTAAATAATTTATTAGATGTTAAAAAAATATCAATCTATATTGCATATAGCTAAATGGTTACCAGCAAGTTGAAAAATAAAACACGAAAATAACTTGTTATTTTGGAGTATAATATTAGGTAAACTTGTTGGTAGTATTTTGGCTTGTTTATGGATATTTGACTTTAATTTTATTTTTTTGTACAATTCAATACCAATCTAAGTACATTTTACCAAGAACACACTTTACTTTACTTTATAAGAAAATGTTTGGTGAAATTTATTTTTCATTTGATATGTCACAACGCTATAAAAAATAAAAGTTATGGGTAGGGGAAAAGGAGGGGGGGATTATCTCACAAATTCATGAGCCGATTTTCAATTTCTTTTCACCAAACATTTTCTTTTTTCATGCTCTTTCATTTGATATGTCACAAGGGGTACCTTGCTATTAAAAAAAATTAAGTTCCGGGGAGGGGGAATATCTCACAAATTTATGAACCGATTTTCAATTTTTTTTCATTAAACATTTTCTTTTTTAATGGTCTTTTATTTGATGTGTCACAAGGGGTACCTTGCTATTTAAAAAAATTAAGTTGGGGGCAGGGGGGGAAGTGAATGTAATGTTGAATTCAAAAAAATGGGCCCCCTACGGCAATAGATGATTCCCGCAAACTGCATATTTCTATCTATTGCGGTTTTTACATAAATAAAGATGCAAGTTTAAAAAAAAACACCCTGTAGTTAACACAAAACGATAAGAGAGTATTTTAGTATTTGTTTTGATAGAAGAAGTAAAATACCAATATTGTTATCCCAATCGAGAGGGCTCTCAATTAATTATTTAGTTTTTATTATTATATAAAATTGTTTTTCTATCATTTGTGTTCACTTATTTACATTAAGTTTCCAGTGACGTAGCCAGGATTTCGAAATAGGGGGGGACGACCGACCGGGGGGTCTGGGGGGTATTCCATACCCTCCAGGTAAAATGGGGGTCCGGGAAAAATGTTTTAAAATATAGGCCCTAAAATGGTCTTTTTTAGCTCTTTTGGCATCGAAAATAATCAACCCCAACGCCAATACAGTATGATTGCATAATTTTACACTTAATTTAACAGAAAAATATTATATTTAAGACCGGAAGGGGGGTCCGGACCCCCAGGCTACGTCATTGAAGTTTCTCTATAACCTCCACAGAGAGGACAAGAACACAAGAATGCAATACAAGAATACAAGAGTACTTTATTTTACAATTTTTAAGATTGAAAAAGGCATCAATACAATATGTGATCGATTAAAAATCTTTGTTGATTGGAGTCCTTACAGTAGAAAGATGATTTAACTTGTAACGTAGTCACTCTAGTTGCTGCCAAGACAAATATTCATCAATGCTGTAGAAATGTCTAAGTAACAGCCCTGTGATGTTCCTTCTTCAGTCTTCTAAAACAGAGAAACTTTACATGTTATTTAAATAAGGAGGCTCGTGTAGGATGAATAAACAATAAATTCTCCTCGGCTAGAATGCAATGTTAAAACCTGTCTATTTGGGTTGAATGCATGTTCTCGAGAAATTAACATTTGCAGACAAACTAATGCTAAAATTCATTGAACATCCACAACATTTTATTCACTTGTATTTAAGTACGATTTAGATAGCAGTTTTATAAATTAACATAATTTAATTAAAATGTCCCTTTTGACCAGATTTATTTCTACCTCAAATCATGGTTTTCTCATGGTTTATCTGTATTAGGCCTAAGCCTAATTTTAATTTTAAATAGTGCCGCAGATGCTTTACCTTAATCAAATATATTTGCATGAAATTGGTTAAAGCTTATATGCCTATTCTACCAATTTTGCTGTCCCGTTATTTCATCTTCCAACTAAATTAATTCTCTAAATTATTTCCCACATTAAAATACTATAATGCAGTGGGCGGTTCCAAGGGGTGGAGGGCTGTAGGAGCAAGAGCCCTCCCCATTAGAATCTGAGTCTGGAAATATAAGTTTAAACATAAATTTTGTCATAAATAGGTGACAGAGGTTTTTGAACACAGTTCTAGATGTATAAACAGTTTTAAAAATAGCAGATTTTCCTAAGGAGAACCACCACTAATATGACAACCCTACATGGGATCAGAGGCTGTATAAAAAATGTTACTACTATAAATAAACAATTTAAACAAATAAATGTCTTAGGGCCATGTCATACGAGCGCTATTGCCGTCGCGTAGATGCCGTCGCGTTAAAGTCGCTCCAACCCGGCAATGGGGTTCTTATGGAGCATGTCATACGGACGCTAATGCCGTCGTCAGTTCCGCGTTAGCCGGACGCTGAGCGCTGCCAACGCGGACGGTCGCGTTAGCAACGCGGCGCACGTAAAGCGGGACCCTGTCATACGAGCGCTAGCGCCAGCGGGACGCATTTGCCGCGTGAGCACTGACAGAACAACTACTGGAACACCTTTGGAGTGATCATTACGATATTTGATACGATGTTCAATACGGAAAAATGTATTTATTTAGTTGAAAAACTGCCACCTCGGTACGATGTAAAGTCGAGTGATTACAGCAACAGGCAACTGAAGGCACAGTGCTGGAACGAGGATTGGGAGGCCATGCACGAAAACTGGAATCAGATGTGGAAATCAGTTTTACTTGTTTTATATTAATAAAAATAATGCACACCTATATACTACCTGTATATTAATAAAAATAACAGCATTATTTTTATTAATATAAAACAAGTAAAACTGATTTCCACATCTGATTCCAGTTTTCGTGCATGGCCTCCCAATCCTCGTTCCAGCACTGTGCCTTCAGTTGCCTGTTGCTGTAATCACTCGACTTTACATCGTACAGAGGTGGCAGTTTTTCAACTAAATAAATACATTTTTCCGTATTGAACATCGTTATTATGTTCCTTTGATTAAAATGGTACTCTTCATATGTATCTAAAATGTGCAAAAAGCTGATACAACCTAACTGGATGGTGTCCATCTTTGCCGCGACGGCAAATGCGCCCTGAAGACGCTACGTATGACAGGTACCTGGCGTTGGCGGGACGGCATCAACGCGACTCATTTGCCGTCACGTATGACATGTACTTTTTCCTGCGCTATCTCGACGGCATCTGCGCAACGGCAATAGCGCTCGTATGACATGGCCCTTACCTGTTCACCGCTGGATTTATTTATTACGTAATAGAGAGATCTGAGACCACACTGCAATGCATTTTACGAATGTTGGTTAGAGGTACGCAATAAACTTGAAATCTGACTAGGCCTAGAGTCGGTTGATTAGGGTATGAACCTGCAAAAACATTAAAAAGCTTAAATAGTCAATCAATTTTAGAACATCAATTTACAATTCCAAAGAGAATAGCTAGGATATTATCGATGGTATAACTTATTAAGTTACTTACGGTATTACATAATGGAATAACTTATTACATAATATAGCCTAAACTATCAAAAAAACTTAAAATATAGTAAGTAAAATCAATAGCCTATTAAGTTATGTAGGCCTATAAGTTATTGATTTTATGTTAACTTATGAGGATTCTCAAGTAGATTATCGCCATTGACTATATATACCTACAGGTAACTTGTATATTGTAGGTAGGCCCTATATATAGCCTAACTTAGTCAATGTTATCGCCCAACAATCTATAACAGTGTGCTGTAGCTTTAAAATCAATAACATACTGTTAATTATACTGTTAATTAAATTTGTGAGTAACAGTAAAAGCGTAAATATATGTTTTAAGTATTATGTGTACGGTTACAAATTGAGGTCCAAGTTTAAAATTAACTTAACTTAGGTTAAGTAGCTAACAAAACTTACAAAAAAGGGATGCTTGGGAAGAATTTTATATTCATAAGGAAAAATGTAAAAATAGAAATAAGTTGATTAATGAAGAAGTACATTTTGATTCCAGTTGTACTTATAAAAATGTATTGGCCGGTGCTTCCGGTAGCCAATAGGGCATAAGTAGGGACGCCATTCACGATTCTTGTCATTCGCCTATTGGGTCTGAAGATGATTGGAGTGTCCAATCGAAATCGATCACCACTTATCACCTTTTTTGTATATTTACCGTTTTGTGAGTAACAGTAAAAGCGTAAATATATGTTTTAAGTATTATAAGACGTTTCTTTTATTTACTTTCCGTAAAAAAGGGATACGATTACAAATTAAGGTCCAATTGTAAATTTATTTGTTTAAAAACAATTACTGTGTGTATACATTTTACATACAGTAGGCCTTGTTTGTAATTAGGCCTATCTTAAACTAGGTACCGTACCGGTAACTTAAACTAAGCCAAAGCGAAATGTTAGAGTACTTAGGCCTACTTTGGTACTATCCGGAGGCCAATTATTTTCGAGGGTTTTTTTTCTGTAGAGTCCAAAAATAACTACTACTGAAATAGGAAAACCCTGCTTTAATTGACTGACTGTCCAAATTTGACATGATTACAATTAGCGGCCTTTGAGTTCTGTCTCCCAGAAAAAAAGGCAGCGATGTCGACGAGGATTGAGTTGAATGTGTCGCTGCCGCTGTACTCCGCCAAGTAAGTTAGGTATGCAGCACGCTGCGGCGGTCATGTTAGGTTGGATTATCATAAATATGTTTATAAAACTTTCCTCGTTTCGTTATGAATTGAACTATACCAAATGAGTCATACTTTCGCCTGCCAAATACCCCAGATACAGGTGGTAACAGGTGATGCATGCTATGGTCAATGACATGGCTAACTTAAGTAGGCCTACTTGAGGGGATATGGCGCCCAAAAGTAATTTATGACTCATTTGGTATTGTAAGATTCATAAAGAAATGAGGAAAGTCCTGCAAACAAACATATTTGTGAAAACCCAACCTAACATAACTGCGCTGTGTAAGGGTGGCCTCCGGATAATACCAAAGTACCCAAGTTAACCGCCACGGCACGTGTTAACGAGTCTTTTTGAAAAGCATAAGTAGCTTAAATAAATAAGTTATTCAAGTTAATCAAGTGAAAACTTCTACTGATAGGTCTACGATAGAAATATCAAACTGAATTTTCATCTGATAGTAAGTTAGGCCTAGGCTATAAGTTAGGTTCTCTACAGACTAGACTACCTATCGATTCAATCGCTCTGACAACTGCAAAAAATTGCAACTAGGCCTAACCAGCATCTTAGGAAGCGACTTAAGCTTTCACAACTTTAATGTTCTTAAGAAACTGATTAAATCTTACTGAAAAGTTAATTCTAAAAATGTTTTCAAACTTCATCAAGTTCCTACGTTAACCTTACTAGGTACTTACCGCTACCAATCAGAATCTTCTGATTAATACTTTCAAGGCTTAGAGGTTAATAGGCCTAATCTAATCTATTTAATTTTAGTCAATTATCAAATCAAGGAGACAATAACATGAATGGATTTATTAGGTAATAGCCACGAAGGTAATAACATATTTCTACCTGTACTTCTCGTGGAAAAAGCAAATCCATTTGATGCCAGACAAACCCAATTGATCAAATTCTTCCTTTGACCTTACATAGCCCGAAATTTCCTTGGCGTATAACAATTTAAATCTGTTATATGTGTGTTGAACAAGCTTCCATCTCTTTTAAAATTAATTCCATTTCAAACAAAATCTAATTTACGTGTATCGTGTACCTGGCCACCTCCAACAACTTATAACTAAAGTCACACTAATGACAATGTCAACAATAACAAAACCAAAACACGTAAACATAAACAAACATAGGATACGATGCGAGATACGATGATTCCGTCGTCATAGAACCGATTCGACTTCAGTAAGAAAGAAAGATCGCAGAGTCACGATAGATCGATTCAATCGTATTCTGTCCGAGTATCGTAGTGAACCCTAGGCTATCCGTTTTGAAGAATTTTCCTAACCTAGCTTTTGTTTGTAAATGAACGTTACTGTTAGAAGATGAGTGAAATGGATAATGACAAATATTGTTCGTAACCTCCTGTATATTGTCGGGTCAGGTAAAATCTTGTACGTTACACGTTACGCAAGAGCGTGTTTACATCACTTAGGTAAATTATGCAACTCGCTTAAAACGCTCTTACTACACTTGTAAGGTAAATAGCTATTACTTGTACAAATATTAAATAATATTAACAATATTCTTGTTTATACAATTCCGTGAGATAACTCATCCCTTGCTCATACAATGGCGTGATTTATAACATGCAAAACTAAAGCCCTTGTCCTGCCAGCTGGCGCTTGATATTCGAAACGTTGCAACACTTTGAACAAACCAATGGATCCATAAATCAAAAACATTGGTTATAAAACGATATTGGCTGGGTTGTCCGTTCAGACATGTCATTTTAGTTAAAAATACGATTAGAAAAGCTTAGGTGTATCAAATACTGCCTTACCAGTTTTGCAAAATCTCTAAAATATATGTAAATATATATTTGAAAATGTTCGTTAGTTAATCTGTCTGCAGACGGAATGTTAAGCATTTCAAAATGTTAAGTTTTAGTGGTTGGGTAGCTGAGTGGTTATTTATTGTGTTCACCTAAGAATCAAAAGGTGTCCGGATCGATCCTGAGAAAAGTGAGTAGCTTTTTGATGGTTTGAAACTGGACCCAGCTGTTCCTGATCATTGTGCTTTCAATAACTGATACTGACTAATGAAACAGCTGATCTTAATCAGCAAAAAAGCTACACAGATCACACTCCATTCTACTCTTAGTCTTCACTCATATTTGGGTTAAAACATACAAATAGGTGTCCCCACCTATCCACCCCTAACGCAATGGTTGATGGTTCACTCGGTCTCTATAAGATTTATAGTTTGACCAGGTGTTTTCATTATTAAAGGTTCGTTATAAGTTAAATAACGCAAGTTGGGGTAGTTTGTCAGTGAATGATGAACAACGTTGGATCGTGGTCCATGAATCCCTGTAACATTTATAACTTCTGAATGAAGTACAACCTGCTTTAAAACTTTGTAGAGTTAAAGTACCTCGAAAACCTTTGATCCATTCATGTATTTTGGTTATGATTTTGCTTATGAGTTTAAATTTGAAAAAGAATTTGATTTCCCTTAAATTTCTAACGTGTAAAATAGCTCCTTTTTTGAGCAAACATCGAAAGCTAATTACAAGTTAACTTTTTATATTATTGAAACGTAACTATCAATAAGACAGAAAGTTTCACATAACAAACGTACGTTTGACTTAGTGGTGGCTACATTAATATTGTTGCCATTTACTGGAAAATGTAACAGAAAAGTATGTGAACGCACTTTTGACCCACAGGTGGCTACATCAATACTGTTTCCATGGTAACGGCGTTGTATTGTATTATTACTAAGTGTTAATTATTACTTACCTTCATAAGCATATATTTAAAGAAACTTCGTATTGGTGTATTCAGTATAAAACACCTTGATACTTCTTTTTGTGTTGTGTTGTTGTTTGAATGATGTAGGGTCTCTTTATTTGTAAACTTCTGTATAACTATTTTATGAGTACAAAATAAACTACAAATTAATTTATTTGATACCTAACCCAATAGTATTTTATACTTTATCAGTTGATAATTGAAGAATAACAAATAAATGAGTACAAAGTTCAACAATACTCCTTACGTACATACGTGTATCATTGTACAGTACACCCAATTTTTCCGTGTTGAAATACAGTAACAATAATAAATACAATAAAATCCAAGTTAAAAGTTAAATTAATCTTAAATGATCCGAATACGAATGCTGTGGAACGAAAATACGAAACATTTTTTCATATTTAATTATACAATCTACGAAATAAGCGTCCTACTATATTAATCCGTGCAGGTTACTATCCGTTACCAATGTAGCATTGTATAAAGGTTTTAACATGCTACAACCAACACGAAATATGTGTATATGTATGCAATACTAACGCTTATTGTTTTTCACACCAGCTATCTCTGTTCAAATAATTGAGACTGTGTTAAAATATACAAAATAATGAAGGTTTTTTTTACTACAGTACAAACTCAGACGTGATTTGTATATCAACCTGCATTTTCCAATTCACTTCTCATTAATTGTTTCATTTGCCCCTTTTAATATACTCCGTCAAGCAAAACATTGTTTATTCATAGAACGAACAGCAAATTGAATTTAATTTTATTCTGTTTTATTTTTGAAGCCTGCGAAGAAAGCCCATTATTTAAGGTGGATCAGTTCAACGATTGGGTGCGTTGATATCCACTAAATAGTTTTTTTTTTCTAATTTAAGGGAAAATTAATTTAACAACTTCTTAATAAGGATCACAAATGTCAAACATGTGACTTCACAAATCAAAATGCGTAAACCTAACAAAATGAAACTAATATTCATTTAATTGAGAACTCTAAAAATGGGTTAGCAAGTGATATCAATGATATTGATTAAAATAACTACTATGGATTCTACAGTTTTTTTTTTAAAGAGAATTATTATTAATTAAAGGTTAATCATCGTAATCTATATTGGTAATAATAACTAAGTTCGAAAAGCTTTCATTATTCTTATTAATTTTTTAACAGTCTATTGCACTCTGGATGTTGAAGTGCGTGGACTGGTCCAATGGCATAGTGGGGGTTTTTAGTCCTTGTGGTTTAATAGCATACAAATTTATATTTACTTTTAGCTATGTGATACTTCATTGGCCCACGTCAAGCTTTAAGCCCCCGTAAGAACGAAAGTCGTGAAAACCGTAGTTTAGGAATTAAAAAAAAATCGGGTTATAGTATATCCTCTACTAAAAGCTATGCGATGGATTGTTTTGAACGGGAACAAAGTAAACCATTATACAGAAGAAATTCAATGATTAAGTTACAGCCGTGACTTCCTGTAAGAACCCGAGAAAGAAATATTAAGAGTATAAACGTGTATACTTAATGCAAATATCTATGTAAGTTATTGGTTAAAGTGTTTGCAATCAACCCTGAAAGTAGCCGGTTCAATCCCAATTGTGACATAGAAAATACTTGTCGTTGTACGATCAAATGATACAACAGATAAAAAAAACTTAAACCGTTTCTTCAAAAACAAAAACTTAAAGAATTTTTATGGTGTCAAATAACACGATATTTGTTTGAATAAACATGTGAAGCACTGTAAAATAACGTTGTGTTATAATGAAAGATGGGTTAGTTGAACCAACATTTATGTTCCTGGAAACCTTTTAAAACAAGGTTAGCTGACCAGTATATTATGATTTACAGTACACATTTCATGGCATTGTGACGAGAAAAGGGTTTTTTGTAAATTCGATAAATTATATTGAGTAACGTATTCGTTGAAATTGTTACATAATTCTGCCACCAACGAATAAATTTAACAAGGACCCAATTTTATTACTTCTGTTCCTGATTGGGCCTGATTATGATTGCTGTGACAGGTCTAAATCGATTACTAATGTAATATCTCTCACTTATATATAACCTTGTCGATGTTTTTAGTGTATATTTAAATATATATTGGACAGTGCTGGAAGTATTTGATCAAATGTAAATGCCTTAGATCTAACAGAAAAAAGAAATGGGTAAAACATGAATTTCTTATTTGTAGCTCTCTCTTCACAACCAAATAATATTGTTTTAATATTAAACTGTAACCCTTGATTTTTATTTTATTTTTTTTTATTTGTGACCAAATTTTTTAGATGTTAGAAAATTTCCCAACACATGGAAGGACTTGCATAAAGATCTCGTTTGACTATTATATTATCATAAAACTTGTAAAAAAAAAAAAAAAAAAAAAACACTGTTGTCATGAATATGTGATTTTTCTTTACGCATTTTGATGGTCATACAAGTTTTCATCAATGTCCCATTTATTTACAAGCTGCTGTTACAGTAACAACTAGTGAGGACAAAGGTATGTAGACAACTACATTGGTAATATCCACCACTAGTACATACCATTCGTAAATGTACTCTGCCAACAACAGTACTGGTAAATGGTAAATATATTGTACAGCAGTCGTTGTATTATGTTGCGTGTCGCTTGGTTTTAGGTCTTCAATTACAAAATCTAAAACGAGTACTCATACTGTAACGACTCCTGCCATCACCTACTAAACATCTAGGTTTGTACGTATCTTGTATTTTGGCTATATACTGTACAGTTTATATGCAGAAAAGGTATAATTTTCTTAAATCTAAGACATTATTTACTTGATATCGCATACACACATATTGTTAGCTTTTTTAACCCTTTATTTTATTACACGTTTCACTACAATAAATTTCAAAAGCAATAAAATATTTGAGAATATATAACTATAAGTATTTTTTATTCCAAAATTCTTTACATATAAATACAAACTTCATGATTCTTTAGACGTTACAAAGCTCGACTTTATAAGCTAAATGTGTTATTTAATTTCTCACCTCAAGTGCCACAAGTGTCAAATAAACTGCTGTAGAGGTCTAATGAGGGTCTTACACAGCCACTTCTAAAGCTTAGAAAAGCTTTGAGACCTGGCCTCGTTATATATCGTGGTGCTGTCTTACACAGTCTACCTGAGTTATTTGTTTCGACGGTCACTCTCTACCTAAGAGGGATTTTTATTCTATACACAGGTGTAAGAATATTTCTGAGAAGTTATTGTACAATCCTTTACGTCCGTGCAATTGGTTGGTAGTTTTGTTCAAGAAGATATTCCTTCAAATTGATTTAGGTTATAGTATGCCTAATAACTAATTATTATTAATTAAAAAAAATATATTTTATGAATAACTTAAATATTTAGGGGTGCTGCACTTAAGTTTACGTACTACACTCATCAAAATGAAAATATCGATATATAGCTTATTCGATATATCGATTATTTCATTTGGTTAGTGAGGTTAAGTTTTAACCTAACTAACCAAACAAACTTGATATGTTGAATGAAATAATCGATATTTCGATCGATAGATTCATTCGAATGAGTGTAAGACGTAAACTAAAGTGCAGCCTCTCTTTTTACCGTGTTTTCATAATCCATACTCTTTAAAGCTAACACATAAAAAATCATTTCTGAATACAAAATATACCATAGAAAATATAAATCGTGTTTTTTAGATTTAGTATATCTATTTGAGCCTGCTGAAAACTTAAAATAGGCTACATGATCGGGTATGTTTGATTTTAAGAAGGTAAGTTAAAGTCTTTTATAAGTTAGTAGTTAATTATACGTTATAACACGTACGTTATAATACGTTAAACACGATGAGTGATGCGTTTAATATTTCTATACCATAAACCCGACCTGCCTGCAGCTTGAGGCAATGGTTGTAATGTGGAATTTATAATATTTATAGGGACGAGATTAGTTATTATCATTACTTTAGAGCAATTTTCTATAGCAATTATTACAGGTGATTAAACTATGTACTCGTATTTGCAGCATCAGTAACCCTATATGCTGGTCTCCGGTTAGCAAAACATTTTATGCTAACATTTGTTTCTCAGCAGACACAGCTTATTCAAATGCGACTTCTCTTTGTCTCGGGCATACAATTGAACACAAAGAGCCGTTTCTTGGTAGATCTTTACATCATGCATGGTGGAAGTTAAGGAATGTGTTTCATAATCAATTTCGTGTAACTGGAAGTAATATTCCAATATCCTTCATAATGACTTTTTCCTACGTTTTCGGTTTAAAACACCTTCAAGGTCGGTTTGAAGTGGCTTAAATTAAACTACTTTAATTTCGTAGTACATAGGAATCATATTTAATGTTTTGAAACCACGATTTAATAAAAAACATTCGTTTAGAAATAATATAAATAAATAATTGTCCTTATGAGTAAAAAATATAGAAAAAAAGTTGCTCTAAAATTAGATTGAAATAAGTATTATCTAGTAGGCCTACACAATAACTGTTAGTAGTAACAATAAAATAAACTCATTAATTCCATGCAGGTTAGGATTGGGAAATATTGATCAGAATCATCAGTTTTACTGCACAACGACATTGATAGATGATGTTGCGTATTTAAGACAAAGATGGATAAAGGATATTAAACCGAATGATTTACGTGAAAGCCTTGTTACTGGCTAAGAACAGCTGCATCTTCAGAATCACTTATTTAAAACACAGTGATCGAGTACAGCTGAGCCCAGGTTTAAGCTACAGCCATAACTTATTCAAAGACTATTTAGGATCATATCAGGAATTTTTCCTTGGACTCAGGTACTCAAATATTTACTCTTAAACTACTTTACCAAGAGTAAACGTGCTTATATAATTTTAATTGGAGTACTTAGTTAATTGACTAATGTTTAAGGTACTCTAAAATTAAGGTAATTAAATATGTAGCACCGTATAGGCTATACCAAAATAATTCTGTAAAATAATTTCACCAGTAATTTGTCTTACGTGTTCATAAATTAAATAGTTTAGTTGTCAAGCTATTTTGAAATGAAAGATTATCACTGTAGTGTTTGCTTCCAAGCTGTAATGTTTTTCTATATTTGAATTTAACTGATAATACCAACAGATTATCAAAGTGAGTAATAGATAGTTATTTGGAATCAAGCTAACTTTCAAAGTTTAAAGCTCGATACGAAATATAACATTTTAACTCTACCTGACTATCTGAGGAAATTTAATGAGTAAGAAACGTAGTTTTAAATTAGAGGGTTTATTAAATACAAAGGTAATATGCATTGACAATTTTTGGCCCTTTTAGAACTATTTTATAAAATTATAGAAAAAAACTAATTTGTTTTTCTATATGAATAATTACAATTACTTGTTCTCTGATTATTTTGCTATACGTTATGATAATTGTAGGATTCATTCAACACACATCTATTCACTACAAATATTGGAGATAAAGTAAAAATAAATAAAAGGATTAGTCCAATTAACCCATATCTCTCTATTTAATTGGTCAAATCATTATTAATACATTATTTGATTATTAAAATATTGGACATAATAGAACCGTGTCATCAACGATATGCGTGATTAGGAATTCTGTAGTATATCTATTCAATATGTATTATAAATGAACTTCTATGTATTTTTGTTTAAGGAAAATAGGAACGCTTTAATAGGAAATTTAAAGCTTATTAAATAAAAGTCCACTGATGTACATGTCCATTACTCACACTCGAATTATTCAAATCCTACGTTTTCAACATTAAACGCAACGCATATTGTGAATTACGGTTTACGTTGTACGCCGTAATTCACAATACGTTTGACCTTTCAAATAAAACTTATTTCCACCTTAAACATGTCTTGATAGCAGATCTATTTTATTTTCAAACAAAAATTAATAAGTGAATTTTTTGAAACAATAACGTTATTACAATCTGTAGCATAAATTTATAAATACGGATTGTCATTAAAAATTTCCTTTACATTGAAATACTCGTAGGCCTATTAACTTGATTACGGGTAACCTAAAGAATTTTTAACCCTAAAAGCAATACCATGAACATGGTATTACGTTTTTCATTTAGTTAGAAAGTTGGATAAAGATTGTATTGAGTCCGGGATGAATAGAGCTTCAAAGCATAGTGTAAACAGTTATTTCTGTTTACAAAAGACTCATCCGAACTCCAAATCAACTATATGGCTTTTTGTAAGCTGAAACCTTTTCTCCAGAATGACTCTAATAAATCTACTGTAATGCAACTCGTTCACATCGAATAAAAAACCAGTGTGAAAAATATAATTCCCGACGTGTAATTATACAAAGAAATGAAATATTGCGCTCCAAGCAAGTATAACGCGACCATGCGGTTGCAGGAACAACTGTAGATGATAAATCAGGTAGATTTGTCTCTGACATGAAAACTGTTTTAATGCCAGTGCTGGTGAGGCAATTTATATTATTCTTGTAACATCATAGCTTGTTGATATGGATAAGTCTTAAGTTAAGATTGATTAGAAAATATATTTAATTTAAAATCAACTCAGGCAAAAGGAAATTTGCTTAGTCTGCAGGTTAGCTGTGGCAGGTGTACAGTATTAAAGACAGCAAATACCTTGGCGCAGAACATACAAAGAAAATTACCGGGGAAGCCGGTAAAATACGAGAAAGAGCTGAAATGATAAATTTTATAGAAGGCGCCAGGGTTAGAACCTACGACATAGCTGCCAAGTGTCCGTAGTCCTTCGAGCTACCAGGCGAGCAACCGTTACCCTGATTTAAATAGATCTATATCAATTTAATATATTACCGTTGATGTTTCTCTTTGAGAAAACATGGGGAGGAAATATTTTGGACAATGAAATACAACTGCTAGTTCCGGGCTTATCTATCAAGCTTTACACACAAAAAATTTTTTCAATATCAAAAATCTTGTCGAAGTTGTTTTGCAGCTGTATATAAAATTGCACATTATTACTCTTTTGTTTAATTGTACTGTTGTTGACAAACGTTTAACTGTCTAGATAACCGAGTAGCTATGGTGCTCACGTTATATGGGGGTGTTGGATCGAAGCAAATCCAGTTCGATCCTAGACCTAAATGCTATCTAGGTTAATAAATGCTATCAAGCAAATTAACGGAAAAATGTTACACACACAAAAGACAATATAGATCATCTCTCTTTTTTGAATGGTGTTGGATTTATGTTGTATAGGGATCATAGACAGTGTTTTGTGGTGAAAGCATTTTGTATATGTGATCAGGATAGATTCTCGATCACCTCTTGAACTTTGTACACGACACAGCCTGATGCCATCAGTTTCAATTTACTGTGTTGAATATAATATTATACCAACAATTGTTAGATTCTGTGTTGGTTTTCTACAACACAATAATGGATATAATTTTAAACCTTACTATAATAGCTACTAAAACGTAAATACCTATGTTATTCATCTAAACACATAAATTTCATAGGCCTTCATTACTCTGGCAGGTATGAATAATTTTAATTTGCTTAATAAATAGTTAATTAGCTAAATTTAATCTCTTTATGTTATATAACAAATGCTGAGTTGAATAATGATGATAATGAAGACCAAAAGTTTTCTAGTGTTGATTTATACACAGCGTTTATCCGGAAATCGTTCGCGATAAAGTTGAGAAACGGGTGTTGATCCCACAGGGGACAGTAGACAGATGTGGCTGTTAACTTTACACTGATGTGCTGTTGACCATATCTGTCAAAGTAGACGTTCACGGGTTCAGTCCTGTATAAGAGTGAATATATCTCAGACATATTGATTTCCTTCGTGTATTGGTAAAGAAATATGTTTTGGCTATGCGAAACTGGTTCAATTGGATTGGTCGAGCAGGCGATTAGAACTCTTTCTGTATTCTGAGAAACTTACCGCACTTTTTCACACGCAGATAAAATCAATCTATGCTAACCGAATAGTATGTTTAATAATGGTTCGATCTAAATTAATTTAAATTACGTAAGCCTACAAAGTTAACGGACATGAAAGCTATTTTACAAATAATACTTAAAGGTAAATTGCAATGTCTTATAAGACACGTGGCATTTATTTCATAGCCGTTTAGTGACGTAACTTTTTAAATCACTGGAATATGTAAAATGAACACTAGTTGGATGCTTATCATACAATCCCTTTAGCTAAGGTGCAGTTGGACTTACATTTCAATGACAGAACTTATGTGTCTTAACTTTTTGTACCCAAGCATGTTTTCAGATATTTTTACTTGAAAATGTCAATTGTCCGAATTTTAAATATTCATCACTAATGCTACATATCACAAACAGATCGTTATGCACTTTCGGTCCACGTTTACTGTGTAGAATATGTTTGTTTTGATCTATTAGATAAATACAAATCTTTAGGTAAGGCACTCCAAATCAGAGGAAAATATATCGGTCAACAACAAAGTACGTTTGTGTTTCTAGCCTGTCAAGAGACTCAACCCCGGGGATTTGGCTATCAGCAGATGTAATTAGGTTGCGATCGAACAATAGCCTCAAGGCGGTTCCAGCATATTAGATAACCACTAGATAATCGTCCCATATCCTACATCTCCAATCGTAATCGATAGTCCATTCCTGTAAACATAAAACTGTTGATGTGATATTTTAAACCATGTTGCATAACAACATTTAAATATGGGTCAATAATGTAAAAAGTAAATAATTTATCTTAATTAACTAATTTTCCAATAAAAAAACATAATTTAAAGTATATAATAATTTATTTGCTGGACTAATTGCTTTACTGGTGCTTTACAACGTGTTGAGGACTAGGATGAGAATGTTGTGGTTCTTTAAATGTACAATTTAAAACAGTTACATCCCTTTCACTTAATAATAATTAAGTAAAAAGTGTAAAAGTGTAATCAGTTTGAAACAATTATAACAATTATATTCTCTTCTGTATAATTGTTTGCCCAAATACAGTATTTATAAGTAATAATAGAAGCTCATAAAATGTGGCATCATATTTCGCACACTAATATTAGAAAGTTGATACTATAGATAAAACACACTCCCTTGTGTCTATGTTAATACATAGCCTTTCCCGTAGTAAGGAGAAGCACAAAAGAGAATACTTGAAAAATAATCTCTAGAGAGGATTTGACTAAAGCTTGAAATAGGAATGGATAAGAGGATAAACATGGAAAGCCATACTCACTTCATTTAAACATCTTTAAATTTAATAAGCAAAAAGGAACCAAACAATTGTATCTACTGTCTTGTACTTTTATTTGCCTGCAAGTACTTGATACTTAGTTTCTTGATAACAAATATTTTATTACAAGTATTTTAAGAGATAAATATGTTGAAATTATACCGATTGGATGTACAAGTTGCAATATTGTAGGTTTCATAAGGCTTACGGTACTTGAAACGTTTTGTTAATTAAACTAAATTAACTATTATACTTTCTGATTAATCTTTAATATCAAGATGCGTGAGGGAATCCACGATCTGCATTCAAACATTATAACCAAGCCCAACTCATAGTTCAACTTATTGCTTCAACTTATCAACTGAATCTTTTATACCACATAAACCACATATAGTATCAAAGACTAAGACAGACAATATCATTGATACATACATTCTATAAGAGGTTAAATAAAGTGTTTTCAACTTGGACAAAATTACTATAAAATTATGATTTAATAAATAATTCGTCTTTTCCTGTGAAATGGGCGTACAAAAAAAAAACCCCCAATTGAAAATTTCAAGGGAGTATGAAACTATTGTAAAATGTAAACTTGGTAGTAGGTTAAAATATTAATTCCCATTAAGCACCACAGACTACACTTCCACTTCTCGTCCCAATACATAGTCGGATGTATTCTGGAGGATCATATCCAAGCATAACACTCAAATAAACATACAAGAGGTTGAAGAGAGGTAGAGCTTGTTGAGATGATTCCGAGAAATCTCCAGCTACAATAGCTAGGATAAGGAATGACATTGTTGAAATATCCAACTTAAGAGTGTACGTGCTATGTTTATTTAGGAACAAATCTTATATCTCATAGAAAATCTACTTTGACCAAGTTAGAAGCTATATTATATAAAAAAAATTATGTTAACAGCTTTTAGAAAAACTGCAATTTAACCTATTTTGAAAAAAAAAATTAAATAGGTTATATTTATTTAAATTTTTTATTTTTATACAAATGTTTGTACTTATTCAAAGTTTGTTAAATGTAAAATCCCCCAAAATATTAAAAATGCACTTAACTTTATTTTTAAATATTTTCAAAAAAATACTAATTATTTAAAAACTGCTTAGGTGAATTGGCAATAATATTGCTGTTCAATGCAGTGATTTGTTTATAGACAACACTCAATGGAAGTCGGTGAAACTTTCCCCTCTTTCATATTCTACTGATTAGAAAGCTGTAATCAATTTGTATTCTAAAGTCATTTTATATGTAACTGTTTTATAAAATACTTCAAAAAATATATCCCTTAAAATATCTCAAATATAAATCTTATATAATATATATATGTATAAATCTTTACCAATTAAAACTCAATATAAATGTAAATTTTATAATATAAAACACCTAAGCAAAAGGAACTACTTGTAATAAATTAAGTTTCAATTTGTAATTTAATTCTCTGTCAATGGGTATTATTCGACTTAATAACTTCATCAATTTCTAACCCAGCAAGTCGTTGAGTGATATTGTTCGATCAGATCAGCGTTAAACTCCATATCATTGACGCTTGTTTCACTGATAATGAAAAAGTAGTGTCAACATTTTTACTTTTTATGATAAGGTCAGTCACGAAGTTCAATCGTCGGGTTAACAATATTTTTAGATTTTAACAACATTTGTAACTCAATAACTCAATAACTCGTTTATTGAACCAAGTAGACACAATTACATGTATAGGTTAGGTCAAAATAATATAATATACATTAAGATTATAGCCGTCAGTCAGGAAGTCACGGACGCTGTAGTTACATTTATTTAATAGAAAATATTTTAACTTTCTTTTGAATTTCAGATGGTCTGACTCTGCCTTTAGAATCGTGGGAAGGTGGTTAAAGATATTTACTGCATTGTAACGGAGATGTTTTTAAAAAAGGTTGTACAGTGGATAGGGACTGGGAGATTATAAGAAGTTAAATTGTAAGCATGGTTATGGGAATTATTGAACTTGTCGATGTTTTGTTTTCGGAATGGCAAGGTTTTGTAGATGTAAAGTGATGGAAACGTTAAGATTTTTGCAGTTTGAAAAAATGGTTTGCAGGTTTGTCGTCTTTTTAAAGAAAATATAGCTCTAATTGCCCGCTTCTGCAAACGGAATAGAAATAAGGTCCACTTATGAACCTCTGTAAAACATTTATTTTTTAAAAGGACTTATTCATCTTTTAAAATTTTAGTGAAAGGGGTTGCAAAATTAAAATAAGCCCAATAAACAAATTTTAATATAGATTATTGATCATATATTACAGTTATAGTACTTCTATGTCATGAGAATGCCATTAAAAGATTAATACTAATTTGACTCATGAAATGTTCATTATATTGTTTAGCAATGCCATTCTAAGTTACTTTTTAATATTTTGTAATCACAAAAATTGACATACTTTTATAAGAATTGGGTTATACAAGAGTTCGCACACAGCAGCTGGCGCCGGTCGCTCCATCATTGTACTGAGATATTCATGTCTGCATGATTGATACTGTCTGTAAGAGGATCAGAAGCGACTTGTGCGTTTTATATGAGCTTTATCGGTATGAATAATTCATTACAGCATCTGACTACAAACTAGCCTTACTGGAATAAATATCTTGTTTTAAACTATTTTTCGAAGCTCATGAGTGTAATTGAACTTCCTCATGAATGTAAATTCCTTTGCTTATGCCACTTACCGTTGTAAATGGGATGCGGTTTAGGAATAAGGCTATTAATTGTCTGAACAGTTAAATATGATTTACATACTACGGTAATCCTTACTTTACCGATACTTACAAATTACAATTCTACCCACTAAGTTTAAAAAACCCTTCTTTGGTAAATAAATAACGTAAGCTTATTGATTACATACTCAATACATACTCAATTAAGTAAATGCATTGAATGCGTCGACTGTGAGAAGATATCAAATTCCGTTGACAAGTTTTTATTGTTGAAGACAACCTCCAGGCTAGGATATGCAAGTCGCTGACGCACCTCCATGAAGCGAGTGTTGGTGACATTCTACATTTACTTTTTTTCTTAACAAAAAATCTGATATGCAACATATGCAAAATTTTAAAATAAAAATCACAACTCCTTTAATAAAACACATATTTACGCTTATACTGTTACTCACAAGACGGTAAATATACGTAAAAGATAGTAAGTGGTGATCGATTTCTATTGGACACTCCACTCATCATCAGACCCAATAGGCGAATGACAAGAATCTTGAATAGTGTGTCTACTTATATTCTATGGCCAATACATTATTATAACTACAACTAGAGTCGAAATTTTCTTGTTCATTAATCAGTTTATTTCTGTTTTTAAAATTTTCCTTATAAATATACAATTCTTCCCAAGCATTCATTACATATCCTTTTTTACAATGTTTTAAAATAGATAGACTATCCTCCATTTTTCCTGTTGCGTTGCCATTTTGTAACAGGTGTGCGACACTTGATCTTTCCTGTTTGTTGTTCCTCCGCACAGATATGTGGTTTTTGAAGCGGTTAAGGAAGTTCACAGTCTGTACAACGTAGAAGCTGCCACAATCGTTTCAATTGATTTAATTGATGCCCGAAGTGTCACACAAAACCTTTTACACAGTGACTGTTGTTTTACTTTGCGATTATTTGACTGATATATTTTGTTAACAATGACAAAACTGTCTAGGTTTAATTTGGCTACAATTCTTAAATGCATTAAACCGACCGTTTAGTAAATACAATATAATATAAGTGCAATTGGCAGATTTATTTGTTCTCTCGTGTTACAATCAAGTTTCAAACTAATCTAATTTATTGCAACTGGTTTGGAACGAAAACTATTTTACTAAATACTATCTATATTCTTTTTTGATACGGCGTACCGTAGCTTAGCAGTGACACAATTACTGTAAATATCTAAGATAATCTATTTTCCAATACCCTTGTCAAGGAGGAATTAGTTGACAATACTATTTTACTTTGTTTAAATTAGAACTGGTTTTTGATGGAGGAAGGTTTATTTTACAGAGAAAGTATCTTTACGATATTAAAGTTTTAAAGTTTATAATGCTATACAGTTTAAAACTTGTTAAAGTTTAGTTACCTTTTTTGTTGCTTTTAGTTAATAAATACATCGAGAACAGAAGGCAGCCAACAAAAAAGGTAACATCTAATAAATATTCATAATACAGGAAATAGGCCTAGTCTGTTAACAGAAGTAACAGATGTGTACAACACCTTAACACATTTTTTTTAAATATCTCCTTGTTAGGTACAAGCAGGGAAATAAAATACATTATCTTAACCAACGAAGATTCAATTTGATAGTACAGGTAATAATTAAAACTAGTGAACCTGTGCGGCTCAATGCCCCGCAAAATAACATATGAATTTAGAAAACAAATTCATCCTGTTATATATTGACTCGACGTCGAAAAAAAGCCTTAGAAGGGAAGCAGTCCAGTCATTTCCTAGCTGTATGTGTATTATATTTAGTATATTAATAAGTGTTCAAGTTCAAGTGTGTTCCTAGTTATTTTTTAAAGATTTATAAAACACATTTAACAAAACATTTTATTATATCAAACCAAAAGGCCTACGAAGCATATTTTGAGTGTCTTACAATGCTGTTTGAAGAATATACTTTTAAAAATAAACACTAAAAAACAATATTTTTTATCACAAAAGCACTTCCACGAATACTAAGATTTTAGTCTTAAAGTTGCCTTTAAGGAAGATTACCCTGGTCAAAATTTTCCGTAATGAATATGCGTATCCTGTACAACAAAAGATGTAGCCTTACTTAAAACAACATACAATATAGTTGCTCATGACTGAAATTGATCTGGGTAAGAACAGTGCTGATCTTTAAATAAAGGGTTTGTGTTGCAAATGCCAAAGATAACATAAATTAGCATCTTTCCATTTTAAAAGTTAACTTAAGTTTGTTTCAGACGGGCACATTTTTATCCTCGAAATCAAAATATGTCCTCACTCACTTGTCCCAGTTAAGACTTTACATTCTATTAAGTTGTTTACCATTCTGATCACATGTATAAGCATGTACCTTAAAAAGCCTTGTGCCATTAATGAGACCTTTTTGATGTATTAATATTCCATATCAATAAAACCACTGCCCCCTTTTATTAGTCTAATCTGAGTCTTGGCAATACACTGACCTCTATATTTAAAAACTCAGTTGGATTTTCTAAATGGATGTCTCCACCTTTGTCTGTTTTCGAGGACCCACTCTTCTTCCCCTTGGCATACTGACAGTTAATTACCTAACTTGTCAAGTTCATGTACTAATTCATTAATACTGTTAGTTTATAAAGAAAATTAGATAAAAGTTACTTGGCTCGGTGCTATCATAACTGCAAACTCAAAATACACCCAGAAGTAAAAAAGACTCAAGTTATTGGTTAAAAAAACTATGTTTGTGTAACAACATTATTCACATGAAGTAGATGATTTGTTTGATTTGTCAATCAGCTGTTTTATTTAAATAAAACTATTTAATAATGTCAAAGATTTGTGAGTTTAAATACATAAATTATTATAGTAAAGTTTCTGAATCATGGTAACTTATTCTCAACTAAATTTTACTATTCCCAACATAAAAATAAAGTAGGCCCTATTAAGATCCATTATGGGTAAACTTTAAGGTACACAATCCTTGATTGAAATGTAGTATACATTAACAGTCATAACACACAGCAATAAATTATTATGTAGTAGACTTTGACTATTTTCCAGTAACAAACATATGTTTCTGTAAATAAAAATCATCTCCCATGTTATCCTTATGGAGAAATGTGAAACTTTAAAGGGTCCCAGGGCCTCACTCTCTAATTATTTCCTTTAAAAGAATGTTTCCTGCACAACTTCACGTTACGCTCTTTCCAATGACACCAAAAACATGACAATCGGTTCAGTAGTTTCGGAGGAGTAATTGTCACAAAAATCCTGCTTGCGTATTAAATAAGTAATAGATAATTCCCACGAATAGAAAAGAAAAACCAGTGGACAGTGGAATAAATAAGGTACAAAAAGGAGTATATTTTCACCTTCACTCAATCAATCAAAAGAATGGAGAGACTGTCAGATTTGATCAAGTGTAGTCCTCGACACACGGCGAGTTTCAAAAACAATATTATAACTCAGAAATCTGTTGTTTTTATTCTGTTAATTGGGTGGGAAAAACTGAGCTGAGTAAATTGGTCAATAACAGACGAACAAGAGTAATGAAAATTACTCGCAATTAACTTCTCGTTCATTCCACTGAAACACAATTTTTCATTTAGAAAATAAACGTGTTTAATGAAGAATTATGAAATACAGGTTACACTTTTCCCTTACTGCAAGGTTTAAATTAAAACTTTAAATTTTTCTGGTTATATTTTAAATAAACGTATGTACAGTATGACAAGCTTATAATAATGATGATTTGTTATTCAACAAAGATTTTAGTGATCCTTTTTAGGTTTCTACAGTATTTTGCACAGTTTGTGCATGTATAAATTAACTATGCATAATGTAATACTTTAAACATTCCAAATCAAGGGGTCCCAAGCCATGTGTTAAGGTTAGTTGAAAGCACGAAGGATTAAATAGCCATGAGATTAAATTAAATTAAATTATATTTTTGGATGGCGTTCCACCACCCCTTTGAATTTAGAACCTTTGAGGCTCATGTACACTGGATAATTCAAGGTTAAATAAACATCTAAAAAAATGTAAAAAAATATATTAATGCAAGGCGTTTCAAAATAACCGTTAGTCAGTCAAGTAACCTTTACAACATTCAGAACACATAATTCCGTCACGATATTGATGATTAAAATACGGGTCGCCGGAATTGTACCCCCCTGGAATTGTACCCCCCGGCGATCGTTGACGTCATTTTGACGTCACGCCTAGAGGGGGTACAATTCCACCCCGTACACTTTGATTTTAACGAAATCTAATCTATTTAATGTGGGCAAGTGATCAGTGAACCGGATAATTATATTAGATATAAAAAAGAGCAGGAGATGTACGGCCCGGAATTGTACCCCCCTGGAATTGTACCCCCCGGAATTGTACCCCCTGCCAACATCAAAATATTTATGTACGGGGTGGAATTGTACCCCTCTGGAATTGTACCCCCTATCAGAAAGCCAAATGTGTACGGGGTGGAATTGTACCCCCCGGAATTGTACCCCCCTCTTGGACAGCTAGCTTGGCTTGTGTACGGGCTAGAATTGTACCCCCCACCCAATCGATAAACCTACTGTAATTGGTATTATGAAAATGAAGTAGTAGAGAATGCCTTCTACAGTGACATTTGTTGGATTTTCAAACCTGTACAGAATATAGTGATTGTACCAAGGAACTATAATTGTGAAGAGATTATCCAAAAATCTGGCTTCGCCACTTTACTTCGCCTCGGGCTATATATTGTTTTATTTTCCTTAAACCATGGACAACTTGAATGCATTATTGCTTAGTTTGTTTTTACTGTAATACTTTTTATACACTATTATCTAATAACATAAAACCTGATCATAAAATTTAACTTTTTTATCTCCTTCAAACTTTGAAAATACACAAGACGAAGCCACAATCACATCATAGGTCAACGCTTTGTCTAAGAGGCTATTAAGCAAACAGCAATGCAGGCCCGAAGATATAGGGATTATTGTAAGAGCCATGACCTTCGGTAATGATTCTTCGTAAAGCAACAAATCGCTCACAAGTAAGTGAGTGACAGGGTTTCCGGTCATCTCAGAACCGATTTGGTCTCAAAAATGCACTGAATTCCCGCGCTGCATACTCATTACTCAAGCATTCAGCCATTGGTGACATGGTTGTGACACAAACACAGGCAAAAAGCGCTCAACTATATACAATGAAAATTAATGTCTACATACATACATACATTAAATGTGAGTGAAATGTAAGTGTGAGTCATTGTGTTAAATGTGCATGCTATTTTATTAATTATTGCTTAAGTGTACGTATTATGGTACATATTAATTTGAGGTTAGCTTGTATCACAATAATTATGTTACACATATTATCCAACCCCATACTAAGTCTTGTAGGCTACTCTGTTTATTTATTATATAAACAATCGCTGCAATTTGTTTAAGAGTGATAGTGGAACATTACATTTTGTACCTATATTGTTAACGTTATAAGTAGTTTACATTGTTATTATTTTGTATTAAATCAGTTTAATAAATTTATTTCATTGCGATAGATAGATAGATCGATAGAGGGATAGATAGAAGGACAAATAGATAGTTTGATGGGTGGATAGATAAATGCATAGAATTTCTCTGAATAATATAGTTAACGTAGCCGTTATTGTACAGAATGTCTTCTTCAAGTTTGTTTAGGAGTTTTTGATTTATTATCCTGGCTTTCGTCCAAGTACACATCATACAGATATTAGTAACATTGAATATTTATCGTAAACATAATTGTAAATTAATTTGTTTGGACCGTTGGAAGCAAAATGAATAAAATAAATAAATAAATACAGTAAATACTAGGTAGTAAACACATCGTTGATTTAAGTATGCGTCCTTACTTCAGGAATAGACGTGGGTTTACATTTTGGATAATTAACTTATTCAAAATATAATGTTAATCTACGTTTTTACATGTTTACAAAGCTTCTTTGAAGACTGTGTTATAAACAATGTGGTCATATACGTCGTTTTAATGGCTTTGCTATTATACAGACATAGTTTTCTAAAACTAGATTTTTAAAACTGAATTATATATCCTAGAATCTTATACAGGGTGGAACGAAGTTAGTGTTAAAAAATTTTATGTGTTAAACTACTAAGTATTGGTGACAAAATGGCACCAATTTAAGTTTCCATACCCTCACAGGTAGGGAATAACAGACAATTTAAGATTTTTTCAAAATATTTGTACTTACGTACATAAAATGGCCATAAGTGCATTAAACATTGTTTTTATTCCAAATTCATTGTTATTTTCAGAATCCTCGTTAAATTTCCAATAGTAATAGTTCAAATTCATTGAGATTAAACCTCTGCATAAGCCCTTATTTGGCCATGGAAGTTTGAATTTGTGATTTTTTTTTTAAAGTAATAACTTTTTCCAAAGTTTTTCTATACTACACTGGACTGCAGAGAGTATCAAATATTACTAAAAACTTCTGCAGTTAATAACCTTTAAAATGATGTATAAACATCTACTGTTCCTTTGATTTGTCGTTCTCAAATTTAAGAGTTTCTCATGAAAAACACGGAACGGCTAATGTTCAATTTCCTTAAAAAAAACATGTATTGGCTTTTATGATATGGCAGCAGCTACTTTAAATATCATGTTTAAATGGGTATTATTGCAATTTTCAGAATCATTGTAAAATTCCTAATAAGAATATTGAGAAATTGTTGGGAGTAACACTTTATGAACCTATGTTTTGTGATGAATTTTCATTTAGGGGGTTTTCTTCTTATTTATTGGAATAAATTAAATATCGTTTACGGTGTTAGTTCTATGGCACATTCAACCGATGTGCGAGATTGATTTAAAGCAAAATACACAACTTGAATGATAATGATGGGTCATATGGTGTGGTTTGCTGGCATGCCAGGTCGCCAGACCTAAGTCCACTGGACTTGCTTTGTGTGTTATGTAGAGTACTTGGTCTACTCATCTTTAGTGGAAGATAATCAGAAAATTAACTACTGGATAATGAATGCAGATGTGCTAGTCAGAGGAACGTTGTATTTTAATGTTACTGTTGGTGCCACGTGCAAAAAAGCTTGGCTGTGTATCTGGGAAAATGGAGGAGATTTAAAAAAAAAAAACTCAAGTAGTTGGCATCAAATAGAAGGCAACTATTAAAACGTCAAGGAAGTAATGAACAGTTATTTAAGTTTCGAATATTGTGTGTTTTAGAATTAACTTTTAGTTTTTGTATAAATAACTAAAACTAAGTATTTTTGAGGTAGGTTAACAATTATTTTAGTTAAGAAATATATCACTTGACTGAGTTATTTCCATTAGCATGTGTCTAAGCACTACAATCAATTAATTGGTATACTATACTTAGGTTAATTTTCGGTTTTCGGTGAACATATTGACAACATAAAGTGTAGTATCTACATAATTTTATAGGCTACTCCATTGGAAGTATTTGCTTATGCTTAGAAACAAATCTGAAGTTAAATGTACCATGTGTAACTTTAAACAATATTCAATGTATTCCAAAAATAAAAATAAAAATAATTTAACATGTTTTCACAAAACATACGTTTATATGGATGTAAATCCTAATAGACCCTTAATATTCTTACAATAAATCTCACAAGGATTCTAAAAATTACAATAGACCCTATTCAAATATAACTGTTATTGCAGCTATTGCCATATTATTTAAGCAAATACATGTTATTTTAAAGGAAATTAAACATTAGCCGTTACGTGTTTTTCATGAGAAACTCTTAAATTTGAGAACGACAGATCTAAGGAACAGATGTTGCAGATGTGCAGTAGATGTTTATACATCATTTTAAAGGTTATTAACTGCAGAAGTTTTTAGTAATATTTGAAACTCTCTACAGTCCAGTGTAGTATAGAAAAACTTTGGAAAAAGTTATTACTTTTTTATAAAAAATCACAAATTCAAACTTCTATGGCCAAATAAGGGCTTATACAGATGTTTAATCTCAATGAATTTGTACTATTACTATTGGAAATTTAACGAGGATTCTGAAAATGACAATGCATTTGGAATAAAAACAATGTTTAATGCACTTATGGCCATTTTATGTAAGTAAGTACAAATATTTTGAAAAAATCTTAAATTGTCTGTTATTCCCAACCTGTGAGGGTATGGAAACTTAAATTGGTGCCATTTTGTCACCAATACTTAGTAGTTTAACACATAAAATTTTTTAACACTAACTTCGTTCCACCCTGTATATTTAAACGTGACAGGGTTTTTTTATTTCACGATCCTGAATCAACCACTCCACGGATTTTCATGATTTTTGTTGATTTTTGTGTTAAAAGAAAGATAATTTTGGGAACTAGGGAATGTCGAAGCCATAATTTTAGTATAGAGTCCCATTTTCTTAGAAATTAAGTTATAATTTTTAAAGTCTAGCAGCCGACACTAACATTCTAAACTAGCTTTTGGTATAATATAATTTGCTTAACATAACAGCTTTAAACATTCAGCGCTTGTGACACAAATTTAGCAATTGTATAACAATTCAAAGAAATATGTAGGATTGACTTATTTATACTATGTGTAATGCTGATCATTGATACGTTCAATTCTTCGGTAAGGGGACAGATAAATTAAATATACGTAGTAAAATACTAGGATGTTCAAATTAGTTTTTGACGAAATCTTTGTAATCTTCGGTTTGTTTTAGTGCAATATAATTTATTTTAACTAACAGTGGGTTAATATAGAAATACTTTATAGAAATTGTGTTTAGTATGAGTTATTTTATTGTGGTGATATTGATTACGGAAGAGGCAGGTATGAGGTGGAAGGTGGTATCGTTGACTAGGCCTATACACTTCTTAATTGATAATTACTCTGTCTACTGTAGGCTACTTTACTATCGTTCGGCCGCAAAACGACCTGCGCGCTAATGCTAAACCAATGCTGGAGGAGGTTGTTTTCTAAGCGGCCGATCTTATAATCTGTGTGTGAATCAGCCACAAATCTTACTTTAACGCTTTCCACATCGCCAAAATTGCTGTTTTATTGCAAATTATCGATTTTAAAATGCATATTGTATTTAAGACCCATGATGGGACAAAAACATACTTGGTCACGCAAGATTTGTTTAAAAGATGATTTTTAACATTAAAACTGCAATAAAATTTGTCTTTATACTGTACGTGTAAACTAGCAGTAAACTTGCTGTTCTGAATTATACACAATTGTAACTGATAACACGATTCCCGTACGTAGGACGGGCTAACACCTCGTAGATTATTAAATTAAAATTTAACTGTGGAAATTTGTATTCAATAGGTTTAGCCGTTATTGAGTTAATTGTTTTCATACTGTGCATAAGGTCCGGTCGGAAATATCTCAATTAGAACTGAAACGGTATGAATAAAAAACATGAAAGAATTATGTTTCCATTATGAGTCCACCGGATGGAAAATTATATTAATAACCTCTGCACGTATTTGGACGTTTTTTTACAGTTGCATTAAAATAATAATAGCCTACAAACATTTTTATTTTCGGTTAATTTATTATGAGGTGAAATATTCTAAGATTTTGATCGGTAGTAAATATCACATTGCTTTATAAAATCCTCATATGTATTAAATATCCAATGCTAAATGGTATTTTTTAGTTAGTTACCTTGTCACGACTTGTTTTTGTGTCTCTTAAATCGCGTTTTCGGTAAATTACCACATTGTATCAGAGATCGCAAGAGATGATAACAAACAGCGTTGCCGTAATCGTGGGATATGATGACAAATTTGCTGTGATCGTTTGGGATAACTGCGATGTTCTTGTGATCGCAGGATATACCTGTTGCCTTCCTTAGTGACTTAATAAAAGGCCAAGCAATAAGGAATAAACGTTTACGAATTAACGCTGAGCTTGACTCCCTCATGGACAAAGCTTCTAAATAAATTTATAACCCAAGCTGATTGATTTTTTTTAAACGATACAAGCAGTGCAAATCCTAAGAAACTTTGTTTTTAGGAGGAGTCGCAAGCAGCGAATTTCGGCTTGGTTATATAGATTTGAAATGCTTACCTTTTGATTACTGCACATAGGCCTAATAACTGAGCTAAACTAGTTTGTATACAATAACTACGCTATAAGAATGGAATGTTTATTTGTTCACGTCACTTTTCTTCGTTCTTTTTCAACGTAATTTAATATGACCGTGAAAAGAAGTTGATGTATTTAATTTTTGTTCATTCAAACATAGGCCTAATGTGCATTATTGTTCATTCGGTAACAAATTATGAACAGTTATTAATGGCAAAGGTAGACAAAATACCTGTTGTAGTAAAATTTAATTCGGGACCACGTAAGTTTGCAGATGGTGCCAGCCAATCACAAGCGACTTTGCCACATCGCCCGTTGACAACACTAATTAAAATATACTAAGCAATATTATCAAATCAGCTGCTATTAACTGACGGTGTTAGATTTGGCAACACCGCACGGTTCTCATTGGTCCATTCAAAACCATATGGTAAATAGGCTCCTCCCTCAACTGCAAACTTACGTGGTCCCGAATGTAGGTATCTGGTACAAAGTAGTTCACAGTTTGTCAAAGTTTTAACCTTTGTGAATTTAAGCTAACCCATGAACAGTTAGTACTTGGGAAGGTTAAGAAAATATTAATGAATAACGTACAAATAAGTCTGTTAGGCCTCTCGCACGTTACCCTGAATGGCCTTAATTTGCAGTTTCTTAGAATATCCTTTTACAACAAGCAATTCTTTAGGTGTCGGGTAACTTGCTTCATTTCACATTCGTGTGATTCCCCTCTAATATCCAACATAACTATTGTTTTAATTTTAGTTGGTAATCATAATGGACAAGCTCCTCGGTTAAATGGGGGGGGGTACAATTCCAGGGGGTACATTTCCGGGCCGTACATCTTCTTCTGCCGTGACCAGGGGGTACAATTCCAGGGGGGTACAATTCCGGTCCTATAAGAAGGGCTAGACTGACGGGGGGTACAATTCCAGGGGGGTACAATTCCACCCCGTACACTGGTCAAATAAAAGTGAGTTCTAACTGAGGGGGTACAATTCCAGGGGGGTACAATTCCGGTCCGTACAGTTTTTTAGATGCCAGTGGATTTAATCAAACCACTCGTGCATAACAATATCAAAGTTTTATGAGGGGGGTACAATTCCAGCCCGTACACGCCGTTTTGGTCGAGAAAATGAGACGTCATCGTGACGTCACAAACCAGCAGGGGGTACAATTCCAGGGGGGTACAATTCCGCCACCCCTAAAATACATGTTCACTTAGTTTGTTATTTTGACCGTTGTTTATATTCTATATTTAGCAAAATATAGAAATAGTGAAACAATTATTTTAAAATAAGTTAAATTTTATAAACACCTTTATGTGATGGACAAAAGTGACGAACATTTTAAGTATATGGTTTATGGGGGTGTGACTTGTAGTTTTCTCAAAAGTTCATGGGTACTTTTAGCTTTATATATAGATATAGATATAGTGAAACAATTATTTTAAAATAAGTTAAATTTTATAAACACCTTTATGTGATGGACAAAAGTGAGGATTGAATAAGAAAAATATGATTTAAACTTATATTTTACGTAATCAAATCAAATACCCTGCACTCAATATTAATTACTTGATACAATTAAAACGATGATCATGCTGCTTTAATCAATTTCCTCGGAAACCAATTAAATTTACCTGCTAGTAACTGACAAAGTCAGGCTCTCTAGTTGGAACTTTGCTAATGAATAATGCAGCTCATCATATAGCCTGGATGTTATACAGTAGAGACTATGAGCAAAAGGTAAATAGAATAACAAAGCACAACAAACTAAATAATACATCTGTATATCAACATCATCAACATGTGATACAAATGCATAAATGTAGTAAACTAAAGTTGAGTGATGTAAAAAAAAAATGATTAGTTTATTATTCATAAGTTTAAATCTTACATATTGAATATTGGTAGTCAGGTAAACTAATACAATTAATGCCCATCTAGGCTAGGCATCTTAGGAAAATTAACGGAAAGTTTAGGTACAGTCCTAATCACCATTGTTCTTTATGTTTTTTGGGTCGCTGAACACGAATATGAGGTTTGCTGACAGATATTATGCCCGGAACATTGTTTTTTTTACGAAAAAAGTCAAAATTCGGGTATTTTTTTAGGTTTTTGGGCTAAATCTTGGTAAATGGGTTTTCTGAAAATACCCGGGTTTGTAAAACTAAAGAGCATAAAATTTACTACAAGTTTCATGTGTAACACTTGTTTCTACGACAAACCGTTACGTCACTAGAGCACACTAAAAATAGGTAAAAATACCAAAAATGTAAATAAACGCTAAATCGTGCCGTTTTACATTTAGTCAGAGAAATATAGGATATGACCTTAAAAAATTGCAAGAAAACGTTTTATGGTTTTCTTTTGTAGTGTTGGGTCTGCAGAGTGACATACTAAAAGTTGCCAAAAATCGGTCCACAGGAAACCACCTAAAATCACGATTAAAAATGGTGGCTTTTCCCAACATTGGTCAAGTTTGAAAAAAAGATACCACATGCATTCTTTGTTTGAAATTCTTTGAGATATTGAATTGGGACGGCCACCGATGTTTATTGGGTGGTTAGTACTTCATTTCAATAGCAAACTCATTTTTGGCCGCCATCTTGGATCCGCCATATTGGATATAAATAAAAATATGTAAAAGTAATGATAACGTTGTGACACATCATTACAAACTAGATTTACACGCTGATGCCAATGCCGAAATCCGTTTTTAAATATATTTTTACGTTTTGAAGATATATTCAAACGAAAACTCTTCCCCATACATTTCTTATGGACGTTTCGTACTTCCGTAGATTTTTTAAGATAATTTTTCTTACATCTCCAGTTCTGATCAACGCTTGCAGTTCAGTCTAGCATTTAAATATTCTGTGATGTAAGGGCTTTCATTTGACCTATTGATCATTCAAATCGAACAAGTTAGAAACGAGCTACAGATACTATTTGGCTTTAATTTTATTAATCACTATATAAATCACTATATAAAATCTTAAAAATCTAAAATGAGTCGTGAACTTTCATTTAACATTAAATTATTTTTATTTATAAATTTGTCTTTAGTTTAAGACATATATATACCCAATTATAAATAACAATCAATATTAATCTTTAGCTTAAATAAAACTCAATACTTTGACGAATTATTTAAGATCATAAAAAGTTTTGGAAGTCATTTATAATTGGGGATATATGTATTTAACTAAAGACAAATTTCAAAATAAAAATTATTTTATGTTAAAAGAAGGCACACGGCTCATTTTAAAGTTGTCAGATTTTATTAAATGATTAATCAAATTAAAGCCAAACATTAAATGAGTAATTTGAGACCACAAATAACTTGGTGACATATTAACAACCCGAGATATAAATCTTTGAATAAAAAAAGATTTATAAAAAGTTAAATTTAATATTGTCTTGAGGATCGTAGCTCGTCTCTAACTAGTTCGATTTGAATGATCAATAGGTCAAATGAAAGACCTTACATCACAGAATATTTAAATGCTAGACTGAACTGCAAGCGTTGATCAGAACTGGAGATGTAAGAAAAATTATCTTAAAACATCTACGGAAGTACGAAACGTCCATAAGAAATGTATGGGGAAGAGTTTTCGTTTGAATATATCTTCAAAACGTAAAAAGATATTTAAAAACGGATTTCGGCATTGACATCAGCGTGAAAATCTAGTTTGTAATGATGTGTCACAACGTTATCATTACTTTTACATATTTTTATTTATATCCAATATGGCGGATCCAAGATGGCGGCCAAAAATGAGTTTGCTATTGAAATGAAGTACTAACCACCCAATAAACATCGGTGGCCGTCCCAATTCAATATCTCAAAGAATTTCAAACAAAGAATGCATGTGGTATCTTTTTTTCAAACTTGACCAATGTTGGGAAAAGCCACCATTTTTAATCGTGATTTTAGGTGGTTTCCTGTGGACCGATTTTTGGCAACTTTTAGTATGTCACTCTGCAGACCCAACACTACAAAAGAAAACCATAAAACGTTTTCTTGCAATTTTTTTAAGGTCATATCCTATATTTCTCTGACTAAATGTAAAACGGCACGATTTAGCGTTTATTTACATTTTTGGTATTTTTACCTATTTTTAGTGTGCTCTAGTGACGTAACGGTTTGTCGTAGAAACAAGTGTTATATATGAAACTTGTAGTAAATTTTATGCTCTTTAGTTTTACAAACCCGGGTATTTTCAGAAAACCCATTTACACCAAGACTTAGCCCAAAAACCTAAAAAAATACCCGAATTTTGACTTTTTTCGTAAAAAAAAAAAACAATGTTCCGGGCATTATATCTGTCAGCAAACCTCGTATTCGTGTTTAGCGACCCAAAAAACATAAAGAACAATGGTGATTAGGACTGTACCTAAACTTTCCGCTAACTGCCACTTATATTCCTAATATGCCTAGCCTAATCGGTTATGCTGTTATGTAACGACTGATTCTTAATTTTGCAAAACTAATTGCTGTCGTTGTATATTAAGAAAAGAAATATAAACGATCGATTAATTTCAAAGGTTTTAATGGTTGTATGTAAATTTGTTTGGAAGCTTTTTGCTACATAGATGATGATCTCTCATCTTTAGCCTAAAATCAAACAAAAATAACATTGTGTCTCTATGCATCAATTAGCATTACATTTATGTGAAATAACCATCATTGTACTTTTCCCAGAAAACTATATTAATTTCATAATTCGTAAGACAATTAACCTGGGGGTTTACTGTTATCATAAATACAACATAGTCCATTATTTAATTTGAATGTCTATATATTATGGACTTTTCCCATTGTAATGATTGAAATTATAAGATAATATGCAGTGTTCATGATAAACTGAAGACGAAATTTGTGCTTTGAAATTACCCAGGCAACGCGACTTAGGAGTATTAAGCGAAGCAATTATGAAACATGGGCATGGGAGGGGAATATGCCTAGTATAGCTTTGTAACTATATTAATTTGCTACTAATTACTATGAACTAATTACGGCACTATGTTGGTATATTAATTGGGTTATTAAATCGTCAAATTCATAAATTAACACAGTCCACAATCAAATTGTAAGGTATCAAAAGAATGGCCATACAAATATGTACTCCTCCAGTATCATAACAATCATAGCTAACCAATTTTCTTCCATTAAAAACAAACATAAATTTATTTGATAATTCTAGATTGGACTGGGTAAAAACCGATTCGTTTTGATCAACGAAGTTCCGATGGCTTGATTTGTTTACTTCGTTACAATTGTCAGCGTAAAGAGTTTCATTAAGTAAATTAAAACTTGATAAAGGGTTTTCTGCATGCAACATTCATTCCAATTTTATAAAGAAAACTTTTGGCAATATTTTAAATTTATTTAAATCACACAGTATAACCAATATCGCTATTTATAGCTAAATAATTAACCATTCTTAGTGTTACGTAACCATGTTCATTTTGAGAAAACGTCAAACTTTACTTGTTAAAACTGTAATAATATAACTTTTGACAGGTAAACCCCAGCAATGTCAAGATAAAATGAGAAGGTTAGATCTAAATTAGCTGTAACTACTTTAAGTTATATACAGATTGTGTGTATGCATCCAATATTCGTACACTTAATGTAATTGAATACACAATATGGTGAAAGCTTTTGATGCAGATAAGAAATAGAATAAAAGTCTCATCTTCGTGCAATACTTTATCAAGTTCGTCACTGTGTTTTAAAGAGTCTACCTGTTCTTAGACTGTATATTTTGTATCTGGAATTTATTATAAATAATTTATGGATAAAACTCGTTTTATAAAGCCAGAGTGATTGTAAATGTAAAGATAAATATAAATAAAAAATATTTTCCTTACTGTTATTCAATCTGAAAGCATATATTGGTTTATAAGGTTTATAAAATCACAGTTTTCTTTCCTATGATAAATTTAATTATCATGTGTCATAACATAATCATATCATATAAGTATTTTTTAAACTGTCACTTGCTCTCCGTCATCGTCTCTCTTAGGTGAAAAAAAGTAATTTAGAAGTTATTTTGGAAATATAAGTAATAATTAAGAACATTCTAGACTAATAAGTGATATTGGTCTAAACACCATTGCATATCATACTTAGTTATCTGTTTCAATAAATAAATCTGTGTGAACAACTACACGTTCCATACCAAAGATATAATCAATGGCGTTATTGAGATTGGTCAAAAGCACGACTACTTTGAACTCAAACATGAAACACTTTGGAAACAAACTCAATAAAGACAGGCAAGTTCTGCAAAGGTGAGTGAGTACAATCTGAGGTGAATAGTTTGTCGATTATGACATAACAGCTCTTCACTTTGACCTTCCTGAATTGGTTGTTGTGTAATGTGACGCTAAGGTAACGCTCGGGTGACGACGTCAACGAAAGGCATAACACTTTCATCAACATTGTCTCATTGTTAGTGTTATGCCTTGGATGTTTTGGGTACGCATCTTTTGCGCACAACGCGGAACTATCTCTGGGGAAATGTGGCTCGTTTTTGTGAGGTTGGCATTGTGTTTGCGAAGTTTTGTTGTGGGTGTGCGAATGATTACTTAGTTTACATTTGAAAGCTGAATAATTACATTAAAAATTGAAGAAAATCAAGTGTATGCTTAAATACCAATTTAGCATGTCTTTATTTTTACATAGTGCATTGACTACTTTACCGAATACGCTGACGTGTTATAACAATAAGAATAGAATCGTAAAAAATATTAGGTATTGCAGTGTTGATATTTTAATCAGGACTTTTACCCAGATCTTCACATTTTTAGATGGAGCTTTTATTAAAAACTCGTTCGCTACGCTAGCTCGCCTCCAGGTTGAAGTTCGTTCGCTACGTTCACTCACCTTTTGGTTGCAAATTAGCTGTTGTCATAAATGTAAAAGAAATAATGGTGCTGCACCCTGTTAGTAATCCTTGTTGCTTTAATGCTATTGAACATCATAGAACAGAACGAACATGTTCAATTGAAACAGCTGTTAAGATTCATTAATTCCATTTAAATATGAGTACTCATAAGTTTAACATGGGAAACCCCAGAGCCACTGGGGCGGAGCCCGAGAGTCCGATCAGAATAAAAACAGCTTAGTTTTCGTATTTAATGCCTAAAGAATCAGTGTACCAGATTTCAGCCTCCTAGGTAAATGGGATGTAAGAGAATTAGTGATAAGTGAATGAGTGAGTGAGTGAGTGAGTGATCGATTGAGTGAGTGAGTGAGTCAGTGAGGGCTTTGCCTTTTATATATAGATAGATAGATTGTAAAATAGTTCAAATACCTGTATCCAGTAATCATTTGTTGTATAGTGGCAACTAGTTTCACCTCTTAAATACTTTACTTGCCACTATGGAAATAAGGGGAGTGAGCTGGTGTAGTGGTTAGAGCGCGGGACTTCAGTCCCTGAGGTCCGCCAAGTCACCAACCCTGCCAAGAAGCTGTGTAACGTTACCAGAATGACGATTGAAAAAATGACACCAAAATTGATTGAAGCAAAAGTTATCAGCGGTAAGTTTAAAAGAGAAATAGTCTTAATCTCAAGAATACTGATGATTTCATCCGAATTACCCTCTGAATTTAAGCAACTACAATTTCCTTTGTGTCTTGCTTTCGCAATCACCACTATAAGGTTCTAGGGCAATCCCTGGCTATCGTCGGTTTAAATTTAGAAAATGCATGCTTATCACACGGACAACTGTATGTTGTGTGCTCACGTGGTGGTAGGTACGCCAAAAAAACTTATATATTTATACACCTAATGAAAAAAGAACATTGTTTATCCACTGGCAATTAAGTAAAGATATTCTTTTTTTATTTTTGGTATACAATTTTATTATTCATCGTACAGAAAAAATTACCATTTAAAATAGTTGTTAAGCGCAGCAACGTGCGCCGGGTATCTGCTACTTTATATTATAAAACTTTAAAAGACACATAATGCCTACCTACCTTTGCAAAACTAATGAATGGGCCTTACCTGTGGAACTATATTGGAATTAGATTGATTAAATGCTTAAAATGGGAGCTAAAACCAAACTGAATTTACGTTCTTGGTAATGTTTTTAGAGGAAATTGGATTAGAGACGAGATTTTACATGCATGTATTTTAAAAGAAGAGCTTTAGCAGCCTGTCACTTCCAGGACAGGTTGCCTGGGCACACAGCAGCAGTGGCTTGTTGATCCCCTGTTAACATTGAGTGACACCTCAAGCCTCTTAGGCTGATTAATTTTGGAAAATTTCCTGGAAACATGAACGAGCTCTCATTTTATCTTGGAAACAGTCTGTTATTTAGATTGCAATATTATCAGTGTCTGCTTGAGTTATTCGGCAATGAAATGCGTATCTTATTTACTTTAGCATTTAATCTAAGGGGATAAATTAATTACCGAACAAACTGGAGTTGTTTTATACTAATAGTGTTTCATAACAATTAATGTAAACGTCACAACGGACATTCGTGTAACGTATTATGGCACAAGAGTAATACAAGTTTACTGTTACTATGGTCATAAAAAATTAATCATGTAGGTATAAATAATGTTGTAAGGCTCGGTTAAATTGAACAACTACAATAAACTGAATTGCAGAAATTAATCACAAAATAGATAAGGAAAATATACATTGGACTAAGAAAAATTAAATATCCATTATTTTAATTTAATTATAAAGGTTTTAGATACAAACTTGCTCGCATTTGCAAGATTAGTAAAAATATTTTTTCTACGTAAGAAGCTAAACCCCCGTCTATAAAGGGTAATTTTAAGGATATAGTAATAAATTAACTCCTGGATCTTAAAATCTTTTTTTTTTTTTTGTACCACATGAAACAAAAGTTGTAAAAAGGTGATATTCTCTGAGAATAGGTGTCTAAGTGGAAAGATATTTAAAGATTTACATTAGCAAAACATGATAAATCTATATATTAATAGGCAAGTATGTTTCTTCCAAACCTTTTTTCTCAGCTCGTGGGCATCGCAGGGAAAATCTACACATACTAGTAGAGATATATTTTCCTTTAGGTGTGCAGAATCCCTTTTTAAATTGAAATAGGCAAAAAAATAAGCACAAAATTGAATTTAAAATTTTAAAAAAATTACATGGGCCTTATGGGTTGCTATGCTAGTGACGAAATAACAACGATAAATGAACAGTAAATCAAAACAAATGGAAGACTGCTACACAATCATCACATGTTTCATTTTTACAGCTTGGGGTGAAAATAGACAAGTCTGTGCATTAGATATTTTTGGTCGAGTCATCGACCACTGGACGACCTCTAGTTTATATTGTTGAAGTCTAAAAGTAGAATAAATCAAAATGAAGTAAAGATTAATCAAATTAAGAGGTAATTTATCTATAGAATTTTTAGAGAGAATAAATATTTTCATTGCGTCATTTGGATTTTAGTGGTAAAACTTCTTTAAGCAAGCACCTATGGGTTCATTATGTCTGTCCGTCTGCCTGCTTTTAAAAATTACTTTGGACCTAAACCTTCACCGAGAATGATCTGTTCGTAGTTCACTGCAAAGTAAGAAATCTTAAAATGTGCATTTGTATGTAATACTTAGGATTTTTTATACTTACCCTCATGAATGATCTAAAATCACCTATCCAGCTGCATGAAATACTATTTAAAAAGTCAGATTAATGCATTCCTAAAATGAAGAAAAAATAGAGTGTTAACAATATAAGTATGCATATAATTACAAGCAAGTTGACCATCTAAGCACCAGTGAGAACTCTTAACACGCACAGGAAATTGCCCGTGTGATAATTGTTTTTATATTCATATATTGTAATGCTGCTTTTACTATTGTACAATAAATATGGATTTGATTTTATATATCTTGTTGAAAAACGTAATCTATTATATTCTTAGTACAGCATCAATACGTAAACTGCTGATCAAGAACATGTTACTAAAATAATTCTGGACAAGAATGCACATTAAAACTTTAACTTGAACCAAAAATTATGCATTTTTGCATATAATTATAACATATTTGTGGATATTTATAAGCATGAACTGTGGATGCGATACTCCATAGTGTGGATTAACTACCGCACTAGTGAGTACTACGACGATCCGCAGTACTATCCTTATAATTAGACCAACCCGTTAATTACAAGGCAAAATGTGGTTCGGATTCCACTATAAACTGTAGGTCCCTTAGTTGTCATTGGGTGTATGTGGGTGTATTAATTAACAGCTGTGTCTAAGGAACATTTTAGCCTTAGTCACTAACAAGACTACAAGATCGTGACACTCATCTTACACTCAGCTCCATTCATACTTGGCTTAAAATACCTACATTCGTATGGGCACCATTTCAGAATGAAGTATTGAAGTAAAAACATTATTACTAAATAGGGGGTTCACGTATAGCTTGATCTTGAAAGAAGGGAGAAAAGTTAATTCAGCCCACTTTGCGAAATGTCCCCTATAAATTGTAAACCTCATAGTAAATCCTTTGAAAGAAACTATTGCAATTTAGAACCAACTCACAACAAAATACGAACATCTAATTTTCTCACAACCAAAACAATCTCGCACCTAGATTATGAGATGTTTATTTTACGGAAGAGTAGTAACAAAGCTCATGACTTTCACTGACACGAGTTGTAGACAATTTATATAACGGGGACACAGAGACGCGCGCTTACTCCGACGCTGCCGCCATCGTCAACTCATCATCATGGCAAGTACTTGCGAATCGTAATATCTTTCATTTAACGCTCCTGATTCTACCTAATTGCCCTGGCAAACGTCATAAACTTGGCTGGGTTCTCTTTGTTATTAGACTAGGTTGATAACTTGAGCGATTATTTAGTGGTTTTGTGAAATAGTAAAACATTATTTATTACTTAAGGTCATAATTTTAATTAGGATTAGCTGTATATCCCTACCCTTACCATTATTATTGGTCCCGTCTCAATTCTTTCGTTTTAATTATTATTAACTATTTCTTTAATTAGGTGACATGAAATAATTTTGTGTTTTATATGCAAGTGGAAACTAAGATTTTATAATATGTATAAACAAATTTGCTTAGGAGTTGAAGAATAAAACGCCATTTAAAATTAGCTAGTAATTAGGCGTAAATCTCCTTTGATACTTGGTTAAAAATATCTACTTTGTATGGTCACTATTTCAATGAAAAATATTAAAGTAATAGTAAATGTTTGGCAGACATTGTTTGGAAATACTAAAATCTTCTTAAATAAATAAATACACTCAATTCTCTGTATATTTCTCTATTATTAAAAAGTATAAAATGTCTTAGGCCTAGTTGTTGATGAAAAGAATCATAACTCATATGGCCATCTTATAGATGCAAGATTTTTTTTATATACTGTAATGTTGAATTTGACTTTAAAATTATATTGTGAAAAAATCTACATTCTGATATTTATTAAAAACGGAAAGAAAAAATATATACTCATTATTTTTTTTTATTTTTTTCATCAAATACATCAAGTTGTTGAAGTGCTAAAGAAATTAACATTATCCATCTAAAAAGTGTTATGATGTTTATTTTAACCCAACGTGAACTTTTTTCTTCTTCAAATTTTCATCTTGAAATCTAAATAACCTAGGTTCTAAGATTCATTATAAAATTAGTTAGTAGTAAACCACATAGAAAAATGATTAAATTGCAATAACACATAAATTTCCAGTATATTTTTTTATAATGAAAGACAAACTTGAAATTTTCAAAGCATAAACTGGTTTGTTTGGTTGCAACTAAATTGTTTGTTTAACTAACGCAAGTTTCCGATGTAATTCGCAAATATTTACCAACTCAGAACCATTTCATGCATGTCAAACGCTACTTTAAAAGCTAAATAACGCTTACAGTAAGTCCTAAATAATAACTGTTGATAATTTTCATATAAACACATTGCAGGTTATTTAAACACTTAAGATGTGTTTTTTTTTTTTCATTTTAGGAGTATTTATTAAAGGAATAAAATACACGGATGACAACGAAAATTAGTTTTTGCAATGTTGTTTTTTACTTGGATTAGGTCATGAACGTTGTGATTTCTCAAAGCCGATTAGGTAAAGTGGTACGAACACGCTTTTGAATTTACACAAATAATATAGTTATTTTTTAAGGCACTTGTGTTATTGGTTTCCCACCTTAACATTGCGTAATGGCACAGCTAATTATTTGAAATGGTAAAAACCTATATTGACGACACAAAAAAAACATAAAGTAGTACAATGTTCTGAAATGAATTTTTTTAAATACCTCTGGTTTTTATTCATATATTATTTTTTAAACATGCAGAGACCAGTAAAGAAAATAAACATTTTTATATGTTAACTGTTTCAAAAAGGGTTTTTTGCGAAAATTTGATCTATATATTCATAATGTCTCTTTTATTTATATAGGGTGTTAAACACGTACCAAGGTGTAGGTGGGTTTTATAGAGCACTAATGGTTTAGTAATCGCTCCAGCAAGGAACGTTATGGCTCTCTGCCCACGTGACTTAAATGGCGCCGTAAAATATAGAGTATTAGTACGGTTTATAGGCAATGTCATTACAAGGTGCCGCAATATTCGACGACCCATTTAATTACGTCCCCAAAGTTTTGATTTTAGGCATCATAATTAATTATGAGCTATGCTTCAATTTGTGTCTTTGCAGTACAGTATATTGGCTGTTTCAATGAGTTTCCACGATATTAATGTACTAGTAGTAATAAGGATATTAAATAAATGTATTCGATGTCTAATTGTGGGTTTCGCTAAAAATATCCTTAACATATTTGACTTAAAACATTATGGAATTATCTACCTAGGACAAAATTGAATATTTATTCCTTTATGTAATCTGTATATTCATTTTTCTTATAAGTAATTTGTACTTTTATGTACTAACAACGAAAAATTGACATTTTTTATTGATTTTTCACTAGGCACTTTAATTGCTTTTTACACTAAGCCCATAAATCTTAACCAAAAATCACAATTATAATGCTCTTTTTTCTAACATTACTTTCTGAGAAACATAATATATAACCTATATATATTGTAATTTAATCATAGATACAATTTTATTTCGTGCAGTTTTTAAGGTTAAGACGGTTTCATTTCAAAGGGAGTGTAGTTTAATTTTTGTTTATTTTACTTAAAAAAGTATTTTTCAATTTGATTTCACAATGCTTTTTTATATCAAAACTTGAGAGATTTGCGAAATTGGAATGTGATCCTAAAACAACACACCGGGCTTTAAACACCTTGAAAAAACAAAGACGAAAGACGAAACTGGTTCAATATAACATTTTCACATTCTCATGTCTATGTGGTATTATCAAATATGACGTGAAGTAGATAACTATTTGACTCAGCATTATTTTATGTGAAAATACAACATATACTCGTACAAAGTACTTTGGGGCTTTTATATTGAACTGCTTTTACTGGATGTTGGCGATTTAAACATACTTCAGCCATCTACAATGTAAAATATATAAGAATTCGTAGTATTTGCATTCTCGATGGAAGAGTCCTACGGATAATCAACATTGGAATGGACCTCAAGATGAACACAATAATTGTATTTTTCAGTGAAGTGTTTGGTTTAGATTATCGAATGAAAAGTATATTAACGATTTCAAACTAAGTAGTGTGAGAACCGAGTGAACGAAATTAAACCTTACGGAAATGTTTTTAAGATGTTGTATTTAAAAACCAAAAGTTTTCCTTGATGAAGGGCTTGCATATTTGGTATTTTTTCAGTTAATACTCATTTATATTTTAAATTATATTTCAAAACTGTATGGAATAGGTGGCTCACTTCATAAATAATTGCAAAACAGGCCATTGTGGTATCCTCTGAATCACTGACTCAAAACCTACCCCCCTAAAAAAAACTTAATTAATCGCGTATTTCCAAAAGTTTTCAGTACCAAAAGAGAATATCATATGATAGCAAAGCAGAGAGGGTACTGTAACTGCCAAACCCATTTACTTTAAATCATAGCTTCAAAAGATACGGTATGTAGATCATTTACAACAAGAAAGGCAAAGATAGCAGAATGCAAGACTAATGTACCCAGTCGTTATCGCAGCCTAATGTACCTTTAGATAGTGTAGGGCTCAATTGTGATTTAGTTGAATTGAGTCGATTGTCTTTAGTGTGGGTGATATTACGAGTGGTTATATGTAATTATATGGTTCATTGTAACCAAACTAAGGTGAAAAATGAGGAAAAAATTAACCTTTAAGGCTTAACACGAAATAAAAAAAGTAGGGTTTTGGTTGCTCGATAATACAGGGTGATTGATATAAGTGTGCCAGCCATTTTATTCGAAAACTATAAGAGATATCAAAAAAAGTTAAATGGTAAGTGTCTTGGATTTTTTATTTAAAAAATTGTAGTCAAGTCAAAAAAATTATTTTAGCCGCCATTTTTCCAATATGGCCGCCAACGGCCGCCAACTTTGATTTTTCTTACGGAACACCTGTATTCCTGTACACCTGTATTTTATGATGTATTCTGGTAGAAAAAGTACTTTTAAGACGATTTTATTCTTGTATTTTTTTTCATAAACCTAACTGTTTCAAAGATAATAATGGTTAAAGTTTTGAAATTTCTGCACGAGAAAGAGTTTCGATAAAGGCCTAAGCAAGCATGCCAGCTGTTTTGTTCGAAAACCATTCAAAATGTCACAACTTAAACCATGAAAGACTGAAAAACTATAGTGATTTCGCTTCCCAGTAGGTACCACCAATTAAAATTCAACAGTACTGGTGTAATAAAACTGTTGTCCAACCATTAAATCAACTGGAACAAGGGGTCTTTTTCTGAAGAGAGTCACCACTATTTAAACGGTGAAAAACCACAGTTTAGGTTAGGTGATATTTTATTAGTAATCTATATTTGGAAATAAAATCCATAAACAAGGGTTGATTTCACTTAAATTGAACAAAATATGAATTAGGTAAATTAACACTTTCTTGTGACAAATGTAATCCCTCTATTTTATATTACGTTTGAAGCATAGTGGGGGACAGTAATGAATTTAATATCATTCTATTTAGATTAAAATTTCGCTTATAATATCTTAAACTCGATGATAAATTGGAATTATTGCATCATTAAATAACGTCAAAAAACTATAATAAAATAAATATACAGCAGTCATCTAATCTACATACGTAAACCTTTCATTACTAATGTAAGAAAAAGATATTTGTTGTTTGTGAATTTTCAATTAATTATAGTAACCATCAATAAGTCAATTAGTAATTGTATAAAACCTACAATTTTGTTTCTCATTTTCTGGTTTATATTCTTTTAATTTCTAAAAATATTTCGGTTCACACTGATCTTAAGAAGATAAATCTAAAAGCACTTCACTCCAATAAAACTTTGCTAGGGAATTCCAGCAAAGTAGCCCTCAAATTAAAGGGGTGAAAAACTAAATTACAAATAGTTAATACCTAATTACGTGTTTAATTGCAATAGATTAATTAACTAGTTGCACCTGTCCTGTTTCAGCTTGTCTCCGCATTGCTATGCAGTTTGCTGGTAGCTGTCACAGTCTCCCAGACTACCGATGACGTCACCACTGCTACGACAGGTCACGTGACTGTTGGTGGGGGGAGGAGTGGTATCAGGAGGGGTGGGACGCGTCACAGACACAACTCCCATCAACTGGTAATTATTTGTTAAGTTTACAAAATGTTTTCATATTTTTCATTTGATTCCTTCTTAACATCTATTCTATAACCAATTATCCTCCTCAAAAACCATAGAAAAACAAGCTGGATAGTTTTGGTAGTCGCTCGGTTTAAAAAAAAATCCATTTGATCTTAAGAGAGGTGAGCTTTTTGATGGTTTGAAACCTTCCTCATTGTTTGATGTTTTAAATTATACTAGATAAATAGGCAAATAATCTTGGTCAGCAACAAACAGACCCTAGATATCTCACACCATTAGGTTTTATTCTATACTCATATTTTTTCTATCTTTTGGTTACACTTGGAATGCACCCAGTTGCATGGTAGCACAGCAAAATAGATAGGGCTATGCTGGATTCTTTTATATAAAAATGCACCGCGTAATCGTAGGCTTTAAAGTATCTAAATTATAAATAACCCTGGTCATCGGATCACTTGTTAGTTAGATAATGAAAATTATCTTGTTAAGCTAAATACAAAAGAATACATTTGTTTGTAAAAAAAAAAAATCTTTAACATTACCACCCACAGTAAAACTCCTATAATACACGGTAAAACTCCTGTAAACACACAGTAAAACTCCTGTAAACACACAGTAAAACTCCTGTAAACACACAGTAAAAGTCCTGTAAACACACAGTAAAACTCCTGTAAACACACAGTAAAACTCCTGTAAACACACAGTAAAACTCCTGTAAACTCACAGTAAAAGTCCTGTAAACACACAGTAAAACTCCTGTAAACACACAGTAAAACTCCTGTAAACACACAGTAAAACTCCTGTAAACACACAGTAAAACTCCTGTAAATTCACAGTATATTAGTCTTGATTCTCTTAGCTACCGACATTAAAATATTCATTTATGTTTAAATACCTGTTGCAATACCACTGTGCTCTATTTGACTGACTATCGTTAATAAGTGTACTTCTACAGAATTCTATATTGAAATTCATTTGATTGCAGTACGAAGTTCCTCGAAACGACTTAGGTCGTCGACCAACAGTAGTGAGAAGAAGAAGACCGGGAGGAAAACAACCCTCAACTCCCAACAACAGGGATGGCAGATGTAAGATTTAAATATTGTTACACAGCAAAGCAAAATAACACGAGAGATAAACAATAGCATTATATTAATTTTTTTAAGCTAATGAATCATTTTGCAAAAAAAAATTATGAAATGTACTAGCTTTTACTATTGATAGATCAAACTTGTCCATGAAAAAGTAAATTGTAAAGTAAAAATTAAAAAGTAAAAAATAAAAAGTAAAGAGTCACTTACATCCTGAATAGTTGATAGTGTATTCTTGAACACATTAATACAGTCTGATTTTCAAATAAATATCTTTCTCTGGTACGTGGCAAAAATACTACGAACTGAGTAAAATCTATCTATCTATGAGAAGTTTCCTGAGGGTCTTAAGCTTCGACTTTTAAAGTGTTACAAATTCTTATTCAATTCAATTTTATGAACTTTATTGAGACAAAAGTCAAACGAACAGTTCAGGAGTGATAAAGCAAATTAACAAGTTAAAAAGTTACATTTCGAAGTAGTTTTCTTGGTATTTTATCAATGGCAGCAGCTGGATGGTTGTTTGAAGTAAACATGTTTTTAAATTGATAAGTAGATTTCTGATGGGTTAATAGCACTTTCCTACTACTAAAATTTGAAAATTCTAACTAAAATACAATTAAAACGCAAGGACCTTTGGATCGTGATAAAGTTGTAGGATAGGTAATATAATACTGATGATAGTAAACTATTATTTTTGTGGCAATTAAAAGGTATGTTCTTTAACATATGAATGAGTTAAGTTGGTAATGATGGTTTAAAATTATGATACAGTATCTTAGAAAACAAATACCATGGAAAATTATTTCTAAAGGGATAGTAAGTAGTTTTTTTTCCAAAATAACAAATGTGGTTATTTCAATAAGGAATGGATCATAGGAACTATTGAGTTGTCCTTATTAGGAAAAGTTGTAGTATTAAAATGTGTTTTGAATAATAAAATCAATATTCATGAACGCAAATTATCTCGGTTTCGGTTGAGTTCCAAATGCTTTAAAAGCTCTCGAAACTTAGCTTGCGGATTAATATGACAACTTTTTGCAAACTTTTCAACCAAAATTAAGTTTCCCTCTTTAATCAGTAATATATTATTATGAAATTTTATTAGTTTGTAAAATTTGTAATTGAGTGAGGTGGAAAATTCGTAAATGTTAATAATACAATGCACGATCTTGGATTAAGTATACATGTAAAGCATGAGCATTTTTGACAATTAATAGTAGACGCTATAAAATCATCCATTCTAATCGCTTCATACCATTTTTACCAATTCAATCTGTCTATTTGTCATTCCAATGTTTCAGTCCTGTCTTTGTTCACGGTCGTGGAGTTCGAGAACCGCGCCTGTATGGCAGCGTCTGGTGACAACGGCACGTGTCTCACAGAGAGTGAGTGTGTTGAGAGGGGAGGAGTAGTCAGTGGTCCTTGCGCTCACAACTTTGGAGTCTGTTGTCTATGTGAGTACTAGATTATGGATAATATTACTTAAAATAACACGAAATATGCACGAAGAGCGCTCCAGCACTTTTCAGATGTGGCAAGAAAGCTGGGAAAGGGAAACTTGAGGACGTTGGACCGCCACACTCATCAGACAGGTCCAACCGTGGGTGGAACGGCTTCAAGGTGAGGTTGACTACTATCTCACGCAGTTCTTGTCAGGCTATTTTAAACACATCTTCAGGCCAATGTTTCATTGATTTATCCAATCCATGGATTGGTCGTCATGAGGTTGAAAGTTCACAAAAAAAACACACTTACACGAAACATTAAACGTGCAATTGGCCGAAACACAAATACATAAAAAACTACATCGGACACGTGCTGCGCCAGTAGAAGGTACTGTAGGTCATGACTTGCATCCTAACCTGTCCGATGTAGTTTTTTAATTAACTTAGTAAAAGAACGGCCCTAGCTTTAATCATGTTACCTAATGTCATTAATTGTAATTAGAGTAGTTTTCTGTTGAATGCTGAGGGAAGTCAGCTTTTTAATGGGTCGAAACTGAGTCTAAACAGTTCTTTATCATCATACTTTTTGTAAAATGTTCTCTCTAAGAAAGCAGTTGGTCTTAGTCAGTTAAAAACTGCACAAGGCAATTCATTCTTGAACTGCGATAAAATTGCAACTTGATAAAATTTATATAAAAAGATCAAGAATATTATACTGTAAAAAAAGGCTTTGATCTCTTTATACTCAGGAGTCTGTCCACAAGGGAGATATCATGTTTAATTCCCAGTAGGTACTTGGATTCGATGAGTCGCAATGTGTGGTGCTCAGGGGGTTAGTAGTTGAGAGGCTATTGTAATTACATTCCAACCCCCATAATGCCTTCTCACTCTCTGCCCTTTCACCCTGATAGCATTCAAGTCGTAAGTAGTTTCTTCTGTTAACCGTATGTATACGAATCATACAACTATGTAGTTTACGGAACTCTTTTGGAGAAATTGACGACTTGATTACAGGATATATGCTAGCCGTTTTTGTGTCATTTCAAATGCCATTCCATGTAATTGCCGTGGTTTTATACTTTAATGGTTCCTAAATATAAGAAAATATGTTTAAAACATAATTCAATCTTGAAATTTCCTGTCGTCATGGGCGTTATGCCTGTGATTGAAGCGTAGGGAAAGCAAAAAGTGAGCTGTAACAAATGGGTGCTGATAAATTTTTACTGGCGGGACTCAAACCCAGGACTCATCTACCTTTGTTTTGTATGGTAAGTTTTGCAGCCGAATTGCATAAGCCACCGAATGGCCAGTCAGGCAAACCTGGAATGTTGTCTGTGTTAATGACTTTTAGTTCTTTGTGAATAACATTATTGGGATAAATCAATACCTACCTTTAGGCTACAGTAAGTTGGTAATGGCCAATAAAGTGTTTATTGGTTTTAAGGCAGGGAATTAAAAAAAATAATGTTTTCATTACTAAACTTGAAATTTCCTTCGAGAATACTCTTTTAACAATTACGCTAATAGCTGCACCACCGTACAAATCAATTGACCACAAAGGAGGCTAAGAATATGGTAAAGGTATGCTAAGGATAGTGTATTAGTTGTTGCGGTCTTGTGTTATTGATATCTTGAACACGTTAGATTTGTGAATTTTTTATTGGATTAAAGATCTTTTTAAATGAGGGACCATGTTATTTTCAAAGATCTGTTTATAAAAGGATGTCTGCATTAAAGGTTAATGCACTAACGGCATTTAAAGAGAATCGCTTGATTAAAGTTCTGAAAATTAATTGGTATTTCAATAGAAATGATTGAGTTAATTGTGTGTGTAAATATGTCTGTAGAGGAGAATCCTGTGAATCTTAGACATGTATATAGATTTAACACAAATTAAATAACATTAGTTGTCTATAGATACTGAGATGTACGTATTGTTTATTTTTTTAATTTTATTTCATTTTTTTGCATATAAGCGATGTGTGTAAATAAATCGCTTTGGTCCTTAAACTGTTTTATTATGTTGTATTGTGCATTAGCAAATAACAACTTTGCCAAACAAACTTATTGTATCAAGTGTGGAAGAATGAAATTGTTAATTCAGTACCAATAATCTCACGGTGGATAATATTACAGTATTACCAAATTACTTGCATAACCTGCCACAACACCATAAAATCCTTGAAAAATTAAAAAAAAATGTATAGCTCATAATCTATACTTATAAAAGGCAAAGCCCTCACTGACACACTCACTCACTCACTCACTCACTCATCACTAATTCTCCCACTTCCCATTTACCTAGGAGGCTGAAATTCGGTACACCGATTCTTTGGGCATTAATTAGGAAAACTATGTAGTTTTTATTCTGATCGGGCTTTCGGGCTCCGCCCCAGTGGCTCTGGAGTTTCCCATGTTAACCTTATGATTTTTCACATTTAAAAGAAATTAATGAATCTTAACAGCTGTTTCAATTAAACAAGTTGGTTCTGTTCTATGATGTGCAATAGCATTAAAGTTACAAGGATTACCAAAAGGGTGCAGCACTATTATTATTTTTTTTTATTCATGACAACAGCTTATTTGCAACCAAAAGGTGAGTGAGCGTAGCGAACGAACTTCAACCTGGAGGAGAGTTAGCGTAGCGAACGAGCTAACCTAAAGGCAAGTGAGCGCAGCGAACGAGCTCCAACCTAAAGGTGAGTGAGCGTAGCGAACGAACTTCAACCGGGACTTGATTGAGCCATGTAAACGAGCTCATCTTGAAAATTAAGAAGGTAAACGGGGCAAAGCCCGCGGGTACAGCTAGTAGTTTTATAATTGTATTCGTTGCTATGGATATGACCACTTATTTTATCTCCATTTTTCAAAATGTCGCTACGCATATACAATCTACTAGATAATTCAATTCGACTTATTACTTATTATAAAGAATACCAAGAACGTAAGAATATTCTTTTAAGACACCAATCTGAAATTAGGTATATCCGTGTAGCAAAATTTGTAGCGAGTCCTTTTCCTCTTAGATTATTATTCCCCCAAAGATCGGAGATCGTTTATGTTCCAGAGCCGCGTTGACGAGTAAGTTAGTAAAAGATGAAGTTGAAATGTGATTACAATTTATCTCTGTACAGTCATGGCGACCTGTGGCCAAACTACAAGTCAGAACTGTTCCTACTTCGTCAACCCCGGCTACCCAAGTTTCTACGATGGTTCAGGATCTTGTCAACTCACCATACAGAAGGCACATCCTGACATCTGTCAGTATAGGTGAGCTATGGTTTTTCTTTTACTAAATTAAGCACATCTCATTTCCTTAGCGTTCCTTAGCATGTTTAGGAACTTTTAACATTATAATGAAAAAAAATTGAAGTTTTATATTTAAGCTTGATTTTAATGGAGACAACACGTATTACAGTTAAGTATGAAAAGAATAGTTGTAGGTATGAATATTTATAATGTGGCAGAAAATATTAGGTATATAATACAGCTAGTATAAAGTTAGTAATGCTTATGCCGTAAGTGCTAAATATCGGTGTTTTCAAAGCTTTGTCTAATTTATTTTGTGTAGTATAATACTACTACTATTTTAATGTCATTTTAATAAACTGAAATGAGAGTCATGGCTATCGTCAGGAAAATACCTAACATCTGTCAAAGGGTCAATAATACCAAGTACACTTGGGGATCAAATCTATTGGTTCATTTGAGATTGGTTGATATTTACAAGCTGAAACACTGAAATACGCTACAAAGACTAGTTAGAGCTATACAAGAAATGTTAGTATGCGTTGATATAGAGCATGAAATAGTTCTGATGACTGATTTCCATTTACAAACGTAATTTTATCTGTTCCAGGCTTGACTTTGACAATTTCGTGTTGAGTGGTCCAGAGACGCTGAACCATATGTGTAACAATGACCAGTTCCTGGTATCTGGAGGCAGTCCTGTGCCTACCATTTGTGGCATGAATGCCGGCAACCACAGTAAGTATATTTCAAGCATCCTTCACAAAATTGTACGCTATTATAAAATTAATTATGCCTACTTAGATACATCATGGGCTAAGGATTTTTGAATGTTTATGTTGTACGTATTTCTAACCCATCATTATGTCTTTTAAGTGTTTTGGGGTACGTGCTTGTCTGGAGCAACCAATGTATTACTTCTACTTATCTGTAAAAATTTTTCTTGTGATACATTGTGAAAACAATGTGTAGATTTAAAATTCACGCTTATGATTTATGACGATGATAGTAAAAAAATACATGGGTAAATCATTGGATAGTTCAATCACAATTAAGTCTACTCTACTGTATGCAAATACTGTTGTATATAATTATTTCACTCGCTGAGACTAAATCGTGTCCATTGCGCCAAGAATGTGAACACATTTAATGCATATTTAGTTTCAACTAATGAGCGAAAAAAATATTAAAACAAATTCAAAACTGCGAGACGAATATTGAAACGATGTAATACCCCGTTCCAGTTCCATATTTTTAATTCATTTACAAAGAAGAGAGATCTGATTTGATACTTAGCAATTGAATCGGCTTTGGAAGCTTTGATGTTCATAATGCTTGACATTCATGTTTATAAAGGATTTTCTCTTCTTTTTTTCTTTACCATACAAAAACATATTCATCGTAACACTGTACAGTATAAAAATTGATTCTAAGCTTGTAAACCACATGTGAACCACAAACTTGAAACCTCGAATTTTTTGTGGGATATTATAATTAATAACCTACACGCAATGATTTTTCACTACCTTCCTTTACTTTTACGATAAAATAGCTTTCAAGTCTTATCTGCATATCATTTTTCTTATTAATACGTATATCTTATTTTTATTACAAAATTTGACTACATATACCACCTTGTAAGTGCAGGGTATCAGATGTGTGTACTTTGTCGGGAATTAGGTTGGTTGTTTGAAGCTGTCCATGATGCTGGTGTGTTTCCGTACTTCGACAACAACCTCTGACATGAGGGTGTGTAAAGAGTTAATGTATGTTTACAGGTTACAGTGCAGTACTACAGCATTCGAAGGATTACTGCAAATTGTTGATTCAAGTGAAAAACAAATTATGTGTTTTATCACGGTGGCCTTACCTTTACCTTATGATTTACAGTTATGATACCTTGTATAAGCTTTAAGTCAGTAATGTCTTTTTGGAATACTTTTAAATTCTAGTGTTATTAATATGAATCATTGGTGTTGTTGTAATATAAATTATATTTTTAATTATAGCCTCCAACAGCAAAGTTGCTTTATAAATCAATATGTTGCTGAGTGAAAGCAGCTCTTTTCAAAGATAAAAATAATAAGGTGGAGTAAAAGACTTCGGCCGTGTATTGGTCTCATTTTCAAATGAAAACAGTAAAATGCATTCAGGGTAATTCTTGATAGCTAGTATTGATTGAAGCATTGCTATCGGCTAAGGTGTATAAAAAACACAATAGTAATATTAAAAATACAGTAGAATACCGTAGAATTAAAGTATAGAGAATACCTCGACTCGACAACCTCTATTCACTTAGAAAAGAAAAACAAGTCGGAATTTCATGTGGAAGCTATTTAATAATCGTTCAAAACGCTTCTGTTTTGTGAATTATTTAGCGCTAACTTTAAAAATTGTGTTGCATGTAAATACTTAATCATAAGAGCTCAAACATATTGTTCCTCAATCTGTGCAGAAATAAGCGATTATCGATAACAAATACAAAAATAATGGTTTGTTCATATTGCTACGTTGTTGCAATAGTCATGATTAACTCAGTTTCTATTTGGTAATTCAATTACGTTACATGAAGAAGTGTAAATCGTGCTTCTTGGTGTCGACGAGATAATGGAAAACGTGAAGGAATCTCAGGGATTTCCTGTACAGGAGAACCATCCTGTTGATATAACCCTTGCACTTAAATGTAGTTTTCTTGATGAAGTCGTCAAATAATGCGAGGTTAGATCGTCATTAAATCTTCCTGTACAGTCTGTTTCGTAAAGAATCTCATAAGTAAACTAAAAGAAATCTCCTCGTAGTTTGAATGCTGGGGACCTAGAAGAAGCACTTGTAAAATTGGTTTAGTATTAGGTTTTATTTATGTGTTACAGGTAAATGGGATTTTGTCTAAAGATTGTGTTGAAGGAGCGATAATTTTAAGAGGAAGGGAATGTCGAAGCTAAATTTAACTTTCCGTTTCAGTTTTTTATCTATTAATTTAAATTTTTGAAAGTCTGTCATCCGACGCTTCAATTTAAAATAGTTCTTGTGAATATCATTCGGTTTAACCATGTACTTACCAACGATTAGATTACGTTTTTCTATCGGTTTGGCTTGCTTACCCAACCCACTGAACGTTACCAATGTGAAACATATTAAAAAGACTTAATTTGCAATTATATGATAAAGTCTACATGTAGGCCTAATATTCCACGTGAATTATCCTATGTACAAGTTATGACACAATGTTGATTTGCAGTGTACATCGATGCAGGGCTCGGCACAAGTCCTGTGACCTTGACTGTGGTAACCAGTGGTCCTGCGATGAACAGACATTGGAAAATCAAGGTCTGTCAGATACCTTGCAGCTCTAACTACAAAGGTAATAATACTATCCTTGACTTTTGATTCCAGGATTGAAACAATGATTATGATATCTACCGTCAATCCTATATAGTTTACTAAAGATAAATTAGGGGAAACATAGAATAAGGGAAAGATATTTTTGTAGATTTAAGGGGAAACAAGGCGTGAAAGGAAGATGATTGTACCGCATGTATCCAACTGTACCATCAATAAATTGATTCTTCTAAGTCAAAAGAAGTTAGACAAAATACATTGCATTTACCAGTCAAAGGTGTTTTCTTGTTATATCACAAATCAATACAACGTAATATTTGCCAAAATAAGTTTTACTTTACATCCATGAGACCACGAAGGACAAGTAATTGAAAAAATGTCAATTGGGTTTTACAATTTAGTTTTTTTTTTAGCTTAAGGTTTTTGGACCTAGTTAGGTCCATTTTTCACTTTTTGTAGAGTAAAACACTTAAATCGTTAATATAAAAGGGCCAATATTTTTAATTGGCAATTAATGTTATTTTTGTGTGTGTACTATCCAATGCTCTCTCTCATTTTTGAAACCTAAAGAATAATGTCTTTTGAATCAAGAAATAAAATATTGCAACTACTGTGTAAAAATATGAATCAACATATTAAATACAGGCAGAATTTACATGAACAAACCTCAAAACTTGAACAAAAGCTCATAAATAACTTTCTTTGATGGCCCGGGCTTAAAATGTTACAGTGCAGAGCATGCTAATAAGTCACTTTGTTTCTAAAGGGTTTCATATAATTTATCAAAGCCAGATTTTCTTTTTAAAGAATAAGAAAGTGTACAATCGAATCAGTATTTCAAAGTATTTATTTCCACAAAAAGGTTTTATTTATATAACTAAATATAAATATAAGTATTAAAATTAATTTTAAAATTTAACTTGTCCTAATTCTTTTACCTGGATATTACATAACCAACTATTGAGGTTTTTTTTTTCTAATGCATTCTTTAATTTGCAAACGAATGTAGTACAATTGTAAATATGATCAAGTGTGTAAGTTCAATGGTCTTCATTCACAATAGATTAAATACTGTGGTGGTATTTCTTTTATTGTCTAATATTTATACATTATAGTAAATTACTGACTATAAGTGATTAATACAAGCTTAGATTTTCATAATAAACTCGTTTCAAACGAAAATCTTTTAAAGACTTTAATCATGTACTTTACTTTTTAAAATAACTTTTGCCAGTATCCTAGTCATATGATGTATAATAATTCTTCAATCCTCCATACTATACTACATATTGTAACAGCTGAAGACGGATGCCTGCAGTACTTCACTGGAGTCTCAGGACAGATAAAGTCCTTCAACTACGAGCCTATGACGGGTCTTCACCTGTCCAATCAAGACTACAGCATCTGTGTGAGGATGGAGAGGAATTTCTGTGGTATCCAGTACACCCAGTGCCCAGATGAAGGTATATATGACTAAAAACACGAAAGTCTTTCCTGGTAGTCATGTGTCCATTCTACGGCTATCACCAACATGTTTTATCCTACGGCTTGGTAGCTGACCTGTTATAGTGCTCGCCTAACCATCACAGGGTCGCTGGTTTAATACTGAGACAAGTAAGAAACTTATGATGGCCTTAACCACAGTATTTGGGCTTTTAATCCTGGCCTAAGAAACACCTGGTCTTGGTCAAAAACAAAACTGTACAATGCATCATACCAAGGCCCCACTAGAAAAACAGGCCATGCTGCAGCGTGGGGAGCGCAACACTACGTCACAGTGGTGGATAGTTGTACCATTAGGATAGTTGTACCATTAACAGTCCATCGCTATAGAAGGAATGTAAGTCTGAAGGTTGGACAATCTTTTCTTAACTGATGAATTCGTTTCTCCGAGATATAAACCTTCCTGACAGGGGCTATGTGTATACAAACATCATCGATGTATAGTACTCCCACAGACATAACCAGAACATGCAAATGTTACGTATATTTGTCACAGTTACAACACGTTGAATTGATTCGCGGTAAACGAAATGCATTTGTTTTGATGGCAGCCATCGAAGCGTAAATTAAACTACAGTTTAATTGGCTGTTTTTACACCAGACCGGTGCTAGTGAATTGCTCGTTTGTTTGACGTACCAAAATAGGGAAAATCCAACGGGGAAATCATCTAACGAGTTATTATCTACTGCACACGCTGTTATAAGGGACAAAAACATCTACTGCACCTCACCAAAACATTAAAACGAATTGTTATGTTTAACACAATGGCCTTTAATGTCAATCGCCTTTCCCAATTGGAACCTCCTACGTATTTTATTGCATTTAGTTTACTTTATTTAATTAATATGATCGAACTTTACCAATTACTATGCATTTACCAAATAACTGATTCGACTGAGTGATATCAATCTCAATTTAAATAGTTTACTTTTTTGTAATTGTTGATTACAGTATAAGTATAAAATACATGATAGTGTCAGAAACTGTATTTTATTTTAATTTATATGAATTCTGAAGTTGTTATTAAAAAGAGTGAATGTTATGACTCAAAACAGTAACAATAATTATTTGTCAAGCGCAACTCCACTTCACTAAACAAATATAAACATGTCGTTCTTTTATGTTTCAAACGATAGGTTGTAAGTCGATGATTTATACGAGGCTTAGTGGTAGGTCGTGGGAATTTTTATGTGCTTGCCGCCAAAGCAGTTATTGAGTTAACATAGATTTGCATTCAATTTCATACAACCGCGCATCGCTCATATACATTTCATAGATTTTTTTATGCGGTCCACAGAAACAATATGATATTTTATTTACTTATTGTTTCTTAAAAACAGGAAGATATTTCCTATTGAGCTTATCAATTTACTTTTCTCGTTGGTTTTTTTTTCTTATTGATGCAGTACATCTGAACATGTACTAAGGATCCTTTTTTCCTTTAATCCTTTGTACTAAGGAACAAACAGCCTTTAAAAGTTTGATTTACAATAAATTGGTTAAGTTATCTTGTCAGTGAACAAATCATTCTAAAGCATTAGTTCAATAACCAAGGTTTCCAAGCTCTTGGTGGATTTGCTTCCAAGCTGAAGCTCACGAATATAATCCAAAACTTACGAATACTCTCCAAACCCCCGCGTCTTTTCACTAGTTTTTAACTCTGGTCCCGCTGTTTTAAAAATTTTCTACAGGTTTTCCTGTGTGTGTATTCCGTGTTTTGTATAACCAATATTCGCACCGTCCGCTTTCTAGATGATTGGATACCATCAAGAGTATGGGATCTATTGAGTTATCATTCCTTAGAGTTTAAGTAGCTTTGGTTGAAATATTTTCTTGTAGGATGGACATGTATCGGGTTTATATGGATCCAACCATCTCCAACAACACAAATATCAGACGATTTATATTGAAAACAAACAAAATAAAATATGACTGTACTCAGTCACAACGTCAGTGGGAATAAACCTAAACAATTCCAAAATGAGGTTTCTATGATATGCAAAATTTCTTTAGAGTAAAACAAATTTGTTTAATTTCCCAGTGAACAACAGGACGCACTCTTTCACGTTGACCGGCAACACTCTGGGCCAGAACTCCGTGACGTCCATGATCGGAGGTGTCGGTCCCAACTCTTGCAACACTGATTGGCTAATCATCCCTTGCACCAGCAATGTAGGGAGGATGATCACTCCCGCCACCCCGGGCTGCGTGGACAGACTGTGTGGAGGAACTCTCAACAGCGAAGTCAGCATCATGCCTGCCACCGTATACAGTGAGTAAATTTTAAATTGTAATAAAAACTGTGTTCATGTTGACTTTTGGATATCAGCGTAGACAATGCATTTAGTGATAGCAATTCTTTCAAAGAAATAATGTTTAATGAGCTACAAAACTATATTTGATGATGAATAAAATAAGCAATAGTTTACAACTACGAATACAATAATTCCTAACTAAAAGTATTCAAATCGTATTTTGTTTCCATCTCGAATCTAACAGTATTCACTCGATTTTATTTTCCAGGCACTGTGAAGCCCTTCAGACTAGTCTTTCACACGAACAACGTCGAGGCACCAAACGACGTGGGCAACAGAGGGTTCTGCCTGGACTACGTACAACAACCCTGCACGAACGCACCAAACAGCCCCTGATAATCACATGTTTAGTTGAGTTTTTGTTTTGTTTTTAATTTTTATAAAATTGTATGAATAACAAAATGCTGTATGTTAAATATTGAAATAGACCTATGCATTCCTAAGGAATCCGTTATGATTTAAAAGTTCTGAACCGATTTTATTTTAAATAAATGTTTTGTTATATAATAAAATATGTAGCTAAATGAACAACCCACATGTGTACCGCTAATAAGTTTATTTGTAATAGCCTGGTTTTGCTGACAGGATCGTGAAACCAATAGTATATATTTTATTAATAAAATACAACGTTTTAATCCTAATTAAGCCTTAGCGGGGAGCGAGCTGGTGTAGTGGTTAGAGCGCGGGACTTCAGTCCCTGAGGTCCCAGGTTCAAATCCCACCAAGTCACCAATGGATTTTATCCAAGTGATAATGCCGCAACCCCTAGGTCTAGCCTGAAGTAATGTGAAAAAAAATTTGGGCTCCTGCCTAGGACAAAAAAAATGCTATTCTAGGACAAAAAAATGAAAAATAAAACAAGCCTTAGCAAACAACAATCTTCAACGGGTAAATCTTCTTCAAGCAATCCCAAGGTGTGAGACAGTTGCAGACGTAAAGTAAACCTAGGTTGTTGAAACAAAGATAAATTATATTCATTCCAATACGTGGTTGGTTGTATCTCTCATAGACTACAAATGCAGAATACAGACTAAAGCTAATCATGTATGTGCTATTGCATTTAAAGTTATAATAAGAGAAGGCTAATTCTACTACGTCATTGTTTTAGGAACTTTAAGGTTTTTTTTTTAAATAGATAAATGAAAAGTCTTTGTTTTAAAGCGTTTACCAGGTTAAAACTTGTCCCACAGTAAAAGAAAATTAAAAATAATAGGTACAGGCAAAAATAAAATTAACTACCATCTATACTTTAAGTACCTTACTTTTAAGAGATGTCTGACATTGTTCTTGAGACTGGGTTGAAAACCCCCTAAAGGAAAACGTCCAGAGGAGTCATATCTGGCCTCCTATGATGCCACTCGTTACGACGATCGGTGGATTGACAGGGAAGGGTCCATCCAATGACCTCCTAGGAGTCCACATATGACTCCTTTAAACATTTTCCTTTGAGGGACAGTAAAGAATGACGTCCACTCGGTGAAGATTCGAGATCTGAATCACCTCCGACAGAGAATAGTTCCATGTGTTGGTGTAATATCCAGGGGGAAAAACCTGGGTCAAATTTCGCTTAGATTTATGCAGGGTCACTAATGGTGCTCATATCAAGTTATACTAAGTTTCTAATAACACTTTTGAGAATTTTAGCTTGAATTACATACATAAAACTTTAAACATGGTCTATTTCTTTGGTGTAATCTATTATAAAATAGTCTAAGATGTATACTCTCTTCAATTTTTGTGTGTGAAATTTCGTTCAAAATTATCCTTTAGCTGGAAACTAGGGATCGCTGACATAGTGTCCTAAACAAAGAGAGATAATAATCTAACATCGTTGTTTTAGGCCGTACTGATTACATGGCGAAAGACTGACATTTTAAATTAGCAATTAATCCTTCTTCTCATTTTTGGTTGGTAAAAATGTTTCGTACCAAAAATACTAAAATTACCTTACACAAACTAATCCATCTTATAAAAAATAATGGAACAAAATATTTATAAACATAAAATTGCGTAAAAATTACTTAAATATTTTATGGGTTGGTCTTTCTAGGCTTTACTATTTACTTTAATTGTATTTAACACTCAACAGTCGTTTTATAAAGCTTATATAAGGCCTACATGTATTAAACATTTTTACTTTTAATAATGTATAGTGTTCTATGGAGTTGCTTTTATTTGATTTTTGTATACACTATAGTTACGTACTTTATGTCTCTAAAAAAATCTTTGCTCAAATATATTACTAATAACGGATTACAAAAAAATGTGCTCCTAATTGTTACTTTTGAGTATATAAGTCAACCCTTTTTGTAGAGTAGTAGCTTTGAGTCTAGCAAAAGGCATGAAATAGCAGCACAAAGGACAAAAAGAATACATATTGTGACGTCATGCTTCATCTGCTTGTGTAGCTCGCTCTCTTCGTAAAATTCGTCTTAGTTGAACTACTCATGTTATTCTGTGTGAAAATTTTTTTTTATTTTAGTGTTTTGTTGGTAGCATGTGTTAAACTAGTGAGGATGAGCAAGAATAATTGTTTCCCAATGTTAGTAATGAAATTTTACAATACTTTGCCAGCTAGTATTACTGATCTAGTGATATGGATCCCAGCTAGGTCAAATAAAGAATGGAGGAATGGCAAAAGAAAGCACACCCTTATACTGCATCAAGATTTTTCTAATAACCAAAACAGCTATAAATTATGTTACCATATGTTACTATAGTTCGGCCGCTTAGAAAACGACCTGCGCGCTAATGCTAAACCAATGCTGGAGGAGGTCGCTTTCTAAGCGGCCGAACTATAATTAGTTTTCTCTTATGACCAGGGACCGCCCAGTTCTACTTGTAAGTCTAATTTAATTACAATCTATCACAGCAATTGCTGGTCATAGATGAGGATAAAGTAAGTGAGATTGGTTGATCTCATGTTAGCCACAAAGATCAGTAAAGAGAGAATAGATTTACAAAGACAACATTTACTTTCTTTTGATTAGACGAATGTGTAAATTAAAGAACGACTTCATAGATTCTTAGCCGTTCTTTTACATTAGTGGTAAAAACCACATGTGGCTCTTAATTGGCGCTTCTGTGTAGTTGAATACAATACTCCACATCAGAGTGTTGGTTTTTAAGTATGCAATTAATAAAATTAATTAACTAACAGGAAAATTAATTTATTTTCTTTATCAGGTAATGTACAAGACTCCTAAATCTAGACCCATGCAAGCAAATGCGTGGTGTAAATCCATAAATATAGATATTTTTCGCAAGAGAAGTCATTTCGGTTATTTGTTAACCCTTCCACAGAAGAATAGACGCCACATCAAATAATGTTAAAAATCTTTACCCATGTCAGGTTATTCAATAAAATAAGTTATTCAGTTACACAATTTTACACAGTACAAGTTTTAATTTCGTTACTTTCAGTGTAGACATAGTACAATTTAAAAGACATTCATCAAATTCGTGCGAGCAAAATACGTAAATGTTTTGTTTTATATGCTACTCGTCAATTTTGATAAAATATTCAACTCGCATATTGAAATTTTTGCGCTATATAGATGAGTTTTATGTGATAAACCAATGTATAATAAGAATTAAATTCGTACTTAGGTGTTCAACACATACGTGAGTGTTTTATAAATTAACAAAATTAACAGAAAGTTTAAACAATGGTTATTGTAGTATTTATATTTTTCATATTACTTTAGGCCTACCTGTTATCTTAAACACTGAATATTATTCCTTAACTCATTTGTTGAGAGTTGGATAAGAATAGTTTACTCAAATGCCATGTACATATTTTAAGTTATGGCACCGTAAATGTGGCGAGAAACAGCTTGTAGTATAAGATATTCAAAAGTTTCGCCAGCTTTAAAGTCTCTTTACAGGTTGGAACTTTTCACTTTTCCTGACAAAATATAAAGCATTAGGGCCTGGAAAGCATATACAGTAAAGTTTCATATACCTTTACTACTAAGATATAAGTTATTACATTCCTATTTGTTGATTTTCTCTTAAATGCTTGAAAATATTGATACAAAGACTTCTCGTTTATTAGTGTTGTGTTTTTATTCAAATTATAGCGTAGACATTTTGGTGATGAAATCAACCCGAATACCGAAGATTTTTTTCGTTTGTGTTCGCTCAAAGACTATCTTTAGACAATAGGATAATTTAGATTTCTATCATAATTAAAATGCCCGTTTTCATCTTAATATTTTTCATACTTTTTTCTTCTTCAGGATAATATTTTCTATCTTAAGTTTGAAAGTCAAGAATATTCGCACGTTGAATTAAGCTAACCGGCTTGGAGAAAGTGAAATCGTTAAATGAACTTTTAATGATCGAAACATTCCTGAATTCTCAAAACTTGCCAGGCGCTTGCACGTAAAATAAGTAAAATATTCACGAAAAAAACATAAATACTCTTTATACGATTACATTTTAGGCAAACGAATGTGTTAAATTTATTTTGAAGTTTTATATCGTACAATTGTATTATCTATTACTTATCCAAACCCGCCGTTTATTCCGACTTTTGTATTTATTATACAAAATGGCTTATGAATGGTGCTAATTAAAAAAAACTTGTTATATTACGATTTTAAAAAATACATGCAAAGTAGCTATTTCATTAACTCTTTTACGTTCCTGCTTCTTTCACACCTTAGTTTTAATTGCTTAGAAGCAAAAGATAATTTTTGTAAAATTTACTTTACCAAAACGGATGATAAAAACTGCATTAATTAATACAATTTAATAACTTATGTTAGTCTAACGTATCATCAGTGGAACATTTTTTAATTTCACTCAAATATTGATACAACATCTGTGGTGATAAGAAAAAAATTGAAGAGGTTAATTATAATTTAACCATGCCCTCAGGTATAAGTGTGATATTTTAGTTTTGTGCTTTTTTTCCTAATTTGTAAAATTTTTAATTTTTTCTCCGCATATTTTACAGGTTCATTTTGTTATTTATTTTGCGACGAGCAAATTTTTTTGAAATTTTCTCGTCGTAGAATTCCGCCACCTGAAATGTAGCGACTTGGTATTACACAGTTGGAGCTCCCAACTAAAATCATCAAGTATTTGTTTTGGGAAACATGAGAAGGTCAGACGAAACATTGACTATATACCATATAGTGAATGCTCGAAGTCAGGCCTGTACCAGTGACTATTGGTTACTGTAAGGTAAATGAGGGAACAATATCACATTTGTATGAACGAAGATATTGCGTCGTATTTGATCAGGTCTCAAGCTGATATGATGGTTTTTGTCACTGATTAAGCAAAACCATATGTAACAAATGTGAATTGTGGTGTTAACGTAGTAATATTGTGTTGCATTGTTTTTAGAACCTACCGATATTTGATTCCACTCTTCTCTCCCATAGAAGAAAATGCATAGCAAAGATTCATAATATTTGTTTTACAATTCATATCAGTCCTCGACAAAACTCGACTACCTTCCTTTGAATTTACGGTCTTTGAAGCTCTAAGTTATGTTTTTGTCATTCCTTATTTAACACCTATTTTAATTTCTAATTCTTAAATTGGAGTAAAAGAACATAGCCTATTATAAACAATAAAATAACTCTTGTGTTTAGGTTTTAATTATTTCGTAGGCCTACTGTTAAAAAATTCTACTATTGTATAATTCTGAGGGGACTAGATTTTATTTAATATAGATGACGAGAAAATGAATATATTTTGGGAATAGTATGTAAATAATAAAGAGTAAAAAATCTAGTTTTAACTTAAATATACAAATACAAAAAACAACAAATATTTTTTTATAACAAATATTTTTGAAGAAGTGCATGTGACAAGTATAAAAACTAAGCAATTGCAGTTCGTTTTCTTTGTTCTTTAAGTCTGCTCCTAGTTTGAGAAAAGTCGCTCTTTACCAACATTGTCACATGGTCTCACCTTTACCGGTGCTGCCTAGTACAAAGAATAGGACACGCAACTATTTTGATTGCATTTATCATATTATTCGTTAATCGTATTATTTATATTATGCTCAATCCAGCATTCATAGTTATATTACTTTAAATACAGATGATCCAAAATCCAAATTTCGTGACCCGGAAGTCTGATAATTTATAATCTAACTCAGGACTAATAAAATCTAATAGATAATAATGAAAACCTATTGGACTATTTTATTTATCTTCGAACCTAATTTTACGTTTTTTTAAACACCGTTATTATCTAGAATTTAATCTAAGTTAGGTATTTAAGAGTTTAAACTTAAACATAAACATTTTTTCCCACAAAAAGTACAATGTCTCATTAATGAAAAATATGACTACTTAACTTTCTGTACGTCATGTAGTCTAATGAAGCAATCTAATTTCTGTACATGGGACATTTTCCTTCATAGTAAGCGACCGAGGACCCCATTAACGATAATGTTAGGGAGTTATCTTCCTTTGCTTAGGATACTAAGGCTGAAACTCTGTGTTAATCCTGAGGATTAACTAACAAGGGTAAAGAACACCACAGCCCCGATTTTTACCACAACTAGAAAACGGTGTTTGTTTAACTTTTGAGGGTTTAAGGATTAATGTAAAAGTTAATGCATACTAAACTGACAAAGATATTTTTAAAAGGTAATTAATAATGAATGAATTTATTTAGCAATATGAATTCATATGAAACGTGAAAATCCGTTTGCGAAAGACACATTCTAGAAATCGATAATGAGTCACCCACAGAGAAAGAATGACACCTCGATCCATCTTCTGTGTTCTTTGTCTTTTTTATGTCATATGTTCTGGAAAGTTGAATAAAAATACTACTAAAAGAGCTGGATGTCTAAAAAACATCTGTTACCTTTAATAATACCTATAAAATAGATTAGTTTTATTGTCGACAAGCTACCATCAATTATAAGATAACTATTTTGGGGGCATTATTGATCTAATTACTTTCAAAATCCAAAAAGAGTTGGTAACCCATTTCGTCACGAGAAAAATGTAAACACATTATTTAAGGAGCATAAAACTAAGGGTGTCCCAATAAGAACGCCGGATTTGAAATGTTAACAAACCATTTATTTTCTCGCTAAATTTACAATATGAAACATGAATCTTAAAGCATAATATATCCGATTAGTAATTGAGTATTATGTCTTGTAAGTGCCAACCTGCTGAATACTGACAAGCTCGACATCTCTTGACAAAGTTTTCCATCACTTTTTCACACACTTCCTGTTGAATTCCATTAATGGCACGAATCATTTCCTCCTTCAAGTCTTGGATTGTTTGAGGGTTATTGGCGAAAACAAGCGACTTTAAATATCCCCAGTATAGAACACTGAGCCAATTTATTCGAACTTATAAACCAATCTTCGGACAGATGGATCATTTGGTGCATTGTCCCGGCCGTAAATAGTGCGCAGCTTCCGTACTTGTAGTGCACTTTAACTATGACCACGCGTTGTTACGTCGTGTAGCGATTCATGACTACAAATGGGACCTAATACGGGTAACATCGCTGATAATTTGGGAATTCCTATTGAAATACAGATAAGGATAAGACGCTCCTCAAATCCGGCGTTCTTACTGGGACACCCTTTACTTATTGGTGTTGTCTTAACATGTTATGCCTTCAGGTTAGTGTTAAACGTACAATTTAATTTTGCACAACCATTAGATTAATTAACATTATTCCACATTTATTAATTTGTTGAATGTTTCTTGTTTATGGGTATTCTGACAATTCTGAGATTGGGAAAATAGCGTATTCCGGGTTTGGAGAATTTGGTTATAACTTATAATAATGCTTCTTAATTTATTATTTAATAATAGATGATGGATTAACGACGTAGCTAATAAATTAAATTTAGCTATAGTGTTTTACAACTGAATGAGGACAAAGACACAGAATTACACAATTACCCATGGGCGTGACCACTTAATGTACAGAGGTCCTGAGATGGAGCAATCAGATTGTTATCAGGGCTAATGTTATCTCTGTTTAGAGACCTCAAGGGTTTACCCTTAAGTTAGCTTCTCCGAAAAATATGGTGTTGAGCCAATAGTTCCTGATAATGTAGTGTTCTGCAATTTTGTATTTAAGTAATAGAATTATGTAAAGTCACTTAAATATCATTACAATAATCATAAATATAATTAATTATTAAATGCAATAACAATATAAAGACTTTAAATATTTTCTAATGGTCTTATTGGTTAAAAGAAAAGTTAAATCACAAAGAGTGTGGTAAAAGATTCTGTGCTCTCTGGGTAAAAGTTATTAAAAAGGTCCGACTACCTACCATGGTTTGTGTGCTTCATAAAAATAATTATTTTATTAAATAAACTGTAAATATTCCATTAATATAATTTACAATCTTTGTGGAAAGTTAGGCATTTTCTATTACTCTGCTCTAATAGTTTACCTGAATAAAGTTTAATTTATAGAAAACCTTAGGTTACATAAAACTTTAGTTCCTAGATTACTTACCTTATTTTGAAATTAAAAACCTTAGAAGCCATGTAATCTTGTTGCTAAGTCGTTTTCATTATTTTCGAGTGAAATATAGATAATACCCCCACCACAGCAAACTTGCCGACTAAGCGAATTTCCATTTTGTCTGAATTAATATTTAATTAAATCTATTTAAAAAAAAACATTTGGTTTAATGAGTACCTAGGTTTGATGCTACAAGTTTAAGTATTTATAGCTTAGTATATAATAAATAATTTGCCAAGTTAGATCAAAGTATATCCAGAAACAAGCAAGCTACAACATTTTACAATATTCTCCATATACGAATAACATAGGAGTTTTAAATTTACAACTTTTTTGAAATTTCTCCGTTAACAATAACCGTACAAACAAACTTTTATATACTAAATTATTTGTGTTTTAAGCTCTTTAAAAATGCCTAGAGAGAAATTGGGAAATTTTGAGTTTATCATTGTTATTAAAACAAAAATATTTTAATACAATAGTACTCCTTTGTCAATATTTTTAGGATAATTAAATGCAATAGCAGTGTAGATTCATCAAATACGATGAATCTAAAAATATAAAACAACTAAACTCGGCAGAATTATCTTCTATCGTTATTCGGTTAAAAACTACTACTAACACATTACAATAGTGAATATGTTTAAACCACAGATTAGTGGTTTCAAACACTGCATTTGCATTGTTGTTGTTGCCTGGCAACCACAACCTCAAAGAGTAATAGCCTATTGGTTCCGATGTTTTGTTTATTACCAGATCAAGAGTATTATTCAGTCTATTTTGTACTTGAAACATGATCATTTGCTCATATATTTATACGAGCATATAAAAGGTTATAGGCCCAATATTAAATAAATGAGAAAATGATCATTTTTCAAGTACAGAATAGACTGAATAATACTCTCGATCTGGTATTAAACAAAACATCGGAACCAATAGGATATTAATCTTTGAGGTTGTGGTTGCCAGGCAACAACAACAATGCAAAAGCAGTGGTTGAAACCACTAATCTGTGGTTGTAACATATTCATTGTTGTGATGTGTTAGCATACTTTTATCTATGGTGTTAGTAGTAATTTTTAACCGAATTAACGGTAGAAGATTATTCTGCCGAGTTTAGTTGTTTGAAGTTTTTGGATGCATCAAATACTACACTGCTATCACATTTACTTAGCGTAAATATAGACTAAGGAGTACTATTGCAATAAAGTATTCCTTTTATGAAAACAACAATAAACGAAATTTGACCTAAAGTTAGAATAATGCTAAGTTGTTTTATCAATTATTCCTATTTTCATTAAGTTTTGGTTACTAAAGGGAAACACACCATAATTTCATTGATAGCAATCTTTTCCATATTCTGTAAACTTAAATAACTACTATAGCCCGCATCTCTAGTATTAAACACAGCCGTTTTACTGGAGTATGAAAAAATACCTTCGTTCGTTGAAGGTATTTGGTATAAGGGGGTGAAGAGTATTATGCTGCCACAAACGGAGAAGGTTGGTTTGGACAAACAATCGACCAATATCACTCTCACTGAAAAGACGGACTAAGATTGTCATCCGCTTATCCTGCTAAAGTCCTTACAGATCTCCAACTCTTCTCAACGTGATCAATAGAAAATACAGATTACATCTTTGGCAAATACAGGAACCCACCTTACATTAATTTTTAAATCGTCCTTACAATCCTATCTAAATATGCTACCAATACTGTTGTATTATTTTAATATTAACTCTCACAATTTTTCAGAGCCACGCATTTCAAAAAAACCTACAATAATTTAACTTTAACATGACAACAAAAAGTTCCAGTATATCAAGGGCAGTACACAAAACCAACCAGAGCTGGAAAACACGATTTAAAAACCACACGCAGAACAGTAGTAGTCAAACAAAACTAAAGCAAAATAAAAAAGTGTAAAATTAAATTAAACAGAGACGTCTCGCATACTCACATCTGTGAGAAGGATACTTTTGTCCACTGTGTTTTAGGTTGTTTTAACGTGATTTAAACTATATAACTATAATATACGTACGTAATTTTACTCTAGTAGAAATCCTATACAATAACGTGATTATGAAAGGGGTTTTATAGTGAACATAATTGTAAGCTTTACGGTTTAATTAAAACAGTTCATTCATTATTTCTGAGAACTCTGAAGCTGTTTTTTTCTCGGTTCAGTTAAATTTGTATTTACTAATTATTTTAATCAACCTGAATAAACAAAATATGTTTAGCATGATAATTAATATAAATGTTTTCTTTGAACAGTCTTCGATTGCCTTGAAGGTTGATAAAGAATAGGTAAATTAGTTTGGATGGGTGCAGAAATTCAAAGAATATTAACTTTTGGATTCCAGGATGGACATTCCATCAATATGGAACAACTGAAATATTATTTTGCAATTACAAATTGAACATAGTTTGGTGAGCCCCTGATATAGCGAGCTACAACTATTCAAAATAAAAAGACTATAAATTAAAATATTTCATCATAGAAATGTAATTAGTTATGTCATAAAGTTTAGTATATCAATATCTTCATTAACTGTTTATGTTGTATGCGATAACAGCCACAAACTGAAATTTTAACAGAATTTAAGAGAACATATATACTGGTAATGTTTCTTATTAAGAGATACATTGATTCTTATTGAGCCACAAATGTAGGGCAGAGCCATTCATGTAAATTATATTCATCCCTAGAAGCTTGGACGGCCTAACGTTACTTTGTATTGGAAACAATGTTATTTGCATTCATTCGCTTCATGACTCTGCAATACTGCAAGAAACAGACCATGAAACACACAAAAACTATCTGAAGGCATTAATGTATCGTTTATAAAGAGATGAACTTTTCTGTGTAATTTTCTTCCTTTGTTCATATAACTTTTCAAATTACAATATGAACCTTGAGTTGAAATCTACAATTACAAATACTAAAATTCAAAAACATTGCTATCACGTTGTTTTGCCATAATTATACAATGAAAATAATTTCGCATATTCTTCCAATCTTCTTTTACGCAGAAAACCCTGCTGTCCTTTGGTTTTAGTTTGATGAGTTGACATATATATATAATAAGTGAATGAATGGTTTAATTACCTTTACTGTCAAAGCGATCCTTGTAGTCTTAATAGGCTACTGCAGTTTCGAACGAAGTTAATAAACTTACAGTTAATAAACGAACGAAGATGATGTCCCTAGCCTGAAGAAGATACCATGAAAAGGTCATCGAAACTGCAGTAGCCTATTAAGACTACAAGGATCGCTTTGACAGTAAAGGTAATTATAGTACGGTGTGTACACAAAAAAAACTGCACTTTTTGATTGAGAAATAGCACTTTCAGTAGTCATAGCTGATACCAAAAGGGAACTTTTCAGATAGGGAGCCACTTCAAATTCCGTGTAGGACACCAAAATGGCGGCCATTAAAGATGGCCGCCATATACCCACGTGCTGTTGCACAATATTTGTTGTATCTCAGCTTCTAATGGTCTGATTTCAATAATTATTTTTTTTTTTATTAAAGCTGTTTTGTAGAGGAAACTTTTTTATATTTTACATTTAACTGTAAAACCTAATCGTTCTGCAGAATCTTTATAAAAACTAAAAGAATAATATTTTATTAAAGTTTTGGTCAGTAACATTATAGTTGTGCTAAAAATAATCAGATTTTTATGAAATTTGGTATAAACACGTATACCTACATTTATTCTAAACAAGTTTTCGAACCAGCATCACCGGACCATAAGAACGGCGAATTATGGGAGGTTTTATGGGGTAAAAATCTGTTTTTACCATTCTCGAATCTAAACACATAAAATTTTGCAATTTCTTTCCAAACCATTATTTTGTAGAGCTTAAAAAAAGAAATAATTGAGTATACTGAAGCACTGTTGTATGCCTAACGGTTACAGAGAAAATTAAAAACAAGCGTAAGTTTAAAAAATCCCTCGTTATTCTTATGGAGTACATTTACTGTTGTAGTTTACTAGTTTATGCTGATTAAATTGGTAAAATTTATTTATTTAATCCTATGCTACTAACGTTTGGTCAAAAAACACTATTTACCTTCCCCGTAGCAGCAAACCTAAGCACTCGTTAAATCTAATGTTATTTTTAAATTGGGAATAAATATGTCTTATTTATGGAAAATTTGAGTGAAAATGTAATCAGACAAGTTGAAATTCGCTTATTCTGCAGGTTTTCTGCAGGGGTTGTTTCTATTTCATACCATTTGTTTCATTCTGTTAGAAATGTCAATAGTTAAATCGCTTGCTATGATTATAGTGGCGTTTCGCTTTTTTCGTGTCTCTAACAGTCAACCGACAAATGTAAGTATATTCGCTCCTATTAAAAAATGTCGACCAATTTTGAACCAAAAACAGTTCTTACCCCAATATTACTGAAATAAAAAATTATGTTGAACTATTTTCTAGGGCTTTTATTGTAAGCCATAACAGAAGGTTGGATTTGGAAAACTTTTTTCAACACGAAAAATACCAGTGCACCATCATCGCTTTCTTCAAATGACGTTCTTAGATCATGTCAAAAATCTCAGCTATTGAAAATCCTTGAAGAAACCGTTGACCAACCAAAATTTGAAGGATTTGGGGATACAATTATTTTCGATGGAGCAACACTAGTACATGCTATTCCACCAAAAACATCACGCACCTTTAGAGAGTACTGCAGTTCGGAATTCAAAAACATAATTTTCAATTATGCTGAGAGGTTCCATGTAAATAGAATACATATTTCATGGGATACTTACTCAAAAGCCTGTCCCAAGAAAGGTGTTCGAAATAAGAGAGGCGTTGGTATTCGTCAGCAAGTGACATAAGGAAATATGCTACCTTGCTACCAATGAATTGGAGCGATTTCCTCCGCTACGATCAAAATAAGAGAGAAATCTTCAAGTTACTTGGAGAACATGCACTTTCCAATTTTTAAAGGACACATATCATCACTGAGATCGATGACATTATTCGAGTCGCTCGGCCTGATGAATCTTCAATTGATGGAGTCAAATGCAAGCAACAAGGAAGAAGCTGACGGCAGGACTTTCCCCCACGCCAAAGACAGTGTCGAACATGGAGCAAAAATGTCTTTATTTTTACAGCAGATACTGATGGTTGTTTTAGCAATATCTTTTTTCCACATCCTCAAAACTCCTGGAATTCAGGAGATGTGGGTTCTCTTAGGTGCTGGGAAGAGTCAAAGATTTATAAATATTAATGTAATATTTGAGAGTATGGGGATAGACAAAAAAAAAATATCTATGGTATGGTCGAGCATGCTCAGTGAAGGAAACACTCCAGAGCCAGACTGATGGGATATGGACCAGGGTTGCTGAGGAGTGGACACCTGTTTGGTCTTCTCTTCCCCCAATTATGTCAGACTGTTTGGTCTTCTTTTCCTCCAATTATGGCAGCCTGCATAGAATTAGTTAAGTGTAGTTCCAGTGAATGCCAACAAGATGCTCCTGTTAGAAGGCTAATGTTCCATGCACGCTACTTTGCAAGAACTGCTCCGGGTGTCGACTTTGTATCGATAAGTAAGATGAATAAGATGACTACGTGATCCGAAATTATAGAGAAGCACTCAATTTACATGTAGACTCTTCCTTGATTTTTATTGTTTTTTTCATAATAGTTTGTTACCTCCTTTTAATTCCTGCTTCATACTGTAGTAAAATATGTGATTTTTCTAAAGCCTACTATCTCTTTTTTATTTACTTAATGCTTTACATGTCCCTTTTTTCATTTTAAGACGAGTTCTTAGCACAACTTTAATGTTACGGACCAAAACTTTCATAAAATATTATTTAGTTTTAGTTTTTAATTTTTATTAAGATTCTGCAGAACGCTTAGGTTTTACAGTTAAATGTCAAATATAAAAAAGTTTCCTCTACAAAACAGCTTTAATATAAAAAAATAATTATTGAAATCAGACCATTAGAAGCTGAGATACAACAAATATTGTGCAACAGTACGAGGGCATATGGCGGCCATCTTTAATGGCCGCCATTTTGGTGTCCTACTCGGAATTTGAAGTGGCTCCCTATCTGAAAAGTTCCCTTTTGGTATCAACTATGACCACTGAAAGTGCCATATCTCAATCAAAAAGTGCAGCTTTTTGCCATATATGGCCCTGTACACAACGTACTATTAAACCATTCATTCTCTTATTGAAAAAAGCGATTCAGAGGCTGTCAACATGAAGATATATATAATGCCAGAGCGTTACATCAAAGAAACCAATTCTGTCTTGATAAATTTAGAACTTAGTTTGATAAGTCTTCCCAAAATAAACATATTCCTGAAATTATGCTGTTAGACATTTTGCTGATATTTTATCCTTAAACTGCTTAAGTTTATAAAAAATTTAAATATCAACATTTCAAAGGCCGCTAGTTTCTTATTAAAATAAGGATAAAGATTGACATTTTGTTAGCATCCCCGTAAATGCACTTTCAATTAATTAAGCTTACAACAATACAAAAGAAATATAAATGCCAAAATATTTGGTACCTTTGTTTTGTAATACCTGTATCGTTAACAATATTGCACTTGGAAGAGATATTATATCAAGGATCATCTTTGATTATCAAGAGATCACCCTTGAACATTGTACTATACACGTGTTCCAGGTAATATTAATCAGATAATGCAAATAGATTATCGGTGGTGACGTCACATATGAGATTGTAACACACAGGATCATAGAGAAGTGTATCACATGCAATGTGAAGGTAAAGTTACCAAGATAAAGCTAAGGATATCAAGGGTAAGATCACAACAAGGTTACTCAGATTAGATTATCAAAGATAACAAAACTTGTTAACATTATATTTTATACAATCGTTCAGAAGTAGGTCATAGATAGTGTGTAAGTACTGGTATTGAGATCAAGTTGACAGATTGACAAGAATAAGAACATTTATACAAGTTTATCTTTCGCAATATAATACAAATGTGTTTCGCAAGTACTAGTTAAAGCTACTTAAATGAAATCAGAAGATTATACAAGGTAGGAACACTTATTTAAGATCATATTTTATACGATAGAACAGAAGAACGACACAGGTAAGGTCTGTCAGATTACATCACCCTTAATCTTAGAGTTAACATTTTAGTTAAAGAGGTAGAATATATTGTGAACGAGCTCTTTCTCAGACCTAGGCTCTGCCTTGGCAGTTAAGTTTTAGATAGTTTTAAAAAGCTACTTTAAGGTATAAAGATTAAATATTGTATAATAGAAATACATAGTAATGTAAAACATAACTATAATTGGGTAGCTATTGTGATGAACAGGACTTTTAAGTCAAAATATACTTGTATAAATACATTTTTATATCTCGATTTGCAATTCTAGATAAAATAAAATCAGTGAACACCCTGAAGACAATTAGTATCAATATCATTAGGAGTAGGTCAGATTACTAAGAAGAACTTATAAACCAATGATGACTATTGACTAATAAATCAATACCTTATATAGCTCGAAGAGACATCGTGTTAATTGTATTTCAAATCCCCCTACCCTGTTTCGCCTGAACAGATTATGGAAATGCAAGATTAGTTCATTTGCAACATCAACATTGCAATCGGCGCTAAGCTCAATCGTCGTTGCTATTTTGGCCACCAATCAGTAAATAATGCAGTTCTTGGAATGAATTATATTTAGACACTGATTCGTTGTCCACGCTTTGTCGCAGAAAATATTATTGGGTTTCTGTAAATCTGTAGACAACAGTGACCTGATAATACAGTTAGTTGAATAATTGGTTTAATTGAAACAAAACTCAAAATGTAAAACACACTTTTAACACACATGTGAAATGATAAATATCTGCTATGGCTTGTAATATGTAATATGCAAACACACACAATCGCAGAATTACTATGCAAATCTTTTACCAAGCGAGAGTAAGGAAGGCTCTATACCCTGAAGGGTAAATTGAACAAAAGCTATGTAACAAAACGGAGTGTTACTTTCCACACAATTCTAGAACGTAACATGAAAACAAATGAACTGAAAACACCGATTGTCCGTGTAAAATTGTTTTCCATTGTTTCTCAACCACAGAAGTGAAGGAACTTATCAATTGGAAAAATGTGTGGCTACTCGTACGTTAAATTTCAGTTTTGTTATTTTATTGATTATTATCTAGTAGGGCCTATAGTTTTTTGAATCACTACGAATAGGATTTGTTAGTTATTAGGTGATGAACATAATAATATTCTTGTCAACACCAATAATCAGCATAGTTGCGCTAGATTCTAGGGAAGATTTTAAACTAAAATTTTGTTAAAATTATTTCAAAATATTAGAACTGTAAAAAATTGTACAGTAAATAATTGTTACATTCAAAAGGTCCATTGAAACTAACAGGTGAAATGCAAAACCATTTAAAAATTATGAACTCCGGTCTTATTTTCTACAGAAATGACAAAGGGTAAATTCAGAATGTGGTTAGAGAAATGTGTTCAGACGATAAACCCGATAAACCTTCTGCAACCAACTGCCAACCCTACTACCCACACGGTCTGTTGTTTTATAGTTAGTTTAAAGTGGTTTGTAAAGTTAACTGTCAGTTCTGTTTTATTACTAACTATCAGTGTGCCCGTTCTACAGACCAGAATCTTGTGGTCATTGCTTTGTTTCTGTATATTTAGAACAGTGGTTTGTTTGCATATCGCGTTTGCATTTTTCAAGTATGCATACAAATCGTTCTCGAAAAAAATTGCTCATTATTTCACATATGACTCAATTTCTAAACAGATGATTGGTATTTGATAAATAGCGTAAGGATTAAACATACATAAAATGGCACGCAACTGGATTTTTGAAAGTAAGTAGTTAAAAAACTGTCGCAGGTAAAGTAGTATAGGCAGCTCGCGTAACAAGTGTCAACGACACTCGTTATTTAAGCATTCACCAAGGCTCGTACCTTAAATTTCTGCTCGTGCCGTTATCACTATCTTAACTCGATCGTTGCGTAAACTACTATTATAAAGCATTTAGATGGAGAAACACCTAAAGTTAAAAACAAATCGGTGAATTACCTTGTATTTTAAACATCTTGTATGAGATATAATCAAACTGAATTAGCCTCAGGCTCAACCAGGTGAATCAAAAACTTAATTATGAATACAGTTTTAATCACCAAGTATCCCATGGGAAAACTGTTAGTACTGCGGTGTAATCAGCTAACCGTAACCGTAGATGATTAAATAAGTAATAGAATGAAGTAAATGAGACTAGAACGATTTTAACACGTTAATGTACAAGATACTCTTTTTTACCTTCGTCTGTAGCCGAAACACCAACATGAAAACACTGACTGGATTTTTTGAAAGTGCAAAATTATCAAAACCTGCAACGTCACTAGTCAGCATTTTCTTAATTCAATTTGGAATCAGGCAAGATCTAAGGAAGCATATTTGGTCTTAAGAAGTCCAGGGCAGGCTACTTTATACATCCTGGTCATATTGCTAGTACTTGAACGTTTTCTTTAACTATTCCCACTACTGGATGTCACTTTCTTGTACTACAGAAGTATTGAAAGTTTTTCAAGCATATTCAAACGAAAAACTATTGATTTTGTAATATATATTTTAGGACACAATTTTCTAATTTCATTTTGGTTACAGCTGTCACTGTACACCACATTAAAAAATGACAGCAGCATTATGTTCCTCAAGCAGCATTAACGAAATGTAATCTATATATATAAAAGGCAAAGCCCTCACTGACTGACTCACTCACTCACTCACTCACTCATCACTAATTCTCTTACTTCCCATTTACCTAGGAGGCTGAAATTTGGTACACTGATTCTTTAGGCATTAAATAGGAAAACTAAGCTGTTTTTAATCTGATCGGACTCTCGGGCTCCGCCCCAGTGGCTCTAGAGTTTCCCATTATAACCTTATGAGTACTCATATTTAAATGGAATTAATGAATCTTAACAGCTATTTCAATTAAACAAGTTGGTTCTGTTCTATGATGTTCAATAGCATTAAAGTTATACAAGGATTACCAACAGGGTGCAGCACTATTATTTCTTTTACATTTATGACAACAGCTAATTTAAACCAAAAGGTAAGTGAGCGTAGCGAACGAACTTCAACCTTAAGGCGAGTTAGCGTAGCGAACGAGCTAACCTGAAGGCAAGTGAGCGCAGCGAACGAGCTCCAACCAAAAATTGAGTGAGCGTAGCGAACGAACTTCAACCAGGACGTGATAGAACCATGCGAACGAGGTCATATGAAGTTAAACGGGGCAAAGCCCGCGGGTACAGCTAGTAAAACATAAATGTTATACAATGGTGTTCGAACAAACGATCGAAACAGTTTGATCTTTAAACTACTTTTTTTCAGTACGAGGCCTACTTATTCAACCTAAAGTGTAGTTTTAAAAACTTCTGCTTTGGTTGATTGACCAGTTGTTATCCAATATCTGCTGTGAAACTCATATGGAGTTTACATGTAGGAAAATGTGTCAGAGCTTGGTACAAGACCAGCTTAAAACTAATAGGGTCCAGTTAGAGTGAAGTTTTATGGGATATGCGGATTCTTTATGGCTAGTACTCCAATTCAGGCATCCAGAGTTAAAAAACTACTGTTAATTTTTAAACGGGGTTACAATATCCATTAGTATTAGATATGTGTTCTGGGAATGTTCAAATTAAACACTAATCAGTACATATGAAACATATAATCCTCGTTAGGTAACAAACATGTATACAACCATTAATCAGTGCTAATATACAATTATAACATGTTAACAGACATTATTGTGGTGCATAGGATTCATATCAAGTATTAAGTATACAAATAACTTCAGTAAACTATAACAAATCCAAGAGAAACATAAAATGATTATCATGCTACACCCTAAGTGCAACAATAAACACTTTTTTGAGTAGAGTTTAATGCACATTTTACCATGTAAACTTAAGTAAAGTAGTTTTCTGGTAAACCTATATATGATTAACATTCTAACCATTATTAGGTAAAGAATGAAGCTGTTGATTGATTCATACGGTAACCCAAAAACGATACATTTTAAGAAGAAATAACTCTTCCATGAGGTTTTCGTCAACATGTCTCCAACTGGTGTTATTGAAGATAAAGTAAAACTGTAGGCACAATAAATGCTAAAAACTGTATAAATTTGAAGAAAATAATTAGAGGCAAAAAATCTATAACATTTCTAAAAATTTTATTTTAAAATTTTAATTCTTTAAAAGGTGATAATTTAACATGGATTCATTATAAACTTTGTAAAAAAAATTTATTATTTGCTATCTAAGTTATCATCAAATTAATATTATGTACAATAGTAACTGGATCCACCAAAACTCAGCTATTTAACATTTATGACAAATTACAACACCTTTTCGCATCAAAAGTGTTCAACTCTCTAGATATGTAATAAATATAATTATATTTTCGATGCTATAAAACATTCTTAAAGTAACTAGTAGTAAATGGTACGTATTTTAAAATAATGTGTGGTACACAAATACAAACTCCACAATTACACGCATTTTAGTCCTATGTAATCCGTAATATACGCATAGAGGATAAAAGAATCATTAAAAGTGTTCTGTATGGATCTAATAACGTCGACACTAAAACAAATGTAAAAATCGATGTAATTAACAATTATTTCGTGGTATAACTGTACGGTTTTGGTGTCATAATCATTTTGTGTAAACTTACCCAAATAAAACGAAACAGACGATGTCCGGAAACTTCTATACTATGACACAGAGTCCGTAATACATTGAAATTATCACTAAACATAACAGTTAACACAGTAAATGATCGACACAGCAGAACAGCTAAGATATAATATAATGAATAAAGCTATTCAACCGCAGCCTTCTACAGACATGATAAGTTTAAACTTATTTTAAAGAAAGGTGAAAGAATTGGGGGACGATAACAACATACAGTTTGGTACACATGTAAAGTTCTCATTGGCTTTTGAACTCGTCGTTCTCAAATCAATTTTATTATTCAGAAAAGTTAAAAGTTATTAGGTACAGTTTACTTTCAGTTATATTAAGAAATTGCGTGTTTAACTATAGTCATTTATTAATTTAATAGTACAGAAATGATTTAAAACACATCTCCGAATATGCGATATATTTTCAAGTACCGGTATACTGTAAACTTCTATAAAACAGTAATAATGTATGTAAAATATGATGGAATGACAATCAATTTTAACCATTGTCTTGAGTGTGAAATGAAAATTAAATGAAAAATTATCCATTTAGACAGGCAAAAGCTAGGGCCACATGGTCCTTTCTTACACCATTGACTATGTATAGTCAATGCTTACACTTAACCAAGTCGGTGTATTTTTGTCTGTGTGTTACCAAAGAACGACTATTTCGTCATATTTCATTTGTTCCCTATTTAACAAAGTAGGACTCTCTGGCTGAGAGTGTCAGATATTTTCCGGTGTTACTTGTCAACATTGATCGCTCTAGGGATATATTTTATATAAATCAACCGCAACTTTACTTACTCGTATAGTATCGAATCTCTATAATATCATCAAGATGGAAAATGCTAATTATTAAAATAATAAATCGTAAAAATAAGATCAAAATTCAATTTTGCTTCAATTGTCGGATCACAAAATCACAATAAAAATTGTTAGTCGGATGATTATAGTTTTGAACCATTGCAAAATGATCATAAAATTTGGATTTTTGTATATGTTGTTTTAAATCATAACAAGACCTATGTTAATTTGTATATACCTTATATTATACAGGGTGAGTTTTAAATGAGTTCCCCCCTACTTTTTTTTACATTTCTTAAGATATCAACTCCGGACTACGTCAGATCATTGTGGAATAGTAAGTACTTCATTTTGACTGGGTATACATTTTTGGCCGCCATCTTGGATCCGCCATATTGGATACAAAATTTTTTTTTCAAATGTAAAGGTAGGTAAAGATTTATGTATATTATGTGGTGTATACATATCTTTATCTAGCACTATTTTGCGATTATGTTCTTAGTTTCTAAATGCACAATGTTAAAATGGGCTAAAAATAATGTTATAAAAAGTTCTCATAACTTTAGAATGGGTCAAGATTTGTTTTAAACGAATTGCAGCATCGCATTCAGCATAAAGAAATAGTTTAAAACGATGGGTCACAACCCTACCTTTACATTTGAAAAAAAAAAAATTATCCAATATGGCGGATCCAAGATGGCGGCCAAAAATTTAAACCCAGTCAAAATGAAGTACTTACTACTCTACAATGATCTGACGTAGTCCGGAGTTGATATCTTAAGAAATGTAGAAAAAAGTAGGGGGGGGAACTCATTTAAAACTCACCCTGTATAGTAATTTGAAAATATATTTGCATCCTTTGTAAAATTAAGATATTTTACATTCCTGTAAAACTTAGATAATTTGGATCCATGTGTATAGCCAACCTAAATGCAAACGTGACAAAGAAACAATTATTGCATAAACATATTTTTTTTTCTTTAGATTGAGTTTAACTTTTACATTTGGTAGCTTTACGTCCCAGCCAGTCCTCCATAAGTATTTTAGTAATACTCCTAGTGCACTTAGACTAAATAATTGAGTCAAATATTCATAAATATGCGTTTCAAACAATTTCGAATGGCCTATATAATTAAAAATGACAGTGCAGTAAATATAAAATAAATGTCATTAGTTTATTTTTCCACTTTTTGATAAAAGTTATTCAAATTTTGGGCCACGAAATAACACAGAAATTTGTGGAATTTTTTAAACAATAAATCAGCCATACACACCTTTTGACATTCTATAGCAAAAGATTAAAAAACTATGAGGACCAAAAGTTATTTTTTTTATTTTTATTTATTTTACATCTTATTTACTATTTTGTCAAATGGTTATTACTATATCGTAGTTAATTCCCTTTACTTGTAGCCACGTGTCCGATTACACATAGAGAACTACAAACTACAGCGCATAGCACAATTTGTATTGTTATGTGTTATGATTGTGATTGGTAATTTTTTTAAAAACAACGATTAACATAGAATAGATCTGTATATTACAGCCATATGCTAACACTACACTAAAGTTATGTTTATATCACAGGCAAGCCCCGCTAGTACATTGTACAAATAATTCAAACTATCTTAGATCAGAACACCATAGAGTATAACCGTAAAATATATTCAGTAGAGTAATAAACCAACAGTACTTTATCTTAGTATTTTTGTACAGAGACTTAAAAAACCATTATTTTCGTCATACTGCAGCAAAAACAGCTGTTTTTAGTGCATGACTTGAAGGACTAAAGTATGATTTTTGCTCTCTAGGGAGTAAAAAGAGTTTTTAAACCCTCGGGAGTACAAATCAGCTGTTGTCAACTGAGTTGTAAATTTCGATTGTAAACAATTGCATGTATCGAAAAAGAGAGCAAATTTATTGATTGTTTAATCGATTGTAGTTAATTGTTGCCCTATCATAAATAGTTCGACATATCAATAGTATAACAGTAAAACACTGACACAATCGAAATAGACGAAATGGTTGAATCACTTACCAAACAGCTGCTTATTTTCATTAGCAAAGTAAATTTAAAACAAGCTAGAATTAGTTTTAAGAGGTTATCAAACGAAAACTGTTTTAGTTTTGTAACATAGTTTGTTTAAATTCTGGTGCAATATGACGAAAAATATAGTTTATCACAAGGGCATAAAGTGTCTTTCCAACTCTCGCTCATTCTGAGACCCCGGCTTCGCCCCAATCGTAAAACTTGAGCTCGGGGCGAAAAAAGTCACTGTAGGCCCTAGTGATGAAATATACTATTACCCACGCATATTCATAGAACTTAGAAAAGGTAACACTTTATCATGTCATGTCGTTTACAATTGTAAACTAAATATTTTTCCTTGCCTAGGTTAGTTATTCAATCTTTGAGCGTAATTTGTTAATTAATTTTCACAATTAATTTGTTTTCATGCAAATATACTTAACGGCTTGATTTTTAAGGTAGATGCAGATTTGAAATTGATAGTTTTAAATTGAATATAGTTATATATACATACAGCTAGCTTTGTAAATTACCAAAGTAATCAACAGCATACACGTATATCCGAATGTGCTCTATAAAAATTACCAACACAGTAAAAGTTGACAAAACAACTGTGAGTGCTTGAGATAAAAACAGTTACTATGGCACACATAGAAATTGTCTGTAATATGTACAAACCCTAATTTATCAATTTGAGATTACACAAAACCATTTTAATTTATCGATGTACTTCCCACTAATACGTCTTTCTGTTGTACAAATGTGTGTAATGTTGTTTAACTTACATTAAAAGATTTAAAACAGTGGAATTAATCATCATAGCAAGTTCAGCTGGTTCGTATTGATGGGATAATCATCCGAGTTATACAAAAATATCTGCGAACTTTAAATTTTTAATTGAAAAACATACGTTTTTATAGTAACAGTGTTACTTACGGGCTGGGCTATTGATTATATAACCCATGATAATTAAAAATATCATACAATATTAATCTATTACTCAGTAAATAAATACTTGTTATTAAATTATTTACCACACTATTTATTTAAGGTGTCTTAGTTTCAACGTTTGCCAAATTATTAGAAACTCATCGAATAACAGAAAACGGAATTCACAACTTGTTTAGTAAAAAAAAAAGCAATTTTATCTTTAATGAGTACTGAAATACTGCATATTTATTTATATCTGCCTTTTTCATAAAAAAAAACATGTATCACACAATAAATTTGAAATTGTGATTAATTGAGTAAATTGGACCCTACATAAATTAGTGGTTACGGCCTGAAAACTATTTGAGTGTTCATATTTCACACACTATATAAATATTGAAATTTGTTAAACAAATATTTCTCTATTTATTCCTCATGTGAACGTCTTTTTACAATATGTAATAAACACGACACAAAGTCCCGCTATTTAATCAATCACTCAATACCGTCGTGAATTACGCTTATTTTAAGATTGAAACTAAGACACTCCTCTTACAGCTAACCTCGCTCACTTGATTGTATTAAAGATGGCTTTGCAATATAATTGATTGTAAAGTAGACAAGAGTTTTAGTAGATGGCCTTAGGCCTGAGAGGCTTTCTCTCTATGTTCCTTGGCCCTCATGAAGTATGTAAGCAAGTCTATGGGCAAAGGGAACACAATAGTCGAGTTCTTCTCGGCGGAGATGGTATTGAGTGTCTGTAACAGAATAGTCTTGTTTAGGAAGAGTGAAGGCGAATTGTGGAAGTGGAAGTGGAGGTTGTGGGGTGATTTGACTCCATTGCCTCCACGGCCTTGCCGAAGTAGGAAACGATATCTAACGGTAGAGGGAAGATAATGGTGGAGTTGTAGGCAGAAATTGACTTCAAGGTCTGCAACAAAAACCACTTCGCTTTACTAGAGTGCGAAAAGGGGTCTACAGGGTCTACTTGGGTCTTCTGAGCTAGATCTAAGAGGTTATGATTACGTTTGTCCTCCTATCATTTTTGACGATCTTTAGTTTTAAATTTGGATACTTTTAATTTGTTTAGAGATAAATTATGGGGCTAAAGTATTTTTGGTTTTATAAACAAGTTTAAGCATACTTTGGCACCGGATGCAATGGAGTTTTTGATGGTTTATAGATTGGATTACCTATTCTTAAATATTAAAAGGTCTCATCTGCGAGTTTTAAGTATGAGTGAGAATTTGAACAGCCTACTAAATACGTGTGAACAGCCTGCGTGAAACACGTGCGTAAATATTTCTCTTTAAAACAAGTTGTTGTACAAGTGCAGCAAAATTTTCTTACGTTAGTGATTACGGTGAAAATATTTAGGTTTTACTGAAAATGTTTACTGTGAAACACATTTATTTAGTTCGCAAGACTTTAAACTTGTGAATCAGAAACAACCGGCAAGCTAGTTGAAATTAAAAACCTAAAATTGTGACATTTTATTTTTATAGTGCAAGAAACGTTAGTGATAGGTTGTCTAATTAAATAGTGCGGTGCAGAAGAGAGTATGTGAGATTTCATGCAAAGACAACGCTCCATGTACCTGGAGATATCTCAGCTGAAGAGCTGCAGGCGAATCTCCTATTACTTCAGACGCTTCTCGGAGCGCTCTGGATGCCTTCTGCTCTCCTTCTGCAGCTATCACCTGCAACGTAAGTGAAATAAAGGATTTTCATTCCTTGCATCCTGTTCATTACCGTAGAACTAGGAGAGTGCCGCTACTGTATTGATCACATGGACAGACTGGGAGTGTAAGTGGCCGGAACCTGAGACGATGGGGATCAATTTATCATCCTAAGATAGCACTTAGCTACAGACTTCAGTGGTATTAGGATTTTGACATTCAAAACCACATTATACCTCATTAATGAAACGGGGTTTCTATTGTAAAACAGTGTTATATGTTAATTAAATTGTAATTCAATAAACGTTAAGATTCTTTATTAAATATTCATTGTAAGCTAACAATAAATTTGTTTATTCTTCTCGTGTGTAATCTCTTTCAAGGTGCAGTTGAGGCAAACAATAACCATGCTGGTTTCATAAAAGCAGCATTTCCTTAATGTAGGCCCTTTTTTAATTCCTTAATTTTTATCTTAAAAATCAATCTAAAAATAATTTAAATATATATTATATATTGAAATTAAAATGTATAACAAATATTAGGAATTTTAAATGAACTGACACTATGGTCACTTAAATAATAACCCTGCCCCAGTAAACCTGCAGACGAAACAAAATTTGAATTCGTCTAATTATACTTTAACCCAAATATTCCCATGAACAAGTCTCACCTAATTCCTATTTAAATAAAATTAGATTTGAGTACTTAAATTTGCTGCTGCGGGGATAGGAAAATGTGTGCTTTGGTCAATTGTTAATAGCATTTGATGAAATCAATAAATTTTGCAAAATTTGATCAAGATATACTGATAAATAGGCAAACTAAAACCGTTTTCTTTTCTTTCATAAGAATAACATTTTAAATGTATACATTTTACAATTTACAATTTAACATTTTACAATTTTAACATTTTAAATAGGAATTTTAAATGTACAATTTTCTTTGAAATTTTCTCCATAATATTTAATAAAATTATTTTTTAGGATCTACATGATGGCTTTAATGGGAATAAGTAAGTTCCATGTTTTAAGGAAAACAATATGAAAAAAAAACTAATTGAGAAAACAAATGAAAAACTTCAATACCCCACAACACCACATTCACATAAACCGATCTTACTGGTTCGCGAACTTATTCAAGTTTATCCAGATCCTTACATCAAATCAATCTCCTCAAATTCATAAAACTGTGACCAATATGACTCTAGTTATCATGTTAACGGACGCATATTATGCACATATATGTAAACATTTAAAAAAAGATTGTGTTTCTGACCTTTGGGAACGCCAACGGTTATAACTTATTCCCTATATGAAATCCGCTTAAGAGTCAGCAGGAGTCAATAATTTTGCATTGTTGTTGACCGTCAGATGCCAGCCTAAACAATGGTTGTCCTAGCGCTGATCAGCAAAAGCATGCGTTCACGTTCAAGCATATTAATCATGCACCGTAAGCTTGATTATCGAGCAGAAAGTCTTATGTGATTCTATATTTTCCGTGTGAATTGTTTTTCGGATTGATAAAACTTTTGTTTTAGAGGTTGAACAAATCATATTTTAAGTCAATATATTTATATAGTTTGACAAAATAATAACAATTAAAATTAAAGTAGATAACAAATCGCATCTGCAGGTTCAATGCTGTATCTTTAAAATTATATATTTTTCTACTATTTATCTTAATAAACAATGCCGTTATATGCTTCAACCATTGCCATTATGGGTAGAAAATCTGTAGCGTCAGCTGATGACGTTGTCATAGCAACGCATTAAGTTAGTCTGATCTTTGTTTTTCTACAGGAATGTACACACAATTTAACTCTTATTAAAATACTTTTCTATTACTTATTTGGTCATAATTTTATTCTATGTACACGAACAACCACGACCAAAATGGTGACCCCGACTACAACCGTTATCTAAAGACTTATTTTCTTTGAAGAGTTTAAATCTTTTGTGTTTCCTCCTTCGAACGATGTCATTAGAAGACCTGCAGACTCAACTCGCCGAACTTAGAACTGCGAATGAAGAACTGCGTCAACGGATTGGACAACCCAGCACTTCTCAAAACATGTCGGTGAACAGAGTAGCCGTCAAACTTCCGCCCTTTTGGCCTGAAAGACCAAGTCTGTGGTTCTGTCAAGTTGACTCGCAATTTCTTATATCTGGAATTACCAACGACGACACCAAGTTTCACTACGTGGTCTCGCAATTGGACACAGGAATTGCTGCTGAAGTCGAAGACATCATAACAAACCCTCCTCAAGGCGACAAATACGGACATCTAAAAAAGAAACTGATTGAACGCCTCTCTGCATCCGAAGAGCAACGTGTGCGGCGGCTGCTGAGTGAAGAGGACCTTGGAGACCGCAAGCCTTCTCAGTTTTTGAGGCATCTTAGGTCTCTTGCGGGCTCGACTCCCCTTCAAGACAACATGCTTCGTCAACTGTGGCTCAGACGACTCCCTCCTCATTCACAAGCCATATTGACTACGCAACTTGAGCTCTCCTTGGACAAACTGGCAGAACTGGCTGATAAGATCATGGAGGTAGCTGACATTCCTTCAACAACTGGTATTTGTGAAGTCTCTTCAGGTAACACTTCTTTATTAAATGCAATAGAATCCCTCTCTAAACAAGTTCAAGCATTATCAGAAACCAGAGTACGAGATACACAGGTGAGACCTAGGGGTCGTTCCCAGTCTCGTGGTGGATCAGGAAACGAACCTAATCCCTCTAAGAACTGGTGCTGGTACCATAGAAAATTCAAAAACAATGCTACCAAATGTCTTTCTCCGTGCTCTTTTCAGGGAAACCTCAGCAACAATCCGTAGAGGCCGCAACGGATTGTTCAAATGCTGGCGGCCGTCTCTTTGTGATGGACAGAAATTCACGAACTAGGTTCCTTATCGACACCGGGTCTGATGTGTCGTGTTTTCCTAAACGCCTTATCAAATATAAACGTTTTCCTACTAGCTATTCACTAAGTGCTGCCAATAACAGTGAAATAAAGACTTATGGTACCATGCCTCTCACCCTTAATTTAGGCCTTAGACGTAATTTCCCTGGAGTCTAGTGGTAGCGGATGTTTCAATACCTATATTAGGTTCAGACTTCCTTTCACACTATCACTTATTACCCGATTGCAAAATGAAATTTTTGGTTGACAAGAAAACGGGATTGAATGCCGAGGGAATAGTTTCTAACAACAATCAAACTAGTATTAAAGTTATATCTTTCTCTTCGCCATTGGCAGAAGTTTTTTCTGAATTCCCTGATATTATTCGTCCTCCAGGCTTACCTCGTGCTGTGAAACATAAAACAGTTCATCATATAAATGTTACACCTGGTCCTCCTGTTCACTGTCGACCACGTCGCTTACATCCTCAAAAATTGAAAGCTGCCCGGAAAGAATTTGAGGAGATGGTTAAGCTTGGTATTGCTCGACCCTCTGAAAGCCCCTGGTCCTCACCTTTGCACATGGTGCCTAAAGGTGAAAATGGATGGCGTCCTTGCGGTGATTACCGCGCTTTAAATGCTCGTACTGTTCCTGACAGATACCCTGTACCACATATTCAGGATTTCTCGTTCAATTTAGCAGGCTGTACGCATTTCTCTGCCATTGATTTGACCAAGGCTTACCACCAAATTCCCGTCCACGAAGATGACATCCAAAAAACAGCAATCACCACTCCATTTGGTTTGTTTGAATTTCCATTCATGACTTTTGGCTTACGCAACGCGGGTCAAACATTTCAAAGATTCATAGATGAAGTTATTCACGGCCTTGATTTTTGTTATGCATATATTGACGACATTTTAGTATTTTCCCAGTCTGAAGAAATACATAAAGAACACCTAAGAATGTTGTTTGAACGACTTTCTGACTATGGAGTAGTTGTAAATCCATCTAAATGTGTAATTGGTGTACCAGAAGTTAAATTTTTAGGTTACTTAGTCTCATCTGCTGGGACACGTCCACCTCAGGAGAGAGTCACTGCTCTACAAGACTACCAGTTACCTCAGACAATGCGTGGTCTTCGCAGATTCTTGGGAATTATGAACTTTTATCGTAGGTTTCTGCCAAAGGCCGCTGAATTTCAAGCACCTCTGCACTCCCTACTTAGTGACGCTGATTCAAAAGGTTCCCTCCCTGTGCCCTGGACTCCAGAGACAGAAGAAGCTTTCCAAGCATGCAAGGCTAGCTTATCATCAGCAACACTATTGTTTCATCCTAAACCTGATGCTCCTCTTGGTCTCTTTACAGACGCCTCTGGAGTAAGTGTAGGTGCTTGCCTCCAACAGTTTGTCGATGACTCTTGGCAACCACTAGGTTTTTTCTCCAAGAAACTATCATCCAAACAGTGCATCTGGCCTGCATACTACAGAGAACTCCTCACTATTTATGAAGCTGTGCAGCATTTCCGTCATCTCTTGGAAACAACTTCTTTCACTATATTCACAGATCATAAACCACTTATTTATGCCTTTCAACAGCGCCGTGACAAGTTGCCTCCAGCTCAGTTACGCCAACTTTCATTTATCTCTGAGTTTTCGACAGACATAAAGCACATCAGTGGTTCACAAAATATAGTTGCTGATGCTTTGTCACGTGTTGAAGCCATTTCAACTGTTTTAGATCATGAATCCTTAGCCAAGTCACAAGAGTCAGACGAAGAACTTCAAAATCTCATTTCAGAAAGTACTACATCTCTTAGATTGGAGAAAGTTCCGATTCCTGGAACCCATTTGAGCCTTATCTGTGACACCTCAACAGGAACTCCTAGACCCTTTGTGCCATCAGAACTGCGACGTAGAGTTTTCGACCAGTTCCACAAGCTGAGTCATCCTGGAATACGTGCCACAACAAAACTTATCTGCGATCGTTTTGTCTGGCCTTCCATTCGTAAGGATTGCCACAAATGGACTCAATCTTGCCTCTCATGCCAAAGATCTAAGATAACTAGACATGTTTCTACTCCCCTTGGTGATTTTCATACACCTACAGAACGTTTTTCTCATGTCCACATTGACCTAATTGGCCCACTTCCCTTATCAAAATCTTCTAGGTACTGTCTAACTATCATAGATAGATTTACTCGTTGGCCTGAAATTTGTCCTATTGATCAAATAACTGCCGAATCTGTTACTGGAGCGTTTGTCTCTACTTGGATAGCTCGATTTGGATGCCCACAAAAGTTGACATGTGATCGCGGATCCCAGTTCACATCGACTTTGTTTAAAGACCTAGCACGACAGTTGGGCATAAAGCTCCAGTTCACTACCAGCTGGCATCCACAAGCCAACGGTATGATTGAAAGACTCCACCGCCAGTTGAAAGCTGCTATAATGGCTCACAGCAAATCAGACTGGACCGAAGTACTGCCGTTTGTCCTTCTCGGAATAAGATCTGCCTTCAAGGAGGACATCACTGCTTCATCAGCTGAACTGGTGTACGGAGAACCACTGCGTCTTCCGGGAGAGTTTTTCGTAATACCTTCCCACGAGAGCAACGAGCCACAAGAATTGGTATCAGGGCTGCGTAAGCATATGAATCGACTAAGACCTACACCCGCATCACGCCACATTAAACCAGGGTCGTTTGTGTTCAAGAAAGTCAATACTTGTGACTTTGTATTCCTCCGACAAGACAGCTTAAGAAAATCTTTACAGGCTCCATATTCTGGTCCTTACAAGGTCATATGCCGTGACGAAAAGACAATTACCATCATTGTAAGAGGCCAAGAAACTAAGGTATCTTTGGACAGGGTCAAGCCAGCCTATATTATTGCAGATGAAAGTCCTATTCCTGAGCTCACGAAACGTTTGGTGCCGACTGGACAAGCAGAGGAATCCTCAAAACTACCACCATCTTGTCAAACTCCATCTACGAATTCTTATACAACTCGTTCTGGAAGACAAATCCGACCACGGGTTACTTTTCAAAATGATGTATAGATTCCTTTTCTCCGTGGGGGGCTGGTGTAGCGTCAGCTGATGACGTTGTCATAGCAACGCATTAAGTTAGTCTGATCTTTGTTTTTCTACAGGAATGTACACACAATTTAACTCTTATTAAAATACTTTTCTATTACTTATTTGGTCATAATTTTATTCTATGTACACGAACAACCACGACCAAAAATCCAAGATGACCGGCGGTCAATTGAATTAAGTTACTTTAATTAAATTAGTACTAAGAGATTTTATAATTCTGAATCTTTATTAGCTAAAATTGACTGGTTTATGTTTTCAGGGGCCAAGATTTACCCTACCTTTGCTCTAGCCTCCCTAGCAGCCTCAGCTTCCGCCGCCATCGCCCTCTGGAGCTGAACTGGTAGCCTCACGTCCTTTCTGAAACATTCAAACAATTTCAGTCCTTGGAGGCTAGCGGCCATTTCGGATGAATTCAAACAGCTACTGAAGTTACTTACCATCTCAAAATATTTGTCCAAACATCAGAGTGATTGTAATTTAAATATCTAGTAGCCTAAACTGTGAAATTAGAAATTTTCTTTGTAGTTTTTTTTAATTATTTTACAAGTAAGAACGTCAAGGCTCCAAGGACTCTTAACTTGACTAATGCTAAAAAATATTATTAATATGGGGAAAATTTTTTCATGTTCATCTACTGGAAAAAAATCTGTTTGATTCATAACTGTTAAATTATGCTTGTTTATTAGAGGAAAAATCAGCAACAGGATTGAAAAAGTGTTGAACTGTATCCAAACAAATCACTGTAACGAATAATTATTGACAGAATTGAGATTATTACATTAGCTTATCGAAATAACTTTCAATATTGAAGTGATCCAAAAAAGTATCAACTTTTCTGTTGCTTACTTTTTACAAATATTTACCAATTCGAATGGCCTAACTTGATTTTATACATTAGAAACTCACTTGCGTTAATACGAGAACTTTGAAAACTACAAAGATACCAACGGGATAGATTTGCTGAATAAAAAAATTGCATAAGGTGAACTAACTTTTAATAAAGAGCTTTTAGTTTCTATAAAAAGTTTCCAATGCATCTTTGACATCATAATTATAACAGACTTACATTTCTACCCGCTCGACTTTGATGCCCCAGGCTTCTGTAGCATCATCCAAAGATGTCTGAAATTAGAATATCAATTTAAAGCGCTATACTAAATCTCATTAATAAATAAATTGTTCCATTATGAATTGCTTGGATTATGCGATATTGTTATTTCCGTTTGTTCTACTAGATAACAAAATCTTAAACAAATAAGAACACAACATTATGTATATTTTAAATCATTGAAATCAAAATTTGTATGATTTGCTTCCCTGGATACTGCACCAGCATCCAAAAATAAATCACTTTTTTAGATTTATTTATTAATCATAGAGTAAGATTTTTTCCGTCATTGTGACTATAATTAAAGTATATATTTTTTATTTCAATATAGCAAAAACATTGATTATTTCCTTGTATACAAAAATATTTGATTTAATGATTTTGGTTTCTGTTGGACATTGTGAATGTATAGTTCACAGTATAACATGAGTTATTTCACAAATAATACTATCACTTTTTAAAGACATAATTTAGTTTTTCATGTATACAAGTTTTGTTTTATAAATCAAGGTTTCTAGATCGAAGTGTTTTTAAAATAATGTTATAAAACAATTCCATTTACCATACACCTATTGTAATAAAGCAGAGTTTTTCAAAGCCAGTAAATCTTCGACTTTCATGAAGTCAAGCTCCAGTTAGCGGCTTGAATCACCTCAGTATTTATTGTTTCGGATGGTTGAAAACTTAAAGGTCTGTGTGCCTCATTTTTCAAGGGATAGTTTTCAAGTTAAGGAATTTTTATTAAAATTTAGTGTTTACCTTTTCAAACCACTCTATCTTGCTTAATTGGCTTAATATAAAACTATATCTATCAATGCTATCATTATTGTAAGAAGGTTTCTGAACTAGAGTTTATTTTAGTCAGAATAGTTATAAAATAAATTATTAAATTGTTATTGTATGTTATGTGTAGTACAGTATGACAAAACCAACTTTAAGCCCCCCTCTACATACAGGCGTGTCAAAGTTTCAAATTAATATAAATCCTTTCATTACGGAATAACATGCATTTTGTTTTACCAACTATCATATAAAATAAAGGAGGACGAAGTTTTCTTTCACAAACGTAGTCGCGTAACTTAATCATTACACCTTTACAACTGCAAACAGAGTTGTCTTTTCACGCAGGAAATAAACAGCTTTGAAAACGTCCCATTTGCAGATGAAGTACATTGTAGAAAGCTTCCTCGCAGTGAAATAGTCACTTTGATCGGTAAACATGGACCACTTGTTTTCAGCATTATATGCTTCGTATCTCACTTTTCATTGGTTGTATGCGTTTTATTATTTGTTTTGCTTTTATAAGCATGAAATGTGTTATAAGTAAAAATGTTTGAAATATCTATCTACAAAAAGTGGTTCAATATTAAAAAGAAATTAATTTTAAAATTTGCATTTAAGGCTCAATTTGAAATGTATATACGAAGCCTTGATTTTGAAACAATGAGAAGCAGTTGAAGTGAACTAGAGCTCAAAATCACTTAGATATATCCAGAGACATTGATTGTGTTATTCCCAGATGATAAATAAAAGTATCAGAACAAAACAGTTAAGATAGAAATAAAAGAAAACTTTACTTAGTAGTTTGAGTTTAATGGTTTTTTTTTCAAGATGCATCCTTTGAATATAAAAATTGTTCAGCGAAAAAAGCGTAGGCTCTTTCAAATAAGCGCACAGGATCAAGATTTGACAGATGACGAGGGTAAGCTATGACGTCAAGAAATTTAGACAGGCGAAAAATGCGTACAACCTTTTTCCACCATGATCTTTAGGGTAAATTCTACATCTTTTTAAAACCATTGAACAACATGAGTGTAACTCTAAACTAAATATAAATTTCACTTAGTTTTTCGTTGTTGGAGATTCTTTAACAGTTTATACATTTAACCTGATTTCCATCACACTTTTCCCAGGGTGTGGACTGTGGCAAAATGATAGAGGTATGCTGCACTATTGTTTAGGCGTGTTTCGCAGCGTGAAGCTTTGGAATTTTTTTGTTTATTTTTAACTTTTAGAATTTTTTTTATATTACCATATATTGCCAAAATGACCATATTTGATTATTAGGTCTAATCTAGGCTAATACATTTTTTGGATGTAGGCAAGAGCCTACAAATGTTATTGTTATGTTAGGGGTGGATGGCTGGGGTGGTGCTCATTTGTACGCATTTTTCGTTTATAATGTTTACCACTTACCCTTTGTTAAATACCACTGTTTCACCTTGACCGCATATTTCGCTGCACGTTTTATTCGTGCGGAATATGGTTAAAATGCGTTAAAACGTGATTATATCACACCACTACTAATGTGTTTACATTTGACATGACATCGGTTCCATCAATTTAGTCACGGGACATTTTAAGACTATCGATGATCAACATCTCTAATCAACAGTCTATTGTAATGAGGACCTTTACATACTGTCATCGCTACCTCAACTTCTTACGTATCAAGGTACGAGTGCTTTGTCCACGAATAGTTGGCAAAGTTTCCACTAACCTGCATGGTGTTGGAAATGGCCTCCCGGTCACTCAGTATCTCATGGAGTGGCCTGGTACCCAGCACATTCCTCAGCGTGGTCTGTGCTAGCAGTCTCGTGGAGTGATGGGCATTGGCCACGTTGGCCACTGAGATAGTAGCATTTGACACTCTGTAGTAGACCACAGCGTCCACTGAGACGGTCACACTGTCTTTGGTCAGCACCTGGGTAACAACAGTGAAAAAATAAGCTACCCTGTTTAGTGGCTGATAACAAGTTCCACCCCTCCTCTTCAGTACCTTACTTGTTTACTGTTTTCAAAATTATTTCACCGTTTTCGGTACCCCTTATGAATGTCAAGGGCCTTTTTTCAAAACAAGAGTTTGCCCGTCCACATGCCTCCAGATCGCTTGAAATGTTTCAAGCAAAGCAATTGTTAACACTGGTATGTAAACCAAGTATATTCCCTGCTTTAGGTGAATTGTTTGTTACTTAACTACTGATTCATCGACTCACCATTATACATTTGGTTCTGACGCTATTGGCAATTGTAGAATTTGGAAACGTACACACCTAAAACCCTGATATCTTCATCATTGAACGGATCTAATGCATGTATTTTGTTAGCATCTCTAGCAATAGTTCGATGAAAAATGAATTGTTGGAATCAAGCAAGCAACCCTTAAATATGGATCCTAGCACCACAAATGAAACTGTGGTCTATCAATTATGGGAGTTCTGATAGCATAATAAACAGAGAAAAGGGTTCAGGTCCTGATTCTTGGTTTTTAAATCACACATCCCATTGATGGTGTTCAACATCTGAAAATAGTGTAATACATTGGTTAAGTAATCTTCCTCAATATTAAAATAAAATTATAGAGCATCTGAAAACTATATCGGAAGGTTAGTAAATAGCCTAAACTGTTTCAAAACAAATTAATATAAAAGTCACAATAAGGAAGCATGGCAGCGTTCTTAGTTACAGCCTAACCAAGCTGGTATAAGGCTATGCATTTTCTGGGGATTAAAGTGCAGCTGAAACTGCATGTTACAACGAAGATTGTAAAATAGAATAAGGCAATTCATGCATTTTAAGCCAAAGAACAGAATTGAAGTATTGAATATTGAAGGTTAAAATCCAAATGGTCATATGTATTTACCATTTGTTAAGATGTATTAATGAAAAAATACAACTAACGATGTTCAACAAAACTAAAATTATTATAGAAGGGTTCATGTGTGAATGCTTTCAATCTGGCTAAAAGAACGATTCGACAATATAACTGTAGTTTGTTCATGAATTTTTCAAGGTTTTCCGAGAAAAAATATTAGCCTATCTTTTACTGAATTCTCTTTACCTGCATAACTTCTTTTTATCAATATCAGAAACAATAGTCCACTACTGACATAACAAAAATTTATAAAATATGAGAAAGGAAAAATTGAAATTAAAAGAAAAGCCATATCACTTTGCAAGAGAGTTAGGCAAGACGACGTCTAGTTATGTGCAAAAGAACGTCTAGTTAGAGAATTAACTCAATGAGTGGTAAGTCAATAGTATTGCTAAATGAGTTAATTGGCACTTCCCAAAGGTTGTCCCTCAAACATGCTGCATGCTCATCACAAAATCATGCACAGGATCGAATATGCATGGGTAATAACTGAATACAAACATAAAAATCTTCATTTCATTCATAATTTGTTTTATTATATTTATATGCATTCATTTTTATCCTTTCTATCTAAATAATTTTGGTTGGCAAATCGAAATTTCAACCGAATGGAGTACTAATGTCTTAACACGTAAATAGTGCAAAATCCTTACCTCCTGCGGTGGCACGTCATAGGTGCGCGTGCGTAAATCGACTCTGGCGTAGTTGTCGATGCACGGCAAGATAAAGAATATCCCTGCACACACAAACAGTGCCTACTTAATCATTTTTATTTAATAGATGGATTATTAAATAAAATATGTGTTACTATGCAGGGTTTCCCCCGGACCCCTTTGGATTTGTCGATTGTCTCCACGAAAACATATTTTACAATATAGCGGTCGAAAACGCGTTGTCGTCTACCTGAGTTTTTAAAGTGGTGTATTCCTAACTGTAAAAAATAATAAGAAGAAACTCACTACGACTGCTAATTATGTTATAGGACCTGACGTATCGAATGACACGTTTTTAGCTTCCACCGTTTCAAAATTCTTGATCTTTTATACTTTCAAACTTAAATATCCAAAAATCGGTCATACAAAATGAAAATAAGTAAAATAACTTACAGGGGTTTCATATTAAATATTAATATAATGGGACATTATTTTCTGTTAATATTTTATTTTGGAATTTTAAAAGATCTCCTATGTTAACACGTGAATGTTTATTAAATCGTGGTTTTCAGCTTTCTTAGTATTCGTCCTAAGTTTTTAGCTCAAAAGGGCCTTAGATTATTAATAATTTTAATTATTAATATTGTGTTGTACCAACACACAGATAGACAACTACAAAATTTCCTAATACCTACCTTACTTAGATTTCACAGTATGTTTATCTCGATATAAGTAACAAACCCACCAAAGGGACTACGTAAGTAGTTCCGGAAAACCCTATACGACATTTAATACATTTTTGTTGGATTTTGATATGTATTAGGGTTTAGTATATTTAAAATATTGTGTTTTATCAGTTTGTATGATTTACTTATATAATTTTATCTTTAACAGTGACGAAATTGATACTCTTTTGTTGTTTTTGTTACATTTCTATGTCTGTATTCAATTATCTAGGTCTACTCCAGGCAGGACTGAGTAAATAGGACGCCCTACTGGCTAGGGGTCTACTACTTGCCTCTTGGGGAGGAATGTCAAACACAGCTGTTCGAATGTCGATCTTGGCGTATTGGTCTACACATGGTAGCACGAACATTATACCTGTAGAAATTGTACGTTCACTCGCTTGAACTTGAGTGAAAACCATGATACCTTTCTGAATTTATTGGACAGTTAATGGTTAAACTTTGCAGACTTTCATTGCCACTCTGCTGAGGTGAATACTCGTTGTCTTAAGAATTAGACCATAAGTTGTAAATCTGTATTTGAATGTCGACGCTTCGGAGTGTCCTTGATGATGGAGGACTGGTTCTTCTCCGAAAGGTCGCCATTCTATTGAATGTTAAACAAAAATGTCCAACCCAGATGACAATGAGTATACATCTAGCATGTGAATTGTTTATAAGGTATCTGGTGGTTGTATATGTGTAATATAATTAGAGTGCAATGTAGTATTTACGACTCTAATTTTAAAAGGTCCACTTCTCATAGTAACTTGTGTATACAAATTATCAGGCATCACTCATTTAATTAATGAAAACGGAAATACAGAGGTCTACAAAAAAATTCTGTGGTCTACAAAATACAATTTTTTGTCCAACACTTTGGTCAACTAAGATGCCTTTCATTTTAGGATGCCAAAAACAAAGACAAACAAAATCTACTTTGTTTAAGATTTAACGACTTATCTTTGAAACTGCGCCAAATGGATCGAAAACTACAAAAGTCTTTTATCAAATTAGGTTTCTTGGAAGCAATTACTGACTGTCTGCCAAAGAGAGACCCATTATTGGATCTTGCACTAGTTTAACTTGTGTTGATTGCTTTTCTAACGCTTGTAAACATGTGTTTGAGACGGCTCCAAAGTTGACAAGATTCCTAATTTGATTTTATCTCTTAACTGCCTAAAGGTAAATTAGTAATCTAACATAACTTAAAGCGACTATGTGCGATTTATGTGGCCACAGTGTGTATCTTACTGTATGTGTATGCACAGTGCTTTTATTCCTACCCTGAAATAAATGCATTCCTCAAACTAAAAACTCGTTTTAACCTATATTATATATCATCGCACCACTTTCTTTCAATTTACTAATTTACTTGGTACTTTCCGATTTCAGCTTTAAAACCCAGTTATTTGATCAATTTCAAAACAAGCAATTTGAAGTATTAATTTAGTCCTTTAACATGACATGTTTCACTTGTTCAATGGAAACTTCTATACATAAAATTATTACTTGGTTATTCAAATATAAACGTAGTAAGAGTGAAATAACTTGTTTGTTTTAATGTAATGAAATATTATTCTTTTGAAACCTGAGTTTCTAGAGCTTAACTACAGGTGGCACACAAAACCAAGTAAACTCTTTGGTGAGGTGGTGACATACACTACACTATGGTGGTCTACACTAATTCATTGTGGTTTGCTCCATTGATGTTCATGATTCCATATTAAAACTATCTACCTTCTCATCTTGTGTCATCAAATGTCTATACTGCACTGCAAAACTAACTCTTAGATAAGTATAAAGACATGCTTGATACCGTAAACATATATATTTGACACAATAATTTTACTTAAACCTTGAGAAGAATGAAGAGTTTGCAAGTTTGAAGAAGATATGACAAACATTTTATGGATAAATATTTACATTATTGTTTTACTGAACTGGCATCATATTAATTAATTTGAATGGTCAATTTCTACATAAATTTTAACTAATAAATTAGGGGAAGAACTGAGTAGAACACGAAATGTCCTGAAACTGTACGTATTATGTGGATAAAACGATAAAAGAGCATTTTGTTTTCGTGTGGAGAACTCGACTAACCAATTGCGAACCACAGATGTTCAATAGACCCATCGGCTTATGCAAAGATTTATGTAATTAGCAAGACAAATAATTAATGGCTTCTTTGCTTGAGATAATTTATGATACGCAACTAGTGTTTTATAGACAAACAAAAAGTATAGTTTTATTTACTTATCAAGACCGTGACGTACCTTGTGCACTTATTTTAAACTCAATTAAAATACACCGTGATTTTCCAACTAAGAAATACTAATGCCAGCCATTTCTTTGGTGGCTAGGGCCAATTATTTTAAGTCCAATTATTAAAGACAACTGGGTTAACTTTTAAACCATTAAAAATCTACTGTATCCCTTTGGGGGTACGAAAAAAGTAAAAAAAATATATGACCTACTGACAGTTACACAAAACCCATAACCAATCAGCCACCAATATACGTATATTTATTGTTGTGACAAAATAATTCTGGTTAAATCTATATTACTCTCTTTAATAAGCGTTACACCAACCATACTAACACGCTTTCGAAGAGTAAAGAAAACGTTAAAATCTTAGCATGACCTAAATCGTTAACTTGTTTCATGATGCCAAGCCCCAATAAAATTTAAAGCAATATTCTTCATTTTTTCCGTACTTTACTATTATATGTATTACAATAAGTATTAAGTATTTAAAGGAAATAAAAATAAAAATGTAATACCTGGGCCTTTGGCACCTCCGGAGACTAGTCTGCCGAGTCTGAATATCACCGCCCTCTCGTACTCTTGCACCACCTAGAAAAGATCCAATACCACTTCATTAATTTTTATAGCTTGAATCGTTGGCAATAAGATTAAATAAGGCTTAAGCTGTAGAGCAGTCTGTAAAAACTAACATTATTAAATTCATCAGAAAATAATTTGAGTTTGATGTTTAGTCTCTACTGAATGGCTTCTTAAAAAATAATCAGCTGGTCCAAACAGATGGAGTGTATCAAAGCTCACTGTACAAGTCCATTAACTAACCATGCCTTTTTTAAGCTATTAATTTGGATCTCTAGTTAACGTACAAAAATATACCTCATTTCTTTTACGTGTAAATCAACTCCATTTTCAATTTTGTCACGTTTAATTAAGTTGAAAAGCCATTTTTTCATCGGTAAACGTTTCCTCTTAATTCTCAATTTAATCAACAATCCTTTCCATGAAGACGAACAATCAATATTGAAAATATCTACAGTAAAGTTCACTAACAAACTCGTGATAATATTTAATATCTCAGCTGTTGACCAGCATTGTTGCGATTTGCGAATATTGTGTGTTCTCTGGTTGCGACTTAGTCATTGGATCGCGGAACGTCACAACAATGAAATCGTCCACGGATATTAGAACAGAAACGATACGCATAAAACCGAATGACGTCACTGGATGGAATCTAATACTAATAATCTGTATAATTTTTGATATTTTTTGACAGTTGCATTGAAATAATAATAAAACATGTTTATTTTTGGGTCTTTTGTTTGTTTATGGTCCATAATCTTCTCTATTTTATAATAAACTGTTACATTGATATAAATTAGTGTTAACGTTTATTAACAACCTAATACCAAATACTGTAACAAAACCCCCGACACGTAACACGATCCAACCAACCCTAAATGCGTTCTCCTGATAATCGATCGAGATTATAAACTTATAAAAGGGATAAATCCCCCTCCTAGTATGTTGAACTCCAGATTACGTTTGTCTCTTTTGCGCAAATCGTTAAATTTGACAAAAGGACAGATGAATTAGTAATGACTTCGCGCATTTGACAAAGCCGTTGCCGTGTCAGTAGCAGTTTATTGACATCAATAGATTGACACGCAAAAGCTTTAGTATTGATATGAGTTTCATCCTGCACAAATATACATTATACTGTTGAATTACCCGTGCTATTATAACAGTCTTTTTTCCTTTGCTGGAAATAAAATGAGACCGGATTAGTGTGATTTTTCCTTACCATCGAAATCTTTTTGCGATTAAATCTATATAATGTAAAGAGTACTCAGCATTAGGATAGTTATTGAACCCAGAGACATTTGAGAAACAATCAAATATAACTGGAATATTGAGATTGACAAAATATGAAATTCATACGACTCGAAGAAATTTTGAGGAACAATCTAATACAACTGGAATTTTGAGCTTGACAAAATACGAAATTCATACTTCTATTCCAGAACGATAGCGGATCTCTTCTGCATTGATAAGTTTGTAGGCGAATTCCTCATACATATAAAGTTGTAATGTTATAAAGAAATTGAGTTGTGCCTAAATTACTATTACTGTATATCTAAATGGTTGATTTACTTCCTGGCCTAATCTCTCTACAAATCAAACATTTACAATTTAGTATTATTATATCACCATGAATGAATGTTAAAACTAATGTAAGTGTGTCGATCGGCACTATCTTAGAGCGAACCGGACTGTATTGTTTTTACGAGTATATTCTTGGTTCTGAAGACGACAGACAGTGTATCCCACGGAAGTTTAGGTTGGTAATAATGTTTAGAAACAACAAATATATAAAACAAGGAATCGAAACGAAAAAAAGTCGCACCACACCCTATTCTTAATCTAGGTAACAACTAAAAAATCCCAGCTTTTGAACGGATAAAAAATTCCAAAATTTTATTTTCCTTATTTAAAGCAGCTCTATATTTAGAACCTTAATCACAAGCATTTCACATTATACAGGGTGTTTTTTTAAAAACTTGCATCTTTATTTATGTAAAAACCGCAATAGATAGAAATATGCAGTTTGCGGGAATCATCTATTGACGTAGGGGGACCAATTGTTTTGAATTCAACGTTACATTCACATTCCCCCCCTTTCCCCCCTGCCCCCAACTTAATTTTTTTAAATAGCAAGGTACCCCTTGTGACATATCAAATAAAAGAGCATGAAAAAAGAAAATTTTTGATGAAAAAAAATTGAAAATCGGTTCATAAATTTGTGAGATATTTCCCCCCTCACCCCCCCGGAACTTTTTTTTTTTATAGCAAAGTACCCCTTGTGACATATCAAATGAAAGAGCATGAAAAAAGAAAAATTTTGGCGAAATTTATTTTTCATTTGATATGTCACAAGGGTGGGTACCTTGCTATTAAAAAACAAGTTATGGGTAGGGGAAAAGGGGGGTGATTATCTCACAAATTCATGAGCCGATTTTAAATTTTTTTTCACCAAAAATTTTCTTTTTTTATGCTCTTTTATTTGATATGTCACAAGGGGTACCTTGCTATTTAAAAAAAATAAGTTGGTGGCAGGGGGGGGGGAAAGGGGGGGAATGTGAATGTAACGTTGAATTCAAAACAATTGGTCCCCCTACGTCAATAGATGATTCCCGCAAACTGCATATTTCTATCTATTGCGATTTTTACATAAATAAAGATGCAAGTTTTTAAAAAAACACCCTGTATGTTCAACTATATGTTGGTGTCTTGAGATTATGCAGTTGGAAACCAATATATATTTATATTTTTTGGGGGGGAAAGAGCTTTAGCGATCAAATTTAGGTAACTTGAGCCAACAATCCGAAATCTTCAGATAGCCATTTTCAGATCAGCAACTAAGTAGGCTTCTACTACTAACTGGTGTACCACTAATAAGTAGTGATCCAGTACTTAATATGTGCAAGGCCAAAACTACAGCCCAAGTTGCCTGTATCATGTTACGGGTTTTTTACCTACGAGACCAAGTTATTGAACAAAGACATTGTTTAATTTAGTTTAGTTTTGATTATGCATTATTAAAAAGAAAATTAAAATTTTTGCAATAACTGCGCTTTAGGTGGAGGACGATGTTTGAGCCAAATTTAATAACTTTACTTTTAAGAAATTGATGGTTTTTGTACATTACCTTAAAGCAGACGAAGAGGGAGAAGGGTAGCGTGCAGACGACGACTACCCACGACAAGGCGGTCAAAATGGCGCCACATATCCCTGAATCTCCCGGCTCAGCGTCCTCCGCTGGAACAACCCCAACATAAATGTCAACAAGAATGGTGTTTATGATAATAAGCACATATAAAACATATCGCCTAGCTACTTGTTATGATATCAGATCTGAATGGGGAAGAGTCCGATTTGACAAAAGACACACTTAAAGACTTTACAATATGCATAAAAATTAGAAGGTCCTAAACTTAACAGTGGCATTAGGGCATATATAATGGGTATATATGAGAATGGGGACAAATGGAGACATACATTCCCAAATCAAACATTTACGGGTGAAATTACTGTTAATGATGAAATGTTCTAAGCTATAATATTAAAACGAAACAGTGTTTTTTTATTTCACGATTCTGAATCAACCACTCGACGGATTTTCATGATTTTTTTGTTGAAGGAAAGATAATTTTGAGAACTAGGGAATGTCGAAGCCATAATTTTAGTTTTGGGTCCCAGTTTTTTAGAAATTGAGTTTTAATTTTTTTTAAGTCTAGCAGCCGATGCTAAGATTCTAAACTAGCTTTTGGCATAAAATAATTTGCTTAACATAACAGCTGTAAACATTCAGCTTTTGTGTCACAAATTCAGCATTTGGATAAACATGTAAAGACATACTTAGGGTTGACTTATTTATACTATGTGTAATGCTAATCATTGATACGTTCAATTCTTCTGTAAGAGGATGACAGATTAATTAAATATACATAGTAAAATACTAGGGTGTTCAAATTATTTTTTAAAGCAATGTTTGTAATCTTCGATTTGTTTTAGAGCAATATAATTTGTTTTAACTAACAGCTGGTTAGTTATAAAAATGCCCTATAGAACTATGAGGTTATTATTTACTCTGATTTTGTCATTGATTATAGGAAATAAGTAAGATTAGTAGACCACCGAGATAAGTAACACCATCGATGTGTACAAGTCGAGGCTCTGTACACGAGTTAAATAAAAAAGATATGCAAATTATTTTACTGCACAACTTTTTTGGAAAGGGTAGGAAAATCACAATTTTTACATGTTTTAATTCATCTTGGCAGCTTTTTGTTTACAATCAATTTTTTTGAATGCTTGAACTTTGTTTGGATTAGGCCCGGAAATATTGATGTCATAAAGATGGAGATCAAGAATCCTCAGGAATACGATTTTAATTTACTACCACAACCTCAGACGGGTGTTATCCAAAGATATACAGATGAATGACACAGATTGATCACAACGTCATCATTGACCTAGGATACTGCAATTAGACTAACCATCCTTTTATGAAATCTAAAAAATTTGTTTGGCGTGTGTTTAGTTGTGGTTACGTTTGGAGGCGCTGAATATTTTATAGTTTAAATAAATGAATATGGGGAATTACGATGTACATTGATTCAATGAGGGTGGTTTAATTATCAAGGATATTGGAACTGATAACGGAATAGATAATAAACATAGACAATTAATTAATTACGTCACTAGCTCTACTAGCGTTTTTACTTTTTAAATTCCTTCAACATGTGACCAGTTCTTTTGTTCAAATGAATATTATTTTTGACTCAGCTGTTACAAAACAAACTAATATGTTGTTGTGTTTACTTTTCTTTGTTTACACTTATTTATTTAGCAATTGATGCAGTGAAATTGACATAAAGGATGTGTGTGGACTATTTGTTAATGATGTCAGGACACCAACGTTATAATTATGTGTACTGTGAATTTTATTGGATGTTTTTGTTTTATTTTAGGGAGTTTCAATTCAGACCTACTGGAAATTGTGTATAGTATGAGTAATTGTATTGTGGTGATATTGGTTAATATGCATTTTATGGAAGGTAATATCATTGACTTCTCAATTGATAATTACTCTTTCTACTGTAGGCTGCAATAAAATTTATCTTTATACGTGTAAACTAGCTGTCCTGAATTATAGGCCTACACCGTTTTAACTCACTACTCCCGTACGTAGGACGGGCTAACACCTCGTATATATTTATTATGGAAAGGTGCTGTGTATATAGTTCCAGAGTGGATATTTCTTCATTAAAGTAAATCTGCTATACAAACCTGATTTTATTAATATGGGACCTTGTACTCTATAATAAATCCTTAATCATACGAATTTATTAATTATTTTTTTAAATATTACTTCCTAAGGTGGAACACTTGTATATTCAACGGACGAATTTAGAATATTGTAAAACACCATGTGGAACGATATTTTCCAGATTCAACTTGTGTAGATGATAGATTTTTGTTGCATAAAGTATTTTTTGTTGTGTTTATATCGGTGGAATCTGATATGAATCCATCTATAATCACTTTTAAGGAAAATGGTCCAAATGTCTAATATACTTGTATATTTTTCGGGAATCGGACTCGTTCTTCTCTCGACGAAGGGTGGGACAATGGCCACTATTCTAATGAAAAATCCTACATTAACAATGTTGCCACTTTATCTAAATGGTAATTTTTAAAGTACTAAAATTGTTCTCAAAACTTTTAATTTCGAACTTGAGTATAACAATTCATGATACCAGTATACATGTTTCTAGATTTTATTACCTTTAATTATTAATTGACTATTACTAGATTAAACAAGAATGTAAAAAAACAACTTTCATCAAGAACTCATGTATTAAACAAATAATAAGTCTAGGGAGATTATTTATAAATAGCTCCACTGCTCAAGTTCTATTTCTGAACAAATTATATTCCTTGACCTTTTATTTTCCACTAGGATGCGCCAGTGAATGGAAAATTCTCTCACTTATAACTTTCCAACATCGTAAGAATATAAATAACTGTTTTTATACATATTTCTGTCATTTTATTTTAATTTGTTATTTATCGCTCTTTCCCCCTTATAAATTCATCCAAAGAAGGTTTTGTGATGAAAAGTTACAATAATGGAGTGTAAACTTAAGCTCACAGTATACACATTTTAAATTTAAATGCCAAGTAAAACAACAAACTTAAATCAAATTAACGTAGTATTTGTCGTTGCGGTGTAATTTCAATGCATTAAACTGTAACCGAGCCATTTCAACAATTAGGCCTACAACATTGTGTATAATAAGTAACGTTTAACACAAACCACCTGTGTGTGTATGCTCCCTGGTAGATTTTATACTACATGGATTATGAAGAAGGCGTGTTGTTACCATTTTTGTTTTGTTTCAAACTTCTTTCAAACTCATTTAACTATATAATAAACTATTGGAAGGCCATTGCTTGATTGTCACTATATAACAACAAAAAGGCTAGGCACAAATTATAAATTATAAAAAAGGACTTTAAAAATCTGCAATAAGAATAAAAAATTTATTTTAAATTACCACTCAAGCATTGCAAACATGAAACACGAAGTCACACACGCTTCAAATTTTCTGTGGGACGATAGGTCTAATTTCACTGTTTAAAGTCAATGCAATGTGGATGGGATATCCACACCAAAATACATGTATTACATATATAATTCTCCAATGCTTGAATTATTCCTGTGTACTACTCTCAACGCAATTTTTTCTAACTGAGACTCTAACGTTTGCCTAGTTCTGAAGGGAAGACTGTGTAATCATTTTATTTTATTAATGAACCCCGCAACAATGGTATGCGAGCCGTCAGACAACAAACAAAGACTACATTGCCACAGGTGGTTGCGTCAATACGGTAACTATAGCAACCGAGGACTCCGATCCGCTTGTAAGTGTAATAAGAGAGTCAAATGTTCTCTTTACTTTTGCGGGATGAAAACCTCAAAGCGTTGCGTGGAGCTTTCATAACGAGCACTTTAAAAATAACATTATATTTCTCCAACGTTTCACATTGGATACATTCGAAGTAATTGAATTACCACCTTGGTACTATATTTTGAATAGAACATAGAAGCAGTAGTAGTAATTGAATAGCTTTGATTATTGATGGGACTAGACATTCCATCCCCGTGTTAAAGTTGTCGTAAATCTTGTAATCAAAATTGACTCAGTCGAAGTGACCCACTGACAAATATTTCTGATATAAATTACTAATATAATAAACGTTTTTGTAACATGCGCATTTTTACAAAATAAAATTAATAGGACAATTTATTTCAAGCCATGGTATCCTTTTTGCTCTTTTAGCTATCTCAATAACAAAAGAAGGTAGAACGTATAATTTTAGACAAAAGCCGACTCTGAGTCATGCTCACTCAACTATGTTATTTTTTAATAAATTATTTGAGACAGCTGGTCCTTATACTGTAGATGTGATGTCTTCTTAGGATACCATAAAATTTATCAATTAATTTCAATCTTTACAGCAACACAACCTGTATCTATCATTGACTTTTAGATTGAATAATTAATAGTAGTTCATAGTTTAGGTTTCGTTGATATAAAAACTCTATACAGGGTGGTAAAAAAGTTCCAGGACAGTTAAATATTTAAAAAGATAATGCAGATAGAGCTAGAATACTTGGTACAAAGTTATAGGGCATAAAACTCTATTTTAACACATATTCAGTGATCCAATAACTCTTCAGGGGGACGGCCCAAAAGGAGTCGAAAGAAAGTCGTAAATGGAAGCACAGGTCAATATACACATCAAATTAAAGGTCATTTTTAGTAGAATACAATGCCACAATCCGCACTTCAAAAAGTTGATCCTGTACAAAATGACAGTTGTTCAAAGATTCATTTAATTTGAATTGCTATTTTACGCTTACTCATTCAGGGGGCACAGCCCTAGGAATCGGAAGAAAATTGTTAACGTAAGCATAGGTCGATATGCACATCAAATTAAAGGTCTTCACTAGTAGATTACGATGCCGTAAATTCGGGGTGGCGGAATTGTACCCCCCTGGAATTGTACCCCCTGCTGGTTTGTAACGTCACGATGACGTCTCATTTTCTCGACCAAAACGGCGTGTACGGGCTGGAATTGTACCCCCCTCATAAAACTTTGATATTGTTATGCACGAGTGGTTTGATTAAATCCACTGGCATCTAAAAAACTGTACGGACCGGAATTGTACCCCCCTGGAATTGTACCCCCTCAGTTAGAACTCACTTTTATTTGACCAGTGTACGGGGTGGAATTGTACCCCCCTGGAATTGTACCCCCCGTCAGTCAAGCCCTTCTTAAAGGACCGGAATTGTACCACCCTGGAATTGTACCCCCTGGTCACTGCAGAAGAAGATGTACGGCCCGGAATTGTACCCCCCTGGAATTGTACCCCCCCCATTTAACCGAGGAGCTTGTCTATTATGATTACCAACTAAAATTAAAACAATAGTTATGTTGGATATTAGAGGGGAATCACACGAATGTGAAATGAAGCAAGTTACCCGACACCTAATGAATTGCTTGTTGTAAAAGGATATTCTAAGAAACAACAAATTAAGGCCATTCAGAGTAACGTGCGAGAGGCCTAACAGACTTATTTGTACGTTATTCATTAACATTTTCTTAACCTTCCCAAGTACTAACTGTTCATAGACTAGCTTAAATTCACAAAGGTTAAAACTTTGACAAACTGTGAACTACTTTGTACCAGAATATTCGGGACCACGTAAGTTTGCAGTTGAGGGAGGAGCCTATTTACCATATGGTTTTGAATGGACCAATGAGAGCCGTGCGGTGTTGCCAAATCTAATAATACCAGCTGATTTGATAATATTGCTTAGTATATTTTAATTAGTATTTTTTAGTAATTTAATCTTACATTGTACCATTATCCAAAACTATCTTCACTGCTTCTAATTGTTATTGTTAACTTATCGTCTTTCCTTGTCTATTTTGTTATTTTTGTTATTGTTGTTATTGTTATTGTTATTCAAGATTGTTATTATATAGTATCTATTTACTTGTTACTTGTAATTGTTGTTAATTAATTATGTTCTTGCTGTTACCACTCACTGTTGCATGTATTTTGCCATCTTTCAATATTGTATACATTCTTGTAAACTGGTGTAAACCGTTGGGAAATAAATAAATAAATAAATAAATTAGTGTTGTCAACGGGCGATGTGTCAAAGTCGCTCTAGCCTTGTCTTGTGATTGGCTGGCACCATCTGCAAACTTACGTGGTCCCGAATTAAATTTTACAACAGGTATTTTGTCTACTTTTGCCAGTAATAACTGTTCATAATTTGTTACCGAATGAACAATAATGCACATTATGTTTGAATTAACAAAAATGAAACACACCAACTTCTTTTCACGGTCATATTAAATTACGTTGAAAAAGAACGAAGAAAAATGACGTGAACAAATAAACATTCCATTCTTATAGCGTAGTTATTGTATACAAACTAGTTTAGCTTAGTTATTAGGCCTATGTGCAGTAATCAAAAGGTAAGTATTTCAAATCTATATAACCAAGCCGAAATTCGCTGCTTGCGACTCCTCTTAAAAACAAAGTTTCTTAGGATTTGCACTGCTTGTATCGTTTTAAAAAATCAATCAGCTTGGGTTATAAAATTATTTAGAAGCTTTGTCCATGAGGGAATCAAGCTCAGCGTTAATTCGTAAACGTTTATTCCTTATTGCTTGGACTTTTATTAAGTCACTAAGGAAGGCAACAGGTATATCCTGCGATCACAAGAACATCGCAGTTATCCCAAACGATCACGGCAAATTTGTCGTCATTTCCCACGATTACGGCAACGCTGTTTGTTATCATCTCTTGCGATCTCTGATACATTGTGGTAATTTACCGAAAACGCGATTTAAGAGACACAAAAACAAGACGTGATAAGGTAACTAACGGCTACTCGTTACAGATTGCTTTGGTGGATATTATAAAATGTAAATTTCTATTTTCGCACAAAGTATTCATTATGTTTGGGCACAAAAGTCCCAGGTATTTCTCTAGTCATTAAAATTCAATTTTAGTACTTAGTTTTTTTCGATCACCCTGGTCGCAAAAAAACATGCTCATTTTATTTGGAAAATTAATTATTGTTTGATTTTCATTTGAATATACCTAGTTCTTCCGTTAAATGTAATCCGTTTAGAGTTAGTGTTGAGCAGAATTTATATTGTAAAAATGTTGTCCATAACTGCTTTAAGGTAATACTATACTGCATTGAATCTATATATATAATACGCTAAGCCGATTTTTGTAAACAGAACTCCTCCCTCATTTTTGGACCGATTTTGATGATTAAAGTGTCAAATGAATGGACCTGATCTGTAGTTTTGCAAAGTCTTTTTCGTTTTTTGAAATCTTTATTAGTTTGGGCAGGATCTTCCATCAAAGATGGATTTTCTCCCATAAGATTAACATGGGGGAATCTAAATATTTAATTGGAAACTTTGTCTGCATTTATTTGAGAGAACGACTGGGCGTAGAAACTTGGTAGAGGTGTCCAAAGAAAGGTCTTGGTCTCTAGATGAGTTACCAAAAGAAAATCTAAGTGAATCCCGTTAGGGCTCTGCCCCAGAAGCCCTTAAAGATCCCTCCACAGATTTGTTTACATTTTGTCCATGTGGATAATACTTTTTAATGAAACAGCTGTTTATTTTTGAATTGTATTTTAAACAACACACATTTATTGGGAGTTACTGAACTGTCCAAAAGAAGTATTTGCAATGTTATTTTCTGATTTTAAAATTGATTTTCTTCTGTATCATGTCATATTTTGCAATATAACGTTCCATTACGAAATCAGTGGAAAATCCTTTTATCACACTAACTCTTATTTAACAGTAATTATTTCTTATTGAAGTATCTTATATCTATTGTACGGGTTGGTGTCTGCCTTTTTCACCACTTTTGGCTACATTTTATCATATTATTCTAGACAGATCATCATAGGTTCGTGAGATTATTGTCATACATGTTTTCAATCATTGGAAAAATCTTCGATTGTGTAATACAATACAAAATAATACAAGTGCAGAAGAGTCTTTTATCTTTAACATTAACCCCACAACCGATTTCTCAAAACTATACTAGAGGGTAATTCATTGGCACAGAAGTACGATATGAACTGATGCGACGTGACGAAGGAAAAATCAAACTTACACTGTGACGGATGGACCTCCCTTTGAAGTTAGAACGTGTCTCCTCAACAAGCAGATATTTTCTCTCAAATAAACTCATAGATTAATCTTTATTACACTGATGAAATCGGGGAAGTTTTTAACTAATAAAAAGATCCACCAATACGGTTTTAATACTATTTAAAGATTCTTCTAAAGTAGCCTATGGGAAATATGTTATTCGTTGAATGATCAACTATATTTGGTAACTAACGCAATTAATATGATTATTGTTTTTACACTTATTACTCTTTAAACAATGCTAAATGCTCAAAATATGTATAATTTCACTCAATTTATCGCAGTTAGATGAATTAGCGTAAGCCTTGAAAGTAACCGTCGATTTCAACGGGTTTCACCTAGTATTACAATAATTAAGGTTTATCATAAAAAAGTACCTACTGATGACCTAACGTTCATCAGTAAACAGCAGGCTTTAACCTTTCTGTGTATATTTAAGAATTCGATCTTGAAACGTCAACTCTTATCTTTTTTTATATCATTATATGTTGAACTCTATTATCATTGATGACAAACCTATTCAGGGCCCAAGGTTGGTTGTAGTTCACTTGAGCTCCTACATTATCAAATCTGACCGAGGAATACTGTAGTAGTTTGAAGCCGAGGCACCCGTATTGCGGCACCTACCTCTTCTATGGTAGTATGTAAAGGTCATTTCATAGTAGTGTACTGAAAAAGTAAGGTTTTTGTTTAGGCCTATAAATGGGTGCAAAATTGATAGCAACACACTTCAAGAAAAAGTAGGTCCAAGTCACAGGCCCAAGACACTGGCTCTTAATTGATTAATTTTTGTTTCGACAAACTGTTGTCGAAGAAGCGTGGCTTTCATTCTTGTACTTTTTTAGCGAATTTCCCATATAGGGAATAAGCTATTACCGTAGTACTCATGGTAAGACCTGGACCCGGGACCGATTTTTTTTTTCGTTTTGAGGTCCCTAGAGGCCAAAAACACCATCCGTTCAAATTCATATATATATATATATATATATATATATATATATATATATATATATAAATATATATATATATATATATATTTATATATATATATATATATATATATATATATATATATATATGTGTCCGTTAGCGCGATAACTCGAGCAAAAATGATCCGATTTTGATGAAATTTGGTACAAACGTGTAAACCTACGTTTATTCGAACGAGTTCGCGAACCAGCATGATCGGACCATGGGAACGGGGGTTTATGGGGGCTTTTATGGGGTAAAAATGGGTTTTTCCAATTTTTGACCCAAAAAACATAAAAGTTTGTAATTTCTTTCCAAACTATTTTGTAGAGCTTAAAAAACAAATAATTTAGTATATTGAAGCGTTATAATGCGCCTAATGGTTACGGAGAAATTGATAATTTAAAATTCCCATGTTATTCTTATGGAGAATAAGTAAACTGTTGTAGTTTGCTTGTTTATTAACATATTTTGTCAAATTTGGAAAATGTTTTAATTTCTTACTAACTATTAACATTTTACATAAAAAAACACTTTTACCCTCCCTGTTGCAGCAAACCTAAGTATGTGTTAAACTGATTCTATTTAAATAGGGAATAAATGTGATATTTTTAAGGAGACATTTTAGTGTAAATACAATCAGGCAAATGGAAATTCGCTTAGTCTGCAGGTTTGCTGCGGCGGGGGTATTTTCATTTATCAAAGAACCATTGATTGCTAAATATGTATCTAATTGTGATTCCAATGGCACTGATATCTGAAATAATATTCGGATGCGGTGAAGAGCAAGATCTGTTTAATTTAAAAATAATAATAAAATAAAATAGCCCCGCAGCAGCAAACCTGCAGATAAGCGAATTTCCATTTGCATAATTGGATTTAGACTCGAATGTATCCTTAAAAGTATCACATTTATTCCCTATTAAAATAGCTTTTGTTAACGTGTATGGGGTTTGCTGCAAAAGGGATTGTAAATTTTTTTGTTTAAAATGTTAAACAGTTTAATCCTACTAATATTATAAATGAGAAAGTTTGGATGTATGGATGTATGGATGTATGGATGTATGTTTGTGACAAGTGAACGCGAAAAATACTGGTCGGATTGGGCTGAAATTTGGCATGATGATAGCTCACATTCCCGATTAACATATAGGCATATTCTTATTTCAAAAATCCTTTCGGGCTCCGCCCCAGTGGGTCTGGAGTTTCCCATGTTAACCTTATGAGAAATGGAATTATTGAATCTTAACAGCTGTTTCAATTAAACAAGTTGGTTCTGTTCTATGATGTTCAATATCATTAAAGTTACAAGGATTACCAACAGGGTGCAGCACTATTATTTCTTTTACATTTATGACAACAGCTAATTTGCAACCAAAAGGTGAGTGAGCGTAGCGAACGAACTCCAACCTGGAGGCGAGTTAGCGTAGCGAACGAGGTAACCTGAAGGCAAGTGAGCGCAGCGAACGAGCTCCAACCTAAAGGTGAGTGAGCGTAGCGAACAAACTTCAACCAGGACGTGATTGAGGCATGCGAACGAGATAATCTTGAAAATTAAGAAGTTAAACGGGGCAAAGCCCGCGGGTTACAGCTAGTATGAAATAAATGTTTTTTTTTTCCAAATGTAATCAAAATATGCTCATAAACAAGCAAACAACAACAGTTCACTTATTCTCGACAAAATAAAATGTACATAAGACATAAGATCAATTTATTTCCTTTAGAACTTTAAGTACAAAGTCATTGGAAAACGTCAGTAATTCTAGTACATTATGAAATATACATTAAATATTACAAATAAAAAAATTCATTCAACATCACATAGGCTAATTGAAAAAGAAGACAAGGAAATACAACTCCTCACGTTGACAACTAACGGATTATTCAGGAGGGGGTTTCAAATACGTCAATGTAAAAATATGTGACCGATAATAAGTTGGAAAAACAAAGTAGAAAACTCCAATGAATTCCAAATAACGAAAGCTGTGATGTTTGTTTACATTTGGAATACCAATGGTGTATAAGGGTGTGTGGTTTGTTTACATTCCAAATTCCAATGGGTAGGTTAACCAGAAGAAGCACCCTCGCCTATCTGGACTAGTGTCGGCGCAGTAGTACGGGCGTTTGCCAGAGAGACTCTTCCATTGATTGTAATAAGGCGATCGTGCACCAAGACACAATACATACGCAACGTTGCCAGTTCTCGCTCAACGTGGTCTTATATACTATATAATACTATATACTAGAAGGCTATGATTGCACGTGCACGGCCTCCTAGGCCGCGGCCTTCGAAGTGGCAACGCCGCAAGTGGTTTTGTAACAGCTGTTTAGTTTGGAAGCAGCTAATGTTATTTTTGTATTTACGAAATATTGATTACTGGACTATGACATTATTGACTCTGCTTAAAATGTACGGATATAGATTTTCAATCTATATAATTAACGCTACATGAAACTTTGTCGGTTGAACTCCTCCGCCATTTCTCCATTGACGTCTCATTGGAAAGAGCGTGTCGCGTAGATTTGCAAACTAACTTTCCATTTTTTTACAGTACCTTGGGCTCTGCCCCAGTGGCTTTGTAAGCTCCAATGTTATCCTTATGAAGAACATAATTGTTTACATTTTGATCAGCTGTATAATTTAATTACTGTTATTTATTTTTCAATTCAATGAAACACATTTACCGATTTTGTTGAAATTCAATATTTACTATTTTCATTTACATTCGTTAATATTACAATGTAAAACAATATAGAAAGCCTGGACAATTTGATGTTTTTTACCAAATAAGAAAAATGAATTGATATAGTAGGCCTACTTCTGTATTTCTTTAGCAATCATTGAAAGAACCGGGTGTTAAAAATGGAAACATAGGAAAGTCATAGAATGACACCAAGTGGAAGAAATAGAGATTTCTTTTTTTAAATTACAGTACTATCGTTATCAACCTATATAATGAAGAACACCTATTAAATGAAGATTCCCACAAACAATGAACAAGTATGTTAGCCAAAGTACTACTATTTTGTAGGAAACATAGACTTAACTTTACGATGATTGGCAAAGGAAAACTCTCTAAGGCTGAATTAATCTGGTACGGCAAGGCCATTAATAGGTGTTCATAAAAGTCAAGTCATTTTAAAAGAATATGTCTCTTTTCTTTAAAACAAAATGATTTCTTTTTACACAAGTTGTTTGTGGCTTTGCTGGGTGAAATTTTTCAGTGAAAACTATGTCTGTATAATAGCAAAGCCATTAAAACAACGTATATGACCACATTGTTTATAACACAGTCTTCAAAGAAGCTCTGTAAACATGTAAAAACGTAGATTAACATTATATTTTGAATAAGTTAATTATCCAAAATGTAAACTCACCCTGTCACTCACTTACTTGTGAGCGATTTGTTGCTTTACGAAGAATCATTACCGAAGGTCATTGCTCTTACAATAATCCCTATATCTTCGGGCCTGCATTGCTGTTTGCTTAATAGCCTCTTAGAAAAAGCGTTGACCTATGATGTGATTGTGGCTTCGTCTTGTGTATTTTCAAAGTTTGAAGGAGATTAAAAGTTAAATTTTATTATGGTTTTATGTTATTAGATAATAGTGTATAACAAGTATTACAGTAAAAACAAACTAAGCAATAATGCATTCAAGTTGTTCATGGTTTAAGGAAAATAAAACAATATATAGCCCGAGGTGAAGTAAAGTGGCGAAGCCAGATTTTTGGATAATCTCTTCACAATTATAGTTCCTTGGTACAATCACTATATTCTGTACAGGTTTGAAAATCCAACATATGTCGTAGAAGGCATTCTCTACTACTTCATTTTCATAATACCAATTACAGTAGGTTTATCGAGTGGGTGGGGGGTACAATTCCAGCCCGTACACAAGCCAAGCTAGCTGTCCAAGAGGGGGGTACAATTCCGGGGGGTACAATTACACCCCGTACATATTTGGCTTTCTGATGGGGGGGTACAATTCCAGGGGGGTACAAATCCACCCCGTACATATATATTTTGATGTTGGCAGGGGGTACAATTCCGGGGGGTACAATTCCAGGGGGGTACAATTCCGGGCCGTACATCTCCTGCTCTTTTTTATATCTAATATAATTATCCGGTTCACTGATCACTTGCCCACATTAAATAGATTAGATTTCGTTAAAATCAAAGTGTACGGGGTGGAATTGTACCCCCTCTAGGCGTGACGTCAATATGACGTCAACGATCGCCGGGGGGTACAATTCCAGGGGGGTACAATTCCGGCGACCCGTAAATTCAAGCTCAAAAGAATGCCTGCGTAAAAAATGGCAGTCGTTCAAAGATTCAAAATGGCGGATTGAAAAAATCTTTGAACATCTGCCATTTTGCGCAGGATCAACCTTTTGAAGTGCAGTTTGCGGCATTGTATTTTACTAAAAAAGACCTTAAATTTGATGTGCATATTGACCTATGCTTCCGTTTAAGATTTTCTTCCGACTCCTTGTGGGCCGTCCCCCTGAAGAGTTATTGGATCACTGAATACGTGTTAAAATAGAATTTTATGCACTATAACTTTATACCAAGTATTGTAGCTCTATCTACATTATTTTTTTACATATTTAACTGTCCTGGGACTTTTTTACCACCCTGTATTCTGCAATGGTTTATGTGACATAAGAGATTCTATAGTTTTAATAAGCTATCCTTTTAATTTTGCTTTGCTAAATAGTTGGAATAGTCAACACTAAAAATTTATGTTCCTATCAATTGAAAGGGGTTTCATTTCAATTATTAAGACGTCTCAGACTGACTTTAAAGTCCTTAATATCATTGAATAATTAAGTATTGTCAAATCGTTATATCCTATACTCTAATACGAGCAAAGTTTGCTTGTATGTATGTATGTATGTATGTATGTATGTATGTATGTATGCTTGCACCAAGATCTCGAAAACGGCTCCGACGATTTTCTTCAAATGTTGTATAAAGTTTATTTCTGGCCTAAAAACGAGTTTACTGCAATTAGAACTGCCAACAAAAATCTAATTACTTAGAAAAATGAAACTGAAAATCAATTTTTTTTAACATTAGTCTTATAGGTTGCTAGGTAACCATGTTGGCTGAATTAAATAACAAGGAAAAAGTAAACAAAAGACTTTTAATTTGTCTATCCACAGTATACTAGCAAAACAAAATACAGTACAAAAGGAAAAAGATCAGTTGTTACTATTGAGCAAAGATTATTCTGAAGATTACTCTATTCTATAGTCAAGGGTAGCAGTGTGGAGTGTGGGATCTGTTTATGACGATTAGATTACGGTATATGCAATCCTTAAATGCTATGGAAAGGGAGGAAAACAGGTCCACGACATAGGAAGTGGTGAAGGAAGTAGTAAAGGCGAGCAGTCTGGAGTGTGGGAACTGTTTATGACGATTAAATTAAGGTATCTGCAATCCTAAAATGTAATGGGAAGGGAGGAAAACAGGTCCATGACTTAGGAAATGGGGAAGGAAGTTGTAAGGCTAGCAGTGCAGAGTGTGAGTACCGTCTGTGGCATTTATGTATCTGCAATTCTAAAATAGTATAAGGAAGGAGGGCAAACAGGTCTAAAACATAGGGAATGGTGAAGGAAGTAGTAATAACTGTTTGATCTAATCTTAATAACGATTAGATCAAGTTATCTACAATCCTAAAATGCTATGAGAAGGGAGGGAATCAGGTCCGCGACGTAGGAAGTGGTGAAGGAAGTAGTAAAGGCGAGCAGTCTGGAGTGTGGAAACTGTTTATGACAATTAGATTAAGGAATCTACAATCCTAAAATGCTATGGGAATGGAGGGAAACAAGTCTGCGACGTAGGAAGAGGTGAAGGAAGTAGTAAAGGCAAGCAGCCCGGAGTGTTGAAACTGTTAATGACGATTAGAATTAGGGTATCTGCAATCCTAAAATGCCGTTGGAAGGGAGAGAAATAGGTCCGCGACGTAGGAAGTGGTGAAGGAAGTATTAAAGGTGAGCAGTCTGGAGTCTGGGAACTGTTTATGGGAATTACATTAAGGTATCTACAATCCTAAAATGCTACGAGAAGGGGGGAAAACAGGTCCATGACGTAGGAAATGGTGTAGGAAGTAGTAATGCTAGCAGTGCAGAGTGTGGGAACTGTCTGTGGCATTTATGTATCTTTAATTCTAAAATGGTATAGGGAAAGAGGGCAAACAGGTCCACGACGTAGGGAGTGGTGAAGTAAGTAGTGAAGGTGAGCAGTGTGGAGATTGGGAGTGGATTAATGTATCTGCAATACTTTTCAGAGTAAACTAATAATTTTCCCCGAGCAAAGCTCGGTCCCCAGGTACTCCTATACTCTAATACGAGCAATGTTTGCTTGTATGTATGTATGTATGCTTGCTTGCTTGCACCAAAATCTCGAAAACGGCTCCGACGATTTTCTTCAAATGTTGTAAATAGATTATTTTTGGCCTAAAAACGAGTTTACTACAGTTACAACTGCCAACAAAAATCTAATTACGTAGAAAAATGAAATTGAAAATCACATTTTTTTAACATTAGTCTTATGGGTTGCTAGGTAACCATGTTGGCTGAATTAAATAACAAGGAAAAAGTAAACAAAAGACTTGCAGCTTGTAATTTGTCTATCCACAGTATACTAGCAAAACAAAATACAGTACAAAAGGAAAAACATCAGTTGTTACTATTGAGCAAAGATTATACTGAAGATTACTAGATTCTATAGTCAAGGGTAGCAGTGTGGAGTGTAGGATCTGTTTATGACGATTAGATTACGGTATCTGCAATCCTTAAATGCTATGGAAAGGGAGGAAAACAGGTCCACGACATAGGAAGTGGTGAAGGAAGTAGTAAAGGCGAGCAGTCTGGAGTGTTGGAACTGTTTATGACGATTAAATTAAGGTATCTGCAATCCTAAAATGTAATGGGAGGGAGGAAAACAGGTCCATGACGTAGGAAATGGGGATGGAAGTTGTAAGGCTAGCAGTGCAGAGTGTGGAAACCGTCTGTGGCATTTATGTATCTGCAATTTTAAAATAGTATAAAGAAGGAGGGCAAACAGGTCTACGACATAGGGAGTGGTGAAGGAAGTAGCAAGGGTGAGCAGTCCGGAGTGTGGGAATTGTTAATAACGATTAAAACAAGTTATCTACAATCCTAAAATGCTATGGGAAGGGAGGGAATCAGGTCCGCGACGTAGGAAGTGGTGAAGGAAGTAGTAAAGGCGAGCAGTCTGGAGTGTGGAAACTTTTTAAGACGATTAGATTAAGGAATCTGCAATCCTAAAATCTTATGGGAAGGGATGGAAAGAGGTCCGCGACGTAGGAAGTGGTGAAGGAAGTAGTAAAGGCGAGCAGTCTGGAGTCTGGGAACTGTTTATGGGAATTACATTAAGGTATCTACAATCCTAAAATGCTACGAGAAGGGAGGAAAACAGGTCCATGACGTAGGAAATGGTGTAGGAAGTAGTAATGGTAGCAGTGCAGAGTGTGGGAACTGTTAATAACGATTAAAACAAGTTATCTACTATCCTAAAATGCTATGGGAAGGGAGGGAATCAGGTCCGCGACGTAGGAAGTGGTGAAGGAAGTAGTAAAGGCGAGCAGTCTGGAGTGTGGAAACTGTTTAAGACGATTAGAATAAGGAATCTGCAATCCTAAAATCCTATGGGAAGGGATGGAAATAGGTCCGCGACGTAGGAAGTGGTGAAGGAAGTAGTAAAGGCGAGCAGTCTGGAGTGTGAAAACTGTTTATGACGATTAGATTAAGGAATCTACAATCCTAAAATGCAATGGGAATGGAGGGAAACAGGTCCGCGACGTAGGAAGTGGTGAAGGAAGTAGTAAAGGCGAGCAGTCTGGAGTCTGGGAACTGTTTATGGGAATTACATTAAGGTATCTACAATCCTAAAATGCTATGGGAAGGGAGGGAATCAGGTCCATGACGTAGGAAATGGTGTAGGAAGTAGTAATGGTAGCAGTGCAGAGTGTGGGAACTGTTAATAACGATTAAAACAAGTTATCTACTATCCTAAAATGCTATGGGAAGGGAGGGAATCAGGTCCGCGACGTAGGAAGTGGTGAAGGAAGTAGTAAAGGCGAGCAGTCTGGAGTGTGAAAACTGTTTATGACGATAAGATTAAGGAATCTGCAATCCTAAAATGCTATGGGAAGGGAGGGAATCATGTCCGCGACGTAGGAAGTGGTGAAGGAAGTAGTAAAGGCGAGCAGTCTGGAGTGTGGAAACTGTTTATGACGATTAGATTAAAGAATCAACAATCCTAAAATCCTATGGGAAGGGATGGAAAGAGGTCTGCGACATAGGAAGTGGTGAAGGAAGTAGTAAAGGTGAGCAGTCCGGAGTGTGGGAAATGTTTATGACGATTAGATTAAGGTATCTGCAATCCTAAAATGCTATGGGAATGGAGGGAAACAGGTCTGCGACGTAGGAAGAGGTGAAGGAAGTAGTAAAGGCAAACAGCCCGAAGTGTTGAAACTGTTAATGACGATTAATTAGGGTATCTGCAATCCTAAAATGCCATTGGAAGGGGGAGAAACAGGTCCGCGACGTAGGAAGTCGTGAAGGAAGTAGTAAAGGCGAGCAGTCTGGAGCCTGGGAACTGTTTATGGGAACTACATTAAGGTATCTACAATCCTAAAATGCTACGAGAAGGGAGGAGAGGAAAACAGGTCCATGACGTAGGAAATGGTGTAGGAAGTAGTAATGCTAGCAGTGCAGAGTGTGGGAACTGTCTGTGGCATTTATGTATCTGCAATTCTAAAATGGTATAGGGAAGGAGGGCAAACAGGTCCACGACGTAGGGAGTGGTGAAGTAAGTAGTGAAGGTTAGCAGGGTGGAGATTGGGAGTGGATTAATGTATCTGCAATACTTTTCAGAGTAAAGTAATAATTTTCCCCGAGCAAAGCTCGGTCCCCAGGTACTTACCTAATTATTTGCCCAAAGCCAGTAAACAACTAAAAGCCGAGCTCCAATTAAGAGCTTTCTAATGCCAAAACCTGTAATTAACAAAAAATATGTTTATGGTTCCTAGTTAGGTAAAAAATATAAACCTATCAATGAGTTCTATCATGAAGGGCAAATTTATGAGTTTTAGCATAACCTAAAAGTTTGATTATTTTTGCAAGATCTTAGTTGTTTCGTTTGGCACGTTCGTGTACTCCTTTACTACTCGATTTTTAGTCAGCCGATTCTAAAATGTTTGTAATAAATATGCTTGTCAATAACTTAGGAAAAATTCATTCTGGAATTTTCAGTTTGTCCCCATTATTTGTTCGTCAATATACAGTTTCTATTACAGCATTTTTAGTCTCTGTTTACAGACGTTGCCGAAAGTAAACCACTCCACGGCTGGTCTAATATTGAATTTTGAGAGAGACAAAATATTGACATAATTTTCAAGAAAAACTTTTCGCTTTTGCACGTGTCAATGTTTGTTTTGCTAGAAAATAAGACAAAAAGAACTACGTAAGCTACGCATATTTCATGATATTTGTAATAAAATTTTCATAAAATAAAATGGATCGGTAGTAGATTATTCATACAATAATTAAAAGAATGTTTTTATACTTGAAGATTTTATTTTATACATTTATAGTTGATGATACGTTTAAGATTTTATTTTATACATTGTGATAGGTCTACTATGAAAATATATATTGATAGAATGTCTGGTCATAAAATTTACTGAAAACTAAAAGATCTGTTCATTATTTGTCATTGTATTTAATGTATCGGATATCGGAAGAAATAGAGGGAGCCCCACAATACACATTTAAAAAAGCAGACAGTGTTTCTTCACTTGTCGATGTAGGAAAATGAGCGAGGGTCGATGAGATCCTTTTGACCTATTTGATCAAATATATTCTTCGACGTACCCCACCATTCTATATGCTAAGCTGAATTTGTTGTATAGTTTTAATATTTTGGTGTTGAATGTTTTGACTGTTAATTGTATATGCAAGGACACAAAGTTGCGTTAAGATCGGTTTGCTGGATAAAAAAACTGCTGTTGAACTATTTGCCAGGTTTTGGAAATTTTAAAAATAAATGCATCCGAAGTTATTAACAAATAAAGGATTAAATTAACTGATCTTCTGTCAAAACAACTCGTTGCAGTGCAAATCGACCGCCCTGAGATAACCTGAGTACATCGTCAGGTCGGGTTTAATTTAAAACCTCTGACGACCTCAAGTACCATGGTTGTAATTAGCTGACATTCCGCTGATATGATTTGCTCCAATTATCGCAGAACGAATCAGCTGTAGTTGATTTGAACTAAAACGGATAAATTTTACAGAAACTCGGGTAATTTTGAAGAAACCAGAGAATAGGTCTACACCACCATGGATTGTAGATTTTTTGTAGTAAATGCATGTGACTCAATGATTTACACAAATGCCAATAATAATAAAATATATATATACCTATATTTAATTAACTATGATTTTTGCAATCAGGGGATGGAGTTGACATATCGTAGGGACACAGATAATACAAATTCACTAGCTGAACTTATTTTGCCCTAATCATAACAATAATAACTTGAGCCCTGCTACGTGTGTACTGTATTTGAATAGTATATTTCGTACCTAGGGCCGAAAATGAGGTTTTGCCGGCTCGAGATAGTTTTTAAGTTCGAGGACAAAGTCGAGAACTTAAATCGATCGAGAGCTGCAACACCATTTCGGTCCGTGGTACGAACGCTATTTTTCACCACACTATAACCTATTACCACTATTCCCCACTATAATAATGCACACTGATAGTCAACACAACTACAACTTTAAGGTTATGTGAAGAAATAATTTGAGGAATCAGCAAAAATAAAAATAAATAGTTGCTAGGCAACGGTGACAATAACACAATTCTATTGCAATGCTATGGATTTTGATTGTGTATTTAAAATAAGCGGACAGCTAATTTTGCGGCCCCGGGCTGTAAAAACCTGCTCGGTCCCCAAATGACGATGACAGCTGGCATGGCCAGCAAAACACTTTCAGCCACCAATAAACGTATGTAATACAGCCAAAAACATCATAGTGTGGTGAAAAAGTCTTTTTGCAGCAGTACGACGATACAGATGTTGAACACTACATATGGACTGAAAGAGAAGAGAATACGGGTGTTTTACACCATCGATCCTCAGCACGGAAGGGTTTAGCCCCTCCTAAACTGCTGATTGCGGCTAAACATCTCTAGACCTTCAGATGGCTGATTAGACCTCCCACCCACAGCTGCACTTTCTTGTAAATTACTTTTCTACCTTCTCCTGCCATCATTTCCACCTCGATTGTGGTAAAGTTGCGTTTTCCCAACGTTTGTAAATATTAAAAATTAAACTGTACGGATAAAATACGATCTTCCAACATTATACGACTAAGTGACACGAATACTGTTAAGTGTTAATATTTGGTGTGTAGTATGCCTCATTATTTTTACCAGTCCCATTGGTAATCATCAGTCCTGATTAGAGACTGGATAATTTACCTTTGCTTGGATACAAATACTATTGTCCCTGGAAGTGTTAGCAGTCCCACAGTAAACCAATAAATATATTGTTTGGATTGCCAAGATTTATTCATATCTTGACCACCATGGAGTTTTTCATAAGTCAACATTTAAATAATAGATATCCCACTGAAAACCGTGTACGTTTTGTAACAACTTATCGTAAATTTTACATAGTGCACGAGTGAAGTATTTGGTTTACTGTTAATATTAGAAAGTCTAGTTGTTTCAGTTTCTCATAAGTATCTACACTGGTCGAAACAGTTAACATCAGCCGGAAAAATATTTACAAAGTTTCTTATTCATTAGTAACAACAACAACAACAAATTAATAATAAATATCTTGAATAATATTTATGTTTATTTAGAGTACATGTTCACGGTTCTAAACCTGAAATGTTATCTTGATTGAAACTGTTGGTTTGTGTGTATATCTTAGTTTTATAATTAATTTGTTTAAACGTCGGTTCTTCAGGTAAAGTACGTTATCTTTTGAAAAATAATGTAATTTTCGTACTTAAAAACCCGGATTGATTAAGTTCTGTTTACAGTTGCATCCTAAATAACTATAAAGAGCATTTCAACATATAATTTGTACAATTATTTACGTGACAACATGCAGTATGACAGTACATGTATCATGCTAAAATTTATACAAAGATATTAGGATATGAAAACATTTATTAGTTTAAGCGCAATACAGAATACACAAAAGAGTTGTTTCTCATTCTACATGCGGTATCTTACATCTTCGATGGGCTTGGTTTTGGACCATCTTGCATTTAGCGAGGACCGTCTTCTACCCTCCTCTGACACGTAATTCCTTTATCCTCGCCTGCAAGTCATAAAATGTGTACTATCTAGGAAACTGGACCATAAGTATTTATAAAGTTATTAACACTAATGTTACTTTAATCTTTTATCAAATTAATTATTTTTCGTTTTTGTATATGGTTTAGTTAATTTAATTTGTAAAGATTGTTTTGACTTTTGATCCATTTAAGTTTGTATTCACTCGATTCCTTAATTTGTGAATATAAGTAAATGTTTTTAATATTTATGTTCAAGTACGTTTTTTAGTTGAAATACATTACAAAAATGTTAAAATAATATTGTTATTATTTAAAACATCTCAGTATCTTGTACACATAGAACTACCCATAGGATAAAATATAAAAGGTAAGTCAAAATAGACACTAATATAAAGTGAGTGTGTTTCTCGCAGTTTTGTTATGAGTTTATTATTAAACGTGCTTATTATTGGAGATGTTTGGAACAATAAAACGTCAACTAATGTTTATGAAAGTCACTTATATTGCACAAGGATGTACAGACAACTTTGTAAAAATAGTTTCTTATCTGCTGTTTTATCAATTTAGAAACAATGTTTTATATATTCAAATGAGATATTTTTAGTATGCTGATTAGGATGGAAATCGGACATATTATAGGGCGGCTGTCAAACTTTTAATGAAGGAAACAAATCATGCTAAGCGGACTTCTAAAGTCTGTATTTATAGAGATCCCCTCCATCTAAACAAAAATCTAATTACGTGTTTCGTAATCGGGAATTTACTGTACAACACTGTAAAAGGCATTCAAATTAAACGGCCTGAACAAGTATGTAAATTCATAGTCTAATTTCTCTCTCAGAAATATATTTATTCTAAATGTAAATCAAACTACTAACTCATCACTTAAGGCTATGAACAATTTTTATTTCACATCCTTTCATGAATGTAATATTAGGGTTTAAAATCTAACTTTATATAAAAACTGACTTTTTTACATATTTAAATGAATATAACACCTATTTAATGCTTATTTAACAATGTGTATTAAAATAACATCGTTTATTAACCTAGTGTGTTAATATGATTCTAAGCATTAATCCTCTTTCGTTTCCCTGACATTAAAGTTAAATTTAATTCGGACTCTATGGATTATTTAGTAATTGTCAATCGGTACCAATTTCTGCTACTTTTTAAGAAAAGCTTCTCCCACAAAGCCTATAGAGGCCAATAAAACCAAAATCCCAAGCGTATTCATTCTGAAGTGGTCTCCCAGGTTATCAGTTACATTTATTTATTATTGTATAAACAGTTGTTACTGGATGTTACTCGAATGATACGAAAGTTACTCTTGCGTCCGGGATATCAATCTTTTTTTTTCCTAGGACGCTAGGCACGAGCCTGGGATGTTTTTCTCATTTCTTCAGGCTAGACCGAGGGGTTGTGGCATTATCACTTAGATAAAATTCATTGGTGACTTGGTAGGGATCGAACCCGGGACCTCAGAGACTGAAGTCCCGTGCTCTAACCACTACGCCAGCTCACTCCCCGATATATCAGTCTTAGAAGGTAAAGAGTTAAACATTGAAAACAGAAATATCCTGAATACCAAACTTCTGATCTATTTGACCGAAAGATAATTTATTTGGTTAAATAAATTGTGTAACTTATTTATTTAAATGATTTTTTCCATACACCCCATCGACAACTAGAAGTTAGATGACTGACGACCAGTTGAAGTAGTTGACTTGCAACTCACGTTTCAGGCAGAGGTTCGTTCCTCTACTCATCACTGGTGCTATGTTCTGGGATTACAGATGGATTGACAGCAGGAAATCCCGTTACAACATGAAACCGCACTCAACTGGGTTTATAAAACTGTTATTATACTTATCAAAACGGAGTCAACAGTGAAGTCGAGTTTTGTTTTAAATTGTTAGCGGTTTTTTTATTCAGTCAAAGCTCAATGATTTTTATATCAATATTTTTTTATGCTTATCATAAATATTTCCCATCAAATTAATTTAAAAAGTATCAAAGTAATAATAAAATTCACTTTTCATTATGGTTGTCATGTTGCTCATAAAAATTTTTAATGTAACAATTGTGTATTGCCAATGACTTAAACAGGGCTTTTATTGGTTTAGTCTAAACACTAGTTCTCCCATATCGTGATAAAGTACCAATTTAAGTTGGTCAAACGTTATAAATGTAATGGAATTAACTGAATTTCCTATGTATTTAATACCATTTTAAAATCATAACCAAAATACATGAATGGATCAAAGGTTTTCGAGGTCCTTTGACATTACATAGTATGAAAATGTTGTTGCAGGCTACCTCAGAAGTTATGAATGTTAAAGTGATTCATGGACCACAATCCAACTTTGTTCATCATTCACTGTCAAACTACCACAACTGGTTTTATTTAACTTATAATGATCATAAATAATGGAAACACCTGGTAAAACTATAGATCTTACAGAATCCATGTAAACCTTGTCTTTAACATTAGCGTAAAATCTGAACTTGCAGTTTTATTTCTATTTTCATGTATTATATGAGTGAAGGATAAGTGTAGAATGGAGTGAGATGTCAGCTGTTTCCTTTGACAGGAAAATCCATATATAAAGCCCAAAGTACCCATGAACTTTTGAGAAAACTACAAGTCACACCCCCATAAACCAAATACTTAAAATGTTCGTCATGACGAGAAACCTTGCGCAGAACTATCTATTATTCATATTAATTACCCTCTAAGGTCGTAATTCCTTTTTTAAGGGACCTTTCCATATTTTTAATGTTCAAAAATACCTTTGTCTGTTATTCTTTCAATTTATTACCTTATTAAAATCAGGTGTGATTATTTTACTGTATTCTGTTTTGTTTATTTTAACTAACCAATCAAAAGTCTTATTAATACTTATGAAGTCAAACGGGGTGAAGCCCGTGGGTAAGAGCTAGTTAATTTAAAGCTTAATTATCAGGGACAGCTGGAGCTGGGCCCAGTCGAACTATCAAAAAATTTCTGACTTTTATCAGAATCTATACTGCAACATTTTGACTGTTATGTGAGCGTTATAAGCGCTCAGCTACCCAGCCATGTATTTATGCTCAATCACACCTCCAGTCAGAAATAAAAAAAGACATGTAGGGTAAAAAATATTGGTCCGCAAAAATACTATCCCTTATACATGTTTCTCGAGACCCTTCTAATTGTAGATATAATAACACATACATCGTCCCAACTAGAGATGACGATCTAGCAAATTAGTAAAATAAAAAATCACATATTTAATTTCATTAAATCTGTTGTGGTCATATTTTTACTAAATCTCTCTTTATTTAACGACTTACTTTTTGCAAATTCGCGGATTGTCCGCGCGATCATAAGCCGCGTTGGAGGGGATGACACACGTAGTCTTATGAGAGTGGCCACACGATACGGATTGTCCGCGCGGTTGGAGCTCATTTTCAAGCATTTGTAGTGTTTTTTTTTAGTTTGTGCTTATGCATTACGGTTTATAGGTGTAAAATGTTCGATAGAGACAAATCAATAGAACTTGTTAAAGATAATGTGGGATTTCTCATGTTGTACATTTCTCATGAGTATATCTTCCTTAGTTATATGCGGTCAAAGCAATTGAAGTAGCTCGTCAAACGATGCTATCTACATGCGATGGTAACAAAAAAAGACTCCGAACTATGGTTTCGCATGTGCTCGTAAAAGGTTTGGAACACAAATGGTTTATCGGTTATGAAAGGATGGACCCAACGATTTCGGTTTGCCTTAGGCTCTAGCTCACCACACGCTTCTAATGCACAAAGTAACATACGTGTTTCTTCCATGACTACAACGAGTGAATTAAACCATGTTAGAATCTCAGTACGTAGGCTGGGAAAACTCAACCGGAAGCGGTTCATCTGCTCCGTGTGGCCGGGACATCGTCGCGCGGCTTATGATCGTACGATCATAAGCCGCGCGGACGATCCGCCACGTGTGGCCCCGGCCTAAAACCGTGTTTATAGTTAGAATAACATCCTTCTTTATTCTAAAACTACAAGTACGTAAAACGAGATAACGACTCAGCCTTACAATAAAAGAGTAGTTTTATGTTTTCTGTTTATTTTTACGACTGCACCGAGGTCGTATGGCTTGGAATAACCCTTTCGGCGACGACAGAAACAGCTGAGCTTTGAAAACAGCAAACGGGTTGTATACCAGCTACTAGATATGCAATGATTTATAGTTTTTTTTTTATAACTTTTGACCCACGATTTTACAAAAAATATATTAGGGCCTACATTGAAACCAATGTTTAAATGAAATCTCCAAATTTCTTTAGTGGCAAACAGACTGTAGTGAGATTATTGATTTTCCTTGGATTTATATGTTTCATTTATACGTAACAATTAACAACAATTGCCTTGTGCTCCGTAAGAATGACAAAGAGAACAATGTACATTTTTCACTTTCAAAGTCTCAAAAGGAAATATGAGTAAAATTACGCACACATGTTTCTGTTTCAACCTATTTCATATTGTTAATCTTTTATTTTGAGGTGGATTAAAAGTAACATAAATACAGATTTTTTGTTTAAATACTATTCTCCCCAAACCCCCCTTCTTAGACCCGGCCTGGTTTAAATAGACTATTGATCATTTGATGCAAGTTAAACGACAATTGCATGCTTTTGGTCATAAAACAGTAGATTTTAGCGAAATGTAATTCGGTATTTGTCATCAGAAAATACTTACCATAGTTTAAACAATAATAACTCCGACTATATAAATCCGTGGAATATACCGTTAATACATTATTGTAATATAATAAACATTTACTTAACATTTTTAGGAGTTGATATATAAATTAATTGATATGTAGGGTAAAGCAGACGACATAAATATTCATTACCATTATGTTTCCCAGTTTTGCATTCCAATTGCGTTAAAAGCATAATATCAAAATTGAAATGTCTCTTTGATAACCAATTTCACCGGATGATTTTCCAATATTAATTGTATAACTATGTATTATACTCTGCTCAATACGCAATAAAATGCTATTACTTCACGAAACTAATGCCAATTGAAATGATAAAGTTCAATATTATATATAATTTATTTTTTTATACAAGCAATTTATGTATCCTGGTCCCGTTGTTTGTTCGTAGTCAGGAAGCAAAAATCAACGATGTTCTTGAAATATTCTTTACAAACCAGTTAACTTATAAATAAAATTTTGGAAAAAACTTAACCAACCGAAATAGTTTTGTAAAATTGTCTTTAGTAGAATTTAATTAACAAGAAGGCAAAACGAATAATTTTACTTTCGATATGTAAGTAACGAATATATAAATTTAACAATAGGTAATACAAAAATATAAAAGAAGAATTATATTGAATTAATTATAAGATTATACCTTTAGCCATTCACAGCAAATTCGTTGATGACCTCTACGAGAAAAGGAAATAGAGTAGTCCCATTTACAGCTAGTATAAACCGTATTTACTACTCTACCCCACTGTAAAAGCAGAACTTTTACGTTTTAGAGCATTATTTTGATAGCCTCTCATACCAGTCTGCAGATAACGATGGCTTTACTTGAGGTGTTACAAATGTGAATACACTTTTTCCTATAAAGTTTAATAAAGTAGCCAAATTTAACTTTATTTGTCAGTTACAGATGGGTGACCTTCTCTCGAGCTGCACGCAAGATCTGACCGAGACAAGATTATAGTCTGTATGATGTAACATTGAAAGTTCGTTAAAATCCTCTATCTGCTGAGCTTTGTCCAGGTCAGGGATAATACCACATGTTTAATTTATTATACCTAACAAACTATATTTCATTAAATCTATTGTTAATGAGCCTAGGAATTTAGTATTATAATTTGGCTCTTACACAAACCGTACACCTTACAATAATTCTGGCTCATGTGTACATGAAATGTTACATATACAAGTGCATTAAGAAGAATTAATCGTAAATATTTATTGATCATTGTGAATATATTTACAAAACCTATACAGAGAACAGTTTTCAAATACTGAAAATTACCACCTACAATAAAGAATTAAGCTTCAAAATCGTAATAAAAGGACGAGAGGGATTAAGCGAACAGTTTTAAAAGCCACTGGTTGAAATATCGAGGCGAATAGAATAGCTTTTACGTTACAAAGGTTTTGTTTAATTTGGATAGGAATATTTTTAGCATACGAATTTAACTCTATATAGACCGACTCATTCATAAACCAGTTGATAGAAACCGTTACAGGCGTGTTTAGACTATTCGTGTACCGTGTAAGTTGATGAACTATTGAACGAGAGATTACGTAGAACAAGTGGTTGATGAAAGATTGATGACTTGTAAACCGGGAGCCGACATCGATCTATCGTAATAGGGAGGTTCTAACTGGAATATTTATCATCACTTTTGTAGCAGTTGTAACTGATATATTATTCAACTCAAAATTGTTTTTCCTTGTAAACTGTATATTATTTAAGCAGGGTAAAATATCAGATACCCTTAAGACATTAGGTGATGTCAAAACGTTTAAAATCTGACAGTTTTTTATGATGATAAAAAGTTTTAAAAGGGTTCGCATGTTAAGATGCTTGAAGATCCAGTTTTTTCCAATAATTATGTTGTATATTACTTCGTTAATACTCTATTATTCTATTAATCATCGGTTAAGTTTTTAGTTTTGAAAAATCAATGTACATAGTAATTACTTTTAGCTAAATAATGTCCATAAAATACAAATGTACGTTAAATATATAAATGAAATTCATACGCAGTAAATCTTCATAAATTGTTATTATTTAGTGATGGAAATTAAATTACATTTTTAGGACGCTCGAAACTTAAATTGTAATTTCAGATCAACAACATTTAAAATGTATATTAATAAGTGTATACTCAATTACTCATAAGTTATACATACTTTAGTTTAGCGCTTAGCTTTTTTGCGGTGTAATATAAGCCAATGGATGTGATTGAATGATCAAATGCCACAAAACGATTGGTATAACTAAGCCTAATATTAATGTTAGATTTTGACTAATCGGTACGAAAACAATACACTTCCACGTTTAGTATCAACATATTTCATACAGTCTCAGAAATAGCGAACAAATTTTACAATATTATTTATTATATTATAATATGCAATGTTTAACTAACAATTGATTTTTTATAAAGGGTTAGGGTTAGTGATTTTTTACGAGTATCATAGAACGATATAATAACTAAATAAATCGCACAGGTTTTCTAGACATGAAAAATACCCACCTTATTATGTGAGTCGTATGAAGAGCAAACATTAAACTTAGAACTTCTATGAATGAGAACACATGTTTGTTTTACGTCCCAATCGCGTTAAAAGCATAACATCGAACGTGCAATATCTCTTTGATGGCCGATCTCATAAATCAATCTTTCCCAATACTGTTAATGCAGCGCTTAAACAATTTATTTATTTTGGTGTGTATCTTTCTATGTGCATTTTTACGTCTATTTTGCAAGGGAATGGTTCATAAACTGTCTTTTTTATCGTCCAACTACATTTCTTTCAGATGATTTTGTCAATTAACAATAGAACGTCTCTATTTGGTATCGTACTAGCAACTATGGAGAAGGGAACGCATTTATGATGTTTTTAACCCAAACATGTAAAGATGATCGTGTTATGAATAAAATACCTTGTGTTTTTTAACTGACTCAGATCAGCTGTTTCTTAAGCCATGTCTAGTCATTAAAAACCACATGTACGAGGACAGCTGGTTTTATGTTTTGAGCCATTAAAAAGGTATTAACCTTTTCAGGTCAAACCAACACTTAAGCTGCCCATTTTATTCATATTTTTCTGAAGGGAATAACATCTTACTAATATTATAAATCTGAAAGTTTGTGAGTTTGTGTGTGTGTTTGTGTGTGTGTGTGTGTGTTGCTCAATCACGCATAAACTACTGGACGGATTGGGCTGAAATTTGGCATGATGATAGCTCACATTCCCGATTAACATTAAAGCATATTCTTATCTCAAAAATCCTTTCGGGCTCCACCCCAGTGGCTCTGTAGTTCCCCATGTTAACCTTATGATTTTTCATATTTTAAAGGAATTAATGAATCTTAACAGCTGTTTCAATTAAACAAGTTGGTTCTGTTCTATGATGTTCAATAGCATAAAAGTTACAAGGATTACCAACAGGGTGCAGCACTATTATTTTTTTTTTATTTATGACAACAGCTAATTTCCAACCAAAAGGTGAGTGAGCGTAGCGAACGAACTTCAACCTGGAGGCGAGTTAGAGTAGCGAACGAGCTAACCTGAAGGCAAGTGAGCGCAGCGAACGAGCTCCAACCTAAAGGTGAGTGAGCGTAGCGAACGAACTTCAACCAGGACGTGAATGAGCCATGCGAATACTTATGAAGTTAAACGGGGCAAAGCCCGCGGGTACAGCTAGTTTATAATATTTACGCGTGATATGGAAACTAATACTAGCAAACTCGACAAATGTGCTACATACACACACAGTCTCTGTGATACAACAAACACTGCAAATGTGTCAAATAATATGCTATATTATTACTGTTTTTGCATTAAGTAAAATGTTATGTTTGAAGGGACGTTTAGCTTGAGAGATGCAGGAGTTATTAAATAAACTGTCAAAAACATTTCAAAATATTACTTCTTTCTTTGCATTATGATGCATTCAATGCTTGTTTCATTTCCTCGAGGCGCTTCTCGTTATCGCGTTGCGTGTGAAACACCGAATGTAAGGAGCAGGAAACTATGAATGGTGTTTTATACTTCAAAAAATAATGGAAACCACAACGTAATGTAAAAAACGAAGTCACAAAAAATCTCTCAAAGCTAATATATTGTTTACAAAAATACCATGCTGTTGTTATGTCACTTGCTGGTGGTCCTGATTTCAATACCACACATATCAGTAGTATTATTCCACTATTTCCGCGACCAGATAATTTAAAGCTCACAATAATCTATAAGAGCTATCAAGGAAGAACTATAAGGTTCGCATAGCTAAGAGGACCATTGTTGTACTGGCGAAATCCATCCATAATAACTATAAGATATTTCCATTACATTTTTTGAAAGAAATACATTATATATGTTTTTCTTAATAACGAAAAAGTTTTGTCATCAGTAGGGATAGAATTTCTGTCCATGTTTTTATCTTTTCGACGGTAATTTTCTAAATCTACAAACCTATTCGAGTTTTTAATTTTGGTAGTATATACGCATGAATAAGAATCCAATTATTTTATTCGACTTGATTACTACAATGCAGATGATAAACTATGAGATGGGTAGGTTGCATGAGCAACGAAGTAATCTTACTTTATATTACTAATATAATACATAACACAAATCAAACTGATATGTCCCCTTTTGTTTTAAACTGATAAAAACTTGTTTCACAAAGTTCTAATAAATGTCTAAAGACTATACCCACCAAATAAATTTCGTTGTATTTCTATAAATTAATTGTTTTCATAATTTTAATTTAAAATCAATTGAAATAGCTTTAGGTTTAAAAAGAAGTAGGGCCTAAAGTATGAAAATTCACGTTCGATAATTTGAAAAACTATAGAATGAACTATAGTCTATAAGTATTGATCATGACAAATAAAATTGATTGTTATAAGCAAGTGTAAAACAATTGTTTTTTTTTTAATTACAACTACAGTAACTTGATTAATTCCCGATGACAGCGACATAATTTCTGTCAGTATTTTAAGCTGTGAATGAACTTAGGGTGAGCATTGATGAGATGATGAGTATGAGGATGAGATGATCTGCGAAGATTTATCAATTACTAAGATCTGTTTTTTTGCCAGGACTATATTTAAGGTCCAATTTCAAGGTCAGCCAGAGCTGGAATCAATTTTGATCAGTTTTCTCCAGTTTTTCACATGGATATTGACTTTTTACTATTACTTCAGGATTGAATCGCCATCCTTCTAGTTACTAGATGAGCAGAATGGACACTTAGCTCCTCAAAAATGTAAGTACAAAAACTAAAACTAACAATAAACACCCCTGGTCTCTCAAAGACCTTTTCACCTTCTCAAGATATATTTTGGAGTGATATAGGGGATTCATGAAGCATAGTCACAAACAAGGGGATAGTGATAGAGTATAAGTGAATCAGACCAGGCAAAATGGCAATGTTTTATGAGATTTGACAGTGAGTAGCTGAGACAACGTTGACCTTATATACTTGCTCTGTCTCTCTCACTCATCACAAGAGCTTTCTCAGTTTATGGCTTTAAGTCTTTGAGGACAGTCCATACACTACGAGTGCCTTCTAATGGACTGGATATTCTATATGGTCTTATTGATTTCTCAGGATGTCTAGTTTGGCTATATTTTTACAATAAAACTAGACCTTATTGTATAATAATTTTGTCTTGTAGTTTTCTGTGAAATGTATACAACGAGCTTAACAGTATATAAAGTGGCTTTAATATAATTGAAGAGTAAATAGTTAATAAAACATAATTATGTTATGAAACATCACAATCAAGTTGGGTTTGATTTATTGCTACACTATTGTATATTGTTCGATTCTTTTGGATCGGCTGGCCTTAAATATAAGTCGGGGTTTAAAATTAAGCAGGTATACACTTTTAGATAAGCTTATTATTTTATATTAAATCATATATAGCAGTAGCAGTATTTTTAAACACTCAAGGCCTACACCGTACTAGACCGAAATCTAAACTCCTGGCCTGAATTTAAGAAAATCAATTTTACTGCATGAAGTGGTTTACTAGTTTTTTTTTTCATGGATGTGTAGCTATTTCATAATACTGTACTACGTCTAAAGAACCACATTATCTACTCTATTTTGCGGCCCCTTTCCGTTGGTAAGCACGGGATAGCAGCCCGTGTTTATTTCAATTACTAACGTATTCTTGTTCTTTGTAATGCTAAAAGTGTTTCTGTTTTTATGTCAATAACGGTTGGTTAAGGTTGGTTTGATTTACTAATCTGAATATTAAACTTAACATTACGATAGTTCATCAGTTAAGATTGGAATTATCCAGTATAATTATTAACATGATATATTGGCCATAGGTCAATCAATGTGGTTAGAAAATAAACAAATTTGTTTAGCTGCTTACTCGTATGGATATTTTTTAGTAATGTATTTTTAGTATTATAAGGTTTTTTCGTAAGTTTTGTTAGTAATACCTTTGTGTAACTAATTCCAAACGAAAATATATAATCATTCTTCATTTTTCATTTTAATTGGACCATTCATTAACCAATGAAATGTTACGTGTTTCCTGAATTGTTTTTATTTTTTAAGTAATCATTCAATTTAGCAATAAAGTTATTTACAATTAGCAAGATACTACTAACCCAACTGGAAAATTAAATTAAAATAAAATTCAAAGTAGTTAACCACCTATTAGAATAACATAAATTACTTCTATTTTAAATTGCAATCTACAAAATTCCCTTTTTGAAATAAAAGCTTCAATCAATTAGACTTTTACCCGACTTATTATGCTCATTGCGGTGTAGCCAACAAAATGAATCTGTAAAAATTCTACTTATCAATTAAAAGCCAGCCCAGACAAAAATTACAAAAGTTAAAGTGCTCCCCGTTTAAAAGACTGCTTCAATCAATACAAACCTTTTACCTGACGCATTACTCTCAATTACGCACTCGCTGATCCTCCTTCTCTCTTTATAAAACGTTCGAATCTATTAAAGATTTAAATTGACAATAACATGTGAACTGATATTTACTAAATAATGGTAAATTGTTCCTGTTTTCAGCTTCTATCAGTAAAAACATTTTACATAACTCATTACTCTCCAATACGCAACGAAAAAATGATCCTATATTCTCGAGCGAAATTCCTGAAACGCCCACAAAATAATTCTGTTACTGTAAATTGACCAGCATATACGGAACGAACGTAATTAAAAGTGATCCCTGTTTTAAAGACAGCTTCAATCAATAAAACCTTTAACCTCAATTATTACTCCAAAATAAGCACACACTGAACCTTTGAAAACTATTTTAACCCCCGTGAAAATTAACTTTTAAAATTTAAGCTGACAATTAAAAATTAAATTATATAAAATGGTCTGAGGTAAAAGTGTATTCTATATATGTGACGGGTAAGTTACCTGGGTGTTCTGCCATGTAGGGTTACGACAGTTAAAGGATCCGCGCTACACTACACCCTGCCAAACCTCCCTTACGCTCACCACCCACACACGCACGCGCACACACCGGTGACGTCATCACTCAAAATAAACAGTGCTGACGTATAAGTTGCGTTCTCCGGCTATTTCTGAAAAATCAAATTACTGTTTTCCAGCTCCACTTTCATTGCAATCAATGTTATTATTGTTACCCAGTCAGGTTTTGCAGATGAGTTTTTAATGTTGTATAGAGATTTTTTTACTGGCAAAATATTATTTACTATTGTGTTTACATATTTGACTCTACATAAAAGTAGACATTATATTTCATTGTTAATGTTATATCAGACATTCAAATTAAAAAAAAAATATCTTAGTTACGCTTAGTATTAGCAAAACTAAAAACAAGAATTATTATATTAAGTTACTATATTTTTTTATCTTCGTGACGCAAAAGAACCCATGGTGTAGTTGGTGAGCCACAATCAAGAAGCCTAGGAACCACTGACACTAATGAGGAGCTTAAAGATCAGAAATTTAACACCAACAGAATACAGGTTGGGAAAAATAAATATATACAATGTTTTTGTTATTGTGGAAACTGTATTTAAATCGAATTAAAATTTATAATTATAATATCAAAACGTTTATTCATTTATTGTTTAGGATAGAGATAAAATATTTGGACGAGCGCTTTCAATTTGCATGAACGTAATTGAACTGTTTATTGCGCTACAATACTTTTCAATTCACACTGTAGAGACATTATAATATCTAGGTTACGGGGTTTAGAGCTCTTTGTTACTTAGCTTTGAGAATCCAACGATTCTCCAGATTAAGGGATTTTTCTAAATATCCTCAAGCCAATACAAATGTGAACTTTTATTCGAAGTAGGTCAAACAAAATGTAACTATTAGTCTCAACAACCTTATTGGCCCACTTATTTTTTTTTATATATTTATAAAAATTTTAAAAATATACAATACAGTTTCTTTAATATGCATTACTTATCCTATTTGCGATTGTTAGAGGAAGTAGCTATTTTATGGTAATATCTATACCCAGTTCTAAATTTTAAAATATTTTTCATTAATATCTAGGGATGTCATGATATTGCGAACCAGCAAGATGTCATCGGGGTCTTAACATTTTTGTAAAATTTCATACAATTTTCACCCTTAAAAATAAAAAAAAACATTACAAAACACAATACATTTAATACTTAGTATTAAAATATTTTTCTTGTGGGAATTAAAAATTATTGTATTTGACTCGCTGATTGATATATTTTGATCTGATATGTAGATTAATTAATTAATTTGACTTTTGCTAAGCTAACTAAAGAATACGCTTTTTTTACTTTTACTGTAGTAGCATACCTATGTACTTGAGAAACCCAATGTCGTATGGATACTGATCCAAACGCAAAACGTACATCTAAAACGTATTTTAAAATGGTTGAGGAAGTATTTCAGTAATAAATGAATCTGGCACAAACAAATTCGCTTATAATGTAGGTTTGCTGCGTTGGGGGTGTTTTGCATATTTTAATGGTATTGAAGTGTTAGTCAATAATTGTAACATTTTTCCAATTTGTTATTTTTTCTCACAAACATTTATTATACATGTTTCACCTTGCAGACGTTTGCAGTATTAGTGGTAATATTAGTAATACTGGAGGGCTGGAAGACGTCTAGCATCATAAACGGTTTGCAATGAATGTATTTATTTAACCAACGATGCAAGGATATAAAGTTACAAAAGAGAGTCATCTCGCTCGCTACATCTTGCCAAGGAACTGACGTCACTCTCTCAACTGGGGCGAACTCGTTAACATCCAACTCCTACTGTATTCTCTCGTTGGTATATTATACTCTAATGTATATCATACTCTTATGAGTGAGCTATACTCTCATGGGTATGTATGTATAATCTTGACTCAGTATTCTATTCCACGTTATAGGATGATATTCAATTATGTTTCTAAATAATGTAAAAATTCTTCTTAGAAGATAGACGTCAACACCTCTCTGTTACATACAAAACTTTACACTTTAACATTACATGACATTATTCAAAGTAGGTTACATTCACTTTTTACTTTACGATTGATAGTAGTAAGAATCAGAATGAATTCAATGGCTATCAGCATGTATACTATCCGCAGTACTATCCTGATAATTAGACCAATTCGTATATACCAAGGAAAAATGTGGTTCGGATTCCACTATAAACTGCAGGTCACTTAGTTGCCATTAGTTGTATGGGCTATTAATTAACAGCTGTGTCTAAGGAATGTCGGCCTTAGTCACTAACAAGACTACAAGATCACGCCACTCATCCTACACTCATCTTCATTCATACTTGGCTTAAAATACCTACTATGTATGGTCGCCATTTCATTGAACAGTATTTACAGTATGGCTATCATTAAGATGACAATGGTTTGGGTGGGAATCAGGTTAATGGCAAACAGTGTAATTTTATAATACTCATTTTTTAGACCTTTCACGATTCACAATATAACTATCAGTTGTATACTATACGTGTAATCTAATAGTTTGATCGAAAACAGGGATATTTTAAATACACAGTTACTTGTCTCTAGTTTACGTGGTTTTGATGGTTAACAAATTAATGTAAATATTAATATTATTTTAAAACTTGTCTCAGGTCGATAATTGTATTTTTCGCCGTTGCAAGTATTGTTTAAAATTAGAGCTACTTTGCACTTAAGGATAGTCAACTGGTTTTCAGTGGGATGAAAAGGATTGATTGACCAGCAATAAACTAAAAATAATCTAAAAAACTATCACATTATATATATTATGTCATAAATATGCAAAATAATGTTGATGTATATTCCTGAGTGGAAAAATAAATAACGAACACATTCCAATTTGCAAGAGAATAATATTTTGGTTGGCTATTCAAAGGTTACGGTTGAGGTTTGGTTGTCCCCTCGAGATATTTTCAAAACTTCATGCCACTTATTTTATTGCGTTCCTCTTCGCATTCAATTATAATTTTTTTCGATTCAGATGTATTCGCACAAATGAGACTTTCCGCTTTAAATTTACAACAATTTAAGCTATTAATTCGTATAAATATGCTAAATATTGATGGAGCACGGCTAGGCTAGTGATTTAAGGGTGGGATGCCAATACTGGAGTGCAGGGTTAAAATCCTCACAGTCAATAATGACTTATAAGTGATAACCCTTTGGTCCAATGGCTCAGAGCCTACCATAAGTTGTAAGCCAACTATCTAATAAACGAAAGAAATAGGCATAGAAGTATTTTCTGTTTGGAACTAACCTCCACTAAGACATTTTACCATATTTTTATGTGAGACTAAAAACACCGAAGGTAAACCAGATTGGTTTCCAATAGCATACAAACTAAAGTTACGAGTATAATTGTCTAAACATGTGCGAGTAAAGCAAGTTAGATCAACCCCATCAAACAGATCGTGCTTACCACATCGTTTGTATCTGACCTGTTGTAATCCAGGATATCTACCTCTAGAATAGAAACTCACGAGGTTAAGTGTTTGAAGCTTCCAATTTTAAGTTTTTTAATAAGAAAATTATGGATCCTAACATGAAATATTCGCTGGCGAGTATTATTATGCGTGATATTATCTGTGAAAGATAATTACACAAATGTGAAACTTTGCACGCTTGTATTTAGATTAAAACTGTATTATTAATAGGTTTTTCTCATCCCCTTGTCTTTAAACCTCAATTAGAATCTGCCAACCATTTTGTCATCTCTAATTTAGGCTATTTACTTTTATGAACTATTTTATCTTAATACACCTCAGTACAAAACCATCTCTGATTGTTTATTTCTATCCTTTTCCCACTAAACATGTTCAGCAGATCATGTCAGATAGCCATGTGGATCTTTTCTTAAATTTTGTATTGTTAAATTTAATTTTAATTTCCTTTATTGTTCCATTTACATTAAATTTGATAATATATATATTGGAGTAAGCAAGATAAGTTTACGTTTACTGAAAGAGATGATAAAAAATAATGCCAATGTACTAGATTAATTATTTTTAAGAAATAAAAATGCATTTTATGTCACTTTATATTATTAGCATTATCATAAAAATACTTCTACGAAAGCAGACTAATTTTGAGTCAAAACCACGAATTTAGATCCAACTCGAGTTGTATTGTTATCCTAAATAGCCGACTTTGATGCAGAAACGCGGTGAGCATGCCTAATTGAGTGTTTATTATGCAGAGCGTGGATGAAACTGATTGGCGTAGCTCCATGACATTTAATTATCTGCTACCAAGAATTTCTGTGCTATTATTATTCATTTTTATCAACTCCCCACCTCGCCATTGGTCCACGCTTTCACCAATAGTTTCTTGTACTGATCACCTAGTTCATTAATAAGGACACTGGAAAGTTACTGATAGGTTTCTTTGTACACTTGTAATTTCCATGCCAGTTTTGTATTCATTGTGTATTATTGTAGTAAATAAATTCATTTTTCACTATTTCATTAACACCCGGGCCGGCGCGGCGGGAAGCGGCGACTAGACTCAGGAGTTTCTATACCTGCGTCCCGAATATCACCCATAAATATTATTGTAGGCCATATGGGAATAAAAATGTTTTAGATACCTTCCCTTGCATATCTATATGGGTATAATAAAATACGTCTTCAAGCAATACTCGATATATTTGCACATATACTTAATGCAACATGAAGGTAGTTTATGTTGCAATCGTGAATTTTAACCAGGGTAATTTAGCAGTGTGATCAACATTCTGTACACACTATATATGTATGTGTCTTAAAAGTTAAGATTCAAAACGTCAACAGAATCTAGTCCAAAACAAAGTTCCACACAAAAGTTACCTTATGAAACTTTACTAATGTATTGATGAAACATAAACTAGTTATTATCTTGTAAGAACTATAGTAAACTTATTTCCAGCTTCAGATCACACAATTAACTAATTTTTATTAACATTGTTTTCTTTTTCAAATTTCACCAGATTGCACTAGAAGAAAATCTTAGTGTTCATTTACTAGAGACATTTTAAAAGAGTTCATCGATCAGAACTCAATGTGTCACAACGCAATAACTGAGATTGATACTACAGCACTGCTTGTAATAATTGAACGATGATGTTTTTAATGCGTCATTCAAAATTGTATTATAAAACATGCTAAATATTTATCAATGTCTAACGCAGCGTATGAAACTTAGATTAGTCTTAATGGGTTTTTGTTCAACTTGAAATCCATTATTCTCTTAAACTTATCAAAGCTCCTGTGCTAATATCTTAATCCATTAAAAGCCGTTGTTCTGTTTTACCTAAAGATTTTCTACTATACTCTTGTTCCTGTAAATATAAAAATATATAAACTGGTGATACATGAACTATATGCGAATTTTCGTTAAAATATGTGCACGCATAAAAAAGAATATTTATAAATGAACAAACATGAATGTGAAGAGAGGTTTGAAATTAAACTCACAAATCTTCTTTTTTGTGCATAGATCCATGTCTCGTCAATTCACGATGTTAAATAAATGTTTTCTTTACATTTACTTTTTTGTGTTCAAATTATTATTTTGTTTACTTGTTGAATTGTTTATTTTTGCTTACATATTGTGATTCAATAAAAACCTCCTTTCAATTGTCTTATACAAACTGTGAACTTTTATTAGTAAAATTAGTGGAAACAAATATTTGTAAGAAGCGTACGAACAAACTTCGCAATAATTGTTCCAACATTAGCACCGAACAAATATCAGAAAAGGGACTCCATGCGGTATAAAAAGAAATTTCAAATTTGGAGATAAAGTTCAAGCGCGGGAATGTATTCCAAGTGGTACTCGGGCTGTTTAACAAAAAGCAAGGACATGGACCTATTGTAATGTACGTGGTTCAGCTGGAAGATGAGAGAATAATTAGAAGACATATTGATCAGCTGATTCTTCGTAAAGTGCCTCAGAAAAGTAAATAGAGGAGTAAATAGAGGTGGTGTTAACATATGTTTTATTTACATTTTATTTCCAACATGTGTTCAATTTATTGTTTCGTTTACTTGTTTAATTGTGTATGTTTACTTACAGATTGTGATTTAATAAAAACCTACTTTCTATTTTATACACAGTGTGAACGTTTGTTAGTAAAATTATTAGAATCAACACATGATATTCCTTATTTACAAAACTTATATAAAAAGTCACTTAGCTTTTTCAATACTAAAGCTAATTAGTAGGCAACTGAACGCAAAAAGTTGTGTTTGAGCTGTAGAAAATAAACTAACTATATCCTTCAAAAAATAGTAAAATATATTAGTTGAGCGTTGACCCTAATGGCAGGGCGGCTGACATCCATTTATCAAACACAAGTTGCAGTTGATTTGTTTTGCGCGTCATTTATCATGTCATGAACACCTCCCCGGTGACATTACTTTGGCGACCAAAACATGGAATTCACCACCATCAAGTTTAAACAGGACTTATAATAGTAGTATTTGATAACAAATTTAGTTATGTGAATTAAAAGTTTACTAAATTTGTACCTTTACCATTTTTGGTATCTAAAAGTTTTTAAAAATAAAACAGCTGTAATTTACGCAAAGGATATTAGATTTTATCATCCCTCTACTATGTTCAACAATCGAGAATTAACATAGGATTAGCCTTGTAACCCATTAACATAATAATGCAATTAACTCTTTGCCTTGGGTATTTAAGTAATCACCCGATAAATTAATAAACTTGCAGATCATCTTAAACCCGACATTTAAATATACATTTTTTTTTTATATTACATCTGATTTTTTTTATATAAGCATTATAGTCAAAGATATTAGTTAACTGTTGATGTTGTTAGCAGATGTCAGCTCTGACGCTTGTAGTTCTGACTATCATGGCTAGTTGAATTACATGGTTAAGTAAGATGCACATAATTGATGACGTCATGGGAGCATAACAGAGAAAATGTATTATATTTTCTGTGATTTGTACCATTATACTTTTATGTACAGTAATTCTTTTACTTCATCTGAAATCGTGGTTAGTAAGTATATGAATTGATTCTGACCATGAATCAAACCACCATGATACAAAATCTCAACAGGTCATTGAAAGGAAACTTATTGATACTTTATTATATTAGCTACAACTATTTTAAAAGTGAGGTCTCTGTGGTGAAATACATTCCGACTAGTGTATGTTTTAAATAAAAAAATCCTAAACATGTTGTGAACTCGTGTACAATTTGATTCATCAAGGTATTTCTTTTGTGAAAGCTATTTAAACGCAGTTGCAGATTTCCTTTAGGTGGACCAGAACGGGGAAGCAAATCTAAATGAAACAATTTTAGAGCAATTGCTGCTCTTTTCACTGGAGTTGGCAAGTGAGGAAGGTTTAATGTAAACTTTTCAATGCTTGTTTTGTAGTCCCATTTAAATTGTTATGCAAATTCGGCTATGCTATTAAATGTTATGTTAAATGTTATGTTAAATTCGGCAAAATGCTATAATTATTGAGCTGAATGTTTGTAATCAGTCTACTTATACTTTCCAATCATATGTAAACTACCACATGTGTGTTTGACATCATGGAATACACTCATCCTATACTCATCTCCATTCATACTTGGCTTAAAATACCTACTTTGTATGGTCGCCATTTCATTGAAAATTATTACCTTTCCTTACAAAGCAAAATCGTAAGTAAATAAATTTCATTTACTTCATAAAATATGTCATACAACGTATTTTGTTTAGGAAGAATTCTTACCCAGAAAAGCGAGGAGTAAACCGGTACAGTACAAGTTTGAACTGTTCTAAATAAATTTAATAATATAGTCCTACAACACAAACACTGCCAAAGTATTTTGAGCTGTAACCTTTTTACATTTTTCATTTGTTGTCATTTATATTAAGTTTAGTAACAACCCCCCAGGTTTTAACCACCAAAAGTTTTGAATTGAAAAATATTTTTTGAACTTCTTTAAAGGCTACTTAAACTATCAACACTTATAACACTTCTGCTTTTTTTTACATCTGCATTACAAAACTAAATATTTGTCTTATATATTGTATTACAAAATTACTTTGTTCAACTTGTGTTGCGATGGTAGTGTCAGAGAGAGAGAGAGTGTGTGTACGTTTGGTGGGTGGGGGCGGGGGGGGGATAGAGGGACTGATAACATGATATATTATACATCCTGCTGTAACACTAATCATTGCTGTGTTGGTATCATGACTAACTCAGGTACATAGAATAATATTCTTTATTATAGCTTTCTCACTTATTGTTTAAATACTTTTATTTTATGATGGCAACGCAAATTAATTTCAATAATAATGTAGTGGTGTTAAAGCTGATAACTACATTGAAAATCACAACCCATTACTGTAAAGTACCTCACTGTATGTACTCACTGCTGTTGTGGTGACTTCAATATGTAGTAAGTAGGCTATGCGGCTGGTATGGTTCAGCTAGACGGATTACAGGTTCAACTACGGTCTACAGGTTCAACAACGGTCTACAGGTTCATACGGTCTGCAGGTTCAACAACGGTCTACGGTTCGGCTAGGGACTACAGGATCAGCTAGGGTTTACAGGTTCAGCTAGGGTCTACAGGTTAAACTATGGTCTACAGGTTCAACTACGTTCTACAGGTTCAACTACGGTCTTCAGGTTCGGCTAGGGACTTCAGGTTCAGCTAGGGTCTACAGTTTCAACTACGGTCTACAGGTTCGGCTAGGGTCTACAGGATCAGCTAGGGTTTACAGGTTCAGCTAGGGTCCACAGGTCCAGCTAGGGTCTACAGGTTCATCTAGGGTCTACAGGATCAGCTAGGGTCTATAGGATCAGCTAGGCTCTACAGGTTCAGCTAGGGTCTATAAGTTCAGCTAGGCTCTACAGGTTCAGCTAGGGTCTATAGGTTCGGCTAGGGTCTACAGGTTCGGCTAGGGTCTACAGGATCAGCTAGGGTTTACAGGTTCAGCTAGGGTCCACAGGTCCAGCTAGGGTCTACAGGTTCAGCTAGGCTCTACAGGTTCAGCTAGGGTCTACAGGTTCGGCTAGGCTCTACAGGTTCAGCTAGGGTCTACAGGTTCAGCTAGGCTCTACAGGTTCAGCTAGGGTCTACAGGTTCAGCTAGGGTCTACAGGTTCAGCTAGGCTCTACAGGTTCAGCTAGGGTCTACAGGTTCGGCTAGGGTCTACAGGATCAGCTAGGGTTTACAGGTTCAGCTAGGGTCCACAGGTCCAGCTAGGGTCTACAGGTTCATCTAGGGTCTACAGGATCAGCTAGGGTCTATAGGTTCAGCTAGGCTCTACAGGTTCAGCTAGGGTCTATAAGTTCAGCTAGGCTCTACAGGTTCAGCTAGGGTCTATAGGTTCATCTAGGGTCTACAGGATCAGCTAGGGTCTATAGGTTCAGCTAGGGTCTACAGGTTCATCGAGGGTCTACAGGCTCAGCTAGCCAGTGAAATAGGCAATCTCTCAGTAACACGGTTATTACTATCCTACAACAAACAACTAAGGGCATTAAGGAAAATAGATGCTATATCTCGATCCAAAATGTACAAACTTTTATTAGATTTAAATATTTTAATCGACTAATATTTAGATATTTTTACGAAAGTTTTGCGATGTTCTTTAACCGATCCAAAAGTGCAACCATATACTTTGAGATAATGACTAGTATTTTACGGCAAGCAGATGATACTGAGCTTATGAAAAAAATCACGAATAACACGCTCTTTGTAACCGTCCCATGAATTTTTGCTGTTGAAAAAACCGGGAAAATATGAAATCGGCTCAAGTAAAAACGTCTAGCTCTGCAAATTCCCGCCAGCTAATACAATTATTTCCCTTCCTAATCCAACCTAGACAATGTTTTGGCATACATTAATCAATAGAAGCAAGGCCTTACCCTCGGATCGACAATAAGAATTCAATAACAACAAGAATAGCACAATAAGAATGGTGGAATGCAGCTCCACCGATAGAAATAGGCTTTGTTAAAACGGTTTTGCAACCATATGGTTGAGTGTTTACGACTCCTGGTAAAAGGTTGAGAAGGGTTCCAAACAAGTCATGTGACTTAGGATGAAACTCAAACAATAGTTAATATTGTGTTACGATTGCCATTATTTATTAACCTAACCAGTCGCGCCCGCCAACATGGTACTAGAACCTATTTAGATAGAGCAACTAAAGAATCGAATTCATCGATTTGGCTTTGGTAATTTAGAAATAACTGGTAGTTAGAATTACACGAATTATTCATTAAAAAAGAGCATTCAACTGAAAATTAATTATTTTAGTTTGCTGTTGGTCAAAGTACTTACGTAACCATAGCCAGTGGGATTTCCTTCCGGTAATTAGATTTTGAAATGAGCGTCGGATTCCCAAAGTAAAAGTTAATTAACGAACTAAGAAGAAACCTTTCAAGGATCGCATTTCTATTCCAACACCGAAAGTTTGAAATCGGACATGCGTAACTTATTGGTCTGGTTGATTGAAAATTATCAAATTATCTAAACGCATAAACAATTAAAGATAGAGTATGACAAATAATAAATGTTTCTTTGACTCTTATCTCATATATACCACTACCAATTGTTTCAGATATGAGATATAACAAAACCGTTTTTAAACAAACATGTTTTTGTAATTATTTTCCTCACTTTCTTATAAAAATTAAAATTCTGGTATTAATAAACAACTGTGCCCATTTTTTATATCACCTTATTTTGTCAGAAACATAATTCTTAACTTAATTAGATATACTTTATACTCATTTTTCTGACATATAATTGAGTTAAGCTAAAAAAAATATAATTTTGTGGAATTTATGTATCAAAGCAAGTTTTTTCCACATTTATTACGTATGGAAACATGTTTATAATCGTAAATAATTATTGCAATCTAGCTTTTTATATCGTTGTTTAGTAAAAATGTTTATATCTTGAAGTTTCAAATCTACCAGTTCTTCGACTTCAAATTGGTTTACACTGCACAGGAAATATATTGCATTGCAGACAAAGAGGTAAGTATATACTTATTTATACAATATACACCGTGTCCCAAAAGAATGGGTCAAATCTACAGCTTAATTTACGCGTTACCAAAGGTCCTAGAAAAGTCAGCTATGACTAATTTTAAAGCTGATATCTTAGAGTTTCTTTCGGTTCCCTTCAACAGAAATCAGCTGTTCCATTGTTGTAGCCTATTTAAAATTTAAAAACATTAAGTTTTAATAAATAGAGTTGCAGTTGAAAGCACAGTGTATTGGATGATTTATAAAGATAACATCTGTGATGTGATTTTTTTAGGTCTTTGGTTTTGTGAAAGATCAAGTGTGTCTATTGCTCATTCATCTCAATTATAGATCAATTTAAAGCAAAGATAAGGGAAGCCTTTGAAAAAATTACCCCACAATGTGCAGTAAGATCTGGAACATGGACTTGTTTTCTTTGACTAAATAGCGGAGAACATGTATAGATTAGGCAGTGAAACAACGGTAGGAAAAACTTATGAAGCTAAGGAAAAAAGTGTATATAAAGTTACCTTTTTATCTTTAATAATAAAGTATTTATGCAAGTTTACTTTGGATCCATTCTTTTTGGGACACCCGGTATATGTATACTTATTACCTAATTTGTAATTACATTTAATTTGTGTTTCACTATGCTAATTATCCACTTAATACTCCTACTTAATACTACTTAAAACTTTTAAATAACAAATTTTATGCCAGCTCCATTCTTAATATAGGCCTTAACATTTTTTTAAATATATTACATTAAACATTTATTAATTTACAATAGCTTTTTGAGTATTGTATGAAAACTAAATATTAAATTCTTTAAATTTTAAGACCTGGAAACTATTTAGTTTTAGATAATCAACCTAAAGATCCAACCTAATTGTACCGAATGGTAAACTTACTGCCTACTTTAAACATCTTCAGCATAAACCTTAATAAGTCAAAACTCAATTTAACCACATCTTTAATAGTTATCAAGATTTAATGCATCTTTAGAAACTTAAATTACTCTTGGCGGATAAAAGCTATTCAGTTTAACTTGTAATCCATTATCCTCTCTTGTTCTTACAACTTGCAAAAGATCTTATACCAAGTAAAGATGATCCCTTATGTTTAAATCAACTTACTTCTTTAGACTCTCGGGTTATAAATATATTTTAAAGACGTCTTCCAACCCTCTTCTGTTTATTGCAATTATCCATTAAACACTTATTGGGTTGTAAATACATATACAAGATGTTAAATGAAGATGTATTTCCATCAGACACACTAGTTCAATAAATTCAAACCAATTGGGCTTTACGATGACCTATGTAAGTGCTAGAAATCCTTCATCAACTTAGAATTTTCATTCATTTTTCTAACTTGCAAAAGTTCCCAGGATAAGTGTATATAGATTTGTTTTTGGAGGACGTATTTTTAGTACAATGTTATAATAACACTAAAACGAATCAAGAAGCCACCACTGATACAGGTTAACAAATAAAGCTCAGTATAAATAAAAACCTAACAGATCAGATTAGTATGAAATTAAAACACGTGTCATAATTAAAGCGTATATGTAAATCCAAAACATGTTACACTTAATCTATAAATGTGGGCTATAGTGTTTATGTATTTTTTTTTGTTATCAAAAAAAGTTTCATTAAAAAAACAATTCAGGTATTTATTTTATATTAGATTTGGAAGACGCCGGCAATGGTTTGCGTATTTAAAGGCGCAGATATGTGTGTATAAAAGGAGATTTATGCTTTTTTAGAGACAAAAGTTTTATTTTTTTATTTTTTACTATTTATTTGTGTACAGTTTCGATCCATAAAAAAGCTACTAGTACTAGACTTCTCATTATCGAACCAGTAGGTGGGTATTATAACCTCACAAATGTCCGGATATGTGTGAAATATCTTCTCATAAACAGATATTTCTTATTAACAATGTAACTAAAGCTGCAGCATAAGTTAACTTGTGAACAGAAGACAGAAGACACAAAGTTTCCAATCAATGGTACACACCAGCCTAGCAGCCCTGAGGCACTCCACTTTCTGCTCATCAAATATGTAACAATACAGAACCAGGTGTTCTGCAGTTATGTTTCAGTTTGTAACTGAAGAACAATAGACTTCCCTTTAGGTAACGTTTCGCTTAAGATAGATGTTGACGAAATTTAAAGCCACAAACAGCACAGAACAATTGTGTTAGAAATGGAAGATATTGATGGTTACTTATAATCTTTTCATTCACAGTAAATTTAAAAATATTCTTGAATGGTTTTAAAGCAAGAATAGTATTTACAGAATTAAAGAACAAAGAAGAGCACAAAAAATATGCATAAAATATTAGGCTAAAAGGGAGGATTGTTTTTAACGTGTCCATCAGGTGCACAACAACGTAACAATCAACGAAATTATTTGGTTTTTTTCAGCTGTACAAAGTAGTTTAGGAAGCATTTTCTTAATATTTTGTTTTGCCGGCCAAAAATGGGAAACCCCAACCATCACCCCGTAATAACTCCATAAAACACGTCTCACGAATACTATAAAAATACCGGTGTAGATCATACAGAATTTACAAAAAAAATTATGGTTGTAACTCGAGTTATTATATATTTTAACACGACATCATATTTATGAATTTGAACGGATGGTGTGTTGGCCTCAAAATTAAAAGTAAATAGGTCCCAGGTCTAGGTCTTACCATGAGACCTACGGTAACAGCTTGTTCCCTATATGGGAAATTCATTTAAAAAATCATCCAATTCTATTTCGGTGGGGAGGAAATGGAATTAATTAATTAATTGCAAACAATATATCTACTTACTGTATTGCCACTGTAAATCTTACACAAAGCATTTGACGTTACAATGTACTGAGGGACAATGCAATATACAACAATAGACAATAATGGAATACGCATTGTATGTAGTACTTTACTCTAAATGCTAACTGAAACGCTTTAATATGATAAATAGGTTACATACCTTATAAATCCGACAAACAGCTAATTCTTTATTGAAGGTCGTCTACATGTTTCGGCTTGTATTGGCCATTGTCGGATTTATAAGGTATGTAACCTATTTATCATATTGAATACTACAGCTCAGGAGCTAGAATGGAAATGAATTTATGTAATTTATTTATTTTATTTATTTATTTATGAGTTTATGTTTATGTAAAACGCTTTACTTTAACTTGAAATTATTTATTCTTAAGATAAAACTTGGTGTGTTGAGCTACTTCCCTTACATTAAACGATTAAACATACTGAACAAATGCGTAAAATTGTGTTTTAAATATAAGTATGGTGAATAAAACATTAGTTAACAATACTCATATTCCCAGAATACTGCAATTTTTCATTCGTTCATATGTACTAGTGTACATGTTGCTCGAATTCGAGCAATTGCAAAGTATTACAGGAATTATTTCAAAACGAATAACGGTCATATTTACAATGAGTTTAAAAGAGCCAACTCAAAGATTACCGGTGTTAACTCAAAGATCTGAGTTACAACTCAGACTATGTTTATCTTCGTTATTGATAAACCTAAAGCATTCCAGCCGGTTTTCTCCTTCTCTAAATGCCTCTATATACATGCAACACAGGTCATTGATAGAGGGCCAATTGAGAACGAAAAGTCGTTTTGGGGTAGTGTTAGGGCGCATTTGTAACATAATAGTTGAGATTGTCCAGGGTCAGGTGCTGACTGTGAATGAGTTAAACCTATTACGCGCCACTGTTCTGTAGCTGAGGTCGTTATCACGGTTACGCCTCCTGTCTAATGTTTCGTTATCGCCACGTCGGAGGCATTTAAAAGAATAAACAACAAATAAACAAATTATAGCTACACAAAACAACGATAAACGCACAATTTTAAGTTACAATCATGCTAACACGATCCGCCATAGCGACACAAAACAACGATAAATACACAAATTTAAGATACAACCATACTAACACGATTCGTCTTGGGGTTATGTTTCCACAAACTCAAATAGTAAATAAATGTAGCCTACTCAATGCGTTTCATTGAATTGAAAAATAAATAACAGCAATTAAATTATACAGCTGATCAAAATGTAAACAATTATGATCTCCATAAGGATAACATGGGAACTTTCAAAGCCACTGGGGCAGAGCCCAAGAGACGCTTTCAAAAATGTAAGGTCAGTTTGCAAATCTCCGCGACGCGCTCTTTCCAATGAGACGTCAACGGTTAAAATCGGTTAAGAAATGGCGGAGGAGTTCAACCGACAAAGTTTCATGTAGCGTATTAATTATATAGATTTGTATTTGGTAAGCAATACTTGTAATACGAGAATACTGCAATGATGTAATTCTAACCTAGTTTGTAGCTGTGTGGTTAATGTGATCGCCTACACGCCCAAAGGTTGTGGGTGCAATTTCCTACTCTATCCTTTAAGAGCCTAGTTACAACCCTACAACAATACATATTGTTACATTGTTATCAACAATGGTTTTTGTCATGCGATTTTACAACAAAAAGGTGAGTCGGTAATTCGGTTAGTATAACGCAGACGTGGTGAAACCAAGAAAACGATGCCGTGCGACCAATTTATTGCTCTGAGATAATGTCCATAGCCCAGCAGTTCCAGGCCGCCCACAGTACCTAAGAGGATCCTCCTAGATCCATAGAAAGAAATACTACTTGGGCGAGGACTGCCTTTAGATGTCTCTCTACTATATTTCTTTATCCCTTTATTAAATGTAAGCTTGAAAGTGTACGCAAAGGACAAGGTGTTTGTTTATACAACCCGACAAAGAAACTTGCTTTGTAATCTCTAAAGAGCTTCAAAGTTCCTGAGGTTTGATCAGAGTTGTTTGTTAACTTTTAGCTTTAACTCTGTCTTAACTTTTGAACCGATTCTTCTGTGCTCCGAATACTAAATCAATTATAATAACAGTTTGTACTTTGCCCGTTGTATTGTGAAGATCAAGCACTGCGTTTTAAGTCAAAATTTGCATAAACTTACAATTGAAAAATATTATAACATTCGCAAGTATCTATCTATATGTTAATAGGCAAGCATGTTTCTTTAAAACCTTTTTTCTCAGCTCGTGTACATCGCAGGAAAAATCTACGCATACTGTTAGAAAGATATTTTTCTGTAGATGTGCAGAATCCCTTTAAAGTTAAAATAGGCTAAGAAATAAGCACAAAAAATTAATTTCAAATTCGGCTTTATGGGCTTCCATGCTGGTGACGAAATAACAACGAAATATAAACATAAAATCAAAACAAATAGAAGAAATGCCAATCACATGTTTTATTTACAGTCTGGGGTGAAAAATAGAGAAGCCTGTACAGTGCAATTGGATTTTTTTAGCTAGAAGCGGTTAAGGTGTGGTGGAATATCTTTGAAGATTAACATTTTTAGTGCGATCATGTGTTCATACGTGTCACACTTTAAGGTTAAATCAATACAAACAAACTGGCATAATATATTCTTTTAATTTAAAATATTTAAATATACTTGCTCTACTTTAAATAAATCACTTGGTCATTCGAGGATATTTACTGTGAAATAGAGACGCGATTCCTAATTCCAAATCAACTAACGAATACATTAATATTTAATTATTATCCTCAAATTAAGTTATGATTACTTTAAAAATAATTAATTTAATATGAGCAAATATTAAAATATTGTATCTTCTTGCAAAATTAATGTAGATCATTATATTAATAGAATAATGTAGTTGCTTTGACTGGGCTTATCGGATACACACGATAACCCTTTAAGACCCGGGAATCTTAGTCATCTCGACCACTTTAAGTCCTGAGCAAATTTTGAATAAATGTTGGTTTTTAACCTAGATTTCAAATACTAAAATTATTGATTAGGGTTGTTTTAAAGACAAAACCTTCATAATACCATATTAACTATTTCAGTTTAAGCAATAATTAGCATTAAATACGTTTAAAAACATAAATAAAACAGTCATTAACCTTAACAGTTGCCTCTTTCTCCTATCTTACCGTGACATTGCAACAAAACAATCAGTGTTACCATAAGACATGAAGGTAGACTGCAAAACAAAAATTCCCAGCTGATCTCCATAACCTACACAATCGATGAGTCTGAGCAACAGAAAGATCCAGAAACTTCAAAAAAGCAAATAAACATCTAACCTACACAATCGTGTTGGTTAGGTTGTCAGGACTTAAAAATTTACCTTCACAAATGAGTGTGCTGGGTCTGAAAGGTTGAGAATAACGATATGATTTACGTTTCGTTTGGAAATTAATATCTTAAGATTAGACCAACCTTTTAAGGGTTTCAAGTTAGGGGTCAGAATTATATACTCTCGAGATGACGAGATAAGCCTTTATAGACTAACGTTTTGAGTTTTGACCCATTTAAATTATAATTAACTAGCTGTAACCCGCGGGCTTTGCCCCGTTTAACTTCTTAATTTTCAAGATTATCTCGTTCGCATGGCTCAATCACGTCCTGGTTGAAGTTTGTTCGCTACGCTCACTCACCTTTAGGTTGGAGCTCGTTCGCTACGCTCACTCACCTTTAGGTTGGAGCTCGTTCGCTGCGCTCACTTGCCTTCAGGTTAGCTCATTCGCTACGCTAACTCGCCTCCAGGATGAAGTTCGCTCGCTACGCTCACTCACCTTTTGGTTGCAAATTAGATGTTGTCATAAATGTAAAAGAAATAATAGTGCTGCACCCTGTTGGTAATCCTTGTAACTTTAATGCTATTGAACATCATAGAACAGAACCAACTTGTTTAGTTGAAACAGCTGTTAAGATTCAATAATTCCATTTCTCATAAGGTTAATATGGGAAACTTCAGAGCTACTGGGGCGGAGCCCGAAAGGACTTTTGAAATAAGAATATGCCTATATGTTAATCGGGAATGTGAGCTATCATCATGCCAAATTTCAGCCCAATCCGACAAGTATTTTTCGCGTTCACTTGTCACAAACATACATCCATACATCTATACATCCATACATCCAAACTTTCTCATTTATAATATTAGTAGGACTAGCTGTAACCCGCGGGCTTTGCCCCGTTTAACTTCTTAATTTTCAAGATTATCTCGTTCGCATGGCTCAATCACGTCCTGGTTGAAGTTTGTTCGCTACGCTCACTCACCTTTAGGTTGGAGCTCGTTCGCTACGCTCACTCACCTTTAGGTTGGAGCTCGTTCGCTGCGCTCACTTGCCTTCAGGTTAGCTCATTCGCTACGCTAACTCGCCTCCAGGATGAAGTTCGCTCGCTACGCTCACTCACCTTTTGGTTGCAAATTAGATGTTGTCATAAATGTAAAAGAAATAATAGTGCTGCACCCTGTTGGTAATCCTTGTAACTTTAATGCTATTGAACATCATAGAACAGAACCAACTTGTTTAGTTGAAACAGCTGTTAAGATTCAATAATTCCATTTCTCATAAGGTTAATATGGGAAACTTCAGAGCTACTGGGGCGGAGCCCGAAAGGACTTTTGAAATAAGAATATGCCTATATGTTAATCGGGAATGTGAGCTATCATCATGCCAAATTTCAGCCCAATCCGACAAGTATTTTTCGCGTTCACTTGTCACAAACATACATCCATACATCTATACATCCATACATCCAAACTTTCTCATTTATAATATTAGTAGGATTAACAGCTAAATTGTATTGTTAATAATTCACCTATGCAATACGTTTACCAGGTACAAAACAGGAAAACGTTATACGATAGGCCATGGAAGCAAGATTCGAGTTTGGTATGTTGTAAAATGCAGTAGCCAAAATACTGAATGTTTTCTAATAAATCAGACAGTGACATATAATAACTAATTTATTTGATCTTAAATAAATCTTCTTTCGTAAGTAATACAACATTGTCTCTTGACAACATACCAGTTTGTTTGTTGTGATTTAACCTCAAAAATTGATATGAGAACATTGACCACATGTTCACTAAACTGTAGGCCTTCATATTTTTAGTCGAATTTTCGAACACTGGACAACCCCTAGTTAAATATATTCTGTACGTTCAAACTAAATAATCTGTTCCATTGAGATCCATTTCAGGGTTTAGTATTTTGTATTTACAATGCTGATTAGTCCTAAACAGGTCTGAGGGCTTTACTTCAAACTTTGGATTAAGTAAAAGGACCATCATAAAGCAAAGAATAAAATTAAAGAACATTTGTTTCCATACAACGAGTTTTGTGTGCGAGTTAATATGAATGAAAAGTACTAATATGAAACTGCTTAGTAACGTCAATCGAGCACATATTAGATTATTTCATCACGACAGCTGAAAGTACTTTTTTACTCGAGTCCAAGTTTGATTTTAGACAGTGAAATCTTTTTTTTAGTTTTTGAATGTATTAAAATTTGTTAGCATTTAAATTATTCTAAATATCGATAACGGAGTTGCATAAAATACAATTGACATTATGTAAAACAAATTAATTCAGTTAACGTTATGATTATATATCGAAACTATTGTGCTACAATTTTACATTTCTTTTGGGGTGAAAAAATGTATAAATCCCTAGAGCACATGTACTAAAATCTACCGATATTCCTGCCTTGTAACGAAACATATATTTCAGCATTGCAGAAAATTTAGTGCTTTAAAATTTAAAACTGATGCATGATTAAATGTTACCGGGAAAACAGCAGATAACCAGGTTTAAAGAACAAATAACTCGATATTATAAACATTTCTCCGGGCAAAAACGTTTTTAATAAATCCTGCTCCGTATAGTATTTGATCCATGATTTCATATAAAATCTATATAAATACAAATAATTCATATCGTCATACACAGATATTTTAGTAAACTATTATTTTGATTATTTTACATGTACTTTATACTTATTTACATCACACAAAATAACCATACTAAATACAAATACAATAAACTTTAAGTGATCAAAATAACCCAATTAGTTATGTAATATGAAATGGCGTAAGAAATATATTGTTAACATCACTTTACCGTAGTCGTGTACGATTGAGAACAGAAGAAACGAACCGTTATAACTTAGCTAAACTAAGATTTTCAACTAAGAAAATAATCAACTCAAAGAACCAATGGGTATAATCAATCTGAGAGAACTGTACCCAATTAGAATATTAACGCGTTGTACTTAATAAGGAAGTTTTAGCCTAATAATAACCTGTCTTTAGCATAACCTTACATACCAACAAGGAAGAAGTGTAGTCGACAAAGATTAATTTACCAAGCTCAAAGTTGTTAAGCAATTGTGAAAACATTATATTAGGTAACAATGAATTAGATAGAATTTAGTAAGTATTAAGTTCCTTCAATTTCATGTTCTATCATTGACTATAGTCAATGGTTCTATCCATGTGCATATTTTAAATCGTTGACTTACTGTTGTTTTTTGTGAAATTCTATTAAATTGGAATTGCATCATCATTTGGTTTCTAATACATTTTAAGTTCTATTACAAACAGTTGAGGATTCAATATATTTTTTTATTTTTAGCGAATTTCCCTATAGGGAAGTAGCTATTACCGTAGGTGGCACGGTAAGACCTAGACCCGGGACCGATTTACTTTTTCATTTTGATGTCCCCAGAGGCCAAAAACACCATTCGTTCAAATTTTTATATATGTATATATATATATATATATATAGACTTATATATATATATATATACGTCCGTGAACGCGATAACTTGAGTAATTTTTGTCCGATTTTGATGAAATTTGGTTTAAAGGTGTAAAGCGGGATAAACTTGAATGAGTTCGCGAACTAGCACAATCGGACCATGGGAACGGGGCTTTACGGGGGGTTTTATTGGGTAAAAATTTGTTTTTCTCACTTTTGACCCTCAAAACACGAAATTTCCCGATTTCTCTTTAGACCTTTTTAAAGAGATTAAAAACAAATAATTTAGTATATAAAAGTATTTTTGTTCGATTGTTAGTAACGGAGAAAATTAAAAAAATTGTAAATTTAAAATTCCTATGTTATTCTTACGGAGAATATTGTCAAATGTTGTAGTTTGCTTGTTTATGGATATATTTTGATCAAATTTGGCAAATTTATTTATTTTGTACTAAGCTATCAATATTTATTAAAAAACACACTTTATTAGTTTCCTTGTGGCAGCAAACCTAGGTACTCGTTAAACCTAATGTTATTAAAATATATTTAACTGAAAATCAATTCAGACAAATGGAAATTCGCTTAGTCGGCAGGTTTGCTGCGGCGGGGGTATTTTACATTCAGAATAACCGATTGATATTTTTAGTGCGAATCTAAAATAAAAACATGGGAATCAAATTATCCGTTTGTAATTCATGTTTGTGTTTGATTAATACGTTAGGCACTAAAGGGTAGGTTTATAATTCATCCAACTAGAAAATACTGCATTATTTCGACCACGTGTTTATGTGTTGTCTTTACACCTGGCATAAACCCACCAAATAATTCCCGCCAAGTGATAAGAATGGCGGGAGAGGGACCCGAAAGCACGATGAGCAGGTGCATTATATAGCATGTCTCAACTACTCTTGAACACAAATTTTCTTCTAATCCAACATAGATAAAATTGTTCCTGATAACCCGTCAATGTATAGTTATTACTTATTAGTAAAATAGAATTAATATATAAGAGGTATATTTATTTAAGTAGGCATATTTATTCATGCATATTATTTAAGAGGCATATTTAAGTCGTGTTTACGACTTAAACAGAACCAAAATTACTAGCGTAAAGCACACATTTAGTCAAGGTTTTAAGGAATAGAAACAACTTTAGAATATCTATAAGGAATAGGGAAAAAAGAAATCTAAGAAGATTAATAAATACAAAACAATGTTCTAATGTTTTGTAGGGTGAGTAGATTTATTTTATTGTTTTTCTATTTCCTATGAATGTATTATTTTCAACCAAATTTCTCATAATGAGATTACGGTTTGTTATTATTTTTTCTTTGTAAATCCCAAGACGAATTATACGAAACCCGACATTATACCGAACTAATCTGCTTGTGTACACGCCTCAGGTACGTGTTTGAAAAGTCAAACACTGTTAAAACATCTTGTTTGCCATCGTAGAGCCTGTGTAGAGCTACGTTGTACCAGACCTGCTTTCTGTTGTGCAATTTTAAAATTGGCTTCAGGGGTATTCTTAGAGCAAAACTACCAGAGGTACCAAGCATTTCGCAATAGGTTATAGGTTAGTGTCAAAATAAAAATAAAATTAAGAATTACATTTTTCCAAAACTACCTCGTTAGGGAGATATCCGTCATTTGGTTTTTCTGTTGTTAATTAATATTTTAACTACCAAAACAAGATATCTTCATGGAATTTTGTTTACAGTTTTAAGTAGCCAGAAGCTGTTTGGGAAACATTACCAATAAGTACCAAATCTGTCGGCGTTTCAAAATAATGGCTATTTTATTTTTAGAACCTATTTTTATTTTTAATAAACAATGTTTAATTTTATAAGGAAATTTCACGGCCATTTTCATTTAGAATTTACAATTTTCAATAAAAATCACCAAGTTCAAAATTTTGAATATTAAATAGTTGAAATATCACGATTTTTAGGCGCTAATGAGTACATTCAGATTGGCCTGTATGCCTACAACTAAAAATCATGATTTCGCATTACAAATTCAGGATATTATAATTTAAAAATATAACACAATAATTATAAGTTAAGGCTTTGTTATAGCTGGAGGAAGCTAAACAATTCAAATTGCTGTAATTTTAGTTGAATGTTAACTTCAACAATCGTTTTGGAGGGTTACAGAGTTTCATAAAGATGAATTCTCTGTTAACAATAGTAAACTTTGCCGAAGATGTAACAAGATAACAATGTAACCCTATTCGTACGAAGTGTTTCTAAGGCTCGTTATTTCTTGTAATTAGCAAACGTTTCACTCTAATTTTATAGATTTGATAGCTTAAAGTGTTCAGTTATCTGAAAGAGCAAAATGTTTATATCACATATTTATTTCAATCAATATTTATTTATATCAATATTTATTTTTTGAAAACCAACCGGAAATAAGTTTCAGGCTGGATTGTAAGAAGAAGATTCGCTATGAAAAACCAAACCGGGTTAATTTTGTGTAAAATTACCTTTAATATAATTGTTCCAGTCCTAATTGTTGTATTTTAAAGGTTTTACAACCATTTTACACAATATAAAATCAGTAGCTTTGTATACCCTCAGCAACATGGGAGGAAATCTGAATTTAAGGTAAAATAGATAAATGACCAGGGGCCCTCCCAAATATTGCTAGGGTATAAAATAAAGAGCTAATGTGAGTGGAATTCTAGAAATTTGACCACTATATAAACGTAAGTAATATTTTTAAAATGTGCAAGTTTATTTTCAATACTTGTAACGCAATACACGTTGCAAGAATAGTATTAAAAATTATTATTTTTTTTACAAATGAAGAGTATTTTTAGGATAAAAAATCTGAACATTTTAGTTTTACTTGTTTATAATATTGAAGTAGCTTAGACAACATGTAATTATCTATAAATTAATGGGCAAGCATGTTTCTTGAAAACCTTTTTTCTCAGCTCGTGTGCATCGCAGGGAAAATCTAAGCATACTGTTAGAAAGATATTTTCCTTTATATGTGCAAAATTCCTTTATAAATTAAAAAGGCTCTAAAATAAGCAAAAATTACAAATGGAAAAAACTCCAATCACATATTATATTTACAGCGTAGGTTGACAGTAGAGAAGTCTGTATATTACTTAGTTTTGGTCGAGGTTTCAACCACAGGACGACCCATTGTTTCTGATTAATATTTACTCATCATTAATTACTTATTTGCTTATGGATCCTTTACCTTGTCCAAGTACATCGTGCAAAAGAAACAATGCACAGAAGCTGAGAAAAAAGGCTTTCAATAAACATCCTTGTCCATTAATAGAATTAGTGTCATGTTGTCCCTCGTTAAATCTCCATAAGAAAATATGAATTTCCATTTTTGACCCAATTAACATAAATATTCTCAAAATTCAAATGATACCTGCACATATAAGACCAATAAAATTTCTTTAGGTTCAACCCTTGTGTAAATCGGTCCTGTAAAAGATCGGTCAGGCTAGCTGCTGTTATAAGTTTTGCAAAAGTTTCTTAATATATAAGATTTCCATTTAATTTTGACTTACGATCGTTATTTTACTACTCTCTATTACCTTAAGGGAGGGAATGTAACCTTTACAATAGCTAACTGTATAAACAACTTATTGAACAATTTAATATATTAATAGGAATAAAATTGCTGACACCTGTACATAAACGCAATTACAATAAGAACTAAAACTATGCCTACTATAAGAATCTGGCTAAGTAGCAAGACTAATGTTTAGTGTCTTTGAGGTGAGAGGGACGGATTCTATTCCCTACATATATTTACTAATATTTTTAAAAGTTTATGACATTTTTGTTAAATCCTTCTAACAACATTCAAATGACGTTGAAACATCATTTATTATCCTCACATATAAATTTCACTGATTTTTAAACTAAAAAAATAACTCTTACCGTAGCCACTCAGTGAGTTCTGCTCGGTAGGGGGCAGCACTAGTATTTTTGGAACCTTCATATCAGGGGACACTTTGAACACGCTGCGAAAAATTAGCGGCATGAAAACTTATCCACACTTCCATTAACGGACATGCACGGGATGAGATATTAAACTTGCGATATCAAACGTTCCCGGGGGTTGTAGGAACGCTTAGTCACACAGCCCGAGCCTGACCTCTCCGTATATCTGGGCATGAACTGACCCCGTGCTGGTACTTGTGTATAGCGTGACATGTTAACAGCACGGTCGATATGATTAATGGTTAATGGCAGCTGCCACACGATGATTTTGCGTTCGTGTTTTCCTTAAAATGTAAATCGTTTGAAACAGTAAAACATTTAGTCTTTTAGAATAATAATACCTTAGGCTTATTCAAAGTCAACGGACCAGGTTGCGTAATTTAAGGAAAATGTGAGGAATGAATGAGTGTTGAGTGAATCGGTAAGCAATCTCAGCGTAATTTATTTAAATTGTTACAAGGTGGTCCGATTAACAAAATGCACTGGAAAAATGATTGAGATGTGTTCCTGAAGAGGCAAAACATCTAGCAATGAAATCTTGCTTCTTAAATAAAACTACCAGTAGAACATTTGTTGTTGAAGGTAAATAGCACATTATTAAAAGTGTACTCATTATCAGTACAAATTTTAAATGTTAAATTGTTGAATATTTAAGTACTGTAACGTCAGACTAGACCTTCACAGTCTCTACGAACATAGAGAGTAACTTATAAAATAAACACATTTTCACTACTCTACACACGAAAGTACACTTTCTAAACGTAAAATTAGCTAAGAAAATAGGTTATTCCCGCTACGGCAAAATTACAAAACGTTAACTATGTGTTCATTTGTTGTTGAAGGTAAATAGCACATTATTAAAAGTGTACTCAGTATCAGTACAAATTTTAAATGTTAAATTGTTGAATATTTAAGTACTGTAACGTCAGACTAGACCTTCACAGTCTCTACGAACATAGAGAGTAACTTATAAATTAAACACATTTCCACTACTCTACAAACGAAAGTACACTTTCTAAACGTAAATTTAGCTAAGAAAATAGGTTATTCCCGCTATGGCAAAATTACAAAACGTTAACTATGTGTTGTTGAAGGTAAATAGCACATTATTAAAAACCAACTCATTATCAGTACAAATTTTAAAGGTTAAATTGTTGAATATTTTAAGTACTGTAACGTCAGACTAGACCTTCTCAGTATAGACGAACATAGAGAGTAACTTATAAAATAAACACATTTTTATTACTCTACACACGAAAGTACACTTTCTAAACCTAAAATGACCTAAGAAAATAGGTTATTCACGTTACGGCAAAATTACATAACGTTAACTATCTATATATTTTGTGGTGCAAGGAAAGCCCGTTATGGGATTTTGCTTTGCAGACCGATCAGCTGTTGCATTATTTACTGTTGCATTGTTTTGTACCTCGACATAAGCACGGAAACTCAGCGTTATGAGTCATGTTTTTTGTTTCTTGATACTAATTTTAATAAACAAAAATATTCATGTTGTTTACATGTTTTTAGATTTCGTAATGAAATAAAGTTCAATGCTCGTCTCAAAAGTGCCATTGCGGCACTCGATAGCTTTTTCAACCCTCGGCTTCGTCTCGCGTAAATGCAATCTCTCTCCGCAATGAGTCACTTTCGAGACTAGTAATGAAAACTACTATAATTACACACTATGGATCATGTAATTCATCTTAGGATCAGTCTAATTTAGGTTTATCTCTGGATTGCACTGTTTTTATATTTATCAGCGTTTTATGTACCAGTATTGAATTAGATAAGATGGACGAGCTGTTTAAACTACTGTTTATTAAATTTATTTTTATCAGTTAAAATGTTTGAAGATGTCACTGGCAACCAATACAACTGCTATACAAGGGTAAAATTCGTCAGTTTCCTTTACAAGCTTTAAATTGATATTTGTACTTATTCTTAAAATAATTGGTAATGAAGAGCATTCTAAAACAATGCTTACCAATTATATTTAAATAATTGACATGTTCTTTCTTATGGCAACATGGCATCAGTGCTGCGAGAGTTGTAAGGTAAATTTACCGTCGTCTCGAGAAACTCAATTGAATCCTAAACAAACCAACTTAAACTCGATTTCATTCTCATTTCTTATACAGAGCGCCATTCCGTATTTTAAAGTTACTTTAATATCTTTCGTGAATTCTCATTTCAAAGTTGCATCGGATACTACACAACAATAACGCTGAATCCATTTAGAAAATGAAAGATCTTTTTTATTAATGTCGTCTAAATATTCGGTTTCTACCAAGAGTTGACATTTTGTAAAGTCAATATCTCCGATCTACAACTGCCTTTAAGTTAATTACACCCTTTTTCTTTATTTGTTATGTACAGCTAATTTCGTTTCAATACTATTTTTGTTTTAAACAAAAATAATAAATGTTCTAATTTTTTTTTATGCGTATTACGTGGAGAGGCTATAATAAGATTATAACCGATAACTGACGGACTCCGATTGGATCTAAAGATCACCAGTACCCCAGTACGGTACTTTACTGGTCAAGTAGCAATTTTATCATACCGTTGTTATACACTTTACCAGGGGTAATTAGGGTCTATTTTACTATCTCGTAAATCTTTTCGTTATTAGTTTGAATACATAGAAATGTATTAAATAAATAAAGATATGCACCTAGTGGCATCCCCATCTTAAATAATTGATATAATTGCTTAATATAATTGTTAAAAGACCGTATTATATTGTATTCCTACTATTACAGTTTTAGATTTATAAAATAGAGAGATATAATGAACGTGTTTTATGCAAAACCTCAAGCTACGCAACTACAAGTTGAGCGTTCATTGTGTATTAAAACCTAAATCCCCGTAAGATTTATATTCTTTTAAGATGCAGCTATTTTTCTTGACTGAAACTCGTAGATTTCAGTTTTGACCATTCTGCTAAAATGTTAAATGATAAAACATGTAAACAGATTAATCACGTCTGATTTATCAATTTTCATTTGGTAACTTTATTTCGCACCTCCAACTACAGTGCCATATAAAATTAAAGTTAAATGTAGTCAAGTTCAACATGTGTATAACGTTTTTACCAAATAATAAAAAGGTTGTTTAGGAAAAGTAAAACTAACTTTCATCACGTCAACAGATGTAGAGGCCTTCTTTCTCCATATTCACTACAGTAATTAAGTGCCATGAAAGTCTGCTTAGCAATCTTTTTGTACGGTAGTTTAATACAAAATTAACAATTAATTAATTATATCGACAATATTCCTTAACAACGTATAAACCAACGCAAATTCCTGTGACACATACATCACGATAACACATCCAAAATTGAAATTACGAAATTGAAATTGCGAAATTGAAATTACGAAACGATTCTGCCATTGAACAAACGATGGACAATAGATTGCTCGTAATGGCCACAATGACAAAAGGACGTAAAATATCTGGCGTTTCAGGGACGTAACAGTTAACGTCATCAGGGCACTACCCGAGACGGTTACAAGTTGTTCTACTGATGTCTTGGTCACTCGACAATTTTGTTGTTGTTGGAACAGTCAATTGTCTTGTAAATTGATTATTCTTGCCATATTTTGCCACGGTTGGATCTGAATCAATAAATTGTGAATTCATCTTAACGCACTGTACTAGATCTGTGTTGTGTTATGTTTAAACCTCGTGACTTGTTTAACCTGAAAATGGAGTACTTTACTGAAGTGTCTCCGAAATGTCAGCATTCAACACCGCTTGGACACAACAGGCTATCGCATGGATGTCAACATCATTCACTCTCTTACTCTAAATTAAATACTAATACTACTACAGGTACTAAATTAAATACTACATAACGTAATAAACTCATAGCCGGACTAACGGTGGTTTAGGGTTTCGAGTTTTGGATCATACCCCACTCGAGCTGGCATCCACCAATGCATATGCACACTCATTGTTTTGCTAAAACCATTTATTTTGCCGTTTCCATGGAAATACACTTCTATGTAACCTTTCCACTAACCTGTCGAGTATAACAGATGTCTCACATCGTAGTGTCTGGGGTCGTTGTTGTTGTTCATCGTGTCCAGAGGAATGGTCTGACTCTCTGAGGGCAGAATCCTCTGCATGCTGCCCATCTGTTGGGGCTCCTGGAACATGATGCATCGTCAAGGAAACATGTTTTAACGTTGGGGGATTTTTCACAATTTTAATTTGAAAACCGTCCAAACCCTGGTTTTACTACCAACCTTAACCTTATGTTGGATGGTATGTTGGTAGCTAGTGTAGCTTTTGTTAAGCCACGAAACACACAAATCCGCTACATGCTTAACAGTCGGTTACTCTACCAAGTCACCACACATTTCGAACTACTCGTTTATTGGTGGGTTGAAATGAAAGCTAAAAGGTATAGTCATCTATCAAAGTTTGTTTTAGCTATTAAATACAATTATTTTAAGTTCGCATGCAACCAAAATAAATATCCTATGTCAGAAACCATTCATCAACAATTTGTTTTTAGTCAAAACCAAGTTTCGAGAAATCTGAGATTGTTAAAAATCTCGAACCAGCTAAAAAGCATAAAACATTGTTTTTGCTTTTCCAAAATGTAATGATGTAAAATGTAATTCTTGTTATCACAAAAAGCACATATAATACCAGCGTGAACATATAATTGATGCTTGATATTGTGAGACTTCACAAAACAAGCCTTATTTAATTAACAATTAGGCTATGAAACGCTTCGGTTTATTGATGAATATTTCCGGTTATTGGTTCCTAAAAATAGACTGTAAGACCGCACATACTTCAAGGCCGTAACAATACCTAACAATAATTATACACAAATACACCAAACAATAATTAGCGTACATATATCAGTAACTGCAACTCCATTCACTCGACTACCTTTTATTTAGCATTAACTGTTCCTGTAGCTGTCTCATAGCTTAGTTGTAAATAGTATTTTGATTAATTTAGTTTTAATTTTTTAAGAATATTTCTAATTTGTAATAGAGCTTGTCCCGCGCACAGGTCTTTTACGGCCTATGCGGGACTATTGTTCGTATTTTGTACATGTATATATTGTAAATTTTTTTTGGAAATAAAGCAGATTTTGATTTGATTTTGATCCGTAAGGAAATAACATTTTACCACCTTCGAACTTTGCTGTAACTGTTTATTCACAATAATTCATTAACTGGATATTAGGCTAAATCATAAACAGAATGGTTGCATAATTTGTCAACACATGTTTTACTCTTAACCAACGCAATGTGTAAAGATTAAAATACAAACAATAAATGAGGTTGCAAATTTTAAAAAGCTTACAGAGGTGCAATACCCTTAAACAAACAATATAACGATAAGCAGACGAATTACTCCGTACAAAGTACGGCATACTACACAGGGCAAACCTACGTTGACAAACAAGATGTTTTAACAGTGTTTGACTTTTCAATCACGTACCTGAGGCGTGTACACAAGCAGATTAGTTCGGTATAATGTCGGCGTTTCGTAAAACTCATCTTGGGCTCTAAATATGAATTTATTCATTTTCCAGAAGCATATTAAGTTTTATTCCAAATATGTTATAATAAAATTACATACAAAGTTGAAAGATAATAAGAAAACGGTAAACTTCCAAATTTAAATATTGTATTTTAGAAGCCACCAAGATCTGCCATAGCAATTAAGTAAGAGCAAGGTTAATAGTTTATGAACAAAAAATTAGGATAAGCCTAAGAAATAGGGTTATAACCATAATGATTTGTTTTATTAGTTTTGTCGTGAAGACATTTCTCTACGGTTACACACTAATCCATTGAATTTCCATAAAAGGTCAACAGTGTTCACTGATGAAAGCTCAGGAACAATTTAATCCTTATTGTATTAGAAGTCGTTTTGTGTTTAAAGGGGGTAAGACAGGATATATATAATTCACCTCCTCGTCCGTGATAACTGGTCCCTCTTCCGCCATTCTTATCACTTGGTAGGAATTGTTTCCTAGGTTCTTATAAGGTGTAAATTACAGCATGTTACGTTAACTAAATTCATTCGTATCATGTTCAACTGTCCAAAATATTTTAGGACACTCAAGAAAATTAGAAGTAAGTTGTCAAAATTAATACTTTAAATATCTAGATGGCTGATTTGTTTTAGTGCTCGCCTAATAAAACACATAATAAATAAACACAAAGTCACCAAGTCGATCATGAGACAAGTTAGAAGCGTTTTATGGTTCATAACTGAACCTAGTTTTTGGTTATCAAGCTCTTAATAAACGGTCTTAGCTAAAGAAACATTAATCTTAATCATGAAAATATAACGGAACACGTCTTCTTACACCTTTTGTTATATTTATACTTAACTCGTAAGCATAAATGTACATGCAACATGTTACAATAGCGATCATTTTTTGGTCTCACTTTTCATCTTTAGTCCAAATCGAAGACTTTAATCTTAGTCAAAAATGCTGTGCAAATCAACTGGCTCCGTTCTACATCCTTATAAATATATAATACGTGAAGGCGATTTCTTGAAAACACTACTCCTCCGTTAATAATGGACGGATTTTTACAAACGACGTGTCAAAATAAAGTATTTTTTGTGTAGACGCCCCCTTTCACCAATTCATGTAATAAAAATCCTCGGGCTTTGCCCCACAGGCCATCAAAGTTGGATTTTCTCCCATAAGATTAACATGGGGGAATTTAAATATTTAATTGGAAACTTTGTCCCCACTAATTTGAGAGAACGGCTGGGCGTAGAAACTTGGTAGAGGTGTCCAAAGAAAGGTCTTGGTCTGTAGATGAGATATCAAAAGAAAAACTAAGCAAAATCCCTTAGGGCTCTGCCCCAGAAGCCTTTAAAGATCCCTCCACAGAGTTGTTTACATTTTGGCCATGTGAATAATACTTTTTAATAAAACAGCTGTTCATTTTTAAATTGTATTTCAAACCACACATATTTATTGGGTTACTGAATTGTACCAAATAAGTATTTGCAATGCTATTTTCTGATTTTAAAATTAATTTTCCTCTTTATCATGTCATGTTTTGCAATATAACGTTCTATTACGAAATCAGTGGAAAATCCTTTGATCACAGAAATTCTTAAATTATTTCTTATTGAACTATCTTTTATCTATTGTACGGGTTGGTGTCTGCCTTTTTCACCACTTTTGCCTAAATTTTATCATATTATTCTACACATATCAAATATTCATGTAGAAATATCTGCTCCTATCGTGTCTAATAAAATCCAAACATAGAAACATTGCCTAAAATGGTACCCATCTTGACAAATTATTTGCACCTGCCTATATTACGGACTTTGGCGCACTGGGTTGGTAACATTATTGAAAATAACACGACATTTTGGCTGTAAAATATGGTACAAAGAGAAAATACTATTTTAGCAGCTACTGTCATGACAGAAAGGTCATATTCCTTTTAAACTAGACCTCATAATCCTTTATAAGATACGTTGATTTACAATATGTAAACGTCAATATATATGCAACAGCCAATTTACAGTATTTTTTCTTTTTGGAAATGTCCCATTGCTATGTCATTTGCATTATTTGTTGCCAATGAAGCCGCAAGACCATATAAACTAGGAGGTCCCTAACAGTTTAAGAATAAAAGCCAACTTCACTTCAAGTATTCCACTACACCTATCATTCCGTAGAGAGATTATATTGACAACTTTATGTTATTGATAAGGCTGAGACAACTAACTGACATCCCCCATGTCAAGGAATTCCAGCTTTAACAGTAACCATACAATAAATTTCTCATAACTATGCTAGAGGGTTCATTCATTGGCACAGAAGTACGATATGAACTGACGCGACGTGACGAAGGAAAAATCAAACTTACACTGTAACGGACATACCTCCCTTTGAAGTTAGAACATTTCTTCCCAAAAAATATTTTCATTCCAAATCAAATCATATTACACTGATGAAATCACAGAAGTGTTTAACTACAAAAGACCCACCAATACGATTTAAATACTATTTAAAGGTTCTTCCAAAGGAAGAGATATCATATAACATACTAATAATAACTCCGATGAGTCAAATGACGTACGGTATGGGAAATATTTTAATCATTGAATGATCAACCAAATTTGGCAACTAACACAATTAAAATCATTATTGTTTTCACACTTACTACCCTTTAAACAATGCTAAATGCTCAAAATATGTATATTTCACCCAATTTATCGCAGTTAGATGAATTAACGTAAGCCTTGAAAGTAACCGTCGATTTCGACGGGTTTCCCCTAGTAATATTATAATATATTCAGGTTAAAATACATGTATTTAATACATATTAAACAGTGATAAGCACGACCAAACAAGATGTGGGATATAATTGAGTTAGTTACAGTCTGTTAGACGTACAGCTATGTCAGATATTGGATTACTGGTGTAGAGGTAGATGCGGGTGAAGTACCTCCACCTCAGGCTATTGAAACGTCTACAACATACTCGATAGGATCACCGGATTTTCAAGTAAGATGGAGGAAACAAGTAACGACTTTTTTAAATGTGTCATGGATAATTCCTCACTAAAAGAGAGAGGAAACACATTAACACATTGTCTCTAACCATAATAGTCAATTGTTAGTTTTTTACCAATAACCTTAAACGCACCTCCTTAAATAATCATAAATGTATATGAATGATAATGTTACTGATTTTGGCACTGCTTTATACAGTTATATCTAACGGGGTTATTTAAAATAGTATACACAATTCCTATATTATAACGGAAAGTCGTGAAGGACGCAACGAAAACTACAGATAATTCGTAATTCCAATTTAACTGTAGGGATTCAATATAACGAGATACGTTAAGATAAAAATAACGTGTATTTTACCTGTTAACAAATTCAAAATATTTAAGTTTGTAGCATTTCCCCAAACCAATAATTCCTTAGTCATCATACCAAGCAATGTTAAATATTTCGTCTGTAGAAAATGCATAAAGCTAAATTCCACCGGCTCTATAGAAAAATGTAAAAATAAAACTACTGGCTTAACTTGTCTAATGACAATAGTGATTAGAAATAACGTTTTAAATTGTTTAGCCTAACTCTTGAAAGTCAAATGTTTAAAAATTGCTTAAATAATACATTGTTACATGTTTGAATAGTTTGTATTATTACTGCAATTTTGTAAATTGTGTCTTCGACTATTTACATAAATCTACATTTCGATCTCTTGTGAAAGTTGTATCAAGTTTTTTAATGAAAATTTCCACAGTTCAATTAGGCTATCGATAGAACTCGTTGAAGTCAATACTGAATTCTGTAGAATACACCAATATCTTTACCAAACTAAGCTGAATCAAACCATAACAGTAGACTGTAATAAATCATAGCATATTTTACGCCACGTAACATAATGTATTGCAAAATAAGACCGAAAATAGAATATCACACAGTGGCACTATTATACTGGTGGTTCATTCAACTATATTTTTTTACAACAAATTGCCAACGATCTCCATGTAGATAGGATGTCTATTCAGTATTCAAAGTCTAGTATGGTAAGTGTCATATTTAAAATTTAATTTTAAATAAAAATGGTTTAACATTGCTTCAATTTGTCAGCCTTTTTGTTTAATTAGTCAGTTTTCTTTATCCAAAATGCCTCTCAAAGAGTTCCTCTACATCTTTAATACACGTTTGTGTCAATGTACATTATACTATATCGGTAGGCTATGTCGAACTATTTACAAGGAGGCAACAATTAACTACAATTCATTAAACAATCGATAAATATTTTTGATACATGGAACCGAAATTTACAACTGAGTTGACAACAGCTGACCTTTACTCCATAAGGGCTAAAAACGATTTTTACTCCCTAGAGAGGAAAAATTCTACTTTGGGACCCGCAACGCATGAATTGAAAACGGCTGTTTTTGCTACAGTATGAAGAAAAACTAGTTCATTAAGATCATTCAAACCTCTTGTCCATGTGATAAAATACAGTTTGGATCCCACAATGTATAAGGGTTTAAGTTTATGCTATGAACAACTTTACCTCTTTATACCATACGTGACAGATTACAAATGCAGTAAGACAAATTGAACAATTTTACATCGAGTGAAATTTGGTAAAGTATTTTAAAGATTTTCAAGGAGCTTTGGATTTTAAGACTGCCAGGGGGTGGAGGGTTTTAGGAGAATTGGATTAGGTTAGGAAAATTGTATAGTAAGTATGCTGATTAACCGATCGACCATGATGATTGTCAGTTATCAAAAATTTTAACTATTCTGTATTTAACATCCCTAAAATTGTAATAACTATAATTTGTTTCTAAAAACCGGACTTAACAGTATCCAGAAGGTTTAAAAGCATGATTTAAAAGTGAAAATAAAAAAATGTTCAAAAATAACTTTTAAAATATTAACTTCGTCAATCACTTTTGCAGTAACATTACAGTAAATTTGGTCTAACAAGATGTTTCCTGAATATAATGTTAATGGAAAAAATACAAAAAATAATATGCCTACACATTAAAATAAACTCCAACATTTGAAACTTTCTCGCCGGTTCCATTACTGTAAATAGGATTACTGCTACGCCGGAATAACCGTAATTGAAATATTTTTCATCTAGACTTGCTTCTAATATTCATTTACGGATCATCAAGTCATCTCTTCCCAACTAGTTCCTAGCTATTACTAGATACTACCATATATTATATTATTTTTTTCAAGTCACTATAATAAATAAAACATTTGAAATTATGATGACTTTAGTTTGAGTTAATTAGTAAAAAAAATTAAAACTGTGTCCCAATTTCCCTAGATATCATGGCTCAAACTTTAATATAAATATAATAAATGACTTCATGGTAAACAAAGTGTTTTTTGTCAATACTACTATACGTATGTAATATAATACATCCTTTATCACAGTTTGATACGTCCAGTCAAATACTGTGCACATTACATACGATGGAAATTATGTTACAACGGCTATCAAATTCGACCAATTGCAACGGTCAACATCTGAACACTCGGAGGCTTAGCAAACTTGGGAATTTCTGGTGTTGTTACATCAGAAATAAAAAATATTTCCTTATTATACTCAGAATTATATTTTCGGTAACCCACCATTGGAGTACCTGATTGATCATTTCAACATTGTAATTTGCAAATAGTGTTAAAAATGAATTCTAATTGGAGTTTCTTTAGTAAACACTCAATGCAGTTTTGGTTCAATTAGTCAGCTCAGAAAGAAACATAAATTAATTGATCAACTAATTGGCATTTCGTCTATTCAAGAATATAATTTATTTTATTTTAGGGACATATTGTTTGATTATCTATTGAGAAGTAAACTTGTCTTAGATCAATTTAAATGCTAAACAAATAGTTGCAGTCTAAGACGAAAGGAATTTTGTTTTATAATATAATAGTTTTGTTTATTGACTTTTGTTGTTTATTTGTAAAATACCATGTTACGTAGTTAGTCCTGAAAAACAGTTCTAGACGGAGAATTATTTTATAACAGTTAAATATGTTTTTTAATACAATTAAATTCCAATAATGCGACAACTATGGGACTGGTGCTGTATTAGATTACCAACAACTGCGGATAACCAAATGCAGCAATAATACTTTTAACATATAAGGAACGTGTACTTATGGTGACTTAAAAATGTATTCTTCGATTTTCACGAGTTTGAATAATCTCAAACTCAAGTTGGTTTAATCAATACAAGAGTTAAACCAAAATTCAATAACTTCACAGACAATAGTCAATGACAATTAATCACTTTATCATGACAACTAATTGTGCTTTTGAAAACGAGTGCGTCTTACTACCAAGTGATTGATTATCCAAAACCATTCAAAGGCTACTTTTCAAATAGTATGTCTCAAATGTAAAACCGCTTTATTACGGTTTTATTAAAAGTGAAAACGTATACGGCCATTTAAAAATTAAAGGGATTATAAGGAAATATAATGCAAGAGACAATTTTATACCTTCACTAGCTGTTACCCACAGGCTTCACCCCGTTTGACTTCATAAGTATTAATAAAACTATTGATTGGTTAAGTTAATCTGAAATTAACAAAATACAGTAAAACAAACAAATAATCACACCTGATTTTAATAAGGTAAAATCTTTATTTGATGTCATAATTGAAAGAATAACAATCAAATAAGTATAGCTGAGGTATTTTTTACATTAGGTATATGGAAAGTTCCCTTTGGAAAGGAATTACGACCTTAAAGGGCAATTTATGAAATAATGGATAGTTTTGCGCAAGGTTTCTCGTCATGACGAACATTTTAAGTATATGGTTTATGGGGATGTGACATGTAGTTTGCTCAAAAGTTCATGGGTACTTATGGCTTTATATATAGACAAGTGATCTCGTTCGCATGGCTCAATCACGTCCTGGATGAAGTTCATTCGCTACGCTCACTCACCTTTAGGTTGGAGCTCGTTCGCTCCGCTCACTTGCCTTCAGGTTAGCTCGCTCGCTACGCTAACTCGCTTCCAGGTTGAAGTTCGTTCGCTACGCTCACTTACCTTTTGGTTGCAAATTGGCTGTAGTCATAAATTTAAAAAAAATACCCCCGCCGCAGCAAACCTGCCGACTAAGCGAATTTCAATTTGTCTTAATTGATTTTCAATTAAATATATTTTAATAACATTAGGTTTAACCAGTACCTAGGTTTGCTGCAACAAGAAAACTAATAAATTGTGTTTTTTTGTAAAATATTGATAGCTTAGTACAAAATAAATAAATTTGATCAAAATACAAAATATATCCATAAACAAGCAAACTACAACATTTGACAATATTCTCCATAAGAATAACATGGGAATTTCAAATTTTTTAATTTTCTCCGTTACTATTAACCGAACAAAAATACTTTTATATACTAAATTAATTGTTTTTTTAAGCTCTTTAAAAAGGGTCTAAAGAGAAATTGGGAAATTTTGTGTTTTGAGGGTCAAAAGTGAGAAAAACCAATTTTTACCCCATAAAACCCCCCGTAAAGCCCCGTTCCCATGGTCCGATCATGCTGGTTCGCGAACTCATTCAAGTTTATCCCGCTTTACACCTTTAAACCAAATTTCATCAAAATCGGACAAAAATTACTCAAGTTATCGTGTTCACGGACGTATATATATGTATATAAGTCTATATATATATATACATGTATAAAAATTTGAACGAATGGTGTTTTTGGCCTCTGGGAACATCAAAATGAAAAAGTAAATCGGTCTAGGTCTTACCGTGCCACCTACGGTAATAGCTACTTCCCTATAGGGAAATTCGCTAATAATAGTGCTGCACCCTGTTGGTAATCCTTGTAACTTTAATGCTATTGAACATCATAGACCAGAACCAACTCGTTTAATTGACACAGCTGTTAAGAAATTCCTTTTAAATATGAAAAATCATAAGGTTAACATGGGAAACTCCAGAGCCACTGGGGCGGAGCCCGAAAGCCCGATCAGAATAAAAACTACTTAGTTTTCCTATTTAATGCTCAAAGAATCGGTGTACCGAATTTCAGCCTCCTAGGTAAATGGGAAGTGGAAGAATTAGTGATGAGTGAGTGAGTGAGGGAGTGAGTCAGTCAGTGAGGGCTTTGCCTTTTATATATTTAGCTATTTTGTGATTGAACAAATGCCAAACTCAGCAGACTTGGGCAGGACGGTCGTTACAGGGACAAATACAACAATTTGTTTCTCCCAGCTGATGCAGACACAGATGATTCGTCAAAAGTTTATTTCTTGACTTTCAAAACCATTTGACTCAAAATCAGTTGATTATTAATTGTTGCAGACTGTTATGCAGCATTTTTAAGTACCATAGATATAACCATTTACATACAACACTTATTGTATAACCATTTTTAATCGCATGGAATCGTGTGCATTTTTTATTCTGAAATAGGGATCATGATCATATGAATCAGTTACAATTAATTTTTTATTTAGATTGTATATAACCTAAAGTAACTATTTTCGCTTCGCCACAATCTCGAGTATAAGGACTGAGGTCGAGATTTGAGTGAACATCGTCACAACACTCATAGTTTGTATAATGAATTTAATTTCTAGTCATAATGCACCATTATGTAAGCTAAGTAACTCACATAAGAACATCTTTGTAAATTAGCTACAGATATTATCCCGTATAGGCGTTAACGTTATTTAGACGCATATTGAATTAAATAACAAATAAATAAGCTCAACTTGTTTTATGAACATTTCAAATAACAATGGATAATGTATGTCCTAATGGGATACATACTGCAGTATATATGCAAAGCAACCCGCCGAAAACATAAATCTTTAAAATACGTGTATAATGGTAGAGTCAAATAATTTTGTTATTATAAAACGTGATTTAGGTTCTGAATAACTTTTAATAACTCAATAACTCGAAATAAAAGAATGTAGCTTGTTGTTCTATTACTAAATTGGAATAAATACAAGGTTAATATAAATAATTGAAATAATTAACGTTTTGCTGTTTTTTTTTATAAATTTCCTATGGACAGGATAGAGTAAACTTTCCTAATCTGGACCACATTATACGTATAGTGCAGCATATGATTAATCCACAAAGTTATTTGTTTAACTTTGTTTGCGTAGTTCTCCAACTTCGAGACTAGCTGAGGCATAAAATTTGGTATACTCACTATTGAATAAAAAAAATTGAATATAAAATATCTATCATATTGATTTTAGGAAAGGGTTACAACTAAAATCTCTTTAAGTTCAAATTTTGTTCCTATGGACAGAAAATCTTTTGCATTTTTATTTATACTAAATATTTCGTAAAGCATAGTTTTCAAAATGAAAGATATTTGAGACGTTGTTTTACCTGAGTTGGAAAAGTTGTAAGCTCCACTAAAAACGCTATCACAAATATCAATATGTTCTCAAACAATGAGGGATTGTTATAAAAGCAGATCTGATTTCTTCGAGATGTATCTGCTTTCCAAGAGACGATTTCTGAGAAAATGTTCAAGTGAGTATAACAAGAATCGAAAATTGGTCTTTCATTCACTGAAGTAAAGGAGGAGATTCGTTGATATATTACTATTTTTCAATGGTTATACATTCAACCGGAAAGTCAGAAGAAAAGAGATTTATAAATAAATCCATATCTCGAATAAATTACGTAACTGTCCCGAATCCTATTCTAATAACACTAACGTTTTGGACAGTTCTTTACAAGCAATAAAAACATAATACTTTCAGGCCTGTAACATAATTTGTTTAAAATCTATATTCACTGCATTGATTGTTACGGTTTGTTAAATAAATAAATAAAAAATAAAAACCCAAGAATAAGGTATACTTACATAAGAATAATGCCTACTAGTATCCAGATTCATAAAGTTTAACAGTTACCTCTCATTTACCTGCTAAACTGATCACTTTTCGTATTTAAAGCTGAATGATGCAGTTTATGCGGAGCAGAGTGTGATGATCTGTGTAGCTTGGTTACTGATTGATCAGCTGTTTCCTTAGTCAGGATCATTGTTAAAGCAAAATGATAAAGAACACCTGTAGTTTTGAACTAAGAAAAGTCACTCGCTTTTCTCAGGTTCGAACTCGCACTCCGTTCTTTTGATCGTAAGTGACATCAAGAAAGGCAATACGCACGAACTTGACACTAGCATAGTACTTATAGTTAAGCTACAGGCTTGCATTAAGGCGGGGACTTACAACACTTAAAATATTTATAGATGAATGTAATGTAAATAGTTTAAACATAAATTTATCCAAAGATGTAAAAAAGAGGTGAAACTTGGCATACTAAATATTTTGGAAACCAGACTGTAAACCAAGATATTTTAACGACTGTAACAAACAAGATGGTGGACGACTGTAACTGTTCATGCCCTTTATCGTAGTCTTCTACCACGAAAGTCAAATTTTGGAGCTTTTAAATGAGATTGGGATTTTAAAAAAGAAACTCAAACTTTTACGAATATAAAACGGATGATAAAAATAATGATATGAAACAGGCCACCCATTAATAGCGAGTAAAAGAAAATACATTAAATGCGAGATGTTGGACGATAATTTTATCTTCTTAGATATATTAATTTTTATCTTCTTGAATGTAACTGTATCAAGCCCCCCATTTTTTTATTCTAGACCATGTTGGAAAATGTGAGTCTGTTGTGAGAAATATGGACTGGTTTAAAATCTGGAAATGTTGTAATACTTACACAAAAGATATGTAAATAAAGCATAGTTTCATCTATTTCAATCCATATCAAGCTCGCCACTCAACATTCTAAATCTATTTACACTTTTCAAAGAGGTTAAAATGGTCCTTAATACGGAATGGAATTTTATAACGCTAATGCATAAGCACTACAACAATGCGTATGAATGTACTAATACGATATGAGCAAGATAATACGATATTGTAGGTATGATATGATATTAAAATAGTTTTATCCTTCGTACAACATAAGTCACATCCAACCTATTTGCAAACTTTCGTAGTTATCTTGAACGAATTTCACATACGTAAATTTCAAATTAGCCTAAATACTTATATTTAAAATGACAGTGTTTTCTGTAAAGGAAAAAACCTTAGGAGTAGTTTAAAATAATTAGACTATTGTCTACCATCTTGTTAATAGCACCTCCAATTAGTTAGTTGCCTAATGTCAAAGTTATCTGGGTCCGTAACCAGTTTTACTTAGGATGGTCCCATGGACCAGTGACCGACAGATATTTACCCGGGCCATGATTTGACAATGGTTGGAGAATCAATCGTCATATACAGATAACCTGTAAATTAATACCGAACGTATATTCAAAGACACGTTATTTTGGATTTAGATAATCTTAAATTGAAATACAGTCAAGAATATATTTCCTAGTTGCAACAGTGAAAGGTAAAAATTTACTAATTCTAAGAATTATGAACGCCATTACGGCATATACCAATATTTTATCGGTAAAATAAAATAATGAAAGAACCATGACATAGTTTTGAATATAAAATAAAATTGTAAAATGATGTTTGACAAAAAAAGAAATAAATGTTAATTTTAGTCTATTTTCAAACATTTACCATGCAGCTTCAAATTGTTAAAACAAAGAAATTATAATTGAAAATTTTAATTGTTATTTTTATTAATCCTAGCTACTATCATTGAAAAAATGTGGCTAAGTACAAACGTATGATTCTACATTTAACCAGACGCAAAGGTGATGTTGTTGATTCAATGGTTTAGTAAAAATTTGATATCTCTACATGCATATAAATTGTTTAGTCATAAATAATTTTCATGGCTATGTTGGCAACACCTTGATCTATACTACGATACTTCATAGATGTAATGGCAATGATCCATCTGTTTAATGACATGTAAACATCATACAGACCTCACATTTACATTTTTTGTAATGCATGGTAACTGATAATGTGAGTTTGGAAATGATTTATAATAATAAGACAAGAAAAACAAACATAACAAAACATGCATAAAATAATTTCCTTTAAGTATTTACAACTATTGATTAGGTGTTTCAGTGTATTGTAAATTATAAAAGTTTCTTATTGAACTTACAAACTTTTTTGATTCCATAATATTATTAACTGAATGGTGCAAATAGTCATTTAATACTACTGTAAATAATTTAATTATCATCCTACTATAAAGTCTTTACCCTGATTTTTAGTGCGTTACAAATTGGTGACTTTCTAGCGCCCTAAACATTTTCATTAAAAAAATCTTCCCTTTTTTCCTCGCAGAGTATGTTTTATAAGCTATATTTTGCTCTCATGTTATAACGCGAAAGGAAAAACAATAGATAGGAAATCGGGTGTTACATTAGAAAATGATTGTTGGCAAAAATATTATATAACTAATCAACAATAAAAACTCTCTCTGTATTAAGTGGTCAGAAACATACAAATTTTCATTACAATCACATATTATGTATAAACGAGTATGTTAAAGTATAACAATATGTTAGTGAGCGTGAGATAATATGATACATTGATACAATACGATACAGGGTGCATTTAGAGAAAGATTTACCACACACATATTTTATGGACTAAAAGAGTATCATCATTTGTTACATAATCATTTTTCATGTTCTCAATGAAATTGTTACAATATTGTTTCGATTAACGTTTCACGTAATTTCCTTCTTTCTATCGAGGACAACAATTAAATATTTCTCTTATAATCAGAACTATTTGAACAATAACAGTGGCCTTTCTCAAGTATTTCATACAATGTGAAGCAATATCTTATATAAATGACGTCACATCACGGTTCTATTGTGTTTTGTCCGGCTTTTTATTCGGTTGGCTAGTCTTAACCGGATATAAGAGCGAATCTTAGATGTCAGCCTTTTGTTATAAAAATGTTAGTTTTCCATTTAGGGTTTAAGTAGGTTTAAAAATATATTTTAAACTACAACACTCCTATCCCGTTTTTGTAAGTAAAAATTTACAAAAATACATTAATAACATAGACTGTTTCATATTTACATAGCCTACTTACGTAATACTTAGGTAATCCTACTGGTAAGACTATGTCATAGTCATCTACGTCACGGTGTATGATTGTTCTAACTACGCCAATTCAGGTAACCACGCATGCGTTTCCACTTATTCTTATATGATTCAATGTTGCCTTATCTTATATATAAATATTTTCCAATTCAACGCTAGCCTTACCTTTCTAATGTTCAACTTATGTCATTTAAGTTAACGATAATTATTTTGTTTACCCGATGGATTCGTAACCTTATCCAATATTATGCTTTGATTTATTGCAAAGAATTAAAATAAACTAAAAGGGCAGTGTTAACATATCTAGTACTTTAAGGATCTATCCGCGATGATCTCAATATTGGGCTTTAGCAATGCTGTAATTATAAAAATATTTTTATTAAAAAATCAACTGACTCTCATAATGTTATTCTTAAACAGAAATAAGCTTGAGATTGCCCTTTTCAATACGTCAAAATATACGTGTATTTAACTTAGAAAAATAAACACATTTTAGAATAATATTTAGACAAAAAGGCAATTGTTATTTTATGTCATTTGCCCGTCATTTATTGTTTTACCGTGATATTCAACATGGTGACGACACATAAGGGAATAAAGTAGGTATTAAACTTACCAACTGTAGAAATCAGTTCCATTGATTACAGTATAAAAAAAACGTTAATTTTACCACATACTTTGATGGACGACATTTATCTTTGGTTTGGTTCTATCAGCTGCATGGCAGAACTAAAGTTAGCAACTTAATGGAATCTAGTTGCTTTGCTCGTGCTTCGCAACAGGGCCAGAGTGCTTTTTGTGTTTTGTAAATCTACTGTTACAATATGCCTCCAATTATATATAGTGGCATATAGCAATCGTATTAATTGTTTACTTTGAAATTTACACCAAGCTCTTTTTCTGGCAAACATCTCTATTTTAACACCCAATCAAAACACAATTGGTGTTGAAAAGATCGAAAAATGATTTGAATTGTATATTAACAACCACTAGTGCTCCAGCCAGTGGCACTGCTGATACGATTCCCAAAATTACACTTAACTCAATTCAATGGGTAATGCCACACGTGATACCATCAGATGGAGAGAAGTTACAATTACAAAAGATGTTATTGCAAAATAAAAATTTGCAAATTGCATTTAGAAGTTTAGAGCTGCATGAACTTCCATCATATCCCAATACTACAAGACATACATGGTCAGTAAAGACATCTTCAAGTTTGGAGAAGCCTAGGTATATTATATTTGGTTTCCAAACAGCTAGGGATAATAGTGCACGAAAAAGAACTGATGAATTTGATCACTGTAAATTAAAAAATCTCAAAGTATTTCTAAACTCTGAATATTATCCTTATAGTGATTTAAATCTCGACTTTGAAAATGGAGATGTCTCTAAAGCTTATGAGATGTTTATGAGGTTTAGAGAGACTTACTATAATACTATCCCAGATCCTATGATTAGTAGAGCTGAGTTTATGAAGAAATATCCACTAATTGTAATAGACTGTTCTAGACAGAACGAAACAGTGAAGGAAGGAATTGTTGATATTAAATTAGAGATTGAAACTGCAGAAAATGTGCCAGCAAATATATCTGCATATTGTTTGATAATACATGATAAAGTGTTTGAGTACAATCCTTTGTCAAATGAGATAAATAAAATGTAAATAAAAGATGAAAAACATTCAACAAGAATTGGTTGACTCTGCAAATCAAATACGAGAGAAATATAGAGCTTTAAAACGTGGCAAGTTTCTAGAGGTTGAAGAGAGGTTCCAAACATTCCAACCTTTAATAGAGCCATTACAAGAATTAAAAAAAATCACATCTATTGGTAAAACAGAGAGGCCTCAAATGGAGATACTCCCAATGACTCCATCTAGAATATCAATGATACCAAGATTGCAACCATTACAGCAATCCACTCCACAGAAATTAGATTTTGGTCTTTTAGCATCAGACTATTTAGGAAATTACCTCAGTAAAAGTAGTATGACAGACACTACATATGGTATTAGACGAGAAGCAAATAAATTTTTTATTGGAAATAAGGAAGTTGATATTGCCAATGATGATGTTACAGTTGCAAATAAAACCTACAAGGGGACAAAAGGTTTATGGGAATTGTTAACTTTAAAAGAACCTGAGAACTATACTCAGGCTGATTTGCAAAATTATAAAGAGATTTTGGAAGCTACAAATGGACATTTAAAGAGTTACAAAGATGGTGCACCAATTTCAAGTAATAGACATACTAAATATCTTAATATAATTAAACCTCTATTTAAATCTGTTGGTGAAGGTTTGAGACAAGTGACTGGTAATAAAATAGACTATATTTATTGGGATGATCCTAATGAGCTTGTAGATAGGTTAAGACTTCTTTGGCTAAGTCGCCAAGCTGGTAACTCAGGATTGGATAATGAAATAGATTCCATTATTGAGGAATTGAGAGAAAGTGGAATTATTTATTAAATAAAAATATGTTTATAGACAAATTTTATCGTTTATATAATCCATATAATAAGCCTGCAGAACCCAGGGCTAGTAGTAAACCTACTTCAAATTTACAAGACGATAGTTGGAATGGTTTAAACCATAAAATTGGTAATGTTAAAGATGGGGAGTTTGTAGATGATGTATCAACTTTGGGACAGACATTAACTAGAAAAGGTGATGTCTTTTTACAAGGTAAAACTAAATATGAGTTTTTAGAATCTAAGAATAAAAATTGGAATGCTAAAAAACAGAAAATTACTAATGTGGAAAAGGGTGAAAGTTTAGATGATGTGCCCACTTTACAACAGACTTTAATACGAATAGATGGTGGTACATTTGTACAAGACAATAATAATTATGAATTTTTAGAATCAGAAAATGGTGTTTGGAATGCTAAGAAACGGAAAATTACTAATGTAGAAAAGGGTGAAAGTTTAGATGATGTGCCCACTTTACGACAGACTTTAATACGAAAAGAAGATGGTAAATTTATACAAGATGATAACAATTATGAATTTTTAGAATCAGAGAATGGTGTTTGGAATGCTAAGAAACAGAAACTTAGCAATTTGATGGAAGGTACAGATAGTAAAGATGCTGTGAATGTTTCACAAGTTCCAAAAATGGAAGCAGGCTATTGGAGTTTTTATAATAAAAGGTTAGTACGTGTTAAACCTGCCATTGATGAAACTGACTGTGTTATAAAAGAACAGACTATAACTTTTGATAAAAAAGAAAAATGTTGGGATGCCAAAAAACAATTTATAAGGAATCTACCAGAGGGGGAACATTCAGATGATATTTGTCTAATGTCACAAGCTATGCATTACGATGGATCAAAATTTGTATATGGAGAAAAAATTTTTAATTTGATGGAATATAATCCTGATTTATTAGTTGCTGACCCCACATCTTTGAGTGGATTTAAGTATATAGATAATAGACCATATATACCAGAAAACTATGTATTTAAAAGAATGGAAGATAATCTATTGATTGGGGCTAATGGTGATGTATTTAGAGTTACAGGAAAGGATGATGTTATAAAAAATGAATGAAATTGCATACGAACTTCATAAGCCTGCAAGAAAGAATTTCATTAGAAGGTCTTTTAAAGTATTGGGTATAAACGAAACCATACAAATAGATTTAATTGATATGTAAAACTATGCTAGAGAAAATTCTGGCAATAAATATATTTTAACTTTAATAGATACATTTTCTAAAAAAGCTTATGCTGCTCCACTAAAGAATAAGACAGGGTTAGTGGTTACAGAAGCCATTAAAACCATTCTACCAAAGGGGGTTAAAAACATTCAATCTGACAATGGAAAAGAATTTTTTAATCAATATTTTAGCAAACTAATGAAAAAATTAAATATTAATCACTATCACACATTTTCTACAACTAAGGCTGCAATTGTAGAGAGGTTTCAGAGAACTTTAAAGAATTGGTTATATAGGGAATTCATAAATAATAATAATTCATAATACAGGGGAGTTATAAATGGTTGGATTTACTTCCAAAGTTAATTCGAAAATATAATAATAAGGTGCATAGATCTATAGGAATGAAGCCTAACCAAGTGAGTATTAAGAATAGTAAATATGTGCATGAGAGGTTGACTTCTAAAGTAGTACAAGTTAAAAAGCCAAGATATAAGGTAGGTGATAGCGTGAGAATTTCCAAGTATAAACATGTTTTTAGTAAAGGTTATACTCCGAATTGGACAGGGGAACTATTTACTATAGTAGAAGTAAAGAATACAAAGCCTGTGACTTATATCTTGAAAGATGAAAATGGCGTTATAATCAGGGGAGGCTTCTATACAGAGGAGTTGTTAAAGACCAAGTATAAGGACATGTATTTAGTAGAGAAGGTAATTAGGAGAAAGGGTGATTCGTTGTATGTCAAATGGCTTGGGTTCCCAAGTAGCCAGAACTCATGGATTTCCACTAAGGATGTCCAAAGGAGCACGCCGTGAGTTGGGAGCATGCCCACGCCATGAGCCGGGAGCGCGCCCGAGTTCGCGTACAAACCTCGCACTGTCAAGTTGATGATTTTGTGAATGGATGTGGATTTGAAATAGTAATGAAGTTGTACAATGGTATTGAACATTTATATAGGCTTGTATAGGCAAAGATCAGGGTCTTAAAAAAAGTGGCCAAAAATAATCCCCATAAGAATAACATGGAAAAAATGTGCCCCAAGTGGGGTCATATTCTCCTATTGTCACTACTCTACATTTACACTTGTAAGGGTCAATAAATATAAGAAATAGCTTTTTTAGCTTAATATAGAATATATTTATAGGGAATAAGTAAGAAATAAGGTTTGACAATTATATAGGGATATTTAGGCAAAGATCAGGATTTTTGGTTTTAGTGGCCAAAAAATGATCCCCATGTTTTTCCCATAAGAATAACATGGGATCAGGATTTTTTGGTTTTAGTGGCCAAAAAATGATCCCATGTTATTTCTTATGGGAAAACGTGCCCCAAGTGGGGTCATATTCTCCTATTGTCACTACTCACAGGTATTACCGGGAGATTCCTGGGATTTAGTGGGTAAAGCGCAAGCTCAGGTCAGGTACCTACTCCCGAGAAACCTACCCTTTACACCACATAATAGGGGCAGCCCAGGCCGAGTCACGGGCAGCGCAGGCCGAAAGTCAGGGGAACTATTTCCCCTTTACAATTTCATTGCAGAAATCAGCCCACACAATTTCATTACAATTTCAACTTACATATTACTGTTTCCCTGGCTGAAAGTTTACAAATATATAGCTACCGCCATAGTTATGAATATTTTGTGAATATTTCCGCTTCAAAACCAATCGGGGATTCATCATCATTGACTTTCACATTTCTGTTTTGGAACTTTAAAAAGTAAATATTTATTGTTCTCCATGGCTGCAATGAAAAAACTCACAATATTTACGTTTGCTTTGACATTCTATGTAAACAAGCAGAGCTGACAAATGCATGCACTGTCAATTTCACGGAGCTGAAATCACATAAAATATAGCATTTTTCACAACCATGTGGTAGGTTTATTTATTTTAGAGATTAATTATAAGACATAGGTAATGCTTTATAACAGTTGCTAAATCAATCTATGTTCCGTCCCCAAGTTTTCAATGTTTAGCTTTTTTTAAGTTATTTATTAATGGATATTTTTGTAAAAAAGTAGTTAAATTATAATCATCACATTTTTTTATTGTTAAAGAGTTTTTTGTTACAATTTTAAACTACTTAATGCTGCAGCTTTAATCTTGTTTGACATTTACTAATACCTTATTAAAATCCTCGAATACACCCATTAACAGCTCTAATGGTAAACATGTACTAAACTTGCCACCTTTATGGAACTCTTTTAAATTCGTGTCAGAATCAAATGCTACATTTGACAATTTAGTTGTTTTATTGTAAGAGCTCAATATTTTCATAAGACTAGAAATTCCTGGGTTTCTTACAATGCTATTTCTTTACCTGCAACTTCGTATCTAATTTCATCAAATAAGAACGCAAATGCATTATTTATAAAATGACCTTTATCATGATTTTCAATTTCTCCCTTAATATACAGATAACTTCTACATGGCAGAGTTAGCAAATCTTGATTATTAATACATATTCGAATTTCATCAGAATTATTTATTGCCAAAGTATTGTGGGGAACATAGGAGTGATTTGTAATTTTAACCACACTATCGTCGAATTGGGATTTCCCTGTAACGTCTAGAAAATCTTCCATTTTTATTAATAGAAAATTTTAACTTTAGTCCTATTGATTTGAGGAACCTAGCATTTTGTACACTTATAGATAAATTCTTATAAATTCTCATATCTTTTTTATATGACAAGTAATTGTAGTTTCTTCTCCGTTAAAGTCAATTGCCTTGTCGTGCTGATCGGCAAATGTAATACTGACAACATCTAAACTTCTCTTATTTACAGGAAAATATATAATATTTCTTGGAACTTCAATAATTTTGTAGCCAGGAGGAGCTTCTGGATAAAAGCTATGTATGGTGTGTGATTTGTTTCCGTTTAAATAGGACCCGTTTGCAATATTACATTTTACTCTAATCACATTTACATTATTAATGTTTTTTTTATTTGTAGATTCAAACTGAACACCAGGAGTAGAAACACCTTTAAATCCCAATAAAACAGATCCTAAACATGGTTTTGTAAAATCAAATACATGGCTAGAAAGTAATGTTGCTTTCATAGTTTTATTATTAGCTGTAAGGAAAAAGTCAGGGATTTGTTTTTGAATTTCCTTTGCAAGCTCAACCACCTCATATGTCCCTTCAGAAATTTCTATTGTAACTGGAGCTTTGTGGTCATAATAGAAAACATCATCACCTTCTCCAATGGTTAATTTGTTGCCTTTAAGTTGATTTAATTTTGGAATAAGCCCTTTGAATAAAAGTTTAACTTTAGTATTAATTAATGCTTCTCCATTTTTATGTATTATAACTTTAAGTTTACCATCTAATAACTGGTTTAAATCATCAACTAAGATCTCTCCCTTTGGTAATGTTTTTTTCTCTACTTTGTAATATGTTAAAGTATTTAGTGGTTTTTTAACATTAAATATAGAATTATAACTTTGAAAATCTACTAATCCAATTACATAATCATCATTTAATTCTATGGGAGGAAAGAACACTGACTTTAGCTCTGGCTCTGTACCCGAAAATGTTATAGTAAATTAATCTATTTTTATAAACAAAAATTTTTTATGAATGATAAACATAAAATTCCACAAATAGAACTATTTAAATCTTGTATTTGATCAGTTGTATAGAATATTTTATATCCCTCAAAATATTTAATTACTTCTTTTGGAGGTTGGATTCCAAATGGGTCAAAATAAATTACAATATCTTTATTTTTACGATATGCTGTCCAATGTGTGCCAGATGAACTGTCTAAATTAACTATTCCACACTCTTTTACTCTTGGTGTTAGATTTTTTAGCTCGTTTTTTAGGTACACCCCCCTGAAGTGAGGCACGTCTTTTGCGGCCTCTAACAGCTGGTAGTTGTCCATCTTTTTATTAAATTTTAATCCCATTCCCATTTTTGCTTTTGCCTTCATTAAATTTGTCACCGCGTAAGCAGCAGCTCTTTCAGCAAGATTTGCGTCATTCGCTGTTACTCTAGTCCAAGCTAAGTCTGCTAATCTCATGTCTGCTTTGTTCCGAGCAGCAGTATCAGGATTATTCATGTAGAATATGTCATGCTCTTTACAATAAGAGTCTAGTTTATTTTTTGGAGGTACATTTTTAGCTAAATTCTCACGTAAATTCGTTCCAGGTCCACAGTATTGATATGATGGTATGTGAAGTGGAAATGGAAGGTTATTTATAAGAGTATTCAATAACCCTCGACCCCTGTAAGGCTTTAGGAATAAACCTTTGCCCTTTTTACAAGTTTTTTTCTTATCATTTTTTACCATTTTTATTATATAAAAAATGTCTTTTATTCAACAAAAACATAAATTTAAAATAGTACATACTAAGGAAAATATACCAAAGAAGTTGGATCTATTTCCTACCAATATTCGATGTGTTATTTGTGGTCCAAGTGGAAGTGGGAAGACGGTTGTAATTTACAATTTAATTGTAAGAAAGGAAGGATTAAAATTTACAAACTTATATTTAATATCTAAATCTTTAGAACAAGAAAAATATAAAAAAATAATTGAAATATTTAGTTTGTGTGACGAAGTGAAATTACACACGTTTACTGACTGTGAAATCACACCAAATGATGTAAAATCACTGTCAGTTGTTGTACTTGATGATATAAATAGTCCAAATATTACACAATTTTTCTCAATGGGTCGACATAAAAATATTAACTGTTTTTATTTGTGTCAATCTTACAGCAAAGTACACAAACATTTACGTGATAATGTAAATTTCCTGATGATTTAAATTTAAAACATGTATATCACAATCATGTTGGTAATGACTTTTCATTTGACCAATTTAAAAATCTCTGCCACCAATGTTGGGATAAAACGAAATATGGCTTTTTCATAATAGACAAAGAAAGGTCAAAGAATAATCGCAAATATAGATTTATGTTTGACCAATTCTATCAAGAGGATGGTAAGAATAAATAAATAACAGACTTTTTTTAACATTTGCATGTAATTTATATCTACACATACAATTTAGGTTTGATCAATTTTATAATGACCAAGAGCAAGAGTATTCATGTTCATATTTTATAGAGTGGACATTAACATATTAAAATCATGAATTAAACAATAATGTGATTTAGGACCTTCTTGTAATAATAATAAATCTATATGAGTATTACTACTATCTAGCTTGGTTGTTTTTAATGGATATACATTTCTGGTCTTCAACTCCAAATACATTGACACTTATATTATTCTGTCTTTCGAATTTATCTATGTCAGATATTTTTACGGGATATTTTATATTTGTCATATTTAACTGTGTTTCATAGGGTGTATAGTTAGATACTCGTTCAGCATTTTCGTTAAAGTTCCTTGGATATAAAGCTGCTAAAACTGACCAAAGGAAGCATTTATTATCTGTGTTTTTTATATTTAGAACTGCTTTTGTCAACTTAATACTTTTTGGTGTGGGGATATATGACTTTGGAGTTAAGGGCTTATACTTGTAAACATGCAACTGCCAATATTTAGTATGGTCATATATCCATCCACTGCCTTGGGCTTGATATTTATGAATCGATGTGTCAATCTTTAAAAGTGCATTTTCAATTTGAGATTTTAAATCTCGCTTCTCAATAGTTAAGGTAGTAAGGCTTCTAAAATCCGCTATACATTCTTTTTCATTAACTAATTTTCCATTTTGATCCATTGAATATTTTATAAATTTAATTCTCCTTACTAAAGTCCATTTTATTGGGAGAGAACAAGACTTAAGAGTATTTTCAAGGTCAGCTCTAATCGACTCACCAATAAATTTAATCATTGTGTATGGACAATTATTGCAAAAATTTCTATGTCTTCTAAAATGACCAACAACATTTTTCTTACAAAAACTACAACTCTTGTGATTTTGTAATATATGTGATTTTAGAGCCATGTGGCTATCACATATAAAATCACAAACTTCACACAGTTTCACCTTCATTTGATGCATTACCTTATAGTGGCGAATCAGGTTGCTTTTGTTGGAGAGCGACACGGAGCAGTGTTGACATGACGGCTTCATGTTTAGGAATGAGGTCTCGGGCTGATGCCACCTCTATATATAGACTTTTGGAAATTTTCCAATTTTTTTAATTTATAAAATTTTAGAAACTACTTTAACAAATCCAGGACTCGATCAAGAGCTACCACTTGAGACAAGAAGAGAGACCCATAGGAGCAGCATTTCACAGCCCCACCACTAGAGGCAAGAAGCAGGAGCGCGCCGTGAGTTGGGAGCGCGCCCGAGTTCGCGTACAAACCTCGCACTGTCAAGTTGATGATTTTGTGAATGGATGTGGATTTGAAATAGTAATGAAGTTGTACAATGGTATTGAACATTTATATAGGCTTGTATAGGCAAAGATCAGGGTCTTAAAAAAAGTGGCCAAAAATAATCCCCATAAGAATAACATGGGGAAAATGTGCCCCAAGTGGGGTCATATTCTCCTATTGTCACTAATCTACATTTACACTTGTAAGGGTCAATAAATATAAGAAATAGCTTTTTTAGCTTAATATAGAATATATTTATAGGGAATAAGTAAGAAATAAGGTTTGACAATTATATAGGGATATTTAGGCAAAGATCAGGATTTTTGGTTTTAGTGGCCAAAAAATGATCCCCATGTTTTTCCCTTAAGAATAACATGGGATCAGGATTTTTTGGTTTTAGTGGCCAAAAAATGATCCCATGTTATTTCTTATGGGAAAACGTGCCCCAAGTGGGGTCATATTCTCCTATTGTCACTACTCCTGTGGGGTGGTGGACAGGGTCGTCGACACAGGAAACAGGGCAAATAGTATTGGAGCCAACCTTCTAGGAAATACATTACTATTGTATTAGAATACTGCTGTAATCTTTGGCATTAACGACTCAGGAAGTGATGGTGTCTACGGGTGGTGGATATCCGCCCCAAATAAACCTATTTTTGTTTCAAAATTTTAGATTCAAAAATACGCTAATTCTTACTACATATAATAAATCTTTTATGCTTCTTTTAATACTGTATATGATAGTGGTTTTTAGTACTGTATTATGACAAATTTAAATGTAAAATACTTGCAGTTATTTGAACTTAAATTCATTATTTCTTAGGCCGCGAACGCTAAATATGTAACAGATGTTCGTGTACAGTAGTTAAACAATAAAAAATAGTGAATTTCATCACTAGAGGGTACCTATTTAACAGTACTGTATTACGAAACATTTATATGTAAAATACTTGTAGTAATTTGAACTTGAATTCTTTATTTCGTTGGCCGCGAACACTAAATATAAAAGTAACAGATGTTTGTGTAAGGTAGTAAAACAATACAAAATAGTGCATTTCATCACTAGAAGGTGTCTATTTAACTTTACTGTATTACGAAACCTTTAAATGCAAAATACTTGTAGTAATGTTAACTTGAATTCTTAATTTCGTTGGCTGCGTACGCTAAATTTTGGCCGTAAAAGTTTAATTTTGATACTTACTTGTTCTGTGTTATTTCACCTAATAACAACAGTACATTTAATTCCATCCAACATAATTTTTTGTTGGAAATGCACAATGTTGAATTGTGTGTTCCAATTATTAAATTGCAAATTACATTAATTAATTGTTGAATGAAATGCATAGGGGCATTTAATTCCATCCAACTGAATTTTCTGATTTTGTATATAACAAACTGTAAATTTCTTTTATTGATTGTAAATATCTACATCAATAGAAGCCTTTTTGTAGTAATTGATCATTTAAACACTGCAGTTACAAGTTTAATTTTAATATTTTGTTGTACCAATACACCAGACTGTTAATTAAAATATAGGATTATATTTTAAACGCATTTTTATAACATACTTGTCTCTTGTTACATTGGTTTAGTTTTTAATTTCGTATTTTATACTTAGTGTTTATCTGGTTTTTACATAACAAATTGTTATTTACTTTCATTTTGTATTTGCTTGTAAATAGGACACTACCAGAAGTTCTTTTAGGTAAACATTATTTTAAACACTGCAGTTTTTTGTTTACCTTACACCAGACTGTAATTTAATTAAAGTAGGCCTATCATTATTTTTATACTACGTCTCTTGTTTAAATTATCTGAATGAATGTACTACGAATGTACATTCAGCTGTTAAACTACAATTCACACTTTAAACTGAAACAAGAGGTTCTACCCGTGAATTCACGGGTGAACAGAAACCACCATTAAATTAATTTAATCAACTTTGACTTTATATTTCATTTAAAGAGCCCAAGTACGAGAAATTTTCATGTGAAAGGATGTTAAAGGCAGTGGAACCTTCATACCTTACGTCCTAAGGTTGGCCGAGGTTGTACCTGAACACGCAGCTCTCTTTCACGACATCTTTAATACTTTTCAATGAAATTGCGATCTGTTAAAGATCGGTGACAACCTCTTGGAACGAACAACATACATGGTTTGTTAATCTCATAGTCATCATGGTTCGAACACCTTTAGTTACTCACTTGTAACAAACAGCTATAAATAGGTTCACTGTCCATTCACCGCGACTCTTTTAAGAACGTAAAAGTAAATAATAAAATAAGTAAACAAAAATGTAAACAAACAAACTATATTGTCGATTGCATTGGCCAGCTGTTGTTCACTAAATTAATCAAATAATAACTTCCAAAACATGCAAGGCGTAGCCTTTTGAAAATCAGCCTGAGGGGCAGAGCCCTTAGGGAGTTCGTCCATATCAATACTTTTCGGCAAAATCTACACACTCTAAGCTTCATTTTGATATGCCATATGCCTATATTTTTATTTGTTAAATGGCCTGAACCGTTTACATAAAATTTGATTGTATCACTGCAATAATATAATATACTGTTGTATGGATAATATTTTTGTACTATTGAGCGGATGGATTCTTGTAAACAAGCCTTGAAATCATATTAAGTGAGACTAATTCGTCAACGTTTGTGATTTATGAAAGCTATAGTGACAATAGGCGGATGGTGGCCCCACCTTCTGCAGTAGCCTATCTATAAAAGCTATAATGTATATAAAAAACTATAATATCTATAACTAATATTATGATGGTCAATTTATACATATCCACTGTTTTTGTATCTCGAACTGAGGTGACACATATGTCGTCAAATCGTCGTTAAAATTTGTTAAAAACTGTTTAAATATACAACTTTTAGCACGGTGTTTGTAACTAAACTAGCCCAAACTTAGATTTAAATCCATCTAATACCTGCTCTTGCTCTGGAGTGCTCTGGGGCTCAGGTCCTTCTTGGAAGTACCGTACCTAATCATATTCATAGTTTTTGGCCAGCTTGCTGTCATATCACCCCTTCCCTACTTCCCTCTTACCCACAAAATCTTTTCAATTTACCTATAGGGAATCTTTTGGGGACAGCAGACTCAGAGCTACCCACGTTCCCTATTGTTTGTTGCGGAGGGTAAGTTTCTCATAATCACCCCAGGCCGAAAGTCCTACACTCTTTCAGCCAAGTCGGTCCAGAATTTTTAACGCAATTCAATAACTCAGATACTCAGACAAACGCTATCGGTTGTTTATAATATAATAGTGTGAATTTAAAGTTTTTCTTACTGTAGACGTTTACAGAGCAAAGCACGAGCGTTTATAGCCTAGAATGTTTATATGTTGGCCGGATTCATGTTCTACGAATTACAGTTCAGTTGGTTCAGTATGTTATGCATTCATCCGTAACAAACCGATATACAAATACAAACAGAAACTACCGCTATTTTATGCTAGCATTGGTTGTCAGACACATATATTACATATATTACAATATATTACATATATAACACATGTCTTCAATAAACTACACTAAAATTAAAATTTTAGATTATTGTTATACCTTAAATTTAATTTACTGCAGTATACTGTATATTTTAAGCAAAAAAATCGATAAAATCATAGAACAATCAAATAGAATTTTCCTACAGTTACCTGACGAATTGGGCTTTCTTGCACTGAATATAGCACACAAAATAGCTAATTGCTGCATTTACTTACTTTTTCCTACAGTTACCTAACAATGTACATGTTCTCTCACTGATTTGAGAAAGCAAAGTGGCCAATTCGCTCATCAGTGAGACAATGTTAACATTGTCTCACTCTAATTACTTTGTCTCACTCCAGATTTGCAACGTAAAGGCACGAAATAGTGAGCGCGTAACATGCAGGCAACGTCGTATGCGCGCGAAATACGTTGGCAGCACTGGCTGTAAATCAGCTGGTCAGCTGTTGTACTGTTGTATTTGTCACTTCACGTTAAATGTTATATTAAAAGTTCTCTTCTGTGTAAAAATAGGTTATGTTTCTTCACCAATTTTTTTTTTTGTGACTGTAGGAAAAGTATAATGTGCAACTCGAGTTCAAAGTACAATTGTCTCACTCAAGAAACCATTCCTCACTCGCCTTCTCTCGAGTGAGTCAATTGCTCACTTTTCTCACTAGTTGCACAAATAACTATTACCGCACTCCAGTATTCCAGCCAAACAAGGCAAAACAGAATAATTTTATTAGGCACGTAATAAGAGTACGCTTAAAATAATCAGGCAACACTTAATACGACTACGATTAGATATTACGACTGGTTCAGCGTTTCCCATTTCGTTCAACGTTTGGATTTAAACTAAACTAAAAACGTTTTGTATAGTGAAGAAAGGTTAATTATTTATACGCTTTATAGTAATTGTAGGAAAAATATGATTTTGAAAGCGAGCGCAAAGTGCAACTTCGCACACTAGTTACACATTAGTTATTTGTGTTTTACTAGTGTGCGAAGTGGCACTTGCTGCACGTGATAGAAATGTTTACGCGCGAGCCGCAAGCGAATTATAAATCATTAGTCTTTTAAACACTATACAACAAGTTTTTAGGTTAGGTTAAATCCAATTGAACGAAATGGGAAACGCTGCACCAGCTGATCGTCGTTGTAGTATCTTTCAGTACTGAAAATAAGTGTTCCCAACTTATTTTCAAGCGTACACGTATTACGTGCCTAATAAAAGCACTCTGTTTTGTGTTGTTTGGTTGGAATACTGGAGTACGAAAAAAATGAGTGAGGCAAAAGTAAAAAGAGTGTGGCAAACGTAAATAAATGCAGCAATTAGCTACTTTGGGTGCTATTATCAGTACAAGAAAGCGCGCTTTGTCAGGTAACTGTAAGATGATAAATATTTATTTTTATAAGTATTACTAGTTTTAATAACATATGTTAAAAACAGTATTTTTAAACTATTATGGATTTGCAACAATTACAGCTATAGAGGTAGATGCGGGTGATGCACCTTTCTACTAGCAATCGTTACCTCCATGGATCTACCATCTCGAGTTACTGTTGTCCGCCCCTTCCAACTAAAGCTTTTACTATTTCCGTCTCTTCCTAATCGAGCAATCGATCTGTGCTCCCTATATTGAAGAAGTAGATGTATTATTATATAAGAAATGAATATAATATGAAATTTTCATGGTTCAAATTCAGGTTTTATTTAGAAAAGGGAAAATGTACGAGAAACTCTTTCTAAAATATATGGACGTTATTTCAATTAGTAACGTAAATAGTAATGTTATAAACATCGTGCTTTGCTAAGTGTAGATAAAAGCTTTTGACAGCTGCTTCTCACTACATCACTTAGTATACTTTGTGGCTCTTGAAAGTAATGCAATATTTTCTTTCTTGTCAGGTGATTAGCTAGATTTATTTTCATAACCCTTTAGTATATAAAACTATAAAAAATTAGCTCAATCAACTATTACTCTTAAAAATAAATTACTTAATGGTGGAAAATTGAAAAACTCATTTAAAAGTTTTATTTAGATTAGGTAAACAAAATTTAAAAGTTTTATTTAAATTAAGTATAATTGTCATAATTAATTGTTGGTAATAAATCACTGAAGATATAAATAATCCATATCTTGGTATAATAACAAACTGGTGTATAACCAGGTTTTGAAAAATGTTCTTATTGGGCCTAGCTAGAAGCTTTGGAATATACAATAAGCAAACCAAGAGAATTATAAAAGCACATACAAAGAAAGTCAAACATTGTTAAAGCAACAAAGGCGTGCAATGTTAGTATTCTTATTCATACAGATCTTATAATGCTCAGGATATCGGAGTGAAAACTCAGAGAAAAGAGATGGTGCGACTTATTAAATTGGAAGAAATACATAGTCATGTAGTTTCGATGGAGTTAATATTTGTTTAAATTTTCGTTGAATGTCTAAGGAATATGTCGGCCTTTAGTCACTACGCGCCACTCATCCTACACTCATCTCCATTCATACTTGGCTTAAAATACCTACTTTGTATGGTCGCCATTTCACTAAAAAGTATCTATCTATATATTTATAGGCAAGCATGTTTCTTTAAAACCTTTTTTCTCAGCTCGTGTGCATCGCAGGGAAATCCATGCATACTGTTGGAAAGATATTTTCCTGTAGATGTGCAGAATCCTTATGTTTCTCTAGTTAAGTTAAAATAGGCTCAAAAATAAGCACAAAAAATTAGTTTAAAAGTTTTGAAAAAATTAACATGGATCTTATGGGTTGCCATGCTGATGACGAAATAACAACGAAATATAAACAGAAAATCAAAACAAATGGAAGAAACTCCAATCTCCAAGTTTAAGCGTTTTATTTACAGCGTGGGGTGAAAATAGAGAAGTCTGTGGTACATTACATATTTTTGGTCGAGTTTCGCCCACTGGACGACCTCTAGTTAAGTATTAAAGTATACTTAAAAAAATATACTAACATATTCTAATAAAGTGCCTGATAGACTATAAATTAAAATTTTGATAGATTTATCAATAATATGGTCAAAAATGTGAAGTTGATTTCCCTCATATCTGAAATAATTCACAGTATGGGTCTAACTGGTCTCACATATAAGGACAAGTAAAAAGATTACATTTATGTAACATTTTGCACGGTTTAAGAAAATTGCAACTATTGATATTTGTGATTTTTACACTCTAAACATTATCGTTCAAAAGTCGACAGTAATCTGATGTGTAAGGTATATCCATGTAATGAGGAACAACGTAGCCTGTAAAGTTCTAGCCCCTTAATTATATAGCGTAACGTAAACAGATAAGTCCTCATAAGTTTCGTGTCACTTTGGTTCAGTTGAAAGCATATATTTCTTTCGCAAGTTGAATTGTCTCGAGGTCGTCCAAAATGTAGCATTTGTTTGTGACATCTTCAACAGATCCGAACGTTACAATGTAAATAAAGAATTCCGGAATGTATTCATAGTCTAAGGTTTTATGTTGGAGCAGTGGCGTCATTTCACCAAATCCTTGTTTCAAATAATAAATAATAAATTTTGTTTCAAATTACTGTGCGAGAATATACAGATTGTTGTCTGCTGTGCTTTTTAGGATTTGACAGGAGAAAATATTTGTATATTGGCTAGTATAGCATATTTGTTTCTCTATCCCAGGATCCAGGGCGGGGGAAATGCCCCCCCCGCCCCCCCCCCCCAAATGACGCCCCTGGTTGGAGACTTAGGTATAAGCCCAAATTTGCGTTAGATTAATCTTCGTCCCAAATACTAATGGAAATAGTATTAAGAAGAAAGGATGGTTGAGTTTGGAGAAAAAGAGTTTATGGATTATAAAGTGTGGTTGTACTGAGATAGTTTGATCAAAAAGTTATGAAAGCTATCTATTACACATTTAGGTGTTGATATGGAATGCGATAATGCTGCTTAAGCTCAGATGATTTTCATTTAGGTTAACTTGTGACAAATTGTCCCCCCTCAGTGCCACTATCTATACTTTATTGCAACTTGGTAACCACCAAAAACTTATATTTTATACATTACATTTATTAAATTCAAGAAATACAAATTTTATTTATAATCGTACTGTTCGAGATGTTCTATTATGTATTCAAGTTCAAAGTTTAAACCAGAATGCAAATAGTGCAAGTTCCTTTATACTTTAGTTTCAACAGTTGTGAGTTTTGCGAAAACAGTTCAGACATATAGAGGATGTGGTCAGGACGGTCCGTTTGTTTGGTGCGGTTTTATGGTTTGGATATGCACTAACTCTTGTTGGAAAGTTATTAATGATGGTTAGTTACACCTTTTATTGATTCGTTGTGTTCAAACGCTATCAATTTAATAATTAAAATTGCAATTAAGTATTAATTAAAACTTTCTTGCCAAATAAAACTGTAAAACATTCATCTTTTTCATTATGTTTCAAAACGTAATTGTTGAGAAAAAATAAAAGTTCATGATATTGAAGCAAAAAATTGACTTCACTTCAACAAGATTTTTAACGTAATGTTGATATGTATTTAGTTGGTTTAGATTATTCAAAATACTTGGCAAATATGGGTTTAGTATGGTAAGAAATATTTTTAATTTTTTAAGGCTACTTAAAGTAATACCTATCATAATATACGGGGTATTTCGCTATGGTGATGATATAATTGAGTTAACAGTCTGTTAGACACAGTTAACAGCAATGCCAGGTATTGGACTACTGCTGTAGAGGATACGGTAAAGTAGATGCGAATGTGAGCCTTTACCTCAAGTTAGAGGAACGAAATATAATATACCAAAAATACGCTTTTTAGTTTTGTGTCGATTATTTAATTCTTTGATAAAAGTTAAACCACGTCAGTGTCGGTGGTGTTCATCTAGATTTTTTCAGGTCATACCTGGAGAAAAATAGACCTGGAGATAAAGACTGGTAATGGTAGGAGATCGACTAACAGCTTCTCATATGGTATGGTTGATGTTGATCTTATTTCTTGTTAGGTAAACGCGAAGAATACTGGTCATATTGGGCTGAAATTTGGTGTGATGATAGCTCACATTCCCGATTGATATATAGACGCACTTTTATCTCAAAAGTCCTTTCAGGCCCTGCCCCAGAGGCTCTGGAGATTCCCATGTTAACCTTATGAGTACTCATATTTAAAAAAAAAAATATTGATTGCCAGCTGTTTCAACTACACAAGTTGGTTCTATGTTATAAAATAGCATTAAAAAGTTATAAAGTTTACCAATAGGGTGCAGCACTATTAATCCTTTTTCATTTATGACAACATTTAATTTGAACCAACTAGCAACAAAAGGCTGTGAAAAATGAGAATTTCCCCTTTTTTATTGTTAGGGGCATAAATAGAACATTATGGCCATATGATAGATGTGGTATACTATAGCATACTGTAAATTAAACAAAATTTTATAATTTTAGAACCAAAGTTTCTTAACCGTGTCCTCTCTCATTGCAAACGCAAAGCACGGGAAAGTCAAAGGTATAACTGAAATAAGCATTGTATATACGCCAATCTCGTACGAAGGGCAGGTACTATCTAGTTATACATAATTAAAAATATTATTCGAAGAAAGTTTTTAATAAAGCATGATACTTTCACCAGAACTCCTTAACATAGTAATAAGGATTTTAATATTTATTAAATTTTTGTTTACGTTAAAAATTTTAACTTTAACTATGAAGCTTAAGTAGAATCTCATTCAATACACCAATGTTTATGAATTATTCTTATTGTAAATGTTGTGGGAACTTAAAAAATTACCTTTATTTTAACAATACATGTCTTTCTAACATTTTAATATAAGTGTTTCCACCAAAACTACCATTATTAAAAAAATCGTAATTTGCCTTTTATTCCCCTACCGTTTGAGTTGGGATCCTCAAATAGGCGTCATTCTATCACCATTATAATGTAGCTGGACAAATAATTTTAATCACGCTTATGACTGGACACCCTGTATAACTCACCAGCAGAAAATAATAATAATATAAAATTAATTGTCCAGTGAAAAAATTGAATTTATAATCACACTTGAGAGAATATTAATGTTGGATTTGACTGGAAGCTTTAGAATATGCAATAAGCAAACTCAAAGCTCATACAAAGAGAGTCTAACATTGTTAAAGCAACAAAGGCGTGCGATATTGGTATTCTTATTCATACAGATCTTATCACTTTTAAGATATTGAAGTGGGCATTTTAGGTAAAGATATATGTTGCTGTTTGTTGATTCGGTAGTGAAAACATACTATTTCAGAAGAACTGGGAAAACAAAGAAATAGTATTCATATAGAAGAGTTCGTCATTTGCCCGTGTTGGTTGTCTATTGGATATTTTCTTCTTTAAAGATTAGGAGAGAATGTGAGAAAATGAACTATTCAAACATCATGCAGGCCTAGAAGAAAGTATCTGTATCTTTGTTGCAAGAATTTGAAACGTACACAAACAGTTGGTTAGAATGAATAATAAATCACCTTAGTAGTTTCATATAATTTTTTTCGTATTTTAGTTTATATACTGTAATATTATGACGTTTTCGCCAAATTGTTTAAAAATAAACAACATTTGAAGCTGTAGCCTACAATTTTTATATTTCTCCCACGGGACCCGTCACATAAGTTCGACACATAAGTTTCATGTCACTTTGGCTTAGTTGAAAGCACATATTTCTTTCACAAGTTGGATTCTCTCGAGGTGGTCCAAAATGCGACCTTTGTCAAACGTAAGTGGCACCTTCGTCAGATCTGAACTTAACGATATAAATGTTGAATGCCCTTTACTGGAATATTCATAGTCAAATGTTTTATGTTAGATAACGGTCTAAGCTGCTTCCATTATTGACAGCTTTGGACTGTAATGAAGCACAATTACCAAATTGACTGCTCAATATTTTTCTTTGTTAAAAACGGGTCTATTGAAATTATAGCTAAAATGGATCAGGGAAAAAATCAGGATGCTTCGGTTTGGAAAACATAGTTTGTGGATTTTAAGGTATGGTTATTCCGAGTAAGTATAATCCGAGCTGTATGTTATAATTAAATATATGTACTGCCTGGGATTCGTCAGTGCCTTTACTATCATGTCGCTACTCATAGATTTAGGCTAACAGCTGCAACAATTTTTTTATCCAGATTTAAATTTTGACGTGTTTGCAATAGGGTGAAACCACGACCTTTTGACTTCAAACTTCACATTTATAATTTAAAAATCTAAGAATTTTATTTTTTCATTTTTATTTTCAAAAGTTCCAAAACTAACTCGGGTTCAAAGTTTCAATCATAATGTACGTTTTGTGAGATTATTTTGTATTTAAGTTGCGTCAATTATGAGTTTGGTCAAAACAGCCCAGACATTCATAAATGTTGCAGCAGGCACGCTCTGTTTGTTTGCTGCTACCTAGCTTATATTTGTATTTTGTTGGGGATACTGAGTTGCTTGAGATTGATAACTAAAATCAAACTTTGTAGAAAATGCATTAGAAAGAATGAATATGATTGAAAATGGTCCTGTTATATAATTGATTGGGTTTGAAAAAATGAAGAATATTACTAGATCTGACTAACAAGGATAAACAAATATCATCCGAACATGGTAAGCGGGTAAGCTAACATGTTGATGTTGCCACATAACAGGTCGGATCACATCATTCTCTCTGAGAGAACAGAATATCAAAGTGTGTTTTGAAATGGAAATGTCAGCGTATCGTTATCAGGAGCTGCGCATCTCGTAGTCAATATCTGTCGCTGAATGCTATTAAAACTGTAGGGGAAGAGCAAAAATTATTTAACGTGAGAAATTAACAAAAAAGATTAACCATTGACCTTATAACGTACTATGCATTTTATTAATTTCGTATGGAAAGTCCATTCATTTAAGCATCCTGAATTTACCTTACCAAAACAATAATACAACCTGTATGAATAGTTTAGAATACGAATATCGCTAGCTTTTATCACTTTCAGAATATATGACCTTCTTGGTGAAAACTTCCTCTTTCACAATACTCTTCTACTCGTTAAACTGCCCAACTTAATCTCTCTATTATGAAAAGTGTTTTATCTAAGGTCCAACGTTTTTACATGTCTCCCCTGAGACCCGTCAGTGAAAGGTCGACAAATACGTTTTATGTCACTTTGGCTTAGCCGAAAGTAATATTTCTGTCGTAGGTTGAACTCTCTTTAGGACGAACACAAAAATTTGTATCAAGAAGCGATAGGCCTACCTTTAGGTTAGGATATGCATTATATAGAGATAGGAAAATTGGACATTTTTTCACGCGCAAACGCAGCGTAAATACACGCAAACAACTAGAGTAGCATTGCAACGAATAGGTGCCCGCAACTGCGGAAAACACACTGCGTATGGCATTATCTAGTAATAAATAAGTTCGTTTGACGTATGATGAAAGTATACTTACAATGAAAATACTTACATATGTACATACGTCCGTGAACACGATAACCCAAATAATTTTGGTCCGATTTTGATCAAATGTAACTTGAAGATACCAGCAATTTGTTTATTTAATCCTTTTTCCATTTTGTAAAAAAAACTTTGTATCTTCCCCTTAGCAGAAAACTTAAGTACTCGATGAATCTAATGATATTTAAATTGGGATTAAATAATACTGTGCCTTGCTTATGGAAATATTTTCGCAAAACTACAATCAGATCGAATTCGCTTAGTTTGCAGGTTTGCTGCGGCAGGGATATTTTTTTCATACTATGTGCTATCCAAATCTGTATTATATTGAGTTGCGATGGAAGAATTGCCTTAATTATTGTACAGTTTATGACTAGGTTGAGTGGTGTATTTTTAAAAGCCGGATAAATTAAATAATTTACCACATTTAAGCCATATGAAAAGGCTTACATTACAATAGGTCTGTTAACATTCTACCACTTTTTACACAGAAATTATTAGTTACGTATGAATACCGTATAACGTAGGACAATGTTAAACAGTGTATATGAAAGGCTCGTCCTCTGGAGTCTAGACAGTACCATGGACCGCTTTGAGATCAAGCAAAGCAACCAACGTCATTGTTTCAATGTCAATCTCAATTTCGGTGAGTGGTATGGGGGCAAGATAAGGGTTAGGGGCAGTAATGGTGGTTAAAGTCATACGAAATCAATTACCAATCATCTAATCACTCTTTGCAATCCAAAACGTTATTTATTACTAGGCTTACAAATACAAATAACTGATTTTTATATTGTGTTTAGTTTTGTATTACTCCAAAAGAGTGAACAGTGTTTACACCTTTTGGTAACACCTAATAGGTATGATAATTTAACATATCAGCCATAAATTTAGTTATCAACTTATAAAAAATCAGCCATAATATACACTGAACACTATTTCACTGTCCTCGAAATATAGTTTTTGCAACCATTGCAAAAGTAACTAAATTATACATTGTAACATAAACCAAATAAGATATAAATGTTCCTTGAGTAATATTAAATTTTGAGTTCTATAATTATTGAAATAACAACCTTATAACCATAACAATAAATCCAAACAAACAACCACAGGGTTTCTAACCATAGTGTTGGATATATCGGATTTGAAATAGCCCAGACATGCAAATGGTTGCGGTGAACACGTTCTGTTTGTTTGAAGTGGTCATTTAACTTCTTTTAATAGCACCTGTTTTTGAAATTACTCCTGTATGAATTATAACATAGAGCCATACACATTTCAGGAAGTCATAAAACATGAGGAATCTTGAGTTGTGCACCATATTGTTTCTTATAGTTGTTGTGAAATTTCTTTCTATGTAAAATCACTCCATAAACCCAGACGAATGACTGGTTTGTCGAAACCTTGTTTTTAATCACTTTTAGGAAAATTGAATACATTTTTTCCCCTAGACACATTTTTGATATGCATATAACCTTTTAGTCATAATAAGGTAACCTAGACCCTTACGATGGTTCGAAACACAGCTTCTTTTGATCATGGGAGCTTAAATAGGTACGAGGAGACATGTGCAAAATTGTGCATTTTTATCGGTTTCAGAATTAAATTTATGAAACAAACTAAGGATGCCTTTTACCTTTCCAAGACAGTCATTGGGTAAAAAAAATACTAACTAACGATAGATTAGATTTTCTGATAGTGGATCTATACCAAAAAGAGTTATTTAAATGACTCAGCCAGGTAAAATTGTTTAATAAAGGTAACGTAAATAAATCTAAAATGTTGGATTGGAAAATGGTAAAATTAAGATTATAAAAAAGAAACCATGTTGACTTGAGCAATAAAAACAATGTAATAAAAAAGTAAACAGGATTAAATAATAACATAAAATATTAAAACATAAAAACCTTTATCAAAGTAGTATAAACAATAAAAGGGTTGACTTTTTTGTAAAATTTATGACAACAGCTAATTTGCAACCAAAAGGTGAGTGAGCGTAGCGAACGAAAATCAACCTGGAGGTGAGTTAGCGTAGCGAACGAGCTAACCTGAAAACAAGTGAGCGCAGCGAACGAACTCCAACCTAAAGGTGAGCGAGCGTAGCGAACGAACTTCAACCAGGACGTGATTGAGCCATGCGAATACTTATGAAGTTAAACGGGGCAAAGCCCGTAGGTACAACTAGTATGTAATAAACGTAATAAATGTAACGTAATGCTCTTCTGTCATGACGTCATCATAGGCGACGGCAATGACGTAATGTTTGCCATTTTCTTTGTTTTTCCAATATTTTGGTTTTCCAAGAAAAGATGAAAACAAGCAGCTGACCACAAACGGCAAACATTACGTCATGCCGTCACCTATGATGACGTCATGCCAGAGGAGCATTACGGCCTGTTTATTTAATGTTGCCTTGGACTATACAGTTAACAGAAATATATTTTAAATAGGTCACTTTTTGATTATTATCATAAGCTGATTGAGGTAGCATTGACTATTGGATACTGAAGTAGACTTCCCATCTATATGGACCAGCTTTAGCCAATTTTTTATTAAAAAAAGAATGTAGTTGTGTGAGCCAGTCACAGAATGCGCTAGTGTCTAAAATTCTATTTTATACCTTTTTTTGTTGCTGACCAGGTTAATTGGTCATAACATTTGCTATAACTTATCATAAGTCATTCCCTAAGTTTGACTTGGTTAAAAAGTGTGTATTCGGCAGTATTTTAGTAATTTAGATCAGCGCAATCTGTAGGTGGCTCACATCAACTATGCCGATTTTGATAAAAAGGCTGACTACAAATTTAACTTGGGGATGGAATGTCTAGGAGTTAGGTAAATAACTGTTAAAGGTATCAGTGTAAAATTTAACAATGTATTGAATTGTAAATTAGTGGTTTAATTTACCTAATTGTCTCAAGCAAACATAATCTTTGAAAAGTAAAAGAGTATTAAATTACTCATTCGGCCTCGGAAACAAGTTTTGCACCCTTTTAAAATGCTCAATTAACGCACGGGTCTTCAAGTTCAAATTTGAAAACGTCTTGAAAAAAATTGGTAAAGCGAACCATTCAAACTATTAAAATGCTTGCGTGCGCCCTAAACAAATAATTTTTCGTTGCCTAGATTCATTCCTGCTGGATCATAAGTTTGAAATGACCACTCAGTCATTAATATTGGTCGAGTAGGATAGCTGAAAAAATATGTAACAGAAAAAACTCCTCTTCGTTTTAGGAATATGGTGACCATTACCGGATACGAAACAAGCTGGTCTTTGTTAAAAAACTAAACTAGGCATTTCTACACTCATCCTCATCGATCTATATATTTATAGGCAAGCATGATTCTTCAAAACCCTTTTTCTCAGCTCGAGTGCATCGCAGGGAAAATCTACGTATACTGTGGAAGAAATATGTTCCTGTGGATGTGCACAATCCATTTATAAATTAAAATATGCTCAAAAATAAGCACAAAAATTATTTAAAATTTAAAAAAAAAATTACATGGGCCTTATGGGTTGCCAAGCTGGTGACGGACAACGAAATACAAACATAAAAACAAAACAAATGAAAGAAATTCCATTCAAATGTTTTATTTACAAAGTGAGGTGAAAATTGAGAAGTCTGCACCATTACATATATTTGGTCGAGTTTTCGACCACTGGAATATTATAATATAATATAACATACTCTAGTATAGGTATGCATAAAAGTACACACCCTTGAGCCTCCATCTAAATATAATAATAATAGCTTAGGAACTTTCAACTTTGATTGTATGTCAACAATTCAAGTTTCAGATTGCTTCTTAAATCACATTTTGAGCAGTAATCTAAGTCACCCACCAATGGACGTACACTATCATGAATACAACTTTGAACACGAGTAACTAAACAACTTTGAATGATATTATCCGTTAAAGTCATATTATAAGACCTACTATAAGGTAGGTAAACTAATATTACCCAAACGCAGTAAGATAACTTAATGATGTTGTCACATAACAGATTGGATTGCATTATTCTCTCTGAGAGAACAGAATACCAAAGTGTGTTTTGAAATGGAAATGTCAGCGTATCGTTATCAGAAACTGTGTATTTCGTAGACAATATCAGCTGCTTAGCGTTAATGAACTACAACACCATGGAGGGTTTATGCTGAATTGAAAAATCTGCTTTCTAACTGTTTTGAACTCGTTTTCACTTTGATGTACAGAGTAATGATAATTTTAACAAAAACTTTTACTATAAATCTGGATAGTCCCGATGATTTGGTTTGATTAAGAAACAGGAAATCGCGTTACGTTTCATATTGGAGAGTCAATTGTCCTGAAAGAGATTTGCGATTGCTTTTCTCAAAGTATTTCATACAATGTGAAGCAATATTGTAGAGCAATGACTTCATAACAATGCTCATTACAATGTGTTTGGTCCGGATTTTTATTCGCGTTCAAAAGCTTTTCTTTCAACTGAACTATACCTTTTATCGAGACATGCTTTTATAAACATAACAACAACTAAACGTTTAAAAGACATACTAACTTGTGTTAGGAAAGACACATTCACTGAGGGAGATGGTTTCACGTAGTTGATTTTTACTACACATTGGTTTGAAAGAAAAAAATGGCTCAAGATTTAACAGTAATACAATATTGCAGTGTTACACAAAAATCTTTCTTACACAGTTTAGATTGTTTAGGTTTAAAGATAATGATTTACTGATAGCATTCTGCATAATGGTGATATTATCTGGGTATAGAGAAATACGTCTTAAAAAAAAAATTAGTAAGTGTTACTTTATGAATATTGCAGATTGAAACTCTTGCACCAAGTAAATGATTACATACTGTGGATTACATAAAATTTACGTATGTAACAAAAATACTATAATAAAATGGGCTCAGTTTGGTATATTTACACTTGTATACCTTTAACATTTACTTGACAGTAAATATATACATAAAAGTAGTTGCAACGAAGATGGCCATTCACAAAGGTCATTAGACTGTCTTGATTATCTCGATGATAACTAGTGTGACCTAGAATAAACCAACAATGTAAAATATGTTATGTATACTTACTACCTAGCCTAAACCTGTCTATTTAATATTGACACTGCTTTAACAATGGTTAGGTAAACTGAGGCGTACAGTTCAATATTGATAATACGACATTTTATTACACTAGTATTTCTTGATGTTCGTAGTACAGAAGATGATATATTTTTAGTTCCAAGAATATCAATTGAGACCGAAACTGTGAAATTTTAAGTATGCAATACAAACAAGAAGTATAATAAAAGCTCACACAAAGTAAGCCAAACATTGTTAACACGACAAAAGCGGTGATGCATTCTTATTCATACAGGTATTATATTCCGAGCAGAAAATTATTCTGCGATTCCCAGGATATTGGAGGGAAAATGCAGGATCAAGAGGCAGGGTTCCTTATTACATTGGGTGAATAAATGCATATTCTTAGGAATAATAATTGAAATCACAACTGAACAATAACGGTTATGTCAATACAATTAAGTCTTTTATTGTCAACAAACGAAGTGAGTTTACAACTTCATTGACGCGTTTGGCTTACCTTTACAGGTGACGAATTGTAAATAATATGCCGTAATTTATGAACGTAAGATTGGTAGCTCATTTATAGATAAACAAAATTATTGCACAAGTGATTGGAATGTTAACTGCAACGAAATACACTTGGTTACAGCAATGTGTCGGTGATTCTCTTAAGTTGTTAAAATCACCCTGGCAATCACACCGATACAGTTGGTGACATGAGAATTGCCATTTATTAACAAATTCAATACTGCAAGTAATATTCTGATTGGAGAAAAATACCTGACACAATTACTAATGCACTTTGGGGTGATGTCTATCGTTGGGAAGCTGTGGCTGGTGGGCTCTTAAGACAAGGGACAGGGCTGAGGAGATCAGCAAGTTGAGTAGGTGCCTTTAATAGGGACTAAAGTGCCGTGTTGGGACGGTGATATAGTCAAAATGGCAACGGATAACACAAATGCATTTATTTCCATGAAGTGTAAATAAACTATGACTTTTAAACCCAAATTGTACATACAAATTGACAAAACCACAAAAGAATGCGCAAAAGTCACAGGTCCATGCATGATCTTGAGCTCGTGTTCATATAAAAAGTTAAAATAATACTAAAAGACAAGGTTTATAATCTGAACATAACAGTACTTCTTGTAACGCATTGACACGTTTAAATGGAAAATTATGTATTTTGGAGTGGCTTGTTCATCCTGACCCTCTTTATGAGAGTTACCGGATCCTTAATGGATGTGAAACTAACTGTTGGTGGTGTGAATAGTCTTTTCTCCCCCTCTGACTTAAAAATTGGCCAATGAGAGGAGAGCGATAAGAACGTGTAAGAAAGGGTTTGAACTGTGTCGAGATACATATTTAAAATCTTGTATATTCGTTCTGTGATATTGCCCAAAATGTTTTCATAATAAGGTTAAAGCTTCAATGAAGCTGAAGCCATTTTATTTTTGTAGGAAATGGGTAAACATATAGGTCAGGTGGATTCAAACCTCAATAATCCTCTTATGAACAATTTATGAACTTGAATAGAGCCCCGAGCTCCAGTAAAGAATTTAAAAACTATAATTATTGGAAAAGGATCGACACCAAAGCCACATGTAAGGTTAAAAGAATACGTGAATATGAAGTTTTCACAAACGAAATTCTGGTAATTCTGTTAACATTCTACTTTTGGAGATAAAACCTTTGTAGTAGCAACTTAACTAAAAACCACAAAAACGCGAATACCTCTTCGTAATGCATCTGTTATAGTATTTACGATAACCCACTAGCTACTAAAACTATTTTTAGATATATAAATCTTCAACAACAAAATAATTCATATTATGAAAACATTACATTTCGAAATTATATTGCTGATGCCAATTTTGAGCAAGTTCTGTTAAGGCATGATGTTGTTAAAGACAATGTCACCAAATCTATCCCTGTCTTTGTTAATATCCTGTCACTGGTCGTATAAACCAATAAGGGGTGGCTACTCATCACGCCCTTAGGTCATCTCGGCTCACCTGATCCCGCATTTCCGTCTCGTCCTTCGTCCCTCGTCCTTAGTTCTCTGAGATCTTGATCCTCGTCCTTGCTTTCATAGTCCGTTTACGTTGGTCCGAAATCGAGACGCTTATTTATTTTTCCCCGTATTGACGATATTTTACCGCACAAAATGTGTGTAAGTCTAATGTTTTATTTAGAGGGAAATAGTGGGATGTTTCCTGTATGCAAGGAACATATTTAAAATCACAACTATTTAATTAATTAATATTTCGATTATTTTTTTTTTACAACAAAAACCCCCACCACCCACTAAAACTAGTCTCCAACGTTTTCGAATGTATTGGTCAAAGTTAAATATTTGTTCCTTAATAGACGAACCGATTCAATCAAATTACTAAACAGCTGCTTGTTTCCATTAGCAAATTAAATTGAAAACAAGCTTCAAGTAGTTTTGAGAGATTGTATTAAGTGATAACAATTTCAGTTTTGTAACATAGTTTGGTCAAATAATGGTGCAATTAGACGAATAATGTAGTTCATTACACAGGCAAAAGTGTCTTTTCAACCCTAGCTCATTTTCCATTAAACATGAGCTCGTGTTGAAAAGAGTCACTTTAGGCCCTAGTGATGAAATATACTATAAAACACTTAAATTTCATCTTCAATAAAACCTTACACTCTTCTATATGTCATGCAGCTCTTTATAATATGTTTCTTCTTATGTCGTGCTGTAACCTTATGTGATTTTGTTTTATTTGAATTATCCATTGTTTATCACCATTATGATTCCCAATACATCACAAAACACCCTTCCTACCGGGCTGTGCTGTGGTAACCAACGTTATGGAATTCCTGTACAACGCCGACAAGAACGAATATTGCTTTTATTAAATTCTTCCGCTAAACCCATTAGAACGTACAAAATCAGTCTACGAAGCACAATCAGACGAATTCATTGTTTGAAAAGTTTTTAAACATTTATATTTATAATTTGCTTTTTAGGTATAATGAAACTTAAGTAGGTTTAGTGGCTATATAATAAATTCACACTTTTCCCTATTTTCAAGAGCAATTCTATCCTGGGAACACTACAACTTACAGTTTCACACTAATAAAATTGTTGCGTGGTTTTCCTTTATTTATAGGTGCATATTTTATGGATTTGGTAAATGATATTTTAAAACAGCCAGAAATTTTAAAGGAATATATTTCGTGCTTCCATAATATTTTTTTGGCATTCTTAAAATAACTGACTCGTGGGTTCTATAAAACTAACTAAACTCACACAGCTAACGGAATTGTGGATATTTATAGGCATGCACTGTGGATGCGATACTCCCCAGTGTGGATTAACGTCCGCACGGGTGAGTACTACGACTATCCGTAGTACTATTCTGATAATTAGACCAATTCGTAATTACCAAGGCAAAAATGTGGTTCGGATTCCACTATAAACTGTAGGTCCCTTAGTTTCCATTAGCTGTATGGGCTATTAATTAACAGCTGTGTCTAAGGAATGTCGGCCTTAGTCACTAACAAGACTACAAGATCGCGCCACTCATTCTACACTCATCTCCATTCATACTTGGCTTCAAATACCTACTTTTTATTGTCGCCATTTCATAGAACAGTATTAACAGTATTATAACCCATTGACTTTGGATAATGCAGTTTTCTCACCATTATGTAAAAACCTTTGAATGATGTTTCATTTTCAAACATTTTACGTAAGCGAACTATAGTAACGGTACGAGTACATTTAAAATGTATGCTTCACTTTTTTATATTAAGTCGAATAATGGTACATGAAGGTTAAGAAAAATTAGGTTAAATAGCAGGAAACTGATAGTAAACAAACAAAACACCCTCTAAATAGCATACCACACACAAATATCCTTAAAACTCTCTCAACTGATCCATAAATATATAAATCTACAATGGAGTATGTTTTATTCCCTAAATAACCAACTATACACTATTTCCATGTTATAATAAATAGTAAACTAAGAAAATATATTGTATTACAATCCCCAAGAGTTGGAACGTGTTAAGATATAGGTAGAAGGAGTTTCCCTAAGGCGTGCATTGTGCGCGATTCCACGGGGACTTCCCCTGTTAACAATGCCTTCTCGAGAATCTTGCTAGTCTTCACAAACCAACAAGTTTCTCACTATTCATGTTTCTTCGAGAATTACCCAATAACAATTGTCATTGCAAATACTTGTACAAATGTATTGTTTATTAATTCAGCCACTCTATTATATTTTATGTTATGATACAATTTCATAAGTTTAATGAAAAATCGTCATAGACTCATTTTAACAAATGATTCCACTTTCTTCAACACCAAAATATACTTTTTGGTATCTTATTTTCAATCTATTTGATCATAGACACAAATTAGATCATATTAATTAATACAAATAATATAATACCAAAATGTTCATAACAATCGGCACGGGAAGTTAATTTAGTTAGTGTTTGATTTAAAAACTTTTACAAATGTATTTAAGTTTAGTATTTATTTTTGCATTTCAAATGTTCAATACAATGTTCGCATATTCTGTTGAATTTGTGAAAATATTATTAACATTTTAGTGTATTTTACTAATAATTATTAGAAATTTTTGTGGCAGAAAAGCAGTATAATTTACATGAGTTTTATTTATTTGCTCAATAAGGGTATCAATATCTGAACTACCAAATCTCCATCAATATCTAAAAACACTGCCACGATAATAGTTTAACAATTAAATACAATAAATTACGTTCTCAGAAAATCTGAATTTTTATTTTCCTTCTTCTCTGTATGCAATAGGTCCATGCAGATTGTAAAAACCTTCAGTTTACAATTAATTTGAGACCATTTAAGTAATCAAAACATTTTTCGGCGATCATAACAAACACATTACCAATGTTGTAAGGATACTGCAGTAGACACTAAACAATATATACATTTTATTTACTTTTCGCAAGGTAGATTAAACAACAAATACGCGAATTATTGTACCTTCAAATGCCCAACTTGCTAGTCAATGTTAAATACGTCAAGATCTTAGTCAGTCTCTTACAGCTTTGTTCCACTATTGAAGTGCTGACGTATCAGCTCAAATTATATTATTGATTTTGCGTCAGCCCGCCATATCATCGTAATATGTAGGATGTATTCTATTGATACAGTCAGTCAATACAATATAAACCTAAATCTTCCTTCGAACAGACGTAGCGTTACAGCGTTGGTAACGGATGTTAAAGCCATTTTTCAGTCGGATAGGCTATAAGGAAGAATTACAAAAATAAACGTTATAATCTTTGAAAGACTTTAAGAACAACACAATTGTCTGGATGGTAGTTGTAGTGCTTGCCTTGAAATTTTGTATATTGGTTCGATTGATAGCAAAGGATAATATTTCCACATGCCATTTTTCATTTGGATATCAATTCAATAATGTTATCTAGCAAAAGGTCAACGTTAGATAGTAAACTATTAAACTATTTCCTTGCGAAGAACGTTAAAAGAGCGTATTTCATTCGTATTTCAGTCTTCTGGATCAATGCAAGTCTGGATTAAATTTAAGAAACTATAGACAGTAGTAAGAATGGCAGTGCAAATTAAAATCCCCTTCAAGCACTCGTTTTTTTTTTTTTTGTTTTTTTTTTTAGGTACTTACTCAAAAGGCTTAATGTATTTTAAATTTTCAACTACAATTAGTAGTTAAATGCTACTACGTATGTAACAATATGTACAAAAAACAAATTTTAAATGCGTATATTTTACATTGTAAAGATTTTGGATGGGCTAAGGATGATTTAATTATTTACATTCAAATTCATTATTATGCCTTCGTCATTGAACCTGAGCACACTCTTCAAATCACACCACCTTGCTAATGACGGTGAGTATAGAGATAGGCCTGTAGCTTGAAATACTGGCATGATTACCTCTTTTGTCCTGTTTTACTAATTACTAATTTATTTTTTTAACATAAAATCTATAAAAGTGACAATTTATTTGAGGTATGAATCCCACGGGTATCACCTAGTTAATCAACAATACAAGCCCAAAGTTCAACGACAGCTGGGCCCATTTTCAAACTATCAAAATTCATTAACTTTCCTAAAGATTGAACCTCCTATCCGATTACGAGGTGAACAAAATAACCACACAGCTATGTCATGTAAAAAGTGACAATTGCATGATAACATTGGTTGCAGCCAACACACAAACGTATTATATGTTTATGGACTGTTCGTGTGAATACGACAAACATTGAAAAACGTACTGCTTTTTATCTACTGTTGCTTATGATGAACTTAATGTATCAGAAACATTACCAGCTAACAATCATCGGCACCATAGAGACATATGGTTCTGCATAAGTACATCATGGGCAACTTATTGTGTAGGTAGCCAAGTGCTCGCTTTTAATCTTATGTTCACTGGTTCGAATTGAAAGATAGATTGTAGACCAGACATAATTTATCACTGGGCTACAAATCAATGGTTTTGTCACGTTAGACCACGTATACATACCAGAACAGAGGTGCAGGCTATGTAGCGTTTCTTTACATAAAATTTAAAAAATCTAATACCTTTAAAAAACACAAACACAAATCCTTTATCAATTTCATTCAAAGGTTCTAGGTCTTTTTATATACCAAAATTATCTAAATAACTACTTATATTTAACTTAAAAATTGTATAAAAGTGGAAAATAGTATAAACTGACCAGTGTGATGTTGTTGGTGTGACCGTGGTTATGACCTCTATCCTCTAGTCTACCCGATACTACTGGGTGAGGTCGATGAAGACACCACCTGTGTCAGAGGCACATTAATAATTCACCCTACCTGCCCGCCATAACGACCGCTAATTGAAATATACATGTGCAACACGATCAAACTGGCCGTTGTAAGTAGGGCTGGCGCTTAGTTTAAAATTCGTTTACAGGAGCGACTGAATATTTGAACGTAATTATAGCTAGCTTTGTAGTTTCTGGAATATTCCGTTTAACCTTGTAAGTAGTTCAAGGTCGAAGATGTTTTTTCCTTTAAGGTCAATCCATTTTAACTGTTTTTCCTTGAGGAACTGTATAAATTGTTTCTAAAGTCGACTTTTCTGTTAAAGAGGCTCAATATTTGTCGAATGACAGATGGCATGGTCTATTACTTTATTTAAATGTAATTATCATGTAGTATGCAAAGTATAATTTGTCCTCATAGCCAAAAAAGATAACTAAAGATGCAAATTCCTTAAGTATAATTTACTTGTGTAAAATTAAACTATTACAGTTATGGTTCCAACATTTGATTAACTCTGCCATAAGTGATTTGCAGCGCTCGTTCAAGTTTGGGGATAGCCCAACTACGCGCGGTGGTCAGATTTATGTTGAGGAATAGTTTTATCATAGAACTCTTTGGTTTTATGGCCCCCGAAAGGTCCAGTCCAACTCCACCTGGTAGACACCTTAATTGTCCAACTCCACTCGGAGGCGATATCTAATCTCTACGCTACCCATCAATCTTTAACTTGTACTTGTTAATGTAAAGTAGTAAGTAGATTACAGTTAAAGTAAAGAATAATTTGCAAAAGTCAATTACCTAAACATAAGATTAAATTAAATATTTAAATCTTTTTATTAAATGTTATTTAATAAATCGATTTATTAATTAAATTTTTACATTTATGGTTCTTGAGTTGAAACATTACAGTATAACGATTTAGAAACTTAATGTTAGACGGATAGTGAAATACAGGGAGAAAAATAACAAACCTGTTTGGAAACATAAAAATATATTCTCGCATTAACCAAACGTTGTGTAGTGACAAGAATGTCCGTTAGGGTGCAGAGTTGTGAATCTCTAACCGAACAGTGCTGCTCGTACCAGCTGTGGTGAACTCTGGAACTACGTAAAGATCCTTTAACTTTTACAGCCGGATAGCTTGAAAATATTTAATTAGTTTATAAAAAGTGTGAAGTACCTAAATGGTACGAATTTAAAGCTGGATATGAATGCAGAGTGTTTGTAATATAAAATGATTTTACCTGCGAAACTTTCTTATTAATTGAGATCAGAAATTGCTTTATGCAGGACCACTCCAGGACAGCTAGGCCCAGTTTCAAATCATAACAAGTATACCTTACTAGTGTACCAAATGCTTGAAATTAAAGATGTAAACATTTTAACAAAATTGTAATAACTGTTAGTGACAGCCCTAGAATCAATTACCTGAATACAAATTGTGTTCCTTGACGTAATTGTCCTCAAAAATACGAGTCATTTTATTGTTCAGAATCTATTCCTTAAATTACTAAGGTAATGTCATGGAATTAAAATTAACCCAAAACAATAGAACAAAGATAAACATAATCAAATCTTGATTTTCCTACAGTCATCTGGCAAAGTGGGCTTCCCTAGTGATTATAGCACAGCAAGTTGTTGATTGCTGCATTTACTTACTATTGCCACACTCTTTTTACTTTTGTCACACTCTTTTTTGCCACACTCCAGTATTCCAACCAAACAACACAAAACAGTTTACTTTTATTAGGTACGTAATACGTGTACTCTTGAAAATAAGTTGGCAGCACTTAAAGATGCTACGACTACGACCAGCTGACGCAGTGTTTATCATTTCGTTCAACGCTAACAGACAACGTGTTAAAAAAAACACGTGTTGTAAAAAACGTGTAAAAAAACGTGTTGTATAGTGTTTGAAAGACTATTTCTATGCTTTAATACTTTAATACTTTTCAATGAAATGGTGACCATACAAAGTAGGCATTTTAAGCCAAGTATGAATGGAGATGAGTGTAGGATGAGTGGCGCGATCTTGTAGTCTTGTTAGTGACTAAGGCCGACATATTCCTTAGACACAGGTGTTAATTAATAGCCCGTACAGCTAATGGCAACGAAGGGGCCTACAGTTTATAGTGGAATCCAAACCACAATTTTGCCTTTGGTATATACGAATTGGTCTAATTATCAGGATAGTACTGCCGATAGTCGTAGTACTCACCCGTGCGGACGGTAATCCACCAGGGATTATAGCATCCACAGTGCATGCCTATAAATATCCACAATTCGTGACCTAGTAGCTGGATTACAGGACGACTAGTAACTGTAAGAAAAATATAATGTGTAACACGGGCGCAAATTTCCTTTGCCGCACTCGAGAAACTTTCCACACTCACACATTTCTCTCATGTGCAGCAAAGTGCCACTTCGCACACTAGTTACACAAATAACTATTTCGTACTTAAATTATTCAACAAATTTAACCATTTCCATATAAAAATATATCTCGAACCAATACTTAAAATGCCAATGCGAAAACCAACCAAGTTAAAACAATGGTCCACATTGGTATTGTGAATATGAAACAAAGTTATATTGTTGACCTTTGTTTCCTTTGTTCTGGATCGGTTCAATGGAGAAACCGCCTGAAAGCAATCGGTGTGAAACTTTTGAACCAAAGAACATCCTTATAACCAACCAGGTTAACGTTTACACATACTTCAACTTCATGTCTATTTGAAATTTCTGTTATCCAATGCATGCTATGAAATGTATTTAGTAGTAGTAATGAATTAACAAACGATACAATTTGTCTTGGAAATGTTATAAAGTTGTGTTGTTTTATGTTTTTTATTCCTCTACAAACTGAGAAGAATTCGTTTTAGGCCATACAAATTCTTAAACACAGCTACGCACTTTTAGGTGCGTATTTCAAGATGATTGCGAATGGAAAATGAGTGTAGAACATGAAATGACAAACCAAGATTATCTCTTGGGTGATGCAATAGTTTGCATTTTCAATCAGCTGTTTTGCTAGCTAGAACCATTAAAAAATATCCATTAAAAAGCCGACTGGCCAATAAAAGCTGGGTTCAGTTTCAAAACTTAAAAATTTAACTTTTCTCATAATCAAACCAGCGGTAAGTCTGATAGAGAGCACCATTATCACAAAGATACCCCACGGTTAAAAAAAACAACTTTAATATAGGTTTATCGTTTTGAACTATCAACAATATCTTTTGAAAATTGTTAAAGTTCTTTAAGTAATAAATTTGCTCAAGAGTGTAACTTTTTTTTACTATTTATAGTATACAAAGGTCAATGGTAAAATAAGCTACCTAAATTATGCATAAAATACACCCACCACGCCACATCAGACCTGCAAACTAAGCGAATTTCCATTTCCTTCGATGGTTTGACACTAAAATATTACTTACCTTACCTCCTTTGCTATTGAAACCTCAGAAGGTTTTTGGCCTCGCCAACAATGCTTCTCCTCTCTTCCCAATTCTCCGCTGCCTCAGTAGTAGCACAGACAAAAACATTAATTCTTTTTGTCTGTGGTAGTAGTTGTGCCCTTCACGGTCACTTCCTCAAAAGGGGGTCAAAAATGGGAAATCCCTTTATTAACGAATAAAGTACCGTTACCACTGTCCGACGGTATCCGATCATACTGGTACAATTTATAGTAATTTAATTTAGACTGAGACGGGTGGCGTCGTCCTGTAATCCAACTACTAGGAGGTCACGAATTGTGGATATTTATAGGGATGCACTGTGGATGCGATACTCCCTGGTGTGGATTAACATCCGCACTAGTGATTACTACGACTATCCGCAGTACTATCCTGATAATTAGACCAATTCGTAAATTACAAGGAAAAATGTGGTTCGGATTCCACTATAAACTGTAGGTCCCTTAGTTGTCATTAGCTGTATGGGCTATTAATTAACAGCTGTGTCTAAGGAACATGTCGGCCTTAGTCACTAACAAGACTACAAGATCGCGCCACTCATCCTACACTCATCCTTCACTCATATTTGGGTTAAAATACGCACATAGTGGCGTCCCCATCTTAAATAATTTATAATTGATAATTGAAAATTAAAAGTAGGTTTACACGTTTGAACCAAATTTAATCAAAATCGGTTATTTATTTTACTCGAGTTATTGCAGTTGGTGCGTGTTAACGGAAAAACACACAGATGAATGAGGAAATCAAAACGAAATAATCGGGCCTGAGTCTAGGGGCTTAGAGACCTACGAAAATATATTATTAACAATAATTGAATAAATATAAATGGTTGAGGGAAATGCGTCTCTTATTCTAACTCACCCTACCAAGTAAAAGCCCCCCTTCACCCTTACTCGTCTGTGCTTGAAAATAGCAAACAAGGGAAACCGTGGTTCGGGCTGGCAATTGTGATAAAGTTTTGTGGTGAAACCGGGATTTGTTCTCACGGAATTTCTGCTGTGGGTTTGTGGCTTGCAGAGTCATTTAAACGTTTTATACCGGTATTTCAAACGTCACAAACAATCAGATTGAAAAAGACACCAAGAAAACCTATTTGTTATCATGAATTGGCAAACTAAATATAGCTGTTAATATCTTGCTTTCTAAAAAAAAAATAGAACGATATTCTTTTTAATTGAGCGGAGCGAGCGAAGCGAGCGAAGCTCTTTGGGATCAACTTCAATGCAAACAATATAACACCATCACTCAACAACGGCTGAACACATTTCAGCCAAACTTAACAAGACTACTTAGACTAATAATGAGATGGTTTGTAAACAAACAAATTTCAATTAGATAATGCTAATGCAATTTAAAACCAACTTAAAATTTCAAATTTTTAACATTAGGCTTATGGGACTAAAGTAGCTATGACAGTTTTTTTGTTTACAAGAAAAATGTAAACAAGCGAATCATAAGGCTATTTCTGAACTTTCTATACTTTTCTTTTAAACGTTTTTAAACTATTCCTATGATTTTAATAAACGAGTAAATGCCGTTAAAATATTTTTTTAAGGCGCGGAATTCACTGAAAATTGAGAAAATATACGGAACTACTTTCTCAATGCGCGGAGCATAAACAAGGAGCGGAGGGATACGGACGGTGACTTCTTTCTTGGGAACCTATTTGTGTTGCCAGCTGATTAGAAACAGCCAATGTTAGAAATCAGGATTTAATAAGTGATATATCGAACCGCATCGAAATCGGTATTTAATCCGATAATACCTCATTGGTTATATTATGTTGAATTACATCGACGGTATAGCAAGTTATTACACTTATTGATAAAACGCAGATTGAATACTGATCTAATTTAGGCATGTGGGGAGGTAGGTCGGGGTTTATTAGTATTCGTGACTACATTAAGTGTTTTGAAGTAAGGTTAGATTATGAAGGTAAAGTGTAGGTTATAGCATAGGTTATAGGTAGGTGATCGGGTTGTTTATTTGTGTTGCACCATATAATTTTTATCTTTTGGAATGGAATAGTTGGTTAAGCTCTTTGGGATCAACTTCAATACAAACAATATCACTCAATAACAACTGAACACATTTCAGCCAAACTTAGCAAGACTACCTACTTAGACTAATAATGAGATGGTTTGTAAACAAACAAATTTCAATTAGATAATGCTAATGCAATTTAAAATGAACTTAAAATTTCAAATTTTAACATTAGGCTTATGGGACTAAAGTAGCTATGACAGTTTTTTTGTTTACAAGAAAAATGTAAACAAGCGAATCATAAGGCTATTTCTGAACTTTCTATACTTTTTCTTTTAAACGTTTTTAAACCATTCCTATGATTTTAATAAAAAAGAAAATCTCGTTGGTTATGATTTAATCTACTTTTGCAAGAGGTAGCCTAACTGAATCACAATAAGATGTAGTCAAGAGGTAAATTATTATAATTTTAATCAATAATGTACAAGCATTAGTACATAAATAGATTTTTTTTATTTAGTTAGTTACACAAGTAGATATAATAGGACAATATGACCCCACTTTCGGCGTTTTAGAGGCACTTTTAGGGCACTTTTTATAGGGGAAAAATGAGAAAAAAATGGAAGAGCTTTTTTTGGCCACTTTTTTAAAAGATCCAGCTCTCGACCTATACACCCCTATATAAATTTTCTACTTTTGTTAATACTAAAAATCACGTCTGGAATATGGCTCATTTTTTTGGCCACTTTTTTAAAAGACCTGGATCTCGTCCAATACAAGCCTATATAAATGTTCAAACTCTATTAAAATTTCAAATCCACATCCATTCCCATGTATATTTTCAAAATCATGTGAGGTTTGTGCGTGAACTCGGGCATGCTTATGGCTATGCGTAAACTATGCCTGACTCAAATGAATGACTGTGAGTGTAACCTAATGACCCCAATCAAAACCAATTGTCAACATTCTCTGCCTGTCTGGCGCCAGTCTGTCTGGGGCAGGTTTAGACAATTGCCAAATATGTTTGATTGATTGACCTCAATTATTCAATTGTTCAATTTCAGTTTGTTCAATTTCCATTGTTAAGTTCTAAATTAATTTAGACAATTTTGTGGTATATAAGGGGGGCATTCTACGGAATCATCACTAACTCTTCCACCTGGATCTTCTTGTTATGGTAAGTCTTTGACATCTAAGCTAGACTAATGTAATATGTTGTCGCGTGTCGGGTCATGGGATCAATTGGTGATGTAATTGATGCTTGTAGGCTACTCATACTCTGTATTTCTTTTAACTTAGGAGTGTAGCTAATTTCCCGAGTCCATTTTTAAAAACTTAGCCGAATTGAGTCACTAAGGAACTTATAAAAATGTATATAAATCTATTTTTAAACACTTAGAGTATTTTGAACAGTCACTAAGGAACTTAAAATGTATATAAGTCTATTTTAAAAAACTTAGCCAAATTCACTCATGAGGGGGACTTTGAGTCAAAAGTTTGCACAAGTTATTATTTAAAAACTTAGCCAAACTTCACGCACTGGGGAACTTTGAGTCAAAATGTGTACAAGTTATTATTAAAAAACTTAGCCGAATTATACTCACTATATAATTTTGTCAAGTCCCTTTTAACATAGGTAACATAGTCTTCTCTATAACTAACACTCACTCTGTATATATGTAGACTCAGTATTCTGAATTGCTAAAAAGTATTTTTATTTAAGATTTTGGATTTAGTTTTGATTTAGAAAATTACAATTGCCAAATCTTATTGTATTAAATTGTTTTGAATATTAAAATTTAAAATTTTGATTTAAATTATTATTTCCCATTAATTGAAATTGTCTAAAATGTAATTTCCACCATATAGAACATGCTAACTTAGTTTTTTTAGTTACATGTCAACTGTGTGCTGCTTCTCTATCCAAAAAAGTAACTTATTTTGTTATTACTATTTTTAAGTGAGTCAAAAATATATACAAGTTATTTTTTAAAACTTAGCCAAATTCACTCACGGGGGAACTTTGAGTCAAAAGTTTGTACACGTTATTTTTTTAAAACTTAGCCAAATTTACTCACGGGGGGAACTTTGAGTCAAAAGTGTGCACAAGTTATTATTTAAAAACTTAGCCAAACTCACTCACGGGGGGACTTTGAGTCAAAAGTGTGCACAAGTTATTATTTAAAAACATAGCCAAATTTTATGCACCGGGGGACTTTGAGTCAAAAGTGTGCACAAGTTATTATTTAAAAACTTAGCCAAACTCACTCACGGGGGGAACTTTGAGTCAAAAGTGTGCACAAGTTATTATTTAAAAACTTAGCCAAACTCACTCACGGGGGGACTTTGAGTCAAAAGTGTGCACAAGTTATTATTTAAAAACATAGCCAAATTTTATGCACCGGGGGACTTTGAGTCTAAAGTGTGTACAAGTTATTATTTAAAAACTTAGCTGAATTATACTATATAATTTTGTCAAGTCCCCTTTAAAATAGGTAACACTCACTCTGTATATATGTAGACTCAGCAATCTGAATTGCTAAAAAGTATTTTTTATTTAAGATTTTGGATTTAGTTTTGATTTAGAAAATTACAATTGCCAAATCTTATTGTATGAAATTGTTTTGAATATTAAAATATAAAATTCTAATTCAAATTATTATTTCTCATTAATTGAAATTGTCAAAATGTAATTTCTACTATATAGAAGATGCCAACCTATTTTTTAATTACATATATAAAAATGAAGACTACATGTCAACATTGTTTTGCATCGCTCTCCAAAAAAAGCAACCTGATTCGCCACTACAAGGTAATACATAAAATGAAGGTGAAACTGTGCAAAGTTTGTGATATAATCTGTGATAATAACATGGCTCTAAAATCTCATATATTACAAACTCATAAGACTTGTAATTTCTGTAAAAGAAATGTTGTTGGTCATTTTAAAAGACACATCAATTCTTGTAACAAATGTCCATATACAATGATTAAATTTGTTGGTGAATCGATTAAAACTGAACTTAAAAGTACTCTTCAGTCTTGTCCTCTACCGATAAAATGGACTTTAGTAAGGAGAATCAAATTTATAAAATATACAATAGATCAAAATGGAAAATTAGTTAATGAGAAAGAATGTATTGCAGATTTTAGAAGCCTTACTACCTTAACCATTGAGAAGAGAGATTTAAAGCCTCAAATTGAAAATGCTCTTTTAAAGATTGATGCTTCCATACACAAATATCAAGCCGAAGGCAGTGGATGGATTTATGACCATACTAAATATTGGCAGTTGCACGTTTACAAGTATAAGCCCCTAACTCCAAAGTCATATATCCCCACACCAAAAAGTATTAAATTGACAAAAGCAGTTTTAAATATAAAGAATGCTGATAATAAATGCTTCCTTTGGTCAATTTTAGCAGCTTTACATCCAAGGAATGCTAAACATGCTGAAAGGGTATCGAAATATGCACCCTATGAAAATCAGTTAAATATGACAAACATAAAGTATCCTGTTAAAATATCTGATATAGATAAATTTGAAAGACAAAATAATATAAGTGTTAATGTATTTGGAGTTGAAGACCAAAAATTTATATATCCATTAAGAAGAACCAAACTGAATAGTAATGCTCACATAGATCTATTATTATTACTACAAGGTCGTAAATCACATTACTGTTTAATTCGTGATTTTGATAGGTTAATGCTACGGTCTACGAAACAAGACCACAAGAAGTATTTTTGCAAGTTTTGTTTACAACATTTTTACACCAAAGATAAATTAGAATGTCATATAACATATTGTAAGAACTTTGATGCACAAAGAGTGGAAATGTCTAAACAAGATACATTACAATTTAAAAATTATAAATATCAACTTAAAGCCCCATTTGTGATTTATGCTGATTTTGAGTGCTTTATAAACTCCAATATACATATTCCATCGGGATTTGCATTTGTCGTAGTAAAAGATTCTAAGATTATTTCTGAAGAGTTATATAGTGGTGCAAATGTTATGGATGTGTTTTTTGAAAGATTATTTGAGACTTATGATTTTATTAAAAGTCAAATGGCGATATATATTCCCCTTGTAATGACTCCTGAGCAAGAGGCATCTTTCCAAAACTCAACACATTGTCATATTTGTGAAAAGCCTCTATATTTTGATAGGGTACGAGAACATTGTCATTCAAATGGCCAATACCGTGGAGCTGCCCACAATGATTGTAATTTAAACTATAAAGTAACAAAGAAAATACCAGTATTCTTCCATAACTTGAAAAATTACGATGGACATTTAATAATGCAACACTTGGGAAAATATAATCGTAAATTAAATTGCATAGCCAAAGATATGGAAAAGTACATTTCATTCTCTGTTGATGATTTAGTATTTTTAGATTCCTATAACTTTCTGTCCCTTCCATTATACAAATTAGCTTCCAATTTAAATACATTTAGATTTATAGACAATCCACTACTACAACGCAAAGGCGTATTTCCCTATGAATATATGACAGGACCAGATAAGTTTGCAGAGTCTCTACCTCCAATTGAAAAATTTTACAGTACTTTAACTAAAGAACATATCTCTCCCATCGAATATGAACATGCAAAACATATCTGGACCCATTTTAATATACATAATTTACAAGAATATCATGATTTATATCTTAAAACAGATGTATTGCTACTGGCTGATGTGTTTGAGACATTTAGAGACCTGTGTTTAAAGGATTACAAACTTGACCCCGTACACATGTATTCACTTCCAGGACTAACATGGGAAGCCTGTCTTAGAATGACTGGCATAAAATTACAATTATTTCAAGATATTGACATGCATTTGTTCATAGAAAGTGCAATCAGAGGAGGAGTCAGTATGATTTCCACACGTTACGCTAAAGCCAATAATAGATATATGGGTGAACATTATGACACCAAACAAGAGAGTGTGTATTTAGTATATTTAGATTGTAACTCGCTATACTCCACAGCTATGTGTGAGACACTACCCGTGGATGGATTTCGTTGGACGAATGAGATAGACTACAAAATATACAAAAACAATCAAAATGATGAGTTTGGATACATTTTAGAAGTTGATTTAAAATATGATAAAAGCTTACATGATTTACATAATGACTATCCATTAGCACCTGAGAAAATGAATGGCAAATTAATACCTAATTTAAATGACAAAACTAAATATATTTTACATTATAAAGCATTAAAAAAATATGAAGAATTGGGTTTGATTGTTACAAAATACCATAGAATTTTAAAATTTAGACAGTCTAAATGGCTTGCGCCCTATATTAATTTTAATATTGAAAAACGCAAATGTGCTAAAAATGATTTTGAAAAAGACTTTTACAAATTGTTAAATAATAGTCTCTTTGGTCGAACAATTATGAACCAACGCAAGTTTCGTGATATATATCTCAAGGATGAGTCACTATTAACTAAATATGTCACTAATCCAAGGTTCGACTGTAGCAAAAAGTTCGATAACAATTTACATGCTATACATTTAAATAAATTAGTTGTAAAGTTTAATAAGCCGATATATTTAGGAATGACCATTTTAGATATCAGTAAAGTAATAATGTATGATTTCCACTATAATTATATGTCAAAATTTAAGAACAAAAGATTTCTTATGACAGATACAGATTCTTTAATGTATTCTATAGTTACAGAGGACTTTTACAAGGAAATAGAATGTGACTTGCACTTTTTTGATACCTCTGGATATAGTAAAGACCATTTCTTATACTCTGATAAAAATAAAAAAGTCACTGGCAAGTTTAAAGACGAATTAGATGGTCATATTATGTATGAATATTGTGGTTTAAGACCAAAGTTATATTCTTATATTCCTCTAAAATGGTTATATGAAGAAGACAAGCAAGCTTTAGAGGTCAAAAAAGCTAAAGGAGCTGATGGTGCTACAGTTAAACATCTCCTCAGACATCAACATTATTTAAACTGTCTTGCAACTGGGCAAGATTATTATGAGAATGTGACAAGAATTAAATCTACAAATCATCATCTTCAAACCTTAACTATGAATAAGAAAGTACTATCGTTTGACGATGACAAGAGGTTTATTCTGGAAGATGGCATCAATACTCTTGCGCTTGGTCATTATAAAATTGATCAAACATAAATCTATATTTGCCATTATTCTTTGACCTTTCTTTGTCTATTACAAAAAAGCCATATTTAGTTTTATCCCAACATTGATGACAGAGATTTCTAAATTGGTTAAATGAAAAGTCATTACCAACATGATTGTTATATACATGTTTTAAATTTAAATCATCTTGTTTAAATAATATTAGGAAATTTACATTATCACGTAAATGTTTATATACTTTGCTGTAAGATTGACACAAGTAAAAACAGTTAATATTTTTATGTCGACCCATTGAAAAAAATTGTGTAATATTTTGACTATTTATGTCATCAAATACAACAACTGACTGTGATTTTACATCATTTGGTGTGATTTCACAGTCAGTAAACGTGTGTAATTTCACTTCGTCACACAAACTAAATATTTCAATTATTTTTTTATATTTTTCTTGTTCTAAAGATTTAGATATTAAATATAAGTTTGTAAATTTTAATCCTTCCTTTTTCACAATTAAATTGTAAATTACAACCGTCTTCCCACTTCCACTTGGACCACAAATAACACATCGAATATTGGTAGGAAATAGACCCAACTTCTTTGGTATATTTTCCTTAGTATGTACTATTTTAAATTTATGTTTTTGTTGAATAAAAGACATTTTTTATATAATAAAAATGGCGAAAAATAATAAGAAAACATGTAAAAAGGGCAAAGGTTTATTCTTAAAGCCTTACAGGGGTCGAGGGTTATTGAATACTCTTATAAATAATCTTCCATTTCCACTTCACATACCATCATATCGGTACTGTGGACCTGGAACGAATATACGTCACAATTTAGCCAAAAATGTACCTCCAAAAAATAAGCTAGACTCTTATTGTAAAGAGCATGACATATTCTACATGAATAATCCCGATACCGCTGCTCGGAACAAAGCAGACATGAGATTAGCAGACTTAGCTTGGACTAGAGTAACGGCAAATGACGCAAATCTTGCTGAAAGAGCTGCAGCTTATGCGGTGACAAATTTGATGAAGGCAAAAGCAAAAATGGGAATGGGATTAAAATTTAATAAAAAAGATGGACAACTACCAGCTGTTAGAGGCCGCAAAAGACGTGCCTCACTTCCGGGGGGTGTACCTAAAAAACGAGCTAAAAAATCTAACACCAAAAGTAAAAGAGTGCGGAATAGTTAATTTAGACAGTTCATCTGGCACACATTGGACAGCATATCGTAAAAATAAAGATATTGTAATTTATTTTGACCCATTTGGAATCCAACCTCCAAAAGAAGTAATTAAATATTTTGAGGGACATAAAATATTCTATACAACCGATCAAATACAAGATTTAAATAGTTCTATTTGTGGAATTTTATGTTTATCATTCATAAAAAATTTTTGTTTAAAAAAAATGGATTCATTTACTATAACATTTTCGGGTACAGAGCCAGAGCTAAAGTCAGTGTTCTTTCCTCCCATAGAATTAAATGATGATTATGTAATTGGATTAGTAGATTTTCAAAGTTATAATTCTATATTTAATGTAAAAAAACCACTTAATACTTTAACATATTACAAAGTAGAGAAAAAAACATTACCAAAGGGAGAGATCTTAGTTGATGATTTAAACCAGTTATTAGATGGTAAACTTAAAGTTATAATACATAAGAATGGAGAAGCATTAATTAATACTAAAGTCAAACTTTTATTCAAAGGGCTTATTCCAAAATTAAATCAACTTAAAGGCAACAAATTAACCATTGAAGAAGGTGATGATGTTTTCTATTATGACCACAAAGCTCCAGTTACAATAGAAATTTCTGAAGGAACATATGAGGTGGTTGAGCTTGCAAAGGAAATTCAAAAGCAAATCCCAGACTTTTTCCTTACAGCTAATAATAAAACTATGAAAGCGACATTACTTTCTAGCCACGTGTTTGATTTTACAAAACCATGTTTAGGGTCTGTTTTATTGGGATTTAAAGGTGTTTCTACTCCTGGTGTTCAGTTTGAATCTACAAATAAAATAAACATTAATAATGTAAATGTGATTAGAGTAAAATGTAATATTGCAAACGGGTCCTATTTAAACGGAAACAAATCACACACCATACATAGCTTTTATCCAGAAGCTCCTCCTGGCTACAAAATTATTGAAGTTCCAAGAAATATTATATATTTTCCTGTAAATAAGAGAAGTTTAGATGTTGTCAGTATTACATTTGCCGATCAGCATGACAAGGCAATTGACTTTAATGGAGAAGAAACTACAATTACTTGTCATATAAAAAAGATATGAGAATTTATAAGAATTTATCTATAAGTGTACAAAATGCTAGGTTCCTAAGATCAATAGGACTAAAGTTAAAATTTTCTATTAATAAAAATGGAAGATTTTCTAGACGTTACAGGGAAATCCCAATTCGACGATAGTGTGGTTAAAATTACAAATCACTCCTATGTTCCCCACAACACTTTGGCAATAAATAATTCCGATGAAATTCGAATATGTATTAATAATCAAGATTTGCTAACTCTCCCGTGTAGGAGTTATTTGTATATTAAGGGAGAAATTGAAAATCATGATAAAGGTCATTTTATAAATAATGCATTTGCATTCTTATTTGATGAAATTAGATATGAAGTCGCAGGTAAAGAAATAGACATTGTAAGAAACCCAGGAATTTCTAGTCTTATGAAAATATTGAGCTCTTACAATAAAACTACTAAATTGTCAAATGTGGCATTTGATTCTGACACGAATTTAAAAGAGTTCCATAAAAGTGGCAAGTTTAGTACTTGTTTGCCATTAGAACTGTTAATGGGTGTATTTGAGGATTTTAATAAGGTATTAGTAAATGTCAAACAAGAATTGGTGTTAAAAAGATCCAAAAATGATTTGAATTGTATATTAACAACCACTAGTGCTCCAGCCAGTGGTACTGCTGATATGATTCCTAAAATTACACTTAACTCAATTCAATGGGTGATGCCACATGTAATACCATCAGATGGGGAGAAGTTACAATTACAAAAGATGTTACTGCAAAATAAAAATTTGCAAATTGCATTTAGAAGCTTAGAGTTGCATGAACTTCCATCATATCCCAATACTACAAGACATACATGGTCAGTAAAGACATCTTCAAGTTTGGAGAAGCCTAGGTATATTATATTTGGTTTCCAAACAGCTAGGGATAATAGTGCACGAAAAAGAACTGATGAATTTGATCACTGTAAGTTAAAAAATCTCAAAGTATTTCTAAACTCTGAATATTATCCTTATAGTGATTTAAATCTCGACTTTGAAAATGGAGATGTCTCTAAAGCTTATGAGATGTTTATGAGGTTTAGAGAGACTTACTATAATACTATCCCAGATCCTATGATTAGTAGGGCTGAGTTTATGAAGAAATATCCACTAATTGTAATAGACTGTTCTAGACAGAACGAAACAGTGAAGGAAGGAATTGTTGATATTAAATTAGAGATTGAAACTGCAGAAAATGTGCCAGCAAATACATCTGCATATTGTTTGATAATACATGATAAAGTGTTTGAGTACAATCCTTTGTCAAATGAGATAAATAAAATGTAAATAAAAGATGAAAAACATTCAACAAGAATTGGTTGACTCTGCAAATCAAATACGAGAGAAATATAGAGCTTTAAAACGTGGCAAGTTTCTAGAGGCTGAAGAGAGGTTCCAAACATTCCAACCTTTAATAGAGCCATTACAAGAATTAAAAAAAATCGCCAAAACAGAGAGGCCTCGAATGGAGATTCTCCCAATGACTCCATCTAGAATACCAATAATACCAAGATTACAACCATTACAACAATCTACTCCACAGAAATTAGATTTTGGTCTTTTAGCATCAGACTATTTAGGAAATTACCTCAGTAAAAGTAGTATGACAGACACTACATATGGTATTAGACGAGAAGCAAATAAATTTTTTATTGGAAATAAGGAAGTTGATATTGCCAATGATGATGTTACAATTGCAAATAAAACCTACAAGGGGACAAAAGGTTTGTGGCAATTGTTAACTTTAAAAGAACCTGAGGATTATACTCCGGCTGATTTGCAAAATTATAAAGAAATTTTGGAAGCTACAAATGGACATTTAAAGAGTTACAAAGATGGTGCACCAATTTCAAGTAATAGACATACTAAATATCTTAATATAATTAAACCTCTTTTTAAATCTGTTGGTGAAGGTTTGAGACAAGTGACTGGTAAGAAAATAGACTATATTTATTGGGATGATCCTAATGAGCTTGTAGATAGGTTAAGACTTCTTTGGCTAAGTCGCCAAGCCGGTAACTCAGGAGTGGATAATGAAATAGATTCCATTATTGAGGAATTGAGAGAAAGTGGAATTATTTATTAAATAAAAATATGTTTATAGATAAATTTTATCGTTTATATAATCCATATAATAAGCCTGCAGAACCCAGGGCTAGTAGTGAACCTACTTTAAATTTACAAGACGATAGTTGGAATGGTTTAAACCGTAAACTTGGTAATGTTAAAGATGGGGAGTTTGTAGATGATGTATCAACTTTGGGACAGACATTAACTAGAAAAGGTGATGTCTTCTTACAAGGTAAAACTAAATATGAGTTTTTAGAATCCAAGAATAAAAATTGGAATGCTAAAAAACAGAAAATTACTAATGTGGAAAAGGGTGAAAGTTTAGATGATGTGCCCACTTTACAACAGACTTTAATACGAACAGCTGGTGGTACATTTGTACAAGACAATAATAATTATGAATTTTTAGAATCAGAGAATGGTATTTGGAATGCTAAGAAACGGAAAATTACTAATGTGGAAAAGGGTGAAAGTTTAGATGATGTGCCCACTTTACAACAGACTTTAATACGAAAAGAAGATGGTAAATTTGTACAAGACAATAATAATTATGAATTTTTAGAATCAGAGAATGGTGTTTGGAATGCGAAGAAACAGAAAATTAGTAATTTGATGGAAGGTACAGATAGTAAAGATGCTGTGAATGTTTCACAAGTTCCAAAAATGGAAGCAGGCTATTGGAGTTTTAATAGTAAAAGGTTAGTACGTGTTAAACCTGCCATTGATGACACTGACTGTGTTATAAAAGAACAGACTATAACTTTTGATAAAAAAGAAAAATGTTGGGATGCCAAAAAACAATTCATAAGAAATCTACCAGAGGGGGAACATTTGGATGATATTTGTCTAATGTCACAATCTATGCATTATGATGGATCAAAATTTGTATATGGAGAAAAAAAATTTAATTTGATGGAATATAATCCTGATTTATTAGTTGCTGACCCCACATCTTTGAGTGGATTTAAGTATATAGATAATAGACCATATATACCAGAAAACTATGTATTTAAAAGAATGGAAGATAATCTATTGATTGGGGCTAATGGTGATGTATTTAGAGTTACAGGAAAGGATGATGTTATAAAAAATGAATGAAATTGCATACGAACTTCATAAACCTGCAAGAAAGAATTTCATTAGAAGGTCTTTCAAAGTATTAGGTATAAATGAAACCGTACAAATAGATTTAATTGATATGCAAAACTATGCTAGAGAAAATTCTGGCAATAAATATATTTTAACTTTAATAGATACATTTTCTAAAAAAGCTTATGCTGCTCCACTAAAGAATAAGACAGGGTTAGTGGTTACAGAAGCCATTAAAACCATTCTACCAAAGGGGGTTAAAAACATTCAATCTGACAATGGAAAAGAATTTTTTAATCAATATTTTAGCAAACTAATGAAAAAATTAAATATTAATCACTATCACACATTTTCTACAACTAAGGCTGCAATTGTGGAGAGGTTTCAGAGAACTTTAAAGAATTGGTTATATAGGGAATTTAGTGCTCAGGGGAGTTATAAATGGTTGGATTTACTTCCAAAGTTAATTCGAAAATATAATAATAAAGTGCATATATCTATAGGAATGAAGCCTAACCAAGTAAATGTTAAGAATAGTAAATATGTACATGAGAGGTTGACTTCTAAAGTAGAGCAAGTTAAAAAGCCAAGATATAAGGTAGGTGATAGCGTAAGGATTTCCAAGTATAAACATGTTTTTAGTAAAGGTTATACTCCAAATTGGACAGGGGAACTATTTACAATAGCAGAAGTTAAGAATACAAAGCCTGTGACTTATATCTTGAAAGATGAAAATGGCAATATAATCAGGGGAGGCTTCTATACAGAGGAGTTGTTAAAGACCAAGTATAAGGACATGTATTTGGTAGAGAAGATAATTAGGAAAAAAGGTGATTCGTTGTATGTCAAATGGCTTGGGTTCCCAAGTAGCCAGAACTCATGGATTTCCACTAAGGATGTCCAAGGGAGCACGTCATAAGCCGGGAGCATGCCCGAGTTCACGCACAAACCTCACATGATTTTGAAAATATACATGGGAATGGATGTGGATTTGAAATTTTAATAGAGTTTGAACATTTATATAGGCTTGTATTGGACGAGATCCAGGTCTTTTAAAAAAGTGGCCAAAAAATGAGCCATATTCCAGACGTGATTTTTAGTATTAACAAAAGTAGAAAATTTATATAGGGGTGTATAGGTCGAGAGCTGGATCTTTTAAAAAAGTGGCCAAAAAAAGCTCTTCCATTTTTTTCTCATTTTTCCCCTATAAAAAGTGCCCTAAAAGTGCCTCTAAAACGCCGAAAGTGGGGTCATATTGTCCTATTATATCTACTTACACAAATATTAAAACAAGTTTTCTCCGCTCAACTGGCTTTCACCGCTCTGAAAGCAATCCTAGTTTTAAGAGTTCCTTGGGCTCTGCCCTTGAGTGGCCTTTGAAAATCCCATGTTGTCTTTATGAAGAACATGTTTGTTTACATTATGATCAGCTGGATAATTTAACTGTTGTTAATATTTCAGTTGCAGGAAACGTGTGTTGCAAATATTTACTGACATGGTTGAAATGAAACGTTTACTATTTGAATTTGAGTTGGCGCAAATATTACAATAGAAAAAAAGCGAGAAAGCCTGGACAATTTGATATACTAAAGAGAAAACTGAATTAACACTGTGCTGCATTTCTTGAGCAATCATTGAAATAGCCGATTTGCAAACTATGGAAACATAAGAAAATCATAGAACACCATTAAGTAGAAGAAATAAAAAAAATATTTCTTTAGAATTTAGAAATGTTGATTATATCGATCTGTTATGTACATCGTAGTATTTCCATGATCTTTGAGTCGACTCTTTTAAAGTCATCGGAAGTTATGACTGTTATAAATTTCAAAATAACGCCTCTTTCTAGAATTCGAGCAACACGTACACTAGTAAAAATGTTAATATCATCAATGTTGCTCATTGCTAATGCTTATAGAAACATGCTGGGTCATTATCAGTATTGACAAACATCAAGAACAACTTCTCTCGAAATTACATCTATAAAGACACTGTAGAATATTTATATGTGTTATATTTGATTGGTTTTATACAACACCGACGCACCAGAGTAATGATTTTAAATGATGATGAGAAAAGCATGGGTGTTAAATAAATAATACTTTTAGATCTGTTACTGATTAAAATTAGTCGTTTAGGCTATTATCATCTATCATATTTTCAGCATAAAGCTAAAGCTTTTCAATTCCTTAAAGCCCCAAGCACTTCTAAGTTCTCTTTGTAAAGCTAATATTACTCTAAGTGTAATGCTTAGAGTCCAATGAGGGCTTTGTTTGAAGATTCATTTGCGAGTCTCCAATTGTCAAGCACAAAACGATCTAAGTAATTACCGCCGCTTTTAATGACTTGGCTCAGGGTTGATCTTTTACTCTTGATTATAAGACAAAAATCAAACTTTAAATCAAAAACCATTTATAATATCAATCTATGAATAATATTAGGATTAATAATATGAATACTTTGTATTACTAATATACTGTATGCATTTGTGATTTTAATAATGTTTATGCAGAATACAGAATATGAGTACTGCCTTTTTAAAAACACCAAGCTACAAATACAAATAAATCATAGATTTTAAATTTATTTTTATTTTGAATGACATTGTTCCTGGGATTTTATTTGATATTTGAAATGTTGGATGTAATTCCTTATTTCCTTAACAGGAAGTTAAATTACTTTTTTAAACACTAAAAGCGTTTATAGCGTTTATCCTCATTTTAAACGCCTTTTAGATGTTGGTAATGCTTTTACATTAAATACATGACATATAGCATTGTTTACACCACAAGCGAGCAACACATTTGGTGAAGAGTCTTTATTGAGTTTATATTATTGGCTTTGTTTGATTTTTTAATGTTTTACAAAAACAAAAATTAATTGTGAAACACAGGCATGAATGCCTACTGTAATTCATGTCTGATACATATTCTTATTAATAGTAGTTATTCTACACTTACCTGTACAAAAATGTATGGTTACATGATCTCCTATAATCTACCCAGTATGGGTACTACCATATAGGTATAATATTGGGAATGTTAGGTCAAGTTTCACCTAGAATAATATTGTCTAGCCTGATATGTATGGTCCTCTGAATAAACATGAGTAAACCCCACCTCACCCATCGACTCCCTATGACATACATACCAAGTATCGATTCAAATAATACAGTCTTATTACATATATATATCTGCTAATATACAGACTGTCCCAAAAGTCCCGGACCGGTTTAATATTTTCTAAACGACAACAGATAAATCAATAAGATTTGGTACATCAACACCACACCTAAAAATCTACTTTTTTAAGGAAATGTCAATTTTCTGTCACATCATGGGGACGTCCCGCAAAGAGTCAAAAGGAAATCTTAAAAAGAAGCATAGGTTGACATGTACATCAAATTAAATTTCTTTACTAGCAGAATGTAATGCCGAAAACTTAAACTCAAACGGACAACCGAGTCAAGAATGACAAAGGTTCAAAGATTCATTTAATTTGCATTGCTATTATACGCTTACTCCTAAGGGGCACAGCCCTAGGGGAATCGTAAGAAAATTGTTAACGTAAGCATAGGTCGATATGTACATCAAATTAAAGGTCTTCACTACAATGATTAAAGGTCTAGATTACAATGCCGTAAATTCAAGCTCAAAAGAACGCCTGAGTAAAAAATGTCAGTCGTTCAAAGATTCATAATGGCAGATTCAAGAAATCTTTGAACGGCTGCCATTTTTTACTCATTTATCCGTATGAGTTGAAATTTGCGGCATTATATTATGTAAGTAAAGGTCTTTAATTTTATGTACATGACAACCTTTGCTTCTATTTAAGATTTCCTTTTGACTCCTTGCGGGACATCCCCATGATATGACAGAAAATTGATAGTTACTAAAAAAAGTAGATTTTTAGGTGTAGTGTTGATGTGCAAAATCTTATTGATTTATCTGTTGTCGTTTAGAAAATATTAAACCGGTCCGGGAGTTTTGGGACAGTCTTTATAATAAACTAGCTGAACCCGGCAGACGTTATCTTGCCTTTGACTATTTATAATCCCGCGGGCTTTGCCCCGTTTAACTTCTTAATTTTCAAGATGATCTCGTTCGCATGGCTCAAACACGTCCTGGTTGAAGTTCGTTCGCTACGCTCACTCACCTTTTGGTTGCAAATTAGCTGTTGTCATAAATGTAAAAGAAATAATAGTGCTGCACCCTGTTGGTAATCCTTGTAACTTTAATGCTATTGAACATCATAGAACAGAACCAACTTGTTTAATTGAAACAGCTGTTAAGATTCATTAATTCCATTTCTCATAAGGTTAACATGGGAAACTCCAGAGCCACTGGGGCGGAGCCCTTTTAAGAATTTCGAAACGGGAAATAGTTTACGTCCGATTCGCATACCTACAGAATTTACACACCAAATTTCATAACGATCGGTGAAGTCGTTCCGGAGGAGTTTGCAGACAAACACTGTGACACGAGAATTTTATATATTAGATATGAATTTGAACGGATGGTGTTTTTGGCCTCTAGGGATCTCAAAATGAAAAATTATATCGGTCCCGGGTCCAGGTCTTACTATGAGTACTACGGTAATAGCTTATTCCCTATATGGGAAATTCGCTAAACGGGGACAACACTCATATGGAAAACTACAGACCCATACAGTATTACCAACACTATCCAAATATCTTGAGAAGGTTATCTACATTCAAATTATGGAACATTTAAATAAACTAGAAATACTCTCACAACAACAACACGGCTTCAGGAAGAATAAGTCCTTAAACACCGCCCTCAACAAACTTTGCGAAACAATCACCTCATTCTGGGAAGACAAACAACATGCCTCTGCAATTTTTTTAGATTTGCAAAAAGCTTTTGACAGTTTGGACCGAAATATACTAATAAATAAGCTAGAGCAATTAAATATTACAGGAAATATTTAATTTACGGGCAAATGCAAGGTTAAAAGAGGCTGCCAACCTCTTAAAAAAAACCAAATCTCAGTCAACAACAATCCTAACATCTCGTCCATTAATTAACCAAAGTCATTGGTAATATACGTAATGTATTTCCTGTTTCCCTCTCTTCTCATAGCATTTTTTTATTGCAGATACATTAATCTAACTGTCACAAAGAGTTCCCACACTCTGGACTGTTCACCTTGACTACTTCCTTCACCACTACCTACGTCGTGGACCTGTTTCCCTCCTCCATCCCTTCCTACAGCATTTTTAGAAATGCAGATACTGTACATTATTCTAATTATCACAAAGGGTTTCTACACTCCGGAATGCTCGCCTCGACTACTTCCTTCACCACTTCCTACGTCGTAGACCTGTTCCCTCCCTTCCTATAGCATTTTAGAATTTAAAATAGATTAATTTAACTTTCACAAAGGGTTCCCACACTCCGGACCTTGACTACATCCTTCACCGCTTCCTACGTCGTCGACCTGTTTCCCTCCCATCCTATAGCATTTTAGTATTGCAGGTATATTAATCTAACTGTCACAACGGGTTTCTACACTCCGGAATGCTCGCCTCGACTACTTCCATCACCGCTTCCTACGTCGTGGACCTGTTTCCCTCCCTTCCCATAGCATTTTAGAATTGCAGTTACACTAATCTAACTGTCACAAAGGGTTTATACACTCCAGAATGCTCGCCTCGACTACTTCCATTACCACTTCCTACGTCGTAGACCGGTTTCCCTCCCTTCCTATAGCATTTTAGTATTGCAGGTATATTAATCTAACTGTCACAAAGGGTTTCTACACTCCGGACTGCTCGCCTCGACTACTTCCATTACCACTTCCTACGTCGTGGGCCTGTTTCCCTCCCTTCCTACAGCATTTTAATATTGCAGTTACATTAAGCTAACTGTCACAAAGGGTTTCTACACTCCAGAATGCTCGCCTCGACTACTTCCATTACCACTTCCTACGTCGTGGACCTGTTTCCCTCCCTTCCTATAGCTTTTTAGTATTGCAGGTATATTAATCTAACTGTCACAAAGGGTTTCTACACTCCGGACTGCTCACCTTGACTACTTCCTTTACCGCTTACTACGTCGTGGACCTGTTTCCTTCCCTTCCTATAGCATTTTAGTATTGCAGGTATATTAATCTAGCTGCCACAAAGGGTTTCTACACTCCGGACTGCTCGCCTTGACTACTTTCTTTAGCGCTTCCTACGTCGTGGACCTGTTTCCCTCCCTTCCTATAGCATTTTATTATGGCAGATACATTAATCTAACTGCCACAAAGGGTTCCCACACTCCGGACGGCTCGCCTTGACTACTTCCTTCACCACTTCCTAAGTGTCGTGGACCTGTTTCCCTCCCTTCCCATAGCATTTTTAGAATTGCAGATACATTATTCTAATTGTCACAAAGGCTTCCCACACTCCGGACTGCTCACATTGACTACTTCCTTTACCGCTTCCTACATCGTGGACCTGTTTCTCTCCCTTCCCATAGCATTTTTAGAATTGCAGATACATTATTCCAACTGTCATAAAGGCCCCCCACACTCCGCAGCGCTCGCCTTGACTACTTCCTTCACTATTACCTTCACTACTTCCTACATCGTAGACCTGTTTCCCTATTTTTCCATAGCATTTAAGTATTACAGATAGGTTAATTTAACAGCCATAAAGGGTTTCCGTACTCCTTTCTTTTCACTGCTCACCTTTCCGCTTCCTTTACCACTCTCTACTTCAGGGACCTTTCCCCCCCCCCCTTCGCATAGCATTTTAGTATAAAAACTAGCTGTACCCGCGGGCTTTGCCCCGCTTAACTTCATAAGTATTTGCATGGCTCAATCACGTCCTGGTTAAAGTTCGTTCGCTACGCTCACTCACCTTCAGGTTGGAAATCGTTCGCTGCACTCACTTGTTTTCAGGTTAACTCGTTCGCTACGCTTACTCGCCTCCAGGTCGATGTTCGTTCGCTACGCTCACTCACCTTTTGGTTGCAAATTAGATGAATTTAAAAAAATCATCCCTTTTATTGTTTATAATACTTTGATAAAGGTTTTTATGTTTTAATATTTAACATTGGAGAATTTAAACGTTGTTGAGTGCACAGGTGTGCTGCGATTGGGGTTTAATACTTTGGACTTATTTAAAAGTAAAATAGTTTTTTGTGCTGCAATCTGTAGAAACACTGTGGCACTATTTCAAATCATGACTAATGCTAATACAGAATGTTGTGTGATTATTCAAACCTACAAAACAGTGTAGAAAGTAAACATCTGCTTTTAAATTATATTTATTTGTAAACATTGTAGATCAAAAAGTCTGACATTGGCCCACTTAAAACCCTCTGGGGCAGAGCCATTTTGACGGATCTGCACCAAACTTCACTCGATCCATCCTTGAAAGATGCTTAATAATGCCTGAAAGTTTCATTACAATCTGTCGAGCGGTTTTGGAGTCCATAACGTATATACACATATATATACATACATAGTTCCTCTTTTATAGATATAGATATACCAACATCTTTGAATATTTAATATTCAATGCCAACATTAAATTGAATAATGTAAAAAAGCTGCTTTGTTCTAAATACATACATACCTATATACTTTTAATTTAAAGGTGAATTTTAATACTGAACATAAACGGTATATAACTGCCGACTAATATTGTTAAGTTCAATTTATTATTCTGAAAGTTGTGAAATTTAATTAGCTTAAATAACATTATTCTGAAAGCTTTGAAATTATAATGATATATATTCATATACGCCAAACTGTTTACTCCATGAATGAAAGAGCTTAGAGTAAGAGTCGTTCTCTCTGTCTTAAGTAGACAAAAACATTGTTGGTCGCAAAACGTAAACAAATAAAAAGAAGAAGAAGGTAGCTCCTAATGTTATTCTTATGGGACAAATTTAAAAATGTTTTTTAAGTATTTTATTATTACTACTGAGTGGAATCGTCTAGAATTTTATTGGTGTCTTTACACTGGTGTCATAACTATTTGTGCAAATTTGAACGCTATAAGTGCAACGGTTCTTGAGTTTTAGGTGAGAACACAGTCACACACATACTCCAGCGGACAACTTTTCTCAGACTCCGCTATACACGATACATAGATTCGTTCACTTCGTTCACTCATCTATTAACATTTTATCAATGAAGCATTCATAGTAGTCCTGCGATAAAAAATACGTGATTTAAAATTTTACACCAATTGTCAGAAATTGTAAAGAAATAAAATCCAAAATGTTAATTTTAAACCTTTTAATGTCCACTTTTCCCAATTTCATTGCTTTGGTACCAGAAATAAAATTTGGTTTTACAATCTAATCCTTTTGTAAAGTTTTAGTAACATTCTAAGAGTCTCTGTGAACTGAAGAATTGAATAACTTCTTGATCAAGAAAGAATACATATATTCAAGTTTAAAAAGAATTTATACAAGAATTGATTTCAAGTTTGTTTTTATATTTTTTTCAAGTTTTTAAATGACTCTTACTACTACTGTTAAGTTAAAGAATTTAATATAAACAAGCGACGTGGGAATTGGAAATTACTGTCATTGTTGTAGGCCTACTAGAAATATCTTTTTAAGTATTTTCAACTTAAAAATATTAGGGCCCGGTACCTTAGAAACCATTGAGAGGAATATTTTTCGTATACTCCTTTATCTGGTATGGTTGAAGTTCGTTCGCTACGCTCACTCACCTTTAGGTTGGAGCTCGTTCGCTGCGCTCACTCAGGTTAGCTCGTTTGCTACGCTAATTCGCCTCCAGGTTGAAGTTCGTTCGCTACGCTCACTCACCTTTTGGTTGCAAATTAGATGTCTGTAGTCATAAATTAAAAAAAAATAATAGTGTGCTGCACCCTGTTGGTAATCCTTGTAACTTAAATGCTAATTGCACATCATAGAACAGAACAAACTTGTTTAATTGAAACAGCTGTTAAGATTCATTAATTCCATTTAAATATGAGTACTCATAAGGTTAACATGGGAAACTCCAGAGCCACTGGGGCGGAGCCCGAGAGTCCGATCAGAATAAAAATAGCTTAGTTTTCCTATTTAATGCCTAAAGAATCAGTGTACCAAATTTCAGCTTCCTAGGTAAATGGGAAGTGGGAGAATTAGTGATGAGTGAGTCAGTGAGTCAGTGAGGGCTTTGCCTTTTATATTTATAGATTATATCTGTAGTTTTTTAACTACTTGTAAAGTATACTAATGACATTTCCAACTATTTGGGACCCAGGAAGAGAGTTGTTAAACCTGGTCTACTCTATTAGTTTTAAGTATGTACTGAACTAGATGCATACTGAAGATTGCAATTGGAACCTCCTGTATTTTGTTTTCACGCCATTTGGATCTTTACAGTGTTTGTATAGGGACGGTCCAGCGGTTGAAATCGTTACCATGTGATGTTAACATTTTGTTAGACAGCAATATTAATTGATAATATAAATAGGTTACATACCTTACGTCGTCAATCCTAAAATAAGTCTATGGCGACTAGTTTCGAAACATCAAGGTTTCATTGTCGAGCCTCATGCCTCTTAAAAACATTGTGACATCTTGTCGTCGTCATTATACACAGTACATTTAACATAAACACACGAACACGGACACATACTATTTACAAAAATGAATATTTTCAAAAATGAATTTATGAAAATGAATACAAAAATTAATAAATTAATTGATAGCCCAATTGCAAATATCATCAGAATTCATATTTGACTTCGTTTAAAATCAAACCAGTAAAAATCATACTTGAAGGCAATAGCTATAGCTCGTCTCTTCAGACGTAAGATGTATTAATCTTTAACTGTTCTAAACTAAAACTACTTATGTATCCATCCATTTTTATACATACAATTTTTTTTTAACCGCAGTAAAATTTGCTGAAAACAAATTTTGTAAAAATTAATGTAATAAGCCACATTTTTAATCGTGTAATATTTTCCCCAACATAAATCAAATCGAACGTCTTTAAAGATTCATAAGAACGTAATTTAATTAACACAAAGGGGGTTTCAATCACTATTCCATTGATATAGTTAAAATCTTTTAAATTAACAATTACAAAACGAATGCAATAAACTCTGCCAATTGTTGTTAAGAATCTTTGTCATTAACATCTGTAAGACCAAAGCCTCTTAACCGAGGTTCAAGATTAATCTTCCTTTGGAAAGTAGAATTGCGTTTCTTTCTAAGAAACAATCTTGCCAAGTTTTAATCCCGAATCGGAGTTAAGTTTTCTGCGGCTGTTCGTTAGCTATTTTAGTTTAGGAAATTGTTTCCCTGAATGTTTTCACTTTTAGCAACGCAAAACAGAAAATACGGTTATAAGCTAGTAGTTTACGCAACGATTGCGTAAAGATAGTGTTAACGACACGAGTAGAAAATTTAACCCTAGGACTGCCCTGGCATGATTAATGCCAAACTGCTCGGTGCCCTGGTAAGTACGAGCCTTGGCGAGTGCCTTAAAAACTTCTACGAGTGTCGGTTAACACTATTTACGCGAGTTGCGTACACTCCTTTACCTACGACAGTGTTTAAATTACTAAAAATCTTAATCTCTTCATTGGCACTGACCGTGATGCAAGAAACATTGTGTCAAACACTAATTGCACCACTTAACAATTACATTGGCTGAACAGCTGATAAGTTGAAACTGAATTATTACAATTTTACTCCTTTTTTCTCAATTCCTGAACCTCGTTAGTCCGTTGTTATGAGTAAAACTATGCTGTTATGAAAGTAAACAATGCTGTTATGTGAAACTTTTCAATTCTAAGATCTAAACTGAAACGGCTACTTTAAAAATGGTCGTAGGTAAAAGTACTATATGTCCTTTTTTATTTTATCATATAACAGATATGCATGCATCTGTAGTCTCGTTCCCCGACCTTTATTTGACCATGAATAATCTAATTTACAATATGTAATTTTAACACATTCACTACAAACTAGATTTCACCCTAAGATGTATGGATGCTTTGTTTGGACCGTTAATTTCATTGAGTAATATTTGGAATGATTCCAAATTTTAATCTATAATGACAATTTTATCATGTTATCCACACTACTCTGGGTTCTTTGTGTGGAATATTTTGTTCTGCACCATTTAGTATGAACAACTACGGTCACAACAACCTTATTGTTTTGTAAATAATGTATGGGATAAAACCCCTGTCCCTCTCACACTCAAATAATCATGTTAACGTTTACTTTGCAATTAAAACCATGTTTAAAACTTCAAAGCTGATTAAAATTTCTATAGAATATTCGAATGAATGGTCCGAGGACATTGTAGGAGCAGATTTGCAGCGTTGTACGTCGTCGGCATTGGCCTGCATTGGCCCCCGAGGTGCAGTATACTACTGTATGCAGACGTGCAATGTTTGTACTTGTACCATAACTTGTATTAGCTTTGGAATACAAAATATTTGCAACAAAAAACGCTTGGTTATGTTTCTTTACATAAAGTTATAGTTTATAATTTACAATTAAAAAGTAATGGTAATTTTTTGAAAGTTGTAGTCAAAAGTGTCAATAACATTCAGTTTGTATTTGTTGTTTGAAGCTATTTGTGGTTATATATTTAAAATTGTAAGCTACAACCACATGTCAACAATTAAAGTTAGTCCCAACTTAATACTGATAAAATATTATCTCAATTTATTGTTAAATTATGATTATTTATCTCCGTGGTTTACACTTCTTGTATTATAATAACGGGATGAAAAAGTGTAATTTATATCACACTAGCTGTACCCGCAGGCTTTGCCCCGTTTAACTTCATATGTGAGCTCGTTCGCATGGCTCAATCACGTCCTGGTTGAAGTTCGTTCACTACGCTCACTCACCTTTGCGGTTGAAGCTCGTTCGCTGCGCTCACTTGCCTTCAGGTTAGCTCGTTCGCTACGCTACCTCGCCTCCGGGTTGAAGTTCGTTCGCTACGCTCACTCACCTTTTGGTTTCAAATTAGCTGTTGTCAAGTATTTAAAAAAAAAATAATAGTGCTGCACTCTGTTGGTAATCCTTGTAACTTTAATGCTATTGAACATAATAGAACAGAACCAACTTGTTTAATTGAAATAGCTGTTATGATTCATTAATTCCATTTAAATATGAGTACTCATTAGGTCAATATGGGAAACTCCAGAGCCACTGGGGAGGAGCCCGAGAGTCCGATCAGAATAAAAACCACTTAGTTTTCCTATTTAATGCCTAAAGAATCAGTGTACCAAATTTCAGCCTCCTAGGTAAGTGGGAAGTGGGAGAATTAGTGATGAGTGAGTGAGTGAGTCAGTCAGTCAGTCAGTGAGGGCTTTGCCTTTTATATAATATATAGATTCTTGTGGATAGAGAGAGTTTCTTGTATACAGTACTCCACTACTTTCCCTCACTTAAGGGCCTCATTCTCCTTTGTTTCTCATATAGCATGTATTCTTCAGATTAGCATGAATACGTAACTAACATTTTCAAATTTGTATAAGCTAAAGGTGATATTTTATCTAATATACTGGGGAGCGAGCTGGCTTAGTGGTTAGAGCGCGGGACTTCGGTCCCTGAGGTCCCGGGTTCAAATCCCCACTACCAATGCACTACCAATGGCACTACCACTGGATACTATCTAAGTGATAGTGCCGCATCCCCTAGGTCTAGCTCTGAGAGTAGGTCAGGCGCACACAGGCGATTATAATGTGCAAAACAATCCCGGACAAAAAATAGCGAGACCAACTGCTTTTAGAGATAAGTCATATTGAACCATCGTGGCTTAGTGGAGGACAATAAGCAGTGCTTCAAAACACTGAAATTCATTTTTGCCTTGGATCACTATAGAGTGAAACATTAGCGTTAACCCTATTTGAAAACATTGTCGTTTTCACATTGTTCACACATTGTAGGTTTTGTCTAGTCTATGAACCACTTTGTATTTCACTATCGGTATATTCGATAGTCAATGGTATAATCCCCCTTGTCCAGCACTATCCCAGCGTAATGATGCCCGGGTTTAATGTTAATGTTGAACGTAGAGTTTACGCGGTCAGCCGTTAATCACTATGGTGATATTTCACGCCCCGTTGTGGTGTTAAGCTTTCAACAGCTCCGCTTAACACGTTCGCTGCGGCACGTCAAATAGCGGGCGTATCCCCAGTGCGGCGCAGCCCTCAGCGTCGAGTAAACCCGATTGCCGCGTGTGATTGGCCTTTTCAATTTTGGTCTGACGAATAGCAAATAACGTGAGGGGATGTCCTGCTTTACAACGAGAGTCGATGTAGTTCGCTAAACACTCACAGATAGCAGCACTGCTTGGAACGTAGCCGGTCCCATTGGAATCGTATTGCCAAATGGAGGGAAAATGACGGGACAAAAAGAAGACTTTTGAGATTGCCAGACGGGGATTTTACGGGGAAATTTACTACCAACCTACACCACAACAAAATGAAAGTCACATACTACACGCTAACGTCGTATAGGTCCGCTTTCGGCCGACGCTAGAGCAAAAACGAAGATATACAAAAAGCATTACCGAGCGTTCCCGATGGGGTACGGACGCACCGTACGGGGGCCAAGCGCCGTACCCGATCGGGAACGGCCGCACTCTACGTGTTAAGTAGATGAAGCACGTACTGTGTGTTGGTTGGTAAACTACACTTTGTCTAATTTAATATTCCTGTTCATCAGTAGCTAAACTCTATTGGTATTTTCTAAATTGTTTTGCTTTAGTACCTGGGGACCAAATCAGGGTAACATTATTACTATACTGTAAAATGAGTCTTAACGGTCGGAGTTTCAACTAGAAAACTATAGTAGCATAGATTGAGCATACTCCCCCCCCCCCCCCCCTAAGGGAGTATGCTTAATCTGTGACTATAGTTTGTGTACAATTATAATTTAATGATCACTTACGTTAGTTCTTCAGTTTTTTCAACATTTTTTAGTAATTGGTGACCGAACTTTGCTGGAGGAAATAATACCATAGTAGTCTAAGTATATACTCCGTTCACAAAATTTAGAGGGTTTTAAGGGGAGAAATCTATACCCAAAACAATAGCTTAACAACTGAGGTTTGGCGAACATCAATCAGCTGCATATTACATTAAGCAAAAAGTTAGTGGGGGAACTTCCCGTCAAACCACCGACATTTTGAGAATGGACTGTAGTACCAAAAAAATAAATGTGTCTTTGCATTTTTACCTTTGTGGATCTTTACGCGTCAATGCCATATTTTTAAGGCTAGTCCAAAAGACGATCTCCTATCTAAGGTCCACCCTTTTTTTAGTAGTATAATAAATTAATACCTTTAGGACAAATGGCTCCTTGGTCCAGACTCAAGCATGCTTTATATCCATCCATCTGAGATTAATTGATTAAATAAATACATGTACGTTTTGAAAATAAACTTTACACATTGATAGAAATTCAGGAGTTAGTCTAAACTAATTTGGAAAAGAGATCAAGTGGCTTCATTGGGTAATTGAAGTATCCATTCTGTATGTAAATGGTTGCTGGCGACGCGACTATGATTTCCATACAAACGACATCGTCAATGTGGGCTACCAGTATTATCATACGGCTCGTTGTTTCAATGAACATTTGGCTCGATGTTCACGAAATGTTCCAATGTTGAGTTGGGTGAATAATTTTTTCCTGCCAACCCATTAAGATTGTATCTAGCATATAGTTTATAGTATGATTATTAAATGACTCGATTAATCATAGACTTAGGACCCTGTTGTTGGATATCTCATCCTTTTGTAAAATGAAGACTATTGGAGTATTTTATGTGCCAGGTAATGTTTGCATTTGCTGATGTTTACACATTGCATTATCTCATGTTCGTGTTTGTTTTTACAGAATACACTTTACTCTTTGGCTGTGCTAGCACAATAGCAACAACACAAAATAACAAACGTAAGCAAAAATCAAGCAAGGATGTCGATCATTTTATCTAGTTAAATAGTTTTAAATTTAAAACTATATTTTATAAACTAGTTGATTAGGGTTTTTAGTCAATTTCTACTTACGTCCACAAAGTAAACGTATTTCAATACCATTTATTTAACATAATTAAGTAGATAGCGTTGCATATACCAGTATTAATTAATAACATCTGTTTTCCCTGTTTGGATTTTCAAATTAGTAGAATACTCTATGTACAATCTTGTTGGGTGATTATTATTGTTTGTTTTTCTTTCTCCTATGTAGTATTAATATTCTAGTAAAAGGATAATTAATTCGATGAAGTATTTTATTCGACAATTTTTCAACTGTATTAACATAAATCTCTTTCGACTACATGTTAGAAAATAATGGTATTTTAGTGGGGTACTTAAATTATTTCATCAACGATTACAAATTTAGACATACACAAAATAGGGATATTAAAAGCTAATACAGTAGTTGGAATTAAATAATCAGATGACTTCAAAGTACTCAGCGTACTCCAGTTGATCAATATGATGACAATCTATAAGGGAGTAAGTTTAATGATTAGTTAGACACTTACGACGTTTGCATGTACAGTGAGTTAAATAGTAATGAGACTTTGGCTGCAGATTATAAGATCAATATGTCTATCAACTCCGCTAACCCCTGTGTCACTGTGAGCAGAGGTAAGTTCTTCATTTAAAAACACTACCGTTAAATGCATGCTCGATTATGAATTTGTAGCTGATTGTAGAAGAAACTACTAGTAGTAGCTTTCCTCATGCCTTACCCCCGCGAATAACAAAATTACAGTAACAAAACTCATATTAATTTAAAAACCTCATTAATTAGTTGAGGATTTTAATAATATAAATGGCAGTGTTAAATTAATAACTCTTAAAAAACTGACAAAACCCATCAGTGTATTTCAGTATTTTGAAGTGTACCTTTAAACAGTAAAATGGTTAAAGCGTTGAAAATCACACTGTAATAAATTGCAAATGGAATGCAATTCGAAAATAAAACACATAACCTGGTCAGGAAGTAGTTTGTACACAAAACAACCGTAAACTTATCTTGCTATGTAGGTCGGGCCAATTTAGTACAACAGTTAGTACTACTTCTTTCTGGAGCCATATTTACAACCAACTCTCAAACGGAATGGCAAACATGCTCTGAAATGGTTTATTTAGATTTATAAACTTCCCTTTTGACTTTAGCCGGATTCAGCTTTACCTGTGACTGATTCAAGGTAGAAAGATAACTAGTAACTTGAAAAAAATTGTATTAAATTTAGTTTGTTAACTACTCAAGTTTGCGTTTCGGGCATTTTAGTGAACTTAGTAATTTTTTTCTTATTGCATGTATCATTGCAAATACAACCAGAATGTTTAAAGAAGTAAAAGTAATATAACAGAATCTTTAAATCTATTCCAGAATTTAAAAACTAAAATACATGTTTTTATACTAGAAAATGCAATCAACTTGTTTATGTTTCAGAATCGTTTTCAAAACGAAGGTTTCTGCTATTATTCAGGTAAAATCTTGTACGTTAGGCCGGGGCCACACGACGCGGATCATCCGCGCGGACGGACCACGCGGATGATCCGCGTGGTCCGACAACACATTGAATCAAATGAGAGTGGCCACACGGGGCGATCCTAAGCCGCCCGGGCGGATTGTCCGCGCCATGTCGCGGATTGTCCGCGCGATCATAAGCCGCGTTGGAGGGGATGACACACGTAGTCTTATGAGAGTGGCCACACGATACGGATTGTCTGCGCGGTTGGAGCTCATTTTCAAGCATTTGTAGTTGTTTTTTTTAGTTTGTGCTTGTGCGTTTCGGTTTATAGGTGTAAAATGTTCGATACAGACAAATCAATAGAGCTTGTTAAAGACAATGTGGGATTTCTCATGTTGTACATTTCTCATGAGTATATCTTCCTTAGTTATATTCGGTCAAAGCAATTGAAGTAGCTCGTCAAACGATGCTATCTACATGCGATACTAACAAAAAAAGACTCCGAACTATGGTTTCGCATGTGCTCGTAAAAGGTTTAGAACACAAATGGTTTATCGGTTATGAAATGATGGACCCAATGATTTCGGTTTGCCTTAGGCTCTAGCTCACCACACGCTTTTAATGCACAAACTAACATACGTGTTTCTTCCATGACTACAGCGAGAACGAGTGAATTAAACCATGTTAGAATCTCAGTACGTAGGCTGGGAAACCTCAACCGGAAGCGGTTCATCCGCTCCGTGTGGCCGGGACATCTTCGCGCGGCTTATGATCGTACGATCATAAGCCGCGCGGACGATCCGCCACGTGTGGCCCCGGCCTTACACGTTACGCAAGAGCGTGTTTACATCTCTAGGTGAATCATGCAACTCGCTTCCGCTCGTTGCACAACATTCACCTGCGTGATGTAAAAACGCTCTTACTACACTTGTAATGTAAATAGCTATTACAAAATTACAAGGAATTGAATTTTTACCTTTTAACATGTGTTTTATTTATATTTAATACCACCATGTGTTCAAATTGTTATAACGGTTACTTGTTTAGTTGTTTATATTTTTACCTACTACCAATTTCTATTTTCTCTTACAAAACATGTAATATTATTTGTTAAATTTGTGAAATCAACACTCCAAAAGTTTAATCTGTACCTCATTGTACTGATTCACTATTTTCTTCTGTCTCTTTCGAATGTGGTAAAATATAGTACACGTTAGGACGTGTTTAAATTTTTTGGGGGCATTGAACTATTAATAGGTTTTTAATTTTTCCTTGTATTATATTGAAATTTTAGAGAAAACCCCTTTAATAACATAAAGTGTCCAGCTCTAGTTAAAAATATGTTTGATTTTGTGTAGATGAAATGTAAGTATTCTAAATCAATTGAAATGTTGAACAATAAGTCGACACGGAAATTACTAAACGAGATATTATACGTTTCTATACAGGGACGTGGAAAAATACAATATAACAATTGATACAAAGGCAACTTTAGTTCTATCTAGGTCACAATATGTCAGCTAAACCGTCGAAGCCTTGGTTATCGTTTGTTTGTTCTCGATAGTTCATGAAGAAAAGTAGCAATCCCTTTTAACCTTTTAATCTGAAAAGAATAGTGCAAATCTGAAGTGAATTCAGCACATACACCAATATTTTACGGACCAAATATTATATTTTCTGAAACAAATTAATTAAACATCATAGAGCTTTGAACGATTTTTATTTAGAATTTTGGACGATTCAGAATATGTAAGGAAAATAATAACATTCAGAGTAAGAACATGAAAACATTACAGTAATTAGTTAATCGTTTAACAAAAAAAACATACATTTTCAATGTAGCCTTTATTTTAGTATTTAATTCCCCATTTTAGGACTTTCTTTGATACATTTTGTCATGTTGGGATAGGATGAAGGATTACTCTAAAAGATGCCGATCAACTCTTCTTTTACCTCCAGATGTAATATGAGGTGTTCCCCAGTCTCAGGTTACAGAAAGAATAAACTAAAAAACTATGTCCTGTCCTACCAAAGTTTTGAAAAATCTGTCCTCACTACTTTTTCTATGAATGAATTATTGATTTCTCATTGGTCATGGTTTTCTTCGTCATTGAAGCTTTAATTACCACCATTAGCTTGTAATTACCGCCATAAACTACCCTTACTAACAAATATTCAATTTTAAAATTCATTGAAAATTTTACCGTAAACCTTGTTCACCGTAAACAAAATTACAGTAAAGCTACGTTAAACGACTGAAAGAAATTTAAGTCATTACACATTCAAAACACAAAGTTGGCTTTATTTAAAAGTTTGTAGGCTAAAGAACTATTTATGGTTTATGGTTACCTTGTATCAATTAGGGTATTCAAATCCAACATTGGGCATTGCAGTAAGTGAGAATAGTCCAAATATTTAGATCATAATTTCTAGTTTCAACCTAACTCTACTCAAAAACTAATACAAATGTATATTAGTAAAGTACCTAGGACTATAGGCAGGACCTCAATTGACCTTTTGAGGAGTATCTTTTAACCCTAAAAGCTGTAAGTTTTAAGTGTGAACGTTATTGTTAGTAGTAGTTGATATAATCGTAGCTTTACTGTGTAATGCAAACGTTTCCGTCAGTCTGGGGTACCTCACAAACCATCTTAAACTCCAGCGTGTCCAATAGTCGTTAAACCCCAATTTCTGTGAGTGGTCATTCATAAAATCATCCATACATTTTCATTTTTTATATTTGTCCGCTTAAGTGACTTTCCGAGTTTAAAGTAGTCTTCGTCTTTAAACATGGATTTTGAAATAATCTACATTCAGCTTATTAGTTCATTTAATTTTTGATTTAAACTTAAGTACTCTTATTAGTATAAAACAATCAAGTAAAATGTTAAATTGTGTTATGTGGGTTTCAGGTTGGGAAGGTTAATTCTAATAATAAGCGTAAATTGAAGAAAACACAGTAGGCTACAAGGCATATGAATTCAATTGATATTTTTAGACATCTCTTTGTTTATTATTGAGGTATTTAAATGAGTCATGAATGGAGGCAACAAATATTATATTACAATGTTCGGCTACACTTAATATAACTAACTGATATACTACATCATTCTTAGTAACTGTATATGCCATTATATTGTATACAAAACGTCTGAGTCATGTAATCATGTTGACATCCTTCTTCTGATCTTACTTTAATGGCTTCGTCAATGGTCAATTGCAGTACTAAAATGTTATTGCGGTGACGTTTATGAAAAAGGTTTTGAAAGTTATCTTCCTTTAACAAAATAACTTTTTTCCATTGGGTTTATGGGATTGTTTTTGAAATCTTTAAATTTCTCATTCAAAACTTGTACCCATCATAATCAACAGTTCCATAGGAAACTGCTTGCAAGTGTATTTTTTATTATCGCTTTCCCTCTGTTAATGAATCACACGGTTCTGTGGAAAGACCAGAGAAAAGTCTACTAAAATCCTCCAAACAACTTTTGTAATCTCCAGTAGCCTCGGAAAAGTAAGCAGTATGCTGTTGATTGGAATAAGCTCCAGCAAAATTGAGATGTGCCATCGGTTCTAAGTGGCCTGAAAGAATAGAAGGGGCCTCACTTGGAAATATTTCTTCAGAACTCAACTCGTTGCTTACTCCCTGTATCTGATTGTTTTCTGGTGATATACTTGTCACGGTGGTTGAAGAGGCTGTGGTTGTTGATGCTGTGGTTGTTGATGCTGTGGTTGTTGATGCTGTGGTTGTTGATGCTGTGGTTGTTGATGCTGTGGTTGTTAATGCTGTGTTCGACATATCAAGACACGTTTGTTGGGCAGCCTTAAAGTTGCCTAATAAGTTTTCAATTAACTGAGGCTCGTGGGAAAACACAGCAGGAGGAGGAGGACTAAACTTTATAGCATGGAGATCGTCTGGTGATTCTGTTTGTTGCAAAATGTTCAAACTCTCCGCATTTTTCGAATAGCCTACCTCTTTGGGGTGGTTATTATCATGATAGGGAATAGTGGTTTCGTCAACTTGTCCAAAATCATAACCCGAATCAGCAACTTGCATGTGTGGGTAGGCAACAGATTCTGCTTTTGAAGAGATGATTCCATCACTAGCTGAAGAATAAAATTGTGTACTATAGGTAAGAGATCTTGAATCTTCTCCAGAGTGACCTGAATCATTTGACTCTATTGATGATGACTTAGTTGGATAAATATCCGTTGGGTAGTTGTTCGTTACTGGAGCCATAATTCCAGGTTGCGTACTGCTTGATATCTGTCCACTAGCAATTTTGTTGTTGCCCTCATCTTCTCGAGATGTGCTCACTCTTATAGAGTTTTGGGAGCCAATATTTTGAGAGGCCAGAAATTCTGTTTGTGTATTAGATAACGAAACGTTGTTTCCTTTCGTTGTAATTGGGGTATTTGAAGTTATATTGGACACAATCTGATGGGAATCACCTGTTGGTACCAAAACAGTTGATCCTTTACTTGAACTTGATATGATGTTAAGATTTGGCCCAGAATTTGTAGGAGTAGAATTATTTGAATTCAAAGGTTCTGCAGACACAATTGTTGAATATATGGCAATTTCCGGTTGAGTTAACCGTGGCCCTTTGGGACTTACAGTTGACATTGTCTTTTCACTTATATTTTGAAGATTCAAATCCGTAGTTAAAAGTGCAATTTTGCTTGAAGTAGCCTCATCTCCGGGGGTTGACGTTGTGTTTATTGTTCTAGCCGGAATTTCACTTGTACAATTAGCATTAACAGTGGTTAAAGGATTTTCAGTTGACAATGTCTTTTCACTAATATTTTGAAGAGTTGAATCCGTAGTTAAAAGTGCAGTTTTGCATGAAGTAGCTGCATCTCCAGGGGTTGAGGATGTGTGTTTTGTTTCAACCAGAATTTCACTTTCGGAATTAACAGCGGTTGAAGGATTTACAGTTGATAATGTCTTTTCACTAATATTTTGGAGGATTGAATCCGCATTTAAAAGTTCACTTTTGCTTAAAAAAGCTGTAACTCCAGGCATTAAAGTTGTGTTACTTGTTTCGGCAGTAATTTTACTTGTACTATTAGCATTAACAGTATAACCAGTGATAAAGCTACTTAATTTATAATTTAATGTGGGAAATGTTGTCCCATATACAGTTGGATTAGTAGCATTTTTCATAGAATTAATCTTTTGCGACTCTGTTGTAGTCTTGCTACCCACTGACGGATCTAAGAACGGTGGTGGTTCAAACTTCGTTATCTGGGTTGGTTCACACATTTTCTTTTTGGGGGCTTTATTATTCTGAGATGGTTTAACAGCTTTTGATTTTTCATGCTTAGGCCCTTTAGATGTAGTTTTTCCAGTAGGCCTACCTCCACTTTTTATCTCCATGAGACTTTTCATGCCTGTAGTTTCTTTCCTACTGCTTGGATGACCAGTTGCTGGGAGTTTTGTAGAAGCTTTTGGAAAACATTTATTCCTATCATCTGTAATATACTTTTTTGTAAACTTACTATTTGTCATATTAGGCCTATATTGTGATTTTGGCTTCAACGTATTTAAATTAATAAGGCTGAAAATCAATGACACTGATGACTCTTCGAAATCAGATTCCCATAGAATATTTAGTGTAGGCCTACCATGTTTTTCAGCAACTATCGGGTGACAGTTGTTACGTCCGTATAGTAGATTATCTGGTTTATACTTTGAAATCAATGAATTTTCATAGTCCTTGTTCCTTTCTGCGTAACTCTCATCACTTAAGTTTTCCAAAGGCACTTCACCGATTGTTTTAGTATCACTAAGGGGTCTAAGTGGTCTAACATATTTTTTTGGTGAATTCACGGATGGCTTATTTAGTCTTTTGTTATTTATTGTTGGGTATGATGAGGTTATGAGTTGCAGCAATTTACTTTTATTTCCTCTTCTATGGAAAAGATTTTCCGGAAAACTCTCCAGTCTTAAATTAACATAATTTTTCTTCACTATCTCTTCAACAGGAGAATGATTTAGTGAACCTCTAACATCAGAGTTGTCTAATTCTTGCGGTTGTTTGTGTATTCTAACGTGGTTAGCTTCACTGGTTTTTGAAACCACATTAAAATTATTAATCTGTCGCCTTTGGCCTTTGGTAACCACCCGAGGTGTATTTTGTAATACTGGGTTTGTGAAATATAACCTTTGCTTATCACCAACATGAGTATATTCCTTAGCACTTTGTTTTAAGTATGGTTCTCTTCTTTTCATAATTTTCATCTCATAGCTACTCTCAATTTCAGTTCTTATTTTTACAACTAGTAAAGACACAAGTAGGAATTTTAACATAATGTTTAGAATGAAAATGTAAACAAATACAGAAATGATTTGACATCTCATTTATTTCAACAAAACATATGATCCATATAATTTAATTAAAGTTATTGACTTTTATTTTATACACCAGATTTAATGATGCCGACTTATAGCATTGACTTTTGGATTCAAAGATTATAGGGTGAGTTATTGTAACATGTAGCATATAATATCATAATCAGATAATGATTAAGGTCATTAACGAAAGATAAAATAGTACCTCAGAAGTAGCACACTCTATAAAAGGGCAATAATTCAACTATGTTCCTTTTTTAGCAAAGAAACTGGCTACATCAGGTCAAGATGGGATATCTACTTTTACTTCAGTGTCCAAAATCAATGCAACTAACCCAGTGAATTTGTATTACACAGTTTTCGTTAGTTAATTATGTTTGATAGTTTAAACTAGGTACCTGCTATCACAAAACTTTGTAGCTTTGTGCATGGTTTTAATACACTTGATTCATCATAATAGAACAACCGAAACTTAATAGATTAAATTCGGTTTCATTCGGTTTATGTGTAGTGTGTTTTATGTGTATTTTACCAAGCACTAACTAAGACGATGAGTTTATAAAACAATTTCTTGGCTCAGTTTGGATAGCGAAATATAAACTTTACCCTTCTAAAATGTACTAGAGAACCCGTGCGGCTCAATGAGCCGCATAGTATGAAACATAACGTCGAGGAAAACGCTATGTTTAAATTTGAGTAATTCTAGTTACATCTTAAAGTTGTTTAAACACTTGTTAGAAACTAATTTTAAATATCTCGATTTGCGTCGTCAAGGCTCACCTTCATTATTTCTGCTCTCAGTTTTAACTGATAACTTCTAATGAATGGCAAATGATCCGTTACAATTCGAGTTAACATGTTTCAAAAACGTTTATCCAGTATTGAGAATTGAAGAAAACTGTTGCCTTCCTGATAACCTGTGTAAAGTAATTTGAGCTGGGTCATTTTATTTATTTGGTTTGAGACATTCCCCTAATCAAACAAATTTCCTCCGTAGAGAACCTGAAAAGTGGGGTGATATCAACCATTCCATGTGCTCCATTTTTTACCCACAAATTCTGAAATACCAATTGCACGATCATAATCTGCTTTGAATAAGCTAAAGCAGCAACACCATTGAAAGTTGGTTAACGTATTTTAACGTGTAATCTGTCAGTCACAGTATATGCCCCGCATCAGAACGTTCTCACGTTGTTCTGTGGAGTTTAGTTTCTCTTAATACCTGTCCCAAAGTTTTGAAAGTATGGATTCATTTGTCAAACTAGGTTCAATAACTCTTGTAGCTATAAGTTTTCGATTGCAATTTTCATTTTCTCTTTTTGAACAGCGTATATTTGCCTTTCCTGAATCATAATAAAAATTAGCAAACTTGACCGTAACTACTCGATCGGTGAATACATAAACACTAATTCCTTCACTTATGTTTGGTCTAATATTGCCACTAAAAATTTCAATAGTAAATGAGTTTTTGAAACTTCTTATTTTTGACTTGAAATGTCTGGATTGTGTTGGTGAATTCAGTAAAAAAAACTGTGTATAAGTTTGTCAAAGCAACCGGCATGGCAACCTAACCTAGAAGTAAACAATCCATTTTGCGTTTTCTTTCTCAATTGAAGTAGAGCGAGTAATACAAAAGTTTACAATAAAAACATTAGGTCCGCCAAGATTTGGTATTATCTTACTACTTGAACTTATCAAAGTCAAGGCATAAATATAGTTTGTACTAAATTTTTTGAAATATCTCGATCTGTCAGTGTCAGTGTGTGTTAACCTACTGAAAATTACAAACATTAATATTTACTCCCTTTTTTATAAACAGCTATTTTTTGTTTTTAAATTTGTTCTATGTATTTCTTATGGGGAAACCCCGACCTTTGAGATGGTCTCACGCCCTTAAGAGTAGGAATTTTTAAATTCCAAAACCTTATTGCAAAACTAATATTGAGACGAATCTTTTGACACCTTAAACGTTAAAATTGGTCTACAAATAAGGGAGGAGTTGCGTTAACAAAAAACGGCTTCACGTATTATACAGGGTGTTGAAAATGTCTGGAACCAACATTATATCTCGTGAGTGGTTAAAGAAAAACAACTAATATTTTGTGTACGGATATACTATGGTTTTGCCTATCTTTTAGTGCCTTATGCAAATTTTTACCACTTATAGGGAACGTCCTGTGGAGGATGCAGTAAAAAGTTTTAATGGAAGCCTATGATAAATGATACATCATTTTAAAGGCCATTTTTTTCTGAGTAAGGAGCCACAAGTTTCATCTCAAAAGGACCACCCTAGCAAAAATGGCGACTGTTTGAAATTTAAAAAACCACTTATAGGGAACGGAATTTTTAAATTTCAAACAGTCGCCATTTTCGCTAGGGTGGTCCTTTTGAGATGAAACTTGTGGCTCCTTACTCAGAAAAAAATTGCCTTTAAAATGATGTATCATTTACCATAGGCTTCAATAAAAAAAATTTTACTGCATCCTCCACAGAACGTTCCCTATAAGTGGTTATTTAAATTTCAAACCGTCGTCATTTTTGCTAGGGTGGTCCTTTTGAGATGAAACTTGTGGCTCCTTACTCGGAAAAAAATGGCCTTTAAAATGATGTATCATTTACCATAGGCTTCCATTTAAACTTATTACTGCATCCTCCACAGGACGTTCCCTATAAGTGGTAAAAATTTTCATAAGGCACCAAAAGATAGGTAAAACCATAGTATATCCGTACACAAAATATCATTTGTTTTTCTTTAACCACTCATCAGATATAATGTTGGTTCCAGACATTTTCAACACCCTGTATATATAGATTTAATTTGTTAAATGCAATTCAACTTTACCAACATGAAGCATGTATCAAAACAGGCTTATGATTTGAAAGAAGACTGAGAATTCTACTTGTGCTACTTTAAGTCAATAAATGTCTGGACTTACCTTTGGAACTTGGTGTGCAAAGTATATTGTTAAAGCTCCATACCAAGAAAGGTTAATAATTTAGATTGATTTCTATTACTTGGAAAACTTTCACTACCCGTAACCCGGTATTAAAACACTGTAGAAAACTTTATAACATAAGACTTAACTTTATTCATACGCAGACAAATACAGGCATTAAAGTTGTGTTACTTGTTTCGGCAGTAATTTTACTTGTATTATTAGCATTAACAGTATAACCAGTGATAAAGCTACTTAATTTATAATTTAATGTGGGAAATGTTGTCTCATATACAGTTGGGTTAGTAGTATTTTTCATAGAATGAATCTTTTGCCACTCTGTTGTAGTCTTGCTACCCACTGACGAATTTAAGAACGGCGGCGGTTCAAAGTTTGTTATCTGGGCTGGTTCACACATTTTCTTTGTGGGGGCTTTATTATTCTGATACGGCTTAACAGCTTTTGATTTTGCATCCTTAAGCCCTTTAGATGTAGTTTTTTCAGTACCTGCACTTTTTATCTTCATGAGACTTTTCATGCCTGTAGTTTCTTTCCTACTGCTTGGATGACCAGTTGCTGGGAGTTTTGTAGAAGCTTTGGGAAAACATGTATTCCTATCATCTGTAATATACTTTTTTGTAAACTTACTATTTGTCATATTATATTGTGATTTTGGCTTCAACGTATTTAAATTAATGAGGCTGAAAATCAATGATACTGATGACACTTCGAAATCAGATTCCCATAGAATATTTGGTGTAGGCCTACCATGTTTTTCAGCAACTATCGGGTGACAGTTGTTACGTCCGTATAGTAGATTATCTGGTTTATACTTTGAAATCAATGAATTTTCATAGTCCTTGTTCATTTCTGCGTAACTCTCATCACTTAAGTTTTCCAAAGGCACTTCACCGTTTGTTTTAGTATCACTAAGGGGTCTAAGTGGTCTAACATATTTTTTTTGTGAATTCACGGATGGCTTATTTAGTCTTTTGTTATTTATTGTTGGGTATGGTGAGGTTATGAGTTGCAACAATTTACTTTTATTTCCTCTTCTATGGAAAAGATTTTCCGGAAAACTCTCCAGTCTTAAATTGACATAATTTTTCTTCACTATCTCTTCAACAGGTGAATGATTTAGTGAACCTCTAACATCAGAGTTGTCTAATTCTTGCGGTTGTTGGTGTATTCTAACGTGGTTAGCTTCACTGATTTTTGAAACCACATTAAAATTATTAATCTGTCGCCTTTGGCCTTTGGTAACCACCCGAGGTGTATTTTGTAATACTGGGTTTGTGAAATATAACCTTTGCTTATCATCAACATGAGTATAATCCTTAGCAATTTGTTTTAAGTATGGTTCTCTTCTTTTCATTATCTTCATCTCATAACTACTCTCAATTTCAGTTCTTATTTTTACAACTAGTAAAGACACAAGTAGGAATTTTAACATAATGTTTAGAATGAAAATGTAAACAAATACATAAATGATTTGACATCTAATTTATTTTAAGAAAACATATGATCCATATAATTTAATTAAAGTTGTTGACTTTTATTTTGTACACCAGATTTAATGATGCCAAACTTATAGCATTGACTATTGGAGTCAAAGATTATAGGTTTATCGTAACATATAGCATATAATATCATAATCACATAATGATTAAGGTCATTAACGAAAGAGAAAATAGTACCTCAGAAGTAGCACACTCTATAAAAGGTCAATAATTAAAATATATTATTTTTTTAGTAAAGAAAACTGGCTACATCAGGTCAAGTTGGGAGGTCTACTTTTACTTCAGAATCCAAAATCAATGGAACTGCACCAGTGAATTTGGATAACACAGTTTTTGTCAGTTTTAATGTTTGATCATGTAAACTACCTGCTCACAAAAATTTTTTAGTTTTGTGCATGGATTTAATACACTTGATTCATCATAATTGTAGAACAACCGGAACTTAATAGATTAAGTTCGGTTTCGTTCGGTTTATGTGTAGTGTGTTTTATGTGTACTTTTTATGTAGTGTTATTTTACCAACATTAAAGCACTAACTAAAACGATGAGTTTATAAAACAATTGCTTGGCTCAGTTTGGATAGCGAAATATAAACTTTACCCTTCTTAATGTTATTTAGTTTGTTAGACACAATTCAATTTTACCAACATTAAGCATGTATCAAAACAGGCTTAAGATTTTACAGAAGACTGAGAATTCTACTTGTGCTACTTTAGGCCAATAAATGTCTGGACTTACCTCTGAAACTTGGTGTGAGAAGTATATTTTTAAAGCTCTATACAAAGAAAGGTTAATAATTTAAATTGCTTTCTATTCCTTAGAAAATGTCTATTACCCGTAATCCGGTATTAAGACACTGTAGAAAACTTTATAACATAAGACTTAACTTTATTCATACGCAGACAAATACATGACTACGGCTTTAACAGGGGAATGGATTGTCTAGATCTGCCAATATTGAAAGATTTGTGTCCACTGAACACAACTTTATTACAACAAATAGTTTTACCTACGACCGTTTTCTTTAAGTAGCCGTTTCAGTTCAGTTCTTAGAATTAAAAAAAATTACATAAAAACATTGTTTACTTTCATAACGATATGTTCATACGGATTTTGTGTTGAATATGTTCATACGGATTTTGTGTTGAATACACGTGTTTTAGTGCTGTGCCTTATTTTATGTGAAGGATTCAAACTTTGGACAAGTTACGTTGCTAAAGGGTAACAATATAAGTTATTAATCATTATTAAGTTGTGTGTTTAATAATTATCAATATTTTGGAGGAAATATGTGTTAAAAACGTTTTTCTTTTCGTTTAACCTTCTTCCAAATTTGTTTGTTTACTTTCTTTTGTTTACATTGGACATGGAACCATCCAAAACAAATCAGCTGTCTTATACTGAAGCTAATATGAGTCAAAAAGTTGTTGTTGACCATGACTACTGCAAATTTAATAATAATGTTGCTCCTAGTACTGACGAATCTATTTTACAAAATGATGATGTTAGTGGATGGCAAACTGTCCCTACTTCCCAAAAACGAGGATCAAAATCCTCTTCTGAACAAGACTCTAAAAAATCACGTCAAAATTCTGGTGGTTTTACCTGTCAAACCAGCAATGTTTTTGAGCCCCTTAGTACAAGTGATCAGATGGACGATGACACAACTAATTCGCCCCCTCCTCGTCAACCTAAACCTCCCCCTATATTTATCTCTGATGTTGTAAATATTAAAAGTATGGTGTCATCAATTGAAACAGTAATTCCGAATGATAGCTACACCTACCGCTGTCTTAGTCACAACAAAGTTAAGATCAATCCCATGTCAGTAGATGCTTACCGTGCATTAGTACACAGACTTAAAGCTCTAGAAATAAACTTCCACACGTATCAGGTGAAGCAAGACAAAGCTTACCGTGTAGTTCTGAAAAACATGCACTACTCAACTGACACCGGAGATATTAAAGTAGCTATTGAAGATCTAGGATTCAAAGTGAGAAACGTAACAAATGCAAGGAACTTCAAAACAAAAACTCCTTTGTCCATGTTTTTCATTGATCTTGAACCCAAGGAAGACAACAAATCTATTTTCAACATGGAATATCTGTTGAATGCTAAGATTACCTTTGAACCCCCACTTAAACGTTCTGATATAGTTCAGTGTAAGAACTGTCAATCTTACGGCCACACCAAGTCGTATTGCTGGTACAAACCTCGATGTGTCAAATGTGGACAACAACATGATACCAAATCGTGTACCAAATCCCGAGATACACCTCCTTTATGTGCTCTTTGTAATGGCAACCATCCTGCCAACTATAAAGGCTGCAATGTTTACAGAGATCTTAAAAACAAAACTTTCCCTCCTTTGAGAAATAAATCACAAAAGTCTTCATCAAATGAAAACATGAATGCAAACAATTTGCCTTCCAGTAAGGGGCCCCACCAGTCATCTCAGTCACCGTCTCAGCCAAGGTCACATGAACTGACATATGCTCAAGCTGCTTCTTCAAATCATTCTCCCACTCCCAGTGATAGCGTAATTCAGGTTGATGTACACAAAACTCTTCAAAATTTCTTTGACCGGTTTGAAAAATTGATGCTTCAACAATCCCAACACATAGGTTCGCTATTGAACTTATTGACCACTGTCGTGTCTAAGTTAAAATGAATCAGTTCATACGATTTGGTCTCTGGAATGCCAATGGCTTGGTCAAACATCACCAAGAACTTAAAGCTTTTATTATACAAAACAGAATTGATGTCATGCTTATATCTGAAACCCACTTTACTGATCTCAGTTACTTTAAAATTCCAAATTTCTCACTTTACCACTCAAACCACCCAGGCAACGTTGCTCATGGTGGCAGTGCTATCTTGATTAAAAACTTCATATCACATTATGAATTGCCCAAATATCAACACAACCATCTTCAAGCTACCAGTATAGTAATAGAAAATAGGTCTGGACCGCTCACTATATCCGCAATATATAGCCCACCTCGTCATAACGTCACTTCCCAAAATTTTACAGACTTTTTTAATACACTTGGCCCCAGGTTCTTAGCAGGTGGAGACTACAACGCAATACATCCCATGTGGGGCTCAAGACTAGCTAACCCAAGAGGTCGACAACTATTGACATCAGTCACCAATAACAATTTTCAGTTTATATCAACAGCTGAACCAACATATTGGCCCACAGATCCTCAAAAAATTCCTGATTTGTTAGATTTCTTTATTACAAAAGGAATTGGTCAAAACTAAATTGATGTGAAAGCAAGCCTAGATTTGTCGTCAGACCATTCGCCAATTATTGTCACCTTAAGTTCGACTGTTGTGTGTAAAGAACAGCCTCTTAAGCTGTTTAATAAATCTACTGACTGGGACATATTTCGAGACAGAGTAAATGAAGAGCTTTCTCTAAAAATACCTCTTAAAACTCCAGATGACATTGATGACGCTGTAGAAAATTTTAACAATGTAATTCAACAATCTTGCTGGCAAGCGACTCCTAATATACAAAACACAGGAACCCATTTAACTTCCTACAACTATCCATTACATGTAAAACGGAAAGTTGCTGAGAAGAGAAGATTAAGAAGAATTTGGAAACAGACTAGAAATCCGAGAGACAAAACTAAATTTAACAGGGCAACTCAAGAACTTAAGAGGGATCTGAAAAATTTAAAAAATGAATGGTTTTCTGAATATACAGGTAATTTGTCACCTGATAAAACAACAAACTACTCTTTATGGAAAGCTACTAGAGGGATGAACCGTCCAAATATCCTGATACCGCCTATCTCTAAGTCCGATGGAACTTGGGCAAGAAACGATATTGAAAAATCTGAAGTGTTTGCAAACCACTTGGCCGCAGTGTTTACTCCCAATCAAAATCAAAATAATAATTTTAATAATCTTGACGAAATTCTTGAGTTCATTGACTCACCAAATCAGTTATCACCTCCAATAAAGCCCTTTACTCCCTCAGAAGTCTGTAAACTTGTAAACAAATTAAAACTGTTTAAAGCCCCTGGATACGACTTAATCACGGGAAAAGTAATGAAAGAGCTTCCTAGAAAAGCATTCATATACCTAACACTCATTTTTAATTCAATTATCCGGACTGAGTATTTCCCGTCACAATGGAAAGTTTCAGAAATAATCATGATAGCAAAGCCAGGAAAACCACCCCAACAAGCAAGTTCATATCGACCTATCAGTCTACTTCCAATAACATCCAAATTGTTTGAGAGGCTCTTCTTGAATCGTCTACTTAAAGAAGTAGAGGACAGAAACTTGATTCCAAATCATCAGTTTGGGTTTCGACGGGAGCATTCCACAGTTGAACAAGTACATAGATTGGTTAATACAATTAAAGAAGACCTTGAGAAAAAGAATTATTGTACAGCTGTCTTTATCGATGTAAGTCAAGCCTTTGACAAAGTTTGGCACACAGGCCTACTTTATAAACTCAAACTGAATCTTCCTCATACATTTTATATGACAATTAAATCATACCTAACCGACAGATATTTCAGAGTTAAATTTGGAGATAGCATTACAAAATTGTACCCAATTCAAGCTGGCGTTCCCCAAGGAAGTGTTCTCGGACCTGTACTATATACTCTGTTTACAGCCGATCTACCTGAAAATGTGAATACTTCCGTGGCCACTTTTGCTGACGATACAGCTATTTTAGCGTCCCATCCTGATCCAGTGGTAGCTTCACTTAATCTTCAAAATTCCCTAGATGACTTAGAAGAATGGTTGCAAACATGGAAAATAAAAGTGAATGAGAGCAAATCTACTCATGTGACCTTCACTACCAGATTAGGTACTTGTCCTCCTGTAACCTTAAATAATGTCCAAATTCCGCAATCCCACGATGTGAAATATCTCGGCATGACGATTGACAAAAGATTAACCTGGAAAACCCATATCTGGAATAAAAGAATGTACCTAAATTTAAAATTTAAAAATCTTTCCTGGCTCCTAAATAGTAAATCAAAATTGACCATTGCAAATAAATTATTACTATACAAAGTAATACTGAAGCCAATTTGGACTTATGGAATCCAACTGTGGGGAACGTCCAGTATGTCGAACATAAACATTATCCAACGATTTCAGTCAAAAGTTTTAAGGTTCATTCTGCAAGCCCCGTGGTATGTTAATAACAATATCCTTCACAAGGACAGTGGAATTCCTACGGTTGAAGAGGAAATAACCAAATTTAGTGCAAAATATCTAAAGAAACTTGAAAATCACCCTAATCACCTAGCTCTAAACCTCTTGGACAACAGCACCAGTATATACAGGCTAAAAAGGATTCATGTTTTGGATCTAAGCACACGTTTTGTTTGAACAATTTAATTTTCCCTTGTTTATTTACATATTTATGTTTTCATTGAAATATTTTTAAGTTAGCTCTGTCAATGGACAGAGATCAACTAACGTTTTATTAAAATTTGTTATTGTATTTGCTAAATGTTCTAAAAATGAACAGATTGTAAATAAAATTGTGATAAAAAAAAACTTTCATAACAGCATAGTTTTACTAATAACAACAAGTTAACTGACCAATGAGGTTCAAGGATTGAGAGAGGAGAAGTAACATTGTAATGATTCTAACTTTAACTAATCAGCTGTTCAGGTCAATTTAATTGTTGAGTAGTGCTATGGTGTTTGGTACAATGTTTCGATGCATCACTGTCAGTGGCAATGAGAGGTTATAAACGAAAACATAACCTCTGTTGGAATGAGTAGTGATTTTTAGGCCCGATTTCACCAAACTTTTAAACCGCCGTTAAGCCTTGCTCTAACTGCAGTTAGCTCTTAACTGACGAAATCGGATTTCACCACTCGCCGTTAGCGCTAGTTTAGACTAAACCGTCGTTAGATAATTAACTGACCAATTTTGACCGGTTAACTTCTTTAATCTTTCGTTAAGTAAATATCAGCTGGTTTTAAGTGGAAAGGCGAAATGGTAGAAGAGAATACGGTACGAATTAGCTTTTGAAAGTAAGTGATGTGATGGCAATGAAGAGTAGCCTATGTTGTTCGCCTAACTAGGTGGATAAGAGAAAGGGTTAATGATTTTAATAACAAAGATGAAATTGATTTTATTATTAGATATGAACTATCAAAACTTTTAGCTTTTTTCTTTAGGAAATGAATACAAACCACTGTAGTGGTTTGTGTTTAGGCTATCCCACATAGTGCATTGCTTTAGGTTATCCCACAAGGCTTTTAGTTAAGGCGTATATCTGTGATCAGCGACCGCATTGAACTGATTGGCGATCAAGAGCCGTACTCTTTTATCCCGGCTAAAAAGAGTGTCCCGGCTCTTCTACCAACATTATCAAATTTATTATTTCATTGTTCGAAAAAATAGGCTCCCTTTTCCTTCTCCCGGCTTTGGGTAACCCTAACCCAACATTCAAACAATTGTTTTGCGTTCGGTCAGACGTAAGTAAACCAAAATCTAAACATAAATTGTCATTATTCTGCTAGTTTTTTTATAGAAAATAATTATTTTGGTGTTATCTACATTGTGTCTCGTTCTTGTAATTCTTTTGACTCCAGTTTTTTTCACTACTTCAAATGTACCAAACTGGTTAGCGAACAAACAGAATATTGAACATCCCTGTAAAAAGTTGGATTGGTGAGTCTTGACTCGACCGCAAAACTCAACCAATTTGTTCCTCGAATATGTTTGACAAACATTGATTTGCCTTTAATTACTTATGTTAACTGTTTTGGTATTTATTATTGCTTTCTCTTGTTATTTTGCTCAGAATCTATTGTATTCCTGTAAGCTTGCTGTCTCCAGTTTTGTTTTCACTACCTCATAAACAACACTGATTTATTTTCTAGGTTATGTTTACTTGCTCCCATAACAGCCCGGTATTATGACAGTTCACTGCCACTGCCACCTGGATTTTACTCTAAACTCTCGTTTATAAAACCAGCGTTAGTTTGACGCATTTTCGTTGGTGAAACCAGATTTCCTTAACTATGGTTTAAATAATCGGTTAGTTTTAACTGATGTTTAACTAAACCATCGTTAGCGCGAATTTGGTGAAATCGGGCCTAGTAATTAAAACACTGTCGTTGGTAAAGTAAAGTACGCAACTCGCGTAAATAAAGTCTCGTGCCTTAAATATTCTACTCGTGTCGTTGACACTATCTTTACGCAATGGTTGCGTAAACTTAAACAATAAAATTAGCAGTTATTTTTTTAAACCTAATTCATCCCAACTGTCACAAGCGGGTTGACTTAACTAGTTTCTGTCTGGTATATAACATTATGTCGCTGAGTCTGTATGTCACTGCTATGAGGCCACCCCAAGCCAGCTACATTAACTAGGCTCCATGATGAAGGGGGTGAGAACGACGCCACAGGCATCCCCTACTGATGAAACCTAAACATAAACACACTCTAATAACGTACCTCGTGTGTTGGCAGAGTAAACTAATAATTATATTGAACTAATAAATTATTCCACAGAGACAGAGCCACAAAGCCATCTTGTGATTTTATTCTGACACCTCATTCGTAGATTGCTTACTTGCGTATCGTATAAAATAGCAATGCAGATAGAGAAAACTACCTATAAGAGACTAATGTGTGTAGTAGGTCATGACTGTTGTTTGCCGGTGTATTGTAATTCCACTGAAGATACTGTTCTCAATTTTGTTAGAGGTTTACCTCGCGATAGCCTCAAAATAAGTTGTTTGTAATCTATCTATATATCTAATTCTGTAAGCCCAAAATTTTACAATGAAATTGTGAGCTAACGGGAGGCCGTAAAAAGCTGGGAGAGGTCTCATTTTAAAGGTCTGGGCATGAAATTTTGGGGAAAATTATTCATTTTTCCTAATCTTGCACCAAAAAGTTGCTACGGAATAAAATAATTCACATTGAAATAGCATGGGAATCTAGGTCATGTCTGCTTTGTTTACTTTTAAACATGTGGTTTAACTTTATTTGTAATGTCATTACTTTAATATGTGTAGGATACTATTTATAAAGCTGATATAAACTTTTTCCCAAATTTAAGGGTCTGGAGTTAATGAAGTACGATTGGTTGTGTAGGTATGTCTGAAATAAGTGTAAAGATAGAAGTAATTACTGGAGTAGGCAAAGGGGACATATTTTTCATGCCAAAAATTAAACTAATATCTACAGATCTTCATTATGCCGTTTAAGTTTACAAGGATTCAATGCCCATTGGAAATAGCTTTCACTATTATTATAAATAATGTGCAAGGCCAAACCTTCACAAAAGTTGGCATTTATTTGAAAAAAACCAGTGTTAACATACACAAATGTTAAACGATAATTCAAGGTAGTGTAACCCACATGTAATTTGTACAAAATAGTTACTAGAATATACATATAGGGGCTATTGTCCCTACAAGCCACTAGTAAGTACTAATTTTGTATGGCTAGCGTGAAATAATAAAACTTGTTATCTATTTTGTATAGTATTTGAGTTAATTAAGTTTTCTATTTAAATTAAATGTTGTATCATTATAAACTAAAATTACTAGTTAACCTAAAATAGTGGGGAGGCAAATATAATACAATATGTAAAATAACAAAGTTGGCTCACCCCGAAAGGTAACCGGTGAACACTATGCTAGATGATATTATATAGCAGTAGAGATGATATTTTGACCGGTGTTCACTCTGTATGAGTGGGACTCTCTTTTCTGGACGCCATTTTCCAAAATGGCGGATGTCACTGTTTCATCTTTGTATAACTCGAGCAAAAATGATCCGATTTTGATGAAATTTGGTATAAACGTTTAAACTTACATTTATTCAAATGAGTTCGCGAATCAGCATGATCGGACCATGGGAGCGGGGGTTTATGGGGGGTTTTATGGGGTAAAAATGGGATTTTCTTATTTTTTGCCCCCAAAGCACAGAATTTTCCAATTTCTCTCTAGACCATTTTGAAGAGCTTAAAAAAACAAATAATTTAGTATATTGAAGTGTTTTTGAATGTTCATTGACTATGGAGAAAATTAAAAAAAATTTAAGTTTAAAATTCCCATGTTATTCTTATGTAGAATAAATAAACTGTTCTAGTTTGCTTGTTTATGGATATATTTTAATCAAATTTGGCAATTTGGTTTATTTCATACTAAGCTATCAATATTTCAATTGAAAAAACACACCTCAACATCTTCCCCGTAGCAGCAAACCTAACTACTCACTAAAATTTATGTTATAGGAAATAAATCTGATAATTTATAGGGAATATTTTAGTAGAAATCAAGCCGGGTAAATGGAAATTCGCTTAGTATGCAGGTTTGCTGCGACGGGGGTATTTTAAATGATAACATAGGTATCCATTTAAACAACAAATTAAGGTTATATTTTGTGATAACAGAACGTAAGGTACTTTTCATAAAACCCAAATGTAATTTTTCAAATCCATATTTTTAGCCCCTGAGCTATGATATAACTAAAAAAATTGTTTTTACCTTTGTCTACAGCTCAATCAGTTGTAACTTCCGTTACGGCCGTTTCGGCATTAACATGCCATCATCAGACGTCTTCGGCTGAAGCATTATGTTTCTACTGTGACGACGCTGCTTCAGCCGAAGACGTCTGATGATGGCATGTTAATGCCGAAACGGCCGTAACGGAAGTTACAACTGATTGAGCTGTAGACAAAGGTAAAAACAATTTTTTAGTGTAGTTTTTCCTTTTCTGTTTAGATTGGAGCTGAAGGCACACCTTCCACAAGCCAAAACTCACATCTGCTCAAATACTTAATGATGGGACTACCTTTGATTGTGTTCCCATTTACGATTAGCTTCCCTGGGGTAAGTATACTGCTTACAAAATAGTCAATTACCGTCAATTTACTGTGCTAAAGTAGAGGTTTGTCTCAATTAGCCAATCTAAATTGGCCAAAGCGAGGAAAATTGTAAAAATAAATCTGTAAATCTATATTCAATCACTGCCACTAAGTGGTAGCAACTTGTCCTGAAATACTATTTTGGAGTATTATATACCTTATTTTGTTTGTAGAGTACGAAAATGTAATAGACCTACTTGGTTTTTATCTTGATTAGGTTTTAATCTATTAACCTCAAAACAGCTTGCCAATTCAAACAAAGTTTGACTGGTTTTATGCTCTAATTCACTATAGGACTTAGTTTTGCTAACTACAGTTGTGTCATCTGCATATAGGATGATTTTTGATTTTATCAAACACTTCTTGGTCACAGGTTAATCATTTATATATGAGTATAAAAAAATTGAAGAGGTCCTTGAAGTAGAAACTAGTGGAATATAAATTTTAATATTTTCTTTAGAAGGCTTCAATATTTTCTGGATTTCTAAATATTATTCATGTAGCCTAATCAATTTTTTTCCGGTTAACATCATGTTATTAGCGAATTTCCCATAGGGAATAAGACCCTGGACCGATTTACTTTTTTGTTTTGAGGTCCCTAGAGGCCAAAAACACCATTTGTTCAAATTCATATATATATTATATAGGCCTATGTGTGTGTTGGTTAGCACGATAATTCGAGCAAAATGATCCGATTTTAATGAAATAAAGGTAAACCTACATTTATTCAAACGAGTTTGCGAGCCAGCATGATCAGACTATGGGAACGGGAGTTTATGGGGGATTTTACGGATTAAAAATTAGTTTTTCCTATTTTTGAAAAAAAATTTGGCATTTTCTTCCCTAACTATTTTGTAGAGCTTAAAAACAAATAATTGAGTATATTGAAGTCAGAATTGTTATTATGAGCCTAACACAGAAAATATTCCAAACAATTTTATTAAATTTAAAATTCCCATGTTATTCTTATGGAGAATAAGTAAAACTGTTGTAGTTTGCTTGTTTATGAACATATTTTAACCAAATTTGGAAGTTGCATTTATTTCTTACTAAACTATTAACATTTTACAAATAAACGGTATCAGCATTCTGACACATACTTTCTCCCATAAGTTTGTCAACAACCTTTATCATGTGTAAGCGGTGAGAGTAAATATACGGAAATGGGATTTCTTAAAGGAATATAACATGTTAAATTTTTATCAAAATCGTTCGGGCCATTTTTGGGAAAATCAGATTTTTCTGTTATTTAATCAAATCAAATCAAATCAAATCAAATCTTTTTATTGTCTTTCAGCTCTACAAAAGCAATTGACATTGTCAAATAGCATCTTATCATTAAAGCATTAAACATAGTCATAATAAATAACAGGAAGCTTGATCTTAAATAAATTATTTAAAAACTTATATCTAAAACCTCCAAGGACAAGAACTTATCTACAGAGTAAAAACATTTTAATTTTAACCATGAATCAAGGACTGTTTTGAATTTTTTTATTGGAATCGTTACTGCAGAAGGGGGTAATTTATTAAAAAATTGTATACTAAGATATTTGTAGCTATTGTGTGTAAGTGTAAGTCTTGTAATTGGTAAGTTGAGATGATGGCTATTTCTTGTGTAATGTTTATGTATGTCAGATCGGATGCTATACTGGTCTATATTCTCTTTTACGTATAATAAGCAATTTAAAATATATAAAGATGGAAGGGTTAGGATATTTAGGGCCTTAAAATCTGCTTTGCAATCTTCCCTGGGCATTGTTCCTCTAATGCACCTGACTGCTTTCCTTTGCCATTTGAAAACGGTTTTGGCTCCTACAGAGTTACCCCATAAGAGAACACCATATTGTAGGTGAGAATGGAAAAATGCGTAGTAACAATTTAGAATAATTTGTTCACTTACATTGTTCTTTAATTTGTTAAATAAAAATACAGTTCTAGCCAATTTACTACATAAAAAGTTTGTATGCTCAATCCAATTCAGCTTCTGATCAATATGGATTCCTAGCAATTTTACTGATTTATTGTCATTAGAATTTATTCTAAGGTTAAAATGAATTTCTTCTGTTTTTGAGTTGTTAATCCTTAATTCATTTCCCCGAAACCACTCTTCAGCCAACTTTAACACCCCATCCCGTACAAACAGCTCGTTCAGTGCAGACGTACTACAGATTGTTCTCGACCTAAGTGTGTGTGTACAATAAACAAGCTACCATGTCTCAAAGTGTGTGGATGTTCTCTAGAGAAATGTAGGAATATATATTCAAATCAGGACAATGAGGAGGAAATAGTATAACTCTTGAATATATATTCTCTTAAATGTATACTAAAAGGTGAGTTAGACCCTGCACAAAGAACCTTTTACTAGTGTTTTCATGTTTAATGAGAAGAAATATCATTATTTATGTTTAAAGAAGTATTGTTGTAATAACTGATAATAATTAAATAAAAGTTAATTTAATGTCTGATTGTATTGGGGTCCATTACTTTTAAAATAGAAGATAAATTGTATATATAGAAAAGTGCGACGGCCCAACGGGATACATTATGGTGACAGTTAAAACGGATCAATGTATTTATCATTGAGGAAATCCTAACTTTAACTAACTGCTTTTTAAATCTTCTGAACCAGTAGGTTTAGAAAGAAATGTCAAGAATAAAATACCCCCATCACAGCAAACCTGCAGACTAAGCGAATTTAAATTCGCCTGATTTGTTTTTAAATTAGTTGAATTGAAATAGCATTAGGTTTAACGAGTACCTAGGTTTGCTGCTACAGGGAGGCTAAAAAGTGTGAATGTTAGTAGAATATTAATAGCTTAGTATAAATAAATAAGTTTACCAAGTTTGATCAAAATATATCCATAAACAAGCAAACTACAAGAGTTGACAATATCCTCCATAAGAATAACATGGGAATTTTAAATTAACACTTTTTTGAATTTTCTCCGTAACCAATAAGGGTACATAAAAACTTTAATATACTAAATTATTTGTTTTTTTAAGTTTTTTAAAATGGTTTAGAGAGAAATTGGAAAATTCTGTGCTTTGGGGGCAAAAAATAAGAAAATTCCATTTTTACCCCATAAAACCCCCCATAAACCCCCACTCCCATGGTCCGATCATGCTGATTCGCGAACTCATTTGAATAAATGTAAGTTTAAACGTTTACACCAAATTTCATCAAAATCGGATCATTTTTGCTCGAGTTATACAAAGATGAAACAGTGACATCCGCCATTTTGGAAAATGGCGTCCAGAAAAGAGAGTCCCACTCATACAGAGTGAACACCGGTTAAAATATCATCTCTACTGCTATATAATATCATCTAGCATAGTGTTCACCGGTTACCTTTCGGAGTGAGCCAACTTTGAAATTTTGGCCATTCGCCTCCCCACTAAAAGTGGTATATTAAAAAAGCTTAGCGCCTTCAAACATGGTTAGGCTTTACACATTGCTGGTGTGTGCTTGCACTTTCACATTATGTGAAGGCGTAAGTTGATTGTAATTGCACTATTCTTTCAGTTTCGTTTATCTGATGCGTTCCTAGATATCAAAATTCAGTTTTTGAAGTCAATGCGTTACAGCTAGACTATTTTAGCGTTTTTTTATTTTTTAAGGTTTGAGCTACGATTAGAATTTGAAGTACTAAACAGCCTGATGTTTTAGGGGCCGAGGATGTCGTTAAACGTGTGAAAACTCGAGGCGTAATGCATTGTCAAAAGTATCAATTGACTAAGCCGTAGTGGAAATAACTATTTTCCTCATCAACAAAATGTGTTGTCTTCTGTCATATAAATGCCATTGACGTGTTTACGTACAGTATTACAATATAGAATCATACGGTTAGTTCTCCACTGAGTTTAGCTGTAATTAACACAATGTTTCTAAGTTGTTACACCTTGTCTTACACTGATTGCACAATGTTTACAATAGTTAGTCTGTGTTATCAATAGAAACTTTGTTATTTTCGTTGTAAGTATGCTATCTTTGGTAAGGCTTTTCACTAACTCGGCCAATGTTATTGAGGAAACCTACGGCATTAAACCCATTAACCAATGACATAGGGACGCAAATATTCGTTCGTTTGTGCTAAAATAGTATTATTTCGTAACTAGGGCGTAAAGTGGATATTTTCGACCGAGTTCGAGCTTCACATGAGCAAGGGATTAAAAGACGCCTTTTGCCCGTGTGATAAACTAGTCTATATTTTTCGGCATATTTCAACGTTATTTAACATACAAAGATAGAAAACGTAAATACTTTTATGTAAAGATAGCCTCTCTAATTACTTACAATTTGTTTCCAATTATGCTAATGAAAATAAGCAGCTGTTCAAGTGATTTAATCATTTCGTCGATTATACTACTGTATCGATATGTCGTACCTTTGACAAGAGTGCAAAAGTAAGCTACAACCGATTAAACCAATCGATACATCCTACTTAATATTATAAATGAGAAAGTTTGGATGTTTGTGACAAGAGTGAACACGAAAAATACTGGTCGGATTGGGCTGACATTTGGCATGATGATAGCTCACATTCCCGATTAACATATAGGCATGTTCTTATTTCAAAAATCCTTTCGGGCTCCGCCCCATTGGCTCTGGAGTTTCCCATGTTAACCTTATGAGAAATGGAATTATTGAATCTTAACAGCTGTTTCAATTAAACAAGTTGGTTCTGTTCTATGATGTTCAATAGCATTAAATTTACAAGGATTACCAACAGGGCGCAGCACTATTATTTCTTTTACATTTATGACAACAGCTAATTTGCAACCAAAAGGTGAGTGAGCGTAGCGAACGAACTTCAACCTGGAGGCGAGTTAGCGTAGCGAACGAGCTAACCTGAAGGCAAGTGAGCGCAGCGAACGAGCTCCAACCTAAAGGTGAGTGAGCGTAGCGAACGAGCTCCAACCTAAAGGTGAGTGAGCGTAGCGAACGAGCTCCAACCTAAAGGTGAGTGAGCGTAGCGAACAAACTTCAACCAGGACGTGATTGAGCCATGCGAACTAGATAATCTTGAAAATTAAGAAGTTAAACGGGGCAAAGCCCGCGGGTTACAGCTAGTAATTATATGTGATTGCTTACATTCGAAGTTTACAGCTGAGTTTACTCTGTCTTTTATATTTGACAATTATTACAACTACTGTACCATGTTAAAGGTGTCGACAGTTTTTATCGTAGTTGACGTGGGCTACCGACAGATTGTGTTGATCTAAATGACTAATTAAATAGTAATGATTTTACCTACCTTTTTACTCTCTAGGGTTTAAAAATGATTTTTACTCCCTTGGAAGTAAAAGGGCTACTAAAGACCCACAATGCATGCAATAAAAACAGCTGTTGTTGCTGCAGTATGACAACAAATATTAACTTTGTGGTTCGTGAACTGGTGTATGTTCTGTATCGCTAATCATGTAACTCTTGATTCGCTCTGTAAGTAGACTGCCTTGGACTGATCACCGTGTACAAACCAGACTACATTCTGGGAGAGAAAGTGTAAGTCAGGCTGCATGGCAGGTTTGCTTATCAGCTAGACTTAACTTAAATCATGCTGGGAGAATACATAGTATCCCCATTAAGTTGGCAAAGAGTTTTCAAAAACCTAGATCATTTGAGCCACCGTAAGTGGGCTGCTGTGAATTACGTTTTTATTTCTTATACACAGCTTCTATCTTACAGCTTAGCTCTTGCTAAATTGAAATAGCTATTCGTGTATTGAGATCGCAAAGTACGTCAATGTTGTTCGAGAACTGTAGATGGCCGCACGAAGCTTTAGCTAACAAGGTGAGTATGGTGTGACCATATATTTGGAAGAGTGGTAATGACCTGTGCTCATAATACACACAAGATGGTTTTTACCACCATGATAAACTTGTCATAACACAAAAATTAAATTTTAGTTGTATTTATGTATATAAAATGTAATTTAGGTCATTGCATTGTTTAGGTTATGTTATTTGCTTACCGGTTGTTACGTACCGGCTCCGCGGCTCAGCTGCTGATTTGGTGATTCGAGCGGGAACCTAGGAGGATTAAACATTACGGGAACCCAGAGCGGAAATGAACTATTTTGCGTGCTGTTTACAGGTGTGACAATGGGATCATTTCCATGCAGTGATAGGAAAGATAATTTTACTGTTAGCATAATTATTTAAATTTTTAACATAGTTTGTTAAACTAAACGATAAAATATAAGATTAATATAGCATTCTATATAAGTCATTCAACTATTTTCCGTTGTGTTATGGTCCATACTATGGGATGTCTAATACTGTATATACTAGCCGGTAATGTATATCCTTTTTAAACTTTAAGGCTAAGTTTGTTATTATAATTAATAAAAATAGAAATTGGTGTAAATACCTGCTCCCTGTAATCCAAAATGTTGCTGCTATGATATATGCTTTCAAAATAGGTCTTTGCGTTGTTAATCTATGCACCAAATTTCAATTCAATGCAAAAGCTTTTATGAAAAAAATATTTTTTATGGCTGATGTAAGGGTATTTTTTGAATTTTGGAAATTCTAACGTAGCCTACCATAATAATTTAGTTTGTCCAGGAATGATACCTTAAGGTCGGCAGAGAGTTCGGGGACAGGTCTCTTGTATATAAGTAAAAGTGATAGTAGACCCTGTATACTGGAAACGGAAACGTATCACAGTCCAGCTGCAAGATAAGCTTCAATTCGTAACATTATTCGTGTGAAACTACTGCTAATTTGCACCTATTAACCTGCTGTTCACATGATTATTGTATGAGTAGTCGGATATGTGCAATTAACACTTTTAATGAGCTACTGTATCCCTAATAAAGAGTGAAAATTATGTGAAACTTGAGGGAGCCGATTAATCATGGAAAATGGGTGTTAAAAATAACTAGATAGTTTAAAAATGAGAGGCATAGATTTCGGCTAATGAAAATATTTAACTCTATAATAGAGGATTGATTACCAATTTAAAAAAATAAATTTACAATATAGTTTTTCTATTACTGTATTGAGAATAACTAGCGTGTATAATATTATCAATGGGACTAGTGTCCTTTAACCACATGACGATATAAAAATTGGAAAAATATTTTTAATGCCATCAATAATTTTCATCTTCTAAATTATTTATTTAATTTGAGGTGTCTAGAAAAAAAAAGGATATACGAAAGTCCTTTGGTAAACGTATTATGTTACTGTTATATTATATGTTTAAATTTACTGCGCTTAAATATATAAATATAGATTTTGTAATTAATATAGCTTTATCTACCAAAACTACAGATGGTTATACCATAAGGTAAATACTAATTTAAAATTAAAATAGTCCAAGTGTCTTAGAAAGAGCCAATTAATTGATAATATTTCGCCAGTTCGTGTGGCAGTTGTTACCAACATTTACTAACAATGACGATAACATACAAAATATAACGAGTTAGGCTACTATGAAAGTTAAAATTAGTAGTTTTTTAACACTCTGATTTAGAATTAGGATTAAACTACTTGTATGGATCAATTATACCAAACAAGAATTAAACATTGTATAAAGAGCCAGAATTGCACCTTTTATATTATATTATGTACTCGCCTTTGGCTCGCTGGGAGGCCCCCTTTTTTGGTAGGGGGTAAATAGAAATGGGCCATGGCGCAAGACCTGCAATTGAGCCAAATTTCAGATCTTTAGCTATTCTAGAAGTGGGTAAAATTGATTTAGACCGATGCACCTGTGGGAATAACATTGGGGGGGAATTCTATATTTCGTGGGGGAGGGAGTTATATTTGTAAAATGTCACTTTTCGGAAAGGGCGCAAGATCTACAATCATGCAAAATTTCAGATAGGCCTATCCAGTTAATCTAGAAATGTGTAAACGTGATTTAGACTTATGCACCTGTAAGAATAACATTGGGGGGATTTAATATTTGGGGGGGGGGGTTGTAAATACGATAGGGGGATAAAACCTTAAGTAAACCAGAGTAAATCTATAGCATGAACGGACCATGGGAACGGGGACTTATGGTGGTTTTTATGGGGTAAATGTTTTCTCCATAAGAATAACATGGGGCTAGTAAAAACTTTCAAATGTTGACATTAAACCTAGGTTTTGGGGGTTAAGGAGTAAAGTTACGAAAAAAAACGTATCGTGTAAAATTTAAACTAAAGTAAGGAGAATACAAAGCAGAAAGCAATAATAATATTTGCAAAAAGGAATGATTTAAGTATGAAAAAATAGCGAAAACTGGTAAAAAGTTTAAAGAAATTTACCAAATTTTGAAAGTAGGGAGTTTTTTGAACCCGAAAGAGTGCGATTTTCGGAAAACACTTAATAGGGTTTTGTAGAAAATTTAATTCCTGTTCCTGGATATTCTTTCAAATCTTTTCTAGCTCTTACTGTTTTCGAGCTAAATCCGTTTGAAAAAAAACGTGTTTTATCGTTTTCAGAGGTCCGCCATTTTGGATTTTTGGCGGGGTTAAAATTTGAAAATGGGACTTTTGCAAATTTCACCGTTAATATAAGATCCCCTACAACAATAATACCAAGTTTCAAGTCTCTAGCACGTTTCTAAACGGTTCAGATGAGCACACCAAAGTCAACCACTTTCAATGTTATTCTCCATAAGAATAACATGGGGCTTGTAAAAGTGGCAAAAAACCTTCAAATTTTGAGATTAAAATTAAGTTTTGGGGGTCAAGGAGTAAAGTTACCAAAAAACATGTAATGAGTAAAATTTAAAGTAAAGTAAGGAGAATACAAAGCAATAATAATTTAAAAAAAAAAAAACAATTATTTAAGTATGAAAACATGGCGAAAACCGGTAAAAATGTAATAAAAATTTACCAAATTTTGAAAGTAGGGCGTTTTTTGAAGCTGAAGGAGTGCGATTTTTGAAAAACGCCTAAGAGGGTTTTGTATAAAATTTAATTCCTGTTCCTGGATATACTTTCAAATCTTTTCTAGCTCTTACCGTTTTCGAGCTACATCCGGTTGAAACAGATTTTACCAATTATTAAAATCATTTAAAAAAAAATAACTTGACACTTCTAAAAATGGTTAACAGTATATTATTAAACATGTAGGGCTACGCATTTTTAATGTGAAATTCTTTTCACCTTTTTATCTATTCATTCTGAACCATACACGTTATTCTAACGTAACACTGGCATACATTCCAAGCTAGTAATGTACCGTAGGAAGTCGCGACAATGCATGTCAATCAAATATCTACCTGCATTGTTGCAGAATAATCATTACTTAGCATTTTATGTTGGTAGCCCTGTGAGGAGGGGAGGGTGCGAGAAAGACAGATGACGCGGGGGGAGGGGAGGAGCCAGTTTCAGTTCCCTACTGTCTGCGGCGCGAGCTGCTGCCCCGAGCTCGCTCAAGCCGGTTTGTGTGCAACCTTAGCTCAAGCTCACTAAGGAATCACATCTGTTGTCAACGCATCAGTGTTTGTGGGATTACCTTAGGCTGTGTGATTGTGCCAAACTCGTAGTTTACGGATCTCTGCGAATGTTTGTGAGGGTGTAACAGCAAGATGCAGCATCACTCTGGACCAATCGATCGTTGCCGGCATTGGTTCTCTCCTTCTGTCCTGCCAATTCTGCCGCTGTAATTTCAGGTAAATATTCAAAATTGCAATCTTATATTACTATTTATTTAGGATACGAGTTTGTTTAAGTTTAGCTTTAGGAACGAGTTATTTGTGATGTGTAGGCGTAGGCATTTTCAGGAGTTTAAATTTTGAATGTAACGTACCTACAACCACCCTGACCTGACCTATTGAGGGATGGTAGGGGAGTTGTAGCATAACAAATAAGCCCACCTTACTCAAGAGGCTATTTACTGTAGTACTGTAGTGTCTTTTCTTCCTACACTTGATTCAAAGATGAATGAAAATGCTCTTTAAAATGACAGAGTGTTGTTGTTTTAAGCTTGATCAGTCGAGAAACAAAAATTGTCTGTTCTAGTTAGATTCTGTTCAGATATTTAGTTTATTAGGTATTTTTACTCAAATTTTGTTCTCGTCAGGCATAGCTTTAATTAATTTGTGATATAAATTTTGTCGAGACAGGCACAACACGTGTTCTGACATGGTGTGATCAAAAGTGATCTACAAAATTGCACCCGTTCATGAAATACTAAAAGATGATAGCCCATCGGTGGGTAGGTTATATACATCGATGAGATAGTCAATAGTAGACCTCGAATAGAGTCAATTTACTTAGTTTCTTGTTTACGCATTTAAAACATGGTCCGCCTTCTAGCTGATGTTGACTTCAGGTCCGGTAACATAACGTTTTAGAATGTTAATGCGATGAATGTAGAAAGAGAAATGTAAAGAGAGAAATTAAATAATGCACATTTAAGAAAAATGTGATTAGTGAAAACACCAGTGTAAGGCATACGCTTGGCCCTATGAGTTAAACATTTCAAGAATGCGACACTTAGGCAAACATCATTAGAAAATATTTAGGCTACATAGATTGTTAGTATAACATATTGACAGAAAATACTATGATTTTGACATTGATATGGTATTGGTATTTGCAAATCTTAAGTTGATGGTTGAACCGAGTGACAAGCTGATCAGTATCAAGTTAACATTGTGGACCTTGGTTGGATAACTATTATTTGTTGTTTTCGCCACTACACAGAAATAAAATTCATTCATTGAATATCGTCGTAAAAAGGCCAATCCTATTTCTTTAACTTAGTTTAATATAATTTCCATTCGTTGTAAGTTGAGGAGGGTACACAGCCCAATCCTGTCCTTGTTGCTCTATAACGACGACCTGCTATTACTGTAAATTGAATCATTCATTGCCCTTTTGGAGCCGTTCTGTACGTGCGTTGCATGTGTCAGATTTTGTTATGGATATACTGTAGCTTTATCTACCAAAACTACAAATGGTTACTCCAAAACGTAAATACTACTTTAAAGTAAAAATAGTCTAAGCGTCTTCTAGAAAGAGCCAATTGATCATTTTAAATCGGTTTATGGTATAGTCAAACATTTTTAGTACTAAAAATCTTCATCAGCTGATTTTCCATTTACTCCCCCTATAATAATGAGTGCTGGTTATGCGATGCGATCTCGTCCTCGTCGGAAACAAGGCATCCGCTTCCGGTGAAAATTATTTTTACGCGGCGTCGGAAGCGGCGGGGCTCGTGTATATAGATCGAAACCCATTCATTGTCGAAACACATGTTTCGTTTGGTATTTCCATGCTCAAAATCTGGACAAGGACGGGGTCATAATATTTTAGGCCAATTTCCAATTTGTGTAACAACCGTGGTAGGCCTATTTCAATACACCAGGCGGTTCCTCTCCGTTTTCCGTTGGAAAATAATTTTCAAACTTGAGTGATCTGATGTGGAGTTTTTATTGATTATTTTTAACTACAGATTTTTAATTTTAGGTAATGGTGTTATTATAGGCTACCGCATTACGTGCACACGATCAATATTTGGTTTTCTCAAGAATCACAATTCTGCGTTCTCCACAAGAACCTCCTGTTCTGTCTCAACTCCCTACTCATCGTAACAAATTAATTTTTCTCCCGTTTTGCTTGTTTTTACCATCTATGTAGCACTGTTCTCGAATTCCTATACAAACCCGTGGACTACATGACCCACAGGAATGTGTTGCTTTGTGAGATGGCAATAATATTAGGCCTACTTCTTGGACTGCTGTCCTGTCTAGTGGCTGGTTGAATGAAAGATTCGCGCCGCGTCACCCCTACTAGTGTGTGTGTGTTGTAGACGAGACGTGTCTGAAAGGTCGCTACAAGGGGAGTACTGTATGAGCATTGAACAGGAGGGACGTGAGTCATCAAGGGTAGGGCGAGGGTGAATTGTTCTCAACCCCTCCAAGACAAAACTACTCCACGTGTCTGGATCTGTCTGGCTTTGACTTCAGTTGGCCATTTTTTCTCCACAGTACTGCTTTATATTCGTGTTCTTTGCAGTTGTGTTTGAAACTAAACTATGATCACTTACCCATGGCCCCCACAAGGGTGGGGCTGGTGCAACTCTGGTCACAGGGCCCGGGGCCTCAGGGGGCCCGGGCCTACCCATATTTTTTTTATTTTTTTCCCCATTGAAGATCACTTTACAGCAGATCATAAATTGAAGATAAAAAATAATATACATATTTTACAAAAAACAAAGTTTAATAATTTAAAATGCATTAATTCTAGATTCTAAGGTAGTTTATATTTAAATACTATAGCTGCGTAGGAGCGTATGTTCTATACAACAGCAGAACAGCCAGCTCGGGCCCCAGTGGCCGGCTCCACAAACTCCCTCTACCCTTTCCTCCCGCCAGGCGCCTTTTAGCCCCTCCTACCTCACTCTCCCCGTAATAAACAAAGTTTGGTTTTATAATTGAACTGATAGTTTCAAGAATGAATCCTTATAGTTATAAGTTAAAATAAAATTTGTAAAGCATTGAAAAATTGACAAGTACTATGTACCATAGCTAAGGTGACCAGACGTCCCGTTTTAGGGGGACTGGTCCGTCCCGACAAATCCTCTCGGGACGCGTATTTGTCCCGTTTTATCAACATTTGGTCCCGGTTGCACTTTTATGTATGGTATTCCATTTTCCATTTTTCAATTAATGATTGCAATCTAGGTTATTTGACACAAACTTAAAAATTCTTTACTTTTGGAGTTTTAAAAATATGAAAGATTGTAATAATTTTTACCTAAGTTTTCTTACTAATTCGCTCGGTATAATACTGTACTAAAGCATGGATTGGATAGCATCGGCATCGGTCATTCTCGGCGTTACTCGTGCACATTCGTTTTTCTCCGTGACTACTCGCGCAAGTTCGGCAGCTCAGGCATCCACTCCCAAAAAAATGTAGTATTGTTAAAATTCTTGATGAAAATTGTCACTGAATAAAATATGATTTCATTGGTGTAAGCTGTTAAACTCGATTTAGGTAAGTTTTTTCCTACTCCATATTACAAAATACAATTATAGCAGTTAAGATAGCCAAACCCTTTTACAGGGAAATAAAAAAGACAAAATATTAATAGGCATGGAGCTTTTGTGTATTGATATAATAGTTTTAATTGCTGAATTCCTGTAATTTTAAGTCTTATAAAACTCATTGAAGAACTCTTTTCTTCCTTAAAAAAGGCTGCAAAAGTGCCATTTACCACTCACAAATTTAATACCTAGATTGCCTTAAAAACTCACTAAAATACATGACATTTTCAACATTTTCCCGGGGGAGAACCCGGACCCCCCCTCTAGGCTGGGGGGTATTCCATACCCCCCCGACCCCCCGGTTGGTAGGGGGGCCCGAGCCAGATCCTGGTAACAGGGCCCACAATTAAATGTGGGGGCCATGCACTTACCATCTCAGCTATGAGCTGATATTGAAAGAGGCGGTTTCTTTCGATCTGTGCCTTAAAGTTCCGAGCGAATACAAAAACTATTGTACCGGTCCGGTTGCAACTAATAAATTTATTATGAACCCGATCATTTTCACATGATTTTTAAATGCCCTTGGGTTACGCCCTGCGAATGTTCTTGAATATTGAATAGTCTCTACGGCAAAATTAGTGAAACTACAATATTTAAATTTGCAATACCGTATGTAGTCCATAGGCTACTGTATTTAGATTAGGCCTACTGCTACTACTATTTTTCTCTTACCAAAAGACTGAAGAAAATACTGAAAAAAACTAAGCCGTGCAGTTGAGTTGGTTAGGTTGTATAGTAGTCAATATCAAGTATTAAGCTGTAAGTGACCAAGCTATTAAATTTCCACGTCCTCGCATTTAATCCTCCTAGGTCCTCACCCCGTTGCGAAGCACGAGTGTTTATGCATGCAAACCCTACGTTATCTCAGATTTTCTAAAGATCCTGTCCTTCTCTGATAAAAGTTTCCTTCTTCCATACTAAATCGATATTATTTTTAATAACAATATTTCAACAAGATGTTTGTTCCTGGTCGATTAAATAACTTACTTAATTTATAGTAGGGTACCCAAATAGGCTATGTTGTTTTCGCTTCAGAAATTCAAATAAAATCTTAACAATTAATTTGATAGCTTTTATGAGGATTGTCTGTGATATTAGTCATTAGTCTTTTCCAAGACTAAGTTTACTGTATTCCTACATGTTGTAGTTGTAGCGGACGTTCGTCACTAGCCTGTCATAGTACGATGGCCGTTACCTTGACGACTGCCATGATAATACTATCTATAAGATAACCATGTTACAGCTTTTAACATTATAGGTAACACCACTCATAATGGTGTTTCAGGATTTCCAATCTGTAATTTCAATTTGGTATTCACCAGCTTCCAAAAGTGTGAAGCGGAAAAAGTGCATAGATACTGTAAATATTTTTTATATCCTTGCATTCGTCATAGTTTTTGTGAATGCAGAAAATCCAGACGAACTGTAATTTACATTTTTGTTGGAACCTGTAGTGTTAATGAGAATACGCTACAGGATATTGTCAAGGTACTTCCTCATAATTCGTTCGTACAAAGTCCTTGAGGATAGTGCCATCACCAATAGCGTGTGTTACCTTCAGTAGTGCAGTTGGTCAAGCAATAAGGTTTGAGTTAATCTATATAAATAAAATTAGAGTTTTGTCTGTACATTGCTTAGAATAATGAACTTTTTGGTTATTTTTACATTTCATAGGTCAGAGAAACCGAATCAAACCTTATCTCAATTTCTGTCTGTCTGTCTGTCTGTCTGTCTGTCTGTCTATCTGTCATTCTCTTGGTAACGCTAAAATACGCACTTTATTACAACTACTCCTCAATAACTATAGCACTGTCCCGCCTGAAACTTATTTTCCAAATACTATACATATATGAGATGGTTTTAGACGTATTTCATCGAATATGAGACAGTTAGATATTTAACAGTAAACCCTTGAAAATCAAGTTTTTGTCGATTTTTGACGTGGAATTTCTGGAAGCCCATGTTAACCTTATGAGAAATGAAATTATTGAATCTTAACAGCTGTTTCAATTAAACAAGTTGGTTCTGTTCTGTGATGTTCAATAGCATTAAAGTTACAAGGATTACCAACAGGGTGCAGCACTAGCACTATTATTTCTTTTACATTTATGACAACAGCTAATTTGCAACCTGGAGGCGAGTGAGCGTAGCGAACGAGCTAACCTGAAGGCAAGTGAGCGTAGCGAACGAGCTAACCTGAAGGAAAGTGAGCGCAGCGAACGAGCTCCAACATACAGGTGAGTGAGCGTAGCGAACGAACTTCAACCAGGACGTGATTGAGCCATGCAAACGAGATCAGATAGTAAAAATAAAAGTAAGCCTACCGTTATAGGATCGACCGGCAGACACAGAGGTAATTTAACCTTTTATTGATTGTCATACCGATCCGGAACAACAAAAAACAACATAAAATGAAGCTATGTATAATAGTTTGGCCAGCATATCTTAAAATATGCAAACCAACTGCTGTTCGTTATATAAGAAGGTTTCAACTGAATATTATAAGATCCCCGTGCGTAGAACGGGTACACAGCTAGTCTTATATTAAAATCAGTATCTACTTATTTAATACGCAAGCAGGATTTTTGTGACACTCCTCCGAAACTACTGAACCGATTTACATGTTTTTTGTGTCATTGGAAAGAGCGTACCGGTAACGTGAAGTTGTGCAGGAAACTTTCTTTTTAGGGAAATAATTAGAGAGTAAGGCTCTGGGACCCTATAAAGTTTCGCATTTCTCCATAAGATTGTATGGAAAAAAAATTGTTATGGAACTCCAGTTGTTGTCAGAAATTAAAAATGAGAAGAAGAACATATGTTGATTGTAAACAGTCAATAAGTTTGCTAATTTAACAGTTTGCTACAAACATTTACTGACTTGGTTCAATGAAATATTTACCATTTTAATTTGGGTTGGCTACAATGGAAAAAAGGGAGAAGAGCCGGGATGATTTTAAAATTTGTAGAAAACGCTAAAAACAAGATCAGCTTTTGAAAATGATAAGATATTTACAAGAAATGTTGATTATATCGATCTGTTATGCACATCTTGAGTATTTCCATAATCTTTGAGTCGAATCTTTTAAAGTCATCAGAAATTATTACTGTTATTTTTCGTTTTAAAATAACGCCTGTAATAATTCGCAATTGCTCGAATTCGTGTAACAGGTAGACTAGTTTTTTCTTACTAAACACCCGATCAGTTTACATTATTTGTGAAAGATAACCCCCTGAAACCGTGGCAATTAATAGATTGTTTGGTTTTAAGCTCGTTTATACATTGCAAACTTGATTTGGATCTGCATACGTTTGGTGTTCACTCCGTTACCCAAAGGGGCCTTAATACAAGTAACATATTTTCTTTTACCGATATTATACAGCACCAGTGCTTTTAAATGCACAAAAAGCATAACCGCGTGCAACAATGAAAAGATCAGCTGGTGAGAAACAGCTGATCGACACGCCGGCCAATGTTCAGCGCGCCGCTGTCGCACAGGATACTCCCATTAAAATTGCTTATTCACTAACCAGTAACAATATGTTTAAAGTGTAGGAGGTTGCAATTTTCACTTTAGAGTTGTTATATTTAGTGTATACGTTTAAACTTGGAGAATTAAATAAAAAAACGAGTTAAAAATTATTAACTTTTCATAAATAAGTTGCCTTAAGATTGTCTCTAGCTGACCTATGACATCTATAAGAAACTTTGTTTAATCCATGCCATAACATGCACAATTATAACATCAATTACATCAGAAGTGAGAAGTATATTTTATGACGCGTAATGCTTCCAGGTATGATTTAATTCGTTCTGAGAGGAACCAAGGAAATTAAATGTTTGATCAGTTTTCCTTATCATTTAAACTCGAGTTAGAGTATAACCTTAGATTACGTACGAGTTGTCATTCACTGACAAAATTAACCGCTTCTTCCATTGATAACATGAAGTGAACACTCGTAAATTTAGCTCATTCTTCTTTATCTCTTTAGTTTTTAGTACCAACAAGAATTGTGTTACTCTCTTCTAGGTGGTCTGTTCAAAAACTTATTCTCTTATCCGTTTTATCTGGCCATGTCGTTTTTAGCTCATTTCCCATAGAGAAAAAGTTATTACCGTAGGTCTCACGGTAAGACCTGGACTCGGGACCGATTTACATTTTTGTTTAGATATCACGAGAGGCACAAAAACACCATCCATTAAAATTCATATGTCCGTTAGTACGATAACTTGAGCAAAAATCATCCAATTATGATGAAATTTGGTACAGTATAAGCGTGTAAACCTACGTTTATTCTCATTGAGTGTGGGAACGGGGTTTATGGGGTAAATTTTTTTTTCGTACCTTGAAGTGTTTATTGTACGTTTATTGGTCACGGAGAAAATTCAAAAAGTTTTAAATTTAAAATTGCCATATTATTATGGAGGATAAGTAAACTGTTGTAGTTTGCTTTTAGGGCCTTTAAAGACAACTTTTAAAACTATTCAATATTTTACCGAAGAACACATATTACCCTCCCTCCACCCTGTATCACCAAACCTAGGTACAATCCTTAATGTTATTTGAATATATTTAAAAGTGAAAATCAAATCAGACAAATTGAAATTCTCTTAGTCTTGTAGTTTGCTGTAGCAGGGATATTTTTATATCTTATCCTTTTCCTTCTGTAACGATAAAACAATCGTTGGATGGACCGCTTCCTTCTTATCATTGGATATCCTATCGCCCCCTCTACAAACTGTACTGAGCCAACCTTGGGACTATCGCCAGATCCTTGAAGATGATACATTTACAAGACCGAGTAAAATAATAAAATACGTAAAAAAGTCTATTCGTACGATTCTAAGCAAAGAGTGTAGCCTTATAGCTACTTATTCTTTTTAATAGCACTATAAAATAAAGTCAGTTTGTTTTGAGTGATTGATATTTCAAGGGATTTTTGGAAACCGCTGAGTTGTCGTTTCAAGCAACGATTTGGAAATACGTTTTGCCAGAGTTTTCCGTTTTATGATACATTTTCTAGATAAAAGGGTGAATCGTAAACATACTGAAGTACTATTCGAGACTATCCGCAGTACTATCCTGATAATTAGACCAATTCGTAAATTACAAGGAAAAAATTTGGTTCGGATTCCACTATAAACTGTAGGTCCCTTAGTTGCAATTAGCCAAACAGCTGTGCCTAAGGAACATGTTGGCCTTAGTCACTAACAAGACTACAAGATCGCGCCACTCATCCTACACTCATCCTTCACTCATATTTGGGTTAAAATACGCACATAGTGGCGTCCCCATCTTAAATAATTGATAATTGATTTAAGATGGATATCCAATTATTATCATTCAATGATTATTATTATCATTCAATTGAATTGAATCAGAAATAAGTATTACCTGAGTCGTTCAAAGTGTACTATGATTAACTGACATAGCCTACATTTTGCCAAACTGAATATGTTAATCTATTATTCCAGACATCGTTATTTTAAGCGAATGTGAATACGTTTGAGTGTAAAATTGAGTATAAGATCTGTGAAAGAACTTGGTACTGTACTTAGTCTTGTGATCCGATGTTTCTTAGCTAAGACTATTTTACAAAATAACTGGTTTAATATAGTCCAATATCCCACTACTAAATGACAGTTCGATCCACTTCAACCGTCAAAAAGCTACAGATTTGTGTCACTATCAAAGCTGCGACCTTCATTTAGGCGACTACTGTAATCACTCAGCCTAGTTTTTTCGCTGATCAAACTTTAGATAATATATCACTTCAGTTAATGTTTGACAATGTTTAAGGTCTTCTTCAACCTCTTATTGCTGCTTCTTATGATTGCCAAATATTTTCCCACCATACCCGAGTGATACATACTGTTAACTCAATTCAATCTTAAGGACAATATCGATACTTTCTTTAGTTAAGCACACGAAAATCATTAGACACAATTTGTTTAATAAGGGCCTCACCTCGTGGCAATAATTGTTTCAGAAAATATTTAAACGAGAAATATGGATCGTGAGATAAATAATGCAGTTATTTGAAGTGCTGTGTATAGTTAGTAACTAATTGTTAGCAACTAGGCCTAGACTACATTATTTAGTAAAAAAAATTATGCCTTAAATTTTCTGAGCTTCACAAAGTTTAACACTTATCAATAATTTGATTTTGCAAAAAACACTTTTCAATTTTTTCTTGGGACATGCTTATGAAATTGCAGATATTCTAAACTCTAACGATTTAAAAGTCCATTCCAACCCAACACACCTTTGCTAAAGATATCTGAACTCCATTTACTTGTTGTCGTGTGTTTCTCTGACCATTACGGCCGTCTGTCTGTCATTTAACTCCAGACAATGGACAATTTAAGATGTTTAAGGTAGCGGTTTTTGCAATAACAGTGTTTTTGATCGTCTGCCGTCTTTTCGAAATGGCGCCAGTTGTTTTAGCACCACGATTACTAGAAAAATACCGGTATGGATCATAAACATAAACAAATGACGTCGTTGGCCCGAATCCTATACTAATACTAGCATTGAACATATGTTTTGGCAGTTCCATTTAAGCAATGTTAAATATTGTTTATTTTCGGACCAAAACGTCATTTGTTTATGTTTATGATCCATACCGGTATTTTTCTAGTAATCACGTTTTAGCACCATATAGATATTACAGGATGTTTGTGTATTCGATCATATTATCCAATCGAGTAAAATTATCTTGCGTATTTTACCCTTACCCTCAGGAAAAATTTGCCTTTTAAGGCACATTGTTAGTTTGATGTTTTGTAGTTCTGAGCTCCGTATCACCTGTCCATGGCATTATAACTTTGCTAAAAAAAACCATTAGTGACTGGTGATATTTGAACCAAGACATAAACTTTGCGCCTTCTAGGTCCCGGGTTTTACCGTTTACAAATGTACGATGTTAATAAATTGAAATCTTCAGACCTTAATATTTTTTTATTTCAAGTTCAATGTAGTTTGGTGTTTATTGTTTATATAGTCTTACTCATACAAAAATATAAGAGTCATAATTTTTCACGATTGATTTCTTACAAACTGAGGTTTTTTGTTACCCTTTCCGTTACTCTACTAAAACCTGATAATTCTTTTGTTACATTTTATGTGTTTTCCTAGATTCATCATCTTTCCCCCAATGTGCCAGACAGATCAATAAGGTCGCCGGCTGCTATTATGCCAGTAATAATTTAAGGCTGCAATACTGATCCCAATGCCCGAGCACAATGGGGCTTAACTACCTTCAGGGCGCTTCATCCCAGCCATGTATACCTGATCTTGTCTCTTATATCATCCGTTAAAATAACGTAGGTCTACACATTACTTGGTATATGGGGTTAAAATTGCTTAAGTAAAATAAATAGATGATTGGAGCGACAAAAGTGGGTTGCAGATTGGTTAGTGCTCGCCGAACAAAATGTCGACGGTTCGATTTTAGTAGTTAGTTAATTAGTAGTTTTTTATGGTTTGAAATATACCCTATTGTCCTTTATGTTTGTGCTTGAGATGAATCCTTATTAAAAAGCTGATCTTAGTGATTATTAAAACCACAAAAAGCAAGTCTGAGGGACTCCACACCTAAATTTAGTTAAAAGTCGTAGCATTGTGTTTCTATATCAAATTTTTGTCAAGGTGTATTTGGTTGATTGTGATAATTACGAATTAAATCAATTTTTAATTAGTAGGAGTGTTAGCGCCGTTATGCCAATTAAATTGCAAACAATCTGAAATGCATGATACATTTGTACCGTAGCTAAATGGTTCCACGTCATTCACACTACCTATAGAAGATAGGTTAAATTATAATACCTAATTTATAAATGACTCGAGCAGAAGATCATGTCTCGGCACATTTTGTTGACAAACTTAACAATAGCGTTCAAATTTATACATAATTATAATCGATAAGATACGTCCTAAAACAATTGTGAGTATTTAACTCATTATCTGCGACTAAAATTTTAGAGGTTTAAACTAACTTAGGATACTATGTGTTTTCCATATTCTATAGTAGACTATCTTATCAGTTGTAGGTCTCGAGTGTATCAGTGATACACATGTCTAGTCAGTGTGTTATAGGTCAAGGTCATTGGGTCGCACACTTTGCTCTTTGCATAATATCAAAGAGAAATTCTTTTCTCCGTTGCGTATTTACATGCTAGATAATCCACAATACTGTTCACCGTGGACATGTCTATAGAGGTCACACGTGATGCCAGCAAGGTCACGACCGTCTGACTCAAGGTCGAAGAAGTCACGTACTTATACAATGTGACTACTACGTTCGAAGTAACGTTGTAACGTTCTATTGTTACGATGTGTAACACTAATATGTATTTTAGATTGGTAAATTAGGTACCCGTGTATTGTAAAACAGAAAGTGTAGTTTTACACCACACATACAGGATGGACATGCCCTTTTGTTCCTTAGCTCGTAGCTCCGCGCAAAGATGGGTATATTAACGATAAAAAAATACTACCTGACCTTATTCTAATAATGCAAAATAACATTGATCTGGTAATGAAGATTGATTATAATAAATAAACTGACACACCAGGGCTGAAGATAAGTGAAGGAAGAGTGTTGTGAACGCATGAGATGATGGCGTTGCTGCTGACTAGATCAGCTGGTTTTTAACCAACCATTTATGAAAAGGCCAATGATCAAGGAGAGTTAGTTATGTCCAGTTATATCAAATAGTATATTTCGTACCAAGGGCCGAAAATGAGGTTTTGAATCGATCGAGAGCTGCAAAACCATTTCGGTCCGTGGTACGAACGCTATTTTTCACCACACTATAAACTATTACCACTATTCACCACTATAATAATGCACACTGATAGTCAACACAACTACAACTTAAAGGTTATGTGAAGAAATAATTTGAGGAATCAGCAAAAATAAAAATAAATAGTTATGCTAGGCAACGGTGACAGTAACACAATTCTATAATGCAATGCTATGGATTTTGATTGTGTATTTAAAATGCATTCATGTTTTAAGTAAGTAAGCGGACAGCTGATTTTGCGGCCCCGGCCTGTAAAAACCTGCTCGGTCCCCAAATTACGATGACAGCTGGCATGGTCAGCAAAACGTAACTTTCAGCCACCAATTAACGTATGTAATACAGCCAAAAACATCATAGTGTGGTGAAAAAGCTATTGAGTTTTCTCAGGATCAAACCAACAAGCTCATTATTTGGCGAGCCGAGCATGTAACCACTCAGCTATCCAATATTATTACAACAGTCGTAATAAACAAACGATTACATAAGTCATTTTACTACATGTTTTTTTCCTTTGGTGTTTGTAATCTCTCGCATCATTAGGGAAAACACAAAACATTTTTTTTTAAACACGTTTTTTATAAATATTTTAGCTAGACCTATCCTGTTTAATTCTCAGACCTCTTTCTTTAAGCTACTAATGATACCGAAACACCTTCATGGAATCACATGTAGTGTAAGTAAATAATGATAACCGGGATTATTTAAAATTAAGAAAATTCACTTCTAAAATGTAATTTTGAAAAAACATCTACAGTAATTTACATAAATTTGTATTGTGAAATATTATCAGTTCATAAGAGATCAAGAAAATAAATATTTTGATTGACATCAATGTTTACAACATTTTTAAAAGCAGTGTAGCTTAGGCTTAAGCGCTGTTCCAAATTGTTTATTACAATATATAACTAAACGAACTGTAACTTCAAGTTGTCGTATTTGTTATTGATTGTTAAGATTAGTCCTTCTCTATTTCTGTCCTTGTTTCATCCATGTGGACTTCCGGATTGTCGAAACTCCAATGCATGGTTACGTATATTTTATATTTCTGTGTATTTGGGTGGAGTGTTTGGATTGAAATCTTTTCCGTTTGTAAATTGACTAGTAAGTCAGGAGTTAGAACTCTATAATTGGCAAAAGTTTGAACGCTTGTCTCAAGTCCGTAATTGGTTTACACTTGATGCTACGGCGTCAGATAACTATCTCGTTCCACCCTTGTGTATACCCTTACACCTACCATTGTAGGTACCAATAACAGTCACCTAGTACTGTATATCACTACTGTGTATAGTCCATTCCCACTGTGAAGTCATTTCAAACTACCCTCATCGTAATTGGTAAATTTTACTACTGTAATATTTTATTTATATTTTACAAACCCAACGGTTTCCTCCTACCAAACCTTGGTCACAATGCCGTAGTTAAACGCTCATTTCCTTGCTAGACAGAGATATCCGTCGGTTTCACTTGCGTGCCAATGGCGTGTATTTAGGTTGGCATTTGGCGGCGAGAGCGCTCGTCCTTGTAGAAAGTGCAACCAAGAATGTCGGGATTCCCACGGAGTACAAAGTGAAACGCGTCGGTTACACAGAGTAATAAGTGAATATTGTCCTCTTTGGCGGCGTCAGTGTGCATGTAACGCGCTGCTGAGCAAAGTGTGTTGTGATTCAATGTCGTTGAGGAATTCCGAGGAGTTTGAATAGCTCTAGTGCAATTTATTTTTTCCGTAAAAACTTAGATATGATTGATAGCATGACAGTTTATGGAGATTAATCTATGGCAATATAGCTTCCCGAGACTAATACTAACACTGTATGGAAAATAGCTCGGAGGAAAAATCTGATTGATTTTATGTTTGATATTATGTTAAAATTTTGAACCGACATATACCGAAGAAAGGCGTAGTCAGTATGAAATAACATACGTATTAAGCTAGGCGCCCACCGGGCAACTCAGCGGGTGACGCGGCGCGGCGCGGCACGGCGCGGCACGGCGCGACGCGGAGAAAAACTTCCGTCCGCTTCTCCAGGGTTCGCGCCCACCAAGCAACTCTAGCGGAAGCGCGGGGCAGCGCTGAGAATTATTCTTTTGGAGGGGATGCACAGTGCACTTCGATTCGGACCCGAACACTCCCGAAGGGCTCACGATACTTTCCGAAAACACCCGAATGAGCGGCAGACGAGGGGCAGACGCCGTTTCCGTGCCTCTACCCCGCGCCCACCAGGCAACTCAACGGAGGCGCCGCAACACGAGAGGAAGAAATTCTCCACCGAATTCTCACTGCCGGATTCGAGAAGAAGTTTTTTTTCCGCGCCGCGTTGCGCCACCCGCTGGGTTGCTAGGTGGGCGTCAGTCCATAAGATAACATGGCACGGATACGTGGCAACTTTTTTCCACGGCGTCGCGCCGCGCCGCGTCACCCGCTGAGTTGCCCGGTGGGCGCCTAGCTTTATAAGAAATTTTAAGTTGATTTGTGTATTTAAATAAATTAAAATTAGGAAGTCGCAAGGTATATCCCTAACACTAAAGGATAACACTTTAAAATACTGTATTAATAAATTAAAGTAAGGAGAAGGATATTAAATTGAATAACAAACACTGGAGTACTGGAGACATTTTGGAGGAACGTGACTAGTGACTAGCAAATATATATTTATTGTCATAATAATTACCAACTAGGACTACTAGCATAGACTAATAGTATGTTTTATCTATGCTACTAGTCTACAGTAGTTTGTGCTAGGACGAAAGCGTATTTCAATCACACCGTGAGAAGGGTGAGGTTAGAGTGAGTTGCTTCGTTTCGCTCTGTCTTTAGCCACTCTTGTTTATTAAAATAAAAAATGATCCTTTATAAATTCCCACATCATTCGAAACAGTTGCTTTTTGTCTTGTGTGAGATTATGTTCTACATCTTTAAGAAAGAGTTCATAAATTTATTGGTTAAGTTGGGACCACGAGAACAAACCATATTGGTTGGAACGTATCTTGCGAATAACATTAATTAATACATTATCGTGATGCGAATCTAAAAATGGTTATAACTCAATGACTGCTCTCATTATTAGTTCTTATGACTTTTATTGTTAGCTTGTTTTATCTGTTTTACATTAAACCCCAATGATGGAGGAAATATATATGGCAATTCCCTTTCAATTCTCTTGTCTATTCAGCGCATGGTTGTAACAACTACTCGACATGTTCAGTTTCGAACTCACTAATCTACAGTGGATCGACTTGTACACATGGAGCCCAGAGGTCATTTGCAAACCGGGTGCAAGTGAGTCAGAACTACAATATCATGCAGCCACACAGTTCACTGATTACCCGAGTCCGGGTCAGGGCTTCATGTCATATCATTGATGTAACGTGGGTTGTTATCTCTATTCCCGGATGTGTATGATTTGTTTGCATTCTGTGACACGGTTATGTGTCAATGAAGGTCCCTTGACATTCTGCAGTTTGAGATTTATCCTAAGCAATAAATGATAACGTCTGTACTGAAGTTGAAATCATCAGTCAATTAATGATATATCATTTTTTATAGGTTAATAGGTAGTATCTTTACTTGTCAAAACAATCTGAGATTTATATTTTACAAGTAATGTAAAATACGCACCAGGTGATACAAACAGTTATACGCTTTCTGCAGCGTTTTATGTCTTGCGCACAACAATTATTTTCTTCAATACCATTAAAATAGCTATCACATTTCGATAAGAAGACATCACAGATGCATTGTAGCATTGACTACATAGACGATTGATGTCCAATCTATATGGGCCAGCTGTAGCCAATTTTTTTTAAAGAACTTAGTTGTGTGAGTCAGTCACACATAATGCGCTAGTGACTAAAACTCTATTTTCTATCTAATTTTTTGTTGCTGGCCAAGTTGATGGGTCATAACAGTTGCTATAGCTCACAATAAGTCATTCCAACAGTTTGAATTGATAAAAAAGATTGTATGTATTCGACAGAAATCAGTAATTTAGATCAGCACAATCTGTTAATGGCTCACATTAACTACGACGACTTTGGTAAAAAAGCTGGCTACAAATTTATCATGGGGATGTCATGTCTAAAAGATAGTAGTAAACAATGCCTTGGATCCATCGATTTCAAAGCTGAGTTTACGATTACTACAAATAAAAAAATAAAACTTATTGAAGATTCCATGGAATCCATTCGGTGGGCCAACCTGTGTAATTTAATTTACTCTTAAGTTCTGTCCCTCCATTTCAAACTTTCTTGATATAAAATGTAATTTTCCTTTCAGCGTCCTGAAGAGCAAAGAAGTAAATTTAGTTTCGCACTTTTTGAGCCAATAAGATTTAAGGAAAATTGTTTACCCTGCTGAAAAACATAGATTAAATAGTATACATGTCTACTCCTTAAATCTATGATAAAATTAAATCCCTCTGTTTGGCGTAATCCAAGGTTTGTTGTACTTTATCGAGTAAAATTTAAGATTCCGTGTTCAATATGTTCAAGTGTTTAAATAGTTTAGATTCCGATTCAAGTTTATATTTACTTTTCACCTAACCACGATTGTCTACTTGTAACAAGAATAAATAAAACTACATGTTTAGCAAACATGTTTCCATATGAGCTAATAATTCTCATTGAACAATAATTTCTGATTAGTGTTCTCACTTTCAAGTAGATGTTTGCTCAGTTGATCATACTCGTTACAGACTGATGACGTCACTTCTTTGTGATTGAATACAGATGTTGTTTGCTATTCATGTGACTTCATAAGTTTCGAGCCTGTGTTACTGACTCCTGTTTAGTTTATTCATCATTGTTTTTTAAAAAGTGTCACACATCCATATATAAATTCCAAAGTACCCATGAACTTTTGAGAAAACTAAAAGTCACACCCCCATAAAACATATACTTAAAATGTTCGTCGTGACAAGAAACGTTGCGCAAAACTATCCATTATTTCATAAATTGTCTTTTCGTAATACCTTTTTAAAGGGAACTTTCCATATACCTTATGTAAAAATGTATAACCTTATTAAAATCAGGTGTGATTATTTGTTTGTATTACTGTATTCTGTTTTGTTCATTTCAGCTTAACTTTACCAATCAATAGTTTTATTAATACTTATGAAGTCAAACGGGGTGCGGCCCGTGGGTAATAAGTCAATGGTAATAGCTAGTTAATACTATTGTTGTTGTTCTGGTCACATATTACGATAACACCGTATACTTACAATTCACCATGTATCAAATTACATTTAAACTTTGGAGCAATTACAACGACGTACTTTATGTACAGTATTATTTCAAGCTGAATATGGATGCTTAGTGAAATTAAAGATATAAAATAAACATCCTTCCAAAGTCAAATGCATTATAAATAAGCACAAAGGAATGTGTCCCACCATTTAATTTCTTGTGAACAATATGCGTCACTAATTTTACAGTTGTGGCTTCTTGTCAATTGTATAGTACATAACATTATAATGCTCACGTTAAAACCATTACCAAACATTAATCAGACAAAACGCTTCTATTCACACTAAAATCGTTTCTTCAATTCCCGTCGTATTGTAACGTGCAAAGTAGATTTCCGCCCGGACAGTCATTACAAAACATAACGAGGTTCGCGCAATTATGTCCCAGTTTGGCGCCAATTTCACCGCCTGGACAGTTTAACAGCTGATCACTTGTGGCCGTTTATTGACTTGGCCATAGAGTTCTACCTCATTATTTAACCATCGACCATTCTTCTATTGGCCTAATCGATGCTAGACCACTTTAATTGATTGCCTCTTATTTCTGTCTCGGTATTTGCCCACAATTCTCCCGTCTGCTGTATCGTAAGTTGTCTGGATGTTTCCCTTGCAGAGGTATGCTTTTCGTGTATAATCTTTGACTATGGATAGTGCTAGATATTAAACTGCCATGTTTAAGTTGACACCAGATTTAGAATAGAAGATTAATACAAGATTAGATTGTTTATCAGACTGTTAAATATGTCTCGCTCTTACAACTGTAACTTATTTACCTTCGATAACAATGCCTCGTGTAAATTTTAGGCTTGAAACTGTTTGTGTAGGTGCCATGATTTGGCAATGAAGAATATTATAAATACCATAAAAATATAGATAAAAAATATATAAAATATAGAATAAAATAATGACAGATTTAGTCGAATTGTGCCTCCGACATTGTGTCCTGCTGGCAATCACGGATTTCTTGTGTATGCACAAAGTATTTAAAAAATACAAACTGAAAGATCAACTTGTTACTGTATAAACAAAAGCATCATATAAGTAAGCTAAACTCTCGCAGTATATAAAGCTTAAAAGAACTTTTCTAGCAATCCAGTCTTTGAATTCTCTTTTTCAGTAAGCCCTAACTCTCCCCATTTCTCTAAGGTTTCTGAAAACCGTGAATTGTGAATACGCAAACATTCAAAATTGTTCTTAATTCTTGACCCGGTATAACATTTACTTAACATTAGGATTTCAAATCATACACTATGCAGACGAGATAAAGCTACTGATATAACGGGTTTATAACATGTTAAACTGACTTGATACATAATCTTATCGACACATCTCCTAACGGCATTTAACGACATGGGCGTTAAGACATTATCATTTCCACTTGAAGATTATTGTCGTATGTTCTGGAAACGGAATATTCGTCCAAGAATCTTTTGAATCAATCAATAAATTTTCTTTATTGAGATTTCGTTAAGAAAGACAATAGTGTCGTATGCATTGATTGAAATTTAAATTTTCATCTTGCTTCAACTTTGATCAAAGAATTCCTTTAGTGAGTAGAATGGTTGATCCATTAGCCAGTCTTTGAGTTTCCTCTTCAAGTCTTGATTTTTTAAGATCTTCAAGTGGTTGGACGGGCCTTTCGTCCCATGTAGGTAGGATTCCCGGTATAGATTTTTTCCGAAGTTGCAGTATACTTTTAAGGTTCTGTTCTTTGGTTCCACCCCAGACCACTAATCCATATCTTATGAGGGACTCTACTAAGGCATAGTATGCAGTCTTGGGTGCTTCCTGTCCTCCTATCCATTTAATTCTACGCATTACATAAATTCCTGATCCTATTTTTTTTTGCACCTAGACTATTCACATGTTCTGTCCAAGAGAGTTTATCATCGATGGTCATGCCTAGTAGTTTGGACTGCACAAGGCTTCTGTACAATGTAAAGTTCCAAAAATGTCAGTAACAACAAACCTTTTTGCATTTCGCACCAATCCACCGTCCATTTTGGTATTAGCATTGTTGCGCATGTTGCGATTTCTAATTTCTTAGACCTATCTAATTTAGTTTTTAAGTAACCATCTTTACTTTTCTAGCCAATCGATTTAGTACTATAGTACTTGTGGTTTAATATAACTACGGAATATTACCGCATGATTTTGTAAACCATTTGTTTCTTTCTGCAAACAGTTTTTTTCTATGTTAATTTATTTTTCTCAATAGACTGGCGTCTCGAAAAATCTAGTTTTGTGTGTAATAATTAAAATAAATCTCAATTGATCGTGCTATTTTAATCAAGACATTAAAACATTTAGCTGCCAAAAACGTGGATTTGACAGTTTGCTATGACAAACATAATCTCAGTTGAGGACAGCTCATGTTAAAGGACTAAACGTTTTCGCAACTCAACACTAGAGCTGTGGTGTGGAATCTTAATAATGTGGAGAGAGAGAAGGTCTAGTACTGTATCCACAAAAACCTCCGCAACCCCTCCCCCCCTCGTCACAAAGTGGACAAGGCAAGGGCCTTCTCCAAGAAAACTTAATTCTGGCCTCTGTCCCTTATTCTTTCTACGTTGACCGCAGTATTTATTCTTGTCAAAAAACTAACAAAACACAAATTATCCCTCATTTGAGTTATTTTAATTATATAATACATTAGTGTATCTCGTTGATTTAGCCATATTGACAAAACACAATTCAATGTATTAGCCAATTTTACATGGTAAAACGGTATGTTATTATAAAAATTAAATTAAAATGGATTTACACCCGAAAGCGAGAAATGATTCCGTTACAGAATAGGATCAGGACAAGACTCGATATCCGAAACAGGTAGATTTCAAAATCCATCCCGAATTAATATCACACTCCTTCATAGAAAAATAATTGATTTTTATATAACACATTTTTGTGCGGGAGTAACCTTTATAAATCGTCACTCTGACGATTGAAATGTTATGAAATAAGAATATTTTGTTTACATTATATAAAAATATTGTCTGTTTGCTTTGGGCTATATTGTTAAAACAAAACTTTCCCTATGGTAATAGATTTTCTCTATTTCAGTTATGCAAAATTACTGTGTCGAAACCTACGAAGAAAACACTTTTTAGGTGAGTTTTTAAAATACAAATAAACAATGCCAAGTCCGTTATCTAAAACTACCAACCCCCAAAAATTAAACAAAAATTCCAATATCTTGTTCTATTCTTATATTAAAAATTTTTAAAGAAAATGAAAGACATATAAATTTAAAAAAAGAATTGTCTTATATTAGAAACGCGTTGAGATTTTGTATTGAGAAGAATGTAAGGAATTCGTAATTTAACGTTCCAATAGAATGCATGAATCAATGTTTCGGCAACTTTGGTTGGGAATGAAAACCAAACTTGAATATGTGTGGCCCAAGTACATGGTGAGGCAGTGAAACGGTACGGTTTCTAAATCAATTATTGGTGATTTTTCAAAATCGTACCGTTTCACTGCCTCACCCTGTACTTGGGCCACACATATTCAAGTTTTATGTTTTTTTTTACTTAAATCCCTATTCATCAGTGAAAATTGACGTTTCGCCTTAAAAATAATAATTTGTTGAAATAGTCTACAGTGTCAGTAAAATGGCGTCTTTGGTTTTTTACACTTTTTTTTAATTTGGAGACGAATTCTACTCATGACGTTTCGTAGCATTTGCAAAAGGTCTGCAATCTTTTTGTAACGCTTAGTTCTGCTAGCAGTGGCTTCAAAGCTATTTAATCCAAGTGTGGTTCTTTGTATTTTCCTTGGAAAATGAAAATACAGGAATCACCATTGTATTAATATGACAATTAATCCGTAGAACTAAATTGATTTTGTGACTAGAGTACAAGCTTTTACTATTTAATCAATGGTACAAGTAAAGTTATTAATTAACAGCTATGAGGGAACTCATAACAGTACCGTGTGATGATACCACGATTGATCGCGTCCGCAAGTGTATAGAATTTAAACCTAATTATTATTTGTATTCCTACTTTCATCATAGGTCTTGTTCTAAGTGACCTATTTTAACCTACTACTATGCTGTTGATATTTAATTTCTCAAATACAAATCTGTTCGACAGGTTATAAATGAGGTATCGACCAAACTTTCATTAGTCTTGGGGTGACGCTAGAAATTCTATACGTTCCTCAACAGACATGTCATTCAATCCGAGTGGGTTTGCATATTTTGTTTAAATAGTCTCCTCAAATTTCCAGACCAAATCTTATCAAAGAAGGTTAAACCTATATAGTATAATCGATCTGTTTGGGATTCATAGCTATCAGTTTTACTCCTTTGATAAGAAGTGATAAAATATCTCAAGTATCGAGTACTTAGCCTCCAATAGTACGATATCATTGATTAGAGGTTAATTTAAATTGATTTGATAAGCTGGGTAATCCGTTTTACCTTGGGATTACCACAATTAATTGTTTTCGAAACTGACGAGTGTTCAGATAACATTTGCTTCTACATTTAATTGTTAACTTAGATGAGGTATTGTATTCTTTTAACGTATAGTTTGAAATGATCATTAAGTGTAATTTGGTTTTTTTGTGGTCCTCCAAACAGTGACGGGTGGCGTCGTCCTGTAATCCAGCTACTAGGAGGTCACGAATTGTGGTTATTTATAGGCATGTACTGAGGATGTGATACTCCCTGTTGTGGATTAACGTCCGCACTAGTAAGTACTACTACTATCCACAGTACTATCCTGATAATCAGACCAATTCGTATATACCAAGGCAAAATGTGGTTCGGATTCCACTATAAACTGTAGGTCCCTTAGTTGCCATTAGCTGTATGGGCTATTAATTAACAGCTGTGTCTAAGGAATGTCAGCCTTAGTCACTAACAAGACTACATACCTACACTCATCTCCATTCATACTTGGCTTAAAATACCTACTTTGTATGGTCGCCATTTCATTGAACAGTATTAACAGTGTATTTGTAGTCTGAATTCTATTGAACGCAAATAAAGTGCATAATATTTAATATTCAGGATAGCTTAGTGCTTCACCTACGCATTCGATTCTATACCATATATAAACATTGGTAATACAAGTTGACTATTAATTTTTTTTAGAAAACCACTTTCATTACCGCTAACTACGTAATTACGTAATATTTTTAAAAATCGAACCTGTTCTTTAACACTTGTTAACGTTGGGACATATTTACTTAAAATGTTTACTTTGGTTAATTTTTTTTCCGTAATTCCTACTCTCCCGTTTATCCGACCTTACCGCGTCCGGTCGGATAACCGAGTCTGCTGTATTGAGCAGGGCCGTGTGTGGGTAAGATGGATATACTGTTGAATGTGTCTGACTCTTAAGACTAACACGAAAACATGCCGTGCACCTATCATATATCACTCTAACTGATGAATATGCAGACCCCCGTACTTGGCTGGGGTTCATTGGAGTAATGCTCGGGTGTACTGGATAAAGCTACGTATTAAAACTCAAACTTTTAATTGGTTTTTGACAAATTGTGATCCATCTGTATTAATTTGATATCTGTCATTAAATTATAGGCTTATAATTGAGTAATTTGTCAAACTGAGTATTAAAATTGTTTAATAAACACCATTTTAAAGATACTGTACACATAATATGTTATAGGAAATACAATCTTTTAGTTTTTAGTGTCATTGCAATTAATGAACACTTTATACTATTATTACTACGAAAGATATTTTGCCCGATAGCACGTGTTAGGGGAATGGAAAAATTGAAGTTTGTCGCTAGTCTAGTGGTATTAGGGTGTGATGAGTACCGCACCCAACCCCGGCTTATTCATTCTGAGAATAATTTCCCAACCGCGGACATGGTTAAACGGAAAACTGTTTTTTCTTGGAAGCTAAATCAGCGGGTCGATTTTTGAACCGAGATTTTATTCCCGCGATCACCAAGAGCTTCTTCAAAGATTCATTGACAATCTCGATTTTGCCACGATCGCAGGAGATAAAAATGGAGGAACCGTAAAAAATGTTCACAATTTCTCTAAAACCACAGGAAACGTTCATTATTTGTCGAGACCGTGGGAGATAAAGATTATGTCACTGCAAACTGGGAAGATGTCTCCGCAATCGCCCAAGATGTTCTCTATTTCGCCGTGAACATTATAGTACTGTATAACACTAATATTTGTTTAATCAATACTTCCCACGTCTGTTGTTACTCTTTACAGTGTTGTTATGTTGCAGGGAGATGCGGTAACAGCATGATGTTGCTGGAGCGGCGGACCTACCCTCTCTTGGCCGTGGTGCTGACGGCGACCTTCGTCTGTGTGTCTGTCTGGCGGATGTCCGGCGGTTGTCCAGGGCCTCCCTACTGTGTGCTGGAGTCTCCAGTATCAGCCAACTACCTGCTGCTGGACCCTAGCAACGTCAGCAGAGTCACAGAGCCCTACGATCTCTCCCTGCTAGGCCCTCATGATCGTCACTTCCTCATTGACTTGCACAACTTCACATTCCACATGAATGACCCCGTCTGCAACTCCTCCTCCCCACCGCTGTTCGTCGTGATCATCCACTCCGCGCCCTCCAACTGGGAGAACCGAAGATCCATCCGGAGCACGTGGGGTCAATCCGCACACCTAGTTTTTCTCGTGGGAGAGACAGATTCCGTTGACACACAAACCGCTCTAGAGCGCGAAAACGACGAACACCACGATTTAGTTCAGGGTAGTTTTAAAGACTCTTATAGAAATCTTACGTACAAACACGTGTTGGGACTGAAGTGGGCGACGTACCATTGTCCGGACGCCAAGTACGTGCTGAAGACTGACGACGACGTGTTCGTCAACACGCCGTTCCTAGAGGAGTTCCTTACCCGAGAGTTGTCTGCTCTAGGCGCTCGTAGACTGGTGCTGTGCGAGGTCCTCTCCGGGTCCATCGTCAAGAGATCCTACAGGTCCAAGTGGCGGGTGAGCCACCGGGAGTACAAGAACCGTTGGTATCCTGACTATTGCACGGGATGGGCCATCCTCTACTCGCCGGACGCCGTCTTCAGGCTGTACCGGGAGGCTCAGCGCAGTGAGTACTTCTGGATAGACGATGTCCACGTGACAGGCACCTTGATGAGTCGCGCCAATCTGACCCACACCGACGTAGGATCCCTAGGCGCTTCTGAGCCTCGCGTCCTCGGCATGATGAGGAATAACCAACTGGACGACTTCCTGTTCAGCTTGCTCTCGCCAATCTACTATCCCGGACTCTGGGATATGGTCAACACCCTCCCCAGGACCTCTCACCCCCACCAAACTGACTCCTCCCCTCAGACATGGACTGGCTATGGAGTCAATAGGTAGTGCTCACCACCACAGAGTTCTTCTAGTCCCATTGATATTCATTTATGTTTCCTGTCTAGTGAATTTTACTTAGTTGTAGTTATATTAAGTTGTTTAAGTCTGCTGTGCATTTATATATCTTGTATATATTAATATAGGGAAAATGTGAACTTAAGACTGTTTGTCAGTATTCGGCATGACGTATGAATATATGCCCTTCGCCTAAATGATCGCCATCAATTAACGGTCGTTATCACTTATTCAGCTTAAAATATGTAACATTTCTCTCTTACCCAAGATCGACTTGTAATCTAAAAAAATGTGCCCATGGAAAAATCTAGCTTCATTTAATCATTTTATTATTACTTGTATATATTGTGTAAGCTTTAAAAATCATTACTTACTTATATTTTATCGGTAATTTAAATGTCTAAAAACGGAGTAATATTCTTACAATAATAATTTACGTCAACTTTTGCGATAATAAAATTGAACTAATTTTTACCGTCACTATTTACTATTTGGTCTAGCTTTAGTCCATTGTAACCTTTCAAACCCCAAATTTTAATCTTCTGTCGCGATTTGACAAATTAAAAGAGACCCTAGGTATGATTGTGTAGTTTCTGTTCACACTGTGCTAATATAATTAATTAATTAATTATATTAAGAATTATATTATTAATTATATTAATTAATTAATTTGTAATTAATTTGATAATCAAATTAAGTAGTTAAAATAAAATGCCATAACCTATGTCAAATGGTGTCTATGTTTATGTTATGATTTCGGGGTATATTATTTAATTCGTGTATCTCTTGTAAGCTAGATAATTGTCCCAAAGCATAGGAAATTTGTTCGATATGTGTTCTTGATTTCCAATAAGATAGATGTTCAAGGGACCAAGAATGGCATTTATGTTTGATCGATTTTGTTTTTTATGTTTTATGGAGTTAGTTAAATAAGTGTGTGCCAAAGGTTAAATTCTGTTAGTGTAGTTTATTTATAATTGATTCTAAGTAGTATATGATAGTGCAATGTTATTCCATGAATTTGGTTTATGACTTGGTGGTTATTTAAGCTCAAAATATATGTAATACCTACAAAGGTATAAACAATTTAAAGAGTCTTGTTAGAAAAAATAAATTTAGTATTTTGGAATGCAAAGGACTTTACATTGTTAAATAAGTCCAATACTTATGCTTATTGTTATAAAAAGTAACAACCAAGGCTGCAACTATGGGTTTTTTAAAACAATTCAAAGCAGCATTTAATGCCTACCTATGGATTTCAACTTACACGTAGGCTACTATTCAATTCATTAGTTTTCTTAGCATCATATGGTTATTCACGTTGTATCATTCGTCCAATAAATATTATTTCTATAATTATCGAAATATAGTTATTTATGTATAATAATGTTATAAGATAATATATAGAGGAAATATATTTTAAAATTGAAGTAAATATAATTGGTCAGTTGAGCCGTTATTTTACTCATGTAGCTCTAAATAATTCTGAAAATTGTTAATATGTATATTAGGTAGCATATAATTTTTTATGAAAACATATGTGTCTGTTGTAGTGGAAATTTATTGCAATTTAGAAAGCATTGTAAATACACAATCTAGTTTTGAAATTAAATGTGTATGAAGTTAAATAAATTATATTATAGAAAATGTACTGTTACATTCAGTTTAGGGGCCCACATGTAAGCATAGTAAACTTGAAGGATCCCTAATGTTGTGTAAATGTTTTCAGTAATATTTTTTCCTCTGCATTCAGACTTGACTCAGTTTACAAACTCAGATGGAATTATTCGATTTAAGTCTAATTTTTGCTCTTTCCAGTCATCCATCATCCCGACTTTCTTCCTTACAAACAATGAATTTCGCTAAGTATTCCTGTTACAAAACGTCTGTGTCTGGCGACAAAACTACACTGTTATGTTTCAATGCAATGTTTTGTAATCACAATCAGCTGTAAGCATCGCTTATACCCTTGTGTTAATGTTAATGTTGTTATCACTGACGTTCTGCTGTTTGATGTATCCAGCAGTTGTGCCAACAATATGTTGTAAATCCTAGAGGTGAAATTTGGAAAATATTGTACGTTTTACTTGTAAAAGCTAAGTGTTTAATAAGTTTGTTAATCGAAAATAATTACTTATCAGCAAGAGACAACCGTGTTGTCGTTGTATATTTACTAGATTGACTTTACTACTTTATTGACTTAGGTTTCTCAACTATAAGTTATCTATATGTAATGTAGGCTACTGTATTACATTTTACAATCAGGATTAAACTGACAAACACTAATTTTTCATTTCACCAGATAACACTGACTTAGTTTACAGCTACAGTATGCCTACTTCGGAATTACTATTGTGTATTCATTTTCGAACTACCTATATTTACTGTATAGATCCAATCTGTTAAGCACCTCAAGTTTTTACAATCAACGCTATCTTTGTTCATGTTTCAAGTTGGCAATCTTGATGTTTATGAGTCGTGCCAACCTGATGTACCAGCTGATTGTGTATGAGATGCTTGACCCCTAGGTTAAGTCGCTGTTTCGTCTATTGTTGTTGTGTCTTACTGCTCAATTAATGTTAAGCTGGGATCACATTGAGATATCTGTGAGGGAAGTGCATCAGGCCCGCTTGTGCCTTGCTGTCTCTTCACTTGCATTATATTTTTCGATTGATTTGAATAAGAAGTCTCGTGCGACCTGTAGCGCAGCCTTTCAGTCAGACGTAGCATAGGAAAAGGCTAGTGAGCTAACCGTACTTAGTTACGTTAACGAACCTACGTAGGTTTAGTGGATTCGAGTACATTCGCGTTGATTTGTAGCTGTAGTATTTATTTATTTATGTGCCAACCGTATGTATAAGGTATGTATAAGGTCGAGGTGAACTAAGGAGGGTTAAAATAGTTTTCTTTATATTCAATCTCGTTGTATTCGATATTTGCAAACCTTGTGTAGATTCTGAGTAAGTTTAGGGACAGTTGCTAATATACAGGTTTAAATTTGTTTATCTATGTAATACCACAACGTAATAAATATTCTTCTTCAATATTTTGTGTTGCATTTTCTTGCCAGTTTCTTTCACATTTTTTACACTCAATAAAAATGCATGGTATGTAAAATGTATAGAAGAGTTTGCACTCAAATTATAGACTCACAATTCTATGAAACCATTTATTTGAATGTACCGGCCTTGCAGGTTAATCAGCGAAATCGCTCAGTGCCCTTATGACTTAGCCAATACAACAACACGACGTCAGTTAGTGATTTCTCCAGCCCTCAAATCTAAAAAATATAAATAATATAACATTGAGATTATAATTTATATGCTCTAGCGAGTGATTTTAAGTGGTTGTACATCAAAATTTTCATACGAAACGAATGGATTTTTTATATCCATTGCATTAAAAACCTAATCCAGAAATTCAATAAAAACTAAAACTAGATAATTTGCATAATCATGAATGCTGACGTTTTGTGTACCTCATAATACATATAATTTAAAATATTTGTTTTATTAAGTTGCCCAATGAGTACATCCTGGAGGTAATCCATAAAATCAAGTATAAGAGTAAAATGTACTTTTAAACCAAGATGTTGGGAGTTCAAATAAGTTCTACTATTCCATTTAAGTTTTTTGTATTGCTGTCCAGTAAATGCATATCTTTGTTGAAAGTGACCAATCAGGAAAGTTCCTCCTGTGAGCCGAAACAACTTCCTGATCATCGATCCATCAAGAGAATGCCTACATGAAATGCATGTGGCTGCATAAGCACAATAACCTACGCCAGCAGTGAACGCTGCCAATTGCCTTCACACTGAGGTTGGTAGAATACCAGATGATCTACAGGGTTATTCTAAATGATGGACCCATTTTTAATGCTTTATTATTTTTATACTATTAAACTTACCGCTATAAAATACACATCAAACGAAAAAGCAACTCAAAGAGTTTATGCCTTCCAAAGACACATAATTTAACAAAATCGATCCAACAGAACTGTAGATTTAATTTTACAAAGTTAAAAACTAAAAAGAAATCTCCAACTTTTTTTACCACTATAAAATTGGAGATTACTTGACGTTTTTGCCAATAACCTTTAAATGGTGAGGAAATCGACCAAAGTGGAAGGTAATATTCCGAAAGAGAATAAAATTTCCTACAATCTACTATTATGCATATCTTGAAAATACTCCATAAATGTAGCCTAAATTTGGCTTAAAATAAAAAAAGTGTGAAATTTAATGTTTGCTATGTTTATTGTCTACATTGTAGACGGGGATTTTCATTTTTTTTTTTCATTTTGAGGCAATTTTTGGTACCTTTCTTGAGTATTTTTAAAAAATGCCTAAAAGTAGATTGTAGGAAATTTCATTCTCTTTCGGAATAATACCTTCCACTTTTTGCAAAAACGTCAAGTAACCTCCAATTTTCTAGTGGTAAAAAAGTTGGAGATTACTTTTTAACTTTGTACAATTAAATCTACAGTTCTGTTGGATCGATTTTGTTAAATGATGTGTCTTTGGGAGGCGTAAACTCTTTGAGTTGCTTTTTCGTTTGATGTGTATTTTATAGTGGTAAGTTTAATAGTATAAAAATTATAAAGCATTAAAAATGGGTCCATCATTTAGAATAACCCTGTACACTGTACCATGTGTGTATTTGTACGGAATATCAGACTATGAATTACTAAGTCAAAGATTATCCTTCTACGGCTCTTGATGGTTTTTACTGTATGAGGAAAGGTGGTCCTAAATGGCTTGGAGTTCTTACTGTTTTTTTGTTGTTTTAGCGAATTTCCCTATAGGGAAGTAGCTATTACCGTAGGTCTCATGGTAAGACTTAGGCCCGGGACCGATTTACTTTTTCATTTTAATGTCCCCAGAGGCCAAAAACACCATTCGTTCAAATTTTTATATATGTATATATATATATGTGTCCGTGAACACGATAACTTGAGTAATTTTTATCCGATTTTGATGAAATTTTGTTTGAAGGTGTAAGGTGGGATAAACTTGAATGAGTTCGCGATCCAGCATGATCGGACCATGGGAACAGGGTTTTATGGGGGGTTTTATGGGGTAAAAATTGGTTTTTCTCACTTTTTACCCTCAAAACACAAAATTTCCCAATTTTTCTCTAAACCTTCTTAAAGAGCTTAAAAAAAACAAACAATTCAGTATATCAAAGTGTTTTTGTACGGTTATTGGTTACGGAGAAAACTAAAAAAATGGTAAATTTAAAATTCCCATGTTATTCTTATGGAGAATATTGTAAAATGTTTTAGTTTGCTTGTTTATGGATATATTTTGATCAAACTTGGCAAATTTATTTATTTTATAGTAAGCTATCAATATTTTACTAAAAACACACTACTTTATTAGTTTCCTTGTAGCAGCAAACCTAGGTACTCGTTAATCCTAATGTTATTTAAATAGATCAATTGAAAATCAATTCGGCCAAATGGAAATTCGCTTAGATGGCAGGTTTGCTGCGGCGGGGGTATTTTTTATCATGTCAAGACAAATTAACTCAAGGATGTTATATTGAAGGTTATTTTTACAATTTGAATTACCTCTATTCGTTGGCTAAGAAGACATACTATATGAAACTAGTTTAACACTAAATGGAAAGTAGAAAGTGCCTTGCTTATATGCTTAGTGATTTCGTATCTGAACACTTTTTCATATGAGGATTACAGATTCTTCAACGTTATCGAACTATATTTCTTTGGTATTTTCTTCAAACCTAAAAAAGGTGTTGCACTTTCCCTGAGACCTACTTCACTACGAACATATTCGCACTTCATCTTGCTATTCAAAATTTAACCTCGCTCTGTACAATGGTGTGACTTTATTAACTGTTCAGTATGCATATCATGATAAATGTACGGTAAAAATGGTATAACTAACCGATGAATATCTCAATAAGAGCGTGTTGCTGAAAAAAATAGTACACCAAGATAATTCTTACGATTATTACGTCCTTCTTGACGTTTAAGCTATCAAACTCAATTACCATATTTAGTTCATCAAGACCTGATTGTATGTATACGATTCTAAAAAATATAGTTTTTATGGGACTATATTTTGAGTAGAGTAATGAAATTGCATATTCTCATATCTAAATTTTTACACAGGTACTCTCCTTTGCTCCCTGTGTTCAACACCTTAAAAAATGCTAATGTTATTACAGTACTTCTTAGGCTAATTCTGATAAAAACGTGAGACTAGTTTAAATAAAGGTAAATAATATGTAAGATTTGCAATGCATTATGGCATTTGATTACTATTAGTTTTGTAGGTCAGTGTGCAAATGGCTTCGTGGGATTTATCCAGGTGAACTATCCGAATTGTTAACCCATATCCTCTTTTATGGATTTCTCATTCAAAATTGATTTTCCTTGCCTATAAATCAACTAAAAAAGGGTTCCTTAGGTAGAAATCGTGTGTTTTTCATAGCGTAAATTAACAGTAAAACAACTAGCATTGTTGCAGTATTCCCCTTTAGTACAATTTTGTCTCCTGGTGGTTCGATACCACCTCTACGTAACAATAGCTATAGATCTATCAATCAATAAAAATAGGAGATGCCTCTTGTGTGAGGAGAACAGTTGGAGACCCACCTCCATGAAACAAACCCTCTCAACATACATTTATCAAGCGTGTAGCTAAAACCCCGCTTGAGAAATGTTCTAACTATATAAACAGCTCTAGCTTCATCACCGTAGAGCAACTCCAGCCTCACTGGAATTCTTGGAATGTCCACCTCGCGGTTTTTCTGCCTCGCGCGCGTCATCAGGTAAATTCTGTGAAGGTTGACTGTTACGAGCGCTACTATCTAGTCGCCTGTCTTTGTCCTCGTCAGCACGAGATGGCACTGGTGACGAAGCGTATCAGATCGATCTTGCTGATAGCTAGCTCTGCGATGGGTGACTGTTATTCATGTCTATGATGTATATTGCTCTGGCTTGAGGTTGAAGTACGTTGGTCGTCAGCTCAGCGCTAAGAACGTAGCGTAGCATTTCATGTGTTTCATGCTCACCGATTGTCAGTTCTGCCAATGGCGCTAGTAACGTAGCGTAGCATTTCATCTGTTTCATGCTCGCTGATTGTCAGTTCTGTGAAGCCTCTGTTGTGTAGGCCCGAGTCACCTGGCTTGAGGCTGAAGGACGTTTGTGCTCGTCAGCATCGGCGACGCAGCATAACATTAGCCCAGAGCGACAACCGGTTATACAACACGGTCAGTAACCTCGATAACGGTAACAGAGCGCTACAATACGTTGCAAACCTTCACTCGTCAGTCCAGTGCTCCAGTCGTCCTGGGGGGTTCATGTGTATCTGACCAAAGCACAACTGTATTTTTGAATTAGTAACCCACTTCAAGACAGAATGCAAAGTGAGCTTTGCTAACCACTGAATTCGGATGGAAAGCTGATCTTTTCACATAGACGAGACAATTAACTTTATAAAGTCTTTCCAGCAAGAGTCTGCCAACATTTAAAAAATTAAGTTTTTATTAGATAAGGCCTAAGTCTGTTTTTCTATTGCGAATTTAACCATGAGCATGTCCCATTAGGTATAAGAATAGATTCATTGGAACAATATGCAACAGAAATCCCTTCCGGTCTTTAAATGCTTCCGTGCCAAGCAAATATTTTATTTCGTTAATTTATATGCCTTTGATTTGAAAGGCCAGTCATCACATACGGCACTTCACGATGAAAAAACCCATGTACGTATATTCTCCAGGTGTGGTTATGACGCAACTAAAAATGTTTAAGAGGATACTCGTGACCATAGGCCTACACTTTGCGTATGGTCTTTGCGGTCAAGGTGTTGAACAAATTTTACAGTTGATGAGTACTTTGCGATTTGGATATAATACATAGGACAAGCAATATGTTATAAATATGTTCTGTTATTTATTAAATTCGTTTTAATTTGGTTTTAGTTTGGTCTGAATAGTAATTGTGCTGGCCTGGCAAACAAAATATTACCGGTTCCTTCCTGATGAAAGTAATAAATATTTGTTGGTTCGAATTTGGACCAAGCAGTCCTTGGTAATTGAGGTTTTAATAAATAGTTCTCTCTATCTAACTACATCCTTCACTCATATTTGTGTTGGGAGCGAGCTGGTTTAGCGGTAGAGCGTGACGCTTCGGACCTCTTTTCCTGGGTTTAAACCGCACCAAAAACTAATGAATTTTAGCTATAATATAATGCGTTGACCCTCTGAATCAGAATTAACGTGTAATAAAATACGCCCAGTTTCTACCGTATTTCAGTTTCTAATTTAAAATAACCTATGTCTATGATAATGGCTAAATAACAAGAAAGGAATAGTAAACAACAACACGTCTTCTACTCCCTACATAACAGGACAGAACCAACCTTCAAATTATCTTCAGGTTATCCACAAAAAAGATAAGTACATTAACAGTAGGTACGTCAGTGTATGGTTTTAGGTGGGAATTTCAATTGAGTTAATCGAGTTTTTTCAATGGAGATTTGAATTCTAATAAATACATCCAAGCTATGTTCTTTCTAGAATTCAGCTAATGATTCTCAAATCCCAAACTCATTGATGCATCTTCGTGAATCAGTGTAAAAAATGTTTTGAGGAATATGGTAATGGCGGTATCGATGCTCAACGTTTCCTCCAGACTTTGGCTTTTCCTACAGTCGGCCGATGACACACAATTTCCAGCTCGTCGATAAAAATGTTTGTCCTGTTTTCGTTGATATCAAATGTTTTCTCACAAGCGTTTGGTCTTTCTACCACTCAACCTCTATGACGCACGTCGCCGGCTCATTGATGGAGATTTGTGCTGCAGTATTTTACTTGTTGGCCACAACCCAAGCATAAACAAAGTGGTTGTTTATACTCCATAGTAAACAACCGGCTGTTGGGGGCCGCCCGTTGTGTGTTTGTTTACCATTTATCGTTACAGCTGTGCTCTTAGAAATAGAATTGTGGTTATACCCCGTCGCAATACACTTAATTAATTATCACAACAACGTCTCAATCAGTCTATTCGTGGTTTCTGGTACAATAAAACCAGTTACTAGAAAACTATGTAAAAATGATTGATTAATTAACAATTGCCTAACCATTTAATTGTTATTGGATAGCTAAGTTGCAGAAGGAATATATCATTTTGTAAGCTAATAAATATAAAAGTTTTGCGAAATGGGAGATTGGGCAACAGATGAAGGTCCTGTTAAAAAGTTTCTAGTTTAGGCCTAACAATTATATTTTTCTGGATAGGGTATGGAGATACTCTACATTACAGGCAATTTAAGACTTTTTCTAAGACCAAGGTAAAACATTTAAATGATAGTTTTATTGTTTTCTTACAATTACTCATCTATTTAAGGTATAATAATTGCGTTTAGTCTAAAAGGTTACAGATAGAAAAACATCTTATTACCCTATTAAACGCTATACTTCACTACCAGTAGAATTTCTCACTATTATACAATGTGTACTGTTCGTGTGTTGAAAGAATACGTCTCAGGACTAAAAGCTACCTTTGTACAATTTCCCGAGAGATCTGGGGTGTTGTTTATTTTCCGTTGACAAACAAGCAGTCCATTTGGCTTCGGTTGTCTTGAGGATTTATATAGTTTGTCCACTCCAACCATCGGCGATGTTTGGTGTTACAAATAAACTTGTTGTGTAACACAATCACTCGCCACTCCACCACGTGTCAAAACAATCATCAGAATTTTCTAAGTTATTACATATGACATTTTCCAGCTAACGATGTTAAACAGACCAGTACGTACGTAAAGACACCCAAATTACGGACGAAGGTATAATGTAGTTGATCCATTCAAAATTGTTAAGCTTTTCATAGAAACAAATCACAATTTGTATGACAGGTAAATTGGCCATATTTTATTTTCATTTTAAAAAGAAGAATAAAATTGATTTCCTACATAAAATATTAATGCTGTATTTTGTCCACATTCGCCTTAACATTATTTAGGTCTAAACTATTTTAAAAGCACTTTAACGTAGGTACACGGTTCAACTGCACCGCACACTTGTAGTTGAACACGAATAGCCTACAATGTGTTTAATATTCCCTAATATTCATTTCCTAAAGGGTAATCAAATTAAAAACTTCAGTGAAATAACATCAATTACAAAATATTACTCTCTACATTTAGAACTATTAGAATAAATTTAACTTTTAAATCATAGTTTGAATTTGTTCATTTGTTAAAAATATAAACTAGAAACAATAAACTCTTCAGACGTGTAGATGATTTTTATGATAACATTTTTTTTCTCCTCGCTAACCTTCATAGCTACCTACCACAACCATAAATATCCTTCAAAATAGACGCAAGTAGAGAGTACTGATCAATAACTCTCCCCAAATGTTTGTCTAGGAACTCGTCCTCACGCATTCTCGTCCCGGATAAAGCATCAGATGTTCAAATGTCAAAACAAAGACATGAGCATTGTGGGGGAGTTTAAAAGGGTTTTAAATTACACCCCCTTCCCCATAACAAGACCCAGACAAACCCTTGTGGTTGACGGGTCTGGGGGCGCACAAAGACAAGTGCTTCAGGCTGCAAGTGACATACTCCAGCCATATGTTTTGTTGTTTTTACGAATCGTCATTGATGTTTAAAATTTAACTTGTGAAATTATTTAAAACATTATCCGCTGCGAATTATGATTAACAACAGTATGATTTTGGCACGAATTATATCGTTTCAAGTTGAAAAGCTTTGCATTTCTGCTTAAAATTTAAGCGAAATGAAAAATTAGTCGACTAACAAGAACTGCTGTTGCTCATTAAGGCTGGTAATATTTCAGAGAAATGCTTATAGTCTCCGCTAATACGCTTAAACATTTTAATTAGGCAAGTTTGTCATGGAAGTGTCCCCGCTGAAGCCCAATTACTCCAGACGTGGTTTTGACTGGTTAAGTAATTACTTCTATCTAATTATTACGGAATTACGAAATTACTTACTCATTATAATCAAGAAAATGTTGTTTCTTCGATTGTTCCGCCATTCTAGAATCATTCGATTTTGGAATGTAGTAGAAATATTATATAATGGGACTCTATTCAGTTATTACGTCCCTGAAATATAATTGAATAAAATAAATATCTATTTACTCGTTCATTTGTAATAATTTATTGTGAATCCTCATTCTAACCAGTATTGAATTGTTTTAATGATAACACAAAACTACCCCGTCGCCGGAAAAATAAAGAATGTGAATATGTACAGCTTCTTTGTGACATGCGTTATACCTATTTCAAACTATAACAGATTTTATGTCACATAAATTATCATAGCGTCGAAAACTAAAAGGATATTCTGGTACAGGAACACATTTTGTGTGTTGATCATACAACTTGTTTAGCAAAGAAGGCTATTGTTTGCCATATATTGAGAATGTCCATCGCAGTATCCGAAAGTCAGTGTTATAAGGTAGGCTACAAATATTCCCAGCCATCATTAAGGCACTTGTGGTCGTGCCTGTAGAAAGTATGCGAAAGTGGAATGGACAAACCGTGGTTACGACAAAGGGTCAGATCCCGTCTTCACTTTTGTGGCGTGATAATTTATTAGAAATTTACACTACAGTATTAGCTTACAACCTCCCTTTACTTGTACTGTATATTATGCAGATATTTTTGTCGATAGTTGATGAAAACCAATGATTAATCCCAATCCGAATATTTCTTACTTGACAAGAAATACTTGATATTTTTTTTTCTAAAATTAAATAAATTGATTAGTACGACTATGAATTTTAAATTTAGATGGGAGGAAAAACAATGGACAAAAATGATAGTGCACGATAATTAACGAAAATGTAATAGAACAATAACAGTAGCTCAAGGCATTACGTCAAATGATATACAGAATACATGAACAGAATAAATTAATAAAATTCAGTACAAAGTGCACATGTATTACTTTAATACTTTTATTATAAATAAAAGTACAGTTTTGTCTGTATATTCATTGGAAAATCAAGTTTTTGGTTATCTTTACGTTTCATCGTCTAAGAAAGCCGAAACGAGTCTAATCTCAATTTCTGTCAGTTTGTCTGTCTGTCATTGTGTGTGTGACGCCAAAATGACAATTAACATGGCCTATTCCAAGAAAACTATAGTACCGATCAAAATTCAAACCATTTTACTGTATTCATTGAATTGGTGAGAATGTATCTAACTATTAAAACGTGACCTAACTACTTAGGAAATACAAACGTTTAAAAGCTCAGAATTGAATCATCCTAATTAAAACTCTTGAAGTTCATATGTTTCCTTATTTACGTTTCTTATTTATAAATTTTTCATCTGAATTTTCAAATTTTGTCAATAGCCTGCTAATGTGATGCGCACAAATTGACAAACGCATTGTACAGCGTCATGTTGGATAATAAAGTACGGGCTTCTATCGAACAACTGTCATTTGTACAGATACAGTTGTCTGTGTCAGCTTTGACCATTCACTAACTGTATGATTGATACAGCTGATACACCAGGGTGATTTATATTCGGTATATCTACACAACCCCACGTATCAAGTGGCGATCAGCTGTTAATAACTCCAGCTGACATTCAATCACACTTGTTTGTCACCGCACTTCGTCAGTTTCAATTAATTTTACAGTTTTAAAAAGGATAGGCAGAGAGATGGAATTTTGAACTATAACAACTCAGGTTTCATAATTATTTTTATTTGGGACGTCGAGATTATGTTTTAAAACCCCGTTATTTATTATATTATAACCTCATTTCTGGGGGGCGAGTCAGCGAGTCCTAGGTTTAAATCCCACCAACCACCAATGTATTTTATCTATGTGATAATGATGCAACCTGATAAGGCCTGGAGTAATGTGTAAAACAGTTCCGGACTGGAACCTAGTGTCCTAGGATGATGGGACATACAAAACATCACCTCATTTCAATACTACGTAAAACTGTGAATGCATAAAGTACAACTTTTATACATAGTAAGTTAGCGATAAAAACTCCTGTTTTTTTACTTCATAAAAAAATCAAAGGAATGATTCTCATGTGACGATATAAATGAATTTAGTACAAAGACTAAAAAGAGCTACGGTACTTAATATTGAGGGAGCTCAATTATAACCAGACCAGAGTATGTACCGTTCCATTAGAGGCAACATAAAAATTACAATCGATGTGATAAGACAAACGGAACTAAACAAACAGTTGTATACAGTTGTTGTAAGACTGAGATGATATTTGTACTTTATTTTTCAGGTGGTATTGTTACTACAGCACACTAGAGTCGCGTAGTTACCAATCATCACTCGACTACAAGATGGTACAAGACACGAGGGAAATACCGACATTAGACATTAAGTCGTTAAGGCGAGATAATCATTGAGAGCGAACGCATACCAATTATATTTTCCTTTCTCTCTGCATGAGTGAAAGCATTTCCTTCCTTTCACTTACAACCTTTCTATAACCGAACCCATCTAATCCAATTATGTGATTGGCAAGATTGAGTGAAAATCTGAAGGTCGACAGTTCGATCCTCAAACCCAGCTGACCTTGATAGTACTGCTTTTAATAAATGGCCCTGGCTGAACAAAAACTGTGGGTTTTAATAAATGGCTTACCTATTTTATTAAGTAACAAATTTACACAATGCGAGTTCCTTATTATCATCTCCCTCACGTATTTGATACTGTATTTGGGTTTTTAAACACTGTTTTATATTGGATAGTAGTATTAATGAAGAAAATTAAAATTGAAGTAAAATACCAAGTAAGCTGTTAAATATTGGCTACACTGAAGAATTTTCTCAGGAGTATATATTGAAAATGCTCCTCAATTGTTCTCCAATACCATTTTAAAGTTGCTTGCTTGCGTCTGTTAAATGTGTTGGGCCACTTTGCTTTATATGTTTAAACATAGACTATATACCATATACAATTGTTCAAACTTCATGAAATATAAACGACGAAACAGGTTACCTTAAAATTAGGATGCCATATGTTGACGTGTTTGCCTGATCAATGGAGTGTTGCCTGAATGTTTCTAGTATCAGCAGTCAGGGCAGGTGTCAGATGACTGTTGTTAGTTTGCCTAATCTGGCATTTAGCCTTGACTGACTTGGGCTTGTACAAAGACAACTTCAGTCTTGCCATCAAAGAATATCCCTCACAATTCATTCATTTGGTTTTACCATTGACTATTGGATACAGAAGGTTTTACACAATAGTAACAATAATCCCAGCATTGTTTTTATTAGGCTGTCTGTTGAGTTTCTTGTTGTTTCATTAGGTCATCAGTAGAACAAAATTAGTCAACTGCAAGACAAAGTTTTTACTTAGTCTGTGAATGACTTATAGGCTAAGAAGGAAATAATTCGAGAGCGTCAGAAGATATAAGCGAAAGAAGCGAACCAAAGGTTTTAAAAGGGGTATTCTAGGTCATTGAAAATATTGGGAATTTATCTTATTGAGTGGGAGCAGTATTTATACTATTTAAACTAAAGCAGTTGAGTTAAACAATGAAAAAAAAATGTAACTTGAACCAAATACTACTTTGATAATGTAATATCACGCATATTATCTTTTATTTAAACAAAAAATATAAATGACAACCTTGCTTCTGAAATTAATTGAAACTGACAAAGTGCGGTGACAAGTGGGATTGAATGTCAGCTGGAGTTATTAACAGCTGATCGCCACTTGATACGTGGGGTTGTGTAGATATACCGAATATGATATCAATCACCCTGGTGTATCAGCTGTATCAATCATACAGTTAGTGAATGGTCAAAGCTGACACTGACAACTGTATCTGTACAAATGACAGTTGTTCGATAGAAGCCCATACTTTATTATCCAACATGACACTGTACAATGCTTTTTGTCAATTTTATAACACATGCCTATGCCAAGTTGTTGGCAAAATTTGATATTTATATAAAACAAAATGTTTATAAGATTAATGATACAGCCTCGAGGTAATGCTTTGTAATTCATTTCAATATTTTAATTCCTCGTGTAGGGAGCCTATGAGTTAGGCGGTTAAAGAGCTTGCTTAGCAATCAGATGGTGGTCGGTTCTATCCTGAGAAATCAGTAATTTGTCGTGGTTCTAAACTGATCCAAGATGTCCTTGAACATTGTTTTTTTTATAAGTGGCCCTTACTGAGGTAAGTGCTAATCTTAGTCGGTAGCAAACATACATCATCTCCCTCCATTCTACATTCAACTTTCACTGATATCCAGCTTATAATACGTACCTTGTCATTGCTTTACAAAAAATAACAACAATAATAATCCTTTAATAATAAATTTTTTATAAAAATATTTTTGGCGTTGTGGCAAAAAAATGAAACAGAGTCGTGTGATACATTGGACATGAGTACATTGACTTTCTCTGTGTAAAGTTTTAACTAAATCAATTCAGTAGTTTACAAGAGAAACCGTAGCAAGCAAACAAACTCACATTCGCAATAATTATAATTCTAGTATAGATAAAATATATAGAAATTACTTTTTTGTTTTATACAAGTCAAGATCGTGACAAACATGTGAAGACAGAGGTAAACGCCCTGAATGTATTCAACATTGTACTAAAGTTCTCACAATGAATCGTGAACTCCTCACTACCCAAGTGTGAATGCAAAAATATTCACTGTTAAGTATCTGACGACAAGCCAGAGGTTTAGCATCCGCAGCGAAAAATGAGCATTTCGACCACAAGGTCCTTCCAGGCTGAATACATCATCATATATCAACACGGATTTGTAGAGGGACGTTCAAAACAAATCCGCATTGATTAAAAAAGCAAAATATATTTTACAGTCAACATTAGGATGTAACACATCACAAGATTCTTGATATTGGCTACAATTTCTGGTTTATGTCCATTTTATAAATATGTCTTTTTAATGGCCACGTGTGGTATATATGGTTTTATTTTAAACATTCACAGTACATTATATAAGTGTATATTGCAATTTAGACTTTCAAAATTATTATAGAAAATATTAATGAAACATTTGGGCTGAGTACAGTTTGTTTCTCACGTTTGTTCAAAGGTTCGTTGGAATCTGATACAAACCAAACATTGTAGTTGAGACGTACCCAACAGTTATTCCTCAAATACATTATACACACCACTTCTTAGATTAAACTGGTTTGCAACATTAACTTTGCATGATTTGAAACACTTATTTTGACCTCGGATTATTATGTAACAATAACCTAGACATCCTACCATCTTATCTCTGTAGATTTAGCAAGGAATGTTTAACATTGACATTGAGGCCGCGGGGAGAACGCCTGTTGCATGTTTTCCTTTTGCATAAACTGACGTCTCTTTGCATTGTTGCTCTTTTGTACGTATATTTTCCTGATCAAATTCCCTCCCTGCTTATGTAACAAAATAAATGTACCTTGATTTAAGAAATTATGTGTTTTCATATTCAATGAAAACAGATAACACCGAACCAAAATTTGTATTGAATGTCATTTAAGTTTTATGGTCGTTTATTATAAAAGAGTAACCTTGCTTTGCAATTTAAGCCCGGAGGCCGGGTCTCCTACACTCTGCATTGGAATATAAGCCTTAAGATTAGTTCTTTAAACTGTTGTGTTTGATAGCCAGTGTTACTAACTATTATAGACATTAACTTTAGTATGGAATAAATTAACTTACCGCACAGCTTGACTATCGATTGCTCCTATCATTGATTATATACTCGATGCTCACATACTGCAACAAGAATTTGCTAATAAAATGATTTCCACAAAATTAAAATAAACCAGTTTTAAAAGTAACATTTTTGTTTATTATATTTCTAACAAAAAAAAAAAAAACATGCAAATGTACAACATATAACATATGGTTTTCCAAAATGTTATACAGAAGTGTTTCAAAGATGCATAAATATATACAAGTTAGACATTTCCAACACACACTATATAGCCAATGCTTCTAGTATACCTATATAGGTAATGCTCAATATTCCTTACAGATTTCTTATCCCTGTTTAGCTGAAATTTCAATGATAGTTTTGTCCGGTATATATAGAGGGTGTGCCATTATTTACTGTGACACTGAATCCAACTATACATGTGTACTATATGTATTGATACAAACTATCGTTTGTTGTTTGTTCTCTGGAGTCATACACTCATACAAATATAAATATTTACCATGGTTTAAGAATGACACAGACAACATCGGTGCACTCAATCGTCAACACATGAATCACATTAAACCATCTACAATAGGATGAGATAGTTTCTTGAACCAAGTTTTGCTAAATTTTCCAACTGGATTGTGTTGACGTAAAGATTGTTTAATTACAAAATGTAAACAAAACTGATAGAAACTTTGCAATTTCCTTAACGTTTCCATGGAAACAATAATAAATGCAATCATGTGGTGAAGCTTTATTTAACTTTGGCATTATTGTTATCACATTCTAAACTGTCGTCAGCAGATTAAGGATGGTGATTTTCTTAGCGAAAACAGCGAGTATCTTTTTTCAGTGTCCAAAAGTCAATGCTTACACACTTTATCTTTATTTCGCGTGTTTTCTTCGCTAATGGCATTTAAAGTTTTTAAAGAGGAGTTTTTTTGGGGTGGAGCGAGCTGGTCTAGTGGTTAGAGTGCGGGACTTCGGTGCCTAAGGTAACGGGTCCAAATCCCGCCAAATCACCAATAGATTTTATCTAAGTGGTAATGCCTCCAACCCCTAGGTCTAGAACCCCTGAAGTAATGTGAAAAACAATCCCGGGCTCGTGTCTATAAATAAAAATAGTGTCCTTGGACAAAAAACTAGCTAACGTCGACCCTTTCGTTGGATAGTGTCATTATTTCATAGCCTTCGTGGTTGTCATAGGCTATTTTATATCTGGGTTTCAAATTGTAATTAATCATAATAGTAAATGAAATTGGTGTAAATACCTGCTTCGTGGTAATCCTGATAGTTGCTAGTGTCGCATCGACTTTCTACAAAGTCATCTTCAGGCGTCAAGGATGTCAAAAGGGTGGTCACTTCATATGAAGGTCGTTATTACACACACAGTACATAAAAACACGAAGAGTGTAACGACGACCCTCATATGAAAAGACAACCCTTTTGACATCCTTGACACCCCCTTTGTAGAAAGTCGAAACTAGTTGCGACACTAGCAACAATCAGGATTGCCATGAAGCAGGTATTTACACCAATTTCATATAGGCCTATTCAACCTAATCCGGAGGCTACATCAAAAAACATAATAGTAAATTTTTGAAACACGAGCTCAGTTTCGCTGATCATTATTCCGTATCTCTGTTAAACCCTTTTTACTACTATTCAAGACTTGATACAAAAATGTAAGGTTATTTTTTTAATAATCGTACATGTAAGTCATAGCTGAATATGTTTTACTTTGTAAATGTCCTTAAATTTTTCTACAATATAGATTGAATTGATTGATTGATCTATTCTACCCATAGCCAATGATAGTATCTACATTCATGCGCGATACAACTATGCAGTCACTCTCAAGTGTTCCCACTCGTCACTCAGCTTCATTCAGGATGTCAAAGTGGACTTTAACAAGGTCTACTCAGCTGTATTGTTCCATTGTTGTCTATTTAACAAGGCGCCTTGCTGTCTGCTAGCGGCGATTCTCAGCCAGGAAATAAATCAACTCTCAAAGACGTGATTTATATCGTAATAAGTATACTGTATTTAGTGATTAATAATAAAAAAAGTAATGTATAAAGCAATTTTTGTTAAAATAACTCTAATGTAGTTTCTCTTTTTCAAAAATTCTGATGAAAATTAAGTGCACTGTTTAAAATATTAAAATGAATGCTAAGTCTGTACACATTTCTATATTACGTGCCCCTGAGTATACCATAACACTGTATGCATACAGGGTGTCCATAAAAAACGTTTCAGGACCTTGGGAAATGAATCCTCATACTAAAAGGAAGAAAAAGTGTATGTGAAGGTATGTCCGAAAATGCATATTTACCCAGCGAAAACCTACCCAGTTATCCGCCATTTTGTTTTTTATACAAAAATATTTTTATCTGTGAATTTTTTCATTCGATTATTATGAAATTTGGTAACCATGTTAACATAGACAAGATCTATATTAGAAAAAATAATAAAGTTGTTCCGATTGTAAATTTCAAAATGGCGGCCGTTTGAATTTTTCTAACCAAAATAACTTCAAAAACGGCTAATTCTATGAGGAAATACCAAGAATACTTTTTTTCATTTTCAATTTCCTTTTAAACGATACCAAGATGAAAAAGATTGGACAAACGATAACTGAAATATAACGTTTTTTTTTTGTGTAAAAATTAGGCAAATTTAAGGGTTCCCCGACTAACTTTGCCTCATTTTTACACAAAAAACGTTATATCACAGTTATTTTTTGTCTGATCTTTTTGATCTTGGTACTGTTTGATAGGGAATGAAAAATTCTAAAAAGAAGTAACCTTGACATTTTTTCATAAACTTAGCCGTTTTTGAGTTATTTAAGTTAGAAAATTTCAAACGGCCGCCATTTTGAATCCGATTTACAATCGGAACAACTTTATTATTTTTTCTATTATAAGTCTTGTGTATGTATGGTCTTGTTGGGTGGTAACATGGTTTCCAAATTTCATAATCATCGAACGAAAACCTTCACAGATAAAAATATTTTTGTATAAAAACAAAATGATAGATAACTGGGTTTTCGGACATACCTTCACATACACTTTTTTCTTCCTTTCAGTATGAGGATTCATTTCCCAAAGTCATGAAACGTTTTTTATGGACATCCTGTATAATATACTTTTATTTCGTCTTTTGAACTTTCAAACAGTGTTCACGAAGTAAGTCTTACTATACTTAATTTATTTTAAAATGTTTGATGCGCAAAACAACGTCACTAGTTTCATAATGTATCTTTTGCTGAAAATTTTACTAACGTCACCTATCCAAAACTTTTTTTTTATTTTAACAATAATTCAAAATAGACGTTTAGCAGAAGGCCTCAAAGTTTATATTAAAAAAATAAATAAATAACATGAAAAGTTTGACAAATTTACAGCTACAAAACAACATCTGGTGATGGAGGGACAAGTTGTTTGTTGAAGTTTTTGGTGATTGATGACAAATACTGTCCGATACATGACCCTCATCATTGAGAGCTTAGTGACTGTGTTCTGATAAATCGTCAATAGAGATATAGTCTGCCCTTGGTAACTTTGCACTATAGTTGGAGTCAGTGGCCATACAAAGCTCATATCGGATGAATATTTATTGTTAAACATTTTATTTACAAGGTTTGTGTGATTACATTGATAAATTTGTAATGAATCCTCAATGGGAAATCCAAAGTTTATCTGCTTCGCTTTTGGAACTAAATATTGATTGGTCTTGATATCAATACAAATACAATGTTTACACTATTCCACTGTTTTGTTTACAAGGTTTCCGATTGCAGTGGTTAACATGAACGACATTATTCTCTAAAGTATTGGCCCCTTTAAGAACAGATAGCAAATACCAATCTGCAGATTGAGAAAATACAGAGAGATTAAGTATTAGCGGAAGTAAAGTACAGATAAACGGTCAAGCTTACATATAGAGATAATTATGTACAGTATTAATCAATTTCGTCTTCATCGTTGTGCACATACACTAGGAAGCGTGAATACATTCTCCCATTAGCTTATTAACAACCATTATAATGGGTTGTTGAGCAGTATTAATAGTATAGCACAGTGGTGTAAATATGGGGGGATGAGAGGGTTAGAACCCTCCCCCCTAGAACCTAAAAATGAAAATAAATATTTGTATCACAGCAATCCTACTTCTTTAAAATATAGTTGCGTGAATAACTGAAACTGATGATTTAGATTTGATTTGGTTTTATTAATCTAATTCCTTAATTATTAGTTGATTTAAGCTAATTAAAGTAGGTAATTACTAATTTTAAAAAGTTTTTAAATGAATACACCCATGCAGCGGGAGTAAATTTGGTAAACTGCATGCATGCGAGGTAAGCACTAAGCAGACAGACGCCAGACGGCTTTTAGGTTAGTTCACTAGTAGACTTGTAGGTACTTTCCTGTTAAAGGGAACATTCATTATTATCGATGATCTTTTTTCGATATATCGATTTTTTCCCTTTACGATACATTACAAATTGACAGCTGATATTTAGGCTAAAATATATCCTATTATATGGAAAGAAATGAATCTGTTCTAAGCTAACCTAACATAACCAACCAAACTTGCTGTACCATTTAAAAATTCCGTTTGATAACAGAAAAGGCGAGTGGAGAATATTTAATGGAGTTTTTAAATGTTACAGCAAGTTTGGTTAGTTTTGTTAGGTTAGTTTAGAACAGTTTTATTTCAATCTATCTATCTATATATTAATAGGCAAGCATGTTTCTTTAAAACCTTTTTTCTCAGCTCGTGTGCATCGCAGGAAAAATCTACGCATACTTTTGGAAAGATATTTTCCTGTAGATGTGCAGAATGTTTTTACAAATTAAAATAGGCTAACAAATAAGAACAAAAAATGAATTTGAAAACTTCAAAAAATTAACATGGACCATATGGGTTGCCATGATGGTGACGAAATAACAACAAAATGTAAACAGAAAATCAAAACAAATGGAAGAAATTCCAATCACATGTTTTATTTACAGTGTGGGGAGAAAATAGAGAAGTCTGTACATTAATTATTTTTGGTCGAGTTTCGACCACAGGACGACCACTAGTATTTTTTTAATTTTTGTTTGTCGATTCTGGACAATATTTATTTATCGTAGTTGTCAGCTGATATGTTTCAATTTGTTAATATCGATATATCGAGAAAAAATCATCGATAATAATGAATGTTCCCTTTAACAGGAAAGTACCGACTTGGTAATGTCATCCTGAAATACATTTATGTTATTTAGTAAAATGTTGCGTATTGTGTATTAAAATGGAACCTCGATAACAAGACCCTCGATAACAAGACACCCTTGGTAACAAGTGGCATCTTTAAATCCCCATGTTATTGCAAACCTCGATAAGAAGATAACCTTGACAACAAGTATTATTTTATAATCACCATGATATTCTTGTTATCAAGGTTCTTCTGTACTATTATCCTCTATGGTGTCAGTGCTGTCGCGCTGTCGGGAGGGTATGTCAGCCAAGACTTCAAACTTGGAGAAACTGTAATAAGTTGTGAATCACGCAGACGATCGGTACAAAACAATCACATGTGTTTACCGATAGTGGTACTTCTTAATCAAGAAATACTATTTTCTGAATCCGACCGGCCACAGACAGCCTCAGATGGGTTGATGTTTTTTAGTTCTTTTGAACGTGATTACACCTCTGGAATGCCTGAAAACGCGAGTTTGGAGTTCTAATTTTTCTAAATTTCATCTACCCGATACCCCCCGGGCACCCCGCATGAGTGCAGACTTTGAGATCATCCACCCCCCCCCCCTCACACCTAAAGCCCTGTTCTAGTTACGCCACCGACATTGTACAAGTGGCATATTGTTTAAGTTGTATATTGTAAGTGGTGGGAATATCTATGATTTTTTATTGCGAAAATTGCAATGACTTTGGTATCGTTATTTTTACAGCTACAAAGCCCAAAGGTTGAACCTCAAGGTTGTACAGTTTTATTGGCGTTTAAAGGACAATACCATAGCCTACTACATTTTAATCCAAATCTTTGAGCCGGTTTAAAATTTTAAAAATCGCGATTAAAATCTAAATTTCCTTAAAATTATGAATATGCGTCGATAACATAGACTAGAACCCACATACGGATTTTCATAAAAATTGGACCACAGGTAATCTACAATAAAAAAAAGGTAAAGGTATAAAGGTAATACTACTCTTACACATCCACACATACACATAGACATAACTTCGAAAACCTCTGTGTTTGGGGGGGAGGATATTTCCACCCCAAACTCAAACTAGACAATTTTGACGAAAACAATACTTTACGTTATTAAATTGAAGTTGTTACTAAATACCACTATTATATGATCCCACCCAAGTGTTACCTACAAATCATCAATATTTCATCAATCACTTCAAATAACTAATTCCAAATTAAACGCCTTTGTGTGAGTAGAGGGAGAGGGGTTATTTTCCTCGCTTCATCAACTGACTCACCCCTCTGTACACGACTTGGCTTTCACAAACTGTCTAATGCTCCAAACGATTCCCAGAGAAATGGTCGTGACTGAATAAATGTGTTCCATTTTTGAGAGAGAAAGACTAGTGAAACAACTAATAAATGTGGGACAACCTACGTGTTTTGAACCTTAAAAACAATGTTCTTAAGTTTTGTAATCTTAAATAGTTCTGTAATACAGGCTATACGACATGTCCATCAATCAATATTATTTCAATTTTTAACACGCCTGACGGTACAGCAATGATATGGAATTTATTTGGAAAAGTTGCACGATGATAGTTTCAGCCCAAAGCGTTTTGTTTAACGAACGTCGCTAATATAGAATAAACGTCAGCTAGGAAAACATCAATATTATTTTTACTTTACGGTTTCTTAAACAACCACTCAGCTAACTAATAATACAATCTACCAAAAGGTCGACTTAGAGTGACCATTATCTTAAAAACAAGTAAAATGTAGCGTAGAAACTTCAGGATGGCATGACCTAGATATTACCATCACGTTGAGGAAGACGGCATAAAAAAGATCCCATCCAGAAAACTGACTTTTTCCTTAAACTACTGCATTAACACTGTGCAGTCTAACAGGACGAGTCGTCAAATGGCATACATTGAATATTTGATTCATCGTATGACACTTCGCTCAACAGTTGCATCACGTTTCGTTTGTCATTCACAGTGTCATTCTCCAATAGTTATACAGCCCCATTACTACGTACGTCAGTGCGAGCGTCCACTGCTTGGGTAGCAATTTGATATTGCCACGGAATTAAAATGGTAATTTCTGTGATTCTATCTATTCCTGACGATCTAGGTATCAGCATTTACTTTTACTAGTGCAGAAGATTTCCCATTCTATTGAAAAATCTCATTTCTGTTTAATGGGTGTTTCATGTCTGTTACTTTTGAGTAGGCCAATGACAGTGACACATTTTACCCTTAGGGTTTGGTTTTCGATCTGTGCGTTACTCTCTATTAAATATAACACCAAAGGACAAGCATTTGTTTGCAAATGGATGGATCATTTGGTAAAAAAAAATAGATACAAAAAGTAAACTACTTAACTGTTTTTGTTGCAGCCTACCAAATGTGCTGTAGCAACCACTTGTTTCATCATCTATATGTACTAGGCCTATGCTACAATAATAATTAATAGATATTCGATTAGTCGAGCAATCTTTATTGAATTACTTTGTTTGAATTTACCAAATGGTTTGTCCGTTGGAATTAATAAATACGCCCGCCACAGCAAACCTGCAGACTAAGCGAATTTCCATTTGCCCGATTGGATTTACAATTAAATATCTCCTTAGAAATTGTATTCCCTATCTAAATAGCTTTAGCTTAACGTATAATTAGTTTGCTGCAACAGGGATGGTATAAAGTGTTTTTTTTTTCTGAAATGTTAATAGTTAAGTATAAAATAAATGCTTTTTCTAAATTTGATCAAAATATGTTCATAAACAAGCAAACTACAACAGTCTATTTATCCTCTATAAGAATACCATGATATTTTACAAATTATCTTTTACCAGGGGCATGATAAATAACATTTTAACATACTACATAATTTTTTTAAGCTCTACAAAATGGTTTTAGGAGAAATTGCAAAATTTTATGTTTTTAGGGTCAAAAATGGGGAGAATCCATTCTTACTCCGTAAATTCCCCCCACAAACCCCCGTTCCCATAGTCCGATCATGAGGTTCGCGAACTCGTTCGTATAAATGTAGGTTTACAAGTTTATACCAAATTTCATCATAATCGAATCATTCTTGCTCGAGTTATCGTGCTAATGGACATATATAAGAGTTAATACATATGAATATGAACGGATTGTGTTTTTGGCCTCTGGGGACCTCAAAATGATAAACCTTCTGATTATAAGTGAACTTTATATGCACTCTGCGCCCAGCTATTGTACCAGATGAATGATGCATTCAGTTATTCAACTCGTAGTCTGCTGAAGATGAATATTCAATGCGATGTTCCAGACGACTTAGTTAATTGAGATCGATCTTGACGGGACTTAATTTCTTTATGGTAATTACAGGGTAAGTAGCTCTTTAATACTGATGCTAACGAAATTCCAAAGAATTTGTGAGGCTCCATAAAGAAGGATAGGTCTTATGATAGTTTTGTAGATTTTAAGTTTAGTGTGATGAGACAATAATTTTGATGATAATAATTTGTTTAGAGCATACATACTTCTACTGGCTAGGTTTATTCTATTCTTTATTTCTATGTGTTCTTCACTTTGTGAGCTGACAATAACTCCTAAATATTTCAAAGACTCAACTTGTTCATACTGTTGTTCTATTTCTGTCATGTTCTCCTCGTTCTCTGCTCCCCTTTCAAATCTGACAAGTTTTGTTTTGTTGTCATTTATTTTCAGGCCCACCGCTCTTGTTTCTCTTTTAAGGTAAACTTTTACCTACTTTAAACGTTACAATCGAATAAAAGCGAACATTCAATATCCATTATAACAGGCAGATTTAAAATATAATGAGATACTTCTCTTGTATTTTTTAAGTTTCTAGCCAAATAAATTAGGCCTACTTGGTAAAAATAGGTATTTTTAACAATTTTAAAATGTTAACATTTAATCTAGTAGCATAGGCTAACAATATTTTAGGATGGTTTTGAAGTGATTCTCGACGTATTATGGTTATCCCGAAATGTGAACAAATCTCAACATTCAATTTATTTGTGTAGTTTAACGCCTAATCTTTCTGTAAGCAAAACGTTCTACATAGACGTAGCGCGTGAAGGCGTTAGGTTTTCTGCGTCTGTGATGTTTCTGTCATAGATTTAGCATACAATACTCCTAGAATTATCATCGTTATGGATCAGCTGATCAGCTGACGACAGTTTTAAGGTTACAATTATGCTTTTTACAGCATTTATTTCTGGTTCAATGAGGACATTATTCACAGAAGTGTTAACAAAATAAACAATAATAACATCGTGGGTTCGCCCAGAACTGAGACACCCTGTAACACAATTAATTTTGATAAACATATTTAATCTTCTTTAGGTTTCATTCATCCAATAGATCCTGAGGATGCCTTCGACGTAGCCTCCTGTTCTCAGTTGCTTCGCCAAGATGAAAAGCTAGTGCACCAGGAACATTGTTTAAAGTCTTCAGAAATTTGTAGGTGGTTTTTTCAATATAGGCCGAGAAAGACTCCACTCCTAGCTCTTCATGTATATGCCTGTTTCTAACAAACCAGGGAGCATTCACCGTTATTCTTAGAATTTTGTTTTGGATCACTTGAATTTTGAAAAGTTTGTTTTTTGATACAGCTAATCCCCTGATAGGAGATGTAATCAAAGGCCGAAATATTTATTTGTAGATTAGAACTGTACAAGCTGGCTTCAGAGTATATTTCCTATTGATCAAAGGTAAAAGCTTTGCAAGACGTGCATAACCTTGGGACAGTTTTTTATTGACAGGGTAGTTTTGTTACAATTATGTACGAGTAATTCTGTCCGGTTTATGTAAAGGTTATTCAACTGTTTCTTTTTATCAAACCAATTTTGTAACTACTGTTAACCAAAATCATTACCTATTTCAATTAATGCTCGTCCTATGGTATTAAAACCAAAGAGCAAGGTGAAAGTAATGTGTAATAAATAAGATACAACAATTATTTATTCAACATCAGCGCATTCAAAATTTACCAACTTGAAACACACAGTAAATACACTTGAAATTGTGTAATAGGACGAGGAGTCTACTTTGAAATATTCAAAGTCAGTGATAGTTCTGACAATCTGTTATCCCTTTGGCTTATTCAATATTCATTTGTGATATCTAAGTAACCATTAACGTAGTTTATTTCACCAAAGGTGCTTTATAGTAACTATTTTCGATCCGAAATCAAGTTTTACGTTCGAGGCGAAGCCGTGGTCGGAAAATGTGCGAAGGTTGAAAGACACATTTGTCGTTGTGATTAACTATATTTTTTGACATATTTCACAATTAATTAAATAACATACCAAGCTAAAAAAAATGAAAATGCTTTTCACGAAAAGATATTTTCACCACACTATGATGTTTTTTACTGTATTACATACGTTAATTGGTGGCTGAAAGTTACTTTTTGCTGGTGTTAACATATGTTTTATTTACATTTTATTTCTAACATGTGTTCAAATTATTCTTTTGTTTACTTGTTGAATTGTTTATGTTTACTTACAGATTGTGGTTTAATAAAAACATACTTTATATTTTCGTATACAAAATGTGAACTTTTATTAGTAAAATTAGTGGAATCAACAATGGCGACGAGTAAAATGGTAAGTAGAAAAGAATTGGATTTGTATCTCAAGAAAAGGAAATTGCTAGAACTACGTTTGAACAAACTCAAGGATGATTTACATTGATACATTGATACATTGAGGATTGATACATGTGAACATTCTCAAGATACATGCACTTACTATACCGATAAGCTTTCAGCAATATGGACTGACCTCGAAGCTACACAGTCAAATATTGAACTTCACACGAATTCAGTAGAAAGTGAATTAGAAATTCGATGGCAGTTAGAAGAAATACATAGAGAGATACGAACATTCCTTGAAGCAGAAAAGAAAAAGTACAGTACACAAACTGCTATGTCTGCCTCTACAATATCTCAACATGTATCTAATATTCCTTTCCAGCCATATACACAAGAGGAAAGTTTTCAAAACTTCACTCGGCGCTTTGAAAACTACACAAAATTACGGGGAAACTTAAGTCCAAAGGTCAAAGTGGATTTATTTTTACAATCAATCACCCCACAAGTACACGAACAGCTATACGATCTTTGCATACCAGATGATCCACATAACAAGCCATATGAGGAATTGATTCATCTGTTAATGGCACAACTAGAACCAAAACCCAGTATTTGGGCACGTCAGCACAAATTCACATTACGTACTCAACTCTGTAATGAATCTGTACAAGCTTATGCAAATGCTCTTCGAAAGCTCAGTGTCGAATGCCAGTTTACTTGTACACATTGTAATGAATCCGTATCTGAAATTCTACTTCGAATGCAGTTTGTCAGGGGACTAAGAGACTCTGATATACGTCTTCATCTTCTTCAAGATAAACTATTGCAACCGTTTAAAGAAGTAGTCGAGAAGGTAGACATTAGAACTAGCGAAAAGTGAGAGCAGAATAGTTAAGACAAATGAAAATCGAGAGGAAGTACACCAAGTATCGAGCAAGAACAAACACCTGGATAGTAAGTCAAGTAAATCTAATCATATACAACTCTCTGATTATCAATCTCGTTTTGAGAAACTGAAGAACAAGTGCTATAGATGTGGTGATGATTCACATAGAGCTCATCAATGTAAGTTCAAAAATGCAGAATGCAACTCGTGTAAACGTTTTGGTCACTTAGCAAGAGTGTGCTTAAGGAAACCAAACAAGGAAGTAAAACAATCAGATGAAACCGTAGAAAATACAAGTGATGACACTCATGAAATTTACCAACTCCATTCAAAATCAAATGACAAGTTTATGCTCGAGGTAAAAGTGGAAGGACGACTCATGACAATGGAATTAGATACAGGAGCGGCTCTCAGCATTGTATCATATGATACATTTAAACTTTTAAATTCTCCAAAAAGGATTTTCAAAACAAATGTTCAACTCAGGACATACACTGGAGAAATAATTAATCCAAGAGGAGTTGTTTTTGTAGATGTTCAGTACAAAGATCGAAGTTTTGTTGGAAAACTGTACATTGTAAACAAGTGTGTAGACTCTATATTCGGAAGAGAATGGATAAGAGAGATTCAGCTTGATGCAGCTGACATACATTCATTAGATTCAAGTGAAACAAATGAAAACATTCAAGAACTAGATAAACTGATGATTCAATACGAAGACATTTTCAAAGAAGGCATTGGGGAAATACCAAACGAAAAGGGCCATTTTAATGTAAAAGACGAAACCCAGCCAATCTATATATTAATACGCAAGCAGGTTTCTTTTCACAGTCATAACTTAATAACGGTTTGACGGATTTTAACGTTTGAGGTGTCAAAATAAAGGTATTTTCACGTAGATGTGCAAATACGTGTCATAATATTATGAAAGGGCACCACTTAAGTCCACTTAAGGGCTAAAGTTCGGAAGGAGGCGCTATCTGTTGACATTAGATCAAACTCATTCCCCTTTGTTTACAAATAACATATGGACGTAGTTTGAAATACTTTTTAAGGTTAGACACAGACTGCAGGACTTAAAACTTCCAGAGCAAAGCCAGAATAGATATTTTCATTTAAACGTCTGTTAAATAAGTCTGGTTCAAAAAATAGTTTCCTAGCAAAACTTAATAACACATTGTGCGTAATATTTGAATTAGTTTAACTTGCTTCTTATTTTACTGAATTACCATGTAGTTTTGGTTAAAGTTCGGTGTGATGAACAAGTGAATGTTTGAAAGTGATTATTCTTAGTGCAGTTACCTACCCGTTGCATTACCGTATCACGTAATTTACAATGTATATCAAAATTCCGTTGTAGTGTTTTCTGTTGTTTGGTTAACTTACGTATTTTTATCTCAATTTAAAATTAAGCCACCAGTAAGATGAAGAACTGTTAGTGGCTGGAGGGAACGCGGACGTTACCGCTTGCATCAACCTAACCTACCAATGGAACATTTGAAGGATACAAAGTGGCAGTACCATCGTGGTGATACATCATGGATACATCTCCTCAGAAAAATGAACGTTAAATGTTTACATTGTGGTGGCTTACATTTTAAGCAAAGGAAAGACCGAAGCAGTTCAATTTTCACTCATTGTTACCATAAATGAAAGACCCGTTTACCTCATCTGCGGAATTCACTATCCTTTCAGGAAGTTATTGGAAACTCCCAATCTGAAAACAGGGCTGCGAGGCTTAGATCTAAAATTCGTCAATTCAATTTCACCTTTGCCATTGTCAGCTCTGAAGTTCATTTAGATGAGAGGATCACACAGGGGATCTACAATTGAAAGATCCATGACACGTGTTATCTCCGAGTAAATAATCTAATACCTTTAGAAGGTCATCGTGAACCCGCACAGATGTATAGTTGAGTACGACGTTGGCACTGGAACCCAACAGCGCTTGAAACACAATTCAAACAAAAATGCCAGGAAAAAATATGCGGGAATAGGGTCACACTGCCAACCTATTTGCCTAATCTTTTAAAATTATGGCAGAATTTTAGAGGATTTTTAGAAGGGACGAGAGGTGTGATTAGTACAGTGAGATTCATATGCTTACTTATGCTACTTAAATAAATGTCGCAGCTATTTTTAAAGCTGAAACAGAGCACAGCCTGGCCAAATCAATCTTAGGTCTTTTCCAAAAACTAATAATGTTAAACGCGAATCCGTTCTAGATCCGTCGTTAGATCCACTTGCTTACCCTCTTATGTTCCCAACCGGAGACTTTCGTTGGCGCCCCTAATTTAAACACGCCTAAAAACAGATATAGGTAGTACAAATAATTTAACAATGCTATAGTACGTGTCGTAATGGTTGGTGAAAGAGAGAGATTTAATATAATTATTATGTTGAATTCAACAGCTCAGGAGCTAGAATTGAAATGAATTTTATGAGCGATTTAGCTTGTTACAAAAAGTCTAAAAACTCACTACAGTGTGTGGTCGACATCTACGTTCTCATAGAGGGCACCCACCTACATAAGGATACTGTACGTAAGGATAGCCAAAGCATTACGAGAGCGGATCTATATTTAAATATCGTATACTACTTTTATAATCTTTTTACAACATTATATTTTTTATATTTATATAATCATTCAGAAATTACTTTAGAGTGACTCTTTGATTAAGTCTTGCTGTTTATTTTTTTACTGGTTATTCTTTCATTACAGCCTGCAGTTTTGCTCGGTTTCGAGCAACAGGTTATCTAGTTTACATCAAACCAAGACACATGCCATATGCATTACAAGAAAAAGTAGAGAAAGAACTTGAACGACTGGAAAGTTTGGGTATAATCACACAAGTCGAATCATCTGATTGGGGCACACCAATTGTTCCGGTCGTCAAACCAAATGGTTCAGTCAGAATATGCGCTGATTAAAGGTGACATTGAACAAAGTCATCTAAGACGAACACTACCCTATACCTCGGATCGACGATATCATGTCAAAGATGCATTGTGGAAAGATATTTTGTACTCTTGATATCAGTAATGCATACTTGCACCTGGAGATGGACGAAAACAGTGCCATAATGCAAACAATCAGTACTCATAAAGGGCTGTTTAAGGTGAACCGATTAATGTTTGGAGTAAAAGTGGCACCCTTGTTATGGCAGAGATTCATGGACAAAACATTACATGGCTTAGAAGGTGTACAATGTTTCTTCGATGATGTCATTATCCAAGGATCTAACCGGGAACAGCTTCTTCGCCGACTGAAACAGGTGTTCGAACGACTGAAGACAAACGATTTGAGGCTAAATAGAGACAAATGCAAGTTTTTCCAGACGAAAATTGAGTATTTAGGTCATGTGATCGATAGCAAAGGGCTACATAAGTCAGATACCAAGATACAGAGCATTCTGAAATGCAAAAGGCCAGAAAACGTTTCTGAACTCCGAACTTTCCTGGGCCTAGCAAGTTATTACAACAAATTCATAAAGAATTTGGCAACACTACTACATCCGATGAACCTACTGCTACGAAAAGGAAATCCTTTCAATTGGAATTCATCTTGTGAAAAGAGTTTTCAGAAGATTAAGGAAATTATCACAAGTGACGACGTTTTGGTTCACTTTGATCCTAGCTTACCTCTGGTCTTAGCTACTGATGCTTCACCGGTAGGTGTGGGAGCCGTTCTGTCTCACCGCTATAGCAATGGAACGGACAGACCAATTGCCTTCGCCTCTCGATCTTTAACAAAATCAGAGCAAAAATACTCTCAAATCGACAAGGAAGCTTTGGGAATATATTGGGGCCTGAAATAGTATATTACGTTACTAGTCCTGAAAATAAGTGTTTACCGGACGAGTGTGGTCGTTCCCGTGCGAGACGAAGTGGAGTACGGGATTACCATACGAGTCCGGTAAACACATTTTGGACGAGTTACGTACGATAGTTTACGCCATACTGTACTTAAATCTCTACAAATCCTTATATATTACCACCAACTAAAGGACTAAAAATCACTAGTCATAACCTCTAAGCGAGGTTATGTTTTTGTCTACAACCACTCATTGCCACCCAAATACAGTATAATCAGCTGATTGGTGTCCGGTAAAACTCATTGCATAACAGTAGTACGCAATGAAACCCCATTTGATTAAGCTGGCGGCAAACAGCTGTTTTCTGGACTAAATACTTGCGTGGGAAGTTCGTTAAAACACTGTAGTATGGCGTAAATGTTTTTCCCATTTTCTTATGGCCGCAAGTTTACTTTGATTACAGACCACAAACCGCTAGTCTCAATTTTTAATCCAGCAAAGACCTTACCAACAATCTCGGCAACACGGATATTCAACTATGCTCACTTTCTCTCCGGGTTCAACTATGACATAGAGTACAGGCAAACTGCTCATCATAGCAATGCAGATTATCTCTCACGTTTCCCTACCGAAGTTGTACAAGAAAATGCAATAGATGACCTCTCTAAGTACCACATAAACCAACTAGAAACACTTAATGTCAACAGTACCGTGGTGGCTAAGGAAACTATCAACGATTCTGTGTTGGGTCCAGTCCTACAGGCCTTAAAATCAGGACAATCTGTCGAACAATATGGATTTCACGATAACGAACTGTCCATTCAAGATGATTGTGTACTGAAGGGCTGGAGAGTCATGATACCTCAATCCCTCAAACCTCACGTGCTTCGAGAATTACACGTAGCTCATTTAGGAGAAATAAAAATGAAGGTTTTAGCTCGCAGTTTTTGCTGGTGGAAAAGTATAGACAAGGATATTGAACAGATGGTAGCTGAATGTCGACAATGCATTGAACAATGCAACAACCCGAGAAAAACTATCCATCCATGGGAACAACCTACTAATCCATGGGAGAGAGTGCACATCGATTTCTTAGGACCAACAGATGGCCAACAGTACCTCATATTAGTGGATGCTTTTAGTAAGTGGGTGGAGGTGATACAGACAAGAACAACTACAAGTACATGGACAGTCCAAGAATTACGGAAAATCTTTTCAACTTTTGGGTTTCCTCAAATCTTAGTTTCAGATAATGGAAGACAGTTTGTTTCCCAAGAGTTCAAAAACTTCATGAATGAATGTGGGATTGTTCACAGAACAACGGCACCATATCACCCAAACTCAAACGGCCAGGCTGAAAGATACGTGCAGACTGTCAAGAAGGCGTTAAAATCCATGGAGGGAGAAAAGGGTACACTGCCAAATAAAATCCAAAGGCTTGTAATGCAACTCAGGCAATCCCCGAATTCAACTGGTACATCAGCATACCACTTAATGTTTGGAAGGAGTGTACGAACAAACCTCGCAATAATTGTTCCAACATTAGAACCGAACAAATTTCAGAACAAGGGACTCCAAGTCGGTATAAAAAGGAATTTCAAAGTTGGAGATAAGGTTCAAGCGCGGGTATATGTCAATGGATCATCCAAGTGGTACTCGGGCTATATAACTGAAAAGCAAGGACATGTAATGTACGTAGTTCAGCTGGAAGATGGGCGAATAACTAGAAGACATGTTGATCAGCTGATTCTTCGCAGAGTGCCTCAGCACAGTAAATAGAGGAGGAGGTGTTAACATATGTTTTATTTACATTTTATTTCTAACATGTGTTCAAATTATTCTTTTGTTTACTTGTTGAATTGTTTATGTTTACTTACAGATTGTGGTTTAATAAAAACATACTTTATATTTTCGTTTACAAAATGTGAACTTTTATTAGTAAAATTAGTGGAATCAACAGCTGTCATCGTAATTTGGGGACCGAGCAGGTTTTTACAGGCCGGGGCCGCAAAATCAGCTGTCCGCTTACTTAAAACATTAATGCATTTTAAATACACAATCAAAACCCATAGCATTGCAATAGAATTGTGATATTGTCACCGTTGCCTAGCAACTATTTATTTTTATTTTTGCTGATTCCTCAAATTATTTCTTCACATAACCTTAAAGTTGTAGTTGTGTTGACTAAACACATTATTATAGTTATTAGTGCGCATTATTATAGTGGTGAATAGTGGTAATAGGGTATAGTGTGGTGAAAAATAGCGTTCGTACCACGGACCGAAATGGTTTTGCAGCTCTCGATCGATTTAAGTTCTCGACTTCGTCTCGAACTTAAAAACTATCTCGAGCCGGCAAAACCTCATTTTCGGCCCTAGGTACGAAATATACTATTTCAACTACTTGCAACTTGTTTTCAATTCTGCTAGTAAATAAGCAACTATTTAGTACTGTATGTGATTCGATCATTAATTTCGTCTATCACGATTGTGTTACTATACATACCATCGATATGTCGAAGTATTGACAAGAATGCAATAATAAGCTAAAACCTTTCTTTAAAAAACCAATCGATACATAATGTCGATCTTTGCGATTGTTATAATCGAAATCGACAATGTTTACAACAGCTTAATTTTAATGTCGGACTATCCACAAGCTACTGACTTTGTTCAGGATCGAACTGGTAACCCTCTTAGTACTAGATGAGTACAAATTATCATCATATAACTTAGCTATGATACAGCCACTAAAACAATAAGTGCTTCAAAAACCTTCACATTCAAAGTCAATGTTAAACTCACTTATGTTGTTGTACTAGTGTCATAATATTATTTTGTATCAACATTGGATTGATTATAGGATATGATTTCATATCTTATATTGGAACTGTTTACATGTAACATTACAGGGAATAAAGTCAGTTAACTCCTAAATTGTTAAGAATACGCCATAACTAAGAATGTTCTGCAGATTGCAGTAATTTTGCTCCAGATAATCTTGTTGTGGCTTTCATGGCACATTCAGGTCTAATTGGAAACCTGATATGCTTTGCAGTTCTACGGAATTGCTAATTATAATTTAAATTTATCTTATTTCTAATGTAAATACATCTCTATTATTATCTGATGAGACTATAAAGCTATGTTATAAAGAGGTATGTTGATAGTTTAGTATTTGTATGTTGTGATGCCAGTCTGTGACGCTCACAGCTGATTTTATAATTTAATACATACACAACATTTTTGTTAACTTCTTAGTAATGCCCGTTACGGCAAACTAAAGAATGAACATGGTCTTTAAGTACTTAGAAACATAATATTTACATTTAGTTAATATTTATGAATTTTTACACTCTTAACAAATTTTACACAGCACAATGGACATTTTAAAATAAAACAGTCTACTGTATTTTGTATAACCAATCATTTATTATCATTGACTATATATACCTACAGTATAGTATCATAGACTATGTTTTATCTATGATAGTATATATATCTGTAGGTATATATAGTCAATGCTATTATCTAGTGAAAAGCCTACCATTGATTAATAAAAACAATATTATGTCCAAAAATCAATAGTGATAATACTAACAATTTCCAGCTGCAGATTTACAACTAATAATTATACAAGGTGTTTAGTGGTCTTGAAAATACAGGGTGTTACGTCAATAGGCCTACGCGAAAAATTCACAAAAATAGCCGCCATTTTGAAATGAATTGAGCTAATTGAGTTCTGTTTCCACCTAAATGTTGCTCATAACAAGACCTTGTAAAAATGTACAATGAGATAATAGGTTGACATGAGGAAATTTCGAGATATGAACCCGTGACCTTCATTTCTGGAACACCCTGTGCTTGGATAACGTTCTAAGTATTTTAAATGGATTCTTCGTATGTGATTTAGGTAGGAATAATTTTATTTCGCGTTTCTAGATGAAAACGTACTCCGAAAAGTATGTGCACATGTGGTCTGCCTCACTCTGTGTATTTAGTGGTGATACTCCATGAATATAATGTCCACTAGCTAATCATACGACCACTAGTAAATCATGAACAAAGTGAGAACTTAGCTGAGATAATGTAAATGTAAGGTATTCCAGAGTGTTGGGAGGTTGTGTCGGTGTCTATAACTTTGTAAACTTTCCAGACATCCCATGTTGCCTGACATTCACGTAACCTCTCAACAAATCCATCAAGTGTTTAGTTCGCAACATTATTTCACAAACCGCTTGGACTGAGTTTTTGTTTCTTACGGTTCAAAAATCCCGATTTTCCATACTTATTTTAGATATTATTCTTACCTAATATAGCTATCGGCTAGTTTGTAAATAAATAGTATTTTTCACTACTAGTCACGTGACCCATTTCGGGGCGAGGTAGCGTTTTACATGCGAGTCGAAAACGAGCATGGGAAACACTATCGAACCCTTAAAGTGGGACTTTCGTGACGAGTATTGAACGATACTTTTCATCACTATGAAAAAACTACTTCATAAACCTTAAATATACATTTGATATTTCGTAATCTATTCATTTTTCGAATCTAAATACAATACGGCTGTACAATAAATTTTAGTGTAAAATTCAGCTGATTGTAGCTTTGTTGATATCAGGTAAAGTATTGTTTGTTTAGCGAAAAGTAATATTTATGTAGCGAAAGTAATTAGCAAGGAATTACATTCCAAAGTTAAATGCAAGTTTAATGTGAAAGTTTAAAACCTGGGTCGGTTAAATATTTTAAGATAGAGGAATGAATTGGTTATATTCACAGGCAAGGGTGAACAGTAAACTTTCCACCCCCACCTCTCACAGATTGCGAGGCAATTTCACAGAATTAGCACAATTTTCAGAGTTTGTTTTGCATTATTTATGGTTCTTGCCTGTTGTAGCTTTAACTAACAAATCTGCCACTATTGTAAAACAATCTAACCCTCTGCTTTAACCATATTTCAGTAAATATAAGTGATTCCTTGAACCAGATACATTCTTTAATTGTGAAACAATACCAACATTTTACAGAAATGGTTAGTGTAAAATATTTTTACTTCTAAAATTTATAACATTCCTAAAATTTCCTGTACCATAAACAGCAGCGTGTTAAGATCTTATATTCAGGAGGGGTATGGTTCGTCATAAGGTCTTGGTCTACCAATACTTTTTAGAAATTAGAAATTAAGATACTGTTTTTAAAATCTCAGTTTTGATATTTTTAAGGACTGTTGATATAGGTACACTACAACGATCCCGTTGATTTAACAGTTGTATGAAATAAAATACGAGTTATTTTCAAATATAATTTTGAAACTTTTGACTTACAAGTTATACCTTTTTTGCATGTAAGAGGAATACCCCGACGATATTCTGATTACCCAGATATGTATACTTCTTGAAATATTCTATCTTCTGTTCTCAAAAGTTTCTTCTTGTTATATCCTAAGATTTTGGTGGTGATAATAATATAGTGACATAGTAGTTGTGATGAACGGCCGAGGGGTCGAAGATCGAAGGCGCTGTCCCTCCAGCCTAAAACAGCACCGTTGAAGTTGTGTTGTTCCAGTGGGCTGAAATCCTGAGGCTGTTGTACGACTATGCCCTCCCTCTTCAGCCTAGCACTAGCACCGTATAATTAATTGGTTCGCTGAGTAATCAATGGAGGTCGAAGGCATAAACCTGCTTGTGATAATCCAACGAGGTTAAGAAGTTAAGAGTCGTAGTGAGGAATCCACCAATGAGGACTCAAGCTGTGGCACTAATAGACAAGTCTGTTGTTGTCAGCCTATAGTATCTCACAGAAGACAGATATGTTCACTAAAAACCAGTCACAAGTCAGATGGTGAATCAAACTATTAGTTCACAAATTTAATTTTTGTGTTTATAACTACAATTAATTACACACTAAATAGTAATGATTTTGCTTATGGTAGATTTATTTATCGTGATGACATGTATTCACATTTCAAAAACGAAATCTAAATAATCTTATCTTACGCTGTCTGTTTTGTGTGTTTACGCAAGAGGATGGTCGGGTAACTATCAATCTACCTTTATTAACTGACAGTCCATATTCCTTTTTGGCCTTTTTGGTCCACATTCGAACAAAGCAACCTAGACGCTTGAAAGCGAGCACTCAGCACTATTACTGGGCTACCGGAACCCAGACAATTATATTATTTCATACATTCTAAAACTAAGGAAACAACACACTCACTCATGAAAATACATAAATGGTTTGGATGACGTAGTAACCTATAGGCATAGGATAATGGATTAGCTTACAGTGATGGTTATTATAGATAGGCATGCTGCAAGTTTGACGTCAGTGTGATGTGGTCTAATAAATGTCTAACACCCTCTTTACTGTTCACGCTTCCAAGATCGTAAACCTTAACCACACTCTTCGCAACACTTTTAGCCCAGATTAGATTGAACGTAAATTTTTGTGTGTAATACAATCGTATACAAGTTCTTATAAAAAATCTTTTATTCTAAATGTTTTTAGCAATATTAATTGTAATCATTTTTTTCTTGTTATGGTTAATTAAGTATATAGTACACGAAATTGTAAGGTTTCCGGTTCGACCATGAGAAAGAAAATGGGACCAAGAAGTTGGGTTTAGATGGCTCAAAACTTAACCCAGGTGTTCTTGATCGTGAGTTGTTATTGGATAACAATCCTGGCTAAAGAATTTGGTCAGTAATAAAGCATCACATATCACCCCTCTCTATTCTACATTAATTTTCACTGTCGGATCATGGTCCATGGACTTCTGCTTTCGGAAAATTAGTGGGAAATGCACACTTAATTAGTTTAATGTGGGATAAACAGTTGACTTTATATCAGAGCATTTTTCAATACGGTTTGAGTTTCAGTTTCATTGTCAAAAAACCTTTGTACCATCATTAACAGGAAGAATGTAATTTATTCCAAACATTCATAATTCTTAGTTTTCAATCATTGATACAGAACCAAAACTAAAATACTTGTTCATCTTACTTAGGCGAATTTCCCACATAGGAAATAAGCTATTGCCATCATTTAATCTGTGCTGTTACCGTATATCCTAATCCTTTCCTTATGATACGACTAACGTTTGCGACCACAATGCACAATCATATCCAACAAATCCCTCTAAATTGTTAGAAACATCATTAAATTACATTATTATATTTTTCTTGGAACTGGGAATATCTCAGAATCTTAGTTTTGAGATAAAAACAATATTTATGCTGGGCTCTGCCCTTGGAAAATTCGTTAACCATGCCGTGATGTTTTTAGATTGTGTTAAAAAACCTACACTCAATTTCGCAGATAATTAAATATCAGCTTCGAACCAGATCCAACTATGGGAACGAACGGGATTTTACTAGGGGGTTTATGAGGTAAAAATTTGGTTTTCCTACAGTCACCCGACAAAGTTGGCTTCCCTGTACTGTTTATAGTACAGAAAGCTGCTAATTGCTGCATATTTATACTTTGCCGTACGGTTTATACTTTGCCGCACGGTTTATACTTTGCCGCACATCAGGATTCCAACCAAACAACACAAAACAGCGTGGTTTTATTATGCACGTAATCCGTGTACGCTTGGAAATAGGTTGGCAACACTTAAAGATAATAATACTATGAACAGCTGATTGACTATTATAACTACGATTTAACCTGTCATTTCGTGTTTATAGTTTTGGTATTTCTGAACTTTCTGGACTTTTCTTTTAAACGTTTTTAAAACATTCCTACGGTCTTAACAAACAAGAAAATACCTTTAAAGCATTTTTTTTAGGCGCGGAAACCACTTCAAATTACAAAAACATACGGAACTATATTCTCAAAAGACGGAGCACATTTCTTGCCGAGGAAAAATAGCGGAGTGATACGGACCACGGGTACTACTTTCTCCAGGGCACCATTTGTGTAATTGTGTTGCTAGCTGAACCTAAAAACGTGTTGTATAGTGTTTGAAAGACTAATTGAGCGGAGCGAGCGAAGCGAGCGAAGCTCTTATACTACACTCCTGCTTTTTTATTACAAATACTCCTCCTGAACGGCTGAAGCGATCTGCATGAAATTTAACACAGTCATAGTAACCAACCATGGGAAGGTATAAATCTGAAACGGTACAAATCGGACCATAGGACTTTTCCCTACATGAATGCAAACTTTTGGAAATTTAACATGGGCCTTATGGGTTAATTGGTCGCCATGTCATTATTTGCGAGTAAACACTAAAAAGTAAACAAGAGCCTCAACATTAGTCAACAAATCTACCACATGATAAATACAGTACAAAAGAAAAAATTGGATAATACTAAAGAGCATATTATAGTATATTGTATGTAATACGAAATGATTAACAATCAGTTCTATATTGAGTGATTAAACTCCATGCCGTTTATATTTAATTGTAAAATGGTTCTGTTCTTTTTAACAACAATGAATAGTTAACTAATTAGGCCTAAGTTTATGTTGCTTGGAGAAGGAGAAGATAAAACGAGGTCATTAAAAAAACACTACAACATAATTATACCAACAAAAATCACACCGCCCTTGATTTGCAAGAAACTTTGTAAAAAATGTTCTTGTAGCTAAAAATACAAAATCGTTTTACGAAATGAAATCACAACCACGTGGTTTACAGGCAAGGTTTAAGACTAAATGGTGTAACTTAGACAATAAAATAGTTGTATTGATAAATTTTATTGCACAATAGGGAAATTTTGAAAGTGGTTGACGACAATTTCTTACTTTTAACTGCTAAAATAAAACTAGACCTAAGTTATAGGCCTATACTAAGTGAAGCTAACCCCAATCCCTCACAACAATAATACTGGTAAACAGTTATTGAGGTAATTGAATTGGTGAGTTTTATGAATGTTCAATGCAAATAAGTCTTCTGTACAAATAAATGATTCTTTTTTTAATAATGAAGAAAGAAGACATTGAAAAAAATAAAGAAAAGCAAATTCTACATACAATGGGTAATAATAATATAATAATAATCGTTATTGCCTTTTAATAATACAGGTATTGCTTAGGCCTACCATGATTCATTTGCAGTATCGAAATTATTGAGCGGAGTGAAGCGAAGCTCTTATACTACACTCACTGCCTTTGTTTTACAAATACAGGTCAGGCTCCACCTGACAGGCTTAAGCGATCTGCAGGAAATTTGGCACAGTCATGTAACCAACCATATGGGAAGGTATAAATCTGAAATGGTAATATTCGGACCACAGGACTTAAACCAATAATAAGGGTTGCCGGAATTAGGCTGATGCACCATATTGCGTTTGGAATCTGTAAATAACTTACAGCATTTTATGTGAGCAAGACGTGCAATTAATGTAGACTTTGAATATCTATCTGATTGGAACATGTTCAATTCCTATTTGCAGTCTACAAATAGGAATTCCACTAATGTGAACCAAATATAACACAATTCGTTGACTTGAACCCGACGTATCATTGACTTTGAATACTGCACATAGACATCCCATATAAGTGAAGCAGAAGTAGGCCTAAGCCTACCATTGACTTCGGATACTGCAATTAGGCATTTTATATGTGAACAAAATAAATGGACCATTGATTTATTGAGGATACTGCAAGTAGACTATTCATTTACATGTACCATTGGGTTTGGATACTACAAGTAAACAATCCGTCTACGTGAACCATACGTACTATTGACTTTAGAATCTGTAAATAGGCATTCCATTTATGCGAACCAAATATATCATTGGCATTGGATACTGCAAGTAGACATTTAATTTATGAGAACCAGATGAAACATAGAATACGGTTCCTGCAAGTAGACGATTCATTCACTTAATCCTGACTTATGATTGACTTTGGATACCTCTGCAAATAGGCATTCTATTTAAAATGCAAAAAAAATCATTGATATTGAATATGCTGGCTCCGCTCAATATTGCAAGCAGACAACTGCATTGTACACCTAGTTATTTATGTTTTATAGTGACTGTAGGAAAAATATAATGTGTAACACGAGTGAAAAAGGCCTTTGCTGCACTCGTAAACATTGCTCTCGTGTGCAGCAAAGTGCCACTTTCACCACTAGTTACACAAATAACTATTTCCGTTTGTAACCCCAAAACAAAACAAAATTTAATTTAATTTACATTTTTAGTTTAATTTTTTTTATTTTGTAACTTCTTCTTCTTCTTACCCAATTAATTTAAAACAAATTCCAAATATTTTAGTTTTTCTGAAATTTGTATTTAGCTGATTATATTGTTTTAGCTCCCGCCAGGTACGCCTCGGCTGACTAATTACGTCATCCATCTTAATTGCGACTGACGTCAAAGTAAGGAGCTGTCAATCAGGCTACGTATCCTAATGAATTATTCTGGATTACTACGAGACAAGTAACTACAAAACACATCAATCTAAGTTAGCTTGTGGTTGACCCCTACCTATTTTCTTATCATGAGTACTCTGATGATCTAAATTTCTAAGGTATACGACCCGTCGTGGCTTTGCTCACCAAAGTTTATATAACAAAGTAATATGTTTATGGGTATACAAAATACTTTTAAAACACATTACATAGTTCAAAGATAAAATGTATCTTTTATTAAATCAATTCCCATAACCACAAATTTAGTTGTGGAGTCAAACATTATATAGTCAAAACCACTGAGCTATAATTCTTATAATTTTAACTCAGTGGTCAAAACAATAACATACCTTTCTTGCCGGAACTGGACTGGAGGGGAGGGGGTAGTTGGTGTCGATTCGATGCGTGTTTAGGTTTATGCAACTAACCTCAAAACAAAACAAAAACATACATGAGACACAACCACGTACGTAATACAAATACAGAAGACAAAGTTTGTTTACTGTTTTACTAAAGTGACTAAAGTGAGTGCTCGCTCTGCTCAGTGCTGCTAGGCTTAGGCTACTCTACGTTGAGATATTGATAATTTATCTTCGATATTTACTCATTTTAATAGTTTGTGAAATATTTGTCATTTTGTTTTTGATATGACGACAAACATTGAAAATTTAAATCCAAAGCTGTATAAAAAATGTGACGATAGAGAACTATCACAGTTTGATGAAGATGAAGATATTGTGGATGAATTTGATTCCAGAGAAGTTTTTGGTATCCTTTTTAAAACTCGAAGCTTTCCAGTTGTAAAACAAGCAAATACATCATTTTAGGTAATTAGGTTTGATTGCTTAGACTAGGCTACATACCAACTACCAAGCAGCTTGCACTGTGATGGCCAAAATGTAGGCTAAATGTTTTATAGTTATGTCGTTGTAGATAGCCTTTAAGTTAAAAAAAATGGGGTACAGTTTCTGAACTGGGCTACACTTATATCGATAATATAAGTTTGGTTGGTTAGGTTAGGTTGTTATAGCCTACTTAGTTTCATTTTATAGGCCTAATTGATTTAAGTTAGTTAAAAATGGTGTGAGGCTGGCAATAACTCAGCAATAAGTAGTGTGCGTGCCTGATAAAATCTATTGCTCGGCGTTTTGCGGATAAATACGGCCAAGTACCTATATACCAATAATGTCAACAGATAGAGGACACTTTAAGGGACACGACAGTATCAAGGTTAACTTAACTATATATCTGGCAAAAAAGTTAGTGAAAAAAAGGGGGGGGGAAGTTAAAGTCAGCAATAAGGAGTGCGCGCATCTGATAAAATCTACTGCTCAGCGTTTTGCGGAAAAATTCGGCCGAGTACCTGTGCCAATAATGTCAACAGATAACTTAAGTTAAGAGGATTTTTTAACGGACACGACAGTAACAGGGTTATATACTTGGCAAAAAAGTTAGTGAAGAAATGGGGGTTTTACATTATGTCAGCGCGCGCTGATAAAATCTATTGCTGGGTGTTTGCGGAAAAATACAGCTGAGTACCTATATTAAGCCCAACTCTTCTTTTGGTAACTGTAGGCCCTACTAAGTTACATTATTGCAAAAAGTCACTTACTTAGGCCTACTTTAACCCTCCGAGCATCACGTGTCGAAAAATCGACTCACGACACACTTTGTGTAGTGTCACTTGTCGATTTTTCGACACACGAACATCGTTTACGGTGAAGGCTCTATGACTGACTGAATTGGATTGAACTGGATCGAGTTAGGTATCGTTCTATTTGTTAGATTCAGAGCTTTCTCCGGAGGTCTGTCTCTAAGCGCTATTCATTTTAGTTCCGAAAATATTGTAGCAGACAGCTGACGTGCGTATTTGTAAACAGCTTTGTTAACCTCGGACCGATGACTGATGTGTTTTATTACGTTTATCATTGTTTTAGTGTTAAAAATCAAAAGTAGTGATTTTCGTGGTGCATTATAAGAAGATTTAAGTGATTTTGAAGGGCTGGTTGATGACCCTGAAGAAGTAGGTAGTGATATTGATGTAAATTAATTTATCAGCCAGATTCCTAGCTATGGTTAGGCTATGCATTCTTAGCTAAACGCTATGTACTGAAATCTGTTTTTTGCCCATAACTTATTTATTTGCAAATCTACTTCCTTAGGTCTATATTATTATATATTTGTAATCCTCATAAAATTTAGAACAAAGTGGCGATTTTCAAATATTTATAGGCCTATAATTTATACAATTTCATTGAGCGCGAACTTATTATTATTTTTTTTAATTTTTCAAAATATTTTTTTTACCTAAAAATTTTTTTTGAAACAAATGTTTCTTATGTTTTATGTATAATATTGAAGCCCATGATTTTCCAAACAAACTGGTATATAGAACAGTAGAATTAACATTTTTTTAAGCTTCTCAGATCTGTTTTAATAAAACCTTGCAAATGCGCCAAAAATAGGCGGACATTAAGGCCTAAACTATGGACACTCGGAGGGTTAAGCAATCTGGAAACTTCACTGGACGTTAGGTAACTTAGTTCCCTCACACACACGCGTACGTATCCAGTGTCACTAGCATAGAGGATTATGACCGACCCTAGGCCGGCCGTATTTTCGCTTCATTGGTTCTTTTAGATAAACTACTTGTAATCATACTGTAACTTTTTAAAGTTGTAATTGTAATCAAAACTGTTAATATATTTAAATCCTACTGAAATTACAACAAAAATGATATCAAACAACCTATCATTTACTTTTTAAAGTAAGTTATAGCTTCACAAAACATCTGCAGTATATTGCAGGTTGCCGACTTCTAATAGAATTTGTATAAACAATGTGAGTCATAAGCTGGGGCTTTTTACGGTGCAATATGCTAGTCAATTTAACTAGGTGGCGTTTGCAGAGGCATCCACAAAATTGAGCGGAGTCATCAAGGGTTCATATTATATTGTTTTTGTCATACTGCAGTAAAAACAGTAGTTTTTAATGCATGCGTTGCCAGTCTAAAGTAGCATTTTTATTCTCTAGGGAGTAAAAATCGTTTTTAGCCTCTATAGAGTAAAAATCAGTTGTTGTCAACTCAGTTGTAAATTTCGATTGTAAACGATTGCATGTATCTAAAATATGTATCGATTCGAGCTTCGTAATCATTTTAACCTACAGTCTACAGTCTCTTCCCATAGCATTTTGTATTGCAGATACCGTACATTAATAAATTCCCACACTCAACATTGCTCACCTTTACTACTTCCTTCACCACCCCCTACGTCTTGGACATGTTTCCCTCTCTTCCCATTGCATTTTAGGATTGCAGATACATCAATGTAATTGCCAAAAACAGTTCCCACACTCTGCACTGCTAGCCTTACTAATTGTTTCACCATTTCCTACGTCATAGACCTGTTTCCTTCCCTTCTCATAACATTAAGAATACAGATACATTTATCTAACTGCCCACACGGATCCCCCACTCTGCACTGCCAGCCTTTAATACTTCCTTCACCACGTCCTCCGTCGTGGGGCCTATTTCCTTGTCTTCTCATAGCATTTTAGTATTGAAGATACATTAATCTAACTGCCACAGACGATTCTCACACTATGCTCATACTTTACTATTTCCAAAGCCACTTCCTACGTCGTGGACCTGTTTTCATCACTTTCCATATCATTTTAGTATTTTAGATACGTTAATCTAATTGCCACAGACGATTCTCACACTATGCACATACTTTACTATTTCCAAAGCCACTTCCTACGTCGTGGACCTGTTTTCATCACTTTCTATATCATTTTAGTATTTTAGATACGTTAATCTAATTGCCACAGACGATTCTCACACTATGCACATACTTTACTATTTCCTAAGCCACTTCCTACGTCGTGGACCTGTTTTCATCACTTTCCATATCATTTTAGTACTTAAGATACGTTAATCTAATTGCCACAAACATTCCCCACACTCTGCACTGCTAGCCTTAACTACTTCTTTCACCATTTCCTATGTCGTGGGCATGCTTCCATCCCTTCTCATGGCATTTTAGCTTTGCAGATACATTAATCTAAATGCTACAAACGGTTTCCAGTTCCCCATCTCCACACTGCTCACCTTACTACTTCCTTCACCTCTTCCTACGTCGCGGACCTGTTTCCCTCTATTCCCATAGCAATTTAAGTGAGTATATACCTTAATCTAATCGTCATAAACATTTCCCACACTCGGACAGCTCGCCTCGACTAATTCCTTCACCACTTCCTACGTCTCGGACCTGTTTTCCTCCCTTCCCATAACATTTTAGGATTGCAGATCTCTTAATATACCCGTCATAAACAGTTCCCACACTCCGGACTGCTTGCCTTTACTACTTCCTTCACCACTTCCTACGTCACGGACCTGTTTCCCTCCCTTCCCATAGAATTTTAGGATTGCAGATACCTTAATCTAATCGTCATAAGAAGTTACCATACTCCGACTGCTCGCATTTACTACTTTCTTCACTACCTCCTACGTCACGGACCTGTTTCCCTCCCTTTCCATAGCATTTTAGGATTGCAGATGCCTTGATCTAATCGTCATTTAAACAGTTCCCACACTCCGGACAGCTCACCTTGACTAATTCCTTTACGACTTCCTACATCGCGGACCTGTTTTCCTCCCTTTCCATGACATTTTAGGATTGTATATACCTTAATCTAATCGTTATAAACAGTTTCCACACTCCGGACAGCTCGCCTTGACTACTTCCTTCACCACTTCCTACGTCGCGGACCTGTTTCCCTCCCTTCCCATAGCATTTTAGGATTACAGATACCTTAATATAATCGTCATAAAAAAGTTCCCATACTCCGGACTGCTCGCCTTTACTACTTCCTTCACTACCTCCTACTACGTCACGGACCTGTTTCCCTCCCTTTCCATAGCATTTTAGGATTGCAAATTCCTTGATCTATTCGTCATAAACAGTTCCCACACTCCGGACAGCTCGCTTTGACTAATTCCTTTACGACTTCCTACATCGCGGACCTGTTTTCCTCCCTTTCCATAGCATTTTAGGATTGGAGATACCTTAATCTAATCGTCATAAACAGTTCCCACACTCCGGACAGCTCGCCTTGACTACTTCCTTCACCACTTCCTACGTCGTGGACCTGTTTTCCTCCCTTTCCATAGCATTTTAGGATTGCAGATGCCTCAATTTAATCGTCATAAACAGTTTCCACACTCCGGAAAGCTCGCCTTGACTACTTCCTTCACCAGTTCCTCCGTCGTGGACCTATTTCCCTCCCTTCCCATAGCATTTTAGGATTGCAGATACCTTAATCTAATCGTCATAAAAAGTTCCCATACTTCGGACTGCTCGCCTTTACTACTTCCTTCACTACCTCCTACGTCACGGACCTGTTTCCCTCCCTTTCCATAGCATTTTAGGATTGCAGATGCCTTGATCTATTCGTCATAAACAGTTCCCACACTTCTGACACCTCGCCTTGACTAATTCCTTTACGACTTCCTACATCGCGGACCTGTTTTCCTCCCTTTCCATAGCATTTTAGGATTGGAGATACCTTAATCTAATCGTCATAAACAGTTCCCACACTCCGGACAGCTCGCCTTGACTACTTCCTTCACCACTTCCTACGTCGTGGACCTGTTTTCATCCCTTCCCATAGCATTTTAGGATTGCAGATGCCTCAATTTAATCGTCATAAACAGTTTCCACACTCCGGAAAGCTCGCCTTGACTACTTCCTTCACCAGTTCCACCGTCGTGGACCTATTTCCCTCCCTTCCCATAGCATTTTAGGATTGGAGATACCTTAATCTAATCGTCATAAACAGTTCCCACACTCCGGACAGCTCGCCTTGACTACTTCCTTCACCACTTCCTACGTCGTGGACCTGTTTTCATCCCTTCCCATAGCATTTTAGGATTGCAGATGCCTCAATTTAATCGTCATAAACAGTTTCCACACTCCGGAAAGCTCGCCTTGACTACTTCCTTCACCAGTTCCTCCGTCGTGGACCTATTTCCCTCCCTTCCCATAGCATTTTAGGATTGCAGATACCTTAATCTAATCGTCATAAAAAGTTCCCATACTTCGGACTGCTCGCCTTTACTACTTCCTTCACTACCTCCTACGTCACGGACCTGTTTCCCTCCCTTTCCATAGCATTTTAGGATTGCAGATGCCTTGATCTATTCGTCATAAACAGTTCCCACACTCCGGACAGCTCGCCTTGACTAATTCCTTTACGACTTCCTACATCGCGGACCTGTTTTCCTCCCTTTCCATAGCATCATAGGATTGCAAATACCTTAATCTTATGGTCATAAACAGATCCCACGCCACAAACTTGACTACTTCCTTTACCACTTTCTACGTCACGGACCTGTTTCCCTCCCTTCCCATAGCATCATAGGATTGCAAATACCTTAATCTAATCGTCATAAACAGTTCCCACACTCCGTTCAGCTCGCCTTGACTACTTTCTTCACCACTTCCTACGTCGTGTACCTGTTTTCATCCCTTTCCATAGCATTTTAGGATTGCAGATGCCTCAATCTAATCGTCATAAACAGTTCCCACACTCCGGACAGCTCGCCTTGACTACTCTTCCTTCACCACTTCCTACGTCACCTTACTATCATAGGATTGCAAATACCTTAATCTTGTGGTCATAAACAGATCCCACGCCACAAACTTGACTACTTCCTTTACCACTTTCTACGTCACGGACCTGTTTCCCTCCCTTCCCATAGCATCATAGGATTGCAAATACCTTTATCTAATCGTCATAAACAGTTCCCACACTCCGTTCAGCTCGCCTTGACTACTTTCTTCACCACTTCCTACGTCGTGTACCTGTTTTCATCCCTTTCCATAGCATTTTAGGATTACAGATGCCTCAATCTAATCGTCATAAACAGTTCCCACACTCCGGACAGCTCGCCTTGACTACTCTTCCTTCACCACTTCCTACGTCGTGTACCTGTTTTCATCCCTTCCCATAGAATTTTAGGAATGCATATACCTTAATCTAATCGTCATAAACAGTTTCCACACTCCAGACTGCTAACCTTAACTACTTCCTTCACCACTTCCTACGTCATGGACCTCAAGCTACTGTCGTCATTTGATTATATTTATGATCCATACCGTTTCTGTTCTAATACCTGTGGAATAATGCTATCTCTTTATTTACTGTATTCAAAAACAGCTGATCATATGTTTTTGTTTATGTGTCAAATACTGCTTCCATAAGGATTACATTGAAACTTTGAGACCCAGTGGGGCGGATTCCTGAGAGACTTTTTTAACGCCATATAGATGTTGGCACTCACCGATATGGTCTTCATCACCATGCAAAATTTGAAAACGATTGATTCAGCCGTCTAGGAGGAGTTTGCGTATTACGAAATGCATAGGAGTCGACGTACAAGAGCTTCGCTCGCTCCGCTCAATAACTCTTACACTAGGGCTTTGAATTTACCAGTATTTTTAGTGCAATGACATTTTTAATGTCCGACCGAACGGTCTGACATTAAAGTTTTAAAGAGCAGCAAATACTTTTGAAAACTGCTCCATAATCTAAGCTTTCAAACGATACCATAAAACGTAATATTTGATCCCGATAAATGTCCGCTATTCAAGTTTGAATGGCGTAAAACACAGGATATCCCAAACACTTCACTATTAAAAACAGTTCCATGTATAATATTACAGCCTTGTTTATTATAGATTATTAAATTATTGTAATGAACCGCTGGTGGTCCCAACAGATCTGGGGTGTCTCTTTTGTGTATAAATCACGTGTTGATCTACAATAAGACGATTTTGAGTGGTTTTTAATAGTGGTCACAACATGTATTCCAATTTAAGAATATGCAGAAATACATTTCGTGTATGGTTCTTGCAAGGCAAACTCAAGTGAGTCTCAACGAGAGTACTCTCTTCACTATCCTGATCAGCGCGTCCCGAGTACGCAAGTATTCGCCAGACTTCACCAGCGTCAACGGGGAACTGTGCATCGAGAGAAGCCTGAGGGCGGAGCACCTCTTGATGAAAGTTTAAACTGAATTTTTGTATTCATTCTAAGTTATATTCTATTCAAAAGCTGATCAAATATCGAATCCAAAAATATTGCAATCGTGAACTGGTCTAACTCGGACAAGTCTAAGTGTAGAGTGAGTGAGATAAATATCCACATTTGTGAGGTGCTTGTTCCAAATGCTACCTAAAATCAAATTATATTTGTAATAAATTTCAGCAGCAGCACTCTTGCTCTTCTGAATTATTAACTGATATATTTTGTCTTGCAAACGTGAAAGAGAAACTGCTAATCTAGAATGTCTAGCTAGCAGCATAGACTAACCGACGCAAGAGAGTGTTTTTAAATTAATGCTATACTATGTTCACAATATTAGGTGGTTTGAGGGGAAGTTCCCCCACTTTTTTAAATTTAATGTAGGCCTATGTTGCTTAATCAGCTGGTTAGCTATCCTATAGGCCTACCACTCTAAAACAAGCGTAGGTATAAGCAAACTTTTTTTGTCCGAGGATTTTTTATGGGGTATTTGGCCTTGAGAAATCAATTGGAGTTGGTCACAAAGCTGGGAAAAGTCGGGTTTCTATCCTACAGCCCTTGAAAGTGCCCATGTTATCGTCACCTTTTTGTAGCGGCAGTTAACAAAAACAGCTGTTACAGGTTATTTTTACTGTCATAATTTCATTTGACATGTAAACAAAAATAACTGCATTGGTTAATTTGGACTAAACATTTTTTAGAATAGTTGTATTTAGTTAGTTTATTAGGTACTTATTAGTGTTGAAGGTTTTTAAGGTAAATTTTCAAGATTAAAATTGATACCTCGGAAGACTTTCAAAGCAAATATATTTAGCCTACAGAATTTGCAAGGGAGATAAGCTACAATCGATCATCTAGAAACAAATTTTACCACTTTGTTTACAACCGAACCAGATCCAACCAGCTCATACATCTCGCCAAACGTTTCAGAACCTCGGCCAAGTCATGCATCGAAGAATGAAAGTAGTGAAATAGTTAATTTAGATCTTATGGCCGAGCAATATGATGAACAATAGGCTGATCATTTTGAGCAGGAGAGTCGAATAATCGATGCTTGACGTCAGCTCAGTTTGGTAGAACGTCAGCGCAGTGAAGTCTGAAATTTCTCAAACCTATTAAGTCGCCATGTTGGCGGATTAGAGATATTTTATTGAATAAGCATTATGCACCAACATTGCAACTGGACAATATTAAAAAATTTGAAATACTGTGCAATCCTTGGTACACTTAATGCTGCAACTGTAAAGATAAACTTAACGGAATTATCCAAATGCTACTAGGCAATGAGAAGGTTTGCCAAAGTTTTTATTCAATAATCAACTTATTTAATAAACTAGCTGCTCTGTCCGTGCTTCGCTACGGATTGAGAATTAAGTAGAGAATAATTCTAACAACATGTACACATGACACAAAATATCTTGACACTTGACAAATTCCACAACTGAAGTACCTAAGATTTATAAAACAGCTGTGTTAGTCAAGTTTCTTCATAAGAAATGTTGATGGCCTGTGGGGCAAAGCCCGATTACAATTTACTGATGTTGATAATTGATTTTCAATTAAATCCATTTGAATAATACTAAGGTTAACGAGCACCTGGGTTTGCTAATACAGGCAGGCTGATAAAATGTTTTTAGTAAAATATTAATAGCTTAGTATAAAATAGATAAATTTGCCTAGTTTGATCAAAGTATATCCTTAAACAAGCAAACAACGACATTTTACAATTTTTTCTGGAGATACAATAAATATGGTGCGTGAGCAGCCATCTTTACTTGCCGCCATTTTATTGTCTTACACGGCATTTGAAGTGGCTCCCTATTAGTCCAGGAGCAAACTGCACATATCCAGCTTCCGTGGGATTTTTTGTGAAGGGAATGTGTGACTATGTGGAATCTCTTTATTATATGTCAAATAATGGTGTAGTACCGGGTGTTTACCCTCAAATTGCGGGGTTTGGTTTTTATGATGTCTTAAATCCAAGATGGCCGCCATGTGTGACATCTATTCAATAAATTAATAATAACTCTTTCCAGAGTCAAATAATCGAATTTTAATTTATACCATTGAATTCAGCTCAAAAAATCAAACAATTTGGTCTTTTGAATCATTGCTCTATGACCATTGGTTACCGAGATATTGAAGGCGGAAAACACAGAACATTGTCCCCAAGCAAGACCCCACTACCCCCATGTTATCCTTATGGGGAAAAAATAAAATTGTATATCTAGCTTATTACTCAGCATATCTTAATAATAATTGGTATGTGGCTTCATTTAGTAGAGATCTACTTGATTATGGCCTAAAATCCCCCATTTTTACATTTCCGTGGCAGCAAACCTGCATACTCACTTTCGATGGTATTCTTATGGTCAATATTTTTGCATGCTTGTCCATGAACATACTTTGAGAAATGATGATGTGTGGCTCCATTTTAATTATTTATTGAAGCATTTGCAATTCGTTGAGTATACAGGTCTGCTGCTACGGGGGTATTGTAGCAATAAAAAAATCTTACAAATTATAGGTAGGTATAAAATAAAATAAAATAGACTATAGTTCTGGGTCATATGTAATTTCTTGTGATTTTGTATTAAGCAATTGTATGATTGGTGGTGATAGATAGGTAATGACGTATAGAATTGTGTACTACCAGTTGTTTTGTCTGAAAGTGTGGCCTAGCTAGTGTTTTTGGCCCGCCGTCTTGGATCCACCATATTGGATATTAGTACAAATTTTTAAATCTAATGCTGGTGTTGTGACTCATTATTATAAACTAGATGTTTACGCTAATTTCAATTCCGAAAACCGTTTGTAAATATCGTTTTTAGTTTCGAAGATATATCGAAATGAAAAACCCCCCCCCCCCCCATACATACGGACGTTTTGTACTTTGATTATTTTTCAGATTATTTTTCTCACATATCCGGTTCTTATTATCGCTTGCAATTCGTTCTAGTCTTAAAGTAATCAGTAATGTAAGAGCTTTTATTTAAGCCATCGATCAGTAAAATCGGACGAGTTAGAGTTGAGCTATGACAACACGATATTAAATTAAACTTTTTCTAAATCAGTTTTTATTAAAAGATTTATATCTCGGGTTGTTAATACGTCAAAAGGGTCATTCTAGTCTCAAATTACTCAGTAAATGTTTGGTTTAAAATTTTATTAATCACTAAATGAAATCTGACTAATTGAAAATTAATCATGGACCTTTATTTAACATTAATAATAATTTTTATTTTGAAATTTGTCTTTGGTTAAAGCAATTAAAGAAATACAGGGCTGGTCATCAGGGTTACATTTGTTTGGTGTAAGTACAAAGTAAATTATGTGTGATGAGGCATATAAGACTAAGAGGTTCCACGTCTAAAAATTGTAACACTGATGACCTTACGAAACGTCTGTAAGAAATGTATGGGGGAGAGTTTTTATTTGAATATCTCTTCCAAACGAAAAAAGATATCTAAAAACATATTTCAGCATTGAAATCAGCGTGAAAATCTAGTTCATAATGATGTGTCACAACACTAGCATTGCATAAAAAAGCTATTGATATCCAATATGGCGGCCAAAAACACCAGCTTGGCCACACTTTCAGACATGTCATTAGCTATCTATTGCCAACAATCATACAATTGCTTAATTCAAAATCCTACAAAATAACATTTGCCTCACAACTATAGTCTAATTTATTTCATTTTCTAATACCTGTAATTTGTTTATAGCTACAATACCACCCGTAGCAGCAGACCTGTATGCTCAACAAATTGCAAATGCTTCAATAAATAATTAAAATGGGGCCACACATTAACATTTCTCAACACGTATGTTCATAAACAAGCATGCAACAAATTTTCCATAAGAAAACCATGGAAATAAGTATGCAGGTTTGCTGCCACGGAAATGTAAAAATGGGGGATTTTAGGCGATAATCAAGTAGATCTCTACTAAATGAAGCCACATACCAATTATTATTAAGATATGCTGAGTAATAAGCTAGATATACAATTTATTTTTTTCCCATAAGGATAACATGGGGGTAGTGGGGTCTTGCTTGGGGACAATGTTCTGTGTTTTCCGCCTTCAATATCTCGGTAACCAATGGTCATAGAGCAATGATTCAAAACACCAAATTGTTTGATTTTTTGAGCTGAATTCAATGGTATAAATTAAAATTCGATTATTTGACTCTGGAAAGAGTTATTATTAATTTAATGAATAGATGTCACACATGGCGGCCATCTTGGATTTAAGACGTCATAAAATCCAAACCCCTAAATTTGTAAACACCCGGTACTACACCATTATGTGACATATAATAAAGAGATTCCACATAGTCACACATTCCCTTCACAAAAAATCCCACGGAATACAGTTTGCCCCCCCGACTATATTTGAAAAGTTACATTTTGGCATCAGCTATGACCACAGAAAGTGCCATATCCCAATCAAAAAGTGCAGCTTTTTCCCATTTATGGCCATGTACACAGCTTACTATATGTATTGACAGTCGTATGGATAAATGATCAAAAGGTTTTTTGTAGTTTATTTAAATAATCTGTTTTAGTTCATTTTGAAATAGTGTTTATATGAATTGCATATTATTTACAGTTATACTTAGATCTAAGCATTGTAATTGACTGAATAAAAGGTAAATTAACCAGTTATACCTATGCTATAACCAGTTAAGTTATTAAAGTTATATGCTGTTACAAATATTTACTGTCTTTCAGTTTGTAAAATAGGGAAATACAACTAAAGCTCAATTGTTAAAAATAGTTTTATTTGATGAACATAAATAAAATTTTTCTCTATTTTTAGGTTTCTTTTTTATTTTTGATACACCGTGAAATACTTTCATCGGTTCTATTGGTGTCCTGCTGAGGTATTCTTTATGAAATTTCTGTGGTAGAATCTCTTTTATATCATTTGTAACATTGAAAACTGCACACTTATTGTCAATTGGGAAAAAAGTTGACCCGTTTAACATTTCTACCGACGATTCTTTATTTCCATGGGCTTGTCCAACTCTCCTTTTGGTGATAAATGATTTATTTTCTTTCATAGTTAGTGTAAATTTCCCTGGGGATGTTGTGACTATGGTATGTTCAGAGTTTGTGTTGGATTTATATTTTTCAGAGGTTAGTATTGTTTCCGGCACAAGTTTCTCATTATTTCCTAGGTGCTTAGGCATACTTTGTCCTATGCTAGGTTCTCCAGGAGTAGTTATACATTTTCCTGTAGTTTTACTAACCCTCAAAGGGTGTTTTCCATGATAGTAATGATTGCCTTTATGATTAATCGGGTACACTTTTTTATGTCTGAGGTTGACACTTTGGTTATAATGCTCTGATGGTATTTTGTCCGTGGGTTTTGGAATAATACTTAACACTCGTTCAACTATCGGTTTTACAGTTACTTCTACTTCTTTGCATGGCTCTTTGTGATGTAAAGTAATAATGCTTGATTTGGTACTACTTTTGTTTTGAATTATTGAGTTGTTTGTTAGTTTTTTGAAAAAAGCACTTAACTTTGTCTCAGGAGTATTTGTCGTCTGGTGTTCTGAAACAAAAAAAAATGTGTATGCTCTTCTGGAAGGAGTAGTTTTATTGTGATATGCGTAGTAGATGCTTTCCTTAGTGACATTTAAAGGTTTATCAATTTGATGAAGAATGTTGTACCCGTTTCCCTTTCCAGTGACTAAATGTTTTTTTAATTGTGATGGATGTGTGTTTGATTTTTCTTTTCCACAATATGCAACATTTACATTTCCTGACTTTTCTAGTTTATTATTTCTTTCTGTAGGGGTAAAATCTTTTATGTTTTTGGAGTCTGAAGAATTCTCCATACTAGATAAACTAGGTAAAACTTCTTTGCAGTATATTTTAAAACACTCACTGGAATTTCCTGATTCTATTTTTTCAGAAGAGGTTTCTAATCTAAACGATTGGTCAGCCTGAAAACTGATCAGGTTGTCTGAATCTTCAAAAGCAGATGGATTGTATTGTTTTATTACCGGTTTGTTGGTAAAAACATTAATATGAGTTGAGCTAATTTTATAAGGTAGAGGGGATGTTGATTTGTCATTGACAGTGAACAAAGTTTGTTTTGAAACTTCTTTCAACGTTGTAGTATTAAGTAGATTACTTAAATAGCTATGCTTATAATCTGTTTTGTTAACTACTTTACTTAAAGAAACTAAATTGCTTGTGTTATATAATATCCCACTCATGTTTTGCGAATTGTTTATTGATGTGGTTAAGTGTAAGTTATTATTTGTTGGTGAACTCAATGTGAGTTTGCTTGTTAGTGTTGCTGGCAATGTAGATTTTACTCCTTTTGTCCCACTCGAGAAACCTTCCAGAGCAGGATCAGTATAGCTAACTGAAGGACCGTCTTCAACTTTCTTTATTGTGTCAGATTTCAAACCTTTTGACTGTTCAATTATTGCATTAAAAGAGCTTGACCTATTGGTAATTTTACTACTGTACAAGCTACGATTATCTATTGTAGAAAGAGACCCACCTCTAACAAAAGTGTACAAAACCTGTTTACACATGTCCTCTGTTGTACCCTTTTTTGTTGGGGTACTTGCTGTAGTATTGCCAAAGGAAACCTGTGTCACACTAAAATTTACTGTGATATTATTTTTATTCTTGGGATTGGTTGGAGCAATTTGTGGTTTTGTTGTATCTTTTGATGCCCTAGTCATATTAGTAATGCTAGCTGATATGGAATAACTTTGTTTTAGAGTATTATTAGTGACTTGATGATTTTGCGACAGTGTTTGCATTTCGTCTTGAAAGTAGTCATCTGCTAACACCGTCGGTTCAGGTGTTGAAAGCAGAGTTTTTGTTCTTTTTTGTTCACTTTGGAAACATTCATCATTCGGTCTGTATGCGCACAGATCAAATTGTTTTTGAGTTTTCCAACCTTCTTCCTCATCTTCGTTTTCTCTTGACGATCTGAGTGGTCTTTTTTTGGTATGGTTTTTAAACTTATTCTTCCCAATTAGATTCCTTTTCCTCCGCATTTTACAATAAGCGGTGCTGCCTATTGGTTTATTGCCAACACTACTTTGTTGTTTATTTTTATTTTCAGTTGGGTTATGATATCTAATACAGTTTAAATTTTTTTCTGTTTTAACATACCGCTTTATACCCCTGATCTGGGGACTTATTTCAGCGTCTTGGTTATCCAGAAGGACTTGACTGTCAAGATATAAAGGAAACTCAGGATCTTCCTCTCTTGATATAGTTTCTGTTGAAGATTCTAGATAATGATTATTATCTTGATTTATTTCTCTTTCATGAAAATATCCCTTTTTATCATTAAAGTTTGCATTTTTGTCAGATTCACTTGTAATTTGGAAAAACAACAAAATTAATAGGCATATCACGTATACAAACATTTGCAACCATAACACATTTTAAATACAGGTTATGATTTAGGTTGACATCTAATGTACAGGACAGCTGACTATACTTATTTTGAGTACTGCTTGTACTAACTTTTGGATACTGAAGTAGACATCCCAGCTTTATAGGACAGCTGTTGTTCTAGTTTTCTATTCAAAAGAAAAGAGCAATTGAATGAGTCTTTTTAGTTTTTGATATTACAATAAATATAAACATATAAAATATGTTATAGTTTAGTTTTTGATATTACAATGAATATCTATACTTATAAAAGGCAAAGCCCTCACTGACTCACTGACACACTCACTCATCACTAATTCTCCCACTTCCCATTTACCTAGGAGGCTGAAATTTGGTACATTGATTCTTTAGGCATTAAATAGGAAAACTAAGTTGTTTTTATTCTGATCGGACTCTCGGGCTCCGCCCCAGTGGCTCTGGAGTTTCCCATGTTAGCCTTATGATTTTTCATATTTAAAAGGAATTAATGAATCTTAACAGCTGTTTCAATTAAACAAGTTGGTTCTGTTCTATGATGTTCAATTGCATTAAAGTTACAATGATTACCAACAGGGTGCAGCACTATTATTTATTTTAATTTATGACAACAGCTAATTTGCAACCAAAAGGTGAGTGAGCGTAGCGAACGAACTTCAACCTGGAGACGAGTTAGCGTAGCGAACGAGCTAACCTGAAGGCAAGTGAGCGCAGCGAACGAGCTCCAACCTAAAGGTGAGTGAGCGTAGCGAACGAACTTCAACCAGGACATGATTGAGCCATGCGAACGAGATCATCTTGAAAATTAAGAAGTTAAACGGGGCAAAGCCCGCGGGTACAGCTAGTAAACAAATAAAATATGTTATAGTTCACAGTAATTAGCCAATTCAGTTTGGCTTGGTTATAATAAGTTGAAGCAATCGATATAGGCTAAATAATAAATTTGACATCAGCACACTCTTTTTAGCGGCTACAACTGTAACAAAGAAATTGGAATGTTGTTTTTGTATGATTTATGACCAAACAATAAATGGTATTTTAGGGCTTAGGCCTGTACTTTAATAATGTAATACAAAGGCATATTATTTTGCTACAATTTAAAATATGTGATCCAAAAATTCTTAATCATGTTACAACTCAATATTGACATGCTGTAATAAAGTTTCAGTGGTAAATATCTTCAAGTCCTGATTGAGGCTAATTTAAATATTAAGATAAACAGACACCTCAAAATCAGCGCCATTAAATTGGATTTAATTTAACTTTCATAGTCGTTCGTTGTATTTATATACTGTAGTCTTCACATACTGTAGTCTTCACATTGTAAATAACCCAGTTTGAAAGTATTAAACATGATCGATAAAACCAGGGGTCTCCAACCAACCTACGGCCCACGGGCGACATACAAATGGATTTTATCCGGCCAGCGAAGCCCTACTGAGAAATAATTGTTTTTACATTACAGTAAGTGTACACAGATGCTCTTCAAAGTTTCGGCAACGAGAGCGTATATTGCGGTCTCGGCGATACCTTAATCGTCATTACCGATTGCGGCAACACCTGTAAGTTTATTTGTAGTCTCGGCAATACAGTAATCGTCACTCGCAACCCGTAACTATATTTTGTATTCTCTGCGATACCGCAATCGTCACTCGTGGTCCCGGCATATGATAACTTGATTAATTTTTCTCGGATTTTGGTGAAATTTGGTTTAAAGGTGTAAGGCAAGATAAACTTGAATGTGTTCGCAAACCAACATGATCGGACCATGGGAACGGGGATTTACGGGGGGTTTTGTTGGGTGAAAAATGGTTTTTCGAATTTTTGACCCTGAAAACGCAAAATTTCCCAATTTCTCTCTAGACCATTTTAAAGAGCTTACAAAAACAAATAATTTAGTATATCAAATTTTTTTTTGTACAATTATTGGTTACGGAGAAAATTAAAAAAAATTGTATTTTAAAATTCTTATGTTATTCTTATGGGTAAAATGTTGTAGTTTGCTTCTTTATCGATATATATTTTTATCAAACTTGGTAAATTTATTTATTTTATACTAAGTTAATAATATTTTACTATAAAATACACTTTTTACCCTCCCTGTAGCAGCAAGCCTATGTACTCATAAAACCTAATGTTAATTAAATATGTTTTATTGGAAATCAATTCAACCAACTGGAAATTCGCTCAGTCGGCAGGTTTGCTGCGGCGGGGGTATTTATTTTTGTTAGTCCAACGGACAGCCTCATCTAACACTAGGCCACGGCAAGACAAAAGAGGCAATGCCGCAAACCCAGCACACTGAAATTGCTGTGCACTAATACAAAATTAAGCTTATGTGCAATGTTTATGTTTACAAGTTTGTTATTACCATGACAATAGTCATGCTGGTTTGACGTTGCCACACACTAATGCCGCGGCCTTGTATTAGAGGGTATGAAATAAATCAACAAATTAATAAAGCTAATAATTATTTTTCTTTGGATGGTTACAATAAGAATAGTAACTCTGTATTTAATAATAATTAAGTTAATGCACAATCAAATCAATTATATAGGCTATTAATCTCATAAAATGATCCTTAACTAATTGTTAGATCTGATTCGCAACATTAACGACCCAGAACACCCTTTGACCCTTGAAGAGTTGAATGTCGTCGAACAGAATAACATTGAGGTAAATATATAATATAGTGAAAATCTTAAAACTTATTCTAAAGCATTAGACTCCTCTTGTTTAACCACCTTGGCCCAAGCAACCATTGGAAGCAAATTAGAACCTAAGTCAAACATTATTTACTGTACTAATGTATTTCCAAATTATTTCAGGTTGACAACAATAACAATGAAATCAATGTTCAATTCACCCCGACAATCCCACACTGCAGCATGGCTACTCTGATTGGTCTGTCCCTACAAGTCCAGCTGTTAAGAACGTTACCACCGAGGTTTAAAGTACAGGTATGCTGAAATAAGAGGTTGCATATTTAGAGTCTGTCATTGAGTCCATAGATGGATTGATAGTGATTTTATTTGTATCATCATTTATTGCATAACAGTTTACGGTTTGTATCTGCTTGCGCTCCAAAGATTGATACATCGACACTCAAGAGTAGGCCTAACATTCTACTTATAAACATCTGTTGTAAGGCCTACCATACACGTTAAGTTGGGCCTCAAGGTCTGGACTGTACAGTCCTAAGCTGAACTGACATTGTGTGGGGATTTTTTGAGGCGGATACTGGCTGGACAGCTGGATGGGATACTGAACTACTATGTTGACTGAACATGTATCTCAAATCCTGGAGTCCGAGACATATATTCTAGTTGTGAACTTCAGATCTTCCAGTGTTCATCTGCCTGTATCCTAGTATCACAATGTTACCATTCACTTTTTGCAAGTAAATATGGCTTACGCTATAACAGTATCTTGCTTGGCAATAAAAAGTGTAACCATTCTTGTAACTCCAAGTTGGTTTGTCCATTCGTAAATAGTTCTTTGCTGATGTTAGGTTGGTAAATTTACATGAGTATTTTTCCCCTATCTAGTTATGACTTCGCCCCAACATCATTCTTTTGCGGTATTTCTTATTCACTAGAACACACACTATTGTAATAGGAGGGTCAAATATTGTGAAAAGAAAGTGGTTGGTAATGTTGTGTGAGTAGGCTGTTAGTGTTGTAAACAATAAATTGCTGTGCTGACCTACTGAAGGCTGTTGCTTTAAGTAGACCAGTGCACTTGATCAGGGGGTCAGTTGTGTGTGTTGTGACGAGGGCGGTGCACCGGGGGACGCAGTCCTGCTGGGGGAGCTGAAGCCTAAGGCATTTGGTCTTGGGTCCAGGTAAGACACTGTTAAGGGTTTTCGAAATTGGGGTTTAGAGTCTTTTCCAAATTGGGGATCCAGTTTCTAACCTAATGATTTATACAGTTCCAGTCTACTCTCACTAGAACACACACTATTGTAATAGGAGGGTCAAATATTGTGAACAGGAAGTGTTTGGTAGAGTAGACTGGAACTGAATAAATCATTTAGTTAGAAACTGAAACCCCAATTTTTAAATAAAAGACTGTAAACCCCAATTTAGAGAACCCTTAACAGTGTCTTACCTGGAAAGTTTGATATTAATCTTTGTGTTGTTTTGGGTACCTAATTAATAAAGTTGGGTTTTGTAAGCGAGTGCTGAGTTTTATTCCTGAGCTACGTCACCCGAAGTAACAGTGGGTACCTACCGTTACACTATCACTGCCATTGCCTCGAGATATTCAATACTTAAAGGGCCGCAGCTACACATTTTTCTAGGGGGGACAAGTCCCAAATTTACCCTCGCAGCTGTGGTTTTTTTTCTAAGTGCTAATGACATTTTACAGTCAGTCATCTTAACGCGAGGCACACAAACTTTTTTAACTTTTTTAAGGAAATGGTCCAAAGTTTTAATGATACTGTTATATTACGTTATTAAAAATTGTTATATTATTTTGTAATTTTTAAACCTGTAAGTACAGGTAAATTAAACAAATGGTGTAATATTTGGTTATTAAATTGCCGGGAACATATAGCTCTCGATACATAAAGTTCCTCAAATAAGTTTAAAAAATAATTTAATTTTAATTTTTTCTTGATTTTTAGCAGCAAACGACTTAATTGTGTGAGAAATTGGAATTTTTGTCCCCCCTTACATGTTTAATTGAGATTATACTTGCTGAGTTGTTTTAGAGGTGTTCGATATTTTCGTACCAGTGACTTTGTCACCAATCGTAACGATCAGGGGTGCCCAGAGGGAGGTTATATAGCTATTGGACGAGATTTTGTTTATGATTAGATAGTTTTATTTGGTCAAACAAGGTTTTAAATTACTGAAATAACAAGAAACAAATTGTAAACAAAACACGACATCTACAGAAAACCGGACAGAACTAACAATAAAATTGGCTTCAGCTGTTACATAAGGACGGGAAATCTACTAAGGGTAGAAACACACATACAGCGACTGGGAGCGGAGCGGCGCGATTTAGAGCGACAAAATCAAACCTATACAATCAAGTAGTAACGCGCACACAAACCGCTGTTCCGAGCGTAGTGATTAACTTTGGAACAATCTTGTTTGTTTTTCTAGCGTTTTGGAGCGGAGCGGGCAGTGATATTGTGGACATTTTTAGTTCCACTTTCACCACTCGCCAGTAGGCCGCTCTGTACGCCCATTCTACCGCAAATGGTACCTACCCAGAGAGTTTCAGAAACTATCCTGTGACTTTGAAAATTCTAACCAAACGCCAGAACTTTATCAAACTTTTATACGATATAGATACATATATTATAAAATAATTTGTAGCTTTTCAGAATTGCCCAACAAGTTTTTGTTGTCAATTATGTAAACTAACTTTTTCTTAGAAACAGTAAACGCTAGAAAAAAATTAAAGCGTATTTTGAAGGTCATGGTGTTAGTAATAGAAATATTTATAATACAAAGGCGTATTGTCACGAATACCATTGATATAAAATAACAATAAATTAGTTGCGCCCGCTATTAGTGGGGCTCATCACAGCCGTCAGCCGCCATCTTGATGAGGAATAGTGAAAAATACTGGCTTCACGTTGTGGCTAACGTGCTCCATCTAGGTCTTATGTGATCGTTGTATCTTGAAAATGATCGAGCTCCCGTTCGTGTCGCTCTCGCTAGTTGCTGTATGTGTGCAAGGTCAGTCGCACTACAGCTCGCTCTGAATCGCTCCGCTCCCAATCGCCGTATGTGTGTTTGTACCCTAAGGGACTATGTTTTATCTATGGTAAAGTTTAATTTCCGGTTGTTTATTTACAATTTTTGTTTGCAGGTAAAAGTATCCCCTGGCACTCATGCGTCTGAACACGCCATCAACAAACAGCTGGCAGACAAAGAGAGGGTGGCTGCTGCTTTGGAGAACACAAGTCTTATACAGGTCATCAACCAGTGCATAGCTGTAGAAGAATAAACCCAGCTGTAGGTTACGCCTTTAGGCAAGTTAGTTGTAAATAAAATATCACTGTGATCACCTAACTGCCTCAGTAATTTTCCTCCTTCAAGAGAAAATGATACCGTTTATTTAATAATTTGTCTGTTAATTTTACATATTATGTTATGTGAATATGGAGGATTAATAGTAGGTATTTGAAAAACATAAAAAACTAACTCAAGATTGTGAATAAAATTTACCATTTACAATATTTTTAGTACCATTCAATTTACTTTGTGTGGTTTCATCTACAGGTAAAAGAAAATAATCAAAACTTTCTGAAAATCAATAGTTTACTTTATACACTACTGGTTTTTAAAATGTTTTACTCCATTTGAATATTTTAGAATTTCTTGTATCTTGTATCCTTATAGAGAAAAACGTATACTACGGTTTAAAAGGTCAAAAAGTAGTTCATTAGCTTTGTATGCAGGTACTAATTGTTAATTAATTTCATCCGTGTGTTCATGTTTGAATCAAAAGTGAATTTGTGTAAATTTGACATCTCGTAGCATGAAAAGGATGAAGTAAATGGTTTTGTATTAGATTACTTGAGAATACAATTTAGGCAAAACCTGCAGTGAGAATTACCTACTACAAATTGAACTAAGTTATGAAGGGTATGGACCTAATTTTATCTACTTAAAGCAGTTCAGGGGCTAAAACAATCGGTTTTATTTCAAAAGCTTTCATTAGACACTATCACTGTAGTAAATGCGCCGCAAGCCTGCAGATTGGGGAACGCAACACCAATCACACATCGCTGGTGGAGCAAACGACCCACAATGGTTACATATTTCAATAATACTGAAGATTCACTCCACCGTGCATTTGAACCACTGTCCACACTTTATAAAATTTGTATTTTATACAGGACCCTCTACTTCAGGAGCAGACTGTATACGGTGGATCGGATCGAATGAACAGTGGAGCGAACGAACAGGCAAATAATTTGTAAAAATTACCTGTTGGAGTGAACGACTGTGTAGTGGAGGCAATAGACCAAATATGACTGGGTTATCAACAGTAGTTTAGGCACTGCGAATTGTAAAAAAAAACTCTGTAAAATGGCAAAAAATGAATGTCAAGGCACCGAGCATTTCAGCATAAATCAGGTCAGGGCAGTCCTAGGGTTAATGTATATTTTGCAGCTGATGGACGTTTTGGCCAATCCAGACTGCTAATTTAGCAGTCTTGTTTTGTCCTTGGCCGGCCTCCCATATTGTAAATAAAAGTATGTCTCTTTGTGTTTCTTCGTTATGTGTTAAGTATTTTAAAATTTGACCATGGCAAGTGCTAAGTAATTTGTGTTTGACAAGAAGAAATAAGGATTTTAAAATAGGGTTGAAACCCCGAAACTAGTTATGCTCTAGAAACAGTAGGATTGATTGACGACAGGTCAGTAACCTTATTTATATTATTTAATAAATCCTGGAGGCACATTATGGATAAAAGTTTTGGCATATCTGCTGTAAATCTTTTGTTTTAATGTAGGATCAAGGGGAGGGGATAGATTTCTTCCCATTAAATTGCATAAATTTTACAAAAGGAAAATAACATAGTTGGGTGACAACAAGTGAAATGATAACTACAAACCAACGTTAAAGGTTTTTACTTCACATAACTCTAAAAGTATAAACAATAACTGACTGCAGGTATCACATGTTACAACAAAAAGTACAGTCTAAACCAGTCACTCTTTATAACAATATCATTACAACATTCTAACATTATTCACAACTATGTTGCTTTCTTCGCTTGAATAGTAGGCTTGACTTTAGTTGGATCGTACTTGTAGGTTTTCTTGATTGGATCCCGGCCTGCTTTCATAAATGCCATTCTATCCATTCTTTCCCTCTCTTGTAGTTCTGTGGTTATTTTGAAATTGTTCCAGGCTAAAAGAGGAAAAAAACGCTTGAAGAAATTTAACATAATCTTAGAAGAAATACATTTACCGTTCTAAAATTAAAGAAATACAATAAACCTTTAATAATTGTTATTTCCAGTTGTCCAATTTAAATCAAATAATCAATGTATTTTATGAATGGCAACGCTATTCCTTTGTAATTAATGAAATGAAACCCCTTTTCTAGACTATTCATGGATCATGTAAATTTTGCATTTAAACTACAAACCCTAGTAAAATGCAACATTTTTTCATCAACTGTGTTTATTAAAGAGCCCAATTCTTAACTTAGGTACTGCAAATTTCATAGTTTGCTGCCAAATGGTTAGGTAAATAGATTAGATTTGATTTGATTAATGGGGATTTATTGAAGCTTGGACTAATGAACTTAAGAATAGCAAAAATGGGAGAAAATGTAAGTGACAATTTAAAAACATGGATAACAAAAGACATATAGCTCATGACCATGAAAAGCCCCACTATTACTGAGATTACATCATGAAGTGCAATCCAAAATATATAAATGTATCATCTTAAGAGAGTTGGAGATCTATAGTTCGGCCGCTTAGAAAACAGCCTGCGCGCTAATGCTAAACCAATGCTGGAGGAGGTCGCTTTCTAAGCGGCCGAACTATAGATGCGGTACTGCCTTTAAGACTCTCATATGTAGGCCAATAATCATGCCAAGCTGTCAAAAATAGTTTGCCCTTTCTGGCATAAAAATCCTATCACATTAAAATTGTTTACATAAATATCAACTATTGTAATTTAGTTTTGACCTAGTGCTGAGCGTAAAAATAAAACATATAACACTGAAAATGAATCCAATTTAATAGGTACAAATTAAAATTGTATTAATAATGCGGCTAAATTATCTACAAAGTAACTAGATGAATGGATAGATGCTAGTAAGCTATCATGAATAAATAGCTTACTCAGTTGAAAATGCAGTCTTTAACCCTCCGAGTGTCACGTGTTTTGGCCTTAATGTCAGCCTATTTTTTGCTCATTTGCAAGGTTTTATTAAAACTGATCTGAGAAGCTTAAAAACAATGTTAATTATACTGTTCTATATACCATTTTGTTTGGAAAATCTTGGGCTTCAATATTATATATAAAACATAAGGAAGATTTAAAAAAAAAAAATTTTTTTAGGTAAAAAAATGTATAATTTCGAAAATTTTCAAAAAAAAAATAAGTTTGCGCTCAATGAAATTGTATAAATTATAGGCCTATAAATATTTGAAAATAGCCACTTTGTTCTAAATTTTATGAGGATTACAAATCTATAATAATATAAGGAAGTAAATTTGCAAATAAAAAAGTTATGGGCAAAAAACAGATTTCAGTACATAGCGTTTAGCTAAGAATGCATAGCCCAACCATAGCTAGGAATCTGGCTGATAATTTACATCAATATCACTACCTACTTCTTCAGGATCATCAACCAGCACTTCAAAACCACTTAAATCTTCTTATAATGCACCACGTATATCACTACTTTTGATTTTTAACACTAAAACAATGATAAACGTAATAAAACACATCAGTCATCGGTCCGAGGGTAACCTAGCTGTTTACAAATACACGCACGTCAGCTCAGTCAGCTGTCTGCTACAATATTTTCGGAACTAAAATGAATAGTGCTTAGAGACAGACCTCTGCAGAAAGCTTAGAATATTACGGACAGAACGATACCTAACTCAATCCAGTACAGTCCGATTCAGTTAGTCATAGAGCCTTCGCCGTAAACAGTGTTCGCGAGTCGCTGCAGCGACGCACGACACTATACAAAGTGCGTTACGCGTCGCTGCAGCGACGCATGACACTCGGAGGGTTAAATGATTGGTGTTACACCTCTTTTTTGTCCTATGGCGCTAGGCACTAGCCTGGGATAGTTTTTCACATTACTTCAGGCTAGACCTAGGGGTCACGGCATTATCACTTGGATAAAATTGATTGGCGATTTGAACCTGGGACCTCAGGGGCCAAAGTCCCACTCTCTACCACTAGACCAGCTCACTCCCCCAAGTGGGGTTACACATTGAGCTACAAAATAACATAATTAGTGATGTGGGCCGGGTAAATACCCAGTGGGTAGGTAAATATAAATTGGGTATTTACCTGGGTATTTACCCCAGGCCCGGGTAAATACCCAAAAACTGGGTATTTATAATTTGTATTAAAGTTAGAGAAGATTGAGATGTTTTTTTGCAATCATTACCTTGCAAGGATAGCAAAATGATAATAAAATGTGTTAAACAAAATTTCATATGGTCACTACTAGCATTTTACTTCTCGGTATGATCGCCATAAATACCCAGGTCTGAGCATAAAGCATAATCGGCATAAATACCCTGGTCGCATGGTTGCACTGGTCCTGACTACTTATGATTTTTTAATTTCTATGATAGATAGATGAATTTTTTTTATTAAAAGTGAAGAAAAATAATTTGTAAAGTAATAATTATTATTTAGAAAGACAGGAAAATTTAGCCTAGTAGTGGCCTATGTGTAAACAACTTAAGAAAATAATTAAAATTCAATCTGTAGGATGGCAGGATTTAATAATATTTTTGTTCTAGATCTTTTGTTGGTAAACTTATAAAAAAAAAAACTAATTTCATAAACTTGTGATACAAAAAATTTGAATCTATAGCACAATAAATCTTTCAAAATTATATTATAGGCCCTAAGTTAGACCAAAAAACAGGAGATACATTTTTTAATAGGTTTATCCAAATATATTATTGTTCCCAACTAAGCGGTAACACAGAAAAGTTTAATGTAGACTCCCTCTTATCCGGACACCTTTTAACCGAACAATTTTTATCAGCCCATTGGTTTAACCTGACTAGATTGGCAAGAAGTGAGCGGTACTGAAACGACTGTTCTCGTGGGAAAGATTTGAGACCAGTGATCACGTATCTAAATACAATGATCTCCTAAATTAAAGTCGAATATGACAGTACCCGTACACGGTTTCTGTTTTAACAAGTTTTTGGGGACGTCGGTTTAACCAGAAAACCCGTTATCTGGACTAGCCTCGGTCCCGAGGAGTCCGTATAAGAGGGAGTCTACTGTACATTCAGTATTCTGCCATTCTGCCTATATCAATCAGGCCTTGGGGTCTGTCTAGCCCAGCGAGCACAGGTCTAGCCTTCCAAACCATTTACACAATACAAATTTTAACTATCATAATTTAATAACAGTAGAAGTAGATTTAGGTTCACTATTTCTCTGATGAGGTGTTGTCTTGATTTCATAAAAACAAGTGCTAAATCATTAAATAAAAGGTACTAGCAATTCTGCAAAGCTTCAAGTTACTGTAAAAGGTGAAATAGACTATCCTAATTTATCATGTAATGATAACAATAACATCCTAGGGGTAGATAAAAATGAATTTCAATCGATTTCTTAAATACCCAAAATACCCGGGTATTTATTGATTTTGGGTATTTACCCGGGTAAATACCCAGGGTATTTACCCCGAGTTTTAAATACCTGGGTATTTTACATCACTAAACATAATGATAGATTATTAGAGGTCAAATGGATACAGTTAATATTTTATTCCTGTTTTGTAAGTCAGCCTGAATTTAAACTTATTTGCACAGTTTTTAACAGGTAGGCTAAATAATCTGTTTTTGTGTGACAACAATATTATTTTATTAAAAATTCTGCAATAGGAAAATTTGATTAATAGAAAAACCACTTTTTTAATGAATTTTGAACACATACATTCTTTTACGTTTCCAACGAATCCTTTGTCTTTTATGGCCAGATTTGTTGGTGTATGTTTTACCAATTGTTCAATCTTGAAGAATTCTCTCACTCTAGGAATCCTGAGTATTCCAACTTGCACCAATGATAAGAAGTTTGAAGTTGTCCAATATACGAGCATAAGCTGAAATACAAGTTGAAGTTAATAAATGAAATATTCTAAAAGTAACACTGGGTTTATTATATTTTCCTGTCCAGTAAATAGAAAAGATTCTAGCTTAATGACTCCCAACTAACTTATGTATTTTTATTTATGATGGTAGTTCCTTAAAACAACAACATTTTAACAAACAGTTTAATGAGTTTAGGTTTGCTGCAACAGGGAGGGTAGAGAGGTGTTATTTTTTGTAAAATGGTAATAGTTTAGTAAGAAATAAATGCAACTTCCAAATTTGGTTAAAATATGTTCATAAACAAGCAAACTGCAACAGTTTTACTTATTCTCCATAAGAATAACATGGGAATTTTAAATTTAAAACTGTTTGGAATATTTTCTGTGTTAGGCTCATAATAACAATTCTGACTTCAATATACTCAATTATTTGTTTTTAAGCTCTACAAAATAGTTAGGGAAGAAAATGCCAAATTTTTTTTCAAAAATAGGAAAAACTAATTTTTAATCCGTAAAATCCCCCATAAACTCCCGTTCCCATAGTCTGATCATGCTGGCTCGCAAACTTGTTTGAACAAATGTAGGTTTACCTTTATTTCATTAAAATCGGATCATTTTGCTCGAATTATGGTGCTAACCAACACACACATAGGCCTATATAATATATATATGAATTTGAACAAATGGTGTTTTTGGCCTCTAGGGACCTCAAAACAAAAAAGTAAATCGGTCCAGGGTCTTATTCGCTAATAACATGATGTTAACCGGAAAAAAATTGATTAGGCTACATGAATAATATTTAGAAATCCAGAAAATATTGAAGCCTTCTAAAGAAAATATTAAAATTTATGTTCCACTAGTTTCTACTTCAAGGACCTCTTCAATTTTTTTATACTCATATATAAATGATTAACCTGTGACCAAGAAGTGTTTGATAAAATCAAAAATCATCCTATATGCAGATGACACAACTGTAGTTACCAAAACTAAGTCCTATAGTGAATTAGAGCATAAAACCAGTCAAACTTTGTTTGAATTGGCAAGCTGTTTTGAGGTTAATAGATTAAAACCTAATCAAGATAAAAACCAAGTAGGTCTATTACATTTTCGTACTCTACAAACAAAATAAGGTATACAATACTCAAAAATAGTATTTCGGGACAAGTTGCTACCACTTAGTGGCAGTGATTGAATATAGATTTACAGATTTATTTTTACAATTTTCCTCGCTGTAAAACCTTGCTTTGGCCAATTTAGATTGGCTAACTGAGACAAACCTCTACTTTAGCACAGTAAATTGACGGTAATTGACTATTTTGTAAGCAGTATACTTACCCCAGGGAAGCTAATCGTAAATGGGAACACAATCAAAGGTAGTCCCATCATTAAGTATTTGAGCAGATGTGAGTTTTGGCTTGTGGAAGGTGTGCCTTCAGCTCCAATCTAAACAGAAAAGGAAAAATTACACTAAAAAATTGTTTTTACCTTTGTCTACAGCTCAATCAGTTGTAACTTCCGTTACGGCCGTTTCGGCATTAACATGCCATCATCAGACGTCTTCGGCTGAAGCAGCGTCGTCACAGTAGAAACATAATGCTTCAGCCGAAGACTTCTGATGATGGCATGTTAATGCCGAAACGGCCGTAACGGAAGTTTCAACTGATTGAGCTGTAGACAAAGGTAAAAACAATTTTTTATTTATATCACAGCTCAGGGGCTAAAAATATGGATTTGAAAAATTACATTTTGGTTTTATGAAAAGTACCTTACGTTCTGTTATCACAAAATATAACCTTAATTTGTTGTTTGAATGGATACCTATGTTCTCATTTAAAAAAAAAAAAAAAAAAACCATTGTAGAATACAATACGGTTTGGGGGTTCAGTCACGGGTATCTTCCGTGTAAAAAAATCATAACCTATCAGTTTTAATACAAGTCCCACTACCTATTACTCGGCAATTATCAGTTTTTTCTTCTTAACAGGCTTACTACTCAAATCAAAATAAAATGCATTCATTTTTATATAGCCTCCTACAATATATATACATAAATGGTGTTAATATAAAACTATTACTAAACTTAATGACTAACTTTTGGAAAACTATAAAATGCACCATCAATTAAAAAAGATTTTAAAACATTTTTAAAATTGCCAGAGGTTATTTTATTTTTAATTTTTGATTTTGAGTTATATATTTGAATTCCTTATTAAATTCCAAATCGATTGTGCAAGTACCACGCATTATTATTATTTTTTTTTTTTTTGTTAAAGTTATAGGACTTAAAAATTTTCTTATGGAAAAGGGTCATTTTGAGAAAAACTGTTTTGAAAATTTCAAATATGCATAAAAATGGTGTTTTTCGTATTCAAGAAACGATTTTGGTATCAAAAGAAAGCTTATAATGTCCTCTTTGAAAGAAATACAAATTTATTTCTTAAATCACATTAGTTTTAATTTGAATAATTGTTTTATTGAAGCATGTCGTAAAAATTGCTTCAGAAAAGGGACCTCTTGTCGGCCCTATATATAGAGAATAATGTCATAATCACATATAGAGAATAATGTTAAAAATATAAAGGCTGTAAACTCAAAACTGTCATTATCCCTAATTCTGAAAAATAAGTTTTACAAGGAGTGTCATATTTTAGTTTTAACATAGTTCTTAAGGATTTCTTTTTGCAAACATAAAATTCTATTCATGTTAAAATTTGAAGTAGCGCCATAGACTTCAATGCCATACGTTATATGTGAATGAATTACTGAATAATAAACAAAATAAACCGATTTAATTGTTTTCAAATCTCAGAAAGTTGACAGTCGCATTATAGCAAAGATCCCAGAACTTATTTTAGAGCAGACTTTATCAACGTGACCTGTCCAATTAAGAGTACAGTCCAACGGCCCAACGCTAAACCTAATAAGTTAGTATTTTCATAAAGGTTGAAAGGTGGTGCTGTAATACTCACATTGATTTTTAAAAATTCACATATTTTGACCTTTGATAATGAACGAGTGTTAGTTTAAATATAGCTGCCTAGTTTAACAACTTCTTAATTCTCCTGTGACAGGGGAACTCTTTCCATTCAGGTTTAATAAAATAATTGGAGATAGTGGGGATACGCCACTATCTCCAACTTTTTTTTTATTATTTTATTTTTGTCAACCTAGTTAGTATATTTTGTTTATACTAGACTTAATTAGAAGATTTAGGTACAAAAATATTGAATTTATAACTTATTTACTAAATTTATATGAGTTTTTAGTTTTTTTCACCAAAATTTTTAAGAATTCGTTATTGAGAATAACTTTTCAACTACTGATCGGAATGACATATTCTATTTATTTCCTGATTCAGGATGAAATAATGAGTAATTCTGTGTATAATCGTTATGGTAACTAAAAAAACAACATTTTTAGGACACCTTTTATTCAAAATATAAAAAAGCTGAAAATTTTTTTAAAATTTTTGCGTAAACATAAATATTTTTAGTAAATGTAATGCTATAGGGCTTACTATACACACAATCCTTTATTACTATATAAAGAAGATCTGGTGAAAATTTGAATACTATAAGTATAGTACTAACGGAGTTATTCAAACTTTTGTACAATAATAACCTAAAAAACACTGTATTGAGATAATCGCAGGTGATGTAACAGGTGGTTGGCAGGTGAAAAATTCCCATAACTACACTAATGTATTATTTTATATTATATATAAAAATAGCAAAGTACTTATTTTGTTTTAAATAAATGTACCCTACTTTATACCTTCATAATACATAATTATGATACACAATTAAAAGTGTAAATATCAGTAACAAAAAAAAAATAGTCCAAAATTTTGTTAAATTGCTGGTTGCGGCGTTTTATATTTTATTTTTTTTATACTAGAAGGAGTTGTCAGATTGGCAAACAATTTTAGCTAAATGTTCACATTTAAATGGCCTATCTAAAAATGCAACTTTTGGAAAATGTAAAAAAAATTAAAAATATGGCCTACAGATAGTGGCGTATCCCCTTGTTAGCTAGCCTAACAAAAAATTCCCCTTACACCTAAGCTCTTGCTGCCTGTGTTACATTATGAACCTATATTCACTCAAAAATGTACAATACCTTGACGGTACAAAACAATGTGGCACTAGTGATGATCGGCAACATGTAGAACTGGTCTGGCACAGTGAGGTCCGTAAACCACAGAGTTCCTCCAGTTTTCAAACTTTCCACTGGTAAATTAGCCATCTTCCGCATTCCCATGAATACTGAGATAAAAATTGGTGCCTGTAAAACAAATGTCAAAAATGTATTTCACTGCTTATTACTTTGGTTAAATTGCTTTAACGTTGAGGTAAGATTTATTGGTAAATATCAGCAATCACTTTTGTGCGGGATAAAAATAAGTTTCCTAACCCTGAAGAAATGGGTTGTTATTTAGGTCATACTAGACCTGATATCTAAGAACATTGTGTGTATATTTGTCATCGTACCTGTCCAGTACTGGATACATACCAGACAAAAAGGGTAAGTAAAGCTGAAAAAATATCTACAGGTAGTTCCAGCTAAGCTGGCACTTGACCGATCAATAGAAATTCTCTACTAACATATTTCAAAAACATTGTCTGCAGTCATGCAGGTAGCAACAACTGTCCTCGCGGCCCGTGTGAAGGCGCTGGAATGGATGAAAACACAGAATGCTATTTAATTATGTCTAAATTAAATAAATTAATTAAAAGTTAGTATGTTGAACACTTTCACCTTTATAAGATTTCTGCAAAACAGATAATTAAATTTAAGGTCACCCATTTTTAATTACAAACAATATTCTTTAAACCAAAACAACAACTACTAACTGATCTTGTTTAGGCGAAAATAGTCTATTATATGGATTAAGAAATGAAACTGTTCTAAGCTAACCTAGCATAACCAACCATACTTGCTGGACCATTTAAAAATTCCGTTTGGGTTTGATAATAGAAAAGGCAAGTTAAACACGGAATTTTTAAATGTTATAGCAAGTTTGGTTAGTTATGTTAGATTATTTTTTTTTTAGAACAGATTCGTTTCATTATTGTATGTTGATACTGAACAATGTTTATCGCGTAGTTGTCAGCTAATATGTTTCAATTTGTTAATATCGATATATCGAGAAAAAATCATCGGTAATAATGAATGTTCCCTTTAACAGGAAAGTACCGAACTCGGTTATAAAATAAATAGGACTAGTCAAATACATTTTTAAAGCATTTCATAACTCACTTGAACCAGTGGTGGCAGCATATTTTTAAATGGGTTCACATTTTTTTCTTGCATGAATTTCATTAATTCGCCTGTGTATCTAGCGGCTGGAAAAAAGGTTTTTGTTACTTATCTTTAAAAGCATCATGTTTTGTTATGAAAAGTTGATCAAACACTAATACATTACACAAACATAACCATATCATTTAAATACAAACACTTAACTTTTTAAATCTCTGTATTTAAAGAATTAGAATTTTAATAACACACAAATTGTGTTTTAGACAATGCAGGGTGCATAGTTAATTTACATTGTACAATTCAATACTATTTCCAGCCTTTCAAAACTAGCTTTTTCAACAATTAGTGACATGTCAATACCAAAATTTATGTATTCTCGATACCGATACATGAAAAATCTCTTCTCAACTCTCGATACTAATAACATTTGTTTCCTAGTTTCACCAAGATTGTTTAATGGAATTGGATATAATATACTGACGCCTGTCTTTATATCACAGTATCTCAAGTATCTATATAATTAATACGCTACATGAAACTTTGTCGGTTGAACTCCTCTGCCATTTCTTAGCCGATTTTATCCATTGACGTCTCATTGGAAAGAGCGTGTCGCATAGATTTGCAAACTGGCCTTACATTTTTGAAAAAAGTCTCTTTGTCACAGTGGCTTTGAAATTTCCTATGTTATCCTTATGAAGAACATAATTGTTTACATTTTGATCAGCTGTATAATTTAATCTATATATTAATTTGAAACTGTTTTTCTTTGTCACAGCTATTTTGAGAGAACGGCTGGGCGTAGAAACTCGGTAGGGGTGTCTAAAGAAAGGTCTTGGTCTGTATATGAGCCATCAAAAGAGAAACATGGTGATTTCCCATGGGGCTCTGCCCCAGCGGCCTTTGAATTCCCATTCCATGTTATTCTTATGGAGGAAAAAGGGGTTTTTGTCACAGCTAATTTGAGAGAACTGCTGGGCATAAAAACTTGGTAGGGGTCTCTAAAGAAAGGTCTTGGTCTATAGATGAGCCATCAAAAGAGGAACGAGATAAATTCCTTTGGGGCTCTGCCCCAGAAGCCTTTAAAGTTGTCTCTTCAGATTTGTTTACATTACGACCATGTGCATAATTGAGCGGAGCGAGCGAAGCTCTTATACGTCGACTCTTATGCATTTCGTAATACGCAAACTCCTCCTAGACGGATGAATCAATCGTTTTCAAATTTTGCATGGTGATAGAGACCATATCGGTGAGTGCCAACATCTATATGGCGTTAAAAAAGTCTCTCAGGAATCCGCCCCACTGGGTCTCAAAGTTTCAATGTAATCCTTATGGAAGCAGTATTTGACACATAAACAAAAACATATGATCAGCTGTTGACTTTTGAATGCAGTAGAAAAGAAATAGCTGATAGCATTAATCCACAGATATTAGAACAGAAACGGTATGGATCATAATATAATCAAATGACGACACTAGCTTGAGGTCCGTGACGTAGGAAGTGGTGAAGGAAGTAGTAAAGGAGAGCAGTCTGGAGTGTGGAAACTGTTTATGACGATTAGATTTAGGTATCTGCATTCCTAAAATTTTATAGGAAGGGAGGAAAACTGGTCCGCGACGTAGGAAGTGGTAAAGGAAGTAGTCAAGGCGAGCTGTCCAGAGTGTGGGGACTGTTTATAACGATTAGATAAAGGTAATATCTAGTATGTTTTATCCATGGTAATATTAAAGGCATTCCTAAAATTCTATTGGAAGGGAGGAAAAGGGGTCCGCGACGTAGGAATTGGTGAAGGAAATAGTCAAGGCGAGCTGTAGGGAGTGTGGACTGTTTATGACGATTATATTAAGGTATCTGCAATCCTAAAATGCTATTAGAAGGGAAGGAAACAGGTTCGCGACGTAGGAAGTGGTGAAGGAAGTAGTAAAGGCGAGCTGTTCGGGATATGGAATCTGTTTATGACCCTTAGATAAAGGTATTTGCAATCCTAAAATGCTATGGGAAGGGTGGAAAACAGGTCCGCGACGTAGGAAGTGATGAATGAAGTAGTCAAGGCGAGCTGTCCGGAGTGTGAAAACTGTTTATGACGATTAGATTAAGGTACCTGCAATCCTAAAATGCTATGGGAAGGGTGGAAACAGGTCCGCGACGTAGGAAGTGATGAATGAAGTAGTCAAGGCGAGCTGTCCGGAGTGTGTAAACTGTTTAAGGCGATTAGATTAAGGTATTTGCAATCCTAAAATGCTATGGGAAGGGTGGAAAACAGGTCCGCGCCATAGGAAGTGATGAATAAAGTAGTCAAGGCGAGCTGTCCGGAGTGTGGAAACTGTTTATGACGATTAGATTAAGGTATCTACAAACTTAAAATGCTATGAGAAGGTAGAAAACAGGTCCGTGACGTAGGAAGTGGTGAAGGAAGTAGTAAAGGCGAGTTGTCTGGAGTGTTGGATCTGTTTATGACCAATAGCTTAAGGTATCTACAAACCTAAAATGCTATGGGAAGGGAGGAAAACAGGTCCACGACGTATGAAGTGGTGAAGGAAGTAGTCAAGGCGAGCTGTCCGGAGTGTGGAAACTGTTTATGACGATTAGATAAAGGTAATATTAAAGGCATTCCTAAAATTCTATGGAAATGGAGGAAAAGGGGTCCGAGACGTAGGAATTGGTGAAGGAAGTAGTAAGACGAGCTGTTCGGGGTATGGAATCTGTTTATAACCATTAGATTAAGGTATTTTTAAACCTAAAATGCTATGGGAAGGGAGGAAAAGGGGTCTGCGACGAGGAAGTGGTGAAGGAAGTAGTCAAGGCAAGCTGTCCGGAGTGTGGAAACTGTTTATGACCATTAGATTAAGGTATCTGCAATCCTAAAATGCTATGGAAAGGGAGGGAAACAGGTCCGTGACGTAGGAGGTGGTAAAGGAAGCAGTAAATGTGAGCTGTCCGGAGTGAGGGAACTGTTTATGCCGATTAGATTAAGGTATATGCAATCCTAAAATGCTATGGAAAGGGAGGGAATCAGGTCGGTGACGTAGGAAGTTGCGAAGGAAGTAGTAAAGGAAATGTTGTTCAGAGTGTGGGATATGTTTTTAACCAATAGATTAAGGTATTTGCAATCCAATAATGCTAAGGGTAGGGAGGGAAACAGGTCCGAGACGTAGTAAGTGGTGAAGGAAGTAGTCAAGGCGAGCTATTCGGAGTGTGGGAACTGTTTATGACGATTAGATTAAGGTATCTACAATCTTAAAATTCTATGGGAATAGAAAGAAACAGGCCCGCGACGTAAGAAGAGGTGAAGGAAGTAGTAAGGTGAGCAGTGTGGAGTGTGGGAACTGGGAACCCTTTGTAGCAGTTAGATTAACTTATCTGCAATGCTGAAATGCTATGAGAAGGGATGGAAGCATGCCCACGACATAGAAAATGGTGAAAGAAGTAGTAAAGGATAGCGGTGTGAAGTGTGGGCAATGTTTGTGGCAATTATATTAACGTATCTAAAATACTAAAATGATATGGAAAGTGATGAAAACAGGTCCACGATGTAGGAAGTAGCTTAGGAAGTAGTAAAGTATGAGCATAATGTGAGAACCGTCTGTGGCAGTTAGATTAATGTATCTTCAATCCTAAAATGCTAAGAGAAGAGAAGGAAACAGGCCCTACGACGTAGGAAGTGGTGAAGGAAGTTTTAAAGGCTGGCAGTGGAGAGTGGGGGAACCGTTTGAGCAGTTAGATAAATGTATCTAATACCATTATATAGTCAATATACCAATATATAGTCAATTCTAATACTTAAATGCTACGAGAAGGGAAGGAAACAGGTCTATGGCGTAGGAAATGGTGAAGGAAGTAGTAAGGCTTGCAGTGCAGAGTATGGGAACTGCCTTTGGCAATTACATTAATGTATCTGCAATCCTAAAATGCTATGGGAAGAGAGGGAAACAGGTCCACGACGTAGGGGGTGATGAAGGAAGTAGTAAAGGTGAGCAGTGTTAAGTGTGGGAATGGATTAATGTATGTATCTGCAATGCTAAAATGCTATGGGAAGAGACTGTAGACTGTAGGTTAAAATGATTACACAAATCGATACATATTTCGATACATGCAATCGTTTACAATAGAAATTTACAACTGAGTTGTCAACAACTGATGTTTACTCCACAGAGGCTAAAACGATCTTTACTCCCTGAAGAGTAAAAATGCTACTTTAGACCCCCAACGCATGCATTAAAAACGACTGTTTTTACTGCAGTATGACAAAAACAATATAGTATGAACCCCTGATGACTCCGCTCAATTTTGTGGATGCCTCTGCAAACGCCACCTAGTTATATACTACTTTTTAATGCAACAGATGTTAATATTTAACTTGTGATTTATTGAATTTGTCAAAATGAAGTAGAGTATTTGCAATGGGTTTTTCTGATTTTAAAATGTATTTTCTTCTGCATCGTGTCATGTTTTGCAATATAATGTTCTATTACCAAATCAGTGGAAAATCCTAATATCACAGTAACTCTTAAAATTATTTCTTTTGGAGTTAACTTATATCTATTGTATGGGTTGGTTTCTGCCTTTTTTACCACTTTTTGGAGATTGTACGTAGGTGATATTCGTTGGCATATTGCATCTGTAGATGAAACTTGTGTTGGTGTAATTATTAGAATGGAAAAGAGCGAGAAATCCTGGACAATTTGATATAGGCTAAAAATAAAACTGAATTAACACTGTTCTACATTTCTTGAGCAATCATTGAAATAACCGATTTGCAAACAATGGAAACATAGAAAAAGTCATAGAAAACAACAAAGTAGAAGAAATAGAAATAATGTTTTTTTTTTCATTTATAATCGTTATGTGTTGGTGTAATTATTAGAATGGAAAAGAGCGAGAAATCCTGGACAATTTGATATAGGCTAAAAATAAAACTGAATTAACACTGTTCTACATTTCTTGAGCAATCATTGAAATAACCGATTTGCAAACAATGGAAACATAGAAAAAGTCATAGAAAACAACAAAGTAGAAGAAATAGAAATAATGTTTTTTTTCATTTATAATCGTTATCATAGACAACCTAATGCGGCTATGAGAGGGAAAATTTTGTAGAAAACACTAAAAAAACAAGGTCAGCTTTTTTAAAAAAGATCAGATATTTACAAAAGATTTTGATTATATCTAACTGTTGTGTAGATTGTGAGTATTTCCATAATCTTTGAGTCGCCTGTAATGCTTCGCAATTGCTCGAATTCGAGCAACAGGTACACTAGTTACTGCTATTTATTTTTAAATTCAACAAAACGCATTGGGTACATTTACTGATTTTGTTGGAATTAAATATTTATTACTTTAATTTACAATATAAAAAATCAAGAAAGCCTGGACACCTCCTATATAATGAAGAACACCTACAATATAAAGATTCCCACAAACAATGAACAAGAATGTTAGCCGAAATGTTACTATTTTGTAGGAAACACGGACTTAACTTTATGATGATTGGCAAAGTAAAACACTCTAAGGCTAAATTAAACTGGTGCAACAAGGACATTAAATATATGTTTTAATAAAAGTCAAGTGATTTGAGAATAATATGCCTACATCCAAGAAACCTTAATAAAACTTTCATTGAAGGATTTGCATTATTCACATTTAAGGGAAACAAAAAAACCATCTTAAGAACATTAGGCCTTTCAATTCTTCATTTTTTCAGGTAAATATAACTATTAAGTATACACGTATATAATTGAGTATACGTAACTAGCCAAATTATTGCCAATTGAAGCAAATAAAATAATTGTGATAGAGAGGTTAAGCAGAAAATCAAGCAGTTCTTAAGTAATGTAAACAAAATGTTATCGTTATAAAAAAATGACTGAAGTTTGTAAACGTACTGGCGACAACGGGTAGTACTAAGCAGACTACATTATCATTGACGAAGCTCAACATGGACAACCTAATGCGGCTATAAGTGGGAAATATTTGTAGAATACACTAAAAAACTAGATCAGCTTTTGAAAAATGATAAAATATTTACAAGAAATGGTGATTATGTGGAACTGTTAGGTACGTAATCTATGAGTTGAGTCTTTTAAACTCATCAGAAATTATGACTTTTATTAGTTTTTAAATAAGTTTTTTGTTTTTAAATAACTACTTTACTTCTTTGCAATTGCTCGATTTTGAGCAACATGTACACTAGTTGAGATAATGGGGTGTTTTTCACGTAAAGAACAAATTATTGCAGCAATGAAAAATTCTAACTAGCCAATTAGGGTTTTTACCCTTTTTAACACATAAAATAGCTACCCATTCAACCGTAAATGATGATCTAATAACAAAATATCAAAGAGACAATTTTATTATAATTAGAGATTTGCCAGAATCATATTTTCAGCCATACCAAACTAAAGGTAGTATTGTGATCTCCTGCAGCTGTGGAGACATCATAGTCGACTTTTGGGATCACTGCAAAATCCTGAATATCTTGCTCAATCACGGAAACATTTTGCGATTGTCTCCCGATTGGTCACGGTAACGTTATGAATGACTCCCGCAATCGTGGCAAAATCACCAATAAATAACTCCTACACTCAGATGGACATTATCGTCGTCTTCTGCAATGGCGGAAAAATTCTTATAATCTCCCGCAGTCATGTAGGTATCATCTTCGTCTCCCCCGAACACGGTATAATCATGAACATCTCTCACAGTTATGTGAACATTTTCATGGTCTAAGGCAATTGCAAAAAAATTATGGTTATCTCTTACAGTCGTGTCAAATCATGAATATCTCCCATGGTCATGTGGACATTATCATCGTCTCCAGCTATTGCCACAAATTTCTGATCATATCCCGCGACCGTGTACAAATGGTCATTATCGTCTTCGCGGTCAGGTTAATGTTATCATCGTGCGGCCGTGTACACGTTATCATTGTCTTCGCGGTCTTGTAGATGTTATCATTATCTTACACGATCACAACATTCTGGTTATCTCTCGGGGTAGGTAGGCATCATCATTAACTCCCGTGGTCACAAAAATGTCATCGTCGTCTTACATGATCGCGGCCAACTCATTCACATTCTTCGATCGTGGGCAAAATTCTGTTTATTTCCCAAGGCCGTTTAGACATCATCATCAACTCCCGCGGTCACGGAAACATCATCATCTAGCGCGATTGCGGCAAAATCAAAAACATTTTCTGCAGCCGTTTACACATCATCATTGTCTTGTGCGATCAATGCAAAATTATGAGTATTTTATTAGATTGTACATGGTCCATAAAACTCCCGACTGTGCCAACAAAATTAAGACTAAATTCCGCCTTTTTAAGATCATTTCAAACTTTCACTACTAATTCCCGATTTTCCTGACTACTAGACACCCTGACAATGACTAAAACTCGCCGTACTAACACATAGTGATTGCACTTGATAATTTAAAGTGTTCTCATCTAGTTTTAGTAAATATTAAACAAATAGTCAAATGTTTTGAAATGACACAGGTTTTTCAACATACAAAGACTATCCTTATTTTCTATGCTGTGTAACTACTGGAGTCAATATATATTGTTGTTTATCAGGAATGGTAAAATAAATTATACTCACTTTCCAACTTGTCTCCCCGCTGCCTTGCTTCTGTAACTTTTGCTTGAATGTGTGTCATTTGAGGCATATTATTATTCAATATTGCAATATTTCTTTGGGACGCAATGACTATGGGAAACAGCATTAACCTGATTAGTATAGTACCTGAAAAATCATATTTACTTTAGACAGGCGCTCAAGGTAAATTTGGTAAGTATAGAAGTAAAGAAAGATTATTAGTTTGATTTTCTGAAAAATCAGAAGCTTATTGATTAAAACTGCACCTACCACCTACCTGTCCTTAATCATTGAGCCAAAAGATAAAAATGTTAATACAAGAATATTTTACCTTGTATATTCTTAATCTTTGAGTCATTATGTAAGTCAGATTTGGTTTTAACTTTAGTTTTTAATAGTTTTGACAAAAACTAAACTAAACCGTGGTTATAATAGTGCTTGTTTTCAAAACTGAGTCGTTGATTTGTCCAAGCGTCCAGATGCAATTTTTCATTGGGCTATCAATTAATGGTGCTATCATAATATAAACTCAATGTTATATAGTAACAAGACCAGGGTTTGGACCATTTCCTTACAAACAAATTCCAATAAAATTCCAATACATGAAACTAAACACCAATTGAGATAAGGAATAAATTATACCTTTAAATAACTTTGTAGCATCAGATAATACCTTTTGCAGCAAAATTTAAAACTTAGCGTGATTCCTGTTGATTTATTGATTATTTATTTGAACAGGTCCATATTAATCTGGGTTATTAAGAGTATTATTGTAACATGATAATGGCCCTTACAATCTCTGAAAGCATACAAACCACATTACCAGCAACGACGGCTTGCCACCAAGGTAGTCCTAAGTCTACATGAAAATACTCTAAACAAGTCTGGACCATCCCAGGAGGGGTCCATCCGCCAAGCCCAAGCTCCGAAAATGGAGTCTCATGTCCATAGCCCTGCAAAAATGCAGACAATAGTTATTTAGAAAACCACAACATATTACAACAGTGTTCCTAATGACTTGTTGCAAAAGCCAGAAAAATAGGTTTGCAGCAAATTAAGAAAATAGTTGTTGGATGGAAATGTACTTAGTCGTCAGTAAGCTAAACCCTTATCCCAACTGATGTCTTCCTTGTTTCTGATCCAATTCTACCTAAGTACTGTACAGCAGTTTCGAGTTTCTAACTTTTACATGTAGGCTACCTATACTTTTCAATGGCAACTGTAGCGTATATAATACCTAATCTTAATAAAACTTTTAACAAAAGTAAAAATTTTGGACAAGTATCCACAATAAGTAATATGTTTTTAATCATTTTAAAACTAAATAATTATAAACTTTAACGATAATATAATAAGTAGGCCTAATTTAAAACAGTTAAACAAGATTTAAAAAGATTAGTTTAGATTTTAAAACTCTAAAACTAAGTTAGTTACCTACATATTATTTATATTTCAGTTGGTAATTCATTAAAAAATATTGGATTAAAAAACTCTTTAACTCGTTTTGAAATTTGTTTGTGGTCATAGGGGGTCATTTATACGTAATTGTATCCACGGTCATTTTTTATTTTGAACTCATGTAAGAAATAGTATTTAGTACTCAAACATCATAATCAATCCACAGGTAATGAATCTACCTTAACTATTTATATCCTAGCAGATGGATTTCTGACCAAAAAGTGGAATCAAGCTTCACCTGTTTACATCCGAGTTATAACTTACACCCATTAGCCTAGTTGGGTTTAACAATAGTTGAAAACTTCTTTTATTTAAAAATAAACACAATGATAAATAAGTATTTTATGAAGAAGTTTGTATTGTTACCTCAAGCATAGAAACTGGACTGTTCACAGCTGGCGGATCTGGAAGAGAGTCTAATGCACTGACATAACCAGACTCCGAAGAAAGTTCTCCTTGCAGCTTGTGTACAAAGTGAAAGACAACTCAATAAACATTATTAAGAAAACAGAAACAAAATGAGAAGGACAAATTTTGCAAATTGATTTCCAAAATCCAATGAAATATTAAATACCTTTGGAGAACTGGCTGCTTCAAACGCAACATTTCCGACGTCTAATGTTCCATGATCCGATGTTGAAGAAGCCGGATCACACCAGATCTAATAAAATGAAGAATTTGTATAAACTGGTCACCAGTACACAAAACACCTAAGACTGTGTAAAACCGAGCCACAACTCACAACACCGAGAGAAAGTTAAGCTACCTCCATCGCAGTCTTGTAGATATCTGGTCCTGTTTCAGAAGATTCAACTGTTGTTACAGAGGAAGATTTGGAAGGACGAGCCACTGCTAGATCTTCCTCCGCTGGGAAACTTGAAAACACCTGAACAGTAGGAAAATTACAGATCACAGTGACCTGATTATGTGTCACTCTCAGAACTAGAGAACCTCTAAAACCTGAGGAACTACAGATATGATTGTGAATTTATTTCCAGCAGGCAAAAACAATTAATTTGTATAACGAAACTTGGTCGTTCAACAAGGAATGGCCTAACTTATCAAACATCACATGTAGGAAAAGTGATGTAAATGTAATCAAATTTTGTAAACTCAATACATTTCATTGATCATAACTATCATCAATCATCATTGAATCATAATTACTCAGAGTTAAATTATCAGAAGGCAACACTACTCGGATTGTAACATATTTGATAATGATTACCGCACTTAATTACCGCTATGGGCTAAGTTGGGAAAATTTGGAAAAGTTTAGAATCTAACATAGTATAAACATAAACCACTCACATTTAAGTCTATTAAAGGAAGGTACGACTGTAATCTGCATAGAACTGTCTGTGTTTAAAGGTGATTTGTTTTGAAACACAGAATAGTTAACAGCTCAATAACTAAACATTTCTCAAACATTTTTATTGAAAACGAATAAGAATAAAAACAACTAACTTATCACCACCGTGCATGTGAAGTACCTGTAATCTAAAAAAGGAAGGGTCTCAACAAAATATAAAACAATACAGCTAACAAGACTACCAAAAAGAGCAAGACATGCAGTTTGAAAAAGAACTTGAACAAAAAAGAAACAATTGAAAGGAGCTGAAAATGAAAGTGAAGTCAACGGAAATTGCTAACATTGAAGAATCAAAATTCATCCTCCATACCTCCATAGCGACCCTGTAGACTTCTGGAAGTGTATTTGAGACAGAATCATAGCTATTCTCTATTGATGAGGAGTCAGTTGTAAATCTGCTAGACTGAGAGGTTAACAGCTCCAATTAGTCTCAAAGAACAGCACATTAACACATTATAACCCTTTCAAATAATAATTCAGCCAAGCAAGATAAGTCTAATTTCAACTTCTAATCAAAAAAAGTTTACAAAAGCCATTTGTTTACTTATTAGTTAATAAGATTATTACGTTTGGTAACTCAACCCATTATTTTTGGTTAGACCAACACTCTCTTTTGAAGTTTTGTAATTGTATTCCCAAGGGGGTCCATGAAGGCTAACAACTATCTTCGATTTTCCGGCCATAAGAACAATATTAATTTTGTTAATTTCAAACAGCTGCTGAAGAGTTATTAACCATCTCAAAATATTTTTCAAATAGGTACACCTACCAAAGTGGGTAGGAATTTAAATATCTAATGAACTGTGAGATTATAAAATTTTCTTCCAACTTTAGTAATTGTTTTATGAGTTATAAGGTCTAGGCTCCAAAGACTCTTAATCCCAAAAGTGTTAGATTGTACTGTCTCAAGATGTTTTTTATTAAAAATGTAATAGGTTACAATAGGAGGGTAAAATCGGTCCATGGTTTTGTTAGAAGTTAGTAGTTTAGGCCAACCGTATGGTTAGTTTAAACAATACACTACGTAACTTAAATATAACTAACTTATGCACCTGAACAGAACTCGTTATGTCTGAAGGGGCTGACGATGTGACAGCAGTGGGAGGTTCTGGAATCGGGTCCAATTCTGCTAACCTCTCATTTGATTTTTCTGTCACCTTTGAGCTGGTTGTGCTTTCATGTCTCGCTTGCAAAATAGAACCAAAGGAACTTGATACGTAACCATTTAAAAGTCTAACTTCATTTGTTCTTGAAGGGAGTTTTAAGTTTCGAAGACAGCAAACATGTAGATGGGCTGCACTGTCAACCTGAAAAAGAAAATGCACAAGAATATATTATTAAAATGATATGTGTTGTGACGTAATTTTCCTGGCGGACGACAAGTGGGAAATTACGCCACCGGTAATAAAACGAGGATCCCAGGATTCGCCCTAGTCTGGTCGCGGGGAGTTTCCCAGGAGTCGATAGTGATTCGGATAGCCTAAGTTTGATAGCCCTGGTTGTCAGAGCTCGAGACGAACGTTGCGGGTTACTAAACACCCAACTAGAACTCACCACTCTAGCCTAGGGCTTGTGGGGAAAATAATAATTTTGACTTGACTCTGTGGGCAAATATCTAAATGATACACTACTAGCTAACTTAACGAATCAATAAGTAAGCTAAGTAGTCACTCCGCTTACCTACGGAGTTAAATCTTCAACCTGTAACAAACAAGGTTAGTACAAGATAGGCCTAACCTAGCCTAACTCCCACAGAGTCCGAATTTACTAAATTATAAGAAAACAAGTTAGCCTAAGTGGTCCAGGTGAGGAACGAACAAAAAAAACGAAACTAAAAAGGTGAAACTGCTCCTTGAGCCAAAAAAACGAAAAACTAAAACTTAAACTTCCTCACGTGTTCAACTTAGACCAACTTCGACAGAACTTGTCCAGCAGAAACCTGTCTGCTGGGACAAACTTCGGGACGCTAAAGGAACTTTGAAACAGATTTAAGAATTAAAAAGTAAGTCCCAAATACGGATTATGAAACGTTAATCGAAATGATCTGTCACCAACTCCGATACTTTAATTAAATGAGTTGGTTAAAGCGTATGACGAGGTCTGCGAATCAGGCCTAGCCTATGAACTTCGACAAAGTTCTGCCGAAACACAAGTGACGGAGAAGTATTCGAAAGAAAAACCTAAGTTGTCCAAGTGTTACGCAACTTACCAAACGAAGTAATAATACTGTGGAACACTTTTTGCGCACTCGATGCACCACGAACTTAAAGTAGGCTAACTTTTAAGCGACGAACCGAAAACAAAAACTCTTCAAATTGAAGACGAACGAACTCGCGAAATGCCGGGAATACGAATGACAACTCTCCTCCACAACTCTTCTTCTTCCCTCACCTTCGTCTCAGAATCGAGACGAAAGTTAAAACGCTTCCTGATTGGTCAGCACAAACAGAGTCAGCTGAGTCCCGTGTCAGCAAAGGCAGGCGTATGACAGCTTTAACATGCTTTATAGCTGCCTCGCTCACAAAGTGGATCAGCTGCTCTTATTCTCTCCCGTAGCCCGCCCTCAGACGCAGTCGAACAACCAAACAACCAAACTGACACCAACGTCGTCTGCTGTCTTGGAATTGGAGGTTAGGTGCGATGTCAGTTTAGCGTCGCGACTAGGGCACAACAACAGCTTACATTCAGCTGTTTAAGTTTCGTGGTTTAGCCGTTATTTTACCCCCTACACATTTGACCCGTTACACCCCCTCCACACTTCGGAACGAAAAAAAAGAAAAACGAGAAAAAGAAAAAAAGCTGTTGAGCTTTCCTGCAGGTGACACATCATCAGTAGGATCGTGGGCAAGAAAAGTTGACAGAAGCTGATGCCGGACCCCGTTAGTCCGGCGGCTCCAGGGTGTTGACGACGAAAAGCGAACGAAGCCGGGTTGCCTCAGAGGTCTAAACAAAAACGAATCGGGGCGAAAAGTAACCAAAGGTGAAGAGTAGGCGTGGGGTTTACGAGGGTAGGGTAGTACGGCAGGCTCGGAGTCTCGGACGCGCGGTTAAGAGCTGCTCACGATGATACGTCACCCCCCGGACGAGGGTTATCTATGGCTGCTTGTCGGCAGCTTGACGTGGCCGAAAGGACTGATGAACAAACGGATCGCAATACGTTGCTGCGGTTGCGGGATCCTTGCATATTAGTCACGTGCACAGAAAGGTTTTAAGTCTTTCACGTGCACGACGTGTACCGCAGCAGAATCCTCGTCTCGTACCTCGTAGAGATTAGCACCTCGACGACCGACCACAATGCAGGGGCCATGATATTTTGGTGCTAATTTCCCTACGATGGCGTCCGCAGCGGAAGACAGGATGTGAAGTCTTCTCATCACCTGCGCGCCAACTTCGTGAGTCACCTCCCTACGACGGAGGTTATAATATGTCGATTGCCTCTCGTAGGCAGCCTTGAGGTTCTTGTGTGTCTGCACGATCAGACGCTGAAACTCATCCAGTCGTTTGCGATGGGTCTCACTTAACGAGGGACCTTGGGGAGTTTCAGACACCTCAAGCGAAAGGCCACGGACGGCACAGGGAGGCTTCAGTTCACGTCCGAAACACAGCATCGCGGGAGTGAATCCAGTAGAGTCGTGGACAGCTGTGTTAAGGGCGTACTGAAACTCCACTAGGTGGTTGTCCCAAGACCTATGGTTGCCTTTCACGAACTGCGCAATCATAGTCTTCACCACCCGGTTCTGCCTCTCGACTGGGTTCGACTGCGGGCTGTAGGGGGCCGTTGTCTGTAGCGTGATGCCCCACTCAGCAGCCAGTTCTCGAACCAGTTTACCGACGAACTGAGTGCCGTTGTCCGTAATCAACACATCCGGAGCTCCATGTCGAAGTAGGATAGCCTTCAGCTTTGTCACCACATTCTTTGCGGTTGCAGACGCAATGGAGGCGAGTTCCGTCCATTTGCTGAAGGTATCCTGCACCACGAGCAGAAATCGCTGACCCCGTTGTGATCTAGGCAATGGGCCTACCAGGTCAGCAGACACTGCGTACCACGGTCCTTGGGGTTGTCGGAAGTACATTTTCCCAGCTGGTTTCGTTTGGGGTACTTTATAGGCCTGGCATTGGGCGCAAGACCGTACATAGGCCTTCACCTCACGACGCCAGTTAGGCCAAAAGTACTCCCCACCAACTCGGGCTAACGTTTTCTTCACCCCAAGATGTCCTGCCGTAGCCGTGTCGTGGTTTTCGTGCAGCACCACGGATACTTGGTCGCTTGGCACACACACCCTCCATGTTGTAGGTCGATCCTTCCTCGAGACTGCACGGTACAGCTTACCGTCGCGAAGCTGGTATCTCGAGTATCGCCCAGGGTGTTCACTGACCAGATTGCAAAGGCGGTCATACCAAGCACTGTGGCTGCCCGGCGGGTTACCATCGTTGTCCACGTAGGAAGATGGGTCGTCAGTCTCCTGCTGCGTCGGACCAGGAGCTTCGTGATCGATAACGTCACCCGCCGGATCATCACCGAGTGAAGGTTCGTCACCTTCCACATCGGTTAGGCGTCGTAACCGCAACTGTTCCCTTGCAGCGCGTCTGGTTAAAACTCCGACCTCAAACGTAGGTTGATCGGGTTCACCAGACGGGTTGGGCACTTCAGGGACCGGCTGACGAGACAGGGCGTCTGCCACTCTGTTCGATGTCCCCTTGCGGTACCTTATCTCGAAGTCGAATTGCTGTAACTCCATTACCCACCGAGCCAGGCGCCCACTAGGCTCACTGAGCTTAAGCAGCCATTTTAGGGCGACATGGTCGGTTATTGCAATGAAGTGGTAGCCTTCGAGATAAGCCTTGAATTTCCGAACAGCCCACACGAGAGCGAGACACTCCTTCTCGGTAGTCGTGTAGTTCTGTTCGGCCTCAGAGAGTAGCCTGCTGGCATACGCAACAACCACTTCTCGGTCGTTTACACTCTGAGTTAGCGCTGCTCCCAGGCCATAATTCGAGGCGTCGACCTGGAGCACGAAGGGTTGGCTGAAGTCGGGACAGGCGAGAATCGGGGCCGTCACCAAGGCGTGCTTCAGAGCTTCGAATGCCTTAGTTTGTTCGGGCCCCCAGAGCCACTTGGCGTTCTTCTTCAGCAAACCTCGAAGTGGTATGGTTACCGAAGCGAACTTCTCGACGAATCGCCGATACCACGACGCAAGGCCTAGGAAACTGCGAAGTCCCTTGACGTTCGTGGGTGCGGGGAAATCCTGAATGGCGCGGACCTTCTCAGGATCCGTGGCGATACCATCCTGGCTCACGATGTGTCCCAGATACTTCAGCTCCCTACGGGCGAAATGACACTTCTCGGGGTTTAAACGAAGGCCCGCCTCGCGTAGGCGGCGAAAAACAACCCCCAGAAGTTCTAGATGCTCCTCGAAAGACGTCGACACTACCACAAGGTCATCAAGGTAAGCGAAGACCTTCGGCTCCAGCTCAGGCCCGATGACTCTATCCAGAAGGCGCTGGAAGGTGGCACCGGCCGAGTGTAGGCCAAACGGCCTGACCTTGAACTGAAAAAGGCCTAGGCCGGGCACAGTGAAGGCGGTCACGGGGCGACTGTCGACGGCCAATGGCACTTGCCAGTAGCCTTGCTTCAGGTCCAAGGTACTAATAAACTTGGCCTGCCGGAGCTTCTCAAGGATGGCGTTAATCCTAGGCAGAGGATAGGCGTCCTTGATCGAGGAGTCGTTCACCCTGCGCATGTCAATGCAAAAGCGGTATTTCCCAGTCGACTTCCGGATCAACACGATCGGAGAGCTCCATGGACTCTCGGATGGTTCGATTACATCATCCTTCAGCATGGCAGCTACTTCATCGTTGATGACCGCTTGCATTGCAGGGTTACGAGGGTAGTGGCGCTGTTTGATCGGGACAGCGTTTGGTTTGAGCCGGATGACATGCTCAGTCAACGCCGTGGGTCCCACAACAGCATCGAAGAGAGGAAGTTCTTTCTCGAGAAAATTCTGGAGATGTCGTTCTTCCGTTGACGTCAGCGGTTCCAGTGTGCCCGTCGCACAAGGAAGAGTCGTGGTCGTGTCGAAAGTGCCATCGTGGTTGACGTTTATTCGTATGAGGTTAAGGTTTCGAATACACCTCATACCCAATACGACGTCCGTGGTGAGCCCAGGCACAAAATAGGCTCCGAGTATGAGGTTTTCACCTAAGATCTGGGCCGGGATGTGGTACTTCGTCTCAATCCGACAACGTGTACCATCAGCCATCCTCAGGTCCGCCGAAGATATCTCAGGTTTTACCCCACACTCGTCGAAGTGACGAACAACCTCATCCCCGATGAGGTTTACAACTGCTCCAGTATCCAACAGAGCTTGGAATCTCTTTCCCAGGAGCAAGGTGTCGATAAAAGGTCGGATGTCGGTTGACTCAGATGATTTTCCAGCCGACACGTACGAGGTGCTCACGTAATTGAGCTCGGTAGAGGTCGTAGGCGGCTGCGCTGCGGGCTCACGTGACCTCACTATGCCCGAACCCGATTCAGTGAAGGCCGTTATGTACTGGAGCCATGAGCTCCATTCTTCGGAGGTAGTGCAGCCACGGGACGTGGGCTCAGGCGACCTCCTGCGGCCTGAGTCCGTCTGGCGTTTCCCGCGCGACAACCGCAGCTCGTAGTGGCTACTCCGACTTGTTTGCAGTAGTAGCACCGCAACACCTTCGGTCGATCGCAATCTCGGAAGACATGCCCACGTGCATCACAATTCCAGCAGACTGGAGGGTTGCGGTTACTCGATGGTCGGGATGGGCTCGTAGACGGTAGGTCCCGGTTTCTATTGTTAGGAACGGTGGCTGTCGTATGCTTTGGCTGGTTACCCCCACTCCTTGCAGGGTAATCACCAATGCGGCTGGTCTTTGGCGAGGTAGGTTGCGGTTTACGGTCAGGCAACGGATATTCCATCACCGCAACATCGACGAAACGGTCTGTTCGACGCCTGGGCGTGTAGGCAGTCTCAGGCACCAATGCTTGAGCGACTGAAGGGGGAGGGCGGAACAGCTTGCGCTCCCGTAGCAGCTCCTCGTATTCATCAGCTCGCTCGATGAGGTCGGGTAGCGTGACAAAGTCATGACGTCGTATCATGAACTTGTATTCCGGCCTCATGTTCAAGTACACCAGGTCGATGGTTTCCTGGTTAGAGAACTGTCCGCTCCGTCGGATCAGGGTTGTCAGAGCAATCACAAAATCTTTAAATGACTCTGTTTCACCCTGAGTGCGCTTCCGTATCTCGTCATCCAAGTGTCGATGATAGCCTGCAGGGAAGAACTGGACCTCGAATGCCCGCCTAAAGTCGTGGAAGGAACGCCACATCATTTTGTTGTTCCTGTACCAGAGGAGAGCTTGGCCATGTAGAAGCGAAGGCAAAGCCTTCAAAACGTCCTCTGGCGACAGAGAGTAGGCCTCGCGCAGCTCCTCTAGACGCTCCAGAAACGAAACCGCATCTCGTCTGCCGTCGAAGCGCAAGTTCCACTTCCGGACCTTGTCACAGAGGGCGGACGACGTTTTAGCAACGTCATCAGGTCGGTCATCACTCCGTAGGACATACGAAGACCGGACACCTCCATATCCATCCCTTGGCCGAGACGGGACTGTGTATCGGGAGGTTAGCGGGTCGATCCCGTGGACTGGAAGCTCGGCGTAGTCCTCCTCACGTCGTGAGCCCCGCTGTTCGAGGTTCAACACCTCGGCTAACGTGTGCTCTAGGCTGCGCATGTCAGCATTGGGCGATAGGCCGAGCATCTGCCGCATGCGGTCCAAAGTGTGACGTACCGGATCGGCATCAGAATTTTCCGGGAGCGAAGACCTCGGAGCGAAGTCGAAGGCATGTCGAGCGTCAGTCAAGTTCTCTAGTCCTGCGAGTGAGGGTTCATGTGATGCCGAGGTGACCGCAGCAGGTGGGCTCTGACGTTGGAACGTAGCCCTCGGTAGGCCTACTAGGCCATAGGTACCAGGTGGTCTCCAAGCAGTAGGTTGATGCGTTGACCCCGTTCGGCAGTCGAAAGGCGATTGGTGTAGAGTAGGCTCATGCATTGAAGTCCGGGCCTGGTTATCTAACACCTGGCCAGTCGTGAACACCTCCTCCTGGGAGGTTGGAGAAGACGATGTACCAGCGTTGTCTCGCCAGTACGTGCAGAGACGTTTGCGCAGTTCCGCCACTGTACCATGGGACGGCAAATGGTGTCGCGCCGTCTCCACCATCAACTGTTGCTTGGACAGCTCGTGTATCCAGCCAACACGAGGATCTTCCGTGGGTTGGAGCGGAGCGGTATAGCCGGTTGAGGTCACCGGTCGTGTGTACACCGTTGACGTGGTAGTAACCGTCGATGCGCACGAGCAGGTCGGGATAACAGAAGGCGTAGTCACCACTGCACCAGCCGTGGTTAAAACTCCTGGCGTCGAGACTTCAGGGAGTGAGTTAGGCATAGCTGCAAAGTATTAGTGCACAACAAAACAAACAAATGGCAACAACAATTTAAAAAGGCTGAAATTGCTTAACAATTATGAAAAATCCACAATAGGCCTCTTTAAATTCAGGCCTAACGTTAAACAGCACTAAGTAAGTCCAAACAAAACAACTTTAAAAAAAAAAAATTTTTTTTTTTTTACCAGCCTAAGTCCCAACTAGGTACTCAAAACCCAGAAAATTTGTTAAAATAGGACCAAGTCCAAACTGCTCCAAAATCCAATAATAAAAGGCTAAAATGCAATAGGCTACTGTAAAGTAAACGTTTTACCTAAAATAAATAGGCTATCACACAAATAGGCTAAAATATTTAACGCTAAACACCAATAGGCCTAGGCTAGCAATAGGCTACAATGACGAAACCAGAAAATACGTAGGCCTAAGCTACCTAATAAACTAGAAATGCTAGGCTAGAACGTTAACGTAGAATAAAGAATAACAGTAGGCCTAGGCGAATACTTGAAAGGCTAGAGCGGTTAACGTAGGCTAAAATCTCACAACTCTCCGTCAGCTGCTACAGCGATCTTAGCTTGAGCTCACCAAGTACTATCAGACTATCCAGTCACTGGTCCAACTGTTTCGGGCGCCATTTATGTGACGTAATTTTCCTGGCGGACGACAAGTGGGAAATTACGCCACCGGTAATAAAACGAGGATCCCAGGATTCGCCCTAGTCTGGTCGCGGGGAGTTTCCCAGGAGTCGATAGTGATTCGGATAGCCTAAGTTTGATAGCCCTGGTTGTCAGAGCTCGAGACGAACGTTGCGGGTTACTAAACACCCAACTAGAACTCACCACTCTAGCCTAGGGCTTGTGGGGAAAATAATAATTTTGACTTGACTCTGTGGGCAAATATCTAAATGATACACTACTAGCTAACTTAACGAATCAATAAGTAAGCTAAGTAGTCACTCCGCTTACCTACGGAGTTAAATCTTCAACCTGTAACAAACAAGGTTAGTACAAGATAGGCCTAACCTAGCCTAACTCCCACAGAGTCCGAATTTACTAAATTATAAGAAAACAAGTTAGCCTAAGTGGTCCAGGTGAGGAACGAACAAAAAAAACGAAACTAAAAAGGTGAAACTGCTCCTTGAGCCAAAAAAACGAAAAACTAAAACTTAAACTTCCTCACGTGTTCAACTTAGACCAACTTCGACAGAACTTGTCCAGCAGAAACCTGTCTGCTGGGACAAACTTCGGGACGCTAAAGGAACTTTGAAACAGATTTAAGAATTAAAAAGTAAGTCCCAAATACGGATTATGAAACGTTAATCGAAATGATCTGTCACCAACTCCGATACTTTAATTAAATGAGTTGGTTAAAGCGTATGACGAGGTCTGCGAATCAGGCCTAGCCTATGAACTTCGACAAAGTTCTGCCGAAACACAAGTGACGGAGAAGTATTCGAAAGAAAAACCTAAGTTGTCTAAGTGTTACGCAACTTACCAAACGAAGTAATAATACTGTGGAACACTTTTTGCGCACTCGATGCACCACGAACTTAAAGTAGGCTAACTTTTAAGCGACGAACCGAAAACAAAAACTCTTCAAATTGAAGACGAACGAACTCGCGAAATGCCGGGAATACGAATGACAACTCTCCTCCACAACTCTTCTTCTTCCCTCACCTTCGTCTCAGAATCGAGACGAAAGTTAAAACGCTTCCTGATTGGTCAGCACAAACAGAGTCAGCTGAGTCCCGTGTCAGCAAAGGCAGGCGTATGACAGCTTTAACATGCTTTATAGCTGCCTCGCTCACAAAGTGGATCAGCTGCTCTTATTCTCTCCCGTAGCCCGCCCTCAGACGCAGTCGAACAACCAAACAACCAAACTGACACCAACGTCGTCTGCTGTCTTGGAATTGGAGGTTAGGTGCGATGTCAGTTTAGCGTCGCGACTAGGGCACAACAACAGCTTACATTCAGCTGTTTAAGTTTCGTGGTTTAGCCGTTATTTTACCCCCTACACATTTGACCCGTTACAGTGTTATTAACAAATTTATGTAAAATAGGTATAAAACCAGGAATTACTTATTTATATAGTGTTGGAAATTTCTCCAGACGCAACTTCAGTACGTTTGCTGCAGAGAATACATTAACAAGATTAATTTGAACAGCAGACATTTTACAAATAGGCTACCACACAGTAATATTTGGCCTACCTAACATCTTCACAGAAAATTTACTAAATTTAAACCTAATTAAAATTTTACCTAATTTAAGTTTTTAAAAACCTAATTTAAACCTAATTAATTTTAACAAATTTAAGAGGCACAAATGTGTACATACATCCCAATTTTGGTCATGATTAGCTTAGCCTATTTGACTAACGGATAAGTTAAATGAATGACTGAGTCGTTTTGGACTTGGTCTGGTTTACCGTGAGAAATCTTTGAATTTTAACTTAGGGGGAGCTTATATCCAGGGGTATGTTTTAAGACTCACTGACCCCCATAGGCTTAACTTGCAGAGCAAACATTTATTACCAACAACTGTACCGTACATTTTATTTTTTATGTATTTATTACCAACATCATTGTACCGTACGTAATGAACTTTTGGCTACGTCCGTGCATCTCTAAGACGTGACACAAGTTAACTAAATAAATTTTGTAACAAGGCCAACATGGTAGTTTAATACCCTTGAATTTAAATATTTCCGCTCAGATCCATTATAAGATTTACAATAACCTACCTTAAGTAATTAATAGGCTAAATTATAAGTTGCCTACAACAGTGTTAACTTGGCACAGGAGTGGTTCTCCTCATACCTTAGAAAGAGGGAGCAATTCGTTGAGGTCAGAGGTGTTGACAGTTCTGGGTGTGCTCGACCCTTTGTCTCCTCTCGGGACACCGTCACTTGTGGGGTTCCCCAGGGATCTGTCCTCGGACCTGTGCTGTTTCTGATTTATATCAATGAACTGCCTTCAAGTGTTGAGGCTGGAGAGATCTGTCTTTTTGCGGATGACACGTCTTTAACTCTGTCTGGCTCAACTTCCGAGGAATTAGAATTAAAATCTTTTATTGAGGCAAATAACGTAAAGCAGTGGTTTGACTCCAATTTATTAAATCTCAACCCCAACAAAACTGAATTGCTCCGTTTTTCAATCCTAGGCAATCCACAAACAACTATCCTTTTAGACAATGTGGAAATTGAGTCAACAGAAGGCGTCAAGTTCCTTGGTTTAATATTAGACAAACACCTTCGTTTTTATGACCATATCGACAGTGTGTGTACGAGGGTTGGTTCCAGCATCTTTCTTTTAAAACAATTGTCAATTTTTTCTGATCAGAACGTCCTTATGACCCGCCTATTCATGTCATTTTCCCTCATTTAGTATACGCAGTGCCGGCATGGGGATGTGAGAATGGAAGGACCAGATTTCTATTTCGACTTCAAAAGAGAGCAATTCGAACCATCTTTAAAATGAGCTCACGAACTTCATGCAAAGATTTTTTTCAGTCTTCAAATATTTTAACTTTTCCATGCATATGTACATCCTTGAAACACTCTCTTTTCTGAAAAAGAACATTTTTTTCCATTTTTTCAAGTTCCAGATCATGTCCATATTCTTTGCGAAACAATCTTAATCTTCAGATACCAAAACATTCAACCACCTTTTTCAAAAAACATCTTTATTGTAACGGTACAGGCCTACTGCTTTTCAATGCACTGCCAACACATCTAAAAATTGAGTCAAACCCTGTTGTTTTTAAAAAATCACTTCGAAAATTACTGGTGTCCAAGTGTTACTACCGTGTCCGTGATTTTATTGCTGATGGGTAGTTATAGGCATATGGTATGCTTGGTTCATGAATTGATTACATGTAGGCCTAAATATTGTTTATTTTAGTAGTTATTTTATAGTTTATAAGACAATCTTTATTTTTTTAAGTATATTGACTTAGCCAATGCATTCATGTAAATCTGGCCAAATTAAATGACTTAAAATGACTTATGTATCCTACAATAAATTACAACTTCCTAACTTAAGACCTAAATCTTTTGCAATACGGTAGGCATATAACACTTAGCTTAAGTGCATACCATAGCCTAACAACTATTAGGTTAGGTACGGTAGGCCTACACCTAACTTATCTTTTTTACAGTTGTAAAAATTATTCAAAGAAACGGTCCAAACCCTGGTCCATCTTCAATCTTTTTCTTTGATAACTTAACATTGGTAATTATAGACGGTAATTATATCGACCTCCGGACCTCACGCGAAATTAAAATTTTTTTTTTTCAAAATGGTCGAAATTTCACGCTGATTTCAAAAATGATTGTCGTTTTTTGCGGAAACGTCCCGTTTTCCCGGAAAATGAGAAAAACGGGAAAAAATCTTTTTTGCTCAAAACCCATGTTGTGGGTACTCAAATTGTGCGGAATTTCCTCCTGAACAAAAATATGTAATTTTTATTACGATCGAACCACTATTAAGTAAAATATCACCAGAAAAGTGGGCCATATTTAAATAACAAAGGTTAGGTCAGGTTACTTTAGGTTAGGTTAGGTTACTTTAGGTTAGGTTACTTTAGGTTAGGTTAGGTTAGTTTAGTTTAGGTTAGGTTAGTTTAGGTTAGGTTAGGTTAGTTTAGGTTAAGTTTGGTTAGGTTAGGTTAGGTTAGGTTAGGTTAGGTTAAGTTCGGTTAGGTTAGGTTAGGTTAAGTTAGGTTAGGTTAAGTTAGGTTAGGTTAGGTTAGGTTAGGTTAGAATAGTTTATCAATAACATGAGTATTGTAACTATGTAAACTAACCCAACCGAACCTAACCTAACTTAACCTAACCTAACTTAACCTAACCTAACCTAACCAAACTTAACCTAACCTAAACTAACCTAACCTAACCTAACCTAACCTAACCTAAAGTAACCTAAACTAACCTAACCTATAAGGTTAGGTTAGGTTAGAATAGTTTATCAATAACATGAGTATTGTAACTATGTAAACTATCCCAACCAAACCTAACCTAACCTAACCTAACCTAACTTAACCTAACCTAACCTAACCTAACCAAACTTAACCTAACCTAAAGTAACCTGACCTAACCTAACCTAAGTTAAAGTAACCTAACCTAACTTAAAGTAACCTGACCTAACCTTTGTTATTAAAATATGGCCCACTTTTCTGGTGATATTTTACTTAATAGTGGTTCGATCGTAATAAAAATTACATATTCTTGTTCAGGAGGAAATTCCGCACAATTTGAGTACCCACAAACCAAACTTAACCTAACCTAACCTAACAACTTAGGTTAGGTTACTTTAGGTTAGGTTAGGTTACTTTAGGTTAGGTTAAGTTACTTTAGGTTAGGTCAGTTTATCAATAACATGAGTATTGTAACTATGTAAACTAACCTAACCTACCTAACCTAACAACTTCGGCTAGGTTACTTAAGGTTAGGTTAGGTTAGGTTAGATTACTTTAGGTTAGGTTAGGTTAGGTTAGAATAGTTTATCAATAACATGAGTATTGTAACTATGTAAACTAACCCAACCGAACCTAACCTAACCTAACTTAACCTAACCTAACCTAACCTAACTTAACCTAACCTAAACTAACCTAACCTAACCTAACCTAACCTAAAGTAACCTAACCTAACCTAACCTAAAAGGTTAGGTTAGGTTAGAATAGTTTATCAATAACATGAGTATTGTAACTATGTAAACTATCCCAACCGAACCTAACCTAACCTAACTTAACCTAACCTAACTTAACCTAACCTAACCTAACCTAACCAAACTTAACCTAACCTAACCTTACCTAAAGTAACCTAACCTAACCTAAAGTAACCTGACCTAACCTAACCTAAGTTAAAGTAACCTAACCTAACTTAAAGTAACCTGACCTAACCTTTGTTATTAAAATATGGCCCACTTTTCTGGTGATATTTTACTTAATAGTGGTCCGATCGTAATAAAAATTACATATTCTTGTTTAGGAGGAAATTCCGCACAATTTGAGTACCCACAACATGGGTTTTGAGCAAAAAAGATTTTTTCCCGTTTTTCCCATTTTCCGGGAAAACGGGACGTTTCCGCAAAAAACGACAATCATTTTTGAAATTAGCGTGAAATTTCGACCATTTTGAAAAAAAAATTTTTTAATTTCGCGTGAGGTCCGGAGGTCGATATAATTACCATTATAGACCAATGACAAAACGGCATCTGGGTCCATTCAATCTTGCTTGGAATCAAAACTACCCTAAGCATCCAAAACAGCAACCCACAAATTCGAAGACATGCATTATAACCACCCAGCAGCAGCTATTCAGTATTTCCATACGCGGGATTATTATCCCCAAAACAGGACTTTTAGACCATGAGGCATGATAAAAGGGGATGTGGGATAAAGCAGGATATTTGGCTATGGCGTCTATTATAATTTTTTTCTAACTTAGGTACTTAATTTGGGAGAAAACCTAACTCTAATTGGTTAAACTAAGTTACTGTGGCAAAATATAATCGCAATGTTTTAAACAACTACCTATTTAAAAATGATAGGCCTGCGTCAAATAGGCTAGGCCTATGACACTCGGGATTGAACTAAATATCATTAGGATAGAAAAGGATTTCTCAACAAAGTAGGCCTAAGCGGGATTATTTTTTTGGTCGAGTGGATGGATACACTAAGTTACAGCTAGGCCCTACCCAGAGAACTTTTCTTTAGCCTGTTAAGTGCCACTGTTTATGGAAGGCCAATTAGTAGACCTAGCCTATGTTAAGTAGGCATGCCCAAATGTATGCAATGTAGCCTAGGCCTAAATTAATGTGGGCGATTTTTCAGTAACAAGTTATTAGTCAAGTGAATTATTAAAGTAATAAAATCAATAAATGCAACAAAGCAGTCGGCCTAAATGTAGTAAGTTACTTGCAAGCTACCGTCTATGAGAGACTTGGGATTAAATCTAACCAAGTAGGCCTAAAATGAAAAACTAACCTTTAAAAAATGCAGTGAAGGCTTTAAAGTGTGTTTCATCAAAGAAGGTCTGGAAAACATTTTTACTGATAGGTATGATGATCGCAAATGAACTCTTGGCTATGGGTGTTCTTTTTTTTCTTTATGGGTGTTTCTTCTCTTGCACTTTCTTCTAAACTAAACTTGTATTGTCTTCACGTTGAAAGGAAAAATGTTTACATTTACAATAATTATTGTGCCGGTCTAATTCTATCTAATCAAACTAAATTAAAACTAACTATGATATGACTCATTGCTCTGTTCGACTGAATGAATCCATACTGTAAACATAACCATACATAACCTATTTTAATTTAATTATCATCTGGTCTTGGGACCTTGGGTCTCGGTGTTTCGGTCTGGCTGGATGGCTGGATCTAGGATCTGATACGTTTATTTTATTTTTTTTTTATTTCTTCTTATCTTTTATTTTTATATGACACTGTTACTACTATAGTTCGGCCGCTTAGAAAACGACCAAACGACCTCCACCACCATTGGTTTAGCATCAGCGCGCGCGCATTGTGGCGCAGGTCGTTTTCTAAGCGGTCGAACTATAGTCGATTTTTCTAACCACCTGACACGCACATCATAAAAAATACGTCGTAGGAGCATTTCAGTGAATTAATTGTCGAAACTACTAGGGCCCTTTCCCTTTCACACGAGACGAGACCACTCGCCTGGTGGCCCACCACCAACGGTTTTAAATGGGTACTTTCAGAGTCAAACGAAGCCACTACCAGTAAATTATGATTTGACCCAGGCAAAATTGCTTCATAAGCCATTGAAGTGGTATTCGACTCAACAAATGTTACTTTACAACATATTTACTATTTATCCAAAATCCGACTATGGGAAAGTGTCTAAAATAAATTTTAAAATGACGGCAATTTTTCTTAAGAGCCATTTATTTTAAAACACCAATAGTCACATAAATATGGGATATGGCCTTAAAACAATGTAATAAAACGTTGTATGGTTTTATTTGGTTAGTGACGTACTAACAACAGTTGCCAAAAATCAGTCTACAGGAAACAGAACACCCTCAAATGAAGATTAAAAACGGTGGGATATTTGTTTACTTTAGGGGCTTCTAACGAATTTTGGCAAAAAATGTTTTTTTCTCATTATTTGGCCTATTTTGAACACTTTTTACATTTGGCACTTTTGGGGCAAACGCCTATTTCACCCTGAAAATCGCGTTTGAAAATTGCAAAAAGTGATAAAAATTTGCGTGGTTTTTTTACTCTTAATGTGTTTTTACTATTACTTAGCACCTACAGAACTAAATATAATCCAACCTAATTTTATCTAATCTAACCTAACTTAACCTAACCTGACCAACCCTACCTAACCAATGCTTAGGTTAGCATGCCGAAAATAGCGGATTATTAGTTAAACCAAGGTTAGGTTACGTTAGGTTAGGTTAGGTTAGTTAAGGTTAGGTAAGTTAAGGTATGGCCAGTTATTAAGTTATTATTTAAATCAATTAGCCTAAAATCACCTGAATATTTGAAATCTAACCGAACCTAACTTAACATTACGTAAACTAACCTAACTATATTTAAACTTACCTAACCTAATCCTACCTAACCAATGCTTAGGTTAGCAATATGCCGAAAATAGCGGATTTTTAGTTAAACCAAGGTTAGGTTAGTTTAAATATACATCTGCTTATTACTACAATAATAAAAACACATTTAAAGAAAGGCAAGGGGGGGGGAACCTGATTTTCTAAGTAAAAATGGCAATTGCTGTAAAATTTTCACGATTTTCAGGGTGAAATAGGCGTTTGCCCCAAAAGTGCCAAATGTAAAAAGTGTTCAAAATAGGCCAATTTTTTTCAAAATTCGTTATAAGCCCCTGAAGTAAACAAATACCAATGGCGGTTATCCCTAACATTGGACACATTAAAAAATATATCACATGCATTTTATGCATATTTTTTAGATATTCACTTGAGATTACCAGCCGATATTTATTATGTGGTTAGTCCTTTATTTTGACAGGAAACGCATTTTGGCCACCATCTTAGATCTGCCATATTGGATCCGCTATATTGGATATAAATATATCTTTTAAACGTATCGATAGTGTTGTGACACATCATTTATAAATTAGATTTTCACGCTTATTTCAATACTAAAATCCGTTTTTAAATATATTTTTTTCGTTTTGAAGATATATTTAAACAAAAAATCTCCCTCATACATTTCTTATGGACGTTACGTTTGAAATTTTTTTAAGATCATTTTCTTATAGCTCCAGTTTTTACTAACGCTTGCAGTTTGTTCTAGCCTTAAAATATTTGATGACAAAAGTGTTTTCATTTGAGCTATTGATCATTAAAATCGGACGTGTTATAGACGAGCTACAAACCCTAACACAATAGGCTATTAAATTTAACTTTTTAGAAATAAGTTTTTATTAAAATATGTATATCTCGGGTTGATAATATGTCACCAAGTTCTTTCTTGTCTCAAATTACTCAGTGGATGTTTGGCTTTAATTTTATGTATCACTTAATAAAATATGACAAATTTAAAATGAGTCATGAATCTTTATTTAACAGTAAATCATTTCGTTTACAAAATTGATCTTTAGTTTAGGGCATTTATCCCCAATTCTAATAACTCCCAATAAGTAATCCATAGCTAAAACAAAAGTCAATAATGTTAAACTATTTATTTAAGACTGTAAAGATTTTTGGGAGTTATTTAGAATTGGGGATATATGTCTAAAACTGAAGACAAAGTTTGAAAAACAAATAATCTACTAAATAAGGATTCACGACTCAATTAATATTCATCAGATTTTATTAAATGGTTATTAAAATTAAAGCCAAAGATTCACTGAGTAATTTGAGACTAGAATGAACTTGGTGACATATCTACACCTGAGATATACATATTTTAATAAAAACTTATATCTAAAAAAAGTTAAATTCAATATTGTGATCGGGCTCGTAGCTCGTTTCTAAATCATCCGATTTTAATTATCAATAGCTCAAATGTAAACCCTTTTATCACAGAATATTTTAAAGCTAGAACAAACTGCAAGCGTTAGTAAAAACTGGAGATAAAAAAATTTCTTAAAAAATGTTCAAACTACGAAACGTCCATAAAGAAATGTATGGGGGTACGAATTTTTGTTTTGTAGTCCTTTTGCATTGCCTCTTTTGGCATGTTTACTGTTTCCTATAATAGTTATTTTTCACATATTTGTTCAAACGTCTGAGAATAATGTCCTTCTTGGTGAAAAACTCGTACTACCATACAGTATCTGATATACCGCCAACCCTACTAGAGTGATTATTGAAAATGGTCCATTCTTCTTTTATGACCCATTGCGCAACTGTGGGTGTAAACAGAACGAACTGTTATGTCTTGTTTCTTCTTCTGTAGCTTTGTACAAGGCCTATTCATACATACTGACAGATATCACTTTGAATAACCTTTTTCAGGGGAACCCAAGAATGAGAAGTGTGTTTTGAAAGTAAAACCAATCCAAATCTTCATTTGATTTCATCAACTGTCCTTGATACTATAAATAAACCAGTGATTATAGCACAAAATTTGATTCTATCGGTGCAATAAAGTATGTATACACAAAAATACGAATGCAGAAAAAATCTTGGAATTGTTTGCACATTATTCAGGACTTATCTTATAATATCCTTAACACCAGGTAAATGACCATTATGCTAATAAGTCATTTAGTTTTAACAGATTTTCCTTGAAGGAAGAAGCTCTACAGCGGCACAAAAAGATCTACCCTCGGGGCCAATTTATTTTGATGTCCCCAGAGGCCAAAAACACAATATGTCAATATTTATCATACTAATATTATAAAAATGTAAAAGTTTGTGTGTTTGCTTGTTTGAAGTTCAATCACAAATTTAACTACTGGACAAATTGGGCTGAAATTTGGCATGATGATACCTCACATTCCCGATTAACATAATAGGCATATTCTTATCTCAAAAATCCTTTCGGGCTCCGCCCCAGTGGCTCTTCAGTTCCCCATGTTAACCTTATGAATATTCATATTTAATGTTTCAACTAAAAAAGTTGGTTCTATGATATGCAAAAGCATTAAAAAGTTACAAGATTTAACAACAGGGTGCAGCACTATATTTTTTTGCATTTATGAAAACAGCTTATTTGAACTAAGCAGCAAAAAAAAACAGTGATACGCAATGAGAACTGTCAAAGTAGGATTGTTTGTTATTAATTTTCATGATAATTTGTGATAGTTTGCGGATTCTTAATGCGTAATATTAATAGTCAAAGGTAATATTTATATTTCTCTATTGTTTAGGTGAAGAGGTACAACATTATAGCTATGGTAAATGTGTAACATTATAGTATACACCAATTTAAAGAACTAAATTTTATCAAACTGCGTCCTCTCCCATTGCAAACGCAAAGCTCTAGTATTACTGCAATAAGCATTTTATCATTATGCCAACCCCATACGAAGGACGGGTACTCTGCTAGTAAATATATGTGTGTGTGTTTGTAAACACGATAACTCAATTTTGGTAAAATTGTCCAAACATCTTGTTGTAGAGCTGGATAAACTTGATTGAGTATAAGAACAACCATTTAATTTTTGTATCATTTTCCCCAATTTGTACCTTAAAAACATGTAAATGCCTGATTTCCATTTCAACCAACATGTAGAGCTATTAAAAAAAATAAAGCAATGGTAGGGTACACAAAAATTAAAAAAAATGTTTTCCTTCCCTAAGCAGCAAACTTAAAGTACTCATATAATCCACTCTAATTAAAATAGGGATTAACTATGACTTGTTTATAGAAATATTTTAGTAAATATCGAATGAAACAAATTAAAATTTGCTTTGTCTGCAGGTTTGCTGCAGCAAGGGTATTTTTCACTATCCTATTATCAGTTTACACCTTGACCTTTGTATTTAATATTCAGTGATGTAACAAAGAAACTTCTATTTTTCTCTCGCCTTGTGATCTTTAAAATCATAGTCATCTTCTAACAACTTTTTTTTACACACGCGAATGGTAGGATTACGAAACAGTGTAACGAGTGCCAATTTTGGATACAGCTCACTAAGAATCCGCCAATTCCAGCAAATTTCTATCTGAGCGGGTTACAGTTGTTATAGATGGGCCTCTGTCACTCATGAGGCGCACACCAGAGACTAGTGGTGTAGTCATAAATCTTCCAGTGCATGAACGATCACCAATGTTGTGACAAAATGTGGGTTGCTTGCCAATATATAGGTTCTTTGGAAAAAGCATACTGTGACTCGTACAGCCCACTACACCACTGCACCAGACTTGACCAAAACAGAATTCGAACCCTTAATCTACAGAACTGTCTTCTGGCTGGAGAGACTACCTCACCCTCACGTCTCTTCCAAGTCCAAGCACAGTTGTTATAAACTTACAACTAAATATGGTATTTTATTTTTTATTGCGATATACTCATAAATAGTAGTAAGGTTATCTTAATCTCGAGTCTGGCATACCAGGTTTTGGAGCTTAAAGTGATAATACTCATCTATGAGCATGACTCAGTAAAATTATAACTATGAGTTAGTAAAAATTGTGAACCTACTTAACTTTTAAAAATGTCTGTGCCAATATGAGGCAGAAAACTTAGGTGAATTAAGAAATGCTTAAGGGTCAGAATTAAATACTCATTTTAAATACACATACCGTTTGGTGAAAAAAATTCAATGTTGTTATAAACACCTGTATTTCTTGGTTTAACATGATAAAAAATAACAGAGACAAAATATGTTAATCTATTAGATACCTAGCCTCAATTTGAAAAAAAAATCAAAAATTTAACAAGTTAAGTTCAAGGAAATGAAGTCAGGACTTAATTAAAGAAAGATAAGGTTGGAGTAAATTATGACTTAAAACAGTCTTGATGCAACAAAAATAAATTACAAATAAATGTACTTTTTTGTTTGATACCATTCAACATTACTGAGCCATTCAAAAAATACATATTGAAAACACAACTGGAAAAACTCAAATCTAAGATTTTTGTTTCACTAAACAAACTAGATTTAAGATACTGTATCTCTGTTTACAAACATTCTTTATACATTAACCAACCTGTTCAGTAAAACTTCCAGTCTGAAATTACAATAAAATAAAATTCAAAAATCAACATAAAAACATTCAACTGTAAACATGAAATAAAATGCCAAGTCAAGTCAATGTCCAGTTATCATTGTTTTGGTTGAACCTTCTGGCGATGGCATGTAGTATTCTCGCTTTTCCCCATGAATCGCTTCGAACCGCTTCCTAAGCACAGCGGCTAGTACGTCTGCTGGGTCATTGGAGGCAGGGGTGACACGCACAGGTCGTCCCCCTGGAGACCGTTCCACATGACGGAGCTTGGGAGGCCTCTTGGACAACTCTTCGATGATCGTGGATGTAGAGTCTTTCACGACATTGGCACTTTTTGGTACAGTCTTGACTAGAGGTGTTATATTGCAAAGAAGTCCAGTTGGAGGAAGAGGTGGGGGTGGGGGAGGAAGTGGGGGTGGGGGAGGAGGGAGGGACAAACTTGTAGATGTCACAATGTCATCTGAAACAAATAAAACTTGTTAATGTAAGTCTGAAACTGTATCCCATAGGCAGCTACATATTACGCTCTAAACTTTTTAAGATGAAAGGAAATAAATTAATCCCTATGTAGCCAAATAACACTTTGAGAAAAGAAATGGCAAAGAACGATGTACAAGTTGCATACAAAACATCCAACAAATTATCTTGAATGCTTAAAGAATAGAAAAGACGCCTTCTGATCAAGTAAACAACACAGGCACCTACAAATCAAACAGAATGATTGCTCGAACTTTACATCGGCCAAACTGCTTGTTCTTTCGCCACTAGATTTAAAGAACATCTACCCAAAAAGATAACATGTACAGATGAATGCGCTTATCTAACGTTCTTCTGACAACTTAAAGATGTGCCCTAGAGGGCATGAAACAGCTGTAGTTGATGCTAACTACACACAGATCGTTTGACACAAAAAGGTAACATAAACCATTTTTATACCTAAATAAACAAATAACCAAGGCTGTTTAAAACTTACATTTAATTTACATTATGCCCACGTCTAGTTTACTATAAACCACTAGTAGAGTATCAAATCTGAACATTCACTCCGCTTGTAATCCTAATGATATTATTTGTCATTGGACTTCAAATTAATGCTTTATTAAAAAAGGTCGACATTAGATGTTAATAAGACTAGGTTTTCACCACCCTTATAATAAAAGGGTGTTCTTATAATAAACATAAAAATTCTATTGGCAAAAAAAATATTACTGCAATGAGTTTGAAACACTCCTGGGATGTATTTTTTTTTTAACCAAAATATGAATGAATGATGGATGAGTGTAGATTGAAGGAGATGCCTTGTGTAGCTTTTAGATTTGTTACAAAGAGCAGTTGTCTCTTTAAACCATTTATTGTAAGCTCAATCACAGACAGCAGAGGCCAGTTTCAAACCATTAAAAAGCCATCTCAATATAACAGGTGAACATTTAATAAAATTGGGCATGTGTTCAAATAATATTATTTCTTAGCCCTTCATAAGCTGGAAAATAAAATTTCTAGATAAACTAAACACAAGAAGTAATTAATTTTATAGGAAATATGAGTAAGAAAACAAAGAATCAAAATACAGAAGAATTAAAAAATATATCATAATAGGCTATTCATAGTGAACTATAGTTTTTAATCTTCACTCAAACAGTTATTATATAGTTTTGGGGAGTTTTTATGGTGATTTTAATTTTAAAATACGAGCAATGACCCGTACAGAATTTTTTCTAATCTAGTAATGTAAACATAGACAATCAGTGTATACGTAGAGTTAAGTTCAGATTAATGAGATGAGCATGAACTAAACACTAATTAAATACTAAATTAGACTGTGGAAAGTAAATAATAACATATTAGTAAGTAAGTAAATAACAACATAAGTAAATAATAGCATAATAAATAAGTGTAACATAACACCATATTAAGTAGTTACTTTAGTGCTTTCTAAAATAATACGATGCAAAAACGTAGATAATGGTATACTTTGCAAGCGTGCATTCTAACATCAGCTATGGTATTGAGTTCTTTGGAAATGCCAAAGATAGTAAAATAATATTTAAAATAAAAAAGAGAATTATAAGAGTTATCACACGAGTTAGTCCAAGAACATCTAATAGAAATTTTTTTAAAAAAATTAAGATTTTACCTGTTCCCTCTTTGTATGTATTAAGCACTCCTTAGGTTTTATGTGATGTATTTTAATAAATAAATACATAACAGAAAACAAAACACGAGATGTGACACACAGAACCAAACTCTGGGCGAGAGAGGTGAACAGGTGATGGACGATGGCAGCATCTGTGTTATGCGAAGCTTAACATTCTGAAAGTAAGGGATTGTGGGGAAGATTTTGAAGAGTGAAATGAGGTCGAGTCAGTTCCTAGGCACTGTAAAGCACTGAGGAACTGTTTATACATTTAATCCCAACCGACCAGCAAAAACACATATTTAATAGGCTACTAAAATACAAATACTCAGAAGAAAAGTAAGTAACCTCTAAAGGGTTAAACATTTAAAATATAATAGTTTATTAGCTGATCAAATAACTTAAATCAACATTTTGAATTGAAATTAAATTATGAAATTAATATACTATCCATAAACGGGGTATTGACTGCAGTCAATATGTAGATGCAAAATGTTGATTTAAGTTATTTGATCAGCTGATTTATTTATAGGCCTAAGGTGAATTAGATTTTCAACAAAACCTTTGATTTATAGATTCTTTCCAAAATCTTTTACTGTAGGCCTACTTAAATTTATCGAATTTTCCATATAGGGAATAAGCTATTACCGTAGTACTCATGGTAAGACCTGGAACCGGGACCGATTTACTTGTTCGTTTTGAGGTCCCTAGAGGCCAAAAAAACCATCCGTTCAAATTCATCTTATAAGTATAAAAGAGGATGTTTGTATACATATATATATATATATATATATATATATATATATTTGGCAGTGATAAACTCAGACACCGCTGAACCGATTGCCACGAAACTTGGTACATACGTGTAGAATTTCATGGAATAGGTTTATACACCATCAATTTCGTGATCCGGCCAATCGGCTCCGCCCCAGTGGCTCTGGAGTTTCCCATGTTAACCTTATGAGTAATGGAATTAATGAATCTTAACAGCTGTTTCAATTAAACAAGTTGGTTCTGTTCTATGATGTTCAATAGCATTAAAGTTACAAGGATTACCAACAGGGTGCAGCACTATTATTTCTTTTACATTTATGACGACAGCTAATTTGCAACCAAAAGGTGAGTGAGCATAGCGAACGAACTGCAACCTGGAGGCGAGTTAGCGTAGTGAACGAGCTAACCTGAAGGTAAGTGAGCGCAGCGAACGAGCTCCAACCTAAAGGTGAGTGAGCGTAGCGAACAAACTTCAACTAGGACGTGATTGAGCCGAATAGAAAGACCAAAAATATTGTCTTCCCACTAGCATTAATATAAGAGCAATAATAAAGAATCGGTTATCCTTTGTACTATATGTGTTTCATTAGTTGTCGTACGTATTTTAATTTAGTTATAAGCACTTCATATACAATAAGACAATTAAATGTTACAGTACTTGAGTACTTAAATTATAAATAGTCAAAGGCAAGACAACGTCTGCCGGGTTCAGCTAGTATCATTCATTATAAATGTAAAAGTTTGTGTGTTTCTTTGTTTGTTTGTTTGAAGTTCAATCACGCATTAAATACTCGTCGGATTGTGTTGAAATTTGGTATGATGATAGCTCACATTCCCGATTAACATATAGACATATTCTTACCTTAAAAATCCTTTCGGGCTCTGCCCCAGCGGCTCTGGAGTTTCCCATGTTAACCTTATGAGTATTCATATTTAAAAGGAATTAAATAATTTTGCCAGCTGTTTCAACTACACAATTTGTTTCTATGATATTCAATAGCATGAAAAGGTTATACGGTTTACCAACAGGGTGCTGCACTATTAGTTCTTTATACATTTATGACTAATTTGAACCAAGCAGCAACAAAAACCTGAGTATGAGAACTTTACTTCTTTCTATTTTTTAGGTTAAGTGGTAGAACATTATGGCTATGGTAGATGGTCTATATACTATAGTATACGGTAGATTATAGTAAACCAAATTTTCTCAAAACGTGTCCTCTCTCATTGCTAATTCAAAGCACGAGTATTTAACTACAATAAGCATTGTATACCAACCCCGTACGAAGGACGGGTACTCAGCTAGTATATATATATATATATATCTTATCTTACTAATATTATAAATGTGAAAGTTTGTGTTTGTATGTTTGTTTATTTGTTTGAAGTTCAATCACGCATAAACCACAGGACAGATTGGGCTGAAATTTGGCATAATGATAGCTCACATTCCCGATTAACATATAGGTATATTCTTATCTCAAAAATCCTTTCGGGCTCCGCCCCAGTGTGACTCTGTGGTTCCCCAGGTTAACCTTATGAGTATTCAAAGAATTTAGTCAGCTGTTTCAACTAAGAAAGTTGGTTCTATGATATACAAAAGCATTAAAAAGTTATAAGATTTACCAACAGGGTGCAGCACTACAATTTTTTTGCATTTATGTAGACAGCTACAGTAATTTAAACTAAGCAAGCAGCAACAAAAAACTGTGATACGCAATGAGAACTGACAAAGTAGGATTGTTTACAGTTATGTTTATGTCATAAATAATTTGTGAATTTGTAACAATTTATTTTTTTTTAGATGCGTAAATACCATTAGTATAATGTCAATTTAAAGAAACAAATTTTATCAAACTTTGTCCTCCTCCATTGCAAACGCAAAGCTTGAGTATAACTGCAATAAGCATTTTACTTATATGCCAACCCCGTACAAAGGACGGGTACTCTGCTAGTATATATATATATGTATATGTAAATATAAATAAATATATATATATCCTACTAATATTATAAATGTAATATATATATATGTGCGTCCGTTAGCACGATAACTCGAGCAAAAATGATCCGATTTTGATTAAATTTGGTCTAAAAGTGTAAACCTACATTTATTCAAACAAGTTTGCGAACCAGCATGATCAAACTATGGGAACGGGGGTTTTTGGGGGTTTTATGGGGTAAAAAAAGTGTTTTCACATTTTTTACCCTAAAAACACAAAATTTCACAATTTTTTTCCAAACCATTTTGTAAAGCTTAAAAAACAAATAATTTAGTAGGCTATATTGAATCGTTATGATGCGCCTGGTGGTTATGGAGAAAATTCAAAAAAAATTTAAATTTAAAATTCCCATGTAATTCTTATGGACAATAAGTCAACTGTTGTAGTTTGCTTATTTATGAACATATTTTGATCAAATTTGGAAAATACATTCATTTCTTACTAAACTACAGTATTCACATTTTACAACAAAAAACACTTTTTAATCCTCCCTGTTGCAGCAAACCTAAGTACTTGTTAAACTGATTCTATTGAAATAGGGAAGAAATGTGATATTTTTAAGGAGACATTTTAGTGTAAATCCAATCAGGCAAATGGAAATTCGCTAAGTCTGCAGGTTTGCTGCGGCGGGGGTATTTTTACTTTATCACTGACAACCAATTTACTTTCTCTCTGAACACCTCCTGTGGTCCAACGGTCAATGAGACATCTGCTAGAATAACACTTAATATATTTTGAACCACAATTCACCGTCAATCCAACAGATATCAAACGATATTATCTGCGGGTACTACATTAGTACTCTCCACATTAGAAGCTCAAGTCTTTAGAGGACCTTTGGACGGTTGGATGTGCGAAGTTGCAAATAAACTCCAACTGGTAACTCCAACATACCATAACTGTGGGGCACCTTCAAAGACACATTTGGCGAAGAGTTCAGTTGATAAAACATACCCGAACAGGAGTACAGCTTCATGCTGCAGCAACCAGAAGCAAATTTTCATTAGCACGTTAGAAACTGCAAAGCTTTTCCATTAGCCTTAGCCAGTTATTATCGAGGGACAAATCACAACTAGCCTCATAACATCCAAGAGGAACAGGCCAGCAGAAAAACGGCTTAAATGGATATGAGTTGAGGAGCAAAAAGCCATTACAGATACTCAATCCAGTTCGAAATAAAATTCAAGCTTCATACTTGATTAGAGGTTCTGGTTCTTAAGGATCTGGAAAAACCTTCAGTATGTTTCTTATGTAACTTTGTCTACATAACGCTACAAAGCCATATTTTACGCAGAGAGGGCTAAGTCTTTTTGCCACCTGCGTGGACATGAATTGCTTCACAGCAACAACCTTCATACAATAGGACCTTATCTTAGACTCCAACGTCTCATCCATGCACTCACATCGAGAACGTACAACTTCAGACAGTGAAAAGTTGCAGCTCGAATCACATAAGAGCAAATGACGGCCCTATTTTTCGCTGAATTGTTTATTAATACTACAAACTGTAATTTTGATGGCTGAGTCCAAATCCCGGTCCGGATCACAACCCCCCAAGAATGGAGCGTGTGGCTCCAACGAATAAAGGATTTCTCCGTTTCGACCAATCATGATGTTGTTTCCCCCGATACAAGACCCTTTGTAACCGTGGAAATATTCAGTCAACCGTTTAGGGCCCTCGTGGATACCGGTGCCATGGTCAGCCTCATTGGTGACCGTCTTGCAATGTTATTACAATCCCGATGGGTTCTGCCTGTAGACAGCAATGTTGGTATAAGAATGGCGAATGGCATGCTGTCTTCCATCACGACTGGATAACGAGTTTGCGGATTATTCGGCGGACTCGAATACGAATGGGACGCGTTACATGTGGCGGGATTGACTTGTGATTTAGTTTTAGGAATAACACAAATTAACGACCTCGATTTGAACTCACTGTAGAACGCAGTCCTGGAGAATGTTCCAGACCCGCCAACGACGTAGCTGCAGTGATCAGGCTGTCGAATGACCAGAGCGTGCGACTAGAGACGTTTCTAGCCAACAAACTCGCGCTCTTCGAGAAGGTCAGCAGCAAAAGCAAAATCCACCTTTTAAGAGCACGTGATAACTCTGAAGGAGGGAGCCGAACCGGTGAAACAGCGATCGTACCCAAGAGGTAAGTCGAGACTATGCTTACGGACGGGGTTATCGAGCCTGCAAATAGCCCCTAGAGTTCTAATATCGTGATGGTAAAAAAAATCTTCCGGTGGGCTGCGGCCTTGTGCAGATTTACGAGGAGTAAACAAAGCCTCTGTTCGTGAGGCATATCCTTTGCTCCGGATAATAAATTTTATCTTAGAGAAAAAGTTTATCAGAACACTCAACTTGAAGCAGGGCTAATGGCAAGTTCATCTCTCGGAGACTAGTAGGCCAATCACTGCTTTTACAGTGCCTGGACTTGGTGTTTACCAGTTCACCGTTATGCCATTTGGCCTCCATTCTGCTGGGGCCACATTCCAACGACTCCTAGATCGAGGATACTCGCCATGCACCTTCGACGCGAGCACGGGTTACCCCGAACGTATAAAAAATTATAATAACTTTAAATGAGACTTTTAAAATTAGATTTTTACCCCTTGACAGGTTTTGGGTCGTTACAGAGAAATTCGCTAAAAATAAGGCACATGAAGAGAAGCTGACGAAAGAAGGAATGTACGTGCCATATCCTGTTTTTCACAAATTGATTTGGAGGTGTTGTCAGTGTAAAAACAAAGCTATCAACATAATCGTATTTGACCATTACATCACTTCAAACATAGTGTTCAAAGAGGTCCTGTAAACATTTAAATAAAATAACTTAACATTATGTTTTGAAACTCATCAAAAAATGTAAACCAACATCTATTCCTGAAATAAGGACCCATACCTAAATCAACGACGCACTATGCAGTATTAACTTTGTTTTATGTATTTCAATTAAATGGGATTTGAGAAGGATACAGGAGGAATGCTTCACACGGGTCAGCTAGTTAGGAAAGTTTAAAATTGAATAACGTTCTCTTACCATCGTTGTTGCTGTATTTGGTTTCTTTTGAGTCTTTCTTGAGTAAAATATTGCTAACTTGCAGCTGCAACTGAAGTAGTTCTTTTTCTAATTCCTCAATTCGATTCTCTAACTGCACAGAGCTCGTGACCCGCTCAATTGACACATTGCATCTGAAATAATGCAATAATTATGACATATCCAATTATTCTTTAAAGCAGAATACACCTTAGTAGATTAACCCTTTGAAGTCGATTTTTTTTCATTTTCCGGCAATTATAGGTCGCCATTCAAGCCGTCGGGAAAATGGTGTCCGGCGGCATATCACCATGCCGACCTCAAAGATAAACCTTTTTTGATTTTTTAATTTTTTTGTGAGTAAAGGTTGTCATTTTTGAGCAGTCCGAAAAAGGCCGGACAGTGACCTATATTCGCCATTCGACCGCAAAGGGTTAAAAAAGTTACTGAACTTCTAAACCAATTACTTCTATAAGTGGTAAATAGCTGGTTATCTGAGTGGTTATAGTGCTCGCCTAGTGATCAATAGGTTTCCGGTTGGATTCTGAGAAAAGTTGTACCCTAAACCATAGCCTTTTATGGTTTGAAACTGGACCAGCTGTCCTCGATCATTGGGCTTTTTATAAAAATGGTCCTGACTAATGAAACTGGTGATCTTAGTAGTAACAAAGCTAAGTTACACTTAACACTCGTATTTTAATAAAAATACGCACCTAGGAGCTTTAATCCAAGTGCTATAGTTTCCGATTTTCCGTACAATTGTAGATTTGCGCTTTCTGTTGAAGTGATCAACACAGGCTTGGTGAAGATAGCAGGAACACTGGAAAGAAAAACAATTTGACAGGGATTTAAAATATAGTTGTTAAAAATTAACAAAATATTATACTACACTACAGTACCGGTAGTTAATTGTAAAAGGCCTATAATCCTTGTCATAGAACAATTAGCCCAAGTATTACGGATTACGTTTGAATATGTTTAAATACCTACATTCAGTAATCCAAACTGCTGCTTATGGCAACTATAGTTTCGGTTCAGCCAGGAACCATCTTCAGGCCGTACATGGTGTCGTTATTTTCCTCCATATATGAAGGTCCTCTTTTAAAATATAAGTTCGAGCTACAACTTCCACCTGGACCCGTCACCTGTCTCATGTCCCCGAGTAACTTAAACTTGGTAGTTTTTAAATGTTAAATGTTTGTCAATCAATGTGCGTGTTCGTGTGTGTTTTATATACTTAGCCTATATTTTAAATTACGACCTTAATATACGGAGATAAATAACCAAACCTTGTATGGCCTGAAGATGGTTCCTAGCTGAACCAAAACTAGTTGCCACAAGCAGCAGTTTAGATTTCTGAATACAGGTATTTAAACCATTATAAATATATTATTGGATTTTCTAAGTTATGGGGAAACAGTCAATTAACTTAACCTGTTAAATTAAAGATTCAAGTAGGCCTATCCACATGCATAGTGCCTCCTTCCGAATAGGTCCTGGGATCTTGTACCAGATGGAACATGAATGTCTACTTCAGACAGCAAGGCAGGACAATCAATCAACCTGGTTACGAGCTTAGAGGAAGACCATATCAGATGCACAGCGCCTCGCCCGAAGATCCTGGAGATTTAGGTTTTCCTGCATTTGAGCCACAGGCACATCCCGATACTGTAGATCCTAGCAAACTCCAACCAATCTCAAAAACTTCCTCTGGATGCTCTCAAGCTGGCTTATCTAGCCAATTAAATGAGGAGACCAAACTGGGCAGGCATTTTCGAGCAGCTGGCGAGCAAGAGAGCAGAACAGAGTCCTAAGCGCCCAAGTGTTGCTTAGTCCACGGGTCGATCGAAAGAGAAATCCCAGAAGCCGGTTTGCTACATATATCGTCAATGTGGTTGTCGAAGGTAAAATCCTCTACAAAAGTAACCCCCAAATCTTTGACCGCTGAGACTCGTTTCAACAACTTATTTATTTATTTATTTTATTTATTTATTTATTGCCAATGGATTTCACCAATTTACAATAAGAATTACAATATAGTGAGATACTCATCATGACTAAATACTAAAACTAAGTAACAATGCAAAACTGATGAACAATACAATAGGGATGCATGCAAGCTCTTAGACAGTAAAAAAAAACTACTTATACCTAGGAGTAACAAGACATAAATAATACAAGACATTCGGTAATTGAATAAATAGTAAAAGTTTAAGTCTAAGAAATATGTACATAACAGAGACAAGTGAGACTAACCTAGGAAATATAACAATAAATATAAATGATATAAATAACGTGATAAATAATACTGTGGTAAGAAGACAAAACAAAAAGCAAACAGTAGGCCTACATGTGATGGACGTATGATAGAGCTAGGAACTATGATAATAACTAATACAGTGAAATGGGATACCTAACAATACATTGACATTTAATACTGATATAAGGTGTAATTTGCAAGAACTTTGTGCTTGAAGGATGCAATCGACTCATTAAAGAAGTCTAGATGAGATGCAGCATCACTTCCAATCCTCAGGAGACGTAATAGTCCAGCATGGTAAGTGTAGTAGGTGGAGTGGTATTTTCTCCTGAAGATAGTTCTAGATCTGGTTCCTCTGGGCGTGACGAAATCAATGCTACTAAGCAGCTCGGGACAGTCGAGAAAACCATTCACAATCTTGTGCAGGGCAACGAGGTCGAAGTGATGACATCTTTGGTTGAGGGGAAGTAAACCGAAGCGTTTTTCCAAATCAACAACAGGAGTGGCTCGGTAAGTGTAACCGATTCTTGAGCCCAGTAGCCGCAGGAATAATTTACATGCTGAACAACCTCCACCCCCTTTAAACTGACCATCTATCGCATACTGAAAGTGGTCGGTTCTCGTAATCTACCGAATGTCATGATTGAGCACTTGGCAATATTCAGGGACATGTTGTTGGAAATGCACCACTCATTAATGGATGTAAGGCCAGTCTGCAAGTGCATAGAATCCTCATAACTTGACACCTCTGTAAAGATCTTAACGTCGTCGGCAAAGAGCAGTGTGTCCACCTTCAGTACATCGACAAGGTCATTGATGAACGCAATGAACAAGTATGGACCAAGTAGAGAGCCTTGTGGGACCCCTGAAGTCTGGAAAAATTCTAGCGACTTGGAGTGAGGCAGTTTAACACACAGGCGGCGTCCTGTAAGGTAGTCCCTCATCCAGTTAAGGAGTGGCCCAAAAACTCCATAGGCTTCGAATTTAGCAATGAGTATACCATGGTCCACTTTATCAAATGCTTTCGCAAAACCAACGAAGGCGACATCCATTTGTCTACCATTTTTCATGGCTGATAGGATAAAATTTTCAAAAAGTAGGAGGTTGGTAACTGTAGACTTTGGAATAGTGAACCCATGCTGACTGTGGCTAATAAGCGGCCTTAGAAATGGCTTGAATCTTGACAAAACCAGCATCTCAAACACATTTCCGATTGACAGCAGTATACTGATTGGCCTGTAGTTGATCACATCTGAGGGATTTCCACTCTTAAGGATTGGGACTATATGACCAACTTTTAGTAGGTACGTGTGGGAAAATTCCTTTTTGGATAGAGGAGTTAAAGAGATAGTAGGTAACTGTAACGAGTAAGATATTAAGCCTATTATAGTTTATACCACCAGTTGTTAAATAGACTATAATAAGTTAAACAAGCATGCAAAGTTTCATTGTGATAAGTTAAGTACGGTAAGTAGGCTACTTAGGCTATGGTAACTTATTCTAAGAGTTGTAGGTAGCCTAAGTTACCTAAAGTTTGTCAATTTAACACGTGCGGTAAGAACTTAGGGACGTTGTACTCCCCTTAAGTTATTTAGTGCTCGATTTGTAAAAAATGAAGTGCCGGAACAACTGTAGGTAACCTGATTAAGACAAAAAAGTACCTATTTAAGCCAATATTTTTATCTTTTCGAAAGAAGTAAGTTACTGCCACATAACTTAGGCCTACCCGTCACAGGCTGCACTTTACTTAAAGTTAGGTTCTCCACTCATTCGAATGAAAATATCGATTGAGTATTCGATTGTTTCATGCGATATATCATTTGGTTAGTTAGGTTAGGTTAACCTTACATAACTAACCAAACGATATATTGAATGAAACAATCAATTAATCGATACGGTATATCGATCGATATTTTCATTCAAATGAGTGTAGGACCTAAAGTAAAGTGCAGCCCCGTCACAAAACGAGCACTGCACTTAACTTATTAACAGATGAGTAAGGCCTTAACGAGCTTATAAAAGTTTATAAAAAGAAATTAGACCTAGGCCTACCTTCTTTAAAAAGTACAAGGCATCCCCCATGAAATAAATGCCAAGGGCAACGATGACAGCTTCGCATTCCATTCTTAACTTAGTAGACAAGGGAGGTTTTAAAACTTGAATCAATTGCTAAATTAAATTTGCGATAACCAAAGTACTGTAGGGCTTTCCTTGTTAAGATAACTTAAATGAATGAAAAACATTATAACTTCAAGGACAAAATCTCAAAGTCTTAGCCTATGCGGATGCCTATATTTAAAATTCCTGAAATTTAGACTGGTAGAAACTCCTGGTTAACTGGTAGAAACCATCAAGAGCAAACCACTTAACCACAAGCCAAAACACGCAAGTCAAAAGTCCTATACCTAATCCTAACAACTTAAACCACGCGAAATACCTAAGGCAACCTGCCCCTTGAGGAGAGCAACTAGGAGCTTTTATTTTAAAGTTAAATAAAGAAAGACAATCAAAATTCCAAAATTAACCAAGATTCACTAGGCCTACCCCTACCCTAACGCTACTAAAAAACAAATGTTTTTTTTACAAAAACTTTTAGATTTAGTTTTATAAATGTGCGTGGCCCGTGGACGACAATGGAATGAATCCAAACAATGCAAGCAAACCCCAAACAAACAAAAACAAACCAAACCAAACTCTCGTTTCAATCTCATCCCACTCCCTCCATATTTTTTTACATCGCCGCATGGCGCATAGTATCACGGGGAATGAGTTTGAGCACAAACCAAGACTGAACGAATATAAAGAATACTAGATCCAAGATTATATACCATATTTGATGTAACAAACATGCTAAGTTTATTCTACTTGTTATTATTCAAAATCTACCAATATGGTTATGTATTATTATGGCTTAAGTTGCGTGAGACTGGGACCTAATAACCTCAAGCAGAAAAACTGAAACAATATTCAAACACACAAAGAGCCCTGTGATACCACAGAAACATACTACTATAACCGTAGTATGTTTTCTGTGGTGATACCTTCAATATCGAGGGTCGCTGTCAAGGCGCCACCACTGTCAGCCTGGACAGCACTGCTATTCCTATATTTAAAAATACATAGATAATTTAGGCATAGGTTCCCCGAAGATGATTTAAAATGCACAGGAATGTCACAATAAAAAAGTTCATAATGTTTAACCGTTTAACTTAATACTTAATACTTTTCGATGAAATGGTGACCATACAAGGTAGGTATTTTAAGCCAAGTATGAATGGGGATGAGTGTAGGATAACGGTTTAAAAGCATGTGAAAAAATAACAAGTATTGTTATTTTCATTATAGCATGGCCCTCAATCGTTAATTTATAGTGAGTTTGTCTTACAAGTTGGTTAACAATAATCGTTATTAATTAAAAGAAAAAATTGTCTCGCGTGGATGAGTATAATTGATTTTTATGGCAGCTCTTTTAAAGGAAACCCACTTTAAAATTAGTGTCTTTATTAATAACTAATGTTTTTACATACACCAGTAGGCGTACTTTGGCTACTCGGCCCAGACCTCTGGGACGTCGCTGATGACAGCCTTCTGAGGTCTGAAATGCCTGATGAAACTGTTTTGGTTGGGTACGCAGACGACTTTGCAGCTTTGATAGCTGGCACGCAGCGTTGAGCTGGCTCGCTGACTCAGCTAAAGCTAAACCGAGTTATGCGTACCATAAACGCATGGATGGCAGACCACGGTCTCTCGCTTGCTTTGAGCAAAACCGAGATCGTGATTTTGACAAAAAACGGATTGACACCATCGTGCCGTTGAGGGTGGGAGCCGTCGAGGTTCAAACCGTTCGTTCTGCCGAGTATCTTGGGGTCATGGTAGACATCAAGCTTGACTGGCGTGATCAGATCTTCCGTACAGCGGACAAGGCCGCTAGGGTGGTTTCTTCTCTTAGCCAATTGATGCCCAATGTCGGACGGCCTCGGTCCAGTCGTAGAAGGCTGTTAATGTCTTCGGTCCAGTCTGTACTCATACGGTGCGGAGGTATGAACAGACAAATAAGGAGGCATACAGGATGTGGCTCGCCCGAGTGCAGGGTTAGGCAGCACTGAGGGTAGCATCTGCCTACCGAACAGTGTCCGAGCCCGCCGTCGTGGTGGTTGCTGGAGTCCAAGATGCATGAAGTAAAAGAGGTGGGCCAGACAGAGCGCGCCCCTCTTCCCCCCTCGCCCATCGGACTGAGGCAGTGACGTCACTGCAGTCCTCGAGCCGCTACTCACAGCCCGTACACAACGTTTTTAGATGTTATGTTGCGTTGTTTACGCCAGTTTGTACTACGCAATTGTTAAAATTGGTTTTGCTTGGTTTTCAATATATTAATATGTTATTCCTTATTATATTACTACTAAAATATTAGAGCAATTGTTAATTAAATTGATGTCCATTTCTGCAATTATTGTTGTTATATCACTAAGGATCTACTCTGATCCGGTAAATAGCATCTAATTTTATGATGTATATATTTTTAGGATAGCCTACTTAACTGGTTCATGAATATATTAGTAACTTAATTAGATACCCTAAGTATTTTTAAATTACTGTATTAATAAAATCAAACAAACATTTTTCACCATACAGATATACCAAATAAAAGTAGCTTTTAGTAATGTACAATCATCATTAGATTAGTGTAATTAGGAATGGAGATTTAAATTTGTATGAATGGAAAGAAAACACATTTTAAATAAAAACACTTTATTTACAAAGTGTATCTCTCACCATTGGACATGCAATCAGATATAAACACATTGCGTTATTAGAGTTCTTGAAATCTTTTACTTACTCTTAAATTTAGTGCTGACGATGACGTTTCTTAGTTGATTATTTTTTATTTTTCGTTGCCGTTCATTTGTTTTTGCCTGTTTAAAAAACTTCAATATCATTAGACTCTACTATTCTTCTTTGAGCAAATAGCTCAAGACGGTCTAGAGGTAAACAATTAACTTTAAGGCGTGGCTTAATGTCTTAACTTTCTTCACAGGGTCATTTATTCATATCAAAGCATTTTAAATATTTAATTTTCAATTTTAAAAATTCCTTTTCCAAACTCTCAATTTTCATTTAGCCTACATTGCGGTGTTTTATTGTTACAACACAGATTGCACAATTTTTTTGTTTCCCCGGTAAAGTTTTCTGAACTTTCGTTTTGTAGAACATTCCTCCGCATCACTGCGATAATACTGTGTTCAGTAGACACAAGTTTGATTCAGGGCTCACGGATTTTTAACATTCCCCAAACCCAATAATCATTAAATTAATTCCTTTAAACATCTTCAAAATAAACAAATATAAAAATGTTTGAAATCGAAAAATCGTTTCTTTTTCACCTTTCAATAAAGACAAACCGTATAAAGACTGGGACGGGTGGCGTCGTCCTGTAATCCAGCTACTAGGAGGTCACGGATTGTGGATATTTATAGGTATGCACTGTGGATGGGATACTCCCTGGTGTGGATTAACGTCCGCACTGGTGAGTATTACGACTATCCGCAGTACTATCCTGATAATTAGACCAATTCGTATATACCAAGGAAAAAATGTGGTTCGGATTCCACTATAAACTGTAGGTCCCTTAGTTACCATTAGCTGTTTGGGCTATTAATTAACAGCTGTGTCTAAGGAATGTCGGCCTTAGTCACTAACAAGACTACAAGATCGCGCCACTCATCCTACACTCATCTCCATTCATACTTGGCTTAAAATACCTACATTGTATGGTCGCCATTTCATAAGAAAGTATTAAAGTATAAAGTATATATATTTTCGAATAAAATATGACTCTTATGTCGGATTGAGTTTTAGTCTTAAAATAGGTAACTGTCATTATATATAGCTAGAGCAAACCGCATACCTAGCAATTTTTATCTCAGTAAAGTAAAGTTTTCAGAAAGTAAACTCGTGTAAAAATACCGAACAAACGTGCACTTACATAAAAGAGAAAATCCTCTTAACACGAAAATAATAAAGTCTAAAATGAAATATATGTATATACATACGTAATTAATATTTTTTCTTTAAAAGTACCTGTGAACCAAGCTTTCCTCGGGGAAAATCATTAGTATTCTCTGAGAGTATTCTTTGGTCAATGCCATTTATCCAAACAGATTTTTGTGGTCTATTTAATTCCTGTAAAATAGTAATACAGTATCGTGTTGACTTTTATTTGTAAGCAACATTTATGATTCTCATATAAAATATTATATAATTAGTTGTTGTTTTTTTGTATCAACAAACCCAAAAAAGTTTAACACTAAATAGAAAAAGAAGAAATTAAAAATGAAAAATGATGGCGTTTCATTTATAACTAACACCAAAAAGCAGTTGAAGTAACTTTTAAACAGGCAACTTTTTTACCTAGTGCTAAAACATATATTTTATTAACTAACCTGAAAAAGGGGAGTGTTATATCTTATTCAAAAAATATTCTAAAGTGTAATTATTATTCCAACGGAATCGGTAGACGCCCGCATTTCATCGCTTTCTATGCAACATACAGGCCTGATTGGTTATTTACTATTGTCAAACTGTCCACAATTCATGTTAGTTCAAAATCATAAAAATCATTATTTAGTACACAAAGATATTTGTGTCATAACGGGAAATACCTCCTCCAAACCAGCTTAAATCGTGTCTGAAAAAGTAAGGTTTGTGCGTTAGCATGTATCTAGCGGCGAGGCAGCCGCGGCCGGGACTGCAGTGACGTCATCGCGCGCAGTCCGCTCTGTCTGGCCCACCTCTTTTACTCCATGCATCTTGGCTGGAGTCATCCCCGTCAAACTTTTGGCGGCAGAGAGAAAGACAATTTACCGGCGCCGTGGGGAGGACGAGGCTCGAACAGAGGAACGCACCCGCACCTACCAGCTGTGGCAGGAGGGCTGGGAACAGGAGACACGGGGACGCTGGACCAGGCAACTGATACAGCAAGCCTTAACCTTGGGTTAATCGGTGATACGGAGAGGTGGACTTCTACCTCACCCAATTTCTGATGGGACACGGCCTTTTCCGGTCGTACCTGTTCAGGATGGGCAAAGCCGCGTCACCCGATTGCATATTCTGCCCAGGCATTCTCGATGACGTGGAGCATACATTTTTCCACTGCCAGCGTTGGGAAAGGCCCCGCCTGGAGGCTCAACAGTTAGTAGGACCACAGACAATATAATACTTTAATGTATATTATATTGTCTGTGGTAGGACTGTTGTCGGTGGACACGGTCATACCGATGATGACGGAGGGTGAGGACAATTGGACCTGTGTGTCACATTACATCCAGGGTATTCTCCGCACCAAGAAGCTCGACCTTGACCGGGATGCGGTGTAGCTCATTTAAAGAATCTAAATGCCAGAAACGGTGCGAGCCCTGAGGGCTTAGGTCACATGTATGATAATAGATTATTTCTTTTTCAAACGGATTATTATCGCGGGTACAGCTAGTTTTATCATATTTGCTTATTGTTCTATTTGTGTTAAACAGATTGTAAATTAAATAAAATGTTTAAAAAAACACTTTTGTGAATAATGTTGACTACATTGAACCAGAAATAAATACTGGCTAAATCCCAATGACAAAAAAAAACAGACAGAATCTCAATTTTTTTAGAAGTTGTAGTGAAAAATTGTCACAAGCCATTTTTAAACTTATATGATTTATTTTGTATAATATTTTTATCTGCTAACTTTAGAGAAAAATAGTCGAACAATAATGGGTTTCAGTGACTAGCGGGAAGAAAAATTCTGTGCAAATTATAAAAAATTACCTATTTTATTTTTGTTATGTGCATGCTTTTACATAACAGAGTTTTTATTATTTTAGCGTTCAAATGCGGGGCTATAAAATTGAGATAAAATGTCTGTCTCAGGTTTGTAATAAAAATGTTTTTCGGAAATATGATAAATGTTTGTTTTAAAACGTTTAAACAACCCCAATTAACTACAACACAACCGAGCAAGGCGCAGGCTCGGTCCCCCGGTACAGTACTAACCATAATATATACTAAAGTTTTGGCGCGTTCTACCGATTTTTGGTCTTCCTCTTGTGTAGATATGACCCAAAAGTCGTTGAGGTGCGGAGGTGGGAGAAATAACAGACGAAAAAATATCCTCTGCTCTCCCTCTCCTTCACAGGGCTAATGCATTGCAAAGATAGTCAAGCTGTACTCTGTAGTAATTTATGATACACAAATGAATTATAAAAACCAATGCAACAATAAAAATGGTTTTAGATTCTTGATATTATTGTTTGTTAATAATGTGTGTTGTGCCTTAAAAATTTAACTATGATCAATTAAATATTTTGCGTCTTAGACCAAGGCACAGAATTAAATGTAGTTATGAACAGCGTAGTATTTAGCGCGAGGTGATGTTTCAATATGGGAATAATGTTTGTCCCTCTAAAAGGATTTCTGTTTAGTTATTAAGTCGCAATTGAGCTTAAATTGTTTTGCGTTTTGTATGAGAATGTTTCTATTAACGTCAGTAATGGTGGCTTTGTCCCTAGGATGTAATTTTGTTTGCCCATTGTAAGCTTTTAAAGCGACATTCGGCGGTTTAAAATATCCAAACAGCAGTTTTATTGTGTTTACCAGGGAAATGTCGATATCAGGATCTTGAACATACATCTCTGATGGATGGTGAGTTTTGATGGTTTTATTTTGTTTAGAATTTGAATTATAAGCTTAAATCATCCAAACTTAAATTATTTAAACGCAAATCTGAATGTTGAAATCAACATCTCCTTTATGTTAATGGCGGTAAATAAAGGTTGAGGCCTAGGCAAAAGGATTAAGTCTAGGCCTATAGCTATAGCCTATAAGGCTAGCCCTACTTAGTCCTAGGGCTAACCAAATGAGACTTATTTTTACATTTTAAGTTAGCTGCTGACTGTTTTGTTTGGATAACTTAAATGGTGTAAAATACTTCAGCATAAGTTAGGCTATTTTTTAAACCTTGAATTTATCAGAGCATAGGCCTAGGCCTATAGAAAATTAATTCAGATTTAAGGCCTACCGGTATGTGCTACCAATTGCTTTCAGGGTAATTCTGAGCAATTACTTGGTCAACCCCAATTTTTTTTATACTTTACTACGGTCATCAGGAGGTTCTCAGAAAGCAAGAAACATATAATTCAAGGCCCGCAAGGCCATATTACAGGTTGCCGAGCGATAAGAAGGTTCAAAGTTTAAGCGATAACAGTGGCTTGCGGGAGACGCGCGGAAGGCCAGTTGTGACAGTACCGTTATGGCTATGGCTAGTGGTTCCTCCGACAATCCTCCCGGCGATTACTGAGTTAATTAATAACCTAACTTAACCTAACCTAACCTAACCTAACCTAACTTATTATGTTTTTTTAGTCTCAAATACATCTCTAAGGCCAATTGTAACAGTACCGTTACGTTAGGTTACGTTAGGTTAGGTTAATTAATAACCTAACTTAACCTAACCTAACCTAACCTAACTTAACCTTGCGGGGCTTAAATTATATGTTTCTTGCTTTCTGAGAACCTCCTGATGACCGTAGTAAAATATGAAAAAAATTGGGGTTGACCAAGTAATTGCTCAGAATTACCGCTTTCAGAACTAATAATAAATAATAGACTAAGTAATAATAAGTTAGCCTACCTAAACCTAGGCTTAGGGATACAGTTCTGTATTGAATGACTGCATCTTTTATAATTATTAGGCTAACTTAAATGACAATAAGTAACTTATCTCGGTGCATGTTGCACTTACTAGGCCTAAAGATTAAACTTACTTATGGTTGGCTTAACTTAACTTAAGTCTGCCTAGGCAACTTAGCCTATCACTTTGAAATAAAGTTAACTTAACCCTCCGAGTGTCCCTTGTTTTGGCCTTAATGTCTGCCTATTTTTAGCTCATTTGCAAGGTTTTATTAAAACGGATCTGAGTAGCTTAAAAACAATGTTAATTATACTGTTCTATATACCATTTTGTTTGGAAAATCATGGGCTTCAATATTATATATAAAACATAAAGAACATTTGTTAAAAAAAAATTTTTTAGGTAAAAAAAATATATTTTGGAAAATAAAAAAAAAAATAAGTTTGCGCTCAATGAAATTGTATAAATTATAGGCCTATAAATATTTGAAAATAGCCACTTTGTTCTAAATTTTATGAGGATTACAAATATATAATCATATAGTGAGGTAAGTTATCAAATAAATAAGTTAGGCCTATGAGTGAAAAACAGATTTCAGTACATTGCGTTTAGCTAAGAATGCATAGCCTAACCATAGCTAGGAATCTGGCTGATAATTTACATCAATATCACTACCTACTTCTTCAGGATCATCAACCAGCCCTTCAAAATCACTTAAATCTTCTTATAATGCACTACGTAGCCTATATCACTACTTTTGATTTTTAACACTAAAACAATTAAACGTAATAAAACACATCAGTCATCGGTCCGAGGTTAACTAACCTGTTTACAATTAGGCACGTCAGCTGTCTGCTACAATTACGATCGGCTCAGAGAACATACAGCGCTGAGACAGACCTCTGGAGAAAGCTTAAGGAAAAGAACGATACCTAACTTGATCCAGTTCAATCCGATTCAGTCAGTCATAGAGCCTTTGCCGTAAACAGTGTTCGTGAGTCGCTGCAGCGACGCATGACACTCGGAGGGTTAAAAAGGCCTAGGCTTCTAAAGCCTAACCCAACATATTTTGCTTAGATCGATAGGAATAGGAGTATTTTATTTGATAGCTTATTCACTTCGAGAAGCCTAGTAACTTAATTTAAGTTAAAGGTAACTTAGTTAATTTCTAGGCATAAGTTATCAAAGTTATAAATCAGGCCAGCACCATTTTCAACTATTAAAATACCGTAAGTAAGCTCTAACTTATGCTAAGCCTAAGTTACGCCTAAAAATTGATGTGAATCTGCCAATAACTCCCCAATAAATAGTGTGCGCGACTGTGCGTGCGAGCTTACTCACCAGTAGTGCGCGCGCCTTTGCGTGTGACGAACGTTTGTGTTTCAGGAATCTGTTTTATTGTGCCCTTAATACCTTAATACCATCCCTTCGTTTTTGACCAGGTTTACTGAATTAACTGTGTCAGTTTTCTTAATTTTAGATCAAATAGCAAAATCAAATGTTCTTGTCATATTAAAAAAAAATGTGTATTAGGCTAGGCCTATATACAAATAGGCCTATGTCAACTCACAAACTTGGCGGGTGAAGCAGGGTTTTGAGTCAGTTACTCGCTAGATTATCCTCAAGGAAATCCTTGATGGAGAAATAGGCCGACTGAGCAAGTTGGTCTTTAATTTTTCTCTCAAACTTCTTGGTCTCAAGGTTTCTCAAGTTCTCCGGCAGCTTGTTAAACAGCTTCAATGCCATGGCAGGGAAATGGCGTTGTGACCCTGTTCCAGTCACTATGTTTTATAGGTTATTTCAATGTTTGACTGAGTTGAGCTAACTGTCATTACTGCAATGCGTTCAATTTCTTTGTTTACGACTACTGTATGCAATAAGATCATTGTATTAATTTAAGATAAATGTTGGTATAATGTGTGTTGGTATAACGTCAATTATGTAGCTTAGTGGTACTGTCGTCTGTCTTAGTGACCCGTAGTAAGTTATCGCCATCAATAGATTTAGTGCGACCGCTTTGTCACTTTTCTGCCCCTTGGAAGACGCCAAAATCGTTCCTGAGATACTATATTGATACTGTGGTTCCTCTACGTGAACATATCCTATCACGTGTATACAGTGGTATCAACTGTCGCGTGTCTATTGATCTGTAATATCCCCCTCAATAGGTTTTAGCGCGAGCACTACGTCATTTTTCTGACCCTTGGAAGACGCCAAATCGTTCCTGTGATACTATATTGATACTGTGGTATCCGTGAACATCTCCTCTATCACGTGTATAATTTCCGATGACTTTAAAACAGTTGACTCAAAGATTAAATGGAAATACTCAGTCATGATGTAAATAACAGTTTGATTTAGTCAACATTTCTTGTAGGTAAATATCTTATCATTTTTCAAAAGCTGATCTTGTTTTTGAGTGTTTTATACAAATGTTAACCACTCATAGCCGTATTAGGTTGTCCATATTAACGATTGTAAATTCTTTAAAACACTATTATTTCTAATTCTTCTACTTGGTGGTGTTCTATGACTTTCCTATATTTCCATAGTTTGCAAATCGTCTCTTTCAATGATTGCTCAAGAAATGCAGCACAGTGTTAACCTTTCAGAGGGCGAATTGGTTTTCAAAATGGGAGAGGGTGCACCCGGAGGTTACTTCCAGGTCAATAAAGGGTCAATCCATATCAAGTGGTCCAGAAATAAATTAATTGGTTGGCTTCAAGATTTTAGCGAATTTCCCTATAGGGAAGTAGCTATTACCGTAGGTGGCACGGTAAGACCTAGACCCGGGACCGATTTACTTTTTCATTTTGATGTCCCCAGAGGCCAAAAACACCATTCGTTCAAATTTGTATATATGTATATATATATATATATATATATAGACTTATATATATATATATATATATACTAGCTGACCCGGCAAACTTCGTATCGCCTAAGTTATAGGTTTCCCCTAAGACAGACCGATGGAAAGAAAGTACCGTTACGTTTAATTTTCAAGATGATCTTGTTCGCATCGCTCAATCACGTCCTGGTTGAAGTTCGTTCGCTACGCTCACTCACCTTTGAGTTGGAGCTCGTTCGCTACGCTCACTCACCTTTAGGTTGGAGCTCGATCGCTGCGCTCACTCGCCTTCAGGTTGGAGCTCGTTCGCTGCGCTCACTTGCCTTCAGGTTAGCTCGTTCGCTACGCTAACTCGCCTCCAGGTTGAAGTTCGTTCGCTACGCTCACTCACCTTTTGGTTGCAAATTAGCTGTTGTCATAAATGTAAAAGAAATAAAAGTGCTGCACCCTGTTGGTAATCCTTGTAACTTTAATGCTATTGAACATCATAGAACAGAACCAACTTGTTTAATTGAAACAGCTGTTAAGATTCATTAATTCCATTTCTCATAAGGTTAACATGGGAAACTCCAGAGCCACTGGGGCGGAGCCCTTTTAAGAATTTCGAAACGGGAAATAGTTTACGTCCGATTCGCATACCTACCGAATTTACACACCAAATTACATAACGATCGGTGAAGTCGTTCCGGAGGAGTTTGCAGACAAACACTGTGACACGAGAATTTTATATATTAGATATATATACGTCCGTGAACGCGATAACTTGAGTAATTTTTGCCCGATTTTGATGAAATTTGATTTAAAGGTGTAAAGCGGGATAAACTTGAATGAGTTCGCGAACCAGCACGATCGGACCATGGGAACGGGGCTTTACGGGGGGTTTTATGGGGTAAAAATTGGTTTTTCTCACTTTTGACCCTCAAAACACAAAATTTCCCGATTTCTCTTTAGACCTTTTTAAAGAGCTTAAAAAACAAATAATTTTGTAGGCTATATAAAAGTATTTTTCTTCGATTATTAGTAACGGAGAAAATTAAAAAAATTGTAAATTTAAAATTCCTATGTTATTCTTATGGAGAATATTGTCAAATGTTGTAGTTTGCTTGTTTATGGATATATTTTGATCAAACTTGGCAAATTTATTTATTTTGTACTAAGCTATCAATATTTTACTCAAAAACACACTTAATTAGTTTCCTTGTAGCAGCAAACCTAGGTACTCGTTAAACCTAATGTTATTAAAATATATTTAACTGAAAATCAATTCAGACAAGGAAATTCGCTTAGTCGGCAGGTTTGCTGCGGCGGGGGTATTTAATTTGTTCATATTTTTATCCTTGAAAGTACATCATTAGTAGGGCCTACAAAAATACAACTTGTTTTATTTTTATTTTATTTTTCTACTGTATGACGGCCATTTTTTTGATACTCGAATGCCCGTTTTCAGCGATTTCAGAGCTCTGCGTTAAATTGAATATCTCTGGTTCTGCTAATCCTAGAACATTAAAGTAAAAACCAATCTCTTCAGAAAGATCTAAACTTTAATATGGTAGGCCTAATATAGTTATGTTTTTAAAACTAAATATCTAGGTCTGTACCTAGGTGGTACCTGTTTAAAGTTTAACGTACCGGTAACGATGTTAAGAAAACTGATTTTTAACAATTTAAGGCAATTGACTATGTGTGTGTTATTTTTTATCTGATAGTTATAGGTGTGTATTCCAAATTATCAAAGTTTCAAGTTGTGGACTAACATAGAGTTTGAAATAAAAAATTTTGAAATCTTAACATTTTCAAAATTTCAAAAGTTTGATGCTTAATATCTCTGATGGGCATGAAAATACAAATTTCAAATTTGGCTCAGATATAGTAGGTACTAAGTAAGGGTATTATCCTGTAATAATTTTATTTTGTAGACCCAACTGGTTTCAAAGTTATGAAATATTGAAAAGTACTAAAATAAGCATTATACAGTATGTGTAATAGCGTAGGAAGCATAATATTATATTATAATACACTATCAATGTATTTTTTAATAATGTTATATTTTAATAATAGATTTTAAGTATTTTTTTTACAACACTCTACTTTGTTGTCTGCCACTGGTACAAATCTGTGAAAGGTTTTGTGTTCAGGGAATTGGTAGACGTACCTTAGAATCAAAATTGAAGTTCTAAATCATTTTTTGCTACTTCTTCACTGTCTACATAAAAAGGGGAGCGAGCTGGTGTAGTGGCTAGAGCGCGGGACTTCGGTCCGTGAGGTCCCGGGTTCGATCCCCGCCAAGTCACCAATGGATTTTATCTAAGTGATAATGCCGCAACCCCTAGGTCTAGCCTGAAGTAATGTGAAAAACAATCCCAGGCTCGTGCCTAGCGTCCTAGGACAAAAAAAAAAAAAAAAAAAAAAAAACTCTCTACATAAAAGTATTGAAAACCTATAAGTTCTTTTCGAAAGTTAAACATATCCTTAGCATTTAAATTTTTGGTTGTCAATGGTACATTGTAGACTCTATAAGTGACTTCGCTCTTTGTAGTGCCTCCTACACCATCGGAAAATATTGACACCACTTTATTAAAAGTATAGACTTAGATTTTAAATTAATATTGTTTTGGTTTTCAATTCTATGTGTTTTATTTTCTTTTAATACTTTTATGTTCATGAATTTAAATTTAAATGAATAATACACAAGTCTGCCATGTTATCTTACGGGACGTCTGGCACTAAACCAACACTACTTGCGACAAAGCAAATTCTACCAGACTGCGGCCTGGATTTAAAGGTGGCCTTTGCGATACAGTAACATATAACAATTTTTTTACTGAAATATTTAGTCACAAGGTACTAAAATACAAGCCGCGAGGCATTTTTTTATACTGCACACAGAAAAAATGCCTGCAATGGTGTAAGAGGCACAACAAAGATGGTGTAGGAGCACTACTTTTCAATATTTCATAACTTTGAAACCAGTTGGGTCCCCAAAATAAAATTATTACAGGATAATACCCTTACTTAGTACTACCTATATCTGAGCCAAATTTGAAATTTTTATTTTCATGCTCATCAGAGATATTAAGAATCAAACTTTTGAAATTTTGAAAATTTTAAGATTTTGAAAATTTTTATTTCAAACCCTATGTAAGTCCACAACTTGAAACTTTGATGATTTGGAATACACACCTAGGTGTAAGAGGCACAACAAAGATGGTGTAGGAGCACTACTTTTCAATATTTCATAACTTTGAAACCAGTTGGGTCCCCAAAATAAAATTATTACAGGATAATACCCTTACTTAGTACTACCTATATCTGAGCCAAATTTGAAATTTTTATTTTCATGCTCATCAGAGATATTAAGAATCAAACTTTTGAAATTTTGAAAATTTTAAGATTTTGAAAATTTTTATTTCAAACCCTATGTAAGTCCACAACTTGAAACTTTGATGATTTGGAATACACACCTATAACTATCAGATAAAAAAATAACAAACGCATACCTAGTCAATTGCCTTTAGGTAAAAATAAATTGTTAAAAATCAGTTTTCGTAGCATCGTTGCGTTAAACTTTAAACAGGTAATTAGACCTATATATTTAGTTTTAAGTACATAACTATATTACCATATTAATGTTTAGATCTTTCTGAAGAGATTGGTTTTTACTTTAATGTTCTAGGATTAGTAGAACCAGAGATATTTAATTAAACGCAGAGTTCTGAAATCGCTGAAAACGGGCATTCCAGTAACAAAAATGGCCGCCATACAGTAGAAAAATAAAATAAAAATAAAACAATTGTATTTTTGTACTTCTAATGATACCGTATGTACTTTCAAGGATAAAAATATCAAAAAATTTAAAAATCTTGAAGCAATCACCTTTGAACCACTTGATGGATTGACCCTAAAAACAAACATTTAGCCTATGAGGTAAAATTTGTATTTTAGTGCACAAATTAAGTTTTATTTTTAATTTTAAACATCAAAAATGTGTTATTTAGATTTTATAAATGTAAAATTAAACTATTATTCTATCAAATGTTCTAACATAAAAGTACATGAAGGAATCTCAGTTGAAGAAGAAGATGAAGAATTCAAGAAGTTAATTTAAATTTTACTACAATGTCCTATAATGTGGCTTTAGATGATAACACTCTCAATACCTGATGTTTTAAGTAATTTAACATAAATACTAAATGACTCTGTACATACGTCGTTCGTGAATCTCCCTTTCAGCACGGCTAAGAGTGTTGCAATTCGAAATTTAACTTCTTCAATCATCTTGTAAAAACTATATATTTACTAAATAATGCCATGAATCGTAAAACAATAATTATTTACAGTAATTGTTTACACACAATAATCAACGCACACACTAAACTAGAGGTCGCATCACGGAAGTTGCCTCCAGGCTGTATAAGACTCGGCAGAGCGCACACAGAAGTTACTTCCAGCCTCTTACAAAACAGAACAAAACTAACAAATATAAAATAGTAGGGGTGAGTTTTGACCTTCACTCGATTCTAGGAATGAGATGCGTGAGGTACAGTGACACTCACACTGCCGACACCACTCAAAATAATATAATCGCGAAAAATTAAACATCCCTGGAGGTTACTTCCGTGATGCGACCTCTGGAAGGTTAATTCTGTTTTCTTTTACCTAGTAGGCCTACTCATGGTAAGACCTGGACCTGGGACCTTAATAACTTATTTGTTTTGAGGTCCCTAAAGGCCAAAAACACCATCCATTCAAATTCACATAAATTTTATATATACCGTAGCAATAAACCTAGGTAGGCCCTACTCGTTGAACATAAATGTTAATTTAATAGATTAATTGAAAATCAATCCAGGCAAATGGAAATTCGCTTAGTCAGCAGGTTTGCTGTGGCGGGGGTATTTATATTTTTTAGAACCTTCTGTAATGTCGCATATTTGCGACCCCCGGTCTATAGCAAAGACAATAGTGAAAATTATTATATTTTTCTTGAAAAAGCCCAAACGCTGCATATATGCGACAGCTCATTTTTGTTTAAATGTATTGTGGTGAAAGTAAGTAAAAAACCCAGACGTAGGAATTGGCTAACTCTCGAACTCACTAACTCGGTCCAGTGCCAGAACTGGCTAACTCTGGAACTGCCTAAACGTCCCAGTTAGGAATTGGCTAACTCCGGAAGTTGCTACCCCGGCAACGCCCACTGCACGCAGCGTTGCCAACCTTAATAATCGACGAAATAATCGTACACTGCTGTATTTTAAAATGTCAAAGGTGTCAATAAAGATACCTAGGTAATTGTATTTTTTTATTTTTTATTATAAATTCCCCTGCATTATTACTGCTAACTAGAGCCCAAAGTAATTAAAAGGCAATTAAAAAATCCTTAAAAAGACATTGTTTTGTATTTGTCCAGCGGCTAATTAAATGTTTATGATATCTTAAATAAATACCAGAAGTACCTGGGGACCGACCCATGGCTCGGTATGGTTTAGGGCCTATCTCTATTGTAACTCTATAGCGAGTAATCTTCAGTTTAATATTTTGCTCAATAGTAACAAATGATATTTTTCCTACAGTCACCCGACAAAGTTGGCTTCCTTGTACTGTTTATAGTACAGAAAGCTGCTAATTGCTGCATATTTATACTTTGTCGTACGGTTTATACTTTGGCGCACATCAGGATTCCAACGAAACAACTCAAAACAGCGTGGTTCTATTATGCACGTAATCCGAGTACGTTTGGAAATAGGTTGGCAACACTTAAAGATAAGAATACTATGAGCAGCTGATTGACTATTACTATAACTACGATTTAACCTGTCATTTTGTGTTTATAGTTACGGTATTTCTGAAATTTCTTCTGGACTTTTCTTTTAAACGTTTTTAAAACATTCCTACGATCTTAATGAACAAGAAAATACATTTAAAGCATTTTTTTAGGTGTGGAAACCACTTCAAACTACAAAAACATACGGAACTATATCTCAAGTCGCGGAGCACATTTCTTGCCGAGGAAAAATAGCGGAGTGATACGGACCGGGTAGCCTACTACTTTCTCTAGGGCACCTATTTGTGTTGGCAGCTGAACCTAAAAACGTGTTGTATAGTGTTTGAAAGACTAATTATTTATATGCTTTATAGGGACTGTAGGAAAAATATAATGTGTAACACGAGTGGGAGTATTTACACAAATAACTATTTCACTTTGTACTGTACCTACCTATTTTGTAATTTGCTACTGTACTGTGTATGTATGGCTTGTTATAAACACACTAGAGAACCCGTGCGGCTCAATGAGCCGCATAATATGAAACATAAAGCCAAGGAAAACCTTATGCTTAAATTTGAGTAACTTTAGTTACAACTTAGAGTTGTTTGAAAACTTGTTAGAAACTAATTTTAAATATCTCTATTGGCGTCGTCAAGGTTCACCTACATTATTTCTGCTCTCCTTTAACTGATAACTTCTAATTAATGCTAAGCGATCACCTCAATTCGAGTCAACATGTTGCAAAAAAGTTTTTCCAGCATTGAGAATTGAAGAACACTGTTACCTTACTGATAACCTGTCTTAATTAATTAAATTTGGGTCATTTTATTTCTTTTATTTGAGACATCCCCTGATCAAACAAATTTTCTCCGTAGAGAATCCTGAAAAGTGGGGTGATACAGTATCAAGTGCTCCATTTTTTACCCACAAACTCTGGGTTACCAACTGGACAGCCATAATATGCTTTGAATAGGCTAAAACAGCAACGCCATTGAAAGTTGTTTAACGTAATTTAACGTGTTGTCTGTCAGTCATGGTACCTTAGTGACTGTAACTTAGTGACATGTATCTGATGACCTGCATCAGAACATTCTCACATTGTTCTGTGCAGTTTCTGTTAATACCTGTCCCAAAATTTTGAAAGTATGTATACATTTGTTACACACTACCTTCTACCTAAAAGACTAGACAATAGGCTGGTTAACTATTGTAGCTATAATATTTGGATAGCAATTTTAATTTTCTTTTTTTAAACAGCGTATATTATTTGCCTCTCCTGAATCATAAAAATAAACTTGACCGTAACTACTCGATCGTTCAATACATAAACACTAATTCCTTCACTTATGAACATAACATTTTAGTGGTCTAATATTGCCACTAAAACTTTCAATGGCAAATGAGTTTTTGAAACTTCTTATTTTTGACTTGAAATGTCTGGTTTGTGTTGGTGAATTCAGTCTAAACACGTTGTATAAGTTTGTCCGAGGAACTGTCAACATAACATAGTAGTAAACAATACATTTACGTTTTTCTCAATTGAAGTAAAGCGAGTAATACAAAAGTTTACAATAATAAAAATATAAGGTCCGCCAAGATTTGGGATTAACTTACTATTTGAACTTATCATAGTCAAGGCATTATTATAGTTTCTACTAAGTGTTTTGAAATATCTCGATCTGTCAGTGTCTGAAGTAAACATTTCTTGCATGCATTCATTTGATCTGACATTAGGCAAGTTTACTTTCCCACCGTGACAACACTATGAGCTTTGTATATTTCTTCACTTCCAAAGTAAGTTGCATAGTAGAACTGGCAATTTTTATTCATCTTACCAAGTGAATGTGTATCTGGATGGGTATCTGTTAGACCAGGTCTCTCTTTTTCAACTTCCTCATACGCACAAGATATCTTATTATTAATTATGTCCTCCTCCCTTGTTCAATATTTCTTCTTTGAACTTGAGGCATTTTCTGTTCTTCCAACAAAACTGTTTAACTTGGTCTTAACCTACTGAATATTACAAACATCAATATTTAGCCTACTCCCCAAAAGCTTATGAGTTTCTTTTTATAAACAGCTGTTTTTTGTTTTTAAATTTGTTCTATGTGTATTTCTTATGGGGAAAACCCGACCTTTAAGAGGGTCTCACGCCCTTAAGAGCACGAATTTTAAAATTCTAAAACCTTATTGCAAAACTACATATTGAGACGAATCTTTTGACACCTCAAACGTTGAAATTGGTGCACAAATAAGGGAGGAGTTGCGTTAACAAAAAAACGGCTTCACGTATTATACAGGGTGGCTGAAAAGTAACTTACACCCCCACTTAACTTTTCAACCATTTGAGATATTTGAAATCGGTTTGCGGCGGTTTGCGGCGGTTAGATATGAGGGGCTACAATAATTATGGTCAATTTTGAAAATTTTGCCCTTAGGGGTAGCGGGGGTAGGGGTAGCTCAACATTTTCAAATGACAAGTATAGTTGAGTTTGGTATAATTTTACAGGTCTTGAAAAAACATGAACATTGACATAAAGAAAACCAAAATCGGCTCACTAATAACAAAATGGTGCCCTAAAACGTTTCGAATTTAAATAACCATGAGGGTGGCAAAAAAAATGAACTTGCACACTCTTTAACTTCTTAACTAATTTAGATATTTGAAATCGGTTTGCGGCAACTTCTTTGGAAATGAAGGGCTACAATAATTATGGTCAGTTTAGAAATTTTTGCCCTTAGGGGTAGCGGGGGTAGGGGTAGCTCAAAAATTTTCAAATAGCAAGTATAGTCAAGTTTGGTATCATTTTGTAGGTCTTAACGAAACATAACAAGTAACATAAAGAAAATAGAAATCGGACCATCCATAAACAAAATGACAGCTAAAAATGATTGAGACAATGGTTATTTAAAGTAATTATGAGCTGTCATTTTGTTATGGATGGTCGGAGCAAGACCTACAAAATGATACCAAACTCGACTATACTTGCTATTTGAAAATTTTGAGCTACCCCCTACCCCCGCTACCCTTAGGGCAAAATTTTCAAAACTGACCATAATTATTGTAGCCCTTCATTTCCAAACAAGTTGCCGCAAACCGATTTCAAATATCTCAAATAGTTAAGAAGTTAAAGAGGGTGCAAGTTAATTTTTTGCCACCCTCGTGGCTATTTGGATTTGAAACGTTTTAGGGTGCCATTTTGTTATTAGTAAGCCGATTTTTGTTTTCTTTATGTCAATGTTCATTTTTCGTCAAGACCTGTAAAATGATTCCAAACTTGACTATACTTGTTATTTGAAAATTTTGAGCTACCCCCTACTCCCGCTACCCCTAAGGGCAAAATTTTCAAAATTGACCATAATTATTGTAGCCCCTCATATCTAAGAAGGTTGCCGCAAACCGATTTCGAATATCTCAAATGGTTGAAAAGTTAAGGGGGGGGGGGGTGCAAGTTACTTTTCAGCCACCCTGTATATATAGATGTTACACGTACGGTACTGTATTTAGTTTAGTTTTCCTTTGTTATTTTGTTCAACCAACATGGTTACTTGGCAACATGTAATATGTTAAAATATTTTAATTTCATTTTTTAAGGAATAAGACATTTGAAGGAAATTGTTAAAGCCGTTGTCGAGATCTTTGTGCAGCAAGCCTACTTATAGGCTACAAGCAAACATTGCTCATGGGCCAATAAATAAATAAAAAATTATAGGAAAATAACATAATATGAAGAATATACAGTGGAACCCTGATAAGAAGACCCTCGATAACAAGTCGCTCTTGATAACAAGTGTCATTTTCAAATCCCCTTAAAATTATTTTACCCCTAATTTACATGTTATTACAAACTTCGATAAGAATTCAACCTTGATAACAAGTCTTATTTTACAATCACCATGAGAGTCTTGTTATCAAGGTTCTACTGTATTAAGAATAACTTAGTACTAATTAAACTACCGGTACTATGAAATTAAGCTCAATACACGTGAGTTCTCAAACACGTATGACAATTTTAATCGTGATGTCGTAATAGACCATTAATTAATAAAGTCGTTAACTACGTTTCATAACATATTCATTAAATTAAAGGTTCGTCATTGAATCGTCTAACTTAAATGTGTAAAAATATTTCATAGGTACGTTTCATAACAGTTTATAGAATAACACCTCTGACAGTCTGATTAGGGGGAGTACCAGTGAACATAGGCCTAGTGACAGTTTTTGTATCTTCAAGATTCATGGACCCTTTAGGCAATTCATAAAGAGAAGCAACGTCATCAACATATTCATCATCAGATGAATATAAGTGATAGGACCAGTTAGGCCTACCTTCTGACAAGAAGCTAAGCCTAGGCCTACCATTACTTACACTGTTCACTGGATCATAAGTAGGATCATCATCCGTGACATCAACAATATCTGAAGATGAATTGCAAAGAAAAAAAAAGAGAAAAATATAATATTTATTTGTTCGATTTTGATAGATATATATTGATATATATATCTGCAAATACAAATTACTTCACCCCTATGGAATATAATTTAATATTTCATAAAGGTGTGAAACACGAAAAGTTGCCCCCTGGTGGGATTTAAAAGAATTTAATTTAATTCAAATAGAACTTATGAGGACATTGATCACACGGAGCCTGCGCAGTGGAAGATTTGATGTTGTATGTGTAGGCCAGTATAATTAAATTACCTCAGATGTCCATATGTAGTATTGTGAGAGATCTGTTAATTGTCCTCCCCCAATCAACTTCTTGGACTTATTTATAACACTTCTTATACGTTAAACCTTCTAAGAATTTACTAGTGATGTGACACTCTGAACTTGAAAAATGATAATAAACTGAATATTGAATTATTGGTTGATAACTTTGTTCAATATTAACAGATTCTACTGAGATATTTATATTTACCTTTTGTTGATATTCGAATAATTAAATAAAATGCAATGTTAGTCAAAGTGATTATATAATAATACTAGCTGTGACCTCGTTCTACGCACGGGGATCTTATAGTAGTCAGTTGAAACCTTCCTATATAAAGAACAGCAGTTGGTTTGCATATTTTCAGATAGCCTATGCTGGCCAAACTATTATTTATAAACAAATACAGTATCTGACAGTTTCAAGTAAAAAAAAATAAAATGCTTAGGATCAATAAGGAGTAAGCCTAAACTTCCATATCTGTTGGCACAAACAACCAAATGAGTAATATTGATTATTCGATTGTTTAATTCGATATATTGTTTGGTTAGTTAGGTTAGGTTAACCTTACCTAACTAACCAAACGATATGTAGTTAAAATACTATACCTCAACCTTGCCATTAAATATTCAGGTTGGAAATTTCATTATCAAAGGTGCTCTTGTCCTGTCCGTACGGAACACTGAGTAGGCTAATATGCGCTACCAACTTATGAGTAGGTAATTGTTTAGGCCTACTTACCTAGCAATTGGTCTATTGGCTGTATGGTCCAGCGAGCAGCACATAGCATTGAGAAGACACATTGGAAAAGCGATTTGAACATAATCCGTAAACCTCTGTTACAATCACCCACTGCAGTTGTCACTTTACACTTTACACAACCACCATTGAAGTGCCATCAATGAGTTGGAACCTTTTATGTAAGCTATTGGTACGGTAATGCTTATGTAAAAAATGTAAGTTTCCCAGCCGTATACCACACTGATTCAAAGGTCTTTTTCCCGGTTATCAAAACTCAAGAAATTTTATACACAAAGAATCTCTATTTTCATTTACGGTTACCCTACACATTATTGCACTTGCGATTAATTAAATCCGTTATGTAAAAAAAAAAAACGGTTTTAATCCAACTTAGTTTGGATTTGCTTTTGAAACATGATTGGAAATGATTTCGGTATTTGTAAACAACATTCAATGTAAACATATCAGTGACAGCTAGAGAAAAATAATCTTGATCCGAACAGCTGTTCGCTATTTCATAGATGATTATTTTATAAACATTGGGAGAAAACTTGAAAAATCGCACAAAATTGGGTTTTTAAACGTCCGTAAGTTTATTTACAAAGTAGTGAGGCCATATTTTAATAGCTAATAGTATGCTGACCTTCCCATCAATTTTAATTTTTTAATCTTTGACCTTCTTTAAAAAAATTCGACAATGTTTCATATTAGAGTGTCATCTCACCACAGCTACAATCTCAGGAGGAACTTTAACCTACATATTCCACTATCTTGTACCACTTTCTATAAAAACCAATCATTCTCCATGTGTATCCGTCTCTTTAATTCTCTGCCTAACAGAATCAAGGGCGAACATGATTTTAAAAAAATTAAGCGTGGTCTTAGGGAATATTTAGTTGATAAGGAATTTTACAGAGTTTCTTAGTTTTTAAATTGTAAATAGTTTGTACCTTTTGAAGTGTGTATCTTTATTTTAATGGGTCTTATTTTACTTGTTTAGTTTTGGTGACTTTTGCCCTGTACATTTATGTATTATTATGGCAATAAAACATTCTGATTCTGATTCTGTTATACATATTTTGTTAAAATCCAATTTCACGTTTCTTTTGGGTTTTATGGGATAATTACTGTGAAAAAATCTATATGACAAAGAAACGTAAAAATGCAAGGACATGAATTAGTACCTTCTTAAGACCTTCGTAAGTAGACACTCTCGCCAATCCAGTGAATACATTAAAATGATTCGGATCTTGATAGGTACTCTCGTTTTTCAGGAGAAGGCCGCATAAAATGGCTCTTGGGCCGTGACAGACAGAAATTGAGATGATACTTGTTTCGGCTTCTTTAATGTATAAAACGTAAAAAATAACCTAAAAATTTATGATTCTGATCAATGTACAGACAAAACTCTAATTTTATTTATATAGATAAATAAGCCGTTAAGCCGTTACTCTCAAAAATTTGTCACTCTTAAAATAGACATTCTATGGTCAAACTGCAGGAGAATAAAATATGGTATTTGAAAGAGAATGTGTATATTGAATGGACTATTAAATAATTTTACAAGTCATACAGCAGGGAATGGAGGATACCAAGTTTAGATATAATATAGTCAGAGGAAAGCTTACTTTGTCCAAGTGGAGGATATGATTATGATGTTTAATATGATTCGAATCCTATCAACTCCACTAATATGCAAGGGCCATAGCATGCACCCAAATACTTATGCAATTACAGACGTAGTTCATAGTTGGTTATCGTTATGATGTTTTGATAAACTCATTTAAAGAATAATAAAACTTTTGAAATGCACTTCAAACAACACAAATCTGTAGTAAAAATACCCTTGCCACAGCAAACCTGCCGTCTTTTTCAAGCAAATTTTCATTTGTCTGAATTGATTTTCAATTAAATATATTTAAATAACATTAGTTTAATGAGTAGGGTACCTAGACTGCCACAAGGAAACTAATAAAGTGGGTTTTTAGTAAAATATTAATAGCTTAGTATAAAATCAATAAATTTGCCAAGTTTGATCAAAAATACATCCATAAACAAGCCAACTACAACATTTTACAATATTCTCCATAAGAGTAACACGGGAATTATAAATGAACATTTTTTTAATTTTCACTGTACTGTAACCAATAACCATACAAAAACACTTTGATGTAGCCTACTGAATTATTTGTTTTTTAAAGCTCTTTAAAAAGATCTAGAGAAAAATTGGGATATTTTGTGTTTTGAGGGTCAAAAATTAGGAAAACTAATTTTTACCCCATAAAACCCCGTTCCCATGGTCCGATCATGCTCGTTCGAGAACTCATTCAAGTTAATCCCGCCTTACGCCTTTAAACAAAAAAACATCAAATTACAATTCCCTACACCAAATTTCATCAATATTCGGACAGAAATTACTCGTGTTATTGTGTTCACGGACATATAGGCCTATATATTAATAATATATATATAGTACACAAATTTGAACGAATTGTGTCTTTGGCCTCTGGGGACATGGAAATAAAAAGTAAATCGGTCCCGGGCCTAGGTCTTACCGTGCCACCTCCGGTAATTCAATTCAATTCAAAACTACTTTATTCATTTCTTGTACATAAATACATTGAAAAGCTACTTCCCTATAGGGAAATTCACTAAAAATGGACAAAATATTACTTGTAATATATTTTTTTATGCTTTGGCTACGCAATGACGTTTTCTGATACAAAAAATATGTTAAAATAGTGCTATTAGGCCTACTATAAAATATTAGATGGCCGATATATCGGCATACCGGTATTGTCTTTCTGCCCATGACCTTGGGGTGCCGATTTATCGGCACTGTGTCATTTTCAGCACAATATTGACAAGACGATATATCAGCACTTGGGGCTCAAAGGGTTAAAGACTATTAAAAAGCTTGGTTTAACCTATACCTAAAAAATAACCTTTGTTGTTTTTTACAGATATACAATCATGGTGGGAAGTACCAAGTATTGCCCACTTTTGCTCCCTCTTCCGAGTTGCATTTAACCTTTTGGATTTTGATATTGAGGTAAGTTGATTGCTACATTATCAGGGATTAAGTTAAACTTTAACTTTAGACAAAAGAATATGGCTAAGTGCAGGGTGTCCACATTCTGGAAAGTCAGGGATGGTTATGGACAAACTCCTGGTCATTGAAAGTTTTGGAAATAGGTAAAAAGTCATGGAAAGTTTTGGAAATAGGTAAAAAGTCATGGAAAGTTATGATACATCCCCTATGGGCGTGGTACAAGCAAGCAAAGTAAGGATTTATATGTGAAAACACCCTGCCCTTTTTTTTTAAAAAAACCACCCTCGTATCATACCCTTTTTTCTTTATTAATTTTTAATTATTTATTTTTTCTTTATTCTTCATGCAACATCCATCATATCTTGATTGCCTAGATTAAGGTTTTCTTAAATTTCCCTTATAGGCCTATCCTATAATATCTCCTATGAAGTCTGCTCTTTTATATTACGTGTTTTGCTTCATCACTATTCTTGTTGTATCGTAATCAAGCACATTTGTTCTTCTCCTAATAACCTAACTTCAACCTTTTTCCCCTAACAGGAGTTGGAGGAGGCTTTACTCACTGATGGAGCTGAAGACACTGGAAGTTCCCTACTCCAAGAGCTAATTGTCCGATTACTGTGTGGCTGTCTCGGCAACAATGGAATTTCCACGTTCAATTACCAGATGTTCTTGCGGCGACTTTTCCGACAGAAATGTCGAGTGAGTATTATTTTTCCCACTAGTTGAAATATTTTATTATTATTTAATAAAATAAAAAAATAACCTAGTTAGTTTGTATCATTTAATTTAAGGCCCTATACAGGCATCTAACTAATTCCTCGATAAGATAGAAGATAACTTTGGTAGCGAACATATTTAAAAAGGACGTTTGTTATATTTTAAGCTTGAATTTTTTTTTAATCCATTTCATAAAATTCTGTCAAATTAACACAGTAACAAAATTGACATTTGAACATAATATTTAAGCTGCATATGAGTGCAAGGTGAAACACATAAGTAATCCTTTGTGTAGATAGGAGTGAGATGACCTGTTACTTGGCTCATTTCTTTATGCTGGACTATTATTTAGGGTAGGCTAAATCCCAAGGCTCAAGGATAACAGGATCCAGCTTTGGATCCTCTGTTTTGATGATGACATGCTACGTATTCAATAAGTAGGTAGTTAGTTTCCTCAGACTCTGATACACAATTTTATGAAATTGCATACACTGTAATTTAGGCTAAATCTTATATTTTCTTATTTGCGGTTTCTTTATTGTTGAAATCTTATGTGATCAATTATTTTTAAAGGAATATGGAAAAGAAAACCCTTTCAATTCGGACATCGACTTCCAGTTCCTGCCTTTACGCACGAAGGTGGAAATCTTGCATGCCCTTTGTGATTTTCGACTCGATGCGGACGATGTCATGGATGTTCTCAAGGTAATAAACGCCAATTTAAAAATCTCAGCAAAGAACCAAAATGAAATTGAATATTTAAGTTTTATAGAACTAGCTAATATAAAGCAATACTTCAATAATAATAGTCTTTTGTTAAATCCAAATAAAACTAAATTTATTACATTTTCCACAAAGCAAAATCGTAAAAAAATATCTCCAAATATAATGATTGAAGAGGAAATTATTGAACAAGTGGATGAGGCTAAATTTTTAGGTCTATATATTGATGAAAACTTATGCTGGGACAAACATGTCGAACATATATCGAGAAAAATTAACTCCGGTTTATTCGCCTTAAGGCGTATGGCCAGCCTATGCTCATTACCTGTACTAAAACAAATATATTTTGCTCTGATTCACTCTAATATTTCTTATGGAATTGGCTTGTATGGTGCAACAACAATAAATAATCTGAATACAATTCTAAACCTACAGAAAAAAGCAATTAGATGTATGCTCAAACTTGAAGATGATGACTCCGCAAGAGAACACTTCAAAAATCTTAAAATTTTAACTGTGTATGGTCTGTATATTTTTGAATGTATCTTATTTTTTATAACAAAAACTTATATACAACCAATAGGTCATCAATATAATACAAGAAGACAGACCAAAAAACATTTTGAAAAACATAGATTGGAATTTTTTAAAAAAAAGACGACATACATTGGCAATAAATTCTTTAAAGCACTTCCGAATGAACTAAGATCAGAAAAAAATAATAACAAACTAAAATATAAATTGAAAATATATTTGATCAACAAACCCATTTACTCAATACTGTAGAGGAATTTTATGAATACAACAAAATTATGAAGCAGTAGTGGTAGTTTTTTTTTTTTTTTTTTTTAATTTATAATTGTATTGTTTTTTAGTTTTATATTTGACGCCATTTCTTGTAATGAAATGTACAAGGACAAATAAAGTGATTTGATTGATTGATTGATTGATTGATTGATTGATTGATTGATTGAATGGAAAATAGTTCATTCTGATACAAGAAACACAAAAACCTCGTACTTACAAGTAGTTTACCTAAAAGTTGGAATGTTTCACAATTATACTTCTTGGCCACTATTGGATCTTGAGACTTATTAAGTTCTATTATTTGTACGAGTAGATTATGTGTTTCTTCAGCCGGATTGGACTCTTTCCCATTCAGGTAAATCTGCTATTTTGACTAAAATCCAAAACCTATGCTGTTGTGCTCTATGTTAATACTGAAATTATAATTTCTTTTCACTTTCCCACTTATACTCTCACTTGTAGCTACCTACATTTTTTTCTAATTTGCAATAGAACCTGGACTCAGATAGCTTACGAGTACACCCCCTTGGATATGATGAGAACAGATCTGCGTACTGGTATTTCTATGGCACTCGTCTCTACAGAGAAGACTACCCACATAGAGCAGTGAGTATGAGTAAATGATTTGGTTTTAGTGATTAGTTTTTGTTTTTTTACAATGTCAGGCCATAGACAAAACACACTCCCTTAGTAGATTTCTCATCCTTATGGAATAGCTGAAGCAAATTTTATTGTTAGTTCTGTACGGTTCACTGTATTGGTCGTATTTTGTTAACAATATGTTTCTTGTTATTTCAGTCATTTAAAACCTTGTTTAGCCAAATAATACGCGCTAAGTTATTCATAAGCGATAACTCGTGCCCTAGTTATATAACCAAACAGTAAAGCAAAATCAAGAAATTACCCCTAAAATAATAGAAACAAAATTTTGTCAACATTAGCGCCCATTGTCATCGTACATGAACTAGACATGAAATACGAGCTTCAAAATGTACAATGAGATGAAAAGTATACTTTTGTTGGTCAGTCTATGGTTAGGCTTGATCAATCAATTATATTAACCAAAGGTGTAATAAAAATTAACAATTAAAAACTATTACTGAATATCCATTAACATTTTCAACCTTGAAAATTAATTTCAACCAATCGGAATATTTGAACCAAGCATTTTTGTGAAAAGCTAAAACACATTTTTCATGTTATAATATAGTTTTGAAACAATTTCCAAACGGTCAACAATATACTTGAGAAAATTAGAGTTAAGAGGCTTGATACGCAAAATAGGTCACACAGAACATTTTTGTGTATTTTTGTTATTTAGTTATTTAATCTTAAAATGTGTCCAATAATTTATAACCACCCTGTACATTTTTTGCTCGTGTTCTGGTAGCATTTTTGTTTGAAGTTTAAGAGTTAGTTTAAACGCTTAAAGGAAAAGTGGTCTAAAACCCGTTAGAGTTTTGTGGAGTTATGTGTCGGTAATTGAACCCATCCCTCTCGCACCAAAGTCTGAGATGCCAACCACTGGGCTAGCAACGCACCCATGGCTTTAGTGTAGTTTTACAGGGTGTCCACATTCTGGAAAGTCAGGGAAAGTCATAGAAAAAATTCTGGTCATTGAAAGTCATGGAAATAGGCAAAAAGTCATGGAAATTCCCAATGATGGATGAGTTTGACGGGGCTTAATACTCAAGTCGGCTGCAACGCCAACTATTGTAGCATTTTTCAGTATTTTTCATAAATTCACAACACATCAATACAATCTGTACCTACTTTATCTTATAATTTAATTTAATATTTAGTAGGGTATTGTTGCAACAGTAGTGTAGGTACAGTATATTAAAATGTTACAACTTCATTATTACAACTCAAATTGCAATACAAATATTGTTATAATGTTTTGATTTGTCTTAAGTAATGTCTTTTTTGTTAAGCTAATTTTTGGAAACACTGTAAACTCAATAAAAAATTAATAATAAAACGTATACAGTAAGGAAAAAAGAAAGTGGACAGTGAACTTGGCCAGCTAAGGGGACGGAGTAGACTGGGTTTTCTTTTTTCCTTCCATATTTTGAATACCATATTTTTACAAAATGTATTACTCCATTGTTATCTGTTAATACATATTTCAGTATTTTCTCTGAAATAACTTGTCTAGGCAGTATTTTGTGTGTGTATGTTAAATTATAATTTTCGAGTAAAGTTCGTGAGTCATGGAAATCAATGGTAAATGGTCACGGAAAGTCATGAAAATCAATGACAAATTTTCTGTGGCTACCCTGTTTTAACGCCCTATTACTTCAATGTTTAGTGTATGACTCAATCATTCCATAACAAAGTAATCTGATTCTTACTGGAATTTTATTAATTTTATGCCTAGTCATTACAGATGCTTTTTTACTAACCAAAACACCTACCCAAACAGCGATATGTGGCAGTTAGGCAGTCAGAATACCTAACCTAACTATTCTTAAAAATAATGTACCGGTACCGGTACGGTACCCAAACAATTTCAAATGTCTTACAAATTTGTTATGATAGTGGTTTATTTTGCAGAAAAAGAAGAAGAAGAAGGCTCGTGAGAAGAAGCACGGTCGAAAGTCGCGTAGCGAGAGCGAGTCGGAGCCGGAGATGGGGTGTGGAGAGTGGCAAGTGGTGTGTTACACAGAGAGTGACTGGGAGCGACTCGCTTACAAGATGGAGGACTCCCAGTGTAGAGAGGAGCGAGCGTTACACTCTGTGCTAGCCGAGGACTTCCTGCCAGAAATACCGAGACTGTTCGAAGAAAAGGAACGGCTGCAAAAGTAAGCTGTGATTTTTTGTTTTGCCATACTCTATGTATTTTATTATTTTATTTTTTTAGGACACAGAAAAACTCCCTGGGTCTTGTTGCTATCTAACGTTGACCTTATAAATTGCAAGGTTAAATAATAGCCTAGTTAAGGCCTAGTTAATATAGTAAGCTCTAGCTAGAATCTATCCTTCTCAGAATTTAACATCAATCTTAAAATAAAAGATGATGAATATTGTCATTTTACATGTGTAGAATTGACTTAAGGATATTGAATTCTAGGCATCTCATCTATAACCAATAAAACAAAAAAATCAATAATAACTTAAGAACTGTTGGATAAATTCACTACTGGCACACGTCCATTTTCATTCATAAACTGGCTACAGCTATATTATAGGAACTTAACATTTCTATATATGTCGAGATAGTCAAAATATATTGACTGCAAATAACTTCACTATCTCACTTACTGGGTATTACCATAGACAAATAGAATAAATATAGACCGTCAGCTGTCCTGCGGTTAGCATAAGTTCTGGCGTTCACCGCTATGGTTGCCAAGTATTCATGGCGCACACCGCTGCAGCGTCTGCTGGTCGTATACGGCTCCTACGCTCCTCGCCTGCAGCGGTGTGTGCCGTAACTACACGGCACTCCTAGCGGTGGGCGCTGGAACATTCCTTTGACAGTCTATATTTATTTTATTTTTCTATGGTATTAACCAAAATTGATTGTCTTATGTTTTCAAATTATTAGTTAGCAACACCTCATTAATATAAGGTTTCAAATTTTACTAAACTACTATTGTTTATAAAAGTCATCAGGACCATACCCTTGTTCCAACTCAATTAAGCCCAACCCATTGGAATTTGATACAAATATTGATTAGTATTTTAAATTCACATATTAAGTGAGAAAATTTGATAAGGTACAGTACCTAAATTATAAACAGTGAAGAAATCAAACAAGAAAACATTATTATAGATGAATAGTTGATAGTTGACACATGTTCATTTATTAAAATGATTTTTGTAAGACAAAGCAACTTATGTCCATGAGTCTATGATGCACTTGTAGTCATCCTAGTCCTAACCGAATGTATACAATCGAGAGGGAGTGTAGTATTGTATTATTTACTGACAATCCTCAGTTTACAACAAAATTATTCTTTAGGAAAAGGTTAATGGAGATGCAACCAAGAAGACAATCCTCTCGAATAGAAAAATTAAAACACCAAAAAGAAGAAGAAAAACGAGCTCAAGAATCATCAGCAGACAAAATTGATCCAAAAGAAAATGAAATCAAAGAAAGAGAAAGAAGAGACAGGTGAGTTCTGCATAGCATAAAATTAATTATGTTTTAACTCATTTTCATGACTCATTGCATCATTGTTTATGTTTAAATTCATCCAAAACAAATTGTTCTTCAGTCATACATCAAAGTAACTTTTGACTTGTTTAACATTTAGTAATTTTTTTACCATGAATCAGTTGAGTTTTGTTTGGAGAGCCCAAAAACGCTTTTTAAGAAAACAAGTCTATGCTTTTTGTAACTTTTTGCAAAGATTGCGATCCAAGACATCCCGCTCTTACTGAAAACTGAAATTCTATCCGCAAGATAAGCAACACTAATATTGCAAGTATACAGTCTATATTTGACATGGATTACCACGATTTCCTAGGTTACCAGAATAAGTTGAGTCATATAACAACTAGCATGGTTTCTGAAATTCAGTGAATTAGCCCGGAATTAGTATAGTCATGAATAAACAACGCTTTATTACATATGATTCTTTACGGCAAAAGACAGAAATTTGGTTTTCATCTAAGGGAACTTGTACTTACTCTGCTTTCAGACGGCTTCTTAAGATTTTTTACTTCACATTTTTTACTTCAGTATTAACCTAGAATTTTACCATACTATTTTTACTATCACCTAAATATTGTATGTGTTATTGTGAAACTTTACAATCAAAACTAGTAAAAAACAATTTTTCATAACATGTTTTTGTTTGGCGCCTGATCCAGGTAAGAAAGTACCTAAAACGAGACAACAGAACAAAAACATAAGCCAAAGCTGAATAATTACACAGAGAACTATATAGTAGTAAAAAAAAGAAAAAACATATTCTGAAATAAATAACAATTAGTAAAAAAGTAGGGGACAGGCGAAAACAATGGACACAGATGCAAAATGATGACATTTGTGTTGAAACTTGTTTTTACTAATCTAACAAAAAAATGTCATCATTATTTCCTCAAACAAACATAAATTTACCATCACAAAAAATTAGCTTCAATTAAACAAGTGATGAGGGTTTTTTTTCACAGGGACGCCAGACGGGCGAGAGAGCACCGCGCGATGTTGCGGTCGCGTTCACACACGAACTCTGAGTGCAGCTCTAGCAGTCAGACAGACAACGCTAGTAAACCCCGCGGCCGTCAGACCAACAACTCTCTCGCCTCTGCCACAGGCCAGATCATCATACAACCTTCCCGGCAGAAACTCCGTACATCCCAAGTGTGAGTATTTAACAACAATAAGAGATACCAATCCCATCTTTTTTTCATTCATGGTTGGAGATTAACACACAGCAAATTACTAGAATTATTTGAAAAATCACATGTGTTAGTTACCGATATATGAAACGTGAAAGTGTATTGTAATTTTAATTTGGTCAAGAATTACCCACAGCATTCCTTTTTTATACAAACTAGACATAGTTTCAGCAAGTTGACATCAATTCTTTTTACTTGACTAAAATCAACGTTAAGTTTGTGAACCAATGTTTTCAACACATAATGAACTTTAAGGATAACTCTGCTCTCAACTATTATTTTACTAACTGGGCTTACTAACTTTTGTGAGAAATTGGTAATCAAATATTTGAATGAAGGAGTTGAGACACAAGTAACTCAACCTTAAAATGATCCTGGCAGTTGATAGCTCACAAGATGTTTACTTACAAAAATTACTTTGATATTTTGCACCTCCTTGCACTATTTTGGTGTAAAGGAAGGGTTTCTACTTAATTACTGTATTAAGATGTGAAGAAATATCTTGAAGGGACGAAGTACGGTATAAAATTAGGTGTTAAGGACTTTTTGTGACTTTCAACTGGCTGGAATTCTTCTAAATAGTTTCTTGATCAGCATTGTACACTTTATTAAATTTACGGAAAGTAAATAAAAGAAACGTCTTATAAAACTTAAAACATATATTTACGCTTATACTGTTACTCACAAGACGGTAAATGTACAAAAAAAGATGGTAAGTGATTCACCAATTGGGTCTGATGATGATTGGAGTGTCCAATCGAAATTGATCACCACTTACCATCTTTTAGTGAATTTCCCATATAGGGAATAAGCTATTACCGTAGGTCTCATGGTAAGACCTATACCCGGGACTGATTTACTTTTTCGTTTTGAGGCCCCCAGAGGCCAAAAACACCATCCGTTCAAATTCAAATACAGGGTGTTTTTTTTAAAAACTTGCATCTTTATTTATGTAAAAACCGCAATAGATAGAAATATGCAATTTGCAGGAATCATCTATTGACGTAGGGGGCCTAATCTTTTTGAATTCAACGTTACATTCTCATTCCCCCCCTTTCCCTACCTGCCACCAACTTATTTTTTTTTAACCCTTAGAGTGCCAGGCGAGAAATAAAAGTAACGCTAAAAAAATGCCGATGATTTTTCCCGAAGGTCGCGCTAAAAATGCCAAGCGCGATCTGGCGATTTTTAGGTTAAAATTTCGTAAAAATCGAATTTTCGATATTTCGACCAACGAAAATCGATGTATCGCATCTAGTAACTTTCGACTCAATGTTAATATATGGGTTAAAAGAATCCGAGTATCCATTCGGTTGTTATGACAACTGTTCGATCATTACGAAACGTCCGGTCAGCCGGACGTTGGCACTTTTGGCTCGTTCTAAAAACGTCCGGTGGGCCGGACGTCGGCACTTTTGGCTCGTTTTAAAAACGTCCGGTTCCCCGGACGTAGGCACTCAAAGGGTTAATTGCAAGGTACCCTTTGTGACATATCAAATGAAAGAGCATGGAAAAAGAAAATGTTTGATGAAAAGAAACTGAAAATCGGTTCATAAATTTGTGAGATATCCCCCCCCCCCCCATCACCACGGAACTTAATTTTTTTTTAATAGCAAGGTACCCCTTGTGACATATCAAATGAAAGAGCATGAAAAAAGAAAATGTTTGGTGAAATTTATTTTTCATTTGATATGTCACAAGGGGCACCTTGCTATAAAAAAAAATGAGTTCCGAGGAGGGGAAAAGGGGGGATTATCTCACAAATTCATGAGCCGATTTTCAATGTTTTTTCGCCAAACATTTTCTTTTGTCATGCTCTTTCATTTAATATGTCACAAGGGGTACCTTGCTATTAAAAAAAATAAGTTCTGGGGAGGGAGGGGGGGAATATCACAAAAATTTATGAACCGATTTTCAATTTTTTTTTATCAAAAATTTTATTTTTTTATGCTCTTTCATTTGATATGTCACAAGGGGTACCTTGCTATTTAAAAAAATTAAGTTGGAGGTGGGGAGGGGAAGGTGGGGAATGTGAATGTAACGTTGAATTCAACAAATTGGGCCCCCTACGTCAATAGATGATTCCCGCAAACTGCATATTTCTATCTATTGCGGTTTTTACATAAATAAAGATGCAAGTTTTTAAAAAAACACCCTGTATATATAGGCTATATTTATATATGTGTCCGTTAGCGCGATAACTCGAGCAAATATGATCTGATTTTGATGAAATTTGGTACAAACGTGTAAACCTACGTTTATTCGAACGAGTTCGCGAACCAGCATAATCGGACCATGGGAACAGGGGTTTATTTTTTTTAACCCTAAAAATAAAAATTTTTGTAATTTCTTTCTCAACTATTTTGTAGAGCTTAAAAAAAGAAATAATAAAGTATATTGAAGCGCTGTTTTATGCCTAACGGTCACGGAGAAAATTCAAAAAAAGTTTAATTTAAAATTACCACGTTATTCTTATGGAGAAAATGAAAACTTTTGTAGTTTACTTGTTTATGGATATATGTTGATAAAATTTGGCATATTTATTTTTTTCATTCTATACTATCGACTTATGGTCAAAAAACTCTTTTTACCTTCCCCGTATCAGCAAACCTAAGCACTGGTTAAAACTAATGATATTTAAGTTGGGAAAAAATATGTCTTATTTATGGAAATATTTTAGTAAAAATGTAATCAGACAAGTTGAAATTCGCTTAGTCTGCAGGTTTGCTGTGGCGGGGGTATTTGTATATTTACCTTCTTGTGAGTAACAATATAAGGGTATGTTTTAAGTGTTATAAGACGTTTCTTTTATTTACTTTCTGGGAACTCTTCTCAAAATGTTTTCTTTAGTTCCAAACAATTATAATGCTTGTATAAAAAGTCAGAAGTAGGCTATTTGTGCTGTAGGTCAATTAACAAAGAAGGGCTAATATGAACATTTCTTTAAATGGCACCCCAAATTTAAGTTCTCGTGTTTCAGTCAAAAGTTGCATTTTAGACAACTTAAAAAAAATATAGTACATTTTCACAACTAAATTCAAACAAAAAAAGGTATACTTTATAGTTGATATGCTGTATTATGTTTACTCTTGTCTTTTCAGTGTTTATTCGTGTGATGGTTTAGATCAACAACAGCTGATAGAAAACTGACTTTAAGGGCATATTTATAACATCCCAGTAGTGTCATTCAATAAAAAATATTAAAATTAAATGTTTTAGGGCTGTGTATACTTTTATTTAGGATTAAGTTTAGTTGTATAAGAGACTTTATACAATTAGACCAGCCAGACTTGTGTGTAAATCAGGCTTAACCATGTTTAAAAATTGTGATTAAATGTACCTATATTAATTAGTTTATTTTTTTAAGTTTGAGATTTTTGAAGATAAAATTTAAATACTGGATTCAGCTTGGGGATGGACTTGCAGTAAAATGATTTGTCCTCAATGGAAATGAATTAAGTGTAAAGGTTGATTCAGACACATCAGTCCAGTCACAGTTCTGTCTTAGTTGCATCCACTATTCCTCGGTCAACTGTCTGTCATTTGGTTTCAGTCAGTCTTCAGTCACTTTATTTACAATGACGTTACAGTCAAGAATTTTCAATTTGTTCTATCAATTTTCTATCGTCTATCATGTTGATTGTTATAAAATATAAACAGTATTGTGTATTGTGTGTTGTTGATTAAGTACCTACTTAAAATATAAACACAATCATTAAAATTAAAAAAAATTAACCTCAAACAAATACTTGTCCGTTAGGCGTCCGAACAATCCAAAACTATTGGTGAGAAGAAATCTGAAATTGATTGACGGACGTCGGCAGAGTGACTGACAGACCTGTGCCGGATGAGTACATAGCACAGTAAAAAAATCCATTAAAGAATAGTTTTTTTACTGTGACTTGACTGATGTGAATGACCTGTGACGTGATGTAACTGATGCGTGTCATCGACCTTAATATCGTTTTTTCACAATGTCAACGTTTTTCACATTATATTATCGTAATAGTCTCTGGTGTGTGTGGCCATCATTATCAACTTTTGTGATTGCGGCAACATCCTGAATAACTCCCACAGTCACGGAAACATCATCTAAATCCTGAATATCTCTTGCAGTAACAGAAGCATCTTGATCCTCTCCCGCCATCTGAAAAATATTATTGTTGTCATCCGCATTCGCTTCAAAAGTGTAAATATTTTAACTTTTCTGCGATTGCGATCGTAAAAGCTTGAACCATGATCATTTTCTGACTTGGTGCTCTATCTCTAGCTTATAGGCTAGGTTGGGCTCAACTCGAAAATCGAGCCCCTTGCACACCTCTAGTTTCTCCCAATTAAATGTTTCGTGTTTGTTGCTCTTTAGCATAAAAAAGTGTTATTTTTCTAACTATGTTTCAAAGGTATTGATTGAGTCCAAGTGTTTAAAAAGACATTGTTGATACAGACTGTTGCACAACACTGATGTTTCCCTCTGATGCATGTTCTTCAGATTTAACTTATAATGACAGAAAAAAGAGTTTTTGTAAAAAAAAAGTGTCATTATTGATGAAATCCACAGGTTACATAATATTGTAGTTTTTAAGTTTGTTTTGCATTTAGTAAACAGTAGTTGTTTTTCTTATGATAGGTTTTGATTTTTTACCTTTAGTGCTTTCTAAAGGAAAGCTTATGGTTGTATACAATTGCAGTGTGATAGTATTTGTGATGAAATTACTACCTAAGTTAGGTAATGTTTTTGTGTACTCTCTTTTATAATTAACATTTCTTTAGATTTTTTATTAGATTTAGAATTTAAACATTATTTAGTGTTTAAACTCAACAAATGCAGCTAGAATTTTTTTTTACCTCAAACTATGTTGACATTCAATTTTCAAAAGAAATCCAGTAATTGTTAAAATTAAAATTATATCACTAAAGCACATTTAGAACAATTTAAACTTGTATGTAGAAGATATGTAGCCTATACTGGTGTTTAGCTCAAAGAATTTCTTTAGTTTAGGATTTTTGCTGTACTATACTAGTCAAGCTTGTTTGTAATAATTATAATAAATTAACTTTTTGGAAATTAAATGTTTAATAATTTTGTCCTGATAGTGTTCAATTGTGTAAAAAAAAAACAAATTTTATGTTTTTGGTTCTCTACTTGTGTCTTGTAAACTATTGATGTCTACTTATGAAACTAAACATTTTGTGTTTTATATATTATTACAATATAAATGTATATTAACCTATTTTAACAATTTTATTTTAAATACAGGGTGTTTATAAAAGAATGCCGGGATTTTAAACGGTTGTTGCTAGAGGAATATTCAAGATAATTAAATGATTTAGACGTCAAATTGAAGGGAAAAAGAACGGTGTTCCTCATACTTTGATACAATTCAGAATAAAATTCAGATTTTCGTCAATCTTATATGAGCGTAAAACTGGCTAAGTATGTATGCTTGGGTCGATTGGCAGGTTTATCTGATGTCTTAATTGAATCTTTTTAGGCACAAAGACTCTATCTTTTACAGAAAACATCATAAAGTGTTGATTTAGGTATGTTCAACTAAAGACTTCGTCGGGAAATAAATTTTTTGGGGCTTCTGATGCTGAATTGTCAGATTTCTTTGACTATGTCATCGCTTGTTTTTAGCCGGCCAGGTGAATGTCTTTTCAAAATACTACGGTGCCACGAAACTCATTAAACCAGCGTCAAATTACTTTATCATCAAGAAGATTTAAATTTAGTTTAATTTAGCTGAAACACAGATTACATTCTGTGCCTTCTGTTGCGCTGTAAACATTGCACTGGCGACCGGCGTCAGGCGCGTGAGTCACAATAGCGGCCACAATTTAGTCACAATTTAGCTCTTCGTTTTAGCTCTTGCTATACAAGCTCTTGTTTTAGCTAGGTTCAATTTGACGAATAAAACGTTTAGTTACATTGAATAGTATCCAAGCAATTACTATTTGAAATCCCGGCATTCTTTTATAAACACCCTGTACATGCTGCTAAGTATTAAACTATATAAAATACAGAATACAAGTAAATCTACACAAACAAACTCATTTTTTTTTTTTTTTTTACACACAAGTCCAATAAAATGCTGTTAGGTTTTTGTGTTTGTTATTTTAGTAAAAGATTTTTTTGAGCACTACACTACAATGTTGAACCTTTTGTTTAATACACAAAGTGTTGTTTTTCTACCAATAACTTTTTCTGTAGGAGTTAAAAATTATGGTAAAAACATAGCTCTCTTTTTGTGTTATCTTTGTCAGGTTAATTGCAAGAGTTAATTTTGTGTGACCTCTAAGAGTATTTTTCATTTGGTAAACTGCAATCTTGTGACAGAACGTATAGCTTGCATAACTTGTAGCTTATTTCGTTTATTTGCAGCAATACTAAAGAATTTGACCTGTACCTGTATTACGGTACAGGTTGAATTAATTGTCCTCAACTAACATCCTCTACCGTAGACTACTTATTTACTCCTGTAGTTAACTTTTCCCGTGAATTAACAAAAAACCTGGAAGCACCCACTGTGTGTGCGATTATAGACGGTGGATTGTTACAGGTTCCGACAAAGTGTGGAGGATCTGCAGACGGGACTGTACAAGATCCTGGATCGGCTGAAGAACCACGAGGACGCTTGGCCATTCCTGGACCCTGTGGAGGAGGAGTACGCCCCTCGTTACTACTCAGTCATCGCCAAGCCTATGGATTTGCAGAGGATGGAGGATAAACTGGATGCTGGCGAGTACAGTACATTCGGCGAGTTCAAGGCTGACTTCCAACTGATTGTGGATAACTGCCGGCAGTACAACGGGAGCGAGAACGGTGATTTGATTTAATTTGCTAAGAGTTATGTGGACTTTAGATTAGCAATCCTGCTGCAGTGACAACTTGTTTCGGTTCCAACCATCTTTGAGCCTGCAAGCTTTAGCAAACTTTATTCACCACTAAATATTGTGATTTTGAATCGCAGAATAAAGAGGTTAGCATCTAGCTTACCTTGAAGAAGTACAGGTAGGCCATGTATGTTCTATGGTGCATCTGTACTTCTCCAAGATAAGGTAGCTGCTATTATCTTTTTTCTACAATTCAAAATCTTGGTCTAGAGCCTTTCTTTGAACAATTAATTAAATGTTGTGATTGATGTTGACTCCATGTAGGCATGCAGATTGTTCATCTTTGAACTGCAACTAGTTGTCACTACAATCGCCAAGGATTACTTTAATGAAAGTTAGTTTAACTATTTTAGAGATTTGTTTATATAATCATTTACTTTTAAATGCTAGGGTAGACATCATGCCCATTATCGGAATCACCGGTTGCAAGTGTTTTTGGCTGTTGTCTGCTAGTCCTACTGCAGCCCCATTATATAACAGTAGACAACAGGTAAAACTTTATGACATTGTGAAATCCAATACAACTCTGCCTTTGTGTTGAAAGGAGTTAAAAGGATAAATAAGTTCATGGTCGATTCACACACATTAGTCCAGTCACAGTTCAGTCTCAGTTGCAACCGCAATTCCTCAGTCCACTGTCCCCATAAGCCTGTTTAATGAGGGCAATAATAAATTTTTAACTGACGTGACTGAACGATGATATGCCGGAACTGATGTGTGTGAACTTAAAATAACATTTTTAATAGCTACATGCTAGCTAGTCTAGACTCCTCTTAAGTCTCAAACTGAGTCTAGACTAGCTCCTCGCACATGTCGCACATCAATGCCGGCACCGATAAAAATTGTTTGTGACTCTGACAGGTGTATTCGTTTTTATGTTCATTTCGTGTCCGTATTGTGTTCTCGTAGTTTCAATGCAACAAATTTGTGTGAATGAAAATTGTTGACTTCCTTTGGCACCTGAAGAAAGCCCCATAAGGGCTGGAACTGCAGTAGTGTATTAATACTCCAAGGATCACCTGACAGGTATGGTATTTATAACATTTATTAACTAACTTAAGTGATTCGGAAGCTAACATCATAAATGACACTAAGATGGTAGACTTCATTCCACACATAAACCAAAACATTCAACGTCTAAACATATTTTTATTTCAATTTGCTAACCTTTTTAGATTTAATTGTATCCACTACTCCACAAAATACCAAGGAAAATGTATTAATCCCAAATCAGAATTAGCTATTTTGAAACTAAAACAGAGGGTTTTCCACAGAGTACACAGAAATGGTTGGGAAACTGCTAGAAGCATTTGATGCTGCAGTTGATCGATATTTAGAAACTGAAATTTCTACTGACGAAGAAGTTGCAGTTGAATTTCCCGGTGAACAAAAGGGCAGAAGAAGGAAATCTTCACAGGCTTCTAAACATTCTCCCCCACCAAGTCACAGGTAAACTAATAACACCAATTGTTAATTTTTATCTAATTTACTTCTTATTTAAATACGGTAGTCCTAGTTTTTGAGGCTAATATTAAACATACAATGCCACAAAACACACAACTGTCACAGACGATGTTTTTATTGTTATGATTCTCGAGTGTTTTCTAAATATTTAGTTCCATTTTTTTACACAATTAAATAGTAAAGACCTTGTTCGTTTATTTCAGAAACTTTTGAGTTGTCAGAAAATAGTTTTACTGGAAATGATGATCCTCCGAGAAAAGAGCCTAGAGGCATTTTCATGCATCGGCTGTGATTTTCAAAAAACTTTGATCTTATCTGATCCAGTTGATAAGAAATAAATAGGCATGTACAATCATAAAATAATGAAATAGTGAGTGGTTTGTCTTGTGTTTAAGTTGGGAACTTTTAAGTAATATAAAAACTGTCCGACTGGAAATGATTATCCTGCATGTTAGAGATCATAGAGGCATTCTCATCTTTTAGCTGTGATAAAAAAATAATACCCCCGCCGCAGCAAACCTGCCGACTAAGCGAATTTCCATTTGTCTGAATTGATTTTCAGTTAAATATATTTTAATAACATTAGGTTTAACGAGTACCTAGGTTTGCTGCTACAAGGAAACTAATAAAGTGTGTTTTTAAGTAAAATTTTGATAGCTTAGTACAAAATAAATAAATTTGCCAAGTTTGATCAAAATATATCCATAAACAAGCAAACTACAACATTTGACAATATTCTCCATAAGAATAACATGGGAATTTTAAATTTACAATTTTTTTAATTTTCTCCGTTACTAATAATCGAACAAAAATACTTTTATACACTAAATTATTTGTTTTTTTAAGCTCTCTAAAAAGGTCTAAAGAGAAATCGGGAAATTTTGTGTTTTGAGGGTCAAAAGTGAGAAAAACCAATTTTTACCCCATAAAACCCCCCGTAAAGCCCGGTTCCCATGGTCCGATCGTGCTGGTTCGCGAACTCATTCAAGTTTATCCCGCTTTACACCTTTAAACCAAATTTCATCAAAATCGGACAAAAATTACTCAAGTTATCGCGTTCACGGACGTATATATATATATATATATATATATGTCTATATATATATATATACATATATAAAAATTTGAATGAATGGTGTTTTTGGCCTCTGGGGACATCAAAATGAAAAAGTAAATCGGTCCCGGGTCTAGGTCTTACCGTGCCACCGACGGTAATAGCTACTTCCCTATAGGGAAATTCGCTAAAACAATTACATCTTAGGGTAGATGCAGTTGATTTGTGTTTTAAGCAAATTATAAAAATTAAAATTGTTGGTTTTTAGTCTTGTTAATTTTTTGGGATTTGAAATGAACAAAAAATGGTTCCACTGGAAATGATGATTCTCCGAGATAGAGCCTAGAGGCATTTTCATGCTTCGGCTGTGATTTGCAAAAAACTTTGATCTTATCTGATCCAGTTTATTTATGATTGCCTGTTGAAATAAAGGCATTATACTTCTTTTAAAACTGTCCAGAAAACATGACGTGCAATATGTGCTTGCTGTGGCTCTTTTGGATGAAACAGAATTGAAAACTATTTATTGTACTCAGTCTACAGCCTATTGGCTGTTTTTGCTCCAAGTCGCTGCTGGCTATTACACAGCAGCGAATGTGTGGAGGAAGAAAAATGTGTTTACAACATGGTATTGAAAAAATTACTAATACTTGTTTTATTCTTCAGGAGTGAAGAGAGTGATAACGAACTGCCAGAGGAGGTTCCGGTCAAAGAGGAGTCAGAGGTGGAGGCAGAAGAAGAAGAGGAGGAAGCAAGTCAAAAAGACTCAGAGAGTCAGAGCAGTCGTAGCCAGAGTCGAAGCAAGGCGACTAAGAAGACGCAGGAGACCAAGAGACCTGGGAAGAAACCAACGGGGATCAAGAACGTTACAGACATCGAGGCACTTGAGTTGGCCACCGAACAAACGTTAAAGGTACACCTTTAATTTTTACGGTGGGTGGGTTTTTTGTGAGGGTTTACACCAGTAGCATTTTCAAATTATGAAATTCAAACACCTTTAAAAGAGAGTGGTCCAAACAAATAAAAATTACTGTGGATTTGTTGTGGATCAAATCTGTCCTGTTAGGGACAAAACTGTGTCATATTGCAGATAACATGAGCTGATCTTCAGAGCAGTAACAGAGCACTACAACTAGTGTTGTACCATGATATTGTAGATTAGATACATTTCTATTGTCCTTGTTGGGGATTAGTACAATAAATATCAACTGCTGTGCACTCGGTACAGATAGCTTGGTAAAGAATAGATTTAAGATTTAAATCAATGAAGTTAGACTAATTTTTTAACTTTATAACCGTTTTCGCAGGACATCAACAAGTGGCTGGATGACACTCCCAGATTCTCAGAGTTCTCATCTGCCAGTAACTCACCCTCTCAACTGCCAATGGTGGATGATTGTGATGGGGTCGGCAGCCGCATAGAGCACGACTACCGGGCCAGGCTTAAGATACGAGCAAAAGAGAAACTGGTAATTTACGTTATGATTTGTAGAGGGTTATATACTGATTGAGTTAGTCATTTTTAAGTGACAAAACACTATCCATTTGGTTAATTTTACGGCAGTTTCCCTTTTGTTTAGACACTTAAAGCTTAGACCCTGGTCCTGACTATTAATGTTTCGTACCATGAGAATTTATTCGAGTTATTTCAAAAGTGGTTAAGCTGAGTATTTGAGCTTTTATAATCGGTTATGGTTGCTAAGAGAGAGCTTAGTATTTTTTTTACACTAAACCAATTGCATTTAATGATCCACTCGTAATAATTTAGTAAGTATGATTAGACATTCTTCCTGCTAACACAAAATTTGTTAACTGTGTGTAATCATAAGGTTGGGAGGATGCTCTAATTCATCATGTAACAAAGTGTTGTCTGTTACATCCTACTTGTTAGTATTAAGTTATCTCCTTTCTAATGAAACACCTAAAACTTTCCTGCTGACTGTGTATTTACTACAATATTTTTTTAGGACTTTACGAGAAGAAGATTTTTCAAGGATCACGGTTCCTTGAAAAGAAGACGAGAAGTACAAAGGACAATAGACAGACTTCAACCGGGGAAAAGCAAAGGCAATTTGTTGTCTAATCCCAGTGCAAGTAAGAATGAAGAAACTTCCATCTCTGGAAACCAAACGGGTATGAAGGTAAAGGATCAAAATGTTGAAACTCTAGAAAAGGAAGAACAGATAACACCTAAGTTGAGTTTAGGGACAGTTTTAAATAGTGATGTTATCGGATTTGGAAAACACAGTTTTGAAAATTCCGATACTGAGGTTATGAAAAAGGATGAGGATTCTCAAGACGATTCTGGGGATGAAAAACCTTTAGTTCTTGAAGAGGATGATAAAAACTCTCCAGAAGCGGAAGAAAACCTTCCTGAAGATGGGTTGTCAACCAAAAAGTTGAAAGAAGATGCTTCTCCTACTTCCAACAGCTTTGAAAAGAAAACAGCTCCTGTGCCAACTTCAACCAAGGCTGAGAAATCCTCCACACCAAATCTGAGTGCATGGTTTAAAGCGTTTGGGCTGCCAAAATCACAACCACCTACCAAAAAGAAGTCTGATATTAACGATGAAAGTAAAGAAAAGCTGGATCAGTTCAAGGCTACTCCTAAAGACACTGAAGAGGTTATATCTGTGGATGACGATAAAGATAAGAAAATTACTGTAGCTCCGCCTCTGGTGTCACCTGCTAGAAGACAAAGAAAGGCTAGTACAGGAAGCAGTGTCTCAGAGAGGTCATCTTTCAGTCAAGACCCTACAGACCCAATGATTGATGGATCTTCGCCACGGCCGAGCTTAGACGAGCATTACCTATCTCCGCAAGCAGACCCGAACAAAACACCTTACCATCACTCCCCCCTTAATGGAACCATAAGAGTTGGTTTTTATCAAGACACATCATTTCCCCGGGGAAGCTCCGATAAAAGCAGTAGTCCCCGAGAACCTCCCACACCCAATTGCAGTCCCAGAGAGCCACCCAGCTGTTCACCCAGGGATATCCCGAGCTGTAGCCCAAGAACACCAATGGCAAGTCCCAAGTCAGACTATCCCTTATACAGTGGCAGCTCCCTGCCCTACCAGTCACCTTCAGTCAACACTTATGATGCACCTATGTCACCTTATCCAGCTCACATGTCATATTACGACACTAATAAACCTTTGACGGATCAGTACAGGTCAACACCGATTGCAACTGAAAAGTCTGTATCATCAACGTATCCTGTTAAAAAGAGGATAATAAACGAGGTAGAACAAAGTGCTCGCTCTAGTCCTGAGATATCTTATAGAGGTGGGTCTTTCACACCCACTAGAAATGCTATTGAGAACGACAGGAGTTTCACTCCCACGCCTGGTCGAATACCCACTCAACCTAATACAAGACCGGCCTATGCATCAGAAACTGCTTTAGCTCTAGGTTTGCATGGAATATCACCTCATCTCATGGACCCTTATGCAGAAGAAAGGTTACTTTCCGCTTCATACTACAGTAATGATGGCCTTTATGGGAAGAACCCTCCCTCAACAACATCGATACATCCCATGTATCCAACTTCAAGCAGTGTAATGAGTAATGTTAGTTATCCTAGAGATGATAGAGGCTATTCTCGAATTCCTCCTAATTTTTCTGAAACTAGACCTATCAAAGTCAGTGATAGTCAGTCATCGTATTCTAACTCTTTACCAGTCTCAAAGACCTCAACTCCTGTGATAAATTATTCGGGGCGAAGTACAGATTTGTCTTGTAATGCACCTAGGTCATCTTCACCTTTGAATTATTCCAGTCATCCTACTGCTGCCAAAACAAATACACCACCGAACCTCAGTTATGTCAGTAGATCACAAGATTCAAACAAACTAACCGAAAGCCCCTTGGATTTTGCCAAGGTATCTCAAAATGAGCCGATTAAAAACAAAGAAAGTTCCCACATTACTTATCCTACAAGTCGAGAATCTTTACCACCTAAAGTGAGTTCACCTTACAGTAGGGCAGTTTCAGACTTATCCGCGTCCGGTTTGAGCTACAATCACTCTCCGGACCTAGTCAGTGGGAAACTTAGTGTTCCGCCTTCACCGCTGAGCTACCCTTCTCAACAAGACTTGCTCGCAGGCAAGGTGAATTACAGTCATCCGATGTCCGATCTCGCAAGGTTTGGCTACCCTCACAGTGTCAGCTACAACCACCCGATGTCGGATCTCATCCAAGCCAAAGCTACCTCAGGGACGTACCCTGGCAGACCAGTGGATCTGATGACTGCTGGGTACAACAGGCCTCTGGAAGTCGCCTATCAACAGGTGTCCAGGGCCAGCACTACACCTAAGCCGTCAGAGCCAGCAGCCAAACCCGCTGTGAAGAAACCGAGCAAGAAGAGAAAGAGCAGCGACACCTCCACGCCCTCTGGTATCCCGGCAGGATTTCAGCAGTATTTGGGACAGTCCTCGTCCGAAGCAATATCTTTAAAAACATCTAGTGTTGTACCAGGAAGTGCCTTTAATTTTGGCCCAGCGCCACTCAAAGACAGTTACACTTCGTACCTGGAAGAAATGCGGTCCAGTAATTTCTTCGCACCTCATCCGGACATGAGTGCAAACACTAAAAGTTCATCCCCTAGTCCACATCCACCTGCTTCACCCTTCCCCTACCTGAGTCATGCTCCGTCTCGGCCTCTGTCCTACCCGCATCCCTTTATGAACTATCCACAGATGCTGCAGAAGGAGGAGTTACTGAGGCCGATGGTCCTGCACCAGGGTCTACTCCCCCCCACTGGATACCCCCCTCCAGGAGGGTACCTTGGGATGCACGACCCCATGAACAGATCCTCTTGGTTATGAAGGTATTTCACAATAAGTTGTGACCTATTTTATTGGCTTTAGAGTTATGAATATTAGTCTTAACTTCTTAAAAACATTCTTTACCACTGAAAGCAGTAAAACCTCATTACACGCTTTAAAATTCTCAAAAAAGATTTTTTTGTTTAGCTCTTGGCTTGTAAGCTGGCACTTGACCGATCCCTACTAGCCTCTTGCTCAAAAACATTATGTGCCATCGTGAGGGTTGCGTAAATTGTCCTCACAACCCTCGTGAAGGTGCTCAAGTACATGAAACACGAGGAGTCAACTTGTTGAGTCAGCGGAAATGTTTGCAGTCCGGTCTTTTCCTCACCACCACCCACCCCTGCTACACTGCCTGTGCTAGGCCCAAGTGCCAGCTTACGTGTCACGAGCTATACACAAAAAGTGTTTCAGCTCTACCCATGTGAAAGTTACATGCTTTCTAAATTAAAAAAAAGACTTGTTGCACACAAATGGTGTTGTGTTAAACTTATATTATGAAATACAATTATTTAATTCAATTATTTCATACAAAATGTACGTATGTTAATTATAACAAAATGTATCTTGAAAAATGTATCTGTGTAAAAAGAAATGACTAGTCTTCCTACCATATATTTTTCTTTTGTACCTAGTTGAAAGCGCAATGTTACATTTGTCTTTTGACTTACCTTCCAAATTGCTTTTAATACTACTCATAAAATTCAAACATTTTCCAAAAGTCTCAAATCACACATTGTGGTTACATATTTTGTCCAATCATTAAGAATCTTCTATTGGAAATTAAAGTTATCAGAAATCAGGTTTTACTGCATAAAATCCTTCTGGTTAGCACATGTCTTTCTCATAAAAGTGTACAATTAATGTATTTCCATTTTAATAAATAATTATTTGTTGAAAGCTAAGGTAATATAAGTAATACATATCTGAAATGTCTGGGTTTTGTAAGGTCAGTTAATGATATAACTTAAATTGTATCCCATACGATCAAAGTTTGTGTGACAGAAAAAATTGCAATACGTTTTTAAGGTAATAGATTTTGTATGAACAATTGAAGGCTAAGTAGTAATTTTGTTCACTTGAACCAATTTATTGCATGAAATCAACTTCAACGTTTTCTTCTCATTCTTTCTTACAATTTAATAAAATAGCCGGGCCTTAAAAATTGATTTTTTCATTGGCCCAGTTTGTTTCATATTTTGTATTTTGATGAGCTATAAAACAAACAAACAAACTTAACAAAAGCACATCAACTTCAGGGTTTAGAATATAAAGTTAACAAATCCGTGTGTATATGTATTTACAAATACATAGCTTTAATATTAAAAGTTAACGATTTAGTGATGATCCTAAGCAGCTGTTTGTAACAAATGTAAATAATAATGCTCTCTATAATTGTTAGAATTCTGTACATATTAATAGTTTGCTGCATTTAGGATTTATGTACTTATCGTACGCATTCATCTCATCATTCAATACTCGAAACAGCCTATGATCCAATGATTGTATTAGTCCATACATTCACATATTCACTTTACCAAAGACACTGATTACTGGACCAACTACCGATGTGTATATAGTCGATGAAAAACTGTTTAATGTTTTGTACATCCTAAATGAGTATACTTAATTTTTTGTTTGTACATGAAAATTTTCATATTTGTGTAAACTCGATTTAAATAAGATGTACAGTTGTTTTATATAGTAAGTAGTTAAGCGATAGAGATTTTGTTTGTAGTTGTGCATTCTATTTTTGTTATTAACTGAAAAGTTAATATCCAGTTTTATGAAATATTATTTGTTTATTGTTAATTTTGTATGTTTTCTCTGTCACTGGTAGACCGACAACAAACTTCAACAAGTTTTATTGTTGGATTCGTCATTTAAATCTGTATCGCTCATTAATTTTGTATTGTTGCATCTTTGGAAACCTCTTAAAAATATTAATTAGTTATAAAAAATGTTACATTATATCCTCAAATAAAAGTTGTTTAAAATGCTCTATTTCAATAATAAGAAAAAGGAAAACCACAGTAACTAGTAAACATTGAAATGCTGTAAGTTCAATCAGTTATCTATGTCATAAACTTCATTTCTTAATTACATTGTTCAAATATAAACTGAACAAATTGTTATTTATATATCAACATTATAATAACATTATTACCTCACTGAAACTAATGTTATTTATTTTTGCTGTACAGTGAGTATCCAAGTTTGCTGCTACCAGGGATACAAAGATTCTTGTTTTTGTTAAATAGTAACAGCCTTCCATAAAGTAATGAAATATGTAAGAATTAATCAAATTATTCCTAAAAAAAACAATATTTACCCATAATTATTCCCACTAAGGAGAATGTTAGAGAAGCATCATTATTTTTTTTATTTATTTTTTTTTATAACCAATATGCTTAACACATTAATTTAATATTGCATACACTTTTTGTTTACTGGCAAGCCTTTTAACAACCCTCACATACACACTCAATGATCTTCCTTAAACAACACCTTAGTCTTTTGTTATACTATATGGTTTTTTACTGAGTAGATTAAGTTTTATGTCATTCCTATGTGTTCCATAGTCAAACACTATTTTCTGTGACAGTTATCAATTAGCTATTCAGGCATCTGGATCACTTTTTTAGCAATAACTTAATGTTTGATTCTCTTTGAGGTTGCACAGAACAACTGTGCGCTATATTTGTAAAAACAATAGGCGCACCAACAGCTTAACCTCACTGGTAGGCTGATATGTGAGTGTGTGTGTGAATGTTGTGTAATCCTCTAGGGCTTGCCAGTAAACAGACAAGAATATAATTCTTTTCTTTTTTTAAGCTAAATTAGGCGTTGGATATAACCAAACAAAATTATTTTCCCGGGTTAAGTTAAAACAAAATCTCTTAAAAACATTGCTAAAATATTTTCTAATTGGTATTAAACCATCAAAGTTACATAATTTTATTATGTTCAACACATTTTTCTTATGTAAAGTAATACTAAATTTAAAAGTTCAAATTTAGTATTACATTACATTAATTTGCCAATATCTCCAATACAAAAAAAAATTGTTCTTAGAAAATTTTACTAACCATAAAATATAACAATCTTTGCCGCAAGATTGTGTATACAATTTGGTTTTATTTAATCAGTACATTTTTAGCTCATTTCAAAATAGTTTGACCCTTACCCTCAAGTAATTAATCTTCATGGATTTTCAAATCTCACCATCACCAAAATATCAAAAGTATTGTCTGTATCACTAAAATAAAAAGTATAATTCTCTGTACTTTGCGTGCATACTCAACTCATTCTGGAATATTGTAAAATATGTTTAGTTTTATGCATCCGTTATCGAAGTAAAACTTGAATAAAATACTTTTTGAACAATACCTTAAAGTACCTAATACCAGTGCAATATGACTTATTACAAACATTTTATCCAGATTTATATTATGTTAATGAATTAATATTTATTTTTATATTAGTTTATTCTGATTTAATTGACTGTTTATCGTATCAAAAATGTTTCATTCATTTCAACATATCAGTCTGCTGTCGAACAACTTGCATTTTTTACATAATTAATGACATTTAATGTCATTTGTTAAATTTTCTATGTTTATTGTAGCTAAATTGATGCTCAGAAATAATTTCTTTAACCGTAAGATCCACATAATACCTACCTCCTCCCGGACATGAGTAATATTCTTTACTAATGTTGTTTGTGCTATGTTTTATACATTACTTTATTGATCTCATTTAGTATGCAACTTGATTTAGTTGCTTTAGAGCTCAGTTAAATAGTAAGAAACATGATTTAAATTTATTATTAGGTTTAAGTATTTTTATAAATTGTGCTCTGTTTGACTACAACCCCCAACTAGCATTTAAACATTCTTAATACCGTTAAGTTGGAAGTTATTTCACATTTGTTTCTTTCAATTAAAAGAAGATTTAACATCAACCCTTTTTTTATAACTTGCTTTGAAGCATGTAGTATATATTTTTTTTAAATTTTGACATACATGTTTAAGTACATCTCAAAATTGCCTGAAACTCCCCAACTTCTCAGGGCTTAGTTCCAAAGTTAGAAACGATTTTTTAAAACAATTCTTTTAAAGATTAAGTAACTTTATAGTTGATTTTTTATGATAAAAATAGACGTTTAAATTAATTAATGTGTACAAAGTGTAATTTATTGCACATTTTACAAATTACCTACTTAAATTCTGTTACTTTCTTGAAGCTAGTTTTTGTTGTGTTATGAAATGCTTTTTAATACGTAAAGGTTATTTCCAGTTTTGTACAAGACTGTTATCCCTAACCCTGATGTAAAAATCAGTAAAGTTTTGATGAATTTAATGAATTTTTAATTCACTTCCTGTATTCCACCAACAGTTCTAGTAATGTTTTAGCCAGAGCACAGACCAATCAAGCATTGTTGCACCCTGAATAAATTACACAAAACACTTGGTCGAAAGGAATAAAACAAGAATTTGTGTGATAATCAGTTTACTGGAGAGAAACTGACAGTCACTGGTTTGTCTGGTATTCTGTTCATTCTGTAGATCATACCAATTGCATCATCATTGCAACTTTGTAGATTGTATTTTTTCAGCACCTACAAAAACAATAGTGTTTTATAAACACTACATTTGAATACAAAGTAAATAATTTAAAATCTTCTGTCTAAAAACGTGTGTAGGAGGTTGAACAAATAATCAAAATTATTAATTTAAAAGTTGGATTACTTCCAAAACTCACATGATGTGCTTCTGTAATCCAATATGTATTGAATCTAATAGTGTATTGGAATCATCATAGCTTATTTGGCAGCCATTCATAAAATGTGAATGTCTTATTTGTTGATTTTGATTTTTGTCATATTTATTTATTCTATGAGTTGCGCCTTAAATAATGTAACGAGTCCATTCAATGTGCATTTTGCTCCTGTTTGATTATGCTTAATGTGTGTGTCCACTAAAAACTAGTTTAATATTATTATTTTGATCATTTTTGTTCATAAAATATCCAAAGTAAATAATTAAAATAGATAGGGTAAATTTTAAATCCCTGAGGCTCAAAACGAATAATTTGGGAATATTTTAGACCTATCCAATACATGTATATGTTTTTGTACTACTTACAGTTGAGAGAAGTATGGTCATCTCTGTCATTGCTATGCTTCTGCCGGGGCAGGTTCTTGGTCCATGGCCAAATGGTAGAGATGCAAACGGGTGAATCTTTTTATCACTTTGATTTGCAATTTTCAGCCATCTCTCGGGTTGGTATGATGATGGGGATTCAAAATATTCCGGGTCAAGACCAGACACAGAGTTAAAAGCTGATACTAGTGTCTGGAAAATCAACACTCTTTTAACTCAAACAACATAACATTCCCTGACATAGAGCCCAAGGGCTTAGGTTTTAAGTTTTTTGTTAGGACAGCAGGTTTATCTGAATGGAAAGAGTACACTAACAAAATAAACACACAAAATTGAATAGTTCACTGCCCTTTACAGTATTTTCTACCAAGGAGAAAGTTGTGGAAAATATCTTCCTTTTAGTTGTAAATGCTGTAATTAGAGTGGAATCTAATTAATTGTTGCGTACAGTGTAAAATTTTTGTTCCTAGATGGATTCTTTCTAATTCAAAAATCCTCAAATTTATATCGAATTCATGACTAAGATAACACCTTTTTGGCTGAGAGAGTTATCAAAAAGAGTTAGGAGTGAAGCTTTAACAAAAGATTTACTTGGAAGTATCTTTGAAAAAGTTTCAATGCAAACGTATACACAGGGTGGAAAAAGGTCCAGGCCCAGTTGAATAAGTAATAAAGCTAGAGCTTTAAAATTTGGTACAGTTACTGAGCATTAGTATTATTTCAACACATTATTCAGTGATGTGCAACCTCTTCAGGGAGGAGGGAGATGACCCGCAAGGAGTCAGAAGAAAATCTTAAAAGTAAGCATAGGTTGATAGTTACATCAAATCAAAGGCCTTTACTAGTAGAATACGATGCCACAAATTTGAATTCAACCGGACAACGGAGTTTAAAATGGGGGCCGGTCAAAGAACTCTTGGATCTGCCATTTTGAATTTTTGGTACCAGCTTACACAGTTAGATGGTTGAGTGAGATACTCCCTTTTACCACACTGTCTGTACTCAAAATGTCTTGTGCTAAGGGCTTTAGGCACCTGCACTTCGTGTTATTTTTGTAGACAAAAAATAGCTCGTAATTTCAACATAAATATTTTGTTAATAAAAACATTGTAAATCAGGAGTTAATTAGGTTTAATAAGATCGATTTTTACTCACTCCCGCTGGAACAGAATAACCCCCAATAACAGCGTCCTTGGCCAGGTATCTACTGTTGGCGCCCGCAGTGGGTGACATTCGGAGGGTTTCTTTCAAACACGCTCGTGTCAACTTAAGAGAACTATCGTTCCGGACCAGCTCTTGAAGTTTTGGGTCTTTTGAGAGGTAATGCAATGTCATGGCTAATGTGGTTGAAGTCTGTAACAATAACATATTTTATAACATAATAGTAGAAGAAAGCACAAGTACCAATATTATTTCAAATGTACACAAGAATAAAGGTAACAGCAATAATTGATGATCAGGTGCATATTTTGATAAGAATGAGTGCTTATTCCATGTGTTTCAGGTTTGGTGTACCACGTAATACCAGAAGCAAATGCAACAAGGCTTATTTCACCAGTACACTAAACTTAATTGATATTTAAAGGAGTGTTTACAGTGTTGAAATCTTGTGTTGATCTTCTAGGTTCAAAACGGTCAGATTGTGTGGTCGGTCCCTCAAAATTGAGGCATGTAGTAAATAAAAAAACATCACAAAGACGACAAGAAAAACATCTACACACACTAATGATGATGTAACCGGCAGAAGGTCAAGGCAACTGAAAGCAACAATAAAGGTTTGATTCACTTTGTCACAGGTAAAAATAAGAAATGTTTTTTTAAAGTTCATATAGGCTATCATCAAATGAACAACTATTATAAAAAAAAGGGTGGAATTTAAATATTTAAGTTTGGCTAAAACTCACCGCATCGATTGCTCCAGTAAATATTTCCATCACTAGCATTACAATGTCATCCCAAGTCAGAGACTTGTTGCTGAAGAGCGCCTCCATCACAGGTTGATCTTGGAAACTTCCCTTCTGATATTCGTCAAACACTTGACTGATTCTCTCTTTTAGCAACCTGAGAAAAATATAACAAATTTTAAATTTATTCTTTGTTCCTTCAAGAACTGCTGCAAAAGATGACTAAAGCTGGGTTTTCCTAGGCGCGGAGAGCGGAAAAGGGATTAACATGGTGTACATTAACATCAAATTGCCTAAGACAAGTGGATACTGCTCTCTGCGTTCCGCGCCTAGGTAAACCCGGCTTAAGATAAAATTACGAAGTATATATTGGTAAACTAGGGTCTCCATCGAGCTCCTTCCACGCCTATGCGGGCTAGTTCAAAATAATATTTCAGCACCATGATCTTTTTCTTCATCCACAACAATTTCTAGCCGTTCCCCACCTTTAATGAGATAATTAATCTTGTCACTAGTCATAGTAGCCGAAAACAACATAAAGACAAATTGAAGCTCCTGCCAAGAGTATGAATCATGTTGATATCGGCAAATTTTGTAAAATGTAATTTCTGTTTAGTTTGGTTAAGGAGATATAAGTTACTAGTTAGGTATATAGTTCTAAATAGTTAGTTGGAGATATGTAATTTATATTATAAATTTGTTGTTAACTAACAAGTATTACCATTAGTTAGTTAGTGTACTCAAACGATTTGATTTGATCAAATGAACACAATAATTCAAAAGTTCACCTGTACATTGTCATGTGAGCATTTTCCAGCTTTCTGTATCCTTTCGTCTTGTAGATTCTCCAAATAGGAGGTTCAATCAGTGTTTGATAGAGTCCATCCATGAAGTCAACATTGGCCTGGACAAGCTCTGAGACATGGCCCTGATCTGAGTCCAGGCATGGGAAGAGTCTTCCCGGACATATTACTGATATTGCTGAAACATTATCTTTGGTCAATGATATGTTACTGCTATATCAGTCAGCAGCAATATTGTAAAGTACAACCAACATATCATAATAACATAATAATTCATCAATCATTTAATATCAGCCCATTAAATTTTACAGGTTATTCTTATTTAATTTTAATTAGCCTATGTCTGCTTAAAAAAAAGTCTTATCATTAACATCGAAGATTTTTTTTAAAGTTCTCAATGGATGTACACAGTTAGGTAAAATGTGTAGTAAAATGTCTGATTTGAGATACAGCTACCTCATAAATAATTCAAATTCACTCATTCCTACAACTTCTACCTGAGTCGTCCACTATTTTTAGGTGAGCCTTCCCCACCAAAGCTCAGCCAAAGACAGGTGAACTAACCATGAGTTACACACCAAGCCAACTGAGACGAGATTCAACCCCTCAATCTGCTATGCTGTCTGTTAGATAGAGAAACGCTTTTACCCAATGATCTACTGCACTTACCCGGCCATGCGGGACTCTTCCTGAGCCCGACCTTCAGCCTCACTTAGCAGTTCACTTGTGGGAATGTTGTTTTCTAGAAAACCTAAACCCTACCAGAACCAAACCTGATGCAACTCCAGAAGCTGCATTGCCAACACTTCAGGGGTTTGCTCATCCAGAGCTGGCGCGTATCAAAGAAGCCCCAAAGACTAGGGAACACAAGGTCCAACTGTGGGTTCCGGTGTAGATACGAGGGTGTGCCCTAGAGCTGCAACAGTCATTCCACCCTCGGGAGAAGGACGTTCAAAGGCCAGAGGTTCACAACCCCTAGGTTTAATGAGGGTCAGATACGGAGTTATTTCAGCAAACACCTTCAAACTCTGGGAATCATCAATGATACCCGGGGTATCAATTTTGCAGCTAGTCCAGCAATGAGACTGCAAAGCAAGTAATTCTAAATTGCTACATACTTGGGGCTAGGAGAACAGCCCTGTTTGGTCAAAAGCAGCCAGGTGATGAACCAGACGCTAACATTGGGCAAAGCTCCTGTACCTGTTAAGGAAATAAAGTTACTCTTTTTGACCCGAGGTCAAGTTTAACGATCGAGGCAAAGCCGAGGTCGGACAATGAGCGGGGTTAATAAGACACTTTTTGCCCGTGTGGTGAACTATATTTTTTGTCATCTTGCATCATTAATTAACAAACTAGGCCTAATCTAGAAAACAAAATATTTTTATTTAAATATGACCTCTCAAAACGACTTCCAGCTTGTTTTCAATTCTGCTAATGCAAATAATTGAGCAGCTGTTTAGTAAGTGATTCAATCATTTTGTCTATTAGAATTGTGTTACACATTATACCATCAATATGTCGAGCGGTCAACAAACACGTCACATTCCCTAGACTAAAAATGATTTTTACTCCCTAGAGAGTAAAAATGTTACTTTAGACCCGCAACGTATGCATGAATAACGGCTGTTTTTGCTGCAGTATGACAAAAAGATTATTTTTTCCAAGTGCTACTTACATTCAATTGAAAATTTTGTTAGATGTGCATACAAATCAAAAAGTTTTCCATTTTCATCTTTATGGCGGTCTATATAATCAGTGAATCTGTTGGCAATCATCTGCTGCTTGTCTTTGTAGGTTTGTAACATGCTTGTATTGAGTAGAATGTTCATTGCTCTTCTAAAATGATACCATTCTTTGCCATTTCTGGAAAGAATTAAAATGTAAGTACCTAACCAAACACCTAATGGCAGACCATATTTGTCTTTTGGGACTGTCCAAGAACATTTTTAGTACAGAACTGTAATATTATTTAGTTTGCTTGAATCTTCTCTCACTGACTAATTATATTTGGTGTTAGTACAACAACTGTCATCCACTTGCTAATTATTAGCTGTAATACTAATAATTGTCATTTCAGAATATCACTTTTGACAAGTGATACCAAGTGGAGGTAGACTTCTCATACCATATTGATCATTTTTTGAAGAGTATTTTGTCTCCAATTAATTATGTTTTAGTGTTATTATCGACTAAATGTATTTCTTAAAGTTCACAGTATGCACTTTAAATGGTGAAGAGAATCTTCAAGAGATAAACAATCAAGGCAACCACAGAAGAACTCAATGATAAAGATAATTAAAAATACAAAACACAAGAGACTACATGGCTTTAAAGCCAAATGTTGCCCCTTTACTTAGACACAAAAAAAACCATTGGTAAGTTAAAACCAGAGGACTCAAGCAATGGATTATAAACAGAACTCATTATTTGTTAAAAATAATTTACGCAACTACGAAATAAAATTAAATCAATACACAATACACACTATAGAAATCAATGTGCCCCGGTCAGAAACATACCTTAAAATAATTGCCAACAGCTTATTATAAATTGCCATGAAAAATTACAGTGAAGGAGTAGTAAACTAAAAAAACTAAAAAAAAAACTGCATTTTCTTAAAAAAACATCAGCATTATGTACTAAAACATTATTTAGAAAGCCTATTTAAGGCCTAATAAGGAATATAACAGTACTGAACATCCTAATAAAATAATGTGAACTACCTATAACATATTTCACACATTTAATGTGTGAGAATAAATCCATTCTATCTATGCCAAATATTGTATGCATATATTTGTATTATTGTCCATAGCCAGAAAATAAATTACCCAGGGACAATCCCAACACTGTTGAATTTATGTTTCCGAAAGTGGTAAAGAGCAGGAAATGGTGGTCTATGAGGTCTTGTCCCTTCATGCTGGTACATGACTTTGGTGTCGTCTGCATCCTTCGTTATGACTATGTGCTCTCCATTCAAGTAAAGTTTGAAAACTGGTCCCAGTTTACTGCTCAAATCTGCCATTGCCTCAGTCATCTTCTCTACTTTATATGGTCCTGTAAGTATAAAGTCATATCTGCGGTGACTTAAAAAATGCTGCAAGAGTGGGTGTAACTTGTTAGTAAAACTTAACTTGTTTCACACAGCAACTCCAATTTTGATCAGAGAATTTCAGTATAGCCTTCATAACACAAGGCCACAGTACTGGGGAGTGTAGCAATGTGACTTGCATATTGCCATGGTAATAACAGGTAAAACAAACTTGTAAACATTAACATTATGCACACGCTCGAACCATTTTAAATTAGTGCAACAGCTGTTACAGAGTTTGCCGTTTCTGTGGCCGTTGCCACTTTTGTCTCGCAGCGGCCTTGTTCGAGGAAGCTATGATTTTTATCATCATTGTTCTCGTTAAACAATTTTTCAGTTAAAATTTATAAGATTCTCTTCTAGATACAAAAAATACTCCCACTGCAGCAAACCTACAGACTATTCAATTTACATTTACCTGGTTAGATTTCCCCTAAAATATATAATTATACCATCACAGTACCCGTCCTTCATACGGGGTTGGCATATAAGTATAAAATGCTTATTGCAGTTATACTCAAGCTTTGCGTTTGCAATAGAAAAGGACCCATTTTGATCAAATTTGCTTCTTTAAATTTACGGTATTCTTTATTACACATCTACCATAGCCATAATGTTCTACCACTTCACCTAAACAATACCCCCGCCGCAGCAAACCTGCAGACTAAGCGAATTTCCATTTCCCTGAATGGATTTAAACTAAAATGTCTCCTTAAAAATATCACATTTATTCCCTATTTAAATAGAATCAGTTTAAAACATACTTAGGTTTGCTGCAACAGGGAGGGTAAAAGTGTTTTTTATGTAAGATGTTAATAGTTAGTAAGAAATAAAAACATTTTCCAAATTTGGGCAAAATATGTTTATAAACAAGAAAACAAGCAAACTACAACAGTTTACTTATTCTCCATAAGAATAACATGGGAATTTTAAATTTACAATTTTTTGGAATTTTCTCCGTAACCATTAGGCGCATTATAACGCTTCAATATACTAAATTATTTGTTTTTTTAAGCTCTACAAAATAGTTTCGAAAGAAATTGCAAAACTTTATGTTTTTTGGGTAAAAAATGGGAAAAACCCATTTTTACCCCATAAAAGCCCCCATAAACCCCCGTTCCCATGGTCCGATCATGCTGGTTCGTGAACTCGTTCGAATAAACGTAGGTTTACACGTTTGTACCAAATTTCATCAAAATCGGATCATTTTTGCTCGAGTTATTGCGCTAACGGACACATATATATATATTATATATAAATATATATATGAATTTGAACGGATGGTGTTTTTGACCTCTAGGGACCTCAAAACGAAAAAAAAAATCGGTCCCGGGTCCAGGTCTTACCGTGAGTACTACGGTAATAGCTTATTCCCTATATGGGAAATTCGCTAAAAGAGAAAAAATTATCAAAAATTTGCTAAATATCACAAATTATTAATGAAATTAAAAAACATAAAGATAACTGTAAAGAGTCCAACTATGACAGTTCTCATTGCATATCACAGTTTTTTGTTGCTGCTTTGTTAAATTATTTGTCAGTGGCTCAAATTAGCTGTTCAGAAAAGCAGAAAAAATTATAGCGCTGCACCCTGTTGGTAAATCTTATAACTTTTAATGCTTTTGCATATCATAGAACCAATTTTTTAGTCGAAACAGCTGACTATGATAATAAATAGCATTAAAAAGTCATGAGGTTTACCAATAGGGTGCAACACTATTATATTTTTGCATTTTATGTATGACAACAGCTAATTTGAACCGCAAAAAAATGATGTGGTACACAACGAGAACTTAATTTACTTTTATCTGTGGTTTAGGTGCAGTGGTAGAACATTATGGCTATGGTAGATGTGCTATAGCATGTGTAAGCAATTACTAGCTAGTAAAGTAAGGTATCAATGCAAGTTGTGATTTTGCAATAAGTTTGTCATTTTTTTTAAATATATTGTTAAGTAACGTAATAATGTATTTTAGTAAATGTTGAAAAGATGAAAATGAAAATTGAAATAACATTGATTCATTTTCATTTAAAACTTGCTACAGCTAAAAAAGTATTTTGTAGAGCTAGATAAATTAAATTGAAGTTCATGCATTGCAACACACAGTCCTTCATATTTTTTTATCTAGCATTGTAAAATTCTTTAATTTAATATGTTTAATTACCTCTGGGAAGAAACAAATATGCATGTCCCAAAACTGGCCACTTTTTCGGTGAAGGGATGTCTTCAAAAGATTTTACAGCTAATTTTGAGAACTGTCTACCACAATGTTTCAGTTTTGTGATCATATTCAAACCTCTAATTAGTTTATGGTTCAGATCCTGCTATAATCTTATAAAGGTAAAATTAAGCAAATATTTAGTAACACATAAATCACCACTACAGAATTCAATTTGAAAATCCCGCGGTCAGGTTTTTAATTTTCAAAAAAAATGTCTAAAACAATATCGCAAACGCAGTGCAACACATGATGCAAGAGTGTTCGTTGAACTTTCCGATTCCACTCCCACTGCATTCAGTGACTTCTTGTTTGACTGTCTAGTCTGTACTGTACTGTGTAGTCTTCTTAGTGCGTACGTAGTGTGTGTGTTTTTGTAGTGTGTATGATAATACTACTCAGGCAGGACGAGGACGACAACGACTTTGACAAGGATAAGACCAGAATTTACATTCTTCTTCGCCCTTCCCTTCTGCAAAATTCAAAGATCATTTCAGAGGTTCAAGTTCAACGAACGCCGGCAACGTGACTTTTTGAATCAGTGCTGCCAGCTTCTAGAAGGAAGAGATAGAAATTTCATAGAGATAATGTTGATTGGATTAAATATAATAAAATTATCACTAGCCAAATATAGATTTTACTATGCTATTTAAAATTTTATTAAATCTATATTTATAAAAGAGGAAGTTTGTATATCTATATAAATAAAATTAGAGTTTATATATATATATATATATATATATATATATATATATATATATATATATATATATATATATTTGAACGAAAGACCATAATATAATAAATAATATTCTTAAATTGCCATGGTCCGTCTTCACGTGGTGGTACCACAGATCTATATACTGTATATTGCTCTATGGGTGGTAATCATATTGCATCATTTTTTAGACAACAGCGCACAACTTTACTTTACTGTAGTTTGTAAACTATTGGGGTTATGAGTTTACTTTAAATGTGAAGAATACAAAATGACTACTAAGATTGTGAGTATACTAATTGTGAGAATACTCTGGAACTGATTGAACTGACACCATGAATGAGTTACTAAATTTTATTTGACCACTCACTCTAATCTACAACCCTTTAATAAACCAAAACCCTTTAGGTGTAATTGTAATGAATTGTAGTTATTTAACTTAGGTCCTTTTTATATTATTAAAATTTTTCTTCTTTCTTCTAACTTTTTGTCTTGGGAATAATAATTGAATTTAGGAACATACCAATGAGAAGATCTTGAGGGTAGACGATTCCCCCGTGTCGTGGATGTCCAGGCCTCCCCTTGTCGGCCTTGTCTCCGTTGTCGGATGACTCGGTGGTTGATCCTGGTACTCGAAGACGGATGACGACCCCCTGGACCTCTTCTGTCGGTGTTGGTTGAGTAGGTGAAGTCGTTTGGCCTATAGGACGTATTCAGGTGGCAGATTTTACCAATCCTGGATATATTAATTGGGGCCTACTTGATCCGACCCCGTCCTAAGCCTCGCAAATCTTCTTCCAGACTCATGCCATCTTGCTACTCATGTCCCTTCATTTTTCCAGATTCTAATTAACCCCGCCTACAGTGTCCATCATCCCTTTGGTGCTCAATGCTGTGATTGGCTGCCACTTGATCAGCAGTTCAATGTAGACGTCAGGTTGTGCGTCCATTGCCCGGTACTTTGAATATGATACTTGTAGACTCGTCGGTGCCATTCTACATGTCTCTTATTTGTACTAGAAAATTGTAATATTTGATTTACTTCAGATTAATATTATTGTTTTAAATGGGCCTAATACGAATTTTAAAAATATGAACATGAATGAAAATTAAGAATTTAATTAAAATATAAATATGTTTACAAGTTGAGTATTTAGTTGTGTATTTCAAGAGTAAGTATTGTAAAATATACTGATATGATCCATGGTTGAAGGATATGAACTGATATGATCTGTTTAGGATTATTACTATAGATAAAACACACTCGATAATAATAATCTATAATATAAATATCTATATAACTTATATGTAAATTCCAATGTATGTTTGTTTGTTTGTTTGTCCTTTATGGAATGAAACTTTCAGGCATTATTAAGCATTATTCATGTCATGAATGGTTTGTGTGAAGTTTGGTGCAGATCCGTCAAAAGGGCTCCGCCCCAGTGGCTCTGGAGTTTCCCATGTTAACCTTATGAGTACTCATATTAAAATGGAATTAAAGAATCTTAACAGCTGGTTCAACTAAGCAATTGGATTCTGTGATGTTCAATAGCATTAAAAAGTTAAACTTAAGTAGTCGAGATTAAAAAATAAATAAATTAAGATAGGCTACTAAGTATGTTTTATCTATGCTACTATATAATGAAATGTTTACAACTAATTAAAAACAGAAATAAGAAAATCAATCATTCAATTTCTAAAATCGGCCAGGGGGTGAAATATCGGGGGGTAAAAATCCGTGGGTAAAATTCCGGGGGGTAAAAATCCGGGGATAAAAATACATCTTCAGTTGTCTAAACGCTGGCAAATGTTTTCTGTGAAGCTAGTTACACTGTATATAGGACAGGGGTTAAAATTCCGGTTTTTATCGCTAATGTAAATCACGCTCTGACTATTTTCATTAGACTTCCAAATCCGCGAGGGTAAAATTCCGGCCGCGAACAAACTTTTGGCCACTCAGGTTACTACGTCATAAGTATGTTTTATCTATGGTCATAGTGACGTCAGCTTTGCCCAGGGGGTAAAATTCCAGGGGGATAAAATTCCGGTGGCCCAAAATTTCATGCTAGAGGAGAAAAAAGTGTTATAATGTTAAACATATATCTTAGTTCCTAAATAAACATTTTTGAGGGCAAAGTAGTGTTAATATCTTTGACTATAATTCTAATAGTCAATTGTTATATATTGTGACAGTTTTTGTATATTATATAGTACACAAACTTTTGTTTGTGTAAGTCATAACTATTTATAAGGCTGAGATCAGACATCTACCGTGGAAGTGTGGCGTGACGTAACAAACTGGGATGGAGTTGTTAGCCTCTCAATAAATAACTTCAGTGTTATTACCTGATTGATTTAAAATTTATCTAGTTCTTGTGTAGTGCAATGTTATTTGTTCTACCTTATTTATAATTTTTGTTATTTTCAATCGCCGTAGGTCCAATAAAACTTTTTCACTATGGTAAGTCAGATAATACCACCTAAATATGAACACAAACTTTTACCAAGTCGTCTGTGAAGTGAATTGATTAAGCTACACATTTGTGAATATCTTTGCCATACTAGCCTATGTAGGCCTATAGTTTATATGTTAGGCCTAGTTATTATTTGGAAAAACAATCTTAAGATTAATAAAACAGTGAGATGTCCATGGTCGAAACCATATGAGGCTCAAATAAGCATAAATATTTTTGGATTTGTGTGTCATAGTAACTAGGCTAGGACCTAAGTTAGGCCAAAGTTCCCTGATATCTCTGCTAGAACTGCCAAATTTTGATCGCTCATATAGGGTTAAGTATGATGACCCCTTTACTTATTCCCAATGTAATGGGGGGAGCGAGCTTGTCTAGTGGTTTGAGCGTGAGACTTCGGTCCCTGAGGTCCTGCGTTAAAATCCCACCAAATCACCAATGGATTTTATCTAAGTGATATTACTGCAACACCTAGGTCTAGCCTGAAGTAGGCTAGCTTAATGTGAAAAACAATCCCAGGCCCGTGCCTAGGACTTAAAAAACTGAATCTAATTTATTTGTTGAATAGTTTTCAAATTCCACCCTTAAGTAAATTATTTAGTATTATTTGAATACTTACTTACTTGAATTATACGGTGACCGATAATGTCGGAAAAGATTGTGTCAAATTAAAACTAATAAAATAAATAATAAGTAGCCTAGAACATCATAAAACTTTCCACCTAGGGATGAGTGTAGGATAACACCTTGCTACGGTAAGTTACTTTTTGCCTTGAAGTAAGTTTGGAAAAATTTAGTAACTTTACCTTCCTAAGCTAACTTAGTTCTTGTTCTTCAAATTCTACTGAAATATGATTTAAATATTATCACTGAGTAAGTATGCCAGCCTTTTCCAAATTAAACTCACTTAAGTTTAGACAAATCTTTGTTATTTTGCCATTGTTGAAAAAGTTGTGGGGACACTATTGCAGCAGAGCTTATAGATTATGATTTCAATAAGTTATTATCATTAGGTACGGTACATTAAATTTAACTTTACCATATGATATATAAGTTAAATAAAGTTAGCTTATTCCCTAACTTATGAGGGAAATTCGCTAAAAACACTAAGAACAGGGTCGTAATGTATTTAGAATCTATGAGGCCCCGGCGACTCACCAGAGATGCCCCTCTTTATATTAAGATTCTTCAAAGGTTGGAACTTAAGGGTTTAGAAATACACATGGCATTGCTTCAACTCAATGAAATGACCTTTTGTTTCCAACAATCAGATTGAAAAATGACCTAGGAGACTAAATATCAATATTACAATGAAGATAAAATTAATGGCTATCCAGTGGTAACATCCGCATCATCCCAAAACGAAAATTACCCGAGCAGGGTAATGCCAAACAATTTGTGTTTTGACAGTTCCCAAGTGTCAGCTGCAAAAGTCGTGCCGCACCAAAAATTCATTAGATTTCTAATTGTCGTGACATTGTTATATACCTGCTACAGGGTTTGTTTGTATGATAAAATGAAAGTTCTGAATGTGATATTTTGAATGATATATATAACTTATATTGTTCACATCAGAGTTTATTATAAGCGGTTTTTTCACCGTTAAAAAAATTTTAGTCAATAATAGCGTATTACGCGGTGGCCATTCTAGGCGTCACGGCGTATGAGCGTATTACGCTCTTTGGCCACTGCTAGGGTTAAAAATTTGTATACCGGTATACGGGTACCTACTTAAAAATGGTTTATACAAAATTGTAAAAATAAAAATTTTTCATCTCAAAAGTAATAAGGAATGATAACTTATATCGTGCCTCGATCGTGTGAGGAATCGAAAGGAATCATTGCTGTTTCTAAAGAATAACCTAGTCAACTGATATTGGAGATTTGAAACTCAAACAATCGAAAGTCGGCTTGATATATCGTCGCTTTGCACTTTTCGGATTAAACGCGCTTAAGTTATCGTTCCATAGCATTAAATGGGAAAAATATGCATAACGATAACTTAACTTATATCGTTGCATAGCACTGAAAGAGTTAAAGGGAACATTCATTATTATCGATGATTTTTTGTCGATGACTTAGGCCTATATAGATATTTTATTTTCTGATCCAATAACTTTTATTTATAACTTATTAACTTAACGAATTGAAACATATCAGCTGAAAACTATGATAACTAGGCTAAATATTGTTCAATCTCAACAAACAATAACAAAAAATATTACATTGAAATTAAACTGTTCCAAATTAACCTAACCTAACCAACCAAACTTGCTGTAACATTTCAAAATTTCGTTTTAGGCCTATACTCCCCACATGTCTTTTCTGTTATCAAATAATGTTGAAATGGTAGAGCAAGCTTGGTTAGTTATGTATGTTATATTAGGTTAACTTCGCTTAGAACAGTTTCATTTCTTAATCCATAAAGGCTAGCCTATATTATTTTTGCCTAAACGAGATCAGTTTTATTTTTGTAACTTAAATGTGTTTAAAGATATTAAAGCAGAAGGAAACTCGGTATATAGGTATGGAGTATATGGAGTTAGTAGTTATGGATCGTTAAGGAAAACAAAAATGTTAAAGCTATAGGCCTACAGTAGAACCTCTTTAATCCGAACTAATTGGGACTGGGGGTAGTTCGGTTTTATTGAATAGTTCGGATTACAGAGCATATTGTTGTTTTTACATTACAATAGCTAAAATGTGGCAAAATGGATCGTACAATTGTTACGGGAAAAGAGAAAAATGCTTTAACTTGTCAAGTAAAATAGGCTTACAGTGTTTATTTAATACAGAGTAAACATAGTGAATAAACAGTTTTGTACATTACAATAGAAACAATTACAGTGCGTGTATCAGTAAATACAGTATACAATAAAGAACTACTGTACTGTGAGGTACGCAAAGAGGCGTTCGGATTATGGGGGGGTTCGGATTTAAGAGGTTCTACTATATATCGGGAAAAAATCACCAATAAGGCTAGGATTATACTAGGACGCTGGCGTCCGGGAGGCTGGCGTCCGAGAGGCTAGCGTCCCACTTCGGGCCGAAAATGACGTGATTTGTGTTGGGATGCTAGCCTTACGGACTGCCATTTTATTTCAATGTTTTGTCATTTTTTGTTTAAATATCTATTTAAATAACATTAGGTTCAACGAGTACCCAGGTTTGCTGCTTCAGAGAGGCTAATAAATTGTGTTTTTAGTAAAATATTAATAGCTTAGTATAATACAAATTGGCCAAGTTTGATCAAAATATATCCATAGACAAGCAAATTCCAACAGTTAACAATATTTTCCATAAGAATATCATGGGAATTTTTAATTTACAATTTTTTAATTTTCTACGTACCACTAATAACTGTACACAAACACTGTAATATAGGCTACTAAATCATTTGTTTTATGCTCATTAAAGTTGTGTAGAGAGAAATTGGAAAATTATGTGTTTTGAGGGTAAAGAATTACTAAACCCTTTTTTTATCCCATGAACCCCCGTTTCCAAGGTTCGTTCATGCTGGTTCGTGAACTCATTAAAGTTTATCCCACCCTACACCTTTAAGCCAAATTTCATCAAAATCGGACAAAAATTACTCAAGTTATCGCGTTTACGGACAAATATATAATATTTAAATCTATATGAGCGGATGGTGTTTTTGGCCACTGGGGACATCAAATCAAAAAAGTAAATTGGTCCCGGGTCCAGGTCTTACCATGAGACCTATAGTAATAGCGTAGCCGCCTAGTATAATGCGCCACATTTTAACCAATGCTCCACAACCGGTTTTGTGCACCCCCGGGGGGGGGGGGGGGGGCTAAAAGTCACTGGACGTTCGAATTTCAGCCTACCAGCTGGGAGGCACAAAATCGAGCGTCCGGTGGCTTTTTTAGCATCCGACGCTGGCATCCCTAGTATAATCGCCCCCATTTGATTTAATGCCCCGCTAGCGTCCCGGCCTCCCGGACGCCAGCGTCCTAGTATATTCCTAGCCTAATAATGAATGTTCCCTTTAACAGTTAAGTACCGAAAAGATTAATACTTAACTTAAAGCTGTCTTTTTTATCCTTAACTTATTTTAGTTATATCCTAATCTAAATTTTTACGACCAACTTAAAATTGGAAGAAACTGTACAATTTCAAACCCCATGCGGTGGTACCTTTTTATCATATCCATAAGTTTTGGTTATTGTTTGTTTTGTTAAAATTCATAAAATGTATAAAAGAAGTATTTCCATTCCCATGGTCCGATCATGCTGGTTTGCAAACTCGTTTGAATAAATATACTAGGTTTATTTTTCTTAAAAACGGTTATACCAAGTTTCATCAAAATCAGATGATTTTTGCTTGAGTTATCGTGCTAACAAACACACATATATATATATATATACTAGCTGACCCGTCGAACTTCGTATCGCCTAAGTTATAGGTTTCCCCTAAGACAGACCGATGGAAAGAAAGTACCGTTACGTTTAATTTTCAAGATGATCTCGTTCGCATCGCTCAATCACGTCCTGGTTGAAGTTCGTTCGCTACGCTCACTCACCTTTGGGTTGGAGCTCGTTCGCTACGCTCACTCACCTTTAGGTTGGAGCTCGTTCGCTGCGCTCACTTGCCTTCAGGTTAGCTCGTTCGCTACGCTAACTCGCCTCCAGGTTGAAGTTCGTTCGCTACGCTCACTCACCTTTGGGTTGGAGCTCGTTCGCTACGCTCACTCACCTTTAGGTTGGAGCTCGTTCGCTGCGCTCACTTGCCTTCAGGTTAGCTCGTTCGCTACGCTAACTCGCCTCCAGGTTGAAGTTCGTTCGCTACGCTCACTCACCTTTTGGTTGCAAATTAGCTGTTGTCATAAATGTAAAAGAAGTAATAGTGCTGCACCCTGTTGGTAATCCTTGTAACTTTAATGCTATTGAACATCATAGAACAGAACCAACTTGTTTAATTGAAACAGCTGTTAAGATTCATTGATTCCATTTCTCATAAGGTTAACATGGGAAACTCCAGAGCCACTGGGGCGGAGCCCTTTTAAGAATTTCGAAACGGGAAATAGTTTACGTCCGATTCGCATACCTACAGAATTTACACACAAAATTTCATAACGATCGGTGAAGTCGTTCCGGAGGAGTTTGCAGACAAACACTGTGACACGAGAATTTTATATATTAGATATATAGTAGTATAAATAGGCCTATATGAATTATTCAAACAGATTTTGTTTTTGGCCTCTTCTTGTAAGCCTTGTAAGTACTTCAAAAAGTAAATCGGTTCCGGGTCCATATCTTACTATGAGACCTGTGGTAACAACTTAGCCTATTCCCTAAATGAGAAATTCACTAAAAAAAAACTTGCAATGTACAGCAGACCTATTAATTTTATGTATAATAATGTACAAGTAAGTTACTAGTTTTATCAAATAACTCCTTAATTGCTTAAGGCCTACTTTTAACAAACAGAAATATTTTTTAGGCCTAATAACGTTATTTATATATTGTTTTCTGGTCCAAAATAAAAAAGAAATACTTAGGCCTAACTTATATAACCCAAAAGCTCCTCAGATAATTGTGAGAGTAAGACTTACTTTAGCTGAAGGGTTTTTCAAAACAGTGGCAGTATGGTCAGTCGTTACAAACAAGTTGGCCATAGGTAGGTAACTTAGTTTTACTCTTTTAAATGTTTTTATTGATTTTCAATCTTAGATTTTCTAAGTAACTTAGTTATTTATTGACAACAAAGTTATTAATTAATTTATATTTTTTATCCTAAATTGTGTTGTGTTTGCAGAGTTTCTTTGGGTTTGGCCAGAGTGCTGAGATCAACATTGTGCTAGATGGTGCAGACACAAGAAAACAGGCTGATATCAAGACTGAAGATGGAAAGAAGGAAAGGCACTTGCTGTATTATGATGGCGAGAGTGTATCTGGAAAGGTAAATTTAGTTTTCCTGGATTATTGAGGGCCAAATTATCGAGGAACTACTTACTGTATATCAGTCAAGTTTAATCTTGTACTGAAATGGCCCACCCCTTGATTTGCTTGGTAGGTTTCAGTTTGAGGCCCATGTAGATGGGCAAATGCAAGGTTAAAAGCGACTGCCAACCCCTTATAAAATTTAAGTATTAAATACCTAAAGTGGTGTGACACACATATGTGAGTCATACAGTTGCGCTTAACACATTCACTGCGGCCTGTCTCCGGTTGGAGACATCAGCATCCCTGCCCACGTGTGCATGCCTCCGATTGGAGACATTTGTCATGGACACTGTAATTCAATTATATTTCGTCTATCTATTGAGAGAGAAGGAAACTCATATTGTGCCTTAGCGTACATGTTAGGGTAGTGGGTTTTTAGTTTTGCGTTAGTCAAGGTTACCGCCAATATTCATATTCAAGTTTGCTGACATTGTCATAAAGACATTTCATGACATGAAATAGAATAACGATACTGAATGTACTGTCGCATTGTGGAAGGAACCTAACCTTAAAATTGTGCTTTATCCCTTTTTGCGGTATGTTTTGATGGTGTTTCCGGGTACTTTGCCCTTGCTTTTTCCTTCCATTTGACAGGGAACTGAGGACCGGCTAGGAGTTTTCTTTTGTGCTGCTATCTATTAGGTTTTTGTAAAATTACGTCTACAACAACTGGGACACAGTACATGCTATAATATGTCTCTCCTATTGAATGAAACTAAATTTCAAAATTGTTGTACACTCATACACGCAGCTTATAGCTGTCCACTCTCCCGGCAGCAGCTGGCCATCTTGCAGCCGCAGTGAATGTGTTAAATAAACCAATTATAGTCCGAAAGGAACAGATCTAGGAACAAAAGGGTGACAATGGGCAAACATTATTTTACTGTCCTATATTAAACTAAAGTAGGCGCCAGCCTACTTTTTAAAATATGAATGCATGGATTGAATACCATGCCATCTTTATATTGCAGGTGAATATCTCTCTAAAGAAGCCAGGAAGCAAATTGGAACATCAAGGAATCAAAATTGAATTTATCGGACAAATAGAGCTCTACTACGACAGAGGCAACCACCATGAGTTTACGTCGTTGGTTAAAGAGCTTGCCCGGCCAGGAGAGCTTTTCCAAAACACTACATATAACTTTGAGTTTCTGAATGTAGAAAAACCGTTTGAGTCTTACACAGGTTCCAATGTCCGATTAAGGTAGGTAACCATTCAATTGTTTAGTTATTTATAATTAAGGCTAGATACCTCCCCCAAAACACTACATATAACTTTGAGTTTCTGAATGTAGAAAAACCGTTTGAGTCTTACACAGGTTCCAATGTCCGATTAAGGTAGGTAACCATTCAATTGTTTAGTTATTTATAATTAAGGCTAGATACCTCTTGTGACTGAAGCAGTTTATTTATAGACCTCATTAACACATAGTAGATTCAAAGTGTTACAGTAGACACCCTCTTAACCGAACTCACATTAACCGATAATCGTAAAATATTACAGTTTGTTTTAACAAACCTTGCGTGTTAATTATATTATTGATACGGCCACACAGGACATTTAAGTGAGGCATAAATTTGGTTAACAATGAACATAAGCTCCAGATTATCCTTTACCTACAAATTTTTTGAGATACTTTTTATAAAATGAATTTTTAAGAATATATCCATTAGTAAAATTTGGTATTACTAATCAGTCTACTGAACATGTTTTTGAGTTTGAAGGTTATACGTTCTCAAAAAGTTTTACCCTTGTGGGTTACCTAAATCTAATTTATTTTTTTCAGTTTTCCAGTGAACTGTAGTAAAATGAAAGGTTTAGCCTAATACATTGATGTGGAATGTTGCTTTTCGTTAATTTGATGTTTGATGTAACAGTTCACAGTTGAATGCTTTGTGCAACTACATGTGTAGTCTTCTAGGACAGTATAAAGAGTTAATGTTTCAATTAATTTACAGATACTTGTTGAGGGTGACAGTTGTAAGACGGATTTCCGATATTGTAAAAGAACTGGATTTGGTTGTTCATACTCTGTCATCGTATCCCGATATGAACAACAGCATCAAAATGGAAGTAGGAATTGAAGACTGTTTACACATTGAATTCGAGTACAACAAGTGCAAGTAAGAAAACCAAGTAAAATCCATTTTACTTTATATTATTAGAAGCATCCTTCGTCATCAAAGACTAACTCAGCTAAAACTCGTAATTTTATTAAAACCCATGCCAACCTGATCAATATATAGTTTGTATGAAAATTGGATTTAAATAAAAATACTGAGTTAACGTTGAACAATAATAAATTTATATTAATATCTGGTAGTATGTTTTATATGCTAGCTAATACCACCCAAGTAGGTAATCAACAAGGCTGTCATCAAAATGTTTCTAATGCTTGATTATAGTTTATATTCTTCAGGAGGTTCACTGAAAAACTTTTCCTGTTTTCCCAAAATGTTTATTCCTTTTATAAATTCTCTAACAACACGTTGTGTCCTTTGTTTCAGATATCACTTGAAAGATGTTATAGTAGGTAAAATTTATTTCCTACTGGTTCGAATCAAGATCAAGCACATGGAAATCGCCATAATTAAGAGAGAAACTACAGGGTCAGGTATAAATTATAACTATCCAGTACTTAACATATTTTCAAGCTGTATATTTTAAGGCGAACCAGGAGGTAGACCTAAAAAAGTTGATGATGATGCTTGGCATATAAAACTTAGAATAGGTATTTGTATCAGCAAATTTAACGTTTCTGGTTTTCATTTAATAACACTAAAAAGTATTCTATTCTGATTTATGGATCAAAACATTTTATGGCTTTTAGGCGAGCCTTATAACCACTCTGGTACCCTCAGATGGTTGAGCTAAATTGAACTCTGAAATAGTTTACTCACTGAGCCAAACGTCCAAACAAAATGAAATTGAAAATTTCAAAAGAAGTAAAATTATAAGTACCTAATGGATATAAAAATACTTTTTTATGGTATAGCCTCTGGATCACTGATTTTTACGATAAAAGGTTAAAATTACCTGTATCCGTCAAGTGATCCTGGTTTGTAGTTGGTTGACTACAGCGGTTTCATGTTAATATTAACACATCTTTAGGTCAAATTCGTCAATGCATTGATTTATTCCATAGAATGGTCGTCATAAGGTTTACAAAAAAATTACCAAAAAAAAAGTTCACAAAAAAATAACACATACACGTACACAAAACATTTAACGCTGATTGGCCAAAACACAAAACAAAAAAGCGCGTAATTAACATCGGACACGTACCCCTAGGCAGTCATGACCTACCTTCTACCGGCGCCGTACGTGTCCGATGTTAATTACGCGCTTTTTCGTTTTGTGTTTTGGCCAATCACTGTTAAATGTTTCGTGTACGTGTATGTGTTATTTTTTTGTGAACTTTAAACCTTATGACGACCATTCTATGGAATAAATCAATGCATTGACAAATTTGACCTGAAGATGTGTTAATATTAAACATGAAACAGCTGTAGTCAACCAACTACAAACCAGGATCACAGGTAATTTAAACCTTTTATTATAAAAATACTTAACATATGTATGCTGATTCGGATGAAATTTAGACAGATAGAAACAGAAATAGCTTATTCCCTATATGGGAAATTTGCTAAAAGATGTCAGTAACTTAAATGTAAAGTTATTATTATTATTTTGGCAAGTAACACAATGTTAAATCCAAGTAATTAATAGTAACTGCTGTTTAGGCTAAGTATAATAGTAAACCCCAAAGAAACCCATTTTGGTAGCTAATTTATAAAGATAAACAATGTACACAATTTATGTTCTGTAAATTAGTTATCTTGAAGAATAGTGCACTATGAAAAAAAATTGTTCATCAAATCAAAATCAAATCAATTTATTGACACAAATAACGTTACATTGGGTGCTTATAGCAGTAACTGGTGTCTTGTCAATTACATAAATCTTAATAATAAAATACAATGGAAAAAACATTTTACATAAAACATAGAAGATTACAATAACAATAAAAATGTACAATGACTATCCCAAGGAGGTGTCTGCTAAAAAGTCTGAGATGGAATAATAAACCTTATCCAGTAGAATTTCTTTAATTTTAACTTTAAAAACATTTACTGCCAATTGTTTAAATTTATTCGGCAAATGGTTGTACAGCTTCAGGCCTGTGTAAAAAAGACATTTTTCAAATTTTGTTGTCCGATGGATTGGATAACTGTAAAGGTTCTTGTTCCTAGTGTTGTATTTATTTTTTATTAAGAACTTTTCAAAATCTTTTTTATTTTCATGGACATAATTAAGGCTTTCATAAATGAACAGGCTGGGGAAAGTTAATATGGACTGATTTTTGAAATGTTTTTTACAGGAAGCCCTAAATTTAGCGTTTGCCATATTTCTAATGAATCTTTTTTGCATTGAAAATATCTTTTTACTATTTTTTGAATTTCCCCATAAGGTAATGCCATACGGTACCTCAAAATCGACTCTACATGGGAAAAATAAACTATTCTGATAACATTTTTTGATGCACACTGAGAAAGAACTGAAAAAGCAAAAAAGAATGATCTTAATTTTTTTAACAAATAATCAATATGTTCCTTCCAATTTAGTTTTTGGTCAATGATCACTCCGAGAAATTTTTGTTGTGAAATATCTGTCATGTTTGACTTTTGAAAAAATAAGACGTTTGTTTTATCACTGTTTAGTGCCAGGCCATTAGCTGTAAACCATTCACGGAGATCTTCCAAAGTTTTGTTAACTGAAATTTGCACTTCCGACATTGAGTTGCCTTTCACAAAAGCAGTGGTATCATCTGCAAAAAGTATTAATTCTGAAAGAATTTTTTGGGGCAAGTCATTGATATAGATGATGAATAATAAAGGCCCCAGAATTGAGCCTTTAGGAATTCCACGTTCTATATTTATCCAGTCTGAATAGTACTTTATTCCCTTTTTTATGATGAGAGTTCTTTGTTTACGGTTTGCCAAATATGATCTAAACCATTTAAGAATGTTACCTGTTATTCCAATTTTACTAAGTTTGTGAATTAGAAGTTCATGATTGACACAGTCAAATTCCTTAGACAAATCACAGAAAACACCAGCTGCATACTGCGATTCATCCAAGGCCAACATGGTTTTGTTTTTATCATTATAGGCTACAGGTCAAATGTCTTATTGATTTGTGACCCTGACTTTGTTATGGTCACTTAACTTAAGCTTATGTCAAAAAGGTCACTTTAGACTCACGAGGTGTATTATTTTTGGGATGGCCAAAAACTGATTCATTCCAATCGCAGGGCCACACACCTTCACAGAAAACGAGACCATCGCCAAGTACGAGATCATGGACGGTGCGCCAGTTCGAGGGGAGAGCATCCCTATCCGAGTGTTCCTAGCTGGCTACGACCTCACCCCCACCATGAGGGACATCAACAAGAAGTTCTCAGTCAAATACTTCCTCAACCTGGTGCTAATGGATGAAGAGGACCGTCGTTACTTCAAACAACAGGTGCAGTGTTAACAGTGTTGATCAATGACAACTTGTTAGATTATGATACAATCAAATAGGCTACATATTAATAATTCTGTCTCAAATCAATCTTCTTCCTCCACATTCCCAAAAGTTGCTGTTTTTCCTTGCCCAAAAAGTTTTCCCCAGTTAGATGAATTCAGTTGTTAATGTCTTCAGTTTCTTCCACTTGAAGTTCTCAGATAATCCATCACCTTCTCCATGGTACAGTCTAACCTTGATATAACGAACCTCGATACAACGAATTCCTTGATATAACGATTTTTTTTTTAATCCCCTAGAACTCTCCATAAGACATAATGTATATTTTACCTCTACATAACGAACAAACCATAACAACGACCTTGATTTAACAAATTTTTCGTGATTTCGGCTAAAATAAGACACCTTAATATAGCGAATTTATCATTGTCAGAACCTCTACATTGCGAATTTAACCTCTGCATAATGAATTGTCTACGTCTTTCCCTCGATATAACAAATCCCCCACCCCATTATTGTTTTTGTAAAATCTGTTTCTTTATCAGATGAAATGGAAAGGTGACGTCATCGCTTGCGCTAACATTCGTCTGCTCCGTTTTACACATATCTGTCTGCTGTCGCTGCGCGCGCTATGTTGCAACTGAGAACTGATTTCATTCACTGAGGACTGATGACGACGTAATGTTTAGTAAGCTGTGATTGGGCGATAAGTTACTATGGTGAATTGTACAATTTTTGGATAAAGAGAAACCTAAGAAAGAATATAAAAACAAAACCAAAGAGAAAGAATAGCAACATCGTTATTTTAACATTCCTTTTTCGAGTGTTTTTATTACTGTATCTTTAAGTTGGCTATGATTATACAGTACACTTTTATAATAACTTATCTAATAATTTATTGTTTTCAATACGATTTGTTTCAACTAGCAACACCAATGCTATAGTTAATGATTATTATTGACATTCCTCTGTTATGATAAATCAGTACTGTACTGTAAGTAGCCTACCGGCCTATTACGAGCAGTAGCTTACAAAACTTTCTACTAGTGTTTTGTTTTGTTCTTTACATGGTTTATGACTACGCAATACAGTGTTTGACTAGGTTTTAGGAGGGTTAGAACAAGCTGTGATTTTAAACTTACAGTTTTTAACCTGTACCAAGATCAATGCCATTTTCATGATTGCGCAATATTCAAGATCCCTCCCCTTTTTTATGCCGGATAATTTAGGTTCTACTGTACAATGTAAACACTGTACTGTAAAGTACATTGTAGCCTATGCTACTTTAATTGTGTTTTAATGATGTCTAATCCCGACCTATATTGACCGACGCTGGTTCTGAACCTCGACTTAGCGAAATTCCTGCAAACATAACCTCTATATAACAAACCTCGTTTTAAGGAAATCCTTGATATAACGAATATTCAGTTCGGTCCCTTCAGATTCGTTATACTGAGGTTGGACTGTATGTGACCATTTTCTCCTGAGCACTTTTCTTCTTCTGATTCCCCACATATTTTGCAATAACAACTCCTTTGGAATTTTAAATTTTCTCAATAATGCTTGCTCTGAGAAACATATTGTGTCAATGAAGTGTACATCATGGTACTACGAACTTCCATCTTTTCAAAGTCTTGATTTGGTTGCTTAGTAGTTGTCCTCTGCAAGATTACTGATTGGAGCGATGGGGATCAACCAATGGACAAACTCTGTCAGTATTCATCAGAAATTATCTATTTGATAACACTCATCAGAACTCTCTCCGATCACATGATGTTACACAAGGTTTTACTGCAAAATTTTAGCAGCATCCATTTTGTATGTAAACAACTGCATCTAAATTTTATTTCATTTATAAATTTGAAATAAAAACGTCACCAATATTTTTAGAATTTTTAATTTTATGAGGCCTTTTGCCAGCTTGCTCTGAGAAACATCTCATTGTGTCAATGAAGCATACATCATGGTTCTATAAACTTCCATCTTTTCAAAGTCTTGGCATCATCAGACACATCACAAAACTGAAGACACATCACATAAAAAACATATCCTTCAGTTTTGTGATGTGTCTGATGATACCAGCATAGCTGGCAAAAGGCCTCATAAAATTAAAAATTCTAAAAATATTGGTGATTTCAAATTTATATTCATTCTAATATCACCAGTTCTTCTTGAAGATTAATTTCAGATTAAATAAGTACTAGAGGTCGTCCAGTGGTCGAAACTCAACCAAAAATATGTAATGTACGGACTTCTCTATTTTCACCCCCCACACTGTAAATAAAACATGTGATTGGAGTTTCTTCCATTTGTTTTGATTTTCTGTTTATATTTCATTGTTATTTCGTCACCAGCATGGCAACAATGGCAACCCATAAGATCCATGTTAATTTTTTCAAATTTTTAAACTCTTTTTTTTGTGCTTATTTTTGAGCCTATTTTTAATTTATAAAGGGATTCTGCACATCTACAGGCAAATATATTTCCAACAATATACATAGATTTTCTCTGCGATCCACACGAGCCTAGAAAAAAGGTTTTAAAGAAACATGCTTGCCTATTAATATATAGATGGATAGATAGATGTAAATTGTTTCCATAGAAATATATTTGTTGACTGATGTGATGTCATAGGTTACGTTTACTCCACTTGGTCACTAGATATGAAATGTAATAATGTACACAAGTTAACCAATTTTCCTTCTAATGCAGGAAATAACCCTGTGGCGGAAAGGTGAGAAGGCGTACAAAGCGGGGCATGGCCCGTCGCCCCACGTCCCTTCACACCTGGTGTCGGGGGAGGGTGGACCTCGCGCCTCGGAGCCCATCGTGCAGCACCCACCATCGTCTGCGCCAGTGGAAGACATGAAGAGGGAAGATGAGACTCCTCCGCCCTCGCAAGAGGAATAGCCCCCAGCTGCCCGCGCCGCCCCCCTCTAGTCAGGAACCCCTGAGAGTCTGCCTGTATGTGTCTAATGTAAGGACAAAGCATTAAGTCCTGATTTTTGTTTTACACAAGTGTTCAAGTTTACACCTTTCAAACCGGTTCTTTCCTTGAACAAAGTATCTGGTATCAATAATTGATTAAGTTGTGAAATTGGTGAAGCTTTAAACCTGAATGATAATTTTTGTTTTCCATTTTAAAATATTTATCCTTTAAAATGCAGTTTAAAAGAAATTATACCTTTTTAAACTGTTAACAGGTTCTAAATTAATTTTATAGTTACTCTAATTTGAATTTTTATAAAATTAAATTTTACTATACAGTTGTAAAATAGACCTATAAACTATACAAAATATAAACTGTAAAATACAACAATATGAAGCAATACTTCTCTATTAAGTGACCAGTGGCATTGTAACTAAGAAATAATTTCCATACATTAAACCAATCAGAAAATTCAGTCAAATTTAGGTAGAAAATATCTTCCAAGTATCTTGCCTGTATGCTGTGAGGGTGGCTGGGGGACTAGAGTCCCCCCACACAAACCTCAACCACGGCTTATTGAGCCTGTATGCTATGATGTACAGGCATATGACACGGAAAGTCGATTAACCAACTTCGGGTGGTAAAGACTTATTATAACAATACCAAAATCTTAATTAAGGAAAACATGTATTTAAATTTAGCGTATGATGTCGCAGGCTGGTCATATAGATTGTGAGAGACAAGAGCAACTGACTGTGATGAAGGCGGACTCAGTGTAACGCACACACATGCGGGGGGTCGTAGTGTAAGTGTATTGTTAATATTGATATCACTGTAATATTTTGTTGTTAAGGTATAACTCACTGTCGAAAAAGCCTTGTTTATAAGAGTATATTACAATAATAGTCTGTTAAATTATTTTATTGTATTTTAGATTTGAGAAATATTATGTGTATATTCAAGTTGATGTTCTAAACATGTTGATCAGTAGGGGTGTGCGATGCATCGAAAATGCATCGAAATTTCGATTCGATTCGATTCGATGCATCGAATCGCGATTCGATTCAGCATGCATCGAAATCACGATGCATCGATTTGGCCTCGATGCATCGAAAAAGACCGATGCAGCGGTTAACTACCGATGCAACGATTACGTCCCGATGCATATTTAAAACTAATTTAGGACTCTAAAATGAGTTTTAGATAGGGAAGTGTCAATTATCGCTACCACCGATACTCGGACATTGCCGATACTAGGAATATCGGTATCAAGAATCGATTGCCAAACATCGATTTCGCCCGATTCCGCCGATACCGACAGCCGACAGGGATGGATAGATATTTTATTTAACATTTATTTATTTGATATCTATTGGTTTAGTAATCACGCTAACAACTTTAGTAACCAACTTAGTACACTATTTAGTTCAAAACAGCTAAAGGTTATTTTCAGCTGTTCTCTCTGCAGGCAGATGATATTGCACAACACAATACAATCTACATTTCAAGATGTCAGACGGTCAGAATTCAGTCTCAGACAACCGGCGTGCGAGTGTCCTCAACACGAAATTATACTAAAAATGTCTGTATCAATAAGTCAGACCTTTAAATGTATTATTTTTATTTTTAGAACAAAATAAATAACCTAAACTTGTCTAGATGTTCAGTTTCATCCCTGCATTACGCATCGTTAGAAAAATTCGATTCAATTACAACATCGAAGTCAGAGGGTTATTTGTATCGTAATCTACAACGCAGTGCGCGTGCGTGATTGGCTAAGTCGCTAATGACGACACACGGTTGCCGTGGCAACCTACAGTGCGCACTGAGCTCTGCGCCTTGTGTGTGAGGGAAGATTATACCAACAAACTATTTCAGGAATTCCATTTTGGGACGGATGAAAGATAAGGAAGGAACAAAAAGTGGTCACGTGTGCAAATGTAGGGGTCGAGACAATAAGGCTATAAACGAGTATTGTCGCGTCGTTGTTCCTTGTTTGTTTACTTTTTCATATTCCCTATCAAACGCCCTTATCTGCTATCTCTCTCTCCCCCCCCTCTCTCTCTCTAGCGATGTACTGAACAGATTGTGGTTGACGACTTTTCTAATTAAGATTCCCTGTGGTTATTTTAGTTCAATCAATCCCATAACCTTTCTATCGTTTATCAAAATAATTAATTAATCTGTTTTGTATTTTATTTCCTTTAAACCAACCCCTATTTACCATCTGTATTTTATAGAATAAAATGTTTGTTTATAAAGTTTGACTGGCCACACAATTTTGTACCTATTTTATTTTGTATAAAGTAACAGATACTTTGATGATTATATATATATATATATATATATATAATATATATATATCAATAAGTGCTGCGTGCTGTAATGAATGCTTTTTATTATCAAAATAAGTAATGAATTATACATTTTTGATAATACATGGGTAATTGAATACCATAATGTCATGTAGTTTCCTATTTGTAACTTGCAAATAATAATAATTGATAGTTAATTCTGGAAAATGAAAAATAGTGAACACATTCATAAACCTGTTGTCAAAACAGCAACGCAGGTGTAAGGGTTTATTGTTTCAGAGGCTAGGGTGTTTCAAGGACAAAGTGCTGGGCCTCCCGGCTCAGGGGGGGAGGGGTGGTGGTGAGACTGAGAGAGAAGAGGGGGAGGAAACTGGTTTTGGCTATTTATTGATTAGTTCACCGACCCTTCTAGACAACAAAATTTAGTGACAGTGACAGTGTTAAATCACCATGTTCTGTATTTAATTTCTTGTTTACTTTGTGTGTTATTCTATTAATTTTAGTGTTTTGTTCTATTTCCTCCTGGTCCCTTGCAAATTGTATTATCAATGCTAAATAATTGTGGTCAATTCAAATTATATTTTTGATTATTCAAATCTCCTACACAAAAAGACAAAAGTCAAACCAGGCAAGGAAAAAACCTGCTATTGTAATCCCCATACCCAGCCATTTGGGAAGTGGTGAAAGTCTAGTCTAAATATAGCTCAAAGGTCTCACCCTTCCCTTCCCCCCCTTGTAACCCCCTACTCAATGTTACTATTCGGCTCATTTCGAGGTCATTGCACAACGCCTGCCTCCCTTCTATTGGTTTGCCTTTATAGTGTTTCTATTCTGACTTTTATAAACATAAATTTATTGCTTACGTAACAGTTCAGTAGTGAAATTTTATATTGTGAAACACTAGGCCTACTCTAAAACAAAATCACTACCGATCATGTCATTCTATTCTGTGTCAAGTCAGTATAACATTGCCAGTCAGTCGCCGGCGACTGCTTTGAGTTGACCTATTCTGTCGTGACAGCTATAAAAGTAGGTTAGGACAAGACAACTACCTCTTGCTTATTTCTATATTTGTTTGTATGACTGTAGAATCTACAGTAATACAAATTATCCATCATTTTATTCTAACACAAGTTACATTTCAACAAATATTGATCTTACAATTTTATACCAAACTAGCGAGTTCAAATATAAGCTCGAGTTTCAAGGCCGTACTCTACTCGAACTCAAAATCTCGAATACTCGCCCATTTAGTGTTAATTGTATAAATTAGGGATGGTCAAGTCTCGAAATTTCGGGAAATTTTAAATCTCGTTACACGAGATGAGATTTCTTTTTGGCCGAGATTTTTATCAAGACGAGAATAAAAAAAATATAAAAAAATTAAAAACGCCTGCAGAAAGTCAATGCAATACCCGCAATACAGGAGCGTGTTGTAGTTGCGTTTCCTTTGCGAAGGCGTTCTTATTGAATTAATTCTTTAAATGTAAATATTGCTTTAATTATTTTAATAATATTACTCTAATAACATTTGAGAAGTTTTGTTGTGTAAGCAGCGTGAGGAATGTTTTATTACTATAAAAAGTCAAAACAAGTACCAACTATTTTATAAAAATTAATATCGCTTTTATTTTATGATTTATTTTATTTTAGGATAAGTTTAACTCTATCCTAACTGATATCACTATGTTTCCTAATCGTAGGCATTTTTAATAACTTAGGCGTGATTAATAAAAAAAATGTTATTCTGATGTTTTTTAATAAAAGATTGTAAATATTCTTGCCTATTATCATTATTTTTTTATTTAAACAGTCATCTAACAATGTTACAAAATCAGGTAAAATTTTTGAACGTGCATTTCCCGTTGTGTATGAGAAGGGAAATCCTGTCTCGATCTCGTCTCGAAATTTTATGAGAAATAAAAAATCTCGTCTCGTCTCGAACTAAAAATCCAATCTCGTCCATCCCTAGTATAAATAAAATCGGATCCATTAAAACCGGATCCAGCCTAAGATCCGATTGTAGTAGTAAATACTGATTATCAACTTTTTTGGTTCATGCTGATTTAAGAATGAACCAAAAGTATTGAAAGCCAACAAATATAAATGTGAAAACTAAGTAACAATACTACCTGTACATCATAAAATAAACTCTATTTTATTTAATACAGGTCAATAATAATAAACTTAACGATTGCTTTATTGATATAGGCTTATTCTAATTGTTAGTGAAGGGTGAATTTCCTTAGGCAAACCATAAAATTAGCAGTGTCCATTAATGAGGTTAGGTCAGCAACTATCCTCTTGTTCATAATTTTATTTAGTCATTTTTTTACTTTAACTTTTTTAAGGTAAAGGATCCATTACAGAAACACATGTTGTATTTAATTTTTGAAGAAAATTATGCCGTGCTGCATCGAATCGAATCGCATCGATTCGAATCGAAAGTTCTTTGAATCGCATCGATGCATCGAATCGAAAAAAATATGCTGCATCGCACACCCCTATTGATCAGTGAAATATTTATTTACTAAAGGTGTCAAAAGATACCTGTTTTGATTTCAGCTATATACATACATTGTATTTTATACTAAGAATAAAATTATGTTTCGCCGTGTTGTACCATATGTATATGTTTGCTCATATATCTTAGTTATAACCATAAGACTAAGAGAATGCCATAGTTTGGGACAGGAGCTGTTAAAATAATGTCATAAATGTGTATTAATACTATTACCGATCATTTAAATCAATATTTGTACGTAGCTAAAATACAGATTACACTATTTCATATTTTAGAGAATCTCATATCAAGTTTAAATATTGATTAAACTCAAGCAGGCCTAACCATATAAGATTATTTTTCTATACATTTTTTAAAGAAAATAAAACATTTTAGTTCTCTTCTCAATCCAAAAATGTGTTTTTAGAACAATTTTTTTTACATTTTCTGTTTTAATCAAAAAAACACTATTACCCAATTACATCGCATTTCATTTTACTTCACCTATTGTACATTTATTTTAAATGTTATTCATAATTAGTTGCTAATGCATCTTATTTTACGTCAATGTTAGATCAATATATGCATTCCTTGTTAAAGATGATGTATTATAGTTAGATATTACATATTTATTGTACATTGAAAGTTTTATGTAAGTTTCAAGGTTTTTTGTCACAATTCAGAAGACACCATCAACCAGTTAAGGTTTAAGGTCAGTGTATAATATTGTACATACTGTATTGTATTCAACTTTAATCTACTGATCTGTCTCATTGTAGATTCAAAATTACCGTGTATTGATGACAGATTATATTTCTTTGTAACATTTTGTTCCATTTACTTTTTTGTCCTTGTCAGAATCCCTAATTTTAGAGGTAAACAAACATGTAAACACGTGAGGTCTTTAAATATTATAATATATAAAATCATTTTCTACAGGAAAATCTATGCATACTGTTAAAAATGTGTTTTCCTGTAGATGTGCAGAATCCCTTTATAAATTCAAATAGGCAAAAATAATTTATAAATAAAAATTCTTTAAAAAAAACACAATTTTAAATGCACTAAAAAGTAAAAAATAATTTAGAAATAGCCTATGTGGAAAGAATAAACACTTGTTAGATTTAAAACAAAAACGTGGGGCGCATGCTAATTTATTATAAGTTATCTTCTAATCAAATCATCTTCTAATCAATTATCTTCACTATTGAACCTTTATTGACTATTGCATGCACCCCAAGTTTTTCATTTTACCTGGAGCATTTTTTTTTTTTTAGACCAGGATCAATTTACTTTTTTGTTTTGAGGTCCCCAGAGGCCAAAAACTCAATCTGTTTGAATTCATCCTAATATTATAAATGAGAAGGTTTGGATGTACCGGTATGTATGTTTGTTACAAGTAAACGCGAAAAATACTGGTCGGATTGGGCTGAAATTTGGCATGATTATAGCTCACATTCCCGATTAACATATAGGCATATTCTTATTTCAAAAATCCTTTCGGGCTCCGCCCCAATGGCTCTGCAGTTTCCCATGTTAACCTTATGAGTATTCATATTTAAAGGAAATTAAAGAAACATAGCCAGCTGTTTCAACTAAAAGAGTTGGTTCTATAATATGCAAAAGTATTAAAAAGTTATAAGATTTACCAACAGGGTGCAGCACTATTAATTTTTTTTCATTTATAAACATAGCTAATTTGAACTAAGCAGCAACAAAAAACTGTAATACTCAATGAGAACTGTCAAAGTAGGATTGTTTACAGTTTGTTTTTTTTTTTATTTCATGAATAATTTGTGATATTTTGCGAATTATTAATAATCTATTTTTCTCTATTGTGTAGGTGAAGTGGTAGAACATAATGGCTATGGTAGATGTGTAATACAGAATACTTTTGTAATTCTATAGCATACCGTAAATTTTAGGAAGCTAATTTTCTCAAACCGTGTCTTCTCACATTGCAAACGCAAAGATCTAGTATAACTGCAATAAGCATTTTATACTTATATACCAACCCCGTACGAAGGACGGGTACTCTGCTAGTATATTATATATCTATATGTCCATTAGCACGATAACTCGAGCAAGAATGGTCCGATTTTGGGCGATTTTGATTTGGTACAAACATGTAAACCTACATTTATTCGGATGGGTTCTCAAACCAGCATAATCGGACCATGAGAACTGGGTTTTATGCATTTTTGACCCTAATAATACAAAATTTCATAATTTCTTTCCAGATTTTTAAAGCTTAAAAAAGAAATATTGTTGTATATTGAAGCGCTGTTAAATGACCAACAACGGTTGGAGATATTAATTAAAAAGTTCCTAAGGTATTATTATGGAAAATAAATAAACTGTTGTAGTTAGATTGTTTATGCATGTATTTTAAACAAATTGGCAATTTCGTTTATTTCATTTTAAGCTATCAACATTTCAATATAAAAAAAATCACTTGCATACATTATTTCCTGTAGCAGCAAACCTAGGTACTCACTACAATTTGTGTAATTTAAATAGGGAATAAATCTAACAATTTTAAGGAAATATTTTAGTAGTAAATCAGCCAGGTACTGTAAATGGAAATTTGCTTAGTCTGCAGGTTTGCTGCGTCGGGGTATTTTGATGTAAACGAACGTCAGCTCTTGATTAGTACTGTAATAATATTAGCTTTTCCACAAACATCTACGTACTTTTACATATAACAAATGGACAACCCACTAACAGGCTTAAAACATATACTTTACCTAATTATTTGGATATCCAATTACTCTTGAACTCTTACAACAAACTTAATGGAGATTATATTTTTAACTCGAACAACGTGTGAGTTACGCATTATCTGGTACCCCCGAGATAAAACCTAACCAATTACGCCTTATAAGCTGGGTTTTCCTAGCGCGGGACGAGGCGTCCACTCTCCTCTTGTCTTGGGTAATTAACACATTGCCTACCACTACCATCAGTCACCACACTTTTCTATGAGGAGATTTATGAAATTGAGACCTGTTAGTAAATGTGTTAAACACGTCTACCAGCCGACATTTTTCTCTGTAGGAGGAGCGATGAGGAACCAGGAGCCAGGAAGGTGAGACCTGGGGCCCATTTCATAATAAAGTACAAACTAATATTATTAGTAAATCAGCTGATCGCCCAATGCAAATCTTTTGGAAATTACAAGCTACAAGTTGTAACTTGTAGTTTATTATGAAATGGGCCCCTGGTAGTGAATGTGTGATTGCAAGGATTTCATAGAAATAAAGACCGTATTTTTCTTCTATTTGTGGGATGGATGTAACAACAAAATTAAAACAAGCGATTGTTGTTAACAAAGTTAAAAGGCCTACAACCACTCTAAAACCAACGTGAACGATCAATCGGACATGTACATCTAAGAGGATAAAAGAAGAACAGACAATTTGGATCATTTTCAAACTTTTTGCAGTGATAGTACCATTGAGATATTATAGCTCAGTGGATAGTACGAACTTCTTTCCCTCGATATAAAAGAGTATGGACTCAAAAGTTTTGTGTTCAAGTTGCTTTGTATGATCATACCGACTAACCAACACAAGTAAACTTTCCCATCCCATTGTAAATTTTGAAGCTCGATTTTTGTTTCTAGTTAATGACCGCGGTGACACTGGTGACTGGTGGCTAGTGTCAACGAAATGTTGTCTCTATTATTTCGAGTTACTGTAATTTCAAAATTTGTACTTTTCTGTTTGGTTTGATAACTAGAGGATGAGTTTATTGTTTATGATTATATCGTTTTATTTGTTAACGGGATATTAAATGGATGAAATAACAAGAAACAAATTGTAAACAAAACTCTACCTCTTTATTGCAACAGACAGAATTAACGATAAAATTGGCTTAAGCTGTTCCATAAGGATGGGAAACGATTAAACATTCTCCAGGGAATCTACAGGGAATAATATTATAAAGAATAATTTTAATATATAGTATACCAACTTATATATACTGTAATGAATCATCTCATCAGTGCATAATAGCACTGATACATCTCTTTAGATATAATCAGTGCTATTATGCAGATTAAAAAAGTATACTTGCAGTATCCAAAGTCAATGACGTAACCTCACAGAAAAAAGGAAAACAAGGAAGAAAATCAATTCAAAAACAAAAACATAACCTCACATTTGGGAATGGAATGAGTGTACTGTATACAGAGATGAGATAAGGCTATTTAATCCATAAAAGCAAAATTATAGAACTTATAATTAATAATTAATAACTTCTTTCAGCTACCGTGTAAGAATAATTAGTGATAATTACCTTAATTCTTGATGCATTGGTTTCCTTTCGCCATAGATTAGTTAATTCAATTTAATTTAATTTCACTTGGCCCAAATCAGTGTTATTTTTTAGTTAGTAGGCTACATTAACTTATATGTTCTTGACTGAGAAGAGATGTTTACATAATTTTAATGAGAATTGAATCAGACAATGTTGTGTGGTTTACTTACACTGTAACAAAAATCGAGACAATGAATGTATTGAATCTCAACATTGGTATATTAGGACATGTTGATAGTGGTAAAACTTCTCTTGCAAAGGTTTTAAGTTCTACCTCTAGCACAGCATGCTTTGATAAAAACCCACAGTCCCAAGAGAGAGGCATTACTATAGACCTTGGATTCAGCTCATTACTCATTGACTTCCCCAAAACATTGGACCTTCATGGAACAACGAGTTATGATAAACTTCAATACACCTTCGTAGATTGCCCAGGTCATGCGTCCCTTATAAGGACGATTATTGGAGGTAAGGTCAATCAAATACAAAAATAGCCTTATCCATGGATAGGCCTATATCTGACATAGGCCTAGGAAGGCAAATAGTTTGTTATTAACTTAATTTTTTTTAAATTTACTTAACCCTCCGAGTGTCACGCGTCATAAAAACGACGCACAACACACTTTGTGTAGGGTCACGCGTCGCTTTTAAGACGCACAAACATCGTTTACGGCGAAGGCTCTATGACTGACTGAATCGGATTGAACTGGATCGAGTTAGGTATCGTTCTTTCCGTAATATTCTAAGCTTTCTAAAGAGGTCTATCTCTAAGCGCTATTCATTTTAGTTCCGAAAATATTGTAGCAGACAGCTGACGTGCGTGTATTTGTAAACAGCTAGGTTCCCCCGGACCGATGACTGATGTGTTTTATTACGTTTATCATTGTTTTAGTGTTAAAAATCAAAAGTAGTGATATACGTGGTGCATTATAAGAAGATTTAAGTGGTTTTGAAGTGCTGGTTGATGATCCTGAAGAAGTAGGTAGTGATATTGATGTAAATTATCAGCCAGATTCCTAGCTATGGTTAGGCTATGCATTCTTAGCTAAACGCTATGTAATGAAATCCGTTTTTCGCTCATAACTTATTTATTTGATAACTTACCTCGCTATATGATTATATATTTGTAATCCTCATTAAATTTAGAACAAAGTGGCTATTTTCAAATATTTATAGGCCTATAATTTATACAATTTCATTGAGCGCGAACTTATTTTTTTTTGAAAATTTTCGAAATTATATTTTTTTTTACCTAAAAATTTTTTTTTTTGAAAAAATGTTCCTTATGTTTTATATATAATATTGAAGCCCATGATTTTCCAAACAAAATGGTATATAGAACATTAGAATTAACATTGTTTTAAGCTTCTCAGATCCGTTTTAATAAAACCTTGCAAAGGGGCCAAAAATAGGTGGACATTAAGGCCTAAACTATGGACACTCGGAGGGTTAAGTTAACCCTCCGAGTGTCCATAGTTTAGGCCTTAATGTCCACCTATTTTTGGCCCCTTTGCAAGGTTTTATTAAAACGGATCTGAGAAGCTTAAAACAATGTTAATTCTAATGTTCTATATACCATTTTGTTTGGAAAATCATGGGCTTCAATATTATATATAAAACATAAGGAACATTTAAAAAAAAAAAAAATTTTAGGTAAAAAAAAATATAATTTCGAAAATTTTCAAAAAAAAAATAAGTTCGCGCTCAATGAAATTGTATAAATTATAGGCCTATAAATATTTGAAAATAGCCACTTTGTTCTAAATTTAATGAGGATTACAAATATATAATCATATAGCGAGGTAAGTTATCAAATAAATAAGTTATGAGCGAAAAACGGATTTCAGTACATAGCGTTTAGCTAAGAATGCATAGCCTAACCATAGCTAGGAATCTGGCTGATAATTTACATCAATATCACTACCTACTTCTTCAGGATCATCAACCAGCACTTCAAAACCACTTAAATCTTCTTATAATGCACCACGTATATCACTACTTTTGATTTTTAACACTAAAACAATGATAAACGTAATAAAACACATCAGTCATCGGTCCGGGGGAACCTAGCTGTTTACAAATACACGCACGTCAGCTGTCTGCTACAATATTTTAGGAACTAAAATGAATAGCGCTTAGAGACAGACCTCTGGAGAATGCTTAGAATATTACGGAAAGAACGATACCTAACTCGATCCAGTTCAATCCGATTCAGTCAGTCATAGAGCCTTCGCCGTAAACGATGTTTGTGCGTCTTAAACTCGACGCGTGACCCTACACAAAGTGTGTTGTGCGTCTTAAACTCGACGCGTGACACTCGGAGGGTTAAGGGCTGCACTTTACTTTAGGTCCTACACTCATTCGAATGAAAATATCGATCGATATATCGATTAATCGATTATTTCATTCGATATATCGTTTGGTTATTTAAGTAAGGTTAACCTAACCTAACTAACCAAACGATATATCGAATGAAACAATCAAATAATCGATATTTTCATTCGAATAAGTGTAGGACCTAAAGTAAAGTGCAGCCAAGTTAAGTTAGGATTAACTTAGGCCCTACTGGTTGTGTTTTCTTGTAAGACAAGTTATCATCAAATTCATTTTATTACATAGGGTTATTATTACATATCTGTTGGGTCAACGCTTTAGGATTAAATTAAGTAGGTAAGTTATCGGTAACATGTGTCTACATACAACTGCTTATAACTTTTAAACTAAGTATTAAAGCTAATAGAATAACATTTTTATCACACATTGTTTATGTTATAAAGCAGCTTTTTGTGCATGGATATTGTAATAGGATAAATACAAGTTCATTAAAATAAAATTAATTAGGCCTACATAGGTAGGTAGGAATTGAAAAAATATATTTATGAAACCATTAGGCCTAACTCATAATATACGGTAATTGAAAAAAAATATGAGTAGGCTGCATGTACAAAAAGTTAGTTACTTTCTTGCTCTTTAAACTCAAACATCTTTATTTTTGACAGTCGTTATAAACTGCATAATAGCGTCAACAAAATTTCTCTTACAAATAAAAACAATATTTCTTATAAATAAAATCTAAAAACTAAAAATCATTGATTTCTTAAAAAGTCTTCTACACTGTAACAACAGCGTGACAAAAGTAGACTCTTAACCCCTTTGCCAAATATGTCCACACTATTTTCCATCTTCAGGGGAGTGGGAATGAGAATGAGAGAATGAGAATGAATGAGAATGAGAATGAGAGAATGAGAATGATTTATTTCCTGAAAGCATAATATGTACAAGGAAACGTCAATACATCAAAATCTTAGCCTAAGCCTGCAACACACCATGCAGAGAATTGAAAAACAAAAACAAAACTTATTTATCATCACACATTGGCACTCATTGGCTAAAAAAACTTACTTACTTGGCCAGGTGAAATTTCAAAATACTCTTTGAATGAGTAAATCGGATTTGCCAACAGAAGAGATTCAATCCCCATTTTGAATTTTGCTTCCGGCAGGTTCCGAGCTGTACAAGGGAGTTTGTTAAAAAACTTATATATCTGTATACAATAGCTAGATTGGACCTTTCTTATATATAATACAGAGAACTCTAAGACATACAGGGCAGTGCATTAAACAGTTGAATGCCATTGTAAAATAAATGATTTTCAAAATACGCAGTTTTGTGCTTTGGAATGTCCAAATCGACCGGCTTCTCAAACCATAGGAGATAGGGCGAGACTGATTTTGAAAAAGGTTGATATTTTTCTTAACAAATGCAAGACAGTTTAAGATATAGATTGACGGAAAAGTAAGAATTTTATAGTTAGCAAAAAGTGTTTTACAGGAAAATCTACGTCACTACTTAAAAACTGTTCTGATGGCTTTCTTTTGTAGTTTAAAAACTCTTTTAGAATTTACACACTCATGTCCCCAAACTGCAACTGCATATGAAAGACAAGGAAAAACCAGACCGTAGTAAGCCACCACTAGAACTTTAGAGTCCAAGAATGTTGCCAAATTTCTTAATAAGAATATACTGAGATCATTAAAATGAGATCATTTATCAAACAATAAAATTGTTCAGTACCGGTAGTTATAAGTTATAAGAGATTTTAAAAACCTATATTTTACCCCAAAAAAAGCTCAAAAAACTTTAAAAAGTATGTAAAAAAATCTTTTTTACTTTTAACAGCGGTAAACCTTTTTCTAAGACTAAATAAACCTAAAAAAACCTATACCGGTAAGTACATGATAATTTTTAAAATTATTTTTTTAAATTACTAGTTTCAGTAGCGACTCCCCTTCAAGTTATATAGGTACTCAATTACATATCCAATAGGCTAAATAATTTTCATGCACATTTTTACTCTGAATAATAAAAAAACACTGGCTGTTTTGTGATGGGATAATTCCAGAGGATTTGAAAGTTTTCAACAAAAATGTTTACAAAATGTTTTAACAGAGTTTTAAAATCAGTTATAATTTTTAGGGGCTCAGATAATTGATTTGATGATTCTTGTGATTGACGTAGTAAAAGGTGTACAAACTCAAACAGCAGAATGTTTAGTTATTGGAGAAATACTATGCCCGAAAATGATAGTTGTCTTGAATAAAATTGATCAAATTGAGGAGAATAAGAGACAACTAGTTATTGACAAGGTAAGATTTTGTAATAAATAGTCTGTTCATAAAATTTAGACTTATCACTTGTTTAGCTTAATGTCCTGACTAATGATACAGCTGATCTTAGTCAGTAACAAAGCTACACAAGGTATCACACTCCATTCTATACACTCATCCTTCACTCATATTTGGGTGGGGCCGCGCCAAAGTCGGACGACACACACGCACAATGATAAACCAGGACAGATTTAGGGGTTTCCAGGTTTGTCGCTTGCGTGCAACATTAAACTGTGACACCTTTGAATATACACGGTTTTGTCATGTCGTGCATTGCCAAGGCCGGACACCTTAAAAAAAGTCCGGTTTTGTCGTGTTGTGCAACGAAGAATCCGGACAGTTGGGACCTGACTGTACATTCTAACTGTCAAAGTACCTACATTGTTTGGGAAGTAGGCCTACTGTATTTCAACGCATGAATAAAACCGTGACTTTAACACTAAGGCCAGCTAGAATTTTTACCTAGGTACTAAATGTTATTTTATTTTACGGAAAAGAATCAAGTATTAGTGGTAAAGGGTCTCAAACGTGATTGTATTGCTAAAAAACAATTTTTATCAAAACAAAAATCAGGTAATTAATCTTGAGTCAATTTTGTTTCTAATTGTATTTTATAATGAAACTTCATGATGCGTATTTAAGGTTTAATGAATCAAGATTATTATTTTAACCTATGTAGATATGATAGACGGCACATTGTGATACAGGTTTAGTAGCTGAGGTTACATTTACACCATGATTAAAATAAACCATGATGGCTAGGCCTAGTATTACACAAATATTTCAATAGCCTTTGTTACGGTACCATTAAATTTTATTGTACAACAAATTGCCAATTTATATAAAAATGTTACTATTTAAGACGTTTTTTCCCACTCTGTGTAAGTTGCTTGAGGATGAGAGATTTTACTCGACTGAGGACTGTTATGTTGAATGACCCAATAACATTTTGAATGTTTTAATCATTTTAATGTGATATACTTTATCTAAAAAAATATGATGTATTGTACACAAAAACACACATACATCGGGGTTGTCGGGTACTGTGCTATCTAATGACGAATAACAATTGATCATTGATCGAACCAAAGTTTTAAAAAAACCTTTTTTAGTCTCACTGGTCATTTTTTTGAACCGTCATAAGGGTTTTGTGTATTCAACAAATCAAATAATCTGTATATAATCCTAATAAATTAGATTGTTTACTAAAAATTCCAAACCAGAGTGTATGCTAATTATCAGAAACTTTAACGCATCAGTAACACTGATGCTCAACAATTAATCTAACCTTAATTTTCTTGGTAGGCCTATTGAAGACATTATGTGAATTGGAAAGCTCATTTGCTAAAATTAAACATGGTTTTGTTTGCAGAGCATCTCTTTTTAGTTTTTTGCAATGTATAAAGATACTTTTTGCAGTTTTATTTTCACGCAGTATACAGCATGCCATCGCATTAAACAGTTTTCAACTAAGTGATTAATTAAACAACTAAACTAGTGATCTAGTGATGCAAAACACGGGCTAGGAGCACGTGCCCTATAGTACACTCTGCACCACATCACTGACTTGTGGTGGGGGGAGCTGAGCAGGGCTGGCTCGTTTTCAAGCACCTAGCGCAGCTTGAGTCGGCGTTCCACTTGTTGTAGTTCTATGGTTGTCCTACGTCTTGATGGACTACACTGAGACAATTTATAAATTCTTATTCGTCTCTTGGCTTGCAACGTCTCAACTTAAATACTGTAAACTTATCAAATATAAACGGTAAAATTTCAAATTCTAAAGTTTTCAAATATTTATGCCTCTAACGGATGATTTCTTATTTCAAGTTATATTGCAGGTTACAAAGAAGATGAAGTTGACTTTGGCAGACACTGTATTCAAAGACTGTGCAATAATTCCAGTCTCAGCTAATCCAGCAGACGGCTCATCTATTGGTAAATATTTGAATATAAATATTGTAAGTAGCCTATAATGATAGTTTTACCGGTACATACTTTGTTAGCTTTATTGATTATTTTTTACTACATTCAAATCTAATTGTCTGACACATTAAAAGTAAAATAGCAACTTCAGTGATTATTATGTTTGGGCAGAGTAGTAAGTAAGCCTAAATGTCAAATCATAAAAACATATTGTTTGTATTATTCTATATATTTTAAAAATAATTGGCTTTTCTTCTCCCAGTCGGTTCGGCTCTTCTATCCAACCAATTTTCATAATTTTAGTCTTAAATTAAAGGTATGCACACACAGATTTGCCATCAGGCATTGGCATTCATTTGATCTGATAGATATTTAGAGTATGCACAAAAGCATCTTCCTCCCAACCTACCGTTTATTTCTTATAGGAGTTAAATTTAGTTTTTCTGTTCTGAGTTTGTTTGGCTAGAAGTATTTTTTAGTTCTAGAATTATTATTTAGTAGAAGTACCGGACCAATTTTCATAGTTTTCATAGTTTATTAAAGGCATGCACACATATATTTGCCATCAGGCATCATCATTCATTTATCTACGCTACTGTATTACTTGACCAAAAAATTTGATTTTTTTCTAATTCTTACTTCAATTAAAAAGATGTATTTCACCAGTTCTAATTAGCCTAAATTTTCCTATATGTTTTGGTCTAAGAACATAACAGTGAAATACCAGCTTTCATTTGAGCTACTGTATTGATTACTAAGATCCGATGTACCTGAAGCTGCTGAATCACGAATCAACAATAATTACTATTACTTTTGGACTCATCTGCAATCAATTATATGCAACTCCATTTTTATATTAGTTATTCTATATGTCTTGATCTTAAAATACACCTACAGTAAAGGCTTTCATTTGTGATATTGATTGTTTGAATCAGTTATGTTTAAGATACTGTATGTTAATCTATCGAAAAACATAAATGTGATTATTTCTCAGATATGGAATTTAATTTTAGTTTTACTCAACTCTAACTACGTTGTCCTATATGTTTTGATGAAAGAACATAAAAAAACCTTCAGTGAAATACCATCTTTCATTTGAGGTTTTGATTATTAAGATCGAACGTACCTAAAGCACGCTGTTGTGTCAAGAACAACCCAAAATTGTTTTAAACAAATTGAGTTATTTATCACCGAATGGGTAAAGCGACAACAGGACTGAATTTGACCTGGGCCAGCCTGAGCCCTCTGGGGCAGTCATGCGGCATAATGCGAGGTTGCGACATTAGGACTGAATGGAATCTCCCCGTTCTCCCTGCCTAATTCCCATCACCCTACCCCCGGACACATAGTGAACTAGTGGGATAGTGAACGGATCGGCTCATGGAATCGTTCACGGAATTATTTACTCCGTGTAATTTGTCAGCACTCGTCTTTATTAATATAATTTAGCCGCTATTCCAGTGCCTCGCAACGAGATCAAGATTCAGAAGAGACAATTTTGGTTCCTTTAAAATGCCGCAAAATGGTTGTGGATCACCCATTTTATTTAGATTCGAAATTCAACTGTACCACTTGACTTGATAACAGTCCGTTTTGTTAACTCAGACTGTGAACACGTATTTAGGCTACCTAGGATGGTGTAAAAATGATGACGATGAACTCATTGAAATATTACATGGAGACCTTTATGATTTTATGTTTAAAAAATACGCGTACTAATAAGTGTATTTACTAAAATAAAGTGTTGGAAGTCAATTGTTAGGTAAAGCAAATCCTAAAACTTAACTTTAAGGTCGTGTATAAAAAACATTGATTGTTATAAATGCCCCATATAATAAGATACTGTCAAAAAAATTTAAACCAGTTAACATAGGAACAATAACTCATATGCGACGGACGGTATAGTTAATATGTTATTCATTAATTCATTTAATGATCAACCATATTTTGTAACGCAATAGTCATTATTGTTTCTACACTTATTTATTACTCATTAAACAATGCTAAATGCTCAACTTTTTTATAATTTCACTCTTTTTGTCGCGGTTAGAAGAATTGTCGTAAGCCTTTAAAGCAACCGTCGATTTCGACGGGTTTCACCTAGTTAGGTATATTTTACACGGAGAGAAAAGAACAATTGTAATTTTTGCCACCTTTTGGTAGATTAAACATATACTTGTTGTTAATAACTCTAAAATTATCATTAGTGTAAATATTTTTTTCGAAAAATAACTTAAAAAGAGCTGGTTGAAATTGTAAAATCTTATAGCAAGTAAGTGTCACTTTGTCCGTTCCAAAATTCAAGGCCCTCAAATTCACTCACCTAATTGATTATAGAAAAATAACATTAACACGGTCTCTAATGATTTGGGAAACAAAAGTCAACTGTAAGCAGCTCAGTATTAAAATATTGCCAGTGATTTGATTGAAGCAGCTGTTTAGCTATATCTATATAAATAAAATTAGAGTTTTGTCTGTACATTGCTCAGAATTATATATTTTAACCTTTTTTTACGTTTTATACATTAAAGAAGCAGAAACGAGTCTAATCTCTATTTCTGTCTGTCTGTCTGTCTGTCTTTCTGTCTTTCTGTAACACTCAAGATGGCATTTTACCCAATCTTCTCCGTGAAAACGAGAGTACCTATCAAGATCCAAGTCATTTTAATGTATTCACTGGTTTGGCGAGAGTGTCTTTAGTGATTAAAATATGGCCTCACTACTTTATAAATAAAATTACGGACGTTCAAAAATGCAGTTTTGTGCGATTTTTGTCAAATTTTCATTCAATTTTTATTACATAATCGTCTATGAAGTAACGAACAGCTGTCCGGATCAAGATTATTTTTTCTAACTGTCACTGATATGTTTACAAATGTTGTTTACAAATACCGCAACCATTTCGAATCACGTTTTGAAAGCAAATCCCAACCAACCAAGTGAGATTGAAAACGTTTTTCTTACAAAACGGATTTAATTAATCGCAAGTGCAATATCATAGTGTAACCGTAAATGAAATTAAATAACTAGGCATCATCCAGGTCAGGACCCAGAAATTCTTTGTGTATAAAATTGTTCTTGAGTTTTGATAACCAGAAAAAATACCTTGAATCAGTGTTGTATATGGCTGGGACACTTAATGATCGTCGTCAATAGCTTACAAACAAGGTTTCCACTCATTGACGGCGCTTCAATGGCGATTGTGTAAAGTGTAAAGTAAAAAAAAATACAACTGCAGAGGGTGATTGTAACAGAGGTTTACGGATGATGGTAAACTCGCTTTTCCAATGTGTCACTTTCTGTTTCTATTCACCGTGTGGTGCAATCGCTGGACCATACAGCCAATAGGCCAATAGCCCATCTTTTTGGTACGTACGCCTACCTATTTATTCATAACAACCTTTTCAACGACGATCCTAGATACTGGTACTTTTCCATAGAATACATGGCCTACCTACTTAAGAAATAAAATTACCAATGTTCAAAAACCCAACATTGTGTGATTTTTGTCACATTTCCTTCTAATGTTAATATATATACTAAACTAATCATTGTTAAGAGAATACGTAATCTATGAAATAACAAGAAGTTGTTTGGATAAGGTTGTTTTTTTTTTTCAAACTGACACCGATAAGTTTACATTTATAACTTTTTACGAGAAAATCCAAAACCAAGAGATCAATAACCTCGGGGCTAGATTAATGCATTTAATTGGTCGGATGTACTATAGTTCTTAACTGTAAACGTTGGTTTTTGGTACTGGTTCTTTTCCTTAGAACAGTTGGTATAGCTGCAAGAATCATTTTTACGTACCAACACATCACTGTAATTTACAAATTAGTTATCGTTGGTGTTGCACCTTATTTATTAGAGCCGTATTCAATTTAATTGATGTCTTAAGTGTATAAGTTTTGCTTTTTCTGCCTGGATTCCAAAATATTAACTTACCCGTTGTATGCTAAGAAAATGGTAACCCATTTGAGTAAAACATTTGTATAGCAAACCATCATGAATTGTTTTCGCCTTTACGTGTAGTACTTTAAATACGTTTAACCATTGTGGAAAGTAACTTTCAATTATAGGCCTACCTTAGGGCTATGCCTCATGGATCTATAAAGCATTTTTTAGTTTAATCATTGGATTTAACATATGGATCAACACGATCCGGGTGACATTTAATTGCGATGCATTTATTTTGGCTTGAACTGTCAGATACTGTATTTGAGAAGGTTTGTATAAAATAGTTTTGCCAGCATAACTGCAAATATGCAAACCAACTGCTTTTCTTAATATAAGAAGGTTTAAACTGACTACTTTAAGATCCCCGTGCGTAGAACGGGCACACAGCTAGTCAACCACTAAATTAGCCGCAACGTATAAAATTATGGCACGAACGGCACGATCAAGTTTAGTCTAGTAAAAATAAGAATCCAACACTTTTAATAAAATCAAATTTATTTATGTTTATGATCGATACAGTTTCTGTTTAAATATTTCTGCATTACTAGCAGTTACCCGGTGCTCGTTGCAGCGCTAACAACTATTATTTTAAACTAGTGCTTCTGTTGCTCGTATTCGAGCAATTGCAAAGTATTTCAGACATTATTTCAACACGAATAACAGTAATAATTTCCGATGACTGAAAGAGTCATCTTAAAAATGATGAAATCAATCACTCCACTCCAGTTATCGAAATTGAAAACGATTACCGAACGAAAACGATACCAAGTCATCAACATAAAAAAAAAATACACCTCAATATCTTCCCTGTAGCAGCAAACCTAGGTACTAATTCAAATTAATGTTATTAGGAAATATATCGGACCACGCGTTGAAACAAGAAACTACATTAAATTTAAAATTACAATATTTTGAATATTTGTTCGGAATGTATAATATCATAAACGTATCTTTCTATCTAAATATATAAATGACAATCAAAAGTGTGTCACTGATGTAGCATGTAACTTCAAGTAGTATAAATATTGTGTTACATAAGCTCTAGCAATGTGATGGACAGTATCCTCTGTTTAGTAAGCACTGCTGGAAGATTGAAATATATTAGTGACAGTAAAGAAATATTTTACTTCTTAAACAACACTTCACCACGACAACATTTGGTACAGTTAATTATTGAGATTTTCTATTATTTATCAACTTCCCGTTCACCTGACACATGGTTAACAAAGGAACATCTGCGTCGTGCTAGGAATTCCAGGAAGGGTCACACATTCCCTTTCCTCTGTTCATAGTTCACAATGTTCTGTTATCTGGACCTTCCAGCTACTAGTCATATTTAATGGGATTACTGAGAAATAATTTTCCACTACAACAGCAATGCCAATGAACTTTCTGAAATATGTTCACAGAAAAAAAACAGATCAGTGTCCGTCCACAACAAACCCAATGAACTCAAATGTTAATTCTATGAGCTGCATTTGCCGAAATCCAGGGAGTTCGTGAGATGCGTTTCACAAACTAACAATTCCACATGTTGGCATTATTTAAATAAATAAACCCAGTTAATACGACTAAACGTCAACAACAGCCTTAATCCTAATATCAATACGATAGTACAATTTAATATTACAAAATTAACTTACAACCTAATAATTGCTTTAGTATAATTTTAGGTTTTACTTTCATATCTTTAACTATATTTAAACCTATATACAAACATTAACAAACATTATACATAATACATTAATACAAACATTAGCCCTTGACAAACATTAATTTTTCATAAATTTACTATAATATGAAAAGCCTAAATTCATATTAAGCCCCCCGCTGCAAAATACCCCCGCTGCAGTTACAACTAAATAGCCTTTTTAATTTACTCCTTGTATTTCCATTCACTACACATTATGTAACTTACTAGATAATAGGGTCTATATTTCAGTCATTATTTAATGGATCCAACAACTGTAAGGGTGATATTATTTTGACCATTTAAACATTTTAGTCTTGATCTGGAAAAAATATGCCGCACAGTCAAGTACTCTCAAAAACACGACTCGGCAATTAGGTGAACGATTCCATGAGGTGATGTGTTCTCAGCGACCTAGTAAACGACTCCATTAGGTGATTAGTTCTCTTGCCTGTGTCTGTGAGGGTAGGGAGAACGGGAAGAAACCGACGCGGTGAGGGAGATCTCCCTCAGTCCTAATGTCGCACCCCTGAAATTATCCGCATGGCTGCGCCTGCGGCCCCAGAACGGACCAGGTCAAATTCAGTCCTGTTGTCACACCACCCACCGAATGATAGTAAAATGATTATTCTTGAAACCTCAATAGTAATAGTCAATTTCGGAGGGTTTCACCTAGTTTTGGTATTTATTAAATTCTAAGAGAACTAGGCCTTCTGTATAAACATGTCACAAACCAGTTTTGCCTATAACGTTTCTACATATGAAATATGTTGTAGGTATTACTGCTCTGCTGGAAGCACTGGAGAAACAAGTTTATTTGCCAGACAGACGTCCGGACGATCCAGTGGTGTTCTCCGTAGATCACTGCTTCAGTATCCGCGGATCAGGAACTGTCATGACAGGAACTCTGTGGCAAGGAACAGTCCGGATTAATGATGTAAGTTGAATGACAAATATTGTCTGTGTAACTTATAAATTTATAGATACCATTCTGTTATTTCTGCAAAAAGTCCTATTCGAAGTTATCGTGGAGACGGGAATACTTAAGCAAGTACTTATAAGAAATTACTTAGCCTATATTGCGGTTCTACATTGTTTTGTTGAAAATAACGAACAACAGAAAAAATAATGTCAGATGATTAGGGAAGAGAAAAAAAGAGAATAACTTTAAAGAACTCTATATTTAAAACAACTTCCTCAACTTACTTAAATTATAAATTGTTGATAACTTCAAAATTTGATCAAGAAACTTATTAGTTTTGGCAAAACTATCAGAATCAACATTTCATAACTATAAGGAGGCAAATTTTTATAAATATAGAAATTTATAAACTCCAATAGTGTAAGCCACTTGCCAATTTTAATGTAATTTCAATGCAAATGTGATTTCAGATCAATTCTATTACTTTTCTTAAAGGCTATCATATAAATTTTTCATTCAAGCTGCAAAACTACAGTTTTCAATTGTTTTTTTCCAGGCCGTTGAAATTCCTTCATTAAAGTTAGTCAAGAAAGTCAAGTCAATCCAGATCTATCGCCGCAATGTGGAGCGAGGCACAGCTGGTGATCGCTTGGCTGTCTGTGTGACACAATTCGACCCGAAACTGCTGGAGCGAGGTATCGTCTGCACCCCAGGCTACTTGACTACCGTGCATTGTGTCGTCTCAACCATACACAAAGTTAGGTACTTCAGAGGACCAATAGCATCCAAGGCTAAGTTTCACATAAGCATCGGTCATGACACTGTCATCGGTAAAGTTACTTTATTCTGCAGAACTGATCTACAAATTGAAACCTCGTTTGATAAAGAGGAAGAGTATTTGTATCGGGAATCGTTGCAAGACATCAAGGAAAAAAGTGATGAAGTAGTTGGCACGCAATTTGCTCTGATCGAATTTGAAAAGCCCATTTTGGTTGTGCCGAATTCCCTGTATATTAGTTCAAAACTAGACATGGATGTGCATACTAACAGTTGTCGGATTGCATTTTACGGGAAAATCTTAGAAGTGTTTAGTGACAAAAACTACATCCAGACTGTTTTACCAGGATTTAAAATTTATAAGAACAAGAGCAAAACAGGGTTAGTCGATAGGATCGTGAATGATTATGAAGTGGTTTGTAAGAATATGTTTAAGAAGGAGACAAGAATAGATTTGTTTAGTGGATTAAAAGTTAGTCTCTCATCAGGAGAATCGGGGGTGATTGAAGGTGGTTTTGGTCAAAGTGGGAAAGTTAGAGTGAGAATTCCAGAGGGAATCAAATCAGAAACGGTGAGTAAAATGGGAACAAAAAAAGGCAAACGAGGTAAACAAGAGACTGAAGAAGCTGTTAGTAAAGAAGATTTTACAGTCGAATTGAGGTTCAAGAGTTATCTTTTCAGGACAGATAAGAAAATTGTTCAAAACACAACAGAGTAGTTTTTTGTACTACAGGGTGCGGCAAAAAAAACGATCTATTTTCTGCAGCGCGCTGTTCAGCGACAGGTCATCTGAGAGTGGTAGAGGTAGGCTCGTTGGAAAGCCTACACAATAAAATTTATAAGCAGTCATAGAGCAGTGGTCGGCTGAGCTACGTGCGTTTGTTATTGAGTCGTATTTAAAAAGTAGTGAATTCATTTATTGCAACTCAGTGGCAGTTCCGTGTGTTCTTTAAACTAAAGCGACATGGAGAAGTTCCGTTGCTTAGCACAATCATGCGGTAGGTTACTAACACCAGAACAATGGTTTCTGCGTTCAAAAGGAAGATGACAGGCCGTCCAAAGTCAGATCAGACACCAGACAACTAACATTTGATAGAGTTAGTGCTGCCGTGGAAAACGGTTCTCGTAGGCCCGCCCGAAAACAAGCGGCTTGTTTGAACATTTCTGACCACAAAATTTAACAAATTTTGATGTTAAATTGCATCCCTAAATATTAATTAGAATAATGATATGTTTAATTTTGTTAATTATCCATACAGATAATCACGACGGAACCTCTCCATGTCGACCTAATTGAATGAATGCACACAACTTCCGCTGAGTTGTAATGACCGAATCATTACTTTTTAAAAACGACTCGATAAAAACTGCACATAGCTCAGGCAACCACTGCAGAGACTACAAAAATAATTTGTTTAGGCTTTCCAACGAGCCTACTGCCACCACCCTCAGACGCCCTGTCGCTGAACAGTGCGCTGCAGAAAATAGATTGGTTTTTTTGCCGGCTGTATAAAATGTTATTTAATCTTATAAGACTTGGTTGTAGCAAAGCATTTGTTTACTGTTGTCACAATTGTTTGTGAATAATAAACATATTTTTTTACATTCTTTTATCCATATTTTGTTAGCAATCCCTAATTTTTTTTGTCCTAGAACGCTAGGCTCGAGCTTAGGACTGTTTTTCACATTACTCCAGGTTAGACCTAGGGGTTGTGGCATTATCACTTACATAAAATCCATTAGTGATTTGGTGCGATTTGAATCTGGAACCTCCTGGACCGAAGTCCAACACTCTAACCACTAGACCAGCTTGCTGCCCTATAGCGATCCCTAATAACACTAAATATTTGGATTTTGTTTCACATTTTAGTGAATTTCCCTATAGTTAAGTACCTAGTACCTTAGGTGGCCTGGTAAGACCTGGAGCCGGAACCGATATACTTTTTCATTTTGATGTCCCTGGAGGCCAAAAACACTATTCGTTCAAATTTTTATACTTGTGTATGCTCAGGGTGGTTGCCCATGACCAGATTGAATAATGGTTCAGGCAGGTGCTGCAAAGATAGTAGCTGCACTTTACCACCATGGCAGCACATGCCCGCTAGACAGGGATTTTGTAAATATTAGTCTTTTCACAGGATTACATTCATCACCAAACTTGACATATAATTCACCATTCTGATAAACCTCCAATACAAATGTGAATAGTTGTGAAGCTGCAACCAGCTCACACAACCCATGAAAGGTAAACGGCTTAGACATTTCATAGAAGTATTCCCTGGGAATTAAGGTAATTATTCCCGTCACTGTTGTGGGATAAGATTGAGTAAATATAGCTAATAGACTAATAAAGCAAATGTATTTAAATCATGTTTTTTTTTATTTGAGAACATACATTTTTGCTACTATATTTACGAGAGAGACATATTTAATGTAGCCTATTTTAAATGTTTTAGAAATAGAATTCTGATTTAGACCTCAAAATAGTCTTTGGGCATTTTGTTTCTCCACCCTTGGAACAAGATATGCGTACCAGTTGCCACTAAACTCATTTCCGCAGGTGCTCTGTAATGTATGTACTACTCTTCATGTACTATAGTTATATTTTTTAGAATTTATTGACTTAGTTGGTTATAATTGATAACAATAATCAAGATTTAATTAAGTTTAATTCATTACATTTTATATATCATCATCGATTTATAAACTAACATGTACTTTATATTAGCCCTGATATTAACTAATACATTTTTTATATATAGATTTATTGCACATAAAAACATAATAATAGTTTACATTCATAAAACCTTGTGATAATTTATCTGCCGGCTATACAATGTATAAATAATAGATTCAGTCTACTTGGCCTTCTACTGATATACAAATTTAATCCTGTATAGTTTTCTACAGCAAATATCCATACAACCAGGACACATTCGACCCTGTTATACATTTATCATCAATTTATCATTACAACCTCAATACAATACAAGAACATAGATATCTTCAGCTCAAATAAAAATCAACACTTAACTTTGGCATACATATGGATAAAACAGAATGAAAATAGTCATAAGTTTTGAACAGTCTTGGACTCTGGAATGTGGAGCTGTATTTCAGGATACAAAATAAATGTTAGAAAAATATTAACATTTTTACAATAAAATACAATTTATTTAGACTCATGATTTATAAGAAACTCATTCAACAAAATATTTATTTCAATACTTAAGTAACAGTAAAAAAAAACGTTTCCCCACTCATGAGTGTATTCCTTGGATTCAGTTTAAAAACTACACTAACCTTGCAAAATAGAAAATTAGATAAAAATGCAACAAAATAACCAGGTATCTCTTATATATTTTAACTCTCGATTAAACCTACCAAGAATCGTAGTACAATTTCTAACCAACTTTTAAATTAGGCTAATTATAATCATAAAATCGTAATCATTTGAAACTACAAACTCAAATATAAAATGGTACGTTCACAACACACTAAGATGAATATGAGCCACAACATAATAGTGTAAACCAAAATTACTATACAAGCGCTACTGTCATGAGTTATTATTTTAATTTTATTGAGACAAAAAGAACAAAAGTTCAAACCCAATATAACTTACTTAAAAAACACATTTTGTTTGATTTGTAGAAAAATATAAATTAACTTAAACCTAGTAAAATAGTGTTTGCTTGGAGGTAAAAACTAAAAACCACTGTACTGTTGTAGGAGAAGTTTTGCACAAAGATAAAGGTGAGTCATTGACGTTAATATTTAAACTTTAAAAAGGCTTTGTTAAGATTTGTCAGTTACCATTTTCAGGGCCAGGTCATGATAAGATAATTGAAACAGGTTAAAAAATATATTTTGTAAAACTAAGTGGTTATATTTAACTTTTTTGTGTGTTTTTACGCCGTTGATATTTTTTGATAGGGTGTAGACCCTGATCTTGTTAGGCCCCATCTAACATCAGCCTTTTGTTAGATAGCACCATTAATGGACAACACAATGACAAATGGAATCTGGGTCCAGAATCAATATCACTTAGAATTGAACCAGCAGCCTTCAGATTTGAAGGCAAGCATTACTCTCGGCGACCCAGACAATAGTGCCTTATCATACGGTGATGAGGAACGTTACAAAATCATAGAATCTAGATTTAAAACATTGACACTTGACGGCTTAAAAGTGAAAGGTTTAAAAATTCTCAACACAACCAAAGACATAAAATTTTAGTTTTTTTAGGTTTACAGTAGCGCTTAAAAAATTTAAAATTCAACAACACTGGAAACATTACAAAAACACTAATATATGTTTATAATTTGTATACCTCTTCTTACATTAAATCACCAACAATGTCTTCTGCCGTCACCAGGCAAGTCATCGCAAATCTTACACAAGTAACAATATATTTACAGATCACCTGAGTGATAATGACTTTTTACAAATCTACAAGAAAAAAACGACTAGAAAGCTCAAAACTAAATTTGGGAGTGGAATTAAGATTGGTCTAAAAACAAATTTCATGCACCAAAACCGAAACTAGGTTAAGTTGAGATCACATGACAGTCAGTAAGTAGTCTTGAGGCGGAAGAGTAGTGGCTACTCAGAGAATGATGAGTAGCATGACTACGACCAGCAGTATACAGGACAGCACAGCGATGGCAATCCACTGTCGCCTGTCTGCAAATACAAATATTGGTTATACTGACCTGTCAATTCTGAGGTAAAATCTGCTAATAATCCAAGAATAAGAATACTAAATCTCACTCCTAATGTCCTGAAGTGAACAAGAAGCAAAATATGTTTTAATCTGCTGAAGGGTGGTTTACAATAATAGTTTGGCCATTAATCCTTTCCGAAGGGGCAGGTCATAAAATAATTCAAACAATAATTTCAAATAATTTAATTTGTAATAAATAGGCCATAACCCTAGTGTGAGGTTACTCAAATGTAGGACTAGAATTATCAGTGGCGTAGATACGGGGGGGGGGGGGGATCAGGGGGATATATCCCCCCCTTCAACCTATAATGGGTAAAAAAATTTTAATAACATTTAAAAAATAATGTTTTAACGTATGCAATGAAATAGTGAATCTTTTTAATTTTACTTCTATATTGTATTAAGCTTGTTTTTCGTAAGTATACTTTCAATATCAATAAACCGTAAATAAACTGCAATGCCAGTGAAAGTAGTATGGCGTTTGCGCCGAAACAGAGTACAGACACAAGTCACGGAAGGTCAACAGCCTATCCGCCCCTCCCCCTTCCGCCACCACTTCACCTTTTACACCTACCTGAAATTAATCGTTTTAACGTGAGCAACAAAATAGTTAATCAAATGCCATGCCAATTGTACTAAGCTTGTTTGTTTGTATGTATACTTTCATTATCGATGAATAAATGGAAACAGATAAACTACATGCCGGTAGCAGTGGTGGGGTGGGATATTTGCGCGCCAAACAGACGTGAGTCACCGGACGTTCCGCGTTCAACCGCCCATCGACGACACCCTCCTCCTCTACCCCGTCACCCACACTACGCTTGATCTGTCGTCTGGTGTTAATTATTGTGCCAGTGTGTTTTTATGATTTTCGTATTCCTTGGTGTCTCATGAGTGTTCTGAGTGTCTGTAAAGTAAACTGATCGGGTTTTTCGCCCCGAAAAGAAATATTTGAAGGCGTTAGCTGGTGTGGCAATGGAACAACGAAGTTAAGTGATTTTATTACTCGCCTTTGAAATAATTTTTTTTTAATAGGCCAAGTCACGTTATAGTATATTACGTTACTAGTCCTGAAAATAAGTGTTTACCGGACGAGTGTGGTCGTTCCCGTGCGAGACGAGGTCGAGTACGGGATTACCATACGAGTCCGGTACACACATTTTGGACGAGTTACATACAATAGTTTACGCCATACTACTAAATCTTTACAAATCTTTATATATGACCACCAACTAAAGGACTAAAAATCACTAGTCGTAATCTCTAAGAGAGGTTATTTTTTTGTTTATAAACACTCATTGCCACACAAATACAGTATAATCAGCTGATTGGTCACCGGTAAAACTCATTACAGTACAGTAGTTAGTACGCAATGAAACCCCATTTGATTAAGCTGGCGGCAAACAGCTGTTTTCTGGACTAAATCCTTGCGTGGGAAGTTCGTCAAAATAGTGTTGTGTGGCGTAAACATATTAATCAAAATATTCAGTGTTAAAGGATAGAGAAACATAACGTTAAATGTTATCATATAACGAAAAGCCTAGCCTAAGTACTTTAAAAATAAATGTAATAAAAAACTAGTCCACCTGCAATTAAAGCAAAAAGTTGCAACAAAATTGCATAAAATTCTATTAAGTATTAACACCAGATTTCACTTCCTAAACGCTTAAAAATGGTGTTTAGGGAAGCTATTTTTCTCAAATTTTTTTATTTTTCCCCGGACCCCCCTTCCTTGCTGGGGGGTATTCCAGACCCCCCGGTATCCCCCCCCCCCCCATGACAAGAGGCTATCTACGCCACTGAGAATTATTGACTTTTGGATACAGAAGAAGACATCCCATCAACACGGACTAGCTGTCTCCAACTTATTATTAAAAAGAACATACAGTAGAACTCCAATCATCCGAATCAATTACACTGTTACACATTCGGGTATTTGGATTTTACCAAAATTCAGAGAATTTTACAGAAAATATTCCAGTCAAGCTGAGCAGAACACGTCTATGAAAATGTTGCGATAGAAAAATTCATGCTTTAGCCGCGATGATTGTAGAGGACAATGATTTTCCAGGATCCCAAAATTTAGTTTGGGACACTACCTCACAGAACTATGTTCTTTTTTAGTAAAAAAGTAGTAAGTCAATGGTACCGGCAAATATAAAATAAGCTTGAATACAAGAAAAATACTAGACACTTACCATTAGACATGTGCAAAACCTTAGCCACCTTCTTCATTGTTGAGTCTAATTTTGACTCTGTGTTTTCCATTTCTGTGCCAAAGTCGTCCAGCATTCTAAAATAATATGTGTATTAAAAATTCTGCAGAAATGACCATGCGTGTAAAAGTAAGATCTAGACACATAAGTGCAGTAGCATCTTAAGACAACAACAGTATATTATTAACTGATATAACTATTTCAATTAAGATTAAGATAGGAACAAACATAAACTTGCTAGCTTTTGCAGATGACATAGTATTAATTACACATAATATAGAAGAAATGAAAGATGTAACAAAAATGCTTATTGAACATACAAGAAAAATGGGGCTATACATAAATGAAGAGAAAACCAAGTTTATGACATGTGGAAGAAAACAAGATGATGACCAACCAAGATACCAAAATAACAACTACATAGAAATTGAAAAGTATAAATTTAAAAAAGTAACAAATTTCAAGTATTTGGGAGTCATCCTCACCAGTGATAATGATGAAGAGCTAGAAATTCAAAATAGATTAAACCTAGCACAAAAAAGTTTTTCGGCCTGTCACAAGTTACTAACTTCAAAAATAATATCCCACACCACCAAACTCAGGATTTATAAGACAATCATCAGACCAGTTCTCCTGTATGGTTCAGAAAATTGGATCTTAAGCAAGAAATCAGAAAGGAAAGCTATTGTATTTGAGAACAAGATTTTGAGGAAAGTGTACGGACCGATTTTTGAGGATGGACAATGGAGATCGAGACATAATTGGGAACTTAGAGAATTATTTAAGGATCCGGATATTGTCGCTGAGGTACGGAGCAGAAGACTGAGATGGGCAAGGCATATTCTAAGAAAAGATGACAACTCCCTATCAAAGAACATCTTGAGGAATAACCCAGAAGGTAGAAGACCCCTTGGAAGACCGAAACTTAGATGGTTCGACCAAGTGGAGAAAGACCTGAGGAAGCTAGGGAGAAGGAAGGAAGATGCAAGAAGCAGAGACCTATGGAGGCAGTGTGTTGGGGAGGCCAAGTACCATCTAGGGTACCAGTGGCCACAGCAGTAAGTAAGTAAGTAACTATTTCAATATTAACGTTTTATTAGAATAAGTTCAACAAATTATCAATTGATTTAATCATGCATAATTATAATATATAAATGGCGTTTTCTCCTATCTTATAAAATAAGTTTTACCGGTACCACAGCGTATTCCTCATTAGCTGTGTGACAGACCTGTCTAAAAAAGGACTCTGACCCCGGTTCATCCGTTCTGTCGCCTGACTAGAGATAATGTCTAAGGACCCTCGTCTATCAAACCGACCTAGCGGTCTAAGATTGATTAGTTATAAGATTTATGTGGATTTATTGTATCTTGACACTATTATTTGCTTTTTTAAGTACTTAGGGGTCAATCCATAATACATAAGGAGTCAATCAATCCTTAAAGACATTGACCCAAAGTCACATATTTTACATTGAATGTGAATGCACAGTGAGTGTAAAATAAAGTATCATGACCTGATAAAGGCAGCTAGGGCCAGTTTCGAACCATTAAAAACCTACTGACTATCCTCAAGGATCAAACCAGCAATATTTTGATTGTGAGGTGAGCACTATAAGAACTCGGCTACAATCAGGGTGTGACTGGACAAATAGACACTTACACAGCCTGCTCGTCCAGTTCCGAGCCTATCTGGCGACTGACAGTCTTGAGTGAGCCGATGGTGTGACTGATGCGCTCCATGGTGTCGTCTTGTCCGTTGATCAGCTGATTCTGCTGAGCCAGCGTAGAGTCGAGAAAGTGCCGCTGTGGACTGTCAGCCTCATTCTCCAGCTTGGAGTACTTGGTGGTGCCGTGTGATGTCGCCACCCTCACAGGGCTGTTCTCTAACAGCGGCTGAAAATCGATAGAAATTTTTGTTATTTATTTCAAGCAGTAACAGCAAACAAATAAAACTCATGTTTTTAAAATGGTTTTTACAACCTTACTTGCATATTTTAGGTGACATTGATATCCTTCAGGTAAGACCCAAAAGTTTAAGAAATTTCTATTCCTATTTATTTATGCCATGAAGGCAAGGGGTGCAACAGCTATAACTTAACTTCCCTTTTGATTTGCTACTTCATACTTGTAGGTCCCCCACTAGAAGCGCTTCTGCACCGTGGTCGTCAATGGTGATAGGCCAATCTTCATGGGTTTAGATACTCATCAACAGAGTATACCGGCCTATTCAGTAAGTTTGTTCTTGAAGCTGGAGATACAGTATTATTAATGCTACTGATTTTGGGTGGAATTTTATTAAAGATTTTTCCTAATGTTAATCTTGGTCCACTCTGAGCCAGGCTGGAATTTACTTGCTAATAACTAACAGTTGTTTTGCTGATTACATCTACAATTTAGTATATACATATTTAGTATATGAATAATAATAGGTACAAAATTACAAGTTATACATAATCTTAATGAATTTATGATTACTTGAAAATAATAACAGTTACAGAAGTTTCTGTGGTGTTTTACCTGGCGAGCAGTCCTATCACGGTCTCGTCCTCGTGTGAAATTCATCTTTTCCTTCATGCACTGAAATAAATAATTAATTAGTTTATGAGATTTTACACATTATACCATTTATACTTTCTCCCACTCCCCCAATACTGTAATCCAGCTACTATAGGTTGGCTGCTTAGAAAGCGTCCTCCTCGTCGCAGCATTGGTGCGAGAGAGAGACACCGAGCAGTGGGAGTGCGACAGACTATGGCTCTTCCCCCACTCAGCTGCCACCCCACCCCCAACCTTTTATAAATATTAACAGCAATTAAATTATACAGCTGATCAAAATTTAAACAATTACGTTCTTCATAACTTGAGAAAAATAGGTCCTGCAAAAAATATTATATAGCCTAAATCGCATCAATATTGAGCATCATGAAATGTTATTATATCATTAAGTGCAGTTCCATTTGGTAACACAGGATTCCAACTCCCACGACACTGGGGCGGCGCCGTGTCGGTGTCGTGTCGTGCAGTGTGAAAATGGCCATTGGCGGAGAGGAGGAACATACCCTCCCTCGCCGTTACCCCCCCTACATGCGCTAAACATTTCGCGCGGGTTGTTTTCTAAGAGGCCGACTTATAGGAGGTCACAAATTGTGGATATTTATAGGCATGCACTGTGGATATGATACTCCCTGGTGTTGAATTACGTCCGCACTAGCGAGTACTACGGCTATCCGCAGTACTATCCCGATAATTAGACCAATTCGTTAATATTTTTCAATCGGATTTTCACAAAACTGGCTCAAACAATTATGTTTGAAATTGGTTATGTTATGGTAATTTTAACTCTAATGAAAATGGTAAAATGGTACAACTCCCAATGCTGTAAAAGTTATGGTAAAAAGTAATTAGTTTTTTATAAGCTAATGGGAGTAAGTATGAGATAAATTATTCTATTATTAAATTATTAATTCAGCAAAAGAACATTTCAAAAATCTAAATATTTTAACTGTTTACGAGCAATATATTATTGAAACTACTCTCATTGCAAAGAATTGTACAACTATCAATTTTAAGTCCCCAGCTCATTTGTATAATACTAGAAAGAAAGAGAAATGAGGTTATCCTGCCACATAGATTAAAGTTTTTTGAAAAGAAACCAACCTACATGGGATATACTTTTCTTAAATATATTCCAGAAAACAGAAGAAGAGAAAAAAATTTAAATAAGTTCAGGAAATTACTGAAAGAATATTTAATACAACTGTCCCCTTACTCCATAAAAGAATTTTCCACCTCCCAGATATAACCTACTGTAGATATAAATATTTTTGTTATTACTTTTCATTTTTGCTTGGTAAATTGTAAATAGTAGATTTTAATTAGATTTAGTATTGTATTATATATGACGCTATTTACTGTACAAACTATTTACGAAAAAATGAATAAAGAACTATGACTATGACTAGACCAAAATTTTATGCACATGTTCATTCCAATTCAGATTTTGATCTACTTAATTTTACATAAATTAACTAAGTTTTGTCTGATGTATCCAAAAACAAAAGACCTCTTTCTCTTACCAAAGGTTACTTGCTATAAATCTATATGACAATAAAATGTACAAATAACATACCCGAACTTCCTCTCGAGTTTGTTCAATGAAGTTCTTACGGCTGGTAAGTTCCTTGTTGTCAATCTTGAACTTGGTCGGATTCTTCTCAACTATTCGTAGATTTCAAAGTCAAGGAGACTTAAAGTAATAGTTCAATGATTATTAACATACTCAAAATACAAACAGAGAACATCATTTTTTTATTCAAATGCAAATCAAATAGGGTGAAAGACATAAAATTTTTGTAAATCATTAGTTTTAAGGCAGATACTTAGGTTTGTTCGTTACTGTTGTGCTATTATGCCAAAGGGTGCCAAAATCATATAATCTTTATTCAATCTAAATTCAACTAGGCCTACCTGTATTACATGTTTTAAGTGCTAAAAAGGTCATAAATTAAGTATAACAATCAGGGCTGGTTCTAAACATTTTTCTAGTGTAAACGAACAACATTCCAGCGCACCTCCCCCTAAAAAAAACTTATATATGGTAGTATGTGAGGATTATCTCTGGATAGGTACATTAGAAAAATACAAGTAAATATAATATAAATGCTTAAGAACGTCCTAAACGTTCGAATGTCTGCCGAAAGGGTCCAAGTAGACATTTCATTTCATAGACAAAAGGTGGGGTGCCCGACAGTCAAGTATAATGTCATTATTTGTGATTATTGTTATTTGGGAATAACAGTAAATCAAGTAGTGACAGTATGCGCAAGGGCCCCACCTTACGATGTACGATTTACCCTAACTCCTTATACTTCTACAATATCTTGATGTAGACCTCTTTCAATTCCAACCCATAGCTTCAGATGCATAACACTTTAAGAGGCCGAACCTTATGGGCCTACAGTGAACACAAGTCCAATATAGTTCAGAGATTAAAATAGGAGCGCCACCGTGAGGTTAGCAAACATTGCTGCGCCCCCTTTTGATGCGGCGCCCTACGCAACTGTGTACTTGGCTTACTCATTAAACTGGCCCTGATAAAAATAATCAAATAAAGTAGGCCTACATTCTGTACTTATGCTATTCAATATAACTGCAGAATTGGAGTGGACCAGAAAGATACGAGACTCCTGTTACAATAGGAATCAAACTGCAGTATTCTTCAGCTGTCAACTGAGGACAAATATATCACAGAGTCTCATTACCGAGTGTGTTGGAATATCAAGCGATGTATTACCAGAATATTGAGAGACAACTGTAATGCAGAGTTTAAACAGAGCATTGGGTATTTTTGAGTTTGAGATTGATGACATCAAACAGCATTAAATATTTTTGTGATTAATTTTTAAGACATAATGGAGGACAGGGAAATCAATGGAGTTAGAGGCCATTTAAATGTTCTGTAAAGCTCATCTAAGTTTTATGAAGAGTAAATAATATTTGAGGTATTTAGAGTATGTGGTTCTTTAGGCTGTGCATTGACGCAATAAAGTTATAGTGTACATTTTAAATGAAAAGATATCTCTAAAAAGGTTGAATGTTATAAATCTTTACTGGTGTTATCATATATGTATTGTCTTTACTTTGCAAGTTTTATGGACTATTACAATAACCATGGATAGATAAGAGTAATTCCATGATAAGGATAACTACTGTACTTCAGAGTGTTGTGTTATCTAATCTAGACAGTATAGTTACAAGTTTTGAAAAAAAAAACTATAATTACGTTTAAGATATTGACAATATAGCAGTTCTGGCTGTAGCCTACATTTAAAGAAACAAAATATCTAAACTTAAATCTAAGAATCATTAAATTGTTTTAAAGGATCAATCTATTTATATAAAGCCAAAAGTACCCATGAACTTTTGAGAAAACTACTAGTCACACCCCCATAAACCATATACTTAAAATGTTCGTCATGATGAGAAACCTTGCGCAAAATTATCCATTATTTTATAAATCGCCCCTTTAAGGTCGTAATTGTTTTCCAAAGGGAACTTTCCTTATACATAATGTTAAAAAAACCTCAGCTGTCCTTATTTGTATGTTATTCTTTCAATTTATTTCCTTATTAATATCAGGTGTAGGCCTAATTATTTGTTTGTATTTCTGTAGGCTATTCTGTTTTGTTTATTTCAGCTTAACTTAACCAATCAATAATTTTATTAATACTTATGAATTAAAACGGGGTGAAGCCCGTGGGTAACAGCTAGTTTATTTAAAACTAGTTGCTGTACCCGTGCTTCACAATAGGAAGATGTACTATACCGCCTCATCCAAACACTTGTTAAGTAATTTGAATTTATAAACAAAAAGCCACTAAATTTTTACAAAAAGTATAACCTACATTTAAATTGTCCTACTGTTTCATGAAAACATATCAATAAAATTATTTTAATAACTTAAACATTTCAATAAATCGAAAGCAGAGCCTGGGTTGATACAGCGACGGTTATAAAATCTTTTTTTCCCATAATCAATGACACAGTTTTAGAATAAATAAACCTGCCACATAGTTGTGTAAAATATTATGTTTAATTTCTTTAGATCAGTTGTCTGAAATAATTTGTGAAATAAGCAATTTGGCAGTTCTGTTTGTTTACATTGAAATGTCAATGCAAAGGTAAACATTATGAATTTTCTCATGCTTCCATGGAGATCAATATTAATATTTACTTTTGAAAACCTCACTTCAAAACTTTTGACATCCGAGGGGTGTAGCCCAAGGAGAACTCTGGGATGTGAATAGGCCTATGACATTCCTAGATATATGGACCCTCTTTGCACTTAATTTTGGCTTTATCGGTTTAGTATTTTAGCCGGGACAGCTGCCCAGACAGGCAGATAGACACCACCTCAGTTTTATAATACCTAGTATAGATAGATAGATAGACAAGTGTAAGAAACAATACAGGTTATAACAGTTAATAAATGAAAAGTTAACTTTTTACAAATTTGTCATCCTAGCAGAGTTTAAAAAATAAAATTTAAAAAACTCTTCTTATTTTCATTAATTAAAAACATACACGATTAGGTTAAGGAGTTTTCAATTAAAGAGTATTTTATGATGAAATTAAAATTAACGACAACTTTAACATTAAACATTGTACAAATCAACATTAATTTGTTGAAACAAACAACACTTTTAAATGTCTATGATGAATCACAACACAAGAATCATTAATGCAAGTGATAAGAGAGTCATTATAATGATGACAAACAAGCTGTACTAACAACCTAACTGATCCTCAGTTTACAAACACTTTGTCAAGCAAGGCACTTAGGATATTGTAAATAATGTGGGATCAACCCTATGAACTCCATGAATTATCGAGTGTTTTGGTTTATGTCTGGTATTTCTCGCATACACAAAAGTCCAAATTAATATTAAAAAATATCCGACGCAGTACGGTGATTTGCAGAAAGCGGAAAAATGCCTGGTTTGATGTGCAACAGAATACAAAATCACCTAGCCCATTAATTTCCACTAAAATCATCCACCATTTATTGTAGCATCACTCCCATCAAGCTCCCAAAAAATACAGATGGAATTCTCAAGCCGTGTTCTCCCTGGAGCTAGGAACACGGACAACTAATGTTCTTAACAAACCAAGAAACACTACTTTTGGAACAGAAAAATTTGGATGTTGGAAACAGTTTTTTTAGTGTTTACAACAAACATTTTGTTTCCCACCAGTAGACGGTAAAGATCAAAGGGTGTCCCAAACATAAGGAAACATTTGTTTTGAACAAATGTTTCTGTACTACTATGCTGTTTGCAACACTTCCCCGCTTTTGCAAACTGACACCTGTTCCTGAGGTATTCAATAATTTAGACAAAGAAAAACAAACAGCTGAAGTCAATGACAGCGAATTTTCTACCCTATAGGGATGGATAGATTTATTTTAGTCTTGAAACGCATCTACTGACTGTTATTTTTGCCGTCTAGTTCTTTTTTCTTTTACCTGTCAGATTTTACATATCCCATCAAACTCAAGCCAAATATTGCTTTTTATCACCTTTGCTGGTGTCAAATTTTATGCCAGCATTTCAGTTTCATTACCGAAAAAGAAAAATTTTTAAGTTTTTCACTCTGGTTATATTTAAGTATTATCTTAATAGTCAATGGCTTATCTTGTCATTGTATTAACGGTATACATATTATTTTCTCTTACATTTAAAATTTCATGAAGCCATGTCACAGTTAACTATTTATTGTCAAAACAGTGTATACCGTAAAAATAAATGAATACAACCGCTTTTGCCACAGGTAGAGAAAAATTAACCTATCGTAATGAAAAAGTTATAAAACAATACAGTAAAGGATATCAATGGTGTCCTCCAAGTCCTCTAGATCCCACTCGATACTTCGTAGAGCATTCCTCAGTTCTGTTGTGGTCCACTCTAGTTCCTCCTTGGTGATGTTGCTGACTATGTCCTCCTGCAGTTCCAACCAACGACGGTAGAGACCTCGTGTTTTATTCAAAGCTTTTGATACTTCCCTGCAAACATATGTTTTGGTTATGAAATAGTAACGCTTATTGCCAGTGAATATTTTTAGAGTTGAAATGAAGAAAATGTTGCTTATGAGATGTTTGTTTGATAAGGCATTAATAAGGCATTTATTCCGTCATTCAGCACATTACAAATTAGCAATAGACATCGTCACATTTTATTTACAAGACTTCTAACGGTCTAACAATAAGAAAATTTAAAATTTAAAAACACATCTGACATGTAGGCCTACATAGAAAAAACATTTACAATACCATGCATAATATTTGTATTTATTGTATACATATGTGTTGTAACTGTGTTGATTGAAGAGAAGAGGCTGACCATGAGTCTTTATTCACGAAAGTGTGTTTTTTTTTAAGGTATTATTGGTAGGCATATGCTTAAGCAATATTATTGAAATGTTAATAGCTTAATATAAAATAAACAAAATTGGCAAATTTGATTAAAATTTATCCATAAACAAGCAAACTACAACAGTTTAATTATTCTCCATAAGAATAACATGGGAATTTAAAATTTTTTATTATCTCCGTAACCGTTAGGCTAGGCATATAACAGCGCTTCAATATACAAAATTATTCCTTGTTTAAAGCTCTACAAAACAGACTGGAAAGAAATTGTTCCCGAACTTTAATGTTTTTAGAGTAAACATGGGAAAACCCAATTTTTACCCAATAAAACCCCAGTTCCCATAGTCTGATCATGCTGGTTCATGAACTCGTTAGAATAAACGTAGGTTTACATGTTTATACCCAATTTCATCAAAATCGGATAATTTTTCCTTGAGTTATCGCGCTAACGGACTCAATAACTTCATATATATATACAGTATATATGAATTTGAACGAAGGGCGTTTTTGGCCTCTGGGGACCTCAAAACGAAAAAGTAAATTGGCTCCGAGTCCAGGTCTTACCATGAGTTCTACAGTAATACTGGTAATAGCTTTCCCTATATGGAAAATTCGCTAAGAGTTAAGGTGAGTTTTTCATTGTCAAATTAATTACCAGTAGCTTAAGACCATGTTGTTCTTATGTGATCGTTGGTTAGGATGGAGTTGGGAATGATTTGTTTGAATTTAATTTACAGCTATTGAGAAACATCAATATTCTAAACTTTGGCGATAAGATAAGGAATTGAATTTGAATTAATTTCATTAAAAAATCATGTTTAATTAAACGCGACGAGTGATAGTCTGTTAGATGGTTTAAATAAAGTTGGTAGCATGTAGTACAAACAAAACAGTCATATATTTATGAGTCAACATGTTTCTTTAGAAAAGCACATGTGTAGGTTTCAAAGAATCACCTGCACAGCTGTTGTTAACACAGTGCGTTATATCACCACTAGTGGTTTTACGTTCACAACACAGTTCAAATTAAGTTATCCAACTTTGATACACTCCATTGTGAATCTCAAAATGACATAACTAGAAAACAAACCAAGAAAAGTAAAATAGCTCTTAATATTAAAATAATAAAGTTTGTATTCGTTTAATTAGGTACCCTAAAACAATATTTCTTACACATCAGTTAAACTTGCAACATGCCTTGTTGTGGCATTTGCTACATTATGAGTGGTTCTAATGGATTTCTGTAGTAAAGTAACAAATACGGTTTATCCAATCAATTGTTGACTTGTGTAGGTAAGTTAACTTACAATGTGATTAGTCAACTATCAAGTAAATACCGTCCACAGTAGGTATATATTGGCCAAACTTCAAACTCTTCTTAATATTTCAACTCATCAGTTAACTCTTTCATTTTAACAAATTTTCTTTATGGGCAAAGAATAAAGCTCTATTCTGAACCGTGGAGAAATAGTATATTTCATCACTAGTGTGCAAAGTGACTCTTTTCAACCAGAGCTAAAGTTTCACTTCAAAAATGGGCGAGGGTTGAAGAGACACTCTTTACTTGTGTGGTAACAATATTTTTTGTCATATTGCATTTCTATGCTTCTATAGCCTATTGTTCATTTCTTTGTATACCTGCATATTTTAGAAAAACTTTACCTTTTTTATGAATCTGTCTGTGGAGTGGATATTTAATCTATTTTGGTGGTATGTTCATTGTGTTTACCTACTGTAGTGTCATTCATATGCCTTTGCATTTAACATATGTTTTATAATTTAGTTTGTTGTTGTGGTGATGATGACTCTTGTTGAATAATAAACACATTCTTTACTTGCAGCATTTATTAGTATTTTATTATCTTACATGGTGTCAGGTTGTGAAATAAACATTTAAAATATGCCAAGACCTAACAAGAAATCTTCTAGAAAGTCAAAAAAGGAAGTGGACGAGTTTACAACTGAAGATTCTGGAGATGAGGCAGTTGGTCAACGACATAAAGTAAGTTTCAAATAGGCTCTGATAAATCTATGAAAATGATTAGTACCCAATCAAAGCCAGCACCAATAGTGATAGGTCTACAGGCACCACTAAGTGCTCCTGAAATATTTGATTTTACCAACCCAGCTATGTGGCCTGTATGGATTAAGCGGTTTGAACGTTACAGGCAGGCATCAGAGTTGTATCTAAAACCGGACCACCAGCAAATAAGCACCCTTTTATATACTTTAGGGCAGGAAGGTGAAGGTCTTTTTGAAACATTTGGACTAGGCGAAGAAAAAGAGTTAAGTTATGAGGATGTAGTAAATGCCTTTGCGAGGTACTTAGGCCTTAAAAGAAATTTGGTCTACGAAAGAGCTAAATTTCTAAAACGTAGGCAAAGTGCAGGTGAACCGGTGGATGCTTTTGTCAATGACTTGCACAAACTCGCGGAAAGTTGCGAGTTTGGACAGCTCAAGGACAGTTTGGTACGAGACTTAATTGTTATTGGTGTTCATAACCAAAACTTATCAGAGTCTCTACAATTAGACGAGTCATTGACCCTTCATAAGGCAATCACGGGAGTACGTCAAGCAGAAGCAATGTCTAAACAGCAAGCTGTAATTAGAGATAAACCATCCAGGGAAGATGTATTTGGGGTAAGTTCAAAACCTTTTGATAATAATAAACGTGTGGCTCAAACTACTAAAACATTTTCCTGTCGTCGCTGTGGAACAACTCATGGCCCTCGGGAATGTCCTGCTTTTGGAGAAAAGTGTTCCAAGTGCAAATTTCGTGGTCACTTTGCAAAATGTTGTCCAAACAAACCAAAGGAGGTAAAAGAGATTAAGGAAGTTGACTCAGACGATTCGATTGATTCAAAAAAAGGACATTTAGGTCAAGTAAACTTTAAGCAGGGTGAATGTCCGAGTGTAGTGGTAAAGGTAAATAGTCAACCAGTAGAGTTTAAGATGGACTCTGGGGCAGACGTTTCTGTTATGGGAAGTACACTTGCACTTGACCTCAAACTTGTAATCCGTCCAACCCATAAAGTTCTTTTTGGGCCGGGCCAGACTAAATTGACTGTTGTGGGTGTCTGTTCAGCTGAAATTATTTATGGCAATAAGCAAATATTAGAAGACATATATGTCTTGCCGTCCCAAAGTACACCTCTAATGAGTAGAAATGCATTGTTGAAACTGGAGTTACTTACGTTTAACGTTAATCTTGTAGATGGTGAATCACTCCAGAGTCAATATCCAAAAGTGTTTGAGGGCATGGGTAGAATGAATCATCCATACAAGATTAGGCTGCACGAAGATGCAAAACCTTATGCTGTTATGTCACCGAGGAGGGTGGCTTTCTCACTCCACAAACAGGTTAAATATGAATTGGACAGGATGCTTGCTGATGGTGTAATAGAACCAGTAACTGAACCTACTGACTGGTGTTCTCCCGTAGTAGTGGTTCCAAGGAGTGATGGTAGAATTAGACTCTGTGTTGATTACACAAAATTGAACCAACATGTGAAAAGAGAATTGTTGCAGCTTCCATCAGTGGATGAGTCTCTAGCTAAGTTGGAAGGAGGTAAGCTTTTCACTAAGTTGGATGCTGCCAATGGATTCTGGCAGGTTCCACTTCACAGTGATTCATTTAAACTCACCACGTTCATTACACCATTCGGGCGATATTTCTTCAAGAGACTTCCGTTTGGAATCTGTTCTGGACCGGAGGTTTTCCAATTCCGACTGAGTCAAATGCTTTCAGATATCCCAGGCGTAGTGAATCAAGCGGATGATATCTTGATAATGGGGAAGACAGAAGCAGAACATGACAGCAGAGTCAAACTGGTACTAAAGAGACTCTCAGAAAATGGTATCACGTTAAACAAAAACAAATGTAAGTTTGGAGTAGAAAGTGTGATTTTCCTCGGACACGTTGTCTCATCGCAGGGAGTCAGTATTGACCCAGAGAAGACTAAAGCTATTCTGGCCATGAAAAGCCCCCAGAGTATAACGGAGGTTCGACAGTTTTTGGGAATGATGAACCAATTAATGAAGTTCGTTCCTCATCTAGCTGAAAAAACAGCACCAATCAGAAGTCTCCTTAAAAAAGGAGTTGAATGGACTTGGGATGAGTCTCAAGAACAAGCTTTTAAGGAATTGAAGAAGGTTGTAGCTAATGATACTGTATTGACCAACTACAACAGAGAAGCGAAAACCCGTGTAATGGCAGATTCGTCATCTTATGGTTTAGGGGCAGTGATCGAGCAGTTTGATGAAAAGGATTGGCGTCCATTAGCATTTGCATCGAGGACATTAACAGAAACAGAGTCAAGATATGCTACCATTGAAAAAGAAGCTCTCGGCTTAACTTGGGCTTGCGAAAGATTTTCTAGCTTTATTCTTGGTAAAAGGTTCTAGCTTTACACAGATCATAAGCCTCTGACTGAGATAATGGGTTCAAAGCCGATCTCTGATCTTTCTTCTCGGCTGCAACGTTTTCGTATGAGATTGCAAAATTTCGACTACGAAGTTATTCACATCCCGGGGAAAGAAAATGTAACTGCAGATTTACTATCAAGAAGCCCTGAAATTTCACCAGTGGATCGGGAGAATGAGGTTATCGAGAATCTAGAGGAAGAAATGTTTGTAAGAAGCATAATTGATGCATTGCCTTGTTCTGATAAACGGCTGTTGGAAATTAAGAATGCCCAACATGAAGACCCGGAAGGACAGGAGCTCTTAAAATGCATCCAAGAGAATACATGGCGGAAAAATTCGGTATTCTGGAAGTATCGCAATGAACTCGCTTTGGAAGATGGATTAATTGTTAAGGGAAGGAGGATGTTCATTCCAAAGGCCTTGAGAAAAGAAATCTTATCAAGATTACATGAGGGACATTTGGGTATAGTGAAATGTCGGCGGCGTGCTCAAGAATCTGTTTGGTGGCCAGGCTGTTCAACAGAAATTAGTATTACAGTGGAAACTTGTCCAACATGTATAGAACACAGACTACAGCGAAAGGAGCCTCTGATATCTACACAGCTTCCTCAAGAGCCTTGGACCCATTTATGTGCAGATATTTTGAAATGTAACCAAAACTGGTATTTGGTAATACAAGATTATTTCTCACGATTTTTAGAGCTCATCGAACTCAATACTTTGACTTCAGCGGCAGTTATTGGAAGGATGAAAAACATTTTTGCACGACACGGGATCCCTCTAGAAATTCGTACAGATGGAGGTACACAGTTTACTTCTGACGAGTTCAAAGGTTTCGCAAAAGAGTACGGATTTAGAGCTGTAACTAGTAGTCCACACTTTCCTCAATCGAATGGAGAAGCTGAAAACGCTGTATCTATAGCCAAGAGGATTCTACTAAAGTGTCCGGATCCCAATCTTGGTCTATTAGCTTACAGGACCACCAAATTGGAATCGGGGTTATCACCTGCAGAGCTGCTGTATGGTAGAAAACTAAGAACAACTTTACCTTCTCTCAACGACTTTCAAGTGGTTGGAAAAGATCAAATAGAATCCTTTCGAAACTGTGACAAGAAAATAAGAGACAGAGTCAAGAAAAACTTTGACAACAGAAGAGGCGTCAAAGAACTTCCACCTTTAGCAGTAGGAGAGAGAGTCTGGGTTAAAGATATAAGTGCGAAAGGAACCATAAGAACAACAACCAATCTACCTCGATCCTACATAGTATCATTGAGTAATGGGAATGATGTAAGACGAAACAGATGGCATCTCATTCCCCTACCAAGAAAAGAGAATTATGATTCTGACGATGTCTACCGTGGAAGGAGGGTGCAGCCAACCTACAATGATGGAATAAGAAGATCGAGCAGAACTATCAGACCACCAATAAGATATGAGTAAATATAATGAGGAAGGGGAGATGTAGTGTCATTCATATGCCTTTGCATTTAACATATGTTTTATAATTTAGTTTGTTGTTGTGGTGATGATGACTCTTGTTGAATAATAAACACATTCTTTACTTGCAGCATTTATTAGTATTTTATATTATCTTACACCTACCCCAATACAAAAGCCCATATCCCTTCACACTATGGAACAAAGCAAAATTACAGTAAATTGTTTAAATACCCCCGCCACAGAAAACCTGCAGACTAAGCGAATTTCCACTTACCTGGCTGGATTTCTACTAAAATATATACCCTGAAAATTGTTAGATTTATTTCCTATTTAAATAACATTAATTTTATTGAGTACCTAGGTTTGCTGCTACAGGGAAGGTATTGACGAGTGTTTTTATTGAAATGTCGATAGCTTAGTATAAAATAAACAAAATTGCCAAATTTGATTAAAATATATCCATAAAAAAGAAAACTACAACAGTTTATTTATTCTCCATAAGAATAACATGGGAATTTTAATATTAAATTTTTTTGAATTATCTCCGTAACCGTTAGGCATACAACAAGGCTTCGATATACAAAATTATTTCTTTTTTTAAGCCCTACAAAATGGTCTGGAAAGAAATCGAGCGATTTTATGTTTTTAGAGTAAAAAATGGGGAAAAACAAATTTTTACCCCATAAAACCCCGTTCCCAAAGTCCGATCACGCTGGTTCGCGAAATTATTAGATTAAACGTAGGTTTACACGTTTCTACCAAATTTCATCAAAATCAGATCATTTTTGCTCGAGTTATCGTGCTAATGGACACATATATAAGTTATACAAATGAATTTGAATGGAGGGTGTTTTTGGCCTCTGGGATCTCAAAACAAAATACCCCCGCCGCAGCAAACCTGCCGACTAAGTGAATTTCCATTTGTATGAATTGATTTTCAGTTAAATGTATTTTTTAATTAGCATTAGGTTTTATGAGTACCTAGGATTGCTGCTACGTGGAGGGTAAAAAAGGGTTTTTTGGTTAAATATTAATTACTTAGTATAAAATAAATAAATTTAGGCTACAAAATTTGATCAAAATATATCCATAAACAAGCAAACTACTGTACAACATTTTACAATATTCTCTATAAGAATAACATGGGAATTTTAAATTAACATTTTTTTTTAATTTTCTCCGTAACCAATAATTGTACAAAATCACTTTGATATACTAAAATATTTTTTTTTTTTTTAAGCTCTTTCAAAAGGTCCGGAGAGATATTGGGAAATTTTGTGTTTAGAGGGTCAAAAATTAGAAAAACAAATTTTTACCTTGTAAAAACCCCCGTAACCCCGTTCCCATGGTCCGATCATGCTGGTTCGCAAACTCATTCAAGTTTATTTTGCCTTACACCTTCAAACCAAATTTCATCAAAATCGGACAAAAATTACTCAAGTAATCATGTTCACAGACACACATTTTATATACCGGTACATATATAAAAATTCAAATGAGTGGTGTTTTTGGCCTCTGGGGACATCAAAATGAAAAAGTAAATTGGTACCAGGCCTAGGTGTACCATGAGACCTACGGTAATAGCTACTTCCCTATAGGGATATTCACTAATATGAATTTGAACGGATGGTGATTTTGACCTTTTGGGTACCTCAAAACAAAATAGTAAATCGGTCCTGGGCACAGCAGGGCCGTATTTAGGATCAACGAGGCCCCCGGCAGCTCTCACCAGTGAATATATTCAGTGTTATTCTGATTCTTTGGAAGGTTGGAACTTAAGGGTAGAAACGAGGTATTGCTTCACCTCCATGAATTGGCCTTTTTTTCAACGATCTGATCGGCGAAAAGACTTAGGAAACTAGCTAGTAAAATAATAAGTCTATTATTTTTAAATAGGTAATATTATTATGGGTATTAGGTCGGGACCATACATTTTCATTTTTTTTCAGGTTGAGTAAACAATCTTCATCTTTGGGCATCAGATCATAATCTGAGTGGACAGAAAATCATAACAAATTACTTAAAAGTTTTAAGTTAAAACTTACTTAAGTTTTAAACTTACTTAGAAATTACTTAACTTATTAGCCTATTAAGCTACTAAATTATTTGTTTTCAAGCTCTTCAAAATGGGTGAGAGAGAAATTTTATGTTTTGAGGGTAAAAAAATAAGAAACCCCAATATATTTACCCAAATTCCTTCCATAAAACCCAATTACTTAGGCCTACTATGATCCGATAACACTGGTTCACAAACTCGTTAGAATAAATAGGCTATTTTACAAAACACCAAGTAAGGTATGTGCTAGGCATGCACTGTGGATGCGATACTCCCTGGTGTGGATTAACGTCCGCACGGGTGAGTACTACGACTATCCGCAGTACTATCCTGATAATTAGACCAATTCGTATATACCAACTGATGATTCCAAATGCATGTAATAACAACAAGACTAAATGTGCACTAACAAGACTACAAGATCACACCACTCATCCTACACTCATCTCCATTCATACTTGGCTTAAAATACCTACTTTGTATGGTCCCATTTAATAAGAAAGTATAAAGTATAAAGCATAGGCCTACTGTGGAGGCCTACCTCAAATGGATGGATGGCATTCATTACATTACCTGATACATAATAGATCCAAAATAAACAAGAATTTTGAAGTAAATCTATTTTAACTAGGCTACACAAAATATGGTAGAGTAACATATAGAAACATCAGATTACAAGTTATTTATAATTTAATTAATGTTAGAAATATTCCTTTAGACAAGTTGTAAAAACATAAAATAAGGCCATGAATTTATTTAAAAAGTAAATAAAATGAATAATTAATATAAAATAACTATGCTAACTGAATGACAATAGAACTACACTACTCACTCTTTGACAACAAAAAATGGATCTTCGAATGTCATGTCCGCTTCTACCGAGCGTTCTTGAGGGTGGAGAAATATAAACACTTTTTAGGAATCAGTAACATGGATGTTAAAATATAAGTATACCTAAAATGTTTTAGAATAAAATATAATTTAAAAGGTAAAATTAGCCAACATTCAACAGAAGAAATGAACTTCAATCCCGAACTGTCAAAACCGACAACCGCAGACGACGATCACAAACTTACGACGATTGTCCGATCCGATGGTGGCGGACGACATTACGACGAACACAAAACATATGTGAACAAGACAAGCTAATGAGCTGGACAACTTGACAAAAAACAGACATTTTGATAGGTACTATATGCAGTTTAGGGAACGTTTATAGAAATTAGTATATTGAATTTATGCACATCTATGTCAGATGTCTTTACTCAATTTAAATTATACACCAATAGAAAATTAACTGCTTTAAACAACACTAAAATCAACCATCAGTTCATACCACGAATGTGGTTCACAGTATCTCCCCCAGATGTTAATTCAATTGATATAGGACCAATGTAATTGCCACTTTGCATACAAGCCACTAGTACATTGCGTAGATAAAAAATGTTTTCACCACACTATCATGTTTTTGGCTGTATTACATACGTTAATTGGTGGCCGAAAGTTAGGTTTTGCTGGCGATGCCAGCTGTCCATAATTTGGGGACCGAGCAGGTTTTTACAGGCCGGGGCCGCAAAATCAGCTGTCCGCTTACTTACTTAAAACATGAATGCATTTTAAATACATAATCAAAATCCATAGCATTTCAATAGAATTGTGTTATTGTCACCGTTGCCTAGCAACTATATATTTTTATTTTTGCTGATTCCTCAAATTATTTCTTCACATAACCTTAAAGTTGTAGTTGTGTTGACTATCAGTGTGCATTATTATTGTGGTGAATAGTGGTAATAGGGTATAGTGTGGTGAAAAATAGCGTTCGTACCACGGACCGAAATGGTTTTGCGGCTCTCGATCGATTTAAGTTCTCGACTTCGTCTCGAACTTAAAAACTATCTCGAGCCGGCAAAACCTCATTTTCGGCCCTAGGTACGAAATATACTATTAATACCACAAGGGAGTATGTTTTATCTACGTTAATACTATGGTGGTCACCATTCCCATTATGTAAATCTAGATTTAATTAATACCTCGTTTGTTTTACAAGAAGTATACAGAAAGTACAAATATGCAAAATTTACATACTTTCACACTGATAAAGTTAGTTTGATAACAAAGTGCTAGGAAAATAAAACTATTATATTAAACACACATCAGCTACATCTCTTTAAATTGAGCTGGAGATACGACGGGAGGTAGCACTAAATGAATAAGAGAATGGTTGCGATACGTTGGCCCCATTTGTATTATGCGATAAAGTCCATGGGCGTACCCAGCCCTAGAAGCCAGGATAAGGTATAAAAAATTGAGATCCAAGAAAAATTTTATTAGTACGAGAAAAGATGAGTAAGATAGACAGATTTTTTAATGACATTTTTTGACACACGTTATCAATTTTTCATTAGATTCTGAGTTATTTCTTCAATATAATAATAAAAAATCCTACATTAGTTGTAATAAACAGACCAATTTCTTACAATATGTATAACAACTTTGTGTAGTATAATGAATTAATATAAACCAATTTTTTGTGACATTATTTTGTTTTCATTTGCCTTCAACAATAATGTAACGAACAAAATTGCTCTACGGCATAAGTTATCAGGCATTCTTCAAAATAGTTTACTGCACATTTCGGGTGTTATAAATGGATGTGAAAAGTTGGCATGGACACAAAAATACAGTTAAATGTTTATTGTACAGCTAAGCAAACTGACCTGGCCCCATTGACGGACATAAAGCAACTTCATAAACTAAGACCTAAACACTGGATTATCGAGCTAGGTTTGTTAATTAATGTCTCAAAATAGGGTAAAATACGCTAATTTCAGCATATCGATTTTAAAATTGTACTTGTGGCATTGAGAACATTAGTATAAATTATTTATTCATAGAACAGTTTTTTTTTGCAGAATGTGTAGCTTAGGTCCGTGCCACACTATCCCATTTCACCGGTCTGGTCAAACGAGACCCGGCGGGATGATTTAAACACATGGGTTTTTAATGGGCGTGGTCACATTGTTGCGGAGTTGCGGTTCGTCGACGGGATCCACCGCATGCTGCTGCGGCTCGGCGGGACAACCGGACGACGGGACGACTGACAAAACACACGCAATTAGTTAAATGAGAGCAGCCACACAATCCAGTTGTGCCGCGCGTTCGTCCCGGTTTGTCCCACCTATTGTTGCTATATCAATAGTGCACTGCATGTGATACTCGCACTCTTTTTTCGAAGTATGTTGCGGTAACTGTTTTTTAAGAATTTTTTAAAAGAATTTTCAACTCTGAGTTGAACTCTTTGCACCATTTGCTCTGTGCTAGTGATCACTGCCACCTCTTTAACTCCAGGCCACTGCCTGGTAGAATTGGCAACGTTTGCAAGTAGCGCGTAGCGTATAGCGCAAGACGTCCCATAAGATAACATGGGAGACAGGTGCCACCAGTCACCTAGCTCATCAATTCGCGTATTTTAATTTAACCAAGCTTTCAAATTATAGTATTAAAAAAATACACAGATACCATTAGCTGCCTCCAAAACAACACAGCTGTTACAACATATTACCATACACAGATATTCCGTGTACATTTTTTGACGGTGCCATACAATGTATTTTGTTTTCGCAATACTCTAAACGATTTGATTTGATTTGAACCCTACTTGCGACGTTGCCATTTCGAAGGCCGTTGCCTGGAGTTAAAGGTGTTCGTGCTAGTGATCCAAACTCCATAGACGGGTCGCCGGAATTTTATCACTCTGGAATTTTACCCCCTGGGCAAAGCTAACGTCCCTATGACGTAGTAGCCTGAGCGCTCAAAAGTTTGTTCGCGGGCGGAATTTTACCCTCGCGGATTTGGAAGTCTAATGAAAATAGACAGAGCGGGATTAATTAGATTAGCAATAAAAACCGGAATTTTACCTCCTGTCCATATAACTAGCGTTTAGACAACTGAAGATGTACGGGCCGGTTTTTTACCCACGGAATTTTACCCCTGGATTTTTACCCCCCGGAATTTTACGCCCTGGCAGGATATAACAATTATTAAGAATGATTGATTTTAGAATGATTGATTTTCTTATTTTTATTTAATTGTAAACATTTTATTATTAAGTAGCCTAAATTTTTTTATTTATTTTATAATCTCATCTAAGTAAACAACATTCACTGTTTAATTTTGATCATATTAACCAACAGTTGGCTTCAATGATCGAATCCTAATATTCTAATCTCAAAATTAAAATTAAAAACATGTTCGATTAGTTGATGTTACAAATAAATTAAGATAGGCTACTTAAAAATAAAATGTTTTCTATTACATTAAAACTGAATGAATAGAATTAACCATCCTCACTAATTTATATCTGGCCAGGGGGTAAAATCCCGGGGGTAAAAATCCGGCCCGTACATTTTGAGCTGACCTCATGAAGGGGGTAAAAGTCCGGGGGTAAAATTCCTGCCCGTACACTCTAGGTTTTAATAATTTGATGTGTTCTGATTAAATTCATAACCGTGAAAATATATGTTCAATTCCGCGTTCAATCTATCGAACTGATGTCGCGAAAGTCAAAAGTTGCGACCGGAATATTACCCCCTGGTTTGTGACGTCACGTTTGCCCAGGGGGTAAAATTCCAGGGGGATAAAAATCTGCTACCCCCCAAAGACCTATCTCATTGAGCTTTTGGAGTTGTAAAAGTAAAAGCATAGATTAAGAATACCCAGAATACCATAAGGAGTATGTTTAATCTATGGTTAAGGGTGGCTGTGGAACAAACTAAACTCGTCTGATTACTAGTCTTTGAAATGGAGTTGCAGAAGGAGGAGAGAACAGAAACTTGAGGTCAGACGTCAGACAGAAGGAGTTCTGGAGTTTGGTTTTGGAGTGAGTGTATTGATCTGACATCTGACAGGTGTTACTGTTACTGCTGGTACTTATCTCAACATTCTATGGCATTGCTAACGACCGCTTAGCTTTGAATTTTGGGTGTGTTCGTGTGTTGTGATATCGCTGACAAGGAATAAATTTGTTGTTTTGAACAGTTACCCTGTCATTGCAGAACCTCATTTTAGTGAATAATATCCACCAAGGATGGGTGATGAAAGTGGAAGCAGTACCAGAGCTGCAGAGCAAAGGTTACAATTACTTCAAGAAATGAGGTGCCAAAATTTTGATATGATAAGATTTGCTTCTTACCGAACTGCGTGTAAATTAAGATTCATCCAAAAGAAGTTTCACTGTAAGTAAACATCTCATAGATAAGTTAGCCTAGTTTATCTTCTAGCCCAGTAGGCCTACGTTGGCTATTCCCTCTCAACACCAACAGACAAGACACATTTACATTTAGCGCAGGGTTTTGTAGCCTAATTGATTAAAACAAGCAAATGGTAAGACTAACATACTGTAATAAGAAATGGTGGTTTTAGTTTTGGCAATTGCTGTGTTGTGCCTAAGAAAACATTGTGCCCTAAGTTATTATACAGTACTTCTTAAACTTTTAGTTTTCCAGGTACTAGTAACCTGGTTGTTAGCCAGTTTTGTTTGTCTCCTAAATTGTCAGCACTGCAGTTAATACTGCCAATGTTGTCGCGGTCAGCCATTCAGTTACCGGTCTCCGATTTGAATAAACAGAGTTGGACAACAAAGTTCACTTGAGCCACAGAGATAAAGTTAAGATAGGCCTAAAGAAAAAAAACATGCTTATGGAACAACTGTGCATTTTTAGCTCTAGAATGGTGGAAATATACTAGGCCTAGTACCGAGTAAGGAAAAGCCCGAACGGCTAAATATTGTTTACTAAGCTATAGCAGTTAACCCTCCCAGTGTTACTTGACGAAAATTCGACAAGCAGCACACTTTGTGTAGTGTTACTTGTCGATTTTTCGACACGCAGACATCGTTTACGGCGAAGGCTCTATGACTGACTGAATCGGATTGAACTGGATCGAGTTAGGTATCGTTCTTTCCGTAATATTCTAAGCTTTCTCCGGAGGTCTGTCTCTAAGCGCTATTCATTTTAGTTCCGAAAATATTGTAGCAGACAGCTGACGTGCGTGTATTTGTAAACAGCTAGGTTCCCCCGGACCGATGACTGATGTGTTTTATTACGTTTATCATTGTTTTAGTGTTAAAAATCAAAAGTAGTGATATACGTGGTGCATTATAAGAAGATTTAAGTGGTTTTGAAGTGCTGGTTGATGATCCTGAAGAAGTAGGTAGTGATATTGATGTAAATTATCAGCCAGATTCCTAGCTATGGTTAGGCTATGCATTCTTAGCTAAACGCTATGTACTGAAATCAGTTTTTTGCCCATAACTTATTTATTTGCAAATCTACTTCCTTATATTATTATATATTTGTAATCCTCATAAAATTTAGAACAAAGTGGCTATTTTCAAATATTTATAGGCCTATAATTTATACAATTTCATTGAGCGCAAACTTATTTTTTTTTTTGAAAATTTTCGAAATTATATTTTTTTACCTAAAATTTTTTTTTTTTTTTAAATGTTCCTTATGTTTTATATATAATATTGAAGCCCATGATTTTCCAAACAAAATGGTATATAGAACATTAGAATTAACATTGTTTTAAGCTTCTCAGATCCGTTTTAATAAAACCTTGCAAATGCGCCAAAAATAGGTGGACATTAAGGCCTAAACTTGGAGGGTTAAAATGTAGTAGGCCGACACAGGCTTTTCCTACAGCATGAGCGCTGTAGTTCGTGATGATGAGGGGGGAGAGGAGAGGCGATAGGGGACGACTAACTTAATAGAGTTTGCACTAGACACAAGTGACTGGTGCTAGACACGACTTAGTGTACCGGTACCATTGAATGTTTCCTCTAGGTATCTTACTTCTCTGTCGCTTAAGTTAGTTTAGGCCTATACTTCCTCGTGAAGCAACAGGCAATAGGCCAAGCCCTCTACAAGTCGTGTTGAAAACCTGTAAATGCCACGTGATTTTACGGTGATGCAGAGTTTTATAAAAAGAATCAGGCTATACAAATTCGGAAGTTAAGTTAGCCTAGATGCATTATAAGTTAAGGTGTAAGGTGACCATGAGAACCTAGATAGTAATATAAGGTGTTGTTAAAAGAGTGCCAGGATTTTAAATGATAGCCTAATTGTTTGGGTGCTATTCAAGCTAGCTAAACATTTTATAGGCTACGTCAAATTGAAGCTAAAATAACTAAGTTTTGTTTCTAATAGGAAACAACTAGGCCTAGGCCTAATAGGAAATTTACAAGTGCCACCGAGCATTGATTTTTGTTAACCAATCAGTTCCTATTAAGGCTTGTTAGGAAGGTAGGTCAGGCTTTATGAGGATTGATTCGTGGCAGAATGAAGTGTTTCAAAGTTAGTTTAGATTTGGAAGCTAAAGTTAAGGTTATATAATGAACCAAATTGTTGATTTATCTTACCTCGAGAAGCTTTTTTTAAATGTAGTCTAGCTAAGAAAATTTAGTACCTATCCTAGGCTATATTCCTTCTTTTAATCATAAAAAACCATTAAAAACTCCAGTGACATAACTTTCTTGAAAGCAGCCAAAAAATTAAATGTTTTTACAGCAACCTAAGACTTCAACAGTCACATTTCATATGATGAACATGAATTTAATAGCCCATATAATGAAGTTTAATTTATAAATGTAACAGGCCCTATATTTATAAACTTAGGCCTATAAATTTTTATCTGAAATAAAACAATTTTATTAGAATTTTAACAGGAAAAATGTGTGCCTAATGTAGTTTAAAATTACTTTTTCAGTGCATTCAGTTGATATTTGGAACGTTATCGAAGCATTCAGAGAAAATGGTCTCAATACATTGGAGCCTCAAACTGAAGTTAATGTTTCGAGACTTGAAATGCTAATTTCTAGTCTGTACCACAATCTGAACAAGCGTCTTCCGTTAGCACAACAAGTCCATGTGGAATCTCTCACTAGTCTGTTGTTAAACTGGCTACTCTCTGCATATGCCATGTAAGTTGTTTTATTGTTAGTATTTTATTTTTAGTTTTTCAACTTCAGTGGAATTTGTACGGTATCCAAAAACACAGCACTGGTTATTTAACTTAGGTTACCTCTTGTCATTTAGTGGCATAAGAAATATTGTACGCCTGGCTATCAACAAAGTCAAGAAAAATTATAAGATGCTAAAAAGTTGGTATACACAAAATAGATGCGTAGAAGAAAAACACTAGGCTGTTTTAGCTGAAAATAATAGATCATTGCCTGGAAAAGTTGGTAAAAATGAAAATATACAGGTTGTACAAGTTGCCAAAAATGAATTTAGCCTAAACATTTTAGGAGATTAATAAAGTTTTTGCATTTCTGTTCAAACTAAAATTTAGTACCTACTTATACGATTAATACAAAAAATAAAATTATTTAAATAAAAATAGACTCAATAACAAGGCTCCACAACTTTGGTGAGTTTTTGATACAAATATTTATAAAGAATACAGTTTAATATTTTGTAACTAACTAGGCTTACATAAGATTGAAAACCAAATATAAAAGGAACCTGTAATAATGTACATTATGTTTTAGTGAAACTCTCGGAAGAATTAGAGTATTCTCAATTAAAGTGGCGTTGGCTACCATGTGTGCGGGGAAGTTGATGGATAAGCTAAGATGTAAGTACAAATCACACTAAAATACACAAAAGTCCTGCTAACTCCAACTAATTGGAACCGGACCCTATTCAGTATTACTACATTTTTTAATCAGTCGGAAATAGATTGGAATTGCATAGTTGAACTATTTAAAAATGTATTTTAACCCTAGGTATAGCTGTAAATGGCCATTATATTGTTTCCACGATAAATCACAAAAACACCATGTTTATCTTCCCTGATCTTGTTCTTCTTACAAAGAATTCTGTCAATGAATCCATGAATGCTAGGTCTATTTCTAATTATTCAAAATTTATATGCAATTCGCAAACTTTTGTTCATCCCCAACAGGTGGTTTGGATTAGCCGGACATTCGGATAGCCTTGGGTGTAGGCTATCCAATCCAAGAGAGTAGAAGTTTTACTTAAAAATACTCTTGTGCTTTTAAAAGCTCCTATGTATACTCATAACATTCATATTTAAATTTATACCATATTTTACTTACTTGTTTATTTTTTCAGACATTTTCTCCCAGATTTGTGATGGCAATGGACACATGGTGGCCTGGAAGTTCTCTGAGTATCTAAGAGAAGTTCTCTGTCTCCCAGCTGCTGTGTATGAATCTCCCAGCTTCAGCTTCAATGACAACCTTGCAACTGATATATTCTCTGGGGTAAGTTTCCCATTAGGCCTACGTTTTTTAACTTTTTAAATTTGGGGAAATGATTAGATTTTTGTAATTGTGAGTCGACGATTTTCACAAATGTAACTGGGTACATATTTTATTTCATTAATGCAGCAGTCAAAGTGTGCTGGTGCAATGGCTGGGTTGCGTTCTGAATGCTGACACATCCTAACATAGTCCCGCCTACTGCTGTGGTCAGCCAAGATGTCTGTTACATTATGGACTGCTTTCGTGTTTGTTGACATTTGAAACAAAGAGAAATTACACTTTATAAATTTCATCAGTTCAATTACTGTATTCACTTCATTGTATCTATTCGTGAGAGGTTACTTTTATTATTTTCTTTGTACAGAATGGCAAAGTGACTGTGAACGACTTCATGGACACCATGATGTCTGACCCAGGACCACATTGTTTGGTTTGGTTCCCTCTACTGCATCGGCTGACCAGCGTTGAGAGTGGTTAGTAATGTTTATTGAAGCTCATTACTTTTAAAAAAGATATTTGATTTTAACCCCACACACACAGCAGTCAGCAACAAACAACTGCCAAAACTTTTACAAACTCCCCTTTCAAATAAAAATAAACTGTAGTTTTTACTAATTTCCATAAACAACGTTTGTTTGAATGAAATATTACAATACCTGGAAATAATGTCAGGTGAGCTAGAATTTGGTTATACAACCATCGGTTTTGAACTTTGGTTAATTGTGAAATACATAACAATACAAGATTACTTTGTCCCTGGGATTGTGGAGAGATATCAGCCATTTACAACCACATAAAACACGGATACAAAAACTAATATAAATTCAATCTCTATATCCCTCCGAGTGTCCATAGTTTAGGCCTTAATGTCCACCTATTTTTGGCCCCTTTGCAAGGTTTTATTAAAACGGATCTGAGAAGCTTAAAACAATGTTAATTCTAATGTTCTATATACCATTTTGTTTGGAAAATCATGGGCTTCAATATTATAAATAAAACATAAGGAACATTTAAAAAAAAAAACATTTTTAGGTAAAAAAAAATATAATTTCGAAAATTTTCAAAAAAAAATAAGTTCGCGCTCAATGAAATTGTATAAATTATAGGCCTATAAATATTTGAAAATTGGCACTTTGTTCTAAATTTAATGAGGATTACAAATATATAATCATATAGCGAGGTAAGTTATCAAATAAATAAGTTATGAGCGAAAAACGGATTTCAGTACATAGCGTTTAGCTAAGAATGCATAGCCTAACCATAGCTAGGAATCTGGCTGATAATTTACATCAATATCACTACCTACTTCTTCAGGATCATCAACCAGCACTTCAAAACCACTTAAATCTTCTTATAATGCACCACGTATATCACTACTTTTGATTTTTAACACTAAAACAATGATAAACGTAATAAAACACATCAGTCATCGGTCCGGGGGAACCTAGCTGTTTACAAATACACGCACGTCAGCTGTCTGCTACAATATTTTCGGAACTAAAATGAATAGCGCTTAGAGACAGACCTCTGGAGAAAGCTTAGAATATTACGGAAAGAACGATACCTAACTCGATCCAGTTCAATCCGATTCAGTCAGTCATAGAGCCTTCGCCGTAAACGATGTTTGTGCGTCTTAAACTCGACGCGTGACCCTACACAAAGTGTGTTGTGCGTCTTAAACTCGACGCGTGACCCTCGGAGGGATATATACAGGGTGTCCATAAAAAACGTTTCAGGACTTTGGGAAATGAATCCCCATACTAAAAGGAAGAAAAAAGTTTATGGGAAGGTATGTCCGAAAATGCATATTAACCCAGATATCCGCCATTTTGTTTTTTATACAAAAATATTTTTATCTGTAAAGTTTTTTATTCGACGATTATGAAATTTGGTATACATGTTAACATACACAAGACCTATGATAGAAAAAATAATAAAGTTGTTCCAATTGTAAATTTCAAAATGGCGGCCGTTTGAATTTTTCTAACTTAAATAACTCAAAAACGGCTAATTCTATTAAAAAAGGTCAAGAATACTTTTTTTAGCATTTTTAATTTCCTATCAAACGATACCAAGATCAAAAAGATCGGACAAAAGATAACTGAAATATAACGTTTTTTGTGTAAAAATAAGGCAAAAATTAGGGGTTCCCCGACTAACTTTGCCTTATTTTTACACAAAAAACGTTATATTTCAGTTATCTTTTGTCCGATCTTTTTGATCTTGGTATCGTTTGATAGGAAATTAAAAATGCTAAAAAAAGTATTCTTGACATTTTTTCATAGAATTAGCCGTTTTTGAGTTATTTAAGTTAGAAAAATTCAAACGGCCGCCATTTTGAAATTTACAATTGGAACAACTTTATTATTTTTTCTATCATAGGTCTTGTGTATGTTAACATGTATACCAAATTTCATAATCGTCGAATAAAAAACTGTACAGATAAAAATATTTTTGTATAAAAAACAAAATGGCGGATATCTGGGTTAATATGCATTTTCGGACATACTTTCCCATAAACTTTTTTCTTCCTTTTAGTATGGGGATTCATTTCCCAAAGTCCTGAAACGTTTTTTATGGACACCCTGTATATAAATGCGAAACTCCGATCAATGCACAGGCAAAACCATAGCCCCTAGAAGCATGAGATTTTGCATACATATTCCTCTCAAAGCGTGGCAGACAATAAGAAGCGATTTAAAAAAAAATCCCAATGGGCCCAGCCACACAGAAGGTGAAAGTTATCATGGAGTTCATATAGGAAGAATAATTTGTTTTGGGTTTTTGTTTACATTTTTCTGCAATTTATTTAACCATCAGCTGTTAGAATAAAAAAATTAAGTTTACTGAGGTTATTTCGGAGCATATAAACATCATAGTTGTGTGTCAGTGAAATTAACCTAATTTATTGTGGAATTTTAGTTTTATCTGTAGTTTTTTTCTGTTATGTGTGATTAGTGTTGAAAAAAGTAGAATTGAACTGATTTTTTTATTGCATTTAAATTTGTAAGAACTTATGATAGGCTATAGTTCTGTTAGTATTTTTGTAGTTGTTTAAACCATTACATTGTATGGGCACTAAGGTTTTAAATGTTAATGGCGAGTTTGTTCAACACAATATCATTCACATCAGAGGAGATGGTGCATGTTTATTTACTTTACTCGCATTAATAATTCACCTTACACACATACACACACTAACTGTGCGCGAAGCAATTGTTGAACATGTTGTGAGGAACTGGGACTACTTCTCAATCTTATCCCGCGACAGTGACAGGAATAATTACCTTAATTCTAGGGAATACTTCTATGAAATGTCCAAGCCGTTAACCTTTGGTGGGTTGTGTGAGCTGGTTGCGGCTTCACAACTATTCACATTTGTTTTTGAGGTTTATCGGAATGGTGAATTATATGTCAACGTAATCCCGTGAAAAGACTCAGATTTACACAATTCCCGTCTAGTGGGCACTTTGACGTTTTAGAGCCACAAAAAGAGCCCATTTCTCCCAATTGTCAGCCAAATCAAATCTCTTTTTGATAATGTAGTTGAGGCCATAGTGATTACTGGATGTGCCTGAGGGAAATCAGTTTTTATACCATGACTTATGATCGCAGGACTAGACTTAAGAGAGGATTGTTTTTCTCATGGGCAATTTTATTTTGCATGTTTGCGGGTCAGCTCAGCCACTAGTCTGGTGATGCTAGCACCTTCTGGGAAAACAAAAAATGTCATAGCCTATACAAAGAAATTCTGTAAATAGTAAAAAATAGTATGAATAACAAACAAACTTTTGACTGTAGTTTCAATCATTATTGTAAAATGAAATATAAAAATTAAAATCATTTTTTGTTTTTCCTATTTCATGTGATTTATTTTATCTTGCACTTAACCACAAATTTATTAAAAATGCCAACCAGTTTGAAAGTTTCCGTAGCGAAGCACAGGTATTCCGCTAGTAGCCTACATAGAATTGGTCAGGTAAAAATTACCAACATTGTTTCAGTTGTACACCCGACTGTGTGCGATGCTTGCCAGAGAGAGAACTTTTCAGGGTTTCGCTATAGATGTCAGAAATGTCACAGCTTTCAGATGTGTCAGGACTGCTTCTGGAGAGGCAGAGTGTCTTCGTCCCACACAATTGAGCATGAAGTTAAGGAATACACTTCTTATGTAAGTTTGATTGAATTGCTTTCCTGTGATTTGATAGATTGAGTGCTTAGTAATTAATTTAGTTTGTAGAGTAATTCTAGCAAACCTATTTTGGTAGTACAGTATGTGACGCAAAATTCTAGGGGGAAATAAACTAGTATTCACCAAGTCAGGCTAGGCCTAGAACTGGCCACACTCAAAATTTCTTCCCCGGAGTGCTCAGAAGGAGCCGAGATAAATCCAGGGGTCGATGCGAAGTTGTCACGGCTTTGACTGATCAATTTATTTAAATTTAATCAAAGGCTCAGAGCTCTAGAAGCGCTCAGGAAATCCTGCAGACGCCCAGTTGGAGCTATATCATCCCAGCCTTCGTTAACGTGTTGTGGAGAATTATGCCTAACTTTTAGTATGACTCTGTAGGGCAGGTACAAAATTCAAATTGCAGCTCTTCAAAGTGATTTAAATCTATTTTGTCCCGAACACAACCGATTGGGGAGCAGATCGATCAGGTGTTCTAGCTTCTTCCTCCTATAGGGGTAGGCCTACTGACTACAATTAAATCCATTTATTTTTCAGAAATCCCCAAGTAAACAGATTGGTCATTCACTGCGAAAATCATTCCGATGTGTTCCTGAAAAAGGCAAAGCATCACACCCACGATTCCCAGACGAACCTGAAAAGACAATCAACCTTTCCCATATTGTGTAAGTTTAATAAATATTAATAACTCTAAATATTTAGTGGAAATAGTTCTTGTTGTAATCTGAGCAAATAAATGTCATTAATTGGTTATGAAAATCATTTCTTGAAACCTATGTTTAATATGTTACAAATATTAAAACTTTAATAACTCCGATGTACTGTACACTTACAAGTAATCATGAGTGTAGTAGCCAGTGAACTTGCATTGACCTGGTCAAGACACTAAGTGCTCAGAACGATAATAAAAGCTTTGAAGATTTGTAAAATTTGTTTAATTTTAAAAGACCCTTTTTTGGAAAGGCTGTAGCTATCTGTGCAGTTGTAACATTTTGTTATTTCAATAGCCAGCATTCTTCTCTAATCAATCTTGACAATTTTATTTAAGGTGCAGTTAATCTAGTCAGGACGCAGGACTTTATCCAGTTGATTCGGGATAAAATCATGCCGATTAATAATAGCTTTCAGCGGACAAAACTGTGAATTGGTTGTTTGGTACTGTACCAACATTAACATTTATGTGTACTTACCTAGAAAAATAGGTGTCTTGTGCGAGAAGAACATTCTCTTTATTGGTAAACTACCTCCTTTTATAGCCTTGTCTTTTTTTCAGGCCTCCATCTCCTCTTCCATCCCACAATGGGTTCCCAGATGCGTACGGAACTTCACCCTACGATGTTGGTTCTCTTGATAGCAGATCTACTGCGAGAAGGTAACATAGTTAACTTTAGACCAAATTGAGTAACTCTACCATATTCTTTCCTTGCAATCTTCATAAACCAGAAACAATGTTACTCACTAGTTTGTTTGAGTTGTTTTAACTTTATGTTTTAAACCTGAAAATTTGAACGTTTGACTTGAAATTGAAAATCTTGAATTTTCCTTGCATTTTTACTTTTATGGCTTGTTGGAGATCATGAACACACTTGACAACAAACTTGAATCATTAGCAGTAGTTATAAATAGTAGCAGGGAACCTTATGTAGTCTCGGGCGACTAGTTTTGAAAAAGTTGTTTCATTATCAAGCCCATTTCGTCACACATAAATTAATTGAACAATTTCTTCGTCAATATTTAACATTTAAACACCCAAAGAACACGGATATATTTGATAAACATAGAATAATGCGCAGCCGGCCATAACACGCACGCACGTCGACGTATACGCCTTCGCTAACCCTTATATTTGTTGCATTATTATAATGTGTAATAATGTTATATGTTATTATGTTATAATATTTGTTTATGTAGTTGAGTCGTTTCCATCGACGTGGGTGCGTGCTATGGCCGGCCGCACATGTATGTAAACAGTCACTTCCATGTTCTTCATCTATTTCATGTTCTTCAGTCATTAAAAGTTAAATTTGTACATATTGACCACGACATTGTGTTCAATTAATTTATGTGTGACAAAATGGGCTTGATAATGAAACAACTGTTTCGAAACTAGTTGCCCCAGACTACAAAAGGATTGACAACGTAAGGTACATAAACCTATTTATTAATAAATATTTTATAAATCAATCCTGGAGGCAATGCTGAATAAAGTAGCAGGAGGGTGGTTTTTAACGTATAAACCAGTGATGTGTTATAATTATTCTCTCGCAGTCCAGGAAAGTATACCGGAAGCCTGGACTCGTCCCGGATGGATGATGAACACAAACTGATTGCTCGATACGCCGCAAGACTGGCTGCTGAGTCCCGGAATAGTGTAAGTTGTCTCTAGTACATTTTAGTGTTAAACCTTTTCTACTCTGACCAATTTTCCAAGTATGAGAATAACTATATATATGTGTGAGTTTTGGGTAAACTAAGGTCTGCAACAAGTGCCAATCACGGCCAATTGAGCTCATCAAATGTCTCCTACAGTGAGAGGAGAGATTGTCGCACCTACCAAGTAAAAATTAACTACTTCCTGTTTTTAGATTTCCGTAGTCTAAGGGGCCAATCCTTGTTAAAGTCCATTGCTAGTTTATGGATGCAAACAGCAATAAGTGTTGGAAGGAAAAAAAGTGCATAACAGTTGGAGGGTTTTTAAGATGGCTGTTGAAAATTTTGCATGCAAAACATGGTTAATATTGTGCTCCAAGGTTGTGGTTGTGTTCAATTTTTATTTAAGCAGTGACCAAATTTGCGCAAGTTTGGCATGCAGTTCCTGGTATGACTGGACAAGAGATTACCAAACTGATAGGATGCGTCTCTTATTCACTATGAAATAATGAACTAACTAGGATAATTGCTCGTGATAATTATTGTTTAAATAATTTACAACAGTATTTATGGTTTTGTTTTTCCACAATATTTGTTATATGCAGTACAATAATTGCAATTGGACAATAAAATCTTGAATGAAATGCTCCAAGCATCTGACCAGCATTTGTTTGCACAGCAGGGTCGCACAGCTTCTGAAGCATCGCTGGGCCTGGACACTTCTCGAGCACAGAGAGAGCTCATTACCCAGCTGGAGGCCAAGAACAGAGAGATCATGAGGGAGATTGCACGACTGCGCAGGCAACAAGAGCTGGAGGTGAGCGAGAGTTTAAAGTGATTGTATATGGTACATACTCAACTGTGAAAACTGTGAATACGTGCATTTTGCTAACCATGGAAAAATCTGGATTGAGTTGTGAAGTTAACCGTGAATATGGAGTTAAATCTTGTATATAGGGATGGGACAATACAAATTCTTGATTCTGCAAAACATTCGAGATATATAAGAAACTGTGAATTCTTGATATCTCAAGCCTTTGAATTGAATACCAATTTTAGAATCTCCTGTAATCAAGGGAAAGTAGTGATGTTTACTGCTTTCACAGTAACATCATATTTCTATTCCACCATTGTGGCAACCAAACAACCTATAAATCATCTACCACAATCGCTGTGTCATCGTGAATTTCCAGTAGGGAATACTTTGTAGACAAGCTTTTGGGATCGCTTTAATATCCATAGATAAACGACCAAAAATTGTAACCATAAAAAATGGAAATGAAAAGGTTTGTGTTTTGAGTAGGCTATTTTTATTAGAATGTATGAATATTTTGAATGTATAGATCCTTAACTTAAAAAGCTGTCCTGATTATTTTAAAATCATTTTGATGTCAAGAATAGTGTTAAATGGTAATTGTAAGCCCTGTTGTTCCGAAGGTGGGACTAGAGGAGAACCCAGCACTGATGTCTGAGCTGCGAGCTCTGAGGCAACGTAAGGATGAGCTGGAGACTCATCTCACATCACTGCAGGACTCTCGCAGACATCTCATGGTGCAGCTAGAGGGACTCATGAAACTACTCAAGGTAATTCGACTACAAATTGCCTAGCAAAGGTCTTTGTTGGTGGAAATGTAGGGGGTAGAAGAGTTTGAATCAATGATTTTTCTTACTAAAGTATTGAGCCTAAATTACAAGATATTTCCAGTAGGTAACATATTAGAAAATGCTGCTTTGTGATTTGACGAAAGAGTAAATGTCACTCTCGGTTAGTATGCAATGAAATGTGCTCAAGGTCAAAAGTAGTTTCATTAGTTACAGTAGAGTTTTAATTATCAAACCTAAACCAGACGCTGCAAAGTCATACCACACGGACATTTTACGGTACTCCATATCCCACAGGGAGGGTCAGATATCACGGAAAATTGGATAACCGGGAGTCAGGTAATGACTCAAACTGTAAAAAAAATAAGTTTAGACTTTTTGTAATCTAAATATTTTTAAATCTTAATATGCCTACATTATGTCACTTTATGCACAATAAGTGTTGTGATTAAACACAATATGTTCAAGGCTTGTAGAATGACTGTTACTGTTTTACAGAACCACCAAGCGTCGCCCAGGTCTACCCCCAACTCATCGCCCCGCTCCACCAAGTCTCCCCCACCATCCTCCAGGTCAGCTCCCCCCACCCCTGGCTCTGTCATGTCGGGAGCAGAACCACCGTCTCTTACCAATGATGTGCGCTCTGCATTCGGCGGCTCAGCTTCTTTACTGGGTGAGTTTCTTTAATACTGGAGTTATTAACCAATCACTTCATTCCTTAATTTAAAATATGAGGCCAGATTTTATAATTACTTGGGAGTTTGCGAGACAGAAAATTTTATTTCATTAAACAAATGCTTGTGAGAGTAGGTCATAATATATTGCTGTGATTGCGGGAGATGATAACTTATTTACAGTATTGTTGTATGGGTGTAGGTCATAATATATTGCTTTGGAGTGGATCACAATATTTTTCTGCAACTACAGGAGTAGGCTACGATATATTTAGACTACTACTAACAATCAACACTTGCTTATGTTGTGTTAGGATCATCCAACAACTGCCTGGCAGGAGGAGGTGGCAGTGACGGAGGTAACCGTAGCCTCAGAAGTGACTTGCTGGTGGCCGCGGACTCTGTCACTTGCGCCATGTCTACTCTCGTCCGAGAACTCAATTCTGGTGAGTCTCACCTGGTTACTTTGTACAGTAGAACCCCTCAACTATGCCACTAAGGGAACAAGTCCCTGGAAGGACATCCATTTGATCGGTAAACCAACCTATTATAAAAAGATTACTAATTTCAAATTGAACTGCCTTGAAACTCTTAATATTAAATTATAGATGAAAACCTACTTAATTATTTGTCAGAAAGTTACAAAAAGAGTTATTTTATGCTATCTAGGCTACATATATGAAGCTTATTACAGCACATTTTCAACAACATTAAATTGTTATATGTTTAAAATAAATCACATCGACACATCATTCAAGTGTTTGTAAATACTTGACAAACATCACTAATTGTGATTCATTGGCTTAGTGATAAATCACGATCAGCTGTATTGAAGTAAAAAAAAACCAGCTGTAAATGGCTATTAATGCTATTCTTCTGGAGAACATTTTACATTATATCTAATTTTGTGTTAACATTTTGGGAATTTAACTATTTTCCCCGCCGTCACAGGATCGAGACCTTTAAGTTGAGCCCTCTCCCATCGTTCTACGACTTCTCAGTCGCCCAAAATTTTGAGGCAAAAAATCACCTTACGTAATTAATATATAAGATTGTAAAAAAAGTAGTGTTACTAAACAAGATAATCTGTGGTTTTAATAGATGAATCTGGCAAAATAAAAGCAGCACACCTTAATCAGTAGGCTTTAATTTGATTCATTCAACACTCATCCTTCATTTATCTTCGCCTTAACATATGCAGCCTGGCTTTTCAGCGTACGAAACCGATCTAATATATTTGTTAATCTTTCAGAAGGATCAGACCAAGAAGATAATCAAGACCAAGGAAACATAAGGAAACCCCTAGGTAAGATAATTATTTGATGTAAATACTCAAATTTGTAGACAAATATTTTTCCCTACAGTTACCTGACAAACTGGGCCTCCTTGCACTAATTTTAGCACGCAAAGTAGCTAATTGCTGCATTTACGTACTTTTGCCGCACTTAATTTTTTTTTGTACTCCAGTATTCCAACCAAACAACACAAAACAGTGTGCTTTTATTAGGCACATAATACGTGTACGCTTGAAAATAAGATGACAACACTTAAAGATACTACGATCAGCTGGTGCAGCGTTTCCCATTTCGTCCAACGCTCGGATTTAACCTAACCTAAAAACATGTTGTATAGAGTTTGAAAAACTAATTATTTATATGCTTTATATTAACTGAAGGAAAAATAATAATATAATGTGTAACACGAGCGCAAAGTATTAAAATACTATTATTAGTATTAAAATACTACAACTAAAACCCACTTAAAATTAATATCAGTTATAATATTTTATATTTTCTGCTGTGTTGTGTAATTGTTGGGATGTGTACAGAATTGGACGGACAAGTGGTGGAAGACAGATGGGGGGCTGAGCTTTGCAGTAGATATGACCAGGAGGCTCAGTTCTTGAACAACAGATCCGAGTTTGATAATATGGTATGTCAACTTCTTGATATATGCTTACATTAAATAGTAGTTACGTTTCAAGGATTTAAAAAGATGGTTTGACTATTAAAAAAAAATATCTATGTTGTGAGTTTGTAAGAGTTTGTGTTCCGGTGTTGTCCCTAAAAGTTTACCAGTAAAGTTCATTTCTGTACTTAAACGGTTCACCCTTTGCTTTGAGGCATACGTTACATGCTAGGCCTTTTGAGACCGAGGTGAACATAATGATTCAAGGTAACATTAAAGGCGACTAACTTCCTAAAAATGAACAGATTAAAATTGCAATTGAAAACATAAGAGAAAGAATTAATTGAGATTTTCATGAAGTTGTGAGTAGGCCTACATGTAATGCTTGAAAATATGATACTTAAGGAACTGGGAGGGTGTGGTATAACTACAGAGAAGTAAGATACAGAGGAAACATTCAATGGTACACTTAAGTGGTGTCTAGCGCTAGTGCTGATGTCTAGGGCAATGGCTCCCTTCCGCCTCCTCACCATCACGTACTACAACGCTCACGGTGGAGGAAGACCCTTTGCCTTGTGTGATAGGATTTGCCACTCAGTGCTAGCCCTTCATGCTCATCCTTGTTCGTCACAAGTATACTACCGCGCCAACATACCAGAGCTGAAAGCACACGGTTGTCCCATAAGCTTGTATCCTCTGGACCTTACTTCTCTGTGGTATAACCAAAAACTCTGGATCACCACAAATATTGCTAAAGTTAACCTATAAGTTAATGAGATATAACTTACAATTTCTTGAAATGTACTCTTTGACTGCTTGTGAATCAAATGAATCATTTGAGGCATTATTAAAAAAGTTCAATGTTTGTCATGTACAACACATAAAATAAAATTCCAGCATTGGGAGTGTGTCCACTGTCCAGCTGTCAAGTGTCAGATTATCAAATGCTGACTGCATTACTGATTAATTAAAGGTACATTCTTTGTATTTGTTAACTAATCACACGCTTTTTTAACTTTTAATTGATTTGCTCGTATAATACTTAACATATAAATTATTTGTTAATTATTGATAGAGTCTGAGTGATAAAAAAATCATTCAAGACAATACATTGGAAAATATATTGTTGATCTTCTCAGTACCTATTTAAATATTATGTTAAAGGTTCATGCTTATTTTCATTTTTAGAATGACTATGGGAATGACTCCAACCATCTCCAGCAGAACCAGGTTAGTAGTGATTCATTGTTGTAGGTTAATAAGATCAAGTTGTTTCATAATTGAAACAAAAAATAAGCATTGAAAATAGTAAAAAACATACGCTATCTATAAATTTGATCGGTTATTTGTGTTAGTGAACAACCAAAACAAAACTTAAAGAATTAATTTAATGTGGTTTTTTCAGGGTAGAATGAGAGATGGGGAAGAGAATGGTGAACTCGATGAAATGCTACAAATGAATGGAAGAAGACGATAATTTCTTTACCGTAAATTGAATTCATACCATATTACCATAATCAATTCTATTGCCATGTACATATGCTTTTTATGTATCTATATAGTTTTGAATTGTATATTACAATGCAAATACTTCTTGTACATTAATTAGTTCCTATTGTTATACAATTTATCTACCAAAGATTCGGATTGTAAGGGTTATGATCAAACTTATTTTAAGTTTTTGTACACCTGTTCTTTAGGGCCTGTTTGTTATTTTTTACATTGTTTGTTAATTTACTATGACATATCTATGCTAACGCGTCTTTTAGTTATTTATTTTTAAACTTTACTTTTATGGTGGTTTTATCATTTTGTTTTCAAAGAAGTTGATTTTTGTGTTGACCATATGGGAGCGTGTAATAAAATAGGTTCAATGAAATCACTGAATAATCCCTTTAGCTCAAATGGTTGGGTTGACAAAGCATTCTTATCATGCATCTTTTTTATTTTCCCAAGGTGGAAAATCCCAATAACAACACCCCTGCCGCAGCAAACCTACAGACTAAGCGAATTTCCATTCACCTGGCTGGATTTCCACTAAAATCTTCACTTGAGATTGTCAGTTTTATTTTATTTTTGAATAACATTAATTTTTAATGAGTAATTAGTTTTGCTGCTACAAGGGAAGGTAGGCTAATAAGATGTTTTTTTAATGTTGATAGCTTTTTTTCTCAAGACGCTAGGCACGAGCCTGGAATTGTTTTTCACATTACTTCAGGCTAGACCTAGAAGTTGCGGCATTATCACTTGGATAAAATCAATTGATGACTTGGCGGGATTTGAACCTGGGACTTCAGAGACCGAAGTGAACAGTTTATTTATCCTCCATAAGAATAACGAGGGAATTTTTAATTATTTTATTTTATTCTTTTAGCAACCGTTAGGCATACAACGGCTTCAATATACAAGACTAAAATATTATTATAATTTTTTTTTGTTTTGATTTACTTAATAGTTATAGTAAAATTTGATGTTATGGGGGTAAAGAATGGGGAAAACCAATTTCCACCACATAATGAATTATGAAACGTTTGGCAAATATGCTCTAACGTACAATTAATTTCAACAGGAAAAGTTATATATTTTTTAAGTGTCTCTCTACACATTACCTGTTTTCATTTCGTACAAATTATTATGTATCAGATACCACTGTATCTGTTGATGTTTTAATGTTTAAGTTTGTTTAAAAAGTTAAAAAGTATTTTTACTATGACAAATATTACCTACGAACTAGCTTAATTTGTACATACTTTACATGAATTATATAAGCTAAAATACCTGTCTAAAAGTAAATACTGTATCTTATATGTATGATGGATCTGTATAAATTGTAAGTACTTCTGTAATGTTATATTTATTTTTAAAATATATTGCAAATATGTGTGATTTTAGTGTTAGTGGGCTTTTAGTCATAATTATGTCTATGGACTGTCAACTTAAATGGCGTTTATTTCCTTGTTATTGCTGATATAAACCATGAAATATTTTGAACTGAAGACATGCTATTTAAGTTGGATACAAATCTATTGTTTCAGTAAATAGTAATATTTCATGATTTTTTTCTAGTATGTTTGCGGCTATAAACAAAATGTTTTTCATCAAGTATGTTACAATCAAAATATATCATGAAAAAATCTGTTGTAGCATTATTAATTATTAAGATGAGAAATGATTGTGGAAATATAATAAATTTACCTTCCTAAAAGAAACTGTTTTATGTTTTACCATCTTTTCCCATTTTTCCAAAATAAGTACCAGTACTATAAATATCATGATTATGATATGGGAGGGCTGACGGCATATTCAAACCCAAATGATTGGAAAATGAGTGTAATGACCTCCGTAGCCTCGTTACTGGCTGTGATCATCTGTTTCTTTAGCAAGCCAATGAGAAATATATTAAAAATAAACGTTAATGTGAATATGTGATACAATGATTAACCAGATTGAAGGCTTGTCATCACAGCTTGCTTGGTTTGGTTTACATTAGTGGTACTAATCCTGAGCTATTGATGAATACAAACATACTGCTAATTGACATATGGTAATAATGCATATAAGGATTGACTATTGTTTATTTTAATCATTGGCCCTCAAGATGCGTATGTGGTTTCTATTTTTCTTCTTCTTGATAGCTTCAGCGTCAGCCCTGTCTGGCCTTGGAGGTTTTGTAAGTATTTTTACCTTTTTATCATAGAAAAAATGTATATTTCGTACTTAGGGCTAAAAATTAGGTTTTGCTGGCTCGAGATAGTTTTTAAGTTCGAAGTCGAGAACTTAAAACGATCGAGAGCTGGAAAACCATTTCAGTCCGTGGTACGAAAGCTATTATTTACCACACTATACCCTATTACCACTATTTACCACAATAATAATGTAAAAACCTGGTAGGTCCCCAAATGACGATGACAGCTGGCCTAGTTAGCAATATGTAGCTTTCGGTATCCAATGAACGTTTGTAAAACGGCTAATAACATCATAGTGTGGTGAAAAATATATTTTCACCACACTATAATGTTTTTGGTTGTATTACATACGTTAATTGGTGGCTGAAAGTTACATTTTGCTGGCTATGCCAGCTGTCATCGTAATTTGGGGACCGAGCAGGTTTTTACAGGCCGGGGCCGCAAAATCAGCTGTCCGCTTACTTACTTAAAACATGAATGCATTTTAAATACACAATCAAAATCCATAGCATTGCAATAGAATTGTGTTATTGTCACCGTTGCCTAGCAACTATTTATTTTTATTTTTGCTGATTCCTCAAATTATTTCTTCACATAACCTTAAAGTTGTAGTTGTGTTGACTATCAGTGTGCATTATTATAGTGGTAATAGGGTAAATACTTTAATACTTTTTAATACTTTTCTTTGAAATGGCGACCATAAAGTGTGGTGAAAAAAATAGCGTTCGTACCACGGACCGAAATGGTTTTACAGCTCTCGATCGATTTATTATAAACTATTTTATCCATTTTATTTATAAACTATCTCGAGCCGGCAAAACCTCATTTTTGGCCCTAGGTACGAAATATACTATTTTGTCTTCAATTGTGACATTTTGCCCACTAGAATTAGTTTTCAAAACAGCTGACTAAACAGAATGCAAATGGAATTAAGCTAGCCAAATTTTGGGACCAGCAATGACATTGTTTATCCCATTACAACAATAATATGCAGCCACAAAATCATAGCCTCAATGTTGTAATTTTGTAAGAAAAATATAATGTGCAACTTGTGTTCAAGTTCAAAGTGTTTTTTTTTAATTGACAACATTTTTCTCTTTTTAAAAAAAGTGCAACTTACTATTCAGTTACTACTTAGCTATTTTAGTAGTGCTGCACAAACTGCTATTTGAAATACTCTCCATCTTACTTTAGAAAAATAGTAAATTTTCTCATAAATTAACTTTGCAAGTGTACAGTTAGAATTTTTATGATATTGGGAAAACACATTAGTTTGGACGTTATCCATACCTAACTTTATACAACCGTATTTATACCTATCTTTTTTAAGAATTAAGTGTTTCATGTTAATAATGTCTATATTAAGGAAGTTTACATGTTATTTATGTCATACTACATATTTTTCAGTGCAAATCGAATAGTGGTTGTGAAACAAACACGTGCAACGACATTGGAGTGTGTAATGATTATGATGGTTACATAAAGAAAGACAAAAAAAGCTCAACTTCCATGCTGACTGACAAAGCTGTCTACACCCAAAAAGTTTGAATAAACTAGAGAAAAGTTTGAGAAATAAACAAGTCCCAACAAAAGTAGTTAAGGTTTTTTTGTACCACTTCATGGAAATAATCACATTGCCATACCTGTAATCACATACACAGTACCCAAAATAGCTCATTGCCGCTCTAGAGCGGAAATGCTCATTAAATCATCGGATTTCACAGTTGTCGTTTCTACACCAACTGAGGTCCGGTACGTCGTTAACAACCGGTGGGCAAATAACATAAACTTAAATAAGCAAAAATAACATAAATGACATTTTATATACATATAAAAAGTTGATTTTCTTAATACTTAATAATACTTTACTTCTTGAAGTGGCGACCATACGAAGGTAGGAATAGATCATTCCCACTTGATAATCAGCTGATTTCACTGTTGGCGTTTCTACACCAATCACAGCGGTGGATCAGGTACAGTAACAACCGATTAAAAAAGCAAGAAACATAACCTAAATGAAATTTTACATACAACTAAAAAGTTAATCTGTATGCTATGATTAGTTAATTATGGTGGAAGGAAAAATCGTGTGTGTATTACGAGCACAAACAATCATTGCCACTCTCGAAATGTATGGCCACACTCGGCTATAGCTTCGAGCGGCCATCTACACTTCTCGAACGGCAATGACATACTTTGCGCTCTAAATACACAAATAGCTTTGACGAACAAAAATAAACAACATTTTGTTCAATGTTACTGTGATATAACACAGTAACATTCCCTTTGATTTCCCTTTTCAATCTTTTTTCCTATCAATTGTAAGTAAGTTCTCATCATAAAACATTTACATCATAAAAAATCAAAAAACATCAAATAAAAACTTGTATATATTTTACACTGATGAAAAAAAGAAGTTTACTCATAATTACAAAAAAAAAAACAAAAAAAAACACGAGACTTTTTCAAGGTAATGAGAAAAACCAACATAATTCATTCAAACATCTCATTTAATCCGCATCTTACTTTTTATATCACAACATGTCTTGATTTCTCATTCTTAGATATTTACACCTTCGGCAAAACAATTGATTCCTCGTCAAACACATACAGCGACTAAATTAAATTGGTAATATTCTTAACAAAAATCTAAAATAGCTTACATACAATATTTTACATCAGGTATCCTACATATTTTCTGGTGAGTTAGTAGGATTCTAGAGAATTCATTTCCAGCTGCTCAAGAATAATATGTTTCAGACAAAGCTCAAAAACTAAAACAAGGGCTGTTGTCTGATTTTATGTCTTTAAAATAAATTATCTCAGTATAAGTGATACAACAATATAAAGAAGAAATATAAATACCGATTAATAAAATTAAATCAAAGCCTTAAAAGTGATGAATATGTTTGAAATAATGTTATTTTTGTAAAATACTTCAATGATTCTTCATTGTGATGTTAATGATTTCACTAAAACAGTGAAAATTTCACATACATTTTGTACAAAATCACATTTACATCCAAATATTTTTTACAATTTTCCTAGCATTTAATAGATATAGGCTTACGTTATTTTAATCAAAAGATCTTAACCTTAACAGGAATTTTTATATTGGATAAATTGTTAGTATTTTATGATTTTAATTTTAGGAACTTAAAGGATATATGATTCTTTCCATAGATCGTTAGTACATCATTTGTACCTTTAAACCAATAAAGCCAATAGTTATGTGATGATAATTTTTTTGGTATACATATATTAGTGGGGATTGATAAAGAGTGAATCTGTACACTAAAACTTCCATAAAGTCTGTGTAATACAGTAATATTTATAGTAAGTGATATCTTTCAAGTAATTTAATTAATTTTAATATAAGATCCAAAATTATAATTCCATCATGAATTGAGAATGTAATAAGACTATAGGCATTAATAGTTTAAAGTTAGTAAATATTTTCATCATTCAAGACATTCAACCAACACTTCCCTTCAATATGGCATTCTTATTACTGAAGCGTTCTCAATATAACTATTTGCTATTTGATGAAGAAAATTAATTAAATATTTAGGTTACACAAAGATGGTTATTTTAATGAGATCACATGTAAACTGTGCAATCAATAATTTGTAAAAGAAAAAATAAGGTTTCTTGTCAAAGTACAGAATTGTATAAGGACTTCAATGTTAAGAAAAGTTCAGTATTGCAGTTTTAATAGATAAGATTAAAGAGCTTGATTATTTAATATCAAGTTTTTAAGACTTTAAGGTTGAAAAAAAAACTTGTTTCTAATATCATTGCCCAGATAAGTTTGAAAAAAAATCTTTACTGGCGAATCCTACTTTACTATAATCAATATACATGTTTATTATTCTAAACTTTTATTAATTTTACTGAACCATTTCTAATATATTTTTATTTAAATTACAAAATATACCTATTTGGCATTGAAAAATAAGATTTGAGTTGCAGAAAGACTTTGAAAAAAATATACACATATATATATATATATATATATATATTCTAGTTTAGATATTTGATGAGAAAGTTTGTGAGGTACTTGCCAATGAAAGTTCCATATTTAAATTTGTTGACAGAAATATGCATGTGATGATTATTTTTATTTAGGTTGTAAATTTATACAATTTCTCTGTACAATGATATTTTTTACAAGTTTGAATAAAATATTAAAACTGGAAACATACTAAACTTCCAAGAGCTATTATTAAAAATCAAAGATATTGAAAAAGGTTTTATACTGCAATGGCACTGAAATGTATTTTGTTTACTTTGGAATTGATTTTTTAACATCTGTAACAGATACCTTACTTATTTCCTGTCGCTCCTTAACGGGAGCATAGGGCATCGAGAAGAGCTCACAGATACCTTGACACTTTTTAAATGAATGTTGTTCGTTTTAACTAGTCATAAAAGTTAATAAGTAAAAATATAGTTTCGTATATAAAATGTAAACAATATTGGCAGTGTAGAGTGGCAGTTCACATTCCCTCGACTAAAGATAATTTCTGCACCTTTACACAACTTTGTTAATGTTGATCATAGTTGGTTGGTTTATGTATGTCATTGTCAAATACAATTTATCTAAATAAATAAATACAGATTAATTCATCTATGGAATGAAAATCATTTTATACAATTTTTAACAAAGCGTGATCATCCCCTCAACAATAAAATTTTGTTTACCTACAACAACCACGACTGCATTGTTTTATAAAAACAAGCAACCAAATAAAAATAAATATTTAAAACAACCTCACCAATGACAGTTTCAAAAAAGTAATGAAAATGGTTGGTTCTGTCCAAAGTAGTTAAATGGTAACATTTTAATCCCCCATAAAATGTTACACTATCTACGTTTTAAAGAGATGAAAAGTTTGATACCTCGTGAAAGGATATACAGGACATTGTTGAGTTATCAGTTCAAGTTGAAAATTTAAAAACAGTTGACAGCGCAACTTAACAAGAAATAAACTTAAGGCTATCTGGTGGTTGGCCGCTTATCACAGAGGTACCTCTGCGCCGCGCAGCAGTTGCTGATGAAGGATGGCGAGCCGCAGTATTGGTAACCGTAGCGTTGGAGAAACTCGTAACACGACATCCCTCCATTCAATTTTGGATCCTTGTCCACACACTCAGTGTCTTCCACTGCAAAACATGTAAAACACACATTAAACCTTTGAGCTTTGAGGGCTGAAACATATGTGTTGCAAGCATAACATAATCAAACATACCTATGAGTCAAGTTTAGAACAACGTTTTGGTTGATAATTTTTGTCAGTGTGGTAGACCTTTTAGGTGTGATCATAAATTACCGAACTGTCTTAAGACGCTGTCTCTCTGGATAGGAGGGAGACAGCTCTGTAAATTGAGGGTTTAATCCTGTCTCAGTTAGGTATGGTGTGTAACTCCTGGGAGTTCACCTGTCCATGGGGAAGGCCTACCCAAAACAGAGGATGGCTCAGGTAGGAGTTGCTGGGAAGGGTGGATTCTTTGAGAGTTTAGCCGAAAATCAGGCATTTTACTACTTTTTGGTTATTCTTCTGGGTGTATCCACAAAAACTTGTTTTGAAATTGTTTGGAATTTTTGTTTGTAAGATAACGTGTGTAATTAAATCACTGATTAATCTTTAGAGTTCATAGAACCTAAACTATTTAACGCTTAATCAATTAAGAAAGCCCTTTTAACTCAGTTAGTCATAAAGTAATTCTAACTCCAGAGTTTGATAATCTGAAAAATAATGAGGATAGTAGACGAGGCATACCTTTAAATTGTTGACAATAATTTTCTACAATCCTATTATTTCTTTAGCATTTATATCAGTTTATACTAACCATAATCATAATCTCAAAATTGGTTTATATTTTTTTCTTAAACCAAAATACATTTCCATATTTAATTTCTTCAGCTAAATATGCTAACATGCATGGGTGGATATTATTAGTACTGTTATGTCTGATTAGAGATATTCATGTGATTAAATAATTATTAAGTAGTTAGAATTATTAAGTAATATTGGACAGACCCAGGGTAGATAAGAAGTCCTGAAATGCCAAAACATAAAAATACTTACCAGTACCTAAAATCACTGAAACAAAATTAAAGAGCGACAATTAAAACACTTTTGAAGGCCAAAATTGCATGTTTCAATACACATCCACATGCAGAAATTATGATGAGTCACAGAACAAAACATGGTTACAGCTCGAAAAACAGTGAAATTTAGTCACAGAGACAATGAATGGTACACATAAGAAAGTCTGTGTCGTTCATATGAAACTCTGTGGAGATGATGATTACGATGACAGTAATGATGGCGATTTTTCTGATGGATGGTCATGAGTGATATACAGTAATTGAAGAAAGAACAGAACTGGAAGAGAATTAACAGTGCCTTAGTTACATTGAAGCTCCATCGCGTGCTCAGGTTAAAAAAATATCAGTCAAACTTACCACTGGGTATTGAACTTGTATATGGCTGGTATGGGGGCTGTGTAAATTTGTCGTTAAACTTAGTCCAGTAAGGTGTGGTCTTTTGATAATCTTTAGTAGTTTTGAAATAAGAAGGTGTGGTGTACTTTGATTTTCCAAAGTCAGCAAAGTTGTAAGGATTCTTTGTTGTTTTCAGTTTGGAATTACTTAAAGAGTTAGTATATGGTTTAACACCAATGTCATTGTTTGGGTTCTGAGTAACACCTTTGTAGTTGTCGTAATAGTTGTAAGGCGTTGTGTGGTAAGTGGTTGTGCCTGGATTGTAATACGATTCTGTCGTACTCGCAGTTCTCCAAAAATCATCCCACTCCGACCTGATTACACCCACAAACACATATTTACAAGGCAATGATCACAGAAAAAGAACAAAATGAGAAACAACAGCTACTTGAATCTCCTTAGTTAATTTTTTACTTATAGTAAATCTATGAGTTAAGAAAATATAATAAATAACAACATTACACAGCGGAAACATAAACCTAGATTAGATTTTGTTTATCCCTCATTTCAGTACCATTTGCTTTCAAGCTAAACACCTTAGAGCTTTTAAGTAGATCAACTACTTAGCTTGAGATTTTGTCAAAAAGAGTCACTTGATGCTCTAGTGATGAATTATGCTATTTAACTCTATAGTGCAAATTGTTCATCAGTATTCAAAATTATTACCTTTTATTTATTTTTTTCAAGGTGTGTTCATATGTAAAGCTATTTATGAATTTGATGAATGCATGTATGATTGTGCTTTTATCTCTACTGCAGCTACTCATGCATCTACAGAACCAACTCATTATAATACAAATACAATTTTATAAATATCTTGTTTTGTCAGAAATTTTTACATATCAAAATTAACAGACATGGAAATAACTACGGGTAAATGTTTATGACGTTTTTACGTATATTTAAGCATTTTTAGGGCACTTTTTAAAGTAAAAAATTAGTAGTAGCAAAGAAAAAGGGTTTAGAGCCTTCCAAAAACTTAAAATTTATATTGGTGTAGCAAAACACCAAAATATAAAAAAACCATTTTTAGGGCTAATACTATTGTAATTTTACTATTTAAGTTTATTAATAACTATTACTGGAACAAAAACATGCAAGTAACATATTCCTCTGCTAAAATTTACATGAGAGTGAGTTAACATTCAACTTATTACTGAGTGAAAATTTAAAAACGTACGTTTTCAGGAAAAGCACTTTGAAAATTCTTTTCCCCTTTTTTCAAAACTTTTATTATTATTTTTTATTTCATTAACATTTGAAGTTTCATGAAATGTCCATGGTAACGCAATATCTCTGGTAGTTTCTTTTTAAAAGAGCATCTTTAGTTGAAAAACACAAAATCCTGTCACGACCATAACGGATGTTTAAATGAATATTAAAAATAGTTAGTATTATTTTTAAAACTATGTTTTGCTATAAACTAATTTACTTTTATGACCATTATACAATAAAAAGGTCACTGAGCTTTTGGTATATTTGGTCTTTCTAGAAAAAAATAAAAAAACTCAAAAAATTGAAAAAAAGCCAATAAAATCTTTTTAAGTTTGTATAACTCCGAAGAAACTTACCTGAGACCCGAAAAATCGTTATGTTTGTATAGAGGTGTGCTTCTTTTGTGTATAAAACATTGAAATATGACGATATTTTAATTTTTGAAATTTTTATGATAGAAATCATAAACGTGATGGTCAGGGACAAGCAGTACGGTCGTGAATTGTCTGGAATAATCTAAATCTTTCTAAACAATCCTTCAATTATCCTGTTAGTTATAATAAAAATATGTGTTTCAATTGAACTAAACTGTTCAATTTACAATTATATTAAAGTTATTGTCACGACCAAACACACTATAATCCATAATACTGGATTGGTCGTGAAAAAACCTGCGATGGTCGTGAAACTTTGGTCATGAAATTACGTGTTATTTGGCTCTGTTCTGGCGGTAGCCCTGCACCTAATGTTCGAGGATACAAAGTGGACTTCTACGTTAATCTAGCAATTGAAATATCTTATAAACAAAAATTAACACCATGTCTACTTCATCGAATGACTACATACGGTCATGGACACACCAAAATTACAAAAAACACAATCTTTCCTTTATTAATCTTGTAATTCCTCCTTTCAACTCGAAACGACCAGCACTACAATCCTGACGTACACCCCGAACTAGTCTCTAAAACCAACTGACTCCATCGACGCCAGGCTTGCCACTGTCGTGCTCCAAAGTTGAAAACTTTTCCCAAATGGTCGTGACGCCAAATCGAGGGACAGACTTATTTTGTCATGGTAGTCAGTTTGTAATGACAATAAAATTATAATATGCTCCTTTTTTGTAAGTTTAATAACCATTGATGACATAAAAATATGGCTTTATATATTTCGGCATGAATAATTAGTCTAAAAACAGTGTGAAAGTTGGAAAATGTACCCTAGGGACACGTCATGGTCGTGAATTTCGAGACTTTAAAAATACGAAAAAAATACCTAGAACCTATTTAAAACCAAATAAATGTGTGTAACATGTTGCCCCCGTCCCAAAAAATATTAAAACACATAATTATAAACTAAAAATCCAGTATCTACGAATAAAAGGCCAGGGACATGAAAACGTACGTTTTTAAATTTTCACTCTACTCTACCATACACTCTCTACAGAATCGTGCAGTGAAAAACTGGCTTTTCAATAATTACATGCATAAAAAAAACTTAAGGTTTATGCTTCAAAATTTATTTTGGTCACTAACAGCAGTCGTAAATTAAAACACTCTATATTAAACCGGACAGAATTTAACTAAGTATCGTCTTCTGCTGATCCTTATGGATGGTTAATCTTTTTTAAGATCCTTTCACACAGTAAAGTTTTTGCCCTCCGGTTGAAAACCGTACAGTTTTATGCCCTGTCTATGTTTCTTTCACTTCACATTACACAACCGTACATCAAGATGAATGTGTTTGTGTTTACAATGTCACAATAAACATAAACAGTGTCCAATTGACAAGAAAGATTTTATAAAATTAACAAAGTAACAGTTGATCTATTTTCACTGGCTGGTTCAACAACAACAGAACGAGCAGTGTGAAAGCTTGCAATAGAAATATGCCACTGACGCATGGCCATGACACAGCAACTGGTTCAGTGGCAGCGGAAGGCTGCTAGATAGCACGGTTTTCGACCATCGCCGTAAATGTATTGTGTGAAAGCTGTCAGGTTCTTCTTAACATTACGAGGGAAAATTATCTGTACAGTTTTCAACCGTTCAGCAAAACTGCCTCGTGTGAAAGCAACGTAAGTGAGTATGTTTAATCTGTGATATACCTTTGACTATGAATGTAACCAGACATCCCATTTCCATGTTAAAGTTGTAGCCAGTAGCTAGAAAATGAATGTAGTTTAATCAATTCACTGATAGAGTGTGCTTAGCTTAATAATTACAGATTACTTAAAACCACCCCCAACTATCTAAGTGAAACTGACAGGGCAACTTAGTTATAAGCAACAGCTTATTTTATGCCACATAAACTATACTATCACAGTAAAAAAATCCCGAGGGAGAAAATAGAATATAGACCACAGCATACTCTATGAGTGGCTCGTTTTATGTTCTTTTATAATAAAAAGAAGACTACAATTAATTGTAAAGATGGGATGTTTACTTTAGTATCCAAATGTCAATGGTTATACTTCAAGATTCTACTGTGGAAAGCAAGTTGATTCTGTCTCATAGTTTACCTCTGGGTTGTAGAGTTTGGCAGCGCGTAGACCGGACGACTCTGAGTGGCTGCCGTGTTGACGTCGTTCCGCCTCAGGTACGTTGGTGTGTTCTGCGAGTAGTCCGGGATGATGTTCTCATGTTCCGGCATACACATGCCGTTGTTGCACACCTGCGAAATGGAAATTTTTGAAGTTAGTATTGAAAAGTAAACTGTGTTGGCTTTTGGTGGGAAGGGACATCACCAATTGAGATAGTTATTGTTTCTCAACTTAATAATATGTTCGCCAGCACAATATAAAATGGTATTTCCCATTCATGCAGGCATAGGCGTCCAGCAATATGGGCTGGGGGAGGGGGGGGGGGCTCGAGCCATCACTTTGAGACCCTATATGTTTACCACATTTTGCCCAGATTGTGTAATAAAGACGTAAAAGAAAAACATTTTAAAATGGCACAAAAAAATCACTAAATTGACAATGCAAATTTAGGTGCAAAAATCAACAATTTTGCATATAAATTTTAAAACATTTTTATTCTGTACGGACCTCCTAGACTATCAAGTCCTCTTATCGAAAAGTTAGAAAGACGCCCATGCATATAGACCCATGACACATAGACGATAGCGATGGTCATATCTAAATAGACTTGCGACACATATTTTTTGGGGTGTTCCTACGTTGTTATGTTAAGTAGCTAATTTCTTCATGAAGGTCTATTTGAAAGACCTAAGTTTTAGGTCTACTAAATATTTGCAGCACTTGGTCCATGGAAATGAAAAATAATTACGTCATATAACAGTTGTCAAATCTGATTTTACTTAGCTACATCACTGTCCACTTGTCAGTTGTACTCAAACAAGAAAGTCCATTATAACATTATCATCATACTAGTGGTCTATAGGGGCCATAGCCCCTAATTTAGACACAATTTTCCATTTGAAGGCAATTCCCCATTTTGCTGTAGTAAGTCAGAAATATATATCTATGAATTTGTCCCTGAACTTTAAAATAACAGAAAAATAGATTTTCTAAAATTGGTCTGAACGATTTTGATAAAAATGTTGTATGTTATAGTTCTTTAAATTCTGAACAAAATTGTACAAAACCCATTTCCGTATATTTACTCTCACCGCTTACACATGATAAAGGTTGTTGTCAAACTTATGGGAGAAAGTATGTGTCAGAATGCTGATACCGTTTATTTAATTCTTCATCATCCATCTCACAAATCTATTCTCTATTCCAATAAGCTATATATTTTAAAAGTTATAGAGCACAATATTCTATTTTAAATCATTTTATAAGTTTCACAGTTGCAGGATGAATAAGATACCTTATAAAATTATCTTAACTGTCCAGTATTTAAAGTAGATAGTGTGGATTCTTTCAAAACACGTATTAAAAAATATAACCCTCACAATTAAAATACATATTGTTTCATACACCATATGTGATCTTCCATGCAATCACAGCATTACAATTAAATCACTCGTAAACACATTCATTGCTTCTTTTGTTAATAAGTACGGTAAAAATTAAAAAAAAACATTTGAATACAGTATAAAAATAACTCAAAAACTCTTTTTACTACTAAACAAAAGCAAACGATACAAACCGAGCCGTCTCCACATGGTGAACCTTCCGCAGCAGGTCTGTACGCTACGCAGTACCCTGAGCCTGCGTCGAAACAGAACAGCTGTGCGCAAACTCTGTCGTCTTTCTGTATAACAAAACATATTGCGAAATAGTTGTTTTTTATATGATTACGTACACACATTTACAGTTTTCTTTTAAGCTATTTGGGGGAAAAAATCATTTTACTGGGTACTACAAGAGTATTTAAAAAATCAAAATGATTTTTAAATTACAGTATATTCATTCAAAACTATTGTGTTTTTTTTCAAAAGATTAGTAGACAGACTTTCTAGTAGCAAGAACACTAAGTAAATGTTGCGTTACTTATTAATCTTGAAACTTTATTGATCGGCAGGAACTGTATTAACTTTCTATTATCTAGCCACTTACAAAGCAGGCGCTGGTGCCTCGGTCCTTACGACACTGAGCATCCAGAGTCAGTAACTTCCCGGGCAACACTCGAGGCAATGACTCGTCCTCGTGGGGTGAGTTGTAGAGGCACGTAGCCGTGTCTCCACTGAAACATTCAAGCAATTTACTTGTACAGGTACGGTAATCAGCTGTTAACTAGGTTACTGGAACTATTCAGTTGTACCATGGATGAAACATACTCCCTTAGTAGATTTATCATCCTTACGGAACAGCTGAAGACAATTTCATTGTTAGTTCTGTACGGTGTACTGAAGAGGTTGTGTTTTGTTTACAATTTGTTTCTTACTATTTCAGTCATTTAAAACCTCGTTTAGTCAAATAATGCGATCTAATCATAAAAAATAACTCGCCCCCTAGTTATATAACCAAACAGTAAAGCACAAATCAAGAAATTGACTCTAAAGTAATAGAAACAAAATTTTGTCGAAACTAGCGCCCAGTGTCACGTACATGAACTAGATACAAAAAAAACAAAAAACGAGCTTCAAAATTTACAATGGGATGAGCAGTCTACTTGTGTTGCTTAGTCTATGGCTGCACTGGCCACAGTCTTTTGCAAAGCAGCTCAGATAAATTTCACCTGTGTATTCTTTTGTTGCTGAGATGGCCCATTGGCAGTACATTTACTGGAAAAAATGTTATGAGGTTTCTAAAGTAATTTTTTAAATCATAAATTTGAACTGGAGGGAAGAAGCAATATTGGCTATCAAGTTGATGCAGTGGGAAATGCAGACAGTAGTAATGGCTGAACGAGTGGTAGAGACAGATTGAAACGATTCTGCACTGTTTACATCAACAACAAATCCAATCAAGCACAAAGGGTGTAAGTGATCGGAGAGCAGTTTGAAAATCTTAGAGTAAGAATGACCAACCAAGCACTATAAGACCAACTGATTGTACACAGTAAAGTTTAAAAATGAAAATAGAACTGTTATCACATTAAATAAAACACAACACAATTACAACCGGAAAAACATTTTTCCAAACTGCATCATTCCTTAAAGGGTGTAACAAAACCGACACTTCTTAACAAAATATTTTGAGACTACAGCACAGCCATTAATTACATTAAAAATGTTCTCCATAGTACCTAGCCTATTTAAATTACTTTCATACACTGATATATATTAGACTCACTTGAGGAAGTGGTGGAAGGAAGCCACACTACACGGAGACCATTTGAAGCCCTTCTCCGTGTGTCTTAGGTCGCTCATGATGTAGCCGTCCTCCCAGCGACACTTCTCCGCCCCCGGGCCACCCAGGTAGGTTGGGGGTGGCGACCCATCGTGTACTGCCCCCAGTCTGTACAACATGACAACAGAGTTAGAATGAACGATAAAGCAGTCCTGATAACACTGGTTGAATAGACTTAGAAAATCTTGATATTGTATTAGTTTGGTTTACAGTCTGGTTTGGTATGAAAAATAAATAGTTTATTTTGAGAACAACACCTTTATGATGTTATTTTCCCCTGTAATTACACAATCAAATGAAACATAAATTATAGGTACCTCTGTTTTAGTCTTTTAAGATAATGTAACTATCCACCTATGCAAAGGGCAACTAATACAATTCAGATAACAAAACAAAAAAAATCTAAAATCTGTTGAAACCTATGACGTAACATGAATATAATTGAAACCCTTATTATATACAGAATAGTCCAAAAAGAACTAACACATTTTAACATAAACTTTTATTAAGCAAATTCTAACTACATGGTAACATTTAAATATGTTACAGATAGAAAATCTCAAAAAAAGTTTTTGGTGAAATTTAATAAATCTCAATATGGCCACCAATTAAAGGCTATGCCGGCATTAAATCAAAATTTAGCACATCACACACCTTTGCTGCGACATTTCTCGGGGATGGAATTAACATTGCATGGGTAACGCCAGAGCCTTAAACAGTGGCCATATTGAGATTTAATGAAAATCACAAACATTTTTTTAGTTTTTTTACCTGTAAATTTGATCATGTAGGTAGTTCAAATTTTGTAAATGAAAATGTATGTTTATTGTCTCAGTTCTTTTTTGACCACCCTGTCTTTAGTTCAATCTCTTTTTTTTAAGATGCATTAAGTGTCTTAACATTTTGTTGTTTAGATAAATAGATTTACTTTAACAAAATAATAATTTTATACAGGGTGTTCTGGAACCCCTTTGCATCCAAACAAGTACTAAACACACTAGCCAACAAATCTGGGATTTATACTAATTTCTCAATAACTTCATGGTCAACAAGTGTGTTAACAGAAGAGAACAATCAGTATATAATTTTGTGATATCTGTACTCCTTATGCTTCTGCAAACAATTAAAAGAAGGTGATGTTGTTGAACATATTTTTATCCATATGCTTTTACTTACAAATGGCCGACTTCATGGGCAGCAACTATAATCCCTGAGAAACCACCGGTATCTTCTATTATGGCAACACTGTTCACTTTTTCCAGTCTTTTGTTTACCACGCAGGCTCCGCCAACATAGGCAAAACCTAATAATGTCAGGTAGATATTAACAAACTACGTACCGGTTTTTGTATGTAAAAAGACTTATGTTAATTTGTATATATTTATAAGGGATTTAAAGTAAATAAGGTATTATCAGTTAGTTGATAAACACTTTTAAAATTAGTTAAGTTGATGAAATACAGTAAAAATTCAATAATTTACTACCTACACTAATTTACTTATAAGAGTTTAAAAAAAGTATTTCTTTTGAAAAATACAAAGTTTCTGAAACAAAAAATATTCTTAAATTAGTACCTATCTAGGAAATTAATTAATTAATACTATAAATAAATCTACTGTTGTATTGGCCAGTCAAACTGTCATGCATACATGCTTCTAACTAAGCTAAGTACTGCCTACAAAAATCAAGCTAAAAAACCAACGTAAGAACCCATATACCACCTTGATTTCTATGTAGGTACTAAGACCAAGGATAAAAAAATCAAAAGTAAGAAAATTTTTTAATTTTTTTGTAAGGATAAATTTAGCTGAAAAGCTAGGAAAGTCTTGGTCTTAGTACAAAAAGCACTATGTAACTACTCTATGCACCATGTGTTAGTAAGCTACTGAAACCAAGTTACCCATGCATTACACAGGTGTTTTGTCTTATTGAAATGAAAGATTGATGTATATTTCCTTGGTTATTCTTAATATGATAAAAGATTAAAATGGTAGCACCTAATACATACTATCGTTCTTGTTTATGTAAAAATTAACTATTTTAATAGATATATGCAATAACTGTTTTAAAGCTGTAGTATCTCATGGAGGTGTTATGGAAATATTGATTAATTTCTACGAGATTTAATTTCAACAAATCAGCCGGCGATATTTAATAAACCAGCAACTATCAGTCGAACAAAAGTTTGGTCAATTAAATCGATTCAACAGAAAAGTTATTGTTTGAATCAACTCATAGAACATATAGGCAAAAGCACTGCATATCATAAAACAAAATAGGAACCATGTAAAAAAAGAAAATACACACATGTAAGTGATTAGTTTCACACACTGATAAAATATGTCAAATAAACAAGTAAAATATACCAGAAAATTAACAGTTTGCAGCATCCAACTTGGTCATTTTGGATGATGAGCAATACATAATATTAAGGACTCTGAAGCACACAGAACAATGTGATGAACTTACCAGATCATTCAGGCCTATTGGCGAGGGCATGAAAATAGAGGACAGATTATTGAAGAGTCATCAATTGTGAACATTACAACGATGATGAGTGAGTGGTGACAAAAATATGTGATGTTAAATGATCAAATTAGTCGCAAATGGGATGTTGTTGGGAGCACAAAATATTTCAAAGACCTGTGGATTTTCATCAAAATTGGCAGTTAATATGGTTCCCCTCTGAGGACCATCTTTTAAAATTATTTTCACATTGCTTGAATACACTGTAATACAGTAGAACCTCGATAGTTCGACATAGGCATAGTGATGACGTGACATGTTGACAGCAGCCAATGACGGGTTCGCCGAGTTTATAAACTATACCCTTCTTATTGTTTTTGCATGCAAAAACTCAATACAATAACTTATTATTGTATTAATTAATAACAATTTTTTTCAAACATTTAAAGTGAAAAGCAGTAGAATGTTACAAACTATTTTAACAGTAAGCCAAAGAATGTACAGTAAAGATGTTGAGAAATTTGTTTATTTTTGTCAAGTTTTGACTATTCATTAAATTTAGGTATTTGATTTATTTCAGGTTTTAAATAAATGTCCCTGTAAAATAACTAATTTACTCCCTTCATTTCGACATTTCCATAGTTCAACACCCCCTTAGTCCATAAAGTGTCGAACTATCGAGGTTCTAAGGTCAAACGCCCTGTAAACATTTAAAATATTTTTTTTTATAACAGAACCAAATTCAAAACTGAAAATCTTATTATGAGACATAGGATAAATCATACTGTCAGTTTAAATAATAAGATACCAACTTATCATCTGCAAATCTGTAAGTCAAATTTAAGAGAGCAGTAGTTTAGAAAGAAACTCATTAAGTTTTTAATTCAATTACTAATATAGAGTAACCCAGGGGTGCCCAGAGGGGGGGTACCGTGGCGCGTTTGCGCCACAGGAATTTTTGGGGGGGGGACTTTTTTAAAGGGATTTTGGGGGGATATTTAATTTTTGCTAGCTGTCATGATGGCTGTATAGTTTTGTACAAGCAGTCCGAAAAAGTATTTCTCACTAAAAGTAGCTCACTATCAACAACAACAACATTTTGCCGTTCGTAATTAAGATTGCTTCTAAGAATGGTAAAGCACCTTGTCAGACAATCCTTAACATGCCAGTGTCGAATTTTACATGCTACATATGTTTTGTTGGTTTTTTAACGCTCCTTTCACACTATACGATTTCGCTCATGCGGTTATTAATCGTATTTGTTGTATCGCATTGGAGCTTATGGCCCCTTTCACATTATACGATTACCAACCGTGTACGATTTTCACCCGCGTAGCGACCGTAGGTGCACACTGTTGGTATCCGACTCCCGCACGAGTAAAAATCGTGTCTACTGCTAGTGGCCATGTGACCATATGGCCCCTTTCACACTACACGATTGTAGTCGTGCGGGAGCCCTCCCCAAGTACAGTTTGTTGCGTATAGTTTTCAGATATTTTGCGTTTACAGTTGTTTAATTGTTTAATTATTGAGTTGAACTACCTGTGCATACCGTATTTTATTATTTAGTTTTCGTTATTAATTACAGTTTTGTCTATATAGTTAAAATCATGAATGTGATTGATCTTGAAGCTTTAAACGATTCTCTTGAAATCCGAATATAGTTGAAAAACTTTTCTTCGTAATTTCTCAGGTCTTGAAGTAATGTTTTAAACATCCCCACTTCCTCACGTCTCAAATTTAAATACGACTATTATTAAATTTATTTTTCTCCTATAAATTATCAAAGTAGCAATTATTTCCTCGCGATCCATACTACTTAAAACTTTCCACTGAAATGTCAATGAACTCTGTTCTAGTGGAGTGGGGGTTAAGATTTTTTTAATCGTACGATTACAAATCGTATAGTGTGAAAGCAACAGACCCACGATCATCTGCCCGTACGATTAACACTCGTACGAGCGAAATCGTATAGTGTGAAAGGAGCGTAACTCCAGCATAGTCAGGATTTACAAAAGATCCCCTTCTGGAGGTGTCGTCAGAATACGTTACAAACATTTAACACAAAACACGAAATGATTACAGATAGGCCTATCACGCGTGTACATTGCCGTCGGCAAGACTGGAATTAAACTGAATCGGGTTCAGGTTATGACGGACCGACGTGGTCTCTGGATTGTCGTCTGCGTTGTCAACAGCTGATATTGGACTATTGTAGTGACTGAGAAGAGTATTGAAAATATAATGGGATATACAAATTTTGTGCTGTCCCAATTTTATGTATTCATATATTTCAAACTCCTCAAAGTATTTAATAAATTTCCTTTCGTGCAGTACTGTAGAATTTCGAGACCATCATATCCAGCATATAAATTGGTTATTATTGTCAATAGTTTTGAATGGAAAACTCAATTATGAATCCCATTATATTTTCAACATACTTTCCTCTGTCACTACAATTAGCCCAATATCAGCTTTTGATAACTTAGACGAGAATCCAGAGACCACGTCTTTCCGTCATAATCTGATTCAGTTTACTTCCAGTCCTGCCCGCGGCAATATACACGCGAGAATTGATAGGCCTATCTGTTATCGTTTCGTGTTTTGTGTACAAACGGATTGTCTGACAAGATGCGTTCCTACCATTTTAGTCATAAAAGGCAATCCTGGGGCTATAAAAATGAATTATAAGATTACTTCGTCACAAAAACCTTTTGTTCTAAAGGCATGGTATTTTGCCCGGCGATTTTTGTAGAAGGCAGCCTGCAGTGGCGAGCAACAATAGTCTGACTTATTTCGTGACTCTGCCTATAATTTTGAAACAATTAAGATACTTTTTGCCAGTATTATTAATACACTTAAAGCTGTTTGAATTCTTAAGCCCTCTAAACATTAATGCCACCTAATATATTGTACAGTTACAGTACTGTGTTGGAGTAGAGTAATTCACCGAGTATATTGTTGAACGTGTTGAAGACTTTGTCTATTGCAATACTGAGCACATGTTGGCTGACAACAAATTCGGAATTTTGTAAATTGAAAAACTTCTAATTCAACCATTAGTTAGATATGTATTGTTAAATGACGTTTCCTATTAAACATTTAATTTTGATTCTCAATCAGCAAGTTTGTTTTTTGTACCTCAAGTTTACTAAATACTTTAAATACTCGTTTTATGAGGTAAAGGGAAAATTGTCAGATAAATTGGTGGGGGGAGGGTAGGTTTAAATAGACGACAACATAAATTGGGGGACTACTCCTTTGGCTTGGGGGGGGGGGGATTGCGCCTCTGGGTTTAGGGGGGATGGGCACCTCTGGAGTAACCTCTGGATAGAATTTTGAATTTTTTATTTCTTTACATGAAAATGCGTAACTGTTTAAAATTATGGTACTGTTTTCACTTATTGATGGGTTAAAAACTAGGAAAAGAAAAACTGTTATATGAGTAAAGACTAAAGTGCTTTTCATTTCACAGATTTCACATGGGATTTTACATTTAAGTAATTTACTACGGATGTCAAATTAATAACCAATCAAGTTTTCCATGGACATTCAAACTGTTATAAACAAGACACCCTTTAAATTTAAACATCTTGATGATTTTCAGCCTCAAAATCGTCATACGATGTATGATGCAGTTGTGGAAAAATCATTAAGACATGGACAAATGTCTCATTTACATTTTTTAGTGGAATTACTGTCTTCCATGGACGATATAATTTACTCTAAGAGGAACTGCTGTAAAAAGGTAATATATTAGGATGAATATGTAATGAAATGATAAGAGTGAACTTCAACAGGGTGCTTGAAGCTTGTGATAACAACGATTACTCAGCGATACGGTGCAAATGTTGGCAACAGTGCGAAGTGTCCGGAGTAAGAGGGTAAGCAAAAGTCACTTGCAAAGTCATTAGTCCAGCTGTCATGAGTAATGGATATATGAGTGTTAACTGAATGGTTGACAGTAGGACAGACATTGAAGAACACACAATTTAAAGTAACAGTCAGCAAGATTGTTTAGTAACAGTTTTAGTTTGGGAGACACAGGACCCACAACAATATTTGGGAGGGATGAAATATTTTTTAATATAAAAATTGAAAGTTGATGTGATAATTTTATATAATATTGAGTTTTATGTTTGAAAATGTTTAAAGTGTTTGAAAATTTCTTATTTTATCACTGATATGGTTTTATTGTTGAAATGTGTATGAATGTTTGGTCTCAAACAGGTTTACAGTAAAAAGTTGGAGATAGTTTTAAAACTATTTTGTATGGAATCTTTTTTGATAAATTGATTCAAAATTGGTTTCCAACTAATGGTAAACATACAGTTAACTCTCACTTACTCAAAATACAAGGGGAGATTATTTGAGTTACAAGGAATTTAATTAATTTTAAAATTGAATTAAAGAGGTAATTTTCTATTAAATTTGATTTACAAACAACAATAATAGTAAGCGTGTCTCTAATAATATCTTTTAACCTAGCATTTTGCTTTTGCACATGGGTACCGTACAACAATAAACTGCTGATCGTTATTATTGGCGTATTTGCCAAAAGACATCACTGCCTGAACCTTGAGACAAAACTGGCACACATATGAGCCTTTACATATATAATGTAAATTTTGTTTTATCTGTTTTGTTGCTATTATGTTTCCTCATGTTGCATGGAGTTTAATATTCATAGAGACATTTTAGTTTAAGTAAAAATAAATCCAAATTAAAATTGTCAGGTGAAAAAGAAGATAACAACTGATGGTTGTTAGTTATGAATCATCTGAAAGTCTAGTGGTTCAGCATAGCTGGCAGGAACTTTGGTGGTCTTTGGAGGACAGTGAAGTAAGGAAGAACATGGTCAGTAAAGTCATGGTCAAGGGGGAAGAATTTGTGCAAGTGCGTAGTTAAGGACCTACCTGCAGTCCCCCTGTTGCAAACCTCATTCGGGTAATTGCGTCGACACATGTCTAATCTGCAAATAACAATATATAATTTATTTCTAGTCAAACTTGAGTTTGCACAACCTGAACGAATTCATAACTGCATCCGTCCGATGATCATTTCTGTTTCTGTTGCTGGGAATACCTCGGTAGAAGTCGTGAGTTGCTGGGTAGACCTATTCTAAACCGAGAAGAGCCAGACTAGGATATTTATGATTTTAAGTTCACAGTTTCCTTTTTCATTTTAAAGTTGGACTATTAAAGTTTGTAGGGGTGAAACTTGCGAATAAAGTCTAAAGCCTTGAATGAATTAAGAAAATATAAGCTATAAGTAAATTAGTTACGTTCATAAGCTAACCAATATAAAAAAAAAATTGATAGTAATTCAAACGTTTAGTTGGTACCCGTAAGTCTCATTTTATTTAAAAGTGTTACCCGGTATGTCGAGAAAATATTTTTTTAAATATTCACTCAATCTAAAATGTCAGTTATTTGTGAAAAATGAGCATACTATGGGTTGTATCTAGTTATTGTTATATATTCTACTTGTTTAATGAAAATTGAATGGTAGACTCAAATACACAATTATTTAAATGTTAAAATCTACATAGGCGAGGTTGAAATGTGTTACACAAAGTAATAAGTTAGTTTTTTAATCTAATCTATATAGAATAAAATCATCTAAATTATAAGTTTTCTCTTTATCCGATTTCCTACAATCTAGATTTCAAATATTTAATCTATAAAGGTTAACACCAACCATCCTACTTCATAACCATCCCTTGTACAATGTATTAGTTCACCCTGTTATCTCAGTTGAAAAATTCACTCTCAAGCACAATAGGATACCGTGATTGAGTAAAGATAGTTTTATGCAAAATGAAAACGCATACGTTAACAGAATGTTGTAAAAACCTGTATACTTTTGATTATTGAGTATACTATTGACTTTAAAACTGAATTTTAAAACTGAGATAAGCTTTGGAAAATGTTTTCAACAACAGATCAATCATTATGTTTTATTACATCTAGAACCAAAAATTACGTCAACAATGGAATTGATCATCTGTTCTTCAAAGGTGAAGAACAACAATACATGACACAAATATTTTGATTATTGGGTTTTATAGAACCAAAACAAACGACAACAATGGATTGATCGGTTGTTTCAAACTGCCCCAGCACACACACATGTAGGCTATGTACACCATTTGTATGTACAAGCGTACGTAACGTACGAGTCGTGGACGTAACGTACCGGCTGTGCCCTTCGTACAACGTCCACCCTTGCGTCTCCTGCACATGTCATACCTGGCCACAACATATCTTGTCAACATCCGTTACAACCACTTCACACTACTTTGGTGTACAGCTTATGACCAGATCAGAATTTATTGAAAAGCACATAACTCACTTTTAGCATAGATTAAAAGATGTCTATACTCCTTTTATCTATGCTTTTAGTGAAACAAATAGAATTAACTTGTTGACTGTACAGTAAGAGGATACTGGGACTTTAAAATTATTAGTAAAAAAATCAAATAGAATGTATGAGTTTCAAAGAAAGCAATATGCTGTAACAAATAAACATATAGGAAAAAATCCTGTACTGGTTAAAAAGTCTTGCCATGGATACAAAAGTCTTGCTATTCGTTTTCATATTTTATTCATAGTTTTAACCCCCATTCAATCATTAGAATAAAAACCTCTCATATAGTAAGTTATTAAAACGTTTTTGGAATGTTTTGAAACAGATTGAGTGTAACTTAGGTTGTTGTAAGGTAGGATAGACCATCTAGGGAACCACCTGTAGAGTTTTGTTGTTGTTTTTGTTCAAATAGATTATAGTTGAAATACCTCTCACAGAGTGAGCTGTTGTCAAAGTTATACTCTTTTAGTTTTCAAGTATATAAAGTACAGTTTGAAGACCTTGGTGTTTAACAAATAATTGATCCACAACATTGACATAAATTATAGTAATTAACAGAAGCACAATACATGTTAACTCAATTAGACTACGTTCATTTTTATTCTGAAACTGACTACAACTTTGAAGTTAAATTTGTCTAGTTTTCTAGTCAAAGGTATCACTAAACTTACTTCATGAAATGACAGTAAAACACTTTTTATCAATATAAACTTAACATTGTAAAAAATGGTATAAAAAAGTTAAATTGCTTACTTGGTTACTGCTACTGCAATATCGTAAACCGGCAGCCGCCTCTCTCTGAAGAGATACTTGCCCATGTCCGTGAGTGCGGCTGCCGAGTCAATGGCGTCTCGCCCGACCCTGTTGCGCTCTAAATATGGCGTTGCATCTCTCCCCTTTAAAACAGGAACATTTTTTAAAGAATGAATTTTTACATCCTTAACCAAATTTAGAAGTAACAGAGTGGTAGAAGACTGAAAAATGTGGAGACGGTAATGTTGGTGAGGCCAGAAACCAATTTGGTTTCCAATGGCCACAAGAGTGTAATGAAGTAACCAAATTAATTTGAAGTCTTGTAAAACATTGTCACGAGATATAAATTGTCTTGAACAATTTTGTGTGACAGTCCTAGATAGTTTGATGGTCCTAGAATTCAAATTTAAACTAATTTATTTGTTTTGCAAAACATAGAACACTAGATGCTATACATGTGCTTTGCATAAGGTTATATAAACATTGACTTTCAATAACACAATTATTTTTGGCTTATCATCGTATTTTTAAATAAGAAGCTTGTTGCGAAGTGTGTTTCAAATTGGTTTCAGTTTGAGTTAATTATTGCAGATTTTTATTTACTTAAAATACCACAGGCCCCACAGGGTAAGCAATAGTTTAGTTATGAATAATTTTAGTGATTAAAATTGTTTTTAAGTCGGTACAAATAACAACAAATAAATATAGTAAACGTCACATAATCACTTTACATAAACCGGATGGACACATACAGTACCTCAAACTAGTCTTTTGTACGTCTATAAGGATGATAATTCTACAAGAAGAGTTTATTTATTTTTGGCACAACATTATACACTTCACCAAGTGTTTCTTATATATTTTGGCAACCAAACGTGAAAACTAAGTCATGATTAATTAATTATTACACTCCGTAATGTTTAAAAGTTGAATTACAAGCTAAAAATTCAACAAAGCTTAACACTTACCCTTGATATTATAATTCCAGCGATGCTTATTCGTATTTTGGGACCCTTTAATAATTTATATCTCATATCTACTCCATTCCAAAATGAAACAAAATATCTTTTGATTTGAACATTGTTTCCACCGTGTAACCTGCAACAAAATATTTTTTTGATTTGAACATTTGTTTCCACATTATAACATATAACAAAATATCTCTTCACTCCTCACAGTTTATTGTTGAAAAATTGCTATACTTATGCTCCTCACAGTGACGTGACACTGCTCTGTTTTACCAAATAATGTTAACTTCTAAAAGTTAAGTTTACTCTAAATTTTTAAATGAATAATTTATGAATAACCACAACATTTACTTTAAAGAGTTCTAAAATCATGCTACAAAGCTTAAAAGGAATTCCCTAGTATTTTTTGGCTTACTTAAGTTATAACAGCTCCTGTAGATGAGAGATACAGATCTTCTCAGCTATGAGAAGATTTTCTTCTGATTTTTGATACAAATATAATGTCATATGAAACTGTACTTAGATGTTACTGATCATTGGATTTTTATAAATACTCCTGATTAGCTGAAAAACAACTGATATTCTTCAGTAAAAATCTACAAAGATCACTTTATGAATCCATAAACAGAAACATAACAAGTAAAACACTCACCTGTATCCATCATAATCTACAATGACTAAAATTTCTGGGTAGATCACATAAGGTGCTTCTCTTTTGTTTATAGATCTTTTACTTCTGTGCTTTTGTGGTACTTCATCTGGTTCCATGAATGCTATAACAGAAAATGTTGATATTTTAATTGATACGGTTTCAAATGTTCTCTATTTTTTTTAAATTAATTAACTGAATATACCTCTGTCACTCCACCAAAATGTTATGGTTTTAGGATATTGCAGTGTTATGCTGAGATTAAAAACTTAGGAGTTAAACCATCTATTAAAAAGGTGAAATTTATTAATTAAATTTGTAATCTTGCCAGGGGGGTACAGTTTACGATTAGACAATTTCTCTAAAGAGAAGTTGGCATTATCATAGCATGACCTAGGTCCAAAACCACTATTATCAAAAAACATGTTTTTTGGTTAAAAAAGTCTACCAATTATATTATACAGGCCTAATATACCAGGTGTATCCCACTATAACTTCGGGATAAAAAACCTGGCATCCTGTGCCTTTCCGTTACATTAAGTTTATTTAATGCCTTTTTTACTCTTAAATGAGTGCAAAATCAAAGACGAATTGTAGATTTGTCATTCAAATAAACATCGGAACTGGCAAAAAATTCTGTACTACGCTTTTGGTTAGTATCACGCTAAAATGAGATGTAGCTAGAAAACTCCTAAAAATTTTAATACATTGTATCACATTTTTTTAAATCAGCACTATTAGTTAATGGACAATGTCTAGGTAAGATAAAAATCCATTCAACGATTTCTTGGTAGAGATAGGGCAACCTCCAATCAAAATTAAAAGAAAAATATTTCTGCTAGGGCAATCACATTGAATCAACAAGTTTCTGGGTTCTGCTAATAAGGTTAATAAATAAGGTGCTAATAAGGTAAAACTAAGAAGCCTTGCGAAAACAAAACAAAATATTTGGTTGGTTTAGGTGAATGATGGAAGCGTGTGGTTAAACCGTGTTTCATAAATTCTAAGAAAAATCTTAAATGATCTGACCATAATCACTCATATCCATGGAGTCCTGTACACTCCGCCTGTAGACAATGTGGTGATGTCTTGGGCCGAGGTGGAGGGGGAAGCCGTCTGTCACAGCCACGTCCTCGGCTGCTTCCTCGTCCAGGAATGCCTCGTCGTCCACATCCTTCGCCTCAGGGTCCGGCCTGGAGTCTAGGTGTTGCCTCACACTAGCAGGAACAGGCTTCACCACTAGGTCCTCGCCTATCGTCCCCTCCTGAAGAAAGAAGGCGTTAGTTAGTAAAAAACTTTGTGTGTTTAGTCCGCCTTTTATCATGTTTACCTATTGCATTGTGTGAAATTTGAAGCCCAAATTGCTGGAAAAGGGTATAATTTTAGCCTTTAAACAACAGTTTATGCATCTGTTTCAAGTTTTTTATGCAGTAGTTTTTACACGTATAATGCATTTTTAATACTCTATCTCGCTTAGTTTTATGAATGTACTGGCATTGATTAAAGTATATCATAACATTTTAAACCATCTGATCCAAACATTAGTAGGATATGAAGATGAAATATATTATACTCTTGCCAGGAGCACAGCCAAGTCCAGTGATACCTCTTTGGTTTGAGTAACTATCTCTATGGAGAAATAGTTATTACGTGCACAAGTTGAGCATTTTAATAGGGTTCAAAACTTGTTTCTGAAACAAAATTAGTCAAATGCAATATCCTTTTACCTTTCAAATATTATTGTTAGGGATAGTTAGGTGATAAACCAATCGTGAAACTCTTACTTCAACTAAAGTTTTCACAGCTTACATTTTGTATCCATCCAGAAGACTTTGGTACACCTAAGTTCTTTATTCCAAACAACATATAATGGTATAATTTTGACCATAAATTATGAAAAAAAACATTTTTTTACAAAGTTTCAAACATGTATTCACGAAGCTACTTACAAATCTAACAAACAACTGCAAGTTCTTTACAAACAAACAGACCACTGTCAAAGTGGCTTTCTCAATATTATCATTAAATATGTGAAAAGTATTTATTAATTGTTAGGTTAGAACACATTAAAAACATGTCTGATTTAGTCATTAAATCATTAAAGTAAATTGGTATTTTATTCCAAAGTGGTAAACAGCAAGGTAATGTAGTTGTAGCGGTGTACATCACTAATTAACCACAATCTAACATTTTATCGAATCAAATTCTTTACCTGTTTTATGAAGTAAGAAACACTAAGTCATGAAAATTAGTGCTCTAAAGCGTTATTAAATAATCAAGTCCACAGATCTGCAAGTTATGCAAGCTTAGCCTTGAACTTCTCCTGTACTTTCTAACTACAAGAGTGCCCTTGAAGTAACTTGATGCTCATCTTATAAATCGAAACTTGGACTAAGATCCGGGAGCATTACACTAACAACTCAAGCATATATCACTGAATCATTATATATCACCGTGTATAAGGACTGGAGTACTATACTGAATCATGATCAAATGATTTCTATGAATATCTGATTCTGATCGATTTCCTAATAATGATTAGACACCTAATCCGCCTTCTACAACTTTTAATAGTTATATAAAATCTATTTAAAAAATAATGCCGGTACAATTTTTGGGAGCATTATAATGAGGTTAAAATACAGGTAAAAAAACACTCACAGTCCTAAATTATTTTAAGTGATGGGGTTACTTCGGATTACTTTAATTTATTTATAATCCCTTGTCCAATATTTATATTCTCCTAATAAACTAGAACTCTATGGTATAACTAGTTAAAACCAATTAAAAATATATTGTACAATTTCCATTAGCATCGATTTTAAGTTTTGGCTCCTTCATTCTTACAGAGTGTATAAGCTATGCATTAATGAAGAGATTGTACGTTTACATTTTCGAAGGAGCCAATTATATTCGCAAGGAAATAAAACATCATAAAGATAAACTCATGTAAAATTTCGTTGCTCAAAGATGGAAATGAATGGAAAAATATTAGGCTTGACGTCCAATATCTGAAGCAGCAAATGACATACACACGGAAAAGTTACTTTACATATACACACATCATACAATTGTCTTTAACTTATCCATAAGAATGGTAAATCTAAATACCCCCGCCGCAGCAAACCTACCGACTAAGCGAATTTCCATTTGTCTGAATCGATTTTCAGTTAAATGCCTATATTTTAATAACATTAGGTTTAACGAGTACCTAGGTTTGCTGCTACAAGGAAACTAATAAAGTGTGTTTTTGAGTAAAATATTGATAGCTTAGTACAAAATAAATAAATTTGCCAAGTTTGATCAAAATCTTACTAATATTATAAATGTGAAAGTTTGTGTGTTTGTTTGTTTGTTTGTTTGTTTGTTTGTTTGTTTGTTTGAAGGTCAATCACGCTTTAACTACTGGACGGATTGGGCTGAAATTTGGCATGATGATAGCTCATATTCCCGATTAACATATAGGCATATTCTTAACTCAAAAATCCTTTCGGGCTCCGCCCCAGTGGCTCTGTAGTTTCCCATGTTAAACTTATGAGTATTCATAATTTAAAGGGAATTAAAGAATTTAGTCAGCTGTTTCAACTAAAAAAGTTGGTTCTATGATATGCAAAAGTATTAAAAAGTTATAAGATTTACCAACAGGGTGCAGCACTATTTTTTTGCATTTATGAAAACACCTAATTTGAACTAAGCACAACGAAAAACTGTGATAGGCAATGAGAACTGTCAAAGTAGGATTGTTTACAGTTATGTTGATGTTTTTAATTGCATGAAAAAATTGTGATATTTTGCGAAAAACTGTGTCCTCCCCTATTGCGAACGCTAAGTTGGAGTATAACTGCAATAAGCATTTTACACTTATATGCCAACCCCGTACGAAGGACGGGTACTCTACTAGTATATCCATAAACAAGCAAACTACAACATTTGACAATATTCTCCATAAGAATAACATGGGAATTTTAAATTTACAATTTTTTAATTTTCTCCGTTACTAATAATCGAACAAAAATACTTTTATATACTAAATTATTTGTTTTTTTAAGCTCTTTAAAAAGGTCTAAAGAGAAATCGGGAAATTTTGTGTTTTGAGGGTCAAAAGTGAGAAAACCCAATTTTTACCCCATAAAACCCCCCGTAAAGCCCTGTTCCCATGGTCCGATCGTGCTGGTTCGCGAACTCATTCAAGTTTATCCCGCTTTACACCTTTAAACCAAATTTCATCAAAATCGGACAAAAATTACTCAAGTTATCGCGTTCACGGACGTATATATATAAAACATTACACGTTACATATATAACGTTACATATATAAAAATTTGAACGAATGGTGTTTTTGGCCTCTGGGGACATCAAAATGAAAAAGTAAATCGGTCCCGGGTCTAGGTCTTACCGTGCCACCTACGGTAATAGCTACTTCCCTATAGGGAAATTCGCTAAAAGAGGGACAGTATGTTCATTCTCCAGTAGTCCTACTATATAATATACGTACCAGTAGTAGTGAATTATCTCCAGGATCTCTATGTAGTAAAATCGCAGCTTGCCTTAGCTCGTCCTGGTACGGGTGGCCAATGTCCTCCTGGAAATTAAATATATATATTTTCAACATTTTTGAAAAAATGACTACTTTTTAATACACCTATGATAGTTTAAAAAACTAAAACCATTGTCGGTCTTAATGAGTCAAAAGTTCAAACATAAAGTATAAACATTGGAGGACAATATCATTCAGAAGCATGGATACAAACACTTCAACACTTCAAGGAGACAAATATTTACTAAATATAACTGTTTATTACGATTTTTTAAAATGGAAATGGAATTATGAACGTACGCTTTACTGATGGGATTTAATGCAATTTTTGAGTGGATAGTGGGCTCTTAATGAAAATATAATACACACTTTCAAAATCGTCAAAACAGTAATTTTTAGTCTTAAATTTAGCTGTTTGTGATAAAGACCAACTGGAAATACGTCGTCTACCTAACTAAGGAACGTAAACATGTATTATTTTAGATTACTTGTTTACTCTTCTTCCTATGAAATAAAATTACCCGGTAATTTTACCGAAAACTTTCCCAAGTACACGAATTTTCACTCTCAAAATTCACCTAACTCGGTTGAGTTTGATTATGATTTCAAATGTCATGAATTGTTTAAAACGGTACTCAACCAACATCATTCGATTTTTAGAGCACAAAACCCCTGATTTCAACCACATCCTACCATAACACCATCACGACGACAAATGAACAGATGTTGAGGGGCTGATTGTTTATTGTACAAAAATAATATTGTAACTTCCACAATTCCAAAAGTTCGCGAAAAGCAGTTCATGATACACAAACGAATTATTAAAACCCAACCAGCTGTTTCTTTAGCCAGCCCAATGATCAAGGTCAGCTGTGCCCAGTTTCAAACCATCAAAAAGTGAAGTGTGTTGTAAAGTCGGGTGTGTTGCTAGGCCAGTGGTTAGCGTCTCAGACTTCAGTACGAGAGGGATGGGTTTGTTTAAAACATTAGGGTTTGGTCCGCTTGCTCCTACAGCGTTTGTATTGCCGTTGCCGTACAGTGTACCTAACCTAACTTGAAACTGCCGCAGGTGTATGCAATATACAAAACAGAACTACAGACTTTTGCCATGTTCTACACCATTCTCCTTTGATTACACAAACTCCAAACCCCATCACATCCTACAACGGCGACAGGTGAGATGCGACGGTGATGTGAACGCGCGGTCGTGACGAACGCGTGGGTGTGTAAACGCGGAAACGTCTCCGACCTTTTTTAATCCCCATAAACGACAGAAGGCTCAATTACTCGGCGAAGACGCGCACGATTTCGCGCGATCGGTCATTACAATAACATGAGGCGTTGCACGCATCAGTGATGCAATGTGTAACCATGTAACCCTCCATGAGTCCCGCAGGTCGAGGTGTACTAGACAATCTCGCATCTCCACGTTCACTTTTACTGCCAGTGCTAACACCTCGTCCATGTCAAATGAGGTTGAAGTTTACAATCACGTCGATATGTTGTTCTGTAGATATGAGGTGGAATTGTTTTACCTTCTCTAGATTCCCCCAAGAGTAACGATAGTGCACGGTGAAGTGTGATACTGCTCGCACAGGTCGCCGGAATGGTATCCCCCTGCAACGTATTCTGTTATCGTAGGGAGGCAAAAAATAACAGATTTCCTCGTTAGCGCAAGTTTGATTGCGAGAGATCCTACTAGAGGAAGCTGGTTTGGTGAACCTAACCCAACCCTGCTGAATCATCTTCTCTCGGTCGCGAGAATAGCTACGAAGTCATCCAGAAGCTGTCTCAAAGATTCAAGAATGTTATAATTTAGGGTTTTAAGATAATACTTTGATATTGCTATCTCTTCGGGTATCATGTAAACCCTACATAGAATCTACTGTAGAGGTTAAAGCTGATTAAACCCGACTTTCTCAACTAAAATTTAACCTTCCCAGTCCAGAAAGGTGATCACAGAATAGTTAACGAAGAAGAGTCACTCTCGAGAATAGAGATAATTGGGGAGATAGAAAATTCTTACAACTGTACGGATCCATTGTGATGCAATTTTACATCTCAATCTGAACCTAAACATTTTGAACCACACTTCGATTTGTGGTATCGTAATGACGACAGTAAACAAACGGGTTGCTACATCACAGACTTTATGACATTGTGGGCGTCGTCGGGCGGAAAGTTGATAAAACGACGGTCGTTTGTATTGGCCATAATAGAAGGGTGTGGTCAACGTATAAAATGACAATAAAATGCACTTTTTGTTAAATATTAAATTTTAAGTAGATTTAAGTTGTTTGATATTCAAACTTTAAAAAAATCATAAAAATCACAAGGGTGGACGTTTACAAATTTCTTTACCTAATTATTGGTAATAATTTGGCTTGCGATCTTTATTTACCCACCCTATTTTCACCTTAGTTGATAAAATGTCTTGTTGAAAAGTTTAACAAAGTAGATGACTACTTAATAACAGCATATGATTAACACCATACTTGGAGAATAATTGTTTCAATATTTTATCCCACGAACTAAAGTCTACGAGCTATGAAAGAAGCTCACATAGACAACTGGATAAAATTTTCGTTCATGATATAACTCTGTTCCTGTGGAAGGTGGAAGCTTAAGGAAAACAACCGAACGACAACAGGGCAAAAACCAACATCACAAAAAATTGAGATAAGTTAACCCAGCGAACCCAGGAAGATAACCAAAATAGCCCTTTTTAATCGATTCGGAAACTTCCTTTTGGTATCCTTTGGCAATGGAAAGCAATTGAGACAAAAAAAAACTCCTTCGTAACGCTGAGGAGCCATGGCTTATTGATTATCCTCCATAATACTTCGGGGTCATGGGGACCCTAAACCTTCAGGGAAAGGTGGTTTTGTAGCAGTGGTTTAATTGATTTAGTTCGTTGTAATCCCAATGGCTTTGCAACCTCCATCAAAACAAAGAGATGCCATGGAGTATTCGTTGTAGAACCATTAATAAGTACATGTTAGTACTCTGTGGTCTTAGAGGGATCATGGAAAACCCCTGCGGGTCTATGCTGAGGAACCATGGATTATTTTCTATAGTACTCTGTACTCTTGAAGGTTTCAAGTTTCAATTCCTTCTTTTTTTTATAAAAACACTGTGGAACCAAGGACCATCCAATGTATTACCATGGACTTGTGAATTATAGTCCTCTAAGTCTTGGGGGTCCATGAAGGTCCATGAAACCTCATTTAAAATGCTGGTGTATCATGGACTATCCACTGATTACTAAATAGTAGCTTGTTCCATAGACTAAAGAGAATCACAAGACTTATATTTCCTTAGTCAATGCTTGTACTCTCACTCTCAGAACTATGACACCTCATTTACAACTTTGGTTGATCCTATTTAGTACTTCTTAGTATAAAGTAATACTTCGTAAAGCCGAAGAACAATGGACGATCTACCATTGTAGTTCTCACCACCACGTTAAACCTTCTAGTACAAATGTCTTAGAGATGCTGGGAGCCGTTGCAGTATTGGATGTAATTAATTCAACACTCTCTGTAGAAAATTACGGAAACTGCTCTGTATTCCCGCTGGATGCTGATGGACCGTTGAACCTCCTCCACGACTATTGTCTAGCATGCGACCTGCCTCAAGTCGATTTACGTCTCATTGAAGCGTATCTCGAGATCTCACCAGCGACAATTACAATTGTTTACCACGACCCCGCGATACGGAAGAGATTGGCGGGATCTTCTTGGTGTGTGGCCGGGTTTGATTTGCAGCATAGCTGTCTTGCTACGGATGATTATATACCTAAATAATGAATATTGTAAACATAAACATCTATATCAATGACAATACCGTTTTGCCTGTACAATAAGTAGAATCATAACCATTTTAAATTCCATTAAAGATACCAGAAAAGAGCATCTCTATTTTTGTCCGTCTATCTTTTTGTGAGTTTGTCGAGGACGCCCAAGACGACCATTCACACTGCCTTCTTCGGGAAAACTAGAGCATACCAATGTAAAACTCCCTTTCGTGTATTTAGAATTTACTGTATTATTTTTTTTTATCCTTGGCTATTTAATCCTGGTCTAACCTTTTTGTAAATAAAATAATGAATGTTCAAAAACTCAGTTTAGTGCGACAATGATCTCATTTTTTTGGGTTTTATACGTTTAATTACTGATTCAACTGCGTTTAGATTCAACTGCTTTTCCTACCATAAGGATTTTAATATTCAAGAAACTTCTTATGAGCTTTGAAGCCTCTTTTTATGGGTGTACCTCGTAGTAAATAAAGTCTAATAGACCTAATAGAATATAATTAGCATATAAAGTCAAAGGAAAGTTATATTTACAAAGAAATCTCGAAAACACATAACACAAACAATGCAATTTCATAACTGCTTACGTAAAGGTGAAATTAGAAGCTTAAAGTAATTTAGCCAGCAATATCTCAACTGTCTCGTGCCGTTATGTGGAGGAAGTGAAATTTATGATTTACTCACGAACTTGGCGACGAAACCACGCGGTTTGCAAGTTCAAGAGAAACTAAACTGGACCAAAATGTTTTAACACTTTTCTTTTTCTGAAAGCTGTGAGTGGAGGACGTGTCGGTGAAACCAAGTGTTTTCGATTATATTGATGATTACAACAAAGTGTTTGTTGATTTCAAAAGCACTTGCAACGACGTCCCAGATCGGTTAGTTTCGGTTCAGTTTTGTTAAGCATGAATAGAGAGATAAACACTGTTTGTTTATAAGGAGGTTAATCTATTGGTAGATAGCTTGGTTGACAGTTTGAACGCCTTTAACCTTAAGTTTTCTTTATATTTATTCTAAAGAAAAAAACAAACGAATCCCTCATCAATCATTTAGGTTTTCCTAAGTGACTACACGCAATCACTTTAAGTCACTATATGACGAGAATGGCACTATGATCACTATGATCTTGATTTTTGGTTCTCGGTGAGCATGAAGTTGAGCAAATGCTTAATATTGTCGACTGCTCAAACAGGGGTAGACGCAGCTAGGCGTATTCAAACCACACCAGTGAATGATGAATGTGAGAGATAGGATTTTATACAGTGCAGCTTTGTTTAAATATGACTTGAATATTTTACTGAATCTTAATGCGAAGCACATCAAGGTCAGCTGGGTACGGTTTGTACCTACATTAAGTGCGCCAGTCAGATGTTATCGTCCGGATACGATGAATGAGATTATGCGATTTGATGTATTTATTTTTACCGCTCCGCCCATATTGAAGTTCCTTTGGCCGTACCGCGATCAAGACCTCTAATTTTCATGCTACTGCTTCAAATATAGATTAAAGAGTAGACCCACTCTTTAATCTATGGTTCGACTTTTAAGCCGCACCTTCACCGTCCAAATGGCAAATGTAGCTTGTCCTTCACTTTGTCCAAGTTCGAACGGATATTTTAGTTTTAATACATGTTTACTAGGATTTTCCCAAATATCTTCTGGATTCTCCAACAGTTAGTTAGTGTATCTCCCTATACATCCATGAACCCTAGTGTATACCATACATCAATTATCTATATAAGTATATCGTAAATAAATTCACTAAAGCGCCAAGAAATTTTAAAATCCATAAACTTTTCACACCTAAAACATGTATCAGTTGAACTTTTTTTTTTTTTTGATAGGTAGGTGGAATGCGTTACGCACTTCCCGATACGTTGAGCGCACCTCCTGGAGCGCCCGACGTGCCGGGGGAGTGTGGGACTCCTACGGGTGTCACCGTAGTTTAGAAACGGACGATATTCTCCTCTTGAAACCAAATACTTACTACGGAAGCTCTTAAATCTTCCCCAATCCTTTTGAGAACGGTAGGTCCGCAACTGAGAGAAGATGATTCAGGATGATTGGCTTAAAAACGTTAGCTAGATTCTCTAGATCAGTTTCTTCTTGAAGGAACTGTCGCAAACGGGCTTTCAATCCTCACGAAAATCCGCGACTTTGGTCCGCTCGTAATAACATTTTTTTTTTTTTTATACAGACGGACTATTTTCTTCACTCCACTATTTACGTCACAGTCTCCACCCTCCACCCTCGACCATGTGTCGCACCGGAAGTGTGGTGGTGACATTACACAACCGCCGCGGCCACAATGGTGACCGTCACTTGCGTCACCGAGCCAGAGTTACCGCATTGGCCAGTGGTCGGGTCCAGATCAGTAAAAGTTACGAAGGCGCCACACTCGCCACTGGTATCTGTATCACGTATCAATCATCAACTCTCGACTCTCGCCCGCGCGACGCGTAACTGTGCATACGATACTGTGACACCGACCAACAGGAACACGGGCTACTGGTCTATAGGAAGGTGGGTCCAATGGTCTACATGTACGTGGGCTACTGGTCTATAGGAAGGTGGGCCCAATGGTCTACAGGAACACGGGCTACTGGTCTATAGGAAGCTGGGTCCAATGGTCTACATGTACGTGGGCTACTGGTCTATAGGGAGGTGGGTCCAATGGTCTACATGTACGTGGGCTACTGGTCTATAGGGAGGTGGGTCCAATGGTCTACATGTACGTGGGCTACTGGGATAGTAAAGTGGGTCCTCCGGTCTTTAGGAACGTTGGCCACTGATCTAAAGAAACGTAGGTCCTCTGGTTTATAGGAACCTGAGAACAAATGTCTACGATAATAAATCGATAGATAGTCAATCGACAAGATAGTAGGGATTTTGGTATTTAGGAAGTAGGGCCCCCGGAATATACGGTAAAAACGAGAGGCCATTGGCCTATAGGGACAGTAGGGGTCTGGTGTAAAGGAACGTGGATGGTGATCTAAGAAAGTCAGTACTCTAGAAAAGTCTAATCCATAGGAACGTAGGATACCTATACAACAAGGATATCTATAGGAAAGTGGAACACTATTCCATGGGAATAGGAATAGGAATGATATAAACGGGGGGACACTGTTCTTTAGGACAGAAATGGTCTCTTGCCTAAAGTGAGCCAATTTTCTGTACGGTTTGGCAAGTAACAAATGTAAACAAAGTGCATAGAACAAAAAATACATTTATCGATACATTGGTTGCAGTGTTGCAAGTAACTCACATAAGCCATACCGGACCATTTAATATGTGTCCACTTATTTAGTAAACCACTATTATTTAGTAACCGCGTATTCATTGTCTAAACCAATTGAAAATCAGCTAACCGTCTAATACTAAACGTGGACACATTGAATAGGAAAATCACATTATTCTAAAAGCGATAGACGTAACACGTCCAGGTGGATTGTGTGAGGCACGTGCTCGTTTTCACGCTTGTCTCGCACCGTGACCGAGCTGTTACCGGAAGGAGGAAGCTACACGAATCGCGTGGAATCTCAATAGTCCGTGTGTTGTGTTCACGCCACGCCCCCCTCTGGACCAACAGATTCCAGATTCCGACAGTCTCTCGGACCTGTTGACGCTTCTTGTTGTCCATTCCTGACGAGACGCTGAGCGAAGTAATTAGGAGGTTGCACTAAGAAAAATCAGTGGCTTATTTTGTATGTTTTTCTACACCATTGGCATTTATTTAGTGTTTAAGGGGGTTCAAATCCTGGTCTTGCGACTAACGTCCACATTTTATTTGACAGAATTCATTAACTGATAGCCCAATGGCAATGATTCGCTTGGAATCGTACCAGTAGCATTCAGATTTTAATGCAAGCACTATTGTTGATCCTCTACACAGACAATACGTCTGATGGTTCAAAGCTGGACCAACATCCTTATAGTTAACGAAACCCGACACGGACAGCTTCAATAAACAGTCCCAGCTGATAATCAGTAGCAAAGATGTTCAGATCATCCAATCAGTTCTACCAACTGCACTCAGCTATAATTCTTTACAAAAAAGTATACTTAAACAAGTGCACAAAATACATAATGAGATATGAAACTCGTTTGGAAATAATACATCAAGCGATTTTGTGGGTATCGACAATACAGCAAACAATTCAATTGTGAGTTCTTACTTAAAATAAGACCATATTTCGTAAAAACTGAATACTCGATACTCTTGGTATGAAAAATCCGAATACTATTAACTCAATTGGATGCCAAATAAAACCTCCCAACTTAAAACTTGTAATCTCTCCAAAGGTCTCACTGATAAATGTGGTATCCAACTGATACGTCATCCAAGACATAGGAAGTAACACGCATGACAACGTTGAGATTGAGATACAAAAGCATACTCACGTGAGGTAGAGGATCATAAGTCACGTGACCAGACCTGTTGGTCTCCGCCGCCCAGAACCTGAGAGGCTGTCTGAAGAGGCCCTCTGTCCTCCGCAGCGACAGGTCCAGGTCCTGGCCGAAGGCTCGCAGTTGCAGGTTGTGTGTGTCGGCCTGAGGCCTTGCTGAGGCGGACCTCCTCACTCGTACCACTTCATAGTCAGGCACTGCAACATGAAACATCACAAGCGTTAGGTTTACTGGAATCCTGCGAAAATGTTTAATACGTGCTATTCTGCTCAAGTGTACAAAGAATCTTGGTTAGGAAGGGAGAAAATGGAATTCAGTTCAGAAGTTTTCTGACTGAACTATTCATTCATCATGCGTGATGGCTTAAATCAACTGTTGGTAGTTGATAAATCGAAAACATATGTTAAGCCATGAAACACCACAGGAAAAGCCCTAGTCAAAAGTGAAATACGCTAAGGGAAATCTTATACAATTGCATTCAACTTCTTAAATTGAGCAACGTCTTGTCTGCTACTAAGTTATTTGTGGAATTGCTTCAAGGTTTGCTGGGAGGTTTTTGTCAATCCAGCCATCGGAACACAGTTTAATGACTTTGATAGGAACATCAAAGTTGGTAATTTTCTGGTGGCATACTGATTTCTTTATAATAATGGTTAAAGTTATTTATAACTCTTTATAACTCCGACAGTTAAAGGCATTTAAATCACTATTATATGTATTACAAGTGAGTCACGGGCTAACAACATGTTTTGTTAAACCTACAATACGGCATTTATCAAAATCTCTCTCAATATTTAATTTGTGTCTGTAGAATTAAATATAATACCGGTTTGCACACGTTATAAGTGTGAAGGATCATCAATACATTAACAAGTAGCTTTAAAGTACGTGGGCAACAAAACTACCTACGTTTACTAAAACGACGTGTGTTACGGCAAAGTAGCTTTGGTTTGATGACGATCTTTTATAGCCTCTACTGTGAGTATGTTAACCTTCAATAATAACATTGTGGCCATGAGGAAATGTGGCATCACTTTCTACAGCGACGAGAGATGCCTCGGTGATCTCGGGAGATGCGCGGCCAGGCGCACAAGTTCCTGGTTTCTACAACTGGATTACCTTCCATTAGGATTTAGTCCAGTACACACTATTCCTACTTGAGTGCTTCAATACATTCTCCTAAATGTAACTATAGTAATAGAAGGAGAAAAACAACTCTTGACACCCGGCATGTGACCTTGTGTGAGTTAGTACTGAGTAATAACGGAAATCGCAATTACGTGAACTAGACTTGACTAGTCGGCCTACATCCGTAGGAAACTGACCAGTTGACCAGTTGGTTACGTGCAACTGGCAACTGACAAGTGGAGCAATAACAGTTCAGTTGCGATCACAGTACGTGATGTGAGCGGGTCCGAAGCTTGCATTCAATACGGACAAAACAGTCACGGTTACACAACCTCCTGCAGTCCGAAAATAATGTCAACCTACTCCTTGTAATCTCTATGTTAGATTATAGGAGTGTAATATAATAAGTATACTAAAATGTTTCTGTATATTTGCGTTTAAACTGTAAAGAATTACGTTACTGTAAATATGTACGAGAATATTATGGTTTTATAGTACATTTTTGCGAAGAATACTTATTATTATTTCAAGGTAAAATAGTTGGACTTATTAATTTTTAGGGGCAAGGAAACTATTAGGTAAAGATAACATGAGGAGTATCTACAACTCCCGAAATTTAGTGTAGTTAAAACAATAAGTACTAGGGAAAGTCCAACTATTTTACATTATTGACAATCGATTTTGACCAGACACGGTCATCAAACCCGATTGGAGACTGAGAGCACAGACTATAGTGCTGAGAGAATCTAAATTGTACAAATAGTATCGAGGCAGGAAGAAATTTAAAATCAAACTACTGAACTACTTTCACCATTCAAATATTCTCAAAATTGACACAATAGATCTCTTTATTTACAATCAAAGGTACAGCGTGATTTGATGATTAACACAACTAAATTTTGATAATAATCTGATAAATTTATTAATTGGAAATAAGTTTCTTCAGAGAAGCTTTAAGTGGGAAAATGAGCTGGTAATGCACTAGACTCCATCTAATACTTTTTACTCTATGGATTAAAACTACTAATTTTCTCCAGCAAGTATTGAAAACAGCTGTTTTCACTGCAAGCAAAAACTAATAACCACAGCACTATACCTCGTTAAATAATTTGAAAGTCACGCCATCATCACCGGCGAGTTCGGTGAACTATAAAAAATTACGTTACTAAATTATCTCTATGGTGTCAATTACATCAACTACTTTTCCTGTAATGTTTTTTGCAACGCAATACTTTTGACAGCTTCAAGCAGGCAAGTCACCTGTTAGTGTCATCTGATGAACTAAAGAGCTGACCGCTCATCAGCTGACGTCACTAGCGCTGAGCACAGCTGTTTTTTAGCAGACTCTAATGTGATGTAATGGATCTGGTTACTATCACTTGTTGTGCTGACTCTCACTTCAGTTTTTACTCTGACGAGAGTTCACTGTAGGACATGTTTACAGTTGGGATTGTAAATGTTTGTGTGAGAATACGTTTGCGGTTATTTGATTTCCTCGTTTAATCTCTTGCTCAATGTGATGTGGGCAGACCAATATATTATTGTTTAAAAATTAAGGCACAGAATTTCACGATAGGTACCAATAATCAGCTGAATACTAGAAGTTTACATAATACAACGTTAACATTGTTGTTAATTTGTAAAATGTGTCAATATTAAGTTAAATATCGCCTTTGACTCTTAATACAATAGTCAATGATATCACTTAACTACTTCAACTAAGGTACCTAAAGAATTGGTCTAAAAATGTATGTAACAAAATCTAATTTTGCTTTCAATAAAGTAAATACCAAATAGTACTAACCGTCTGCGTGGTTATCTACATGGAAAACGCTTCTAAGATCATCTTGGTTCATATGGTGGTGTATCTGTAACAAATAAAATGCATAGTTAGCTACATTATGTAAATAAATAAACTAATATTTACATGCACTGGCAAAACAAGATAGAACATGAGTAGCTTTTCAGTTTAAGTTAGAACTGTTGACATTGACTTTAAAAACAAGCGTAGACATCCCTTCTATACGGACCAGCCATAGTCAATATAGTCAATTTGCTTTTAAATTGTATCATAGCTGAACGAGCCATTAACCTAGTTAGGTAATGTATAAATTACCAAAATCTATTTTCTCTATTCTCTTTGTACAGCCTAAACTTATTTTAAGCTATGTTTTGAACAGAATAAATTACGTTTTAGTACTTTGATACAATAGGTGATATGAGGCTGGTCGTTGATGAACAGGAGTTAATACGAGCAATACAGGAATAAGTTCATTACAACTAAGTTCATGGCAACTAAGAGAACCCAGTAGTTTATTATTTGTTTGGTTTCATCAATGTGTGCACAGCCATGAGTATTTTGAAAGAAACTATTCAACTGCAGATCCTGTTACTATATCTAACTTTTCATTTCTTACACACTGTTGACATGTAGGTCAGAACCTACAACAACTGTTGACACATAACGAAAAATCATAACATATTAACCGTTAATGGGGTTCCCTATTCAAACCTCCAAAAAACATTCCTTACCTCCTTGGTACTAAATCAGCTCTAATATATTTGGTACTAATATTAGGCATTAATTTAAAAATCTAAAAACATTCAACTCAGAAATCTAACCTAAACATACCGCATCCGCACACTGTGTCGAACACGACAATCTCATTTGTTTTCGATTTTCTATTCTCCTTTTTGAAAGCGGTTTTAATGGTCCCAAGACTTCTCAATCGCACGACGGCCTTTGAGGAACCCTGTTTGATAAGGGATGCGTGGAGGGGGATATTGGGTTTTCTGCAATAGTGTTTGGTCACAAGACGAACGTTTTCGAACCTTCTCCAGACAGTGAACATAATCACCTCCAGACATATGTTATGTCTGATACAGTGTGCGGCCTAATCTCAACCAACTAGCGAAACAAGTTAGCCGATTTCCAATTTCGTTAACACGCTACAACTTGCTTAGCGACTTTAAGTCCTAATTTCCATACTGTATTTAATTTGTCCTACAACTTACATAATCTATTAAATCAGTGGTCCTGCTCCAGGTTTACCGGATACCCGATTGATCACCATGCGGGACGACATAGCTGACCCACATACTGACCACCCCAGTAACGGCGGTGGACATTTGGCCCGGGCTCGCGGAAGATATCGCCCAGATTACCGCCATAAATCTCAGTTGCATAAGGTCCAATTTGGTAGAAAGCTCGCTTCCTTGACAGCATACAAATAGGAAGCGGCATTGCCGATTTACCAATTATAGATCTGTTGGTATTTATGTGTGACTGATTAAGATTGGCGATTATCGGATTGAAGATTGTGTTAAACCGGTTTTAAGATTCGTGCGATCAGTTTGTCCCACAGGGCAGTATTTGTATCATGGTAGACCAGATTGATTCGTTTGTGCAAAAGGTTTGCGGAAGTAGAGAGTATTACGTCATTCCAAGAGAAACCTTGAGCGTTTATGCATTTCTTCATTAGAATACAAGGGGTCAAATGTTATAAGGAAGTGAGGATATTTATGGTCAACAATTAAAATGAAATTCTTGATCCTGCTCAATTAACAATATACGTTTGCATGTTGCTCTATATTTAAATATATTGTCACAAAAAACTGTGACACATGTGGATATGTTAATTTAGAGTAAACAACACGCTATTAAGGTTTGATAAATGGAAAAGCGAGTTGTACACTCTTGCTAAACCGGTTACGCGTTGTATCTCCGGGGAATTGTAATGTTTCCTGGCTCAGAGGAACTGGCAAGAATTTCCTTCCCTCCACCTTAATTAATTGTCAATCGAATGAAACAACTAATCGTGTTATTGCGGAATGTGGGATTCGTGACAGAAATAGCAATAACACGCACTGGATAGTTGAGCAAATTGAGCCTATAAGTAATAAAAATATGAGAACAAACAATCATTCATAATATCCCTATAATTCATTTTCTGTTTCAGCCGTCGTGAATATGTTTTATTGTTTGAAGAATCCCTTAATTTACTCCGTAGGGAGTAATCTTATTTAGATTACAACGAGCTATACTAATCGTTGGATAGTGCAGATGATTGACTTGCATTGTTGTCCACAAAGCTATAAATTCTGGAAAGCCAACTCTGTGACAAACTCTCCCTTAGGCAGTAGAATGTCTCTTAAAGGAGCATGAGTAAGACTGACCTCTTTTTCTGCGGGTTCATCTCGAGATTGAGAGAAGAGTATTCTTTCACATTTTGGCCTGGCATTTTATATCACAAGATTCTACATCATGATTCTCTTATTTCATTAGTTCTGAAATGCCGCTGCAAATTAAGCAAATTGATCTTGAACGATCTTGAGCCATGATAAAGTCGTCATAGGCGAATCACCAACGAAAGTGTTGCCACTAATCACTAATTGGGCAATGATTTGAAGATGTGTGATTCAATCTTGTGAATGAGCAGGCACTTTGTGATCACCACTTGCGGTCAGCTTTGGTCAACGCACTGCGAAGGTCAAATCCAAGTGATCATGACTTTCAGCCAGTGCTTCGTGTGGCCGCACAGGTAATCATACTACACTCTCTAGAGTAACCTTTAACAATTTTAGTTCGTTATTTGTGAGTGTCTGCACCAGTAGTATTTTGTATGAAATTTGAAATTTTTGGGAAAATAATAAAATCTTCTGTTTAGAGGATCAAACCAATCAAACCAATAACTCATCATCATTCACTGAATCGGAAAATTTATTTTAACTGGCGAACTGACCATTAGAAACAAGGAATGATTTCAAAAGGGAAATTCGGAATTTCGTCATCTTATCTGAGCGATTCGTAGTGAGATAATAAATATATGTTTGCCATTTGTTGCTATTTACCTTTGACAATATTTCTTACATCCAATGTTATTACCCGTCATCCAGATCAGCCAATTTATCCTATTCACTAGGAAGACAAGGGTGCGGAAGAAAGCGGGCGTGGCGAGGCAAACCACTAACCAAGGCTCCAGCCCGCGATATTGTATACACGATTCTTGGTTTTAGCTGTATACTCGTACTCGTACATGCTAAACCAATAAATCTCGATTCTAATATTCCTTGATAAGTGGTTGAGTTACGTCAATCTTCCTTGTAGGGAAAGCTTGCGGTAGTGAGGTTTGCGGCAGGGGCTTATATGGGACCTGTATTGGGAGTGGCGCATATGGAGCAGGGTAAACTGAACTGAAAGGATTTCTTAGATTTTGCAAGCAAATGTTTCGATGTTTCAATCATAAAATGTGAGTCTCTGCTGAAAATCAACACAAATATAAAGCCAGTGTAATTGACACAAAAGAGCGATTAAAGAAATAAAAATGTGTGTTGAAATATGTGTTTTGATTAAAGTTTTCTAATTTTATTTGAGGAAGGGAATTACATTTCAAAATATAGTTTAGAATCGGGATCAAATGGCCAAAGAAATTGGATTAAAACGAAATTTTTCAAAAGAAAAAGTACATATTTGTAAAATATTATATCTTATCATTATTGAACAATTTCTTCGTTATAACTTCTAGAGAGTAAATATATGAATAAAACAGAATACATAAATCCCTGTTGGGATTAAAATAACCCGTTAAAATAACTTATTAATAAACGAAAACGAACGCAAGACACGTGAATAAGTAAACACGAGGAGCTATTAACACGAGTTGCACTTGTGTTGACAAAGCTCAGCGGAGGAGTGTTGTCTGGGTCAGCTGACTGAGTAAGTAGGTCAGCTGTGAACGTAAGTTACAACCTACAACTAGCAACAGCTGTTGATCAACAATTGACACCAGTTGGACAAGATGTTAGTAGCCACTCCTCGGTAGCTGCGAGGTAAGCCTTACACGATTGAATTTTGTGCCAGGGTGAAAATGGTGTCAATGCAATTCTCGTTTCGTATGGTGTTTTGAATTGGGTTCAAAAATACAGACATAAGTGGATTAACGTAGTAACCCTAAGAGAAGGATTAGTATGTTGGGAGTTTGAAGTTTAAGGAGGTACCGCGGGCAGTATTGATGTAATGGTACCGTGGTGGGTCTAAGGAGGTACTGCTGGCAGTATGTTGATGGAGTCATACTGTAGTTAGTCCAAGGAGGTACTGCTGAAAGTACAATGGTGGAGTGGTACTTAACTGGGGTTTAGGGGGTACTGCTGGAAGTACTGTATATTGATTGAGTAGCACTGTAGTGAGTCTAAGGAGGTACTGCTGGAATGTATAGATGGATTGGTAACGTAGTAGTGATATAGTGTAGTGATATACAATAGTGGTAGATGGTCTACGTACAAGTATTTAAGTATTGCTTGCTAGTGTAGTATACTGGGGCCAAAAATGAAGTCGTTCTGCTGTGTAACCCGTGGTGTAACATTCACTTGAAATACGTTGAGGCTGTTTTAGTTTATTAATGGTTGTATTGCGTGTCGTGTGAGTCTAAAGTAGTATTGGCTGTTGGCTGGTGTAGATGTATAGTCTAGTGTGAGTCTAAAGTAGTATTGGATCTTGGCTGGTGTAGATGTATAGTCTAGTGTGAGTCTAAAGTAGTATTGGCTCTTGGCTGGTGTAGATGTATAGTCTAGTGTGAGTCTAAAGTAGTATTGGATCTTGGCTGGTGTAGATGTATAGTCTAGTGTGAGTCTAAAGTAGTATTGGCTCTTGGCTGGTGTAGATGTATAGTCTGCGGGTCTAAGGAGGTCGCGGCAAGGTCGCCGAGGGCGGACTCGATTATCCAACAGTGAAAGTGCGAGGAAGGGATCGTTTGACATGCAGTTACATAAGTAAGTGTAACTTTCCTATTCTAACACTCTTCGGCAGTGTCAAGGCTGTGCTTTCTCGGGCATATCGCACGGACACGAGACTCGACTGGAGATGTTACGTGGTGACCTCTGTGTGGACTCAGGGTCACCCCACACGACGTCACTTCCCACGGACACCTACACCTACACCTGGCAGATGCAACTGCAGTTCCACGGAGTTGCAAGATAAACGTGCAGATCATCTTGCTTTGTTTGCATAATGCAAGTAGCAGTGTAGTACTGAGGAATGTAGTGATTATACATGACGTCTTAACGGAGAACAGCTTGAGTAAAGCATCATATTGACATGGGGTTTTTATAATAATATGTTTTTGCAAAATATAAGGTTATGTGATGATGTAAAAGAAAAAGCTTGTGTCGTAACTCGTTATGTTGGAAAGAACATTTTATTAAAAGCCAAACCACTGTTAGTATAGGTACCAGTTTGTGGATCATTTGGAACTTGTGGAACTTGTTGATTTAGTTTACAATTCTAGCTAACCTTATTTAGATTTTCTTTTAAATATCTGACGTTTCCGCTGTTTCCAATCCCAAATTTAATCGTTAAAATAAGTTGCACTCTCTGTGAGAGGATCATTAAATTACAGTATATCATCTTAGTAAGTAAACTGCCTACAGCTCTCAGCATTGTGATGAAAAACTTATATTATAAGCCTAAGTAATAAAATTTGATTTTGGCTTTAGAACTATTGCGAAATTTGGTCATTGACAAACTGATTTCGAAGAAATTCAATCATTAATTCCTAATATATTTTATTTTCATACCAACACCACGTTAACTCATGGTATGATTCTTGGTGTGGATTTGCACCTGGTGTGTGTGAAAACAATAATGCACCATTAACACAGCGCTCTATTGAGCATGCCAAGTGTTAAAAGACACTACGTAATTCCTTTCTTCTCACAATGGACGGGTAGCCTTGGGTCTTGCATGAAACTGCATAACTTTACATTTCCATTGAAATTCCAACTCCTCTTCTCGTCCTTAACTTTATACCAGCTTCATAATGAACAACAATAGCTCTGAAATGTAAATGGGTTGTAATGGGCTGACCTAGATTGATGTTGGGTTGAGTATCGACTGTACCTTTGCTATATTATTTGGTATAGGCAGGCACCAGTTGATAGATAAGATAACATGTAGAGAAAGTAGGTAGACACAAAAAAGTGAAGTCATACATTGAACGAAAGGATGAGAGTTCACATAGTCAGTAGGTCGCCCATTCAGAATTAGACGTAGGAGCAAAATAGAATGCTTGGTAAATTTAAAGATGCTTGCCTAGCTCTTTGATTATGATACCAGGGGGCAAGAAATTGTTAGTAATTCGACAGTTTTATTTTGTTTGACTAGTATTTAGGTTGGTACAAGAAATAAAAGTTAACACCAAAATACTGCTTTAGGCAGGTCAGTATCATACAACCTTTCAATTGTCTTGAACTAATAGGATGACTGAGTTCTATAGGATGATAAATCTGTAATGGAGTATGTTCAATCTATGATATTAGATTTGACCGTTACCTATCTAGTTTTCCTCAAGTTACCCCCCAAAATGTTTATCTCAAATCTGTTTGCTAGATCTAATAAGTAATTTTTTGCTTGAAACCCCTATGGATGAAACCGTAGAACTGTCATATTGTACTAATACAATTAGTTAACTTTCATCCCTATTTTTAAATTCATTTCTTACATAGAAACAAGGAAAATTGATAAATTGTCCTACTACTATTATTTAAAGTTAAATTAAAATTAGTTAAAATTAATTTAAAGTCTTCCACTTCTTTGCATGGCAAGTCCGTAACAGAATGTGTTCAATCTATGGTTTAATTTTAAGTGTGACTCGCCTCTGCCGAATCCAAGTGCTAATAGGATTATTTTACTAGGTTCATTTCAAATCAACGAACCTCTTTTTAGCGAACTCATCACCACCCCACGGTCGACACACTACGCGCGTCACGAGAGTCGGTGTAGTGGTGTAGTGTATTAGCATACAAGACTGCGACACGGCACGACACGGCCCACACAGTCATTGTTACATAACCTGTATCAGCTGATCGCATCGTTCTCCAGCTAATGATAGCCTAGGTTGCGTTCGCTGACCTGGTTGGTTCGCAGATGATGTACGGTGTCGAAGGAACAGATAACGGTTATGTAGTCTGATCAGAGCATGTAACTATAGATTTTAGGCGATACAAAGTAGCTTCTTTGAAAATAGGCTATTATGATGGACAATCAATATTTCCTTCAAAAAGCTCTCCCTCAGGACTTTGAACGTCGAGGGGTTATCCCAAGGGGATTTTATTTTAAGTAAATAGGTTTACATGTGACCTGGTTCATCGTCTACCGTTTCCTAAAACTTAAATGTGGTAGATTTAGTAGTTAACGCCAGAAACTCGTAAACTAAACATAATTCTTGTTAAGTAGATTTATCATCCTTTAGCTGAAGACAATGTTTAAGTTTAGCTCCGTAAAGTCTACGTAGGGGGTGTTTTTCTTGATTACGGGTTGTTTCTTGTTATCAACTAGTTTGAAACAAATTAGTTATTTTTAGAAACTAATGCTTGGCTTATGGTATTATTACTAAAGAGTAGTTCCAAAATCATAAAATTAATAGAATTCATCTCCGAACTCAAACGTCGCCAAGAAACCTAAAAACAAGCTTTACATTTTACAATAGGATAATCAGTCTACTTGCACTATTTAAATCCAACAAAAATCCTTTACAAAAAAACTCCACATTCGTGTTTACATGATCAGCTAGGATTTAAAAAATGTCCACATTTAAATTACATAAATCATGAACCAGTTTGTCTTCATCAGACCAGATGCAACTCACATGATTATGATGCAACCAAGATGTTACCTTATCCATCAACCGAGCCATCAGACGAGCAACCATCTTCACTCCACTTACACAACCGTTGCATACGAGATCAGATAAAACCGGGATCTAGGTTAATACAGGTTTAGGTTTCATCTTCAGCCAACCACGATTTTCCAGATTTGCATAATTCCGTTTCGCAAATGTACACTTTAGAAGTAAATCAGATCCACTCAAAAGGTAATTGGTTCCGCATCACTTGTTTACATTGTATAGCTGGGAGTTTGTAATGCAAAGATTGGAAATCGATTAGACATAAAAAACCCATGGACCTAAAATAATATGGCGCAAGCAGTAAACTACTCATCGTAGAGTATTGTACAATCAAATCCCTGTGTGTGTGTGTGTGTGTTATGTTCTAATACTTGAGTGTGCTGTCGACTATGATGTTTGTAAGTTCCCATTGTTGCACTGGGAAGGTATTGGCTCTGGGTAATGCACGGCCCAACACAAGAACTAGAATATAGTTGTTTATGAACCAATTAAAAAAATCAAAGAAGCGTTGGTCGTAACACTTGATAAAGCAATGTATTTTTTATATTATTCTGTAAATTGACTAGTTTTAAAGATTTTCAGAATATATGAAATTTTAGTTAACCACTTAAAAAAATTATACTAGGTATAGTTTTGATACTTTGTATGCGGATGGGTCATATCTGTTAAATACCAGTTAAGTACCAGTTTAAGCCAATAATTCAAGGGTTTAAAAATGTATGTGTTAACATAGACATATAGACGGACTGAAAACCTGGCATTTTAGATCCATGTATACATATATAATTTTTACTACTGTCTCTAACTAAAGAATAATTTCACAACCCAGGGAGTTTGTATACACCCTAAGATAGATATAACCTGATATTGTTACTGTAGTTAGCAACTAACCCCTAACACTGCTGAACACATGTTTAGTTATTTTATGTACTAAACATCCGTCCACAAACCGTGTAAACTGGCTCGTTTAGGCTCCACAACACGAGACATTTTCACAGACTTGCAAGATCAGCGGAAGAAAGTGAGTTGGGGACAAAGCCAGTGAAAGCTTTGAGTCGCCGGCGCCGTCAGCGTGAGTTGCCCAACCTGCGACAGTTCGCCGCACAAAGGAGTATTGTGACGCACCGCGAGCCGCCCAAACTATATAGATCACATTAGCCCATTTACAAAACCTACACCAGTTTGGTCTTCTGGGACTATGAAGGATGCGAAAATCCAAAATTATAGTGTTAAGATTTCTTCGACAAAAAAGTATCCATCCTCCGTCTATAGTTCAAATTTCATCAACTGTCGAGTTTCTTTGCAGGCAGAACTTTATAAAAGCTTGGTACACGTCAAAACACGATGCTAAACAATTTATAGCACTGTCGTTTTTTGTTTCATTTAAAACAAAAATGAAAATTTGTTAAAAAATCATTTTGCTGTTGAAACTGTTCTTCAGATGAAGAGAAGAAAGCCTATTTAGCAGGATGAATTGAGTGAATTAAATTCGCATCTGAGCATCCTTTAAAAAAGAGCAAACTAACATCTCGGATTAATCTATTTTAATATTCTAAAAAAAGAGAGGAACATTTAACCACGAACGCCAATGCAGACAATAAATCTACATCAAAACTTGCTTCAGACTTTACAATAGGAATATAAGTCTACTTCCACTATCCAAAATCAATACCAATTTGCCATCGGGCGTGTTGCTAATCTTGTGGGCTTATCGTCTTGGACTTTGGTGTACGAAGGATGGGTCCCTCGGCTTTTCCTGGTAAATTTGAGGGGGTTTAACTGCTTTTCTTTGACACATTTCTAACTATTCGTACAAAAAATGTCACCGATAAAAAAAACAAGCTTCAATTTGGAAAAAGGTCGAGTAGTCTAATTGTAATTAAAAGTCAACGTTACTCATCTGCCATCAATACGTCGAAGGGAGTGACAAAACAGGAAACCACCAAGTAGAGCATGGCATAACATATTTGTACACTCGTAGTTGCCCAACTGGTAAACTTAAATCTACCCGCAGTTCCACCTTCTCTGCGTGGGCGGACATTCTAGGATCCAGTTACACTCGATGTCTTACATAAAACACAGAATCTAATTGAACTCGAGTATCGCTACATAGCCACATCGCTACATAGCCACATCGCTACACAGCCACATCGCTACATCGACCAGCCAATGTGAACATCTTCGGTTGCATCAGGCTTGCATCAGTGGGAACATGTCCATCGATGTTGATGGGTTCCCAGCATTACCCTGTGTGGGTAATTGACTACAAGCGGGGTAATTGTGTCCACGGATGAATAGCTACGGTGCTACTGTGCTGGGAAATCGGCGGATTAGGGTGGATTTACAATTGCAACGCGAAGATAAAATGTGCTAAGGACTATCTATAGTCGTACATATTAGTTTCTGTTAGGGAAACATATTGTATGATGAAAAAGTAAAAGCGTAAGGGGTTTCGATTCATCATATTGGAGAACAATCATTGCAAATTTGAATTTAATCCTGAGAAAAGATAACATGCTACCTCCCTATTTTAATAATTGATGTAATGAGAAATGTAATCGTAATTTAATCAAAATAGGTATAGTTTCTTAATTTACATATGCAATAGAGAAGGGGCTACTCATCGAAGCGTTAGATGAGACCATATTTATTCATAGCGAAAGTAAATTATTTACAAAGCAAGAGCGTAATAAAAAGACTAATGTAACTAATGTACTAATGTACTAATGTAATAAAAAGAACTAGAAACTTTTTAACCAATTTGTCAATCAAGCCTAAGTGAAAAAACAACATATTGTAAACGTAAAACATGTTTATTATCGAATAAACTATCATTGTAAAAAAAAGAAAGAAATATAATTTTTGTAGAAACACACTCTGTGAGTTGCTAGTTAAAAATGTTCTAATTGGATTGAAACGTAGGCTACAGTTACTCGATATACAGGGTAAGGAAACAACAAAACTCCCGGGTATATGGGTCAAAATGAAGAAAAAATCAAGAATAACTTTTTTCAAAATCGCTTTGTTAACCTGATATCTGTCATTTTGATTTTTCACATGGACATTTTTATCTTTCAATATTTTCAACCTATCATTATGAAACTTGTATGTATGTCAATGTAAAAGAGACCCACGTTTGGAAAACACAATTTCTTAATCCAATTAAAATTTCCAAAATGGCCACCATTTTAATTTTTAAATTGAAATTTAAAAAATTGCTATTTTAATAATAACATGTCAACAACACTTTTATTTAGCATTTAAAATTTCCTGTCAATCGACACCAAGGTAAATAGATAGAATAAAATGTAACTGAAATATCACGATTTTCAGTTATAAAGTGAGGCAAACATAACTACAGTAGCTTAGCCTTGTTCAAGATAATTTCATGGCTAGAAGTCATGATATTTCGGTTATTTTTTACTCGATCTTTTTCCAATTGGTGTTATTTGATAGGAAATTTGAACTGCTAAATAAAAGTGTTCTTTCATTATTCATAAAACTAGCCATTGTTTTAGCAATTTCTTATAAAAGACCGCATTTTTGAAACTTTTATTTGGACTAAGATATTTTTTTTATGACGTGGGTCTGTTTTACTTCAACATACATACCAAGTTTCATAATGATCGGTGGAAAAATTCATATATTAAAGATGTTTGTGTGGTAAAAACAAAATGGCGTATATTTGGTTAACGAAGCGATTTTAGAAAAAATGTCATTCTTGATTTTCTCTTAATTTTAACCCATAGAACAAACATTTGCAGAGTATATAAGATGTCCAACCTTGGTATATAGAAGTCATTGATAGTAGACGAATAATTAATAATCAACTTACCGTGTTAGAAGCAGCTGAGACGCTGGCGATGAGGGAGAGGGAAACACAGAAGCAAGAAAGAGACAGAGCGGCCATCTTGGTGGAGACGGTCTGAAAAAATATAAAATAATATATTAGAAATATAAACGTTGATCACACTTAGCTCATTATAACATGCAGCGTTAACTTGTTAATTCCTCTGAGTAGAAAGGGTGAAGAAGAAGTGGTCCCACAACCGAAATCATGAATGCAATTCTCTTAAAAAGACATATTACATCCAATTACATAATCAGTTTACATCCATATTATAATAGTATGGTTCCGAATTCCAAGATCTAAGTAGATTGCTTTCAGGCAGGAGATCCTACCTAGTCACAATACTTAATCGTACAATGAACGTACGGTAACAAAGCTACTCCGATCACCTTACTTTATTTTACACAGACTCTACAAGTATTAAAATTGAGCTTAAAATACGTACTAACAGCACCAAAAATATCTTAGTGAAGTAATTTAGCGATTATGAAATAAGTCTTAACGTCAAATCTAAATTTTCCAAAATGTCTTTGCCATCTAATTAGTTTGATAAGCAGTAATATTTTCCTTACACCAAACTTTGAATTAGTGTTTACAGTGTTTTATAAACAAAGAAAATAAATATAAACCTTCGGTAGTATCGCCATTATGTGCTATGGTATCACCCAGCCTTGAGGACAATTAATGCTCTATGACTAACCGATTTTATCTCCGGTTTCTAATTGTAAACGTCAATTATCATTATATAAGAATATATCTTGAGTGCTCATTAATGGTGGTGATTTTGTAAAGTGATTTTCAATTAATGAATGGTTATGTTTTATGGATTATGCATCGTCACTTAATAGAATTCAAGTCACCTCTACGACCAGTAATGACGTAACTATTTACGGTTGCGTTGCGATTTTATCAATAGGAAGTTTCAGTACTTGATTACAATTGTATAGTGCTAATGCTGAACCCACTGTTTTATTTGAGCTTTTTACAACTTATCCAACATAGAATTTTTGTTTGATAGTATCATTAATAGATAGACACATGAACAATTAATTTCATTTGTGTCCATAATTGACTCTGCATTTAATTGAACCAGAAACCTTCAGAGTTAAAGACGAGCTAACATCTCGGAATAATGAATTATTGGCAAGAAAACATTACAACTGTACAATGAGTTCCCTTATGCACATGAAATAAAAATAAGAGTGTCATAAATGTGTTGCTAACTGAAATTGCATTTACATAAGTTATTTAAATTGAAATTAGTCACATTTCATCACAAGAAGCTTAGAGAAAGTTTGTCCCAGTTTCCCTCGATAGAGATTTACAAAATTTATTGAACCACTTTCATTCAGTTGATGGCCGTGTCGTCACGTGATTAGGATGATGTTTGGTTGACATCGGGGATGTCAGTGTCATTGTATGTGAGCTGTAAACATGTTTCAGAGCAAAAATATACTTATTTCCATTAGGAAATAATCACCTTTGTTAACTGGTTCAATGGCGTTCTAATTTTGGTTCCTAACATGAAAAACATCATGTAAATTACAGTAAACAACTAATCTGGACTAACTAGAAAAAGTAATCTGGATCAATGAAAGCCCGAATTTATAAAATATTCTTATATGAAGAAAAACAGCGGTAATTTGGGGACTATTTAGCTACTTAGATAGATAATATACTTATTCTGAATTTTCAGACATTCATCAAATTCTCTGAACCGTCATAATGAAGCACACTGTGAGCTGTACATCAAAATAACGTAGCTTACAGTGCTTTTAGCTGTACGACGCTTTTACAAACTGCAGTTGAGCTGCTGTCGGTTTAATCATAGCTTTTACCAAAGATTTATTACAGCAACACATCCAAAACGTCGACCAGTTCAACGTAGGTCATCTGCCGAAAACCAAGTGCATCAAGCGAGGAGAAGCAATTTTGCTACTTAATAAAAATGGAAAACACACCTCTCAAATTAGTCAAAACCTCAAATATATCAAATAGTTCAGTATGCTAACCAACCACGTCTAACTAAACAGCCTGTTCTATTCACTAATATCTCCATATAATAAACAATGCTCACATAAAGAGCACCATCCGCTCCATTTCTCCTTATTAACACGCGTCGCTTCGCCGCAAATTCGGTCAGAAAACAAAGGTGAAACTCGCGTTTGTGAGAATGTGCGGAAGGTACGGGAAGCTCACTGACAGAGGCCGGAAGTAGTTACACAGAGTAAAACGGAGGGCAAGTGAATCCACAGAGTAAAGAGCACGACAGCAAAAGTGTTCCACAATGGCTGAGGATTGTAGGATTGCACATGCGCTTGAACCTCCTGGTAATCTTCTACAACACTTTCTACGGAATATGGTCCTTCGAGTCGGATAAACTGCAGTTCTGATGACGAGATGCAAGCTCATCTAGGAGGGATTGTGGTGTTACTCTATGTGTAGCACGGATTGTAGGCATACTATACCTAAATCATGGTAGCACATGCGATTGGCAATTATATTTTTAGTTTACAATTGAGGTGTATTTTGGTTATAGTAGGCCTAAGTGATTTATTTTTTACTTGGTTTAAACAATCTTAGGGGAAAAGGGTCAATTGTGGTATGGTTTAATTTTGTACGCGTTTAAATAATAAAGCTTTCAGAAATTATAATGAAGCTAGTCGGAAATCAAGAAACTTATCGCTTATAGTTAGCGAGTTATAGAATAGTTTTAATACTCAGCCATCATAATGAAGTACATGATGAAGCAAGTGAAAATATCAAAGGGTATTATTTTAGGTAAATAGGGAGTTAGGGATGATTATTTACTTATGATATTAGATATGGCATAAGATATGACATAAGACATCCAATGCAGGCGATGAGGTAAAATATCTATCAATAGGAGAACAAGAAAATGAGGAAAAAATACTAAGAAATATAGAAAGGTAGGTGAAGGTAATTGTGTAGGAACTGGTTTGAGCGTGAAGAAAGTGAACGCTATAGCTTAATAGAAATTTGAATATGCTGTGTGTATAACAAACTTGTATCAAAATAATCTGTGATCTAAATAGCGACTCAAACAAGACACTCAAGGTTAAGACTGAAACAAGACGAAACTGTTTGAAAGGAATTGCAAAATCTTTATCCAGTCTACAAACATTGCAGTAGAAACATTTATTTGAAAGCAAATAAAAACAACCAACTCTGGAATGTAAATCTTCTAAAGTAGGCCAAGATGGTAAATATTTACTGTCACTGGATTTACAGCTGCCCAGATATTGCCTTTCACCCTATCAAGCTTACAGCCATTGAGCTTTATTGCCACGATATGTATTCTCGATGCAGCCGTAAAGAAACACTAATCAGATGCTCAAAAATAAACATTTCGGTAGCACCAGCACCGGGAAATCCTGCCAACCTCAGTAAACAATTTAAACGCTTGAAGAGTATACGTGAATGTTGGTAGCACCACCAGAAAGCCGTACTAACATCACTTAACTGTTAACGAGCTGTTTTCGGGCGTTCATGTTGCTCAGGAAGACAACATGAATTTCGGAAATATAAATGGAAAGTCCTATCTACGTCTGTATACGGGTTAACGCTCAAAAATATAACGTAAATTGTGACAGTGTCACTGGAAAATCCAACCAACACCAAACAGTTTAGCACTCAAAGAGAACCATGAATGTTTTACTAGGCTCGTAGGCTACCATCGGAAAATTCAACAAACGCTAAAGACTTAAGTTCAAAAACATAACGTGAACATTGTAGTGCAATTTCACAAAGTTATTTTTGAAGCTAGTGGCAAATATAATATGTCAAAGAATAACGTTCCTTTTGCTTACTCCAGAATCCCTCAGACAGTAGACGTTTGCAAAGGCACCTGTTAGTAAGAGTACATCTGTCACAGTGATCTCCACCTCCAAGGCCGAACGTGGGTCTACAATCACAGATGAACACCGACATCACATTGTTGGATTGTTCTGATGTCAATCAGAGATCTTCTCAACGTACATCACGATCCCGCAGTCCCGCACTCACGACCTACTGACATGAAAACCGGCATCGCGCGTAACGCAATATTACCTTCAACGGAACGTGCCCGTTGGACATTCTTTGACGCGTCTCTTTTTACCAAAGCTTCATATTCCTTATGCAGGCTGTAGTTAAAGTGCCTTGCATGTTTTGGAAACCTATAGTGAGATTTTTGCCAATTCTTTGACAAAAAAGTTGAAATGTTTTAATTTAAATTGACACTATCGTTTCGCAATATGATATTTTTGCTTTTTCAGTACATTTACAGTAGGAATGCTGATTAAATAAACCTATCATGTTGCAATATTTGGAATTGTATATTACGATTAATTTGGAGTATAAGAACTTATGGTATAATATTGCTAGTATTCAAATTAATGGGGCCGGACCACGTGAATAAAGTGTTTGAAACGTTTCCCCATCAAAATAGCAAAGGTTGACCTAAAGAGAACTGTACAAAATGCTCTTTAAGTCTTAAAAATGTCCCTAAAGTTTAATATTGAAACACGAATTGTATTAGATTTTATGTAACATTGACAGTAACAAAGATATATTGTTTATTATCCACATTTTATAATAATCGCCTTCAAATCTGAAGGTTGCTGGTTCGATCCTGCTCTCGACCAAGGTGCCATTTGTCATCGGGCTAGACATCTTACAAAGGTTTGACATAGAGTAACAAGACCGAAGAAAAAATACAAAGAAACGTTAACACAGAATTTGACTACATAGTCAGACAAGAACTATGCTCGGTTTGAAACATGAAACATCAACTATATAATACTGTAATACCCATTGTACCTCTCCTTATAATCAATGGAGGTGCAAGTCTGGAACAAAAGGTATTGTTTGCAGCGTTTTAATTCAATAATGAGACGTCGAAGGCGTCACCGGACCAGAGTGGTTGTTATATCACCGCGTTGCGACCGTAAACAGCCTCCACTACTGGAGCAAACGCCGCTTACGGTCACGATATGGCGGGTAACTCCGTCATTAGGCTGCGTTTATGGCGGGAAGTATATGAGTTTCCTGGTAAAAGTTGCATCATAATATATAGTGTACGATCACGGCGTGTGTGTATGGGTTAAATAGTGCCCGATATAGGAATTCTCGTGCTTCCATATGAAAGTGCTGCGTAACAGAAACGCAACAGACACGTAAGACTTGTTTTAGGAAAAGGGGTTAGGTATTGAATTTGTAAATAATTATTTTTATTTTGTAAGTGTAGCGTAATAAATTATACGTACGTAGGTAAATGAAAATAAATTGAAAAGATAGGTAATAGAAAGTGAAAATCATTTTTAAAGTGAACTGCAATAGCAATATGAGTAATATCCTTGAATGCAGGAGTTTTCATTTGCCTTGGGTTTCGAAGCGATTGCCTGCTTACAGTACATTATCTCAGATTTATGGACACGAATAAAATAGTTTTTTTAAATTCATACCTAAGAGCTACTATTACAAAATAGTTAAATGATTAGGTTAGTTTGCTTAACACTATGTAGGATAGAATATAAAGCACACATTCTTACGGAATACAATATGACTACATTGCGGCCATACTATTGCACAGTAATAAATACACCTACGAATACAATCAACAAAAAAATCAACAGATCAAACTGTCAAGGCATTGAGACGTCAATTGCAATTAATTGTTACGGGGCAAGTAGACACGAGTGATGCTTCTTATGTATTGTCACATGGTTGACTGTCACTTTGGTTGATTGTTGACGGCTGATGTCAAAGTCACTGTGTTTGGGCCAGGTCCAACAGAAAGGTAAGGTGAAGGACGAGAGGTTTAGTTCACCTGCTATAACAACATCCTGGTCTGTAGTACCGGCAAGAGCATGTTGACATAAGTGAAGTGAGCAAAGTAAATAGATCCCTGACTTTGACGCAAATAATAGGAAGTGGAGTACCCACGGAGTACCTGATTTGAGTATGGTACTAGTTATCATATTCTCAAAGAAATATTTTAGAAGATTTTTAAGAACTAGTATTAGTTATATTTAGATGCATCAGATAAATTAAGTTTTGCTATACAATTTTGGCTTGGAAGGGTTAAACAGATTTTTTTGCACTCGTATAAATCAAGTATTAATGATATGTTGACAACTCCGCTCCTGACTAGTTCAAAATAATTAAGTAGACACATTGATTTTTTGAATAATCTATTACAGAGTGAGTTACGGTCAAAATTATTTTCATCATTAGTATCAAAAGATTATTTATTTATTTAGTGATTTATTTATATGCTACAATATGCAATTAGCTAACCTTTCAGTTTAACTTGGTTGAAAAGTATAAAGTATACCATAAAACATAAATATAAATAATCAACATGCCACTCTATCGGACGCTTTAGCCAATTAAGTTCATCTTCAGTCTTAAAACTGGCTACAACTTCAAGATTTAAAAGAAATGTTAAATCCTACCAATAATCAACGGTGGGTAATCAACCTAATCTAGGTCTAGTTTGGAACTATGACTAGCTTAGATGATCGAACCGGCGACGTGATGATCAGGCAAGCAGCGTTCAACCACTAACTTACCTAGTATCGAACTTCACGAGAAATAATTATTACAACTTGATAAATTTATATGCGTTGCAAACAAACAACCATAACTTAAAACTCGCGCACACTTTACTCAAGGGATCGGTGAGTCTAATTATAAACATTAATTCTGTCTATTTCCGAGAACCAACAGAGAAAATGTGTTGAGCTCAACAGTAGCTGAGTTATAGTGCTAATTTAGTAGGCCTAATGGATGAGATGGAGAAGGTTTGATCTCGAAAAATACTATTTTCTTTTAACTGTCCGAAACTGGATCCAGCAGTCCTTGATAAACAGCTGGCCTTAGCAACAAAGCTACACAAGTTATCTCCCTGGTTTCATATTCAGTCTGAATAAAGTGTTAATGTTTGTAATCTTCAGTAACAGGCCAGACCCTGGACGCTATAACATTTGTCAAATCCAAATAATACACGATTTATATTCATGAACACTATTTTATTTTACCTTATAAAATAACCTGGTAACCTGATACGTTCGAATGGCAAAACTAGTTTGAAATGCGACGGAAGTATTCAAACCCATAAAATCCGAATCTTTCGAGGAATGACTGACACTTCTGTGTGGATATTAATTCATCTATAAACGAAAATCCCAAAGGTTAATCTTGACATTTGCCGCAGTATGACCTTGAGGTACAGACGAGCTTATGATTTATAGTCTACACCATCTATCGCGTTCCTCCAAGGCCGACGGGATAGAGATCATCAGTTGAGAGAAAAACTCAACAGTTTTGACAGGTTCAGGTTGTGTAAGGGCATCGTATCCTTAAGTGAAGTATCCTACTTATCTGTGGTATTGGCCATTATAGGCATTGCGATGCTAACTCACTCTGTCATTTCGTCTTCTAGATCCACACATTGCTCTTCCTGATATCCTGTCTACGTAGCGTACTCGTATAATAAATGTCAATATTACAGTACTCGTAGTTTGGCCGTAAGCTAGTTGGACCACAGACCATAAGCTTTTATTTTCATTGTTGGTACTCCAGAAATGGAGTATCGTTGAACTAGGGAAATACTGACCGACCTTTAGGGTGTGATGTAACAATCATATTCGAGGCTACAACTTAACTGGACTATTGATGCAAATTACAATGAGCCTCGTTGCGGTGTACAAGCGAACCAAGACGGATTTATACGAGAAAACGGCCATTACTAAAAAAACAGCCCTCGTATGTATGTAATTTAGGTACAGGTCTTCTTTAAATTCGAGGTAGAATACATACTAATTTAATCTATTAAGACTATTGTAAACTAAACAAACAATGATAATTCTGATAAAGACATTAGTATTTCCCTCCCCGTTTTCCTTACTGCTGTAACTATATAAGAAAACATATGACATAATATAAATAGTTTGAACTTTATGTTTAGCTACCGATCTACCAGTAAACCAAACAAGTTAATATTACACAACAAATTACTTTTTCAAACTAGAATGTATGTAGGCCTATGCCTCTAGGGTTAAAGTGGACTATGGGATCTTGATCTTCGGGAGATGACTGAGTTGTTGAAATGGCAAAAGTACTGGATGACATCGCGGATGGGTTGCAGTAATCAAACTTCGAAGTTTGCTACAGTTTACAAATTAGGTCATATCGAAATAATGGTGAGAAAAAATAATAAGTCTCTGACAGAGGCTTCAGTTTTGATGTGAAGGCAAGCTGTGCTATTTCCAAATTTAGCTGGCCCTGAAAATGGATTGTTCCAATGCATCAAAAGCTTCAAAAATTTATGGAAGTTCAACGACGTGGTCATATACCGATGACCAAGATTTGACAATCATTAGTTCTCTTCAACAAATATGCAACAACGTTAACCACACAATGTCAGTATGTCTTGGCCACTTCTTAACAAGAAGGTGCTAACTATTGCAAGTTGGAGCAAGTTGTCGTCAGTGAGTTTTACAGCCTCAGGTCAAGGTAGATGAACACACGTTATGCAACTTGCAAACTGAAGACAACTCGGTAATTTTACAAATTAACACTGGCCAACTAATTTGTTTCATTCGTTGGCCTACTTTGAGTAGCTCCAATGTCAGTATGCATTATGCCACGTTCACACTCAAATGAGCGTCTAAATAGACTGCCGCACATTTGAGTGATTATGATACTTTAAATGCCCAAACTACCATCCAAATGATTGTGGATTGTGGGGACACTGTTACAAACTACGGGACAATTAGGTAAGATAATAGGTTGTCATACAGTACTCCCGTATGACATTCCTTTTATGACATACCCTTTGGAGCTCCGAGTACTGATCGGACGCAGACAAATCGGGCTATGGGATTAACTCGTGACCGAGCTGAGGGTTCAAATCCTGCCTAGGCCAGTCTCGTGTGTAACTCAAATCAAAAGGAGGGACCTACCTAAACCTAAAATAAAACGGTGGGATGATATTTGGATTCTATATATGTTGCACCTCATATCATGCATTTTGCTACCTTGTGCCTACTCTTACGTGGCCATGAAAAATTTTAATAATTTGAATTTTTGTATTCATAAGTTTAAGAAAATATTATAAACACCAGGCAAATCCAAATCACTAAAATAATCATGGAGTTCAAAAGGCTAAATTGAGTAATGAGATGACTTTATGATGGTTAAAGGTGGATGTTTGGTTGTGTGATAGAGAGCGACGTTTCATTGAGTGTGTGATGAAAGACGGATGATTTCAATCTCCTCGAAGTTGGTGAAAAAAGACATTAGTAAACTAATAATTAAAATATGAGGTTCTGTATAGCAATAAAACTTAACACTGGATTGTGGATAGTTTTACACACCGTCAACCACAATGCTGATGATTAGTTGTGATGGATGATGATAGGCTGCTTGATAGCTGCGGATGGTACTTGTGTAGGCTAAAGGAAGACTACGGATGGGTAGCTGTTTGATGGAGGATGGCGGATGGAACAGTAGCGGTCGGGCCCTGACCTCCATCTAACAATGGTGGACCTTGCGGCGCCATCACAAATATGATAGTCACACAAGCACATACACATACATACAATGGTTACATACATCACTGCATGGATCTTCCAAGAGCCACTGTACAATCTCCGCCTCTGACACTCCGTATGTAATGCTTCATTTTAATCACTTCACATAAACTAACAGACCACTTTTAAAAGGCACTTAAAAACTAACTAAATTTACTTTTGAGAACAGTAGGGATGAATTTGTGAAAGCGATCGCAAAATATTTTGGTTTAGTAAGTTTACATAACAAATCATGTCATTTTATTCCTACATATGATAAACCAATCTATGTGTAGGAGTCCACAGCTGAACTGTTAAGAATATAAAGGTCTCAATGAGTTTCATTGGCACCATTCATACATTCATTTGATCGATTAAATACCATTCATTTTTTCAGCACATCGACGAAATCGTTTCCCCAAGAAGACTTGGTTTTTTTCGTTCTTTTATAAATGAGATGCGGTAGTGTGATTGGAAACCCTGTAAGGAACTCTCAAGGAAATTTCTTTGGTGTATATTTACTCTATTATGTGTTTTAGAACATTTAAATACGCTGAAGGATACGATAAAGGATCGATACGCTTTTTTCCATTGATATTCGTGTAAACGTAGTTGAATTGAGCTTCCAACATAAGTGCTGTTGTCAAGTATTGGTTTCTGCTTTCCATAAACACAATTTAAAACAAATGAAACTTTAAGCTCAATTTATTTTCAACTACTGTATATTAAACAACTTTCATTTAGGCACAAACCAAGAGAGAATATAGGAGCTTCCTCTTAGGATAGGTGTTCTAACTGAATTAGAATCAGATCATGTTGGTCCATACACAGAACATTCGTGTCTACCATGGCGTCTATACATAAAAGTAAATGGCTCAAACATAATACAATCACATTTTGTTCCCTTATGTATGATATCAACCAAGCGAGTGTGACAGCACCAATATCTTTATATTGCGAATTTCTACCCATTGGAAATACAAACAGTTTGCGAAACACGCTGAGACAAAACTAATCTCACAACAATGTAGTTCGCTGCAACAATCGTGCGTTTAAACACTTGATTGTAACGTTCACTTGGCCAGTTTGCTCAACTGGTATTGACCAACGAAAACCTAATTCAGCTATATTATCGGTTAATTGAGGCAAACCGACACAATACCAGTTACCACAGATCTGTGCAACTGTGACAACGCGGTCACCGTGTTCACAATACCTGTGACAGCTCAATCACAGTTACTGCGTTCCTGCTCCAGTTGGGTCACTGTTTGTCTTTCACGAGGCAGCTGTCATGTTCAACTCAGTCCTTCCAAATTTTCACAATCCCACGTTTGTTGCTAAATTTCACCAATTTCACTTTCTCCTAAAATTGGTTAAAATCTTTCAAAGCTCATCCTGAGGAAGTTGTTACTTTGCGACACTACAAAGTCTGGACCTCGTTTGGGGCCGACGTAATCGTATTAAAATGTTTTTTATCCAGGCCTAACTGTTGATGTGATTTAGCATATTTTAATCTCGTACTTATATGCAACGATACCAGTACTCTATCTATAGAATGAGGGTTTATATGGTAACATTTACTGATACGCGATCACATTATTACAACAGCATTGCATTCTGTGCACGTGTTTTAACTGAGTATGAATGCAAGGTAGGTGTTGAATAGATTGAGATAATCTGTATAGTTCTGTCAGGAGCGAGCTAAGATCGGCTACTTCTTTAGCCAAGCCTACTCTAAGAGCCGGTTAGATTACATTAGCAGATGGTCTAGATAATAACATTTACTGATATACGTGATCACAATATTGCAACAGCGTTGCACTCTGTGCACGTATTTTTAACTGAATATGAATGCAAGGTGGGTGTTGAATAGATTGATATTATCTGTGTAGTTCTGTCAGGAGCGAGCTAAGATCGGCTACTTCTTTAGCCAAGCCTACTTTAAGAGCCGGTTAGATTACATTAGCAGATGGAAAGATAATAACATTTACTGATATACGTGATCACAATATTGCAACAGCGTTGCACTCTGTGCACGTATTTTTAACTGAATATGAATGCAAGATGGGTGTTGAATAGATTGAGATTATCTGTGTAGTTCTGTCTGGAGCGAGCTAAGATCGGCTACTTCTTTAGCCAAGCCTACTTTAAGAGCCGGTTTAGTTTACATTAGCAGATGGTCTAGATAATAACATTTGTGATCACAATATTGCAACAGCGTTGCACTCTGTACACGTATTTTTAACTGAATATGAATGCAAGGTGGGTGTTGAATAGATTGAGATTATCTGTGTAGTTCTGTCAGGAGCGAGCTAAGATCGGCTACTTCTTTAGCCAAGCCCACTTTAAGAGCCGGGTAGATTACACTAGCTGATGTTGGAAAGATATTTAATGGCTTTTCAACCAGTAAGCCAGATTGCACTACATTTGCTCAAATTACTATGTGGTTCGATACGATATTGCTGGCCAAGCTGCAATTTACCACAAAGTTGGTTTTGCTGGTTTTGTGGTGTTAGTGATTAAAACAAATTAAATTTCATTAAACCTTCTCAAACCGTTAAAAGTATAGAATTGCGAACCAATTGCTTCACCCCTCAACTCAGTCTACATTAGCGTTGAGTTCATTAGCGAATTATTTCACACCAATCATTAGCCAATACAAATTAACCTCACTAAAAGAAACACCACTCCGACCCTAATAATCCGATTCGGACCGGTTTCAAAAGATCATTAATTTTTATTAATATCACCTGTTTCATAGCCTCCTGCCTGTGTTCGGTTGCACTATTCTGAATACCAAAATTCAATGATAACACATTAGGCAATAGTTAGTTCAGCCTACGCCCACGTGGCGCTTGTGTCGCTCTAGTCAAACGACTTTCGCTGAATTAATGGCTCGCGTCCAGTCCTGGGTTACGATGATATAAAAAGACCTTTCACTGTCACGCGGGCTCGGGTCATGTCACGTCATAGTCGAGTGGTCGGTCAAGCCGCTGGCGAGGGTCGTGGTACAAGGATTTGATAAGGGGTTGCATGGACCTGTTACTTCCGCTGTTCCGTCAAGCAACACCATCCCCAGATTCTAGGCTGTGAGACAAATTGCTTAATTTTCTGTGGTTGAGTGGTTTGATCTGTTCAAAGCCAAGCCGATCGTGAAACAACACTAGAGTCTTTGGGGTGGGGATTAGAGAGCGGATTTATACTAGATAGATTTGTCCCCTACGCCGTTCCATCAGTAACACAAACAAATCTATGTTTCAAAGCAATGAGACAAAAGAGCCTAATATCCCAGTGATTCAAAGATACAAGTGAGGATTGTGGTAGATCATTTTGATGACGAGTTTTTTTTTTTACATCGGATGAATTCGTTCCCTCCGCTGATTCATAAAAAACAACCCTCTCAGATTCTGTGCCATGAGATCATTGGCTCAATTTCTTAGGGTTGAGTGATCTCTAAAGTCGTGAGTGTGAGTCACGCTAGGAGGCTGTCAACTCAAAACCCTGATAAAGTGGTAGATTGACACTGGATTGTTCCACCACTTGTTCATCAATCAATTAACACCAAACCATTATTTTATGATGTAAGAAAAGATGTTCATTTTCCCTGTTGTGTATATGTCCAAAACCGTAAGTCGTGGTATGAAACTGACGAGTTCTCATTTCGGGATCGATTGACCCTGAATGGATATGTTCCTTCGGCTGTTACATTAAGTGACACACTCCCCAGATTCTATACTGTTATACAATTTGATGAAATTATTTTGTACCTACCAATGGTCACTGTTGAGAGCAGAATAAGAATTTCATATCGTGATGAATCGACAAGATTAATCTGTTTATGTTTCCGTTTCGCCAAAGTACACCCACCCTAGATGCCACGCTACGAGACAACTTGCTCAATCAGATGAGCATGTAAAAAACCACCAAACACCAATAAGAAGAATCTAAATCAGAAAAACAATTATCTGTTCTTTGGAATGTGGAGAAAAATGTTATAATGCGTTTGCCCTTCATGTGACACTGAGTGACCAATGATTATAAACCTTGACACCATTACCTTGCAGGTGGCTAAAGCCAATCTTTAACAATTACTACTTACTGATTTAATTACATAACTGTTCACTTCAATCGTTCTGAACTACTTCTAATGCCTTCAATTCTAAAACAATTATTTTTGCAATTATGTATAAAATTGATTGCATCGTAAAATGTCTAACTGGTCCAATAGCTTGTAATACTTGTGGTTGACCGTTATACCATTGACTATATACACATATATATGTACTCTATATTTTGTGTATATAGTTTTTTTTTTATATAAAAGAGGTTGGCGGCCTCTTTTAACCTTGCATTTGCCCGCCCACATAGACTACAGATCTGTGCGTGGAACGTATCCAGCAAAGCAAGGGGTGAGCCGGTACAGTACTAAGGTGAACTGTACTGATAAAAGTTTGTGGCAGTGACCAGGATCCGTACCCACGACGCTACCAACTGAACCACCGACTCACCAAAGTAGTCTATGCTTATATCCATAGTCAATAATGATGTACATTATATTGTACACAGGAACACATGCATTTAACTTATTGTTATTACTGTTATCATCGACAAGTCAGACCGGTCATCCATCATCACGCCCAATGAAAATCCACACTTGAAATCCACTTAACATATTTTGTACACATTTTCCGTATTGTTAAGTTTATGGATTACTTATTTTTTTCAAGAGGAATAATTCCTTAACAAGTCCAACGATTTTGGAAGAAATATTAAATTTGGAAGATAAAGTGTTACATTTTATATCTTCGAAAGCTATAACAATTTCAAGTAACATTATAATAATCATAATTGGGTTTGGTAAAACTTGTAAAATGTGTATGCTATATTATTCTTTGTTCCATAGCAGTCTACAATGTGCAGTAAGATGTCAATTTTTAAAATAAATTTGAAACTGTATAAGTAGTACAATAGTGTAGTGTAGGTAAATCAGTGTGGACATATGCTTAAGCAAAAACCTGAAACAAACAAATCCAACAAGATAAATACAGTGTTGGAAGACGTATTTGATTACATTCGTAAAATAACATCAAACACGTAAATTACTACCAAGTTATAAAAACCTACATTCGCACCATCCATTCCAATATAACGAATCTGTTTGATTTATTCACTTCAAAAAAGGTAAACCTAGTATTGTGAAGAGCTGAAAAGTGAATAATTAATCAAGAGATTGTTATGAATGGCTTTGTAATGGTTGTGGACAACTTCAATACAAATGACCCGATGACCATAACTAATGGGCTGTTTATGAGGCTGCACTGACCTCAGGTCCACAATTTACCTCTTGGAGGTACTTCTCATGGTCATGGACCTTTGTTTTCATGGTCCTGTTTTCATTTAAATGGGGAGAGAGCGGGCCTTTCATCGTGGACCTTGGCCCGTTACTGTTTATTAAACCCTAGACTGAAGTTTTGTTCACGATTCGTGTTGAAATTTACATGATTTTGAATCCTGTTCTCTAGAATAATGTTGGAATCATTGAAATTAACTACAAATCGTATTTTATTGTCTATAAGTTTAATATTTAAGTTTTCTCTTAGTTCTCTATACATTACTAAACCCCTCAATCTGTGTGCTCAATGAACTGAGTAGCTGCGTTATTAAATTAAGCCTGGCCCTCGGTAAAAGGCCTTCCATCAGATAGCTGTGAAGGTACAGCTAAAACCATTTAATCCTATTCCCGTTCTTTATATCCCTTAAAATAATTTCACTGTACCAAAAAGTACTGGCAAAACAAACCTACTGGCATTTATGTCCAACAAGACAATGGGAACTTAACTTTTGCTATGTGATGTTCATTCTTAACATTTTTTAACTAATAGGATCAGCGCTGTTGACGGCGTATTTTGACTTTTGGTCCAGCGTTTGAACATTTACTCCAAATAAAAGATGGGTGAAACTTAATCCTAATAGGGAAACAAAGGGGAATATGTTTAATAAAGTGGCTTTAATTTTAGACAACGAAGAAAAGACATTAAAAATAAATAAATAAATAAAAAAATGCCTGGAGATACCGTGGATTTAGTACCTACATACAAAATTTCATCAAAATCAGACCACAGGCAGGTGGTCTGTAGCTCTGAACCATCGATCTCTATTATGCTCTGAACACATCCAAACATACAGACATCACTTCGAAAACCATTTTTCGGGTTCAGGAGGACCCAACACGGATATATCCACCAAAACACAAACTCGAAAGTTTTGACGAAAACAATACTTTCCCCATATACTATGTATAGGGTGAGAAGGTAAAAAGGAAACAAGATTGAATACGAAGTTATTTCTTAATGTAAAATTTGAATTGTTTTGACCGTGTTGCTGGAGATACAAAACAATTACTGTACTCCGAATAAAACCAGATGCAACTTTACTATTTGACACTGTTTTTGCTTATCAAAACATTTTACCGCATCACACAATTCCATTACCATTGCCAGATGTGGATAGTAGTTGTAGTGGCTAACAATAGCCGTATATATCATTGTACGCTCACTTTTATACCCTTGTCCTTCGGAAGGTACATTATTTTACTGATTGTCGACTACACTTAGCATATCTACGGGGCGTGAGTGTATCAAAGTTACATAATGATTATGAAATTGTTGTGTAATGTATCAATACATTGCGTATCGAGTGTACACCTACGATGTATATTTGTTAAAGAGTATGCCAATGTAGTATTTTGTCTTCCTGGATATAGGAAAACTTAATTTGAATACATTGTGTGATGAACATTGTTGACTTATTAGGTTTGAGCTGGAATTTTTTAATGTTGAAGTTGTATAAATCAAATTTAAGTTTGGATACACCTGTAGGTGTCAGCGATTAGTGGAAGAGGTTGAACTTAACAGAATGGGTTCTTTCTTAGTTACGTCACAAAACAACCCCATAACCCCTACACCACAGGTAGGTAGTGTGATTTGAAATTAGCTGGGAAATCTTATTAAAATTTAATGGAATTCGAGACATAATTTAGGGCATGGGACAGGTAAAAGTTTTCAAATTCGTATCGCACATAATGTGCTATTGAAGAATGATAAGGGATATCTTGAGGACGATTTATTTTTAACCTACTATGTTTAATTACATAGCTTAGACGAAAGAATGAAGGATGCTGATCTGAAATTTATAAACCTAAATTAAAAGTGTGTAAATCAAAGATACTACATTAATACGTGGAAAATCCATAGAATAGATCAATTTTATAATCAATCATGATAAACTATCCTTATTGTTATCAGAATTATCATGATCGTGCCATCCAGTAAATTACACAAGTTAAACATCATTGGTTATTATGAGTAAGTTCTGTAAAGCAATCAATCTGCGGTTTGTGTTAAATCATTCACAACTGTTCGCTTGATTCAAGGTCAGCAAATTCCACAACATCCTCATTCCTTATAAAAGTTTAAGTGGTTATCTCAGATATTAGTGTTAGTAATGGTAAACAGATTTCATAAATAATCTCAGTAGGACCACGAATTGTGAATTGATTTCTAATTTTTAAAAACCGGCGCAACAATGCTATAATGTTAGAAAGAGTTATTCACTCCCAAGTTTCAGGCTTCTCTGCACAAAATAACATCCTCAATAGCTTTTAATCAGGTTTCCGTAAATCTTACAGTACTGAAACAGCAATGCTTCATGTAACTGATGACATATGATTTGCTATGGATCGTAGCCAATGTACAATGTTAAGATTATTTGACTAAAAAAAGCCTTCGATACCGTAAACCATAGCATTCTTCTAGCCAAACTCCAACTTTTAGGTTTCTCTGACAATTCACTAAAATGGATGAGATCATAATCTTCAGAGCCGAAAGCAGTGTGTGTAATGACAACTTGACGTCCGACTGGAGGCATGTTCCCTGCGGAGTTCCTCAGGGTTCAATTCTTGGTCCTATGCTTTTCACCATTTACATCAATGACATCAATGTAGAACTGCACACACCATGCAAAGTTTAATTTGTACGCTGATGACATGCAAATTTTTTCTCGTTTTAAAGTGGGCGATGCAAATGAAACTATACACTTGACGAATCACGATATCGACAGAATTGTTCAATGGGCAGAAAAGAACGGACTAAAAAAAACTTCATTGTAGCAGTTCTCTTCATACATAATCCATGCTGTCATCTTAAAGTCCATTCAAACACTAAAAGAACTAAAAAAATATGGGTCAATGCAGTTCTCTGTTTCCTTCAACCCCAACACAGAGACTTACAATCTACCTACTCCAGTATGGTAGGAGGGGAAGGAGCTCATACTTCTTCTACTTCAATTCAATATCTCCTACTAGTCCTACTACCCTTACTCAATATCAGTAACTCCTACTTCTTCTACTCCAAATGAGTATCTCCTCTAACTCATCTCGCCTATACTACAGTAGATGAACTACTTCCACTCTTGTACAGCATCCACTTCCACTCCAGTTCCAGTACAGCGACTCCCTCCACTCCAGTACAGTAGCGGTTACATTCCCATGTTCCACTGTTACAACCCATCGTTTCCGGTGTCCACCGGTGGCCGGTTCAGAGGATGAAAGTGAAACTGAAGCGAGGTTTCTCCATCGACCTTCACCTTCACTTTCAGTTTCCCGTCTTATCGCCCTCGGCGACCCGACGTGTTTGTTTCTTACCAAAATACCCGCGTAATCTGCGCGCGCTCCAACGATTACGTTAAACATGTTGCGGGACAAGAACGCCTCCAGAGGAACGGCTCCGTGATGGGTACCGCTTCATTAAGCGCTTCATTTATTTACTAGCATGAGTAAGGTACTTCGTATGTTGTCACGTCTACGTGAACTGAACCTTACATCGTCTGTAGTTTATAATCTTTATTTAAAATACACAACTAGCAGTACGTCGCATTATTAAAACCAACGTGAAAGATAAATAACTTACTGCAGTTTTCTGATAACATGTTTTGCATTGCTTGTGAGGTAACAAATTACATTAAAAAAATAAAGTGATCAATATTAAAAAAATAATAGTATTTAAAATGTTTCTCTGTAAAAGTGTTCAGGAAAGTCAACAAAACTATGATAAAACGATTTTAAATAGATTCTCCCAGTGGCAAGAACCAAAAATTATTTTATTTTAAGTTACCTTGTTATGTAGACTTGCAGAGTCGAAATATAGAATAGAAGAATCTCTGAGAAGAACAACAAGAATGGCTACATAACAAGGCAACTTGAAATCAAACAATTGACATAAGCGACTTCACAACATTCACAACAGATTAAAAAATAAATATAAAGACATTCTATAACTGTTAAATATTGTCCTTATTTTGATTCTTTTCGACTATAGGTCTTCTTATGTATACAGAAATCTTAACAGTTCCTACGTTAACAAATACAAATAATAAAATTTAGACCCGGAAAACATAACATCCTCCAGACGATTTGGCCTAAAAAAATTCTCAACTAGTTAACCTTCGTTGTTTTATCGAGCGGCAAGACATCTCCGAAGTTTAGAATTGTGATGGACTAATCTTTGCAACAGTTTCTATAAATGTACTGTATTCGAATATTGAGCAACAGGCTCACATCTCCAAATATCTCAAGGCTATTTGCGTGTACTAGGCTGGATTATTCGAGGATTTCATATTTCCATTTGCCACGGACGTCGACTATGAGCCTTGTTCACTACAAAACTTCAATTATAGCTGCTTACTGATGTTTAGTCCAAAGTATATAGGTCCAAAGTTACAAATTTTCAGAGAGATTTTTCTAAGACTGTGTTCTGTTAATTCCGCGTGGATTGGTTTAAGAGCAACCCGGTTGACAGTGTTTCCTTATCGAAGAGAAAGAGGTAACAGTAATTTAGATTCGCGGACCGAGGAGCGCACAATACTTGCTCTAATGGGAGGTCATAAATAAAATCCGTAGGGGTAGGACCAAGGAGCGCAGAGGTACCTTGCGCGCCTCGGTCCTACCCATGCAAGGAACTAATCCCCTAATTATACGGATTAAAAGAGACAATGGCTGGGTCAACCCTGCAAGTAAATCCCATTAGTCGTGCCTCATTGAATACACTACTTTAAAATGAAAATGTAAGGAGTAATTTTGAAACTATAAATATGTTAACAGAGACAATGCAAGATACTGTATTATGCATTCGAAGTAGTTATCTTAAAAACAGTTGGTTTTTGTCCTACGTTAATAAGCCCATTTTCAATGCAGACAAACTGCATATTTTTCTAAGTGCAGTTTAATACAAATTAAATATTTATCACTAAATAGTACGGAACTAAATTTGCATTATCCTATTATAATTAAAATCATATTACATTATTCGAGAAAGCTAAACTTTCTCTCTGCGTTTCAGAACTATCAAATGTTTACATTATTTTGTTTTGCAGGTATAGTTTATAAAATTTTGAAATAGCTTTGAAGGCATGGCGACTATTAATTGCTTATGGCATGCATGATTCTACGTGATTTGTTTTGATCATCGACCCGTGATTCAACCTTCGTCTCCGTCCTGTGGAAACACCTGACATTTTCTCTCGTGATAGAGGTTAGGATATTGAATGACTTAATATTACCGGACGTTCGTACTATTTAGGAGCAACGCATACCATTCTTGAAACTAATTCTTAAGAACAACATTATATTATGTTGTGCAATTCCGGATTAGGTGGGTGAGCCTACTGCTGAAAGTGATATTTGCCAAATGACAATGTGCCTGGGCTGAATTTACTTCAAAAAGTAGTGTTGTTTACATAGGCTTTGTTTAAATTTAAAAATACTTTTTGAATAAGAATTACTTAGGTTTTTCTGAAAGTATATAGTTAGAAATATCTGTTAATAAATCGATTATTTTGTTTCGTTTACTTTTTTAACTGTTGTATTGCCGACAAAAAAGTGTATCTAATGAAAACATTTACTCCTCAAGATCCTATAATTATTCCCAACTGTTTAGACAAGCACAAATTTGTTTAATCAGAATTTACTTGGCTATTTCTAAAGTAATGGTTTAAGCATCGTTTAAGTAGATTTTATAGCCTCCGGATTACCAATAAATATAAACATAATTACTCTATTTTAATGCTAAATTCAAATAACAATAACCGGCACATACTCTAAAAGGAATTCTAAAAAAAGAGTAAACTACAAAAATTAAAACTTGTCTTTATTCAAGTAGTGTTACCAGTTACAAAGTAAATTATCTATTATAAAAAAATAAACTTTTGAGTCTAGAATCAAAAAAGAGATAATAAGTAATGAGTAACTTACAATCAGTGACGTGGGGTTTTTTAGTTTCTTGCTGTACATCCAATAAGGTGACCAATTTTACAAATTCGTTACCGGTGCAGATTCCTAAAGAAAGTTCTATTCTCGGTTGAAAGTACTGTAATACAAATTGAGTTTAAATTAGGAAGATGATTTGGAATTGCAATAACTTTAAAATTATATGGAATTTGATTCATGCTACCATATAAAGTGTTGGCTAAGTAACTTTAAAAAATAGCGAATTTCCCATATAGGGAATAAGCTATTACCGTAGTACTCATGGCAAGACCTGGACGCGGGACCGATTTTTTTTTTCGTTTTGAGGTCCCTAGAGGCCAAAAACACCATCCGTTCAAATTCATATATATATATATATATATATATTTATTTATATATATATGTGTCCGTCAGCACGATAACTCGAGCAAAAATGATCCGATTTTGATGAAATTTGGCACAAACGTGTAAACGTACGTTTATTCGAACGAGTTCGCGATCCAGCATGATCGGACCATGGGAACGGGGGTTTACGGGGGGTTTTATGGGGTAAAAATAGGTTTTTCCCATTTTTGACCCAAAAAACATAAAATTTAGCAATTTCTTTCCAAACCATTTTGTAGAGCTTAAAAAAACAAATAATTTAGTATATTGAAGCGTTATTATGCGCCTAATGGTTACGGAGAAAATTCCAAAAAATTGTAAATTTAAAATTCCCATGTTATTCTTATGGAGAATAAGTAAACTGTTGTAGTTTGCTTGTTTGTGAACATATGTTGATCAAATTTGGAAAATGTTTTTATTTCTTACTAACTATTCACATTTTACAAAAAAACACAGTTTTACCCTCCCTGATGCAGCAAACCTAAGTACTTGTTAAACTAATTCTATTTAAATCAAGAATAAATGTTATATTTTTAAGTAGACATTTCAGTGTAAATCCAATCAGTCAAATGGAAATTCGCTTAGTCTGCAGGTTTGCTGCGGCGGGGGTATTATTGTAATATTATGTTATCACTGTTGGCATTAAAAAGTAAAGCTTACCTCCTAAGAAATGTGAAATGAATTGAGAATGGCCCGTATTGTATTTTTGGAAAAAATATATGGGATTCGAAATAGTACAAAATTGTCCACATAAAAAGTCATCATTTTGACACAAATACGATATACATAGTAAAGTTCTGACTCCGATCCTTGCTCTCGAGTCTGAGAAACTGCAAAGTATATCAACTATATACTGTATTGGTACGTATGTTTTGTATTACCTTTTCTTTTTATCAATCAATGGAAAAATAAAGTACTTCAATGGATATGCGCATTTTACATATCATAAAGAAGAGATGGTTTCTGTCTGTTTAATTTACCTATAAAACTAAGATGAAAAATTCAGGTTGTTTTTATCAATGGTGGGTACATGTTGAAAGCATTTAATTGTATTCATGGATTTAAATTAGCTAAGTATTTTACAAACCATTCCTGCATAAAAATTAGTATATTTCATTGCGAGGGGTCCCATTGCAAATTTGCACATTTTAATAGGGTTTAACACCTTTTCTAAGGTAAAACTAACGGTGCTATACCCCTTTCTTTTCAAAGATTATGTTTGTTTAAAGCAGTTATTAAAAGTGAATAAACTTACTAATTTACAATAATTTCCATTCATTGATTTTAGATCCACACCATGAAGACTAAAGTCACCTACCTTAATCAAGTCGCAATTATTAAAAAGTAGCCTATTTAAAATCCATTTTTATAAAATAAAAAAAATCTAAATGTGGTTTAACATTCAACTGAAGGATCAGCTTTTATATTGCAATTTAAATTCGAAAGTGAAAGTGTACGGCCTGGTAATTTGTTGATACATTAGTTTGGTAATAAGTTGCACTAGAAAAATATACCTGAATCAATGGTGTAGTCAGTGAGGCGCGACTAATGGGATATACTCACAGGGTCGACTCAAGCATTGTCTTGTTCAACCCTCGTAATTAGGGGATTAGTTCCTTGCACGGGTAGGACCAAGGAGCGCAAGCACCTCTGCGCTCCTTGGTCCTACCCCGACGAATTCTTCGGCCGAGGGGTTGACAGTTTTACGACTTGCGCTCCTCTGTCCGTTTCCCAGTAATTTAATGGTTACCAGTAACAGTAAAGTTAACTATTGTATATGAAGCGAATCAGAGAGTCGGGACAGTAGTAGCATAGATGAAGTGTAGGAGGAAGTGTGATTGGAATATGTAAAGGCAAAAACAATAGTTTGATAATCAATAACTTAGAATATATTTTCTTATTCCGTTATTATTGTATACAGGTTCACTTGAGTTTCTATAACGATTGAATAAAGAGAAAGGTATAACTTTTCCTCAATTCACGATTCCTCCAGGCCAAGAAACAACGCCTGTCTCAATGTCAGTCAGATATGACAGTCTACCGAACACTGGTCAACAAAAATCCCAACAGTAGTTAGTACTGTAGTCCAGTGGAGTATTACTCGTACAGATGATTTTATTTGAAGTTTTGCTATGTTACTTATGCGTCCTCTAAAGTTCCTATGCTCAAATAAAATAGTCCAACTGAAAAAAAAACCTATTATTGTAATTTCCTTAGCACATCCCAAGCCATCCAAACACCCACACCCCTTAACAACTCCAGAGGACATCAATTTCTTCTGATTGCTCTTCTTTATGTCTTCATTATTTTCGAGAGTTTATTACATAAAGAGTCACTACCGATCGTGATGTCCAGATTGCGACCGCTTTCATCAGATAGGACCAGTCACCGAGTCGCCAGAGAGAGTCCGCTGAAATGAAGGGCACTTGGGATTGGTGACGGGAAATAAACGGTTTTAGACGTCGAGTGGACCGGCCTTGAGGGTACGTGAGTCTCCACGATCTGTTGGTTCAACCTGAATCCAAACAGAGGAAAAAGGTGGTTTCGAATCACTCGGATTACTCCTAACTTGGCCAGATAATCTAGACACAGGACATTGAGAAAATGTGAAATTGGATTTCATACTGATTACTTGTTCTTCTGGGTACCCGAGGGGCTGGCTAAACTTCCTGAGTCCACCCTTCCTACAATACAATACAACCGAGTATCTAAACTCTAGTTCACAACTTCAAATCTGGAGGATGCTGGTTGAAACAAAATCGGGATTATCTACGTTACCAGATGCCACTTATAATTTGTCTGAGTGTAGATTATTTGATTTATGATGAATCCGCCGAGTAAAATTATCCAAAGGAACTTTAACCAATTTACATGGAAAAAAGAATAAGCATGATCATTGCTAATCTTTTTGGGGGAGACCACCGATAGACACGCAAACAGACGGATGGAAATGTAATTGAGATAAAACTCCTTTTGACCATCAAAGTCTATCAAATATAAACATGTGCAAACCCAGCATGATTCCATGCAATGTATAAATAAAACTGTAGGCCTATTTCCATTAAAATAAACCAAACTACATAGATTTATCTTGGAAGAATTCTGTCTAAAACGTTAAAAGGTTAGTTGATTGTTGAATTACGTTTTCTCCTTCCAATAGCCCCAGTAACCATAGCACTTCTCCGTTCACTTTCAACCCGAGATGAGGACAAAATAGCCTCTTCTCTTTTGATTGTTGCACTCAAACAACAGTTGAACTGATTCGAGTCAGAGCATTGGCACAAGTTAGAAGTTCAGGAGACTTGTGCCAAAGCTAAGTCTGAGTTGAATCGGTTCATCTGTTGTTTAAGTTCATCTTGCGCAATTAACCAGCTTTGAAGTCAACCTAGCTTTATCTAATCAACTAGGTATTCCATGATCGAACCTTTAAAATGCTTATTTGCTTATTTCTACGCTCTACAGTCAGGACGTGTATGTTACCCTGTGCAGTACAACTGATTATCAAAATCTACTGATTCTTTAGCCTTAGTTATGTTAAAAGCAACTTGTAATAAAAACGTTACTGAGAACTATGTGTTGCATTATTGCGTCCACTCCACAGATTCATAATTATAACTGAGCCGTTTACAAACTGAATATAATAGGATGGTCTGAGAAACCTTCATATACTCACTACAAAAATAAAATAAATTTTTGAAATCAGAAAACTAAAACCACCTAAAAAGTTTTAGAAGTTTACCCCAAAATGAGTGGGCAGCTTTACTGTTATGGCTGTTAGTATACACGGACCTTGGCATTTCAAACTGTTTTTAGATAGCTTTATGATTACGACCTATCGCAACTCGGTCAAGTGCTCTAAACTATTCCGCAATCTTAAACGGCCATTAGGGGCTAAGGACAATGTGTTTAATATTCTCGTAGAATTGTTGGCGTTTTACATAAATACAAAAATTGCTCGCATAGCACAATCACAAACAACATGTATCCAAAAAGTAAGGAATACGATGCAAAAAACTTGCAGATACATATTAAATACTTTATTATAGGTACAAATGTATGCAATGGGAATATGACTCGCTTAAGTTTTCAATATACCTACATATAATTTTTATAGGTCCAGAAAATATGTATTGAAAATTAGTTGTACCTACCCAGCGTCAAATATTGTTGAACACATTTTCAACGCTTTCCGAGATTTTAGAGAAGTATCCTAAACGTATGTAATCAAGGGGCGTATTATTGTCTTTTTTTTTAACGTTTTTATTAGCTCGCTTTCTTGTCCGGTACAAATTTTGCAATCAATTGTATACTAACTTCCCAATGAGCTAGAGACTTGAACCTTGAAACATAGCTCACAAATGGAAGACAATGCAATATTATATCATTTAATTTTCATTATTTCCCTTGGGCTACGCCTCATGGGCTTGTTTTTATTAACTCGCTTTCTTGCAAATTTTGATACTTCCCGATGAGCTAGAGACTTGAAACTTGAAACATAGGTCACAAATGGATGAAAATGCAATATAATATCATTTAATTTTCATATTTCCCTTGGGCTACACCCCATGGGCTTGTTTTTATTACTGTAGCTCGCTTTCCTACGAATTTTGATATCAATTTTAAACGAAGTTCCTGATGAGCTAGAGACTTGAAATTTGAAACATAGCTCACAAATGGATGAAAATGCAATATTATATAATTTAATTTTCATATTTCCCTTGGGCTACGCCCCATGGGCTTCCAAATTTTCCATGTTTACATTTTTTTTAAATGTAAATATATAAATTAATTTAAGTCAGCTGTAAATACTTAAATTTAACAGTTCGTAGAGCAGAGGTTAAGAGGTACAGGTTATGCTCCCAAGAGATTATTTATAAAAACAAACCTTTCAAAATAAAGATAAACAATCTGATTGCAGATATAAAGGTGTTTGTTAATAATGTAAATTGTTATTTATTTAGTATTCTATAAAGTAAACAATAAATTAAATAGATTGATATATTTATAGTTACCTAGTAGGTAGGCCACACATTCAATCTAATACATAATTTTATGAAAAGAAACTCAAATAAACCTTAGATTTCCCACATTCCTCTGTCTTAATCTGATATAGCTGCTTGAAATAGATTTAACATTCACACACATTAAAAACTAAAAAGTAGAAAATAATTTATAAATATGTGGAGAGTATAAATACTTGTAAGATTTAAAACGAAAAACGTGGGGTGCATGCAATTGATAATAATACATTAGTTCAATAGGTGAAGGTAATTGTAAATTATCTATTGCATGCACCCCACGTTTTTCGTTTTAAATCTTACAAGTATTTAAACAAGTTTTTTATTTATACATTATTTAGATATGCATTTAAAACATATAGACCACTTGGTTTGCTACAAATAAGTACGAAAATTGTTAAGCATAGTTAAATCAGAGCTCCAAATGCACTTTGAACGGAAGATACTTACAGTTTAACAAATTATACGTGTAATTCACTTCATAGAAGTCACAAACGAAGTATTTACGCTAAGAAAGTGAAAGCTTCAGTGAAATTAGTGGCATTGACATTCAAATTGTGGTTTGAAATGAGCTAGTCTAACTGTAAGTCATGTAATTACACTTATGCAATCGTCCGTTAACTGAAAACCTCTGTCCGTTTGGCCGGTCGAAGCAATACACTTGATGTTAGAAGTTAGGCAACGCAAGGCCAAACTGCGGCTTTGTTCAGGAGGAATCTCGCTTTTGTGGTCAGTTCGTAGTTTTCTATTTGGATTCCAAAGAGTTTCCTGCCATGTTCGACGCCAAGTACAGAGAAGATTGCTATCAGAACACGCATATATTTCCATGGCAAGTGTACAGAGGTTTTTATGCGATTTCCTCTCTTTGAATAGACTGGACAGATGCTCAAAAATATTTTTTTACGCTGGTCGTTTTGAGGTTATTTGAAAAAAGGGGCTCGTCAAAATTTAAGTTAGGTATGTAATAAAATTTGACACTTCGTGTCCTGTGTTTTTTGTATTTATTGGTATTGTTCTTTAAATAACAAAGAAACAGTTTTACGAGGTGTTTACTTCCTGGAAGCGTATAAATATTTTTACTCCAGCATCACTAAATAACCAGATTTTAATTAGCTAAATAAGGGAATTATCGAATCCATGATTTCAAACTGGATAGCTTAAATTCTTCCAGGAAACCCCGCTAATTTATGCTCCTCGTCTAACAGTTAGATCAACAATAGTTATTGGCCCTACTTGATCTATGGTCCATTGGAGTAAGTACATAGAAGATTAAAATTCCGTAGATTATATTACAAATAAATGGTTATCAGATAAAATTTTAGCCAGAATTGGTCATTAGTTTTTAAAGCTGTGCACGTGCACAGTGTTCAATGTGTTCGTGTCAGTTGTACCGTTGACTATACCTACACACAGAATAGACTCACCATGTGATATGAAAGTTTGAAGCCAAGAACATAGAATGATTGTACGTATTACTTATTCCATTATTAATATGAAATTAAGATATTTCATGTTAAATACGCACCCGACGATGGAGAAATATCCGAAACGGTGGTAGTGCAATATTAGCTCTGGATTGCAAAGACAGTAAGTAATTAATGTAGTGGCCTATTTGCACCCAAAAACCCATTATTTTTTAAGTATTTTATCAAAAATGTTTGATTTGAAAAATATGTCCAAAGATTGCTGCCTCAAAGCGTACACAGAAGATTGCTATCAAACAAACCGAGATGGTGACAATGTCCACTACCGCACGTCCAAATGTTGCTCATCGACAATAAGACACGGGTCTGTTATTGGCAGGCTTTATCCACGGTCATCACGATGGTTTCTACTTTCTACAGAAGCGACCGTCTCTAATCTACGCGCGCCTTCGATATCACCCATGGGAACTACCAATACTACTGGACATTACTGTGGAGTGTGGAGAACACGCGGGATCGGTCTATGTGAAGATATGTTAGAGGACGTGTTCCTCTGATTGGTTGGTTATTGCAAACTTAGGTATAATACGGGAGTAAGATTGCGAGAAAGTATCTGGAGAAAGGCTTTGACATTTTGATGACTCAGAACTGCATCAACCTGTCTTGGGTCGTTGAAATGTCAACATATTCTATTTATGGCTAAAGAATCAGTAGATTTTGGTAATCAGTTGTACTGCACAGGGTAAAATACACTTCCTTACTCTAGAGCGTAAAATAAGCATTTTAAAGGTTCGATCGTGGAATACCTAGTTGATTAGATAACAGTAACGATAGACACTTTGAACTTAAAGAACCACATAAAATACTCACTGATTGAAGTGTTTAAAACTGTACACACCTGTAACAAACAAAATAATTAATTAACTCTGAAAAATGTAAGTTTGTATTATTTGTAGAATGGTTTGTTATCCACCAAATGTCAATCCTAACAAAATCTAAACATTATAATAAAGTTACAGCAGAGCGCATAAAACATACTTGTGTTGGGAGTTTCCAATACTTATATAACCACAAAGAGTTTCCCCTGGGCTACCCTTAAATGCAATACAATATTACATATGTAACCTGGAGTAGTATGGAGTACTGTATAGTGATCATAGTTTTGGCAATGACCAATGATTATAGATGGATTAAATCTCAGCTTTTACGATACGACTGTTTAGTAGTTCAATGCATTTGGATATTTTCATAGTTTGTGTGTATCCGAATTTTATATGATCCTTCATTTAGTTGTGTATGAAGCCAGTGAATATCAACAATCTTGTTGGCTTTCAATATGTGGTCAAAATATCGAACCAGAAAGGGATAAGAAAGGATGTACAACGTTGACGTTCATTAATTGCCCTTGGATACCATTAAACTGAATACAATGTTAAATATGTAGTCTGGAGTACTGTAAAATGATCCAAGTTTTGGCAATGACCAATGATTTCAAGCCAAGCTGCACTTTCCCACACAAAGCCGTCAAAACTAGGATCAGTGACAGACCTCCAGGTAATTTTACTTTTTAACCCAACACTTTTCATGCAACTCCATCATAAACACATATATTTTTTTATCAAGAGAACACGAATGCTTTTTGACATTGGTGGCTATATTGAACCACCCATCCTGCACTGACGATATTCCCAACAGGAAGGAAGGAAACTCAGCAGTTCTCAAGAGTTTATCATGGAGCGAGGTGGCGAGTGGAGGCTGGAGGCAGATTAGGGAGTCTGTTCCCACATTAGACAAGTAGAGCAGTGTCGTCCTTGAGAGCATTGGGAAACTGCCAAACAATGGGAACCATTCCTTTCTACCAGAGACGAGGGCTGCGTGAGCCTCTTGCAAAACTACTGTCTTAAATGTGCTCTCCGGTATTGAACAGACGTACCTTATCAAGGGATGGAAAGAACTCAAGAGGCTTGAAAAATCAATCCAAGCAAATAGATAGGTAGTTTGTGAAAACGCTGTACTGTATATTCGCTGACAGAAAAAAACCCATTAGCATAGAAAATGTGCCATTGTATTTCCAACTGCTCATGTTGGCCAATTAGTCCCAAGAACCTCAGGCTTTTAAAGTCTTTAAAAAATGTCTTTAGAACTTCTGGTGAGGATTCCATTAAATTATAATTTGAGTTTAACCATACATTTTTTAACTAAACTTAAGAGTTTGAAGAACTTGGCCACATTCAGACATCAGTGCAATTGTTATCCGTGACTTTGGGTTGTAGGACTATTCAAATTTACGTGTACTTGTTTTAACATTGAGCTTTTGGCGTTAAGATTTAACGTCCCTAAAGATCAGCTGAAGAAAATTTCACGGTTACTTCAGTCCGGTTACGTGGAGAGCGTTTTGCTGAACTGTTTGCTTCTGGTAATTTCACCAACTTTACCCATTTCAACTGAATAAAACAATTCGTCCATAAGCAATTGCTTGTTCTATGGTATCGTAACCAAAGATTAAATCACAATTGGAAAGTCAACCCAAAAAAAACTTAAATCCCGATTTCTCACGTGCACACTATTTAAAACCACCTTTCCCGCCACACTGTTGCAGGATAATGACCGTTCCATCAAATGCCCAACAATCATCAGACCTCTTCTCACATCTGTTATCGACCTTTCATCTCTATTACAGCCTATTACCAATGCATGTTCCATTGCCTAATGCAATTACAGAATGAATCGCAAGTTGAATTTCCCAATTGGTCGAAGCCCTACGTGTTGTAACGGATCAGACGCCTAAGGACGACTACTTTTCCCTGACCTGGGGATCTGCCTGGGATGCGCCGGCTTCAGTTACAATAGCGTTAGGCAACCTCTCTTCGCCTCATCTCTACTCTCTCCCTCTCTACACTCGTTAACACGTGTAATTACCTACGTTAAGTGTTATTGCCGGTTGCCAAACTTTGTGGAATCGCGGTTATTTATGACGTGTGTACATCCTTGTTGGGTTTCCAAAACGGTCAAAATTGTTGTGCCTGAAGAGGGTTAAGATATATTTGCAGCATTTACGATACGGATGTTTGGTAGTTAAATGCATTTTGATATTTTCATGGTTTGTGTGTATCCGCATTTTAGGATCCGTCATTTAATTGCTGTATAAAGCCAGTTAATATGAACAACCTTGTTGGATTTCCAAAGCGGTCAAAATTATCGGATAAAGGGATGATGATAGATTTACAGCTTTTGCGAATGGTAGTTTGATGCAGTACGTTATTTATTGTGATGGTTTTTGGTGATTAATTTTCTTATGGCTCGTTATTTAGTTGTCTTAAGCTTACGAAGAAATTAAGTAATATGACGTGGGGTTTTCTAAGCCAATTACTGCCATTGTATTTTCAGCTGTTAGTTTTTCCCTTGGGGAATTAGTAACAATGTAGTATCTGTACAATCTATGTATTAATAGGCAAGCATGTTTCTTTAACCTTTTTTCTCAGTTCGAGTTCATCGCGGGAAAAATCTACTCATACTGTTATAAGATATTTTCCTGTAGATGTGTAGAATCCCTTAATAAATTAAAATAAGTTAAAAAATAAGCACACCAAATGCATTAATTTTTTTTTATAACATGGGCCTTATGGGTTGCCATGCTGGTGACGAAATAACAAAGAAATATAAACAGAAAATCAAAACAAATGGAAGAAATTCCAATCATATGTTTTATTTACAACGTAGGGTGAAAATAGAGAAATTTTCTCGATAATTTTTTTTTGGACCACGAAGTGATCACTAGTACCAATAAATGCGTATTCATTGGTAATAATTAGCAGAAGTGCAATAGCTGAATGTTTTTGGGCTGCGTTTTTAGTTAGTTAACATATTTACTGCGTTCAACATAAGCAATAGAGCCATCATAACAACAACATCACTAACATCAGATACTGTGTTTTACTCAGCAAAATTTCCTATTTACTGAATAGATACGGCAGTTTACTAAGCTAATCAGACGAAGCTTGACTTTTAGACTCCAAATATGCATACCACGACATGTCAAAATGTTGTAGAATTTAGTTTTTCCTTGGCAGAACAGAATTGTATCTTACCCCGAAGATAAACAACGCACCCGAAACGTCAGACAGTATTTTCTCCAGTTCAACGACGCAGTTATCTCTTGAAGATTTGACAACCAACTCAACCAGAGGTTTTCTTCTTTGTTTGCACTGGTAAATCCCCCTCCCTTTCCACGAGGCCGGTCAACCACGAAGGTTCTAATTAATCGAACAACGTGTCGGAGTGGAGCTAAGTGAAAGGCGACAGGACACGCGACAAGCCCTGACTGTCCGCTAAAATAATAAATTCTCTTACATAAATTTAATGGAAGGTATCAGACGTGAGGTAAGACGCGTAGAAGGCTGCACGTTATTGAGAGGTAGTCGGGTGTCACTAATAACTTTGTTGGTCACTGGTTATAAAGTGGTCGGTCACCCGAGGGCAACGGACAGCTTGTGGTTTTTGAGTTGTGCACGTCGTATAATAAAAGGAAACATATACTTTAGTGGTTAAGAGTGACCAGAATCATACATCTAAGGGAAAATCTTTAGTTTAATAGCCTTTGAATTGCCCATAGCATAGTTTAGTGGTCTTAAAGTGATCAGCGTAGAAGGGTTGAGTTTAGAAGTCTTTGGGGTTTCTTAATCTTGTCACATGGGAAGGAGAGTTTAGTTTAAGTTTTCCTTATAATTTTTTTCTCATGAATAGAATATTTGAGTTATCATGAGAGATGCCAACGTCATCAACTCAAAGACAACTGATAGTTTTGTAGTCTTTGTGGGGTCCAAATAACATCAATTGCAGAAAATAGATCAGAAAAAGGGACTTATGATTTGTAGTGTTTTATTCCGTCTGATAAAATGCTCTGACAAGAAATATCATTGGCAAATTTATTATTGGATGATAAATACATACAAAACAAGACGACACTAAGAAACTAACCAATTAAATATTACTAGCTGCCCATTCTACCGAAGCCAAATTCTTATTTTTTTTTTTAGAACAAAGGAAACGGACACGAGGACTTACTCCGCTGTAACGGTTTAGACGCAAACTGACTGAAGGATATTGGCTAGAAGGATAAGAACTTTTCCCCAATATAATAAAAGGATAGAGATGAGTCCCTGATCTTTCGACCCCCCTCGACACTTGAAATGTCTTCTGTCTTTGATTGCACTGACTTTAGTTGTCATCGCCGAAATTCTCTCATCTGTAGTAAAGAAGTTGGTTTTAATAATTAATTAAGACTTACAAAGGATCAAATCCCTCTGGGTGTTAATAAGACTGATAACAACCAGGCCTTCGCACAGGTATATGGTTCGCACAGGACCATGTGGATCCCATGAGCACGGCACACCAAGGAGTGATTTACTAACTCAGGTCAGAATCACCGGTGACATAAGTAATCTTTAGTGTTATTTAGTCATTGGCATCTAATTGTCTATTGTAAAGTTTGCATCATGCCTTTATATTCGAAGTCATGTGCTACAGGTGAATTCAAGGTCAAAGTAGATTGTCGACTAGGACAAATATCTAATCTATTCTGGAGCAACAGCTGTTGTTTGAAAACAGGCGCAAGTGCACATAAAAGCAAAAAGTGTTTCCGATTATGAATAACAAACGAGCAGCGATTTGTTTACAAATGGACACTAAACGGAAGAGAGAGGCGATGGGAGTGGCAACCCGGAGATTACAGAAATCTCCGTCACTTCTATCTAGAGATCGGATATCGGACAACTGGTGTAGAGGACAAGGAAAGGAACTGCAGGACTTATGGATCCATTAATGTCCCTAGACTGCAACTGATATTGATGGTGACCAATCCTTAAGCGTCTTACAAATGTCTTGAACTGCGTCTGAAGTCCCTCGAACTGCTATTTATACTTTTGACAGTTTTGTTTGAATGAAATTGCGCAAACTTGAGAGTTGGTCATCATAGGCTCCGATTGATATGCAAACACTGATAAATCATCCATTTAAAACAAATTGCCATGAGATTGAAATCACACGAACTTGAAGGCATTTGCCAAAAAAGGTTACGGATCAGTTGAAACACATTACAATTCGATGCTGCAGAGCACTTTGAGATTTGGTGATTTAATGTGAAATGTGACGAGCACAAACGAAATGGACAGTGAAATGTCAATGGTTTAACAATAGAATAGACTAAAATGAATGTATTGTTGGTGTAGGATTTATTAAGGTAAAACTGGCCTCAACCCCGACGTATTATAACCTCTTTCTTTGTACAGTTTGTTCATACCTACTGCATACTTTATATGGAATATGTATTCTACCCTTAATCTTAGGTTACAATCACGCAGTTACATGAACGTGAGTCTATTACTTCTAATCATCAAAACACAGTACTACCCACACATTAAATTCTCAGTTTTCAGGTGGATAAAATCGGTATACATACTCAAATACGTTTCACCAACTCTAGGATAACACATTGTAGAATGGGTGAAGCATCTAGTTTTGTAGTGTAAATAATAATAATAATGTAATGTATACACGCAAACGTAGAGTAACCGATTTGAGGCGGCTCCCTCCAGAAGACCAAGAATTTAGTAAGGACGTCACCCGCTTGCCTATGAAAGAAGACTACCTAGACATTGATTAGTAAACAGTTTGAGTGTTGTTGTTTATTACCTCAGTTATTGTTTCAGCATCAGATACTCTAATGACGTCCACCTTTCTCTTTCGTTGTCTATAAGAGTTAACTCGTAGACAACAGAAAAAGATTCGCTTGAAAATCATCTCACAGCAAATACCCAGGATAGAAATCTCGATCAAACAGTCCGATGGATGGAATTTTCGTCATTAGATAAAGTTTTAACTATTCATTGGTGTTATCCACTTAAGCTACTGACTCCTCTTAGGGCAGAACCGTCCATCTGTTAGTATTTTTTAATCAAAACTACTACCAGGTTTCTCAAGCCTCTAGAATGTGGCTTGGCATAAGCAATCATCTCCTACTTTGCATACAGACGGTTCATCACGTCCCCTAACTACGGTAACCAGATTCAAAAGCGCTTTTGGCAGAACGATTGAGGAAATTGACGTGTTGGTTTTGAGCTATTCCGGATTAGGCTGTTGCGCACAATGATAGGTCTGGCCTTATGGTGAAATCTGGTCGATGAATAGAGTAAGTTCGGGGCAGTCGTGCCGCCTCTCCCATCGTCCTTGCCATGGTGCTCTGATTTCTCTGGTGTCTAGAGGCTTAACTTAGTTCAGACTCCAGCACGAGCGAGATTCACTAATCTAACGTGACTTGCGCAGTCTCCCGTACCATTGTAACCCGAAGATTTCTAGAGGTCGTGGGTGTGCGGTGTACACATCGCTTTGAAATTTACCAAAGAAAATCTTCTGAAGTAATGAAAGAAAAATGTAGTTCAAACGTCTAAGTCAATTTGAAAATTAGAAACATAGGAATTGAAAAAACTTACAAAAACGGATAAATAGCTGGGAAGCTAAGTGGTTATAGTGCCCTTAAAATCAAAAGTTCACCGGTTTGATTCTCAGAAAAGTTTTGTTTGGTTCAAAACTGGACCGAGCTGTTGGACATTGATTCCTTAAAGTACGTATCCTAGTGTATCAGTGGCGTATAAATGTAATCAAATGTTTTCCAATTAATCATACCAACAATCTACCATATCGATGTAATTGTTAATATGATTTTCGCTGTGGCATTCACGGTATACACATGAAATTTCTTCAATAGGCTTTAACCATTAAACCAACGAATTCAACCTAAAACTAACTGTTTCGAAACAGGTGTTTAGTAAATAACTTGAAAGGCGTTCCCCAGGGTTCAACACTTGGTCCTTTCCTCTTTACCATTTACACTAACGATATAAACTCAGTACTCACAAACTAGCTGTCAATTACAGTGTTAATGTCAGTAAACTAGTCAGTTCTTTGTCATTCACCTTCCTGTCACCTAGTTGTGCTAGCAACTTTCCAAGCGTATCTCAGCATCAGCACCCACGCCCAACATGTAACCATGCTGACTAGCCAGTAGCCACAAGCATGGGCCGAGGGCTCATTTGTGCAGGCCATCGATAATATCTCTTTTCGTTGAGAGAAATTTCCTCATTAGGCAAATGAAACTAGTTATCAATGTCATTTTGGGAATTACGGCGTTCAATGTGTTGATTAATACAGATTGCTACTTATAAACAAGCTTGAATTGAATAGAAATAAAAAAACGGAATTGCACTCGAATGATTTATTTACATTTTGTTACAAAGAGAACAACAAAATAAAGCTTCCAACCTATCCTTGTTTTGATTCTACAAAAAACAAATCTTTCGAACAAAACTCATGTTCTGCTAGTGTCGTGTTTATATATGCAACATCATGTCAACATAACAGTATGTGGAACAGATTACATATCAACATATCACGTAGCTCACTATTCACCAATTGGACTTGGTCTTGATTCCACTATTGACTTTTGGGTACTAGGGTAGACGTCCAACCTATGTGGACAAGCTGTGTACAATTTTGTATTCATATTGTACATGGTTGAATAAGTCTCTGGACAGAGGAGCTACTGCAAAATATATTTTACGCCACACTACATTATTTTGACGAACTTCCCACGCAAGGATTTAGTCCAGAAAACAGCTGTTTGCCGCCAGCTTATTCAAATGGGGTTTCATTGCGTACTACTGTGCTGCAATGAGTTTTGCCGGACACCAATCAGCTGATTATACTGTATTTAGGTGGCAGTGAGTGGTTATAAACAAAAACATAACCTCTCTTAGAGGTTATGACTAGTGATTTTTAGTCCTTTAGTTGGTGGAAATATATAAGGATTTGTACGGATTTAGTAGTATGGCGTAAACTATCGTACGTAACTCGTCCAAAATGTGTGTACCGGACTCGTATGGTAATCCCGTACTCGACTTCGTCTCGCACGGGAACGACCACACTCGTCCGGTAAACACTTATTTTCAGGACTAGTAACGTAATATACTATTACCTTGTATTTGATAGCAAATAAGTTGATTTAACATCAAATATGCTATGGCTTATGATACATATATTTTTTTAACTTTTTAGGTTAACAAGTTTCCGTATTCTATAAAAATCAGTGACTGACAGCATCACACTACGAGGGTGACTCAATTCAACTTACTATGTGAACTAGCTACATGGCAATGGGGTGTAAACTTGTTATAGATACTACAAACTAACACTAACTCGCCTGATAAAATGTATGTTCAGCTAAGTTTGCAACATGTCAAAATCGCAGTACGAGGAGAAGACGACCCATCAACAAGTGACGTAGTATCCATAGTCAGGAGGGATGTTCTTAGAGTAAAACCAAACAAAAAACCCCTCTTTGTTTGGATAATTCCATATTATTTCTTTGTGAATAATTATTCTGTTATCTTCAATACCACTAGTTTTGTTTTCAAAGAAATAAGGAATACAGAATTATATTAAACTCATGATCATCTGACTCTGTGCTAACAAAGCACAAACCTCCTGGGCTAAGTCTAGGCCCTGCAGCAAGACCCGTTATCCAGAGAGCGGTTCGGATACAAGAGTTATCCATTGTTGTACAAGGTCGCTCCCAAGGCCGCACTTTCGCAACCCGACTGTTAATTGTGGTTATTGATCACGGCTTTCCGGGGAAATCCATTTGTCCCTTTCAATTGGCACCACTGCGTCGATGGGCTCGGCAGGATGTGATGGGACAATTGTGGGTAGGTTGGCGACACTGAGGATATTTAGTAATGAAAGTACAATACCTACTAAAAGTAGGCACGCGAATGGATAAATTGAAAATAAATGTTATAAGATTGATGTATCAAGTTATCTGAATTATATAAATAGTATACAAGATACAAGAACAAAGATTTGTTGGTGATTTACATCAACTAATCTGGCTTCAAAGGTATATGTAATAAATTCGATGTATGAGTACCAAAAATCAAATTTCCACTTACAACGATCTTTTATACTGTTTGGTGCACTGTAAAGGAAGGCTATAACGATGCTTTTATTTCTTTGTATATCTTTTCTAGAGCCGTTTATATGTACTGTACTAATCTTCTTGATCAATATGATATCCAATGTTTATAGCATCTTTCCACATTATTTTTTTAATGTTGTGTGTCTTAAGGAAATTGGCTTTTACATTTTTTTGTATGGGTAACATCCTAAACCTTGTATATTTACCTACTAACGTTGACTTTGGCTAGATATTATACAAAAAGTTAAAAGCCCAATGAAAATGGCATCTGGTTGTAGAATTAACTCAAGCTGGGATTGAACCAACAACATTTACATTTAAGTTTGATTTTCTGATCCATTATTAGAAGTTTGCGCCAAGCCACCTTTGCCACAATAAATCTACATCATACACTTACATTGATTGACCTTTGGTCTCAAACAAATATATAAGATTGCGAACATTTCACAAACGCACTGACAAAACCAATCATTTTGTAATCCTCATATCTATTGCGTGTACGAGTTACCAAGTAATTAAACCCACTATATTTCAAATCCACCAATTTCACATTACACCTAAACGAAACGGTGATTACAATACAACTGTGAATGTTAAAAGTAATAAGTGTTGAAACATCGTATTGAGTTGTGAGGTTCAATTGTGGCAACAGTTTAAGGCGTGAAGCAGGAAAGTGGTCACATCTGTATGATGCAATGGTAAAGTGACAACTACAACTGGTTTTCAAAGATTGCAGTTGGAGGTTGGAGTATTTCGGACGCGGAAGAGGTGGTTCCCTCCCACACGGTGTTGCGAGACATGTTGTCATGACATGTTGTCATGTTGTCATGCAGCATGTTGCCCCACACCGCGGCCACAATCGGTTTGTCTGGTGCATGAGTGGTTTCCTGTGTCGCAAAATGTCACCAAACACAAAATATTGCACGAGCAGAATTGTCAATGATTTTATGTAGACTGTACAAACACATAGTGCAAAAGCTGGAAATAAATTTAATAGATTTTTTTTAGATTATTGGAATATTTTTAAAATTTTTGTGAAGACACACCCCACGTTTTATTACTATTTATCGGTTGTCCTTATGTTAGAAACCCAATGGAAACGCTCAGATTTCAGAACCAACCCTTGGATTGAATTAAGCTAGAAATGTTCTTATTTGAAGGTGACAACTGTAAACACTCGGGTACTTAATATAATAGTACCGGGAGACCGAGATTTGATCGGATTCAATAAAAACGTTTATTAAATTAGTTAGTTGTTGAATCGGAACTTTTGCAAATCTTCTCATTGCCTAGTAGCATTTAGATAATAATTTACAATTTAGATAATGCTCACCTTTCCAGTTTCAGCATTAAGAGTCTTCCGTAGTGGAAGCCATGTTGGATTTCTTCCCCATAAGAACAATGTTAAACATTACATCATTTGTGGACACGTAACGGCGTTATTTGTTAAGATATAGCTTTGAAATTTATAATTTGTATTTTTAACATAATAGACTCGTGACTGAGGTTTTTGAATTTCGAAAATCCATTTTCATTGCCTTTCAATAATTAGCTTAATTTTAAGCTAATTAATAATCAATTATTCATTATAAAAATTAAAAATTGTGCAATAAAAACGTCAATCTCTAGAGGACCGCAATTCCTTAAATTTAACTCCTTATCCATAATTATATGACAATTTGCTGATGAGATATTTGGACCCAAAGTTAACATTGTTCTTATGGGGAAGAAATCCAACATGGCTTCCACTACGGAAGACTCTTAAGTGTAGCAAGGATAGAACGGTATTTCAAATTTCCGAATATTGTCCGCTTTCAATGTGGCTGCATAATGCTTATTCAAGAAAATATCTCTCCACCGACATGGCGACATTATAGGTTTGGGAATTTCAGACTTCACTGCTCTGACGTTCTGCCTAACCTACATCAGCGATTCGTCGACGCCCCTGCGCTCAAGATGATCATATTGCTCGGCCGTAAGATATGAAATTATTTCACCACTTTAATTCTTTGATGCGCGACTTGGCCAGGGTTCTGAGACATCTGGTGAGATGTATGAGCTGGTTGGATGTGGTTCGGTTGTAGACGAAGTGGATACATTTTTTTCTCGATGATCGATTGTAGCTTCTCTTTCTTTTAAATTCTAAATATTTTTGCTTCGGAGGTCTTCTGTGTTTAATTTTTAATCTTGAAATTAACTTTAAAAACATTTAATATTAATATGTACCTAATGAATTAACTAAATACAACTATTCTTTAAAATGTTTAGTCAAAACCTTTGACTATTAATGGTCCAAACTAACCAATGCAGTTGTTTTTGTTTACATGTCAAATCAAATTATGACATTAAAACTAACCTGTAACAGCTGTTTTTATTAACTACCATTACAAAAAGTAGTTGCCGATAACATGGGTACTTTCAAGGGCTGTAGTACAGGAACATGATTTTTCCCATTACTGAGACCAACTCCAATCGATTTCTCGTGGCCAAATACCCCATGCTCAACACAAAAATCTAAAATCCTCGAACGAAAATAAGTTTGCCCGTACACGCGCTTGTTTTAGAGGATCTCTATGTCGTTAGGCTGTTAATGTTTAACTAATGTTTATGTTTAAAATGTTTTCCAAGTGTACTTACAACCCGCTTTTCAATCATTGGTTATTCTTCTCCTAATGTACACATCATATTGTCTTATTTAATAATAAATTAGTTAGATATATTTGTTGTGTGTTTGTACAAGAATCAGCACTATTGTAATTTTTGTCGTAACACGTCTGAGCTATTATTGTGATTGGTGCACTGCAAATGCCGATTGCTACTGATGTCAACATTTAAATGTAAAGTGATGAAGGTGTATTGCAAGTGCAGGAAGCTCAGCTGTGTGAGTGAGAGAGAGAAAGGGTGGGAGGTACAGAGTGAGAGACTGTCAGGTCAAGGCTTCATACGCTTACACTTGAGGTGTTCTTTACTCTCACTGTCTAATGTAATGAGTCAATCAAGTCCCACTTAGTAAGTCAACAGCCATTGCAGGTAAAATATTCAGTATTACACATAAAAATTAACAAAACAAAGGGTCAGTAGTTAAGTGGTCAATTAATCTGAACTTTCTAGTTAGATCGTGTAAAACATTTGTTTTAAGTTATCTAATGCTTCCTGTGGATTCTATAAATAAGCAAAAAATTACGCATTAGTAGAGAAATATGTTAAATCATATACTATAGCAATTCCCGTTGTATAGAAAGATGATCTAACCATAAGGAAACGTAATTAATGCATTCTTTGATTCCATTCCATTTAGCTTGGCTCTTAATAGACGTATTATATTTTAAATAGTAAGCTATGTAGTAAAATTTGGAAATCTAAGAAGCAACTCACTATGGTTATATTAAATGGTAAGCGAGATACAATTATAAAATGGGAGAAACTTCTTGAGATACCTCTATAAAAAATACACTGGTATTTAGCAAGTAAAAATTTGTCAATTGTAAATAATAATGTTACTTTTGTGCTTTAAACAGCAAGAAAAAAGTACAGTAATTTCAAATTAAAGCGTATTATAACTTTAAACACTATAAACTGTTGTGTTCCATCACGCATGTTAACAAGAAATTGCAGTCAATAGTATAAAATCAATGGTAATCTTGGTCTAACGATAAAGTATGGAACGTTTTCTTATAAAAAACGCAAACATGTTTGCGTAGAAAACCTCGAATTAAATAACTTTCAAATTAAAAGTTGAGGATAAATGGGACCGTACCATCAAACTATTGAATTTAGGACAATAAATCTGTTTTGATCGTGAAGATTGTTTCCTCATTCGAAACTAATAACCTCATCCTTTCAGGCTTTCAATTACGTCAAGGTATTTTATGGCGATGAACACCGAAACATCTAAACATCATAATCTACAATTAGGGTCCGACCATGGCGAGGCCCTTGGGACTCCACGACAATGACGAGTCAATGCCACCTGTAGTCATCCGTCATAACGTCGACGTCGTGGATTTGAGACAGGAAGTGGAAGTTTCACATCGGAGGGAATTTACCACGGAGAGAGTACAAGGATTCAAGGGAATAGAGTAGCAGAAGCTAAATTTTAGTATGAGATAAGAAGAGGAAGATTGTATGAAATTATCAGAATTCGAACAGAAGAACTCCGAAATCTCTATTTAGAAGGTCATGTCAAGTGAGGAATCATCTGACTTATTATTTGGCTTGGTAAATGAAACGTAAATAGACATCCAATTGTGCAACCTTGGACGACCATAACATCAACATCACTCTCCAATCATTATGCCACACAGAGCAGGGAATTCCCTTGTCTTTGGCCATACTTAACCATTCACGGAGGTTGCCCAATTAGATTGATACAGTTGCACCACGGCGCGTGGCTATTTTCTATAACTATGCCTGACCCTTGGCGTGGCTAAGCACGGTTATTTCGCGACAGCTGTAGCCGAGGTCGGTCGCTAAGGTTGGGTTGTCAAGTGTGTTGGTGAGGCAATGGTCAACACGCGACCTAGGACCTAGCTTTGTCAGGGTCTGGTGACCGCTGGACGCTGCACTAATGCTACGTCTAGCAAGGTCAAATTGGTGGGTCATTAGACGTTTGTGATAGGATTTTGATATACCTGTATCCGTTGGAACCACAAATGTTTTCATGGGAATGGTCCAAACTCCTCGAATTTATGCGGATATGTCAAGGATCGAATCTACCCCTTTTGCACATCTTGTAAGTTAAAATTGGTAAGCTATCGACGTTTGTGATAGGTTTTTGATATAGGTTTTATTAGTGTCTATGCTAGCGGAATTTCGTATTGAAGAATCTTAGCTAGACGTTTTTAAGGGAAAGTGGCCCAAATCCCTAAAATCCTTGTAGATAAGCCGGGAATCTGATGACCGCTGGACCAATGGTGTATGTCTGGTTTGATCAAAATTAGTAGCTTTTTTGGTAGTATCTATGCTAGTGGCATTTTTTGTAGACAGACGCTTTAAAGGGAAAGTGGTCAAAATCCCTAAACTATTTTTGGGTATATCAGGATCAAAAGTTCGCCGGTTCGATTCTGAGAAAAGTGTCTAGTTTTTTGAATTTCAAATCTGTACCCGATTGCCCTTAATTATCGGACTTTCAAAAGCTGGCCTCAGTCAGTAACAAAGCTACACAAGGCATCACACTCCCCTCTACACTCATCCTTCAATCATATTTGGGTAAAAATAAGCTCATATGTGGCGTCCTCATCTCAATTGAATATGAATTTCTAATGTCCGATGGACTAGTTTTTTCTGCTATTGTCTACACCAGTGGCAATACTATCAAATAATTACAGACGCTCTTAAAGGAAAGTCGAGAATCGAATCTGCCAAAAAGTCTCTTTCGCACCGTAGTCCGAGAGGCTAACCATGAGACCAGCAACACTCCTCTTCATTTTTTTGTGATAGGGAGAGTGATAACTGTTGGTAGAACTGTAGAGGTACACATCTTATGCTCATGTTAAAACAGTTGTCAGTTTTACGATACATTATACGTACGCTACTGTAGTTGAATCAAGCCACAGACAGAGTGCGCTCCTGTCAAATACTAAGTTATGTGCCCCAACTTTTTAACCATCCCAAACTGAAAAGACATCTTGTTTGAAACTAAAGCATCTTTGATGTTCCTCGCGCTATCATCTTAACAAAACTAAGAGAGGAAAAAGAACTCTGACAGTAGGTCTCTCTTTGAGTGACTGCTGATGAACCGTAGAACATGTCCGGCATAAATTATACAACATTTGAAATAGGTACCACAAGGCTATACTGAAGTAAATAACATTTACTAACTAATTTATTATCTGTTACTTTTATACTATTGTAAAATTGAAGTACAATATTTCCAGTAGATGAGAGGAAATCGGCCAAAACCTGTCAACTCATGTTTTAATCAGCAAAATCGCCCAGGAAATAGAACCGGTTTAACCATAAGAAACTGGTAATAGCTACTCAGGTAGACTTTCAATTTTTATGCGATCGATCTATTGAACAAGCAATATCCACTCTGCCACTATTCATTACACGTTATACTGTAATACGGTTTTAATTTAAACGTAGCTGCTTTACGAACATTTCAACAGCAAATATCCAGTATATTACAACACAAATAAAACCCCTCACTGTGAAAATGGAAACACTGATACAATTAGTAACTACGCGTTATCATTTCTAATTTGCACAATCACCACGGAATTTCCGTTGATATTTTAGAAAGGTATCTAAACAAGCATTTCTTACCAGCCAAACAGTTATTTCAACATGCTACCATTATTGGAAGACCGGTTGGTTGGTCATTGTACAATGTACAGCGTGTTGAACGTGTTGTGCCGTGTTGTTGCGGCGTGTAGGCCGTGTTGTGGAGTGAACACGAGACCTCACAACACGTGGCCGGCCACACCCAAGAGTCCTTGGCAACGCCGCAGTTGAAAACGTGCGATTCCGATCCGCTTCCAGGGCGTGCCAGTGCAAAAATGCGCGAAGGTAGATGAAATAGGGAGTTTCGTAAAACACCTACAGCTCTCAACACCTCAGTGAGGATAGTGTTGGGTCCAGCGGAAAAAATATGTAGTGTGTGGGTTGTAGAGTTTATATTTGGCTTGCGAAAATAGTCCAAGGAGATTCACGATAGTGATAGGCGTAGTTCAAACCAGGGTGATAGCCTATTGTAATCAATTACAATACATTAATTCGTTAAATACGCAGTTTGGAGCTGCGTATTTTAAGCTGCATACATACATGTTGAAGCCAGAATGGAGTGAGATGGACTGACCAGGTTTGCGATCAACTTTTCCTTTAGTCATGATCGATTGAAATCCAATCATCAAGGACGGGACAAAACTTTAGAAACAGCTGATCTCAAGTCAGTAACAAAGCCACACAAAGCACCACACTCCATTCTACACTCATCCTTCACTCATATTTGGGTTAAAATGCGCACTTAGGGTGCGTCAACATCTTAATTGAAATGTAATTGATAATGATAATGATAAAAGGTGGTGCCCAGTTTCCTACTATCACGACTCCTTAGGATCGAACCGGTGACTTCTGGTTATTTTGTTCTTGAACCGTTGGGAGGCAAAAGACCTCTGCACAACGTCCTCTGATATGATTTTTAATTCTTGTCTCTTCCCCGCTGGCCTGGGGTTTAGATGCTTTAAGATCCTTACTCTCTCTCTCTCTCTCTCTCTCTCTCTCTCTCTCTCTCTCTCTCTCTCTCTCTCTCTCTATCTCTCTCTGGTTTCGTTCATAATCTATTTCTACCGAATAATACATATTTATTTAACATCGTTAAGGATCATTCTTCTTATTTGCATTCACCAACAAGAACATACACCAAAAGAATGTTGCACAATATGTATATGTAAGATTGGATAAAAATGACAGATAGATAGCTTGTTAAAACTAACGTGAGCCTATATCAAAACAATCGAGTCAGATCAAACCAATAAAACAGCCGAAACTTTACGAAATGCTCTGAATGACTTCGCAGCCTCTGGTGTTGCAGAATAGATCGTAAAAAGGGACCTTTCAACGGCAATAATTGTCCGATAGTGTTGAACTATGGCGGCTATCTGTGCCATGAAATCGGTCGTTGGTTGACAGCGCTCGAGTCTAGTCAGCAAGTGAACCGATTTGCTCGGTCACCCATTGTATGGCCAGACTAGGGCAATTTTTTCAGAGGATTGTCCAACATTCAATGATTGTGTACAATGACCAAAAAACTTCCTCGTAAACTATATGGCCCCATGTCTTTGCTGCACATAGATAAGTGGTTAGTTTTTAAATAGGGGAGGGTTGTATATAAGACTTATTGTAATTTATTTGGAAGAATTCGCCTTTTGTTTGATAGGCGTAGATTATAGGAAACTTGAAATCAATTGAACCAATTGTTTGTTGGTGCAATACTGGTATTTCTTATTGGGAAACAAACAAAACTCCAACAAAACGTCAAGCCTCGAAACTGAACTTAATATATTTGATGGACTAATCTTGTCTCTGTTTTTCCAATGTGAGGGCTTCGAAGCTGTGTTATGTTAAACTGTAATTTCTACAAAGATGGATTTGGACCACCAGGAACAAAGGAGTAAAATGCTGTCCATAGTAGAGACTAGATGGTTCTCTTTTGTGTTTGCTGCAACTCTTCCGAGAGCTATCCCTTGACAACTTTTGAGAACCAACTACTTCCTCCAGCTCGAAGTTTAAAGTATTTAAAAGAAGAATGGTTTACTACCAACCATAAAGGGTTCTTGTTAAAAATCGAGTGTGCTAACTCGCTCTCCTGATTGCGTAAAAAAACATCGACAAACGTGATGACAGAACGGCCTTGAAATATCTACTCCTTCAAAGGAACCTGTCGGTGGCCCAGACCTGAGGAACGGAAGAAGTGGAATGCTATGCCATACAGTTGTGCTCAACCGCCTTGAAATATTTGAAAACAATTAATACTTTTCTCTAAGTCAAACATTCAAAGTGTCCCAACAATATTTTTAGTACGAACCCCGTTTCATCCTCGTAACAGCTCACTATGCTAACTAGGTCGGTTGCATCAAAAGTTCGATAAACGAGATGAGTGAATGGCTTTCAAATTCGTACTCCTTCAAAGGAAGCTGTCGGTGGCCATGACATAGGGAACGGGGGAATAGGTACACCGACCAGACAAGGAACGGGGGAACAGTGGAACGCCAGACAGAGGGAACGGTTGAGAGTGAAAGTGGCTAGAGGTCAATGCAGTTGCTACACTCTTGTCTCAACCTTCTTGTGAGAAACAAACAGTAGAGTCGGTGGGACGTAGACGTAGACGTGAGACGTGAGACGTCGTGAATGTCATGTCTGAGGATGTTCTTTCACGATTGTGTAGTGTTCGCACGACCAGCTGATTTTATTGTTCAAGTACTGAGCGATATTACACGGAGTTCGTGAAAATGCAGCTTGGGTGTGCAAATACCCAAATGGTTACGAACTGTCACTTAATACCTTCCCTCAGGCAGTTACGGACTTTGTGGACATTTTCAAAGCTGAATGGGTGCGAAGTTAGGGTGAAATGGATTGCATGTTTTGTGTAGCTTCGCTGCTAACTCAGACCACAGATTGAAGAATAGACAGTCTACGCAGTAGACAATCTACTCTTTAATACGTGCTAAGGCTAGATGCTTCTTTAGTCAGGACCATTATTCAAATCTCAATTTGTTGACTCAAGCTGACTTGACAAAGGTAACACTTTTGACATACTAAGGCATGATCAAGATCAACAGACAGTGAGCGAATAAGTTATAAGGGGGAAACAATAATTATTATGTTTTTTTTTGCTCGTATCCAAGAGAAGCACACATTTATAAATACTAGAAGTCGTCCAGTGGTCGAAAACTCGACCCAAAATACGTAATGTGCAGACTTCTCTATTTTCACCTCACGCTGTAAATAAAACATGTGACTGGAATTTCTTCAATTTGATTTGATTTTCTGTTTGTATTTCGATGTTATTTCGTAACCAACATAGCAACCCATAAGAACAATATAATTTGTTTTTATTTTAAACTAATTTTGATGCTTATTTTTTAGCGTTTTTTTAATTTATAAAGGGATTCTGCACATCTTCAAGAATATATCTTTCTTAACAGTATGCGTGGATTTTCCCAGCGATGCACACGAACTGAGAAAAAAGGTTTTAAAGAAACATGCTTACCTATTAATATATGGATTGCAATATAAAACATAAAATTGTACTATTTGTGTATGTTAGATGAGGTTTCGGTCATGCATTCAAAAGTTTGTGATATTTATTAGAGAAGTCTTGTTATAAAGAAATTTGCATGCAGAATCATTACATGGCTGAGACGTCTGAAAGGCCAAATGGAAATAATTTCTTTGAAAATATATTTAATGTGTACAATTCAATAAATTATTACACCCTCAACAAAAAAATCTAAAAATGTTATCCCTGATATTAAGTCATAGAACGAACACGTGGATGTCCACACATATTTCGTAAGATTCCCCATCGGTGTCTAGTACCTTGTTATTATAGAGGCTTTAGTTTACATATTACCCAATAAACTGGCCATTACAGGTCCACTTTATAACATCATCCACGCTTCAATAGAGTTGTTATAACATTCTTGATTCCGGTTTGAGCAATTAGTGTTACGAAAGAAGACGTGTTCAACAATACGGATTAATTTAGTGAGATAATGTCTTACTAGACCTGACTATCTAGTGTAAAAGGAATTTGAGTTCTAGTTTAGTCACATTATAATGAAAGTTAAGATATGATAACTGATTCTTTGTTCTTGGATTTGTTAAAATATATATAAACTGAGATGGAGGGCGTAATTAGACTTTCTTGCTACCCTATGGATTGTTAGTCGCAGAAATGAACAATACTAAAAAGTTTTGTTTTGTGAAATAGTTTGCTTATGCAATGTGCAGTATGACGAAAAATGCAGTTATCTCACGGGTTAAAAGTTTAATTTTAGTTGCACTCATTTCCAATCCCGGTTAAGTTAAGTTTTTCCTGTAAACAGCACCTTGTGATGGAACATACTATTTTAAGCTATTTAGAGGCAAAATAACTCATTGATGCGATTGTTTTGACATTATCTTTAAGCGACTCTAATATAAAACGACATCCTGTAACTTTAACAAATTTAAACCTTTAGGTTTACATGAATGCTGAGATTATAACACGGTTAGGATGCTTGCCTTGCCCAAGACTCAAAACGAATTATGTTAAAAATGGAAGATCTCTCTGAACAATTAAGTCAGGTTGGTTAACCCTGTGAAAGGATAATAAATGAAACTCCTAATATGTATACTCGACGATGATTACCGAGTATAGTTTTACCGAGAGAAGGTTATTTCCATTTTAGTACAAGACTCAGAGGACTTCAAAACTAGTTTGTAACTGAGCACAATTTACGTTGTTTACAACCATCTATCTTTGGAAACAGACTTCTCTCTGAGAATCATAAAAGTGATCAAGTCGGCATTTCTTGATTCATGAATCATAGTCGTAGAGCTTTAATCCCTTAAACTTTTAAAATTGCCATAAATATAAAATTTTTTCTCTCGTTTTGAAAGGAGCGTAACCTAACAACATAGGAAGAGGGGTGAATCTCAACATCTATAAAAGTCTTTTTGATGATAGGATTTTTAGAACAATTACATTTCCAAAGTTAGCATGTAAATTATATTCAGAGAGCTTGAACATAATCCTAAACTGCAAGAATATTTAGATGTTTCCAATTATAATTTAAGCAAATTGCTACTTAAGGTTACATTATATGCAGATTTTCGATGTCCTTATTGTAGTTCATTTATTTTTAATCTGAGGAAATAAGTGATACGAAAATAACACAATCTTTACGACAAAACAGTAGAATACTTAATAACATCTCTGTTTTCGTTATTTCGGGGGCTAAATTATAATGATAAACAATAAATACAAATTCCAATAGTAGGCTAAATTAGTTATCTTAAAGTTGTTCAGCATGACGAAAAGTTTATCAGTCGGTTCGAAATTGCCTTTTAAACCTTGACTCGTTTTTCAACCTCGGTTTCGTGTTGGTTTTAAACTTTGAGTGTAAAACAGCAAGTTAATGTCATAAAATTCAATAGATATTATGCTGTAATCAATTATGTTATCTACGTTTCACAGTAAAAGTCAGTCACTAAACAAGATATTAAGAGTATTGTCAATTACATTAATCAATTATACAGGTTAACTAAAATATAATATAATCTAAATAATAATCCACAATAATTACAATGCTGCGAGGAACTATGTAACTTAAAGGTCAAGATTAGAAAATTTAGCTTGGAAAGAGTAACTCTGGGCCATAGTAATTGAATATACCATTTCCCAATACAAGAGAAAATAATTGCGAGTCGCCAGAATCATCTGATTTGGTATCGCAAAAGTTTCCACTTGTAACCAGTTCACAATCGCTGGTTGTTGACCAGCACTCGGTTGAATCGTTCATTTCGGTAATGAATACTCGGACCTGGTAACCCCTTTATTATCAGATGTGTAATCAATGATCTGTCTGGTCTGTAATGTAGTAGAGAGTGGTTGTTACAGGTTACAGTAGCAACGCCAACACCAGCATGATCGCGCGCCACCTGTCCTACCCACCACTCGAGTCTCCGCGAGGAGATATTCTGAGACGTGAGGAATATGTATCTTTTTCAATTGGTAAAGGTTTTGTACTAAAACTAAAATCCTACTAACATTGTTTTTTTAGGGGAACACACGTTGACAGTGTCTCATGGACTATTAAACGTAAATACTTATGAAATAATTACATTTAACTACTCAGTATCGGCACATTAATGTTCACAAACGAAAATTCTAATGACCACAAATCATTTAAGACCATCGACAAATTTTACTTATGTTTTAAGTAGCATTAACACATTTGTGATCAGTTAGTTCTCTACTTTACTACTTATCTAGTAAAGTATATAGGCCTACTTATCAAGTTTTGACTTGATGTTGTAAAAATCTTGAATAATTTAAGCTGGACTGGACAAGTTTCAATTCTATTACTATAAAAAGCTAAAACTGCGATTCATAGGGCTTAATTTGTTTGATTGAGACAAACAATTTACTATAACCTCACAATTGTCTGGAATTATTTAAAGCAGATTTGTTTTATTCTTTTTATTCAGTTAGTGATTTTCAACCACTACATGATACAAGTCGACCTTGACAAGTCAGTATTTTTTTTTTTTTTTCTATGCCAGTGGCATTTCACAAGAGAAGTTACGAGAGATCAAAGTTTAGTGGATGTGCCGGGGATTGAACCCGTCCCTCCCGCACCGAAGTCCGAGGGGAATGTTGCTGAAAGTCAACAGTCCCGGAAGATCAAATAATTTATACCTGTGCCGCTAGGTCAAAAACTACAATGTTTGCAGTGTCTGTAGATCAAAATTCCCAGTAAGTCAAATAGTACAGTCCGAGCTAAAAACGTGGTCTATGATAAAGCAATTGACTTATTGGGAATTTGACCTAATGCAACAGCAGTTTAAACGAAATACGGTAAAATACAAGTTCAGTTTCGCTGAGTCAAAAGTGCCGGAAGATCAAAAGCAATAAAAGTGAACGTCGATGCAGTATAAAGTAGGCCTCCTGCAACGCTTACTACACCAACAAAACTCGCTTTTAGTTACTTCGTGTTTTGTCATAATTAGAATAAAGCTAAAATTATCATATTTGGTACATAGCTTATCGATTAATGCTTCTTGCCAGCTTCTTGGTCAACACTGTAAATAGGTATAGTTTATGTAATAAAAAGCCTTTCGTCAAAATTTGTGGCATGAAATACACGCAAGGGCGATTTGAAAATTTCTGGTTATTATATACGTTTGTAAAAGGAGATCCATTTAATTTTAGAACTATTTTATGAGTTATAATGTAGTCTACACATAAACTGTGTAAACGTATTACGCCTCGGAAGGGTTGAAACCTGTCTAAACTATCATATATATTATTAAAACGTATATTATTAAAACGTATTATTAAAAACGTAAAACGTTTTTCACATTTTGAATCAACCAGTCGACGGATTTTCATTATTTTTGTGTTGAAAGAAAGATAATTTTGAGAACCAGGGAATGTCAAAGCCATAATTATAATTAAGGGTACCAGTTTTTTAGAAATTAAGTTTTAATTTTTTAAAAGTCTAGCAGCCGACGCTAACCTTCTAAGCTAGCTTTTAGTTCAATATAATTTGCTTAACATAACAGCTGTAAACATTCAGCATATGTGACACAAATTTAAAGACATATTTAGAGTTGACTTATTTATACTATGTGTAATGCTGACCATTGATACATTCAATTCTTAGGTATGAGGATGGCAGATTAATTAAATATGCATAGTAAACTAGTAGGATGTTCAAATTAATTTTTAAAGGAATCTTTGTAATCATTGATTTGTTTTAGTCCCATATAATTTGTTTTAACCAACAGCTGGTTGAATGTAATATTGTTCTATATAACTATTAGGTTTTTGGTGAATATTCCATATAGGGAATAAGCTACTAAACACCTGGACCCGGGACCGATTTAATTTTTAGTTTTGAGGTCCCTAGAGGCCAAAAACACCATCCGTTCAAATTCATATATACAGGGTGATCGACTCAAGGAGGCCACCATTGGGAAATCGGAAACGGTAAGAATTAGAGAAACCTTTAAATGGGGGACATTCCTTTATTTTTTGTGGCAGTTAAAAATATGATTTTAGTTTTTTTATCATGTTTTCTGATAGAATATGCAATTTAAAAACTTTTTTATCCTTGACATTTTTTCGATAAACCCACTCGTTTAGGAGTACAGCCTATGGAAAAATGACTTCCGGTGTACATTTTACATCATGTAGCTCCTAAACGAGTAAGTTTAGAGCAAAATTGCAGAAAGTAAATTCGTCTTAGAATTGCATCTACATTCCTTAAAGACTATAAAATAAAAAGTTTTCCACTTTTCAAGTTTGCCGCCATTTTTAAAATAATATAATTCATATTTTTAATGAATTTTATGGTCTTTTTTGGAATGTGGATGCAATTTTAAGACTTTTTTACTCTTCGCATTTTTGCTATAAACTTACTTGTTTAGGAGTTACATGATGTAAAATGTACACCGGAAGTCATTTTTCCATAGGCTGTAACTCCTAAACGAGTGGGTTTATCGAAAAAATTTCAAGGATAAAAAAGTTTTTAAATTGCCTATTCTATCCGAAAACATGATAAAATATAGGGCGTTCCATAAGAAATCTCAAATTTGGCCGCCATTTTGGAAAATGGTGGCTGAGTAAAAAAAAGAAACTAAAATCATATTTTTAACTGCCACAAAAAATAAAGGAATGTCCCCCATTTTAAGTTTTCTCTAATTCTTACCGTTTCCGATATCCCAATGGTGGCCTCCTTGAGTTGATCACCTGTATAGCCTATATTTATTTATTTATATATTTTCCCCGGGGGGAACCCCAGGACCCCCCTCCTTTTTGGGGGGTATTCCATACCCCCCAGGCCCCCGGTGACCCCCCCAAAATATATGTCTAGGACCGCCCTTGTCTTCTTTACCTATAAAACACATGGGATACAGCCTTTCTTCACTGATCACGTAATGCGTGATTTTCTATAAAGTCTTGGAAAAATAAAAGGTAAAATAGATAGAATACAGGTGTACTGTATGTGGTTTACACACAATGATATAAGCAACGGTTCTTGCAATTTATTGCTTATTGTTTTTTAGAGTTGTTTTCGGACTTACTCTGTTTTCGGACTTACTCACACTCGTATAAGGTTGTCCACAGCTGTTAATTAATAGTCCATACAGTCAATTAATAGCAACAGAGGTCAAGTTTGGTATCAAGTTAAAGGTTTTATTCATAAAAATACATTGCCGCAAACCCAAACTCAAACGATGATGATGATGATAATCATGTTAATGATGTAGCTAAAACGTATCGTTTGAAATTAAACAGCTGAAAATAAGTGAAATAGAAAAGGTTTTTGTTAAATCCATCAAAGTAAGTACTAATGCACTTGTGATCCCTCCCCCTTCGGTTTCATGTATTCCTCTCAATCAGTTTATCTCAAGGGAGGATTAAACTATAATGATAATTAATGTTAAATCCTCCTAGGTTCAAACCTGAAACACCCAGATCGAAACTCACCTGTCGTTATTTTAACATCGCCATATTTTTTTACTATATTTTTCAAAAAAGAAAGATTGTATTGATTTACTTTGGATTTTAAAAATGTGAACGTTTTATTTTATTAAAGATTTATATGGTGATACGTAAATATTGTGGTGTAGTAAAGTATATTATATTGTAGTTAAGTGTTAAATTTTGAAATTTTAAGGTTAATAGAGATGAATCTTTTTTAATAAAAAAGGGTCTCTCCTACCTTAACATACATACCAAGTTTCATTGACATCGGTTGGAAAAGTGTAAAGATAAATATTTGTATGTAAAAAATACAAAATGGCGGATATCTGGTTAACGAAATGATTTTGGAAAAAATGTTACGGTATCCTGCATTTTCTGTTTATTTTGACCCAAGGAATTACTAGGTAAAATATCTCCCCGCTTATTTTTAACACCCTGTTTATGATGTATTATTATTAATATAAGTGAAAAGTGTAAGCTGGTAATACAGAAAGATGTTTTATAAATAATATGAATGAACTGGTGATTTGTATATACCTATTTTTCTTGTCCTTAGAAGTGTAAATTAAAAGTTCACTCAGCAGTCCCATCGTACGATGTAGTTCTTTCCATGCGTTGCGAAATGCTAAATTTGCCGTCCTCTTCAACCCAAGTTATCTATTGAACCACTGATTGTAAACATTTTAAAAAATATATATTTTACGCATCACACTTTTAGCTACAACTTTGCCACAGACAAAACCTCTCTAACCCAAAAACAAAAAAAATCTCGCATGCTAACTTTTTCATGTTAGAAATCACGATTTAAAACTATTTCACCATACATTTTTCAATTTTTATTAATTAGATCGGTAAATAGTTTAAAGTTCCAACAAAATAGTCATCGAGTAGGACTAACCAAGAAGCTCTGTGCCAAATTTCAAAATTTTAGCACAACTTTAAGTACACCAAAACACGAAATTATTGAAGTCATGCGTCGAGAGGACTATCGTTGTTTTTAACAGATTATACTTTTGACCTTCCGGCACTGTTGACTCAGCGAAACTGAACTTATATTTTATCTTATTTCGTTATATTAAAACTGCTGTTGCATTAGGTCAAATTCCCAATAAGTCAATTGCTTTAACATAGACTACGTTTTTAGCCCGGACTGTACTATTTGACTTACTGGGATTTTTGATCTACAGACACTGCAAACATTGTAGTTTTTGACCTAGCGGCACAGGTATAAATTATTTGACCTTCCGGGACTGTTGACTTTCTGCAACGCGTCCAGTCCGAGACGCTAACCACTAGGCTAGCAACACAACCAAAAACTATTATTATTATTAAAGTATTATTATTGGGTTATACTTTAAACGACATCTCCTCAATTGTTTCTGTCGTCACGACCAGAAATGGTTTATTTCTGTCGTGGGAGAATTTAACAAAACATGTTTAAAATAATTCAAAGAACCAAATGCCCATGTAGATGTAAATTTACTTAACAAATAAAAGATTTGATTTATTAAAGGCTATGAAAGGGTAAGTTTGGAACCATAATGTCTGTACATACCTGAGCAGCAGAAGAGTGTAGCTGTATTACAGGTACAAAGTTCCACTGATAACTCGGAGAACTATTTCACGTGGTGGTTAGTAGGATCAACATATTGTCTCTGGCATCCGGTTCTGCAAAAAATTAAAAAAAAACTTAAATAGGTAAAATACAACAGTAAAGAAGGAAATATTAATTTTGATATCTACAAGTAGACTTTGTTATTTTATGAATTTTAAATACATTGTCAGTTAACTGTCTAATTCTGTTTTTATAAAATGTCGGCCTTAAACAGATAACATTAAACTATTATTGATTCAATTGATGTATAATTGAATGACAACTCTGGTCTAGAATAGACCCCACTTAGAATCAGACAATCAACCACCAAACTTGACGGTGGGCACTAAAACACTTTTTGTTTCCAACTATACCAATTAGAAAAATAGTTATCTATAAATAATCATAAAAAATCCACTTGATGAGGTACCAAACTAAATCAACCCAGAGTTTCCTTTAATTCCATTGCATAACCAAGAGAATAAATAATACAAGCACGGTGTGTTAAATTCGTCCCTGAAAATGACTTGGCACATAACTAACCACTTCCACACATTGCCTTGCCAACAGTTTTACAGTTATTACTTCCAGGTACCGGGAAGATAATGAATATCGAGTAAAGGTTTCCCGTTATTTGGCGATGATATCCTTCAACAATGGTCCAGTCCCACGAGGAAGTGTTCAGATTAGATGTTTGCACGCAATTCTAATCAGTAGGACTTTCCCTAGCAACGAAAGTAACTGAGCCCAATAAGAGAAAGTAACAGGTCTCAAGTTATGGAGGCAGAGCCCCTGCACCGCCGGTTACCGGTGAGTATGTGCCAGTTTTTGTACCGAGGTATTTATAAGGTCGAGAACAGTCGGATACAAAAACTGGACGAGAAACAAATCAGCTGTCTAATGAGGAAAAACAAACAGTTCCGCGGCAATTAATTAATGGTTGGTGGGTGCAGATCGGCAGAGAAGTTATTGTGCCTGCTCAGTAGTCAAAAGGTCGCCGGGTTGATTTTGAGAGTGGTCAATAGATCTTAGAACTTCGAAACTGGCCCAGCTGTATTTGATCATTGTGCTCTGAATGAATTGTCTTGGATAAGCTGATCTTGGTCAGTAACAAAACCCACTTAAATGAAATCGTGAAAATAAAGGTGTTCGATTTATATAATTACAGGGATCGGATGTAGAGATGTATACAGTTAACGAAAAACATACTCAGGGGAAGGATAAGAGGTTTGTAAAGCGAACGATAAATGCATTAAGAGTACATAAGGGGTATGTTCAGAGAATGATACACATATACAGAGTCCTTATAGGGGTTTGTTAAGTTAATAACAAACATATGGGGTTGTGTTAAAAAATGAAAAATATATGCAGAATATATAGGGGTTTCTCCAGTGAATAACACATTTATGCCTAGTACGTATGGGTGTGTGATTAATCAATGTCACACATAATGCAGTGTACGTTTGGGAGTGTGTTAAATTATGAATGCAGATCTGGTAGAGTACGTATGGGGATGTTTTCCATGAATTACACATATTACGTTTGGGAGTGTGTTTAGAATAAATATGCAGAATACATAAGGGGTGTGTTCAGTTAATGACACACATATGCAGAGTATGTAAGGGGATGTGTTCAGCGAATGACATACATTTGCTTAGTACGTAAGGGGGTGTGTTCAGCGAATGGCACGCATATGCAGAGTACGTAGGGGGATGTGTTCATCGAATGACACACATATGCAGAGTACGTAGGGGGATGTATTCAGCCAATGACACACTTATGCAGAGTACGTAAGGGGATATGCTCAACCAATGTCACACTCATGCAGAGTACGTAAGGGGTGTGTTCAGCCAATGACACACTTATGCAGAGTACGTAAAGGGGTGTGTTCAGCGAATGACACACATATGCAGAGTACGTAAGGGGATGTGTTCAGCGAAAGACAGTAATATGCAGAGTACGTAAGGGGGTGTGTTCGTTGAATGACACACATATGCAGAGTACGTAGGGGGATGTATTCAGCGAATGACACACATATGCAGAGTACATAAGGGGGTGTGTTCAGCCAATGACACACTTATGCAGAGTACGTAAGGGGATATGCTCAACCAATGTCACACTCATGCAGAGTACGTAAGGGGTGTGTTCAGCCAGTGACACACTTATGCAGAGTACGTAAAGGGGTGTGTTCAGCGAATGACACACATATGCAGAGTACGTAAGGGGATGTGTTCAGCGAAAGACAGTAATATGCAGAGTACGTAAGGGGGTGTGTTCATTGAATGACACACATATGCAGAGTACGTAAGGGGATGTGCTCAGCGAATGACACACATATGCAGAGTCAGCAGAGTACATAAGGGGGTGTGTTCAGCCAATGACACACTTATGCAGAGTACATAAGGTGATGTGTTCAGCGAATGACACACATATGCAGAGTACGTAAGGGGGTGTGTTCATTGAATGACACACATATGCAGAGTTCGTAAGGGGGTTCAGCGAATGACAGACATATGCAGAGTACGTAAGGGGGTGTGTTCAGTGAATGACACACATATGCAGGGGACGGATGAGGGGGATGTGTGTTATGAAAGTGTTGAGCAACTGTTCCGCGAGAGCGCAGCACGGTCGTAGCGGAACATTACGTCACAGCCCAGTCAACCAACAGAAACTGAGAGAAACCGTCGAAACCCTACTCCACCTCCACCTCAGCAGTTATCGCACCTCCCGCGCCCGCAACCGAGCCGATAACAATATTGAAATATGCACTTGTCATAAACCAAATCGGTTAGGCAACGTTACGGCGTTACGGATAAGCACCGGCACCTAGCGGTTTTGTTTTATTGAACCGAGAAATGTAGCAATCGGTCCTGAGGTAGTGTGGCGTTGCCTATTGTTTCACTTATACAATGTTATGCATAATTTTTGTTGTAGAAGAACTCAAACTTAATTGTTGAGAAGAAATCGTAGGAATATTCAAACACGTTTTGAATTGTCAAAAGGGTTCCGTCCCAACGGTTTCAATGTTTATCAATATACCCGTACACTCATATAGAGGCTATTATAGATTTGCTGTTTTTGTTTAAAACCTAAAAACCAAATTCTAAACATGGAGATATAGCTAGAGATTACAAATCTATGTCAAGACGTCCTTAAAGTTATTTGGGATTAACTGTATAAATCCTGCTTATATTTAGGTGTTGACGTCTAGATTCAGGTCAAGTTTGAGACATGTTTGTGGTAAACATCTACTGTAATCAATTTCACGAGTAAGTGCGAGAGAGAAAGATAATGTGTGTTTGTGTCAATGTGTCTCTCTATAAATACTGGTAGCATACTTGACAAAAGTAGATATAATACCAGAATATGACCTCACTTTCGGCGTTTTAGAGGCACTTTTAGGGCACTTTTTATAGGGGAAAAATTAGAAAAAAGTGGAAGAGCTTTTTTTGGCCACTTTTTTTAAAGACCCAGCTCTCGACCTATACACCCCTATATAAATTTTCTACTTTTTTAATACTGAAAAACATGTCTGGAATATGGCTCATTTTTTGGCCACTTTTTTAAAAGACCTGGATCTCGTCCAATACAAGCCTATATAAATGTTCAAACTCTATTAAAATTTCAAATCCACATCCATTCCCATGTATATTTTCAAAATCATGTGAGGTTTGTGCGCAAACTCGGGCACGCTTATGGCTATGCGTAAACTATGACCGACTCAAATGAATGACTGTGAGTGTAACCTAATGACCCCAATCAAAACCAATTGTCAACATTCTCTGCCTGTCTGGCGCCAGTCTGTCTGGGGCAGGTTTAGACAATTACCAAATATGTTTGATTGATTGACCTCAATTATTCAATTGTTCAATTTCAGTTTGTTCAATTTCCATTGTTAAGTTCTAAATTAATTTAGACAATTTTGTGGTATATAAGGGGGGCATTCTACGGAATCATCACTAACTCTTCCACCTGGATCTTCTTGTTTTGGTAAGTCTTTGACATCTAAGCTAGACTATTGTAATATGTTGTCGCGTGTCGGGTCACGGGATCAATTGGTGACGTAATTGATGCTTGTTCTCATACTCTGTATTTCTTTTAACTTAGGAGTGTAGCTAATTTCCCGAGTCCATTTTTAAAAACTTAGCCGAATTGATTCACTAAGGAACTTGTAAAAAATGTATATAAGTCTATTTTTAAACACTTAGAGTATTTTGGACAGTCACCAAGGAACTTAAAATGTATATAAATCTATTTTTAAACACTTAGAGTATTTTGAACAGTCACTAAGGAACTTAAAATGTATATAAGTCTATTTTAAAAAACTTAGCCAAATTCACTCATGAGGGGGACTTTGAGTCAAAAGTTTGCACAAGTTATTATTTAAAAACTTAGCCAAACTTCACGCACTGGGGGACTTTGAGTCAAAAGTGTGTACAAGTTATTATTTAAAAACTTAGCCGAATTATACTCACTATATAATTTTGTCGAGTCCCTTTTAACATAGGTAACATAGTCTTCTCTATAACTAACACTCACTCTGTATATATATAGACTCAGCAATCTGAATTGCTAAAAAGTATTTTTATTTAAGATTTTGGATTTAGTTTTGATTTAAAAAATTACAATTGCCAAATTTTATTGTATGAAATTGTTTTGAATATTAAAATTTAAAATTCTGATTTCAATTATTATTTCCCATTAATTGAAATTGTCTAAAATGTAATTTCCACCAATTGTTTTTTTAGTTACATGTCAACTGTGTGCTGCTTCTCTATCCAAAAAAGTAACTTATTTTGTTATTACTATTTTTAAGTGAGTCAAAAATATATACAAGTTATTATTTAAAAACTTAGCCAAATTCACTCACGGGGGGACTTTGAGTCAAAAGTGTGCACAAGTTATTATTTAAAAACTTAGCCAAATTCACTCACGGGGGGACTTTGAGTCAAAAGTGTGCACAAGTTATTATTTAAAAACTTAGCCAAACTTCATGCACCGGGGGACTTTGAGTTAAAAGTGTGCACAAGTTATTATTTAAAAACTTAGCCAAATTCACTCACGGGGGGACTTTGAGTCAAAAGTGTGCACAAGTTATTATTATTTAAAAACTTAGCCAAACTTCACGCACCGGGGGACTTTGAGTCAAAAGTGTGCACAAGTTATTATTTAAAAACTTAGCCGAATTATACTCACTATATAATTTTGTCAAGTCCCCTTTAAAATAGGTAACACTCACTCTGTATATATGTAGACTCAGCAATCTGAATTGCTAAAAAGTATTTTTTATTTAAGATTTTGGATTTAGTTTTGATTTAGAAAATTACAATTGCCAAATCTTATTGTATGAAATTTTTTTGAATATTAAAATATAAAATTCTGATTCAAATTATTATTTCTCATTAATTGAAATTGTCAAAATGTAATTTATACTATATAGAAGATGCCAACCTAGTTTTTTAGTTACATATATAAAAATGAAGACTACATGTCAACATTGTTTCGCATTGCTCTCCAAAAAAAGCAACCTTATTCGCCACTACAATTTGATACATCAAATGAAGGTAAAACTGTGCAAAGTTTGTAATTTAATCTGTGATAGTAACATAGCTCTAAAATCTCATATATTACAAAGTCACAAGACTTGTAATTTCTGTAAAAGAAATGTTGTTGGTCATTTTAAAAGACACGTAAATTCTTGTAACAAATGTCCATATACAATGATTAAATTTGTTGGTGAATCGATTAAAACTGAACTTAAAAGTACTCTTCAATCTTGTCCTCTACCGATAAAATGGACTTTAGTAAGGAGAATCAAATTTATAAAATATACAATAGATCAAAATGGAAAATTAGTTAATGAGAAAGAATGTATTGCAGATTTCAGAAGCCTTACTATACTAACCATTGAGAAGAGAGATTTAAAGCCTCAAATTGAAAATGCTTTTTTAAAGATTGACGCTTCCATGCACAAATATCAAGCCGATGGTAGTGGATGGATATATGACCACACTAAATATTGGCAGTTGCACGTTTACAAGTATAAGCCCCTAACTCCAAAGTCATACATTCCCACACCAGAAAGCATTAAATTGACAAAAGCAGTTTTAAATATAAAAAATTCAGATAATAAATGCTTCCTTTGGTCAATTTTAGCAGCTTTACATCCAAGGAATGCTAAAAATGCTGAAAGGGTATCGAAATATGCACCCTATGAAAATCAGTTAAATATGACAAACATAAAGTATCCTGTTAAAATATCTGATATAGATAAATTTGAAAGACAAAATAATATAAGTGTTAATGTATTTGGAGTTGAAGACCGAAAATTTATATATCCATTAAGAAGAACCAAACTGAATAGTAACACTCATATAGATCTCTTATTATTACAACAAGGTCGTAAATCACATTACTGTTTAATTCGTGATTTTAATAGGTTAATGCTACGGTCAACAAAAGATAACAGTAAAAAGCATTTTTGCAAGTTTTGTTTACAACATTTTTACACCAAAGATAAATTGGAGCGTCATATAACATATTGTAAAAACTTTGATGTCCAACGAGTGGAAATGTCTAAACAAGATACATTACAATTTAAAAATTATAAATATCAACTTAAAGCCCCATTTGTAATTTATGCTGATTTTGAGTGCTTTATAAACTCCAATATACATATTCCATCGGGATTTGCATTCGTTGTAGTGAAAGAGTCTAAGATTATTTCTGAAGAGTTATATAGTGGCACAAATGTTATGGATGTGTTTTTTGAAAGGTTGTTTGAGACTTATGACTTCATTAAAAATCAAATGGCAATATATATTCCCCTTGTAATGACTCCTGAGCAAGAGGCATCTTTCCAAAACTCAACACATTGTCATATTTGTGAAAAGCCTCTATATTTTGATAGGGTACGGGAACATTGTCATTCAAATGGCCAATACCGTGGAGCTGCCCACAATGATTGTAATTTAAACTATAAAGTAACAAAGAAAATACCAGTATTCTTCCATAACTTAAAAAATTACGATGGACATTTAATAATGCAACACTTGGGAAAATATAATCGTAAATTAAATTGCATAGCCAAAGATATGGAAAAGTACATTTCATTCTCTGTTGATGATTTAGTATTTTTAGATTCCTATAACTTTCTGTCCCTCCCATTATACAAATTAGCTTCCAATTTAAATACATTTAGATTCATAGACAATCCACTACTACAACGCAAAGGCGTATTTCCCTATGAATATATGACAGGACCAGATAAATTTGCAGAGTCTCTACCTCCAATTGAAAAATTTTACAGTACTTTAACTAAAGAACATATTTCTCCCATCGAATATGAACATGCTAAAAATGTCTGGACCCATTTTAATATCAACAATTTACAAGAATATCATGATTTATATCTTAAAACAGATGTATTGCTACTGGCTGATGTCTTTGAGACATTTAGAGACCTGTGTTTAAAAGATTACAAACTTGACCCCGTACATATGTATTCACTTCCTGGATTAACATGGGAGGCCTGTCTTAGAATGACTGGCATAAAATTACAATTATTTCAAGATATTGACATGCATTTGTTCATAGAAAGTGCAATCAGAGGAGGAGTCAGTATGATTTCCACACGTTACGCTAAAGCCAATAATAGATATATGGGTGAACATTATGACCCCAAACAAGAGAGTGTGTATTTAGTATATTTAGATTGTAACTCGCTATACTCCACAGCTATGTGTGAGACACTACCCGTGGATGGATTTCGTTGGACGAATGAGATAGACTACAAATACAATCAAAATGATGAGTTTGGATATATTTTAGAAGTTGATTTAAAATACGATAAAAGCTTACATGATTTACATAATGACTATCCATTAGCACCTGAGAAAATTAATGGCAAATTAATACCTAACTTAAATGACAAAACTAAATATATTTTACATTATAAAGCATTACAAAAATATGAAGAATTGGGTTTGATTGTTACAAAATACCATAGAATTTTAAAATTTAGACAGTCTAAATGGCTTGCGCCCTATATTAATTTTAATATTGAAAAACGCAAATGTGCTAAAAATGATTTCGAAAAAGACTTTTACAAATTGTTAAATAATAGTCTCTTTGGTCGAACAATTATGAACCAACGCAAGTTTCGTGATATATATCTCAAGGATGAGTCACTATTAACTAAATATGTCACTAATCCAAGGTTCGACTGTAGCAAAAAGTTCGATAACAATTTACATGCTATACATTTAAATAAATTAGTTGTAAAGTTTAATAAGCCGATATATTTGGGAATGACCATTTTGGATATTAGTAAAGTAATAATGTACGATTTCCACTATAATTATATGTCAAAATTTAAGAACAAAAGATTTCTTATGACAGATACAGATTCTTTAATGTATTCTATAGTTATAGAGGACTTTTACAAGGAAATAGAATGTGACTTGCACTATTTTGATACCTCTGGATATAGTAAAGACCATTTCTTATACTCTGATAAAAATAAAAAAGTCACTGGCAAGTTTAAAGACGAATTAGATGGTCATATTATGTATGAATATTGTGGTTTAAGACCAAAGTTATATTCTTATATTCCTCTAAAATGGTTATATGAAGAAGACCAGCAAGCTTTAGAGGTCAAAAAAGCTAAAGGAGCTGATGGTGCTACAGTTAAACATCTTCTCAGACATCAACATTATTTAAACTGTCTTACAACTGGACAAAATTACTATGAGAATGTGACAAGAATTAAATCTACAAATCATCATCTTCAAACCTTAACTATGAATAAGAAAGTACTATCGTTTGACGATGACAAGAGGTTTATTCTGGAAGATGGTATCAATACTCTTGCACTTGGTCATTATAAAATTGATCAAACATAAATCTATATTTGCCATTATTCTTTGACCTTTCTTTGTCTATTACGAAAAAGCCATATTTAGTTTTATCCCAGCATTGGTGGCAGAGATTTCTAAATTGGTTAAATGAAAAGTCATTACCAACATGATTGTTATATACATGTTTTAAATTTAAATCATCTTGTTTAAATAATATTAGGAAATTTACATTATCACGTAAATGTTTGTGTACTTTGCTGTAAGATTGACACAAGTAAAAACAGTTAATATTTTTATGTCGACCCATTGAAAAAAATTGTGTAATATTTTGACTATTTATGTCATCAAATACAACAACTGACTGTGATTTTACATCATTTGGTGTGATTTCACAGTCAGTAAACGTGTGTAATTTCACTTCGTCACACAAACTAAATATTTCAATTATTTTTTTATATTTTTCTTGTTCTAAAGATTTAGATACTAAATATAAGTTTGTAAATTTTAATCCTTCCTTTCTTACAATTAAATTGTAAATTACAACCGTCTTCCCACTTCCACTTGGACCACAAATAACACATCGAATATTGGTAGGAAATAGACCCAACTTCTTTGGTATATTTTCCTTAGTATGTACTATTTTAAATTTATGTTTTTGTTGAATAAAAGACATTTTTTATATAATAAAAATGGTGAAAAATAATAAGAAAACATGTAAAAAGGGCAAAGGTTTATTCTTAAAGCCTTACAGGGGTCGAGGGTTATTGAATACTCTTATAAATAATCTTCCATTTCCACTTCACATACCATCATATCGGTACTGTGGACCTGGAACGAATATACGTCAAAATCTAGCCAAAAATGTACCTCCAAAAAATAAGCTAGACTCTTATTGTAAAGAGCATGACATATTCTACATGAATAATCCCGATACCGCTGCTCGGAACAAAGCAGACATGAGATTAGCAGACTTAGCTTGGACTAGAGTAACGGCGAATGACGCAAATCTTGCTGAAAGAGCTGCAGCTTATGCGGTGACAAATTTGATGAAGGCAAAAGCAAAAATGGGAATGGGATTAAAATTTAATAAAAAAGATGGACAACTACCAGCTGTTAGAGGCCGCAAAAGACGTGCCTCACTTCCGGGGGGTGTACCTAAAAAACGAGCTAAAAAATCTAACACCAAAAGTAAAAGAGTGCGGAATAGTTAATTTAGACAGTTCATCTGGCACACATTGGACAGCATATCGTAAAAATAAAGATATTGTAATTTATTTTGACCCATTCGGAATCCAACCTCCAAAAGAAGTAATTAAATATTTTGAGGGACATAAAATATTCTATACAACCGATCAAATACAAGATTTAAATAGTTCTATTTGTGGAATTTTATGTTTATCATTCATAAAAAATTTTTGTTTATAAAAATGGATTCATTTACTATAACATTTTCGGGTACAGAGCCAGAGCTAAAGTCAGTGTTCTTTCCTCCTATAGAATTAAATGATGATTATGTAATTGGATTAGTAGATTTTCAAAGTTATAATTCTATATTTAATGTAAAAAAACCACTTAATACTTTAACATATTACAAAGTAGAGAAAAAAACATTACCAAAGGGAGAGATCTTAGTTGATGATTTAAACCAGTTATTAGATGGTAAACTTAAAGTTATAATACATAAGAATGGAGAAGCATTAATTAATACTAAAGTCAAACTTTTATTCAAAGGGCTTATTCCAAAATTAAATAAACTTAAAGGCAACAAATTAACCATTGGAGAAGGTGATGATGTTTTCTATTATGACCACAAAGCTCCAGTTACAATAGAAATTTCTGAAGGAACATATGAGGTGGTTGAGCTTGCAAAGGAAATTCAAAAGCAAATCCCAGACTTTTTCCTTACAGCTAATAATAAAACTATGAAAGCGACATTACTTTCTAGCCACGTGTTTGATTTTACAAAACCATGTTTAGGGTCTGTTTTATTGGGATTTAAAGGTGTTTCTACTCCTGGTGTACAGTTTGAATCTACAAATAAAATAAACATTAATAATGTAAATGTGATTAGAGTAAAATGTAATATTGCAAACGGGTCCTATTTAAATGGAAACAAATCACACACCATACATAGCTTTTATCCAGAAGCTCCTCCTGGCTACAAAATTATTGAAGTTCCAAGAAATATTATATATTTTCCTGTAAATAAGAGAAGTTTAGATGTTGTCAGTATTACATTTGCCGATCAGCATGACAAGGCAATTGACTTTAATGGAGAAGAAACTACAATTACTTGTCATATAAAAAAGATATGAGAATTTATAAGAATTTATCTATAAGTATACAAAATGCTAGGTTCCTACGATCAATAGGACTAAAGTTAAAATTTTCTATTAATAAAAATGGAAGATTTTCTAGACGTTACAGGGAAATCCCAATTCGACGATAGTGTGGTTAAAATTACAAATCACTCCTATGTTCCCCATAACACTTTAGCAATAAATAATTCTGATGAAATTCGAATATGTATTAATAATCAAGATTTGCTAACTCTCCCATGTAGGAGTTATCTGTATATTAAGGGAGAAATTGAAAATCATGATAAAGGTCATTTTATAAATAATGCATTTGCATTCTTATTTGATGAAATTAGATATGAAGTCGCAGGTAAAGAAATAGACATTGTAAGAAACCCAGGAATTTCTAGTCTTATGAAAATATTGAGCTCTTACAATAAAACAACTAAATTGTCAAATGTGGCATTTGATTCTGACACGAATTTAAAAGAGTTCCATAAAGGTGGCAAGTTTAGTACTTGTTTGCCATTAGAACTGTTAATGGGTGTATTTGAGGATTTTAATAAGGTATTAGTAAATGTCAAACAAGAATTGGTGTTGAAAAGATCCAAAAATGATTTGAATTGTATATTAACAACCACTAGTGCTCCAGCCAGTGGTACTGCTGATGCAATTCCTAAAATTACACTTAACTCAATTCAATGGGTGATGCCACATGTAATACCATCAGATGGGGAGAAGTTACAATTACAAAAGATGTTACTGCAAAATAAAAATTTGCAAATTGCATTTAGAAGCTTAGAGTTGCATGAACTTCCATCATATCCCAATACTACAAGACATACATGGTCAGTAAAGACATCTTCAAGTTTGGAGAAGCCTAGGTATATTATATTTGGTTTCCAAACAGCTAGGGATAATAGTGCACGAAAAAGAACTGATGAATTTGATCACTGTAAGTTAAAAAATCTCAAAGTATTTCTAAACTCTGAATATTATCCTTATAGTGATTTAAATCTCGACTTTGAAAATGGAGATGTCTCTAAAGCTTATGAGATGTTTATGAGGTTTAGAGAGACTTACTATAATACTATCCCAGATCCTATGATTAGTAGGGCTGAGTTTATGAAGAAATATCCACTAATTGTAATAGACTGTTCTAGACAGAACGAAACAGTGAAGGAAGGAATTGTTGATATTAAATTAGAGATTGAAACTGCAGAAAATGTACCAGCAAATACATCTGCATATTGTTTGATAATACATGATAAAGTGTTTGAGTACAATCCTTTGTCAAATGAGATAAATAAAATGTAAATAAAAGATGAAAAACATTCAACAAGAATTGGTTGACTCTGCAAATCAAATACGAGAAAAATATAGAGCTTTAAAACGTGGCAAGTTTCTAGAGGCTGAAGAGAGGTTTCAAACATTCCAACCTTTAATAGAGCCATTACAAGAATTAAAAAAAATCGCCAAAACAGAGAGGCCTCGAATGGAGATACTCCCAATGACTCCATCTAGAATATCAATGATACCAAGATTACAACCATTACAACCATCCACCCCACAGAAATTAGATTTTGGTCTTTTAGCATCAGACTATTTAGGAAATTACCTCAGTAAAAGTAGTATGACAGACACTACATATGGTATTAGACGAGAAGCAAATAAATTTTTTATTGGAAATAAGGAAGTTGACATTGCCAATGATGATGTTACAATTGCAAATAAAACCTACAAGGGGACAAAAGGTTTGTGGCAATTGTTAACTTTAAAAGAACCTGAGGATTATACTCCGGCTGATTTGCAAAATTATAAAGAAATTTTGGAAGCTACAAATGGACATTTAAAGAGTTACAAAGATGGTGCACCAATTTCAAGTAATAGACATACTAAATATCTTAATATAATTAAACCTCTATTTAAGTCTGTTGGTGAAGGTTTGAGACAAGTGACTGGTAATAAAATAGACTATATTTATTGGGATGATCCTAATGAGCTTGTAGATAGGTTAAGACTTCTTTGGCTAAGTCGCCAAGCCGGTAACTCAGGAGTGGATAATGAAATAGATTCCATTATTGAGGAATTGAGAGAAAGTGGTATTATTTATTAAATAAAAATATGTTTATAGATAAATTTTATCGTTTATATAATCCATATAATAAGCCTGCAGAACCCAGGGCTAGTAGTGAACCTACTTTAAATTTACAAGACGATAGTTGGAATTGTTTAAACCATAAAATTGGTAATGTTAAAGATGGGGAGTTTGTAGATGATGTATCAACTTTGGGACAGACATTAACTAGAAAAGGTGACGTCTTTTTACAAGGTAAAACTAAATATGAGTTTTTAGAATCTAAGAATAAAAATTGGAATGCTAAAAAACAGAAAATTACTAATGTGGGAAAGGGTGAAAGTTTAGATGATGTGCCCACTTTACAACAGACTTTAATACGTAAAGATGGTGGTATATTTGTACAAGACAATAATAATTATGAATTTTTAGAATCAGAGAATGGTGTTTGGAATGCTAAGAAACGGAAAATTACTAATGTGGAAAAGGGTGAAAGTTTAGGTGATGTGCCCACTTTACAACAGACTTTAATACGAAAAGATGGTAAATTTGTACAAGACGATAATAATTATGAATTTTTAGAATCAGAGAATGGTGTTTGGAATGCTAAGAAACAGAAACTTAGCAATTTGATGGAAGGTACAGATAGTAAAGATGCTGTGAATGTTTCACAAGTTCCAAAAATGGAAGCAGGCTATTGGAATTTTAATAATAAAAGGTTAGTACGTGTTAAACCTGCCATTGATGACACTGACTGTGTTACAAAAGAACAGACCATAACTTATAATAAAAAACTACATTGTTGGGATGCCAAAAAACAATTTATAAGAAATCTACCAGAGGGGGAACATTTGGATGATATTTGTCTAATGTCACAATCTATGCATTACGATGGATCAAAATTTGTATATGGAGAAAAAAATTTTAATTTGATGGAATATAATCCTGATTTATTAGTTGCTGACCCCACATCTTTGAGTGGATTTAAGTATATAGATAATAGACCATATATACCAGAAAACTATGTATTTAAAAGAATGGAAGATAATCTATTGATTGGGGCTAATGGTGATGTATTTAGAGTTACAGGAAAGGATGATGTTATAAAAAATGAATGAAATTGCATACGAACTTCATAAACCTGCAAGAAAGAATTTCATTAGAAGGTCTTTCAAAGTATTAGGTATAAATGAAACCGTACAAATAGATTTAATTGATATGCAAAACTATGCTAGAGAAAATTCTGGCAATAAATATATTTTAACTTTAATAGATACATTTTCTAAAAAAGCTTATGCTGCTCCACTAAAGAATAAGACAGGGTTAGTGGTTACAGAAGCCATTAAAACCATTCTACCAAAGGGGGTTAAAAACATTCAATCTGACAATGGAAAAGAATTTTTTAATCAATATTTTAGCAAACTAATGAAAAAATTAAATATTAATCACTATCACACATTTTCTACAACTAAGGCTGCAATTGTGGAGAGGTTTCAGAGAACTTTAAAGAATTGGTTATATAGGGAATTTAGTGCTCAGGGGAGTTATAAATGGTTGGATTTACTTCCAAAGTTAATTCGAAAATATAATAATAAGGTGCATAGATCTATAGGAATGAAGCCTAACCAAGTGAATGTTAAGAATAGTAAATATGTGCATGAGAGGTTGACTTCTAAAGTAGTGCAAGTTAAAAAGCCAAGATATAAGGTAGGTGATAGTGTGAGGATTTCCAAGTATAAACATGTTTTTAGTAAAGGTTATACTCCAAATTGGACAGGGGAACTATTTACAATAGCAGAAGTTAAAAATACAAAGCCTGTGACTTATATCTTGAAAGATGAAAATGGCAATATAATTAGGGGAGGCTTCTATACAGAGGAGTTGTTAAAGACCAAGTATAAGGACATGTATTTGGTAGAGAAGGTAATTAGGAGAAAGGGTGATTCATTGTATGTCAAATGGCTTGGGTTCCCAAGTAGCCAGAACTCATGGATTTCCACTAAGGATGTCCAAGGGAGCACGTCATGAGCCAAACGCACAAACCTCACATGATTTTGAGAATATACTTGTGAATGGATGTGGAATAGTGTTATACAATGGTATTGAACATTTATATTGGCTTGTATTAGACGAGATCCGGGTCTTTAAAAAAGTGGCCAAAAAAAGCTCACCATTTCCAGACATGTTTTTCAGTATTAAAAAAGTAGAAAATTTATATAGGGGTGTATAGGTCGAGAGCTGGGTCTTTAAAAAAAGTGGCCAAAAAAAGCTCTTCCACTTTTTTCTAATTTTTCCCCTATAAAAAGTGCCCTAAAAGTGCCTCTAAAACGCCGAAAGTGAGGTCATATTCTGGTATTATATCTACTGACAAACAAGTGTTGTATCATTGGTAAAGTATTTTCTACTCAAAACGCTTTCCTGCACTGGTGATATTTCAACAAACCTTATAGAAAACGTGCAAGCGTGAGAGTCGTCCAGTACTTGAATGGAGCTTTGGATAGCCCATCAACATATTCGAAGGGGAAAAAGCTTCAAATACAGATAAAAATAAAGATTGGAATGTTACTTTAAATGAGGAATTTTTAAATAAAGTATCAAAAGTCCACGTGTATCTTTTTATTTTTCTCAGCGAAGTTAAGTCATAAGTCATAAGTCGTTTATTCAGCAAAATTAACATAAAATGCATTAGCTACGTCAACAAAACAAAATAAAATACCATATTTACATAACAAAAAACTCTCTTGTATAAATTAAAACTGTCAACTATGCTACTATATTTACCCTACCTAGGGCAAAGAAATTCACGAACGCTGCAGAAGGCATTATCCAGCAAAAAATTCTTTAGTTTTTTCTGAAATCTATTTAAATCCTGTTCGGTCTTTAGGGAAGGAGGAAGGTTATTGAAAAGCTTGACGGCATTGTATTGAAAATTCTTTTGGAAGAATGAAGTTGAGTGTTTAGGAATTGCAAGGTCGGAAGAATTACGATGTGGATATCTATTGTTGAGCTGTGAACAAAAAGAAGATATATTTTTTCTGGTGAAGGATAGTGTTTCAAAAATGTATATGGATGGAAAGGTTAGAATTCGGAATTTTTTGAAAATGTCTTTGCAGGATTGACGTTTAGGCAGGGAATAGTATACAGGGTTATTACAAATGATGTTCACGATTTCATACATACATAAAATATAGTTTTATTTGTTATACACAGAAATAAAATGGTTACAACTGTTGAAAAACTCAAAAAGTTTCGACACAGATACACAGAACTGTAAATGCTCGATACGGGAACCCCTTGTGGTACGACAGATGTCAATAATGTAGTCAAGCTCTTGCTAGACTTTGAAAAGTGTGTCTAGGTCTATTTAGCATTGGTAATCCGTTGCTGGATCTCAAGTATCCTATCTGATAATGGTGGTGTGTACGCCTTATCTTTGATGTATCCCCACAAGAAAAAAATACAGGGGGTGATGTCCGGAGATCTTGTAGGCCAGTTCAGGGGTGTGTCATTATTCGGACCACCGAGCTCATTCCATATCTCAGGCATCACATTGTTAAGTTCAGCCCTACTACAAGTAACATTCAAATGCAGCCATTTCTCTTAAATTTCAAGTGTCACTTGCCAATATAGTGGTTACTAGGAGGATCATCGTTAAACCTGGTTCTAAAGTGTCGTTGCACACTAATAACAGATTGGTTAATGTAATATTCCAACTGGTAAAAAGCTTTCCTGCCTTTAAATTCAGCCATTACACAATACTTACAACAATTGACTTGACAAACAGCTGATATGCACCCAAACCAATGTAAATGAAACTCTATGAGTTTTTCTTTCCAATGGTACCAACTAAAATAGTCTTGAAACAAATTAACCCAGTAATATTTATAATCTAAATCAGGAACATCATTTGTAATAACCCTGTATTTCATTACTAGAATATAATGCGGATGGCTTTCAATTGTTGTCGGAAAAGTAACTTCGTCTTTCCACTTTCACTACCCCAGACAGGGACAGCATAGGATAAATATGGATATACAAGACCATAATAAGCAGACTTCTGAATTTACTGTTTGGCTAAGCATACGAAGCATGGAAATACCAACTGATATTTTTGTTGTGACATGTTTGATATGTTTGTGGTAGTTAAGATTTTCATCAAGGATCACACCAAGGAACTTAACCTCTTGACAGGGATGGATCTCATTTTCACCCAACCGTAAGCTAAATGTTCCTTGTTTTTTGTTTGTTTGATGATCTGAAATGCTAAATTGGAGAAGTTGGGGTTTTTTTTGCATTTAGGACAAGATGAATATCCTCACACCATTGGAGCAGGCTACTATATTTAAAAAAATCGATTGTTCAAGTGTTTCTGTGGAATGGATACAGGAGATGTATCATCGGCAAACAGACAAATGTTTGCCTTGTTTGGGCAAGTTGTTTATAAATAGGAGGAATAAGGTCGGTCCGAGGATGGAACCCTGGGGCACACCTCTCGTTGGACTAAAGTTGGAATAAAGTAAATAAGTGTACTGTGACAAAAGAAACAGAACTTAATAAGACAAAACTTAATTGACAAATCTACAGATTGTCATATAACCTATAGGTAAGATGCTGGTTCAATCTGCTTTTATTACAGAGGGTAAACATTGCTATTTCGGGCATCATTATTTGCATTGTCCAAAACTCCATGATCCTTCAACCAATCTAATCGCATTGACCTTTCCTATTTGATTGCCCCAATCACGGTTAATTCCTGCAATGTTGCGAATTGCTTCAGCTCGTCCACCCAAGGTTCTGTATTTTGTCTGTGAAATATTTGAGCTATCTCACATTACCTCATTGGCATTGCATCTATTGTTACCAATCCAACTATCTCTCCAATGATGTGACATTCCAACAGCCAAATGCTCCTATTTCTCTGAGACATTTCGGCTATCCAAGCCAAGCTCGGCCCTGCTCGCTGATTGTCCCATTATGTTTACACAACTGTGATCGTACTCTTGGAAACTGTAACTGTCACGTGAAAGGAACTGTCTTTGTGTTAAAGTAATCAGGGTTTGTTTCATAAGGAGGGCGGGTTCGGCCTTGCATAATGGCGAATGTCCGCTGTATCCTGGCGTGTCCTGCCGTTACCGCCACCGTTGATAACAGATAAGAGATAAGCTCAAGGTCGTACAACAGCCTGATGAGTGTTTGTCTGTTGATCGCGTGAAGATAACACTAGTTAAGTCATCGTTAGCTCTCGGAGCCTCAAGATTACAGGGATACATGGGTATAAAAAGTGAACATTTTGTTGTTAACAGCTGTTCACTTTCACATTGGATTGCATGCGTTGTAATAAGTCTTGCATCGGTAAGATATTCCCGCTTGAGGTATCCTGTTTTTACTGTGTTTAGTTGCGAAATGTACAAAAAACCATATGCCATGTAATGTTGCAATATGCGTATTCAACATTTATATTAAGGTCGAGGCTTCATAAAATAGTTTCACTAAGTAGAAAATCAATGGATACTATCAATACTCAATGGTTAGTTACACAATTAGGGATTTTTTTAGAATTCAGTTTTGGACGCAGGTAAAAATAAAATAAAATCACATACAAGTACTTGAAACTGAAATCTATATCATGGAGGTTTCTGTTAAATTTGAAATATAACTCATTTTAAAATCAAATCTCCGTTAAACTGTCAATACTATGGTGATCAACGATAATACAATGTTCTGTGAAGACAAATATACATTGTCGGATTGTTAAAAGACTTAAGGACAGTGGTATAATCCGTATAAAAGTCAATACAACAAAAGTTTTAAATGGTCTGTATCCGTCAAGTGATCCTAAATTGTAATTGTTGACTACAGCTATTTCGTGTGGAAATTAACACATCTTCAGGTCGAGATCAAACGTTAAATTGATTCGTGTATGTGTACGGTTTTTTTCCGAACACTTATCCTTATGGAATGACGACCATTCAGTGTTAACAACAAGAAACAGCTGTAGTTAACCAAATAAAATCTAGGATCACTTGACGGATAAAGGTAGTTTTAGCCTTTTGTTGTAAAAAACAGTGATCCAGAGGCTATACCATAAAACGTAAAAGTCAATACCCCTGAATGCGTTAGTCTCCCATAACAGGTTTATATATTTACAGGGCTTCGGTCAAGAGGGGAATAAATCAACCAAAAACTTTTCAAGTATTTGGAATTCGCAAATAAAAATTCTATTCAATCGAAATACCGACGGGATAGAATAGTCAGGGCATTTATGAGGAAATAAAATCAGCTGAAGGGGACAGTAAAATCTGAACCTCTAGAAAGACGGAGTAGGCCATTCGTCTCCTAGGGGAGTCCAAAACCGGGCCTATTACAGCTTGCAAAACTTAAACAAATGTCAAAGATCAGCCGGGTCACCAAACACCTGATCAAGAGTTCATCGGCCACTCAAAACATTCATGACGGATTAGTTAAACTTATTAACTAACTTTTAACTCATTCTGTAAGTGTTGAACGTATCTTTGTTATATGCAATTAGTTTATGAACTAGCTGTGTACCCGTTCTACGCACGGGGATCTTATAATATTCAGTTGAAACCTTCTTATATAACGAACAGCAGTTGGTTTGCATATTTTAAGATATGCTGGCCAAACTATTATACATAGCTTCATTTTATGTTGTTTTTTGTTGTTCCGGATCGGTATGACAATCAATAAAAGGTTAAATTACCTCTGTGTCTGCCGGTCGATCCTATAACGGTAGGCTTACTTTTATTTTTACTATCTGATCTCGTTTGCATGGCTCAATCACGTCCTGGTTGAAGTTCGTTCGCTACGCTCACTCACCTGTATGTTGGAGCTCGTTCGCTGCGCTCACTTTCCTTCAGGTTAGCTCGTTCGCTACGCTCACTTGCCTTCAGGTTAGCTCGTTCGCTACGCTCACTCGCCTCCAGGTTGCAAATTAGCTGTTGTCATAAATGTAAAAGAAATAATAGTGCTAGTGCTGCACCCTGTTGGTAATCCTTGTAACTTTAATGCTATTGAACATCACAGAACAGAACCAACTTGTTTAATTGAAACAGCTGTTAAGATTCAATAATTTCATTTCTCATAAGGTTAACATGGGCTTCCAGAAATTCCACGTCAAAAATCGACAAAAACTTGATTTTCAAGGGTTTACTGTTAAATATCTAACTGTCTCATATTCGATGAAATACGTCTAAAACCATCTCATATATGTATAGTATTTGGAAAATAAGTTTCAGGCGGGACAGTGCTATAGTTATTGAGGAGTAGTTGTAATAAAGTGCGTATTTTAGCGTTACCAAGAGAATGACAGATAGACAGACAGACAGACAGACAGACAGACAGACAGAAATTGAGATAAGGTTTGATTCGGTTTCTCTGACCTATGAAATGTAAAAATAACCAAAAAGTTCATTATTCTAAGCAATGTACAGACAAAACTCTAATTTTATTTATATAGATAACTGTTTAAAATAAAATGGGCGAGTCAATCAAAACCATCCGATATATGCACCAAATTACATCTATTTCAATCAGTGTTGACTTAAAAGCATCACACCGTAAACTTAAAATAGTTTACTATAAATCAATCAATATACATTTAATTCATAAATACCACATGACCTGGGAAAAGCCTAAACATTACAAAATTACAATGTTGGCATTGTGTACAATTCCAGTTATTTAGGTGTAAAGGCGAATTGGATGAATGCCAGTTAGACACAATTTTACAATATTATATTATAGATAAAAATGCATTTAAAACAGTAATCCCTATGAGTCATACAGACTTCTAAATCCCCATAATCGGGTTTTAAATTTTATTCCAGTATACTTCATCTCCACTTAGCTTAAAGAACAAGGCTGTCATTTTATTACTAGTATTACAATGTTTCATCATTTAATTTAAAATTGTCAAGTTTACGTCTCATCCTATTGCAATATTAAGAGTATAAAATTGCATAGTATGTTTTACTATGTGTTCCATGCTGGTAACATTTAAGTGCGCTGAAGTTGGCTAAATGGTTAAATTATTTTATGTCGGTTTTACCTTCTTCTCTAGCTGTTATCTCAGAGAATAAGCAATAGTTGACAAATAGTTAAATGAATTAAAAACAGTTTTGATTGGTTAAGTAAATCAATACGCTGTCCACAAGAAACATACGGGACTAATCTTAGAACTGTCTAGAAAATGTTCTATGGAGGTATATTTAACATGTGGTTTCAGTGAATGTGCTTTAAAGACTGCATAAACTAATGGTGCATTGAACACAAGAATTGCTCTATTCAACCTCCACCTATAGTTCGCTGTTCGGTCACTGTCACTACTCATCTTTAAACAGATCAAGGTCAGCCCTCATTTGGACCAAAAAGGCAACCAAATGCATTAAGATGTAAAACGACCAAGAGCCTTACTGGGCGGAGGTCAACAGAATTGGAACTTTTACCGAGTAAAATAATTAAGGCCCTTGGTGCTCTAGTAAATGTTAAGGGCACTAATGTGGAGCATGCTGACCTTACATGAGATTTTTGATAAGATTGTCTCCTTTCAAGAGTAGATGGTCTATTTTAGATTAGAAATAGACAAGCGATGGCCTTGTTAAATTCATACCGTTACCTCATTATATTATAAATATTGAATATATGGTTCTTGTTCAAATGACGGTCAATAGTCAGAAGTTTCTACAAAATTATATATTTTGGTCGATCTTACCCTTTATGATATAATTTACGTTTGTATGTACTTGGATGATAGATTAAAAATTTGTAGTCGTCGTGTTGGCATTACAGAATCATCTAACTCTAAAAAACAGCCAACATATCTTTCCTGATTTTTGAGGTATTTTTGTGGTATGTATGTAGTCAATCTTATTAACCTTTTTTTTACCTTCACTATTGTCAAATTCTTTGTAAGAGTGTTAATTCGTTCTGTAAATTCGTTGTAATGCATAAAAAATAATAGCTGATAAACCTTATAAGACCCTTTATAAGATTGGTTTTATCTCTAACATATTTTTTTTAGCTGTCTTCCTTAACCGATTTTCACGCTTGAGGTGTTATTTCAAAGCTTATGATCCAGCACACGTGATCCTGCAAATGGCGACGAATAAGGTAATTCGTTCTTAAGGGATTCACCCCTTTGCGTTTAAATTATTTCTAGAGTTCACTTTCAAAGATCCACTTTCAAAGACCTTAATCAGATTTTTGCTGACACACTTGCTTTTCAATGGTTTAAATTTAAACTGTAATCTAACATCTGGAATTTCAGTTGAACATTTAAACACAGTTATATTGTAAACAAGAGACAGACGAAACCGTTTATGAAAATTGATTTTAAATAGGCTAACTTTTGGATCATTGCAACGTAATTGAGGTAAGGTACATAAATCACTCTTCAGTCTTTATGGGGTGGATCTATTAAATCTTTGAAAAGTAAAAGGATATTGCATTACTGTTTTTTACCTTGGAATTTAGCTTTGAACCATATTAAAATGAACAGTTTTCACATGAGTCCCCGCGCATGGCCACCTTTAACTCCAGGTCGCGGCCTAGTAGAATTGGTAATGTTTCAAGTAGTGTTGTCTAGCACCAGACGTCTCATAAGATAACATGGCAGACAGGTAACACCAGCTCATTAATTCGTGTATTATTTATTTAAATTTGTGAACTTAAATTTATTAAAAGATTGAAAATAAAACATATAGAATTTAAAACCAAAACAATATAAATTGAAAATCTATTTCTGTACATTTGAAGTGGAGTCAATATTTTCATAGCTCAGTAACCAGCCTTTTGTGTTCTTCAAATACGTCCGCCACAGCAAACCTACAGACTAAGCGAATTTCATCTTGTATGAACAACTGAGGGGACATCCACGTGACGTAGCCCAAAAGGATTAGAAAAACGTGAATAGGTCTATATGTTGACCGGCGTAATAGTATACCTCGATTGGCAGTTAAGCCCATAAAGTTAACCAACTTTGGTGTCCGCTCGGAACAAAAATATAACTCATCTCTTATATCTATATATTAATTTGAAATAGATGGTCTGCAATGCATCTGGGAGTTAAACATATTATAATTGTTCGCACGTTAGAGCTACAAGACCAAACTTATTCGAAGAATTATGCACAGACGCGAAAGTAGCCCAAAGCGCAAGTAAGTGAGCGGTAGATGTGTTGTACGTGCGATAACCACATTTAGTGCCATCGTTGTTGCAAATATACCGTGGAGAACGAGCTTCATAACTCAACAGGTGAAACCATTGACTTGGGACGGCACTAGTAAACGTTTTATCAAATATTAATATCGTTATTAATATCTATCTATCTATATACGCAAGCATGTCTATATATAAAGGCAAAAGTACCCATGAACTTTTGAGAAAACTACAAGTCACACCCCCATAAACCATATACTTAAAATGTTCGTCATGACGAGAAACCTTGCGCAAAATTATCCATTTTTTCATAAATTGCCCTTTAAGGTCTTAGTTGCTTTCCAAAGGGAACTTTCCATATACTTAATGTTAAAAATACCTCAGCTGTTCTTATTTGTATGTTATTCTTTCAATTATTTATTACCTTATTAAAATCTGGTGTGATTATTTGTTTGTAATGCTGTATTCTGTTTTGTTTATTTCATCTTAACTTAACCAATCAATAGTTTTTTTATAATACTTTGAAGTCAAACGGGTTGAAGCCAGTGGGTAACAGCTAGTTTCTTTAAAACCTTTTTTCTCAGCTCGTATGCATCGCAGGGAAAATCTACGCATACTGTTGGAAAGATATTTTCCTGTAGATGTGCAGAATGCCTTTATAAATTAAAATAGGTTCAAAAATAACCACAGAAAATGAATTTAAACTTTGAAAAAATTAACATGGATCTTATAGATTGCCATGCTGGTGACGAAATAACAACGAAATATAAACAGAAAATAAAAACAAATGGAAGAAACTCCAATCACATGTTTTATTAACAGTGTGGTGTGAAAATAGAGAAGTCTGTACATTGCATATTTTTTGGTCGAGTTTCGGCCACTGGACGACCTCTAGTTTAATAATAATATTAAATATTAATATTAATACTTAATGGATATTTTCATTTTGGTGTCGTATGAGTGAGTGGACTAAAGTGATTTTTCTAACTATTGGGTAGATTTTCCGATATTTGCTCAGCACTTTGGTTAACTAGCAAGAATTTTATTTAAATGCAATAGTTTTATTTGGTTAAAACATGGAACCAATAGTGAACAACAAATCGCCTCCACATGAACCGATAGAATTATCACTAAAATCGTCTTCATCCATTAGAGGTAAATCCAATCCAATCTATGATGGAGCGTGTATCTTCATTCACTCTAGATACTGCAGGTACACTTTACGAGAGTTTAGGTATATATTTCAGCAGTTAAGATGAGAAGCAGTAGCTTACAAATTAATGTATCGCTTATTGAGTAATATTTTTTAAGTTACTGAAATTCCAGTGTGGAGTGTGTTTCTTCTCTAGTATCGTATACATTTGTCGAGTCCTCCATACACATAAAATATTAGATGATTGGGTTCAACATTGCCAACTGATTAAAAAACGTGATGCATAACTTGCCTTGTTGCAATTCGCATTGCATAGCCAACTTGTCTGTTGTAATTTGGCTCATGTTATATTGTACGGGGATATGCTATAACTGCCGTACAAAATTTGGCAACCTATATGATGGTAAAATATAAATAACAAGCATAAGTCGAAAAAAATCTATATAATCTTGGAAATGTGTTATAAGTAAACTATACAGACTCTCCCACATAATTTAAAAGGTTAAGTTAGTTTAGATGAGGGGTCCAACTCAACCTACTAACAAATACAGCCTATGCAATAAAGGAAGATTTAGTTCCTATCAATAATGCCAGCTGTAAACAATAGTCCACCTTTCGTTTTCCGCATTTCGTTACCTGCGACCTGACAGTTCGCTTTGCAGCAACATAAATATTAAGTTGGAAATCGGTCAAACAACCGGTTCCGCCTAGACAATAACTCGGTGTTTCGCAATCTGTCCTTTTTGGGTGGACTTAGGTTTTGTCGCTGACAAAAACACAAGTCTATCCGTGTGAAAGGGAAGAAGCGTAAAGGTTACGCCTACCCCAATCGGCGTGATTGACTCGACTACTCGCTCGGCAAATGGCGAGCTCATCGCGGTTATATAACCAACGGCAGATGAGCAAATGTCAGATGCGAGACATGTGGATAACCTCGGGCGTCCGTCAGCAAGGAGAATAATCTCGCGAATTTACAACACGTTCTATCACCTGAATATATAACTCGGTCGTTGGCTCCTCTGTCCACTGATTTATCCTATCTCGAGACACTTGATTATACAAACACTGGCTGTTAATATCCATTTCGCCCGCAGGCAGCAGGTGCAAAGGTCGGTCTTCTTTAGTGACAAATGTTTCAGATTACTCCTTGATGTGGTCCCTCCCAAGTAGCGATTCATTCAGGATTAGATGTAGAACCGGATCTGGACTCTGGTGTTGTGTATGTGTTGTCGTTGAATGTCACATCCTTCCCACGGATCGTTTGTGAAGATGTTGAGGTTGAAGAAGATCTAGAGTGTTGCTGAAGGCTACAACTATCTCTCTGACCATTTAAACACGTCACTTGCATACAAACGTATCAATTTAACAGCAATTTGTTACAGTGAATTCCTGGAAATATCATAGACATACTATAACCGCCTAAGACACCAACCTTTTTGTTCACTATATGTACACCTACAGCATATGCTGGACTTAATTTACCACGTTGCCGTAATACAGAATAGCTTAATCAACCGTTGATTGGTATTAGTATGGGTTGAACCAACATCTTCAGGACCTAAACCTACTGCCTCGCTCATACTTTAGATCGCCCAAAAACCCCTTTTAAAAAACCAAATTAGGTTGTTATGTGGTTATTCTTCGGTCCATTCTCCCGTTCGGTTTCTCCGTTTCGTCATCCAAGACCTGATTAGTGCAGCAATTGGGGGATTGACTCCCCTCTCTGTCAGATCTGTTTTACATCTAATTTGGAGTTCACTTGTATGCAGTAGAACCTTGATAACAAGACTCTCATGGGGATTATCAAATAAGACTTGTTATCAAGGTTGAATTCTTATCGAGGTTTGCAATAACATGAAATTAAAGGGTAAAATAAATTCTAGGGAGTTTGAAAATGACACTGGTGACTTGTTATCGAGGGTCTTGTTATCAAGGTTCCACTGTAGCAGAGCTTGGCGGGAGATGTTCATAAAATAAACAGTAGACATCTTGCTTGGGTAATTTGGACAAAATCATCCAGTTTGCTACGCTTTAACTATGTGCGTGGGTCGAAGATATTTTTTTCTTGCAAAGCCACTTCAGTATCAAATAGTTAAATCATTCGTTGTGTGGTAGATATAGATGATCAAACATCATGAAACGGGGTGCAGCTCGATATCAACTGAGTAATTCTACAAGAACACGTTATTCTTGACTGACATTCAGGATAAACACGATACTCCACAAGCTCGGTCAAACCTAAACTCACAACGGTTAGTCTAACGCAAGTAGGTAGTTAGCCTTTGATATTACTATCGTAATGCACCTATGTGAAACTGCAGTAGGACAGCAAGGGTGGAGGAAAGGATACGGCGTGCGGCCGTTGTGAAATAAAAGTAAAAGTCGTCTCGGAAGTTGTGCAAGCACTGAATATCACGACATGATCAACGACAAAGCCTGTGGCGGTCCGGAAACCACTATCAGCTACTGTGACACATTACAGGGTCTAGTAATGGTTACGTCCAAAACCAGGGAATCCCTTCTGTTGGTTAGGTGTCATGGGATTATACATACAAGGTGGATAGCTGAGGGAGAGGGATTATATCATCTCATCTATTACCAGAAAATCCCAGGTTTCAAAGGAAAAGTGTGAAGCTGCCTGATGGTAGGAAACGTGACCCAGAAGCACTTGACTAGGCTTTTGAGACATGGTCTCGCCAAAGCTACCAAGACCATCTAGCTCTTTCTGCATTCGTAGTCAGCTTAAAATATGAACAAAAGAGTGCGTCACTGTCTTTGAGAATTTAATTGAAAATATCAAATTTGAAATACATAGTCAGCTGTGCATTTCTATTCTAAAATAATTCGTTGGTTATATACATTATATTTTGGCCTACCAATTTGACATATCCAACAAACACTAAAACTTTACGATTACATAGTTTTTCCTGAATTACTGATGTTTTGGTTTATTATCCTACACACATTTCGCCACCATGTGTGACATCAAAATCACTATATTTTAACACCACAGCATATAGATACCGGTAGCTTTCCTTGAGAAGCAAAATTAATCCTTAATTTATTACAGTTGACAGTGAATTGCATATTATTGACATAGATTAAACATATCCTCATAAATATTTAGTAATATAGTTTTCATGCAGATGAAGACTATTTTAAGATTTGGTACATACGGTTCATGTTGGGGGTGTTTCTTGTTTACGTTTGCTCCTTATTATTTAACCAGCTTTAAAGCATTTTAAACTGTTTGTTACAATGTATCTGTAAATGATTGCTTGTTAGCTGGTATTATGACAAAAGAGACAACCACAAATCGCTAAATGTTTCCTCAAATATAAAAGGAAAACTTTTCTCGAAATTAATTAATACACGCCGCCAACATGAAAGACATAATTAAAAGTATTTCCGATTTTAAGGCAGTTCGACAATTCTCCTTTCAATATTAAAGTTCAAAACCATTAATTAGTTTTTACTTGAGGTAGGGACGCAAATAAGACAAACTTTTCTACAAAATACGAATTACTGTAAATTTCTTTATATACTATCTGGGTTTTTTAATATAAATTAAATTTAATATACCTTGAGGCTTATTTTGAACCATCAGAAAGGTTACAGACCTTTCTTACACCTGAATTGGCAACTTTATAGCTATAGCAACGTCTAGAAGAATATCAAAGAAGTTATTTTCTGAGTAAAACTGTAAAGTATATTGATCATGTGGACCTAACTTAAAACAATTTTTTTTAAGTTCTTTTAGCGTGAATTATGATAATTAGACACGTATGTTTAGAATAATCATCTTAGATCTTTTATTCCTGTAGCGATCAGTTATTACTTTACATGACTTGATAAACTCATCTTGGCATTTAGCCAGAACAAAGCGTGAAATTCGCAGATCCCAGTTGTAGACTTTAATGAGTGGTTAGAGGGAAGGCGTAATCGTTTTGTATGGTAATCTAGAGTCAACGAACTAAAAAAACCACTGTTATTAGCTCGTCTATGATCGAGTACGAGGATATCCAAGCTCTAAAGTGCTAATTTAATTAAATCCTAAATATATATGGAGGCAATTTTTGTATAAAAGAATCATTCTAAATAATTCGTAATCTATTAATTGACGAGCTCATTTGACTTTTGACCTTTATATGTTTTAATGGGATCTGAGTACGTGATAGGATTATGAATGATAGTATACGGATAAGCCTGTAAATTAAAAATGAACATAATTGACTATAGAGGAAGCGTCAGGACTCGGGATTGCGCTACGAGAAGTTATAATTATTGCCATACTGCACAAATCTCTATAATTTTATATTGCATGTTTGTGATCCAAAATGATCTGCACTCTTATACAAATTTTAATAACTTTTTAAAAACATCAACCAACTTGTGACACAACGACGTAATTCCTTTTATTTCACGATGTAATATCTGAAACTGTGGTTTTAAATTATGAAACATTCAACAGCAATATAATTTGTTGAAAATTCATAAAGATTCTGGAAAATGGCTTACGATTTAACAGCTTTCAACTTAAGAAATGTTCTAGAGAATAAAATCTAATACAATTACATTATGGAACTTGCGCACTGACTTGAATTTAATTATTAGTCGTAGGCAAGTGCCACTTCAAAAGTAAACAAATGGTAACCACTGTTCGTTTTTCGCCCTTTGAGAATGTATTCAAAAATTGTGTTGTTTTAAATATCAGTTTGTTGGTACTCATTTAGGTTGAAGAACATTATTTGGTACATATGGCAAAAAGAAAATTCTCCTTAGGTTTTAGTGATGAAATCAAATACATCTTTACCTTAGTGATAAAATTAATTTTTCTATAAATAAAATCACGTACACATCCTATACGGTTTCATTTTGTAAATATGATACTGTAGTAACCTTGTGGATAGCCTATAGCCTATACTGCAAATTACATACTCTTGAATCTTAATGCTTTTAACGACAAAATTAAAAAAAAAAATTACTTATGCCCCTGTGTATGTCTCATTCCTCCACACACCCCCACCTCAAACACAAGCTGTAATTGACATCGATATGCAATCACGATACAAATCTTCGGAGTACGGAAGTGTTTTCTAGTTTCGAAACGCGGACCCTAAACCTTTCACTACACCCGAGTAACCTATACCAATAATCGTTATTATTATCGTCGCAAGTTATGTAAACAGTTCCAACCAGGGGCGGAGGTTTATGCCCTTGTTGTAATATACAACTATGTGGCAGTGGCTAACTATAGTGTTCTTGTGCAATTATAGTGTCGTACAACTACTGGAAAACTAAGTTTTAATTACTACCCGCATTGTAATTTTCTGTTTAAAGCCAAGTACTTGTCAAGTTATTTACACGTTGTCAACATAATTATGTTGCCCTCAGGCATTTAATTGTAAATTATAAAAGTTTTGCACAAAAAACAGTTTAGGACTCGTAAAATTATATATACTAGTGGTCGTCCAGTGGTCGAAAACTCGACCAAAAATATGTAATGTTCCAACTCTATTTTCACCCCAAGCTGTAAATAAAACATGTGATTGGAACTACTTCATTTGTTTTTATTTTCTATTTATATTTTGTTGTTTTTCGTCACCAGCATAACAACCCATAAGGCCTATGTAAATTTTTTTAAATTTTGAATTAATTTTTTGTGCTTATTTTTGAGCCTAGTTGGATTTATATAGGGACTCTGAACTTATACAGGGATATATCTTTTAACAGTAGTGCATAGATTTCCCCTGCGATGCACGCGAGCTGAGAATAAAAGGTTAAAAAAAAAACGTGCTTGCCTCTTAATATATAAATTTTCTATAATTAATCAAGAATAGATTATCTAATAAAGTGTGAAACGTAAACCATTGATCGGTTGGAAAATAACTAAGACTTAGAAACTACAATATTTTAAAATCCCCAATTTAGAAGATTTATTGTTCCTATAGTAAAACATTTAATAAACTCTTTTTAGTGCTTATCTTATAATTTACACGTATAATTGGTGCGACTGGAAATATTCTGTTAGGTAGCTACGACATCTGCGGGTGCTTGCGTTGAATACACTTAATTTAATAATAGAGCTTTCAACATAATAACAACGATTCACTGATATAGATAACAACTAACCCTCAGTTTTTATCAGCAGTAAAACTTGGTACAACTTGGTAAAAATTTGAAATCTCTTCAATTATCTTACAAACGATTTATAAAACAATGTCAATAATTGCGCTAAATATAACATTTATCATTCTTAATTACTTTGCAACACAGTACTGTTATTATCTTCGAGTGTGTGAGCACGTATACATTAGGAGCACAATGGTTATAGTGTTTGCTAAAAATTAGCAGATTGCAGGTTCAAAACTGAAAAGATAGTAGCATTTTGAAGGACCAAATTTGGACCTAGCTGTCCATAACCATCAAGTTTTAATAAGTGGTCAAGAATAATGAAATCAACTAAACTTAGTAGGTAAATCACACATCCATTCATCTTCCACTCATATTTTGGGTTAAAATAACCCTTACTTGCATCCCCATCCTATAGTATACATTATAGCAATACATTAATTAGTGGAAACCTCCTTTCATAAGGGGAAAACACGTGCTGTACTACTAATGACTAAAGTTAATTACATTTTTTGATCCTTGAATCATTCAATCATTACAGAGTCGTTTGATCGTAAATCAGTTTGCGTTCGAGTCAGATTGTAGGCAATGTCTGACGAATCAGTCAAGGAAGCAGGATCAAGTACCAATTAACGTAATGACTGTTTGGCAAGCAGTGCTGTTGCTAAACACAGCTGTATTGTCCTCTTAAGCAACCAACGTCGCCGCCAACGGTACCGGACCGTGAACGCCGAACAAACAAAAACTAATTACAAACTACCAAATTACCAAAACCACACCTGTTCGCCTGTTCAACAGATAAAGTACAATGAGACAAACATTACTTCACCTATTATATGTATGGCTATCTCTGTTTGAATGCCAATCAGGTGATTGAAATGAATGATGTAAAATCATTGATTTTGATCAAGTATAGCTGGGAGACTGAGTAATAATAGTTCTCGCAAATCAATGGGAATGTTCCCGACCCCGTGATATGAGAAGAATACTTAAAAATTAGACCCAGCTGTCCTGGATGATAAGCTTTTGAAGATACACTGGCTATTTAAGCTGACCTTAGTTAGAGAGCTATACATATAATCTCACTCCATTCTGCATTTTTCTACACTAACCATAATTATTCAGGCTAAAATTCCTAAACAAGCGTGCTCTGACCTAGTAAAGTAACAAAACGCAGCATTTAAATAAGATATATGATGTAGCAAAGTATGTACAAGGTGGCAAGATTAAGATAAGTTAAGTTCCCTAATCCGATTTGCGAAGTCAATCACGCAAAATAAATTTAGAGTCAAACAAACAAATACCATATTACAGTGTCTGATAATTATTTATTTGTTAGTACCTCCAATTGAAAATCACAGCTATAAATACTAAAAGCTCAAACTATTTCCAAATAACTCTTAAAATTTGTTTTACAATGATCGAAGTATGATTCTTATTATTGAAATGATTTATTATAAACCTACGTCTTAAATAAGCAATGCGGATTTATATCAAAACATAGACGCACATACCAAAAGTATAAACTACGAAAAATAATTACTCCAACAAAATGAAGCATTAAGGAAGTGACTTTGGCATTGAGCCCTACCGCAACAACCGAATACTCAGCGTCAGCAGACATAACAAACAATCAGCTGACAACATAACAGCGTCGCGCGGAGGTCAGCTGACGATGACGTCATCGCTTAGTTCTACAGGTGTTTCAGCGATACAGTAGTGTGGGTCTGGAGGTGTCCCCGTTCATAAGACCTTGGCCAGACCTTGGTTTAACTGGTTCATTCTCCAGCCAGCTTGTCAACCAATGGCAAGCTTTGCTACCGTTACATATTGTATACATATAAGTTTCGTGAGCGGTGTTTCCATATGTCTTTAAAACTACCAAATTAGGCCAGATTGTTAATTTGAAGTTTTAACTACGCTCTGTTATGAAATTGACAATTTTCTGTAGTTTTATTCCAAGGTATTTGGGTTTCCCACTAATGTAGGTTTTCAGAGTGTTTTGATTGGTTAATGCCTCGAGCCTCGGCGCTAAAGGGACGGATTCGGTTCCCGGTGAATCTACAAAGATTGGAGGGGCTTAGACACCTTTGTTTGATAGTGGTCGAGTTTCATGTGAGAAAACGGCTCTTAGACAATAAACAAGTGTACAATTGAACTGATTTACCATTAAAAACGTGCTAGTGGTCCATATAGATGGAATTTCTCTACTTTAATATCCAGAGATCTATAGTAATACCTTGAATATTGCATATAAGATTATATTTACCCGGCTGCATTGCATCCCTTTAAGCCAGACATTCTACAAATTGAATAACCAAAAATTGTCATCCTCATCAAATTTTAAGACAGAAAAAATGTAGTTTCACAAACATAAAAGACTATCTCATATTTATATGGCTGTCACGTAGGAATTACTTCATATCGTTCGGTCCCCGGATGCATGCAACACCGACAAACTCACAGCTGTGACAAAATGATGTGACTCAGAGATCTAAGGTTTTGTAGACGTGGTCTAAATATAAATAAAATTGGTTTACAGGTATGGGATGTTTAACTGAATATTTACTTTAGTTCCGAGTTTCATCGGTCTTATACTCATCCATACCTAGAAACATTTCCGGTGTATCGAGGATATATTTGTATATATATTATTTTTCTTATTTTGCGTGTTTAATCGTTAACTAACGGTTATTTGCGTATTTTACGCCCGTGTTGAAACCCCCAGCCTGCCCTTGGCCCCAAAGTCCTATTCTGCTTCAGTGATCTTGATTCCGATCGCATAACTTGTTCCAAGTAGTTTGTCGAACCGGTTATTAATGTAATTTCTTGACTACTGTTTTCACCTTTTACGTATAATAGTGACGGACCTAGTAGTAGAGCCTTAATAATTGGACGATAGGTATATTTCCTCTTCACTGAGCAAAAACTGTCCTTGTATGCGTTGCTGAGCTTAAATTATTTTCATTCCAAGGTTGGAAGAAATCAGCTGTACATATAAATTTTTAAACTGATTTTGACAAAGAGAATGGACTTTTCTAGTCTTCGTGATACTACCTTTGGCTATTACAACTAGATATTCCACAACCCCCCCCCCCCACCAGTTTTATAATCAAAATCGTCGTAGTCTGTGAGCCACCGACAGATTGTGCTGAACTTATTCATTTGTGTTCATCAATTAGAATATTGAGAATAATAAGAATAATTTACAACTCCTTAACACATCCATGCCGATCTTTAGAGATTTTCATTTGAAAATACATTTCATATTCAAAGTATATGACCTGTGTTTTTTTTAAAAACTGTTCTTCGTTGTTGCCATTACAAATATGCTTCTCGTCTGTTGAATCATTCACTTTTTGTCATTTGCATTTAACTATAGGTTTGCTGTTGCTCTCTAGTCAAATTGAATTTATATTAGTCTATTATTTATTTGTATTAGTTGTTTTAGTTGTTAGCTTGTGGGTTTGTTGTTGTTGTTTCAAATTTATTTATTTTTTTAGTATAGGTACCATTGGTTATTTTGTCGGTTGTTGTTTGGTTGGTAGGTTCGTTATTGTTATTGTTGTTGTTATTACATCATTATTCTATTGTTGAATTTATTGTAGTCTATAATGTTTTATTATTGTCAGGATTATTAACTGTGTATTCTAGTCTTTCACTTTAAGTATTAATTAAGCTCACACCGGTTTTTTTCCTATTTGCATCAATGACTGTTATTAAGCTAAGTTTCTTTTATTTACACATGAACTATCTAATCCTTTCAAACTGTTTTCTGCGGTGTTTGTTAAATATTACCGAATAAGCCATCCTGAGTTGTACTGATTTAATTTCTATGGATGTAAAGGTTCTAAAATGGAGACGTCCGTTAAAATAAATAAATAAAATAAATAAATATTTAAAACCCTTTACACCTAACTTTTTTATGTCATAACAAACAAAATAGTTGAATACTGTACATTGGAAAAGTGTTTGTTTATAGGCGTGAGTATAAAGGAAGCAATATAAATATGTAGTTAATAATACCTTTGCTTTGAAAGTGTTTTTGCTCACGCTTCTTTTCCAACGCGTCGCTTGCTAAACTTAAACTTGTCTCAAAATGTAACTTACTATATTCTGTAATATCTCGAAAGGTGATTTATATTCATATATCGCATGCTTTTAAAACATATTTAGGTGTGTTTTTTTATATTCTTATATGCTTATTTTCAATTACCAAAAGTAATTTGAACATTTGGAATCATATATCCGTGATTTCAAAAAAAATTTAAAACGTGTACTCCGTTGAAAAAAAAACTACATACAATTTTAGAACGGTTTGATAAAAATTTGAGATGTCTCAAATAAAAATATAGCCTATTTAAAGTAGTATATTATTCATTTTTCATCATGTAAATTTGTATTGTATATTTATAACCAGGGTACTCGTACAATATATGTACATCCGGGGCTATTTTTTACGTATTTCAATAACATTAATATAATAATAATTTTTACTTTTTTTGCTTTATACTTCTACCTTTTTTAAGAATATTGATATTTATATATAAATATGTGGTATATTCGTAGTTAAAGCCAAAACTTAATTGTTACTATTGCTTAACCAGTTTGCTAACTATAGAACTACCTACCTCAGGGAAGTTCTATAAGGGAGTTCACATGTTAGCTGATAAAATAGTGAAACGATTCAGTTAGACATCTAATAGTATTTATTTTTGGATTTAAAGTTTACTCGTTGAAAACTCTGCTTAGTATTTGTAAAATTTGCATGATCCTTATCTGGTTTAAGTTTAGAAGTAGGATATGACAAAATTACTTTTGGTGAAACATACAATATACGCTAGTGAGTCTGTCCTACAAGGTAAATAGGGGAACCGGAGTTTTGCCAACGGGTGTCAGGTAGATGGGGGGATGCCTTCGGCCACCTCTTGGTGCGGAGATTTGCCAACGGTGGTGGTGGGAGAAAGAGTGTGACGGAGGGAAGGAGAGCGATTGTCAGGGTTGTCTACGTCTTACGTATACGCCTGGCAGTTAGTTATGCGCTTGTCGCATTGGGTTAGGTTAGGTTAGGTTAGGTTAGATTAGGTTAGCTTAGATTAGGTTAGGTTAAAATTTCAATACATTTCCTTTCACAGTCAGAGGTGCATAACTCCATTACTTTGAACACAGTCAGCATCTTGCCTGGTTTGTCCACCCCTAGCGGAAGCCACCCTCACGGCAATGAATACACACACGGTCACGTGTAATCTCTCTCTCTCCCCCTCCCCCTCTCGCGCAACCCACAACCGTTGGCAAAACTCCGCAGTATGTGGAATTCATGGATGGGGACCCTTTCTACCTGATACTAGTTGGCAAAACTCCTACACTCGGTAAATAGTGATAACATATTTTAATTATATTTTACTCGAATTCACCAAATTCTTGTGATAGCCATCAATCGATTTACCCTTATTTATTTATTTATTTATTTATTTATTTATACATGCCAACGGCTAAGCCAATACATAGATGTAAACAAAAACTGAACAATATTCAATACTCAATAGAATACTAAATACATAGATGAAAAAAACAAAAACAAGCTGAACAATACAATACTCAATAGAATACAATAATAAATAATCTGACAATGAATAAGTTAACAAAGACTAAAGATATAACAATAATAAATATAACAAAGAGCAAATACAACAATAGAATTTTTTAACAAGAATATATATAACAATAGAGGCGTTGAGGCTAGTCCAACATCTCCTTATTAAAGATTTGTCGCATTTTATGGTACACATCAACACATTCATTAATTCTGCCGTTTAATGTTAGATTAGAGGAGGCATCCTATCAATATGGACCAAATAAAATATTTTTACAGAAATAGAACATCTATAAATGAACCACCCAAAAAGAGTAAGCTACTGTAAAAAGTACATTTTCCTTCTTAATTTTTAATACAGTACAAAGATAGGTAGTGTTTTTTTTACAATAGATACTATTGTTAACAATAATTTTACCTTTAAGTTTGACTTGATTAAAAACATAAGTGTTTACAACAGAATCAGTAAATAAAATTCTCTGTGTGTGGTTGTTTACATCCTTAATTTTTCTTTTTTGAAACTGGTTTCAACTTCATGGGAAGGATATTCCTATTCCCATAATCAAAGGTTCTATCTTAAACCATCAAGTAGCCTAATAAATAAAATAACTTAATTGAAACAAATTCCAGCCAGCTGAGCTAAGTATTACATAAATAATGGCGGAACTCACCGTGAGTAGGAATGTATCACAGTTCACTAAGCACTTTCACTTGGTCCGAGTCCGTCACTACCCGACCTTCCCTTTCGCTTGTCGCCAGTGTACTGAGCAGCTGGTAACTCGCTCACTACTCAGCTCATTGTTGTCTCTCCCCCCCCCACCACCCACAACACTCCCACCATTGTTGCCGACCATTGTTGCGACTTGCGCCAGCCTTGCGTTCTGCCGACTGCGCGCTGATTAGGTCCTACAATTCACAAATTAACTGGAAATTGATTGTGTTTTTCTTTTAGTTTGATCGATCAATCAAAAGCTGCTTTTGATTTAGTAGCCTATCTTTGAATTTTACATTTTTTAAATGTATATAGATTAACGAGCATATGCAGTTTGTTTCGTAAGCATATACAACTGTAATAAATGGTTAATTTATAAATAGAAAGAAAAAAACTACTATATTTTATTTTAGCGAATTTCCCTATAGGGAAGTAGCTATTACCGTAGGTGGCACGGTAAGACCTAGACCCGGGACCGATTTACTTTTTCATTTTGATGTCCCCAGAGGCCAAAAACACTATTCGTTCAAATTTTTATATATGTATATATATATATATATATATAGACTTATATATATATATATATATACGTCCGTGAACGCGATAACTTGAGTAGTTTTTGTCCGATTTTGATGAAATTTGGTTTAAAGGTGTAAAGCGGGATAAACTTGAATGAGTTCGCGAACCAGCACGATCGGACCATGGGAACGGGGCTTTACGGGGGGTTTTATGGGGTAAAAATTGGTTTTTCTCACTTTTGACCCTCAAAACACAAAATTTCCCAATTTCTCTTTAGACCTTTTTAAAGAGCTTAAAAAAACAAATAATTTAGTATATAAAAGTATTTTTGTTCGATTATTAGTAACGGAGAAAATTAAAAAAAATTGTAAATTTAAAATTCCCATGTTATTCTTATGGAGAATATTGTCAAATGTTGTAGTTTGCTTGTTTATGAATATATTTTGATCAAACTTGGCAAATTTATTTATTTTGTACTAAGCTATCAATATTTTACTCAAAAACACACTTTATTAGTTTCCTTGTAGCAGCAAACCTAGGTACTCGTTAAACCTAATGTTATTAAAATATATTTAACTGAAAATCAATTCAGACAAATGGAAATTCGCTTAGTCGGCAGGTTTGCTGCGGCGGGGGTATTTTACTTATATAGTGGAACCTCAACAACAATACCTTCTATAGCAAGTTACCATCAATAGAAAGTGTAATTTATAATTACTCTTGATTTTATATCAACCCCCACTGATCACATACTATTGCAAACCTCGATAGGAAGTCAACACTAATAACAAGTCTTATTTGTAATAATCTTATGAGAGACTGGTTATTGAGGTTTTACTCTATATGGGTTTAGAAGTATACATGATTTGTGATACCTATAACATCAGTGGTAATAACAGGTATATAATAATCACAAATATAGACACACGTATTATTGAAATTGTCTGAAATGTTTATCAATATATTATACTGCATATACCCGGAAGAGAGGAAATATTATTTTAAAGGTCAAAAGCCTAACTCATTTGAATAATTCAGCAATCGTGAATCATTGCTTAAATTTGATGTACAATAATTATTATATTGTTCTAAATAAAAAGAAACCCCTAACAAATTGAACATCTTGAATGTTTCTGCCATTTTTAAGGGTTAAGAACCAAGGATACAGGAAGCAAAATTAATAATACTAAATGTTTTATTTCGATTCAAACTACTACAAAGCGGCCAAACCCTCTAAAATCAGGAAAGAAAAATGTATCATGTCAAGTTAAAGCCTAAATGATATTTAAAATACAAAAACCCAAAATGACAGACAATTCTAACAGTACATCTACGTCAAGGAAAAGTATAAAGTCAAACAAGAACATAGCAAATTTGATCCTTACATAATTATCCAATTCCTTTCCAAGCTACTGTGGCAGTACTCATATTATGGCCATAATTGATTGTGGAATGTGTCACACTATCATCTCACTTGCCACAAACAACTTTCCAAAATATGTTTGTACACTAATTGCTGGAGATCACGACATAGATTATGAGCTCAATAACAGAGGATCTTAACGACTGTGAAGCCTTTCAATGCTTAGGGCGAACAATTAGTTATTGCTGCTTTGTGTAACATACTCCTTGCCTCCCCAACTGCTCAATACAGTTAAATTTCGTTGCATTTTCTTTTAAAATTGATCGATTTATTAAACTAGGATTACTTTCATAGCAGTGAAAGCAAGTTGAACGGAGCGATCACGTTTTATGGTTTTTAATAAAGCAAAAAATAAATAAAATTGTTATATAATCCAAAATACAACTATTTCACAAATTTAGCTTATCAGTTTCTCTCAGAACTATCAACATCTATAGCAAGTTTTATAAGTAAAGATGTGGACTTTACATACATATCCTTTGTATCGCTATTATTCCTGAGGTTTGCTTGCTGTCATGTGGTGAATCCACAGTTCTGGTTGAACCCAACCTTGAACCTAAACCAATCGAAATTTTCTCAATCTTGGTCAGAATTTGCAATTCAGGCAGAAATAATCCTGCATGGATCTTTTTAAGACTTGCCTGCTTTGAGAGAATTGCACAAGCAGTTGTCACCATACCTTATGAGGTTTGTTATCTTAAATGTTGTACATTTAACATTATTATGAAAAGCATTGTTTTCGAATTTGGATTGTTCAAAGACAATTTCGGGCATCGAATAATGAACTACAGTAATTTTGAAATTATTAGAAGAACATTTTTTTGAGAATATAAGGCTAACACGTATTTTAGAACAGAAAACTATACTAATACATAATATGCTAAATAATAACGGCAAAGACAGTAGCATTTAAGTAATGTTAAATAATGTTTACTTTTGGGCCAGTAATATAATTTGTTTATTATTATTATAACCTTATTACCAAGGCTGCGTTGTTGACCAGTATAGCTGGATAAACGTCGTATTCTTTTTAAATATAAATAATAATTATTTACAACAACAAAATAAGACTTGTATTTTTCGAGGGATTAAATTTAAAAGGTTTCAAAATAAAAACTTGGCTGGTGACTACGGAGGTGATGTGCACTCTACCATTTGTCATCAAAATACACTTTCACGTAGTAGAAGGCTCTTTGAATTAGCCTATCTCGTACAACCCTGGCAAACGTTTTTCCCGAAGACTGCTGATCTCTGGGGGGAGCTTCTTTTTGAATATTATTTTATGATTGAACTATGTTTATGATCCATACCGCTTTCTGTTCTAGTATTATCAATACATGCAGGCGTCGTTTTAAATTGTCATCACCTGATCTATAACAAGGGAGCGGTCTATGATCAATGTAATACAGTTCTTTAGTTATCATTTTTATTTATAGGAGTGATGTCTCTAAATTAGGGATATCTTTCCATGAAAACTTAATTACTCTTTTCAATAAATAAAATGCTTTTAGGAAAAAAAGTAAGATAAGTTTTATTGCTAACTTATTGTTGACATCAATATTTTCATGAGAAACAGATTGTAAGCATTATTGAAGATATTAGCTACAACATGAAACATAACAATTAAGTTCTATATTTTACATTTTTATTGGTGAAATGTCATACAAGGCTTCATATTACAGGTTTGAACACCATTACTCCAGACTTTAGTCACTAGTTACTCATAACTGCTATCAGTAGGCATATAAAGTAAGACCGGAAGTTACTTCATTCAAGATTTACTGCAATCAGTGAGTATGTGTGATTTCATTCAACACATAACAGAATAATTCATTAAGAATGAGTACATGATTCTGGAAAACTTGAGCACAATCTAGATAAAATGTCTCACTCATATTGCTATTACCATTATGAAATATGACCAAAAGAATTGTACTGGAGAATAACGGTAGAAAAAATGCTAGTTTCTTTGTAAAACATACAGTAAAAGATAAACATTTTTTAATAATTTGCAAGCTAGTAAACCGGTAAAGTTTTAAACTATAAATTGTGTTTATTCAAACAAATCTGACGGAATTTAGCATCTTGGTGGGTAATTTATATTTCTAGAAAGCCTCCGCATCCTATATCTATTATTGTTTGCAGGTTACAATAACAATAATTCCAAACTCTTAGCCCCAGTACCTCATCGGAATGTTTGTCTCAGAATCTTCCAATAGCTTTACTTATCAGCGTGATCTCAAGACAAATATGTACAATGATATGGGATATTTCCCTCACTTCAAGGCCTATGTGTCACTTCCTATGTTTACATTTGTAAGGAAATCCCCACGTTAATCAGCAGTTCTATTACACTCAATGACACTAGTTTCATAACTCCTAGACACAGTAATCCCTTGTTCACTTCCTGTATTTCCTGTTGCCTCCACCCCGTCCCTGTCACCCTGACTCTTGACGAATCATTGTTGAGGACTCGACCTTAAACTCTAGCCTCAGTTGTGTTTATCGTGTAGGCGGCCCCGTACCCCAGGGCAGCAAACCTACACACTCAGATCAAGTTGTGTACATGAATTGAGATCAGTTACATTCTCACAACAAATGTCATCTGGACCCTCTGAAGAAATTCACTGTTTCATTCAATAAAATATGGTTGAACCTCACAGAATATACCACAGCAAATATCTTTTAGTTTTAGCGAATTTCCCATATAGAGAATAAGCTACTACCGTACTCATGGTAAGACCTGGACCCGGGACCGTTTTACTTTTTCGTTTTGAGGTACCTAGAGGCCAAAAAATACCATCCGTTCAAATTCATATATATGGCATCTTCACTTCACTAACCGAATGTCAATATATACAGGGTGTCCCACGGAAGGTGACTCAGATTGATTACGGAAGAACGGCTTAACGTATAAGGACGAAATAAAATTATTTCCCACTAAATCAACCTTAAGGAACAACATAAAACTATTTTCAAATTTTTCCGATGCAGGGGGGATTTACGTACATATATGATTATACTTTAGTATAGAAATGTAATTACTGATCCTGCGAGCAGAAAGGGTCACCACACAAATTATGCAGTTAAATATCGTATTTTTAGAATTGAAATCAAAGATGTTTTTCATTGTGGTGTTCTCAGTTTAAAACGGTGGGTAGTTCAAAAAGGGTTATTGAACCTAAATGTTTGAAAATAATTCTAAACTGGTATTGTATTTTGTTAAACATTTGTAAATTTAGATTTTTTTAGTGCCCATGAAAGATAGTTAACTTATGTATGAGTATGACACAGCAAAACTGAAAAAAATATTGGATTGATTAAAATGTATAATGTTCTACAGTTAACACCCACTAAAATCATCGTATTCGTAATTTTAACAGTATGTTGTTTATTTATTTGCACGTTTTACAAAAATCTGGTTTTAAGCTTAACCTCCAAAAATTAGTTAATATTCATAGGAGTGGAGTGACATTCCAAAAATCTACGTAAGTTATTGATATGAGAATGAAATTCCAAAAATGTTTGATATCTAATTGACTGGCAAAAAACTTGAAGGCGTCACACATAACCCAGGATTACCTTACTAAGCAGACTATTTTATCACTTCCTCCACTTCCTGTACCCAGTTACACGGATGTCTCGGGTGACGGATGATGGTACAGACCCGGCCCTGAACCCAGCATTGCCGTTGTGTATGTTTATTGTGTAGGCGGCCCCGGTTTCTGGGGCACAGGCGACCTTCGGTATATCGTATCATCTCGATCCGCGACCTTCGATACATCGAATCATCGCACTCGACCTTCTAGACGTAAATTCGATATTTCATTCAAAAAACAAGTGGCATTGGTCGAGAATTGACTTTGGCACGGCCCGCTGCGAGGGTGACCGTGACGGTCTTATATTTAATGAGATTTGGAACGGGACGCGATGAACGATGTAATTGAAAACTGGTAATGTTATTTCGTAATCGTTATTCGTCTGCAACGAGGTCGGGTCTTAATTTTAGAAGTAAAGTAACTGCATACACAAAAAATATTGTATTTCATGGTGTGGAAATTCAATTTAAACAAGTTAATTGTGTTAAGTAAGTTGCATTAACACTATTGACATTTTTTTATAGGGAATGGTTTATAAACCTTAGTCTCGTTATTTTGTTAGCAATTTAGCAATTAGCAATAATTTTGTTTTCTGGCATATTATTTACCAAAATGACATATGGATCCAGAATTGATCCCATTTGAAGTCGAACTAGATATCTATAGATTTTATGTTGAGGAATGTAAAAGTTGTGTTAATTTCTAAACTATAGGACCTATTGTGAATGAAAATGAATCCATGAAAATGAAAATTCTTTATTTAGACAGAAAAAAGTTATGGCAACATGGTTGTCCAGCTCCACAGCGTTAAAATAAATATCATATCCGAGAAATAATCAAATTTATGATTTTTTTGTAATACAGTATCTTGAACTTGACTGATTCAAACGAACAATAGGTCAAACTAAAGCCTATTATTTGCCTGATTATTTTGATTTTAAAACATTTTAATCAATATAGACAAAACTGGAGCTCCTCATTTTTAATCATAGAAAACCCTTATACAAAATAATTTTTATGTTTTTGTTCACCTTGCGCTTGCTTTTCAAACTCGTCCAATATGAATAACTAATAGCTTAAATGAAAGCCAGTATTTCACTGAAGATTCTTAGACCAAAATATATAGATATTATTAAATGTTTGTAGTAAATAAAGTACAACTGAGCACCCATAATCTTTGAGTCGACTCTTTTAAAGTCGTCGGAAACTATGACTGTTATTTGTTTTAAAATAACGCATGTAATATTTCGCAATTGCTCGAATTCGAACAACAGGTACACTAGTATAATTAATGCTGGTAAAATGCAAATTGAAGAAAGAATTCGAAAATAAATCAAATTTATGTTTTTTGGTCGAGTAATACAGTTGGTAAAAATATGCCAATACTTTATGTGAAATCTGTGCGTGCATACCTTCAATTTGATACCTCTATAATGAAAATCGGTCCGGTTGAAGAGCAAAACGAACTCAGAAAAGAAAAACCATTTTTTAAAATATACAAGATACGGTTATACAGATGTTCGAGCTGTTTCGATGGAAGAAAGTCCAGATTAAAGTCTTTATTTTGTGACGCGAGTACATCAAAACACCACTGAAGATGTCGGACTATGAACCACTGGAGCATGAGATTTATCAGAGCACAAACTGCCATTGATTCTTAATAAGGTAAGTTAACAAACAAGTAAAAAAGTACAAAGAAGTAAGTTAACTAGAAATACGATATTGTCAAACTTGTTTTATTATTTTGTAAGTTCGGTTTTGAAGGAATTAAACATTATTATCGTAACTATTTTCCCCTTTTCATCACCAACCAACTTGGACATGGACCTTCAAGACAGAATATGTCTTGCACTTAAACAATAAGAACTGATGTACCCTGAACTATAATTTTACTTTATTCTGGGAACATCAGATAGAATCATCTTTTCTCTGAATAAACATTTGGATTGGAAATGTTGAAGTTGAAGGCGTTAATAATAATATTTATACTGTTGCCAAATTCGATAATACTGTACAGTAGTTTTCAATACTAGGGGCTTGTAGGGGCAAAAGCCCCTAAAAAACCAAAATACATAAATGTTTTATCAACCTTCATTGGTCATTTATAAATAAGCACTGATTTTCTAGCATTATAAATAAAAAGTACAGCTGGTATCTATATCAAAGGCTATGAGTACACAGATTTTCAGAAATACAACTAATACAAATCTGTGGCACAACTGTTTTAATTTCAAATGATGTAAACAAATTAAACCCCATGTTGTTTTAATGGGAAAAGTTTTATTCTTTTGCGAATTTATGGTAAAAAAAATAAGAAAAATGAATAGTTTTCCCTCAAAATTCACGTCAAGACCTTTAAAATAAGACCCCTCCCATCCTTCTACGGCCATCCAGTCACTCACAATTTCTTTACAAAAATTTGACTTACGGAATTATATATATAGATGGTGACAGTGTGCACAGTAATAAAGATCTATAGTAAAACATCAGTCATCTCAGCTTTGAGAGAAAGCGGATGTGTCCACTCAATCAAAACGATTTTGAGATTCAATGTACAATGGATATTATAAAACGGGATTAGGTAATTCAATAAGAGCTGTCGGATCACCATCTAGAGCCTAGCCTCAAGTGACCTCTGGACTTCCGAGTCATGCAGCCTCAGCCCTCTAGTGATACAATTTGTCACTTTCTCTACATCACTCTGTCAAAGTGATCTCAATATTTCACTGTCGATTACCTTGCCTCAGCTCGTTATGACGTGATGACGTATTGGAAGAGTAGAGGTGTGCGTTGGTGGATGGATTTGAGTAGTAATAGTTTTTTTTTGTTTGTTCGTCATTTAGAATCATGTCTTCCCTAGTTCAAACTATATAATTATTCAAACTATATATTTATGTAAATTTAGCTTTGCATGTAGGTTTTCAAAAGGAAAAAGTGTCTCATGAGTGGACCAAATTTTGTTTCATTTGTGTCTGCTTATTTTTTTACAATAAGTCCTTATATTGTTGATGTTTGTAATAGTAGTTACGGAGTGTTAGTGTAGTTGATTTTCATTTTAAAAGCAATATAAAGAAATCGAGTTTATTTTGGCTAATTATTTAAGTTCAGTAGAATTTCAATTTATTATGATGTGAATTTTAACATAGCAATGGACAACACATTAATTTATTTCACAGTCGATGGAAAATATAACTTGTTTCTAATAGAATTAATAGTAGCCTATACTGTACTTGCATAAACATTGTTTGACAGCTTAAAAAAAATAGAACAGCTGATAAAAAAACTTTTGTTTGAATTCAAATTTACATAAAACTAGCTGTTACCCAGGGGCTTCACGCTTCACCCCGTTTAACTTCATAAGTATTAATAAAACTATTGATTGGTTAAGTTAAGATGAGATAAACAAAACAAAATACACTAATGCAAACAAATAATCGCACCTGAATTTAATAAGGTAATAAATTGAAAGAATAACAAACAAATAAGTACAGCTGGGGTATTTTTAACATTAGGTATATGGAAAGTTCCATTTAGAAAGGAATTACGACCTTAAAGGGCAATTTATGAAATAATGGATAGAATTTGCGCAAGGTTCTCGTCATGACGAACATTTGAAGTATATCATTTATGGGGGTGTGACTTGTAGTTTTCTCATAGGTTCGTGGGTACTTTGGGATTTACATATATATAAAATAGGCCTAAATACTATTCAATATTTTTGTTATTGTTAAAACCAAAGCTTGCTAAAAATTGCCTAAGTACTTCGTGGAATAAGTTTTGGTAGGAGAGAGCCAAGTAAAATAATCGGTATTTGATCGGAACTATTTTTACCTACCACGAGTAATATTCAGTGTAATCTTTGCTCAATAGTAACAACTGATGTTTTTCCCTTTGTACTGTATTTTGTAACTAGTTGAGTTTGCGTGGATGGCTTGCTATGAACACATGTTACAAACCACTTTTGGTTACTTTTTCTTGTTGGTATTTTGTTCAACAAACGTGGTTATTAAGCCAATGTTTAAAATTTTTTTACTTTCAATTTAATTTTGCTAGATAATTATATTTTTGGCAGTTTTAAATGCAGTAAACACGTGTCTAGGCCAGAAATAAATTATTTACAACATTTGAAGGAAATTTTCCAAACAGTTTACGAGATCATTGTGCAAGCACACATACAAGCAAACATTGCTCATACACTCTTATTTATAAACAAACATATGACAAACTTCTGAATATTTTGTTCTTTTCTGATTAATTCAGTTAATTTGTGTTTTTACCAGGAAAGTTTTGGGGTAGTTTTGATTTTTTCCATTTCTTATGTATTTTGGGGCGCTGAATCCGAATCTGAGGTTTGCCAACAAAAATTCTTGACGCAACATTGACAAAAATGAGAAAAATATGGAAAAAATGATATTTTTTGTAATATTTAGCTTATAACTCACGAACTATCAACTTTTTGTTATTAGTCTATATTATAAAATTTAAAGTACACAAAATTTGCTACAAAATGTACCCCTAATGTGGTAATCTCGGATGAACCGTTTAGGCTCCAGAGCTATTTGAAAATTGGAACATTTTGTGTTATTTTTTAAATTTATCCAATTATTCTGTCAATGACATATATTCATTGTATATGCCCAGGAAAAGGTCTTATATAAATCCAAAGTGTTAAAATTGATTAATTTTGTGTTACTGAACCGTTGACTTTTTATTTAGTGTACAGAAATGTTAAACGAACTGTTGCCGTTTAAATTATCCTCGATCAGAGGGTTGTAATGAGGAAGGTTATGGCAAACGTTTCGATGCATTATTTGTGAGCATTCTAGCTTGTTCATCTGGACAATTAAAAAGAGGTTAAAAGTATAAAAAAATTACACATATGATAATAAGTGATGAAAAAACCAAACTATCAAAATTAAATTAACACCAATCAATTAATCATCATCAATTAATCAATTAATCAATTAATCATCTTATGTACCTGATGACGTGATATTAAGATATACGTAAATAATAAAATGTTATGTAGGCTTATACTGTTGCCAAGCATTTACATTGTGTGTAGATTTGATAGATTGTAGGTCCTAGGGCGTAGAGCATAGGCCTACATGAGAGTAGTAAGGGTTAATTGACTTAAGATAGTCAATACAAATTTTGGCTAGAAAACTAAATCCAACGTTGCCTCACTGCCCCCAACTCAAGCAGCTGTGTGGACATAGCTCGCTTAGAGTTTACATTTACATTCGGGTGAAAAAAAATTAGTATTGGCCTATGGTAACAGTGCCAATCACTCTAAGCCATGCATCGGTCTTGAAATATTACACAGAAAATTTTAAAATGGGTGCCAATACGATTGAGGACGTACAATGGGCTGTGCTGCTAGAGTCTAAGTAAGTAAGAAAGTAAGTATAGTACCAAACGCACATCTCTATTATTTATTAACATGTTAAATCTACACAAAATATAAATGCTTAGCAACAGTATATGCCTACATAACATTTTATTATTTACGTCTATATATTTAATACACAGTTGTAACACTGTTTTCTCAGTAATTACTGGACCGATCTACAAGATTTATGTCTCAAATTAAAGGGGATAGTGTGTAGATTTGCCGAACTTCCTTAGAATTTACGTTTTTTTCTAAGGGCTACGACCTACAGCCCTTTAAAGGTCGAGTCAATACAATTCTTATTGAAGAATATAATACACAGTTTATAAATTATTCGTCAGCTGTTTAATGTTTGTCAGACATTTGTTATTATTTTTATAACCTCACTTTCAGTATGCAATTATTAAACATGGAGTTTCTGTTTATAAACACACGATTTTGATCAAGTAAAGTGTATTTGTTAACTTATTTTTGAAACGTTTTAGTTTTCCTGCAAAGTGATCTGAAGGAAAGTGGTAATTGAGTTTAAGTTTGAGTATGGAATGTGAAATAATACCCATATAGGGAACGGAAACTTATTGTTTTGATCAATATAATTTATTCTCTACGGCCACCAGAATAATCATTTGGAAATCCGCTTGCAAGTTGTACATATAATTGCTAATGAGTGGGAAACATAAAACATTTAATAGTAGGTGACAAATCTTACTCAAGATCAGTGTTAGACGCTCAGTGGTACCAAACTTTACCTTCTCGAGATGGCGACTACGCTGGGATACGTGGAACTACAATATATCAGTGAATTATTTCAAGTACACAGGGAAGTTGCTTGAGAAACTGTGACTTACTTATTTTTTCCTTATGTTGTCACAAGGGGAAGGTAAAATGAACTCCTTATCAACATTTTGAGTTTATGGAAAATCTTATCAACAGCGACTATAAAAAAAGGATTAAGAGTCAAAAGAGACAAAAAACTATTTGAGTAAAATATAATACAAATCTGCATTTGAAATGGCCAGTTCTAAGTCTCACTTGAATCAACATCTTTCTGGTAGTGGTAGTCTACATAGTTTTAAAATCCACGACTCCTTTTCCATCAAATTGGACCGTTAATACCCTCTAACATTGAGCAAAGTATGCCCAACTTTATATATACGACGTAAACACAGCTTTTACTCACAGTATGGGTCAAAGATTCGTGAAATGCGACCAACTGCTGATGCGTGATTTACATGTAGGCTAAGTGACTATCTTTATTGCATACAACAAATGTAATGAAAAAAAAAACGACAAATATAGGAATATACTTGAGCAAATTATCTAAATAGCATAAATAGCTGCTTATTAGGTTATCAGCATTGCCCAGTTCGTATACTATTTATTTTTCAAATGAAACTCGAATTAATATAAAACATTCATTTGGTAAAAATAATATATCGGTTTGATTAACATAAAATAGTTTATACAGGCAAACTATCAGTTCTACTTCATGTAAAAACAACCCTTAAATAAAATTCCAAAGATAAACAGTATTTGTTAATTATTATTTCTTTTATGCTGACAATATTCCCGTGGCGGAGCATGGGCGGTTAACTAGTATCTATATATCACGTCATCAGGTGCATACGATATTACATGATTAACAGATTGCTGTTAATTTAATTTTGATAGTTATGATTTTGGTATCACTTATTATTATGTGTATTTTTTTATACTTTTAACCTTTTTTTAATTGTCCAGATGAACAAGCTAGAATGCTCACAAATAATGCATCGAAACGTTTGCCAGAACCTGCCTCATTACAACCCTCTGAGCGAGGATAATTTAAACGGCAACAGTTCGTTTAACATTTCTGTACACTAAATAAAAAGTCAACGGTTCAGTAACACAAAATTAATCAATTTTAACACTTTGGATTTATATAAGACCTTTGCCTGGGCATATACAATGAATATATGTCATTGACAGAATAATTGGATAAATTTAAAAACTAACACAAAATGTTCCAATTTTCAAATAGCTCTGGAGCCTAAACGGTTCATCCGAGATTACCACATTAGGGGTACATTTTGTAGCAAATTTTGTGTACTTTAAATTTTATAATATAGACTAATAACAAAAAGTTGATAGTTTGTGAGTTATAAGCTAAATATTACAAAAAATATCATTTTTTCCATATTTTTCTCATTTTTGTCAATGTTGCGTCAAGAATTTTTGTTGGCAAACCTCAGATTCGGATTCAGCGCCTCAAAATACATAAGAAATGGAAAAAATCAAAACTACCCCAAAACTTTCTCGCTATGAGTAAATTTAAATACAAATTTACTGGATTATATGGCAATGTTTTAGTGTTAGTGCTTAATAATTAGAATATATATATTTTTATTTTCAAGTCTAAGGTAAAACTAACTATGGGGGCAAAAATAATGGTAATTGAATGCAGTTTCTAAACTGCGATTTCATGAATGTGAAAAAATACTTAAAATTAATATTTCAAAATAAAATGTTAATTTGAATTGTTCCGGTAAAATTATAAGTAAATCCTCACAAAAATACAGTTATTAAGTAAGAATTAGGTTGATTATCATAATTTGTATTTGCTATTTAAAATATTTTTTTCCAATTCTTCACCATTTCTGCTAGAGCAAACCGAAAAACACTATTGTATAATTTAGACGATGATTTAGTTGTTAGGTTTTTTAGTTAACCAAGACTTTTATAAATTAACAGACATAACAGGACTAGTTATTTGAATGTGGATTGATTTTGGGCTTTGGATCAAATCGTTTAAATTAAATTTTTATTAAATATTACCTTCATCTTTGAGAAAAACATCGAATCTTTTTTGTGTAGACTACTAAACAAATTAATTATGACAAATAAATATAAACGTACCCTTGGACAGTTAGATAATGTTATATTTTGAAAACCTCATTAAATTTATTTGATTCTGAAATTTTATCACCAAATTTTGAAGTAAAAAGCTCACTAAAACCGTATACAACAACTTGTACACATCTTAATACATGCACGGATAAACCAACCATAAAATTGTACAGACGAATTAAAATGTAAATTATCTAGAGTTTATACTAACCTGTAAACAACCACTATCAGGGAGATCGAGAGGAAGGAAGTCTTCTCAAACAATTAGCGGAAACAAAGACTCGAGAGTTAATTAGAATAGAGACCGCGGAAGATGGTTGACCCTGCACTACCACCGCGAAATGCCATCACCGTCAGTGTCAGTAGACAGGACTACCAGTAGATATACCTACCAGTAGCTAGCAGCCAAGGTCTAGGATGCTGCAACTACTGATAAGGCCCACGTACCATAAATCTGCCAGTCTTTTGTTTCATTAAACAAGTCAAGATCATGTTACATTCTCAATTAATGGAGTAAGATTAGTAATTTTTAACATTCCATTTATATGGAGAAGCTGAAACCATTGATTAATTTGAGCAAGGCACAGCTAAGTGATCCACTCACAGAGGACACCAATTACTGTGTACCGGTATCGGTACATAAAAGATTGTAGTTTTTCAGTTTGTGTTTAATTAATCAGTTTGCTTACAAATTTGGTCAAGAGATATTAGCAACTGACTTCAACTTATTCCGGTGGTGGCTAAACTTTATACAGGTCCATTAAGATTCAATAACTGGCTTAATCTTTAACGTGGTATTGGGATTTATCTTTCAATCATTAGACACGTTTTTTTAATACAGTATCCTGGTTTCTACACTACATAGTTTTGGCATTGAATCTTTCTGCTGGGTTAGAGAACAGTGGTTAAAATTCATCTTCGTAATTTCAACAAAACGGTAAGCTGGAATACTGCCTCGACGACCTGGACGATCCTGGATTTGGTGTCGACCAATGGTTGCGTACCTATTTAAGGTACTTATGTCCTAATACCATGATTGAGATTATCGTAACCTGATATCAAAATAAACAACCAGAGCCTATGTTACCTTCCATGGACAGCTAGCAAGGTAACATAGAATCTTGTTGATGATAAATTTCAAAATATTCTGGAAGACAATACAGAAAATTAAGGGAAAATTTACATTTAGCCTTTTATACCGAGCTCTTCAGACAGATGCAATGATAAAACTATAGATTTACAAACCAAAACTATGATCCTCTCGCAGTGACCGAAGTATTACTCTAAATGTTGACAGTGGATGTGTGAAGAATGGAGCGAGATTGTGTTAGCTTTGTTGTCAACCAAGATCAACTGTTGGTAATTATTTGGACGTAGTGACTACTCGCAAAAGTGAAATTTTTTTTTTTCATAATGACCTAAATTTCACGCTGAATCCGAAAATGGCGTTTTTATTTTTCGGAAGGTCATTCATTCAGAACAGCATTGACCAGTTTCGGACTATCACAAAGCTTCTGACTTGTAAGCGAAACAGTGACATTCTAATTACCATGAACGCACTATATCCACTTATACCAGCTATACTGATTCTCAAATAGCTGTCGCACTTGACAATTGAATTGCCAATAGAAGCACGAGCTATTAAATCAACTGGTGCCACAACCTCAGACTTTCAGGAAAAGCAAGGCAACAGCCATGAGTGTATGGATATTCGACAGCCACGCCTGCAGTGTTAAGTGTTACGGTTATGTGACGTAACTTAACGTAGTAACCTTGTTACCAGGAGGTGTTACCCCGTCAGGTGGCGGGTGGTTTACATAACGCGTCACGGAAATATCAGGCAAAGGTCAAGGTATGATCTGATGAGTGAAACAATAAACCATAGTTAAACCCGGTATGAGCTGTAACTAGGCATTACTGCTGTTTATCACATAACTAGGCGGGACAATGGGTGTTGTGAGGTGAAATAATACCAAGTTGGTCCTCCCAATCGGACGATAACGATGGCAGTTTCAAGGTATGGAGTCTTCACGAATTTACTGGTCGCCTTGAACTTCACCTGATTCATAGATAATCTGGGAACTCTGCTGATCCAATAGGGATAACCGATGGACCTTGGCATTTGGAGGTTTTACCAAAATAAACCACAAAGTACGTGATGCTGAATCTTGAGGGAACCGTGAGTTAAATTTTCCTCTTTATGCCGAACATGGTTCGATTTCAATGTGGTATATTTTCCTTATTTGAGTTGCTATCCAACATAGTTTTGTTGCATACTCTCATATATTTTCAAAATAAGTAAGCCCTACAATTTTTAGATTTAATTTAAATTGGGCCAGAAAGAATTTAACTACCCTGTATTTATGGCAGTAAGAATTTGAATATTTGATGAATTTTGAAAATAATACCATGGTAAACAATGTAGGTATTATGTTTCCTACTTAACTTCTGTTTAAAAGCATAAAATATTGAGAAACGTTATTTTTAAGGCACGCCAGTAGTAAAGGAAATAAATGTTGAACAAAGTGAATAGTGTGATTTATGAGCACGTTCAACCATAAAATAATAAATGAGTGAAATATAGTCAACATTTTAATGCCATGCCATTTTGATTTGAATGCTTCGTATATAACCAAAGACTATATACCAAATCAACATAACCAAATAGCGTAATTAAGTGCCACAGAAAATTACTATGAAAAAGGCTTTAAAGTTCTGCTGCAAAAAAACGTGTTGCTACGAATCTGTGACTACTTGTTGCAAGGAATATGATAATGACGCGAAAGAGGATCAGAACCTGTGTTGAGTGTTGCGAAGATCGTGTTAATGAGGCGTTTCAATGAGTTATCTATCCTAGCCTAGCGTATTGCAAAAAAACGTGTTTATGAGGCATAGCAAGGAATGATCAGCCTTTGCATGTTGTAGTGAAATAATTAAATCACTCGTCGTGGGGAATAATCTGTACTAGCGTGTTGAGGAGAGCGTGTCAATGAAGCGTCTCCGCACAAACGTGTTGCGGAGCACGTGTCAATGAAGCGCCTCTGCACAATCTTGTTGCGGAGAACATGTCAATGAAACGTCTCTGCACAATCTTGTTGAGCAGAACGTGTCAATGAATCGTCTCTGAACAATCGTGTTGCGGAGAACGTGTCAATGAAGCGTCTCTGCACAATCGAGTTGAGGAGAACGTGTCAATGAAGCGTCTCTGCACAATCGTGTTGCGGAGAACGTGTCAATGAAGCGTCTCTGCACAATCTTTTTGCGGAGCACGTGTCAATGAAGCGTCTATGCACAATCTTGTTGCGGAGAACGTGTCAATGAAGCGTCTCTGCACACAATCTTGTTGCGGAGAACGCGTCAATGAAGCGTCTCTGCACAATCTTGTTGAGGAGAACGTGTCAATGAAGCGTCTCTGCACAATCTTGTTGAGCAGAACGTGTCAATGAATCGTCTCTGAACAATCGTGTTGCGGAGAACGTGTCAATGAAGCGTCTCTGCACAATCGAGTTGAGGAGAACGTGTCAATGAAGCGTCTCTGCACAATCGTGTTGCGGAGAACGTGTCAATGAAGCGTCTCTGCACAATCTTTTTGCGGAGCACGTGTCAATGAAGCGTCTATGCACAATCTTGTTGCGGAGAACGTGTCAATGAAGCGTCTCTGCACAATCTTGTTGCGGAGAACGCGTCAATGAAGCGTCTCTGCACAATCTTGTTGCGGAGAACGTGTCAATGAAGCGTCTCTGCACAATCTTGTTGTGGAGAACGTGTCAATGAAGCGTCTCCGCACAATCGTGTTGAGGAGAGCGTGTCAATGAAGCGTCTCCGCACAATCGTGTTGAGGAGAGCGTGTCAATGAAGCGTCTCCGCACAATCTTGTCGCGGAGAACGTGTCAATGAAGCGTCTCCGCACAATCGTGTTGAGGAGAGCGTGTCAATGAAGCGTCTCCGCACAATCGTGTTGAGGAGAACGTGTCAATGAAGCGTCTCTGCACAAACGTGCTGCGGAGAACGTGTCAATGAAGCGTCTCTGCACAATCGTGCTGCGGAGAACGTGTCAATGAAGCGTCTCTGCACAATCTTTTTGCGGAGCACGTGTCAATGAAGCGTATCTGCACAATCTTGTTGCGGAGAACGTGTCAATGAAGCGTCTTTGCACAATCGTGTTGAGGACAACGTGTCAATGAAGCGTCTCCGCACAATCTTGTTGAGGAGAACGTGTCAATGAAGCGTCTCTGCACAATCTTGTTGCGAAAAACGTGTCAATGAAGCGTCTCTGCACAATCTTGTTGAGGAGAACGTGTCAATGAAGCGTCTCTGCACAATCGTGTTGCGGAGAACGTGTCAATGAAGCGTCTACGCACAATCTTGTTGAGGAGAACGTGTCAATGAAGCGTCTCTGCACAATCTTGTTGCGGAGAACGTGTCAATGAAGCGTCTCCGCACAATCGTGTTGAGGAGAACGTGTCAATGAAGCGTCTATGCACAATCGTGTTGCAGAGAACGTGTCAATGAAGCGTCTCCGCACAATCGTGTTGCGGAGAACATGTCAATGAAGCGTCTCCACACAATCGTGTTGCGGAGAACGTGTTAATGACGCGTCTACGCACAATCGTGTTGAGGAGAACGTGTTAATGACGCGTCTACGCCCAATCGTGTTGAGGAGAACGTGTTAATGAGGCTTCACATGGGTGATCTGAGCAAGCGTGTTAATGAGGCGTCATAACGAAGGATCTGCACCAACGTGTTGCAAAGAATACATCAACGAGGCGTCATAAGCACTTACTTGTTGCAAAAAAGCGTAATACAAGCGACGCGACGTAGAATCTGTGATTTGCACGTAACACAATATCACGGCTCCATCACTTGCGCCACGCGGAACTGCGTTAATCGACTCAGCGATTGAATAACACGTTCATGTGCATCAGCCATTTAAATAGTTGCGCAAATCCTTGGCATTTTGTAGTGCGACAATGCTGAACGGCCTCAACAAAATATCGGCCGATAGACCACGTGCTGTTGCGCCACTCATTGTCCCGGCTAACAAGGAGCTGTCGATCACTTCAATGGCCATTTTTCTTTTTATCGCTCCGTTGTGGCGATCGCGTGCCTACAGTTACAATTGCCCAATTACATCGCAGTAAAGTAGGTATCGTTGTGAGATCTCACTTGTGTGGCCGTGGTGCTGAACTCGTTCCAACATGTTATTCGGCCGCGTCTACATGTTGTCTGAGTTCATATTAAATATGAACTAGTGGTCGTCCAGTGGTCAAAAACTCGACCAAAAATATGTAATTTTAATTTACACACATTGACTATTGGATACTGAAGTAGACATACCATCTATATAGACCAGTTATCGCAATTTTTTTATTTAAAGTTGTAGTTGTGTGAGCCAGTCACATAATGCATGTTTAAAATTCGATTTTCTACCTTATTTTTCGTTGCTGACAAAGTTGATGGGCCATAACAGATGTTATAGCTCATAATAAGTCATTCCAAAAGTTTAACATGGTAAAAAATCGTGTATTCGACAGAAATGAGTCATTTAGATCAGCGCAATCTGTTGTGGCTCACATCAACTACAACGAATTACATTTTAAAACTAGCTACAACTTTAACCCATGTTAACCCATCCCCCCACATGGAAGTTCCCTCCCCATGGAGGGAATGTCTAGTTGTAAGTCAAAGGTACAGATGTCTCTATTTTCACCCCATGCTGTAAATAAAACTCGTGATTGTAATTTCTTAAATTTGTTTTGATTATATGTTAATATTTAGTTGTTATTTCGTCACCATCATGGCAACCCATAAAACCCATGTAATTTTTTTTCCCTACAGTTACCTAACAATGTACATGTTCTCTCACTGATTTGAGAAAGCGTTGTGTTCGCTCATCAGTGAGACAATGTTAACATTGTCTCACTTAATAACTTTGTCTCACTCCAGATTTGCAACGTGAAGGCACGAAATAGTGAGCGCGTAACATGCAGACAACGTCGTATGCGCGCGAAATACGTTGGCAGCACTGGCTGTAAATCAGCTGGTCAGCTGTTGTACTGTTGTATTTGTCACTTCACATTAAATGTTACATTAAAAGTTCACTTCGGTGTAAAAATAGGTTATGTTTCTTCACCAATTTATTTGTTTTATGGTAACTGTAGGAAACGTATATATGCAACTCGAGTTCAAAGTACAATTGCCTCACTCGAGAAACCATTCCTCACTCGCCTACGGCTTGTGAGTAAGGATTTCTCTCGAGTGAGTCAATTGCTCACTTTTCTCACTAGTTGCACAAATAACTATTTCTAATTTTAAATTCATTTTTGGTCTGAATATTTTAATTTTTGTGCCTATTTTAATTTTTAAAGGGATTCTGCACATCTACAGGAAAATATCTTTTTAACAGTATGCGAAGATTTTCCCAGCGATGCACACGAGCTGAACAACAAAATTAACTAGCTAATGCTGTGGTGGTGGCACAAACTTAATTTTAGTTATTTTAGTAAAGTTGTTTTACTTTAGTTTTAGTAATTTTAGCCACCACAGCATTAGTGGCGTGATGTATTTTTGTGACATCTTAGAGAACATTGCGCTGATTTAATTTGTTTTAACTAGTGTATGTTTACTATTGTCTCGTATAGCTAGCTGTATAATAAGTGTCAATTGTCTTGTTTATTAGGTGTTCGTAATCTATTGACGTAAAACATTGGAAACATTTTACATGCGTGGAAAGGTTTAGACTATAGTTCCTGATCTCAAAATCCCCAGGACTGTGTATCGAGGATCCACTTCCTCTATTAGTTTTAGTAAAAAGATAATAAAGAAACCATAGTTAACAAAAATTATTCGACTTTTAAGTTTTTCTTGGTAAAACGTTTGGCGTAAAAGACAACCACTCAATTCAAATTCGTTCTTTTGTTCTACTAAATCCGTCTACAACTTTAAAATGAACATTCAATTCCTTATTCAAACCGTAATCAAAAGATGTGCCCAGATCGTTTCCTGAATACATTTAAAACAATTAAAAAATAAACTTGAATAACTAGCTGCAAAATAAGCTAGTTTCCCACACCAACTCTATGAATAGAATAGTTATAAATTACAAAACTATGCAGCCTCGACCCTATTGTGAACCAGGAGTATTAATCTTTTTCGACTGTAAATTAGAAAAGAAAATCATCTACCATATTTCACAAACACGTTAGTGTTATCCTTTTATTTAGTGGGAGGAAGTTGGAAGCTGCATGTTGTGGAGGCTCTTCATTAAATACCACAAATTTATCTCACCCATTCAAGGGAAGGTCCGGCGCAGTATGTACGTTAATCCAAATTTTATTATATTTCCTTTCAAAATGTCAAGGCCAGCTTCAACCAGACTGTTGGGCGTCATAATGTGGGTGAAATGTCAACTTGGTACGTGCGCAGTCCCGGAAGTGTCGTTTTTAAGAGCCATTAGGTAAATATCATCATACTGTAGCAAAAACGGATGTTTTCAACGCGGGGCTAAAGTATTTCTTATTATTCCTAGGGTAATACAAAATCACAGAGTCTACGCAATCAGCATTAGTTTGACTACGTTTCCCTTTGTAAACTTCGTTCTATGGTGTTTAAGAAGAAAACAGTTTCGTTAATCATAATCGTTATTGGATTTTCTTTGTGTTCATTGTTGATTCACATTGTACATTTTAGTATATTTTACTACAATACTCTTTTATCACAGTTTAGATGAATTCAAATATAAAAATACTTAAAATATTTTAACTTGAACTTCGGATTGCGTTAGTGCAGTAATGCCTTTTGAGTTTAGCTTTCTTAAAACAACCCACATAAACCTAATAGTTGAATACATCCGTGTCCTGTTTGCAATTATAGGAAACTAGCTCTTCGGTCGGGGAAATTTTTGGGAAATAAGTTCAATCAAATCACATTTGAAATATAGCTTTTTAAATTTATATTCTCATCGGACGATGGAAATTAGTCACAAATAAATTGGTATTACTTGTCCTTGCACTTTGAAAGACGGCAATAAAACCATATGCAGAGTTACAGGGTGGTGCGAGGGGGCAATTCTACGCTTCATACATCATCTATATTTCACCTAATTGTTAATAATAGAATTTTTTTAAATCCAAAATAAAGTTTGATACGAACATATAAAGGTTAGTTATATTGCATTTATGAACTGCAATATGCTAGTGTTGATCATAAAACATATTTCGTATCCTGGTTAAAATAGAAGAGTAGGCCTAACTGTTCCCTGTATGATTATTACTTTGCGTCCTTATAGCTAATCCTAGCCATTGCAGGCCGATGATAACGCACGGTGGTTGCACGGACGTTTTCCGATCTCTAGTCCCATAATTCCGTCACTGCGTCTCTGACTTTACCTGTGTTACTTAATTTACCTGTATGTTTATAATAGAGCACATACTTTTCCGTTTGAACATGTTTAGCCTCTGGATCACGTAATTTACTAATTAAAAGGTTCCGTTTAATCAAGAAAAAATGTAATTAGGTTTCATTGGTTATCTTGGTACTGTAGATGAAATGGGATTTTCTAAATTTAAATTACAGTATCTTGATAATATCTGTCTGATTTTTTATGCCTTCTTTTTTGCCAAAAATAATCAGACAATATCATCAGACAATAGACTAAGTATTTGATTTAATAATGGTAAAAATTAAATAAAAATATTTACGTACATCCTGTCAAAGTATGGTAAAATATAGAATTTTGCTTCAGTACGAACGAAATACTTAAATGTAAAATTGACCAAAACTGAATCATGAAATTTTCCATGGAGGACATAGAGTAGGCATGAGTGGGTTTCGTCAATTTTCTCTTATAAAGAAAGTGATACCGAAAGCACCGTTATATTTACATTACTGTATTTGTTTGGACAAATTACAATATCAGGGTGATCAACGAAAATGAAGTAGGTACCTAGGGGATTCGGGCCACTTACCAAGACGGTTTAAGGCACTTTCCCGCTACCGCAACACAACCTCTTGGCCTTACATTTCCATATTAAAGCATTGAGTTCATCACAACATTGGCCATGGTGCCATGGCCACAATTCAGCTAAACAATTCAGACAATCAATTCACGTATTGATCCGTCATATCTTGCTTGCAATGATTGGAAAGGAAATGCTAACCTGTATCACTGTGGGTCCGTGATCCCAGTCCTAAAAAGCCGTCAAAAACATGGTTAACAACTCTTTACGTACAGTACTTGATACAATCGTTTTATATGCCTGTTATGGATAATTAATTATAAGGTAAAGTAATAAATATAAATTAAATATAACCAGTAATAGTTACTCTATTACTGGTTGAATCATTCCTGATAGAAGATCACCTGGCGAAGACGTCTGAATGAGTAACATGTCGTGAGTTTGACTACCACCATTGACAATTTGAACTGTTTACGTTGAGGTATGTACCATATAATTGTCCAATATGGGGCTATATAATGAATTTTAACCTTCCATAGATCAAATATCCGATTACATAAAGAAGGCATGAACATTTTTCCACGTGAGGAGTCGTCCAAACATCACCAAAAAGGTAAAGGTACTTGTCCATCAAGTAAAAATGTTTAAGAGAAAGAAAAGAAGAAACTTACACTAGTTAAACTGACAAAAAATAAACTTATACATTTTGTTCTTACCGTTGACGCAATCAGGGGCGATGATACTGCACTACGGCCGTTTCGGAGATAACTTCATCATCAGGTACTTGGCGGTACACTTAAACATTGAGAGTCTTTTGTTACACTTAACACGAAAATTCTTCATTTGCTTTGCGTCAGACGTAAATTAAATATGTAACATATAAAAACAGGACGTACACACGACAATAAACGAAAACAATTTAGAGCACGTACGCGGTTTAAAAACTGACGACTCAGTTTATGGCTTTACAAAACAAATTAACATGGAATATTTTAATCTTGGTAAAAAAATAAACAAACCAAACATTTTGGGACAGATGTTTGGAATAAAAAATTGCAAATAAAACACATGTTATATTGTAAACAAATTAATGGAACAATAATTTAATCTATATATTTAATGCACAGTTGTAACACTGTTTTCTCAGTTATTACTGGACCGATCTACAAGATGTATGTCTCAAATTAAAGGATATAATGCATAGATTTGCCGAACTTCCTTAGAATTTACGTTTTTTCTAAGGGCTAAGCACTACAGCCCTTCAAAGGTCGAGTCAATACAATTCTTATGGAAGATTATAATACACAGTTTATAAATGATTTGTCAGCTGTTTAATGTCTGTCAGACATTTGTTATTATTTTTATAACCTCACTTTCGGTATGTAATTATTAATCTAGAAGTTCCTGTTATAAACAGACACGATTTCGATCAAGGAAAAGTGTATTTTGTTAACTTATTATACCAAAATGTGTTATTTAAACAATATTTGTAGCCTATGTTTTGGTGTAAATTTTGTATTTTCGTATACTGTATTAGTTTTCCTGCGAACTGATTTGAAGGAAAGTGCTAATTGATTTTAGGTTTGAGTATGGAACATATAATACCCAAAGTAGGGGACGAAAGGTTTGAGTATGGAACATGAAATAATACCCAAAGTAGGGGACGAAAACTGTTTATTCCGATCAATATAATTTATTCCCTACGGCCACCAGAACAATCATAGTGAAATCCGCTTGCAGGTTGTGTAGAAAATTGCTTATGTGTGGGAAACATACAAACATTTTATCATAGGTGATCAATATTACTCAAGGTAAGTGTTTGGCGTTAAGCAGTACCAAACTTTACCTTCTGGAGATGGCGATTACGAATACGTGTAACTACAATATAAATTTGTATTTTCGAAATATGTGTTACTTTTCATGCAAAATGATCCAAAGGAAAGTGGTAATTGAGTTTGAGTTAGGGAATGGATGGAACGTGAAATTAGGCCCTATACCTAAAGTAGGGGACGGAAACTGTTTGTTCCGATCAAAATAATTTATCCCACCAGAACAATCATGGGGAAATCCACTTGCAAGGTGTGCAGATAATTGCTAATGAGTGGGAAACATACAAACATTTTATCGTAGGTGATGATGAATCTTACTTAAGATCAGTGTTTGACGTTCAGTAGTACCTACCAATCTTTACCTTCTCGAGATGGCGAGTATTCTGGATATGTAGAACTACAATTTATCCGTGAACTATACCCTAACTATTTTTTCCAGTAGGCACACAGGGATGTTGCTTGAGAAACTGTGACTTACGATTTTGGTTCTGGCGAAAAAAGTGTGTGATTTGATGTTTAAAGGCAAATTTGACTCGGGTCATTACAGTGTTATACAACTTTATCATAATCCCCAGGGTGTGAAAAGTACAAAAAGAAAAAGAAAAGGTGGAAACTGTGCGTAAAGAGACAACCAGAACGAAAAAAACGTGGGGAGCCATGGAACTAAAAAGTAAATAACAGTGATGGTGTTAAATGTGCTCTGGAAGTTCCTACAAAAAACGCCTACTCTTTTGAATTGGGGTCGTTAGATTGGATTTGTTACTACTGCAAATCTATGAATTTAGAGTCAGAACAGACTAACAGGGACACGACACAAGTATTTTCTCCTTATGTTGTCACAAGGGGAAGGTAAAATTAGCTCTTTATCGACATTCTGAGTTCATAGAAAATCTTATCAACATGGACTACATAGGCTATAAATAAAATAAAAAAGAAACAAAAAAACTATTTGAATAATATAAGATCTTACAACTCTGCATTTGCAATGGTGAGTTTATAAGTCTCACTTAGATGAATCATCATTCTTGTAGTATAGGCCTATATAATTTTAAGATCCGGGGCTCCGTTTACCATCGGATTCGTTAATACCCTCTAACATTGAACCAAAGTATGCCCAACTTTATATTATAGCCTATACGACGTATACGCAGCTGTTACTTACAGAATGGGTCAAAGATCCGTGAAATGCGGCCAACTGCTGATGCGTGATTTAAATTACCTACTATCTTTATTCCGCACAACGAATGTAATGAACAAGAAAACAACGAATGTAGGAATATAAAATAACAAATTATCTCCATAGCATAAGTAGCTTATTAGGTTATCAGCATTGTGCAGTTCATACACCATTTATTTTTCAAATGTAACTCGAATTAATTTAAAGCATTCATTTGGTTAAAACTAATATATTGGTTTGATTAACATAAATTGTTTATACAGGCCCAACTATCCGTTCTACTTCATATAAAAAAGCAGTCCCTAAATAAAATACAAAGATAAACAGTATTTGTTAATTATTAATGTCTTTTATTTTATCTATTTTTTCAATTTCTAATATTATTATTTCCTGATAGCGGAAATCTCTCACGCACGGGTAGTAGCCTATGTGAGAGGCATTTCATATTTAATGACTATGTTAGTATATTATTTTATTTATTTATATCATTGCATAACTATGAAATTTTTACTGGCAAAGTATTGTAACAATGTATTTACTTACTGAAATAAACATGATTTTGATTCGATTTTATTTGATTTGACAATATTCCCGTGGCAGAGCACGGGCGGCTAACTAGTAACATTGGAACTCAAGGCCTTGTTGTAAAAGTTAGCTATCATTGTGAAAATATCATTGTGAAAACTGTTAAACTATCCTATGTTTGACTTGAATAATGAGTGTACTAACCTCTAGCTTCCTAGCTAGTCTGGAAGTTGGAGAATTAGTGATGAATCGGTGAGTGAGTGAGGTTTTTTTTTAGTATATGAAGGTTGCGGAAATTTTCCAACAAGGGTGTAAAACGTCAGTAGTGTTAATTGTCATTGTTCAGTGTATTGATAGAAGTGGGCAAAGCCATTCTTTACTATCCTACAATATAAGACATTACAATTAAAACCATACATACCTTTTTTCATATTAGTTACCTGTTTTGTCCGACATATTTGATTTCCTTGTCTCAGAAGAAGAGGTTTACAATTTGTGGTTTGTGTAATTTAGAAGCTATATGTAGTATATTCGTACTGCAATAGTTCTTGAAGATGATCAACAGAAAGACCCCTCGTTTCGCGAGGAAGGGGACGAACTAGATACCTCAAAGAATGTTCCAGTATGATAAAAAATATAGTTCATCGCTAGACCTAGTGTCTTCCAACCATCGCGCATGTTAAAACCTTCTCTTCGCTTCGGTCGCTAAACTTGAGATATCCCAAGATGAGTCACAAAAGCTAAGGGTAAGTCCAATCCAGTTTACGATTGTCTTGTGATATCTTTGAATAGGTTATCTTAGGTTAGGGTCCTTGTTGTAATTTGGAGATACAAGCAATAATCAATCGCACCGGAAGGAAGCGACGCCTCACGTCCGAGATGACGACTGCTGGAGGACGGCCAACAGTGTCAAGGGAAACGGTCCGAACTCACCTCACAATGCAGGAACTGATCACATCACAATTACAATGTGACGAGTTTGATGCAACGGACACTTCGACCTTCGATGTGATAATGATATGCGGGCTAATGTGTTAAACAGCGTGATTTACCGACACAGTGCCAAGAACAGCCTGTAGAGAGTAGACAAGAACTTTGGATGCTGAAGTCACATCCTACCAGGAGTAGCCAAGTTTGTATCCAAACAGAATACAGTTGAATAAACCTCTCACAGAAGTCTTTGGTACTAAAATATTTAATCTGACATGAAAAGGTGAAGTAACAAGTTATACGTTAATTGTTAATAATTTAAGTAATACGTTGTTCTTTTAGTTGAAAATCAGAAACCTCATACGTATCGCAGATCACTTGATCTAAACTTCAATGAACTCTTGTACGTCTATTTTAATTTAAAACAGGCTGCAGCTTTAATGTGAGGATATGATGCCGAACTCCTCAAAACTATTAAATAATGTATTCACTTGTAAAAGGAATTTCAACGGATAACTGCAAAACGCAATATTAATTTATTTGAAAATGCACGTCTCACACTTCTTAAGAACAAAATCAATGGTAAAACAATTAGTTTATTCATGTGGATACACTTTTCATAGAATCTTTCTGGGTTCCAAGGTAAAAGGTCTTTAGGTCTTTAGGTTCTTAGGTTCATCTAAAGAGTAAAAAGATCCAATCCATTATAAAATCGATTAGAAAAACATAAAAATTTAGTGCAAAATAGCATAGACCAGTTTAAAATATCCAATGTGTAAAGATTGTCGTTTCCCAATTGTGTGTAATTTAATTAAATTTGGCTTTTTATACAATACTGCTAGGGTTTACACCACTTCAAATCTTCTTCCGCGTGAGCTCGTGTACATTCAGTTGTAGACGAACACGTGTTCAAAAACCTCAAAGCAAGCCGAGCGCATCACAGATTTGAATATTCTAACGACAAGACAGCGACAAAGCCTCGTTATATCCTGCGATTGTGACTATAGACAGTAAACCAGCTGTGATAGATTGCTACAGCTAGTCTTTAGTCTGTGTAAGGTACTCTATGTGTCTGTCTATAGAGATAGCATCGCCACGGCCTTGTCGGAGAGCCGCTAATAATACAAATCACAGGTACATCCTCACGCGCGACTGAGTTACTGCTTCTGTGATCGTTTTTACGATCAGTTATTGCTTTCAAAATTACTTAATTTGGAAGTTACTCCTCGTTCTATGAGTTTTTATGATAAATATTTGATTTACTACTACCAATGCATTTTAACTTGTCTAATTAAATGTTACGAAGAATTCATATCAGATCATGCCTATTTTGGAAGACTCTTTTGGTCTTTGCAGAGGATCAGCGCTCTTCCAAAAACGTGCTAGAAGCTGTAACAGTGACAAAGCTAGATTTTTAACCTATAATTGTACGATTGTTAATGATGACAAGCTGTTTTGTTGGCCCGTCCTACGTACAGGAATCAGTCGATTAACCCATTTGCATCGTCTTATATTTCAACAGATCCAATAACTAATGACTAGTGACTAATGATTGGTAATGACTGGAAAAACTCACGAGCTTTTCGATTATTCGAAATTGGACCCAGCAGTACGATAGTTTAGCTTTTAATAAATTATCCTAGTTTTCGCAGTTACAAATTTGTACAAAACATCTCATGTCTCAAACCCATTCTACTCTCATCCTGCATTGATCAATAATTTATTATGCGTTGACTAGGGCCAGGAGACAACATCCTTAGATTGAGAGCTTTGTCAGGTCTGGTGTGCAGCCCATGTCCATGATAAGTTCTCCTGTCAGAGGTAGAAGTTGGCTGGAGATGCTCACTTGCGGAAACGGTGGCCAGCTCAGGTGGAAGTTGATGGGATTGCCAATTGATGGATTCTTTGTGATGTATAAAATCAGGTATTTTGCATTTTATTCTTATCTTTACTGAGTTTCCATTGGAAACTTGATTTAAAAGAATTTGTATGATTGTTTCCATAAGTTGGAGGGAAATATTAATACAGTGCCTATGCTCATGCAAATTGATATAGTTAACTCCCTAAGACGTCTTTTGAGTTCAAAAGGTTGAGAGACTCCATAAAATAGTCTATGAAAATGTCCTTATCTGTTCTAAAGGAAAAGATTTTGTGGACCAATTAGTGCTACAAGCTGAGAACTAGTTTTATTAGCTACCACCTCTGAAATCAATAATGACCAACACATGTCCCACATAAATCGCTACCAGGTCTGACAACCTGATATTACCGAATATCGTAACTACTCGAATGGCAACACTCGATAAAGGTAATCTACCAATTTCTTTACACCGTAAGTGACATTTAATTATACAGACCTTTCACTCTCGTCGGAAGTGGAGACACGACCAGTCGAGTTTCCTGTTTATTCTGACACAAGTAATTGCATTAACTATCGGGTTGTCTTCGTTGCGATACAGGGAATCAACATTCATGATTATGTTCGCACAATCACCGTAAATGATATAATAGAGACCTTTGATCGACCTTTAGGCTGCGTGGTTACCCAAGCATTGCCGGTGTATAGCCAACGTATTGTTTTATCCGTGTTCTTGTCAAAGGCCGGCTTGTAATAGGTTACGTCCCACAGTTTGTTAGTTTATATACTAAGTTGGTACGATTGACTTTGGATGTTCAAGTAGACTCATGTTCTTTGTTAGAAGTTCATTGTTGGTGATGTTGAGGTAAATTTCTTCAAAGGTTTATTCCGAACATTTTCCATCACAATGGTAAAAAACAATACACGACGTTTCGGGGTCTGGAATCTAATCGCATCCTCAGGTGAAAAAACTTAACTAAGACATTACAACTAACAATACACAAAAGCCCAACCTAAGTTGGAATACACTACAGAGCGTAGCAGTCAAATATATTGTACTAAAATATAGTAGACTCAAGTTATTGTAAAATGTGAAGCCTGATTTGACTTTAGTTTCAAAAAATTTTAATAACATTAAAATAAGCATAAACATTTAATGTGGCTTTTAATTGTTGATTGAATTTTTTATCATAAAGGACAGTGTAACTTTTAGTGCGTTACAATAAAATTACTAATATATAGCAGCAGGTAGAGAACATCGAAGTAAACAATACAACTTTCGTTGTATTTATGTACTTTGGTGGTAGAGAGAAAGTAATACTTTACAAACACATTGTTACATTTGATTAAAAACAGATTCAAAATTGGTTGGATAATAAGACATAAGTAACCAAAAAACACTGTATACATACAAACTTCCAAATTGTCGTAAACTTGTCCGTAAGATGGCCAATATGAGGGTGTATATTCAATCGATACTATAGTTTATGTTTACTAGCCGATTTTCGGCATAACAAAATTCTAACACTAAGCTACTGTAATTCAAGTGTTCTGAAGTGACGGTTATAGCTGGGTACCTGAATTTTTGTAACACTCACCTACCAATCTGCAGGTTGACGGTTCAATCCTGCAAAGTTGACTTTTAAATGGTTCAAGACTGAACCCAGCTGAATTTAAAAAAAATATATCCTTCATAATGTGAAATACTGAAGATGACCATCTGTAAAGAAGCCAAGACAACAGTGATGTGACACCGTACTGCTCTGGATAACACAACATCTCTGCCGAAAGAAGGAAGGGAACGAGCTTCTCGAGTGGTAAAGTGTGGAGATTCGGTCTTGAAGGACCCGGGTTCAAATCCCGCAAATTACTAATGACTTCAACTAAGCTATAATGTCACGACTGACTCTCACGGCGAGCCTAAAGTAGTGTCCAAAATGGGTCCGTGCCTAGCGTCATAAAATTTAGAGAGATGATATCATGTAATAGTCCCAGGGGTCTCATAACCCACAGAAAAATCATGATTACGTAACACATCACATAAAACCCGTTGAAGACCACGTTTTACTGTTTTTACATTATTTGCTAAGGCGAGTCCGGCCAATTCACCTTCTTTCCAACCCGCAGATTCTCTCCACATTCAATTACGACCCCGACCATACCCCAGCCGGTCGTACAGGTGTGGTCATTGACCAGCTCCACGGGGCTCCGCGGCGGCTGCTTTATGGTGTCCACCTCAGGAGCAAAGGTCAACCTTGACCGCTAGCCGCCAGTCTGCGTATTAACATCATAAACACCCATTCAGCGTAATATCTTCCTTGCAGCTGTAACTCTCTGTTGGTTATTGATGAAACACGCAGCCAGTAGACTACAATCAGTGATTGTGGAGGGTAGCAGATATAAAATTTCCGTGTTAAAAGTTTTAGCGAGTTTTAGAATGAAAATGAATTGAGTGTGCTGGTATCAAATACTTCCTGTCTGATGCGCTGTATTTTCAATAATCCTAACTGAAAGGACAATTTTTTGTAAACTGCAGTATCCTTTATATCACACCACCTAACAATGACTACAAGGATACAAGGATAAGATAGGAATAAAATGTATACAGTAATATTCTCTGTGGGTGGTTTATTCAAATGGGTGTTCCATCTGGAATTTTTAAAACCCTTTAAATGAATGATCCATGATGAATGTCCAGTCAATGAATGATCCAAAAGTAGGTGTAGAGTGCGTGAGCAGGTAACTAAGCGATTCCTTCAGAAACTTGTTCAGGGGGCTTAGGGTGTTAACATACCAAAAGTCCTGACTCCTAGGTGGTGAGCCAGGGGGTGGAGGGGGGAAAAAGGGGGGGGGAAAAAGGTACGCATTTTGGGTTTTTTTATTATATCTAGAAAACTATCAACTTTTTATATACTATAGTAAATTATAAAATTGAAGAAGATTAAATTTTCTACAAGAAAAGTATATAATGTGTTTATTTTGGTTCAACAGATTACGAGTTATAACTTATTTAATTGATATCTTATTAAAATACTCCTTCCATAAGAAATACATGTAAATTAGTATGCGAAATGTGGCGAATCCTATCCGCCCAAAGGAAATATAACTGATATTCTGGAAATATTTACAAAATTTCCAGTAATTTGACACTTTAATCATGAAATTTTGTCAAAAATTAAAGCGAGGGTGAGCGTTTAAAAATGGGATGATTTAAGTTTTTTTTTTATATTTCCAATAAAAAAACACCAAAACTCGAAATTTTGTTACCTCGCCCTCGCCTTAATTTTGAAAAAAGAATAAAGAAAAAAATATGTTGTGGTTATTCTACTGATACATGGTTCAAGCAAGCAATATACATATTTTTTTTTCAAAAATGTATTGAATCATGAGTCTATTTGGAGTAACTGGGAATCTACAACACTAGTGAAACTGCATCGTTGAGATACAACATCCCTCTGCAATCTTGGTCGTAGAGTCCCAGTATGGACTCAGGATTTATTTTGAGTCTGGGGAGGTTGTGAATTGAAATATCGGCCTGGAACTTTTTGTATGGCTTGCTGAAATCATAATCAATACAATTATATTTTTTCCATCGCCTAAAACTTAATATCAGAACTTGAAAAATTTGAGGAAATGCCGTAGAGGCCAAATTTGGGGGCCAGTCACTTCCTTGCCAAATATTAACTTTCAGTTAAGAAATAGTGTTGTCCCAGTGCTGCCAACGTCAAGAAAATACATTTACCTACCAAACAGGAGTCCGAATAGAATCATCGGGAAACAACTAACTTTGCTATTTGCCAAACAAAACATCGTTGTGTGTCTCGACTGGTCTAGTGGCCGGAGCACAGGACTTCTGCCTTGAAGTATTAGGTTCAAATCTTTCAAATCCTAAAGGGTGTTTATGTAAGAGTAATGACGAGAAATGTTTTTTTTCGGGATTTTCCTTAAGTCTTAGATCCACTCATTTCAAAAGCAATGGAATGGTTTTTCAGATAAGGCTAGTTTTTCTTTCTATATTTGGAGAATTTCCTTCTCCAAGATCCATACGATGACTAATTATTCGTAATAGTTTGTGACTATTCATTTATTATGAGATAGGGAAGCAACACAGGCGTTTGATACAACAAACAACCTATGACTGGAAAAATGGGTTTTCCTTCATAGGCCTACCGGGCTATGATAACAGCCCGCCGATAATTGCCCGGGCTGATTTTTTACACTCGGGCAACCTGGGCTTATTTTGTACAACCGGGCTGGTTTTCTTAACCCGGGCAACCCCGGTTTATTTTGTACACCCGGGCAACCCGGGCTGGTTTTCTTAACCCGGGCAACCCCGGTTTATTTTGTACACCCGGGCAACCCGGGCTGGTTTTCTTGGGACCGCGTCTCGTTGTCCCTCCGTCTCGTTGTCCCTCCGTCTACTTGTACCTCGAGGCCTAGAGACAACTAGTCGTAGGTACAACTAGACGTAGGTACAAGTAGACGGTGGCTCACCCGACTAGTTGTACCTGCAGATTTTTAGGAGGTACAACTAGACGTAGGTACAAGTAGACGTAGGTACAACTAGACGTGTATCCCACCGACAAGTAGTATCACCTAGCTTGTACGGATGCGACCAGTTGTCCCTACGACTAGTAGTCCCTACGACTAGTAGTCTCTACGACTAGTGGTCCCTCCGTCTAGTAGTCCCTACGTCTAGTTGTACCTACGCGTATTTTGCGTCCTTATAGTCTAGTTGTATCTATCCTTCAATTCGTTACCCTGTTTAATTGATTACTGCACGAGTACTTTTTAATAATACCCTTAATTAAATCAGGAACTGCAGTGTTCCGAGTCGATTGAGTATGATTGGCAAATATTTTTCACCGCAATACGATGTTTTAGTAGTTTTACAGACGTTAATTGGAGGCTGAAAGCTACGCATTGCTGTCCAGGGTCGAAATGGCAGCTATAGTTGTGATTAAAATTTTCCAGCCCTAGTACCGAAAATCGCTTATTTAATTAAAACATTTATATATATCATTAAATATACAAGCAGTATATCCCTAATGAATTGCAATAGACCGCTGCCCAGCAATTATGTATTACTATTTTTGCTGATTCCTTTAAATATTTTTTCACATAACCTTAAAGTATTTGCATTGATTAGTGTGCATATCTTATAGTTTACAATGGATTACCCAGTGATCAATGAACAATGAAGTGTACAATGAAGTTGAGGTCCAGCGGTTGAAAACTCGACGCAATGTACTACACATACTTCTCCATTTAACATACACTGTAAATAATAAATGTGATTGGAATATGTTCCATTTGTTTTGATTTTATTTTCATAATTAGTTGTTATTTCGTCACCAGCATAGCAACCCGTTAAACCCATGTTAGTTTTAAACATTTGTAATTCTTTTTTTATGTCTTTTTAGCCTATTTTAATTTATAAAGGCATTGTATAGATCGACAGGAAAATACATTTCCACCGATATGCGGATATTTTCTCTGTGATGTTCACGAGCTGATAAAAAGGTTGTAAAGAAACATGCTTGCCTACATTATTGATATATTTTCTCAGTTTTGTATAGTTTGGTGAAAAACAGCAATCGTACCACGGACCGATTTCATCTTCGTCTCGAACTTAAAAATGATCCCGAGCTGAAAAAAAGTCATTTTCTGAACTAGGTACGAAATATACTCTTACTAAACTCTATCTTGGAATTGCATACACTCGCTCCTATCTTTAAGTTTACGTTGTTGCCATACAATAAATGTATAAATAAACACAAAAATTCACAAGTTTTGTTGTAAGTACCTATATCATGTATAAATAAAAACATACAATAGCATCATGTGTAAGTGTATTCTGTAAAACTTTAAACAAATATTAGTAAAATAGTTTTCAGGTAAACTATTGTTGAATGAATTAGTTTTAAGTTGTTAAATTAACCTCGACCCGTGCTATATGTTTAATGGAGTTTGTCCGGAAAAATACCATAGTAAAATTAAATCAAATAAATAAAATCAAAAGCAATTCATAACAAAAGAATAATAGATACAGAATGAACGTAATTTCTGAAAATCGACAGGGCCCACATATGCGAAGCCTGTGCGTGGGGACCAAGTTGACTCAATAATTGGCAATTTGTCATAGTCTTGTAACATAATTAACTAACACTACTATAATTATCAATACATTTTTAAAGGAGAAACAAACGTCCGATTATTTCTAGGCAGCCACAACAGATAACTTTAGAAAACTACGTTATAAGAATTAGAACAACTCAAAAATTAAATTGTTAACATGATTTGTTTAGCCTAACGAAGAAAATCATGAAAACCAAATTTAACTCCCATAAGAAAAACATGGGGAGCAATTTCGTTTACGTATAAGCCGAGTGAGATAATAGAAAAATATACGCCGATGCTTGATGGCAAATCTGTGCGTGCATACCTTTAATTTGAGACCTCAATAATAAAAATGGTCGGGTAGCAGAGCCAAACGAATAACCCATTTTCTTAAATTTATAAGATTATTTAATTATTTATTTTTTTTAATTATTTATTTATTTTACTTGACTGTTAATACCAAAGCAAAAGCTTCAACTTCGTATGCGTCCGGATTACGAATAAACCTAAAACAATCTTACACCAATTTACCAATAAGTTTAATAAACCAAAATTGCACATACTCCGGACAGATTTCTTATAAAGAGATGCTATGACAATATGATCAAATCTCTATTTAATATCGTTTAGGTTGTGTATTGATTAGTCAGGACATTGATTGAATAAATAAATATTTAAACAGTATATATATATACTAAAACATAAATACAGCACAAAACAAACATATAAAACATAAATGTACAGTACATAAATAGCCTAATTGTTACAATAAATTAACAATGATCATTTGTTAAATTAATCAGTTCAATGTTATTTATATAATACGACCATAAAGATAGGCGAATGTCAATCGTGTTTATTAGGACAATAACACAATATACCTTATTGTTGATTCAGGAACACGCCATGAACAGCTATTTCTGAGAAAGTTGAACGAAATACCTGTTGTAAAATGCAGCTAAAGACATCTGCAACAACGTGTTTGACTTATTGTTTAATATAAGCAAAACCATTTAGATTCAGTACTTGGAAAGGCAAAGGAAATATTTTGTAAACAGCGTACAGAATGTCCCGTTAATCCCCACACGTTACTCCGAATGGACTTCATTTGCAAATTCTTAGAGTTTCCTTTCACAACAATCCATTCCAGTTATTGGGGTGTTGGGTCAGCCCTCTATCGCGTAGTTGCGAGAAAGTGATTGACCTCCAATCAACCTAAATATTGTTTTGATTTTACGTAGTACTGTGGTAGTTGCTAAAAAAAAACTCTTTCACTCACAGTATTAAACATTTTCAAAAAAATGTTGATTATATCAAACTGTTATGAACAGTGTGATTTTTTATTAAAAACATAAGCTTTTAGTTGAGTATTTTAAACTCCTTGAATGACAAAAGTTTTAATGTAAAACAGATCTATAATCTGATGTACGCTGCCCAACAAAGACGTTATTTATTTATTAGTTTTGAAATAATTCCTGGTAATACACATAGCTTAAAAATTAGTCGATTTCGAGAAACAGGTACACTACATTATAGTGCAAACAAAACGTAAATAACACTTAGATTTTCAATCCATTACTGATTTTATACTGATTTTAAGTCTAAATCTACACAGGCAACGTAACTTATGAAATACTCTTAGTTTATGAAGGCTTGGTATAAAAAGTCTTGTAAAGTGCCATTCTTGTGTGTTCTCTGGTTAGGAAACTAGCCTTAATATTTAGTTGTTTATGATATAAGCGGTCTGATTCATACCTACAGTGTATTCAGGTTTTGGACTGGCTAGGCCTATATACAAATATGCATGAGTGTTCGATGTCATCATGAGCGTTGGAATGTTTACCTAAAAAAAATGTCGTAGTAGAGGGTGATAGTGTAAATCATAGCTGTTCCCTGGTCCATCGGCCGGTGCCTCGAGGGATAATGACCGACGGACTAGGGATAGAGCTGATGACTCATCCGGTCATGTGAACATCGATATATTAACTAATACTATTTAATAGTAACTAGGTGAAACCCGTCGAAATCGACGGTTACTTTCAAGGATTACGTTAATTCACCTAACTACGATAAATTGGATGAAATATAGGCTACATATTTTGAGCATTTAGCATTGTTTAAAGAATAATAAGTGTAAAAACAATATTGATATTAATTGCGTTAGTCGCCAAATTCGGTTGATCATTCAATGAATAAAATATTCCCCTTACCGTACGTCATCGGAGTTATTATTAGTATGTTATCTGGTATCTCTTCCTTTGGAAGAACCTTTAAATAGTATTAAAATCGTATTGGTGGATCTTTTGTAGTTAAACACTTCCGTGATTTCATCAGTGTAATTTGTGTTGTAATTTTATACTGAGCTAGGTATGTGTACACTGGCTATGTAGTCTGCAACTAAACCAAGATTAGTTTTACTAAGAACTAATAAGCGCGCGCAAAAATAGTCATATCTGGGTTATTTTTTTAAATGGTATTTCAATACTGAGATTTAATTACGTTTGCGTAGAAGGTAATTAAGATGTTTTTTTGAGAAAAGTTAGTAGTTAAGTGTGAAATAAACTAATTCGTCAAAGTATATGCATCAACTACCATACTACGCCAGTTTACGTAATATCCATAAGAATAACATATACATTTTTAATTTGAACTTGTTGTAATATTCTCCTTTACTAATACCGTACAAAAACACTTTATTATACTCAATTACTTGTTTTTGTAAACTCTGAATTTATTTATTTAAGATAATTGTTTAAAGTTGTTGTTTAAGCAAGTTAATGTTAGTTTTCTATAGAAAGGTAGAGTTTAAGTGAAAAAAAACAATGATAGCAGATCTTGACAAGAAATAAGGAAAACCAAAGTGTAATATGGATAAGGACTGACCAAGGGACACAAGTACGTTGTTGTCAAGAACAGGGGTTTCTCAATGAGCTGCAGACAAGCCAAATTTTCCTGGCTTTTGTAGCAAGTTGTTTATAATAAATTGTTGTAAGATTGTATGATTTTTAAAGAAATAAAATAAATCTCTTAAACCGGTGACAAGTTGAAGGGGAGATACAACTACAGCCGCAGGTACAACTAGACGTAGGTACAAGTAGGCGTAGGTACAAGTAGTCGTAGGTACAAGTAGTCGTAGGTACAAGTAGTCGTAGGTACAAGTAGTCGTAGGTACAAGTAGTCATAGGTACAAGTAGACGCAGACGTATGAGGTACAAGAAGACGGTGATGTTCCCGACTAGTTGTACCTGTAGATTTGTAAGAGGTACAACTAGACGTAGAGACAACTAGACGTAGAGACAACTAGACGTCCGCACCATCGTCAAGTTGTCTCTACAGCTTTGGACGGGGTACAACTAGACGCCTGTCACCAAAATGCAGCAGGTACAACTAGACGCCGGTACAAGTAGACATCGCCCCGTTTTCTTAACCCGGGCTCATTTGTAAAGCCCCGACAACCCGGGCTCATTTGTAAAGCCCCGACAACCCGGGCTTATTTTGTAAACCCGGGCTGCCCGGGCTGATTTTCTACACCCGGGCAACCCGGGCTGGTTTTCTTACCCCGGGCAACCCCGGTTTATTTTGTACAACCGGGGAACCCGGGCTGGTTTTCTACAACAGGGCTGCCCGGGTCTGCTCTAATGATCGTGGTGGTTCAAGTATCTCGGGACGGTCATAAAACTCGTGGCGGTTCAATATTCACCCCTTGAGTGTGCTGATGATGAATAAATCTTTTTTTTTCAATCAGGGTAAATTGAAGAGAGAGCCAAGAGCTTGGAAATGCACCAAGTAGCAGAATAAAACCCGGGCTGATTTTGTAAACCCGGGCAACCCAGGCTGGTTTTATACAACCGGGCTGATTTTCTGCAAACGGGCTGATTTTTTATACCCGGGCGGTTTTCACAACCCGGGCTTATTTTGTACACTCGGGCAACCCGGGATGGTTTTCTATAACCGGGCTGCCCGGGCTTATTTTGTACAACCGGGCAACCCGGGCTGATTTTCTACACCCGGGCTGCCCGGGCTGATTTTCTACACCCGGGCAACCCAGGCTGGTTTTCTTAACCCGGGCTGGTTTTCTTAACCCAGGCTGATTTTTTACACTAGGGCAACCTGGGCTGGTTTTCTCAACCCGGGCTTATTTTTTTAATCCCGGGCAACCCGGGCTTATTTTGTACACCCGGGCAACCCAGGCTGGTTTTCTAAACCCGGGCTGATTTTGTAAAACCCGGGCTTCCCGGGCTGCCCGGGCTGATTTTCTGCACCCGGGCTGGTTTTCTTAACCCGGGCTGATTTTGTACTCCCGGGCCAACCGGGCTGGTTTTCTACAACCGGGCTGATTTTCTGCACCCGGGCTGGTTTTCTTAACCCGGGCTGTTTTTGTAAACCCGGGCTGCCCAGGCTGTTTTTGTAAACCCGGGCTGCCGGGGCTTATTTTCTACACCCGGGCAACCCAGGCTGGTTTTCTTAACCCAGGGCAACCCGGGCTTATTTTGTACACCCGGGCAACCCGGGCTGGTTTTCTAAACCTGGGCTGATTTTCTACACCCGGGCTGGACCCGAGTGGGCAAGGCCATACGACAAGGTATGGTAAACCCGGGCGTCCCGGGCAATGATGACAGCCCGGGCACTGAACCTGTGCCCGGTTTGCCCGGCTATGATGACAGCCCGTCACTACCGGGTTAAAGTAATACAGCACGTTAAAGACATTGGCCTGGGCGATTTGGCACATCCGGGCTATGATGCCCCAAAAATTACATTTTATGAAACAATAGTTCAGACTGAAATGCCGGTGGGATGAACCGTTTCTTCGGTTGGCACTTAATTTTAAACTTACAGTAAATTAAACCTTCTTTATATACTTTAAAAAAAGAAACAAATATGTATATAAATATTATGTAAAATAAATAAGAAAATAAATAACTTCTCCCTATTTACTATTGCTATAATATTGCCCCGTTTGATACAACAAACAAACTATGACTGGAATATTGGTTTTTCTTTCATAGGCCTACCGGGCTATGATAACAGCTGGCCACCACCGGGCCACAGACATTAGCCCGGGCGATTTGGCAAACTAGGGCCTACCAGGCTATAATGACAACCCGGGCACTGTACCTGAACCCGGTTTGCCGATTGTAGGACAACCTTTCCCAGGGTCTCCTCGCCAAGGGTCGGTCGTAAAATATTTCTGCGGGGGCGGCCAACCTGTCCCAGGGTGCATGAGGATTAGTGCTGGGACAGGTTGGCCGCCCTAGCCAAAATTAATGGCTGACCCTAGACTAGTAGAACCTGGGACAGGGGTTGAAAAATAGGTAATCATAAGATACCAGTACTTAACTGAAGCATACATAAAATTGATATTTCTAAGCTGCAACATAAGCTTCGAATGCAAGTAACAACACTTTTAAGGAATATCTTTACGTTTCCGGGATCAAACACGGAGAACACAATATTATGTTGCAAGGACTAGAAAATTGTCAGCCTGCTCTTTGCTCTTCTTAACAATCAAGTCATTGTGAAAAACTTGGTAAATTATATTAAATTAGTAAATATAGGTTTTTTAATTTCCTCTTTGGTTGTATTTTCAAACACATTCAAACACACATGATGTGAAAGTAAAGAAAATACTCGTCAATCAAACGAGAAAGTGTTAAAAATTTTTTTAAATTTTAATGTTTATTATTTAAGGGTTTATTTCCTAAAGAAGCCTAAAGAAACAAATTCTCCGCACTCATCTTTGCTATTGCAATAACAGGTTAAACTTTAGTGACTAGCAGTATTAGCGAATTTCTCTATAGGGAAGTAGCTATTACCGTAGGTCTCATGGTAAGGCCTACCCGGGACCGATTTACTTTTTTAATTTGATGTCCCCAGAGGCCAAAAACCCCGTCCGTTCAAAACTATTTATGTCTGATCGTAAACGCGATAACTTGAGTAATTTTTTCCCTATTTTGATGAAATTTGGGTTGAAATGAGCTCGCGAACCAGCATGATCGGACCATGGGAACCGGGGTTTGTGGGGTAAATATAGGTTTTTCTTATTTTTGACCCTAAAAACTCAAAATGAGCCTCTTTCTAAACCATGTTAAATTGCTAAAAAAAATCTATAATTTAGTATTAAACGTGTTTTACGGAGAAAATAAAACAATTAAATTTTTTTAATTACTATCTTATTTTTATTGAGAATATTGTAAAATGATGTAGTTTGCTTTTTTATAGATATATTTTGATCAAACTTGGCAGTTTTTTTTTTACTAAGCTATTAATATTTAAAAAAAACTTTGTTACCCTCCTTGGATCAGCAAACAAATCCTAATGTTTTAAGATTTAATTACAAATCCTAAGAGGCACATGGAAATTCGCTTAGTCTGCAGGTATGCTGCGGTGAGGGTATTTCTTTGCCACTTTAATGTCATTGGACACAACTAACAGACGTTGATTCCATTAGCATTGATAAAATTGATAAGTATGACGATTTCATGGGTATTTTAACAGATCACGATGTTATGTTTACTTACAATTCATACTAGTGTTTCTAAAATGAAAAAAAATAGAGTATAGAGGATACGTGAATATATATTTTACAGAATAACAAGTATGTTGGTAATGAAGTAGAATTATTATAAATATGCACCAAATGTAGCTTTTTTATAATATGGAACATTATTGAATAAGCCACTCACAGACTGTGCTATGATTGGAAGTGATATATTTCATGTGATAAAAAAAGATGCTATAACTTACAATATGTCTTCAGTCTTCCTCTCAGTTTTATTTAGTTAAACGATTGGCGTTTTTGGGAATTTTTCGTCTGGCGAAAAATTTAGGGTGGAATGTCTAGTTGTATGTTCAGATGGTGTTACATTTTTGTAGGTTTAAAAGTTAAAGTACATTTAGAATACTTAACTTTCCATGATACAATTTCAAAAGTTTTAAGACGTCAAAAGCTTGTATTAGGTCTACCGTATAAAAGAGGATGATATGAATAATACGTCTGATATAAAATGTATTCAAAGAAAAATAAATTGTCTCATTTCCCTTTTATACAAGCTTTGTATTATTTTTATGTTAATTTAAAGTTTTAAACGTCATTAGTGCAGTCAAACGTTTTCAAAATTACAAAATAGACTTAATATTTTATTGTGGTACGAAATATCTGTTTAAAGTCATTAATAGTTCACGTTTCTACTAGTATATTCAGATAATAATTGATTTTGATTTTTTGTTAGTTTTTTTTTTTGCTTTTTAAAATCATATAAATAAATATCACAAATAAAATCCGCAAACGCTAACAATTCCTTGAGGGAAGTAATATTATCTTCTCGTGCATCGCAGTTCAAATGCTAGAAATATAATCCATTGCATTCCCTGTCACCTATCGCCAAACTCCATGATAATCCTGGTAGCAGGGGCGGCCAACCTGTCCCACCCCGACCCCTCATAAATGATGGGAAAGGTTGTCCATCCCTGCAAAACAGGCCAGAAATTCGCAGGTCAATTTTAACCCTGGGAACGGTTGTCCGTTTCCCGGTTTGCCCGGGCTTTGATGACAACCCGCCACCACCGGGCCACAGATATTGGCCTGGGCGATTTGGCACACCCGGGCCTACCGGGCTGTTACGAATTGAATTTAATAGACTTTGGTTACATTTAACCCCTATTTAAAAGACTTTGGTTTAATTAACTAATGTACTGTATGGAACTAACATATGATCATATGTTTGATTTTAATTTTATTCTGATTTGTAAACAGAGAGTAGTGATGTTATGATTTTAGCGAATTTCCCATATAGGGAATAAGCTATTACCGTAGTACTCATGGTAAGACCTGGACGCGGGACCGATTTTTTTTCGTTTTGAGGTCCCTAGAGGCCAAAAACACCATCCGTTCAAATTCATATATATATATATATATATATTTATATATTTATATATTTATATATTTATATATATATATGTCCGTCAGCACGATAACTCAAGCAAAAATGATCCGATTTTGATGAAATTTGGTACAAACGTGTAAACCTACGTTTATTCGAACGAGTTCGCGATCCAGCATGATCGGACCATGGGAACGGGTGTTTACGGGGGGTTTTATGGGGTAAAAATAGGTTTTTCCCATTTTTGACCCAAAAAACTTAAAATTTTGCAATTTATTTCCAAACCATTTTGTAGAGCTTAAAAAACAAATAATTTAGTATATTGAAGCGTTATTATGCGCCTAACGGTTACGGAGAAAATTCAAAAAAATTGTAAATTTAAAATTCCCATGTTATTCTTATGGAGAATAAGTAAACGGTTGTAGTTTGCTTGTTTATGAACATATTTTGATCAAATTTGGAAAATGTTTTTATTTCTTACTAACTATTAACATTTTACAAAAAAAAAACAATTTTACCCTCCCTGATGCAGCAAACCTAAGTACTTGTTAAACTAATTCTATTTAAATCGGGAATAAATGTTATATTTTTAAGTAGACATTTCAGTGTAAATCCAATCAGTCAAATGGAAATTCGCTTAGTCTGCAGGTTTGCTGCGGCGGGGGTATTTTAAGAATACAGTTTCTTTTAGTAAGTGAATAAAAGAGGTTTTTATTTTAATTACTCGTTAGAACCTGAAGGGAATATTTAATATTTTTTAAGAAATTTCCCCTAAGTTGTAATATATGGCGACCGTGACAGGATTTGATAACGAGTAAATTTGACCCTGTTTTATTGAACACTGATTACTGAAACAGTGAATTGGAAAACATGGCTGAACTAACAAAACTAAAGAAATCAAGATCAGCTACTCGAAGGACATTTACTGTGACAGTTAAAAAACTTGAAGATATTTTAAAGGGAGAAATAGTTTATTTTATTCAAGTATCAGAACAGCTTGAAGTAATAAATCATAATTTTTGCACTCTCAACGACCTAAATGCATCAATATATGATCAATTATTAGAAGGTGATGCGAGGGATGAAGACATTGATGAAGAACTTCAAGGGCAAAATGAATATATTGTACAATATCATCTTATTTCTAAGAAAGTGGAACATCTAAAAATTAATGAAATGAATTCACATCAAGATGAAAGGAGTGAAATAACGCAAAAATGCTCAAGATCGGGTAAAGGAGGACGCTCATACAAGCTACCTTATCTGAAACTAAAAGAGTTTAACGGGGAACTAGGCGAGTGGCTCCCATTTTGGTCTCAATTTAAGAAGATCGACGAAGATCAGAATGTAGACCCAGCAGATAAGATCCAGTATCTTATAATGGCAACTGCGGTTGGATCACCTGCCCGTGACTTGGTTGAAAGCTACCCTGCGACGCCTGAAATGTACAACGAAGTTGTTGAAGCTCTAAAGAGTCGATTCGGAAGAGACGATCTCTTGAAAGAGTATTACATTAGGCAAATGTTGGCTCTAACGATACAGAACGTCACAAGTAAAGAAAAACCAACATTGTCGGTTCTTTATGACAAGATCCAGTCACACTTAAGGAATCTTAATGCACTGGGAGTGACTTCAGAGCATTGTGCCTCACTGCTATTTCCAATGGTAACATCAAGTCTGCCCGAAGAAATCCTCAAACTTTGGCAGCGAACAACGAACCATTACTCTAACAATCATGAAAGTTCATCCAAAGAAGTTCTGGAGAATCTGTTGACGTTCCTTAAAAACGAGGTAGAGGGAGAACAAAAAGTATCTTTGGCATTGGAAGGGTTTGGAATAGCAAGTACCAAACACAATGTAAAACATCCCTCAAGTTCCTCTCAAGTTTCGTGGGGATCTTCTATCAAAACAAATAAAGGTTTTGAGAAGCAAACAAAATGAAGCTTTTTGAGAAACAGCCTTCGGCGGCGGCACTTGTATCGACTACAGAAGGTACTTATTCATTGACTTGTGTGTTTTGCGATAAAAACCACAGATCTCAAGATTGTGTGAAAGCTTTGGATTTGACTCTTCTTGAGCGAAATGATATTTTAAAGAAGAAAGGGTCTTGTTTCAAGTGTTTAAAAGGTCGACACATGAGTAATTCCTGTAAAGCTATGGTAAGGTGTGCCGCTTGTTTAAGAAAACACTATCCGATTATGTGTGAAGATCTGCAAAAGAAAACTACCCTTTCCTTAAATAAAACTCAAAAATCTGATGAACAGAAAACTATTTCTGAGGATAGTACAAGTCAGGCATTAGTGTCGAGTACTAGTAAATCTACAGTGGTTTACCTAAGCACGCTTCTTGTGAAAATCGTCGTGGGAACCCAAGAACACTCAGTTCGTGCGTTGATCGACTCTGGAAGCCAAAAAAGCTATATTTTGAAATCTTGTGCGACTGATTTAAAACTGAAGAGAATAGGTAAAACCGTGACGAGTCAAGAGTTGTTTGGGGGACAGAAAACGAATTTAAGGTCTCATGGAGTTTATTCTGTAAAACTTCAATCCACAACTGATGGTTTTAATGAGGATTTCAAAGTTTTGGACACACCTCGTATCTGCGGATTCATACCTAAAGTGTCAGACGTCAGAATATATGAAAATCTCAAATCAAAAGGTGTTATTTTGTCGGATTTTTGTGAATCCTCAGAAGAAGTAAGTGATATACAGTTGCTTCTGGGAGCTGACAGTTGGCCTAAATTGATTACATCGGAGTATGTAAAAATAGGTAATGATTTGGCTGCTGTGAAAACAAAACTAGGATGGACACTAGTTGGTGAATCTGAATCAGACAGTGAAACTAGAATGACTTCTTCGATGTTATTGACTCTTACTAATCAAGTTAATCTCTCTCACTTTTGGGAACCTGAACTTTTAGGAATTAAGGACCCTGGTACGAAAAAACTTCAGAGTGAAAATGATAGTCAAGTATCTGAGTTTTTTGAAAATACTGTCCAACAAGAAGATTCTGGGAGATATGTTGTCAAACTTCCTTGGAGTGAAGGACAGCCTGTACTAGAGGACAATAAATACGTCGCAGAAAAGAGACTTTGTTCTACTACCAAAAAACTGAAACTTATTGGTAAGTACGATGATTATGATTCTGTGTTTGATTCATGGCTTAATCTTGAAATAATCGAGACAGTTACCGAAGATGAGATAAATAATATTAATGTACACAACCTTCCCCATAGAGCTGTTTTTAAGGAAAGTTGTACAACTAAGGTGCGCCCAGTGTTTGACGCATCCGCTGTCGACACTAATGGTCATAGTTTGAACAATTCCATGGAAAAAGATCCTAACTCAATTGAGCTAATACCACTTGTTCTAACTAAATTCAGACAAAATGCTATTGGTGTCATATCGGATATTGAAAAGGCATTTCTTCAGATTTCGGTATGCCCTGATGTTAGAGACTGGTTAAGATTTCCATGGTGGGGAGGATTTTGGAAGCGGTTAATACTTGTGTTAAAGGGCCTTCTTAAGCAAAACTCACTGTGTTTCAAAGAACTGATGACGTTAGTATGTGAGTGTGAGTATCTTATGAACAGCCGTCCCTTGAATTATGTCAGTGACAACCCAAATGAACTTACTCCTCTCAGCCCTTCCTTATTCCTTTCAAGTCTTCCGAGCTCAGAAATGACTGACCTTGATGAGATTGAAAATATGAGTATTCAGAAAAGACTACGTTTTATACAAAAGCTTCGAAACGGACTTCAGATCAGATTCTATAAAGAATATCTGGGATGTTTGCGAACCATAAAGAAACATCAACAACATAAAACATTATCAGTAGGTGATGTAGTTTTGGTAGGAAATGAAAAGAAAAAATTGGAATGGATCCTGGCACGAGTATCTGAGTTGATTCCTGGACGTGATGGAATTGTTCGTCTTGTCAAGTTAAGAACGGCCAAAGGTGAAATTTTGCGACCTGTACAGAGGTTATATCCCTTAGAAATTGGATCTCAAGACAACTTTGACGGGAACTTCGAACCTGAGATGACACCATCAAATACTACAATTGACACTGGTGGATTAACTGTGAACCAGGAAGAAACTAACTCGTTACCACAAGGTCCAACAAAGAACAACGTAAAAACTCGAAGTGGCCGAGAGATAAAACCACGGAAAATCCTAGACATGTGAATGCTTTTATACGAATTGTGACAATTACTAATTTTATGAATTAAGTGTTTGTAAATTGTTGTTGAACTCCTCAATTTACAAAGGTGGGGAGTGTGTTACGAATTGAATTTAATAGACTTTGGTTACATTTAACCCCTATTTAAAAGACTTTGGTTTAATTAACTAATGTACTGTATGGAACTAACATATGATCATATGTTTGATTTTAATTTTATTCTGATTTGTAAACAGAGAGTAGTGATGTTATGATTTTTTAAGAATACAGTTTCTTTTAGTAAGTGAATAAAAGAGGTTTTTATTTTAATTACTCGTTAGAACCTGAAGGGAATATTTAATATTTTTTAAGGAATTTCCCCTAAGCTGTAATACGGGCTATTATGACAGCCCGGGCACTGTACCTGAGCCCGGTTTGCCCGGGCTATGATGACAGCCCGTCACCAACCGGCTAAAGACATTAGCCGGGGCGATTCGGCACACCCGGGCTTACCGGGCTATGATGACAGCCCGGGCACTGTACCTGAGCCCAGTTTGCCTGGGCTATGATGACAGCCCGTCACCACCGTGCTATAGACATTGTCCCGGGCTATTTGGCATACCCGGGCTTACAGGGCTAAGAATCCTCTTAGGGGTAAACCAGGCTCAGGTACAGTGCCCGGGCTGTCATCATTGCCCGTTAGGCCCGGGTTTGCCAAATCACCAGGGCTAATGTCTGTGGCCCGGTGGTGGCAGGCTGTTATTATAGCCCGGATTGCCCGAGTGTGCCAAATCACCCGGGCTTATGTCTTTAGCCCGGTGGTGACGGGCTGTCATCATAGCCCGAGCCTTTTGCGCATGTACAACGCCTGCCTAACCGAAGGATGATTCCCTCGTGCAAGAGAACAGCTAGGCTAGTGCTTGTTGAGAAGGGGAAGGGAGACTCACACCTGCCATCCTTCTACAGACATCTGTCTATATTGGATACGGCTGGTAAAGTCCTCTAAAAGATGATCCGTTGTGGCTGAATTCAGCCGTGGTCACTGCGGGGGACCTGTCCCCTCAACCGTATTGATTCAGGACGGGGCGATCTACGGTTGACGCAGTTGAGGAGGCGAAGCAAGCCGTGATGAGAGCTGAGGATTATAACTACTACTCTCGTAGGGTTGTGCTGCTCGAAACACTCGATGTGAGAAACGCATTTAATTCCGCGAGGCGGTGCGATATGCTGGATGCTCTGGAGAACACCTTCCACGTTCCGGCATACCTCATTTGTATCATAGAGGATTCTTAGCCCGGTAAGCCCGGGTATGCCAAATAACCCGAGCCAATGTGTGTAGCCCGGTGGTGACGGGCTGACATCATAGCCCGGGCAAACCGGGCACAGGTTCAATGCCCGGGCTGTTATCATAGACCGGATTGCCCGGGTGTGCCAAATCGCCTGGGCCAATGTCTATAGCCCGGTGGTAACGGGCTGACATCATAGCCCGGGCAAACCGGGCTCAGGTACAGTGCCCGGGCTGTCATCATGGCCCGGTAGGCCCGGGTGTGCCAAATCGCCCAGGCCAATGTCTGTGGCCCGGTGGTGGTGGGCTGTCATCAAGGCCCGGGAAATCCGGGTCTTGATGCCCGGGCTATGATGACAGCCCGTCACCACCGGGCTAAAGACATTGGCCCGTCGATTTGGAAAACCCGTGTTTACCGGGCTATGATGACAGCCCGGGCACTGTACCTGAGCCCGGTTTGCCCGGGCTATTTGGCATACCCGGGCCCACCGGGCTAAGAATCGTCTATGATACGAATGAGGTATGGGCAAGGCCATACGACAAGGTATGGCAAACCCCGGCGTCCCGGGCAATGATGACAGCCCGGGCACTGAACCTGTGCCCGGTTTGCCCGGGCTATGATGACAGCCCGTCACTACCGGGTTAAAGTAATAATACAGCACGTTAAAGACATTGGCCTGGGCGATTTGGCACATCCGGGCTATGATGCCCCAAAAATTACATTTTATGAAACAATAGTTCATAAAGACTAAAATGCCGGTAGGATGAACCGTTTCTTCGGTTGCACTTAATTTTAAACTTACACTAAAGTAAACCTTCTTTATATACTTAAAAAAAAGAAACAAATATGTATATACCAATTATGTAAAATAAATAAGAAAATAAATAACTTCTCCCTATTTACTATTGTTATAATATTGCCTTGTTTGGGACAGGCGTGAGACGGGAATACTACCGGTCAGACATCTTTTCATCCAGTCCCTTCTTAATCACACATTCAAAAACTCAAACACGATTCTTACAGCAGTCACACATCATCACTTCACAAGATACGCCTACAATGTTAGAATATCTGTTCCTCAGCTACACAAATCAGTTCTAACTACCAACTGTTTTTATGTTGCTCAGATCCTATGTCGAAATTTAATTCAAAAATATGATATTCAACACGTTTTTAGTTAACCGTCATTACAGAATTTTAAGAGTCATATTCTTGTTTTACTGCACTCCATTACCAAAGAAGAGGCCGAGACTTTGATTAGACCAAACCATACTTGACTGCCTAAAAATCCTTGACCCTTAGACCCCCTCACCCTCAAAATGTTTTTTTTTATTGAACTGGCTTTGGTTGTCGTCGCCGACATTCTCAACCGCATTTCAGTTTTCTTTTAAATAATAAAAAATCTCCCATATTCAGTTTTTGCCCTTAAAATTTCGCAGCCTGATAACAACCAGGCCTACGCACAGGCACCCCCCATGCCCATGTAGACCTATCCCGTAAGTACGGCAGATTCATCTTGCAATTATAATTGTACTAATGTAGTTAATCTTGTTTTTGTTACTTGTTAATGTTGTTTTTGTTAATCTTGTCTCTCTGTTTTTATTCATCTCTTTCTTTCTGTATAATATTGGGATAAATAAACGTATTTCATTTCATTTCATTTATTTAACATTAACTCGAATGAAAACTACAAGACAAATGTTCAAGTAAGATGCGTGTTGTAGGCCTACCTGTTACATCAAACAGTCTCAACCACCCAACGGATACACACTATTATCAAATACTAAATTCCTGTTATGAGTTTCGCAAAAACAAAACATGTTCCAGAACCAGGCTACACAAAATTAGCCTCCCTTTCTCTGATATCTCCCGAGGTGACGTGTCATGTTGGGTTTGAGCGGTTTCTTGCCAACGCACGAGCCACTTTCATCAGGAAGTATGAATTTTATAATTCTACTGTTCCAGTAATATACGACGCCATTTGACTGAAATAGCTTCCGCATTGTTACTTTTATGATGGTTCTTAATAGGCATTAGTACAGAACAATAAAGCAATCCTAAAGGGTGTTTATGTGAGGGTAATCGACGTAAAATGGGTTTTCGGAATTTTCCCTAAGTCTTAGATCCACTCATTTCAAAAGCAATGGAATAGTCTCTCAGGTAAGGCTAGTTTTCTTTCTATACATAGAGAATTTCTATCCCATTGCTGTCTAAACGTGAGGTGATTTAGTTGTGCTACATTACTTTTGCTTAATAGAATTGAATTCACATCCCACCAATGAGCGAGAATGATTTATTCACGATACTATGGGATGTAGGTTTTGGAGACAGCTTTAGATCCTTTAAATTAATTTAGGTTAATATTTTAGGCAAAGAGAACTGTTCTCGGTTAAAAAATCCACGCCCCCCAAAAACCATTTGATAAGTTAATTTACAAACACGATTCAGAAGCTATAATGATAAATTTAAAACAAAGGAAATACTTTGGAAAATACATTCATGATAATAATCAAGCTTATTACCTTCAGAACACCAAGTTTTATTTACACCTCTATGGGTAATTGACTGCCAATGTTCTGTTACAAATTACAGCAATTATCTCGCCTCATCAGTCCTGATTTCCAATTACCACTTACGTAGGCCAATCTCAAGTAATCATGTCACATGAGTTGTCAGCTTGGGTGGTTTTGTTTGTTGCTGAACTATTACACGATTGCCCAATTATCAGATTTAAGTACCAAACCACGCAGCAGCAAGGCTAAGGTTGGACTGCAACAATCTTCCCTAGGAAACTACCGTGAAACCCTGGAACTGGCCTTAGTCGTTAGTGATGTTAACTTTGTTAGAATTGCCCAAATCGTTATTAGTCTTTCGCAGACATTTTTTAATGTTGTTTGACACGTTCGCACCTAACACAAATCAAACCCTAGAGATGTTGTAAGTCTATTATTGTTATTATATTATTATTATATTGGCAAAGACTTTGTGTTCCCGCGATGTGAACTCGGTCGAAAACAATCGTGCAGTTGTCCGTGGTTTACGTTATCGTGGCACATGGCACTGTAGGGATAACACGACATCACCGTTCTTCAAAACTTAAATACTAGATACACGTATTAAACCCACTAAATAAGCACCCATTTAAAAAATGTTAACCCAAGATTTGACCCTTACGACTAATGTTTTTGACATACTCAATTAAAATTAAAGTTTTGTTAAATATATAAATGTTTAGTTTCAACCATTTGAACTTAAAAACTTGCATCTGCTTCTTCCGTGTTTGATTTTGTACATGTGTATTGTTGTTGAAATATTTGAAATTTAATAAGTCCTATGGGTTATTGTAATAATTTTTTATGTAAATTGAAGTGGGGAATATTAATTTTAGGCCTAATAACAACATCACTATCACAATGCTATTACTCCGTAGTAAATTTGTATCAAATAACTAGCTTGACACAGCTGTAACGTAAGGGTAGGATGTCTACTCACAAAATTAGTCATAGCAACTAACTTAACTAACTAACTAGAGGGTTAACAGTATTTTGAAAAAAAAATCTAAATGGTACGACATTTCATACTTACCTCCAAAATTGTTGCTTCAAAATTGTTACGTAAATTTATTTTTAGACACAAAAATGTGGAATATCTGCAATATATATAGTTTTAACAAGTGAACTTTAGCCTGAAGGCTACGTAGGCCTGGGAAGACGCTCGTAACGTAATCCTCATCTAGATAGCAGGAGGATGCAACAGTGTGTGAATTGAGACGAAACAATTAGTACCACGAGAGTTGCGTTCGTTCATCTACTTGTAATCGGTTTCCAAACTAAAGACTTAACTCTTTGACGCAGAATGTATTAAGCTGCGTCATACCAACAAAGAAGTACTTCAGAGTTGGTTGACAAAATTCAGTTGAGATAACGACCCAACAATCTTTTAGTGAAATTCGGATTCCAAATATATTTTATTCTTTATTCTACCCTTTTATTGTGACAAGAGGTCGTCCTGTGGTAGAACACTCCACGAAAAATATGTAATGTATTGACTTCTCTATTTTCACTCCACGCTGTAAATAAAACATGTGATTGGAATTTCTTCAATTTGTTTCGATTTTCTGTTTTATATTTTGTTATTATTTCGTCACCAGCATGGCAGCCCACAAGGCCCATGTTATTATTATTATTTTTTTTAAATACATTTTTAGTGTTTACCTTTTTGCCTACTTTAATTTATAAGGGGATTCTGCACATCTATAGGAAAATATCTTTCTAACAGTATGCGTAGATTTTCCCTGTGATGCACACTAGTTGATTTAAAAGGTTTTGAAGAAACATGCTAGCCTATTAACGTTAGGATTTTGCGTTCTGCAATTAACTCCAAACTATTAGTTTCTTTGTTGACTAGCACATAAACATATTCTACATATATGATTTTCTCTGAAATTATTTATTACATATAATATGGATAGCTTGAACGAATAGTTTCAAGATTTCAAGTAAGTTAAGTTTGACAAAGTCACAGATGTTTAAACTATTAACTAGTTAGTAGCCATATTTACCTTAGAATAACCCCCCCCCCCGCAATGTGCATGGATTCAGCTACTCACTCAATACCAATACTGTACAGACTTGGCGGTAGAAAGTTTTCGCGAAATTTGGCCAAGTTTATGGATCTTGTAGCGTGTCAGGTCCAAGGTGGGAACATGTTCGCGGGGGCGAAGGCCCGGACCATGGACTCCTTGTGACATGAACCTCAGGTCATGGTCCAGGACACCATCATCGCCCGTGGACGTCTGCCAAACATCTCTCAGCGCAGGACATCCGGAAAGTAAGTGTGGAAGTGGAGATGCATTATTTTAAAGGTGGTATTATGGTTTGAAGAGAGAACGAAAAATAAATTGCGGAATGAAGCTGTTTTAAATTGTTGACAATATTCCATTGAATGAGTACTCACAGAGTGGGCTTCACTACGTTCTATTGTCACACTCGCTGTTTGCTTTGTCCTTTACTTTTTGGCCCACACTGATTTTTCCTAGAGCTTTTGTGCTAAAAATTCCAAAAGATCCCTTTTAGTCTCACGATACCCCTAATGATAAGACATTTTTTCTACCTTAGATATCAAAACTTTAACCCTAATCAGAGTGAAACAGAACTAAGTAAACGTACCATAATATCCTTGATAACAGAATACTTTTACCCTCCATGATATTTTAATTCCGTAGGAAAACCCGGTTACTTTTGGATGCTGCATCAAACAATATGAACCAGCTTTAACCAATTAGAAAACATAGAGAATGAGCCACTCACAAAGTGTGTTAGGCAAACTCTACAAAACTCTATTTCCACACTCTTTTTTTTGTTTTACCCTTTACTTTACTTCAACTCTTGCTAAAAGTAATTGAGCTAGAGTCAAAACGAGTATTTTTACTTATACTCTAGCTCTTTATCCCAGTTATGAGTATAAAATATTCACAGTCCTCCCCCTGGAATCAAAATGTTAAATCCTTGAGCAAATCAAAGCCAAGTGAACGTACCCGATAAAATCCCTGATACATTACTCTTACCCGCCCACCAGATTTTTGTAGGCCAAGGAATTCATCGATTGAACCATCTGAACATAACGAATAGGAAACCTTTACGCGAACGGAACTTCTTCCGCACTCGACAACAATAGCATAATCATAGGATTGTAACGAAGTGTTCCCGACATCACAATCACCTCGCCCTTGAGTTTAGTGGGATCATCACTCAAGGACTACAGAACCGAGTGATTTAGCTGGCGTGAACAAGTGATGTTGTATTTGCATACCGAGGTTCCAGCCTCAACATTTAACAGTGACACTGTGTCACTCATTTGTATCTGCTAATTTATTCAATCACTCGTCTTCCGCTTTATAACGACTGTTATGACTGGTCGGATGGTTTGTTGCCAATTTGGCAAATCCTGTTGAGAATACTAACGACTCGTTTGGTATAGCTATGGTTGGAATCGCGCAGGTGGTATTTCTGTCAGCGAATTGAGGCTACTAAAGTTTCTAATTAGCATAGAATATTGTCTACGTGTTCCTTATAATAAATTGAAAAATCTGTATGTTTTTTTTACCAAAAAAGTATATTTAACAAATTATAATATAAAAAGTATAAAAGCATGTAAAATGCTTGCAAAATAGCACGCTGTGCAACATAAACCATGTTGCCATACCTGCCGATTTTCCGTGATAGTCACCGACCTTTTATAAATAACACCTAATCCCAATTATGGCTGAATTAGTCAATGCTAAAATGTAAGCACTAAAATTTTAAAAATAAGAATAACAATAAACAAATTAAATATTACATCAATACAGTCAGAAGAAATCATTGATGGAAAAATAAAATTATACAGAAGATTTTTCCACCCCACAACCTACTTTGCGAAAGGTGCGAGTTACTACTGTACGTTTTATTAACAAAAATATGATAACCCAATACAAATTTCATATTTAGTTTGTAGGAGTAAAATTGATTTGTTTGCAAACAATATTTCCATGTTAAAAACCAATAAATACAATTTTAATTAAAATGGCCATTAAACTAGGTAGATATATAAAACGGAGACAATTCACCTCACCCTTATAAGCAAATAGATCTAAGCTGCAATGCTATTGGGGCGTTTTGATCTAATTTTAATTGTTAGTGCTACCTCATATTAAAGAGAGTGCATACTCTTTTTTATCCGTGGTGATACAATGAAAATAACACATTTTTATAACTATATGAATTGTTTTCAGTTAAAAATTGAAGAAAGATTTTACTTGTTCGTTAGCCCTCATCATCTCGAGGATGTTTACTCGTTTTTCAGGCGTGTTTCTTGCCAAAAAGACCAAGATAACTTTGATACAGCACCAAAAACCCTATTTATGTGATGGTTAATGTGACTCAATTAAGGAATCATAACTTGTTGTTAGTCATGGAAATCTTCACACTATATTAGAATGACGCTAAGTATCACTTAAGCTTGATATAATGTGCGTGAATCCTGAACGAGACATTGGTACCTTAAAATCAAGGAAAGTGATAACACGACTTGGAAACTTATGAAATTGGTACTTATGAATGCATTATTCGTAGCCATTAACAACAGTAGAAGGTTAAGGTGTTAGTAAAGTATATTTCATATTTTCATTAGGGCCTAAAGGATCAATTTTCTCGATACGAGCTCAACAGCCGATACAAAACCTGTTGGTTTTCTGTGATTGTGTGGATTTAAAATATTTCACACTTTTTCAGGCCTTTCTCTTACTCATACTGCATAATTAAGTAGTGAATATGGATTTTACCTAGGTAATCACCTGAAAGCACAAAAAATACGTTAAATAACACTTGTAATAATATTTTTACACTTATGCTGTTTACTTATAAGACGACAAATACATATAAAAGATGGTAAGTGGTGATCGATTTCGATTTGACATTCCAATCATCATCAGACCCAATAGGCGAATTTGCCAATTGGGTCTGATGATGAAAGGAGTAAACAATCTAACTGTACATATATTATTACAAGTGTTATTTGAATTTTTTTCTGCTTTCAGGTAATTTTACGATGCTGATAAAGAAGTTATTTACCTACTTAATCACTATTTAAATCATGGAGGAGTCTGATGAAGGTTCGTAAAGAAGCCACAGCGTGTGGTGATGTTTTTGGTGTAGAATTGTAGATAAACATCTTTAAAAAACGTTGAATCAAAAGGAAAAAATACTATGTAGTTTTTAACAAAGCATATTCCTTGAAAACCCATAATAGGGGCAAACATGTGAACCTCGTCCGTACAATATACGAATGCATAAAACCTCTTTCACAAATACGAATATTTCTATTTGTGATTAATTAGAAAGAGCTTAAAGATAAAGTTTGAATGTGATAACATCTTTTCACTTGTATTATTAAATACTCATATAAAAATGGACATCCAGTTACAGTAGTACATTTGAAAATTTTATCTGTATATAATTTGTTTTATCACTGAGCTGAAAGCTTTCATCTTATTCTATGGGCCCCTATCAACTCTACCCTTAACTCACAAGACTCAATTCTACTTATTATTACTTTTAACAGCGATGCACATTCGGGTGAATATTTTTAATACGAATGAAAGATATGAGTATAATAGAGCGAGGTGATCTTTGTAGCTTTATTACTGACTAAGATCTAGTCCAGGACACCTGGGTCCACTTTTGAACCGCCAAAAAGCTTCTGCCTTTTCTCAGGTCACCAGCATTCTTTTGATTGTCATGTGATCCCTACACCCCTCGGCTACCCAGCTGTTCACTTGGCATAATTTTGTTGACGAAAGTTATTTGGATGGGCAAAATATGTAAGTGAACGTGATGTTCACCGCCGGCGTCGTGACTTCCCGGTGTTCATTGGGTAAACAATCTGGTGCTGGTGAAGCTCAAGGTTCTAACACTTCCTTGTCTTCATCTCGCCCCAGTGTCAAACTAGAGATGAAGTTGATCATAGAGATTCTATTGTGTTTGCCACTGGCGCAATCATGAGATGACTACGCATGCTAGTTGCCAGCTGCCACCCCAGTATTCCAAAACTTATGAAAAAGCATCAATAATTATTTGCAAGAAAATAAACTATGGTATGAAGCGGCCATACTTACTGTACTAGCAAAGAAATCTTTTTAAACAAGGTACATAAATATAATGAAGTAATTGTGAAAATTATTTAACATTTTGTGCTGGTTAGGTATTTTTAACATTGTAACCATTCTTATTCTACTTCATATAAGGGAAATCTTAACAAAAATAATTGTTAATACCCCCTGGACCTTGCTACCCCAAAAAGTTCAAGTTATGCCAACGGATTTTCCCTACTATTTATTAATCCGTGTTAAATGTTATGCGCAATCAAGTTTTGTGCATGTTCTGGATCTACTATGCACTGTGGATGCGATGCTCACTGGTGTGGATTAACGTCCGCACTAGTGAGTACTACGACTATCCGCAGTACTATCCTGATAATTAGACCAATTCGTAAATTACAAGGAAAAATGTGGTTCGGATTCCACTATAAACTGTAGGTCCCTTAGTTGCCATTAGCTGTATGGGCTATTAATTAACAGCTGTGTCTAAGGAACATGTCGGCCTTAGTCACTAACAAGACTACAAGATCGCGCCACTCATCCTACACTCATCCTTCACTCATATTTGGGTTAAAATACGCACATAGTGGCGTCCCCATCTTAAATAATTGATATAATTGATAATTGATATACTAGTAGAGAAGCCTAATTTGACAGAGACAGAGATGCAAGTAACAAAGAGACACTTTACTGTAGGGGAAGGAGTGCTGGTGAGGAACTACTCTCTTAATTCAAATGAAATATGGACAGATGGAAAGATTGAGAAACAAATAGGTAATGTTATTTATCTTGTTAGAATGGAAGACGGAGGCGTGTGGAAAAGACATGTGGACCAAATAAGAAGATTGTAAATATATATCAAGAAAATTAAAGGGGGAGGATTGCTATACCATATGATCAGCTGATCATTACTTTATTATAATTGTTTATGTTTAGATTTTATAGTTTTGTTTAATTTTTACATTTTCAATAAAATGAATTCATTAAGTTATTCGAATCTTTTCTTTTATTAAAACACAACAGTGAAAAATAAAAATGCCAAATAAAAGAAAACACTAAATTTTATTGAAAAGTGTAGTGTTTATTAAAGTATAAATACGAAGACAGTGTAAACAAAGTATATTTCGTGCATTGTTTACCTTCATAAATTAGCTCCTAGTTTTCCTAGTAATATACGAACAATCGTTACTTTTTAATTAGGTGTATTGCTAATACTATAACCAACTCAAAGTATAACCCCTAAAACAATTACAATTTACAGCAAAACACAATTTTACGCTCCTAAACCTTTTTAAAATACTCAAGCGTAACGTTAAACCAATAATTAATATCAAGAACACGGTTATTACAATCTGATATAAAATAGTCATAAATATTGCATATACTTGATCAGATACTGTATCTACATAATGGGAAACATAATGCATTCGCTTCAGGTGGACCAAGTAGTCATAAATCTCTTGTTAGATAATACAAAATGGATAACCTCAAACCTCGGCAGAGTTGAAGGTTATGTCCTGCGATCCTGCCATCTTCGTCCTTCCTTCCTTCCGGGTCCTTACTCATTGAAACGTCAATTAATTGTTTTGCAGCAGAACATAAAATTAAGCACGGAGGTAAAAATGACCCAGATTACTATTGTGTATGGAATCCGCTGGCTTCAAACCAACTGGTTTATTATCAGTCGTCAATACATGCACAACAACAGTTCTGTTAGGCAATAATAATATCGACACATGGTGTTGTTGGCAGGTAGTAAGATATGATAAGTGTCATAAGTAAGTAGGAAACGCGTTTTAAAATTGTATTAAATGTTAAACGTGTTATAGGGACTAAAAGTTCTGTATTTATTGTTTTTAGACCAGAAAATTAAGATGAAAGTGATTCTGATAACTAACTAAAGTCGATAGATTTTATTTCAATCTCTTTACTTAGATTTCTTACCTAATCGAGGTATGCACTTTACTTTGATTAAAATAATTCTGAAATGAAATAAATCAATGATAGATCATAGACTTATTTACTGCTGTGAGGTTTAAAACTTTCTGAACAATATAAAATGAAAATTTTCATAATAAGTTCATAAAGTATAAGCTCATTGGAGACACATTGACTTTAGAGATACACATTTGTAAAAGTAAATATACTGTTCTCAATTAAATGATTGTTAACCAGCTGTATAGGTCAACATTCCAATAATGGGGGTTTTCCTCAAATCCAAACCAAGTATTTTTTTTAGACCATGTACAAATATCAAACTATGTAACTCATGGGTACTAACAGTAGTTTTGTTACAACCCTATTACACTGTAAAAGATTTGATAAAATATCTTTTATAAAGTTTTTTGACAAACATCTTTGATAGGCCATATTTTATAACATATTTTTCAAATTATTTCTTTTATAAAAATTTTACAGTGTAATCCAGGCCTTGGTGTCAAATTAATCCAACTTGATTCAGGGGTTTTTGCGCAATGGAAAGGCAGACACGTTTGTAAACAATATAAGTTTTTGTAAAAAAAAAAAATTTTAATTGTAAATTGAAAAGTAATGTGGTAAGTAAATAATAGACACAAATAATGGAAAGCAAGAGCTTTATTTAGTATAATTAGCACGGCAGTGCGCTCTAACCAGTATAATACATATATAACAACAAGAACAACACTCATACAGTCTACACTAGCCTAGCAACAGATCTAAACACTTTAAATTACTCAAAAAATATTCAACCTGGTTCGAGTCAAGAACGCTCTAAGATTTGGTTTTCACTTGACCAAAAAAAGTATCAGAAAGGACTAACACTTTCCGGGTTCAATGCAAATGATTTCGTTCTAAAATCAGAGTGGTTTTCCTTAAACAAATTTATGGGTTCCACTTAATGAAATCAAATAAATTATAATCTACAGCGGACTATCACTTTGTCTAATACATGTTTAACTATTGTCAATCTTGTACATTGTTAAATCATATAAATATGTGCATGTCTTAGTCTCAAAACAAAATAGGATTTGTGGAATTTATTTAACCACAATTACTGCAAATTCATCTATTATACTATCATGCTCATTTTGATAAGTGATCAAAAAGGTTATTTGATCCATTTTAATACAGATCATTCCACCAGTAATTTTTGTCGTGTGTTAAAAAGATGACATCTAAATAATACTAGATATGTAGACCTTGTAACTCTACTTCACTATCTATTTCAAACATTATAAAACTTAACCATAAACAAAAAATGTCTTGACATTAAGTTTTTGTTTGTAAAATTTCATCAACAATATATATTTTTAATGTTTCACAGATAACACTTTTAATTCTAAAATATAGCAACTGAAGCTTTAATTTGCTATGATCAACTCATAGTCAACAAAAAGTTGAAGAGGTCATAAAAATATCCGTAAAACTCGTTAAAATCATTTTAAAAATAAAACCTCTTCAATCCGAATTCTACTGAAACTTCTCAACCTAGACTGATAGTGGTTTATAAAGATTTCATGAATCCAAGAATTCGCCACTGTAAACAAAGCGTTTGGTTGCTCGACATGATTTTTAGTCCGAAAGCTGTTATTGCCCGTTTGAGTGCAATGTTGCGAAAAGGGAATACTTGATTCAAGCTTTTTCACTTCAAAGGAGTTTCATTATACAGGGTGATTGAGGTGTGCCAGCTGTTAAATTGTAAAAAATGTTTAACAGTGACTGCCTTAGATTTTTTATTTAAACAATTTTGGTCAAGTTGAAAACATAATTTTAGCCACAATTTTTCCAATAGGGCCACCAACTTTAATTTTTCTTTTAAAAAACCCTTTTTTTCATGATATTTTGAATAAATAGCTGGCACTTTTATATCAATCAACCTGTATAGAGAAGTGTCAGAAATGGTTCCGAAACTGTTTTTCTTCGATTATCTTAGTCCAGGACTAAAAATGTTTACGAACAACCTGGAAATTCTGGAAAGCAAATCAGTCCAGTTTAAAGAGGGTTTATTGTACATGCTGAAATATACTAACGTTATAATACTTATCCTCAAATTACGTAGGTATACAAATTAAAAATATAATTTTTAATTAATTTGTTCGTGATAAAAATATACATTATCAGTCCTCTAATCATACCAAAACTCACTCAATCGATCGATTAAAAATTATGATCTTAGCTCAATAAATATAAAAATAAATTACTTAATGTTATAAAATTTAAACACCAACGAGAGATATGGAGAGCAGGTTCGCTCATTTTTAATGCATCGGATATTGCTTACTGTTCAAGCTTCTTTTTCTGTAATTGATCTTGAGGTTGCAAGCTTATAATATAGACACAGAAAGGCCAAGTATATAAAATGTTGAGAATCTATAAAATAACATCCGAAATTTTAAGAATTTTCACAGATCCAGCCACATAACTACAACTTTCAGCAAACTTCACTAAACAAATAGCCCTTTAAATTTCATAAAACAAAACATTACCGTAATGTTCTAGTTTTCATAAAATTAATATTTAATTTTATTCGTCTAGGTTTCATTATGTTTATATCAATGGAACCATTTTTGTTCTTAATCAGTAATAAAGTAAATAATGCGACTAAAGAAAAGTATAAGTAATACATTCTTCTTTGGGTATAAATTGTCAACAAGTGAAACATTTCATCGAATGTGTTCTTCTAAAACTAATTAACATTACAATACTTTACGTCTGTGCTAAATAAACATACGTAGCATCAGAAATTGTATTGTCAAGCCAAACTACTATTTCAAAAACCGTTTAAACAAATTAATAACAAACACGTTTATAATTTTAAGCGCACAGTTATAAAACAAACAAACAGACGAATTTGAGTATGCTCACTCTTTGGAAGACATTTTTCTGTTGATGTAATTGACCAACAGTTTATGTGATCGAGTTTCCTTCAAACTTCGCTCAAGTGTATACCCAAATTAGACATTTTAGAATTTTTCATCCGCTCTAGTATATTTTACGTAACTTTCGAAAGTAGTTCCTAACACATATAAATCGCACATCTAAAACTGTATTTACAAAGGAAATAACTATTTCGGTTATACTCTTTCTATCTAATTTGTTCATTCATTAGTAGCCTACTCCTTTGTTAACTCTAAACTTTATTCCCTCAATTCGATTTTCAAGGACTCTTGTATGAAATTTGATTTTATTCTTAATACAAGTTTTACAGAGTGATTGAGGCTGATAAAAATGTTAGAGTACTCTACCTACTACGGGTTTCATAATATTGATAATTTGGCTACATTTTCTAATTTTCCGTCGATTTATGTTAAATGCAAATATTTTCAACTAACATAATTTCACTCCTCGTAAATCGGCAACTTTTTGATTGAGACTTAACATTTTATAATTTAACTTATATGATTAATTGAGTATTAAACTATTTCTAGTACGTGCTAGCCTCAATATTTCTAAACAAACTAACTTTATCACATCGTTTGTAGCGATAGCAAATTCATTAAACAAATATTTATTTTATGGAAGACAAGTTTACTTCATAAGCACACGTCATGGAAGACTTCGTTATATTACAATATACAATTTTAATGGAAGACTTTGTTTACAAACGTTATCTTACGCCGCGTCGCGCGCTGGGGTTTAAAACGGTAGGCCGATTTGGAAGGCTTTGATCATAGCGCTGCCGGAGTCGTAGACGCCCATGACGCCGAAGAGACAGCCGAGGAAGATGACGAAGCAGTCGTAGGCGACGGTGCCCCAGTCTAGGGTGTGACCCTTCAGCTTCAGGTGGAAGTAACAGGGCCACACGAATGATAACATTGTGCCTGTGAAGCTACCGATCAGACCCATCAGGATCGCGAAGTGAGGGATGGAAATTGCCATCATGATCGTGCCAAACACGATTCCCACTCTGAACGCCAACCCCCATACTCTCAGCTCTCCGTCCAGGTGCCATATTGACGGGAACATCGTCTCCGGCTTCCCTTTGAAGAACGTCTTCTCCAGGATGTCGCAGGCGGCATAGTACGGCAACGGGTAGGACAGGAGTGCTTTGACGACGAGGATGAAATTGACCATACCGCGGAACCCCGCTGACGGAAGGTTGTTGGTGATGACTTGCTGTGTGTCGTTCTGGAAGGTCAGGAAGCAAACGTATCCAAAAATGGACTTGAAGATTGCGGCGGCGATGTGGCTCCAGTCGAGCATCCACTCAAACTTAGACCGGTCGATGAGGTTACCCTCCAGAGTCGGGAGGAAGATCTGAGACGTGTATGAAAACACGATCACTCCCAAGGAGATGGGGAAGTTCTCGAAGTCTAGGGTCCACTTGACCTTTCCCCAGCCCCACTCGGGTAGGTCCAGCAGACAGTAGCCGAGGATGACGATGTTGATGGCGATGTGGGACATGGTGCACCAGAAGCTCAGCATTGACACGTGGTGCAGTGACTTGAGAAATCCCAGAGGTATGAGCAAGATGCCGATAAGCATCATCCAGCTGCGGATGTCCAGCGCACCGTCTGGGAACGTCCCTATCATCAGATCTCCACAGACGACCACATACAGGATGCATGTCATCAACAGTTCGATCATCTGGAGAAAAGATATTGAATTTAATTATTTGATAAACTGAGCTATACTGTACATTATAACACGTTGCTGAAGTTAATATCTTTGCTTTCAGTGCCAATTAATTAGATGGAAACGTTAAACAGATGTGTCATAGAACCTACTTATCGCAAATACTTAAGTAGATAAATATTATAAGGATGTAAAACTATCTCCGCATATAAAAAAAACTCACTAGAGTAAGATAACCTACCTGAGCACAGTTGACGGCTCTGCCACCCCAGGTCTCCCCGAAGCAGACTCTAGCAATGGACACGTAGCTGTCTCTGACTCGCACCCTCTCCCCCGTCACGGCGTCCTCCTCGTATAGGCACTCCACCAGGATCTTGCCAGTGTAGCAGCAGATGTATGCGATGCCTACCATTGCCAGGATGGCCCAGTATCCTCCTCGCAACACCGCAAATGGTAGGTTCACGATGAACATTCCCTGGAAATATGGACAATTTAAAATACTTAAAGATTCTAAAGGCATATGGCCAGCTGGAAGTGTCAAAGCAAGATGGTGAGATCAGGTCCAGAAGGATATGAGGAAATCAGGGCTTCATGAGGAGAAATGACGACTGGCTACTTCAAAAAGTCGGTAAAAAACATTGAGTGTTACCAGTATGGACAACGTAACCTAAACTACATTTAACATAATATTTACCAATATGTTTATGTATAATTCGTCAACATCAACAGGTATTTTCCTATTACTGTATTATAGCCTACCATGAGTCTTTATATTGATCATTATAGAGTCCTATTCCTGTTATAATAGTGGAAGGTTTTTTGACAATATTTTACAAACTATTGGTATTGGAGAGTTTTTGTAAATACAAAAGTTAAAGAACGTCTAAAAATAATTTTTTTTTATTGAGCGGAGCGAGCGAAGCGAGCGAAGCTCTTATACGTCGACTTTTATGCATTTCGTAATACGCAAACTCCTCCTAGACGGCTGAATCAATCGTTTTCAATTTTTGCATGGTGATAAAGACCATATCGGTGAGTGCCAACATCTATATGGCGTTAAAAAAGTCTCTCAGAATCCGTAGAAAAATGAAACTGAAAATCACATTTTTTTAACATTAGTCTTATGGGTTGCTAGGTAACCATGTTGGCTGAATTAAATAACAAGTAAAAAGTAAACAAAAGATTTGAAGTTTTAGCATGTGCTCATAATAAGCCAACTACCCACAGTATACTAGGAAATTACAAATACAGTACAAAAGGAAAAACATCACTTGTTAATATTGAGCAAAGATTATACTTAAGATTACTCGATACATTGTAGTCAAGGGTAGCAGTGCGAAGTCTAGGATCTGTTTATTCATTAAATGTTGAATTCATTAAGGTATCTGCAATCCTAAAATGCTATGTGAAGGGAAGGAAACAGGTCCGTGACGTAGGAAGTAGTGAAGGAAGTAGTATAGGCAATCATAAAATGCTATGGGAATAGAGGGAAACAGATCCGTGACGTAGGAAGTGATGAAGGAAGTAGTAAATGCGAGCAGTCCGGAGTGTGGGGACTGTTTATGACGATAAGATTAGGGTATCTGCAATCCTAAAATGCTATGGGAAGGGAGGAAAACAGGTCCGCGACGTAGGAAGTGGTGAAGGAAGTAGTCAAGGCGAGTAGTCCGGAGTGCGGGAACTGTTTATGACGATTAGAATAAGGTATCTGCAATCTTTAAGTGCAATAGGAAGGGAGGGAAACAGGTCCGCGACGTAGGAAGTGGTGAAGGAAGTAGTCAAGGCGAGCTGTCAGGAGTGAGGGAACTGTTTATGGCGATTAGATAAGGGTATGGGCAATCCTAAAATGCTATGGGAAGGGAGGGAAACAGGTCCGTGACGTAAGAAGTGGTGAAGGAAGTAGTCAAGGCGAGCTGTCTGGAGCGTGGGAACTGTTTATGATGATTAGATTAAGGTATTTGCAATCCTAAAATGCTATGGAAAGGGAGGAAAATAGGTCCGCGACGTAGGAAGTGGTGAAGGAAGTAGTCTAGGCGAGTTGTCCGGAGTGTTGGAAATGTTTATGACAATTAGATTAAGTTATCAGCAAACCTAAAATGCTACGGGAAGGGAGGAAAACAGGTCCGCGACGTAGGAAGTGATGAAGGAAGTAGTCAAGGTGAGCTGTCCGGAGTGTGGGGACTGTTTATGACGATTAGATTAAGGTATTTGCAATTCTAAAATGCTATGGAAAGGGAGGAAAATAGGTCCGCGACGTAGGAAGTGGTGAAGGAAGTAGTCTAGGCGAGTTGTCCGGAGTGTTTGAAATGTTTATGACAATTAGATTATGGTATCAGCAAACCTAAAATGCTACGGGAAGGGAGGAAAACAGGTCCGCAACGTAGGAAGTGATGAAGGAAGTAGTCAAGGTGAGCTGTCCGGAGTGTGGGAACTGTTTATGACGATTAGATTAAGGTATTTGCAATCCTAAAATGCTATGGGAAGGGAGGAAAACAGGTCCGCGACGTAGGAAGTGGTGAAGGAAGTAGTCAAGGCGAGTAGTCCGGAGTGTGGGAACTGTTTATGACGATTAGATTAAGGTATCTGCAATCTTTAAATGCAATGGAATGGAGGGAAACAGATCCATGACGTAGGAAATTGTGTAGGATGTAGATGTGTGGATTTATGCATCTCCAATACTACGGTGCTTTCAGAGTGAACTAATGATTTTCCCCGAGAAAAGCTCGGTCCCCAGGTACTATAATCAAATGACGACACTAGCTTGAGGTTCGTGACGTATGAAGAGGTTAAGGAAGTAGTAAAGGTGAACAGTCTGGAGTATGGAAACTGTTTATGACGATTAGATTAAGGTCACAACGTTCCTAAAATGCTACGGAAAGGGAGGGAAACAGGTCCGCGATGTGGGAAGTGGCGAAGGAAGTAGTAAAGGCGAGCTGTTCGGAGTGTGGGATCTGTTTATGACGATTTGATTCAGGTATCTGCAATCTTAAAATGCTATGGGAAGAGAGGGAAACAGATCCGCGACGTAGGAACAGGTGAAAGAAGTAGTAAGGTGAGCAGTGTGGAGTGTGGGAACTGGAAACCGTTTGTAGCAGTTATAATGTATCTGCAATGCTGAAATGCTATGAGAAGGGATGGAAGCATGCCCAAGACATAGGAAATTGTGAAAGAAGTAGTAAAAGCTAGCAGTACGGACAGTGGGGATGTTTGTTGCAATTAGATTAACGTATCTAAAATACTAAAATGCTATGGAAAGCGATGAATACAGGTCCACGACGTAAGTGGTGAAGGAAGTAGTAAAGGCTGGCAGTGCAGAGTGGGGGAACCGTTTGAGCAGATGGATAAATGAATTTGTAATACTTAAATGCTATGAGAAAGGAAGGAAACAGGCCAATGACGTAGTAAATGGTGAAGGAAGTAGTAAGGCTAACAGCGCAGAGTGTGGGAACTGTCTTTGGCAATTAAATTAATGTATCTGCAATCCTAAAATGCTATGGGAAGAGAGGGAAACAGGTCCACGACGTAGGGTGTGGTGAAGGAAGTAGTAAAGGTGAGCAGTGTTGAGTTTGGGAATGGATTAATGTATCTGCAATGCTAAAATGCTACGGGAAGAGACTGTAGACTGTAATATGTTAAAATGATTACGAAGCACAAATCGATACATATTTTCGATACATGCAATCGTTTACAATTGAAATTTACAACTGAGTTGACAACAGCTGATTTTTACTCCATAGAGGCTAAAAACGATTTTTACTCCCTAAATATTAAAAATGCTACTTTAGACCCGCAGCGCATGCATGAAAAAATACTGTTTTTACTGCAGTAAGACAATAGTATATTTCATTACTAGGACCGAAAGTGGCATTTTCCGGAGCGCGCTCAAGTTTTTGTGTGAGGCGAAGCCGAACACAGGAAAATCCAATTTCACATGCGAGGCGAAGCCGAGTATGTGAGAGCTATTTTCACGTACGAGGCGAAGCCGAGGACGGGAATAATGGAGCAAGAGCCGGAAAATAACTTTCGGTACGAGTTATGAACGATACTTTTCATCACGACGCAAAAATACACAAACACAGAATAACAGACCTCAGTAATATTACAACTAGTTTATTTCTAAATTATTTATTTTAAACATCAAAATAAAATCTTCTAAAAGGAAACCTTTGTATATTTCTCGATTAATCTTTTTTTAAACATAAAAAAAATCTAAAGGGAACCTACTTCACAATCAAAAAATTAGAAGTTTATGGTTATGTTTATTGTACAGTTTTCATTGTTGGAGACATTCACTCCTTCGTTTAAAAGTTTTTTCTGAAGTTCTTGAATCGTTGAAACGTTTGTAGTGGTCGTGTTTGTTTCATCAACTTTTCTTACTTTTCTCTGAGGGCATTCTTCATCTTCTGAGTTGTTAAAAACATGATCAATATCAAAAAAATCGATTTGGCTTCCTGAATGTGTTTTTTCTACAACATTTCTGTTTGTATTCTCAGCAGCTGTTGAACTCATTGCATGCGGATTTTTAAACAGTTTTCTTGACAGTTGTAATTTTCTTCCAATGGAATTTTCTATGTAACTCTCTGCGACATTAGAGGATTTCCAACCTCCGTGTGATTTAAGGGCAAGTAAATCCCCTCCTCCCTCAACTAGCATGGTGGCTGAGGTACGCCTGAGGGCGTGTCCAGTATAGCGCTCCGGTTCGTCTAATTTAAGGTATTCTGCTACCTTTTTTGGGATTGAACTGATTGTGTGACCCCCTACATTTTGTCCCACGCATTTACCCTTCCTGTAACCAATTAAAAATCGGTTACTTTTCATTTGTCTGGGGCGCAATAACAAATATTTGCGAATCAAATCACATGGTCTATATGGACAGTTGTCATTGGTTATGGTAAAACTGCGTTTAATGTGTGTTTTGCCATCGTTGAGAAACACGACAAAAAAACTGCCATTGTCTGTAATATCTTCTACTTTTAAATTTATAAGATAGTGGTTTCGACAAGCTCCATAAATACCGAGCGTTAGGATGACTTTGCTCAATAGCCATTCATTGTCAGGAGCGTTAACCATGAATCTTTGAATTTCGTCTTCAGTAAAAACCTTAGCTTTTGTAGGTTGATAACCCACTGATTGACGTTTAAGAAATGCTAGAGATTTGTTAAATTTGGATACATCCACATTTTCTTTTAATTTCAAACCACTCTTTATCATAGAAAATTTACTCCACAACGTTGTTGGTTTCATGCTTTTAGATTTCTCAGATAAATATACTAATAAAACTTCGTCACTTACATTCTTTGGTAAAACATTGTGTCCTTGGCACCAGTCCATAAACTTCCTGAACTCCTCATTATACCTCTCTCTCGATTTCTCTGGAAGGAGGTTTTTGGTTATCTCTAAAGCTTTCTTCGATAAATCGTCCGAAATAATAGACATATTTTGGCCGCTTTTAAATACGCACTAAGCTAAAAACACAGCAAAACAAGCTTATGCCTGTTTATGTTTACATTTAGATTGTCAAACAATAAAAACAGCTGATTCAAATCATTAAATTAAACTGTAACAAAACACTAGCGCGCGTAGTGAATAAATGGAGAACTAATTGAGAGCGACGAAAGTAAATTTAGAGCGAGGGAAAATCAGCTGATCGATTTTTCCTCGCCCTAAATTAGAGCTTGGGAAACGGCTACTTTCATTGATGTCAGCTGTTATCGAAAATAGTTACTTTCGTTACGGAGTGATGAAAAAACAATATAATATGAACCCTTGATGACTCCGCTCAATTTTGTGGATGCCTCTGCGAACGCCACCTAGTTATAAGTTTTGCTCTATCTCTAACGGTTATTGAGATAAATAATAAAAGATAGTTGAGCGGAGCGAGCGAAGCTCTTATACGTCGACTTTTATGCATTTCGTAATACGCAAACTCCTCCTAGACGGCTGGATCAATCGTTTTCAAATTTTGGATGGTGAAGACCATATCGGTGAGTGCCAACATCTATATGGCGTTAAAAATAACTCTCAGGAATCCGCCCCACTGGGTCTCAAAGTTTCAATGTAATCCTTATGGAAGCAGTATTTGACACATAAACAAAAACATAAGATCAGCTGTTGACTTTTGAATGCAGTAGATAAATAAATAGCTGATAGCATTATTCCACAGATATTAGAACATAAACGGTGGTATGGATAGTAAAATAATCAAATGACGACACTAGCTTGAGGTCCGTAGAAAGTGTTAAAGGAAGGACTAAAAGTGAACAGTCTGGAGTGTGGAAACTGTTTATGACGATTAGATTTAGGTATCTGCATTCCAAAAATTATAAGGGAAGGGAGGAAAACGGGTCCACGACTTAGGAAGTGATGAAGGAAGTAGTCAAGGCAAGCTGTCCGGAGTGTGGGAACTGCTTATGACCATTATATTAAGGTATCTGCAATCATAATATGCTATGGAAGGGAGAGAAACAGGTCCGTGGCGTAGGAAGTGGCGAAGGAAGTAGTAAGGCCAGCAGTTCGGAGTGTTGGAACTGTTTATGACGATTAGATTAGGGTATCTGCAATTATAAAATGCTATGGGAAGGGAGCAAAACGGGTCCGCGACGTATGAAGTGATGAAGGAAGTAGTCAAGGCAAGCTGTCCGGAGTTTGGGAACTGCTTATGACCATTATATTAAGGTATTTGCAATCCTATGATGCTATGGGAAGAGAGGGAAACATGACCACGATGTATGAAGTGGTGAAGGAGGTAGTCAAGGCAAGCTGTCTGGAGTGTGGGAATTGTTTATGACGATTAGATTAAGGTATCTGCAATCCTATGATGCTATGGGAAGGGAGGGAAACAGGTCCGTGGCGTAGGAAGTGGCGAAGGAAGTAGTAAAGGCGAGCAGTCCGGAGTGTTAGAACTGTTTATGACGATTAGATTAAGGTATTTGCAATCCTATGATGCTATGGGAAGAGAGGGAAACATGACCACGATGTAGGAAGTGGTGAAGGAGGTAGTCAAGGCAAGCTGTCCGGAGTGTTAGAACTGCTTATGACCATTATATTAAGGTATTTGCAATCCTATGATGCTATGGGAAGAGAGGGAAACATGACCACGATGTAGGAAGTGGCGAAGGAAGTAGTAAAGGCGAGCAGTCCGGAGTGTTAGAACTGCTTATGACCATTATATTAAGGTATTTGCAATCCTATGATGCTATGGGAAGAGAGGGAAACATGACCACGATGTAGGAAGTGGTGAAGGAGGTAGTCAAGGCAAGCTGTCCGGAGTGTGGGAATTGTTTATGACGATTAGATTAAGGTATCTGCAATCCTATGATGCTATGGGATGGGAGGGAAACAGGTCCGTGGGGTAGGAAGTGGCGAAGGAAGGTGGGTAAAGGCGAGCAGTCCGGAGTGTTAGAACTGAAGATATCTGCAATCATAAAATGCTATATGAAGGGAGGATAACGGTGGAGGAAAACGGGTCCGCGACGTAGGAAGTGATGAAGGAAGTAGTAAGGTGAGCAGTGTGGAGTGTGGGAACTGGAAACAGTTTGTAGCAGTTAAATTAATGTATCTGCAATGCTGAAATGCTATGAGAAGGTATGGAAGCATCCCCACGACATAGAAAATGGTGAAAGAAGTAGTAAAGGCTAGCAGTGCGGTGTGTGGGGAATGTTAGTGGCAATTAGATTAACGTATCTAAAATACTAAACTGCTATGGAAAGTGATGAAAACAGGTCCACGATGTAGAAAAAGGCTTAGAAAGTAGTAAAGTATGAGTATAGTGTGAAAACCGTCTGTGGCAGTTAGATTGATGTATCTTTAATCCAAAAATCCTATGAGAAGGGAAGGAAACAAGTCTATGACGTAGGAAATGGTGAAGGAAGTAGTAAGGCTTGCAGTGTAGAGTGTGGGAACTGTCTTTGGCTATTACATGAATATAATATATCTGCAATCCTAAAATGTTATGGGAGGAGAGGGAAATAGGTCCACGACGTAGGGGGTGGTGAAGGAACTAGTAAAGGTGAGCGTGTTGAGTGTAGGAATGGATTAATGTATCTGCAAAGCTAAAACGCTATGGGCAGAGACTGTAGACTGTAGGTTAAAATAATTTCGAAGCACGAATCGATACATATTTCGATACATGCAATCGTTTATAATAGAAATTTACAACTGAGTTGACAACAGCTGATTTTTACTCCATAGAGGATAAAAACTATTTTTACTCCATGGAGGATAACAACTTTTTTTGCTTCCTAAAGAGTAAAATTGCTACTTTAGACCCGCAACGCATGCATTAAAAACGACTGGTATTACTGCAGTATGACCAAAACAATATAAATAAACCCTTGATGACTCTTTTCAATTTTGTGGATGCCTTTGCGAACGCCACCTAGTATTACATTTAAAATTCCCATGTTATTCTTATGGAGGAAAATAAAATTATTGCAGTTTGCTTATTTATGGAAGAGTGTTGCAGACTACAAACACCAATCAACAAAAGCAAAATACATTTTGGACAGAACGGTGGCTGTCCAATAATTTGTGTCGTCGTCCATAATATCAATGTGGATTCCTTTGGAAATGTAGACAACGTTTAAGGTAAAAAATATCTTCTATTCTATTGTGGATTAGTTGAATCCAGGCAAACATATTTTACAATATAACACGGACAGAAAGTGCTTAGTTATCTGTCTCTCTGGATGAGATTTTTAATCAACTCTTAAGATCCATTGGAGCAACAATTTTGAAATAAAAGTGATTACTAATAATTGTAAAGACCATGTACCAAACTTCAAGATTGTAGCTTTTACCGTGTCAATACGGTCCTTGAAAATTTCAAACTAAGATGTAAAAAAATCGTCTTAGGCCTATGTAAAACAAAAACACCAACAGTTTCTACGTGCGTACAGGTATCTTGTGCGTACTGCCGTTTCAACACAAATTTACAACTTGGTATTTATGAAATAGTTATTCTACAACCAGCATTGAGCTTTAAGCCAATCGAACAAACAAACAAATAATTAATGATACTCGCAAAATAGAAAATAGAAATGACCAAACACGTATATTTTGGGTTTGGGCGATAAGATGTATAACTGTAAAGCAAAGAGTAGAAGAATGGGAAGGAACAATTTTCTTCACTACCACAAAATACATTTACAATGGGTTACCCGCAAATATGAGGATTCTCAGTGTGTGGTCCTACATAATAGAATCTAAATTACTAAAATAATTACGGTAATGTGTCGAATGCTTTTTGTGAGAAATCTCTCTTTAAAAGGAAATTATACCATTGCTCGGTGTTATTTTAGGTTATTTTAAGATAAACCTTACTCATGTTATCCAACACGAATACCAGTATTGGTAATTCACCAAGTACTTTGATTAGGGGACAATTTAGAAGCACCAAGTGGACTTCTACACCTTTTCCACTTTTATTTCAGAAAGGGTCAATTGTATTTCAGAATAGTCATTTATGTATTTCAGAAATGGCATTTTGTATTTCAGATGTAAGATTTTAATTTTAGAAAGTGTCAATTGTATTTCAGAATAGTAATTTTAATTTCAGAAATCATCACTTTTATTTCAGAAATGATCATTTATATTCCATAAATAATTATTTGTATTTCAGAAGATATGAATTGCATTTCCTGGTGAAATCAGGAAAATCGTGATAAACGGCTGAATTTTCCAGGCTAACCTAATTAAACTAAACTTAACCCTGGACTTCTTATAAATTAAATTTGAATCAGATCCGCTGCGACTGAGAAAATCGATCATTTCTGAAATACAATTGACTTTGTCTGAAATAGGCCTACATTTGACTAACACTGAAGTATGTGTGACCATTTCTGAAATACATATGACTACTTCTGAAATACAATTGATACTTTCTGAAATAGACTTGACATTTTCTGAAAGAAAATTAGAAAAGGTGTAGACAGTTCGTGTCTGTCTCCCAAATTATGATTTTTTTCTAAAGCTAGTTCTTCAACAATCTCTAACTTTTCAAGTAATAGATTCAATTCTGAGAAAAGTCACTTGCATTTCGATGGTCTGAAACTGGACCCAGCTGTCCTTGAGCTTTGGGATTTTGGATTAGATTTTATTTTTACGATGCCGACATAACCAGGGTACGTATTTGAAGGCGAGGATGACTGAAAGATGAATGTTAAATGGGTGAGTTGAATAGATTGGTTACTGGTTGGTTAATCAGGTGTTACTGCTATTAGTATGGACATTCGGGCTAGTGACGTAATTTGTTTATGTTTATAATCCATACCGTTTCTGTTCTAAAACTCGTGTTTTTTTCTAGCCATAAAAAATATAATCTAAACGTTTTGGAATCTAAACTGTAACCTTCGATCTTGCTTGCTGTTGGACATATATCCACTCTGCTACCAAAAAAGCTATAACAGGGTTTATGGATGATTCTGGCTAAGTAGCTTGTTGATCTAAGCCAATAAACTTAACAAATCATTCACTTAACAACCACTAATGTATGTCTTAAAATGTCGTGAATAACTTAACCGTAAGACCACTAAAAATGACAGCACAATCGGCTAGTCTTAGACCTAATCTAACACTTGGCTATATTACGTTTTATACTTATTTACACTGAAAGTAGCAATTAGTGCATACAAAGTCCATAAAATAAACGGGAGTTCGCTGTAGAACATTACTGTCACATATTTTTTGTTTGTTTATTATTGTTAACAGTATGGAAAGCTAATGAAGCAGACTGATACTCGAACTCTTCTTCTGTTGACAATAACTACTAAAAAGTGTTTGAACAACCAAACATTTCAATCTAAAATTAAAAGTACTGTATTAAATCAATGTCATAAGCTGAATAATATAATCTTATTGATTAGAAAATCGATACTAATTAAAAATTAGCTATTTAAAATGCAGTACCTAGAGGATCTTCAAGTAAAATAAATCTAGATTTTAGAAAATCGAAGTTTTACTCCTTACTTCCTTTGTTTTGATTTGAGGAATTGAAAAGTTTACATCTTTGTCTAACGTGAACTTACCAGAAATATAACAAACTAGCTGTAACCCGCGGGCTTTGCCCCGTTTAACTTCTTAATTTTCAAGATTATCTCGTTCGCATGGCTCAATCACGTCCTGGTTGAAGTTTGTTCGCTACGCTCACTCACCTTTGGGTTGAAGTTTGTTCGCTACGCTCACTCACCTTTGGGTTGGAGCTCGTTCGCTACGCTCACTCACCGTTAGGTTGGAGCTCGTTCGCTGCGCTCACTTGCCTTCAGGTTAGCTCGTTCGCTACGCTAACTCGCCTCCAGGTTGAAGTTCGTTCGCTACGCTCACTCACCTTTTGGTTGCAAATTAGCTGTTGTCATAAATGTAAAAGAAATAATAGTGCTGCACCCTGTTGGTAATCCTTGTAACTTTAATGCTATTGAACATCACAGAACAGAACCAACTTGTTTAATTGAAACAGCTGTAAGATTGAATAATTCCATTTCTTATAAGGTTAACATGGGAAACTCCAGAGCCACTGGGGCGGAGCCCGAAAGGATTTTTGAAATAAGAATATGCCTATATGTTAATCGGGAATGTGAGCTATCATCATGCCAAATTTCAGCCCAATCCGACCAGTATTTTTCGCGTTCACTTGTCACAAACATACATCCATACATCCATACATCCATACATCTAAACTTTCTCATTTATAATATTAGTAGGACTAGCTGTAACCCGCGGGCTTTGCCCCGTTTAACTTCTTAATTTTCAAGATTATCTCGTTCGCATGGCTCAATCACGTCCTGGTTGAAGTTTGTTCGCTACGCTCACTCACCTTTGGGTTGAAGTTTGTTCGCTACGCTCACTCACCTTTGGGTTGGAGCTCGTTCGCTACGCTCACTCACCGTTAGGTTGGAGCTCGTTCGCTGCGCTCACTTGCCTTCAGGTTAGCTCGTTCGCTACGCTAACTCGCCTCCAGGTTGAAGTTCGTTCGCTACGCTCACTCACCTTTTGGTTGCAAATTAGCTGTTGTCATAAATGTAAAAGAAATAATAGTGCTGCACCCTGTTGGTAATCCTTGTAACTTTAATGCTATTGAACATCACAGAACAGAACCAACTTGTTTAATTGAAACAGCTGTAAGATTGAATAATTCCATTTCTTATAAGGTTAACATGGGAAACTCCAGAGCCACTGGGGCGGAGCCCGAAAGGATTTTTGAAATAAGAATATGCCTATATGTTAATCGGGAATGTGAGCTATCATCATGCCAAATTTCAGCCCAATCCGACCAGTATTTTTCGCGTTCACTTGTCACAAACATACATCCATACATCCATACATCCATACATCTAAACTTTCTCATTTATAATATTAGTAGGATATGATTGGAAACTCCTATTTGCATTTCCCCTTATATTTAGGGACATAAAATAAAAAACATGTAAGCCTAGTTGGTGTTTTGAGTAATGTACGAAACTCTATCGTAGAACCTTGTGTTGGTTAGTCTATGGTAGAATTACAGTGTGAAAGCTATGAATATATGTTTTTGTGCAAACCTATAAATAACAATGTTTGCCTCAATTTGATTAAACGTTAGTTTAACAAAACTCTTAGAATACGGCACGAACACGACGGTCAATTTATTTTGTGAATCATGTAATGCATTCAACAATCATCCTTCACTCACGTTAAAAGACTAAATGAGTTGTGGTGAAATAAATCTAATAAAAAGTGCGATTTGCAAGACTACTGCCATACGTAATCAATATGTGTGTCACTATCGATCTAGTTAAATGATAGTTTAACTAGGTATTGAGAACGATAGTTACTCAGTTTTTAGAACCGATCTTGCGGACATTTTTTCATAAATAAATCTTAATGCCCTAATCTATATTCTTGATTTTTCAATATGCAAGTGATGAGCTAAATGTTTCACCAATTAAGACGCAGGCTTTTAACGTTTTCCGCTTGCAACGAATCATCATTTTGTTGATAAAAATTAGGACTAGAGATGGTGGAAGGGGGCTTATTTCGACAGGGCTATAACATGGATTGTTACATTACACCCCTAACCTGTATAGCATTGGTGACGTTCCATGCAGCCTGCCACTCATTGATCTTATGACGACTGCGGCCCTCGCCCCCGCCGAACTCGTCAAAGCTGCCACCGCTGGCCATACTCATCGTCGCCCCCCGGGACTTCTGGTAGCTCTCACGGGCGTCCATGGACGCGTAGCCTCCAGCGTGCCCGTCCTCCTGGCCTGTGAACCCATCCTCGGCCACGCCCCCCAGGGTCTCCGTACCGTAGTCTGACGCGGGCATCGTCGACATCTCCGTCTGCGCCCGTCGCACCAACCGACTTTTCTCTGGTAGTTGACTCTTTACCGTCTCCCATGCTACGTTCACTGCCGCCTTCCACGGCGGGATGTACACTCCCTTGAAGTACGCCATCCTCTGATTCTACGACCTTGTGGGCTTCCCGTTTGGACACACACTCGCGCGTTTAGGCACTCCCGACATTGAATTGACTTCTAGACATCTACCCCGACTCCGACAAACAAAAATATCGATCACTTAACTGCTTTGAACGGAAAATTTGGTGAAGAGATGGTCCGGTCGGAGCCAGGGCGGATCGATGGGTTGGCGAAGGTGGCGCTCCTGGTGGGAGGATGGAGAGGTTGGCAACGATCCCACTGTCTGTACCACCCCCAGCCTCTCACCTCACAACCCTTACTACCTCACTACGAGACACGGTCCGGCGCGCCACTACAATGACTGTAGTAACGCTCGCCTTCACAATACAATGTCACCAACAGACAACTTTACTGTAGTCGTTCATTGTTTTCAAATCCATCTTAAATACTACTACTTTTATTTTTATGTTATCATCGTAACGTAAATAGATAATTATTCGTAATATTATGAAACCAAAAACATATTAATTGCAATATTCCTCCATTCCTCCTATCTTGCTTAGGTGAAATGTTTACTGTTAAATCCCCCTTTTCAGTAAAATAAATCATAAATTATTTATTTCTAATTAATTGTAGTTTTACTTTTTTTACCTTTCAAAACTATCGTGATTGACGAATGTAAAATACCGTCTTCCATATACAAAATACCACTTGATGCTATGGAATTGTTGTTAAGTGGAAATTGTTTAAGGCTACGTTGGTAGTGAACATATGTTTATTTACACGAAGAAGTATAAGGGGATAAAGTGCAACTTTCATCACCGCCAAATCGACAGAAAAGCCTAACTATTTCTTACTCAATCTGCATTAGGATCGAATGCATTATTTAAATTTCATTAACAATATAGGTTAAGAATCTACTCGTTTTATGACAGATTTTATTGGAAATTAATATATTCATGTTTTCATTCTTCTTAAATTGTTATGGATTCTTAGGCAAAGTGTAAATAGTAGCCCACTGTACCTGTTGCACAAGGCCATTTATTTGTTTTACCTCCCTTCCCCTCCTGGCACGGGTCCACAAATAACCCAAACCTATCCTCTTAACTGACCTGACTGTTTTAGCTAAAGTTTTATGACCAATATATCTGTCGTTAACTGTTAAGTTCTGGAGGATGGGGCGACTATATGGTTCCCTAAATATATTTACAAAAGTGTATCTAGTTGTCAAAAGTTTGCCAGGTTTTCTTAACTCATTTCAAGTTAAGGGCTGACTTTTCTCCATTATATTTGCTCAACTGGAACTCAAACCATAGGCAGCAGGGACTCTGTTGAAACTGAAAAGTAATATTATCTGTGTCCAAAATCGTCTAACTTGGGAACTGCCCAGCATCCACAATCAAATTAAATAAACCACTGTCTTGTCAAGTACAGCAGCAGTAAATATGTATCCTAACTAAAAAGTTATCACACTGGCTTCCGTCTTATGCCTGTGTGTGACAAGAGTTCTCACTGATAGCATCTATATCTATATACAGTCCGCTCTTGCTAATTCAAACACTTGATAAATCGAAACTTTTGATAATTCGAAATGAAGGCTCAGACCCTAGAGAATCTCTCAATATTTCAAATTTTTACCATGCATTTAGATACACTCGGTATTTCAAAGTCCAAATAGAGGGCAGGTCAATTTGGAACACACAGTAATTCGAAGTTTCGTCGGAAAAACACTCTATAATTCGAAGTAACTCAGTAATTCGAAGTTTCGTCGGAAAACACTCTATAATTCGAAGTCACGCTGTAATTCGAAGTTTCGTCAAAAAACAATCTATAAATCGAAGTCACGCAGTAATTCGAAGTTTAGTCGGCAAAACACTCTATAATTCGAAGTGATCTCTTCCTGTCATAACAGGAAACTACAGTACAGTACATCCTGTTCTCACGGTAGTTTTGGACGTTTTGATGTTTGTGTAGTTAGAGCAGTAGTCTGGTTGACTGTGTTTGCTTTTAAACCTGCTGTACTTTTGTAGTTTTAAGTGTAACCTTGTGCGTGTGCAGCGTTGTGCATCATGGAACCTAGGAATAAGTACAAATCTCTTTCTATCGAGGAAAAAAAGAAGTTATCGCGGAGTAGAAAGTGGTGAAGTGAAGTCCGAAGTTTTGCCAAAAAGTTTAAAATCCCTCCAAGTACATTGTCTACCATTTAAAAAAATAAGCACAAACTTTTTGGGGTTAATGCGGTTGCGGGGAGGAAAAGAACGACAAGAGGTGAATATCCTAGGCTAGAAGAGTGTTTAGTGAATTGGTTGAGAGAGTGCAGAAATCAAAATGTACCTGTAGGAGGTTTGATTTTGAAAGAAAAGGCCAAAGCGTATGCAAAGGAACTTAACATTCCCAGCTTTGCGGCCAGTGAAGGGTGGTTGACAAATTTTAAAAAAAGGAATGGAATCTTTTTTAAAAAAGTTTGTGGTGAAAGCGCAAGCGTAAATGACAATGTGTGTGCTGATTGGCGAGCAGAGTTGTCTAAACTAACTGAGGGTTATGAGCCTCATGACATTTTTAATACTGATGAAACAGGCCTTTTTTCAAATGCTTGCCTGACAAAACATTCACGTTCAACGACGAAAAATGTCATGGTGGGAAACATAGCAAAGACAGATTGACGCTTTTATTAACAGTAAATATGGATGGCTCTGAAAAGTTAAATCATCTACTCATCGGAAAAGCAGGAAAAGCTGCAAAGCCTAGGTGTTTTAAAGGTATCCAGTCGTTCCCTGTAACCTATCGTTCAAACAAAAAGGCTTGGATGACAACTGATTTGTTTAATGAGTGGTTATCATCATTGAACAATGATATGAAACACCAAATTCGAAAGATAATCTTGTTTCTTGACAACTGTTCAGTCCATAATAATCCTCCTAAATTGTCCAACGTGAAGCTCTAATTTTTTCCACCAAACACAACATCAAAGCTGCAGCCACTAGACCAAGGCATTATACAAAACTTAAAGACATTTTACCGCCATGAAGTAGTAAAGATTGTTTTAGATGGCATTGAAAACGACGTAAACCCTAACATCTCTATCTTAACTGCTATGTTGATGGTTGAAAAGGCTTGGAAAAGTGTAGTGCCATCTACAGTATCCAACTGCTTTCGGAAATCTGGATTTTCTATCAACACACAAGTGAATGATGAACTTCAACCTGTGCCACCTACACCTTGGGAAAATCATCCAGTGATAGGGGAGGTTCCATTTGAGGAATTCGTCCTAGTCGATGATGAAGTTGCTGTGTTTGGAGCCCTAACTGATTCTGACATCTTGAATTTACAAGAACCTGAAGATCCAACTGACGATGACGACGATCAGGAGTGCGAACCAGTTACGTTGAAGGAAGCCTGTACGGCTCTAGAGAAACTCCGCCATTTTTCGCTCCAGGTACGTACAGTATGTAAGTGTTTAGGCCTACTGACATTGTACTGTTTAACTAGAATGGCATTTTACAATAGATTTCTTTCTTTACAGAATCGAGTTGGTCCACAAGTGTTCGTCGGCAAGAATCAATTGCAAAAAACAAACAAAAATAACAGATTTCTTTGCAACTACAGTACAGTAACTGAAAAATAAGCCGTTGATTGTTTAAAGGTGTACAATTATATATTATCTATCTATACTTATTTAATACGCAAGCAGTTTTTTTGTGACAATTTCTCCTCGGAAACTACTGAACCGATTGTCATGTTTTTGGTGTCATTGGAAAGAGCGTAACGTGAAGTTGTGCACGAAACTTTCTTTTTAGGGAAATAATCAGAGAGTGAGGCCCTCGGGCCCTTTAAAGTTTCTTATTTCTCCATAAGATTAACATGGGAAACAAAAATTGTTATGGAACTCCAGATGTTGCCAGAAATTAAAAGTGAGAAGAAGAACGTATGTTAATTCAATTGTAAACAGTCAACAAGTTTGCTAATTTAACAGTTTGCTAAAAAGATTTACTGATTTGGTTGAAATAAAATAATATTTACTATATGAATTTGGGTTGGCGTAAATATTACAATGGAAAAAAGCAAGAGAGCCTCAGGGATAATTTCATATACTATAATGAAAACTGAATTAACACTGTGCTACATTTCTTGAGCAATCATTGAAAGAGCCGATTGATTTGCAAACTTTGGAAACATAGGAAAGTCATAGAACACCACCAAGGAGACAGTGCCTTGGAAACGCTAGAAATAATATTGTTTTATTTTTTCGAATTTATAATCAATCGTTAATACGGACAACATAATGCTGCTATGAGTGGGAAACATTTGTAAAAAACACTAAAAACAAGATCAGCTTTTGAAAAATGAAAATATATTTACAAGAAATGTTGATTATATCGAACTGTTATGTAAATCGTGAATATTTCCATAATCTTTTAGTCTTTTAAGGTCAACAGAAATTATGACAGTCATTCGTTTTAAAATAACGCCTGTAACACTTCACAATTGCTCAAATTCGAGCAACAGGTACAGTAGTTTCAGTTAGGTACTTTACAACAAACAGCTTATTTTTTAGTTAGTTACAAAAAATCTCTTATTCTTGTTTGCATTTTGGTTATGATTCTTGCGTCATCAATGACATTATTTAAGACACACTACTGTGCTGACAAGATGTATAGTTTTCTGGCACGACAGCGCAGGATTCCCTCCCTTCAAATTATAGCCTAGAGTGTTTTTCTGATCAAACTAAACTTTATTGAATTACTGCCTGTTCCAAATCAACCAAACCTCTGTTTGAACATCAAAATACAAATTATTGTATCACAATTAATTATTCATGGTAAAACTTCAATAAGCTATTAAGAAGTTCTTTACGGACTGAGCTTTTTTTAATTATAAAAGTTTTAATTTATCATGGTACAAATTATAAAAGTTAATTGCAATTAAATTTTATTGATTGTTTTCTAGTATGCATTCATTAACATGAGGGGTTTTAAAACTCTCCAGTTTTTAGTTGATTCCAAACATTTTTACTGAAACAATTTTCTAATTGAGAATAAAACAAATACTCAAATAGGAGTAATTATATTTTTTTCTGAATTCTTGATGGAATCTGACCAGATACATCACTAAAAGGACTAAGGACTTGCAAATAAAAGTCACTTTATACATAAATTGTAATATTTCAGTATCTCATTTTCAATAACCAATATAAAAGTGTCTTATAGTTAGTGTGCTTTTAACATGTACACGGTGATTCAAAATAATATAGTTGTAAAAAGGAAGCAGTAAACAATTGCAACATGATACAAAATAATAGGTTTAAATTACCTTAAGATTGTGGTTTTACAGATTGTAAAAAATACACTATAGATAGTCAACAAACTCAAGATAGACAAACTTTCAACTCCAGATAACAACAACAAAAAAACCCTGACTCTCTATCTGAAACTAATCTTAAAGTAATAAAACATTCAATTACTCAGACTTACCTAGAACATTCTAAGTAGAAATGCACAATAGTTATTTGTGCAACTAGTGAGCAAAGTGAGCAATTGACTCACTCAAGAGAAATACTTACTCACAAGCCGTATGCGAGTGAGGAATGGTTTCTCAAGTGGGGCAATTGCACTTTGCACTCGTGTTGCACATTATATTTTTCCTACCGTTACCATAAAACAAATAAATTGGTAAAGAAATGTAACATATTTTTGCACAGAAGTGAACTTTTAATATGACATTTAATGATACAACAGTACAACAGCTGACCAGCTGATTTACAGCCAGTGCTGCCAACGTATTTCGCGCGCATACGACCTTGTCTGCATGTTACACGCTCACTATTTCGTGCCTTCACGTTGCAAATCTGGAGTGAGACAAAGTAATTGGAGTGAGACACTGATGAGCGAATTGGCCACTTTACTTTCTCAAATCAGTGAGAGAACATGTACATTGTTAAGTAACTGTAGGAAAAAATATTTTACTTTACATCATTCAACAAAAGCCAATTTAAAAATTAACTATCAGGACAGAATTTATTATATTTAACTCTATAATAAATTGAACTTTGTATGGCATTTGAAGTGTTATGAAAGACAAAAAAAAAATACATTGCATTACAATTTTAGAAAATTTTAAACCAAAGTTTCATTTCAAACAGCAACTCCAACAACTAAATAGGCCCTTTGTTCCAAATGTATGTTTTGACACTCAAAATAATTAACTACCATCAAATCAGCCAAAATTATTTTTTTCATCCACAGCCTACAAGTTTTATGATTGTAATAAATAATTATGCAATAAAGAGAATTTTGTTCACAACACATAAGAAAAAGTCCCAAAAATTATGCTCGCTATATTAAAAAATACTAAACTTTGAAAATCTGTTCATTGCAGATTAGAATTGGCTGTGTCATAAATATAAAACAAAATTGTAGTAAAAAATTCAAACTGGAAATACAATGCAATTTTTAGAGATGGAAATCTATATTATTTACAAATATTTCAAATAAGCCATCAGCTGTCTGTAGCACCAAAGTATGAATATTCATAACATGAGAAAAAATAAATTACTGTAAATATCTTTAGCTTTTTTAGATTAAAATTTAAAATACAACAAATTGAGATGTGTAAAATTTATTGTATAATGTATGTATATAGATTAAGTAATATAAGTTACTCTTAATTTAAAGTGAGAATACGATACTGCATATAAAAATACTACAATATTTTCAAAAACTAAACAAAATCATGAAATGAACATCAAATATGGCAGTGGAGTTTTGTTTAAAGATCAACTTAATTGTAAAATAACAAAAAGAATTGAAATTAATAAGTTTTGTTTAATAAGTTAACAATTATTTGCCACACTATATCTTTTAGCTAATATCAGCTAACAAACAAAAGATTTTAAATAGAATAGACTCATTTAAATTTTTTTACCAAAATATTTTGTAAAAATGTATATATACATTTTTTTCCTAGGATGCTAGGCACGAGCTCGAAATTGTTTTTCACATTACTTCAGACTAGACCTAGGGGGGGTTGCAACATTATCACTTAGAAATTATCCATTGGTGACTTGGAGGGATTAACCTCTAAACTAACCACTGTAAAAATGTATATTAGGTTAGGTGGATAAAATTTATATATTAAAACATTAAGTTCAAGTACCTGGAGACTGAGCCATGGCTTGGTGTAGTTTAGTTCCATTTCAAAAGCAGAAAACTCACATTTTATTTACAACAAATTTTGGCCTTATATTGTTGAACCTTACCCATCACAACCATTGATAATATTAAGGGCAGACACAAGTTAAGGTTTAATATAAAAGTGAAATCTAAAATTGACAACATTTATTCACATTTGAGTTAAACGCCATTGTTTAATACCAAGAAAGATTGGTCCACCCGATAAAATTTTAATATTATTTTCCTCAACTATGTTACCGTATATTTGATGTTCATCTCACTACTTAACACTTAAGCCTACTATATAAAATATGTACACACCGTAACAGTCATAATAAACTAATAAAAACACAGTAAACTATATGCAAACAACAAAAGAAAATGAAATAACAATACAGGGATCACATTTGTAGCTGGACAATAGCCACATTACTTGACACGAATGTTGACACTACACTGGAGATGATGTGACTTAGGGTCACTTGGGACTCGACGCTTCTGTCTCGTCCAGGTCAAACTCTCGCTCCCAGTCGTCATCGTTACTTTCTGGAACATGAAATACATTATCATTACAGTACTAGAATGTACAAGCGACCTGTGATGATTGAGAACAGTGCAGAGGATCAGCTGATGAGGTAAACACATTTTCATCCCGGCTAAATACTGCTGCTGCCCCCAGGAGTGCCCCATTAGATGAGACACTGTTGTCTTCAGGTGAATGAATATCTTTCTTATCTTTGTTTTTAAGACAGCAATGCTAGGTGTGTATTTGAGCTGAATGTGAGTGGAGGAAAAGTTAAAAAAGAAGTGAAATGACTTGTGTAGATTTGTTACTGACAAAAGTCTTCTTTTGATAATCAACATTTTGTATTCTCTGATCCTCCATGTGGAAAATAAAATACTAATACGAATTAAAGAGCTATTTACTTGTGATAGGGCTGTTACTGTACACCAAGTTTTACAAAAGACACCCGTGAAAAAATCTGTTTTCTTTCCAGCTTATGAAGAAAAGCTTGAGCCTCGAGCTTTTTTCTATAATGAATCTTATACAGTTAAATAACTAGTCACACCTGCTTTGTAAAATAAAATGTAATGTTATCATGTAAAGTTAAATATGATTTTAGTAGATAAAAGGGTGAAATAGGTGTCTAGGTTTATAATAAATTAATGTCACATCATTTTATTATCTTGAAATGACAATGTTTCATTGAAATTGGTGCATCGTAGACCAAGAATACAATTAAATAATAAATAAAAATTATGGTTATGGTGCTAAACTAAGAGACCTGTTCAAGGAGCCAGATATAATTTGCAGATCCTAAAAGCAGGAGGCTTCGCTGACGGGCCACATCATTAGAAGAGAGGAAACTAGCACACTTTATCAAATATGGAAAAATGACCCACTGGGGAGGAGACCACGAGGGAGACCGAGTAAACGCTGGACGGAAGAAGTAAAGAAAGATATGGCCAGGATGGAAGTTAATGAAGACACCGCAAGAGACAGGGCGACGTGGAGACATTGTGTTGGTGAGGCCAAGTACCACTTGGGGTACAAATGGCCATGGGAGTAAGAGTAAGTAAGTATGATAAATAAAATAAAAGGTATGTACATGTAAATATTTGGTGATCAAAATAATATATTTTTTCAGGAGGAATAGATTTATTTAGCTTAAAAATTTAGATACCAGCACTTTATTTCACATTCTACCATGGCTAAAGTGTTTGTATGATAAGTTATTGTTTACAATTGAGCTTATCATCTTATTATTTCACAACAAATCCTCCAGTTTAAACTAGCATAAGTTGTACGAGCATGTTGGATATGGTCACCAATTAGAAGCAGTTAAATCTAAGGCTTACCTTACGATCTAATTTGTTTTATAGTGGAGACCTAGGTTTCTACGTCAAAACGTTATCGTCTGTTCATTTGGCTCATCTCTTACTTGAGATATTGTATCTCAACATGGTATATCAATATCTCAAGTAAGAGATGGAAAACTAAAAGTATAGCTAGCCTATGAGACAAAAGACTGACAAAAACGTTTCAACGTAGAAATCTAGGTATCCACTATAAAACAAATTGGGTCATAAGTTAAGCAAGCGCCTTAGATTTAACTATGTTCAATAACAATCCAGTGGCTATATCTCCAAATAAGAAGCAGGATTAAATTTAATCATCCACTCATCCCATCAACTTCCACCCAGCAATATCTATAGCTCAAAGTAGTTATTAATAGAGTCGGTTTGGTACAGCATTTCACTCGGTTTGGAATAATAAGTAGTACTGTAATTGTTGTTAGAAAACCATGAATGCAGGATACTATCCATTTTCATGGAAATGTCAATGTTTGAAAATTTAAAATAATAATTTACAATCCTGAGAAGAAAACAGCATAAAAAAAGGTAGCCGTGTACCGTACCGATTTTGTACCGAGAACCAAGGTACAAAATATTGTACCGTACCGACCTTAAAATATCTGTACTGCAGACCCCTAGTTATTAGAGAAGCATGGATACAAAAATTGATCAATTCTTGATACCAATACCTGAAAAATGGATTCTCAATTCTAGATACTGATACCATTTTTTAAATTTGACTGAATATTCTGTATGAATTTGTCACACTACACCAATCCCAATACTGGTCAGACCAAAGCCCAAGCGTAGTAGATCTAAACTTAAATCCCAGACTGTAGTAGCAAATGTCAAAGAAGGAAGCTCTCAGATGTTTTTGTTAATTTATACTCACATAGATAGTTGTAGGTGGAAGTTGTGTTCTGTTACTCTTGCGTCCAATACATGTATTTTGGTGTTTGGATCTCAAAGGGATAAATCATGCTGGGTAGTCTACTAGTCTACACACATTACCAAACAACCGTAACTATAAAGGACTGCAGATTATGGTAAATAACTAAAGAATAACCCATATTTGCCCCTGAAGGAAAGCAAGCTCTTAGACTTAATATCAAAGTGGTTTCAATATTATCATCAGTATTGTATTCATATTCCTACACTTGCTAGCTAATTAGCTAAATGTTAACGTAAAACTAACATTATTAACTAACGCTAACGTTAACGTGTTTATGTTAACGTAAAAAAACTATAAAACCAATTGACAACTGAACACAGAAGATTGAGAAAATAAAATTTTTTCTAAAACTACAGTTGAATATTGGAGTGGATGTATTTGTAAAATGAAAACCAAAATTTTATTATACTCCGTTCACAGAATTTAGGCAGTTTAGGGGATGAAATCTATCCCATCCACGTCTTGATCCTACCGTAAACAAAGCTCGACAGCTGAGATCTGCATTTAACGTCAATCAGCTGCACCATACATTAAGCAGAAAAAGTGGTGCTGGAACTTACCCTCAAATCATCTAGATTTTGTGAACGGACTATGGTGTTGTAATTATATGTATACCAACAGATCCTAATAAAATGTTGTAATGTTGTAATGTTTGTTTAAGTGTTTTGATTTGAAAATATATTTTCAAATGGTTTATTTTATCAAAATACAAGTTGTCCTCAGTGTTCTTTCACCATTAGATGTTTTACCCCCCCAAAAGTCTCTGATGTCAAATTTTAAGCAAAACTTGTGCTGGATTTTGATGTAAATTTACAAACAAAACACGAAAACAGACACTGCCACATTAGAGAATAAAACTATTTTACTTTACCATTTAAATGTTATCAAAACAGGATAAGATACACATTAACTTTTTTTAAATAGCCTAACTAACATATTGGTTTACCTTTATCTCCAGTGGACCCTGTAGACAAAGAAGTGGTGGCACTAGTGGAAACTATAATCATGTCTTTCTTTTCACGTTCTATTAGCACTGCACTGTTCACGTTCACACCATTTTCTTCACTCTTTTTATCGGACTCCTTCATCATTTTCCGTTCTGCCTCGTACTCAGCCAGTATTCGGATCTGCTCTTCTTCTGAAAGCTCTATATGATCACTTAGGTTATCCACTGAAAAAATCAGTTGGTTGTTATTGTTAGTTATTAGTATTGTTAAAAGACCAATCGGCAAAAACCACTCTAGATTTCATGCAGTTTGAAAAAAAAACTTGTGTATGGCGCAGATGACAGAGAACCTTACGTTGAGCCCCTTAGATTTTTTATTAATTTTTCCCCAATTTGTTGTAAGACCCAAAAAGTCCTAAATTATTTGTCAGGATCATTTAACAACCATAATAATACCTAATCCAAACATCAATTAATTTTTTAACCAACCACCCTTACTGCTTGGATGACAACACATAAAAACAATCAATGACTTGCTTTAGGAACAACAACAACACAATACAGTAGACTCCCTCTAGTTCGGCTTCAGTTGGATCGGCTACCGAATGTTCCAGCCCGGTCTCAGAGGGACAAGTCACAAGCGAATGGCCTTCAACACGATTCAACTTGAATGTTTAGTTTCATGCTATAGAAGTAAGCAATTCATGTCAGTTTAGTTGACAGGTGTTTCTATGGGTGAACCGTGTCATATTACCTATGGTAAACAAACAGTTGTATTAAGCGGTACATTTTGATTTGTGATTTGGAATGTGTATGATTTTTTATCCTACAGTGTTAGATTGTTTTTGGGGGGTAAATGTTGTGAGTAAACATGTGTTCTGTATGCGGTTTTACTGTTAGAAAAATGTCTGCTAAATGAGTGAAAAACGCATTCTAGAATGTCTTGATAAGGTCAAATCAGTCCAGTGTTGCAAAAACGTATCTATAAGTAGAAACAAGAAGATTCTAGAAAGAGATGTCAGAAGCTTAATTTTGGTAATGTTGTAACGTAATGATATTTGTTCATTTTTAAGTGCTTGTAGCTAATTTAATAGGAGAAGTGGTATTTTAACCTTTCATAATACATCCGGTTACTCTGGCCATTTGGTAGACCGGCAAGTGGTCTGGTCCCGTGGTAGCCGAACTAGAGGGAGCATATTGTATGATGATTAGCCTATACATCACATTATATAGTCAGCTGTTTTAGTAAGTGTAGCTATGAGGATAATAGGATGTGTAGGGCCATGGAGTAGACCAGATGATAGTCAAACTATTCAGAACAAACGAGTAATCTCTTCAAGTAGTTAAGTTAAGAGGAAACAGAGGGTTGTAAGTCAAGTTATTATGTACTGTACATCTATTGTTGAGGTTATGTCTTTAATGAGACAAACATGTTTTGATTTTTGAAAGATAAGTATTATAATTTTTAAATTTGATTTATATATTACTTGGTGTTATTTGACCAAAAAGGACAGTTTTCATACCAATTGTATACATGATCAAAACAATCGATAAATGTTTTAGGCATTTCGCAAATTTAGATCCACAAATAGGTTAACTTAAATCGACACCTACATATGCAGCAATAAAATGAAAGATTATGTTTTTGTAACATGCGGCAACAGTACTTCCACAGCCCGATTCTAATCAGTCTAGGATTAAAGTAAAACTTCTGGTTGCAAAACCCTCTACAGATTGATTATGGTTAGGTTGTAGGGGTGTGCGATGCATCGAAATTTTGATTCGATTTGATGCATCGAATCGCGATTCGATTCAGCATGCATCGAAATCACGATGCATCGATTTGGCCTCGATGCATCGAAAAAGACCGATTCATCGATTAAGTCCCGATGCAACGATTACGTCCCGATGCATATTTAAAACTAATTTGGGACTCCAAAATGAGTTTTAGATAGGGAAGTGTCAATTATCGCTACCACCGATACTCGGACATTGCCGATACTAGGAATATCGGTATCAAGAATCGATTGCCAAACGTCGATTTCGCCCGATACCGCCGATACCGACAGCCGACAGGGATGGATAGATATTTTATTTTAACATTTATTTATTTGATATCTATTAGTTTTGTAATCACGCTAACAACTTAAGTAACCAACTTAGCACACTATTTAGTTCAAAACAGCTAAAGTTTAGCTTCAGCTGTTCTCTCTGCAGGCAGATGATATTGCACAACACAATACAATCTACATTTCAAGATGTCAGACAGTCAGCAGAATTCAGTCTCAGACAACCGGCGCGCGAGTGTCCTCAACACGAAATTATACTAAAAAATGTCTGTATCAATAAGTCAGACCTTTAAATGTATTATTTTTATTTTTAGAACAAAATAAATAACCTAAACTTGTCTAAATGTTCAGTTTCGTCCCTGCATTACGCATCATTAGAAAAATTCCATTCAATTACAACATCGTCGTCGTCGAAGTCAGAGGGTTAGGCTTGCACTTGCCTATTGCACCAAAAAGTAGATCCATATCATATCTGTACTATCTACCTAGTTTAAGAGTTTAAGTGAAGTTTTAAGTGCTACTATAACATAAAGTATTGATTGGAAAACACCATACGCTTAGTCCATGTCGATTTTGTAATATTATAATGAATGGTAAATGTTGACTATCTAAGATAAATCAAAGTATGTAACAAGAGTTCTCATTGGTCGAGAGGCCACGCTGCACTGTCATGTCAGCCAATGAACGTTCGTGTTTCAATGGAGCAAGTGACGATTGCTTTGATGTCGTTTTGGGTGTGAGTCTATTATTGTGGGAAGGGTGTTGAATGTTGATAAGATACATTGATAAATATCAAGAACCGTTATGTAGGACGTGTTTATTTATAAAGAGTATAAAATTATGTTAAAGTTTAAAACGGTGTGATTTTCTTTTGTCTTACAAAGACCTATAATAGATTTGACGTTCAATTATGTCAGTTAACTAAATCTTGACATATGGCTTTATATAATATTTTAATAAAACATCAATTTTTCTGATTATATATCAATATGAATATTTTGGCTCCAAACATCAATTAATTGTTCCAATCGATCGTTGTAGCATAGACTAACCAACACAAGGGAGTAGGCTATGTTTTATCTATGTTTGTAGTTACGTGTCGTACCCGGCTGGTTCACAGTGAATCCACTCTGCCAGCCTTGTTCTTGGTATCATCAGGAACATAAACACATTTGTTACTAATTAAACTATGGTAGAATGTTTGTTAAAAGCACCCGAAGAAACATATTTTGCTGCACAATGCACACGATTCTTTTACACTGTAGGCTGTTTTTTTAGAAAAAATTGTCACATCTTATTGAAATTAATTGTATCAAACGTTTAGTCTTTTTCTCTTTTATCAAGGAGATTTAAGTCCCAAACAAAACATAATCTTTCTTTTCTTGAAGGCTAAATTAAAAGATATATTTACATATAAAAGTAAAGAAATAAAAAAAACTGACAAATGGCTGATAAAATTCTGATAAGCCCATTTATAAATTAGAGCAAAGTTTATCAGATCTATACTTTAGTCATTGAATTCAAACATTTATTTTAAAATTAACACTCAGAAACTTTTGTTTAGTAGAATTATGCAAGCGACTGAGGGCGAGGGAGGGTATGTGAACCAGACTTTACAAAGGGCAAGTCTGCCATTCTGACAAACTTTCACTTTTCCTTGTCCCGTTAGACAGGGGAGGGGGTGCTTCACTTCACACTAAACACCCGCAGTTAGCAATCGCAGTAGAGTTGAGGACGTAATTCTGTCGTCTGCTCTTCACAGCTCACTCATCAGCGGCTTTCATGAAATTATAATTGATACCTATTTTTTGTTGATAGTCATTAAAAAAATGTTGGCCTCCTCACCCTGTTCAAGGGAAAAAGTTAAGAAATAAAATGTTTGTAAAATGTGGTTTGTTTTATTATTCTGTATTGAAAAGATATCGTAATTTATTAATGTGTTTTCAGCTAGACTTAGTGACTTATTTTTATAGTTTAACAAATTTTGAAGATATAAATAGTGAGAAAGTGACATTATATATTATTTAAGTTCTAATTAATAACTAAACTATATTATTTTTGGTAGGCCTCACTGATCTCTTTGAACTTTTTAGTTTACACACACTTTTATTAATTTCAATCTTTATTTTTAATTTCAGATCTATTTATTCATAGCATGCAATAATGTATCAAATAGACAGTAAACACTGATTATCAACTTTTTGGTTCGTGCTGATTTAAGAATGAATTGAAAGCCAACAAATATAAATGTGAAAATTAAGTAACAATACTATATCATAAAATAAACTCTATTTTATTTAATACAGGTCAATAATAATAAACTTAGCGATTGCTTTATTGATATATAGGCTTATTCTAATTGTTAGTGAAGGGTGAATTTCCTTAGGCCAACCATAAAATTAGCAGTGTCCATTAATGAGGTTAGGTCAGCAAATATCCTCTTGTTCATAATTTTATTTAGTACATTTTTTACTTTAACTTTTTTAAGGTAAAGGATCCATTACAGAAACAAATGTTGTATTTAATTTTTAAAGAAAATCATGCCGTGCTGCATCGAATAGAATCACATCGATTCAAATAGAAATTCTTTGAATCGCATCGAAACATCGAATCGAAAAAAAATATGCTGCATCGCACACCCCTATCTCCAGACACATTGCATTGGACCGAAATTTAGGTAATTTAGGTTAGGTTATGTTATCAAAAGGGCCAAACAACACAGTATCCAATCAGCCAATAGAGCAAAAGTCCCATATCCTGTGTGTCATGTACTACATCACTAACCCCTTAGTTAGTTTAGTATTGCTACACTACTTAGTTCTACATTATTTTATTTTGCTGCAGAAGAGTCTCAATTACCCTATGTTTCAAACCCTATTATTTGAATGCGACCCCCCCCCCCCTGAAGATTGAGTAATAAGATATAACATGTTTTTTTCTGTTAGGGATGACTGACCATACCGGACACCTCATTTTGCTGCCTTTGTCTGTACTTGGAAGATCGTTTTATCTTTAAATCCAAATGTCAAGGACTTTTTAGGTACCTTCAATTGACTGCACTTTCTGATTGTTTTAGCCTGCTCACGCCACACGGTTGATCTACTATGTATACCTACTTACTTATCTTCTACTTCTCATGCCTTTTTCTTTGTCCTAGGACGCTAGGCACGAGCCCGGGATTGTTTTTCACATTACTTCAGGCTAGTAACTAAGCAATTCTTACTAGGGGATTGCATTATTACTTAGATAAAATCCATTGGTGATTTGGCGGGATTTGAACCCAGGACCCCAGGAACCGGAGTCCCGTGCTATAGCCACTAGACCAGCTCGCTCCCCACTTCTCATGCCTTAGCAGTAGTATGAATGGAGACAACATTATTACAGAAATGGTTTTTCTACTTTGTCTGATTTTTTTTTACATGTTGGTTAAAAGTGGTAATAATTGAAAAAAAAACCTCAAGCCTCAAGGGTTGACAACAGGATTATTCATTAGTTCAATGATTTCTAACTTGATATTTAAAACAGGGTTTTCTTGTTTTTCCTCTGTTCTTGCCATGGTTGATTTTGGTTGGATATAACCAAAACTCTCCTGATACAAAAACTTAGTCAACTTGATTACGGACGTTACCTTTGTCCCATTGGAATGAGTCGGCCACTTGTTTCTCACGTTCTTCTTTCCTCTCCCTAGCTGCCTCTTCATCCTCTATTAGGCCTTTGCGAAACAGGTAACGATGCCAAAACTGAGCGTGTGATACCTGATCATGATTTTTAGTTTAATTTATTGACATGTAGAAATATGAAAAAATAGCCAATCAACAATTATGAACTTATTTGATTGAATTCCTAAATAATACAAACTAAAAAAAATTGAGTGTTTCAAGGAAGATAAGAGTTGAAAAAGAGAAACCAAATGTGTTTAAATGTTTATTTAATAACAGTTGCTATAAAGTTAAAGGGTTTCCTCTAATGGATGTATACATTTTAATATTAGTTTAGTTAAACCTAAAATGACGATTACAAAATAAATGGAAGTAGGAGTTTGAAAGACTGTCGAGAACAGACTCGTATAGGCTAACCCTCCACAGAATCTGACGAATTTTTATTTTAAATTAATAAGAGCGTGAGACTTGACAAATGAAATTAAAAAGCTGCAAACATGTAGGGCTCGGGCACGTATACATGCTCATGGGATGCAAGAGGTTTAAATCCAGGCTATTGTGGCCTATGTCACATGCCAAAAATGATAAATTGTTAAATCAAAAGCAAATCAAAAATCTAAATCTTAGTCCAAATCACAAGAAGGATATAGTTTTAATGAGATGGAACAGATAATGGAAGAGAGATGGAGGTATTGAAGTAGAATCAGGGTGGCTGAAATCAGGAGAGTAGAAAGAGCAAGAAACGTACGTGGAAAGACACAGAGTTGAAAAAGGCCACGGGAATGGACTAGGAAAGTAGCAACCAATCAGGTTAGGCGGAGAAGAAGAACAATTAGGGCCTTACACTCCAGGAGGAGTTAGTGGGATTAAGTAAAAGTAAAACACAGTAGAAAAGTGAAGAAAGACCGAAGAAAGCTTGGCATGATAAGGGAAGTGGCTGATGGTTCAATACTGTAGAGGTAATATGTTGGCAAGGCCAAATACAAACTTGGTTTTGAATGGCTACTTAACAGGAGTAAGAAAATAATGTAGCCATAAGGAAAGGTGAGGAGCCTAATTTCACAGCCTACACTATGCCTAACTGGCCGCACTACATGTAAAAGCGGCCAGTCAATTTCCAAACATAGTAATATCTGTAATATATGTTTTTACTGGCTGGACATAAATTGATTTATTCATGTTCACTAGACTCACTTGGGTGGGGACGAGCGTGGTGTAGTTCTCTTGTAATGGAGGACAAGCTGCTAACATCTTGGTCATCTTGTCCATGGACATCTTGTCTTCCTCGAGGACAGTCAGCCAAGCCTCGAACTGAGGCATTTGATCTTCCTTGATGTCCTCGGTGAAGGTCCTCGGTTCACTGGCCAATGTGTAAAGTCGTGTCTATATGAAAAACAACAGTATTAAAACACAATTCCAGTAAAACTTGGTTAATTCAAACACCACGGGACCAGAACAAAATTGTAACCATCCGAGTTACATGAGTGAGGTAATAAACAGCTTGGAAATGGATAATCATAGTTTCAATAGGATAAAGGACTGAAAACACTACTGAAAACACATGTACTGGTAAATTTAAAGGTTATAATCTCTATTAATATTTTTCCAGCTCCAGGAAGAGTCAAGGATTTCTTTTCAATTAATTTCATTTAAATTAACGGGAAATCCTTTTTTTAACAAATTAAGTAAGCCTACATAAAATACAAAAATATTAGCGAACAGACAAAAGTTTAAGCTATAGGAAATGCAGTAAGTTGTAGATCAAATTATATAAACAATAATAGATACAATGGACAGCTGACAGTACGGTACTGTACAAAACAAGTGTTGTTAGATAAAGTGCAGGCTGGAAGCCATCTAGTAGAGATTGGTGAATGGTGTATTGGCATCGTCAAGGATGTGAAGGAGTAGGAATCTGTAAGTTGTTCGTAAGAAGGCCTCACAGTTACATGACTGATATGGAAATTAAACCTCCCCAATTGTGAGTTGGGTTGCTGCATGCGACCTTCTACCGTTCTTGAGTAGCAATTAAAGATGTTAGAGGGAGGAGGTCAATGTTAATTTTCTGATTCCACTTGTTCTGTAAATGAGCTTGATCACTAAGATAGCAAGTCTAACCTGCAATCTGTTGAGGAACACAGGATCACTGCCTTGTATGATGATGGCCTCTTCATCACCGTCCTCAGGTGGAGGACTCAGAGCGGTGCCAACCTGGTCGAAGAATGAGGACACAGAGCGCTTCACGGTGTTAGCTGTAGACTCTGGCTTGTCCAACTGCAACAACACATTGTTTAAAATAAAAAAAGTTAAGTTTCTATAATCCAGCTGTTTGCTAGTCTAAACCTTTCAGTAATCCGGCAGACTGAGATATTGATCTTATATCAGTTTTTTTGTCACTGCATGTCTGTTTTGTCCAGTCGAGTTGTAATTGCTTTGAAAAGAAGTAGTAAGATGTTCAGAAATGTTATGTCAAGATTGGAGCTTAGCCGAGCTTTTTATTTTGCAATATTATTGGAAATGTAGGATAGTGTATGCGGAAATTAAACAATTTTTCTTGTGATGTATTCACAAACAAGGGTTTTGTTTATGATTTTGGTGTAATCATAAACTTATATACTAAATTTTAAAATTTCCATCCATTTTTCTCATAGCCATCCACTAAGCTGGCACTAACTAGTTATAATATGAAGCTGGAATGGTTAGGAGTCTACAATAAATGATTCAAAACATATAAGAGTGAAATTTTTGAAACATACGTTTTTATGTCCCTGGCTTTTTACTTCGTAGATACTGAATATGTAGTTTATCATTATGTGTTTTAATATTTTTTGGGACAGGGGCAACATGTTACACACAATTATTTGGCTTTAAATAGGTTCTAGGAATTTTTTTTGTATTTTTAAAGTCTCAAAACTTACGACCATCACGTGTCCCTAGGGTACATTTTGCAACTTTCATGCTGTTTTAGAATAATTATTCATTCTGAAATATATAATGTCATATTTTTATTACATCAATAGTTATTAAACTTACGAAAAAGGAGCATATTTTTTCATTGTAAACTGGCTACCATGACTAAATAGGTCTGTCCCTCGATTTGACGTCACGACCATCAGGGAAAAATTTGCAGCTTTGGAGCACGACAGTGGCAAGCCTAGCGTCGATGGAGTCAGTTGCTTTTAGAGACTAGTTCGGGGTGTACTCAGGATTGTGGTGCTGGTCGTTTCGAGTTTAAAGGAGGAATTACAAGATTAATATAGGCAAGTTTGTGTTTTTTGTAATTTTGGTGTGTCCATGACCGTACGTAGTCATTATTTAATGAAGTAGACATGGTGTTAATTTTCGTTTATAAGATATTTCAGTTGCTAGATTAACCTAGAAGTCCACTTTGTATCCTCGAACATGAGGTGCAGTGCTACCGCCAGAACGGAGCCAAATAACACGTAATGTCACGACCAAAGTTTCACGACCATCGCGGGTTTTTTCACGACCAATCCACACTATCTAATCCACTAGGCTATATAATCCAGCCTTATGGATTAATCTGTGTTTGGTTGTGACAATAACTTAAATATCATTATAAATTGAACAGTTTAGTTCAATTGAAACACATATTTTTATCCTAACTAACAGTATAATTGAAGGATTGTTTAGAAAGGTTTAGATTATTCCAGACAATTCACGACCGTACCGCTTGTCCCTCACCATCACGTTTATGATTTCTATCATAAAAATTTCAAAAATTAAAATATCATCATATTTCAATGTTTTATACACAAAAGAAGCACACCTCTATAAAAACATAACGTTTTTTCGGGTCTCAGGTATGTTTTTTTTTTTTAAGTTATACAAACTTAAAAAGATTTTATTGGCTTTTTCCATTTTTTGCTTTTTTATTTTTTTCTAGAAAGACCAAATATACCAAAAGCTTAGTGAGCTGTTTATTGTATAACTAGCTGTGTACCCGTTCTATGCACGGGGATCTTATAGTATTCAGTTGAAACCTTATATAAAGAACAGCAGTTGGTTTGCATATTTTCAGATATGCTGACCAAACTATTATACATAACTCCATTTTATGTTGTTTGTTGTTGTTCCGAATCGGTATGACAATCAATAAAAGGTTAAATTACCTGTGCCCGCCGGTCGATCCTAATGTATCCTATTACAGGAGATGCATTTCGGCAAAATTAAATCGCCATCATCAGTCCTAATATAAGGTCTTGAGCTTCCCCATTAGGTGCGTCTTGGAGTTTTTGAAACACATACACGAACTGTACACTTATACACATGACGAATAAAACATAAATACACGGTATGCCTACTTTTATTTTTAATATGGACATGTAGACGCGCGTCGGTCGTGTGCCGAGTCTCGACTGAAAACGCTCATTTAAAAAATGAAGTTTCCCAGCCATATACAACACTGATTCAAGGTCTTTTTCCCGGTTATGAAAACTCAAGAACAATTTTATACACATAAAATCTCTATTTTCATTTACGGTTACCCTACAAATTATTGCACTTGCGATTAATTAAATCCGTTATGTAAGGAAAAACGTTTTTAATCTTACTTGGTTTGGATTTGCTTTCAAAACGTGATTGGAATTGGTTGCGGTATTTGTAAGCAACATTCAATGTAAACATATCAGTAACAGCTAGAAGAAATAATTTTGACTCGAACAGCTGTTCCTTATTTTATAGATGAATATGTGATAAACATTGGGAGAAAACTTTACAAAAAATCGCACAAAATTGGGTTTTTAAACGTCCGTCATTTTATTTAAAAACTTGTGACGCCATATTTTAATGGCTAAAGACAATCTCGCCAATCCAGTGAATACATTAAAATGATTTGGAACTTGATAGGTACTCTCGTTTTTCAGGAGAAGGCCGCGTAAAATGGCTCTTGGGCCGTGACAGACAGGAAGACAGACAGACAGAAATTTAGATGAGACTTTTTTTGGTTTCTTTAATGTATAAAACGTAAAAATAACCTAAAAGTTTATAATTCTGAGCAATGTACAGACAAAACTCTAATTTTATTTGTATAGATGGCCCTAAAAGTAAATTGATTTATAACAAAACATAGTTATAAAAATAATATTAACTATTTTTAATATTCAGTTTTATGTCGGTGATGGTCGTGACAAAATTTCGTGTTTTTCCGTCAAAGATGTTCTATTAATAAAAAATCACCAAAGATATTGTGTTACCATGGATATTTTATGAAACTTAAAATGTTAATGAAATAAGAAAATAATAAAAGTTTCAAAAAACAGAAAAAAACATTTTAAAAGTGCTTTCCCTGAAAACGTACGTTTCTAAATTTTCACTCAGTATGTTCAGTATGCTAAATAGCTTGAAAATGTTAAGCCTTTGCATTTGACCTGCGAATATTGTACAGTTATATCAGACAGAGGAACAACACGAATAAACTTCCACTTAGTATTTTAGCGTGAATAACTCAATATAAGTGGATGAAAGCAGTGTGGCCTTCATGTGTAGGCTTTCGCGGCCAGTGTCATTGAAATCCATGGTGATGGTTTTCAGTGTGGCCTTGTCTGATCAATGGCTGAGCAGCCTAGGGATTGCATCTCCGGCCAAGAGACGTAGATTTCCAGGATTTGCATCCCATCTTAGACATGTCTGTTCCCACAGATTTTTACATTATTCTTGTTATTGTTTCACATATTCATTGATATTATTGTCTCATGTAGTGAATTTATTGTTATTTTATAGTTTATTATTGTTGCATTTTTTTCATTATTTTTGTTTATTATTGTTAAACATAGTTTATTTTGTTGTTGCATTCAAAATCTTTTTCTCGCACCTCTCCTGAACTCCAAATTAGTATTAAATATTCAATATTATTTACGAGGCTTGTATACGCTATGGTCTGAAGAGTAAGAGAGCGTTCTCCATTTAAGATCAATGCTTATGTGTAAGTTTACTGCTGTTGTTATTTGCAATACAATCGACATTACTATTCCACTCTGATCTGGTGTCTAAAACATTATATTAAATATGTGTAATATTTGTAAATGGTGTCTCTACTGATTTGAATAAACAAATGTCTAGAATGCAACTGATGAAGAGTTCGCCTAATAGGCCTAATTTGCCAATTTGCCAATGCCAATTTGTTTTTAGGACAATTTTGTTATATGTTTTGCAATGACATGAGTTCTAAACGATTGACTTTGGATACTGTAAGTAGACTGAATTTATAATAACATTTGTGTCATAAAAGGTTAACGTAGTACAGAATGTACTAGTTTATAGTCAGTAATGCTTGATTGTGTTGAATGTTGACTAAATGTTTCTCAATGGTAGGTCGGGTTGATATTCATTAGGTATACTTGTCAGCTTCAACCTAAAGGAAACTTTAACACAAAAAGACTATTTGTAGCCGCGTGTTCCCATTTTGTGGGCACTATTTTTAAGGGGCACGTCGAGAATATTTTTTTTGGGGACGAAACCCATGAATTGCAATTAATTAAGTTTATTTGTGACCTTTTTATTAAAATATATTGCCACCACTCAGCTAAACAAAAAAGTACCTATCATGTTTGCGCCTAACATAAGTCTGCAACAAAAACTCACCAAAATTATTTTATTAAAAAATATTTAATGTTGTTTTCATTAATAAATCGATTGTGAAAGGACAAATTTTGTACTTACTATCCTTTCTTTGCAATTACTTATTATTTTACCAAGTATAGTTTTGAACTAGTCGTGTCAGTTGTGAGAAAAACATCTATAATCAAGTTTAGCGAATGTTTAGTTTTAAAGAATTCAAATGGATTATTCTATGCAAGAAACAAAACATTCATTAAGTTTTTAATTGTTAAAAGAGTTTGACGTGCATTAGCAATTTTTCATTTTCTACATTTAATTTAAACAGAGCAGCATCTAAAAAGGTGTGTATTATACGGTGAGTGTATAGGCTGCGCCGTCTTCTGCCAGTAGAGAGTGGGGGAGCGCCGGACTGCGCGGCCAACACTGAGCCAGCGATCCATGAGTTGTTTATATCGTTGGCGGGTCAATCCATATCAAGTGATCCAGAAATAAAATAATTGGTTGCTTGACCATTTTTAAAATAAATAATAATTTTATCCTAGATACCTCTATCAATTCTGGGTTCAAAAGTGATTTTAATTTTTTTTATCTCTTTTGTTACTTCTACGGTGGCCATTTTTGTTTTGCGGAAAACACAAATTTTTGCTCATGTAAGGGTTTGCGTTAACTTGCACAACTCGGTAACCATGAACACTAGAGTGATGAAACACAAAGCATTTTAATCTGGAAGAAACAGCCTAAATATTATGTTCAGTACATATTTATTGAAATGTGTATCAAAAACAGTTTTAAACCCATCTCAACATTTCATAAGAAAACGGAAAAATTTCAACTTTTGAAGGCATATTACCATTGGAACGAATAAAATCTCAGACTTGATTTTTTTTGTGTGTGTAGCAACTCAGTAGAACTGTTTGTATTTCAAATATCAACCATGAGACTTAATTCCTTTAAAAGTTATCATTTTTCAAAAACTGAAATTTTTTGAAAAATTCAAATTTTGAGTCTCAATATCTTTGTTGGGACAAAGTTTAAAAATCTGAAATTTTTACCAAAAATCCCTCTTATGGTTGTTATACTGCTGTATGAATTTCATCTTTGAGATTTACTTTTAAGCTAACAGTATCATGAAAATCGCAAAAAACCCATAAGCTCGGCCAACGTGGCTAGTACTGTAGGTAGCTTAAAGATTAATTTATAGGTGTAGGCAAAATCCATAAACTATCGCAGACGTTTTTTAATCCCCTCCCTTAGACATCAACAACGTTTTTCGTGATTGCGGCCTAATCTTGAATCTTTCATGTAGACATGATCATCGTCTCCCGCAGTCATTGAGACTCGTTGTCGTTATCCGTGATCGTTGCAACATCTTGTTAAAAATCCCCGGTCGTAAAGACAATCATCATCCACCACGGTCACGGAAATAATGTCATTTTTTCTGCAACTGCGGCAAAATTATGAATATCTTCTTGGGTCTTGAAGGCATCATATTCATCCCTTGCGGTCATGGAAAAGACTTCACAATTGCGGTGAGCGGTGACAGTTGGACCTCAGTGCCCCCTGGACCTTGGAGTGCTGCGGGGGTTGCGGGGTGTTATTTACGTTACAACTGATTCAAAGCAGCCCACTACTAGATTTCCTTTCAGTGTTTCAATGACAAATAAATAAATAGACTTAAATAGACTTACTTGGAGAGTTTCTTTGACTGCATTGGATGTTGATGAGAGCACGGCACTAGCTTCACTCTTGACTGCAGTGGACAACTCATTTAGATCATTCTTGACAAACTCGTACACCTCGGCTGACTGAAAGTGTGTTTTTTTATGAGAATAATAACTACGGTAATTAACATAGAGAAATACCAAGTATTAGGCTAATGATTGCACAGATACGTTTTACTTTTTGTTTGTGGTGAGGTTAATTCTGCATTGGAGCCATTGTGTGTGTACAAGATACAAGATAATTATAGGATCTTTTTAAGTAAAGATTACATCAGAGGAGACCAAATGTAAACATGGTTTTGTAAACCAAGTTAATAGCTTTTTAAACAAAACATAAAAAGCCTAGGCCTACAGTACTATGGAAATGTTTTATTAGCCTACATATAACTAATACTGTCAGCCTTTGTCAAATGGATGTACAGTATGTCGATTTGGCCTTAAATACTTCAGTAGGCCTATTCTTTTTAATTATCTATTCGGCTCCTCAAGTTCAATATAAGTTCAAGTGCACCAAAGTTAACCTTACATGACATTGGAGGATAGCAAACATAAGAAACAGTATTTGAAGGAGCTAGTTTTACAAAACATCTAGAATTTACTGTCTAGATCTGCATTGATTTTGATCAAATGTTTGCAAAGTACAAAATTCAAACCTTGGCTTTTGCGGCATTCATCCATGAACCCCACCAGCCTCCTGCTGCACCGCCATCTTCATTTCTGTAACAAAACATCAACTTTAGTCCATGGAGACATAGGCCTATCTAATTTTCAAACGTCCACAAGATGTCTCATAAGTAGCATAAAGGGCCAAACTCCGGGAAGACTGTAGCCCATTACGGTTGAAAAAACACTTGAAAGAAGAATACTAACTACTTTTGGGCTAAATGGGTTTTTATGCCAGACCCACTACAGTAGAGTCCTGCAAACTCGGCGTAATGTGGACTGGAAGGGTGTCGAGTTTGTGAAATGCCAGGTTATCGGGAACTAGGGTTAAAAATAAGGACAATACAATTTATAAGCTTTTTAACCTCCTTTTTTATATTACATGTCAGTATTAAGTCATCAGATACAGTACAAAAAATTCTTGGTACGCGTTGTGGATGATTTTACTTGAGCTAGCTTGAGTCCATGTTTAACTCGGACTCAAAATATCACTAATTTTCTGAGCCAAGTGATGGCCGAGTTATCTAGACTGCCGGGTTATCGAGTGCCGAGTTTGTGGGACTCTACTGTATTTTTTTTATGCCTACTAAGTATTATATTATTGTTGGCACATTCATCTTTTATTCAATTCACCACCATTTGATTTTTTGTCTAAATACCAATAATATTATGCCTATTCTTGTCGTTAACCATATGCAAGTTGATTTTCAATTTCCAAGAACAGCAAGTCGAATTATCCTATAATTAATTAAATATTTTTTTAAATTTGTTTATTTAACTGATGTTAGGATATTATTGATGTCAGTAAATTTGTAATATGTGGAGTAAGAAGTTGAGAATGGAGGTATCTAGGCTACCAATTGAGGTCTACGTACAATTTAGATTACCTGTTGCTTGTAATCGAGCAAAACTGCAATTTGTAACAAAGGAATGAAGAAAAAAAACATCAACATTAAGACCTCAATTAAAGAGTGAATTTAAAGTTAGTTAACGGTTGATTATGGAAATATGAAAAATATTCTGTTGTAACAAAATTATAAAGTAATCTACAATATGTAAATATAGATCCGCTCTCATACTGCTTTGGTTATCTCTTATGTAAGTTACTGTAGGCGGGTGCCCTATAAGCGCAGGTACAATATGTCAACCACCCCACTGTAAAGTAAGCTTTTCAGACCTAAAGCAAGCCCTCTTTTGACGCCAACCAGCACGACACATAGCCTAGCATTGTTAAATTATTTCTATGCTCTGTTCTGTTTTGAACTGTTTTTCTCCGGTTGGGATGAGAAGAGGGTAAGCAAGTGGATCTAACGACGGATCTAAAACAAATATGGCCAAACATTAATAAGTTTTGGAAAAAAACTATAAGATTTCTTTGGCCAGGTGGTGCTCTGTTTTCAGCGTTAACTTTAGCTGCAGCGTAATTCCTTTGTGAAGTCACTTCCTTTGTCTTTTATTAAGCACATAAGAATCTTACTTGACTCCTTGGAGCTCTCGTCCCTACAAATTTCTGCCACAGTCTTCAAAAAGATTGATGATGTCAAGAGATGTCCTCATTTTGTACGACAATAGCTGAATGGATTCATGATTTTACCGCGATCGCTGAAGAGATGAAGAGTCACCACTAGGCCTACTGCGGGACACAACCGCGGAAGATGTTCACCATTTACCTTGACCGCAAATGCGGCCATGTGGGATGCTCTTGACTTCGCCATAACCGCAGAAGACATTCACAATTTTACAGTAACAGCAGGTGACACTCTTAATTTCACCACGACTATGCGAGATGTTCTCGGTCCAGCCGTCAGCACAAGAGAGGAAAAACTTATTTGAACGCTATTTAAAATTGTTAAAAACCATCCAGTCATTGTTTAACTTTGACTCCTAAAAACTCGGGTCACATCCTTAATACGTGAAGGCGATTTCTACGAAACACTACTCCTCCGTTAATAATGGACGGATTTTTACAAACGACGTGTCAAAATAAAGTATTTTTTGTGTAGACGCCCCCTTTCACCAATTCATGTAGGTAATAAAAATCCTCGGGCTTTGCCCCACAGGCCATCAAAGTTGGAGTTTATCCCATAAGATTAACATGGGGGAATCTAAATATCTACTGTAATTGGAAACTTTGTCCCCACTAATTTGAGAGAACGGCTGGGCGTAGAAACTTGGTAGAGGTGTCCAAAGAAAGGTCTTAGTCTGTAGATGAGTTATCAAAAGAAAAACTAAGCAAAATCCCTTAGGACTCTGCTCCAGAAGCCTTTAAAGATAGATCCCTCCACAGAGTTGTTTAGATTTTGGCCATGTGAATAATACTTTTTAATGAAACAGCTGTTCATTTATAAATTGTATTTAAAACAACACACATTGTTTGGGAGTTACTGAATTCTACCAAATAAGTATTTGCAATGTTATTTTCCGATTTTCTTCTTTATCATGTCATGTTTTGCACTATAACGTTCCATTACAAAATCAGTGGGAAATTATTTTATCACAGCAATTCTTAAGTTATTTCTTATTGAACTATCTTATATCTATTGTAAGGGTTGGTGTCTGCCTTTTTCACCACTTTTGCCTACATTTTATCATATTATTCTACACATATCAAATATTTATGTAGAAATATTTGTTCTTATGGTGTCTATTAAAATCCAAATATAGAAACCTTGCCTAAAATGGTACCCATCTTGACAAATTATTTGCACCTGCCTATATTACGGACTTTGGAGCACTGGGTTGGTAACATTAATGAAAATAACACGATATTTTGGCTGTAAAATATGATACAAAGAGAAAATACTATTTAAGCAGCACCTGTCATGACAGAAAGGTCATATTCCTTTTAAACTAGATTACATAATCCTTTATGAGATATGTTGATTAACAATATGTAAACGTCAATATATACGTAACAGCCAATTTACAGTATTTTTCTTTTGGGAAATGTCCCATTGCTATGTCATTTGCATTATTTGTTGCCAATGTAGCCTCAAGACCATATGAACTAGGAGGCCCCTAACAGTTCAAGAATAAAAGCCAACTTCACTTCAAGTATTCCACTACACCTAACATTCCATAGAGAGATTATATTGACAACTTTATGTTATTGATAAGGCTGAGACAACTAACTGACATCCCCCATGTCAAGGAATTCCAGCTTTAACAGTAAGGGGTTACTGTTAAAGCTGGAATTCCTTGACATGTGTGGAATTCCTGAATCTAGCATATGTGGGGACATGCTAGAAGGCTCATTCATTGGCACAGAAGTACGATATGAACTGACGAGACGTGACGAAGGAAAAATCAAACTTACACTGTAACGGATATACCTCCCTTTGAAGTTAGAATATGTCTTCCCAAAAAATACTTTCTTTTGAAATAAAATCATATTACAACGATGAAATCACGGACGTGTTTAACTACAAAAGATCCACCAATACGATTATAATACTATTTAAAAGTTCTTCCAAAGGAAGAGATACCATACCTATAACATAATAATAACAATAATAATAGTAATATTAACTGCGATGACGTACGGTATGGGGAATATTTTATTCATTGAATGATCAACCAAATTTGGCAACTAACGCAATTAATATCATTATTGTTTTTACACTTAAGTTATTACTCTTTAAACAATGCTAAATGCTCAAAATATGTAGGCCTATATTTGACCCAATTTATCACAGTTACTTAGATGAATTAACGTAAGCCTTGAAAGTAACCGTCGATTTCGACGGGTTTCACCTAAGTTAGTATTATCAAGACAGAAGTCAGAATGGGAACGCCATTCTCGCTCCACTACACCAAATGTAGGAAAACTTAGGTAGGTACCTATTTGATACCATCTAAAATAGGCTACTAAGTAACTTATAAAATAAATGACTTTTTAGTAGGCTAGCCTATTTAACCCTCCGAGTGTCATGCGTCGCTGCAGCGACTCACGAACACTGTTTACGGCGAAGGCTCTATGACTGACAAAATCGGATTGAACTGGATCGAGTTTGGTATCGTTCTTTTCATTATATTCTAAGCTTTCTCCAGAGGTCTGTCTCTAAGCGCTTTATGTTCTCCGAGCCGATCGTAATTGTAGCAGACAGCTGACGTGCGTATTTGTAAACAGGTTAGTTAACCTCGGACCGATGACTGATGTGTTTTATTATGTTTATTGTTTAAGTGTTAAAAATCAAAAGTAGTGATATACGTGGTGCATTATAAGAAGATTTAAGTGATTTTGAAGGGCTGGTTGATGATCCTGAAGAAGTAACTTAGGTACCGGTAGTGATATTGATGTAAATTATCAGCCAGATTCCTAGCTATGGTTAGGCTATGCATTCTTAGCTAAACGCTATGTACTGAAATCGGTTTTTTGCCCATAACTTATTTATTTGCAAATCTACTTCCTTATATTATTATATATTTGTAATCCTCATAAAATTTAGAACAAAGTGGCTATTTTCAAATATTTATAGGCCTATAATTTATACAATTTCATTGAGCACAAACTTATTTTTTTTTTCAATTTTTCCAAAATAATTTTTATTTTTACCTAAAAAAATTTTTTTGAAACAAATATTCCTTAGGTTTTAAGTATGATATTGAAGCCCATGATTTTCCAAACAAAATGGTATATATAAAAGTAGAATTAACATTGTTTTAAGCTTTTCAGATCCGTTTTAATAAAACCTTGCAAATGCGCCAAAAATAGGCGGACATTAAGGCCCAAACTATGGGCACTCGGAGGGTTAATAAATTTGGTTGATTTCTATATAAAACTTGTATTTTTACTTTCCTGTATATCAAGTTAAACTCCGTTTACTCCCTGTGATATTGGATCATATGTCTAATATTCTATTCTATATTGTCTTGTTAAAAGCATATGGTTTATGTTTTTGTTATGATGTTTGTTTTAGTGTTGAGATGGCAATAAGATAAAAATGTTCTTTCTTTTACTAGTTTGTTTTATTCTTTTGTGAATATACTACACTGGCGACGAGGATGTCTAGAAAGAAGCAGAAGTGTGATAGGGAAGTTGATGAAGAGTCTCTCAGTGAGTTGGAGAGGAAATTGGAGAAGTTTGTCTTTGAGAAATACAAATGTGAAGAAACAGCAGAAGAGTATATTGAACATTTTCAACGTGTTTGTCGGGTGAAAGGGTTGGGGGGTTCAGATGAGCGTAGTAAGGAGGCGAGAAAAGACTTACTACTGGCTTATGTGGGAAGTGAACCACTCCAGAAGATGCAAAATTATTTCATCCCGAAGAACCTTGATTCTTGTTCATATGAAGAAATTAAGACTGCATTTTTCACACTGTATGGTCCAAACCAAACGATTTTCACTGCCCGTTTTGAGTTTGAAAGAGCTGTTAGGAATGAAAGTGAGTCCTTCACGGAATATTTCACCCGGTTAAAGAAATTAAGCAAACACTGTCGGTATGGCCAAGGCTTGGATGAACGGATCCGGGATCGTTTCATCGCAGGGGTGTTCAATGAACAATTTGAAGTGGAAGTAAGGCATCGTTGGCCGGATGGTGTAGAGACCGGTGGCAGTGTTGTCACGGCAGAGAGAGTGTTCCAGCTGGCCAGGTCGATGGAGCGTGCCAGAAACGAGGTGAATGCCAGTACTACATCGAACGTATGTTTTGTCAAGAAGCGGCAAACAACAGGTCAAGTGAATGGATGTGAGAACTGTGGCAGATATAGATGTGTCAAGGAGAAATGTCCAGCAAAAGGCCAGGAGTGTCTTAAATGCCGGAAGATAGGACATTTTGCTAGGGTGTGCAAAAGGAAGTTTGTAAGTAAAATTGACACGAAGTATTCCGATGGTGAGCACAGTTCAGATGAGGTGGAATCTGATCTTCATGCTCTTAAGAAGATTTCAAACAGAACTCCACGTGCCTCAATAAGAGTCAATGTTAATGGACTGCCCTGCCTTATGGAATTCGATTCTGGTGCTAGAATTTCTACAATTGGGCAGCCATTATGGAAGAAACTTGGTAAGCCCCAGGTTAAACCTCTCTCCGGGTTGACAGGCTATGGTCAAACACCGTTAGCATGTTTAGGCAAATGCTATGTGTCAGTGTGTTTGAATGGGGAAACTAGGAAATTACCAGTGGCAGTAATGGAAAAAGATGACATTCCATTGTTTGGACTTCCGTGGATGGTATCATTTGGAATGAAACTTCCACCTGAAGTTAGTGTAAAATCAAACAATGTAACAAATGATGATGTGAATATTACGGAAGAGGAAGCTCAATCATTGGTGAAGGAATTTGATAGTGTTTTCTCTGATGGATTGGGTAAAATTGAAGGAGTAAAGGCTAGAATACATGTAAAGAAGGATTTTCCACCAATTGCACTGAAAGCCAGAAGAGTACCCTTTCCTTTGAAAAATTCCGTAGAGAATGAGCTGAACCGACTAGTTGAGTGCGGAGTCTTAGAGAAGGTTGATCCAAGTGAAACAGCAATAGTCTGGTCAACGCCTACTGTAAATGTCAACAAAGGAGGAGGTAGGGTTAGGATTTGTGGAGACTTCAGGGTTACCGTGAACAAGGCGATTGTGCCTGAAGTTTATCAGATGCCTACTTTTGCTGATTTGACAAACAAAATTGCTGGAGGTCGATTATTTACTGTAATTGATTTGAAAGATGCATACTTACAGTTAGAGGTTGCAGAGGAAGATCGAAACTACTTAATAATAGCTACTCATATGGGGTATTTCCGCTACAAACGCCTTGCATTTGGTTTAACTGATGCTCCAGCCAAATTTCAGCGTTTCATGGAAAATCTCCTCAGTGATATCCCTTTGGTTGGGGTGAACATAGACGATATCATAGTCAGTGGAAGAACCAAAGAAGAGCACCTTGGCAATGTCAGAACAGTGTTGAAACGTCTCGAAGCTGCGGGGATAAAGGCGAAGAAAGAAAAATGTCAGTTAGGTCAAAACAGTGTCTACTATTTGGGGCATAAAATTGATCAAGATGGAATACATCCTAGGGAAGATAAAGTAAAGGCATTAAAGGAAGCCAAGACTCCAACAAACAAGAAAGAGCTTCGAGCGTTTTTGGGAGCCATCAACTATTATGAGAAGTTCATTCCTCATCTTCATGGTCTTTGTTCAAGATTACACCGATTAACAAGTTCTAAGACTTCTTGGGTGTGGAATCACCAAGAACAAGAGGAGTTTGACAGAGCACGCAATCTGATTGCAGAAGATGCAACGGTTGTTCCTTACCGAGATGATTTGCCCATAACAGTATCCTGTGGTGCCTCGGAGGTTGGTGTAGCAGCAATTATTCTACAAACTGATCACGATGGTGAAGAAAGACCAATTGCATTTGCTTCGCGTACTTTGCAGGAATCAGAAAAGCGATATTCATCAATTGACAGGGAAGCACTTGCTTGCGTGTTTGGAGTGGTCAAATTCCACCAGTATCTTTATGGCAGACATTTTACTTTAACTAGTGACCACAAGCCTTTAGAGAGAATATTTGGTAAACATCGGGATTTGACCAAGACGATGAATAACAGGTTGGTTCGATGGGCTATTTTCTTAAACAACTACGATTTTGATATAAAGTATATAGAAGGTAGGAACAACGTGTTGGCGGATGCACTCTCTAGACTGCCCAGCGAGAGTGACCTCCCATCAAGAGAAGAGTTGTCTGCAAAACTACTGGTTCAGGAAAAGATAGACGATATGGCTCTGACATCAAAGGAACTGCAAGAAGAAACTAGAAAAGATGAGACTTGCAAGCGGGTAATGATGTTTATGGAATCACAATGGCCACAAAAGTTGCCTAATGATCTTTCATGTTTGTCTCCATTTTTTCACAGACGGGAAGAACTCTCTTCTGTGAAAGGAATTCTGATGTGGGGAAATAGAATAGTGGTTCCACAGACCCTTCAAAAGAAAACACTACGTGTTTTACATCAAGGACATCCTGGGATTGAAGCTATGCGGAGTTTGTCACGATTCTATGTGTGGTGGAGCAAGATTGACGAAGACATAGAAACGTATGTGAAGACTTGTAATGGGTGTCAGATGAACCGCCCAAGGGAACCGGAGGTACCTCTGTACTCGTGGAATGTACCAGATGGTCCATGGGAACGGTTAAACTTGGATTATGCTGGACCATTTGATGGGTGGTATTGGTTAGTTGGTGTAGATGCATTTTCTAAATGGCCAGAGATATCAATGGTTAGATCTATTACGGCTGCCAGTACAGTGAACAAGTTACGGGAATGGTTTTCTCATTATGGAGTTCCTAGAATGATAGTCACTGACAATGGGACACAGTTTACGTCAGAGCTATTTGAGAAGTTTTGCAAGGATAAAGCGATAAAACATGTCTGCAGTACACCATATCATCCGAAGACGAATGGCCAAGTTGAACGGTTCATCAAAACATTCAAGTCAAGATATTTGTCCAGCAAAGGTGACAGGCAAGATCAAACACAAAGGTTGGCGAAGCTATTGTTTGCCTACAGAAACACGCCACAAAAATCTACGAGCAAACCTCCATCTGAACTGTTCTTCGGCAAAAGACTTCGATCTCCATTGGACAATTTGAAGCCTACGGTGAAAGACGTGATAGCAGAATCAGTTTTCAAACAAAAGGAGTATCACGATGGCAAAAGTAGACGTAGGGAATTTTCTGAGGGGGAAGAAGTCTGGGTGCAGAGAGAAATAGGTGCCGGCTGGACTCCATGAGTGATTGCATCAAGAACTGGTGAGCTATCATACCAAGTCAGGGTTGGTGGACTTCTGAGGCGAAAACACGAAGACCAGCTACGTAAGAGAAGCGGAGCTTTATCTGAAGGGGGAGAAGTGTGATATTGGATCATATGTCTAATATTCTATTCTATATTGTCTTGTTAAAAGCATATGGTTTATGTTTTTGTTATGATGTTTGTTTTAGTGTTGAGATGGCAATAAGATAAAAATGTTCTTTCTTTTACTAGTTTGTTTTATTCTTTTGTGAATATACTACACTCCCTATACAGTAGACTCCCTCTTATCCGGACACCTTTAAACCGGACATCGGTTTAAACGGACTACGCTCGGCGGAAATTACCACAAAGTGTCGAACTAGGCCTATCGAGGTTCTACTGTAGGCCTATAGGTACTGTTCTACATGAGGTAGAATAATTTTCTATAAAATATAGAATCATAAATTAGACCTAGGCCAGAAGACAAGTGGAAACAAGAATGTCTAGGCCTAGGCCTAAGTTAGGTGTTTTTGAATAAATTCAAGTGTGATGGAAGGTGTAACCTTTAATTCTTACAGAGACTTATGAATTAGTAAGTTAAAGAAGTAACCTATGATAAAAGTAAAAATCCAAATTAAAGGCCATGAAGTGCAGGGTTATTGAGTAGGTGGGCCTATTTAGTCAACAAGAAACTAGATCAAAGAGAGCCAAATTGGGGCAATGCAATACTTATTGGTTTGATATCTAACTTAGGCTTTGTCAGAATAAATTTAGCGTTAAAAAGAACTGGTCTTGTACTGAACCAAAGTCCTAACAGTAAATCATCCAGCTTGAAAGCATATGTAAACAACGTGTAGGTAATAAAACAATATTGATACTTACTCCATCGCCATTTTGCTTATGAAAACTCCTTTGACCGACAAATCAAAACATTAACATTTTGGTACGGGGACGGTAGTTTAACGACTTAAGATCTCACTACAAGTACAAAACTACATACACAAAGATATGTGGACTTTCTCTATCAAAATTCTAAAAACTGACAAACAAATATTTTGAATTTATCAGTTTTGACAACAAGAACATACGTTTCCCTGGTCTCTAAGTCCTCACTCACTGAACTGCCTAACTAAATAACTCAATCAGCTGATTGATTTGTCCTCTGCTTTGTTTGTTTTTAGAGTATTTCCCCCTCTGAAGTCTCTGCACCATAGGTTTTAAAAGTAACACCTCAGTATACTATAAGAAGTTTATTTTGGGCACATTGTAAAATCCATTCTTATATAGCCTTCAAACCTTTATCAATTAGGCTATGTATCCCAGAAATAGATTTCACGGGTATAAACTACTGTACTAAATCGAAACTAGTTTCAGAAATTAAAATAGGACAAATCTATTTACAGTATCCAAAGTCAATGGTTGAGTGGACCCTCAACTCAACTATTCTGGGTCTGACCAAGGCCCCACTAGAAAAAAAAACCCAATGGAAAGAAACAGGCCATGCTGCAGCGCAACACTACGTCACAGTGGTGGATAATTGTACCATTGTTGTACTAAACTCTTACCATAGATAAAACATCATCTCTTACCATTAAAATCTTACAAACAGCCAGCTTGTTTATTTACCTAAAACATATGGGAATGGCGATGGCAATGAATTTATCAATGAAATCTATCCACTAGTATGACGACATGGATCCTGCAGCACCCAGAAAACAGGACATGCTGCAGGATCCGTGACGTCACACTAGTGGATAGATTTCATTGATAAATTCATTGCCATCGCCATTCCCATATGTTTTAGGTAAATAAACAAGCTGGCTGTTTGTAAGATTTTAATGGTAAGAGTTTAGTACTACAATTGTACAACTATCCACCACTGTGCCGTAGTGTTGCGCTGCCTTGGTCTGACTTAAGGGAAATACAAATGAGGCAACGATGACATCATAGTTTAGTTCAAAATTCCTCCGTTAACAGCGTTGTAGTAGAGAGCACAGCGCTTAATTTTTACTTCACTATTAGGCCTAGTTAATTATAAAATTAGGAAAAATTATAAAATTATTCTTACAGTTTTTTATTAATTAAACTGTCATAACCTAACCAAACGTGCTGATAATGCAAAAATCAAATGAAGGTTTACTAATCTGAAAAATAGTTATTTCTCATGAAATAAAATTAGGGTACACTTCCATATCTGTTGGCACAAACCGAATGAGTAATATTGATTATTCGATTGTTTAATTCGATCTATCATTTGGTTAGTTATATTAGGTTAACCTTACCTAACTAACCAAACGATATATAGAATAATCGATATATCGATCGATATTTTCATTCGGTTGTCTGTGCCAACAGATATGGAAGTGTACCCCAAAATTATAAATGCCTAAAATTCAATTTTATATTTTTTTTATTATAAAATTAAACTGTCATAACCTAACCAAACCAACCAAACTTGCTGATATGAAAAAAAATTGTTGACAAAAAGTTAGATTCGAACCCGGCACCTTCGGAATATTAGCCCAACCCGCTCGCTATCCACTAGGCCTACACCTCCGACGCCGATTTAGGCCTAATTAGTTGACTATCCATTGTTGTTAAAAAGAACAGAACGATTATACTATTAAATATAAAAGGCATGATTTTAATCACTCAATAAGAACTGATTGTTAATCAATTAGTATTACATATAATAGATTAATATGCTCTTTAGTATTCATCCGACTTTTTCTTTTGTACTGTATTTATAATGTGATAGATTTGTTGACTAACATATGTCTCAGGCTCTTGTTTACTTTTTAGTGTTTAACTCGCAAATAATGTCATGGCGACCAATTAACCCATAAGGTCCATGTTAAATTTCTAAAAGTTTGCATTCTTGTAGGGAAAAGTCCTATGGTCCGATTTGTACCATTTCATATTTATACCTTCCCATGGTTGGTTACTATGACTGTGTTAAATGTCGTGCAGATCGCTTCAGCCGTTCAGGAGGAGTATTTGTAAAACAAAAGCAGGAGTGTAGTGAGCTTCGCTCGCTCCGCTCAATAACCTATGGTTATTTTTGTAACACTGAATTGTGGCTTAAGCTGAAGAACTGTAATGATTAATGTTGTGCGTGTAATGGTAAATCAAATCTGAGTTAGTTTCAGTGTGCGTGTATTGCATTGGGAGTTTGGGACTGCAGTGTGTACTTCGAATTGTGAATGGCCTATATTTTAAATTCCAGTTAGTTTATTATCGGATATTTACCTATTTATTTTGAATAATCTATAAAGGTAGTCCAGGCAAATTAGATCAAATATAGGGAGTGCTCCCCAAAAAATCGTCTAAAGCTGGAAAGTGTTTTAATACCTTTTGGGGGTCCCAAATAAGAGTCCTGTGAGTTTGCGACGGATTTTGACGTCTGCTTAAGTTTTGGGAGTCGAAAAACTATGAAAATTTTGCACTTTTTTCAGTTTTTTCCTTATAACTCCTAAATAACGAATCCTACGGAAAATGTTGTTTGAAGGTCTCTTTTAGTACATTAAATTCTGCGTCGATTGGTGTTAAATACGTCAAAATCGGCCGAGCTGTTTAGCCTCTGTAGCTTTTTAAAGTTAGGTCATTTTCATCAACATGGCCAAAAAACCAGGACACTCAGGCATTGAAGGAAATGAAGCTGCAGACAGATTGGCAAATACTGCCTCTGCGACATCATTGTTAGGCCCGCAACCCTTCTGTGGCATCTCACGAAACAGTGTATGTTCTGCGATTGCGTCATGGGCCAAGGAAAAGCATCGCAAACGCTGGGTCGATGTTCCCCTTCTTAGGGTCAGCAAGCTTACTCTGTTTAGGCCTTCCAAAAAGGTTGCCTGTGACCTCTTGAGACTAGACAGACGAAGAATTAAATTAATTGTTGAACTGATAACTGGTCATGGAAGATTCAGGAAACATCTACAACGGATGGGCTTATATGATGGTGAACCGATCTGTAGGTACTGTGATAGGTCAGAAGAGACAGCTGATCACTTACTCTTTGATTGTATTGAGCTCTCTGACGCTAGATCGATAACTCTTGGAAATATGGCTAGAGGTAGATTTCTTCCTGAGGATGAACTAATTGGGAAGCTACAGGCATTCATTGGGCGCCTCAACTTGTAGGTCAACAAGAAAGCAATTAAGTATCTGGGGTGCGCAATAATTCGATTTCGGATGAAGTGCTTTAAGGTCTCGACCTGCCCCTGTCAGATAAGATAAGATAAGATGGCCAAAAGTTGATTATTTGACCAGTTTTCGGCTTACAACTCCTAATCGACGCTTGCTATACAAAAATGCACCTGTAGTTAGTTTGGAAAAGACAAAATTCTGCGTAATATGTTTTTTTTTTTTACTAATCAATAATGGCAATTGATTGCAACCTACTTTGTATGGTCGCCATTTCATTGAAAAAAAATATTAATATTAGCCTAAATATTAATTTTAGTAAAATTTTCCAACTTTAACTTTAATATTTTTTTCAAAGAAATGGCGACCATACAAAGTAGGTAACAATCAATTACCATTATTGATTGGTAAAAAAACATATTACGCAGAATATTGTGTTTTCCAAACTAACTACAGGTGCATTTTTGTATAGCAAGCGTCGATTAGGAGCTGTAAGCCGAAAACTGGTCAAATAATCAACTTTTTGGCCATGTTGATGAAAATGATCCAACTTTAAAAAGCTACAGTGGCTAAACAGCTCGGCCGATTTTGACGTATTTAACACCAATCAACGCAGAATTTAATGTACTAAAAGAGACCTTCGAACAAAATTTACCGTAGGATTCGTTATTTAGGAGTTATAAGCGAAAAACTGAAAAAAGTGCAAAATTTGCATATTTTTTCGACTCCCAAAACTTAAGCAGACGTCAGAATCCGTCGCAAACTCACAGGACTCTTATTTGGGACCCCCAAAAGGTATTAAAACACTTTCCAGCTTTAGACGATTTTTTGGGGAGCATATGTTTAATTTGCCTGGGCTAAGGGCGATATTAAATATTCTGTACAATTTAAAATCAAATGAACTTGAACAAAAAAATTAATTGTTTGAAATAAAAATACGTACCTGTTTACATAAATATTGCGAAACTTATAACTCATGTTTGTACAATATTTCGCAGTTGTTATCTAATTTGTTCTCCAACTTTGAGTGGCTCAAAACCCTGACGGTGGCGTAGGCTTCTCCCTCAGAGAAGTAAAGAAACAGAGCATACACGCTTAACTTATGGGACAACCGTTGGCTGCACTTTACTTTACGTCCTACACTCATTCGAATGAACTAAACCGAATTAAAATATCGATTATTCGATTGTTGAGCGGAGCGAGCGAAGCTCTTATACGCCGACTTTTATGCATTTCGTAATACGTAAACTCCTCCTAGACGGCTGAATCAATCGTTTTCAAATTTTGCATGGTGATAAAGACCATATCGGTGAGTGCCAACATCTATATGGCGTTAAAAAAGTCTCTCAGGAATCCGCCCCACTGGGTCTCAAAGTTTCAATGTAATCCTTATGGAGGCAGTATTTGACACATAAACAAAGACATATGATCATCTGTCAACTTTTGAATACAGTAGATATATAAATAGCTGATAGCATTATTCCACAGATATTAGAACATAAACGGTGGTATGGATCATAAATATAATCAAATGACGACACTAGCTTGAGGTCCGTGACGTAGGAAGTGGTGAATGAAGTAGTAAAGGTGAGCAGTCTGGAGTGCGGGAACTGTTTATGACGATTAGATTAAGGTATCTGCATTCCTAAAATTCTATGGGAAGGGAGGAAAACGGGTCCGCGACGTAGGAAGTAGTGAAGGAAGTAGTCAAGGCGAGCTGTCCGGAGTGTGGGAACTGTATATGACAATTAGATTAAGGTATCTGCAATCCTAAAATACTATTGGAAGGGAAGGAAACAGGCCCGCGACGTAGGAAGTGGTGAAGGAAGTAGTAAAGGCGAGCTGTTCGGGGTATGGGATCTGTTTATGACCATTAGATTAAGGTATTTGCAATTATAAAATGCTATGGGAAGGGAGGAAAATAGGTCCGCGACGTAGGAAGTGGTGAAGGAAATAGTCAAGGCGAGCTGCCCGGAGAGTGGGAACTGTTTATGACAATTAGATTAAGGTATCTGCAATCCTAAAATGCTATTGGAAGGGAAGGAAACAGGTCCGCGACGTAGGAAGTGGTGAAGGAAGTAGTAAAGACAAGCTGTTCGGGGTATGGGATCTGTTTAATGACCATTAGAATAAGATATTTGCAATCCTAAATGCTATGGGAAGGGAGGAAAACAGGTCCGCGACGTAGGAAGTGGTGAAGGAAATAGTCAAGGCGAGCTGTCCGGAGTGTGGAAACTGTTTATGACTATTAGATTAGGGTATCTACAATCCTAAAATGCTATGGGACGGGAGGAAAACAGGTCCACGATGTACGAAGTGGTGAACGAAGTAGTCAAGGCGAGCTGTCCGGAGTGTGGGATCTGTTTATGACAAATAGATTAAGGTATTTGCATTCCAATAATGCTAAGGGAAGGGAGGTAAACAGGTTCGTGACGTAGGAAGTAATGAAGGAAGCAGTAAAGGCGAGTTTTTCGGAGTGTGGGAACTGTTTATGACGATTAGATTAAGGTATCTTGGTATCTACAATTTTAAAATTCTATGGGAAGAGAGGGAAACAGGTCTGCGACGTAAGAAGAGGTGAAGGAAGTAGTATGGTGAGCAGTGTGGAGCTTGGAAACTGTAAACCGTTTGTAGCAGTTAGGTTAATGTATCTGCAATGCTGAAATGCTATGAGAAGGGATGGAAGCATGTCCACGACATATACAATGGTGAAAGAAGTAGTAAAGGCTAGCTGTGCGGAGTGTGGGCAAAGTTTGTGGCAATTAGATTAGCGTATCTAAAATACTAAAATGCTATAGAAAGTTATGAAAACAGGCCCACGATGTAGGAAGTGGCTTAGGAAGTAGTAATGTATGAACATATTGTGAGAAACGTCTGTGGCAGTTAGATTAATGTATCTTCAATCCTAAAATGCTATGAGAAGGGAAGGAAACAGGCCCCACGACGTAGGAAGTTGTGAAGGAAGTAGTAAAGGCTGGCAGTGCAGAGTGAGGGAACCTTTTCGGCAGTTAGATAAATGTATCTAATACTTAAATGCTATGAGAAGGGAAGGAAACAGGTCTATGACGTAGGAAATGGTAAAGGAAGTAGTAAAGCTTGCAGTGCAGAGTGTGGGAACTGTCTTTGGCAATTGAATTAATGTATCTGCAATCCTAAAATGCTATGGGAAGAGAGGGAAACAGCTCCACGACGTAGGGGAGGGTGAATGAAGTAGTAAAGGTGGGCAGTGTTGAGTGTTGGAATGGATTAATGTATCTGCAATGCTAAAATGCTATGGGAAGAGACTGTAGACTGTAGGTTAAAATGATTATGAAGCACGAATCGTTACATATTTTGATACTTACTACAACTACAACTAAGTTGACAACAGCTGAGTTTTACTCCATAGAGGCTAAAAACGAATTTTATTCCCTAAAGAGTAAAAATGCTACTTTAGACCCGCAACGCATGCACCAATGACGACTGTTTTACTGCATTATGACAAAAACAATGTAATACGAACCCTTGATGACTCCGCTCAATTTTGTGGATGCATCTGCGAACGCCACCTAGTTTAGTTCAATATATCGTTTGGTTAGTTAGGTTAGGTTAACCTTACCTAACTAACTAAACGATATATCGAATGAAACAGTCGAATAATCGATATATCGATCGATATTTTCATTCTAATGAGTGTATGACGTAAAGTAAAGTGCAACCCAACCGTTTATTGCAGCTCTGGTATGTTGTTTCGGAAATATACTAACCCGCGGGCTTTGCCCCGTTTAACTTCTTAATTTTCAAGATGATCTCGTTTGCATGGCTCAATCACGTCCTGGCTGAAGTTCGTTTTGGGAAATGTTGTATTTTGAGAGTCAAAAATGAATAAAAACCAATTTTTGCCCCATGCATGCTGGTTAACATCATGCTGGTTCGCGAACTCATTTAAGCTTATCTCGCCTTACACTTTTAAGCCAAATTTCATCAAAATCGGAGAAAAGTTACTCAAGCTGTTCACGGACGTATACATATTTAATACACGGTATCAACATTCTGACACATACTTTCTCCCATAAGCTTGTCAACAACCTTTATCATGGGTTAGCGGTGAGAGTGAATATGATATTTTATAGTTAAAAATTACAAAAGTTGCAATAGCTTTTGAACCGTAATTGTTACAGCAATGTGGTGTTGTACTATTATTATGAATTATAGAATTATAAGGACCATTACATATTCATTTTGATCAAAATCAGATTTTCTTTAAAAATCAGATGAGAGTAGATTTTCCTTTTGAAAACAAAAACTGCTGAGGTGAAGATGATCTTCGATTCTAAAAATGACAATAGTAGACTTAAGAACACTCGCTCGAAGCTAGAATTGAGAAATTAGATTAGGTAATAAGGATTTTATCCGAAGTAGATAACCCATTGCTCTAAATCGAGAAAATCTGCAGCATGTACAGTAGTGTAGTAAAAGAATAATAAGCTAAAACATAAACAGCTAGACTTCAATCAAAGAGTCACTTAAGAATCTCACTTGACTCCTCTTTATACTCTCACCCCTACAAATTTCTGCCACTGTCTTAAAACATTGGACAAATGTGTGTTGGTGTTTTCAAGGCATGACCCTATTTCCCGCAAACGATTTTCACCATATATTTTGTTTTCATTTTGTTTTATGCACTGTTGGGTTCCAGTGTCAACGTTGTAAATATAAATCTGCGCGTATTTAGGACAGCAACATTCTTATGAGGAATCAGCATCAGCAATTAGAGGACCTAATCGATTGTAACACGCGTTGTGGGCATGACAATTTGATCCCATGCGTGATCCTCTCTACTAAATGTGCTGCTGATGAGCTTATCATAACAAATGCGGGATTGAAAATAATTTCTGGATCCAAATCTCACAGCCCTGCTGTTTTTAGATTAGGATTTTCCAATAAGATCCTGAAAGTATGATGAATTCCGCAAATGAGATCAAGGAACCTTTTCTATATGGAAACAAAGAGTATAACAATAACTGTCATGGTCAGTCTTTTCTTGCATAAAATGTAAGCAACTAAAATGCAAACATTTAACTTTCGTTTGTCCGAGGTTAGATGTAGCACCACTGCCGCTTTGTATCCGTCAAATAAGTATGTTCCATTGGGAGGATGATGCCAGCGAGCGGTCCCGTCTGGGTTCCCTCCGGCCACTCACAGTTCTTCGTCTCACATGTGGCATTTAATCTATAATATTAAAACGAAACAGTGTTTTTTTATTTCACGATTCTGAATCAACCACTCGACGGATTTTCATGATTTTTGTGTTGAAAGAAAGATAATTTTGAGAACTAGGGAATGTCGAAGCCATAATTTTAGTTTAGGGTCCCAGTTTTTTAGAAATTAAGTTTTAATTTTTAAAAAGTCTAGCAGCCGACGCTAAGATTCTAAACTAGCTTTTGGCATGAAATAATTTGCTTAACATAACAGCTGTAAACATTCAGCTTTTGTGTCACAAATTCAGCATTTGGATAAAAATGTAAAGACATACTTAGGGTTGACTTATTTATACTATGTGTAATGCTAATCATTGATAAGTTCAATTCTTCTATAAGAGGATGACAGATTAATTAAATATACATAGTAAAATACTAGGATGTTCAAATTATTTTTTAAATCAATCTTTGTATTCTTCGATTTGTTTTAGAGCAATATAATTTGTTTTAACTAACAGCTGGTTAAATATAAACTATGGAACTATGACGTTATTTTATTCACTCTTATTTTGTCATTGATTATAGGAAATAAGTAAGATTGGTAGAGATAATTAGGCCACAGTTTAAAACACAGTTTTAACCAAAATTAATTAAATCACAGTACAAATCGAGGCTCTGTACACGAGTCTTAATAAAAAAGGATAAATGCAAATTATTTTACTACTACACTTTTCAAGGAAAGATTAGAAAAATAACTATGTTTACATTTTTTAATTCTTCATGGTAGCTTTTTGTTTACAATTAATGTTTGTCTGCTTTAACTTTGTTTGGATTAGGCCCGGAAATATTGATGTCATAAAAAGAAGATCAAGAATAATCAGGAATCACGATTTTAAATTACCACCACAACCTCAGACGGGTTTTATACAAAGATAAACAGATGGATGACATAGATTGAACACAACGTCAACCTATATTGACCTAGGATACTGCAATTAATTAGACAAACCATCCTTTTATGAAATCGTGTTCAGTTGTGGTTACGTTTAGGGACGCCTACATCAGCGCCCCCAAACGTGAAAATATCACTTTTATTTCAACTATGAATATATTGTAGTTTAAATTAACTAATATGGGAAATTACGATGTACATTTATTCAATGAGGGTGGGTAATTATCAAGGATAGAACTGATAACGGTATGGTTAATAAACATTGACAATTACGTCATTAGCTTTACTAGCGTGTTTACTTTTTATATTCCTGCTACATGTGACCAGTTCTTTTTTTTTTCAAATGAATGTTATTTGAACCAAACAGCTGCTTCAAAACAAACTGTTATTGTTTTTACTTTTCTTTGTTTACGCTTATTTATTTGGCAATTAATGCAGTGAAATTGATATAAAGGATAGGTGTGACGATTAGTTTTGATGTTAGGACACCAAAGTTAAATTATGTGTACTGTGAATTTTATTGGATATTATCGTTTTATTTTAGGTCGTTTCTATTCAGACCTACTGGAAATTGTGTATAGTAGTTGTATTGTGGTGATAATAATTATGGAAGAGCCAGGTACGCCATGGAAGGTGGTATCGTTGACTAGGTCTATACACTTCTCAATTGACTCTTACTCTCTCTACTGTAGGCTACTTATAATCAGTGTGCGTCTGTGCAAATCGGCTGCAAATCTCACTTCAACGCTTTTCACATCGTAAAAATTGAGGAATTGCGGTTTTATTGTAAAATTATCGGATTTAAATTCCATATAGTATATTCAATTCAATTCATTTCAATTCAATTCATTTATTTCCACGGTAACACCATTTTTACAAGAGGTACAGTAAGTAGTAGCTATCAAACTCAAATTTAACAACAAATAAAGGCTATTCTGAATAAATTACAATAACAAGAACAAGAAAAACATAACAATGAAGATGGAAACCATGATAAACTTTTTAAAACAATAACAAAACAAGACTTAACAAAACAATAAATACACGGTTTGGAATCATCTAGGCAAGACTTACATGACAAAAACAGATATAAATACTAAAGTGACAAAAATAAATAGCTGATCGAAGGTTGAACACAGTGCCGTTAACATGATGTAAGCATTAACTACAAATTATTTACAGAGAAGAGGCGACACAGATTGGAGCGGAAAGCAGCCACGCTGGAACGGTGAAAATCCAACACTGCGCCGACCTCGTTGCCGACCCGCAAAAGGCGAGGGATAGTGCTTCGCTGTAAATATACAGTATTGTAGTGCCTCCGCTCAAACGTATCCTTGGATCTTGTGCGGACAGGAACGTGGAATGGTATTCCTCCCAAAAGCTCAGGGCAGTCGATATTTCCACTTACAATCTTCATAAGAAACAGAGCGTCCGAAATTTTCCTCCGATCTTCCAAGCAGCATAGATTAAACTGAGATCTGATGAGATTCACGGGAGCATCAAGGTAGCGATATCCCATTCTGCAGCCAAGGACCCTAATGAAACGAACTTGAACTCTCTCCAGCGAAGATATGAGTCCAGTCTGATATGGAGCCCAGACAGGAGAGTTGTATTCGAGGGTGGGACGAACCAGTGCACGAAAAAGCAACACCAAGGCATTAATGGAGAGTCCTCGAGTGAAGCGGAAGAGAAAGCCCAGAGTGGAACTTGATTTGTGGCAAATTTGTTGGATATGCTCTCCTGGATGAAGTGTTGGAGTAGTTATTATGCCAAGATCTTTATACCTCCAAACTCTACGCAGAGGGTCGTCCCCAAGAAAATAGCCATGCTCATGAGTGTTCTGACTGCGAGAAAAGGACATAACGACACATTTAGAGGTGTTCAGACTCATTGAATTGTCAATGCACCAATTCATCACTGCATTTATTGATGACTGAAGACGAGTGAAGTCTTGAGCACTGGAGATCTCTAAGAAAAGTTTTGCATCATCCGCGAACAGAAGGAACTCAGAATCCAAGGTGTCGCCAATGTCATTTATAAATAAGTTGAATAGAAAGGGTCCGAGGTGAGATCCTTGTGGCACTCCAGATGGTACGTGGATGGGGTAAGAGTAAGCAGTCCCACATCTAACTTTTAAAGAGCGTCCCTGAAGGTAGGATCTGATAAACTGAAGCAGAGGTCCAACAAAGCCTAGGCCTTCAAGTTTGGCGAGGAGAAGCTTGTGACTAACCCTGTCGAACGCCTTAGCGAAGTCCAGATAGATGCAGTCGACTTGGTTGCCTCTTGAGAAGGCCGAAGTAATATAGTTTTGGAAAACGACCAAATTGCTTGTAGTAGATCTCCCAGTGCGGAATCCATGTTGACGAGGCGAGATCAGTGTTTTAAATTCAAAATCGAGGCCATCAAGTACTAAGCTCTCAAATACCTTAGCTACCGCATTTAAGATGACGACCGGTCGGTAATTTTCTGGTTTTGCACGGTTGCCAGATTTGAATAAAGGCACAATAAAGCCAGATTTTAAGCACTGAGGAAATATTCCATTAGAGAAGAAAATGTTGAAGAAGATGGCGAGATGAGGAGAAATAACAGTGCTGCAAGACCTCAGTATTGATGGGGGGATGCCGTCCGGACCAGCCCCTTTGTTAGGATCCAGCTTTGAGAGTTTTTCCTCAATTGCTTCGGCAGAGATGCGCCATGATGATATTGTCTTGAAATTTACAAAGTCGAGGTTTGGAGGATCTTCATCTGACTCAGTAAAAGTTGACGAAAAGTAGTCAGCAAAGGCGTGTGAGATTTTGACTGGCTCCACAACAACAGAACTATTTACAAGGATTGAATTAGGACTAGACGACGTCTTCCTCTGTTCATTGACGAAATTCCAGAAACATTTAGGGTTGTTTCTAATGGAAGTATCCATTCGATCAAGATGCCTTTGACGACACTGGGCGACCATAATGGAACATTGGGCACGAAGTAGATTGAAATTCCTTAAATGGGATTGGCTGGATGTTATCTTGTACATTTTATGGGCTTTTTTCTTCAAGATAATTAGGCGCTTCAAGTCCACTGAGAACCATCGAGGAAACGGTGATCTACCAAGCTTCATCAAGGGACTGCATGTAGATACGGCATTCGTAAGATCAGAACAAAAAGCTTGAAAATCCACTTCAGCAGACTCTATGTTGGTCGTAGGATATGAGAGCTTAGAAATCCAATCGTATACCATCAAATGGTCACAGCGTTTAGTGTCAGGGATGAACTGGATACCAGTAGATGAGGTCTGGTCTTGGATGGATATAGCCATTGATAGTGCCGGATGATCTTCCTCCTGGGGGATTAGAATGTCAAGAGCCTGCTCAACGGTCCAGTATGATACAGATGAAAATATCAAATCAAGAGTAACACCTCGTTTGTTAGATGTGGTATTCAGTTGGTTGGGATTGAAAGTTGAAGCAAGGTCAATCAACACTTGAGACGATTTATTCACACGTGCCCCTTCAAACGAAGTCCAGTCAGTTGTAGGTTGGTTGAAGTCACCAGTGATGATTATTCCTTCAAAGAAGTGGTTAGAAAGGATCTCTTCAACTGCCAAAGAAAATTCCTCGTAAGCGAGAACATTTGCATTTGGCGGAATGTAAGCAGAACAAATTAGGTAAGATCTCGCAGAAATCTTCACACCAACAAAAACACATTCAACAGTTGAAATAGAAGTACAAAGCCTCCAAGAAGAAAATTTGTTTTCAACAGCTATCAGACATCCTCCACCAGATTGTTTATCACTTGTAGCTATGGACCTATCTTGCCTGTAGATGTTGTAGTTGTGAAGTTCAAGTTCAGGAGATGAGATGGCGTCATGTAAATTAGTCTCGCACAGACAGATAATATTATAAGAGCAAGTATTCACGGTTACCTTCAATTCTTCCAGTTTGGTTCTAAGGCCATTTACATTTTGAAAGTACAAAAGGACGTTTTGAGTGTTACCGTGGAAGTTTAGGCGTTTTTTGGACTGGTCTTAAATAAGGTGGGGGCTCCGTTTATGTACTTTATAGTCAGGTCTTTTTCCCCTTTTTTAACTCTTTCATCTAGCTCATCCCGAAGTTTCTTTAGATGAGCTCGCTCTTTTTGTGTTCGATCCCTTGTCATACCAATCAAGGGTAGATCGGGATACTTTGTCTTGACGGTTTCACTTGAAAAAGTGGAGCACAAGCGTCTGACCAGAGCAGCATCCTTCAAAATGACTTTTGTGGGGCGAGCACTGTTTTCCGAAGACTTGCCCACCCGAATGCAGTTCAACCCATCAAAAGAATTGTTATCAAGAAAAAGACTTAACACCTTTTTGACGGCAGAAATAGATCCATAGTAGTATAGATCCATATATGCCTATGATAAAATAAAAACACATTTGGTCACACAACATTTGTTTGCAAGATGATTTTTCACATTAAAACTGCAAGAAACTTTGTCTTTATATGTGTAAACTAGCTGATCTGAATTGTACACGGTTTTAACTGACTACTGAATTCCCGTACGTAGGACGGGCTAACACCTCGTTAAATTTAAATATAAAACACGAAAGTTAACCAAACAACAACAATTATAAACATCTGTTCATCCTGCATAAGAACATTGCTACCAACCACTAAACCTCGGACCTCATGAACCATCTTGTGATCTCTAATGAAACACCTTTTGTGGACAATCGTCGCCACAGCTGTGGCTGACAAATCCTCGGTGGCTGTGGCTGGAACGGTCAGTATGACATAACCTCTGCAGTGTTGTCAGCTGTCACATGTCATTACAGTAATTAACGAGGGACGTGGTGGTGGAGCGTCGCCATTGGCCGGTCCGCCATGCTCAGAGCTCGCCAAGCCCCGCCCCCTTCTCGCGCCTGCCGTCGCTGCAATAATCAAGCAATTAATAACGAGTTGGCGCAATAACTGGCTGGCCCACTCCGCTGCCGGACGTCGGTGCGGACATCACGTCTCGTAGGAACTGCACAGAGCTCCTTGGTTGACGAGAGGGTCTTGAGCAATGTGGTTTTGACATTACAAATTAGTCAGTAAAAAGGTTTAATGCAAGTAAAGGTTAAGTACAGTTACAGTAATTAAAATTCCTTTGTTTAGTCCTTGAGCGGTTGAACGTTAAAAATAAAATTACATAAGTTAATTCAGTCAGACAGCGCATATAAAAGGAAGTTCAGGGCATGTTACGGTGTAGTAACATCGTCAGCTTCAGAACTCACTCGAGTAAAGTTATGTTTACAAGTGACGTTTGCACCAAATTTCATCATAATCCAATAATTTTTACTTGAGTTGCCACGCTTAAAAATTGTATATACATTTTAACGAATAGTGTTATTGAGCTTTGGGAACACACACATGAAAAATGAAATCCGTCCCGAGTCTAGAGCTTGCCTTGATACCTACGGTAAAAGTTCCTCTCTATATATGTATGTAGTATATTCGCTAACAGAACTAAACATTACATATTTAATATATAAACTGCACATGACATAGTCTATTGAAATAACGAAAACAGATTAAACCACTGTTTTTAGGTTGGTTCTGAAATACCAACAAAATTAATACAACCATTAATTATTAGTCCGCTCATGATTAAAAGCACCAAAGACTTGATATAAAAAATATCAGATTCATAATTTTATAAACATATCATCATAGCTTTATTTTGATGTGCCATGCCGAAATTCTTATTTGGTTAATGGTCTTAAACATTGACCACAAATTTGACTGAATGTCTGTATGATGAATAATATTATGGATTGTATAATTATTGAAAATATATTTTCTCCCATTTTGGTAAATTTTAGCCTTAGTATGTGTTAATTTTGATTTATTAAATATTTTTTTGTAATGCGAGCTACTAGCGCAGCCCCTGGCAGGGGTAAGTATGCAAAATGAGCTCTGTAGCTAAATTGCATCCTTTTATTGAAGGCGCCCTTCTTGAAACCACACGTCCTAAAGTTAGCTTCTTAAAACGTTTATTTCTACAACAAATATTAAAGGCCACTGGATCTAGTTATCTCTTATCTACGGTACAGTATTATTTACTATGTATTTAATTATAAAAGTGTACTATTTTTAAATTAGGCAGAATTTTTATTTCACCTCACCTACGGTAGAATCATTTGGTTTTTACTTCGTTTGGCTGTATGGTTTTATTTAATTGTTAAATCAAACTTGTCAGAACTCCATAAATACATATACAATTTACCCAAGCGTGCGTTTCGGTTTTGCATATAAGTGTCTTGTTGGATATAAATGAAAGTATTGACTTTGGAAACTGGCAGTGGACTGCTCATCGTATTATTAAAGTCCATTTGGTATAGTGCGTTTTATGTCCGGTTACTATGTACGTCTAAAAATGCTAATATCGACCACAAGAGGTTTTAAAAAGATCGATTAATAGACTCTATTAAAATAGTTTAAAAAATTGTGAAGCAACAAGAAATCATTTCCGTTCAAAACTTAATCCACACAAGTTCGCAGGTCAGTGGTTTACGTAGCCCTGGGTATACCTGCCTTAATCCGTCTCCAGCTATTGGATGACATATCTATGAGTATGTTTTCTTTCTTGGTGAACATTATACTTTTTTGAAACTGTTAAAATCCACACGCCCCTATGTAAATAAGATAGAAGCTGTTCTATAAATGTTCTGTCTTCAGTTAATCCATCGGAGCACAGTACTAAATCATCTCTAGTTGACTCCACTTTTCACCGATGATACAACCATCTCTGTATTTCTTACCTTTCCTATCCCACGATTCCATACAGTACACAACCCCTTGTCATGACACAAGCTGTAGACTGAAACTTATGCCCGAAGTGTCAAACCCACCATTATAGGTACTCTAGGATGACGAATCGCTACAAAACAATTACTGTGCGTCCGGAACAATTTAGTGAACAATAATGATTTATGTGGGTGATACGGGAAGTGTGGCGTATGGTATTGTTGGGTAATGATCTAATCCGGACATAATACCGGGCCCAGACTGCGATAGCATCAGAATATTTACCCGATGTGGGTGGTACGGCGCTAGGCGCTAGGCGCTTCGTCCGAAACCAGCCTTCGACGATTCCTATGTTAAATAAAGAGTTGCAGCTCTTTCATACATTTATAAATGGTAGCTAGAATTTTACTTCATATATATAACACGGTAATGGATAGACTTAGAACGTTGGATAGACATACATCCCGTTACCATGTAAAAGTTGTAGTCAGTTGTTATCGAAATAAAATATTAACATTTGAATACGTTAATACGTTGTTTGATGATGACAATCACTAATTTAAAATGACATGACGATTATTTATTTCAATATGCAATTATTTACACTGGACCTGCATACATATTTTAAACGAATACTAGAAAACTACCGGTATGGATCATAAACACAAACAAATGACGTTGTTGGCCCGAATCCTATACTAATAGCATTTGAACATATGTTTTGGCAGTTCCATTTAAGCAATGTTAAATAATGTTTATTTTCCTACAGTCACCGGACAAAGTTGGCTTCCTTGTACTGTTTATAGTACAGAAAGCTGCTAATTGCTGCATATTTATACTTTGCCGTACGGTTTATACTTTGTCGTACGGTTTATACTTTGCCGCACATCAGGATTCCAACGAAACAACACAAAACAGCGTGGTTCTATTATGCGCGTAATCCGTGTACGCTTGGAAATAGGTTGGCAACACTTAAAGATAATAATACTATGAGCAGCTGATTGACTATTATAACTACGATTTAAACTGTCATTTCGTGTTTATAGTTTTGGTATTTCTGAACTTTCTGGATTTTTCTTTTAAACGTTTTTAAAACATTCCTACGATCTTAATAAAAAGAAAATACCTTTAATTAAAGTATTTTTTTATGCGCGGAATCCACTTCTAATTACAAAAACATAAGGAACTATATTCTCAAAACACGGAGCACATTTCTTGCCGAGGAAAAATAGCGGAGTGATACGGACCGGGGGTACTACTTTCTCTAGAGGGCACCATTTGTGTTGCCAGCTGAACCTAAAAACGTGTTGTATAGTGTTTGAAAGACTAATTACAGTATTCATATGCTTTATAGTGACTGTAGGAAAAATATAATGTGTAACACGAGTGAAAAAGGCCTTTGCTGCACTCGAGATCATTCCGCACTCGCCTGCGGCTCGTGCGTAAACATTGCTCTCGTGTGCAGCAAAGTGCCACTTTACCCACTAGTTACACAAATAACTATTTCCGGCCAAAAACGTCATTTGTTTATGTTTATGATCCATACCGAAACGCAACATTTGCATGCAAAAAACTACAAAATGACTCACACACTCAGTCAGTTATGGGTGTGCAAAGAACCAGTCGCAGGATGATTTCAGCTGTGTACCCAAACATCATGAGGATAAAACATGTAGGCCTAACATTAAACCATAGATAAAACAGGTTTTCTATAACGTAAATATGTTTTCTGAAACGTACTGCTTTCAGACGTAAGTACACTTTACTTTATAATACTAACTTAATAAAACCAACCTTCCTTGTTGACATATTCACTTAATGCTGCAAACTTTACAGGACGACCAATAAACAAATTAAATGTTGGAGTTGTATTGTTGGAGTTGTTGTTGATTGGGCTTCCAAAAATTACCCTGGCTAAAGAACCACCTGATCTGTACAAACACAAAGGTTCCATCTAAATCATTCAACACTAATCTTTCCTGCTGTGTCGGTGTAGTAACAATCCAATGTGAACCTCGTGTTTATTGCATTGATCTCTATTAATAGAGATCAATGGTTTATTGTAATAACCCAATTTATCAGTTTTCCAACTAAACAGAATATGAATACACCAGATTAGCGGATTTGACTTGCAACTGGTTTCATTTTCAGATGACGCGTCTCAAGAGCTGTCAAGTCCTCGTAACGAGCCACGACATCCAACATCGATAAATGATCCGAGAGGTGAATAGAACAATTAACATACGGTGCTCGCGTTCGGCTGCAGAAATGGGCATATTTACATGAGCCGGTGTCCAGCCGATGCTAATGCGATGGTAATGCCGCGCAAGTTATGTCGAGCCATCGGATTTGTTGAATCTAATTTCAAAATGGAGTCTCGGCAGCCCGTCCTGACGAATCCTACGGACATTTATCAACGGCTTTGCTCTTGTTTTGTGTAAACCCCACAATTCACAAGTGGCTATCTTGGTCTCACGAGCGCCGCATCCGCGGGTCGGAGGCTCGGAGGGGTCTGATGTTTGATTGCATTTAGTAGGCAGAGGTATTGCATGTTTATGGATACCTGTTAGGATATTAGGTAAGAAGGGTATTGCAACCACATCATCAATCAATAGTTTAGCTGATTATTAAAGATAATTGACTTTGAATAGAACAATACAACTTCTCTTCCTAATGTTAAGCATAATCCTATTTTGTTAAGGGTGTTATTCGGTTATAAAACTGGATAATAAGCCTTTTTCATGATTAGGTAGTTTTATTTCGTTAAAATAGTTTCTTAAAACTTTAGTTTCCATAAGTAACAAAACGCTCTCTACTCTACATAAACCAAGGTCTTTACACCCATAAAAAGGATCAATATATGGGGTCTAATATATGGTTCAATACTACTCCATGGACATCATTTCCAACGCTTCACATGTTCAGACAGTAAAATATGGGAGTGTACAACCTAAATTTCTAATAGAATGACACATGTTGAATAACACCATCATCAACAGATCATATCATGTTGAAAGTGGCATTCGTTTGAAAAGTCATCTCAGATTCTACCCATGCAGTAAGAAGCTATTTACCAATTAGTAGTTATCAAATTATTAGTCATTCAGACGAACGGTACTGGGCGTTTGAACAGGATGAGCGAAAGTATGAAATCAAAATGTAATGTGTATCCAACATCTGTTTCTCAATCCACGACCATTTTAAAAACAAACTCATTGATGAGGGATAGCTGGACCCAATTTCGAGCCATCAAAATGCTGTAGACTTTCAGGATTAAACCGGTGATATGTTCGACTATCGCTTCTTACATTACAAGAGGCGATGTCTCCCATGGTCTCCCAGTGGATCCTGTGTGAGTCGCGCGGGGAATGCTGGGCTGCCGATACATCAGAGGTAGGCACCGTCGGGTTGCGGCGGTGGCGGTGGCATTGGCAATTTATGTGACCAGCGCGGCTACCGCGGCCACATTTCGCAGTCGCGGTCGTCCGCCTATATTTTTTAGTCATAGGCCTGCGGTCCCGATCATGTACTGTCCTTTATTTATAGGCTGTTCCCCGCTCAAATAATGCTTGTAACCTGCTTCGCGTCCTCGACGGCTTTATGAGTGTCCGAGTTTGATATATTGGAGCGGTTCGTATAAATATTAATACTCCCGGAATTTTAGAAAATTCAAAGGGAGATGTTGAGATTGTTATCATGAACTTGGAATCTGTAGAGGATAATTTTATGTGTGGTCTATTAGGAAATTATATGGGAAATAGGGTGTTTCCCATATGTTCCCCAATCTACTTCCCATTTTCAGTATATCAACAAATAGGTAATATTCTGCACTGTTTTGATTTTCAGTAGAATAAATACTTTAAGCATTGATTTTAAATGTTATTGTGCTTCATGACTTTTGGTCTAGCCTGCTATCAATTATCAATTAATTATCAATCGTTGAGATGGGGACGCCACCTAGGTGCGTATATGAGCGAAGGATGAGTGTAGAATGGTGTGTGATGACCTGTGGTGTAGCTTTGTTACTGACTAAGATCAGCTGTTTCATTAGTCAGGATCATTTATTTAAAGCCCAAGCAAACAAGAGAGAAAGAAAGAAATGTTTTAACAAATAAAATGAAATAGGCTTCGTTTGCGTTTGATACGATTAAAATATTATGTGAGTTAACATTTTCATATTTTTAAAAACATGTTTAAACGTGCCATGAAGACCCCCGTGAAAAACTCATTGGATGTCGTTTGGTCGTATGCTAAAATCTCATTATTCTTGAATGGGCTTTTTAGATAAATTTCTATTTGCAAGCAAATTCACAGTTTTACAGTTCACACAATGTATGAGATGTCTACTTGTATTATTCAAAGTCGAACTTAATGCGTTTGCCTTGTACCATAGATAAGAGGAGTATTTAATATATGCTTGTACACACAACAAGCGCGACACAAGGCGTCACTTGAGATCGCTTGCATCCACGGATATTTGAACAGAAGACTGTACGGATCATAAACATAAACTGATAACGTCACTAGCCCGAATATTTTAATAACCGTAACACCTGCATTGCACCTGGTTAGACAATCTTTTGGCAGCTTCATTTTACTATTAATATAATCATGTTTACTTTCCGGCCAATGACGTCATTAGTTTATTTTTATGATGGATACCGTTTTATAATATAATATCCGTGTTTGCATTTGATATCTGGGTTGGTTTGATGATTGCATTTAATGTAATTTATATTTTTCCATTGAGAGATAAGGGTTGCTACCGAGTAATAGTAAACAAGCGATAGTAAGTACCGTAGGGTGTTAATTTTATTTTTTCGAGACGAACAATAAAAGCATACATCTCTTATTTTGGGAATTATTATTAAAAAAAATGACTTAAAAAATTATGGTGTAAATCAGCCAGCACGAGTTTTTATATCTTTCGAACCCTGTTCAATTCAATAAGATTACTTTCTGATGATTATGAGGATATATTGAAATAAATGTTTGCCGACAAATACAATTTATACAGATGAGAACATAAAAAAGATGGTTGAAGGATGGTGTATTCAAGAAATACAAACCAAAGTTAAATATCATCATATTATATTCGGATTTAGTTAATATGTTTATACATTGACCACTGAAGTATATACTTCAGCATAAGATTTTGTAAAGGTTAATTTTATATTAGTTGTTTGCAACCATAGTGAAAATTCTCGATTACATATTTTCTTCAATGACTTCTTTTCTTCAATATTAATTCTTAACATTGGAATCCCTGACAAAATGTTAAAATACCAGCACTGTTTACAACAATCAACCTCTGGTTTGAAGCTTATGTAAGTCTAACACCGTGTTAATTCGAGTCATCTTCATCGCTGGGGTTGTGAAGTGCCGTCACTCATGAAGAAACTGACACAACTCAACTTTGTGTACTGTTCATATCCTCCCCAAAGTTGCAGCTACATTATCTCTATCAATACGAAACTCGACTTTTCAACATCACGTCGAACAATAGAATGAAATTGAATCCACACCTCCACGGATGTAGGAGGGTAATGTATACATTTGACATTACCATAAATCCCGTGACATTCAAAGTAATGACGGAGTTTGAGGTGGTCTTTATCCCCCGCGCACCCTGGACGTACCTCAGAGGCTACTTATTGGCCGCAGAACCAAAAGGACATCGGGCTTTACAGAACTGGTTTCAAAATGCAGCCGCAGTATTAATGCGGCGCTCGCAAAGCTTGCGCGTTATTTAGTGGCGACTGACCCGCGCATATTTTTACATATCGAGCGCTCCATCGGCGGCCGACTGCATAAAGTCATCACTGAACGAGATAACAGTAAAATACACGAGTACTGTGGGGAATTAGTGGAGCATTCCACGGCAGATGGCCACTGTGCAATGCGCGCTGCTGAACAAGATGGCAGAGACTAGGAGTTGGTGAGTAACAATGTGAGGGATCGGGGGAGAAACTCAGGGGGTTAGATGTATATAAATGGAAGTCAGGGGATGCTGGGTGATATGGCGTTCAAGATGAAAGGATTGGAATGATGAGTAATTAGATGGGAGAGAAGGAGGTCTTGATGTTTAGTAAAGATGTACGAAGGAGAACCACTGGGCAACAAGGTGTACAGGATAAATGAAAGGAGATGCTGGGTAATAGAGTATACAAGATGAAGATGATGAGTAACGTTGGGTAAGATACAAATGCAGAGTTACAAGATGCACAAAATAGAAGGATTTGGATAATAGGCAACGAAAAGAATGAGATGGAAATGATGCTGGTAATAGTAGGAAAAACTTAAAGGAAAATTAATCATGGCTAGTGTACGAGGTTGAGAAGCGCTTTGAAAAGTAGTAGACCAACTGCTTGACTCCCAAAGTCCTCACTCTCATGGAGCCCCAGTAACTGAGTGAGCTAAGGAACCATGATGAGGGTTCACACTCCAGCTTCACTTACAGAGGGTGAGGTTAGAGTAATAGCAGGGAGGTTTTTCTTTTTGCAGGACAACATTGTGTGCTGGTGGTCTAGGGAACCTTCTACCTCTACCTACGTCATTAAGGAGTCTTGAGTTGGTGGGTTTACTCTTCTTTTCAATAGCTAGTAGTTAAGAGAAAATAATGCTCGCCTAGTAAAGTAATCAGATTAGTATACCGGGCCCATCCTAAGAAAATAATGTGCAGCCTTTTGAAGATTCGAAACTGTAGTCAGAAGTCCTTCAATTGGGCTTTCGCTGATCTTAGTCAGTAAAAATCTGTAATACCATTCATTCAACGCCCAGCTTTCACTAATTTTTACCTTAAAATACACTCCCTAATGAGTTACCATCATAATTCTAATCTCATCTCTAATTTCTATAGCTTAGGTTTTAGTGTAGCCTAATACATCTTTAGTTTAGCCCTGAGATGTTCTGAAAGCTATTTTACAGCTGAGAGTTATTGTTGATTTATTCAAACGTATTACATGTATATTTTTATATGATTTTGGACAAACGGTTCGATAATTCTGTTTTGTAAACATTATTCATCTGCCCAGAGGATTATTTCCCTCCTAATGGAGTCAAGCGTGGTTCAGTAGCCCTAGTCCACAAGATCAGACAGATCCTATCACCTCCATTGTGTGTTGATAACGCATATCTTCATCTCTCTCACTCTCATTGTTGGGCCGTATGCTCCATCTCACTCCTACGCGACCTTTGTCAACTGCTCCTGTCCTACTCTTAATCTCATCTCCAATCTCCCAGCAGTCATCTGTAAAGAGATTGATGCCTACAGAAAATTGATTTTCCGGTACATCAGTTGAAGACGTTTTCTATTTGAATACTATAGGGCAATAATTTGTCTCTTATCGTCGAGTAGGAATAGGGCAAGTAGACTAGGAATATTGTAAAATATAAAACCTGTTTTGTGACGTCGGGTACTAATGTGAGATGTTTGAGGTTTTGAACTCATTTCAGCCACACTTAATATAGCTTTACTCATGCTTCACTATTTGAATAGTGCTAGTATAAATCTCATTCTGTTGTAAAACCTAAAGCATGTTTCATGTGTGCTTACATTCGGGATGTTTGAGTGGTAATTTATATTTCACTCTCTCAGGAGATCCATAACAATAATACATGTATGATGAGGTGTGTGTAAATTGGTGTTAACAGTATTCTTGGACCTTTATGTTACGTATAGCTAATTAAAAAGAACTATAAAGATCCTCTTTTAAAACAGGTCAGAAGAGGACCACATTTTTATTACAATTAATCGTATTAGTTCTCACCATCAAATCGGAAGGTTGATAATTCGACTCCTAAATAAGGTTGTTCCTAGACCCAGATTCCATTAAATACAACACTGGGCCATTAACTAATACATTATTAATAATGTTACTATGCAGCAAATAATAACGAGTAACGTGGTAACATAAGTACCAAGGCCAGGGTTTGGGCAGTTCCTCGAAAAAATGAAAAAAGCCAATTGTAGTAATTAACCCTAAATTAATTTAAAATACCCCCGCCGCAGCAAACCTGCCGACTAAGCGAATTTCTATTTGTCTGAATTGATTTTCAGTTAAATATATTTTAATAACATTAGGTTTAACGAGTACCTAGGTTTGCTGCTTTTTGCTACAAGGAAACTAATAAAGTGTGTTTTTGAGTAAAATATTGATAGCTTAGTACAAAATAAATAAATTTGCCAAGTTTGATCAAAATATATTCATAAACAAGCAAACTACAACATTTGACAATATTCTCCATAAGAATAACATGGGAATTTTAAATTTACAATTTTTTTAATTTTCTCCGTTACTAATAACTGAACAAAAATACTTTTATATACTAAATTATTTGTTTTTTTAAGCTTTTTAAAAAGGTCTAATGAGAAATTGGGAAATTTTGTGTTTTGAGGGTCAAAAGTGAGAAAAACCAATTTTTACCCCATAAAACCCCCCGTAAAGCCCCGTTCCCATGGTCCGATCGTGCTGGTTCGCGAACTCATTCAAGTTTATCCCGCTTTACACCTTTAAACCAAATTTCATCAAAATCGGGCAAAAATTACTCAAGTTATCGCGTTCACGGACGTATATATATCTATATATATAAATATATATATACATATATAAAAATTTGAACGAATAGTGTTTTTGGCCTCTGGGGACATCAAAATGAAAAAGTAAATCGGTCCCGGGTCTAGGTCTTAACGTGCCACCTACGGTAATAGCTACTTCCCTATAGGGAAATTCGCTAAAAATAAGCAAGGAATGTCTTCAATCATATTCCATTTTTTACAAAGTACATTATTTTCTGTTTCTAAAGAATTTAGGACGTATCAACTTGTGTGTGTAATAATTTCGTGGTAACTAAAACACTTACAATATAAGGGATATTTTAGTGAAAAAAACAAATCACATTGTTAGGCCCATTATTGAATTAAAACTGCAGTAAAATTGTTGTCAAAGTGAAGTGTCATCTAACATGTTTAATTAATAACATATCTAATGTTTAATAAGCTCACTTTGTTTTTGTTTACATTATTGGTTACTAAAGTTTCATTTCAGAATATCCCTATTTTATTTTACACATCTATTATCTTACTAATATTATAAATGTGAAAGTCCGTGTGTTTGTTTGTTTGAAATTCAATCGCGCATTAACTACTAGACGGATTGGGCTGAAATTTGGCATGATGATAGCTCACATTCCCGATCAACATAGACATATTCTTATTCCAAAAATCCTTTCGGGCTCCGCCCTTTTATATCCTTTTTATATTTTAAAAGCAATATAAAGGAAAATCACTTTTTATTTACAATTAATTTTGGCTTTTATTATTTAAGTTTTAGTTGAGTTTCAATTTATTATAAAGGGAATTTTAACATGGCAATTTACAACACATTAATTTATTTCCTACTCAATAAATAAAAATCAATTAATTTTAATGGCATTAATATCTCACACTTGCATAAATTAAAACAGGTGATTAATTTTTTTTTTATTTTAATTTATATAAAATAAATATAATATTATTAAATATTTATTTCACATTTAAACCAAATTTTGCTATACATTTTCTCAGAATTTCAGGAATTAAGTTTTGGTAGGAGAGAGCCAATTAATTAGTATTTGATCGGAACTACCTATATCGGAGTTATCTTCAGTGTAATATTTGTTCAGTAGTAACAACTTATATTTTCCCATTGTACTGTATATTGTACTTTTTAGGTAATCAGATTTTTGTTTACAGTTTAAACTGCAATAAAGACGTTCTTAGGCCAGAAATAGATTATTTACAACAATTGAAGGAAATCGTTGAAGCCGTTTACGAGATCTTCGTGCAACCATACATACAAGTAAACATTGTTCATATAACAGTGTAGGATCAGAGTGATACAATCACATTTTACGTAAACGGCTAGGTGTATTTACCAAATAAAAATATGGACATATGACACATAAAAACGAAGCTTGGAATGTTTAGATTTGCCGAAAATTATTGGTATGGACGAATTTTTTAAGGGCTCTGTCACACAGGCTTATTTCCAAAGGGCTACTTTTAACATGCTTCATAAGTCTAAATGATTTTAATTATTTTATTAAACAGCTGGTCAATGCAATTAACGGGTGTTTGTTTATTTACTTGAAATATATGTCTGTGATGCTTTATTTAGATTGAGGAAATGTGTGCGTTATTTACGTATGAGGGTTACGTTTGGTTTAAGAAAGTTACCTAGTAAAATTTTGTAGAATATCGCTTACAGTTTTATTTGTAATTTAGCTACATGTAGAGGCATGATTAAAATAGAAGAACTACCGTATGGAAAAGAATTCATGAAGCATCAATATGAAGCAATTGATGTTATTGCTACGCTGAGGTATGTAATCATATTCTTTTGGATCAATTGACATCAAAAGTAGGGTTTTGTAAGTTTGAGATTAAGTAAGGTTCACACTTTTACATCTTCACAAAGCATTAGTTTAACTTTGTCAAGTACCTAGTACGGAAGTACCTAGTAGTCAAGTCAAGTACCCTAACTGTACGGGAAACTCAGCATATTATCTCGTGTTCAACAGACACAATTTTGATAAGAACATTCTCAGTGTGATAAAGGTATAACGCACATATTTAGGGTCGGAGACAGTTTTAAACTGAGAATCTATAATATTCAAAGGAAATGGAGTTTCGGAGTTTGAACGTCTGTCGGTCGACGTACCGAAGTGTTAGTTGAGGGTCGTCGGAATTTCATCCCCCTGGAATTTTACCCCCTGGGCAAAGCTGACGTCACTATGACGTAGTAAGCTGAGTGGCCAAAAGTTTGTTCGCGGCCGGAATTTTACCCCCGCGGATTTGGAAGTCTAATGAAAATAACCAGAGCGTGTTTAATTAGATTAGCGATAAAAACCGGAATTTACCCCCTGTCCATATAACTAGCGTATAGACAACTGAAGATGTACGGGCCGGATTTTTACCCCCGGATTTTTACCCCCGGAATTTTACCCCTGGATTTTTACCCCCCGGAATTTTACCCCCTGGCCAATTTTAGAAATTGAATGATTGATCTTCTTATTTCTGTTTTTAATTAATAGTAAACATTTCATTATTTAGTCGCCTATCTTTATTTATTTATTTCGTAATCTCAACTAAGTAAACAGAATTCGCTGTTTAATTTTGATGTTCGGGATTTGCATTTGGGGCCAACTCTTGGTTAATAAGTATGTAAAATAAACTGAGTAGCTCATTTAAATGATAATTGGGTGAACATTTATTCGTAAAGAAACAATAAGGCATATTTTGTTATTGTTACAATACAAATGAAAAACATTGTTTTACCACGGTTGTATAATAAATCGTTAAAGAAATCTTCGAATTAATTACCATTCTGATGTTTGTTTATACGTCATATTAATCAACAGTTGGCTTCAAAGATCGAATCCTGATACTCGAATCTCAAAATTAAAATAAAAAACCTGTTCGATTAGTTGATGTTACAAATAAATTAAGATAGGCTACTTAATAATAAAATGTTTACTATTAAATTAAAAGAGAATGAAGATAATTAATCATTCTCACTAATTTATATGTCTGGCCAGGTGGTAAAATTCCGGGGGTAAAAATCCGGGGGTAAAAATCCGGGCCGTACACTTTAGGTTTTTATAATTTGATGTGTTCTGATCAAATTCACAACTGTGAAAATATATGTTTAATTCCGCGTTTGATCCATCGAGCTGATGTCGCGAAACTCAAAAGTTCGCGGCCGGAATTTTACCCCCTGGTTTGTGACGTCACGTTTGCCCAGGGGGTAAAATTCCAGGGGGATAAAAATCCGCTACCCCAGTTATGAAAATGTCAACTGATACATAAGGTAGGTATTCAATATTGGTCTCTAGAAAACTGTCCAAAATATCCATAACTTTAAGCCATAACTATCCCAGTAGCTCTGTAATGCTCCGAATCTCGGACACTGACTGAAAATTAGGAATTAGCCCCCAGTTTCACTTAAAGGCTTACCACATCGACAACGTTTCTGCTGCGCTTTAAAATGCATTCCGTATTATTGGACGAATAAAAAATAGGTGGCCACTTGACATTTGTTTACAAGGTGATTTCCCATTAAAACTGTGAGAATTTGCCTTTACGCAGGCTATGTTTTGTCTTTTTCTTTTTTTATAACATTTATTTTTGGTTCAATGTAGAAGGAGTTATTTATATGTAGAGAATTCATTATTCATTGAAGTTCGATCATAAATGTGAAGAATAACTATAGTACGGTAACTGATGACTATAGGTCTGATCGAACCCATAACGATCAGACCTAAGGCACTATGTAACGTCACAAATTTAGATTAGGAATGTTCAATTTTCTTTAAGCTTCATCTAGTAAATCGAAGCCTTCGACGTAGCCTCCTGTTTTCAGTCGCTTAACCAAGATTAAACGCCAGTGCTCCAGGAACATCGTTTAGAGATTTTATACATATGAATGTAGATTTTTTAACTACAGCTTTTGAAAAAATCTTATCGTTTCTTAACATTAACTATTAGATCAATAGTAAGAAGTCTTATTTAACAATAGGGTTGTGTACATTGACCAAAGTTAGTGAATGTTTGAGATCGTACTAAATGCATGAAATGTGATTGTGTGTGAAAATATTTTTTTATACAGTCTCAAAGTTTTCAGGGTGATCTCTGAGAATATTTTAGGGAGTTTTAAAAACTTTCAAAATAAAATACAGTATAAACATTCATGGTTGGCCTATAATGTCTTACCACGGATAATGGATATTTCACATATTTCTAGATATAATGGCACTACCAATATTTGTATAATAATATCTATGAAACAGGAAACAGGATTCTATAACCATTATTGTACAGTGCATTGTTTGTACCATGGAAAGCCGGATTTTGCTGCTAGTTTTGTTTATGTAACAAACAATTTCATTTTGTTGTCAATCAACTGAGTTTCTATTTGTAAATATGTGTATCAATCTCATTTCAATTTCATTGATCATTCGCAAGAATAAAATAAACTTCCTTTTGAGTTATTATTTTATCTATTGCAAGCCCAAGATCATTTTAGCAAGCCTATGTGACTGTGTGTCTGCGTCCGATTAAAGTTGTTTTTTATGATACAAAAAAAATATGGCTCTAGTATTGTTTTTTTATGATTAGACTAAAAATTATCAGTAAATTATAAGCTTGGTCGTTTGAATCAGTCAAGTATTATAGATTTGATTATTTCTCGGATATTATATTTATCTCAACGCTGCGCGGAGCAGCGTCCTCTAGTGAGAGTAATGTTATTTATATATTTTAATGGAAATAGTGCGATCATTGCAATGATAAAATGATTTTGCATTATTCTGATACGGTAGCTGTTTGTTTACCAATTTGGACTGATTAAAATTGTTTCGATCAGAATTTAAAATATATAGATGTTTTTAAAACTGAGAGATGCTCATATTTGTACATCGTTGCAAATTTAAAAGAATCAATGTGTACACTATTATTTTGCGGTTGTAGTTAGTTTAGTAAGTGTAATTTTCAATTGACTACTGTACCACCATTGATTGTACCCTGTCCAAAGGTAGCTAAGACTTAACATTTTCTACTATCATTGATTATGGATACTAAAACTACTTGGAGTTACACTTTAACATCCTTTTGTAAAATCTAAAGCCTTTTTAAACTGAGCTTCTTGTATGGCTATGATTGAGTACCTTGATAATGTTAAAAATACTTTTGTTTCACTTCACATAACTTGCAGTTTACATTAACTGTTATAACATTTCAATAACAATAAGTGGTAGAGTTTTAAAACAATGTTTTAATTAAATCAAGGAGAATTTAATTAAACTAAATTGTAAGAAAGTTATTTTTCTTCTGTAATTAATTAAATATCTTGAACTAGGGGGTTTCACTTAAAGGTTAGTGTGTAAATTTTATTATTAAATTATTATAAAATTGTTGTATTAACATAATTAAATATGTTTACCTACGATCGTTTATTAAAGTAGCCGTTTCAGTACAGTTATTAGAATTAAAAAGTATCTCATAACAGCATTGTTTACTTTCATAACAGCATAGTTTTACTCATAACAACACGGGTAACGGACCAATGAGGTTCAAGGATTGGGAGAGGAGAAGTAAAATTGTAATGATCCGAAATTCAACTAATCAGCTGTTCAGGCCAATTTAATTGTTGATTGGTGCAATTAGTGTTTGATACAATGTTTCGTTGCATCACTGTCACTGGCAATGAGAGGTTATGAACGAAAACATAACCTCTTTTAGAAGTTATGAGTAACAATTTCGTAGGTAAAGTAGTGTACGCAACTCGCTTAAATAATGTTAACGACATTCGTAGGAGTTTTTAAGGCACTCGCCAAGGCTCGTACCTTAAATTTTCTATTCGTGTCGTTAACACTATCTTTACGCAATCATTGCGTAGACGACTATAACATAATTAACATTCGTTAACATAATTAAATATGAACAGTTAAAAATAACGGTTATGTATGATGGGTTGTTGATGTATTATTTATTTACATTGATGATATATTTTGTGCTCCGATCGACAATAAAACGTGTTTGCTTTTCTAACTTAAGGTAATGAAAGAGTTTTTTTATATTATTTTTTCTTACTGTGATATTTACATAATAAGGTACACGTAATGAGACCTGGCAAACATTTAAGAGTTAGGGTAAACACATAAAGTTTTATAGGAAATAAACATAAACGAACTGTTTTTATTTTGAGTAAAATTTTTCCGTAACTGATAGACGTTCAATAATATTTAGTACACTAAATTATTTGTTTTTAAGCTCTACAACATAATTGAGATCTCTACCATGAGACAAAAAATAATAGCTTGGCCCTCGATATGGGAAATTTGCTAAAAAGGAACATGAGATAAAGCAATTTAACCTCGTTAAAACAATAACTTAGAAAGCAATTTTTAACTAGCACCATAACCCTTTTAAGGCGTCGCTGTACCAAGGACCTTTGCAGGAAGTCTCCACTCTCACGCCTTCGCCTAGAGTCACACTGATTAATATATTGCCATAATCAAAGATAAACATTGTGAATTGAAGATCTCGGATGGGAATCGTTCACACTGCGACTCGCTCATTATAGATCATAAACCGCAGCATCTTATATGGTATGAAATACTAGATATTATTGTGCGCGTAGGTTGGTACAGGCGTAAAAGGTCAGTTGTTCTTTCATTATGACTTTATACTTCCACTTCGCATGGTCGTGAACGTTTGGGATGCAAGGCTAGAGAAAATGTAGTTGTGGAATTTAAATAGCGAAACCTTAGACCATTAGACTAAACCAATATTTTTTTAATTCTGAAGTAGACATTTCATCTCTATAGGCCAGCGGAATGTTTTTAATGCAGAAAGAGCATTGTTAGTTTAATGAAGGACTTATAAAGAGTGCCAATGTAAATATTCTGGATCCTACGTTAGTTTTCGTTATTATGATATATGTGACACGAAAGACGCTAAGTTAATTATACGTCGTCCATTCAGTTTTGCCAAGTTATATAGTGTATTTGTCAAAAATCAGTTATTTACATCAGTGCGATCTATTGGTGGATTAATTCAACTTGTTAATGTTTGTTCAAAAAATGGTTGCAGATTTAACACGGGGATGTCAGATTCTATCAATAAACAAAGAATAAACACATCCCACGTATATCTAATCATCTTCAGGTGAAGACAATTATGCGATTAACGCCATCCGGTTTACCTATGTAGAGGATGTTTTGCTATTTACTATTTGTTTCCTGTTATTTAACCAATTTGTAAGCTATTCCAACCAAGTGATACGATATAAATGTACACTACTGTATTTAATTGCACTATGACAATAAAAATTACAATATAAATTTTGTTTTTTAAATGAACACTAAAATAAATCGAAGCTTACAAGTGAGAAAAATAAACTTCTTGTGAACTTGACTCCTGAACATTGAAAACATGATCTGTTGGTGAAAAATTATTTTAGACTCTGGCAACGATCAAACATCATTGCCATCAAACATCAACTATCTTAAGACTCTAGTGATTAGGTATGTACTTGGTAGAAGGTGAACTAACGATCAGCAGTTCGAAGTGATCAGTAGGACTCTGGTGGGTTATTTGCTGAAATATATTTTAATTAACACATTTCAACCAAGTACCATCGATGCGATCACATTCGCAGATGTAAGACAAAAATCCATAAATCTAGAAGAGTGAGATGGCTGTCCGCGGGAAATGCCAAACGCGCTGCATCTGATACATTCGCCGGCTGTATCATTTGTTGCAGCGTTTACGTAGCGCATTCGGTATAATTGACCGTTAGTTAGTGTGTTGACCACTGGAGCGCTGTCAGCCTCTTCTTCTTCTTGTAGCGCGGGCCGCGGCTTCCATTTACATATGCCACGGCCTACCGTATCGACATACGGCCCCTTATTACCACAGCCTCCTTATCTCATGTCAACTGTCCCGCGAGGTAACATGCTACAGAAAAAATGCGTCGTGAATAGATTTATAGAAAATAAACGTTTCCCGGCTGTAGCACTGTAGGCTGTAGGCCACCGCCATGATTCATTGAGATCGATTTCAACTATTGTCGCTCGCTCGCTGTCTCCTTCATTTGCATGCTTAAATAAACCCGTAGAAGGATGCGAGCATGCGCGCCACAAGAGTAATGGTGGCCGCGACCGCCGCGGGCCTCTAATTGAATAAAGGGTGCTGCATTTACATCGGCTTTATGGATTGGACGCACACCTACCATCTAGCCAATATCCGTAAACGCAGTTGATTTGTTGTCGCCTACTGGGCTTACCTTTGTTGGTAACTAGACCAGCGTTGCCTAGAACGGAATAAATACGAATACGTGGGAAAAGGCTACTTGCGCATCGGGAAATCCTATCCTATACTCTTAATGAGCAATGTTTGCTTGTATGTATGCTTGCACAAAGATCTCGTAAACGGCTTCGACGATATCCTTCAATTGTTGTTAATAATTTACTAGCAGCCTGCGTCACTTCGTGACTTCAAAATCCGAGTATTTGTTAAAGTTGATAGGTGTAACAACGATTATTTCTCATCATATCCCTATATTTGCATTGCGTTCCCTATTATTTTCATTGCGTGCGCGATCTCTTCGAGGCATATTAGTATCAAAATCTGCTTTATTTCCAAAAAATTTTTACAATATATACATGTACAAAATACGAACAATAGTCCCGCATAGGCCGAAAAAGACCTGAAAAGACCGAAAAATACCTCTATTACAAATTAGAAATATTCTTAAAAAATTAAAACTAAATTAATCAAAATACTATTTACAACTAAGCTATGAGACAGCTACAGGAACAGTTAATGCTAAATAAAAGGTAGTCGAGTGAATGGAGTTGCAGTTACTGATATATGTACGCTAAGTATTGTTTGGTGTATTTGTGTATAATTATTGTTAGGTATTGTATACTGAACCGATAAGTGTCTCAGACTGATCGAGCCCAATCTCCGACAGCCAACTGCTTACCGAACGTTTATAAACTGGAAGAGATACCTGTAGATCTCTAATCTCTGATGGTATATTCCTATACAAAAAATTCGCAATATAAAAAGCATTAGTAAGGTTTGCAGACTTGAAAACTCGGGGTACCTGCATACCTACATTTACAGCTCCTCTGGTGGAATAGTTATGTGTGATTGGCGTCACTATCAAATCTTGATTAGAGTAGGTATATACAAGTAAAGTTTTGATAAAAAGTTGACGCACCGAAAGTAATTGAGTGTTTTTGAATAATACATTTGTAGGGAAACGCCTGTTGAATTGAAAAGCTATTTTAATAATTAGTTTTTGTATGACAAACAGAGGCTTTAAAATATTGCTACTAGCTCCTCCCCATACTATAATTCCATATTGAAGTACTGATTGGACAAATGCATAGTATAACATTTTTATTTCATTGATGTTAAGAATTTCGCAAACGTTTCTAAAAACATAAATTAATTTCCTAAGTTTTGTCTTTAAATATTAAATATGGGGTTCCCATCTTAACCTACTATCCAATATCACTCCCAAGTACTTGTAATGATCTACTCTCTCCAAATGTAAACAACCACAGGTAGAGACACCTGGATCTCCACAAACATGCATCACAAGTCTGAGGTTGGTGGGAGGCTTACTACTTTGTCTCAGGAAAATTGGCATATATTTTGTTTTTAAAACATTCATTGATAATACATTTTGGGAGAACCATTTTTGAATAAGGAACATATCTGTTTGCGCTACATTGAATGTTTGGTCCCAAGTATTACCTTTGAATATAACTGCAGTGTCGTCGGCAAATAATAAGAGATTTCCTGTGATTGGAAGTTTGTCTAAATTATTTATGTAAATTAAAAAAAAGGATGGTCCCAGCGTACTGCCCTGGACAACTCCATAGTCTATTTCACGTATATCGCTAAAATTGTTGTTAATAGAAACTAACTGGCTTCGTTTATTCAAATAACTACTAAACCATTTTAGGGCCAAACCACGAATTCCGATGCATTCCATTTTATTTAAAAGAATATTTCTATCAATGGAATCAAATGCCTTTGCAAGGTCAATGAACACAGTCAATGCTTTTTCATTTCCGTTAATACACTCCGAAATATATTTATTCATAGCGAAGAGAGCATCACTAGTATTTTTACTCTTCCTAAAACCATACTGGCATTCTGATAACAAATTATTATCTTCCAAATAACAGTCCAATTGTATTTTGACACATTTTTCTAAAATCTTAAACATAACATTCAACAGGGATATTGGGCGATAATTGTTTAACTCTTGCTTTGTGCCAGATTTATACAAAGGAACTACTTTCGCTATCTTAAAAGCTATCTTAGTAAAATTACAAATAATAATGAAACACACTATTTATACACAAAATCTCTTATTACTTTTTAGACAAATAACATTGCAATATTTGACTTAAATTCCTTAAAACGTCAATAAAAGATACTATTAAAACAAAAAATCCTATCACAACACCAAATCCAACGTAAGTCAATTTCTTCTTTACATTTTATACATATAGCATTACAATATTTTACTTGAATAAGCTAAAACATCACCAACTACAGATAACCCCATTTTCTATGGATGTAAAAAAATTGTATTATATGGCCATCTGTTTTGATGTAAACAAATGTAAACTTGAAACAGTTCAGATGATTGACAACAGAATTCGGGCACAAACTCTGAAATTTTAAAAGCCTGTAGGACGAAGGGCTTTCACAAGATACCATCCAACCCCGCAAAAGGCACATGTTGAGGAATGAGAAATTTAAACTAATGCACAATAACAATTAATATTTAGTGGTCGATTTACTCCACACAAAAATCCAACAAATTCTTTTGATAATATACATAGATAGATAGATTTCTGGTTGTTAAACCTGCCAAAAAAATCCAATTGCGTAAAAAATGAATTTGAAAGTAAACATTTTTAACATTGACCTAATGGGTTGCCAAGAAACCATGTTGGGTGAACAAAATAACAAGGAAAAAGTAAACAAAAGACTTGTAACATGTGTTTATAATAAGCCATCCACAGTATACTTGCAAATTATAAAACACAGCAAAGTGATAATCTATTATAAAATTTGTTTATAGTTGTTATATTATAACATAATTGTATGTTATAAAAATTACAACAATTGAGCAAAGATTACACTGAAGATAATTTGATATAGGGGAAATAGTTTCGATCAAAACACTGATTATTTTACTTAGCCCTGTCTACTGAACCAACTGGGCTCAAATTTGACAAAATATATATACTCCGAGGATACATATAGAACTATTCCCGGTTCGATATTACCTAGGACTCTGCCCCGTGCCTACTTGATCGGCACCACTCACACCATCCTATGTAGCCAAAATGCTCACAGTCTGAGTAAACAAAAACGGACTGTTATCAAGTTAAGTGGTACAGTTGAATTTGTATGTACAAATTACAAATAGGACGAACCAACCATTTTACGGCATTTAAAAGGAACCAAAATTGTCTCTTCTGCATCTTGGCCCGTTGCAAGGTACGGATATAGCGGCTAGTACTTAATACAATCAGGTGTGTCTATGTTTAATCCCTTTTTCAGCCGTTCTACTTACCCGGTGTTTACGATTGAGGTGTCATATTAAACCTTATGATCTATTAAAGTGACGAACCGCGTCCGCAACTAGAAAGAAAGACTTCAGTTGAATGTTTTTTCCACTGCGAGACAATACAGTTTATGAAACTTAATGAGATTTTTAATAAGCTAATTTTTGAAAATTGTAACCTGATTAAAATTGGTAATTTACTCTTTATTGTGTAGGGGTAAGCCTATTTATTTATTCGATTTATCTCCGGAACAAGTTTTGTTCTGTTAAAGATACACAATTTGCACACAGGCCCTCTCGTTATCTATATTGCTACATCAGATTTCGTTTTTTTTTTAGCTAACAAAATTTTATAAAGCGAAATGGAATGGATCAACTGTTTTTTCGGTGTATCACACTTCATCACACTTCAATATTTTGCTAGTTTGACTAATGTAAAATGTATGATGTTCTAGATGCCTTGTTTTAGATTGCCTTTGACGTCTACTGAGCATTATGCAGACAATTAAAGCATACAAAATATAAGTTTGCCAGGATTATGATCAACTTTTGTGTCAAATGTTGTCGGGCCAGTCGGTTCTATAATTTTGAATCTACTCGTAAAAACCACTTAAAATGAGATTGCCTCTATTTTATATTATTTAATACGTTATACATTTTCAATATTAAACTAACCTACTGAATATTAAATAAAATATATCCTTAGTTGAAACAGTTTTAAAACTAGTACATAGTTAAATATCAAGAAACAAATACATTTTAAACAACAATATCCACCATGAAAGCTAGACAGACACATAGCTAATTGTGTTAAATTATCTTTTCCATTAGGATAGTAAATTTACAAGCGAGTATGTTTAATCTATTCAACAAAGTAGTTCTCAAATCACTATCAAAAGGTACCGATTCAACATTTAAAAAATCAGTAGCTTTTTGATCGTTCTAAATTGCCTAGCTGTCCTTGAACTTGGAAGGATGTTTTAATAATAATGGTCCTAGCTAAAGACACCGCTGATCTTACAACACAATCAAACTACACAAATCAATCATCTCACTATGTTCAATATAATTAATTCCACTCTCATTTTTCTAATCATATCCTGCTTGTTATTATTAAATTTAATGCACACTTATTCGGCGTTGCTATATCGAAAGCCAAGATAAAATATGAAGGTAAAAAAATAGTTCTTGAATATAACTAACGGTTTTCCGTGATTTTACTTTTTACGATCTATTAAAATTTTTTAACGCTACAACTCTTGTGGTCTGGTGACGTCACTGGCACAGTTTGTTGTTGAATGAATGAAGCTGCATATGTGTACATGTGTGTGTATGTGTGTGTGAGTGTGAGGGGGCTGGTGATTACCTACACTTAAGATGGTGCAACTATACACCGGGCGATGATTCACCCCTGTTGCCACACTGTCTGTCTGTCTCATCTACCAGCCGCTACTACAACCTTCGACTCCGTGTGGGTAGAATTGTGGGAAAACTACATGTATTACCCATCACGCCCGATATACATGCAAACATAATGTGCCATATGGTATGTTGTCAATTCAAGATGTTGAGGTGTAATCGTTGACTATGTAGAGTGGTAGCGTTGTGTTTTGGACATTAGGATTAACCCTATATTTGCGGACTGGTTGGGGAAAATTCTTTATTGAAATAGAACCTAGTAAAATATAAGTATGGTTAAAATGTCAGAAATAGCGGTTTTGACATCTACTGCCAGAGAAACTAAACACATGGAAACCAGGGGCCCATTTCATAATAAAGTACAAACTAATATTATTAGTAAATCAGCTGATCGCCCAATGCAAATCTAATGGAAATTACAAGTTACAAGTTGTAACTTGTAACTTGTAGTTTATTATGAAATGGGCCCCAGGTTGTAAATTCAGTTATGATATTTATACAGAAATACACGAGGCCAAAAATCCAGAATTTTCATTCCCTCTAACATCTCAGTAATTTTGTCTTAAATTGAAAACATGTCTATATATTATAAGTATTTACTTTCAGTTTTATGTATGATTTACATCAAGTATTATGTAATTGCAATATTTGCAAGATCCTAAACAATTATCCGGGTCGAAGGACCGAAATGTATTTTATAAAGTATAAAATCAATTAATGTAACGTATAAATTTTTCTTTAAGCCAACAGTTTTTCTGACTTAATCTTGGTAGCTGTTACTAAGCCATTTGTTCATACGAAAGATTTAATTTAATTTTCGAGGTCAGGAGTATTTCATATGATTTTAAAAGATATCTTAATGCTCATGAGTATGAAATTTTTCAAATAAGTGGAAGGGGTAGGTTTGGCTGTTGAAATAATACAAGATTTATAATAAATCATCATGTTATTGATTCAAAACCATCAAAACTATTATACAATAATCGTAAACTTTATGTTTATCAGATTCCTATGAGGAATAACAACACTGTACGGTTATTGGTATACCTCTTTTCCTACCAAATTTAAGAAGGCTGTTTTATAGATATTGACAAACCCCACTCATTCATGTTAATAGTATATAAAATAGTTTACGTACTTAAGAGGATCCATGCCAAACCTTAAATACATGTAACTCTACTGCATCTATTCCATCGATCCAATCCATTAAAACTGTTTTCCGAATTCGTCAAAAAATGCGAAAACGATACGACACGCGGGTGTAAGAAATGGGCGCAAATGGGTTAATGGTTTTGAAATTGGTATGTAGGGGTAAATGCATGTTTGGCCGGGCACGATTTCAGGGCCCCGGGCAATGTTGGTTTTACAGCGATGGTATCTCGGCCCAGCATCCACCTTATTATTAGTGGTCGTGTGGAGCTTATGGTACAACGTCGTGGTGGGTCGGACTCATACCCTCCCACCTTTTATCGAGATTCCCTCCATTTCCCGTACAGCTAAATAATGATTTCTTTATTTAACCGGAGAAATGATCTGTGAAACTGTGACCTGCCGATAGTTTTTCTCTTGGTTTGGGTTTGAACATTGCTGTATGGGGGTTGGTGGTTGCTTATGTATACTGTGTAAGGTCTTGTCTGGTATATACACCGAAACAGAATTATCATTATTTATTAGGCAGGACTGGAGGTTTCAAAGATTTGTTTGGATAGTTTGTAGTTGATTTTGTAAACATTGGAAAAATTCCAAAATATAAGTAAAATTTGACACAAAACGAAATGTTATTAAATACTAAATTACTGAATAGATAAAAACTGTTTAAATTACAGGAGTTACAAGATACCAAATGATTAAACAGCTTGAAGGACCAATACTTGTTTCATTAAATTCAATTTATTTCTCTGTTGTATATGACAAGTTCTTTATTTACTGCAACATTTCTTAATCACATGACTACAGTTCTTAAAAAATGGGTGCACTAAATTTACGGTTTACTCCAATTTTATTGTGATATTATGAAAATGTGAAATAAAATATTGAAGTATACAGTATGCAGACATGACGTCACACCACGTAGTATGGAGGTATACAGTATGCAGAAATGACGTCATACCACGTAGTATGGAGGTATGCAGTATGCAGAAATGACGTCACACCACGTAGTATGGAGGTATGCAGTATGCAGAAATGACGTCACACCGCGTAGTATGGAGGTATGCAGAATGCAGATTGCAGAAGGAACATCGCACTGCATTGCGTAGTCAGACAGACAGACAGTCGGACTGACGGGTCCAGGTGACACGGTTATTTATCTGAGCAATTACTGGCACGGGACCCGCGTACATTAATATTGTGACGTAAGCTCATTACACGCTCCCTCTCTCTCGCACATACAGGATGAGCCGCCTATACGCGCCCTACTCTCTCACGATAGCTTGAGTAACATTCGATTTATTCAAATTGTGTAAAGGCCTCTTGCAGATAGATATAGTCTTACAAGGTATCATGATCAACGATTCGGTATAATTTGAATTAAAATGAACCGAAATAGAACAAAATTAGTGTCTCAAAAATTCTAGTCAATTATTAGTACACGTATTTTGTTCTCATAATCAATCACGGTCCTTTGATAAGCTTGAAAGTTTTACTTCATTGTAATCACCTAGGCTAGCGGTTAAAAGTTAGTTTATTTCATCAGCTGCCTCAACAATTCTAGTCAATTATTAGTACACGTATTTTATTCTCATAATCCTGACCTTTGATAAACTTGAAAGTTTTACTTCATTGTAATCACCTAGGCTAGCTGTTAAAAGTTAGTTCATTTCGCCTCAACAATTATTCTAGTCAATTATTACTGTAGTCTAAGGCTGATGATACGAATCCTATAAAGCTACAGTACCTTAGTAATGATGAATTACTAGAATATTATTGTAAAGTTAAAACTAATACCGGATACTGTAAGTAAAGTTTTCTTACTGTAGTAAAATCTAAGTGCAATACAAGATATAAACAATAGATTGTTTGCAGAGCCTAAATTTGAAGTAAGTCGTATAAAAATCTTTACAAAAGTTATGGTATATGCGCATATCATAATAATTGTTATAATAAAGATAGTAAAATGTCACTAAATTAAAGACACATAGCGGATTGGACTTCAAAGATTACCGACTACGTCTGTAATAAAAGACAAGACATTTATTAAATAATGATAACGTGAAATTAATTATAATCATATTTTTTAAACTAGTACAGTACAATTTGTAAGACTATTCCTGATTTTCATGATATACTAGTTACTAGTACAATACGAGCTCAATACAAAGCAATTTGAGATACAAGTCGCCCGATTTAATAATAGTCCGGATTAAAATATAACCTTGAAATAACCTTGAAGTGCAGCGGTATTCTGAAGCCGTATTCAGATACCCTTATATAATGATAAATCCTTAGTCATAAATGGCATGAGTAATCGAAGGTGGGCGTCCAAAGTAAAAGTGGACTGTAAAATTTTGGTTTTCAGGAAATGACTTTGTAGCCCATATTTGCTAGTTTGAACTACTTATTTTATTGATAACACAGTATTTTCTTAAAGTCACAGATTAAACAAGCTCGAATATTGTATTATGAATTTTAAAGATGAAAACTACTGAAGAACAGCAACAAGTAATGGTGTCCGATCTGGTTAAGGTTCACCGTATTATATTTAAGGAAAATGAATAATCATGTGCCACAGACAATAATAAATTAATCGTTTTTTAAAACAGATTTTGGGACAACGATGCATTAGGTGCATTAGTTGCATTAGGTGCATTAGTTGCATTAGGTGCAATAGTTGTAGTAGTTGCATTAGGTGCATTAGGTGCATTAGTTGCATTAGATGCATTAGGTGCATTAGGTGCAGTAGTTGCATTAGGTGCAATAGTTGCAGTAGTTGCATTAGGTGCATTAGGTGCATTAGTTGCATTAGATGCATTAGGTGCAGTAGTTGCATTAGGTGCAATAGTTGCAGTAGTTGCATTAGGTGCATTAGTTGCAGTAGTTGCATTAGGTGCATTAGGTGCATTAGTTGCATTAGATGCATTAGGTGCATTAGGTGCAGTAGTTGCATTAGGTGCAATAGTTGCAGTAGTTGCATTAGGTGCATTAGGTGCATTAGTTGCATTAGATGCATTAGGTGCATTAGGTGCAGTAGTTGCATTAGGTGCATTAGGTGCTTATTCAAAACTGAATATGAATGTAGAAGAGTGTAATTATCTGCGTAGCTTTGTTGCTAACTAGGACTTTTGTTTCTTCAGCCTGGCCTAACGATTTAACCAGTAAGCCTAGAAGTGGGTAGAAAAGGGTTTTATTTGGCCCAAAGATGTACAATTGTCTCCCCTTAGACCTAAAACAGCAGGGGGTCCTGGCTTTAAAAAGATGTAAAATAATTGGATATAGCTTGGTTTTGTTTTGTTTTGTCATACGCGTTTGTTTTGTATCATAATTATTGTATATTTTTAAAGTTAGTTATTGACCTGAGTTACTCTGTGAAACATTTTTTTGTACTGAGAAACAATAAAGGCACTTTTATTTATTTATTTAGTAAAAGTTAAATGATCAAGGATAGCTGGAATCTTTTTCAAACCACTAAAAAGATTCAAACATTTCCAAGATAGAACCGGCCACCTGGTTATAGGACCAGGACTAGCACTATAACCGATGATATATCTAACGGTGACCGTCCTTATAATATTTTAATTTGCTGGCCAGTATGTAACCAAAGGCCAAACGAGTGAACCATCACCTTGCGAGTGAGGGGGGGGGGGAGATCAGCTGACCGGCTAGGGTCACAGCGCTTCACGACCAATCCCATCAGATAATCCAGCGCGCACCGCACGAACTAATTAATAATAATTTGCTTCAAAATATAATTAAAATGATGAAGGTAGACTGGCGCTGGCGCTGTGTGTGTATAAAACTGTCCCTGATTCTATCTTCCCAGTCAGGTTTCAGTCCAATTACATAGGTTATCTTTGCGGTTAATGTTCAGCGGTTCTGCGAGCTAAGTAAACACTCCGAAAGCTTATTAGTAGTTAAGCTTGTGATAGGCAGATTAAAACGTTGAGTAGGCGTTATCTTAACGTCAAGGTACTGTTAATTTGTGGCCATAATATCCTTGTTAATGTCTAATTTGATTGGAGGTGGATGAAACGAATTTTTCCTACAGTCACCCGACAAAGTTGGCTTCCTTGTACTATTTATAGTACAGAAAGCTGCTAATTGGTGCATATTTATACTTTGCCATACGGTTTATACTTTGCTGTTCGGTTTATACTTTGCCGCACATCAGGATTCCAACGAAACAACACAAAACAGCGTGGTTCTATTATGCACGTAATCCGTGTACGCTTGGAAATAGGTTGGCAACACTTTAAGATAATAATACCATGAGCAGCTGATTGAATATTATAACTACGATTTAACCTGTCATTTCGTGTTTATAGTTTCGGTATTTCTGAACTTTCTGGACTTTTCTTTTCAACGTTTTTAAAACATTCCTACGATCTTAATAAACAAGAAAGTACCTTTAAAGCATTCATTTTAGGCGCGGAAACCACTTCAAATTACAAAAACATACGGAACTATATTCTCAAATCGCGGAGCACATTTCTTGCCGAGAAAAAATAGCGGAGTGATACGGACCGCGGGTACTACTTTCTCTAGGGCACCATTTGTGTTGCCAGCTGAACCTAAAAGCGTGTTGTATAGTGTTTGAAAGACTAATTATTTATATGCTTCATAGTAACTGTAGGAAAAATATAATGTGTAACACGAGTGAAAAAGGCCTTTGCTGCACTCGAGATCATTCCAAAATAGTTATTTGTGTAACTAGTGGTGAAAGTGGCACTTTGCTGCACACGAGAGCAATGTTTACGCACGAGCCGCAGGCGAGTGCGGAATGATCTCGAGTGCAGCAAAAGCCTTTTTCACTCGTGTTACACATTATATTTTTCCTACAGTCACTATAAAGCATATAAATAATTAGTCTTTCAAACACTATACAACACATTTTTAGGTTCAGCTCAGCTGGCAACACGGTGCTCTAGAGAAAGTAGTACGCGCGGTCCGTATCACTCCGCTATTTTTCCTAGGCAAGAAATGTGCTCCGCCCGCGTTTTGAGAATATAGTTCCGTATGTTTTTGTAATTTGAAGTGGTTTCCGCACCTAAAATAATTCTTTAAATGTATTTTCTTGTTTATTAAGATCGTAGGAATGTTTTAAAAACGTTTAAAAGAAAAGTCCAGAAAGTTCAGAAATACCGAAACTATAAACTCGAAATGACAGGTTAAATCGTAGTTATAATAGTCAATCAGCTGCTCATAGTATTATTATCTTTAAGTGTTGCCAACCTATTTCCAAGCGTACACGGATTACTTGCATAATAGAACCACGCTGTTTTGTGTTGTTTCGTTGGAATCCTGATGTGCGGCAAAGTATAAACCGTACGGCAAAGTATAAACCGTACGGAAAAGTATAAATATGCAGCAATTAGCAGCTTTCTGTACTATAAACAGTACAAGGAAGCCAACTTTGTCGGGTGACTGTAGGAAAATAACTATTTTGCCTTTACGACAAGAACCTGCAATATCGGTAATCGAAATTTGAATAGTACAAGACCTCTTTTGATCACATTGTAAAATCAAAATCATGTTTGATGTATTCTAAATACCTATATAATTATGTGACACATTGAAAATTCAACTATTACAAAATGTCATGTTTATATGTTTTTGCAATTATTAACATTATACTGCCTCAAGAACCTTTTTCAGGACACCGTGTACATCGCAAAACCAACGATGATCGTGGGAAACCAGAGGCACAGCAATCCTATTATCATACACTGAAACTTCACGATAAAAGAGATGAAGTGGGCTTATGTTATAAAACAACCCTTGAGAGCTCATCATTCACTGAATATTTACGGAAGAAGAGATTAAAAGTATCTAAATCCTATAACAGCCCCAATAGGCTCATCACCGACCACACTTCACGATCCCATCTCGTCACGACGACTGTCAGTTACAAAGTAATCTATTTGTTGGCCAGTGTTAATGTGACAGTTATATCAGGGTCTAATTAACCGGAACTACAAACCGGTTTCCGCCACTGCCTCGGGAATAATCGTCTTCATAACTCCGACACCTCTGCCACCTTGATTGGTCGTCAATGTCGCTATTGCTATCAAGCAGGCTGTTCTCCGGATGAGAGGCCTTCCTAATAACGTAGCCTGTTATTAGTCTTGTTTGTGTGTTTACTAGCACTTTTTCCCTCTATTATCTTTAAACACATCTCTTAATTTCGTATTGAGAAGCTCTTTTGATACTTTATAAATGTGGGGAGTTGATGAGGAAGAGTAACGATCGTTATTTTGATGTAGTTCACAGAATTGTATACAATATTAACTATTTTATGGAATCGCGTATTCTGATTTTGAACTAAATATGCTTAGCATGCCTTGTAGCAACTTTATCAGTGACTGTTTGAATTACAAAGCAATAGGTTTTATTCGTTATAGTTATGGATATGATCTAAAAATGCAATACTTGATGGACTATATTTACATACATTCACTAACATTGAACATAGCCTATAGGCGAAGAATACTGAAGTTTAAACTTATTCACAACCACCCTCCAGCGGTGTTTGTGTTTTGACTACGGTCTGGAAAAAAGACATAACCAAATGTGATAACCTTGTCATATCCTTTCTGTATATTTTGCCCTTTTATACAACAGAAACCGCCCATTTGCCCACCATGGAAAGCTGATAAATTCTACGAATTGCTGTATGCTTTTATCTTAAAATCCTTCACAGCTCTGCCCACAGGTGCGGGAAAACTGTGGGTGCTCTTGTTGTAGATAGATGTGTTGTTTGTTTTGGTTTAAGCTCAGTATATGCTAAAATAGTTTAACCATCCCAAGCCATGATAAACCTACGATCATACAAACCTTCAACCTTAAATCATACAAATTCATTAAACTCATTACTTTATACAAGTCGCAAACACTGCGTAGAGTTAAAGATTAGTGTATAATGAGTGAGATCCCATGATAAAATAATATTTCAAACTAATTAATTTAATTAATCCTAATTAAAGCAATGCAAACGCCCAATCTACAAACTGGCAAAATAGCAATCCCCACGCATTACAGTGTTGAATAAAACATCGACCTCGAAATGTTTCCAGGTTCTAACTGCATGGAGCAATAAGTGTGCCATCTCGCTGTATTATGCAACACTGTTTCTCTTTGTCTCCTCATCAACACTAATTCTGATGGCGATTATTTCTAACGAGTGGGTATGATAGATTATCTTCCGCGGATATAAATCAGGTTACTTTTGCGCTATAACTGCACGCCTGTGCTGGGTGGACCCGAATGGAAAACCCACGAAGGTGTTAAGAAGTAAATAAAATTTAAATAACGATCAATTCCATGATATATGCGCGAGAGTTGATGAGGACGAGTTCATATTAAGGAGACCAAGTTAACGTGGGCTGCGCATAATTTTACTTGACAAGTTTGCAATCTGTTTATTTTGACAGTTTACCTGTGATTGTCTTGTTTAGTTTAACATGTGCCCGCCATTTTGAACTACCTAGTTACCGGTAATTTAATTACAACTGAGAAAAATTGATCTGGTTACAAAATATTTTTAACTAATATAGCGTCGCCCACATTTTGCAACGGTGTACTGAACCTTAAATTATCAAACTGATTTTTTATAATAATAAAAATGATAAATTATAAAAATGATCTGCTATAAAAAACCGGTAGCCTAGTTGGTATACAATTTTTCATATCCCTGAGATCACCGGCAACATTATAGAATAAATCACCTTATCGCAGTTTCATAAAACATTTGTTTAGGCCTATATACTTTGTGGAAATTACGTGCATAACGGTTAGCATTATTTGAGTGTGGGAACATAGTAAAATTTACACATGACAAAGTTCTTGTTTGCATGGAAACTAATCAATAACATTCTCAAAAGCTTCAAGTGGTAGTCTTCAAACCCAATGGACAGAGTCTTCAGGGAGTAAAAGACAAAATTTGCTAAGTATATTTATTGAACAATCGGCATTTTGAACAAATATACTAAAAGACATAGGCTGCATTTGTTCAAAATCTTCACTAATAATTTACGTTTTCACATGACAAATAAGCAATTAACTATTAAAAACTATAATGGACAATGTTTATTCTATGATACAACGTAACCCTCGTCTTTACGTTACGTGGCGTCATCGTGACGTCACAGTGTGTGACAATCCCTTTCAATGCATTTCGTTCCCTCAAAGTAGCCATTTTCATGGGATTTTCCAGGCTAGAGCATGTGAAGGTGGGGGGCATAGAAAATCCACGTTTTCGGACGAACAAGACGTATGACCAGTGAGCCAGGCCCAGTAGTCGGTGGGACGAGATTATGAGTAATGACGTTATATGCAACGTCGGTCGCGTTACAATGGCCATCACAGTTGTTCAGTGTTGTACACATCCCTTGGCCACCCATCTGGACAGATTTGTTTGCTCTGTGACTGCATCCATCAACTTCTCGTCATTTTAACTCCCCTTTCCCCCTCCCGCCTACACACACTATCAACACCAGACATTTACATAATTTATCACTCCACGCTGCGAATTAATCTCTGAGTCAAATTTCGCTTTCTTTGTAGACTCTCGTGATGTAACTTGGTTGGAGTTAAAACGACCATTGAGTGGACAGCAATGAAATTTGTTTAGCATTTGAATTTAGTTTTGGGTAGCACATGGGTTACAGTATTTCTCAGTTGCCAATCAGAGGTGGTTATTTCGATCCTGATAAAAGTACTCGTTTTTTATGTTTACGAAATGAAAGTATTATACTCGATAAGTAAAAAAATAAAATATCAAAACATTCATTGAGAAGAAATCATAACGAATATTACAATAATAAGTCAATGTTTGACTAAATAAAATAGAATATTTCGTACTTAGGGCCGAAAATGAGGTTTTGCCGGCTCGAGATAGTTTTTAAGTTCGAGACTAAGTCGAGAACTTCGATCGAGAGTTGCAAAACCATTTCGGTCCGTGGTACGAACGCTGTTTTCACCACACTATACCCTATTACCACTATTCACCACAATAATAATGCACACTGATAGTCAACACAATTACAACTTCAAGGTTATGTGGAGAAAAAATCTGAGGAATCAGAAAAAAAATATAATAAATAGTTGCTAGGCTGCGGTGACAATAAAACCGTCCTATTGCAATGCTATGGATACTGATTGTGTATTTAATTTGCATTTTTGTTTTAAGAAAGTAATTGGGCAGCTGATTTTGCGGCCCTAGGGATGTAAAAACCTGCTCGGTCCCCAAATGACAATGACAGCTGGCATGGCCAGCAAAACGTAACTTTCAGCCTCTAATTAACGTATGTAAAACAGCTAATAACATCATAGTGTGGTGAAAAAACCTTTTTAGTCATTAGGCTCTCAATAACTCAATCCCCAAAACAAAAAGAAACGAAACCTTCAAACCATTGACTAATCACCGCTCTAAACATGCCCAAGCCACACCGATCCACGTAATATTAAGTGCAGTAAACGTCCAACCCAAATAAACCCCACCCGGCAATCACAGATGAAAAAGTTGTCAAAAACCCTCAATGATGATAGTGAATAGCGGCGAGGTGTGCAATTAGAGTCGAGTTTGATAATGGTTGACCCAAGAGAACAATAGTGGCATGAATGGACGTGGCGTCGTGTTGAATGGCCAGTGACACGAGTCTCGCCCCGTGGCCAATGCGTGATTGCGGCGACAACCCTTTGTCTCCACGTGATTGTTTGTACAACTGCACAGGAATGTGTCCCGGTTCTACCTCCAGGCACGATATCGTCCATCGACCGGGATAAGAAACACTGGATCGAGAACAAATCGAAAATAAATTTCCAAAACCTCGAAAACGTTTGACAAAATTTTGACCTTTACGTGTTATTGACTTGTCACCAAAACTAAAATTGATACCAAATATTAGGATAGGAAAACAAATGGCTGTGACTTTTCAGATCGCCAGTTTGGTTTAATTCAAATTTGGCGTATGCTGTACAACTTAAATCAGCAATTTACCACACTTAATTTTGGAGTACATTCAACTCAAGTACGTTTGTTTTTTATGAACCTGGATCATCGAGAGATTGAGTTGGGTTGTCTGAAAGATGTGTTGCTGTAACGCATTCGAAACGGCGACTACTATCCTTGCCAATTGAACGATAGTCTGGTTTGACCGTGGAAGCTTACGGTTCAAGATTTCGTTCCTTTTTATCCTAGAGCGGGCTATAACTTTAACATGGGAACGGAGTGTCTACTTCTTTCAATAGTCAAAGTCATTAGATACCTGTGTAAACATCCAATTTTTATTATTCAAATATACCAACGTTAATTAGGGCCTCAGAAGGTGAACTACAGTGTACTACCAACATTTTTATTCCTCTCTTAGTTTGTGGTACTGTACTGTGATAGTCCATGACATAATATGATATAAAATACCATTACCTACAATTAGTTGACTTTTGGCTCGGCTTGGTTAAAAAGGTTAGTATATTCAACAGATATCAGTAATTAATGACAGAACACTCTGTCATAGGTTCAGTTAAACTACCCCCATTTACTCTACAATTTTAACAAGAGAATGGGATGCATAGTGGCATCCACAGACAAATTCGAGGATAGTTTTTCTACTTTACAGTAGTATATAGTGAAAGATTGGTGGTTTAAGAACCAACCATGGTTAATCTTTGACAGCCATTACGCTCTTAATTAGACGTGATCCACGAACGTCCAGGTGGTATTTAACTCCGAGCCGAGTACACGTTCGTATAGATTTTATAAGTAGGTTGCACAGCCATAATTATAATCTCAGATCTAAACTGTTGGCGCCCCATCGGGTAAGCTGAGTTTGGGAAACTGCGAGTGTATAGTGGGCTGTCGTGCTCGAGGGGCGTACCGATCCTATCACCACTCAATCCAACGAGTCACGCTCTCGTCCAGGCTTCATTCAATTATTTAAATAAACATAATAAATTAATACGGCCTTTATCGGATATACGAGCGCTCATGTTGGAAACGGGCGAGATGGCATCGCGTTTCAATTTGTTGCGAAAGTAGAGCGTCGGTGGAGTGTGTAGTTGGAGGTTAGGAGGGTCGAGGTGTAGAAGAGACTGGAGTTGAAGGAATTCATTGACAAAAGTTAGACTTTGACGTTGGAGTGGAGACTGACTGATCTAGAGTTCTGTGTGGTGGCTTACTCTTCAAGAGGAATGACAGAAGAAATAAGTTGACTAAAGTTAGACCTTGGCGTTGGAGTGGAGACTGATCTAGAGTTATGTCTTGTGGCTTACTCTTCAACAGGAATGACAGAAGAAATTAGTTTACAAAAGTTAGACCTTGACGTTGGAGTGGAGACTGACTGATCTAAGAGTTCTGTCTTGTGGCTTACTACTCTTCAACAGGAATTACAGAAGGAATTAGTTGACAAAAGTTAAACCTTGACGTTGGAGAGGAGAGTGACTGATCTAGAGATCTGTCTTTTGGTTTACTCTTCAACAGGATTGACAGAAGAAATTAGTTGACAAAAGTTAGACCTTGACGTTGAAGTGGAGACTGACTGATCTAGAGATCTGTCTTTTGGCTTACTCTTCAACAGGAATGACAGAAGGAATTAGTTGACAAAAGTTATACCTTGACGTTGGAGTGGAGACCGACTGATCTCTGTCTTGTGGCTTACTCTTCAACAGGAATGACAGAAGAAATTAGTTGACAAAAATTAGACATTGACGTTGGAGTGGAGACTGGCTGATCTAGAGATCTGTCTTGTGGCTTACTCTTCAACAGGAATGATAGAAGGAATTAGTTGACAAAAGTTAGACCTTGGCGTTGGTGTGGCGACTGATCTAGTGTTATGTCTTGTGGCTTACTCTTCAACAGGAATGACAGAAGGAATTAGTTGACAAAAGTTAGACCTTGACGTTGGAGTGGAGACTGACTGGTCTAGAGACCTGTCTTTTGGTTTACTCTTCAACAGGAATGACAGAAGAAATTAGTTGACAAAAGTTAGACCTTGACGTTGGTGTGGAGACTGACTGATCTAGAGTTCTGTCTTGTGGCTTACTCTTCAACTGGAATGGCAGAAGGAGTTAGTTGACAAAAGTTAGACCTTGACGTTGGAGTGGAGACTGATTGATCTAGAGTTCTGTTTTGTGGCTTACTCTTCAACAGGAATGACAGAAGGAATTAGTTGACAAAAGTTATACCTTGACGTTGGAGTGGAGACTGACTGGTCTAGAGATCTGTCTTGTGACTAACTCTTCAAATCAGTAATTGACAGCAGCGCAATGAATCGAAGGTCCAATTCCATATTGTTTATTTACATTCTGAAATTGGCTCAACTTTAAAACAGGAATGACAGATTGATGTTTAAGCCATCTCAAAACATCAATCGTTGATTTCAAATCACAATTTGAAAAAAAATCTCAATATCCAAGCGTCTTCACACTGAACAATTAATCTGTTTCAACGTTTTCAGCCGTTGTCGTATTATCATAGATCATACTCTTTTAGTCAATGGTATTATATCATGTAGTTTCATGACATCTCGTATCCTGAATACTTGTCAATGTTTCAAACCAGATGACAAGTCAATACAAATAGTTACACGAGCGGCGAGCGGTCTAAGTGAAAGTCTTAAGTTGCGGCATTGGTTGCAGTAGCAGCAACATGGAAACAGCAACCTTTGTAGTCAATAAAGTAACAGGTTAACGCTCCATCGGTAGAGGGAACAGGCCGGGCCACTCAGCAAAGCATTCTTGGGCTTATCACCCGCATATAAACAGTGATGCAGGTTGAATGTACATGGTGCAGAGGCGATTTATATGAGCATCATAGTTCAAAGTTATCAAGCAGATTTAAAACTAGTAGAGGTCTTGCCTTAGCCATTGAAACCCAAGTACGTAGGTATCTCCGTCAACAAGGACTCTGCTTCACCATGTGGTTGAATCATGTGTTCTTGTTTACACTTTGTAGAACTGATGGGACGTTGGATGAGTTGCAGATAGTTCAGTGGTTGTAATTCAGGAGCTTTGGAATTTTTGGTTTACTTAATAATGTACCAGAATCTCTCTCTTCACACTTGACAAAGTTTTATCTAGTAAACGAGTCACAATTCTATTAACACCAAGCTATAAAATCTGCGAACAATTTGTCTAGTAAAAAATAAAATACGCATCTTGTATCGTTCAATAATATGCAATAAAATGTCCGTCTTTTATGCATTAAAATCCCCATAAATCTGACCGCAGTAAAAGGTTTCCGTTTTTCCTAGATCTTAAAATTTCTTGATTTTAAAACGTTGCCTTTCATAAAGTTACCAATACAAGCTTATGAGAATTATTTAATTTATTGATTTCCATGGAATCAGACGGATAATTATTGTAGTTTTTTAATTTATTTTGAGAAGCTCAACGTTTTCCACTTTATGTAAAACTATTGATTTTGAATAGGTAGAGGAAAAGAATTCACAAATAGAATTAGAATTTTTTTTTATCTGAAGCATAGATAAAACCATAGACTAACCATATAAAACATACTTCCTTAGAAGATTTATCATCCTTATGGATCAGCTGAAGACAATTTTATTGTTAGTTCCACCCGGTGCTCTGTAGGGGACGTGTTTAGTTTACAATTTGTTTCTTGTTATTTCAGACATTTAAAACCTCGTTTAATCAAATAAAACTATCCAAACCAAAACAATAACTAGTACCCTAGTTATATCCAAACAGTAAAGCACAAATCATTAAATTAACCCTGAGATAATAAAAACATAATTTCGTCGACACTAGCGATCAGTGTCACCAACATGAACTACACATAAAAAGTAGCTTCAAAATTTGCATTAGGAAGAGAAGTCTTCTGTTGGTTAGCATATGTCTGAAGTCTGTTTCGATAGGTGGGCTACTGTCAACGGGTTAGTATTATTTTACGGTATATTTTTAATTGAGCTTATATATTTGTGCTTTAATCTTGGAATTACAATACCAGCGTAGAAGCAATAGTTTACTACATATTATTGTATGGTCGCCATTTCATTGAAAAGTATTAAGGTATTTAATCCCCATAAAATATTTTTAAAATGTATTAGTTTTAGTTAAGAGAAAACGGCATTAATCAACAACGCGTCCTCTACATTAAGAAGAAAGAACCAAACTTGAAATTCTCAGCTAACGCATGAAGAATATTATATCAATAAAAAAGTTTTATATTTTAACATAAAGGCACTTACCTTTTTGTACAATGTACATGTAGGCTCAAAGATAGTTGCTAAACACGGTCAATTGAAACCTTTAGACATTCCTTCCCCATGTTAAATTTGTAGCCAGCTTTTTTATAAAAATCGTCTTAGTTGATGTGAGCCACCTACAGATTGCGCTGATCTAAATTACTAAATTCTGCCGAATACACAATCTTTTTAAACAAGTCAAACTTAGTGAATGACTTATGCTGAGTTTTAGCAACTGTAGTGACCCATCAACCTGGTCAGAAACAAAAAATAAGTTATAAAATATAACTTTAGACACCATTGCAAATACTTCATTTTGACAAATTCATTCAGTAAATCACAATTTAAACATTAACAGCTGTTTCATTAAAAAGTAGTGTAAAATTATGCATATGGTCGTAATGTAAACAAATCTGCTGAGGGAACTTAAAAGGCCTCTGGGGCAGAGCTCTAAGGAAATTTACCTCGTTTATCTTTTCATGGCTCATCTACAGACCAAAACCTTTCTTTAGCGACCAATACCAAGTTTCTACGCCCAGCCATTCTCTCAAATTAGCTGTGACAAAAACCACGTTTTCCTCCATAAGAATAACATGGGATGGGAGTTTAAAGGCCACTGGGGCAGAGCCCCAAGGGAATTCACCATGTATCTCTTTTGATGGCTCATCTACAGACCAAGACCTTTCTTTAGACACCTCTACCGAGTTTCTACGCCCAGTGGTTCTCTCAAATTAGCTGTCACAAAGAAAACCAGTTTCAAATTAATATATAGATAATCATAAGGTTAACATGGGGAAATTCAGAGCCACAGGGGCGGAGCCCAAAAGGATTTTTGAGATAAGAATATGCCTATATGTTAATCGGGAATGTGAGCTATCATCATGCCAAATTTCAGCCCAATCCGACCAGTATTTTTCGTGTTTACTTGTCACAAACATACATACATCCATACATCAAAACTTTCTCATTTATAATATTAGTAGGATTAAAATCAGGTGTGATTATTTGTTTGTATTACTAATAAATTCTGTTTTGTTTATTTCAGCCAATCAATAGTTTTATTAATGAAGTTTGGCTAAATTAAATTAGATTGACTAATGAAGTCAACGGGGCTAAGCCACGGGTAACATCTAGTCATAAACTAATATTTAATATTCATAACTTTGCATTACACCTTTTACGGAATAATACTTGAAGGTTAATAATTGCGTCATACATTACCATATTTATAAAACGAATAGTTAATTTGCTCGTCCCTTGATTAACCAGGTAAACGTCGCATATCGCACATTACCGCGAGCTAACCCACTCTTTTATACGTTGTAATTATCGATTTAGCGATGCAAACTCGCAGGGATATGCAGATTCAAATTAAACCCATGATTTAGTGTCATTTCGCGACCAAGGTCGTCGAACCATCAATTACTGCCCAGCATGTGACTTCCTGACCGGCGTACTCAACTATGTACTTTGTCTAAATAAATACCTACTGTCTGGTCATTGTACTTACAATAATAATGTAAACTGGAACAAAATGTATATGTGTGGCCATGCTGATCATATCAAACATGTTAGACTCAAGCCCCATCGTTCAGTACTTTACTAATTACCAAAGAAGAAATTACGAAAGAAAACTAGCTGTTATGAATTTAGTCAAACGTTTTCTAGTTAAACAAGGAATTATCTGCAATTATCTTATGTATTAAAAAACTTGCAAAACTTATGACAACTAGCCTGTCCATACTAGTGCACCGAATTACGTGCGGTTGGTACTAAATGGAAGATATGTTCCTGTAGATGTGAATAATCTCTTTATAATAAAAAATATGCAAAAAATAGGTAGGCCACAAGAAAAACGAATTTGAAATTAAAAAAAAAATAACATAGGGCTTATGGGTTGCCAAAACAAAAATAAAGTGAACATACCAGTAAAACTCCAAAGACCAAAAGATTAAATAGAGTGCCAATAGCAATCATATATGTCTAGAATCGTATATGTAGAATCTATTGAATTAGATTTTTTGTAAGTATTTTAAAGTAAAATGACGTATCTCTCTTGTTGTCAACAATATGTTTTATTAAAGTGCATGTCATAAACTGACTCAGAATAAGAAAAATTGAACATTTGTAATTTAATTTATTGTTTCTTTTTTTAAGTGGACATCGCCGTCAAGTTTTGTCAAGTTGGCCAGGGCAAACCGCTGTTATATTATGATAAAAGGTTTTTGATTTGTATTTTTAATCTATAAATTCAAGTGGTTTTTTATTACATGGTTACATATGTAAGAAGCTTACACCTAAGGACCGCACTGCACTTTAAGGAGAAGATGACTGAAGGATCCACGACGTTTTTCTTAAACATGATTTTAGCACATGTTATTAAAACTGTCAATATTATATGTTTGGTGGGGGTGGGAGAGACTATTGCAGGAGAGAGAGAGGGGGGAGAGAAGGAGGGAGAGAGAGCGTGTGGGAGTGATACTATCTGTGTGTTTAGCCAGATTATAGGTTTGCTGGGAATCTATTATCCCCGACCACACCCGACAGTCCTCTATAATTTCCCATCTATAAAATTGTTCAATGTTTTAATATCACTTCCTTCTTCAAATAATTTCAATCATGCGTCCCTCATTAGAGTATAAGTTGTTGGTGGGATCTCGTCCCTATAGGTGTTGATGGACTCGCCTCTCTAGGAATAAAAATGCGACTCAAAAGGCGTTGAAACAATAATTAATGGACATATTGCTAATGAGTAGATACTTTTAATGTAAAGTTGTGTTTTAATGTAAAGCTAAATTTAAAGATATAAATAAATGGGGCTATTTTATTAGTTTGAATCAACATGTGTCAATATGGTCATCACCCATTTTTGGACAGTATTAGTAAATATGCTCTTAACCCCTAAATATCTCTTAATATAACCCCATACATGCATACTGGGTAGAGAATGGAAAAATACATGATGTCACTATAGGACAAGAATACCCGATCTATCTTTGATCATTGTTTGAGACGGAATTCCAATATTGTAGTCCTTGTGTTTATACCTATTTCATCTCGACGAATTTAAGGAACAGATCATAATCGTGAGAGGTTAATCTGTTATTTTAAAGTACATGTTATTCCTAATTAAACTGGACAATAATGCATATTGGTAATATTATTTCCTTTGCCAGTTTTTTTTACCCATTACATCGCCTTACCTTTTGTTTATTTTAACTTGGGTGTAAGAATCATTTTAGTCAGATTAAGTTGTATGTTCAGTATAATGCTTCTAAGCGGGAATTCAAAGTAGCTTAAGTAGAGCTCAAGACCAAAGTTGTATGGGTACTCGACTTAATGTTAAATGTGGGGTCAAAGGTAAGGTAACAGAACTAAGGAATTTTCTGTATGCCTACAGGAGGTCACCAAGGCGCCAGAAGTGACCGACGAACCATGACGAGGATGGGATGTCTCGGCTCAGAGACTATGGCGGAAGTGACGTTAGAATATGAACTTGGGAAGTCTTCATCATCTATAGCCTACTTGAACACCAATCACAAATCAACGGAGCATGAATGGCTGGAATGTTTAGGACATGCAACACTCAAAAATAATTGCTGTCATTCACAAACTAAACTCAAACTCAAACTCAAATATCTTTTTTTTCAGTCATTACAAACTGCATAATAGCGTCAACAAAATTTATCTTACAAATAAAAACAATATTTCTTATGGATAAAATGGAAAAACTAAAGATAATTGTTTTCTTAAAAACTCTCCAACACTGTAACAACAGCGTGACAAAAGAAGACTCTTAACCCTTTTGCCAAATTTGTCCACACTATTTTCCATCTTCAGGGGAGTGGGCAGTGCATTGAACAGTTGAATGACATTGTAAAATAAATTATAAAAAAGCTGTTTTGTGCTTTGGAATGTCCAAATTGGACCGGCTTCTCAAATCATATGAGACAGGGTGAGACTGATTTTGAAAAAGGTTGATATTTTCTTAGCAAATAGGAGACGGTTCATGATATGGATGGACAGAAAAGTAAGAATCTTTTAGTTAGCAAAAAGTGTTTTACATGAAAATCTACGTCGCTTCTTAAAAACTGTCCTGATGGCTTTCTTTTGTAGTTTATTTTATTTTATTTATTTCCAACGGCAGCAGCCAAATTACAAAGACAAGCATAGATGGTAGAATACAGCGGAAAATTAAAATTAATACAATCAGATGAACGCCTAGGAACTTAGTTTCTGAACAGGACGGAATGAAATGATTGTTGTCTATGGAAATTGCCGGGGTGCTGTGTTTTCTTTATTTCTGATATGAAATTCGATCATTTGAGTTTTGGCACTGTTTACAAACAAGTTGTCAGCTAAACCAATGTAATATTGAGCTGATCTGGCCAATTGCATTGAGACAACGACAATGAGGTGTCATCAACAAAAAACAACATACCTTACCCTCAGACTCAGACTTAGGCACACAACATGGCAGGTCATTAATAAGGAAATGCATCACCCAAACACATTTGCCGAACATGTATGAATTTAACCAAGAATATGCATCAATGAAATTTACTTAATAACTAACATTGACTATGTAACTAACCGAGCATGAACTCTGAGTTAAGGAGTACATTAATCTCCAATGTATGCACATTCTACACACTTGCAGTTTAAAACAATCGTGCATGATAGCATTTCAAACACACAAGCTCTAGTCATTCTTGGATGCAAGAACTGGAATTTCACACAGTTAATTACACTTGTTCACCAATCTAAAATGCATACTCAAAATACATTATAGTTTCAGCATATATCAGTGGACACATACAAGAGCTGTTATTTGTGGTTCTCAACAAGTTAGAAGCCCCTATCTACAGCACGTGCTGCTGTAATTATTGCGGAATATTCTATCCAAACAACCACTTCTTGTGTCACCGTTTTTATAAGACTGAATTATAAATGCACGATCGACAAATTGAGTTAATTCGTTATAACCGCGCTTCGTGGTCCGCCCCTCGCCGTCATTTCTCGCTTGAGTGAGCGAGTTGAGTGGTCGGATGGACGGTGGACATCGGTGTGTCAACCTCAGCGTGTCAACCGTCAACCGAGCCTTCAAACCGAGGTTGACGTAGATGAACCTAGCTGATGTCATGACTGAGGTTGACGGAACCTCAGACTTACACTCTGACTGAGAGAGTAAAGTGGTCGGATGGACGGTGGACATCGGTGTGTCAACCGTCAACCGAGCCTTCAAACCGAGGTTGACGTAGATGAACCTTGGTGACGTCATGACTGAGGTTGACGGAACCTCAGACTTACACTCTGACTGAGAGAGTAAAGTGGTCGGATGGACGGTGGACATCGGTGTGTCAACCGTCAACCGAGCCTTCAAACCGAGGTTGACGTAGATGAACCTTGGTGACGTCATGACTGAGGTTGACGGAACCTCAGACTTACACTCTGACTGAGAGAGTAAAGTGGTCGGATGGACGGTGGACATCGGTGTGTCAACCGTCAACCGAGCCTTCAAACCGAGGTTGACGTAGATGAACCTTGGTGACGTCATGACTGAGGTTGACGGAACCTCAGACTTACACTCTGACTGAGAGAGTAAAGTGGTCGGATGGACGGTGGACATCGGTGTGTCAACCGTCAACCGAGCCTTCAAACCGAGGTTGACGTAGATGAACCTTGGTGACGTCATGACTGAGGTTGACGGAACCTCAGACTTACACTCTGACTGAGAGAGTAAAGTGGTCGGATGGACGGTGGACATCGGTGTGTCAACCTCAGCGTGTCAACCGTCAACCGAGCCTTCAAACCGAGGTTGGCGTAGATGAACCTAGATGACGTCATGACCGAGGTTGACGGAAGTGAGTTACACTGACCGAGGGAGTATAGTGGTCGGATGGGGTGGACATCGGTGTGTCAACCTCAGCGTGTCAACCGTCAACTGAGCCTTCAAAGCCGAGGTTGACGTAGATGAACTTAGGTGACGTCATGACCGAGGTTGATGGAAGTGACTTACACTCTGACTGAGGGAGTAAAGTGGTCGGATGGACGGTGGACATCGGTGTGTCAACCTCAGCGTGTCAACCGTCAACCGAGCCTTCAAACCGAGGTTGACGTAGATGAACTTAGGTGACGTCATGACCGAGGTTGATGGAAGTGACTTACACTCTGACTGAGGGAGTAAAGTGGTCGGATGGACGGTGGACATCGGTGTGTCAACCTCAGCGTGTCAACCGTCAACCGAGCCTTCAAACCGAGGTTGACGTAGATGAACTTAGGTGACGTCATGACAGAGGTTGATGGAAGTGACTTACACTCTGACTGAGGGAGTAAAGTGGTCGGATGGACGGTGGACATCGGTGTGTCAACCTCAGCGTGTCAACCGTCAACCGAGCCTTCAAACCGAGGTTGACGTAGATGAACTTAGGTGACGTCATGACCGAGGTTGATGGAAGTGACTTACACTCTGACTGAGGGAGTAAAGTGGTCGGATGGACGGTGGACATCGGTGTGTCAACCTCAGCGTGTCAACCGTCAACCGAGCCTTCAAACCGAGGTTGACGTAGATGAACTTAGGTGACGTCATGACCGAGGTTGATGGAAGTGACTTACACTCTGACTGAGGGAGTAAAGTGGTCGGATGGACGGTGGACATCGGTGTGTCAACCTCAGCGTGTCAACCGTCAACCGAGCCTTCAAACCGAGGTTGACGTAGATGAACTTAGGTGACGTCATGACCGAGGTTGATGGAAGTGACTTACACTCTGACTGAGGGAGTAAAGTGGTCGGATGGACGGTGGACATCGGTGTGTCAACCTCAGCGTGTCAACCGTCAACCGAGCCTTCAAACCGAGGTTGACGTAGATGAACTTAGGTGACGTCATGACTGAGGTTGACCGAAGTTACTTAACACTGACTGGGGGAGTAAAGTGGTCGGACGTACGGACGTTGAAAAGTATATGAAATTCTCCCATTAGAAATAACACATACATTTGAATCGCCTGAGACTTTGCACATACATTCCACCCACATGGCTCTACGCTAAAGTCAATTAATTTGAGTGCATTAAATGCAGAGCCATGTTGTAGTTTTAATTGACTGAAAGTAAAAAGTTTGTCACCTTGATAATATTGATGACGTAAGTCTATAAAAGGCTTTAAGTAGAAACGTCTGTTGTACATCATTAGATTACTTTTTGTGTTTAATTAAGATACCAGATCCATCCTTTTGTTATATAGTTTTGTTTTTATGTTACGTTAGCTCTTTCACAGTTTATTATATTGTTATCATTGCCATAGTCTATTATTGTTATGTTTAGTAAATTTATTAATGTTAATTATCCACAATGTTGTCATTTTGATGGCTACTGATTGTTATTGATGTAAATATTCACACTTATTGTTATTGTAGTTAATTATTTACACTGTTTCTTTTTATTGTTATTGATGTTTACTATTCACAATTTTTCTTGTTATTGTTATTGATGTTAATTATTTACACTGTTTCTTGTTATTGTTACTTTTTTCACAATGTTGTAACTGTTGCAATTCACTCAAACTGTCCACCACCACCACCAAACTTCTTACTTACTCCTTTATTGATGTTTTCTATTGTATTATCTTGTCTGTTGTATTATATTGTATTATCTTGTTGTATGTAAATCTTGATGTATTATTTTGTAAAATGGCGATTACCGTCGGAATGAATAAATGAAATGAAATGAAATAAATACCATTTTAAGGTTCCGTAGTTTTTTATAGAAGTTTTCATTTTATAGTGTTTTCATTTCCAAAACTGTGTGATTTTCAAAGAACAATAAAAGTGCTTGATATTAATCAGTTTTAACTTACTGAAAGATCTAATGCATATTATTTTTGGAATTATTGTAATTTAAAATTTATTTGGGATATACCCATTCGAAAAACACATTTTAAACCAGTCGCACTAAAATTTGTGGATTATAAATTCCCTACTTTTCTCAATGTTGTCTTAATTGTTATTCTAATAAAGAAACTTTCTAAAATAATAACTTTAAATAGCATATTTCATAACTAATTTAAGATTTTCTCATCGTCAGGAGCTTATCGGAAAATTAGAGAGGGTCGAAGTATTACAAGTCGTTGCGATGATCTGTTTTATCTTTTCGCCAACTGCCTATCTTCTTTAGGCCAACTGTTTCACGAAACCAGAGTTGTAGATTTTGTCCACCCTTGTTAGTTATCTCAACGAATTTTTTACTTATTGTTTTGTTGCTATTAACAACAGTAATAGCCATTACGGAGGTATTCTTCTATCTCGTCTTGTGAAGACACATATTGATACGCCAACAAAACAGAGTTGTACAGCTTGTATTCAATTATACAGAAAAAACATGTTTACTATTTTACAATTATTCCCAATATCGTCAAAAGAGTAGTTTATCATCGTACAATCTACAATATAACGCGATCAAAATATGAATCGATTTGAATAAGGGTAGTATATTTATCACTAGAAACGATTTTCTTTGTATGAATCATCAAATGTTATGGGAACAATTATCCAATAGATGCCCTTGACTGATGATTAGTTATATCCGAGGGATGAAAACACGACTTTTTCCCTACAATATATTTTACAATATATTATAATAAAAACAGTATTTTTTTTATTCGTTATATTTGAATAATCTGAAAACGTAGTACAATAAATATATGAATTACATTTCCATTCAATTCCTATAATGTTTAGAATAATATTAGCTTTAAGGCTCAGGCTGACTCATCGTCAAAAATCTGCCTTTAGCTGCAGAACAATTATTATCTTCATATTTGATGCACAACGAATGTTCAACAGAGTAGACGAATGGTAATGAGGCAGACCTAAGCTTTGACACTTTGAAACGAATATAAACAGTAACATAATCATTTATTTTCAGTCGTTTTCGCTTTGATGACAAAAATATAATCGTCATCCAATCAACCTTCCGTAATTTAACCACGCGACCTGTAACTTAGACGGGTGTTTCTTTACCCAGGTAAACACAAAATGCATAGTTTATCGTGTCCGACCCCAAGTTAATTACTCCTATCGCAGCTGGAGGGGGGGGGGGGAGCTAGTTGACCTCACAACAGGTGTCCGTCAGCTGTTTTAAATTACAAATTCACTTGTACTTCCGGTGACGTAAAGCATTTAGTAGCGGCAATGAATACACTTGGTAGCGGTTTCCGACCGAGTTGCACCAACTTCTATGTCTTGAGGCGAACACGTAAAGTTGACATTGGTCAGTTGAATTCAACGGTTCCTATATTCCTTTTTCTTATTTATAATTATTTAATACAAAATATGTTTAATTGTTTAACACAAACAGTTTTTTTAGGCAGCATAATATTAATTGATAGCCTTAATTCATTGGGTCGTACCAAAACGAGTTCAAGTTGGATTATCATCTAGTACTTGGTCTGTTAAACTGTAGGCTAAACTTTTTGACGCTCGATAGATTTTTCCTGAATTATAATAAATCTACTATATTATAGCTATGGTAAATATTCACATAGGATCCCATTACCTGACACGGTCGGAGGTTTTGGTTCAAAACTTACGACGTTCCTAAAGAGCTCTTGGGTCAATAGACTGACCTGAAATTCCAAAAATACTCAAATAACTTTGAATTTCTTGTAATTACTGGATGTTAAATATTAAAAAAAGAGTTGTTCTTGAGTGAAAAAAATATCCAATGGCTCTAATCAATAAGCATAGGACTAAAGCAGATCTGAAGATGATTTCTTCTGGACGCAAATGCATTTGACAATGTCACAGTTCAACAACAGGTAGGCGTTTAACAGTAGAAAGACATAGAAAAGAACTATTACCTCACTAAAAATGACATTAGTGGAAGTGTGTCCTGTTTTAAACCATCCGAAATATGGCAGTCCTACCATGATTCTACAAGCGAACCTACTCAATGCTATAACTATCGCAAACGGTAATCTCCAGGTAGAAAATAATAAAAATCTTGACAACATTTTTCACATTCAAGGTCTGATGATCAAATCTTTATTCATCTTTCTTCAGAAACTCTTCCTATCATTTTATACTTTTCACAAGGTATAGTTTGGCAGGTTGTTCACTGCAACTATTCAAGATCCGTTCGATTCTCCAGTTGCAAACTTCCTGTGAGAGGGCCTGGGAGAGCGCTTGGCGTGTCAAGCCATTAGAAGGGTCAGTTGAGCAGACAGAACGTTCGAAGACCGGATCTTGCGAGAACGGAAGACTTGGGCAACGCCACACTGTGAAGATGGTATCGTCCGAACAATTACAGAATACATGGTGTCTGCTGTAAGATGGCCTCTGCAATGCTCTGATTATAGGTGGGGTCGCGAGGTGATGCATGGTGACTCTAACACTTGTCATTAGGTCTGGGAACATCGCACAATGGCGTCATATCGCGATGATAAGTGGAGGAAACCCGGGAAAAGTACGGAGTACAAACGGACAACGTGGAAGTTGTAACAAGTGTCTACTGTACGTAGAGCTAAACCCGCTGGTAATGTGTCCAGAATGAAGGATTAAACATTCGACACCATCAAGCTCTAGATACAAATAGGCTAGATAAAACATACATATTGCTTAAAGGTACAAACTCCACTCTGCAACAAAAATTCTCTTTGAAAACAAAAAGTTGATAGTCTTATCCATTTAGTTAAAGTACCTGGGGACCGAGCTTTGCTCGGGGATCACTATACTCTGAGAGTATTTTTTGGTCAATGTAAATCTATCCCAAAAATGTTATTTTGTGGTCTATCTTTTCTTGACATCTATTTAACTTCTATTAAACTAATAATATCATACTGTAGTTTACTGAAATGATGAGAAAGAAGAGGTTTTAACAATTTGTTTGGTTCTCCTAAACGGCCCAAACTATAGAAAATACCCAGTATTTTTCACGCTGAATTCGAACAGCTATCAGCAGTAAGAAAATCTTCTCACCTTCCTTCCTTTGAAGTATTAGTCACTGCAAGAACTTGGGCTAGCTCCAAGACTACAACCGAAACCTTTAATTTAGCCTACACATATTTTTTTAAATTTAATAAGTTGCAATTTTCCGGAAACTCATAACGAATGCCATGGTGTTTCATTTTTAAATGCTAGTTTCATCTTAGGCAATTCTTCTTAACTTAAACAAAGTACGCTAGGTTATTCTGTTTAGTTCATATACAAGCCCAGATTGTTATGGTCTTAAATAAGTGCCTTCTGCAATATGTTAGGACGACACTATCGGAAATTGAAAGGACATAAGCTCAAATATTTCCTTAGGTAGTCGGAAAAGAATAAACTTAAATTTTTGGATCCTAATTCGTTGGGGAAAAAATAAATTGTGAGTAATACAATTTATCGAATCAGTGGCCGAATGCAAAATTTAAATTTGTTTTTGTTGTGGGATCTTATTTTCCTTGATTACGGTATAAATATCTCATAATTCATAGTAGGTTTTGTAAATCTAAGGTTTTATTCTTTGATTCAATCTTAAATCTCGTATACCTTTCTTAGAAAAACTTCATCAAACAGTTAGACAAGATCGAGTGAAAACGAGGCTCAGTTTTAATTATACTATAAGAGAGAGGCGTAGCACGGTGGTACAGTTCCCAGGGTGGCGGGAAAACTGTGACCCACTCCCAGGTTGGGCAACTTAACCTCATGAGTATAGTATGCTGTCATTTTGTGATGGCAATCCTCGCAATACACACCCCTAGCTTCGAAATGGATAAAGTCATGGATTAAAATACAAATTGATGTAAAAATTTGAAGCCTAGAATGCAGGATCAGTGTAGCCTTTGGATCGTTGACAATTATCCAGGACTTGAAATTGATTACCTTGTAATAGGTCTGTTCTGGGTTTCTCTTCTTTTTTGTCTACATGAATCGACATATAGTAAACAACCCTTCATAATTTTATTTAAATTCTTTTTTTAAGTTATTAAAGTTACGCTGCCATTTGTTTCAACAAAAATTTAGTATCAAGGGTTGTATGTGTAACTCTCAACAGCCATGGGCCCCATCACATCCAGGAGGGTGTAGAGGAGGTCGAGCCTGGGACGTGTAAGGATAAGGTCCTAAAACCTCCAGCCTGAACTCAGGTCTTCCAGACAACCATCCGATCTGGAATACACATATTCACTTCTTCAATAGGCCAATAACTCGATGGATTTTATGATTCAACTATTGCTCATGAAAAGAACGAATTTAAGTTAGTTTTCTATACCCACGTAATAAATAACGACAAAGACAAATAGAATGAATTTAAGTGAACAGAGAGTTTACTTAAACTTTGCACAGTAAGACTTGCTGTTGAAGCCTGACAAAAGACTTTTTCCCAGGCAGCAGTTAGCTGCTAACCAGTGAAGATAATTTTTTTTAAGAAATTTAAAATTCAAATGTACTGTAGTTCAAATTAAACTAAAACCATTGACTACCTATTGGATATTATAGGTAAAAGGTAATTGTTGAATTATTGTTGCTGGATCCGAAGAAGGGTTTCTGCAACTTATCCAAAATGCCAACCATCACGCCAATGGAGCCCACCTACTAATATAATTCTAGTGATTGTTTTTTTTTTCAAGACTAGACACAGGTCTCACCTCTCTGGCTGTGGTAACTGGGAAAGGTAACACAGTTCTGTTGTCCCGAGTATCCTGACAGGTCTGTCGCCGAGGTCTGCGGTTCTTCAGCTCCTGCAGTTCCTGAGCCATGGTAGCATACTCCTGCTTGATCCATCCGTACCTCGTCTGCCAGCCTTCCCTCGCCCTCGCCTCGGACTCACAGGCCGCTCTCCAGTTGGCGTCCCCTGCGGTCGTAAAATCCTTCTCGTTCATCGCTTCAGAAGGTGGTTGATAACTTCCAAGGTTTGAAAAGGATTTCTTGTTACCTTGAATATGTTTACATTTGATTTGTTTAAATGTTTACAAAAGCAGCTGTTTTCCGACTAGGGTGGATAGTGTCCCATTTCAACGTCTGTTGAAAACGATAGCCTATGTCTATAAGTCAAGCGTTGACTTTAGATGTCGTTGGAATTTTAAATTAAGTGACCATGATCATTTGCTCTCACATGTAGATTTATTGCAGTTTTTAGATTTAAGATAACTTTTAGTTTAGTTGACTGCTTATTAGATGTGCGATAGTGTAGAACAGAAATATAGTACTACCTATAGATACAACCTGTTCGTTCCCCTTATTTATATTTATGATTTATTTTTCTTTTGTCCACAGTCTTTAATATAAAATGATTGTGAAAAAAGTTATTGCCATATTGGTGGAAATGTTTTACATTAAAACACGAAATAAATAGTTAACATCAAACTTTCCACGTTTCCCAGATAGATACCGTGAAATCTCCTTCAGTTGATCCAAAAGGATGACATATAAATACTTAACAAATAGTTATAAAATAGTTTCCGAACTACTTTATTCCTTACATAGGTGGGGGAGCTCGCTGGCAGTGAAGAGACTAAATATAAAAATTAATTTCATTCAAATTATTTTTAGACATTCACTTTTTAAATTGAATTTAACCTTGATTTCTCTTCCATTCCTTGATTCTTTTTCTGTCCAATCGCGCCTTCTCCAGCAAGTCCTTGACTGGATAGTGAGGACAGACCGCACAACAGTCTACATTGTATTATACTGCAGCCGATCAACTGATCCATAAATACATATTGCTCCACAGTTTAGATGAAGATTGCCTTTGTTGCACATCCTACACAGGAGACTACAGACGTAGTCTTCCTACATTTACATTTCCTGCAATTCAATACCCATGATTGCTCACACCAAGTATTTGTATTCTATGACTGAGTGACCGTTTGCTTTGATGACGACGCCGACACTGAGTACTTGTGTGTATATTGAAGGTTGTGTATGTGACTCCTTCCGATGAATAAGGAATAGAATCAGAAGTTCTATATCTCATATCTGTGACTGTGAATAAAAGTATAAATTCATTTTCCCTGCCATAGTTGCCAAGTTTTAGATAAAAAGACGGTGTATTAATAGTGCATTTTATATCACTAGTTATGGATGGATACGATTTGATTAGAATATTATCGAAATGCCAATTATTGTGGGTTTCCTATTAAGGCAATATCATGTTTGACCTCTTTTTCTTAACGGTTTACTCAAACTTAAACTAATTTAAACTTAACAAGGTTTCTTAACATAAATCTATTTGGTACCCACAGAGCCCATTCCAGAACTACCCTCAAGAGGCATAGCATGTGTTTTGTCATAGTGATAGTTTTACTTTCCTCTGTGTAAAGTATCTTTTTTAGACGAGGTTCACGCTGGTTTATGATGGAATTGCAACGCAGCTATTTCCGGATTTTGTTCACGGACCTAGGATTGGTGTGAGGTCTAACAGCACATTTTAAAAATACTTTTACTCTACTATACCAACAAAGGTGGAGACGTAACTATCTGTATTTTAACGAAACTATGAACGAATAACGAGTGTAGAATGGCGTGTAAGAGGTATTGTGTAGCCTCGTTACTGACTGAGACCAGCTGTTTCTCCAGCCACGACTATTACCATCTACTATTATTATCATGTATGATGGCAGGATGAGAAAAGCACAATGATCTAGGAGCTCTGGTTTCAGTTTCGAAACATAACAAAATTCTAAGTATACACATATTTAAAATTTGACTTTTTCGGCATCGATCCGACGACTTTCCGATTGCTAGATGAGCACTACTACCAATCAGCTACCCAACTATCTGTTCAATGTCCCCAAAACGTGTACTCCTAGCGTGTACACAACAAACATTCCTTATGATAATCCTTATGAAGTTTGCAGCTGCGAATGTGACACCTCGCTGTGTCAAAGGTCAGAAATACCTCCTTATGCAGTTGTAACTGATCCAGCTGTCCACAGTGACATTCGCCCTCGGTGGAGTCCTTGATGTCAGCAGCGGTACCTCCACACTCCACACTCCACACTCCACACTCCACATCACCGCCTGCTATTGTAACCTATCACTTCCGCTGACTCACTCGTCGCTTTGTCGGATCACATTCTGATCGCACCATAGATAGATAACGTTCCGGGTGGATTCTTCGAGGTAGATCCTCCAGGATGAATCGTATGTATGTGTCTGCATTTTGTTGTTGTTATTAAATTTATGGACAACGATGTCAAAACAAGTGCACGTAGTAGGAGGATAAAATGAAAGAAGGATGTGTTTAGAATTAGTGACCTTTGCCAGCGAAGATTAGCTGGAGTGGTTGCTATGCCAAGATCCTTCTTAAAGACCCTATGATTGGGGACAGCTTGTACAGAGAGATCATTTTTACTAGTATCATTATAAACGTATGATTGATTGCTATGTGTCCCCGTTTTCCGGTAAGCTAAGCGGCTGCATAAAATGTCCAGGTGTGCCGAAAAGAGCTCCGCAATACAGCCCTGTATTGTTCCGGGCCAGAAAACATATCTAGACATCCATCAAAGTTCCTATTATACGTTTTTCGTTAAACATAGGTGAATAATTACCACCAAATGCTTCGATCCCATTCCCTCCTCCACCGAAAGTGTGCTCCCGATTTTGCTTATCCGAAATATGAGAACCAGAATGAATTCTGAGAGAGTCAGTCAAAAGAGTTAATCAAGCTTTGTACCGGCAGGCGTAATGTTTCGGCAAATTGGTGTTATTGTTTCCGCATATCTTAAAAAAATGGTGCACGCAACTTGGTCAAGCATATTTTAAATTGCAGTTAATAAATACATTTACAATACGCAATAAATGCTAATAGAAAAGTACAATTTTAACATTCCAGTATGGGCAGAACTAGTATAATTCCATATCCCTTTTTAAGCTGTTACAATATTTAAGAAAAGAAAACATCGTAGTCGAATCGAACCTCCAACGATGAAGTGAGTTGCTCTTGATTTTCTCAGGATTGAACAGATGATGATCCCTTCAAAACCTTCTCTCGAACCTCTTGTAGTCTTGTAGTCGCTGATTTTGCGACTTTTCCCAAATCATAACTCCCCCGATCTAATTGAAAGGAAAGAGAAACTCATCATTCCGGCCGATGACGGAACAATTCAGCGGATCCACGGAACTCCGCAGGACGGATGTAAATGAGGGCCAACTAAGAGGAAAGCACCATCTGGAGCGTGATGACATGTCGACGTTTCGTTTTCGTTGCGTCCCGCTTCGTCAATCGTCACTAAGTAAAAAGCTGCATGACGTGAGATGCTGGGTAAAAGTCGCGACCAGCGAACGTGGAGACAAATTGGCTTATTATTTAAGCTTCGACTTTCGTTTCTCTTCTCTTTCGTGGCGGTGATAAACAAGTGTAATATTTGAAATGGTTGTGGTAATTGAGGTTTTCAACTACGTTGATTTAATGTTTTTAGATACGGACCGATTGACAATATGATAATATATTACTTTAAATAGGTTTGAGTTGGATCTCTTAACAAAAAAAGTCAGTAACAAAAGAGGTTAGTTTATCGATTTAGGTTAGGTTAGACCAGATATTTCATTGTATCATCGTTACAAAAACCTATCAAATTATTTATTCATAAAACAAAAATTGAATCGAATAACTTTCCCACCATAACCCACTTAAATTTAAATAAATTAATTGAGTCACAAAAGTGAATCTTTTCTACACAAGCTAGACTGAGGCAAAGTTAAGGATTGAAAATAACCAATGAGTTATTGTCAACACAAAAATATTGTTTCCTACAGCACTATTCTCTCAAGTAGGTCACTAAATTAGTTTCTGTAACTTGTTTCTTGTTTGTCTTAAAAAAAATCTAGCAAAATAATTGAACTTTTTATCGTAGTAAAAAATTTGGCATAAAATATTACTGTTAAAGGGTTTTAAAGTATATATTCCACGTATAGACGATGATTAGCACAAATAAATAATTCGAACAATATGATCAGGGATATGTATAAAAAAAAAATACCTTTCTTCATAACGTTTGCAAGATGAGAGGACATATGATAAACCTTTGCCAAAAGCTGAAAATATAAGAGTTGTTAACAAAGGTTTTGTAACGCCTCGTCCCGCCACGTTAATCAACTCATCATCTGTGACGTTGTAACGGAGCGGGGATTTAAAATTTAAATGTGTGAACTTCCCGAACAAATAGATCGCGCCACTTGTTGTCGTTTTTATACAGTTTTAACACCACTCGTGTGCATCCTGAGCAATTAGTTATTCTTGTTAATGAAACATGCAGTAGTTTATTGTTGGTCCATCCATGAGTGGTGTAATCTGTACAGATTAAGACTGATGTAAATCAAGGTTCAAACTAATAACAACTAATATTTGTCACATTTTATATAATTTCAATTTTAAAATTGACGAGTTAGAATTATTTTATTATTTAGTTTAATTAATTATGAAACCCCTAAAAAAATACTCAAATTTGCACTTCAATACTGTTAAAACTTGTCTCCGAGGCATAATGCGATACTCGTTTACCTTTCAAAGATTACCTCGTAGCTGAAGAAATAAGGTTCAAGAACAACATGGGTGTGCTAAGAAGATATATATTTGCTTAGGAAACTATTAGTTAAATAAAAATACGAATTAATCATAATGTCATCTGTATATCTATGTTCTACTGACTATAAGAGTTTCTACTGACTATACTATAAACATAAAGCATGTTTATAGATTGTTGTTAGTGCCGATCTTATCATTTAGAAACCACATAAAACCACAGAGCATGCCCTGATCTACAGTGAGCAGTTCCACTTCTCAAAGATTTAAATGATTTACCTATTGTAGTAAGGCTACAACTATAAATGAATACACTGCAGGCCATTAAAACAAGCGTTTTTATGAATTCTAGACTCTTGGTTGGTAACAGTTTGACTGATTGGTCGTAGGAGTACTTAAGTAATTTAAAATTAAATTTCTTATAGCGTTGGTGGAGAAATATGTGATGCGCCCCACCTTCAAACGTGTAAAAGAGGTAAAATAATTCAATACTAGAGGCTGCTACAAGGTAGCAGCTTGTCAGACGTCATAGCGAAACAAGACGAAAGGAATTTTAATAGATTGACTATGCAAGTTAAGAAAAATATAGAACAATTTTGTTCTGTAATTTATTAAACCTTACGCAAGATGCATAAAGATGACAATAATTATTATTAATTAAATAAACGACCCAACATTTTTTTGACCCTATCTAATTTCTGTAAAGCTTCCTAAACTTCCTTTCAGTTCAAGGCAAGAAATGTACGGTCCTATGGTATTGATTTTTTCAAATTTGACCACTTTGAAACCAGAACATTTTTTTGAAATTCTGAGTGTCGGAGGAGCTATGACTAGTCAGTCTCAATGAAGATAGCGTGTTAGTCCCTCGCTCCACTGACAGAGGCAGCACACAGACTCGCAGACGACACACGCACAGAGTTGTAGCCAGCAGTTATAGTTTTGGAACGGTCAGAGTGAGGCAGAGAGTCAGTCAAGTATCACTAATCGGCTTAGGTTGCCCGGGTCCGACTCCTATTGTTGGGGCGTCCGCGAGGATCTGTGGATATTGACAACTGTTGGATTGTACCATACAACCCAGTTTTGACAAAAATTTTCAACGCCCATATTAACATGGAGTACTGCAGTTCAGTGAAGAGCATAAAATACATATGCAAATATGTAAACAAGGGAAGCGACCAAGCTGTTGAGGGAAGCTGCACCAGAGATGAGGTAACTCTTTACCAATCAGGACGTTACTTGAGTTGTAATGAGGCAGAATGGTGTATCTTTGGGTTTCTAGTTCATGAAATCCCACTGTTACTTATCCGAGTGTTCACTTTGAGAACTTCCAGAGGGTTTACTTCAACGACAACAGCCTACATTACGTTTTACAAAACCCAAGAGATACTAAATTTACTGCCTTCTTTGAGCTGTGTACTAATAATGAATTTGCTAGGACCCTTTTTTGCAATGAAGTACCCCACTACTACACCTGGAACGCTTCACGAAAAGAGTTCCAGCGTTGCGGTATTGGCTTTCCAGTGGAGAATCAGCCTGATTTAAAGTATTCAGAAGCGCTAGGACGAGTACCACGGCCGTTAACTTCGAGTGCTACTGTTTACGTATGCTACCGTACTTCAAAGTGTATGTGGTCCTACTTGCTTTGATGACTCAAGAACTGTTGAAAGCCATACATACAATCCATATAGAGAAGTGTGTGAAGTCCATTCTTTGCTCGATCGTGATGACTGCTGTGAATCCACAATACGTGATGCTGTTCTGACTCGCTCTCCACAATGTATCAACGTGAGTCAACGTGAGCCACATCAACGTGATCCTGGCGAGCACCTGTGGGCTGTCAAACCCCTTACAACTTTGAAAAACCCTTAAAGACGACATGGCTGAAGACATATTGGTGTGTTTTCATTGAGAAGTTCCAGGTACACTCTATAATGAGGTAGTTTACAATGAAGTGTTACTGGCAATTATATGTCTGGTTTCGACGATGTGTGGTAGAGATTTGAGTTCATTTGGCCTTCCCACACCTCAACTAGAGGTCAATGTCAATACAGAAGTTCCAGGTACACTTTATAATGAGGTAGTTTACAATGATGCGTTACTGGCAATTGCATCTCTAGTTTCAACTATGTGTGGTAGAGATTTGAGTTCATTTGGCCTTCCCACACCTCAACAAGAGGTCAATGTCAATACAGAAGTTCTCAAAGAGATGCCATACAATACTACTGACCTACAGAACCATGTTTTAGGAAATTTACCGGAACTTTCACCGGAACAACTTGATGTGTTCTGTTTTGTTGCAAACAGAATTGCTCAGCAAAAAGGAACCATAGTTTTCTTGGATGCACCAGGTGGTACTGGTAAGACTTTTCTAACAAATTTGCTGTTGGCAGGCGTAAGAAGAAAAGACCAAATTGCTCTTGCTGTTGCGTCATCTGGAATTGCGTCAACGCTTCTAGAAGGCGGTCGTACAGCAGCTTTCAAACCACCTCTCAAGTTGAATTCTGGTGATGCTGTTACCTGTAATATAAGGAAAATTCTGATCGTGGGGGAAAGCTCTTAGATGCTGCAAACTTTTGGTATGGGATGAGTGCACCATGTCACACAAACGTGCACTAGAAGTTCTCGATTTGACACTTAAAGCTGCCATAAACCGTTAGGACTTAATGGGAGGGTTGGTTGTTTTATTGGCTGTAGATTTCAGGCAAACCCTTCCAGTAATTCCTCGAGGAGCACCTGCAGACGAAATAAGTACCTGCATTAAAAAGTCTGCTTTGTGGAGTTACGTTGAGGAAAATAATTTGATGCAGAACATGAGAGAGATTCTTCAAAACGAACACGATGCTGAATTGTTTTTTTTCCAATTTATTAAACATCGGAAATTGACAGATACCTGTTGATAGCCAACAAAGAATCTCATTTCCTCTAAACTATGAACTAAAAATCCGGCAATGCCATATAAGATAGCTGATGCGAAAGTGTAACTAGCTAAGTATGTAAAGATAAGTGTAAGGCGTTGCTGGATTTTCCTAACCTACGCCATATAAGATAGCTGATGCAAAAGTGTAACTAGCTAAGTATGTAAAGATAAGTGTAAGGCATTGCCGGATTTTCCTAACCTAACTTGGCCTAGCCTAACTTAACCTAACTTATCGTAACCTGTCTTAACCTAACCTAACTTAGCCTAATCTAACTGTGTGTATGCAGCGTTTTTTGTAGATCTAACAATAATCGCTATATAAACGTAATTTTTTTCAAATCCGTGTGTATGCAGCGTTTTTTGTAGATCTAACAATAATTGCTATATATACGTAATATTTTTCAAATACGAGTGTATGCAGCGTTTTTTGTAGATCTATCAATCGCTCAATGGTCTTTCCCTAATGAACAGGGTGGTATCGTCAGCAAACAATAAGGTTTACCCATTTACGTTCACCAGAACTAGCTGCTTTCGGTCTGTCAAGTAGCTACTGAGGTGCTGCTTAAGGTGTTCAAAACTGTGCCTCCAATACCGTGCCTCGTTAGCTTGGCCAACAGTATGTGATGTGAAACCACATCAAAGGCCTTGCTCAGGTCACAGAGTCTCAAAAGGACCGACTTGTTATCCTCGAAAGCATCTGTAATAGCACCGATAAGTTTCAAGAGAGCAGAGGATGTGTCTAAAGCCTAGATGATCATTTGGGAATGGTTGGTTGTTTTCAAAATATGTCAACAATTATCTTTTGGTCTCCAGTATCTCAGAGAAGACTGGCAAGATAGAGATAGGTCTATAATTTGTCGTGTAAGAGGGATCAGCCTTCTTGAATATGAGGATAGTCCTAGCTATCTTTAGGCTGTCAGGAAAGATTCCCTTAGTCAAGCAGAGGTTAACAAGTTTAGTCGGTGGCATGATTATCCATCAACTGTGCCCTTACGAATAGAGCATGACAGACCATTGATATCCCAACTTTCGGAGTCCCTAAAACCTTTCACTAATCCCAGGATATGGTTTTCACCCACTCAGTCCAACTTGTTAGTGTATTGATTTCCTGAGCGATAAATGGGTTTTCTGTACTCGTTGACCAGCTCCCATGCCGCTATGCAAGTGTTGAGAGCGGCAGCTATCTTATTAACATTGCTGAATTTTTCGCTTCCTTAACTCTAGAACTATAAACAATTTTTATTCTCTTGTAAAACAAGAAATAGCATAGCCTAGTTAAGAAACTATATCACTTTTAACATTCTTAAATTTTAATTATTATGATCACAGTTTTGGGGGCTTACTAATTGAATCCATACAATAAATCAATACTGGTATAGTTAGGATTTTCAATTTTCAAATTCGCTCTTTGAAGCTAGCTAAAATACCCCCACTTCACTGCGGGCGATATTGAATTTAAGTGCGGAGGTAAATGTACCAAATTCTGGGGTAGCTAACAGTTAAATGAAAGAGTGGTTGGTTCAAAAGGCTTTTAATTTGTGCAGTTTCAGATTACAATGGGGTTGAGATTACTTTGCAGCAATTATTACAGAACGTTTTTATAAACAATGTTTTCAGCTTTGTTGTCTGGTGTGTATGTGTACAAATCTCTGCTGCACGATACACGTGAGCATGCCGCGTACAGTTGGCCATAAGAAAAATATTGATTTTCTAGATGTACAGTAAGTAAATAAAAGAAACGTCTTGTAACACTTAAAATAACAAATACAATGCTAATCAAGAAGTTTTCTAGATGTAAACCGGCTACTTAAAGAGTTTGGTCTTGTGCTTTATTTATTATCATGGCAGAGGTAATCTTCATTGGAAATTGAAGCCGTTTAAATGTAAACGCTAAGTCTGTTGGAATGATTGGAATTCTTGGTATGAAAACTATATAGCTTTTTGCACAAGCCTGGGCTTCAATAACGTTTTTTTTAAACGAAGTAACGATAAGTCGGACACCATTGCAGAGTCGTGGAGGTTCCAAGTTACTCAGTAGCATTACAGGTTCCCCACTTTGAATTCAATTTTGTGAGGAGGGACATCTGGAAACTCCAAGGTGTTGAGAAACTATACTAGATTTTGAACGGCTGCATCCTCTTCTAACACAGTGTCAATAGACAGATACTCTGATGTGCCACCTGGAATTGCTGTAACTATCTTGCTGTTGATTGTATTACCAGTGTAATTTTTGGGAGCAAGTACAGCTCTTTCACACAACCATTCACTGGACAAATGATTCTCAGCAACTGATGGTAACTAATGAACTTTAAGTATTAGTTTCTCCGATGAATCAACCATGTTGGCATAGTTTAGAGGAAATGAGATTCTTTGTTGGCTATCAACAGGTATCTGTCAATTTCCGATGTTTAATAAATTGGAAAAAAAACAATTCAGCATCGTGTTCGTTTTGAAGAATCTCTCTCATGTTCTGCATCAAATTATTTTCCTCAACGTAACTCCACAAAGCAGACTTTTTAATGCAGGTACTTATTTCGTCTGCAGGTGCTCCTCGAGGAATTACTGGAAGGGTTTGCCTGAAATCTACAGCCAATAAAACAACCAACCCTCCCATTAAGTCCTAACGGTTTATGGCAGCTTTAAGTGTCAAATCGAGAACTTCTAGTGCACGTTTGTGTGACATGGTGCACTCATCCCATACCAAAAGTTTGCAGCATCTAAGAGCTTTCCCCCACGATCAGAATTTTCCTTATATTACAGGTAACAGCATCACCAGAATTCAACTTGAGAGGTGGTTTGAAAGCTGCTGTACGACCGCCTTCTAGAAGCGTTGACGCAATTCCAGATGACGCAACAGCAAGAGCAATTTGGTCTTTTCTTCTTACGCCTGCCAACAGCAAATTTGTTAGAAAAGTCTTACCAGTACCACCTGGTGCATCCAAGAAAACTATGGTTCCTTTTTGCTGAGCAATTCTGTTTGCAACAAAACAGAACACATCAAGTTGTTCCGGTGAAAGTTCCGGTAAATTTCCTAAAACATGGTTCTGTAGGTCAGTAGTATTGTATGGCATCTCTTTGAGAACTTCTGTATTGACATTGACCTCTTGTTGAGGTGTGGGAAGGCCAAATGAACTCAAATCTCTACCACACATAGTTGAAACTAGAGATGCAATTGCCAGTAACGCATCATTGTAAACTACCTCATTATAAAGTGTACCTGGAACTTCTGTATTGACATTGACCTCTAGTTGAGGTGTGGGAAGGCCAAATGAACTCAAATCTCTACCACACATCGTCGAAACCAGACATATAATTGCCAGTAACACTTCATTGTAAACTACCTCATTATAGAGTGTACCTGGAACTTCTCAATGAAAACACACCAATATGTCTTCAGCCATGTCGTCTTTAAGGGTTTTTCAAAGTTGTAAGGGGTTTGACAGCCCACAGGTGCTCGCCAGGATCACGTTGATGTGGCTCACGTTGACTCACGTTGATACATTGTGGAGAGCGAGTCAGAACAGCATCACGTATTGTGGATTCACAGCAGTCATCACGATCGAGCAAAGAATGGACTTCACACACTTCTCTATATGGATTGTATGTATGGCTTTCAACAGTTCTTGAGTCATCAAAGCAAGTAGGACCACATACACTTTGAAGTACGGTAGCATACGTAAACAGTAGCACTCGAAGTTAACGGCCGTGGTACTCGTCCTAGCGCTTCTGAATACTTTAAATCAGGCTGATTCTCCACTGGAAAGCCAATACCGCAACGCTGGAACTCTTTTCGTGAAGCGTTCCAGGTGTAGTAGTGGGGTACTTCATTGCAAAAAAGGGTCCTAGCAAATTCATTATTAGTACACAGCTCAAAGAAGGCAGTAAATTTAGTATCTCTTGGGTTTTGTAAAACGTAATGTAGGCTGTTGTCGTTGAAGTAAACCCTCTGGAAGTTCTCAAAGTGAACACTCGGATAAGTAACAGTGGGATTTCATGAACTAGAAACCCAAAGATACACCATTCTGCCTCATTACAACTCAAGTAACGTCCTGATTGGTAAAGAGTTACCTCATCTCTGGTGCAGCTTCCCTCAACAGCTTGGTCGCTTCCCTTGTTTACATATTTGCATATGTATTTTATGCTCTTCACTGAACTGCAGTACTCCATGTTAATATGGGCGTTGAAAATTTTTGTCAAAACTGGGTTGTATGGTCAATCCAACAGTTGTCAATATCCACAGATCCTCATCCTGATACATTTATTTGAGAATAATGTCCACCGTAATTTGTTGATCACTTTCTGTACAAAGGGTACCCATTATAGCTATATCTCAGTCATAATCTATCTGGGATATATCTTTGTACACTTTCCATCACTATTTGACCAAGATCATTAGAGCATACTGTTTCATTGTTGGTATTTCAATTCTAGCACACATGTCTACAATAAACCGACTAAACCGTTATCTGTAGTGAATGATTGGGTTGAAGTGGTTTTGACAAACCATTATGACACATAAAACTGTATTGCAGTCGCTTTTTAGTTGTAGGATGCTTGGTTGTGGGATTACTCTGTTGAATGTTGAAATGGTAGCTTTCCTGATCACTCTAAAACATGGAAGGTATTGCAAAACATCATAGAAGCAATGAGTTTCAGATACTCTAACCAAAAGTGTCATCTCTTTGGCACAGCACAATATCTCGTGAGTGAAACTTATTGCCAACAATGACCACTGCCACTTCATCAACAGTCGAAGCGTCGAATCATCACTCATGCTCCCCAGCTGGACAGCAGTCAGCACGCATAATGGCTTTAAAACCATCTGACGGCCACTGATCTAATGCGGTTTTAAAGGACGCAATTAAAATATTGTTGCCATAAAAAATGCGTTGAAGGCTTTGTACTATGTTTTAGGATGTTGTCACAGCACCTTATAGCCTCAGCTTGTCGACCACCAATGAAGAATATTTGTAGGAAGCCATGAGGCTGATCGGGTTGTGGGAGTAATAAGCCAATTCTATGTTATATTTGCCCCTGCACAGTGAACGTTGTGGGATAGTCATGTTATACAACTTGGCCAAAAGTACCAAATGAGGTCATTTGGAAGCATGAGTTATATTTCCAAATTTAGTATAAAAACACCTGGATTCTGCTGTTTCTCCAACGACAAGGGTCTTTAGTGGCTCAATTGGCTCAGCAGGTAAAGTAAGCCTTACTTTTCCATTTGAACAACACATCCCTATTAGCTCCCATTTTACTGTATCACAATATCTACATGTTTGGCTCATTCTGCCTATACAAAAAAAAACTGTGATTGATATAATCAATGAACAGATCATATCGAAAAGCTATACCATTAAATGGGTTCCACATCATACTCATGAAGTCTTATCTCCGTCGTTGTCTTTCCTGTATAATAGCAGGGGTTTCCTCTTGTACTTGTGCAGCTCTTTGTAAAGCCATTCTGTTACTGTTGGCCACCACCCCAGCCTGATGCTGTTCATCAGACATTTAAGCGGCTCTTTGTGATGCAATTCAACTATTGGTACTCTTCAGGTGTTTCAGCAGTTCTATGTGACGCAGTTCTACTTGTGTTGGCTGGTACTAGAATGTTACGTTCATCAGATGTCTCTGAGGTTCTATGTGAGGTGTGCCTGCAGCTAAAAGCCTAACGTGGCGTTCATTGGGGGTTTCAGATTCTCTATGGGAGGCATGTCTGATCGAATCAGCTAAAAGCCCGGCCTGGTGTTCCTCTGCAGTCTCTGAAGCTCGAGTATGGCTCGTTGCCCTAGCTCTAACTGATTTTTATGACAAACTAGCTGTGTACCCGTTCTACGCACGGGGATCTTATAATATTCAGTTGAAACCTTCTTATATAACGAACAGCAGTTGGTTTGCATATTTTAAGATATGCTGGCCAAACTATTATACATAGCTTCATTTTATGTTGTTTTTTGTTGTTCCGGATCGGTATGACAATCAATAAAAGGTTAAATTACCTCTGTGTCTGCCGGTCGATCCTATAACGGTAGGCTTACTTTTATTTTTACTATCTGATCTCGTTTGCATGGCTCAATCACGTCCTGGTTGAAGTTCGTTCGCTACGCTCACTCACCTGTATGTTGGAGCTCGTTCGCTGCGCTCACTTTCCTTCAGGTTAGCTCGTTCGCTACGCTCACTTGCCTTCAGGTTAGCTCGTTCGCTACGCTCACTCGCCTCCAGGTTGCAAATTAGCTGTTGTCATAAATGTAAAAGAAATAATAGTGCTAGTGCTGCACCCTGTTGGTAATCCTTGTAACTTTAATGCTATTGAACATCACAGAACAGAACCAACTTGTTTAATTGAAACAGCTGTTAAGATTCAATAATTTCATTTCTCATAAGGTTAACATGGGCTTCCAGAAATTCCACGTCAAAAATCGACAAAAACTTGATTTTCAAGGGTTTACTGTTAAATATCTAACTGTCTCATATTCGATGAAATACGTCTAAAACCATCTCATATATGTATAGTATTTGGAAAATAAGTTTCAGGCGGGACAGTGCTATAGTTATTGAGGAGTAGTTGTAATAAAGTGCGTATTTTAGCGTTACCAAGAGAATGACAGATAGACAGACAGACAGACAGACAGACAGAAATTGAGATAAGGTTTGATTCGGTTTCTCTGACCTATGAAATGTAAAAATAACCAAAAAGTTCATTATTCTAAGCAATGTACAGACAAAACTCTAATTTTATTTATATAGATAGATTACTTTACCTAGAAGCCAAGGAGTTGCACAGGCCGGTTATTAAAAAGTTCATTAAACGCCGAATAGTCACCAAGGGTATCGACGATTTGTGGGCTGCAGATTTACTAATAATGAAGCAGTACGCTAGGGAGAACAAGTGGTACAAGTACATTTTAAATGTCATAGATACATTTAGCAAATTCGTTTGGCCCGAACCTTTAAAGAAAAAAGACGGGGCAGAGTTGACAACAGCTTTCGAGAAGATTATAAAAAGAGCAAACAGTGATGGTCATAAGGCACCGAAGCTTTTACATACCGACAAAGGTACAGAGTTTAAAAATAAACCGTTCAACAACATGTTGAGGAGGTATAATATCAAACTATACCATACAGAGAGTGAAGAGAAGTCTGCAATAATTGAAAGATATCATAGGACATTGAATGAGAAACTTAAAGTGAAATTCCAAGTCCGACAATCCCACAAGTGGTACGATATACTACAAGAAGTCACAGATGAGTATAACCAACACGATTATCACCACACTATTAAAATGAGACCAGTAGAGGTCAACAAAGATAACGAGGCTGATCTATTAAAAATGTACATTGAGCGCGAACACAAAATTCGTAAAAACAGCAAGTTCGACCTTGGTGATAGAGTTCGTATCACAACGAAAAAAGACGTGTTTGCGAATAAATATAAACAAAACTGGACTTCGGAGATATTTACAATAGCACGAATTCTAAACACTAGACCGGTTACTTATAGGATCGCCGATCAAAATGGCGAAGAAATTATAGGCGGATTCTATGAAAAAGAACTGCAGAAGACTGCTCTCTGAATTTCTGAGGGTGCCTCGAGTCCCAGTCCAGACATTCAAGTCCAAAGACTGAACCCGCTCTGGGGGGCTATTCAAGTCCAAGGAATGAACAAGCTCTAGAAGGTTATTCAAGTCCAAAGACTGAACCCGCTCTGGGGGGCTATTCAAGTCCAAGGAATAAACCAGCTCTAGAAGGTTATTCGAGTCCAAAAAATGAACCCGCTCTGGGGGGATATCACCCTCACCCTGCGCTCAAACAGACCTTTACATAACTACTACAATGTATTAAGTTTAAGCAGTCACCCCTGGTTAAACTGGGTATGCCCGATGATATAGGCTACAAATCCATATGTACATAACAACTTAATTGTAGATTTTCGTTGCCCCTAGCTTACATCTGGCTCCCAGACTACAAGGAAATCGAAGTTTCCCTATATCCACGGTTTGTCGGCTCCTGGTGATCCCTCCATTAACCGACTTGCAATTAAACGTGTTTATCGTCTCTCCTGAACTATGGAGTGTGAAGTCCCTAGTAAGCTAGAATCCGTTAGCTTACATCCAGCTTACTAACTACAAGGGAATCAATGTTTTCCAATGCCCACGGTCGGCTTCCAGCGATCCCTCCATTAAAACAGACCTGCCATTAAACGTGTCTATCGTCTCTCCCGAACTATGTAGTGTGAAGTCCCTAGTAAGCTAGGAATCCGGTAGCTTACATCCAGCTTACTAACTCCAAGGGACTCAATGCTTTCCAATATCCACGGTTCTCGCAGCTTTGTCGGCTTCCAGCGATCCCTCCATTAAAACCGACCTGCCATTAAACGTGTCTATCGTCTCTCCCGAACTGCGGAGTGTGGAGTCCCGGTTGCTTTGAGGCCCGGAAGCGTGGGACGTGCGTTGTTTACATGAAGCACGCGGCCGACCATGTAATGAGCCTTACTTCAGAGAATACGTAATCCACGTCCGTCCGCCGTCCGCCCCTCGGTCCGGGGGAAAGCCGCTTGCCCAACAGCTACATGTTCCACAGATTCTATCGATGACCGCCGGACTGTACCGGGGCTACGCCGCGGCGACGGTGGCGAAACTGGGAGTGCCACAGATGCGGGTGAAGATAGGTTGACTGCGTTAGAATATCTGTTGGCGTTTGAAATAATTCCTCTATTTTACTACCCTGTATGACAGAATGGGGCTGCAAGAACATAATTGGTTTCTCGCTGTCCGAGTGTACTTTTCTAACTTACTGAGCACACGTTCTATGAACCAGATCCCGATCACCTATTTAACCATGATCCCGATACCCATTCACATTTGGAGTATAGACGTTCTAATGATTAGTTGAGTCGTTGGATCATTTGATGAACTTCAAACCCAAGGCAGCGATGTTCTGGATTCTCTTCCTACTAGTACCACGACTAACATTGATTAGTACAGTCCTTACTTGTACCGGCTCACCCTTGTCTTGCTTGATATATTCCTCACAGAGGTCTTTGATCCCACGTGGATTAGGGATTTAAGGTTGAAAAACGCCGCAAACTTCTCTTTAGCAAATAAGTCAATTGTAGTAGAAAAAGTCGCTTGTATGGAAGAGCTTTGGGGCCGTTTAGGTTGACAACATCAGTTTTCGATTGCCAAAGTGCAAAGGGGCCACGTCACTCGGACAAGGGTCGCAATTGAGTGCACACCGTTGTAATGCCAGGCTTATCAACATCCTGTAGTCTAATGTCTTACAGCGACCCTGTCCTGCCGAATGGGCCTTCAGGGGCTTTGAGCGAAGCAACGTCGAGTCCTAGGCCAGGACTAACTCTCTTAACTTGATCGTTAAATAAGAGACGCTCCAGATATAAAATATGTAGTTTGCTATCAATTACGGTTGAGTATTAATGCAAGAGAGTACAATATTCACTAACAATGTCTAACTGTACAAGTAAGACATCAGAACATGCTTACACTCATTTATACACTAGCATTCAGTTTAATCTATTACAAATGTGAGCAGTAAGCCACGACCTATATGTAGAGCAAGTAGATATGTCACAGAACAATGAACAAGTGATTAAAACATGTGAAATCGAGCGGAACGCAATAAGAAAAGTGATGATAAAGCACAATATGGAGGCATTTATTAGCGATTAGGTAAGAGTTGTACCAAGGTTCACTCTAGGGCCCTCCTATCGACCTTCTTCACTAATAATGATAATGATCCGTGTCTGAACTGTCCCGCCCTGCCATTATGTCCTGTGAGTCTGCAAATGGAATTATTGTCTTGCGACAACGTCGTGTGATAATTTAATGGATAGTGCAAAACAAACATAATAATCATTGGTGATTATGAAAACTGTGTTTGAGCGTAGGAAGTTTGAATATGTTATAAGAGACTATGGACATTTTTCATAACGATAAGATAGTGATTGTAATGACGTTTTGGGACCTGGAATCTGACGTGGTGCTGCAGGTGGCAAAGAGCCTAAGACGCAACAAGATTATAGTACAGGAACGCTGGCAATGCTTGAGCACTAAATAAAAACCACACAGAAAAAACATTTTTCCAAACAGTAGTTTCTCAAATTATATAAGCTTATCATCACGACTAACCCCAGTCAAGGAAGTTTGAAAATTCCAATATCCTGTATTTTTAAGTTTTGTTTTGTTGGTTTCAACGCCAGTGGCCTTTTGCAAGAGAGACTATAAGGATATGGAAATGGACCAGACCCTATCAACTCAATAGATATGCCGGGTGTTGGTGTCAAATCCGTTTATCCAGCAACGAAATTCGAGACTGTAAAAATAGTCTAGGAACACATCCAAATAAATACGAAAAATATCCAGCAAAACCATTTCTGGGCATTTGAAGAATCCTTCACTTAACCTAAGCTCATAATAATGGAAATTAATAGCTTATTTCACTTAACGAATGATTTCTGTGCAACTAATAAGTAGAATGGTAAACATACTGTATAATTTGAAATTTAAAAGAAGACCTATATGAGTGTTGAATTAATGAGGTTAGGTTTGTTCCTGAATAAAATTAGACGTGTCTTTAGTCAGGACTATTTATTGATAGATCACAAACATACTATCTTTTCCATGACCCAGCCAACTACCTTCAGATAGCAAAGTGATCACTCAGATATCCAGATATCAAATAACGAATTACACTTTTCCAATGTCCAGCAGGATTGCTATGGGAGACGACCGGATACATCTTGCCTCTCTGTATGCGACACAGCCCTCAGGTACAGTTAGGAGGGCCCAGACAGACACTCTCGCCTTCAAAATGCAGAGCTCGACCCCCTGCCGCCCCTCCTCCTCCCAAATTGTCTCTTCGGAATCGTAATTGCCTGTAAACCCAGCCGTTAACTCTCAATAACGACGTATATTGTATTCTTGTATTCGACTAAAGTGTAATGAAACAATCGTGATGACGGGATAACTGAACGCGCTTATTGTCTCGGGTTGGGGTGAGGATTTTGAAATTTTACGACTTAATTTCTTTGACGGATTGGTCTCTGGGTCGTCAGAGGCTAGATTTACAATTTTAACACACCACGATTGTGCCCCCAGACAATTTTTCCTGGAGGTCAGTATACTTTGTATAGAACCCTGTTGCCGAGTATTGAAAAGCAAATACCTGACGCTCTTAAACATTTCATGTAGTTTCGTGAAAAACCACAGAACTACTTCTGCTTAATATTTTATGAATATTCAATCCACCTAATTTAAATAAGTTAGCCAGCAATGTCTGTTGAAGTATTGCCAGTAAACGTCAAGTCTGTGTATGTGTAAACCGACACGTAGGTACGTGGCTTGGGGCCCGAGGGGGGAGGCGCCTGGCGGGCCCCGACCATGAATCATAAACCATTTTTACACGGGTTTAACTATACTAGAAGAGCCCGTAAAGAGGTAAAAGCGCTCTACTATTACACTTGACTGTAAACCTGTCCGTAGTGTAGCCCGAGGCGGGGAGATGGTATGGTGCAGTGGCAACATGCGTTCTGGGTACTGCGATTATAAACTATAACTATAAACTATAACGCTGCGTCGCCGCGTGCTAGTCTTGACTATAGATAGGACTATACATTCATCTAGATGTACATGGTACATGATAGTAAATCGACGGTAAGACAATTCCAGATACAAAATGTACCAAATACAAAGAATTTTTTCTTAGTTTACTATTTATAACGAACCTTATGATTCACACATTAATCCATCCATCCATCTATACTTATAAAAGTCAAATACCACTCACTATATCTAAAAAACTACAAGTCATTAGATCTCAGAAATTTGAAGGGATATTCCAATAAGGCTCTATGTGTGCAATAAGAAGCGTTTTCGATAAGTTCCATCAGAGCTCTGCCCCTTGGCCTTTAAAGTTCTCTTATATTATAGTATAGTCAATGATTATACTTATGGAGAAAATATTTGTTTAAGTTTGAACAGATGTTTTGTTTTTATTTTACAATATTAACGAAGGGTTGTATTTATTTGGCTGAAATGAAAATATTTGCATTATTTTGTGACTTGAAAATTGTGTTTTATTGCATAAAACTCTTTAAATGAATTTAAAAATCAAGATATGCACACTATTTGTTTTGGTAAGATCTGTGTTTCTCAGCAATAACAGTATATTATGTGATCTGAATATCAATGTCAGAGTAATATCAATGTCGTGCAATTTCAGTTGAGTACATACTTAATGAAATTGTAAAATGACATCGCTTTACAATCCGAGTTCACGTTTTTTTTCGGCGGATTATGTTAAGTAATCGCTTTATATATTTTTTTAGAGAAATGTCTGCATGATATCACCTTATCGAGTGTTTTTGCTGGATAGGTGAAAAATCCACTTTTATGTGAGTACATCCCGCTCTTGATTGATAATTGATAATTGAATCTGTGAAAACATCAGACACGTAGACCTGCGACTGTTTTAGTTTGGCCTGAACCAGTACCTATTATAAGAACCACAATTCAATATCGTGAAAGGTTTTTATGTTACTTTAAGATGCATAATATTTTTTAATGAAGTTATGGGAGAACTGACAATACTATTGTTTGAGCATGTGGTGTTAAACCTATGTGATAGGAGATACAGCGGGAATAATGTACTTTCCAAAAATGTTAGGTAGGTGGTTTTAGATTGATTAGTCTGAAGCTCCTTGTAGATGGACAGTTAATGTTGTAAATGAAGAAGTTATATTTTAGTTTAACCAATGAATACAAGTTTAACTTAAGTAGACACATCTTCATGTTTAACTAAAATTTTCGTGACTAAAGCCACGTCGGGGCCAGCTAGTAAAACTATCAAACTAATTTGTGAATATATAACTTACTATCTTAAGTACAAGACGGTGTTTTAGGAAGGGATTAAGATGATCAAAGATTCAGCTAGCTGAAGCACAATCGTTTTAGGCAACAGTCCTTGCTATGCCTTGCAAATGAGGAAGCAATTAACCAAAACTAAAACTAGCCTAGTATGTCTTAATATTTGTGTATCTGCCTCCATCCTGGGATCCTGGGACTGGGACGGGTGGCGTCGTCCTGTAATCCAGCTACTAGGAGGTCACGAATTGTGGATATTTATAGGGATGCACTGTGGATGCGATGCTCCCTGGTGTGGATTAACGTCCGCACTAGTGAGTACTACGACTATCCGCAGTACTATCCTGATAATTAGACCAATTCGTAAATTACAAGGAAAAATGTGGTTCGGATTCCACTATAAACTGTAGGTCCCTTAGTTGTCATTAGCTGTATGGGCTATTAATTAACAGCTGTGTCTAAGGAACATGTCGGCCTTAGTCACTAACAAGACTACAAGATCGCGCCACTCATCCTACACTCATCCTTCACTCATATTTGGGTTAAAATACGCACATAGTGGCGTCCCCATCTTAACTAATTGATAATTGATAATTGATAATTGATTGATTGATTGATAATCCATTATTCCATCCCATAAAGAAGAAACACTTCCTCAGAAATATAATTTAAGGGGCAAAAGCTTTTACGTCGATGGATGCATTATGATGAGTGGACGAGGATATCAAGAAACAATGATGACTAAGACCTTTACGGGTGTTGTCAAGGATTGTTCAAGGCTTAAACACTGTTGCAAAAGATTGCACGGACACAAACACAAGCAAACATTGCTTCCATTGGCAATACATTACAAGGCACCGATAAAATACTAGGACTATTGGTACTATTGGTATGATAATTGGATCTAATTCAATTTATTCCTATGACGATCTGAGAGCAGTGATAGAATCAGTACAAAACTCATAAAACTACCTTGTTTGCTAACTATATAAGATATATCAAGATAAACTCTCAATAAATGGTATGTAAGGGAGTCGAGTAATCTCAACTTTATGCGTCTTGAATTTCAGCGTCGGAGGTCACGGTTTTGGGTTTTGAAGTGTCCGTATCCAAGAGGTGTAGAATATTCAGCGCAGTGTAGACCGTTAAATGTCTCCAAAGTGAAACAGGTATGAAAAATTTAACAATTTCAAATTTTAAATAGTGTACACTAGTTGAAAACCTTGGAAACGTTAGTAATATCATTGTACTATCTAAAAGTAAACTTTAGTACTCTTGTGCTTAGATAATTTTTTTACCAATTTTATAATATTACTAGCTGGCCCGACAGACGTCGTCCTGTCCTAATGTTTTTTTATGTCAAATGCTCGTTCATTTTCAAGATGAGCTCGTTCACATCGCCTAATCACGTCCTGGTTGAAGTTTGTTTGCTACGCTTAGACCTACTCACCTTTAAGTCTATAGGTTGGAGCTCGTTTGCTGCGCTCACTTGCCTTTAGGTTTAGCTCGTTTGCTAAGCTAACTCGCCTCCAGGTTGAAGTTCGTTTGCTACGCTCACTCACCTTTTGGTTGCAAATTTGCTGTTGTCATAAATTTAAAAAAATATTGCTGCACCTTGTTAGTAAACCTATTAACCTTTTAATGCTATTGAACATCGCAGAATCAAATTGTTTAGTTGAACCAGCTGTTAAGATTCTTTAATTCCATTTAAATATAAGCACTCATAAGGTTAACATGGGAAACTCCAGAGCCACTGGGGCGGAGCCCTTTTGATGGATATGCACCAAACTTCACACAAACCATCCTTGAATAGTGCTTAATAATGCCTGAAAGTTTCATTACAATCTGTCAAGCGGTTACAGAGTCCATAACGTTGAAATATATATATATATATATATACAAACTTCGTCTTTTATAAATATAGATATTGAAAGAGATGCGACTTTAAAAGAACTGACTATACATATACTATTGATAATGGAATAACCAAGAACGTAAAACTTTTCTTGAACAGCATCATTCGTTGGTCGCCAAATGACAAACAGAATCGACTCTGCTTGGATCGAACCAGCAACCTTCAGTTTGTTGGTGAGCACTTTAGTAACTCAGCCACCAAGAAATTTAAATTAAATTACATTACGAGTATATTCATGCAATGCCAATACTAGAGCGTATTTAATGTGAAGATGAGAGTCGAGTGGATAAGATTACACTTGTAACTGAGTAGGATCAGCTGGTTAGCAAGGAACATTTATTAAGGTCCAATGACCAAGATAAGCTGAAACACCGTACAAGTATGAAACATCTAAAACCTATTAACTTTTCTTTGGATATAACCGTTAGCTATCCTTCTGATTACTATGTGAGCACTATGTCGACTAGCTAGAAGCTATGTTTAAGTATGCAAACTACCACATGTCGTGTGCTTTAGGTGTGAAGCCAACTTATAATACTTCATAATAAGTTTTTTTACTGTAGACTAATTTAAATATTTTTAAACTCGTTTCGAAGATAATTTCCAGCTTCGCTAGTTTTAAACCTTTGAGAGGAGACAACCAGCAACACGTCGTCCTCGTTGGGCGGATTTGTCCCTCGTGACGTGGCGCGGTTTTGCAACCGCACTGTTTCAGCAATAATTACGACTGAGACAATATTTCTGGCGGTCCGTCTCCTTCTACATACAATGCAAGGGGGCGCACGCTGACATGGTGACAACCCGCCCATCGCTGGACATGAATTAGTCACTTCAACTTTGGAAATAAACCTACACTAACGGCCTCAGACAACGGGTCATGAAAATGGCGCTAAACACCGAGAATGGATGTCAATCCATAAATTAAGGGGGGTTTCTACGTCCCCATTTCTACGTAGTATTTCGTTTTTTTATGGCCACCAAGTGTTTTTTTTCGTTACAGGTCATGAATGATTCGTACAGGCTTAGTATAAATTATAGGCTAGTAGGCTCTGAGACAACAGGTCAAAAAAATCACGTTTCAGATCGAGAATGGGCGAAAATATATGTTCATAAATAGTTAATGTATTTATGCCCCTGTACATGTTCCATACTCACCTAAAGTTGATTTACGTTTCGTTTGTTGATTTTGGATTTGATATGAATGAATTAAAGCAAAATGATTGATTTGTGATCCGTTTGACAGCCAATTGCACTACCTGTGGTTATATATCATGGTTAATAAGTTAATTGTTACTATCACGCATATTATAATTCATGTCTTTGTTATACAGCAGGAGGGAATTATTTTAAATTGTTCTACATTATTATCACTCTATCAGTAATATTATTTTAGCCAAACCTAACATTGATTTAAAGAGGTATTTCTCACCTTTGCGCTGCATATAATGCAGTACGACCCAAGAAGTTACACTGATATGTGTAGGTACATTGTACAACTAGGTTCATCGTATTGACCTGATGTACCCCTTACTCTACAGTATGGTCCAAGAGGTTACACTGATATGTGCAACATTGTACAACTTGGACCATCGTTTACCCTGATGTATCCCTACTCTACAGTATGACCCAGGACGTTACTCTGATGTACATCACTCTAATCCGCTGTTTCACGGACCCAAGGAGCCACGCAATCCTACCCGACCGCAGGAAAACGTCGCCGGAAGTTTGAAACACATCCTTCTCATTTCCATAAACCTCTCTACAAATGTGGCCCAACTTAACTGGCGTAGAAAATTGCTTTCCAAACACCGCCGCAACCGTAACCTCTGCACCGATGTTTTTAGGTCACGTATCATGGATGTCCGTTGAACTGACTGGTGATTTTTTTTTTTATAGCAGTAGATTGAATGGTAGTAGTATTCTCAACATGGGCTGGTTGAGAAATACTTTTTTTAACCATTTTCGCAAACTTCAGCTACGGTAGTTAAATAATTTGATATTTAATTAAATAGCCTACATACTACTAATTGGGTTACCTCTAATATCAAACTTTGTTAAGAAAATTTGTCTTCTGGCAAGGGGTACTTGCTAACAGTAAGACCACTCTTGATAAGATTCTTAATGAATATAAACATACAACTTCTCTCGAGTGTAACACCCTTAGTCAATAAAGCTACATTTTTACAAGACCCTCTCAACGCAAAACCAATATAAACAAACATGTCTCTCGGAATGTGAGACCCTCAACCAATACAGATAAGCAACATATCTCGAGTGTAAGACCCTCAACCAATATAAAACAAACAACTTCTCTCGGACTATGAGACCCTCAACCAATACAAATAAACAACTTCTCTCGGACTGTAAGACCCTCAACCAATACAGATAAACAACATCACTCGAGTGTAAGACCCTCAACCAATATAAAACAAACAACTTCTTTCGGACTGTGGATACCCTCAACCAATACAGATAAACAGCATCTCTCGAGTGTAAGACCCTCAACCAATACAAAACAAACAACTTCTCTCGGACTGTGGATACCCTCAACCAATACAGATAAACAGCATCTCTCGAGTGTAAGACCCTCAACCAATACAAAACAAACAACTTCTCTCGGACTGTGGAGACCCTCAACCAATACAGATAAACATCATCTCTCGGACTATGAGACCCTCAACCAATACAAATAAACAACTTCTCTCGGACTGTAAGACCCTCAACCAATACAGATAAACAACATCACTCGAGTGTAAGACCCTCAACCAATATAAAACAAACAACTTCTCTCGGACTGTGGATACCCTCAACCAATACAGATAAACAGCATCTCTCGAGTGTAAGACCCTCAACCAATATAAAACAAACAACTTCTCTCGGACTTTGCAGACCCTCAACCAATTCAAATAAACATCGACTCTTGGACTGTGACACCCTCACCGAATACAAAAAGACTAACTCCTATGGAACCCTTAATCAGTAGGAACCCCAACATTATTTGAACTCCTCCCTCATTATTTCTTATATGCGTCTCAATCTCAGACATTTCTCTATTTTAATACACATTTCCAGCCTATCGACAACTTAACAGCTTCGTCCCCATTACATCAGCGGCAGCTGTCTTCACTGCCTTCGGTATCGTCGCCGCTGCAGCCCAGAGATCCACAGCCGCATAAATCTCGCCGTCTACTCGCCGCCACAGGATGTGACTCATCATATTTACATATATTATGATACGTCATTAGCATAGGCCTACGCTCAACGGACACATGGCTTTCGCTGTTTGCATTTAGTGACAAAAAACAAGGATCATTAAGGCGCTTCCAACTCCTTGGCGAATCGTGACTCTTCAGTTCCTCTTTTTGGTCCATTGTTATGACAAACTTATAAATATTTAGTACCTCTGCCCATTGATACCAGTAACCATTGATGATTGTCGAATACCGTTTTTGGCGGGAAGTGTCGGAGTAATGGCGGGTAATGGTTTACTCGGATGTTACAGATATCCTCCGAAACATTATGTGGATGGACGATGGTTCGGACACGGTGAGCGGAGGTGAGTAAATGGCCCGGTTGATTTGTCTTACAACTCCTTGGTCAGTGAAGAGGCAAACATTTAGATTGTATTTTGTTTTAAGGTATACTTTGGCACATTGAACCGGATCTATAGACTAACAGGGCCAAATGGTTTTGATCTATACCATTCTAAAGCATCGAGATAAATTATTCACAATAACACGAGTATATAATATATATAATTCATCAAGTGGTTTATGTATGTTTGTTACTTTATCGCTCAAAAACTTTCACTTATTATTAACACACTATCTTATTATTCATACTTTTACTTAGGCCTATTCAACCTTATTATAAACATAATTAATATTACGAAACAAAGAATTTCATCAAAAGTAACTGAAATAAAATTTATCTTTCCAAACTTCGATCTGTTAAAAATGCTGGCCGACCATTCAAAAGATTGCTGCAACGCACCCGAAACCTCAGCCAGTATTTTCGAAGTTCAATGACGCGCTCAACTCCCAAAAGACAAGATTAGCTAGTTTGGCCAGTAGAAGTCTACCTTCCAGTTATTTTTCGACCAAAAACAATAAGTAAAAAGTCTAAAACGATCAAAACATACTTTAAAGTATCTGTGAAATCGTAATCGCAACAGTAACTACTTGAATATGAAAATAAGAGTAGTATTGTCTAATAATAACCCTCAAAACGTATGCAAGTAGCAAGATCAGAATTTTACCCCATGGCCGATTTTAGAAATTGAATGATTGATTTTCTTATTTCTGTTTTAATTAATTGTAAACATTTCATTATTTAGTAGCCTATCTTTATTTATTTATTTTGTAATCTCAACTAAGTAAACGGAATTCGCTGTTTAATTTTGATGTTCAGGATTTGCGTTTGGGGCCAACTGTTGGTTAATAAGTATGTATAATAAACTGAGCTCATTTAAATGATAATTGGGTGGACATTTCTTCGTAAAGAAACAATAAGGCATATTTTGTTATGTTGTTATGTGTGTTGTTGTTATTGTTAAAGAAATCTTCGAATCAATTACCATTCTGATGTTTGTTTATACGTCATATTAATCAACAGTTGGCTTCAAAGATCGAATCCTGATACTTGAATATCAAAATTAAAATAAAAAACCTGTTCGATTAGTTGATGTTATACAAACAAATTAAGATAGGCTACTTAATAATAAAATGTTTACTATTAAATTAAAACAGAATGAAGATAATTAATCATTCTCACTAATTTATATATCTGGCCAGGGGGTAAATATCCGGGGGTAAAATTCCGGGAGTATTGATTGATTGATTGATTGATTCTGTAGGGGCGGACCTTGTCCTGTTGCACGTCAGCCACTGATGGGCTTTTTGCGCTCCCCACATGGTACTTCAGAGTCCGTCAAACCTGAGTTGCTTAATGAACTCAAGCATCCTGTCAATGAGCTCCTCCTGAGGAAGGTGTCTGCCCCTTGTCATTACACCAAGAGTCCCTTACCTCATTCAGAGCTGTGCAGTCGTAGAGTAGGTGATCAGCAGTCTCCTCTGATTGCCCACATTTCCTACACGCAGTGTCACCATTGTGGATCCTCAAGCGATGCAGGTGTAATTTCAGAAAGCCATGTCCAGTGACCATTCCTGTGATCTGTCTGAGTCGCCTCCTGTCCAAGCGTAGGGCATTGGAGGCGACCGTCTGGGAAGGAGAGAAGAGGGTGAGCTTACTTACCCTATGGTGCTGAAGCCTAACCCATCTTTTCCTGTGTTCCTCCTGAGCCCATGCCATGACTGAGTGACATGCATGCCCACGAGAGATTCCACAGAAAGGCTGTGGTCCCACGAAGTCTGAGGCTGACGCGACATTTGCTAGCCTGTCAGCCACCTCATTCCCTTCTATCCCTGAGTGCCCAGGAACCCAACAGAGCGTTACCTTGTTGCGCCTGCCCAGGTCACATACCGCAGAAAGGCAGTCCCAGACCACCTTAGAATTAAATTCATAGGAATCAAGCGCTTTGAGCGCAGCCTGGCTGTCTGTGAAAATGGAAATGTTGATGTCCCTGAAGCCTCGCCTCAGGTTTTCCCTAGCACATACCATAATCGCAGTCATTTCGGCCTGGAACACAGTTGGGTGAGTGCCCATAGGAAGACAAATGTCCACCCCGTTCTGCACTCCATGAATTCCAGCCCCAGTCCCACTTCTTACCTTAGAACCATCAGTATACCATTCAAGGTCGCCTTGTGGAAGAGGATTCCCACCGGACATCCACTCATCCCTGGACGGAAGGAGGACAGTGAATGGTCTGGCGAAGAAGAATCGAGTCGGCATGTGATCCGAGGGCATGTCCATTACCTCCCCTCTTACCTGCTGAGTGATCCGAGAGTGACCTCGGGATCCTCCAACATCCAACCAAAGGTTTTCACACTGGAGTCTGTAGGCAGTCCTCCTCGCAGTGACCTTGACATGCAGATCAATCGGAGTGAGGTTGAGAAGGCAGTCCAGTGAGGCTCCCGGACAGCTGCTCATTGCGCCCGTGATGATGAGACAGGCGAGTCTTTGGACGGCAGCCAGATCTCTCACCGCCGACACTGAGTCCATCTTGGGCCACCACACGAGTGAGCCGTATGTCATGGCGGGCCTTACCACGGAGACAAATAGCCAGTGCATGAGCGCCGGCTTGAGCCCCCAGGTTCCTCCCACCATACGTCTGCAGGCCATGAGTGACCACTTACCTCGATCAATGACCTTTTGGAGTTGTGGCCCCCATTGCAGCTTTCGGTCCAATACCACCCCCAGGTACTTTACCTGATTCTGCATTTCAAGCACTGTGTCTTGTAGTCTCAGAGGTCCAATGCCATTTAGATCGCGCCTCCTCGTGAAGGGGATAACCGCCACTTTGGAGGGGTTGATAGAAAGGCCTACCTCAGTGCACCATTGTCCAACTGACCTCAAGGCTGTGTTCATGAGGTCGGAGACCGTGTTGTTGAATTTACCCATAACTAGTATCACAATGTCGTCCGCGTATCCTTGAACGAATACACCACTATCACTGAGAGATCTAATTAAGTCGTCCACAACAAGGTTCCAGAGAAGAGGAGAGAGTACACCCCCCTGTGGACACCCTCGTGTGGTCCTGGCCTCCAGAACCTCATTGTGAAGAGAGAGTCTTACCTTCCTCCTCTTAAGTAGAGACTCTACCCACCTGCACACCACCTCATGGAATCCACGAGCTCTGGCAGCATTGATTACAGCCTGGGTTTCAGTGTTGTATTCCGGGAGTAAAATTCCGGGGGTAAATTCCGGGGGTAAAAATCCAGGGGGTAAAAATCCGGGGGTAAAATTCCGGTGGTAAAAATCCGGTCCGTACACTCTAGGTTTTTATAATTTGATGTGTTCTGATTAAATTCACAACCGTGAAAATATACGTTCAATTCCGCGTTTAATCCATCGAGCTGATGTCGCGAAACTCAAAAGTTCGCGGCCGGAATTTTACCCCCAGGTTTGTGACGTCACGTTTGCCCAGGGGCTAAAATTGCAGGGGGATAAAAATACGCTACCCCGATCAGAATACAATGTTAATCCAAAATGAAAATGTCAATACAGTTAAACCTTGTTTAGATCATTTGTTCCAAAGATAGTGGATTTCAAAAGGCAACTGTTTATCTCTGTATGGTAATGTTTGAAGTCTGGCCTTCTTATTTAAAGATCGCCGACTTCATCCTCAGCAAAGTCCGTAATCTGAGCATCCTAAGCCTGTTAAGGTTCAAAACTGGACCCTGTCATTGATCATTGGTTTTAAAATTAATGATCATGGCTTAAGGATCAGATGGTCTTAAACAGTAACAAAGCTACACGAGGCATCTCACTCCATCCTACACATACTTTCACTCATCCTTAGCTTAAGACATACTTTGGCTATGTAGCCTATAAGCTTCTTTACCAAAGATTCAAACAAAATAATGACCAAGGAAGTAGCTAAATGTCTTTAATTAAATAATTACTAAAATTTACTGAAGCTTGCGATAGGTTGTCTTATTAGTCTGGCTTGGTTTAAAAATATGATGATACAACAAGTCAGTAATTGAAAGAAACACTCTGTCAGTGGCTGAATCATATCCAATTACTTGACTTTAAACTACATTAATAAAAAACTCACCGCACACCCCAACTTGAATATGGAATGATGATTAGTTTAATCCATAGTCAAAGGTTGTGCAGTATACGTTTAAAGTAGTTTGAATGTTCGTTAAATAAAAAAAGTCAAGTAGCAGATAATAATCATCCTATATGTAAAAGATTTACCCAAAACACGTCATAAAATTGTCCGCGGCTTTGAGAGCTCTAGAAAAATCCTGTTCAATTCAATACTTTAATGTTACGGATAGATGACTGTCACTGATCAGAAATAATACAGCATCAGACCCTACAATGGTCAAGCTAATGGATGTTATTCAGAAGTTCCAATGAAAACAAGATGTGTAAGGGAGTATGATTTATCCGTTGTAGACAGCTCTAAAACTCCCATTTAAGTTTATAAAATATGGAACAATCGGTTATCTTTGGAAGACGTTCATCCTGCGTGACCTAATAGATATAGTGTCTCCTTCCAAAGGTCGCTGGTTTGATCCTAAGTCGGTAGGTTCCATAGAACTACAGTATAAACTTGTTGAAGTTCTATGGTAGATTCTGGATGATCCCTAATCCAAGACTCCACTTATTGTTATTGTGCTATCAATTAATGACGCTTCTATGAAAAGTTCGATGCTTTTTAAAACTATACCAGAGAATGGACCAAGCAAAATAACAACTAATTTGATTAGTCTACATCTCAAACAATTCAAAACATTACTTAAAAATAAAATGAGACAAAACAGTCTTTTAGACACAAAGTAACCCAGTCCTTCGGCAAATGTTAACTTAAAAGCGATATTAAAATTGTAATACTAATAACCCGTTAGGTATTTCACGACAAGACATGTATAATGTATATTAATGAATTTTACTTACTTCTTTTATAGTGGAAATACGTATGGATCTTTATCATATACAGCAAGAATATTTACTATTGCCTTTGCTCTTGTATTAATATCAAACACAACACTCATCTTCTTGTAAATACTTTTTAATTTTTAATAATAAAAGAAAAATCTCACTCTCTGTTTACAATCCATTTCTTGTTAAAACAATCTGAAACATCTGTGGATTGACATTTGTTTCAGTTAAATAATTCACAGCCGTCAATATAAATGTAAAATAAAATAATTATTTTCAACACTTTCCCTTAACTTTTCATTTTATATAATATTTCGTTCTTATATCGTAGGTTATAGATTGATATTACGCTTGCTTCTTCTGTTAAATCTTTAAATACACCATTCTTCATTAGACTGATTAGGATTTGGTTGTCTAAAAATAGTGCAAAATTGGTCGGGTTTATTTTCCACACAATACACAACAATCTAATGTTGTGTAAAATGAAATAATTATTTCCAACATCAGTGTGTAAATTAAGTCTTGAAACAAATTTGTATTTTTTAAACCAAAATAGATAGAAATATTCTATTTGCGGCGTTGACTGTTAACAAAGGTTAAGTAATTTTTACATCAAAAATATTTGTCAACACCCCTAACAGGGTAGGGGGTAGGGGAGGCGAATTATTTTTTTCAAATAGCGACCCCTATTGAGTCGCCCCTCATTTTGAAATATTTGTCAAAAGAAACACAATGACGCAAACCCGAGGTGGATATCTCACCCCTAGCCAAAATGGCAGGTACTGTATTTCAAAATTTGATTTATTGTATGTGAAAAGGTACAAATTTCACAAATATTGAAACAAATCTGTATTTTTAAAACCTTAATAGTTATAAATATTCTGTTTGTGGAATTGATTGTTAACATAGGCTCCACAAATTTTTAAATCAACAATAACGGGTGTCCGAAAAATAACTCCCTAGTTTTGATAAACGATTGTTTATTGTAGAGAATACATATTCTTATATCTAATACATGAAATTAAAGAGGGTTTACTCAAGTTTATTTTGACATTAGTACACCTCGATATGTGACCCATTTGTAGCTCTACAGATATCTAACCGGTATTCGATCTCTCTCCAAGTGTTAGTTAACATATCCTTCAGGTCACTGAATCAGGTGTCACTGATTCTACTGCAGCTACGATTCTTTGACGAAGATGGTCAATGTCACGTATCTTTTCTGAATAAACCAAGTTCTTAACGTAACCCCACAGGAAAAAATCCAGTGGTGTTATGTCTGGGCTACGCTCGTTTCCCGGCAAGATGGATGGGGAGAGCTGGCCCGATCGCGTGGCCTCCAAGAAGCCCAGACATAACACCACTGGATTTTTTCCTGTTGGGTTACGTTAAGAACTTGGTTTATTCAGAAAAGATACGTGACATTGACCATCTTCGTCAAAGAATCGTAGCTGCAGTAGAATCAGTGACCTGAAGGATATGTTAACTAACACTTGGAGAGAGATCGAATACCGGTTAGATATCTGTAGAGCTACAAATGGGTCACATATCGAGGTGTACTAATGTCAAAATAAACTTGAGTAAACCCTCTTTAATTTCATGTATTAGATATAAGAATATGTATTCTCTACAATAAACAATCGTTTATCAAAACTAGGGAGTTATTTTTCGGACTTGTTTAACCTCTTAACTGGGTAAGGGATGGGGGTGATTTATTTTTATTTTTATAACAACCCCTATTAAGTGACCCCTCATTTTGAAGGGTTTGTCAAAATAAAATACAATGACGCAAACCCGAGGTGGATATTTCATCCCTAGCCTAAATGGTGGGCATTCCAAAATTTGATTTATGTGAAAAAACACCTATTTTGGAATCGCCATTTTGGCTTGGGGTGAGATATTCACCTCGGATTTGCGTCATTGTGTTTCTTTTGACAATCCCTCAAGGGATCACTCAATAGGGGTTGCTATTTGAAAAAAATAAGTCACCCCCTACCCCCTACCCTGTTAGGGAGGTTACACATTTTTGTGTGTAAAAAATAGCGGAACCTTTGTTAAGAATCAATGCTACAAACAGAATGTTTCCATATATTTCCGTTTTTAAAATACAGATTTGTTTCAAGACTTAATTTACAAACTGTATATAAACACGTTTATATTTATATATTAATTGAACTACTTTGTATATTAGGTATTACCCATACTGCTGTCCCTTCTAATGTCCGTGGACCTCTTCTAATAGCCCTTTACGAAAAACATAATAGTCCAAATTACTCTAAAATTGTCGAAATAAAGTAATTGCGTTATAATTGTATCCAACAGCATTCAAGTTCAAGAAATGCAAATCTTCATGCACATCTTTCGCGCATCTTCGCATCTTTTGCGATCACAACCACCTATTTGATTTACACAGTGATATTTCGCGGCGAAGCCCTATAATAGCTGTCAAGACAGTTTAGTCGCGTGGGTTTGAGGGGGTGTTGAGATAGGAGCGTTAACGGCGGGTTAAATGTGAGCAGGGACAGCATAAATCACAATCAGGGCGAGTTTAGCGGCTAAGGTGTCGGTCTGGTCACAACAACACTAATCAGCTGTAGATCGGAGGAAAAACTGGGAACATCAGCTGCTGGGCTAGTAGACTGTTGTAAACATTTAGTGGGAGTGTAAGATCAAGTGTTTGAATGAGCGTTGGTTAAGGATTTGACTATTGATAGAAATGGACTTATCCCGTTATTATAATTATAGCCAGTTTTAGAATTGGCTCATTTAACTAGGTTTTGATTAGAGGTTATTCAGATTTAGCTGGCCTGTATACATGGATGGTATAGGAAGTCCACTTCAGTAACTAAGTCCTCCAGCCACCTCCAGATATGCAGACGAGCACTATAACCACTGAGCTACACAGACATGTTTACTAATTAGCTATTTTAACCAATTATTGGGGTAAACTTTTTCCTGTTCCTTAATAATATAACCAATCTGTCTCAACCCAATCTATATTTCAACTTATAGGTCTAGTCAATTGAATGTTAAATAGAAGTCTTGGATGTATACTAGGCCTAATGTTAATTATTATTATACAACTGTATTCTTCCCGGACGATGCCATGCATGTAACATGTTTTAAAGGCAATAAAAGTTTGTCATTTGTCATTTGTCATTTGTCAAATTAAATGGCACATGCACACCCTGAAATAGGAGATAAAAATTGTATCGACATCAATGCTTTCCAGCAATACACATTTTTTCTCTTCAATATAATGAGAAGTTTACTTGCACTATTTAAAATCAATAGACCTACTTTAGTGACTGTTTTTAATATTATTTGTTTTCTTTCTAGATCACATTCTATGAAATTCTGTCAGAAAATAATTAATATTAACAGGATTTCTCCTGACTACTACGCCCCATCATATAATTTTAGTTCATAGCTACCAACTTTATCAAAATATTATCATAGATTCTTATATAGATTTAATTTAGATTTACCACTCTTATAGATTAGCAGAATACATGTTTAAGGTTAGTTCTGTTCAGTTTATGTTAAGTGTGATTTGGTTGTTTTCAAATTAGATTTAAAATTGCTCTATCAAAATGATATATTTATAATTTAATTTATAATTATTTTTATTTACTCTGTTGGTTGCCATATTGTAAGTACAGCACATCCGTACAGCCATAGAATAAAGCACGGGTCATAAAATTTACTCTAAGATAAGAAGAAACTATTTAGTCGACATCACACTCAGAAGTCAACACTACGAAACACATATATGAAACATCCAGATTTAACAGTAGGATGAGTGGTCTACATGGACTGTTCAAAGTCAATGGTATTGATAGTCCAAGTTCTTGCAATGACTAATACTTCAAGGTAAGGAAGGTATGAAGATTTTCTTTCTAATGATAACCTTTTTCGAATTCACCGTGAAAAATACTGGGTATTTTCTATACTTTAGGCAGTTTAGGGTCTCCAAACAAATTTAAAAAAACCGTTGTCTCATTATTTCAGTCAACATTATTATTTTAACAGAAATTAAATAGACTGCAAAACAATATTTTCGGGTCAGATGACATTGACCAAGAACACTCGCAGAGTATACTAATAAGTTCCCCGAGCAAAGCTCGGTCCCTAGGTACTAAACTATTACTGTACTATCAAAAACTAAAGAGTAGGTACCAATCGTAACATTAACACTACCAAACTCTGTGTTTGGCTTGTTCAACCCGGTTCAACCATGAGCTATGTGAATTAGAAACTGCATACAGCTTTTCCTGTTGTTCATCTTAACTTGTATACAGAGTGTCCCACGTAAGGTGTCTCAAATTTATTACGGAAAAACGGCTTAACGTACGAGGATGGAATGAAATTATTTCCCGCTAAATCAACCCCAAGGAATAACGTAAAAATATTTTTAATTTTTCCCGATACAGGTTGTACTTATCAAAAACTGAGGGTCACTAGTTCGAATCTCGGAATTTTCAAATGTAAACATACGTCACATTATACATAATTTTAAGGGTATTTAATAGACAAACATTTTGGATAAAACAGAAATTAATTGTCTTTTTTCCGTTTCAAAATGGCGGCAGTTCTTTGGGGGAAAATCAATATGTTTTTAATGCTCTGTTTTTCTTATACCAATGCACTTAGACCTTCTCCGATTGAATTCTCTTACTCAGTATGAAATTAGCTTTACTGTGATATGTTAAAAGTAACGGGTTTTTTTAACTATAAAAATTCCCAAAAAATTGATTTTTGAAAATTTGCAAATGCCCATTGTTTCAAAATTTTTTCAAACAGCAACATATGTCAAGTGGTACATCATTTTAGAGGGTTTTTAATTCTTAACAACTTGGTAATTTACACTTATGCCGTATCTCTTTTAGTTTTTGTGTAAATAAAAATAACAAAAAGACCTAATTATTCCTATAATAACAAATGCATGTTATTTGGGTTTAACACTAATGGCCCCATTTCATTTAGTGTCTTTAATATAACCTCAAATAAATAAAATCCATAACCTCATAAAACATTGGAAATTTTCTATTCTAAAACCTTTGTAACCATTAGCCAAAATGTTGTAAAATAGTAATCATTTTTTTTAAAAGTGATGAAAGTTATAAATTAAAGCAAACCTGAACCCGTGTACTCAGCCAAATGCCAGAATTTTGTTATTATCTGTAATAAAATCATAACAGCTGATCTGGTTTTGTTTACATTTTTTCTCATTTCAAAACAAACTATTACATTTATTAATCTTTCCTATGATGTGTTGCATCCTTTTGCTACGGTTTCTTAAAAAAAACGTTTTATAATGTGCTACAGCTTGACGTGAATAACTTCCCAGAACAGCCTGATATGAAGGTAAAATCATTCAAATTAATGCTGTATCGGTAGCCCTGTAAAAGTAGTTTCGTAGCGAAGTTACAACTTTAGCGGGTTCATAGAATTTTAAAAAACAACTTAAGTGTGTGGGTCGGAGCTGACGGGCAAAAGCTAGTAGAGTATACAGTATTGAATGTCTTCTTTAATATCAAAAGGTAAATTATGTTAGATAACTTTTATTTAAATATTACCTAGCCAATAATAATTGTATATCTTGTTAATTCTGGCTCAATAAACGATTTGATTTGATTTTATGTGACAAATCTGTTCTGACATTTCCAAGTTTGTAAACCCAAAATTTCTTCAAGGTTTAATATTTCTAGTTTTCACGAGAACCACTACATGGAAAAGTTAGAATACAACGTGCCCAACTGTACACATATGCTGCCCACGGTTTACGAGTGCACTGGCTGGAGGTTTACTGCATTTAAACCGCACCAACGCTTAAAATTAACTCGATTACAGAGCACTACTGGTCAAAGTGCTCCCCCGAGCTGCTATGTACCAGTACAGCAAGTACAGCTCAGTGCAGCAAGTACAGCCAGTACAGCAGTACAGCCATGTGGGATCGCGGCGGCCATAAAACTGTTATAGGCAGTAGCGCCATATGTTCAAGGCCGTCTTAACTGTTATTAAATTAATTGCATCTAAGTTTATGACGTTCGATAAGGTAGGCGCGTTGAAACTGCGACCTCAGAGGCTAGGCGAGATGCTTGCGTTGAACGCTGAAAGAATTCTGATATTCTCTGAGAATTCCTTTTGCATTTGTAAATATATTTTAAATGTTATAGCAATAAAAAATTGAAACATTCTTCTCTTATATAGTGGAGCATGATAGCAAGAACCTCGATAACAAGTCGCCCTGGATAGCCAGTGTCATTTTTAAACTCCCTAGAATTTATTTTACCCTCTGCTAATTACATGTAATTGCAAACTTCGATAAGAAGTCAACCTTGATAACAAGTCTTATTTGATAATCCCCATGAGAGTCTTGTTATCAAGGTTCTATTGTATGTGGTTATAAGTATCATAAGATAATTATGGGACTGCACCAGCTGAGAGCTAACTCAACAGTTTTATGGCATTATCAATATTATTTTAAATAAGTAATTTTACTCCTTAACACAACATATAGGCTAACCTCGTTCCCATATTCCGATCATGCTGGTATACAAACTCAAATAAAATAAAAGTCTGTTTACACGTTTATACCAAATTTAATATACCTAATCTATGTTTTTTACTCGAGTTATGGTGCTAACATTAACGAACATAATAAACATTGCACTTTAATTATAATGGATAGTGTTTTGGATTCTTGTTACGTCAAAACGACAACCTAATTGGTCCTGGGTCTAATATTATTATTTATGCTATCTACAATATTATCATATATTAAATCAACTGCTTTCCTGTCTCAAAATATTGAACCAAATTATTTAACAAAGTACCGAACTACTAAAAGTAATGGAAATTTGATATAAAATCTATTGTGATACCGTACTTAATTAGTGTAGTATTTTGAAAAAGTTCCAATTCAAGTATCCTCGAATGTTTAAATATGTCACTATTAATTCGTATATCTATAGAATTAGTTTCATAATTAACAAATGAAGAGCCAAACAATTGGATAAATGCCCAAGCTGCACGTCTCGTGGTGTGTTTTGAGATTGATTGATATTCAAAACACTGAGATGGTTCCAAAAACACGGCACAATCGTGAGGAGTTGGGCGCTACACAGTAATCGTGAAGCGTGACAAATTCGTACCAATCCGGCATTATAAATACCAAGCATATCAAATCTTCATTATTCATAACAGTATTTATAGGAATACGTTGATAAAAATAAAATTTCGTTAGATAAAATATAATAAAAGTTACTAATTAAGCAAAATATTAAATTTGTCTCCATTGTATAATAGTAATTAAAACAAACATTAATTTATTTGATACTCCTTAAGTTTTAGTATAAAGTAGAATGTGACAAAATACATTATTTAGGACTTGTTTTGAAGATTTGGTATTCCTCTTCATGAAGTGTATTTTTATGTAGGTTATTAATAAATTCTGTGCCAATGTTATGAAATATAGCTCCAATGCCAGGATTTGTTTTGTTCTACACATAGGCCTATGCCGTTTCTTAAATTGTATGTATGCGAATTTTGATCTTACTATTTTTTATTTGATTTTGCTACAAGCAAAACAGTTTTAGAAATATAGCCTTGTGCGAGTTAATTCAAACAAAATATATAATTTGTAGAGCGTTAATAATACACACTGAAGACATTTTTCACACACACCACTTGACATTTTATTCACTACGTGATCAATTTGCTTATTCAAAATTAAATTACCGTCTAATATTATTCCATTAGATGTGATGTGTTTTACTTAAATCTATTTAGAGTAATCTAGTTTAATACATGTTTTTAGTTTTGTCTTACTGCTGGTTGCACTAAATGCTAACTGCTTGGTATTAAATGGTTACGTTATTTGATTTATTCAAATTAATTGTCACACTTGTACTGTATTAAATTAATTTACTTCATAAAGAGATTTTTCTTCCAAAGACACATCTGTAAATATGTTATTAATACCAGCATACAAGCACACAAAACTTGCATTTATAGCTCTTGAGAACCCCCTTATAAAGCAAATAAAAACGGAGGGCCCAGGATAGATCCCTGAGGAGCCCCGTAGTTGTTTTTAAATCGCAGTAAGGTTTGAGTATATGAGAGTAGTAATTAAACATGTTAAATTTGGACAAATTGTCGTCGACTAATATAAGAAGTAGGCCTAAGCCACTTATGATTTTGGTTGTATTTAACCTAGAAAGAATATAAATAAGCTCATCAAGAGTCACGTTGTCTAATGCCTATAAAAACTAAAAGAAGTTCCCAAGTACTTTTGAATTATTGTTATTTGAGTTAATCACTGATTCAATAAGGTTATACCCGCAGTAATCGTAGATTTACCACCACAAAAATCATGACATTGAAAATCAAACATTGTATTAAATTCTAAATCGTCTAAAAATGCTGATTAATTCAAGTTTTTCCAAAATCTTTGAGGACACAGGTAAAAAGTACTGGTCTATAACTTGTCGGTTATCACGCACCTCCCTTTTAAATCGTTGATATAACTTAATAATTATCTTTTGGGAAACTTGATATACATTTCATCCACATACATAGCGAAATTACCATAATTTTAATTGAGATCGCAACGATGGTTAGTAACGCTAACCAACCTACATGATTTTACTGTATATACTCATATATAGTTTCAATTTAAATAATCTGTAACTAATATGAATGTTGCACGATTTTTTTCTACCGGGCACACTTTCAATTTTCCTTATAACCCATTTTTCCCCAAAAACCACCTCCTCGGATCTATGGTTCTCCAAGTTATACATCGGCGTTCCTCAAGGATGTATCATGGGCCCCACAATTTTTTCTCCCTACCAGTGTAGACATTCTGTACTCTAACCCCGCCGACTGCACGGTTTATCGTCCATGTCCCGGCGTCGTTGGTTATTATCATAGAAGATGCTTGGAGTAATGTCCAGCGATTTTATTATCAGCCGAGCACTAGCGCTCCTAGCGGCGCGCTCGCGAAGTCCCCCTACCTGGCCGGTCTACCTTAGTATAGCCGCGACCGCCGGCCTTCGCCAAGGAGTGAGACTGTGCTCCGTCGTCATGCTTTTCATTTCATTTATTTATTTTCTGTGAGTTGTGTGCGAGTTTAAAAGACTAGTGGTATTAAATATGTACGGCGAAAATGATGCGAATCGCCGATTTTATTGAATCTCGATTCGAAATTGTGATACACTGTGATATACATAGATGATTGGAAAATGGTAAAGTTAAAAACAGTGCGATAAGGACTACGCTGGACTATTTTATTTTATCGAGATCTCATAACGATATTTGAGGGATAAGTGCGAAACTGAACTTAGTGATAACGAAACTGATAAGGATGGAGACTGAAGCTGAGGATCAGGGAGATCATATGCAGAACCATTATAACTCTTACACGTGAGTTATAGATACTACAAATCTATACGATATAATTTAATATACGTATCCATAACTTGTATTCGTGTATTGATTGCGCATGCTCCAACATAATGCAGTGTATTTCTTAGGCGAGTATCTTATAATTACGGCAAATAAATTACTCAAAGTTAACAATATGGATTCTAGAAACTTATTTATGCAGGGATTCACTTTTGCAGTACGTTTAGTTCCAAACTAAATCAAAAATATATATCGTGTAAGGAGAACACGGCACGCATATACTTGAATACTTGATCCCATCATAATTGATTGAACTAGTCGGAGAATGCGACGATATTTTCACAATCATACAGATTTGGATTCAATTAAGTTCAATTTTTAGAAAACATCTACGGTTTAAAAAATAATTTTGTTAGAAACGAGCTGAAAGTAATACTACGCAAAAAACTTCACGTTAACTTGTATTCACACGGATTTAATTAATAAATAAACAAAATACATTATCTCTCATGAAAACGTCATATTATTCCCATAATTTAATAAAAAAACTCGTACCCTACAATTATTAATAAATCCATTATAGCATACTTACGTGGCATAACCCAGTCTTATGCGCCGACGATTTTATACGACATTTTTATCATTATTGTATTCATTCATATTCACTTTTGTTACGAATATCTATACACTTTATTTCAATAAATAATTTGATCTAAATAGTTTGTGATCGTGGTTATTCCGTTTACCAACACATATTTAACACCCTACTTGTTTGAAACATTAGATAAATACATTTAAACCAATATTCCTCACACAGGAAAAGTTTATATATTCAAGATTATGGGTATATATATTTTTAATGCATTAATGATAGGTCGTATATTAACAGGTACTTATATTGGCAATTTAACGTGTTTAATTTATATCCAAGAATAATATAATCTAAGAACTCTTGAATTAATGTTGTTATACGTAAACAAATGTCCCTTTAAACCCTATTAGAACCGCTAAATTAATGATCAAAAATGATTTATCATCTCGAATAAGCCATTTAACAAAATTAACTAATATTTTTTACCGTCATTTGGATATTTGGGTTTTACAACTTGATTTAATTCGTGGGTTTCAATTTGTTTTTCTTGAGGAAAGTGAAAAGTCTAAATATTAATCTGCATGATTGACTAATTTGAACAAAGTTTTTCGCGTTATAGATTACCTAAATCTGTACTACAATATAGTAGACCTGGGGATGTAGCGTTGACCGGCACGGCGCGGCGGCGGGCCGTTAAAACGCCGTAACTTTCTTGTAAAATTTGTTTTAGAGCTATAAATCTAATAACACTCGACATAAGGTATTACAATTTTGTTTTATAAGACGTATTACGAAATGTTGCTTAGGAATTTTATATGTTTAAAACTTGGATTGTTCTAAACTCCGTTTAAGAAATGTAGGTTTTTGGTATTTTATCAATCGTATTTCAATTCTTTTTCATATGCTAATTTTCTATTTAAATATTCGAAATAAAATGTAGAGTTTACACAGGAGAAATGAAGGAGATAAATGTTTCTAATTATGAATGGAATAACTAAATTACTGTATTGTCCAGTTCTATCTCGCAACAAATGTGTGTGGGTTTGAAAAGGTTTCAATAGTTTTGTGTGTTTAAGATATTAAAGACAAGCATAATTAACTGCAATGAGTTCAGTATTATTCTTCTTGCCTATTTACAACTTTCCATGTCGGAATTTACTTACAATATTTTAACTTATACTAAAATCAGCTTATTTTTGCAATCACATTAAACAACCTTTGTAGAGGTTTATACTTAACTACAACAAAATTTTTACTGGGTTAATATTAAAATAAGTTTTCAAATTTGATCGTTAGCTGTTAACATGAACCTAAAGTAACATTTGTTAAAAATAACTGAGTCTTTTCTTAATTTAATTAGTAGCTAACCCTATCAATGAAAAACTATTCCTTATTCCTAACTGTAAACAAATTTTCAGGTTTTAAGCTCATTATCAATAATTAAAATTAATAAAATAGAGTGTCGTCTTATTATTAGCGCATGTGGTTTTCTGAAGTGTTAATTATGTTTTTTGGTTTGCCACTTATAACTATGGATATATTTTCGATTAATAGATTTTTACTAGTATTTAAATTAATTAGAGTCATACTTCGGCTAAAACGGCTGTTTTAGCAAATACTTATAATGTAAACCCATTTTATTTTTAGAACTGTAACTTGAGCAATAATCGCCCTATTTTGGTGAAATTTGGTACAAACGTGTTAACTTTACTGTTTATCGAACGAGTTCGCGGATCAGCAGGATCGGATTATAAAAACGGGGTTCTAAAGGTTAAAAATTTGTTTCCCCCTTTTTTAACCCCCAAAACATAAAACCTTGCAATTTCGTTCCAAACCATGATGAGAGCTTAAATAAAACATTTTCGTGTATTAAAGCGTGGTTGTACGCCTGGTTATGGAGAAAATTCCGAACAACTTTAAATTGAAAATAATTTTCATGAAGGATAGGTAAATTATTGTAGTTAGCTTGTTTATAGATATATTTTTATAAAATTTTGTTAATTAATTTATTTCAAACTTAGCTATCGACGTTTCAATAGATTACACTCTTAACCACTTTCCCTGTAGCAGTCACCCTAAGAACGCATTTAACAATGTTATTTAAATAAATCTGACATGCTTAAGGAAATATGTAAGTAAAAGTGAGATAAAAAAAACTGAGTATCTGTAGAAGGTATATTGGGAGCAGTTGCATAGATTAAAAAAGTTTAATCTATGGTAGCAGGTAGCTGTACATTTCCCCATCGTAAACTGATGGAGACTTAGAAATATAAAATTATCGTTTTACATTTTACTGCTAAATGAATATTTATGTAACATATTTAGTTAATTTGACCATGTAAATATATTTTGGTAATTTGAAACTTGGTTGTGTTAATGGATCGGTGAAGTAAAGCATCTAACATGTAAAATAATAATGAATGACAAAATAGTTCATTATAGACACAATATATCAAACATCCATAACAGCTTTTTTGTTTAGAGAACAAGATTTTTGACGGCATTTAAGAACTTTCAAAGCGAAAATATAGTGCTATGAAAAATTCATTGTCGTTTAAAATACCGTAACGAAAAGTACAGTCGTCACCAAAAGTTACTTGTCGCACCTTGCGCTGTGAATTTTACCCTTTCGTTGCTCTCATTTTGTATAACATTGCTTTCAAAATTATTATTCTTAAATATTTTATTAATTTGACAAGCCTAATTATTAATCTGAACTAACTCATCAGGTATTGTGATATTATAAGTTCACATACTATTTTGCCTTTGTGGTAGTGTTTTAAAGATTTTATAATTATTATTATTATTTTGCTATGACAAAGCTGCGTTATTAGAAGGATAGGTTTTAGAAGCTCAAAACTCACAATGCGAATGCATACTGTACTTCAGAACTTCACCTTAGGGAGTGATTTTATTTCTTTGTATTAAATTATTGTTTCCATTGTAATTTAAATATCAAGTTTCGGTTTAATTTATTATTAGCATGCATTCTACTACCGTAAGTTATATTTTTGAATAAGTACTCTTTTTTATTTTTATCTAATCAATACTATTACCATTAAACTCTAATAATTCATTTTTACGATATTATTGGTATTGTATTTCCAATGCTGTAGCTTGATTAATAGTTGTACATAACCATTGGTTGTGTGAATATCTATAAAATGGAGTAAAATAAAGTTTACTGTATTATGTAGCTTGTCGAGTTATTACTGTACATAAATTCTAAAGGGAACATCAAATAGCCAATTAATTTTAATCTGGGCCTTAATTTATAGAATCCTTAATTTATATAAAAAGTACGTTATTTTTTCAAATAATGCATATTCTAACTTGTTGCACATGGTTCCCATAACACGTTATCAATCTTACGCAAATACCCAGATTTCTTATATATTTCCTTGTCCACATATTTAATGCTTTACTCATCGAAGCTCGGAGTAACACAATCGAGATTTTAATAGAGCAGCCTTGTTAAGAGGCTAATAAGCACGAATTAATAGTTTTGATTAATTACAAACAAACGCGTTACAATGTCGCAATTTCCATACGTTGGCTGGGCTCGGACCATTACAAAGTAAGCTCTGTTATTATTCATAACGCTAAAACCTATTGAAACGTTCGCGCCATATTATAAGGTCCATTATGTTTTCGCCACGGGCAATGAACGTGCAAACAATTAACAAAGGGTTGAACAACAACACTACCAGATTATTACGTGTTAATGTTGGCGTTATGCTTTATATGAACCAACATATTCTGGTTCTTTGTTTTAGCTTGTTTAAATCACTGTTTTACAGTTATACTCAATTTTGAATAGTCATTTATCGATTCTATGGATTAAACTACTACCATAGATTAAAAGTCAAAAAGTAGTCTCACGATTAGGGAAACTCGTGCGCGCTTATGTTGGCTAAATGTATCTTATTTGTTTTAGGATATATTTTATATACAACTAGCTGTTTGTACCCGTGCTTTGCAATGGGAAGAGAACACGAAATAGAAAAATTTTGATCCTTACATCTGATGATAAAATAGTTACACATAAGTTTTTTAAAAACAAAATTTTACCTTTATGGCCTTAATAGGATAGCTGTTGTCACAAATGTAAAAAAATAATAGTACTGCATCCTGTTGGTAAACCTTGTAACTTTTTAATGCTATTCAATATCATAGAACCAACTTGTGTAGTTGAAACCGCTGACAAAATTATTTTATTCCTTTTAAGTACGATTACTCATAACGTTAACATGGGAAACTCCAGAGCCACTGGGGCGGTGCCCGTAAGGACTTTTAAGATAAGAATGCGTCTATATGTTAATCGGGAATGTGAGCTATCATCATACCAAATTTCAGCCCAATCCAACCACTATTTTTCGCGTTTACTTGTCACAAACATACATCCATCCATCCATACATCCAAACTTTCTCATTTATAATATTAGTAGGATGTGTACTTTACTCCATGGTTCCCCTGCGAGAGGATCATTAATTATTAGTTTATAAACAGATTTTTATTATTGGTTAAATTAGTTTTAAAGTTGGTTTATGTCAAGAAACAAGTACGCAATAGAATATCTTCTACGTAAGCCGGAAATAACTAGATAAAAGTCAAAATCTTTATTCCGTTAAGCAAATCACAGTCTTGTTCTAATAAATACAAGCAAGAAGTGCAACACAAAATTATGTCTGAAATGAGTAACCATTAAAACCTAGAGATTTGTCATCTCTTTAGCTCAACTGGAGACAATTGTTGGGGTTTAAGTCCAACATTTTTACAGTGTATTCCAACTCTTACAATTTATTTCTTTAATTTTTACGAACATTAAGCCAATTTGAACCAAAATAGAAAAGGCTGTATCTAAAATATATATTGTCTAGAAAACTTATAGCCCCTGTATAACGAAAAATAAATCTTATGTTGTAGAACTGACTCTTTAATAAGAGTGAAAAATGTAATCACCATCAACGCCTTATCCGATTACCACATAAAAATATGCTTCCGATTTTAATACAGAATGAATATTCTTGCACTATTGACACTCAATAATTATACAAACCTACATATTTGTCATCGTTTACATCAGTTGAAAACAGGATTATGATATGCAACTGTACAATTTGTATTATAATGTTGAAAATAAATTGTAAAGCAAAATAAATACATTAATAAAAGTTAAACAATTCACTAAATCAAGCAACTAATAAACGATATCGACTCATCTCAAAACTAACTGTGTTTTTATCAAATAAATTTAATGTCGATTTAGATTGCCATCATAGCTTAAATTAACTACTTAACTAATTAACTACTTAACTAATTAACTATTAAGTTAACAACTTTTTTAATTTTTTTAAGAATGTATCTAATCTGGTATTAATACGAGGCCGACAACAGCAGTTTTTGTATATTTTTTATATTTAACTTTGTCTGTTTAACTATGTACTGCATTTTAACGATCTTAATATATATATAATTTTATTGTAGCAAAGCCACCTTTGATTCACATTTTAGTCTTTCGCAAAATGTCTGAAAATTATTTTCACATAAAAGGGTAAAATTAGTTAAAAAAAATAAAACCATTTCAAATATATACAGATTTTCATCCAAAAGTAGCTTGTCACATTCTTATCAATTTGTTGTTTAAATTAGGTACACTCTATTTACAGGGTAAATAATAACAGTTTCTTTAATCTTATCTAGAGAAGTGAAAATTCCAAATTACAAAAGAATTAAACATTACCTCACCGCTATTTACATTACACTAATAAACCAAAGAAGGTTTATTCTTCCTTACTGTTAAGGAGTGGATACTAAACACTAGTAGATCTAAAGTACACATTGGTATGTTGATTAAGTAATGGAATTTACGATGTTCGAAATATTTTTTCAAAAGTTAAAATACAGTTTGTGTATTTACTGAAGTAAGGTAGTCTATGGTTAAATAATTAATGAAATAACTAAACCAATCTATATGTTGATGTTGATTGCGAAAATAAATCATTTTGGATTGGACGATGGAATTACATTGAATGGATTCGATCCTACCTACCTTATTAACCTCCTTCAGGGTAGGAGAATAGAGATTGGTAAATCCAAACTTTTGCGGGGTTCCTCAAGGCAGTTGCATTGCGCCAATTCTAGACTACCGATTTTCCAAGATTTTTTTTTATATTAAATTGACGATATGAATGGAATAATACTTTTTGGAAAATAAAGTCTAATCAAATAGTGGTACATATATGCAATAGCATGTGCATTTCAAGAAGAGGTAGATCCTCCACCATGTACATCTCAATAAATTTTAGATCTTACACCATTTACATCTCAATAATTGGTAGATTCTCCACCACGTACATCTCAACAAGTGGTAGATCCTCCACCATGTACATCTCAACCAGTGGTAGATCCTCCACCATGTACATCTCAACAAGTGGTAGATTCTCCACCATGTACATCTCAACCAGTGGTAGATCCTCCACCATGTACAACTCAACAAGGGGTAGATCCTCCACCATGGACATCTCAACAAGTGGTAGATCCTCCACCATGTACATCTCAACAAGTGGCATATCCTCCACCATGTACATCTCAACAAGTGGTAGATCCTTCACCATATACATCTCAATAAGTGGTAGATCCTCCACCATGTACATCTCAACAAGTGGCATATCCTCCACCATGTACATCTGAACAAGTGGTAGATCCTTCACCATATACATCTCAATAAATGGTAGATCCTCCACCATGTACATCTGAACAAGTGGTAGATCCTCCACCATGTACATCTCAACAAGTGGTAGATCCTCCAACATGTACATCTCAATAAGTGGTAGATCCTCCACCATGTACATCTCAACCAGTGGTAGATCTTCCACCATGTACAGCTCAACAAGTGGCAGATCCTCCACCATGTACATCTCAACAAGTGGTAGTTCCTCCACCATGTACATCTCAACAAGTGGTAGATCCTCCACCACGTACATCTCAACAAGTGGTAGATCCCCCAACATGTCCAGTGGTGGCCAGTGTCGGGCGACTGTCGGATATTCTCACAGTCTCGCATGGTCAACAGCGTGGAACTGGCGGGGTGGCTCCCTAGTCCCCGGCTGACTGGCACATCGCATGTCCAGCTCTGACTTGCAGCTTACTAATTGCTCCAAACTAGATTTGTACTGCCTTCCGTAGTCTGGGTTTACATGCTTCAGGCAATAACAGCTGTACTTCTGCTCGGTGACGAGAGACGTCGTAGATAATTCGTCTTTTTCGTTTATGGAAGTTAACTCAAATGTGGTTTACTTCAAATTTTTAGGCCTTCGTTTATATTTGTAAGGTCTGATATGTAGTCTTTAGAAGGTACGAAGCTGGACCCAGCTCCTTACACTAGACACAGTAAATAATAAGTACACAGAATATCTGCTTCCTTTTATACTCACCGTGCATAAGTGTATAATTGTGTTGGTTTACAATTAAACCTAGAATACGTGCACGTTACAAGTACCTCATTTGTATTAGTTAAGATATAAACGTAAATAGGCTTATATTTATCCAAATACTAGCTGTACCCGCGGGCTTTGCCCCGTTTAACTTCATAAGTATTCGCATGGCTCAATCACGTCCTGGTTGAAGTTCGTTCTTTACGCTCACTCACCTTTTGGTTGCTAGGAGAGTATGAGGAGAGTAACTGCGAGTACTAAAATCTCTTACCTACCCAGCTATACATCCACAATTTATTTTGCTGCCTTGGTTAAGAGATAAAGTGATCTTCTCATATCCATCCTACTGTTTTACACAGTCCTTAGGTTCCGTGTTTAGTAATGGACAGTTCTCTATTACCACAGCATGTCTCACTTTTTTAGCTTTTAAAGATGTAGGCCTGAACTAAAAGATCTAAATCTTGGTTATGTATTCAAGATCCACTGTTATTTACGTTGAAGTTAGAGAAACGCGTAATTGTATGTATACTGAACACTACTTCTGAAAACACACCCATGCGACACTTTCATACATACACTTAAGCACTTTGAAAGCATCTTTTATTTGGAAATATGTTTGTCTGAAATACAATGAACAAATGTAAAGAAGGGATTAAGATTCAAGAAGTATGGGATGTCTTTGTAATAATCCCGGTCATTTCAGATTGTCTGAAACTATTAAATAATATACAAAATTGTTGCTGTAATTACATTACGACCTGTTTTTCCAAGTTCAAATATATTCATCACAACAGCATGACTTCAGGAAACTTACAATACCTACTGGTCATGTCCATCGGTAAATTATAAATGCAGTTTAATTTAAGAAACAGTAAAAGTGTTTGTTTTTAAAATTGATTCTTAAGGTAATTTGATACAGCACCCTTTTTTAAACTAAATATTTAGCAACAAAATTTGCGTCTTTTTATAGTTTCGTATTTTTCCTCATTTGAGGTGTGTGAATTGATGCTTTCGCTGTGTCGGCCAAGTATAAACAATGGAACAAAGAGATGCACACCAGCAAAGTTGAACATAACCCTTCATACCAAAGCGTGCATTTACAAAAGTAAAATAATACTACTAGGAAAGTTTATACTTTTCCTATCTATCCTTTAGCAATTACTTCAAGACTGTGTCTTTACTTGGTAGGTATGTGACGGTGTGCAAAATTGACACTGTTTTATAGTATTCTTAGATTTTGGACTGTGAATCGTTGTTGATCAAATGATTGCCAAATAGACACTAAACCATAAACACACCTTGACGCAGTTTCATATTCAAACACAGATCTGATCTGCCATTGTTTTCACCTTCTGAAGTATTCCACTGAGGCAAAACAATCTTTTAAAAAATCCCACAATCGGGAAACACCGATGTCAGGGTCGCTGGGATGTCACGTAGCGAAAACACCACGTGGTTTGATATGTGACTTATTCACTTATTTACTTAATATAACCTCTGGACACTCGATCATAGGCATTGCGCGATGCCTGACTCACTGATAACAGGGACTACTGATAACAAACATCTTGTCTTGCTATCAGAGAAATACGTGAGACGGCCGAACTACTGCGTGGATTTCAATCTTTTACACTTAAAACGTATCGATGAAAATTTATTTAGCAAACTGTTCTTCCCAAACCTTGTTGTTTTATCAGGTCATTGTGATATGGTTAGTCATCTTAAATGCATTGAGTTTGTTATTGCCTAGTCGTCTTCAGAAATACAAATACTGTCCTACAATGGATCAGCTGATTCTTTTTGCATTGTAGTAGCTTTTTTAATTTTTTATTGATTCACATGCTTTAAAGGTAACCTTTAAGGCTTAGTTTGTTATTTGGTAAGAATTTTCCTTTTTAAATGGAGCACTACTTCTTCATATGCTTGTCGGACATCATTTTAACATCACAACTATAATAAAGGGAGTATAAATGCTTTGTGTTTATTACAAACTTGCAGTATATTTCTAAATATATTTATTTGTTCCAACATTTTATAGTTTTAAATTAATTTCATAAAGTTTTTTTTATAATCTTGTAAAATTATTATTGAATGTACTATTTGAATGGTATGGTTAAATTTAAAATTAATTGCTTGTTGTATTGGCTGTAAGTTATAAAAATAACTGTATCAAACCATTTTACATTCTGATGAAGACGGCTGCAATATTTTTGAAGCCGCATTTGTTTGAATGTTTATACGACAGAAATCTATTCTCTCTGTTGGCTCAATTCAACTTTGTCCAGTTTGATTCTAAAACTAGCGACAAAATGGTTTATTATATTGTTTTGTTATACTAATACAGTATTATTATTTAGTTTTTGGCAAATGTCTTGAGCAAATTAATGTGTGTTATAAATTATTACAAAATAGTTATACCATAAATAAATAAACCTTATGGGAATGGATAGTCTATTTTTATCCCTAACCAATGATCAAAACAAATAATATTAACTTACTTTCAGTGCCACACGATACAATAAAAATACTCTTAATCTGTAACTGTTATGGCTATATTAAGACATAAGCATAAACTTAACGTGCTGTGCGACCTCCTTATAGCAAATTACATCAATCTACTGTGTCATACTGAATAAATTTCTTACAAATTAAAAAATCCACGACACAACAATAAGCCAGTGGGGGAGGTACTGTCGTATGTCGCACGGAGGTCACACGTCACTGGAATCAGCTGATAGTTGTATTGTTACTGTTATTGGCGGGAACAAAGACTGTATTGATGCAATGTGCTACCGACTTGCCAGCTGGTCGACACGCCCAGCGCGCCAAATAAATTGCCGCGGATACCGCGAAGTGGTAATTAATTAAAATACTTATGATTGTACAATCTTGAGACGAAATAGTTCACAATTGTAATGGCTTCTTGCTATGAGTCAAATTCAAGAATATTACAGCAAAATTATCTCCCAAAATATCAGTGACGTTCAATTGTCGAATGACGTTCTAAAGCAGGTTTTTTTGTGAAACAGAAGTATAAATTAGTAAATTTGCTTCTGTAATTGAAAAATAGTATATGTGTAAATTTTTTGGTAATGGTTCAAAAGTGCGTGTAAAAGTAAGACATAATAAGTCTGGAAAAAAAATTAAAGGTAACCTTCTGCACAACCTAGGTATTTGTAAAACGTCCATAAAAATACAAGGTCCGTTACACAAAGTTCATACATGCGACATGCAGGCGTATTTTTAAATCTTGTACTCATCTTTTTGTTTAGGTACTCTTTTATTTTGAGATGCCAAAATGGCACATAAACTAAGAAAGCTGCACGATTTGTGTACGTATTAAGCTGAATATGGACAGAATATATATAGTGAAGTAAAGTGGCCTATCTAGCTTTGTTACTGACTAAGATCAGCTGTTTCTATAGCCAGAACCAGTTAATAGAATCCATATATTTAAGAACAGCTGGTCCAGTTTCGACGATTCAAAAATATCTAAAAAAAACTATATGGGGCTTCGTTACTTAACTGTTTATACTCCAATTAAATTTGACTGTTCTACATCTGTATTATTTTTAAATTTGCAAACTTCAACTCATTTGTGTACGTAACTTATCCATCTTTGCTACCAAACACAGGGTGTAAGACACGAAGCGTGGGTGGGGGTGGTGACGAAACATTGACTCTAGGGCATGTGTACTGAGCGGTGGTCGCAACAACGTTGCTCAAGCCAACAGCTGATCACTTCATATAGCACTGTACTGTACCACATTAGCTGGGCCTTTGTAGGACAATGTAACATGACATGTAGCTGCGCTGTGACATTAGTGAGGTCTTTCGCAACTATACCATGTATGTGTGGTCCTTCTGGGCCGGATATTCAGTTATAATACTGGTGAAGTTGTGAACAGAATTTAGTTTCTAATTAGATTAATATTGGCAATGAGAGCGGAGATAGGGTGTATATGGAGATAATAGTAGGAGTACGAGAAAGAATAAGAATAGGATCAAGAATATTATGAATAGAGATAGGAATAGGAACGTGGTCGTCGATAGGTATAGGGTTAGAATGTGGTTAAGAATTAAGGTGGATTTTTAGATAAAAATACAAGTATTCTTATAATGTTTTCAGATTTAGTCATAATCTTTTTTCAAGAGTGAATCAAATAACACCCTGATCTTAATCTTAATCTTAATGAATAATCTTAACCTTAAGTGAATTTAAATATAATTTAAATGCTTAGATATGTTAACAACAATGTAAAATAAATTTAAAGCCAAACACAAAAAATTGTTGTACTTTAGTATTTTATCTTAACTAAAGAATGTAGTGCCTCCTAACTCATAAACTGAGCGGCAAGTACCTTATCTTTATCATCATTATTCCACTTCATAAATTAGTGCAATCATACATAATTTTATTTAAATGAATTATTATTTTGTTTTTATAGAAACAAATTTGAATACAAATAACATACAGATCGTTAAGAACGGTATATTTACGTTATAGAAATCAATTCATAAACACATTAATTCCCATGAAACACTTAATTTTTTCATCTTTTAAAAAACAAGGAGCTGAGTATTCAGTTTCTTTGAAAATCTAATTAAAGTTTTGCAATAAATAACATTTTTAGGTGGTTTACAAAAAATAAAAACTTTTGAAATATAAAATGTTAACTATAAAAACAATTTCGAGCCTTCTCAGGATATGCCTCTTTTAGTATTTTTAAATGGTTTAAACTTGATTATTAAGTTTAACACTGACATTGTCTAAACTAAGATTTTTTTAAATACTATTCGATTACACATACCTATAATTTTTATAGATAGTAAATAAATGTATAGTTTATAAAATTTTCGCTGGTATAGACCACCCACTAGGCGTGTAGTTGGTGTAGTTGCCCTCAGTCCAGTGGACATTCAGCATTGTTGGCTACATTGTTCAAACGGATAACGTCGACGTTTTCGTGAGAATTTTTTAACGCTATGTATCTTTTCTGTGTGAAGCTATATTTAAACCTAGTCATCAAACAGAAATGCTCGTCTTCCTCTAATTAAATCCTTAAACTTGCATATAGAGGAATGCATTTTACTCCTGAGTTACTAAATGCAAGGATGTACAGAGCAACGATTTATAGGTTAATAATTTGTAGAGATGATTTAAAAATGATAAATTTAAATTCTTAAACTGAAAAGTAAATATAAGAAAATAATTTTCATGCATTGTAAAGTTTTAGCTTTAAAATAGTAGACTCCTACATTTGTACTTGGTTGCATTTGGGCGTATAAGATTGGTTTCAAGCCACCGGGTACGGATGTTTATTTACAATTTATTTTGTTAACCTTTACGCCCTTTACCACATTCTGAACTGATCAGTATTCTAAAGATAGTCAAGGATTGACTATGCGCCCAGGCTTGAGGCGCATGGGCAAGCCGAGGCGACCGAAGCCAGTGGTGACTGCGGAATGTATGTAGTGCAGTCGGCCGGTTTCGTACCAGCGATGCCTGCTTTATAAACCCTGTTCGTTCAGGCTTCATCATTTATACAAGGTTTAAAAGTCTTTCCTTGAATGTCCATTTACTCATCGGAATAACGTAAATTCTGCGTGTTGAACGTCAAAATACAATAAGAGAGGAAACACTAAACAGAAAAATTCTGAGTGATTGCTACTCGAATCATTCAAAGAATAAACACTTCCCTTCACAGATTAATCATCCTTGTGGATCAGTCAGGAATTAGGACAGTTCTAGTGAGCTTAGCACCTACTGAAACTTAACAATCATGGCAGATCACGGTACTCAACTACTTTATCAACACTACCCAAACCAACAATTACTACACCAACAATAGAGAACCATCACTAGTCAGACCATCTATCCAGAAATTCCCTTCAACCCTAACCTCACAGGTATCTGCAACTGGTCGCTAAACGTATACAGCCTCGTCACCCTAACCAGGACAGAAGAGGATCAAGGACCTAAATTTACTAAAGCATCGTAAATCCTAGTAAATCACCAGTGAGCTAATCACACGCTGAACATTGACAAATATGTCACTTCACACATACAGTACAGAAGTCCAAACAGAAATCTTCAGGAATCAATCCAATCCAACAGTTCCAGAGCGCCAGTCTGAGTTCTCTCTGACATGTAACGTGTAACGGCTCAAACCTGGACTAATTTCGGGCACATTGTCCGTAAGCGAGTTGCATCCATTGTCTTGACAACAATAGCATAGTTGACTCCATGAATGGGCCGCACGAGGCCTTCATTCATTCATTTGTATCATCTCCCTCCCATCATAGTACTCTCGCCATCTGTGAACATCTGGGAGACTAACTTCTACCATTGACTTACACTTAGAATTAGACATCCAAACTATATGTGTATATGAGCTGCATGGGCCAGCTTAGATAGATTTACCTAAAGATATTGGCGAGTGTTTAAGAGCCCCTCGAAGAGGGCTTTAGTTAATATTCTCTTTCGGTTTTTCGTACTGTAACAGTTTACGAGATATAAAAGGGTTTTTATGCTGAATTTGTCGATCTTTTAGTTTAATGTAGTGAAGTAATGTTCAGTTACTCAGTTTTCAAGAAAAACATTTAAGTTTAAGAAAATCAAATGTATTTAATATCAATTTCCGTTTTCTAAGGAGTTTGTTCGTGGCAAAACACTTTAAACATAGAAATAGAATATATACATCGTGGTACTGCTTTTTTGTCAAAGCTTCTATAAGATTGTGTTGATTTGAATTATAATTCTTAAGTAATTATAGAAAATACTGTATTCTGTCGTGCCTATTGAATATTCAAACTGCTAAGCTTAACTTAAAGCTTGACTTAAAGTTACACTGTAGTATAATTGTTAACTTAATCTATTATATTATTAAAGTGATACAATCAATTTTACGTATTAAAATATAGGCATATGGCACATGCAGATTATATTTGCTGAAAATTATTGGTATGTACGAATTTCTTAAGGCATCTGCCCCACATGCCGATTTCCAAAGGGCTACGCCTGACATGTTTCCAATGTTTAAATCATATAATTTGATTTATTTAATGAAACAGCTGGTCTATGCAATTACCTGGTGTTTGTTTATTTACTCTAAAAAGATGTTTGTGAGAAATATGTGCGTTATATAGAAAGAAGGTTATGTTTTGTTTAAAGTAATGTTGTATAAGTTTTGAAAAGTATTGCTTAAAGTTTTATTTTTCATTTATATATTAAGCTACATGTAAAGAGGCTTGACTAAAATTGAAGAATTATGGTAAAACATATCATTAATGAAGCAGTAATATAAAGTAATTGATGTTTTGCTACTCTAAGGTATGTAATCATATTCTTTTGGATCTATTGACATCAAAAGTAGGGTTTTGAAAGCAAGTAGATTTACACATTTCAATCATTTCATCTTTTCAATATAAATCATAGAGTCTCTGCATTTTTAAACACACATCAGCACCGCTTACTGTAATGGCTGCCTAGGATGTTTAAACCTCTTATCTAATTATAAAATGGATTTTACTTCACTTGGTGGTAAAACTGAGTTTTTACTCTAAAATGAATAATAGATATGTAACTATTTTATATAGCAGATCTAAAGAACAACATTATTCTTATCCACGTTTTCTTCCCGCTACGAAGCACGCATACTTTAATAGTGTAGTAAAGGATGGATATAGCATCTCGTTCTTTATCAAGATGTATGAAGTAAAACTTTTACTCCATACATCTTGGTTCTTTAGATTTTCTCGTTCACTCAATTAACATTAGGATGTATTAAGTCCATTTCACAATATGAATTCTGTAAACTCGTCTAAATGTGTTCTCTTATTGGGTGGTAATAAAAATCGTTTTTATTCTAGGGAATGCAGAAGGGGGATAACATTAAGGAGAATGTAATTTATAAAGAATTGTTTGTTCTATTATTGGGCTTTATCAGATATTTAGGTTACCTTATCTTAATACTCGAACTCCAAACAACACAGTTTTGCATTCGGGCAATTTCGCATGTATGTTCTTGATATGGAACTTAAGTGATTTCAATGTAACTCCTTGTAGAACCACTTATGTAAAACAAAGATAATTAAGTTAACATCAATTCAACAATAACATTTCAATCAGATCATATAGTCCAGTAAATCTGTCAGAAAATATGGGGTTGCTGTGCAAAAGGTCAGGTAGTTCTGATTTTTGGATATGTTGTTAGTATTGGGCCCATAACATAAAATCCAAGTTATCCACCTCGAGATACTGCCGCTCGCCGCGGGGCGCGCCACTTGTTATCGAAATATCCAAAATATGGCAATTCCTAGTGATTTTCACTCAATCTCGCGAACCGTTGATTTTACCGAAAATTTTATATTATTACATTAAAGAAGAATAAATTTGTGACAGTTTAAGCCCAACAGCAAGTATGTAGCGTAAATAATGGTCAAAATACAGACCATTAAAATAAATAAATGTTCCAAAGACCGATAAAAATTGTGGTTTTTTTCAATATTTCCACAATATAGTTGTATGAAGCAAACACCGTATTGATTTAGAGAGTATGCCAGTTTATTTGCTATTAATAGAAAATAAATGAAAGTATGAATACAAATACCCCCACCTCAGCAAACCTGCAGACTCAGCGAATTTCCATTTGCTTGATTTGATTTTCACAAACCTATTTAAATAACATTAGATTTACTGGTGCCTAGGTTTGCTGCTACAGGGAGGGTAATATAGTATATAAAATAATAATAGTATGATAAGAAACAAATAAATTTACCCAATTTTATAAAAATGTGTCTATAAATAAAGAAAAAAACAATAATTAAAAATCTTCGCTATTTGAATAACTTGAGGTTTTTTAATTTACATTTTTTAATTTTCTCCGTAACCAATAACTGTAAACAAATTTTAATGTACTAAATTATCTGTTTTTAAGCTCTACAAAATTCTTTAATGATGCAATTGTAAAATTGTGTGTTTTGAGGGTTAAAAATGAAAAAAAAATATTCTTACCGCCAAAATACCTATAAAGCAACCGTTCCTATGGCCTTATCATGCCGATCATGCTTTGCGAACTCGTTTTAATAAATAAATGTGCGTGTGCATGATTCAATGATTTATATAGGCCATTAAGCAAAAGCAATAGGCTAAGTCACTTACAATACAAATTAAATGATAAATAGTCCATCTCTTGATTCACAAATAAGAGTAATGTTTGTACCAAATTCCACTAAATCGGATGATTTTTGGGAATCATCGTGCTAACGGACAATAATAACTTTTTTGGATACAGTTTAGTAAAATCTTTAGTTTTTTTGGATACAGGGTCTCCAAAAAAACTTACCTAGTTTGATAATTTATTTATTTATTGTACTAGATACAAACTACTGTTCAACGACTGATACCATAGAGAAGGCTATGCTGATACATTAAATGAAAGGTAATAAAATAAAAGTTATTTTAACACTCAATATCACAACACAACATCACCCCTCAATATGCGAACCATTTGTAGCCCTGCAGAAATGATATTTTTACTCATTTTTATCATTAATATTTTATTATTTGTATTATATTTTATTATCAAAACTATGTTCAAGGTCAAATAGATGTACGCAACTCATTGCCAACGTACGAAACTAAAACTTTGAAGTATACTCTACACAGCACGAAATGATTATTACTCATCTATTTGAACAATAGTATTGTGAGGTATGTTTCAAACTATGGAGTCTTTTACGGACACCCGGTATATATATATTTATATATGTTATAACAATTTGAACCAACAGTATTTTTGGCCTCTTGGAATACCAAAATGAAAAAGTAAATCGGTCCTGGGTCTAGGTCTTACCATGAGACCTACTGTAATAGCGTATTCCCTATAAGGGAAATTTGCTAATAATCAGCATATCATTTATATTGAATGGTGTGGGTTGAGGAAACCACTATTGAATCTTTTCATCAATTTCGTTGTCTCGAGCAGTGCGAGAATGGCGCACGTCAACATGTTGCTCACTGTTAATGTTCAACTGACGTCATTTTTTATAATATTTCTCAACTTCTACAGATTTGATGAGGACGGATCATCCCAAGCGCCCATCAAGTTACAACATTTTGTCTGTTATCCCTCGTCCCCGAGTCAATCCACCAGAGCTTTTCATTGTCTTTATGAGGGCCTGTTCGATGGCCTAATCAGACCAAATTCCACACCAGAACTTGTCTGTACGTCTTGTAGGGAAATTTCCGATCTTTGTGAATTTTTTGTGTTCTTCAATATCAATCTTGTATTTCAATTCATATTCAGCATGTTCTGTATAGATGGGCGCACTTGGCGTGGAAAAATTACCCGCTGCATGGAAGATCTGTAGAGTGATTGTAATTGGAAGATCTTATTTGCCTGATCTTTCAGCCTCAATAAACTGTTAACTATGTTAAACTGTTTTATTTTGTTTTCATGTGAAAGTATTGTACCCAAAGCTTAGCTTAAATGTTTATGTATAAACATTTGACAGCTTTGGGAATAGTAGTTTTGCCGTTGAAGGTATATTTTGAAGGTCTGTTTTTCGGCATGTAAACCTACATTTATTAAAACGAGTTTGCGAAGCATGATCATTGAAGTATAAGACAAAACTTAGGAAATTAATTTATGTTTTTAGAAAAGTACGCGAAATTCTTAACATTAATGAAATAAAAATGTTATACTATGCATTTTGTCCAATCGGTACTTCAATATGGAATTATATTATGGGGAGGAGCTAGTAGCAATATTTTAAAGCCACTGTTTGTCATACAAAAACTAATTATTAAAATAGCTTTTTAATTCGACAGGCGTTTCCCTACAAGTTTATTATTCAAAAACACTCAATTACTTTCGGTGCGTCAACTTTTTATCAAAACTTTACTTGTATATACCTACTCCAATCAAGATTTGATAGTGACGCCAATCACACATAACTAACCCCCCAGAGGAGCTGTAAATGTAGGTATGCAAGTACCCCGAATTTTCAAGTCTGCAAACCTTACCAATGCTTTTTATATTGCGAATTTTTTGTATAGGAATATACCATCAGAGATTAGAGATCTACAGGTATCTCTTCCAGTTGATAAACGTTCGGTAAGCAGTTGGCTGTCGGAGATTGGGCTCGATCAGTCTGAGACACTTATCAGTTCAGTATACAATACATAACAATAATAAATACACAAGTACACCAAACAATATTTAGCGTACAGACATCAGTAACTGCAACTCCATTCACTCGACCACCTTTTACTTAGCATTAATTGTTCCTGTAGCTGTCTCATAGCTTAGTTGTAAATAGTATTTTGATTATTTGGTTTTAATTTTTAAGAATATTTCTAATTTGATTTGTAATAGAGCTCGTCCTGCGCACAGGTCTTTTACGGCCTATGCGGGACTATTGTTCGTATTTTGTATATGTATATATTGTAAACAATTTTTGGGAATAAAACAGATTTTGATTTGATTTGATCAGGCCATGGGAACAGTTGCTTTATGAGGTTTTTTGTTAAGGGGTTACGGGTTTACGTAAAGGGGTTTACGGGTTTTTCGTATTTTTGACCCTTAAAACATACAATTTTACAATGTATCTCTAGACCATTTTGTAGAGCTTAAAAACAAATAATTTAGTACATTAAAATTTTTTTACAGTTATTGGTTACGGAGAAAATTAAAAAATGTAAATTAAAAAACCTCAAGTTATTCCAATAGCAAAGAATTTTTATTATTGTTTTTTTCTTTATTTATAGACACATTTTTATAAAATTGGGTAAATTTATTTGTTTCTTATCATACTATTATTATTTTATATCCTATATTACCCTCCCTGTAGCAGCAAACCTAGGCACCAGTAAACCTAATGTTATTTAAATAGGTTTGTGAAAATCAAATCAAGCAAATGGGAATTCGCTTAGTCTGCAGGTTTGCTGAGGTGGGGGTATTTGTACTCATACTTTCATTTATTTTCTATTAATAGCAAATAAACTGGCATACTCTCTAAATCAATACGGTGTTTGCATCAAACAACTATATTGTGGAAATATTGAAAAAACCACAATTTTTATCGGTCTTTGGAACATTTATTTATTTTAATGGTCTGTATTTTGACCATTATTTACGCTAGATACTTGCTGTTGGGCTTAAACTGTCACAAATTTATTCTTCTTTAATGTAATAATATAAAATTTTCGGTAAAATGAGCGGTTCGCGAGATTGAGTGAAAAACAATAGGAATTGCCATATTTTGGATATTTCGATAACAAGTGGCGCGCCCCGCGGCGAGCGGCAGTATCTCGAGGTGGATAACTTGGATTTTATGTTATGGGCCCAATACTAACAACATATCCAAAAATCAGAACTACCCGACCTTTTGCATACCAAAATGTCTTATTTTACTGGACTAATATTTATTTTCCTTGACAAAAGTATTGTCAAGAGTAAAATCGGAGAACCTCGATATGTAAATTATGTTTGCAATTTAAAATGTAAACTTGTACAAGCTTTTATAGGGGGGAAGACAAAATCTGTAGAATTGTTCTGAGGCAGACTCGATTATAGCCTCATAATTTTGAAATTGAATGAAACGTCAGACAACTTCTCCAATGTCCGGATCTTAACTTTTTACCATCAGGAAAATTGTAATGACTCGTCACTAGGATATTAAGTTTTATAACACAAGCTCTTGTTTGATAAATAAAAAAAAATCATGTAAAAGAATATAATCAAGGGACAAAACGGCACTTTTGGCCAATGAGATATTTTTGTTCTAGTGCACCATTCTTTTAAGCAATCTAATTCATGGCTGGAACATTTTATATACTGTGTATGTTTTTATCTTTATTCAAAATCTGTTTCCTAATGTTTTTGCCACTTTAAAGACAATTGTTGTTGATTAAACAGAAAATTAACAAAAAAAAACGTGGAAAGTTTTAAACAATTTGGCATAACGGTGGTTTGAACAACTTCGCTGCATCAGATATCACTCCGCCGACGCAACAATAAAATCTACTTCAATTACAGAAATATCTTAAAAGTTTATAGGTTAGTTTGTGATATGCGTTTTACTGTGAGGTTTATTATCACTTTATGCACTTGGTCGGTTACACCTTTGCTGCCGAGTTGTTGATAAGACACACTCAGTTTGATTGAAGTCATTATACGACCAACGTTATCTAACTGAGCAAATTAGGTTTCTAAGATTTGTAACTAGCTAAAGTGACTATTTGCTTCAAAATGGTTGTGGAAAAGTTGTAGCATGAAAGTAAATGTTTTCCGCAAATCTTTCATTTCTGTAAAAATATACATCAATCCATTGACTTGAAGATACTGTAGACACTTAAATAGTATAGACTAGCTGTAGTAATCTATTACTAAACAAAGCTTTTGGTTGTTAAAATGTGCTACTAGAAAAGTGTTAGTCTCTCCCTTAGTTTTTGATACTTTGTTAGATGAAGTGGTGCCTATGTGTTTGAAGTTGATACTTTTAGTTTGTCTTGGTTAAGTTGACGGAAAGGGAAAATCTGTAATTTACTGCAGGCTCAATTCAACATCGTTTATTTTTTTTAACTAACTTCAACGTGAAAATTGTGCTATAGATATTGGTTCATCTACTTATATGAATATTTTATGTTTACAGCTCTTATTGCGTACCGGTAATGAGAATAAAAAGGCTTTAGTATATCTATAGAAATGGCTTAAAATTCTACAAGGGAGTAATTCAAATCCATGGCTCGATTGCTATTTTCAACATTTCTCATTGTTAAGACAGCAATACATGTTATTTTTCTGTCTTGTACTAAAGTCCGGTGGGGTGATTATTGTTTAAAGTGATGTAGTATCTAAGAAATTTTCTTCATCGTTGCATCAAAACTGTTGTTACTTAACCAAACGAATAAATACCAATATTCTCCTGGTAGTCACTCCAACTTTTAAAATGGCAGGTTTTTCCTAATTGGCCAATACTTTTTTCCAACTTATGTAAAATTAAGTTGTACAAAAGTTTCAATACGTAACTTGCACAACTCTAAACAAATAATACAAATTATGAGAACGTTACAATCTCGTCTTCCACTCTCTCTCTGCATGCACACTTCACCTTGGCGTGCCCCGAAGTCCACAGTTTCCCCAGTGATGGACGTAGTACAACCTGAACGGTGTGAACGCCCGGATGAGCCATTGTACTGTGGAAATCGGGCTACTCGACCTGGGAACATCTTAATTACTGGAACAAAAACTTCTCACTTACCACCTAACGGGGACCGAGCGCGTGAAAGAGAGAAGATTAGAAATTGCGTATGTAAATACTCTGCAGTAGGTCAGATGGAATTTGCATGGAAAGTTTGAATTATGTTTACGGTTCAATTTTGCGTGATGAGAATTTCACAATTCTGAATACGGTTTTGTAGATATTGTAATAGTGGAGATAATTTTTTGGAGGTAAATTGATGTTTTAATTCTTCGGTATTGTTAGTTCGGTTCAAGCAATGAATATTAGATTTCAGGGGAACGATCCATCTATATAAACCAGCTGTGGTAAATTTTCTTTTAGTACAATCATTGACTATTGGCTTTGACAAAGCTTTGACTTGAGCCCCCTACAGATTGCGTTAATCTAATTTACTAAATTCTGTTGAATACAAGATGTTTTTGACCTATTCAAAATGATGGAACGCCTTATTATGAGCTATAGCAACTGTAATGACCCATCAACTTTGTCAGCAACAAAATAATAAGATAGAAAATATAATTTTATACACTAGTGCATTCTATGACTGGCTCAACTACATTCTTTTTTAGTACAACAATTTGCGACAGCTGGTCCATATGGATGGGATGTCTACTTCTGTATTCAATAGTCAATGCTATTGGATACTGAAGTAGACTGTTCCCATCTATATGGAAAAGCTGTAGCCATTTTTTTTAAATTTGTAAATAGTAGTTTACAATATGAACAAAATAATCAATTATTTATTTGGATAAAAGTTGGCTACAGTTAGGTTGTATGAATAAGATAGCTCTTTAAGTATCCAAAAGCCATTAAATGTTTCTATGTAAAAATATTGTTAAGGTAGTTGTGTTGTAAAGTAACATTAACTTTGACGTTAACTCATAAACTATTTACCAATCGATTATAAAAGTATTTCTTTATCTCTGGTATTTTAACTAAAAGTTAAACCACACATCGTAAACTGTACCCTTATAACAGAGAATCATATAGTCAGCATCGTCACAGTCAAACATTGCGAACATGTAAACAACAACAGGCTTCAAATTGTATAATAAAACTAAAAGTATTCTTATTATCTCTTATACTTGGCATACTATTAAATTCAAATATATTGTTGGTCTACAAATAAGCTGCATACCATTCTAATTTAGACGGTTTCAAATAGCGGTGTCTTGTAGAAAATATATTACAGAGACCATCAGCGTTCCAAATCAGCGTTCCGAGTTTGCAAAACAAACTTAGACGTAATAATGCATTACTGCATAGCATTTTAACAAGCCTTATATTCACAATAAATAGTCTTTGGGTGTACAAGAATGTTCCAGGGTATCTAGGTAGGATGCCGTGAACTTGCAGCCGTTTGTATAACATGCAGTAAACGTAAACCTCGGTAGTTACTATGATATGTGGTCTCTGTTAACATACAATGAGCTATAGCCTCAACATTACCATTGCTAATCTACGGTCGGCCAAGTTGGACATTTTCTGGATATTTGTTGGCTTAACGCTAGGATACGCGTTGTAGTGTTTACACATTTAGGGGGAAATAATACCTTTATACGAATGAATTTATTAGTACCAAAACATTGTTGTTTTTGAGCATTCATAGTAGAATGTACGTACAGTTTAAACTGCAAAATCGGTGAACTTTAAAATTTGTAACCGTAATAAAACCCTCCGCTGGTACCAGTTATGTTGGATTTTGTAATGGTATATTTTAAATAGTTTACATCTAAAATTTTTAGAATATGATCTCTTAAGCGTAACCAGCCTTCAAAGGAGGTTTGATCTTAACCCCGATCAATATAACCCCGCAGCCCCGCCACCGAGGGAAAACTAAAATCCCAAACTATAACCTCTTCCTAACCCCCGTGAACTAACCTGTAGTAACCGTATTGCTTAACCTCTTCAGGTACTCATTTACAGTCATAGCTTATACTCATTTAATAGCTTATATTATCACGTCTATCATGATTGTATCACTTCAAATTGAGCTTTTTACCACTCCCCTTCCAACCCATCACTTGATTACTTTTAACAAAATTGTATTCTAGGAACTGTTTCCCAACCAAAACTTATGCCCAGAGGCTCCGTCTTATTCTTCTCTGGCCTACTCAAAGAATGTTTGGGGGACAGCCAGAGGCGAGTAGTCAATAGGATAACTGTTCACGCTGATGAAATCACGATTATTTTGCTGGGTCAAAAGTAATTACTATCACAAACATTTTACACACTACTGTGGCTCTTGGTACCAAATGTGGTACTTTGCCTTGTCACCCTATTATTGTCTCCAGACTTGCCGATCTGCAGCCTTCTTACCTTCTTTCTATTCATCTTAGATATTTTGTGATTTAGTCTCGTCATTGCAGCTTTGGTCTTCCCGCTGATCTTCTACCCACGGGATTATTTTATCCACAAACATTAGTTACAAGATACAAACTTACTTCTTACGAACGTTTAAGTATTTAAGTATGATTGATTGTATTGTATTCCCGGATTATGTGTCCTGATGCTATGTGTCCTGATGCTATGTGTCCTGGTGCTATGTGTCCTGATGCTTTGTGTCCTGATGCTATTTGTCCTGATGCTATTTGTCCTGATGCTATGTGTCCTGGTGCTATGTACACCGCAACCACTCCACCTACTAGTCTAGAGCCGTAGACAATCGTGTCGTGGTGTGGTGACGTTGACGACGCGAGTGCTCAGTTGATTGGACTCGTAACGAATTCCCCGGGTGACCCACATTAGCATAAGTCACGCATTGATCGACCTCGAGGCACACGTGGACCGTTTATTAATTAAACTGATTAAAATATCGCAACTTTATCGTGTCTTTCCACTCTTTACGACTCGTATGAGGAAACTCCTCGTTGGCGATGTCGCAAGATAAGACGACGCGCCGGAAACAGCGCTGTAGCACCGGAAACTAGCCATTACGCCCCCAAGGTGAACCCCATCAAGTCGTAAATATAAAAAACTACATAACGAAATAATAATGATTACTCGTTGACGTGAACTCCTATTCCGCTGTTCCGCGTCCAGCTTCAATCAACGCTGTCAATTGTCGCGGACATGGGAACTTGGGACTTGGGAACGATGGTAATGCTAGGGCTGGGCCGGGAGCAATGTACGCAATTTTGCAATTTCGTGCTCTCCTGTGTAACAAAATGTTTCCTTTTTAAAATACCATGAATTTTAACTTTGTTGTATTTACCTTGTGTTAAATGATCAATAATAATAATAGGTCAAAACGTTCAACTAAAACTCCTTCCTTCCACTATGTAATAGAATTATCTTTCATCTCATATTTAAAGAGGTTGGCGGCCTCTTTTAACATTCAATTTGCCTGTTTACTTGGATCTCAAATGCCTTTGCGTCAATGTACTGAGAAACCAAAAGAAGATTCGAACCACACAATTATCTATTCAGTTAAATACTAGTGACGACTTCCGAACGCGAAACCACGACATCGTGGACACACAGTCCATTGTGCTACTATACCGTATCGTGTTATCGACTGAGCCACCGACTCACTTTTCAAAGTCGCACGGTCGACTGCCATTTCAGCAAAACCTTACAGAGCAACTATAAACATAAATTAATGACATTGTTGAAGGTGAAGATAAATGCCTACGCACATTTCAATCAAAACAATCAACGATTACTAAGTTTACTACAGATTTCATAAAAGAATATTAATTGTAATTTGCCAGTGCTAAATTCTTCAAGATATTGATGCTTACAATTTTTCATTGCCAAAAAAAAGTATAATTTTTTACTCAATCCGCATTTTTGTAGTAAAAATAACCGTGTTAAAAACTGATTCAGCAAATCGAAAACATTTCAAAGATTACAGTGTGCATACAGAGATAATGCGCTTGTAGACATTTGAGGTCACGAACTTACGATATCTCCCAACTGACCGCTTACTTTGACAGGTCATTGTTCGGTGATCAATAGGAAATTAATTTGGAAATGTGAGGCAATAAGAACACCATTGTTTGAATTTCATAATAATTGATATACGGAGTTAAAATAAAACTACCAACGGTTCATGCTGCAAAATACTTGATAAAGGGATTATGAGTGAATGAGAATCCTAACTTAATGATAAACTTCAGAACAAATTCAATTATTTAATTATGTAATTTTGACTGCGATTTCACAATTTTTTAAGGTTTTCAAATCGTAGATTTAATTTTGCACGTACTCTGTATTTAGCTGAAGGTTTTAATGTTACGCAACTTTTATACGGACATTAAGCTGAAAACCCCCGTAGAAATCGTGTATTTTGTAAAATGTACCGAATAATTATGTTGTGTATGTATATCCTATAGCTAAGACTGACTAAATATTCAACAAAAAGTTTAAATTTAGGAGTTATGATCCTACTTACTTATTGTGTTTCAAATTCCAATCCCAATGATGCTCTCTGTTCTGTAACTTTGGTAGTTTTAGTGGTGTTTGAGGTGGGCTGCTAGGTTGCAGTGGGGATTTGACCTCGGAACTTAAGCTTTTAAAAATATTTTTTGTTAAATCTTAGAAAGTTAAATACGTATTATTAACGTAAAACATGAAAAACAGAGTTGAAATAACTCAAAATAAACGTTATGAAAATATATTTTAACCAGTTTATGCTGAAATATTTTGGGGGGGGGGGAATATTGCCTTCTCCCCTTCCCTTGATCTCTCGAAAAAAATTTTATCTGTCCTATCCTCCCTCAAGGAAATCATATGCGTGAGCTCGTGCAGTCTTAATGTTCCTTGCCCTAGCTAGACTTCCAAACAATCTTTCAAACAGTCCTTTTCATCCTTTCTTCTCGACCAGATGCGATTCGATATAACCCGATGATCCGATAAACTTCATTGTTCGCTTGATCGATGCATATGTATTTGCTGTGGTAAGCGGACTACTGGTCAGGTGGACGCTGGACCCCTGCTGTACCGTGATCTCTATTGATGGTCCCCAGGAGTGGGCGGTCCCCATCGGTTAATCATTAGCCACACATCACGCCGCATATAACACCGCTAACGACTGATAGCGCATAGTTGTGATTTATAGCTTGATGATAATCTGTGTGATTGATAAGTCGTGGCGCCAAGTCAATACCGATGGTTTGCAGACGCTGAGTCGAGATGAAGTACGTATCACTTCAGCTCACTTTCCTAAGGCTGAAGAACTACATTTCAACCTCCCAGACCAAAATCAACAATAACACCAACAGTGAACCCTTACTAAAGAGACCACTACAACTCATAGCCATACGGACAACGGTATCGGCGACAGTTCGTTGAGTTGTATTTGTAGTAAACAACCTGCGGTTCGTATTCATAGTGCACGCAGCACCTGCCAATGTTCCTACCTTCCCTACCTTATCCAAGGTTGAGGAAGGCCAAAGTTCTATATTAGCCTCAGTGAGCCCATGCCCAACTGAAATTACACGATTATTGTAGGTATTCAAGACTGTGGCTTGTAAGGTAAGTCGATGTACTAAAAACAACTAGGTGTGCCTCGATACGTTAGTTGATTGAGGTACCATCAACCAAAGAACAACCACCCGATTGAGGGTGCAAACCTACATTCTAGGGATGGTTGGATTTCATTATGATATTCGTTTCCAGGCCAAAATAGTGTATTGATATCCAACCCTATTTTAAACGTAACTAGGACCAAAGAGGAAGAAATATTGACAAAATGAAACAAATCAAGCAGGACTTACATCTAACAATTCGATGAGAATTTTGCTTAGTGCTTAAACTGTACAAAAACATGCAATGACTGGTTCATAGATGGCCTAATTCATAATCCAAGGTCGATAGTAATACAATTACCGTTTCACTACACTACCTAAACTAAAAATGAATACAATGTTTCATCGTCGTAAAATGAAAAAGTTACTACAGTTTTGTGAAAATGAATCACTGTATCCATCAAGTTAAGTGTATTGTTTGTAGACCAATCGCTTCTGTTCATCCGAGAGGATTACCAGGTCAATTGACATTCCTGCGAGGAGCGAGGACGGATCACCGCGTGTTCCGGATGAAGAAGAGAAGCACGTGTGTCGCACAATGGACCTCCAAGAGGTGGTGAAAACGCATGGTTAAAACATAGCACTTGCATCACACCAGTGTTGACACGCCGGTTCTTGCTTTATATCACATGTTTAATTGTTATCGATCTTCACTGCTGTCCAGTGTGTACATAACGGATGCCGATTGTCTTTGTTATGTGAGGAGTCTATGTGGTTTGGGTGTGGCATTTTAGCAAAATCTTCTACTTCATTAAGGATTGTATACATAGCTTAGCATCTCCCGAATGGACCTGCTAATATTCAGCGAATATTTAGTGTCAGCTCTCAGTGGCAACAGTGAGTTTGAGCTATCTGTCCACAGTAACATGACAGGCCAAATTTCACCACGGCCATTGCTTTATGTTGCACAAGCTTTTGTTGGTTCATAAATGTCAAATGCAATCTATAAAAGTACTTAAGGATCCTTGGAGGCTGGTGGCCATCTTGGATTTATTTCAAACCGTTATTTACCATATAAAATGTGTTTCAATTTAAATATCAAGGCTGGGAGATTAGAAATTTTCTTTGTGGTTTTATGATTGTTTTCCAAGGGAGTCCTTGAAATCTGACGGTCATCTTTCAAGGAATCTCTTAGAAAACAATTATTAAACACCAAGGACAATTTATAAGCCCACAGTGCCCTAGATTTTTAAATTACAATCAAATGAGCAATGCTAATTTTTAACAGTCACTGAATCTCAAAATATCGTTTCAAAAACCAAAGGGATTGTAATTGAAATATCTAGAGCACAGTGAAATTTGAATTATTTTTACATTTTGTAATCATGTTATGAGTTGAAACAGCTAGGCTCGAAGGAGATTATATGTGGTGTGTGTTTATAGAATGGTATCGAAAGCCCCGGGTATAAAATATTTAGAAAGTCAAAAAGCGATAAACTGAAGGTGTGTGCTGTGTACGTATTTCTGAAACCAAGGCTCTTCCGCGTCAACATTATTCAGCCATCGAAGATCAAAGTTTGATAAAAGTTGAAGTCATTTTTTTAAGTTAACAATTAACGTTTAAGACCAAGAATTTAAGATTCGTTAATAATTTTCATTGAAATTGCGACCATACGAATGTAGGTAATTTAAGCCAAGTATGAATGGATATGAGTGTAGGATTGGTTGGACCTTATGATTTATCTAAATCGATTGCCGTAGTAAATTCTTTTATACCGTCTTTTAAGTCATATTTTCAGTATAAATCTATATAAGAAAATATGAGTATTTTATCATAACGCAAAAAACGAGCCGTAAAACATTCAAAAATAACGTTCAATCGTCAACTTGTTCACCAAAAATATAAATAAAACTCTTTTTTAGAAACATTGATTTTTAATAAACTCTATTATTTACGCGGAAACGATGGGGGAAATAACACAGGAACCTGATCGGAACTACAAGGCGCCCAGCGATTCTTTCATGAATAAAAGACCAGCTGATCGTTCTGACGAAACAGCTGATTCCTGGAAACGGCTGATGGCAAAGTTGTCCTTGCTATTGGTGACCTTCGCATCACGTGACGTATTGCAACTTTGATGACAATGTTACACAAAATACCCCTTCACCTTCGCCTACGGTATTGCCTCAACGTAGTGATACGTTGAAAAGAATATCTAGAAACATATAGCAGATTGGTTTTGTTACCATTCTAAAAATTTAAATGTAACACCATTACATTAAACTAGTCCATGGATTGCATGTTTTAGTATTCGTTATCTGAAAATTGTGTAGAAAAAATTTAATGTTAGTTATTTACCTTTAAAGGTATCTTATATTGTAGTAAGAAAGAGATGAGTACCATAGGCATCAAATGCAGGGAAAAAACACTCACGTTTTACATGTGAATTGAAATCGGTTCGAAAAGTATATTGCAATATTGTGTTTACAGTTTTTAATTGATTTGAGTCTAACCTTTTCATGTTTGTTTCCTTAGTAAATTGTTTTTCTTGATAGTTAAACTACTGGTTATATACTTTGGAAAGATAACCATGTTCACTTTGTAACAACAACGAAATATTCTCTGTGGCATAAGCTTATCCTAGCAAATAATCCAATGTTGTTCAAAGGTTTATTGCGGACATTTTCCATCACGAATGTAAAAAACAATACACAACATTTCGGGATCTGGAATCTGATCCCGTCCTCAGGTGAAAAAAAAACTAAACTAACACATTACAACTAACAATACACAAACACCCAACCTAAGTTGGAATGCACTGCAGAGGGTAGTAGTCAAAAAATATGCACTGTATAGCAGTCAAGTCATGATACAACATGCAAATAATAACAAATAAAAAAACACTATAATCTATAAAAGGTTAAACGTAAAAAACTCACACAATGGAACACTAATAGCACTATGCAATCACCAACAATGAACTTCAAACAAAGAAATAATCCAAGTTTACATTATTTTTAGAATTTTTACTATATCCATTTTTGTAAATATTATAATTGAAAAACATATTTTAAACTGTTATATCATTGAAAATACATTTAGGAATGGGGGATGTGAAATGTCTAAAGGAGTCCGCGGAGTCAATTCCAATTTTGGGACAGTTGTATATTATAGAAGTACCCATTTGACTATAGGTTTAATCTGTATTTGTATGAGATCTCCAAGGAAAACTAAAGTCAAGCCAGGCTTGTGGTAACAAGAAACCATATATACTGTATAGGTCCACTCCCCAGAAGCCAGCGGACAGCGGGTGGAGATGGTAACTTCTGCCGTCATTGTTCAGTGTTAGCTTACTTGTGGGTGAATCGTAGACATTTGCAAACATATTTTTATTCTTCTACCTTTGGATATCCAAGAAGACCCGTTGTAACAAGAAACCAAGTGTATCTCGGAAGCCCGGGCGACGATGACGAGCAAGTCCGAGTCATCGCGCGTGCGACCGCTTCCATTTCACGCTGGTTGGTGTTCCCACCGACATCGTGTGGACCGTCATCGGCGAATATAGGACGGGTGTCGGTGGAATGGGACGGAGAGGAAACTGTAACAGATACAACGGTCATGTAGGGACCTTGGTGTGGTGGAAACTGCAATATGTCTATAAGATGCGTGAAAGACGAAAATGTAAAATATTTTGGCTTAAGTATGGTATCTTGATTGTGAATGAAACTGTTAGGTTGGAACCTTATGTAAGTACAAATTGCAGTAGAGGACTAACATTTTGTAAGTTGAGTTAGATGGAAATGTTTGGCTTGCACTGTGGTATCTTAAACAGTATCACGTTTGGGGACACCATCTTGGTGTGTATTTTAACCCAAATATAATTGAAGGATGAGTGTATAATAGAGTAAGATGATCTGTACAGTTTAGCTTTGTTACTGACTATAAGATCAGCTGTTTCTGTAGCGAGGATCATTTATTTAAAGTCCAATGGTCAGGAACAGCTGGGTCCAGTTTCGAACATTCAAAAAGCTTCTAACTTTTTTCAGGATCGGCAACAATCCTGAGGTACCCCTTAACTACCCATCCAGTAATAACAACAAGCTTCAAGTTATACTGATGTTTGACAACTCTAGGTGTTAAAAGAGACTGCAATTTAACTGTCTTAAAGTCGGTGTTAGATGAAATGAAAAAGTAACTCGATTGTGCTAACTTGTGTTGAATTAAATGTTAAATTTCTAAAGCAACAAGATTTTAAGGAAGAAAGTCTAAATGCGACAGCCTAGGTCTCGTATTCTTGATTATAGCAGATTGTGTATAGAGTTCGCATAGCTATGAAAAGGCAGCCGGTTGATTCCTCTTAAGTCAGAAACTTTTATGATAGGTGAATTTGTGGTTCAAAACTGAACACATCTGCTCTTGATGAATTGGTTTTACTACATGTTATTACAGTTTTGAGGTTACTATAATGAATGGTAATAATCTTGATCATTGGTCTTTAAACAAGTCCTGCATATCCAAACAGATTATTTTGTAACAACGCTAAACATACATCTTACTCATTCCGCACAATCTTCCATCTATATTTGGGTTTAAATACGCCTTAGTTTCATCCCCACATCATACCATTGATATATTTATGTGAAAACCTTAATGTGGTTCTATTATAAAGAAGAAAATTCTACTGAATCATAAATTTTTGAGATGTTAAGTAAAAACATTATAACTTAAAAATCTCGAAGTTTCATACAAATCTGCACAGGAGTAAAACGGGGAAACACACTTGGAATTATTCTCTGCTAGGTCACTCGCACACTGTAACTTGGACTGAGCTCGCGGTCGCTGGACCATGCTTTACTCTCCTCAACCATGCGATCCTAGCAGTAACAGGAACAGTAACCGGTGACAAAAACTGTAACTACCTTAAAAATAACAGACCTTGAAACTTTCTTGGGTATTCACTGTTATTTGTCTCAACAACGCTACTGGCCAAGTGATGTGTGCGCCTGTAAAATTTTTTTATGTTTTCATGGCAGACAACATTGATAAATTTACTGCTTTAAATAACATTAGTATATTCTGAATATAAGCCAACTGGAAGTATTATTTTAAAGTTGAAGTTATATCTTTGACTTTTGGATAGTTTAGAAAGATCTGTCATTTAGATTTGGAGTTAAAATGTTTGTGTATCCGCAGAAAACATCAATTGACAGCAACACTACGCCGGTAGCTCAAATCATCCACGCTAACTTTATTTCCAACAAATATGAGCTTGTTATGCCCATTTCTGTTAATAGCATGGTTATGCCAATTGCTCATTGTTTCCAAAATTTTTTACACTCTCCCCGTATTTTGATTTTCTTAGCCATTCTTGGGGATTCCGCGAAATTACTATTATCTATTGTTGACACAGAGTGTTGTTTTGAGCTTTTTGGACACAAATTTTATTCTTTGTGGGGTCTGTGTTATCAGAACCACATAATTTGTTTTTCGTCATACTGCAGTAAAAACAGCAGTTTTTAATGTGTTGCGTGTCTAAAGTAGAATTTTTTTTTACTCCCCAGGGAGTAAAGTTTTTAGCCTCTAGGGAGTACCATCAGCTGTTGTAAACTCGGTTGTAAATTTCGATTGTAAACAATCGCATGTATCGAAAGTATAGATAGTTTAATCGATTGTAGCTTATTGTTGCCTTCTCGTAAATAGATCGAACTATCAATAGTAACATGGAACATTAAAATGTACACTATATAAAACAATCGTAAGACGAAACGATTGAATCACTTATATCTATTATCACTTATTACTAAACATCTGTTTGTTTCCATTAGCTAATTAAATTTAAAACAGTTAGAAGTAGTTTTGAGAGGTTATCTTTAAATGAAACTTATTTTGGGTTTGTTAAAATAATGGTGTAATATGACGAAAATTATTGTTCATCACAGGGGCAAAAAGTGTGTTGAGTATAGAGTATTGTTTGTCCATTAAACATTTTGAAGCTTATTTTCTCGCTCACCGGTGCAGGTTTAGACGATCTGTCCTTCTGTGTGTTCTCTCACAGAGACCTAGTTGCAGTGTGTGGTTGTGTAGTACAGACTAGTGTACCTGGTGTGGGTGTAGGACCACAGATGAGGTTTATGGTCGTTTGATAGCCTGGACGTTACTCGCCATGATGGATCGGTGCGGTCGTCAAAACTACGTTGCCACATTCCACGCCCTACAAGGCTCTGCGTGCGGAAATCAGAGCGGTGATCGAATGTCAGCCTCTACCCACTGGGATTGGTCGAATTAAACTGTTTGTTATCGAGGGTGATTTGTTAGCTCTATGTACGTATTTACTTTGTCTTATATGTTAATATGTTTTTGCTATGAGGAATTTCTAAAGCGACTGGCGTAATAATTGGCATATTTGACTATGTATTGGAGTATCCATTCTCATATTTGTTCAAATAGCTTTTTTGTTTATATTGAGCAACTAGTATCTTTCCAATTTAATTATTTTTCCACAGGTTAATGCATAAGGATATATGCTACACTTTCTGTGAAATGAAACATGTAATATGGTTCATCTTTTTGTTGTGTGGTCTGGACTCTTTTTGAGCTACAAGAAGTACTCGAACGTTCTAACCATGAGCGACATTTGTTCTTAACTAATGAATTGTGTATCCTACTTCATCCATCAGAGATTGTGATAGTTGATGATTGTTGCAGGATGATGGACAACTACCCCAAGTCCGAGATGCTGGGGGGCGCCATGGGGTCTCCTCAGGCGGGGGTCAACCACTACACGGTGTCCCCGTCCAACTCTCCCTCCCTGCTGTACAACTCGCACCTCTACAGTCCGCGCCACTACTACATGGCACAGGAGGACCTGGGGGTGCCCGTGTCGCAGATGCTGCCAGGAGTCCACCGCCTCCAGGGGGACGACATGAGCTGGCTAGGGAGCGGTCACTACCAGCACACCCTGGACACCGCGCCCAAGATGTCACCGGCGCAGCAGCAGAAACAGGCCAAGGAGCAGAGGATCAGACGTCCCATGAACGCCTTCATGGTCTGGGCCAAGGTGGAGAGGAAGAAACTCGCCGACGAGAACCCGGACTTACACAACGCCGACCTCAGTAAAATGTTAGGTAAGTGGACTCCTTGTTTGTGGAGAACAATAGGTGTAAGCTGACCTGGCGAAGGTGATCTTCGGGGACAGCTGATCACGTGTCGTCATGGACGAACGTGCCATTGCCAAAATGAAAGACAGTGGATAGTGTGCAACGGGCAATATATATCAACAACAAGATTCCCGTGAAATAGCGTTTAAACTTGTGTAAACAAACTATAACAGTCATCTTTCAAAATCAAAATCTGATTCGTTAGGCAATTTCGATTTAAATTTTGATACTAAAGTAGACATTCTATCTGAATGGACCGCAGCCAATTATGTTTACAAGTAGTAAATAAATCAATCTTCTCACAGCGTGATCCTGTCTAAAATTATAGGTGTCCTGAAGTTGTTGCTACTAAAGGCTATAGTTTTAACGTGTGATTTCCTATCAATAGTCAAAGGTATGTGACTGTTAATATAAGTGGGCATACCATTCCTAAATTAACGTTGTAGCCAGTAGAATAAAAATAACACACGTAGTTCATTTCACACGTAGTTCGTTTCAGAAAGCCAAAGAAAGAGTGCGCTACTGTTAATTGCTTATTTCTGTCAATTACGCCTACCATTTACCAAGCCCTAACTCAAAGGATTTAATGTACATTATAGCGCCTCTGTTCCTCAGCACACCCGTAGTATCAAACACTTAGAGAGCAAATAATGTTTCGACAGTTCCTCACTATGTGTATGGCCATAGTGGTTTATGTGTATGGTCCATTCATTGAGTTCTACTTGAGAAAAAAATCTGCTGCAGCTGGTCCATAAGGTGATATCTACTTTGGCATCCAAAAGTCAAAGGTAATGGGCCTGTTGAATGAACAACTTTGTCCGCCATCAGTCAATTATTGACTGTTCCCCAATTTCCCTGAGTACCACGTGTTTTTGCCCCAGAGAACTATCGTCCCCCGTTTTTGCAGACCGTGAGTCACTGACCGAGCTGCAGCTCTAGTCCTCCGTCGCGCTCACTCTAGACCAGTTTACGAGTCCTCTGTAGTTAAATTATCGAACGTTTTCTCTGGAAACACATTGTTGCGGCGTCGTAAAGCCAGGCGCCGTATAAGGCCCCTCCCCCCCTTCTAGGGGACCCCTGGCCCAGTGTTGCCACTTCTAGGGGCATTCTTGTCTAGGGGCACTTTGAACCTTTAACCCAACGGGATCTCCGATTCGCTAAAATATTTCTAGTAGCGTTTCTCTAAAATTTTGTTATCTATTCCGGGTTAACGTTTAGCTACTAAACTGACTGTGCTGAAATTGCATAAAGGTGGATCATGAAATTTTCAAACATATAGGTCTAATCACTCCCTTATTATACTGTTGGGGTGCACCCCATGAACATTGAAAGCGTTGATGCGGAGCTTTTGGAAGCATTGGTCTTCCTCCGTAGCACCGAAAATAAAACCACTTTTATACTTGCTTTAATATTTTGTTACTTCGCTTTCATCAACTCAGAGTATTTGAATTTATCTAAAAGAAATTACTATGAGACAAAGTAGTGCGTGAGTCTTATTTCATTAACCAATGGAGGGTGTGTGATGGTATTATATGTAAAAGAAAACTATTTTCTCCTTTGCGTTCCACCAGATTGAAAGGCTCAGATAAAACAACTAGTGTTTGTGTATATAGTTTAGAGAAAAATAAAAACATCTCCAACATTTTTATAAACGACAGTAACTCCTCCGAACTTGAATGCAAGAATTTCATTTCTGTCGATGAGACTGCTAGATGCTAGAATGATCGCCATCAGTGAGCATTATCAGTCACTCACTACACGCCGCTGCTGGCCTTAATTCCAATGCGGTTCTGCCTTTTACGGCCAACAGAGAAGACGATTTGCATTTAATTTTCTTCCAGTCTTAGTCAGCATCGGATAAGACAAACTATTTGACAGATCGTGAGTTATCGAGCTATTTTTGGGTCAACTGATTTGTTGAACTGTCACGGAGATTTTACGTGGCTATGTGTGCTTTGACTTTGATTCACTAAATTCACCGACAGTGAATCGTAGAGGGAGTCAGGTAAATAGATGTTTATGTAATAACAGTACATGAAAACCTTCTGTCGTACTTTTAGAACCTTATTTCCAAAGTCAAAAGGATTTTGTATTTGCAAATAAGTCATTCCATCTTAAAGGAAGTTGTACTTAGCTGCAAAACGGACGTTATTATAGTTTAGTGAGTTTTTCACAGAGTTTACTATTACATTGATTTTTTTTAAGCGGTTGGCAGTTTTTTTTAAAGGGTTTGGTAGTTTATTGTTGCATTTCATTTTTTAGTTTTCCATACTATGGTAGTAACTTGTGTGTTAGATAGCAACAAGTTTCCTTTTCAGCGAGGCATCGTTACACAGTTTTTTTCCATAAAAAGGAGGGGGAGCAGCGCATTCAGTCGATGGTTCAATTTAACTCACTCCGTTTTAAAACTTACATTGGAATTGTCAAAGGTCATTGGTTGTGGAAGGTCAAAGGTTTAGAGTCATTATATAGGCAAATGTTAAATTTACATTTTGTTTGTAAAACTAAAATGGTTGTTTAAAAGGACCTCAAAAGTATCAAAAGCTTGTGTTGATAAATTACTTTGCAATGACTGCAGTGACATTCTTCTTATACTTTAAACAAATGACTTTTCCTAAGGCATTTCAGTCATTAATCATCATAAATAACGTCTCAGCACTACAGCACAGACAGTCAAAGGTTTGGCAATGTCTCAGTTTATCCGAAAACATAACCGTCTCATTTTTATGCTTCGTGCCGGTCTCGCAACATAAAATTATCCACATCACATTTCATGCGTCGCGAGTCGTCGGCTCCTTTGTTGGTTGTTTGTTGAAAACTTTGTAATTTTTTCGTTGCACTTGAGTATTTACTTAACTTCATAAATTATAGCTTTTAAATAAATTTTAGAATGTTTTCATTTGCAGATCATCCCGGAGAAGTTAAATTACAATTGGCTCTTAGTTGAATGATGGAAAATATAATTGGGTCCAGCATTAATTTGTTTATAATGGATTTTCCACTGACACATGCGCTAGAAATACTTAACCATTACACGTTTTGTAAATCGTCTTACAAATTCAACATACAATATTTAAGCTGCAGTATTTTACAATGATACTAGTATATTGGTCTTGAACTAACTCACTGTTGGTAAATGTCTGATCATGCGCGCCATGTACCAAAGTTTTCTCGATATTCCAGAGGAATTCCGCGGCGCAAGACTCGACTGACGTGTTGGTAATGCACCGCTCCGTTGAGAGTCGTAAACTGCAGCTATTAGAGACCTGGCGAAGGCCGAGCATTTCCTGCATAGCAGTGCACCTGATCTCACCCCCATCTCAGCATTTCCTGCATGGTACCACCAGACGAACGTTTTTATGCACATCAGGGTACTGGTTGCACCCCATCTTAGTAACCCAGCACAAGACGGTACCTGGTCGCACCCCATCTTAGTTACCCAGCACAAGACCGTACCTGGTCGCACCCCATCTTAGTAACCCAGCACAAGACGGTACCTGGTCGCACCCCATCTTAGTTACCCAGCACAAGACCGTACCTGGTCGCACCCCATCTTAGTTACCCAGCACAAGACCGTACCTGGTCGCACCCCATCTTAGTTACCCAGCACAAGACCGTACCTGGTCGCACCCCATCTTAGTTACCCAGCACAAGACCGTACCTGGTCGCACCCCATCTTAGTAACCCAGCACAAGACGGTACCTGGTCGCACCCCATCTTAGTTACCCAGCACAAGACCGTACCTGGTCGCACCCCATCTTAGTTACCCAGCACAAGACCGTACCTGGTCGCACCCCATCTTAGTTACCCAGCACAAGACCGTACCTAATCGCACCCATCCTGGTAAATTCTGCGTAATTTGAGAATTTCTCGCAAAAGCACCGACTGATCGCACTTCTATTCGAGGAGAATTTCCTGCATATAGTACCACTATCTGTTTATTTTTTTGCTTGATAGTGCACCTAATAGCACATCCTTAAACAACTATTTTTTGCAAAGCAAGACCTTGTACCACATATTCAGGTTTCTATGAACAGGGCTAGACTAGACTTTTCACTTTATATTACAGTACGTAGTTGTTTTTTTATGTTCCTTCTTTACATCCTAGGACGCTAGTTCTGGTCCGGAACTTCTGCAAATTACATCAGGCTAGTCCTAGAGGATTGCAGCATTATCACATAGATTAATTCATTGATGATTGGTGGTATTTGAACCCCCGGGTTCAAAAAAAGTGCAGGAACCTCGGGCACCAAAGCCCTGCATTTTATCCACTACTGTGCACCAGCTCGCTCCCCATTTTATATTAAGTACAGTAGTAGCATCAGATATTAAAACAGAAACTGTATGGATCGTAACCATAAACTATAAATGACGTCACCGTCCCCATAGTAAAAATGTTTGTATTTTTATGTAAGTTGAATTGTCAAACTGAAACTGTCTTTAGTTTATATGCCACCAATGTGCCCAATGTTGTCCTACAAGTGTTAGGAACCTGAATTTTTCATCGAATATTTTAAAACCCTACTTTATAAACTCACAAAAGTCTCAAAGCTCTCAGCGTTTGAATGGACTAGTAATAAAAAATCAAACGTCTTAACCCCTTCGTGGGACACTCCGTATAAATTCTGGAACGCAAGGCACTACACCAACCTTATCGGACCGTTTTCGCCATATCAGAGTAGTCATAACTCCGCCATCCGTACTGTTTTATTGGGAATAAAAGTTATTTCCATAACTAAAAGAAGCCAAATAAATAATACAGTTCATAATATTATTCCAGATTCTGCACGTTTTTACATTGACGTATTATTTTATTAGGTAAACCTTTTCATTTTGCTGTAGAAATGTCAACACTGAGTTATTGAGAAATAAATAAAATACAAGTATTTCTAACATAAACTTGACATTGCACTGTGAAGAAACCTAGGCAGTTCTGTAACTTTCCTCTGAGTCACACCAACTACTGGTTCTGCGAGATTTCTGAACCTGTAAGTGACGTTCGTCAAACGATATTTAATTGTTTGTATCCTGTTTTTATACTCCCATAACAATGCGGTCTTCCCTAGGGTCTATACATGCCTCTGGAAGTTCTTAAAATGTTATACTTCCTACCCTTGAACACATTAATGTTAACTGATGTAGCACCCTTAAACGTAATTATTGTGCTGTTGTTATCATCACTCTTAAACATATTTTTAGCAATAAAAACCATGACTAGCAAAACTTGGAATTTATTCATTGACAAGAAAGTATTACAACCAAAGTTTGGACACAGCGAGATGATTAGATGGCCTGGAACAGTTTTTAGCAAATTCCCTGTCAGCTAGAAACACATTCAAAGTTGGGACAAAAAGTAATTACTAGAAGGCCAAAGATAGACCAGAGGGTGGTGACTAGATGGCCAGGAAATATTTCTTAGTCCTTTCCCATTGTCACTATCAGCTACTACACCTTCAAAGCTGGGGCCTAGAGTAATTACTAGATTGCCAGGAATAATTTCCAATCAGTTCCCATTGTCGCTATCAGCTAATACACCTTCAAAGATAGAACAGAGGGTGGTGACTAGATGGCCAGGAAATATTTCTCAGTCCATTCCCATTGTCGCTATCAGCCAGTACACCTTCAAAGATGGACCAGAGGGTGGTGACTAGATGGCCAGGAAACATTTCTCAGTCCATTCCCATTGTCGCTATCAGCTAATACACCTTTAAAGATATACCAGAGGGTGGTGACTAGATGGCCAGGAAATATTTCTCAGTCCATTCCCATTGTCACTATCAGATACTACTACACTTACAAAGATGGACCAGAGGGTGGTGACTAGATGGCCAGGAAATATTTCTCAGTCCATTCCCATTGTCGCTATCAGCCAGTACACCTTCAAAGATAGACCAGAAGGTGGTGACTAGATGGCCAGGAAATATTTCTCAGTTCATTCCCATTGTCGCTATCAGCTAGTACACCTTCAAAGATAGACCAGAGGGTGTTGCCTAGATGGCCAGGAAATATTTCTTAGTCCATTCCCATTGACGCTATCAGCTAGTACACCTTCAAAGTTGGACCAGAGTGTGATGGCCAGGAAATATTTTTCAGTCCATTCCCATTGTCACTATCAGCCAGTACACCTTCAAAGATAGACCAGAAGGTGGTGACTAGATGGCCAGGAAATATTTCTCAGTCAATTCCCATTGTCGATGCTAGCTATCGAGCAATGAGCTCTGCCAGTGTCCGGAGTCGAGGTGACCGTTCTTACTACTTAGTGATCCAATCTCTCTAACAGCAGCCCGCCAGTTTAGCACCGACAAATGACAGACCACAACACTGTACCTGCTAATGACCTGTCGATAGATCACTTCTGCAATTGGCTGCCTACAACCTGGCCAACGGTCCGATATCCGTTCTAGAAATGGCAAAACAATATTTTCTAGTTTTAGAAAAAAGATTGAATTCACACAACACGAAGTAGACTATCATGATTAGCACTCAGCTACTAAACTCTGATATATGGTTTTGATCCCTTCGAAGATTCTCGTTATTTTATAAGCCCTAGCCTAGCCATACGTAAGTTTGGTTGAACTTGTATACTTTATTTTTACATTTGTACTGTTTACACTGTAATATAAAGAGACTATAACTGCAAAGATCAAACGTAACCACCAATTCAGTGATTAAATTGCCGATTCTTTCAAAACCGCGAGTGAATGAGTCTGATTAATCCTAATCTTCGTACCGAGAACAATCGCGCGTACTTCACAGGTCCGGGCCGGGCCTCTTATAAAGCAATAAGTGGAACGTTTTACTCGCTGTTAAACGCGTAATAAAAGTAAAGAGGAATGGTTCGAGTTGGCCTGAGGCCAGAGCCAGAGCTGTGTGTGTGTGTGTGAGGCTGGCACGGCACGGGCGTGCGACGCGCGCTCTGCATACCTTGGTATACTCGATACTTAACACCCACGCCTCATATAGGCTATAACTGGGTATACTCTACAACTTAACACCCACACTTCATGTATAACTTGGTATCATCGTCATTTTACGTCCACCTTATTACATACCTTGGAATAGTCGACTTATTACGCCCAAGCGTTCTGTATTCTTGGGTATACTCGACTCTTTCATCCACACTTCACGTATACCAGTGTGTACTATACTCTTTACACCAACGCTTTATACCTACCTGGGTATACCCGACGCTCAACACCCTCGCCTCATATATACCTAGGTATACTTGGCACTTAAATACGCACATCCCATTTATACCTAGGTATATTCGACTATTTACACCCACTGCTTATTAATCTATTTATAGGTGTGCTCATCTCTCTAACTCACGCTTCACATATACATATACTCTTTACATCTACGCTTTATACCTACATGGATATACTTGACACTTAGTACCCACGCCTCATATATACCTGGGTATACCCGGCACTTAAATACGCACGCCTCATACATATCTGGACATACTCAACTCATTAACTCACCCTTCACATATACCTGGGTACATATATCTGCACTTACGCTCCAAGTGTATATTTGGGTTTACTCGATTTGCATCCACGCTTCATACAAACCTGGGTATACTTGGCTCTACACCTGCTGACCTGGGTGCATTAGGGATGTTTTTACTTGCTTGTAATATAAAGAAATACGTAGTCTACAAAACTCATAATGACTGTGTGTCTTATCAATAGTGAAGTCGATCAACTCCAACTGTATTAATCCACTAATCAACCGAGTTATTCTTTTATAACGTTGTTCCTGGAAGGTTTTACAAAGTAAACTATGCACATATTGAGATATTAAATATTACTGTTAAATTCAATGAATTTTTAAACCGGCCCAGGCGATACTGAAGCTGCAGATTAGAACAAGGGACGTCGCAACGCTGGTATTTTAACAGCCACAATCGCTATGTATAGACGGAGTATGACACGTCCAACGGCTCATGTAGCGGACGGTAACTAACGAGAACGACAGCCGAACACACAGATTCACAAAGGACGTGGTGTCAAGGTATTTGGCACCCCTTGCAGAGCCAGTGGGGTAGAGCGGGTGGACGAGTTGCATGGCTTCCAAGTCGTCAGAAATGCAAACTTTTGACAACAATAGCAACACTTAGGTGGGCCGGGGTGCCAAACTCATTAATATCCACACCCACGGTCTGGCAGTACCCTGTGGCACGCCGCGCGAGTATAAATAGCTGCGTAATATCTAGATATCAAAACTGTTCGCCCAAACACCTGTCGCGCATTCGTCTGCACCGAGTGATTTACTACGTTCGATTTTAAACCCGGTGAATTATGACGCGTTTTAGACAAAAAGTCTGTTTAAAGATTTGTTAAGTGGCGACGTCACAGTCGCGTTTTGGACGCGTTTAGCTCCCCTTTGTCCGACTATTACTAGTATTTATTTACAAGGCCCATTACATATGCTCTCTGTCATGTCGGCCGTGTTTTAGTTCCTCGTGTGTTTTATTGTGTTATTTTGTGTTTTATAATTGCCGGGCGTGTTGGACCGTTTCTCCTCTCTCGGTGTTGGGTCGCACAAAGTTGCCCGCGGGCGCCGGTCTATGTCTTCTGTGTTATTTATTTTACCGATAGGCTTTGATCTTAGTATCATTAGATCGAATCTGTATACTTACATGGTAGGCCTATATATTTGCTACCGGATTTTTCTATATCGGAACATGAATAATACCATTGAATATTAGATAATAAGATAATACCCCATTGCAATCATTAATTACAAACGTTATTAGTATTTTGTTAAAAGTTGCTATCTTATATTTTTATGCCTGTTAAAAATATAAGATGAGTAGGTCTATAAAATTACTCATTGGTACCGTGCATTAAAAATCTGTATGCTTAATTTCGAATCGTGCATCTTTTCTGGGGTTGCCATGCGTCCCTTTTATTCCAAATGGGCTCCCGTTTTACTACTATTCCGGAGTCCCGAAAATGGCATTTTAATCGGATAAATCTAATGAATTAAAATAAAATACTATAAAATAGGTTTTGGTCATATGGCAGTAGAAAATTGGACTATAAGTGCTTCTTTGTACCCCTAGCGTAAAAAAATGCATGTAGGACATCGGTAATTTCTTTGTATCAACATTTACACTTTTGGTTCGTATTCCAAACCAATTATCCTATATGTTTTCATTAAATGCACAATATTGTTTAGTTAATTTTTACAATTATATATTAATCTGTCCCTGTTACTGTTTTTTAGAATACAAGAAATATGACAATACCACAATAATTTATTCATATTCAAATTACTGAGATTCTTATACATTTCGATGTTTCCAACTTTAGATAAAATGGTTTTGATTGTAGTGAAATTTACAACGTTACACAATCACAAAAAATCTTATAATGGGACATAATTTTTATCTTTTTTCAGAAACTTCAGCACCGAAGCTGTAGGCCTACATTATAAACTTACAAAAATTTATCTACGGTTCTCATCATTATGATTTTTTCCCCAACCACTACTTAGCCCTTTAACGCTGCTATTGAACACAGCCACGTTCTGACGAAGAAATACTAATTATTGTAGTTATAAGCTAACTTTGACGACACCCAGCGTTGTTTGCTTGTTTATCCGCACGGAGCGCCTCAGTAGCCGCAGCTGCAGCGCATGCGCAGACGACGCATCTCGGCACCGCGCAGCCGCACAGCCGCGCACCGGTCGGTGACAACTGTGCGCTAAATTGCTGCCTCGCCAGCGAAATACAGCGTCGCCGCGATATCCTTAAACCAGATTTATTCAGATCACAGCCCCGCCTTCTACCATTAGCCTGCCGCGTTGACCAATACGAGACCTTCTCTCCCCTCCACTGCCCACCGGACAATCTGCGAGTTTAAATATGTAAAATAGTGACAACGTACTGCTATCTCCGTATAAATGGCGCATTGCTCTCCCTGTGGACTATGCGTCAGCGAGCGTAGGGAAACATCGGATTTGTGATTTCGTTTAGGCATTTGAACGGAGAAATATGTTAGAATTATAGAGCCGGTTGTCCGATAGTTCTCTGCTATCTGAGGCATCCAGGGCCTGAGGTGAGAATGCGTGTTAGCGGCCTTCTTTGTCCAAGGAGAGCGGGAATTGAGATATTCGAATGACATTTCGGTATTTGAAATACGAGAGTTTCATGAGCAGCAAATAAAACTAAATGACAACGTAAAACCGTGTAGAGATATTTATTGAGTCAGGGTTAGTTTAGTGTTTTATTTGTTTACTAAAACGCCATATTCAGCTATGTAGCTTTGATAAATGGTTAGGTCTAGGGGTGAAGGATGGGAATGCTAGTATGAACACACCATCGATATCAATCTATCTATCATAATTTTGTTTTTTATTCTGTTGTTAATTTCGAAAAGGTGTAGTGATTTTCCAGACATGTTCATTATCTTACAGCAATTAATTGCTGTTGTTTCATTTTACCAACAGTGTCAAATTTACATAGTTATGTGTTGTATCACGATTGCATGGAATGAAACAGTCGGACTTACAAACCAAATGCCTACCAACTACGGTGCTTGCCAGCTCTTTGTTTTCGTTTTCACTGTTCTGCAATGCATCACTGACAAGTACAACAGCCACACAACGACTTATCACTGCAGCACTTTCTATAAATGATGCAAAGATGCACCTGTTACGGGCCGTCACTAACTGCACGATGTATAACCCCGTGACATGGCACGAACTCAACATAAAGACCGGAAAAAGTCTAAAAAATAAAGGTTTCGTATGACTTTTCAGAGGTACATATTTTTTCCTGAAGCATAGGGGCTCCAAACCAACCAGTATTACATGCTGTGACTAAAAAACAATTTGAGATAGGCGGGATTTCATCCCGCATTCCAACCACTAGAAACACCGCTCCCCTGAAAAGGGCATACTAATCCGCGACACTTACTGCCAAACTTTTTTGCCAGTAAATTTAGTGTTTTATTACTATCACGAGTAGTGGAGAGTAGGGGGAAGGTGTCGAATTCGTGCCTCCCCATTTTATTATAACTGTTACTAATTTCACCATTATGGAGACGAAACCGAGGTCCATTTTAACCTATTTTTACGGGAAAAGAGTGTTGAATGAATAATATGATTTATATCATAGACTAAGGAAACAAAAACTTTTGTTTCCATAGTCTATGGTTATGTAGACGAGGATCAGCGGTTATTAAGCCATGATCGTTCAAACTCCTAACGATCAAGGACATCTTGGTCATTTTCAACCCAAAAGCTATTGGCTTTTTTAAAAACGAACCAGCTGCTTTTATATTGCCAGGCGAGCATTATAACCACTTTACCACTCAGACGCTTCTCTATTTATACAAATTTCAACACTGATTTCAACAACGCTTCCTAACAGTTCATGAGTAGGGTAACGAATCAAGACAACATTATTGTCGGGTTATCGGTCTAACACCGTGATAATGCCAACTATCACTCACTCTATCACTCTCTCACTCACTCACTCGGTGTAGAGTGAGACAGAGAAAGGCAGCATGACTGGACGCATAGCTGTGGTCACTCCATCAAAGTGATAGATTTGGGGAAACGTCAGGCTGCAGTGGTCAGTTGTGGTTTCACCATTTAATTGTGACACCTTTCATATCACCTGAACCTCATAACTATTTATTTTCTATCTACCTTTGCACTGTTTAAGGACTTTGTTTTGCTCTGGGATCGATATACAGTAATCTTAAAAGTATCCAAGTCCAAAAGCCTGGATTAAATGAAATCGACAAAGGAATTTCGATTCTTGGATCGTTTTTATACCCTTTGTATATAATTAATGAACTTTACTTAGGGCGTCATTATTTTTGGTAGTTCAGAGTAAATTATCAGTGATTAAATACTCGTGTATGTGATCGACAAAAATACGATTGAAGAGAAAGTAAATAATGATATCAGGGATTTGTTTCTACTTGAATACTTCAAAATCATAGATTTGTAATATGTTAAACCAAAATGATTGTTCTTGTGTTTATCAAACTGTATATCAAATTACATACCTACTATAGCGATGAAATATACTAGTCTGAATAATTGTTTTTAATTAAAAACGAGTGAGTGGGGGGGAGGGTGCAGGATCCACGCACCATTATCGCTTCTATTACATCAATCACATATATTAAACGGTTGTAGACTTAGTCTCAGCCACACAACGGAATTGTCTTAAATGACTGTAATCTCGCATTAAAATTATACGATAATTTAAATATCATTACACGCAGTTCTGGGCGTATAAGTGCGCTTTTACGGGTCAATTTACATGGTAAATTGTTTCATCGTGCAATTTGGACAGCTAAGTGAGTTGCACTTTGAATGAAATTTTGTTTGGAATTAGAGCGAAAAATTGTAATTTTCCCGTTATTGTGGGAGACGATTTTTCGTGGTTAGACAATAGGAAATTTAAATAAAGAATTTTGATTAAGTCGTTCAAATTTGAAAATCTATTTTTCATGTAGACTTATTCTGTTAAAAATTAAGTAAATACTTTAGACAAATTGTTATGCTGTAATTTAACAAAATAAATTTTCCTCCCCCTAAGAAAATTTTTTATATTATAGATATGTGACCAACTCTGATCTGCTAATATTTACTTCTTACTTAGGTTAAGCGATCGTTTCACCTAAGTAGGAATTAAATAAAACATATTATTATATGACTTGTGTAACGATTGGTAATTTAATAAAACCAATACGGAATGCAGTTTAGAAGTAAGCAGCATCCAAGGTTTGGTTTACCATAAGCTACACGACGTATAGGGGAGAGTTGTCTAAAATGGGGACGCTAGGTAATATGGGGACATTCCGGTACTGCTAAACTAGTGCTGCTATCAGCTGATCTTTGACGAACTATTGCGAACTAACCATTTCACTCTACTTTGTGCTAGTTACCGTTGATATACTGACTATAAGTTTCATGTTGCACACTTTTAAATATTTGACGATTTATTCTTTGGATTTTTGTTCGTGTCTCAAATGTGTTTTTACGTACCCAACATTGAGAGTTAAAAAAAGTAAGTGTTTGATCACTATCTTCAGTTATTAGACTACAATTTGTCGTTTCTTCTATCCAAAAATCTCAAAGTGGAGGCTAGGTACGCCATGTTTGTTTTATTAATACAGTGGCGGGTCAAACGGGGACGTACATGGTAGGACAAAATGGGGACGTCCCCGTTTTATAAGAATGTCCCCATTTTGGAAAGATTGTAGGATAATAACGTATACACATTAAACACTTTTGGCATGAACCAGTGTTTTACTAGTTTATACGTTTTATAAATTTCTAACTGATATGCTTAAGGATATAAATATGGTAAAGTTTAATTAAACAAACTTCAACTCCATAAATATGTTAAAATATCTATTAAGTTGAGAAATTCTTAGTTTTTATTTTCTATAACAATCTTTCTAACATGTTTAGTCACTTTAAGAGGTAATATGATGAGTTTGATGTGTTTTGTATTCAATAAAAATGCTTTTTCATTAAAAAAACTCAATTTTGCATGTGCTCTTATGGTGTCCCCATTTTACCGGAAAGGTCGTCTTAAACGGGGACAATGTATGCATTTAAAAAATATATAATTTTATTGTTATATCTAGGGAATAATTGATCAAAAGCTACCAGTTTCTGTCACCACATTAGTGTAGTCTTGTTCTGTCTAAATTTCAAAAGTTTAGCAATATTTGTTAGCGAAATATAATGTGGAAACCACTAGAGTCCCCATTTTAGCCGACCTTCCCCTACTGTACACTATACAAACAGTCATCGCTCCACTGCCAATTATCCGATCTGAGTTAGTTATTCATTAGGTTTATTTATGGCTCGAGTGGCGAGGTCTCTACATATATACATACCGATGTCTAGCCAAGGTTGTAGTCCGGCTCAAGGATATTTTTGGTTTCTAGGCTGTAAAAAAACGTATCAAGAAAAATCGCTAAATAATGGGATAAGTGTGATTTTAGCGAATTTCCCATATAGGGAATAAGCTATTACCGTAGGTCTCATGGTAAGACCTGGACCCGGGACCGATTTAGTTTTTCGTTTTGAGGTCCCCAGAGGCCAAAAACACCACCCGTTCAAATTCACATATATATATATATATATATCTTACTAATATTATAAATGTGAAAGTTTGTGTGTTTGTTTGTTTGTTTGTTTGTTTGTTTGTTTGTTTGTTTGAAGTTCAATCACGCATTAACTACTGGACGGATTGGGCTGAAATTTGGCGCGATGATAGATCACATTCCCGATTAACATATAGGCATATTCTTATATCAAAAATCCTTTCGGGCTCCGCCCCAGTGGCTCTGTAGTTTCCCATGTTAACCTTATGAGTATTCTTATTTAATGGGAATTAAAGAATTTCGTCAGCTGTTTCAACTAAAAAAGTTGGTTCTATGATATGCAAAGGATTAAAAAGTTATAAGATTTACCAACAGGGTGCAGCACTATTTTTTTCATTTATGGAAACAGCTAATTTGAACTAAGCTGCAACAAAAAGCTGTGATACACAGTGAGAACCGTCAAAGTAGGATTGTTTACAGTTGTTTATGTTTTTAATTTCATGAATAATTTGTGATATTTTGTGAATTTGTAATAATTAATTTGTCTCTATTGTTTAGGTGAAGTGGTAGAACATTATGGCTATGGTAGATGTGTAATACTATGTATACCGTAAATTTAACCAAATTTTATCATTCCGTGTCCCCATTGATAACGCCAAGCTCGAGTATAACTGCAATAAGCATTTTTTATTCCTATATGCCAACCCCGTACGAAGGACGGGTACTCTGCTAGTATATATATATATATATATTTATATATGTGTCCGTTAGCGCGATAACTCGAGCAAAAATGATCCGATTTTGATGAAATTTGGTATAAACGTGTAAACGTACATTTATTCGAACGAGTTCGCGAACCAGCATGATCGGACTATGGGAACAGGGGTTTATGGGGCTTTTATGGGGTAAAAATGGGTTTTTCTAATTTTTCACCCTGAAAACATAAAATTTTGCAATTTCTTTCTTAACCATTTTGTAGAGCTCAAAAATACAAATAATTTAGTATATTGAAGCATTGTTGCATGCCTAACGGTTACGGAAAAATCGCAAAATAATGTAAATTTAAAATTACCATGTTATTCTTATGGAGAATAAATACAGTGTTGTAGCTTGCTTGTGTATGGACATATATTAATGAAATTTTGAAATTTTGTTTACTTCATACTGAGCTATTAATATTTCAATAAAACCCCCCTATTTCTTCCCTGTAGCAGCAAACCTAAGTACTCATTAATATTAATGATGTTTAAATAGGAAATAAATCTGACAATTTTAAGGGAACAATTTAGTGGAATTCCAGCTGTGTATATGGAAATTCGCTATATGGAAATTATGTCTGCAGGTTTGCTGCGGCGGGGGTATTTATATTTATCCGTCGTGCTTTATTATCTCATGCACATTGGTATCAGATCTATTGGTGGATCGTATCAAGCAAATCAAGACTTCACAGGTGTATTGAACTTGTTCAGTATAAGAATGGTCTCCACATAGACACACTGCTACATGTACATGTGCTACGCGCGTTTGTCTACATTTGAGTGGCTGCTAAATAGAACTACTTTTTACGAGTACCTTGTCGTTTCTTAGTCGAAATTTGTCACTCGTCAAACCGCAAGGAAGTGTGGATGTGAAATAGGTTAATCATAAGTCTCTCATTCAATTTATGTCCGAGTTTAAAGCCACCAAATTCGCTTATTCATCAATGACTTCTATCTCTAATGGTATTTACCAAATGATTAATGATTGACTGATCCTCAGCTGCAGAGTAGAGTGTGTCTCCACAGGGGGTGGCATTGTCTGGGCCCTCCACCTCCATCCATCCACAACATAGCCTCTGGAACTTAATACAACATATACTATAATGTCTACAAGAACAGTGCCGTGGTTAAAATGTGTTAAGCATTGAAGCTACACGTAATTGAGAGGAATGGAGTCACAAAGTTATGACTTTAGATTTCAATGATTGATTTACACTTTGTTGATTTGTCGAATCGATGACGTTGGTTTGAATATAAACCGCCAGCGAGTGGCAAAGGAAATGGAGCGAGCCTATGCATATTGAGTGTATGAATATGCAAGGGGTGATTGACAGGCGGCTCAGGTGCATAATGTGGTGCGAGGTGAGAGGTCACCATAACACGCCTTGTAGTGACCACACACATCACCACGACACAACCACTATACCACCACATAACACCACTACACCACCACGACACAACCACTATACCACCACATAAGACCCTTCCACATAATGTGGTGCGAGGTGAGAGGTCACCATAACACGCCTTGTAGTGACCACACACATCACCACGACACAACCACTATACCACCACATAACACCTCTACACCACCACATAACACCACTACACCACCACATAACACCACTACACCACCACATAACACCACTATACCACCACATAACACCACTACACCACCACGTAACACCACTATACCACCACATAACACCACTATACCACCACATAACACCACTACACCACCACGTAACACCACTATACCACCACATAACACCACTATACCACCACGTTACACCACTATACCACCACATAACACTACTGCACCACCACATAACACCACTACACCACCACATAACACCACTACACCACCACATAAGACCATTCCACATAATGCTATACAACATAATAGGTCATGAGAGCAGTTAGTAGCTTTTTGATGGCTCGAAACTGGACCCAGCTGTTCCTAATCGTTGGGGTCCAAACAAATTTATCCTGACTGATGAAACAGCTGATCATAGTCTGTATCAAAGGTACAAAGATCATCTCACTACATCACTCACCCTTCTAAACCCCTCTACACTCTCACCCTTCTACACTCACCCTTCACTCATATACGCACCTAGGTGGCGTCCCCATCTCATAAAGATAATAATATTATTATACTACATAATATAATCTATCGTCCATCTATCTATCTATACTTAATACAATAAGGTGTTTCAGTACTACATCCCTTTTTGCTGCCTTTCTTAGACGATTTTTACGATTGAGGTGTCATTTGAAAGCTTTCGATCTAGCTCACCTATGAATGGTAATTAAAAAGGTTAATTCCTTTAGGCCTTCACCCCCCTTACGTTTCATTTACTTCCAGAGTCAATTTTCTAAGATCACTGTAAGATTGGGAATTGACAGTTGTTCTATCAGTTGAATATATTGTAAACAAGAGACTAAACCGTTTATGAAAACTAGCAGCCAGCTTCACTTTGTAACTTCGTGACTTCTAAATCCATGATATATTAGAATGAATTAATTTACCATTTTCTATGATAAATCCTATCTAAACACAAAATCTAACGTTAATAATTTTCTTATTTACATTTTATACAAATAACATTACAATATTTTACTTGAATTCACTAAAACATCACCAACTGTAACGATAACCCCGTTTTCGTATGGATGTAAACAAAATTGTACCATCCATCGGTTTGGATGTAAACAAATGTAAACTTGAAATCAGATGATTGACAACAGAATTCAGCACAAACTCTGAAATGTTTAAAGACTATATGACGAAGGGCTTTCAAGGGATTTCATTTAAACCCGTAAAAGGCACATCTTGAGGATAAGAGCTTTAAATGTATATACAATATGCCTATAAAATAAATATTTTGGGGGCAATTTGCTAAATACAAAAATCCAACCAATTCTTTTAATAATATTGATGTATTTTAAATAGGCAACTTTTTTGACAACTGTACAATTTGCGCATGGGTCTAAGAAGAGTCTAAACAAGGGTTCACGTTATATTTTACAATGTGTAATGATAAAACCCATATGCCCCAAAGGATTGTCTTAGTGCAAATGTATATAGTTTCAAATATAATCGAAAGCTATTCCCCCAAGTCTGTTACTCGCAAATGGATGAAAAGGGAAGGGTCAAAAACAGTTGCCAAACCCTGCGTAGTAAATGCATTGTTTACGCAACTACTATGACGATATGCTGACGGCTACGTACTACGTTTTGTTGAGAAATCCCTAATATTGAGGTAACCTTGTTATAATCAGCTGATCGCGCATCTATACATTGTGCTTGGGAATCTGAGGAAATAATGAGAAAATTGTGCCATCATGACCAAACTAAAACTAAAAACTATAATGGGTAAAATCATAGAGGTGATGACATGATAATTAATTAGATTCTAAAACTATATTGCGGAAGATTAAAATGTATATTAATACTATGGGAAGGAAGGTTATAGATGTTTTAACTTACCATATTTCTACAAAACAATATTTTATCTTCTTAGCTGTTCATTATATTAATAAGTTCTTATATTAACTCAACAGCAATTAATTCTTTTATGACGAGTATTCCTGGCTGAAAGCAGAAGATTATTTATATTACAATACTACCTTATAGATTTAATATCCTTATGGATCAGCTGTAGACAATTTTCTTGCAAATTTGTATCCCCCCGTCAATGTAAACTTGGGTCCAGGCATTGACGTTTACTTTTAAAGCAATGTTGTTTATCAAACTCTAGAACTATTCCTACTAAATGCAACAATATATTTGCAAAGGTTTGTGTTTTCTCTTCCACAAATTAAAAACAGACTAGATTTTACTTCAGGATAAGAAATCTACTTGCACGGTTCTTAGTTAGCATATCTTTAAAAAGACATACTTACACTTTGTAGTCTTTACACTTATAGGAAACACATCTTATTCTTAGATTATACTTATGATTGCTCTCCAAGCTTAATTTCTGTCTCCAACCATTTTTTTCATTAACAAAGACTATTTACTCATCAAAAATGTAAAAATAATTGAATATAGTCTACCATATAGAAAGTAACGATTTACCCCTGAGTTTAATCCAACGTTTTGTCTCTTTCAACAACTTTTACATTAGTAAGTGTAATCCAATGATTGTAGTTTTGATCTCAATGATTCGTTGTTAAGTCCAATGCTGAAATCTCAGCTACTTGACTTATCTAGCTTGTTAGATAACCTCAACATCCACTCAACATTTATCTGCGTTTCACTTCCAATCGTGTCTTGGAGTACTTACACGAAAGTATTTTACTATGGTTAAAAAGTTAAAGCCATAGTAACGTGATAAATCATACTCTATAAGAAAAATACGTATGTGAACGTTGGTGAGGTAACCTGCAACTTGTTGCACAGTAAATACGAAAAGCTACTTTTTACAGCTTCCCCTATACAAGTGACATACTCTTCCGGTCAAAAGACAGCGGACAAAACTGCATATCCTTTTTACTGCTAAAATCATTTGTGGAATAAGAAAATTAGTTTAGTTTTACAATATCATAATGGAAAATGAGATTTCTTATAGGCCTAACAAATAACAAAACCTTACTAGCCGTATTAAAAATACTCATTGTTAACTAGTGTAAAAACAAGTTTTATTATTCAAAGGTTGGTTAATAAACTCTGCATAGTAGTTGAAAGTAAATAAGCTAAACTGTTCACTTTCCAGCCTGACGTGGACTGAAACTAAATAAAAAATGAAAACCGTCAGAACTACTTTTTCGAACTGCTGGCAAATCATCTGTTGGCAACCATTTTTAACATTACTATTAGCATTATTATTTTAACATAGACCATTTTTTATATGTGCTCTTAAAATAATTCATTGCGTTTTGTAAAATCCTGGGTGGTGAGTAAGGCTTTTTATAATACTGCATGGCATATGAATGTAAAAAAAATAACGGAAGATTTCGAAAGGACCCCGAAGGTATTTACCGTAAGGAAGGAAGGTATTGTTGTCTGTTCTTTACGTAGCATGTATATTAAAGAAAAAAAATCAAATTCATCGAATATTCTGTGGTGTACTACACTTCCATGTCAATCACGTAAAAATCCATCTTTTAAGCCAGTTGTTTACTTAATAAACATAAAACTGAGTTTTCCCCCTCTTCACGTGACATATCCCTGAAGGAAGAGCGGGCGGAATCCATGTAGGCCGAGCACAGGAAACGATGACGTTGACATTATTAAAATTATGCGGAGATTTAATTTGAAGTAGTGAGAAAGCCCACGGGCTGTGATTTCCCTTGTTAGGGCCTACACACACTCCCACCGCGCACTAATTATCTTTTGAGTGACAAACTCTATGCCTCGTTGAACAGCGGTGAAACCTCGTAGTGCGCGTACTGAGGACAGATCCCACCTACACTCCACAGTTGCACTCTGCCAGTCATCTTCTGTCACACTTGACACTTTCCTTCGCCATGAGTCACAGTGTGGCATTCCATAAAGATCCGTTTGAGCACCAATGTGTGGTACACAGTTGGCATAGTGTGCTAAAAACCTTGAACAGTGCAAGTAGGCTTGGTTGAAAAGTCGGTAATTGCTGGTGAATTCTGTCATATACTCATGCCATCTGAATCTTTTTTCAAAAACTGGCATAAATTATTTACTTTGTGTTATTTTACTGTAAGTTCTGAAGAGTGTTTAGTGTGTTCCACGTTAGTGACTTTTGAGGGCTCTTATGTTGACCAAACGTTCCTTTTCGATTTTACGGGAGATTTACGATTTTTACTTCGCATTTGGATTCAGTTAAAATAGATTTAACTGAGATTCCTTAATAACGAGAAACTTGTAAAAAAAAACTTGGTAAAATCATTGACTATACACAGAGTAAATGGAGTTCCTATCCAATGTAAAAATTTGAGGTGCAACCAATAAGCTCCACATAAACGAGACACAACTAACACTGACAGTGGAGGCGCTAAGTGTAGTGTAGTAATGTGTAGTGTGTATTGTAGTTGAGCGAGTGGCCGCCAGGTCGCATGTCAGATGTTAATTAATGTTGTTCACGCCAGGTGTGAGGATGTGATGGCTGATTGATGGTACTTGGTCGAACGTCGATTTGTTTCGATGATCGACAGTCTTCGGTTACCCGAGAATGTTGGTTATCTAAAATATCCTTAATGGTTTGGTCGGAGCCGATTGTTGAACGGTTTGTTCTCTAGTTCTGTCTTTATTGTGTCTAGGATCGCGTATTTGAATACTGAAATGTTATCGTTGTTACAAATGATTATAAAAATGTTTTACGCTTAGGAGTTCTTTCTACTTTTTAAATAATTTCTTAGTACCATAGGATGGGATGATAATGTCGTAGACATCGATACCAAAGATTAAACAGACATACTCCCTTTTCATCTAAATCCATACCTACTTATAAATGTATCTTCCTTATGGATAATCTGAAGACAAATTTAAAGTAAGTTTCGTCTGGTTCATCTAGAGGACTAGTTTAATTGCTTGATATTTTATTTCTTGTTATATAACCTATTTAAAAACTAGTTCAACTAAGTCAAACGTTCTAACAACTGTATTCTGTTATCAAACAGTAAAGCACACATCGGAAAATAAACTTGCACGGTTTTACAAGAATGCGTTCATTTTAAGTACTGATTACCTGGTTGAGTGGAATAACAACTAGTTGTGTTTGGGATTTAGTTGTCTACAATAAATTTATTGATAATTTCACAATAAATTTTCCATTCCCTCCATAATTAAAGTCTGCATAGTGAAACAACTTTACTCTATAATTTTGAAATTTCCGCTGTAGGGTTTTGGGGGGAATTTGAAATATTCTTCCTCTAAAAGTTTTAAAACGCATTTTGTGAACACAAACATACACTGTACGTATATGGAAAGTTGAGAGAAGCACAGTAGCGAAGTACTCGAGCGATATGAAGGGATCATAGCCTACTTTGGAGAAGGTCCAGCAGCACAAGTATATTTAGATGTGATACCGGTACAAATACTTCCCGGTCTAGTAATATTTAGCATGTCCCGACCCCACTATAGGCTTGTGTCCAACAATACGATTTTATATTATTCCTATTTTTATATTAATCGATGTTGATTAATTACGTTGGAACGATTATATTTATTGCAGACATTAAATAATACGTTGAGGCAAAACCGTATACAATTGTAAAATCGTTGTCATCAAATAGTATTTTTCTCGTTTTTGTGGTACGTCGTACTACTAATTCACTTTTTTTAAATTGAAGATAATCGACAACCGCTTTTAGTTCTTGAAGTTCTTGAGTAATATTCGTTGTACTACAGTATGTAGTTTTGCTCGAATATATTACAAAATTATGTTCGTTGTTTTACATTAAGCTCTAGTTATTCCAGATCCCATACAGCAGCTTGATCTGGACAGTATACAAATTGTACAGATAATTTAAATCAACACCTTTGAAAATTACGTAGAGTTGTTGCATAGCATGCTTTTAGTAGTAAATTATCGCCACTCTATGGATAAAGGTCTGAATTCTTTAACTTAATTTTAATTCAATTAAATTGATGTTAATGTATTAATTTTTACTATTTACATTTATTTCGGTACAATAATACTGTCGGTATTTTTACTTTTATTGTAACCTACTTTATTTAGGCACTTCACACAAAACCTGCTTCATTATGTATAATTCGTACCCATATGGTCCTCAACTAGTGCTACACTACTTCATACTAACATTATTTAGTTTAATCCACAATTTCATCAATCCATACTACTACAGTTATTTCGAATTTATGAGGATTTGCTGAATAAACAAATTTAGTCTCGAAGATGTTTCTGGAAATACTGTTTATATTAGTTTTTGTCGGTTTAGACCTATTTATAAAGAAAATTATCATTTGTTTACCACAACGACGATAAACGCACAATGAACATAGAGCTGTGTATGGGATCCGTCTATAAGTTTCAATTTGTTAAGTAATTTTAAGCAATTGTCAAAGGTCTTTTAGTTATTGATTTCGAAATTGTGCTATTGAGAATTTCCTTTACTTTCCCGTTTATGAAAATCAGAAATACAACATAGTAGAGATTGCATTTTCCTGCCAGGATACAGCCCTTATTGAAATAATAAACTTATTTAATTAACTGAAGCTTAACATATAGGAGATTGGTTAATGTTTCCATATTAGTAAATTCCTGTTAATTACATCTTCTATGTAATCTTCCAAATGTCATTTTGTAATTTTTCATACTACCTAATTTTGCACATAGTACTAAAAAACGTAATTTAAAACTAGCAACCTACGTCACTTTGTGACTTCAAAATCCGTGATAAATTGATATATATAGTAGTTGATAGGGGTGAAAACTATTATTTCTCATCGTATACCTATTATTTGCATTCCGAGCAATATTATTTTCATTGCGTGTGCGATCAAACAAATACTAATGAAACATGCTATGAAAACACAAAATCTAATGTAATTTTCTTCTTTACATTTTAAACAAATAACATTACAATATTTTACTTGAATTTCCTAAAACATCCATAAAACATACTATGAAATCACAAAATCTAACATAAGTCATTTTCTTCTTTACATTTTATACAACGGAAAGTAAATAAAGATACGTCTTATAACACTTAAAACATATATTTACGCTTATACTGTTACTCACAAGTCGGTAAATATACAAAAGATGGTAAGTAGTGATCGATTTCGATTGGACACTCCAATCATCATCAGACCCAATAGGCGAATGACCTATTTGGTCATCATTATTTACTTTCCATAAATTTAATAACACGTACAATGCTGATCAAGAAGTCATTTATTTTATACAAATAACATTACAACATTTTACTTGATTTTTTTTTATAAAAAAAAATCACTGAAACATCACTAACTACAAATAACCCCATTTTTATATGGATGTAAACAAAATTGTATCATGGCCATGGTTTTATGTAAACCATTGTAAACTTGAAAAAGTGCAGATGATTGACAACAGAATTCAGTTGTGAACACAAACTGTGAAATTTTAAAAGCATATAAGACGATGGGGGGGGGGGGTGGATAGGATATCATCCAAACCCACAAAAGGCACAACAAGAGGATAAGAGCTTTAAATTGATACCCAATATGCCTATAAAAATTTACATTTAGGGGCCGATTCGCTGCACAAAAATAAAAAAAATTCTTTTTATAATATAGATACATTTTCCCCTTGTGTTCCACGGAAAAAATTATTATGAACACTGTGTACAGCCTGAGCCAAAAGTGAGTCAAGTGTACCACTAAGAGATCTTAGAGCTCACACTACTGGCACAAGTCTCTGCCAAGACTGCGACTGTAGACTGTACTATCTGGGACGGTCTCATATTTATGGAGTGCAAAATATCAGCTTTGTTTACTTTCAGAAGCATTTAAGTGGGTCTCGCTATTTTATACATCTTTTACTTGTTTTAAAATGTTTGAAAATATTTATCTGTTTAAAATTTAACTCCTCTACAAAATGGTTTACAAAATTACTTTTGCATTATTGTTTACTATTTCATTTGAATATTCTTCTCTTATGCGTGTGAATGTGTATATCTTATTGATTACAAGCATTGCATTAGTATTATTATTATTATCATTCATGTTTATGAATATTAATTATTTTGATTAAATTTTATGAGTGAGTTAAAAAAACTTGCGAGGATTAAAATTTTTTAAATTAAATTAAAAAATTACAAAAGGGTGGTCTTTGTGTGGATTTATGAATTTGGTTGGAGTGAACGTGAAAATTACTGAATCTTCTGGGCTTCAATTTTGATCATAGATACATCATGAATCTATTCAACAAGTAAAGTACTTTTGAAAATCAATATTAATTGGTCCCTGTGGCAATAAAAAGAAACACCGCACTGTCTAATTTTGCTAATGAATTTATCCCTCATTGTTATCTTTCTCCCACAATAACTCTATGATGAAGCATTTATGCATTGACTTTTGATAGTTCAAGTACACTCCATCACGCAGTGGTAAAATCGGAAAACTTCATGTTATGTGTTTTGAAAATCGTAGAGGGCGTTGCTAGCGATTGTTTCTTCCTTAGTTCAAGAAAGGTTTTACAATGTTCAATTCCCACTGGCAATACGAGAAACAATTTAGTAGAATAATTGTTTTAATTCGGTTAAAATCGTTCTAATATTGGAAAACATAAAGAGATAAACAGTAGACACGGCATTATACTCAATATATACCTAGAGAAATAGTTGCAGTAACCCGTTCCTTATTGGTAACATGTTCCGTACAACAATATTCCCAAGGCTTATCGAAGGGATAGTAGAAACAACGACACAATGCTAAACTCGAGTTCTGATTCAGGACGAAGAAATAGATGCGTCTAATTCTGGTGGGGGTGATCGTTGTGAGAGGCATAACAAACGACCAACAGTTGTGTGTGTGTGCCAAACTGCCAGACAACTCACACACGCGATCCAACACACACACATACAAGCACAGAACACATGGCACAATTGAATGTGTGTGAAATAATAGCCTGGACGAAGCTAAACGTGCCATATTAAATATTGCATTTGTCACCCATTCTAGTCAACTGTATAAGTAATGAGGCGTCGTAATTTTCCTGCACTTTTTATAGTCATAAAATGACAATAGCAACCCTTAATAATTTGTTTAAGTACAACCGACTTCAAACGCTCTAAAAAGAGTGAAATAATTTCAATAAAGTAAACTTGTGTATTAGGCAAGCTCACGTATTTTAAGTCGACACGGCTCTATGATGATTTTTGATACAAAATTGAAAGAGGGTGTCCATATTGCAGGTGACTATCTATAACTAAAGGTGTCTTTTTCATAGTTATGCGTTAAGTGTTATTTTATTACCGTAATCAGAGATCGGAATTATAGTGGTATTAACGAGTATCTTTAAAAAGATTATAGCGCATTTAAATGTTTCTAACTTGGAGAATTAACGTTTTAATACTAAACTAGCTTCTTTTCCCTATCATAATATCAAACTAAATTATTTTCCTATTCATATAGAACATTTGTGTGTGTTATTTTCATAATGAATTTATTCTGAAGTAAACATAAAATACAAGAAATATTTCCTTTAACATATAAACAAAACAGTTCAGTATGTTTTTTATATATTTATGTTATCCAGCTAAAATTTATTGATTTTCAAAATACACACACAATATGTAATTTCAATCATATTTGCAGTTTGAGCCGCGCCGACTTGAAATACGTGAGCTTGCCTAATACAAAAGTTTACTTTATTGAAATTGTTTCACTCTTTTTAGAGCGTTTGAAGTCGGTTGTATTTTTTTACAAAAACAAATTATTTCATGATTTTTAGTGACTGTATAATTTTGTATGTATTAATTACTTGAGGTTTTTTTATAAGCAAAACTGTTTGAAACAATCAAAAGTTCCACAGAACAATCATTATTTTAAAACTGCTTGAGTCACCTGTTCAGGTTACATAATCAATGGGTATGAAAATAAACATTTTTAGATATTCCTTAAGAAAGAAAGAGTTGTCCATTACATTAGGCCTAATGAAAAACTAATTGTCTTTTCTAGATACATTGAAATGACAGACATCATCGTTTCCTGCAATCGGTGTACTTCTACATTATAAAAAGAAATACAGTAACGTCTCAAGCCTTTTGGAACAATATGAAATTTATTCCTCAGCTACCAGCACTAAAAAATCTCTCAAAAATCTCTCAAAAGTGGAAAATTGGTCGTTAACACGTATAGTACCTTTGGAAAATATTATATGAAAGATTGGTTCAGCTAAAAGTGGTGTAAGTCATGTAGGGGGTTTTGTTTGCTCAAGATATAGCCTAGTCGAAATTGCAAATCATCTTCCTCTAGGACTTTCCGAAGCAGGCATAATAGTATTGATATGATATAGTAACTGGGTGGAGAATATCAATAAACATTCCACATCTGCAAATGCATGTTTAGTAATTAAAATATTTAACACTTTTAAGACAATTAATTGACGATTATGCACTGTCACACTTCTAAGGTCGTGTAAGGAATAATTGCATTTAATTTTGTTTTACGAATGCTTTGGTTTTCACAATACACCTTTATTTGTCAATATCATACAGCTATTCACTGAAACATACATGTTTTTGTAAGTCAGAATATTCAATACTAAAAACAGAATTACTGTATACACAAATCAGGTCAAACGTTAAAATACATTTTTTATAGTAACCAAAACAAAATGCATTTTTCTCAATGTAATTCATTTAGGCTCCATGGCAAGAAATAGTTTATTGATCAAAATGAAGCAACTGTTTCATGAAGAATTGTCTGTAGCTTCATTTAAATGGTTTCAACTAATAGCTGTAGGAATGTTATTATTATTTATTGCCTTCTCTGCACAAATGTAAACAATCTGCACAAATGTAAACAAAATAAATGTTGAATATTTAAGATTTTCAGAATTTTTCACCAAAACAAATATTATACTTAAACATAATATATAAGGTACCAAATAGAAACTCTCCTGGTTATTTTGGTGGTGGATCCACATTGATCGGTAAAAGAATCACAGAGAAATTGGTGAACATACATAGAAAAAAAAAACATCGCCACAAACAAATTGAGAACCTCCTCCTTTTGTTGGTAGTGGGGAAGTCGGTTAATAAAAGCTAAAAAATCGCTTTACAAAAAATTAAGCTATCTATCTCTTTGGTGTAACAAATTAAAATATGGATGTGTATGTATATGTTATCGTTTAAGTTTCCTCATTACACTCACGAAACAGTTAACATTAAAATTACAAATGCAAAAATATTTTTTGTAGTTGGTTATCCAATAAATAATACGTCTAGATTTTTAAATTACGGTATTACTTTGGAGTGAAAATTCAAAATGTTCATAGAATTTCAACTTTTAATAGATTTAGACATTCTTACCTTGAAAAGGTGTCACCGTATTTAGAATAAAAATTAACAAACTTTCATTGATCCATTGATCAACTGTACCACTGCCAAATGTACCTCTTAACGAAGATAAACTAAGCAGACAACTTTTTGCAAATAATGACGAATTTTACTATCAACTATTGAAAACTAAGAAGGTAAATACGCTTAAAGTACGCTCTGTGAGTTGACGTTTCAACAGTTTTATAATTGAAGATATTGGCCACAGCTGGTCCATATAGATAAGTCAATTCCGTTTATGAATGAAGTATCAAATCGACTGGGAAGACTGTTGGACGGACCCTACTCGTATTTATTTGTTCCAGGCAACCACGATCATCCAAGAATCTGCTTTGAATACTTGAAACTATGTAGTACCAGATGAAGTAGCGTTTTTGCAATTTTTAGGTTTCTAACACAAGATTGATTATGATATTCGTTAATTTTTCATAAGTCGACGATGATTATAGACAATTTATCCAAGTGTCCACCCATAAGATTATTCTTTTCTTATACTTCTCCCAATATCGTCTCCCAAGTTAAAATAGCCTGACGCTCTGCTGCCCAGCTGGTGCGAGTTAGCGCGAGGCACACGACAATGCTAGTGGGAGACCTCCGGCCGAGATGTCCTATGCAATTATCGCGTCGAATTTATCGTGAACGCTGGCCCCGAATCGGCCTTTAAATCACACGTGTTGGCGTTATATTTTATAGTGATCAGCTCCACAAACATCGCTCACAACACCCAAACGTGAAGTTACATCGTAGGCGACGTTGGTAACGTCGATTGTCGTTGATGGTGCCATTCAACCCGTACCCAGCGTGATGGTTACGTTAACGGCTTATCTTGTGCTATAAACTAGAAGTATATGTATCATGACGTGCTATTGAGACAGGTGCATTGTACATTGGTTGTTAGACTATACCACCTTACTACAAAGCTGTGTATATGTAGTGACTTTAAATACGGACTGTGAGCAGGAATGAGACATGTTTATGACGAGGGTTTCAATTTGTTTTTACACAGACAATTTGGAAAAATCAGCTAACATGTATGTCTTATTTTCAAATTTGGCAAAAATTCATTTTTATTTCACATGGTATATTTGGACAAATTTTATCGTAATACATGTTGCATCCAACCTACGTCAAATGGCAACAGATGTTCGTTTTTGAGAAAACATTTCTGGAGCATACTAATAAAGGTTAACAATATTAGCAACATTTTCATTTTAAGAAACCATTAAACAATTAAAAACCTTTGTTTTTCTCTCTAGTTTAAAAGAGTCTTTTCGATCCTCTTTTATTTTACATCGGTTTCACCCCCTTGTGTCAAACAGAGATGCTTTAGGCCCTATTAATGAAATGACACTATTTTATTTAGCGCCTTATACAGTGGTCAAAATACTCTTACAACCAGAATCTCTAACAATTACAATTGAAGATAAAACTAAATATTACTAAAATAGATGTTTTGTGGATTATTGAATGTGTATCCAAAATAGTATAAACTATAAAATGATTTATCTAGAAAATTTTCGAAAATTCTCTCCGTACAATTAATTGATTGTGTTAATTTATTTTCACTTCATCCTTTTGATATGTAATCAAAGCGAATGCTACCACTTGAGATACCTTTTTGAAAGAATGTATAATATACCCAATCTTTATGGAATCAATTGACAATGGCAACGAGGAGAGGTGTACAGAATAGACAAATACTAAACGAAAGCATCTTTTGTGCCAATTTAAATCTGTCTCTATCGAAGCATTTGATCTGTAAGAAAAATACCTTTCATAAGTGTAACCACTTTGCATTTTCCACGTTCCTGCCATTATCACTCCCGTTTTCCTCGCAGCTGTGCCCATAGATCAGCTGATCAGTCTACCGCGATGGGTAGCAGATGTAGAAGACACTTCTTGGCACCTCCGTGCGAGCGTCTGTCCAGTTTGTCACTTTGATTTTAATTTCCTAGCCGCATTTAGAATTCGTCCTTTGAACAGTTTCTTTGTCTTCAGGTAACAAAGAGTGACGTATGTGTTTTGCACTATTAATTCGACGGACCTACCAAGCGAGGTTTTGAAATTATGAATTGTTAACTACGCATGGTAAAATTGAAATATAGAAACATTTTGGTTGGTAAATGTAACTACTGATATACACTACATATACATGAGTGATTCATATAATGTCTCTTTACAAAAAGTGAGGGTTTGGTAAAAGCGACAGAAAATTATTTTGGCCGTTTGCCTACAGGGTTGGACGTTTAAGCCCTTGTCGAGTTTTATTTCCAGTTGTACGTATACTTACTGTGAATTCAAACGTGTAAATTATTTTTGTCTAATGGAACTCTTTGCCATTCTTATTTTGTAGTTTGATTTGCATTTTTTACACAATTGCTACCTATTTAAGCTTTTTGCAAGGGTGTACCAAAGTTGAAGTAATGCTGGTCTTGTTACTACTGTAACGTCGACCTTTTCTGAGATATCGTTATTAATTGATAGCCAAATTACAAAGGGGGTCTGAGCCCAGAATCGTCTTGGAATCGAACCAGCAGACGACAGATTTCAATGTGAGCTCTATGATCTCTTGGTTAATCGGTATATATAATTCTTTTCCAAAAATAAATTTATCTTTATTTTTAGGTTCTTCTTCGAAATGAAAAACGAATATTGTCAAGCTTTGCAAATTAAATAATTGAATTAGAAAATCAAGTGGGATAGTTTCCTTACAAAACGTACGTTAATCAACTCTCACAATTAATTTGATTCTTTTCACAATAACTCAAGTTCGTTGATGTCACGGGAATTTTACAGAGAAGTAGGATTTCGACCATGTTATACCACAAACAGTTTTTACCTATCTCTCGTTTAGGATAAAGTTGCCGAAAATAAACCTTTGACTATCCAATAGTGAGCAACATTTTCGAAACCTATCACTAGCAATAGTTGAAAAACATAATCTCTATTCATAGCTATATACTTTGAACCATCCTTTTATCAAGAAAACAATGAGTGAAACCAATGATGAGTAAACATCGCCTTTACATATGACTCAAAACTCAATTTTACCACGAAATCTGAATGTAAAACAGAGACAAGTTTTGGATTTACTAGTTTATCACCATTAATCGTATTATCTATATATTTACAGATAAGACGAATACCCACAACAAAAAGTTCAACAACTAAATCCTATAACTTCATTATTCATAAGCCAGCACGTGGGTCTCCGCTTAAAATTCTGAGCGATGAGGCTAAAGCCCATCACGATCAAACGCACTCGTGGCGGCGAACAATAACTTTAGGAATATAAAAACCGTGAAGGTGTAAATAGTGCGTGATAGACGGTAATGAATACTGGCAATGTCGTAGTTGTCTAGCGGCACCCGCACCCGCACCCGCACCCGCACCCGCACCCGCACCCGGCACGCTCCTCGCCGGAAACAAAAGAAGGCGAACGACAGGGCGCTCGTCGTGGGTTGAATCTGAATGACAGACTGGATACAAGCCAAGAATGTACGGCTGTCGCTGGATTCGGAATACTTCGCGTATAAGCGTGAAGTGTAAGAAGTGTAGACAATCGTGAGACAAATGATCGAGTTTCAACGGTAAAGAGAGCGAGTTGGGCGTCCGTTTATCATTGCTTAAACGCTTGTCAGAATATGAAATTCCATCATCTTGTTAAAAGGTTTGAAGACGTGTGCGAGTTCAGAGTTTCATATTTTTTTAAAGTTTTATCTGGGTAGCTGAGTAAAAATTATAGTGTTCGCATAGCGTGCAAAAGCTAAGGCCAGATTCCTTTTGATGGATCTAAACTGGACACATTCTTTGATCGTTAGGTTAATCAAATGGTCTTGGCTAAAGGGACAGGTGGTCTTTAGTTAGTCACAAAGCCACACAATTCATCATACCAAATTCTTCACTCATCCTTCACCTATATTTAAGTAGAAAATAATCAGCATTGTCTTCCTGGACCAATTAAATGATAATAATTACTATGATGACAATGCAAATATCAAAATTACTTTAGGTTTTCAATTATAATATCCAATAACCATAATTCAAATAATGCTAAAAAAAAGAAGAGTTTGGATCTTTAGGGGTTTTGGGGATTTACATTTTTTACATGACAACATAGGTACTATTAGGTATATATACCCAACCAATCCTACCAAAAGGCGGTACTTGCAGGCTAACAATAAAGGATCTTCGGATTAACTGGCCTTAGCAAAAGACATAAGGAATTCTTTATTCAGAAACTTAATTATTGATTGAACTATGCTTCCCATATTTGTTTATTTCAACTACAATCGTACTAAAAACGTTGGAACGTTTGGAACATCAATTGGGGTAGTATCTCTAGAAAATAAACATTTGGTGAATTATTTTTTTTTATAAATATAACAGTAAGATTGCCATTGTTTCTCATCTAAGTAAAATTCAAGCTCAATGTTGATATGTAAGTCTACTCATTGGTTAGGATGAAATATCAGATGAGAATTCATCTGCGTCTTGCGAATGAATTTCATACTGAAAGTCTGAAATCTGGTGGTTCAGAAGTCACTGTAAACCAGCTCCGTCTATAGAAAAAAACTGCAGTTCCATCATTCAGGGAAACTTGTAAAGACTTGTACCTCCACTAAAAGCTTACTGTTATAGTTAATATCTCAGTGACTTTCAGTAGCTCATGCCACCTACCGGTTTGAAAGATTGCCACTGCGTTTAAACGCCAGTAATCGTAGCGTTCTGCTGTCACTGCAGAGTTATTCCTCGGTGACAAACGGTGGTATAACATGTCCTGGAGGTGTTTGTTTGGACTGCAGCCACCACCAGACATTAGTTGTCGAACCCGCGTGGCAGCGGACCAACGAATGTCCCATGTCTCGAGCTATTTACGGTGGCGATCATTAATGTGAAATCGGGGGCGTCTATGGGCGGGGACTGATTTGTTCGGGTGCTTACAAACTGCGTTTGCATCCCTACGACTCATAACTTGGATATCAAATGCAGATGTCTTTGTTTCTGGTAGAGCTCTGCGCTCAACAGACAAGCATCATCGGGTTCCCTGTGATTGGAAACACTTTGAGAAGTTTAGCTGGGTTTCAACTAGTATTGAGTTGGATGGATCTAGTATTGAGTTGGATGGATGTTTGGAAGTTTTATTTTCTCCTCTTCATGATTTTCGTCAGCTATAAAATTGTATGAGTTTCTGGAGTATAACTCAGATTTTGACAGGTCATGGGTTGGACTGTGACGGAATTTGAATCTTCAAGTTTCATTTGTTTCTCTATTAGCTTTTGGTAAGCTTAAAAATTGGGGCTTAGTTTTTCCAAGTTTCACTCGGATTAGGTTGAGTGTAGCCAGTGTAGGCATTTCAAATGTCCAGCATAAATGTGTTGTTCTTGTTAATTTTGGATAGCTTCAGAATCAGGGTTCAGCTCTCCAAAGTTCAGTTCGGATTTTGACAGATCATCGGCTGAGTGTATTAACTTGAAACTTCAGAAGTTCGATTAATCTCTCCCGTAGATTCAAAGTTGTATCATGTATGAAAGTTAACGTATATTCATTAAACAGTATTATCGCTCGTGTCTTTCACAATTTCAATCCACCCAAGTTTGCTACGCATTAGAAAACTTTAGACAACTAGGTGTTCCCCTACATTAACCAATTAAAGGATCTGAAATCTGCAACTTATGCAGCTCTTGCAACTTCCCTTGGTGTAATTGTGAAAGTCGACTTAACTTACGCTGTACCACTAAGTAACCATTTGAGAGCAAATCCCAAATAGAGTAATTTCACTCAAACATGAAAGATATACGAGTTTTAGATTGGTGAAATGTCTTTTACTGATACGTAATCGAGATCAGTAGTTTCTTTCAGAATGCTGACTCCTCAAAGGTCCGATTCACGAACAGCTATTATCGAATGGTCAATTGATAACCTGGCATGACATAGCATGATGTAGCTCTCTCTGTCTAGCCAAGGGTCAGTATTGGCCCTCTCTCGTCAGTCGTCACGCCACCACAGAATATGCAACTCACGCTCGGTAAAGACACGGGTCGGGCACCGGCGTTCCAAATCACGTGCAGCCGAAACTTTCAGAGCGCCCCTCTCTTCACAAACTTACTCAGTCAGATTAAAATATTTTCATTGTCTTAAGGATACTGTATAAGATAGGCATCCCAACTATAAGAACCAGCTGTTGCCAGTCTTTCATTCAACTAGAACATAGTTTCACAGAGTGTGCTGATGCCTATAATACTATTTTTTCCCTAGTTAGTGAGAGTTTATGAGATAGTCTTGGGATCGTAGTTATAGTTTACAATAAGCTCTTTTGATTGTCAGTTTACTCTAAAGTGGGTTAAATTAAAATACATTCATTTTAATTTCAAACAAAGCTTTATTCTTTCCCTCTTCAAAATACAATTTTGCTTCGATTTGCTGCTCATCTGATAGGTTATAGTTTTTGCTTACAAATCAGTTAATTGCTGGATGGGAAACGCTGCATCAGCTGATCGTATTTGTAGTACCTGAAAGTGTTGCCAACTTATTTTCAATCGTACACGTATTACTGGCCTAATAAAAATACACCGCTTTGTGTTGTTTGTTTGGAACACTGGAGTGCGGCAAAAGAAATATGAGTGCGGCAAAAGTAAGTAAATTCAGCAATCGGCTACTTTGCGTGCTTAAACAGTGCAAGGAAACCAACTTTGTCAGGTATGTAGGGAAACAAAATTAATAACAAACGTTTTCTTTGGTCCGCTTGTTTTTTTGTTTTTTTTTTTTTTTTACTAGTCCAATTCTCTATACACAATACTGTTATAATTACTATACACAATACTGTTATAATTACTGTTGAAACCGATCTTTGCTTTTCCCTTTGCGAATTATCAGTGAGATCTCGACGTACAGACTACAGAGGACGCCGCCAGCCACTACCATGCAGCCCCGCAGTCCCGACAGTATACTGTGACTGTGACCGGTAGCTCGGAGACAACCCGGCCAAATCTAATTTACATTCAATGGAAATTGAACGAGTTTGCAAATTGTATTCTTCGTCTCTGACTTTAACAAATTTACGGTGACTTTCTTCGCTGTTTAAATATATTTAATACTCGTCTACAGTTTTACAACCAGACACATTAATCTCTTAAACTCTGCTTCTCGTTCATCCTCGAATTTGGTCAGTCATAGGTTATAACATCACCACTTTGGTCCCAAGTGACTTGCACAGTTCAGGTTCAAATTGGGAAATGGACAATGTTCAAAAGGAAAAATTTGGATGAACTATAAATCACAATACCAAAATGTAGTGTCTTGCTTATCCTTATAAGCTAGCTTCAAAGATCACCCTTCTCCTTTTATTCCCAAAATAATCACATATTTCTTATGTATTCGCCCACTTCCTTCAGAAATAATCAGCTGATGAATTTTAAGGCAAGCAAATTTTCGCCTGATATTCTTAACGCCAACTAGAACACTAATTACGGACGTAAAGAATTTGCGTAGTTTTTAGTTTTGTGTATGTTTTGCAGTATGACGGAAAATATTGTTCACCACTGTGGCTAAAAGTGTCTTATCAACCGTTGCTCTTTTCTAGCAATTAAAAAAAAATATTAAGCCAGTGTCGAATAGAGTCACTTTAGGCTATAGAGATAAAATTTCCTATTTTAAATGTGTTTTTTTGGCTGCTTAGCATTGACAACTATACAAACATTACAAAGTACAGAGTGACACTGTAAAGACATATGTAGATATGTGACGACTTTGTCATTGTTACTGTTAGTTTCTTTATCTCAAAGTGGTGACGATGACGCACCAAGATCACGACTTCGCACTTTAGACTTCTTATCTTCTTACTGACATCAAGTAATACAGGCAATCTTATTGGAAACAAAAATTCCTACTGTGTACTAATACATCTCTGTCATAGAGATCAATGTATCATTAAAAATCATAACAAAACTACTTTTATGTTGTCAGTATAATTATTTTTAGCTATTCATTATTAAATTCATTATTTAAGCTATGGTGTAATGGTTGTGTAACAGCTGTCTGGGGGTTTTTGTGGTCGTATCTCTACAAGATTCATACCGCCAAACATTTGCGTCAACATTAACATTTTATTTTTAAAAGAACTTCAATAGTGTTCTATGGTAAGTTATCCATAGCAAGGGATTATATTAAATTATTTTCATTCTTGCAACATCACTAGACTCGTAGTCTAGTTTTTTTTCGGATTTAACAAAATTGTATGCCTTAATTGAATAAATTTAACTCTTTTAATTTGTGATTTATATTTCATTTTTGTATTAGAAATTGTATTTAGATTATCTAATGTGTTGCATGTGTTATAGGTATGTCACTGTTGCTGTGTTTGTGGTAAGACTACTTTTTACACTCTATTGTTCTAAGCAATTGTTTTCTGACACCTGTATCAACTAGAAGAAGATGCAAAACGTTGAATTAGGAGTTTGCAATAGTCATTCAACTATAATATGGAATGTTAATGTATTTGGAAAATGTTTAACAGGATAGATAGATTTGCAAACGCATTATACAGTAGCTTGCAACAGTTCAGGTGTTAAATGGTTAAACACGCGTGCCAACTTGTTTTAGTATCAAAGCAACTGGTTTACTATCACTTTGAAATTATTATTGTTAGACAATTTCAGTTTGGTGGGTACACACGAGTATAACGTGGGTTTATAAAATTATAGCAGTTGTAACATGGAAAATGTTTACAAAAGTAAACTTTTTTTCTTAAAGACGTCGGTGGACTAATTTATAGTTGCATTTCCTCGTCCAGAAACACCTCACACTTCTGGAAAAATTAATTTTGTAGATTAGTTGCTACGGGTGTGACTTGTTATACCTGGTGTCCACAAAGTCTTGGCCTGAGCTTTGCTGTATGAAAACTATTAGAGCCACACTTAACTTGTACGCTTTGTTTTAAAGGGATTTTAATCAAGCTTTATTTAATGAAGTTGGTAGCCCCTAATTACAGCTGATAGACAACAATACAGTTATGATTCAATTTCAATACAATAACAAATCAGAAAGATGAGTTTACAGGAGAAATCACAGTGTGTTTTGTGGCTTCACGAAACCCGATCCCCTATACCAGTTCGACGAGCGAGTTTAATTGGAAAGGCTAACAGTTACAATCGTAGAATTTTGGGGAGGAAAAACCCAGGATCGTGATTGAAAAAGAAAGGGACAGTCCAAAACTAAATGTTTGGTGCGGTGTAATACATGATGAAATCATTGGATCACCTTTCTTTGCGGAACAAAATTTGAATAGGTTTACTTGGATATGTTGGAGTTGTATGTTGTCCCAACACTGCAACCTATGATAATTTTCCATCAAGACGGTGGGGGGCCTTTTTGGGTTAAATGTGAGAGGGGGTTTCTTCCCCGGACGCTGGATCGGGCGTGATGGCCCGACGAAATTGCCACCTCGTTCCCCCAATGTAACCCCCATGGATTTCTTTTCGTGGGGATTTGTCAGGGACGTTTGTGTTAGATTATTCCTGTTAGTGAGATTCCAACATTAGTTAACAACTATTTTACTAGCAGGCAATCACTATAATAAAATCATTGTTTTCTTTTGAAACCAGGTAGCTTATTCCACTAGTCAGAATATGGTACAATCTTGTTGAAATAATCGTAACCTCGCCAATGTTGGTGATCGACTATTCTCGTTAGCGATCGACCTCGTGTTATCGACAGTCGCGGCGAGGTCTGTGATGTACGCTGCACTCGGGGCCGCTCGGAATGCTAGCGACGGCTGGAATTCTGTCCCACCGTTAAAATATTGACCAACTCCGTAGTATTTCTCGGACACAACCGCGTACTCATAGTATATGTGCGGGTAATAGAATACCTCGCGGGCAATACCAGAATACAGATCGGGGACGTTGCTTGTTAAGTGGTGAGCGATCGGTAAAAACTATCGTGCATCATTGTGGGAATATTCTGAGGAAAGGTGACCGGTTAAACGTTCCTTTCAGGATCGGAAATATCCCAATCGTCTATAGCGATCCATCAGTTAAAGACATTGACTATACACCTCTACAGAGAGAGCTGTATAGTAAATGGTAAAAAGTCTTCATTGGAGGAACACCATATATAAACACTATTTAAACAGATTTTATATAGTCACTGGTAACACCTACAGGTTGCTAACATAAAGGGTATTTGGGCAGTTATCAGTCGATGGTTGTATCGACAAAGCAATAACTATTGTTTGCTGGTCACAATCTGAATATTTCTTCTATCTCTTGATTCAAATCTGAAACCCAACCTCGACTCTACACTTTTGACTAGTGTGACTATAACAACATTGCATGTTTCAGTAACTTAAAAAGGAAAGACCATTTAAGATTACCACAAGATAAGATGGGGTCATTTACCGTAACTCGTCCCACATAGTCCCCTTAACACTTTTTCAAATTACAAATCCATCTAAATTCTAAGCTTTGTTGTTAGTTCCGCAGTCTCATTTTAATGATACAGATTAAGTGCTTGCATGGAATTACAATAGTTGTGTGATCTATATTATTTGACCTAATACGCAATCTACTCAATTGTAACAATTGGTTTTTACTTGCATGTTCCATGCTCAATACTTGCTAGGATTTGTGATTTCTCAAGCTCCATGCTTAATATTTACTAAGCATGTTAAAGACTCGCTCATGTACTGAGGTTTCTGACATCACATACTCCCTATATCCAACACTCACCTTGGGTTTTGACGTCATATGATCAATGTTCAATTAGGTTATTAGGCAATTTAGAATTATGTTGTCATATGATCCATCCATGCCTGCTAGGCTTTCGACGTCACAATATCCATGCTCAATGCTTCCTAAGGCGTTTGACGTCACACTCTCTATGCTTCGTACTAAGGTTTGTGACATCACAACCATGCTCAATGCTCGCTGGTCGCTGCACAACCTCGCTCGCTCCACTCTCCAGCGCCGATTGAGTTATGCAAATGTCGGGTCATTTGCGTTAATGTTGCCGGAACGATTTCAGGGTAAGGAATGACATCAGGCGGAGGGCGGGATCCCGCGACGATTTATTACTCAGCCAATAGCGACTGGCTTTGTCTCCGGAACTGTTCTTGCTCGGCGCTCCTCAAGTAGAGCTACAAATGCAGTCACGGTTACTTGGAATCCGGAGATCTAGTCATCTTATTGCAGAAATAATACTACGAAAATTTTTGAAACTTGACTCCAATCGTTCAATGCTCGATTGGATTTCGTAAATACAGTAATTGCACAATCGGTACACGGCAAAACATCACTAAAATGTCAACGTGTCTGAGACACGACGTATAGTGCTGAATGTCAGCATGAGTCAGGCGCAGCACTGCAGCACTGCGATAGACGAGGGACAAAATCTTGACCTGTATAAAACTAAGGCACGACATTAAATTGAAATTGTTTAGACATATCTGTACTGAACTACTAACATGCATCAGGGATAGTTGTGCATAAGTGTAAACCAATATCAGACACGGTGGCATTGCACTAAAAATCAACCTGTGTGGGGACACAGGAGTACTTCACTAATAATGCTCTTCAGGCTTCAGCTCTAAATGGAAATGCGCAACGTTACAATTTAAACCTCTGTCCTCTGTCAGACTAACTTAACAGTATAGCACTACATAATTATATGTAAATGCGAAACAATATCACAGCGACACAGCACGTAATGGCAGGTCCAAAGTCTCCATGTGCAGACATAGATGAACCAAATATTAACACGTCAGACACAGTTGTGCTGCACTAAATGTCAAACACAGCGGTACAGCACTAAATGTCGGCCCGTGTCATTGTAATCTGAATGATCGTCGTCGTGATGACGCAATTGTAGCCGTGACGTAATGATAAGGTTAAGGTGACAACTGGCGCCTCAAACACAAATATTTAAAGTGATCTCAGATTACAGGCTAGAGGCCCGGCGAGGCCCTCGGCCGCACCAAATCCCTAATAACACACCTCTGCTATTTTATTAACAAAGGAATGTCCTTTGCAGCTAAACTGCTAGCTCTGACAAAGACGAAAGACGTCTTGGCGGGGTTTCCCTTGAGAGATAAAGGGTTGTGGGTGTATTGATTTATCTTCATAATTAATGTTTCTCTAAAAAAAATTCAATGATATAAAGTTTATGTCTCGTGTAGTAGCATGAAGATATGGAATTGGCTTTTTGGAGACACCTAATATGTTCAAATTCATTAGTGTTCAATGTAACGACAAGAAATACACTTCTCATCCTATTGTACCCTAAATCTACCCTAAAATAAGAGAAAACCATAAAATTAGTGTACTTGAACGTCACCAATACGCATAAAAAACATGTTGGTGAACATTCCAATCAATTTCCATGTTGGTGAATATGGGCTTAAGGTTTTCCATTAAGATAAAAGTCTACTGTACTTGCACTTTTCAATGGTAGAAGAATGGGGTTATAAATATATAGTTGAACTAGCACATCACCTTTTTGCATACATGCTAGTAATTTGTAAAGTTTTCATATTGAAAATCCTAGCTTGACCGAATTTCTATCGTCAAGAGTGTTGATAATAATACGTCATAAAGCTTGGGTTGGAAATATTGAAAAAAGGCGTTTAAGACTATTACAAATCTGAAACCTGCTTTTCATACAGGTTTTATTTTGGTAATGTTTGAGTGTCCTGATGTCAAATAAGTATATTTTAATTTAGCTTTACAACTTTTTCTTCACTTTTCGGTTTTAATACCAGAGGAAAAGCAATGTTTTACTTTAAGGATGATTTAGTAGTTAACTTTTTAGTCTATTAACACTTTCCAAAACGCAAAGGACCCCTTTAAGTTTTGAGATTTTACATATTATGGCCATACTTTTTTTATAAAAAATCTATTTAGAATAATTAAAATAGTGACTTTTTCATAAGTCCATTTCCGAGTTCCCGTCGTTTTAGTAGCTTTCATTCGGACAGTGGCAAGTCACGTTCGTCAATTTCTCCGAAGGCAACGCGGTGTCCTTATCATCAGTAGGTCGTCTTATCTATGGCCAAACCGTGTGTCCGCGCTATGTGGACCGGAAGCCACCTGATACCGTAGACCGGCCTTGCGGAACTCCTCAGCCGAAACCTGTGTGTCCTCGCCAGCAAGTGTGCGGTGTTGCGATGTCTAACTGCCATGACCATCATGCACATGGCTCAAGAGTGTCAACAGACGGCGTGTTTCCCATATATGCATGTTCTAAATTTTACAATATAGCACTTTTTTATTTCTACTATACTTGGCTCAGTCCATCTAGTGTTCTATATTCACAAAGATATTTACAACTCGTGTTATTTTACTCTACAATGTTTCGTCGGATGGAAATCACTTAAATTGCCTGTCACCATAGGTTAGGTCATAGAATTTATTGTAATTTCAAGTCTCAACTGCTTCGTCTGCTGAAAATTATTATCCCAATCAAACGATAAAGTTCAAATAATTGTCTTAAAATAAAACAGAACCATTTAGTCGATATCACCGCATGCTAAACTTTACCAACACAAAACGCATATAAGTTAAACGAAGTGTAAAATTTCACAATAGGATGAACAGTTTGATTGCACGACTTGTCAATACTGTGACGTTCAATATATAATAACAGAAATACACAACTTCCGTCCAAGTTCAAGATTTGCCTCATAATCTAGAAAATAACGATTAAATTACCTCTTGTCTGGTTAAATATCAAGCTGGTTAAATTTTAATCTCTGTCATCAAATCTCGTGTTGACCGCGGTGTGACTACTGTGTGCATCTGATGGCCGACTGAAGTTCTGTATGATTTAAATTTCTCAATAAATTCAGGGTATATTATTTCCTAAACATTAAGTGCAGTTGGAGCTCTAGCAAAATAATAACGTTATCCTGTGACTGGATCTACCAATCACGTTTGACCAAAATATTAAAATAAACAAAGTTCATCATTACTCATATGATACAAAACGCTTCAGTTTAAAGTCCATTAGCATCCAATCACAGTTACTGGCTCTAAACGTTTTAGTGCTTGCAAAACTCCGACTGTCATCCAACAATAAACTACAAAAACATAAATCAAGAAGCCAATGTCAGATAGCGAAAAATTCCAGTCGCAAAGCCAAGCGTGAATCAACGGCTGGTATAAATCAAGGGTCGAAATGTACAAATTGTGCGTGGCTCGCGTCGCGACGCTCTGGATATATGGAATATCGTGAGTAATCGGACGTCTCGGCGGCGGCGCCTTGCCGTCCCCGCTACGGTCTGCCGCCTCCGACGCCGCCTCCGGCCCGTGACGTCACGGGTCGAGTACAACCATGCGACATGTCTGGTGACGGGATAACAATGATGTATCACGTGAGGGGATATGTATGACTAATTTTCTGATAAAAGGTTTGATCACAATATCCCTCAGCTCAAAAATGTCTTCTTTATATTCGCTTGGGAATTATTAGTGTTTTTCAAAGCAAATGTTCTAACCTTGGTCTTGTAACTACCTAACGTTGCCCTGTTGTTGGATAGCATAATTAATGAATAACCTAATATATGACAATTAGAAACCATTTCATACAATAATTACTGGTATTAATAAAGTAGGATCGAACCGGCAACATTTCACTTTTATTTCACCACAATTATTGTTATTGCAATATTCATTGTTATTTAATATATTAACTGTACTAGAACAAGGTTTTCTATGAGAAAAAAGGCTCGACATAACCGTAAAGGATTCATTATATTATTGTGAACTAAGGTTCATTAAGTATACATCCTTAAGATTTGGAGAAATGGGTCGATTTCTATGATTATTCGCCTACTAATGAATGCCAAGAAGCCAATTTGTATGATTACATACCTTATGGGAGTTCCCAGGGCGCCGCGCCGGTCTATTTAGCGGCTAATGAGACAAAATACAATATCGTGATATGACCCTTGGTGGAATGTGACGATGAAAAATACATCATGTTGATTATTTTAACAGTTTACTTACACTATATGAACTGAAAAGTACTGAAAAGGTGAGAAACTGTTTAAAGATTGAAATTAATCAATATGAAATGCTTGGCGGAATTGAACCCGGAACACCTTGGACCGAAGTCCCGCACTCTAACCGTTAGATAGTAGGGAGCTGATACACCTTGTACTCTAATGTCCGTGTTGTTTGTGGCACCACACCCAGCACCTCCGTGGTACCACAGTGTCTGAGAGTTAGCGGCACATCAAGAGACAGAAGTGATCCGGTTATCTAACCAGATGTACCGCCGCTGTAGGGAGCTGATACACCTTGTACTCTAATGTCCGTGTTGTTTGTGGCACCACACCCAGCACCTCCGTGGTACCACAGTGTCTGAGAGTTAGCGGCACATCAGGAGACAGAAGTGATCCGGTTATCTAGCCAGATGTACCGCCGCTGTAGGGAGCTGATACACCTTGTACTCTAATGTCCGTGTTGTTTGTGGCACCACACCCAGCACCTCCGTGGTACCACAGTGTCTGAGAGTTAGCGGCACATCAGGAGACAGAAGTGATCCGGTTATCTAGCCAGATGTACCGCCGCTGTAGGGAGCTGATACACCTTGTACTCTAATGTCCGTGTTGTTTGTGGCACCACAACCAGCACCTCCGTGGTACCACAGTGTCTGAGAGTTAGCGGCACATCAAGAGACAGAAGTGATCCGGTTATCTAGCCAGATGTACCGCCGCTGTAGGGAGCTGATACACCTTGTACTCTAATGCCCGTGTTTTGTTCCCAACAGATAAACTTAATTTAATCGCGCTTTCGTGTTGTTTATCACAGAGAACCGCTTTGAAGTGGTGTTTGGATTGGCCGGGCGGGGGAGGGAGAGGGGAAGTAGTAGCCCATCGAGAGGCCATAAACAAGCCCCCATTCTCCCTCTCTCTCGCACCGTCCGATCGCCCGATACAGACGACATTTTTCTCCAGCTCGACTGCTGACTTTTTCGCAGAAACCGGAGAGACTATGCAAAAAAACATCGACCGGCGATCACCGAAAAGGGAAAAACACCCGATAATTATCTGCAAAGGTAAACACCGACTTTAATAAATAAATTGGAATATTGTTTGTTTTTGACCGGCTGATCGGTTTGTCTTGTACACCAGCTACCGCGGCCGCCACTCTCCCACAAGCTGATCGGCCTCTTCTGCTGCTTGAGGTGTCGCCACTTTATATACCGGTGCTTATCCTTTATAAAATAATGCAATCCATCCTCAAACCTCGATAAAGAAGTTATATAGAACAATATGATGTTAGTCAAAACTCTGTCTTGTTTGTACTGTATAATGTGTTTGAACATATAGAAGCAACATCTGTAGTTACCAAAAGGACATGACAATCTTGGGACAATTTTCTCAATTACTATCTAACAAAATCATCCCTCAAGCTATTATGGGTTTGTTCTGTAAGAGAATCAGATGGTTTTACAGTGCGGAATGTTGTAAAATGTAAAATATATATCTCCTGTTGCTTCCCGTTCATGACATCATCCACACAAAGCAAATAGGACCTTCCCTATTTTATTCATATTCTTTTGTGGTTGCACTAACCTCACACTTTAGTTTCTCCCATTATACTAGGTACAGTAGTTGGTAAAACTATTTGATGAAAGGAAGGATGGTTAGGCCTAATTCCTGTCACTTAGAACTATCTTATGGAATGTATCATAAAGAATTTAATGATACGTGGATGGGTGCAAGACGTAAAGGTCCCATTTACCCTGCCACCCTTGATAGGCCCAAAGGTGGTGAGCCCATTAGGAGAGTCCCAGCACAGCTCTTGGACTCGTTACTCAATGAAACTACTCAAATAGAAAGCCCAGAGGGTCCTGTCAAAAGTAATGTGTACAGTTGGTGATGTTCTGTCCGACAAAATAAGAACTCTGCAGTTTCCACACATATCACTCTATTTTAAAATTACATAATCCACTACTCATCATTGGAAGACAATTTTGACTGTCTGAAAAAAAGCTCACTTTCTCAACGTGTTTTGACGCAAGTTGTCAATATTGTTTTATGAGACTGTTCGCCGCAATCACCGAGTCCGCCATCGCTCACAGACAAGGACGAGAATCCGATGTTCGGCCCGAGCAAAAACCGAGCATTCCGATGTTTCGCTGCTTTTTATAAATCACTGTACAGTCGCATAACGGGCAAAGTGGACCGGCCGCGATGTGCCGGTGACACGGCAGCCGTGGCCCCTTCTGGACCGGACTGTACTTCTCGATTTGAATTCTGCATGGGCTTTATTTTCTGACTTATTGAAAAGCGATAAATTGCCTCGGGAGGGCCTCGTTACGCGCCTCTGGGCAGCGCGTGTGTGTGGCGGCGTGGTAGTGGTGGCCGTGGTTGTCTAGTGGTCGTGGGTCGTGGCAGAGGTTGTGGTTATAGTTGCCCAGGAGAGTCAATGCGATCATGGGTCAAAGTTTATTCTCGTATAGTGTTAGGTGAGCATCTTCTTAAGAATTTAAAGAATAGCAAAACTGAAATGATCACGATTTTTCTGACTTCCTCGTAAGTTCAACGCGTTTTACAAATATAAAACTGTCAAGCCCCGATGACCATTAGCTGTACTGGAGGTATTGAGCAGAGTAAACAATACCAGAAAAAAGTAATGGGGATGACCTATTGTGTCGTTGTGTTTGTAGCAGTCAGCTGACGAGGTTAGGTGAGGAGGTGGTGTGGACCATGAGGATACAGCAGCAACATAAACTACGACTTCAGACACAAGCTGCCGTGTATGTTCGTTGTTGCAGTAATGAAGAGGTCCTGTTTGTATTGTGTCGTAGTGTATTGTAGCAGTCAGCTGATGAGGTTAGGTGAGGAGGTGGTGTGGACCATGAGGATACAGCAGCAACATAAACTACGACTTCAGACACAAGCTGCCGTGTATGTTCGTTGTTGCAGTAATGAAGAGGTCCTGTTGTGTATTGTGTCGTTGTGTTTGTAGCAGTCAGCTGATGAGGTTAGGTGAGGAGGTGGTGTGGACCATGAGGATACAGCAGCAACATAAAGTACAACTTCAGACACAAGCTGCCGTGTATGTTCGTTGTTGCAGTAATGAAGAGGTCCTGTTGTGTATTGTGTCGTTGTGTTTGTAGCAGTCAGCTGATGAGGTTAGGTGAGGAGGTGGTGTGGACCATGAGGATACAGCAGCAACATAAACTACGACTTCAGACACAAGCTGCCGTGTATGTTCGTTGTTGCAGTAATGAAGAGGTCCTGTTGTGTATTGTGTCGTAGTGTATTGTAGCAGTCAGCTGATGAGGTTAGGTGAGGAGGTGGTGTGGACCATGAGGATACAGCAGCAACATAAACTACGACTTCAGACACAAGCTGCCGTGTATGTTCGTTGTTGCAGTAATGAAGAGGTCCTGTTGTGTATTGTGTCGTAGTGTATTGTAGCAGTCAGCTGATGAGGTTAGGTGAGGAGGTGGTGTGGACCATGAGGATACAGCAGCAACATAAACTACGACTTCAGACACAAGCTGCCGTGTATGTTCGTTGTTGCAGTAATGAAGAGGTCCTGTTGTGTATTGTGTCGTAGTGTATTGTAGCAGTCAGCTGATGAGGTTAGGTGAGGAGGCGGTGTGGACCATGAGGATACAGCAGCAACATAAACTACGACTTCAGACACAAGCTGCCGTGTATGTTCGTTGTTGCAGTAATGAAGAGGTCCTGTTGTGTATTGTGTCGTAGTGTATTGTAGCAGTCAGCTGATGAGGTTAGGTGAGGAGGCGGGGGTGGTCACGTGGATACAATAACCCATTGTTTGGGTCCCGAGCCGCCGCATCATTCATACTCCTGCCCCAACATAGCCTTACTGAGCCCATTGATTCACACCTGGGCTGGAAGGGGTAATTGTTTTAATTTATAAATTGCGTGTTTACTCTGCGTATGTGCCAGAGCATGATGCATTGAATGGGCGTGCAAGATGAGTTCCTTAAATGTTTAGCTACTTAACAGCCAATTACGGTTGCATCTATTGCATCCACACTTTTAAGACTTTAAACATGGCGTTAAAGCCTTGAAATGGAGGTTATTGATGGTTTTACCTTTCACCTACATACCGTTATTTAATCCTTTTAGTATCATGAGAAGATGCTGTGACATATTCGGACGAGGGACACGATTGTGCCATGTGATGTGTCAAGTGATGTATCTAAAACTGGCGTAAGAAACAATAGCAACGCCAGGGTATGTCTTTTGAGGGAGGAAAGTGTGCAGTAGTTGAATTAACAATTAAAATTCTAAATAGTTCGAACTAATAATTAAGGATACTTAATTTTTCACACGGTTAATCTATGTTGTGTTGAAGTAACAAAATTTGAGCCTTGACAACTTTTTGGGTTCGTTTAGATGAAGATACCAGTTAAAAGAGTATTAAATGATCAATTAAACAAAATAAAAAATATTTCAAAACGAAAACTCTATTCGGACAACAAAATAAAGCTTTTGAAAGCCTTAAATTACGTGTATTAATATCCAAATGATCCAGGACAGCTGGGTACAACTTTGAAAGTTCAACAAACATTTCTTAATATCTATCTGGCATCCTTCTCTTTGCTAGGCGAGCATTATAACCAACTACCCAGCAACTGTACATTAGCTTCACACCTCTCTATCCTATTTGCCTGTTCCACCCCGTGCCCGCAGCCTATATTAATACCCGGTTTTTGCCGCCACGGCGCGGTGGTGCGGTCGCGCGGCGGTTTTTGCCACGGATTGTCAATCGCCTCACGTGCGCGCACGGATTCCTTCCGCCGGCTCAAATTGTTGAAGCGCGCTTTTTGAGCGATCACCAGCCCAGCTTCTTCGCCATCACCCATTACTGCTTTTCTTATCCGTCAATTAGAAATGACGACATGGCGTGGTCGCTGTTTAGCGTTATAGATGATGTAATGCGGACGTGACATCGGTTACGTCAAGAACAATAAATGTTGTAGAGCTTCACCCAAGTCTCTGGTGTTCTGGTAGTGATCTGACTCAAATATATGTTTCAAACTGGTCAATCAAACATTTCGGAAAGTTTTGAGAAACTTTTCAAAACAATAAGTAAAAGGATTTCATTCGGGTTCTCGCGAAAAGGGATTTACATTCTCTAAAGTAGTTAGTTGCCTTTGTCCACTCTATGCACTAGTATCGCTCCATACTTTAGTATAAGTTGTGTTACCGATGCTTGTTAACCATTACAGCCTAAGCAAAAATATCGTATTATATTTTAAAACTAGCTGGCCCGACAGACGTCGTCCTGTCCTAATGTGGCTTTATGTCAAATGCTCGTTCATTTTCAAGATGAGCTCGTTCGCATCGCTCAATCACGTCCTGGTTGAAGTTCGTTCGCTACGCTCACTCGCCATTTAGTTGAAAATTAACACATGTTTTTTAACACACGTTATCTTATCCCACAGTTTTATCTTTGATACAACTAGACATTCCTACCCCATTTAAAATTTGCAGCTAGTTTTGAAATCAAATTCGTCGTAGTTGATGTGAGCCACCTACAGATTGTGCTGATCTAAATTTATTACTAATTTCTGTCAAAAACACGATGTTTTTTACCAAGTCAAACTGATGAAATGACTTATTATGAGCTATAGCAACTGTTATTACCCATCAGCTATGTCAGCAACGAAAAATAATACAAAAATGGATTTTTAGACACTTGCGCATTCTGTGACTAACTCACACAACTACGTTCTTTTTAGTGAAAAATTGGCGAGAGTTGGTCCATATAGATGGGATGTCTAAATGGTTTTATCAAAATATTTTCCTCCAATGCAAATGCAAAGACAATTGTTTTAAATTTTTAAAATCAAATTACTAAATAACAGTTCGATATATTATAATTTTTTTTTACATTAAACCTTCCCCTGGCACTAAGGAACACAACAAAAAAAGAAACATCCAATTCGGTGCACTCGTTCTCAAGTTATGGAATATCACAAAAAAAGGGATTCATTTTGTTTTATACAGATGGAAAGTTGTAGTGCTGTTGACATCCCAATCTTGTGTTAAAGCTGTCACCAAATTACAACGAACGTGAAAAGAGTTTAATTAGATCTTAGATCTATCGAACTTATATCTAAGAGCTTAGATGTTTGCAATACTATCAGCAACTAATCTAGTAGCTAAAGTAGAACAACAACACACCTCAATTCTTAATTACCATAAACAATTTGTTTTTGATTGAAAATTGATCACCACCGTAATTTGTTAACTTTATAAAAAATACTTGTAATATAATATTTATTGAATATAATATTGTGAAAATTCTCGATCACGCAGAGAAAATATTTACAATCCCCCATAGAATTATTTATAAACTTATAACAATTAATTTGTACTTGATGATTATTAGTATACCTTTTCTGCACCAACAATAATATGCTTTTTAATAAAGTAACAATTAGTTAAACTAAAATGACACTCATTACCTCACCGACAATGTGCATTTCAATCAGTAGATATAATATGTTATAATCTATCTTACACGTTCAATTTTAGACTTGACAAGGTATCCAAGAAGTGTTAGGGCTTCTAAAAACAAGTATTTCTTGTTCCAACTCGGTAAAAAGTGTGTGTATTGTACTTCTACTTAACTAAATTTTCTATCGACTATGATTCCCTTACAAAACACAATAAAAACGAACAAAATTTAAAATTATCTTGAATTTAAGTCTTATTCTATAAATCCCTATACTATAAAAGGCGTCCAAAAAAGTCTAAGGGACACATTCAGAGGCAGAACTGTCTCCTCCACAAATCAACGGGGAATGTAGTCCTGCCTCTCGCCAGCCGCAATCCAAGTAATTAAAAATATCTTTGGAACCCTAAAAAACTAAACCACTTTTGAATTTTTTCCCTCCTGTCAAGACAGTTTTAATTGTACGATATATCATGATGCAGTAAGACACTGATTCACATGAAAGATTAATCGATTCTCTGATTCTGAGTCTTCAAATGTTGATAAAATTCCTAACCAAGATTATTCTGTCAAATACATTTGTGAGTCTCGATATAATACAGGTTACGTAAAAGATTTTGTTTTAGAATACTCTTATCTAAATAAACCAGTTAAAAATGTTTCAAATCAACATAAAATATGCACTGCGTAATGTAAACGACATGGCATTACTGTTGCTAATACTTCGGTTGGATTTCGTTTAACATAATTGATTTAACTGTACCATGTTTTTTTTTTTATCTGGTAGAAGTTAGTACATATATATTTAAAGTACTTAAATAATAACTTCCAAATTATTTTATTATATTATAAATATTACGGAATGCAAATTATTCTTTCAAACCGTGCTGGCAATTTTTACGAGCGTGGTTTGTAACAGTGCCAGTATGATAGTTAGTTGTTGTCTTGAGCATTTTCCATATGTATTTTATATCTTTTATTGGTAACTTTTTCAGCCATGGCTTCGCTTAGGAGGTCTACTATATGAATGTATGTCTTGTAATCTTACACTCTGTAATTATATCACAAGTTCTCAGAAGTAAGGGCAACATTCGTGGGGTCAAGCTCCTTAAACAATAGGACCGAATCTGTCAACATGGCACCTGAGCTAGGGGCTCCGATTTTTTATCAATTCTTTTGCTTACTTCGCGGCTAATAACTCTACTGTCCTTCTGGTGTCTATTTACACTTGAGAATTTTGAACTCTTCGGGAAAAGTATTTTTTAAACCTAATATGTTAGAATAATCGTGTTTGAAAAATTGTCGATTATAACATTCCAGTATTTAGTAATTAGAGAACAGCTAATATGGAACTAGGAATAATTAGATAACGTTTAAAGCATTTCGTAATACGCTAGCTCTTCCGTCAACCTTTTATGGATGAAAATCCCTAATCAATTTTTATGGAGGGAGCTCTCCAAATCATAGATAAATTCTTCTTCTTTTATGGTCGAAGAGACCCTTTTGTACTAGATCGGTTAGGTTTTAACCTCCAAAGCCAGACCAAGGCGTTTTTTTTACGCCTTGGTCGTTTTCTCATAGCTAAATAATGTTAAACCCCCTCAGGTGATAAGCGGAATTTTAATTCGCAGCTTCGCCCGCGCTCTTTAACCATTAGATTAGACTAGCCGTGCCTCATTTTTAACAGCGGGTTTTTCGTGTACACACACTTGGCAGTATGTTTAGTAGATTTGTTCTTCTTGCGATCCTAATTTCGCTTTACAAAATCTTATAGTAAATCTAATCGTTACCTTTTTTTAGTCCTTTAAGGTCGTTTTCCTATAACCGCAAACCTTTAACGTAAATAATGTACAAGCTATTTCTAAACAATTCCTCAGGATTAACTCTTGTATTATGTTTATTACACGCTATTTATGTTCTAATATGGATCATTGCAACTTCTCCGACATGTCACGAAATTTACTCCAATGCGGTTCAAAATCGAAATCCATCTCACCGAGAAACCCTAAAATTGTTGACTCATTTCCATCTCGCCGATAGCCTACGTATTTACTTAATATGAACGTTATTCCAAGCAGTTTGATATCTCCACGTTTGTCGCTAGCTACAGGCTACAGGCGATACCACACCCGACGTCAGCCCTCGCCAACAGACCATGGCAGCATAGCAGGGCGGCAGCGATGACTCGCTCCACTGCCTGTAGCCTCACCCACATGCATCCATCTCTCTCTTCTATCAAATCTCTTCCTTGGGTGTAACACATCGAAATACACAAGGGGTTTTGAAATTGTCAAAGGTCTTCAAAATTCACAAAAGGTTTACGTGCTCTCGCTCTGAGCGTGCGCTCGTTCTATAAAATCACATCCTCGGTTGCACACGTCTAATTTCATATGGGGTCTTCAAAAAATATAAGAGTTCTACGCATAGTTCTGTAAAAAATAAGCGTTTCAGCAATTGGATGTGTCTGAAAGATTTAATAGAGACAAGACGCCGTTAGGTGCAGCACATTCTTTAATCGTTCTGAAAACTACCAAAAATTTTCAATAATCTCATTTACCCATGTGTCTCATATATTTAAATATATATGCGGACACGGGAGAGGGAACCAAATATTAACACCAATATTGTTGATAAATCTTTGACTATTGTTAGAAAAAGACATACCATTCCCACAAAACTGTTTCCCGTTTTAGAACATAAATGTACAACTGAATCACAACACCGACGGAGTGTACTTTATAGTCCTGTTTCTTTGTTGTATACGCACATTTTGTACCAAGCTAGACTATATAGAGAACTTGTACCAAATCGGGTGACCGTCCCGACGCGACGTATGCACGTATGGCAACACTATATAGATCTCTGTCAAATCCATCCTCACCTCGACTTTCCCCTGACCCGTAGCGCTGCGTCGTCAGTCAAACCCACAGTTTCGGCAATTTTTCCGATTTACGACTATGTAAACTAGTGTTCTCACCGACCGAGTGTCATAACTCTGAGGGGCGGGTGTAGGACGAAGATTACAGAGACGCACCATCTCGGCCTCATCATCGCATTATCCACACCTCGCCATAACTGCGTTTAATTGAAACATCCCAACGCTAATTGATAAACAAAATACTGCCCGACCTAAATTACAGAGTAAACTGTCCTCTAATGTCTTTATTACGTTTACGCGCTTTTATGTAAATCACCTGTGATTATGGTGATCGGGAGATAAAAAGATTCTGGCTAAGTACGCGTGAACTTTTTTATGGGAAAGAGATGACGGAGAGGGTTGTTAGGGTTTTTGGGAAGTGTTGAAATGTATTTGTGTATCAGTTGACAGCGCTAATAAATGTCGGGTGTGCAGATAATATACTTTGAGTAACTGGCTCACTGGTATCGTGGAATAGGCGGAGAAGCGGGTTGTTAGTTCACAAATTAACAGGGTGTACTGATTTACACTGTAATACCAATATTAAGTAAAATGTTTAGAAAACTTCAAGGATTTGTAAAAAGTGTCCATGTCTGCATTATATATCTGTCTTGATGCAAAGATTATTTATTTAACTAACTAGAGGCAATACAAATTATTCTGCTTCTTTTGATGAACTAATTTGTTCTATGTGTTGCAGGTATGTTGACGTTGCTGTATCTTTAACGGTAAGACTACATTTGTACATACTACAGTATTGATTTAAAGCATTTCACTCAACTTGCAATGTTTACCAACCATATACTTGCCAAGCAATATAGGACCGCTGGTTGGACCCATAGAAGTATGGTGCTTGTCTCGGTAGCCTAGTGGGTCAAAACTTGGCCTAGCTTTTCTTGGATCATTGGGATAAGGGTAAAGGGTCTGGGCTAAAGAAACAGTTAGTCATAGTCAGTATCAAAGCCAAAACATTAAGCTAATTTAAGCTCGAAAAGAGTCACTTTACGCCATAGTGATGAAATATACTAAAGCACAATCTAATGGCTAAATATGTTCTTTTTCTAAGAAAACTCGCTAAAGGTAGTCCATAGAGATGAGATGTCCACCTTTTTACCTAAAAGTATCTTATAAGCTGTTGGAGGGTTTTATTTAACTGCCCAGCACAGCCAGATCAGAGGCTAGCGCGGGCCCTGGCCGTGCCAATATGGACATGACTCGCATTCAGCTATAACGGCGCGGTCCCTCGTACCCGACACACTTCCACCTTTTTGCGCAGCGCTGCGTTAAATGCCTCCCGCAAGCCTTTTGTAGCCGCAGCGGGACCTGTTATCCATAACTGTATAAAACGCTCGGAACAGATCGTGTACTTGTAATTGCTGTGCTTATTCAAGCAGGCCACCGTTTGTAGGCTACTGTTGGACTTTTCGGTCCTCTATTGGATATTCTCTTAAGAGTCTAATAGCGGGAATGTTAAAGTTTTCAATTCCAAAGGCAGACTAAAATAGCTCGTATGATTAAACAAACAAAAATACAGTAAAAAATGACACTTAAGAAGATGCCGAAACATCTTTGAAAAGTCGATCTCCATGGTTCCTATTTTTTGGGAAACTGTTGATTTTCTTCCATTTGAGTCACAAATGCACAGATTATAGCTTCTACAATTATTTAGTGTCAAAAATAATTCTACAACATACATTCCCTGTCCATTATTTATAAAGAAACTTATGTGATGTGCAACATTCTAATTTACCTCCTTATGACATCTTAAATTTTAAAACAATCGAATTTTTATTGTTTGATAACGTGAACTATCCCTGTAGTGTAGTGATTGGTTGACAGACTTCTCAATGCCATTTCAATGCAAAAGTACTTTATCTACTGAGTTACGCATTTACAGTATTTAAATTGCAGTTGAACAATTTGCAGCTTCTGACTTACATAACTTATTAACTTATATAACTTATCGCGTGCATTCTACATTCTTTCATCAACTTGATTGTCCCAAACCAAACTACGTTTTTTTCCGTGATAGTTTTATAGTATGGTCAATAACTCCACAAAAAAAAAATTTAAGTTAACATTAAGAGCACAAATTGATGAATCTTAGTAAGCAAAGACAAAGAAATGATTTAATTTATTTAACACTGGTTTCGTTTATCTTTAAAAAAATTCGTACATACGACTACTCCGCAGTTTTCTGCACTGTACTGAGTTTACGCTGTGCAGGGGACGATGCAACCCCCACGCTGTACCTATATTGCCGCCCGCGCCGTCCGCAGTTTTCTGCACTGTACTGAGTTTACGCTGTGCAGGGGACGATGCAACCCCCACGCTGTACCTATATTGCCGCCCGCACCGTCCGCAGTTTTCTGCACTGTACTGTATTTACGCTGTGCAGGGGACGATGCAACCCCCACGCTGTACCTATATTGCCGCCCGCGCCGTCCGCAGTTTTCTGCACTGTACTGTATTTACGCTGTGCAAGGGGCGATGCAACCCCCACGCTGTACCTATATTGCCGCCCGCGCCGTCCGCAGTTTTCTGCACTGTACTGTATTTACGCTGTGCAGGAGACGATGCAACCCCCACGCTGTACCTATATTGCCGCCCGCGCCGTCCGCAGTTTTCTGCACTGTACTGTATTTACGCTGTGCAGGGGTCGTTGCAACCCCCACGCTGTACCTATATTGCCGCCTGCGCCGTCCGCAGTTTTCTGCACTGTAATTAGTTTACGCTGTGCAGGGGACGATGCAACCCCCACGCTGTACCTATATTGCCGCCCGCGCCGTCCGCAGTTTTCTGCACTGTACTGAGTTTACGCTGTGCAGGGGACGATGCAACCCCACGCTGTACCTATATTGCCGCCCGCGCCGTCCGCAGTTTTCTGCACTGTACTGTATTTACGCTGTGCAGGGGACGATGCAACCCCACGCTGTACCTATATTGCCGCCCGCACCGTCCGCAGTTTTCTGCACTGTACTGTGATTCGCTGTGCAGGGGACGATGCAACCCCCACGCTGTACCTTTATTGCCGCCCGCGCCGTCCGCAGTTTTCTGCACGAGCGACGCTAATGTATTTACGCTTTATAATTAATTCGGATGTTAATTGCAGGCGCGATTAGGATCTCTTGGAGCGTGGGAGCGGACCGTCTCCCACAGCTACCGGAACAGGAAACAGTATATTTATGACGTCAGAGGGGAAGTGGCATTGCCACAGGTGACTCGGAATAACTTCATAATCTCTTATCAGATGGAGGTGCGCGGAGTGAAGATGAGAATGCGCGTGTCAGTGGATGGGGTGAAAATCACCCCTATCACAATACAGTGGAGGGGTTGGAATCCTAAACTGTATATAGTAGGATTAGAGAGGGTTTTATCTTATAGACAGATTTTAGTTCTAAGTGAAGATCTTATTGAGCCGCGGAAATTTAGGGCCCGCAATTTATTTTTCAAGGAGAATTAAATATCCAAACAAATTTGTTTAGTTATTAGTGATTAATTTTAACGAAGACATCATTACTGCTAAGATATGTTTAAATTGATCACCCCCCGCAGGTACAGTGATTTTTAAAATGAATTATACTATTGAATTAGGATGAGTGTTATTGTAAATAACACATTAAGAATTAAAACGTATGGAAATTAACATTATGGGTTTTGGCGAGAATATAACACAAAGCCACTTTAATTGCCGCTCACAGATTACCGTCACACGTTTCAATGTTTGAATACGTTTACAGTGTGTATATTTGTCAAGGATATTGTGTTGTTTCGTTTAAGTGTTTGCACCTGCTTAGTCACATTTTAAGTTTCGACTTTCTGAATGGATGTTATTTATAGGAACTATAGGTAATTAGGATTTTACAGGTTTAACATCTCGTCATTTGATTTTTCTGGCAACTAAATTAATATTATAATGCAACAAGAAGTGATAAAAAACTGACAAAAACAAACAAAAACTGGTATCGCAGTTTAATTAACATGACCGACACAATCTGGCAATAGGTTTCGGGCATCAGTTCCTTCAGTGTGATAAAAAAATTAATAGCATTCAAGATTAAGTAATTTAATTAATTCTAGTCTTGCAAACGCAATGGTTAAGTTTACATAACCTGTTATTTAAAAATCCTTTTTGTACTATCCATATTTTTTTATATGCGTATAAACTTTCCTCGAATAAACTGAAAAGTTGAACTGTCGATATTTTTCTTTGCCCCCGTTCACAACACAACTTTCAACAGACGACGTGTGGTTTTATCCATTATATGGTAATGAAGTACAGTAGCAGCAATGGAGTAGACAGCTAGAGGGGGTGGGAATCTGTTTGTGAACTGGACCACCGTTACTTGCAATTAAACACGCCTACAACAATTATGTGCGTTTCTAAACGACTAATTGATTTATTAATAAGGCTACTTTCTTGTCGGTTAAGCATTTTTTGTTTACAACTTTCACGCTAGTTTTAAACTTCTTTCTCTGATTAACATATTTAAAATATAATACAATACCTTATCACTATGGTCTTAGGTGACTATAAGGCTCCAAACTTTGTCTAGGGTTTTTTTTTCTTTTTTGCTATTATCAGTGACTTTAAATAGTCAATGCTATTATGTTTTGTAAGTAGACAGTCAAACTCCAGGAAATAGTTTTATGGGTCAAAACATAACTAAAGTAAAGAAAAATCATTGCCAAAAAAGCTTCGTTAGCGAGATATCCGCAATTTTGTTTTCTAGTTTTTAAAATTTATATAATGAAACTATTAAAGATTCATTTATGAAATTTAGTATATAATTTAAAGAATCGATTGACAACAGAAAATATATTTGGTTTTAAAATGGTGGTCAACTAAATAATGGTGGTTTTAAGTTTTTATAACTAAATTACTATAATAATCCCCAATCTGAAGAAAATTTTCAAGAACACTTTCATGAGGCTTTTTAAATTTTCTATCTAACGTGGTTAAATAATCATGTTTAAGGCTAACCTATGGTTACAATCATTGTACATTATTTTACGCCAAAAAATCTTAATATCAGGTATTTGTTATTCAAACTTTTTATATGTAATTGTATGTAACGTATGTATCATTATTTCTGTTACAACTCTGGAAACATTTTCTTTAGAATCCACGGACGCTAATCACAACCCCTCACAGTCGTCCGCGTTTTAATATCACAATCACCACTCTACATGCATGTATTGTACCACTGTTCTGGTGGTTTGTAAATGCGGGGGCGAGTACAAGGACAGCTGAGTATCATTTGTAAGCCGAAGACAGCTGTTGACACCAGCAAAACAAATTCGACTGAACAGCGACAGCCGTGGAATTGTTTGTAATAACAGCCCGGGCATCATTAGACCTGCCCACGCCTGTCCGGGCATTACTGGAGCTGGCTGGGCAATCATGGCATCCTTGAATTTCAAATAATTACACACAACGGCATCAAATCGGTCCTTAGTTTGAGTTGTTTTATCATTAGATTATCTTTAACACGCTAAACGATGGATAGTAAATAATAGTAAAGCCTAAGTAGATTGTTAGTGATGCATTGCGTATGTTTAGTTATCATGTACCATGGAAAATGCTTTCTAATGGATACGCAATCCTTATGGATCATCTGAAGACATTTTACAATTTATTTTGTGTCCAGTTTATGTTAAGGGATGAAATATGAATATATTATATTTTAATTAATATCTTTTGTAACTTTCGGAATCCGGGACAAATTATGGTCCCGAGAGCCTTTTATCGGGACACTGGGGCATTTTTAGCAAAACTGTCCCTTATTTTCTGGGATGAATGGTAACCCTACTAACATCGCATTTTGCACCTTTCCTAAAATACCCACCCTTCACCATTTCACCAATTAGACTCTAATAGATGTTCTTTGCAACTTTCTTCTTCTTGGACCTCCAACCCACCACAAGCCCCTACCGTATACAACAGTGTATGACCATGGTAGGCCTACTATCGCATCCCACGACGTCAATGTCACCCTCAGTCAATGAACCTCTTGCGTGATGTTTTCGAAATTTCATACGTCTAACGGATATGTAAAATAGTATAAAATTTGCGCAACGACGTAGCTCAAGTAATTAAATAGAATCATTATAACTGTAGGCTGGGAGTGTAGGCGTAATACAAAGGGGTTCATTAAAGTGTGGGAGTTTTCTTGTGAGAACAGAAACGCGCATCCTGGATTGAGCAAGGAGAAAACATAACCAGAGAGGTCATATTAGCATTCTGCACTCTGGAACTGTCCCGCGAGGAACGGTGGAATCGAACTGCGTCGCGGAACAGTGGGATTGAACCGACGTTCATGTGAGTGGTTACGTTTCATTGGTTTTGAGTGACATACGTTTCCGGTCAAATTGCGTTCACATCGGTATCGTTTATGTAAGCATGTTTTTCTTGTGGTTTTAGGTTAGGTTTTGGTGTTCAATTAGCTTATAGGTTAGAACTTTCTTTTGAAGATCAAAACAAAGATTCATAATGTTATTTTACAGTGGAGACATTTTATTTAGATGCAATCTATGTGTATATATTACAAAGCATTGGGTCTAGGTATATACTTTTCAAAACATATTTTGTTCACGTTAAAACTGTTTATTTACGCGTATTTTTCTTGCGGTTTTAGGTTAGGTTTAGGTATTCAGTTAGGTTATAGGGAAGAAGTTAAATATTTTGAAAATATCTTACTTTAATTTAACCGAGGCAATACTTCACTTTGTGGAGTGTAATAATTAACTGCAAATCATTAATGCACGTTTGTATGGTGGAAGTTTTGTTTGAAATTTAGTGCATAACTTGTTGATTTAATACTTTTTTATTATTAGTTTATAACTAACCTCACTTAGATATTTCAGATATTCTTTGATATTAGTAGTAAGCTTGGTTTATATTACTGTTAGCCTGTTTAATTAGTTATTATGATAAAATGTAATCTAAGTATAATATACTACAAGTATTATGGTGGTATAGTTTAAATAATTATTTCAAGTTATGAGTTGTGTTAACTTTAAGAACGGAGAATTTAAAGATTTTAATATACTGTTTACAACTAATTTGTAAATTGTTAAAAAAAATTAAGATAACTTAGCTATGATCTACTACAATGAAGAATATTAATGAATACTAAACTTAATTTGAGTCTAAATATATAATGTTTATAAATGTGTGGAACTATTAAATACTAATTTAAGAAGTGTTATGGTTTTTAAAACAACAAAAATGATCAAATATATGATGAGATAACTTGAGGGCCATTAATAGATCAAAACTGGTTTCGTAGTAGATCATTATTACATATTATTTCTTGTAACGAATTCACACTTTAATTTATCGCAAATTCGCAACATCGATCTTGAGGGCAATTCTTCAATTTTATAAAGTTTGGTGGAGCAAACATGCAAATCTTGGTTAAAGTAGTTATCTATTACTACGATGCGTTCCGGTTATAATATTTTAAAACAATAATTACATTGATAAATATGTAACAAACTCAAGTTCCGCTCACTTTTGAAAGTGGCTTGGTTATAGGGTGCGTCCCCTAATTTCATAAGCACAATTCAGTTATTGGTAATTTTATAGAAATAAACATCTCTATTCTGTGACAATAGCATATAATCAACATCCTCGGGGATGAGGGTAATATTCTTGATATGTTGTCACGGTAGACTTCGACGGCCAAAAGAGGTTTTTGGTAGATGGCCGCATCATTGAATTGGCGTAGATAAAACTGAGAATTAGAATTTTAGTCTGCCTCGAAAAGAACAGCTGCAACACATAAGAAACGTTAGCATAAATCTACCTATTCTACGACTCGTTCGTCTACCGAAGAAGAGTCAATATGACGTGTAGGTAACGCACAAACGCGGGTGTCTTCAGAAATACAACTTCCTCGTGGAAACAGCCGGTAATCGTAAACCGTGTTTTTGCAAGGATTCGCAATAATTACAGAGGTTATGTCAATATTTATGGAGAGCCGAGGGGGAGGAGACGAGAGATGGATGAGGCACTGGGGGGAGAGGCGGAGCTCTCACACGCACGCGTCTAGCAAGCAGGATCTACGCTTTACATAAGGGATACGATTATGGACAAATCCCCTTGTAGCTCTATCCTTATCAATTAGGTCGAAAAAATTAGGTTATGTTTGGTTTATGTAGAGGGTGAAATTATTCACATTTTTATTCAACCATTTTTAAGGCTAGTTTAACAAAACATAGTGATTGATCTGTGAACTATTATTTTTCCTGGTATAATTTGTTTACGTGGTAAAATTTGGCTATAGAAGCCAATGTAAATAACAATTCAACTTTAACATAAACCAGACAGAGCTAACCTTTACATTTTCTTCAACCGATTCAGGAGGACACATTAGTGTGTTCAATATATTACAGTCTTACAGTTAGGTTCCTGCAAACTTTTGATCAAGTAATCGTCGTAAGTGTAGAGTGAATGTTGTACATGTCACTGAGGTATCATTTGAAATAGGGGAATTATTAGCTCTTGGGAAAAAGTGTCAATTGAAAAGCTCACACGACTATTTTCAAACCATGAACTAGAAATTCATATCTGATTTGGTTACAAAATAACTCCAAAACCCAAACAACCCACAGCACACCTAGCACACCGAGGTGCCCTGGTCGTCCCTGGTCGTCCAGTATTCGCCCTCCTCGTCTCCCATCCGTCTGCCTCTGCCAGTATCTGATCGAAGGCTCGGGCCAGATACAAATGATCTCTCCACCCCGCCGCGGCGACCACCTCCGATCCTCTTATTAATATTAACGTGTTATTGATTCCGGCCATCATACCTATCACTGCCAGTCATTCTAACACGGCCTCTCCCCACATTACAATCTTACAACATGCAATCTCACATCTATTTGACTAATTATCCGCACGTGCTCACGTGTCTCGATGGATCCCGCTTCTAGATTCCATTTTATGGAAAGGGTTATGTGTAACACTAATGTCTTTCGATTGTTTTTTACTGAGTATATGGATAAGAAATACGTCTTTCAACACAATAACCTTTACACTTTACTGCGAATGCTTATAGGATGGTAAATATATATAAAAGATGTTACGGACATTTTCGACCAGTTGCACCGCTCATCATCAGGCCCAATCAGAGACGGATGATTGATGTGACTTGATTGAGTGGTTTCCACCGACCTTAAACATGATATGTGTATTTCTGATCGAAATGCCTCTTGTGTAGACTGTAAAAGTTGGATTATCGATCGCCTCTACAAGATATTTAGTGATGGCCGATGCAGTACAGTGATGTACGGATGTAGTAATAGAATTTCCATCAGTGTGTGTATTTCTGATCGAAATGCCTCTTGTGTCTGTAAAAGTTGGATTATCGATCGCCTCTACAAGATATTTAGTGATGGCCGATGCAGTACAGTGATGTACAGGATGTAGTAATAGAATTTCCATCAGTGTGTGTATTTCTGATCGAAATGCCTCTTGTGTCTGTAAAAGTTGGATTATCGATCGCCTCTACAAGATATTTAGTGATGGCCGATGCAGTACAGTGATGTACAGGATGTAGTAATAGAATTTCCATCAGTGTGTGTATTTCTGATCGAAATGCCTCTTGTGTCTGTAAAAGTTGGATTATCGACCGCCTCTACAAGATATTTAGTGATGGGTGATGTAGTGCAGTGATGTAGTAATAGAATTTCCATCATGAATTTTAGCAATGGATAGGCGTCGGGAAGAACATAAACACTTTTGACAAAAATGTATCATAGAGAAGTTCTCTCTTTTATTTTTACACTACGCCAGTTTAGTAACTACGGAAAAGTTATGTTATATTCTTAGAGAACGATAGAGTGTTCTATTGAGTGTTGATAGCGAGTTTACATTGATAACCAGCAGATATCTTGACCACTCCTTGTGAAGGGCGAAAGCTGAACAATGTCAGAACTGCCAAGATTGGCTCATCACTAACTGAAACGTTATGATTGCGATACGTCAAGCAAAATACCCAACAACACTACCCTCACTGGTAGCTGCAACAGGTATAGTCCAGGAGCTGAGGGGGTTTGGGGGCGATGTCTACTTGTACCGGCGTCTAGTTGTACCTGCTGCATTTTGGTGACAGGCGTCTAGTTGTACCCCGTCCAAAGCTGTAGAGACAACTTGACGATGGTGCGGACGTCTAGTTGTCTCTACGTCTAGTTGTCTCTACGTCTAGTTGTACCTCTTAAAAATCTACAGGTACAACTAGTCGGGAACGTCACCGTCTACTTGTACCTCATACGTCTGCGTCTACTTGTACCTACGACTACTTGTACCTACGACTACTTGTACCTACGACTACTTGTACCTACGACTACTTGTACCTACGACTACTTGTACCTACGACTAGTTGTACCTACGCCCACTTGTACCTACGTCTAGTTGTACCTGCGGCTAGTTGTATCTCCCCTTCAACTTGTCACCGGTTTAAGAGATTTATTTTATTTCTTTAAAAATCATACAATCTTACAACAATTTATTATAAACAACTTGCTACAAAAGCCAGGAAAATTTGGCTTGTCTGCAGCTCATTGAGAAACAGTTTGTTATTAGTCTTTCTTTGCTTTTGTTGACGTTATTTTTAATAAATAATTTATATTACTCCAGAGGTTTAACTCTACTACTAAAGGCAGCAAACATGTTTGTGAATAAATATTGGTTTACTAAGGTAGCTTTGGTCTTGTGTTTGATGATAATGATAATAAAAAGGCTTCCCTGATTGAAAGATTGGAAATCGTCTTCGTCAAAAATGAAAAGGCAAATAAAGGTGTGTTGAGATAAGCTTAGTTCTTGGTCAAAACCGCTAAATTAGCATCCCTACGAAGTTATTATTTCTACGTTTATGCTCCTTTTGGAAAGGTTTAACAAAATTAGTGTAAAGTAAAAGCATCCCATTGACCAAACGTATCGCTAGATTTGTTTCTGATCAACATAAAAACTGCTATTAGCCTAGTGTAAGATTATGTGGTGGTATTCCTCCTAAAGGTGCGATTGATTTGAAATATTCTATCAAAAAGGGGTCTATTCAACGGCTGATTCCTAACTATTTTGCGACTGGTTAGGTTTCCATTGCCCAGTTAAAAAACAATTAATTACTTTTCATCAGAATCTTCGACATGCATATTTTTGGTTGGTTTTAAGAAACGGAAACTACCTCTAGGTTTTACTGTTATATATGGATGCTTCCTTTAAAACCGTACATACTGGGCTATATTATTTGAACCTTTTTTGGAGTACCTGGTTAAAATCTCCTCTAAAAAATTATGTGTTTCCGCCCATTGGAACTTGTCATAGTACTTACTTGATGATTAATGAACAAATATATTGCCTGTCCTGAACGAACCTATTTCATCTTTATTCCCAGGTTGATTTCCAAGAGGTTGAGGTTTATCCCTTTATACAATAATTGATTAAACACCACAATAAATTAATCTAAAATTAAAATTGGTAAAATAAAATATAAAAAAATTGAATAAATCTTGAACATATGTTTTGAAATTAAAACAAAGCAAAAGTTTTCCATTAAATCCTGAATCATTTATTTTTTAATTATAATTATTAATACATTTTCAAAGGAGAAACAAACGTCCGATTATTTCTAGGCAGCCACAACAGATGCCACAATCGTTCTACGATTTCCCAGTCTCTCACCACAATTTTGACGCAAAGAATCGGCTTTACGTAATTAATATATAGATAGAATAGATAGAGTGTAGATGTAACAGTCGCTCATACATTACTAGACAAATTTTACTTAAGCCAAATTCAAGTCTGGAAATGTATGAAGCAGCCTTTTGGTCTTTTCAGTTGTATTCCTATATGCTGTTCTTACCATGTACATTCTTAGCGGCCACTATTTACATCAACGTTATTAGTAATGTACAATATTTACAGTTTCTTAATTACAATTAATTATTTATCGCTCAGTTCTGTTAGGGTTGAAGGTTTAACTAACCTGTTTTACATGGCTAAATGTAGTAACCATCCAACGCGGAATACAACGTCGCAATCCCTTGTTAAATATCTTTAACTGTAAAAGTTATAGTAACATATAAATACTATTTTTAACATACACAAATCTGGGTTTCAATCAATGTTGCTTCAGATAATAACGTTGAGCTACCATTAAACATTATTAGTTTTAGGAGACACTTTATTTTGGCTACGTTATGATTTCTGGTCGCTATCTTATGCTGGACCAAAGGATCGAAAGAATACGCAAACAATACCGGTATCATTACAATAGAGACATAGCTCCGTGTTTAAAGCGATATTATACCTCCACAAACTTGGGTAGTAACTATATTTAACTATATATAAGTTTGTTAAGACCAAAAGAACTGACTAATGTAAATAGTTTTAATTTAGAAACTGTACTATTGTAGATTACTAATAACGTTAATTGTAATAGTAGCCGCTAAGTATTTACATAATCAGAACTGTAAATATGAATAAAACCGTCAAGGCCGAAAGACCGCTTATACATTTCCATACGTGACAATTCTGTCTAGTGTATGAGCGGCTGTTACATCCAACAATCACATAAGACCAAGTTACATATACATTTATTTATCTAGATAGTAATTTAAAAGCGGTATATTTTTATTACTACTTAATATAGTTAGTAAGTTTTATTTGATCAGTGAGAACTGATTGGTTGCTTTAGTCAAATAGTCAACACCTAGCCGTGGTTCTTGGTGGTGTACGCAAACTTCGCTTGTCAAATTCCACTGACACAAAGGCCAGGCCTTGTAGTCCAGGAGCTGAGGGGGTTTGAGCATGCATAAAGGAGTACGCAATGTTATTGCTGATTATTGTAATATGGACTGTGGTGATCAAAATTACGTATGTCGCCTATTTAAGAAACTGACATCCCCCATGTCAAGAAATTCCAGCTTCAACAGTAACCTCAAAATAAATTTCTCAAAAGTAAGCTAGAGGGTGCATTCGTTGGCACAGAAGTAAGATATGAACTGACGCGACGTGACGAAGGAAAAATCAAACTTACACTGTAACGGATATACCTCCCTTTGAATATGTCTTCCCAAAAAAAGTTTTCTTTTCAAATAAAATCATATTACACTGATGAAATCACGGAAGTGTTTAACTACAAAAGATCCACCAATACGATTTTAATACTATTTAAAGGTTCTTCCAAAGGAAGAGATACCAGATAACATACTAATAATAACTCCGATGACGTATGGTAAGGGGAATATTTTATTCATTGAATGATCAACCGAATTTGGCGACTAACGCAATTAATATCAATATTGTTTTTACACTTATTATTCTTTAAACAATGCTAAATGCTCAAAATATGTAGCCTATATTTCATCCAATTTATCGCAGTTAGGTGAATTAACGTAATCCTTGAAAGTAACCGTCGATTTCGACGGGTTTCACCTAGTTACTATTAAATAGTATTAGATAATATATCGATGTTCACATGACCGGACGAGTCATCAGTTCTATCCCTAGTCCGTCGGTCATTATCCCTCGAGGCACCGGCCGATGGACCAGGGAACAGCTATGATTTACACTATCACCCTCTACTACGACATTTTTTTTAGGTAAACATTCCAACGCTCATGATGACATCGAACACTCATGCATATTTGTATATAGGCCTAGCCAGTCCAAAACCTGAATACACTGTAGGTATGAATCAGACCGCTTATATCATAAACAACTAAATATTAAGGCTAGTTTCCTAACCAGAGAACACACAAGAATGGCACTTTACAAGACTTTTTATACCAAGCCTTCATAAACTAAGAGTATTTCATAAGTTACGTTGCCTGTGTAGATTTAGACTTAAAATCAGTATAAAATCAGTAATGGATTGAAAATCTAAGTGTTATTTACGTTTTGTTTGCACTATAATGTAGTGTACCTGTTTCTCGAAATCGACTAATTTTTAAGCTATGTGTATTACCAGGAATTATTTCAAAACTAATAAATAAATAACGTCTTTGTTGGGCAGCGTACATCAGATTATAGATCTGTTTTACATTAAAACTTTTGTCATTCAAGGAGTTTAAAATACTCAACTAAAAGCTTATGTTATTAATAAAAAAATCACACTGTTCATAACAGTTTGATATAATCAAAATTTTTTTGAAAATGTTTAATACTGTGAGTGAAAGAGTTTTTTTTTAGCAACTACCACAGTACTACGTAAAATCAAAACAATATTTAGGTTGATTGGAGGTCAATCACTTTCTCGCAACTACGCGATAGAGGGCTGACCCAACGTTACCCCAATAACTGGAATGGATTGTTGTGAAAGGAAACTCTAAGAATTTGCAAATGCAAATGAAGTCCATTCTGAGTAACGTGTGGGGATTAACGGGACATTCTGTACGCTGTTTACAAAATATTTCCTTTGCCTTTCCAAGTACTGAATCTATATGGTTTTGCTTATATTAAACAACTAGCTGACCCGGCGAACTTCGTATCGCCTAAGTTATAGGTTTCCCCTAAGACAGACCGATGGAAAGAAAGTACCGTTACGTTTAATTTTCAAGATGATCTCGTTCGCATCGCTCAATCACGTCCTGGTTGAAGTTCGTTCGCTACGCTCACTCACCTTTGGGTTGGAGCTCGTTCGCTACGCTCACTCACCTTTAGGTTGGAGCTCGTTCGCTGCGCTCACTTGCCTTCAGGTTAGCTCGTTCGCTACGCTCACTCGCCTCCGGGTTGAAGTTCGTTCGCTACGCTCACTCACATTTTGGTTGCAAATTAGCTGTTGTCATAAATGTAAAAGAAATAATAGTGCTGCACCCTGTTGGTAATCCTTGTAACTTTAATGCTATTGAACATCATAGAACAGAACCAACTTGTTTAATTGAAACAGCTGTTAAGATTCATTAATTCCATTTCTCATAAGGTTAACATGGGAAACCCCAGAGCCACTGGGGCGGAGCCCTTTTAAGAATTTCGAAACGGGAAATAGTTTACGACCGATTCGCATACCTACAGAATTTACACACCAAATTTCATAACGATCGGTGAAGTCGTTCCGGAGGAGTTTGCAGACAAACACTGTGACACGAGAATTTTATATATTAGAAGATAAGTCAAATACGTTGTAGCAGATGTCTTTAGCTGCATTTTACAACAGGTATTTCGTTCACCTTTCTCAGAAATAGCTGTTCATGGCGTGTTCCTGAATCAACAATAAGGTATATTATGTTATTGTCCTAATAAACACGAGAGACATTCGCCTATCTTTATGGTCGTATTATATAAATAACATTGAACTGATTAATTTAACAAATGATCATTGTTAATTTATTGTAACAATTAGGCTATTTATGTACTGTACATTTATGTTTTATGTTTTACATTTATGTTTGTTTTGTACTGTATTTATGTTTTAGTATATATACTGTTTAAATATTTATTTATTCAATCAATGTCCTGACTAATCAATACACAACCTAAACGATATTAAATAGAGATTTGATCATATTGTCATAGCATCTCTTTATAAGAAATCTGTCCGGAGTATGTGCAATTTTGGTTTATTAAACTTATTGGTAAATTGGTGTAAGATTGTTTTAGGTTTATTCGTAATCCGGACGCATACGAAGTTGAAGCTTTTGCTTTGGTATTAATAGTCAAGTAAAATAATTAAATAATTAAAATAAATAAATAATTAAATAATCTTATAAATTTAAGAAAATGGGTTATTCGTTTGGCTCTGCTACCCAACCATTTTTATTATTGAGGTCTCAAATTAAAGGTATGCACGCACAGATTTGCCATCAAGCATCGGCGTATATTTTTCTATTATCTCACTCGGCTTATACGTAAACGAAATTGCTCCCCATGTTTTTCTTATGGGAGTTAAATTTGGTTTTCATGATTTTCTTCGTTAGGCTAAACAAATCATGTTAACAATTTAATTTTTGAGTTGTTCTAATTCTTATAACGTAGTTTTCTAAAGTTATCTGTTGTGGCTGCCTAGAAATAATCGGACGTTTGTTTCTCCTTTGAAAATGTATTGATAATTATAGTAGTGGTAGTTAGTTATGTTACAAGACTATGACAAATTGCCAATTATTGAGTCAACTTGGTCCCCACGCACAGGCTTCGCATATGTGGGCCCTGTCGATTTTCAGAAATTACGTTCATTCTGTATCTATTATTCTTTTGTTATGAATTGCTTTTGATTTTATTTATTTGATTTAATTTTACTATGGTATTTTTCCGGACAAACTCCATTAAACATATAGCACGGGTCGAGGTTAATTTAACAACTTAAAACTAATTCATTCAACAATAGTTTACCTGAAAACTATTTTACTAAAATTTGTTTAAAGTTTTACAGAATACACTTACACATGATGCTATTGTATGTTTTTATTTATACATGATATAGGTACTTACAACAAAACTTGTGAATTTTTGTGTTTATTTATACATTTATTGTATGGCAACAACGTAAACTTAAAGATAGGAGCGAGTGTATGCAATTCCAAGATAGAGTTTAGTATTCACCGATCCTACGATAGTTTAAGAGTATATTTCGTACCTAGGACCGAAAATGACTTTTTTTCAGCTCGGGATCATTTTTAAGTTCGAGACGAAGATGAAATCGGTCCGTGGTACGATTGCTGTTTTTCACCAAACTATACAAAACTGAGAAAATATATCAATAATGTAGGCAAGCATGTTTCTTTACAACCTTTTTATCAGCTCGTGAACATCACAGAGAAAATATCCGCATATCGGTGGAAATGTATTTTCTTGTCGATCTACAGAATGCCTTTATAAATTAAAATAGGCTAAAAAGACATAAAAAAAGAGTTACAAATGTTTAAAACTAACATGGGTTTAACGGGTTGCTATGCTGGTGACGAAATAACAACTAATCTATATAAATAAAATTAGAGTTTTGTCTGTACATTGCTCAGAATCATAAATTTTTAGGTTATTTTTACGTTTTATACATTAAAGAAGCCGAAACAAGTCTCATCTAAATTTCTGTCTGTCTGTCTGTCTGTCTGTCTTTCTGTCTTTCTGTCTTTCTGCAACACTCAAGATGGCATTTTACGCAATCTTCTCCAGGAAAACGAGAGTACCTATCAAGACCCAAGTCATTTTAATGTATTCACTGGATTGGCGAGAGTGTCTTTAGCCATTAAAATATGGCCTCACTACTTTGTAGTTAAAATTACGGACGTTCAAAAATGCAGTTTTGTGTGATTTTTGTCAAGTTTTCGTCCAATTTTTATCACATAATCATCTATGAAATAACGAACAGCTGTTCGGATCAAGATTATTTTTTTCTAGCTGTCACTGAAATGTTTACAAATGTTGTTTACAAACACCGCAACCATTTCCGATCACGTTTTGAAGGCAAATCCCATCAAAGTGAGATTAAAAACGTTTTTCTTACATAAAGGATTTAATTAATCGCAAGTGGAATAATATAGTGTAATCGTAAATTAAATAACTAGGCATCATCCAGGTCTGGAACCAGAGATTCTTTGTGTATAAAATTGTTCTGGAGTTTTGATAACCAGAAAGAAGACATTGAATCAGTGTTGTATACGGCTGGGAAACTTAAATTTACTAATGATCGTCACAAATAGCTTAGAAACAAGGTTCCACTCATTGACGGCTCTTCAATGGTGGTTGTGTAAAGTGTAAAGTAAAAAATCACAACTGCAGAGGGTGATTGTAACAGAGGTTTACGGATGATGCTAAACTCGATGATTTTCCAATGTGTCACTTTCTGTTCCTACCATTGACTATATAGTCAATAGTTCCTACTCACCTTGTGATGCAATCGCTGGACCATACAGCCAATAGACCCATAGCCCATCTCTTAGGTACGTACGCTTACCCAATTATTTATAACAACCTTTTCGACAACGATCAATGATACCGGTACTTTTCCATAGAATACACGGCCTACCTAGGTACTTAAGAAATAAAATTACAAACGTCCAAAAACCCAACGTTGTGTGATTTTTGTCACATTTCCTTATAATGTTAATAGATATACCAGCAATCATTGTTTAGAGAATACGTAATCTATTAAATAACAGAAAGTTTTGTTCTATAAGGTTGTTTTTTTTTTCAAACTGACACCTATAAGTTTACATTAAGAGTGGTGTACAAATAAAGCAATTAATGGGAAATAACTTTGATTGCCGATAACTTTTTACGAGAAAATCCAAAACCAAGAGATCAATAACCTTGATTAACGCATATAAGGCTATTGGTCGGATGTACTACAGTTCTTAACTGTAAACGTTGGTTTTTGGTACGGTACTGGTTCTTTTCCTTTTAACCATTGGTAGCAGCAAGAATCATTTTTACGTACCAACACATCACAGTAATTTACAAATTAGTTATCATTGGTGTTGCACCTTATTTATTACAGGCGTAGGCCTATTCAATTTATTGATGTCTTTACTGTATAATTTTTGCTTTTTCTCTCTGGATTCCAAAATGTTAGTTTATGCTAAGAAAACGATAACGCATTTTAGTAAAACATTTATTCAGCAAACCATCATGAATTGTTCAAACGCTTTGAACGTTGTTTATGTATCAATAGTTCGTGGCCTATTTTGGTAATTTTTATTAAAAATCACCAATCTAAATCGTCTATAGTAGGCCTACTGTACTTCATTTCATATAGCAAACCGATTCAGATAGCATTTCGACAGAATTTCGGGTCATCTCCGGTCCAAGCAAATATAAATTGTTATGATAAAATTTTATGACATTAACAAAGATTTCAAATACTAATATGTACTTTTTTATGCTTAAAGCGTAGCAAATTCCCTAATTAAGTTCTGTATTTTTGTGTGTATGCCTGTTGGTAACGCATTAATGTCCTTATTTCTCAGTGTTTCACGGAAAGGACAAGAGCACCTTGATAATGAAAATGTCAACCCGAATAAAGTGTTAAATTATGAGGTTGAGGTAGTATCTTAAATACCGTTAACCATTATGTTATTGTCCTTTAAATTCTGAACAAAATTGTACAAATCCCATTTCCGTATATTTACTCTGACCACTTACACATGATAAAGTTTGTTGACAAACTTATGGGAGAAAGTATGTGTCAGAATGCTGATACCGTTTATTTAGTTTAATCATTGGATTTAACATATGTACCAACAAGATCCGGGTGACATTTAATTGCGAAGCATTAGTTTTGGCTTGAAACTGTCAGATACTGTATTTGCGAAGGAATAGTTTTGTCAGCATATCTGAAAGTATGCAAACCAACTGCCGTGCTTTGTGCTTTATATAAGAAGGTTTTAACTGACTATGATAAGATCCCCGTGCGTAGAACGGGCACACAGCTAGTTATGAAAATAAAATCAAAACAAATGGAACATATTCCAATCACATTTATTATTTACAGTGTATGTTAATACCCCCGCCGCAGGAAACCTGCAGACTTAGCGAATTTCCATTTGCCTGATTGGATTTAAACTAAAATGTCTCCTTAAAAATATCACATTTATTCCCTATTTAAACAGAATTAGTTTAATGAGTACTTAGGTTTGCTGCAACAGGGAGGGTAAACAAGTTTTTTTTATGTAAAATGTTAAAAGGTACTGTGGTTTAGTAAGAAGTTAATGTATTTTCCAAATTTGATTAAAATATTTTCATAAACAAGCAAACTACAACAGTTGACTTATGCTCCATAAGAATAACATGGGAATTTTAAAATTACATTTTTTTGGAATTTTCTCCGTAACAATAGGCGCATAATAACGCTTCAATATACTAAATTATTTGTTTTTTTAAGCTCTACAAAATAGTTTGAAAAGAAATTTAGAAATTTGGTGTTTTTAGAGTCAAAAATGGGAAAAACCTATTTTTACCCCATAAAACCCCCCATAAACCCCCGTTCCCATAGTCCGATCATGCTGGTTCGCGAACTCATTCAAGTTTATCCCGCCTTACACCTTCAAACCAAATTTCATCAAAATCGGACAAAAATTACTCAAGTTATCGTGCGGATGGACACACACATATATATATATATATATATATATAAAAATTTGAACGAATGGTGTTTTTGGCCTCTGGGGACATCAAAATGAAAAAGTAAATCGGTCCCGGGCTTAGGTCTTACCATGAGACCTACGGTAATAGCTACTTCCCTATAGGGAAATTCGCTAAAAGGAGAAGTATGTGTAGTACATTGCATAGTTTTTGTCGAGTTTTCAACCGCTGGACCTCAACTTCATTGTACACTTCATTGTTCATTGATCACTGGGAAATCCATTGTAAACTATAAGATATGCACACTAATCAATGCAAATACTTTAAGGTTATGTGAAAAAATATTTAAAGGAATCAGCAAAAATAGTAATACATAATTGCTGGGCAGCGGTCTATTGCAATTCATTAGGGATATACTGCTTGTATATTTAATGATATATATATATAAATGTTTTAATTAAATAAGCGATTTTCGGTACTAGGGCTGGAAAATTTTAATCACAACTATAGCTGCCATTTCGACCCTGCACAGCAATGCGTAGCTTTCAGCCTCCAATTAACGTCTGTAAAACTACTAAAACATCGTATTGCGGTGAAAAATATTTGCCAATCATACTAAATCGACTGCAGTTCCTGATTTAATTAAGGGTATTATTAAAAAGTACTCGTGCAGTAATCAATTAAACAGGGTAACGAATTGAAGGATGGATACAACTAGACTATAAGGACGCAAAATACGCGTAGGTACAACTAGACGTAGGGACTACTAGACGGAGGGACCACTAGTCGTAGAGACTACTAGTCGTAGAGACTACTAGTCGTAGGGACAACTGGTCGCATCCGTACAAGCTAGGTGATACTACTTGTCGGTGGGATACACGTCTAGTTGTACCTACGTCTACTTGTACCTACGTCTAGTTGTACCTCCTAAAAATCTGCAGGTACAACTAGTCGGGTGAGCCACCGTCTACTTGTACCTACGTCTAGTTGTACCTACGACTAGTTGTCCCTAGGCCTCGAGGTACAAGTAGACGGAGGGACAACGAGACGGAGGGACAACGAGACGCGGTCCCGGGGTTTGAGCATGCATGAAAGTAGTACGCAATGTTATTGCTGATTATTGTAATATGGACTGTGGTGATCAAAATTACGTATGTCGCCTATTTCAAAAGTGGTCGATAAGGTGGGGGGGAGGGGGCAAACATGGTGGTTTGCGCTATGCGTTAAAACGCTGATAGTTCGAAAACGGTAAAAGATAGAACATCGGTTAAAACGTCGTTAGAATTCTAAAAATGTGGACAACAATAATGGTTATTGGATCCGAGGTCGTATCTCTATAAATAAACAAGTTATTGTATAAAATATGTAAAAATGGACTTTTCGTGTAGTTTTTTTACCGAAAGTAGAATTAATTTGTGAGTGTCGCAAAGAAGTAATATCAAATATCTTTACTGATAGTTGTAATATGGACTGTAGTGATAAAAAATACGCATGTCGCCTACTTTTCAGGTGGTCGAGAACTTGGGGGGAGGGGGGCAAAGATGGCGGAACGCGCTATGCATCGAGACGACTGTAGCTCGAGAATGGTACGAGATAGGACATCGGTTAAAACGTAGTTTTAATCCAAAAAATATTACCAATAGAGAAGGTCATTGGGTAAAAAGTTGTATCTTAACTAATAAAAAAGTTATAACAATAATAAGTTTAACAAAATCTACATCGTACAGCTATTTTTTTCGAAAATCGTATGGGTTGTTGATAAATAATAATGTAATTCCTTAATTACTCGGCTATATATTAACTAGATGCATTTTCTTATAAGAAAAAAAATATTATTACGAATACATTTGGTTTAAAATGTAAAACACGGCCTTCAGTTATTCAGTTCTTATTAACAGTTGTGCCGATATCAGTAGCAATGCGCAGCAATTATGACGCAACCTATCGGACGAACCCCAAGGCGTTTGGAGGCCGTGTTTTACATTTTAAACCAAATGTATTCGTAATAATATATTTTTTTCTTATAAGAAAATGCATCTAGTTAATATATAGCCGAGTAATTAAGGGATTACATTATTATTTATTAACAATCCATACGATTTTCGAAAAAATAGCTGTACGATGTAGATTTTGTTAAACTTATTATTGTTATAACTTTTTTATTAGTTAAGATACAACTTTTTACCCAATGACCTTCTCTATTGGTAATATTTTTTGGATTAAAACTACGTTTTAACCGATGTCCTATCTCGTACCATTCTCGAGCTACAGTCGTCTCGATGCATAGCGCGTTCCGCCATCTTTGCCCCCCTCCCCCCAAGTTCTCGACCACCTGAAAAGTAGGCGACATGCGTATTTTTTATCACTACAGTCCATATTACAACTATCAGTAAAGATATTTGATATTACTTCTTTGCGACACCCACAAATTAATTCTACTTTCGGTTAAAAAAACTACACGAAAAGTCCATTTTTACATATTTTATACAATAACTTGTTTATTTATAGAGATACGACCTCGGACCCAATAACCATTATTGTTGTCCACATTTTTAGAATTCCAACGACGTTTTAACCGATGTTCTATCTTTTACCGTTTTCGAACTATCAGCGTTTTAACGCATAGCGCAAACCGCCATGTTTGCCCCCTCCCCCCCCCCCCACCTTATCGACCACTTTTGAAATAGGCGACATACGTAATTTTGATCACCACAGTCCATATTACAATAATCAGCAATAACATTGCGTACTACTTTCATGCATGCTCAAACCCCCTCAGCTCCTGGACTAGTAGAACATTCGTATTGCACGCAGCACTTACCTAATCCAAGACTGCAGAGGACCAAACTCATAGAACAGCTCCAGTGAGCTCAACTACAGAAACGTCATGATCATGTCGCGTAACGTGTATGACATTGTTTCAAGACCCCTCGCCTGCCTCTGACTGCAAGTACTGTGCTTGTACTTGCTGTACTGAGGTGAACGGTCGACTGGTTCGCGCCCGCCATGTACATTCTACATTCCGTCTGCACCATTACCATGTTTACGACCCTAGCTGATGTTCGGCCGTCACTCGGACTGCTAACTTGTTATACATATGTAGACACAGCCTGCCTAGCGACCATTAATGGCTACCGAGGGTCGTAACCACAGAAAATACACCCTTAGTTTCATACAGGATACACCTAGTTTTAGTGTGCAAATCATACTTTAGCGATCTATCCTATAGGGAAGAAGCTATTGCCGTTGGGTAAACAAGATGGCTCTAGTAATTAATTTTATACGATTTTGATGAAATTTGGCATGAACGTGTAGGGCTGATTACACTTGAATGAGTACGCGAACCCCGAACCCCGAAGATAGGGCCATACAGATTTTTATAGGAATAGGCCTACAATTTTTTCAAAAATATGGGATTTCGAATTTTTTACTTTGAAAAATAAAAATCTCCAATTTTCATCACTGACACTGTAGTCTATATAGGTTACAAAAACAAATAATGTTGTGTATTTAAGCGTTGATGTTCGTTACTGAAAGGAAATAGTAATAATAATGGATAATAATAATAATGTATAGTAATAATAATGGATAATAATAATAATAATGTATAGTAATAATAATGATTTAATTCTTAAGGAGAGAAGGTTAACTGTTGTGTGCCTGTTTATAGAAGATTTTTGATCATATTTTACAATTTCAGTTATTGTATGCTTTACTGTTAACGTTTTACAAAAAAACCCATTTTTCCTTCCCTGCAGCAACAAACCTAAGTACTCGTTAAGAACGATGTTTTTTAAAAAAAGGAAATAAATCTTACACGTTTTAAGGCAGCATCTTAGATCCAATCAGACGAAATGGAAATTTGATTAGTCTACAGGTTTGCTGTGGCAGGGGTATTTTCTTACATAGCAATGATTATGTAAACTCAATCCTCCAAGAGACCATAAAAGGCTACTGAGCGGGCGTCGTTTTCCACCATAAATGTGCCTTCAGTTTCTTACTGGAAGAAGGTTGGTTTATTTATAGGCGTTTAATGCACATAATTACTAGTTATATTAGTTTTCTTCTTATCATACAAAATGAACTAATCTATACTATTATAAAAAAGAGGTGGTGTCTGTGTGTATGGGAAAAGTAAACGCGAAAACTACTGGTCGGATCGGGCTGAAATTCGGCATGATGATAGCTCATATTCCCGATTAACATATAGGCATATTTTTATCCCAAAAATCCTTCCGGGCTCCGCCCCAGTGGCTCTGGAGCAAAGGTTCCCATGTTAACCTTATGAGAAATGGAATTAATGAATCTTAACAGCTGTTTCAATTAAACAAGTTGGTTCTGTTCTATGATTTTCAATAGCATTAAAGTTACAAGGATTACCAACAGGGTGCAGCACTAGCATTATTTCTTTTACATTTATGACAACAGCTAATTTGCAACCAAAAGGTGAGTGAGCGTAGCGAACGAACTTCAACCTGGAGGCGAGTGAGCGTAGCGAACGAGCTAACCTGAAGGCAAGTGAGCGTAGCGAACGAGCTAACCTGAAGGAAAGTGAGCGCAGCGAACGAGCTAACCTGAAGGAAAGTGAGCGCAGCGAACGAGTTCCAACCTAAAGGTGAGTGAGCGTAGCGAACGAACTTCAAAAAGAACCGAAATTTCTTAAACCATGTCCTCACTCATAACTGCTATAAGCATTTGATACTTATATGCCAACCCCGTACGAAGGACGGGTACTCTGCTAGTCCCTTATAAACTTATCGGTATTTCTCTAAACGTATGGTAAAATACGTAGTGAAACACATTTATTTGGGAGTTTTCCGTAAAACCACTCATTAAAGTTTCCAATCCTTCACTCGTTGCTGCCGGCCTCGTTGTAAGCTAACTATTACAGAAAACTAAAATAATATGCAACCTTTTTCTTTTAGAAACGTACTTTTACATTTAGTTATAGCTAAGCTGTATGGTTTGATATAACCGTTTGAAGAAAGTTAGATACATCATATAGCCTAGGTTATTACTGCAGTAGTGAAATAACAAAATTGAAAATTACTGATATTGTCACATTTCAATCAAATAAACATCAATACAGTGATATTTTTTGCAGCGTACTTTACAATCGAATACAATGACGAACAGGGATAAATAAGGATGAAAAATACTACCTTAGCCCCTCAACGTATGTGTTAAAACATCCATTATCACTGCAATCTGAAGACAATAATGTTTCAAAATATTATATTTGTTACCATTAACTATTGATACAAAATATTTAGCAATGATACTTTCAAAGACGCTTGAATGTTAAAGGCAAGGAGTAATCCTTTATTTGGTCGAGTGGCTATCTCTCATTTAGAACTGTACTCTGAGCACCAATTAAACAAAGTTATTGCGCATGTATTGCCTAACATTATCCTGATAGCCATAGTAAGCCTGCCTGGTAAACTAACAAGATAATTTCACTGTCTAATCCTGTTTAATTTTAATTTCTTAATAATTATTATGCCTTACAGGCTGTTATTATTCTTGCAAAAAAACTAGATCCGTCATTGATAGCAGAGTTGGATTTCGCTTTAAATTGAGGAACTTCCTTTATACATTCGCTTTTTAAATTTCTTGCATTGTAAATATATTAGTTTAAGTTACTGTTGATTAAGTACCAACTATAAAAAGGAAAAAAATATGTTTGGAAGGAAAATCAACAGAACTTTTTAATAATAGGCCTACTTAAATTACCACCATCCCCTAATTAATAAATCAATCTTCTTTACGCCAGAGTTTGCGAATAGTCGTCATAAACACTTATCGTGTTCACGTCACACTCCAATCCAAGGACACGAGCACGAACGCACGAACATGAACACATACTTGTCGCGACTCGTCACAATCTTCGAGATGAAGGAATTATTATATAACTCGGGATTAGCTTAAAATTTACTTTTAGTTTCGACGTTGGAAGTCACTTAACGAGAAAACAGGATCACATGATACAGGTTCACAATAATCCCAATCAAGTCGTTTATTCGTTTTAACATGCAAAACATATTGGCAATAATTTTGGTCTGACGTTACACATTTTCCCTCGCTAACAAGACTGCCCCCCCCCCTTGAAACACTCGTTATTGAGGTCCCACTGTAAATACTCCCCACATGAACCCTTTTAATTACTTTACAATACTGCAAATACTGGTGATATTTCCTACGTAGCCCTAAACCATGGACATTTTTGGAAACCCTTAATCATTTAACGCACGATTCACATTTCCCTTGGCGTGGGTGTCTACATTAATTTCTCCGACTCATCGCCATCACCGACCTTTACCCGGCTGTCAGTTAGTTTACCCACACTCGCGAGTATTTCTCGCACCGATTACTCCCGAAGTCGCTCCGGGACCCGGGATGACTTACGGGCGGTAATGTAATAGTCTTGATGTGAGAACAGTTCGTTAGCTCCATTAAAAATATTCAATTTCCCGTTGCCCAGGGACCGAACCCTAATTATGATTTCTGACATCATATCGCTTTCCACAAGTAGAACCGCGTTAATAAATCTGGCTAAAGAGCCGTCTCGATTACATAAATATCAAAGGACCGTATGTAGATGGTCCACCTACTCGGAGCTGGCTCATTAGTATATGTGGCTGGCGGACGCGCATGCGCTCACTTCCTGTCTCGTGCTGCGCTGGCCTTGGCGAGTATGAGTATGTAAACACAGGCTAGAGTATTATTATAAGATAATTAAACAGGCAATTCCCAACCGGCTACTTCACTGAGGCTAGTCAAGGTGTCGTTTCTTGACACACATCTACACTCTACAGATAAACTACGGATTAAAACTTTGACCATGGAAAGAGCTTTACACATTTCTTCCCCCATATTAAAATTTGTAGCCGGTTTTAGGATAATTTATTATGGACGTAGATTCAAACCGACTGAGTACGCTGACTTCAATTACTGATTTCCGTCGAATACCTGCCAACGTTTTAATCCAGGTAAACTTAAGTACTACTTGTAAACTATAGCATGTTCACTGTTCACATAAACTATAACTGTTACCATAACCCATGAAGAAAATATTGTTTAAAACTGTAGCACAGTCTTGTTCAAGTGGCTTGTTGAACCATGTTCTTGTTGAATGACAAAATTACAGCATTTGATGCAGATGGTCTATATAGAAAGATTGTCTGCTTCAGCAGTCAAAGATCAATGATTATACATACTGCGCTTACTTGTACTAGAAGATAGGCGAAGAAACATTCAATGCTCAAGACTCTTATGCAGACAGGTTTGCATAGATTTTTTTGGACCTTATTTGCCTACATTGATTTCAAAAGTCATATCTAAATTCACAGGCATTGCATGGCCACTTAGTCTCGCTAAGTGTTGTGTTAGTACATCCTAATGCATCAACAAGGCAATACTCAGGTTACCAGGGATAATAATATCCACACTATGATCCTCATAATCCAAGTGGATTCCACTAATGCGAAGAAAGCTATTACTATTGGTGTCGCAATAAAACAAGACTTGGGCGTGGGACCACCATAACGTTTAATTGCATTTAATATTTAGAAGTCAACAAACAATTCTTTTAAATTTACAGGCCCCTGACTGTTCATTTACGTATGTAAACACGATTACTGAAGCAAAAATCGTCCGATTTTGATCATATTAGCATGGGCATGTTATCAATGCTTGTAAAAAGGTGCGTTGTCCAAGGCGTATGTTGCAGAGCGATAATAGCCGAGCGATGAATGCGGGGCGTCGCTCACTTCAAGGCCCGTTGTCCAAGAACGTGTCTATTCTGCTCAACAGTTGGTCGCTGACTGTGTTAAAATCTAGTTTAGTGCTCTCAAAATGAGTGTGAAGACTAACATCCAGCTGATGTTGCTTCAACTGCAGTAGCTGTTTCTAACTTTTAACCTTTCCGATAAGGCGTATGTGATTGTTTCAACCCATGTATTATTGTAATATTAATTTATTTTAATTTTTCCATGCATCCATATTGATTTGACAAACAATTCACAATGTGTTGACTTTGAATCCACTGTTGCTGATGATAGCAAAAGTTATCAATATATTGACACTGTAAGGCCCAACATTAGTCTTCAACATTGACTAATAATTATATTATAATATTGTCACCACCTTCAACAACATAATTTTGACAAATACTGTAACTAAGCCACCTATCGTATTTCATACACGACACCTCCTGTACTTACACCATACGCCATACGCCGGCCGCACTATACGCTGGCGATTACACGCTATGAGTGTGCGATACTGGACGTTTACGAGCAATACGACAACTTTAAATCCTGATTATGAAGTAATATTCTCGCGCCTGTAGTCGCTGGCAACCGACCAAAATTGTTAAATCATCCGTTAATACAACTTATTATGACTAGGTGCGGTTTAACTGCTCGCGCCGTTTTAATAACCGCTTTAAATCATAATTTACAAAATATTCCTGCGATATTATCTCCATTACGCTTTCTTGTGAGTCGTTTTTGAGAATTTCTGACGTGCAGATAAAATCCACTTGGGGCCTAATGATTTTTGAAGGGTCAATAAGTTGTGAGTCTGTTTGGGTCGAGCTTTATTCAATGCTTACGACTCGTAGAGGACTCAGTTTGTTATAAGAGATATAAAAATACGTCGTCGAAACTCCAAGGTGTGGAGTTCTCACTAAATCTGTTGACCATTTTTGTAATACAATTTATATGTCATAGTTATTCTTTGACGAGGAAATAATGGACTGTTTACCCAATTATCTATTATCTGTTACCAATTACCTATTATTAGTTACCAATTATCTGTTTACCCAACTATATAGGAATAAATTTACTGTAGTTATGTATTATTCGTGGATTTTGTTTATATTATCGTGTATTTATGAGCGTTTTACAACTGTAAAAAACTTATAACACTTTATTTCTCTATAGATCGGAGTAAAAGTTAAACGTTTTAAAATAAAACGTATACATTGTAATAATGATGTTACTGTCAATATGTTTCAAGATTGTATTCATTATATGCATTGTGTTGGTCAGAAAATTAACTGAAAATTAACTGATAATTAACTGATCTACGAGGATGTGTTTTTTCAATTAGTTTTAAAATCTATAAGAGTATATTTCATCACTAGGGCGTAAAGTGGCTCTTTTCGACCACAGCTCAAGTTTCACGATCGAAGCGAAGTCGAGGGTAGTGAGGGTTGAAAACAACACTTTTTGTCCGTGTATTAAACTATATTTTTTTCATATTGCAACATTGTTTAAAGAGTTAAGTTAAATGAAAATGCTCTTCATGTTAAGATATCCTCTCAAAACTACTTCCAACTTGTTTTCAATATATCTTATGCAAACAATCAGCTGTTGTAAGTGTGTTTAGAAAGTTGTTGATCTATTACAAATTGTGTTAGTGTACACTATACCATCGATATGTCGAACTATTGAGGTTCCACTTCCTAACCTAAAAACAAGTAGAAAACGCCAAAACCGCTTTGACATTTACCCACAAATATTTGATTTTTTTAATTGGAGGTATTTTTCCAAAATGAGGGATACTTCTATGGCACTGGCAAAAATGATACGTAATGTGTTAAACAACAATATGTACCGTGTTAAAGATATCTTCACTTAGTGTTATTCGAGTATGTCTAATCTCAGGTAACTCTGTATACTCCTGTTCTGCCAGATGAACGTGATACAATGTACAGCATGGTCCAGAGTTAGTCAATGGTTCCATTCAGTAGTCTGTAGTCTACTGTAGCCGCGTGTCGTGTCCCGCCACCTCACACGCCCCGCACGCCCCGCACGCGTGCAGTGTCCCCTTGCTGCTTCCACGAACCCCCGTCCTCCTATTGCTCTCATTCATAGTAGCTACATGAGGGAATGCGCTGCGGAGCAATTGCTGACGAGTATGTCTCAATGTCGACGCTATTCTTGGTAATCAAGTAATAATTGCTTATAAAAATATAAGTTTACACCGTGCCCTCATACTTGGGCTTGACCAATTGACCATGCATTTTCAAACTGTAATTTGTTTTTAACATGCTCTTTTAATTTGTTGATTGACTTGTTAGGTATTGCGTATTTTAATAATTATGTACACAAATATATTTTGAGTCGAAATTTCGTATTTGGGACTCCTATAGTACATCGTAAAAACACACGTTACTGTTGCTACACCGTATGAAAATTTGGTTTTTTGTAATTTTTGTTGAAAGATTGAGTGAATTGTATTGAAATATTACGATTAATTGAAACTATTCGGGAATAATTAGTGAAATCTGAAAGCCTTTTTATGTTTTTTTTTTCACATTACATTAGTGGTATTTGAGAAAACTTTTGTCAACTAATTGTTTATTTTATATTTTAGGGCGGATGAAAAGATTTTTATATCACAAATATATTGGTAGATTCTGTAAAAAAGAATTATTAATTATCCTCAACTGTGCCATGAGAATGATGAATCTGATTGAATGATGAATTTAACAAGGGAATCTGTGGGTCAAAGCACCAGTGTATGAACATCCCCAGTAAATGACCGGTTCGCTTCAATAAAGTAATGTTTATATTTTCCTTCACCGTAATATATCACAAATGAGCGAAGTTGTAGCAAAATTTTTACCAATAAGCAAATCTTTAACCTACGAATCTTTCTGTGCGAGTTTTAGATAATAATATAACACAAAACCAATCTACCCCCTCTCCTCCCCACACCCTTCCTACACCACCACCCCGAGTCAGCTGATTGAACTCCCACAACAGAGACAAAACGTCACTTGTAATATTTTGTCAGAGTACATTTGAAATTCAAACTTTCCCGAATAGACATGTCAGCCGCGCCCGGCTTAACATAACTAAATCACACAGAGCGGGCGTGCCCCTTATGAATATGGAAACCGCTCACAATTATTTCTTTACATATTATTCATGTTGTTATAATTTTATTATCGTGTGGGGTCGGGGAATTATAAACTCATTTGGCCTCAGTGAGCGTAATTATGTAGGAGTGGATCGTCTCAGCCTGGAGATGGCTTCATTAGTCAGAGGTCCACAATGTCACTGGGGTCCTAGGAGTCGTAGTCTGGTAAAGCTTGGAAGAAATCATAAGAGCCACCATAAACATAACAGCTCAGAGTTAAAATTAAACATAGGACGATAAACAGCGACTGCTGCTCACTTTTTAGCGAGTTTTCCAAAGGCAAGTGAACTTAATTTGTCTTATTAATTCCATGAAATAAGTCGAAAACGAAAATATATCACAAATAGATTCCAATAAGTCCTCTTGAGTGTTATATTTTAATGGTTGAACATTGGACTCAGATGTCCTTATGGGTTGGGTATAAATGATCCTGGATAAGGGTACAGCTGATCTTAACCCGTAACAAAGGTACACAGATCATCTTACCCGACTCTACACACACCCTGCATTCATATTTAGCCTTAGAGAAGCATCAATGTGAGCGTCGCTGTCTTTGTCTTGAAAGTACCAATAGTCAATGGTACCACGCAACCTTTTCTGAATATTTTTGTTCTAGAAAATAACAAGTTAAACCAACTGATATCAAATACCCACAATTTATTGCACTTTTGCATTAATCATGCCAGTAAGCATTGTGATCAATGAAGGTGGCCAACTAGCAAAAATGTTCAAACACCTGTACGTAACCTTTCCAAATTAATTATCAAAGCTAATTCATTTTTTATATTTTATCATCTATAGGCTAATGAAAGTAAAATATTCAAACAATTCAACCGTTTAATATCTGCTGTTTACTTATTATGTTTTACGATATATTTCATCAGACTGGAACACTTGCACCAACTGCACTCAGGCCAACATAAGATGTTCCATATAAACACACCACTCACAGTAGAGATGTGCCAGAAATGATTACGTCACTGTGGGTAAACAACATTCCAAACCCTTACACTTTCAGACAAAAGATCACTCGTCATGTTTGGTTACATTTACATGATAAAAGTGTTTAGTGTAGCCAAATGTCGATAGCCAAGAGGTACAAATTGGCTAGAGACTGCGTCATTCCCGCTTTCTCTTTCTGAATTTTTTCATCTCGTTATTTATAACGGGTTTTGTTATACTTTTGTTACTTTCTATTATCCATACATGTGTTTTGCTGGGAGGAAATAGTTATTTTTATTCCTATGCCAAAAAAAGAATCACCCGGCGTCTAGGACATTCGTACATTTTTCACACTTTGAAATTCGTCCATTGATTATACCAAAGAACATAGTCCTGATAAACTTAGAAAAATTATATACGAAATATGATACAAATATCTTATATCGCATCGTATGAATAACTCTCTCATTGACATATAGACACATAAAAATGCCAAAGTAATTTTAATTCAATTAGTTATTGTGTAAAACCTAACGCGTATAAATGACTGTAACAGCTGTTCGTTTTTAATGGCAACCCTTATAACACCTTTTATAGAAAGCATTCAGATGACTAAGAAAATAATATATTTTTCACCACACTATGATGTTTTTGGCTGTATTACATACGTTAATTGGTGGCTGAAAGTTACGTTTTGCTGGCCATGCCAGCTGTCATCGTAATTTGGGGACCGAGCAGGTTTTTACAGGCCGGGGCCGCAAAATCAGCTGTCCGCTTACTTACTTAAAACATGAATGCATTTAAAATACACAATCAAAATCCATAGCATTGCAATAGAATTATGTTATTGTCACCGTTACCTAGCAACTATTTATTTTTATTTTTGCTGATTCCTCAAACTATTTCTTCACATAACCTTAAAGTTGTAGTTGTGTTGACTATCAGTGTGCATTATTATAGTGGTGAATAGTGGTATTAGGGTAGAGTGTGGTGAAAAATAGCGTTCGTACCACGGACCAAAATGGTTTTGCAGCTCTCGATCGATTTAAGTTCTCGACTTCGTCTCGAACTTAAAAACTATCTCGAGCCGGCAAAACCTCATTTTCGGCCCTTGGTACGAAATATACTATTGTTGCATAAAAATTTCAATAATCAGCACAGTGTTATGTCACTTTACTTCGTCTCATCTCGCCGCGTGCGGAGCGTGTCATCCACACGCCTACACGCGAGAGATCATGTAACTTTACACGTTGCAACTAAACACTATTGCCGCGTTTTTACACCGCCCTTCGCGGAATCTCAGTCAGCTGGTTGTCAACAATAGGATAAGTTCAAGTTTCGCTTTTTCCAGTCATTTCGGTTTTTTACCTGTCAGATACGAGTCTCATTCAACAGCACGCGTCAGAAATCCTTTGGCTAAACTTGTCTTGGTTAGAAACTTGCAAATTTTTTTGCGATAAAAAGTGTGTATACCTTAGATTATTTAACAACTGGATGTTTTCAAGATATAATACATTAGTAGTGGGACAAAAGTTAAAGTAAAAGCATCAGAAACATTTTAGATTATTTGAATAATCTTTATTGAAAAAGCATGTTCTTACTATAATTTTTCCCAAACAATTCCTAAACTATTAAATGCACCTTCTAAGATTTTTCAATACAAAATATAATAGTCTGTTTCAGTTTTTGAAGATTTTCTTTTGATAACCAAAGGTGACGATTAAATCATGTTTGTATTACAACTTTCCACACTTCTATAAATATTGTAGTTTGTTTAACGTCCCAAATTGGATCCAACTCCCCTTGATTGTTCGTAAGAAAAACGATTATGGTAAAACTAAATGGTCCTGGCTAAATAAATGATCTTAGCCCAAAACAAATACAAACAAGTTATCTCACTCCACTCCATACTCTAAATCCACAGTTCAAATTATCAACATAAAGTACGTTGCTGTCTTCTTGCAATGTTTGAGCGATACCTCTACCTGATGGTCGTTCTAAATACCGTAGGTTCACTTATGTTTCACAAGCACTCGCTTGTCGCTTGTGACAAAGTTCCAACAGCGAGATGACCCTAACCCCTACAGTGAAGCACACATTTCAGCACCTACGTGCTCATTACCATGTCAACGACCGTGCTGAATGCCCATTTCCTGTAATCCAAAATGCTCGACAAAATCGCGAGTGTAAATAATGAGCGGAGGATGACGAAGGCCCACGCGGCACGCCGCCGGCTGTAAATTATTTTGGCACCTCCACGCAGCTTAATATCATTCGATTAGAGGTCTCTTGTTAACACGGGCCCCGCGGCGCGAGCTACTACCGGAGAAAGTCACTCGTTAGAGTACTCGGTTTCTAGTTGTGTGATTTGAGTGTTTATCGTTTTGGTTTTCGGATGGGAAGCATACACAAGCCTGACTTTTCTCAGGAATATAGGTGAATGTTGGGGTCGCACTAGAATTACTCGCGTATCCATGTAGGGTTAGATTAAGGTCACAGGTTTGACTTAAAATCTCCCTATGTGCGTTCCCATCTTAACTCCTAAAAATAATAAAGTTAGGCTACTCTAAATATTAGAAACCGAGCATTGTAAATAGGCCTCTTACATGATAATCGTGGCGAAGAATTCACAACGTCTGTTATGAGTCACGATAACATTAGATTTGCACTATCAAAATTTAACGGCCATGCTTTGTCAAATGTCCATCTTTCAGTATTGCCCGTTTTAAAACAAATTCATGAAGAATTCTCCGCGTTTATGTGTGGCCAATGCCCAGACAAGTGCCCTGGTGGAGCAGTTCCAATTTGCCCAGGTCAGAGGGCACTAGTGCTCCACGTCCTCCCATCCTTTCTCTCACGGTCTCTACACTCGATACAGTACAAACTCAAACTTCTTCAGTGTGCACTGTGCATGGTACCTACTTTAAAACGTCTTTACCTAGATTTCAAGTCATCATGATGTTATGTTAGTACTGTAGTTTAGTTAGGTACTGTATTACCATTGACTTTTGGGTACTGAAGGATACTTGCCATAAGTGTTTTTGCTGAGAAGAATAACATTCTCTAATCCTCCATCTATATGAACTAACTGTAGTTAACTTTTATTTGAAAAAGTAAGTAGTTTAGTTAGCCTGTCACACAACAAGTGAATACGTGCCTATTTTAGTTGCACTGTACTGTATATAAATCACGTAATACAGTAAAGTCAGCTAAGTTATTTATAGTTTTATAGAAGCATTTTAGTCCTTCGAGCCGAATCTATATCTGTGAATAAATATTTTACAAGGTAGATTTAACATTTTTATGCAACTATTTACCAGAGATTATGTAATTGTCATCAGCTGTCACCCGATGACAGCCTAGGATTATCGACATAAAATCATATAACAGACTGATTACTAGGTCAATTAACTCTCTGACATGATATGAAATACCAATTAACATTTAAAAAGTGGTATTCGAAAGTCTGTATCAGTACAGTCGAGCAAAATTGACAGCCTAATTTGTCAGAAGAGAGAGAAGAATGTCTTTCTTAACCCGTTGCACTATAATGCTGCGGTACACAATGGAACTATTAAATACGCCGATTGAATAAATTAAATCAGTAGTGGAGGACAAATGGAACCAATAAACAAATTGTTCTGATTTTTAAAATAGAGTAGGTGAATTGAAATGAAGACATATCAATTGATTCGCGTTATTTTCTGTTGTACTCCTTGCCTTGTATAATAAATATTCATTAAATAACTTCTCAATAACCGTTTTACTTTGTGCTGCTATTAAACATATATAACGGTGGATGATTGAACATTCCAACTTGTTGATGTTTAAACATGTACCAAAACATATATGTGTTATTGTTTTGAAGTGCATGGCGAAAAACATTCGTACCTAGTAAAATTTCCACATAATCACACATAAATTAGAATAACTTTACTATGACAGTAGGGTTTTAATTGAAAATATTTTCTTCGTCAGAATCGGGTTTCCATTAGGTTAAGGTACAGTTAATATAAGCTTCACAACTCAATCTGATTCTCAAGGAAGAAAAGAAGAAAATGAAAACTCCTAAGGATGAAAACCAGTAACCCCAGCAACGCACTATTAAAAATGCAGTATGAAGAACTTTTCTTTGTAACTAAATCGTTAATTTATTTCGTTAAATTTGAGCACGTGTTGATTATCACTTTAGGCCCTTGTGATGAAATAAACTACCAAAACTCGGGTGGTGTTACGGTTGACACTTGGTGATGGAGGACAGCCGACTAAATCACGCCGAGTTAGGGTCTAGTAGCTGTCCAATTAGGCCATATTGTAGCTAACGAGAGCGATGGATTTACTCACTACTTCGTTATAAAAATATATATTTAACAGATAAAAAACACAACTCAACAACAACTATTATAACCCCCACACGCGTCCGAACGTGGCAAGCCGCCAAGCTGAAATTAACGAATCCACGCCTCTCCAGTTTTGCTGACGCCGTGAATGCTTATTGTACTTAGTTTAGTGTTAAATTTAATATTGTTATATTGATTTTATCATAATAGTGGATATTATTACTGGGTAGTGTTCGGTACTGAAATTTAAAGGTAATTCAACTCAATCACACAACAATTTTTTTTTTCTTTAATTTAAAAAAGTGTATTGTGAGATAAAATAGCTTCTCAATTATTAATATGTAATTTTATTGTTCATTTTGTAGGGAGATCGATAAACTATACCACGTGTCAGCCTAAATACATATAGAAGATATTGTAACCTATTTTTCGTCATGTTCACTGTTCAGCAGAAAAACCACTTGTGTATTGATAGAGTCAAAACTAACAGCTTTTAGTAAACAGGTTGCTCCCCTATGGTGGGGTAAACACCTAAAGGCTCTTACTCCAAAAAGTACAACATCTAGCTTAGAATTTATTTTTCTTTGCAGTACGAAAACGTAATTCATGATAGTACCGACGGTTTAATTTCAATCACGGCATCACCACAGACAATATAATATTGTCCGTGGCGTCACGTTACAAATATCAAAATCCGCGAGCAAATAACCAGACACGAAGCCTTCGCACCAAAGAAGGGCGTAATTGGTGTATTTAACGCAATGAGAACAGTACGCCGTTCATCAAGTAGTGAGCAATCAGACAAGCCCAATCAAACAGACACTATTGTCACCTCCGCGACGGATCATCGAGGAATTAGTGCTTACCAATCAGGCGGTTTAATTATTAACTTGTCTGTCGCGGTGGCGGTGGAGAGTAATTGAGGGGGTCACTTGAGAAACGAGAGCATCTGGAGAGAGAGAGAGAGAGAGTGAGAGAGATAGGGGGGAGACATCGCTATCCGTCACCGTCAAGCAATGACCACCGCTGAAGGTGTAGTCAGTCAACCCCGGTCTGGTCATTTCCAAGTCTTGACTTGCAAATGAAATAAATCTCGGGTTCGCTCTGCAAAAGGGCAGAACAGAAGGCCGGAGCTGTAATAAATATCGCTGTCTCGTCGACGAAGGTTGAGCATCGATTAAGAATTGGAGACTGATCGTGAGTGTTGAAGGTCTGATCCAATCAGACCGGTGGGGTTTAATTGGGAGAGTAATTGTGAATAGGTTAACAAGGAGTGTCGTTAAATCGTGGGTATATTTGTAATGTATACTGTGAACCATGGATATGTAGTAAAGGTTTGTTACACCGATGAATTTACTGAAATGTCATCTGGGACTTCGTTATTGGCAAAAAGAGCTTAGCTTAGCTGTGTTTAGCTTAGCTTAGAGACTTAGCTGTCTCACTACGGTTGATATTGACATGTTAACAGTCAATTAATGATATTTATGAATGTTATAAATTATTCAACCCTACATATAATACTTAACATTTATTCTAAAATACTTGTCTTAACAGCTAAGTGTTAGCAAATCACCTCTTGGTGGGAAGTTGACAGGTTATAACTCCATAATATTCATAATAGATTAGAATTTAGGCCTCTTTCCCAAAAAAAAAGTTATTTTTTTCATACGAACAACACTGGTTGAAATACACTTGTTATTTTTAAATCGTTATTATTTCAAGTTTAAGAGTATTTCTGATTGTAAAATAACAAACCAATTTTCTTTCAGGAAAGAAATGGCGCAGCCTGACCCCCCAAGACCGGAGACCGTACGTGGAAGAAGCTGAGCGGTTGCGGGTGATCCACATGCAGGAGCACCCCAACTACAAGTACAGACCTCGACGAAGGAAGCACAACAAGCGAGCTGGCAGTCTAGGGGCGAGTCCTCCTAGAGCACAGCCTCGCACCCCCTACTACGGCGGACCTTACACACCTGCGGGCCTTCATACTCCGGACTCCTCGCCCACGGCCAGTCCTGAGCCGGAGACTGCCTCGGCACCCGCCCTCCTAGAGGACACCAACCCGGCCACCGCGCTGCCCACCCCTGAGATGTCACCCATGGAGCAGGTAAAAATTCATAGGCTGGACAATGTGGCACCCGATAAATGTCTAAATAGTCTAGTTCTGCGACAAGTGTCAAACAGGTTTTATACGAGAGGTTGGTGGCCTCTTTTATTCTTGAATTTGTCCTTCTATATGGACCTCAAGCTTGTGCTTGGAAGGGACAAGCAACGCATGGGATGAGCCGGTACAAGGACGAACTGTGCTGGTACATAATGTGGGCGTGAACCCACGGTATTGCTACCATAAACCAGTAGTCAACCAAGCTATTGGCTCACCTAATTTATCATTCTACAATACATCCTCAACACTAAAAAGTATTTTTCAAGAAATTTGACATAAAGCAAAGACCAGAATGTGGGCATTGTCCTAACAAACCATAAGAAACATAATGTAAGAATACGATAAAATAATGTGTGTGCAGCAGCAATATTTTGGGGACCTTTTTTGGTACGATTCCTTTCAAAAGAACCGCAACTGCACGATAATAGAGAAGATCCAAGTAGATATTTTTGCGTGTCTGCTTCAGTCTTGGTTATCAGGAAATATTCAATTACGAAAAGTGAGAGGGAATTGGTAGGCTTTTATTTTTGAAAGTATCAATGTGCGGTTTTGAATGCATATTTTATTTGTAGTAACAAATTATGAAAAATAAACCATAGTTGGAGTAAGGTAGAGAGGTATAGTAAACGTAAAGAATGTTTCGCAGCCACAATGAATATTACTCTAAAGTTTGAACAGCTTCACATTGTTTTATTCTATTTCATTTCTTACTTAATTTAATACTAAACCCACTCTTTGAAATATCCTACAGGAAAACAAGGAGGGTAGCGCATACAGCGACAACAAGCGGTTCCACAACAGTATGTGCTACAGCACAAGTCACCAAGACTACTACCAGCGGCTGGCCTCCAGCCCTTACAGACAAGGCTACCAGTACCAGGGGCAGGGGCAGAGCCCTATAGCCGCCATGGGGGTGGCCAAGGGGATGGTGATGATGTGCACCAACCAACGACTCCTGGGGACCTACGAGCACAGCGGAGTGGTCACCGGCACGTTCTATCCCCCGGTGGCGACCAGTCAGGACCAGCCGTCCCCTGGGTACAATACTCCGACCTCTAGAGCCTTCATGTCCGCTTATACGTCGTCCTCGGGCCTCTCCATGAGTCCGTCAACAACCCCTCACTATACGAGCTGTGCTAGTCCTGGCTCGTCACTCAGGCACACAGACTCCTACCAAGGTTGGTGCTAAAATTATAATTTATGAATACCGTACTTCACAATTATTTAACATGGCTTTGATAAAACATTTTCTCCGATATTATTTCTTACAGTTAGTAACGACCACACTCGTCCGGTAAACACCTATTTTCAGGACTAGTAACGTAATATACTATTTGCTTAACCCTTTCACCCCTACAGTAGTACCTACTGTATTTACACATATACTATGAACATTATCATACAGCTAAATATTAAAAAAAATTCTACAATGGGAATGGGTACACAGTATCCGGTTGGGCCTGATGAATACCAGCTAATGATAAAAATGAACATATTTTCTGTACGAGTATATTTATCGTCTTGTAAACGTTCCAGTTTCAGTATAATGTTAGAATTAGTGTGTCAAAAAAAGTCTCAAAAGAACTCGAATTATAGAGTAGGCTCGTTTTTCCTTGACATTTTCATGTCTTTTGACCAAAAAACTAGTGTTTTCACTCTAATTTATTTTCAACTATTAAATTGATTCATCTGGAAACTCTCTTTTTTTTGTTTTTACAAGTTTGGCCATGGTCGACATAAATATTTAGTCATTTATACTGTAAAGCTCTCTGTTGTCCATGTATAACAGTAAATAGCATCCCTTATGACAACTTTGTGCTGCAATCGCAAAACACAAACAAAAGCTTTGCGTCGAAAGGAATCGCACAATTTAATAGTGAAATGACAATTTGCACAAACACATTTGATCCAACCACGCAGACTTTACTTTGGCAAAAACAAGACGCTCGGTAAAACCTTGATCTACTGAGAAGCAACCTAGACTAAACTATTTCTATTTCTTCATGTAAAGTCGCCGCCAAAATATGTTGGCAAGATTGGCTGGGTCAGTTAATTATCTCAGATACAAACGTATGTACCTGCATTGTTCTGTAATTATTTTACACTTAATCAATTTAGAATCGCGCCTCGCAATAATCAATTTGGACCGGGAATTGTGTATGAATAATCTTATAGTTTATTTTCTAGTGATTTATCTTTCCTGAAAGATATTTCTATGCAAGCTTATTAAAGTGGATGGCGTAGCGTTTACAATTAGTTTTGACGTGTTCCTCGAAATAAGTATCTATTTTTAACCACATGTTTTATAGAGGAAACTGAAGTTGTTTTTTTATTCAATCAATAAGGTGGGTTGCTGCTATATGTACGTTCACCGGGTTATGCTGAAAAAATGTTCCCAAACGTGTGCCGAAACACCTCTTGAGACAGTAAATAATTATAACGGATTAAAAAAAAAATCATTGGAAAACTGTTCAGATCCTTAAAACAATTCAAGTGAAGTTTTACATATTAATAGTATTAATGAATAAGCAAGTATGATAAAAGGCTATCTTGTTTTAAATCAAATGAATCATATATTTTTATTGTTGCGCTAAGACTTGCGAAAAATTCGCTTTTTTAATCCAGTCTGCATGCTTTTAATTTATTATTATTTCTCAACTGAAGACACTTGATAACCATCCTATTATATTACTAAGAGGGATTCAGTGTGCCACTGTGGTGGGATGTCTAGCCAAAATATTTTATCCTTAGTAATACATCACAGTCTACAGTTTAGTAACAACGTTGAGGAAAGAATTTGAAAATAGTTGGGAACGGAATCCAGAGATTCGTAAATGACGTTTGATTGTGGGTTTCCTCTCTTGCCAAACGAATAATTGTAGACCAATACCAAATCAATCGGCAAACGAAGCATGCCGTAACCATCAATTGTCGTGCTCGGTGATGTTCCTTTGATTTGAATCATTGCAAAGATCCACTAATTGAACTGATTCATACCAGCATGCTCTCACGTATTGAATTAACATATTCAACATTGTTCAATTTGTCCTGGAAGCGTTAGTTAGTCCTGGAAGCATTGAATAACGCTCTAGTTTGCTAACTACTTTAACTTTACTGACAAAATAAAAACTTATTCGGTGATTATATCACGATCAGTTTTAAGTTTTGAACGTTCAAAGCCTGTAGTTAACTTAAAAATATTTAATAAAACAATTATAATTAATGTTTAATAAACTAAAGTGCACAATATAAGCTATGTTATAATCTATTACATTATGTAGTACAGGAACTCTATAATTTGTACTCTGTACACTATACACGATACAGTACTTTACTCACTCTATACCCTGTATTCTATTTTCTATACACAATACTCTAAGGCCAGTTTTCTATGCACTATATTCTTTACCTATACTCCTATATGTTAATCTCCACAAAATATACAGTACGGCATACGCTTTATTTAATGCTCGATGCTAGATGCTCGACGCTCGATGATAAATGATCAATGGTCGGTGGTCGATGTTCAATGCTCGATGGTGGATGCTCAATGCTCGATGGTAGATGCGCAATGCTCGGTGGTAGATGCTTAATGCTCGATGGTAGATGCTCAATGCTCAATAGTAGATGCTCAATGCCCGGTTGTAGATGCTTAATGCTCGATGGTAGATGCTCAATGCCCGGTGGTAGATGCTTAATGCTCGATGGTAGATGCTCAATGCCCGGTGGTAGATGCTTAATGCTCGATGGTAGATGCTCAATGCCCGGTGGTAGATGCTTAATGCTCGATGGTAGATGCTTAATGCTCGATGGTAGATGCTTAATGCCCGGTAGTAGATGCTTAATGCTCGATGGTAGATGCTCAATGCTCGATGGTAGATGCTCAATGCTCGATGGTAGATGCTCAATGCTCAATGGTGATGCTCAATACCGATGGTCGGGCTCGAGGCGTGTCTCGCGGGTCACGATACAATCACCATCTCCTTGTCACGATTGCCAAAGCTCTCTCCGACATTTTTGTGATAATATTCTCCAATCTTTGCCGATCTTCTGATTGGACGGCTTGTTGCCACATAACTACAAATACGATTGCTAAATAATAAACTAAACACAATTAACAATTGTATAATGGTATGCACTTATATGTATTGTTTAAAGTGATCTTTAGTTACATAAAGCAATTTTTGTATAACTATTTCTTATATGTAGAAAAGGTTAAGTGTCTGGTATTTAGGAGAAATACAAAGATTCCTTATAAGTTAAATTTGAATCTTAGTCTAGTATTATTAGTATTGGCAAGTTTTTAAACTAAATGAACACTCAATATTGCTTATTTATAACAACCCACCCCGAAATTTGTCAAAGTTGGAAAAGATTGAAATGTCCATGTACTTCACACATAGATGACCATTACATGCTAAATGTTTGTTGTTTTCTAGGATCAGTTCTGTCGGACCAGCACTCTCCTCAGCGGCGCCTCGCCTACCAGCTGCCGTCCTCGTCCCTAGGCTACCCTGACCTCAGCGAGCCTCGGCGACTGGACGAGGACACCCCAGTGGACACTCATGAGTTTGACAAGTACCTCAAGTACCAGCCTGACCTAGACCACGTACCCACCTCCACTCCGCACCAGCTGGACTCTAACCACAACTACCAGCAGCAGGTACAGCAGGTATACTTCTTATTTTTGTTTCTTTGTTTCCTACTTGTTTGTTACTTTCGTTTATTGTTGGTATTAATCAACATTATAACTTTTCGAATTTTTTTAGCTTTTTCTTTGCTGAACATTATGCATTTTGTTGTTTTATGCATTTTACCCACTTTTGCATTTTTAAATAATTTGCTGTTGTTATAATGTAACTTAAAATGTTATTTTTTTTCTGAGTAACTATCGTACATTTATTAGGTACAGTGCCCAAAAGTGTATCACTGGGAATTTCTATAGGTTTTCCATATTTATTTGTTTTTAAAATTTTATTTGCATTTTTCTTTCGTGTTTACTTTTACGTATTATACGTTATTCAGTATTACCATTTTGTTAATATGCATAGAGTTTGTATTACTTAAAAAAAATTTGTTTGAAATTCTTATTAGCTTTAAGGTAATATCTAAACCGTATGATTGGCGATTTCAGCTGCAGCAGTACGGCTACTACCCCTCAGTGCTGGACCACACGGCTAGCTACTCCGGTATCAAGACGGAGTTGCCCTACCTCCTGGAGGACCACTACGACCCCCTGCCTGCCGCGGCTCCAGCGCCGCCTTCCCACAAGACAGACGAAGACTTCAGTGTCATCCTCGCCGACGTGCGCAAGACCTGCTACAGCAGCTGAGGTCCGCACTTCCTAGTTATCGTGAAGTCGATATATTTTACGTCATAGTAACGTGCTAGGCTCTGGGCCTTGCGAAGGGGTTTCTCTGGCCCTCCATCTAGGGCCGCTCTGTAAAATCCCGAATCAATTGATGCTAGAGGTAACGCTGATTTAGTTATGTGTTTACAACAAGTATATTTTTATTAAAGCTCATGTTTGAACTGCTGTGTGTCTTAGGTCTATCGAAGTCCATCCAAATTTAGGGAAGTAGTTTGACGATTCAGAACGATTTTCAATCTACTGTAACTGACTCGAATGAATAAATAATTTCTGATAAAAAGTTAAATTCTCAAAAATCTATTTGTAAGCAGAAATTTTGAATGATTACTTCTATTGTTGTAGAATTACGTCTATGCTACAACTTCAAATAATCGTTCTTTAGCTTGGTTAAACAATCAGTTACTGTCAGTGTTGCCTTTACCGATTGTTATTTTTCATGTTAAATGGTCAAACGATTTGCTGATACCAATAGTCTTATGGCCTAAAATGTAGGTAATTAGGTTTACGGAGTCTCCTACGTAGAACCAAAGATTAGCTTGTGCAAGGAACGAGCACTCGACCTGTAATTTCGTATGTCATGGATGATAGATTTGTTTGTGAATGAGATGTATAATCACTTCCTAGAAATATCTTTCTTTTACTTAATCAACAAATTTATATCTTTTAGTTAGTACGTTCTATTTATTCTTTTCAGGCCGTGTTGTGAGATTCTGTCTAAAGTATCGTGTTTATTTGTATACCATTATTATTTATCTTCAAAGGTTTAATTTTATCAAACATTAAGTCACGTTTATTGAATTTGGACTTCATATAGGTTTACAGCAATAACTCCCAATGCAACTTGAAAAATATATCGACTTCATTTAAAATTTAAGTGTAATTTGGGTTTTGTGAACAATTTAGGATTTTCCTCACATCACTGATCTCAATTTATTTTGTTCTTTGTCCTTCCTGATTTTATTGTCAAAGACCTTAGGTTAACTCCAATGTCTTTTGACGACCTGGAAAATTTCCCCTAACATGATTACCGTACTTAACTATTACTGTTCATTTCATGCTTATGAAGTCATGTATGTATTAATTTGTATAACTATTACGTTGTTTATTGATAATTATTTTAAATACACTACCTGTAAATGTTTTTTTTGTCTTTCACCTTCATTATTTTATATTGAAAATTTAAATTAATTTAGTTAAAAAATGTACACACAAATTTCAAAACTAAGTACTTATTACATTACCTGAATTTGCCACTGCTGTTAAAAACTTATTTAAATGGTTTGAGTATTAACGCTTTTAAATCTTTAGATTTCCATTTCGTAGGATGCTGTTGTTATTTTAATTGTACTTAAAAACTGATTATAGTATGGTATTTTTATACAAGCATTTTTAACTTAAATAAATCATAATGAGCTTGTAGCTGATGATATCAACGGAGTGCCTTTTACAGCATATTCACAATTTTACATTTAAAATACGTAGTACCTTTTTTCAAACAAATTTAAAGAAACAGTGCCTTATTTTTTGCTATTGCTCTTAACAATATTAAAATAATATTTCATATTGTGATAACCCAACGTTTGGAACACTATTTAGTGTGTAAAGTATTTAATACAAATTATAAAGAACGCAAAGCAATAAAAGACGCAGTACTTGGCCACAGTACTCATTGTAGCAAAAGACTAACTGCATTCCTCTCCTTCGTTTGTTGTATATATGTTTGTACCAAGTTTCTCGATGTAGTATACGAGTTTTGTACCAAGTGCCTTCGTCTCTTTCCACAAGACTGATCGTTTCCTTAGGCTGTTTTATTTATATTTTCACGCTCATTGTAAATTTTACACTCTAAAATATTCATAAAACATTTTTCTTTTTAATAGTTTAAAACTACACTGTAAACATGTATGGTTGTACCTCCCAAACTAACTGACAAAATTTGTATTTTTCTATTATAAAGTATGAAACAGCAAGTACCTGTAAGAGGTATATAATAACTAGTGATATCTTACTTTCTTGCCAAAAACACAGTAGATATTTTCAAATTGCATGTGTTTTGAGCAGTCTGAATTTTATCGAGGTTCCTTTTTTTAATGTAACACTTTTGAGCCTAGTATTTTATTTTGTGTGTGACTTACTAAATTTAAGACAAGTTTGCTGTAATCCTCGTAATTATACAATGAGTTTTCTGTTGAACATTTTACAGTAATACAGGGTCGATGATTTTCTTGTGCTCAAACTATGTCTTTAAAATGTTGTATATATTCCTACTGAATATTTAAATAGATTTAAGGGTAATTTTGTAATGACGGTTCATTGTACAATCGTACTCGACAATTATTATATTGTGTACATAATTTTATTTGTAAATACAAATTTTTATGTTGAAATATAATAATTTTAATAGTTACTGTATTTTTGTTGCCTGAATTACCTAATATTCCTTTTACCTTTATTCGGAAGATATATTTACCACTTGACAATATTTTTCTTCACTAATAGTTTATATTCAAAATCATACAACTGATATAACTCACGTTTTGTTATACTACTTACAATGAAAATTATTGAATTTTGTTTAAAAAAGCTAACAATATTCTTTGGCTTGGACATGACTGGAAGTAAAAACTGGTTATGAAAACAACCGATATTGAAGTTTTAATTTTTATCATTATCAAACAGCAGAATATTAAAAAACAGCAAATTATGTTACAATTAAACCCTTATCTGCCATGAGAATTAATTTTTAATTTGTTTTATATTTTAAAAATACTATAAAATTGTTACAAAGAAGAACTTTCCACATCAGATTAAACTATCTTAAGTCCTTTCAATGAATTACTTCAGTTAAATCCAGTCTTATCTGTTAAGTAAAGTGCTGAGAGTGTAAGAAATTGTTTTGGCTTCTCTGAAACCCCAAGTGTGTCAGAAGACTTGCTCGGCCGCTCAAGCGAGTGAGGCTACATCACAAATTACTCTTTGTTGAATCTTCTCTTGTAAGTATTTATCCGATTTTGGATTTTAACACTTCGGGTGTCAAAAAGATCGTATTTTGTTAAATTTTAACATAGCAGTTTTAAAATATTTTAAGACTCGAGAGCATGAGTTGTCTAAGATTTAAGGAATAGTCCTGCTACCTATCCAGGTAGGCCAGGTGTTCTTCGTCGCTGAGCCGTACATTATACTATGAAGTGTATGTTCAGTAGGTTAATATTACTTCTCTGTGAGTAAGCCACCAATTTGTTGCTCGAAACCTGGGTCGAAATATCGTCTTGTAGGAACGGTCAAAAGATTATTATCTCATCTTCCCTTAAAAATAGGAACGTGGTTAATTTGTGTCTTTCCACCCCTACCAATTAATTGGGTAAGAAATTCATCATGTGTGTACGAATGAACATCCAACATAGAGGAACAACTAGTGCAATTTACACATCTTGTATTCTATCACAACTATATAGCTTTTCTTGTAATAGCTGGATGCAAGTCCCATTGCTGAGCAACGGCGTAACCTTTATCGTTCTCATAAAGATACTGCAGTCTAATTGCCGATACTTTTATGGAGCTATTAGCAATAAAATCAACGCGGGCTGGTCGTCTTGTTTTCTCAATGCCATGTAGTTTCTCGTTAAAAGAGGTTCAATAACGCATATTCAAGAGGTTGTATACTAATTCTACTGAATCCTTAATTTTCCCACTAATCGGTTTGCTTAAGTGCAGTAGTATCAATGTTTCATTCATTCGTTCATATGGATCGATCATCTTTGTAGATCAGCTAAAGACAATTTAAGCAACGATTGATATTACTCTCTGTTTCCGATTGATTGCGGCCATGACTTTACTTTATTTACATTTTACCAACTATACCTAATAAAATACTTCTCCGGTCAAAGTATAGAGAGCAAATTGTAAATCTTCTATATAAATAAAATTAGAGTTTTGTCTGTACTTTGCTCAGAATTATATACTTTTAGGTTATTTTTACGTTTTATACATTAAAGAAGCAGAAACGAGTCTTATCTCTATTTCTGTCTGTCTGTCTGTCTTTCCCTTTGTCTGTAACACTCAAGATGGCATTTTACGCAATCTTCTCCGTGAAAACCAGAGTACCTATCAAGATCCAAGTCATTTTAATGTATTCACTGGATTGGCGAGAGTGTCTTTAGTGATTTAAATATAGCCTCACTACTTTGTAAATAAAATTACGGACGTTCAAAAATGCAGTTTTGTGCGATTTTTGTCAAATTTTCGTTCAATTTTTATCGTCTATGAAATAACGAACAGCTGTTCGGATCAAGATTATTTTTTCTAGCTGTCAATGATATGTTTACAAATGTTGTTTACAAATACCGCAACCATTTCGAATCACGTTTTGAAAGCAAATCCCAACCAAGTGAGATTAAAAACGTTTTTCTTACATAACGGATTTAATTAATCGCAAGTGCAATAATATAGTCTAATAGTGTAACCGTAAATGAAATTAAATAACTAGACATCGTCCAAATCGGAACCATAAATTCGTTGAGTATAAAATGTTTCTTGAGTTTTGACAACCAGAAAGAAGACCTTGAATCAGTGTTAGTGTTGTATAGGGCTGGACACTGAAATGATCGTCGCCAATAGCTTACAAAAAAGGTTTCCACTCATTGACGGCGCTTCAATGGCGGTTGTGTAAAGTGTAAAGTAAAAAATCACAACTGCAGTGGGTGATTGTAACAGAGGTTTAACAGAGGAAGTGCTAAACTCGCTTTTCCAATGTGTCACTTTCTGTTTCTACTCACCGTGTGATGCAATCGCTGGACCATACAGTCAATAGGCCCATAGCTCATATCTTGGGTACGTAAGCCTACATATTTATTCATAACAACCTTTTTGACGACGATCCTTGATACCGGTACTTTTCCATAGAATACATGGCCTACCTACTTAAGAAATATAATTACAAATGACCAAAACCCCAACATTGTTTACGCCTTTATATTGTTTATGTATCAATAGTTCGTGGCCTTTTTTGGATTGTTGTGTGTATGTCTGTTGGTAACGCATTAATGTCCCTATTTCTCAGTGTTTCACGGAATGGACAGGAGCACCTTTGATACTGAAAATGTCAACCGGAATAAAGTGTTAAATGGTGAGGTTGAGGTAGTACTTTAAATACGTTTAAGTTAACCGATGTGGAAAGTAACTTTCAATTATAGGCCTACTTTAGAGCTACGCTTCATGGATCTATAAAACATTTTTTAGTTAAATCATTGGACATATGGACCATAACGATCCGGGTGACATTTAATTGCGAAGCATTTATTTTGGCTTGAACTGTCAGATACTGTATTTGCGAAGGTTTATATATAATAGTTTTGCCAGCATATCTGCAAATATGCAAACTAACTGCTGTTCTTAATCTTAATATAAGAATGTTTCAACTGACTACTATAAGATCCCCGTGCGTAGAACGGGCACACAGCTAGTTCTTTCCTAAAATCGGAAAGACAAATTAGGTAAACCAATGCACTATAGCGTTACCCACATGAAACCAATACCAAAAAGCTTCAACCTCTACAATAATATAAAAGTGTAAACAGTAGTATTCACTACCACTGCATATGAACTCAGAATAGCGCATTAAATAGTAGGCCTATACAACTAAAATACCTTTGCTTATTAATCGTCATCAGATCACTTTAAAGCCATTACACTAAATTTAATTTTAATTTTACACTAAATTTGTTCTACTAACATCTGAAGGGTATTGAAACGCGGTGTATCTAAAAGCAAGAACTTATTTCAGCCAGGATTTCAAACACTATTTATCGTAGTTTGAATAAAAATATCAACTGAGGCATCAACGTACTTTTTGAATGCAGGGTGAATGAATAATCGTAGATTAAACGTTAGATTCATCATTGTTATGGATCAGCTCAAGAAATGTTTAATTCCAGTCCCGAACGGTTCATGTGGTGTGTGTTTTTGTTGACAATTAATTTGTATCGTGATTTTCAGTCATTTCAAAACTATTTTAACAAAATAAAACGTATAATTATAAACAATACCCTCTGGTTTTATGACCAAACACTAAACAGTAAAGCACATATCGCAAAACTAACTAAAAAAAAAGAATAGAAATCCGTCGATGCTAGCGTCTAATGTCACCAACATGCATAGAAAACCAACGTACATAAAAACAAGCTTTAGATATTACAATGGGCTAGTAGTCTACCAAGGTTAGTTCTCTATAATGGTAGAATATAGGCTAATTTATAGTATTTGTAGCTTTGATACACAGCTGATATACAGATATACAGCTGATTTGTGGCTATCAGCTGTTTCTATCCAGACAGAAGATCAAGGATAGCTCGGTCCAGTTTTGAACAATTAACCAACTGACTTGTCTCATCATCAATCCGGGTTTTTGATCACTCAGTCAGCTTATTATGTTTGTCGTTATTCCACATACAACACTCTAGGGTCAGCATATCTCACCACACCCCGTCCTGCCTCGTGTTCGTGACGCTCTCAGAAGGAATCTGACCCTGGCAGTACAACAGTGTCATCACATCTGCCATAAACTCGCAGCACGCCGCCGATAATTACCGCTCACTTTGTTACAACATTCAATTACACCATTTTATGAAAGAAAATTGCACTATTTTATGAGGTACACTCACTGGACGCTTCAAGTAGTCAAATTGGCGAGACAGTCTGTACTCTGTACTGTGTACCACAGTGTTCCGTGGGTTGTACTAGGTATGTGAACTATCGAGCAACACAAAAGGGTCTGGATTGTAAAGGAATATTTCCAAATTAGTTTTAAGATAGTCTAATTGTAAATGACCAAATTTAAAATAGAGGGCTTCATTTTGCAAGAGTCTTAAAAACTTGACCCAAATGGTACCAGTCATTGGGCTTCTGCTAAGAGACAGCTGATCTTAGTAGTATCAGCATTGACTAGTAAACTTCCCATCCAATGTAAGATTTGATGGAAAAAACGTAGTGTAGTCTGTTGAGATGGTCTACCAACTAATAACAATATGCTGTGTCAAGTGATAAATCAATCAGCTGTTGGCATTGATTTTAATTAATACAGTACTAGGACCCAGACCCATAGCAGCAATCACGATTACTAGGGTCTTTTCTAGTATTCGTGGCAGCAATTGCTGCCCTTCACCTTCGTTGTATTTTGGCCTTATCCCTCCCCTATGCTGTGTACCATTCCCAAATACTCTCCTTCGTAGTCACGGTCTTCCCCTAAAAACCTCTCCATTACCATTGTAACCTAAAACACCTAGAACACTAAAATCAATAAACAAACAAATACAGTACGCAATGTTTACATCATATCTTCAAAACAGCTTATAGCAACACAGTAAGTCCTTCCATTAGAAAATTACTGAGTCATTGACGGCCTGTGGGGCAGAGCAGGGGTAACTTTGAAACTTCTGATATTTCCCCACCGTCCTTGGACCTTAAGCTTTGAAATAAATCCTCAACAGCCATGCATGCTACCTTCTTTCTAGCTCGAGATATTTAGTGGGGAAAGATTCGCTCACGGATTTAAATTTATAGATAGAATATTTAACCCAATACCCTAGTACCCTCTAGTGAGTTGGCCCTGAACTTCATATATTTTCTTGGTTTCCAATTTATTTACATTAGATGGAAAGTCAGTAAAAAAGCTACGTAAGGAATTTTAAGAGTATGCAAAATCCGACATTAATTTATTTATTTTAATTTTTTTGTTTCGTTAAAATAAGTTATAGTTGCGTCTCGATCTCATATTAGCGATAAGTGTTCTGAGAAGAAATCAAGAACATAAGAAAACGACATCTTGGGCTAATTTTCTACCCAAAATTCAAACGCAATTGTCTTCAAATTATGGAACTTACAATAAAATTGATTAAATGCAATCTCGGACATTTTTTTACAAAATTTGTTTTAGTTGTTTTAGTAGTTGGAACCGTGTTTATAGGTCTGGAAATATTAGTTATTATACAATGAAATATTAGCGAAGAAGAAATTAAATGAAGTGAACAAGTGAAAAATTAGAACACTATAAAAAAAATAGTGCGTTTAAACCAACAAAGTATGTTTTGTCATAATCCAAGTCGATGCCGTCAAAGCAACCATTTTTTTTAGCTTAATTATTGGTTTTTGTGGTTAACCAAAGAACTTATTCATCTACCATATTAAATAAAAAAAGGGTAAATAAATAAAGGTTTTATCAGATATTTGACCAATTATATAAGTAGACATCCAAATCTCATGTCAATGCTGTATCCAGTTCTAGAATAAAAATGAATGAACTGTATATAATTTGGCCACCAACGTATTATGCTGATGTTAACTGATTCTGTCAGATGCACCAACTTAATAACATGGCAATTTTGAAAGAGCAGCTTTCTCTAGACGATAGCATCTTTTTTAGGAGAAAATAATTCAACTATGTTACTTAAATAAAAATGTTCCCATGGTTGCTTATGTTAGATACGCTATCTACTAAATCATCTAAAGGCCTATGCTTGGACTTAAGTCACAACGTTTGAACTGCAGCAAGTACATACAATATCCGCAATACTCGCTACACGGCGACGGTCGTGTGGGCTGAGGGGGTGGGAACGCTCGGACACGCCTTGGGGGTGGCATTGGTCACGCAAAGACTATCATTACGACCTAACTAACCTCTTAACACCGGGTTCTCAGCGCTGGGTGGTACGCCACCACCCATATTGAGATGTCCCGCCACCTAGGGTTGAACCCTACAATTTACAATTCCAATCGTATATTTTTGATTATTGCTAGGTAGAGTTGTGTACGGTATCGAGTTTTTAGGGGTGCCTTCATTATATTGGAATTCTCGTTCTAAGTTTATGCACCTTTACTCTTTTTATGACTAGATTACTTGCGTAGTTATTCCACCATTAGACTAAAGCTCAATATAGTTGGATGTGTGATGTGTGAGCATCGTCAGCCGGTATTTGTGAAGTTCTTCAGCTGGTGGCGTCGCCAGATAGCTTAACCAAGGACTACCAGGGAGTATGTTTTATCTATGGCTTAACACAATACACACAAACACACACACAAATTCTATGCTCGACATGTCTGTACATCGTTTACTCGACAAGGTGCGACGCGTTCGTTAATGTGTCAACAGAACTGATTATTTATCAATTGTAAATGTCGTTATCCTTAACGTAACTGTAGACTATTTTAACTGAATTAAAATATCTGTTAGTAAATTATTCTTTTCCTCTGGTATTATAACAGAGAGTTTAACATCGTAAAATCTACTCTAAAAGAAGATATAACCATTTTAGTCAAGCTTACTCAAACTTCATCAAAATAAAAAAAACAAATAAATACAGTACACTGCTTCAAATTGGATAATAGAAAGATAAGTTTGGTTGTACTATTAAAAATATATAGTTTTACTGATCAAATCAACGTTTTCTTTATCAAATTCTCACGTTCCACCCTCTGTTACAGATGTTTGGCCACGGACAGATATGTGGAGCGAGTTGTTCTCCGATGATGTTATCGATGAACCGATTTTAATTGAGAGATATATTGCTGGCCTTTCTATGAGATCGCATCTAACGAAAGTAGGCTTGACCCAAACTCGTTTTCTGACTCACGAGTTTTTATAATTGCAGACCCCCTTGATGATCATGACGTTGCCAACTTTCTACCTCCTATTGCTGTTTTTAGATCAAATTCCATATAATAATGAGCTAAATGAATTTAGGATGTTTTATTTATACCATTTTAAAACTTTTTCTAAAACGAACATTTAACGAATGCATTTGCATGCTGGTGGCTTCTAGATTGTTGTATGGCTAAAATTACTTTACCAGGTCAGTGTAAAAGTATACTTTTTTATACTGAAGTAGACATACCGTTTATATTTGTATGAGCCAGCAGTTGTCAATTTTTATCTTAATTGAATGAGTCTCTCTTAAAGGGTGTGAATGTCAATATTCATTTATTCTCTTAGTTTGTGTTACTATGATGTTTGAAGTGGCATTAAAGATTCTATAATTGTCCTTTCAGTTTGTCTTGATTGAACAGTTAGCGCATTTGACTGTAATCAGTAATTCACATTTTCGAACTCTTTCGGTGGCTTAATTTCACTTTATTAAACCTTATTACTAAACTGCCAACAGATTTATTTAGAATTCGGGATGGGATGTCAAGTAGTGCGTTGTTATCTCATAGAGGTTACTGATTGATTGATAATTACCTTTGTATCTGCGTTTTTTCATTGAATGCGACTTCTTCAAAGAAAAGATAGAACATACTAAAGAAACTGCTTCGATCCCAACCACAACTAGCTTAGCTGATTCCTAGTAATAACAAGTTCTGCAAGATAAAAACACATTTGGTAGAAAGGAGGTTTTTAAAGAGGGAGTTTAGGACTTTGAAGAACGTTTCATAAGGTTTGCCAACAAACACCCCCAATTTTGTCAAAAACACCACATTTTGCCATCAAACATCTTCAATCCTAGTTTCAACACTACGCCGGTACAGCACATCGATGTACTTTGATCGTACAGCATAGCTGACTCCAAAACAACGCAATCTTTATCGGAAGAATCTAACCGTGGATAATATTTATCCGTTGTAGTGACACGGCGCAGTTTATGTGTCGAGGTCCGCCATTAGACCATTAGAGTCAGAGTGGAGAGCATAACATAATTAATACATTAGCGGCAAGGGGGCGGCCAAGACTTGATAGCCGTGATATACAGGCGCTCGTGGCACTGCGGAACCTTTATACCAGCCGCCGCCGCCGCCGCAGAACACCGCTGCCACCTCTGGTGAGAGTCTTCTCTGATATTCGGGTGGCGGAAGTTAAATGAGAATGGACCATTATTATCAGTGCTCGACGTATCTCCAGCAATACTTGGTCAATGTGTGCAAGATGGAGCCCTAGCAACTCTTTGACGAATTGGGGTTCTGTGTGTACGCCAGTGGCATTCGTATTCAAGAATCTAAAATTCTTTAAGGAAAAAGTTTATCATGTACATTATTGGCGTGGAATGGCGCCGTAAACAGTATCAGATACTATCAGATCAGCCATTTGGTTGAGCGATGCTTTCTTTATTCCGTTACAGCATTACAGCCATAGCTTCATTCTGTTCATTCTAGACGCTAATCTTTCGTTTTGTGAACAGATTTGTTTTTGGATTGAATATTGAACATTTAATATTCGCATAAATAGTTTAATTTTGTTTCCAGTTCAGCTTTGCTAAAAAATTTATCTATGCGACATAAATCAGTCATTGACAGAAAGCAGCACCACTCTGTGGCTCTTTTATTTCATTATTCATTCATATATTTATTTTTATTCTTAATCATTGTACAGCGTAGGGGTTGGAATTCTACGATGCTTAGTCAAAAGCATTGCATTGAAAACCGTTAAAAACCGTTTGGGTTTACTTTCTTTACTTACATTTTAAAGCCAAGAAAGGTATCCTCATGAATAAGAGGGTGTTAGCGTACTGGTCAGTAGCATGGTAGTTACCGTATCAGGATGGGTGAAAGAAAAATCACTGGATCCCATGAATGTCCCCAAATTACGCAACTTTCCCTTCAAAGCATTTGTGATCCCTAAACACCGAAAAAGCCCAGTCAAACTCTGTATGCTACAGAATGTCCCTCTTATTCAGTTATTCATCCTATATCCACTCGGGTTCCACCAGGCCCAGACCCGGGCAGCAGCTGGTCGCACGGCTTAGATGATACATTATCAATGCAAGATTGGAACACTGCATCAGCCGTCGCGGTCTTTTTGCATGTCTAAATACGCGGGCCGCCCGACGGTCGCACTCGTCTCGGTATTTATTGCAGAAATCGACCCGATGCGAAGATAGTGTCCGCGACATTTTAGCCGAAGGGACAGTTTTCGCGAACTTAAGTGGCCACGTAACGACGGCTACAGAAGCCAAAGCCTGCCGCTGACAACATGATATCGAGGTCGTAAAGTAGCTAGGGCCGCGGACACGGCCGCTTGATAATGGCATGCGCGCGCCGGGCTCTGCGCAGCCTGGCCTGCGTACTGGGTTTATCATGCGTTGCTCGCCTCCGCGACATAAAACTGCCTTTAATGCCGCTGCCGCGATAGTGCAAGTCTAACCTTATGGGGAGCGCTCTTTGCTGCCTGCGTATGCATTATGGGTAATGGGACATTGGTTTGCTCCGCATTTTGAACTGTAGCCTGTAAAGTAGGCCATGTATTCTAGGTAAAAGTACCGGTATCAAGGATCGTCGTCAAAATTTGGTTATGAATAATTGTTTAGGCCTACGAACCCAAAATATGGGCAATTGGTCTAGGTGGCTGTATGGTCCAGCGATTGTGAGAAGACACATTGGAAAAGCGAGTTGAGCATAATCCGTAAACCTCTGTTACAATCACCCACTGCAGTTGTCACTTTACACAACCACCATTGAAGTGCCGTCAATGAGTTGAAACCTATTTTGTCAGCTATTGGTAACGCTTATTTAAAAAAATGTAAATTTCCCAGCCATATACAACACTGATTCAAGGTCTTTTTCCTGGTTATCAAAATTCAAGAACAATTTTATACACAAAGAATCTCTATTTTCATTTACGGTTACCCTACGCACATTTTTGCACTTGCGATTAATTAAATCCGTTATGTAAGGAAAAACGTTTTTAATCTTCTTTGGTTTGGATTTGCTTTCAAATCGTGATCGAAAATGGTTGTGGTATTTGTAAACAACATTCAATGTAAACATATCAGTGACAGCTAGAAAAAGAATCTTGATCCGAACAGCTGTTCGTTATTTCAAAGATGATTATATTGTGATAAACATTGGGAGAAAAATCGCACAAAATTGGGATTTTTAAACGTCCATAATTTTATTTACAAACTAGTGAGGCAATATTTTAATAGCTAAAGACACTCTCGCCAATTCATGAATACATTAAATTGATTTGGATCTTGATAGGTACTCTCGTTTTTCAAGAGAAGGCCGCGTAAAATAGCTCTTGGGCCATAGACAGACAGACAGAATTTGAGATGAGACTTGTTTCGGCTTCTTTAATGTATAAAACGTAAATATAACCTAAAAATGTTTGATTCTGAGCAATGTATAGACAAAACTCTAATTTTATTTCTAAAAAATAAAGAAGATAGACAATACACATAATATGGAGTTACTGAATTAGTCTAAAAGAAGTATTAGCAATGTTATTTTCTGATTTTAAAATAGATTTTCTTCTGCGTCATGTTTTGCAATATAACGTTCCATTACGAAATAACTGCAAAATCGTAATATCACATTAACACAATGATTTCTTGTTGAATTATCTTATATATATAGTCTATCTATGTGCGGGTTGGTGTCTGCCTTTTTGACCACTTTTGCCTATATTTTATCATATTATTCGAGACATATCATCATAGGTTCATGAGATTATTGTCATACATGTTTTCAATCATTAGAAAAATGATCTATTGTGTAATAAAATACAAAACATTACAAGTGCAGAAGGGCATGTTGCCCTTATGAGCCGTGTATATATTTTGTTAAATTAATAGTGGTTTACAGTAACTTAACTGGATTAAATTTTTAATAACTTTTATGTAGAAACAAAATGTGCATGATTTATAAAAGTCATTAAGGATGCGAAATTGCATTTACTGCAGAGTTTTCAGAGAGGTTCCTTCGGCGTTTTCATTCAGCTTATGAAATCATAATATAGAAATGTATACGAGCTTGAACTCATTGAGAGCCTTTGAATGTTATTGCATGTTTACTAGCGCTACTCAGCAACAAAAACCATTTAATTTATCTCTAAAAAATATTCTCAAAGTGCACCGAGCAGCAGCTTAAAAAAATACTATGAATTGTATCCAGATAGTTACATTAAAATATCTTCTAATTCGATTAGGCCAGAGCCATTTTAATGCATTTGGATTGTGACATTTATAATTCGGCTTATATTTCTAACACATTATTCGTTTGCAAAAGAAGTCCATTGTGATCTTATCTTGTCTAATAACATCCAAACACAGAAACCTTGCCTAAAATAGTACCTATCTTGGCAGAAGATGATTTGCAGTGGCCTATTACGGACCGTGGTCCACTTGCTCGTGAGATTTTTTTAATTACAATACACTTCGACTGTAAAAAAATAACACAAAGAGTAATTAAACCGTTTAACACCTACTGTCATGACAGAAAGATCATGTTCCCTTTAAAATGGATCTCATCATCCTTTATAAGATACGTTAATTAACAACGATGCATGTAAACGTCACTATTTACGTACCAGCTACATAGATAAAACCATAGATAACATAGTCCCTTAAAAACATACTCCCTTAGTAGATTTATCATCCTTATGGAACAGCTGAAGCCAATTTTAATGTTAGTTCCGTCCGGTGCACTGTAGAGGGCGTGCTTTGTTTACAATTTGTTTCTTGTCATTTCAGTTATTTAAAACTTCGTTTGATAAAAATATCTGATCATAAACAATAACTTGTCCCCTAGATATATAACCAAACAGTAAACTACAAATCATTAAATTAACCTTAAAATAATAGAAACAAAATTTCGTCGACACTACTGATCAGTGCCACCGGACATGAACTAGACACGAAAACGAGCTTCAACATTTATGGGATGTTAAGTCTACTTGTGTTGGTTAGTCTATGGTTATATTGACCTGAGTTACTCTGTAAAAACAGTTTTTTGTACTGAGAGACGCTGGAAAATAAAGGCATTTTTATTTATTTATTTATTTTTAACTGAATATGAATTAAGGGTGTGTGTAGGATGAAGTGATACGATATGTGTAGCTTTGTTTATTTGTTAAGACCAGTTTAGTCAGGACCATTTATTTAGTCCAATGACCAAGGACAGCTAGTATGTACAATAAAAAAATTGATTTACTAAAAAAACTATCATCATGCTAGCATGCCTTTAACGATTGTAAATCTTTGTACCAACTCCCTAAAATATCATAATTTTGAATTTGATTGTAATGTTAAATTTAATATTATGCGAAATATTAATTACGTTGATAATTTAGGTTATAATAACATAGCAAACTTTAAAAAGTGCGTGCAATACCGACTGTATTATGAATAATATGTTAGTGCACATGAAGATTTCTCTACTCTACTACCTCTGTACTATGGTAACTCCTACTTAAAAATGTATATGTTATACAAGTTACAATTTCAGTTGTTTAAAGCATAGTTGCATAAATGCGAGAAGGCAATTCAATAAAAAAGGGTATTTTATAACCTTGAAACAAGTTCTTATATAGGTTTGTACTGTACATGTAAAAATGTAATACATTGTTATAATACCCTCGCTACAGCAAACCTGCAGACTAAGCGAATGTCTATGCCTGACTGGCTTTTCATTAAGATATTTCCTTAAAGTTTTAAGATATATTCCAGTGCACTATTAAAAAAAAATGTTTAAACAAAGAATGTAGAGTAGCATGCAAACAAACATATCTACTCTTAATAAGATTAACGGATGGATTTTGATCAAATTTGAAAATGTATTTATTTCATCCAATACTATTAATTGGTAAAAAACACGTTTTACCTTTCTCGAAAAGCAAACCTTTTACCTTCCAGCAAACCTAAGTAATCGTTGATTGTAATGTTTTTAAATTGGGGAATAAAATAATATGACTTGTTATGGAAATATGTAAGTAAAAATTTAATCAGACGATTCGAAATTCTCTTAGTCTGAAGGTTTGTCGCATCGGGGGCATTTTACAAACCCTCCGAATATAAATTAATTAGATCATTCTTATTCAGTCATTTATCTGTTATCACAATAATAATGTTCAGTTGGCATAGCCTTCAATGAAATCTTACTTTCTTTTCATAAAAAATTCTAAGATGAATGTTTAGTTACATTCTTGCATTAACATTTTGCGCAATTTGACTCAATCGTCAAATTAAATCTGCAATAGAAATTGGTACATGTCAATACCATGGCTAAACGTTAACTTTAAGGTCAGACCGTTTTTCTATAACCTACTAGTTGTACCCGCGGGCTTTGCCCCGTTTAACTTCTTAATTTTCAAGATGAGCTCGTTCGCATGGCTCAATCACGTCCTGGTTGAAGTTCGTTCGCTACGCTCACTCACCTTTAGGTTAGGAGCTCGTTCGCTGCGCTCACTTGCCTTCAGGTTAGCTCGTTCGATACGCTAACTCGCCTCCAGGTTGAAGTTCGTTCGCTACGCTCACTCACCTTTTGATTGCAAATTATCTGTTGTCATAAATTTAAAAAAAATAATAATGCTGCACCCTGTTGGTAATCCTTGTAACCTTAATGCTATTGAACATTATAGAACAGAACCAACTTGTTTAATTGAAACAGCTGTTAAGATTCATTAATTCCTTTTATCTATCATTTCAGCCTCTGGATTGCTTATATCTATATCTATACTATTATATAAAAATCCAATGGTGTCTGTCTGTATGTGTGTTACTAATAGGTGCAAAAACTACTGAACAAACTGGGGTAAAATTTTACAAAAATATAGTTAGCATACCAAGGACCATTATAGGACTATTCACATTTCAATACTGATCGTAAGCTTTGCCCTTTGGCTTTAAAAGTTGTGAGGTGAAGATTTTAAAAGTAAATATTGATTGGTCTCCATGGCTGCGATGAGAACACTAATAATGTTTGTTTACATTTGCTTTGACATTTAAATGTAAACAAGAAGAACTGCTAAACTGCATATTTCACAATTTCAGACAGCTGATACAGAAGAAATTAAATATAATATTTTCCATAACTATGAGGTAGGTTTATTTTAATCTAACCTTTTATCATGGATTATTTATTCTAAAACTATGTCAATGATTATAGAAAAAAAGATTCTATAACCGTTGCTGTATCGACTCCGGCTCTGCTTTGGATTTTTTAAAGCGTCTAAGTTATATAAAATAATGTTATTAATATGATTTCATGGAAACAGTATGAAAATTACAATGTATAGATGTTTTATATGAATTTGGAGGCTACTTTAAATAAATGCGTGTTAGATTAACTTTACATAACTTGCACATCACATTGTTTTTTATATGTATATTTAGGTAAATTAAGTTATTGTGTTTTGCTAAATCTATGCTTTAATTTAACTAAAGACTATCATCAATAACTAAATTGTACGTCGTTGATTTTTGTTTTCTAAAATCTGTTGTATATGTGTAACTATATTTAATTATAAAATGGTAATACAAAATACTCTTATTTTATCTTAACATAGTTTTCAGTTCACATTAACTTTATTTGATACATTTATTATTTGTGTTTTGCCACACCACTGATTAAATTAAACTAAGGAAAATATCATAAAACTAAGCAGTACGCAGTGTTCTTTTGTTTCTAAAATTAATGAAATAATATCTGTTACTATGTTTACTTAATGGTAAGTGTGAAAATATAAAGGCAATGGACGATGGAACTGATTAAAAAAACTGGTTTAAGATGTTTTTTAATATTTTTGTAGAGTAGAATCAGAGATGCAATGAAACATATACTGTATTTGCTATTAATTTTTAGTCCTAAAATTGAAATATAAAATGTCAATAATAAATAAAAAGATATATTATTAAGGGAGAATAAATGGTGGTATCCACTACTTACCAGATTTAAAAGTCATAACTTAAACGTTTCTATTAAGGCCATAAAAGCTTAAGTTTGTTTCTAAAAGCGTTGGGGAATGTGTAACTATTATATGCAACAGATGTAAAGATTAAAATGTTTATATTTTGTGTCCTCTTCCCGTTGCAAAGCACGGGTACAACAGCTAGTAATCAAATAAATAGTAAATTCTTACCTTAGCAATCCTTATTATGGTTGTCCGATATTAATTTCGAACCCGTAGGTTCATCTTCAGTCGGTGACATTTCTACGAAACCCATTGGGTGGATTTTAGAATAAACATTTGGTCTACCTAAACCGACTGAAGATGAACCTACGGGTTCGAAATTAATATCGGACAACCATAATAAGGATTGCTAAGGTAAGAATTTACTATTTATTTAACACGTTCGCTACTGAGCGTCGCATATATGCGACGCCGCGATCATTGCCACAGACCGAGGTATACATTTGAATCTTACATACAGACCGGCTGTCACTTGGATAACAGTACACACAGACCACGGGCGAAAACCTGTAAAACAGTGATCATTTACATTGTAATACGCTACAATCGTGTTTGTATATAAATTATTCTTGTTTTTTGTATTTTTTATAACCTTTAGTAATGTCGCATATTTGCGACGCCCGGTCTACAGCGAAGACAATAGTGAAAATTATCATAGTTTTCTTGAAATAGACTAAGCGTCGCATATATGCGACAGTTCATTTTTTTGTGTTTTAAGGTGAAAGTAAGTAAAAAAATAAACAGATTATTCAAGAACAGTTTATAACTGAACAAATATAAAAGCTACATAGGATAATGCAGCATACGTACTGCATACATACATACAGTGATGCAGAAAAGTAAAAGCCAGTTTTTCCAACTGTTATATGACGTCACCAATCATCATATCCACAGACCAAGCGACGCAGTTGTGCGTCAGACATCTCTGTAGACCACTGCAGGGAATTCAGTGCCTTCAAATAGACCACTACAAAGATATAAGCATTTTAATAACATTAGAACCCCGACGCAAATATGCGTCGGCAGTCTATTTTAATGTGACTAGCCGTCGCATATATGCGACGGCAGTCTATGGGTGGAAACCGGCCGTCGCATATGTGCGTCGCTGGTCCATGTGAATGGAAAATTTCGTACTATTGCAGTAGCGAACGTGTTAATTCCTTTTAAATATGAAAAATCATAAGGTTAACATGGGAAACTTCAGAGCCACTGGGGCGGAGCCCGAAAGCCCGATCAGAATAAAAACTACTTAGTTTTCCTATTAAATGCCCAAAGAATCGGTGTACCGAATTTCAGCCTCCTGGGTAAATGGGAAGTGGGAGAATTAGTGATGAGTGAGTGAGTGTGTCAGTGAGGGCTTTGCCTTTTATAAGTATAGATGTACTAGATCAAGAACAGTTTTACAAAAAAACCACCACTTAATTGCATTTTATTACAACGATGCACGTCTAGGTGGGTACTTAAGCTGATTATGGATGCTAAGTGATTGTATATTGTTTACAGTGATGATGGCATGATTAGATTTTTTACGTAGCCTAGGTAAGCTTTAGTAAAAGCTCGACCCTCAAATTATACTGAACTGACACGGCGGTATGTTGATTGTTGAGCATTACAACCACTCGGCTGAGCTATTGTAGACATACGACTTGAGTTGAGTTGCGAACTTTGGACAGCTACACATACGACCCATCAGGGTCCCTTGGTCAACTAAAAGGCATGTAATCTCTATTGGATTAAGGTAAAATTTATATCCCAGATGTAATAGCACTCGCTGCATAATACATATTTACATGTTACGTGTTTTAATTGTTAGTTTGTGTAGTTTGGGATTTGATTTGATTTTGTTTTCTCACAATGTCTGTAAAAATATAATAATTTTATGAAAACTTGAAATGGCTTCCGTTTTGTGCTAGGTTAAGATGAAACGTCAAATTTTGTCCCTTCATTCTTTTTTTTCATTTTCACATTACAGTACTTCCTTCGAAATTGTTTATTTTAAAACTTCTGTTTGTGCATTTTGTGTTCACTATGACATATGGTTGCGAATAACATATAATATATTTATAAACAGCTGATACAACATTTGGCACAGAGTTTCAAATTCCCGAGAGCTACCACGTGTTGCTGGTACGGCTCTCGGACCAACAGTTCAGATCTCGATAGAGTGCAAGTTTGTCATTTGATGATTTAGAGCGGCGGCTCTCAGTTAATTACACTACGCTGGCAGTGGGTGGCGCCGCCCATCTAATGGGCCCCGCCCACCCCGACCTTATTGATATCCTGTTATCTAGTACCTGCGATCGCTTAATCCCAGACCGCGCATCTCACGACTGGGCTCTCACAACTTTATGTAGGTAAGCTCGCCGATCGGATCTCCCATCTCATAGCGCTGCGTGGCGATTTTGAAACTTGAAAATATAGGGATAATAATGTAGTGAATGTATTGTGTGAGTATGGTGAGTCAAGGAAAAATTGAGAATACTTGATAGCCTCAATGTAACCCATTTAATCGATTCAATATTTTCGCAATATCTCAAAGATTAGTATAAAAGTGTATAAACTGCACAACTGTGTGTATAAACAAGAAGAGTGTACAACTGTGTTGAATAAACTAATGGTCTCAAGATTAAATGGAAATTCGAAAACTGGCTGAAATAAGATGATTGGAGAACGTCAAATTTTATGTCCCCCAGTTGAATTATTGACCATTTACTGATTTACTAGTTCTGTAACTTTAACCATAGTAGCATAGATAAAACATACTCCGGTTAGTCTATGATAGTAGTAGGATGGTAGGGTCATACCTGTAGTTAATCTATAATCCATGATTTTATAAAACAAACAAAAACCCACTCAACCTACTTAATATTTTTTAATCAACTAGTTCACACTAATAATTATTAGACCTACTTTTTGTGACAAAATACCTGCTCTCACATTACTTCGCTTCCTTCCTCCTTTCAAACTGTACAAAACCTCTAAAACATACATTCTATTTAAAAAAATACCCCCGTCGCAGCAAACCTGCATACTAAGCGAATTCCCATTTACCCGGCTTGATTTCTACTAAAATATTCCCTATAAATTTTCAGATTTATTTCCTATTTAAATAACATTAATTTTAGTGAGTAGTTAGGTTTGCTGCTACGGGGAAGATGTTGAGGTGTGTTTTTTCAATTGAAATATTGATAGCTTAGTATGAAATAAGCCAAATTGCCAAATTTGATTAAGATATATCCATAAACAAGCAAATTAGAACAGTTTATTTATTCTCCATTAGAATAACATGGGAATTTTAAATTTACAATTTTTTAATTTTCTCCGTAGTCAATGAACGTTCAAAAAAACTTCAATATACTAAATTATTTGTTTTTTAAGCTCTTCAAAATGGTCTAGAGAGAAATTTAGAAATTTAAAGTTTTTAGGGTCAAAAATGATAAAACCCCATTTTTACCCCATAAAACCCCCCATAAACCCCTGATCCCATGGTCCGATTATGCTGGTTCGCGAACTCGTTCGAATAAATGTAGGTTTACACGTTTGTACCAAATTTCATCAAAATCGGATCAATTTTGCTCGAGTTATCGCGCTAACGGACACATATATAAATATATATATATATCTAATATATAAAATTCTCGTGTCACAGTGTTTGTCTGCAAACTCCTCCGGACCGACTTCACCGATCGTTATGAAATTTGGTGTGTAAATTCTGTAGGTATGCGAATCGGACGTAAACTATTTCCCGTTTCGAAATTCTTAAAAGGGCTCCACCCCAGTGGCTCTGGAGTTTCCCATGTTAACCTTATGAGAAATGGAATTAATGAATCTTAACAGCTGTTTCAATTAAACAAGTTGGTTCTGTTCTATGATGTTCAATAGCATTAAAGTTACAAGGATTACCAACAGGGTGCAGCACTATTATTTCTTTTACAACCTGAAGGCAAGTGAGCGCAGCGAACGAGCTCCAACCTAAAGGTGAGTGAGCATAGCGAACGAGCTCCAACCCAAAGGTGAGTGAGCGTAGCGAACGAACTTCAACCAGGACGTGATTGAGCGATGCGAACGAGATCATCTTGAAAATTAAACGTAATGGTACTTTCTTTCCATCGGTCTCTCTTAGGGGAAACCTATAACTTAGGCGATGCGAAGTTCGCCGGGTCAGCTAGTATATATATATATATATATATATATATATATATATGAATTTGAACGGATGGTGTTTTTGGCCTCTGGGGACCTCAAAACGAAAAAGTAAATCGGTCCCGGGTCTAGGTCTTACCATGAGACCTACGGTAATAGCTTATTCCCTATATGGGAAATTCGCTAAAAAGGAGCTGAATTAATTATGTTGCCCCAAACAAGGTCCTCTAAGAGCTTATAATGTTAATCGGCAAAAGTAAATTTGTGAAAATTAGTTTTTTAATAAACTATGGCAATTATTAGAGTAAAATTCAATATGGAGGCCGTTTTGTTTTACATGTTCAAAATTTACAATTTCAAGTCCTAAAGTGCTAGGTCTATACTATTATATAAAAATCTAATGGCGTCTGTTTGTATGTGTGTTACTAAATACTGTATGTAAAAACTACTGAACTGACTGGGCTTAAATTTTACAAAAATATACCTACTATACCAAGGATGGTAATAGATTCACACTTCGAAGCAAACCGGTTTGCCCCTTTGGCTTTAAAAGTTCTGAGGTACGGATTTTAAAAGTAAATATTGATTGGTCTCCATGCCTGCCTGATGAACACTCACAGTGTTTCCATTTTGCTATGCCACCCAAATGTAAACAAGCAGAACTGTCAAAGCCCATTAACTCATCCCAACTCCACACAACTGGTTTAAAAATTAAATATGCATTAAATATTCTGTACAACCACGTTACAGGTTTATTTATACTGATACTAGTGTACATGTTGTTCGAAATCGAGCAATTGCAAAGTATTACAGGAGTTATTTAAAAACGAATACATTGCGTAGAATCATAAATGTTTTGGTAATTTTTTTCATTTCATACGATAGGAAAGCCGAAACGCGTGTTACCTTAATTTCTGGCTGTCTGTAACACTCAAGATGGCATTTTACACTCTTTTCTCCGGGAAAATGACAAAAACGACTATGATGATACTGTTTCGATGTATTCTCTCCATGCATGAGAAGGTTTTGAATTACTTGAAACGCGAAAATAACGAACACTCAAAAACCCAGTTTTGTGTGCTATTCGACTCATTTTGTTTTATTTTTTTTTTACCATACAAGTCAAATGATCTATTGTAAATTAAATAATATCAGCTGTTCCTGGAATATTTCACATCAACACACAAAACTGTGGAAATCTTAATCTGTGATAATATTTTACGTGTTTTAAAATCATACTATATATACAATTTTACATTTTATCCCACGATTTACGTCCTAAGGAAGTTGCTATTCTGAGTAAAGGCAGTAAATGGTGTTTGGGTTATTTCTAAAAAAATATATACTTTGGTATTTGACATTTTGAAGAGAATTAGCACAAAACTATTTAAAGCTAAATCAAGTTCAAATAATGCCATTGACTATATAGAACGGGTGACGTGTTATTTAATAATATTATGAAATCAAGTTTCGGCTGTTTCTGATTATTTTTGTATACTATAAACATTGATGAAACTGTTGTTGTACTTTAACATTCGGGCTATGTTTATGTTAAATTAATTATAAGTAGTCACAGTTTTAATTTATGTTCCATACTATTGAATGTACATTTATAAAAAACCATAAGAAAAGAGTCATGACTAATGTTTTTAAGAGAAATGTGAAACATTTTGTTGGTATTGTAATTTTAATACTTATGAATTCATATTGATGCTATTTGATACTGTTAAAGATGTAATTTATTCATATTATAATGTCCATAATAGTTATGTTAGAAAAGAACATATGATGTTTCCTTGGCAACAGAGTTTAGTTGTTTGTTATATTTTGATGAAGTAAGATGTATACACAAATCTAAGTTTTTCATTCTATCAGTTTTACTATTATTAACTTAATTTTTGATCCACAAGACGACTTGTTATTTTAGACGATATTTCCAACATGGTAGCAGAACAGAGTGGTTAAATTAATTGAGAAGAAGTTAATAGAATAGTGAATGATGATTAATGAAAAACAGATTGAAAAATTAAGAGGGACTGAGAATTTCACAACATGGAAAATAGTCATGAAGGTAATCTTAGAATGTGAAGGAGTTTATGGAATTGTTAGTGGAGAATTTGGAAAACCAACAGCAGGTACACCAAATTATGACGAAAAATTGGTAAATTGGTCAAAAAATGATGCAAAAGCCAGAAAATATATTGTTTTATCCCTTGAGACGAATCCTCTACTTAGAGTAAGCAATTGCTCTACAGGAAAAGAGATGTGGGAGAAACTTGTCCACATTTATGATGTCAAGTCAACTGAAAATATTGACATATTGAGAAATAAGTTCCATAACATTTCTTGGGAACCTACCCTTGGAATGAATGGTCATCTGGAAAAGTTTGACGAAATCCAAAACCAATTAACAATATACGGTAAGCCTATTAATGAAGACGATTTGTGTGCTCGACTCCTTCAAACTCTACCAAAGGAATATGATCACATATATGTGACTTGGTACGACTCACCAAGGGAGGTGAAGACATGGGACATTCTACAGAAGAAATGTCTCAACTTTGAATTACGTCTAAAGGACAGAGACGAGATGGATGTAGCAGTAGCCATGGTTTCCAAAATAAAAGTAAGTTCTAAACAGCCAAAATATATGGGAGCCAAAAATGCCAAAAAGGGAGACTTGCAAAAATTAGGAGCGATAAAATGTTTTTCATGTGGCAAAAATGGTCATCTATCTAAAAACTGTCGAACAGGTGTAATTTGTTTTAAGTGTCACACAAAAGGACATAAATCAAATGAATGTACCCGTGAGATACAAAATGCTGCAATGATGACTCGATCAAATCTAGAGGTAGGCCTAATTGATAAGTCATTTTTCAGTGAATGTGACAACTGGCTTGTTGACAGTGGTGCTTCTCACCATGTGACAAACCGCAGGGACTGGTTCGCCACTTACAAACCATTTGATACTCCTAAAAAGATGGACAGTGCTCGCCAAGGTGTTCATATTCAGGCCTTGGGGTCAGGAAAAATAGACGTTATGGTTTTTGATGGTAAACAGTGGACTTACAGGTATTTCGATGATGTTTGGTACTGTCCTGATGTTGCTTGTAACTTATTCTCTGTGAGGAAAGCAGGTGAAAAAGGCATTCACCAGACTGTGAAAAACAATGGTAAGTCATGGGTGTTTTCTCAAAATGGAACAATCATTGCTTTGGCTATATTTAATACAGCTAATCAATTGTATAATATGGTTGTTAAGGTCATTCCACCAAAAGAATCATGTTTTATTTTGAAGAAAATAAACAATAACGATGATAAACACTACTTTAACATTGAAGAGAGTAGCAATGATATCGAGCATGATCCCCTTGACAGTAGGCAATCAATTCTAAATGATGAGACCAGAAATCAGCTTGTTGACAGTAATCAGGACAATATATTCCATGAAGATGAGCAAGATATTGTGTATCCAGGAACCAATGATACTGATGATCAAGACATGTTGTGTCCTAGTGATGATAACGCTATTCCAGGTGATATATTACAAGAGGAGACTTATAACCTGAGAAAACGTGATGGAATAAAAATACCTATGAGATATAGAGATGATTCTGTCATGTGTGTCAGTGACAGAGATAAAAATGAGCTTTTAGCTTCTGCAATACTTACAAACGAAGTACCGGAAAATTATGATGAAGCAATTAGATCTGAGCATGTCGTCGATTGGAAATCCGCTATGGATGAAGAAATAAATTCATTAATAAAAAATAAAACTTATGATTTGGTTGATCAACCAAAAGGAAGAAAAGTCATCGATAATTGCTGGGTATTTGCACTGAAAACAAATTCTGAGAACAAGATCATTCGTTACAAGGCGCGTTTGGTCGCAAAAGGATTTACTCAGCGTCCTGGTATTGATTATGGTGACACTTTCAGCCTGTTTAAGACGATGCGAACTATGTTAGGCTATTCAGTTCAGTACAATCTTGCTATCAAACAGTTTGATGTTAAAACAGCATTTTTGAATGGCAATCTTGATGAGACTATTTGGAAGAGTAAGCTTCAACGGTGTGTTTCCCCATCTTCAATGGAAGCAGAATATGTTGCCGCTAGCGAGACCTGTAAATCCCTTCGTCTTGTGAAAGAGATTGGCGCAATTGAAGAAAAGTCTATTCCTATACTACATGTGGACAATCAAAGTGTGATTAAACTTATGAACAATCCAATGTTCCACGATCGCTCTAAACATATTGAGACGAGATACCATTATGTTCGACAGTTGGTCTCTGGGAAACAGATCACTGTCAGACACATTCCAACAGAAGAACAAACCGCTGATATTTTAACAAAGGGCTTATCATCATTGAAACATGTTAAAATGAAAACTTTCATTGGGATGGTGACCTCTTAACTAAAACTTATTTTTCTAAAATGTATTATGGACATTACGGGGGTGTGTTAAAGATGTAATTTATTCATATTATAATGTCCATAATAGTTATGTTAGAAAAGAACATATGATGTTTCCTTGGCAACAGAGTTTAGTTGTTTGTTATATTTTGATGAAGTAAGATGTATACACAAATCTAAGTTTTTCATTCTATCAGTTTTACTATTAAATTAACTTAATTTTTGATCCACAAGACGACTTGTTATTTTAGACGATATTTCCAACAGATACATCTAGTATCCTCTATTTCAAGGAACTCCCCAATGACTTGAGTGCTTCAAGATTTCTCCCTAATTATATGGGACAAATGCACCATGGTTTACAAAGTCGCCATTGAAGCATTGGACGGGAAATTTAAAGATAGTAGAAACAGCCCAACCACCATGGGGGAGTAACTGTGATGTTTTCTGGTCACTTTAGAGATACTCTGCCTATTGTGGTGCGGATAGGAGGGCCGACGAGATCCATGCATCTCTAAAGCTATCCACTTTGTGGCCAACCATAGAACGCCTCTCACTCATATTAAATATGATTGTTGTTTGCATTGATCGACGTGGAGCTGAGGAATTCCTAGAGATTCTAATGAAGGATGGAGACGGAACATTAGAAAATATAAAAAGGGTAATAAACCGCACCTCCTTCACTTGGTGTTGGTGTTGTCGTTGTCAGATCACAAGAAAAGCTGATAACCAGTGTCTTTCCAGAAGTTCATGAACTACTTAATATGGATAGTACCTGGCTCTGTGATTGTGCAATTCTGACACCTAAAACGAGCAACATTTAGGTGATGGCTCTCTTCCACGTTAAAGAACGTACGTGCAAAATCAGTGAACACCGTCCTGAGAGAAGACAATTAAACTACCCGGCAGAGTTTCTCGACTAAGTATCAGCAACCGATCATTGAAGCAGTCAAGATTCTCATGGGTTGTGGTGCTGGGGAATTGGTATTTATCCCAATAATTCCATCAATTCCTAGCAACTACCCGTTTGAGTTCAAGCGACTACAGTTTCCCCGTCATAGTTTGCTTCACCATGACAATTAATAAATCACAAGACCAGACGTTGTCCACAGCCGGGGTGGAACTGAGCGGATCAGCATGTTTCTCTCACGGGCAGTTGTAAGTTGCGTGTTCCAGAGTGAGATCCAGCAAAAGCCTTTTCATTCATGCTCCGGGCGGCCAAACTGCAAACGTAGTGTATGAGGAGGCACTCAGAATAACCACACACATCCTCTTTGTCAATGAAAGAAGCCTTGGGTGCACCTTTGGTGTGAAGGGGAAGATCTTCCAAATACTTACCATATCTTAAACCACTTCTCATTTAAATGTTTTATTGTAATCTTTGTGAAAAAAATTATATTATCATCCTTATGTTTAATAGTTTAACTGTCATTATTTACATTTAGTATTTCTTTTTAAAACACCATCTACTTACTATTGTGTTAGTTATAACTCTTTTTTTATTATTAGTGCTAATTAAATGCTTAAATTTATAATTAAATGCTTAAATTTATAGTTAAATGCTTAAATTTATACTTGACGTAACAGTATGTTTTATCTATGTTTGTACCTACTGTATATGTTATTCAACCCGTACGTAGAACGGGTACAGTTGGATTTTTTTAGCTAGAAGCAGTTAAGGTGTGGTGGAATATCTTTGAAGATGAACCTATTTTGCTGTAGTGCGATCATGTGTTCATATGTGTCAAATTTTGAGGTTAAATCAAAACAAACAAGACTATCTGTGAACTAACATTTCATACGAACATTTCATACTAATAGGTTCATGTTCAAAGATATTCCACCACACCTTAACTGCTTCTAGCTAAAAAAATCCAACTGCACAGCTAGTATAATATATAAATCTATATATATTATAGACATAGCCTATATAAAAAATTAAGAAAAAATATTATATAAAAAATATTAAGGTATCAATATTTTAATAGAAACCACAGAGCACAGATTACAAAAATTAAGCATTGGTTAGTTTGACAAATTTTTATAAGAATAGTTATATCAAAGAATGTGTAATCTTTGGTTTATTGGTTATATTCAGTTTGGTTTACATACATATTACTGTTAAATGGTTTATTGGTTGATTTACAAGATTAAGAATGAAACGCGGAAGACCTCCGAATCCGAAGCGAATATAAATCATCCGAAAGGGAGAGAAGCTACAATCGATCCTCAGGAAACAAATTTCACCTCCTCGTCTACAACCTAGCCAGTTCCAAACAGCTCATACATCTCACCAAATGCCTCAAAACATCGGCCCAAGTCACACATCGAAGAATAAAAGGAGAGAATAATATGAACAACAGACCGATCATCTTGAGCAGGAGTGTCGACGAATCGCTGTTCGGCGTTTAGAAGAACATTAACGCACTGCAATTCTTCATACCTCGTCGCCACGTCAGTGGATTTTGGATATTCACGATTGGAAACCGTTTGACGTGTCATTAATGTGCACGACGTGTGTCCAAACTGATCCGCGGTCGGAGGGTAGTTCTTTAACATCCAAACTGATCCAGAAATCTGGCAGGTAGGCAGGTAGAAATGGGCAAATGGGCTCGCTTGAAACATCCATAGTTTGATCTGCGAGGCGTGGGGGTATGGCATCTACTCCCTCCCAGTAGCCTACAGGTAGCCTTTTAGACTATTCCGTAGCATTTCATTATTACTTCCCATTATAAATTCAAAACTTCCAAAAAATATGAGCTTTCAGTTTATATAAGTGTACAGTTATCTATGTGTAAGTGCTTTAGTATTAAAACGAAATGTTATTACTCACTCAAGTCACGGTACTGCAAATAATCTAAATGTCATGATCTGCAAGTAATTAATTAAACACATTACACAGTTGATATAATTTAAGTGATTATATGTTTATGGTTTGTAATAAAACTATTTTTGTAGCCTAAATGATTAAATGTGTCTGGTCATGATATTATTTTATCTGTTAAACCCAACTAGCTGTTACCCACGGGCGGAATGACGTCGGGTCGGGTTTCACCCCGTTTGTATTGATAGTCAAAAGATAGAAGTTAAGTTAAGCTGAAATAAACAAAACAGAATACAGTAATACAACAAATAATCACACCTGATTTTAATAAGGTAATAAATTGAAAGAATAACTATAAGTACAGTTTGAGGTATTTTTAACATTAGGTACCGGTATACGGAAAGTTCCCTTTACAAAGTTATTACGACCTTAAATGGCAATTTATAAAATAATGTATAGTTTTGCGCAAGGTTTCTCATCATGACATGACGAACATTTTAAGTATATGGTTTATGGGGATGTGACTTGTACTTTTCTCAAAAGTTCATGGTTACTTTTTGGAATTTATATATGGAAAGAGTGATAGGATGAAATAAGATACAGCATATAAAATAAAACGTTGACGTCGATGTGCATTCAGTGTCTCCACACTTCCAACACAACCTTCTTAGAAAATTTATACATAATACATATTACTGAACATATTAAGACAATTTCTATATTCAATGACTGGATGGAGTTAGAGCTACATGGTAGCATTAACTGATAAAGATTCTGACTTTAAAAGACATTGTGAAAACAAGAAGAAGCGAGAACAGCAGACAACAGAGTACAGACAAACCTGTACCTGAATTTAAAAGTCAAAACAAACCGAGCCGAGCCAGCTTTTCTATTCTTTAGCTTTTCTAAGCAGCTTCCATAAATTAAAGCAAAGGTGGCAAATGCCTAAACCGTTGAGTGGAAGATTCCAATCTAAAGTTTTCGTTTCGTTTTCATGGTTTTGGGTCCACCGTTGGATTATATTGAATAGAAAGTTGAGAATCGCACTACAAGTTGAGTTTGCAGAAAAAGGCTCGCTCTTCATTTTCGTATTTCAAATTATTCATAGGCTTACCTGACCTAATATCAGATTACGAAGGCTATAACAAAAAGGTAACCTCTTTATTTGGCTCTTTAATATACTTAGGCTGTAATATGTTGTTTAAAATAACAAGGTTTGTCTTATATTTTAGCCTACTAATAGCTTACCAGGCCTAGGCCCTAGGCAGAAGTCTAAGTGCCGGGTACAGTAAACTAAAGTGCAGCCGAAAAAACACATAGGCTAGGCTATATCAAATTAACACTAAGTTAACCAAACTTAAGTCAATTACATTAAGTAAGATAATCAATGTAAGTTACTCGCTTACTTAATGGATATTTTCATTCGATAGTAGGGTAGGCTGGGTAGCCCAGTTAAGATAAAACTGCACCCAAAATTTATTTGAGACCTTTTTTTTACTTTTTGTGAAAAGAGAAAAATTAAGAGAAAAAAAAAACTTTAAAGCGCATTTAATAAAAAAGTGTGACAGTTAAATTTTACCTAGGCCTATGAAACACTTGTTATTTTGAAAAAAATCCAACAGAATTTACCTTTAGGGGCTTTGGGCTGCCAGACATCAGGGCCGCCAACAGCTTGTTTTCTTCTGCAAGAACGCAAGTTAACTGTAAGGTGTTTAAAATGGGTCTAGACAGTTCTTCCTCCAAGATTTAAAAAAATGCTATGGGTTCTAATACAGTAGGCTATGTACATTCGGTAAATAAATATAAAAGCTAAAGTAAAAAATATGTAGGTCAAGGTTTAGGCCTATTCAACAACATTCTAGACCTAGTAAATTGTTGGGCAGTAACCATAGACTATATAACACTAGTGACTGTATAACACTCAATGCAGTAACTTAATAAGTTTAATAGTTCAGGTTAGGTTCACCTGGTTTGGACACCTTAGCCTTCTTTCACATGAGTGTGGTGCATACCCGAACCTGTCCGATCAATATGCGTTTAATACAAACAAACAAAAAATTAATTGGAGAACCTACTGCATTTAGCCACTGACAAAACTACTGATTCTAGGCAAAACCAGCCCGGAATGCATAGTGTGAAATCGCAGGTTACGGTAAGTTACATAAGAGTAAATGTTTAATAAACTAACCATCTGATCCGGGCGTGTATTAGAAGTTGAGGTTTGTCCAGACAGAGCTTTAGGTTTGTCCGGGCAAAACTATACTAGTGTGAAAGCTCCCATCATATGATAAGTTAGTCTAAACAGCAATACAAACTGGACCCGCACCCCACTGGTGTGTAAGAAGGCTTACTCAGACAAGCAGCTTAGGCTAGATATTTTTCAAGCATAAAAAATGTAAATCCAATGATAATTATTTGCTATATTTTGAAAAGGAAAGGTTTTACAAGTGTAATTTAGGTAGGCCCTACTGGTGCCTAATGTATGCAGATTAATATTTATAAAAAATAAATTATTAACATAGAACCATTAACATTGTAAAACATGATATTATTCTGGAGTGCTCGTCAACAGCAAATGTCATTGTTTATTCTGAAATAGTGATGATTATTTGTTGTTGACTACGGTATGTTATTTTGTTTATGAAATACGGTAGCAGGGTTGCACTCATAATACAATAATTTGTTAGATTAGATTAGAATTGTACAGTACAACACCAACAAACTAGGGGGACGAATTTAATGCGAAGTTGAGAGAACTGTGAGTATTGAATAGGTATGATGATATCTTTGTTAATGACTAAAGACCCAGTTTTAAACCACCTAGTCACTGACTTTTCTCATGATCAATCCTACCTGCTGATTAACCTAATAGGTGAGCACAAGATTAGATACAGTATGATTAGATTTTGCCAATGCTGACACACCAGAGTGTGTGTTTTAAAACAAAGATAATTGAACAATAAGTTTTGAATGAATGAGATGACAGCCTTTTTGCTGACTAAGATTATCTGTTTCTTAGCCAGGATTATCTATACCTATAAAATGCAAAGCCCTCACTGACTGATTAGCTCACTCATCACTAATTCTCCTACTTCCCATTTACCTAGGAGACTGAAATTTTTAAGTCAGAAAATTCAATACTCAAAACTGAATTATTCACTAATTAGGTCAAACGTTGAATACCTTTCTTATAGTGACTAAAACTATAATGTCTTTTTGCGAAGTAATTTATTCAGGCTCCATGGCAAGAAATAGTCTATTAATCAATATTAAGCAACTGTTTAATGAAGAACTGTCTGTAGCTTCATTTAAATGGTTTCAACTAACAGCTGTAGGGAATATTATTATTATTATTTATTGACTTCTCTGCACAAATATAATCAAAAACAAATATTGAATATTTGAGGTTTTCAGCATTTCTAACAAAACAAATATTACATTTAAACATAATGCTGCATATGGTACCAAATAGAAACTCCCCTAGTTATTTTGGTGGTGGAACCACACTGATCAATAAAAGAATCACAGAGAAATTGGTGAACATACATAGAAAAAAAAACATTGCCACAAACAAATTGAGAACCTCCTCCTTTTGTTGGTAGTGGGGAAGTCGGTTAAAAATGGTTTCAAATGTTTGTAAATCATCATACGAAATGGTGTTAAGAAAAAACTAATTACAATACATCAGCTTTACTACACAGTGACATGCTACTCAAATTACTCACTGATCTGTTTTTTCCATCCCCAGATGGAACTATTGAGGAAGACTAGCACTGAGCCTGATTCGGGAACCGAAGTCAAAGTTCGCTCCATCGTGTTGACAGAGCACGGCTCCTTTGATAACATCAAGGTAAGTTTTTAAACATATTTGGTATTTACAGTTTATTGCGTTTTCTTCTAATTGGCTTTGGGGGAGTTTATTGTTTAACACTATTTGTGCTGTCGACATGTTTGAACATAAAAGTTGCATTTATTTTAATGTTAAGCAATTGCGGGAATTCCCGTCATCAGCACCCAACGTGTTAAGCAGTGTTTATGGTAGCCAATAATTTATTGTGTTTTTGGTTGAATTTCTTTTTAAGTGTTAATGTCTCTTGCATTTTTTTTTTTTAGTTAAGGACTAGCTGTTGTGCCAGTGCTTTTCATCAGTGAAACCTTGGAAGAGTAAAATTTAGTTTTATCTGTTGTATAAAATAGTTACACATCATCCATTTATTTTGGAAAAAATAATTATGTATACAGAGTGGCTGAAAAGTAACTTGCATCTCCCTTTAACTTTTTAACCATTTGAGATATATTTGAAATCGGTTTGAGGCAACCTTCTTAAATATGAGGGGCTACAATTAATAGGCTAATGATGGTTTATTTTGAAATTTTTTCTCTTAGGGGTGATGGTAGGGGTTAGCTAATACTTTTAAAATGAGAACTTTCAGGCTATAGTCGACTTTGGTATCATTTTACAGGTCTTGATAAAAATCAGACCATTACCCCTAAGGGCAATATTTTCAAAACTAACCATCGTTATTGTAGCATCTCATATCTATACTATGAAGGTTGCTGCAAACCGATTTCAAATATCTGAAATGGTTAAAAAGTTAAAGGAAGGGAGTGTAAGTTACTTTTCAGCCACCCTGTATGATTCTTCACTTGAAGTTTCAGTTTTCGGTTTAATTTTCAGTTAATGAAACCATACTTACTGTACTTACTACATGTAACAGTGCATTGCTCATGATGCAGGTACTATATTCCTCCCTTACAAATATACACTGGTGAGAGGAAGTGTTAAATTTAAAACAACCCACCAACACAGCAAGTAAATTTTTAAAGATTCATTTCTTTAAACAAAATAAGATCAAATACTGTAATAACAAACGTTTGATAAATAAGTAAACTAATTGCTAATAGAGTTAAAATCAACTAAATAACTAACATATTAGAACATATATTACTGGAGCTTTGCTCGTTTAGTAGGGGATGAGTGAAATAAGACTGAGTCTTCATTGTCCTCCTCAAGTATATGAGTTACTAGATCGGCGTCGTCTTCCTCGTTGAAGGTGGCTTCATTCCTGTTGTGACATTCTTGGCTACCACAAACTTTGCAAAGGGCGGAACAAGGCCTGCCTTTCTACAGCCATACGCCCCCATAAAGCCTGTTGTGCATCTGCATGAGATGGTGTTTTTGGAGGTTTGGGGGAGCAGCGTCTGATGGGTTCCAGTCTTCCATCTTTTCTACACCAGTCCCACTCGATAGGGTCCTTGGAAATCCCCATCCACTGCATGGCCTGATGATATGTTCTCAGGAAGTGGAAATGTGCTGCGTCAGTAGTTGGAGGTAGTTTAGCCAGGTTGAGTTTAGTGGCACTGGTCTTCATTTTTTATAGCGAAGAGAGTTAAACGACTGTTCTCCACTGTCACCATACAAAGATATCACGATTTTCTCTCCTGCTGCTGAAATTTCTTGGGGACTGGCAGCAGGGTCCTGAAATATCGCAGACTGCTCCAGCAATGATGGTCTTTTGTAAAAATTTCACAGAATTTATTCTTTCCAAAAACAAAAATGTTTGAAGTGGTGTCACAGCCCGAAATTGCGTGCAGAAGCAAGATACAGCCTTTGGAGTTGTACTTGTAGGAGGAAGCGGAGTAGATTGCCTCTGGATGTTTTCCTCTCGCTGGCTTTTTGAGGCATTGCACTGTTACATGTAATAAGTACAGTAAGTATGGTTTAATTAACTGAAAATTAAACCGAAAACTGAAAGTTAATTTGTAAATTTTTAGGTCCCAAAAGCGAAAAATAGACCCATTCTTTTATTTGTTATTTGTTTCTTTTATTGTTTTGTTTGTTTTTCAGCCCCACGTCAAACGGTTGGCCTAAAGAATAGAAGCATTTTGTAGGTAATTAATTATACATGTGATTGGGATACTTGTTATCCTAGAATATTTCATTACTAGAATTACAGCGATCTAAAGAAAGAGATTTGGCCAAATAAAAAAAAAGATTTACGTTTTATTGTAAAATAATTTAAATATTTTCGTATCCATAAGTCTTAGAACCAAATTGTTATACTTATCTTATAGGAAATTTAATTGTCTACAACATTGCAGTTACATATTATTCGCTAAAACGCACCAAAACGGAGATGTAGGCGAAAATCTCTAGAAAGTACCGATTTTTTAGATTTTTCAATATGGCGGCGGGCGCGGAGGGGGTAGAATTGTGCATTTTGCGGTTTTAACACCTACTTACCATCCTAGACAACATATAAAAAATTTAGACTTACCGGACCGTTTGTAAGTTAACCCCCCTATTTTTGTCTCTATTTACTGGACTACTAACAAGACTACAAGATCCTCACTCATCCTACACTCATCTCCATTCATACTTGGCGTAAAATACCTACTTTGTATGGTCGCCATTTCATTGAACAGTATTGTTAAAACAATGAAAGAAATGGTAATGAAATGTGAAAACTTTTCTACTTAATACAACAGATTGGGAGAATAGCTTGTACCAGATAAGAAACTGACTGGAATTTTTGTGAATGGAATTTGAACTGGACTCTATCTATGGCTGCGGACAAGCCTACTGAGGCTTTTCAAGCTTTGTATGAAATGTATTTGGTTTATTATGTTTTTGTTGTATGAAATAAATAAATAATTTGGCACATACTAACCCAATTAAATGAACTGTGTCTTGTTATACAGCTGGGTAGAATGGTTTGTTTTGTGCAAAAAGTATATGACCTGTAAAAAAGCTCTCAAGCTTTTCAATGTGTTGCAGATAATAACTAAAAGCCTAACTGTTTCTCTAATGATTTGTATAATGTTTAGGTAATGGAGTGGCCGCTGCCTTCAAGATGTGGTCCGTTACAAGTGAGAGTAGCTGTGAGTTTCTGTGGTGTCAACTTTGCTGATGTTTATCACGTCCAAGGAAGGCTTTTGCAGACTGCAGTCCCGTATGTGATGGGGCTCGAGTGTGCCGGAAAAGTTTTAGAGATTGGAACTTGCGTCAATCACATAGATGTAAGTCCAAGGCTAAGTAGACTGAGTAATTTACATAACTATGTATCTAAGTAGGGCCTATACATCTATGATCAGAATTAATGTCTTAGTCTTAGGAAGATAACTGCATCGTATAACGAGACTGAGGGGCTTTTTGACTGACACTAATGTGTCCTAAGAGTGAAAATAAGTTTATCTGAAGAGGTTCGGTCACTGTATCAAAAACCAAATATCTTTATCAATAATTAAGTACATACTTGTGAGGTCTCTCCCAAAGTACAATATATAGATATACAAACACTATAAAGCAATATTCTAGAAAGAGCTAATCATGCCAGCTGGATCCCAGAGGGTTCAAAAAGCTTCCACTTAACTGTGCCTCAAGTAATCTGCTGTGGTGATCTAATCTTCCGTTAAGTAAGTTTTTGCCCTGTATATGGAATCTAGTAACACATCCAAAACACTGTCTCTTATTTAACTGAACATTTATTTCCCAAAACAAATATTTTGACTCTGTTAACATTGATAAAAGAATTTTCCTCACATCAAGCTTAAATACCTACGATATGTGTTAAATACTCTTGGAAGTAGATTTGATTTGCTATTAATGTCTTGTATTACAGACAAAATTAGGTGGAAAATTCAATCCCACCCTGTCTGTACTGTGACTTACATTAGTACAGTAGTTGGACTAGTGTAAACAAATAAAATAAATAAATAACGTCTTTACTAGCCAGCGTACATCAGATCAAAGACCTGTTTTACATGAAAACTCCACTTATCTTTGAGCCTAAAAAGATGTGCAACTACCACGAGGAGATGAACAGCGAGGTTTTCGAAGGTTGGTTTTTCGGGGTACCTACTACTACCAGCCATCCATCGGGGAAGTATTATCGTGATGGATAATGCCCCTTACCATTCTCGAATCATTGATAAGGCCCCTACTTCGAGCTCCACGAAATAGGAAATGATAAAGTGGCTCCAAGAAAAGGCAATTGTTCACAGTGCTGATCTGCGGAAGTGGGAGCTGTATGAAGTGGTGAAATGACACAAGCCAACTCAGCCGAAATATGTGATCGGCACTAAAGCAGCTGAGCTGGGGCACACTGTAATCAGACTGCCACCGTATCACTGCCACTACAACCCCATTGAGATGGTTTGGGCATACCTTAAAGGTTATGTCAGGGATAACAACAAAACATTCAAGCTAGCTGATGATCAAACCCTATTTATGGAAGCGGTTGGTAAAGTGACTTCAGTGCAATGGAGCAAGTACGTCCAGCACGAGAAAAATCCATCAATGACGACTGGTAAAGTGAAGGGTTGAATGACGCTAATGTGCAGGACTTCATCATCAACCTGTGTCCAGATGACAGCGATGGCGAATCAAGTGACAGTGATGACGATGATGATTCTGGCAACAGTGATTTGGAAGTGTACCCCCAGCAAGTAGCTGCTGTGACAACCATTTATCACACATCAAGCCCACACATTACCACATCACCACATTACCACACACATTATTATTACACATTACTATTTTCTAATCTAGTTACATGTTATACGTCATTCACTGCCTAATTTTTGCTAAAACACCATCATTCAATTAAAAATGATATTTTAAATCATAACGGCATAATTTCGTGTGTAAATTCTGGGCTATAATGTTGTTGTAATCAAGCAATCGTCTTATCTGCAATTTGATAACTTTTGTAAAGTGAAGGCCTATTTTTGTGTAAATATTGTTTTGTTTTAATTTATTTCCTTGTATTTTTTAGAAGATGTTTAATTTTTAATCTAGTTACATGCTATATGTTATTAATTGCCTAATTTTTGCTAAAAAACCGTCATAATTAATTAAAGACGTAATTTTTAATCATAACGGCATAATTTGGTGTGTAAATTCTGGGCTATATTTTTGTTGTAAGCCATCGTCTTATCTGCGATTTGATAAATCTTGAAAACTGTATTTTTTTAGTAAATAGGCCTATTCTTTATTTATTTAATTGTATTTTTTAAAAGATAATAATTTTAACGCATAATGTTTCTCTACTATTATTCAATATTTCTGTTTATTATCATAACCAAATTTGACGACTTATCACTAAAGAATGAATTATTTTTTGTTAAAATAAAACATACAAATAATCATAGGTTAATTTTTTATTTTTTATATATTTTTGTTTTGTTTTGGATAGTTCATATGGAATTGTACTGTTAGAAAATGTTTTATTTGACGGAATACCGGTCAGTTTTTGATACCTAGAAATCCCGGGATTGGCATCTTTTAATCCCGGGATTAACGGGATTGCAAAACCTATGTTTTTTTTTCAATTTGAGGAGGTTTACTTACGGATAATGAATTAAAATACGCCCAATTACTGTTTACTTATAGGACGATAAAAATATGCGGTATATGAAAAAATGGTAAAAGCTGTGATCTATTTCAATTGGACAATTTAATTATGATGAAACTCAATAGGTGAACCTAGTGTAAATATATGTATTAAGTGTATTAGATGTATTTAGATTTACCTTCTGAAAATGTTATCAGGCCTACATAAGTTAAATGTTAATTAATAACAGTACTAGTATAAGTCATTTTGAGTTTTACTTTTGCTTTTAAACGCAAACAATGCAATTGATGTGGTAAACTTAAAATATGGCAATCGGTAATTGAAGTGTTGTTTTCTTAATAATATTGAAGGCCTAAGAATATAAACACACCATTATTAAGATTACTTATGTTTAGGGCCTATTACTTTATCTTCGTATTTGGTTTTAAGTGTGGTGATTATTTTTTATATAATCCCAAATTAAGTTTTTTGTACACACCTTAGTACATAAGCAGATGGTTTGTTGTTGTTTGTACCTTAAATTGTTTTATTGCTGTCAGTCAACATAACATTTTTACGCTGCAACTGATCATTCTTCCGATATTATCTGTTTATCCTAATATTTTGATTTATTTAGTTTCCATATTAGCATATTATTCTTAGTAGTCAAACTTCCAGCTGTGCTTCTTGGCAAGTTGAGTGAAGTGAGTAAAAGTGAGTTGAGTACGACTTGTGTCTCGCCACTCCTAGCGTAATGGACAGTGTATTTGCTTTCGATCTAAGTTCACTGATGTGGTCAAATTTCTTCAAATTATATACAAGCCTTAGAGCATTATTCTGAGGTCTTGTCTGAATTCTGATTCTGTCATTTGTTAAACAACCAGAAAATGTAGGGAGGCAATAATGAATGGATGGATAAATCACTGCTTGCACTATTTGAAGTTAAGCTGAAGACAGCAGTACAGAACTCAACTTGTGCAACTGTCTCAGCTTCCCAACAGCAACCCGACATATACGACTCACCTGCTCAGAAAATTTAAGAGAATCGTCTAGATAGACACCCAGGATCCTTAATGAGGAACAAAGTGATAAAGGTGTGTCATCCAAAGAATTTTTAATACTACTCCTATTAGAATTCAATTTGCCCTGCAAAGAAGAATTACTGATATGCAAAACTGAGCACTTATTGGGATTGAGTTTTAATCCATGATCATCAGACCATTTCTTAACCATGGTATTTATCCTCTGGTAACAATGGTGTAATCTATTATGCTCCTATTTTGGAGGGCAGTAATTTAGTCTGGTACTTTTGTTTCTAGGGAACCACAACTTGACAAACATTTCATCACTGTGTTTACAAATTGCTTCTCAACTCAAATTTTTAGTTTATCTACATGGCAAAGAGAAACTTAATGTCCCAATATTACATACAAAATGTAATTAAAACTGTTGAAGAGATCAACAATCCTGCTGGAAGTTCAGTTGCTGATATAAGTAACAATCTCATCAAGCGTTTTAGCAGCATTGTAAATATTCAGGTCAGAAATGCATTAAAAGCTGCATTACGACAAAAGAAGTTGATAAAAAAAGGAAACAGATACTATGTGAAGGCCAAACCTGTTTTAAAACGGGTGAGATTCAACGGTGTACATGAAGTCTCATCGAATATAAAAATACCAATTAAAAGGGACTGTTGTGAAATGAAGAATAGGCCAATACTACGTAAGAAATATTATAAAAGGCGTGGAAGTAAATTTAGTAAAAAACAAACTGGTCTTGCAAATGGCTTGGCCGGTGTTAACAGCCATGGTCCTTTGTCCAAGAAGTCAAAATGTTTAAACGCAACTGCAAACAAGGACAGTTCTTCATGGAATACACATGATCAAACTAATCATGAAAAAACATGCTGTTGTCATGTTATCACAAGTCCTATAAATCATTTGGTGAAAAGCAGTGATGAACGTATCCATGATAACAACACTTTGAAAAGAAAAGTAGTTTCTCACGTGATCAACAATAAAGAATGTTCGTGTAATAGTAACACTCAAATGGAGCGAATTATGAATTTTTGTTACAATGAGTTTGTTCTCCCATTGACTAGCCCATTTTACAAACCTTGAATAAATGTTATAACTCAAGTGTCTTATTGCTGATAAGTAAAGTTTAGTTTCTGTACAGGAGTTTCGTTGTTTATTTTCTTAATAGCTTAGGCCTAACATTAATTGTTTCATCCCCAGATATTATTCATGGAGATGTATGCTTATTTATATAATGTTTTTCCATATCCATCTTTAAATAAAAAAATTCTAATTTTCATTCCTCAATTTTTGGTGGACGCGTACAAAAAGTAACAGTAAACAGTATCAAAATGTGTTTGAGGAGGTGATACTAAAATCCACCTATTCGCTATTTTCAATCCAAGCTGTTCTCTGTTAATTGAGGATGGACCACCAAGCACTGTCATAAGTTGCACCTGGTCTGACACAGACCGGAGATCCACAGTGCTGTATCTTGATAAAGGAGACAAATTGGGCCACTTGGCCATTAAACTTTTAAATCTAACGGCAAGTTTAAAACGGTTATTTACAATATAAGTATGTCTTAATTTGTTTAACTCAATGTCTTTTTTGTGATTCATGACCAAACCCTATGACAATAATTATTTTCTGTATTTCCCCAGGTTGGAGACCGTGTGGTTTGCTACATGCCCGAGTCTGGTTGTTTCCAGGACACTGTTATTGTTCCTAGTTCGCAATGTTTCCTCATACCCGAAGAGATTAGCACGGGCATGGCTTGTGCCCTTCCAGCCAACTATTTGACTGCCTACTTTGCACTCTGTGAATTGGGCAACTTGCGACCAGGAAATAGTGTGCTGATCCATTCAGCTGCTGGTACGTTTTCATTGTATTGAATACTGTACTTTGCTTATTAAAATATAACTTAATATATAAATAAACCAGCAGAGTACCCGTTCTTTGTACGGGGTTGGCATATAAGTATAAAATGCTTATACGTATTGCAGTTATACTTGTGCGCGTATTTAATGGATAAGGTTTGAGAAAATTTGGTTCTTTATATTTACGGTACCGTATGCTATAGTATAACACATCTACCATAGCCATACTGTTCTACCACTGCACCTAAACAATAGAAAAAAGTAAAATACCAAACATTCGCACAATATCACAAATTATTTATTAGCCTAAATTAAAAACATAAACATTTCAGTAAACAATCCTACTTTGACAGTTATGATTGTGTATCACAGCTTTTTGATGCTGCTTACTTCAATTTATTAGCTGTTATCATAATTGCAAAATACCCCCGCCGCAGCAAACCTGCAGACTAAGCGAATTTCCATTTGATTTACACTGAAATGTCTACTTAAAAATATAACATTTATTCCCGATTTAAATAGAATTAGTTTAACAAGTACTTAGGTTTGCTGCATCAGGGAGGTAAAACTGTTTTTTTTTTATGTTAATAGTTAGTAAGAAATAAAAACATTTTTCAAATTTGATCAAAATATGTTCATAAACAAGCAAACTACAACAGTTTACTTATTCTCCATAAGAATAACATGGGAATTTTAAATTTACAATTTTTTGGAATTTTCTCCGTAACCATTAGGCAAATAATAACGCTTCAATGTACTAAATTATTGGTTTTTTAAGCTCTACAAAATGGTTTGGAAAGAAGTTGCTAAATTTTATGTTTTTTGGGTCAAAAATGCGAAAAACCTATTTTTACCCCATAAAACCCCCCGTAAACCCCCGTTTCCATGGTCCGATCATGCTGGATTGCGAACTCGTTCGAATAAACGTAGGTTTACACGTTTGTACCGAATTTCATCAAAATCGGATCATTTTTGCTAGAGTTATCGTGCTAACGGACACACATATATATATACGTTGAACGGATGGTGTTTTTGGCCTCTAGGGACCTCGAAACGAAAAAAAAAATCGCTCCCGCGTCCAGGTCTTACCATGAGTACTACGGTAATAGCTTATTTCCTATATGGGAAATTCGCTAAAAATAATAGTGCTGCACCCTGTTGGTTAGCCAAGTTATAACTTTTTAGTGCTGAAGACATCCTATCTATATGGATCAGCTGTTGCCAATTTTTTGCTAAAAAAAGAATGTGGTTGTGTGAGCCAGTTACAGATTGTGCTAGTGTCTAAAACTCTATTTTGTACCTTATTTTAAAACGTTTTTATTAGCTCACTTTCTTGTCCGGTACAAATTTTGCAATCAATTTTATACTAAGTTCCCGATGAGCTAGAGACTTGAAACTTGAAACATAGCTCACAAATGGATGACAATGCAATATTATATAATTTAATTTTCATATTTCCCTTGGGCTACGCCCCATCGGTTTGTTTTTGTTAACTCGTTTTCTTGCAAATTTTGATACTTCCCGATGAGCTAGAGACTTGAAACTTGAAACATAGGTCACAAATGGATGACAATTGCGACGCTGCCTACAACGGCTGGAAAAATATTACAAGTAAGTGCAGTCGCAACCGTTTGCCGAGGATAGCTCAGCCTACAATGGCTGGGTAAAGTTCCAGGGTCTGGGACAAGGTCAGGGAAACCACTAGGCCAAAAGCCGGGTCTAACCGGTATAGGACTGGCTCATACACGGGCACTGTGAACAAGTCAAAAACAAGTCACCAAAACAAACGTGCAATAATCACTACCAGGCCTACGTCGATTCTCCACTCTCCTAGGGTGTCGTTGCTGACTACGCAATTTGGGCTTCGTCCTAAAAACTATTTTAACTATCCAATAGTTAAGCCCAGAGTGCCTAAAACACAGTGAGTTACACAACGACTTGCCAATAAAAACCACAACGCGAGTTATCACCAGGCGGGGTCTACTAGGCCACTAAACTACAATACACCACTCTAATGCCCAAGCTAAGAATCAAACAGTTCACTCAATAATAATACCATATAATAATACAAGTGCACTATCGGCAGAGTGACTACACCTCTAGCAGCTGGTCTCAATAAATACCAAGCTAAACAAGCAAAACTAGATGTCAATTGCACTACTATTAAATTATTGCGCTACTTAGTAGCAGGTAAATAAATATTAAATACATTCCAAACACTAGATAAATATATTATCTGATAGCCGGTGCTCCGCTATCCAAGCTACCAAGATAACGTGTTATTTATTTATTTATTTAAATGCTACAATACAGACTTACGTCCAATTACATTGCAGCATAGTACAAATACTCATAATACAGTACATACTTTGTGTGAACACGTGTCAAAATGTCTTTTCTTAATCATGTAGGCAACAACACAATATTAAATAATTAACACTTTACATAAACAACAGTACAACAACAACAGAAAATGAGCAACTTAAATTAAATTGAAACACAACAAATTAAATTGAGACAATAGCCATGGTACTATGAAATTATTTTTCAAATAAATTATCATTCAATTGATTTCTGTAAGAGGCTAGGGTCGAGTTGAATAAATCAATACCCTGGGGTAATGTATTATAAAGCCTCATTAAGACATTGGCAGGAGACTGGGCACCCAGGCAAGTCCGGGCAAATGTAGGAGCGAACAAAACACGGACTCTGGACGAGGGACGAGGCACGAGGAAAGATAACAGCGATAAGATCTCGCTATCATCAACTTTTCCATTGACCAATTTGTGGAGAAACGTCAGCATTAGTACATCCCGTCGACTCTTTAAGCTCTTCATTTCGAACAGATCCAGTAATATAGGATATGATATGTCATATGTGAAATAGCCGAATCTTTTGAAAAATAGATACCGTAGGAATTTTATTTGGATTTGTTCTATCATCTCAATGAGATAAGCATGATGTGGATACCACACTATTGAACCGAATTCAAGTCTAGACCTAACCAGGGAGAAATATAGTAGCTTGAGTCCATATATGCCTTTCAGGAAATTCCCAGATCTGAATATAAAACCCAAGTTACGAAAAGCCATCTTACAGGATTCAGCAATATGGTCTGCATACGAAAACTTGTCATCAATTGTAATTCCAAGATCTTTGGTTTTATAAAGAGATTGAAGGACAGCACCATTCATTGAGTAGCGAAAATTAATGATATTCTGCGTACGTCCTGTGTACCTCACGACAGCACATTTATCTGGATGAAATTTTAAGCCCTTATTACTCCAGCCTACTAAACGATCTAGGTCTTCCTGAAGAAGTATACAGTCATTAACAGTGTTTATTTCTTTGAAGACTTTTAAATCATCAGCATATAGAAGAACTTTACTATGATGAATACATTCAACAATGTCATTAATAAAAATTGTGAAAAGTAGAGGACCTAAATTAGAACCCTGCGGAACACCAGATGAAACAATGAAGTGTGTTGAATTACCAAACAAGCTGTTCAGGTTAAATTAAAATAATCAAATGAATAAACAATAACAACCCTACTACTGCTACTGCTACTACCAACTTTATGTTACTTAGCTGGGCTTCTATTAATAGGCTAATAATATTAGCTACTAGCCTACTGGCCACGTGCTTCCAACTACGCACGCTAAATCGTGCAGCCTAGGTTTGTCGGGCCTCAGAGTTATTAGTAATGTAACTAACTCTTGGTACAACGCAAAATAATATCTACTACATTCAATAAAATATATTATTTGCGCTTTAGCACCTGCCCAGAACCGTCAGGAATATACTTTAATATTATCCCTGACACCTGTAAATACCAACTACCATCAGGCTTTAACCAGCACGGTTACAACTCTAACTCTCACAACCAAATCAGAGATGAATGTGTTTAGTGTCAACTATCAACTCTTAAAACAAAATATAATAAAAGTCGTCCACTCACCACAAGTGGGTCACAACACCCAACTAACACCGACACTCACTGTCACTCGTATCACTGTACTCCGATGTCACCATCAACGTACACCAGTACACCAGTCGTCTCCACAAGGCACCCCCACTAACTTCCTCACTGCACGGGATCCACCACTAGAATGTCCTTCTCGGCTATCCAGTAGTCCCAGGATACCCAAGCTTATCCGAACTGATAAGCCGGGTCAAACAGAGCTAGCCAGGTTCGCCGCCGCCGCTTGCTTACCTCAACAGACACGCGGCCCAAATAGCAAATATTTACCCCCCTAGTAAAAATAACTCGTTACACAATGCAATATTATATAATTTAATTTTCATATTTCCCTTGGGCTACGCCCCATGGGCTTGTTTTTATTAGCTCGCTAGTCGCTCTCCTACAAATTTTGATATCAATTTTAAACGATGTTCCCAATGAGCTAGAGACTTGAAATTTGAAACATAACTCACAAATGGATGACAACGCAATATTATATCATTTAATTTTCATATTTCCCTTGGGCTACGCCCCTTAGGCTCCCAAATTTTCCATGTTTACATTTTGAAAGAATGTAAATATATCAATTAATTTAAGTCAGCTGTAAATACTTAAATTTGACAGTTCGAAGAGCAGAGGTTAAGAGGTACAGCTTATGCTCCCAAGAGATTCTTTATACAGACAAACATTAAAAAAATATACATAAACAATCTGATTGCAGATATAAAGGTATTTGTTAATAAATGCATTTGTTTTTTATTTAGTATTCTATAAAGTAAACAATAGATTAAATAGATTGATATATTTATGGTTAGTAGGTAGGCCACACATTCAATCTAATACATAATTACACGAAAAGAAACTCAAATAAACCTTAGATTTCCCAAATGCCTCTGTCTTAATCTGATATAGATGCTTGAAATAGATTTAACATCCACACACATTAAAAACTAAAAAGTACAAAATAATTTATAAATAAAAAATTTTTTAAAACAAAACGTTTTTAAACGCACTAAAAAGTAGAAAATAATTTATAAATACGTGGAGAGTATAAATAATACTTGTAAGATTTAAAATGAAAAACGTGGGGTGCATGCAATTGATACATTAGTTCAACAAGTGAAGGTAATTGTAAATTATCTATTGCATGCACCCCACGTTTTTAATTTTAAATCTTACAAGTATTATTTATACTCTCCACGTATTTATAAATTATTTTCTACTTTTTAGTGCGTTTAAAAACGTTTTGTTTAAAAAACTTTTTTATTTATAAATTATTTTGTTACTGACATAGTTGCTGGGTCACAACAGTTGCTATAGCTCATAATAAGTCATTCCATCAGTTTGACTTGGTAAAAACCATAGTGTAATCTGCAGAAATCAGTAATTTAGATCAGCGCAATCTGTTGGTGGCTCACATCAACTAAGGCAAATTTTATTGAAAACCTGGCTACAACTTTAACATGGGGATGGAATGTCTAGTTGTTTTATTAATAGTTAAATGTGCTATCTAAATATAAAAAAGGCAAAGCCCTCACTGACTCACTCACTCACTCATCACTAATTCTCCCACTTCCCATTTACCTAGGAGGCTGAAATTCGGTAGAACAATTCTTTGGGCTTTAAATAGGAAAACTAAGTAGTTTTTATTCTGGTCGGGCTTTCGGGCTCCGCCCCAGTGGCTATGGAGTTTCCCATGTTAACCTTATGATTTTTCATATTTAAAAGGAATTAATGAATCTTAACATATGTTTCAACTATCTGTAACCCGCGGGCTTTGCCCCGTTTAACTTCTTAATTTTCAAGATTATCTCGTTCGCATGGCTCAATCACGTCCTGGTTGAAGTTTGTTCGCTACGCTCACTCACCTTTAGGTTGAAGTTCGTTCGCTACGCTCACTCACCTTTTGGTTGCAAATTAGCTGTTGTCATAAATGTAAAAGAAATAATATTGCTGCACCCTGTTGGTAATCCTTGTAACTTTAATGCTATTGAACATCATAGAACAGAACCAACTTGTTTAATTGAAACAGCTGTTAAGATTCAATAATTCCATTTCTCATAAGGTTAACATGGGAAACTCCAGAGCCACTGGGGCGGAGCCCGAAAGGATTTTTGAAATAATAATATGCCTATATGTTAATTGGGAATGTGAGCTATCATAATGCGAAATTTCAGCCCAATCCGACCAGTATTTTTCGCGTTCACTTGTCACAAACATACATCCATACATCCATACATCCAAACTTTCTCATTTATAATATTAGTAGGATTAAACAAGTTGGTACTGTTCTATAATGTTCAATAGCATTAAAGTTACAAGGATTACCAACAGGGTGCAGCATTATTATTTTTTAAATTTATGACAACAGCTAATTTGCAACCAAAAGGTGAGTGAGCGTAGCGAACGAACTTCAACCTGGAGGCGAGTTAGCGTAGCGAACGAGCTAACCTGAAGGCAAGTGAGCGTAGCGAACGAGCTCCAACCTAAAGGTGAGTGTGCGTAGCGAACAAACTTCAACCAGGACGTGATTGAGCCATGCGAATACTTATGAAGTTAAACGGGGCAAAGCCCGCGGGTACGGCTAGTTGAATATAATAGAACCAACTTGTTATTTGAATCAGCTGACAAATTTTTATAATTCCTTTTAAATGTGAATAACCACATGGTTAACATGGGAAACTCCAGAGCCACTGGGCCGGAGCCTGAAAGGATTTTCTAAATAAGAAAATGCCTATATGTTAATCGGGAATGTGAGCTATCAGCATGCCAAATATAAGCCTAATCCGACCAGTAGTTAAATGTGTGATTGAACTTCAGACAAACAAACACACAAACTTTCACATTTATAATATTATCAAAGTACCCGTTCTTCATGCGGGGTTGGCGTATGAGTATAAAATTCTTATTGCAGTATATACGTGCTTTCCGTTTGGAATGGAATAGAGGACACGGTTTAAGAAAATTTGGTTCTTTTAATTTACGGTATGCTATAGTATATAAAACATCTACAATAGAATGTTCTACCACTGCACCTAAACAATAGAAAAAAGTAAAGTTCTCATTATATATCACAGCTTTTTGTTTCTAGTTGGTTCAAATTAGCTGTTATCATAAATAGTCCAGTCAAACGATAGTTGAACGGAACAAAAACTGCGACAATTTTTTTTTCATTAATCTATGTTTTTTGGGGCGCTGAATCCAAATCTGAAGAGATCCAACAAAAATTCCTTGTGCGTTTTGAGTTAGACGTAAAAAAATATGAAAATCTTCGCACTTTTTTCAGTTTCTTGCTTATAACTCCGAAACCATGCATTCTACTAAATTTTACTAATTTATGAAAATGAAAGATCATGAAATTTCGTACAATTTCAAAAAATACATACATATTGTCCGTTATCAAACGCACAGTTATCCCGTTAGAGCCCGCTCCAAATTACAGAAATATCACATTTTTGTAAAACCTGTTTTTTGCCAGATTTTTACATTTATTATTGAAAGTATGCGTTTATTGAAGGTAGACTATGAATGTAAATTAAGTTTAAAGACTTTAACTTGGTGTCCCAATTAGTGTACAATAAAAAATAACAAAATCTATTTCAGAACAAATAGAAGCAAAGACAATAAATAATTGGAGCGCGCTCCAAACAGACAAAAATTTCACACTTTTGTAAAAAAAACTTTTTGCCATATTTTCACATTTATTATTAAAAGTTTTTCCACTCAACTTCCCTTCTTTCACTTATTTTAATGCCTATTTTGTATTTAACTTAATTCTAGCTTCAAAAAATCACTCTCAAATAATTACTTTCACCAAAAACACCCTAATTAATCAAGAACGAAAGAACAATTGTGTTGAACATAATGTGCCATAGTTAGACATTTCTTTTTATACTGTATAGTTGGTTAACCTGTATGTTGGATAAGAAAACATTATCGTACACAGAATTAACATGAACAGCTAATTATATTGTTCTCCTTTTATTTTTTTACAAACATTGACGTGACATAAAGTGTCAATTTCACTTGTGGAGACGCCTTCACAGTCTGTCGTTCCGATAAACCATGGTATGGCACCCTGGCACTTTTATAGACCAAACAATAGAGCGATTCCTCATGATGAGAAGTACATAAATTGAGGGTAGATTTAGAATTAGAATGTATAACATTTCTGACAGCATATCCTTTAGATGGTTACAAATACACACATTCACATTACCGAAGAGATGGAAAGGTTTTGTGGTGTTCACTTAGAATTCTTTGAGCAGCATGTAGGCAGCAGAGAATCCCAAGTTCAGAGGGACAAAACGGATACCATCAAAATGTTTAAATGGTATTACTCATGTTGGATCATATTTATAATACTTTAAAATGTTCATTAATATGTGTCTCACATCAAATAACATGCCTTTTACATAATGTAACAATCAGTGTTTTAACAAAACTCATGCGGCAAGGACGAGTACAGTGTCCTGAATTCATTCATTTATACAGTCCGTTGTTATCTTATTTGTAACTTTTTTCTCAATTCAATTAAATAAATTTTGTATTACATACTGTTAACATTGTTTCTGTCTTTGTACTACTTTTTTTAATATTAAATTCAGCATAACCAGTGAAAAAATAAATCGGTGTCTTTAAATTCAAATGTCCACCGATAATTTTAAATTAAATTCATTAAATTAATTTCATAACTATACGCCAATTGCACTTAAGCACATAAGCATAAGCAGCATATAAAAACACTTTCAGACTCTAGACCGATGCTGGATTATTGAAAGTGACACACCATCGGACGTCGGATCAGCGGGCTTTTACTGTATATTGGAACCTGTCACCTTTTTCCCCGGAATCTTTATTGTTTTAGGTGGAGTAGGCTGGGCAGCCACTCAGCTGGCTAATTTAGCCGCATTTGATGTCAAAGTGTACGGCATAGCCTCTGAGAGCAAACATGACGAGATCATCAAGAACGGAGTCTTGGTTGCGCTCACCCACGAGAACTTCTCTTCACGCCTGATCAAACCGGAGTTTGACATCATCATTGACAATGTCGGAGGTGTGAGTACCAAACGGAGCATGGCTCTGCTCAAACCTCTAGGGCGTATAATCTTGACAGGTTAGTTGATTTGGCCTCTGACAACTCATATCCAATAGAAAAAATATTACAGGAAAACCTCACTAACTCGACAGTCAACAGCTGACAGGACGCACGTCTAGCTGGCTTTATCTTAGTTCAATTTTTCAGTGTCCATCTAGATAATAATTCTTACAAACAGTGCTTAAAATATAAACACAACTTTAATTAATAATTTAAAACCCATTAATTACTTGTCCGTCAGGAGTCCGAACAATCCCAAAATATCCTGTGGGAATAAATCTGAAATTGACTGATAGACGTCGGGAGAGCAACTGAGGAACCTGCGTCAGAACTGTGCCCTGATGAGTGTAGATAGCACAAAAGAAAAGCCATAAAAGAATACATTTTTTTACTGTGACGTGCTCAACTGATGTGTGTGAATCGACCTTTAATGAGGTTTTACTGTAGTTCTTTTTAAACACACAATATCTTCATTTTGCCTCTGGGACTGATACAATGACAATGAATTTGGAATATTTACATTTTGTCGTTGTAAACCATTATCTATTACTAGTTCCGATTAACATCAGTTCAGTTTTACACTTGTCAAGTTTAATTTTGTCTACCATACCTCATGTTGATACAACATGAAATTTCAGTTTGTGTTAGATGATTGGGGTTATTGTACAGCATTTGATGTTTTTTTTTCCAGTGTGTTAAAGACCTTTCTGAAAATTATTGATCTCTACCTTCCAACTTTTTCTAACATCATTCTTAGGCTGCGGCTCCACTTGTTGTAAATTGTCGCACTGCAAATTGTAGCGCGCTACACGCTACAGTTGGTGGCTCCACTAGCAGCAGAGTACAAACTACAATCTGCAGCGTCCTCACATGCACTGTGGCTCCACTAGCAGCAGAGTACGAACTACAATCTGCAGCGTCCTCTCACATGCACCGTGGCTCCACTAGCAGTTTAGTGTAGCACCGAGGTAAACTTGGCCCTGGATCATGCCGCAAATTAACATTCATAGTGTTGTTGTCAGTGTAATTTTATCAAGACGACGCCAATCACAGCAGCAAAAACGGTGGATCCATCCAATATTAAGCAACAGAAAGTCCGAAGGGATGTTCCACACATTGCATACTAAACTACTAAAATATTCAGACAAGTATTTTTTTAATATTATCGAATGTCCCAAACGCTTTTGATTACTGAATAGAAGCAGTATCAACACGTTTGAAGACTAAGGATATCACTCTAAGAGAAGCAATTGGAGTAGAGGAAAGGCTTTCAGTGACATTAAGGTAATTTTACTGAATTTTAACTCATTAATTTTATACAGTGAACCCTCGCTGCAACAATCCTCGATGTGTCGAATTACTCTACTTTAAATGGTCATTTTATCTCTATTTCTATTCTATTTCCATTTAAATTTTATTGCACTAATTTACCCTCAGAAGTAATATTTCTAAGTAACCAATGTACGCTGAATATCAATAAGTTTTGTGAGTTTTTGTTGTACCTATTAATAATTATCTAAAAACAGCCATTAGGAGCTTTTCATTATAGGTTTAATAATCATAACAATTTTATGACTGCTGCATGTAAAAACAAATTGAATGCTTTCACGTATTTGTTTCTCCAATCACTACTGTATTACTTTATAATATAAAGTAGGAAACCCCTGGACAACCTTTATAAAACAAGATTCCCACACTCCCGATATAATAATTTAATAATTCCTAATATAATAATTTCACAGTCCAGTTCAGGCTCCATTAATTACAAATCAATCCACAAAAATCAAAAACTAAGGACACTAAAAAATCTATACTGATTGTAGCGTGTGTCTTGTGCCTGTATGCCGGTCGGCTGTACGTACACTGACTTGGCACGGCACTACAATCTACAGCTAGTGGAGCCGCCTGTTGGCTGCAAAATGTAGCGCTAAGATGGTCCGAGTTCCATTTCCGCGCGACGCTACATTCTACGGTGCGCCGTAAAATGTAGCGCGCTGCAGACTGTCGCTAGTGGAGCCACCTTCGTTTGATCGCTGCCTTCCCATTTCTTCAACTGACCAGCTACAATTTGCAGCGCGGCAATCTACGGCAAGTGGAGCCGCGGCCTTAGCATAGATTGTGTGGGAGGGATCATGGAGGGCTCCCAATAACAATGAGATTCACTTGACTAGATGTTACTACATCAAATTAATCCAACAGCAATTTATTGATGAGATGATTGATGATGAGGGGTTCTTGTGTGTACGCCTTCCGCTTGTCACTCTATTTTGCACAATCTATCTATACATGTATGTTGTATGCAGTAATCGATAAATAAAAATGAGGTGCTGGAAGTGTAACCTATTTAATGTGATTGATAGTAACTATTTATGCCAATATCTTTCTGAAAGAGAGGTAGCGGAACTCTGTTCTGCCGTGTTCCCCTACAAATCAAGCACTGAATAAAATATAGACTAACCAACACAAGTAGACTTCCCATCCCATTGTACAAGTTTAAGCTCGTTTTTCAAGTCTAGTTCATGTTGGTGACACTAAGTACTGGTGTTGACAAAACTTTTTTCTATCATTTGAAGGTTAATTCAATGGTTTGGACATTTGAACATTATTGTTTGGTTATATAACTAGGGAATAAGCGATTGTTTATGATTGTTTTATTTGGTTAAACAAAGTTTAAAATAACTGAAATAACAAGAAACAAATTGTAAACAAAAAGGTTGTGTCCTAATTGCGAACAGTCCAGATTGCGAACAAGGGTAAAATCGTCCAGACTGCGAACACCTCAAAAATGCTGTGGACTACCTGAACATGAGTCGTCCAGACTGCGAACAAATATTTTGGTATCTGTAAAGATGGTTTAGTCGCGGTTGTTGAACGTGAGTTTTAATTGCTTGTTTTTTTAATGTTTTTAGCTAATGATTGAGTTGGGAATGTGTTTGATTGATGTTGTAGTTGTAATGTGTATTGTGTAATGCATATACATGTTATTTCGGATGTAAGATGTATGTAAGTATTGTATTTGTTTTAGTTGCTATTTAAATGACTCGTTGACGATGTTTTTTACGTAATGATTGAGTTTGGAATGCGATATTGGCAAATGCATGTTATTTCGGCTAATTATGTTAAACTCTAGTATTATCCTATACTCTAATACGAGCAATGTTTGCTTGTATGTATGCTTGCTTGCTTGCAGAAAGATCTCGAAAACGGCTCCGACGATTTTCTTCAAAAATTGTAAATAGTTTATTTTTGGCCTAAAATCGACTTTACTGCAGTTAGAACTGCCAACAAAAATCTAATTACGTGGAAAAATGAAACTGAAAGTCACATTTTAACATTAGTCTTATGGGTTGCTAAGTAACCATGTTGGTTGAATTGAATAACAAGGAAAAAGTAAACAAACGACTTGTAAGTTGTAACATGTGTTCATAAAGGCATCTACCCACAGTATACTAGAAATTACATTGACAGTACAAAAGGAAAGATATCACTTGTTCCTATTGAGCAAAGATTATACTGAACCTTACTCGATACATTGTAGGCCTAGTTTTGTTTTATTACTCTGAGATTGTCGTAAAGGCATAGGGAATATGTTTTATCTATGGTAAAGGATAGCAGAGTGCGGAGTGTGGGATCTGTTATGAAAAATTACCCATCCTTATGGAACAGCTTAAGCCAATTTTATTGTTAGTTCTGTCCGGTTTTCTGTAGATGTCGTGCTTTGTTTGCAATTTGTTTCTTGCAAAAACACAACATCTACAGAAAACCGGACAGAACTAACAATAAAAGTGGCTTAAAGCTGTTCCATAAGGATGGAAAAGGTATTTGCAATCCTAAAATGCTATGGGAAGATAAGGAAACAGGTCCGTGACGTAGGAAGTGGAGAAAGAAGTAGTAAAGGCAAACAGTCTGGAGTGTGCGATCTGTTTATGACCATTAGATTAAGGTATTTGTGATCCTAAAATTCTATGGGAAGGGAGGGAAGCAGGTCCGTGACGTAGGAAGTGGTGAAGGTAGTAGTAAAGACGAGCAGTCCGGAGTGTGGGAACTGTTTATGGCGATTAGATTAAGGTATCTACAATCCTAAAATGCTATGGGAAGGGAGGGAAACAGGTCCGTGACGTAGGAAGGGGCGAAGGAAGTAGTAAAGGCGAGTAGTCCGGAGTGTGGGATCTGTTTATGATGATAAGATTAAGGTATCTACAATCTTAAAATGCTATGGGAAGGGAGAGAAACAGGTCAGCGACGTAGGAAGTAGCGAAGGAAGTAGTAAAGGCGAGCAGTCCGGAATGTGGGAACTGTTGTTAATGACGATCAGATTAAGGTATCTGCAATCCTGAAATGCTATGGGAAGGGAAGGAAACAGGTCCACGGCGTAGGAAGTGGTGAAGGAAGTAGTAAAGGTGAGCAGTGTGGAGTGTGGGAACTAGAAACCGTTTGTAACAGTTAGATATATGTATCTGAAATTGAAATACTGAAATGCTATGAGAAGGGATGGAAACATGTCCACGACATAGGAGATGGTGAAAGAAGTAGTAAATGCTTGCAGTGCGGAGTGTGGGAACCGTTTGTGGCAGTTAGATTAATGTATCTGTAATACTTGAATGCTATGAGAAGGGAAGGAAACAGGTCCATGACGTAGGAAATGGTGAAGGAAGTATTAAAGGCTGTCATCGCAGAGTGGTGGGAATGAATTTCCCCGAGCAAAGCTCGGTCCCCAGGTACTTTACGATTGTTTTATTTCTTTTACTCTGAGATTGTTTAGTTATTGTAGCTGCTTGTTCAAGTCAAACATGTTATAATTAATTTTAAATAAAAAGCCACTTTAAATATTATCAAAACGGATTTGTCAGTCTGAAAGAATCTGTCTGTTAATATACAAGCGGCTTTACGTAAAATTATACTACGTCTCATAAATACATGTGTCTTCAAGAACATTCATCCTCTCCATTATGTATATTACCAGTCTTAAGTTGTGATTTAGGCTAAATCATTCTGTCAAGGGTTTTTATGAAAGGGTTAAAAACTCCGACCACTCAAAATGTGTTCGCAATCAGGAATCCTCCCCACCCCACGGACGACCCCCTCCACCTCGTAGACCCAAACATGTTCGCAGTCTGGACTGTTCGCAATCAGGACTGTTCGCAATCAGGAGGACACCAACAAAAAGACGATCCTAGTGGCACCGGATGGGACTAACAATATAAATATCTTCTGCTGATCCATGATGGATGAGAATTCTACTAAGGAAGTATGGTTTATTCATGATAAAAGGTGTCATCAGTTAATTGTTGTTACATAATAAATTATGAGTAATGATTTGTTTTCTTTTTGTTCTCTCTTTATTTTCAGCAATTACATTTTTGGTCCATGTGTTACCATGCAAAGGAATGTTACTTAAGCTTTGAACAAGCTAAGGAAGATTTGGTGAGCTACTGATTGAGTAGCTGGTCAGTTTTAGTGCCTCATTCTTCTTATAATAAACTTATTTTGCAATTGTAGTTTAGGCTTGGAAAATTGTAGCATGGGTTTTTATTTGTTTAAATGTTTAGTAGCTACCTGAGAAAAGTGTAGATGTATGTTAGTTATCTCACTATAATGTTGTTGATGTTGTTGGTTTGGTAGTATTTAAGTTATTATAACAGTTAAAATAGAAGGCCTAATGTGTAATAAATAAATAGTTGTCATTTAATTTATTATATACAGTATTTCTTTTAAAATTAAAATTTATTATTTATTATTATTATTTATTATATATTATTATTATTATTTATTATCTATTATTATTATTATTATTTATTTATCTTTATTTTTTATTATAAGGTTGTTTTGTCTATGTTTCAGTTTGAATTTAAACTTCAAACCAACACTTTAAAACTTTACCCATTCACAATCGCATGAGAATGCAGTACAAATAATACAAATCTTCAAATCTGTTGTAGAAAACGTTACATACCTTTTTATCATATAAATTGAACTCAAACATACCAATATGAGCTCCAAACAGATGTATGTGTTATAAAATACTATAACTATAGATGTCTAGCCGGAAAACAAATCACACGTGAATTATTATCGTCAGGAAACGGTATGTGAATATGGAACCAAGATTTTGAATAATCGTCAATAGCTTATAGCCAAGTGTCAACTCATTAACTCTGTTTGTTCTCTTTTAAGATTTTCATGCAGTGAGATCTCTTTTCAATATCACAGGAGATGATTTTGAATGTTATCTCGATTGTGGTAGATAATTGTGTATATTACTGCAATCGCTGAAGACGAATCTTGAAAAATAAATTTTTTAGGTCAGACAAAACTGAATATTAGCGCAACATCCTTTAAAAACCATTTTGCACCTAATTTACTTTCCCAGACTGTCTTGCATTGGGTGGGAGGGAGGTCTATTCTATCCAACCGCCATTCCGCACCACTTGTGGAGCCTAGGGGCCTATGTTATCTGATAGATACTATCAGATATGTTATGTTTCAGGAGCCAACAGTGTTATACAGGACAATGAGGCTAAGGTCACAGAGGCCCTGTTTGCCCTGAGCTCTAGTGTAGTGCCCATGCAAGAGTTGGTGGCAGGCAACAAGGCAGTATGTGGTCTGCACATGGGAACCTTATTGCAGGAAGCTCCATCTTTAGTCAATGATGCTATGCGACACATTTTTAAACTGTGCCAAGAAGGCAAAATCAAGCCTAAGATCTATGCTGTACATCCATTTTTCCAGGTAATTATTTAACTTTAAAGTTCATGTTTTAGGTACATACATACAATCATATCCTCTCCTGTTCCGGATATCTCTCGGTCTGGGTGTTCACTAGGCCTCTCCATCTTCTTCTGTCCCTCCACAATTCCTCTTCCTCCATATACTGCCCTGCACTCCTCTTGCTTCCACATCTCACAACACCTCGTCAATCCACCTTCTTCTAGGTCCTCCTCTTGGTCTTCTTCCGTCCATGAGAAGCTCGCTAATTTTTGGTGGGATTTTATCAATTCCATTCTTCTTAAGTGGCCGAATCATCTCAGTATTGATTTCTCTACTCTTTCTCTCAAACTTTTATCAACTATTCCTCTTCTCAAATCTTCATTCTTAATTCTTCCAATCTTGTTTTCCCTTTAATACCTCTTTAAAATTTCCCCCACCTGAACAGTACTCCATTCCCTCTCTGTTATATTCCAAACTTCTGCTCCATAGATACGGTAAATTTTGGAGTCTTTATCCCAGACTAGATATCTAACACTTTGATAAAATCCTGCGCCTTTCCCCAGTTGTTACCTCTTGTGCCATTGTCCCATCGTTTGATAACACCGTGCCGAAATATGAACATTTTTAACCAACTTAAGCGGTCTCCCCTCTTCTTTTAAAGGTTGTTCCAACTCTCCATCTCTTCCAATCACCTTTACTTCACTCCTTTACTTACTTATTTGTAATTCTCTCTCTCATAACCTCTGTCCATATATCCAGTTGTCTTTGTAATTCCATTCATCTCTTCCCCATAGCATTATGTAAATCTGCAAACATCATAGTTCCCGTATTTCTTCCAGCATTTTTTACTTCTCTTCACATTATTCCCATAACCACATTTAACATGACCGGTGACAAAATGGACCCCTGTTTCAGTTCCTTTTAATATCAAACCAACTTGTATACCGTGCAGTTGTCCTGACACGACATTTGTGAATCCTATACAATTCCTTAATCCACTCAATGTACTTTTCTTCCAGTCCTTAACCTCTTTAGCTATCCCAAATGGGATTCCTCTTCACTGAGTCATATCATAGACAAAAAGAATTAAATATAGACTGTCAGCCGTGCTGTGGTTACCATGGTTACTATAGGTTCCGGCGCACACCACTGTAGTTTACATAGCGTGTACGCTGTAAATACATGGCGCTCCAAGCGGTGGTAACCGCAGCACAGCTGACGGTCTATATTTAATTCTTTTTGTCTATGGTCATATGCCTTTTCTTTATCTATAAAAACAAGGATTATTTTCTGATTATATTCCCATAAATTATACATAATAACTCAGTCTACTGTAAAATCTGGAGCCTGTTTTATGTTGGTGACATCTTAGTGTTCTGGTTTTTTAGGATATATTTATTTAACAATATGTGCTTTTTCCGCTTGTTATATTACCAGAGAGTTAAGCAAAAGTTTACAAACATTTTTTATAGCGCTTAGGTTTGTTAAATTACAATAAATAAATCACCTCCACAAAAACAACCTTCAAACTTGTGTCTCCAACCAGCCAGAGGGCTTTCATAAATTTGAATTGTGATGGTACTCTAACTTATCCTGAATTTTTTACAGGCTTCTGCTGCAATAAAAACTTTAGCTTCCAGAAAAAATATTGGTAAAGTTCTTCTTCAAGTTGAATTGCAGTGTTAGTGATGAATGGTACGTGGTTTCTGGAATACTTATAAGGTGTATTGTTATGACTCATATTTTACAAAATAAAATAGTTTATCCTTGAATTTTACTTAAATTGTCTAATCATTTTACCTTGAAAATAGGTTTCTAAAATAATTTAACATAATCAGAACTTTTAAAGGATGTTATTATAGATAATAATCTACTTACGTATCATGTATGCCAGTAGGTGTCAATTGTAGTTGATTATGCTGTACATGTTTCGAGCCTATAATAATACGGCTCATCTTCAGCAGCATTTTTGTATGTAAAATTTTCACATCGAGAGATGATTGTCGACTATATAACCACATATATACACAAACACAGAACATTTTAGCATGCTATTTTTATTTACACGTGTTTTCGTAGAGTACGCTCGTTTAGATAATACCCGACCGGACGACATTTGTAGGCTTACTGAGGAACACGAACACATATTCGTGTTCGTGTTCCTCAAAACAATGTTCCATTCAAAGAATTCTGCTTGGTTATTTCTTCGACCATTGTTTTAATGTCTTGTATTTCACTTCCAGAGAACTGTTCAGGCAATTGTAGCTTTGTAACTAATGCATCTATAGCTTCGTTGGGAGGTATGTTTACGTACATGTTATCAACATCAATTGATAGTAAGATACTGTTTGGGTCGTGTTTGTTTGATTTTAAGGAATCTATAAATTCTTTGGAATTTTGACAGGTGTTATCAGATGTCATATCAAGTTTGGATTTAATCATATTTGCTAGGTATCGTAAGATGGAGCTGGGATGCAGTTGATGACAGGCCTGATAGGCATTCCGTCTTTATGGGTTTTAACTATAGGGCTAAGTTAAAAAGGGCTGCATAAGAAGCCTGCACGTGTTGTCTTTACCGACGCCCACACCTCATCAGTTTGTTTGGATGACTAACCAAATATATATTTATAAGCCTTAAGAAACATACTAAAATTTTCTTTTTGAAACATTTTGCGTATTTTATTTGGAAAAAGTATATAATGGGTAAAACAAAATTGTTTACTCTAAAACATAAGCATTATCAAAGTTAAAATGTTATATCTCTTTGAAAATAATTTTTAGAAAAATGCCTTTTGTACAAAAGATGTAGATAAACTAATCCTATAATCTAATATGAGCAATGATTGCTTGTATGTATGTATGCTTGCTTGCTTGCAAAATATCCTATACTCTAATACGAGCAAAGTTTGCTTGTATGTATGCTTGCACCAAGATCTCGAAAACGGCTCCAACGATTTTCTTCAAATGTTGTATATAGTTTATTTCTGGCCTAAAAATGAGTTTACTGCAATTAGAACTGCCAACAAAAATCTAATCTATATAAATAAAATTAGAGTTTTGTCTGTACATTGCTTAGAATAATGAACTTTTTGGTTATTTTTACATTTCATAGGTCAGAGAAACCGAATCAAACCTTATCTCAATTTCTGTCTGTCTGTCTGTCTGTCTGTCTGTCTGTCTATCTGTCATTCTCTTGGTAACGCTAAAATACGCACTTTATTACAACTACTCCTCAATAACTATAGCACTGTCCCGCCTGAAACTTATTTTCCAAATACTATACATATATGAGATGGTTTTAGACGTATTTCATCGAATATGAGACAGTTAGATATTTAACAGTAAACCCTTGAAAATCAAGTTTTTGTCGATTTTTGACGTGGAATTTCTGGAAGCCCATGTTAACCTTATGAGAAATGAAATTATTGAATCTTAACAGCTGTTTCAATTAAACAAGTTGGTTCTGTTCTGTGATGTTCAATAGCATTAAAGTTACAAGGATTACCAACAGGGTGCAGCACTAGCACTATTATTTCTTTTACATTTATGACAACAGCTAATTTGCAACCTGGAGGCGAGTGAGCGTAGCGAACGAGCTAACCTGAAGGCAAGTGAGCGTAGCGAACGAGCTAACCTGAAGGAAAGTGAGCGCAGCGAACGAGCTCCAACATACAGGTGAGTGAGCGTAGCGAACGAACTTCAACCAGGACGTGATTGAGCCATGCAAACGAGATCAGATAGTAAAAATAAAAGTAAGCCTACCGTTATAGGATCGACCGGCAGACACAGAGGTAATTTAACCTTTTATTGATTGTCATACCGATCCGGAACAACAAAAAACAACATAAAATGAAGCTATGTATAATAGTTTGGCCAGCATATCTTAAAATATGCAAACCAACTGCTGTTCGTTATATAAGAAGGTTTCAACTGAATATTATAAGATCCCCGTGCGTAGAACGGGTACACAGCTAGTTATGTAGAAAAATGAAACTGAAAATCACATTTTTTTAACATTAGTCTTATGAGTTGCTAGGTAACCATGTTGGCTGAATTAAATAACAAAGGAAAAAGTAAACAAAAGACTTGTAATTTGTCTATCCACAGTATACTAGCAAAACAAAATACAGTACAAAAGAAAAAAAACATCAGTTACTATTGAGCAAAGATTATACTGAAGATTACTCGATTCTATAGTCAAGGGCAGCAGTGTGGAGCGTGGGATCTGTTTATGACAATTAGATTACGGTATCTGCAATCCTTAAATGCTATGGAAAGGGAGGAAAACAGGTCCACGACATAGGAAGTGGTGAAGGAAGTAGTAAAGGCGAGCAGTCTGGAGTGTGGGAACTGTTTATGACGATTAAATTAAGGAATCTACAATCCTAAAATCTAATAGGAAGGGAGGAAAACAGGTCCATGATGTAGAAAATGGGGAAGGAAGTTGTAAGGCTAGCAGTGCAGAGTGTGGGAACCGTCTGTGGCATTTATGTATCTGCAATTCTAAAATAGTATAGGGAAGGAGGGCAAATAGGTCTACGACATAGGGAGTGGTGAAGGGAGTAGTAAGGGTGAGCAGTATGGAGTGTGGGAACTGTTTATGACGATTAAATTAAGGAATCTACAATCCTAAAATGCTATGGGAAGGGAAAGAATCAGGTCCGCGACGTAGGAAGTGGTGAAGGAAGTAGTAAAGGCGAGCAGTCTGGAGTGTGGAAACTGTTTATGACGATTAGATTAAGGAATCTACAATCTTAAAATGCTATGGGAATGGAGGGAAACAGGTCCGCAACGTAGGAAGTGGTAAAGGTAGTAGTCAAGGCGAGCTGTCTGGAGTGTGAAAACGGTTTATGACGATTAGATTAAGGAATCTGCAATCCTAAAATCCTATGGGAAGGGATAGGAAGAGGTCCACGACGTAGGAAGTGGTGAAGGAAGTAGTAAAGGCGAGCGGTCTGGAGTGTAAAAACTGTTTATGACGATTAGATTAAGGAATCTGCAATCCTAAAATGCTATGGGAAGGGAGGGAAACAGGTTTACGAAGTAGGAAGTGGTGATGGAAGTAATAAAGATGAGCAGTCTGGAGTGTGGGAACTGTTAATAACGATTAGATTAAGGTATCTACAATCCTAAAATGCTATGGGAATGGAGGGAATCAGGTCTGCGACGTAGGAAGTGGTGAAGGGAGTAGTAAAGGCGAGCAGTCTGGAGTGTGGAAACTGTTTATGACGATTAGATTAAGGAATCTACAATCCTAAAATTCTATGGGAAGGGATGGAAAGAGGTCTGCGACATAGGAAGTGGTGAAGGATGTAGTAAAGGTAAGCAGTCCGGAGCGTGGGAATTGTTAATAACGATTAGATCAAGTTATCTACAATCCTAAAATGCTATGGGAATGGAGGGAAACAGGTCCGCGACGTAGGAAGTGGTAAAGGTAGGTAGTCAAGGCGAGCTGTCCGGAGTGTTGGAACTGTTTATGACGATTAGATTAAGGAATCTGCAATCCTAAAATGCTATTGGAAGGGAAGGGAAGAGGTCCACGACGTAGGAAGTGGTGAAGGAAGTAGTAAAGGACGAGCAGTCTGGAGTGTGAAAACTGTTAATGACGATTAGATTAAGGAATCTACAATCCTTAAATGCAATGGGAATGGAGGGAAACAGGTCCGCGACGTAGGAAGTGGTGAAGGAAGTAGTAAAGGCGAGCAGTCTGTAGTGTGAAAACTGTTTATGACGATTAGATTAAGGAATCTGCAATCCTAAAATCGTATGGGAAGGGATAGGAAGAGGTTCACGACGTAGGAAGTGGTGAAGGAAGTAGTAAAGGCGAGCGGTCTGAAGTGTAAAAACTGTTTGTGACGATTAGATTAAGGAATCTGCAATCCTAAAATGCTATGGGAAGGGAGGGAAACAGGTTCACGACGTAGGAAGTGGCGATGGAAGTAGTAAAGATGAGCAGTCCGGAGTGTGGGAACTGTTAATAACGATTAGATCAAGTTATCTACAATCCTAAAATGCTATGGGAAGGGAGGGAATCAGGTCCGCGACGTAGGAAGTGGTGAAGGAAGTAGTAAAGGCGAGCAGTCTGGAGTGTGGGAACTGTTTATTACGATTAGATTAAGGTATCTACAATCCTAAAATGCTATGGGAATGGAGGGAAACAGGTCTGCGACGTAGGAAGTGGTGAAGGAAGTAGTAAAGGCAATCAGCCCGAAGTTTTGGAACTGTTAATGACGATTAGATTAGGGTATTTGCAATCCTAAAATGCCGTTGGAAGGGAGAGAAACAGGTCCGCGACATAGGAAGTGGTGAAGGAAGTAGTAATGCTAGCAGTTCAGAGTGTGGGAACTGTCTGTGGCATTTATGTATCTGCAATTCTAAAATGGTATAGGGAAGAAGGGCAAACAAGTCCACGACTTAGGGAGTGGTGAAGTAAGTAGTGAAGGTGAGCAGTGTGGAGATTGGGAGTTGATTAATGTATCTGCAATACTTTTCAGAGTAAACTAATATTTTCCCCCGAGCAAAGCTCGGTCCCCAGGTACTCCTATAATCTAATATGAGCAATGTTTGCTTGTATGTATGTATGCTTTCTTGCTTGCAAAAAATATCTCGAAAACGGCTCCGACGATTTTCTTCAAATGTTGTAAATAGTTTATTTCTGGTCTAAAAACGAGTTTACTGCAGTTAGAACTGCCAACAAAAATCTAATTTACGTAGAAAAATTAAACTGAAAATCACATTTTTTTAACATTAGTCTTATGGGTTGCTAAGTAACCATGTTGGTTGAATTAAATAACAAGGAAAAAGTAAACAAAAGGCTTAAAGTTGTATACTAGCAAATTACAAAATACAGTACAAAAGGAAAAACATCACTTGTTACTATTGATCAAAGATTATACTGAAGATTACTCGATACATTGTAAGCCTAGTAAAGGCTAGCAGTGCGAAGTGTGGGATCTGTTTATGACGATTAGATAAAGGTATCTGGAATCCTAAAATGCTATGGGAAGGGAACTGGAATCCTAAAATGCTATGGGAAGGGAAGGAAACAGGTCCGCGACGTAGAAAGTGGTGAAGGAAGTAGTAAAGGCAATCATAAAATGCTATGGGAAGAGAGAAAAACAGGTCCGTGACGTAGGAAGTGATGAAGGAAGTAGTAAAGGCGAGCAGTCCGTAGTGTGGGGACTGTTTATGACGATAAAATTAGAGTATCTGCAATCCTAAAATTTTTTTTTTTTTTTTTTTTTTTTAAAGAGGTTGGCGGCCTCTTTTAACCTTGCATTTGCCCGTCCACATAGACTACAGATCTGTGCGTGGAACGTATCCAGCAAAGCAAGGGGTGAGCCGGTACAGTACAAAGGTGAACTGTACTGATAAAAGTTAGTGGCAGTGACCAGGTTCCGAACCCACGACACTACTGCTTTGGGCCCGAAGTCCGCGACGCTACCGACTGAGCCACCGACTCACATCGATTAGATAAAATGCTATGGGAAGGGAGGGAGACAGGTCCACGACGTAGGAAGTGGTGAAGGAAGTAGTCAATGCGAGTAGTCCGGAGTGTGGGAACTGTTTATGACGATTAGATTAAGGTATCTGCAATCTTTAAATGCAATGGGAAGGGAGGGAAACAGGTTTGCGACGTAGGAAGTGGTGAAGGAAGTAGTAAAGGCGAGTAGTCTGGAGTGTGGTACTGTTTATGATGATTGGATTAAGGTGTCTGCAATCCTGAAATGCTATGGGAAGGGAGGAAAACAGGTCCTACGTAGGAAGTGGTGAAGGAAGTGGTCAGCAAGGTGAGTTGTCCGGAGTGTGGGAACTGTTAATAATGATTAGATTCAGGTATCTACATCTACAATCCTAAAGTGCCATGGGAGGGGAGAGAAACAGGTCCACGACGTAGGGAATGGTGAAGGAAGTAGTAAAGGCGAGCAGTGTGGAGTTTGGGAATGGATTTATGTATCTGTAATACTAAGACTGCTTTCAGAGTAAAATAATGATTTTTCCCGAGCAAAGCTCAGTCCCCATGCAGGTACTTATAAATATTACAAATAAAATTTCAATACGATAGCATGTGTATAATATGAACTACATCCAATAAAGTTAACGTCTGCAATTTCCAAGTTTGGTGGGGGGAAGCTCAAGGTGGAAAATAGATTTTTCAAAAATATGCGTCTTAAGTGGTTATTTCACATATAACAAATCCAGCTTTCCATTATTTAGCTACGAAAAAAAGGCAGTGTATGCGTTTATTGACTGGGCTAGATGCGACGACGCAGCGCAAAGGTGTTCAACTAGCGTGCATGCACTCACTTTGCCGACGCCCAGCTCTTCACCAGTTCACCTAGATGACTAACCGGTAATACGTTTGTAAACCTTGAAAGACGTACTAAAACATTTGTTTGAACCATATTTGCGTATTATTTCTATTTAAAAAAATATATAGAGGAAATAAAAATTTTGTGCTCTGAAACAAAGACTTTAAGGAAGTTTAAATTTTATATCTCCCTAAGTTTTGGTTTTATAAAAATATTATATATATACGTTGAAGGAAAACTAATAAGAAATAAAACAAAACGAATTTCAGCTTGATAGCTTACAAAGTACTCGACTTATGATCAATTAAGTAAAACACTGCAATTTATAGGTTTGGAGGGGGGTGGGGGGAAAGCTCAAGGGGTGAAGTGGGGACTTTTGGGAAAATACACCTCTCATGTGGTTCTATCACATATAAAAAATCCAGCTTTCCACCATTTAGTTGTGAAAAAGGGTGTTTTATTGCATTCATTTACTGGACTATAGCAGGGGTGCCCACAGGAGGCAAATTTTTTTGGGGGGATTTTATGATTTTGGGGGGGATTCAAGCCAGTGGTTGGTTAGAAACACATTAAAAAATATTCAGATAGTGTTTATGACCTCATTAAATTATTACTGGGGTAATTATGCAATCAAAATCCCCATTTGACATTTTATCTTGATAAATTAATCATTTTATAATGGCTATAAAATATATATAGTAAATACCTTTATGTGGATTTCCACATTCTAAATCCTATCATGTTTGACAATAAGAACAACTCCCTGCCAATGGCTGTCAAAGGATTATGGTTGGCTTATTAAATTTTATCTGAAGTATGAGTTTGTTTTTATAGTCTAGTCAACCTGTGTTTTTAGGAGGAAAAAAATTACTAAAAACTGATTTTTTGCCCATCGACTACTCATTTTGACTTATATAAAAAAATATAAATCTTTACATTTTTATACAAATAACGAACAAACGGTAACAGCTACAACAAAAGTTAACTAAACAGGATTGAAGGAAATGTTATAACAAAGACAATAATAGTTATTTGTGCAACTAGTGAGAAAAGTGAGCAATTGACTCACTCGAGAGAAATCCTTACTCACGAGCCGTAGGCGTGTGAGGAACAGGGCCGATTTACCGAATAGGCACGGTAGGCACGTGCCTAGGGCGCGAGGCAATTGGTTTTTTTGGGGGGCGCCAACAATTTGGTAAATAAAAAAAATTGGTGTTTGCATGCGATCACGGTAAACTTCTGATAATCCCTCGCGGCCGTGTATACATCGTAATAGTCTCCCGCGTTTGCGGCAAGATTCTTACTATTTTCCGTGGTCGGGTCGTTTGGACATAATTATCGTCTTCCATGATCGAGGCAATACATAAGCATATCCAGCGGTCGTGAGGAAATTATCATCGTCTACCGTGAATGAGGGAAAATTCTGATCTTCTTCCCACAGTCGTGAGGACAATATCCTCGTCTTGCGCGATCGCGGTCAAATTCTGACCACCCTTCGCGGCCGTGAAGACATCATTATATCGTCCCCTGCGGTCTTGTGGACAAAGTAATCGCCTCCCGCGATTGTGGAAAAATGGTAATTATCTCCCTCGGTCTTGTGGGGATCATCATCTTCTTCCGCAAATTAGGCAAAGTTCCGACCTTTTCCCGCGACCGTTTGGCCATTATCATCGTTTTCCGTGATCGCGGCAATATCTGATCATCCCTCACGGCCGTGTATAAATCATTATCGTATCTCCCGCGGTCCTGTAGACATCGTAATCGTATGCCGTAGTCGTGAAGACATCGTAATCGTCTCCCGTAGTCGTGAAGACATTGTAATCGTCTCCCGCGATTGCGGAAAAATGGTAATCATTGTCTTCCACGAATGAGGCAAAATTTTTCCCACGGTCATGTGGACATTATCATCGTCTTGCGCGATCGTGGCATAATTCTGATCATCCCTCACGGCCGTGTAAAAATCATTATTGTATCTCCCGCGGTCCTGTAGACATTGTAACAGTCTCCCGTGGTCGTGAATACATGGAAATCATCTCCCGCGATTTCGGCAAAATGTTAATCATGTGCCGCAGTTGTGTGGAGATCATCATCGTCTTCTGCAATCGCGGCAAAATTCTTGCTGTTTCCCGCGGTCGTGTGGACATTATCATTGTCTTCCGTGATCGTGGTAATATTCTGATCATCCCTCGCGGCCGTGTGTAGACATATTATCGTCTCCCGCGGTCACGGAAACATCACTGATGTTGTCATGTGCGATCACGATAAATTGAAAACTCTAGGTAGAAATACAAAATTCAGACATAATTCCCGGTTCAAAAAACTCCCGCATGATTCCCGGATTTCCTGGTTGGTGGACACCCTGTTATATATATTGCAAAGGGGCGCTACTGTTAGTTGTGCCTAGGGCGCTGACAGGATCAAAAACGGGCCTGGTGAGGAATGGTTTCTCTAGTGAGGCAATTGTACTTTGAACTCGAGTTGCACATTATACTTTTCCTACAGTTACCATAAAACAAATAAATTGGTGAAGAAACATAACCTATTTTTACACAGAAGTGAACTTTTAATATAACATTTAATGTGAAGTGACAAATACAACAGTACAACAGCTGACCAGCTGATTTACAGCCAGTGCTGCCAACGTATTTCGTGCGCATACGACGTTGCCTGCATGTTACGCGCTCACTATTTCGTGCATTCACGTTGAAAATCTGGAGTGAGACAAAGTAATTACAGTGAGACAATGTTAACATTGTCTCACTGATGCTTTCTCTAATCAGTGAGAGAACATGTACATTGTTAGGTAACTGTAGGAAAAACTAATTTCAATTCAATATATTGTTTAACAATCGAGAAAAACATGATTTACAAAATGTTTAGGGGGGCACAGGAGGGGAAGCAAGGGGGGTAGGGGCGGGGACTTTTGGTTGAACACTTGTCTAAATGGTAGTAGTCAATGGACAAAAATTCAGCTTTTTTCTTATTTTTTCCTTTAGCGGTGTGTTACGACACAGGTTGACTGGGCTATTACCGTTCATTATGAACTCATTCTCAAATAATCTTATTGCCGACCTATTGATGGTTGTTTAGGTTTGTTTATTTTTATTATGATACCATAGGCTACTTAATTTATACTATGACAATCATTTTGTGAATTTTACAACATGAACAACGAGCCTGTGATGTCCCTCAAGAGTATATTGGCTCTCATAAATAATTATGCCTGGGTTATTTGATTCATTGGAAGAAATGGACATACTGTGACGACATAAAACCACATTAGGACAGGACGACTTCTGTCGGGCCAGCTAGTAGCCTATAAAAAAGCTTATAGGCTTGAGTGTGACAATTTAATTAAGCTTTTTTATAGGCTACTAGCTGGCCCGACAGAAGTCGTCCTGTCCTAATGTGGTTTTATGTCAAATGCTCGTTCATTTTCAAGATGAGCTCGTTCGCATGGCTCAATCACGTCCTGGTTGGAGTTCGTTCGCTACGCTCACTCACCTCCAGGTTGAATTTTAAAGTTAGGCCTAGTAATATTTTTGGGGCTCATTTGAAAATGTTTCACTTATTTAAGAAAGATCAAACTCAGAAGTGTATTAAGGGGCAATTTAGGTAAATACCTCAAACGTTTTGACGTAAATTTTACTTTCTCCCCCTACAAGTTAATATGGTGAAAGAATTGTTTATCTAAAGATTTTCGAGTTTGAGTTTTCGTTGGGTAGATCTGTTTTGGGTCCCCCTGATCCCAAAAATGTGGTTTTCCAAGTGATTTCTGTGTGTCTGTGTACAGAGCTACAAACCACACCTGTGGTCCGAGTACGATTTTGATGAAATTTGGCATGTTGGTTAGGTACAAATCCATGGTCTCTCCAGGTGTTTTTTCATTTGGATTTTGAATGGTGATTTTCCATAAAACCCCATAAAATAATGGACAAATACAATTTTCTCAGAATATGCCCCAACGATTTTGATTAAAAATTAACATGTTATACCTACTCTTTGACTCTGAACAAAATGGTATAACCCTTATTGCTGCAAAAATTACAGTTCAAAAGTTATTGCAACGTTTGTGATTATCCCTTTTAAAAACCTATTAATTCACGGAAAATCGGATCTTCAAAAAAAGACTTGGCCAATTTTGATTCAAATTGTGTGTATGTTTTCTTTTTTAACTAAACAAAAATTACACAAGCCCTATTGCTGTAAAAATTACGGTTTGAAAGTTATTGCATTTTTTGTGATCTTCCACCCAATCCAACCATTTCTGATCAACAAGGTTTCGGCATTGGGTTTGCCTTTTTCATTTTTTCTTCTGTTGTGCTTCAAGTTCAACACAAAATTCTATACGCATAAAGGTAAGCAATAAACTGCACATCAGCTTTATTTACAAAGGTTGTTGTATTTTTTTGTTGAGTTTTTCATTTTTTACCTTTTTTTAATATTATAAATAACAGTTATTTACAAGAAGAAACCAATTTTACAAAATAGTTAAGATTATTGACAATATGAAATACCGTGTGAAATTCATTGTAATAATAGAGTAATAAAGCCGTATTTTACATAGATATATAAAAGTAAAATCCATTATTGTACAATACCATGAGGATGAGACAAAATCAAAAGGTATTTAAATAATAGTTTCATAAATACCCCAATAACATGAATTTTTACATAATTCCTTTTGCGGTTGAAAATGAGCAAAAACAAATTAAAAGGAATTATTAAAATAAATTAGTATTTACAAACTATAACACATATTTACATTTATTTACAAGTTATTTTCTTCCAGATGAATTGAATAAATGCAACTTAAAAGGTTTTAAGTACAGTAATATTGATTTGTGTGCCTACTCAGACGCGGTCAGATTTATTTCAACACCAAACAAAAAACTTAATTTGAAGTCTTTAAATTTTTGTTTATACTGAATTTACTATAAGCATCAATACCACAAATACAGATAAACAGACCAATGGACCAGTGATACAAAAATGTTGTATTTTCAGTATAATATATAAGAGAATGTATAAGTATACATTTGTCTGAAAGTCATAATACACTTATAGTAAAAATTTTGACTTAACCAGTTTAAAAAACAAAAATGTAGGTATAAAAATGAAACTATTCCCTACTCCGGAACAAAGAAAATAACAAAATAATTTGTACACAAGAAATTCTAATTACAATACAATAATTTGTACATAAATTCTCAAAATATGACTAGTTACATTTTTAACATCTATTTTGGAACATTTTCACTTGGCGTTGAAAATTGCAAGTTTATTGCCAAAGTCTATGAGTTCATATCACAATTTAATGTTTGTGAATATTGTGAAGAATAAAAATATTGTGTAAGAGATAGTGTAGAATAAAAAGAAACAAATAAATTTATGTTAGTCACCAAGCAGTGACCAAGAAGTCGTTAAAAAAATGGTTATTGGAAGGAATCGGCTTGAATGTAACAGGTCCTGCCAAAATAAACGGAGGAACTCTTGGATAGGGTAAGTGTGGAAAATATCTGAAATCAGAATAACTTAACTATTAAACCAAACATATTACAAACATCCGACATAAATAACTAACAGAGATTGCATCCATAAGCAAGCTGCAACTAATGTATAGGCTACTCTTCCCGAGATACAGTACAACATTTGGGTTGTTATAATTGTGACTTGTGTGAAAAATTTAAGAACTGTTAACATTTCCATCTTAGGCTGCCATTCCAGATATATTTTTTGCACATCATTTTTCAATTGGTTTCTATTTAGATGTGTTCATTAGTCCATAGAAAATGGCACTATCAAAAATTGTATTTTTATTTATTTATTTTTTGTCAAAGGCAAGAAAATTTTCTGTAACTGTTGATGATTTCATCAGTTGCTGCCGAGGGATTTAATGTTTTCTCTTACCACATAACACTTACTTAACTATAAAATTAAATAACTTTGGTATGGTATGGGTATATCACAATCTGTACGGCCTGGGGTAACATATGAACCAGGAACTAAGCTTAGCAGTTAGTTTATAAATCCCATACACCAGTAAAGTATCTCTTCACACAATGTGATTTTTGTTTTTAAGTCCCACCAATAGAAATTTTACACTAAAAATTGATTCCCCTAAGCAAGGAGTAAACGTATTACACAAAACTCTACGATAAAACAAGGTTAGGAATTTTGGTTGATTTATTTAATTCGACTCAGCATTACAGCGAGTATTTTCAACATGAAATTTCTATTTGTCAATATTGAAATTAGTTAAATCTATAATCTTTCTAAAAGTTAATCAGAGGATAATTAAGTCAAACAAAAATATTCCTGAATCTAGACTAATTATTTATAAATAGCATACCGTTTAATCTTGACTAGCTGGATTTAAAACGCAATTGTTGTATAAAATTTCAAATAAAATCCTACTGATTCCCATCACTATTTAAAGAGTGTGGATACTGAAAATAGTTTGAAGGTTTATTTTAACGTTTTTTTTTTTCCTTTTAAGATACTGAGGATTATTTAAAGCAGAATAATGTACACTTATGACTTAATTACATATCTTACTTTAACATTAACAAAGTTATTGGTACTTAAAATATAACTAATAGCAAACATACTAACGTTAACTACATCATTGACTATCTTAGTAATGGGTTGTCTTCAACAAGAATGATATAGACATAGGTTAGTAATAAAAACAACCTGGTTAGATTCAGATAGAATAAATTCAAACAGACATTGGTATTGTTTTTTCTCAATACAGATTGTTTTGCTTTTATTTTAAATTAACTAAAAGCTTATAAACAAGAAAACTATTATTTTACTGGATATTTAGTAGACATAAAATACATTACAAACATTGATAAGCCTCAAAAGTATAAGTAAATCATTTAAGAACAATACAATAATTAATTTATATTTTGGAATGGAAGAGAAGTCTTCATTTTTTGTATTTTGAAAAAAAAAAAATTCCTTAAAACTATATTGATAAAATTTCTGGTGGGGAGCTTAACTGAAGTTACTTTGCTTACATAACATTTTCACTACCTGTTATTGTTTTACCACTTTCAAAATTGTACAAAATAATTCACACATAAATTAATTAGTAAAATGTTTAACAAATTATATATTTAGAATTTCTTTAAACATACCGTTCATTATTACCCAAAGAAATGTATTAAAAATTAAATTCCAGTAGTTTGTAACTAGAAGTATGCTCTTAAAGAGTATCATGATAAACTTCTCATTATAAAACTATTTATCTCGCACACTATAAGTAGTTAGTTAAGCTATATGTACAAGTCATTATCATTATAAAAAAAACTTTGCTAACAAAGATTCCAAGTTTAATCAACACATCTTTAAAACTTATTTTTTGCTTTTTTTTGTCTGTCTCCACTTTTGTGTATGGTGAATTTGGCATGATGAAAAATTTATGTTTCAGACACAGTTCATATCACGTGTTAGTAAAAGTAAAGTATATCAATGCAAAGATTCTAATTTTTAACTTAACACATAACTTTTTTTGTAGGCCTATTAATAAAATTATACTTTTTGAAAATGTAACAAGATATTTAAATTTGAAAATTTAAGGTAACCTATCATATTACTCAAAAGATGCAATATCAAATATATAAAATAGTACTGTGGGAAAGAACTTTTCTTTGATACACAAAGGTTTTATCGGAAAAGAATGGTTTGTGTCCTCCATGATTCTAAAAAGTTGGTTTTATTGACTAGGCTATATGTCAAGTTATAGGCCTAAGCTTGAAATAAATTTGAATTAATACAAAGCATAACATGTTTTTGTATAAAAAAAAATATATTTTACTCTTGGAATCAACAAAACTTAAGTGCACATAGAAAAGAGGCGTTGTTTCTAGATTAAATCTCATGTAGGTCTACCCTACTTTTTTGCTTAGAACTACTGCAAGTTTAAGTACCCTACGGTGTCAAGTTTCAAAACTTAAAAAAAAACTATTAGTTTTTGGGTCAAAAATTATAACAGCAACATGGTTATTTTAATAATTACTTTGCAAAAATATAGTGTTTAAAATAGATTATTGTTTCAACAATATAACTATCCATATATCGCCATATTGCTATTTATTGTACATAAGTAGTTTTACCTGCAATAAAAAGGTTTAACTATACCTAAACAATGCAGACAAACGTGTTATTCAGGTTCAAATATCAGATGGAAAAGGGAAAAGAACAGACACATTAAAATTGCAATCAAATTTAAAACAAGAATTGAAAGACAGTAAAGTTTTGTTCTCAATTAACAAGGATAAAAATGTATGGGGAATACACACTTCTTTCTGATTTCAAACTTATTTAGATTAGCACACTTTCACAATAATAGTGGTATGACAACCAAATCGAAAGGCACTGACTTCTGCAAGGCGCTAATATGGTTTCATATTTGTGAGATTTTCCAAAAATAATAACATCAATATACAAACAACTGGGAACAGATGAATAAAACCATTTACACAAGTATAACCAGATATTATGACTGATATGTTCACTACCCGGGGATTCAGAGACGGAATGCATAACCAATAGCTGCAAAGTTTTTAGTTTCCCACCTACAATAAATTCACCATTATCAAAAGAACACGGTCAGTTAAATGCTGTAAGAAATCAGGAGTGACCAGATCTACAAACTACCTATATTAAGTAAAGTAACTAAATACGTTATGGCACCAAAAATATATTCATTGGCATCTTCTAAACGCAGGGAAGTCTGTAAAACTTGTGGATTTAAATAAAAACGTCTAAACCACTACAAAATCTAAGATTACCGTTGTTGGCTGATGATTTCGTTTTTGAGCCTCTGTTTGCTAAGGGTCCGTTTACGGTTGTTACTAAATGTCCGATGGAACCCATTTTGATTCGTAAAATGTTTACTGTTATTGTTGGTCTTTGACTGAGGCAAAGGTTGATGGGCTGGAGTGGTCGGGGTGGTGGGTGGCTGTGGTGGCGGTGGCACTTGGTTGCGCCGCTGCGGAGGGAAGTTGTGGTGGTGGTGGTTGTGGTGATGGTGGTGTTGATGATGTTGATTCCGGTTGTGACCTAAACAAATTTTTACTTTTTATCAATGAAAGACAAATTCTAAAAATATAGACCGATAACTAAATTGCTAAATACATAAATTATTAACAAACTCTGAGAACAACGACAACAAATTATTAACAAACACAAGACGTTGAACTGTAACCGTTTGTATTTCCACTACCAGTTGAATATTTGAATAAATGAATGAATGCTATTGGTCGATCGGGTCAAGCCATACCCCCAACCCATGAGTCCATGCTAACCGTCACCTTGAGACCTCAGTTATAGCCAGCTCCCAACTTGAGTAACTCTGTCCATTTGGTCGTTAGCAATTTTACAGTCAATCGTAGTTCTTATTAACTTCCTGATTCCCATATAGTGTAAGATGTCAGGGTGACGTAGAGCATTTAGTGACAACAATGATATCACAGTACCATTATTGTAATTTCCTTCATTCAAACTTACAACTTTTGACCAATGTTATGTCGATGGTTTTAGCAGGGTTCCTAATTTCCCCTTTAAGTGACGTATTTTACAAAAGTTGAAAGAGGAGTAAACGAGTATAAAAACAATTGAATCCAATTGTTGGAAACGGCCCCAGTTAGGGAAAATTTTCAGTCAAGATAATTTAACAGTGCCACATTTCTATTTACGATTTCCTTATCTATACCAAAATATGGTTTGTTTTAAAAGGGGCAAAACAAAATCAGTTGTGATTGTTGTTATGAGTTTTGTGTCTGTCAAAGTAAGTTGAATTTTGTTTACTTAACATTAGAAAAAACAGAGACAGCTAGCACATTCCATGTTAGTTGAACCAACTTGATATTTGCAATTATATGAAAGAGATTAGCAAGCTTGGCCTACTTACCCAATTGAGGAGACGTGTTTCGAGGTTGTTGTCTCCATGAGTTGGTCACCTGGTAGTTGACCATTTTCTGTTTTGCATCACCACATTCTGAGTCCTGTAAAATAAGCATACAACTCAAAATGTTGCTCCAACTAAACTTCTAGCAAAAGAGATAATAAGTTACTTGCGTATAAATTGTATTAGAAATGTTTACATTCCGAGAAAATTTACAACTACAATGGTAGGTAGACTCTTTGGGAATTCAATATGAAACCTGATTAATGGTGATGACCAGTAAGAAATATTCCACATAGTGTGCAAAAGTAGCAGACTGGATTTGAATATGAGATATGCAAGTACAGTATCAATAATGGAGACAAGAAATACCACAAGAAACGTTTAAACTTTAATTTCCATTTCAACAGCCGAAATCAATAATACTTCATGATGTATACTACAAATGAGTCAACACCACTGAAAATTTTGACAATTTTGCTTCAAGATTTGATTGGCAAGTTTGAACACTAAAATGCCAACATTGTTTCTTTCACTACCATTTTTTTAAATATAAACACCTGTGTATCTTTTCAAAATGCAAAGGCCGCAACTCTTCTATCATCGGTCTTCTATATACTAGTGACATCTTTTACATACACTTCATTCATCTCCTTTTCCTTTCCCTCCTCCAAATAATTGGGTATTATTCATTAATCAAGACCCAACTAGTTAATTTTGCTTAATATTTTATATCTCTCAAACTATATAGATAAACTAACTTTTCTATATTTGAACCTGAGATAGATCTGAATAATTTATATTATATTTATAAATATAATATTATTAATATATATTATTTATAAATTATATTTATAATAATTTGATAATCCTGAGAGTAATTTAAAACATGCTAAATTTCTGTAAGGATAAAAAACATAGAAATCATATTATAATTAAAATTTTGATTAATGATGGGCCGATTCCTGAATTGGTCGATTCCAATACCAATTCCGATTCTAAAATTTTAAGTTTTGATTCTCAATTCCGCACTCGATACCGATATATGATAAAAATTAATTTAATAACACATACAACTTATGTGTGCTTCTCGCTATCTCTATAAATAAAGGAGCATGTTATTTTTTTTATTTAACCTTTACACAATAATACAACTTACATTGCTATTGATTAAGGTTACATAGATTAGGTTAGCCTATGAGGAAAATAAGATAGGCTTCAAGAAGACATGCATTTTAGCATATTTTATTAAATTAAATTGAGACAACAATCACCGGTTTAGGTAGGCCTAAAATGTTAACTGTTTTTGTTTGTATACGAATTTGTACATCTAGGCCTACGATGACTGTTCCATATTGCTTGAGTTATAAACTCTCAAAGTCATCTTCAATATTGTCATCATCAATATCACTTAAATTACTTAAAGAAAAAAGTAATTTAAGTCACATTAAAGTCATGTAGTTCATGGGGATCATAATCTATTTTGAACAACTCATGACGCACGCACAGCAAACAAACAACAAAAGAACAAACCAAAACATAAACATAGGTTAAACCATAAATTTCCCTTTTGCAAACTCACGACAGCTGTTTCAGTTCAGTCAGAGAGAAACAACATATAACGATAAAATACATCGCTAAACGGCATCTCCAATAGTCACCATAAAGCCCTGAATTAGAACCTGCCCAATATGGGGTGGGCGATACTTATCAAGCTCTTAAGCTCTTAATGAAATGTACATAAACCCATCACGAGTTAGAAAACGCGAGTTATACTGGTACCAATGACTATACACACTTTATGTGTATTATATTTATATTCAATGCTTGTACCATCTGGCAACATTGCCCTCGATCTGACAACATGGTGGCAACTAGAGTTCTGTTGTTCTGTTATACTAGTTGTCACTGTTGTCAGTCTCAGTCAATTGAACACAACACGTCATTCATTGTGAAATGCAATGGCACTCATGAAATGCAAAGGCAAGCTATTTTGGATTATAAAACTATTACGAATGTGAGATAATGAACTTGGAATTATTTATATTAGCTGACTTCAGAGTATTCCAAATAAACTATGATGTGCCACTCTACAACCTTCAATGTCAGTTGAGTTTAGCATCTAAATTAATCTCACTTTTCAGAATCGGTATCGAGTATCAGTGATTCTTCAATCGGCCCATCCCCACTTTTGATGTTTGATTTTTAACCCCAAGAACAAACCCAGGTTGTGTGACCCATATAAGTTTCAAAGTTTTATTACTCAAGTTCTAGTTTGGGTTTCGAGATTAGAAATCACTCACTGAGTCACTAGAAGCAAAAGAAGAAACAGATCCCTCACTGCTACCACTGGATATGCTCATAGTTATACGGTTGTTGGATTTGATCACTGGGTATTTCTCTTTGATCCACCTTCTGTAGTTGATCACTTCATCAGTCACCATGACAACTCTGGCCAAAATGCTGAAACATCCCAAAACTTGTTGATATCACTTCAAATAAAATATTTCAAATACATGTTGTACTGTCAGGTGATCTTGTTTTTCATCAGGCAACACCAGGTTGGTGTTGTGAAGTTGTCAAAAACGTAAGTACAAACCCAAAAACAATGACACACAAACATTACACACAAATTTGGCCAATTAAAAAAATTATTGTGGATGGGTGGTGTTACTGGCAGATAGTGAATCATAACTACATGTGTCGTTATCGGAGCGTGTATACTTATCAACCCTACTAATATGTCTTTGTACTTCTATTACTGTAGGGCATTGATTAAATGAAGTGTACCGATTTAAAATTCAAATAAAAACCTCCAGTTTCCTGCAAACAATGAGCAAATTCAAACCAGCCAATCACAGCCTTGACCGTTAAAAATCTGAGTGGAAGGGGCAACAAGATGGTCAGGATAAAGTCAGCTAGTTGGTGGTCGAGATTGGTTAAATAAACACATACCAGTTGGATCAGCAAATTATTAAAAGTTTGTTGCGTTTTGATCGCTTATCAAAATTAGAATCTTAGGCTAGGATTATACTAGGACGCTGGCGTCCGGGATGCTGGCATCCAAGAGGCTAGCGTCCCACCTCGAGCCGAAAAAAGACGTGATTTGTGTTGGGATGCTAGCCTCTCGGAATGCCATTTTATTTCAATGTTTAGTCACTTTTTGTTTATATCTATTTAAATAACATTAGGTTTAACGAGTACCAAGGTTTGATGCTTTAAGGGGGCTAATAAAGTGTGTTTTTTTTAGTAAAATACTGTATCATTAGGTTAGTGTAGAACAAATTGGTTAAGTTTAATAAAAATCTATCCATACACAAGCAAATTCCAACACTTAACAAAATCTAATATATAAAATTCTTGTGTCACAGTGTTTGTCTGCAAACTCCTCCGGAACGACTTCACCGATCGTTATGAAATTTGGTGTGTAAATTCTGTAGGTATGCGAATCGGACGTAAACTATTTCCCGTTTCGAAATTCTTAAAAGGGCTCCGCCCCAGTGGCTCTGGAGTTTCCCATGTTAACCTTATGAGAAATGGAATTAATGAATCTTAACAGCTGTTTCAATTAAACAAGTTGGTTCTGTTCTATGATGTTCAATAGCATTAAAGTTACAAGAATTACCAACAGGGTGCAGCACTATTATTTCTTTTACATTTATGACAACAGCTAATTTGCAACCAAAAGGTGAGTGAGCGTAGCGAACGAACTTCAACCTGGAGGCGAGTTAGCGTAGCGAACGAGCTAACCTGAAGGCAAGTGAGCGCAGCAAACGAGCTCCAACCTAAAGGTGAGTGAGCGTAGCGAACGAGCTCCAACCCAAAGGTGAGTGAGCGTAGCGAACGAACTTCAACCTGGAGGCGAGTTAGCGTAGCGAACGAGCTAACCTGAAGGCAAGTGAGCGCAGCGAACGAGCTCCAACCTAAAGGTGAGTGAGCGTAGGGAACGAGCTCCAACCCAAAGGTGAGTGAGCGTAGCGAACGAACTTCAACCAGGACGTGATTGAGCGATGCGAACGAGATCATCTTGAAAATTAAACGTAACGGTACTTTCTTTCCATCGGTCTGTCTTAGGGGAAACCTATAACTTAGGCGATACGAAGTTCGCCGGGTAGCTAGTTTTCTATAAGAATAACATGGCAATTTTTAATATATACTCTTTTTTTAATTTTCTCCATAACTAATAACAGTACAAAAACACTCAAATATACTAAGTTATTTGTTTTTAAGCTCATTAAAATTGTCTAGAGAGAAATTATGATTTTTTTAGTTTTATGGTTCAAAAATTACAAACCCCCTTTTTTTAGCACATAAAACCCCGTTCCCAAGGTATGTTCATGCTGGTTCGCGAACTCATTCAAATTTATCCCACCCTTCACCTTAAAACCAAATTTCTTCAAAATAGAACAAAAGTTACTCCAGTTATCGCGTTTACAGACATATATATATTTAATATTTAAATCTATACGAACGGATGGTGTTTTTGGCCTCTGGGGACATCAAAATGAAAAAGTAAATCGGTCCCGGGCCTAGGTCTTACCATGCCACCTACGGTAATAACTTCGAGCTTTCGGTGGCTTTTTTTAGCATCCGACGCTAGCATCCATAGTATAATCGCCCATATTTGATTTAATGCCCCGCTAGGGTCCCGGACGCTGGCCTCTCGGACGCCAGCGTTCTAGTATAATCCTAGCCTTAACTTTGCAGGCCTGTATCTTTTAGAAAGTACAATTCTCGCAAAACAAGTTCTAAATAATTGATTGTATTATTTGAAATTCAATTTTGTCTAATTTTAAAACCGCAGAACCCGACCAAGGGAACGTGACAATTGCTTGATCCGGACGAAAAAAAAAATTTGTCGGCAAAACTTAGTACGGACGTGTAAACTTGCCACCGACTACATTATTATTAAAAATAAGTTTATTGGGGTCAACCCAAAATGTAAGTAATTTCATTAATTTATATTAGTTATTAGTTCAATAGTTATGCACTATTGTTGAGACATTTTGCTGAGTTTAATTAATATTTAATATATGTTGCATTGATGTAAAATGTGTTGCAAAAGGCTGGCTTTGTATTAGCCACTCTGTGTAAATATATTAGACATTTATCAGCAAATAAATTATCTGTCGTATTCTGTTAATCTCAAGATTAAGTAACTAGAGTTTTAAATTTAATTTCTGATCATTGCATTGTATTATAACATTTGCCAACAAAGTTTATCATTCCAAATCAAATTCAGTGTCTGAACAATTTGGGGTTTATTAATATATTATGGGGCCTAAATATAATTATTAAGGCTAATAAAATTTTGGAGGAAGGCAAAGCAGGAGTAAATTCAAAATAATTCAGATTTATAGGCTGTCAGGTCGAGTACCGTTAAATTCAATGATTCTCACAAAGTTATAGTAGTTTACACAACAATTGCGTAAAGATAGTGTTAACGACGTGAGTAGAAAATTTAAGGTGCGAGCCTTGGCGAGTGCCTTCAAAACTTCTACGAGTGTCGTTAACACTATTTACGCGAGTTGCGTACACTACTTTACCTCCGACGGTGTTTTAATTACTAAAATCACTACTCATAACTTATAAGAGAGGTTATGTTTTTGTTTATAACCTCTAATTGCCACTGTCAGTGATGCAACGAAACATTGTATCAAATACTAATTGCACCAATTAACAATTAAATTGGCCTGAACAGCTGATTAGTTGAATTTTGAATCATTACAATTTTGCTTCTCCTCTCTTAATCCTTGAACCTCATTGGTCCGTTACCCGTGTTGTTATGAGTAAAACCATAGACAAAAAGAAATAAATATAGACTGTCAGCTGTGCTGCGGTTAGCGTATATTCCGGCGCCAACCGCTAGGGGTAATGCGTAGTTACGGCGCACACCGCTGCAGCATCAAGCGCTAGCGACCGTTTCCATAACAACTTGGTAGTTGGGAGTAGTGTTGCCAACTTTGGAGGAATTCCTCGGAATTGGAGTTTACTGACTTATTTAATATTAATAGTCCAAGCATATGAGGAAAAAAGATTGTGTTTTCAGGAAAAAATTCCCGAAGTTTTTTTCTCAGTGGTTTCTTATGTATTTTTTGGCGCTGAATCCGATTTTAAACTTTGCCACCTCGCCAGAGGTGAGCTAACTTCAGAAATCGCAAAAAACTAATAAAATACTGTACTTGTTTTACTTTTTTGCGTATAACTCACAAACGGAGTATTTTTTTGCAATAACTGTAATTTACTAAATTAAAGTGCACTAAATTCCCTACAATATACATATAATAACTTTATTTCTACGATGTTCCAAACTGACGCTAGAGCACGCTCAAAATTAATCATTTTCTTTTACCTATTGAAAAACATAGGAAACACCATTATAAATCCTTGGATTAGACACCCAACAAACTCTATTTCATGAATATTAATTATTTTATAATTATATGGTATAATTAGGTCACATTTAGTGGTAAAAAAAATGTAAGTGAAGTTTATAGACGGTAACCATAGTTTAAAAAAAAACTTAACAATTTTCAATTTAAATACATTTGAAAATTATTATTATAAATCATAGGGTCGATTAAAAATATAGTTTAATATGCTGGGGCTGCAGAATAGATACCATTTTCCCCATATATATTATACATTATATAGATAGTATCATTATAAATGGACATAATATACATATACAGAAAATAGACTGGGATGTTGACTGAAATGCTGTAGACGAGATTCTATTTTTTAAATTAACATGTACAACTATAGCTTTTATTTTCCTATTTTCACCTCACTTGCCATCTTTATTTTCTTGAATGTCTTTAGTGCCTTTACCTTGTTGGAATAGAGCGGACGCCGAGTCATAAGACAGTTATAAGATATAACGACTTCTATACCTATCTTTGCCGGTTTTCTAATCCCAATTCAACATTAACGAAATTACCGAGGCAGGGGAGAGACTCTTAGTGGCCTTGTATGGTGGTAACCATATCACTAACAAGCTGAATAAGCTGCGATTCAAGAGTTGTATTACATCAGCTTATAAGATGAATGGTAATATATTATCTCTTCTATTAACTGAAGCTGCAGCTGAACAACACTCCCAGAGGGTATTTTCCCATGTTCAAGAAAGAAGTTGTCACCCGAGGATTGGGGTTGGAGAAAGACTGCAAACTCATGTGTTCCTATTACTACCTTACGGAGCCCAGCCCCATATGCTCTCTTGAAATTGGTAGCATGCTCATGCAAGAAGGTCACTGCGGCTGCTGACGAGTAGGGCTTTTTTGCTCAAAAATATGTGGGAAATGTGAGGGGAACTCCTCCAACTCCGAACCAACCATCGTAGGTGATGAAGTAGAAGATGTTCCCTTGGATGAGGACGACATCCCAGGCCCTTCTATAGAACATCCATCTCAAAGCTCAGCCCACATCCGAGGACCCCTAGCCAGTCAATAAAATAAAGCCGACAAGTGAGGAGAAATAGGAAAATAAAAGTTATAGTTGTACATGTTAATTTAATAAATAGAAGCTCGTCTATAGCATTTCAGTCAACATCTCTGTCTATTTTCTGTATATAGTGTGTACATTTTATAAAGATACTATCTATATAATGTACATATATGGGGAAAATTGTATCTATACTGCAGTCCCAGCATATAAACTATATTTATAATTGACACATTGATTTATAATAATAATTTTCAAAGGTATCTTATATATAAAAAAATGTTTTTCTTTTCCGACTACGTTTGGCTCTTCTACCCGACCGATTAACATGATTGAGAGCTCAAATTGAAGGTATGCACGCACAGATTTGCCATCAAGCATCGGCATGTATTTATCTATAATCCCACTCAGGTTATACGTAAACGAAATTTGCTCTACATGTATTTCTTATGGGAGATAAATTTGGTTTCTTTTTTCCGAGTTCGTTTGGCTCTTCTACCTGACCGATTTTAATGATTTAGGTCACAGATTGATGCTATGCACGCAAATATTTAACACCAAGAATCGGCATTTTTACCTACTAACTGAATTACTTGACTAAAAAACATAATTTGATTATTTTCGAATTCTAACATCAATTTTAAGATGTATTATACCAATTATAATTATACAATCCTATATATTTTGGTCTAAGAACTTTCAGTGAAATATCTGCTTTTACTTAAGCGATTAATATACTGTTTTGTTCAATCAAAATCATAACTTGGATTATCCCTCGGATATTATAATTATTTTAACGCTGTGGAGCAGCATGGGTCCTATAAACTGAAAATTGTTTTGTTATTTATTTATTGCTATGGTTACCGACTATAAACTTCACTTACATTTTTTTACCTCTAAATGTGACCTAATGATACCATATAATTATAAAATAATCAATATTCATAAAATAGTTTGCTGGGTGTCTAATCCAAGGATTTATAATGGTGTTTCCTATGTTTTTCAATAGGTAAAAGAAAATGATGAATTTTGAGCGCGCTCTAGCGTCAGTTTGGAACATCGTAGAAATAAAGTTGTAATATGTATATTGTAGGGAATTTAGTGCACTTTACTTTAGTAAATGACAGTTATTGCAAAAAAATACTCCGTTTGTGAGTTATATGCAAAAAAGTAAAACAAGTACAGTATTTTATTAGTTTTTTGCGATTTGTGAAGTTAGCTCACCTCTGGCGAGGTGGCAAAGTTTAAAATCGGATTCAGCGCCAAAAAATACATAAGAAACCACTGAGAAAAAAACTTCGGGAATTTTTTCCCGGGAAATTCCTTATATGATTGGACTATAAGGAATAATTAATTTAAATGCCATCATTTATTGTATGTTTTTAACATATATTTGTTAAACTTTTGTAGTTTCATTACAGTGATTCAAAGTTTGTCTTTATTAATCCATAATTCTAGGAAGTGGTTTATTGGAAGGTTTTGTTTTATATTTGCAAGGTCAAAATCTAATTAACCAGGGTGTCTGGTAGTCGGGGAAAACGGGAAAGTCAGGTAGGCTATTAGTATTTAATTTCAAAATGGTCTTGACTTGAAAAGTTTGGATTTAGTGTTTATTTTGTTATTAAAGTCGGGAAATTTCATGATTTTACCTCAATCACGCTAGACAACGATCGCGTTTCCTTGACGGCGCAAGACAATGATGATGTCTACACAACCGCGGGAGATATTCGTACACCGCGACCGTGCTAGACGACGTTTTCGTGACCGCGGGAAAAATGATCACGTATTTTCTACAATCGCGCAAGACGATAATGTCTACACGGCAGCTGAAGATGTTCACGATTTTGCCGCAATCGTGGACGACGATGACGTTTCGGTACCACGGCATTCAATGATGATGTCTACACAGCCGCGGAGGATGTTCATGATTTTGACGCGATTGTAGAAGACGATAATAGCGATATAGTAAGCATTTCATTTGCAAGAGTGGTAGTGCTGGTAACAGCTGGCGAGTAGTCGACGATGAAACCGAATAGAATACCGATAACCGATATCGAACAGCGATAACGCTCTAGCGGCAGATCGCAAAACCTTTCTTTGACAGTCTATATTTACTCTATTGTCTATGGTAAAACTATGCTGTTATGAAAGTAAACAATGATGTTATGAGATACTTTTCAATTCTAAGAAATGTACTGAAACGGCTACTTTAAAAAACAGTCGTAGGTAATAACCCTATGAGCTTAGCTCAGAGCTAGTCTGTCTTAACTGCACATGACAACAATGGTGTGATTTATTCCACCTAAAATCCCCACTTGCCGAATTAAACAACTGGTCAGTTCAGTTGTCTTATCCTTTTGGGTAGGCCTACTCTACAGCCTCAAACATAATTACTTTAAATAAACAAGAAATCGGTTATAAAACTCCAGGTCCCGTGCCAATCCTCATGTGTCAGCAACTGTTTTATTAAATTCCAATATCAACATAATCTGTTCAGGCACCCTTTTGCCATAGCATTTAATTTGTTTGGAGGATGGAAGTATGTTTATGCTTAAGTAGATATTATCCGTTTGATAGCTTTGGGTTGAATTATTCCAGGCATATTTTGTTATATCAATCTTGTTCATTAAATTAGACACAAACAAAATGAACACTGGATATTTCGAGACAATAGACAATGATCTTTATTTATATCTTCGTTGAGAAAAGTACATGCGTCAGAATAATAATTAAAATTTGTTGATTTAATATGTTGTTAAAGCTGGTTGTCAAGGAATTCTTTTTCTGAGTAGAATGGCCTTTCTTGCAGCCATGTTGTTAATTGGTTCTTGAAACGGTGAGTTGGTTCATTTCTAAGTTGTTCTGGTAGGTTGTTGAAATACAGGGCCCCAAAGAGACTTAGATGGTGAGGTGGTATTGCAAAGCTTGAGGCGTTCCGTGTATTGTGATGGTGAATGTCTCTGTTTCTTGTTTGATTTGTGGAGATGGCATGGAGAATTGCCTCACGGATGTAAAGTGATGTCAGTGTGAGGATTTTTAGTTCCTTAAATGCATCATGACTGTTTTCTTGATATTGAAGGCCTGCTAGTCATCTTATAGCTCTTTTTTGTTGGATAAGGACTCTTTTTAGGTAGTTGTTGGATGTACTTCCCCAGACCACCAGACCATACCTGAGGTGTGACTCGACCAGGGCATGGTAGGCTGTTTTTGCGGTGTCCAGACCACCAACCTGCTTCATTTGCCTGATGACATGAATGCCAGATCGTAGCTTCTTGCAGAGTTGGTCAATGTGCTGTTTCCATGTCAGTTTTGAATCCATGATAATGCCGAGATATTTGGTACTATTTTGTGCTTCTATCCCAGGGATTAATACGTTTAAAGTCTTTATTTTTAGTAGAGTAGTTCAGCTGAACGGTTTTCTTTTCATTTAGAGCCAATTCGTTTACTGTACAATATAGTTTAGTCATGTTGAAGGTTATATTGATGTTTCGGTTTAAAGTTTCCGTTGATTTGTCAGTTAGTGTGATGACAGTGTCATCTGCATACATTGTGGTTTGGCAGTATTCTTGTAGCTGGTCTGGTAGGTCATTTGTGAGGAGGAGGAACAGGACTGGTCCGAGAACTGATCCCTGTGGTACTCCTCTCCGTATAGGGTCAGTTTTGGAATGTATTTTATGGCGAGTGTTTTTTTCTAGATACTGTATCTCAACTAGTTGCTGTCTGCCATTAAGATAGCTGTGGAACCATTGTTTAGACTTTCCCTCAATACCCAGAGCTCCCAATTTTCTAAGAAGTGTCTTGTGGTTAAGGCAGTCAAAGGCCTTGCTAAAGTCCAGAAACAGACTTGTGACTGAGGAGCCGTCTTCTAGTTGTTCATTATGTGCTCGGTGAGCTATATTAACGCAGTGGAAGTGGATCTTCCTTTAAGGCAGCCATGTTGCTGGCTGGTGAGCAGCAGGTTTTGGTCTAGATGGGATATTAGTCTGTTAAGGACGATTTTTTCAAAGATTTCAGAGAAATGTGGTCGGTATAAGTAAAATTGGTCTGTAACTTTTAGCATCTGTGTTTGGTCCACTTTTATATTTAGGGTATACCTTGGCAGTTTTCAGCTGTGTTGGGAAGACCCCTTGTTTGAGAGACTTATTTATGAGTGCTGTTAGTGGGTTAATCAGTTCATTTTTGCATGTTTTGACCAGTTTGGCTGATATTTCATCAGTGCCAGATGAAGTTTTTGGTTTAAGTGAGTCTATTGCTTTTAGTACTTCGTTACGTGTTGCAAGCTGAAAAGTTAGTTTGTTAGCTGTTAAAGGAGGAATTTCGGGGGTTCTGGTGTGTGTGTTGGTGTTGTTTGCCTGAAGTGTCCTTTCCGCGGCTGTAGCAAAAAAACTGTTGAGGTGGTTTGCTATTTTGATTGGGTCCTGTAATGTCTCCCCATCTACTAGGAGTTCCCACTCATTTGCTATACTGGTACTTGATTTTCTCTCATTATTTATAACCTGCCAGAGTGCCTTGGACTTGTTGTCGGCATTGCTTATATAGTCGGATGTTTGAGTTTTCCTCAAAGTCTTTAGTCTTAGGTCATAATCCCTTTTTCTTGCTGCGGTTTCTGCTTTATCTTCAGGTAGACCTGTGCATTTTTCTTTTTCCAGGGCATTTATATATAGATTTTTTAGTCTAGAGCATTCAGCATCACAGCAGTTTTTTTGATTGTGTTGTTTTCTCCATGTCATTTTTACTGGACAGGTCTCATTTAGTATTCCTTGGATAGCCCTGTGAAAGTTGTTATAAGATTCATCGACATCTTCTATGTGGTAGACACAATCCCCGGATTGTTCATGGAGCCTGGTTTTAAATAGATTTATGGTGTTTTTGTTGAGAGTTCTTCTTTTCTCCTTAATTGACTTTGTGATTTTTTCTGATGGTAGTTGGAGAGTGGCAATTTGGGCAGTGTGGTCTGAGAGTCCAGACAGGATAATGGATGTCTGGATATGTTTTGGGTCTATGTTTGTACAGATCCAGTCTATTGAGGTTTTAGTTTCATGTGTAATTCTAGTAGGCGGCAGATTTAGTCTAACAATGTCAAAAGAGGATAGAAGATCTTCAACTTGGATGTTATCTGTGTTGTTTGCATGTTCACCAAGGTTGTTTACATTTATGTCGCCCATGATGACAGTTTTCTTCTTTGTGCGGAGAGCATATTCCAGCTGGCTTGCTAGGATATCTAGCGCTTGTTCCAAATTGTCCCTTGGAGGCCTGTAGACTCCCATGACCTGGACTATTTCCTTTTTCAGTTTTATTTCGAAAAGAACAGTTTCACATACTAGTTCTGAGTTGTCATCACTTATCTTAAGTACTTTCATATAACACACTGCTTCCTTACCAGTGAAAGACTAAAATGTGACTCTCCATGTTGAGAAAGAGGCCAGTGGCCTCGAAATATCCAGTGTTTATTTTGTTTGTGTTTCTTCTGTGTTCTGTAGTGAATGAAGTGGGATGCCTACATTTCTTAAGGTAAGCCTGCTTATCCCATCCTTTCTCACACCTATTCTCAGGCAATTAGCCCTTTCTCTCCAAACCTTGTTCATTAAATTTGGTTAAAATACTCTTGCAGTTGCTATTACAATAGACTCCCTCTTATCCGGACATCTTGTACATCGGTTTAACCAGACTACACTCGACGGATATGACACCTCTTTAACTGTACAATTTTTATCAGTACATTGGTTTAAACGGACTATCCCCAACTGTTTTGGATAATCGACTCTATTGTATTTCTACTGCTGGGTTATAAATTAAATTTAGATAATTTGTCCTAAATTTATAGGGTTTGTTTTTAAAAATGATTATGTAATAGGATGTAATAGGATTATGTAATGATTATGTAAAACATAATGCTGGTAATAGTGTTTGAAACTTTTAGCTTAAGTACTAATTTAAAAAGGCTTGAGAAAGTTCAAATTAATGTTAGATTGTGCTGTGTTGTCAGCAAATAAGTGTGGCCTTAATGTTAGGATATTTCTTTGAATAATACACTAGTGACGATAGAAAATATCAGTCTCCAAATATATAAGGTGAGATTTTAACAGGACAGTTATGCAAAAAAAGGCCCTAACCTAGAACAAATTAGTTCAAAGGTAAACTCGGAATGTGTTTGGGACACACTCCTTAACATTTCCTGAGAATTCCCAAAAAATCCCACTTCAGCAAAATCCGCCATCTTGGAAAATGGTGGCAAAACAAATCAAACTTGCAAGGTTTTACGGAAAATGTTATAACTACAGATTTATTCGACTTATAATAGTCGCATGAAGCTCAAACTACTCTAAAGAAAGTTTACTTCAAGAAAATAACACATTTATTGGTATTTCATAGTTTTAATATATAATAATTGTAGCTCAAATACGATTTTTGTAATTTTAAATGTCTCTAGTTCATTCTTTTTCTGATTTTACGCCGTTAATACATAAATTAGGTAAATATACCACCCAGTTAGTTAAATGTAGAGCTTTAAATTTCAAACAATATGCATATGACTTTTGTGATATTAAGCCAACAATCACGCCAATAATAAGAGTTTGAATGCACCAGTATGCACAGCGTGTAGTGCCGTGGCGGCTCGGCACCGCGGCCGACCTACAACAATCATCCGCTATCCACTGCCGAATTCGCAGTCAAATATGTGGAAAACGTTGTATGATGTGTAATTTTATACAACAATGCATTTTTAATGAACGAAAATATTTGACCACATTCACTAAATACTTCTATATACAATTAATGATACACTAAATACAATTAATGATCAATTATGGTTTTCAAAAGACTTGATGCTAGTGATGGCAATCATACCTTATTACTTGGAATTTTGCAGACATTTATCATTACTTGGTTTGTAATAATTGGCTATGGCAAATGTCCGCAAAATTCCTACTATAATAATTAATTAACCTATAATAAGATATTTTAATTGAACAGGGTAATTTTGTTTTATCTTTTCATTGTTAAAAATTTTCATTGTGTCTTGCCGTTAAAAACTGCCCTAAAATCCTGCAATAATAACGATACCAATACACTAGGCTAAGAATAAATGCTCTTTACAGTACTTTAATCTTATATTTTTATTTTGGATTAATAAAAAAATGTATTAAAAAATTTAAATCTGAATTTAACATAAATTTACGTTATTTGTATAAATACAAGAATAGGCCCTAGTCATGTTAAATCTTTTGATATCTGATACAATAATTACTTTATGGTGAATAATGTGAATTTTATACAATAATGCGTTTAAAAAGAATACGACATAGATTAATTTCATCAGATAAGACTAGGACGCATCACTGGCTGTGTATTCTAACCGGAATATGAATGAAAAATGACAGTGGGATTGGTTATATGATATGTTTTTTTTAATAGATGTATTAATACGACAACTGCCTTGATTAAACTACACACAGAATAAATATCATTTATGTAATCAATAAAGTTTAGTATTTTAAATTGTCTTTCTACTTTATTATTCCGGTTTCGATCTATGTTTTAATGTTTGTCATAAATATCCTTTATAGCTGTAATAAAATTATACGTTTATTTTCATTAGTAAATATTGCTTAATGTGTCTAATAATTGTTATTAAAATTAAACTTATGCACATTTAAAATTGTTATTCATATTTGAATTTTTTATTCGTGATTTTTTACACTTATTAAAAATCAAAGGACAATTGTTAAATTTTAAATAATTTAGGACCCACGTTAAACTTTGACTCTTAATTTCTCAACTACGTCGCTTGGTTCCCTCATGCATCAAGACATGCAATTAAAAGTAAAGAAAATGATATATTCTCAGCATAGTGGATAGGTAACGTTATTGTTACAGGTTACTGAAAAATAACTAATAAGCAACATGAAGCCAAGTGATTAACATTATTTGTAAAAGCAAGACAAGTTTTGAAAATTAAATAAAAAATGAGAAGATACTTTGAATCATTGTACACTAGAGGTTGTCCAGTTGTCGAAAACTCGATCAAAAATACGTAGGCCTACAGTTGGATTTGTTATCTAGAATCGGTTAAGGTATGAATGTTCACATGTCAATTTTTGAGGTTAAATCAAAACAAACAAACTGGCATGTTGTCAATTAGGGAAAATTTTGTATTACTTACGAAAGAATATTAATTTAAGATCAAATAAATTAATTTAGTATATACCATTGTCTGATTTATAACATTAAGTATTTTGGCTACTGCATTTTATAACAACCCAAACTGGAATCTTGCTTTAATTCATCCAAAATTCAACAACATTTGTATGTAAAGAACATTGATTCTCAGCCGAATGGATTAGTACCGTTATTATTGCAGGACTTTGGGGCAATTAAGACTATTAAAATTACCCTGTTCAATTGTAAATGTGTAAATAAAATCTAAATTCTTTGTCAAAAATATATCATAACAAAAGTTACAGGTAAATATTAAATATCTTATTATCCCTTTATTAATTATTATAGTGGTATTTTTGCGGACATTTGCCATAACTTGTTAGTAAAACAAAGTAATGATAAATGTCTGCAAAATTCCAAGTAATAAGGTATGATTGCCATCACTAGCATCAAGTCTTTTGAAAACCATAATTGATCATTAATTGGTTCCTGCAGATCAAAAACCAATAAACTTAGCATTGATCACATAAGAAGTATTTAGTGAATGTGATCAAATATTTTCGTTTATAATAAAATGCATTGTTGTATAAAATTACACATCATACAACGTTTTCCACATATTTGACTGCGAATTCGGCAGTGTTTAGCGGATGATTGTTGTAGGTCGGCCGAGGTGCCGAGCCGCCACGGCACTACGCGCTGTGCATACTGGTGCATTCAAACTCTTATTATTGGCGTGATTGTTGGCTTAATATCACAAAAGTCATATGCATATTGTTTGAAATTTAAAGCTCTACATTTAACTAACTGGGTGGTATATTTACCTAATTTATGTATTAACGGCGTAAAATCAGAAAAAGAATGAACTAGAGACATTTAAAATTACAAAAATCGTATTTGAGCTACAATTATTATATATTAAAACTATGAAATACCAATAAATGTGTTATTTTCTTGAAGTAAACTTTCTTTAGATAAGTTTGAGCTTCATGCGACTATTATAAGTCGAATAAATCTGTAGTTATAACATTTTCCGTAAAACCTTGCAAGTTTGATTTGTTTTGCCGCCATTTTCCAAGATGGCGGATTTTGCTGAAGTGGGATTTTTTGGGAATTCTCAGGAAATGTTAAGGAGTGTGTCCCAAACATATTCCAGAAGAGTTTACCTTTGAACTAATTTGTTCTAGGTTAATCGCTATCTGTCCTGTACTATATTTAGGCTTTCTAAAAATGATATTGACAAACAATGTGACAATGATATCACATCTAGCAACTCACCTTGTTACGTTTGCATCACCCGCCGTAGGATTTGAAGGATTTACAGCTGTTTGAAGAGCGAGGTAAGCATACTCAAAAGCGTTCTTAACCTGCAAAGCTCCATATGATCCACGGCCGATGTCATTGCCAGGAGTGAGGGGGTCTTCTATACACAACATTGATGGGCGGTGTCCATCAATCATGTCTTTTTGGACCTAAAATACAAAATTACATTGTTCAAGTAAGGTGATAAAAGGATCCGGGAAAATTTCAATGACAAGTAAAAAATAAACACAGTTCTAAAAAAAAATTGCCTAATATCAATGTTATTTGCTAGGGGTCTGCGGTGCACCGAAAAAGTCGGTACGGTACGGTACAAGCTTAATTACCGTCATCGGTTCGGTACAGCATTTTACACGGTACAAATTCGGTTCAAATTCGGTTCGGTACAGCCTATTATAATAATAAATTACTTTCAGTTACTATCGTAGTTAACGACAGTTGGTTCCAAGCACATAAAAGTCTTATCAGATGTATGTTTACGATCTTCATAATTTATTACTAGGGTGATGATGCAATAAAAACCCCATTAGCAGTCCCAAGTCCATTAACATTTTATCACGACAATAATTGTTGTATTCAAGTACTTCCAAGAACTGTTGAGTTTTATCACTTTTATTTCTTCACGACTTTCCCCAATTCTATTTTATCATAAATATAATAGTTTTATGATGACTGTTAAATGTTATCTTGAACTCCAGGGTTGCCACCAAAGTGAGATAAAAAAATTCATGCATAATTCAAGGTTTTCATTGGTAGTTTTGAAAAATTCATGGGGTATATGCTCGCACAATTTCACCATAAAAGAGTGTTGCCTAGTTCAGAATTGTACATTAATTTATCGACAATATATAGTTTTGTGTGCTACTATCAAATAAAACACATTTCATGCGTTTATTTTACAGTGAAAAATAAGAATTTAATAAAATTTATCCAGTCTAAAAAAAGTAAAATCACAGATGAAAAAGGATATTAATAAAAATCTTGTGTGTGATAATACGATGTAATTATTAAAAAAAATTAAACATCTGATTTAACAACATCATAGGCCTAATGATAAATTCAAATGTTAGAAGAAATAATAAATAAAAAATAAGTCGGATTGGTAGTTAGGTCTAGGCCTAACCTAAAAAACATTACATCCAAACATAAAAGGTTTAACTTAGTTAATCCAGCAATGGCCTAGAACTTTACTGTCTAAACATCAAATTAAGATAATAGGCATAACGTATTTAATTAAGATAATAGGCATAATAAAAACAAATGTTAAGAACATGATCCAAAAAACGGTTAAGTTACCGTAGTAATGGACCATATCTAGGCCTACTAAAACGCGCATGCAATCTATTACTTTATACTGTAACACAGTAGGCTAGCCTACATTGTAATCCAAAGCTGAATCTAGGCTAAGTTAGGCCTGAACCAACTTTTATTTATTAAGAAGATTAAAGGTTACCGACTGACTGATAAAAACACTCTAAAAAGGTAAGATTATGTAAATAAATATTTAGTTAAAGCTAAGAACGAAACAAAAGTTATGGAATGTATGTAAGTTTAGACATAGGCTAACTTACATTAAGTAGGCCTAATAAAAAAATAATTAATTACATTCCCCTACAGAAAAGGTTAAAATAAACTTAGTTAGGAGGATGTTTCTTCCGACTGGATCAGTTTATATATTATTATTTGCCTACACAGGTTTAAATCACAGTTAAAACAATTATTTAATTAAATTTACATCTCATTAGTTAGTATTATATATCTCATCAGTCATTCATGAATATCTCATTAGTCTCATTATTGACTGAAAACACCTAGTTATGCTTCCAACAAAACATTTACATTTACCTTCCTCAGAACGAAATCACCATTTTTCAGCACAACATTGACTTCTTGCAACTTAGGCCTAAATAAATAAACTTAAACTCCCGTTGTAACGTAACACATTTATTCAACACTGACAGTAGTTTGAAATTACGACATATTTGACCAAACAAACACAGAAGACGGTTCCAGCCGGCGTAAGCCATTTTGACCTTTATGGCAAGGCAAGGTGAAGGTACTTCTTATTTTAACGTTGTAAAGTATCGGAAGTATGATATATCAGTAATAAAAAATATTTAATCTGAACACTTGTTCCACTGAGTGTTGGGTAATCAATTATAAGAAGCACAAAACGGAATCACGAGTGCAAAAAGTGATCTTACTGTCCAGTGTCCACCACCACTTCAAAAGTTTGACAAGTTTCAGATCAGTTTAAAACTTTTAGGTTATGGTTACTCTGTATTTCCTTCCACACGAACACTAGAGGAGAGAGTAAGGCCCGTTCACACGGGGCGAGTTTACAAGCTACACGCCAGCGTGTAAGAAGCCGGCGAGTTGGCGAGTGTGCTTGTATTCGTTCATTCGTTCACACGGAGCTTGTAAACTCGCCAACTCGCAGCTACGTGTAGAAAGACGCCGGCGAGTGCGCTTGTAGTCGTTCACACGATGCTTTTTCCACTCGCTCAGTAGCTGGCTTGAACCAAATCCTACAACATCTTTGAGTAACAAGCGCACAAGCACAAGCAACTGTGTTCACACTGGGCTACTTTACACGCCTACTCGCGCAAAAGCTGGCGAGTTGGCGTGTAAAGTAGCGGCACCGTCAACTTTTTCCAGAGCTTTTTTACAAGCAGCTTTTGAGCGAGTACGTCGTTCACACTGAGCTATTTTACTAGCTGCGTGTAAAAAAGCCGGCGTGTAGCTTGTAAACTCGCCCCGTGTGAACGGGGCTGTAGAGAATGAGTGAGAGCGAGCATCAATTCCGATTGTCGATGTTTTCGAAACATCGATGTCTTTTCTATCGATGTTCGAAGTTGTTTGTTTACATCGATGGTAGATTAACGAACCGATGATTTGGTTTGTTACATCGGTCTTTTAGGCCAACAAAAGTAATGAAATATTGATGTTTTCCGTAACTGAATTGTATTGGTTTTAGGTTAATTGGCTGTTACAGTGCAGAGAACAGACGAGAAACTCGGAATAAACATCGATGTGATCGATGTTTTAGCTCCGAAAGCATCGATTTTATCGGTAGATCGGTACTCGGTAGAGATGGGCGTTATAACATAACAGGATGAATAACAGTGTTGCGGCCACGGCAACGTTATCGCGGCAACACGTTGCGGAGAACTCCCTGTTATTATAATAACGTATCTATCTACACAATGTTGCAGGAAAGCCGCGCGGACAACGGAAACATGCATTGCCATTAGTGCCGTTGCCGCAACGCTACCAGAGCAACGATAACTTCTGAAACGAACTAGAATAACGCATCCTGTCTGGACAACGCGGCAACGCCCGACTCCCGACTACAACTGAAAACTGAACTCCGAACTGATCAACCGACAACGATAACTGAACGCCGCAACACCGACCGGCGACCGGCGTACAAGACAACGGTTTATAGCGGCAACGAGTTGGCAATCGTTATTGAAATAACAGGTTGCCGCAACACGTTATTGGGCAGCTGCGTTATCGTTATAACCGTTGCCGGAAAACAACGATAATTCCCATCTCTAGACTACTCGGCTGACTTCGGTTACGATCGTATTTGACCTTGAATAAACTACGCAATCGTTTCTGTTCGTGGCATGGCAACAAAACTTTTTATCTCGACACTCCCACTTTGACGTTTTATCTCGGTGTTCATTTCGAGAATGGTTTTAATACGGAGTATTTGATTCAGCACATTTAGGGGTTTTGGCTGAATTATTAATAATGATTTTGAGAATTCATGGTCCAATGACGAAATTCACGCATAATTCACGCACTTTTTCATGGTCACCTAATTTCACGCATAATTCACGCTTTTCAAGGTTTTCATGGCTGGTGGCAACCCTGAACTCAGTCAGTATTTTCGTGAATATTAAATTTGCCGCTGGCCATTGCCTACTGCCATAAAACTGTTTATGGCTACATATTAAACTTGTAACTAATGTACAATCTTATTTTATAACTTAAAATATTTGTTATAGATATTTTATCTTTCTATTAACGAAACCACAAGCATAGTTGTTGTTGATAGTTGTTGTTTGCATAATTTTTTTTTCGTTATTCAAGCCTACGCCTACTGTCAGCCCAATGTCAAGTCACGCTTGTCAATGAATACACAAACTATATAGTTTGTGTATTCATTGCGCTTGTGCAATAGTTTGTTTACAAGCTTTCTCCAGACCACGGGGGAGGGGAGGGTCTGATAAGCCGTCTATTGTTCACCCCCAAGAAGGTCCGACCCTCATTAGTGCCGCTCGGCTGCACTCGGTGATAACGACATGGGTGATTAGTAACCATGGCAACTTGTTGAATGCGTATGAAGGGAAACCCAAGAAATAGAAGAACAAAGAGAAAGAATGACGTTGTTATCTTTATACCCTTTTTACAATTTCCGTTATTGTTATCTTTATGTAAGATTTTATGATTTTGTTTTATAGGTTTATAAAATAATTCTTTTTAACTACGGGAATATCAATTTATAATTTATCAACGTGCTTCTCTTCTGAAACAGCAATACCAGATGCATAATTGAGTCAATGACCTAAAATATCACGATTGTGCAATATTGTATTTTGATGTTGACAAAAGTTTGTATATATCCATGGTCCCTATAGTTTAATCATTTAATATGTACACAATCAATGCTAAATAATCGTGGTTAGTTCTAACTTTATCTTTTATTATTCAAAGTTTCTACACAGTAAGACAATCCAAAGTCAAACCGGGCAATGAATACCCAAAAAACAACGTATCTTGTCCTGTGATTGGAATACCACTCGCCGGCCAGTCCTTTAGGTTTAGGGAAGTAGTGCAAGTCTATTTAAAGCTTCAAGGTCTTACCCACCCCTTCCCCCTCCGGTCCTACTTGACTCACTACCCGCGTTCCTTTCGAGGTCATTGCCCAACCCCTCCCACCCTTCTATTGTTTGCCTTTCTATTGTTTCTATTCTGACTTTTTTCGGGAAACATTAAATCTATTGTTTACGTAACATCACAGTAGTAGGCTAGATTTTTCTACTTTGAAACAGTGCTGTAAAAAAAACTATTACGCAGCGCCCCTAGTATCAGGAGCGAGACAAGCACGAGTTGACTTTCATTTGACCATGGTAGTTCTTTTCTGCTTTATGTCTGTTCGTTCCAGACGAATCTAATCGTAAAGCAAAACAGCCGATAACGACTAAACTAGTTATCAGTATTGCATCATACGGCTTCTTTGCCGTTTGGTGTTAGGTCGTTGGAAACGTATTGCTGTAATTTTGTCCTGGGAACCTAATGGTGGCTATGGAGATTAAGTTTTCTGTCCAAAACGTCAAAATATATTGCCTATCCGAAAAAGTCGGATATATAACGGATAGTGTCGGATATCGAATTTGGGCCCGGTTCGGATATCCGTATCGAATCCGACCCGATCTTATAAACTAGTTTTGGAGCTGATAAAAAAAGATGCTCTTTGCCATTACTTCATCATATCCTCCAGTTGTTCATTGTTGTCTGCTGTGAACAGCTGGCAGCTACACTGTCTTAGTACTGAATGCTTTTATATGTTTTTAAAAATCTAAAAAACAACTAGACATTGTGTTGGTTGGAAATAATTTACCAGTTGTGTGAAATTATCTTGCCAATAAATTTTCAAACATGTTTATTCCTAAAAACTCTTACCCTATTTTTAAAACCACTTTTATCATGGCTATTCAAAGTATCTCAGAGTAAAATAGGTAAAGCCTTTATCTTAACTGTGATTTTTCTTGACACAATCCTCGTAGTAGTAAAAGGTTTTGTTTTAATAATGTGTGGTACAGTAATTGTTGTTAGAATACCAGGAAAGTAGGATACTATCAATTTTCATAGTAATGTCAATGTATTAAAGTTAAAAATAATGGTCTAAATACAGTTCTGAGCAGAAAACCGCAAAAATACGGGTAGCCGCGTACCGTACCGATTTTGTACCGAGAACCGAGGTACAAAATATTGTACCGTACCGAACCGTACCGACCTTAAATTTTCTGTACCGCAGACCCCTATTATTTGCTATACTCAAAAATATCACAGATCCTTGATAACAGGGAACATTGAAGGGCGTTTTGAAATGGTGTATTTTTGTGTTGTAATAGTGTAACTAGAAAGATTCATTGTTGAGCCGACATTACCATAAAGAATGAAAAATGGGTGCGACATGGGTGTCACTCCACAGCTAACTAATAATCAGTTTCCCAACCACAATATCTAAAAAAGCAGCAGCTCAACTACAAAGTTTTTAAAATGACTAATTGGTAGTTGATTGTTAACCAAAGATATGAAGCATTAAAAAATTACAAGGGGAAAAGCATACAAATTACCTCTTCTTTGGCAATATAGGTTCCTCCGTCTTTCACTCTAATGGCTGTATTCATGTAATTGAATTTTCGGCCATAAAGTTCAAAGAACTCTATCAGCAGGACTCCCAGATTGGCTCCATATGATTCAGTTCCTTGTCGCGGATGTAACTAGAAAAAAAACAGCAAATAGGCTACTAAACTAAGATAATCAAAACTATCTTAAACTGAACATTAAACTACAATATAAATCTGGAGCTTTAGGAATGTTGCTATAAAATAGCATGAATTGCTAATAAAAAAGTGTTGAGTATCCTAAAGGTAAATGTTATAATATTTGTTATTTCATATAGGTTGTTTAGTATGATTATACTAAATAATTAAGAACATTAGTACACTATCAGCAAGTTGGTTGTTCTCTTTTAACCCTTTGAGTGCCAACGTCCGGGGAACCGGACGTTTTTAAAACGAGCCAAAAGTGCCGACGTCCGGCCGACCGGACGTTTTTAGAACGGGCCAAAGTGCCAACGTCCGGCTGACCGGACGTTTCGTAATGATCGAACAGTTGTCATAACAACCGAATAGATACTCGGATTCTTTTAACCCATATATTAACATTGAGTCGAAAGTTACTAGATGCGATACATCGATTTTCGTTGGTCGAAATATCGAAAATTCTATTTTTACGAAATTTTAACCTAAAAATCGCCAGATCGCGCTCGGCATTTTTAGCGCGACTTTCGGGAAAAATCATCGGCATTTTTTGAGCGTTACTTTTATTTCTCGCCTGGCACTCTAAGGGTTAAACTACAAAACACCAAAGGTAGGCTAACTATTAACAATAAAATATTCTCGCTGTAGCAAACCTGCAGACTAAGCGGTTACATTTGCCTGATGATTATATTTTCACTAAAATATCTCCTTTAAAATGACATATTTATTTCCCATCTGAATAATATTAGTTTATCGAATGTTTTGTTTACTTTTTAGTTTAGTCTGATTTGTGAGTTCAATAAATTCAGTTTTGTTAATTATGTTTCAATTTACTAAACTGGCGACGAGGATAATTGGATAGGTAATGGATCTCAATAAGCCTGATCGTTTTGACCCCCATACGAATCCTGCAAGTGTCGCACAGCGTTGGGGTACGTGGATTAAGCAATTTGAGAGGTATGCTTTAGCTGCAGACATTACCAATGATGTAAGGAAAACTGCACTACTACTTAATCTAGCTAATGAGGATGTGGCTTACATTTTTGACAGTTTACCACAACCTAATGAAATAACGTACAAAAATGTTATAAAACTATTAACTGACTATTTCGCTCCTACCAAAAATGTCCTTTTTGAAATATTCAATTTTAGGAAGTGTCATCAAGCAGAATCAGAGTCGTTTAACTCTTTCTATTCTCAACTAAGAACATTAGCTGTGAACTGTGAATTCAAAGACTTGGATAGGGAATTAATTATGCAAATTTTGATTGGATCTAGAAGTGATGAGTTAAGGGATAAAATTTTGAAAGAACCTACTATAAAACTTCAGGATGTTGTTATTGCAGCTAAGTCAAATGAATTATTTCAAACTCAAAGTAAGGAACTTTCTTTCAGTAGCTCAAGTTTTGCTAATGCACATAAAATTGACCATTCAAACAGGAAATTTGTTGCATTTTACAACAATCCAGCTCACTCTGTTACACCTAATGTTTGTCTTGGTTGTGGACTAAGACATTTTAGAAGGGATTGTCCCCATCTTCAGACTACTTGTAATATTTGTAAGAAAATTGGGCATCTAGCACGAGTTTGTAAAGGAGGGAAACCACGCCCCAAAGAATATTTTAGCCAAAAACACGGATCAAAGGGACAGCGGGCTCATGAAGTTTTGTCAGAGGAAACCAATTGTGAACAAGAAGAAACGTTTCCACCTCAATCAAATAACGAAACAACTGAATACGTCCAGGAAGTTAACTGCACTAAAGTACCGGAACTGTATAGGCTACAACTAACTGTCAACATAAATAATCACAAAGTTCTAATGGAAGTTGATACTGGTGCAGGTGTTTCTATCATAGGAGGAGAACTATGGAATTTAATTTCTCATAAAAACTGTAAACTGCAACCTTCTCCTTGGAAACTCAAGGATTACAGTGGTAAACCTGTAAGTGTTTTAGGTCAGACTAAATGTTTATGTGAAATACGGTAAGTTCAATGGTTTCCTTCCGTTAGTCATAACTGAAGGTAATAGAAATAGTTTATTCGGGCGTAATTGGCTAAAAAGTCTTAAAATTGAAGTAAACGGAGTACTTTCAATCAACTGTCATGAATCTGAAGTTCTTAGTAAAGCCCAGCTGGATGTTCAACATCTGAAAAGTGAATTTTCCGATGTATTTTCAAATTCTTAGCGTGCTATAAAGGACCTCCAATCGAACTGAAAATTGACCAGAATTATAACCCAATTCACTTAAGAGCGCGCCCTTTACCTTATGCATTGCAGGCCTCAGTAGAAGAAGAGCTGAATAAGTTAGTTAATCAGGGAGTGTTAGAACCTGTTCAGGTATTGGATTGGGCCACACCAATTGTTGTTTCCGTAAAAAGCAATAGTAAAATACGAATTTGCGGTGATTATAAGGCAACGTTAAACAAAGCTATCCAAGATCATCTGTACCCTATTCCACCAATCTCTCAGCTCTTAGCAAAATTAAACCAAGGGAAATATTTTGCTAAGTTAGATTTAGCCCAAGCTTATCAACAACTGGTTGTTGACGAGAAGTCGGCACTAGCCCAGACACTAATTACACACAAGGGTGCTTTTAAACCAAAAAGACTACAATTCGGTATTAGCTCAGCTCCATCTATATTTCAACATTTTATTGAGGGTTTGGTTTCGGGCTTGGACAATGTAATCCCTTACTTTGATGATATTTTGGTTAAAGCAGGAACAATACATGAATTGATTACCACATTAAGACAAGTATTCACTCGTTTTAGAGATGCAGGGATTACACTCCAAAGCGAAAAGTGTTCTTTGTTATCTACATCAGTTGACTTCTTGGGATTTATTGTGAGCTCTGACGGAATTCGTCCTAACCCGGACAAAGTCAAATCCATTCAAGATGCTCCTGAGCCGACTAACAAGGAACAACTGCAGGCATTTTTAGGTTTACTTAATTTCTATCACTGTTTTTTACCCAACAAAGCCAATGTTGCAGAACCTTTACATCGCTTATTGGACAAAAATGTTAAATGGCGGTGGGAGGAAAAACATAAACTTGCTTTCAATGCTTCAAAGAAGCTCCTTTCTTCCGATAGTATACTGGCTCATTACAATCCCTCCAGCCATCTTATACTAACTTGTGATGCATCTCCTTATGGTATTGGTTATGTGCTTAGTCAGGTTCGAGGGGAAAAGGAAGTTCCAATTGCGTTTTATTCCAGGACAATGAGTCAGTCAGAACGAAGATATGCTCAAGTAGATAGGGAAGCACTTTCCATCATTAGAGGGGTTAAAAAATTCCACAATTACTTATATGAGAGGCATTTTGAAATTAGAACAGATCATAAGCCACTTCTGGGTCTTTTCACTGTGGATAAACAAACACCAAACACACTGTCACCTCGAATGATTCGCTGGAGTATCCTTTTAAATGGATATGACTTTGATCTTGTATACAAACCGGGGATTTCTATTCCGAATGCTGATGGTTTGAGTCGTCTTCCATGTTCCTCCAATGTTGTTGATCAAGAGATAAATGAAGTCTTGAATGACGTGCTATACATTGAATCCGATGAGGTTAAACCAATCACCGCTAATATAATAGCAAAAGAAACAGAAAAGATCCACTTCTATCTAAAGTACTATTATGGACTCAACGTGGTTGGCCAACTCATAACTCAGATCTCAACCTTTCATTTCTCGTCAAAATTCAATTTCTCAATACAAACAATGTTTACTTTGGGGAACTAGGGTGATCATTCCATCCACTCTCAGGCAACAAGCTCTGAAGGTTCTACACATGGGACATGAGGGCATTGTTCGAACAAAGGCGTTGGCTCGAAGCTATTTCTGGTGGCCAAAACTTGATCAAGACATAGAAAACATAGTGAATTCTTGTCAAGCATGTCAACAAAGTCGTCACAACCCTCCAAGAGCAACAGTTCTTCCCTGGGAGAAAACGAAACAACCCTGGTCTCGTCTCCACATAGATTTCGCTGGGCCCTTCCAAAACAAGTTGTTTTTGATTGTTGTCGATTCTTTCAGCAAATGGTTAGAAGTAGTTTAGGTGCCTTCTACAGATTCAAGATCAACTATAAAGGTCCTCAGAAGCTTTTTCGCAACACATGGTGTTCCAGACACAATAGTATCTGATAACGGGTCGGCTTTCACTTCACTAGAATTTCCATCGTTTAATGAAAGCAATGGCATCCGTCACGTCGTGGTTGTACCATACCATCCGTCATCGAATGGTCAGGCAGAAAGGATGGTCCAAACGACAAAAAATTCTTTGCGACGAATACTTCAAGATTGGCAAAAAAGATTGGCTCAGTTCCTAATATCATATCATATAACGCCAAATTGTTCTACTAATATGTCACCGAGTGAACTGCTGTTCGGAAGGCGTATTAGAACCATCTTAGACAGAGTTCAACTAGATTATTCTTCAAGTGACAAAGAAGAGAAAATCTTGGATAAAGCACTTCACGATTACCAACAGTCACCTCAGAGGAAATTTAAAGAAAATGACTCCGTATTTGCAAGAAACTATAATCAGCGAGGACCAAAGTGGATTCCTGTTAGTCACTAGAATAACCGGGCCGCTGAGCTACCATTTGATAACAAAAGAAGGCATTGAAATACGACGTCATATCGACCAATTGAGACCTCGCTCAGAAACATCAAAAGCATCTACTAACTCACACTTGGATAATCCTGAGAATCTCCAGTAAACCCACCGTTCCACCCACTACTCCAGAATCCTATTCAAATGAGAACACCAGAAGCACATCATATTACTCCAGTGCAACCACCATCAATGGTTCACAATCCTATTATGATGATAACACCAGACGTACAACCAATGCGACCATCAGTGATGCAACAATCTCGCAATTCCTTTAGTGGTATAGAAGGTTCAATTAACCCTCTTTAAGAAGATGCTGTTTTCAACGTTTCTGGTTTAATTCAAGACTCCACTAGCATGAGCACGAGTCCACAACCTGTTCGGACTTGTGTCTTTAGATCAAACTCCCAAAACACTTCAATGAGCATGAGTCCTCGACCTGTTCGTATCCGTCGACCACCGGCATATCTGAAGGACTACTTAACGGGGGGAGGAGTGTTATGTATCAAGAAATAAGTCCATATGTTTTATTTATAACATCTGTCAGATGACTGTTTATATTATTATGTTTTGTTTACTTTTCAGTCTAGTCTGATTTGTGAGTTCAATAAATTCAGTTTTGTTAATTATGTTTCAATTTACTAAATAAGGTTTGCTCCTAATAGGTAGGGGAAAGGTGCTTTTCAATCAAATGTCAAAAGAATAGAGTGAAATAAATCAATTTGCCTTATTTGGTCAAAATATATCCATAAACAAGCAAACTACAATAGTTTACTTATTCCCCACAAGAATAACATGGGAATTTTCTCCTTAACCATTAAGCGCATAACAACGCTTCAATAAACAAAATTATTAATTTTCAAGCTCTACAAAATGTTTTAGAAATTAATTACAAAATTTTAAACTTTTAGGGTAAAAAATGGAAAACCCTATTTTTACTGCATTATTTTTACTGTATACAGTACCCCATTAACCCCCGGTCCCAAGGTCCGATCATGCTGGTTCGCAAACAACTAGTTTGAATAAATGTATGTTTACTTTACTTGTTTGTACCAAATTTCATCAAATTAGATCACTTTTGCTCGAGTTATTGTCTTAACTGACACACACATATAGGCCTACATTTATGAATTTGAACATATGGTTGTTTTTGGCCTCTGGGGATCTCAAAACAAAAAATTAAATCAGTCCCACCTCCAGGTCTTAACATGAGACCTACGGTAATAGCTTATTCCCTTTATGGGAAATTTGCTAAAAAAAGTTAGTAGGCAGCGAAAACTTACAACAGATTTTCTATACAAGTTGTAGCTGTCACCTTGTACATTTTATACAGCAAGACTCTAGCTCATTCAGATCAGTTTGGTTCGGACTGCCAAAAATATACAACTCAATACCTTGTACTCATGAAAATGCTTTTTTTAGTTTAGACCATTGTAAACAACAAATTAGCTACATGTGTTTCACACATAAAGAATATTCTATTATTGTTTGGTGTTGCCAAGAGAAGTTTTCATACTTTGCACAAATTTGTTACTTGGCATAAATCCTCTGGAGAGGGAGTCTATTGTAGGCCTACACTTTAGTAAGGTTATTATATCTTATATATTTAAAAAATTTGGTTTTTCTTTTCCGAGTTCGTTAGGCTCTTCTACCTGACCGATTTTCATGATTGAAGTCTGGAATTGAAGGTATGCATGCACAGATTTGCTATCAAGCATCGGCATAAATGTATCTATAATCCCTCTCGGCATATGCGTAAACGAAATTTGCTCCCCAGTTATTTCTTATGGGAGTTAAATTTGGTTTTTCTTTGCTGAGTTCGTTTGGCTCTTCTACCCGACCGATTTTCATGATTGAGGTCTCAAATTGAAGGTATGCACGTACAGATTTGCCATTAAGCATCGGCATAAATGTATCTATAATCCCACTCGGTGTATACGTAAACAAAATTTGCTCCCCACGTATTTCTTATGGGAGTTAAATTTGGCTTTTCTTTGCCAAGTTCGTTTGGCTCTTCTACCGACCAATTTTCATGATTGAGGTCTCGAATTTAAGGTATGCACGTACAGATTTGCCATCAAGCATTGGCATATATTACATCATCGTCTCCCACAGTCACTAAAATGTGATCGTCGTCTTGTGCGATCGCAGCATCAATTCTTGTCCCAAATGCTATTTGATATTGGGCTACAAATTAATCCAACAAAAGGTTTATGTTTAGTCCAAGACCAGCGTTGGGTCTGTTCCCTTCAAAAGAGGTAAGGATTTTCATTACCGTAAAAATACACACTTAAGAAATAATGATGTTTATTGTACCTGTAAGAAACTGATAGTCATCAGTATTAGACTGTATGAGGAGATGCCACCAGTGAAGACCTCGTTGAGGTTACGCTGCAAGAGGAACTGTTTTAGCACTAGCACCAGCTTGGCCAGGACTGGGTATCTGTTGCGGTACTCCTTTATCAGCTGAGCAGACTTAACACCATTATTCATGTTAAAACTAATGTCCACCTTGACATCACACACCTGGTCCGTCAGCTTGATAATAGGAACCTGCAGATTACATGTCGTATTAGAGGAAAGTGGAATATGCTCCACTACTCAAAACAGATTTTGGATAATTTGTTTCTACTATTTCTTTTCATAATAATTGTTTGGACTAATTTTTCATGGAATTAAACAACAAATTTACTAACACTAAGCATTTTACTGTATATCTAACTTAAAATGATTTGCGATTTTGAGGTATCATACAACATATTTTATATTTCTAGGTAGTGAAGGGGATCGGGGCTTTTAGGCAATTAGGGTGATAGTGAGTGTGCGTGTGTGAGTCGGGTCTCTCGCAGGTAGGGCCGAGCTCCAGCCGCTTTCAGTTAAAAATCACAGAGTATAAAATGTTAAAGGAAAGTCCTGTGGTGAATAGTTTAAACATTATTTGAAAAGGAATAGACTATAGGTTCTTTAATACTTTTCATTGAAATGGCGACCATACAAAGTAGGTATTTTAAGCCAAGTATGAATGGAGATGAGTGTAGAATGAGTTATAACTAGATTACCTTGTTTAACTTGAGTCCAGGGGCTATAATTGATTAAATGTTTTGACCTTATATGAGACTCTAATAAAGCCGTTTTAAATTTAAAAATAAATCGATAATTATTCAACTCTAAAGCTTTGTTTTCAAACCAGTATCACAAATTGTAAAAAATAAGTACAATTTTAAAACACCACTGGTAAACTTAAAAGTAAAGAATGTGATGTGTCCACCCAACTACAGGTCTCTGTTTGCACTAAGACTCGAGAAGGGTACCAGAGAGGTATACAGGTAGCCTATAAGGAACTGATAAAACTTTTGGTATTTTCAATATATTTCCTGAAATAGATTATTATACATTTATATACTTACAGATGCCTTGTCAAGGACTCTGACTTGGCCTGTTTTGCTTATTTTCGAGTCCAGTAAAGCGTTCTCCAGTGTATGAAGAGGCAGCTGGGTCCAAGAACCGATCACAACAAGGTCAATATCACTGAAAATTGAATATAGCATCAAGCTTAAAAATAGGTTAGACAAAATTACAACAGTTAAAATTAATTTGTGGCACTAGTCAATTTGCAATTTTAAAAACACCGCAGCATGTTTTTACAGGATAAAATAAATAGAACTCTGACGGCAACGCCAATAACTTTAAGGATACCAGAGTAGACATCTTATTACTAAGTGCTAGAGCGCTGTAAGCTGTAGCAAATCTTCTATGCAAATGGAAAGTAGGCCACACAAAGTTTAATGAACCATTCACAATGTGGTAATTTCAAAATTAGGCATTTAGACTATTTCCGCTCCGAGGTTTTTATACTAGGTTACTATAGTTTATATGACTAAAAACTGAAAGCAATTTATTTTATCAATGACTTGATCAATTTACATTTACTTTCATTGTAAACCTGGCGACAAATTTGTGAGGTACCAAATTTTAAGGGGTAAATACACACTGCTAATCAACAAACATCATAACTTACCAGTTTTCATCCACAATAGCCTACTCCTCTGAGGCCTATGTGTTGGCCATTAGTGATGTGTCAAAACTGAATCTCAAATCTCAAAACCATCAAAACTTAGGAAAAACTTCGGTTTTGAGATTTGATAACCAAGTTTCGAGATTCATAAGTTTCGAAATTGAAGATTTTGGCAGTTTTATTTTTGAAACTGCTGACATTTTTTTGGGCCATTGTTATTGTTTTTATAACTGTTTACAAACAAGCTGGTACTAACAGAGCAAACATGACCATTAACAGTAATGAAACAAGTAAATTTGATTCTGAACTTCAAAAGGTATCTTAAATACTATAACTGGTACAATTCAGTTTCACATCAATCTATATATATAAAAGGCAAAGCCCTCACTGACTGACTGACTGACTGACTGACTGACTGACTCACTCACTCCAAAGAAATATTGACCACTAAATGTACTAATTAATTTAATATTCATGTTTATGTTGGTGTTAGAAGTTTAATTAATATTTTTGTTGGTTGCTTATGAAAAATTATGTTGTGTTGGGTTTTAAGATTATCAGTCACATTCACATATTTACGTTATGTCATGGTCAGGAGTCAATCTCTTTCAGTTTTGATTGCATACTTAACATTTTATGATAATGTGTATTTTTTGTAACCTTGACCTTTGTAACCAGCTAAGTAAAAAAGTTTCGCGTTTAGGTTTTGGGATTTGAGATTCGGGATTCAATTTTTTTAAGTTTCGGTTTCGGTTTTGAGATTCAAAATTTCTGGTATTGATCATCACTATTGGCCATAGCTTTGGCTATGGGCCTATTTTTAATCACAGAAAAGCACATACACACCCTCAAACGACGTATTCATCAATATTAGCACTCCATTTCACCAAATAAAGTTAAACCGACCGATTCTAAAAGTATTTGACGCCGACAACGACATAACCCCAAACTGGTGTTTGTTTGTTGACAGACGACAGACGAATCTAGGCCAGCTCAACAGTTGAATATTCGATCAGCTGTTGTCTAGTAGTACTTAAGTTCGCCGCTTGAACGCGCAAGCCTCGACCGGACTGGTATTAAGGATTTACAGGAAGACAGAATTATTCGTTCGCACGCTTTTAACTAGTTAACAAGGTCGTTATGTTACACCCTACAGTATGTTCATCGTATTCCATACGCCGATCGCCGATATTACATAGGGTCACAGCTATTCTAATAGTTAGACCATTTCTACGTTTTACTTTTTATTTTAATTCAATTTCGTTTCAGAATTCGATTAGACAGATCTAAATTTAATAGCTTAGATTTTGCCGACTTGAGTCTAGACCCGCCAGTTCCTGCCTGCCAGTGACTAGCGGTGGTTATCGTTTGGTTTGATTTAAACCCATTAGGTCCAAAATTACGATTTATCCAAATAATGCTACGCGCAACTGTTAATTAATTTGTTGTTTATACAAGTAATCACATCACATTGGCTATAAGTAAGATTGAATACTCGTCGGTCCTACAGAGTCCATCAACAGTTGTTTTTGGCAAAATTATCCAAAACACTTAAGCGAAGGTGAGGACCAATAACATAAGGTATAAGGTAGGGGATTGATATAGCTCCTACTGAGCGTCTGCAGGATTTCGCTTCTAGAGCTCTGAGCCTTCGATTAAATTTAAATAAATTGAACAGTCAAAGCCGTCACAAGTTTGTATCGACCCCTGGATTTTTCTCGGCTCCTTCTGAGCACTCCAGGGAAGAAATTTGAGTGTATCTGGTTCTAGGGGTAGGCCTAGCCTGATTTTGGTGAATACCAGTTTATTCCCCCCCCTAGAATTCTGCGTCACAACTTTATCATGGGAATGGAATAGGCCTATATATAATTTGGGATCTTCTAGGGGCGGAATCGTTTCAACTCCTCAATAGTCTTCGCAATCAGAGGAAACATCCTGATTTCACCGCTATTGCAGGAAAAGATCGATTTGTCTCTGCAATTGCAATAGATGTTCACGATTATGCCGTAATGACGGGTTTTATGATGTCTCAAACACTGGAGATAGGATGAATAGTGATTGTACCATGATCATTGGTTTTTAATGATTACAAAACCCCTGGCAATGAAAACTAAAAAAATATTTGGTTAGCCTACTCATTTGTTACCTATTTACAAGATTTATAAACCAAACTTGAGGAAAAGGTCCTTGTTGCTGGGAAAGAAAAATCCCAACTCCCTTTCATCCCTAATATCAGGAGGGGAATAATAATACAGTTGTCCTGAATTGGAAATAGAATCCCGTCAATCCTTTTAATAATTGTTACGTATTTGATTGAATCAAGCTTAAATAAAACTTTCTCTAGTCTATTTATTAATAATCGGAATGATCGATCGGATCCGAAAAATTCCGGATCTTGGGCTGGATCCGGTTTTGATGGATCCGATTTTTTCCAATTTTATTCTAACACAAAGCTGTCTGTATCCATGTACAAGACCGATTTTTTCCCGATTTCTTTACTAACACAAAGCTGTAACACAAAAATTAATGTCAAAGAATTTATAAGGCAAGGCCATGTCTCGGTGTTTGTCTCTTGATGCAAATAACTGATATGGCAAGGCCATGTCTCAGTGTTTGTCTCTTGATGCAAATAACTTATATGGCAAGGCCATGTCTCAGTGTTTGTCTCTTGATGCAAATAACTTATATGGCAAGGCAATGTCTCAAGTGTATGCCTTACATCTTGGTGCTAACAATTTATATGGCAAAGCCATATTTCAGTGTTTGTCTCTTGATGCAAATAACTTATAAGGCAAGGGCATGTCACAGTGTTTGTCTTTTGATGCAAATAACGTATATGGCAAGGCAATGTCTCAGTGTATACTTTATATTTTGATGCAAACAATTTATATGGCTAGGCCAGTTGTCTTCCTATTTATATGTTGATGCAAACAATTCATACGGTTAGGCAATGTCAATTTATATTGTAAGGCCATGTCTCAGTGTTTGTCTTTTTATGCAAATAACTTGTATGGCAATGGCAAAGCCATGTCTCAGTGTTTTTCTCTTGATGCAAATAACTTATATGGCAATGCCATGTCTCAGTGTTTGTCTCTTGATGTTGCAATAACTTATGTGGCAAGCCAATGTCTCAGTGTATGCCTTACATCTTGGCACAAACAATTTATATGGCTAGGCCATGTCTTCGTATTTGTATGTTAATGCAAACAGTTTATATGGCTAGGCCATGCCTTCGTATTTATATCTTGATGCAAACAATTTATATGGCAAGGCCATGTCTTCGTATTTGTATGTTAATGCAAACAATTTATATGGCTAGGCCATGCCTTCGTATTTATATCTTGCCATGTCTCAGTGTTTGTCTCTTGATGCAAATACCTTATATGGCAAGGCAATGTCTCAGTGTATACCTTATATCTTGGTGCAAACAATTTATATGGCTAGGTCATGTCTTCGTACTTGTATGTTAATGCAAACAATTTATATGGCTAGGCCATGCCTTCGTATTTATATCTTGCCATGTCTCAGTGTTTGTCTCTTGATGCAAATAACTTATATGGCAAGGCCATGTCTCAGTGTTTGTTTTTTTGATGCAAATAGCTTATATGGCAAGGCCATGTCTCAGTGTTTGTCTCTTGATGCAAAAAAACTTATATGGCAAGGCCATGTCTCAGTGTTTGTCTCTTGAAGCAAATAACTAATATGGCAAGGGCATGTATCTTTCCGAATCTTTCCGGATATCTGCACACCTCTAGTTTTTAGTTTTGTACCTGGATGATTAGCTAACGGCCTATAATCTCGTCTCGAAAATATCCCATTAGTATTTTAATCCCGCCCGATGCTTTGAGATAAAAATACCCCCGCCGCAGCAAACCTGCCGACTAAGCGAATTTCCATTTGTCTGAATTGATTTTCAGTTAAATATATTTTAATAACATTAGGTTTAACGAGTACCTAGGTTTGCTGCTACAAGGAAACTAATAATGTGTGTTTTTGAGGAAAATATTGATAGCTTAGTACAAAATAAATAAATTTGCCAAGTTTGATCAAAATATATCCATAAACAAGCAAACTACAACATTTGACAATATTCTCCATAAGAATAACATGGGAATTTAAAATTTACAATTTTATTAATTTTCTCCGTTACTAATAATCGAACAAAAATACTTTTATATACTAAATTATTTGTTTTTTTAAGCTCTTTAAAAAGGTCTAAAGAGAAATCGGGAAATTTTGTATTTTGAGGGTCAAAAGTGAGAAAAACCAATTTTTACCCCATAAAACCCCCCGTAAAGCCCCGTTTCCATGGTCCGATCGTGCTGGTTCGCGAACTCATTCAAGTTTATCCCGCTTTACACCTTTAAACCAAATTTCATCAAAATCGGACAAAAATTACTCAAGTTATCGCGTTCACGGACGTATATATATATATATATATATAAATATATATATATATGTCTATATATATATACATATATAAAAATTTGAACGAATGGTGTTTTTGGCCTCTGGGGACATCAAAATGAAAAAGTAAATCGGTCCCGGGTCTAGGTCTTACCGTGCCACCTACGGTAATAGCTACTTCCCTATAGGGAAATTCGCTAAAAATCTCGAAGTTTGCGGTCTTGTCCATCACTATAAAATACCCTGTGTCTGTGTACAAGAAGATAATCTGTGTACATACAGGGTGAATAAAAAGTCAAGACTCCCCATAAAAAATTTTTCTAAGTTAGAACACAGTATAGTCTTCTTGTACACAGACAAAGGGTATTTTACCTGTAGAACTTCATATACCCACCTATCAGTACTGTGGACCTGGAATGAATTTAAAGAAGAGATCAACAAGAGGTGATCCAGGTATAAATAAATTGGATGCTGCGTGAAAAAACCACGATATAGCATACTCAAGACCGAACTATAGTAAAATATACACAGATACCCTTTTGGTAGTCGTGCAAACTTAGCACAAAGTTTCATTTTATTATTTTGAAAACTTTTAGTGTCCCCAAAAAATGAGGTATTATGGACTCAACTGGAGATTACTCTATATATAAGATATATAAACCTTTATACATTACCAATTTAATTTTAAACAGTATGATTTAAATTGGCATTCTGTTAATTACGTTTTTTTTAACCCGCCCTTATGACAGTGTGTATCTGGATCCGGTACCGACATTTTCTTGGATCCGCCCATCACTAATTAATAACATTGTTAAAGGATCTTGAACACTAATTAACTTGCTGGAAGTTAGTTCTAAGATTTGGGGGCCAACACCTTTGAATAGGCCAACTGTTCAGTAAACAGCATAGCCTATCTCATTAGCACAAAAATGTGACTTACCTTGTAGGTAGATAAAGGCCGGTAGCAAAACTACCAAAGACTTCTACTACTGCTTTCGGCCAAAGCTGATGAATTATATCTTTAATTTTTTTCACAACACCGAGGCGCATTTGGTGTTCCTCTTCAGTTGGGGTCATGTATTGATAAAACTCTTCTATTTCTTGATGGAGTCTGTGGAAAAAATTAAAAGTTAGTTCTTTTTTGCGGAGTCTAAAATAAAATATACTCAAGTACAGACAAAATTAACACATCAATTAACACAAAATTTAACACGTCAATATACTCAGAATTATATATTTTTAAGTTATTTTTACGTTTTATACATTAAAGAAGCAGAAATGAGTCTTATCTCTATTTCTGTCCGTCTGTCTGTCTTTCTGTCTGTCTGTAACATTCAAAATGGCATGTTATGCTATTTTCTCCAGGAAAACGAGAGTACCTATCAAGATCCAATTCATTTTAATGTATTCACTGGATTGGCGAGAGTGTCTTTAGTCTTTTAAAATATGGCCTCACTACTGTACTTTGTAAATAAAATTACGGATGTTCAAAAATGCAGTTTTGTGCGATTTTTGTCAAGTTTTCGTTTAGTTTTTATAACAAAATCATCTATAAAATAACGAACAGCTGTTCGGATGAAGATTATTTTTTCTAGCTATCACTGATATGTTTACAAATACCGTGCAACCATTTTCGATCACGTTTTGAAAGCAAATCGCAACCAAATGAGATTAAAAACGTGTTTCTTACATAACAGATTTATTAATTGCAAAGTGCAATAATATAGTGTAATAGTGTAACCGTAAATGAAATTAAATAACTAGACATCATCCAGATCAGGAACAAGAGATTCTTTGTGTAAAAAATTGTTCTTGAGTTTTGATAACCAGAAAGAAGACCTTGAATCAGTGTTGTATACGGCTGGGAAACTTAAATAATAATGATCGTCGCCAATAGCTTAGAAACGAGGTTTCCACTCATTGACGGCTCTTCAATGGCGGTTGTGTAAAGTGTGGTGGAATCAAGAATCAAGAATTTATTGCAACAAATTACAAAAGAACATTTTGTATACTTGAGGTCAATATGAGAGTAATACTTGGTAATAATCTGCAAGGATAAAATGTCCAGTGGATAGCATATTAACTGTGGGTGATTGTAACAGAGGTTTACGGATGATGCTAAACTCGCTTTTCCAATGTGTCACTTTCTGTTCCTACCATTAACTATACATATTTATTTGGTGTTGCACCTTATTTATTACAGGCGTATTCAATTTAATTCATGTTTTGACGGTATAAGTTTTGCTTTTTCTGTCTGGATTCCAAAATGTTAGTTTTTGCTAAGAAAACGATAGCACATTTAAAAACATTTATTCAGCAAACCATCACGAATTGTTTAAACGCTTTAAGTTGTTTATGTATCAATAGTTCGTGGCCTATTTTGGTAATTTTTACTATAAATTGCCAATCTAAATTGTCTATAGTACTTCATTTCATATAGTAAGCAGTCATTTCTACAGCATTTCGGGTCATCTTCGGTCCAGGCAAATATAAACTGTTATGATAAAGTTTGATGACATTAACAAAGATTTCAAATACTAATTTTATATGTACTTTGTTATGCTTAAAACGTAGCAAATTCCCTAATTAAGTTCTGTATTTTTGTGCGTAGCCTATGTCTCAGAGAGCACAGGTTAGAAATACAGAGGGCTTCGGGCGAGTGAAGTGAATCCACCTGAAAATCGGCGTAGCCCGTATAAGTGGTGGGGAGAGCGATGAGTCATCCTAGTTCCGAGCGTCTCTGCGAGTTGCTACTATGCAACATTCATAGACTGAGAGATAATAACTGGAGTCAAGAACGGTACAAAAAAACATTTTTATAATATTAACAAGTGTTGGAAAACAAGCATGTAGTTTATTTTCCAAATTATTTACGTGAACGTGTTTATGTTGTAAAAATACTTGTAAAATATCCAATTTACCGTGGTTAATGGGTTTTCTTAATGTGTAATTGTTTCATTGGCATCTTAACACGATTTTTAATTCATATAGATTGAATACTGTACAGAAAAAAACATTCATAAGCATGCAGTTTATTTATATTCGAACATGTGTTATATTTGAAATATAATCCCGTGCGGTACCGGGTTAGAATAGCACCGCAGCCTTCTCAGGCTTGTCGTGAGAGGCGACTAAAAGGGTGACCGACGAACTCACTGGGAGTGCCTGGGAGTGCCCCTGTTGTGTTGCAGGGGTTGACACGTCGTCGTGGGTGGGGATTTTAATGCTAGGGCTGTCGAGTGGGGAATGACCCTCACCAATTCCCGGGGCAAGTACATTCTGGACTTTGCTGCCAGAGCGGGACTCGTTGTCGTCAACGAGGGAAACACGCCAACTCTCCGGCGCCCTGGGATGCGGGGAACGATCCCAGACACAACCCTTGCATCTGAGTCCCTTTTGCCAAGGATCAGAGCCTGGAGAGTTCTGGAGGATTACACGGGCAGTGACCACCAGTACATTATTTTTGATGTCCTGGATGGTCATCAGAGACAAGAAGCTGCGTTTCGTCAAGTGCCCGTTCGATGAAATATTAAAAAATTGGACGTGGCAAAATTCAATGAAGCCATCTTACGAGGAACACCGGTGGTTCCCTCCGCAACTAGCGTGGCTCATGCAGAGGTGTTAGTTCAATTCAATTCAAATTATCTTTATTCATCAAGTACATTAGAAATATATACATGAATAGTGTCACATTTCTTATAAGTTATAATAAAACATACATGCTTATAGTAAATGGGAAAAATTGTAAAAGAACATAAAACTAACAGTTAAAACATACTTTGATTATTAGGGAAAGAAAAGTCAATTACAGTTCATCAAATGAATAAATAGCCCTGCTAATGAGAAATTTCTTAAGTTTATTTTTAAATTTTTTTATATTTACTTCTGCTTGTATGTCCTTTGGAAGTTTATTATAGAATTTTGTTCCGGCGTATTTGGGTTTTTTTTCGAAAAGGCGCAATTTATGAGGACTTAATGCTAACTTGCCTTGATTTCTTGTAAGATAATCATGTTCCCTTCCAACCAGCTCTATTTCATGAAATCTGTTTTTAACAGATACCACTGTTTCAAAAACATACATACCGAAAACTGTCATTATATTTTCTGTTTTAAACATTCTCTTAACAGAAGTTCTAGGTGGAAGGTTGTAAATTATTCTTATAGCTTTTTTTTGCATTCTTAATATAGATTTTAAGTTTCTCTTATTGGTTGAGCCATAAAGGGAAATCCCAAATGAAATCACTGAATGTATGTATGAAAAGTAAACCAACTTCAAAGTTTCTATTTCGCAATAGTTTTTTAATCTAGTTAAGGCATATAATCCAGAAGAAACTTTTGAAAGTACTTTTTCAACATGACAGTTCCAATTGAGTCTTTTATCTATTACTAATCCTAAAAATTTAGTACTATCCTTAACTTCAATGGTTTTATTATTAAATTTAATAATCGGTCGACGTTGATTTCTGGTAGTTCGAGTTTGAAAATTTATGATACTTGTTTTATCCACATTGAGATTTAGATTTTGGGAGTTAAAAAAATCATTTAAAACGCATATGTCTGATTTTGCCTTGCTTTCTAATTCTTCATTTGTTGAGGCTATGATTTTCAAATTGGTATCATCAGCATACAAGCAGAGTTTACTTAAATTGCTAAGTTGCGGAAAATCTCTTAAATAAATAATGCATAAAAGAGGCCCCAGAATGGATCCCTGTGGAACCCCATATTTTAAGTCAGTGGTATAAGATTGATATGGAATTTTATAGTTTTTACGGTTATGATAGATAATTTCAACAAACTGTTTTCTGTGAGAGAGATAAGATTTAAGCAAATTTAAAGCAGTCCCCTCTATACCCAAGGTACTAAGCCTTGAAATTAATAAATCATGGGATATTGAATCAAATGCTTTTTGCAGGTCTAAGAACAAACCCGCTACCTTAAATTTACCATCCAGACTATCAATGACCGATTCTATAAAATCAGTGGCAGCAGTTATAACTGATTTACCTCTGCGAAACCCGTGTTGAAAGTTGTCAAACAGATTGTTATTTTCAAAAAATGTTACCAATTGATTATAAATTACTTTTTCATAAATCTTAGATATAGAGGGTAACAAAGCTATCGGTCGGTAATTTGACACCATTTGCCTGTCCCCCTTTTTTTAACACGTTGAGTGCGGGCATCATCAATAGATGATGTCCGACACTAGCACTGGTGGCGGACATCAGCTAAAGCTGACGTCATGCCACTCTCTCCACGTTAGTTTAGTGTGAGCTCAGCCATTGCCGGGGAACGTTATAATCGTTGCCAGCCTGTAGCTTAGATTATGTAGCTTTAGTCTGGTGTAGGTTGGTACTAAAATTTCCCGTAAAATCCCGTCTAGCAATACTTTTGTCCCGGTTCCGGCAATTTTCTCTTTTCGAGCCACTTTACAAAGACACTGGCTACGAATCCAGGCAGTGCTGCTACCTTTGGGTGTTTCAGTGAACTACGTCCACTCTCGGGCTAACCCAGCACAATCACCGCTGCTCTTTTTTTATTCGTCAGACTGAAATATTTTAATGCCAATAATTGCGTTCACCAATTCAGTTGCGCTGCGGGGCTTCGCCCGGGCCTCGCCGCCATTATCGAGCGCCTGTTTGAAGGTATTCCGCACTGAACGTGTTAAGTGGTTTTAATTTTGTAATTTTTAGCTTATCAGGAAATATACCGGATATCAAAGAAGAATTAACTAGGTGGGTGATTGGTTTTAGTAAAAATGTCTTGTTACATCCATGATGGGACTAATCGTCTCCGCTTGCGATGAGTCTATGCCTCGCAAGAGATCCTGGTGCAATAAGCGACCTGTGTACTGGTGGACTGCCGAGATTGCGGAATTGCGTCGGTCAGCATTGAGAGCCAGAAGACTTGCTACCAGGGCCAGAGAACCTGTAGACAGACGTCGTAAGTCGGATGCTTACAGAGTGGCTAGGAGGTCTCTTTGTCGAGCCATCAACCGGAGTAAACGCAGTTGCTGGGAGACATTAAGGGACGATATCGATTCCAATCCGTGGGGCTTGGGTTACAAACTGGTAACCAAGAAACTTGGCACCCGCTCTCCACCTTCCGTCATGGATGGGGCCACTATAGAGAGGATAGTCGAGTCCCTTTTCCCGGCTCACACGTTGCGCCCACTGCGGGATTTCGGAAGGGTGGATGACGTACCACTTTTCAGTCTTGGAGAGGTGGAGGCGGCCGTCCTATCCCTGAAGAAAAATAAGGCTCCTGGACCCGATGGGGTACCCGGCAAAGTTCTCAAAAAGGTTTTGACTATTAACCCCTTGATCCTTATGTGCATGTACAACGCCTGCCTAGTCGAAGGAGTTTTCCCCTCGTGCTGGAAAACAGCTGGGCTTGTGCTTGTTGGGAAGGGGAAGGGAGACCCAGACCTGCCATCCTCTTACAGACCTCTGAGTATGTTGGATACGGCTGGAAAAGTCCTCGAGAAGTTGATACGTTCCCGACTGAATTCAGCCGTGGTCGCTGGAGGGGACCTATGGATTCAGGATGGGGCGATCTAAGGTTGACGCTGTTGAAGAGGTGAAGCAAGCCGTGATGAGAGCTGAGGAATTTAACCACTACTCTCGAAGGGTTGTGCTGCTCGTCACTCTCGATGTGCGAAACGCATTTAATTCGGCGAGGTGATGCGATATGCTGGATGCTCTGGAGAACACCTTCCACGTCCCGGCATACCTCATGCGTATCATAGAGTATTCTCTCCGGTTCCGCCTCCTCTAGTATGACACTACAGAGGGCCCACGGACGATGAGTGTCACTTCTGGTGCTGCCCAAGGTTCCATACTCGGCCCGGACCTCTGGAATGTCGCGTATAACAGCCTCCTGAGGTCTGAAATTCCTGAGGAAACTGTTTTGGTTGGGTACGCGGACGACGTTGCAGTTTTGGTTGGGTACGCGGACGACGTTGCAGTTTTGATAGCTGCACGTAGCGTTGAGCTGGCTCAGCTAAAGCTGAACCGAGTTATGCGTAGGGATTAACGCATGGATGAAAGACCACGGTCTCTCGCTTGCTTTGAGCAAAACTGAGATCGTGATATTAACAAAAAACGGATTGACACCATCAACAAAACATAACCTCTACAGTTGGATAATGATAATGATAATGATAATGATAATGATAATGATAATTTATTTGCACATAACATACAAATTTGTGAAAATCACATGTACAGGTGCTTCGTCTTGATCTCTTAAAAATTGATTCTCAGTCCTTAATTATTCTAAAACATAAATTGGTTCCTAAGATGTTGATCACAGTCTTAAATTTAGTGCTACAATACAACATGAACATATTCAAACATAACAAGGTATATAAAATTTGTAAATCTACGGGTAACAAAATGGCAACAAAAAAATTAACAGAGAATAAATATATGAACAATAATATATGATTTTGACACAAACAAATAATTCCCGTAAGTGTTTGAATGTGATAAACATATAAAAGTAGATAATATAAAACAACAAAACTAATACTTAATGACTAGAACCACTAGATTATATTTCAGTATCATTTAAGAAATCTTGAACTTTGTAGTACCTTCAGAACTGTACGAACTTTTGGACGTACAGAACAAACAATAAAATTGGCTTCAGCTGTTCCATAAGGATGACAAATCTACTAAGGGAGTATGATTTATCTATGATAGCGTTTAGCTAAGAATGCATAGCCTAACCATAGCTAGGAATCTGGCTGATAATTTATATCAATATCACTACCTAGGCTACTTCTTCAGGAACCAGCCCTTCAAAATCACTTAAATCTTCTTATAATGCACCACGTATATCACTACTTTTGATTTTTAACACTAAAACAATGATAATTTAAACGTAATAAAACACATCCAAGCTGTTTACAAATACCCACGTCAGCTGTCTGCTGCTACAATTATGATCGGCTCGAGAAAAAAAAGCGCTTAGAGACAGACCTCGGGAGAAAGCTTGGAATCTGCCAAATAAAACGATAGCCTACCTAACTCGATCCAGTTCAATCCGATTTTGTCAGTCATAGAGCCTTCGACGTAAACAGTGTTTGAGTCGAAAAATCTACACAAAACACTACCTACACAAAGTGTGTTACCGGTAGCCTATGTGTCGATTTTTCGACACATAACACTCGGAGGGTTAATACCCCGACGGGATAATAAGAGACAGTGGGGTAAGCCAAAAATTCAATAGGACATAAAAAATGAAGGTTAATATTATTGAATAGGTACCTATGTTATTAGAATTTTCCGTTTTTTAGTACCTAGGTACAACAACTTATAATTATTTTTTTGTCTCTTATTACCCCTCATGTCTCTTATTACCCCGGCTTCCAAAACAATAACTTAGCCTACCTACCCTAAGCATCCCAAAAGAGGGTCTAATCTAAGCAGGGTGACACAATAATTAGGATTCTCAGATGCAGTAGGCCTATTATGAATAAGCGTAGGACTAGGCCTACTAGTCATAGGCCAAAGCCTAACTTAGGCTTCCAACAGATTTAGGCCTACTAAGTAGGCCTAGGCCTATTGTAAGCTAGGGCCTATATCCGGATCCAAATGTTCCTTAATTAAACTTAAATCTTGAGAGTAAGTTACCATCTGAAACTAAATAGTAGTAAAAATGACGTAAATATAAATTACCCGATGATCCCTCTGCAGTCGTAGACACGGTTGGGCGTCCGCCAAGGGTTACCACCATGAACTCCTATCAAGGTAGCTCGATTCTTATTCATGGCGTAAGTGCTTGCCCTGTTGACTGAGACAGAATTATTGTTATTCAAATTGTTTGTCTGCGCACGTTTCACTCCACAATCATTACTTCCTACATTATCAAATGTAATTAAATCCTGACCTCTACTAACTTCGTTCCCACTCCCTATTTTTAAATTATCTAGCCCTGTATGGGCGTCCCAAATTCTGGACCAAAGATCTTTGGCAGGTCCTTCTTGTTCTGGCTGAAACCAGCCCAGAATGGGATCCATAAAAGTTTAATAACACAACACACTGCTAAAAATGCATTAGTAATCAACAACAATCAGCCGTAAAATTCGAATTGTATTCACTGGTAGAATTTTAACAACTAACCAACCAACAGAATTGAAAATGGCGTCTATTCAATATCACTAAATATCAGTCAGTGCGGCGAGGTGAGTTAGGAAGGATGGTTTTTGGTTTTTGGTTGGTTGGGTTGCTTAAATTAGTTTGGCTTTGAAATATTTACAAAAAAACTTGGTACAAAATCCTGGCCTATGGACTAATTAATTTACGAATAAAACGTACTGTAATTTGTGTCATGTTTGCGTTCTTCAAAGTCTTGTTCGTTCAAAAATAATAAATTAATGTATTGGGTTTATTCAACATAAAAGATTATAGATGTCACCACAACACATTTTTGTCAGCCTACATATTTACGAATCTTACCTCGTCCGACGTCCTTGCATACGCATAGAAAATAAATATTTACAATTCAATCTTTCAATTATTAATTGTTATGAGCATAGATAACTAACGTACCCCCAACACAGCAAACCTGCCGACTAAGCAAATTTCCATTTGCCTGAATTGATTTTATGAATTTATTGATTCAATTTAATTAACAGTACCTGGGGACCGAGCTTTGCTCGGGGAAATCATTAGTTTGCTCTGAAAGCAGTCTTAGTATTGCAGATACATAAATCCATTCCCAAACTCCACACTGCTCGCCTTTACTACTTCCTTCAGCACTCCAACGTCGTGGACCTGTTTCCCTCCCTTCCCATTGCATGTTTTGATTGCAGACACATTAATGTAATTGCCACAGACAGTTCCCACGCTCAGCACTGCTAGCCTTACTACTTCCTTCACCACTTCCTACGAAGCGGACCTGTATTCCTCCCTTCCCATTGCATTTAAAAATTGCAGATACCTTAATCTAATCGTCATAAACAGTTCCCACACTCTAGACAGCTCGGCTTGACTACTTCCTTCACCACATCCTACGTTGCGAGCCTGTTTTTCTCCCTTCCCATAGCATTTTAGGATTGGAAATACCTTAATCTAATCGTCAAAAAGAGTTCCCACACTCCGGACTACTCGCCTTGACTACTTCCTTCACCACTTCCCACGTCGCGGACCTGTTTTCCTCCCTTCCTGTAGCATTTTAGTATTGCCAATATCCTTATCTAATCGTCATAAACAGTTCCCACACTCCGGACTACTCACCTTGACTACTTCCTTCACCACTTCCTACGTCTCGGACCTGTTTTCCTCCCTTCCCATAGGATTTTAGTATTTCCAATATCCATATCTAATCGTCATAAACAGTTCCCACACTCCAGACAGCTCGCCTTGACTACTTCCTTCGCCACTTCCCACGTCGCGGACCTGTTTTCCTCGACCCTTCCCATAGCATTTTAGTATTGCCAATATCCTTATCTAATCGTCATAAACAGTTCCCACACTCCAGACAGCTCACCTTGACTACTTCCTTCACCACTTCCTACGTCGTGGACCTGTTTTCCTACCTTCCCATAGCATTTTAGGATTGCAAATACCATAATCTAATCTTCATTAACAGTTCCCACACTCCGCACTACTCGCCTTGACTACTTCCTTCACCACTTCCCACGTCACGGACCTGTTTTCCTCCCTTCCCATAGCATTTTAGTATTGCCAATATCCTTATCTAATCGTCATAAACAGTTCCCACACTCCAGACAGCTCGCCTTGACTACTTCCTTCACCACTTCCTACGTCGCGGACCTGTTTTCCTCCCTTCCCATAGCATTTTAGGATTGCAAATACCATAATCTAATCGTCATTATCAGTTCCCACACTACAGACTGCTCGCTTTTACTACTTCCTTTATCACTTCCTATGTCACGGACCTGTTTTCCTCCCTTCCCATAGCATTTTTTGATTGCAAATACCTTAATCTAATTGTCATAAACAGATCCCACACTTCGTACTGCTTGCCTTTACTAGGCCTACAATGTATCGAGTAGTCTTCAGTATAATCTTTGCTCAATAGTAGCAAGTGATGCTTTCCCTTTTGTACTGTATTTGTAATTTGCTAGTATATTGTGGGTAGTTGGCTTATTATGAACACGTGCTACGGCTACAACTTCTAAGTCTTTTGTTTTCTTTTTCCTTGTTATTTAATTCAACCAACATGGTTACTTAACAACTCATAAGACTAATGTTAAAAAAATGTAACTTTCAGTTTCGTTTTTCTACGTAATTAGATTTTTGTTGGGAGTTCTAACTGCATGAAGCTCGTTTTTAGGCCAAAAATAAACTATTTACCAGATTATTTGAAGAAAATCGTCGGAGCCGTTTTCGGGATCTTTTTGCAAGCAAGCATACATACAAGCAGACATTGCTCGTTTTAGAGTATAGGATTATGTAGTAGGTTTGCTGCTACAGGGAGTGTAAAACTCTAAATCAGCAATTTCCTTTTGAATGATGTTGAGCTCAAGACATGTCAAGTTCTTGGGATTTGTGCTTGACAAAAACCTGCGCTTTCATACCCATATTCACACTGTGTGTACAGAAGGATTTCTTCACGAATCTTTCTCCTCCGCCAACTTTCTGAGTTTTCAAAATGTGATATATTAATTACAGCATATTAGAGTAATTTTTCCATGGGGCCCTATTTTTGAAATGGTTGTCAGTTGAGTCAATCGTCAACACACAACTCAACCAACAACAGGATTTGGTATTTTTGAAATCCAACAGTTGAGAAGTGAGTTGGGAATCACTAGTTGAGTGATTTGAAAAAACTAAGGGTTGGCACGTACAAAACCACCACTTGCTTGCCTCTTTTGATATAGTGAACTTGTACACGAATGTACCCGTAGAAAAAACCATAGACTTAATACAAACAAACCTAACCAACAAATCAACTATATGTTACCAGAAGCAATAACTGAGGTAATTGACCTACTAAAAGAGATCTTGAAACAAAATTATTTTGTATTTAATGGAAAATTTTATTCTCAAACCGATGGTCTAGCCATGGGATCCCCACTGTCTGGTATCCTATCTGACATATATTTAAATCATATCGAAAATGAATACATTTTATCAAACAAAAACAAATATCATTCAAAAATAGTCCTATACAATAGATATGTCGATGACACCATTGTTTTGTTTGATGGCAATAAAAGGCAATTAGATCTACAATTAAATTATCTCAACAACATAGCTCCCAGGCTAAAGTTCACCTTGGAAACGGAAGAGAACAACGCAATTAATTTTTTGGATTTAACTGTAACTAAAATTAACAATAATTTTGATTATACAATCTACAGGAAACCCACGTTTTCAGTCCAGACCATTCATGCAACCTCATACCACCCACACTCACAAAAAATTGCAGCATTCAACTCAATGGTACATAGACTCCTAACGGTCCCTCTAAGTCCCACAAATTACAACAAAGAATACAATATTATTAAACATATAGAAACATCTAACGGCTACAACAGCAGGCTTGTAGACAAACTTATAACCAAACACCACAAAGGGAAGGTCAAACAATTGGACGAGCGTAAGAAGTACGTTTGTGTTGAATTTTCCCACACATTACAAAATTGCCTATCCAAAGAGCTTCGTAGGCAGGGAATAGAATTAACATTCAAAACCACAAATCGTACTCGCAATACCCTGTCACAGACTGAAAAAACAAGAGAGAAAATTGAAATGACAGGTGTTTATAAAATTAAATGCCAAGATTGTCCAAGCCAATATATAGGTCAAACAGGTCGTGGGTTCGTTACTCGTTACAATGAACACAGGCCCAAACCACGTTCAATCAAACAGAATTCAGCGTTCGCCCAACATTTGATTGACCTAAACCATAATATGAGTGGGATTGCTGACGGTCTAGAGGTGCTACATGTATGTAGAAAAGGTAGTAAATTAAACACGCTTGAGGAATTTGAAATATACAAATTATACAATGACAACACCGCAAGTGGACATATCCTCAATGAAAAACTACAGTTTCGTTCACACTCCATCTTCAATGTTTTAATAAACCAAAGTAACCGACCACCTGGCCTTTGTCCTGCTGATAACGTGGACAACAATGAGCAAGGAGTCTGACGCTGCAGTCTACTACCTGCGCCGGGACCGTCCGCGTCTCGTGATAGGCCTATCTAAATGTTATGTTCGTAATTCGTTTCGTGTTATTTATTTATTGTATGCGTGTGACAGCAATGTCTTACTGTGTTTGTACCCTGACGATACCGTATTAACGGCGAAACATGTAGGTTTTTAGCCTAACACATCATTTGGATTACTTGACGAGGTAATTATACCACAATACTAGGGTTGCTTTCAGAGAGGTGAAAGCCAGTTGAGCGGAACAAACGTGGTTTGATATTTGTATAAGTAACTAAATGTAAAAAAGTCAATAGATGTACTAATGTTGGTTTTATGGTTTTATTGATTAAAATTATAATAACTCGGACGTATGTATAGTCCGTGGCTTGGCAATCAAATAACAGTATTTATATAGGATAGGCTACTGTTGTCAACATTTGAAATTACTGAATTGTTACCAAATTACTGTTTCACAAAACGCAGATTCCATTTTCAGCAGAGCCACTAAAATGAGGATTTGCCGAACAATTATTAATATTACAGAATTGTATTTAATGATATACAACTTTTCACATTTCATAAATTACATGTTAGTTTTGCTATGGTCAAAGGTCCAAATACAAATGTTCTTTTCATTTGGTTTTTATGTAGTAATTTTCTAGAATCATTGACTTTATATAAAGACAATGCTAGAATACCATAGATGGCTTGTTAATACCATAATGCAAGCATTTTTGTAATCGTTTCCCCGTTTAACCAACTATTCCAAAAGATAAAAATTACATGGTTCAACACAAATAAACAACCCGATCACCTACCTATAACCTACACTTTACCTTCCTAATCTAACCTTACTTCAAAACACTGATACTCATAAACCACGAATACTCATAAACCCCGACCTACCTTCCCCACATGCCGAAATTAGATCAGTGTTCAATCTGCGTTTTATTAATAAGTGTAATAACTTACTGCACCGTCGATGTAATTCAACATAATATAACCTGTGAGGTATTATCGGATTAAATATCGATTTCGATGCGGTTCGATATATCGCTTATTAGATTCTGATTTCTAACATTGGCTGTTTCTAAATTCTAATCAGCTGGCAACACAAATAGGTTCCCAAGAAAGTAGTCACCGCGGTCCGTATCCCTCCGCTTCTTGTTTATGCTCCGCGCATTGAGAAAGTAGTTCCGTATATTTTCTCAATTTTCAGTGAATTCCGCGCCTTGAAAAAATGTTTTAACGGCATTTTCTTGTTTATTAAAATCATAGGAATGGTTTGAAAACGTTTAAAAGAAAAGTCTAGAAAGTTAAGAAATACCTTATGATTCTCTTGTTTACATTTTTCTTGTAAACAAAAAACTGTCATATGGCTACTTTAGTCCCATAAGCCTAATGTTAAAAATTGGAAATTTTAAGTTCGTTTTAAATTGCATTAGTATTATCTAATTGAAATTTGCTTGTTTGAAAACCATCTCACTATTAGTCTAAGTAATTTTGTTAAGTTTGGCTGAAATGCGTTCAGCCGTTATTGAGTGATGTCTCTCTATTTGTTGCATTGAAGTTGATCCCAAAGAGCTACGCTCGCTTCGCTCGCTCCGCTCAATTATAGTCATTTATAGTAATCCAGGGGCCATTAACATGGAATTTAATAGATATAAGATAGTTCAATAACAAATAGTTTAAGAACTGCTGTGATAAAATCATTTTCCACTGATTCCGTAATGTAACGTTATATTGCAAAACATGACATGATAAAGAAGAAAATAAATTTTGAAATCAGAAAACAACATTGCAAATACTTATTTGGTAGAATTCAGTACCGGTAACTCCCAATAAATATGTGATGTTTGAAATACAATTTAAAATTGAACAGCTGTTTCATTAAAAAGTATTATTCACATGGCCAAAATGTAAACAGCTCTGTGGATGGATCTTTAAAGGCTTCTGGGGCAGAGTCCTAAGGGATTTTGCTTCGTTTTTCTTTTGATAACTCATCTACAGACCAAGACCTTTCTTTGGACACCTCTCCAAGTTTCTACGCCCAGCCGTTCTCTCACATTAGTGGGGACTAAGTTTCCAATTAAATATTTAGATTATTCCCCCATGTTAATCTTAAGGGAGAAACTCCAACTTTGATGGCCTGTGGGGCAAAGCCCGAGGATTTTTATTACAGGAATTGGTGAAACGGGGCGTCTACACAAAAAATACTTTATTTTGACACGTCGTTTGTGAAAATCCGTCCATTATTAACGGAGGAGTAGTGTTTCGTAGAAATCGCCTTCACGTATTATATATAAGGATATGAAAAATCATAAGATTAACATGGGGAACTACAGAGCCACTGGGGCGGAGCCCGAAAGGGTTTTTGAGATAAGAATATGCTTTAATGTGAATCGGGAATGTGAGCTATCATCATGCCAAATTTCAGCCCAATCCGTCCAGTAGTTTATGCGTGATTGAGCAACACACACACAAACACACTCACACACTTTCAGATTTATAATATTAGTAAGATTATTGTCTTATTGTCCATGATTTTAAATCTTATTAAATTTAAGACCATATTTCTTGGTTAATTTAACCAGATTATGCAATAAGTTTGGCACTATTCTGTGCTTCTCAATTGGCAGAGAACAAAAAAGTGAACAATGGTTCTTTAAATCTGTCATACTGTACCTACAAACCCAAAATTATTGATTTTTTTAAAGTAAAACTATATGTATAAAGTATGTTATACATAATTCAAATGCACATAGATTTCATTAAAATAAGTAATTTGTACGATTTGAGATTTGCCTGTATAATTTGTATGGTGGTATAGCCTAATTGACTTTTTAGAATGATTCACAACATAACAACCACAAACATAAACTACAATAATAATAATCATCTGTCACAAATTCAAGTACAATTAGCATAACATTAAATTATATGTAATCATTAAATTATTTAACCCTGTACTGCATCGTGGATCATTTATGATCCAACCATTTCTTTATTATATTTTTTGGTTAAAAAATTGTTTGTCAATCTTTAATGCATGGCAAACCATGGGCCCTATTTTTGAAATGGTTGACTGTTGAGTCTATCGTCAACACTCAACTCGACCAACAACTGGATTTGGTATTTTTGAAACCCAACAGTTGGGAAGCGAGTTGGGAATCACTAGTTGAGTGACTCGTTTTGGAAATGTAGAGCATACGACCGCACGAAATTCAGATGACGTCATTTTGAACCAATCACAGTGCAGTAGGCAACTCTACACTGTTCCGTTTCCTCTAACCGCTCAAAACGATTTTGAAGTTTAGTTTCGGCATTGCTAGCATCAATCGTCGACACAATCACTACTATGTCGTATCAACAACCGCAAAGTGGGAAAATGTCCGAGAGACAGAGGGATTTCCTTATAGCATTTTTAGAACAAAATCCGAAGTTGGCGACGAACCAACTAGATGCATATTACACAAGGGAGGTCTCCAACAAAAAGTGGGAAGAGGCCACCATTAAGCTAAATAGCCTTGGAGGAGCATTCAAAACAGTCAAACAGTGGAAAAGGGTAAGTAACCTAATAATAGGAGAAGATATAACCATAGATAAATCATATAATTATTTTACTACTAAGTTATTAATGTTCAACCTTTTGGTATAAGAAAACACTAAGTTATAACTTAGGCCTACTTAACTTAGGGTATGGCAACTAAAAATAGGTTCTTAAAGGCCCAAAATCTATTCAGCCTAAATCCTCTGTTTGACTGGTATAACAGTACCATTATGTTAATTATTAAGAAGGGCTAAGAATAGGCCAAGTTTTTAAAATAGGCTATGAAAGGCCTAAGCTACGCTAAGTTATTCAAAGCTTATCTAAGTTATAGGTTATTTAACAGTCATTAATTTTAATTGTATGCCTAGTTTTAATAATAAGGCTATGGCAAGCTCAAGCCATTCATAACTTCTAAAGGTTGTTTTAACAGTGCCATTTTAAGTTATTTATTATTTAGGCTATAACAAGTAAAATCTACCAGAAACCTTGCGTTCTCAGTTTAAGTTAATACGTTATAGGCCTATTTGTTTGTGAGGGGAATATGAGTTAGGCCTAGGTTATGGACTTTGGTGTTTCCTAACAGAAACTTATTTTTAAGAGGTAGGCCCCTATGCCTACATAACTTTCATATCAGAGTTATTAACCCTCTAGGGCTGCCCTGCACCCATTTACGCCAAATTGCTCGGCGCCCTGGCAATCCTGCAGAGTTGTTTTTTACTATTCGCAGGGCCTAAACAACTGGGTACTTTCCCAACTACTGTTGAATCTAGTCATTTTTAACTTAAACTTACTTGTTTCATTAAAAAAAGGAGGAAATTTAGAATAACATAAAACCATGCCATTCGCCTATTGGGACCTGATGATTGGAGTGTCCAATAGAAATCAATCACGACTCAACTTAACATCTTTTATATCTTGTGAATAGTACGCGTAAATATATGTTTTTAATGTTATAAGATATGTTTAGTTCTTTAATTTACTTTCCAAAAATGTAATAACACGTACAATGCCGAACAAGAAGTTATTTTGTTTTTAATTTATAAATGTGTTATTTAACTTACTGAGTGAATATTCGATAATTTACTTTTTTTAGCAAATTTCCCATAACTTATGGAGGATAACCTATCACCGCAGGTCTCATGAAGACCTAGATCCGGGACCAATTTACTTTCTCATTTTGAGGTCCCCAGGGGCCAAAAACACTCTTTGTTCAAATTCAAATACAGTAACTTAACTTATGTGTCCGTTAAAGCAAAAATGATTCGATTTTGATAAAATTTGGTATAAACTTATTTTTATTCAAACGAGTTTGCAAACCACCATAATCGGATCATGGGAACAAAGTTTATGGGGGTTTTAAGGAGTAAAAAAATTCATTTTCACCCTTAAAACCAAAAATTTTATAATTTCTCTCCATATCATTTTTGCAGAGTTTAAAAAATAAATAATTTTTTAAATTGCATTGTAGTAGCCCAACTATTCCTCAGAGATAGGTCACTTAAAAACCAAATTTAAAATTTCCATGTTATTCTTATGGAAAATAAATAAACTGTTGTGATTATTTTGTTTAATTTAGCCTATACCAGCTATCAACAATGCAATAAAAAACCACATCTCAATATCTTCCCTGTAGAAGCAGACCTAAGTACAGTACTAAATAAAACTAATGTTTTAAGTTCTTGATTGGATTGGAAATCAATCTGACAATTTTGAGAAAATATTTTAGTAAAAATCCAGCCAGGTAAATGGAAATTGTTTGCAGGTTAGCTGTGATAGGGGTGTTTAATTTTAGGGCAGTAACTGGACTAAAAGTAAAATAAATTATCTGCTATGAATTCTTGTGTGTCCAATGGAATTTTCTCAAAATGTGACATTCTCTTAGAAAATCTTTTAGTACCTACCAAGTCCATCTAGTTTTAGGTTTGTAATTTTTAATGTTAACAACAAAACCAACTGTTGACAGAGAGAAAGTTACTCATTTAGACTTTGAATATAACTTACCTGATCAGTATTCATTATGAGTTTTTCTTTCAATACTATTAATAATGATGAAAATCTAATTAGCAAGATCAATACCCGCCAATTTCTTAAAAGCTGTACTTAAACTATTTTGGATATGTCTTGTTTGATGCCTGTTAATTATTTACAGACATGGACTGATCTAAAAGTAGCCAGCAAGAAAAAGGCAGCCAACATGAGAAAGAATAGTTTGAAAACTGGTGGAGGGCCAGTTTCATCATCCTCCGAAGACGATGAAGATCAAACAGCTATGCCTGTGACTAGCAAAGAGCCTGCAGCCTCGATGCCAGCGACCGAGAGGGTGCTTTCACTTCTTGGTAAAACTGCTGTGGAAGGAATCAGAGGGATAATGGAAATAGGGGTAAGGAATATAAATAAATATTGTTAACTCTTTTTGTCTCTAAAGAATTGCTCTTAGGAGAGCAAAAATAAAACTTACCAAATAAAGTCCTATGATCAAAGGTTTGTTCATTTTACATTTTTCTTGAGTATTTAAAAAAGACATAAAACATAACACCCTACCTATTTAATTTATTTATTACAATATCGACAACACATGCCCGAGAATTAGTTTTTTATTTTATATGAAATAGGGTAATACAAATAAAAGTTTAAAAAATTTTAAAATTCTTTTAAAACTGTTATTTTTATAAAGGAATTCATTAAAGTTGTGAAAAGTATTTTCAAGCCAATGATTTCTTAGCTGTAACTTATTCTATTCTAAGGAAGGTGATTTTTTTTTTAAGGAATTGTTTTATAAATTTAAAATTGTTTAATAGTTTATTTAGAGCTGAAACAAATAAAAGATAATAAATCTGAGCTAGTTGCATAGCTGGTATAAATGAAAATTAGAGGACCTTTGCACAATTTTATATTATTTTCATAAGTGTTTTTTCTCCTGTTTTCAGTTGTAGACTATTTTTTTATCTGATTAAAAATGTGTCTAATGGTGGAGCTGTTTTGTTGCAATTCACTTTAAAACAGTTGAAAAGAAAGCATTTGACAGGGTCCTACAGAAATAAATCATAGGGTAGGAGTTGAGAGGACTTAATTGTTTAAATTACCCCTATGCCATGTGCTAAATCATAAGCTTTCAAACGAAATCTCAGTCGTAAAAATTAGTCCAGTTAGCTTGAATGAAAAAGAAACGTTACAGAAAAATCTTCTTAAAATAAATAATATAAATTCGTAATGTAAAATATTGTATAACTGATATACTTTAACTGTATTAAAACAAATGACAATTAACAAACAATTTATTAATACAATACAAACATTAGGAAAACTACATGCAAACTTGAAGAATTAGCTGATAAAATTTAAAGTATTTAATATTTATCAGTAACAATAGCACTCAATTACATGAAAATATGAAACAATATACAGATTACAAACAGGTTACATGTGACAAAAAATAAATAAAATAGCCCATCAGTCTATTTCTTAAGTTAATTTTTTATCTTGATAATTAACTCGTCTAATAGATTTGATTCTTGATCATTTTCTGTTGAATTGGATGAAATCTATTCAAAATTTTTTTGGTTGTTGTTTGTATTTACTTGAGAAACTCTTTGCACAAAAATTTGCAAAATTTTGATGGAAAAATGTCTTTTCAGATAGATGCACCACAGTATGCAGAGAGTGACTATGAAGATGACCCCCTCCCTCCCCCGCCAAAAAGACCTAATCTTAGGGATGGAGGTAAATCTTTTATAACTCAATGACCCACCTCTTCAGTTAATACCAGCCCATAGCGCTAGTGTGGACATTTTAATGATGTATCTCATTAAGTTCTCTGAGCTGTATTTTGTTTTTCAAGTATCTTACAAAAAATTACTTTAGCTCTTTTACTTTTAAGTTATTTTCAGTAGTAAAAGTCGGCTAAAGTAAAATCAAAATGGTAAAATTTAAGTGGGATACCATGATATAAGTTCATAATTTTATTCATTGCACACCTTGGGTAATAAAAAATCTTATAAATGTGTGTTGTTACAATAAATAGCAATTGCAATTGTTGTCTGATTTAAAATTTGGTGTGCCCTCTTTATGTTTTCAGATCATTCGCTATAAAAATCATACGTGAACAGGACCAGTCAAGTCATACCACACAAAAATACATCCATACATAGGTACAATCAGGTTCAAAACCTTTTTGTAGTCGGATGATTTTAATTTTTTCTCATACCCAAATCTCTTGCTATTTTTGCTGATGAAAGTTTATATTTTTTTAAACATTATGTTTTGTTGTTCATAGAACACAAAGAAGTAGTTTCAAAGTGACACTTAAGTATTTTTTATTTCATTTTTCAGATTCTCATCTAAACTCAAAGAGGAAGGTTGTGGGAGAGTGGGTGGAAAATTCTAAGAAAAAGGCGGAAGCAATGCAGAGCATTGCTTCTGCCCTTAATCACATACCAAGCGTTGCTTCTGCCCTCAACAATATCGCCAATCAAATTGGGAGATTGGCAGACTGCTTCGACACATACAACAAAGCTACAATTTAATTAGGAATACTTAGGAATTAGGATAATATCTTAATTAACAAGTAGCGTGTTATCTTGGTCAAGTCTAGAAATTTCGGGAAATTTTAAATCTCTTTACACGAGACGAGATTTCTTTTTGGCCGAGATTTTTATCGAGACGAGAATTAAAAAAAAAAAAAAAAAATTAAAAACGCCTGCAGAAAGTCAATGCAATACCCGCAATACAGGAGCGTGTTGTAGTTGCATTTCCTTTGCGAAGGCGTTCTTATTTAATTAATTCTTTAAATGTAAATATTACTTTAATTATTTTAATAATAAACTAACTGTTGTACCCGTGCTTTGCAACGGGAAAAGGACACAAAATAGACACATTTTAATCTTTATCTCTTGCATATAACACATCCGCCAACGCTTTTAGAAACAAAATTCAACTGTTATAGCCTTAATAGAAACGTTTAAGTTATATGACTTTTAAATCTGGTTAGTAGTGGATAGCACCATTTTGGTTTTGATTAATTTTAAATCTTGGGTTGGCTGATATGAGATTTACCTTATATTTATTATTGACATTTTAAATTTTAATTTTGAAGTTGCAAAAATACTAATGATTAAATTTAAATGAATTTTTTTTTTAAATTTCACTCTTCTTTATATTAAACTAGCTGTAACCCGCGGGCTTTGCCCCGATTAACTTCTTAATTTTCAAGATTATCTCGTTCGCATGGCTCAATCACGTCCTGGTTAAAGTTTGTTCGCTACGCTCACTCACCTTTAGGTTGGAGCTCGTTCGCTACGCTCACTCACCTTTAGGTTGGAGCTCGTTCGCTGCGCTCACTTACCTTCAGGTTAGCTCGTTCGCTACGCTAACTCGCCTCCAGGTTATAGTTCGTTCGCTACGCTCACTCACCTTTTGGTTGCAAATTAGCTGTTGTCAAAAATGTAAAAGAAATAATAGTGCTGCACCCTGTTGGTAATCCTTGTAACTTTAATGCTATTGAACATCATAGAACAGAACCAACTTGTTTAGTTGAAACAGCTGTTAAGATTCAAATATTCCATTTCTCATAAGGTTAACATGGGAAACTCCAGAGCCACTGGGGCGGAGCCCGAAAGGATTTTTGAAATAAGAATATGCCTATATGTTAATCGGGAATGTGAGCTATCATCATGCCAAATTTCAGCCCAATCCGACCAGTATTTTTCGCGTTCACTTGTCACAAACATACATCCATACATCCAAACTTTCTCATTTATAATATTAGTAGGATCACAAATCCGTCGATCTTCAGTTTCTTCACTCACAATAAATCATTAGCGAAACTAAGTCAGCTGTTATAAACTTTAGAAATATTGCTGTGCTATATCAATACAGTTTTTTTGAAATTTTAAAGAAACTATATCTATATTTATTTATATTATATAAAGATACTTATTTATTATTTACATTTATATTTATTTACTATTTGTTCATAACTGTGATCATGGCCTAAGAGCCAGAAACATGTAAGTTTATTCAATAAATTAATAACTTAAAGGGTACTAAATGTTTAATTATTTATTTCATTTATTAATATATATATACATATATATAATTTTGAACGAATGGTGTTTTTGGCCTCTGGGGACATCAAAATGAAAAAGTAAGTCGGTCCCGGGCCTAAGTCTTACCGTGCCACCTACGGTAATAGCTACTTCCCTATAGGGAAATTCGCTAAAAACAATGTGATGTGCAAGTTATGTTAATCTAACACATGTAAAGCAGTTAGAATTTATTTAAAGTAGCCTCCGAATTCATATAAAACATCTATACTTTGTAATTTTAATACTGTTTCCATGAAAACATATCAATAACATTATTTTCATTACTTAGACGCTTTAAAAAATCCAAAGCAGAACCGGAGTTGATACAGCAACGGTTATAGAATTTTTTTCTATAATCATTGACATAGTTTCAGAGTAAATAATCCATGATAAAAGGTTAGATGAAAATAAACCTACCTCATAGTTATGGAAAATATTATATTTAATTTCTTTGTATCAGCTGTCTTAAATTGTGAAATATGCAGTTTAGCAGTTCTTCTTGTTTACATTTCAATGTCAAAGCAAGTGTAAACAAACATTGTTAGTGTTCTCATCACAGCCATGGAGACCAATCAATATTTGCTTTTAAAATGTTCACCTCAGAACTTTTAAAGCCAAAGGGGTAAAGCCTACGGTCAGTTTTGAAATGTGAATAGTCCTATAATGGTCCTTGGTATGGTAGCTATATTTTTGTATAATTTAAGCCCAGTTGGTTCAGTAGTTTTTGCACCTATTAGTAATACACATACAGACACCATTAGATTTTTATATAATAGTATAGATATATTAAGTGAATATTACTTTAATAACATTTGAGAAGTTTTGTTAAGTGTAAGCAGTGTGAGGAATGTTTTATTACTATAAAAAGTCAAAACAAGTAACTATTTTATAAAAACTAATATTGCTTTTATTTTATGATTTATTTTATTTTAGGATAAGTTGAACTCTATCCTAACTGATATCAGTTTCCTAATCGTAGGCATTTTTAATAAGTTAAGCGTTAAGTTTAATAAAAAAAATGTTATGCTGATGTTTTTTAATAAAAGATTGTAAATATTCTTGCCTATTATCATTATTTTTGTATTTAAACAGTCATCTAACAATGTTACAAAATCAGGTAAAAATTTTGAACGTGCATTTCCCGTTGTGTATGAGAAGGGAAATCCCGTCTCGATCTCGTCTCGAACTAAAAATCCAATCTCGTCCATCCCTAAATTTAATGCAATTGAATTTTCTGGACACTATCACTGTTTGTTTTAAAATGTTTGTATTTTTTAAAGTTAGCATTAAGTACTTTTTTGTTGAGTTTGTTGTTTCTTTATTTATGAATGTTATTAGATTTTACGTTAAATTAAGTGTAAATAAAATGTATGGGTGAAAGAATGTGAAAAACTGATTTATACTTCCTATGAAATTTTCATCTATGTGAATTTACTATGATTGATGGTTATTTAAACGTCATACTCGATGAAGGATTTTGAAGTGATTGATGTTTATCAGGTTAAAATTGCAATTTGTACAAAACATTTCTAAATGTGTTTTACTCAGTCTGTTTGTTAATTTAAATTTTATGAAAATTCATAAGTTACATTTTTCATCGCCCGTGAAATACAATTAATATTACAATACATTTTAGAGAAATTTAATTTTCATAAACTTTTATATTTAAAAATTTCTTTCACCTCTCACGAATTCTTACACAAAACAATCTCAAATTGAAAAAAATATGATGTTTTACAATAACTAAAGAAAAAAAATTGAAAGAAGAGCATACAATTTAAGTATAGAATAATAACAAAGAAAGAAATGGAAGAGACATTTAGTTGAAATAATTTCTGACAATTCTGTCCCTTACAATCAACGCCCTTCTGTAATTGGCATTGTTGCCTTGGGCAACCACTGGTACGTCTTCATCATTAACTAGGCGTTCATCTACATTTAAGAGTAGTGGAACATTGTCCCTGAGGCACAAATTGTGCAAAGCTGCACAGCAATTGATGATCTTGGCGGCCGTTGGTGGATAGTAGTGGAGCGTCCTATCCCTCAGCAGGCAGCGAAATCTATTCTTCAGAAGGCCAATGGAACACTCAACAATGGCCCTCGCTTGCCGGTGCCTCTGATTGAACCGGAACTCTGGTGTACCTTCTTCTGTATGTTCAAACGGTTTTATCAGAGAGGGCTCCAACCCATATCCGCTGTCTCCTGAAACCAAAGAAGGAGAAGGATAGGGTGAGAGAGGGAAGGAAAAGAGTGAGGAAGACAGGTGATGCTTCTATTCTGATGCTAGGAATAGATTGTTAGGGTGGACTTAACATCAGGGGTAGATTAAATAGTTATTGGTTGTGGGAACGTACAGCTCAAAATTTTAATTTCTAACATTTCGTTGACTTTCCTGAAACATATTAAATAACATATATAATAAAAAAATTCTGTAACAATTACACAATAGTTATGGCAGGATGATCCGCTATCAGGCAGATAAACAATTTACCTCTTGCCTTCTTGTCCAGTGAATATTGATCTCGGAGTACTGCAAGGTTCATGCTGACTTAAACTAGTCTGTAGATTTATAAATAAAATCAATTTCCATAGCACTTATCTAACAACAATATAAACAATACATTTAATAATACACTATTACGCCCTGCGGTACCGGCAACGATGGCGCGGGGTGGGAAATGTCCTCCTTCCCCAATGTCAATAACCTTGCTTTGATGTAAACTCAGCCATTGCCGGGGAACGTTATAATCGTTGCTAGCCTGTAGCTTAGAATGGAAGCTTTTTTCTGGTGTAGGTTGGTACTAAAATTTGCTGTAAAATCCCTTCTGACAATTCTTTGATTTAAAAATCCATTTTTAATCCCTAAGCTGTGATAGTATTTAATAAAAATAGGTATTTATTTACCTTCGTCTACAGCTCCAACTGTTGTAACTTGAGTTACGGACGTTTCGGCATTATAATGCCAGCGTTAGACGTGGAACATTCAGCTTAAGTAGCGTCGTCATAGTCAAAACACGAACAACATTTTACAATTAACGAAAATACAACGAATAACAGACATCCAGTTAAGATCGCGGCAATGTAAACCAGTAACAAGTGTGCGACAGGCCTGTTATTCGTTGTATAATCGTTAGTTGTGAAATGTTCGTGTTATGTGTTTTGACTAAGACGACTACTTAAGTTGAATGTTCCACGTCTGACGATGGAATTATAATGCCGAAACGTCCATAACTCAAGTTACAACAGTTTGAGCTGTAGACGAAGGTAAAAACCTATTTTTAAATGCTTTTGTTCCGGTTCCGTCAATTTTCTCTCTTTGAGCCACATTACAAAGACACTGGCTATGGATCTAGGCAGTGCTGCTACCTTTGGATGTTTCAGTAAACTATGTCCACTCTCGGAGTAACGCAGCACAATCACCGTTGCTCTTTTTTTATTCGTCAGAATGAAATATTTGAATGCCAATTGTGTTCACCGATTCAGTTGTGCGCCAAGGCTCGCGCGGGCCTCGCCGCCATTGGAGCGAGCCTGTTTGAAGCTATGCCGCACTGAACGTGTTAATGTAGGGCTAAAGTAAGAAAAATATTTGATTTGTATACCTATGAGCCAAGTACTTTGATCTCTATGGTAAAGATTTTGGAGGTGGCCTCTTAAGCCACTATTCCTCCAGATGAAGGAGTCGTGCGTGCTCCCAGGAAATCTCGGCCATATGGAGAGGATCCTCCTTTCTGCGTCTGAAACCTTAATTGACAGTAAATAAGAGTCAGTAAAATTATATTGTTTTTTTTTTCAAATTTTGTAATGTAAATTTCAATACCCTCACCCCCTAAGGTTGTACACAAATTTGTTACGCTGTTTTCTGCCTCAGTATGGTACAGCCCTAATTTTCAATAACTAAATTTGGGTAATATTTTAATTAAATCTGTGGTTTAGGCTGCTGTACAGTATATTTATAACATTTACAGTTACATTCTGGGTAACCTTTTTGTTCTATTTAATTTTGCGTTGCCGTAAGGTATTTGATAACTTAGTTTGTTTAATTGATAATAATTGTAAATGTGCTATTATTGAGATTTTTTAGAATTAGAATGTGATAAAATTTAAGAAATTTTAAATATAAACTTATTTAGGCCTATTCAAGTTCCTAACTAAACAAAAGTGAAACACAATTACTTTGTTGTAACAACTGTCTGAATAGTGAATAGAGCCGTAGTAGAGTGCTGGCTCTTTTAAAACCCGATGGTTCCTAGTACAACATAATCATGAGATTTGCAAGATGAAGGAAACTGGACCAAGCTATAATTGGTATTTGGGATAATAGGCTTATTTTATGTATTGAATGGTCTATTACATTAACAGTGCGGAATTTTCCTAAAGTTCACTACCCTCACCTTTCACCCACTTAAACCAACAAAGAGAGGGTATCTTTAAAAAGAGTGCATTTACAAAAAGTACATCAGGTATTAAAATAGTGAAGAAATTAGGTCTAGTTTTGCAGAATTTCCTTAACCACAGTTAGTTAAATGATAAAGCCTAACACAACAAGTGAGGATAAAATATATTTAATATTCCACTGTGTATTATAAACGTGAACAATTTTAAACTGAGAATCAAGTTAAAAATAAATGTGTACATATATAAAAATTTGAGCGAATGGTGTTTTTAGCCTCTGGGAACATCAACATGAAAAAGTAAATCGGTCCCGGGCCTAAGTCTTACCGGGCCATATACGGTAATAGCTACTTCCCTATAGGAAAATTCATTAAAATGTTTTTACTTACAATCTGGGTATTTATCGAGTGGTAATTTTTCCTGTTAACAAATATATGTTCAGGATAGTTGGCGTCCTGTTTTGGGGGAGAAACAATGGCAACATGAGTGCAATCTATTGCTCCAACGGTGCCTGGAAACCCAAATTTTTCCCAGAATCTGAAAACAGTTAAGATAGTGACGTTAAATTACATAAATTTTCCAATTAATCATATTGATTTCCATAAACTGATAATACTAGTGCAAACGTTGCTCGAATTCGAGCAATTGCAAATTATTACAAGTGTTATTTCAAAAACGATTAACAGTCATAATAATTTTTGATTACTTAAAAGAGTCAACTCAAAGATAATGTAGCCTAATCAATCACTCCACTCCAGTTATCTTAACTGAAAATGAAAGCCCTTGTGTGTATCATGTGTACTATGAACAGCTGTAATTAATACACATTATTCGTCTGTTTAAGTAAACATAATCTTTTCTTCATAAGAAATACATTGGGATTTTGATGGCCTGTGGGGCAAAGCCCGAAGACCTTTATCGCAGAAATTGATGAAAGGGGGTGTCTACACAAAAAATACTTCATTTTGACACATCATTTGTGAAAATCCGTCCATTATTAACGGAGGAGTAGGTAGTGTTTCTTAGAAATCGCCTTCACGTATTATATATAAGGATTTTGTGAGATAATTATTAGTGAGACTGTATAAAACTGTCAGTTTTCTAAGATTAGATTTATACCCTATTCTATACCGGTACTTAAGAATATAAGATTGTTGATCACAAAAGTTTGCTATAGGCTACTCATTTACTTGTACACAATGTGACATTTTAACCCCGAAGTGTTTTATATTCAGGTATTACTTACCAGTTACTTTAATTTGTTTACCCACATTACCACTTTAAAAAAATATATTGCAGCTTTCCTACACTATTTTGGACATAACTAGGTCATACATCAAGTCATATACCACAACAAATAGATTTCCATATTTTGGTTTGGTGTAAATACAACATTAATATTGCAATAGGCCTACAAAATCATTAATTTTTTATTTTTCGGGGGTTTTTGAAACTTTCTGCGTAAAATGAATTAGTTAATATTTTTTAATCAGCGCATTATTTCCTTCATTATGAAAAAGAAATTAAATTGGTAGGCCACTTCTATATTATACGGAGGCCACTTATTTTACAGTCCACTGCGGCGGTTAGGTTGGGTTGGGTTATCAAAAACTTCTTATGAATCTTCTGGTATCGTTCAAGTCTTAAAACAAAGAAAGTCCTACAAACATATTTATGATAACCCATACTAACCTAACTGTCGCAGCGGGCTATAAAATAAGTGGCCTCCGTATAATACAAAAGTACCATTACATTTTAATGAGGGATCATGGAAAGTAGGCTATTACTAATTGATTAAAATACACCCACCCTTCAAGTATAAATTGGAAAAATTAATAAAACCATTACAAACCCTAGCTTGACAGCTTCAACATCTTGAGCATTAGTGGGGAATTTTATGTAATTTCCCAAGATAGGCTCAATGGCATCACAAACCGAGTGGAGACATTTGCTTACACTTGATTGAGACAGGCCAAGGTACCTGTTGGCGCCAACACTCTCCTGGTAGCTCCCAGATGCCATGAACTGTAGTGCCGTTAAGACCTGAGGAAGCATATGGGTTTATTGGTAGTAACACAATAGGACTACAGTATATCCGGTAGGTAATATTGAATCTAGATCAAGAAATGATTTATTCTTCTTGTGCTGCATTTTAGTTGTACTACACTCATTTGAATGAAAAATATTGATATCCTATAGATTATTTGATATATTCGTTCAAATGAGTGTAGGACAGATAATAAAGTGCAGCCTCTTCTTGATATTTAGGGTACTTTTGGTAAGAAGGCCACCCTAAGACAGCATGCTGTGACGGGTATGTTAGGTTTGGTGGTTATCATAAACAGAAAGTATGACTCATCTGGTATCGTTCGATTCATAACAAAACGAGGAGTTTACATAAATATTTATGATAGCCTAATCCAACCTAACATAACCGCTGCAGCGCACTGTTTAAAGGTGGCCGCCGTATAATACCAAAGTGCCTTATTTTGATTCAATCGTAATACCTTTTATCTTATTGGATTTTGTTTAATTTAATAATAGGCATAAGTTACTAATAAACAAACTTAAGTTAAAGTTGTTCTGTTTAATTCTAGTTTCTTATAGTTAAGACTTCAACCATACAAGCTTGGGCTATAGCTAACATATTAAGTTGTTTATAAATGTTAAAGACGAAAACTTTTATTCTTTGTTACTTGGTAGGCCTATGAGTTTCAAAACTGATCATCTAGGTTATGTTAAGTTTGCTCCTTTTCTCCTCTGTTCTTAACCTACAATGACAATTTAGACATCGTAATTGTTTTTGATGTGATGGTTAGAATCTAAGTTAATAGTTCCGTATAAACAAAACACATTAGCTAGGAGGATCAGTTATGAAGCTCATACCACAACCTAAAATGTATAAGTTAACACATAGCCTGCCAGTGGATAATGAATTCAACGCCACACAATAGGCCTAGGGCCTATTTAGGTGCACAACCATATTGTATTACCAGTAAGGGGACTTTACTGGACACTGGTGCCAGTTTCTGCATTTGTGAATCTCCAATCTAACTTAACTGAAGGACTGAATAATGTTCATGATTGGAAAGCATGTTAAGCGGGGTTTTCTTAGGCGCGGAAGTGGAGAGCGGAGAGACGAATCCGAAGAGCTGACTCCACTTGTCTTTAGGTAATTTAATGTTACTGTTTTCGGCTGCACTTTACTTTAGGTCCTACACTAGGCCTAATTTGAATGAAAATATCAATTATTTGAGTGTTTCATTCGATATATTGTTTGGTTGGTTAGGTAAGGTTACCTATATATATTTCGATATTTTCATTCGAATGAATGTAGGACCTAAAGTTAAGTGCAGCCCTGTTTTCCTAGAAGCGGAGCAGAACACCATGTTAATCTCTTTTCCGCTCTCTGGGTTCCTTTCTCCGCGCCTAGGAAAACCCAGCTTTACAAACCTACGAGTTCACAATGACCATTTACTTTCAATTTTACATTTCGATGACAACTGGAAAATATTTCGGGTGTGACCGAACACCACAACCTAGGCCCTAAGGAGATAAAAAATGGGAAAGCCCAACATGAACATCAGGCTGATTAAAGAACTCATAAGTGTTAAGTTTAATAATAGTCTAACTGAATTCACTTACCCTTATATCAGTTGGTATAGCAAGTGAGGTTCGAGGGTTGTTATCAGTTCCCGGGCTAGAGGTTTTGATAGTCGAAATATTTTGACAAATTTACGGTCTTGAACTTCCCATGGCGAAATTCTGTTGTTAAAAACAACTGGCACTCTATTTTCAATTTCAACATCGCCAATGTCCCCTCCTAATACGTAGTTCAATCCAATGTGAGGAAAGAAATCCATAGCACTAGGGCCTAGTCGTTGTTTTGTAGACAACTAATAATAAGCTTAAGTTACCTAAACAAATGTAAATATAATGTAAAAATATAAATATAGCCTAGTTTATTGAAGGAAATTTATAAATAAAATGATTCTACATAAAAACAAGCAAATTAAAGTATAGGGCGCTATGTCAACAAATACGTAACCTCTAATCACAATTGGTAAACAAATACATTTTCAACATGGCGTCGACTCAAATCAGAGCAATTTTTGCCGAAAGAGGAAGAAGAAAGTGCAGTCAACCGGCCACTCAACAGCTCGGTAGGTGTTGAGTAGTTTTGGTTGTATAAGTCCACCGTCAATCGTTTCAAAAATACGAAACGATTGGAAATAGAATGACTCGACACTCAACTCAACAGTCAACCATTTCAAAAATAGGGCCCCTGATCTGGTACATCCAACAGCTGGTATAACCTTCAAAAATGCCCACTAGACTGCAGCACAGTATTTCTTCATCCCAAATTGCAAATGGCGGCATAACCAACAACTGTTTCACAATTTTCCTTGTTTTGAAGATTGATAATAGAGTGATTATCGATTCCTGATGGAAACCAATGTTTGATTCATGTTCCCTAAGGTATGTAGTTACATTTTACTATGTTTAAACCTACAAATTTATTAGTTACCTAGGAGATAATTACCAATTTTTAAATGGTCCACATATGGAACACCATGCAGTTAGTGTGTAACTTATAATTTTTTTGATTGGACCATATATGTACCACTGTGCATTTAAGTTTTTCATTTCATTTTTTTTTTTATTGAGCCATATATGTTCCACTATGAATTTAAGGCTACCGGTGCTAATTTTTAAAGACAACTTTTCATAAATAGTAATAGGCCTACTAAAGATGTTTTATTACACATAAGCTAATTTATATGTTTCTTTTCAGATTATGGATGAAATTTTGACCGACTCTCAGATAGAGGCATTGATTCCCCTCTCCGATTGCAGTATAGACCTGGATGATGTGGACGCTGACCCAGATTTCATTCTCAGCAGTGACGAGGATGGTGAATGTCGTAAAAAGGGACCTTGTCTTCCTGTTTTTTTCAAGACCCGACCCATCGGCTTTAGAATCATCAAGTGATGAAGAACCTGAAGAAGTATTACCGTCTAGTAGCACATTGCCAACTGAACACTTACAACTACCTGAAAGCCCTCAGCCACCTGAAAGAAGCCCTCAGCCTAGTACTTCTGGTGTTTCAAAAAAACAATCTAAATGTAAAACTGGAGGAAAAAAATATAAAACAGTTGGAAAAAAGACAAAACAAGTAAGAGCGAAAAAAACAGGAAAAACCAAGAGCAAGAAAAAAGGAAAACAAAAGACTAAGAATAAAAAGGACAAGCCTAAGATACCTTGGGTGCATGCTAGCATCTTAAGTAAGAAAATTCCTTTTGACAAGGAAAATGAAAAGTTGTCGGAAGACATCATGACACTAGATACCCCTTATGCTTTTTTTAAATACTTCTTCAATGATACTCTTATGAGAAATATTACGCAAGAATCAAACTTATATTTAGTACAACAAGATCCAAACACCAATAAGAGTGTGACTTTGCTAGAACTTCAAAAGATTTTAGGAATATTAATAATGATGTCAATTGTTAGGTTACCGAATGTTCGTAACTACTGGAAAGATAGTATTGGAAACCAAACTATAATAGAAACAATGGGAGTCAACAAATTCGAGTTCATAAGGAGTATACTTCACTTCAGTGATAATCACAAAGCTATTCCAAGAGGTCAGCCAGGACACGATCGTCTTTATAAATTGAGACCTGTTGTGGAGGAGTTGAGATCGAAATTCAAATCGGTTGCACTGGAACAAAAGCTATGTGTTGATGAGCAAATGTGTGCAACCAAGGCAAAGAACTATCTTAGGCAGTACCTACCGAAAAAAACCCACAAATGGGGGTACAAGATTTACGTTTTGAGTGGAGTTAGTGGCTTTGCTTATGATTTTGAAATATATACTGGTCAAGAAAACAACGAAACCCTTAGACTTCCAGGTGAGCCTGATCTTGGGTCATGTGCCAATGTGGTAGTACGTCTAACTCGATGTGTTTCACCACAAAATCATCAAATATATTTTGACAATTTTTATACCTCTCTGCCACTTATTGTGCATCTAGCGAAGAAGAATATACATGCATTGGGAACAGTCAGAAGGGACAGAATACCAGGAAACAAACTCCCATCGGAAACGGAACTAAAAGAAAAAGAACGGGGTTTCTCAGCTGAAAATTGTGTTCAAGTAGATGAGGTTGAAGTGTCTTGTGTTGTCTGGAAAGACAACAAGTCTGTAACTTGACTGTCCTCCTTTGTAGGTATTGGTAAACAAGAGCAAGTTGACAGGTTTTGCAAGAAGAAAAAAGTCATCCAGAAGGTAAACTGCCCTCAAGTTGTAAAATCCTACAACCAACACATGGGAGGAGTGGACAAAATTAACTCTATTATTGGAAGGTACAAAATTAGAATGAAAACTAGAAAATGGTACCTTAGACTTTTCTACCATTTGTTGGATGTAACAATGTGCAATAGCTGGTTGTTATATCAAAGAGTCTGTAGGGACAGGGGTGATATCAATATAATGCCTCTTGCAGAATTTAGAGAATCTGTCGCTATTACAATGTGCAGATTAGGGTCAAATATTACTCCAAAGCGAGGAAGACCAAGCACAGAGCTAGATGTCGCTCTCCTAACCAAGTCTAAGAAGCCTCATGTTTCTGCTCTTCCACCCAAAGAAGTGAGAAAAGACCAAACAGGGCATTGGCCAATCTGGAACAACAACAGACTAAGATGCAAGTTACCTGACTGTGAGAGCAGAAGTTATGTGAATTGTTCCAAGTGTAACCTTACCTTGTGCCTCAATAAAGACAAAAACTGCTTCTACAAGTTCCATAACCAGTAAATGTGACAAGGGACGAAACTCATTGTTTTAGAGAAGTATCAATGCGCTTTTTTACAAAACTGTATTGTTGTCAAATTAGAGTAAACATGATTTTTTTTGCTTTTTGCCATTTATAATGCAAAGTTTACCATAGGTTAGGTTATTACTTGGTTTTCAATAAAAGAAAAATTCAAATCTGTGTTATTTTTCCAGATTTCCTTGTATCTAGATTTTTTAGTCATTGATAATTTAAATGCATCATGTGCCATATTTGGACCAACAATAAATTAGACATTTTTACCGCCAGTGCATAAAGCGCCTTAAATGAGCCAATTAAAAAAAATGTAAAAATAATGAATAATATTGAAGATACATTTTTTTGACTATTTTTCCTGTTATAACTGCCCTATGGGGATTACAAAAATAATTTTTTTAACTCATTTGAAAAAATTATGCAGTATAGGGTTAACATATAAAACAAACAAGGAAGGCCCCCTGCAAATGCCACACAAGGTGGTGAAATGCGTAGAGTGACACAATCATCTTTCCTACAAGAAACTCGCTAAATTTTTCGGCCGAAGTGAATAACCAATATTGATAGATGCGTATCAATAGCAAATGTACAGCGATCAAATATCAAGTTTTATCACTAAATATCATTTTACGTGCTAGTGTCATAGCAGGTGATTTTGATCGATTGTGCATATGTTTGCAATTATCTTAATTATATTATATAATTAAGATAATTGCAATGTTCTGTTCTGCATCAGGCTTTTGGTTACCGATATTCATTTTCTCTAGTTCATTTACTTGTAAACGCCAGTACATCATCTTTAGTCACTTCTTGTTATATGTATTAAAATGTCATTAGCGTTGGTAATTTTCTATATTGCCGTTGTCTGCCTGGGTACAAATGCTGTTGGTAATGGTGAGAACGGTGATACTGGTACTGGTAGAGAAAGCGTACCCCTACCACAATCAAACCCCTCCAATTCCAACAATCAGCTTGAGCTTGAGGAGGAGGCTGTTGGTGCTGTCAATTCAAAGCAGCAAGAGCAAGAATTTGTTAGAGAAATGGAAGGGAGGCCTAAGTTGACCGATGAACCGTCCTGGAAGAAGTTGCAAGAAACTTATAACAGAAGTGGAGATAAACTCAACATTCAAAAATTGCTAAAAGACGATCCTAAAAGATTTGAAACCTTCAGGTGAGTAATGTTTCAGATGATGTAAACATTAGTGACCTTTACTTGACTTTGTAGGAATACTAAGGCCTAGGGCCTGGTCTACATACATAACCCAATTTTTGAAGACCATGTCCATATGTTTTATGTCCGACCTTGTCACATTATTTGTTATAAGTAAACTTAACCTCTTCAGGACTTTTTTCCCCCAACCATCTCAGAATCTGATTGGAATTTATTTAGGTTGGCCTAGTATGCTAACTTAAGATTCTATGTATTAATAGTCAAAGATTCGGTAATTATTTACTGTGGTAAAAATTTAGGACCCACAGCCTAAAAACACTTTCTGAAGTGTGAAGTTGTGTAAAAAGTGTATAAAATGAAGTTTTGGAGTTGGGGGGGGAAAGCAATTCCAGTCTCAAATAACTTATTGACTGGAATTTATTCAAACCGACCCTAACAACACAGTTCCTCCAAAACCTCAATATACACCAATTTTACACAATTCCACACTTCAAGAATGTTGGATTCACTACATCGATGTGAAAAATGTACAAGGAATATGCACTTGACATATAATTTACTGCTGTCTCACCCAAAGCTAACCAAAACCGGCACGCACAGAGAGCACCATGTCTTTGGTTGGCCGATAGCCAACCAGTAGGCCTAACAGCAACTAGCCTACAATGAAAATTAAAATCACTTTGTCCAACAAATACACAGGCTATTGATAGGTATCCACATATTTCACCAGGAATAACCCCGTTTTCTACATACATAATGTCCGAACATTCTGTATTCGATATTTCTTCGCGATTTTCTGACACAATCAGAATTAAAATTAATCACAAATTTGAGCTACCTACGTCCTCCTTTGTCACTACCTACATCACTTTGAACTAACAACATGGAGTCATGGAGACAGTTCTAAACAAACAACTAACAACGAAACCACCAGCCAATCAGATTACTACACGAAAGAAATCATCTGCCAATCAGAAATTGCACAATTACATCATCTAGGTATTGATTTGTTTCACCACAAACCACAAACAATAGAAATGCAGTTGCAGTGACAGGTCACCGTACCACAATTACCCCTAGAATTCCCTCAATTTAACCTGAATTCCCTCTGTATTTCTCGTAAAATCCCTTTTTCAATAGCAAAGTACTGCAGTTAAGATTTCAACATGTAGATCTTATGAACACTAACTTGTTGAGAAAAAAAATAATTGTTGATTATGAAATTAAATTGCTCTAAACTAACCAAACCAACCAAACTTGCTGTATGATTTCACGAGGAAAAAATAATGGTTCATTATGAAATGAAATTGTTCTAAACCAACCAAACTTGCTGTTTGATTTCACGAGGAAAAAATAATTATTGATTATGAAATTAAACTGTTCTTAACCAACCAAACTTGATTTCCAGAGGAAAAAATAATAGTTCATTATGAAATGAAACTGTTCTAAGCTAACCAAACCAATCAAACTTGCTGTATGATTTCTTAAATCAGTTTTATAAGAGAACTCGTTACCGGTACCCAGATATACAACCAAATAGTAAACTACAAACCATGAAACTAAATAGCCTACCTAACAAATAAATATCCCTAGTAATAAATCAGATTTTGTAGACACCAGCGCACCCAGTGTCACCAACATGAACTACTGTAAACACGATATACGAGTACAACTTTGTATTATTGGTTAATTCCATAGATATGCTATGTTTATTTAATTAACTTATTAATTCCATACTCCTTGAGGAGTATGTTTTCTCTATGTATTCGTAACATATGTCTGCAGAAATGTCGATGATTCGGTTCAATATATCGTTTCTAAAATATTTTTATTTTCAATGTAAACAAACATGGAAATAGGTTATGATCTGTTTATATGTTTTATTGATGTTTTGAATGTGAAAATTCACTTAAGATCGGTGTACGCTTTTAATGAACTTGAATAAATAAAACTAGGCCTATCAATATTCAAACAAAAGAAGACTGAAAACTTAACTTCACGTTTTTAGAGGTAACTTAAGGATCTATTCACACAGGTGATAGATGTTACACTACTTTTTATTGACCTGTTTAAATATTTTTAAAGCCATTTTTGTATGAAATATATAGGCTCAGCTCCAGGGTATGATTGTGTATCAGCTGAACTACTCAAAGACAACTGGGAGACACTTAGACAACCACTGCTACATATAACTAACAAGAGTATCCAAAGTGGCATTTTCTCCAAACGCCTACAAAATTGCCAAGGTTATTCCCCTCTTCAATTCTGGGGACGTCACCAATATCTCAAATTTTAGGCCAATTTCTTTGCTAAGTGTGTTCACTAAGATTTTAGAAAAAATTATCAAAGATCAAGTTTTTCATTACCTTAACCAGCACGATATTTTAACACACCACCAGTTTGGTTTTAGAAAATCAAAAAACATATCACAGATGTATTGTTCGAGGTTAATAAAGATATAAATTTGGCCATCAGTAGAGGCAGGCGTGTTATTCTGGTATTTTTTGACTTGGCCAAAGCTTTCGACTCAGTAGATAGATCGCTCCTTTAAAAAAAATTAGAACTGATAGGTGTTAAAGATGTAGCTCTGCAATGGTTCCGATCTTATTTTGATTATAGAAAGCAGTTTGTTAATATTAATGGAATCAATGGAAATCTTGGTAATGTAGATTTTGGGGTGGTCCAAGGTAGCACGTTAGGGCCTTTCCAATTCTTAATTTACATTAACAATCTTGTGAAATTAAATATTAAAGGTGAGTTTTACCTTTTTGCTGACGACACCTTATTATTATTCCAAGGCGAAACTTGGGACTCAGCTTTTGCCAATGCCGAAAGATGCGTGTCAAAAATTAAAAAATGGTTTGATCAGAATGTGTTAACGCTCAATGTAACTAAAACAAAATTTATTCCAATCTCCTTAAGAGCTCGAGGTGACACACTTCACAACGAAATAAAAATTCATTCTTGTGGTCATGAAATCAGAAATAGTTGTACCTGCCCGGTAATAAATCGAGTTCAAAATTATAAATATCTTGGAGTTGTGTTTGATTCTAAATTGTCATGGGCAGATCACGTGTCATATTTAAACAAAAAGTTAAGAAAACTAATTTTTGCTTTTCGCCAACTGCACCATTTTCTTGAAATGGGTGAAATTAAAAATGCATATTTTGCTTATGTAAAGTCGCTGCTTGAGGGGGGGATAATTGCCTGGGGTGGTGCTTACAGCAACATTCTGCAACCTCTCGTTGTAACACAAAAGGCAATTATAAAAGCGGCACTTGGCAAGGTTAGGCAATACTCGTCGGATGCTCTGTTCACTGAAATGAATGTACTTGATTTAATGCAACTATTCATCAGAACAGTTTCGATGTTTACTTTCAAACACCACGAGTCACTCTTTGTTCGTCCACAACATGACCATAATACTCGACATGCACTGGGCCAAGGCATACGCTTACCCAGACTTACAAAGACATTTTCTACAACTAATTGCCACTACGTTGCACACATCATTTACTCTATCCTTCCACTAGACTTACGAGACTTCGACAGACACTCAATTACAACGTACAAAAAAAACATTGTTCACTGGCTCAATCTCATTGGTAGGGATGGAGCTAATAGATTATTAGTTTCCATATACAGATAATAGCTGACAGCTGGTACAGCGTGTGATTGTGTGTGCGCGCGTGAGTGTGTCTTAGTGAGTGTGTGTGTGTGGGGGGAGGGGGACGTTTTGGGTGGTTAATGGTAGGGGGAAGTCAACGAGTCAATCTGACATCATTATCTATGTTCCTATGCGATTAGCCAAAATTCCGCTAGCGCTTTGTAATCATGCCAGTAATTAGAAGTTTTTTGTTTTGTTTTTTAATAACTATCAAAGTTTCTTTTTCTTTCTTATTAGGCTGCAATATAAAACGACTCACTCCCACGGACGGGTTTTCCCATGTGGGTTTAATTTCGTATACTATAACTTAAGGTATTTAGTTTTACTTCTATTGTAATACATTATTTGTAAAAACAATTATTTTATACGGAATAAAAGAAATTTTGATTTGATTTGATTTGAGGATAAAATAAACAAACAACTTTATTTTTACTTTGTTATTGTTTTTATTTATGGTACAATACAATTTTGATGGTCTTCCTGTCTCTGCCGCCTCTGCTCGTCGGCGTCGGCAGCAAAGGATACCCATTTATACAGACTAATTTCCCATTCTTGCTGAGTAATTACCTATAAATTACCCTTTTACCCGTCAAATTACCCTTTTCTCCCCATAATTAACCACGTTTTATCTCCCCCACCAAAAACCCCGAATTCCCACCGGCCCCCTAGTGAGTTGGGATTATTGTTTATATATTTACAGTGGAACCTCGATAAGAAGACCCTCGATAACAAGTCACCCTTGATAACAAGTGTCATTTTTAAACCCCCCAGAATTTATTTTACCCCTAATCACATGTTATTGCAAACCTCAATAAGAAGACAACCTTGATAACAAGTCTTATTTTATAATCCCCATGAGAGTCTTGTTATCAAGGTTCTACTGTAATTAATAATAAACGGAGGTTTCGGCGCCAAAAAATTCTTTAATAAAGTTGTAGTTGATGTCGTAGAATAGTTTAAAAGTGATTTTAGGACGTTTAAGCTGGGGTCTGGGTCCTAAATACCTTTACTGTATCTACAATAGGATATGATGTAATTTTTAGTTGTCCACTTACTTACTTTCCGTGTCCGGAAATCAGACTTTGCTTTTCCAAAAATTAGCTTCTGTACCGAAATGGCTTTGTCATTCGCTTGTAAAAGATCATCTAATGTGCAAGACTGGTCTAGGCGTGGACAGATCAGCAGATGGCCAGGATCTTGAACAGCACCACACGCACACAAGATGCTTTCTTCGTCTGGTAAGAGACCTCATTTCTGCATGTTTGTCGTACCTTTTGGTACCTCGACCCTGATTCGATTTAGGGTCTTCCACACCGTGTAATGCAGGCCTCCACCAGGAGTCAGTTCCTCCCTGGCTGGTATGAGAGGGTTAGTTTAGTCAACGTGGCCTCCCACCTTGCCACCCGATTGCTTGAGAGTGATCCATCCAAGACTTGTGTCCGTGATAAAAAGCTCTTTCTGAACCGAAGCCGTCACTCTGCAGTTTGGTGGCCGTGTAATAGGTGACAAGGGTCTGTCTCTTGCTTAGTCCTTTCTGTGTCGGCAGCGACATCACGTCGGATTGATGGAGGGGCGATCCCTATGATAGGATAGAGTTTGTGTAAGTACTGGGGTTGGTTTCAATCACCCAGTTACAATCCGAGCCATGTCATTGACTGCAATGTCAACCTTTTTTGCATGTGACGATGCATTCCATACTGGTGCAGCGTACTCCGCAGCCGGCACACTGAGCGCTAAAGCTGAGGTTCTGAGGACATTAGGGTTAGCACCCCAGCATCTGCTGGTGAGCTTCCTGATGATATTATTCCTCGCTGAGACTTAACCCCTTGTCGCAATACAATGCGCCTTAAATGTCAGTGTGAGGTCCAGTATGACACCAAGATATTTGGGTGTAGAACAATGCTGAAGACGGTCTCCCCGCCACCTCTCATTCAACTCACGGCCTGCTTCTCTATTGTTTAGGTGAGAGGCACAAACTTGGGTCTTAGCAGGGTTCGGCTTAAGGTGATTTGCGTCAATTTACGTCAGTTCGGTAGCTAATTTTTGGAAAAGCGAAGTCTGATTTCCGGACACGGAAAGTAAGTAAGTAATTAGACAACTAAAAATTACATCAACAAGCTTTTGGACTTCCTTTACGATCAGCCTGGGGACTGAGCAGCACTTTGGCACTTAGGACATTGTATACTACTGCTCTCTTGTTCACCTACTAGAATATGGTTGCCCAGTTTGATCTCATCCAGTGTCCATGTTTTAGGCCCATGCCAGGGGGGGCTACCTTAAGAAAAAAAGGGGAGTTTAGGGGTCCTCCCCCACAAAATTTGGTATGTTTAAAGCCGTTTGGTGACTTTTTTTCAAGTGTCCAAGAGGGGGATTTTTTTGAGCTCCTTCAGCTTCTCCCCCTTTGAAACCGCCACTGTATCATTAACACATTGGCTGACAAGTCAACTTTCTAGACCACTCAAAGGAAGTTTTTGAGATTGGTTGGAGTTTGCCTGGGTCTGCAGTGTCGGGACGTGCCTGTGGCTCTGAACCACTCTTCAAACAGACCTAAATCTCCATGATCTCCTTGTTCATAAACTGCTAAACCCAAAAACAAAACTGCTGTTCCATCTGGAACAAAATCCCGAAACCAATTTGGAAGGAGACATTACAAGAGGCCTCTGTTGTTGTATATGCAGTAAATGTATACTTTATGGACTAACCCCTCACTGATTTATTATACATTTATTTGTTTGTCAGTGACATTTGGAACGATTTTAATTATAGTATAGTTCCTTACAAACTATTGTTCCTGGTTATGTTTTAACAACCAAAATGTGCTAAACAATTTTTCCTCTGAGGATGTTCTAGCAAAATTGTACAAACTTTACGTTAGGGCATATATACATTTTATGTCAACTTCATAACTATTCATAGATTAACTGTTTCGTTATTTTTTACATTTCAGTTTGAAACTTAATACAGGGGACGGGGATATTTTGATTGATTATTCTAAGAACCGAATCAATGATGAAGTCTTCAATCAACTTTTGGAATTGGTGAGACATTTTTTATTCATTGTTTGTATGCTAATAGCTAGTAACCAATAGTCAAATAAATAAATTTATCATGTTGCATGCCCCCTTAATTTTCTCGGGGGAGACCTTTTTTAGCAAGGTCTGATATACCTGGACTAAGGTTTTGATAACTTTATCACTATTTTAATGATCTCTTGTGGGATATTAGGCCTTCTACCACAACCTGAAAAATAACTTAAAATATGTATGCCTACCAAAATTACAAAATGAACATTTTTGGCCTGATTTAATTTAAATAATTAAACCAACTTTAAAGTCTTATATTAAAATAAATAAAAATCAATACAATTTTACTTTGTTAATCATTGTAAGATATTGTTACTTACCTATGTATACTTTTGGCTTGATCTTCTTCTGATAAATATCCAAATAAAATGTAAGCAATGTTAGTATACGGCTAAGCAAACTGGATTTTCACTTGCAATGTTTTTTTTATCCACAGTGTAAAGCATCATGGTTAAACTTTTAGTTTGTATTTTGATGAGTATCATTTCCCTACCTACTACATACTGTGTGCTAAGGAATTTGTTGTGGGGCCTATATTAACCCATTGGGGAAGGAATTAATGCGCTGCTTGCAGCACCCTCTGACGGCAATTAATTTTACCCAATTTGTAGACTTTTACTCTAATTGTTACAGAGAAAGAAACCCTTAGGTAATAAATTAATAATTGTTTCACCACTTTGTGCACACTGAAATTATCTACTAAAAAAGTGATAATTGGATAACGGTAATCAAAGTGTATGGCCTAAAATAAAAAAAAATAAAATAATAAAAAATGAAAAAGTTAACACTTTTTTTTAAAGTAAACTTGATTATTGTAAGTTCAATTGATTCCCTACAAAGAAAAATGACAAGTTGTTATAATAACATTAAAAAATGTTTGTTTTACCTTACCGCAGCTGATTTTGGGAGATATCTGGTTTCCATGGCTACACAACCGTGTTCCCTATTCGCAAAATAAATCAGTTAATACGCAAAACAAGAAGCAAGATATTTATAAACATTATAAAAAGAAGAATAAACCAAAAGTGGGGAAAATATAATAATAAAATAACTAGTGGCGCTACGTAGCGGTGACACAAGCGGCACTCGTAAGTCCGCCTAACGCTCGTAAGTTGGCGCCAATGGGTTAAGTTGATGTCTTGTTATTATTTTTTTGCAATATTGTTTTTGATCTATGCTTGTGTACTGCTGTTGTTATTTGCAATGCAATTGACATTATTTATTTTAATTACTACCAGATGAATCCCGTCAAAATCGACGGTTAATCCTGAGGTTTTACATAAATTCAGCTAACTGCGATGGATAGAGTGAAGTTATTAAAATCTTAGTTAAATGAAGGGAGGATAAACATAATTATGAGTAAGACGATTGTGTCAACTGGCTGTGTAGCTGAGTGGTTATAGTGCTCGCCTAGTAATCAAAAGGTTGCCGGTTCGATCCTGAGAAAAGTCAGTAGCTTTATGATGGTTCAAAACTGGACCCAGTTGTTCCTGATCATTGGGCTTTAAATAAATGATCCTGACTAATAACCACTGATCTTAGTCCTAGTAACAAAGCTACACAGGTCATCACACACCATTCTACACTCATCCTTCACTCATATTTGGGTTAAAATACGCACCTAGGTGGCGTCCCCATCTCAATGATTGATAATTGATAATTGGTACCTTAAAAAACATTGTTAATGAATTCGTTGAATTCAATATTTTCTGTCCTTTCATCGGCTTTAGGTTGCCCAAAAGGCTCTTCAGGAGTCTTACAATTGCTTCTTGTTCATGACTTTTGTTCATGTTAAAGCCCCTTTCACTATGGAGAAAGGAGTTCATATAATTGGTCTGTCATCTGACGGAAAGAGTCAATATTACAGTCTAACCTTGATATAACGAACCTCGATATAACGAATTCCTTGATATAACGATTTTTTTTAAATCCCCCAGAACTCTCCATAAGACACAATGTATATTTTACCTCTACATAACGAACAAACCATAACAACGACCTTGATTTAACGAATTTTTTGTGATTTCGGCTAAAATAATACACCTCAATATAACGAATTTATCATTGTCAGAACCTCTACATTGCGAATTTAACCTCTGCATAACGAATTGTCTACGTCTTTCCCTCGATATAACAAATCCCCCACCCAATTATTGTTTTGGGAAAATCTGTTTCTTTATCAAATGAAATGGAAAGGTCACGTCATCGCTTGCGCTAACATTCGTCTGCTCCGTTTTACATCTTTGTCTGCTGTCGCTGCGCACGCTATGTTGCAACTGAGAACTGATTTCATTCAATGAGGACTGATGACGACGTAATGTTTAGTAAGCTGTGATTGGGCGATATGGGATAACTATGGTGAATTTTACAATTTTTGGATAAAGAGAAAACTAAGAAAGAATATAAAAACAAAACCAAAGAGAAAGAATAGCAACATCGTTATCTTAACATTCCTTTTACGAGTGTTTTTATTATCCTTAAGTTGGCTATGATTATACACTTTTATAATGACTTATCTAATAATTTATTGTTTTCAATTCGATTTGTTTCAATTAGCAACACCAATGCTATAGTTAATGATTATTATTGCCATTTCTCCGTTGTGATAAATCAGTACTGTACTGTGAGTAGCCTACCGGCCTATCACGAGCAGTAGCTTAGAAAACTTTCTACCGTTTTGTTTTGTTCTTTACATGGTTTATGACTACGCAATACAGTGTTTGGCTAGGTTTTAGGAGGGTTAGAACAAGTTGTGATTTTAAACTTACAGTTTTTAACTTGTACCAAGGTCAATGCCATTGTCATGATTGCGCAATAATCAAGATCCCTCCCCTTTATTTTGCCGGATAATTTAAGTTCTACTGTACAATGTAAACACTGTACTGTAAAGTATTGTAGCGTAGCCTATGCTACTTTAATTGTATTTTAATGAGGTCATATCCCGACCTATATTGACCGACGCTGGTTCTGAACCTCGACTTAGCGAAATTCCTGCAAACCTAACCTCTATATAACGAACCTCGTTTTAACAAAATCCTTGATATAACGAATATTCAGTTCGGTCCCTTCAGATTTGTTATACTGAGGTTGGACTGTACTAAAATAACTGGTTCCATCTGCTTTAGGAAAATCATTCAGATTGTATTTTGGTTGTATAAGTGAATCACCATCTTTGGTAATAAAAATACCAAACTTTAAACGGGAGGCATAGTAAATCTGTTTTTTTTTTATTTAAAAAAATATCTGATTCTCCAGAAAGCAGTAACATTCTTACTTCGATGGGGTCTAAACAATTTTGTTTCTTTCTTTTTGCCACATCAACCAATGTATTTAATCATCATGTACTTATTTGCTAATTGATTAACTTCTGGCGTATTTTTGTGAAATTGTGCCGTGAGGTTGCTGTCAAACGAATTTGGCCACAAATCTTGAACATTTGCGGAACAATATCCATAACCAAGTCTGGCTTTGTTGGCAACAAATTATGCAAATGAGATGAGATGAGATGGCACTGTTTTCCAGATGTTTAGTATGTAGTGAGGTTTAGATGTGTTGTTCAACCTAGCTAGATGTGTACATCAATTGATGGCTCATCTATAGACCAAGACCTTTCTTTAGATACCCCAAGTTTCTATAACCAGCTGTTCTCTCAAATTAGCTGTAACAAAAACTCAGTTTTTCCTCTATAAGAATTACATGGGAACGGAATTTTAAATGCCACTGGAGCAGAGTCCGAAGGGAATTTATTTAAATTCTCTTTTGATGGCTCATCTACAGACCAAAACCTTTCTTTAGACACCTCTTACGGGTTTCTACGCCCAGCCGTTCTCTCAAATTAGCTGTGACAAAGAAAAACAGTTTCAAATTAATATATTGATTTCACTCTGTTCTTGTGTCTCTAAACATATTTTTTTGCAATATTCTTTAAATGGTGTAGGCCCTATCCATTGATATGAATAGTAAATCAATTAGAAGAAAACCTCTTCAATAACAGTTTCATAAATATGACCTATGACAAAAATTCCTCAATTTTCAGATATGGTCATAAGTAATTTATTTTTATTATAAACAAGCTAATTATGTTTTTATATTTGCTAACAGGCAAGCCAAGAAACACTTTCAGTTGAGGTCAGGCAATTAGAATGAAGAAACTAACTTATCTGTTAATTGCATAATCTGTCCTCGGAAAGGCTATTACTGATAAGTATTAATGATTCTTACTCCAAACATCTTAGTAACTAAAACTCATTGTTAAATTTTAACTTATAATATATGAGGTTTTTCTTTAAAAGATAATTTGAATTTTTTAACTACAGACAACAAATAGGCCTATTTCAATTTATCTAAATAAATAAAGTATCTTGCATAGATATTTTTCATAATGCCATACACTATTTTTTTACAATAATTTTATCAACTCTTTATATTTAATAACCATTGAACTATTTTTATATCATATTTTGTGGTCTTGGATGTATTTGAATGTGGGGGATTTTGTTAAACCCTTGTATCCATAAAATAAAAATAAAGGTTATTTAGTGAGTAATTTAATGTTTAAAAAGATAAATGTGAAGAAAATGTTCTACCATGCTGCAGTTGCCTACTTAAACATTTCATACAAATATAGTATTCCCTCTGCTGCAGCAAACCTGCATACTAAGCTAATTTTCGTCTGCTCGATTGGATAAAAAAAAAAATATCTCTAAAATCGAGTTTAATAGGGATTTTACACAACACTTGCTTTGTTTTTTTTTACATAAGTATAGATGAACATACTAATAGGACTAATATACTAAAAAATAATTTATAAATAAAAAACGTTTTTAAAACAAAACGTTTTTTAACACACTAAAAAGTAGAAAATAATTTATAAATATGTAGAGTATAAATACTTGTAGGATTTAAAACTAAAAACGTGGGTGCATGCAATAGATAATTTACAATTACCTTCATCTATTGAACTAATGTATTATTATCAATTGCATGCACCCAACATTTTTCGTTTTAAATCCTTCAAGTATTTATACTCTACATATTTATAAATTATTTTCTACTTTTTTGTGCTTTAAAAAACCTTTTGTTTTAAAAAAGTTTTTTATTTATAAATTATTTTCTACTTTTTAGTTTTTAATGTGTGTGGGTGTTAAATCTATTTCAAGCATCTATATCAGGTTAAGACAGAGGCATGTGGGAAATCTAAGGTTTTTTTTTAGTTTCTTTTCATATAATTATGTATTAGATTGAATTTATGGCCTACCTACTAACTATAATAACCTACTAACTATAATTGTTTACTTTATAGAATACTAAATAAATAACAAATGACAATATTAACAAACACCTTTATATCAGCAATCAGATTGTTTATCTTTATTTTGAAATGTTTGTTTTTATAAAGAATCTCTTGGGGGCATAATCTGGGAATGGGCATACGGGAGGGACGATGACTAAAGGTGTGGTGACGTCATATCTCTAGTGGCTAATGTCTTCTCTTGAGGCAACACGATTACCGTAACGAGACGATGTGATTCCAGCGGCGTTCGTGGCGTAGTTGGTAGCGCATCGGACTAGTGTTCAGGAGGTTTCGAGTTCGAAATCCGTCGAGGACATTAACTTTTTGTCAAAGATTTTGCTTTATTTGATTTTTATCTTATATCTGTTTTTTATATTATCAGCAAGTTTGGTTGGTTAGGTTAGGTTATGACAGTTTAATTTTATAATACAAAATTTTAAAATTGATTTTATAATTAAAAATTATAATTAAACATTCATTTCATTTTTATCTTATATATTTTTATATCATCAGCAAGTTTGGTTGGTTAGGTTAGGTTATGACAGTTTAATTTTATAATTAAAAAGTTAAATTTATAACTAAAAATTATAAAATTAACTTAATTTAAATTTTTCAACTTAGCGGTTCTAGCGGCGAACGCTGACATTATGTTAGTCATCGTCCCTCCCGTGTGTCCCACCGCATAATCTGTACCTCTTAACCTCTGCTCTTCGAACTGTCAAATTTAAGTATTTACAGCTGACTTAAATTAATTGTTATATTTACATTCTTTCAAATGTAAACATAGAAAATCTGGAAGCCCATGGGGCGTAGCCCAAGGGAAATATGAAAATTAAATGATATAATATTGCATTTTCATCCATTTGTGAGCTATGTTTCAAATTTCAAGTCTCTAGCTAATTGGGAACTTCGTTTGAAATTGATATCAAAATTTGTAGGAAAGCGACTAGCGAGCTAATAAAAACAAGGCCATGGGGCGTAGCCCAAGGGAAGTATGAAAATTAAATGATATAATATTACATTGTCATCCATTTGAGTGCTCTGTTTCAAGTTTCAAGTCTCTAGCTCATCGGGAACTTAGTATAAAATTGATTGCAAAATTTGTACCGGACAAGAAAGTGAGCTAATAAAAACGTTTTAAAATAGGAGAACACATATTTTCGTTTTTTTACTTTTAGCGAATTTTCCTATAGCGAAGTAGCTAGTACCGTAGGTGGCACGGTAAGACCTAGACCCGGGATTGATGTACCTTTTCATTTTGTTGTCCCTAGAGGCCAAAGATTTTTTTGATGTCATTAAACGCAATAACTTGAGTAATTTTTGTCCAATTTTGATGAAATTTGGCTTGAAGATGTAGGTCAAGATAAAAAAAACTTTGATGAGTTTGCGAAACAACATGATTGAACCATGGACACGGGGTTTTATGGGGTCAAAATAATTAGCTTGTCTCATTTTTTACCCCAAAACCTAAAAATTACCCCATTTCTCTTCAAACCATTTTAAGAGCTTAAAAAAACAGATAATTTAATATGGGCCTATTGAAGTGTTTTTAACGGTTATTGATTACAGAGAAAATTCCAAACATTTAAAATTCCTTTGTTATTCTTATGGAGAAGTAAACTGTTGTAGTTTGCTTATTTATAAATGGATTTTGTAACCTATTGTCGGGTAGTAGGTTAGGATATTTAGGTTGAGGACCAGGATAGTCAATCTGGTTGCGTGGGTTTTATCTTTAAGTAAGATTTCCAGGGGTCAAGTCTAATTTTGAAGTTCGAGATCAAATTCTTTAGAGGGAGAAAACTAGTTATGTTAAGTAAACAAGGATAACTGTCAAGTTTTCTTTAAGCTTTACAAATCCTTTACTTTAGACTTTAAAGTTAAATTTTGCTCCAATGCCTTTTAATAAGAAAACAAAATAATAGAATAGTTGATTCAGAGTCTAAGAGATAAGGTTCTCACAGGAGACACTTTAATATTCTTAGGTTCTTAAAACACTCATCCTTATCGACTATTCTGAGTGTGATCTCAAAGTTATTAATTGTAGGCCAAAAGTTTAAATTTAGGTTCAATTTAGTTTCTTAGGCTAAGGGCCTGAATAAATGGAGAGATAGGACAGAGTTGACAATCCAACAAAAAGGTGTTGGCATCAAGGAGCTAAGGAATGTTAAATGAGTTTATTTGATTGATTTGTAAAAAGTTTAATTCAAATCAAACCCGTGTAAGACTGAAATATTATTCAACTCGATTATATTTTAGAATAGCTTTCTGAATAGTTAAACACAACTGAAATATCAAATAGGACATGCTTTATAACGAATTTAATACCTACATATAACTACTAACTAGGCATAGACGACTCAGCAAGCATTAATAAGCATAGTATAAATCACAAAATAAGGATAGGCAATATATAACAACCAACAACATGGCTGGTGTTAGCAGAAGGGTTAATAGGAACCAGAAACCCTGTCAAATATGCGTTTGGCTTCTACTTAGGTAATACTAATAGTAACGCTATTAATGGATGAAAGACTCGTCTACCTGAACTTAGGATGTTAGATTAGGCCTACACAATAACTAGCCACGGATGTATAGGAACAGGCTTAGAACTAACGGGGATACGTTAGCGTTAGTAAAGTAATAATGGATATAGAGGAACGGTCTAACAACTAATGCAGGATTATGTTAGCGTTAGTTAAGTAGTATTGGATAACTAATAGTAAGGTATTAGGACCTAGCTATCAAGTAATTAATTATTAAAATATTTAAACAGCTTCAAACAGCGTCAAGATTACTAGTACAGTATTTGAATTTAGATACCTTTCAATAGGCCTAATTTGTAAAAATTCCAACAGTATATTTTTAGTATTTAGGGATTTTTAAATTTTAAAACCTTATTGCAAAACTACAATTTGAGACGAATCTTTTGACACCTTAAACGTTGAAATTGGTCCACAAATAAGGGAGGAGTTGCGTTAACAAAAAACTGCTCCACGTATTATATATATAAATTCTGATCAAACTTGGCATATTTATTTTATTTTATACTAAGCTATTAACATTTTACTAAAATAAACAACACACTTTATTACCCTTCCTGTGGCAGCAAACCTAGGTTACTTGTTAAACCTGTTATTTAAATAAATTTGATTGAAAATCAGGTAAATGGAAATTCGCTTAGTCTGCCAGTTTGCTGCTGCCGGGTATTATTTAAGTTAAATATGGACATATCGTGTTGAAATACGTAAGATAATAGACATAAAAGAACATAACCAACAAAAAATATATTAACAGAGAGATAAATAAATAGCCTAGGGCTTAAAGTATTAAATACAAATTTCCTTGTCATTCTTATGCAGAAAAAGTAAACTGTTGTGGTTTGCTTGTATATGGATATACAGTATGTTGCTCAAATTTGTCAAATTTATGTAGTCCATTTCATACAAGGCTGCAGGTTGGAAGCTATAACATTTACCAAAAAACACACTTTCCAGTAGCAGTAAACTTAATGCTATTTAAATAGGGAATAAGTCTGTCCTTTTTACGGAAGCATTTGATTTAAAATCCAATCAATATCTAAATTCTTTATACTGAAGGTTTGCTGCAGCCGGGGTACTTTGATTTTTTTTAGACTGATACATATTTTGACAAAGATTATTTTATATTAAAAATGTTTATGCATGATCTAAAAGTTTAATATGTACCAAACATTACAGGCAAACGCTCGCAAGGTGAAAGAAGCACGAGATGCGATGTTCCGTGGGGACAAAATCAACTTCACAGAAAAGCGAGCAGTGCTTCACATAGCTCTGAGGAACCGGGACAAGAACAAGAGTATCCTGGTGGATGGCAAAGATGTGATGCCTGATGTGAATGCAGTGTTGCAGCATATGAAGCAATTCAGTCAAGAGGTTAGTGTTGTAGCCACTTTCTCGTCAGGACTTTAACAAATAGAATACACGATTCTTACAGCAGTCACACATCAGCACTTCACAAGATACTCCCACAATGTTAGAATATCTGTTCCTCAGCTACATAAATCAGTTCTAACTACCAACTGCTTTTATGTTTCTCAGATCCTCTGTCGAAATTTAATTCAAAAATATGATATTCAACATGTTTTTAGTTTACCCTCATTACAGAAATTCAAGAGTCATATTCTTGTTTTACTGCACTCCATTACCAAAGAAGAGGCCGAGACTTTGATTAGACCAAACCATACTTGACTCTGACTAAAAATCCTTGACCCTTCGACCTCCCCCCCCCCACCCTCCAAATGTCTTTTTTTATTGAACTGTTTTTTTTTTTTATTGGTTGTCGTCGCTGACATTCTCAACCGCATTTCAGTTTTATTTAAAATAATTAAGAAAAAAAAATCTCTCATATTCAGTTTTTGCCCTTAAAATTTCGCAGACTGATAACAACCAGGCCTACGCACAGGCACCTGCCCATGTAGGCCTATCCCATAAGTATGGCAGATTCATTAACAATTATAGTTGTACTACTATAGTTATCTTGCTCTCTGTTTTTATTTATCTGTATTTTTCTGTATATATTGGGATAAATAAATGTATTTCATTTCATTTCATTTCACCCCCGCCGCAGAAAACCTGCAGACTAAGCGAATTTCCATTTGCCTAATTGGATTTACAATAAGATGTCTCCTTAAAAATATCACATTTATTCCCTATTTAAATAGCATTAGTTTGACGAGTACTCTAGGTTTGCTGCAACAGGGAGGGTACAAGTTTTTTTGTACAATGTTAATAGTTTAGTATGAAATAAATAACTTCTTGATCAGCATTGTACGTGTTATTAAATTTACAGAAAGTAAATAAAGATACGTCTTATAACATTTAAAACATATATTTACGCTTATACTGTTACTCACAAAATATATAAATATACAAAAGATGGTAAGTGGTAACCACTTACCATCTTTTGTATATTTACCGTCTTGTGAGTAACAGTATAAGCGTAAATATATGTTTTAAGTAGGGATTGTCAAGTCTCGAAATTTCGGGAAATTTTGAATCTCGTTATACGAGACGAGATTTCTTTTTGATCAAGATTTTTTTCAAGACGAGAATTAAAAAAAAAAAAAAGTGTAAGCAGTGTACAAATTACAAAATACAAATACAAAATACAAATTAATATTGTTTTTATTTTATGATTTATTTTATTTTAGGATAAGTTTAACTCTATCCTAACTCATATCACCATATTTCCTAATCGCAAGCATTTTTAATAAGTTAGGCGTAGTTAATATAAATTTTTTTATGCTGATGTTTTTTAATAAAAAAAATTAAATATTCTTGACTATTATTATTATGTAACATAGTTTTGCATTTTTGTATTTAAACAGTCATCTAACAATGTTACAAAATCAGGTAAAAAAATGTCGAACGTGCATTTCCCATTGTGAATGAGAAGGGAAATCCCGTCTCGATCTCGTCTCGAAATTTTATGAGAAATAAAAAATCTCGTCTCGTCTCGAACTAAAAATCCAATCTCGTTCATCCCTAGTTTTAAGTGTTATAAGACGTATATTTACTTTCCGTCTATGAAATAAAAGCATTTTCCAAATGTGATAAAAAATATACTCATAAACAAGCAAACAAGAACAGTTTACTTATTCTCCATAAGAAAAACATGGGAATTTTAAATTAAATTTTTTTTGGAATTTTCTCCGTAACCATTAGGCGCATGATAACGGTTCAATATACTAAATTATTTGTTTTTTTTAAGCTCTACAAAATGGTTTGGATAGAAATTGATAAATTTGATGTTTTTTAGGGTTGTAAATGAGAAAAACCAATTTTTACCCCATAAAACCCCGTTCCTATGGTCCGATCATACTGGTTCGCGAACTTGTTTGAATAAATTTAGGTTTACTTGTTTATACAAAATTTCATCAAAATTAAATCATTTTTGCTTGAGTTATCGTGCTAATAGACATATTTGAAATATTATATATATATTTGGTTGGTGTTTTTGGCCTCTAGGGACCTCAAAACGAAAAAATAAATCGGACTCGGGTCCAGGTCTTACCATGAGTACTATGGTAATAGCTTATTCCCTATACCTTCCGCAAAGATTCGTGGCGGCTGAGGGATTAGGACGATCGGGTGGTGTCCCAGCCCCTAAATTAGCCCTCGCTTGACTACTCTGGGTTTTGACCATGAGTCACCCACTAGGCTCAATGCATAGTTGGAAGAATTTTTGTATATCACCATAAAGTGTATTAAATAACGCCAGTTTTGTAACCTGCGTCAAATAGCAAGAACATTGAGCCCAAACAAGAAATAATTGCGACGATATTAAGTATACTTTTGGTTTTAAAATAATAGACAGTTTTCGTGTCTTGGTATGCTTCATATCATCACAATTATTTCGTGTTTGGGCTCTATATTCTTGTTATTTGATGCAGGTTACAAGAATGATGTTATTTAATACACATTATGGTGATATACAAACATTTTACCAACTATGCATTGAGCCCAGTGGGTGACTCATTGTCAAACCCCAGAGCAGCCGAGTGAGGGCTAATTTAGGGGCTGGGACACCACCCGACCGTCCTAATCCTTCAGCCGCCACGAATCTTTGCGGAAGGTATAAGTGGCTGCTAAAATGGAGTCTAAAGGACAATTATAGGTATCAGTCCTAATTGTGACAATTTTCCGTTCCTATTGTGATTGTTTTAGCTGTCCTTGAGCAGGTCTTTGAAACATTTTACCTATGAAACAGCAATCCGAATGCTAAATACATTTTTTTTTATAAACTTAAGAGAGTGAATTCCCCATGACAGATTGGTGTATCCTGGGGTAGAGAGGTTTTACTATTTTTTATTTAAATTGGATACTTTCCATGGCATTACAAATTCACTTTTGTGAAGACAAGCTAGTTCTAGTGTTTAGCTAGAAATCTTGTAGCTTGGTTGATCTCAAGCTATTACAAATCCTGGTACCATTTCTAAGTTATGAATCGTGCTATAGACAAAAATTAATATCAGATAGTAGTGTAATGTAAAGTAAAGTATTTGACATGGTAACAAGCCCAGGGTTTATACCGATCCCAAGAACATAAAAAATTACAATGGCATTGAAATACACATTATTAAATGATATAATGCAGTTATAATGTTAAATATTCTTACCTTATTTATTAACATTTCAATTTTAGGTGAGATCAGGAAAATGGAAAGGATACAGTGGAAGGTCCATTGAAGATGTGGTCAACATTGGAATTGGTGGTTCTGACTTGGTAATCATGACTTCAGTATATTACAGTTTTAATGACTAATTTAGTACTAAAGTAAACCATAACTGTGTTGTATTTTTTAGAATGGCCCTCTGTAAACTTATTTTTTTTTCAAACCGTCTCAATCCCAATTAATTACAAATAAATTTAATACTCGAATAATGTTGCATTTTCTTTGAAACTTTTATTCAATGATACATTGAATTACACAACTTGTTGCTATTCTTAGTGGCGTTATACTTTTACCTGATTTCCTAATTCTGTATTATGTTTTGTTGTCTATTGTGTTTTATTATTATTTTATTTATTGTATAGAAAAATGTTAATTTCTTTTTGTGTGAAGACTCATATTCATTTTAAAAGGTATAAGTTGTGTCAACCATAGTTTCAAAGTGTTATGTTTTTGGATGTAGGCCTACATATTACCTTATCGTTGAATAAAGCACTTATTCATTTCATTTCATTTCTTAGTGGCGGTATCAGTTAAAAATTTTAAATATATAAAAGTTTTGGTTTGAGTTTATTTTACTTTACTCAGCCAACAATTGTTAGATGAATACATTATGAACATTTCAATTATTTAAACAGATAATTATAACAATTAGGATCTCAGGCTAAAGTTGAAGAAAAACAAAGAAATAGCACTTTCTAAGCACTTAACCCTACGACAGAGTAATGTTTACTCAACATTAACAATAACATAAAGTGACTCTCAAGCAGTGGGACTTAAAATTAAGGTGTTAACATAGATAGTAAGTTTACAAACAGATGATTGTGGAGGTAGAAAATTTTGTCACTGCAGAAAAATTACAGTTTTCTTATATTTATAAGTTAAAGAGCTAAAATAGTTTTTTTTATTGCTAGAGCAAAAACTTCATGCTGGAGAACTGTATATATTTCACTCTTAAAACTTAAACGAAAGGTTAAAAAAAAGTAAAAGTTCATTTAAAAATGTATAATTATTTTATTTAAATTCATCCCTGTTTATTGTACTGAAATAAGTATCCCGATATTTATTGGTATTTAGACGTGTTTAAATGTAATAATATTTCAGTATGAACTTGGGATTTCATATTGCCCAGATAGTGTATTATAGTATGTATATTTGTTTTTTGTTTTAGTTGAGTAGTTAATATTAAAATGCTGCAGTATATGACCAAAAAGTGTAGTTCATTGTACTGACGTTTCTTTTAGCCTAATTTTCTGTCACTGACAGGGGCCTCTGATGGTGACTGAGGCATTGAAGCACTATGCAGATGGACCAAGGGTTCACTTTGTCTCCAACATTGACGGAACCCATATTGTCGAGACGCTCAAGAAACTGAAGCCCGAGACTACTCTCTTCATTATCGCCAGCAAGACTTTCACCACCCAGGAGACCATCACTAATGCCAACACTGCCAAGAGCTGGTTCTTAAAGGCCGCTAACGACGTTAGTAATCTGTTAGAAATTAACTAACACTTAAAAAAAAATTTGTGTTAAACTCATGTAACTAATAGAATGTTACATTTTTATTTTTATTTTTTCTATCGGTAGAAAACTATTCGAGAAACTTGAAATTATTTCTTTGTTATTTTTCAAAGTTATTTTTTTTTTGTTACTTAAATAAATATATAGGATGGAGAGGACACAGCTAACTCACCTGATGAAAGGTTGCAGACGAGTCAAAGAACAAAAAACATTTTTTTTTGTTACTTGTATTTTATTAGTTGAAAGGTAGGCCTAATAATAATTGAATCAATAAATACATATGGTCCGTTTCTTAAACTCAACTTATGAATCTCTCTTTGCTTTTCCATACACAATTATTGACATGACATTGTTTTACAGAAAAAAGCAGTAGCCAAACACTTTGTAGCTTTGTCCACCAACAAGGCTAAGGTGACTGAGTTTGGTATCGATGAGAATAACATGTTCGGGTTCTGGGACTGGGTGGGCGGCCGCTACTCTCTGTGGTCAGCCATCGGCCTCTCCATCTCTCTCAATATAGGCTTTGAAAACTTTGAGAAACTGTTGGATGGAGCACACCACATGGATCAGCATTTCCTCACTGCCCCCTTGAATAAGAATGTAAGTCAAAACATATGTATCAATCATGAAAAAAAAAAAACACTCATAGAATTTATATTAGTGATTATTGTAATTGTGCTTTTCATAGCAGTGCATTAAAAGCATATTGTTTTGTATAAACAGCATTAGTTTCTAAGTTAAGTTATTTCAAGTTGCCTACGTAGGCCTTACTGAACAAGCAAGTTAAAAAAATAACAGCAAAATGCAAGGTTAAAATTTAATATTATAGATTTAATTTTAATGTTTTGTCATCTTAATTTACAATCTGTGGTTATGCAGTCATTAATTGGCTATGAAAGACAATTCAAAAGCTTGACTTAGTAAGTAAAAAAAACCTTTCAAACAATTGGTGCAGGAACATATTTTTACAATGTTATGATTTATGTTTACTGATTATATTTTTAAATGTGTTGCATGTTCTTTATTACTCTAATGGTACAAGTAGCAACTGCTATTCATATTTTCAGGCCCCTGTAATACTTGCTCTCCTGGGAATTTGGTACCACAACTTCTATGGTGCTGAAACTCATGCACTGCTGCCCTATGATCAGTATCTACACAGGTTTGCTGCTTACTTCCAGCAGGGTGATATGGAGTCAAATGGAAAGTGAGTACCGATAATCAGTATCATAAAAGACAAATTAAAAAAAAAAAACGTAAAAAGGCAGTTTACAATTCCATTTTTGAGACAGCCGTGTTCTTCTTGTGTACAGAAAGGAAATCTTGGATATTTTAGGGATGATATTTGTTAACAGGTTCAGTACCGGCTGTCACACTCCTCTGTATGTAGAATCTTGAGTTTTTCGGTAGTGAGTGTGTTAACAAGTTCAGTAACAGCCGTCACACTGCTCTATATGTAGAGTCTCGAGTCGCTCGGTAGTAAGTGTGTAAAAAAAAAGATGTTTTAAGAAACACGGTTGAAAACATGCATTTTTTATAGTAATATAATACATTAGTAAATACTTGATGACTATAGTAAGTTGAATGGTACACATAATACTTATTTAATAATAATTTTTACAAGAAAGTAATTTGTATAATATTTGTCTTTTCCAAGATATGTAACAAGGAGTGGAGAGAAGGTGAAGTACTCGACAGGTCCCATTGTATGGGGAGAGCCAGGCACAAACGGACAGCATGCATTCTATCAGCTGATTCATCAAGGCACCCGACTCATCCCCTGTGACTTCATAGCTCCCGCCAACTCTCTCAACCCCACTGACGGAGGGATACATCACAAGGTGAATACCACTACTATAACATCGTAATCACATCCCTTCAAACACAATACTGTTGTCTCTATACTGTGCGATGTCCGCCACGACTGTTCTTTGTACATCATGTGACACTCGACACTCTAAATTGTCTTTGGACTTTCCTAAAATGTTTAATTAGCCATTTTAAGACTATTTGATTCACTTGCGTCTTATTCAATTTATTGCTTATTGGGCATTATAATACATGGTCATTAAAGACTTCTTAATTCATTTTTAGCCATATTTAACAATTTACCTCGATGGTCTTGAACAGGGCCGGATCTAGATAAATTTTGAGTGGGGGCAAACTAAAATTTGCCGCCCCTCCCCCCCCCCTTCACCCACAACAAAAATCCCTCACAAATTAAACAAAAATGGAATAGATAAAGTGGAATAGGTAGATATAACGAATTCCTTGATATAACGAATTTTGTTTAATCCCCTAGAACTCTCCATAAGACACAATGTATATTTTACCTCTACATAACGAACAAACCATAACAACAACCTTGATTTAATGAATTTTTCGTGATTTCGGCTAAAATAAGACACCTCAATATAACAAATTTATCATTGTCAGAACCTCTACATTGCGAATTTAACCTCTGCATAACGAATTGTCTACGTCTTTCCCTCGATATAACAAATCTGAAATAAAATCAAGAACTAACTTAAACTCATTTAATCATAGAACAAAATATAACATTATTTGTTTACATTTTCATAATAAACATAAAACCAAATTATCAGCTGATTCCAATATATTACACTTTTCCCTCCTCATCGTCTACCGCACCTTCTCTTCTTCGCAGTTGATCCGAATGTTTTCTTTTTATCACTCCACCACACATGACTTCATAAGAGTATAAGCCATTGCGTTTGACTATTGTTCCTGCTATCCAACCAGGGTTATTCTCTTTTTTCATCCATACTTCTTCCCCTTCACTGAATGCTCTTAAGGTTTTCTTTTGAGTTGGGTTTTGTTGTTCCTTCCAAATTTTCAGATCTAATTGTTGTCTAAGGTTTGGTTTCATGTTGTCCAACATAGTTGGCATTCTTCGACCTAGAAACAACTCTGCAGGGGCTCGTCCTGTTGTTTTTTGTGGGGCATTTCTGTAACTGAACAACACATTTTGCAATGCCAATGAAGAATCATTAATTTCTTGTTTTGTTGTTCTGTAACGCCTTTTCAAAGTCCCTATTAGACGTTCGACTAAGCCATTACTTCTAGGATGATAAGGAGTAGTTCTTATATGTCGAATTGAATGTCTCTTGAAAAATGCTTCCATTTCAGTAGAGACAAACTGTGGCCCGTTGTCAGTTACTACTTGTGATGGTATCCCATACCTGCTCATCCACGATCTTAATCTTTGAATTATGGCAGTTGAAGTCGTTGTTCTTAAACATTCAACTTCTGCCCACTTAGATAGCGCGTCAATCCCTACTAACCACATTACTCCATCAACTGGTCCAGCTAAATCCAAATGAACTCTTTCCCACACTTTTTCAGGAATGTTCCATGGATAGACCGGGACTTCTTCAATGTTTCCTCTGTTTTCTTGACATGCTTCACAAGTCTTAACATGCATTTCAACGTCTTTGTCAATGTTAGGCCACCATACATAGTATCTGGTAATTGATCTCATAGCTGAAATTCCAGGATGGCCACAGTGCAAAATTCTCAAGATTTTTTTTCTCATATTTGTTGGCACAACAACTCTACCAAACCACATCAAAACACCATCTTCAACTGATAATTCTTCTTTCCTTTGTTTAAATGTTTTAATGTTATCTGGTACCTTCTCTGGCCATGAATTTAGCACATAACTTTGTACTAATTTTATCTCCTTGTCCAAACTGCTGTTATGTTTGAGTTCCTTATAGGACACCAATGTCTCAACTTTATCCATGTTTAAAAACTTTATGTCTCTTACATCGGTAGATTCTTCTCTGATTCTCATGGGAAGACGGGATAGTGCATCAGCACAAACGTTTTCATCTCCTTTCCTGTACTTGATTTGAAAATTGTACTGATTCAGTTCTAGGGCCCATCTCACTAACCTATTGTTCATTACCTTTGGAAGATTCCGGTTTTCTCCAAATATTCTTTGAAGGGGTTTATGATCGGTGACAAGTGTGAAGCTTCGTCCATATACATATTGGTGAAACTTTCTTACAGCAAATAAAATTGCAAGTGCTTCTCGATCAATATTCGAGTATCTTTTCTCAGCATCTGAAAGAGTTCTGCTAGCATACGCGATTGGTTTTTCCAGACCATCTTCACACTTGTGCATTAAGACACTCCCAAGACCGTCTTCGGACGCATCACACACCAACACTAGAGGTTTAGATTCATCATATGGAACAACTGTGTCTTCTTCCGAAAGAATCATTTTGACCTTTGTAAATACTTCATCTTCTTTCTCTGTCCAGATCCATTTTGATCTGTTGCTAGTAAGTCGATGTAACCTTGAGCACAGCGCATGCAACCTAGGGATAAACCTTTCATAATAGTTTATGGATCCTAAAAAAGACCTAAGCTGTTTGACATTTGTAGGTTTAGGTGCCTTTTGTATTGCTTCGATCTTCTCTTTTGTTGGATGGATACCCTGTTCATCGATAATGTGTCCAAGATAGGTGACTGAATTCTGCATGAATCTACATTTTTCTTTCTTCGCTTTTAGCCCTGCGTTACTCATTCGTTTTAATACTTCCTTTAAGTTCATGAGGTGTTCTTCTTTGTTTCGGCCCGTAATGATTACATCATCTAGAAGTACCCCCACTTGTGGTATGCCTTCAAGGAGCTTCTCCATGTATTCCTGAAAGATACCTGGGCTGGAGGTTATACCAAATGGTAGTCTCTTGTATCTATAGTATCCAACGTGCGTGGATATTACCAGATATTTTCTGTCTTCCTCTGATACTTCCATTTGGAGATATGCATCTCTCAAGTCAACAACTGAATATTGCTTCCCTCGAGATACTTTATTCGTCAGTTCCTCAAAAGTTGGCAAAAGTGTTGCATGGGTAACAATGTTTGGGTTTAAGGTTACCCGAAAATCTCCACATATTCTAATTGTGCCATTTTCCTTCTCAACATTTACTGTTGGTGTTGCCCATTCGATAGGAGTTTTGGAAGGGTCTACCTTTTCTATAACACCGTCACTTACCAGTCTGTTTAGTTCTTGCTCAACTCTACTTCTTAGTGGAAAAGGCACTCTGCGAGCAGGAAAACACCTAGGCTCTGAGTCACTCTTAACATGTATCTTCGCCTGATATCCTTTAATGGTTCCCAATTCTTTCTTAAATACATCACTAAACTCAGAAATAATTTGGTTAATTTCCTCTTCGGTTACTGTAGAAGCATTTTCATCTTTATTGGTGTTATCCAACTTACGAATCGTAACACTAGGTGGTAATTTCATGTTGAAGGCAAGCATCCATGGTAATCCAAACAAAGGAGATTCGTTTCCATTTACCACAGCAGCCTTAAGTTTCCTAATCTGTCCATCAACTTTAACATTAACTTCACACTCTCCTAAAACATCCAGGGTATTGTTTCCATAAGCGACAAATTTTGTTTTACATGCCCTCAAATTTGGTGATCCTATTTGTTTCCACAGGGGTGCATCAATCATCGATGCTCTAGCTCCTGAATCAAACTCCATGGTTGTTGGTACTTCATTTAGGGTAACATTAATTTGTGCTCTTGGGATCTTCCTATTAGGTTTAAGTTCAGAAATTCCTAACTGTACCTCTTCTTCCTCAGATTTTATGTCTGTGTCGTTGATTTGGTTCAAATAGGCCTTTTTTGAACGACAATGTCGCGGAAAATGACCCATTTTCCCACAGAAGTGACATTGTTTTGTCTTTTTGGTTCCACATTGTCGTGAGAAATGACCTTGCCTTCCACATGAAAAACACTTAGACTTTTGAGCTGGACAAAATTCTCCACTGTGTACTAGTCCACACTGATTACAATCTTCTGTAGAATGGCTGTAGGTTTCTTTTGCCGAATATCTATTTTTCTTATCATAGCTATGTACCTTGTTAATTACAGGCATAGCTTCATCTAAAATATTCATTTCCCGCTTAGCTCTATCCATCGCTTCAGCTAAATCTACCAACTCATTTAAAGTTAAACGTGAACCATCTTTATTTATGCCTTCTGGCCACCTTTGCCTGATTTCAACTTCAAACTGTGGAAAGTTAACGCCACCAGCAAATCTATCCCTTACTCTTTCCTCAAAATACCTGTCGTATTTACAGTAGGAGGCTAACTCTTTTAAACGTAAGACGAAATTTGAAAAACTCTCATCATTTCCTCTCACACATTTTTCAAAGTCTAGTCTCGCTGCAAAGATTGTTTTACTAGGTTTATAAACACACCGAAATGTATCAAGCAGTTCAGTCATTGGTATGTCATAAATTTGCCTAGGTAAAACGAAATTAGATACCTTTTTGAGGGGTACAGGTCCAACATATGCTAGAAGAAGATCCCTTCTGGCCTCCTCAGTTTCATCACTGTCATCACCCAATCCCTTTACCTTGCACATCAATTGGAAGTGAGCTTCATAATCCTCCCAGTTCAATTTTTCATCATAGGGTTCTATTGAAAACTTTTCCATTCTCTTTCGCACCTCTTCTTTATTGTTCCAACCAATATCTTCACATCTTTGGGTTCGTTTTTTACTCATCGTCGCCAGTGAAATAAAATCAAGAACTAACTTAAACTCATTTAATCATAGAACAAAATATAACATTATTTGTTTACATTTTCATAATAAACATAAAACCAAATTATCAGCTGATTCCAATATATTACAAAATCCCCCACCCAATTATTGTTTTGGGGAAATCTGTTTCTTTATCAAATGAAATGGAAAGGTCACGTCATCGCTTGCGCTAACATTCGTCTGCTCCTGCTCCGTTTTACATCTTTGTCTGCTGTCTCTGCGCGCACTATGTTGCAACTGAGAACTGATTTCATTCACTGAGGACTGATGACGATGTAATGTGTAGTAAGCTGTGATTGGGCGATATGGGATAACTATGGTGAATTGTACAATTTTTTGATAAAGAAAAACCTAAGACAGAATATAAAAACAAAACCAAAGAGAAAGAATAACAACATCGCTATTTTAACATTCCTTTTACGAATATTTTTACTATCCTTAAGTTGGCTATGATTATACACTTTTATAATGACTTATCTAATAATTTATTGTTTTCAATACGATTTGTTTCAACTAGCATTAGCAACACCAATGCTATAGTTAATGATTATTATTGACATTCCTCTGTTGTGATAAATCAGTACTGTACTGTAAGTAGCCTACACCGGCCTATCGCGAGCAGTAGCTTACAAAACTTTCTACTGTTTTGTTTTGTTCTTTACATAATTTATGACTACGCAATACAGTGATTGGCTAGGTTTTAGGAGGATTAGAACAAGCTGTGATTTTAAACTTACAGTTTTTAACCTGTACCAAGGTCAATGCCATTGTCATGATTGCGCAATATTCAAGATCCCTCCCCTTTATTATGCCGGATAATTTAGGTTCTACTGTACAATGTAAACACTGTACTGTAAAGTATTGTAGCCCATGCTACTTTAATTGTACTGTATTTTAATGAGGTCAAGTCCCGACCTATATTGATCGACGCTGGTTCTGAACCTCGACTTAGCGAAATTCCTGCAAACCTAACCTCTATATAACGAACCTCGTTTTAACGAAATCCTTGATATAACGAATATTCAGTTCGGTCCCTTCAGATTCGTTATGCTGAGGTTGGACTGTAGTTGCACTACGCAACGCAACAAAAGACGCAGTAGTTTTGATATAAACAGTACAAGTCACAACGTGAACTTTTGAAGCGTGAACCTGTGCGCTGATAGCGAGTGGTGTGGAAGGGGAGCGGTGCGTTCCCATGTAGAGTGGGAGGGGGGGGGGGGCACGGCAGCATAGATAAAACATACTCCCTTAGTAGATTAGTCATCCTAATGGAACAGCTGAAGTCAATTTTATTGTTAGTTCTGTACGTCCAACTATAGAGGTTATGTTTTGTTTACAATTTGTTTCTTGTTATTGTAGTAATTTAAAACCTGGTTTAACCAAATAAAACGATGTAATCATAAACAATAACTGGTCTCCTAGTTATACAACCAAATAGTAAAGCACAAATCATGAAAATAACCCTAAAATAATAGAAACAAAATGTTGTCTACACTAGCGATCAGTGTGGACGTACATGAACTAGACGCAAAAAGCAAGCTTCAAAATTTACAATGGGATGAGGAGTCTACTTGTGTTGCTTAGTCTATGACGGCAGTGAGGCAGGGCGGCATGGCGCCTTGACTGGGATGGCGATCAGCTGAAATTGTAAACAAACTTTGCTGTGCTATTAGGGCAACTACAACAAACTATGCTATTAGGGCTCTCAGTGTTTTCTACTCCGTTTCAATTTATATTGATTTCTATTGTAAAATTATTGTTTGTTTATTACGTTATGCAGTTTTGAAATTACTTAATTGACGTTCCTTATGACGTTCGGCTCATTAAAAACTTTTACAAACTGTATTAAACAAATTTTCTGCAACCAGAAATTTGCCACCCCTCAACCCTGCCGCCCGGGGCAACCGCCCCCTCTGCCCCCCCTTGTTCCGGCCCTGGTCTTGAACATTATGAGGCTTAGAGATTGTAAAATAGGCCCTAACCATTCTTATAGCGCAATTTCCTTATTCTTTCTTTTTCAGATCCTTCTTGCAAACTTTTTAGCCCAGACTGAAGCTTTAGCCCTGGGAAAGTCTTCAGCAGAGGCAAGGGCAGAACTTGAAAAGTCTGGTATGCCTGAGAGTGACATTGAAAAGATTCTTCCCCATAAGGTGTTTGAAGGAAATCGGCCGAGCAATTCAATTGTATTAAAGAAAGTCACACCATTCACTTTAGGTGCACTCATTGGTAAGTTTATGTTTTCTGCTCCCAAATATAGTGATTAGGTTTTGTATATACTATGTAACTTCGGTTCTTTTTGTTCTTTGAAAAATGTCTTTATGAAATAAGTTTTGCTCTACCACAAAAACTATGAAACATTTCACTAGAGGACCCATGCTGCTCTGCAGCATTAAAATAAATATAATATCCAATAAATAATCAAATTTATGATTTTTGATTGATTAATACAGTATCTTGACTGATTTTGAGTAAAAAAATATTAAAAACATGAACAATACTGGAGCTATTGATTTTTAATCATAGAAAAACCTTATAAAAAATCATTTTTATGTTGGTTGTTCACCTTGCGTTTGCTTGAAACTCGTCTGATTTAAATAACTAATAGCTTAGATGAAATCCGGTATTTCACTGAAGGTTCATAGACCAAAATATATTGGATTATATAATTAAAACTGGTGAAATACATCTTAAATTGACGTAAGAATTTGAAAATGAATAAAATTATGTTTTTTGGTAGAGTAATACAGTAGGTTAATTAAGCCGATGCTTGATGTGAAATCTTTGAAGTTAAATCAAATTTAACTCCCATAAGAAATACATGGGGAGCAAATTTCGATTACGTATAAGCCAAGTGGGATTATGATTATAGATAAATATATGCTGATGCTTGATGGCAAATCTATACGTCTGTATTTGAGATTAAGCTTTGTAATGTGTTATAAATCTTGCAATTATTATGAAGCAAGATTGTCTTATTTTATTACAGTAAAACCCCGATTAAGTGGCAAAGCCATTTTGGATAACTTATTTTTCGGTTAATCAATGGCAGTAGCCTAATTTAAAGGTTATGTCCATTCCAAGAGATCTACAACAATAGTTTATATTGTTTTAATTTCTGTCATCCAAAAATCTACATCTGTATACAAAAGGATCAATCTCTTCAAATAATCCACGGTTAAATAAAATAATTGACGAATTCTGAACATCTTTATTGTGGTCTGTTAAGAGCCATTGATGTGCCATGAATCTAAGGTATTTCTAAGTTGATTCATACACTTTTTTAAAAGGTCTGCTAAATGAGATAGCTAATTACCATTCATTAAATTTAACAATTCCAAAATGTACTTCTTGTATCACTCAACAAAAGCTTCAACAAAGGACACCATTTTTAGGACACAAGTTCAATGATAAAATTATTAACATGCTTTGATCTACATCAAGATGTTAACAATTGATTTCATGCTTATTTCAGTACTTTACGAACACAAAATCTTCACTCAGGGAGTGATCTGGGACATCAACTCATTTGACCAATGGGGGTAAGTGTAGTATAAAACTTATAAAAGCACATGACGTTTTACCTCTGTTGTGTGTATTAATTGGTGATTTAGTTTCATTTTAAAATACTTAAAAACCGCAACCTCTGTTGGTAAAATATTTAATTAGAATTTTGTACAAAAACATTTGTGTGTAGTTTATTTTTGATTTTAAATACAGGGTGAGAAAAAAGTTGAGGGACGTATTTAAAAATAATCAAGATAGAGCTACAAAACTTGGTAAAAAGTTACTGGGCATTACAATCATTTTAAAACATTATATAGTGACACGCTAGGAGTCAGAAGAAAATCTTAAGTAAGCATATGTTGATATGTACATTAAATCAAAAGCCTTTTCTAATAGAATGCAATGCTGCCAATTTTAACTCAATTGGTCAACCAAGTCAAAAATGGCGTCCGTTAAAAGATTTATTGAATCTGCCATTTTGAATCTTTGAACGGCTGCCTTTTTTACTCAGTTGTTCTTTTGAGCTCAAATTTGCAGCATTGTAATCTACTTATAATGACCTTTAATTTGATGTAAAATATCGACCTATGCTTACGTACATAATGATTTTCTTCCGACTTCTAGTGGGCGCCTCGAGGAGGTAGTGCATAATAGCATTGTAAATTCAATGAATCTTTGAACAGGTGCCATTTTTGACTCGGTTGTCCATTTGAGTTCAAATTTGTGGCATTGTATTCTACTAGAATATAAATGGCATTTAATTTCTTGTACGTATTATTTAATTTGTATCTATGCTTACATTTAAGATTTTCTTCTGACTCTTAGCAGGCCATTCTCCTGAGGGGGATAGCTTATCACTGAATAATGTGTTAAAATGATTTTAATGCCCAGTAAGTAAATATTAAGTTTTGTAGTTCAATCTTAATTTTTTTTGAAATTTTTTTTATAATATGCAAGCTTTCGTATTCTTAAAACATACACAAATACCCTCGCCGCAGCAAACCTGCAGACTAAGCGAATTTCTTTGTACCTGGCTGGATTTCTATTAAAATATTCCCGGAAAATTGTCAGATTTATTTCCTATTTAAATAACATTAATTTTATTGAGTACCTAGGTTTGCTGCTACAGCTACAGGGAAGGTATTGAGATGTGTTTTTATGGAAATGTTGATAGCTTAGTTTGACATAAACAAAATCGCTAACATTGATCAAAATATATCGATAAACAAGCAAACTACAACAGTTTATTTATTCTCCATAAGAATAATATGTGACTTTTTAGTTTAAAGTTTTTTTAATTATCTCCGCAACCGTTAGGCATACAACAACGCTTCAGTAGGTATAAAGTTATCATCCTAACAGACACATATATTAATATAAATTTGAACGGAGGGTGTTTTTGGCCTCTGGGGATCTCAAAACAAAAAAGTAAATCGGTCCCGGGTCTAGGTATTACCATGAGACCTACGGTAATAGCTTATTCGCCTATTCCCTATATGGGGAAAAACCGCTGTAACAACACTACTTGCCAAATTGCCACTTCAAAGGGTGCGGCCTAGAGTTAAAGGTGGCCGTGACCATGAGGGAGATTGGTTTTGATGTGGATTGGTTTTGTAGTGAGGAATGTATAAGGTATTTTTCAATTTTTATTTATTTTTAACAACGCCATTCTAAAATATAATTTATATTATTTATAACAAATAAAAATATATTCTAGAGGTTACCTTATTGTTACCACTGTAATCCTCTGTCGTCTGGATGGAGAGCGGTTTTGACACTCGAGGTGTCATTGTCAAGCCTTAACACATTCGCTAAGGCCCATCAATGGCAGGTATAGTCCCGGTGCGGCGCAGTGTCGAACGAACCCAATTACCGGGAGATTGGCTTTCAAATATTATGGTCTGACGAATAGCAAATAATGTACGGTGATGTGATGCGATTAGAAGAGAGTCGACGTAGTTCCCTTAAACACCCACAGATATCAATACTGCTTGGTAGCCTGTCCCATTGTATTGCCAATTGGAGGGAGAAAGACGGAACCACAAGTTGATTTCCATGCTTGCCAGATGGGGATTTTACGAGGAAATTTACTACCAACCTACACCACAATTATAGACTGGTATTAGATACACAATACTAACTCGTACCAACCGTCTTTGACGAGAGCTTGAGCCACATTGACTGGGCAAAAAATACATTTCGCGCTGTGTCCCTGATGGCGCAGCCGCCTTTCACCACGGCACGCCATGAGTCACCAGGGACCTAGCCGCAGTGAATGTGTTAAGTAGTGTTGTCGCTCCTAGGAGGTCATCATAAAGTATTTAAAACATTAAATAATAATAATTGAGGTTATGTTATTATTTATGATAAGGAATTTGAATAATGTTCAGTCGGTCAGTAATTCGTTATTAGATTATTCCTGTGTGCAAAATTTGAACACTATTAGTGCAACGGTTCTTGAGTTTTTATGTTCCTAACACAGTGACACACTCACAAACGGACAACTAATCTCTGACTTCGCTAAACACGATACATTGATTCATTCACTTGGTTCACTCATCTATAACTCGGTCAACATAGGGTGAACAGTGCTGTTCAGTTTGAGAAAATGTTCTCTTAATTAGAAAATGTTCTCATTTTCTTAGATAATGTATGTACTACATTTTTACCATCATAACATTAAACTTGTTAAAAAAAACTATGACTTGCTTTTGTTGATAAATTAAAGCTTATATTGCAGACTGACGGTTTGGATTCTAGCTAGCGCTTTGGCCATCATCTAGGCTATATCTGACTTACAATTCCAGCCCTCAATGTCTGCAAGTAGCGCTAAGTCCAGATAGCAGAAGAAATATTCGGTGTAAACCTATTTTTCTGTTTATGTGTATTATGTGTATATTAAACAGTTCGCCATGATTGTAAACAATACCAGCATATTTGTTTTGTTGAAATTACAAAAAATGCTTTACAAGTTTGCCAGGAAAGGGACTGTCAGGTTATTGGGTGCTAAGTTTGTAGAACTTTACTATATTTTTATATTGTCTGCTTGAGAATCATATACTGTTCTGTCATTGATAATTTGGTGGCTACCAGTACCTATGTTTGAAAATGTTACCATCACTGTAAACAATCTTAAACAATACTTGTATGGCAAGTTTTTACCTGTGCTGCCTACAATTAATTGTTTTATCTTCCAGGGTGGAGCTGGGAAAACAGTTAGCCAAAGCCATCGAGCCCGAGCTACAAAACAAAGATACTGTCAATTCTCACGACCCTTCCACTAACGGCCTCATCAACTTCATCAAACAAAACTGGTAAAACAGAGCTGCTAATGGAAAATATCACTGCCCTCTCTAACTTAAAATGTGGAGAATAGGTTTTATTAAATTTGTCTTTGGTGTTTGATTAACGGTATTTGAACCAAAATTTGTAATTGTTTCAACGGTGTTTCACGGTGCTTTACTTCGGTGGGTTCCTGGAAATTGTATACATTCCTTCTGAGCTTTTCTTGAAATGTTCTATATTTAGTATTATGGCATTGGATTTTCTTGAATTTTATATTTTTTATACATTCAATACTATAATCTCATCTAATCTTCGTCTGTTTACTAGAAGTTGGTTCAAAACTTGAAATTTTTATTGGTAACGATGTAATGTTATGCAACATTATCCAGGTAAAATATTAAAGTTATTTTATTTTTGGATTAACAATAATTAAATGCCTTATGATTTTTGTTTTATAGGGAATCTGGAAACAAAAGACGATTTCTTGAAAGATGGGAATGGCTTATTTACAGTCCATTGAAAACTTTCTTAAGAATTATGCATGACTGGAGTATGCAAATAATATGTTTACTACCGTTGGTAGCCTAATTAATAATGCTGTAAAATCATAGTACATTACAGCTTTGAAACGAGATTCTTATCACTGGTTGATTATTTGTAGGCCAACTGTTTTTTTTTTGTTTTTTTTTTATATAAAATACTGATACATTAGTGTTTGTAAATTTAAATTTTAGGTATTTCTGAGCCTATTAATATGGTAGATAAACTGTCAAACTAAGTCATTTGGCCCAATAACATGGTCTTCTGTTATGTAGTAAACAGGTGTTTAGATGGTGTTGTACTTTAGGTGTTTTGTAGATTATTTTTGTATAAATATTTTATTTTCGTTAAATTTGCTAGTTGATGATTATTTGCCAGTGATGAAATAATGTACATGACATATTTATTTAGAAAAAAAAATATATATACATGTTGATCACATACCTTGTGTTTACATACCTTGTTCCCTTTATCAGTAAATACTAGGTGTTGGACGGGAATCAAGTAGTGGATTAAAAATGAATATAACTCAGAACAGCTAAGCTTCTCTAAAATAATCTATTTTTTAATCAACAGAAAGGTTATGTTTTTAGGGAAAAAAATTTAGCTTGGATTAAATAAATGGTTGTTTTGTAACTACCATCTAGGCCTACTTCTGAAGAAGCCCCTAAGAGGCAAAATATTAAGTATATTATGTGTGTGATTTTATGTGTTCTTTGACTCGTCTGCAACCTTTCATCAGGTGAGTTAGCTGTGTCCTCTCCATCCTATATTTATTTAATCAACAGAAAGTATATTATGTTATTGTCCATTATATTATTGAAGTGATACGGTAAAATTTTTGGTAATTGTTTAAGGCCATTAACCAATTAAAAATAAAGGAAAATAATGGTAACACCCCCACCGCAGCAAACCTGCAGACTAAGAGAATTTCAACTTGTCTGATTACATTTACTTAATTTTCCAGACATATTTAACTCTTGAAACTACAGTTAATAATTAATGCATGAAAAATTGCCCCGCATCAAGAATGATTCTGATTGATCTGAACAAAATGGCAAAGAAACAAAATAAGAACAAAACTAGCAAACATCGAAACATCATGTTCTTGCATGATCATGATAAAAAAATATTAGCAATTTTTAAACCAGACATCAATATGAGTGAAAAGTTAGGTTATAATGAAATTCACCATTATTTTGATGGCTAACCTCTTAGTGGCTTGATGTGGAAAGCAAAAAGGGAGCTCTTGTCAGGATGCAACATCTTCAGTTTGGCTGATTTAAGTGATTATGGTCAAAAATATCGAAGTTCAGTTTTTTATTGATTGTTATACAGTACCTCATTCAACGTGCAACAGGCCAGTATCGATTAAAATGTTGATTTGAAGTTGTAAAAGGTCGAAATAAATAATTTTGTTAGCCTCTCCAGGGCCTGAGAAAAGCTCTTGTCGGTCAATGTTCGTTGACCATAATGAGCGAACCACAAGAGGTCACATTTTTAACATTCACTTTGTAAACAGATTTTAATCCAAAAAATGAATTCTGCATTCTGGAGGAAATTTAGAGAACTACAACGAAGTTAAGTTTAAGGAGAACAAAATATCAGAACCAATTTTACTGTCCCGACAAGAGGTACCTTTTTTACATTAACCAATGCAAAGTTCAGCCTTAGTTTACCAGTTCCCCGTAAAATTGTGTTTGCTGCCGCTCGAGTTATGTATTACACTCCAGTCCCTTCAGTGTGCCTTCAGCTTCAGCTGCTGGGGTGGAATTTTGAGGTGGTAGTGCGCAGAACCTTTCAACAGTCCCCTGCACCGATGTCACCGAAAGTGTGAGCGGCCTGGTACACCAACGTTTTGAATATTTGCAATTTTCGGTCTGGTACACAGACGTCACCATATGCGTTATGGCAAATGTATTTCCCCCGAACGTCAAAATACAGTGTACATTGTAATACATTACTATCATTGATTACGGTTTAGAAAACTGTTTTTCATTGTTTGACATTAATATACTGTACTACTAATTTTAGGAACATTAAATAATATACGGTCTTATAGGAGTGAAATTTTAAAAACGTACGTTTTCATGTCCCTGGCCTATTACTTTGTATATACTGGATTTGTACTTTATTATTCTGTGTTTTAATATTTTTTGGGACGGGGGCAACATGTTACACACATTTATTTGGTTTTAAATAGGTTCTAGGTATTTTTTTCGTATTTTTAAAGTCTCGAAATTCACGACCATGACGTGTCCCTAGGGTACATTTTCCAACTTTCACGCTGTTTTTAGACTAATTATTCATGCCGAAATATATAAAGCCATATTTTTATGTCATCAATGGTTATTAAACTTACAAAAAAGGAGCATATTATAATTTTATTGTCATTACAAACTGACTACCATGACAAAATAAGTCTGTCCCTCGATTTGGCATCACGACCATTTGGGAAAAAAATTCAACTTTGGAGCACGACAGTGGCAAGCCTGGCGTCGATGGAGTTAGTTGGTTTTAGAGACTAGTTCGGGGTGTACGTCAGGATTGTAGTGCCGGTTGTTTCGAGTTGAAAGGAGGAATTACAAGATTAATAAAGGAAAGGTTGTGTTTTTTGTAATTTTGGTGTGTCCATGACCGTACGTAGTCATTCGATGAAGTAGACATGGTGTTAATTTTTGTTTATAAGATATTTTAATTGCTAGATTAACCTATAAGTCCACTTTGTATCCTCGAACATGAGGCGCAGGGCTACCGCCAGAACAGAGCCAAATAACACGTAATTTCACGACCAAAGTTTCACGACCATCGCGGGTTTTTCCACGACCAATCCAGCCTTATGGATTATAGTGTGTTTGGTCGTGACAATAACTTAAATATAATTGTAAATTGAACAGTTTAGTTCAATTGAAACACGTATTTTTATTATAACTAACAGGATAATTGAAGGATTGTTTAGAAAGATTTAGATTATCCCAGACAATTCACGACCGTACCGCTTGTCCCTGACCATCACGTTTATGATTTCTATCATAAAAATTTCAAAAATTAAAATATCGTCATATTTCAATGTTTTATACACAAAAGAAGCACACCTCTATACAAAGATAACGATTTTTTTGGTCTCAGGTAAGTTTTTTCGGAGTTATACAAACTTAAAAAAATGTTATTGGCTTTTTTTCAATTTTTTGAGTTTTTTATTTTTTTCTAGAAAGACCAAATATACCAAAAGCTCAGTGACCTTTTTATTGTATAATGGTCATAAAAGTAAATTAGTTTATAGCAAAACATAGTTACAAAAATAATATTAACTATTTTTAATATTCATTTAAACGTCCGTTATGGTCGTGACAGGATTTTGTGTTTTTCCACTAAAGACGCTCTTTTAAAAAGAAACTACCAAAGATATTGCGTTACCATGGACATTTTATGAAACTTAAAATGTTAATGAAATAAAAAAATAATAAAAGTTTTGAAAAGGGGGGAAAAAAATTTGCAAAGTGCTTTTCTTGAAAACGTACGTTTTTTAATTTTCACTCACAGACTGACGTCACCATAATAGGGATTTTGCATGCTAACTAACTAAATACAACCATTTTCCCCTATTTTGAAATCAGTTTTTTTTATTAAAGAAACAAGCTAATATATTTTTTATTTCCAAGATTTAGTTTTGATTAACTCTTTATAATTACAAAAATTTTATAGATATTGAGTTTTATATTTAGGTTAAAAATTGCTAAATTATTTTCTGAGTTAAGTTTTGGAAAAAAGATGCAATGCAATAAATTTGTGAAATAACCTGTTTTCGTTACTCGACGTTCTGTACGCACGGGCACCTCTTTTGCCCATGCGCAGAAAGCTCTTGCTCTTCGTTACCTCGAGTACTTTTCGAGGTGACTGTTACTTCTGAATGGTATTAGCTTCTCCCAGCTTTCCGCTGTAACTATTATTCATTCATTGAATTGAGATATGGTTACAGTAGTTAGCAGCTTTACCAATTTGAAGTATGTATTTGGATGATTTAAATAATAAATTCAACTTGGACATTGTAACCTACGAAAAGGGAAAAATTAAAATAGCAAAATTGATTTCTGAATAATGTAGATGTTAGAGAGTATTTTTACACCAAAATGTTTGTTTTCTTGAAGATTATTTTAATCATTAATTGATTACTGATAATTAATTCGAAGGCCTACTATTATAAATGGATAAGTTATTTGACTTATTTAGGCAATAACTTAGACCTAAACTCAAATGAAAAATTGAAAAGCCCAACTAACTCAAGGATGGGCCCACTCCACACCTCACTCAAACAAACCTAGACCTACCAAAACTGTAATCTAACAAATTCACACACAGCTCAATCTAACCTAGGGCCTTATTCACAATATTTTTTTAGGAACGTGACAAATAGGTTAGGCTCCTCAATGAGTTCTCCTAATGGCCTATCCACTAGGGCTCCATGAACAAACTTTTTAAATTTCGGTAGTTCCAATTTACGCACTCGAACTGGCAGAGTATTGAAAACCTTTATTGCAGAGCGGGAAACATTTTAGGATACGACTCAAAGCGTGGCATCCAGGTCTTGTGCTCTTCTTGTGTTGTAGCTGTGCTGGCTGATGTTCCCTTTTAAAATATTCTCCTTCACGTTCTTTTAGGAGGATGAGTATATGTCATAAACGTATTGACTGTAGATGGTAAGTATCTGCTGATCTTTGAAAATAGGCCGGCAATGATCAGTATAATCCGAGTTCAGCATGTTATAATTCTGAGTGCATTTTTTGGAGCAGCAGTACATCGTATGGGCTGAAGGAGCGTGTCCCGACAATACCAGTCCATACGTTATGTGGCTGTGGAAGAGAGCATGATACACAATCTTTAGGTAAGGCTGCGTTATGATTGACCTAAGTTTTCTTAATAGGTACAAGACTCTGGAGAGCTTAACGCAGACTTTTCAATATGGTAACTCCAGCTGCACTTAGGAGCCAATCCAAAAACTAAGCAGCTTTACAGGTTCATCTTCCTCCTTTCTAGTTTTGAGTGTGCATATCAGCGATTGCGTCTTGTCCTCATTTATCTTCAATTTGTTAGAGATAAACCATTCCTTGGCCCTTATCAGCAGTTGTTCGGACTCCGCTTTGAGTTCTGGCAGATCTCGCCCTCGAGATAGTAGAGTGGTATCATCTGCAAACAGTAGTGTGTGACCGTTTAGCGATAAGTCATTGATCATCACTGTGAAAAGTAATGGGCCAAGGACCGATCCTTGTAGCACTCCGTGTAGCAGTACACCAACTCAGAGGAGGCCCCACTATAAGTAATACAATTTGCTTCCGGGTTTCAAGGTAGCCCACCAGTGTTTTCAGTACCATATCCCACTGATTCCATACTTGCTTATATTAGCTTAGCAACCAGAATGTCATGCGATACCACATCATCGGCAATTAAACTCTCTGCCATCTGAACAAAATAGTTGTTCAGTTCATCAGGCGATGCCTGTATCTTAGGCCCTGGGCTTGGCTTACGGCGTTCATTTACTATTTCCCAGGCTGCTTTGCACGTGTTATGGGACTTTCTGATTTGTTCAACATTTATATTTTATCTATGACAATACTTAGTTTTTTGGCTTCTTTTACACTAGCACTGTAATCTCTTTTTGCCCTACAGTATAGGGAGAAAAATTGTCTTTCCTATCCATATCTATGGCAGCTTTGTAGTGATCATGAAGCAGGAGCGTCGTAAAGGGATCGCATTAGCAAGTTCCGGAGAGTACCATTCCTTAATAATAGACCTGCCTTTTTTAGGGATATTAAAATGTACTGTTAAATTTACAGATATAGATTTTCAATTCATACATTGTTTTGGTTTTCAATTCTGTATGTTTTATTTTAAATATTTTAATAAATTTATGTTCATAAATTTAAATCAATAAAGTGCGAATTAATGAGCTGATGTCACCTGTCTGCCATGTTATCTTATGGGACTTCTGTCACTAAACAACACCACTTGCGACGTTGCCAATTCTACCAGGGCGCGGCCTGTAGTTAAAGGCGGCCGTGGATCTCACACTATGATTGTGGAGTAGAATGAAAATTGATTTACATCAGAAAAGAAAGATTGAGTCGAGTCGTCGTCGTCGAGTGAGTGAGTACTGAGTAGTGAAGTGAGTGAGATGTGATGATAGGATAGGTGTGATCGTCCGTGATGTGATGTGATGATGGCGAAGACGAAAAACGAGATAGTGAGACAGTGCCGTACCTCATTTACTAAACATTCATAAAGTATTTTACACAAACGGCGTGTATATTTTAAGTTAAACACCCAAAGAATGTAGTGTGAAATTTTTTTTACGATATGTTTTAATAGCTACTTAGTAGCCGGTTTACTAACATAATGTCTTCCCTTCTATTTATTGTGTTCAAGTTGTGTTTAGGTCTAGCATTTTATCCTCAATCAGCAGTGGAAGGTAGGCCTTAGTTTACATAATGTTAACTTGGAATCACTTTAGATTTTATTGCAAGAGAATGACACCTTGTAGGGCCTACTCACTAGATTAACAACAGTTCTACCACCAACATGCCACTAACCTTTAGTAGCCTAAATAAATGTAACTTAACACTCAAGTAGGCCTAGCCTAGGCCTACTTGGTGCACCCACACCTAAGTTGTTAGTAATGAGAATAGCTCATTTTCTTACACAACGTTGAAGTTGGAATGAGGGTAAACTGCTGACCCGCAGGCCTATTAATTACACCCATCTGCAATGGTAAGCTTCTTTAGGACGAATCCAACTTAACCCTCCGAGTGTTATTTGTCGACACATAACACACATTGTGTAGTGTTTTGTGTTGATGCTCTATGACTGACAAAACCGGATTGAACTGGATCGAGTTAGGTATCGTTTTATTTGTCAGATTCTAAGCTTTCTCCGGAGGTCTGTCTCTAAGCGGTTTTTTTTCTCGAGCCGATCATAATTGTAGCAGACAGCTGACGTGCGTATTTGTAAACAGCTTGGTTAACCTCGCACCGATGACTGATGTGTTTTATTACGTTTATCATTGTTTTAGTGTTAAAAATCAAAAGTAGTGATATACGTGGTGCATTATGAGAAGATTCAAGTGATTTTGAAGGGCTGGTTGATGATCCTGAAGAAGTAGGCTAGGTAGTGATATTGATGTAAATTATCAGCCAGATTCCTAGCTATGGTTAGGCTAGATGCATTCTTAGCTAAACGCTAAGTATGTACTGAAATCTGTTTTTTGCCCATAACTTATTTATTTGCAAATCTACTTCCTTATATTATTATATATTTGTAATCCTCATAAAATTTAGAACAAAGTGGCTATTTTCAAATATTTATAGGCCTATAATTTATACAATTTCATTGAGCGTGAACTTAATTTTTTTTGAAAATTTTTCAAAATATATTTTTTTTACCTAAAAATTTTTTTTGAAACAAATGTTCCTTATGTTTTATGTATAATATTGAAGCCCATGATTTTCCAAACAAAATGGTATATAGAACAATATAATTAACATTGTTTTCAAGCTTCTCAGATCCGTTTTAATAAAACCTTGCAAATGCACAAAAAATAGGCAGACATTAAGGCCAAAACTAGGGACACTCGGAGGGTTAAGTTACCCACACCTCAATTAATGAATCTTGATTGAGAAAGGTCTAACCCAAAATTGCTTTACTTATAGGGTACCTAAGTTACTTTTAAAAAAAGGGTTAAGGTTCCAGCCTAGGCCTAGCCTATATGCCCAGAAGTTAGGCTATTATTCCTACCTACACATTTAATCAATTAATTTTTAGGCCTACTCCACTTCTTAGCCTAGGTAAATATTCACTTTCGCCAACTTGCCTAAAACTTTCTATAAGACGTGTTTAAACTGTTCCTAACTTAGACATCAACACTACAACTTTCCTAAATGACTGTTTAGTCGCAGAGGCTTATGTAGACACCACGCCTACTGTACATTACTAGACACCACGCCTGAACGTGACAGGGCAGTTTCCTATACTATAGGCTACACCTCACCAAGATTACTAGACACCATGGGTAGACTTCCGTACCTGTTGTCAAAAACAACCGAATGAAAATATCGATCGATATAGGTACCGATTGTTTCATTCGATATATCGTTTGGTTAGTTAGGTTCCAAACGATAGCCTATAGGCTATAGAATGAAATAGGCTAGAATCAATATTGTATAATTTTTTATTCGGTTGTTTTTGACAACAGATACGGAAGTGTACCCGACACCATTACCATTACTAGACACCATTACCTAGATTAACCTAACCGTTGGCCTAATCTGGGGGTGGTGTCTAGTAATCTTGGTTAGGTGTCTAGTATAGTAAACTGTCCTGTCACGATGTTTAAGCGAGTTTTTCAGGGTTGGTATATGGTAATATAGGTGTGGTGTCTACAGTAAGTCTCCGCGACCAAAAAGTCATTTGAGAAAGTGGACCATCTTCAAATGATCGTTTGATCTACCATTTTTATTGCCGATCGTTTGATCCAAAATCGTTTGGTCAACCAGTTAAAAAGCCGTTCGTTCGATCCGGACAAAATCGTTTGATCCGCTAGTTTAAAAGCCGTTTGTTCGATCCAAAATCGTTTGATCCACCAGTTATAAAGCTGACCGCTTGGTCCAAAAGTACAGTCATAACCAGAAGTACAATTTTACATTGTGGTGTAAACTTATGAAATAGACTGTATGTTTCACTTTGGATCATTCGATTGGGTCGTTTGATCCAAAACTATACAATCGTGTGAGTTTGTTTGACCCAACAGTATGAACTATTGTGTCTCTCAGATTGAAGGCGTTAAATTATTCGCCATCGTCAACCGCGTGCCTTCCTATTTGTTTTTTTATGTGGTGTTTTTAAATATTAATATGTTTGAATTTATATATACATACCCTATATATGTAATGTGCTTGTGTTCTGTTTACTTTTTATCTTCAGTCAATGGTAAAACAATGTGTTTTAATTCCCTAGATTTGTGGATAAACCTTGACTCATCAGTTTGCTTTTAATTTGAAACAGATGGTTTAAATAATTAATTTAATTTATCTAAATACAAGTTCAATGTTTGTTTGTCATGGTACTTATTTGTGACAATCATCTGCAATCCTAAAATGCTATGGGAAGGGAAGAAAACAAGTCCGCGACGTAGGAAGTGGTGAAGGAAGTGCTAAAGGCGAGCTATCCAGAGTTTGGGATCTGTTTATGACGATTAGATTTAGGTATTTGCAATCATAAAATGCTACGGGAAGGGAGGGAAACGAGTCTGTGACGTAGGAAGTGATAAATGAAGTAGTAAAGGCGAGCAGGCCGGAGTGTGGGAACTGTTAATGACAATTAGATTAAGGTATCTGCAATCTTAAAATGCAAAGGGAAGGAAGGGAAACAGGTCCGCGCCATAGAAAGTGGTGAAGCAAGTAGTAAGGCGAGTAGACCGGAGTGTGGGAACTGTTTATGACGATTAGATTAAGGTATCTGCAATCCTAAAATAATATGGGAAGGGAGGGAAACAGGTCCGCGACATAGGAAGTGGTGGAGGAAGTAGTAAAGGTGAGCAGTCTTGAGTGTCGGAACTGTTTATGACGATTAGATTGAGGTATCTGCAATTCTAAAATGCTATAGGAAGGGAAGAAAACAGGTCCGAGGCGTAGGAAGTGGTACCGTAAAGGAAGTAGTAAAGGTGAGCAGTCTTGAGTGTGGGAACTGTTTATGACAATTAGATTAAGGTATCTCTGCAATCTTAAAATGTTATGGGAAGGGAGGGAAAAAGGTCCGTGCAACGTAGGAAGAGGTGAAGGTAGTGATGTGGGCCGGGTAAATACCCAGTGGGTAGGTAAATATAAATTGGGTATTTACCCGGGAATTTACCCCAGGCCCGGGTAAATACCCAAAAACTGGGTATTTATAATTTTTATTAAAGTTAGAGAAGATTAAGATGTTTTTTTGCAATTATCACCCTGTAAGGATAGTAAAATGATGATAAAATGTGTTAAACAAAATTTCATATGGTCACTACTAGCATTTTACTTCTGGGTACAATCGCCATAAATACCCAGGTCTGAGCATAAAGCATAATCGGCATTTAAATACCCTGGCCGCATGGTTGCACTGGTCCTGACTACTTATGATTTTTTAATTTCTATGATGGATAGATGAATTTATTTTATTGAAAGTGAAGAAAAATAATTTGCAAAGTAATAGCCTAATTATTATTTATAAATACATGAAAATTTAACCTAGTAGTGGCCTAGGCGTGTAAACAACTTAAGAAAATAATTAAAATTCAATCTGTAGGATTGCAGGATTTAATAATATTTTTGTTCTAGATCTTTTGTTGGAATCAATGGTATCAAAATAAAAAAAAAAACTAATTTCATAAACTTGTGATACAAAACATTTAAATCTATAGCACAAACAATCTTTCAAAACTCTTAAGTTAGACCAAAAAACAGGAGATACATTTTTTTAGTAGATTTATCCAAATATATTATTTTTTCCAACTAAGCGGTAACACAGAAAAGTTTAATTACTTCATTCTGCCTTAGGTCTGTCTAGCCTTCCAAGCCATTTATACGATAAAATGTTTTAACTATCATAATTTTATAACAGTAGAAGTAGGTTTAGGTTCACTATTTCTCTGATGAGGTGTTGTCTTGATAAAAAACGAAACCCCATTCTTATTTAAAAACTTTATGTTTTATTTTAAAAAAAGTGCTAAATCATTAAATAATAGGTACTAGCAAAGCTTCAAGTTACTGTAAAAGGTGTTATAGACCATCCTAATTTTTCATGCAATGATAACAATAACATATTTAGGGGTGAATTTATATTAATTTCAATCGATTTCATAAATACCCAAAATACCCGGGTATTTATGGATTTTGGGTATTTACCCGGGTAAATACCCAGGGTATTTACCCTGAGTTTTAAATACCCGGGTATTTTACATCACTAGGTGAAGGAAGTAAAAAAGTGTTCTCAGTTTCTAGTGTGAAGGTTATGTTACGGTGGACGGCGTTCAAATAGTTGGCTAGTAAGTTGATCTGCCTCTGGTTTCCATTGAACAACACTAATGTATCGTCAACATAACGGCTGTAATGTATGATTTTTCCTCTATGTCGGTTCAAATCTGACCATAAACATTTGTTCTCTATGTGGTTCATAAACAATTCTGATAAAATACTCGACAGAGGGCAGCCCATGGTTAGTCCTTCGTTCTGTTTGTAAAATTGACCATTGAATGTGAAGTAATTTTGATTTAAAATGCATTCTGTTAATTTGATTAGTTCCCTTTTAGCAACTGTCGACAAAGAAGAACTTTTATTTAAGTTAGTTTCTAGGATGTGGATTGTTTCTCTAACAGGCACGTTGGTGTATAAATTAACGACATCGAATGATGCAAGCATGTATGACCCTTTTAATTCAATGTTTGTTAATTTGTTAACTAGGACGTCTACAGTGTTTTTTATGCTATAGTCATTTTCAAGAACTATTTCTATCCTGATTATTTTATCTAGTTTTTGCGAGATCTTGTATGCAGGGGATGACCTAAAATTGACAAGGGGCCTTATTGGTACATTAGGTTTATGAATCTTTGGTAATCCTCTTAAGACGGGGGCCTGAGGGTTTGTAACCTTAACATGTTTTATTTCATAATAATCATTTATGTTTATTATTACAACAGCATTACTTTTATCCGCTTTTGTGATCATTGAATTACCTAGGGTGAAGTGGGGTAAGAGTAACCGGGGGGCTAGTGTAACCACGGCTTATCACTCAACTAATAAGATAATTTTGGACCTAAATACTATCATATCTTGTTATTTGGACCTTCCTTTGTTATATTTAGCCTTAAGAATGCATATAAAATATGTGCAAGTAATAGTTTTAGAATGTTCAAAAAAGGCTTACATTTCCACTCCATCGGCAAGTGCCGACCTCAAACTTTGACAATTTTTCACACTCACATTTTTAATGTAAATTTGACAGTTTTTGGTTTACAAACTAATTTTTGCATGTAGAATCTGCATATAATTTCAGATCTGTGCTATTTCCTATTGTTTAGATTTTACAAGCGTGGTTACACTTACCCCTGAAATTTCGCAGTCGGGGCAAGTGGCTTTTTGGATTCGGGGCAAGTGTAACCAGGGTGTAACTCATATAATATTCAGTATAAAGAAAAAAAAACTTTGTTGTAAATATAAAATTAGGAATTTAGAAGATGGTAACATTTTACACATATTGTTACTGAGTTAAGTTGGTTTGAAGAAAAACATAATTGTTTGTGAGTGAACTGCTTAAGGGATTATATAACTTTTACGTTAAACTTACCCCGTTTTGTAATTTAGGATTTTCTTGCCCAATTGTAAATAAAAAAACAATATTACTGTGAGATTTATTCTACGTACATGTTAAACAACATTAAAAACCATGTAAGTACCAATTAATGTTGTGTTTTTTATGTTTTAACAGTAATCTTTCCGTTTTGCATGTTTTGCGTTTTTCACAAAACGCGAGAAGAGGTTCACGAAAAAGTTCGTAACTTGAGTAAAAATTAAGATATTTTAATAAGTCAAAAAGTCTTGGAATCAGCAAAAGATTTGGAATCTGGCCACTTGCCCCATGTCTATTTTTCAATGCTTTATATGTTTTTAACAGGCAGGGGTTACACTTGCCCCGAACCCTGGGGCAAGTGTAACCACAAAACGCAAAATTTTTAGTCATTTTTTTTACCAAAAAAGATTTTATTTTTTAATAACAATGCATATTGTTTTAAAGCCCATTAGTCAAAGTTTATGCATAAAAAATTTCAGAACTGTATCCTGTATAACAATATGGCAATTTGAGGTCAAAGCTGAACTATGCCAAAACGTGGTTACACTTACCCCACTTCACCCTATCTTCTTTTAATTTATTAGGAATAGATTTGATAAGACGTAAGTTTTTATTGGTCTCTTTTTTATTTCTCGCATGCATTCATTTGATCTGACATTACACAAGTTTACTTTACCATCGTGACAACACTATGAATGTGCTTCGTATATTTTTTCATGTCCAAAGTAAGTTGCATAGCAGAACTGGCAAATATTATTCATCCCACCAAGTGAATGTGTATCTGGATGGGTATCTGTTAGACCAGACCTCTCTTTTTCTACTCTTCTCATAACCATAAGATATCTTATTATTAATTGTTTCCTCCTCCCGTTTTCAATATTTCTTCTTTGAACTTGAGGTATTTTCTGTTCTTCCAACAAAACTGATTAACTGTTTAACTTGGTCTTAGCCTACTCAATATTACAAACATTAATATTTACTCCGAGTTTCTTTTATATAAACAGCTGTTTTTTGTTTTTAAATTTGATTTTAATTAACCGTATTTCTTATGGAGAAAACCCGACCTTTGAGAGGGTCTCACGCCCTTAAGAGTAGGAATTAAAAAAATTTAAAACCTTATTGCAAAACTACATATTAAAACGAATCTTTTGACACCTTTAAAGTTTAAATCGGTCCATAAATAAGGAAGGAGTTGCGTTAACAAAAAACGTATTATATATATAGATGTTTTTCATACACACGCTATTACATAAGCAGATGGTTTATTGTTTTACAGTATCTTATATTGTTTTATTGCTGTCAGTCAAAATAAGATTTTTACGCTGCTACTAGTGATTCTTCCCATTTTATCTCTTTATCTTAGCTATCTTTAATCCATCTATTAGCGTGACGTATAGGCTACGTGCGAGTGCGGTTGCTCATGATTTTTAAAATTTATTTATTAAACGGAGCGAGCGAAGCTCTTATACGTTGACTCTTATGCATTTTGTAATACGCAAACTCCTCCTAGACGGCTGAAGCAATCGTTTTCAAATTTTGCATGGTGATAAAGACCATATCGGTGAGTGCCAACATCTATATGGCGTCAAACAAATCTCTTAGGAATCCGCCCCACGGGCCCTCAAAGTTTCAATGTAATCCTTATGGTAGCAGCGGCCAAGTCCCGAACTAGAACTGTGACATGTCTAATACCACCACCCGCCATTGATGTCATCTTAATGTAGGCTAACCGACGCACTCGAGCCGTTCGTGGATTAGTAATAGAGAAAGATGACCCCTATCAAAATTTTACCGTTACAATTTGATTGAGTAAAAAAAAAAACTTTTGTAATCTGTTTGTATGGTAGGTACCTGTTGTTATCATCTCACTTTAGTAACATAGCCACCAAAAAGTCGTTTGATATTCCTTCAACCTTAATTTAAAGAATATCTTGTAGTTTGACTTGTGTTGTGTTAAAAAACCAAAATCCCTTGTGTTTCTACCAAAACAAAATCTAATTTAGGCTTAACCTGAAAAAATTGAAAATGCGGAGACAGTGTAGAAACCTTGTTTAGCCTACTGCTCATAGCTCTTTTTCAGCCCTTTTTCTCTTAACTGACACTAATATTGGTTTTAGCACTCTTGTGTCATTGTGATATTTGTGGGGCTGAGACCAATCACACATGTGAGACGGACGGTTACTGCTTCACTTCGACCTCACTCGCCAAGGAAACTGGAGTCATTCAGCATGCCTTCAGGTACGTCTATATTTGTGTGTGAATAAACGGCCTAATTGATTTTAAAGCGATCCAAAATATCCATATAAAGCTACAGTAGAGCGTCAAAAACCCGAACGTCAAAAATCCCAACTGCTCCTGAGGGTTTTAAAATATTGAATTAGAACAGTGACAACAGCTGTTTTAAAATTTCACGAGCCAAATAGTCGGCGCCCGCCGGGGAAATGAGTAAACTTGCCGAGCCAGTCAGTGTTTTGTTCATTTCCAGTGTATAAACTCTAAGTTACCTATTTTATAAAGAAACGAATTACAGTAATGTAGGTACCAAAAATACCTATGTACAAAAACCATTGTTTTTATTTCATTCACTGTATCCTAGAACTGTAGGCCTAATTATTTGTCATTTCCAGGTTATGTTTGAAAATGTGAAGAAATTGGCAATCTTAACTACATACGGTCCCAATTAGTCAGGATTTTTGACGCTCTACTGTATTTAACTTATATCCACTAAGACATTTTGTCGAGCAATGAAATAGTTATATGCAGGTTGTCCAGGCTAAATACATCAGTGAAAAAATATTTCCATCAGAGGTACAGTGCAACTGGGTTAACGTCATTTAAGAGACCCAATTTTTGACGCTATATCAGAGTGACACTATAAAAGGGTCATAAAGCTTATTATTAAATAACGTGGGAGAAATAATAATCTCTGTTTGTTTTTTTTATAAAAACATACTTTAATGGCATTATTGGTGTAAATACAACTGAATTTATAAATTACAGTAAAGTGTTGGGCTGTTTAGATTTAACGTACAAAAGTTATACACTGCCAAAATGAAGTAGCTAACGTTATGGTTTTTTTATCAAGAAATACTTTACAGTACAGTAGGCCTAGCCTACATAAAATAAAATGAATAATGAAGCATAATATGAAATGGTTAGTTAAAATACAAGCTTACAAATGATTTTTACAAGTAGATTTTCTCCGTCATTTTGTGGAGGTGCTGGGTAGTTTCAAGTGTAGTAGCAGAAGCATCCGTGAAGCGGAAGAAACGACGAAGTGTGTCAGCTGCTTAGAAAGCCTCTTGCGTAGTCGGACAGTCGCCATCTTCTTCCTCGCCTTCATCTTTGTCTTCTTCTGCGTTTTCTTATGTTTGTAAATTTTGTACCTCATTGACAATTTCTGCGTCACTAAGTATTTGGAATGTTTCAACGTTGTCGTCGACTGATGCATAACCATCAAGATCTTGCCCAAAATCAAGTTGGTTAGTCTGGAATTGCTTGATCCATTCTGAGATTGGCAACTCATCTTCTTCTTCGTCCTCAGGATCAGCAGCTTGAAAGCCCTGCTTCCCTGAAGCATTTTGAGATTGTCCTTGGCGTCGCATCCCTCCAAGCGTTGTCTGCAAAATTTATATTCGCTGGTTGTGCAGTGTCCATGCAGATTATATATTTTTTTTTAAGCTGCTTTTGAGACTTAAATTTTTGGATTACGCCTTGGTCCATCGGCTGTAAAATGCTTGACAGCTCCCCGTCCCACTTCCTTAATTCTTCTTCGAATATGGCAGAGGTCATCCATGCTTTCTTGTTTGCTGTGTAAGTTACAGGCAGCTTTTTTTACATTTTTGAAACATCTAGGTCGTGCACTTATCCCGAAAACTAAAAGTTTCCTTTTTTCTGAACCAGTCATATTCGCACAAACATAAGCGGTCACTCTTTGTTTTGACAATTTTCCACCGACACATTTTTCATTTTTAAACTGGAGGGTTTTGTCTGGCATCAATTTGTAGAGAAGTCCTGTCTCATCTCCGTTGAAAATGTCCTCATCTCTGTAGTTTTGCCGCACTACTGGCCATATTTCAGATAACCAGTCACTAGTGACTCTTGGATCGACAGATTTAGCCTCATCACAAATTTTAGCAAATTAAATTGAGTGCCTAGCTTTGAACCGGTCAATCCGTCCGTTTGAGCAAACAGAATCTACTCCAAACATCTGTCCAAACTCCGATGATTTTTCTTTCAAAAGTGGACCACTCACGGGGATGTTTGAACTGCTGCATTGTTTGAACCATTTTAGAAGAGCTGCATCAATATCACTACGATCACATCCTCTGATTCTTTTCACATTCTCCCCATCTTCTTGAAATGCCTTCAAAATTCTGTCCTTATCCTTCAAAATTAATCCAAAAGTGGAATTGTCCAACTATAACTCCTGAAATACGTCTGCTATCTTACGCCCGTCTTCACACGCTCTTATACCACACGCTTTTTCTTATATCGGCAAAACCTTTTGTTTAACACCCGCCATGATTGCCGGACACCTAATTTAAGTTTAAGAATGTCGGCACTGTTTAAAACTAAAAACAAAAACTGTCCATACGCACGAACAAAGATTTTTATTTGTTGACGCAAAACCAGACATGTAGTGACACTGACCTAGAGACAACGGTACTGTAACCACCTGCTAAGCTGTCTACGTGCGAGATGGATTCGGGACAATGGCTGTGTTGGGTGTGGGGGACAGGTTGATGCAGCGGGCAATGACCTTGTGGTGTGGTGAGGGGGGATGATGCCGCAGAACGGGACAGTGGCAGTGTTGGAAGGGGCGGGTAGATGCGATGACGACTGCACAGGGAAGTGCTCAAGGCATTATCCAAAAATAGACTGGTGCGTGACTAATGAATACGTCTGTGATGCACTACATTGCAAATATCGCCCATTTAAGCCATTTACACAAGGTTACTTTGTTGCTAAGAGCGGAATTTTGTTGACGTAATATACGAGGTTTAAATTATTTTGACGATAAATCCGAGATTTTACCAATGCTTACACTTTAAGTTTGGCGGGACTTAGGCTTGAATGACGTTATATCCGTGTTGGCGTTTTGGCCAAGGCCGTAATAATAACCAAGTTGCACTGTAGTTTCATTTTTGTGAAAGGATATACATATTACATTGTCTAAATTTCATCATTGTTAGGCCCTCATACAATAAACAGACAATCTCGAATAGTCAAAATATTAAATATTCCATTCACCAAGAAATGACAAACAGTTGTTTGGTTAGAGTAAGTAATAAGCTAATATTCATTCTTAATTAAAAAGTTATTTATCTTTTACTGTAATTAATTTATTATTGGTGGTTAGATTTAATAGGACACAAAATGATTCTTATGTATTGCTTCCTGTGATTGCAGATCAATAGTTTAAGTTAATGCACAGATTTCTTTAAAAGCAAATTTACATTATAAGCATGTGATACAAAATCAATAGTTGGAAGTGATAAAGTTTTGTGTTTCTTTTTTGTTTTTCTGTTGTCTGATGCTGTTTGTAAGTGGGATAGAATATGAATGTTAGATATGCCCTAAGGCGAGGTTGCCTGGACAAGAAACAATTTTTCCCGCCGGAGTATCACAAACTCTGCAACTATCGCGGGAAAACGTCGGACAGGGTGATGTTAGATTGCTGTCTGCACGACTATTGCAACTCTGGGGTGCGTCCTTCGCTAAGCCCCCGGCCAGGTAACGGGTGTGAGTAGTCTAACCTAACCTAATTTGAGTGTGTGTGTGTGCTCTCCTAGGTGCCTGGAACGATCGCTAATCTACCCTCCCGAGAACCCTTTCTTCTGTCATTACAGTAACGAAAATAACGACTCGTTTGTCATTCAGTGTTGCAAAGACACTGACATGTGTAACAAAGAACTGAAGCCGGCACTTCATGTTCGGAGACACCAAGGTAGGTGGTGTAGTCGTAGCTGACTAAATGTCACTAAAATGTGGTTAAGGTTATTAAATATCGCAATCAAGCTTTTATATTGTTGCGCTTGCAATGCAACTTCTCAGTCTGTCTAATTAATGTTTACTCTTTTGTAACCTTAGAGAGGTTCAATGGTTTATTACTTCAGGCTAGTAAAATCAATATAATCTACGTTTAAAGCAGATCACATTGAATATGTATCTTTATATCTACTAATTACTGCAAACACTAACTTGGCCTCTAATAACTGTTTTACTATCCAAGCTGTAAAGTGTTCTTAGCTAAACAAAGAGGAACATTCAGCTTGTTTTCCTTTGAGCTCTATTTACTCTTCCTTGTTTTGGTTAGTTAAAATAATTTTTGATAAATTAGTCATTAGGGTCATTTTCTCATATTTTTTATTAGACATATTTCATGTTCAATACACATAGGCCTACGTTTTTTAGCTTAGTACGTCAGTTTTATAGTCTCAATTTGTAGTGATACAAATTTTCTTTTAAAAGACCGTAATTTCGGAATATTCTCAATATCTATTTCAAAACTTAAAACATTTTATAAATTCAAATTCATGGTTTAGTTGTGTTATATTTAAGTTAAATAAAAAGCTGAAGTAATTTTTTTTTTACAAATTAAAACATATCCCAACTAGGAAAATAAATAGCTCAGTGGATCATTCGCCTATCTGTTTACAGAATTACATTAGAACCAACTGTAGTCCTGTACGTTTATAATAGCCTATATAGATTTTGATTTTCTAATACACTTGCCAATATTTTAGAAACTAGAAACCTTTTCCTATTCTGCTTCTTGTAGATACTAACAATTTTTGGTTTGAGATTAACAAACATCAGAAAATACCTCACGGTAAGTGCTTAATTTGAGGTTGTAAAACAAATCAAATAAGTTGCATAGATTTTTGAAAAAAGATATTGTGGCCATTTGGTAATTAAAGGTCATAAATGTGACCCGTTAACTATTAAATTATGTGTAACAATTTTTAAATGCTTATCAGAAAGACGATGTGCTTACAATGAAATACTTTAACCAATGTTTCAAAATCTATTCGGCGCATAACAAATATATATTCCTGTATAGTGTATGAGATGACTCGAGAGGAATATTTGAATAGTACAAAGACAGAGTGTTGAAATAAAAGTAAACTGTATTGTATTAAGTCAGAACAGAAAGTAAACATCATTGAATAATAAACATAACAGGTTGATATGGTGACAATTCACGTCATATGTTCATAACAGTGTATATGATGTATATATTGATGGATCTTCTATTTCCATTTTTTTATTTTGTAGATGTTAATATGTCTTACAAGTTACAAAAAACTTGAACTTAACTGAATTTCATGGTGATTACTTTAACAGGCACATTTCTGCAATATATTTTATTTCATATACTCATACTGTTTCTAATAAATAACACTTATGTGTAAATGCCAATCCATAAAATTTAATTTAGACCTATTAAATTTACTATTGTTTTAAGAATAACAAACTCTTTATTACCGGTACTAATAAAATGTTTTTTTTTACCCTAATAAAAGGGATTAAGATACAAAGAAGTATACAATGGTTTTTTATGGTAGTCAAAAACAGCAACATTACACAAACAACATTTGGTGATTTATTGTTGCTAACTTCATATTAATCATTAGTTAGGGTTTTCACGCTTTGCACACATTATTTTTTCTGTAAAAGAATTAAGCCTATGATATAGGCTACCGGTATTGCAAGTTAAGTAGAACAATTTATGGTACCAACAGTTTTTTTCAATAGCCTATTTTTTTAAATTTTGTTCAGTATAAAAGTTTTACTCACGTGTCAACTGTTATTCCGTGTTGTTTACAATGAGTGTTGCACAGAGCGAGACTGGAGCATGTCCGGAGGGTCGTACGGGACATGGGAGCTGGCCGTGATGATTGCCGGCCCCATTTGTATGCTGTGTCTGATTGTGATGCTGGGATTGAGCCTGTGGTCTCAACATCGGCAGCAGCGTGACACCTACCCATACCCGCCTGACGCTGACGGCCCGGACCAGCCGATACTGGGCGCCGTGTCTCTGCGGGACATGATAGAGATGACCACCAGCGGCTCTGGCTCAGGTAGGCTGGGTTTTGGGTGTAAAGATAGGGTGTGGTTTAAACAAAATTATTTATTTAAGGAATTTTTTTGTGATAGTAGCTTACTGGGAAAGACTTCACTCTGGCACAAACAGAAAACTACACTATACCCACAAATTTGTTACCATCACTGACCACATCTTCAACCAAGGTAGGTTTGGAATACAAGCTTATAGTCTTCAGGTTTGATGGTGGCTAGGAATTTATTAACAGCGTTGTCAATGTATAGGCTTAACAGTTAACTATACAATCTTTGTTTGAAGTTCACTGTTGGTGATGGTGAGTTAATGTTGTTCAAAGGTTTATTGCGGACACAATCAATAACCGCAACAACAAACAAACAACACAACAAACAAACAATAGCGTTGTGGTTGAAACGTTTTGTATTGTTTTTTACAATCGTGATGGAAAATGTCTGCAATAAACCTTTGAACAACATTAACTATACATATTAGTTTATGTTTTGTATCTGCACTTGTAATCGCTCCATTCATACTTGGCTTAAAATACCTACATTCGTATGGTCGCCATCAGTTATTGGTAGCCTATAATCCTTTTGTTTGGGACAAAACACAAAGCAATGTACCAGTTAACCGAGATAATCGGAATGGTTGGTGAATTTTGATGACCTCAAAACGTGTGTAAATTTTACATAAAATATTCATTGTTTGAATTGGTTGATACAATTTTAATGCACTTCCGGCTAGTCAACAATTTGGTCATCCAAACAGGGTTCGGTCCGAATTGGTTCAAATTTAGCGAGACTGTGTATTAGTATGTTTGCCTGCTTACTTGGTTGGATAATGAAATGGTTTGGGGTTTGTCTGATGTGGTGAACCATACAAATAACCCCCAATATCCCTGAATGGAGTATGTTTGAATTGAATAGCATTTGATTAATACTCTCAGGTCTACCATTGCTGGTGCAACGCAGCATTGCTCGTCAGATTCAACTGGTTGAGACCATTGGGAAGGGCAGGTTCGGGGAGGTTTGGAGAGGAAGATGGCGAGGAGAGAATGTTGCAGTGAAAATATTCTCTTCACGCGAGGAACGATCTTGGTTCCGTGAGGCTGAGATCTACCAGACAGTCATGCTGAGACATGACAACATACTCGGTTTTATTGCTGCTGACAATAAAGGTAAAATATACTATACTAGCTTAATTTTGTGTCTGTGTCATTTCACGCCATTGTCATTTTTAATGTTTTTTGTAAGGGAACTGCTCGACATGTACCTGAATGTTAAACTATTGTCAGGAAAACCTTTATTTCGTGAATATAAATTTTTGTGGTTACAATTAATTCCACACAAGAGTTTTAGAGTTCTTATTTCATCGTATCAGAATCTTTTTTTGTATAAAATAAACTTACTTTTTGAAATACTAGTAAATGTAGCCCAAATATAGCCCATTAAAAGTGATCAAATAACTAAAATGTGTATACATTTTTGTTTCATGTTAGAATGTTGTGTTAATAACCTAATTTATTATGCACCATTTTTAGTAAAAGGTTGACTTGTTGGATCATTTCAAATTCAAAAAGGATGCTTATTGTAAGTTAATCATTTGGAAAAATTCATTGTTTAAATGGCAAAAATTTCATTTTAGATAATGGGACATGGACTCAGCTGTGGCTGATAACGGATTACCACGAGAACGGTTCTTTGTTTGACTACCTGAACAGAAGCACCGTGGATGTGCCAGGCATGATACGTATGGCTCTGTCCATAGCCACTGGCCTGGCTCATCTACACATGGATATTGTGGGGACGCAGGGTGAGAAGAAATAAACTCTCTTCTTATGTGGTTTTTTAAATTATAATTTTTCTGCTCCATGTTTTAACATAAACAGTTATTTATGCTGGTTTAATTGTAAACGTTGATGTGAAAATAAATCATTGAATTGAATATGTTTGGTCAGTCATAAATTGATTTTTGACTGTTTTAATTGTTTCATTTTATTGCTTGAATCTGTTCTTTAAAGTGACAAGAAGTTCATTTCCCTGTTTGTTCAGTATAAAATTTAGGACAGTCTTTACAGTCAGTTTGGTAGATTCCTAATTTTCAAATTTGTTATAAATTATTGTTGTCGGACATTTTATACGTTGGATCAAAGTGGAAGATCGCTTAATCTGCAGGTTTGCTACAACCAGGTGATATTTTTCATATTAAAACATATGGTTTTGCAGGAAAACCAGCCATAGCACATCGAGATTTGAAGTCGAAGAATATTCTTGTCAAACTGAATGGCACTTGTGCTATTGGAGATCTTGGGTTGGCCGTTCGTCATGATGTGACGACCGATACTGTCGACATTCCTTTGAACAACAGAGTCGGAACCAAACGTTACATGGCTCCTGAGGTAAATAGCAAATAGTTCCCCGTTTATATCTGGTTGTTGCTGTTTCTCTCTTCTGTTGATTGGTATAGTATTTTAATAGTTTTTTTGCATAATGGTTGCATAATAATTACTATTTATAGATTGACTAGCAGAGTACCCGTCCTTCGTACGGGGTTGGCATATAAGTATAAAATGCTTATTGCAGTTATGGGTGAGGACATGGTTTAAGAGAGTTTGGTTCTTTTGTTCTACCACTGCCCTTGAACCATAGAAAAAAGTAAAGGTCTCATTGTGTACCACAGATTTTTGTGGCTAGTTGGTTCAAATTAGCTGTTGTCATAAATGCAAAAAAATAATAGTGCTGCACCCTGTAGGTAAACCTTAAATCCTGTTAAAGCTATTTAATATCATAGAGCTAACTTGTGCAGTTGAAACAGCTGGCAAAATTCTTTAATTCCTTTTGGATATATTTTTATCAAATTTGGCAAATTTATTTATTCTATACTAAGCTAATAGTATTTTCCTAAAATCACCCTTCGTATCCCTCCCTGTAGCTAGATACTCGTTAAACCTAATTTTATTGAATTAGATTTAGTTGAAAATAGGCTGCAGGTGTGCTGCGGCGGGGGTATTATGGAATTGCAATTGATGTAGAAAGAAGACTTTGTGGTAGTACATGATCTAAACATGATGTACATGATCTAAGTTAAGAAACTAAAAAAATCAATGCCGTCGGTCCCAATTAGTAGCGTCAGTCACTTAAAAATTTGACTGGCGCTACTGCAACCAGCACCGCTATTCGTATTCGCTAGCAGCTATACCCGTGCCTTGCAATGGGGTCAGTGGTATGCAAAAGAGTTAATGCTGGGTCTTTGAAAATGCCAAATGGTTTCACTCCCTACCATTTATTTTAGAAACAAAATTGATCTGTATTGGCCTACTTAACTTGATAATAGTAATAGGTCTAGTAGCCTACTTGTTTGTTAACTCATACTGTGAATACTTAATTAAGCTACCACAAAACCAATGATATATTTCAAGGTATAATAAAAGAACCTGTTTAATGGTTTGGACTGTAAACGAATAGCTATCACAATAGTTTCAAACCTCTGTCAATAGTGTAGTTTTCTAACATATTTTAGGGAAATGACAATCAGGCAAATGGAAATTCGCTAGTCTATAGGTTGGCTGCAGCAGGGATATTAAATTACTGTTTAAACAAAAATAAATCTAAAACATAATTCTCATACAACTCAGGATAAGGGCCTAGGTTGATACAGCAATTATTGTAGAATCTTAATTATTTCCTTTATCCATGAATTAGGCCTATTTCTTTTTCAATGAAATATTCACTGTAAAATATTACAAATATTATAACAGACTCAGTATAATAGCTGTCAATGATAATAGATTATAAAAATAAACAAATTATGTTACTGAAAGAATCCTATTACAATGAAATGACATTAACATATGGTTTAACAGCTCCATTTAAGTAATGTTAAATAATGTTTACATTCAGGATAGTGACATCATTATTTTAAATATGATCCTTACCCTCTCTGTTCAAATATTCATGCAGTATTTAAATGAATGTTTGAACCAGCTGTATGGAATTGTGAAATCAAAATTAATTTGACAGTACTGTTTGTTTACATTTTTAAACTTTGTAGGTTTGTTCTTTGTTGTCATGGATACCATCAATCAAAATTTACTTTGAAATCTCTCACCTCCGATTTTTGAAAGCCAACGGGGCATAGCCCTAGGACAATATTGATGCGGGAATAGTTCTATATGTATCCTCGGAACTGTAGCTTCATGTGTGTGCAATTTGAGCCCAATAGGTTCAGTAGTTTTTGAGATTAGCTCATACAAACACACACACACACACACACACACAGACACCACCTCTTCTTTATAATAGTATACAGATAATCTGTGTAATGGCTGACAACTGTGTGGTATAGTTTGTATTTTTCAATTAACAAGTTTAAGTCATTGTTTAGAAGTACAATATCTAGAGGTAATTTAAATAATTAGTAGGGGGAGCTGTAAGAGAATGGCAATAAGAGAATGGGATAGTAAGACAACAAGATTATAAAAAAATTAAGAGTAATAAAAAATATTTTAGTTTAGTATAATATAATACTATAATAGTAGTATATTATAGTAGTATACTAGTAGTATAATAGTTTGGTAGTTTGAAAGATATTAAATATAGATGTTTAGTCATCACCATATAAGGTAAAAAAGCTTACGTCTGATTTAGTAGTTTAAGTTTGGCAAGCCTCTCAAATCCCTACATAATTTTTACAAGTAAAGAGTTGTTTTGAAAATTAATTCACATGTTTTTCATCTGATTCAGTGATTACAAAGAATCAGCCATGTTAATTTGTTTAAAAATAATTATTAACAGTTCTCTTATTACCCCACCATTAGTGTTTATAATGGTAGGGTAAACAGAATAGGCAGATGAACTCATGTCATATGTTTTTATTTTATTTTAAATATTTGTTCTACTCAGCTGATTTTTTCTCATTAAAAGCACAGAAAACATACTACTATAACCCAGAATGCCAACCGCGTGGTAAAAAGCATTAAGTGTTTTGAGAGAGCTTTGCCTGTCAATCGTAGGCAGCGCCACCAGCGTTGCTATGCTGAGTGCATGGCAAAGTCAGCATTGTAGTTTAAATACCCTTTGAAGTGTGAGCTTTGAAGAGCAGACAAGAGACACACGTCACTACCACAAAAACTCAACTCTACTGTGAATGTTGAATGAACTGTGAGTGTTTAGTGTGAAGCCCCGCCCACCGTATGTAGCGGTCGCTGGATGACTTTCTTAACCTCCCTCTTAAATAAATCAATATTAATGTATCATTAGAATAACAATTTATTGTTGACACTATTTAATTGTACTATGTACTTAGATGAATAAAGAATATTGTCTATTGTCTAATCCTCATTTACATACCAGAGGACTTTTTTTTAAGTTTAGGTAAAAAATCTTAGTTGCTGTCACTGCAATTGTCAATTTCAGTTGTTGAGCACAGGGATACATTATCATCACCATCCTGATGTTAAATTTTGGAAACTTCAACTTCGGAATCACATGACGTTGCCTGGTTCACTGACCCGGTAGTACCGCGCTCAAGTTATTTTGTATTACTATGCGCGACCGGAAGATCAATTCTGAAATCGTTCATTGTTTTTGATAGGTTACTATATGAATGTGTACAAGCAGATTTTCGGTATTACATTTTTTTATCGTTAATTATATTTCAAATAAGTCTAGTACAAAATGATGTTTTACTTTATTTTTGGCTATATTTACAGCCAGAAGATCTTCACATACAATAATATTATTGAAATATCAATTCCTTAGTGTCTTGAAGATGACATTTTCAACTATTTGTAACGGGCCAAATGTGTAGGGGGGTAAATTAACGGTTAAACCACAAAACTTAAACCGCTAGATGTAAGCTGTTGGAGAAGCCTAGTCGCGACACTAAACTGACATCATACCTAACCTCAAATTCCAAGACCGCAATCGACGTTGGTGTCTGTTTGGTTGTTTGTTTGTTTGATGATGTTTGGACAGGCTACGGGAGAAAAAAGGTGGCTGACAGCCACCTTCTAAGTAGTTACACGGATATAGAGCTTTTTGAAGCTGTCATGCGCCTGCCAGTTTTTTTCTGTTTCTGTTACTCGTTGACCAATCAGCGAGTGATTTAACCTTTTCTCGATTTGTGACGTAGGTGAAGTGTTCACTGTGATTTGTCCCGGCTGAAATTCGAAGTGAACTCTTTTTGAAGTTCGTTTTCGTCGTTTCAAAAATACGTTTCGCAAACTCTGAAAGTATGGAAGTTGAAATCTAAAGTTTGGGGTGCATCGTGTGCGCGTAAAATCGTTTTAGGATATTATTGCTTTGTTTGGTAAGTTGTGTAATAAACTTAAACAACTTAGGTTTTCGAATACTTCTCCGTCAGTTTTGTTTCAGCAAAACTTTGCCGAAACTACAACATTTTAACCAACCAATTAGTAAAGCATTGTAGCTGGTGACTTACTGTTTCGATTACGCCTTGAAATTTATTTGAGGACTTTCTTTTAAGAAGGTAAATATTTTAAAGTTCCCTTAACGTCCCGAAGTTTGCCCCAGCAGACAGGTTTCTGCTTGATTAATATTGCAGAAGTTTGCTTAATTTGCCCACGTGAGTAGGTTGAAGTTTTAGTTTTTGTTTTTGTTTTTAGCTCAGGGAGCAGTTTTATTTTTTCGTTTTTATTTTTTTTGTAATTCAGACTGTGGGAATTAGGCTCAGCTAGGCCTATCTTAAGCTAACCTTTGTCTGTTTCGGGTTAACTCTTGTACCTTAACTCCGTAGGTAAGCGTGGTAACTACTTAGTTTACTAGTTGTCTAGTTAAGAAGCTAGTAGATTGTTAAGTAGTTATTGCCCACAGAGTCAAGTCAATATCATCGATTCCCCACAAACTCCCCTGACTAGAGTGGTGATTATAACCGTGGTGTCTGGTAACCCGCTACGTTCGTCGCGAGCTCCGATAACCGAGGCTATCAAATTTGAGGCTATCCTAATCACTATTGACTCCTGTGAAAATCCCTGCAACCCGACTCGTGCGATTCCTGGGACTTCGTTTATCCTACAGGTGGCGTAATTCCCCATGTTCGTCTTCAGGAAAATTACGTCACATATTACATATTAGAAATTAAAAAATTTCTGTAAAAATATGAGTTTTTCATTTTTTGTTCAAACTCTAGGCCACATGCGCAGCCGGAAGACAACGACCGATATATTTATTTTTTTTTACCCTGTTTCAGTCTTAATATTTAGCAACTTTTAAAATATAATACAACTCAAAAAAAATTATTGATTTTTTCAGCCCACTATTATTAATAAGGTGGTATCGATAATCAACACATCCTTATCTAAAACTCATTTTAGAGGCCTAAATTAGTTTAATATATGCATCGGGACGTAATCGATGCATCGTGACGTAATTGATGTATCGGGATATTGATGCATGCTGAATCGAATTGCAATTTGAGGCATCGAATCAAATGGAATTAAAATTTGTATGCATTTTCGAAGCATTGCACACCACTAATAATATTTCTATAAACTATCAAGAGATGCAGTGTTGGTGGAGTGGATATGCAACAAAGAAACATTAAAACACTATTATAATGTGAGCAAAAATTACACCTGAGTTGAACTTCAAGTAACAAAGTGTCCGTTTTTGTTTCAATATAAACTATTGAAAAAAAAGTAAGTTAAGCTGCTATATTTTTTTGTTAGTCTACTTTGTTTCTTCTTAATATGAAATAAACTGATATTTGGATGCTCTGGCTTACTTCCCATTCAAGAAATCCTCATTTTTTGTGTGATTTTGCGTGTAAGTTTGACATTTTTAAGCTACACACACACAATGGCGGCACGACACAAATGGGTGGCCGGTACGGCAATTTAAAAAAGTAAATAACATTGAATGTAATATGAGGGCGCCCACTACAGTGGGACGGCTGGCAACGGACGTAGGGCAGCTTCCGCTGTTTGTTAAAAAGTCTGAGAGACAGAACTCCGAGGTGCCGTACCGACCGGACGCTGCGCAACAACCGGGTGGGTGGCATGGGACTTCCGCCGTCCTCCACTAGTCTCACAGTTTCAGTCGAAGTTAGACTTACAGTTTTAGCTCGCAAACTGTCCTAAACTGCTGATGTGCAGTTGTCCTGTCCGTCCGTGCCGTGCCGCTCTAGTGGGCGCGTAGCTTTATATCCCTTTTTTACTAACTTGTTTAAAAAATTGTATTTTTTTAATATTTTCCCCTTTTAACCTTGTCTAAATTTTTTTGAGGTTTCTCTTGATACCCCACAAACTTCAGAATACTTTCAAATAAGAAAATTACAGCTTATTATCCATTTTGGAGTAATAGAAGTAATAGAAGTCAGGAGGTAAAAAGAGATTTTTTTTTCGCACAAATTTCAAAAATCATAGAGCACCTCAATTAATTATCAGATTCACCTTTTGGACCACTAATTGCCTGATTTTTTTTATTCTTTTACTCCTATTAAATTTAGAGATACACATTAGTGGTTCTCATACTACCCATTTTGTCTCTTACTACCCGGCTTCCCCTATTGTATTCCTTTTGATTGGTATTATGGGCTATAAAAGCAGAATTGACAAAAGTTAAAGTTTCGGTATAACTGGTAAAGTTTTGGTAAAATGTTAAAACCCTAACAGGTTCTACCAGATCATGAAGAATGAAATATCTGACAAATAAGATGTCTTTCAAGTTGTGTTATTTCAATTTTAAACTTAACGTCATAATTTGTTTCAGGTTCTAGAAGATTCATTGAACATGAGCCACTTTGATTCGTTCAAAAGGGCGGACGTGTACGCTCTAGGCCTCATCTTGTGGGAGGTAGCAAGGAGGTGTAATGTGGGAGGAATCTACGATGAGTACCAGTTGCCATTTTTTGACGCTGTTCCATCCGATCCCACGATTGACGAGATGCGTAGAGTCGTCTGTGTGGATCGTCAGCGGCCGTCCATCCCAAACCGCTGGCAAGCATGTCCGGTGAGTAACAAGTAGCCTAATGTAACTGAAAGAGGTTATCTTGGAACGAGGTTAGGATTGGTCAGGTACTTGCTCCTGCATCCAACAATGTAAAGGGACCTATACAATGTTCAATTAAAACTTCCATTAATTTATGTACAATTTTCACATGTATTGTGAAAATGTTAATGATAAAATTACAAAACTACATAGTAAATAAAGTAAACCTTTGATAGTTCGATACTTGGTGTAGTTCAACACGGGCTGAGGTACTAGCTTCTCAGGGCGCTGGTCAGGAACTGATGAAAACCTCTTCTGCGAAGAAGTGGGGGATTGTGGGAGAGCCCCTAACCTCGATTTAGTTTAATTATAAAACTATTTTTTTAATTATAAAATAAACTTTATAATTATAAAATTATTTTTATAATTTTTTATTATAAAATGAAACTGTCATAACCTCGCCCAACAAACCACATTTGCTGATGATATTATAAAGATAGGCTACAAGATAAAAATCAAATGAAGGTTTACTAATACAGGGTGTCTAGTAGTCGGGAAAGTCGGGAATAAGTATTGAATTTCAAAATGGTCTTGAAAAGTCGGGATTTAGTCTTAAATTTGATTTCAAAGTCGGGAATTTTACGATTTTGCCGCGATCGTCGTCTTCCGTTTACGTAACCGCGAAAGCCAATGATGATTGTCCTCACGGCCTCGGGAAATGTTCACGATTTTGCCACGATAGTGGACGACGACGATGACGTTTCCGAAACCACGGGAGACGACGATGACGTTTCCAAAACCATGGGAGACGACGATGACCTTTCCGTGACCGCGGGAGACGACAACGATATCTGCTCGGCCGCGGGAAAAGTTCATGATTTCGTCGCGATCGCGGACGACGACGATGACGTTTCCGTGACCGCGGGAGATGACGATGAAGTTTCCGTGACCGCAGGAGACGACAATGATGTCTACACAGCCGCGGGAAATGTTCATGATTTTGCCGTGATCGCGGACGTCGACGATAACGTTTCCGTGACCACGGGGGATGACGGTGATGTCTAAACAGCCGCGGGAAATGTTCATGATTTTGCCGCGATCCCGGACGACGACGATGACGTTTCCGTGACCGCGGGAGATGACGATGATATCTACACGGCCGCGGGAAATGTTCATGATTTTGCCGTGATCGCGGACGACGACGATAACGTTTCCGTGACCGCGGGAGATGACGATGACGTTTCCGTGACCGCGAAAGATGACGATGGCGTTTCCGTGACCGCGGGAGATGACGATGACGTTTCCGTGACCGTGGGAGATGACGATGACGTTTCCGTGACCGTGGGAGATGACTATGAAGTTTCCGTAACCGCGGGAGACGACGATGACGTTTCCGTGACCGCGGAAGATGACGATGACGTTTCCGTGACCGCGGGAGATGACGATGACGTTTCCGTGACTGCGGGAGATGACGATGACGTTTCCGTGACTGTGGGAGATGACTATGAAGTTTCTGTAACGATTCATGTAATCCGAAATGTTCATGATTTTGCCGTGGTTGCGGACGACGACGATCACGTTTCTGTAACCTCTGCAGTCAATGATGATGTCTAAACGCACGGTACGCGGAAGATTTCATGATAAAAAAAACAAATTTGCTAGTTAGAATTTTTTATTGCTGCATTATTTCTTTACTTGAAAACACCACATTATCATAACACTACTTTATGACAAAGACAAAGAGTTGGTGTAGTATTATTTAGAAAATTTGGTAAAGCTTTAAAAATTGGTATCGGTATCAAGAATCAAGAATCGATACATTTTGGTATCAACACCCACTAATTGTGGAAAAAACTAGTCTTGAAAAATCTGGAATTAGTCTTGAAAAGTGTGGAATTAGTCTTGAATTTTATAATGGAAATAAACTAGACACCCTGTAAGTAAAAAAATAGTTCTATTCATAAAATAAAATTATAAATGCTTCAAATTCTAACAAAAAATGTACAGTTAAGAAGTAATTGCAGTCTAAGCAAAATCTTTGACAAAAAGTTAATGTCACCGGTGGGATTCGATCTGGATACCTCATGGATATCAGTCGAGTACGCTAACCCACAAACACCGATGGCTTCACTTTGCATCGTTACGGTAGTGGTGTTCCCTCAAGAGAAGAGAGTGACATCATGCCCCCTACTCCTTATATAGGTTCTCATATAGCAATAGGTTCTCATCGGTTCCTGACCAGCCCTCTGAGATGCTTCTGGCTGAGGCTACCCGTTTAAAGCGATCGATATTTTGTTTTGACACGTACGCCGGTCAATGACCGGGACCAGTTCTTTTCAGTTCTATTGTTTATGCGGGACTCCCCCTCCCTTCCTCTCCACCACCCACGTTGTGAAATCAGTTTGCTTGAGTTGCAGCCGGTGATTGGGCACTCAATTATTTTGTGAACGTTTTTAGTTTAAATTCTTTGAAAAGACGTAGTTTTTAGTTTAATTGCACTGTTAAAAAACAGAAAAGGTGTTTTGTTTCGATGGACATGAAATTAGACGCACTAAAACAAATTGATATGGGAGAAAGTGTGAACAAAGTAACAAGTGAATTAAATGTTGGTCGGCCGATATTTGTAATTTATTGTTGACTTGAGACTTTTAATTGATGAACAGTGAAATTGTCAAGCTTTTTAGTATTTAATACATTTGGGTGATTTCTATATAAAACTTGTGTTTTTACTTTCCTGTATATTAAACTCCATTTACTGCCTATAGTTCGAAATTTCGATAGTTCGACCCCCTCCACAAAGTGTGGAACTATTGAGGTTCTAATGTAGTTCAAACCAAAAAGTGAGCTAGGCCCTAATAAAAACGCGTTAAAAAGAAATAAACAGAATACAATCATAATATAGTGGCCACTGGAGATTGAAAAAATGCTAAAACTGTGAAATCCTCAAGTTATGTAAAAAAGAAAATGTAACGAATACTTGGGTCAAATTGTATATTTCAAGAGAAAAATTTAAGGAAAAGTCAAATTAATTAACTTATCAACTCTTGTCAGGAATTGTCAGAATTTGTTTTGGCAATCAATAGTATGTAAGCAATGTTGTAATTTAGATTCTCTCAGTTTCTGTTTGGGCCTGATGATGACCTGTTTGACTAGCCACAATCAGTCGCCATCGTAGCATCATTTACCATCTCGAAAATGTTTACAGTACAAGTTTGGATATATTGAAATGGGTTTGGAAGATGTATTTTATTTTATTACATTCATAATAAGAATATCAACACGTTAAGTGCTAATAAAGTAGTTATTTACTTTATTTTAACAGTGACCATCAATAATTCATCATTTATGCTTACAAGAATGCGAAGGTGTTAGATTACATTCAAACGTACTTCTGTTACATTCATACAATAATATTGCCTGTTATTTTAGCTGAATAGTGATTTATTAGTATAAACATATTGTACTTAACTCTGGCTGAATAGTGTGTGGTGACTGGTGATTGCAGGCGTTGGTGGTGATGTCCAAAGTGATGAAGGAGTGTTGGTACCACAACGCGGCCGCACGACTCACGGCACTCAGGATAAAGAAAACTCTGGCGAACCTCGGTGCCTCTGAGGACCTCAAGATGTAAATACCGCAGCTGTACAGTCAACAGACTAGTTTTGTTTAGAGCCACTTCTTAGTTACAGACGATATTTACTTTGGTGCAACGAAACAAGCAATAGACACGGTTAGATTTTCTTAATTTATACATGTGATTATTTTTAAACTTTTATAATATAGTAGTTTCTAGTATTAACAGTAAGTTATGATACATCACATTATTGACTGTTGAGATCGATTTTGAAATATTCTGACGTGTTTCCTAGTATTCTAAGGGTTAACTTGCAGAAGTCTAAACTGGTAATTCTGGTTATTTGTTTTCTTTGTTTTTCTTAAAATTGTGGTAAGTTTTATCTGATGTATTTTCTCTATGTAATGTTGATTTAAATGTCGTCGATATTAATGAAAAAATTAGACGGTAAACTATGTTTGGAAAGTGTTTTGAAATCTGTTCAATTCTTATGGATATGTTAAACTATTCAGATATTAATAATTTTCAATGTATTTATTTGTTACATTTCAATACGTTCAGATAGCTTTAATTTTATGTTACTAGCTATTAATATTTGTTTTAAAATTGATATAAATTGTCTTTTTAAGAGTTTGATTCGTAAACTTAAAAAGTTTCTGTACATGGGAAAACTTTTCTTTTGAGCTTTTCTGTCTAAAGAGTTTATGTTGAATACTTTCATGGTTTACAAGAAAATTTTATTTTGACAGTAGAAAAACTTAGAAATGTTTGTGTTGAGTGTTTATGTAAAATGACAAAGTGTGATTAATTGTAAGCCTTAAGTTTGGGCTTTGTTATGAAAGAAGTGAAAATCCCCTCTAAATTTGTTGTGGAATATTAACTTATATGAAACGTTATGCAGCTTAGGTATGTTTTATGTTAAACTAGCTGTTGCGGCCTCTTGTTACTGTGGCTTTAATCTAAAAAAGTTTAAGTTTTGTGGAAAAAGTTAGTGTAGGTGCATAAAATTATGATTATCATAATACATAAACTAAGATTAAATTTGATTTTTCACTCGCATTGATGTGGCGCATTTGGGTTGACTTTTACAAAACAAATATTGACTTAATGCAATTTTTTGACAAGCGTTTACAAATCCATTTACAGCTTGGTAAAAGTATAAATACATTTTCTATCTTTAGGATATTTTCCTGATATTATTTGTCTGATAATACTTGTGTTGTTGCTTGGAAAAAAGGTTAAATTCCAAAGCTGAAATGTCTAATACGAGTAAAGATAACAGAACAGATTGTGGCATTTAGTGTTAAAAACTGTTTCACACTCAGCTACTAAAAACCATACTATACTGTTATATTTAAAATTCAATTCATTCCAGTAAGGTGCGAAATGTGTTAAAACAAAAAGTAACGGTAAGTTTCGTGATAATTTATCAATCAAAGTCTGGTTCAGTGAGGTTGACTGATTCTGGTATTAACGATAGAGAAAATCAATTTAGTTTTAGGTTTTGATTAAAAATAAAGTAAATATTGGGGATATTTAATTTTTACAGTCTATCGTTTACATCATTGCACTCTGTTGATGGCTCAATTAACTAAGTTCATTTTCATTCTAAAACAGGCAACCACTTTAACATGGTAAGGGAATGTATAGTTCTATTCATTGTCATAGATTAAAAAAAAATGTGGTTTGAGATGCTAAATCAAAATAAAGATTAGAGATTGTTGGATTTATCCACCACTAGCCAAGAACTTTGCTGGTAATAATATAACAGTTAAAGAAAAGTAAAATTGTTATCATACTTTAAGTTGGAATCGTTCTATATTGACTAGAATGTGGTATGCCTATATACATAGAGGGATTACATAGTTTAGTTTAGAAAAACTTTAAAAGAGGGGATTATTGATAAAGTGAGACGAGATTAAATTTCTACTTTTGGAGTGAAGTAAGCAAAGATTGTGCCTTAGACGTTAACTGTTTGCCAATGGAAATGTATTCACAAAATTCATACTATAGCCTTTTCATAATGATTGCTGTGAATGTTTTGTAAAAATCCAGATTCGTGATAAGCTTGTTTTCTTTCTGTTGTTAGCACCTTATGAAGGCTTTACCAGATCATATTAAGTCAGTAAGAAGGAGTAATAAGGTAGAAAACTTGGTGGACTCTAAAAATACTCATTAATGTTAGCCCTAAGAAAATTTGTTCAGGAACAATTTTTTTTGTTTTATCGCCAGTACCTTGTTATACAGAAGACCCTGTAAGTTTTAAATTTGTAATTTAATTTTATTTTACAATTTAACTGTTATTTAATCACCTTGTCTTAAGATTAACAATAACAAAAAGAACTTTTGAGTTGAACTTAGGTTTATTTAAGTAAGATTTTTCCTCTCTGGTGTTGTATTTTGTACTTAAGGTGATTATTTTAGTAATAATATTACTATATTTTTAAATCTTATATTTTACTATTATAAACTCTTAGATATATATCTATTTTATGTAGGAGGTCTAGAAAAAGGTTAAGAGATCCTCAGCGCAGCAGAAAATGAGCTTTCGATGTATGCAGCTGGCTGTTGTATGAGTAGTTATGTACAAATAAATGATTTGTCTTTTATGCATATATATGTAGTGTAGTCAGATATTTTGGTTTAATCAGTTGAATTCGGCCTGTACCAATATACTTTTGCTCAATGATTGAGTACCAAGGTTAAAGATGTACATACTAGTTTGCTTGTAATACAAGTTTGGAATCTTTTGTAAATAAGATGCACATATTCCCATCCTTTTTTATGTAGCCATCAAACATTTGCATAAAGTTTGTGACATTTTCCAGTTATTTCTTAGGGAATCTACTAACAGTAAGGTAATACACAAATAGAATATCTTTCAGATCTTATTTTTACAAAACTTGTACAAGTTGTTGAGTCAGTGGCGATGGGCTGTGAAACCAATGCAGCAATGTCATTGGTCCGTGTCCCGGTGTAGCCTACTGTACCAGCTTGTTTCGTCACTGCTTTTCTTGCTTGAAATGCAGGCAGATGCCCATTTGGGCTGAAAAATTTCAAGGCTAAAAAAGTTGCAAAATAAAAATTATGATAGAAAGCAGAAAACTTCCTTTACAATGGTAATTATTCCCTCTGTAGAAATACAACTAAGCCATCCTTCACATGAATGCTTATCATAAACTACTTTACATTGTAACTAAATCCACATATTGGTGTCAGAATTTAGGAATATTGAATCTCAAGTTTTCCTGATTTGAGGCAGGAAAATGTCATAAGCTTTGCAATGTTGTGCTGTAACAATTCCAGTAGTGACCTGTTACCTCAGATTTGACCTCATGGTGTCCACTTTGGCCCTTTTTGACCTCTTTTATACAAGACAGTACTGCCAAGTTTCAGGAAAAACATAGTTTGGTATTTAGTTTTATTTGGTTTGTGTTAATATTCATGTATCTATATTAATTTAATAAGCAATTCTTACTCGTTAATCTGATTTGTTCCTATTATTGTTTGGTGTTGTTTTGTTGATTTGTGTTTATTAAAAATTTAATAGTTGTGCTTGTTGATAATCGCTTTAAAATTGGAGTATACGTCTTTAAATTTTGATTGTAATTTTACTCTAAGCCATGAGGTAATAATTTGACACTTGCAAAACAAAGGGGTGCAAGTATATAAACATGCTATGTACTTTCGCCCATTCGTCTTGCAAGAGACGAATCATTCTTAACTGGCATTCAATAACTAAACCAATCAGTTTTTATTGAGAGCATAATTTTTTTTATTGCTAAATTAAAATTATTGAATTTGAAATTGCTCGATGAAAATTTTAAAGTAGGCCTAGTATTAATATTCTCTCTTCTATAACGATAAAAATTGAATGAAAGTTAAGTGGTCATTATTACATATTAACGTTGGAAAAACTTAACAAAACTTAAAAAAAAAACAATAATTTTTTGGTATCAGACTTATTTGATTGGGGAACAGTTACCCTGGCACTAGAAAAACCAAAACTTTACACTATACACAATATAATATTATACTGTCAATTTTAAACCAGGAACTCATACTTTCATGGGTTGGAAATGCTGCCAGTGACACTGACATAATCTAATCTGTATGTCGGCTACATGGTAATTTTGTTGTTATTCTAGTACCAGGGTGGACTCGTATTCCATTCTGATAAGCATGTTATCTAACCAATAATCCTTAAAACCTAGTCCATTGTGTCTCGTCTGCAATGAGACATAATTGCAGAAAAGCATGACCTCATTTATTTTATTTGAAAAGTAACATAATGATTTCCTTAATATTGCCAGTAATATGTATTTTACATTTATTTATCAAGACCTAATCCCTCCACCAAAAACAGTTTTTTTTTTTTTCAACAAGCACAAAATGTTAGTTTAGTTGCTGATGAAACTAAAACATATTTCTCGCTGGTAGATTGCCATCTGATTCATTTGTATAGTTGTAAAACAATTAATATTTTTATGGAAGTTGTTAATTAAGATATTAATTTTGTGTTGTTATGTAATCTAGTTGTAATTATTTTATAAATATATTTCCATATAAGAATTATTAGTTTTTTTGTGTATAGTTCTTAACCTTCCTTGATGAGAGTATATTTTACATTTGAATTATTTATTTCTGTCTGAGTCTCGATTTCCCAAACAACCATCCACAGAAAGGTCAAATAAATAATAATACAGAAGCAAAACATAAAATTCAGTTCAGGAAATTCAGTTCCCATATTATAGGAAAATCATAATACGACTAGTTTGCTATATTATTGAAACAAACAGATTCAGAAAAATATCTATATCTTCAAGAAGAAATCCTTATATTACTGTAGATAAATAATTCGGAGCTCACTAACTGAACTTTTTCATGACGTCATTGTTCTATCTTTCATGAAATTGGTAACGGTGATTATCAAATTATTATGGAAGATTTTTTTTTTATATTTGGTTATGTTATGAACTACAAAAATAAAAATGTTGAGTTGTACATTAGTCCTGATTATCGTAGCAGCAAGAACGGTTAACACTAAACTATTTTCAACACGTTAAAAATCGTATGACTAATAAATATTGTTCCTCTGTTGCCAAATCTTCCCACACTTCCATTTAAATAACTAACTTCTGTTTTAAAGCCATTATCACAAATTATAAAAAAAATTGTAAAAATAAAAATATTACTTTTTTGTTTTGTTTCACATCCCAGGACATTAGGCTCTAGCCTGGAGTCATTTTACACATTATTTCAAGGCCTAGATGATTGCAGATTTTTTACTTAGGTCAAATTCATTGGTGATTTGCAAGATTTGAACCCACGGCCAAGAGCGGTCCCAAAACCTTAATTTACAAATAATTTAAACTATTATCTATTAAATTGGAACTTCAATAATTTGTATTGCAAATTGTTAACCAAATTCATTGCAATCTTAGGCTAAACTTGTGGCGAATGGTAGGAATGAATACAAACTCCTAACATAAAACTCTGGATCGTTTTAGTCTGACTTTTTTTTTGTACATTGTGAAAAGTAGGGAAGATCGGCAGACGTCAGACGCTTACAGGCATATATGGCTGTGTTCGATGCTGGCGTTCAGCCGCATTCTTCTTCTCATTTCATTCTTCCACATTTAATGTTGTCATTCATTTTAACCTAGACCCAGATGATTGAAAACTTGAAAGCATCAACTATTCGATAAAGAAGAGTATCAAGATGATAATACAAGAATAAAGATGTTGTATCAATAGTCAAAGCTTGAAAGGTAGTTGAATAATTTATCTGAGTTAAATGTAGGAATTTGTAATTACAGTAATGCAACTCAATTATTACCGTAGCCAATTTGAAAGCTTTCAATATTCAAATAGTATTCATATTTTCTTATTAACCATAGGACCTGATATCATATTTAAAAATATAACAAACCAACATGAGAACACTGAGAACCAATTCTGGAGGCCAAATCTTCATGATCAGTGGCAATGAGTGACGGCGACGGGCAACTTTAGTTGGGTAGTGTATTTTCATTTTGTGTAGGTTAAATGCTGCTTACTGGGCAGATATAATGCAGTCGTGTTTGATGCAAGTTCTCAAACACTTCTTCGATAAAATAAGTTGTGGTTCAAATTTTTGGTCTCATTTTGGAATACATTTTCTGTTTGCCAAGCACATCGGCACCAGTTGAAAGGGTATTTTCGCAAATCAATAATGCTTGGGGAATAGGGAAAACCTTGATGCGAGAGTCAACTAAATGTGTTGTATTTTTGCCACATGTTAATTAAATTCCACGAGTCCCAATAAACCAAAAGCTTCACATTGTGGGATTGCATGTATATTTTTAAAACATTTATTGAACCTTGAATTACACTGGGAAGCTTGTACACATTAAGCTCGGTCATTTTAATTTTGTATGTCTTAAAATAGCTTTAAATCGCTCATTCAAGCACATCATTTTATAATCCCCCCCCCCCCACTTTGTGATAGCCAATGCTCTACAGTATACAAGTACGTATTCTATGGCTCCTTCAATGAAAACGGAAGTAAAATAGCAATTAGTTTATTAACAAGAAATTACACTAATTTACAAAGCCACTAGTCTAGCTACTGTGCAGATGTCTGAGGTGGCTCCTGAGGTGCAGGGTTGCTGCCTGCAGCGTGTTGTATGGAGGCCTCGTAGTCAGCAGGGTCCATCAGGTTCTTGACCCCGTGCGGCGGTGCACCTATCAGCTCTTCTACCTCTGGGTAGTTCAAAGTCTCCTTCTTCAACAGCGTCTCTGCCAGCTATAACACGTCATTTAAGGGCTTAGTTGTGTGAGACATATAGTGGTCTTTTACACCTATTGCTTATGATTTGTCTATAATGTTAGGTATACATTTCTGATGCATAAAGAGCTAACAAGCTCCATTTCAAGGATTAATAGGCTAGTGTAACAAAAAACATAAAATTTAAAGATTTTGGTTTCAAGATTTGACAAGTCTGCGGCGGCGTTGGTGTGTGTAAACAAAACGTACATTGGCATTTCTATTGCCATGGTAATGACAGTATAATAACCGGTGGGGCACACGGAAGATTTCTCAGGTGCCGTTTGACGTCACTAACTGCTGGGTCTGAAGAAACAGACAATTTTATTTTCTATTATTAAATTAAACTGTCATAACCTAACCAAACTAACCAAACGTGCTGATAATGGAAAAATCTAATGAAGGTTTACTAACCTAAAAAATAGTTTTGTTCATAAAATAAAATTATAAATGCCTAAAATTCAATTTTTTAATTATAAAATTAAACTGTCATAACCTAACCAAACCAACCAAACTTGCTGATATGAAAAAAATTGTTCACAAAAAGTTAGTGCTAGCAGCCGGAATCGAACCCGGTACATTCGGATTACCAGCCCGCCATGCTATCCACTACACCACTGAGGCCGATGGCTCGAAACTGTATCGTTGCGGTATTGGCGTTCCCTCAAAGTAACGTCAGCAGTTAGTGACGTCAAACGGCACCTGAGAAATCTTCCGTGTGCCGTTTTGGTATGATAACAAATGTGTAAATGTAAACATTGCCTATACAGTACTCTCCAATATAAATTAGTGCAACAGCGGAATTTTTTTTTTTTTACACATCACTACTAGCCTATTAATCCTTGAAATGGAGCTTGTAAGCTCTTTATTCATTTTACACTTAGTGTTCTATTAGTTTTTACTTGTGTTGCTTAGATGCTATTATATATCTATACTTATTTAATAGGCAAGCAGATTTTTTGTGACAATTACTCCTCCGAAACTACTGAACCGATTGTCATGTTTTTGGTGTCATTGGAAAGAGCGTAACGTGAAGTTGTGCAGGAAACTTTCTTTTTAGGGAAATAATGAGAGAGTGAGGCCATGGAGCCCTTTAAAGTTTCGTATTTCTCCATAAGATTAACATTGGAAACAAAAATTGTTATGAAACTCCAGCTGTTGTCAGAAATCAAAAGTAAGAAGAGCATGTGTTAATTGTAAACAGTCAATAAAGTTTGCTAATTTAACAGTTTGCTACAAACTTGCTAACTTGGTTGAAATTCATTTTAATAAACGCCTGTAATACTTAGCAATTGCTCGAATTCGAGCAACAGGGACACTAGTACTTATTTAATACGCAAGCAGATTTTTTGTGACAATTACTCCTTCGAAACTACTGAACCGATTGTCATGTTTTTGGTGTCATTGGAAAGAGCGTAACGTGAAGTTGTGCAGGAAACTTTCTTTTTAGGGAAATAATGAGAGAGTGAGGCCCTGGAGCCCTTTAAAGTTTCGTATTTCTCCATAAGATTAACATTGGAAACAAAAATTGTTATAAAACTCCAGCTGTTGTCAGAAATCAAGAGTGAGAAGATGAGTATGTTAAACAGTCAATAAGTTTGCTAATTTAACAGTTTGCTACAATCATTTGCTGACTTGGTTGAAATTCGTTTTAAAATAACGCCTGTAGTACTTAGCAATTGCTCGGATTCGAGCAACAGGGACACTAGTTTAACTTTAAATCAGTTGATTTAATATTAGATCATAGAAACAAATTCTAACTAATTATATTGCTATGATCAAATTTTTAACGTCAAGCCAACAAATTATTTGTGTTCTAAGTTCAATTATTAATTGTTATAACACACTTATTGTATGATCTTAAAATAACCCCCTACAACCACCACCAACTTCTAAAAAGATTCCTCAATATTTACTTTGAATTAGGAAAAAATCCACATACCAACTCCAGTTTGTCCTTATTCTCCTTGAGAACTGTTTCTGTATGTTTGTAAGCTTTGGCAACAATTTTCCTCGCCTCGTCATCAAACATGGCAGCCATCCTTTTGCTGTATGGTTTAATGCTTCCCTTATCATCATCAAATGACACAAGTCCTGTCGTGTTGCTCATGCCGTACTGTCTCACCTAAAAACAACAGTTTCATTAGTTGGTTTAAAAACATGTTCAGGCAGATATTGATCAAAAATGAGTATGAAGGTTTATAGAACAAAATTATACCAATAGTGACTTAATCCATCTTTTGATTCATGTCAGCTAATTAAGTGGAATTTAAAAGCTTCATTGGAAGATTGCCTGGTCATATTCAAAGAATTTAACTTCAAATATATGAGCTTGAGTGTGATTATAGATGTTTTATGAAGATCTTGTATGAATAACCAGTTATCTTCTTAACACTCTTAGATAGAGTTTCTACCAGGAAAGTCTAATTATGTTTGCAGCACACTTTTTTCAATTTTCGGGATATGCGAGAGTAGTTATCGTACTGAAGTACAAAGATTGCTGGTTCAATCCTGAGCAGAATCCAAATATAATTTTTCATGATTGACAATCCAACAAGACAGAGGTTACCGTTAGATAGTAACAAGACCAGAGATTGAACTATTACAAAAAATGTGAGAAAATACCGTTCTCGCTGTTGACACAAAACACTTAGTACCAGTAGCTTTAAACCCACAATAAAAAAAACTTTTATTGGTCACATTAAAAATGCAAAACAAAGTTAGTTTTGGCTTTATGTAATGGACTTAAAAACTATACTCATAAATATATAGCTTCAAAACTAATTTAAGCTTATAGATTACAGAAATTTGCTTAGCTCAGCTTATGTAACATCACCATCTTATTTATCTCTTTGTTTAAAACATTCTTAAAAAAGCTTTATAAAACTTGTTCCAAACAATAATCAATCATAAGTGTAGAGATTAACTCACCATGGCGTATGCCATCTGGCTAACTTTTTGAAGATCATTCTGAGCTCCAGTTGTGATCTTGTTGAAGGTTAGCGACTCTGCTACCCTGCCTCCTAAGGCCATACACATTCGTTCGAAAATCTACAAAAGTTGAAAACATAAATTAGTGACTGACACAGCAACCCTAATGAATTGAATAAAAATTGGGTTTTCTGTCGTCTGAAAAATGTATTTTTTTCTTTTATTAGGCTTCATATTTTTAAGACCTGTTCACAATATTCAGTCATTTTTTAGTTAATGAATTTTTACGAGAATTTAATGTCAAGGTCAAGGTCTAATAATGCGCTCAATACGAGTTTCTCTGATTATTTAATCCATCTTGTCTTCAAACAACACTGTTGACATCACAAGTCATCGTTGTTTTCACAACTTATGGTCACGTCAAATAGATCATTAACAACAACAAATTATAATTGTTTCGTAAAATTATTTTATGTTAATGTTTTTATTTTTTATTTGTACAAAGACCAAAATATTGATTTATGAATATGATACAGTGGCATGCAAACTACTTTCCCCATATCAACAACCAACTATCATGAAAAAGTGACACAAACTTGGGTAAGTATTTGAAGCTGAATGTGAACATACAGGTATGTTGTTTTGTATTAGGACTAATTTTGATAACACCAGAGGTTCTACTGTACGAAATGACTGACTGACTGGGTCAGAATGGTAAATCAACCAACCAATCATATCTGGTTTAAGGTATTGGTTTTTGGTATAGTTTTGGGGTAATAAGACTCGCTTACAATTCCATAGCTCAAAATCATACCCTTACCTCTTCCTTAGAGAAGAGTTTCTGGTCCTTGGGCGTGTACTGGGCAAACCCTAGAGCCATGTTGGTGCGAGGCACGATGGTGACTTTCAACAATGCATCAGTAGTGGGCAACATCCAGCCAACCACAGCATGACCCGACTCATGGTAGGCAACAACTCTGCAGCAATAACATTATATACTTGACATTATTTATTTATTGACAATGTTAAACTCAAACTAATTTCAACCCATTCTGATAGCTTAAAAATGTACACTAAATATAAAAGACAACTAGTTAGTTGTAGGTTCGTGGTGTTTCGGTGAAGATAATTTCAAATAAGTGCCATCTTCAGGGTGACTTAACTTCCACACAGTTGACGGACTTACTGCTCACTTGTTGCATCAACTGTGCTGAAGTAAAGTTGCTGTGAAAATGGCACTCTGCATCAAAGCCGGAATGTCGTTGAATAGAAGTTTAGCCGGCCTTATCTTCAGAGATGAGATTCCTAAGTAAAAAAGCCAAGACAAATCAGAAACTACCATGTTGGAAATAGTTTTAATGTGACCAGAAAAATCAGAAATATAAAACTCATTGTCTTTAATATCACTTGCAGTCAAGTGGCTGTACCAGGAGACCAAGCTTTGCTCGGATTGAATAAAAATTTTATTTTATAAGTTAATTAGCTAAAATAAAAACATTTTAACACAGCTCTTAAATACCTGCATTTTAATCAACATAATGTTTGACATTTCAACTTCTATTCGAACAATCGGGTTGTTGAATGACGGCATTGGAGTAGTACATTAGAATGATTGTTTAAAAATTCTCATCATACTTCATTGCGGGTTTCAGTAGCATTTGTTGGCGGTAAAACCACTTTCAAGCTGTTTTGGTTCTTAACCCTAGAATAGGCCACGTAAAGCATAGGCTACCTTGGATGAAATAAATTAAAACAATGTTTATAGATATAATACAACTATTTCATTAATTTAACTTCTCAAAAACTGTTGTTGTATTATTTCTAAAAACATTGTTTTAATTTATTGCTTTATTAGAAACCATGAAACGTAATCGCTCAGCTTAACTGGCTTTCACTGCTACGAAAGCAATCCTAGTATATAATAAAATATGATGATATGATAAAAGTAAATAGTATGCCTATCTTATACTTTACTTAAACAAAATATGGAATAACAAACTTTTTCTCAGCTGGTGTCATTGCATGGCTGCGTTTCTCTGTGCCCCCCACCACTCTCTCCACTGCGTACTCAAGGTCTGCTCCAGTAACAGACTTCTGTTTGGACCTAGCTGCATGGAGTGCTGCTTCATTGCACACGTTAGCAATGTCTGCACCTATAATGAAAATACTTCTGTAAAATACTTTAAATTGCGTAGCTTTTGAGTTAGTGACAATTTTCCATAAGAGCTTTGTAATATATGTTTTAGGGGAGCGAGCTAGTCTAGTGGTTAGAGCGTGCAACTTCGGTCCCAGAGGTCCCAGGTTCAAATCCTGCCAAATCACCAATGGATTTTATCCATGTGATAATGCCGCAACCCCTAGGTCTAGCCTGAAGTAATGTGAAAAACAATTCCGGGCTTGTGCCTAGCGTCCTAGGACAAAAAATATATATATATATGTTTTAGAATCACGTTATGACTCTTAAAAGAATGTTTATTTTTTTATCAATTCCATTTTGACTAACCACTTTTACTTTATGAAGACGTGATAGGTATGTGTTACAATTTTGAGCTGAATAATGAATTCATTGAACACAAAGAATTGAGTGAGATGTCTTTTTAGCTTGGTTACTGACTAAGTTAGTACCATTTTTCAAAAGCCCAATGATCCACCAAAAAGCTACTGAATTCTCTAAATCTGAAATACAAGTAACATAGTGCGAAGAAATCCCATCTATATGGATCAGCTTTCGCCAATGTTTTACTAAAAAAGAATATAGTTGTGTGAGCCAGTCACAGAATGCTCTAGGGTCTAAAATTCTATTTTCTACCTTATTTGTTGTTACTGAGATAGTTGATGGTTCATAACAGTTGCTTAGCTCATAATAAGTCGTTCTATCAGTTTTACTTGGTAAAAACCATAGTGTATTTGACAGAAATCAGTAATTAAGATCATCGCAATCTGTAGGTGGCTCACATCAACTAAGACAAATTTGACTAAAAACTTGGCGACAACTTTAACATGGGATTGGAATGTCTAATAGTCAAAGATAGTGCCTTGAGGACTAAAAGGGATATCAAATCACTATGTCCAAGATCAATATTGTATTCTTTTATCAGCTGTTATGGTGATTGAGCAGGTGATTTAGTTTTTGCAAAGATAAAAGGCTACTGTTTCTGGCCTGCAGAAATAAAGGAGACTGTTCCAAAGAAAAATGATAGACAACCACAGTATACTGTTTCTTTTTTTGGAGATAATAAAACAGCTAAAATAAAGGAAAGTGATGTATGTCTTTACTCAGAAAACAAAGCAATATATGGTAAACCTAAACAAGACAATTTCAAAAATAAATATTTTAATGCAGCTTTAAAAGAAGCAGAAATCGCTTTTGCAAGGAAATCAAGCAAAACTGATGATAAGCATTGCTCTGAAAGTCAAACCTCAGACGACACCTTGCTTAGCTGCATCACTCAAAGTCATACCTCAATTAACAAGCCCGAACCTATGTTAAACAATTTAAATCTTACCATGGACGATTTTCAAAACATTGTACAGAATTTTGATACAGAAGAGAATGATTTGGAAAGTTCTCTTAACCTAGCAGCGGAGGTTGGAAATGCTCTCCTTGAAGAAAACAATAAACTTAGAGAGGATGTACACAAGCTGAGTCTCGAAAATGCCAAACTGTCTTTTCAAGTAACAAAAATAAAAAATGGAAATGAAGCAGCAGCTTGGGAAGAAAAAATAGACACACTATTAGACCAAAATGAAAGATTGTTAATGAAAAACAACTCGTTAGTGGAAACCATCAATAATCTTGAAAAACAGCTCGACAATGAGAAGATGCTTCGCAGAGACTTAGAACACACCTTTGAAGAATTGGACAAGGAAAAAGAAGACACATTAAAAAAATATGAACAAGAAACTCAACAACTTAAACAGAACATAAAAGATCTGACACAAAAACACAATGAAGTTAAGCTGGATGAAAAAGAGGAAAATCTGGTTAGTACAAAGCCTGCTGTAGCCCAGACCCATCAATGTATAGCTGGTCACAGTCCTTTCCTCTTAGCTGAACTTGCTCAAATTAAAATGAAACAAAATCAAATGGAACACGTCATTAACACCCTGAAAATGCAGATGAACAAAGAGATTTCTAACACCATTTCTCCGACAACTCATACAAATCCTTCCATTCCAACACCAAGTTCATTAAAAAATAAAAGGGCTCAAAGAAATCATAACAGAACTAACATATTCAGCGTATCCCTGCAAAATGCTAAATACCTAGAACAAACAAATCACAAACTTGCTACTGACTGCCGAGAAATAACCAGCAAAACCTTCAAAAACACAACGTGGAGAGCCAGACAAACTCCAACGAAAAAACTGCAAACTGAAACAACAACCGGGAGAGTCAGACAAACTCCTACTAAAAAACTGCCAACCGAGACTACAACAGGGAGAGTCAGACAAACTCCTACTAAAAAACTGCCAACCGAGACTACAACAGGGAGAGTGAGACAAACTCCTACTAAAAACTGCCAACCGAGACTACAACAGGGAGAGTCAGACAAACTCCTACTAAAAAACTGCCAACCGAGACTACAACAGGGAGAGTCAGACAAACTCCTACTAAAAAACTGCCAACAGAAACTGCAACAGGGAGAGTCAGACAAACTCCTACGAAAAAACTGTCATCTGAGACCTCAACGGAACAAGTATCAACAGGGGGAACCAGCCAAACCCCGCCACAAAAACTGTCACAAGTGTCACAAACAGTAAAAGCTCAAGAAAGCCTGAAAGAGACTAAAAATAAAAATAAACTTCCACCCCTAAATGCTAAGCCAAAGAGCAAAGACGAGGATTACAATGATTTCTTTGTAAAAAATATAGGATTTTATTCAGAACATATGAAGAAGCATTATGGATATTTAGTAAAAAGGGAGGCTGCATCGCTACAGGATAATAACTTTGTTTTTTCCTCACCTTCTCAGATTATTCCAACGCAGCCTGATTTTACTTTAAGAAAACTGCAAAAATCAGCAGAGACAAGAGAAACGCAACCTGACTGTTTTTTAGACAATCGAGTCAGGATGTAAACTCCAAACTCATCCTGCTGCACCAAAATACACAGGAAGTCTCAAATAAAATAAATAGACTACAGCACCTTTTAGAAGAAACCAAACCTGACATAGTAATTCTGACAGAACATGGACTGAAACCTGAGACAATAAGTAGCACCGTCATAGCTACTGGATTCTGCCTCAAGGCTCACTATAGTAGAATAGAACACAGAAAAGGAGGTGTTTGCATTCTTGTAAAAGAAAGCCTTGATAGCAGCACAGTAGCCATAGATGTTTCCAAGTACTGTAAAGAACTGTTATTTGAAGCAGCTCTTATAAAAATAAAATTCAAGAACTCAAATCTGTTTGTACTGGGAACCTTCAGACCCCCAAACGGAGACCTTGAGGAATCATTAAACACCTTTACAGAACTAATTGAGGAAACAAAAATTGAAAATTCCCCTCTTATCATCATGGGAGATATTAACGTTGATTTGTGTAACCCAAACAGGAAACACATTATCTTAAATGAAACTCTTGCTATGCACAACATCCAGAGACTACAGCTTCCACCTACGAGAATAACAAATCTAACACAAACCTCCATTGACTGGATATGTACAAATATGGACACAAACCAACTCACTCCAGAAATCATCAATGCAGGACTTTCGGATCATACTGCTCAACTCTGTACTGTAAACTTCAACTCACACATCAACTCAAGTTATCCTGCCCAAATTGGACGCTGTCTAAAAAATAAAAACCTGCAAGACCTCAAGTATCTTCTCAGTCAAGAAAACTGGCTTAGTGTTACCTCAATAAACAATGCCGAAGAAGCTTTTAAAACTTTTAGTAACATAGTGAGAGTAGCTATGGATGCAGCCTGCCCCCAAAAGAAGATAAAAATACAAAGAAAACATAAACTAAAATTCTCCATGGACCCAGAAGCAGTGAGACTTAAAGCCGAATTTCTTAAAGCTCTAAGAAAGTTTGAGGTGACGGGAAATCCAGATGACAGAAGGGTTTCTATTGAAAAAAAAAGAACTATGACCTGTACTTGAAAATGATGCGGAAAAAGGTTAACTCTGACCAGTTGATGAAAGCTGAAAATAAATCTAAAGCTATCTGGGAAACAATAAACACAGTGTGGTCCAAAAAGGAAACATCCCTAAATGAAATAACCCTTCAAGTAGATGGCCAACTCATAAGTAATGTGACCCATGTTGCAGAGCATTTGAATACATTTTTTACACAAGTAGGAGAAAAAACAGTAGAGAAACAAAAACACCTAAAGACCACAGCTCAAACTCCTGACGTAACTCAAACAGGTCCACTGTTTTCCTCCTTTCAAAGCACAGACGAGAAGGAAGTTAAAATGATTATAAACAAACTTAAAGCAAAAAACTCGTCTGGAATTGATGAAATCTCGTCAAAAATACTTAAGCATTGCTGCAATGAACTAGCACTACCATTGGCTGATTTGATAAATAAGTCCCTAAAACAAGGCATCTTTCCTTCACTACTTAAAATAACTAAAGTATACCCGAAATTTAAAAAAGGTAGCACATTAGAAGCAAGCAACTACAGACCAATTTCCCTCGTTTCCACCTTCTCCAAAATATACGAAAAAGTTGTTTTAAAAAGACTTTTAGACCACTGCACAAATCACAACCTACTAAACAACCTTCAACATGGATTTACAAAAGGGAAATCCACAACAACAGCAATAATTCAGATGGTTGAGTCCCTGATTGACAGCCTAGATGAAGGAAATCTAACAACAGGAATCTTTCTTGATTTCAGTAAGGCATTTGACTGCCTTGACCACCAGCTAATCATTAAAAAGCTGGATTCCCTGGGGGTATCAGGGATAGTAAGAGAATGGTTTCAAAGCTACCTTACAGACAGGAGTCAGTTTGTAGAACTAAGGCACAGAGATAACAGCCTAATAAGAAAAACAAGATCAAATTTTCAACCAATAAATCGAGGAGTTCCCCAAGGTTCAGTTATGGGTCCGGTACTGTTTATTCTTTTTACCAACGATTTGCCGCAACAAATAGGAGACGCCTGCCTTACTCTTATGTATGCTGATGACACAACCTTAGTGTTTAATGAACCACTAGCTGAAAATCTAGAAGTAAAATCCTATGTGTCACTCAGTATGGCCTACCAATACTGCTATAACAATGATCTCGCAGTAAACACGTCTAAAACAACTCAAATAGCTTTTGGCCGTAAATCTCAAGAAGTGCCACGACTCCCAGATGTAGAAGTGGAAGATGAAGCTAAGTTTTTGGGCATCACACTCGACAAGAATTTAACCTGGACCCCTCATGTGGACAATATATGTAAAAAATTAAGTTCAACCATCTATGCTCTTAAACATATAAAAAATGCAACAGATGACATGACAACAAAAGTAGCATACTTTGCACTTTTCGAGTCGCATATGAGATATGGACTTGTAGCATGGGGTGGAACCTCTGCCACTAACATGCAAAGAGTTCTCAGAAAACAAAAAAAGGCAGTCAGAATAACTGCAGGACTCCACAGACTCGACAGCTGCAGGGAAGCATTCAGGTCACTCAAAGTACTTACCCTTGTAGCACTCTACATCCAGGAAGTTGTGTTATTTGCAGTAAGAAATAACCCTACAAGGCGTGGCGAAATGCACCAACACAACCTGAGAAACACCATGCAGTACAACCTTCCACAACATCGCACGGCACAGTTTGAAAAGAAACCTTCATACGCAGGAATGAAAATCTACAACAGGCTACCTCCAGATCTAAGAAGCAAGTCAGAAGATGCCCTCAAACCAGCTTTGCATCAATGGCTCATTAATCGACCTTTCTATTCCTTAGAAGAATACCATCAACAGGTCTTTGACTAAACAACACCTCAACCAAACATTTAGAAAAAATTGTAAATTGACGCTACTACTATTTCTTAATGAATGTGTAAATAAAGATTATTTGTCTATTGTCTATTGTCTATGGTTCCCCTTAAAATCTATAATATTAAAACGAAACTGTGTTTTTTTATTTCACGATTCTGAATCAACCACTCGACGGATTTTCATGATTTTTGTGTTGAAAGAAAGATAATTTTGAGAACTAGGGAATGTCGAAGCCATAAATTTAGTTTATGGTTCCAGATTTTAAGAAATTAAGTTTTAATTTTTAAAAAGTCTAGCAGCCGACGCTAAGATTCTAAACTAGCTTTTGGCATAAAATAATTTGCTTAACATAACAGCTGTAAACATTCAGCTTTTGTGTCACAAATTCAGCATTTGGATAAAAATGTAAAGACATACTTAGGGTTGACTTATTTATAATACTATGTGTAATGCAAATCATTGATACGTTCAATTCTTCTGTAAGAGGATGACAGATTAATTAAATTATACATAGTAAAATACTATGATGTTCAAATTATTTTTTTAAAGCAATCTTTGTAATCTTCGATTTGTTTTAGAGTAATATAATTTGTTTTAACTATCAGCTGGTTAAATATAAACTATGGAACTATGAGGTTATTTTATTTACTCTTATTTTGTCATTGATTATAGGAAATAAGTAAGATTAGTAGAGATAATTAGACCACAGTTTAAACCACAGTTTTAACCAAAATTAATTAAACCACAGTACAAATCGAGGCTCTGTACACGAGTCTTAATAAAAAAGGATAAATGCAAATTATATTACTGCTCCAATTTTCAAGGAAAGATTGAAAAAATAACAGTGTTTGCATGTATTAATTCTTAATGGTAGCTTTATGTTTACAATTAATGTTTGTGTTTGTCTGCTTTAACTTTGTTTGGATTAGGCCCGGAAATATTTATGTCATAAAAAGAAGATCAAGAATAATCAGGAATCACGATTTTAAATTACCACCACAACCTCAGCATGGTTTTATACAAAGATAAACAGATGGATGACAGATTGAACACAACGTCAACATTGACCTAGGATACTGCAATTAGACAAACCATCCTTTTATGAAATCGTGTTCAGTTGTGGTTACGTTTCGTTTGGGGGTGCCTATATCAGCGCCCCCAAACGTGAAAATATCACTTTTATTTCAACTATGAATATATTGTAGTTTAAATTAACTAATATGGGAAATTACGATGTACGTTTATTCAATGAGGGTGGGTAATTATCAAGGATAGAACTGATAACGGTATGGATAATAAACATTGACTATTACGTCATTAGCTTTACTAGCGTGTTTACTTTTTATATTCCTGCTACATGTGACCAGTTCTTTTTTTCAAATGAATGTTATTTGAACCAAACAGCTGTTTCAAAACAAACTGTTGTTGTTTTTACTTTTCTTTGTTTACACTTATTTATTTAGCAATTAATGCAGTGAAATTGATATAAAGGATAGGTGTGACGATTAGTTTTGATGTTAGGACACCAAAGTTAAATTATGTGTACTGTGAATTTTATTGGATATTATCGTTTTATTTTAGGTCGTTTCTATTCAGACCTACTGGAAATTGTGTATAGTAATTGTATTTTGCTGATAATAATTATGGAAGAGGCAGGTATGCTATGGAAGGTGGTATCGTTGACTAGGCCTATACACTTCTCAATTGATAATTACTCTTTCTACTGTAGGCTGCAATAAAATTTGTCTTTATACGTGTAAACTAGCTGTTCTGAATTATAGGCCTACACAGTTTTAACTGACTACTCCCGTACGTAGGACGGGCTAACACCTCGTATACTTTTAATTGTTATTTGTCAGTATTTATAGTTTACCACTGAAGCCAGGAGTAAGATACGCCATCCTGTGTGAATACTTGCTGGGCTTGTGTTCCAAAGTTATTCCTTTCAGATGAGTTTCAAATATTTGTCTGCGTTCTTCCAGTGTCGGCAGATCAATCAGAATGTGACGATCAAACCTGCCAGGACGCAGTAAGGCCTGCAATAATATTATTATATAATTTATCACTACATATAATTATTGTTTCGGCGACAATAGGGTTTCAAATTTTTGTCTTTACCACCACTTTGATTGACAAGTGGGGGGGGGAGGGGGGGGTCTAAAAAGCCACTCTTTTGCCTAGTCCCAACTCTCTACCATCCAGGACAGTCGAGTATTTGTGCTACAGCACACAGCAATGCATTGTCCAGGCGGTTAATTTTTATTTATTCATTCACATTCATCAAAGTACACTCAACAAATTCAACAAAGTTATACCACTAATTCATGTTTGTTTAGCTTTCATATTTTAACAATTCAATAAACTCAAGTTTTTTAGAGCAGTAGTGCTTTTCATTTATTCAATCCACTACAAACAATTGCATCAATTTTAATTAGCTTAATATATTAGGTACATTAGTATAGTATTAGTATAGTGTAGTAGCTTAATTATATTATATTGAATTATGTTTCTAATCCCCATAACAAAAATAATATAGCCTAGAAAAAAGAATTAGAAACTGTAGCTAACTCTGTGATCGAGTTATACAACTACGTTCTCTTTCAATTTAAAATGTACTCCAGCTGGTCCCTATAGATGGGATGTCTAGTCTAGTGTTCAAAAGTCAATCTCATTAGTTACTTTAGTTATGTGTTCATATCTGCTTTTTTAATGGATTGCGCCAATGGTAACGAAAAGTCTCTATCGTATTACCTTGTCCAGCACATCTGCTCTGTTAGTGCTGGCCAGTACGATAACACCCTCCTTGGACGCCATTCCATCCATCTCCACCAACAGCTGGTTGAGGGTCTGCTCCCCTTCCCCTGTACCCCCATCCCACTGTCCTCCACCACTACGTCTGCGGCCAATAGCATCTATCTCGTCTATGTAGATGATACATGGCGACCGCTTCCGTCCCTCTTTGAACAAATCCCTGCAACAAAGTGATACAGATGTTATGTTAATACTTAAAAGGAAGGGGTTGATCAGATTTTTTTTTATCTCTCAGTTTATTTTAGGGGTTTAAAACATTTACCAATTTTATATGTCCAACATTCACAGTAAAAAGCAACCCTCTTGCAGAACATTTACAAAGTAAATTATTTACACTTAGAAATACAGTCAGTAAGAAATTGAGCAATACTTTATAATACTTTAAACTGAAATGGTGACCATAGGTAGGTAGGTATTTAAAGCCAAGTATGAATGGAGATGAGTGTAGGATGAGTGGCGCTAACTAAATAAGTACTTAAGTTTATTACTGCTACAAGGAACACAAAATTATTATTAATTCTACTATAGATTGCTTGCTTATGGTTATATCTGGAGATATACAAAGGTATTTATTTCATAAAAGGATTATAAATATTAAAAAAGTGTGGTCTTTGTGGCAGAAAGACCTAGGTATTCCTTACTGGAGAATATTTCAACAGGAACAATCTATCACCTGACTCTGGCTGCTCCCAATCCACCAATCATTTCTATGAACTCCGAGCCGTTCATGGAGAGAAAGGGAACATTGGACTCAGTAGCCACAGCCTTTGCGAGCAACGTCTTTCCACAGCCGGGGGGACCTAGCAGCAACGCTCCCCTTGGTACCTGGAATGCCAAATGTTCTATAATTTAGTTACTTGGTTCAAACATAAAACTCCGATGCAATTGATACTACAGTAGAACCTTGATAACAAGACTCTCATGGTGATTGTAAAATAAGACTTGTTATCAAGGTTGACTTCTTATTGAGGTATGTAATAACATGTGATTAAGGGTAAAATAATTTTAAGGGGATTTGAAAAATGACAATTGTTATCAAGGGCGGCTAGTTATCGAGGGTCTTCTTATCAAGGTTCCACTGTAATTACACACACAGATATGACTCAAGGTACCTTACATGGTAATCTGCAACAGACACTTTGCCTCCAGATGTTCCACTCACACGTGTCTCCTACTCTAGCAGTCCAATACAGTAGTGGTCTACTAACTGCCTTCTGGGTTTTTTAGTCAAATTTTTTCATAACATACAGGGTGTTTCAAAATTGTCTGGACATATTATGTGGACTTGTTCTTTGGGCTAAGATAAACATAAAACGCCTTATAAGTATGTGTCTAAAATGCCTAGATTTCTGTCTGTTAGTGTGTTTGTGATTTTTTTAAATTATTTTATATCTTGCGCATTTTTCAAGATAGAAATTTAAAAATTTGTATAAATGTGTAGTTTAAACGGTAAAAAGAGCCTCACAAATGAAATTCTAATATCTCAAGCCATTTCAATATGGCGGCGATTTAAAACCTTTAATACCAAATTTCATGAAAACCGTAAAAATTAAGACAGTTTTTTTAGGATCAAAAAGATAGAGAACTTAAAACCAAATCAAATGAGACCTTGCTTGTTAAAATCTACTTACAAACAACTGGGTTATGAGTTTTTTTTTCTACATTCGGTTACACAATTTAATAGGACTACCATACTGCTCTTACTCAAGTTAGGTTCATTATTTACTAATTTTACTATTATACAGAATGTAAGAATTTGGGGAAAAACTGGTTGCTTGGTTGAGCCGATTTAGGTTTAAATTCTCTATCTTTTTGATTATAGCCTAAAAATAATTTTCTTAATATTTACGGTTTTCATGAAATAAAGATTTTAAATCACCTCCATATTGAAACGGCTTGAGATTCTTTGTTTGAAGTTCATTGTTGGTGATGGTAAGTTAATGTTGTTCAAAGGCTTAATGCGGACATTTTCCATCACGATTGTAAAAAAAAAACTTGTAAAAAAGGCTTGAGATATTGGAACGGCATTTTTTAAGATTTGTTTACCTTCTATACTACACATTTATTCAATTTTGAAATTTCCATCTTGATAGATGCCCAAGATATAAAATAATTTTTTTTTTATCAAAAACAGACCAACAGACAGAAATCTAGGCATTTTAGACCCAAACCTATACGGTGTTTTATGTCTGTCTTAGACCAAGGTCCACAAAATATGTCCAGACAATTTGGAAACACCCTGTATACGAGGTCTGTTTAAAAATTATCCGACCTTACCTAGCAATCCAACAACCGCATTGAGCTGAACGCACGATTTGTTTGCATTGACGATTTTTTTATAGTTCTCACTCTTAGAAACTGGACCCAGCTGTCCTTTAATTTGAAGCTGTTGGGCTGACCAGCTGATTTTAGTAACAAAGTTGTCATTTAATTTATTCAACACTCATTCATCACTCATCTTCACCTTAAAATACGCACCCTGGTGTGTCAGCGTGGTATAAAGATAATTTATAATCTAATTAAATTTCACTTTCCACACTCCATTTCTAGAGGTTTGTTCGTACAGTGTATTTTATTATTTTGATTAGTATTCCCCCTCTCACCTGGTACACTTAGCACCCAGTTTTTAGAGCTATCAAGAACTGGGCTAGTAACATTTTTGTTTATCTGAATTTTTTTGGACAAGGATTTATTGATGTATTGGTTAATAGGTTTTATTGGTGTTCTGAAACCTTATAAGTTTGTTGGCTAAAAAAAAATTCAGCTTTATTCAGTTTTTTCTAATTAATTAGGAATAAATAAATCTTAACTTTCAACTAAAAGAAATGTGAGCTAACAATTATTTCATTTAAACCTGGAAAACCTGTCAGAAAGTAATTAGAACCATGTGCAAGAAAATTATTTCAACATAACCAAATGAAGTTGTTGTTTTCTGTCTATGATAGTTTCCCTATGTATTTTTTTGAAATAAGAAGTTTATCAATAGCATTGAGGTTAAGTAAATAAATACTAAACAATCGAGTACAGACTTGTAATTATTCAATTAAAATAATTCATTATAAATTTCATGTTTTTATTTTTATATAAAATGCTAGCCGCTATACCCTTGCCTTGCAACGGGATCAAAATGCGGATGAGACAATTTTGGTTCCAAGCAGCTTGAGAACGCTAAATAGAACAATTATTATGTTCCCTAGATCTGCTGTATGTAGGTAGACTTTTATTAATTTACTATTAGTATTAACTGGCTACATAAACATAACTGTAAAAAATCCATCTTATCACAGCTTTTATTTTCTACTTGGTACAAATTAGCTGGATTGTCATAAATAAAAAAAAAATAATAGTGCTATAACCTGTTGGTAAACCTATTAACTTTTTAATGCTATTGAACATTACAGAATCAAATTGTTTAGTTGAAAAAGCTGTTAAGATTCTTTAATTCCATTTAAATATAAGTACTCATAAGGTTAACATGGATAAACTCCAGAGCCACTGGGGCGGAGCCAATTGGACGGATCACGAAATTGATGGTGTATAAACCTATTCCATGAAATTCTACACGTATGTACCACGTTTCGTGGCAATCGGTCCACAGGTGTCCGAGCTTATAACTTTCAAATATATATATACAAACTTCCTCTTTTATAAATATAGATTTCTCAAATAAAGTTATTTTATTTTGATTATAATGCTTGATTGATGTAGGCCTATACATCATTTTTATGGACTATCAATTATTAATATCTTTATTTGAATGGACACAAAGCTTACCTTTGCTCCTAGATTCCTGTAAAACTCAGGTCTTTTTAGGTAATCTACGAACTCCATCACCTCAATCTTCGCTTCACTTAAGCCTGCCACATCAGCAAAACGAACACCTTTGCCTTGACCAGCGATAGGATCCACTAGCGTGAATTTGGCTCTTCCCAACTGCGACTGAAACAAAAGTGATTTGTTTTAATATAAGTGGTTTTAATACCTGTATTTTTTGTTATCCAAATGGTTGCGGTAGCAACTAGTTTCGGCTCAACACTGGAGCCATCATCAGGCTTTTCAAGGACATTGTCGCTTCTTGAGAAGGTCGTCACAGTTCACACATAATCACAAAACATCGAAACATTAAAAACAAGCATGACTAGATACAATGACACGACCGGCGGAAGTTTATATCTAGACTAGCGCTTATTGTATGTACTGTTCTTTATGAACGTTAAACTAAGAAAATTGTCTCTTGTCTACCAGGATCAAAAATAATTTTTTTTTTGTAAATAAAAACATAACGTAGAATCAAAAGCCCAAAATATACTTACAAAATAATCTAAGGACATAGGACCGCCTTTCATCGCGCGAGATCTGTTGAGGACTGATAACAAGATGGCTGCCAGGATGAGTGATACCAGCAGTTTGCCAGCCGTGTCGGTTCCTCTCTCGTAGATCACAGGCACTCTCCCCTCTTGGCCCACTCCCAGTCGCTCTTCTGCCTCTCGCAGCTTCTCTTCAAACTTCTTCATGTCAACAATGTTCATGTGAAATGTCCTGTGGTCAATCTGCAAGAATAACTTCTTGTCAGTATCTGTGATGTTGGCTACTATTCTAATAAAAAATGTACAAATTAAACAATAAGGACTGTTCATAAGTACTTATTAACATTAATATTTATGCATGATTTTAATGCATATTGTAAAACTAAACTATCACATACCTCGTCTTGCAGTTTAAATATAGTGTTTTATAACCCACTACATATGTTTTGCCGAATATGGAATTTTCAAGTGGTATATAGGCCTACAAAAACTTTCAAATGGAGTTCTTGAAAATATTTTTCAGGGAGTAACTTAATGTTAGTCCAGCTCAAGAATCAACTTTGAATTTTTGAGTTTTCCCTTCTAACAAGATGTTAATGAAATACTTTTGAGTAATGGATTGACTTTCCGATGTATTTATGTCAAGAAATCCGACTTTTTTAATTGATAAAATTAATCAAGAAGGTTGGATGTGTAACACGGATACATTTAACTAGGTTTGATTTCTAGGTATTTTTTTTTTTTTTTAAGAAGAGTCTTTATTCACACCTTTTGTACATGACCTTTACGGTTACAGGACTTAAACATTTGAGGTCATTATAATTTGTACGAAACGTTGAAGCTATGTGATTGTTCCTGCCACATCGGAGGCACAAGTCTTCTATTCCTAAACCTTTTAATTTGCATGTATTTGAAGGAATTGAATCTTGAATCTTTGAATTTGTTGAATCTTCTATTTGAATTTTGTTTGATTTGGAAATGTAATTGACTTCATTTGAACAATCATTCTGGTTTTTGATGGAAATACTTCTTGAATTTACTTTAGATGCCTCCAGATCTAAGGATTTTTCGATCATTTTTTTAAAATCCAGTTCGGGCCTAAATCACCTTTCTTTTCTGAACAAAACAAGTATAAATATGACTAGGTTATCAACAGTACTTAAGCACTGCGAACTGTTAAAAAAAAACCTGTGCAAAATTGCCAGGGCACCGAGCATTTTAGAATAAATCAGGTCAGGGCAGTCCTAGGGTTAAACACCGATAAAAACATAAAAGAGCATAACTCAATTCAATGGCTACATCAGCTAAAAATTTAGAAGGGATAAATCAAACCAAATTATAATCGCCTTTTATATCAAAATTTAAACCGATAGATGATATATCGCAGTTTCTCAGCCTAGCTGTGCACCAAATTGCAAAGAAATACACAATCCTAGCAGCAGCGGATGGAACTAACAATAAAATTGTCTTCAGCTGATCCAAAAGGATGACGAATCTACTGAGGGAGTATGGTTAATCCATACTTAGCTTGTTAAACAATATTTACTATTTGGGGGTATTTACTATTTTATTTGCAAATGACTATTTTAGTGGGATTTTATAAAAAAGAATCACTGGAATTATTGGATTTTTTTTTTGTGGGAGGTGAAGTGGTCCAAACTAGGTATGAGTATTAAAACCCCACAAAAATAGTCATTTGCAAATAAAATAGTTGCAAAAAAGAATCACTGGAATAGGCCTAATTGGTTTTTTTTTTGTGGGAGGTGAAGTGGTCCAAAATAGGTATGAGTATGGTTAATCCATATTATGTTAATAATGAGTATGTTAATAGGTACCTACATATAACAATTTGAACGAATTGTGTTTTTGGCCTCTGGGGACACCAAAATGAAAAAGGAAATCGGTCCCGGGCCTAAGTCTTACCATGAGACCTACGGTAATAGCTACTTCCCTATAGGGAAATTCGCTAAAATGCATACCTACAATTTATGTGAATGAATGGAAATTTTTATGTATTGACACATTTTCATGAACAAAATTATATGAATCCTAAGGTATATTTTTTTCAAAATAGTGAAGTTTTCTTACTGAGTTTACTTACATATTAGGATAAATGGTTCACTGATCATTAGGCCTACTTACTTTTCTTCCTTTGATGACGGCTCCATCACACAATATAATCGTAACCATGTCAATGTCAGGCCGTACTATGATTTGTTCTACTTCTCCTTTACCCAACATGTGATGAACAAACTCGTTCCAGGATACATATCTGATTATTTGCTACAAGAACAGATAAAGAAAATAACCAATTTAAATAAGATAATCCAGGACAAACATGTGGCATTATCAAGAACGTCAACCTTACTTTGACAAATTTTGTTTTTTCAATTGTGAAAAATGGTGTCATACAATACAATACAATATTCTTTATTGTTAATTCGTTAAGAATTACAATAGTGTCAATCTGTGTCATTTGATGACCCTGAATATTGAAATAAGCTTAGTCATCGAGTTGTAATAAGTGATCCTGGAAAAGAAACAGCTGGTCTTAGTAACATAGATCCACAAAACATCTCTTTCCATTCTAGGACTATTTTGTGTGTGTGTTGACATTCAGTCCATCTAAGTGTGTGTGGTCATAACAAATATATTAAATTTAATAAATAGCTAAGGAAATATATAATTTTTATTCGTTGATTATCACTTGGGCTGACAAGTGAAAATGAATGAGTGAAATTAAAAAACATAAACTCAACTAAAAATCGGGATAGCCTCATGGGAATGTAACTCGCAAGTACGGTAATATACTTTACTTTCTAAATCACATCTTGCAGATTGTAATATTTTACTTAGGCTATTTAAACATTAGTAAATCTTTACCTCGGGTTGATTACTTGATGGGAATACAAGTGATAAAAGTGCTAAGAACATGTAGCCGCTAAGCATCCATAATAATGCCTTTGCAAATAATGAAGATAACTTTTTATTGTCATCGTCATCGGGTTTTTTTCCATCACTATTCGGTGGTTTATTCTGTGATCTACTTGCTGATGTGTGCAGTCCGCGGGGACAGTTAAAGCAAGGCTTATCAAACTGTTTCATCAATCCAGATCGCTGGAGTACTCCAACAGCTGCTAGATACTCCTTTTTAAAGTTCTTCTCAGCTGCTGACTGAAATATTAAGTCAATCAATAATTGTAAAATCTTTATACAATGGTGTCATGAAGGCATCTAAGACAGTATCTAAGAAACATGATACAGAACAGTAAAGTATTAAATAACACAAACTAGGATTTAGGCCTATTTTGTAATTTTGAACAGAAGACTATTCTAAATGAGCAAGAGCTGATTATCTTTTTGTTGTTGACATGTGGCAGCAAGTAAAATAAATCTTCTAAGAAGTAAACTGGTCTACTTATTATATATTTTTCAGTTTCCGCTTTAAACTAACAATTCTTGTTTCCTCTTTTGTCCTTTAATACCTGCATATGTTAGCTTTTTGGTGTAAAGTTTTAATTTTTGATGAGAAGAAAAAAAAGCCACGTTCAAGGCGACTTCTGGTTTGATGGTAGTACCAAGAGTGGGTAAAGAGCTCTCATTTTTAGTCAATTTCCATAAGGGGCAGTAGCCTAACTATTACCGTAGGTGGCACGGTTAGACCTAGACCCCGGACCGATTTACTTTTTCATTTAGATATCCCCGTTAAAAAAATTACTGTATATAGATGTACACTTGTCCGTGAACAAGATAACTTGAGTGATTTTGGTTCGATTTTGATGAAATTTCACTTGAAGGTATGGGGTGGAATAAACTTGAATGAGTTTGCGAAGCAGTAAAACCAGCTAGGCCTAATAGGAACAAGAGTTTTGGAGTTTTGAAATTAAACATTTTTTTTTTACTTTTACCCTTAAAACATGGAAATGCCCAATTTTTATCATGGCCATTGTGTAGAGGTTTAAATACGCCTGCCGCAGCAATTCTGCAGACTGAGGGAATTTCAATCAATCTGTAATTTTCATAAACAAGATATAGCCTACTTATTCCCCAAAAACTACATAAGCCCTATTAGATTTAATGAGTACATTACCTAGGATTGCTGCTAAATGAATGATCCAAGTAAACGAGTCGCCCGGATCAGACGGACTTAAAAGACCCAATGGCGTAACTTAGTTCTGTTAACGTTTAAACCTCAGTCCACAACATAACGGGCATCCTACGTTGCAGCCATATTCATAGTCTCCGCAATTTTAAATTAAATACAACAGCCAAATTATATAATATCGCTAAAATTCATAAACGGTGGGTAGGCCTAATCGATAATCGATTTAACCGGTAGAGTCGTATATCAAGGTTTAAAGAAAGGTTTTTATTTAGTTAGTAGACATAACAATAAACTGTGTATTTTTGGTAGTTTGAAATGTATTTTTTATAATTTTCATAACTAAGTTAATTTATTAAACAGCTCAATAACGGAATCTGTCAGAATAATCCAAACTAACCTGGTAGGTCATCTAACGAACAAAATGAAACAACAGGCTTTGGTGTACCTGGTCAGTTGAACGGTCACTTCAAAAGGGTCATGACAGCGATTGAGACCGACTGATCTAGATAAGTAAGGTGATCCGAACTTCCCATTTCTAAACCGTACCATACTTTAAACATTAAATGATATACCTACACTAAATACCTTTACCTTGTATCTAGGTGAGTTTTTGAAATAATGTTGCAACAATGAAGGAAATATATTATTCTTGAAACAGCTTTGGCAAAACGAAATGGTCTTGAAACTTGCAAGAAGAGAATCATACTTTTTGATGTTATTGTTCTGGTAGGCAGAAATGCCACTTTTAATTCCCCCCAAGAAATTGCATCTTGCATAACCAAGACAAGCCAACTTGTAGCTGTTTGCTTGCATCATAGTTGATAGATTACAGCTTGACTAAGAACAACAGTTGTGCAAGTTTATTCAAAATTTTCAGTTCACTAAGATTACAACATTTTTACGTAGCCCTAACGTCTCCATATACATTTCACAAACAAACATTCAAAAATACAATACTGTAAAAGACATAATGGTTATGGTTTCGTTGTTTGGTATGACTATTTTTGACAACTACTAATTACTGAACAAACTGAACTGAACAAACAAAACAAATCCAAATCGAAATCAGACAGCGAGACAGCACAGCTGATAGAGAATTGAATGTTTTCTTTCCTGAGATGTAGAGTAATGCCAATTATAATGTAGTGTAGCTTATATTTCAAAACCTTTTTAAATCGATTAGAATATTAAGTAAATACGATTTCGATGAAATTTGGTATGTAGGTTCTAATCCATTGTATCTCCAGGTGTTTTTTTATTTTTTTGAAATTTTGAATTTTAATGGGGATTTTTCAATAAAAAACCGGAAAAAATCGAATTTTCTCAAAAATGGCCCGAACTATTTTGATAAAAATTAAGTATGTTGTAGCCCTTTAAATTCTGAACAAAATGGTACAAATCCCATTTCTGTAAAAATTACGGTTCAAAAGTTATTGTAAATTATGTTATTTTCACATAAAAACCCCATGAAATAACGAAAAATAGGATTATCGAAATAAATTCGGCTTTGATTTAACATAGTATGTTATGGTTCTTACCATTTTGGTAGTTTTTTCATTTTTTAGAAATTTTGATTTTTAATGGGGATTTTCCCATAAAACCCCATAAAAACCGGAAAAATCGAATTTTCTCAAAAATGGCCCGAAGTATTTTGATAAAAATTTAGTATGTTATAGTTCTTTATATTCTGAACAAAATGGTACAAATCCCATTTCTGTAAAAATTACGGTTCAAAAGTTATTGAAAATTATGTTATTTTCCCATAAAATAACGGAAAAATGGATTTTCTAAAAAATGGCCCGAGCTATTTTGATAAAAATTTACTATGTTATAGTCCTTTAAATTCTGAACAAAATTGTACAAATTCAATTTCCGTATATTTACTCTCACCGCTTATACATGATAAAGGTTGTTGACAAACTTATGGGAGAAAGTATGTGTTAGAATGCTAATACCGTTTATTCATTATATAAACACGTTTTTTTTAGTTATAAATTACTGCATGGATACAAATATTAAGTTCAGAAAAATAGTTTAGATATAAAATCAATGATACCGTTGATTAAACATAAGATAACATACTTCGAAAATCTTATACATGACCAAGAATTCTTCTATGGAAATCGGATTGGATTGAACTAGAGGTAAAACTACCCGGCTGTTTGTGAAGATGACGTGTGATGGGTGACGTTTTGCCTTGCTTACTTGCCCGATCCCGATAGTCTGCTGTCTGTCCTGTCAATCTTTCGTTTACCAGAAATTCTGAGATACCTGTGGTGTTTTTTAAAATTGTATACACAAACCTTTGTAATATATTTGGGAGCAACGCAATTTGTGACTGTATAGAACACTAATGGCATTCAAACGTGATAAAAAAGAGGAGGAGGATGGTAGGATATGTTAAAAGGATAATGTTAATTAATGTTAAGTTGTTAACCTATCAGCTTAGGCTTCAAATTCAACTTTTTGTTGTAGGCCCCTAGTTTCTAAATACAATTAACAAATTAAAAAAAATTCCCATTTTAAGCCTTAGGCTATATGATAATATTTTGCAGAATATTGTAGCTTAAAATTGTCTCACCTAGGGCCTCTAGATAGGATAGATATTGTAGGACTATTCTGAAAACGGCTGCACTTTACGTCCTACACCCGTTCGAATGAAAAATATTGATATATAGATTATTTGATATAGCCTATCGATTATTTCATTCGGTTAGTTAGGTGAGGTTTTAAGTTTCAACTAACCAAACTTGATATATCAAATGATATAATCGATATAGGCCCTATCAATCGATATATTCATTCGAATGAGTGTAGGGCGTAAAGTAAAGTGCAGCCCTGAAAACTAGTCATTAAGCCACTGCCTATACAAATGGGATAGGTAAGTTACAGTTCTGCAGATAACTTAACCTATGATCGGATGAAAATGTCATAAAATATAAATACTGTATCGTACATAAGTTTTCATGGGGTAGACTTCCGTATCTGTTGGCACAAACAATGGAATGAAAATATCGATTATTCAATTGTTTCATTCGATATATCGATTGGTTAGTTAGGTTAGATTAACCTTACCTAACTAACCAAACGATATATCGAACGATATTTTCATTCGGTTGTTTGTGCCAACAGATACGGAAGTCTACCCTTATCATGATATAGGCCTATAATACCAATAATTAGTATCAAATAAAATTAAATGTCTTTATTGTTTTTAACATGGAAATTAAATAGGAATATTTTAAGACATAACTTAATGGTCTTTCCAACTTACAAGATCCTGACTTACAGTGCCATGGCGGTTAGGTTATGTTTGGTTGGTTTAGAAAAAGGTAAATTTTGATAAGTAATAGTACCTTATTTTTTACTGTCTCAAACTATACTGAGTTGTGGGCAGCCCTCTTCCTGAAAAGACCCAAACAAAAAATAAATATTTAAATTTAATAACTTGTGAGTCAATCCTTTAAGTATTTTAAATTAAATATTTAAATGTTTTAATTAATCAATATTCATATGAAATTATGATTACATCTGATAATACATCAAAGGTTCGCTACGGAACTGTTCCCAATGGGATATTCATTTATATACTCCTAAGCTAAAACTACTTTTAAAGGATAGCAACTAAACCCCTCATATCTTGTTCTATATGGATACTTTATGTTGACAATTGAACTCTTCCGTCTTGAATCAAAGTCTGATATACTGCTGTAACCACTAGCCTAGTGATTACTTAGCAAGTTATCATATCTAGTTCAAATCTCATGCAGTCTACTCAGATTTAGACGTTTAGAAATGAAGCGATACTTATATAAACAGGTAACTGTAGTTGCTGCTTTTGTATGAGAAAATTGGACAAGAACATGCTGGCACTCAGGGGGACACTTGGGTAAATCAGGATATTGTCTCTTTCATAAACTCAACAATTACAGTATCTTCAACTAGCCTTTAGCTTTACACCCAAGAATATAATGAAAATAACTGGATGTAGAAAAATAAACTAGGCCTAGGTAAAGCAACATGGCAACCTTGAGCTTACAACTGTACTCTCATTGATTTAAGAAACATAACAGGTTGGAGGGGGGTTAAATATTTAATATGATAACAGTGAAATTAACATTATTCTAGCATAAAACATATAATTTCTGCAATAAACTTAGGCCCACCTAATTGCCAAACTAAACAAAAATAGTACCGGTACCCAAACAAAGAACCCAAAAGTATCTGATTTAATTTGTTTCCTTTTCAGGTGGGGGAAATCCGTTTCAAAACCTTGATAAAACTAGCGTTCTTCAAGAAGCAAGAACATTCAATGACACTCCTGTAAATCCAAGAAAATGTACACACATCCTTACTAAAATTCTGTACCTACTAAATCAGGTAAAGTATATCCCTAGCACAAGCTGACAACACAGTATTTATAATGGCAACATTGTCCTCATGTTTATATAGGCATAAGTTAGTCTAATGTAGGCCTACACTTGATTAGTATGTTTCATCACTAAGTAAGGTCTACTTTTCTATACAAGATAGCTATAACATTGATACAAGATGGCTGAAACAACCAAGATGAAGTCGAGGCTGTAAAGGCGTTTAGGACCTTTTAATAAACTATATTTTTGTCATACTACATACCATTATTAAAGCTAATTATTTTTCAAAAAAAGTTTGTACCGGTATCGTTTACCATTGTAAATTATTCCCCAAAATTATAATGATCAAGTTTTCCTCTTATATGAATGTCTGTTACCATTGTTTAGGTGCATTAGGTATCTTACTCCGCTATCTAAATTTAAATATAAGCCTAAATTAGAATTATTATAATATTTTTACATTTTTTGCTTGAATGTCGATATATATGTATTTATTGTATTGAAATTGTAATGCACAGCTGATGACCTGGGCTCCATTTTCAATGTAGTTGGCAGAAAAATTATTTTTGAATTTTCATATGTGATGTAGGCCTATATAAACATTACAAGCAAGAAATGTCTACAATACTTAACACAACGATTTAAAATCATCCATATAATTGTATCTTTTGTCTACAGGGAGAACAACTGGGCTCCACCGAGGCGACAGAGGTTTTCTTTGCTATGACAAAGCTGTTTCAGTCACGGGACGTTGTGTTGCGACGGATGGTCTACCTCGGTATCAAGGAACTGTCGTCTCTGGCAGAGGATGTGATCATCGTCACTTCCAGTCTGACCAAGGACATGACGGGACAAGAAGATCTTTACAGAGCAGCGGCTATTAGAGCCCTTTGTAGCATCACTGATGTAAGTAAGCCTAGCGATTGATTTGAAATAACTATTTGTCTTAAATTCTGTGAATTTAGACTACTATGAGTCAGTTCACCATCAGTAAAATTAGGTTAGGTCACTGTATACAAGACTTTGATGAAAAAATAAAAATAGTCAGTTTTGTGCTTATTTTAGGACTACCTACCGGTATTGTCCAATGTGTCCAAGTATCTATTTAAGGAAAGTTTAAATAGAATCATCGTATTAAAAATTTCAAGACTCTTGAAAATGTTAAGTGTTGTAAGTTGTTTCTTTTATTTACTTTTCGTACGTTTAATAACACGTAAAATGCTGATCAAGAAGTTATTTGGTACCTACCTATTTAGTCATATAGCTTTTCTAAATTGTCTAGACTGGTTATTGGTTGAACATATTGTCCAGTTATCCCTAAGGGACAAGAATGGTAAAAAATTCTCTAGAGGTTACTTGCTCATTTTACAAGAGACAAACCCACAATTCTTCGTCCTAGATTAAAAGACAGTATCTGACTTTTACTCTGATAATAAATTAATTCAATTTTTAAACAATTTAACCCTTTCTGTGCTCTGGGACGATATCTTTGCTTGTCTTTTTCCTTAAAAGTCTTATAGACAGCGGGGCCCATCCCCCCCTAGACTCATGACGCACCCCCCCCCCCCCAATCGAGCACCAGCTCCCCCCCCCAGCATAAATGAGGTACCTACACGACAAATGTGTAACATTATTCCCCGGCCCAGCATGATTTGTAAAACTAAAAGAAGATTTTTATAGATTAATAGATTTTTTTAGATTTTGAAAATTCAAACCCAGTTAATCTATATAAATAAATAAGAGTTTTGTTTGTACATTGCTCAGAATTATACATATTTTTGGTTATTTTTACGTTTTATACATTAAATAAGTTGAAACCTGTCTTATCCCAATTTCTGTCTGTCTGTCACGGCTCAGAAGGCATTTTACGCAGCCTACTCTAAAGAAAACTAGAGTACATATTATGATTCTAATAGTTTAATTGTATTGACCATTGCGTTAATATGACAAATTATAATTAAACATACCTTGTCAGACAATCCTTAACATTTAGTGTCAAAATTGCTACATATGTTTCGGCGGCTATTTAAGCATCTCCGCCATCTTCAGGCAAACAAAAGGATCCACTTGATGTGTCGTCAGAATAAATAAAACACACAGACTCAGTCATTTTACCGATTTTTTACTCGCACACTAAGCTTTGCCCCTGTGGCAAGCCTAGCACTTTTCGGACAAAGTAAGTAAATAACTCTAGCATTTTTTGGAAAATTACAAAAAAATCTAGCTTCAAAAGAATTAAGGAAACACCTTTTAGTGATGTCTTCAGGGAGGTTTAAATAATGAGATTTACTTGCTGATGCCAGCCATTGCCCTAACCTCCCTCAAGGTCAGGTAGCTTGCCTCAACTTGATCTGAGAACTGTTATAAGTGTTACCTAAGATGCTTGAAAATACCACTAGTTCTAAGCAGTTTATATGTGACATGTTGCTGCTTTTACAGTCCACGATGCTGCAGACGATAGAGAGGTACATGAAGCAGGCTATAGTGGAGCGTAACTGTGCAGTCAGCAGTGCGGCGCTGGTCAGCAGTCTGCATCTCACACGTGTGGCCAACGACGTGGTCAAGCGATGGGTCAACGAGGCTCAGGAGGCTGTCAACTCAGACAAGTCAGTATCCGTTGTCTTGCTGACATGTTGGAATCGTATTGACATGGCTATTATTTATGAAAATCTCTAGAAGACCTCTTGGACCTTTTCCGTTAATTCACTACCACCAGTGGAATGTGGTTAGGTTAGGTTAGGTTTTTCTAACTCTATACTAACCCAACCTAACCAAATTTTAATTCACTACCACTTCTATTGCTAATAATCTATTGCTCTAAAGACTAGTGGTAGTGAATTCACGGAAAAAGTCTGACCCCTTTAAAAATTCACATCATATAAAAACGTAATATTAGGCCTACTTATTTACATTTTGGAATATTATTATAGGCACACCTCACTATAAGCAACAGAAGTGTACTGGCAAAATGACAAGGACGGTTTAAACTACCTGTATATTTTTTTCTTAATTATAACAGGAAACTAAAGATTTTTACTTGTCCAAAGTTGCTTTAAGTTATTGTAAAATTTTAAATTTGTGTATGAAATCTGAGATAGTTGACTATTTTGTGAACAAGGTCATTGTATTGTACATCTGAGGTGGATACCATTCCTCCTTAGGTATTTCTAAATTTACCATGGAAAATTGAGGAAGTACTGCTGTATTGAGCCAATGCTATGCCAGTGCTTTGTTGTTTAAGTGAATTTCCCATATAGAGAATAAGCTATTACCGTAGGTCTCGTGGTAAGACTTAGACCTGGGACCGATTGACTTTTTCCGTATATATATGTGTGTGTCCGTTTGCGCGATAACTTGAGCAAAAATGATACCATTTTGATGAAATTTGGTACAAACGTGTAAACCTACGTTTATTCAAACGAGTTTGCGAACGAGCATAGTTGGACTATGAGAACGGGGGTTTATGGGCGGTTTTATGGGGTAAAAATTGGGTTTTCCCATTGTTTACCCTAAAAACACAAAATTTCATTATTTCTCTCCAAACCATTTTGTAGAGCTTAAAAAAATAAATAATTTTGTATATTGAAGCGTTATTCTATGCCCAATGGTTACGGAGATAATTTAAAAAAATTGTAAATTTAAAATTCCCATCTTATGGAGTATTAATGAACTGTTGTAGTTTACTTGTTTATGGATATATTTTGATAAAATTTGGCAATTTTGTTTATTTCATACTAAGCTATCAACATTTCAATAAAAACACACACCTCAATACCTTCCCTTGAGCAGCAAACCTAGGTACTCTTTAAAATTAATGTTATTTAAATTGGAAATAAATCTGACAATTTTCAGGGAATATTTTAGTAGAAATCCAGCCAGGTAAATGGAAATTTGCTCAGTCTGCAGGTTTGCTGCGGCGAGGGTATTTTAGTGTTACAATGGATGCTTATTTCAGCATGATGGTGCAATACCACGGGCTGGGTGTTCTCTACCACATACGCAAGACTGACCGCCTCGCTGTCACAAAACTGGTGGCCAAGTTGACCAGAATGTCTCTTAAGAGTCCTTTCGCTGTCTGTATGCTGGTAAGTTTATCATTCAAGAATAGTAGTCAGTATTCCATTTTTTGTTCATTATCTATATACCACAGTTAGTTCAACCACCAACTTGTTATAACACTTCAACTACATGGTAACTTTAAAATATATTTGTTCTTTTATATACAGTAGGCCTAGTTATTTTATAACTGTTATGTTTCTGCAGATCCGTATCGTCTGCAAACTGTTGGAGGAGGAAGGCGGTGAGTTTGCTGACTCTCCGCTGTTTGAATTTGTCGAGTCATGCTTGAGACACAAGTCGGAGACTGTGATCTACGAGGCTGCCCATGCCATTGTCAATCTGAAGCAGACGACGCAGCGAGAGCTGGCTCCAGCTGTCAGTGTGTTACAGCTGTTCTGCAGCTCGCCCAAGCCTACCCTGCGCTTTGCAGCCGTACGCACTCTCAACCAGGTGTGTGATATTGACGATTTGAAGATTACAATTTTTAGATCAGCTGGCCGATATTGAAAAAACTTGCGTTCTAGTCAAAGCAATAAGTAAAAACAGCCTAACCTCAGAATTTAAAGTATGTAACATATTCTATCTGAATTTAAATTGTTCAATACAGTCCACTTAATGGTACGTAATAAAATATAATGAAATCATTCAGAGTACTATAATAGAGCACAGCAATTCCAGAGAGCATAGTCTTTAAGTGTTTTCCTTCAAAAAGTCTTTAAGTGCAAAATATTTTGTAATCCGGTAATTTGTAATTACCGGACTTAATTTGGAGGTTACTGTAAATGTGCCTAATTTACAGTTGATTTTTTTTAGCTAGAAACGGTTAAGGTTTGGTGGAATATCTTTGAAGGTTACCCTTTTTGTTTTTGGCTGTTTTGAGATCTTTTGTTCATACTTGTCAAATTTTAGGTTAAATAGCTACAAAAAAACTGGCATGTTGTCAATTAGGGACCGTGTTGTATTACTTACGAAAGATTGCTAGTTTATGATCAAATAAATCAATTTGGTATATTTCATTGTCTAATTTATTATAACACATTCAGTATTAAGGCTACTGCATTTTATAAACCAAACTCGACTCTTGCTTCCTAGGCAATAGTGAGATATTAGCAATCCGATTGGCTGTTAATTATAATTTAAATGGGTCAAAAGGTTAGTCTATAAAGATGTATCTCGTTATCTTGAGAGCATTTAATTTAATGATTGACATTAATTTTCCATGAAGATTCAATATTTTTATATTTGCTCATGTTAATTTATTTTCAATGCAACCATCACTTGTACATTGGAGATAACAATTTATTAAGTATCAACTTATTCATTAGTTAGTTGATTTGGAATTAGGAATTAGCCTATGTCTCTAATTTCAAAGTAATTATTCTCTAATGGCCAAGTGAGTTTATAAAAGTAGATTATGTTTAAAGTATAGTATTTAACTAATTGTCAATTACAAGAATGTATGCCAGTTTGTTTGTATTGTTTTGAATTAACCTAAAAATTTGACACATATGAACCCATTATCACAGTACAGCCAAAAAAGGTTAATCTTCAAAGATATTCCACCACACCTAAACCGCTTCTAGCTAAAAAAAATCCTACTGTATCATGGTGAACCTTCATAGAGAGCTATTTTTAACTGTAGGTATAGCTGTAGAAACTGGGCTCAGCTGTACTTTATTAAAGGAAAATAAACAGCTGATTAGGCAGTATCAAAGCCACACAGATCATCCCACTCTATTCTAAATTCATCCTGCGTTCATTCGGCTTGTAATACCCACCTGATGATACTGTCTCAAGAATTAATGATGATAATAATAGAAACCTGATGCTTTAAAGTCTTAAAGTGATGTATAATTAAATTACAATCACATATCAAATCATATCATGGTGTAAGTCACGAAGGTAATGTATTTATGTAGTAAATTAACGTTTTAAATGTTTGTTTATTCAGTTGTATATTGTTTTCACCATGTTTCAGGTGGCAATGTCACATCCAGCCGCAGTGACAGCCTGTAACCTAGACCTGGAGAATCTGATCACAGACTCCAACCGATCCATCGCCACCCTGGCCATCACCACCCTGCTCAAGACTGGGGCGGAGTCATCCGTGGACAGACTCATGAAGCAGATAGCCTCCTTTGTGTCGGAGATTAGTGACGAGTTCAAGATTGTTGTTATACAGGTAAGGTCAAACTGTTTTTCATTTCACGATTAAATAAATAAAAATGCCTTTATTTATCAATGAGCAAAATGATCTGGATTGGATAAGAATGAATTTTTTTTATAGGAGAATTACCTGAGTAGGAAAGAATTTACTCTGGCTCAAGAAACATAAAAACTTTAATAATATACTTTACTGATACTAACAACAATTTTAATAATCAAATAATCAAACTAACAAATAAATAAATAGAACAATAACAAAACAGAAACAATACAATAAAATAACAATAATCAACCATCAGCGTACAATTCTTTTATCTTAACTCTAAAGGATGACAAGGCATGTTTTTTGAGGCCAGAGGGGAGGTCGTTGTACAACTTTGGGCCGAAGTATGAGAAGATTCTCCTTCCAAACTCAAGCTTCACTCTTGGAAAGTGATGCTGGAGACTTCCATGGCGGGTACTGCACTGAGAGACCTCCTCCCGTAAAGAGAGCCTCTCAAGAAGGTACTGTGGCTCCTGTACGACAAGAGCCTTGTGCACCATGCAGCACGTCATTATCCTGCAAACAGTGTCTACTGTTGTCATCCCGGCTACAGCTCTAAATGGAGTGATGTGTAAAAAATTTTTGAGGCAAAAAATGAATCAAATAGCAGAGTTTTGAAGTTTTTGCATTCGGTTCATGTTTTCTACGTAGATGATGTTTTCATAAGCAGGGAGACAATATGTGAACACCGACAGGACTAGTGACTGCATGAGGCAGATGACTTCTGAACATGTACAGCCCTCTCAGCCTTCCTAACGCACACTGCGAAGCATGTGTGACATGGTCAGAGAAGGTGAGGCTGTTATCAAGCACAACGCCAAGAGTCTTTGACTTGTCACACAGTCAAAGATTCCCCGTTGAACACCACTCACTCCTTTCTCGTTGAGGGACTGCACCAAGTCACATGGCGCCATATGCATCACAGTACACTTGCCAGTATTGAGTTTCAACCCATTTGCCTCCCTGACCAGAAAAGGATTTCTTTTAGGTCAGAGTTAATGAAATCGAGTGAAGCTCTCATCTGGGATGGCTCATAGGACAAGTGCAGCTGTGAGTCATCGGCATACAAATGAACTGTACAATGTTGCACACAGTTAGGAAGGTCTGCCGTGTACAAATTGAACAGAACAGGCCCAAGACAGCTGCCTTGAAGAATTCCTTGGGTTTTGACAAGCGGGTTTGATGTTTCACTCTCTAATTGCGTCACTTGCCTTGAGTCTAAGTATGACCTTATCCAATTGCAAAATATTTTTGTCAAAGCCATTATACACTATGATTAAAAACAGTACTATCTTGTTGAAGCAAAATTATTAAACAAATTGTTTTTGTATTTAGTTTTGAAACTAAGGATTGTGACAATGAGCAAAATGATCTGGATTGGATAAGAATGAATTTTTTTTATAGGAGAATTACCTGAGTAGGAAAGAATTTACTCTGGCTCAAGAAACATAAAAACTTTAATAATATACTTTACTGATACTAACAACAATTTTAATCTAGGAAGGTTCGAGTTGAGACAGACTAATGTTTTTCTGTGATTTTTCCTACTTACTCTTTTACCTGGACAAGACGATATTTGATCTCTCAATGTGTCTTCTCTCCAGGAAGACAATGTATTAGACCAATTGGTCAGACCTTATAGTCCAGCTTAAAATTTCAAACAGAACAGTTCTAAACTTGATTCCTAGGTGTAAACGCAAAGATAGCTTTCAGCCGTTTTTGTTCAGATACTTGAATACTGTACTGAGTGATTCTTGAAGATTTCATGTCTTAAATGATATCCAATAAATTAATTTTTCAGCTTAATTGTTTGTGGCCAAGTTCACAGATCATATATCCTTCAACACCAAGAAATTGATTGCCGAAACAATTATCTGATGTATTCGCTTTAACTTTAACACAGGCAATACGAGCGCTGTGTCTCAAGTTTCCCCGCAAACACTCAGTTTTGATGAACTTTCTGTCAGCCATGTTGCGAGATGAGGGAGGTTTGGAATACAAAGCCTCCATAGCAGACACTGTCATCACTATCATAGAAGAGAACCCTGATGCCAAGGAAACTGGTGAGTTGGTAAAGTAATCATGATTGAAGTATTTTTTAATAGTCATCAAGCTTACAATTTCAATGGTGTGGAGGTTTGGAAATATTTTCATTTAGTCTTCGTAAGTCAATATTGAAAAACTTTCGCCAATTTATTACAAAAAATTGTATCATGGTTGAAAAAAGTGTAGACACATAGTCACTACACAAAATAATAAATAACTTGACCAACACTAGTTTACAGAAAAAAAGTATTGTAAACACTTTTAAGTTGAAAATGTAGCAATCTACTGTCTAGTCTAGTATAATATTTAGTTTTAATCACATTTAATCAAAAATCACCTTCAGAGTTGATCTAATAGAGGATTTATTGTGGACCCAGTTCCCATTCTATGTCTTTGGGCTATTATTTAATGATGCTAATTAACAACAGATTAATAGTTGACTATATCTAAACTAGTGCTAGGACTATTCATTTACAGGAAAAATCATGCTTTTGGCATAAAAACATAAAATATATACTATTCGGTCATTTTAATAATATTGATGAAAATCAGAAAGCTTTACTTTAGGTAATATCAATGGGAGATGTGAATTTATGATCGTAATTAGTGATGTGCCGATACCAAAATTGATCGATTCTCGATACAGATACCTGAAAAATCTATCCTTAATACCGATACCATTTAAAATTTTGTAAATGAACTTTTATACTACCTCTCTTTATGTCAATCAATTAGTATTTTTGATCAATTGAGTGTTTTTCAAGTAAATAAAAAAATTATGCAGCAATGAAACATTCTAACTAGCCAATTTATTTTACATCCTTCTAAACACATTAAAAAAACTACCATAAAGGTGATTTATTTATTTATTTATATCAACGGTAAATACTACTCGACTCGAGGTCGAGTATTTGAAAAAACTTGAGTAATTACTCGAAGGTCGAGTACTCGCCCACCCCTACAACGGATACACCATTTACAAAGGATCTCATAAAGGTGATGATGATCTAACAACAAAAATCAAAAAAGAAAATGTAGAGATGTGGCAGCCTTATATTTTCAGTCAAGCCAAACTCGAGGTAATATCGTGATCCTCTCCAGTGGTCGTGGAGATATATTGTCGTATTCTGGGATCACAGCAAAATAAAAAATAACTTCCTCAATTACCGAACATCATCATTTTCGCGGTCGCGGCAAAATCATGAACATCTCCGCAGCCGTGTAGACCTCATCATCGTCTCCCACGGTCACAGAAACGTCATCGTCCCCGCCTGCAAATGTGGCAAAATCATGAACATCTTCCGCAGCCGTATAGACATCATCATTGACTGCTGCGCATATAGACATCATCATTGACTGCCGCGGTCAAGGTAACGTTATCGTCGTCTTTTCTGATCGTGGCAAAACATGAACATCTCCCGCCGCTGTAGAGACGTCATCATTGACTCCTGCAGTCACGGAATCGTCATCGTCGTCGTACACGATCGCGGCAAAATTGTGAACATCTTCCGCGGCCGTGTAGATGTCCTTTTCGTCTGCTGCGGTCACAGAAACTTCATCATCGTCTTGCAAGACCGCGGCAATAGTGGTATCTTTCTGATCAGCATGTGGGTATCGGTATCGGAATTGACTTTTAATGATCGATTCTCGATACCAATACCTAGGTCCAAGTATCAGTGGTATCGAGAATCAGTATCAAGAATCGACACATCCCTTATCATAATCAGTCTTCGGTTACTACTTGAACCTGTTGTAATTTGCAAGTAAAATTCAACCTACCAAAATAACAGAAGGGAACAGAACATGTTAAACATTAACCTTTTGTAAAAAAAATTCTGGATAGAGCTAACATTACCAAATGTGTGCCAAAATTTTATCAATATTGTATTTTCGATCTGTTACTATGTTATTGCAATGTTGCAGGCCTGGCACACTTGTGTGAGTTTATCGAGGACTGTGAACACACCAGTCTGGCAGTGCGGATATTACATCTCCTAGGCAAGGAAGGCCCTCGCACTAGACAGCCTTCCAGGTATGGGCCACTCACAGAGTGAATATTCAGTCTAAATTTATCGCCTCTCTCAGTTTTGGATGCAGTACTTTTGATCATTTGTATGATATAAAATGCAATAGGCTTAGTTAAAATAAATTAAACTTTTAGTTTAGCGTATTTAAAAAGTTGACATATTCAACAAAAATCAGTAAATTTTTGACATGAGTGCACTCTGTCAGTGGATCAATGAAACCATGTCAATTTTTATTATAAAACTTGGTTCAATTTTAACACAGGAATAGGATTTTTACTCGTAGAAAATAGTCATAGATTACACAAACATCATTATTATATTTGAATTGAGTTTTTTAATGAATTTTTATGTTGATAAAATACTGAAACAAACTTAGGTTAGTGGCCAAACTAAGGATAATGTTGAACTGAAGTGATTGGAAAAGATATGCATCTATATCCATATGCTAATATTTGTGAATAGTGTAAAGTTGTCTTGTGCCATAGTAAACAGCTAGGCCCTTGTGCTCTATGTTACGAGTACGGTATTGTTGGTTGCAGGTACATCAGGTATATTTACAATCGAGTTATCCTGGAGAATGCAGTAGTCAGAGCGGCTGCTGTGTCTGCGATGGCTCAGTTCGGTGCTGCTTGTCCTCCTCTATTGGATAATGTTCAGGTAAATTAAATATGGTTGTTGAAGCATCATAGGTCATAAGTTAAATGAAAAAGACAAAGTAGTTGAGGGTTGGGAATACGTTTAGCGTTGTTTTACGTAGCATGACATAATCAAAAACATAAAGCTATAGTTTCAAATCTGTACAATTATATGTATGTTTTATTGTGTAATAGGTGGTAAGTCTTAAAAGAAAAAACCTTATTGTTTATAATTTTGGCAGGCTTAGATAGATTATTTTATCGAGTATTAAATTCACAGTACAGTCTAGTCCCGCGAACTTTGCTCCAGATAACCTGGCAGTCCTGGTGTGTCGGCAAGCCTAAAGAAGTTGTTACGGAGGTTACTTTTATTGCTTTTGCCATTTGGACTTGGCAATACTTGCAGACATTGATACCAGAACTCATGTTACGTTTACCTGAGGACCGTATAGCTAGCTAGTCAGTCAGCTTAATCACTAAGCTTATAAATATTTTGAGAAAAAAGTAAATCATGTTCTACTTAAACCAGTTTTATTTAGGTATTTCAATATGATTGTGTTGTAAATTTTGTATCTATATATGAGAGCTAGTCAGCATCTTTCTAGTCCACACTGTATCACTAGGCTATTGCTACTGCTAATTGTCACTTTATTAGGTGTTGTTGGTTGACAGGTGTTGTTGGCCAGATGTCAGATGGACACTGATGACGAGGTGAGAGACAGAGCCACATACTACCACAGCATACTGCAGACAGGGGACAAACAACTGATCAACCAATACATTCTGGAGCCTCTGCAGGTAGACAAAAAACAGTCCATGAATACAAGGTGCGAAATGGTGTACAAAACTATGCATAATATAGCCACCTCTAATGCCATGGTGAGACAAAAGTGGGTGGGAACGCCCCAGCCCCAGCCTACCGAAACAGCTGTTCCATTAAATCATAATGGAGCTTCCGTGCAATGTTTATGTTTACACATTTCTTATTATTGTTATTACCATGTCAATAGGTTGACCACTGTGTTGTTGCCAAACACCAACGCCGCAGCCTTGTATTGGAGGAGGCTATCATGATATTTTTTGATATTAGGTTTTGGTAATGTTCATTCTATTAAGAGAATATTTTGATTGTATTTTTTTTATGTTGATGCTGTTGATTAAATAATTAAGACCATGTAAAATAGTTGTGAGTTGTAAGCTTACAAATATTTTATACCACCATTACTTGCACATTGGTATCAATAATGAGAATTGGTTGTTAAATATTGATGTCGAAGTGTCTGGGAAGATCACGCAGTTGAAAATTACCGATATTTCACAGATATTTTGTAATGACTTGAATTGATCCCTCAAATGTATCCTTATCCTTATGGCAATTAAAGATTTATGATTATGTATTTAGGTGTCGCTGCCCAGCCTTGAACGTTGTCTGCACCAGTACACTTTACATCCGAACCCAGAGCCCTTTGACATATCTACAGTCCCAGCGGCAGCAGTCAACCCTGTTGAAGAAAAGGCTCCCGCTGAGGGCATCGTTACACCTGGTATGAATGATGTTGAATTTGTTTGAATTTCTCACCAATTTCAAATAATTTAAAGTTTTAACTGTAGTGATGGGCCGATTCCAGAATTGGTTGATTTCGATACCGATTCCAATTCCAGAACTCGGTTTTGATTCTTGACTCAGATGCCATTTTTTCAGTGGTCCATTAATTAATGACCCTTTATTTCATTCCATAATGGTGTTTTTATTTCAATTGAATTAGTGCATCCTAAATGTTCCACTATCCAACATAAGGTACCAAAATATCAGTGTTATAGTAAATGCCAGGATATGGACCATTTCCTCACAAAAACTAAATAAATGGCATGTTTAAAAATAGTTATCAAACTATCAGGGAAAATTCAAACGAAAATAAACCTCAATATTTCCTCTCATCTATAAACAGTGAACTTATTGTTGCAGCCCCCAAAGTGCCCGTTCCGAGGGAGGAGTCGTTTGCTGAGAAGCTTGCGGCCGTGCCTGAGTTGGCTTCCATTCCAGGACCTCTGTTCCACTCCTCTGAAGCTGTACAACTCACAGAGTCTGAGACAGAATATGTTGTCAAGTGCATAAAACACAGTTTCCCGCACCATCTTGTGTTGCAGGTGCATTTAATGTTGCTCATTATGTTTCTGTATCTTTCAGTTAAAAACATTTTGAGTGTACATGTCTAGTTCCATAAGGCTCTGAATCTTGTCATCTTTAAGATATGGAATGATTTACTTTATATCTTAATACAGTAGAACCTCTATAGTTCGACACTTTGTGGACTTAAGGGATGTCGAACTATTGAAATGTCAGACTATTGGGAGTAAATGGAGTTTAATATACAGGAAAGTAAAAACACACAAGTCTTATATAGAAATCACCCAAATTTATTAAATACTAAAAAGCTTAACAATTTCACTGTTCATTAGTTAAGTCTCAAGTAAACTATGAATGACAAATTAATGTTCAAGTCAGCTTACATCACAATAGTAACCGTTAAATATCACTTGACAAAATAGCTCAGCCTGTGTCGAATTATCGAAGGTTTACTGTAATCAAGTTGTACTCAGGAAGGTTAGATCTATAATGACTTTAAATATTGCAACTAGACAATTATTGTGTAAAATCTGAAGTCTGTATTTATGTGTGTTTCATGGCTTATGATGACCTGTGAGTGAGCTAATTTCAACCAAATTAAGGGTGAATTTTGCAATTTGTGCCTTTTTTTTATAATAGCCTACTACAGGACAAGCAACAGTTTATAAATATATCATTTTACTAAATGTTAAAAAATAGTGAACAACAACAAAGAAGCAGTAACAAATTGCTCAAAAACAGACGAATCTAACCTTACAATTGTATTGAGCTGTTCCATAATTAAGAGAAATTGGTGCACACAGATGTTGCTGAACTCACATTGGAACTAAAGCTTTTGGCTGTCATTATCCAAAGGATAAAACTTATTCTGAGCTTGTGTCTAAAAATGTCACTCACCGTAGTCCCTAGTAGTGAAATATATGGATTTAGTTTATTTTACAGCACTGAACTACCACATTTGTATATTTTGTAATGAATTGTTTGTTGACAGTTTGAGTGTTTGAACACACTGAACGAAGTGCTACTAGAAAGAGTAAGAGTTCAGCTGGAGCCCAGTGAAGGCTATCAGGTAGTCAAGGAAGTGGCCTGTCAGAAACTGGCGTACGGGGAGAAAGAGAGTGTTTATGTTGTGCTGAAGTTCCCTTCACAGCTGTCTGCTTCCATCGGTAAGATCATTTACAATTTAGTAGTACAATTTACATTTACTAAACTGATAGCAAAAGCTGAAAATGTGTACAGTCATAAAAACTTGTTAAAGCACCATGGCTCCCCCACATTCAGTTGTGGGCTCTGTAACCATGATCAGAATCTAAGCTAACCAGACACAAAAAAGTATGTTAATTTTATCTATCGTGTTTGTGGGTTGTTGTCGACTTTTGACTCCTTGTAGACCTGATGATGGTTCAACTAAAGAACCACAACTAGTTGTCACTACAGCAACCAAGGTTTAATAAATGCTAGTATTGTAAACCATTTTAAGGTCTAATTGTTGACTGAAGGAAACTGAAGTACACATCCCATCCATATGAACCAGCTGTTGGCGTTATGAAAAAAGAGCCAGTCACAGAATGCACTAGTGTCTAAAATTATATTTTCTACCTTATTTTTTGTTGCTGACCAAGTTTATGAGCCATAACAGTTTCCACAATAAGGCATTCCATTAGTTTGACTTGGTAAATAAGTTTATTTCTTCAGCAGAATTTTAGTAATTTAGATCAGCACAATCTGTCAGTGGCTATCTTCAACTACGACAATTTTTGATAAAAAGATCAGGCAAAAACTTAAAAGTGGGGATGGAATGTCTAGTTGTATCAGATAGTCAAAGGTATAATTAAGGTTATCATTTTAGGAAAAAGTATTTAACTTGGATTAAAGAAATACATATGAATAAAAATATAGGATGCAGAGGACACAGCTAACTCACCAGATGAAAGGTTGCAGACGAGTCACAGAACAAATGAGTCAAATGGTGAGTCGGTGGCTCAGTTGGTAGCGTCACGGACTTACGGCCGAAAACGTTTTATCAGTACAGTTCACCTTCGTACTGTACCAGCTCACTCATTGCTTTGCTGGATAGGTTCCACGCACAGATCTGTAGTCTATGTGGACAGGGGGGGTTCTATGTGTGGGGGTTGCAAGATTAAAAGAGGCCGCCAACCTCTTAAAATATATATATATATATTATATATTCTGTCACCTTAAACTGTGACATCTTATATTAAAGTGTTGTCTTTGTAACTGCCACCTACTTCTGAAGAAGCCTGAAGAGGCGAAATATATTTTGTTAATCAAATGTATAATTAAGTAATCCAGAGGCTAATCAACCCTTTGGAAGTAATATTTACAGTAATTCATTCTGCAATTTATTAAAGGAATAACTAGAGCACTAAATATTTATTTATAGGTTAAAGGAGATACGTCAGCGACTTTAATAATGGCATGTATATAAAGTTTTTATTTGTTTTTATTTTTTACATTGTAGGAACTTTTGGTGCTACTCTCAAGTTCATTGTAAAAGACTGTGATCCAGCTACAGGTTTACCTGATTGTGAAGAAGGCTATGACGATGAATACATGGTACGTACAAACAAATTCATAATAGGCCTATATATTATATTTTAATTAAAATTTCACTTGTGTTTAACCATTGGATTTTGCCCAAAATTAACACATGACCCAAAATTTGCCAGAATTATTTTTAAAATGTTAGTTATATTTTGTTACCCCAATGTTTGAAATCCTTTGAGAATTTACGTTTGGTTTGTGAGGACAGTTGGAGGACGTGGAAGTGACGCTGGCAGACCAGATACAGAAGGTGTCCAAGGCCAACTGGGCGGCCGCGTGGGAGGAGGCTGGTGACCCAGCCAGTGGCTACACAGAGATGGAGGACATGTTTGCACTCACCAGCATGAGTAGCATCGAACAGGCGGTGAGCAACGTTGTCAGCTTTCTGGGACTGCAGCCTGCCGAGCGCAGCGATCGAGTCCCACCGGGCAAGTCTTCACACACACTGTTCCTTGCAGGTCAGTTATTTGTCATAACACTATATACTGATTCATTCCAACGATGCAGTAAAACCCATTTTACCACACCCTGTAAACTAAAATACAGGTTAACCAATACTACATTAAAAAGTTTGATTCATTTGTAAAATTAGCTAGGTCTTAAGAATTGTCTGCCATGGTGGGGATAGTTAGCCGAGCTTGGCGAACAGAATGTAATTGAGCAGTCAATTACATCTCATAGCATTATAAGTTCACAAAAGAATAGTCAACTGTGGATTAAGCTAATTAAGATTGTGTGTGTTCAGTTTTAGTTTAAGATGACACAATGTAAATTATTAATAAAATGTAATTAAAAATTGTTAAAAACGTAAAATATGACTGTTGAGGATCTTTTTGAACCGAAATAGCCTTAAGATTCCAACTATTGTTTAGCACAAAATAATTGGTTATACAAAACGACCTCGTCCCGGTCCTTGTTGGGGTTTTACTGTGTGTCTTTCAAAGAACTATGCCATTCCAGTATTCAAAAATCGTCTCTCATGTGCATGTGGAATCAGCTTTCTCCAAACAAAGCTCTAAAACAGATCACCCAAAATGGTTTAACCTAAAAAGTACAACTATTTAATGTTCAAGATACAAACCTCACTTGGTTCACAAGGTTTTTCATTCCAGAAAACCTCGGTATTTGAAGAAGTTGATCTATCAAAGTGAAGGTACTGGGCAGTACTGCCTTCTGCTCATACCGTGAAGTTAGACATTTTTTTCATATTTTGGACATTCCATTTATAGTTTTTTTTTGGCCTCAATTCATAATAAGCACCAGTTATATTTCCTCCTTTGAAAGTAGTTGAACATTCTTTAAAAATAAAGGCTTTTATTCAGAATTTTACTCATACAGAATTCTTTTCATTCAAAAAGAATGCATAAAGAATATTTGGATTTCAGCTGTGTCACCTAACTTGCAATTATAATTGAGAGGACCATTGTTTGCAATGGTGAAGCAAACCATCGTGATCATCGTAATCATAAACCATCATTAATATGAACTCGCTGAATCCTGAGTCTATATTATAGAATAAAACCGTAACAAGAATGTGTGTTTGCATCTAACAGGTGTTTTCCGAGGAGGCTATCAAGTATTAGTGAGAGCCAAGTTGGCACTAGGAGACGGAGTCACTATGCAACTCACTGTCAGATCCACTGAACCTCAGGTCGCGGATCTGATCACATCCACCGTAGGATAGATGAATATCCCATAGTTCTTTGTATAAATAAAATATAAGATTAAACATGTTATAACTTAAACTTGTGTTGTCATTTATTATAACCCCTTAGAACTCACTGAATTATTAAGTGATTTGGATTTAAAAAAGAAGTTCTTTGTGCACAGCACAGTAACAGTAAATAATCTAATCCACTTATTTTGTCACAACTTCCACCTAAACCAGCAACTATTAATTTTTCTCATGAGTTGATAATAAGTCTTGTTTCCATGGTTGGAGCTTTTGTTTCATTCGCTGTTATACATTTTTAATATGTATGAAATTAGTGTTGCAGTAAACAGAACATGTTAATTTTGATTGTTCAGGGAAATAATCAAACTGCACTAGAAGAACATTATATACATTTATTGTTCATTAAATGAAAGTTTACATCACAATCAAATCCAATTTATTTCACAAATACCAGGTTCACATAGTACATTGTTTTTCTTCATAAACAATTTCAAACTCACGTGCACAATTAAGAACAGGTAATTGAACCATGTCCATATTACAAATTATTAAATGATCCAATGCTAACTTAATTATTAGTCAATATTATGACGCTCATAGGCCAAGTACACAATTTGTAATGATCAAACATTAAAATAATATAAAGTCTTTGACATCTAACTCATTCTTTGAGGCAAAACATTTTCAAGATACTTTGGCATTGGATTTCTAAGAAAATAAGTTAAGAAGGGTGAGGGGTATGCGAAACTCTTACTATTGCAAAACTTTTTACTTTCTGAGCTAGCACAATTGGTATTCTTTTAAAGTATACCTTTGCTGAAGGTATATGCTATTGTTATTGTGTTTTTAAAACAATAATTATAAATATAATTTAAAAAATATATATGCATCCAAGAGTTTTTTTGGCGATTCATTTGAGGGTAGTCATGACGGAGGACTCTTCGTCAATGTCCGTATCTCTCAGGATTGTGTCAATGTCGATGTCTGAGCTCACCTTCCCACTTGCTGCAATAAAACAAATAATTCTTTTATCTGTTTTAGAGTTTGGCTTGGAAAGATTAGGACAATTTTGGATCATGTTGCTAGGTCATGATTAAACATTGACATACATAAAAATATAAATTTTAAAGATTTTTGTAGTGGATGGATAGGTTTAACAGCAGACATACCTGAATGATCAAAATAGATGAAAATCCAAAAATAAACACAGAAGATTTAGCTAGGTAGCTGGGTGAATGAGGTGCTTGCCTAGTAATCAGACGATTTAGCTAGGTAGCTGAATGGATGTGGTGCTCGCCTAGTAATCAGAGGATTTAGCTAGGTAGCTGGGTGGATGTGGTGCTTGCCTAGTAATCAGAAGATTTAGCTAGGTAGCTGAGGTGGATGTGATGCTTGCCTAGTAATCAGAAGATTTAGCTAGGTAGCTGAATGGATGTGGTGCTCGCCTAGTAATCAGAGGATTTAGCTAGGTAGCTGGGTGGATGTGGTGCTTGCCTAGTAATCAGAAGATTTAGCTAGGTAGCTGAGGTGGATGTGATGCTCGCCTAGTAATTAGAAGATTTAGCTAGATAGCTGTGTGGATGTGGTGCTCGCCTAGTATGGTAATCATAAGATTTAGCTGGGTGGATGTGGTGCTCGCCTAGTATGGTAATCATAAGATTTAGCTAGGTAGCTGAATTAATGTGGTGCTCGCCTAGTAATCAGAAGATTTAGCTGGGTGGATGTGGTGCTCGCCTAGTATGGTAATCATAAGATTTAGCTAGGTAGCTGAATTAATGTGGTGCTCGCCTAGTAATCAGAAGATTTAGCTAGATAGCTGGGTGGATGTGGTGCTTGCCTAGTAATCAGAAGATTTAGCTAGGTAGCTGAGGTGGATGTGGTGCTAGCCTAGTAATTAGAAGATTTAGCTAGATAGCTGTGTGGATGTGGTGCTCGCCTAGTAATCAGAAGATTTAGCTAGGTAGCTGAGGTGGATGTGGTGCTCGCCTAGTAATTAGAAGATTTAGCTAGATAGCTGTGTGGATGTGGTGCTCGCCTAGTAATTAAAAGATTTAGCTAGATAGCTGTGTGGATGTGGTGCTCGCCTAGTAATCAAAAGATTTAGCTAGATAGCTGTGTGGATGTGGTGCTCGCCTAGTAATCAAAAGATTTAGCTAGGTAGCTGGGTGGATGTGGTGCTCGCCTTGTAATCAAAAGATTTAGCTAGGTAGCTGTGTGGATGTGATGCTCGCCTAGTAATTAGAAGATTTAGCTAGATAGCTGTGTGGATGTGGTGCTCGCCTAGTAATTAAAAGATTTAGCTAGATAGCTGTGTGGATGTGGTGCTCGCCTAGTAATCAAAAGATTTAGCTAGATAGCTGTGTGGATGTGGTGCTCGCCTAGTAATCAAAAGATTTAGCTAGGTAGCTGGGTGGATGTGGTGCTCGCCTTGTAATCAAAAGATTTAGCTAGGTAGCTGTGTGGATGTGATGCTCGCTTAGTTATCAGAAGATTGCTGGTTTGATCCTAAGAAAAGTACTTTGATTTTCAATAGTTTGAAACTAGACCCAGCTGTCCTTAATTATAGTGCTTTGAATAAAAGTTTTTGGTTGAAGAACCACCTATAATTTTATTACTAGATATGGTAGCCTATGTTTTTAACTGAAAAGCACAAAAATATTAAGGTATTAACACTTTTTATATGGGAAGTTCTAATATTTGAATGATGAGAACAGACTCGTAATAAAATATGTACTATAGTTACGAGTATGAAAGTATCACAGAATCTGATGAGATATTTTGTTGGGTTACCTGCATGTTCAAGGAAAATTGCTTTTAAACTGGTGAGTTGATCCCGGTATGCTCGTATTTGTGCCTCAAGTATGCAGTTTTCCATCTTCAAATCATCAACTCGCTTCAGTGTCTGTTCAGTTTTCTTCTTTGACTTGTCACGACTTTTACGAACAGCCTTAAACAGATATTCAATTATGCCATTTATATCTTCGAATTTATATGATCTACAACTCAAAAAATAACTCGATATATTAAGTAAAAATATGAATAAGTCGGTGTACCGTACACAGGCCTAAGTGAAACATAACTTATAGCCATGACATAACAAAGCTACACAGATCATCTCACAACATTCTACACTCATCCTTCACTCGTATTTAGGTTAAAATACACACCTAGGTGGCGTTCCCATCTCATAATGATAATAATAATAATAATAATAATAATAATCACAGATAAGTTTTTGGCATATATCTTTACTTCTTTACAAAGACTTATTCTTCAAGCTTGTAGGTCTATATGTCCTGCACATTTCATGTAATACTGTGATAACTATCAATGCTACCATTTCTACAGTTGTTATTAATTTGCTATTACTTATCGTTCTACAGTCGTTATTCACCTCGTTATTTCGTTCCCTTCGCAGCCTGTAGTCCTCATCTTTCTCCCCCTCGTACTGAGTCAGCTGTGATCGCTTTCTTCCTCGCCCACTATTCTCCTTGTTTGATGGCATTGTTACTACACAAAAAAAACCTTATTGCCCAACACATTTTTTTACATGGTAGTAGAGTGATGTAACAGTTAAATGTAAAGAAAGTCTTAAAACTCGACGTTTAGATCTTGGATACAGTGCAGATTTGTCATTCAGATGTTGATCCAAAATATGATTTCATATAAAATATTTCAATATAGCCTAAAAAAACTATTGTGAACCCAACAAATTGACCATTTCATAATGAACCTCTATAGGTCTACAAAACAAATTATGATGATGCATTACAGGAGGAGTTCATGAAAAAAACAGAATTTTTGTGAAAATGTTTTTTGACATATTTTGGTTCTCCATTAAATTCTGTATCTAAAAAACATAAAATAAGACCAAACGGTTTTTATTTACCTTGAATAAAATACCGTAGTTAGAGTTATTTGTATGGCAATATTTTCAACCTTGGATTGTTTTGTTTTGAGTATTTTAGTAATACAATTTGACTAAAACCTAGTTAGTTCATACAGAAAAACTATATTTAAACATATACTAGCAGCAAAACCCGGCATTGCCCGGGTAAAATAATATAATGTACAATAAGTGGTTGTAGGATTAATTATTTTCTATTTTCATAGATATACACCGGGGCTATAGAAAACAAGGGCTGGCTCATGTCTTTGATGTAGCACTTTCCGACATGGTCCCGCTCCCCCATCTCCTGTGACGTTACCGGGCTGAAAGTCGGACCTGCTTCCATTACGCGGCTAGCAAAAATCTCACTCTTTTACACGCTTCCCTACCTTTATTTATTTATTGCTCTTGACAATTTTTACATTGTGTAGCATATAATAGTTATTCTAATATTTATAATTACATAGAATCTATATATATAAAAGGCAAAGCCCTCACTGACTGACTGACTGACTCACTCACTCATCACTAATTCACCCACTTTCCACTTACCTAGGAGGCTGAAATTTGGTACACTGATTCTTTAGGCATTACATAGGAAAACTAAGTTGTTTTTATTCTGATCAGACTTTCGGGCTCCGCCCCAGCGGCTCTGGAGTTTCCCATGTTAACCTTATGAGTACTCATATTTAAATGGAATTAATGAATCTTAACGGCTGTTTCAATTAAACAAGTTGGTTCTGTTCTATGATGTTCAATAGCATTAAAGTTACAAGGATTACCAACAGAGTGCAGCACTATTATTTTTTTTGTTTATATTTGACAACAGCTAACTTGAAACCAAAAGGTGAGTGAGCGTAGCGAACGAACTTCAACCCGGAGGCGAGGTAGCGTAGCGAACGAGCTCCAACCGTAAAGGTGAGTGAGCGTAGCGAACGAACTTCAACCAGGACGTGTGAGCGCAGCGAACGAGCTTCAACCTTAAGGTGAGTGAGCGTAGCGAACGAACTTCAACCAGGACGTGATTGAGCCATGCGAACGAGCTCACATATGAAGTTAAACGGGGCAAAGCCCGCGGGTACAGCTAGTCTATATATATAAAAGGCAAAGCCCTCACTGACTGACTCACTCACTCATCACTAATTCTCTTACTTCCCATTTACCTAGGAGGCTGAAATTTGGTACACTGATTCTTTAGGCGTTAAATAGGAAAACTAAGCTGTTTTTATTCTGATCGGACTCTCGGGCTCAGCCCCAGTGGCTCTGGAGTTTCCCATGTCAACCTTATGATTTTTCATATTTAAAAGGAAATATTGAATCTTAACAGCTGTTTCAATTAAACAAGTTGGTTCTGTTCTATGATGTTCAATAGCATTAAAGTTACAAGGATTACCAACAGGGTGCAGCACTATTATTTTTTTAAATTTATGACAACAGCTAATTTGCAACCAAAAGGTGAGTGAGCGTAGCGAACAAACTTCTACCTGGAGGCGAGTTAGCGTAGCGAACGAGCTAACCTGAAGGCAAGTGAGCGCAGCGAACGAGCTCCAACCCAAAGGTGAGTGAGCGTAGCGAACGATATGAAGTTAAATGGGGCAAAGCCCGCGGGTACAGCTAGTTTAAACATATACTAGCAGCAAAACCCGGCATTGCCTGGGTAAAATAATATAATGTACAATAAGTGGTTATAGGATTAATTATTTTCCATTTTCATAGATATACACCGGGGCTATAGAATACAGGAGCTGGCTCAGGTATTTTCAACACAAATTACAAAAAAAAAATTATACTGAAGTCAAGATTTTAATAATATTTATTGTAGATCTACTTTATCGTACCTATATAGTTATTTTACATGTACATAATGATCAGAACATGAAATTAAACAGCATTTGTTAACACCCCAGTACAATATTTGAATGATTAGATACTTGTATAGCTATAGCAGTTAAATGAACAAAGTACATAAACATTTTCCAGGCCTAACAATGCCGCCTGACAAAATGGAGCTACTGATCCAAAAGTTTGACAGGTAGTTCCCCATTCTTCACGGTGACTCCTTTGATAGACAAATTTTGTGTTGTCACACGATTTGAAAACATTTTAAAACACAAATTCCACAGTGTATGGCCAAAGTTATTAGGCTCTTTTCAAAACCAAGAACAATCATCCAAATTCGGCATTTGAACAGAACAATCAAAGAAGATAGAAGAAAAAGTGATCAGAAGATGAGTAAGTGACTAAAATCAGCGAAATAGGATACAACTATATAATTACAAAAATATTGCACTAAGAACGCTCTTTTTTACGGTTACTTTTAAATCCTTTTGATGACATAGAAGAATATTTTAAGGTTGACGAGGTTAACTTTTAATGTCCTCACATTTCCACATTCTTTTTTTTATATGTAAGCATGTATAAGTATAGGCTAGCCTATTTTTACTTGTTTTTAGGCTTGTTTTGCTTTTTACTTTTTAATTTTGATGTCCCCAAAGGCCAAAAACACCATTCGTTCAAATTTACATATATATATATATATATATATATATATAGATTTTTATATATTTGTGTCCGTGAACACGATAACTTGAATAATTTATGTCCGATTTTGATGAAATTTGGTTTGAAGGTGTAAGGCAGGATAAACTTGAATGAGTTTGCGAACCAGCATGATCGGACCATGGGAACGGGGTTTTACGAGGGTTTTTATGGGGTAAAAATTGGTTTTTCTAATTTTTGACCTCTAAACACAAAATTTCCCAATTTATCTTCAGACCTTTTTAAAGAGCTTAAAAAACAAATAATTTATATAACAAATAGTATATCAAAGTATTTTTGTACAATTATTGGTTACGGAGAAAAATTAAAAAAATCTTTTTTTTTCCCATGTTATTCTTATGGAGAATGTTGTAAATAATGTTGTAGGCCTAGTTTGCTTGTTTATAGATATATTTTGATCAAACTTGGTAAATTTATTTATTTTATACTAAGTTATTAATATTTTACTAAAAAACACATTTTTACCCTCCCTGTAGCAGCAAGCCTAGGTACTCATAAAACCTAATGTTAATTAAATACCGGTACATTTATTGAAAATCAATTCAGGCAAATGGAAATTCGCTTAGTCTGCATGTTTGCTGCGGCGGGGGTATTTTTTGTTTGTATGGTTATAGGTATTTAGAAAAAGTTTCAATATATTTGGCTAATAATTAAAGATTTTGAATTTTTCATAAACTTCCTCCTTAAAAGATAAAATAGCTTAAATTTTAGTTCTCATTTCAGGATAATGGTGAACATATCAGCCTACGGTTCATTTTATATCAAACAAAAATTAACCCTCGAGCGGGCACTTGTGGAGTTTTCCTCCGCACTTGTAGTTTTTGTCAGTAGCCCTTGAGCTTTTTCTATTCCAAATTTTGTTGTCAGTTGTAATTCAGTGACGAGGTGTCAGTTTGCAGAGGTTTTCTTGGTTCTTAGTTTTTCCCAAGATAAGGTAAGTTACCTAGGGTACCGTACTTAAAAATAAAAATGAAAGAAACCATGAATTTTCTCTATTTGATTACCATATCATCAGTGGGCTATAGAAAATTGAAAACAGTTTTTGGTTAAATATCAATAGTTTTATTTAAATTATTTTATATGAATAAAAACTTAAACAAATCATAACTTAAAGCAATTCAATGTTTACATTGGGGAAAAAATTAACAATATAGGCTATTGTAATCGATACATTGAATCAGATAAATATTTATATTTGCCGTTATTCATCTGGTAATATATCATAGGGGCTGCACTTTATTTTAGGTCCTACACAAACAACCGAATGAAAATATTGATTGTTTCATTCCGTATATCGTTTGGTTAGTTAGGTTAGGTTAACCTTACCTAACTAACCAAACGATATATCGATCGATATTTTATTCGAATGAGTGTAGGACCTAAAGTAAAGTGCAGCCATCATAGGTTCTCTGCCGAACTGTACCCAATATTAATGCTTGCATAATTAGCATTATGCTGGTCGACTGGATTCAAAGATTTAGGATATCCTGAGAAACGTATTGAAGAGTCTGCTAGAATAGGCTATATGAAAATATGAGAGGCCGAGTGGTGAAAAGAGAGGTCAAAAGCGTAGAGAGAAAATTCATTCTTTTATAGGTCTACAACACTGAGTGATGCTGATGCAACAAAAAAAGGGTGGGGTGAAGTGTTTGTGTGTGTCTTGTTGTCCCTGTACAACACTCATTCTTAAATTTGAACAAGTGAAATTGTAAAAACTGCACATGAATTTACAAGGGCAACCAACATTCCCAGTCAAAAGAAGGTGAGGGTATACTAAGCCTAGGCTTTCTAATTGTCAACATGCTTAAACGTAACTTTTCCTAGGCTAATTATTGGTGTATACATTGTTTACAATAGCTGAAACCCACTGTAAATATTAAGCAATATTGGCATATGAGTTTAAATACATGATCCTCACCATACTGATTATTAGAATCCATTGAGATTAAAAACAACAAAGACCATATGTTATTGATCTTAGTTCATAGATGATCATAAAATTATAACAACTTACTTCACTGTTCACTAATCACTTTCCTTTCGCTCTCTAGATTCGCATTTGACAATTGACATGACAATGACAATGTTGGAAGGATGACATCACTTTTAGTTTTAGCTCAAAGCAGACAAGTATTTTGAAGATTGAGTGAGGAGTGCAAACAACGATATATATTTGTCCTTACCATTGGTTATAGTACGGCCACCTTTAAGTGGCAGTGGTTATAGCACAATCTAAAGTTATGATAAATGTATTCTCATTTATTTATATCGAATTATGAATGCTTCGATAGTTTGATAGTGATTACATACTTTTGATAAAAGAGTTACTTTAAGTTGGAGTTTGAGGAGTGTTTTTTTTAACCCAGCGTCCTTTATGTGCCTTTGTTGTAAATAATGTATACATAAGTTTCCAAGGTTCATCATTACCCTTACCCATTCAAAACTAATGGAGTATGTTTTACCTATGACATTTTTTTGGGAGAGGAGGGAAAATTCTTTTACGAATACCAGTAGTGTGAGACTCCTGAATTTATCACAGACTTCTCACTAAAAAAAACCCCTCTACTATGTTGGACACAGACCTGGAATTGTTTGTCACATTACTTCAAGTCAGGCCAACATGTGACCATAAAGCCCTCAGGGCTCTCACCGTTTCTGGCATTTAGATTCTTTATGACCTACACCGCATCCCAGTCAAGGTCGAGCTTCTTGGCACAGAGAATAACCTGGATGTAGTGTGACAGACAGGTCCAATTGTCCTCACACTGTTCGATAGGCGGATGCTACTCTTAGTGCTGCCTGACGCTGCACTCGGGCGAGCCGCATCCTATATACCTCGTTATTGAGAGCGTCTGCCCACACCTCCGCACCGTGCAAGAGTACGGACTGGACATAAGACATTAACAGCCTTCTACGACTGGACCGAGGCCCTCCGACATTGGCCATCAAACGGCTAAGAGAGGAAACCACCCTGGCGACCCTGTCCACCATACGGAAAATCTGATCCCGCCAGCTTAGCTTGCTGTCCACCATAACCCCAGGTACTTGGCAGTACGAACGGTCTGTTCTTTGACAGCCCGATGGTGTCAATCCGTTTTTTGTTAATACCACGATCTCAGTCTATAACTTGGTTCAGCTTTAGCTGAGCCAGCTCAACGCTACGTGCAGCTTTCAAAGTCATCTGCGTACCCAACCAAAATAGTTTTCTCAGGAATTTCAGACCTAAGAAGGCTGTCATGAGCGACATTCCAGAGGTCTGGACCGAGTGTGGAACCTTGGACAGCACCGGAATGACACTAATCGTCCGTGGGCCTTCCGTAGAGCCATACATGAGAAGGCGCAACCGGAGATAATCCTCTATGATGAGCCTGAGGTATGCCGGAACTTGGAAGGTGTTCTCCAGAGCATACAGCATATCGCACCACCTCGCGGAATTAAATGCGTTTCGCACATCGAGTGTTACGAGCAGCACGACCCTACGAGAATAGTGGTTAAAATCCTCAGCTCTCATCACGGCTTGCTTCACCTCCTCAATAGCTTCAACCGTAGGTCGCCCCATCCTGAATCCATGCAGACGAGGGGACAGGTCCCCCGCAGCGACCACGGCTGAATTCAGCCGGGAACGGATCAACTTCTTGAGGACTTTGCCAGCCGTATCCAACATGCACAGAGGTCTGTAAGAGTAAGGCAGGTCTGGGTCTCCCTTCCCCTTCCCAACTAGCACAAGCCTAGCTGTTTTCCAGCACGATGGGAAAGCACCTTTGACTAGGCAGGCGTTGTACATGCTCAAAAGGATCAAGGGGTTAGTAGTCAAAACCTTCTTGAGGACTATGCTGGGTATCCCTATCCCATTGGGTCCAGGAGCCTTATTGTTCTTCATGGATAGAACGGCCGGAATCAATCAGGAACGGGTATACCTTTGTGGACAAAAACCCTTACCCTAATTCCCCGGGGCCGTTTTCCCAGCACCGGATACCTGGCGTGCCGGGGGTTGCCCGTTGCAATTAATGCAGAGCCCGACCTCTACATCCAAGCTGCACTCCCTGACTAAGGACCGATGTGGCTGGCTTCTCACGATCCACTGAGAATACCCATCGGCAGTGCAGAGCACACATATAGATAAAACATACTCCTCAAGGAGTTGGCACTCAGCATAGCAACACTGGTGGCGCTATCTACGAATTGACAGGCAAAGCTCTCTCAAAGTACTTAACGCTTTTTTACCATGCGGTTGGCATTCTGGGTTATAGTACTAGTATGTTTTCTGTGCTCTCAGTGAGAACGTCGGTTACCCTTGTCTCTTTTTAGTCGCCTCTTACGTCACAATCCCGGGAAGAATGTGGTCCTATTCTTACCCGGTACCACACGGGGATATCTATGACATTACCAATCAGTTTTGTGAAATCAATTGCTTGGAAAAGCAATTGAAATCCTGCAAAATGACTTTTTGGTAGGGGATGGTTATAAAACTTGAAGTTTCGTGGAAAAGCATGTTAGCCTGGCCAAGGCCAGAAAACCAAAAAACATCTGTTCTGTTTACACTTAATTCAATTACACGTTTTTTCTGTGTTTACGTTGTTTGTATATTCTATATTGTTTTGTTTGTGTAGTTGTCTCTTATAGCTCAGTGGTTGTCATTAGGTTGGTGTGACAGTGATGTGATTTTAATTATTCACTTTTAAAATAACCTTAAGCTAAATTCAATTTTTTATATAGGAACTTGCGATTGCTGTTCACCTTAAATCCCTTGGTGTCCTTGTTCTCCAAATTGCCTTGTCTAATACTGTATTACTATCTATAACAGTGGGAAAATACACAATTCCTTACCTTTTCCACCTTGAAGAGGTTAAAATGCCATGACAAAATTTACCATACTTAAATAGCCTATTGCATTTGATTTTTTCTTAAATAATGGAAGCGTTAATTTCATTTTAGTTGAAAGAAAGGCATGAGGCGCAGAAATAAAATCACCATTATAGTATGGATACTTATGGGAATTTTAGTGATATATCTTATACAGTCATTTCAATACAGTTCAATACCATATTCCTCAAAGAATAATGCTCGAAAACTTACTACATCCGTCCAAGTTCATAACAAAGAGAAGCTTATATTACGCCAGCAAAATTCAAGTACGCTCCACAGGCATAGACCTGGTGATGTGGACGGAGGGTTTCATAAACAGCCTATAGCCATAGCAACGCATCAGAATAAATCGTTGGATAATGAAAATTTTGGACAGGTTATTGGGTAAGTTTTCTAATCTCATGTACTACAGTATCTTAAGATAGGCCTAGAACTAGGTCTATCTAAGTTAGTAGGTATTAGTTCTTAGCTTATGATTAACTTCGTAAAAGTCTGGGTTGTCAAATGATGGCAAAACTTTGATATCGGGTACACTTCCCCAGAGAACCTATGATATATATTATCGGATGAATAATGATATATAGGCCCCTATCTAAACTTGTCCGGTTCAATATATCGATTAACTTAAGAGCTTAACTTTTTTTAATTGTAGTCTAAACATCGATTTCAAAATTGGGTTATTTAACTTATTTTAGGTCTAGGCCTACATTTTTAGTAATAGGTATTTGGCTGCACTTTAGTATCTGTCCTACACTCATTCGAATGAAAAATATCGATACCGTATATAGATTTTTCAATAAATCGATTACGGTACCTTAACTTTTTTTATTCGGTTAGTTAGGTTAGGTTAAACTAACTAACCAAACTTTATATATTTAATGAAATAATCAATATATAGCTCTATATATCCTTTCGAAAGAGTGTATGACAGATGTAGCCTAACAAAAAAAGAACAAAAACAATAAGTAAGTTATAACACATAACTTAAACTAACAATAAAAATAGGTAGCCTATTAAGAAATATAAACCAAAAAACTACAAACCATTTAAAATTTACAGTTTCTTCCATTTTTAATATTAAAAATAGGCCTATGCCTATTTAAATGAAAACAAGGGGTTAGACTTCCATATCTGTTATCACAAACAACCGAATGAAAAAATCGATTGATATATTGAATGAAACAATGGAATAATCGATTTCGATATTTATCGTTATTCATCCGACTTTATATCGTAGGTTCCTGTGGAAGTCTACCCTTGATATCCAACTCCTTCATAAGTTATTTTATCTCCTTCAAAGGGCTCGGTCCTGGGCCCTCTTTTGTTTCTGATTGTTGTAAATGACCTCCATCTCCAGGGCAGAGCACTCCTGTATGCTGATGACACCAATACTAACTAGAGGGAAAGTTATAAACCAAGTTTTGATAGAGGCAGAAGCTGCACTGGTTGCTGCTAAAATCTGGTTCGTCAGAAATCGGCTGCAGTTGAATGGAGACAAGACCCAGAGGATGATATGCACTTTAAGCAAAACAAAGAATTTTGATCACCAAAGCAGCGTGAAATTGCTGGGCTTCAGCCTAGACCCTAAGTTTACCTGGGAACAACATATCAGTCATGTACAGTATGTGTTAAACTCTCCCGTGTGGTTTTTCTTCTTTGGAAACTTAGGGGGGTTGTCACCGATAAATACTTAATAAATGTATATCACGCCCTATTTCAAAACCATATCAGATATGGAATCCTGCCCTGGGGACATGCTCCTGGCTGTATAAAAGTGCTACGTCTGCAGAAGAAGGCAGTCAGAGTGCTGTCAGCCGCTGGTTATAGAGACCACTGTAAGCCCCTATTTGCTAACCTTAAGGTTATGACCATCTTCAGCCAATATGTCTACTACGGCCTGATTAATCTCAAGAATAACAATGGGGAATATCAACAGAGGGGTGATCTCCATAATTATGACACCAGGAATGCACAGAAACTTGACATTCCTCGATGCAGGTTATCAAGATCCTTGGCAGCCCATCCCATTCCAGCCATGCGATTCTACAACATGTTACCGCCTCGGGCCCACATTGAAGACATGAAAGCTTTCTCCATGCAGCTTTTTAACAAGCTCACAAATGAGCCGCTGTACTCTTTTGGGGAAGTGTGTGGCGAGTACTTCTCAAACATATAATATGCACCGCCATCACTAGTTTTTCTATTTGTAAATATTGGTTAATTTGTTATTTTTTTATTAGTTTTACCACTTTAAAATTTTATTTGATGCAGTCTATCCAACAAGTGTTGGACAACGACATAGGAGTAGGTATTGGCAATGGTAATGGTTATTTATGATTACTATTTTCAAAAGGTAGGCTACATTTTAAGTTAAAATTAACCTAACCCCACCACAAAGTTGAGTAGGCTACGGTAAGTTAGAAATAAGTTAATTTATATAAATAGGCCTAGTAAGTGTAAGTACCTAACTAAACTTTATCAGTGAAAGGATAGATTCAAACCAGGCCCCAAAGTTGCTAGTCAAAACATAAAGCTAGTTATGATGTTTTTAGCGAATTTCCCTATAGGGAAAGATAGCTTAGGTACTAACTATATTATTTTACCTAACTATACCCAACTTTTCTTACTTAAGTATAGGTAATATCTAGGTAGGGTAGCTATTACCGTAGGTGGCACGGTAAGACCACTAAGACCTGGAGCCGGGACTGATATACTTACCTATTCATTTTGATGTCCCTAGAGGATAAAAACACAATTCGTTCAAATTTGTATATATATATCTATACAATATATATATACTTCCGTGAGCGCGATAACTTGAGTAGGTAATTTATGCCCGATTTTGACGAAATTTGGTGTAAGGTTTTTTGTGAAATTGAAGGTGTAAGGCGGGAAAGTCTTACATGAGTTTGCAAACCAGCGTGATCAGACCATGGGAACAGGGTCATTATACTAAGCTACTAATATTTTACTAAAAAAACACACTTAATTAGCCTCTCTGTAGCAGCAAACCTAGGTACTCGTTAAACCTAATGTTATTTAAATAGATATTAATTTAAATTCAATTCAGGCAAATGGAAATTCGCTTAGTCTGCAGGTTTGCTGCAGCAGGGGTATTTATATACAAAACGGTCATTCATGGGGTGCACCCACCTTATAACTTTCATAGTGTTATTTGTTGTACTGTTTCAGAAACAAACTTGAGGTGGTTCTGGCTGCTGTTGCTTGTGGGGATAGGCTTCATGAAACGTTAGTTATGATTAAGTCTGCCATCCTCTTTAGTAACAACGTTAGTCTGCGAGTGGTAATCTTTGCAGACACCCCACTGATAAAAGGATTTGAAGAAAAGGTAAGTGATAATGAAAAAAAATCTGATAATATATCTGTTATTAATCACTACTATGATCATTGCCATTGTCAAGTACCATGTTGTATTTATTATTTAATTGAATTAAGTTAGTGTTATTGTGTTCTAAACTAGGGCATCTTGGATTGCATGATGATATTTGTAAAAATGATGTACACCGTATGTAATAAATAAATAAACTGCGCTTTTAATAAATGATCATGGCCAACGAATCAGCTGATCTTAAAAACAGAAATCTGTCATCTCATTCATTCAACACTCATCTTTGCCTTAAAATTTACTGTGTGTCGGCGTGGTGTTGACACCACGGAGGCGTGTGGTTGTGAACTATCAGCTGAGTAATAGTTTGATAAATAGTAATAGTTAAGAAATAGTTGTACATATACAGAAAGAATACACATATAACCAATGACTCAAACCATCCTCCATTTCAGAAAAGGGCTGTTTTTCATTCATTAATTCATAGATTACAGTACTCAAAACACCTTTAACAGAAGAAAGATTTAACAAAGAACTGAAATATATAAAAAATGAGCGACTTTTAATGGATACACTACAAAATTAATAGACAACATGTTAAGAAAATCCAAATTAAAAAGACATAAAAATCAGAGAACTGCCCACATTCATCAAACATCAAAAACCATAAGCGGATATATCCGCCACCCGCCCTTTAATGCCAAAGACTTAGGCGGATATATCCGTCACCCGTCCGGGAAGGGTTAAAAACTGTTGTTAGTCAGCAATTCATAAATTTAAGCTGGAAAAATAGTTAGGTCTTATCTTTGTTGCGACATATCTTTCCTCATTTCTTAGTGAATGTTTGCCTACACTGTTTGCAACTCGTAAGTTACTCTTCTGAATTTATACCTGCACATAATTTCTGTGTGACATAGTCTTCCAATTGTAGGAGATATAATGAGAGGGAGTAATGTAAGGGATATAATAACATTGTATCCTATCTGCCGTCCGATGATTCAGTTTCTGATTTTGTTTATGTCTGCATTATCCAACAAGTGTCTGTCAAAAGGGTGACTGAAGGAGATGTAGTGTATGTGTATGTGTTATCTTTCTGAATTATGAGGTAAGTTTACTGAGAAAGAAGCGAAGATGGACTTACCTGCAAGTTTCTTGAAGAAATTTTCCATTATGGTCAAAACTTTTATCAGAACCAAAGTTAGAAGTACACAAAGGTTCCAGAAACTACAAAAATGACCCGTCTTGAATTTGAAGATATTAAAAATCTCCTATTAAAAAAAAAACAGCGAGAATGCTAAAAAAAGTGTGAATAAAGATCATGTGTATGAGTTGATTCACAAAAAACTTCCAGCTGTGCGGTTCTCGAAAAGAAACATTGCTGGAAACTAAATAAAATATCATAGAGAGAGACGACTAACAATGTTTCTGTGGAGTTTCTGTTTTATGTGAGTCGGTGGCTCAGTCGGTAGCATCGCGGACTTCGGGCCCAAGGCAGCGATGTCGTGGGTTCGGATCAGAATCAGAATCAGAATCAGAATCAGAAAAGCTTTATTCAAGATTTATACATTATATACCTACATGAAATATATGCATAAATACAGAATGGCGTCAAAACAGCTTATTACTAATTAAAAATACTTTGTTAAACTAAATAAAACAGGAAAATTTAATTAATGTAATTACATGTTGTAAAACTCTTCAAATGAGTAAAATGCTCTATCAATTAGTAACAATTTAAGTTTTTTTTTAAAAGACCTAATGTTTTTTATATCAAATATTTCTTTTGGTAGATGGTACAAAAACCTAATACCTGCAGCTGTTGGTTTCTTGTTATAAAACTCCAGTTTGTGTTGTGTTACGGATGGATAATTTTTATGCCTAGTATTATATCTATGATTATCCCCCAGCAGTGGCACCTTGTCTTCAGAAGCCCTCACATGCATAATAGTGTGCAATATATATGAGCTGTAAACGGTTAGAATTTTTAATTTAGGAAAATATTTTTTGGCCGATTCTTCATCATCCAGATTTAACATGATTCTTATTGCCCTTTTTTGAAGGATTAGAATACTTTGTAAATTTTGATTACTTGTAGCTCCATATAACTCAATACCAAATGTAATGTGTGAGTTGATATGTGCATGGTAAACCTTAAGCAATATCTCAAGGGAACAAAATTTTGACAGATTTCTTAAGGCAAATAAACCCGAGGAAATTTTATGTAACAATTTATCCGTATGGAGTGACCATGATAAATTTTCATCAAGCAATAAACCCAAAAATCTTGTTACCTTTACCTGAGTAATTTGGAGATCATTTACTTTAATACAGAATTCTGGATTTTTCTTTTGTGCTGTACTGAATGACATAAAATTGGTTTTATTAAAATTGAGAAATAATTTATTGAAGTTTAAGTAGTTTTTTATAGATAACAGATTGTTTTGGGCCGACTCTTGTATTTTATTAAAACATTTACCAGAAACCAACAAATTTGCATCATCAGCATATAGACACAATTTTGCCATATTATCTGTTAATGCTGTTGGCAGACCTTTAATATAACAAAGAAATAAAATGGGACCAAGAATCGAACCTTGAGGTACACCATATTTGATACACCTCAATGAGGATTTTACATTTCTTAATTGGTTGAAGTTATTTATATGATTAATTTCCACATATTGTAATCTGTTTTCAAGGTAAGATTGAAACCAATTTAAAGCATTGTTAGCAAAACCAAAATTTTTTAAAATTGAAATTAATGTTGAATGGCAGACACTATCAAAGGCTTTACTAATATCCATAAACACCCCGACAGTGCTCTCACCCTTATCAATAGCATCAATTATAGTTTCTATCAAATCAATTGTTGCGATTTACCGGGCCTGAATCCATGCTGCTCAGTATCAAATAAGCTATTATTTTCTAAGAAATTCATTAATCGTGAATGCATGGCACGCTCATAGATTTTTGATAAGCATGGCAAAATAGATAATGGTCTGTAATTAGAAGGGTCCTTATTGCTACCAGATTTATGTAATGTTTTAATTTTAGAGATTTTTAATTTACTTGGAAATATTCCTGAAATGAAAGAAGAGTTGATTAAATGAGCCAATGGTTTAGCTAAAACATCTTTAGCACTTTTTAAAACAGGCATAGGAATATCATCAAAACCACAGGTAAACTTGTTTTCAAAAGAAGAAAGAATCTTGTCTACTTCAGCTTCATCAACAGGCTTTAAATAAAATTTTACTGAATTTACAGGATTTGAGATTGCACCAAGAGCTCCCGAAGACAAGTCCCCAATCCTATCTACCAAACTTACAAAATGATCATTAAATATTTCACATATATCATCAGGTTCAGTGTATTCAAAGTTACCAATTTTTAATTGGATTTCATTTTTACGAACTCGGTTTCTGTTTAGTTCCCTATTAATAATATTCCAAGTAGTTTTTGAGACATTACTGGCATTTCTTATATTGCTTTCGATATAATGTCGTTTAGTACTATTTAATTGGGCTGCGTAGCTTCTTTTCAGGTCTTTTAGCTTTTTTATTAAAAACTTATCCTTATTTACCCTAATTTCTCGGCTTAATAGTATTATTTCATCTTTAGCTAACTTAAGTTCCGGAGTAATCCAATTTTTTGATTTTGAACAGGCACGAGACTTTAACTTAGGAAAGCAACTATCAAAATAAAACATAAGGATATTAAAAAATACATCATATTTTTCCTCTACAGTCGCTAAATATAAATCAGTCCACGTTTCCTGTGCAAGATAATTTTTGAATTTGGTTAAATTTTCAGGAAGGAATTTTCTACTAGATTTAATAGTAGGTTTGTTAAACTTTTGTTTAGAAGAGATGTCCCGAATTTCTAAGAGTTGAGCGTCATGATCAGAGAGCTCAGTGATTAGGCCTGATACTAAAAGATTGTTTTTAGGAATTGTAGTAAATATATTATCAATACCACTTTCACCCTCTAATGTTATTCTAGTAGGAAAGTCTACCAAATAATGCATATTATATTCATTTAAAATATTATTGAATATCTGATAGCCCTTGGAAAACTTAAGAACGTTAATATTAATGTCTCCAGCCACAATTACTCTTTCATATTTTTCAAAAATAAGGCCTAACAAACTATCTAATTTTTCAAGAAAAATATTTTCGTATACAGATCCTGGAGTTCTATACAAACCAACCAATAAAAATATGAAATCATTAACTCTCGCCTCAATCATACAACATTCAAAATACTTATCCTTAACCAAATTTTCAACTGCAGGAATTATAATTTTTTTTACTTTAATATGGTTACAGTCACGAGAAAGAATCATAACACCTCCACCTAAGTAGGTTTTCCTACAGTAATAGCTTACAATATTATAGTTAGAAATGTGTGCAAAACTAATTTCATCATTATTGAGCTTGTGTTCACTAAGAATAACAAAATGGGGCTTTAGTTCGTCTAAAATAATTTCAAGGGATAAAGTACGAGATGAAAAATGCTGGATATTTTGATGGAGAATTAATACGTTAGAGGAATGTTTGTTTGTTACAATAGGAGAGGAGGTGTTATTTTTGAACATTTTTACATTATTTACAGTAGTATCTTTACACCTCAAACAACCATTTGGCAAAAAAGATACATTTTCAGAGATGTCTAGTGGGTTTTCAAAATCCAAATTCATAAAAGTTTCACTTTCCAGTCGTTTTTTGTTAGTTAAATGAACATCATCCATGTTATTTTGACTATTATTTATGTGTATTTCATTATCAATTGAATGTATCTTTTTTGACAATAATAATTTCCTATCTATAAAAAATCATTCTCATTGCTGCCAGAAATGGGAGTCTTTGGCAGATCAATATTACCCTGGGTATCACTTGTACTCTGCTTTTCACTACCACTTTTGCACTTGATATTTTCACTATGCTGTAACTGGTAGTGTGATGGGGTGAGTGGAGGGAAGGTGTTGAGGCTGGCCAGGGTAGGCACATCATCGTCTGGCCTCTGAGATGTTGGATGGTCATGGTGGGGTGATGGACCTGGAGTCGCCACAGCTTCAGACATAGCAGCATCCTGCTCAGTAGCTGACAACTTTGTATGCCTCTGTATTTCCTTTCTAAGTCTTGACAGAAAAGCTGAATGAGACAGTCCATTTCTCAATACTCGATCAGAGTCCTGGTCATGGGAGATGATGATGATCCTAGCTCCGGTCTGTACATGAAAATATAGGGCATTTGAGACAAACTGGTGAAGCTTAATATGATCTCGCACGCAGCCCATCGGCGAACAAATCAAGGTTTTTAGTTTTCGGATTTTAAAATGTTTTGTGAGCTGTGAAAAAGATTCCTTGTAATCATCATATTTTGGCTTTTGAAAATATTCAGGCTTTGTCACCAAACTAAAAATACTGGCACCCTCATTTATCACCTGACAAGTTAATTTAGTATCAATGAAATCTTCTTTTTTTGGCCTTCCGAATGTTTGTCTAAATGTAACTGCCACTCCGGCGCTCATGTTTCTATTACAGTTTATGTCGGCAGAAATAGTATGAGCAAACGCAACTGTGGAGTCAGCTTTATACTTTTCAAAAGTTTGTCTCATATTTTCGTCCCTAACATCAACCATGTTTTCTTCAAATGTTAACTCATTGTAAGATGGGTCTTGGGGTTGTGGATAAAAAATATCTCGCAACATGCAAGCAATTTTATTTTTGCCCAATCTGTTGAAGTGAAGGCCGTATTTTGTGTACAGCGTACGGGAGAGGTCACCTAGTGGTAACAGAACTGCATGCTTAGCATTATTTACCAACTGCTCTATCTCCATATTCAAGCAAGTAACTCTATTATTTAGTTGGGCTGCATGATACTTGTATGGTAATTCTGCTACAATCAAATTAGTGTGCGCTGTCATATCAATGATCTTCTTAAAAGGTCACTGCCACTATAATTTATCAGTACAGTTCACCTTTGTACTGTACCGGCTCACTCCTTGCTTTGCTGTAAACGTTCCACGCACGGGCGCTTAGTCTATGTGGACGGGCAAATGCAAGGTGAAAAGAGGCCGCCAACCTCTTTAAAAAAAAAGAGAAGTATACAAAATTATGCTCTTGATACAATTAGAATACAGAAATACTTAAGAACATTGATAAAGTAACCTATCTGTATTTCCATCCTGAAATTTAATTGGGTGCCAAGTATAAAAAATACCTGGCATGGAGAGTTACATATAAAAAAGAACATAAGCCTATTTATTTGTTATTTTCAGCTTGATGAATGGAAAATTCTTGTTAACAAGACATACACCTATGAAATACATCATGTAGCATTCCCAGAAAACGGAAAAGAAGAATGGCGTAAACTGTTTAAACCTTGTGCTGCTCAGCGGTTATTCCTTCCGGTAAGTATTGTAGTGGCAGTTTTATAAGGTGGATTATAAAATCCACTCCCTGGTGTGGATTAACGTCCACACTAGTGAGTACTATGACTGTCCGTAGTACTATCCTAATAATTAGACCAATTTGTTAATTACAAGGAAAAATGTGGTTCGGATTCCACTATAAACTGTAGGTCCCTTAGTTGTCATTGGCTGTATGGGCTATTAATTAACAGCTGTGTCTAAGGAACATTTCGGACTATGAGATCGCGCCACGGGGTTATAATACGAATATAGTGGCGTCCTCATCTTAAATAATTGAAGGTGCTCTTCTAAAAAATTAAGAGTTGAGGTTTTGAATATTCAGTGATTTTCTTAATTTAGTGATCATTATTTTGCTCAGATGAAAAGTCTAAAGCCTATTATTTACTTTGTTCAGTTTAATCTTTGGGCTCCAATTACTGTGATCCCAGCCCACATAAAGACTATGATAACCCATACTAAACAACATTTCTTTAAACTGTTTACAACGATTGCTACTATCCACACTTGTCCATGAACAGTATTACAGTAAAACATCACTAACTCAACAGTTAAGTAACAGCTGATAGGGCTGCAAAAAAGCAATTTTTCCAGAACATTAATTTTAATTGCTGAACATTTTAAATTTATTTGAAGATTGTTTACTCCATAAGTGTAAACAATATGTTTTCTTTACTCATGTAGCCTAAGCAATAAATTTATTTATATGTAAAAATTAGTCTGTTATGTTATTAGTATAGATAAAATATACTCCTTAGGCCCGGTTTCCCCAAAATGGTGTAAACTACGTTTATAATAAACTAGTTTATTTTTAAACTCCGTTTAAAATGTGTGTTCGGTTTCTCCAACATTTTACTGGCTTCGTTTAAGATAAACGGCCATTCGAGCGGTTGGCAATCCTGAATGTGTTTTTGTAAGGAATCTTCGGTGGGCTTAGGGCTAGTGTTTTGTTTCCTACAACCACCACAACGCTGCGCTACAACTCAGTAGAGCAGACAGCAAAGTGCGAATGCAGCTAGAATTTTAGAATAACATCTCTGTTTAAGGTTATGTTAACAAGTTATTATAAGTTGTTATCAAATTCAGATTCATTCCATTTATTGAAATGGTCAATTCACTCAATTCTGTCCCTTATTTTAGTGGGCCCTCTTGTTCTAGTTGGTTCTAGGTACTAAAGTGTCATAATCTTCCATCTTCTACTTCTTCGAAAATGTCTATTAACTCTTCCATTTGAGTTAAGGGACAAATACTGCAATAGTAGCCTAATTTGAAATAAAATCAAATGTACAAAAAAAGAAATAATAATCACCATAATAAATGTAAATAAAACTTAAATTATAAGCTAGCCCTAAACCAAGCCTATTTTCGTCCAAATGAATTTGTAGTTGCTTCAATTATTATTGTTTTAACACCTACTTTTTGTTTTGATTTGAGGTTATGTTACTGTTGTAATTTACTAATTTGAACTCAGTTTATTTTATCCCCAGTAGTTAAACCTAGTCGAGAGGTGGTTTAGTTTGAACTTGGATTAATACCTAGTTTAAATTTGGGGAAACACAAATCAAAGTTAACTTAAGTTTAAATCGCCGTTTAACTTAAAACTAAGTTTAAGTGAGTTGGGGAAACCGGGCCCTAGTAGATTACCCATCCTTATGGAAAAGCTGAAGCCAATTTTATTGTTAGTTCTGTCCGGTGTACTGTAGATGTCGTGTTTTGTTTTCAATTTGTTTCTATTATTTTAGAACATGATATTATTTTCTATTGTTTCTCGTGATTTGTGCCTCACCGTTTGGTATATAGCTAGTGGACAAGTTATTGTTTATGATTAGATAGTTTTATTTGGTTAAACAAGGTTTTAAATTACTGAAAGCAAGAAACAAATTGTTAACAAAACACGACTCTACAGTACACCGGACAGAACTAACATAAATTGGCTTCAGCTGTTCTATAAGGATGGGAAATCTACTAAGGGAGTATGTTTTATCTATGGTATTAGTTACTTAAACCCCATCAAAATTTTCAATGTTCTGGATAGCTTGACATTCTCTGGGTCCACAAACTGCCGAGTTAGGGAAGTTTTACTGTACTTTTAAACTGTTGCACACCTGATTGGAAAAAATGCTTTGCCTAATGGATATTTTGTGAGATTAGGTCATGAGTTTTAACTAGTATCATTAGTTTAACACTTTCAGTGCTAGGCCAATAATTCGTATTTCGTAAGACTTTTTTTAGCCTTTAATTCCATTACTTGCTGTTGAATTGTAACTGTATTGTTGTCACTATTTTATTAATTAGGCTAATTTGGAATAATAAGACAATAACAAATATATAACAAAGAAAAGTCCGGGTATTTGTAGTAAACATTAAATAAAACTTTGTTTTTGTTCTAAATTTCCAAGTTTTCTTATAAATTGTTATGTTCTGATAGCATTATTTGTAACCAGAATCTCATAAAATCAAAAGACGTCTAGTTCACAATTTAAGATTGAATTTAACCTTGATTTAGTTTGATAAGGTTATTATAATATAGCCATTTTAGGAAAAATACTTTTTTGCAGCAAAGCGTCAGTAACACAATCTATGATCATTGTTGTGGTTCAACTGAAAAATATCATCTAAATAGTCTGTGACCAATTTAGTGCTGCTACCTACCTAGTAACGCATTGAACAACTTGCTGTAGCGCTATCTGTTCGCAACCGTTGGCGTCAGCTTGAATACCGGTTTTTGACACCTCAGTCTTCAAGCACAGATAGCCGAGGTGGCTAGGGCGTGTGTCACTAGGCCAGTGGTATTCGTCTGCTCGGGATCGAATCCCGTCTTGTGTGGCAAATAATTAGTGACCTGTGTGTTTGTAGTGATATACTACAACCACTGGGGCACTGGGCCTCGAATCATCGGATTGGGCAAATCTTTTAGCTAAGTGGTTTTTTTTTTCCCCTAAGGACTCTAGGCACGAGCCTGGGATTGTTTTTCACATTACTTCAGGCTAGACCTAGGAGTTGCGGCATTATCACTTAGATAAAATCCATTGGTGACTTGGCGGGGATCGAACCCGTGACCTCAGGGACTGAAGTCCCGCGCTCTAACCACTACGCCAGCTCGCTCCTCAACATACCTCTATAAAAAAATATACCTCTATGGAGCTAACGACGTTTAACGCTAGAAATCAGCTGTGCTCTTGAATTTTAGCTAAGTGGTTAGTCTATCCTATGAACATGCAGGTCACCAATGGCTGTTTTGCTACTTTTTGTTAAAATTACCTTCCTCTCTATATCCCTTAGAGATTTTAGTAAACGCCGATATATCGTCGCATAGCACTCGAAGGGTTAAGAAGATGTATAGGTACATTTTTAGAATAAATTGTAATAGGCCAAATATTAGTTTTGGTAGCAGCTTTGTAGGGTTCATGCCCTGTTGCAATGCATGAGTAAGGCCTAAGCGGCTATAAGTGAAAGATTAATGAATAGTTGTAGTCTCTTTATAGCAGATTATTATATGTTGAGTCCCTTTTATTCAAATTTACTACTGTGAGTTTTTCTAGCTTAATAAACCATGGCTCGACTTTCCTCTCTGTGCAGAGTTTGCTGAAGCAGTACGACTCTGTGCTCTATGTAGACACAGACACTCTGTTCCTCACACAACTGGAGGATATTTGGCAGCATTTCCACCGCATGAACAGCTCTCAGATGGCAGCACTCGCTCCGGAACACGAGGACCCCAACACCGGCTGGTACAACCGCTTCGCCAGGCACCCTTACTATGGCAAGCTGGGTAAGTCTAGGCCTTTTGTGCTTTTGTCTTCATTTTATATGGAAAAAGTATGAGTAATAAAAGTATGTCTGTCTTCCAAACCTTTTGAAAATTTAGACTAAAATTTTCAAGTCAGTAAAATATACATTTAGATGTTAAATGGCGGATAATACTGATTCATCTCATGAGCAATTATGATGGGTGTGACTGGTCAAAATCAATTGACATTTTAACATCTATTATTTATTTTACTTAACCCGCCATGTTAAACTTCCCTATCCCAAGCATGATGTATACAACTTCTTTACTTCTCGAGTGATGTAAAGTTGAAAAAACTCACTCGGTGAGGTAATGAAACCCATTTAAATAACATTGAGCGCTTAACTTAAAAAATACACCTCTATGGAGCTAACGACGTTTAACGCTAGAAATCAGCTGTGCTCTTGAATTTTATTGTAATGCTTTGAAGAATTTTCCTAACCTAGCTTTTGTTTGTAAATGAACGTTACTGTTAGAAGATGAGTGAAATGGATAATGCAAAATATTGTTCGTAACCTCCTGTATATTGTTGGGTCAGGTAAAATCTTGTACGTTACATGTTACGCAAGAGCTTGTTTACATCACTTAGGAGAATTATGCAACTCGCTTCCGCTCGTTGCACAACATTCACGCGTGATGTAAACGCGCTCTTACTACACTTGTAATGTAAATAGCTATTTTCTGACTTGAATATGTTTGCAGTGTGAATTTACATGTGTCAAATAGGTTGGAAAATGTATTTATATTTGTATATGTTAATGGTAATACAGGGTTGTCAGCGATTGGAAATTCTAGGAAAATCAGGAATTATGCGTGAATTTTAACCGCCGTGAAAAAAATAGGAAATGTGCGTGAAAATAGTATTGTTCGGGGATTTTCCGTGAATTTCAACTATTATCATTATGTTAGTTTATTTACAAGGAATTTTATACTTCTAACAATTTTGAGCCAATTTATCCAAAAAAAAATGTATAGTGAATGTATATTTACGGAAGATTCAGATTCTAAAGAAATTAACCATACTTTGTGGTTGGCTGACCAGGATTTGCTTTTTAAATAATATAATATATAAGACTTACCGTCTTGGAAGCAATCCAGTTTTTGTACTCAGTGTACAGCTGTTTTGGCTTCATAAAGCCATCTTCAGCACATTCTTCTAGAGGTCAATTCATTATAAATATGCGAACATTCTGGTTCTTGTCAACTTTTTACAACACATTTTACACAACATAAAAGATAAAAACATAAACTTTGGTAGGCCTACCCTACTTGTGTCGCAACAAAACCTCACTTTTGACATCTCAGAAAAAAAAAAATGTATTAGAGACAGTTTATGTAAAACTAAAATGTTATAACAACATCAGATAGATAAATAAATACTATTTAGTTCTGCAAGAAAAAAATTATCTGTTTTAATCATAGTAAATCAAGTGAATTGATTATGTATAATTGTTATGGCAAACTAAAAATCTGTTTTCCAGGTGTCAACTCAGGTGTGATGTTGATGAACTTGACCCGCATGCGCCAGTTTGGGTGGGACCAATACCTCTCACCAATATACAAGGCTTTCCGGTTGAAAATCACGTGGGGTGATCAAGACATCATAAACATCATTTTCCACTATCATCCAGGTATATTACTGTCAATGCCCAGTCATTCTACAGGGTGGTCCACGGGAAACGGATAGATTAAAAATACCCCTGCCTCAGCAAACCTGCAGACTAAGCAAATTTCCACTTGGCTGATTTAATTTTCACAAATTTATTTAAATGACGTTAAGTTTTTCAAGTACCTAGGTTTACTGCTACAGGGAGGGTATAATAAAGTGTGTTTTTTAGTGAATATAAATAGCTTAGTATAAAATAAATACCCGTGCAGTACCGGGTTGGATAGGACCGCACCGGATGGTGTGCATTGCAGCAGGGAGTGTATGTGTGTGACTTCACGTTAGGGAAACAAAAGAAGTTTTTATTACTTTTTATACAACAAACTTTGTAGTTGATTCATTTTCGTTCCTAACATGTTATTATTACTATTATTTAGAGGTTAACTGTGACAAAGGACCATGAGGTTCTAAGTTTGTCCCAATAAAGAATAATTTTATTGTCATTTTATGTTTTGGCAGAATCTTTGTACGTGTACTCGTGCCGCTACAACTACCGCTCCGACCACTGTATGTACATGAGTGTGTGTCAAGATGCTCACGCTCACGGGGTCGCTGTAGTACATGGCTCACGGGGAACCTTCCACTCAGACAGGCAAACCACATTTAAGGCCATCTTCTCTGCTTTGGAAGAGGTGGATTATTTCATTACTAGGCCTAATATTTTTATTAGCAACCTATCTTTGTGAGTTATCTGTTACTCAAAGTTTGAGTTTGAATGTTGGCCAACAATTTGTTGTTTTACATTGCAATGTACGTTTACTGTAAGGAAATTTGTATATTGACAAGTGCCATTACCGTATAACGTAATCTTCATGGTAAAAACCAAGTTCGGGATTTTTTCTAGTGTAAGTTTTTCATATTAAGTCCCCAGAAGCCAATAATACCAGTTTTTTATATGTGTGACTAAAGTCATGAAAACTCTCGTATAAAGGCTCCCATATTAATCAATAATTAGCTAATGGAATTGTGTGAAAACGCTTCTAATTACACATCTAGCTAGAGCTTAAGTGGAACCACATTGATCAAATTTGTCAAATATCTACATACTTTTATATGAATGCTTGTAAGTACGTAGTTTTATATATAGGCTACATATATTGCAAGTAGATTTTCAATAATTATAATTGTGGAATGTTAAGAATGCCAAGACTGTTTGATTTAAAAACAACTACTGGTGCTTTTCCATTTTGTAATTATTACTCTATTTAATTATTTTTTTTATGTAATTATGTCAGTGAAATATTTTATTCTGTTTTTAGCAGTGAATAAATAGAATTAAAAATGGTTGTGAGGCTCTACTGTACGTAATAATATAGCCTCTAATACAAGGCTGTGGTGTTTGTGTGTAGCAACGTCGCACCGGGATGGATATTGTCAAGGTAATAAGGTAAATGCACCAGTAGCTGACAGTGCTCCAGAAGCTGACAGTTTGAGTTTCTTAACATTATAATGTGGTCTCTTAAAAATATTTACACATGATTGCATTGTTAGAAGAACATATGTTTATCCTTGATTTGTTTACAAAAAAATCAGTGAAATTTAGCCCATACTCGCGGAATGGTGGTGGTTTGAAAGCGACCCTGTCTGTACACATCACATTTAGTTGATTCCCTTAATGAAATTGTTAAGAAAGTAAGTTTGGTTTTTTGTCATTTCGCTAAATTTCTTAAATAGTATTAGGGATGGACGGGATTGAATTTTTAGTTCGGGACGGGACGGGACGGGATTTTTATTTCCTTCCCGATTTTCGGGACGGGACGGGACGGGATTTTTTTCTGTGCATAAAAAGAAAGTACTGTATTGCAGTTACCAAAAAAAGACATACGAAATCAATTTTTACCATTTGTGGCACTGATCTATAAAAACCAAAATATTGGGTAACAATTTACAGGTACCTATAGAAACTTGTGACTCGCGGGTCACGGGGTGATCGTCTGTATGACTCACGGTCACGGCGCGATCGTCGTCATGACTCGCGGTCACGGCGCGATCGTCGTCATGACTCGCGGTCACGGCGCGATCGTCGTCATGACTCGCGGTCACGGCGCGATCGTCGTCATGACTCGCGGTCACGGCGCGATCGTCGGTATGACTCGCGGTCACGGCGCGATCGTCGGTATGACTCGCGGTCACGGCGCGATCGTCGGTATGACTCCGCGGTCACGGGGTTATCGTCGGTATGACTCGCGGTCACGGCATGATCGTCGGTATGACTCGCAATCATGGCTCGATCGTCAGCATGACTCCGCGGTCACGGCGCGATCGTCAGCATGACTCCGCGGTCACGGCGCGATCGTCGTCATGACTCGCGGTCACGGCATGATCGTCGGTATGACTCGCGATCACGGCCTGATCGTCAGTATGACTCCACGGTAACGGCGCGATCGTCGGTAGGACTCCGCGGTCACGGCGCGATCGTCGGTAGGACTCCGCGGTCACGGCGCGATCGTCGGTAGGACTCCGCGGTCACGGCGCGATCGTCGGTATGACTCGCGGCCACGGGGCGATCGTCGTTATGACTCGCGGCCACGGGGCGATCGTCGTTATGACTCGCGGTCACGGCATGATCGTCGGTATGACTCGCGATCACGGCCTGATAGTCAGTATGACTCCACGGTAACGGCGCGATCGTCGGTAGGACTCCGCGGTCACGGCGCGATCGTCGGTAGGACTCCGCGGTCACGGCGCGATCGTCGGTATGACTCGCGGCCACGGGGCGATCGTCGTTATGACTCGCGGCCACGGGGCGATCGTCGTTATGACTCGCGGTCACGGCATGATCGTCGGTATGACTCGCGATCACGGCCTGATAGTCAGTATGACTCCACGGTAACGGCGCGATCGTCGGCATGACTCGCGATCACGGCCTGATAGTCAGTATGACTCCACGGTAACGGCGCGATCGTCGTCATGACTCGCGGTCACGGCGCGATCGTCGTCATGACTCGCGGTCACGGCGCGATCGTCGTCATGACTCGCGGTCACGGCGCGATCGTCGGTATGACTCGCGGCCACGGGGCGATCGTCGTTATGACTCCGCGGTCACGGGGTTATCGTCGGTATGACTCGCGGTCACGCCATGATCTTCGGTATGACTCGCGATCACGGCATGATCGTCAGTATGACTCCACGGTAACGGCGCGATCGTCGGTAGGACTCCGCGGTCACGGCGCGATCGTCGGTAGGACTCCGCGGTCACGGCGCGATTGTCGGTAGGACTCCGCGGTCACGGCGCGATCGTCGGTATGACTCGCGGCCACGGGGCGATCGTCGTTATGACTCCGCGGTCAGGGCGTAATCGTCGAAACGACTTCGTCTCTTGCGTTCGCGGACCTATCGCTCGCAATAACGGCGTTATCGGCATTCGCGAAGCGGAAAAATCGCCGACGATCGGACCAAATCCCGTCCCGAAAAATTCCCGAGTCAAATGTAATCCCGTCCCGATAATCGGGAATATTTTTTTCCCGAAAATTTCCCGAAATTTCGGGACCCGTCCATCCCTAAATCGTATTAATGATTAGGCTCATTATTTTGATCAATTATACCTTTGTTGACAATTTCATGAAAAATTGGGGTGTTAGGGGTTTTGGATTTAAAATTATATCAATGTCAGGCTTTGGTACACAAAAGCCATACAAGTTCCACTAGCTGACAGGGGATATTTGCTACTTGCACAATATTAAATTGGTTTTACCCATCGACATTTGCATGTTATTTATAATTTATGTGATCTCACATTTTTATAAAATGATTTTACTTTTTTAATTTATAAGCCAAATTATCTTAAAAAATGTATATTTTTTTAAATATATATAAAATATATAGGTATATATTTTTTAATGTAAATATTTTTTATTTTAAAATATGTAAAATAAATTTTTTTAATAACGTTTTACATTATTTTATAATTTAATTATTAAGTTAGATTGTATTCGTCTTATAAATTATAATACCCTTAGGTTTAGCAGCTAGCACATTTATAGTGCCAGTGTCAGCTACTGGGACAATTGACAGTCAGCTACTGGTACAAGCACTTTTTTCACTGTCAGCCACTGGAACACGTACAAAGGTTGAATTAAGTTTAAAAATTTTATAAAATATATTTAAAAACCCCTTTTTGTATGACAAATTTGAAAACTACACTAAATTTAGAATCACATGAAATCCGTAATATCTCTTTAGTTCCTATTTATTCAAAACCACGGATTATTAAGTGCGTATAGTTTCTTATACTGTCAGCTACTGGTGCGTTTACCTTAACAGGAATAAGAAACGTGTGAACATAAACATTGCTCATGCTTCATTATAAATTAGTGCAACAGCTGTTTCAGAATGACATACTGCAGTGTTGCCACTTTTGTCTCGCTGCGGCCTTGTAATAGAGGTGGCTATGAGGCATTCCAATCCTAAAATTATTTTCTATCAGGTTTAGTGATATAATTTGTTATTTTTCAGTACCAGCTGGGTACGGATGCCTACCAGAACCTTCTGCTGCCTCTAGAAAACAGGTTAGATGCAACTAGCCACACAAATTGTGGAAAAGTACGCAACATCTTCACCAAAAACTTGCATCTTTATCTAGCTAAGGAGCCTTTTAGGTAACCTTAATATGATACATCTACATAAAAAATGTTCACAATTATCTTAAGTCTGCAATGATACGATGTGTTCAGTAAGAAATTGTATAATTAGGCCTACTACATTTTAGCTGCCATTTGAATACTCAAGCGACATTTCTGTGATTAAATTAAGATAGTATTGTATAGCTAAATAGTGTTTTGAAATTAGTCTGCTTAGAAAATATATGATAGTTTACATTTTTGTAGATATATTTACATAATAGTAAACTGTACAAATTTGTATTACATAGACTAAACTAAACAATACACTTTCAATAGAAAAAATTTAAATCTCATATGTTAAGTTGTAAGGTCTTTTGTTGGCTCAGGCTTATCTATAAAGGAAAAAGAATAAATACCCTCCCTGGCACAAACAAGACAATAACTTAACACTACACATATAAATTAGAATATTCACTTTCATCAGCAGCATTTTTATCCATGTTATAAATACCTTTCTTTATCTCTCTATTCTACTTGTAACATTGATTGTAACAATGTTTTATTCTATGTTTGTTATTTATTAAGTTGTACATTTTGTTTATTGTTTTAGAGCCATACCACACTAGTTGTAGTAAAAAAGTGCAATATTAATAATATAAAACCCCTTAATAATAATTTATTATTACTAGACACATTGTCAGCACGAGCATATATGTAATATAATTAATAATTAATACTTTAACACGTTCACTGTGCATGACCAGTAATCTTGTCATTGCTAGCACTTTCCAGTGACGCGCAACGAGTACTCGTCAAAGCACCGTTTACAATCATATTGTTCCATTGTGAGGTTAGGTACTGCCGTGAGACATTGTTTTGCTTGCTGCTTATTGTGCCAGTTTTACACTTCAATCTGGTATTATTTGTTTTCAGATCCGACTATTTTATCAGTGGTAGGGACTGTTACAAAGTTATTATAATGTAAGGTTTAGGTTTGGATTTAATGACATGAAATAGAATAACGATAATGAATATACTGTAGCGTTGTGGAAGGAACCTAACCTCAAAATTGTGCTTGACCCTTTTTTTGAGTTTTTTTTTATTGGAAGTTCCCCTGCATTTCCCTCCATTTGGCAATACTGAGGGCTGGCTAGAAATTTTGTATTGTTGATATCTATTGAGTTCTTGTAAAACTACATTCACAACGACTGGGACGCAGTACATGCTATAATAATACGTCTCTCCTGTTGGATGAAACTAAATTCAAACATTTTCGTGCACTCATCCACGCAGCACCTTAACTATCCGCGCTCCTGGCAGTGGCCGGCAGATTATTATTACGAATTATTATTACGATTTATTACGAAGCCGCAGAACATGTTAATTGTTTTTTATTTCATGCAGACTGTTATGTTATTAGTTATACTCAAAAAACTATAATGAAATATGTGAATTTAATTTATTAGAGGTGTGCAGATTGTGGAAAATTGGCTCTGTTTTGATTCTTATAGAATTTTAAGCTAAGTTTGGATACAATATGATTTTAAAATTTTTAATTGGATGGTTTTGGATTCAGAATGTTTTTACTTGGAACTCTTATTTTGCATTCCATTATGACCCTATTGTTTCAATAAACTCAATGATTGGAAATAAGCTTCGTTTACAGATTTGCTAAGACAAGGTTTTATTTGTTTAAAGCACCCAATAGATCAAATAAAATATACAGCCCATCTGACTTTATTACTACATGTCTGTATCCAAAACTAAACCGAAATATTGTTTATATACATGTACATTTTATTCATATGAATTACATACAGTTTATTTTTAAGTAGTACCAGGAGATTTAGTTTTGCTCGGATTGAAGAAAACATTTATTAGATGAGTTAACTAACGTAGTTAGCTTAGTTGTAAAAATTATTTATTTGTGGAATCAATGTGAACACAGGATGATTCAAATAAATATTAGCACCAGGGGATTGAGCCATGGCTCGTTATAGTTTATTTTGATTGTAAAAGCAATATAAAGGAAACTCACACTTTATGTACAACTAACTGGTGTTTATTATTTAAGTTTCAGTGTTATTTTAACTTATTATGATGGAAATTTTCCTGAATACAACTGTCTAAATTATGTAAACTATAAAAATACCCCCGCTGCAGCAAACCTGCAGACTAAGCGAATTTCTGTTTGCCTGATTTACACTAAAATGCCTCCTTAAAAATACTGTATCACATTTATTCCCTATTTATATAGAATTAGTTTAACGAGTACTTAGGTTCACTGCTAGGAGGATATAAGTGTTTTTTTTTTTTTTTTTTTTTTTGTAAAATGTTAATAGTTTAGTATTAGTAGTAAATAAATTCATTTTCCAAATTTGATCAAAATCTGTTCATAAATAAGCAAACTACAACAGTTTACTTATTCTCCATAAGAATAACATGGGAATTTTAAACTCACAATTTTTTTGAATTTTCTCCGTAACCATTAGGCGCATAATAATGCTTTAACATGTCCTCATTGGTGTATGTAATAACAATATAAATATATATATATATATATATATATATATATATATATGAATTTGAATGGATGGTGTTTTTGGCCTCTAGGGACCTCAAAACGAAAAAGTAAGTCGGTCTCAGGTTCAGGTCTTCCCATAAGTACTACGGTAATAGCTTATTCCCTATATGGAAAATTCGCTATTATTCCCTATATGGGAAATTTGCTTGTTGGATGTCGCTTAGTTAGCCAGAAGGGCTACAAGCAACTGGGAGCTTGGAACAATAACTACACTGGAGGAGTATGCTAAGAACATTATTTATTTATGACAGCAGTAGTTTATGACATTACAAACAAGATAGAGTATAATATAGATAGATAATTACAATGAATGACTAGGGGACTCTAACATAGTCAATACTGAAACGGAGATGTTATAATGAGAGAGAGAGAGAGCTACCACGAGATAATGAGAGACTCACCTAGGACGGCAGCATGTCACCGATGCGATGTACGAGTGGAATGACAACCACCGGGCTAGGAGCCCCTTTTATATAAACCGCGAGTAGCGTCAGTGGCCATCCCCCAACCGCAAGCCACATTGGGCCTATGAATAGATCAATTGGAAACCACGATGATTCAAAGGAAAGTTATAGAGAATAATACAATGTTTCATACCGGACCGTTAGACTATTGTAGTAAGGGTAGTTACCCTAGTCTGAATGGGGGAGGCTTAGTGAATGGCGTAGGGACTACAATGACAAGGGGGAGGTGCTTTACAATTGTGCCCGAAGGGTGAACCCCAACGGGAGGTTATGAATGGACTGGGGTCCATATTAGGGTTGTCGTGACCTACCCCAACTAGGGTAGGCAGATGTCAGCCTACTAGTGAATGCCCTAGGTCGCGTGCACCCTTCCCTCTGTCGTCACGGTTACAATAATCTTTATTTAGGAATTTACGTTAGTGAATAGATATTGTGATTATCGTAGCATCTGTGAAGCAGATGTTCTAACGGCTTCTAGTGATTAACATTTGTTGGGATTTCAATGCCAACACTCGCCCCTCATTAATGAAAGTTTGGCCCATTTTCAATGGCCAAACTTTAGGGTTGCAATTTCTCTCTCCCTCGTGGCATAGAATACAATTACAATAGTCAAATAATTAAGATATACAATTCACATAAGGCCCTATATAATTAGACAAAACTATAAATCCAGGGTATCTAAACAATCCTATTATTACAGATACATCGAATAAAATCCCTTTAACATAGTAAAATATATATTGAGTAAAATATGTGACTACTGTATTACTACTGTTGGGTAATTTTCCCAACCATTTGTTAGGTGGCGGCAACGGCTAGCGCTGTGGTTACCGGAAGCTTATCTCTACCGCTAAAAGTCGTTTATGATAAGCTCCCTTCTTTGATTGTGATAGTTTAGTTATGACTTGGACTTGGAGGGACTTGTTTTGTTGCCTCAAAAGGAGAAGACCTCTTATACCAGCCGATGCTGATATCTACCGTGTCACCTATACCGGGACCTCCATAGTGGTGAATGCGGTCTATGCTGAACGCACTGAAGTGTCCACTGTGACCTTGGCCACCAAGAAGGTGACGAGGGTGGTCATCCGGCATTAAAGCCAGAAAAACGTAAGTCCGTATGGCGCTAATTAAGTTAGTCCTAGGTTTGCGTTATCTGATGTAATTAATTCCAATTTAAATCTAATTTTTACGTGAAAAGAGTTTAATCGTATTCTATTCCCTGACCGCGCACGGTGATTTATCCCTCTGTGCCAGGTTCAATCATAATTCGTTAATCGGCTATCAGCCAAACCACACATTCCGCCCCCGCACAGACACGCCTTGAGCCTCGTGGCGCAAGGCGACGCCCACAACCACAGCAAAGCCACTCGCAGCCTAGCCGTAAACCGACATTGCCGCCAACCACACAAGGTGCGTCGCAGCGCACCCCTACCATATACTACGCTAGACCCAACACAACACATCATTTGGTCACACATCAAATATACTATATAAACACCTATAAAATAATACCTAAAACAATTACTACCAAAAATCACACACATCAAATAGTTCTACTCATATGACAATCCATTTACTTATCCGTTTGTTTGCATTTCCCTATTCACTACACTACCAATTATATTTATTTTCATTTTATTTTAGTTCATTATTTTTATTTTTAATTTTTTTTTTTTTTTTTTTTTTTTACACAAGATTACCCTAGACTAGAACAACACATCTTAACGCTACAATACAGCTCTGAACACAGTCCTGAAATACTGGCCGCCTATCTGCGCCCTCCTGTAGGTCCATTATCCTCGTAATCACCCTGCTATAACAGCACACTTACAGTCAACACTCCACCACGCCAGTTCATTTCTTGCTGTCACCGGCCGTGTCCTTAATTACTTCTCATCCTTAGCGCAATATATCATGCGCCACTTTTACACTAATATTACTGGGTAGTCCACTCTACCTATCGCTCACCTGTTGAAGAACAACACACTGTTTATCAATATATCTCGCACCACAGTACGGTTGCTATAACCGCAACCGCGAATGTCAATCCCCTCGTACAAACCAATCATTGTCTAGTCCTTAGGGGAAGGTCAACACCGTCGTGGTCTGCGCAGGTCTATCCTCCGCTCGCTCTGGAACCTGGTCGTTCCCTCTCGTTCCGGTCGTTCCGCCCTCTTGAATCGTGAGACGTCCTCGTCTCCAGCACCCTTGGATGTAGGCCCTCTTCCATGTCAGAACTGCCAGAATGATAATAATAACTCCGGCGACGCAACTTCCCGCTGCTAGACGCTCGTTTAAGGTAGTCTGAACCCATCGCTCAGATTGTAGTTCCGCTTCCCGCAGCAGAAGCTGGAGATGCGCGTAGCTTGTCCCAGGATGACGTGTCTGGTTGATTATTCCATGTATGGTTGCCATGCCTGGATACTGGTTACTCAAATTTTGATAAGAAGAGAGTGATTGACGTTCCTCCCTGGATAATACTGAAGAGAAGGGAGTTATCTTGAATTCCGTAGCCCCCTCGAACTGCATGTACCCTCTAGTGATTGGATAGAGAACAAAGTCACTAGCGTGTATGTGGCACCCTGCCGACCTCGTGATGACCCCAGCCCCTTGTATGGTGATGACAACTGGCTGTGGTTCGGCAGGACACTCCAACGTGACCGTAATCTTCTCCGAAGTACTAAACACCCAGCTTCCCTTGGTGGCCACCCTGTGCATCTTTGTGTCAACATTTCCAAGGTACAGCTTCCGATTGCAGGTGACTGGTACTGCCCCCTCTTGCTCCCGGAACAGCATGGCCTCACAGTGGTTTTCAGGCTTCAGGTAGACTGGCAGGTCCGGTGGGCATACAGCAAATCGCCCTCTTGTGCAGGTGTCCAGGAACTCCCCTGACAGTACTAAATGTCTCTGCTGATCCTCCGAGACTGCCAGGAACTCCCCCAGACCTGTGAGCTCTACATATCTCTGCAACTCTCTCTCATAAATTGGCAGGGAAATAACTTTAAATACCGAAAAATGTCTGTTAACTGATTTTAAGGGAACCTCAAACATTACTCTGATACTACTACCATAACCTACTGCATATGCCTTGCAAAAATTGTAATACAGGTGAACCAAACTAACCTCCGGGCTTATAATTAAACTTAATCCCTCAGGGAGTTCTAAAACTACTTCATTTAACAAGGCCAATAGTCGCTGAGGGCTAATGATTAATGAACTTATCTTACCCTGAGCTAAGGTGTCAAGAGCCTGTTGTACACGAGCAAGTTCCCCATCTACTGTGTTTATTGTAAATTCAATGCTCCTCAACAATGAATAAGTTTTAGCCCTGTGAAACATGGTTGCATTTAAATACGAAATTTGTTCATCTGCCCCATTTAATAATTTTGCAAACCGCTGCATGTTAGTATCCATAGCAACAGCTAATGTCTTAATGTCCCGTTCGGAAATTTTGACCTCATCCTGAAGTTGCTTAACATAAGACAACTGTTCCTTTTCCAGATGGATAGTATCCTCAGACAATGACGCTAAAGCGTCTATGTGAGAGTTTAATGTTAACAGATCATTATTATCCATTGTCCCAAAAAGAAATTTCATACCAGATCCAACTGCATCCAACAATCCCCGCTTTTGGCGTCCCCCAGAACCCAACATCGTCAACAGCCTGACTGACCCTAATCGGTCCTGCAATCTCGAAACACCTACTAACACCCGTTCCAATTCCTCTCTGGCAAACCGCAGTATTACCGTGTCGTTTGCCATCAGGCTTACCGCGTCTGTAATTGATTCTACTAACGTCACATACCACCCACGTCTATTTTGCTAGCGATGGTCCACGTGTCACCCGAGAGCGTCATTTCGCGCTCCTTGACAAAAACTACCCCAGACGGCGGGAAATTGCACACCCGTTCTCGACATTCCCACGCTGGGGAAGGCTCTACATTCTTCATGGCTATCAGCCACACAATTACTGTAACAATGAAATGTACAATCACTTAAGTGGTTCTTATCACCATAATCACGACGATAACTACAATAGCCACCGCGATATCAAAACTAATATGAATACTACACAAACACGATATCAACATAAAAAGTAAATACGCTATCAAACGCAATATTAAACACGAGATTAAATACAATATTACACTATACGATTAACTCCTTGTAAACCTTGGAATACTTCATTACTTTACAATGACAATTCCCTGACACACATTACGTTAGGGAGTTACCCCTTCTCTTGTTACGTGTCCTATATGCTGGTCCCCCATCCTCGACCAGGTGTGGCTCCACGCGCCGCGATTCACCTGCCGGGGGTTGCCAGTCCTTATCGCTCTCGTCATCAATATATGTCAACTCACCGATGCCTTCAAACACCGAGTCCTCCCCTGACCCTTGGTGTGCAATGACATCGGGAAAGTCGACACCTGTCACATCCGGTTGTTGTGGTTCAGTTTGCGTTATCAACAGTGGCGAGCCGAAATTCAATAATAGATCCCTGTTGGTATTAGTATCCTCCTCGGCCGCCGCTATCTGGTCCTTGTCACCGCCTACCGCATCATCCTTCCGGCCGATAACGATCCCCTTATCAGTGGCATAGCCCGCAACAATTTCGTCTCGCAATGCTTCGCGACTTTTCTTAATCTTATTTACATGCAATTTTGTTGGCTTACCATCAATTTGAACTTCATAGACTACATCCGACAATTTACTTAACACCAGGTGTGGCCCACTAAAATACTTTTTGAATTTTGCCCCGGGACTGTTCTTAATATCGGGGTGAAACACATAAACCTCATCCCCAGCCTTAAGCTCAAGCAATTTAGTATTCTGATCATAGTACTCCTTACTCTTATTCCTACTTCTAACAGTGGACTCCCTAGCAATATCGTACGCTTCCAACAGACGATCCTTTAGCCGCGCACAGCTAACATTCGACACCTCCTTACATGCCAAGTCATCGTCGTTTGGAAGCTCCATTTCCCTACCGTGGAGGAGGTAGAAGGGGGATGAATTAGTAGCCCTATTCTTAACATTTCTTAGTGCCATCAGCACCAAGGGCAAATGCTCATCCCAATCGGGATCATTTTGATCAACATAGTGTGATAACATTGCAGCAATAGTGGCATGTTGCCGCTCAATCATGCCGTTCCCCGCCGGGTGATACGGCGTTGTTTGTAACTTTTGTATGCCTAACAGATCACACACCCCCTTAAATAATTTCGACATGAAATTTGTACCCCTATCACTAAGAAGTCGCTTAGGCGCCCCATGACGCGCTATGATATTAAGAACAAAAGCTTTGGCTACTGTTTCCGCGGTCTGATCCTTCATAGGAACTGCCTCTACATACCTAGTTAAGTGATCAATACAGGTTAGAATGTATTTATTTCCTGCCCTTGTAACCGGCAAAGGTCCCACAATATCTATCGAGCACAACCCCCATGGCTCCCTTTCCGGTTCAAATAGCTCCAAAGGTGCGGTCTTAATATTCCCCCTCTTACGTAAAGCACATTCCCTACAGCTATCTACATAATTCGTGATGTCCTTCTGCATTCCAGGCCAAAAATACCGTGTCTGGATGACCCCTTGAGTTTTAGCTGTTCCCATATGCCCGCTAAAGGTGTATCATGATGTTGATACAATACTTTGAAAACCATTGACTTTGGCACCACCAACTTACATCCGTCACCCTGCTGAACATACAGCAGTTGGTCCCGATCTAAGAAAAATTTTTACTCCCCTGACTTACCCAATCCATTAAATTTTGACTTACAAAATTCATCATTATGCTGTTCTCGTAATATCAGCTCCCTTGACCAGACAGGTCTCAGGACTTCCTCCTCGCCAACATAGTTTACCCTCGACAAGGCATCCGCCTGTACATTCTGCACCCCCTTACGGTGCACTACGTCATAACTGTATTCAGACAACGTTAGGGCCCACCGAATCAACCTTGAGTTAGGATCTCGTAACGAAAAAATCCATTTAAGAGCCGCACAGTCCGTTATTATAGTAAATCTGGTGTTCAACAGGTACGGCCGCCATTCTTTTACTAAGGTCACGACAGCCAGGAGCTCCCGTTCAGTGGCCGAATAACGTTGTTGCGCGTCCGACAGAACTTTACTGAAATAAGCTATGGGTTTCTCCTCCCCCTCAATTTCCTGCGCGAGCACCCCACCAATGGCCACGAGACTCGCGTCTGAGATAACAATAAATTGCTTATCAAACTGCGGATATGCTAGTATAGGTTCGCACAGTAATGAGTCTCTTAGCGCCTCAAACGCCCTCTGTTGTTCCTGACCCCAAACAAAAGCTGTATCTTTCCGTGTCAAGCTCGTTAACGGCCGCGCCAATTCACTGAACCGTGGGATGAATTTCCTATAAAAATTTACAAGTCCAACAAAGCTTCGCAACTGTTTAAGATTACTAGGTACCGGGTAGTTAGTGATTGCTAAAGTTTTACGCTCGTCTGGCCTCACGCCATCTTTTGATACAATATGACCCAAGTACTCTATACTGTCCCGTGCAAACATACATTTAGTAGGCTGCAACACAAAGCCTGCTTCTTGTAGCTTAAGGAAAACATCCCCTAACCGCTCAGCGTGCTCTTTCATATTACGTGACGCTATTACAATATCATCCAGATAAACCAACACTCCCGCGGACTTAAGTCCCTTAAGGACATTATCCATTACTCTCTGAAACGTTAATGGAGCTGAGCATAACCCAAACGGCATCTTTTTAAATTCATATAAACAATCTGATGTAGCAAATGCGGTTTTATGTCGGTCCTCTGGTGCAACTGGAATTTGGAAATAACCCGAGTAAAGATCTAAATTACTGTAAATGCTAGTACCCCCCAGGGAATCCAATGTTTCTGTTAGCAAAGGTAGCACGTAGTACTCCTTTTTAGTTACATGGTTAACTTTTCTAAAATCAATAGCAAGTCGCCACTGAGGCTTCCAATCTGGTCCCGCATCAACCGGTTTCCGTTTCTGACACATAACAATAGGTGACGCCCAATTCGAGGTTGATGGCTGTATTATGTCCCTATTCAACATGTCGCTGATATGTTCCTGCACAACCCCTTTCAATGACTCAGGCAACCTATAGGGTGCAGAGCGTACCGGAAGTGCGTCCCCCGTGGGAATTTTATGCTCAATAAGGGTCGTACACCCCAGTGGTCCCGTACCGTCATAAAATAACGATCGAAACTTCCATAGTACTGGAAATATTATATCCCTGTCACTACTCTGAAGGTGTGCTAATTTAGAATCAATTAACTGTTTAAGATTTGCCAATTTCTGGCCACCCTGCCCTTTAAAAACTTCCCCCCATACTCCTTCATCCTCCTCCAGCTCGGCTTGCCTAAATCTTTCGACCAGATCTACCATCTCACTTCCATCCCTAATCAACCCTACATGACTAACACCACCTCGTGTTCCGCCACCTTCGGTCCCTGACCGGATACTTTGCCTCTCCCAGGCTGCATGACTGACACCTCCTCGTGTTCCGCCACCTTCGGTCCCTGACCGGATACTTTGCCTCTCCCAGGCTGCATGACTGACACCTCCTCGTGTTCCGCCACCTTCGGTCCCTGACCGGATACTTTGCCTCTCCCAGGCTGCATGACTAACACCTCCTCGTGTTCCGCCATCTTCGGTCCCTGACCGGATACCTTGCCTCTCACAGGCTTCACTACACATGGGCCTCTCACCCGCAACACTTGCCGTACTCCGGCTAAAAACATGCCTCTCCCAGGCTTCACTACAAATGGGCCTCTCACCCGCAACACTTGCCGTACTCCGGCTACCAACATGCCTCTCCCAGGCTTCACTACACATGGGCCTCTCACCCGCAACACTTGCCGTACTCCGGCTACCAACATGCCTCTCCCAGGCTTCACTACACATGGGCCTCTCACCCGCAACACTTGCCGTACTCCGGCTACCAACATGCCTCTCACAGGCGTCACTATCCAACCTCTGGACCTCATGACTGAACTCGCTCAGGTCGGAACGGAAGGGCTTGGGCCCAGCACACTCACCGCCAACCTGAACAACGGTACCGACCAGGACCCCAGGCCTGGATTTCACAATTGCCACCTCGGCCAAACCAAACGCATATCCTTTATCCCAAGTCACATCACTATCACCAATATTCAATACTCGACACTGAACCAACCACTGACATTTCTCTTCACACCGCTCCTCGAAGACCTTACTCACAACACGTGCAATACAAACATCTCTATCCTTTCCAAACTCATTTCCATCCTCCACATAAACCAATTTAGGGCACCCCAGCTTCCTATTACCACTCTCCAATTTCAACTCTGCCGCCAACAAGTACTCACTATTCGCCTTTAAAACCACCGGCCTAAGGGTGACCACCCTCCAGACTCTCTCTTCCTTGGAGCAGGAACTCAACGCCTGAGTGACTTCCATCTCCTCCACGCCATGAGGCCCCTGCTCCTCACACCCCCCTTGTGGGTTAGCTACTCCCCCAAGGGTGGCGTTACTGGAGGGGGCGGTACCGGCATCCCGCACCCCCGTCATCTGGAGAGCGGCCAGCCTTATCTCATCAATCGACAGATCTATCACCACTCCTAATTTTCTCAACGAATCTAGCCCCAAAATTCCATGATATGGTAGATCTAGGTCACACAAATGAAATTCCAAATTAAATATCTCCCCTGCAATATCTACATCAAAATTAGTTACCCCTTTAATATTCAATCTATCTCCTGTAACACCCATCGCTGCTACAGTAGACTTTCTCACATTACAGTTCTCCACTTCACCCTTAAATAACGAAATAAGTGCCCCGGTATCGACTAAAAATGTAAATAACCTCCCCTCAATTGACCCCACTAATGTAAGGTCCACACCTGTTGTTACCCTGATACCAGGAACTACTTCATCTCGCGCGGCAGACGGTCCAACAGTCGGGTTACTTATTGATTTCCTGTCGGACCCCTGAAGTTTAAAGGCCCATTTCGACGGGGTGAATCACTCCTTACCACTCCTACCTTCCCTTGATCCACCCTACAGTCCCTTGCATAGTGACCCCTACGTTCACACCTGTAGCAAACAACCCCTGACATCACCGCCGCATTCCTTTGGGCGTCCGACAGGTTGAATCTCACCCTCCTATTGTTATCCACCCCTCGACTGGCAGGGCTAGGCTCCCGACTACTTGAACCCCTATCAAAACTACCGCTTCTATTGTTCATTCGGCCCGTGCCGTCACGGCGCCGATCAATACTCCGATTATCTCCTGCCCCCACACCTGACACCAATGTTGGATGTCGCTTAGTTAGCCAGAAGGGCTACAAGCAACTGGGAGCTTGGAACAATAACTACACTGGAGGAGTATGCTAAGAACATTATTTATTTATGACAGCAGTAGTTTATGACATTACAAACAAGATAGAGTATAATATAGATAGATAATTACAATGAATGACTAGGGGACTCTAACATAGTTAATACTGAAACGGAGATGTTATAATGAGAGAGAGAGAGAGCTACCACGAGATAATGAGAGACTCACCTAGGACGGCAGCATGTCACCGATGCGATGTACGAGTGGAATGACAACCACCGGGCTAGGAGCCCCTTTTATATAAACCGCGAGTAGCGTCAGTGGCCATCCCCCAACCGCAAGCCACATTGGGCCTATGAATAGATCAATTGGAAACCACGATGATTCAAAGGAAAGTTATAGAGAATAATACAATGTTTCATACCGGACCGTTAGACTATTGTAGTAAGGGTAGTTACCCTAGTCTGAATGGGGGAGGCTTAGTGAATGGCGTAGGGACTACAATGACAAGGGGGAGGTGCTTTACAATTGTGCCCGAAGGGTGAACCCCAACGGGAGGTTATGAATGGACTGGGGTCCATATTAGGGTTGTCGTGACCTACCCCAACTAGGGTAGGCAGATGTCAGCCTACTAGTGAATGCCCTAGGTCGCGTGCACCCTTCCCTCTGTCGTCACGGTTACAATAATCTTTATTTAGGAATTTACGTTAGTGAATAGATATTGTGATTATCGTAGCATCTGTGAAGCAGATGTTCTAACGGCTTCTAGTGATTAACATTTGTTGGGATTTCAATGCCAACATGCTAATATTCCCTCTTTGGGAAATTCGCTAAAGAAGTACATCCAAATTGTAAAATCTACCCTTAAATAAGAGTGAAACATTAAGTTGACGACAGTGCACTCAAACGTCACCAACCTAAAACACTTGCTCTATTTTCCCCTATATCGAGTGATCTGTTTAATCTTTGCTCAATAGTTACATTTGATATTTTTCCCTTTGTACTGTATTATGTAGTTGGCTAGTACTGTGGGTGTCTTGTTATAAACACATGTTACAAGTATTTTGTATATTATAAGTATATTACAGACAGACAAACAGAAATAGCTCATATTGGATTACAGGATTTTGGATGATAAATAACTCTTAAGCAGCTGTTTGGAAATTAATCCAAGATGACAACTAGCCTCCAAGGACTCTTTAGTGGCTCCAATCATTTGTGTGCAAAATCTTGTTATCACTTGAAATTACCTATTCTAGGTGGCCTTTTTCTGTTCAACAAATTAAATAAAGCGTTTTTATAATGACTTTTCTCAGTGTCTTAGGTGTCATTTTACCAGCTTTATAGATTTATACAAAATTGTCTTTGCTTATTGTAGAGGTTCAATAAAATTTAGTATTATGTAATTAACTGTCACTACTTTTTTCTTATCCTAACCAGTTCCTTAAACTCAAATACTTAAAACAATAGAAAATAATCTTAACTATAGTTATTTGTGCAACTAGTGAGCAAAGTGAGCAATTGACTCACTCGAGAGAAATACTTACTCACGAGCCGTAGGCGAGTAAGAAATGGTTTCTCGAGTGAGGCAATTGCACTTTGCACTTGAGTTGCACATTATATTTTTCCTACAGTTACGATAAAACAAATAAATTTGTAAAGAAACGTAACATATTTTTACACAGAAGTGAACTTTTAATATGGCATTTATTGATACAACAGTACAACAGCTGACCAGCTAACTTACAGCCAGTGCTGCCAACATATTTCGCGCGCATGCGACCTTGTCTGCATGTTACGCGCTCACTATTTCGTGCCTTCAAGTTGCAAATCTGGAGTGAGACAAAGTAATTAGAGTGAGACAATGCTAACATTGTCTCACTGATGAGCGAATTGACCACTTTGCTTTCTCAAATCAGTGAAAGAACATATACATTGTTAGGTAACTGTAGGAAAAATTATATTTCTTACAGTCACCTTAAAGATGTGGGCTTCCTTGCACTGATTATAGTACAGAAAGTAGCCAATTGCTGCATTTACTTACTTTTGCCGCTGCATTAACTTACTCTTTTTTTTGCCGCACTCCAGTATTCCAACAAAACAACACCAGTGTGCTTTTATTAGGCACGTAATCCGTGTATGCTTTTGTAGGTTGGCAACACTTAAAGATACTAGACTACTATCAGCTGGTCCAGCGTTTCCCATTTCCTTCAACACTTGGCTTTAACCTAACCTAAAAAAGTGTTGTTTAGTGTTTGAATGATTAATTTTTTATATGCTTTACTGTATAGTAACTGTAGGAAAAATATAATCTGTAACTCGAGTGCAAAGTGCCTTTGCTGCACTCAAGAAACTTTCCACACTCGCCTTCAGCTCGTGTGTTAACATTTCTCTTGTGTGCAGCAAAATGCCACTTCACACACTAGTTACACAAATAACTATTCCTCAAAATGTGTTAAGTTTTTTTATCATTGAAATTGTTTTAGGTTATTTTTTGATTTATGGTAATTGTACTTCAACACAATATATCCATTTTCAATCTGTTTCTTCCTCATTCATACATACCATACCAATCCATTCATGTGTGCAATCCTAATTTTACTCACTAATGCTGTAACTTCCACTCAAGCTGGGCCCACCCCCAGCTGTCACAATCATGGATTGCACATATTCAGGAATCTCAGATCTACAACCTCTGTTCTGTCCTGACCTCTGTCAGTGCAACACGTTAGTCGACTCATCCACCATGTCACTTTCGGTTGGCCGCAACAAGTGGCACTAAAGTGGGTGTGACACTAGCGTTTGCTGGTGATATTCTACAAACTACATTAGTGCCAGTGAGTTGACAGTACGGCTACCACCAAATGTGACGGGCTACCACCAAATGTGACGAGCTACAATACTAAACCCGCGTCAATGAGTTAAGGTAGCATAACAAGAACAAGCTTATTTTTCAGCTAAACAATCCACAAAACAACTGAATAGAAAAAGGGTATAAATTTAACAGTTAAATAGATTTTTAATATTTTATTTCTTTAATTAGCATTACAAAACAGCGTGCACTATACAAACAAAATCCACTGGTATCAGTGATATGTTAAATTTGGCCCATTTTCAGTCAGAATATTAACATTTTTAATGACAACATTTCTATTTCATTGGTTCATTAACACTATCGGGTCTTAGAGATAAAAAATAAAACATTAACAATAAAATTGTGAGGAACCTAATGACTTTAGCATAGAGTGGCCTAGGCCACCGTTAGTGTATGACGCTAAAATCACAGAAATACTGCCAAGTTATACAACCAAGTACTTGTAAAATAAGAAGATTATGGCAGTCATGACTTAATATAGCTTTGGTTGACTAAATTTTATAACTAACAATTTTACTTAAAAACTGTGTAAATACTGAAAACATAGAAGATTATTTTGTGTAGAGGCACACACTGAACCTGAGAATTTAAATTTTTTAATATACAGCATACCGACTCCCTCTAGCAGGATGGCCATAGATCTCCAGGAAAAAATGTCAAAACCCAGGGTTTTCCAGTCACGATTCTAAGTCACCAAGTGTACCTTATACTAAAAGAATCTGGATCCCCGATATTTTGGGGTTGGGGAAAGTCAATAGTTGGCCCAAAGGATTGGTATGGGACAAAAATAATTATTATAGGACCAAGCTAGGGGATTCATGTCAAGCAGAGCGCTGTTTTCTGCAACCATGGAAAATGTTTGCAATGATGTACGATAAAAATTATATGATTTTGCTGCAATTGAGGGGGACAAGGACATCGCCTTGACTGCAGAAGGTATTTACAATTATTGACCAAGCAAGATATTCTTGATCTTGCCGTGACTGCAGTAGATGTTTACAATTTTTCTGTAACATCGGGAAAAGTTCACAATTTTGTCGTAACCAAAAGAAGTTTCCAATTTTGCCACAACCGCATACGATGTTCATGAATTTCCCCGTAACTCTTAAAGACGTTCTGAATCTCGTTGTGACTGCGCAATATTGTTCACAATTTTACCACAACCGCAGAAGATGTTCATGATTGCGCCATAATCGAGGACAAAAATCAGGTTTTCCCAGTGAGGTTTAAAACTTCCCACATTATTCTCGGTTTTCACTGGTACAAAAAATGTATGCACAACTGCCGGTTTCCCCAGTCCGTGACCACCCATTCTTGTTTGGATCTATTTGGATTAGACTTCAAAAACTAAATACCCCCGCCGCAGCAAACCTGCCGGATAAGCGAATTTCCATTTGCCTTGATTAATTTTTAATTAAAAACATTAGGTTTAATGAGTACCTAGGTTTTCTGCTACAAGGTAACTAATGAAGTGTATTTTTTTGTAAAATATTAATATCTAAGTATAAAATTAATAAATTTGCCAAGTTGGATCATAATATATCCATAAACAAGCAAACTACAACATTTTACAATATTCTCCATAAGAATAACATGGGAATTTAAAATTTTCTGAACTGTCTCCATTACCAATAACCGTACCAGAAAACTTTGATAAACTAAATTATTTGTTTTTAAGCTCTTTCAAAAGGTCTAGAAAGAAATTGGGAAATTTTGTGTTTTGAAGGTCAAAAATGAGAAAAACCATCTTTTTACCCCCATAAACCCCGTTCCCATGGTCCGATCATGCTGGTTCGCATATTCATTTAAGTTTATATCGTCTTAAACCCAAATTTCATCAAAATCGGACAAAAATTATTCGAGTTATCGCGTTGATGGACATATATATATATATATGTAATATGTATAAATATATATATATATATGTAATATGTATAAATATATATATATATATATATATATATACACATACTAGCAAAGCTCCCGTCCTTTGTACGGGGTTGGCATATAAGTATAAAATGCTTATTGCAGTTATACTCAAGCTTTGCGTTTGCAATGGGGGAGGACATAGTTTGATAAAATTTGGTTCTTTAAATTTACGGTGTAATATAGTATAACACATCTAGCATAGCCATAATGTTCAACCAATAGGAAAAAATAAATCATCAAACAATCGCACAATATCACAAATTATTCATTAAATTAAAAACATAAACATAACTGTAAACAATCCTCCTTTGACAGCTCTCATTGTGTATCACAGCTTTTTGTTGCTGCTTCGTTCAAATTAGCTGTTGTCATAATAAGCAAAAACAAAATAATAATAGTGCTGCACCCTGTTGAGAAACCTTATAACTTTTTATTGCTATTGCATATTATAGAACCAACTTTTAAAGTTGAAACAGCTTACTTAATTCTTTAATTCCTTTTAAATATGAATACTCATAAGGTTAACATGGGGAACTACAGAGCCACTGGGGCGGAGCCCGAAAGGATTTTTGAGATAAGAATAGGTCTATATGTTAATCGGGAATGTTAGCTATCATCATGCCAAATTTCAGCCCAATCCGTCCAGTAGTTATTGCGTGATTGAGCAACACACAAACTTTCAGATTTATAATATTAGTAAGATAAGATACATATATAAAAATTTGAACGAATGGTGTTTTTAGCCTCTGGGGACATCATAATGAAAAAGTAAATTGGTCCCGGGTCTAGATATTACAGTGCGACCTACGGTAATAGGATGCATGGATAAAATATATTCCCTTATTAGATTTGTCATCCTTATGGAACAGCTGAAGCCAATTTTATTGTTAGTTTTGTACGTCTAACTGTAGAGGACGTTTTTTGTAGACAATTTGTTTCTTATTATTTCAGTAATTTTAAACCTCATTTTACCAAATAAAACGATATAATCATAAACAATAACTGGTCTTCTAGTTATATAACCAAATAGTAAAGCACAAATCATGAAAATAACCCCAAAATAATAGAAACAAAATTTCGTCTAGCCCAGCGATCAGTGTGGACGTACATGAACTAGACACAAAAACAAGCTTCAAAATTTACAATGGGATGAGGAGTCTACTTGTGTTGCTTAGTCTATGGTAATAGCTACTTGGCTATAGGGAAATTCGCTAAAAAATGAAATTGAGCATTGAAGACAACATACAAAACAAATATAATTAGCAAAACATTAAGGCCCCCCATACACGTAACGATCGGCCGGCCGGCGAGGGCCGGAAGGCCAAACTGAACAGTTTGGCCTGTGAAAGTAGGGTCCCCATACACGCAACGATTCGCCTGCCGGCCCGACTGAAATTTCTCCGCCTAGTGGCAAGTGTGCAGTCAGTTTTCGTACGGCAAAAACGTTTTTGTTAACTTGCTATAAGCTGGATCTTTCAAGTCCCTGTTGTGGTATGCCTTTGTTTTGACCCTCCGTCGATATTCATGCTTTCTGTATTCTTCTATAAAGGCTAGCGCATGCTGATTAGTCCACGTAGCCATATTTGTACAAATACTGAACAAAAAATAAAGTTAGGTTATGTCAATGACCGTGCCTGACCTTAAAAATGAACGTAAATAAACAAAATAATGCTACTACTGTACTGTCGGCCTTCCGGCGGCCTGCCGGCGACCCCATACACGTAACGATCGGCCTGAAGGCGGGGATTGGCCGGACGACGACTGATGGGAATCCCATCAGTCGTCGTCCGGCCAATTTGGTCGCCCGGCGGCCGGACGACGACCCCATACACGTAACGATCGGCCGGCCGGCGTGGACTGTTCAGGCCGGGCCGGCCGGCCGATCGTTACGTGTATGGGGGGCCTAAGGACTATAAAATTTAATGGTAAATTTTTGTTTCATTACATATCTTATTCTGCACTACTTACATAGTGTGATTTAGGGAGAAAGTAATGTTTTTGTCTAAATTTACGAGTTTGAGTTTTTACCATTGACTATTGGATACTGAAGTAGACATCCCATCTATATGGAAGAATTTTATTAAAAAGAACATAGTTGTTTGAGCCAGTCACAGAATGCACTAAGTGTCTAAATTTCTATTTTATACCTTATTTTATTTTGGTTGCTGACCAGGTTGATGGGACAAGTCATTCTCTAAGTTTGACTTGGTAAAAATGTTTTGAGTATTTGACAGAATTTAGTTATTTAGATCAACACAATCTGTATGTGGCTCGCATCAACTACGACAATTTTGATAAAAAAAATCTGGCTACAATTTAACATGGGGATGGAATGTCTAGTTGTACTAATATAATAGTCAAAAGGTTTTAGGTATAAATATCCGTTCTAGTTTCCCCTGCCCCAAAAAAGTGGTTTTTGAAGTGGTGTCTGTAAATATATAAGTCTAACGGTTTTGATAAAAATTTTGTGTGTTACATTCCTTTTGACCTCGGACCAAATGTCACAACCTAAAAACACTAAAAGATAACCGTTTAAAAGTTAGTGGAATTTATATGATTTTCACCATAAAACCCATAGAAACTCCCTCTGGTTTACCCTGTAGCTTTTTGGCTAAAAATGTAGTAGGATGTTTAGTTATAATGTTGTCAAGCTAATTGGAGAAAGTATTTGTCAGTTTACTGATGCCATTTATTTATTTTAAAACTGGTGGCAGCTTTAAAGGGAATGGAATGTCTAATTCTCTCCTTAGTCGAAGGCTCTATTAAACTTTATTGCCATACATATTCTAAACACATCTTTGATTAAAAAAAACAAAACTTAATATTTTCCAGTCAAAAAGATAATATTACTTATTTTCTAAGTAGACACTTTAACATTCACATGTTTATACTGAGATACATTCAATGTATTTTACAATGCCTAGTTTGTTATATACTTTTCTCATAGGCACGTTTTTAAACTGGCAATTAAAATCTGAAGATACACAGTTAAAAAATTACATACTATTCCACTTATTCTATAAAATACAATATGTACAACTTGGGAGGTACTTGGAAGGCAAAGAACGTTTGACCAGAAGCAGCAAACCGTAGAATGTGACACTGCAACACAATATATTTATGTTATTTTTTTAATAATGGCAAACCTCATTTTGATTTGAGTTTGGATGCAAAGGCTAACAAAATACAGCTGTTTTCCAACCAGTACCGGTAGTGTTATTTCGACAAGTGTGATAAATTTACAGTACCTAGTATGATTCTTGAGGGTGGCAGACCGAGTCAGTCGCCAGTTTTTAAGCTGTGCTTGTGCACTAAACGTTTTTGCGTAATGCAATGTTCAACCTGTCTTTATATACAGAGTGTCGCAGACCACCCGCCCGGCTTCTATAGCCCCAATATGAAAGCAAATAGTAACCTAATTACAACTGGAACCCCTTATTTTGACCACAAGGAATTCAGCTAAATTATTTTTAACCCCAAAAAAGGACCCCAAAGGGCAGATTTTGGGTGTGGGGGTGGTTTTTGGGAAATTTTCAAATATAAAGGGGATCGTGTTATACCTTATTTTAAAGGTATTTGAGTACTGAGTATTTTAGTGGGGAAAGTTTTAAATTATTTTTATCCCTATATACAGGATGTTCAAAAACTTACAAAAAATAGAACTTTGTACTACATTTCACTGCAAAGAGGTGGAATTTCTTGGGAGTTTCAAATTTTGATAACACTTTAATTGCTAAATGAGCTTTAAAAAAAACTCTGGTTTCAACCCTTTACCTAACTTTTTACTTGTGTTATGCATTTTCAAACTTAAAGTTTCAAAAGATATTATCACAAAAAATTCAAATGGCAACATGGGTTTCATTACAAACCACATTGTAGCCCTTAAAATTAGCTACAATTTTTGCATTTAATGCTTTTTGGTATCTTTATTAGTTAAAGAGCTGTAGTGAAATTAGTGTATTTTAATGTTTTATTAAAATGGTATTCAAAGTGTTTGCTGTTGTAAATGTACATGTCTAGGAGCTATAGAAGCCGGTTGGTCTGGGACACCCATATGTCAAATTTTTATTTAACCACTGTAATACACAATGCAAATGGAAAAATTTCCTGTTAAATGTAAAAACAAGACTTTGATTTAGTGTACTACTTAGCACTCGACGATGGAGTGATCTCTGAAACAGCCATAGCTCACTCAGCCAGTATCACTCTGATTGCAAAGACAGTAACGATTAAATATATTTTCATAGCAGAAGCCTATTAGTCAGCCTGTTGGGAACTCAGTGAATAACTAAAAGCAATACTTTTTTAAATACTTTCTTTTCTTACTTTCTTATGAAATGGCAACCATACGAATGTAGATATTTTAAGCCAAGTATGAATGGAGATGAGTGGTGCGATCTTGTAGTCTTGTTAGTGACTAAGGTCGACATGTTCCTTAGATAATAGCATAGACTAACCAACACAAGTAGACTTCTCATCCCATTGTAAATTTTGAAGCACGTTTTTCGTGTCTAGTTCATGTACGTGACACAAAGGCGCTAGTGTCGACGAAACTTTGTTTCCATTATTTTAGGGTTAATTTCTTGATTTGTGCTTTACTGTTTGGTTATATAACTAGGGGACAAGTTATTGTTTATGATTAGATCGTTTTATTTGGTTAAACGAGGTTTTAAATGGCTGTAATAACGGGAAACAAATTGTAAACAAAACACGACCTCTACATAAACCGTACAGCACTAACAATAAAATTGTCTTCAGTTGTGCCATAAGGATGAGAAATCTACTAAGGGAGTATGTTTTATCTATGATAATAGCAAACGGATAAAAAAACTTGTACAACAGCATATGTCTATCCATCTCTTAAATAAAGAGATGGATAGAGGTCCATATATATAATATAAAAGCGGTGCTTTTATATATAATATAAAAGAGGTGCCATAAATATAAAAGCCCTCTTTTATATTTAAAAGAGGGCTTCAAAATCCTCAATGCCTCCAACCACACCATCAATTTTTTGAAAGATCCACCAAACATTGTTTTTAGACAATCACCCAATCTCCGAAAAATACTAGTCCACCCAAAAGTTCCTGACCCGGCCAACAACAACCCAAACAACGCACGCCCTAATGGTTCATATCCCTGTGATAACAAGAGATGTAAAACATGTGAAATAAATCAACCCAGCCAAACATTTTCCAGTTCCACAACCAAAGAAAACTACAACATCCGAGGCTTCAACACTTGTGAAACGAAGAACATTATCTACCAACTACAATGTAACAAATGTGAGGCACAGTATGTAGGCCTATCCACCAATAGCCTCAGAACCAGGATGAATGGCCATAGACAAGATGTATCTACTGGATACAAAGACAAACCAGTTGTACAACATGCCCAGAGCCACAACAACCCTAGTTTCAATGACTGCTTTACAACCAAAATAGTCAAATCACTACCTCCTCAATGTAACCAGTCACAACTTAGAAGATGGGAACTGTCCTACCAATGGTTTACTAAGTCTAGACAACCCCCAAACCTAAACCTTAGATAATACCTTTCATCTAACCCACTCCACTTCAAAATCCAACCCAACTAGCAGGCTTACATATTTATTCATATATATATAGTGCATATAAGATAAACTGAAAATGTGTTTTGAATTCTACTATTGGCAACACTGACTCAACAACTCACTGGCCACCATTTTGGACATCTAAAAAACTATCTCTTCCTTAGTTGAAAATGCTGTCAGTGACAGTGAAATATTCTAATATTTTGTGTATATAGTGTAAAGTTATGTTTTGTGTTTCCTGTGCCAGTTTGGACTCTTTCCCATTCAGGTAAGCCTGCTATCCTCTCAAAAAATCCTAAAACATCTCTTAAATAAATGTAAATTGTGACTTAAAACGTCAGACATGAGTTTTATAACAAATGACTATGTGGATTAAATATCCTGAGTGATTTAATACAGGTGTAACATTTGGAATACAAAAGCAATAAGGATTTTTTAAACTTCCTACCTACCTTGTACAGTTTACAGCAGGAGTGTTGGCCCAGGTTTCTTGCCGGGCCACGCTTCCTTAGCGTACTTCTTTTTCTTGGGCTCCGGAGCACCAGATGGGGCAGTCTGCTCAGCCAGGGGGGCAGGCTCCGTAGGCGGAGGAGCCACTGGGGTAGGCGGGGCCATTTCCACATCGGGGGCAGGGTTAGGCAATGCCAGCCCTAGCCTTGAGGCCAGGGCGGGGGAGAACATGAGAGAGGTTGGAGTGGTGGGAGTGTGACCCTCGGGACCTGCAAATATTGTGTGATAAATAACTTACCAACATGAGATTTACTAGTTAGAAAATCCCTATTTAGCTACGTTAGTGTTTAAGGTGATTTCTCAAAATAGGTTTATATAAATAACAAAAAAGTATTTTTTTTTCCTACTGTGCACAGTATGTAGGTATACTCTTCTTATTCTGCATAACAACTTCAATCAATGTTTCAAAGTTTTAAGTAAAGTTTGTGCTAGTTTGTAGTAGGCCTATTATTTATTCTTTACCTTTTTAGAAGTTATAAGAGGAGAGGGCTCTTTTAATTAACAGGTTTTTACTTAAACTGACAGGTAATCCAAATAGAGGCACGCCTGTATTCATTGACAGTTAAAAAATTACTTTTTCACCTAGGTATCTATTTAAAGGAAAAACAAAGGTTACATACTTGCATAAAGCAATATTAGCACTTCAAATTTGAGGTGTGCGAGTGGCTCAAATTTCTAGCCAAGCCCAATCTATCTTTAAGCTTGAGTGATCGTGCACCATATCGGAAAATTGAGCTGAGCCAAGCTTTTATTCAAGCAATTGCAGAAAACGTCTACAAAATCGTTCCAAGAAATCCAACATTTCTCTGCGATTGTGGGTTATGTTAACGATGTCACTGTGGTTGTAGAAGATAATCACAATATTATCAGATATTCACCATGCTAAAACACAGCTTGAGGTTTGAGTTTTTTTACCAAAAGCTTGACTCCATTGAAAATCTCTTGCTTGCACACCGCTATAAATCACAAACAGCAATTAGACCATTTAAAATATCTTACTACCCACTGCTGTACTCACCTGGCATGTCGTGATACAACTGACTCATGAAGGACGATGGATGCATGTGTTTCATGGCATGAGGCTTGTGATCCTCCGGTTGTGTCAGTCCACTGGTGATGCCTACTCCACTTTCCAGTCTTTGACGCTAAAACAACCAGCAACAATAAGCTTGTAAACATACATTAGGAAACAGGAAAATGTAGATAGGCCTACACAATTGATTTTCATGTAGTTGATATTTTTAAAACTGCTTTACATAAGAATACATTAATTAACAAAAATAAGATTTCTGTTTCAAGGCCAGCTTGAAACGTTTAATATTCCGACAAGTTTGAATTTTTTTTTTTTTTTTTTTTTTTACCATCGTGATGAAAAATGTCCGCAATAAACCTTTGAACCACATTAACTCACCATCACCAACAATGAACTTAAAATAAAGAAACTGAGCCTATTGCTAGTCAGGAAATGTTTACTGTAGGCTACAATACCTGCAAAAACCTTTTGACTTTTTAAATGTATAAGTATTTAGCAAATTTCCCATATGGGAACGAGGTATTACCGTATATCTCATGGTAAGACATAGAACCGGGACCTATTTACTTTTTGTTTTGATATCCCCAGAGGCCAAAAATACCATCCATTCAAATTCGTAGGTATATATTGAAAATTAACAATGTGATGGGAAGTCTACTTGTGTTGGTTAGACTATGCTAACACTAAAATGTAATACAATATTGTACTTAATTTGTACAACTATTATATAACTTAGAGCATAGTGTGATTTAGTAGTAAATTTTGGTGGCCCATAAACTGAATGTATCACAGTTGTTAAATCATCTGTCGCCCTCGCCTGCGACAGCGAAGTTATACATAGGTATCAATACCCAAAGGATAGTTACAGTCCCATTATGTAAATCTTTTTAATAGAAATGTCCCAAAACCGTTTGAATGTGTTGTAAATTAGTTTATTACCTTGGTTGGTATGACAGTGGTATGTATGAGATTCCTAAAACGCCCGACAGACGGGTCCACGTCTTCAGGATTGATTACTTCTTCTTCTTCATTAAATGTAACACCTCGCTTTTTCCTTTTCCGATTTCTCGGAGCTGCTTCACCATCCTCTCCAATTCCAAGCATTGATATTCTCCTATTGTGTGCTGTGTTGAATTCTGTCAGATTCTGTGTGGAATCAAGAATGATATGACAACAGTGCTTATTAATTTTTAGGCAAATTAATAAATTGAATTGTATTCCTCCACACCCATATATTTAATAACTAATTTATTATGAAACTTAGTCAAACAGTAAAATTATAGAATATTGAGTATCATATTACTTTTTTATTTTATTGATACAGCAATACAGTTGTGCAACTGACCCCACCAAACAAGAATCTTAGCTTACCAAAATTATATATTTACTAAGTCCCATCTGTATACTTAACTTAAGTTTCAAAAGAACCACTAGCAAGTACTGTCATCATATACCAGTTACCTACATTGCTGCAGGCAAATCTTTTACAATGCATTAAGCCAATTGATGAGTTATGTGATGCTATAGCTTACTACTGTCTACACCGCTGTAATGAAGTATTTTTTAGCGAATTTCCCTATAGGGAAGTAGCTATTACCGTAGGTCTCATGGTAAGACTTAGGCCCGGGACCGATTTACTTTTTCATTTTGGTGTCCCCAGAGGCCAAAAACACAATTCGTTCAATTTTTTATATATGTATATACATATATATATATAGATTTATATAATATACTAGCTGTAACCCGCGGGCTTTGCCCCGTTTAACTTCTTAATTTTCAAGATGATCTCGTTCGCATGGCTCAATCACGTCCTGGTTGAAGTTCGTTCGCTACGCTCACTCACCTTTAGGTTGGAGCTCGTTCGCTACGCTCACTCACCTTTAGGTTGGAGCTCGTTCGCTGCGCTCACTTGCCTTCAGGTTAGCTCGTTCGCTACGCTCACTTGCCTTCAGGTTAGCTCGTTCGCTACGCTCACTCACCTTTTTGGTTGCAAATTAGCTGTTGTCATAAATGTAAAAGAAATAATAGTGCTGCACCCTGTTGGTAATCCTTGTAACTTTAATGCTATTGAACATCATAGAACAGAACCAACTTGTTTAATTGAAACAGCTGTTAAGATTCATTAATTCCATTTCTCATAAGGTTAACATGGGAAACTCCAGAGCCACTGGGGCGGAGCCTATTGGACGGATCACGAAATTGATGGTGTATAAACCTATTCCATGACATTCTACACGTATGTACCAAGTTTCGTGGCAATCGGTTCAGCGGTGTCCGAGTTTATCACCCCCAAACAAACAAACAAACAAATATATATACAAACATCCTCTTTTATATAGATATATATGTGTCCGTGAACACGATAACTTGAGTAATTTTTATCCGATTTTGATGAAATTTGGTTTGAAGGTGTAAGACGGGATAAACTTGAATGAGTTCGCGATCCAGCATGATCGGATCATGGGAACAGGGTTTTATGGGGGGGTTTTATGGGGTAAAAAATGGTTTTTCTCACTTTTGACCCTCAATACACAAAATTTCCCAATTTTTCTCTAAACCTTCTTAAAGAGCTTTAAAAAACAAACAATTCGGTATATCAAAGTGTTTTTGTACAGTTATTGGTTACGGAGAAAACTAAAAAAATGGTAAATTTAAAATTCCCATGTTATTCTTATGGAGAATATTGTAAAATGTTGTAGTTTGCTTGTTTATGGATATATTTTGATCAAACTTGGCAAATATATTTATTTTATACTAAGCAATACTTATTATACTTAAAACACATACTTTATTAGTTTCCTTGTAGCAGCAAACCTAGGTACTCGTTAAACCTAATGTTATTTAAATAGATCAATTGAAAATCAATTCAGCCAAATGGAAATTCGCTTAGACGGCAGGTTTGCTGCGGCGGGGGTATTTTTATTAATAATTATTACAACAGCTGGGTAGCTCAGGGGTTATAGTGCTCGCATAGTACAGTAGACCCCCTCTTAACCGACCCTAACGGGACCGGACCTAGGTCGGATAACTCAAAACGTCGGTTAAAACGGGTAATACCTAAAAACACAATAAAATTAAGTGATATTCATTTAGTATTGTATAATCATTATTTTGAAGTAGTAGTTGCATTATTTATAAAATAAACTACACTAATCTCCTTTTTTCGTACAGTAATAAACAAAATAACACGGTTAAGTCAAATACTTTCAGTAGAATAAATTATAGTTGTAGGCAAGAATCAATAAAAACTGTTACATATTTTACTGTACTGTTATAACTTAAGTACGTTCTGTTAATTGATGCTTTCAAAATACAGTACAGTATATCGTAATACAGTACAGAGCTCTCTGCTCTTAGTTGAAATTAAAGATACAAGCTGTTTATTTATAGCCTCTCAATGGAAGCTCGAGTCACAAAAACAATCTTGACCTTGGACGAGGAGTCGTTAACCCTCCCCTGTTCCCGCCCCTACAAGTTGCATTGTTTGTTTGTTTACTCTAGCGATAAGATAATTCTGGAATATATTACAAAAAATAGCAGCTGTTTTCAGACACGTTACGTAACTAGTAAAATTATTTTGTTTACATACCAATTGTTCTTTGTACAGACGATCTCGCTGATTTGCTTTGGTTTGACACACTGAAGAGGATCCACCAGGAAACTTAATAAAAAACACCTTAAATGTTTCACACTCTATTACTGTATTGAATTGAAACACACACACTACTTTACAGTAATAAAAAAATACAATAAACGATTGATAAACTCCATTTTACTGTATTGAATTAAAACACACAAACTTAAAAGATGAAACAATATTTTCAATCATACAAATGATAAAAAAGAACAGTTTTAATCACTTAAGCTTACTTGAAAAAGTCAGTGATTTTTTTCTGTTTTTCATTGTCCAGTGTCTGCTTGAAGGCATAGTCTCGCCATTTTTTTATAAACATCACATCTGCAGCACTTGATACTTTTTGTTGTTCAATATAACTTGCAGCTAGAGTAAATGCCTTTCTTGCCTCGGAATGACTAATTTTGGATTCCTGATCTAAATCTTCGATTTCATCTTCTTCCTCCGCATTGTTATCTTGACGGGTGACTGCCGTAACGATTTCTTCGTCTGTCATCATATTGTTCCCCAGCTCGTCGTCAGCGTGAGCAATCCATTGTTGAACATCTTCTGCTTCTATAACGTAATCACCACCTGTCAATGTTTGAAGATCCTCCAATAATAATTGTTCACTTGGGTCGATCTCTTGTTGGCGAACTTCTGCTGATGGATTATCGTCCATGTTGTTTAGTACCGCTTCTTCTACTTCAGGCCACAGTTTTCTCCATGACTTTACGATTGTAGTGCTTTGAAGTTCTTCGTACGACTTAGCCACCATGTAAATCACTTCCTTTACATTGATTGTTTTTAAGACGTCAACAAGTCCTTTACTGTGAAATTCCATCCTGTTCAAAATTTCAGAAAGTAACTTCTTCTTGTATCGTCTCTTAAAACTCTCGATTACGCCTTGGTCCATTGGTTGGACAATGCTGGTAACGTTCGGAGGAAGAAAATAGCATTTTATTCCACTGTTTTCCTCGCTTTCGATGCCTTCTACATGACTGGTAGCATTGTCCAAAAGCAAAATTGCCTTTATTGGCATTTTCAGGCTAGTCAAATGTTTTTTCACGCTGGGAACAAACTCGTTGATAAACCAGTCCTTAAAAATATACTCGTCCATCCAAGCAGATCGCTGCGCTTTGTAACAAACTGGAAGAGCATTTACGTTTATGTTTTTGAAAGCTCTTGGCTTTTGATATTTGCCAATCACTAAGGGAGGTAGTTTGTGGGTTCCAGACGCATTAGAACATAGGGCAACTGTTACCCTCTCTTTGTTCATTTTGAAACCGGCAGCCGATTTTTCATTGCTGGCGGCGAATGTTTTATCCGGCAGACGTTTAAAATTCAATCCAGTTTCATCCATGTTATAAATTTGTTCTGGATGTAAACCCTCCTCCTCAATATACTCCTTGAATTTTGTAGAAAATTCACTAGCTCCAGTAGGATCCGCCGACAACTTTTCACCGCAAACAGATAAAAAGTGGACGCTATGTCTTTTTTTCCACCTGTCGAACCAGCCGTTACTGGCAGTGAAACTGCCGCCGTTTTCAATCTTAGAATGAAGCATGGTTGCTTTTTCCTTTAAAATCGGGCCACTTAATGGGGTTCCTTTACGCCTTTCTTGTGTGAACCACAACCACAACGCGTCATCTACGAGATCATTTGTTGGTTTTTTTAATGTACGCCGAGTCGCCAATGCCGTGCCAGATTCTATTTGAGTACAGAAATCTTGTAAAGATTTCCTGTTACGACGCCAGTCTTTGACAGTTGTTATTCCAACACCCAGCTCGTCACTAATTTGTTTCACACATGCACCTTTGTCAAGACGGTCCAATGCACTTAGTTTCTGTTCCACAGTAACAACGTTCCGTTTTCGTTTTACCGATGCCATTTTGTAGTTTGGAAATCCTAGTTTACTGTACTGTATTTGATAAAAACACTTAAATGTATTTTAAAACGACTATTTTTACATTTTAATTTAAACTGAAGCACGGTCCGATTAATATTAAATAAACTAAACCGCTAAACACACACTTCCACGCACTTTCCGATGTTACTGTATAACTTTCCGCACAGAGAAAAAATTAGACGTGCTCGCAAGACGAACGATGATGACAAACTGACAATACGCAATATTGTTTGGGATAGCTATAAAATACTTATTGTTAGTCACATCCTGTGGAGATAAGCGAATGTTCCCATAGCCCAGCGTGGGAGAGGAAATGCCGAAATTCCGAGAAAGCGGCGGTTAAACCGAGCTGCTCTCAAAGCAAGGTCGGTTAAAACAAACTGTAATATTTTACGATCAAGGGCGGATAATCCGATTATCGGTTAATGCGAGGTCGGTTAAGAGGGGGTCTACTGTAATCATAAGGTCAACGGTTTGATCCTAAGAAAAGTGAGTAACTTTTTGATGGTTCGATACTGAACCCAGCTGTCCTTGAACATTGGACTTTTAATAAATGGTCAGCTGACAAATGAAACAGCTGGTCTTAGTCAGTAACAAAGCCACATAAATAATCTCACTCCATTCTACACTTATCCTTCGTTCTTATTTTGGTTAAATTACGCACCTAGGTGGCGTTCCCATCTCAATAATTGATAATTGATAAATTGAGATTGAACAAATACTTTACAACAACAAACCAACCCGAGATATCATGCAAAAGAATCTTTTTGTAACATAACAAGTAGATGTATGAATTCGTTCTTGAGTTATTAACATCCATAACGATGCTTTTCGTACCAGTATCAACTACTGTACATCTAATGGTGGTATCACTTACATCCAACTCAGTTTCAGTCTCAGGCAGTCCCAGTAATCCACCTTCTGCGTCTTCTGACGACTTCTCCAACTCTTCTATGATTGGACGAGCTCCTGTCTGGGGCCTCTCCCGCAGTATGTAGTTGCGTGTCGACGCACCAAAGTGGAACACACTGTCTATAGGTAACTGCGTCGGCTTCTGTGCCTCGATTCTCAATGACCCAATGTAAGTACCATGAGCTAACATCAATAAATAAATGCCTCTTAGTTTTTTAAAACAAGTTCAAAGGAAATAATTCTTAACTTTTAGTACTTTTTTACTTAGTAGGCCTAGTCAGCTTTACAACTAGGCCTAATGAAAAAGATATATAAATAATTACAACTCTATGCTTAGGCCAACTTAATGCTATAGAAAGGTTTTTTTACAAGAACTACTCATGTATTTTAAAACCAGTGTTTCTCAAAGTTCATCAGGGAGTTGATTAATGAGATTTGCTCTGCACGATACGTGTGCAATATTCGATTTTAAAGTAAATTAACGCCGCCACTACTTTACAGAGCGCCGCTGTAGTTCAGGTTGGATTATGAAACTCATGGAAAAGGATAGTTAAAAATTCAAATTGACGTTATTGTAGATTTGTCTCTTAAATAAATCACACAATATAATAACTTTTGTTTTTATATAGGTATGTTACAAAGCCACACTAAAGTTAAACTAACCACCGCAGCGCAGTGTAAAAAAGTCATATTGAAAAACATACAACTAGTATTTAAATCACAAGAAAACTATATTCTAATAACTATATTCTATAAGTATCAATTCAATACTTATATTTCATCCGATAATATATCGTAGGTCTCTGAGAAGCTGTACCCGACTTTTTTTTAATGTTTATAAACTGTATGTATAGTGTTTGTATGTTTGTTTTCTCTCAAAATAATGCTTATGAAACCTAATCTATCCCAAATTTGATTTCATAAGATATGGAGAAGTCTGAAGACTTCAGTACAGGGAGGAAATGGGAGGATAGAACAGGCCGCAGGGACTCACGATATAAGTACTTGTTTATTTTAAAACTCATGTCTAGAGTGTTATCCAGATATTCTACTTGGACAGGAGAAAGACATCAGACCATTTGTGGTTATGTTGGTGTACGGCAATTTTCATAAAGTAAAAAATGGTGATTTTACTGATTTTCATCATTCAATGAAAAGATTAAGCTCAGTTTTTAAGCCACAGGCCTCAAAGCTACTTTATTAGGCCAAGAAAAAGCCGGGAATACAGTAAAAAAAATTTGTAATAAGAGAAGGTATTAGAATACAAGAGTCCTTACTGCTTCCTAGATCCACAAGGAATGCCCGATGCAGATGTTTATGGTAAACAAAAGCTGCATGAACCCTTGAACAGCTCTGGTGATCAATGCAGAAGTCATTCATCTGAGGATTCCTACCGAAAAGATAGCACTTCTTCTGGTCCAGCATCAATTTCTAGAACAAACAGATAAAATGTATTTTAGATTATTTGAATCATCTATAATATTAAAACGAAACAGTGTTTTTTTATTTCACGATTCTGAATCAACCACTCGACGGATTTTCATGATTTTTGTGTTGAAAGAAAGATAATTTTGAGAATTAGGGAATGTCAAAGCCATAATTTTAGTTTAGGGTCCCAGTTTTTAGAAATTAAGTTTTAATTTTTAAAAAGTCTAGCAGCCGACGCTAAGATTCGAAACTAGCTTTTAGCATAAAATAATTTGCTTAACATAACAGCTGTAAACATTCAGCTTTTGTGTCACAAATTCAGCATTTGGATAAAAATGTAAAGACATACTTAGGGTTGACTTATTTATACTATGTTTAATGCTAATCATTGATACGTTCAATTCTTCTGTAAGAGGATGACAGATTAATTAAATATACATAGTAAAATACTAGGATGTTCAAATTATTTTTTAAGTAATCTTTGTAATCTTAGGTTTGTTTTAGTGCAATATAATTTGTTTTAACTAGCAGCTGGTTAAATATAAAAATGCTCTATAGAAATATTAGGTTATTTTATTTACTCTGATTTTGTCATTGATTATAGGAAATAAGTAAGATTAGTAGACCACCGAGATAAGTAACACTATCGATGTATACAAGTCCATGTCGGGGCTCTGTACACGAGTCTTAAAAAAAGGATATGCAAATTATTTTACTGCTCAATTGTTTTAGGAAAGGGTAGGAAAATCACAATTTTTACATGTTTTAATTCATCTTGGTGGCGTTTTGTTTACAATCAATGTTTTGAATGCTTAAACTTTGTTTGGATTAGGCCCGGAAATAATGATGTCATAAAGAAGGAGATCAAGAATCCTCAGGAATAGGCCTACGATTTTAAATTACCACCACAACCTCAGACGGGTGTTATCCAAAGCTATACAGATGAATGACATAGATTGAACACAACGTCATAATTGACCTAGGATACTGCAATTAGACTAACCATCCTTTTATGAAATCTAAAAAGTTGTTTGGCATGTGTTTAGTTGTGGTTACGTTTGGAGGCGCTGACTATTTTATAGTTTAAATAAATGAATATGGGGAATTACGATGTACATTGATTCAATGAGGGTGGTTTAATTATCAAGGATATTAGAACTGACAACGGAATGGATAATAAACATAGAATTAATTACGTCACTAGCTTTACTAGCGTGTTTACGTTTTAAAATTCCTTCACCATGTGACCAGTTATTTTTTTCAAATGAATACTATTTTATTTTTGACTCAGCTGTTTACAAAACAAACTATATGTTGTTTTTTTACTTTTCTTTGTTTACACTTATTTATTTAGCAATTGATGCAGTGAAATGTGTATATAAAAGGATGTGTGTGGACGATTCGTTTAATGATGTCAGGACACCAACGTTATAATTATGTGTACTGTGAATTTTATTGGATGTTTTCCTTTTATTTTAGCGAGTTTCTATTCAGACCTACTGGAAATAGTATATAGTGTGAGTAATTGTTTTGTGGTGACATTGATTATGGAAGAGGCAGGTATACGATGGAATTGGAAGGTGATATCGTTGACTAGGCCTATACACTTCTCAATTGATAATTACTTTTTCTACTGTAGGCTGCAATAAAATTTGTCTTTATACCTGTAAGCTAGCTATTCTGAATTATAAAAAGTTTTAACTGACTTCTCCCGTACGTAGGACGGGCTAACACCTCGTGGTTATTAAGTCTAAAATGAAAAATTCTAAAATTAGAGGTGGCTGACAAATTAAATTATAATATAAGAGGGAAAATCGAGGATTTTTATAGAAAGAAGTTTTTGAAACAACAGGGTTTAACAAAATAGAGGAACTGAAATAAAATTACAATAAGACAACTGAACAGAGGGGGCGGGGGGTGTAAAATTGTTTAAAGAACACAGTTTAAATGGTATGAAAACACTTTGACTAATGTTCTTGAATGAGGATCAGATAGTCTGTAAATTTGAGGAGCTGGTGTGTTGGAGAAAAACAGGGTCTATACATTGAGGTTTTCTTTCTCGAGGTTCCATTTGAAACATCCCTGTTGAGGGGTCTTCAAGTATTCTTGGTTCAAATGGCAGCATAAGCTTTGGGTGAAGTCTTGAGGTAAATTTTCAATAAGAGGTGAGGTCTTTATTGGGTCAGGAACAGATGTCGAAGAAGAGTCGGCAATATGACCAGGAGTTAAAGCTGTCAGTTTCGAAGGTTTTGAGTTTGCTTCTTTTTGTTCCAGTTTAGCTACAAACGTTTGTCTTCTGTGGTTTAGGGAAAGTAGTTGATAAAACTAGAGGGTCAGCTTTAAATATATATGTATGTATATACAATGCACATTAATTTATTGTCTTGTATCAACTATAAAAGACAATAAAACTGTAAAAGGTTATTTAAAAAAATACTCAGTGTCACAGAGCTAGCCTACAGAAATGGATTTTATTACCTTTCTTTATTTGATATTAAAAACGACATTGCTATAACTTTTAACCATAGAGATAAGTTACTTGTTTTATGAATAACACAATACAATGTCAAGAAATCGTCCTTTGCCATTATAGATAGGGCAAATTGTGCTTCAACAAACTTTGGTACACAAAACAGTATTTAGCAACTTATCCTGAAATCATATTTTTTATTTAAACATGTTGAAAATTGTGAAGTAAAAATAAAATGTAGGCCTACTTGGCTATGTAACAAGCGGGCTTAAGTAGGCGTGTTTTTACAAGCACTAAAGCACGGGTCACACTAGGCTGTTCGCCAGCCGCTGGTGATCAGCAGCTGGAACCAGCATCACCAGCTCACCAATCCAGGCTGAGTCAGCTCAGTGTCAGCTGCGAATTTTGTGGTCACATTAAGCTGACAGTCGCGGCTTCTTTCAATTCGCCGCTGATGCCAGCCTAGTGTGACCCGTGCTTAACAGATATATTCCTATTAATTAAACTTAGTAGGTAGGCTACTATTAGTCTTAATCCAATAGCATAGCCTAGGAATTAGTCCTAGGTTCGAGCTGTTAGCAGGAGCAAACTAGGCTATTTTTTCAATGCATGTTTTATGTTATTTGGAGATATTTTGGTTATACTTATATTACTATGTAGTCTAGGCATGTCTTAAATTTCATCAAGGTAATTCCCTCTTTGTTTACATTAGTAAACATTTAAAATCTTCTTAATCCAACAAAGGAAGGGCGTGTGATGATGAATCACAATCAACAGCTGAAGCAAAGGTTGATAGACCAGTTTTCTCATTGTTTTAAGGTTTTGTGTTTCCCTTAAAACCCAAGTTGAAACTATTGATAAAATAAAGAGACTAAATTGATTACTAATTTCCCTGTCAATCACTTACAAGCTTTCAATAGCTATCTCTTGTCGCCGTCGTCAGCCGTCTGTGTCTAGTGATTTTTATTTTATCTGACCAGTAACCATAGATTGGCAAATGAATGAAATGAGAGCCAAACATGTGGATTACACACAGCCAGATAAGGCCAGAAACAGCCCTTATCCGCCCCTAACCACCTTACCTTAGGGCCTCCATGTCCATGCAACGCTGTAGTAGCTAATAAAACAAAACTGTTGCGACCAGCTGTATGAAGCCAATAAAGTAGTTGGGCCTATTTTTCTTGAAAATATCAGTCTGAAAGAGGTTGTATCACATAACGTTTTGATAAAAATCACTATCTCAACCAATGTAAATGTAGCAAGAAAAGTAGCTAAAATTCCGCTACAACTACTTAAAAATTGTAGCTCGCTATAGCTAAAGCTACAAAATCTGAAAACGCTGCAAAACAAGTAGCGCGCTACTGTAGTGTCGCTACTTGTAGTGCGCTACTTCCCACCACTGGTTATTCATTGGCACAGAAGTACAGTATGATGACCGATGAGACGAAGAAAAAAATAGAAACTACACAGCTTGAGGGTGGAACTCCCTTTGAAGCAAGAACGTGCCGTCTCAACAAACAGATATTTTTCCTCAAAAAAAGCATAGATTTAATCTGAATTACACTGATGAAATCGCGGAAATGTTTACCACAAAAGATCCACCAATATGATATTAATACTATTTAAAGGTTCTTCCAAGAGAAGAGAAACCAGTTAACATAGTAATAATAACTACAATTTTCAGGGAGACTTAAGTTGTAAGAAAAGCAATCTGAAATGGGTGACAAATGTAGTCCAAGAATGGAGAATTGAGGGTGATTGGCGGCTTCCAAGAAGACTGGTCTTTATTGATGATCCTGAGGCAAATCTTGGAGTAGTTCTGGGTAATTCAATGTCCATTTTTTTAACTCGAAACCACCGTACGTGCGAGAAGTTCAAACTGCTCATCTCTTAGTTCTTTAGCTTCGCTGAGTGTAAGAGCTCCACAGATGACGTCATCGAATCAGGTATGATCCTGTAAAACTTTAACTGCTGCTGGGAAAGAACCTCCTTTGTCGTCAGCAAGTTAATGTAACGTCCAGATGGCATGTAAACCACAATTTTTTTCCTCGCCAGAGGCATTTCACAAAAGAGGTCACGAGAGATTAAATGTTTAGTGGATGTGCCGGGAATTGAACCCGTCCCCCCCGCACAGAAGTCCGAGATGCTAGCCACCAGGCTACCAACACACCACTGATACTTCTGGTTGTCAGGATAAACTTAAATGCAACAATAAATTTTCCCTGTATCACAACTGAACAGGGCCGGTTTAACCCATACGCAAACTAAGCAGTCGCATATGGCGCCAACTGGACACAATTTTTTTTCAGAAGACAAAATTGGAAACAACTTTACTGACGTAAGTGAACAACTTAATTTTGTTTTTTTTTTCGATCAGAGTTCAAGTATCCAAAGCACCACACCAAAGGCATTTATTCTGCTTAACAGCACTAGAATACTTGTACAGCACTTCAACTCAAGGAATCAAGGCATTGATTTGCAGTTTCGATTTGTAGTGAGCTGACGCTCGGCAGCGTACAGCGCGGCGCCTGTGGGTTTAATTTCATGACTTGACTCATGCTCGAGATAAGTGCGCAGCCCCGCAGCGCCACTTGTCACAACAAGAAACTTCCCCCTCCCTTCTTCCCCTGATCACTCTCCCCTCCTAGAGCAGATCAAAGCTAGGAGAGTTAATTTTTAACTGGGTTATTCCTCTCTTGTCATCTACCTACACGTGTTTTTCATTGTAATAGGCTTTATAAAAACTTATATCGTATCCAAGTTATCCTGTAAAAATTGATTTCACATTTAGAAATAAATTGTTACAGTAACTTTGCGTTTTGCTAAAGTGTATATGATGAGTAAAAGTGTAAAAATGTTAAATTTCTATGAATAATAAACAGTACCGTAGTAAAATAAGTCTTTTATTGCAAGTAAGTATTCTTCTAACCTAAAATTTCTTCCCAAGAATTTTGCAAATAGGGTTAAGATATGTTCATGGTAAAGGGGGGGGGGAATTCTAGGTGGCGCTGATTCGGGTGTTCGCTTAACTCTGAAAAATTCCTAGAACCGGCCCTGCAACTGAACACATAATTATGGGAACAAAAATTCAGTCGTCTATTACCCTTCCAGAGTATTGTGTAGCTCGTCTGTAGTTTATAGCTGGACAAATGGCATGAGGTGGGAGAAGAGTTATACCTACAATGTTGGTGCATTGCTCATTAAATTACTGTACCTAACACAAATCCAAATTGTGTTTTAATGACAAATGGAAGGTTGTGAGAAGTTCTGGAAACAAAGCTCCTCATGTGAGAACATAAATATTCTGAGGTAACTTATACGAAAGAGGCCAGATCTGCCAGAACAAAAGGCTTTAACTGAAATATTCGTAAACCTCAAAAAAGAGTCAATGGAGCATTAATTCTATCTAGATTGTCAAAAGGTTGACTTAGCTCAAATTAATGATTTTGCTGCCAAGCGTGGATAGCATGAATAGGTACTTACTGAACACTGACCTAACATAGCCCTACCGCCACAGCATAATGTAAAAAAAAGAGCACGGTAAGTTAAAATAACTTGAAAAACATACAAATTAATATTTCGCATGAAAACTATAGGCCTAACCTAAGTTTATGTAATAAAATTTTGTAGTTTCGCTGTGGAACTGTAGGCTAGTTAGGCTACCCAGACATTTTTTTATGGCCTTATCATTGATATTACTATAGAGGCCTACTGCAAGTCCTACTAGGCCTAAGTTTAAAATTGGGAAGGAAGGTTGGCTGGATTAGGAGTTAGCAAATCCGTTAGGTAAAAAGAGCACACGTTTAGGGCCTACCTGTATTAGTTTGTCTCCCTTCATCACATCCAAATGGAGACCAACTGGTGGTTTCCCAGCCCTGTGAATAAACAATTGTATTACAATTTGTTTTGATTCTGTTTGGACAAAGTGACGGCAAAGCTATTTTTAATCCATTGCTTGATGAACATAACATTAATTATATTTTATTTGATAACAATACAAATATGTTACTGTACGTCCCTTAAATAGGCATAAGTTTAACCTTAACTTACCAGTTCGGGATATCATAATGGTTAGCCATTAGGCTTAGGCTACTTTTCTTAGGACTATTTGTGACAAACACTAGCAATTCAAATATATAAATAAACTGTAGGCCTACACAGATCACAGATCACTATGCCGCACCATATTCACCCAACAACATAGACTACGACGACTCCGGCCACGGCCAGGCCACTACACTCACTACACAACGGCACGTCTCGGGTCTCGGCTACATATTTTTTTTGCCCCAACAAACAAACGAACGACAACACAGAACCCGAGAACCGACAGAACCAGAACCAATTGAACCATGCAAGAGTACTGTTCTGTTGTGTTGTTGTTGTTGTTGCTGTTCTGCCTGCACTCGCTCGATTCCACTCCACTCCGGCTCGTGCACGTCAGCTTCTGGATACGACCGTCTCGCCGCAGTAATAAATCCTACTCATTTTTAACTGCAACTGTTACATTTGCGTTAAATGTCGCCCTGTGGAAAACAGATTGGATGGAACCGAAAGCAGGAAACCCACTATAGTTCGGCCGCTTAGAAAACGACCTGCGTGCTAATGCTAAACCAATGCTGGAGGAGGTCGCTTTCTAAGCGGCCGAACTATAGTCCGACACGACACCTTCCGTCAAATCTCTTACACCTTCCGACGCCTTCCGCAATTTTAAGACATTTTAACCCATTGGTCCGACGGGCTCCGACAGTAGGCCTCCGACGAGAAATACACCACCACCCCAACAATGCCAGTTGCCATGGAACATGTGATCACATACTGTTCACAAGCAGTAGATAGGGAGACAAGAGCAAATAATAATAAAAAAAGTCCATAACATTTATGACGATCTCTGTTAGTATGTGAGATTACAATAGGCTAGGCATATTAGGAATATAAAAGGCAGTTAGCGGAAAGTTTAGGTACAGTCCTAATCATCACTTTTCTTTATGTTTTTTGGGTCGCTGAACACGAATATGAGGTTTGCTGACAGATATTTTGCCCGGAACATTGGTTATTTTGTGAAAAACCTTAAAATTTGTGCACTTTTTTTGGTTTTTCAGGCAAATTTCCTATATAACGTTTGTTTCTACGACGAACCGTTTCGCCACTAGATCACACTAAAAAAGGCCAGAAGTACAAAGAATTAAAAACACTGCTAAATGCTGCCGTTTTACATTAGGTTTCCATCGAAACAACCCATGTTACGATAATTTTTACTATTTATTCATGATAACAAACTGAAACACACTTAAAATACCCCCGCCACAGCAAACCTGCAGACTAAGTGAATTTCCATTTTTTTGATTGGATTTACACTAAAATGTCTCCTTAGAAATATCACATTTATTCCCTATTTAAATAAAAGTTTAACGAGTACTTAGGTTTGCTGCAACAGGGAGGGTAAAAAGGTGTTTTTTGTAAAATGTAATAATTTAGTATGAAATGAATACATTTTCCAAATTTGATCAAAATATGTTCATAAACAAGCAAACTACAACAGTTTACTTAGTCTCCATAAAAATAACATGAGCATTTTAAATTTACAGATTTTTGGAATTTTCTCCGTAACCATTAGGCGAATAACAACGCTTTAATTTACTAAATTATTTGTTTTTTTTAGCTCTACAAAATGGTATGGAAAGAAATCGCTAAATTTTAAGTTTATTGGGTAAAAGAAATAGGAAAACCCAATTTTTACCCCATAAAACCCCCATAAATCTCTGTTCCCATAGTCCGATCATGCTGGGCAAAACCAAAAATGAAAATAAACCCTAACCGTTTTACAAAGGTTTTACATTGGGTTTCCATGGAAACAACCCCTGTTACGATAATTAGAACTATTTATTCATGATAATGAACTGAAACACACTTGATAAATCTATGCCAAGATGTATGACTGACTGCTGGAACATTTTCCGTTCCCACAAAACCCCCATTTATTTTCTCAGCACAGGGATGTTGCTGGCCACAGGTTTGCTGCTATAGTGATTGAGAAAAAGGGATGAAATACATTAAAAGAGTTGTAGATAACTTTTAACTTTGGTAACGTCAAATTCAGACGAGCAGACCGTGTCCAGCCACTTGCCATAGTGAATAACGCGATGAAAGTAGAGAATTCTTACCCGTATACCCCAACACATTGTTTCAACGTACCAGCATCGCTAAGAATTCTGATGAAGAACTAAAACACTTCTTGTCCTACGAACTGGGTCCATACTCTTTCTCGTTGTTTGATAATAAAGGTTTGCACAAAGAACCAAATCAAATCTTTAAAGGCATAAAGCCCCTGTCCCCATTGAAAACAAGCACTTCCATGGTCAAGTGCAGTATGTTATTGATGATGGGTTCCTACTACACAAAAGTTATGACCAGAGCATCAACCTTTCAACCATAAAAAACCAAGCATCAACCAAGAAAAAATTAATCGACAACATACTCACCACTCCTTGCCTTGCTATAAAGAAGAAAACTGTAGGCAGCTGAGAATATTCAAAGATAAACTTGGTCCTCAGTTTCTTACCCTTGAGGAAGCCTTAGAAGCAAATGAGGATGTGGAAGAAGATGTTTTTTCTCTCATCTTGGGCCCATAAGAAAATGGATGGAATGCCAACCTTCAACCCGAAGAGAGTGAATTACATGATCCTACCAACCAACCTATTCATGAGGTTATTAACATTATAAAAATAAAGATTGTCTCCCTTTTCCACAATTTAATCCTAAAAGACGGGTATTTTTTCAGGTTGAGTTTTGTGGTCAGAAGACACACTAGTTAGTTTATTAGTGAATTTCCCCTATAGGGAATAAGCTATTACCGTATTACTCATGGTAAGACCTGGACCCGGGACCGATTTACTTTTTCGTTTTGAGGCCCCTAGAGACCAAAAACACCATCCGTTCAAATTCATATATGTGTCCGTTAGGGCGAGAACTCGACAAAAATCATCCGATTTTGATGAAAATTGGGACAAACCTGTAAACCTACGTCTATTCGAACGAGTTCGCGAACCAGCATGATCGGACCATGGGAACAGGGATTTATTGGGGGGGTTTATGGGGTAAAAATTGGTTTTTCCTATTTTTGTCCCAATAAACTTAAAATTTAGCGATTTCTTTCCATACCATTTTGTAGAGCTAAAAAAAACAAATAATTTAGTATATTAAAGCGTTGTTATGCGCTAAGGTTACGGAGAAAATTCCAAAAATCTGTAAATTTAAAATGCCCATGTTATTCTTATCAAATTTGGAAAATGCATTCATTTCATACCAACTATTACATTTTACAAAAAAACACCTTTTTACCCTCCCTGTTGCAGCAAACCTAAGTACTCGTTAAACTTTTATTTAAATAGGGAATAAATGTGATATTTCTAAGGAGACATTTTAGTGTAAATCCAATCAGGGAAATGGAAATTCGCTTAGTCTGCAGGTTTGCTGTGGCGGGGGTATTTTTAAGTGTGTTTCAGTTTGTTATCATGAATAAATAGTAAAAATTATCGTAACATGGGTTGTTTCGATGGAAACCTAATGTAAAACGGCAGCTCTGTCTCTGTAAAACATTTTTACGGCCCACTTCTGTTCAAATGAGGGAGTTGTAACTTAGGTTGGTCGAACAGATTAAACTTAATTTGGAGACAGAGCAGCATTTAGCAATGTTTTTAATTTTTTGTACTTCTGGCCTTTTTTAGTGTGATCTAGTGGCGAAACGGTTCGTCGTAGAAACAAACGTTATATAGGAAACTTGTAGTAAATTTTGTCATCTTTAATTTTACAAAGCAGGATTTTCTCAAAAACCCATACTTACCGAGATTTGCCCGAAAAACAAAAAAAAGTGCCCAAATTTTAAGGTTTTTCACAAAATAACCAATGTTCCGGGCAAAATATCTGTCAGCAAACCTCATATTCGTGTTCAGCGACCCAAAAAACATAAAGAAAAGTGATGATTAGGACTGTACCTAAACTTTCTGCTAACTTTCCTAATATGCCTAGACTACAATGGTCAAGGACCTTCCTAGACCCACCTTGATCATTCCGGTTACTTTACTACAGGGATATTAGCAATAAGTACAATACAAAACATGAACAATAATACCCCCACCGCAGCAATTCTGCTGTCAAAGCGAATTTATATTTGCCTGAATTGAAAAATGTACCTATTTAATTAATATTAGGTTTTATGAGTACCTAGGCTTGCTTTTGACAGGGAGGGTAAAAAAGAGTGAGTTTAGTAAAAAATAATAACTTAGTATAAAATAAATTAATTTACCAAGTTTGATCAAAAATATATCCATCAGAAAGCAAACTACAATATTCTCCACAAGAACAACATGGGAATTTTAAAATAACATTATTTTGAATTTTCTCCGTAACCAATAATTGTACAAAATCATTACACACAAAGCTAGACAGTGATTAAATCTAGGTCTGGTGCACGCATAGTTGAGAAATGACGGATCCGACATCCGACAAGAATGCCCCAGAGAGCAATGTTGTCGTGACGTGTCGGATCGGAAGGTGTCGTGTCTGACAAGTGGGTTACAGCCCATTTAACACGTTCGCTACTGAGCGTCGCATATATGCGACGCCGCGGTCATTGCCACAGACCGAGGTATACATTTGAATCTTACACACAGACCGGCTGTCACTTGGATAACAGTACACACAGACCACGGGCGAAAACCTGTAAAACAGTGATCATTTACATTGTAATACGCTACAATCGTGTTTGTATATAAATTATTCTTGTTTTTTGTATTTTTTATAACCTTTAGTAATGTCGCATATTTGCGACGCCCGGTCTACAGCGAAGACAATAGTGAAAATTATCATAGTTTTCTTGAAATAGACTAAGCGTCGCATATATGCGACGGTTCATTTTTTTGTGTTTTAAGGTGATAGTAAGTAAAAAAATAAACAGATTATTCAAGAACAGTTTATAACTGAACACATATAAAAGCTACATAGGATAATGCAGCATACGTACTGCATACATACATACAGTGATGCAGAAAAGTAAAAGCCAGTTTTTCCAACTATTATATGACGTCACCAATCATCATATCCACAGACCAAGCGACGCAGTTGTGCGTCAGACATCTCTGTAGACCACTGCAGGGAATTCAGTGCCTTCAAATAGACCACTACAAAGATATAAGCATTTTAATAACATTAGAACCCCGACGCAAATATGCGTCGGCAGTCTATTTTAATGTGACTAGCCGTCGCATATATGCGACGGCAGTCTATGGGTGGAAACCGGCCGTCGCATATGTGCGTCGCTGGTCCATGTGAATGGAAAATTTCGTACTATTGCAGTAGCGAACGTGTTAAAGTCATGCAAAATAATTTTTTCTGAAGGTGTCGGAGACTTGACGAAAGGCGTCGTGTCGGAGAGTGTCGGACCAGTGGGTTTCCTGCTTAGTCCCACCCGTCGCCATTTGTGACTCGGGCTCGGGACTTTGCCCACAGGAAGCTCTAAAGCACAAGTCTCCCTCATGTATAAGACGGAAGGGAAAAGGAATCCCTGTAATATTTTGTGGTCTAGTCCTATTTTACTACTCATGAGTTGATAGTTGATGTTTCCATTAATTAAAGATGTATGGGTTATTATATTACGGACATAAGCTACTACTCATACTTTTTTTTCAAACGTGGTTTTATTCGCTAAATTAGGCAATTCTAATTAAGCACTCTTTTCCTTTGGAAATTTGGTGGCAAACGCCTTCACCCTGAAATTCACGTTTTTAGGTTGCCTTGATTTAATGTAAAAATTAATACCAGATTTATTGCTGTTTTATGTGAATTTTGAACATTTTTTTCTAACTCACGTTATATGAAAACTGTACCGGTACTTAATTTGTTGATTTGCTGGATTCCGACATAGATAAAACATATTCCGATTTAATTAAGATTATTGGATAACATCAAAATTGAATACTGTTCATGAGAATTGTAGGCTATGGAAGCTGATATAATCCATCATAAATGTGGCAAAATAGGAAACTTAAATTGTCAGCTATGGTTTATACAATGAAAACTGTATTCAATTTTAATAAAAGAATTCAAGTTCTTCCTCAAAGGAGAAGAAAAATATCTATGCTAAATTATGATTTTGATATCATGGAACATGTTTAATCGCATACCTTTGGTTTGGACTAATTTGTAGTAATCTGATCTATTGGTATGCAGATGTCAGAGCGCTCTACAGGAAAATATGTGAAGCTTTCACATGCCAACCACAATTTCATGCATCTTGAGCGTCTGCAAGTGCAAAATGACAATGTTTGGTTAAATTTTACCATTGTTTTTAATGCGTTTCGTTTAAACTTTTCTTCATAATATGGGGTTTGCTTGTGATGTGCACAATGTGATTAATTCGTTTAACAAGTATTCATACACTGCAATAGTGTTCAGTATAAGAACTAGGAAAAACCTTTGAAGACTTGTGCTGTGATGTTGAACTAGATTCAGTATCAGACAATAGACTATGAGCAAATATTTTAGATTATAAAGAGTTTTAAAGTGTCTACAATACTGATTAAAAACTTACATTTCTCGTGGTTCTATCAGTGCTATTATGTGTCATAGAAATGACAATGATCTGTGATAACTTTTACTTTTTTAAAACACTTGTAAAAGTAGGATATGGCTCTGTACGAATTTTTGCCACTATGTGATGTTTTATTTAATATTATTTCTCTCGCTTCCTACTTTTGTGACATAGTTTTTGATGTTGTCATGGGTTACGCATTATTTGTAAAGGGAAGATATGTATGGTTTTCTGTAATTATTACATTTGTGCTAATTTCTTTGGTGGTGAGCCAAATAGTTTCACTGAGGTGGTATTTACATGCAGTTGAAAGCCATGAACGCAGTAAAGAAAAGTCTGCAGAAGGTGAAGGTACTAAACCCATATCGGCTATCAAGAAATTTGCAAGATGGTCTGTTATTATGTTACATATAATTCAATTTGGTGTATTGTGGCGCTATTTTAAACTGTTCATCCCGGTTGACCTCAGATTTGTGAAATATGAAGTGAGAGATCTTTGTATGCTCCGATTATTACATGCATTTTGTGAAGCAGCACCTATGTTATTGTTACAAGTTTATTTGCTATGGCATGAAACGGCAACAAAAGAGTTTACTGATCTAAACATTGTATCAATGACTCTTTCCTTGTTCAGTGTGTGTTGGGCATTGGCGTCCTTCAGCAAAAACGTAAGGATGCAAAATGTCCATAGGCTTGTTTTAACTTGGCTGGGAGTAATATTTCAAGTAAGTTTTTTAATCAGGTTAACGTAGGTATCGTACTATTTAGTTAGAATTAGTGTAACTTATTCTACCACAAAGTTAGTGCACAGTAGTAGGTGGATCGTAAATCGAACAACCCTTCCAAATTACCAACAGGCCTATGTTAATTTAAGTTTACTGCAACATCGCTTTCAAAGCTTCTTCAGCAATTGGCCCACTGGTTCCGTTGTTTCTGAAGCTGGAGATCCATTGAAACTGTCATATCTTGACTCTGATCCATCTTCATTGCAGATAATACCACTTCAATATGATCGGTGTCAAAGTAACTTATCATAATTATTGGTCTAAACACTTTTCCACAAAATTTAGAAATATAAGGCAAAAACAAATAGGCCTAGGCCTAATACAATGTTGATAACTTACTCCTAAACTTAAGTCAGGTAGGCCACCGACAATAAGTTATTAACTTAATTTATATACTTACTTACTTACTTACTCCTTCTTCATCTTTTACCCAAAATAGGGATGGATTGCGTCTCGTCAAAAAAAAAAAAAAAACAACATTTCTTTTACACGCACAAAATAAAAATATCGGTACTTCATAACATGTAATACAGTTCAAGGTATAAAACAATATACATATATACAAGTTAAAAATAACTTCCAGGGATGATGGAAAGATGGCTACCATATGTTTGCTATCTCCTTATCGGTCATGAACTCTGAGATGCTAAAGTAGGCTCTCTCTTTCATTAGCGACATAAGCTTGTCCTTAAGATAACCTCTTTTCCAGCCCCTAATGGCCATCGGCAGTTTGTTGAAGAACTTTAGACCCTGAATATGATATGTAGCAGCTGTCTTAGAAAGCCTAACGCGGGGAACATCCAGCATGTTTAGCAAAAAAAAGTAAAAGAGCATGAGAAAAGGCAGAAGGGAAGAAAATTTAATTAGGCTAAGCAATTGTATTTCACATTTCACCTTCATTAATTTATCACTTTTCGTTCATCAATCTAATCTTTCAATATTGTATCTATATCAGCATGTCAACCCTGTAATGTCAACCCTGTAAAAATGGTGTTATACCGTGAACAAATAAATAAATGTTTCTCTGCCTGGTGTTGTAAGAAAGGTGTTGTAAATATATGTTTTGTGGGTAATTTTTTCGGTAACTTATCCGTAGCCTTTAAGTTACCTGACTAAAGTTTGGGAGTAAGTTATGATTAAATATAAATTACCGGTACCGGTAATACAAAATATATGAGCAAAACTCTTTTTATTTCTTTATAAGGTAAACATTGAATTCAACTTATTTACAATATGAAATTATTCCAGTCATATGATCAATAATAAAATAGATACCGGTAAGATAGATTTTTTGAATGTATTTAACAGTTATCAACATTGTATTACCGTATTTGTTTTTGCCTTATTTCTAAATTTTTGGGCTGATGGTGCATCTGTAAATTTGATTGACAGGATATGAAGTACAAAAGCCAAATTACTGCTCAAAATCCACCTTAGATACTTTGGTATATTTTTAAAGCATGGCAAATTCATGTTGGCCTATGTGTCAAAGTAGGCCTACATTACTTTTATTTTATATTCAATTCAATTCAAACATTCTTTATTTCATTATTGTAGGCCTATATGAAATTAGTAGGCCTACATAGAATTGCGTCATTTAAGTTTGCTTTTGGTTTTGTTTGCTGTACGTGATTTTGCATTTTAGTTTTAATTTCTATGAAAATTGTATATTGCTATTTGTTTTGACGATGCCTATTGCATTTCATGCCTAATGGAAAATAAAGCATTTAATTTAATTAAAACTCTAGTTTGTGAATAGGCATTGAAACGTTTAGCCTGTTTCTAGTATTGCAAGATTGACTTTCCCTTAGTAAACCCAATATAACGCAACGTTCCATTTAACGCAATCTATCCAGCTATGGCTGGGCAACGATGAAGAACCGGTAAAGGTAAAGGGTAAAAGGTATACTTTATACCTACTAATTTAGAGCTCGCCCTGTGGTCAAAAACTTGACCCAAAGTATGTATTGTGCAAACCTCTCTATTTTCACCCCAAGCTGTAAAATAAAACATGTGATTGGAATTTCTTCCATTTGTTTTGATTTTCTGTTTATATTTTGTTGTTATTTTGTTACCAACATGGCGACCCATAAGGCCCATGTTAATTCATTTGTTGTGCTTATTTATTAGCCTATTTTAATTAATAAAGGGATTCAACACAACTACAGGCAAATATATTTCTAACAGTACAGTATGCGTAGATTTTCCCAGTGATACACAGGAGCTGAGAAAAAAGGGTTTCAATAAACATGCTTGTCTATTAATATTTTTAGCCCATGTTAAATCTCAATTAGAATAGTTGAAATTTTATTTTTCACCCAATTAACTTAACATAAATATTCTCAAAATACAAATAAAACCTGCACATATAGGACTGAAAAATTTTGGTAGGTACACAACCTGTGTGTAAATCGGTCCAGTAGTATGGTCAGGGTGGGTGTCGTAAGCTTACAAATCTGGCCCCATGTTAAATCTCCATAAGAAAAGTTTAATTTCCATTTTTGACCCTGTTAACTTCAAAAAACAAATAAAGCCTGCACATATAGGACCGATAACCTTTCTTTTGTTACAGCCCGTGTGTAATTCGGTCCAGCAGTATGGTCAGGCTAGCTGTCATAAGTTTTGAAAAAGTGTTCTGATATATAAGATTGTAGCTTAACTTAAAAACATTACTTAAATAACTTTGCAAAACAAAGTTACAGGCTAAATCTATATTACTGTTGTCCAATACATCATCCGTCTTTATATTGTTTGTCAGAATGTAAGCAGAATAAGACCCTTTTGCAGATTGAGCATATAGCCTACATTGTAACATTGTAAATTGTTCTTATAGGCTTAAAAGTGTAAAAGTTGAAATTTTTAACTTATTTTCTTTTTTTCAGTTTCTGTGGCGACTAGGCACAGTGTCGTGTCGGGTGATCTCATTGACTGTGTATGCCACAGTGTATGGACGATGGGTGTTCCTTGTTATTGTTCTCCATTGGGTCTCCATGTTTCTTTGGCTGGTATCACCCAAAAATGTTTTCCATGGTGAAAGAATATCAAGACAACGAAAAGCGGCATTTTCAACCCTGATTGCATTTGTTTATGTTTTTGCATATATAAATCTACAAGAGGTCAACCACCGCCAGAAGATGGTGAGTATGGATTTGATCACATATTAATTAATAGCATTTGGCCTATATTGTTAACGTATATCAAAATTAATTTTGCCAGTCACACTTTGTATTCAGGGGTGGATTAAGGACATTAAAGAGGCAATAAAGCCTACGACAAAGTGTATGACAGTACAGTGCGCACTTAATAGGCTAAACTACAAAATTTGTCTGCCTTTGAATTGCACAAGATTTGTGCAAACCTATACAGTAGTAAACCCTCCGATTCAGATCAATTCGGTTCAGACTTTGGATGGTTTGGGCAGCCATCTGCCTTTGATTGACATACTTTGAAGATTTTAAACCTGTTTGTCTAGTGTTGTACTGTACATACCGGTAGGCTGTTGATTGTGCTATATTACATCATTGTTTATCATAACCATATTTCTGTAATTTTGTACACATAAGCCTGGTTTACACGGGTCGAGTAAGGCAGGTCACTTACTAGCCCAGTTGTTGATTTGTTCAACTCGCCCAGTACTTGACTAGACTGTCCACACGCATCCCTACTTTGGTTCGTATAGGGACAGTGTAGGCATAGAGATGGAGAAGTAATTTTTATTACAGTAGAACCTCTTTAATCCGAACTAATTGGGACCGGGGGTAGTTGGGATTATTGAATAGTTCGGATTACAGAACATATTGTTGTTTTTACATAACAAAGCTATGGAAAAGTGAAAATTATTTTTAAAGTAGAATACAGAGTTTATATAATACAGTATTAAACATAAGGAATAAACAGTAGGCCTACTATACATTACAATTGAAATGACTATGGTGCGTATATCAATAAATACAGTATACATACAATAAAGAACTACTATACTGTGTATAGAGTACAGCAATGAGGTGTTCGGATTAGTGGACGTTCGGATTACAGGGGTTCGGATTAAAGAGGTTCTACTGTACTTCTCTGTGGTGTAGGGTATTCCGTAGACAGATACCATAGCTTTCGTGTTAAATGTTGTTCAAGTTTATAATGGCACGTAAAGAGTTTAATGCTGAATTTAGAACTTTAATCACTGAATTAGATTATTAGAATTTGAACTAAATCACCACTTAAATTCAGAGGTTGCTTAGCTGTTTTGCAAATAACTTTCAAATGGTGAAGAAATTGACCAAAGTGGGAGGTGATATTTAAACATCACCATCATTTTCCCTCGCCCTAAATTAGAGCTTGGGAAACGAATACTTTCGTTGATATGATTTATGACTTATTAATGATTTTTGTAAAAAACACATAAATGTCAACAGTCGGTAAACTAGACACCACAGACCCATGTTCCTATGGTGAAAAGTGTTTGCCTTGACCTAAGCAATAACGCTACATATATAAATGTGTCCAGAGAATTACGGGACACCCTGTATATCTATTTATATATTTAGGCCAATAACGACGTCGTACAACCCGAGGGCTCGGATAACCGGGGCTCGGATAATCGGGAGTGTAGGGCCTACTTTAGTTTAAATAGATTAATGTCAAGAGTGGTTTTGAAGAGCGGGATTGTAGGTAGCCTATCTGAAAAACACTTGCTGAACAAAGACCTTTTACTATTTTTTTTATCACAGAATTTGGGCATACCAAAATGCAGAAATTATTAGTATTGGTATTAATTAACAAATTGTTATTTTAGAGCTCTTAATTGGTTCATGTAGTTTGTTGGAAAACAACAGAGGAGGTGCTTCTTGAGGGTATAAACAGATTTTAGTTTCTGAATAGGGGATAGGATATAGGCTTAAACAATTTGTCACTACAAACGATTGATAGCTTACTGCAGAAGCATATGTTCAACTCACTGCCCTCCCAATACTTCTCAGGAGGTAGCTGTATAGATGATTTACTACCCTTCTCTTAGCTATTTTTGTCTTTCTCCCATTGATTTATTATTTCCTAGGATTTTTTAATATTTGTGTTAGACTTAACAAGTATACACTGTACTTTTCTTGTTCAGCATTATTTTTAATATAAATTGCCGTGATTTTTCAGTAAATGATTATTTTATTACAGTTGACATTTTATATTGTGATGGGGCTGGAGAATGCCCTTCTGCTAGTCGCTTGGAGGATTGGTGTATCTCGTAACCCACCCTGGTATTCTGAAAGTCTCCCTCTTCTTGTTGGATCACTATTTGCTGTCGGGCTCTTGTTTCAAGCCCTCTACTATAGGTGAGTTTACAAGTCTTTCTCTCGTTCAAATAGCTAACACTGTTATTGTTCTAAAAATGATGTCGAGTGTTGGGGGTTTTTTTTTATGGAATTTCTTATATTGGGCAACAGATTTTCTGGCCTCCCTTAACTCTGCGCTTCTCGGAACTCAAAAAATACAATGTATTAACAGCTAACAATGGGAAGTTGATTTTAGCAGATCTCATGTGGGCCATTTTTTCCAGTTAGTATTAGACTATTTTGACGAGCGTTTGTATGTTTGTATTGTAGGTTTACCAACAGGGTGCAGCACTATATTTATTTTTAATTTATGAGAACAGTTAATTTGCAACCAAAAGGTGAGTGAGCGTAGCAAACGAACTTCAACCTGGAGGCGAGTTAGCGTAGCGAACGAACTTCAACCTGGAGGCGAGTTAGCGAAGCGAACGAGCTAACCTGAAGGCAAGTGAGCGCAGTGAACGAGCTCCAACCTGAAGGTGAGTGAGCGTAGCGAACGAACTTCAACCAGGACGTGATTGAGCCATGCGAACGAGCTCATCTTGAAAATGAACGAGCATGTGACATAAAACCACAATAGGACAGGACAACGTCTGTCGGGCCAGCTAGTATAATATTAAAAATCATATTTAGGTAGGCTATCTAATGTCATACATTGTACAATCTTGCTCTGATTCAGCCAAGTATGTTGTGTCCAGATAGGCTTAACAAGCTTTGGTAGCATCTTGTGAATCTACCACCTATGTGGGCTTTTTTCAAGAAATTACCTTGATAGAGATTTTGGTAAAAGAATTAATAAACTATACACGTTAAATTGCTGTACTTTATACAGTCCAACCTCGGTATAACGAATCTCAAGGGACCGAACTAAATATTCGTTATATCAAGGATTTTGTTAAAACGAGGTTCGTTATATAGAGGTTAGGATTGTAAAACATTCGCTATGTCAAGGTTTGCTATCAACATCGGTAAATGTTGGTCGAGGTGTGACGTTGTTTAAACACATTTACAGTACCATATGCTACTACAGTTACTGTATTTTTAAAGTTGCAGATTAAATAAAACTCCCATTCTTTTATACAAACGTTGATTTATTTTTTTTCATATGAACTGTACAGTATTCATAAAATCATAATTGCACTACAGATAGTCAAGTACAGTACACTACAGAAGTACAGCACCATTTCAAAACGAAAAGTCTGGTTCTATAATACAGGCTATACGGTGAATACATTTTAATACACTCACCTCCCGAATTCTAACCATAAACGGATGAAACGTGTTGTAGCATAACTGGGACATTTTCGACGAAAATTAAGCTAAACGCATACGGCTTTTATAATTCAAGTGAATGTTTCCATTGTTTCCGTACACGTTGGGTCAGTGTTGTTGAAACAGGGTTGAAACAGCAGAGTTTTTTCTAGGGAGGAAGCCTTAGTAGGTAAACAAACCATAAATCACTCGTCATGAGCCGGGCCTACTCAAGGTCATAGACCTCTCCCCTCCTTGCCCGTCCCGATACGTTTGCAATGAACTGCTACAATTGCAGACAAAATTATGTTTTGAAACATAAAACAAAACTACAGATAGAGACGTTTCTCACAGAAAACTGTTAGGGCCTACAGATTATTTGCAAAGAAAATAAATTATATTAGTGTTTGTTTTGTCAATAGTGAACTGAATTTTGTTTTATCTTAAAGACTAGCCTACATTTTTTTAAATAATTTGCGTGTTTCATTGTGTTTAAATACAGTACGTGCGTTGTTCATCGTGATTCCTATAAAATTGGAACCCTTTTTGTTCAATTAATATTTTGCAGAATAAACCACGATTTAAAGTTTCCGGTAAGCCTTGACTTAACACTATCCCGGAGAATTGGGAGTTGAGTGTATGTGTATTTTGATAACTATCATTATCAATCTACAAAACCTTTAAATAAAATAGAAATGTTTTAAATTTAACAGAAATAAGAAAACAGTAATAGACTTGTTACAAAAAAATACTGTACACACAGAACAGAACATAAACCATATAAAGAACAACAGAAAATGTGAGTACAGTAATGTAATTTAAAAGAAAAATAACACTTGTACAGTACTGTTTTTCAATAAGCCTAACCTATTCTCGTCATTCTACATCAGAATTAAGGATTTAGTTGGCATTGTGAGTTACTTCACTTACTTGGCTACTTCCACTCTGATTATTAAAGAAGAAGTCTGTTATCGTTGTTTGCTTACGTGCAGTGATGCTCAACGTGTCCAAGGCGCAGTCCAGGTCGGTGATAGATTTCACAACACCGTCAGACAAACCACTCTTTTTAAGAAAAAAACGTTTTAGCAAGCTTAGAGCTTGATGAGCTTCTTTTGAAGTTGGGTCAGGCAACTCAGTTTGTTCATCTTCGTCGTTATCTTCCTCCACATCCGCCACATCCGCATTCTCATCTGACGTCACAGAGGAGATGATTTCGGCATCAGTTAGTTCTCCACACACGGCCAGGTCGTCATCAAATGTAACGAAGTCTTCGAACCCTGCAGCGTCCTCCTGTAGGTTGAGCACTTCTTGGATTTGTTCCCAACTCTCAGGAACATCGACGGCTTGAGTGAAAGGCTGTGCTGTGTTGTCTTCCGAGGTCGGGACGGCGAATCCACTCTTCCTGAAGCAGTTGGAAATTGTGGTCTCCGTGACCTTGCTCCATGCTTTTGTTGTCATCCACATGGCGTCCAAGATGTTAATGTTAGTTGGAATTCGGCTTTCCATGTCTCTTAGAAACTGTTGAACAACCTCTTTTCGGTAATTGACTTTAAAGCTTTGAATAATCCCCTGGTCAAGTGGTTGCAGCTTCGATGTTGTGTTTGGAGGCAGAAACTCGATCTTTATGTTACTGAGTTTAGGAATGTCTCCATGAGCCGTGCAGTTATCCACAAACATAAGAATTTTCTTCTTTTTCTTTTTCATTTCTTTGTTTACACTTTGGAGCCATTTGGTAAATGCCTCACAGTTCATCCAAGCCTTTGGGTTTGCCATGTAGTCCGTAGGAAGATCAGTCAGATTTTTAAAACATCTTGGGTTTTTTGACTTCCCGATTACAAGAGGATTTAGTTTGTCAGTTCCTGTGCAGTTTGCGCACAACATTACAGTTAGGCGATCCTTGCTGCTTTTCCCGCCGTGGCATTTATCGCCCTTAAATGACAAGGTTTTGTCCGGCAAACACTTAAAAAACAGTCCTGTCTCGTCCGCATTATAAATGTTTTCCGGTTCGTAGCCTTCGGTTAGCGCGATAAGTTTATCTTTCCACTCGGAACAAACACTATCGTCGACTTTAGCACTTTCACCGCAAATTTTTCTAAAAATAATTTCATTTCGTTTTTTGAAATTTTGCAACCATCCGTTGCTAGCTCGGAATTGTTCATGCCCCAGTTCAGAAGCAAACTGCTGGGCTTTTTCTTGAAGGATTGGACCGCTTACAGCAATATTTTTGTCCCGACACTGCTTCAGCCATTTGAGAACACACTCCTCTACATCCTTTAGCTCACACGACTTTAACTTTTTGATTGCCGAACACAGATCATCGTTGTCGAACTTGTCCTTTCTTTTTAAAATTGTAGCCAAAGTGACAGCTAGTGTAGCTAGTGTAGCGTGTGTGGTAGTTGTAGTGTTGTTGTGGGCTAGGTGGTATGCCAAACTCTTTCGCAATTTCCGTTTTTTTCTTTGTTGGGTTCTCTTCAACGCACTTAATAATTTTACGCTTAGTATCCACGCTTAACGCGCACCGTTTCTTTTTATTGTTTTCACTCATAATCTCTGATTTCACGCACTGCACAATCCACTGCACTGACAGACGCAATGAACTGGAATAAAACAGGACAGGAAGCTAGACGCTGTGACCGAGCGTTCATGTCTAGACGCGAATTGCGTTTGTTTCCGTTCGTTATAACGAGGGATGACGCAATCAATTCGTTAAGTAGAGGTTGCGTTCGCTATATAGAGGTTCTGATATTGATTAATTCGTTATATAGAGGTGAATAACATCAGCCGGGATTGTCAAAAATTCGTTAAATCAAGGTTTATGATATGGTTTGTTCGTTATGTAGAGGTAAAATTTACATTGTTTTATATGGAAAGTTCTAGGGGATTTAAAAAAATTCGTTATATCAAGGAATTTGTAATATCGAGGTTCGTTATATTGAGGTTAGACTGTAGTTGGTTGGTCAATCCGGCCTATACTTGGTTCTAAGGTGGCTGGCAAAAGAGGTTCTAATATACTAAAACTCTAGTCAATCAATTTTTGGGATTGAATTTTTAGTTCAGGATGGTGACTATATAAGGAGAATGGGATTTTTTCTCCTTGCAAAAGAGAGAGAGAGAGAGAGAGAAAATTCTTTATTTACAACAAATTATTTTGCAGCATTACATGAAGCAAATAAAAATATCACATGGGTCACAATGACCTGTGCGTGATAGAAAAAAAGCAAAAAAGGGTTTGTTTCAAAAATAGCACACAAAATCAATTTTCAGTCTTTGTGTCACTGATTCACAAAAACCAATAACGGGAAATATAGACAGGTAGGTATATAATAACAACTTATTTGGTTCAATTTAACTGTGAAAGTGAAAACTCAGTCCCATTATGAAATACGGTACCCCTAGATACCAACAAACAGGTTTCAAAACAGACTATCACTGCATTTTTATAAACTGTCCAAAATTTTAAGGCCTGAGATGGTTATCAGTAGGAAAGCGGTTTAGCTTTAATAAGCATACATTTTGTAATGTGCACTTAACACAACGCCATCATAACTAATCTGTTATCGCGGGGCCATTTTATAAGTATCTATAAGTATCTTAAACATCTCCGGCAATAACGGGGACATCGTCATCGCCTCCTAAGTTTGCGGAACCATCGTGAACATCTCTCGCCACAGCAGAGATATAGTCATTGTCACCCGCCGTACCGGCTCCTGAGATCGTGGAAACAGCGTCATCGTCATTGCGACATGGCAAAATGACCAATGATTGGATCAAATTCCGCCCTGAGAAAATCCTGAATCTAATGTAATCCCGTTCCAATAGTCGGGAATATTTGTTCAAAAATATTTCCCAAAATTTTAGGACCCGTCACAAGGTGTCTTCCAATCAGGAATTGTACTTAATTTTATGCTAGCCAAGAAATGTCCTGTGTTTGTCCTTAAATAGTTTAGGGAGTTCGCACGGTATATATATTCACTTTCACGCTTCCGCTGCGAACACAGATGACGTCAATAACGTTTCTGTAATCAAGCACACAATGGTGATATCTACATGACCACGGGAGATGTTCAGAATGTTGCCGCAATCGCGGAAGGAAATGATGACATTTTCATAACCCTGAGTGACGATGCTGATGTCTACACAACCATGAAAGATATTTAGGATTTTTCTCGATCGCGGAAGACGTTGATAATGTTAATATGACCGATAAAGACATGCAGGATTTTGCCGTGATTTCGGATGATGATGATAACATTCCCGTGATCACGGGAGACGATGACGATGACCACACGACCGCCTGGGGTATTCAGGATTTTGCCGCGATTGCAAAAGATGCTGATAATGTTTCTGTGACCATAGGAGATATTCAGGTTTTTTTGTCGCTATCGCGGGAGACGATGATTGCGTTTCTGTTACACTATAAAGCTGTAGCCTACTCAAAGTAAATGTTAGTTTCATTTAAATTTTCTATTTTATAATTTCTATCTTTAAACTTAACTCTTATCCATTATTAGGCCTACTTATTTATTTTTCCTCTGGTACAACAACAATGAAGAACAAGGTAAATACATCTCGACAAATCAGGAATATATATTTGGTAACAACAACGAGAAAGGTAACGACAAAGTGTTCTTAAATGTGTAGGAATCGTCCATGAATTTTTGATCCAGAATGTAATAGTCACCCTGCCGTCCTCTATTTATTTGTAGTATTAGGTTTGACTATCTTTTGGTCATAGATTAATGCATCTGCAATACTAAAAGGTTATGGGAAGGGAGGAAAAAAGGTCCATGTCGTAGGAAGGGGGGATGGAAGTGGTAAAGGCGAGAAGTTCTGAGTGTGGGAACAGTTTGTGGCAGTTAGATTAATGTACATGCAATACTAAAATGCTGAGGGAAGGGAGGAAAACAGGTCCACGACGTAGGTAGTGGCGATGGAAGTGGTAAAGGTAAGCAGTGCGGAGTGTGGGAACCGTTTATGGCAATTAGATTCATTAGTTAGATAAACATATATATATATTGGATTTTTAATCATCTTAGGTCATATAATAGCCCTATCGTTAGTATGTGTTATTTATCATCATTATAAGCCATACACTATTTTTAAGAAGACTCCTTTACCGTGATGTGGCAATTAGGTAAAGTTATATTAGTTCAGTTTGGCTTAGTTTTGTTTATGATAGGCCTCATAACCAATAAGGAAATAGGCTTCATTTAATCAAAAGACGTTTTGTACCGGAACGATGGATTTACCTCCTATTGATAACTGTTGGAAATCCATTACGTATATTACCAATGACTTTGGTTAATTAATGGACGAGAAGTTAGGATTGTTGTTGACTGATATTCGGTTGATTTGGACATACAAATACCATTGTGTTCACCAGTGACACCGGTAATTAGGCTAGGTGCGGGTGGACTCTTCCATTGTTGCGCTTACGTTCACTCATCCCGCTACACGCAGAATAAGCGTACTACTAGTTAAAAATAATCTATATATATATAAAAGGCAAAGCCCTCACTGACTCACTGACTGACTCACTCACTCATCACTAATTCTCTTACTTCCCATTTACCTAGGAGGCTGAAATTTGGTACACTGATTCTTTAGGCATTAAATAGGAAAACAGCTGTTTTTATTCTGATCGGACTCTCGGGCTCCGCCCCAGTGGCTCTGGAGTTTCCCATGTTAACCTTATGATTTTTCATATTTAAATGGAATTAATGAATCTTAACAGCTGTTTCAATTAAACAAGTTGGTTCTGTTCTATGATGTTCAATAGCATTAAAGTTACAAGGATTACCAACAGGGTGCAGCACTATTTTTTTTTTTTTATTTATGACAACAGCTAATTTGCAACCAAAAGGTGAGTGAGCGTAGCGAACGAACTTCAACTTGGAGGCGAGTTAGCGTAGCGAACGAACTTCAACCAGGACGTGATTGAGCCATGCGAACGAGCTCACTTATGAAGTTAAACGGGGCAAAGCCCGCGGGTACAGCTAGTATAACTTATAAAACTGTTACTGTCTAGGTACTTCCATGTAAGAAGATTGAACTATGAAGCTGGTGGTCGACTTTCTAGTAACAACTCCACTGCTCGACTTGCTCCCAATAGGAAAGAAACAGCCAATGGAACAAAGGTAAACTCTACATGTGGAGGATAGTGTGTTTTTTAATAATGGATAGATTAGATAAATAAGTTAAAATAGATTCACTCTTAATAAAACCTTTTGAACAAAATAAAACCTTTTGAAATTCTACATACTTTTCTCTCTGTAATAAAAATGAAGTAAGCACATTTACACAAACACCATTGCGATTTTACTAGCAGGATACATTGTTAAATCTTAACAATTACAAGGGTTTTTTGTAAATTAAGGTATCCAAATAGCCCCATGTTATATCTTACTATATCTGTTAGTCTGGACTTATTATTTATTTTTTAAATATAATACAGCTGATGCACAATATAACAACACAACAAATTCTACAATTCTAAGATTGAGGAATGAATAAAAACAAGACTTTATTTTTAGTTTCAACCAATTACGAGTTGTGATAATTTAATTCATTAAGTACATAACATTGGCGATGAGGATGGGATTTAGTAATTCTTTTCTTCTCTTAGTAACATCTCTATCAACTTGTTTTGTATTGTAGCAGCTTCAATTGCTAGGGAAATTTCAACTGCTTTTTCAAAACTGATGTCGTTTTCTTGCTGGAGAATCTGTTCCTGAATTTCACTGTCATGAAGTCCACGAATAAATTGTACTTGTAAAATGCTGTTTACTGGTTTCCCACAGTTTTGTTCTTGGCAATTCCATTTTGAAGATATGGAGAGCTGTTTTAAAACTGCAATGTATTGAGAAGTAGATTCATTAGTACCTTGTTAAAGATTTGTGTCTTTCTGTGAGAACATTTGTCTGTGGACAGAGTTGTTTCTCCAGAAAATCAGTCAAGGTTTCATCGTCTTTTGAAGATGGAAGATCAGGTGCTGTTAAACTTGATATAACTTAAGTACCGAGTGCATTTATCAATATTCTTGCTTTTGTTTCCTTAATTTCTTTTGACTCTACATGTAACTTTTTCAGTTCAAAAAATTTTCCAATCTCTTTATAAATTAAGATTTGAATGTTTCCACTTTTTCATCGAAAGATTCAAAGGATATTGAAGAATTTAAGATAGGTGTTGTGTCTTTACTGTTTTCTCCATTGTTTTCTGGTTTAGGACTTGCAAGTTGTCTTACTAAATGAGCAAGAGCAGCAGTTTGGGCTTGTAATGTTTCCAATATTGCTTTGTTTTGTTCAGTCACTTCTTGATTATCCATTTAGAATGTCCTGTTCTCTTCAAGCTTGTAAGTAATGCCTAATCTCTTTATTTTCACCTCTGAGTCGACATTGTTACGTACTTAATGAATTAAATAATCACAACTCATAATTGTATGAAACTAAAAATAAAGTCTAGTTTTTATTCATTCCTCGTTCTTAGAATTCTAAACATTACATCACCTGTAATATATTTAAAATATTCATCAAAATAATTAATAAGTCCAGACTAACAGATTAGTAAGATATAACATCCCAGGAGTCCAATCACAGAATGCAGTCCGTAGTTTGCAAGCTTGTCAATTTTTCTTTTTCCTAGGAAATTTATTTTTTTTCCTAGGAGGGATGGAGCTAATAGATTATTAGTTTCCATATACAGACAATAGGTGATACAGCTGATACAGCGTGTGTTTGTGTTTGCACGCGTGTGTGTGTGAGCGTGTGTGTGTGTGTATGGGGGGGGGGAGGGGGGCGTTTTGGGGGGTTAATGGTAGGGGAAAGTCAACGAGTCAACCTGATATCATTTTATCTATGTTCCAATGTGATTTGCCAAAATTCCGCTAGCGCTTTGTAATCATGCCAGTGGATAGAAGTATTTTGTTTTGTTTCTTATTACGTATAAAACTTTTTTTTTATTCTCTTTCATATTAAAGTACAGAATGACTCACTCCCACGCACGGGTTCTCCCATGTGGGATTAATTTCGTTTAGTTCAAGTACTCAGTTATATTCTCATGGTAATCTGATACTGTATTTTGTAAAAACTGTAAAAATGATTATTTTTACTAAATAAAGACATTTTGATTTGATTCTTTCATCGCTATCAGCTACTGGTGGGAAGCTGCTAGAATAGTACGGAATGAAAAGCAGTGCTGACAGATTTGAACTAGCGCTCTTTGCCACGACGGGAGCTGTTGGAGACCTAATTTAAGGACAACTGTTGTAACAACGCCCCATCGTAATAGTCAACCATAATGATACGGTTAACTTAAAACAATATATATTAATTGTCATGTTACAATATCACTTGGATGTATTATTGAAGAATGCAGGCTTAATTGATGATAAATACTGTCTTGTACACTGTACAGGAGCTGGCCAGAAGACACAGTTTCAGTGGGGCTTACAACAACAACGGAACCATCATCGGTGTGACAGTTCCAGCCAATGTTGAAGAATCATCACAACCAGCCGTCAAGTACAGGTGAGTTAAACATAACATGTTACAACAACATGTTACAAACAAACTTTGAAAATTAACCAAGCATAGACTGCCCAATAAGTCCTAAAATCAGTCCAGAGTGACCAAAGTTTGTCAAACTGTTAGGTCTCTAAAACTCTCAAGGACAGCAGTGTATCCTGTTGGTTTGGAAACTAAGTTGTCGGTGGAAACTCATGAACACTTGCTGCTGGCCTCCTTGTATAAATGTGTACGGTATCTGTCTCATGCATATTTTCTATGTTTAAACACTTTTTTACATATATGACATCAAATGGAATGATATATTAATAGGGGTTGACCCCCTTCAAAAAGAAATTTTATCACAGAGAGTGATTCACGCTTATGGAGGGAGTGTCAGTTTGACCTCAAATTGTTTTTGGCAGCTATAATGAGTTGACGAGACTAATGTAATAGTCACATAGGGTTGGGAACCAGCTAAAATAGTACTGGATGAAGTAAAGAACATGAGGCTGGTGTCTGCCGCAACGGGAGCTTGACAGAAAATTTAATTGACACACATCCCTTGGTAGCCTACTTTGTTTTGGTAGTTAAAAAGTAAAATTTGACAGTAGCTCACTCTTTAAGAGCCTACTTAAAAAATGTTATATTTAAATTGGCGACTAGCGATGGTCGTTATTTAACGTAATATGATAAGTCACCATATTACTGAAACGTCACCGTTTACCTTAAATACCCTATTATTTTTGTAACGTTTTTTGGAACTAAGTCACCCATGTTTCTTTACTCACATTCACTGGCAGACAAAATCACATGCCTGCATGGAACGAATAACCGTGTAACTGCTCACATAAATGAAGTGACAATATGTTATAGTGACGCAGGAGTTCTTATCACTATCGCTGTTTAGCTGTTCACCTGCGTTCCCTTAACCAGTAACTTAAGCCACGGTCACTAACTCTCGGAAGATAAAATCACACGCCGGCACGGAACGAATAACAGCTAAAAGGTGACTGTAACTGCTTGCATAAATGAAGTGACAAGAAGTATTGAATTGACTGGAACTAGGCTCCGCGATATTCAGTGCTAAACAATGACAGTGACGGACTAGGTCAAGAGCTCCCGCATCACTCCATTACTTCTTCTGTAAGCAGTTACAGTCACCTTTTAGCTGCTGTTTGTTCCATGCGGGCCCGTGATTTGGGGCGGTATTAGGTGACAAAAGTCATCAATTACTGGCCTGTCGCAGAACGTCTGGTAACGTTAACAAAAAGTAGCTGTCATTTCCATCACTATTGGCCACTGCTGGTTCATATAGATGGCATGTCTTTCCTGTTCTTCAGCCAAGAGCATTAGTATTTTTTTTTTTAAGGTATTGTGCTGGCCACCACCATGGAGGGATCCCAGGTGTGTTCAACTGCAGATTTACCAACCCCTATACAGCGGCCATGACAAAGCGTAAAAAGAAGAAGCCTACGTCATTCGTTCCTCCACCCTCTGTGGGAGAGAACCACAATCCCATCCCCTTCTGGTGCCGGCCACTGCCTACTAGACACAGCCATCAGGTCAGTTGCTCAAATATAAGAACAAGATAGTGTAAATACCACACATCCAGTTTAGTTATAAAAAAACTAATTTAGACAGCATTTTTTACTTAATTAGTTATGATAACATTGAAAACTCCGTTCACATTCATCACCATGTTGTTGTTAAGTTAAGTATTTAAAAGCGAGTTGTGAGCCATGGTTACAGTTTTTACTGTGTGTTGTAACTTGTAAGTGGAAGGTTACTCAAATTTTTAGATAAGCTATTATAGTTGTTGATGGTGTGGGCAAAGAACATGAAGAATAGTCTACTGTAAAAACAATTCCAATCTACCAGAATGTTCTCATACAGTGTTCATAATTTCAATTGGCTATTATATACAACTGTAAATATGAAACCTTAAGTACAAGAGCCTAGGTTTTCAGGAATTTTCTTACCAATAATAGCAGGCTTACCTGAATGTGAAAGATTCTAATCTGGCACAAGAAACACTTAACTTTTGACAATACACAAAATTCAGAATATTCCAATGTCAGTGAGAGCATTTTAAACTAAGAAAGGTATGCGTTTATGAGACAGTTGTCTTCAGGCCTAATATGCCATTCAGAAGCTTGCTATGCTCACAAAAACTCTTATTTACATACTGAATAGATTTATTTAAATCTTGGAACAAGTTTGTTGCCTCTTGTCAGGATTGCTTACAGTTATATTTACATTCATTATAAAATGAAAAAAATGGTATATGTAGTCATTTGTATTATTTCCAGTATAACAGATACATGTATTCCAGGGTGGGTCGAGTGAGAACGAGGGCAGTAGCGTTGGTTCCCGGGTGAACATTCAGCAGAAACTACAAGAGAAGAAGCAGAAGCAGCTGGCTGAACTGCGAGTAATAGAGGAGGAAATCAAGCAGGGCAAGTTGGGCCCGAGCCCCACCAGTGTAGGTCCAGAACCCCCGCCTCCACCTCCGCCAAGAGACAAGCAACCTCCGCGACCTCGCCCTAACACACCGGAGATACTACTGGCCCCCCATTACCTGGACAGCTACGAGGCTTGGACACCGGCCGATACTGACCCTATCTACAGGTAGGTGTTGATATTTCTTTGAAATCAGTTTGTGGCACAACCAATTTTTATATGACGCAGTTTAAGTTTTATTTTATGTTTTGGTTCTAAACATACATAACCCAACCCTAAATTGGGAATTATTGTAGATAATCATACATTTTAACCTGCAAAACATAATGGTACGGTAAATTAATGTAAGAAATCCAATGGTTATCCAATATCCTAAAGTCACTGACAATGCAAGATCAGACTGATAAGTAGCTGATCTTATCAGTCAGCAACCAAGCTACTAATCTTACTACATTCTATACTCATCCTTCATACATTCATAAAATTCAGGTTAAATAGCTCATAATACTGTATATTGCTGATTTAGGTGCTCACTTGGTGATCTAAAGGTAAAGGTCACCAGTTTATTTCTAAGGAAAGCTTGAATCAAATTTTGAATAAAAAATAGACCTAGTTGTTGACCTAGAACTAGTACTAGTTGTTGATTATTTGACCCTTAAAAATGATTTAGGCTAATCAGCTGGAGCTGACCTTAACTAAGTTATTAATTAACTCATGTTTATTTATGTAGGTTCTGCCCGGAGGACACGGATAGCAATCAGCAGATGTTAGTGCTGATGTACAAAACTTATCGAGTGTCTTCTGATCTCGACTCCCAGGTTAGACTATAGTCAACTTTGTTAGCTTGTGGTTTTGTAAGGTTTTTACTTTGAATCGATAGTATATTAAACATACATATACATATGCGAACTTACACCCAGTGTTCAAGTAGAAAAATACAAAATTTCAAATATTTCAAACCTACTGCCTAAAAAAGGACTATTAATTCACTTGGACACAAAATTTAAAAACAACAGTTCATATTATGAAGAATTTAAATGCTTTACAATATATTAATTCCATAATTCAACATTCAGCTAACAGTAACAGTTGTTAAGAATGTTTTTAGCTTGTATGATAAATGTTAATCAGGGCTTGCCTAGAGATTGTGTAAAATAAAACCACCAAGTCTTCTACTAGAAAAATAGCTCCTTCTATTGTTACGTCCAAGCAAAATAATGATTTATAAATTAGTTCACAAATAAAAGCCTGTAACGTTTAAACACTAAAATGTTATTTTAGGCTCTGACGCCTAATTATTTTAATTTTACTGCTTTCCAGATATATACTAATCCCAATTTATTTAAATATCCAATACTTAAATATTTAGTAACTCAGGCTCTTTGTTTTGTTTGTATGAACTTAGTCAAAATTTATTGTCTGAAGTACAAATTACTGCTTAGAAAATTTACCTGTTTATTTTATACACAACTATTAGCTAAGCCCGTGTTAGATAAAAGTGAGAAACTAGCTTGATAATTTAATCTTAGTCATGAAGGAGATGCTGCAGGCATATCCAACTTCCTTCAGATAACACAATATCTCAAATACTTACCTTTCATGCCAAAAGTTTATTCCCTACAAAAAAATTTGGATTCATCACTGTCAAAGTCTGAATGGTAATGCTAGATATAAACTTTTCCATACAGGTGTCGCTGCCTCGCTCTTATACTCTACCCACACAGTTCAAGTATTACCGGCGCGCTCGACCGCGCAAAGCTCTGCGCTCGGAGCACTTCATAGCTTCCACTAATTCTAGTGATGGTCAGTATGCTTCTTGGTTTATTTTTTAACTGTTTTGCAAGAATATTTAGATTAAGAGAGTGTCATTGGTTTTAATACGATGAAAAATACTTGCTATTCCTGTGGCCAGGGAAATTTTTACTGGTAATAAAACTCAACTAGTACACTGTTAGAAAGCACTTCCAGTGGAGTCATTTAGTGATGGTGGAGAGGGGTAAAAACAAAAACTTAAAGAAAACTGAGAGGAGATTATGGAGTATGGTTGGACAAATATCTAAGGGAGCAACTGTAAATTAATCATCAGTGAACTTTTAGTAACTCGTGGTTTTGAAGGAGGGAACAAAGTTTTTGATTAAAATAGACGTCCTTCGACCAAATAGACCCGTGGTTAAAATAATCAGGATCCAAACCAGTTCTTTGGCATTGATCAAAAACAATAAAAATTTGAATTAATATTTAATAGTAAGTAAGTTTAATATGATTCATAATAATGTGCTAGGCTAATGTGTCCGGTGTGAACTTGACAAACGTACTGATTTTAATGCTACACTGCAAATAATGTACCCTCATAAGTTTGAAACGTTTTTGATTCAAAATTGTTTAAACCATGAGGCTCTACTTAAATAACATTAACGAACAAAAAAATAATTTCTTTATCACTAGCAGTGCATTTAGTCTAAATTGTTGTCTTACTTGAACCATTATCTTGTGCAGAAATTTCTGTTGAGTTTGTCTTCCCATTTATTTGCACTAAATATTGTTTCCAGTCAGGTTTCTTTTGTTTCTGGTTTTTGTTACTAGGCAGTTCATCTCTGTGCAATTTATATTTTGTGATTCTGGTTTTCTACCAGGGACGAAAAAGACTAAATCAATTTCTACATTTTTGAAAACTGTTTTTTTACAAATTGTAATGGAAAATTTGATGTAATTAAGATAAATTATTGTATACTGCAGGTGACGTGGATTCTGGAGATGACAATGACTCTGAGTCGTCGCACACTGCCTCGCAGCCTCACCCCATCCGACTGGCTCAGCCGCTGTACCGACGTAAACATGAGACTAAGCTGTGACCAAGTCCCACCTGTTCCTACCTACTCTCTTGTATATATCAGTATTTATTTTCTTTTTTTAAATGTAACTTATAGTTGTACAGTCATCGCTCACTAATCCGGGCAATATCAGAGGAGAATGTCAGACTTCAGGTTGACGATAAACAAGACTTTCATGGGTGTGTAGAAGTTATTCGACCTTTTTGGTGTTAAACCGAAATTGTCTATGAGTAAATTTTTGTTAGAAAGAATGTCTGAATAGATTGTGGTTTTTATGAAGTGTGGAATTGTTTTAGAAACAAGACTAAAAATTGTTGACTCAATTAGTAATTGATATTTTACCGACAACTATTTGGTGCTAATCACTCAGTGAACTGTTACTTTACCTCACTCAAGCTTGGAAAATTTTAATTTAAGCATTTTAAACAAATAAATAAAATCTTTCTCAGTGAAAATTAAAATGAATCTTTTAGTAAATATAAGGTCCAGAAAAGGATAACCAATTGATAAAACCTAAAGGCTAATTTGTGAAAGAAGCCTATTTTACTTGGGCATAACCCTTTGAGTGCCTCGAGCAGGTGAAACAATTTTATGTTTGCCAGCCCTACATGGGGTGTTGCTTTTAGGAATGTCGACCATTTTTCCACATAAATAAAGGTCTTTTGGAAAATCGTCATAAAATACTTAAATTTAATAACATTTTTGGCCTAAATTTGTTTTGTTTTGTAGATTATTAGATCGTGCATTGTAAAATACTAATTTTAGTTGGGGTTTCATGAGTTAAAATAAAATATTTTCATGGAAAAGACAGAAATATGGTGCAGTTTATTCTCGTTTTCAAAGTTTGAGTTAAAATGACACAATTTATATTATTCATTGTCATTCAATTTCACATTAGTTTTAAAGAGCATTAAAAACTAAAGAGAAATCATGTCTAACAAGAACTAACAATTATGTATTTACTGTATATGTCCAAAAAATATGTAAAATTTTCTACAAAGAGGTCTCGAAAAATTGTAGGCCCTACCCAGCAAACAACCTAAATCATGCTTTAGGACTTGTATTGTTACAGACGAAACTATATTGTTTTACATTTGACTGTACTTTATGTTGTTATTACTGTGTTTATAATTCAAATTACTAATAGAATACTATTAGAAGCCATGCACAAAATATACAAACAGTCAAAATAAAATCATCCACCCATAGGCCTGACTTATCAAGTACAGTTACCAGTACACTTTATGTGATTAGCCACAAACTATCACCAAAATGCACTAATAAGTTGTGGTATTATTACTTTTTAATGGTCTAAAATCTATTTTTCAACAATTCATTACCATAACCTGCAATTCTATAACCAAACAAATCGTAAACAAACATTTACTAGAACGTAAACAGTTGAAACAACAACACACAAACCAGCTGTGTAAAGCCGTCTACTATTGCGTAATAGTTTTTGATTGATTGACCACATTTCTCAGCTCCAATATACAGAAAAAGAGCAAAATAGTTGTTGCCAACCTCGTTCTGTCACATTTGGTGTGATTTGCAGTCAGTTTTATTGAAATGTGATACTGTATGAAGTGATTTTCTGAGCGTCTCGCTCTGAGACACCGGCATTTCTTGCGCAACCTCGATGTGAGATTTAAACGTTATTTTGGACTCATAAACCTGGTAATCAATTTTTTAGCTTTCCATTACTAAACTAATCTATTGACTAACTTATTGAATTATTTTTGCAAATAGCCTAATTAAAATTAACATGATACATCAAAAATATCACTCGGGATGGAATGAGATTTTTTTTTAAATTCATGCAGGATAAAACAAAGTTTTCTCGACCTGCTTAGCAGTATTTTTGTCTTGTGCTTGTGGAAATACTCATAAGCTAAGCTAGTGTTATGCCGGATTAGTGAGAACATGTATTTATGTACTATTTTTTTAGGATTATTTTACCTAATGTGGAATATTTTATTGTATTATGAAATTGTTGAGCTTATCAGTAATATTGATTTTTTTTACAATGCTAGTTTCTCTTTTTTGATGAAACCAGTTTGCTATGTTTTATATAAGGCATAAGTGAAAATCAAGCAAATGATTTAATAAAGTTGATATAATAATGGGCCTACATAAAAGTATTGTCCTGTAAGTAAAAAATTATCTGTTCTACGCCTAAAAAAGCCACATCCAACTATCAGTACTAAGAATTTTAGCACAAATAATTTTGTTACATGGAAATTATGTGTAGCTAATTATCTATTAGTAACAAGATACTCATAATGGAATTTATTCTTCAAGTTGATTGAAATGACAACGTTAGGCCGTATTTTGATGGGCCGTCTTAATTATTTGTATTGTCAATTAAAGATTAAAGGAGTGCCTTATGGTTGGGAATTGTTTTAGACTGAAACATTAGCTGTACGTGTAGTTATAAGAGTTTACACTTGATGTAAAATATAAATGAAACTTCTGTGATATTTATCATACATCAACAAATTTATATTATGTTGAAAAATGTTCAACCTTTATGTATTCTTTTACTGTACCTTTTTTAAAATGTTTTTAGAATTTGTATAATTATTGATATTTTGTGTAACATGTACAATTTTTAACTTTTATAAAAAAAATTATGAAATTTCTAATACATTGTGGATTTAATTAACTTCCTTTACAAGACCTTGTTTGTTGGAAACTGTTAAAGTATGAAGTCGGGCCTACTTATTCTTTTTCCTAGAAGAAATCTACATATTTAATACGCTAGGCATATTTTTGTCATAATTGTTTTGGAGTGGTGGTGCTACCGATCACCATGTCCAAGGTGTCGTTAGAAAGGTCTTAGCATGTAGTTTTGCCATCAAACAAAAACACTTTGGAATTCCATCAGGGCTCTGCCCCAGTGGCCTTCAAAGTCCCCATGTTATTCTTAGGGAGAAAATGTTTGTTTACATTTGAACAGATGAATACTTTCAAATTTACACTAATATTTGATACAGCTGGTTATACTAAAATTTTGCACAAAATCAAAACATAACCAAAAATACGTTCAACATAATGGAGACTATAAGACGTTGACCAGGACGGCCAATAGGAGGGGGCCGACAAAATTTTAACTGGTAGACGAGAACAAAATACAAATAATACTATTATCATTATCGTTGATAGCCGAATACAGCAAGCACCCTTCCGTGTGTTATTTAAGTGTGCTCTCAAACAGCCGCCTGAAGATTTCACATTCAATTTAGGACTGTTGGATAATCGCTGCATAAGCTGTTGATTTTGGAAGACAAGGAGGCGGGTATGACTACATCGGAAACAGAAGAGAGGAGATATTAGATGAGTGGCAAATGCGTTGGGAGCAGTGTTTCATGTTAACTTTTTAAAGGTAAACGTTTGTATATATACCTAACATCAGAAAGAGACTGGAACAAGATTGGGAGATGGGCCATTATGAAACCCAGTTTGTCACAGGACATGGAAAATTTCAAGGCGAATTTTTGAAGATTTCACATGGTGAAAGAGGAAGTGTGTAGATGTGAAGAAATAAAAACCACGAGTCATGTATTTATAAATTGTTCACTTCAGGGGGAAAAAATATATAAATTAGATTTCTTTGATTTTTTTTACGTCAATTAAAGATGCATTCAAGCAGTTCTTAATTTAAGTACATTTTTTGGTCTAAAAACCTTTAGTGAAATGCCAGGTTTCATTGAGCTATTGATTATTAAGATTCCGATCTTAATAAATCCTACCTGAAGCACGCTGATGAATCACGAATCAACAATAATTATAACGAGAGGTCGTCCAGTGGTCGAAACTCGACCAAAAATATGTAATGTACTCACTTAACTATTTTCACCCCACACTGTAAATAAAACATGTGATTGGAGTTTCCTCCATTTGTTTTGATTTTCTGTTTATATTTCGTTGTTATTTCGTAACCAGCATAGCAACGCATAAGATCCATGTTATTTTTTTACAACTTTTAAACTTATTTTTTGTGCTTATCTTTGAGCCTATTTAAATTTATAAAGGGATTCTGCACACCTACAGGAAAATAGCTTTCCAACGGTATGCGTAGATTTTCCCTACGATGCACACGAGCTGAGAAAAAAGGTTTTAAAGAAACATGCTTGCCTATTAATATATAGATAGATAGTTTTAGTACTTATCTGCAATCAATGATACGTAACTCAAATTTTATTTAAGTTATTTTATATGTCTTGGTCTTAAAATACTTCAGAGGCTTTCACTTGAGATATTGATAGTTTTAACCAGTTAAGTTAAATATGTACTGTTTCGCTCAATCAGAAAAGATAAATATAGATATATTTATTTAATTCTAACTATGTTATTCTACTTGTTTTGACCTAAGAACCTTCAGTGAAATACCAGCTTCCATTTGAATTATTGATTATTAAGATCGGACTGACCTAAAGCACACTGCTAAATCACGAACAACCCAATTTTTTTTAAAAAATTGAGTATGTATTTATCATCGATTTATAGTCAAACGGTCTTGCTTGCAACCTCAACAGCAACTATCAGACTTTGGCGGGTTTCACCTAGTAAATCTTTAAAAATCTAACTTTCATAATTATTTGCAAATCTACACAAATTAGGCTTTCCAATGACCTATTAGTTGATAAAATCGGTTCAGTAGAACTGTGGATTTAGTTGTACAAAGTTTAACAACAAAATCTTTAGTTCAGTATTTTCTCACCATTATAAATTTGGAGGTTGCTTAACGTTTTTGCAAATAACTTTGAAGTGGTGAGGAAATCGACCAAAGTGGAAGGTGATATTCTGATAGAGAATAAAATTTACTACAATTAATATTATGTAATTCTGGAAAATACTCAATAAAGGCAGCCTAAAGTTGGCTACAAATATAAACTTGGATATATAATCTTGGAAAAAAATGAGTTTTAAATGTAATATTGTTTATTTTTACTATTTTACCTCAAATATGTAATAAAATCAAACTTTCATAATAATTTGCAAATCTACATGAGTTAGGCTTTCTAACGACCCATTAAGTAACAAAATCGGTCCGGTAAAAGTTTAGATTTAGTTGTACAAAGTTTAACAAAAATATATGTAATTCAGTATTTTCTCACCACTATAAATTTGGAGATCACTTAGATTATTGCCAATAACTTTTAAATGGAGAGGAAAACGACCAAAGTGAATGTGATATTCTAAAAGAGAATAAATTTACTACAAATAACTACTATGCATTTCTTGAAAATTATTAATAAAGGCAGCCAAAAGCTGGCTACAAATAGAAACTCGAAAACAGAAACCTGAAAAACCCTTTTTTAATGTATTTTTTGTTATTTTTACTTTTTAACCACAAATATTTAACAAAATCACACTTTCATAATTATTTGCAAATCTACATTAGTTGGGCTTTCCAATGACCCATTAATTAACAAAATCGGTCCAGTAGAAGTCTAGATTTAGTTGTACAAAATTTAACAAAAATATCCCTAGTTTTCTCATTACTATAAATTCAGAGGTTGCTTAGCTTTTTTGCAAATAACTTTTAAATGGTGAGGAAATCGACTAAAGTGGAAGGTAATAATCTGAAAGAGGATAAAATTTCCAACAAATTGATACCATACACTTCTTGGAAACACTCAAAAAAGGCAGCCGAAAGTCTCACCCAAATAAAAAGTGTGAAAAACACCGTTTTTAATGTATTTCTCATGGAAAACATGTTTTTTTATTTTTCACCATAAATCATAACAAAAACAAACTTTCATAATTATTTGCAAATCTACATGAATTAAGCTTTCCAATGACCCATTAATTATTAAAATCGGTCCAGTAGAACTCTAGATTTAGTCGTACAAAGATTTTTAAAACTGAATTATGTATAGAATAGATAGGCCTACATTATAAAGTGTTAATGTATTCATGGATTGCATTAAAATTAGTCTATGCATAAACACAATTTGTAAATTTCTCTTATCGTAGGCTATTAGTATAGAACCCGGGTCATCCTCTTAATTTTGTTTAATTAATATTAATTTTACGTTTTTCAGTAGGCATACTTTTTAAAAGTCTGGAGTTTTTATGGTTCTAAATGAACCAAGGCGTTCTTGTTTGTTACCATTTTTATGAATGATGACCATAGCTAAAATTACCTGATCTTATCCAACAACAAAGCTACTTACTGTCTAGATTTTAGTAGCTCAGTACTGGGGAACGGGGAACCGAGCAATGGCTTGGTATAGTTTATTTCGATTGTAAAAGCAATATAAAGGAAACCCAAAACTAAAATCAGGAAAATCCGTCAAGTCGTTGATTAAGAGGCGGTTCACGAGTCACGGGTTATCCCTAGTTCCAGCGCAAAATCCAGTTATAGCCAGTTTTTTGCGCCACGGCTTAGAAATCGGCTTCACGAGTACGAGGTTACCCGCGCTCGGGCGCGGACAGATAAACTTCACCCAATTATGACAGGGATAAACCCGAGCGCAAAAAGTCGGCTTCACGGGTTCAATTAGAGAAAACCCCGGGCCAAATGTCGGGTTCACGAGTCATGGTCTAGCGCAAACTGGATAATCTCGGGCGTAAATAACAATGGTTTTGGACTTCAACTTAACCCTGCTAGGGGGCAGGGTTAAGGTGACATCATGTCGGGATTATCTCATTTGCTCGTTTATTGTTTTTTTGTTAGCAAAAAGAATGTTATATTCGGATTCGCCATTAAATTCCGAAACAATTTCATTACCCTCAACATGATATTTATTTTTTTAATTTTTTACTACTGATTGCCGAAAACATGCAAAACATCGTAAAAAGTAACTGTTGAGACATTTTAATTAATTATTACTAAGTAAAAATATAACTAATAGCTTAACATATTCAAATAAATTTAAATTGCAATCGAATCTAATTGCGTAATTGTTTTATGTTTATTTTAGCATTTTTGAATCCTTTTATTTCAGCTGAATAATATCAAAATAAAAATGGTTCCATCAAACACTGTTAGGTTTGTCTAAGAATTGTTATTGTATAAAATTAGTACAATTTTTGTTCCTCCATAAAATTCATATAAAACATAGGTCATTTTGTGTCCAAATTTTATTTTGTATGTTTTAAATTAGGTATATGTTTATATTATTATGTTTATGATTTAACATTTGTTCAAGAAAGACCTTTTCATCTGATAATGTCTTAATATTTGTCATATCGGGATTTACAATAAATTGCTTCAATTTGCTGAGGTAAAAGGTAAATTCTATAGTTAAATATACAAAACGTTGTATTACAACAATAAAAAAATTATAACCTGTTTTTATACACTTAAGATTTCTCATGCTTAATGTCTGAGTAAATCCTAAGGTGTAGCGACATTTCATATTTTGTTGTGGTGTTTCCGGACCAACTGATTGACAAAAAATAAAAGGTTAAAATACCTAATTGTCGCCTTTGTGGTCCCAAGTATTGTCCTAGTGGATTATGTACAATTCGGCGCGAGCGCCATCGTTGGATCCGTATAGGACAATACTTTGGACCACAAGGCAACAGTCAGGTATTTTAACCTTTTATTTATTTGTAGCTACATGATGATGTATTGAAAAGAGCGCGAAATACTAACTAGGGTGTCTACTGCCATCTGATTTAGAAATTCCACTCCTCTACACAGTAAGTACTGAAATGAAATATTCTAATATCTCTTAGCCTATAACTAATGTTCAATATTTATTTTGTTTCTCAATAAAAGAAAAATATCTACGTCACATATATTGCAACCACTTTCAAACAAAAATATTTACGTTTTATATTATAATGTTTTACTTATAAGGGCATCCCGACTCCTATAATAGCCAGTTGTTCCTATCCAAATTTATTTTTTTCACAAATTACTGATACATAAAAGATAATAATAAATCTTTGAAAAGAACATTCATTTTATGAAATATTTTGAATGTTTGGTTAAAACTGCAAACCTGATAAGTATGTTGTATATTTGAACATAAATGGTGATCTAAATTTAGTTTGCAGCCATTACCAATATTAGTTTTAACAAATTGTATTAAAAACATAATTGTATTTTCCAGATTCAATGACATGTCAGTAAAAGTGTATTATTCATTTCGTAATTCAATGATTAATCCAGTAAACTTTAGTATAGCATGAATTTAAGTGCAAGTTTTTAACCTTTTTATGCAACATCAGTAAACACTCTGTAGAATTGAAATCATTTATCACGTCATCCTGGGACTTGCGACCGCGAGCAGCGGCCCGGTAGGTAGCATATGTGGCTGTTGCCAACCTTATAACGAAAGTTTCCCGTTAAATCCCTGTTGTTCAGTGACGGCTAGCGTTGGTCTCGGCTAAGCTTGATCTCGACTAACGCTCTATGTCGTGAACCCATTTTTTGGCCGTCGGTTAAAATTGGCCGAGAACAACGATAACCGCGGGCCACGAAACCCCGTACTCGTGAACCGCCTCTAAGAACCGTGAATTAAAATAACCCTGTCAAGTTTTAATATAAGAATATTATATCTTCTCCTATTATTTACTAGTAGGGCTTAGGTGTACAATCTAAAAACTGTTTTAAAATATGTAACATTATTACTAAAAAATTGAACACATTTTAGAATTAGGAAACTATTTACTAGTAGGGCTACAAGGCTTTGGTTTGTTTTTTAAACTATTACTATTAGGCCTACAGCTATTCTATAATTTGATATGAAACGTAGTGTAAGCTATGTCATATTTTTACACGTAAGTTGGACGATTCAACGACGAACCTTTAATTTTAAATCTATGAATTAGTTATGAACGTTAAGTTGGTTGATGACTGTATTAATTAATGGTTTTGGTTTATTACTACATTACGATTAAATTAGTTTTCCGTGTTTAAGAATTTGCGTGTATTTTAGCTTAATTTCGTAGAGGTATAATTGCTTAGGTTTAAGTTTAATTTAACCAATTAAACTGAATGTTCAATATTTTTCATATTCTACTATTTTCCTATAATACTGATTGCATTTATATGTTTAGATCGAAATCATAAACATTTAATTAGCCGTTGTACAGTTAAATAAAAAAAAACACTTTTTTCATGATTTATTAATTGCCTTTCAATTACTTTGGACTAGTTAGCTGTTAAAAGTGGAATTGATAACAACAAACAATAACATTTACAGTGCTAGCAAAACGGAAGTGCCGATGGAGATCAGGTCAAGTCCCTTCACACGCACGCACCCCCACAGGTCTCCATCGGCACTCCCGTTTTGCTAACACTGTAGTATCTTCATTGACACTGACATTTTGAAATACGGCAGAGTACGATTATTTCGTCGTACAAGGTTGGCAACGCTCCGTGCAGTGGGCGCGGCCGGGTTAGCGACTTCCAGAGTTAGCGAATTCCGCTGCGAGACAAAATCGAGTGTGCGGGTTCCGGAGTTAGCCAATTCCTGACTGAGACGGTTAGCCAGTTCCAGAGTTAGCCAATTCCTACGTCTCTTCAATAACACTACCTTATTTTTTAAAAAAGGGCATAAAAACACATTTGACCATTTTAAATTCACCAGTTAGAAAACTAGTGGTTACAAATATTCTTTTAAAGAGCTCACTTTTTGTAAACAAAAAATGGTATAAGTGAAAATAAGGATCACTGTAAAATAAAACAAAATGTGTGCTGAAAGCATAATAATATAAAATATTTATTAATTATTTTTCAAATAGAATAACTTTGATCTTAAAATATACTATACAAAATAGGTGGTTAAATTACATCAATACACCAGTCAACAAAATTCATCTTCAATTGTCTTCACTTTTTCCATGAATGTTGCCACCCAAGGCTGCAAAAATAAATGTATTATTAATTAAACAAAATATATCAATAAGTTATAGATGTGTTAGTACCATCAGTCAAGAATTATACTACTTGGTCAAGATTATTTATAGAAGTAAAAACTAAAAATTGGTTCTAAATGTCCTTAATGTGCAGTACAACTGTGCTAATGTGTCACCTAAGGGACCAAGACCGTGGCCGTAATAGTGAAAAGGTCGGATTATTCGAGGAGCAGAATGTTCAGGATTTAGCTGCGATCGCCGAAGATGAGTATATGACCATGACTTTTTTCATTGCGGGAGATGTTCGTTATTTGGCCACGATCCTGGGAGACTAAGATAATGTTTACAGATTCTATGTTCAAGATTTTTCTGTAATTGCGGGATGACGATGTTTTTGTTATCACAAAAGATAAAGATGTGTCAGTGACAACATTTTTGCAGGAGACAGTGTGATGTCCACACGAACCATGGGAAATGGTCACAATATTACTGTGAGAACTTTTTCATTGATAGGCAATGGCTTGGTTGGACTAGCCGAGGTCAGATTAACAGGGTTCTACTGTACCTAGTTTCATATTACATGATTGAGCCAATGTTGTGACAATCACCTATAATTGTGGCAAAACTATAACCTCACCTGTGCTCACAGAAACAAACATTATGTCAATCTTTTACTATTTTGCTAAAACAGCAACTATTAATTGCAGCAAGTAAGTGATCCATTCAAGAATTGGTTTAAACTTAAACCCACTTTGTTAACTGTATCAATCAATATCAATGTACAAATCACCAATGTAATGTTACCTACCGTGATTTCAACCACATTTTCTTTCACAATCTCCTCCACTCCTTCCAAGTATTCTTTTGATCTCTTTTGAAGAAGCGCATAATCATGCTCAAGCATCTGTAGTCTGAAATAAGGTAAGATGATTTGATCTTTTAACAGATAAACATTTGAAAGCAAATTTTCAAGTGTGATATGGAAAAATATACATGTGTTTGTATAACTCAATTACAGGTTACAGGGTAGTAAAAAATAATAATAATAAATTGAGAATTAATTAAATGAGGATAGATTACATGATTGAGATGAATTGGAATTTATTACTTCATACCAGATATTTTCAGCAACTATCTAAAACCAAGTTTTTAGTCTTTACATTTATGGTAAAATTTATTTCTATTTTTAAATGTACCTTTGACAAAAAAAACAATTACACAATTACAATTACACAAGCAGATGTGAACATACACACGTTTAGTCAAGTTTATCATTACTGTTTTTTATGAACCAACACAATTTTTGGTTATTTTTAACCCAAATATGTTTAGGCGTCGGTGAGACAAAAAAAAAATTGTTACTGAGATAATTTATTACGCTCCCAATAAAACATGCGATTGAGGGGCTTGCCAACATAAATTACGAGTATAATATGCCCACGATAAAAATGTATGTAATTTTGAATGAGGTTTAGGGAATATTTAAGTCAAAATAAGAAGTACTTACTCTCGCCTCTTCTCATTTAATTTTGATGGGTTGAACTGTGAGAGTTCCTCAGAAGTATCTTTTGACATCCGTTGATAATGGTTGAGACTTTCCCTCAACTTTTCAGTTTCCTGGGGATTAAAACAGTTGAAATCAAAATCAAATATAACTGGCTTTTGTAAACATTTGTTTCCTATTATTTTTTGCTACGTACACATGCAAGAGTTGCAATGTGCGTTTGTTTGAATAAGAGTCACATGTAGGGATGTTGCGATACCACTGTCTTTCCGATATTTGGTATCGATACCGTATCGCAATTAAGTATCGATACCGGCTCAGTATCGGAACCAAAGTATCGATACCATCAGTATCGTATCCATTCGATACCGGTGATGTCATATTCTGATTGTCTGATCTTCGATTAAAGTTCACTCGCTCCAGTACAGTACAGCCAATATAAAATTTTTATTCGAGCTGCTAAGACCTACTTAATTATGTAAAAAATTGATAAAATTAAAATTAACCGAATATAGCCAACCTTTGTTTTCAATGTTACCTTAAAGTAAAAGTTCATCATTTATCTTGAAAAAAAACAAACAATTTTATTACATTACCAACGCATACACACACATTTGTGTTTACCATCAGCCTAAATTGACAAAAAAATTTTGAAATAACTTTAGTGCCATCCTTTTAATTTATTTGATGTTTAATAGTCCATGGTTTAATTTTATTTGCCTAACACAACGTTGCTAACATTGATGTGTAATGAAAATAACTCTGCAACCAAACCCTTAAGTTTTACAATTGAAGTAAAACCATTGACTATATATACCTACCGTACTGTAGGTATATATAGTCAATATATACGGTTTTACTTATAGTTCTATGAATGAATAGTGAATCAATTTACACAAACCACATATCAGACAAGCTAAACAAAAAAACCAAAATATTTAACTGGGTTAAAGTCTGTTTCCTCTCTTCTGCTCCAGCAGGGTGTCTACCAGATTTCTCAAATGGAATTCCCGACTTTTTCCCGACTTTTCATTACCATTTTTATATAAATCCCGACCAAAAACTCGGTCCATTCTCCATGTTACTACACCTTTTTCCGTCTCGCGGTCACGGTACCTTCGTCAACATATGTTGTCACTTACGACCCAGCAAAATCACTGACGATCAAAACGTATCACATGCCAAGAAAATCCCGTATTAAATGTAGGGGTGTGTGAAGCAGCAAAACATTTCAACTCAAAGCAACGATTCAATTTAAAAAAATGTTGATGCGTAACTCGATTCGAAGCAACATGGAATTTTTCTATTCATACTTCTCAGTGGATTGAAATATCTGTTTTCAATCATACATTAGAAGAACCAGTATTTCTGGAAATATCAGTGAGCTTCTTGCCTATTTCATAATTTTTACTTGCAGCATCATGTTGTTAAGTATGTTACCTATTTTATTTTATTCACTTTATAAATAAAGATATGTTTGGGTGTAAACAAATAAAAACCTTTGTAAGATTTAAATACTGAATCTTTCAATTGGTTTACATTGATAAAATAAGAGGATAGAATCAGAACTACAAGGTATACATAACTTCTTGTATGGCAAAGCAATGTCTCAGTGTATGCCATGTACTTGGATGGCAATAACCTGTATGGTCAAGCAATGTCTCAGTGTATGCCATGTACTTGGATGGCAATAACCTGTATGGCTAAGCAATGTCTCAGTGTATGCCATGTACTTGGATGGCAATAACCTGTATGGCTAAGCAATGTCTCAGTGTATGCCATATACTTGGATGGTAATAACTTGTATGGCTAAGCAATGTCTCAGTGTATGCCATGTACTTGGATGGCAATAACCTGTATGGCTAAGCAATGTCTCAGTGTATGCCATGTACTTGGATGGCAATAACCTGTATGGTCAAGCAATGTCTCAGTGTATGCCATGTACTTGGAAGGTAATAACTTGTATGGTCAAGCAATGTCTCAGTGTATGCCATGTACTTGGATGGCAATAACCTGTATGGCTAAGCAATGTCTCAGTGTATGCCATGTACTTGGATGGCAATAACCTGTATGGTCAAGCAATGTCTCAGTGTATGCCATGTACTTGGATGGCAATAACCTGTATGGCTAAGCAATGTCTCAGTGTATGCCATGTACTTGGATGGCAATAACCTGTATGGTCAAGCAATGTCTCAGTGTATGCCATGTACTTGGATGGCAATAACCTGTATGGCTAAGCAATGTCTCAGTGTATGCCATGTACTTGGATGGTAATAACTTGTATGGCTAAGCAATGTCTCAGTGTATGCCATGTACTTGGATGGTAATAACTTGTATGGCTAAGCAATGTCTCAGTGTATGCCATGTACTTGGATGGTAATAACTTGTATGGCTAAGCAATGTCTCAGTGTATGCCATGTACTTGGATGGTAATAACCTGAATGGCTAAGCAATGTCTCAGTGTATGCCATGTACTTGGATGGTAATAACTTGTATGGCTAAGGCTAAGCAATGTCTCAGTGTATGCCATGTACTTGGATGGTAATAACCTGTATGGCTAAGCAATGTCTCAGTGTATGCCATGTACTTGGATGGCAATAACCTGTATGGCTAAGCAATGTCTCAGTGTATGCCATGTACTTGGATGGCAATAACCTGTATGGCTAAGCAATGTCTCAGTGTATGCCATGTACTTGGATGGCAATAACCTGTATGGCTAAGCAATGTCTCAGTGTATGCCATGTACTTGGATGGTAATGACTTGTATGGCTAAGCAATGTCTCATCTCAATAAATAGCTTATATAATTAATGTCAATCATTTGAATAATGTCAATAAGTTATATGGATACTGATAGTCAAAGTAACATTATCAATGTAACAGTCAACTAGGTATATGGATACTGATTTAATGACGTATAGACACTGATTCAAAAAGCTATTTGGATAATGATTCAATAACGTATATGGATACTGATTCAATACCGTATATAGATACTGATTCCATAACGTATGGATGCTGATTCAAAAACGTATATTATGGACACTGAATGCCCATGATTCAAATCGTTATTTTGATCATCACTGAATCGAATTGGAATTCCGATGCATTTTCGTTTCATCCCCCCCCCCTCAAATGTAATCCCGTCCCAATGATCAGGAATATAAGATCCAGAACATTTTTTTAAAGTTTTGGGACCCGTTCATTCCTAATTTTGAAAGGTTAGATTATTCCCGACTTTCGGCCGAAATTCATGACTTTTTCACGACTTTTCCCGACCTTTCAAAATCCCCGACTTTTTCCCGAATTTCCCGGAATTCCCGACTGGTAGACACCCTGTCCAGCCTTGTAAAACAACCGCTCAGAAGGCACGAGCGTAGCCATACTCAGATTTGTCAGAAATGAGAAATGACCTTCCGATACGATACTGGCCTCTTGGTATCGATACCAAGTAAATATCGGAACAACCGATACCGATACGATACCAGCAGTATCGCATTAAAAGTATTGATACCTACTGGTATCGATAGTATCGCAACATCCCTAATCACATGGCACGTCCGAAAAAAAAGTCGAAAAGGCAATTTTATTTTGGGATTTTCACCATAGATATAAAGGACGAAGATACAGTCAAAATACCTACGTCAGCAATCCAAGCGACCTTAGCTGTACTAAGAGAATTAACATTTGTCCGATGGTAGTTTTTGCTTGGTTCCCTACACATGTCAGATTTATTCCTAATTTAAATAACATTGTGTTTAACGAGTATTTAGATTTGCTGCCACACGGTAGGCAGAAACTTCAAGAACTCGCCTACGGCTTGTGGGTAAACATTTCTCTTGTGTGCAGCAAAGTGCCACTTCGCCCACTAGTTACACAAATAACTATTTCCTATAAAGCACATAAATAATTAGTCTTTCAAACATTATAAGTTTTTTTTAGATTATGTTAAATCCTAGGGTTGAATGAAATGGGACAGATTTTTACAGCTGATCATAGTTGTAATATCTTTAAGTGTTGCCAACTTATTTTAAAGCGTACAATATTGTATTACGTGCATAGTAAAAGCACACTGTTTTGTATTATTTGGTTGGAAAACTGGAGTACGGCCAAAGTAAGTAAATGAAGCAATTAACTACTTGGCGTACTATAACCAGTGCAAGGAAGGCCACTTTGTCAGGTAACTGTAGGAAAAGGGTATTTTTTAGCTAAATATAAATAGTTTATTGTGACATGAATACAATTTTTGAAATTTGAACAAATATACCGGGTGTCCCACGAAGGGGTTTAAACGTTTGATTTTATATTACGTGCCCATTCATGCCCCGAACTATTTTAAACTTTACACAGTTTACAAAGTAGGTTCTAAAAATATTCTGGGAAAATTTCGACTCCCCCAAGAAACAAAATGGTGGCATATTGACAAATTTACCAACGTGCTTTCTATAAAAACTACTTTCATGATTTATTATTAGTTGTTTATTTATTATTATTATTTATTAGTTATTTGATTTATTTTTAGTTTTCCATTAGGCTATGTTCTAGTTTTTTTTATTTAAAAGTCATATTGCCTTGGAAAGTAACAATAAAAATATTTTATAAAACCAAAAATACCTTTTTTAATGTTTTTAAAGTAACGTTTTTCAATATGCCGCCATTTTGTTTCTACTAAGGTTAGGGAGTTGAAATCTTTCCAGTTGAAATATTTTTTTTGTTACTTTCCAGGGGAAATATGACTCAAATAAAAAAAAACTAGAACATAGCCTAATGGAAAACCTTAATGTCCAAAATTATTCAAACTGTAACCCATCCACAGTAACACACTGATAACAGCGCGTAACAAATTATTCTTAAGCTCTTGCAAAGAAACCTGCGGTATCCGGAGAAGTTCCTCTTCTATTGATAGTTTTAGTTGCTCATCATTAATGAAGCTATGGGTATAAACTTGTTTCAGCAAGATGTCAAGATGTCACAAGCAGTTAAATCAGGTGATCGGGGTGGCCAATCTAAAAAAAAATCATTTCCACGACCAATCCAACGGCCATGAAGGTTGCCATTTAGTAATTGCTTGACAGGATTTGCGAAATGAGGTGGTGCACCATCTTGTTGAAAGATTGCTTGATTCATTTCTGGTACTTTCAAATGGGGCAAGACGAATTCATTTAAAACTCATTTTACAATCAAACAGCTGTTCTTCAACAATGAGCGTTAGAACCGCAACGCAGTAAAAATCAGATAATAAATCATGAAAGTAGTTTTTATAGGAAGCAAATTGGTACATTTTTCTATATGCTGCCATTTTGTTTCTACTAAGGTTAGGGGGTTGAAATTTTTCCAGAATATTTTTAGAACCTACTTTGTAAACTGTGTAAAGTTTAAAAAAGTTCGGTGCATGAATGGGCACGTAATATAAAATCAAACGTTTAAACCCCTTCGTGGGACACCCTATATATATATATATATATGTTTATTAAATAATTTCTTTGTAACCATTAAGCATACTAAAACACGTAAAAATACTGAATCAATTGTTTTTTGGGCTCTACAATATTGTTTGAAGGGGAATTGCTGATTGATGATAAAATGAAAAATTTTGACGAAAACAATACTTTCTCCATATACTATGGTACAGGGGGAGAAAGTAAAAAGCAATTTTTGACCCCATAAAACCCCATTCTCAAAGTCAGATCATGCTGGTTAGGTTCACGAAATCACTCCAGTGTATTCAGCTCTACACAAACATGACAAATTTAATAAAAATTAAACCACAGATTGCTCTTGTTCGTGTCCGTCATGTTCTCGGACACACGCCTCTGGGGACATCAAAATGAAAAAGTTAAGTGGCCATGGGTAACCATGAGTAGAAAATTCCCTAAGAACACTTGGGACATCCAATCTTATGAGAAAGTTTAGCTCGTATTTATTTTTTGACTTTATACCCTAATCAAGGAAATAAGTTTTTTTATCAACTACGAATGCTAATTGCTTCACTTAAACAAAAATAAAGGTCTCCTTTTCGCTTCATGAACGGTTGCCATTTTTGACTCGGTAGTCCGTTTGTGTTCAAATTTGTAGCATTGTATTCTACTATATAAGTCATTTTATTTGATATGCATATCAACCTATGCTTATATTTAAGATTTTCTTCTGACTCCTAGTGACCGTCCCCCTGAGGAAGTAGCGGATCACTGAATATGTGATAAAATGTATTTTTATGCCCAGTCACTTTGTGAAAAGTTTTGTAGCTCTATTTTAAATATTTCAAAAAATATTTAACCGACCCGGGACTTTTTGGGCACTCTGTATTGTTATAACACAGCTCAAAGATATTTAAAGTTCGTAAATCCTGGTTCATAAATCAGATTGATTTTAACTGACCCCATAGTCCTGGGTTGAGACTATAGTAACATATTAACCATCTTGCTTCATTTGACACTCATTTATTCCGGTGTAGAGCTTTATGTATTTTTGTAAAATTTTACACCTACAAACTCTAGCAAAGATTTTGAATGTAAATCCTAATGATATATGACAGCTGGGTCCTGCTTTTACCTTCATAAGCCTTTTTTTCTACCAATACTAGCGTTTCAGTAGTCAAGCACTTGAAACACTGATATTGTATTTTTATTCATCCTTTACCAACATATTTAAGAAATAGCTTATTATTGCTTTATTTAGCAATAACAAAATTGACATTCATAAAACTTGAATAAGAACTTGAATTTGTGTTAAATACTATAGTATGATCTACAACGAATTACTTTATGAAAATTAATCAACATATTTTCAATAGCAGCTCTGAAACGTTAATAAAGAGTTAAAATTTAAACTATTACCTTTAATGATGAATCCTTTTGCTTTTCATAATCACATTCAATTATTTCCAATAGCCTACTTTCCCTGTTGATTTCTTCTACTGTTTTATCCCTCTCTTCATTTGCCTGGGACAGAATTAGAATATACATGTCTGATTGGAATCACATTAAGCTTAAAAGATTTTAAACACGATACGAGACTCGCCATAAAAAAGGGGCGAAATACTAACTATTTTTAAATAGGTATATGTCTTTAATGTATCTTATCTTCTTAATTTTTTTTTCACTTTTTAGTCGTGTAGGCCTAAAGTCAATTAATGATAAGTGCATAACAAATTACAAGGCTACCACTTAAATGACTGGTATTAAAAAACTAATGAATGATTTCAAGGATATAAATCTTAAAATTCTAGGTGACCATGTGTACACGATGTTTACCAATACTTTTTAAGCAACCCATGTTTATTAATAATTTATTATATGTTATACATTGACACCATAAGTAAGTTTTAACATGGATAAAACATACTCCCTTAGTAGATTTCTCATCCTTATGGTACAGCTGAAGCAGGGGTGCCCATCCCCCCCCCCCCCTAGACTCATGACGAACCGCCCCCCTCCAATTGAGCAACAGCCCCCCCCCCCAACAAATGAGAAACATTATTCCCCCACCCAGCATTATTTGTAAAACTTACTAAGTTTTATACATTTTTTTAGATATTGAAAATTCAAACCCAGTTAATCTATATAAATAAAGTTATAGTTCTGTCTGTACATTGCTCAGAATTATACATATTTTGGGTTATTTTTACACTAGTGTACCTGTTGCTCGAATTCGAGCAATTGCGAAGCATTACAGGCGTTATTTTAAAACGAATAACAGTCATAATTTCCGATTACTTTTAAAAGTCGACTCAAAGATTATGGAAATACTCACGATGTACACAACAGTTAGATATAATCAAAACTGTTTGTAAATATCTTATCTTTTTTCAAAAGCTGATCTTGTTTTTTAGAGTTTTCTACAAATGTTTCCCACTCATAGCCCATTAGGTTCTCTATAATAACGATTATAAATGAAGAAAAAAACATTATTTCTATTTCTTCTACTTGGTTGTGTTCTATGACTTTCTTATGTTTCCATTGTTTGCAAATCGGCTCTTTCAATGATTGCTCAAGAAATGTAGCACAGTGTTAATTCAGTTTTATTTTTAGTAGGCCTATATCAAAATGTCCAGGATTTCTCCCTTTTTTCCATTGTAATAATTACACCATCCCAAATATCGTCTACAGATGCAATACGCCAAAGAATATCATCTACATGCAACACACCTACGTACAATCTCCAAGAAGTGGTAAAAAAGGCAGAAAACGGGTAGACATAAGTTAACTCCATAAGAAATAATTGTAAGAGTTACTGTGATATTAGGATTTTCCACCGATTAGGCAATTGAACATTATATTGCAAAACGTGACACAATGCAGAAGAAAATTGATTTTAAAATCAGAAAAAACCATTGCAAATACTTCATTTTGACAAATTCAGTAAATCACAATTTAAATATTAACAGCTGTTTCATTAAAAAGTAGTGTAAAATTATACATATTGTCATAATGTAAACAAATCTGCTGAGGGGACTTTAAAGGCCTCTGGGGCAGAGCCCCAAGGGAATTTACCTCGTTTTTCTTTTGATGGCTCATCTACAGACCAAGACCTTTCTTTAGAGACCCCTACCAAGTTTCTACGCTCAGCCGTTCTCTGAAATTAGCTGTGACAAAAACCCGTTTTTGCCCATAAGAATAACATGGGATGGAATTTAAAGGCCACTGGGGCAGAGCCCCAAGGGAATTTACCACGTTTCTCTTTTGATGGCTCATCTACAGACCAAGCCCTTTCTTTAGACACCTCTACCGAGTTTCTACGCCCAGCCGTTCTCTCAAATTAGCTGTCACAAAGAAAAACAGTTTCAAATTAATATATAGATTTTATACATTGAAGAAGTTGAAACATCTCAACTTCTTGTCTTATCTCAATTTATGTCCGTCTGTCACGGCCCAGAAGGCATTTTACGCAGCCTACTCTAAAGAAAACTAGAGTACCGATTATGATTCTAATGGTTTAATTGTATTCACAGGATTGGCGAGAGTGTCCTTAGCCATTAAAATATGGCCTCACAATTTTGGAAATAAAATAACGGACAATCAAAAACCCAATTTTGTGTGATTTTTCAAGTTTTTTCCTCCATGTTTACTACATACGTCATTTATGAAATACTAATAATCTGTTAAGAGAACATGTCATATATGAAATTACGAACAGCTGTTTGGATAAAGATTCCTTTTTCTGGCTGTCACTGATATGTTTACATAAATGTTGTTTACGAATACTGTGTAGGCCCTAACCATTTCCGATCACGTGTGTAACCATTTCCGACCACTTTTGTAAGCAAATCCAAAACCAATTGAGATTAATAACCGTGTGGCTTTGGCTTACATAACGGGTTTGATTTATCACGGTTACTAATATAATATGCTACCGGTACTGTAAATTCAATTAAATACCAGCCATCATCCAGGTCGGGAACCGGAGATTCTGTGTGTATCAAGTTGTACTTGAATTTTGATTACCGGAAAAAGACCGTGAATCAGTGTTTTACAGGACTGGAAAACTTATCTTTCTATATAGGCCTAAATAAAATTAGAGTTTTTTAAGTCACCTCAATTAAAGGAATGTTTTATTGCCAGAATATCTATATAGCGTTCGTAACCTCTGCTTAACAAATTGTCAGCGTCTTTCTCTTTTTTAAAAACTACTCTAACCCAGGCTTGCCTGTATAAACATGAAGAGTACTTTGGTTGAGTTTTAGTTTTAGTTATTTTAGTTGCCATCTTGATTGTTTTGTTTTTCTTTTTCTTTTGACGATTGTCATGAACTTTGTACTCAGTTTTAACGACAATAAAGCATTTCATTTCATTTCTTGATATAACGACCCCCTCTCCCTCCCTTTGGAAACATCACAGCTCCAACGATGAAAATGAAATGGAAACAACGTTTACGCCAACAATCGTCTGCTCCGTTTTACACTTGTGTCTGCTGTGCGCTATGTTACAGCAGATTTCAGATACAACAGCTGGGGAATGATGACGATATAATGCTTAGTAAACTGTGATTAGTAACCATGGTAGCTTTAGTAAGGCTGTGATTGGGCAATGGAGTAGGCCTAAATATGGCGACTTGTTGAATTTGTGAATGAATTGAAGAGAAACCTAATAAAGAACAGAAGAACAAAGAAAAAGAATAACAAGATTGTTCTCGTTACATTCTTTTTTTAAGAGTGTTTTTATTATCTCTAAATATAATTTTACACTTTATTACTTATCTATCAATTCCTATGTTGTAGGGATGGACGGGTCCCGAAATTTCGGGAATTTTTCGGGAAAAAAATCTTCCCGATTATCGGGACGGGATTGCATTTGATTCGGGAATTTTTCGGGACGGGATTTGGTCCGATTGCCGGCGATTTTGCCGCTTCGCGAGTGCCGATGACGCCGCTATTGCGAGCGATAGGTCCGCGAACGCAGGAGACGAAGTCGTTTCGACGATTGCGCCGTGACCGCGGAGTCATACCGACGATCACGCCGTGACCGCGGAGACATACCGACGATCGCGCCGTGACCGCGGAGTCATACCGACGATCGCGCCGTGACCGCGGAGTCATACCGACGATGACCCCGTGACCGCGGAGTCATACCGACGATCGCGCCGTGACCGTGAGTCATACCGACGATCGCGCCGTGACCGCGGAGTCATACCGACAATCACGCCGTGACCGCAGAGACATACCGACGATCGCGCCGTGACCGTGAGTCATACCGACGATCGCGCCGTGACCGCGGAGTCATACCGACGATCACGCCGTGACCGCAGAGACATACCGACGATCGTGCCGTGACCACGGAGTCATACCGACGATCACGCCGTGACCGCGGAGACATACCGACGATCGCGCCGTGACCGTGAGTCATACCGACGATCGCGCCGTGACCGCGGAGTCATACCGACGATCACGCCGGGACCGCGGAGACATACCGACGATCGCGCCGTGACCGTGAGTCATTCTGACGATCGCGGCGTGACCGCGGAATCATACCGACGATCACCCCGTGACCGCGGAGTCATACCGACGATCGCGCCGTGACCGTGAGTCATACTGACGATCGCGCCGTGACCGTGAGTCATACCGACGATCGCACCGTGACCGCGAGTCCTTTCGACCGCGAGTCACAAGTTTCTACAGGTACCTGAAAGATTGTTACCCATTTTTTGGTTTTTATAGATCAGTGCCACAAACGGTAAAGATTGATTTTGTGTGCCTTTTTTTGGTAACTGCAAGACTCAAGACTTTCTTTTTATGCACAGAAAAAAATCCCGTCCCGTCCCGTCCCGAAAATCGGGAAGGAAATAAAAATCCCGTCCCGTCCCGTCCCGAACTAAAAATTCAATCTCGTCCATCCCTACTATGTTGTGATACAGCACCTACCGGTAGCCTATCTGTATATCATGAGCAGTAGTAGCTTATAAGTTATAACACTTTCTAAGGTTTAATATTTACGTTACTTATAGCAATGCAGTGTTTGGCTAGTTATTAGTTGAGTTTGAGTTAGCTATAATTTTAAACGTTGCCGTTCGTATAACTGAACCACCAAGATAAATAATTTAAAATGTCATTATTGCACAATAATAATGATTGTGCAATATTGAATTTTGTTTATAAAAATGCAAATCGTGACGTTAATGGCTGGTTACAGCGTTTTAATGGGTTTTTCATCTGTTTTTATACTATATTGGATTAACCGTATTTTTTATTACCCCCCCCCCCCCTCTTTATTAACTCAGGTAATCGAGTATCTACACAATAGTGTAAAGTATTGTAGCCTGCTACTTGATTGTATTTTAACGAGCTTTATGTCAACAAAGTGTTCTGTGCTGAGTCGTGGTGTAGCTGGACGTGTCTGTACCACGCGTTATCTTTATCTATCACAGCAGTTGAGCCATTCCGTGCCCTCCCTCTTAGATCTCACGTCTTGCTAATCTTGAATAATAACTTCCCACACAAATCCTAAACTATCCTAAAATTCTATTTTAACTAATTGAATTAAATAATATAACTATTGTCATTAATTAATCGACTTTCTATCTGGAAATTTCGTAATATATTTTTGATTGTCGTCACGTTGAACACTGTTGCAACTAACTTTAGCCACCCACCCATTTGAATTTTTTGCACCCCCCCCCCCCAAGAATTTCAATGACGCAGTCTGCGCCACAGCCCCCCCTTGTGGGCGCACCCCTGGCTGAAGAAAATTTTATTGTTAGTTCTGTACGGTTTATGTAGAGGTCGTGTTTTGGTTACAATTTGTTTCCCGTTGTTACAGTCATTTAAAAATGTTTAACCAAATAATATGATCTAATCATAAACAATAACTTGTCCCCTAGTTATATAACCAAACAGTAAAGCACAAATCAAGAAATTAACCATAAAATAATGAAACAAAATTTCGTCGACACTAGCGCCCAGTGTCACAGTACATGAACTAGACACGAAAAACGTGCTTCAAAATTTACAATGGGATGAGAAGTCTACTTGTGTTGGTTAGACTATGGTTTTAATATGAAACAATTTATTAACTAACCGTCCACTATGATGACTAAACAAATTTATTAATATACTAACTTACCAATTTTAAAATGGTTTCACAATCTTGTTTCTGTGACTCGAGTTCGTTTATTGCAGATTTATACTTATCCTTCAGTGTTTTCAATTGTGAATCAATTGTTTCAAGCACACTAACATCAGTCAATAGCTGCAGTTTGATCTCACAGTTTTTCAATTGTGGTTCCAGGACATTTGTTTCAGCAACTAGTTTGTTATATTCCAAAACTAATTTTTCAAGCTGTGAAATCAAACAAGTGGTAAACAGAGTTAGACAGAAATATTGTTAACAACTCAATTTCTATTGTAAATAAAAATGTCTGATTGTACTTTAAAGTACATTTACAGTAATGTTTTTGTTTTATTCATATTCATAAAGATAATAAAATTAAGAACGGCAATTGGTGATCGGTTTGGACCGAGCAATCATTATGAGATCTATCTAAACACGTATTTATTATTTTCCATCTTATAAGTTCAGTGTTCAGCTTTTTTTCCCGGTTAGTGTGATGGGGCATCTAAGAACTAGCATCCATTAACAGTTAATGCAAATTCTGCCTTCTTTTATGTAATGTTGTTTAAGTTACTTGTTGAAATTAATTAACTAAGTGGACCGACCATTTATCAAAAATTTATGTAACATTTTTCAACTTATGAGTGTTTCTAAAAAACGGTTGATAAAAAGAGAAATAATTTTTACACAACTCCCAAAAATCATGACATTGAAGACATTGGAAGGCTATTTGATTGGTTGAAGTTATAATTCATTAATAAAAAGGATGCTAAAATTTGCCTAGAGTAGAACACAGAAAATGAAAATCTTTTTGAAAAGCAATACTTAATTTCTCATTACGTTTACAACTCCTCACTAGTTATAAATTATTTAAATCCTATAGGTTTGGACATGGTTTGATAGGCAGAAATTTGATTGCTACGTGATTTTAAGATGGAACAGTAATTAGGACAGTTTTAGTTTTTCCGTGTTCATTTATGATAGATTTTACATGACTCCACTCTAGTAATCTGGCGATCTCACTGCCTGGACTCATTTCATGCCAAATTAGTATAAGACTAATAGATTGATTTTTATAACTTACCCTCTTTTGATCCTCTGCTAGTTTCATGTCTACGGCAAAAGTAGAATTTTGGTATTCTCTTATGGTACTTTCATAAAACTTAATCATTCGCTGCAGGTTATTTTTCTCCACATTGAACTGATCTATTTCATCACGAGATATTTGCTGAGTGTTAACCTTATCCTGGATTTTTTGCAACTCCTCTTTTTTCTTTTCCAACGCAGCTCCTAAATAACAGGTCATTTTTTTTTAATTCACTAACCTAGTCAGTTGAAGCATTATTTCTAAATAAGAAATGCACTGATGGTATAATAAGTTAAATATTTCATGCAGATGAGTCTTAATACTTTTAGTTTTAATTAAAATGGCGACCAGTCAGTAAGCATTATTGAAATGTGATTGTTTTCCTTCTGAAAAATACTTGTGAAAGCAACTATGTTTGGTGAGTCGGTGGCTCAGTTGGTAGCGTCACGGACTTAGGGCCCAAGGCAGAAGTGTCGTGGGTTCGGATCCTGGTCACTGCCACAAACTTTTATCAGTACAGTTCACCTTTGTACTGTACCGGATCACCCCTTGCTTTGCTGGATACGTTCCACGCACAGATCTGTAGTCTATGTGGACGGGCAAATGCAAGGTTAAAAGAGGCCGCCAACCTCTTTAAAAAAAAAAAAAAACTACTGTATTGGTAAACTTAACTAATGTCAGCATTTATAATGGTGGCAAATAATGCTAACATATTCACATTAAAGCTGTTCAACTTAAAACTTCTAAACCTTCCTTAGCCAGATTAAATTTTTCTAACACTATCTCTACATAGGAATTACTTAAAGCTAAAACAAACTATTAAGTTTAGTCCTAGTTGATTGGGAAACCTGGAATAAAACATGTGAAATATAAATATACTGACAATAAAATGCTTTATGTATTAGCTTCTCATTCATAATCATAGCCTACAAAATTTGATATCAAATTGTCATCAAATTTTTCAACTAACTGCAGCTAATAATTAACTATAGAAAAGAGTCGACATTAATTAATAATATACTTACTTTTTACAGTTATTTCTTTATCTGTTGTTGCCATTTTTACTTCAACACTCTCAACAAAAGCTTTTGATTTTTCAATATATTCTTTCATTGATTCACTGTCCTCAATTACAGCCTTTTCTTTCTCCTTGATTTTCTATAAAAAAATTGCTGGGTTGAAACAGACAGTATGTACACAAAGCGAATATAAAATTGTCAATTAGTAATATGAACCAAGTAAGCTACCAAAGAAACACTCTTTGGTAGCTTACGTCTATGTGCAGTCTACATGAGTTTTAATTCCTTTAATTCTGGTGTTTGTTTGAGTTATTAGTTTTAAGAGTTCCCAGTTTAACACCAATGAATTGAGTAATATTTTCTTATCTTTGTATGCATTTCATATATTTCTAAAAGTGAACAACTTTTACTAATTGTACAAAAGTTTGAAAAATTATTAATAACTCATAAGCACACATTTTGAAGGGTACCCCAATAATATTTTTACTAGGCCTATATACTGATTTTTAAAGGTATTTTTTTACAAACTCTGTGAAAGGTTATTTCTCTTTGAAATCTATTGTCTTCTTTTAGGTTTAAACACTCTTTATAAAAAAAAATAAAAATTCTTATTAAGAGTACATCAATTTACATTTTTTTTTTTTTGTAAGCGGCTACAACCGAAAATCTATGTAGGATTTGAGAGCAAAGTTTTGTTTGTTCTACAACACTAGTCTAGGCTTACCTGCAATTCATCTATGACAAGTGCTTTTCTCTGGTTTTCACTTTCTACTTCTTCTTTGATTAGATCAAGTTGCCTTTGTAGTGTGTCAAAATCTTCTTCTGTACATTTTAAGTCTATAACTGAAAACAAAAACCTTTATTAGTTCCTAGAGCATAATGCAAACTGAACTGAAATCAACATTAATATTAGCGGATTTCCCATATAGGGAATAAGCTATTACTGTAGGTCTCATGGCAAGACCTAGTAGTCCCGGAACTTATTTAATTTTAGTAAATATACTACTACAGTACTTAGTTTTGAGTCCCCCTGAAGCCGCGTTTACATCGGAGTTTGAAACACGAGTTGCAAACAGAAATTGCAAACACCTCTAAAAACGCGCATTTTTAGACGAAACATTTCGCTGTTGCAAACAGTTTTTCAGTGTTTGCAACAGAAATTTTTGTTTCCACTTGAAGGCGGTAAAGATCAAAGGGAGTTGCAAACTCTTTGTTTGCAACACTAGTTTCTGTCACTATGAGCCGTTGAAACACGAAACGGAAACATTTCTCCGCCATCCCCAACGCTGCCACCTCCACGTGATCACTCGCAATATGCTGTGTCTCGCCTCAGTGTTATTAACCCTGTCTAGACTTCTACGCTGCTACTAGCTACCTCGTGTTTGTTGTGACTTGTCTCGTATCGTGCGAGTTGTAAGTGATGGAAAATCTACTTATTGAGATGGAATGGGGAGATGACAATATTATTAGTTTGTACAGAGAACAGCAAGTGCTGTGGAATGAAAGTATTTCTGACTATAAAAACAAAAACAAGAAAAACTATGCGTGGAATGACATTTGACCGGAAATGAACCTCATAATTCAATTTAACAGATAATCTAAAAATGGCAAATAACATCCTTGACACTTGACATCCTCGACACTTGACATATATTGTTTATGATTATGAACATATATCAAATTTATTTATTTCATATTATCACTATCAACATTTGGTCAAAAACTCTTATAACCGTCCTCGTAGCAGCAAACCTAAGCACTTCAAAAAATCAAAAAACTAATGCTATTCTCTAGAAAATAAGGAATAAATATGACATTTTTAGGGGGATACTTTGGTGAAAATTCAATCCGACAAATAGAAATTTGCATAGTCTGCAGGTTTGCTGCGGCGGGGGTATACGTACTAGTTTCTTAGCTTGCAACTGAAAAAACTAACAACTTTTCAGACAAACAATCCATGAAATAATTCAAATGTGCTGTATTATTTTTTGAAATTATAATTGTTAAGTGTACTCACTTTGTTTTTCAATAAATTCTTCATCCATCAAAGCTAACCGGTCTTCATCACATTTCCTCATTTGATACGACCTCTTGAGATGGAGAACCATCTGAAATTTATTGCTATTAATACCATACATATGACACCAGTTATCGACTATATTTAATCCAAAGTATTTTGATAGATGTTCAGTCTTTTTTAAATTTAATAGACAGTCTAATTCGTCCAAAAGAAGAACGATTGTAAAACAAAGACAAATTACTTTATACCACTGGTAGCCTGTTTAACAATGTTATCATCTCCATAAAAATGTCTTATATTTAAATACAGTAGATTAATAATAATGTTTTACTCTTATGCAGGCATTTGTAATGATTTTAAGAATCAAAATCAAACACTGCTCAAGGAGAGCAGCTGGAGCTCAGCCATACCTGCGAGGGACCCAACCCTTGAATGTACACTCACCACCGTCATAAATCCCTTTACTAACTAGAAATATAACACCTGTTGTATGATGCCTCAAAATTGTAATTAATTTCAAGTTAAATATACAATAAAGTGATTTAAGTTACTAAATTTGATGTTAAATTCCATGAAAAATAAGTCCAAACATGAAATGAATATTTTAAGAAGAAGTGGTAGTTTACTGTATGGGGATGAAAACATTTGTAATTTATAGAAAAATACAAATCCAGAGTATAAAAGCTATTCAAGCAGAGAAGATATTTTATCAAGCTTGTACTGGAAACTGTCCGTCCTCACACACTATATAGATACTTTGGCAACAAAAGTACAAAAACAAAAGTAACAAAACTAAAAAAAGTACAACAAAAGTTTTTTTTTAGATATTTTTAAAGTTACAGTAGATGAGGTGTATTAATTGTTAAGCATTACATCTTTATCAATGACAATTTCATCTTCTTCCTCGTCCTCTTTTTCTTCAGTTTCGTCTTCAACAACGTTCGGGTAGATCATTTCAAACGGATCAGTCAGATCCATGACCTCTTTCAAGTCCACGAGCCAACACAAGACCGCAATCACATGCTGCCAAGAGTGTGGTGTATTCACTACAACAATAGATAATATGAATAAAGTTACAGTTCAAAGAATTTTAAATTTTCCAATATCAATCTAAATTATCTTCATAAACGGTTTAATTCTTTTAATAGGCTACTTGGGAAAACAAAAGAATATGCATATCAACAATGCTGCTTAAAAAGACACACATTTAATTAGCAACACATAGGCACTGTTTATTAACTTTACGGTATTTATTGATTTTAGGTCAGCCAGTGTTTGTTGAAAGCTATATTAAACAGTATTTTAAGTCTGGAATAATATAGAAACAACACCGTTGCAGAAAACCCAAAGACTAAGCTAGTTTACAGTTATTGAGTTTATTTTTAAAACATATTTTACAAATTAGGTACATTTTAATTGATATAGGGGCAGCTGTACCAAACTCTATTTCAGTTAGGTAAAATGAGTCTCTCCCATATTGTGTGCTTCCATAAAAACTCTTGTCCTCTCTATAGTATTTTATTTGACTAATACTATTGGATACGATGGCTCACAATAAGCTGTCCTTTCAGTTTTGTTATTTTAAGTTAGTAAAAATCACGAATTGAAAAGAAACGGTGTGGGTCATAAACATAAACAAATGACGTCATTGGCCCGATCTATACTTATAGCCGTAACAGCTACAGTCATTTGTATATTTATAAAACACTAGCAGAGTACCCGTCCTTCGTACGGGGTTGGCTTATAAGTTAAAAATGCTTATTGCAGTTATACTCAAGCTTTGCGTTTGCAATGGGGGAGGACAAAGTTTGATAAAATTTGCTTCTTTGAATTTACGGTATACTATACTATGGTATTACACATCTACCATAGCATTATGTTCTACCACTTCACCTAAACAATAAAGAAAAATAAATTTTAAAAAATTCACAAAAAATCTAAATTTTTCATGACATTAAAAACTTGAACATAACTGTGAGTGCCATCCATTCCACTTTGACAGTTCTCATTGAATATCAGAGTGTTTCCTTGCTGTAGTTCAAATTAGCTATTTACTTAAATGCAAAAAAATTTGTGCTGCACCCTGTAGGTAAATCTTATAACTTTTTAATGCTTTTGTATATCATAGAACCAACTTTTTTAGTTGAAACAGCTGACTAAATTCTTTAATTCCATTTAAATATGAATACTAATAAGGTTAACATGGGGAATTACAGAGCCACTGGGGTGGAGCCCGAGAGGATTTTTGAGATAAGAATATGCCTATATGTTAATCGGGAATGTGAGCTATCATAATGCCAAATTTCAGCCCAATCTGTCCAGTGGTTTATGCGTGATTGAACTTCAAACAAACAAACAAACAAACACACAAACTTTCACATTTATAATATTAGTAAGATTTAATTCGCGCTTAGTATAAATCTCATTGGCTCAATGAGAAATTTGGTTAGCTAATTTAAGGAACACACACCAGTGTTGTTCTGACAAATTACAAGCCACATTACAAGCCTAGACTAAAATAAATTTGCCAAACTTTAGAAAGACATCCATAAACTAGCATGCCACTTCCATGATAGTATTACATGGAAATGAGAGACAACGTACCACAGATTTTTATATAGCATATCAGAAACCAATAGTAGACATAAAATTTAAATTTTAATTGCTGAACTGTTTTTTTTTTTAACTTAATGTATGTAAGCAGCTCAATATTTGAACCAAGTCAAGCCTAGCATATTATAAGCTTGAGTGATTGAGCGAAGAATCAGAAAATTGAGCAGAGTTAAGCTTCAATTCATGCAATATTACCCCAATTGCTGAAAGCTTCTGAGAAGTTTGCACATTCAAAAATGCACTGTCGGCACAATTGTCTGATACAATGATTTTTTCGTAACCATAGGAGATTTTGCTTTGTTCACGACTTTGCCACAATTGCAGGAGAAATCTAGTGTTTCAAACTCAGAACTATCTTTGAGAGATAGTAGGGATACTCAAAGTAAAAAAAACAAGAGATGAAAGTAAAGACTTAAAGACGACAAAAACTGGTAAGCAGTAATTTATATTAACAAAAATAGATAACTGATCACTGTACCAGTCATAAGCCAGGATCTGTCCACTTTGGAACGATAACCCAACTTCCTCAAATTTAATGGTATTTCTTCTAAGTAGTTTGATTTTGATATGACAATTTTTGAATCCAAATTCTGCAGAAGGTGATTGATCATATCCACAAACAGCTTAGTGTTCATTGGACGAATGCTGTTTCCAGGTCCAATAACGTCAGATGCATGCCGATCAAAGTACTCTTGCACCTGGATAAAACAAAACATTGAGATTTGACCTGGTTCTTTTTTAATTCTTATGGATGTAGGCCTTAAGGATGTAATTCTTTGAGATTGAATTGGAAACTAAAACAAAAATCTTCATTTCTACCTATTTTAATAATGTAGGTCTAAAAAAAAAGAACTTACTCTATTATGTCTTTGCTTATATTGTTCTCGACATTGGTGAGTGAACTGGTCTAGTGGTAGAGAACGTGACTTCAGGTTCCGATTCAAATCCCACTAATCACTAATGGATTAGCTCAACGTCAACATTAGAACAGCCGTCCACATATATTTACTCTTGATCTATATAGTTGCTTTGTTACTGTTAAGCATGCATAACAATGTACTTTCACTGTATTGGTTTATAACCGTTTAGTGAATAAATAAATAAAAAAGTGATAATGCCACAACCTCCAGGTCTAGCCTGAATTAATTTGAAAAACAATTGGCTAGAGTATAGTAAAAATTATTCTTTACTCTATCAATCAATATCAATGTTTCAAAAAACCTCTCAAGCGACTTAAAACTAGAATTTTTTATTAACCTTTGAAATTTGGCTGGTTGGTGATTTAAAAGTTGTTAAAACACCGTTTCACGTCAACACTATGGTTACAAAAAATTGAAAGGCGCCATCTTACCTTAGCTTGTGCAGCTTGCTGGAAAGACTTTTCTGCGATTGGTCTTGTATCCTTGCGTTTTCCACCTCCTCCAAAACTACTCATTCTTCTGGCCGAATCGGTACTGACCATTTGACTTCTGCAAATAAAGTGTGTAAGAAGTAAAATACCCCCGCCGCAGCAGACCTGCTAACTAAGCAAAATTCTAGGGATGGTTCCCGAAATTTCGGGAAATTTTACTGGAAAATAGTATTCACGATTTTCGGGACAGGATTACATTTGATTCGGAAATTTTTTGGGACTGGTTTTTAACCGATAGACGGCGATTTTGCGCCACTATAGCGAGAGATGTTCACGATAGTTCCGCAAACGCAGGAGGCGAAGGCATTTCGCCGATCGCGCAGTGACCATAAGTCATTACGACAATCATGCCGTGACCGCGAGTCATTTCGACAATCATGTCGTGACCGCGAGTCATTTCGACAATCATGCCGTGACTGCAAGTCATTACAATGATCGGCTGTGACCGCGAGTCATTACGACGATCACGCCGTGACTGCGAGTCATTTCGAAGATCATGCCGAGACTGCGAGTCATTACAATGATCGCACAGTTACCGCGAGTCATTACGACAATCACACCATGACTGCGAGTCATTTCGAAGATCACGCCGAGACTGCGAGTCATTACAATGATCGGGCTTGACCGCGAGTCATTTCGACGATCACGCCATGACTACGAGTCATTACAATGATCGGGATGTGACCGCGAGTCATTACGGCAATCACGCCATGGCCACAAGTCATTACCACCATTACACCGTGACCACAAGTCATACCGACGATCACGCTGTGACCATGAGTCATACCGACGATGACACCGTGACCGCAAGTCATACCGACGATCACTCCGTTATCGCGAGTCATTTAGACTATTGCGCCGAGAGAGTGTCTTTTTGGTAACTGCAATATTCAGGACTTTTAAAACAACCCATTTTTATGCACACGACCCAAAAATTGAGAAGGAAATAAAAATCCCATCGTGTCCCGTCCGGATAAAAAACTCAATTCTTTCCATCCATAAAAAATCAGTTTTGCCTGATTGGATTCTAAATTAAATGTCTCCTTTAAACATATGAGGTTTAACGAGTACTTATGTTTAGTGCTACAGAGTAGATAATAAAGTGTGTTTTTTTAGTAAAATGTTATCGGCTCACGGCTCAGTAGAATATAAGGTAAATAAATTTACCAAGATCTAAATATATCCATAAACAATCAAACTACAAAAGTTTACTTATTCTTTTCAAAATAACATGGGAAATTTAAAGTTTGGCCTAAAATTTTTTTTGAATTTTCTCTTTTATCTTACTAAATTATTTATTTTTTAAGCTCTATTTTAACATTCAAGATAAATTGGGAAAATTGATGTTTCATGGGTAAAAATGATAAAAATAATGAGATCAATTTTTATTGAACTTTGCATAAAACTACAAATGCAAGATCTTGTGAGGGTGATTGAATAACTCATGAACTAGGATTTAAGCTGGTTTTTAATCATTACAATTTGAGCTTTTTCAATTATATTGATAAAAATTAAATATCTAATTTGTTTTTACTTTTATTAAAACCTCAATTATAAGGAATGTTCCAGGGTGAGTTATTTTCAGTTAAAGTTTTCACTGACTCTTCACTTTGTCTGGTGTTAGTCTGATTGGATTTTTTAACCAAAGTATTCACTCTGTTAAAAAACTAGGGGGTGTAAAACTGTATGACAAAATGACTTTTTTTATAAACCTCTATATTTCTTTACTTGAAGCACTTGTGTTAGACTTACTTGGGTGCCCTAGCACTGCCGGTGGGAAGGTTGCCGTGCACACTCGTGTGGCGAGGCGTGATGGGAGTCATGGCACCTATTGTGTTGGCTCTTTGAAATTGCCGACCTAATAAACAAATTAAAACATTACAGTCTAAAAGTAGCTACAGGTATGATAATGGAAATTATGATAGTTTAGTTTGTAATAAATAAAACTTTGATAAACATTCGATATGATCTGTTACTAGTAGCAACCTTCTTGTTATTCGGTTTTGTAAATTTAGAATGTTTTGTTAAAATTATTTCGGTCTTCGCAAACCGCAGGACCATTCCAAGATATTGCCGCGATTATGAGAGGCAATGAGAATATCATGACCCCAAAGGAATATAGAGATGCACAGTATGCAGGTCTTGCAGGGTCTATGCGAGACTTTTTCCATATTGAAAATTGTATGAAAACTGTTTTTAAATCCCTTTTTTAATAAATATGATTTTGATTTTATTTGCTGTCATCAAAGGAGGCAGCGACGATGTCTTTGCAATCACGTGGGAATGTAAAAATATTAGTAAATCGTTTGTTTTAAGTTACCTTTCTCTAATTTTCTTTTTTGAGTATGGCCATTTCATCAAATCCAAATAAATTGTTACCTGTTCAATATCCTTTGGTGTGTCAGATGACTACCACTTTCAAGACGACGGTCACATCATCAGTTTGATCCTCATTAAAACGATTCGTCAAATACACGTAAAGTTGATATTGAATACAACGGACACAATATTTGTGGTACAAACTTTTTACATTTACGTTCTTGAACCAGGACGTAAAACATCGTGGTGTGTGCAGGCTTACGTCGAGCCGGCCGCGATTGTATTGGGAAAATGAACTCAAATACCATGAATATTTTATTGTCCCAACAATCTCTTACTGTGATCAATGCTAAAGATTATAGGTTTATTAGAAAGGAGCTTAAGAGTCCTTGGAGGCTAGCGGCCATCTTGGATGATTTTAAACAGCTGCTGAACAGTTATTTATCGTCCAAAAACATTTTTTCAAACATCAAAGTGATTATAATTTAAATATCTAGTATACTGTGAGATTAGAAATGTTCTTTGTAGTTATGAATTGTTCTCCAAGGGAGTACATGGAAGCTAACGGCCATCTTGGATTTGCCTGCCGAGCAATGTTAATTTTGTTAATTTCAAACAGCCGCTGAAGAGTTATTTACCACCTCAAAATATTTGTTCAAACTCCAAAGTGATTGTAATTTAAATATCTAGTATACTATGAGATTAGAAGTTTTCTTTGTAGTCCTTAAATTGTTTTACGAGCTAGAACGTCTAGGCTCCAAGGACTCATAAGGGGCGACGTTAATCAAATAGCCTACCATATCTGCATAATATATCAATATAGGCTATCTAAACCTAGGTATTTATTTTAATAAAGTGGTTTTAGATAACAAACCTCCATAAGACCCACAACTCTCCCGGTCTGCTGATTGTGATCTTCGACCCTGAGTATAACCTGGCTTCAACAAAGTCCCAGTGCTTTTTTTCCCTGTGCATGATCTGAAAACAAATTTATACAAGTAGACATTTTTTTATTATTTCAATATGAAATTGCTAATTTATCCATGTATGCTGATAAAATCTAAGGCCTCGTTCACATTATTAAGTAAAAATAAATTAAAAATTGACGCAAAAACTATTTTTCTTGGTAAAAAAGAGTACTCTGTAACTGTTTTGGTGAACGATAGTTGTACACTCGGCAAAATAGTAACCAATTAATTACCATTTAAACAATAGTTAATTTCAAAAATCTGTTATTTTTCCTACAACTTATATAAAGCTCATTTCAATGTTATTGTTTGAAAAAACTTGTGTATAAATTACCTTGAAGCACTGCCTCCAGAACTGGGAACTCTGACAGGTATATGAGTTGAAGACCTTCGGCCTAGAGATGACTTTCTCATTTTTAAAAGCTGTAAAAAAAAACAACTCATAGTAGACCAAGTAAAAATTGGTCTTAGCTAGAACCTTTGTTTTTATTATTTTAACAAGATATCCTAAATTAATTAAGATAAGTACCATGTGAAATTTTTAAAGACACACTTGAATATCTGGTAACACTTGTGTAACTACTCATCGTTGAGGATATTTACTCTTAAAAATAGGTAGTTATTTGATTGAAGAATATGTTTTTGTTATGAAAAGGTTTATCAAAGAGTGGAACATCTTCTAAGGGAGAGGCTATTAACTTGATTCAAGCACTGCAAAATAATTTTGGTAACTATAACAGTCTATCATATACAGTGCTTAATAAACTCATTGATTAGTTTGATTAGGTAGGCTACATATGATTATCTTTATTTAAATGGGAAAAACCAATTTTTACCCCATAAATCCCTGTCCCATAGTCCGATCATGCTGGTTTGCGAACTTGTTTGAATAAACGGAGGTCTACACGTTTTTACCAAAGTTGATAAAAAATAATTGGATCATTTTTGCTCAAAAACACATATGAGTTTGAACAGAGGGTGTTTTTGGCCTCTAGGGAACTCAAAACGAAAAAGTAAATCAGTCCCGGGTCTAGGTCTTACCATGAGACCTACGGTAATATCTTTTTCCCTAGCCTACCTATATGGGAAATTCGCTAAAAACCGTTTTTTGTTTATTTTATCCCTTTTGATTATTTTATCTTGTTTATTTATTTAAGTTTAAAGAGGTAAAAAAGTGGTGTAACATCTGTGAATCTTAAAAACCACCTCTACAGACATAAAAATACGCTGTCAAGTGAGTTCTCCATTTTTTTTTTTTACAATTACAAAATTATACCCTAGATTGTAATTTTATTTTTGGCTTTTTGTTTGTTTTTAGCGAATTTCCCATAACCCCTGTTAACTGAATTCGGGTTAACCGAAACCCAGGTTAACCAACATGGTTCTATAAAGTAAGGTTTTTGTAGCTGAAATAAAACACTGAATGATATAGGGCCTAGACATTCTCTTAAATTCATTTTCCTACACAGTGTGGTGATAAGCTTACATTGGCTATTTTTAGCATATGATAAGTTAGGTAACCGAAAAATTTGTTATCCGAAACGGCTCCCCCCCCTTTATTTTGGTTAACCGGGTGGTTTTGTTTGTACTACTTAAACATTAGCATATAACTTAAATAAGTTAGGCCTAATGGTGTTTCAAACACGAAACGTGTTTTAAGTTAGATTAGGTTCAATCCAAGTGTGTAACAAAAATAGATTATTAACATGAAACATCAGGTTAAGTTGTATAGTGTAGTAATACTCAAAGGCTGTGAAACGCTGCACCATCTGATCGTTACTTAGTCGTAGTAGGCTATCTATAAGTGTTGCCGACTTATTTTTAAGCATGCCTACACGTATTACGTGCTTTATAAAAGCACACTGTTTTGTGTTGTTTGGTTAGAATACTGGAATGCAGCAAAGTAAAATGAGTACGGCAAAAGTAAGTAGCCTAAAAGCAGCCATTAGCTAACTTACTTTGTGTGATATAATCAGTACAAGGAAGCCTGTTTATGTCAGGTAAGTTTGTAGGAAAAATGTATTGTAACTTAACTTATGTTGAGTTATTTTCCCATGAAAATCAATAAAAAGCAGAAAATTTGAAATTTGAGAAAGAACCAGCTCAACCTGTTTTTATTAACCCTCCGAGTGTCCATAGTTTAGGCCTTAATGTCCACCTATTTTTGGCGCATTTGCAAGGTTTTATTAAAACGGATCTGAGAAGCTTAAAACAATGTTAATTCTAATGTTCTATATACCATTTTGTTTGGAAAATCATGGGCTTCAATATTATATATAAAACATAAGGAACATTAAAAAAAAAAAAAATTTTAGGTAAAAAAAATATAATTTTGAAAATTTTCAAAAAAAAAATAAGTTCGCGCTCAATGAAATTGTATAAATTATAGGCCTATAAATATTTGAAAATAGCCACTTTGTTCTAAATTTTATGAGGATTACAAATATATAATAATATAAGGAAGTAGATTTGCAAATAAATAAGTTATGGGCAAAAAACTGATTTCAGTATATAGCGTTTAGCTAAGAATGCATAGCCTACCATAGCTAGGAATCTGGCTGATAATTTACATCAATATCACTACCTACTTCTTCAGGATCATCAACCAGCACTTCAAAACCACTTAAATCTTCTTATAATGCACCACGTATATCACTACTTTTGATTTTTAACACTAAAAAAATGATAAACGTAATAAAACACATCAGTCATCGGTCCGGGGGAACGTAGCTGTTTACAAATACACGCACGTCAGCTGTCTGCTACAATATTTTCGGAACTAAAATGAATAGCGCTTAGAGACAGACCTCTGGAGAAAGCTTAGAATATTACGGAAAGAACGATACCTAACTCAATCCAGTTCAATCCGATTCAGTCAGTCATAGAGCCTTCGCCGTAAACGATGTTTGTGCGTCTTAAACTCGACGCGTGACCCTACACAAAGTGTGTTGTGCGTCTATTTTTTGACGAGTGACCCTCGGAGGGTTAAAATTTAGTAACTTACGCCTAGCCTATCTTATGGTCGTTGTAATTGAAAATAAAATAGTGTACAACCACCAATTGCTGTAAAAATTAGGTTCAAAAGCCATTGCAGCGTTTCTGATTTTATCCCCTATAAAATTTCATAGTTATTACTACCACCGCTTACCTATGTTTAAGGTTGTTGACAAGCTAATTGGAGAAAGTAACTTAGGTTAGGCCTATGGGTTAGATTGCTGATTACGATTATTTCATTCCAATCTTGTGTTTAGGCGATGGGCCAAGGCAATGTTCTAAAGTCTATTGTCTATTGTCATGTTGGCAGGTCTACATAGGCCTACATTCATGTTCGAACGGCTTAGGATGTCTAACATGTATTAGAGTTTACATAGCCTAGGCCTACTTAACATGACTAAAGGGAGTAGGCCTATGTGCTAAAATGTAACTTATCCTAAGATACACACTCTGATTACAATACAATCAATAAACATGAGTAGTTTACCTATTTATTTCCGGCACAATTAATGAGGCCTAGTGTGAAATATTACAAGATTCTATAATTTCACAGGTATAAAACAGCATAATAAATGGTTACCAAAACAAAAATGATAGTTAGTTATACCACACAGAGCAACAGCAGCGCATCAACGAGATTTTAAAAATGAAATTAGATAAATAACTTATTTGGTCTGCAAATGTGAATAACAAAACATGGACAATAAAAGTTGAAATGGTTGAACGTTGAACCGGTGAACGAACAGTCACATTTCACATTATTAAACAACGATTCTGGTTGGCTGAATTTTAAGTTTTCAAAAAAAAGTGTTGTCTAGGTTTGAATAACACCATAGATAAAACATTATGAAAACACTGCCTCTGATTGGTGTAAAACAGTCTAGGAGGGAATTTTTTTTACTGTCGTGTGCTGGATTAAAAGCCATGAAGCTGAAGACATAGATAAAACATGGATAATACTATGTTGAAACATTTTATTTGAATTAACAAAATTGTTGGGATATGGAAAATCTTGGCTGTGTAAACGGATAAACCAATTAGAAATTTTATTATCATACAACCAAGCTTAAGAATGCAAGAGTGAGTTACAGCATAGACTAACCAACATATGTTTTATCTATGGTTACAGTAAATTATTAAGTTTGTTTGTTAAATAGCTGGGCTGCATGTTAGTTTATGTTAGTTCTCATTCGGTTTTGGTTTTAAACGCATGTTGGAAGAATGGTGGAAGGAACAAATACAATAAAAACAATAACAATCAAATCTCAACAAATACATACTAATTTGACAGTCAGGTGATCTTTTGTTTGCAATCTGAGTGACGTCAGACATGACGGGAATAGCGAATAGCCAACAAGGCCCCACTAGAAAAACGAATACCTAGTTCACCTATGTATTTTCCTTGGGAACGCGCCAAGGCGCCACCACGTCAACTAGCCACCACATCAACCCGCCATCAAAAAGAAGAAGAAGTTTGAGGTGGCGGGTTGACGTGGTGGCTCGTTGTTGGGGTGGCACGTTGACTCTAGCGTGCACGACAACCCGCCACCTCGGAAAATTGTGTGGTAGCGGGTTGTCGTGGTGGCACGTTGTCCTGGTGGTGCTTAGACGTGTTCATACACGTCAACCAGCCACCTCTTTAGTGTGGTGGCGGGTTGACGTGGTGGCTGGTTGACGTCTACGTGTGAGGTGGTGGGTTGACGACACCGAACATTGAGCGTACACGACAACCCACCACCTCATAAAATAGTGATGGCGGGTTGACGCGGTGGCACGTTGTCGCTTACATGCGAGGTGGCGGGTTGACGAGAGTTAACATGGGGTGTTCAATGAAATATTTCCATGTGTAATTGTGATTAATTTATCCAGTGATAATATCTGGAGGAAGCACTGGTTTAAAATGTTCAAATACTTCAACAAGTTGTTTTAGTTGGTTTGTAAGTTATGTACTGTTACAATGGTGTGACATTATTAAACGTCAAAACATGGTTTTATGAGATTCATTATAAATCCTGACATAAAACTTTCCATAAACACAAAAGGTCATATAGTCCGTATATCTGACGGGGTGAATAAAATAGCCGTTAATTCGCAAGTCGTTCAATAATATTTAAAAGATAAATGGATTGAAAAGGTGACACCTGCAGCATTTCCCGTGTTCGGCCAGAAGAACAGGACTAACAACTGTCATGAAACACTTAATTAGTCCAGTCAAGGAATGAGGTGTAGAGTGCGTGAGCAGGTAACTAAGCGATTCCTTCAGAAACTTGTTCAGGGGGCTTAGGGTGTTAACATACCAAAAGTCCTGACTCCTAGGTGGTGAGCCAGGGGGTGGAGGGGGGAAAAAGGTATGCATTATGGTTTTTTTTTATTATATCTCGAAAACTATCAACTTTTTGTATACTATAGTAATTTATAAAATTGAAGAAGATTAAATTTTCTACAAGAAAAGTATATACTGTAATGTGTTTATTTTGGTTCAACAGATTACGAGTTATAACTTATTTAATTGATATCTTATTAAAATCTTCTTCCATAAGAAATACATGTAAATGAGTATGCGAAATGGGGCGAATCCTATCCGCCTAAATGAAATATAAATGATATTCTGGAAATCTTGACAAAATTTCCAGTAATTTGACACTTTAATAATTAAAATGATCCAAAATTAAGGCGAGGGCGAGGTAACAAAATTTCGAGTTTTGGTGTTTTTTTATTGGAAATATAAAAAAAATCCTTAAATCATCCCATAATTAAACGCTCACCCTCGCTTTAATTTTTGACAAAATTTCATGATTAAAGTGTCAAATTACTGGAAATTTTGTCAATATTTCCAGAATATCAGTTATATTTCCTTTGGGCGGATAGGATTCGCCTCATTTCGCATACTCATTTACATGTATTTCTTATGGAAGGAGTATTTTAATAAGATATCAATTAAATAAGTTATAACTCGTAATCTGTTGAACCAAAATAAAAACATTATATACTTTTCTTGTAGAAAATTTAATCTTCTTCAATTTTATAATTTACTATAGTATACAAAAAGTTGATAGTTTTCGAGATATAATCAAAAAACCCAAAATGCGTACCTTTTTCCCCCCTTTTTCCCCCCTCCACCCACTGGCTCACCACCTAGGAGTCAGGACTTTTGGTATGTTAACACCCTAAGCCCCCTGAACAAGTTTCTGAAGGAATCGCTTAGTTACCTGCTCACGCACTCTACACCTACTTTTGGATCATTCATTGACTGGACTAAATATGAACATTAATCGTAACATATAAACATTTTGCTGGGCCCGCTTGTGAGGTACAATTCTTCTTTCATTTCTCTTAGTCAGCTGGTGTCTTTGTTGATACGTGTTTTTTTTTCATTTTGGCGAAATAAAAAAAGGCGTAATGACTAACTAAATGATCGAAGCATAACCAATTTATAATACATTTTAAAACTAGGGCGTAAAGTGACTAATTTCAACATGAGCTTAAGTTGCAATAGATATAATAGGTACAATCGATCGATTTAATCTAAAGAAAGCATCGTGTTAATTTCAGATCATATCAACTGTATTTTAGATTATTCAAATTTATTTTACAAAATATCAAATGAAGTTGAGAATTGCAAGATGTATGTGAGAAGGCATCTTTATTAATTTAAGATAAGTGAATTATACGTATTTTAGCATTCGAGAAATTGTGGTTCGATAATGAGGAAATAAAAATTCAGCTTAGTTAGTTTTGTGGTTTAAATCACAAAAGTTAATAATAACATTGACCATTCTTACATGATAATAACCATTGTACTGTAACTTCCACAGTCATGGGGGTTGTTTTGTACCATTTTGTTCAAAGTTAAAAGAGCCATAACTTCAGCACCTTGCCAGGGGTTGACCCCGACGTGATGTCAAACGGAGAAAAATCAGTAGACAGAATTTTCAAGTCAAGATTACCCCCCTTTCGGGCTCTCAGATCCAGAATTATTGTGGTTTGCACAAATTGAAACCCAGTTTTCTGTAGCGGGGATCATATGGTCGACGAAACTAAGTTCTTTCACGTCGGGGTCACCAAAATGAAGTTGTAAACTCACAAATTCAAGATGATAATAAAAAATACGTGTATTTAGTAGAAAGATAAAGTGAACAATAATTGAATGAATAGTAAAAAAATCATATCATATGTTAAATAAAAATTAATGTACAGGTATAGTGTTAGCAAAACGGGAGTGCCGATAGAGACCTGTGGGGGTGCGTGCGTTTGAAGGGACTTGACCTGGTCTCCATCGTAAATAATCCGTAAGTAGTCAGAAGTCACTACGGTGGAAACTGTGCAACGGAACCAGACTTACGATTTTTTTAAACTTGATCGACGAAGCAACAATCATCAGTGGTAAGTTTAAAGGTGAAATAGTCTAATCCACGAATACTGGAAAAATACCGGTATTTATCATAAACATAAACAAATTACGTTTTTGGCCAGAAATTAAACAAAACCCCTATACTAATGCATTAACTAAGATATGGTTTTGTTTAATTTTGGGATTAAAACATTATTTGTTTATGTTTATAATCCATACCGGGTCTTTTCTACTATTCGTGGTCTAATCACAGAATACCGATCATTTCACCCGATCATTTTACCTTTTGAATTCAAGTGAATACACTTTTCTTTGCGTCTTGCTTTCGCAATCACCATTATATGGCACATGGGCAATCCCTGACTATCACCGGTTTAAATTTATAAAATGCACGCTTTTCACATGTTGCGTGCGCACGTGGTGGTAGGTAAGCATAAAAACTTATATATATATATTTATACGCCTAACGAAAAAAAAAATGGGTTATTCTATTTTTGTTTTTGGTATACATTTAAATGTCATATTATTTTTGTTTTTAATTCAATTGTCAAGAAAATAAAAGTGTTTACATATGAAAAGGAGCATTATATAACTACTTTTTTATTTTGGTTTTAATCGAAAGGAATATTGTTTAACATTTTAATATATCTTGAAAATTACTTATTTTTTTTAAATACTGTATTTATTAAAAATTACATACACACTTTGATTGGTTTCCAGCCTGGACGATCTTTTTAAATAGTTTTAGCGAATTTCCCTATAGGGAAGTAGTTATTACCGTAGGTGGCACGGTAAGACCTAGACCCGGGACCGATTTACTTTTTCATTTTGATGTCCCCAGAGGCCAAAAACACCATTCGTTCAAATTTATATATATATATATATATATATATATATATATACTTATATATATACATATACGTCCGTGAACGCGATAACTTGAGTAATTTTTGTCCGATTTTGATGAAATTTGGTAAAGGTGTAAAGCGGGATAAACTTGAATGAGTTCGCGAACCAGCACGATCGGACCATGGGAACGGGGCTTTACGGGGGGTTTTATGGGGTAAAAATTGTTTTTTCTCACTTTTGACCCTCAAAACACAAAATTTCCCGATTTCTCTGTAAACCTTTTTAAAGAGCTTAAAAAAACAAATAATTTAGTATATAAAAGTATTTTTGTTCGATTATTAGTAACGGAGAAAATTAAAAAAATTGTAAATTTAAAATTCTCGTGTTATTCTTATGGAGAATATTGTCAAATGTTGCAGTTTTCTTGTTTATGGATATATTTTGATCAAACTTGGCAAATTTATTTATTTTGTACTAAGCTATCAATATTTTACTCAAAAACACACTTTATTAGTTTCCTTGTAGCAGCAAACCTAGGTACTCGTTAAACATAATGTTATTAAAATATATTTAACTGAAAATCAATTCAGACAAATGGAAATTCACTTAGTCGGCAGGTTTGCTGCGGCGGGGGTATTTATGATCTCTTATATATCATGTATTAATATAAGAGATCATAAAAATGTATACTGTTTTTTGTGAACACTACTCCTCCCTTATTTGTAGACAAATTTCAACGTTTAAGGTGTTAAAAGATTCGGCTCAATTCGTAGTTTTGAATTAAGGTTTTATACTTTTATAATTTAAAAGTTCCTACCCTTAAGGGCGTAAGACCCTATCAAATGTCTGGTTTTCACCATGTTAATAATTGTTTCCAGAAATGCTATTAAAGAGTTACATTAACTTTCTCTAAATTAACTGAATCCAAGTACAATATATTTAATGCTACAGAATATAAATCTAACCGATTTACGACAAGAGTGCATGGTGGCGGGTTGTCGAGGTGGCACGTTGTCGCCTATGAGCGAGGTGGCACGTTGACGGCACCAAACACGGAGCGTACACGTCAACCCACCACCTCGTAAAAGAGTGGTGGCGGGTTGACGGGGTGGCACGTTGTCGCCTACGTGCGAGGTGGCGGGTTGCCGACATCGAACATGGAGCTTCACGACAACCCGCCACCTCTGATAAAAACTGGTGTTGGTGGGTTGTCGTGGTGGCATGTTGTCGTGGTGGCTTATTGACTTGAGTGTGTACGACAACCCGCCACCTTGGAAAATTGTGTGGTGGTGGGTTGTCGTGGTGGCCTGTTGTCGAGGTGGCGGGTTGACCTGTACGTACACGTCAACCCGCCACCTCGGTTTTTTTGTGGTGGCGGGTTGACGCCTCTGACCAAAACACCGAGGTGGCGGTTTGACGTGGTGGCGCATTGACAGCGACCCTTTTCCTTCCACCGTGGTTTTAAACATTACAATATTATTTAGGTTATAACTAAAATTACATTAAGGCATAGATGACACATACTCCGGTGTAACTTTAATCATAGGGTTTAAACTTTAAACATTAATCCCTTGTGTTAAATATTACGAACCACACAAGGGATTAGTTCGTAATATTTTATGGGAATTTGAATCTTTTTTTGTAACTTAATTGAATGTTTACAATGATCAGAATTGGGATAGTGAGCTATTGGTCTGTACCACGGCCACCTTACCAGGCCGCGGCCTGGGGCCCATTTCATAATAAACTACAAGTTACAACTTGTAACTTGTAATATTTGCATTGGACCATCAGCTGATTTACTAATAATATTAGTTTGTAGTTGATTATGAAATGGGCCCCTGGTAGAATTGGCCGTGGGGTGTCATAGCTTATAATGTCATAGCTTATAATCGTGAATTTGTTCCATAGCTTATAATGTTGAAAATGTGGCATAGCTTATAATCAGTTATAAGCTATGCCACACTTTCACGAAAAATTATAAGCTATGCCACAATTTCTCTAAAACGTTATAAGGTATGAAACATTTACAGTTTCACAACTTATAATGGTCAAATAGTGGCACAGCTTATAATTCCAAATCTGTTCTATAGCTTATAATCCTGATTTTGAGTCATACCTTATAATTCTGATTTCGGGGCATAGCTTATAATTGAGGAGAATGTTGCATTGTGGGAATGGCATCAGCTGCTCGATTCAGTCAGGTCTACCATATATACGATATTTTATGGTAGGATACGATAATTATTGTAATTGACCGTACTGTACTGACAACTGCGATATGGTATTTTATAACCTAAACATTTATTTATTTAAATGTTTGTTATACACGATTTTTATACGAGAAATGGCAACAATTACATGCTATATGACAATGAAAATGCAAGAAATATTTATAGTGAGAAGTTAAAAGATATAAAAATGAAGTGAAGTGAAGGATAACGGCATTGCAAATTAATGAATCTTGTCACTTGTCAATGGTCCGGCTGGTGTTGACAGAAGATAAAGGAAAAGGAGAGGAACAATAATTATTATTAAATTTTAAGCATCAAAAAATTCCAAAACTATTGTGGTGTTGAAATCCAGTAAGTTGTGTTTTAATCCAATCCTGTTCCTAGGCCTTGTTATTCAAAGTAACAAAATGCAGTAAGTAGGCTATTATTTGCTTGAGTGTTATTAGGTTAAGTTAGTAGGTACAGTTGTCTAGCCTACGCTTAAGTTAGCTGTGGCTTAAGTTAGCTGTGACTTAAGTTACAGATTTCCTGTGACAGGCATAAGCAATTAACTTAATAAAAATATCAGTGAATGTATTCAACGGCTGCACTAAAGTTTACGTCCTACACTCATTCGAATGAATATATCGAATGAGTATCAAGTGTTCGAGTAGGCCTATAATCGATATAAGTAGGCCATCAAGTTTGGTTATTAATGAAATAGCCTAATTGAAATATCGAATAATCTAACTGATATTTTTCATTAGAATGAGTGTAGGACGTAAACTAAAGTGCAGCCTATTCAACTAAGTAATGACTTAGGCCTACATTCTTAAACAAGGTGTAGGTGTATTAACTTAAGATAGGAATTGTCTGTTGAAGCAGCGTGCTTAAAAATATAGGCTAACTAACTTAAGTTACTGTTAGGTTAGGCCTAACTTAGTAGCCTAAGTATATAAAAAATGGTTAGCCTAGGCCTATGGATGCTTTAATTTACTGATAGTAAGCATAGGCTGTGTTCGAAATGGGTACACTTCCATATCTGTTGGCACAAACAACCGAATGAGTAATAATGATACCAAACGATGTATCGAATAATCGATACCGTATATCGATCCATATTTTCGTTCGATTGTTTGTGCCAACAGATAACTTATGGAAGTGTAACCTTAGAAATGGTAAGCGTGATAATACTGAGCCAAGAGATTTAACTTGGGTAGGCCTACAGTTTCTTAACTGGGTTACGCTAACTTAAGTTAATATTGTTTATTGAACTATCGAATTAAAAATATTGACTAATAATTGATATTTTAAAATATATCTGAGTTTATTATAAAATTAAACTATCATAACCTAACCTAACCAACCAAACTATTTGGATGGTGAAAAAATTGCATGTAGGTTTACTAATTGAATCGATAGTTTCAATAAAATTAGCGTAGCCCAGTTAAGAAACTGTACCCTTTAACTTATTCTACCATTAATACTGTTAATACTATTCAATGAAATGGCGACCATACATATTAGGTAGGAAGCCAAGTATGAATGGAAATTTAGTAGGCTATAAAATAACTTACAATAATCAACGTCACAAAACTTAAGTTAGGTTAATTTCACACAGTAAACAAGGCAGCAAACCATGTAGTTAACTTATGGCAAAAAAACATGTACCTAAGAAAAATGTTCTTGAAAAATTGAAATTGTGACATACCTGAGAACATATTAGCCCACCATACTTACAATTGATTGTAATTGGCAAAGGCAAATCCTTGTATTATGTTTGTTTCATAACCTAAAATCAAATGAAAATTTGGTTTGAAGGTGTAAGGCGGGATATATCTGAATGAGTTCGCGAACTAGCATGATCGGACCATGGGACCGGGTTTTAATGAGTTTTATGCAGAGAAGGGGCCTAGGCCAAAAAATGGGGCTTTCTAATTTTTTACCCTTAAAACACAAAATTTATCAATTATTCTCTAGACCTTTCTAAAGAAATTTAAAAAAAATAATATGTCATCTATGTATTGTGTTGTGTATAACTTAGCAGAGTCGTGGATTAGTTGTCCGCTTGACTGTGTGTGTGTGTGTAAGTGTTCGCATAAAAAACTCAAGCTAACCGTTGCACCTATAGTGTTAAAAAATTGCACAAATCATAATTATGACACCAATGGAAAGACACCATAAAATAAGACGATTCCGTTCAGTAGTAATTATAAAACCCAAAAAATACATTTTTAAATTTGTCGCATAAGAATAATATTCTTCTACTTTTTATTTGTTTATGTTTTGCGACCAACAAAAAGCTTAATTTATATTTTACTCTATATAAATATATTTTACTCTATATACATAGGCTATATTTATTTTTATAAATCAAACTTGATAGCTTTATTTTATACTAAGCTATTAATGTTTTAATAAAAAACACACTTTATTAGTTCCACCTGGGTAATGACACTTGGGTCCGAGAGAACCAGTGGCCTTCGAGTTTTTAAGTTTTTATTTACCAATCCAAATATAAGTGAAAAGAAAATATGCCCTACCTTGAGTCATTGTTTCTATATTCTGTTTTTACTTTTAACAAGAAGAAGGCCTGAATAATGTACACTGCCTATTTTTGTTCCAGGTAAATTTTCTTGTAAAGCTTGGAGCATTACAAATGTTTGGTGTTAATGTATGAGAGTACTTCACATGTAAACAATATTGATGAATTGTCTGCTTATTTGGGGCCAAATAAGAAGGAGAGAAATTTTCTTGGAAAAGAATCGAAAGCAATAAAGATAAGTAAGTTTGGCTAAGCTATCAATATGACTAAGAAGCATTTTCAGTCCTTGTTTAACATTAACTTATGATGTGCTGTGGCGGTTAAGTTTTTATATTTGGAAAAAAAGACACTTTAATCAACTTACAGCACTGTTCAAGTTTCAGAGTTACCTATGGTGACAGAATAATACAAGGCATGTTATTTAAGTAAGTACTGTTTTTAAATTTCTCCGTTTCAGTGCTGCGATTGGCATTTTGGACATTTGTGCTGTGTATGTGCATGTATTGGCAATCCTGCGCTGGAAATTTGGCAAAAATCGGCTGTGTTTACATCCGGTTTAGAGCATTCAAAACGGTGCCGCCAATTGAGACTGCCGTCGCCTGTGAAGTTTGCGCTGTACCGGTAATTAGATTTTTAAGTGCTAAAGGTGTGAAAGCCATTTAAATTCATTTGACAGATTAGTGAAGTGTATGGGGAGAAAATTATGAGTGGCGGAATGGTACCTACGCAGGTGGGTAAGGGCATTTAAAGATGGCCGCACCAACGTTCATGAGGAGCAACGCACAGGGTGGCCATCTGTCAAATTGTCATGGTGATTTCCAGGATGTGAATCCGTTATCTTCGGAACCGGAGACTTACGCTGTATAACTACACCAGTCTAAATATGTGGAAAGACCAAGTTATTTGTTTATAGTTTATTGCCCCCACACAACTGGTAACAATAAAGTAGTTTCACATCTTTTTGTGGTAAAAAAATTTTAATACCAGCACAGAATTAAATTAGTTATTTTTCCCCAACACCCATTAAACCTTAGATACATCGATTGCTCATACGTATGAGCTTGAGCAAAAACAATCATACTATAGTCCAGGAGCTGAGGGGGGTTGAGCATGCATGAAAGTAGTACGCAATGTTATTGCTGATTATTGTAATATGGACTGTGGTGATCAAAATTACGTATGTCGCCTATTTCAAAAGTGGTCGATAAGGTGGTGGGGAGGGGGCAAACATGGCGGTTTGCGCTATGCGTTAAAACGCTGATAGTTCAAAAACGGTAAAAGATAGAACATCGGTTAAAACGTCGTTGTAATCCTAAAAATGTGGACAACAATAATGGTCATTGGGTCCGAGGTCGTATCTCTATAAATAAACAAGTTATTGTATAAAATATGTAAAAATGGACTTTTCGTGTAGATTTTTTACCGAAAGTAGAATTAATTTGTGAGTGTCGCAAAGAAGTAATATCAAATATCTTTGCTGATAGTTGTAATATGGACTGTGGTGATACAAAATACGCATGTCTCCTACTTTTCAGGTGGTCGAGAACTTGGGGGGAGGGGGGAAAAGATGGCGGAACGCGCTATACATCGAAATGACTGTAGCTCGAGAACGGTACGAGATAGGACATCGGTTAAAACGTAGTTTTAATCCAAAAAATATTACCAATAGAAAAGGTCATTGGGTAAAAAGTCGTATCTTTAATAATTATTTTTTTTCTTTTGTTTGGGTGAAGTGGTAGAACATTATGGCTATGGTAGATGTGTAATACTATAGTCATAGACAATAGAGTAAATATAGACTGTCAAAGAAAGGTTTTGCGATCTGCCGCTAGAGCGTTTTTGCTGTTCAATATCAGTTATCAGTATTCGACTCAGTGTCGTCGTCGACTACTCGCCAGCTGTTACCAGCACTACCACTCTTGCAAACGAAATGATTACTATTCGCTATTGTCGTCTTCTGCAATCGCGTCAAAATCATGAACATCTTCCGCGGCTGTGTAGACATCATCATTGAATGCCGTGGTCTCGAAACGTCATCGTCATAAACAATTGCGGCAAAATTGTGAACATCTTCAGCGGCCGTATATACAATCGGCTTGCGCGATCGCAGAAAAGGCGTGATCATTTTTCCTGTGGTCCGTGGTCACGAAAACGTCGTCTAGCACAGTCGCGGTTTAAGAACATCTCCTGCGGTCGTGTAGACACATCATCCATCGTCTTGTGCCGTCACGGAAACGTGATCGTTGTCTAGCGCGATCGAGGTAAAATCATGAAATTTACCGACTTTGATATCAAAATAAAGACTAAATCCCAACTTTTCAAGACCATTTTGAAATTCAATACTATTACCTGAATTTCCCGTTTTCCCTGACTACTAGACATCCTGGTTAAATTTGATTTTGACCTTGCAAATATAAAACAAAACCTTCCAATAGACCACTTCCTAAAATTATGGATTAATAAAGAAAAACTTTGAATCATTGTAATGAAACTACAAAAGTATAACAAATATATGTTTAAAAAAAAATACAATAAAAGATGGCATTTAAATTAATTTATTGCTTAATATTAAATAAGTCAGTAAACTCCAATTCCGGGGGATTCCTCCAAAGTTGGCAACACTACTCCCAACTACCAAGTTGTTATGGAAACGGTCGCTAGCACTTGATGCTGCAGCGGCATGCGCCGTAACTACACATTACCCCTGGCGGTCGGTGCCGGAATATACGCTAACCGCAGCACAGCTGGCCACTCTACTCCTGCCCAGTATGGTCAGACCAACTAGCATATGATTTTATGAAGCCGTACTTGGGCTACCGCTGTATGGTTTCATCATGACATGTATTTCAATCATTCACTGGGTTATAATTTGTATGTATTTGAATGGATACTTTTTATACTTAATTGATAAAAGACTATGAAAACCGTTTAGTGCTCTATGGTGTTCTATAGTGCTATGGTGGACACAAGAGCGTAATCTGATTTGGTTCTACATTACTTTACTTTACTTTAATTTTAATAGTAGCCTGTTGTTAGCAGGTTTGTGCTGTGCTGGGCAAGTGTGTGCAATATCCATGGAAAAATTATGTTGAATCCTCTCACCTTGTGCAAGGATCCTTTAAGTAAATCTCAATTTCTCTTGCAGCAAAGTCCAGGACAAATTAACCACCAAGCTAACAAGACACCCCTTTCTCTATTTAGTTGTGATAACAATTTTGAGTTATTGTTTATTTGTTTCAGGATATCATGACAGAAGAATGCAGAAGGGTTGCTCAGCTATTAACTTCGCCTTATAATCTTTATTTGTATTTCAATTGTGTTGTAAGAAGTATTTTTTAAACAGTAAAACTTTCTCCAATTTATAGACTACCTATTATGATTCATTGTTGTGTTTTATTAAGGTCCCTACCCTTATCTAAAAAATATTTTATAAACCAAAATGTTTAATGCTGTTCGCCTATTATTCTTGATAAAACATTAAAATACACTCCATTATTGAGCCTAATCATATTGATTTTCTACTTTTAAAAAAGTAAGTAACACAACCAAGACCAGTCCTTAAATAAAAGTACTTCATAATTATCCCAGTAATATGGATTTCCAAATTCCTCCCTAGGAGTTAATCTGCATCCGGACAACCAAATTTTTAAGATTATTATATTTAAAGAATAGGCTTGCTAATACAAATATTATGTTCATTTATAACTTTTTTCTCATTATCTATACATAAAATTGATTAAAATATGTGAATGCGACTATTATTACTGGTGGGAAGGGGGCGCCACAACCATGTTTGCTCCGGGCGCTGCCAACCCTAGGGATAGCCCTGATATTTACCTTAGGCCCCATTTTTGCTCAAGTTTGGGTTGCAACTAAGGCTTGGTGTCAACACCTAATCCACTCTGATCAGTAGTGGTGCCGAGAGCCCGAGCCAGCATAGTGGCAGTGCAGTGGCAATACAATGAGTACCCCTTGGGCGCTCGTCAATGTCAACATCCCTACAGCATACTCCCGTTTAACCAATTTTCGTTACCAATTTTGTAACGAACTTTTTGCGCAATTCTGAAAAATAGTTTAAATTTCCTGACAACGATTTCTTCTTATGAACTTCAGAATCACAATGCTTTGTTTTTATTTTTAGATAACCTAGGTATACAAAAGGTTTACTCTCGGCCTCAAACGTGCGCCCTCTAGGACCTTGCGCCCATAGGCCCGGGCCTATTGGGAAATCCGGCCCTGTTGGTGTGTCGCCCAAAACAAGTAACAAGCAAAATTTAAATTTCTCTCTTTTGTACCGAATGTGATGCAATATAAACAGCAAATTAGAAACGCAAATCCAGTCAGCTGATTAGACATAGGTGACTTACCCAAGGGCCCTACGACGTGGTGGGGAAAGCTTCTAGCCAAGGGTCTGTCTCAGTGACCGGTGTGTCTCCAACCTTCCTATGCGTGGGGTGAGTTGTTAAGTGGAGTCGTGCAAATCAACTCGTAGTTTGCAGTGTTAGTTGGCAAAAATTTAATTTTCAACAAACCCTAAAGCCTATATCCCGCAGGGATATAATTGCCACGTGTTTGGAATTAAATTAAGTTAGGAAAAACTCGTTTCATCCTCACCAACTTATACATACCGCTCCCGAAATTTCACGTCTTGGTTCAACCAAAATTCAATTTGTCCGCATTTTGGAAAAAAACTCATCCGTATTCTCTCTGATTCCTTTTTTTTTGTATTTTTAAAGTCTCGAAATTCACGACCATGACGTGTCCCTAGGGTACATTTTTCAACTTTCACGCTGTTTTTAGACTAATTATTCGTGCCGAAATGTATAAAGCCATATTTTTATGTCATCAATGGTTATTAAACTTACAAAAAAGGAGCATATTATAATTTTATTGTCATTGCAAACTGACTACCATGACAAAATCAGCCTGTCCCTCGATTTGGCGTCACGACCATTTGGGAAAAAATTTTGAACTTTGGAGCACGACAGTGGCAAGCCTGGCGTCGATGGAGTCAGTTGGTTTTAGAGAGTAGTTCGGGGTGTACGTCAGGATTGTAGTGCCGGTCGTTTCGAGTTGAAAGGAGGAATTACAAGGTTGATAAAGGAAAGATTGTGTTTTTTGTAATTTTGGTGTGTCCATGACCGTACGTAGTCATTCGATGAAGTAGACATGGTGTTAATTTTTGTTTATAAGACATTTCAATTGCTAGATTAACTTAGAAGTCCACTTTGTATCCTCGAACATGAGGTGCAGGGCTACCGCCAGAACATAGCCAACACGTAATTTCACGACCAAAGTTTCACGACCATCGCGGGTTTTTTCACGACCAATCCAGCCTTATGGATTATACTGTGTTTGGTCGTGACAATAACTTTAATATAATTGTAAATTGAACCGTTTAGTTCAATTGAAACACATTTTTTTATTATAACTAACAGTATAATTGAAGGATTGTTTAGAAAGATTTAGATTATTTTAGACAATTCACGACCGTACCGCTTGTCCCTGACCATCACGTTTATGATTTCTATCATAAAAATTTCAAAAATTAAAATATCGTCATATTTCAATGTTTTAGACACAAAAGGAGCACACCTCTATACAAACATAACGATTTTTCGGGTCTCAGGTAAGTTTTTTTGGAGTTATACAAACTTATAAAGATTTTATTTATTTTTTAGTTTTTTATTTTTTTCTAGAAAGACCAAATATACCAAAAGCTCAGTGACCTTTTTATTTTATAATGGTTATAAAAGTAAATTAGTTTATAGCAAAACGTAGTTATAAAAATAATATTAACTATTTTTAATATTCATTTAAACGTCTGTTATGGTCGTGACAGGATTTTGTGTTTTTCCACTAAAGATGCTCTTTAAAAAAAAAAAAAACCAAAGATATTTCGTTACCATGAACATTTAATGAAAATTCAAATGTTAATGAAATAAAAAAATAAAAGTTTTGAAAAAAGGGGAAAAAAGTTTGCAAAGTGCTTTTCCTAAAAACGTACGTTTTTAAATTTTCACTCAATTGCCAATGGTGAAATTAATTGGAAAATTTAATACACTTGGAAGGGCTGCAGGTTCGATTATGGCTTGCGATTGTAGTTAGTGGGAGTGTATTCCAATATAGACGTATCCGCCATAACACTCTTTAGCTATAAATAATAAATAATCTTTCATACCATTGCTTTGAGTTACGTACAGTTATACTGTGTAACAAATTGGACAACGAGATCTACACTTCAATTTTATAGTCTTTCAGGGTGGCTAGTGACCTGGAAATGTCAGGGAATATTAAATATCTGGAAAAGTCAGGGAAAATTGTAAATTTTTTAAAATAATTGTTAGTAAAGGTCGATCTGGTGAGAGTACGTATGCCGTGTCGGGGAAAACTAAAAAATATGTTTGTACAAATACATTTTGTGTTTTTGTACAAATTAAATTTTGTTATAAACTGTGTATCATCTTATCAAACTCTGTTTAATTTTATTAAAGCAAGCTGCAAAGTTTGAATATAAGCTACAAGCCTGTATCTATAGATTTTATGTATTTTTTTCATGTCAACAAACATAAGATATTCTTCAGATAAAGATTAGTCCTTTTGAAGATTTAGTTAGTATTAAAATTGTAATTTGAATTTGTCGATCAGGGAAAGTTTAAAAACATCATGGAAAAGTCAGGAAATTTTTCAATGTGATTTCACTAGCCACCCTGTCTTTGGATTTTGTGAGTGTTGGATCGTCTCAAACATTAAAATTTCACACCTTAATGTCACTGTCGCGGCTATATTGTAACCGCGCCAATCACTTAATTCCTCTACCGAGAGGTTCGATATATAGTAGCATAGATAAAAACATACGTTGGTTAGTCTATGATAGTAGTGATAACATTAATGGCAAATATATTAGGGTAAAAGGCCATACATTTCATAACACATCACCTTGTGTCATCGTTATATTGTAATTTATCCTCCACTGAAGTTATTTTTAAATATATGGAATTGTGATTTATTTGCTCATTATCATTAACCTTTGGTATTTCAATCCTAGCATAAATATAGTTCTTTCAAAGAGTCGTAATTATAACCAATAAGAATCCACTACAAAAGATACACCTTGGGTGCAACACTAAGTTTAGTGTGGTAGTGTGCAAGGTAGAGTCAGTGTAGTCTTAAGATTGTTTTCAGCCTTGGAAGAACTAAACACTACCAAGAACGTCCCCTAAGGACTTCTGGGGGTAATTTTATTCCACAGGGCTCACTAAATTTTTATTTAACATCAAGCTTCCACTGCCAACGCTCTGTTGTAATATTTTTCTTCACTTAGTTCTTCCAACCCAGGGGCAACCAATTTGTAAAGAACCAGTCAGTCGAGAGGTATTTGAGAGTATTTACGAGTAAAAATATATTTGAATATTTATTATATTTAAATATATGTTGTTAGAAATCCGTTTTTTCTTTACACTTTTACTTAGTACTGAATTACTTGATCAATACAAATAAAATCTTAAATGAACTTATTACTTATTCCTTAATACATTACACTATGACTATTTTGGAAGTGCCTTCTTGTGTCAAGTTTTGCTAATGACGTAGAGTTCAGTATGGATTTTAGAATTTTAGTACTGTTTATAAATACTTGGATATATCATTTTTGATATTACAGAAATTACATCAATGGACAAAACTATTGTTAAACTTATGTTTCCGATCTTTGGGAAGAATATTTTAATTTTTCTTGCAATAAAAAATCATGCTTGGGTTACTTTTTAACAGAAAAGTTGCTTTAACTTTTGAAACATAATGTTTACAGGAATGGGGGTTGCACTATTTTGTAGTTCTTGTCTGTGACACTGACCGCTACATGACAAGATCGTTTTATTTGGCTAAATGAAGGTGTAAACAGTGAAATAATAAGAAACAAATTGTAAACAAAACATGACCTCTATTATCTACATTGCACCGTACAGAAATAAAACTAAAATTTGGGCTTAAGCTGTTCCATAAGTATGACAAATCTACTAAATATGTTTTGATCATAGATCAAACATTTAGTCCCTTAGAAGATTTGTCATTCTTGTTGAAAAGCTGAAGCCAATTTTATTGCTATTCTATGCCGACTGTAGAGGTTGTGTTTTTTTTACAATAAAGTATGTTTCTTAATCGTTATTTCAGTTATTTAAAACCTAATTTAACCAAATAAAACTATCTAATCATAAAAATAACTGGTCTCCTAGTTATATAACCAAACAGTAAAGCACAAATCATAAAATTACCCTAATATAATAGAAACAAGATTTCGTTTACACTAGCGATCAGTGTCGACGTACATGAAATAGACACGAAAAACAAGCTTCAAAATCAACAATGGGATGAGAAGTCTACTTATGTTGCATAGTCTACGGTTTTATCTATGAAAAAGTATTTTTACACCGGTATTACACAATATTACAATATAAATATTACCTATACAATAGTTGTTATCATGCATAGCATAAATAAGCAACACGAGCAATATCAAACTTATGATAATATATTTCAGCTTACATAATTAAAGTAAAACAGCAGATACAAAAAATCATTCTATTATTCAACAAAAAACCATTTAATATATACATCTATTACATATGTCGTCCAGGAGTAAAAATAACTTGAAATACTTTTGGTTTTGCTACGTTGGCTGCACTTAATGCGACTTCTTATTGCCGAGTAGCGGCTGCTAGTCCATACGATAATTTGAGGACCATTGCACGATAATTTTTTGTCTACTCAGGATCGATCAGCTGTCCCATCCGCTATGACGTAATTCCCGCGCGTTATAAGCTATGCCACGTTTTTAAAATTATAAGCTATGGAACAAACGAGATTTTATAAGCTGCAGCACATTTGAGCTATGCCATTATAAGTTATGCCACATTTTAAGAAAACCGTTATAAGCTATGCCACATTTCTACGATTATAAGCTATGGAACAATTTAAATTATCCATTATAAGCTATGCCACATTTTCAAGATTATAAGCTATGCAACAAATTCGCAATTATAAGCTATGACATTATAAGCTATGCCATCGTACCGAATTGGCGGTTACGGTTCTTTTCACCGATATTTTTTATTGTTCGGACACCTGACGGAACTGTTTGAGGTTAGAAAATAGTGTTATTGTTATTTAAATGGTTGCGTTTGTATTTTGAGTACTGTTTGCAACAATCAACAAGATGGGCAATGATAATTTAATAGAGTATAGGTATATAATTTAAAAATTTTGACTGTAAATATTATAGACGGAAGACTGACTGAAACCAACTGACGGACAATTGACTGAGAAATTGCGGATGCAACTGCGACTGGACTGTTAACAGTGTTAACGGAACTGTGACTGGACTGATGTGTGTGAATCGACCTTAATAACCCATACAGCCAATGAAAACGAAGGGACATACTACAATACAGTTTATAGTGGAATCTAAACCATATTTTTGCTTTGGTATTAACATTGACTATTGATATTGATAGTCAAAGGTATTAAGTAACTGATCAGGTATCTATACTATAACAACCACGGATTATAACTACTGATTGGTATTATTGGCTCTTTATTCACAGTCTTTTTCTTTGGCTGTTTCCAGCTTTGACCATCGCCGTCGTCCTAGTCCAGTCACGGCCGCCTTTCCAGTCCAGTTGCTTGTGTTGTGTTGTGTTGCTTATGTTGTGCGTGCTGCGCGAGCTGCTAGCGTAGCGAGTGGAGTAGTGGAGTGAGCTTCTCTTCTTGTTCTTGTTCTTCTATTTCAGTCAGTGTCAATAGAGTGATTATTTTCATATTTTCTAACCTGTCTGTCATGATAATTTTCGGGATAGGCTATTGATGTTGTTCTTTTGTTGGGACTGTTCTTATGATTCTTGTTTCGGAAATGTTACCTTTACGATTTTAAACCTTAGATTTTTCCTTTTTTCAACTAACTAAAATCTGTAAAGAAATGCCCCCAGTGTTTGATATCAACTACGGAAGTCAGTGCCAGTAATGTAAGATGTAACCAGTTTTGTTTTTAATGTTTTCAAGTTTTCCATCACCAGAATCGTTATGGGCATCTGTTAAAGCATCCTACCGGAACTAGAACTGTTTTTACTATACCTATATTTTTATTTAGATTGTAGTTACCCTTAGAAAAATGGGATTTGATGTCCATAGATTTTCTGGAGATGTAGATGAGGAACTTGTTTGTCCCATATGTTCTGGAGTGCTTGAAGATCCACTTCAGGTAAGTAAATTTTGAACTTGTATGCCTACCTCCTTATTAGGCCTATAGTTAATCAGCCCATTTACTAAATTATTGTTATTGTTGGAGTAACTTAAGACCTTGGCCTGACTAGGATAAGTTTAATTTGTTTGCGGTAGTAGGCCTGGCCCAATAAAAAAGGTTTCGTCTTGTCTGTGAAATATTTTGGGCAAGTAGCCTATATATTGTTCGTAACAATGTGTGGACCTAGGATATGTTATACAAAAGGTTATTGTGATGGTTTTACAATTCACTTGACCTAGATTAGCCTGGTCTAAGTACAATCTTCTGGCGACATAGGATATCGGTTGTGCCACATCTAATAAAAATACCCCCGCCGCAGCAAACCTGCCGACTAAGCGAATTTCCATTTGTCTGAATTGATTTTCAGTTAAATATATTTTAATAACATTAGCATCCTTAGGCAGCACATTAGCACATTAGGTTTAACGAGTACCTAGGTTTGCTGCTACAAGGAAACTAATAAAGTGTGTTTTTGAGTAAAATATTGATAGCTTAGTACAAAATAAATAAATTTGCCAAGTTTGATCAAAATATATTCATAAACAAGCAAACTACAACATTTGACAATATTCTCCATAAGAATAACATAGGAATTTTAAATTTACAATTTTTTTAATTTTCTCCGTTACTAATAATCGAACAAAAATACTTTTATATACTAAATTATTTGTTTTTTTAAGCTCTTTAAAAAGGTCTAAAGAGAAATTGGGAAATTTTGTGTTTTGAGGGTAAAAAGTGAGAAAAACCAATTTTTACCCCATAAAACCCCCCATAAAGCCCCGTTCCCATGGTCCGATCGTGCTGGTTCGCGAACTCATTCAAGTTTATCCCGCTTTACACCTTTAAACCAAATTTCATCAAAATCGGACAAAAATTACTCAAGTTATCGCGTTCACGGACGTATATATATATATAAGTCTATATATATATATACATATATAAAAATTTGAACGAATAGTGTTTTTGGCCTCTGGGGACATCAAAATGAAAAAGTAAATCGGTCCCGGGTCTAGGTCTTACCGTGCCACCTACGGTAATAGCTACTTCCCTATAGGGAAATTCGCTAAAATGAGAATGCTGAAGATGAGGCCTTGTACAGTATTTGGGCCCCTTCCTATGTGAGCAACAGTAGCGACGCTAGTGGAACGCTTGAATCACCAGAATGTTGTAGATTTTGGTGTCCTAAGCTACGTGGACTGGCGCTACAAGCAACAAGCGCATTTTAATATCGCCATTTCCTTCTTTGTTATCTGGACCTAACTTAAGTTATAGGTCTATACATTTTTGTTTGGTTTTCCGGAACCAAATAGTTAAGTTGAATAACTTGGTAAGTTAGCCTAACTGATGTTTAAACACAATATAGGCTAGCCAATCCCACGTTAGACATGTGATATTGGGAAAGTACTTAGGGCCTACCATTTCCATTCCATTCTTCTGCGATCTTTGACCTTTTTTTTCATTAGCTAGTTTTGATGGTCTAGGCTATCTGTCAGATACGTCCCATAATGAAGGATAGGCTACCATTGCATTGAAGAAATTAATTCTTCCTCAGACATGATGAATGCACGTGGTAGAACAAAAGCTACTGAACACAAATAAAACTAACCGTCAATGCCGCTGAGAACGCTCGCGCTGTCTGGCCGAGACTTCTATGTTCGAGCGTTGTTAGCGACACGACCAACTCTTTATGAGCGAAAACAGTGGCAAGATACAAATTGTCAAATGGTTTGAATTTTCAAAATACGCTCGTAATGCATGCTGCCAAAGTAGGCCTATTGATACTATTGCCCATTAAGTAAGGAAGCTCCTATGCTTAGGCCTATAGTTTGGTTTGAAATGTAGTCGCTCCCATCGTTCTGCTCTTTTCGCTCACATAAGTTAACCTTTCAGAGGGCGCATTGGTTTTCAAAACGTATATAAAACGTGTATTTTGGTGCACAAATTAAGTTAATTTTTAAGTTTAAACATCAAAAAAGTGTTTAGTGAACTCTTAATTATAAAATAACTTAATTAGATTAGGTATATAAATATAAAATTAAACTATTCTTATTCTATTAAATGTTGTAACATCAAAGTATATGAAGAAATCTTTTACAAGAAGTTCATTTAAATTTTACCACAATGTAATATAATGTGGTTCTAGATGATAACACTCACAATACCTGATGTTTGAAGTAATTTAACTTAGTGGGTATCTTAATACTAAATGACTCTGTACATACCTACGTCGTTTGTGAATCTCCCTTTCAGCACTGGCTAAGAGTGTTGCAATTCAACATTTGACCTCTTCACTCATCTTGTAAAAACTATATAGGCTATTTACTAAATAATGTCATGCATCGTAAAAAAAATATTATTTAGGCCTACATGCAATAAATCAACCCACACACTAAACTAGAGGTTGCACACGGAAGTTGCCTCCAGGCTGTACAAGAATCGGCAGGGCGCACAAGGAAGCTACTTCCAGCCTCTTACAAAACTAAAAAATATAAAATAGTAGGGGTGAGTTTTGACCTTCACTCGATTCTAGGAATGAGGTGCGTGAGGTACAGTAACACTCACACTGCCGACAACACTCAAAATAATATAATTGCATAAAATAAAACATCCCTGGAGGTTACTTCTGTGATGGGACCTCTGGAAGGCTAAGAAGGGGCCTTAGCGCCACCTATTTGTTTTCACAATAAGCTTAGCAAGGGTTTTTTACTTTGTTAGATTATTGGCAAGGCTATACATTTTTGATACCGGTAACTATTCTGCTCATAATTCTCTAGCATCTTTTGCTCAAAATGTCATTTTAAGTTAGCCTAAGCAATTGTAGGATCTTTAGATGGTTCAGAGAAAGTTTCTTTGATATTTATAAATTATCAGTCAATTATCAAAATGGGACTAGGAAGTTGTAAATTGACTTATTGTAAAGTAACTTAATGTCCCATAAGCTTATAGTTCGTTGTAATCAAAAAATCAAGAAGACTTAACTTAACTTAATTGATAAGTTAGCCTATACTATACATTTAAGATTAGGCTATTTTTCAAGTTGCGATAATTATGAACACAAGTTATTTTCAGGCTCCACTGTGTGAACATGCATTCTGCCGAAGTTGTATTCATGAATGGATATCCAGACAACCAACGTGTCCTGTTGATAGGCAAGCAATCACATCTGCACAGCTTAGACCAGTGCCTCGTATCCTTCGTAATCTTCTTTCTCGGTAAGTTGTAAATAATAACTATAAAAAAGGGGAGTTATGGACATAGTTTTAATTTTTTCCTTTGACATTAGCCTACATTCTAGCTGTATAACATATTTGTAATGTCTAGAGTTAAAGACTCTAATAATTGATGTCATGTTCTCAGGCTGTGTATTAGCTGTGACAACTCTCAGTATGGATGTGAGGCTGTGTTGAAGCTAGACTCACTTCCTGCCCATCTAGAGGAGTGTGAGCACAACCCCAAACGACCGGTGCCTTGTGAACAGGGCTGTGGTCTAATCATACCTATGGATGAATTGAAGGTAGCCTAATCCTCAAACTACCTAACTCTATGGGCCCCATTTTTTAAATGATTGACTGTTGAGTCACTCACTCTCTTATTGTTTCGTATTTTTCAAACGATTGACAGTTGACTTATTCAACCAAAACTACTCTCCACCTATTGAGCTGTTGAGTGGACGGTTGACTGCACTTTGTTCTTTCTCTCTAAAATTGCTCTATTTAAGTCAGCCATGTTGTTATTGCTTTGTTTAGTTGTTAAATTGTGATTAGAGGTTAGGTATTTGTTGTCTTTGTCATTGCACCCAATACTTTATTTAATTGTTTTCTGTAGAATAAATTGCATTTTTATTTACTGTGTCGTTTCTAGACTATCAAATCAAGGGTTTTATCCTTTTTGGGATGTTGCAATACTTTGAAATAGACTATTATTATTTATTAAAGATTGTGGTAAAGGGAAACAATACCATAGTTTGTTTGTTTCAATGCCACAATTCACCTAATAAAGGGATCAAGTGTATTTAAGTTACTGTATGCTTTCAGTGCAATGGCAAATAATATCCATTTAAGCTTTAACTTAAAACACAATTAAAATAACGTGAAACAAAACAATGAAGGCAACTAAAGTAAGGTTATTTGTTCTTAAATAGAGACGAAGAAAGAAATTAATTTACTACGGGTATACCTAGATAGAAAGAGCTATAGCCTAAAACAAGCCCCCAGTCCATAGTTAATTTTATTTCTAAAACTTAAACAAGGTACTTTTGCAATCACTATGATTAAGACATAACCTCAATTCCTCACGGACGGAGCTGACAGTTTATCTCAGTTTCTCGAAATATGGCAGATTGAGATTAGCTGAGAAAAGGATGCAGAATTTTGAGTGAGATGTTAAATCGAAGCTTGCAAGCCATTCTGCACTGTGGTTGGTTCAAAATGATGTCATCTGTATTTCGTGCGATGTTGCCGCTTTCATTTCCCAACGAGTGACTCAGCTATTGACTATAGTCCTCGCCACCCTAACTTGAGGCAGCCAAAGGCCGCACTAGATATACGGCGTGCGGCCTTGTGCTGCCTCAAGTTTGGGTGGCGAGGACTATAAGAGCTCACTTCTCAACTGTTGGATTTCAAAAATACCAAATCATGTTGTTGGTTGAGTTGAGTGTTGACGATTGACTCAACTGTCAAACATTTCAATAATAGGACCCTATGAGTGAAGTTACATTGTTTAGCATTAGGCTAAGGATACAATATTAATTAGTTACTCTTCTGAGTACAATCTTATTCCAGATATAAGTTTATTAAGTTTCAACAGATTTTTCTAAGTGATAATTTTTAATCTTCCAAAGAATTTATAATATTAGATTTTTCTGGCTGTATCCTACTGAAGATCAGCTATGTTTTACAATTACAACTATTGCCTGGTTTTATAATGGAGGTATGCTTGATTTATGTTCCTGCTTGTTTAAAATCATACACAGTCAAGTTTTTATTTATTTATTTATAAGTAGTTTTATAACTTAGTTTCCAAATTAATTCCTTGCCAAGTGTGATTGTTGAACTGATGATATTTGTTGTCTGAAACCTTTGAATAGATTGTTTGATGACATTAAAATGCTGTAGGCCTAGTCATGTTTTTGAGTTATTGTTATGGTGATTACCTTATAGTTTTATCTCATGTAACGCATGTTATTTACTGATTAAAGATTTGATTAGATTTATGTTATTCTTTAGCACCAGTAAATCTATAAACTTTGTCAAGGTATTGTTTAAGAGATGAATTTATTTTCTGTTGAATTTTAAGTTACTTTTAAACAGATTGTTGACATATTATAAATATTGCAAACAGATTCACTTGAAATTACATAATTTATTCTGACAATACATTTTTTTGCTGCTAACATCAATTTATTGATGCAGGATCACAACTGTGTTAAGGAGCTACGATCCCTAATCCATTCTCAGCAGCAGAAAATGACAGACTTTCAAAAAGAAATTGCGGATTACAAATTTCAGCTGAACCAGCAAAAAAGAGAAATTCACTTACTTAAGGTACATCACTTACAATACTTTATTGGAAGATGGAAACTTAGGCTATCTATTGTTCTGTAGTAACCTATGTATGACATTAGTTTCATACTTTCATGTATGCCATCCAACTTAGTAGGGTGCAGTTTAGAGATGGTCAAAACCAGAAATAACGAATCTTGAGACTACAACTGAAAAATCAAACCTCAAAACTCAAGTTGCAAAATCTGTATTTGCCTGGTTACTCTTATGGCTTCTTAACTCCAATTGATAATTAGTAGGGATGGGATAGCTACAATTCTCGGTTCCTCAAAACTCCTCAGTACCATTGGTGTGAAGGATTTGTCGTTTCACAAAACATTGTGATTTTTTATTTGATAACCATTTTAGCTATATAGTAAACATATTTTGTCAATATTTTTATTCAACAGTAAAGTCGACAATTAATTTTCAATTGCGTAATCTTCACAGAAGTCTGTCTTCCTTGATCGGAATCATATCACATGATTCTCATCTGAAAACCACAGATCCTGAATAACGGGGACATATCCCAAAGTTTGGATCAAAAATCAAAAACAATTCTCTAATTCTAAAGATTAGTTAAATATTGTGAATGATGATGTGTTATTATTTTGTTTATCTATGAAGTCAGGGAAATTTACAAAAAACTTCTATAGATCACATTAATTTTTTGGATGATTATGTTATATTGAAATGAGATAGTTGCTGAAAAGATTACTAAGTTATGACAAATCTGTGGTGTGTATGTAATATTTATTCCCATTTTTTTTTTTTATTTAGGGCTGTAAGTATTTAGAATTTTATTTCTTATTTGGTATTGTATTAATAAATACGAGAGGTCGTCCAGTGGTCGAAACTCGACCAAAAATATGTAATGTACTCACTTATCTATTTTCACCCCACACTTGTAAATAAAACATGTGATTGGAGTTTCCTCCATTTGTTTTGATTTTCTGTTTATATTTCGTTGTTATTTCGTAACCAGCATAGCAACGCATAAGATCAATGTTAATTTTTTCAAATTTTTAAACTCATTTTTTGTGCTTATCTTTGAGCCTATTTAAATTGATAAAGGGATTCTGCACACCTACAGGAAAATAGCTTTCCAACGGTATGCGTAGATTTTCCCTACGATTCACACGAGCTGAGAAAAAAGGTTTTAAAGAAACATGCTTGCCTATTAATATATAGATAGATAGATCCCAATATTGGATTTTAAAAATATTCCTTTAAAATTATTTCCTATTCGAATAAGATTAATTTTAACAAGTACTCGTACATAGGTTTGTTGCTATAGAAAATATAGTAGGCTACAGAGTGCTTTTTATTAAAATCTTGATAGCTTAATATGAAATAAACAAATTTGTCAAAACAAAAAAAGTAAATCGGTCGGTGGTCTAGGTCTTATCATGAGAACTGTGGTAATAGCTTATTCCCTATGGTAAATTCACTAAAATGAGGTGTAATGGTGGCTATGGGGATGGTGGAGGTCGTATTAAATAAAACAAGTTGTATTTAAGCTATAAAAACTTAACTTATACCTAAATATTAAGAAAACTCATAGCACGGTACCTATAATATGCCGTGGTCAGGGAAATTAACAAAACTCGGTCAGGGAATTCACTTAAGATAAATATTTTCGTGGGAACACTGGCAAAACCTGGCTGACCATATAGACTAAGTGAGCCACATTTAAAAGCCACTCTAATGGCTAAATATTACTAATATTAGAAAACTTGTTTTTGTAATTAAAATATTCTCCTTAAATTACTCTGTTCATGTTTTTACTTTCTCCCCCTATACCATAGTATATGGAGAAAGTATTGTTTTTAGTTGTAAGGAGAGGCTATTTGTATCTATGGTTCACAGTTTTAGTATCTAACAGTCTTAGATGTTTTATCTACTCAATGTAATTATTGCTATTATTGATAGTCCCTTCATTCTCCTTATAAAAAAACTGGAATTTGTGTAAAGTTTGCCGTTAAAATTTTGTCTCATCACTAATAGTTTTAGCAAAGAGTGAAGGCTTCAATGGCAAGTAGCCAATTTATTTGTTTTGTATTGTTGAAACAGGATTTCATGAGAGCAATGCGAGTCCACAACCCGACAATGAGAGCGTTGGCGGAGGAGATGGAGAGAGACGAGGTAGTGAGATGGTCCAACTCTCTCACTCGAGCGAGAGTCACCCGCTGGGGTGGCATGATCTCTACACCTGATGACATGCTGCAAGTAAGTCTCTGCAACAAACTAAATCTCACATTCTAGCTTACACTAACACAACACCAGATATGCATAATATTTCACTCTTGCAAACACTCACTAAAAGAAAACCATCCTAAAAAAGATATTCTCACCTTTCTCCTAGTCCTAATACATAAAGCAGGAAACTATCCCAATCTGATTCAAGAACAAACTCATTGGCTGCTAGAGAGACCTTCATATACTGAAATATCTCGAGTGTACCCTAGCAACACGACTTGTAAAAAAAACTATTGATTTTCTGAGGTTTGTAAAAAGTATGTGAATAACATCAACATGTTGACTTATCGTTACACTTTAACTGTTCTTCATGAACACTTTTTATAAAGAATATTTTCTATACGCCTAGTCTAAATAGATTCCATCATACATCCAAGATCTGCATTGAACTAAACAGTAGAAACTCGCTAATCTGACCTCGGATGGTACGACTCCTCGCTTGGTCCGACTGTTCCGCCGTCAAAATAGGAACCACATTGTCTAAGAAAAATACCTAGAAAATTTTAAAAATTGTGTTTATTTAGTCTAATGTATTGAATTTTTTTAAAATTTAACTATTTCTGCCCATTATATGCAGTAGGCTCACAAATTATTGTTTTTGAAAAATCAAAGTTGATTTGAAAAAAAGTAAACAGAAGCAAAACAAAGACATGTTGAACAAAGCTTCAAGGCCAAGCTATCTGTTTGCACTGACAATTAATTGTTTGCTCCTTAAGGCCTACACATCAACACATCCGTTTGAAGTTCGCTTGCTATGTCACAACATTTTGTGATTGGGTATTTGGTAACCATGACAACTTGTTGAATGGGTGGTTGAAGAGAATAGAAAGAATATAAGAACAAAGAGGAAGAATAATAAGCAATCTTTTTATGTCATTGTTATCTTTATCGGTGTATTTACAGGGTGTCCACCGACCGGGAAAACCGGGAATTATGCGTGAATTTTGTATTTAACTGGGAAATTTTTGCCACGATCGCGCATGACGACGTTGACGTATCCGCGACCGCGGGAGACGACGATGACGTATCCGTGATCGCGGAAGATGACGATGACGTTTCCGTGACCGCGGGAGACGACGACGACGTTTCCGTAACTGCGGGAGACGATGACGACGTTTCCGTGACTGCGGGAGACGACGATGACATTTCCGTGACCGCGGGAAACAACCATGGCGTTTCCGTGACCGCAGGAGACGACGATGACGTATCCGTGATCGCGGGAGACGACGATGACGTTTTCGTGACCGCGGAAGACAACGATGACGTTTCCGTGACTTCAGGAAAGGATGATGATGTCCAAAAATATTGCTTGACGATGATGACCACGGAAAATTATTTGAATTAAGCTACGATCGAGGAAGATTATGATAACTTTACTGTGATCGAGGGAGAAATATCTTCATTTACCTTTAATGTGGTATTTATTTAATGTGTTTAGAAGGGTTTAAAACATAAATTGGCTACGTGCAATTTTTGTAATTTCTGCATTATTATTTCTGTAGGCCACTTGGAAAACAACCCATTACTCCAAAATTATACTATATGAAAGTACTTAAAGCCAGGGGTTGGTGTAGTAATCCTTCAGAAAATTTGGTAAAATTGCAATTATCAGTATTAAGAATCTTTTTTTCAGGTGTCTGTAGAGAAATGCGATAAATTTTGGTATAGACATATTAATATTTTTAAGAAGTTATTAATAAATTGCAGGTTTAAGGATTAGTTTTTAATTTTTGGATTATTTAATCAGTAATATATAAAAATTGAAAAAATGTGTTAGGCAATATCTCAGCAATCATAATTTTTTTCCTTAACTGAGAATGCTCTTTCGGATAACTAAAATAGCGAGCTGTGTTCGCGCTAAAACAGCATTGCGGGAGTTGGGGCAAAACACGTTGGAAATTTTAGTATAAAAAGTACGACCTGAACTACCTGGAATTTTTTTTTTTTACTCATGAATTACTCATGAATTTTTTCTGGTTGGCCTGGTGGACACCCTGATTGACGACTGTTGTTATCATCTATAAGTAGGCAACTATTATTTTATACTTTTTTATGCGTTATCTAATGTTTTTATCGACATTCTTCTATCCTGAAACAGCGTAGCAATAGCCTATGACTAGCAGTAGCTTACTAGCCCTCCAAGGGTCCATTACAGGACCCCAAAAGGTCCAGCGATTTTCAGTGATTTTGCAAAGTTTTAGTTAAAATTAAATAAAATGTTTACAAATTGACTGACATGTATAATGTTGCACATGTTCTAAAACTAGACAAACTGGCCTATCTAAAAAATACATATTTGATATCCTTACCTTATTTATCAGGTCTCTGGTATGGGCCCGAATCCAAAAGTTGCCCAAACATTTAAATATACACTTGGTGTCCCCCTATGTAAAAAACTCAATGTACACTAACTTAAAAATCCAAGATATACATTTTGTTCATTGTTCACTTACAAACAAGAAAATATACACTATAGGGGTTACTTTACAAATTACAGAAGAAAAAAATTAAACAACTATATTACTTAAAACCTTAAAACTTAAAACCGCACTGTCTGGGGTTCATTTAGGCCTACTGGAGTTCCGACACTTTCTTCTTCTTTTTGGCTTGTAAATGCCTCCAATAGTGCTGAAGTTGATGAAAGCACTCCTTGTGTTGCCTACATTGCAGCCTGGACACCAATATGTTGCCTTTCTGCTGCGTACAGCACATACTCTATTTGATTTGTTCAGCACTTGCTGCTTTTGGTGCGGAGTGTCCCCCTCTGGACAAGTTTGTCCTCTGCATGGCAAGCAGTGGTCAGGGCAAAAACCAATTTTCTTGAAGCGTTCTGCTTGAATGAAATGAGAAGGACGTCTTTGTGCCTGAAGTAAAGAGTTTGTCCAGCATCTAATTCAGTATTGCTTAGTGTTGTTGCAAGGAACTGAGAATTCTTGTTTATAGTTCCAGTGATGTTCCTTTCATGCAACTTCAATGCTAGAGGTACTTTGGTGTAAAATTGGTCGGTGAACAGATGATGGCCTTTTTCGAGGAGACCTCTTTTCTCCATCACCTCACACAAATATTTGTACGAATGGCCCTGGTTTATCAATCGAGAAATCTGTGCCACTGTACATTTCAAGGTGTAAGACATAGTGTGTAGCAGAATCACAGGTTTCAATTTTTTTAATGCCAAACTGCTTGTGTTTTTTCATAGGAACATATTGTATGTAGGCACAACGGTTTTACATGCCTATAAGGCTCTTGTCGAAGCATACATTCTGTCCCGGAACAAAATATTTTGTGAAAGATTTTTTTAAATGGTCTAACAGATATCTTACCTTGAACCAGTGGTCGAATTCTGGATGGCCTCTTGGGTGTCCATTGTCCAAGTTGGAGGTTCCACAAACTTGTTGTAGCTCATCGTCTTAGCAAAAAATGGATGTGACTGAGATTCTCTTGTATCCCAGTAGCCTGTTATATTCTTAATTTTCCAAATCCCCATGTTTATGAATAAACCAAAAAACTTCTTTATGTCTGCAACAGTACAGTCAGTCCAAATTTTTATTCTCGATTGTGGGGACAAGTTTTGTCTTTCAAGCGTTTTCTTTGCCGACGCATTTGTACACTTCATTTCATTTTGTGACAGAGCCAGAACCCCTCGACTTCAACCCGGTACCTATAATTAAACATACCCAGGCCCCATGGTGTAGGCCGGAGCATACGAACCAACCTTAGGCACACCATGGGTGGATGACTTAAGGTCATCAGGCTCACCGGCTGCCGAAGCAACCCTTCGGAAGAGGGTTGCCCCTCAATCCTAACCAGGGATACCGGTTACTTGGTTTTACGTCCCTCCAACTGGGTTCCCCCAGGGCCGAAACCCCGACAGACCATGATGGAGTCCCTGAACGCAACATAGTGCAAGCAACACACGGGACCTATCTAATCCCTGACAGGCCATAACCCGCCATCTGCATTTGTACACTGACTAATTATATTCCAGATAGCCTGGGTAAAGAAAAGATAGAAGCATTTAATACAGCTACTATTTCTAGGCAGGAGATTTTGAATGCCAGTGTTCCTCCTAGTAAATTTTGAATTGTTCTTCTTTTCAGGTTCTGGTGGAACTCAAATCCAGAGCAAATTTGGAGGAACTTTTTTTCTTTTTAGGCCTAGGCCTAGGCCTACTACTGCTAGGTACATCATTACTAGGCACATTACAGGTACTTCAGGCTCCCCTGGATCATCAACATCTTCCTCCCTATCACTTGTGTCCAAATTATCGTAATCAGGAATGTATTCTTCCCCACTTCCACTTGAAAAGTCCAGTAAGGATTCTGAGTCTGAATCAATATTCTGAGGCGGTAAACCTAAATCAAATCGAAGTCATCTTCAACATTGTCATCATGTATATCACTTATTTCTTCGTTTAATAAATCCCTAATTTCACTAAATCGCAAATCATCACTCATTTTGTACACATAACCCAAAACAAACACACAACAACTCACGTAACCATAACCATAACAAAAGACGACAGCGCAAACTAAGAGATGCTCTGATTTTTAGTCACAGACCAGGAGGAAACGGCCGTCATGTAGTTTTGTCATGAAGCCTAGCAATCCCCCAGAACGTAGAGTAAAGATAGCGACCCGATTCTAGCGCTTGTACGGCTTTAGATTCAACAAAACAAAGGGTTTGCAAACCCGCCTGTTTTCGGGAAGCTGTTGTGTGGAGGGCTAGACTTTCTATTGTTCTGTTTTTTATTTTCAGGTTTTCTAGAAAAACGGGAAAGTTAGGAATTAGTATTGAATTTCAAAATGGTCTTGAAAAGTCGGGATTTAGTCTTAATTTTGATAACAAAGTCGGGAATTTTCATGATTTTGCCGTGATCGCGGACGATGACGATGACGTTTCTGTGGCTGCGGGAGTCAGATGATGTGTACACGGCCGCGGGAAATATATATTATTTTGCTGCGATTGCGGACGACGACGGTGGCGTTTCCTTGACCGCGGTAGACGACAATGACGTTTCTGTGACCGAGGGAGACGACGATGATGAATAAACGGCCGCGGGAAATGTTCATGATTTTGCCTCTATTGCGGACGACGACGATGACATTTCCTTGACCGAAGGAGACGACGATGATGAATAAACGGCCGCGGGAAATGTTCATGATTTAGCCTCGATTGCGGACGACGATGATGACGTTACCGTTACCGCGGGAGTCGATGATGATGTCTACACGGTCTCGGGAAATGTATCGCGGTTGACGAAGATGACGTTTTCGAGACCGCGGGAGACGACGATGATTTCTACACGGCCACCGGAAATGTTTTGTCGTGATCGCGGACGACGACGATGACCGCGGGAGGCGATGATGACGTTTTGGAGACCGCAGGAGACGATGATGACGTTTCCGAGATCGAGGGAGACGACGATGATGTCTACACGGCCGTGTGAAATGATCATGATTTTGCCGTGATCGCGGATGACGATGATGACGTTTCCAAGACCACGGGAGACGACGATGACGTTCCTGTGACCGCGGCAATCAATGATGTCTACTTGGTCGTGGAAGATTTTTATCATCCAAAAAATCTAAATTGAAAACATTTTGAAAAAACGTTTTGTTAATAATACTTAATGACATAAAGACAGGGGTTGGTGTTGGTTCAATTATAAAAATTTGTATTGGTATCAAGAATTGAGAATCGATACATTCCGGTATCAACACACGATGTCTGGTCAACAATTGTTGAAAAAACTAGTCTTAATAAATCTGGAATTTGTCTAGAAAAGTCTGGAATTTGTCTGGAAATAAACTAGGCACGCTGATTTTGCTACACAATGTTTGGCAATTTATTTGTTTGATTAAAATTTTGAGAAAGCTGTGGTTTTAAACGTTAAAGTTTTTATTACTGAACCAAGGTTAATGACTTAACATAATTATCATGATTGGCAATAGCCTACTAATTGTATTTTGATAATTTAATATGCAATTTATCACATTTAAGTCCATTTATACATTATTAGGTGTTGTTTATGATTGAGTTAGAAATTACTGTTTTATATCATGTTAAATTAACCGAAGTTTTCAGTTACCTATCTGTGGTCTGTTCAAAACGCAGCTTTACTATTTTTTTATGTCAATAAACACGTTCCTCTGATAAAAGCGAGGTTCTACTGTAGTTTTATTTCTATACATTTTCCCAAAACTTTTGTTAGTATTTGAAAATCAGGGTAGCTTAGTGGAAAGAGAGTTCAATTTAAACTTAAACTGCTATTCCACCAAATCATATATATATAATTTGCTATATATAAATGTAATATATATAGGCCTTTATATTATTTTTTGTTTACAAAATTTGGTTCTACAGAACAACATAAAAATTTTGTCATATTTTGACTCTTTTTCCTTCTTCTTTGGTGGTTTGTTTTTACTAGCTTTGTCAGCTGCTTTTACGTGTGTACCAAGTTTCATTCAAATCTGATGATTTTTGCTTGAGCTATCATGCTAACGGACATATATGAATCTGAACGTATTGTGTTTTTGGCCTCTGGGGACATCAAAACTACAAAAAGTAAATCGGTCCCGAGTGAGGCTTACCATGAGATCTACGGTAAAAGCTTATTCCCTCTATGGGAAATTCGCTAAAAGACATAAAATGTAATAGGCCTAAATTTGTAAGAATAATAATAATGATTGGTAAGAAACCATGAAATTATTTCCATGTCAAAGGTACCAACTTTAAAATTTGGAATGCTAACACATTATGGCATTACAGGCAATGATCAGGAGATCGCTGAATGAGTCTGGTTGTCCGACACACATCATAGACGACTTGATGGACAACTGTCACGAGCGAAGCTGGCCGTCGGGACTCAACTCACTGGAGACTCGGCAAAACAACCGACGGCAATACGAGAACTACGTGTGTAAGAGGATCCCTGGCAAACAAGTAAGTGAGGGAGAGTAGGCCTACCAGTGTATCTGTCGTGATATAAAAGTAGATTAATAAGTAGAGGTGTGCGGATATCCAAAATTTCCCCAAGCCCAAATTTGGTATCTGACACTATCCGTTAAATATCCGACATTCCCGGATAGACTGTATATAATGACGTTTGTGACTGAGGTCAAAATGTTCATAAGGTTACTTAAATCATCATTAGTTTCCCACGACGTAATAATTTCAATTTCACTTTCCCATCGACGCTACAGCACATCGTCTATGACACAAAACTAAAACATTCATATCGTCATCGTCGCTATGGAAAATAACTGAATCAACAAATAAATACAGCAATGACAATCAAGGTTTGTCATTGCAAAAAATTGCAAGGTTTTATGTTTTAAGGGTAAAAAATGGGAAAACCCTATTTTTATCCTTATAAAACCTTGTTCCCATGGTCCAATTATGCTGGTTAGCGAACTTGTTAAAAAAAACTTAGGTTTACACATTTGTATTTTCATCAAAATGGGATAGTTTGTCCTTTAATTCAGTGTTTCTCAACCTATGGTATGCAGAGACGACTGTGGTGGTACGTGGTCAAGTTTAAAATACATATACCCCAGGATTGTTTGTGCTGGCACATCAGCTCATCAGCAACTCTATACAGTCAAGAATGGGTTAGAACGTGGTTGAAATTATTTAGTTAGCTATATATGCGTCACCAGCATGACAACCCGTAAAGCCCATGTTAATTTTTTTAAATTTCAAATTAATTTTTTGTGCTTATATTTGAGCCTATTTGAGTTTTTAAAGAAATTCTGCACATCTACAGGAAAATATCTTTCTGACAGCATGCGTAGATTTTCCCTGTGATGCACACGAGCTGAGAAAAAAGGTTTTAAAGAATCATGCTTGCCTATTAATATATAGATAGATTGATGAATTGCGAAAGTACAAAATTCTAGGGAAAGGTGCATTACTTATGGTTAAATACTAAGTTATTTAGGTTTGTAAAATATAAAACATTTGTAGGCTACATATTCCACCCTTAATTACATCAACGAGACTAAGTAGTACTTTTGACTCTAAAAAAACATATTGGTAAATACTGGCTCTAGTTATTACACTAATGGACACTTATATTGTTTCTGGTGAAAACATCATAATTAGTTTTAAATTACATATTCACCCATACCCGATGTTTTCAGGCAGTCGTAGTTCTTCAGTGTGACAATCTTCACATAAATGAAGACATGATGGCTGAACCTGGTCTGGTGATGATCTTCGCTCATGGTATAGAAGAAAGTTAAACTCTTAGGTCTCATCATTTGCATCGGTGCTGTGAATAAATCTACTTATTTTGCTTTTATAGCTCCATAAGTGAATTTTTACGTTAGGTAACTCATTTTAGTTATTTTGTTATGTTTTAATCCTTTGCAACGTTTATCTATGTATCCAGCAACTTTTGTCCATGTTTAAAGCTTTAATTTGATTGTTTGTGGTTAATCCCTGCAAATTTTGTAGATTTCAAGATTATCAGATTTTCCTTGATACTGACTGATGCAACAAGAATAGAGTAAATATTTTGTCTTTGAGACTTGTCTGCAATGTAGAAATCCCACCTACAATACATTCCGTTGCTTATTCGTTATTATGTTTTTAATTTGTATGGTAAGTCTATCAACTTCTCCATCTTTGGAGGATGAAAGATATTGTATACTTTTGAATAGTGAATATATTTAAAGTAAAGCAAATACATATATATTAAGTATATATTTTATATACCTGTATTGTAATTGAACATGTTTGTCTATAAGGTACAGTTACACCTATTTCAACTACATATTAACCCATTTGCATCGGAAAACATATAAAAAAAAATGGCTGACAAATGGCTGGCAAATTCAATGGCGTCAGCCATTGAATTTGAAAATTTGATTTTTCTTCAAATAAACCATTTATACGTACAATATATACATATAATATTTAAATTTGTTCATCAAAATATTATGTTCCTTGAATGATTTCATATTTACGTAATACAGGCAGCTATTTAATTATTTTTAATAAAAATATGAAAAAAAGTGTAAACGTGTCCTAAATACATATACATGTACATATAATATACAAAATTTTATATACATTATATGTTTTATATTATTGTCAGAGCTATAGAATACTATATAACAATAAAAAAATAGTATTAATATTTTTCAGGCAAGTATATGCACCTATTTTTTTTAGAAATACAAAAAATAGTGTAAACATATCCTAATCCTAATTGTCAAAATAATAAAAAATCTAAATTTTATTATTATTTTCAGCTATAAAATACTATAAATCATCATTAAAATAGTCAAATGTATATCTTTTTATTTTTAATGTTTCAGTGATACTGGAATTTTTGGTAAATAAATAAGACGGTGCAAATGGGTTAAGGATATTACTTGTGAACAACATACTCGGTTACTAAATATTTGTTGTATGAAAATAAAATTACTTGTAGGATTTGAAAAAATAAATTTTTCTTTTATATGTTTTTATAAAAGTTATGTTTTCTTTAACATTAGGTACATTTTCATGCCATTATCATTGTTTTGTGAATACATAGTTAATGTGTTTTTTTTTCAATAACCATTAAGTGAAACAAATATTAAATAAATTCCACATTGGATATACAAAATAAGTTAAAAAAATGAGCGTGTGGGATAATAACTTTCCTAAAAACTGTTTTTTGATTCTTGCAATATATGTCCTTAGTTATTTCTGTATTATTATAAACTATGTTTACTTGTCACAAGGAAAGATATAGCAACAAAATTACAATTTTATAAGATAAAACAAATAACTTTGTTAATTAAGACTCTGAAGTCTCAATACAGTAAGACTTGCAGCTTTAAGTCTTATTCTCCCGACCATGGCTATGTTATTTTATCTTTTTTACATCTTGAATCAGAATTTAATTTTCCTAACTAGATTTTATCCTCTATGTTCATGTCTTCTTTGTTTTTTGATATTTTTCATAAAATAAATATATATAATACATTTTAGTTATGTAATGCCTCGTTTAGTAAGAAAGGAATTTGATTTAAATTAACTAGTCATTAGGAGCATTCTGTGATTGTAGTTAATCTCGGTCATGTTAATTTTAAATTAGTAATCATTGTAATGTTTTAAAAATAATTGTTCATGTAACGAATTATTGAGTTTGTGATATCGGTTAGTAGCCCTCATTGAATTGTGTGTTCATTTTACTCAATGTGTTGAGTTTTAAAATTTTGATTTTTTTTTAAGCTGTAAATAATTTACGCTGAATTGTTGAGGTTCAATAAAACATTATAACTACTTGGTTCTTATGTTGTAACGACCTGTAGCCATTAGAAGTTTTGAAGTAATTTGGATGTATGGATTAAACTTAAGATTAGGAGATGTTTGTAGCTGCTCTAAAGGCAGCACTCTTTCAGCAGGAGTTTCCCTGAATTATGCGTAATTTAACTTTGTTGCAACAAACGTGCATACCTTACTAAATGAATCTCCATTACTATTTTTAATTTGTATGTAAATACTTTTTTTGGAAAAAAGAAGTTTATACAGGGCATCTACCGGTCACCGAAGTAACGGAAGTCCCCGAAATGTTGCATAATGCACTGTAGGGGGCCACGGAAGTCGAACGTCATATATTTTCAGACTAAGAATTTTCCTATTTTACTTCTTTTACTGTCATCGAAAAATTAGTATCTGGATGGAAAACACAGGCGTACGCGTAGAGACAATACGGTTGGGATATTTGATAAATCTGATTGGTTGTGGATTTAGACAATATAATGCGGATCAAAAGTTAGAATAACAAATTGGTTAGTGATAAGATAATGCACTGTAAAAACTCATTTTGAAGCAGTCTTTTGACAAGGTCAATGTTTTTTTATTGTTCGTATTCATCCATGTTTAAATTTTGAATCAGGCAACCGGCGTATATCATGCCGGCCTAAAATTATTGTGCGTTCCCAGTTATTATCGTATCCAAGTCTGATGAGTAAATGGAGTCAGGGAACCGCTCTTACTTTTTATGAAACGAACTAGTCAGAGACTGTAAACAACCTAGTGCAGTTACCATAGCGAGCAACTAATTGCCGGCATTGACAATTTGTGTTTAAGGATTTATTTTATATTTTACTACCTATATTTAACATTTTTTGTAAAATAAAAACTGTGGATTCCACCGATAAAAAATGTTGGGCAACCAACAATTCCCCTATTTCACTGTTAGTGAACTGGTAGACACCCTGTTACATTTAGATCTTAATTTAATATAAATAATATTCTCAATCAGTTTGTAGGGTTGTTAGAATGCTGCTATTAAAAATTCATTTGGGAATTTTTAATAGCATTGTACTTTTTTGTTAAACTTTATGACTAAAAATAAAAAAATATAAAATTTAAGAATAAACAAGCAATTTACAAGTAGCACTTTCAGACCAAGTGTTTTCATAATTAGCTGCATCTACAGACTTGTAAAATCTTGATGAATCACTAGAATCTACTTTGTATTTAGCTAGTTTACATAGATGGAAAGGTAGCAATTCCTAGCACTTTAAAATGAGCTTGTGTTCAAATGTACCCATTGTAGAGAATTACAAAAATGTTTAGACTAACTTAGTCGAGGCTTTACATTTAATCAGTTCTCCTACTCAGGTGAGGTGTGAATCATGGAAAACTTTAAAGATAGTGACACACCGATTTAAAATATTATTCTTTGTTTGAAGTTCATTGTTGATGATGTTGAGTTAATGTTGTTCAAAGGTTTATTGCGGACATTTTCCATCACAAATGTAAAAAACAATACACAACGTTTCGGGATCTGGAATCTAATCCCGTCCTCAGGTGAAAAAAACTTAACTAACACATTACAACTAACAATACACAAACGCCCAACCTAAGTTGTAATACACTACAGAGGGTAGTAGTCAAAAAATATGCACTGTATAGCAGTCAAGTCATGATACAACATGCAAATAATAACAAATCACAAAACACTATCTATATATATAAAATCCAATGTATGTTTGTATGTATGTTTGTTTGTATGTATGTTTGTTTGTTTGTCCTTTATGGACTCCGAAACCACTTGACAGATTGTAATGAAACTTTCAGGCATTATTAAGCATTATTCAAGGATGGTTTGTGTGAAGTTTGGTGCAGATCCGTCAAAAGGGCTCCGCCCCAGTGGCTCTGGAGTTTCCCATGTTAACCTTATGAGTACTCATATTTAAATGGAATTAAAGAATCTTAACAGCTGGTTCAACTAAGCAATTTGATTCTGTGATGTTCAATAGCATTAAAAAGTTAATAAGTTTACCAACAGGGTGCAGCACGATTATTTTTTTTTTATTTATGACAACAGCTAATTTGCAACTAAAAGGTGAGTGAGCGTAGCGAATGAACTTCAACCTGGAGGCGAGTTAGCGTAGCGAACGAGCTAACCTGAAGGCAAGTGAGCGCAGCGAATGAGCTCCAACGTAAAGGTGAGTGAGCATAGCGAACGAACTTCAACCAGGATCTTGAAAATGAACAAGCATTTGACATAAAACCACGTTAGGACAGGACGACGTCTGTCGGGCCAGCTAGTAATCTATAAAAGGCTTGTCTGTAGGGTCTGTAGTGTATTCCAACTTAGGTTGGGCGTTTGTGTATTGTTAGTTGTAATGTGTTAGTTAAGTTTTTTTCACCCGAGGACGGGATCAGATTCCAGATCCCGAAACGTTGTGTATTGTTTTTTACATTCGTGATGGAAAATGTCCGCAATAAACCTTTGAACGACATTAAATTATTATTGTCGTAGTCTTTGAAGAATCATGAATACTTTGTGGTCAGGTATGGACTAGCTGCCTGTAAATAAGAAAATAAAGAGGATGAGAGGAAATTAATGGCCACACGTTGGAGGAAACCAAACCATGCCCTGAGAAATCAAGGACTGGAGGAGCCTGCAAGGTGAAGAAGATAAAGACCAAGGGAGAGTTTGAAGCAAAGTGTTGAAAGAGAAGCTAGATATATAGGAAGGAGTTGGAAAGAAGTGCAGAGTTTTCTGCTGTAGGGGGGTTGAAGACAGTTGTTGAAGCCTTATTCTCCAGTGGGAGTTATTGAAACCATATCAAGCACACTCTTGTAAAGGGCAATGACCAGTCAGATTTTGTAAAAAGTGGCATTTATTATGACTATCACTAAGTGCATTATTGCTTGGTCTCAAGCTCAAGTGAGTTCTCTGCGTCAAAATCTGTGATGATGACTTGGATGGGAGACACAATGTCTAGAAGTTCATTGTCCGTGGCGGGGGCTCCGTTGGGCAGCTTGGAGTTAGAGTGGTCTTCAGGTGCATCTGGGGGTCTCCTGCGTCTGCAAACAGTGTTTGGTGAAAGTTGTGGGAATGAGAGACGATTTGCCAATTATCACTGGCAGGAAGCAGATTGTGGAAACCAAATCAAGTGGAAAACAAATAGAGCAGAATTCTATCCTAAAAATAAATAGCGGTATAAATATTTTATTTGAACTAATATTTAACACTTGAACTACTAAGAAAGGTTATACTTACTACTAAAGATTACTTAACACTTGATTACTAAAGAAAGAAAACTTGTTAGTGTTAAAAATTAATATTATGTAAATCGTAGATTTCATGACAGGTACTGAATTGAGATGCCATTTGTCACTTGCTATTAAAATGTTATAAAACTCAACATCAACATTGTTATATAGTAACAAGACCAGTGTTGGACCGTTCCCTTAAGAAATACCTAACTGATGGAAATGTACACAAAAAAACCTGTATTTTCAACTGGTATAAATCAAAACGTTACTTACTCTAAAAGTAAAAAAACTGACATGTTTTTCTGTAAAAACATGCAATTTAAAATAAATAGCTAATGCCAATTCGTAATAACTGGTATACCTGCGCTTGGACGTTATAGAGCACAAGCTGAACGTGGCTTTTAAAGCCTCGCCTTCAGCAATAGTTTGGGGCAGATGAATGTGAAGTGTCTCAGGTAGGAAGACAGACACTGCAGCCCCAGCTAAGGACAAAGTGCCCATCACAATCAGGGGCATAACTCTGCTGTACCTTGCCTGAACAAAAAAATCATGTATTGTTATATAAGAGGTCCAAGACAATGGATTGAGCATCCTCTATGAAGGACAAATTGTTCCTAATTTATTTATATTTTTTAGGAAATGCTTTGTGCTACAATTTAAAAAATCTAGTTTCTAGATTAGTCCATTCATGTACATTTTATTTTATTTAAGTTTTTATTTGAACTTTTTGTAATGCAATATGATTTAAAAAATTATTAAAATTACTGTACACTTATTTTTAGTAAGGTTTTGCACTGGCAGTTGTCCCTTTCAAAAAAGTGGAAGCAAATACACCTTCCTGAGAATTGAACCTTCTACAGAGACTTTTTTAAATCCCAAAATTTCTCAGGTAAAATCTTTCTTTTTACTTGGATACATCTTTAATTTTAATGACTAGCTGTGTACCCGTTCTACGCACGGGGATCTTATAATATTCAGTTGAAACCTTCTTATATAACGAACAGCAGTTGGTTCGCTGTGCTCACTTGCCTTCAGGTTAGCTCGTTCGCTACGCTCACTTGCCTTCAGGTTAACTCGTTCGCTACGCTAACTCGCCTCCATTTTCCGGCCGTTGTTTTTCATAGTTGCATATTTAGTAGTCGTGTGTTAACAACTTTTTTTTTATTGTGCGCATAATAACCCCACGCTACCCGTCTACACAACTTCCCCCCCAAGGCCACAACCCCAAAATGAAACTACCCCACGGGTGATGAAGACTCTTAACTAAAGCATAATTTTCAAGTGGATCCAACCAACTTAATGAACTCACCAAGTTGACAATGTGAGGGAAGCTGAGCAGTCCAATGCCAGCAATAAAACTTCCGATGCCCATAGCTTGACTGCGGAGTACAGTGGGCAGTAACTCCCCAACAAAGACGTAGAACACTGCGAAGGCGGCCGCATTGCCGAACTTGCCCACCATCGCCAGAGAGACTGTGACCCACACAGCCTCTGAAAAGAGTTAAAGATTATTAAGATTCAATTAAATATTGGTTTGTTTTTGTTATTGGACCAACCCTTTGAACTCCGTGGATAAATAAATGATTTTAGTATGATGTTATGAACATAAAAATCCAATTTTTTCAAATTGTTAAACAACTTTTTGGTGAACACATACACACCCACAAATACTAGTCTAAGGACAAGCAATAAACAGCAAAATGCCTGATATTTGATGCAGCTATTAAATATTTAAATAATTCGCCCATCCTGTCAACTGCTACAATTTATTCTTAGATGGGTCCCTCCATGGTTTTGAACCTTCAATTTTAAGTGCTGATTCTCAGATAAAGCCTTAGACTTCTCGGCCTTTGAAAAGAAGGTGCTTATGTTTTAGCTGCATATGAATGGCGATCTGTGTAGCGTTGTTACTGTCTAAGATAATCTATTTCTTTAATTAGGAACATATCGAGACTCAAAAAGCAGGGAGAGCTGATTTTAGTTAAGGCCAACTTTTATCAAGATTCAATCAATAATCTATTAATTGGCAACCAATCACTTAATTACTTAGCATTAGCTGTACTTACTTTCAGGTACAAATAAACATGAAACACAGGCTACTCCTCCAAGCAGCATTGAGAGACACAGAACAAGTCTGCGACCGTAATAGTCCATAGCCCACCATGTCAACACATAGCTGGGGATCTCTATGGCTCCTCCTACAAAAACATCGACAACAATGAGATTGTGGGGATAAGTTTATATGAGCAAACATCGAGAGGTCCCTCTCACACAATCCCTATACGTACCCATTGTTACCTGATCCATAAAGACTATGTGATGGAGTCCTTCTGTTACAGTAATAAACACACATTCCAATTGTTTTGATTTTAAATTACATATTAGGGTGAGATTTTCTTACCCTATATGTTTTTGGCTACTGTAACAATTCTTTTAGCTTTCTTCTTCTTAGTATTTCCTCTCCTAGTTTTAGATACTAAGACAGTTGAGATGACATAGTAGATGTGATAGTTTTATAAGGAGTTGTAATTCAATTTGGTTTGGTTAAAAAATTGGTGGAGTCCACAAATATGCTATTGAATACATCACTCTGTTGTAGGCTCAATTCAACTAACTCCATTTTTTTAAGACAGGAAAAAGATCAACCTGAAGGTAAAATGTCTAGTTATCTCTAAGTTAAAAACTATATGAAATGAAATGAAAATCCTTTATTTCAACTGGCAAAGTTAGGTTCGTGGCCCTTGCTTATAGGCCCCTACTTAACCTGCATTCATTTAAAATGTGGTAATATAAAACATTATACAAACAGTCCTTCAAAAACAATACTTAAACAAAATTACATAACTAAATGACTCACACAGTCAGTCAGCAATCACACAAGCACCAAAACAGTTCTATGACACACCAACCGATGCCACGCCCTTAGAGTACAATTTTTATAGTGCCACCTCAAACCGGGGACGACCAAGCACTTTCATGGAGAGAAGTAGGTTGTTCCAAATATGGCAGGCAATTATGATAAGGGCTTGTCATATGATGTTCTCCTACATGAGTAGGTAAGGTGAAACGTATAAGATGCAGTGTGTGAGCTACTCCAACTACCTTTAGCTACAAAGCTAAAGTCACTTTAAAATTTTTTTGTGATCTATTTTGTCAGAAATAAAAAATGCTTACAAAGTTATTTTAACTAACCTCTGATCATTCAATTTTAATATTTTTGATTCAATGTAAAAAGGTTGCAGTCGCAAAGGGTCAGAATTTATAGGTAAATCGCAATCAATGATTCTGTGAGCGTTGCAACATACTAGCAGGATTTACAGTCATGACATGATGAGGTGAAACTTTATTTTGTGCAATGGTAAGTAAGGGAGTTTGTAATCTCTTTAGTAAATGTATTGACGAAAAAACATTTCTACAAGATTTTAGTGTTGAGAGAGTCGGTCTTAAATTTCTTACTTTATCACAGTATGCTAGTGCAGTTATGTTAACAGTGATAAAATTTGTAGCATGAAAGTCAATTGAGTCAGTTTTGATGACAGATTATGATTGGTTTGGTTTTGTCACATAAATGTTAGGATAACAATTAACCACAAAGATTAAACCAACCTATGAAAAAAGCGAGATAGTCGCTTACGCCCAGGTTGGTAGCATTGTACGAGAGGCCATTGTAGACAACAGCGTTAGCCACCCAATCAAACGAGAGGATGAAGAACTTTGTGCGTATGTTCGGATGTCTCAAAATGTCCATTGGAGTTGTGAAGTCAGAGGTTGGCTCTGAAGGCTTATGCTCTGCCAAACGCTCACTCTCTACCTAATAGAATAAAGAACTAAAAATTTGGGTTATATTAAACTAGTGTTTTGTATATTTTTATCATCACGTATTATCAGCAAATTCTTCTTGACAGGACCCTACATAATTTAAAAAGATTACGGAATTAAAAGCAAAAAACTGAGACTCTTGCCGCTTCCAAGTTCTTAGGGATTGCCATTCTAAGAAAGGTGGCAAATTATAATCCCCAAGGTAGGAGACTGTTCTACATATCATAGTATACAGTCACAGTAATTAGAAGTTCTTACTCTATGCACTTATGGATACTTGGAATGCTACACTCAGTACTCACTGTGGTCCGAGTCACTTTACATCTAACCTTGTTAAGCTGTAATTGTTGCACTAACTTAGGTACTACTAGACGTAATAGTTAAACAGGGACCACTGAGGCATCATGCACTGTGATAAAGATATTAAGCTACAAAAGTAATGAGAGTTTTATTGGCGATAACAATAATCAAACCGAGAGGGATCACAGGCAGACTTGGTGACTCTGTCTGAAGTAAGTGTTGCTTTTAGTTTGATTTGATTTGATTTGAATCTCTTTATTTTTTTTTATTTGTATTAAAGGAACTTACAAATTTTGGGGTTTTTTATGAAAATTTGCACATTTTCAAATATTAGATAAATAGGTTTTTGAGAGTAGCCATTTACAAGAATGCTAGTTGATTTATCATTAACCAAATTATCTTATGATTTTTTTAAAAGGGGTATCTAACCAAGGGCCCACTAGAAAAAAACAGGCCATGCTGCAGTACGGGCAGCGCAACACTACGTCACAGTGGTGGATAGTTCTACCATTAAAATCTTACAAACAACCAGCTTGTTTATTTACCTAAAACATATGGGAATGGTGATAGCAATGAATTTATCAATGAAATCTTTCCACTAGTGTGACGTCATGGATCCTGCAGCATAGCCTGTTTTTCTAGTGGGACCTTGCACAGATTCAGTTCAACAAGGGGTTTATAGGTGGTCCTAGTCCAAATTTCCGGGAAGAAAACAGATTATTGAAATTTTACCTAGTAGGAGCAATTTGAGGCAGAAGCAATTAAAAAAGGATCTTAATTAAACCTCTCTATCCATTGATTTATTTTCAAACTAGCTAAATAATTTAAATTATAAAAGGACAGCATGAAAAAAGCTATCGAGCCCCACAATGGCACTGTTGAGAAAAGTATTGAACATTATTTTTCATTACTAAAACTTGTAAACAACATGTATATTTTTGTTTATTCAACTTATTATCAAGAAAAAACCGAACTATAACGCTGAGTTTCCGTGCTTATGTCACAGATAACAGCAAATAATGCAACAGCTGATCGGTCTGTACAGCAAAATCCTATAACGGTTACTACACCACAAATGCACAGAAAGTTAACGTTATGTAATTTTGCCGTGCAGTAGCGGGAATAACCTATTTTTTTAGCTCATTTTACATTTAGAAAGGGTACTTTCGTGTGTAGAGGAATAAAAAGAGAGATTTCAATATCCATTAGATTCGGTAATTTAAATTTTATACATCAGATACTATGGGTGGAACTATGTTGTAGCTCAACGCTCAACAAGAGGTTCTAAACCACAGTTCATGATCAAAAAGCAAATAGCTGTTAGTCATTGGCAGTTAGAACGTAGCTCCCAAGTAGTTCTTTGCTCTAGCCACTGGACCAGTAGCACCTCTGATCTTACATGTAAAACTATAAGGATTGAAGTTGTACTGATTTACCTGCAATGTCCTCAAAAAGTTAGGAGGAACAGGTTTTTTATTCATCTTGGCCATTTTCTGAACAATGACTTCTGCTTCATCGATTCGGTTTTTGCTCAGCAACCATCGAGGAGATTCCGGAGTGATCCAGTAATAACTGTAATAGGCACAAGACTTTCATAGAGCATTTAATTTTATTAACAAGAATAAATAAAAGTATGAGAAATCATTTAAAGGACATAAAAAAACTGAGAAACTAGAAATTAAAACAATATATTTAGAATGTAGATAATAATAAAGTCAACAGGAGACACAAAGCTACATTTTGGAGATGACACGGAAGAAGAGATGAAGAATAAATCATACATCAGCTTAGCTTAGAGCAGTCTTTACATAAAATAGTAGCAGTTTATTGTATAATTTTGTTTTAAGTATTAGGTATTTTTTCATGGAACAAATGTTGTAATCACCTGAAAAGCAGTAAGAATGGTACAGATGTGGCGAGCGATAGAGTGAACCAGTGGCGTAGGAAGTACCCAAGTAAAGCTAGTAGAGACATCGCCATGGCAAAGAACATGCATATGACCATCCCAGCGAATGTGCGGTACCTGGGGCCCATCATCTCTAGTGCTGAAACAACGTGTGTATGCTGATTGAATGATTCAAAACTCTTGAGAGGTTGGTTGCCTCTTTCAATCCTTTAATTATCCCAGCATCCACATATGCCTCAGACTTGTTTATTGGATGTACCAAACAAAGTTGACGATTAATGTCTGGGATAAGTGTGCTTCTGATTAGTGCTTGTCTCAAATTCTGAGGGTTGCTGGTTTGATCCCAACTGGGTTGATTATGATCCCTTGTCATCGGCCTGTCAGACAAAAGATTAAAGCTAGAAAGTGACAAGACATTCCTCAACAAAACCATTGTGACTAAGCCACTCTAACCCTCCAAACAAAACTAAAACTAATAAAAAATATTACTCCCTTAACAATTATGCTTTATTTATACTAATTTTTATAAATGAAAATACCGTTGAGAAATTACTTTCATGCTACTAATACAGAGTTTTTGTTAGGCTACTTATAAAATATCATCTAAATGGTGATGAGAATTCTCTAAAAATAAAAATTTGAAAAACAATTCAAATAGCCATAGCATACCAAGAATGAAGGGGATCTGGAAGATGGCTGGAAAGAAGAGTCCGTTGACTGTTCTTAAAATTGTGTAGACGAGATAATTGGGTGAGAACGATGTAGCGATGGACGAGAACACCATCAGGAACAGAATGGACAAGAAAGCCTTGCGACGGCCCCATCTGGAGACATTACAAAAGTCGGCGTTTTACCTTATCTTATTGGGCTATGAACTTTGAGCAATTCAACTAGGATATAATCAATTTATAGTATAAAATATATATTATTATTTAATCCTTAACGTCTAACGTCTTCTCAATCAGAGGTGATACTCCTACAGGCGATTCGGAGATGATTTTATCGTCAGGATGGACAAATTAAAACACTTGTGTATTGCAGTATCGAGTGTCCATCCTTTAATAATACTGTATGTCTAACCTCACAAATTTAAATTCATTTGATCATCAATTTAATATGGGTCTTTTCATTTTGACAAAATTATTTTAATTATTTTGAGGTATATAGAGTAAAATCTAGTATTTGTATGTCGTATTAGTTATACTGGTATTAAGTTTCATTATATTATTATTAATGTGACCGAATGAGGTGGTATCAGTGATGACATCACTTCACAATCAGGAGGTCTAGATTCATGACCATTCCAAGGAAAGTTTGTACGATTTTTCCTTACTTAGGGGAATGGTTTTTTTAAGGGCCGTACCTCTCCAGGCAGAATGGATTTGGTCCTAATTCAGCTTGGTTTATAAAGCCCGAATTAGACGGTCATTCAAATAACTATTTAAATCACAAATCTTGTTTTTATGTTATATTTAAAACAAGCTCATTAAATAGGTAGATGGTAAAAAATGGCCAGGATACAGGTACGTCACCAGACAAAAAATGTTGGGAACTGCTGGCTAAGTACTTATATGCAGTAAAATATAAAGATAATAGAAATACTATATAACTAAATACACACTCACAAACCTGTCTGCTATCCATCCAAAAACGACGTTTCCCAAAAGTGAGCCGACGTAGAAAAATGTAGTTGATGTGGAAACCCACCAGCTCTTGTCACAGACTAGATCTAGCTGAACAAACATAACACCTTAGACACCAAAATACAATCCCGAGATAAATATACACAATTGTTTTATACATTGTACAAAAATACAATAGCCCAGATAGGACAGTAGCCCCTAAAACAATTAATAAATACTCGTTTTATAAATTGATTTTTCATCTCATAATAGACATCCATGATGCCTTATAAATTTACTATTAAAAACCGTAATTGTAACACTTTTAAAAATTTGGATTATAAATAAGTTTAATTTTTAAAGCCATCAAACCATTGACTATTAAGGTACTATATGGACTATATTGCACCATGATATATAAAAGGGCCTACTATATTTGAATAGTCAATGATAAAATTTAATAAAATCAGCATTAAATAAAACTAGCTTCTAATTGAATCGAGAATCATAAATACAATTGATTCGGAGGTTGATTTGATTTTCTGTAAACAAATAGTAGTTAAGTTAAGATTTTGTAGTTAAAAAGTAAAAACTAACTATAATATACTTGACGATCCAATAGTGAATGGTAATATGAAGTTTTTTTTTTCATACTGCAACAAAAGCAGCTGTTTTTCACGCATGTGTTGTGGGTATAAAGTAGCTCTTTTACTCCAACAGCATTATTAGTCTCTAGCAAAAGTCAGCTGTTGTAAACCTTACAAAAATTGATTGTAAGCAATCGCATGGTTCAACATTATTTAACGGGCAATAAGTGTATTTTCAACCAAATATAAGTTACAACAGATTGAGCTGTAGACAAAAGTAAAATCTATTTTTAATTATTTTCAACTCTTGCTAATTTTTTTACCCCGGCTTCGCCTCATTTGTGAAACTTGAGCTTGGGTTGAAAAGAGTCACTTTACGCCCTAGTGATGAAATATACTATTGTTTATATTATAGACGGTATCAAAATTGCAATATAAAATAATAATATGTTGTTTACAAAGGGATTTTTTTAGTAGTTTACAGATTTGAAGCTTATACTGTACTGTATTATCATTGTGTTTTTTTAAGATTATTTCATATTTCTATATATAGGCTAAGTCAATTAACATAGGCTACTGTGCAAATCAAGAAAACGTTTGAACTAACTGTCCCTTTGTTGTCTTCCATTAGTAAAGTTCTGATAGGTAAGTTACATGGTTCCCCCTCAACTTTGCTCAACCTCCTGTTGGCAGCAAGTTCTTTGTCAATTTTTTTAGATAATATCCAAATATAGTGGAAGTATACAGATCATTATCACCACAGTCCACAAGAATTGTGGCAAACAATTTTGACCGAGAAAGAAAATTATGTGAACTAATATAATTGTTTTCTCCGTTAAATTTTTCAGATTTGTGAAGTCATAACTCATCTAGTTCAAATTGTTGGCGAGCTTAAATACCTCATTGGGCAAAAAAGGATGCACCCAACTACAGAATATCTATTAATTAGATCAAATCAATAGCTGATATGGTTTATTCAGTTATTTTGGAGGAAAATCCATTGTTTTTCTCCCTTATCTCTTCTAAATAAATACAAAATAGGAATTTCCTAAATAAAAACCATCATATAATTTTATGATGAAACTATTTTTTTGGAAAAAATGTTATACTAGCACTTGGTGATTTGTTATCATAAACAACTCAACATGTAATGTGAAGCTTAAATCTAACATTTTACACAACATGGACACAGAAATAGGCCATACATACAATCGAATGAGGAAGTTGACCTTTTAAAGCATCATATATGTGTGCAGTACCAGGGCCATAAATTTATTCGGAGTTACTGACCAGTACAAATATCTGATATCATATCTAGAGCAACAGGTCTCATATAAAGGTTGTTTGTACCGCAACAAACAACTTGTCTGCAGCAGTGAGATGTTGCTAGTTAGATAAATAGTAAGTCACGATGTTATCAAAATGTTATGTGGTGGCTAGGTGGTGCTAGCATAACAATCAGAATTTCTCCCATTCGATCCTGAGAAAAGTCGTGATGATTTAAAACTAGACCCAAGTGTTCTTGATCATTGATGGGCCTTTGATAATCACCCTGGCTAAAGAAACAGACAGGAGCCCAACTTAGCCAGATCTAGAGCTACACAAAAGGTGTTTCACTCCATTCTACACTCTTGATTCACTCATATTCATGGCTAAAATCATAGACTAACCAACACTTTTTATCTATGCTAAAATCCACAAAATTGACGAGATCATGTTTCTGTCTCAATATGTAACTACAATGAATGATAAAGGCAAAAGAAGGTCAACTGTTTGATCTGAGAAAAGTCAGTAGCTTTTGTATGGTTTTAAACTGGATCTACTTCCCTTTGACCATTGGGTTTTTAAGAGTTTTAAGCTTTTAATACATTAACTTGGGCTAATCAAGAGCATAAAGAACATAAAATTGAGAGATTAATTTCTTATGAGCTTATAACTTTGTCTCCCCCATTCCCCCTTGTCCTTGACCCTGTAATTGAGTGTGAGAGGCTATTGCTGTCTTAATTACCACATCATCATCCATTATTATATCATCACTTGGTTTTGGCTGACTCTTTTATGTCTGCATTGGATAATGTTGGCGTGAAATAAAAAAAAGTAAAATTGAACAATATAGCTTTTGAAATAAATAGGGTCTACGGGGAAACCGATCATAGTCACAAAAACTTACTTTTACAGACACTCGATTTTCAGGTTTTACTTAGTCTTTTAGGAGTCTAAAACTATTTTTTTCATATAAGTGCAGGGCACGTTATGTGGCAGTGAATGTAAGTACAGTAAGTCCCTAGAATAATTACAGTATTTATACTAGATATTAGATTAGTATGCCAGGCTAGTTAGCAACGAAAGGGGAGACCTACAAGGGTCGCCCCGACTTCGGAAATTATGTAGGAATCAAACAATTACGGTCCGAGGCCTTCAGCATCGGACCATTTTCGATATGATTAGGGCAACACGTTTTCCCCAGAAGAATTCCATAGATCTTCTCAGTAAATTCTTAAGTCATTTCTGATTTAAGTGGTTCAATCACCAACCAATCATTTCATTCATAGTCATTTTCTAGGTCACAAGTTTTGGAAGGATAGATTTAATAAATTAGTTGTATTAGCATAAATCAAAGCTGGCTATGCAAGCTTCCGGTCTGGGTAAAAGATCTCCGTCCTCTGGTCCCCAACACGTCTTTCATGTAATAATTTGGTAGCAGAATCAGCACGCTTAAATTAGTCTCACAGTACCATATCGCATCATCCACCGTCATTATATAACGTTCATCACCAACATTACCCCACCGTCAGTCAGTCTAGTCCACCCAAAACGCTACATCGTGTCAAAATCTTAAACGTCTATCTGTCAAGGAGCCATCGTCACCGGTACAATCGTGAACAACTCCTACGATCGCGAAGACGTTAAATCATCGTCATTCACAATTGCAAAAATTCGCTGATGGTTGGAACAAATCCCGTTCTGGCTAAATCATAAACTAAATGTAATCCCCTCATGAAGATTAAAAATATGTGTGCCCAGAAAATGTCCTGAAAGGTTAAGACCCGTCCATCCCTACCTATTCTATATAATCACACCTATATAATCACACAGTTTTATCAATGAAAGAAATCATATTTAAAACGAACATTAAGAACTTCTGATCATTATTATTCAGCACCTATCATAAATAATCATATAACAGCAGAATGCAGGCAACATCCCTTACAATTAATTGACGAAACTCGATAAAAAACATTGCTCCTTTGACATTCATATCCTCCACTCGTTAAATAATACCCCCTTATTTAGTTTCAGTAAAAGAAAGATTTAAAAAAACACAACAAATAGTGTAACTACTGTATCTTGACATTTGAATTCATTCAACCTTTAAAACAGTGTTATGCAGTAAAACTCCAATCTTTTCAACTAATCTAATAAATAGGACATGTATCCATTGATTTCAATTTTAATATAATCTGATGTTTTAAATATTTAGTGTAAATTTAAAGTATTCATATGTTTAAAACAAACATTTTCTCCATAAGGATAACATGGGAACTTTGAAGGCCACTGGGGCAGAGCCCTAATGGAATTTCAAAGACTTTTTGATATGGTAAATCTACTTGCCACGACCTATCCAACGACACCTTAAACTTGGTGATCGGATGCATAACAGCTTCAAAACAATTATCACAAAATTCGTGTTCGCCTATTTAATATATAGATAGATTATTTCAAACAGGAACAGAAGATTTACAAGATTGTTCAGTACGGTAGTTAAACGATTCAATTGATTAAAACATTGTCTAATAAACCTTGGTTGGCTCATTATGTTTTGTATGATCACTCGACATTCAGATAGAGCTTCAGTGGGTGTGACTGGTTGGTCTTGGGAAGCGACCATGGTTGCTGGACCACAACCGAAATGCGGATAAAGTTGCGGTCGCGACGGTGAACAGGTTCTCTTGGACAGCCACAGCCACAGCCATAACCACACATACTGCCACCGGGCTCCGCGGTACACTAGGAATCAGCTGATGACAACTTTAAGGTTGATCCATAAACTCCAAAGTACTCATGAACTTATGAGAAAACTACAATTCACGCCCCCATAAACCATATACTTAAAATGTTCGTCTTGACGAGAAACCTTGCGCAAAACTATCCATTATTTCATTAATTGCCCTTTAAGGTCGTAATTCCTTTCTATAGGGAAATTTTTGTCTACCTAATGTTAAAAATACTTATTTGTTTGTTATTCTTTCAATTTATCACATTATTAAAATGAGTCGTGATTGTTTGTTTGTATTACTGTACAAGGTCTTTACATCTGTTTACACCTGCTTTACATCTGTTTTGTTTATTTCAGCTTAACTTAAACAATCAATAGTTTTATTAATACGGGGAAACGAAGTCAAACGGGGTGAATCCCGTGGGTAACAGCTAGTTTATGGCAGTTAAAAACTAATTTAACAAAATGAATGAGTTAATTAAACAATTATTGGTAATTTTTTCTCTGACATTAACAATTTATAAAACCTCTACTCGTAATAAAAGAGAAAATATGGTTAACTTAAACAATAGGCTACTAGAAAAAGCACATCAAATCAGGTTTCGGATTTTAAAATATTATGAGATGTTTACCTACACTCAGTCAAAGGCATTAGTGTTATTTGATTCAAAATAACAACCAAAAGATAAGTTGATTGTGGCTATGATATGTTAAAATATTATCTTTTCGTCAGTTTAAATAATGCAGAAACGTACGAAATCCACCATGGTTCGTTAAATATTTTGTTATCTCAAAATGTTCAAAGAAGTAATTAGTGAAGGTTTAGTTAGCAAGGTATTCACTTTTGCCAGGGTGTAAATGGTGTTATTTCTCTCTGGAAATTAGGCCAATCTACCAAATGGACCGTTCATTATTCATTGTGTAGTTTAAGTAACATTATCTGATGAGCTTGGCGCTACGTGTACTTGCGTGGAGACAGGTTTATACATTGTACACCACTCAGTAAATTAGTAGGTAATTACCAAACACGCGACAAGTATTGTACACGCGTGTCTACAACTGTCATGAAACTCACATACAGACATACATACACATTCCAAAACTATTGCTTTCTAATATATTAGCTTTTGTTGATAAATCATGTATTGCATGTTGCTATTTGAGATAGGGACCCAACTTAGACTTATGTTTTAATCGAGATTTGAACGAAACACGAGTTTCGGATGAGTAATGCTTTGAGTGTGTTACTTATGGTCTATTGGGGTAAAACATAGCCGGAAGAAAATGTTTTTGATCAGCTTTGAATCCAGTTTTAAGTTTCCTCAATGCGTATTTGTCTTTATTCCTGTACTGTAATTAATTAAAGATAACAACGCCTCCTGTTAAATGAAAAGGAGCTGCGTATTTTAGAATGAAAATTAATGGAAGTTCAATAATCAAGGTAGAGTGATTTATCATAGATTAGCTTTTGGTGATGTGATCTCTATAGCTTTGTTTCTCACAAAGATTGGCCGCTTCTTTAGCCAGGAACATTGATTACATGTACAACAATCAAGGACTACTGGGCCTAGTTTTGATATGTACAACTAGTTAGTTACATGTCTCGTTATTGAACAACCGAATCTAAGACCTTCTTGCAGTTATATGGCTATTATTTTGGCCAGCACTATCACTCAGATACCAGATATGTTTAACTTTACATTACTGTATATTAAAGTTTGAGATAGGGACGCAGGGACGCGTCTGATTTTTGGGGTAGCGGATTTTTATCCCCCTGGAATTTTACCCCCTGGGCAAACGTGACGTCACAAACCAGGGGGTAAAATTCCGGCCGCGAACTTTGGAGTTTCGCGACATCAGCTCGATGGATTAAACGCGGAATTAAACATATATTTTCACGGTTGTGAGTTTAATCAGAACACATCAAATTATAAAAACCTAGAATGTACGGCTCGGATTTTTACCCCCCGGAATTTTACCCCCGGAATTTTACCCCCCGGATTTTTCCCCCGGAATTTTACCCCCGGAATTTTACCCCTCGGAATTTTACCCCCCGGAATTTTACCCCCTGTCCAGATATAAATTAGTGAGAACGATTAATTATCGTCATTCAGTTTTAATTTAATGGTAAACATTTTATTATTAAGTAGCCTATCTTAATTTATATGTAACATTAACTAATCGAACAGGGTTTTAATATTAATTTTGAGATTCGAGTGTCAGGATTCGATCTTTGAAGCCAACTGTTGGTTAATATGATCAAAATAAAACAGCGAATTCTGTTTACTTAGTTGAGATTACAAAATAAATAAATAAAGATAGGCTACTAAATAATGAAATGTTTACAATTAATTAAAAACAGAAATAAGAAAATCAATCATTCAATTTCTAAAATTAGCCAGGGGGTAAAATTCCGGGGGGTAAAATTCCGGGGGGTAAAATTCCGGGGGGTAAAATTCCGGGGGGTAAAATTCCGGCCCGTACATCTTCAGTTGCCTAAACGCTAGTTATATGGACAGGGGGTAAAATTCCGGTTTTTATCGCTAATCTAATTAATCACTCTCTGACTATTTTCATTAGACTTCCAAATCCGCGGGGGTAAAATTCCGGCCGCGAACAAACTTTTGGCCACTCAGGTTGCTACGTCATAGTGACGTCAGCTTTGCCCAGGGGGTAAAATTCCAGGGGGATAAAATTCCGGCGACCCTGATTTTTATCCAAATATGAGTGAGAAATGAGTGATGGATGATTATATTGCCCTGGTATTTGATTAAAGTCTAATGTTTCTACAGAGACATATCAGAGTTTTTACCTAACACAGTAATTAGTTCGATCCTGAGAATTGCCAGTAGATTTTTGATGGTTGTAATCTGTACCCGGCACTCAATCTTTAGGTTTATACGAGGTATATTTCTTCAACAAATATATTTAAAGTCATAAGAACCATATTTTTACTATGGACCAAAAGATATGCTAACTGTTTTTCGGCCAAAACCATTTAATTAACCTAAATACAACACTTATAACTTACAATGAAAAGGGAAAAAATAATGATCTAACATCAGTTTAAAATTCCTAATTGGTCAATGAACATCAATAAAAATTCAGCTCTGTGATTATGCGTTTCATCCGATCCGAGTAGTTAATTCGACATCAGATTGGAACTTGCTTCCATTCACACTCACGCTAATATATTGCTTTCGCAAACTGATAATACAGGTTTGTGTGGTTGGCAGTATGCCTAGCAGCTGATTTACATAGTGGCAACAGGTGGTCTGTAGATGGAATGTTGCCTTAGACGGAGTTTTATTCATTGCTTTGATTAAGTTAGAGGGACGGATTTCTAGATTACACCATTGACATACATTCGTAACAAACTCTAAAATTATTCAATGGGGGTTACTGTTGGTTTTTTATCACTCCAACAAGCGGTTGTCGTTATACTGCACTGCAGCGTATACGTTGTGGGGCTAAAGTAGTTATTTTTATCCCTAGGGTAAAGACGAATTACCTGAAGTCGAGGACAAGTTGTACTACGGTTTTCCTACAACATTGCTCCAAGCTACGTTTTCGAAGCACTTACTTTCGGAGTTTTGCCTTGCAAGGAAACACGGTTTGGAGTCACTAGTCACTATACAGATCTTTCGGAGCAGTGCATCAGCCTCTTTTTGGAGCAGTGGTAAGGCATAGTATTCTTTTCGGAGCAGAGTATTTGGAGTAATAAATTGTTAAGTGATGCATTTCTGCGTAATGCCCTGATGGGTCACGCACCTTAGGTCTGACCAACGACACCCATCTCTTGCTGGGAGACATGTGGATAAACAACAACGGCCGCTCGCCGCTCCGTGACGGTGTCAAATTGTGTAACAGCCGCTATTATTTCATTTGTCATATTGTTTTGGGAGGCGTCAATCCCCATGCTTACTTTGATACAGTGGATAACGTTACTTTGAGTTCCATACTCATTTTCAAGTGTGATTCGTAGTAAGTGTGAATTTACTTTGTTTAGTAGTATCACTGAAAGGCTGAACATTAAAACAACAAGGGCTAAACATTATTATTGAAGTGAATATCGAGTGTCTGAATCGTTACGATTATGAGTATTTTCCAGCATATTTTTTCAAGTGATCGCAACGAATGTTTAAAGGAACTGCCCTAAAAAGTGCAATGGCGTGGTCTTTAGTCAATATGACTGACTCTGACTGAACAATACAAGTTATAGTTAGAATGAAAAAAAAACCCAAATGTTTATACCACAAATCATGGAACTATGTTTCTTTGGTCAACATCATTATAGCCCTAAAATAAGTTTTATTACACTTGCTTGACATTTGCGTACATATTGGATTAGGGTTCTCGAGGTGTTCTATTGGTGTCAAAGAATCCCTTTAGAGCTTTAAAGAAGAGCGTCATAAAATAAAAATGACCGTGTCTCACTTGGAGTATACAAACATCTCGCTACGAACTTCAGTTTTAACTCGGTCTACATTTTTATACAACAGAGTACTATGAGCCTCGTGATGGTACATTCTTAGTATTACAGAAATATGTTTTTGTAGTGTTTTTTACATAAATAGTCTTGCTAAAGTTGTTTAAAGATCTAATGAAACCTATGGGTATAAACTACCAAAAATATGATAATATTTTTTAGTAACCGTGTCACTTACGTTTGCCTATTACTTATGGATTATTGAGCGCAATATAGAAAGTGTAATAGGTACAGTATTGTTATCACTGATACTGACCTCTGTCACCAGAGTGCTGTCATAGTCTCTGTGGTCGTAGTTCCAGCCATGCGGACACTTGACCGTAGGCCACTCTGGGTCTGGGGGAGGCAGGAAGGAGCCGTTGTGAAGAGACAACCAGTCGGTGAGGTTGATATCGTACACGAGGCAATGGTCATACTTCCTGGACCCGTCCTCCAGAACCTGCGAGGGAACTCCGACGAACCTCTGTTGCTCTGGCGATAACGGCAGCCCTCCTGTAATCCAACATGAAAATGTAAGAATTAGGTCTACTACGGTTATGGTTACGTTACTAGGGCAAAAGCCCATGGTCTAACAAATGAGAGCTAACCTTTAATGGAACCCTGTTGCGCTGGAGTTCTGAAACATAACAGGCCAACGATAAAACAATAGTCACTCTACTTAGTAAACAAGAAAAACAATCTTCCAGTATCCAAAAATGATATTTCCACGACTCTCTTACACTCTAGAGTCAGCTAACTGTGGCTTCTTCCTGTAAGACAAAGATATAAAGTGAAGAACAGTCAGTCACTCTGTTAAGTAAATAACAAAAAATGCTTATCTTCAAACATCTGAGAGGACATCTTCGCGACCCTCTTTTTCTCCGGAGTTAAGGGCAGTCTTCCTGAAAAACACTAGTCAAAGTCTGAGTCGTTCAACTAGGTAAACAAAAGCAAAAGCGTGAATACTTACACATACTGTTGTATTTATTTACAAAATCAAGTGGACTGTGAAAAAATACCTACATAAACTAACATGCCAAAATTAATGCAAATTGTCTGGGTTGCCGAGTGGTTACAGTACTCGCCTTAAATCGTTTCCAGACAAGGGTGCCATTTGGCTTTGTATTAATGATGCTTTCATCTCGTTCTTCGTGATACAAATATGTCCACGGTGGTGGCATTAGTTGGTATAAGATCAGTGTTTGGACCGTTCCTTAACAAAACATAACAATTCCATTGGCGTAAAAAACACAAAAGATAAAGTAATTATTCTATGTTTGAATCGTTCTCGTATTGCTGTAATGACGAACTTGTTTAAAATGTATTCATACCGTATTCATCCATATTCTTACTTTCGTTGAAGCCTGAAACTATAAAAGTTTACCCTGGTCGTATGGTACAAGCAGGAAGGCATTGGAGATGTTACATGGGCTCGCTCTTTATCTTGTTTATTGATTTGATTGACCCAATCACCAAGTGACATTCGATAAGCGACGCGGGCGAGTGATGCTGATAACAATCACATTCTCATATCAATATTGATCGGAGGAACTGTCAACAGATAACCAAGACTGCGTCGTTTGATATCTCATTTATAAGATGGTACGATCGTATATAAAACCGAAAACACTATTATTATAAACCTAAACTTTTGTGGGTTTACAAAACTTACTTGAACTTTTTGTGAACTTGTTCCGGAAAACATATATAAACTTATCCGAAAGTGCGTCCGTCTGTAGGTTATTTTATTCAAATCATAATAATAACATAACATCTGTCTAAGTGGCAAACATGAAAAATAATGCATGATTACTTAGTATGTTAAAGACCATATTTAGTATGGTGACATTTATATGTATAATAAATTTCACATTTCTAGCTTTTACCATTTCAAGGTTGATTTTAGAGAATTTGAAACTAAAATACCTACAAATATATTCATTCAGAAAGCATTTACCAAATATATTTTTTGGCTATCCAATGAAACGTCCACTTACGGAACCACGAATCACAAACCAAAATCAAGCAATGATCGAGTGGAAGATAAAAGGGTTTACGTCATCACAAACTGAGCACTCCTCAAGTGACTGCTATATTCTGGGGCAACAGAACAAAATATGTACACAAACCTCTCGTTGTTACCTATAAACAACAACCACTCTCGCATTTGTTTAACCAACAGTGCCACTAGGGCGATGGTTCGATATTGTGAATTTCAGACAAACTCGTGATTCACTTTAGTAAGTACTGTATAGTTGTATAAAGGGTCTAGCGAAACTGCCTGATTCCCTATGGCGGACTTGTTTCTTGAATGCAGACAAATGCATTTAATAAGAACCTCGACCTACAAAGTATTTATGGCAATATTTCTTATATATTCGTAGATGAAGCGAAATCCTTGAATTGGATAACGCAACAAATAATTTGACTAATGAAGAGGAAATATTTTTTACATCAGAAATAAGCTAGTGCTTTAAAAAACAGAAAGAGGAGCAAAACCACCAGTGATATTAGTTTTAGTTAGGTAATGAATTAAAACTTGTTTCTGATTTTTCGTAAATTGATCCAAAGGTTCGATATTGGCTCAAATCCATCAATCCTAAAGGATAGGTCATCTTTGGTAGCATTTTTGCTTGATAATATAGCAAAATTTTATTATTAACGTTACTGTGACAGCTACTCAATGGAACCTTTCCATCTTTGCAACTACATAACTACATAATTATCAGCAATGCTGACACATACAAAGCGTACAGTACTGCATTACTATCGATATGCTGACTCATAGCTTTTTACCAGAATCTTTATCGTAGTTGCTCAAGAGCCAAGACCACGTCAACCTTCTTGCCTGGATCATTAATGTTAGTTCTCCGTGTTAAATTGAAGAACAAAACTAAAAATTGAAACAGCGTCATCACGGAATACTGAGTATTAACTAACTGTCTACTCGTCAATATGGGGCAGTATGTATGCAGTAGGTGATAACTTCAGTCTATAGTTAAGGAGTATCATCTTAATCAGCATGTAAGGCCTACCTGTTGTACTTACAGAGTAAAATAATAATGAAATACGATTTATTAGACTCCTTTGAATTCTGAAGTCGTATAATTGATGAGAACACAGCTTATAATGCTAATGTTTACCTAGCTTTATCAGGACATGTGTTCTTCCTTACCAAAAGACAACTGGTTGAGCCAGGCCCTTTTATTGCGAGCCTAAAATGATCACGAACCGGTGGATAAATAATTATCAAAAAGAAAAACAATGGTTTAAGCCACAAAAATATACAGCCATTACAAGTTACTGTCATAAAACTAATTTTTCATTAGGGGCCTACACTGTCTCAAAAACAGCTGTCTTACGGGTCGTTTTGAGTCCCTAAAGATAGCTTTTTGCGGACTAGTCCGTAAAATTTTACGGACTCGAATCATATGGTTATGTCAAAGCTTATCTAAAAAACAAATCAGCTGTTCTGATCCTTTAAAATGCTTCAACAAGACATAAACAAACTTTGATTGTTTCTTACATAACCTAATTCAATCAGTGTTACTGTATTTTGTATTTTCTGCTGTAATATAAGACAATGTAATGAAAAATATTGTTCGTAACTCGTCCTAAAAACGCCTACTTTACTTTAGGGACTAATAACGAAAACTAACTTTTTTACCTGTTTCATTGTACAAAACGTTATGGTTTTAAATTTGTGTAGCCTATTTAATTTATTACATTACTCTGTGTACGGTTGTAATTCCAAAGTTACCAGTTTCAAAGACGAGACTTGACCAAACGCACGCACGGGTAGAGATCTGGCCCAGAATAGAGATGACTTACGCTAAATCCGAAGATATTCTCATCGCTCTTGTTATTGTAAACAGCAGGCAACTTAACAGATGGTTTGTTAGGCAGTAAAACATAACTATCGCTCTATGAACTAAACCAAAACCCGCCGCAACACTGCAATGCGATAGCCCTGGAGATAAATTGAGACTTTGTGTACCATAAAGAAAATGTGTGCATACAGGGTGTCCCACGAAGGGGTTCGGTTTTATATCACTAGACCGTTTATGTACCAAAATCTCAGAAACTTTAGAAAATGTTTAAAAATATTTTGTGAAAATGTCAGCGTTCTAATTGGTGTAGAATTGAAATGGTGGCATATTGAAATTCATACCAACTTATTTTAATTACAAAACAACAAATTGAGACATTGCCTGATTTGATTGCTGCGGTCCATTTTTGGGACTTGATGTTGAATCGAAGTTTCATTGAAAAATATTGTTTGAGTCATACAAACGTAACTTAACTTCAAGGAGCATAAACGGCCAAATGATAGAATAGCAAATCTGTAAACCTCTTTGTGAGCCCTGTTGTGCCCTGTACATAAATCGCTCTAGCAACCGTAAAAAACACCCTTATCAATCATACAAGTTTTTATTTTCCTACATTATGACAAAATTAAACATAGATGAAAAAAATAAGCAATAAAACAAAGTTATCTTAACAATTTCAGTAAGTTTAAAAACGAGCTAAATTTAATTTACATTAATTTTGAAAAGGTTTGTTCATTATTTAGATTTAATCTGCGAAGCCATATGAACTCATAGCAGCACGATTCAATGCCACAAGTTAGACTAAGAATTAACTGTTTAACACTTCTAGACATACAAAATGGAAGGGTGTCTTAAAATCCAATACTTTACTTGGAGTATTGGATATATTTTTAGATAATCGAATTCCGTTAGTATTAAAAATTACACAATTTTGGGACTAACCTGGCCGCAGTTTGAAGTAGGCTTCCTACTTATCGTATATTTGATATAAACCATGAAATATTATATTTTTTCAAAGTTCATAACAAACTGTTGTAGTTTCGTTAGCTAAAAGACTATTTTATTTGTATGATTAAGTAAAAATTTGTTATTTTAAAGTGAGAGTTAGATTTTCTATGAGAGGTGGTGGCAGCATCACACGGGAAAATGTACAAGAGAAAAGAACAATTAATCAAACATCAGCTGTTCTTTACATCCAACAGCTGATTGTCCGTGTATACAGCTGATTGGCCTCGTGTCAGAGTAAACAAACTACGTACGCATAACCAAACAGTTACTAAGAATCAGATTTATGAAAACCGATATGATTAAACTACTTTAACTGTCAGTGTTATTAAAGCTTGGTTAAAAATAAACTTCTAATAATAAAAATTGCTAGAATATCGTTTTACTTTTTAAAGAATGTAAGTACTTTACAGGCTGCAAAACCTATCATTATTATTAATATCAAAGTTAATATTATTGTCATCAATGAAATGGGGACGCCACCTAGGTGCATAATTTAACCCAAATATGACTGAAGTATGAATGTAGAAGAATGGAGTGAGGGTCCGTGTAACTTTGTTACCGACTTATCAGCTGTTTCATTAGCCAGGATCATATTTTAAAGTCCAGGGATCAGGGACAGCTGGGTTCATTTTCGAACCGTCAAAAAACTTCATACTTTTATCAGAATTGATCCGGCGACCTTTTGATTGTTAGATGAGCACTATGATCACATTGAGACGGGAACATAAGGATGCGTATAACCTAAATATAAGATAAGGATTAGTGTAGATCAAAAGGAGCGAGATAGAGTTATAAGTACAGCAGTCAGGGGACATGCAAAGCCCAATCTAGGTCAGCTGGGCCCAGTTTCGAACTGTCAAAAAATGTTCGACTTTCCTTTAATCAAACCCATAGGCCTAACTAAGGAGGGTGGGGGGGGGTCACACCGGTGGGTCTGGGGGGTAAACTATTGAAAATTAGGCCTGTAAACTCGCGTTTTTAGGTTGTTTTAATTGTAGAAAAACGCATGTTAAAAAACACCTTTTAAGGTTAAGGGGGCCCTGATCGAACCGGCAACTTTTTAATTACTTTTAGCGTTACAACCACTCAGATTTACATTAATTGAAGTTGTTCAGGTACTTACCAAAGATGAAGTGTTCGAGGGACGGGATACGACACCAGTGGTCCGGCGTTGCAGACACGAACACCTGACTGAAGGCTAGGAAGGCAGCAGGCAAAGTCGCTGGGATACATAGCAGATAATACATCACATGTTGATACCTGCCTCTCTCTCCAATCTGGACCAAGACGTCGTCAAAGTCCACCGACGACATGGTCACATCACTCCACCAACGTCCAAATCAACGCGATGCCGCAGTCCGTTTATATTTGTGGAGAGATTTTGCGACGGTTTGAATTTGAACGCACATTTTTTAAATATAAAATTCGAGTGTTTTAAAATTAAATATGGAACTGTCTTCAACGTGGATGAAAATTGTTCCAACAACCCGATTTCAAAAGTGTATTGTATTGCAGTCAAAGGAATCAACAAGGCTCTCTGATCGATATACAGTACCTTGAACGCTGAACACACAAATTTTAAAACGTTCTAACATAAATAAGTAAAAAGTAATGTTTTGGCAACAATCAGACATCAAAGTTTAACAACTGAGCCTTGGGATCTGAAGTGTTTAAAATAAAGCTCGAACTCTTGCAATGCTTCTCAAACGTTCACATCATAACCGTGAAAACATCAGATTTGTACAACACAGGTTTCCCACACGTGTGGCATATTTTTATCATTAATTTGTTTACAGTCAGGTTCATTAATTTAGCACGTAGCTATCACTTCAACAACTTTCACTTCGGTTTTGTAACACTTCCGTTGCTGCTTCTTGCCTCACCTCCACCAGTGGCTTCATTGGATGTCAGACGCACAACCATTGCTGAATATAATTAATAGATAAATCAACAAGTTGGGACATTTTTCATCGAATAGTGGTTTTCATTGCTCTGATCTTACTGTCATTTACTGAATGAAACTTAGAATATAAACTAATTAATCAAAGAGACATTAATTACACCTACATCAGACTCATGTGGATCATTGATATCATCAAGTTTAGTTTGGTTTTTGGTGTGTTTATAAGGTCCGTGAAGTTGGCGTACCCATATTAGCGTATCCACTTTTGATCATACCAATCGTTAGTTCATCGTTAGTTCTCGATAGTTCCCAAATTTTTTCGTTAGTTCTCAAAAAATAAAAAAGTTATAGCCGATTATAAGTGGGTACGCTAACTTCACACTTCCGGGTTCTAGCACGCGCCGTTTTCTGAGGAGAAATGTTTACATCTATATACCAATCGTTAGTTCTTCGTTAGTCCTCGATAGTTCCCAAATTTTTTCGTTAGTTCTCAAAAAATAAAAAAGTTATGAGGCATACAAAGTGGGTACGCTAACTTCACAATTGTACAATTTCCAGCGGGAACAGTTTTTTTACTATAAATGTCTATATCTATATACCAATCGTTAGTTCTTCGTTAGTTCTCGATAGTTCTCCAAAATTAACGTTAGTTCTCAAAAAATAAAAAAGTTACGAAGCATAAAAAGTGGGTACGCCAACTTCACAGTTATAGAATTTCCAGCGGGCACAGTTTTTTTTACTATAAATGACTATATCTATATACCAATCGTTAGTTCTTCGTTAGTTCTCGATAGTTCTCCAATATTTACGTTAGTTCTCAAAAAATAAAAAAGTTAAGAGGCATACAAAGTGGGTACGCCAACTTCACAATTATAGAATTTCCAGCGGGCACAGTTTTTTTACTATAAATACCTATATCTATATACCATTCGTTAGTTCTTCGTTAGTTCTCGATAGTTCTCCAATATTAACGTTAGTTCTCAAAAAATAAAAAAGTGAAGAGGCATACAAAGTGGGTACGCTAACTTCACAATTGTACAATTTCCAGCGGGAACAGTTTTTTTACTATAAATGCCTATATCTATATACCAATCGTTAGTTCTTCGTTAGTTCTCGATAGTTCTCCAAAATTAACGTTAGTTCTCAAAAAATAAAAAAGTTACGAAGCATAAAAAGTGGGTACGCCAACTTCACAGTTATAGAATTTCCAGCGGGCACAGTTTTTTTTACTATAAATGACTATATCTATATACCAATCGTTAGTTCTTCGTTAGTTCTCGATAGTTCTCCAATATTTACGTTAGTTCTCAAAAAATAAAAAAGTTAAGAGGCATACAAAGTGGGTACGCCAACTTCACAATTATAGAATTTCCAGCGGGCACAGTTTTTTTACTATAAATACCTATATCTATATACCAATCGTTAGTTCTTCGTTAGTTCTCGATAGTTCTCCAATATTAACGTTAGTTCTCAAAAAATAAAAAAGTTAAGAGGCATACAAAGTGGGTACGCTAACTTCACAATTATAGAATTTCCAGCGGGCACAGTTTTTTTACTATAAATACCTATATCTATATACCAATCGTTAGTTCTTCGTTAGTTCTCGATAGTTCTGTAATATTTACGTTAGTTCTCAAAAAAATAAAAAAGTTACGAGGCGTACAAAGTGAGTACGCTGACTTCAAATTTATAAAATTTCCTGCGGGCACCGTTTTCTGACTAAAAACGCTTATATCTATTTACCAATCTTTAGTTCTTCGTTATGTCGTGTTAGTTCCCCAATATTATTACTAGTTCTTAAAAAATAAAAAGGCAATAAGGTCTTAAACGTGGTTATGCCAACCTCCAACCCAAATCATTCCTAGCGTGCACCCTTGTCTGACTAAAAGTGCCTATATCTTAATATTAATCGTAAGATGGGCTCACTCATTTATTTTGTTATTTCTAAAAAAATTAAATAAATATACGTATAGCCAAAAATCAATAGATTAACTTATTTAATGCTTCTGATTTCCAGCGCGCACCTTCATTCAACGAAAAATGCTTACAGTATACTACTATACAACTAAATAAATATTGTCTCGACCCCGCCATACCCAATACGCCATGCTAGTAATGTGTTGTACACATTTATTCCATCCACTACTCCAGTCTCCAGTTTGTTCAAGTCCGTATGACCTTCCAGTCTCGATCCGTGCAACTGTCACTCGTAACGTGTTACGTTTAATGATGTAATTTTATAATACTAATACCGAACACAAACAAATACAAACAATACAAACGATTAGTTTAATTAACCAAACAGAAGTTCTTTGATCGTACATATTTTATCTGCTTAATCCAATTCAAATAATCACTGCTTATAAATTACTTTATACCATTTTACTTAGCAGACTCTGGTTTTCATTTTGATGGATAGTTTATTTTGTTTCCATGATGGACTTTTTATAAAATGCACTTTTTCACACAACTAAGTAGGTATAAATATGATTTCATTGCTTATCTAAAACCAATTTTTGGAAGCGTTGTCTTTTTTGGATGTTCTAATTAACTGAACATATTCAACTGTTAATCATTTTGATAACGTAATCAAAATTATCACCCCTAAAAAATAATCTAACCGAGTGACACCTGCAACTACTATTGCGAATATCACAGATAAGCGCTATCCTGGAACTGATAAGCAATCCTTTCTCTTCGAGAGAATCATAATGTGATAGTTATTCTAATGTCAGTGTTACTTTGATTTTCATTGTGTGAAGATGAATCAAATTACAATGCATGGAACTAAAAATTGGTATATAGATTTAAGCGTTTTTAGTCGGAAAACGGTGCCCGCTGGAAATTTTATAATTTTGAAGTCAGCGTACTCACTTTGTATGCCTCGTAACTTTTTTATTTTTTTTTTTTTAGAACTAACGTAAATATTGGAGAAATATCGAGAACTAACAAAGAACTAACGATTGGTATATAGATGTAAGCATTTTTATTTTAAAAAAAAACTGTGCCCGCTGGAAATTCTATAATTGTGAAGTTGGCGTACCCAATTTTTATGCTTCGTAACTTTTTCATTTTTTGAGAACTAACGCAAATATTGGAGAACTATCGAGAACTAACGAAGAACTAACGATTGGTATATAAATATAAGCATTTTTATTTAGAAAACTGTGCCCGGTGGAAATTCTATAATTGTGAAGTTGGCGTACCCACTTTTTATGCTTCGTAACTTTTTTATTTTTTGAGAACTAACGTAAATATTGGAGAACTATCGAGAACTAACGATTGGTATATAGATATAGGCATTTATAGTAAAAAAAACTGTTCCCGCTGGAAATTGTACAATTGTGAAGTTAGCGTACCCACTTTGTATGCCTCATAACTTTTTTATTTTTTGAGAACTAACGAAAAAATTTGGGAACTATCGAGGACTAACGAAGAACTAACGATTGGTATATAGATATAGGTATTTATAGTAAAGAAACTGTGCCCGCTGGAAATTCTATAATTGTGAAGTGTGCGTACCCACTTTGTATGCCTCTTAACTTTTTTATTTTTTGAGAACTAACGTAAATATTGGAGAACTATCGAGAACTAACGAAGAACTAACGATTGGTATATAGATATAGGCATTTATAGTAAAAAAACTGTGCCCGCTGGAAATTCTATAACTGTGAAGTTGGCGTACCCACTTTTTATGCTTCGTAACTTTTTTATTTTTTGAGAACTAACGTTAATTTTGGAGAACTATCGAGAACTAACGAAGAACTAACGATTGGTATATAGATATAGGCATTTATAGTAAAAAAACTGTTCCCGCTGGAAATTGTACAATTGTGAAGTTAGCGTACCCACTTTGTATGCCTCTTAACTTTTTTATTTTTTGAGAACTAACGTAAATATTAGAGAACTATCGAGAACTAACGAAGAACTAACGATTGGTATATAGATATAGGTATTTATAGTAAAAAAACTGTGCCCGCTGGAAATTCCATAATTGTGAAGTTGGCGTACCCACTTTGTATGCCTCTTAACTTTTTTATTTTTTGAGAACTAACGTAAATATTGGAGAACTATCGAGAACTAACGAAGAACTAACGATTGGTATATAGATATAGGCATTTATAGTAAAAAAACTGTTCCCGCTGGAAATTGTACAATTGTGAAGTTAGCGTACCCACTTTGTATGCCTCATAACTTTTTTATTTTTTGAGAACTAACGAAAAAATTTGGGAACTATCGAGGACTAACGAAGAACTAACGATTGGTATATAGATGTAAACATTTCTCCTCAGAAAACGGCGCGTGCTAGAACCCGGAAGTGTGAAGTTAGCGTACCCACTTATAATCGGCTATAACCTTTTTATTTTTTGAGAACTAACGAAAATATTTGGGAACTATCGAGAACTAACGATGAACTAACGATTGGTATGATCAAAAGTGGATACGCTAATATGGGTACGCCAACTTCACGGACCTGTGTTTATACCTATTTATTTTTTATTTTAATGCGGCACATTAAATATTTGTCGTGCTTTGACTAAATTAATACAACTAGTAACACCCAAATCCGTACACGCATGCATATCCAACATGGCCGACTTACTTTTCAAAATGGTGGAAAAGTCCCCATGGGATTTTTTGGGACTTTGAAGAAAGTCCCAGAAAATTGTTTGTGGGTTCAGGAGACTTTAATTAATTATTTCCAAAAGGTTTCAATTTTTTATCTTCATTTCCCTACTCAAATTCTAATAGGACTGGACTATAGTAAATCCTTACAGGATAGTCATGCATCCATTAATTTCAATTTTAGTATAACACTTGTTCAATTATTAGTGTACATTTTAAACTTCATATATTAAAATGTAAACTAACATTTTCTCCCTGAGAATAACATGGGAACTTTGAAGGTCACTGGGACAGAGCAAGGCCCCACTAGAAAACAGAGCCCTGATGAAATTTCAAAGATTTTTTGTTTGATGGCAAATTGTTAACAAACCAATGATGGCCCACAAACCTATCCTATGACATCTTAAGCATGGAGCATCTTGAGCCATCGGATGCGTGGCAGCTCAAAACAATTATTACCCAATTCATGTTGGCCTATTAAATATTATAGATATATCTTTATAAAGCATTTCAAAAATATTACAACTTGATTTGGGACACATTGAAGTGTCATCAACTGTTCACAAACTTCATGAGGAATCAAAAGTAAAAGATTACACCACAGTATTAACGGGATTTAATTTATAAGGATGATAAATGCACAAGGAGTATGTTGAATCTATGGTGTTAGATGGCTTTCATGATCTTATCATGTTCAAGGTCCACACATATTATGGTTAGTGACAGTGACGACGCCAAGGATAACCAAACATGCGTCAGCTGTCAGCTTCACTGTGTCTTCGCCTAGCAAGCAATATGATCCGACACATTCCGTGCTGGTGTTTCATAGTACGGTCTTTGAGAGCATAGATTAATGCTTCGATTAGAAATACATTCCATACCCATGTTAAAACTATAGTCCGTTTAAGAATAAAATTGAACACACTTATAAATTGAGACACCAACAGAGTGCGCATTCGTAAATGTTTAGCGACTCAAACTTGCAGGACTTAAAGCAAACCATAAAATTATCCCAGTAATAAGAAATAATGGAACAAATAGAGTTTTAGAGAATGCGGGTTTATCCAGCGGTTTATTTCCAGGTTCATTTAATAAAAGCCTAATGATCATGGCAGGTTAACTCTAGCTTCGAACCATCAAAAGCCTACTGACTTTTCCCAGAATCGAAGCGGAGATATGCTTTGGATTGGCAGAGGGCAGAGGAACAGTTTTAACCAAGTCAAACTGACTGGACTACTTATTACACACTATAGCATCTTTCATGTCACATTAACTGGTAACTAATACAGGGAGATAATGGAATCTCTACTTATAAAAGGCAAAGCCCTTACTTACTCACTCACTCATCACTAATTCTCCCACTTCCCATTTACCTAGGAGGCTGAAATTCGGTACACCGATTCTTTGGACATTTAAATAGGAAAAATAAGTAGGCTGTTGGCCCCGAAACTATAGTCATTATAAAAGACGACTTGGATTGAGGACGTATACAAGGTATTTAACCTATTATTATTAAAAATAAGTAGTTTTTATTTTGATCGGGCTTTCGGGCTCCGCCCCAGTGGCTCTAGAGTTTCCCATATTAACCTTATGAGTACTCATATTTAAATGGAATTAAAGAATCTTAACTGCTGGTTCGACTAAACAAGTTGATTCTGTGATGTTCAATAGCACTAAAGAGTTAATAGGTTTACCAACAGGGTGCAGCACTATTATTTTTTTACATTTTTGACAACAGCTTGCAACCAAAAGGTGAGTGAGCGTAGCGAACGAACTTCAACCTTGAGGCGAGTTAGCGTAGCGGTAGCGAACGAGCTAACCTGAAGGCATACGAGCTCCAACCTAAAGGTGAGTAAGCGTAGCAAACGAACTTCAATCAGGACGTGATTGAGCCATGCGAACGAGCTCATCTTGAAAATTAACGGGCATTGACATAAAACCACATTAGGACAGGACGACGACTTGACCAATTGAACATATTTGTTTCATGAATAGAGCCAATATAACCACAGGCTTAGTGGAGATAGTCATTTTTAATTTATTATCAATACTTATGAAGTTAAACAGGGCAAAGCCCGCGGGTACAGCTAGTTTTATATAAAAGATTTATAATAGACTGCAGCGCACTCTGTGAATGGCTTATTGAACTATGTTCTTTTTTAATAAAAAAATAGGCTACAACATAGACTGTGGTTACAGATAGGCTATATAAATATGTCAACTTCTTCAGTATCATTAGTGGATGGTATTACTCAGAGAGTCATTTAGTGATGTGAGCTGTGAAATTTCCGTACAATTTTTGTTTAGGTCATAGCTGATGAACTAATATAAAATTATGTTATATTATTTAATCTATGGTTATACTTTTCTAGCAATCCAATATTTGCCGTGTTTACAAAAATGGTTATGTAGATTATTCAAAATAAAGATATAACGATAATCATAACGTATAACCCCCATCAATTCATTAGCCAACAGATTCTATTTAGATATGGTAATTTTATGGATCAAATTCTTATATAATTTGATTGAAGATTTGTATCTTGTTCTATAAAAGTTATTTGTAGCTTAATTTAAAATCATGGCGATTTATGGTGCAACCTATTTTAGAAGTGAACAGTTCGCAATCTCCAGGAAATAACGCAAAGAACATTCTGTTTTTTCTTACACATAATCGAATACGATGACGATGCCTGATGTTGTTTTTGTGCTGTTGACATAATGACGTAAACTTTGTATATGTATTAAAGTTGTGTGTTTCGATCGCTAGGCCTACAATAGTAACAAAATGTGGGTTTATTAATATACAAAGGTTTGACCTGCTATTATCCTAAATACGATTCGAGATTACTACTTGATAACACAATTGACTTTGAAAAGTGCAAGATCGCTTCTTATTCTGTTGTATAAATTGACGCCTGATATGATTTGCATTTTATGGAGACGTTTGAGTATGTGTCTATCTCTAGAAGCAATATTTTACAAATAGATGGTTATTGTTAGGGCAGTTTTAAAGTTGGTCAAAAGACAACAAACATAAACCGTACATAGCTAACATTAAACAATAAAAGGTTTAAATTACCTGTATCCGTCAAGTGAGCCTGGTTTGTAGTTGGTTAACTACAGCGGTTTCGTGTTAATATTAACACATCTTCAGGTCAAATTGTTGCATTGATTTATTCCATAGAATTGTCGTCATAAGGTTCAAAGTTCACAAAAACCTTATGATTATGGAATAAATCAATGCAACAATTTGACCTGAAGATGTGTTAATATTAACACGAAACAGCTGTAGTCAACCAACTACAAACCAGGATCACTTGACGGATACAGGTAATTTAAACCTTTTATTGTAAAAATCAGTGATCCAGAGGCTATACCATAAAAACTAACATTAAAATTGTCTTCAGCTGATCCATAAGGATAGGGGTTAGGTAGGAGGGAGATAGTATGATTGTATGGTAACTAGGCTATTTCTTTCTTCGTATTCGACCAGCAAATCTATTTTACTGAGCATAACAATCCAAATGTAGTGTGTTTTACTTGTCATTTATGATTTTATGACAGAAGAGTTGAGTATTTATAACGTTTACTCAAAAATAAACACAACATAACAAGCTTCAAATTCAATGACATAAAAGTCTACTGGCACTACCCAAAGTAGAATATTTTGATAGCCAGTTGAAAGGACCCATACTGAAATAACACATTTTTAGACCTAGAAGTTTAATGTCAATCAAGCTTTAGTCAATGTCACGTAGCCGAGCTAGAATGTTGCTTGCGTACACCACACAAACCGGAACCCCATTGTTGCTACTGACAGCGATGCTATCTACATTGGTGAATTTACATCAACAATTTGAAACACAATACGATTTTGTAACAGTTTGTGGGTGGGCGGAGAACTCAACTAGGTTTTGACTACAATACAACTCTAGTAGTACCATCTAGATAATCTGGTATGTATTTATTCGGAATGGATAATAAGCTTTTGAATAAGCTTGCGCACACAATAGGTGTGTTATGATTCCAACCGTGGTCTGACTGTCAGAGTTGGGTTTCATCTCAGCATCATGGGTGGCGCAAGTCGACAGTCAAACTGAACAAGTTCACTTAACAACGTCAATCTCGACAAGGAATAACCAAGGTTCACAAAACCACTTAGGATTAGGAAACATATTTGCGCTTTGTGCTAATTTATTCTGAATGCATACAAGCTATTGACGAGTTGGGAAGGTTGTTCGAATACTGGGTTTTGTGCTATGTTTACACGGAATGCTGTTTTAATTTTTTTAACACGTAAAAAGTTAAGTAAAAACTTTTCTTAGAAATAAGTCTTTGTATAACTTTGTATGGTACTTCAGTATTAAACGGAGGCCACATTTTGTCAGCGCGCTGCGGCGGTTATGTTAGGTTGGGTTATCATAATAGAAAGTATCGTTCGATTCATAACGAAGCGAGGAAAGTCCTACACACATAATATTTACGATAACCCAACCTAACATAACCGCCGCAGCGCGCTGACAAAATGTGGCCTCCGTTTAATACTGAAGTACCCTTTGGATTTGCTTTAATAAAGTGTTTTGCTTTAGCATTTAGGTACGAACTCAGGACTATAGTGTTCGCTTTTAAATCGAAATTTGAATGTAATTCCAGCCGGATCGGTTCTAGGCCCAGTTGCAATATGTCATTGCACAATCAATTATTGATGATATCTAACAATATGATATAGCACAAGGTCAACCATACATAGTAACTTGACAAGGCTTGGACCATTAGACATAGAATTTAAACTATGATAATAGCGTAGAAACTCGCAAATGAGCACAGATAAACAATTTGTTACCACATTAACCATTGAAAAATTTCACAGTAATAACATAAAATTCGTCAGTACTATAGTATTAAGGAACGCGGCAGCGTTCCGCCCCGCCAAGTCCCCCAGCGGTACACAGCTGCTGCAGTGTATATATACATGACGTGACAAAGTGGCTTTTTTACTCGTCTATAGCTCTGAAGAAACAAAAGCTATTAAAATAATTGTTCATCTACTGGATAGGGGCAATCATTCTCAACAAAATTAAAAAAAAGAATTTAAAAAACGGTTGTGTTTGAGCCAAGAAAAACTAGTTTGAAAATTCACAAATTTTCCGTGTTCTCCTTCTTCTCCTTAAATGTTGACGGACCTACAGCCCAAACCACTGGCTCAATTTTAATGTTTTTTATGTTGTTTGAAAGCCCTTAGCGTGTAGATGTGCCTTTTGAGGGTCTCAAGTCGGTGCGTTGACCCATAAACCCTTGGCAAGCCCTCAAAGTACGAGTTTGGCCCATTTAAATAACATGGGATTAAAATCAAAACAAAAGAAGGACCAGCTGCGATTAAATCTTAATTAATTAAATGTTAGAGAAATTCATAGGAACAGCTGACAAATTATTTTAATACTTTTATAAAGTATTTTTTTCAGGTATACTGAATGATTTGAACTACTTACTATATAAAATTACTTAGAGCAGTGATATTCCCCGATACTTTCCATTGAAAAATGCAGTGTACCGATGGTACACTGGTACAGCAGCTCGTCATTTTTAACAGTTTAATACTACTTATCAAAACATATGAAACCTAGGAACTTGAAACTTAGTACTAGTACGCTAGTACTAAGGTTTATTCTATGTTTTTTGATACACTAAAACAAATAAAACGATCGGGAAAATCACTCTACATATGTTAAACAAGCAATTAAAAAGTGATATGTAAATTTAGGATAAATGAGTTATTCAATATTTGTTTTGCCTTATGCTATTTCTAACAAACCTAATTAGTTTGATTACATTTTTACATCTCTAATAAGGGCTCAATTTACACTAGTCTTTAGATATACGGGTTTTATTATTAGAACACTTATGTAACATCAACACATTTTATGTTGTTCAAGATGAGCATTGATGAAATTTGAAACTGAGTTTAAGCCCAGTGGGTTTGTTAAATAGTAATTTTGGTACGTGTGTCAAAAAGTTTTTAATCTGTTTAAAGCAGATAAGACCAAAAATGTAGAATTTAGTTCTACATTAACAATATTATTGAAATTAAATGAGATGTAGTTGTGCCGTGGTCTATATATCAGAGAAAAGAGGATTTTTATTTTAACTGTTAATTTTCTACAAAAATAAATAAAATCTAACAAAAAACCACTAAGTGGTAACACTTTCCCCGCCAAGTCAGCAATCCAAAAAAGTTAATAAATCATTACTTTTTCCGCCAAGAAAAACAATGTAATGTATGTAAGTTTGGCAACTTGGCGGCAGACTTTTGCTCGATCCCTTTAAAAAATACCATAAAACTAATTTCATTGAGCAAATATCCCTCCCATTGGTACATTGCTAGGTGAGAGCTTATTTTACAAAATTTGACCTTATTTGTGCCACATTTCATAAATTATACTTAGTTGGACTAATTAATTAGAGAAGTTGATTTGTGAAATTATCCACGAACGTAACTTAAATGAAAAAAACCAAGCAAAAGTCTGCCGCCAAGTTGCCAAACTTACATACATTACATTGTTTTTCTTGGCGGAAAAAGTAATGATTTATTAACTTTTTTGGATTGCTGACTTGGCGGGGAAAGTGTTACCACTTAGTGGTTTTTTGTTAGATTATAACATATCACCCGAACGTAATACAGTATCATTAACTTGCACGACTTTCTTCTTGATTTATGTTTTATACCTGGCTATCCGTAAACAGCAGGTTTTGTTCTATTTTAAAGGATAACTAGAGGATATCAAGCTCGCCTTACAATGTGAAGGCTGCTGGTCCGATCCTGATAAAAGTCTAATTATTTCGATTAATTAGAACTGGACCCAGTTGCCCTTGATTATTGTGTTCGTATAAACAACACAAAAACAGCTGATCTAAGCCAGTAACAAAGCTAGTTAGATGATTCATTCCATTCAGTTTACAACACCGTACTAACTGTAGACTCTAGACAAAACATGTAGTTGAAACTGTGTGTGGCCGGTCTGCACGATTTTTATTTCAGCTGCAGTTTTTTAATACGGACAAAATGAGAGTTTAAAAATTAGAAATTAAAAAAAAAATTATTGTAGGCCTAAAACTCTAAAAAAAATATATAGTTAATTTTTTAATTAAACTGTCATAACCTAACCTAACTAACCAAACTTGCTGATAATGGCAAAATTGAATGAAGGGGTTTACTAATAGAAAAAATAATTCTGTTCATAAAATAAAACTATAATGCCTCAAATTAAAATTTATATTTTTTAATTATAAAATTAAACTGTGATAATCTAACCAAACTAACCAAACTTGCTGATAATGAGAAAATTGAATGAAGGTTTACTAATCGAAAAAAAGTTCTGTTCATAAAATAAAACTATAAATAGCTCAAATTCAATTTTATAAGGTTTTAATTATAAAATTTAACTGTAATAACCTAACAAAACTAACCAAACTTGCTGATAATGCAAAAATCTTAGACAAAAAGTTTCTGTCCCCGATTGGGTTTCGAACCTGGTACCATAAGTTTCAAAGCCCGGCACGCTATCCACTAGACCACCGAGGTCGATGGCTTCTTTCCGTTTCATTGCGCTAATGGTGTTCCCTCAGCCAATAGAATGCTCTCATTTTGTTCTTATTAAAATAACTGCAGCTGAAATAAAAATTGTGCGGCCGGCACTACATAACCAGGGGAGTTATTGAGTTTTCCTGACTGTTGCAAAAGATAAAACATGTTTAGAGACAAGAAGTGTAAGCAAATTCCTACTTCATATGGAGTAAACACGTTGGCGTAAATCTTCAATCCCAAAATGTGATATGCGACGCATGTCGGGAAACGGTGATAACATTTTGACACAGTAAATACAAGTTGATGTTGAACCTTTTGCTCATTTTGAATTTTCAAATTTGAAAGTGTGTGTATGGTGCCAAGCATTTTGTTATTGGAATTTACATTTCAGAGAGTTCGATTACAAAATAACAATTCATACTTTCACATTGATCTTGATTCAAGATCAGATTTCAACACTCAGTTAAGAGGCTGTAGCGTGGTTTAAAAATAAAGAATTGTTGAAATGATGTATCATGGTTTAGGGAATGTAGTGTTATAATCTAAGTACAGTATATTATTCAGCCTGATGTGAAATCTGAGTAATAATATATGAGTGGTAATGTAATGAGTGGATGTAGTGGTAATACCATAGATTAGTAGTTGTAGTGAGTCTACACCAGTCATAGTGCTAATATCTGAAAATGCAGTACTCATATTAGTAATATCTTAGTTGAAAATAGAGTTGGTAATAAGAGTACAGTATACAGTACACTTACTGGTCACATCTCTTTAAGGAAACAGTATTTTAAATTTCGTAACGAAGTAGGTTTAAAATAGCCGCAGCTTCATAGCCCATTCAATTATGGTTTACCACCGTCTACTTGGAACAACAAGTAAAATTTTATACGCTGCTTTAAATAGACCTAACTGAATAGACTTTTCTGACGTAAGTCAACTAGAATTGAAATTGTATTCACATTATCAACTCCAAAACTAAACCGTATCACGATTTTTACCAAACGTAACATTGAACTTACAACGTTGGTTTAGATATCGTATACTTAAGGGGGCATAGGTTCCACTAAAATCCTATTTTCATTTTCCCTGGGTAATGTGAGCTAGCCTCGGGCTGGACTGTGTAGAGGAGGCTAGCCAAGTAGCGGCTTGTTAGTTGAGCCACTCTGGGCCTGGGTATAACAAGCCTATCACGATGGCAGTGTGGGGCCAATTAAAACGTTCCTGCCACAGTGCAAAAAACTGTATACTACCTAGCCACTAGCCAGTATAAGTGTAGAATGGACCACGAAAATAGCAATAGGACTCTCAATATTTTCAGAACTCAGGGATGTCCAATACATTTAAATTGTGTCAATACTTTTTCAGTATTTCTTTGGTAACCTAAGAACTTATCTTAAAGGCTTGGAATCATTTTCAGACAATCCTCACAGTTCCAATTTTTCTTCTATTGCAAGTTTTTAATTTCCTTTGTTTGCGTTTGAAATGATTTTATAACAGTTATTTAAAATCTGACTTACATTTTGAAAAATAAATAAATACTGGAGCTTGCCCCGTGGTCGAAAACTCGACCAAAAGTATATTGTGCAAACTTCTCTATTTTCACCCCACGCTGTAAATAAAACATGTGATAGGAACTTCTTCCATTTGTTTCGATTTTCTGTTTATATTTTTTTGTTATTTCGTTACCAACATGGCAACCCATAAGGTCCATGTTAATTTTTTTTAAATTCCAAAATAATTTCTCGTTCTTATTTTTGGGCCTATTTGGGATTCTGCACATCTACAGGAAAATATCTTTCATTTGGTACCAACCCCGTGTAATTCGGTCCAGTATATTTTCCAGTATATTAAACGGTGAGGCTAGCTGTCCGTTTTGCAAAAGTGTTTAATATGAGATATTATTCAAATTTGAGTTGATTTAATCACACTCCAAAAGTAACATTACGTCCGCATTAACTAACAATAAGTCAGCATTAATATACGTATCAGATTAGAAAACGTTGTTGAATCAACCAAAACTTTGGAGCGTCTGAGGTTCGGACAGACAAATTCAAGTAGGTCTAATAGGTTCCCTGATAGCATTGACTGTTGTATTAATAGTCAAAGCTGATAGGAAAGGTGGAAGACCTTCTAATTTGATTTTTATTATTTTAATAGATTTGTATTTTTTTCTTTTTTGAAGTAGATCGTTATGTTTTATGGAAATCTTGATTCTTGACAAACCGTGTATGTAAACCCGTTTTCAGTATTTTGGTGGTGTTAAAACCTTAAAGCTGTATACGGTAGGTCAAAATTTGTTTCAATATAAACACAGAAAGGGAATAAGTATCTATATAACTTCGTACTAAAGCCATTGATATCAAATAAATTTTGAATGGCGACCGAAATTGAAAAGTCGATCTATTCTTTTAGCTTTTAAGAATAAATAAAGTCTTTCGTTCCGAATGTGAGAACGTCATACGTCTGTTTGGTCATAGTCTGTGCTACAATACAACGGTTACGCTAAAATGAAGTGACGTACCTACCGTACTTAATTTTGCCGTGGAAGCATGCTGTTATTCATTCACTAGGAGGTCCGAGTTTTGTCAACATAGTAAATGATAAAGGGGTTCAGATTTATAGAGATAAAATTAAAATGCTGAAATAATTTATTATAGCAAGATTTCAACTCTCTTGAAACCTTGATTTGTTTTTTTTTTTATTATCCACGCTTTTGAATTGTAGGGCTTAAAAATATGAAATTGTCTCCGAAGGTTTTGCTCTCGCAATAATTACGGGGCCGAAACAGTATAAACGAGCTTAGTGACAACACTATTGGAATAATCGTAATGCAGCTAGGCGTGTTTTAAGTACGATTTAAAGATGAGCATTATATTTGTATGTATTTTCCGTCTGTATATCTTTTTGCAAAGCTAACAACAAAAGCAGTCGCATTTGTATAGGCTAGACACAGAGAAGTTACTTCTCTGTGGGCTAGAACTTTTACTTAGCCAATTTTTTCAGCGCTTCTTCATTTAGGGACTATTTCCAGTGATTTAGCTGGAAATCTGAGTGGTTGTGGATTTTAATCTCACCCTTCATTAAGTCTCACCAATTCTGCTTAAAACATGGAAAGTGAACGTTGATGCCTCAATAAATTAATTGAATCGACTTGTATATCTAGGCCCAGTTTCATACTGTATACATGGCTGGGTTCGTCAAATGCTACTACACATGAGTTCTTTTATGGGTAACTGGATATTTTAATCTAACTGGTCCTCAAAAGTACCTCTATACTTTTGAGCAGTCTTAGTCATAATTGAGTGAATTTCTTGGACAACGTCAATTGTCATTATTATCAATTGACAATGCTGAGGATTCTAGGAGTGCTTTATGGCGTAGTATTTAATTAACATTAGACGTTACAAATTATTATTATATTCGTTGTTTGGTCTAAAATAATAATTCAGTGAGTTTTTAATCTACACATTTATAAATTACAAATACGGTATGGAATATATTCATGGCCAGACGACAAACCAACGTTAAATAATTTGTTTTTATTGAAGACTACCCTTATAAGTCTGCAAATAACATAATAGATTTATCGTTATCTAATAAATTGTATGTTTATTAGTTATCATGTTTTTTTCCTAATCAATGAACTCTTTTTACTATTGCTGTTATATTTAAACTATTTCCTATTTTTTTTTTTAGTTAAATACAACGTTTTCAATGAAATACAAAACAAGTTAATTTAAGCTTTACTCGAACTATAATATTAGAGTTCAGATTTTATATTTGACAAATACAACTTTTACTACAATTTTTACATTTTCTATTTCAATTTACAAGTCACGGATGTTATTTTATCACACTTGTAACTTATTAGTTTATCAAAGTTTTATCACGCCTAACAAATTAACAAATTGTTACATTTCACTGTAACAGTGTATTTACCGTCTTGTAAATATTTACAGTAAAAGTGTAGAAGTGTTATTATCAAACATAATTGAAAAACAAATATTTTCTTTCTAGAACAAATTTGTTTCTATGTACAGAGCAATGAAACCCACTTAGTAAACAAGTTCAACACTTACATACATATCAACACGGCACAACTGATAAGAAACTAGTAGTGATAACCGAACACTACATCGTGCACTAATCACAATGTTCTCTGACAGAGAACTGGCTGGAGTGCGGCTCCCGCCAAATGTGCCGCCTCCCTCCCGCGCAAACCACCACCACATCAGCTGATGTCAACAGCTTTGTTGTCCCACAGCCATCTTAATTACGTCTATTGTTGCGTTGTTTTGTTGACATTGTGTGGAACAAATTCACTATACCATTAATTAGTTGGCACAACTATTGTGTATTGAACGATAAATTATTAAAAGAAAAGGAAATATGACGGGACTTCGTGATGCCAGCGAAACTCATTGTACGAATTCTTTTACTTAAGAAAGTTGTAAATAACTTTTGTTGTTACTAAAACATATTTTTAATTGAAAATGAAATTGATTTTGTCTCTATATATAACAGTGACATATAGAAAAACAGCTTCAAATTTTAACATGAACACGAGTGAAGGAGCTGACTCTTCTCAGGATAACATACTTAATTGCTTAAGTACTTGATAATTAATTAAGTAAGTTGCTTGATTAATTTACGAGTACCGTTAATGTATACCAGCAGTTACACTTGTATTGGCTCTACCACTCCTGTTCATGTTACCCAGAACGTATTGATTTAGTGATTTCTCAGTACTTGGTCAAGTGCTACTATACTTTACCGACATGACTAATGTAGTTAAATACACTTTAACATGCAACCATATTGCACAAAACCTTGTATTGATATACTGTACTAGTTAATAACAGTTAAAATGAAATAACATTAACCAGAATAGTTTGACGTAAAAAACAATACCCACGCGAAATTTATTTCAGGCTTGTCAGTTCTATTTATTTAACTGATAAAAACAATTGACTACACCTACAAAAACGATTTCATTAAAATTTTTAAAGTACCTATGAAAAACGACCCCATAGTTCTAAACTATTAACACAATTTATTGCAAAGACTTTTATTCTTAACTCCTGGTTGAATCTGTGCCTAATTTGTATAAAAATCCATAAATCGATTGTAACAACTGCTGGTATTGATATAGTTGAGACTGTTATTGATGCTATTGATAGAGGCGACTACTGTGTTGGAATTTTCATGGACCGTATAAAGCATTTCGATAGTGTTTCGCATCAGACACTTATTTCAATATTACAACGTTTTGGTATTACTGGTAATTCACTAAATTGGTTTAAATCATATTTATAAAACAGGCAGCAATATGTTGAACGGAATACAATTACAGAATTCAATCAATTACATAAAGTCAAATAATCTTTAAAACAAGTTTCATATGGAGTCCCTCAGGGTTCTATTCTTGGTCCAATTTTATTCCTCTGTTATATCAAAAGCCTACCTTTTAGCTCTAACGAACTTAAACAGTAAATTATGCCTCTATGCTGATGATGCAAATTTAATAGCTTCTGGTAGATCAAAAAATGAAATTAAATATATAGGCAATAGTAGCCTTAAATCTATATATGAATATTTATCTTGTAAAAATGTATTGCTTAACTCAGAGAAAAATAATTACATAAATTTTTCAACTGCCAAAAAAATTAAACAATTAAAAAATTTATAACAATTACTTAACCCAAGCGACTCAAACTAAACTATTAGGACTAATAACTGATCAAAATTTATGTGGGTTGTACAGTACCACATTGATAGACTAAAAAGTAAAATTTGTTCAGGTCTATTTATGCTGCACAACTTGTCTAAGCTCTGCTCGTTTGGATGTTTTACTGAAGGTTTACTTTACTCACATATTGTATTCGGCATTGAATTATATGGTGCAATAACCATTCAAAATTTAGATAGTACTGTATATTAATTTTACAAAAGAGAGCCATACGCATACTGTATGTTAAACTTAGGAGGCAACCAATCGGTGAAACAGTATTTTGCTAAATTCTATATATTTACAATGTATGGATTATACATTTATAAAACTATAATTAATCTAAATTGTGAAATGAATAAAAATACACCGAAATTGGGAATCACACATAATATTATAATACTCGGCATCGGAAAAAAATCCCTTATCTCAAAAATCCTTTCGGGCTCCACCCCAGTGGCTTTGAAATTTCGCTTGTTCACCTTATGAATTAAAATAAAAATATTTAAAAGAATGTATCTGGGGACATGGCTCGGTGTAGTTTATTTCGATTGTAAAAGCAATATAATGGAAACTCATGTTTTATTGGCTTTTATTATTTAAATTTCAGTGGAATTTCAATTTATTATGATGGAAATTTTAACCTGACAATCCTTAAGACATTCATTTATTTTACAGTCGATGAGAGGTCTCTCGTTTATGATAGCCTATACTTGCATAAACATTGTTTTGACATTTTGTTTGAATTAAGATTACTTTGGGGATTAAGTTTTTGTAGAAGAGAGTCAAGTTAAATAATCAGTATTTGATCGGAACATGGAACTATGTTCACCTATATCGAGTTATCTTCAGTGTAATCTTTGCTCACAACTGATGTTTTTCCTTTTGAACTGTATTTTGTAATTTGCTAGTATACTGTGGGTAGATCGCTTATTATGAACACTTATCACAGCTTACAAGTCTTTTGATTACTTTTTCCTTGTTATTTTGGTCAACCAACATGGTTACTTAGCAACACATAAGACCAATGTTAAACAGTTTTGACTTTCAATTTCATTTTTTTAAGTAATTAGATTTTTGTTGGCAGTTTTAACTGTATTAAAGCGATTTTTTCCTTTAGAAATGAAAATTTCTTGTTTGATTCATTAAACATTTCAGGTTCTACAAGGTAATTTTTCATATGCCCAAATGATAACCAGTTTAAACATATGCAAATGATTATATCTTGCTCTCAGTCATGATTGGCACTGGAATCTCGAAAACATGTTTTGTATGTCATTCCAGAGTTTGTTTATCATGGAAGATTTGTTTGATTGCATAATATATTAAACTTTACAAGGCTTAAACAAGCATGTGGACTAAACGCAATTGCCAGATACTAAATTGTATTTTATACTGTTTTATAACCATAGGAAACGTTAACTGTGGTTTAATCTCTTTGTAATGCTGTGACGTATTGATGTGTTATGTTTTCTGATAGAGAGAAACTCACAAAGTAAAAAAAAAAAAAAAAACAATAATGCCAATTGTCACGCAGATGAATTCGCAATTTAAGAAATAAATGGATTTTGTATTTAATTTTATTCAGAACCTTGTATTCAACATCGAAGTTAAGGTACAGGACGGAACACTCGTATGAAACCCTTTCACTCAATAGAAACTAGAAACTACAGGCAGCATCAACTTCATAAATTGGCACACAATGAAGTCATGTAACCTGCTTCTCTACTTACTTAAAACTCAAAACTACAAATTTGTTTAAGGTTTTTGTAAATTGGTTTGGAGGGTTGTAAGATTTATACAATTATTTATATAATCACGTGAAATACTCTCGCAATTGGGTATATCAGAAGTAATCAGCTGTTAAAAATCAATTGTATCTATCATCTGTTTTAGCTGGACTATTCATCAAGATCTCTGCTGATATATTATCAGTACCGGAGACCGAGCCTCGCACGGCTGTGATTTCGGTTCAAGCGTATTGTTTATTACCACGAATACTAGAATATGTAAGTACATACACATACCGGCACACGAAACATTTATATTAACATGAAACAATTTAACACTGACTGGCTATCAATGTACCGGTCCGCACGATGTTAGTACTGTAATTTGTTTAGGCCGGCCAAGAGTATTAAATGTTAAATTGTTTCATGTAAATACAAATGTTTCATTTAACAGTGTGTATATGTACTAGATGTGGAATGCAGCTACCAATGCTTTTAACAGTAATTAACAAGGCAGAAGATTCGACAATGGAGCAGATTGCCCCGAAACTAGTCATCAGAAAAAAAGAGGACTAGGATTGAAGACGTAAAAAGGCATTTAACCTATTATTAGTACTTGTTATTTTGTTCAACCAACATACGGTAGTTACTTGGCAACCCATAAGGCCAATGTAAAATTTTTGAATTTTTTAAATGAGTTGAGTAGCGAAATACAAATTTTCCTGATGCTGACACCAATCTGTTTTTAGAGCCATAAATCCCTAATTCCAAAATTATGTCAAAATCCTTCCGCTGAATTTCGAGATATATATTACAGACGGACAGATAGGCAGACAAACAGGCATAGCTCGTATTAGAATATAGGATACCGCTAACAATTTATTCATTACCTACAACACAGTATTTTAATATATTGTTGTAAACAAACTCACAATTATTGGGAAATATATAATCAATGGTAGGACCCAGGACCCGGCTGTCCTTGATCTGGACTCTAACAAATGGTCCTGGCTATAGAATCGGGAAATCTGAGTAGCAATACAAAGCTACATTGATAATCTCACTCCATTCCACTACACATGCCCTGCATTCATGTTCAGCTTATTAAAGCTATGGTTCCACAGAATGCGGAATCTCCGCCATGTGGTGCGATTTTTTCCGCTGCGGAATTAAAACGACACTGGCATGTGTGCGGTTCCACTGACGTGCGTGTCCGCATCCCGAATTTTCGGTTCCGCATGGCGGACAAATCATACTGGTCTGATAGCAGTGGCAGTGCGGATTCCGCCAGCGGAGAAGAGCCATCAATTAATTATTGTGAACTATCCTATAAGTTATTGTGATAATTTATTTTTCTAATATTATTTCAATAACCTTATTCTTTTCGCGGCTTGTATTTTTTATTCGTGTATCAACGAAACTACAATTTAAGTTCAAATTGTTATTTTATTAATGTTTACTATCACCATCCTCATAAAAAATTAATAAGGCGATTTTTAAGAACTAGGTCTAACATCAGTTGACAATAAAAGTAACCACAATTAAAAATAATTAAGTCTGAATATTACCTAATATTATTTTATGGTATTATATTTGTGTTCCATAATCGTCGCTAGTTTGGACGGAACTGAATTTCCGCAACGTTATTTCCGCGGTCAGTGGAACCACCCCTGTTCAGTAAACTTTAACCATTCATATTATTTAACACTCTATGTTTGATTTAATGTACATCTCTTTTCCTTGCAACTAACATGTGTTCTTAATCAAATTAAATTATTCTCTATTGCTAACACATGTTGTGTATCAAAAAGTAAATAAAACAGTGCTTGTTCTCCTATCCCAAAAGTGTGTTCATTTTTTTCTCCTCTTATAATCTCCATTTAATTTCATTCTCTACAAAACATTCATTGGTCCTAATCGAGCCTGGATTTTGAATTTCAGTCTTTGGATTCAATTTTCAGAACACTTTCAAGCTATCGAAATATCTTTATTTTATCATTCAATCTCTTTATGTTTCTCCCCACTCTCATAGTGTCACAAACTCTATCTAATTCTTAGTAAAGTTACACTCCATCTGTTTTGTCCAATATGGCTACCAGATCAATTTCACTCTCAAACTTCAACAAATCAACCCTTCTCATACAAAATTCTTTTGAAAAGATTCTCAAATCTGTACAAGAGCTTGAAACACTTTCCCCCTCAATCTTGTCAGTGATACAAATCAGAACTTTAAACAACTTCTCGAACCAGTTAGAAAAGAAACATGAAGCCTATGAAAATTACCTGGAAAGAGCCTTGGAACATATATCAGAAGAATTAGATTTGGATGCAGTAAGTGACACTGAAGACAAACTGCGACTGCTATTCGTCGAAGCCAAGTCTCGGATTGAAGCCCTTCTCCAACAGCAGCCGCAAGATGTTCCAGAAGAAAGTAAAGATTCAACAAGAATTAGTGACATCTCAGCTTCATCATCTGCTCATGTAAGACTCCCAAAACTAGACCTCATCACGTTTGATGGTTCTCCTCTACAGTGGGTAAGTTTCATCAACTTATTTGACACTAGCATCCATCTGAATGAAAGCATTTCAAACGTCACTAAATTTCAATATCTTCTCAGCGTGCTCAAAAATGAACCACTAAATCTCGTAAAAGCTTTCAGTATCACTTCAGCCAATTACTCAATTGCCTATCAGCTCCTCAGAGACAGATACCACAACACCCGAAGGTTAACTACACTTCACCTCAACAAACTGATCGACCTACCGGACATTTCCTCTACCTCAAACAAATGTCTCAGAACGTTCCTCAACTTGTTTTATGAACACACAGAAGCACTTAAAGCTCTTGACTGTGACATTACTTCTAACTCTAACCCTCTGTTGTCCACCATACTCTTACGAAAACTAGACAATGACCTTCTAAAACAACTAGAGGCTTTTAGAATTAATATAAAATGCGAAACACATTCTCTACCAGAAGTAGTCGAAATAGTCAAGTTTCTTAATCAAGAGTGTAACCAAATGGAAGACGCTGTGTTACATACCAAGTTTGCTCAAAGTACGAACAACCACAATTCAAATTTTAAACCCAAATCTTTCACATCCAAGCCCTCTTTCATTCAAGCTCAGAAAGTTACAATGGTCTCTACTCCAACTCCATCAAATCAAGACAACTCAAAAAATCCTTTCTCATTTCCCTGCTTTGTCTGCTCATCAACTGGCCACAAGGTTTATGCTTGTCCTAGCTTTCTCTCTCTTTCTTCAAATGAACGTTTTAAAACCGTAAAGGACAACAACAGATGTGTCTCTTGCCTCGGAAAACATGATGTTAAAACATGTAATTCTAAAGCATCTTGCTTCAAATGCCACAAACGTCATCACACCTTACTTCATTTTGAACATGACAAGACATCTCAAGGTTCTACATCATCACAACCATCAACCACTCATGTTTCGAATGAAAAACCTACCGTATCTCTTTGCTCACAGGAAGCCAGTCCTGCTAATCAAATCCCTAAAACTGTAATTTTAGGCACAACACTGGTTAAAGTTACTGCTCAAAATAACGTTTCTCATGTGTTCAGAGCATTGATTGATAGTGGCAGCATGTGTGATTTTATTAGTGAAAAAGCTGCTCAACTACTGAATGCACCTCGTTTCAAATCCAACTTACAAGTAGTTGGTCTTTCTCAATCTCCAACTCTCACAAAGGGTATTGTGAACCTCACTGTTAACACACTGGCAGGAAAATTAGTTGCATCCAACCATGAAGTGCACATACTTGATAAAATATCTGTCAATCTCCCTAGATCTCAAATATCACAAAGAGTTCTATTGAAAGTAAAACCTTACCCCCTTGCTGATCCCAGCTTCCACTTATCAGGGCCCATTGACATGCTGATCGGAGCTTCTCTCTTCCCTCTTCTTTTAACGAATGAAAACTATTCTCTCGGCCCTAACATGCCTAACATGATGGGAACTCACTTTGGCTTTGTTGTTATGGGGAATGCACCTTGTTCAACCGATTCCCAGCCTGCCAACACTCCATCCATCTCTCTGCTCTCAACGGTTGACAACGAATTGCATAACTCTCTACAGAAATTTTGGAAATTAGAGGAATTATCTGTACCCTCAAAGATATCGGTTGAAGAGCAACAGTGTGAAGATGTGTTTAAAGCTACCCACTCTAGGGACGAAAATGGCCGTTATTTAGTTCAGCTACCATTTAAAGAAAATCATCCACCTTTAGGATCTTCCAAACTCATCGCAGAACGACGTTTTCACTCACTTGAACGACGTTTTACACTCTCTCCTGATTTGTATAAAGCTTACTCTGACAATATAAATGAACACATCTCTCAAGGTCATATGGTAAAACTACCTCATCTAGATATCAACTCTCCTCACTATTTCTTGCCACACCATGCAGTTGTGAAACCATCCAGTACCTCAACTAAACTCCGAATCGTTTATGATGCAAGCTGCAAAACCAGCTCTGGAATTTCCCTCAATGAATCTCTCATGACCGGCCCTAAATTACAGACCAACATTTGTGATATATTGCTACATTTCAGAATACACAATATCGTTTTCACTTGCGATATTCGCCAAATGTATCTTCAAATCTTAATCAAACCTTCCGATCAACTGTTCCAACTCGTCTTGTGGCGTGACAATCCCTCTGAAGATATATCCACATACAAACTCACTCGAGTGACTTTTGGAGTAAATAGCTCACCCTACTTAGCGATTCGTACCCTCCACCAGTTAGCTGAAGACGAAGGTAAAGACTTCCCTGAAGCAGCAAATGTCTAGCGCACTCAGACTTACGTAGACGACATTGTAACTGGAGCAGACACGGTAGATGAAGCAAAGAACCTTCAAAATCAACTCATTCAACTACTCAACCGTGGACACTTTGAACTTCGAAAATGGACTTCAAATTCTCCCGAGCTTCTTCAGTCTCTTCCAGACACTCATAAAGACTCTCCAGTCTTTCTTGAAAATACACCTGATCCCCATTTCTCAATTCTTGGCCTACACTGGTCTCCAGACTCGGACAATTTTTCATTTCATCTCAACCTACCGCCAAAAACACTAACTAAACGTCACGTTCTCAGTCTAGTCGCTAAAATATACGATCCTTGTGGATTTCTTAGCCCATGTACTATGACAGCGAAATGTTTTATTCAACTTCTCTGGACGACCGGTCTACAATGGGATGAACCTCTCACTCCAGAACTTAGTGCAATTTGGAGTAACTTTATCTCAGCGATACCAGCACTTGCAGACATTCAGATCCCTAGAGCATTGAAAATCTCTCCAAATTCTAGTGTTGAACTTCACGGCTTCTCAGACGCCTCTGAACGTGGGTTTTCAGCTGTTGTCTATGTACGATGTTCCCAACCCAACGGAGAAGTGACTACACGTATGGTTTTATCTAAAACTAGAGTCGCCCCTCTCAAGAAGGTGACTCTTCCACGATTAGAACTCTGCGCTGCCCACTTATTAGCTCAACTCGTAAACTTCTGTTGTTCTTCATTCAAACCCTTAATTTCACTCAACCAATGTTATTTGTGGTGTGATTCTTCAGTAACCTTGACATGGCTTCAAACTCCATCTTACAGGCTGAAAACATTCGTGGCTAACAGAGTCGCCCAAACACAAGAACTTGTCCCCTATCACTGTTGGCGTTACATCCCTAGCAAGGAAAACCCTGCTGATTGTGCTTCAAGAGGTATTCTAGCCACTGAGCTTGTGTCTCACCCCCTTTGGTGGTCAGGGCCTTCTTGGCTTTCTCTTCCCCCTTCAAACTGGCCTGATGTAACTTTTTCACCTACAGATATCTCAACATTAGATGAAGTAAAACACACTCCTCTAACTGTACTTGTGTCAACTACCACTGAATCTACGCTGACCAATCTTCTCATTAAATATTCTTCATGGGAACGACTTCTTAGGATTTTTGCTTACGTCCTTCGTTTCATACACAACTGTAAAGGTTCTGAAAAACGCCAAGGTTTCATCTCAACACAGGAACTGAAAGACACAAAATATCACATTTTTAAACTTGTACAAAAAGAAGTATTCACAGAAGAAATCAACTGCCTCAAACGGAAATCATTTTGCTCCACTCGTTTACAACGTCTTTCACCTTTCATTGACTCATTTGGATTATTGCGTGTTGGAGGACGTCTTTCTCAGACATCACTTCCTGAAGATGCTCGACATCCCATTATTCTGCCAAAAAAGCATCATGTGGTAAATCTTCTCATTGACCACTACCATATCTACAATCTTCATTCAGGCCCTCAGCTTACTCAAGCATTACTTTACAAACATGTTTGGATACTGTCTGCCCGTTGTGCCATACGCTCTCGTATCCATAAATGTGTCAGATGTTTCAAAGTCAAACCTAGAAATGTGTGTCCTCTCATGGCTGATCTCCCTCAGTCTCGTGTAACTCCTGCTCGACCTTTCCTCCACACCGGCATAGATTATGCAGGACCTTTTACTGTAAAAATCTTCAACCTCAAGGCAGTGAGACACATAAAGTCATACTTTTGTACTTTCATCTGCCTCGTCACGAAAGCTGTACATTTGGAAGTAGTAACAGACCTAACGACTGAATCTTTCATTGCTGCAATGACTCGATTTGTATCTCGCAGAGGACATTCTTCCGACATTTACTCGGATTGTGGGTCCAACTTCATTGGTGCTGACTCTACCCTACGCAAGATTGTTGAAAAATCTCTTTATTGTCAAGACTCCAAACGGAAGATTCAACGATTCTCTTCACTTAAAGGCATCAATTTTCATTTTAATCCACCAGCCGCTCCGCATCAAGGAGGATTGTGGGAATCGTCTGTAAAGAATGTGAAACATCATCTCCGTCGAGTAATGGGAAACTCAGTCTTAACACTCATTGAATTCATCACATTGTTGACCCAAATCGAAGCAATGCTCAATTCCCGACCACTGACACCTCTTTCAAATGATCCTTCGGATCTCGCAGCACTGACTCCCGGACACTTCCTGATTGGTGCACCCCTCACAGCAGTACCTGAACCTAATCTCCTGACAGTTCCTGAAAACCGTCTCAAGCAATGGCAGCTAGTTCAAGCATTTCATCAACGCATATGGCATAGATGGCACCTAGAATACTTAAACAACTTGCAACAACGTACCAAGTGGACTCGGAAATCAAAAAATCTTGAAGTGGGTGACCTTGTTCTGGTACATATGGACTCACCACCTCTCTCGTGGCCTCTCGCTCGAATTACAGCAGTTCATCCAGGGGCTGATGGGGTTGTGCGAGTGATAGACTTAAAAACATCAAGTGGCAACCTCAGAAGATCTGCCCACAAAGTGTTTCCCCTGCCAACTGTGGATTCGTGAACTGTTTTTGTTGAATCCACTGGGGATTCAAGGCCCCCGGTATGTTCAGTAAACTTTAACCATTCATATTATTTAACACTCTATGTTTTATTTAATGTACATCTCTTTTCCTTGCAACTAACATGTATTCTTAATCAAATTAAATTATTCTCTATTGCTAACACATGTTGTGTATCAAAAAGTAAATAAAACAGTGCTTGTTCTCCTATCCCAAAAGTGTGTTCATTTTTTTCTCCTCTTATAATCTCCATTTAATTTCATTCTCTACAAAACATTCAACCCCTCCAGATTTACGCTACGTAATTTTCCGCAGCGGAAAATAACGCACCGCACGGCGAAAGTTCCGCAGTCTGCGGAACCATAGCTTAAGTTGAACCACGGCCACCTTTAACTACAGGCCGTGGCCTGGTAGAATTGGCAAGTAGTGTATTTTAGTAGGGGTTATATTATCTGTGATTTTAGCCAGACATGGCAGACAGGTGACACCAGCTCATTAATTCATTCATTATTAATTTAAATTTAAAGTTATGAAGATAGATTTATTAAAAGATTGGAAATAAAACACATAAGAATTGAAAACCAAAACAATATTTTGATTTAAAATATATTGTTGTACCTACATTTAAAGCTGAGTCAATATTTTCATAGACCAGTAACCAAGGTTTCGTAAAACATAAACAAATACCTTTAGCTGCCTCCAAACAAAACAGCTGTTACAACACTACTTGCGAAGTTGCCACTTCGAAGGCCGCGGCCTGGAGTTAAAGGTGGCCATAGTTGAACTAAATGACAAGAGAGAGCCGAAGGATTAGTAACAATGATAACAGGCTCAGTCCACTGTAAAATGTATAGATTGGTTTTGTATATACTTTTGTAGATCAACATAGTCTTTCCTGTAGCAACTGAACAATAAGAATGGTGATTTTAGGACAAGTTGCACATAGGACAAACATATGTTTAAGTTGATTTGTGGATATGCAACAGGTCAAAACCATCCTTCATCCTGCACCAAAGTCTGAGACGCTAACCACAAGGCTAGCAATACACCCTATCACTCTTGGGTTACCCATAGTTTCAAATATGGCATCCAAAGCACATATATGGATTTGGACTGCTTTCCCTAAAAGCATTTGGTAACCTCCTCCTGAAACTCTTCTTCAAGTAAAAAATGCCACTACTGGCGTGACAAAAAATAATTTAGGGGTAAACAAATCCTTTTCCAACTAAAAGTTAATATATTTAGGATAAATGTTGTTAACATACAGGTGCTGTTAGTTAGTTATATAAGCATGCATATAAGCATAATAAACATGCATTGCTTTACATTGCTTTAGTGAAGAGTGCAAGAAGAAGTTTGGCATGTTTATTTATTATTTATTATCTGTTTGACGTAGCCTATTGTTTGTATATAACTGAATGGCCAATAAAATCATTTGAATCATTTGAATCATTAGGTAAAGGTATTGTGTCAAGCTGCCTGTCACAGACACAAAACCAATTTGCGTTAAAAAAAATTACAGTATACGCTTTTTATTTTTTAGATATGCACACCTTGAAGTAAATACATATAAAATTATTGAAAAAGTATTTTTCAACGATAGTAGTAACACAGTCTCATGAGTGGAGCGGTTATTAATGCTTTCGTGTGAACAAAAAAAAATTGAAAAGTGATAACTAACTAAATGAAAATACGTAAAGTGTATAAAACCAATGGAATGCTTTGTTGTTTTCTGTCAGTAATAACACCTAATGGCTTTCATAATCGACAAAAACTAAACTTGAAAATTGCCCTTTACACCTTCATATAGTACGATGATTTTGCGAATCTGAGGTCTTTGTAAATTTCAATGAACTTTGGACGGCCGTGAAGATAGCTGTCACCAGCTGTCGCCTAGCAGTTGCGGCGGCTCCCCCACTCCTTCACCCTGGCCACAAGATAGATAGTCTGTTATTTATGAGAATAGACCACGAACCTCACCTTGCTACTGATTGATTGCACCTACTGTTATTACACATTGTACAAGTATACAGGATAGTTCTTATAAAAAAATATGTAAATTTAAAAAGTGAAGGATCTTTAGGAAAAAATGCTGTTAAAAGAACACAAATACAGTGGTTTATTATTTAATTACACTATGACCAACATTCATAATTTTCTTACCTTGGCCCTGTTTGATTGAACAAAATTGGATTACTGATTACTGATTATACTAGTATATATGGTTGCTTTTAATAATAAAATATAATAATTGGAATAAAAGTGTAGGATGTTGGCGTAAAATGGCACCAAAACCACGAAAATGGTCAAATAATGTGACACATTCACAAATTATTTTTACCATTACCCCGAATGATTGCACCAAATTTTATTACTGATTGTACAAGTATATATGGTTGCTTTTAATAATATAATATAATAATTGAAATAAAAGTGTAGGATGTTGGCGTAAAATGGCACCAAAGTCATGAAAATGGTTAAATAATGTTATACATTTAAGATTTTTTCTTACCATGACCCAGATTGATTGCACCAAATTTTATTACTGATTAAACTAGTATATGTGGTTGCTTTTTATAATAAAATATAATAATTGGAATAAAAGTGTAGGATGATGGCGTAAAATGGCACCAAAACCACGAAAATGGTCAAATAATGTGACACATTCACAAATTATTTTTACCATTACCCCGAATGATTGCACCAAATTTTATTACTGATTGTACAAGTATATATGGTTGCTTTTAATAATAAAATATAATAATAGAAATAAAATTGTAGGATGTTGGCGTAAAATGGCACCAAAACCACGTAAATGGTTAAATAATGTTATACATTTAAGATTTTTTCTTATAATGACCCTGAATGATTGCACCAAATTTTATTATTGATTGTACTAGTATAGATGATTGCTTTTAATAATAAAATATAATAATTGCAATAAAATAAAAGGATGTTGGCGTGAAATGGCACCAAAACCACGTAAATGGTTAAATAATGTTATACATTTAAGATTTTTTCTTACCATGACCCAGATTGATTGCACCAAATTTTATTACTGATTATACTAGTATATATGGTTGCTTTTAATAATAAAATATAATAATTGGAATAAAAGTGTAGGATGTTGGCATAAAATGGCACCAAAACCACAAAAATGGTCAAATAATGTGACACATTCACAAATTATTTTTACCATTACCCCGAATGATTGCACCAAATATTATTATTGATTGTACTAGTATAGATGATTGCTTTTAATAATAAAACATAATAATTGAAATAAAAGTGTAGGATGTTCGCGTAAAATGGCAACAAAGTCACGAAAATAGTTAAATTAAATGTTATACATTTAAGATTTTTTCTAACCATGACTCCGAATGATTGCACCAAATTTTATTACTGATTGTACAAGTATATATGGTTGCTTTTAATAATATAATATAATAATTGAAATAAAAGTGTAGGATTTTGGCGTAAAATGGCACCAAAGTCATGAAAATGGTTAAATAATGTTATACATTTAAGATTTTTTCTTACCATGACCCAGATTGATTGCACCAAATTTTATTATTGATAGTACTAGGATAGATGATTACTTTTAATAATAAAATATAATAATTGAAATAAAAGTGTAGGATGTTGGCGTAAAATGGCACCGAAACCACGAAAATGGTCAAATAATGTGACACATTCACAAATTATTTTTACCATTACCCCGAATGATTGCAACAAATTTTATTATTGATTGTACTAGAATAGATGATTGCTTTTAATAATAAAATATAATAATTGAAATAAAAATGTAGGATGTTGGCGTAAAATGGCAACAAAGTCACGAAAATAGTTAAATTAAATGTTATACATTTAAGATTTTTTCTAACCATGACCCCGAATGATTGCACCAAATTTTATTACTGATTGTACAAGTATATATGGTTGCTTATAATAATAAAATATAATAAAATGAATAAAAGTGTAGGATGTTGGCGTAAAATGGCACCGAAACCACGAAAATGGTCAGATAATGTGACACATTCACAAATTATTTTTACCATTACCCCGAATGATTGCACCAAATTTTATTACTGATTGTACAAGAATATATGGTTGCTTTTAATAATAAAATATAATAATTGAAATAAAATTGTAGGATGTTGGCGTAAAATGGCAACAAAACCACGTAAATGGTTAAATAATGTTATACATTTAAGATTTATTCTTACCATGACCCCGAATGATTGCACCAAATTTTATTACTGATTATACTAGTATATATGGTTGCTTTTAATAATAAAATATAATAATTGAAATAAAAGTGTAGGATGTTGGCGTAAAATGGCACCAAACTCACGAAAATGGTCAAATAATGTTATACTTTTAAGATTTTTTCTTACCATGACCCAGATTGATTGCACCAAATTTTATTACTGATTATACTAGTATATATGGTTGCTTTTAATAATAAAATATAATAATTGAAATAAAAGTGTAGGATGTTGGCGTAAAATGGCACCAAAGTCACGAAAATGGTCAAATAATGTTATACATTTAAGATTTTTTCTTACCATGACCCAGATTGATTGCACCAAATTTTATTACTGATTATACTAGTATATATGGTTGCTTTTAATAATAAAATATAATAATTGGAATAAAAGTGTAGGATGTTGGCATAAAATGGCACCAAAACCACAAAAATGGTCAAATAATGTGACACATTCACAAATTATTTTTACCATTACCCCGAATGATTGCACCAAATATTATTATTGATTGTACTAGTATAGATGATTGCTTTTAATAATAAAACATAATAATTGAAATAAAAGTGTAGGATGTTCGCGTAAAATGGCAACAAAGTCACGAAAATAGTTAAATTAAATGTTATACATTTAAGATTTTTTCTAACCATGACTCCGAATGATTGCACCAAATTTTATTACTGATTGTACAAGTATATATGGTTGCTTTTAATAATATAATATAATAATTGAAATAAAAGTGTAGGATGTTGGCGTAAAATGGCACCAAAGTCATGAAAATGGTTAAATAATGTTATACATTTAAGATTTTTTCTTACCATGACCCAGATTGATTGCACCAAATTTTATTATTGATAGTACTAGGATAGATGATTACTTTTAATAATAAAATATAATAATTGAAATAAAAGTGTAGGATGTTGGCGTAAAATGGCACCGAAACCACGAAAATGGTCAAATAATGTGACACATTCACAAATTATTTTTACCATTACCCCGAATGATTGCACCAAATTTTATTATTGATTGTACTAGAATAGATGATTGCTTTTAATAATAAAATATAATAATTGAAATAAAAATGTAGGATGTTGGCGTAAAATGGCAACAAAGTCACGAAAATAGTTAAATTAAATGTTATACATTTAAGATTTTTTCTAACCATGACCCCGAATGATTGCACCAAATTTTATTACTGATTGTACAAGTATATATGGTTGCTTATAATAATAAAATATAATAAAATGAATAAAAGTGTAGGATGTTGGCGTAAAATGGCACCGAAACCACGAAAATGGTCAAATAATGTGACACATTCACAAATTATTTTTACCATTACCCCGAATGATTGCACCAAATTTTATTACTGATTGTACAAGTATATATGGTTGCTTTTAATAATAAAATATAATAATTGAAATAGAATTGTAGGATGTTGGCGTAAAATGGCAACAAAACCACGTAAATGGTTAAATAATGTTATACATTTAAGATTTATTCTTACCATGACCCCGAATGATTGCACCAAATTTTATTACTGATTATACTAGTATATATGGTTGCTTTTAATAATAAAATATAATAATTGAAATAAAAGTGTAGGATGTTGGCGTAAAATGGCACCAAACTCACGAAAATGGTCAAATAATGTTATACTTTTAAGATTTTTTCTTACCATGACCCAGATTGATTGCACCAAATTTTATTACTGATTATACTAGTATATATGGTTGCTTTTAATAATAAAATATAATAATTGAAATAAAAGTGTAGGATGTTGGCGTAAAATGGCACCAAAGTCACGAAAATGGTCAAATAATGTTATACATTTAAGATTTTTTCTTACCATGACCCAGATTGATTGCACCAAATTTTATTACTGATTATACTAGTATATATGGTTGCTTTTAATAATAAAATATAATAATTGAAATAAAAGTGTAGGATGTTTGCGTAAAATGGCGCCAAAGTCATGAAAATGGTCAAATAATGTTATGTATTTAAGATTTTTTCTTACCATGACCCAGATTGATTGCACCAAATTTTATTACTGATTGTACAAGTATAGATGATTGCTTTTAATAATAAAATATAATAATTGGAATAAAAGTGTAGGATGATGGCGTAAAATGGCACCAAAACCACGAAAATGGTCAAATAATGTGACACATTCACAAATTATTTTTACCATTACCCCGAATGATTGCACCAAATTTTATTACTGATTGTACAAGTATATATGGTTGCTTTTAATAATAAAATATAATAATAGAAATAAAATTGTAGGATGTTGGCGTAAAATGGCACCAAAACCACGTAAATGGTTAAATAATGTTATACATTTAAGATTTTTTCTTATAATGACCCTGAATGATTGCACCAAATTTTATTATTGATTGTACTAGTATAGATGATTGCTTTTAATAATAAAATATAATAATTGCAATAAAATAAAAGGATGTTGGCGTAAAATGGCACCAAAACCACGTAAATGGTTAAATAATGTTATACATTTAAGATTTTTTCTTACCATGACCCAGATTGATTGCACCAAATTTTATTACTGATTATACTAGTATATATGGTTGCTTTTAATAATAAAATATAATAATTGGAATAAAAGTGTAGGATGTTGGCATAAAATGGCACCAAAACCACAAAAATGGTCAAATAATGTGACACATTCACAAATTATTTTTACCATTACCCCGAATGATTGCACTAAATATTATTATTGATTGTACTAGTATAGATGATTGCTTTTAATAATAAAACATAATAATTGAAATAAAAGTGTAGGATGTTGGCGTAAAATGGCAACAAAGTCACGAAAATAGTTAAATTAAATGTTATACATTTAAGATTTTTTCTAACCATGACCCCGAATGATTGCACCAAATTTTATTACTGATTGTACAAGTATATATGGTTGCTTTTAATAATAAAATATAATAATTGAAATAAAAGTGTAGGATGTTGGCGTAAAATGGCACCAAAACCACGAAAATGGTCAAATAATGAGACACATTCACAAATTATTTTTACCATTACCCCGAATGATTGCACCAAATTTTATTACTGATTGTACAAGTATATATGATTGCTTTTAATAATAAAATATTATAATTGAAATAAAAGTGTAGGATGTTGGCGTAAAATGGCACCGAAACCACTAAAATGGTCAAATAATGTGACACATTCACAAATTATTTTTACCATTACCCCGAATGATTGCACCAAATTTTATTATTGATTGTACTAGTATAGATGATTGCTTTTAATAATAAAATATAATAATTAAAATAAAAGTGTAGGATGTTGGCGTAAAATGGCACCGAAACCACGAAAATGGTCAAATAATGTGACACATTCACAAATTATTTTTATTATGGCCTTGATTGATTGCACCAAATTTTATTAATGATTATACTTGTATAAATGATTGCTTTGAATTAAAAAAAATATATATAAATATATGCTGCGGGGTGGGGACCGCGTCATGTTGCATATTTTTTTAAATGCAACAGAACCCTGCATTACAGCCCAAAAGCATTTTTCAAATTACACATTTATCAATTAATTTTTTTTTAAACAAAATTATAGAGATTGGTTGAAATTCATTAATTAATTCAAATAATTTTTTGAGATTGTAATTTTGTTTAATGCTTTTGAGCTGCCCTCTGCATTATGTGCTTCTGCGGGATATTTACCAATATTTACATTTTCTTTGCTGTTATATCATTATTTCATCATCGAGTGGTGATGTTGCAGCATCTGAAACATAACTAAAGTATCTTTGATTATAATATACTATTTGTAAAAATCTAATTAAATAAGGTGTTTTTATAAGTATACACAGTTAAATTATTGTTTTCTTAATACAGTCTGTCAGAATGAATTATTATTGTATTCCGTGATACTTCGGACCATGACCAACAGGCGGCTGGTAGCCCTGCTGAACACAGGGCCGTCGATGCTCTGTCCCTGCATGGTGCATAGCCCCAAGAGCACGGAGTCTTAACAGACCATGTGAATTAATCCCTTTTCAAAAAATTTGGGATTATAATTTGTTCTAACTATCAAACCTAAATAAAGATATAACATGTGTTTGTAAAAGTAAGTATGTACAACACCGGGGACTTTTAATGAGGCAGACCCCCTATCGTACTGCCAAGCACCTGATATGAAACTAAACCATACCTACCAATAGGCTATCATGAATTGCTGGTTTCTTTTATTGAACCAGCCAAAGCTGTAGCATTAGTCATGAAATAAATAGGAAATTATTAAGAAATCAAATGATAAGCCCAAGGCACTTAAATAATTGTTCCTAAAGAGATTTTATGTATCGTCGTTGATGATGTCATCTCAATGATCGCAGAATATGCATAAATACGTAGTTCTTCCTTTCATATTGAATCTGTTATGCTATTATCCGATGTATTATCTTACTATTTCACCATCAACACCACTACAGCCCGGTTGCTTGGGTGTTGTGGTCTTGTTTGCAACACTGCAATTTGACTAATTAATAAGATGACTATGTTTGTGTAAATATGCAGTTCTTTCTTTCGTCGTGAATCCATATTGCTGTTGTCCGATTTATTACAAAACTATTACACCATCAACACCACTACAGCCCGGTCGCTTGGGTGTTATGGTTGTATTGGATATGTTGCAAATACATTAACCTATATCTTTCATTCGTTTCCGCTATGTGTTTCGTCCTCTAGTTTGCAAAATATGCATAAATATGTCGTACTTCTTCTTTTCAAAACTTCATAAGATAGTTTACATTCCATACACTCGTAATGAACCCATCTCCCACATTTGTTGCATTGGCACCACTGATTTCGACGAGCATCATAACCTTTTCCACAAGCAATGCAAATATTTTCTACATTCAAGGATTTTCTTAAACTTTTTTCTTGTAGGTACTTGCGAAAATCTATACTGGTAATGTCGGCTGTAATATCAACAATACGGTTACTTTTACTCAGTTCTTCAACGTAATAAACGACGTATACTCCACAGCTATGTCGATCTTTTTGTAAAGGGTATTTCACATCTATGTAACTTAGTTCATCTACGTTTATTGTCTCTTTAGTAGTTAGTTTGTTTCTAATTCTAAGAAATTCCTTAATCTTTTCACATTTTGTTCTATTTCTTGTCTTGTTATTGTCCATTGGGTCCATGTGAGTGATTTTCTTGTTTTTAAAGTCTATAACGTACAAAGAAAAATGGCGAGTTGTGTTGTATGGTATGAACACCATGCTTAATCTCTTAAAATCAGTCATTATTGGTTTGAAAACCGCTGTATATTTTGGTCTCCCTTCTTGAAGTACAAATGTGGCCTCTCCCACTGAGAAACAAAACTGCCCATCCTTGACAAACAAAGCGTTGCAATAATCTACTATCGTGGATGTTAACCAGTTGGTGCCTGATAGGGATGCGAAATCAATTTGGTATATTCGTTCTAAAAACTTTCCCATGTTTTTGTTTTTTATATGTCCTACAAACATTTTTTCGACAACTTCCTTACTTCTTAAATCCAATTTGTTTGTGTCTGGTAGATAGTGTTGTACCGAATCAATCAAGCAGTTACTCATTGTAGTTTTCAAAAGTCCTGTTTCCGGATTTCTTAATGTTTCCAAGCAGTTTTTCCGAAATTCACTAATATCTGTTTCTTCTATAGTTGCTTTACATATCAATCCATTTTCAACAATTTTCAACATGTAATAGAGTACAAATACTCCACAATTGTAGTCATCCCTTTGTTTAGGATACGATATTGAATCAGATTCGTCAGTCCAATTTGTCAGATCAATTTTCTTATCGGTTTTCGTTATAGAATTAATACTCTCGAACAGTTTCAAAATTTTTTGTAGGACATTCACATTCGTAACAATTTTGTTTTGCAAAGAATCGAAATGGTAAACTTTTTTCTCTTCTAGATTTGCTGCAATCAGACACCAATGGGAATCAATCATGGACGTTGAATATGGCATTAGATAATACGTGCTGTTTACTAACTTCTCAACTTCAATGAAACTCGTGTCATAAATTTTATCTCCTTTCACTATTCTCGTTCCAATATCAAAAGTCACATAAATGTATTTAAAGTTAGCACGTGTTGGCAGCATGTTTTCAGCTACGGCGTCCATTACCGCTCCTGTTACCCAGTTGCATTCTCTTAGCGATTCATAATCTTCTAACTGCAGTTCCAGTCGTAGTGGTCCATAGTGCCTAATTTTAAATTCTGTTGTTTTTTCTCCTGCTTTTTTGCATGCCTTAGAACCTGCCTTAGAATCTTCGATGTTAGTATCGTGTTTTGTAGTTTCAGTATCTGTACACAAAATCATTATTTCCTTGCTTTCTACATTCTTTTCATCGATTACTGCATTATTGATAACATTCAAATTCGTGCACTTAGGGAAGTAAGTAGTTTTTTTAATTTTCTTTTTCATCCATTTTTCTTCTACGTCTTCGTCAAATCCACTGATGATAGAAGATCTGCTGTCTATTTCGTCCATTGCCAATTTACGTTTAAACGTTTTATTTCTTTTTTTCTTGTTGCAAGCGGCCATCGGTATATTCAAATACATTTCCTTACATGTTGACATGATCCTTTCTTTAAGTTTTTCAATGAATCTTCCGACTTTAAGGTTGGTTAGTCCTTCTAAAATGCTCTCCTTGACTATTTTGAACCAGCCTTCTACGGGGGCGTTACTGAACCGTGTGATGTCACAAGTCTCTTGGTGTGAACGTCGTATGGCAAATCCTGACCACATAGGTGCATAAGTCATGTATTTAACTAAGAAGAGGTTCCAAAACTTTTCGCAGAATAGGTCGTTTTTGTTCAATTCATTCGTAGAGTCTGTAACGAAACCGTTGTCAATCTCATTGTCCATTTCATTTAAGTTGTGATTAAATTCTTCTTCGATAGCTTTCCCAATTCTATAAAACGGGCTGGATTTGTAAATGATCTGTTGGTTATCTAACGTACTGAAGTCTGCCGTTGAGTCTTTTCCTGTTTTTTCTAACATATCTAATGGCAACTCATATCCTTCAAACATCGATTTAGCCGTTAACAATTCCCTGTTTATGTTCCTGCTTTTTGTAATGACAATTAATCCTTTTACCTTTAATTTAAATTCTTCAAATGTCTTACAAGTTATTAACGAAGCAATACATCGCAGATAAAACTTCTTCGCGTCTTTTGTCATACCTAATCCAGCCAAATCTCCTGAAGCCATGTGCATAAAATGGCTGCAACACAAATGTACTGTTACTATTCCCTTAATTTTGAAGTCGGGCCTGGTGCACATTTTGTATATTTTTGTTAGATACGTGACTACTGACATCCTGTTCCACGCCAATATAACTGCCGGCAAAAGTGCTGTGCTGAAGTCGATGACAATATGTGTAAATATCGATCTTTTGACAAAATTCTTTTTCTGAAAGTGTACAAATTGCATGAAAAAAGATGTTATCGAAGCTACGTCATGTCTACAACTGATGAAATCTAGTATTGGCAACAGTTTTCCTGAAATGTTAACACATCCTGAATAGTAATATACCGTTTTCTTGTCTTTGTTCAAAGGTCTCACAACAGATCCTGTACTATCAATGTGCAAAACGCATCTTCTTGCACCTGATCCTAAACACGCAAGAAGAGTTTTTATTTGGATTTTGCTAAATAAGTATGCATGTAAAGGTTCGCCGACATTTTGTATGATCATCTCATCGTCTTTGTCGTCGATATTCTCGTTGCACGCAATATTTCTTTCGTTTCTTCCTACATCTCTGTCCTCTCTGAAGCGCAATAACAAATCTATACCATCGTCGTTGAACTTATCCATCATCTTGGCTGCTTCTGCTCTCGCTTGTCTCAAAACGTCTAGTGATCTAATATCTAATAAATTTCCTGAAAGAACTGTTTTCGCGTCAGCTTTTAATATTTTTTCGCTTCTATACGCTAGAGCCTTTTTCGTTGTTAGTACTTGTTTGGCTACGCTTCTTTCCAAACCACTGAGCCGTGATGACAACATTCCTTTGTGTTTCAGTTTTCCGTTAGCAGATATGCTCAATTTAGTGCCACCACTTGTTGGTGTCAAATCAAACCTAAATTGTCTGCAGCTGTCATGTTTGCATTGGCCGTAGTAGACTATAGCAGGTTCACCTTGTTTTACTTGTGAATTTCGCCTATGGGTTTTAAAATTTATCAGGCAGATTTTGAAAACTGGAGCTGCTACGAGCTTAATCAATTCTCTGATCATAAACCATGAATAGGTCCCTTCCTTACTTTTCACTTTACTCCAGTCCTCCGTTGTAATCCAAAACTCCCAAAATGCAATATCATGATCGTTGTCTTGTCCTTCATTTTGTATCGTTGTTCTGCGTTCATCCTCGTGTTCATGCGTCTTTCCACTTTCGTTTTTAGTTCCTACTTCCACATCGAAAGGGTCTAATTCCATAATTGAAGGTCCTTTACTATTGTCAATCAGTGGACTAAGTTCATGTGTTACATTGCTATAGGAATTTCCTTGGGACGGACGATGCTTTTGATTTTCCACATAACATTCTTCACTACCAATTGAATCAACCACCGGCACCACATCATTTCCGTATTCAATGCTATTCTCGATGGTTTGTTGCCCTTCGTATCTCTGTTCACTCAGTAGTAAGTTATTAGATTCGCCTGTTTCTATGTGCCTATTCGTATGCTGAAAGTTGTCTTGGTCGTTTTCTTGTTTCCCAACTATTATTTGATTTTCTTGTATTTCAACTTTTCCCCTCCCTTCCTTGAACGCCTTACAACCCTGGTTGATTTCTATCCCTTCAATACATGACATTTGATTTTCACTCTCATTGTTCGGAAACTTCCTGTCAGCGTCCACAACAGTTTTCATGTGTTGAGTCCATATGTATTTTGTCCGTCTGAAAGTTTTTTTATTTCTTGGCACTTTCAATATCTTACAGATGTCTACGAACAGAGGGGACTTATACGGTTCCAAATCAGTCATTGGTTTATTATAATTTCCTTCTTTCTTCAACTCCTCGATAACTGTCAAGATCTGTTCAATTGTGGGGGTCCTCTCGGTTACATTTTGTTTCTTTGTCATCTTAAAAATCCTGTTGCAATCCCGTGTTGTAATGGCTTTGACATCTAGTGAATTCCTACTACTATCGTTACCTACATTGGTTACCTTATCACAAGGTCCTGGGTTGGTTTCGATCCCACTAATCACTAGTAGCATCATGACGACCAACCCGTACCAAACGGCCGACTCTGATAGCGTGTCACCTGGAACATTATATCATTACTATCAGCCAGTGACATCTCGTGAAAAAGTCCGCGAAATTTAAATTAATTTAAAATTTTCTATTGATCTGAGTTAAGTTGGAAATTGTCCTTTTTTACGTGAAATTAATCAACTTATCAGTTAGGCTTGCTGCTACAGGGAGGGTAATATTTTTTTTTCATATTAATAGATTAGGATAACATAATTCAATTTGCCATGTTTTATTTGAATATGATCCATAAACATGCTATCTACAATAGTTGACATGTTCTCCCTATAAATAACATGTTAATGTAAAATTTTTGGGATTTTCTACGTAAACAGTAACCTAACAAAAACACTTCATGATACTAGAGTATTTGTATGTAAGCTCTTCAAAATGGTTTGAAAAGAAATAAGAAAATTGTATGTTTTGAAGGTCAACAAGAAAAAAAAATGTTTGTTGTGAAATGTTAATACTATAGTTAAGTAAGAAATAAATGTATTTTCAAAATTTTATCAAAATATTTTAATAAACAAGCAAACTACATAAGTTGACTTATTCTCCATATAACTAATTTACATTGAAGATTAAAATTGATTTTTTTTATTTTCTCCGTAGCAATTAGACGCATAATACCGCTTCAATATACTAAATTATTTGTTTTTTAAGCTTTACAAAATGGTTTGGAAAGAAATTCTGATACTTGGTGTAAAGCCGTCCATAAACCCCCGTTCCAAAACTCCAATCATGCTGGTTCGCTAACTCGTTATAATAAATGTGGGTTTACACGTTTGTACAAAATTTGATAAAAATCGGATAATATTTGCTCGGGTTATTGTGCTAACGGACAAACACAAACATCCACACACACACACACACATAATATGGTACTATACTAACCTACTAACTATACTACTATACTAACTTATGGTACTATGGTTTATTTTTTATTAATACATATTATGTATTAATAAGAAATAAACCATAGTACCCTTATTTAAATATTTTAAATGACTAATGCATTTAGACTCTTAGGTCATGTTCACAGTCACAATATTAAAAATCCCCCCGTCGCATCAAACCTGCAGACTAAGCGAATTTCCATTTCCCTGAATGGATTTACACTAAAATGTCTCCTTAAAAATATCACATCTATTCCCTATTTAAATAGAATCAGTTTAAAACATACGTAGGTTTGCTGCAACAGGGAGGGTAAAAGTGTTGTTATGTAAAATGTTAATAGTTAGTAAGAAATAAAAACATTTTCAAAATTTGGGCCAAATATGTTAATAAACAAGCTATCTACAACAGTTTACTTATTCTCCATAAGAATAACATGGGAATTGTAAATTTAAAATTTTTTGGAATTTTCTCCATAACCATTAGGCGCATTATAACGCTCCAATATAAAAAAATATTTGTTTTTTTAAGCTCTAAAAAGTAATTTAGAAAGAAATTGCAAAATTGTTTTGTTTTTTGGGTCAAAAATGGGAAAACCCCATTTTTACCCCATAAAAGCCCCATAAACCCCCGTTTCAATGGTCCGATCATGCTGGTTAGCGAACTCGTTCGAATAAACGTATGTTTACACGTTTGTACCAAATTTCATCAAAACCGGATCATTTCTGCTCGAGTTATCGTGCTAACGGACACATGAATAAATAAATAAATGTATAGGCCTACATGCATTTGAACGGATGGTGTTTTTGGTCTCTAAGAACCTCAAAACGAAAAAGTAAATCGGTCCCTGGTCCAGGTCTTACCATGAGCACTACGGTAATAGCTTATTCCCTATAGGAGAAATTCGCTAATATTCCCTATATGGGAAATTCGCTAATATTAAAAAATGTACTATGGTTTTTTTATTTAATAATATTAATTACTGTAGCCCTACATGTGAACAATATCCTTTGTGTTTGTGGTGAACATATATAAAATAGCCTTCAAATAAAATTGTAGTACCTACAGCAATTCTCATCTCTACACTCGAAAACGCACATTTTTCTTCTCATAACTTGCACACAATAATTTGACGATTTCCCTGTCTACGGTTAGAACGGTGGAAAATACACCTATGGTCAATGGTAAATAGTCAATGGTAAAGTTCAACTATTTCATTGACGCTAGTTTCACTAATGTAATTTGTTATTCTTCATGTACCCTACCGTACTGATAAATAGCAGTAAGCCTACTACAAATTATTCTAGTAGGGCTTAATAGAAATAGGAATGAATGAAAACAAACTTGCTAGAAACCAACGTGAAAGCCTGTTTCAAAGTTGAGGTTAAACAAAAATACTGATAGCTAGCAACACCATACTATGGAAATAAACTGATCATTTACCTGAGACAAGCATACCGGATCGCTTCAGTCGTCCCCGGGCTCGGAAGCGTCCTATCCTTGCACGCCAAACTTGCAAGTCGATACCCATTTCTAACAGCAAGCTTTTCAAGTTCAACACACAGCAGTCTCAACAGAGAGTGGAGAGTGGTGAGGGTGAGATCGAGATGTTGATGGTCGTTGGCCGTTGCCGAAGACGAAGAAGGCAGTGGCGCGGCGGCGCTGAAGACTTCTGCGCATCACGTGACTTTCCTCAGCGATGGAACTGTCACTGTCACACTAGTTGGGGAGACAGTAGTTGTACAGTTTTCGGTTGTCGATACGTTTCTGGTTGTTCGTTGTCGTTCGTTGTTGTTGGTTAGGCTATTCGTTGTTGTTTGTTGTTTTTCTTTGTTCTTTTAATAGTTAATACTTATTTAATACTTAATTGTTATTTAATAGTTAATAGTTATGGAGCGGTTTAGTCCCGTTTTTTGTCAACACGAATTGATTGGGGACAGCATGTTTTTGAGATTTGCCAAGAAGTACTCTGGTTGTGGCACAGGTATGTTGTTATTTTAGCGGATTTAGGTACTCGTTAAACCTGATTTAATTTGAGATTAAATTTGAGATTTAATTGAAAATCAATCCAGGCAAATGGAAATTAGCTTAGACTGCATGTATGCTGCTTTGGGGTATTTCGGAATTTTATTATTAATGTTTATTTGGTTATTGATTTGGTTTTATTCATTTAATTTATTAATTAAACGACTATTCAGAACTGATTTAAGATTATATCTCTAAAACTACATTTTTATTTTGAATAGTTAAAAAGAAAACCGAGCATATAACAAATAGATTTTTAATTATTTTTAATTTGACTTTGTAAATTAATATAATAATTAGACCTAATGAAATAATGGTCAGATTTTATAAATAACTTAAACAACACTAACGTTTATCATTGGACTACTAAGTTTAATTTGTAGTACATTATTTAATTTAAATTCGTACTTCAGCTTCAGCAAACACACTAGCTTAAAATAAGGTTTCATTAAAAACTAACAGAAGATCCCAACCTTTAATTTCTTTTGATAGTTTGAACAGGCTCTTCGTTTCCTTAATAACATTACAGTACTTAAGAAGGTGATTTTAGAATTGTTCAAGGATGTTTTATCTATGTTCAAAATTAGGATGTGGTACACCCGGTCAGCCATTCCCTACAGATTGAGTAAAGTCATAATATTCCAAGTAAAATATAAAATGTAAGTCTCATTTATTGAAAAAAAGGTGAGCCGAAGTCCACTAATTCACCTAAACGTGTTTTAAAATGTACAATCTGAAATTGATCCATGTAGTCCTATCAACAAAGAAAATAATGTACGTTTTACTTTCGAAATTTTGTTATGGTTACAACAATATCCATTTCAGTGTCAGGAAATTATGGAGAGTGGGGCCTGTGTAAAAGTGGTCAGGACACGAAAACACTTTGTAGCCGACTTCGAGGCTGCACCACGAGCAGAAAAGTCTGCGTGCTGATTGGCACAAATGACATAATTCAGATCAGTAAAACCAACGAGCAGCTGGTAATTTAAAAAATTCTTTAGCAATTAATAAATTTTATGATTATTCAGCTTATACAACTCAATTCGTATTACTAATTTCAATTTAAGGTTTGACTAATCTCCCAAGTTGGTTCTAAATTTTATGAAGTATAACCATAGAATTTTTGTAATGCTAGAGTGCATGTCAATTTAATTGAATACATTAAACAAAAAATTCAGTCAAAACTTAGCCGACAGTATGTATTCCATACCCTTGATATGAGGTGAAAAGGTGCAGTGCACCATTAACCGTTAGCATTAAGTTAAACTTAGCAATATATGTTTTCCAGTCCAGGAAATTAGGAAAAGTGAAACATAATATAACCAAAATTGCAAACATCCTGTCGAGAAAATCGGAGACGGTGGTTATTTGCACTATACCACCAATACCGAGGTTTGAAAACGGAGAACTCATCAACCATCGATACAGGATCAGCCGTTCAAAGTTGAACCAACATGTCTTGTCGTTGGAAAACAGTGAGTACTGATATATTTTGCTGCATTTCATAGGAATTAAAGAATTGACGTTGTCAATAACACATTTTCCTGTTTACATTGCAATTTCTTTAGGTCATTCTGTATAGCAATCGAAGATTTTACATGCCTTAATTTAAAGCTACGAAGAAAATACAACAATGAAAATGTGATAGAAATCTTTGTTGGCAATAAAGGTCAGCTTCTCTAAGTTTTATGGCGATGTATTTATTTCAATTATTATATTTCATTATTAAAAGCAACCATATATACTTGTACAATCAGTAATAAAATTTGGTGCAATCATTCGGGGTCATGGTTAGAAAAATTTTTAAATGTATAACATTATTTAACCATTTTCGTGACTTTGTTGCCATTTTACGCCAACATCCTACACTTTTATTTCAATTATAATATTTTATTATTAAAAGCAATCATATATACTTGTACAATCAGTAATAAAATTTGGTGCAATCAATCTGGGTCATGGTAAGAAAAAATCTTAAATGTATAACATTATTTGACCATTTTCGTGACTTTGGTGCCATTTTACGCCAACATCCTACACTTTTATTTCAATTATTATATTTTATTATTAAAAGCAACCATATATACTTGTACAATCAGTAATGAAATTTGGTGCAATCATTCGGGGTCATTGTAAGAAAAAATCTTAAATGTATAACATTTCTTAACCATTTTCATTACTTTGGTGCCATTTTACGCCAACATCCTACACTTTTATTTCAATTAATATATTTTATTATTAAAAGCAACCATATATACTTGTACAATCAGTAATAAAATATGGTGCAATCAATCAAGGCCATAATAAAAATAATTTGTGAATGTGTCACATTATTTGACCATTTTCGTGGTTTCGGTGCCATTTTACGCCAACATCCTACACTTTTATTTTAATTATTATATTTTATTATTAAAAGCAATCATCTATACTAGTACAATCAATAATAAAATTTGGTGCAATCATTCGGGGTAATGGTAAAAATAATTTGTGAATGTGTCACATTATTTGACCATTTTAGTGGTTTCGGTGCCATTTTACGCCAACATCCTACACTTTTATTTCAATTATTATATTTTATTATTAAAAGCAATCATCTATACTTGTACAATCAGTAATAAAATTTGGTGCAATCATTCGGGGTCATGGTAAGAAAAAATCTTAAATGTATAACATTATTTAACCATTTTCATGACTTTGGCGCCATTTTACTTAAACATCCTACACTTTTATTTCAATTATTATATTTTATTATTAAAAGCAACCATATATACTTGTACAATCAGTAATAAAATTTGGTGCAATCATTCGGGGTCATGGTTAGAAAAAATCTTAAATGTATAACATTTAATTTAACTATTTTCGTGACTTTGTTGCCATTTTACGCCAACATCCTACACTTTTATTTCAATTATTATATTTTATTATTAAAAGCAATCATCTATACTAGTACAATCAATAATAAAATTTGGTGCAATCATTCGGGGTAATGGTAAAAATAATTTGTGAATGTGTCACATTATTTGACCATTTTCGTGGTTTTGGTGCCATTTTACGCCAACATCCTACACTTTTATTTCAATTATTATATTTTATTATTAAAAGCAATCATATATACTTGTACAATCAGTAATAAAATTTGGTGCAATCATTCGGGGTCATGGTAAGAAAAAATCTTAAATGTATAACATTATTTGACCATTTTCGTGACTTTGGTGCCATTTTACGCCAACATCCTACACTTTTATTTCAATTATTATATTTTATTATTAAAAGCAATCATCTATACTTGTACAATCAGTAATAAAATTTGGTGCAATCATTCGGGGTCATGGTAAGAAAAAATCTTAAATGTATAACATTATTTGACCATTTTCGTGACTTTGGTGCCATTTTACGCCAACATCCTACACTTTTATTTCAATTATTATATTTTATTATTAAAAGCAATCATCTATACTTGTACAATCAGTAATAAAATTTGGTGCAATCATTCGGGGTCATGGTAAGAAAAAATCTTAAATGTATAACATTATTTAACCATTTTCATGACTTTGGCGCCATTTTACTCAAACATCCTACACTTTTATTTCAATTATTATATTTTATTATTAAAAGCAACCATATATACTAGTATAATCAGTAATAAAATTTGGTGCAATCAATCTGGGTCATGGTAAGAAAAAATCTTAAATGTATAACATTATTTGACCATTTTCGTGACTTTGGTGCCATTTTACGCCAACATCCTACACTTTTATTTCAATTATTATATTTTATTATTAAAAGCAATCATCTATACTTGTACAATCAGTAATAAAATTTGGTGCAATCATTCGGGGTCATGATAAGAAAAAATCTTGTATAACATTATTTGACCATTTTCGTGACTTTGGTGCCATTTTACGCCAACATCCTACACTTTTATTTCAATTATTATATTTTATTATTAAAAGCAATCATCTATACTTGTACAATCAGTAATAAAATTTGGTGCAATCATTCGGGGTCATGGTAAGAAAAAATCTTAAATGTATAACATTATTTAACCATTTTCATGACTTTGGCGCCATTTTACTCAAACATCCTACACTTTTATTTCAATTATTATATTTTATTATTAAAAGCAACCATATATACTAGTATAATCAGTAATAAAATTTGGTGCAATCAATCTGGGTCATGGTAAGAAAAAATCTTAAATGTATAACATTATTTGACCATTTTCGTGACTTTGGTGCCATTTTACGCCAACATCCTACACTTTTATTTCAATTATTATATTTTATTATTAAAAGCAACCATATATACTAGTATAATCAGTAATAAAATTTGGTGCAATCAATCTGGGTCATGGTAAGAAAAAATCTTAAATACATAACATTATTTGACCATTTTCATGACTTTGGCGCCATTTTACGCAAACATCCTACACTTTTATTTCAATTATTATATTTTATTATTAAAAGCAACCATATATACTAGTATAATCAGTAATAAAATTTGGTGCAATCAATCTGGGTCATGGTAAGAAAAAATCTTAAATGTATAACATTATTTGACCATTTTCGTGACTTTGGTGCCATTTTACGCCAACATCCTACACTTTTATTTCAATTATTATATTTTATTATTAAAAGCAACCATATATACTAGTATAATCAGTAATAAAATTTGGTGCAATCAATCTGGGTCATGGTAAGAAAAAATCTTAAATACATAACATTATTTGACCATTTTCATGACTTTGGCGCCATTTTACGCAAACATCCTACACTTTTATTTCAATTATTATATTTTATTATTAAAAGCAACCATATATACTAGTATAATCAGTAATAAAATTTGGTGCAATCAATCTGGGTCATGGTAAGAAAAAATCTTAAATGTATAACATTATTTGACCATTTTCGTGACTTTGGTGCCATTTTACGCCAACATCCTACACTTTTATTTCAATTATTATATTTTATTATTAAAAGCAACCATATATACTAGTATAATCAGTAATAAAATTTGGTGCAATCAATCTGGGTCATGGTAAGAAAAAATCTTAAATGTATAACATTATTTGACCATTTTCGTGACTTTGGTGCCATTTTACGCCAACATCCTACACTTTTATTTGAATTATTATATTTTTTTATTAAAATTAATCATCTATACTAGTATAATCAGTAATAAAATTTGGTGCAATCAATCAGGGTCATGATAAGAAAAAAAGTAATTTTGTCAAATTATTTTACCATTTTTCTGGTTTTAGCACCTCTTTCGCTAAGGTCCTACTCTTTTTTTCAATTTTCATAACTTATTAAGAGCAATCATGTTTCTTTATATAATCAATAATAAAATTTGGTTCAGTTTAAATAGGGTCAAGGTAAATACATATTTCTTAATGTTCACATTATTTGCCATTTGCGTAGTTTTTACCACCAGTCAAGATTACTTATATTTATGTTTTTATATTATTTTATTAATGCATTTTAATAATTTCAAAGTAATTCTTATAATTAAATAGGTTATAACCCTTAAAGCTTAGAGTTTTTGAAAATATAAAGTACGGGAATCGGAGGTCTACTTGTGCAAAGCACTGACTACTTCGTAGGGGTAAACTCAAATGTCTGGTGGAGGGGGAAACTTTGGAGGGATGACAGCTGGTGATAGCTATCTTCACGGCCGTGAACTTTGGATGTGTTGTTATTGATCTGTGATCAGCTGGCGGAGTGGCGTTCGGTTGGTTTGTTGTTCTCTCTATTTATGTTTACAAATTAAACGTAGATAACCTCTAACTCTAGGTAAATTTAATTTAATTGATTTCGCAGAGTATATTTTTGGTGGACTAATGAGTCCATTGTTATTACTATTATTTTTGTAGTTAAAATACGGAACGGAGTACAATTTTGAAACCTACGTACAATTCAAGGTAAGAGTTAGGCCTAACTTGGAGTAGACCTAACCAAACAAAATGTTGTCCATTCATTTATGTTACAGTTATATAATAATTTTATTAAATTAAGTAGATTATTGTTTTTGGGCAGCTATTGTCATGAATAACAGATTAACTATTTGTATCTTAAGAATCTTTGTAGTTTTGAGATTAAGGGGCTGCAGTTTCATAACTGACTTATGAATACAGCAGGCATAAATTATTTACTGATCATAAATTTATAAGTCTTTTGCCACTATAATAATTAGGCCCACCTATAGTTCGGCCGCTTAGAAAACAACCTGCGCACTAATGCTAAACCAATGCTGGAGGAGGTCGCTTTCTAAGCGGCCGAACTATAGTTAGCTGTGATTGATTTTTAATTCCCAGAAACACAATTAATTTCTATCTGACGTTTTGTTCCTTGTAGGCCTATCTGTTACTATTTCCTATAAGCAGAATTTGGATTGGAGTTGTCAGTAGGCCTACGTCTAATTGGGGATATCAGATTTCAGAAAGTGTCTTGGTTGTTTCTTTGTTTTAACTGGGAAGAAAAACTTATCTGCAAGTAGCCTTCTAAACCCAGGGCAGAAACCTAGCCCACTGTTGTACCGGTAATGTATTAACTTTCTGATAAAATGCATGTATAAGTTTACTCCCTGATATCTCTGCAGTTTTGTAAAAATAGCCGACTCGTGCAAAGTATTCACACTGAACCCTTCTAAAATGCTACCTATTTAGGTACAAAACATACATAGGCCTACTGGCCTACAGTTAATTCTGTGTAGTAAGTACATTGTTGATTCAAGTATGGGTGCTTACTTCAGGAATAGATGTGGGTCTACATTTAAGATAGTTAACGTTGTCAGAATTGAATATAAGAGTTTTTTTGGGCACACTTCCATATCTGTTGGCACAAACAACCGAATGAGTAATAATGATTGTTTAATTTGATATATCGTTTGGTTATACGATATATAGAAACGATATAATCGATATATCGATCGATATTTTCATTCGGTTGTTTGTGCCAACAGATAATGGAAGTGTAGGCCTACCCATTTTTTTTTACGTTTTTACATGTTTACAGGACCTATTTAAACTCTATATTCAAAGTATATAGTCATAAACGATTTTTGTTTTGATGGTTTGATTTTACACAGACATAGTTAAGTAAAAAAGCGCGCCCTTGACAAAGTCACAAAGACTGATGTGTAAAAAAAACAGGGTCTGGCACGTGAATCCTTCCTCTGTTAGGGTCTGTTCATGTGCTTCATTTAAAGTTGTGGAAAAGGTAACTTTTAAGGGAAATTCCTTCTTAGTCAGTTTAGTATGGCAGTTTGAACGGAGTAACGGAGTCAGCCAACTTCGCTTTGATAGTGTAGGTGCCCAAGTGAGCTACAACCAATCTTGGATAATGCTTAGGTTTCTCATCTACATGATAATGAGTGCTTTTTAGCATGGATTTATGAGGTAACTAACCTACAGGGCTTAGGAAAACTCAAATGCATATAACAGAGCGTTCTCCGTCCCTCGGTAAAGAACTGGATCAAAACTGATAGAAACCGTTTCCTGTTGGTAACAAAATCAACACAACATAACCATTAATTGAAACCTATAGTAAAGAAAAGATAAGAGGTGATATTTGAAGATGAAATTCTTAAATATAGGTACGGTACATAGAATGGTTGGTAGGTATGTCAAAATAAAGGTCATGTAATAAATAAAGAAATATAAAAGCTAAAGAATCCATGTGGTACTTACTTTTGACTTGTTCTTGTTTAGACTTCTTTAAGTTTAAAGTGAATAATATTTCATCTACCCTACTGAGTTATTTATCGTAGAAAGCACAGTCTAAGTATATTGGTCAACATTGATAAGTAAAAACAAAACACTCAGATTTGAGAAATACATATTTGTTTGTTTTTATTATAATTTAATTCACATATTTCAGCTGATCGAATAACGTAAATAAACATTTGAAGTTTAAATGACTTGCCAAAGGATGATATATAGATTGTTTTCACGAAAAACTACTTAAAAATGAGTGATTTGTATATTTCCCCGGGTAGTAAGTAAAATTAAAATCTTTTAAATGAAACCTTATTTATGAAAATTGGTAAAGAAATAAGGAAGTTATGGTCTTCTGACAAAAAAAGTACTTTAGAACTTATTGCCAGCTCCCTACACTCTAGTTAGCCTAGTTATATTCTACTTACTTTAATTGTTTCCATTGTAAACTTAATTACATTACTAAACACTATTCATGTTCTCAGGGTTTGAATCCTTTTAAAATGGAAACATAGCAGGCTAATTGACTTTTACTTATCACTATAACCAAAATTACAATAAATAAACAAACAAAATTAATTCCCAATCATAAATTTATTTAATAAAATTTGTTTGGTGAGCTAAGTTCAACAAATTATAAATAGGCCTACATTTGTAATTCACATATTCTCTTGTAGTGACGGTATGGCTCCTTCAACAAGAGATGTTGATTTGGCAGTTTGCAAAGTAAAAAGAAAAAGTCGATGGGACGTTCGTCCTGAAGATCTCCAAGTTAGTCATAAGAAAACTTCATGCAAGGTAAGCCAGTTTAGACCAGATATATTCTATTTTTAATTTCATTATTTTTATTTATTATGTTATGACAAAGAAGTATTATTGTTTTCTGGGTCTGAAACAGCACTGATATCTTAGCTTTTCAGCCAGCGGCGGTTCTAGGACCTTGTCTAGGGGTGGGTGCCAGGGTATTCCAAACTCCCTTAACCCCCCCCCCCCCCCCTAAGGGTCTAAGGTCTAAGGGGGCCTCCTCTGGAAAATTTGGTATATTTAATTGGTCTACACACTACACGTGCATGTTAGAAAAGACTAAATGTGTTAGTATGTGGGGACACCGGTCGTTAGGAATATTTTCCTAGCCAACACTCGTGCAAGCACAGTATGCACTGGTATGGTGCGGTGGAAATCGAGAAGAGTTTGGTTTTTGGCCTGAAAATTAATTTTTCAGGGTCTAATGCGTAGGGCTCGAGCCCCTGTAGCTTCCTGTGTAAATAGCACTGTTTTCGCCCAAAACCAATCATCTTGTAATAAATACTAGGCCACCAATGAATAGCTTATTGAAAACATAGTTAGCCTCAAGCTCGCTGGCCAACATTTTTTTCAAGACCTTTTCTTAGCTTTAAGAACCACCTGAGGGAAATGTTCCTAGGTCTTACCACAAAGCATGGCTGCCACAAGTGTATCTGTGTCCCAAGGCTCAAATTTGAGCTACCTAGCATTTTGGAAAATGCTAGAACTCAGGTAGAATATACTGCATCTGTTGTGTCCTACAATTCCATCATTTGTCAGGGTGACAAAGCTCAAAACTATACATGTAGGACATGTAGGTAGTCTAGTTGTGCGGGAATTGACCATACTAGAACACATGTAGAACACATACGTTGTCGAAATGCTGGAATCAAACTAGTCTATCCTGTTTTGAAGATGAGTTTCTAACCAGTAGACCAGCAACACACCCTCAGCTTTTTAATTTTGGCCACAGGTCCTTTAAATAAGAAAACTCCTTCAGCAGCTTTTCAGCATTTTGCTGTGTCTGCTCGGACTCATTATGTTGTCGCACCCAAATGTAGTTTACCATGAGTCCTGTGTCAGTCCCTTACACTGCCTTTTTTCTGTTCCATTAGTGTGATCATCTAGGCCCTACCCTCTGTCAGGATCCCGATCTTTGTCTAGTTGAGTATGAGATGGTATGAGGGGAAATCTTGATCTTGAAATCATTATCTTACAATCTCTCATTGCCCCTATATATTGTCAAGCCTGGCTGAGCAAATTGTATGTTTTTGCTGAGGTTAACTCCAAAATTTCATCAGCATAGTCAATGAAGCATAACATACAAAGCAGGACCAAGATCAATCTCAGTGTAGTAGCCCACCAGACACAAGTGTAATTTTGTCTGTCCTCCAAGATTAGTTTACACCTCCCAGCTTGCATTGCCCAGCAAATATCATCCAACCATTCTTTTGTATAAAGTATAGGATTTGAAGAGTTTTTGCTGGCTCACAATAGGCCTGTTGATTTATAAATTGAAACTTGATAAAGTCATATAGTTTTTATTAATCTCACTTGAGAAAAAGAGAGAAAAATGTAAATAGAGTGATTTTAGCAAATTAGCAAAATAATAAACAAAAATAAGCAGCCAAAAATTTATATTCATGTAAAAAGGTATTCCACAAAATTTATAATCTTATAAAGAACTTAAAGTTACAGTATCATATTTTTAAACTGCCATGCGTATTTATTCAATGGACGCCGCCTTCAGTTTGAGAAAGGTGTCCTGCACACGTTCAAAAGTAGTTGTTTGCGTCGTGTAGATTGCAGGCGTTTCATATTGCCAGTCTGTACAGTAGAGACAGAAACGCCTATTTTTCAACTGTTGAAAAATAGGCGTCGCCTACTCATTGTTTTATCTAAGACTGCTTGTTTACATATCGCCGTGTTTTTAAGTATCAAGAATAATAAAATAAAATAATAATTCTTAATAGATTTAAAAACTGGTTTTAACAGATTTATTTTTTAACAATACTGTAATTGATAGTTTCTACAGAGAACGCTTGTAATTTTCTCAAGATTTATTCCGCGACTTTATAAGTGAAAACTGAACCCGCCTTACTACCATCAGCTGCTGTAAATATAATGCAACTTAATTTCTTTGTTTTCATTAAAATCGTACAAAATTGCCATAGATTGTTTGGATCCGATTGTATCGACTATTCGCCAACGCAGTGTGGATTGATCAATTTAATTTGTGGGGTGTGAATTATATATCCCTTGAAAGAGACCCATATCAGTATATCACAGAACGTTACAGGCACTCTAGTCTGTGTCTCTGATGTTGACGTTTGACAAAATAAATGCCGAAATTTAAATTGTTGATTTGATTGTAGGTAACAAACTGGTACGTAAACAAATTACTATGAGTTCGATATCTCTGTGCTGGTGTAGACTTCTACATTTCTATTACACTCTAAACGAGCAATTTGTTTATAGAGATACAAGATTCTCTTTGAATTTTATTGTTTTATGTACAGCATTAGCTATCTTTAACTGTTTCAACCAGTTTAAAAAATCGTATTTTCGTAGGGTTTTATTTTTCTACGTCTCATCCCATTGGTGTCATCGTTCAAGAAATGTTTTCTTCCCAAAAAGTCCAGCTCTTTCATTAAGAATACACTATGTAAAATTTTTGTAGGCCTATCACTGATCCTATTGATAGTACAGATATAAAGTCAATGATAGTACTCCGCGGCTGTGCTAACCAACGGTGCTAACTAGAGACGGCTATGGCCAAGTGCATCACCACCAGCTTTAATAATTATATCAAAATTGAAAAAAAAATGCCAGAAGATGCTATGTCATCCAGGTACTTTAAAGAATATTGTATATTTGTATTTATTTAACATCCAAAGTCTAGAATGTCTACTCATATCGGTATTCAAAGCTCCTACCTGTCACATTGTACGAGCTAGTTTTGACTTTTATACGTCATTATAATGACATCCACACGCTACATTATACCCCGGAACTCGTAATAGTAATTAATTGTCGCACCCTTGGCGGGGGAGGGCGCCCGGTGGTGGGCGGGGGTGTTTTTTACCCGGGGAACTCTAACAAGATGTACTCCAGCCCTAACTGAATCACCCGGGGGCGGAAATAATTGAAATTTGAGTAAGCCTCCAAATTGTTTTCAGGGCGTAAACCTTTCCCCACGGGACGACGCTGTAACCTGTGTGTTGTCAGTCCCGGGGGCCACGACGACGGGGAGTCTGTACAACCTGCGACGCTGTTGGCTAGTGTAATCACAGACTATAGAATATGTAATGGTTTAATCTATAGTCTGTGGTGTAATGCTTACTATTTTATAGACCAATGAGTTTTCTTTGTGCTTATCCATCACACAGGAGTGTTTCTTGGGTAGCTAACGCCATTAATGGTCCGCTTGTGATAAATACTGTAGTATTTTCCGTCATTTTATACCAGTCTTTAAGCCATCAACTCACTTAAGGAAAATGTCATACAGTAAATAGTTTATCTTTCTAAGGTATGTTCCAAAATTGTTCCCATCTTGATTTGCTACCACATATTATCACTTAGCCAACGCAATAAGAAATGTTAATAAAAATTACCGAATCAGTTGTACCATAGACAAATAGAATTTTTGGGATCTTTATTAAATATTATTTAATTTTACTTGTCTGTGGATGTACATTTTTATCTTTAACAGGACGAATGGGGTTTTTGTTATTGTAAATAAATGACTATAGAATTTATCACAATAATAAACACATGTGAGTTCTGATAGCGATATAATATTTTTAATTTTAATTACAACTATTTTTCGTGTGAATCAGTTGCCAAAAAGATAAATTGTACAGTTTGTCCCTCGATACTTCTACAGTATTCTTTCTGACCGCGGAATAAATTTTGTTTTGTCCCCACAACGCATGTATTAGAACAGATGGTTATCGCTCCATGATATATATTGTTATGATGATATTGCATTTGTAAGGCAATAATTGGTTGATCTGCAGTGTTGTTATTCTTTATTAATTTTTGTCATTTGCATATTACAATAAAAGCATGACATATTACACTAATCCTCTTCCACTAACGCCCAGCTGCTTACTGGTCTTGTCTCGTAGTTTAATCCTACTCAGGTGGGAGGCAGCGATACTGCTTTCTGCTATTCCTTGACCTATTTATATCTTGACTACGTTTACAAACAACGTCACCGCCCTTCTCTTGCATAAAATATAATTGTATTCCAATAAGGCAACAGAAATAGTAAATCAATTAATTTACTCAGTCACAGCACTGAGACGTCAATTTACATGCGGCTCCAATTTTAAGCTAAATCCGAATTATATGCAGAAGTTAAGAATGGAGTCTTGATCTATGTGGCTTTTGGATTTGTTGCAGACGACGATTAGCTGATTCTGTAGCAAGGTCCTTGCGTTTTTTTAGAATGAGAGATTTTGTCGATATGAGTACACTTGAAAATATCCGGATACACATGATTCACATCAAATCGGATTTCAGATTCTACAATTCACTTATAGCATCCAATGTTATGTAACTTAGGACGTGATGAAAGGCTCAAATTACCGACTATATTATCTTACCAACTGTATATTTTTCCTAGTCACCTCTGAATATTCTTCCGGTCAACATTCGGATGATGTAGTTTATTCCAATGTTTTCATCGTAGATAATTCCACATAATAAAGTGTCTGTGATGATACCTGCTTCTGTGTGTGTGTACGGTTGTGAGTGTGTGTGTGTGTGTGCGGTGGACCGCAATGTACGGCTCGCATGTCCAGTGTCCAGCCACAGCCGAAGCCCCGTCTATGTTTGTGGCTGTGCAGTCTCCACTCCAGCTAACATGACTGACGTCCAGACAGATACGCTGAGACACCACAACAATCGGGCTTCGATAACCACAAGAGACTGTCTGTTGTCCTCCGATTGCGTACATTTTGTTTTTCTTTGTCCATTTGGTTTTTCTGATTTCAACAATGAATGTTTGTTTGTTTGGTGCTAGGATAGTTTGAACGTTTTCAACCAATTGTGCAGAATGAAAACATTTATGCGATGCGATAGGGTGCTAAATCGCTTGCTGCTCTGGATTTTGTAACTGGGACGAGTAGTTACTATTTATTTGGATATTTCTTTTAGAGTTAATTCCAATAAGATCACGAATCTAAGGTTCACTGTCGTAAGATTTACACTATTGGACTAGCGATTTCTACAACTTAAATCGAAGCAACTGATCACGGTTTTACCTACTTGATCACGGAAAGAGTATAACTTGTATTTATGTATATATATCCAAAATTTCTTTAGTAAAGTGACTTATTTATGGAAAACCTTATTTATCAACCATTTTTGTTATTACATTGTAGATTGAAAATACTCTTGTATAGATTTAATACAAGTTCAGTTTAAGGAAATTTTCAGGTATGCTATTGTCCCGTTTATGTAGACGGATATATTGTTTACTAGTTAGTAATCGTGATTCAACCAACTTTGAAACTATAATTAAGTATTAGTCCAATCATATAAGGACTTTCCCAGGGAAAAAATCCCGAAGATTTGTTCTCAGTGGTTTCTTATGTATTTTTTGGCGCTGAATCCGATTTTAAACTTTACCACCTCGTCAGAGGTGAGCTAACTTCAGAAATCGCGAAAAACTAATAAAATACTGTACTTGTTTTACTTTTTTGCGTATAACTCACAAACGGAGTATTTTTTTGCAATAACTGCCATTTACTAAATTAAAGTACACTAAATTCCCTACAATATACGTAAAATAATTTTATTTCTACGATGTTCCAAACTAACGCTAGAGCGCGCTCAAAATTCATCATTTTCTTTTACCTATTGGAAAACGTAGGAAACACCATTATAAATCCTTGGATTAGTCACCCAATGAACTCTATTTGATGAATATTGATTATTTTATAATTATATGGTATCGTTAGGTTACATTTAGTGGTAAAAATTTAAGTGATGTTTATAGCAATAAATTTACCATAGCAATAAATAAATAACAAAACAATTTTCAATTTAAACTAGAGGACCCATGCCGCTCCGCAGCGTTAAAATAAATATAATATTCGAGAAATAATCAAATTTATGATTTTTGATTGAACAATACAGTATCTTAAACACTTAAATAAAATCCGATATTTCACTAAAAGTTCTTAGACCAAAATATATAGGATTATATAATTATAACTGGTGAAATACATCTTAAATTGATGTAAGAATTCGAAAATAATCAAATTATGTTTTTTAGTCGAGTACAGTAGGTAAATATATGCCGATTCTTGATGTGAAATATTTGTGTGCATGGCATCAATTTGTGACCTAAATCATTAAAATCGGTCAGGTAGAAGAGCCAAACGAACTCGGAAAAGAGAAACCAAATTTAACTCCTATAAGAAATACATGGGGAGTGATTTCGTTTACGTATACGCCGAGTGTTATTATAGATAAATATATACCGATGCTTGATGGCAAATCTGTGCGTGCATACCTTCAATTTGAGAACTCAATCATGAACATCGGTTGGGTAGGAGAGCCAAACGAACTTGGCAAAGAGAAACCAAATTTATATCTCATAAGATATACATGGAGAGCAAATTTCGTTTACGTATAATCTGAGTGGGATTATAGACATGCCGATGCTTGATGGCAAATCTGTGCGTGCATACCTTCAATTTAGAACCTCAATCATGTTAATCGGTCGGGTAGAAGAGCCAAACGTAGTCGGAAAAGAAAACCCATTTTTTTATATATAAGATACCTTTGAAAATAATTATTATAAACCAATGTGTAAATTATAAATATAGTTTAATATGCTGGGGCTGCAGTATAGATACCATTTTCTTCATATATGTACATGATATAGATAGTATCTTTATAAAATGTACACACTATATACAGAAAATAGACAGAGATGTTGACTGAAATCCTATAGACGAGCTTCTATTTATTAAATTAACATGTACAACTATAACTTTTATTTTACTATTTTCTCCCCTATTGTCATCCCCTCCACCTTACTGAGCTTTGAGATGGATGTTCTGTAGAAGGACCTTGGATGTTGTCCTCATCCAAGGGAACGTCTTCCACTTCATCATCTACGATGGTTGGTTCAGAGTTGGAGCAGTTCCCCTCACATTTCCCACATATTTTTGAGCAAAAGAGCCCTACTTGTCGGCAGCCGCAGTTACCTTCTTGCATGAGCATGCTACCAGTTTCAAGAGAGTATCTGGGGCTGGGCTCCGTAAGGTTGTAATAGGAACAAATGAGTTTGCAGTCTTTCTCCAGCCCCAATCCTCGGGTGACAACTTCTTTCTTGAACTTGGTAAAACACCCTCTGGGCTTCAGTTGGTAGAAGAGATAATATATTACCATTCATCTTATAAGCTGATGTAATACAACTCTTGAATCGCAGCTTATTCAGCTTGTTAGTGATATGGTTACCACCATACAAGGCCACCAAAGTCTCTCCCCTGCCTCGGTAATTTAGTTTGTTGTTGAATTGGGATTAGATAACCGGCAATGATAGGTATAGAGGTCGTTATATCTTATAACTGTCTTATGACTCGACGTCCGCTCTATTCCAACAAGGTAAAGTAAAGGCACTAAAGACAGTCAAATAAAGACGGCAAGTGAGGTGAAAATAGGAAAATAAAAGCTATAGTTGTTACATGTTAATTTAATAAATAGAAGCTCGTCTACAGCATTTCAGTCAACATCCCTGTCTATTTTCTGTATATAGTGTGTCCATTTATAATAATACTATCTATATAATATATATATATATATATATATGGAGAAAATGTTATCTATACTGCAGCCCAGCATATTATACTATATTTTTAATCGGCCCTATGATTTAATAATTTTCAAATGTATTTAAATTGAAAATTGTTTTCTTATTTTTTTCGCTATATGGTTGCCGACTATAAACTTCACTTGCATTTTTTTACCACTAAATGTGACCTAATGATACCATATAATTATAAAATAATCAATATTCATCAAATAGAGTTCGTTGGGTGACTAATTCAAGGATTTATAATGGTGTTTCCTACGTTTTCCAATAGGTAAAAGAAAATGATAAATTTTGAGCGCGCTCTAGCGTCAGTTTGGAACATCGTAGAAATAAAGTCATTATACGTATATTGTAGGGAATTTAGTGTACTTTAATTTTGTAAATGACAGTTATTGCAAAAAAATACTCCGTTTGTGAGTTATACGCAAAAAAGTAAAACAAGTACAGTATTTTATTAGTTTTTTGCGATTTCTGAAGTTAGCTCACCTCTGGCGAGGTGGCAAAGTTTAAAATCGGATTCAGCGCCAAAAAATACATAAGAAACCACTGAGAAAAAAACTTCGGGAATTTTTTCCTAAAAACATAATCTTTTTTCCTCATATGCTTGGACTATATTACAAGTTTGTAACTATTGTTTGACCTCAGATATGTTGTTGGGCATTATTATATGAGTAAAACATAATGACTTTTTATGTTTTTCCAAAGCATAATGTTGGAATTGTAAAATACTTTCTGAAATAGATAAAAAAAAAATGACATTACCTTACTCAGGCGTTGCCAACATGAAATAAACCAAAACAGGCTTCGCATTTTACGTTAGAATGGTTGAATTTAGAATTTTACTAGATTTCGATAAAAATACTTTACTTTCAAACGCGACCTCAGACATTTAATTGATAGTCAACTGACAGCTACTATCACGAGTAGGCTTAAGGAAGGTCTAATCGATAGTTGATTCAATTATCAAAGCGTCCTCTAGTCGTCAAATGAAGCCGGTCTAATTTGGGATTAGGAGGGTCTGATTTAATCTTCAAACACTAAAGACTGCCACCTCTCAGCTTCCCACCCACCAAGACTGTGATAAGCAGCTTAAGGTCTGATCGGAAGCCGGGGATGGTTCACGCCTAGGCTGTGATCAGACGTCCTGTCACACGGGGTTGTGCTCCCCATCCTGCGGACATCAATTTCCTACACTTAAGAAAATAAAAGATACATTGAAATTAGATCATGGTAACTGGTTGTGGCTAGGCAGCTGAACGACTTTAAGCTCGCCTAATAACCATAATAACCAGAAGACCGCTGTTTCGAGTCTGACAAAAGTAGGATTTTTTATGGTTCGAAACTGGACCTAGTCGTGCTTAATTTCTGTTATGGTTTAAAAATGTTGGGAGCGAGATGGTCCAGTGGTAGAGCTTGAAGCTTTGGAGCCCGATGTCACGGGTTCAAATTCCGCCTATCACCAATATGTGATAATGCCGTAACTCACTAGGACTAGCCTGAAGTAATGTGTGAAACAGTTCCAGACTAGAACTAACTAGCGTCCTAGGATGTGAGGGTGGGACATTAAAAAAGTATGGCATTCAAGTAGTTTTTTTTGCAATTCTAAGTTAACATGGGCTTTTGATAAATAATAAAAAGATGTTTTTTGACAGTAATAAAGATACCTACCCAAATCATACACTCCATTCAACTACTCAACTCAAATACTCAACTTGCATTCATATTCAGATTTATTTACGTGCACAAAGTACATACGTAGTTTTCTTAGTGAAGTCAATGGTGATATTGAATGACTAGCTGCTTGTTCCCGCGGCTTTCATACGACGTAAGAAATAAGAAGCGTATTACAATGGTGTTCTCTTGGTTTAATCGTTTTATGTATGAGTAATTTGTTCATTTTGCACTCTAACATAATTTCACAAATTGAAAATAGTTGACTGAAGAGTAAATATGATTTTACTGTACACATTATGTACATACCTAATTGTATAAGCAACATAATGATATCACAAATGGGTGAAAACATTGTACATCATCAATAGGGCACTACCATTGACTAAGTAAGTCAATGGCACTACTTAAGTTTGTATTGATGTTTGTTTTTGTGACCAACGTTTAGCCACTTGAAGCATCTGTCTACCCAAAAATGTTATAGAACCTAGATAAAACACCAATACAATAAGAACAGGGAGCATTAAGAGGTAATTAGAATTACGTAGAGCACATAAATAGCACGTTTATTCTTTAGAAGGGCGTTACAAGTGGAATATGACTTAAAGAGGTTTTCCTCGTCTTTGGCTCAAGTTAAGCAGGAAGTATTAACGCGAGAAGATTATTTAGTGCGAGTGAGAAGATTACTGGAGGTTGCGAAAAGTAAGTAGGATGTCTTTGCTTAACGTACTGGAAGTGATGGAAGTACTTGAGTTGTTCTTTTACATCACCATACATAGGGAGTGCGCCGAGCTAACAGGGGATATTAGTGAAAGTTACGGCACTGCTTTACATTATCATATTTGTCAAACTGTTACAAGTAGGCATATTTGAATATTATCTTCTACTCTACGTTTAACAACCTTTGGACCTTGATGTTATTAAAAAAAATTGCATTGCACAAAATATATTTTCACACTACTCACTCTCTCCCGAATTTTGAGTAGGCCCTACTGACCAATCGTGTATTTATACGAGATGAAAGATTTTTATTGAGCCTTTCAGTATTTTACAAACTCACTAAGATCAACGAACAAGACATTTTGATTGAACAAAAAATACGAATTTTTCAGATTTAAAGTAGTTAACATTTTATAACTAGTCTAAATCCCAACATTCATTTTACCATCCAACAATTGTTACATAAATGTATACATTGCTACTGTGTAAATTTTACAAGTACATTTTTTCAAGGATTGTTTTTAGTTTCACCCAATCCCCAGTTTGTGTATGAATGGAAGAGGTTTTATCTCGTGGGTTCTTCCATTGACTATAACACCTCTACAACTAAGTAGAGGTGTATAGTCAATGGATCTGCCAAGAAAATTACAGGGAAGTATTTGAGGAGTCTCCAGTAGTAGTCGGTCTCATTTGAAAGTTGGTCCTTGAATTTCTTTTTTTTTATTGGACAGCTAACTTATAAATTTTTTACTTACATATTAACCCCTTTGATCCATTAATAGTTTCAAATTTAATAGGTATAGCTTTTTGTCGAATGAATTGGCGTGGTAGCTCGGATTTCGATATCATTATTAATCATTGGGTGTGTTATGTAAGCAGTGAACTATCACAACTAGTTTTATAATGCCAGTTCGTCGAGCTGAGAGCTTTGATTTAAGAATTATTGGAAAAATTACTGAAAAATGAATTACAGCTACAAAAATTAGTATGGTACCCTGCGGGTGTATACGCTTAAGAATTATTTGAAAAACTACAGACAAAATAATTTAGCTAAACCAATGATACGATAAAGAAATAACATGGTACAATGGGGTGCAGGCTCAAAAAGGTATAGCTATCTCCATACCTTGATTGTTTAGGCAATACCTAACTTTTGTCAACTAGGATATCCAGTTCATGGTGTTCCCCCGACGCGATTCCCAATGTTTCGCCCAGCAGTCTTCCCTACTGAAGGCCTACTTCTACACCACCCTCTCCCTGAATCCTTACGTCGTATCCCGGTGGTCCAGAAGCTCCTCAACAGCGTCACCTGATCCCCGGAAGTTCCCTTCACCGATGCCGTCGTTGTCGTTACTGTTTTATTTATCCCCGCGACCGGCGACGCTTCCTCCCCTGTGTTGTGGGAAGATCGCACGATTTATCGGTAAACGCTGGCGAGGGTGATTTGACTTTTTTCATTTATTTCCGGCACTTTTACTGCTTGCTTCTTTACTGAATGAGACAGTGCCCAGAATAGGCTAGAGGGGTTTTAATGGAACTTACTGGGTATTTAAAAGTAGGACAAGAATTACAAAATAATTACAATTGAGATAGATTTTAGTTTGACCTAGCTGTACTTGATAATTGGTCTTTTAATAAATTGTAATGAAATAGCTGGACAAGCCATCTCACCAATGATGCATTCATATTTGGATTAGAATACACCTCAATTAATTGCGCCCCATCTCGTAATTTCGTGATATTGTTTGGTCGTTTATTAAGTCTTCAAATCCAGCTAAAATACTTAACTTTATAAACCAAAATAACTATAACTACTTTCGATTCGCAACGTTGTAGGAAACTTTTTCCTGTAATGAGATAATAATATTTTTCTCTATCAGCACTAATATTCCTTCCTATTTGCTTAAATTGTGACTTAAGTGATCATTGACTGCTGAGGCAGTTTCGATTTCTTGGTTGAACCAGGCCATGCTGCAGGATCCATGACGTCACACTAGTGGATAGATTTCATTGATAAATTCATTGCCATTGCCATTCCCATATGTTTTAGGTAAATAAACAAGCTGGCTGTTTGTAAGATTTTAATGGTAAGAGTTTAGTACAACTATCCACCACTGTGACGTAGTTTACGCTGCCTGCGCTGCAGCATGGTTGACCTGTTTTTCTAGCGGGTGAACCCTCTTCAGGCAACAACAATACAGCTCCTCAACAAGGAGTTAAAGACAATCATCTGATATCTGAAAGTTGTCAACGTCAACGAAAAACTTTCATTCGCATACGTTTTGTCCTCGATCTAGAGCGCCATCTTCAGGGCGACTTGACTTGCGCATAGATGACTTATCCCTTAATATATTTCGTATCACAAATTTACAATACGTGACCGTGGAAGCATTTTTTTCTATTGTGATGTCGGTCATTCCCCAGGTGCGGTCCAAGATGTTGAAGATGTAAGGGGGAGGCTACGGAGGAATCTGTCCTCCTGGAGCCTGGTCCGGTCGCACCCCGCGGCCCGTGACTGGCTAGTCATGGTCTACCGCGGACCTCTAGTCTCACGGTGTCGTGTGTCAACCACAGCCGCGACATTGCGACATGCGACAGTACAAGGTCGACAATACAACGTCGTCATCGTGGAAATCAATTGGAACTGAAGCTCAGATTTCGGGGGAACTCGACACAGTTCTACGGCAGGGGTCGGACAAGTCAGAGACGAACAGTTTTAGTATTCTGGTAGGTTACGAATCCTGGAATCATAAGATAATCTTTTGACAGTTTACAACATCTGGATAACTCATACAAAAAATGAAACCTGGTTGAAATTGAGTTTAGTTTACCCTAATCACACGAGTTAAATGTTCGTCATAAACAATCCAATGTTCGCTTGTGGCTTGAAATTTTATTCCCCGGTTCTGATGGTTTTATGTAAATATTCCAAATAATTCCGTTATCCCACATAACCCTAGAAAAGACACAGGATCAAAAAGATTCAAATTTATTGTTAAGAACAAAACGTAAAAAATAAATGTCCAAATCGTCCGTGTGAAGCTACAAAATAAAACCAACTTTCAATATAAGGTTTGGTTCTAGTTAATTAATTGAGACATATTACAGTAAAGGATTCAGTAAAAACAAAACTTTCTCAATCGAATAATTTAATTAGATTTTTATTTAAAATGATGCACGACTTATAAATGGTCTAGCTATAAATGGCTCCTTAATTATGTAAATTCCGAAGTTTCTGTCACAATCAACAGCTTCAGAAGCCTTGGATCGATTCATTGACCGATTTGAACTTTTAGCCTTCTTGCGCATGTTCTAATTTTAATAACCTTCCAACTACAACAATAATTACATATTAACTCTATAAACTAGTTTTAACAATCCTCTAAAAATGTATCAAACCGAAAGGTGGCGCTTTACCCGGGTGATGTAGTTCCTCTCTCAGGAACTATAGCATCAGTATAGCATTTGTTGTTAATTTTTGCATCCGCAGCAATCACCCATTATTTTTGGACGTATCCAAATAAGGAAAGAAGAAAGAATCAGAGGACGCATGTGCTTATTATGTCCCGTATATTTGAACATTTGGTTATGCTCTAGTTACAATGCAGAGTGATAACTGCTGGTATCTACAAATAACTGTTTGTTCGACAGGAAAAGAATAATATTTCCAAGTAAGCTATCAAACATTTGAAAAACACCTTATTTCGAGTATTTTCGAACAATGAATGAGCCATGATATTTATTTATTAAGTTTCTGAGGGAGCCCTTAAATTAAATCTGTTGCAAAATTAAAAACCATAATTATCGGTCATAGTGGATTGCTACTAAAGGATTATAGAGAATTTCATTTTATCAGTTTCTTACAACACGTGTATATTCAGAAACGTAAAAATCTATGTAATATGTAGTATTGATTTTATGTTATGCGATGAATTTCTGAATAAGGTCCTGTCCTAGAAAATCGAAAATCTGGAAGTACAGCAAACTCTCCAGCTTTCCAAACATCATTGCTGTATCATTAAACTAGAAGTAATTCCTACCACTTATCCGTTGTTTTTATGAATAGATCCATGCATGTTATGAATAGACATTCCATTTACTAGTTAAGAATTAAAAATGAAAACTGCTGAGTTGAGCTACCGACATAGTGAGCTCAAGTAAATTACTGGTTTCATTTAAATATTCCAATTTCTTAAACGTGTCAAGCTGCAAGGACTACTTATTAAATACTATAGTATATTTAATGGCACATCAACTGTAAGTAAAGTAATTTAGTATATTTAATGGCACATCAACTGTAAGTAACGCATACTTTAGGAAGAAATACAGTATAATCCCAGACGGTTGCCCACTGCTGTTTAGATGGAATGCCCACTTCAGTGTTCCTAAGTCAATGCCAACACATTCTAAATAATTTACACGTCCCTAATTTCAACTGTTGACCAACCACTATCACAAACACTTTAATTCATTTTGTTCATTTTTTACATATTTATTGTGATCGACAACGTTTAGTTTATCAAACGAAAGTTTATATATTCCCCGTTTAAGTTCGCTTTCTTCCCCTTCTTGTTCTTGTAATGTTTGAAATACTTTCTTACCTGAGGACGGTATCAGATCCCATATTCCGAAACGTCATGAAAACTTGTTTCTATTTAGCGAGATGGAAAATGTCCGCAATAAACTATTAGATAAAGTATAACCCAACTCTATTTTCCTATCTATCTATCTATATCTTAAAAGAGGAACTATGTATGTATGTATATATGTATGCACCTTATGGACTCAGAAACCGCTCGACAGATTGTAATAAAATTAAGCACATTATTCAAGGATGGTTGGTGTGAAGTTTGGTGCAGATCCGTCAAAAGGGCTCCGCCCCAGAGGGTTTTAAGTGGGCCAATGTCAGACTTTTTGAACAACAATGTTAACAAATAAATATAACTAGCTGTTACCTGGCAACTGTTTTGTAGGTTTGAATAATCACAACATATGCTGTATTAGTCATGATTTGAAATAGTGCCACAATGTTTCCGCAGCAGCACAGAAAACTATTTTACTTTTGAATAAGTCCAAATATATTAAACCCCAATCGCAGCACACCTGTGCACTCAACAACCTTTTAAATTCTCCAATGTTAAATATGTAAACATAAAAACCTTTAAGCACAGCAACGCGCGCCGGGTAACTGCCAGTTAACTAATAAATATGAAACTCATTTGACATTTCCTTCAATAAACGAACATTTTAAAGCTCAGCAACCAATTCAACACAAAATTCCACAGACCACCATGAGAATCACATCTCCAAGAGGTCCGTGCGATACCAGTCCCAGATACCATCTGCTTGTTAAGTCTTGTACGACAAATTTTTATGAGTGTTTTTTTGTGACCGCGATGTTATCAGGGCTATAAACGTGTCCCGCAGGCCCTCGACCAGTACCGTATCAGCCGTATCTCCTACCGAGGTGTTGATAATGTGCTGCTCACTAAGTTGCTGAATGGATAAGTGACTAAGATTTGTTTATTTAAAAGGTAGTTCCAATAGACATTTGATTGAAGTAAGATGGCGTACAATTGAATTTTTGAATTTTACCTGACAATTGGGTTTAAATATGGTGCGTCATTAAATATAACGAGAATTAGTTACACATTATATTTTCCTTGTTACTGCTACACATCATTACAAGAGGGCCTAATAGTGTTGCTGAATGAATAGTGTTGCAACAACTATTTATTCAGTTGAATGGCAATGCCAATGCATAGTTGATTTTTTCATTGGCGTAATGTACTGATTATTTAAAATGACAACTAGGCTATGCTTACAATATATAAGTTTTCACAATAATCTTAACTATAATATTAGTAACGTTTGCGCACAATGATTTAAAAAAACGACTCCTATGATTTCCATTAAATTGTTAGGAATGTCTTAATTTCAGGCTAAAAATAATATCCATGTTAACCACTGTTCTGATGATTATACGACTGTTCAAAATAGTAGAATATTTTTCCGCAAAAGATTATACACTAATGCTGAACAAAGAGTATTCATGAAAACCCAAGGACGTTCTGTAGTTTTTGCGCTACCAGAATGGGCGTGTTGTTTGACGATCCCACGGATTATAAAATAGAAACATTGATCATAAACAAACAAATGAGTGACCCGAAAATAAATATGTTTGTATTTATTTCAGTACAAATGTCAAGAAACGTCCAAAACACATGTAGAGATTATAAGTATTAAATTCTATCCAGTGACGTAATTCTTTTATGTTTTTGATCCATGACGTTTCTGTTCTAATATCCGAGGACGATCCGATTGTTGCGACGTTCCGCGATCGAATGACTAGTGTCGCAACTCGCAACAATGCTGGTCAACAGCTGATGTTACATATTGTCACGAGTTTGTTATAGAACTTTATTGTAGATATTTGTAATATTGATTGTTCTTCTGCATTGTTAATTAAATGATATATTTTGCCTCGAAACCCCTTCAGCTTTGTAACTACATTATACAGCAGAAAATCACATCTTACAGTATTCGGAGTGTTTATTTGCAGGTCTTACAATCAATCAATTAACTATTTCAATACAACTAACTAACTAATTCAATACAATTTAACAATTAACTATACAAATTTACGAACTAATACACACTACATTTTGTGTATATAGTAAGTCAAATTATCATTAGTTCGAGAAAAGAAATATCTATATCATTAGATAACAATTTTATATTTGATGTTGCATTGAATCAAATTCGCATTACATAAATAAATAAAGTCGTGGCTAAAAAGATATAGTCTCTGTATAAGCTTTTCAGGGAGGATTTGTCCTTGTGAAAGGGTTTTAAACATAGAATGTATGGTTTTAATAGTGTTACAACTATTGTTTTACCAAGTCAACTGTATCATCACTCACTCAATGAAACATTTGCCCTACAGTCACCATACAACATTACCGAAGTACGGAGAGTACCTAATGTTACCATATATTACATATTGGCTATTATAGTGCAGTATTTCGATTTTATGAGTTGGTTTTGTTTTTTAACCATACCAATTACAGTTGGCCGTAGAATGGCTCAACCCTTTGACGGGACACAGATTTGTTTCCCGGTTTCGTTCAGTCGAAATACAGCAACCCTAATAACGATCGTTGCATCATTATGGACAATTTATGTATAGATTAAGAGTTCGATGAATTTGCAAATCAAGTATTCATTTACAAGATTATTTGCTGGTTATCCCGACCTTGGACTATATTCTTGTACCAGTCATAAAGACGTGTCATTTTCGTTCTTCCCACGAGTTTTTAGCGGATGTTCAACTGGAATCTGACTGATTACCGAGACGTCCATACGACACCGCCTTCCCTCGACAGACAGACACAGACACGCGTGTAACACGTGTCCGCCATCGCTGATTGACAATTATCTTGATTTACCGCCGAAACTTTTTGTGGCCCGCTGTTTTGGGAAATATTTAACCTAATTATAACTCTTGATTCGGGTTCAACTGAAGGTTGAAGGTTGTCGTCTGTTGAGACGACACTCTTTAAACTCTTGATTTATTATTTGCTCTTCTCTCTTCTCATGACAAGGTCGCATTGAATTTGGATACAATTGTAGTTGGACTTGAAACCTATTGTAAAATCGATTTGGAATAATGCAAACTAGTTGCTCTGCCCGTGCTTCGCTACGGGGTGAGAATGCAGAAAAGAATAATTTGGTTTTACTTTAAGATACTAAGGAACAGTTACAACACACTTACCAGGAAACATATAGGCAAAGGCTCAATCGTACTTATTGATTAGTTAAATGAATATCTCTTAATGTATTACAGTACCATCATTTTATATAGTGTATATCATTTAAAATACATGCAAAAGTATAACATATTGATCACATGGCACTAAGAAACAATTCTCCTTGTAAACAAATTAAATTAAATAGCAGAACAGCATTTCTGACAACAGCTGGAGTTTCATAACAATGTTTGTTTCCCATGTTAATCTTATGGAGAAATACGAAACTTTAAAGGGCCCCAGGGCCTCACTCTCTAATTATTTCCCTATAAAAAAATTTCAATCGGCTCAGTAGTTTCGGAGGAGTAATTAATTGTCACAAAAATCTGCTTGCGTATTAAATAAGTATAGATATACTTATCGTTCTCAGCCTAGCCTTGATTTGTTGCTTGCTCTTGACATCTCTTGTCATACGTTCCATCCATTACCTTCTCAAGTATACTGGAGTTATAATAGCATCATTGAGTTCGGATACTGTTAGTAGACTCGTCATTTTATCCACTCTATGGCAAAAATGTATACAATTCATCTCTGATCAGCTATTATGGTTTTATCTTGGTCAACATCTGTTGGGGAGTACGCAGGTTTGTTATAATCTATCCCTCACTACTCACTATGGTTTGGCTAATGGTAACAGCTAATACTAAATAATGTTTTAGAATAGAGAATGTCCGTGAACAGCTTGAGTAACTTTTGTCTGATTTTGATGAAATTTGGCTTGAAGGTGTAAGGCGTGATACACTTAAAAGAGTTCGCGACCGTGGGGACGGGGGTGTTACGGCGGTTTTATGGGGTAAAATGAATACCCTCGAAAAAATGTCTCTCTAAACCATTTTATAGAGCTTAAAAAACAAATAATTTAGTACGTCAAAGTGTTTTTGTACAGTTGTTGGTTAGGAGAAAATTCAAAAGATTAAATATTTTTAATTCCTATGCTATTCTGATGGTGAATATTGTAAAATGTTGTAGTTTGATTGTTTATGGATATATTTTGATAAAACTTGGCAAATTTATTTATTTTATACTACGCTATTAATATTTTACATAAAAAACTTTATTACCCTCCCTGTGGCAGCAAACCAAGATACTTGTTAAACTTAATGTTATTTACATAGATTTGATTGAATATCTTATCAGGCAAATTGAAATTCGCTAAGTCTGCAGGTTTGCTGCGGTGGGGCATTTATTAATTCATATATTTGTATAATGTTTAATATAATGATTTGGGTTTTTCCCATTTTTGACCCTTAAAAAATAAAATTTCTCAATTTCTTTCCAAACCATATTGTAGAACTTAAAAAACAAATAATTTAGTATATTGAAGTGCTTTTGTACGTTGTAAGTTTTAAATATATTGGTTATGGAGAAACTTCTAAAAATTGTATAGCCTATTTTAAATTCCCATGTTATTCTGAGGGAGGATAAGTGAACTGTTGTAGTTTGTTCTTTTATTGATATATTTTGATCAAACTTGGCAAATTTATATATTTTAAACTAAACTTTTATATTTTAGTAAAAACACGCTTTTTACCCTCCATGTAGCAGCAAATCTAGGTACTTATTTAACCTAATGTTTTTTTAAATATATTTAAGTGAAAATCAAACCAAGCAATTGGAAATTCGCTTAGTCTGCAGGTTTGCTGCGTCGAGGGTATTTATTTACTCATTCCAACGGACAACTCCTTTTTGCAATAACATATAACTATTAAAGATACAAATTTTTAAAAAATTTCACAAAATATGTTGAAGCTTTTAGTCTATGTATGAAATGACAGACGAAAATCATTACGGCTAAATAACAAAGCTAACAAGTAGCAAGTGTCAATGAAGATGATTAAACTAACAAGTAAAGACAATGAGACATCAAATTTTAATGTAACGAAGTTCTGAATAACAAAGTACGCAACAAATCTATAACAAATCAACAATAATAGTCCAAATAGCATAATAAACAATACTTTAACTGTACTGTACATTGTACAATAAAAGCTGTAGATAATTTAATTCCGCACTAACGAGTTTCCATCAGATTTAAGTTCATTTATTCATTTATTCATTCCGACGGCAATCGCCATTTTACAAAATAATACATTGGACAAGATTTACATACAACAAGATAATACAATAGAAAACATCAAAAAAATGAGTAAGAAGATTGGTGGTGGTGGTGGACAGTTTGAGTGAATTGCAACAGTTACAACATTGTGAAAAAAGTAACAAAAGTACCAAGTAACAAAACAGTTCCAACAAAAGTTCCAAAAGTAACAAAACAAAGTTCCAAAAGTAACAAAGTAACAAAAGTTCCAAGCATATTGGTTCAGGTTAGACTTAATATAATCCTAATTTTGTATAGAGTATAGAGATGTTGTCATGTATAATAAGTGTAGTGGCACATTCTGATTGTTGTCTGAAAAATATTATGTAAAAATGTTCAGTGTTAATTTATGTAGTCTAGTTAGTAGTTAAAATATAGATGTATCATGATTGTTTTGTTTTCTTGTGTTTCGATTTAGAGTTCAAGTAAATTGTTTTGATTGATTATTTGTATACGGTTTTTTTTTAATTGAGAATGAAAACGATTTACACGATTGTAAAATTTTAAACCACTTTTAACATCACAAGTCGTCAAATTAAACCTGTAAAGTAACTTATCGAACTGCAAACTACAAAGTCAAAGCATCACATGACAGTGTTCAACCCTCCCAGTTCAACGCTTCATTTGTACATATCCTACTTGAACTTGATGCAATTAACTGGGTAAGGGTAACCGTATCCGAGTCAAAGTAGGTGCAATTAAAATAGAACCCTTTAAGTTATTTTATTGAGGGTGGAAGTGTCAACGACAATGAACCCCAATACAATTGAAGGTAACAATAAAACTACAGGGGTGTGTATGACGTCATGCGACCATAACTGCTGTCTGATTGGCTCGCGGAGGACCAATGGCAGCGCGACGTGTAGTTCGTCGACTCTCCGCTACAGCGCTGCGTGCCTCGTCAGTTCACACGTATTGTTCTAGTTTGATGGTCGAGGCATTATCGCGAATTAATTAGTGTAATTAATCGAGCCAACTTCCATCACCGATCGCCATTTTGTGCTTGTTGTGTGGATTGGTGAAGTGCTGTGATTTTAATGCGGTATTGTTGAACTCTTCACTCGATTTATAGTTTTATTGCGGGGTTTTCGACTGTGTGGTTTTCCCGCGGGATTCAAATCCTTGTTATTGATCTGGTAAATAAACTCTTGGTTGTAGGCGAAGGATTTTGGCACTTATTTTATTCTGTTGGTACAGTATTTTCGAAAGGTTAATAATTGTTTTTTTACATTGTTGATGTTTCGGACTGAATTAAATAATTTACAATTGTCGAATTGCTCACTTATATACATTAACAACAAATTATAGGCTTATTTATAATTATGAGTTAATATTGTGATATAGCATCTATCTAATCACCCTTCGAAGTGAAACATGCTATAAAATAATCATATACCTCAAATTAGTGATATTTGTATCATCTTAATTGTTTATTAATTTTTAGGTATTAAATTACCACAGCTGAAATATGACTAAATCGATTTTCTATTTCGTTTGTGGCAGTTTTAGTCTAAAACCAACTTGATGTTTCCTCATATTTTTTATCTAGAAGTAATATTTACCTAAGCGTTTATTTATTTACACGTTAAATACCATTTTACAATAAATACATGCAATGTTAACATGCTATGTGGTAGTTTGGGGTTTAAAAAAAACTACAATAATAATATTTGCTGCTATGTTAACAGTAAATAGTACATAAATCAACATTGATATATTTTGTATGGCAATAGCAATGACGCTGAAATACTGACATACTGTAGAATAAACATCAGAACATAAAGAAACAATATTTGGTTTAAAAATCGATACCTAATGTATAAAGAACCAAACATGTACATTGAAACTGAGTATAAAAAATAAACATAAAGAAGTTGAGCTGTGCAGGAATTGCAACAATCCTATGTATTTAACATTATTAACTATTACTAAAAGATCCTACATTACATTTATTTTCATATTAAAATATTTCCCCGGATTTCTCCATTGTTTATTAAATAAATTTGACTACAGCGTAAACTAATCGATTAGCAAATGCAGTTAACATAAAGTAGTTTAAGATGTAGTAAAAATAAAATGCCCATAGTATGCATAAATTTAAAGTATTTTAACTTTATATAGATACAAAACTATTAACCAGTGTTGTTTGAACGATTGATTTTGTTGGCATCAAAAATTGACAATATAAATTGTTTATTGTTTAACTTTTGAAATTTAAGCACCTACAAGATTTTTTTATTTCTTTGTTTGAGCATTATAACATAGATCGCATCGTATGCGTAATATTGTTACCAACAAAATAACGATGTGTACTTTTCTTTCTAAAAGAACTGATTAAGTAAATGAATAACTTTAAAATTATGTTGATAAAATTATCCAACTATTTACATTACTTTCTACTAAATAAATTAACCAAAACGAGGTATTAAAATATGGTTTAGACGTGTTTTAACAAAACTGTAAACGCACAAATCTAAATTTGAATGAAATATAACTAAGGATTTTATTTAAAAATTAACCTTCCCTATAAAGAGTCAACCGCATTACTGACGATGCCTATTGTAACGTTCTGTTATTTAATGGCAAATAAATATTTTTGATTCCTGATTCTCCTTCTTGAACCTGATCTAATCTTAGTCGCGATCGTCGTTAAAAATTACAGAGTAGATATAGCTTTTCGGTAATATGTTTTAAAATGACATTAGGTAAACCTAGAACAATTACGTAATAAGCTTTGTAAAAAAACCCAAAAAGGAAGAATTTCCTTGATTAGATCAAAACATTAATCTTTATACGGGCTTTCATGCATAATCACCAATATTAATATAGTCAATCATGTACAGAAAACGCCTCTAAAAACGTTTTAACTGTATTTTATATTTTATTAATTACTATTTTAATATCGGTGCAGCATAATTTTAATCATTTACTTACATGCCAAAGAACATTCTTGTATTAATAATTCCACCAGGCACTGTAAAAATGCAGGAAAACCAGAATACCCATTTTTAAATCAAGAAAAAAAGTTACTCGGTTAGTTTAAAACATTTTTATTTTCTAGTTTCTGCGTAGGGGAGTCCTACAAGTAGACCACAGAGTTCGGCTAAAATCTAAAGATTCTTTAAAGTTTCGCCATAGACAAAAGCATTAAATAATTACTCAGCCCGCAAAAAATTTTAAACTATTTTAATTGCGTATAATACTTGAGTGTAACGAATAATATAAATACAGCTTAATTAAGTCAATAATTTTATCCTTTAAAGCTAGCATAATTAAAGAAAGAATAAAAACCTAGCCTTCAATATAAATGCATAGTCCGCTCATGCAGTAATAGATTACTGTGAATCGCTTTTAAACCATCCAACTGTAAATTTAAAATACAAAATTCCTATTTTACAAGTTAAATAATTTTCTTTTTATGTTTTCCTAGCGTTCTAACTAATTTGAGTCATTGTAACCGATTAAATATTTTGCGCTGGAACTCAGCATAGGTTGTAGCCGCACGAAATGTAAGTTAGGTAGTGATGGAATCAAATATGTACCAAATACCACAAAAGATATAAGACCATAGTTTATTGAAAGTACCATTCAAACCGTATATATAACGTATACTTGTACCTTCGGTCCACTGACAAAGCATTTAACTTTAAATATTGTGCAGATAAATCATATTTATTATTAATTTGATTTCTTGGTAAAATTCTTTAGTAATTTTCTTAGTAAATTCTAATTGACACAACCTATCCGGCATAGCTGGTCTCGGTGAAGAAGATGGTAATAAGGTAGTTTGCGACTTGCGTGTCCGTATACCGCTGGATTGACTAGTAATTTACAAACATTTTTCCTACGGTTTTAAACATTTTAGATTATCAAATTAAATACAAAATAAATCAAACCTTATTTAATAAAATGGTTAATTTTTATACGGAAACCCGTAATGTGCCCTGAACATTATTTAGGTACAAGCACTCCTTTTATCTATGATACAAGTGAAGATATGGTTACGCTAGAGGAGTTAGTTTTACCGAACCAGATATTGCAGTAAAGCTGTTACAGAACAGATCCGAAGAGTGGTTGATAGTTAACTCATTGCCGATGTACTAAAACTTAGCATTTCGCACCTTAATGATAAGTGTGTATTTTAATTAATTCACGGCAACGATAAACTATGATCGAACGAGTAACTATTTTTGGCCCGTCTTTACTTCGTGGATGACATTCTATAATCACCGTGACTTTCTCTGACTCCTTAAAAAAAAATTGTATATTGCATCCAGACATACATCTTTACAATGTAACTAGATTCCGAAATTGACTATGTTGTATGTGATTATAACCAAACTCGTATTAATTTAAGATCTATTTGAGCTACAAACTTGAAATTTAGCGAGTTTACTAGGTATGCTAAAGACCACGTACTTACTAATTTACACGTTTACAGCTCTTAATGTTTCGTAATAGTCAATTGCGGATCTATGTTGACTAAGCACACTTTTAAATCAAATCAGTTAAAAATGTAGTTCAAATCATATTTTTACTATGCACATTATGCTATAATACAAATTACAGAAGAGAAGCCTATATTACAAATTACAGAACCCTACATAAAATGTAATTATTTTAACAGTATAGTACTCTGTGAAAGTTTCCTTTACAATATTTGGTATTTTAATACTAAAAGTTCCATAGTTGGTCCATATACTTACTATATAATATAGGCCTATAGCTTAGATTGGTAGTTCAATATCCAGATGACAATCGTAAAAGATTGTAATGTGAAATGTAATATCTACACGATGAATTTAACATGCTTAGTGACCATATTACGCGTTTGTAGCTATAATAGATCTTATGTTATTATGATTTTTAGTGCAAATCACATACAGATAATTAAACATATACAGTAATCTCACGGCTTCAATTATAAAACCTGCTACTAATCTTATATGTTAAAAAACTTATGCAAAACTTACGACATAATACTGGACGGAATTGCACAGGGTGTACCAAAAGAAAGGTTATCGGTCCTATATGCGCAGGTTTTATTTGTATTTTCAAAATATTTATGTTAATTGAGTCAAAATGGAAATTGAACTTTTCTTATCTTGATTTAACATGGGGCCAAGCTTACGACAGCCACCCTGACCATACTAGTGGACTGATTTACACGTCGGTTGTACCAAAAGAAAGGTTATTGGTCATATGTGTGCTGGTTTTATTTGTATTTTTTTTAATATTTAAGCTATGTTAATTGGATAAAAATGGAAATTCAACTTTTCTTATGGAGATTTAACATGGGGCTTCTTATCATATCAATAGACAAGCATGCTTATTGAAAATTTTCTCAGCTCCTGTGCATCGCAGGGGAAATCTACGCATGCTGTTAGAAAGATATTTGCCTGTAGATGTGCAGAATCCCTTTATAAATTAAAATAGGCTAAAATTAAACACAAAAAAATGAATTTTAAATTTAAAAAAATTAACATGGGCCTTATGGGTTGCTATGTTGGTGACGAAATAACAACAAAATAAAAACAGAAAAACAAAACAAATGAAAGAAATTCTAATCACGTATGTTTGATTTACAACGTAGTAAAAATAGTGAAAATAGGGGGTGAAAATAGTGAAGTTTGCAAAATACATACTTTTGGTTGAATTTTTGACCACGGGGCGAGCTCTAGTATTTAATTATTATATGTCCTCTTGCGCACGTGCTATATATAGCATATATATAGCTATATATGGCTATATAAATGCTATATATAGCAGTTATATATAGGAACAGCCAATATATCTGGTAGTTTACCTTATAGTCGCTTGAACCGCACTTTCTTTTCTACCAAAGCTTCGTCAGCGACCGGGTGACACATAGTGGACGTTTGTGAGGTAGGGAAGTGTAGTGTCAACAGACGAGGACAGTCCATGCATCAAGGTGGCTGGGGAGGCGGCCAGTGTTAGTCTGGGGGAGGCCTCGGACGTCGACACCATGCTGTACAACCCTCTACCCTCGTACTACAACAACGACCTCTACGTCCTCTCCTGCTACCAGGTGAGCCACAAACTATCTGTTATCTGCTACTGATCCTCCACATCCTACTCTGCTTCTTCATCTCCTTGTGTTCCTCTAGCCTCACTAGTGCTTCTTCTTTATTCACTCCTCTTACTCATTCTTGCTCTTCCTCTCCGTATCCACTCCACATAGTGCTTCTTCTCCTCATCCTACTTATACGCCTCATTCTAGAGCTTTTCCTGCGCTTCTTCTCTATTTCACATCGTCCTACTTCTTATCGAATTGCTTCTCCTATGTCTTCTTCTCATGCCTTTTCTCCCAAAAACATTTCCCCCCCTTTTCTCTTCTCGAACATTCGTTTAGTTATTATCTCTCTTAGTACTCATTCTTCTCCACTTTTTTCAGAGCGTGCTCCTTCTCCTTTTCCACCTTCTTATTCTTATCCTCGTGTTTCTTCACCTCCTTCATCTCCTCGAGTTCTTTTTTCCGCACACTGCTTCTTCTTCCTTTTAAATGTTTTCTTCTTCCTCTTCGTCAGGCATCGGAAACCCACTGTGGCTGTTCTAGAGTCTTGACTCTGGTTGGTTTGGCGGAAGTTTTTATTTTTCGCATCAGAACTGTTACTATTAGGGCCCTCAAAAGGGTAATGGTGTGATTGGTCTTTGATATTGATGTCCAAAATATTTATTTATTGTTGAACTTTTCAATTGATATCAATCCAAATTTGTTTTGAACAACTAAAATGAAGACAATCATATTTATGTTCTGACAGAGTTGCTATATCTGTGTTACTATTCAGGAATTTATTGTTGCAATAAAGTAAAATGCCGGAACAATATGTCCACCCTAGAGGCAAAGTCCATGTAATGCATCTCCCTTTATACATGCTTCAAGTCTTACAGTATGTGTCCTGTAAAAATTAAAATTAAATTAAATTCTTAATTTTAATAGTATATAAATTAAATTAAAATATAAATTGAGTAGGAGTTTATCATATCAAATTGTAAATTTATATTAGTGATATAAGTACATTTTTATCATTGGCTATGTTGTAGTCAAAGGTTTTATACACAATTCCCAACACACCGCATTGGTTCTTATACCGTGCTTATGAATGAAACCAGGGGTGATATTGACTACAGTATAAAGATAATTCGTCCACTACATTATCTATACCATAGCCTCCTCTAGTACAATGATAAGTTGTTGTATTAGCTTATAGGACGATTTCGGGTGTTACAAAATTACGCACCCTCCACCCTGCATTACGATGGCTTCACCAAGTGGTTGTTATTGTGATCCTGTTTATCACTAACTTGTTTCTTTTCATCGGATGTTTTCTTAGAAAACTATCTCGCTGTGTAGGACTGAGTTATTTGCTTTGTAAACTGAATTTATCTAGTCTCTTAGGAGAATTTATGAGTTTTTGATTTTTCTCACATTCATTAACGGAATTTTAAAGAAGAAACCTTTAGTTAATGGGTGGTATTTAAAAATCTTACGTATGGATAAGTTAACTACCATACGTACTTTACGTATTGCAAAGTGTAGCTTTAAAACGATTTATCAGTCTTTGAGGACCAGTTGATTGCCTCGAAACATAAAGTTTTAGAAATGTTCAGTATTATTGTTGACAAATTCGACATAGCGAAAAATTTGTATTTATACTATACCAATATCTTCCTAAGATTAAATTAATTTAGATTTCAACTCAATGATAAAGATATTAAGCTAATTCTTAAATCTCGAAAACTAAATCTTCTATCAAAATGTCATCACATTAGTGGATTAGGTATAACAGAACCGATGAAGGCGATATAACTTGTTGGACTGGCAAATTCGTTAAATGAAGCTAAGCTTCCGACAAGCCCACACAGCACATGTAAACATGCTATTTTACTTCTCATGATGACAATTAAACTGTATAAGGATTGAAGACGTGCTCTTAGTGTACTTGGTACGTAGAACGTCTCACGAATCGTCGATTTGTCGATTGGAAGAAGCACAATAAAACTGAGGTGGAATGGTCGAGGTGTGAGTCGTGCTGTATCCTACAATCAGATGCGGGTCAACTGCCTACACAGTGAGCTGAGCATAGGCTTTCTATTGCTATCAGCACTTCTTGATTCTATTTTAATTCATACAATCGTATTGTGATACTGAAAATTGATTTCGCCTCGCGAAGCAGAAGGCTATTTTAGACTATTTTTTTATGATTTATCGAGAAGAAATTTTGAAAACTTTTCTTGAAACACTCTGAAATTGTATCATATTAAGGTATTAGTTACACCACAAAATGTTTAGTGAAACACTGCCTCACTATTTATCCCGTTGCACATAGCCAAACTATAGTAACCAAGGTATTTCGATAATCAAGTAGGCCTATACAGTATGCACAATCTCCAATGACTATCATGACAGGAGCTAAGGTATCATCATGGAAATTGTTATCAGCTGTTAACTTTTAGCTTTTAGCGAATATCGCCTCTTTTGGTCGGGTTAATCAGCTTTTTAATTTGTGTGCTTTATATTATATGCATGGTTAGCAGTTCACGCATAATCAATCGCATAATCAACGTATCGTAATCTTTGCTTAGCGACAATATAAGCTATTTCATTCATTGCAGGATTTTCTACTTTGACTCATTTTAAATGTGTATTATTGCAGTAGGTTTTTTTACGTGGTTATCATCTTTTGTTTATGGGTTCTTGTAGATAAATATTTTTGTTTAGTGATTATATGTAGTTTCCTTGGACGTGGTGAACCCCTTTCACATTCGGCTCCTAATGCAATGTGTGAACTGTACCATTACTACCGTAAGTAAGAATAGATTACGATTATAAGAATAGGTACTAGTACCGTAAGAATAGATTACTTTCGTCAGTAGCTCATTGAATCGTGAGTTTCACTTCAGGGCATGTTTCGACACATTGTCATCATCAGCTGAGTACTTGTAAAGTTGTTATTCACCAGATGGCTTCGTCATTGTTCAATAAATTAACACGTAACACGAATACGACACGACACGGACACATATACATTTACAACACGTAAAGCTTAAAGACATGCAGGCCTGCTTGAACAAAACACACGGTCCCGCCGCGGTTCGGGGACAGACTCATTTCCAATGACCATTACCCTCATCTCCAGAAGAACCCACTAATAATATACACTCTCGCCTTCTGGGTATCTGAGTGGTTACAGTCTTCGCTTAACAATCGATCGCCGATTCGATCGTGAGAAAAGTCCTTTTCAATGGTCTGACACCCAGCTTTCCTTGATCATCGAGTTTTTATAAATGGTCATGGAAGAAGAACAAACAAGTTTTATTCAAAATTCAATGATGTCACCATGTATAGAACATATCCAAAGTGATAAAGGAAGTTTGCCAAGAAGTTGACAAGCGATTACTGGATCTCTAGGGTAAAATACGGCTCGGGGTGGTTGACCGAGGATGAAAAAACTTAATGATCTTGCACAATAAAGTGTACTTTGCGACCAGATATTTCATGTGAAGCTCTGTTAGCTCTCCCCTCGCAACAACAATCGGATGGTCGACAGCCAGCGAAGACAGCACAGCGGGGTGGCTTTGGTCGTCCTGGGCTGTCACTAGGGAAAGAGCGGTATACGTCAAACAACCTCCTGCCAGCCTTCCGCGCACTCTTTGTTGTCTAAGGGAGTTCTGTTCTAACTCTTTAGAACTGCATACACCCTAAAACGTACGGTATGGAACTTGATGTTGCCTTGCGTGTTCTTTTGAAGATTCCCAATAGATCGACTGTTAATTGATTACACCTACGTTAAAGGTAGTCGCGTAATGAAGAATTGAGATGACGGTAAAGGACGCGGTTGATCGGAGCGGTCGCTCTTATTACGTGAGGACTATAAACAACTATAGTACTCAGCTTCCCAGCTATTGGTTGGTGTTCATGGCAATACCAACCTGGTGGAAATCGGTATTGGTACTAAAATTTCAAATTATTATTTACATTACATTACCGATGTTTTGACAAATAGAAGCAGATGTAATCAAACTTTAACTGTCGTGCGAAGCATTAAATAAATATCTATATTCAAAATTCCATTCTTTCGAACCGATGCACCTCATTAGTACCTCCAAGCCTCGGCTTTGCATCCTCATAAAATCGTCCCGCCTACAAGTCCGCTATCTCCGTTACAAGTGGTATACACGGAGACGCTTGTCGACAGGATCGTCAACGCGCCACCATCACATACATACACAATACAGCTACAAGCCTTGTCTACAAGTCGCCCCGGCCTATAAAGATGTACCTGAGTGGCCGGCGACTCGTGCTGGTGTTATGACACACACACGTACACACACAGCATCGAAAAACACAGGACTTAACGCGTGTCCACATCAAACACATTTACACTCGGGTCTCGATCCAGTCTTTTATTGAGGTAGTAAAGTAGACGGTTTGTTGGACAGTCGGTTTCGGAGATTTTGGAACACCTGTGCAGTGTGCAGGTACAGTCGCGGGATTGAGAGTCGCTGTTACTTGTCGGAAGATTATGTTTGCCGACTCTGCGGGGGTCGCTGTGTAACTGTGGGGGACCATCACAACATCCGCGGGTAGTGTTGGGGTAACGCTTCTGGACTGCTACTACTTCGGTGCGTGTTTCTGTCGATAAATAGGTGTCATCCTCAGGCTGTACATGTAAGTTGTTTGTACCATAACTAGTTGCTTATTAATACTACAAATTCGTTGTTAATACTTTATACTGTACAATTTAGTAAGAAGACAGTATTACGAATTGAGATGGGGATGCCACCTAGATGCGTATTTTAACCTAAATATAAGTATGTGAAGGATTAACGTAGGATGAAGTGGGATGCCTTGTGTAGCTTTGTTACTGCCAAGACCAGCTGTTTCACTAGTCAGAACAATAAACCCGCTCCGTTTTGGCATGGGATGTTACATGCACTAAAATCGCAACTTGAACAACAGACGTTTCCTTTTAAATAGTAACCGAATGGATAAATTTATTTAAAAAAAAATACCTACCGCAAACCAAGTAAAAAATATCCAAAATACAAAACGCCAACAATTAATTATCACGTCAATAGACAATTAGGCTACACTGAAGACGATATAGTCTTGTCTTAACAAAGCCACGGCCAGACAAAAGTGGCAACGCCGTAGTCCCGGCCTACTGAAAAAAACTGTTGCACTACATTGTAATTCAAAGTGGAGTGCAGTGTCAATTTTATTACCATGGCGATAGGCCTGCCGGTACGAGGAGCCTATGTTTAGGTTTTTATGTCCGTGTACAGAGTAGGCCTACAGCCCGAAGATGAGGTGCTGAATCGAGAGGTAGTTACATCATTTTCAACATAAATATTTAATAATGGATATTTTTACATGTGACTTAAAGTTAATTATTTTTCGTTCAACATTACACGTTTGTAATTTTGATCCTTTCTGTTGCAGGTAAACACTTCAAACAAAATATAGATTTCCAGTAAGTATTTAAAATATAGTATTATAACAGTACAAACCTAAGTAAATGTTCTACCTTCATTTGTCGGTTCTACCTATACGTGTATTCTGTATCAGTTCATTACATGACTACGAAGTGATCGGATTGTTTTTTATTCAAACATAGTTAGCCGATTTCATATTCTGTAATTTTGTTTTGTTTCTAAGTAACTTCCTGTAAAATTCTTAACTCCTGTTGTATTAAACGTTTGACAGCCTCTGACATTTCTTATAACCAATATCGAACTTTTGGTCGTGACGGTTAGATTAATAATTGGCATCCACAAGAGTTTCACAAATACAATATCCCCAAGGATCAACACCTAGACCGCAGTGGCTGTAGAAGACCAGGTCTTGGTCCTTCCAGGCTCATTCCAGCGCTATCACACATTCCATCTGAGGAGTGTGTGTCATATTGTCCTGCGCCTACATCTGGCAGTAACCGATACAGATCACGGTTTTAGGTAGGACAACGACTGAGAGGAAAATATATCTGAGAATTTAGTGGATTTCCTTAGAAATCTGTGGGTTTTTAAACTGAATTGTTGGAATTTAAGTCACGTGGTTTGGTAACCAGTAAAATCGAATTAGGCCTGCATTTGTTTTTATGGGTTAGGTTTAACTTGTGATTCGGTTCAGTTTACGGTTATTTGGAACGCGATGTTTTATAAGGCTCTATGTAATTTGTTGTACGTTATAAGTTACTTATACAGATGAAGTTTTCCCGTAGGATATAGACTGAAAACAGAGCCTAGATCTCTGTGGAAATCGGTTAAGTTCTTAATTTGTAAGTAATGAACTGAATTATTATCCTCTCCCTTCTGTCAAATTTTGTAATGCTTAGTTTTTACGTACTTTTAAGGAAGTGTTCTATTTTCAACTGGTTGGTTATGGCTGTTGATAGAAATCGATCACTTTTTGATTAATCTAAACCTAAAGAAAGCTCCCTTAAGCTGTTTAGAGGTTCTTGGTAGAACGCCAATCCGAAATATGCGTAGTCCTTCCTCCAGCATCGCGATGAAACCTCGGGGAATAAAGAAGTTGGTCTTCTCGAGTATCTTAGCTCTATAAGAAATCGTCCTCTACCATTGAATAAAGAGTGTCTCAATATTTAGACCGACCGTCTTCAGCTGATCCCGAAGGATGATATATCCATTACCGAGCATGGCTAGGCTGTGACATCGGGATTTGGCCAAAGATTATTGACACTCCTATACTAGTCAGTTCTGCAATCATATTAACGATTTCCCCACCGAGTTATCAATATGACCCAGTACATCTACAGTATTGTACGGAATGCGACCTCGGTCGCGGGTGACACACGGCGAGGGGGCAGAGCCCCGACACTGGTCCAGCAGGTCCCGGGACAATAACTCCACGTCGCCGCTGAGTTAGACAGAGAGCGAGCGATAAAATTAGTATAAGTGCGACAGGGATGGGGGTCAGGCCGTCAAGTCCTGTGTGTTTTGTTTCGCAGAGTCCCAGCCCGGAGAGCCTGGGTGGCTAATAAGACCGGGTGATGTATGAGGCTCGGGATCTCTCAATTGTGGTTACAGGTCTAGGAGTGGGCTCGTGGTATACGGCGATGCGATGGAATCTGTCGTGATTGTGTTTGTAGATAGCACTGAGCAGTCTGGAGGTGTGGGGGTTCTTGTCTAGTTCGGACCTGTTTCGCGGAAAACTTGGAATGGGTTCGCATCAGTTCTCGCCTTTCATTCTGGTGTTGGTAGTCTGATCCTGAGACCCTGAACTGTTGTTAGGATTATTGATGAACCAAACAACTCAGAAAAGTAATATACACATTGGGAAAAGGGTCATATCTATTATTCAGGTGTATATATTATTCCTGAAACTCCAAAGTACTCTTGATTCTCAGTACGCTATAAAAAACAAAATTATCTGTAGGACGATTCTCTATGGTCTTTAAATATACTAAGTAACCCTAGATTAGATTAGATTTCAACCCCTGAACACCAGGGTGCAAATTTAAGGCGTAGATGAGTGAGGGATGATTTTTGAATGAATCTTGTTTCTAAGATCAGCTAGCTCTCTAGCCGGTCATGGTCCATTTGTTAAAAGCCCAACGATTAAGGGAAACTGGGTCCTGTTTCGAACCATTAAAAAGCTTATGACTGTTTTCAGAATCTAACTGGCTACCTCCTGGTTAATATGGGAGTACTTTAACCACACATCTACCCAGCTATGTAGATGAACCAAACATGTTCAAATTGTATAACTGAGGAGGCCCTTAAGAAACCGACATTTGTTAGCTCTACGTGCAGGGACAATGTTTAAATAATACGCTGGTTCAGTATTTGGCTAGTCTTTGATGTGTGTTTTTACAGTGCTTGTACCTCTTTGTGGTGTGGGATTGAATTCGTGTTCATGAAAATGTCTTTTCCACCAAATTAGGCGCGTCAGCCTTGATACATGACGTGATCGTGTTGAAATATCTATCAGATGGACCTTGACGTCAATATCAACGAGTCGTCAAGTTCACATATACATGCTACGGCGTAAGATAACCAAAATGTATCTATTTTCTTTAATTTCAGTACTTTTCAGCTAGTTTTAAGCCCATAATCTATTCAAACTGTTGTTTGGATAGTAGCACAGTAAGTAACTTGCACAACCTTGGATACTAAACTTGAACACACCGATTACTTCAATGTCAAACGTAGATATTACATTACCTGGCCGACTTTCTATTTTGTTTATTCTGCTTCAGTCAATTCGAATCTCGGCAATGTTTGAATATTTGTTCTCTAAATCATGCAGTTTTCTTGAAGAGCGTAGTCGACAGCAACCATCCCTGTGCACAATGCGATAATTGAATCTACCGTCAAAAATACTTTTGAAACTTTTTAAAAACTGCCTCCAAAATAGAATCAGCTGACAGGCTGAAAGTATTTTTTACCTTGGAATCATCCATCGGACTTGAGTTTGATTTCTTACAGGCTGGACGCACACTGATCCAGCATTTCACCTGAAGCAAAATGTTGCACAACGATTTGCTTTAAGCGTTTTGTTTCTTTGCTTCTCCAGTGTGCGAGAGGTTCAAGCATGATGCAGCATTTGGTTTCAAGCAAAAATAAATATTATTTGTACTGGTACTCTACTGTATTGTTTTAACATGTGTGACGAGGAAGTCAACGTAGCTATTGCTGTATGTCAGTTTTTGCAAATGCTAGACTAAGAAAGAAAACATGGGGTTCACTCAAACAATCAGATGATAGACATTAATGCTCTCAGAAATTAAATCAGATCCAGGGAAATTTTACAATTATCATTGTCGAATACTTGCTACACTATTTTATTGGAAGGGTTTTTAATAATGTAAGTGATATCGTTAGAAATTATTATTTGATAATGTCGTGATGGTTATAAATAATGAACTAAATAACATGGGTTGTTTCTTAATTATCTACTGACTGTATGGTTGTCAAAGTGGTAGCAAGAAAAATTAAACAACAATGTGGGAAATTCAAAAAAATATAATTTTTAAGTTGTAATGAAACTTTAAAATGCATTTGTCAAGAGTAATTTTGTAAACAACAAAAGGTCGATTGAATTTTGAAAGCCACTAAGCTTTACTAGCTATAAAGGATTTGGCGCATGCGCAGAACGTTTTGCTCCTTGAAACATCAAACATCGTGCTGTATGGGATCCATTCGTCGAGCAACTGCTCAAATGTTTCAAGGCGTTGCGAGGCGCCTCGCAACGTTTGCTTGATCAGTGTGCGGCGTCCCATTGAAATACATGGGGCGCTCGTACCCAGCGAAACATTTTGCCTCGCAACACTTGCTTCAGGTGAAATGCTTGATCTGTGTGCGTCCGGCCTCAAAATAAATGATGCAATAGCAACAAGTATTTGATAGTGCAACACAGATCCAGGTGAATCGCCTTTACTTTTTCCATTGGTTTTGTGATTATTAAACCTTTGCCCTTATATTACTATAAATTTCTCGATTGAGTATCTGGATTGACTAAATATCCGATAGTAACAAGTATTCGATAGCCGATAGCGCACCACACACAAGCTCCTTCACTCCAACAATCGGTGCGGTGATGTAGTGGCCCGGTCCCCGTCCTCTCGTTTGCATGGGACAGTTAGCATAATCGGAGGATATTTCAACAAAACGATGTCCAGTAGCTCGTTAGTTGTGTTAAGTGTTCAAGTTCAAGAGGGAGCAGCAGCTGGAGTATATCAGGGAACGTAAACACACGTCAAGCTGTCGCTGTCCTAGGCCGACCCTCGCCGAACTGTTGGAAAATAATTACAACAAATATGTAGCTTTTGCTAAATTCATGCGGTGGTTTGCTAATTTAATGTCGTATTTTGAAAAGCAATATTTGAAAGAATGCGCAGGCATTACCCAAAAATTTATCATTTCGAAAGGCACAACTCCAAAACATATTTTTATAGTAGTACTTTTCGTAGTTGGGTTTTTTGCACCCGTGTTTTTCTGAGTTATACGTTCCGGAAATTCGCCTGATCGTGCACAATCTTTTCGTAGATACGCCTTTCTGACAAATGACACCCACTTTTTGAAAGTATTCCTTTTTGCTAAAATTAGTTCAAAATGTTCGACATATCAATACAGTAGTGATATTGTCTACCGTACACTAACACAATCGTGACAGATCCAATAGTTGACATTTTGAGCTTCGGTAAGAGTATAATAGCAAAATAGTTTTTCCTTATGATGGAAATTTGCTAAAAATATACAGTAGAAGTAATTTCAGAAGCTAAACATAAAGATAGACATAAAGGTAAATAGTTGTAGTTAGCAGAATGATGTAGTATGATGAAGAATTTAGTTCTTAACACGGCTAGAAAATAATTCTTAAACAGTAGTTCGTCTTTTCAATCCTCGCTTATTTTTTTCTCAGTCAAAATGAGAAACAAGAATAGTTTAAATATGCTATTGAATCATTTACAATTGTGATGGCCTGTCTCATGTGGGTATGTCGAATTATTAAAGACTAAAATATTCTCTGATTCAGACGAATCATTATTCTACTCACCTCAATCAAATCATTCCAAAGATTCTCCATAAGAAATATGTTTCTGATTACAATATACTGAAGTAAAACGCTCTCTGTAACTGAATCTCCGCATCGACCAGCAGGTCCAGTGACTACTTAGCGCCTGAGTTTTTTATCGGACTAAAAAATAAACCAGAAGGGTACGAGAGCGGTCATCAACCACCGAAAACAAGACAGTTATGATACGTCGAAGACTAATAGCTCGGCTTAACCAAACACATCATTAGGGTAATAGATGTTCAATCGGCTGATGATGAATGGCTCGACAGCTGGACCACTTGTCTTCCCTGCTCAGCTGATGTCACTCCACTGCTGCCAACTTTATTTCGCGTTTCTCAATGTCCCCTTGCGTTGATAGGCCATTGTTGACGTGTTGTTATTCACTGTCTAGTAAATTTATGGTAAACGTTTGTTATGTTTAGCGCCCCAAAAAGACATTTCTTTTGCATTGGATGGCTTTTTTACTTTTTTGAAGACGATTAAACTTGGACTTTGGTCCGTGAAAGACGGATTCAATCCTTGACAGTAAAATATGGGGTTAGAACAGCGTTAAAGGCGTTTTTAGTTATGAAACATTCACACACATCATTGCATTTACTATTTCTCGCAATGACTCGATGGACAGAAACCCCGAACCCAGGAGCTCTACAATCGTCAAGGGCGCTCCTCAAGGATCACTCATCGGTCCCTCACTATTCCATATTCCGCCCTCGGCAAAGGAGCCGAGGGGAGAGTAATGGGTCAAAAATGGACTCGCCAATATTTGCCAAACACTCAGGGGGCGCCCTCGAGGGGGCGGATGTCAACATCGCCAGGGGCGTATCTGCAATCTGAGGGCGGCGCTGCGGCGGAGGACGATCAGGCAATTGAGAGGGTGACGATAATATGCAGACTTGATTAGGTCTAACAGGGCTATGATTAGAGTAGTCTTCCGCCAGGTATTCATGAAGTATTGAATCAATTTATTCTGGGATAGATTAGTCTACAGTGAAAGAAATATCGTATCCGAATGCAAGGAAATTTAAACTGGTGACTCCACTATCTATTACCATTGCCTTTTAATAGTGCAAGAAGACGTCTCGTTCTGTTTTAAAATCCATAGCCTTTTTATGTGTTTTCATTTGGTAACGTTTAGACAGCGATGTTTTTTACTAAATATTGTTCCCTTTTATTAAGTTAGATTTTACGATTTGTGCGAGTGATTCGTGTCTATGGTTATAATACGGTTAAGCTGTTGTTTATAATTAAAATGTTTATTTTGTTAAAATAAGCTAAATGCTAAGAAAAAATTCTAAACAACAAACAGCTCTCTGGGTCTAAATGATCTTGGCGAGATTAACGTTTTTACCAGTTCCATGATGAAGTTAAGCATAATCTATCATAGCTACCAATTCATGGTTGTGGTAGCTAGTATTATCCAATTTTTGTGATTTACAATAATTTTCTTATGTTTGTGAATGTGATAAAACACATTATACCTCTTTATTACCTCTTTACTTTATACTTTACACATCTCTTTTTACTTCTACTACATTACCTGATAAACAGTACCGATGATGACGTCTTAACATTGATACATGTTCATATTTGACTCAAATTGCGTTTTTTGTACTCTAACACCTGTTAAGTTAACAATCGACGAGTCTGGTGTCCATCTCCGAAGCGTTGGTCGTAACTGTTGATGACCACCACAAAACACATTTTTCTCCGCTGCCAACAAGAACGTCGTCCAATAAACCCTTGTGGTGCTGACCCCGCGATCATGGTGGCACTCGTGTTTATGGCAGTATCGTACTGCATGGGACTTCCCATATGGCGTCAGTTATTATAATTTGTTGAGACATTTCCCGAGGAAATAGTGTGGCAGAGGTCAATCTCTATAAGTTTAAGCAGATGGGTTTTGACCAACGGACAAAGAGGATTTATCGAGTGTTTAGATGAGATATGGAGGTTGTAAAAGTGACACTAAACCTCCTTCCTTCCTTTCTCCTGAGATTTTTACCTCCGGGTTTTGATATGAAATCCCTAATCGTGATTTCTATATTAGCGAGGTTCATATAAAGGTTGTATCTATTTTTAATCAAATCTATATCCAGCTGCAGAAATGATCCCTTCAGCAAAAACTTGGCTGTAGGTACCCAGTAATTCAATCAATAATTCATATGCCACTATGACTATAACAGTATATAGCTTTTGTCAGAAACAGTTATTGTTGACAACACTATTGCCACTTTTAGTAGATGAACCAGTTTGATAGGATTTGAGACGTAAACCTTGCTATTCTATTTTCAACCAGACGTTCTTTCAGTGATGCTGAAATGACAGAGAAACTCCTGCAAGGTCAACCGCCGTTCCACCTTAAGTTGAGGTAGTAAAATACCCTGGAAGTTCGTCAATAAATAATATCAAAGTGCTTAGAGTGGCGCTAGAACCACTTAAGATGGTTAGGATAGTCCAACAGTAATGATTTTTTGTTTGAAATGTCGATGTCGCCAGTGTTGGAGAATGTGTCACCATTCACCAATACACATAACCTTTGTCAACTGGTAGTGTCAAGCGATGAATAACTGAGATAGCCTGCACGTAGCACGTGTGTGATGGTTTATGTTTATGTGGAGAGTCGCGCCAGTTTTGGAGAAGGTGTCACTAATATACTGGACGACTGTTCGCAGCAGGGCGTCCTCCATACGAGGAGATGTCTACACTTGTAGCCTTGCTGAGCAACTCTTTATTTTGTTTTGGTCACTTTAGATTATCCTGTTAGATCTCTCTGTTTTGAACTTGTTGTGCTCCGAGGTAGTATATTTTGTCATAATGGCCGCATTGGGCACGCATCGCTCATGCTCTGTGTATCAGTCATTCGCGCTTGGGTGGTTTAGAATAGTTTTGTTACATGAGTGCTTATTCCAGATATTGTATAAACGGAATGAACGCGATGTTTAATTTTATCTATTTCAAGTGCGAATCAATACACATAGACATTATTTGTTTGAACTCTTTAAGGTCTTGTTACTGTGACGAATAATTGTTTAAACATGTTGACTTAACAAAATGCTTTTACCATGAGTTTTGATAAAAATTTCGTTCGTCATTAGGTTTTGTTAGAACGCAAATTGAATTGGCATATTCATGGACCTATCTAAAGCTTTTGATAGTGTCAAACATTCTTTACTTTTGAAAAAATTACAAACTATTGGAGTATCAAATAATTTATTGCAATTATGGTTTCATTCATATCTATCAAATAGAACTCAATATGTGGAAATCACACATCGAAAAAACAATAAAATCATTAAGACAGCATCAGATTTAAAGACAATAAAATATGGCGTTCCTGTTCCGCAAGGGTCTATTCTTGGTCCATTGCTTTTCCTATGCTATGTTAAGGACATGGACAAATCACTTTCATGTAAGCCTATCAGTGAAAAGGTTTATTGCGGACATTTTCCCATCACGATGGTAAAATCAATATACAATGTTTCGGGATCTGGAAACTGATTCCGTACTCAGGTGAACAAACATTAACTAACACATTACAACTAACAATACACTGCTACTCTCTTAGTGTATTCCAACATACACATCGGCGTCCATTGACAAATCATCGGCAAAACCATAAGCAATACAAAATACGTATTTATGGATTTATTTAAAAACAATTATGGAAATTTTAAATAATTATGAAATTATTTATGAAATAACCCATTGACCTCTCCTAGCAAAGGTAACATGTTCTTGAAAGAAATCAATACAGGGATCGCAGTGAAGTAATACAAACAAGAGTACTTTCCAGGAATGAATCTGGGCTCCAAACGAAAATAATTCCAAACCAACTGAAATGCTGAATATACTGAAGACAATGGATGTCAGCATCTTCCCTGAGCGGGAGTAAAGAGTGGACCGGTCGACTACAGGCCCATCGCGTTCCTGCCCGCGTTTCCAAACCACCTGTTGATGCCTTGCGACAGTTGCCGGCTGGCCGACCTCGCCGCCGTAATCGCCCTGGCAGCCATGTTACATGTTGACGCCGATAATGTTACGTGTTCATTCATCCCCCCATGTCGAGTAGCCCACGCTTCCTTTTGTCTTCGTCTTCCACCTGATGGGATTTGTCAATACGAATTACACTGAGGTATCGGTTTTTTACAGGTTTTCGGTTCTTTGTCCCGTTTGGAGAGCTTCTTTGTGATAAGTCGCGGATGTCTTGTTCGAGCTTAGTTTAAGAGGTTACAATCCGATTTCGGATTTGAACTGGGTAATTATAATCTTTCCTTCTTATGGGGTTATAAAACTTAAGATTTGAATATGCTTTCTCGTCTCCGCGAGCAAATAATTTATTTGGAATGAATGACTATGACGGGAGAGAAAACTGTCTACTTCTACTTATTGTGTCATTGCATTTTCTAAAGCGGCTAGCATAGAAAATCTTAACTCAAGTCATAATTAATATGGTAATGGAAATCGTGTTGGATATTTAAAACACTAAATTGTCATTATGAAGATAGATGTTGGATATAGGAGTAAAGTGGATCTTCTCTCAAACCATAATGTATTGACTTAATATTTTAGTAAAACCCTTGACAAAAGTTTCATGGGTGTTAGGGTCATTGGAATGGACTAAATGGACGTTCAAGCATAAAGAATATCAATATGTATACGTTTTGAACACGCTTTGATTTGCTAAATTTGACTCTACTGAATGGAATCCCCCTGCTTGTCACCCAATCTTGCTCAAATTTGAGATTTTCGCACTGGCGAGATCTCTAAACTGAACCCTTACAGATCTTGCTCGATCAGCACCGAGGAATGTCAGCGTTTCTTGAGTTTGACAGCAGATTGTCCCAGGGGCTATGGGAAGAGAGTCAATCCTTCCATAGCCCTGGGATCTTCCACTGTTTCAATAATATCTTTGTGCTTAATTATGGTGAAGTATAAAAACAAATACGAATATGGACCTTTCTCAGTTCTGAGGACAGATATTATCGAGAGCAGGTCTTAAATAGTTTAAGTATCATCTTTGATATTAACTGTTGAATGGTTTACTAATCAGATCTATAGATCATCCTCAGCACGGAGAAACATCTCCAAATCTAATACTTACGCAGTGTTCAAACTAACACCCACAGATCATCCCCAGTGTCCGACTCTATGTGACAAGTGGGCCCTATGTCTGGCGTTGTCGTTTTATCAGATAACAGTGGCCACCTGCACTGATACAGCAGTACAGCACTATCGTGGAATGCGCATTGCTTTTGAAATCTTTTCACTTTGTGTTATAAAATGTTTTACATGGTGAAGAACAGTCCTCGAATTTTGTGAACATGTTCTTATTCTTATGTTACTACTATTTAACATTTAGGAGAGGGCCGCAACTGGGCGTATTTTTGCCTCAATCAGTGAATGGTGTGTTGAATGGAGATACTGTGTCCTTATTTCTATGTGATCAACGATAGCACTGGATCCAGTTTCAAACCATTAAGTTTGTGATTTTTCTCAAGATCGAACCAGCGACCTTTTAATAAGCACTTTTAACTACTCCGTTACCCATATATTAGATTTTGGGTTATTTGGAAATGAGGGTAAAGTGTATATAGAGTTTTTCTTTGTATATAGATAAGCCATTACGATGTTAACAACTTTCTACTAAAATGTGCCCTATGCAAATGAAGGTGATGGCCCTCTTCTTGACTCGAGATATTAACTATGAATGTTGGCTGTAGATTACTAAACCCTTAAAGTTCTGAAAACCTAATGAACAGACAGCACAGATGCCCTCCCCCGCTATCTCTCACCCCCTGCGGCGCAAACAATGTGATAACCCCCCATTAGACGTATACAATGATTTCATTACAGTGGCGGGTTGCCCCTGTTTTGCGCGCAAAGCTCATTACAATTAATCAAATGTCGTGCCGCATCGGCTTACCCACAGGTCGGTGGATGCGAACAGACAACTACCCCCCTTGTACCTCACCCCCTCCCGGTACGTCAGCCCTTGTTACTTCACCGGTTAGTTAACGTGTTCACTCAATCGAATGTTGCTACATTATACAATATCAGATGTAGTTTCGTATTAGAAATATCAGCTTAATGGATTTGTCTCGATAACATTTAGGACACTATCATTAAATCGAGAAAAGAACACAATGCTGCTTATTTAAACCTGGATTTGAGTGTAAGATAAGTGTAGACTGGAGTGAGATTACCACTCAGTATAGCTTTTTAATAAGTTGATTAGGTTGTTGAGGTAGTAACATTAAAACATTATTGTTCTTCGCCTAATATCATTACATTAATTTGTTCAAAGCCTAATATGACCATGGACACCACGGACCCGTTTGAACCATCAAAAAGCTACTGATTTTCTCAGACTCTTACCGGCGACCTACCGATTATACCAGGCGAGCATTGCAACCAATACTTTCAATATTGCATTAATATGGCATTATCCCAGAATTTGGGTGTGTAACTTCGTATGCTTAAGTATATATGTAAATCTTTCATTATTCAGTAAGTAAATCCTCATTAATCCGAACCACGCATTATTTGGACTTGCTACATTTTTCAAGCGGTTTATTCGTTCGAATTTTCGCTATCTTTTATCTTGAGAAGTCTCATGTAATACCGTTCCGTTTCGTAAGTGGGTGTATTCAACAGAAATTAGTAAGTTACATAAGGGCTCTCTGTCGGTGGTTCAATCTACAACTTGAAATTCCATTTAAAACTGTTCCACTCGTTAAAATAAGTATGTAATCTCTGTTGCTCTCTATAATGAAAGGTACATCTTAGGAAACACGATAAAACAGAAAATCAACGCTACCTACTCATAGGATAAACAAAATTTGATCCCAACTTCGCAACCTCGGTAATCATCCCACAATACGTCCTCGAGTAGTCGATAACGCGTACACAAGCCGCTACACAAGGGGTTCGCACTCTCACAGTCAACGAGGTTCAAGTGATGTAAGGGTCCAAGGGCCATTGACTGAGCCAAGGGCCTGTTGTACGCCAGGCTCTATAGAGTGTGGGCGTTGGTGCAAGGTGCGGTAGGCCGTGGTCCCATCTGCTCTTGCACAAACAACCATCAGGATACCAGGGAAGAATGGGATGCTGAAAAGATCACAAATATTTTGACGCTCTCAAAATAATTGGACGATTCTTGTTGGATGACATTTGTTACGCTCGATTATGTTACATCGCTATTTTTATTACAGGCTGCCACATTAAGATGAAACACAGTCTCATTTCTTTCATTTTTATAACTTTTATATTTTTTCTTCGAAATTAATTATAGAATTACGATGAGGTTTAAGCTAAGTCAACAAGTTTCCCCAGTTAGAGTGATTTACCATGGGCCCCATAAAACAAAGTGAACTATATTTTGGTTCAGTTAGCAAGATTTCACCGTTTCTACAAATATTTTTGCAATTGTGTTATTGTAATTGAATACTGTAAAAGTGAGATCCCACGAATAAAGCAACTCGTGTACAAATAAACCAAAATCCGGCTCGAAGGACCAATTTTACAAAACATTATTTATTTATGATAAACCTAAAAAACCATAAAAAAACAAGAGAATAATTGAAACTTGATTCACAGTGTGTGGCAAATTGGCAAAACACGCCTTTTATCAGTATGTTTCATTATTGACCCTTATAGTTCATCGTATTTACCTTAACTCTTTAGCATTTAAACGAATCTATTACTTCATTAACCACCTATTCATCCGACCCTCTTATACACCAAATAAATCTTGAAAAACTCATTGTTAAAAAACATTAAAGGATGATCCGCTCGTACCCAGACACTCCCAGGTGTGTATTGAGGGGAGGGGGCCGGGGCGGCAAATTAAGGGGATCCGCTGAGATGCGCCCCAGATAGTCCGATAGTTCGGTGCCGACAATAGCCCCAATTTTCCACCAGATCTGCCCCAGAACAAACATAGCGCAGACAAAGGAGCTGTCACAACGTTATCTTAGCGGCTGTCATGGCTGGGGAGCGGAACAGAGGAACACGGACTGGCGAAACTAGAGGTAGGAATGAGAAATGAACAGAGTGTGCCGGTGTAGGGAATTAATTGTCTAAAGTAGGCTATTCTTTCCCCTTAATCATTCTGTTTTACCGCACTAAATACCCAGTTGGTGATACTCGGGTATTGCTACGATTCAAGAACGGCAACTTCGCGAATACTATAAACTTTCAGGAGTTATGTACTTCATCTATCGACCCACAATTCTATGGTTACCACAATTACAATAGTAACTTTCAATTGCTCAACTACAGTGCATAATCTGACCAACATCTCACAAATCATACACATCCTCTATACACCGTGCTTGTAGGGCATAAGTCCCTAAAAAGTTCAAATGTAAAACAAATTATTGTAATATTTAAAGAAAACTCAGAATCAAATTATCTATCAGTCAGGATAGATATCCCAGTACAACATATCTTAAGTGTAAAAAACAGTTTGATGTATGTCTTGGTTTGCTTTTGTTGATGTTGTTTTCGATAAATAATTTGAATGACCCCAGAGGTTTAACTCTGCTAAAGGCAGCAAACATGTTTGTGAATAAATATTGGTTTACTAAGGTAGCTTTGGTCTTTTGGTCAATGATGATAAAAAGACTTCCCTAATTGAAATATTGGAAATTTTCTTCGTCAAATATGAAAAGGCAAATAAAAGTGTGCTGAGATAAGCTTAGTTCTTGGTCAAAACCGCTAAATTGAACCCCGACCCAGTTATTATTTCTAACTTTATGCTCGTTTTGTAAAGGTTTAACAAAATTAGTGTAAAGTAAGGCATCCCATTGACTATAACTTGACCCTAGATTTGTTTCTGATCAACATAAAAAAAAACTACTACTAACCTAGTGTAAGATTATGTGCTGGTATTCCTCCTATCAAAAAATGGACTAATCAACGCCTGATTCCTAACTATTTTGAGACTGGTAGGGTTCCATTGCCCATCGACGCCTATCACGAACGAAATTGCTTTTCATCGGCATCTTGGACATGCATGTTTTTGGTTAGTTTTAAGAAACGGAACCTTTTTTGCTTGGAGCAACAGGCAGTACCTGGTTAAAATCTCCTCCAAACAATATTGTTTTTCCGCACATTGGAACTTGTCATGGAAGTTACAAGCTGTAACTTGTACTTTGTAATCTCCATTAGATTTGAATTGGACAATCAGCTGATTTACTAATAACAAGAAGTAGATGATTTGTTTGATTTCTCGATCAGCTGTTTCGTTTCTAATGAATTAAGAATGTCAAAGATTTGTGATTTTAAATACATAAATTATTATAGTAAAGTTTTCTAAATCATGGTAACTTAGTCTCAACTGAATTTTACTATTCCCAGCATTAAAATAAAGTAGTAAGATCCATTATGAGTAAACTTTAAGGTACTTAATCCTTGATTGAAATGTAGTATACATTAACAGTCATAATACACAGCAATTTATTATGTAGTAGACGTTGACTATTTTCAAGTAACAAACATATGTTTCTGTAAATAAAAATTATCTCCCATGTTATCCTTATGGAGAAATACGAAACTTTAAAGGGCCCCAGGGCCTCACTCTCTAATTATTTCCCTAAAAAGAAAGTTTCCTGCACAACTTCACGTTACGCTCTTTCCAATGACACCAAAAACATGTCAATCGGTTCAGTAGTTTCGGAGGAGTAATTGTCACAAAAAACCTGCTTGCGTATTAAATAAGTATAGATATTAGTTTGTAGTTTATTATGAAACGGGCCCCAGTTGTATTGAAGTAAACAAAAATTAGAAGGCTTCTAAGCTATTCTTATGGAGAACATTTTACCTTATATCTAATTTTCTGTTTGGGAATTTCACTATTTTCCGCCGTCACGGGATCAAGACCTTTAATTTGAGCCTCTCCCGTCATTTATTTATTTCATTCATATTTATTTTGTCACTCTACGACTTACCAGTCACCCACAATTATGACGCAGAGAATCGGCTTACGCAATTAATATTATAGATTATAGTTATCTCATTTGCTACAGAGCAACTAGAAGATTTGGAGGCAATCAGGAGATAAGAACGAGGGGACGAATTGAGAGTGCAGTTGTGTTTTCGTGATCCTAAAGGATGAAGTAGTACATAAAATTTAATTAGGCTCAGTAGTAGAGTATAGTAGTTACCGTTGTAGAATCGCGATAACCTATGATCGAATGATCGATAGAATAAGTTGCCATTTGCCTTGCGCAACCTTAGACTATAACCCATAAAACAGTTGAGCTACACGGCTCATACATACTATCCTACATTAGCCCTACATTCATATTATATTCACCTTAAAAAACATAGTAAATTGTAATTCAGAGTGTCATGATAGAGCATAATCAATTGATAACCCAGTGACTATTGAATGCTGTTACATTTGCGTTAAAATATAAAATGCGCCTGTGAATGGACACTGTAGTTTCTTTTGTTTGATCTCCTAGCCAACAAAAACACATACAGAACTCAACACAAGCAGCTGCCAGTGGCCTAATTGACACTGAAACAGCTGATTAAATAATGGTGATAACTGCCAACTGTCCAACTGTAGGGTCTACTGTTCACTGACCGTGCGTGCGTCTTTTTTTAATGTGTCTTACTGGAAAATAAACCAATATCTCCAATTAAATGGCTATAAGACAGTTTTACACTTCCTCACAATTACCGAAACGTCATTTGATTTTTTCGCAAATTTCATAGCTTATTAAACATAATTTGGTATCTTGTTTTCTATTTCGTTGCATTACCGTACCAGAAGTCATATAACTTGGTATTCAACTTGAAAATAGACCTAAAAATAGGATGATTTGGAGTTTCTGCAGGCATTTTCTTTTATTTGGTACAACTGTGATCTAGAGACTCAAATTTATTCATATTAGGTCTTCTGTTTTGGAAGAGTAACAAATTGCATATTGCGTTCGTTAAAAATTAACCATCAAACTTGGTAACGCAGGATGACCAACATTGGCAGATCTAGAAATTTGGTCTTGATTTCACCGCGTCATATTTTAACCGACATAAACTGCCACCTGGTTATTTTAACAATTCTCTAGCATAGTCAACAATTTAACCCTTCCGAGAGAATCAAGCGTGAGAAAACCAAATGCTGCAGGTTTCCAAATTTTTAGAAACCAGTAAAACAGTCCAAGGGTCTCTATTGTTACTCCGGGCCTAAGGAAATCCTCGAACCGTGTCTGGGAAAGAATTTGAAAAGAAACGCAGGTGCCCTTGAGGAAACTGGAATAAGTTACCTTTGAATCAAGAATCTGAAAAGGGTTGCAAGGGCACTGATGTAAAATGCAATTACAATTGTTATAAGCCAAAAGGGTAAAAAGGTTTTGTACTGTGTGGTGAGATTTTTTTATGAAAATACTCAGGCGCCTTGAGGAACATAAGTCACCTTCGAATTCGCAAATCTGGAAAGGGTTGTAAAGGGTTGGATTCGAAATGCAATTTAATTGCAACCGAAGGGACGGAAGGGTGGTGTAGAAGGACAAAGCGTAATGAACGGGCGATGTTGTAATGTGATATTTTTGTTGAGAGCTATTGACGGCAGAATGGGGCGAATGGTTGATATAGTGACAGACCCCTGGGGTACACCGTGGTAGTGGTGAACTCCTCACTACTCCCAGTCTCTTACTGCCACAAGGGTTTATACTCGGAAAGTTTTTTTTATTGTTTATCTTTCCTCTATTTTGCCAAAATTGCCCAACTTTGTTGGGTTTATTTTTTTATGTATGCAGTTTTGCTTGCCGAATTCAAAGTTGATACTATATCAAAGAATGAAAATGTTTAAAGGCTCGTACCTTAAATTTTCTACTCGTGTCGTTAACACTATTTACGCGAGTTGCGTATACTAGTTTACCTACGATATTGTTTTAATTACTAAAATCACTACTATGTAACTATGTAAGAACTATGTAAGATTTGAATAGTTGAGGGAACTAGTATGCCAAAAATACAGTGTACTAGAATGTATATAAAACTATATAGAGGACTCCTAGAAATGAGTTAATTATTACCGGGAGTCTACATTATTTCTTAGCATAAATGTCACTTGGAAGTTTCTTTTATATAGAGAAAAGTGTTCATGAAACACAATTAATGACAAACATGTAAATTTGAGTAAAGTCTACTACACAAAACGTTTTGGCACAAACATATATTATTGAATCAAAATAATAGTTAATAATAACAATTTGTTTATGATCATTGAAAATGAGGCTGCCTAATTGGAAAAGTGAAACTGTAGAAAATAGCTGACATTTGTCCAGAAGAGAACCGTTATACATATTTGAACACCTGATATCTTTTACAAGCCTGGTTGGCTGTGCTTTTACTTTTTTTACGAATCAAAATTTGTGAAAAAACATAAACGCCCAAAATTCTCCGTTTTGAGCAGCAGGTAGGCAGTGCTGCTCCGGCACAGAGGTTCAGCAGCCCAGAAACTACATTGTGTTCAAAAACCATGAAATATCCGATTCCATGTAACTTTACACTATTGTCCGCTGAGCAAAAACTCTTGGCCAACAATCGTAATAATCACCCCAAGGTCGAGCCCCAAATGTCTATTTTGGGGAGAGTTTCCAGCCCTGCATTTCGGGAATCCCTTTTTTGATTACGTGTTATAGTTGTAAAAGTTAAATTATTAAAGAATTAACGATTATTATTAGGTATTATAATTCAATAAGGTACAAGGTACCTGCATTACATCATTCCATTCAACTCGAATCGGTGACAGTTCTAAAGACCATAAGTTGAGATGCACCGCCCACAAGCAAAGCTAATTATACTCCATAAACTATATTACATACATGTTCTTCTTACTATAAGATGTTCCTTCAAGACAACGATGTGCTCTTGGGTATGTAAATAAATGCAGGGTGATATAATCAACTGAGGCCTTCTGGTTATGAGTCGAACACTATTTAAACGCCAGCTTCCCAGATTTTTCGGCAACCCTAGGGCTTTTAGCGAACTTCAGCTATTTTAGCCTATTTGTGCGAACTCCAATATCAACTTGTATGTCTCTCATTTAGGAATATACTCCCATAAAAATTAAATTATACTTGGAATTCGTGTATGGGACATGAATACTGTATTAATAACAACTTGAATATTATCGCTTGGGAGATATTAGAAACAATCCAACAAGTTGGAAGGTACAGACGTCCACAGTTGAAAAAAAATAAAATTCTGCCACTATTCTTAATTTATTTGGAGTCCAGCTCCATAATGATTGAGCCTTTTGATTTTGATTTGGGCAATGGTGTCCAGTTCTTGATAAAGCAATCTTAATTCCCTATTTAGAGATCAATTATCTTTAGATACCAACGTACAAGTCCCATATTTATGAGACAGTTTTTGCTCATTTTTCATTACAATTGAACATGGTTGAATTTGCAGCTCACACAGTTTTCTACGGTCAACGCTATAGCCATTTCATCTCTTAGTTTTCGAGCCTTTCATAATTTATATGCTATTAGAGATGCTTTAGTTTCCAGTTTGTTATCCACTTGATTTGGTTTGGTTAATAAGTTTGTGTTTTTGACAAGAAACTGTAATAATTGATAGCACATTTTGTCGGTGGCTCAGTTCAACTACGTTAATTTTCATCGTAAACTGGGCTAAAACTTAACATGGGAATAGTATATCTCTATCTATCAATAGTCAAATCTACATCTTTAACATCTGAATGAGATGTCTACTATGTATACTACTTTTCAAAGTCAAAACCATCAGTTTGTTTCTACCCGAATGCAAATCCCCGAAATAAAAATATTAGTTTTGAACACATCCCCTCATAATCATTGATCACCATTCATGACATGTTGCATTCATGGTGTATAAAGAGCTTGATTGGACAAATCTATAAATCATATACATACAGGCCAGAGTACACCTGGACTGAACCCTTCCCTCGTAGTCTGTCTCACTCTCGCACACGCGTAGTTAAATTGGGCTGTCATCATTATGTACAATGGGAAGAGGACAAAGACACGGGGGTTCGCTTTGAGGCTTGTCTCAAATGTGCATCGCGCTGAGGCCTTTGGCGCGGTTTTGGATTACTAATGCCTTTGGAATCCTGCAAATTATTAGCTTTTGCCTTTACGTTTATTTTTAAATGTTGTGTTTGGCATGATGAGGGCGCTGCATATGGCACAATCACTACTGATTATTTTATTATTTCATATAGCTTTGAAATATATTTAGATAGGTATTTCATTATTTTTAAGGTCCCATCGTAAGTCAAAAGAGAAAACTTATAAATATATTTTACATCCCTAAGTTATTGTAAAACGGTGAGATAACAAGATTATTCACCGTTATGATTTTCGGGCGTCATGCTGCTCTGAATAATGACGTCACTTTCCAATTAGCCCTAGTACAGAGTGTAGGAAATAGTGAATTACTTTGCCGCTGAAGCACCTATTCGTCGGAGAAATTCGAGCCAGCTTCGGCTGCGTCTAGACAGCCAATAAAATCATTTGTAAAATATAACTCTAAAGGAGAACCCCAGCATGAAGATGAGTAATTTGAAGCTGTTGTTCCGTGAATAAATAACAAAATACGTAACTAAGTAAACTGATATTTCTCCCACATTTCTGTGTTTCGAGGATCCCACATACACCTAAAAAAACATCTCAATTTTTAACCTATATTAATATTTAATCAACAATAATTAATTGCTGTACGAGACCAATCCAAGTGAGATACTCGCCAATAATCGGTTTCTCTCTCCAGGAAAGGTCCATAGACAGTATTGATCAGCTGTAGCACCTATGTGATGCTGTATTGTAGAGCTGGGGGTGGCTACAGGGTGTCTAGTTACACCCCTCGTCCTCCACCTACTCTACTGTACCATCCCTGCATCCTACTGTGGAATTGCGTTTACTTTGTGTTAAGCAATATGAATGGTGAAATGAACAATTGATCCACTGTCTTTTTAGAGGGGTGTAGACTATAGAATCTTGCATACAACCACAGAACAAAGAGTTCTCAATACTGTACAGATAGGTTTTGACTGTTGACTATTCTGGTCAAACATTCAAGGGTTGATCCCAGAATGTTTGGCCTGTTTTCTATGTGTGGTTTCAACATAGAAGCATTATTTCAATTGAATCCACGATATTCTTCCCTTCAAAAGGGATAAAGCTATTGCAATTATTCAAAGGAATTAATTAATTTTTTTTATTACAGGTAGGCTTGCTGAAAGTAACTTACATGAAGTGAGGACGTCAGTACTCAATCTGTGAGTACCTCTCTGATGTTAGCGTTCAAAAAGTCTCAATGAACCTTCTCTTTTTTAAATTCACAATTCTGTACATTGGTTGAAGGTTAGCCATACTATATAAAGTGTGGTTTCTTAGTTTCTTATTGCAAATTGTGTTCACTGGTGATCTCATTCATGAGATAAAAGATATATTACACAGGTTGATGTTTTTGAAACAAATCAAATCATCGGCGAGAAGAAAGTTTTCGTTAAATACCTAATTATTTTGTAACATTCTCCGTTACGTAAATTAGTGTTATCGGACGTGATACAGTGGCAAGTGGCATTCGTCGTCACCAGACGTCAAGTGTAACGTGGGTGTGAATGAAGTGTCTGTTGGTCCAGAGCTAGACATGTGACTGTTGTCAGACTCGTCATGACAGATGACATAGTGTTACTTCCGTCAGACCCTGGCATCTAATAATTGACTGTGAATACACTCGTAGGGTTCCATCTGCAATTATACTATCTTGTCTCTGGTATTCATGTTTTGGTGATGTACAAACTGAAACATCTCTCTGTTTGACTTGGTTATAAGTTATCGTACTCGCAAGGCACCAGTGATTGTTATATATCAGAATACTTTGTCGGAGGTTATTTTGATTTTGTAACTGCAACCTTAAAATAAAAATGGAATGGAATTTTCTATTCTTATCTTAGTCAAATCTAGTAGTTATGGATGTATCAATCACGCACTCCGTATATACTGTACACTAAAAGAAGATAAACTTACTTGTGTTTTCGTGAACAGATTACCATATTGCTTTACAAGAATGCTTACAAAATAGATTCATCACTTCCATCTATGGTTGGCAAGAGGTCAAGTCATTTTCAGGTTGATACTCAGCATCTGGTATTCAGTTTTGGTGATGTACAAACTGAAACATCTCTCTGTTTGACTTGGTTATAAGTTATCGTACTCGCAAGGCACCAGTGATTGTTAACAGAATACTCTGTCGGAGGTCATTTTGATTTTGTAACTGCAACCTTGATATAAAAATGGAATGGAGTTTGATATTCTTCCCTAGTCAAATCTAGTAGCTATGTATCAATCACGCACTCCGTATATACATTAAAAAATATAAACTTACTTGAGTTTTCGTGAACAGATCATATTGCTTTACAAGAATGCTTACAAAATAGATTCATCACTTCCATCTATGGTGGGCAAGAGGTCAAGTCATTTTCAGGTTGATACTCAGCATCAGCATTCTGCCGTGGTCGATGCTTCAGTCCAGGTAGGGTGCAGCAACGGCATAACTACTATCAGGTTACACGCTGTGTACGGTGTCACATTGCTGCATCACGCTGCAGAGTGCAGACGCCTCATCTGCTGAGGCAGCGAGGTCGTCGTCCGTGCTGAGGAATCCACCGTAGTTGTGGGAACTGGCGCAGCACTAGGGTCTCAGCGACCGAGCTACGTCAGCAACAGTCAGCACGGCGACGCAACAATGTCCAGCGCGATTGTGGCATTTTTCGTTAGAATTGTTTCTTTGGATTTGTGCAAATTTAAGCTGTTTTATTTAATGTGACAAAATGTTACCATTGCTGGTGTGGTTAAGTCTGTAGAGTCTGTATCGCGTGGACTGTGAAGACTGCCATGTCATGTCGCGAGTTCCCATCTCGTTATCACAGATTTTACTTTATATATCCCACCACAGGATAAAAACAGATACATAAGCTTTTTTTCTGTGGTTCAACGCACAGGCGATGTGAGTCCACCAACGGCTTTTAGTTAGAAAGAAGAAAATGGTGTACAAGAAGAACTTCTCTATAAGTCAGTTTTTAAATATTATATTTGAACATTTAATTTACAACGAATCAACTACTAATTTAACAGGTCCCGGGATTTTTGTAACTGACAACTGCCAAGGTGTAGGACTCATCTTCCCGGGTTGAGCCACTGGCCATTATTTTTCATGTTATAGTATGGACAATGAACATTGCACAAACTGGGATTTTTTTGTTGGATGGAAATAATCTTTCCATTTCATAGCCCAATATGAAACGATCTTCATTTGTGTAGACCTACTGCCGATTAAGCGTTCATCAGTGCAATACGAGTTTGCTCTATATATTCTCAGAATTCCACACACGTCAAATCAAAGTTTCCTTGACCAAAAAGTAGGAACAATATAATAATCCAACTAATTTACAAGCGAACGCCTTTTGTCTTCTGCAATATGGAAAATGAGGGAGGGGAATTATACATACAGTACCTACATTAGAAGTACTGTATATTCAAAGTACAGCTTTTCTGACTTGTAATAAGCATGTGTGTAAGTTAGTAGACTAGCGACAGACAAAGTTATAGTGTATGAGTTGCTTGACTATCAATGGTGCTACATATTAAAAGGTAGATTTTTGATCCAACAAGACCAAGGTTCGGACCGTTCCCAACAAAATAAAATGTAAAAATGCATTAAAACCCATCAAACCAATTAAATTTGACTTGGATTTGATTCCTATGAAATATTGTTTGAAGGGACACCCCTGTCCCATGTTTCCATGTTCTATGTTCTATGAACTACTGCATTTCTTGCCTGTTTATTTACATTACTAGCTGAACATAATGAATGATAACTGATACAGCCATATGCAAATTCATCTAATCACTGTCCAAATGCACTCCGGATTCTGGAACGTACATTTACAAACATACTTTTCTAACTATTTTCAACGTCAATTCGTCATCCGATATATCGCCTATCATCGCTTTTCACAACAGATGAAGTATTAGGCCATAAATAAACAAATAACCCGCCCGTACTGGGAAATAATCTATGACTATCAGCTGCTAGATATAGACAGATAGCAGCAATGAATCAATTGTTGCGGCGCGCAAGTCCTGGCTCCGCCCCTTGCGTCTGATTGGCTGAGGGCGCGCATCCTGCTCTCGCATTGGTCCGCGCGGCGCGTCAATAATCCACAATTGCTCCGTAAATATTGTTCACCCGCTGCCTCTCCCTCGGATAAATTGGACTTTCCGACAGCGCCTTCAACTTCGTTATTATATTTGGCTTGGGAAACGTGGAGGAAGAATTTTTATGAGAACAGCGCTTTGTTTGAGAAATTGAATTTTGGAGTTGTGTAAGTTTTCTGGTGGAAGTTTTAGCTATTGTGTCAGGAATGGAGAAATAGTGGTTATTTAATATTCTGGTTGTCTATTTTATTGTGACAGTTGCAATTCATGCTGATATTATTTCTGTAATACGACATTTTACGTATGGTTAGAATTGAACATTTGCCTCTCAAGTATTAGCCAGTTTTAAAATGAAATTTAATGTCGTTGAATTATATGCCCAACCCGATTGTGATGGTGTCCATTAGTAATTTCTGACACCTTATCGTATTGGGTTACGAACTATAATCTATATATATAAAATCCAATGTATGTTTGTATGTTTGTATATTTGTATGTTTGTATATTTGTATGTTTGTCCTTTATGGACTCCAAAACCGCTCGACAGATTGTAATGAAACTTTCAGGCATTATTAAGCATTATTCAAGGATGGTTTGTGTGAAGTTTGGTGCAGATCCGTCAATAGGGCTCCGCCCCAGTGGCTCTGGAGTTTCCCATGTTAACCTTATGAGTACTCATATTTAAATGGAATTAAAGAATCTCAACAGCTGGTGCAACTAAACAATTTAATTCTGTGATGTTCAATAGCATTAAAAAGTTAATAGGTTTACCAACAGGGTGCAGCACTATATTTATTTTTAATTTATGAGAACAGTTAATTTGCAACCAAAAGGTGAGTGAGCGTAGCGAACGAACTTCAACCTGGAGGCGAGTTAGCGTAGCGAACGAGATAACCTGAAGGCAAGTGAGCGCAGCGAACGAGCTCCAACCTAAAGGTGAGTGAGCGTAGCGAACGAACTTCAACCAGGACGTGATTGAGCCATGCGAACGAGCTCATCTTGAAAATGAACGAGCATGTGACATAAAACCACAATAGGACAGGACGACGTCTGTCGGGCCAGCTAGTTAATTAATATTAAAGAAAGTTCATAACCCAGTTCGGAACCCCCACAAGTTTTGTGTTTTCATTTTTTCAAATTTCATAACCCCCTCATACTCAAGAGTCTAACTTTTGTTAAAAAATTTAAATTACATTATACATTCCTCATAAAACTGACATTTTAATTAATAATAAAATTTATAATTAAATTTACAAGTTCAACAAGGCCCAATATATAATAATTTTATTTATTGTAAATTTAATTATACATTTAATTAATAATTGCCAATATCTCCAATATAAGTTATTTTAATTAATGTTCAAATTTGGATTGAACCCTCCACTCCCATTTTGAAAGTTCTAGCTTTTACTACAGATAGAAATGTGAAATTTAAAAGTAAATAGTGCATCAATGTTGAGAATAAACCCGACCTAATTGAGTAGAGTGCTGACAGAATGTGCTGCTGTCAGCTACTGTCATCTGTTTGATCACAAACCATCTTCGTACAAAACCTAAGTGAGGAAATGTTGACAGTAGCTTACTGAGTGGCTCATTCAAATGTTCAGATATGTTCAGAACGATAGCTACAGCTACACACACTTGAGAAAATAAAACTGAAAATGCGAGAACATACTTGAAACCCCCTTATTTCTCCGTGCGTTTACGGTTGATCTGAAATGTCAACCTTTGCAACCATACAAGAACACAGCAGTTATGACTCTTCAGCGTGGTATCTCCAGCAGATTCCAAGATTGTTTAAGTAGCTGTATCCCTCATCCCCCGTATGTCTCCAGTAAGACAGACACCCGCATCTCTATGACTGTAGGATGTAACGTGAGAGTGGCAGGTGGCCCCTTGTTCTACTGTGCCCCTATATACTTGTACCCCCTGCCGCCCCCTGCTCTACAAGTTGGCGCCTCCACCCTGTGTCTGTGGACCAGTTGAATATGCCTGTCATCCGAATTATAAGACGGTGGACGGTGGGAGGAGTTGATTTAAATAAAACAACATTTTTCAAGAAACAATAAAATAATATGGTTCTTTGCTTCGCAATACGTAGTTACAAATCCATCACTTTTCCATAAAAGTGACTCAATTGTACCGTCAGCTTGATGGACTTTATCTTCTTTCAATTTATGCCAGGGACACGAACAACTTTACCAATAGCCTTAACAATTATTGGTAGCGCTGATATTTCAAGCCAATTGAAAGATATAATACCCCCGCTGCAGCGAACAACAAAACAACTGCTGTGAATGACTTAGCGAATTTCCATTTGCCTGGATTGATTTTTAATTATTAATCTATTAAATTAACATTTCTGTTTAACGAGTACCTAGGTTAGCTGCTACAGGGAAACTAATTAAGTGTGTTTTTATTAAAATATCAATAGCTTAGTATGAAATAAATGAAAACGGCAAGTTTTATCAAAATTTATCCATAAACAAGCCAACTACAACATATTATAATATTCTCCATAAGAATAACATGGGAATTTTAAATTAAATTTTTTTGAACTTTCTCCGTAACCAAATATTGTACAAAAACACTTTGATATACTCAATTATTTGTTTTATAAGCTCTTCAAAAAGGTCTGGAGAAAAATGTATAAATTTTGTGTTTTAAGGATAAAAAATGAGAAAACCCCGTTTTTACCCCATAAAACCCCCTGTTAAACCCCGTTCCCATGGTCCGATCATGCTGGTTCGCGAACTCATTCAAGTTTATCCTGCCTTACACCTTCAAACCAAATTTTATCAAAATCGGACAAAAATTACTCAAGTTATCGTGCGGATGGACACATTATATATACAGGGTGGCGCAGATGGATCGGGTGGTTTTAAAATACTTGTCAAACTGTCAATTTTAAAGGTATTGGATTGAAATAAAGTGCAAAACGTGTAGTTACAATGGAAGTTTATTGACAAAAAATTTGTTAAGTTAGTTTTTAAAAATTACACCCATCAAATGCCTTCCTTCTCGAGTGACGCATTCTTGGAGTCGGTCCTTGAGGTTCCGCATTGCTCGCTCAAGCACATCACCAGGAATTGATGTGATTTCGTTGTGAATTGCAGCCTTCAACTCCTGAATGGTCCGGGGTTCGTTCATGTAGACCCTTGCTTCAGGAATTGAAGGCTGCAATTCACAACGAAATCACATCAATTCCTGGTGATGTGCTTGAGCGAGCAATGCGGAACCTCAAGGACCGACTCCAAGAATGCGTCACTCGAGAAGGAAGGCATTTGATGGGTGTAATTTTTAAAAACTAACTTAACAAATTTGTTGTCAATAAACTTCCATTGTAACTACACGTTTTGCACTTTATTTCAATCCAATACCTTTAAAATTGACAGTTTGACAAGTATTTTAAAACCACCCGATCCATCTGCGCCACCCTGTATATAACTAAATTTTAAACATATATAAAAATTTGAACGAATGGTGTTTTTGGCCTCTGGGGACATCAAAATGAAAAAGTAAATCGGTCCCGGGCCTAGGTCTTACCATGAGACCTACGGTAATAGCTACTTCCCTATAGGGAAATCCGCTAAAAGAACATTATACCATACTGTAGTAGAGCAACAATAAAATCAATGAAATAAACATATAACTTTACTTAAGTTGTTGGTTTTAGTCTGGCTTTCTTTTACCTAAAGCTCATACATAAACACATTTCACAGTAAGTTGTGTCGCAATGTTGCAATGCAATGACTGGTTCGCGTGCTCATGATGGCGAGGGCTTGTCAAAGTATTAATTACCGTACCTCAGCATTACTACTCAGCACACGCTGTCGTAATAGTGGAATATTGCTTACTTATCTAGCTGACCCACAAGACAAGCGTACAAAATTAAACATCGTATTTTGATGTGCCAAAAGTATATATTTTGTCAATTAGAGATATAGGATTTAAAAATAGTAAGATTAAAGACTTGTAAGACGACGATACGTCAGGATACGTCATAAATAGAAGATGATTGGTTAATATATGTTAAGGTAAATGTTATAATGTATGACATAGCTTTGATGCAAGAAGTGTTACCTAAAATTCTATGACAATTGACAATGCTGCGTTGATTTGAAGATTTCTGTGAAAACCATGACTTAACCATTCTCTCTCATCTTATGAATCAGTGGAGAATTTCAAGGTTAGAACCGGAGTTAGTTAGCCAATTTCAAAACTATTTTAACCAAATACACTATATATTTAATTTAAAATCCAGTGCTTATCGTATGATATTAGAACAAAAAGCACTCTATCCTGAACTCCTGCATCAATCTTTGCATGTTTCCAAACTTTCTATTTATTGCATTGTTATTTATTTTTTTTAATATAGTCTATCCTGTTGTTATTGTTATATCTTGTTCTTGTACAGAGTTTATCATATTGTTATTTTTCTGCAAGTTTTATCTGTTTTTTATGAAGTTTGTTCTGCCTCTTTACTGAAGTTTCACTTGGTTACTGCATTGCATTATTGTATTGTTCCTATACTGGTTTTGTTTTTCGTATCTCTCGTTTTGTCAACTTGTTCAGATAGTTTGTTATTTATAGTTGTTACTTATAGTCTGTTATTCATAGTTAGTTATTTATAGTTTGTTATTTATAGTTAATATTAATCTTTTTATGTCTTGTTATTGAAGTCTTGTTTTCCAGTTTTTTCCACTACTTTTGTACTGGCCTGTGATTTTTTTTCTGTTTCTTTATTTATGTAAGATTATTGTATTTTTCATGTAAAAATGGTGTATCCGTTAACAAATAAATAAATAAAAAGGCCAATTACCAATCGCGAAGGCTATCCTAAAATACGTAAAACGTCAACTCACTAAAACGTTACCTACCTAAAACCAACATAAAAATGGGCTTCAGTTTTTTTCAATAGGTTGATAATTCTTCATGTTGTTTCTTGTCTCAGGATTACTGTTTTGATAATTCTTCCTGTTTCTTCAAACCTATCATAAAACAATTTAGTACGTTTATGAGTTAGCCTATAAAATTAAGCAATTGATTATAGAAAATATGAAAGCCACTATAAAATTGGCAATATTAACTGTTCATGAAGCAGTTTTGAAGTACTTTCTTTTAACAATACCCATTATCCATCAATGGTTGAATTTTAGTTGACCATCAAATCAAATAAAATCAAATCAAATTATCCTTTATTCATTTAGTACACAATATACATAAATAGCGTCAATACAATAATCGTGATAAAACAAATATCTTAAAACTAATGTACAAGAGTCAGTGGAAAAAATCTTTTGCCTTATAACAGCAATTACTACATAAAAACTTAAATAACTGTTTTTTAAACGACTTAAGGGAAGCTGCAGATTTAATCGAATCAGGCAGGTTATTGTAAAACTTAACACCAGAGTAGTGGGGAGAAGATTCTTAAGTTGAGGATTTATGTTTAGGGTATAAAAGGCATCATTTAATATATTACCATACAATTGTTTTAAGGATCTTTATTGCTCCTTGTTTATACAATGTACAAAAACAAAGATACAGTATACTCAAGAAACAATAACCAGCCTGGGTTAAGACCTATTTTGGTGAATTTATACACTTTCTAAAGTTCTTAAGTATCGAAGAGGAAGAGGCGAATTGTCCGGTCACTTGGTTATAATTTACAGTGAGTGTGAGCTCTACACAAGTGATCTTCCGCTCAAAGTAAAACGCTAAAACATATACAAACAAACAAAATGGTACAAAAAAAAGTAGGCACTTATATTACTTAGAATCTATAGTAGATGGTAGTAGATTCCATAAAAGTACATTTCATCATTTTCCAAATTTAATAAATAAGGCCGCAGCTGCGTAGAAAAATTTGCTTGTGAGATGGTTTTGAGATTAAATGGTAAAGCATTAAACATTTTAGGTGCAAGTTTTAAATATTTTTTTTAATCTGTTGAATTTGGTTTTGGATTGCGTTGAAAACAATAGCCTTGTGTATGTACTTGTGTAAATGTTAAAGCTCACCATTTTCCTAAGCAACATCCAGATCACTAACAACATCCACATACATACCCAGGCGAAAAGTTACGCTTAGTAAATAAATGGCTTGTTCAGCTTTGTTTTATTGCTATCGACACTGATGTAGGATTAAGCTCAATTTGAATCAATCTAGAGAAGCCTTACTCATCCCTTCGCCGAACCAACCTCCCTCTGGCTTACACGTCCCGAGAGAGCCAATCATCGTGTTAGGGGATGAGGCTGTCGCGGTTATCTCAATTTGGACATCTAGGTCTGCATGTCAGTGTTGACTGATAATGTGTGTAGATTCCTTGAAATGGATCTAAGGGGGTTACATATTGAAGGGGGTTGCAACTAAGTTAAACGCAGTTTTATTTCTCTTAAATAGTAAACACATAAATTACTTGGTATTATTTATGCACTTTAACTAGAATAAATAAAATGTTCTTACATACGGACACCTGCAGTGGTACTGACTTACTTGTTTGAGCATTAAACATTGTGCCTCGGAAAAAGAAGGAGTCGTCAAAATAAAACAAAAGTATCAAAAAAACCTAAAGCTTAAATTCAAACATGTGCGTGACCGACGATATCAGTTAATTAACTAGAGGACAATATAATAAAGAAATACTGTAGTATTTTATAGTATTTTTCAAGGATAGTCATGTTAATTTTGCATACATGCTGCATGAACTAAATCAAACTATTAAAACCCGAACTACTACCATAGAATAAATAAACACCATATATTTATATTACTTCATCTATGCTAATACTAACAAATGAAAGTCATTTTTATCGTATGAAACTGGGTCGAATTGGGCTTTTAATAACAGGTTTTGGTCGAAAAAAAAACTGCAGATATACACAATCAGTTTCAAATCTGCTCATATTATCTTACTCCATTCTACAATTGACATGGATACTGTTGAAGTAGATATCCCATCAATATGGACCAGCTAAAGATATTACTTAAATTTAAATAGGACGTAGTTGACAGAGCCATAGAGAGTACTTATGTCGACATTATTTTTCTCCCTCTGGATTGGTTACTATTACTTTACTTTACATTTAGATGAAATTGTGACCATACAAAGTTGGTATTTTAAGCCAAGTATGAATGGAGATGAGTGTAGGATGAGTGGCGTGATCTTGTAGTCTTGTTAGTGACTAAGGCCGACATTCCTTAGACACAGCTGTTAATAATGCCCATGCAGCTACTGGCAACAAAGGGACCTAGGCTCTAGTGGAATCCGAACCACATTTTTGCCTTGGTATATACGAATTGGTCTAATTATCAGGACAGTACTGCGGATAGTCGTAGTACTCACTCGTGCGGACGTTAATCCACACCAGAGAGTATCGCATCCACAATTCCTGCCAATAAATATCCATAATTCGTGACCTCCTAGTAGCTGGATTACAGGACGACGCCACCCGTAGTTTATTTGACTTAGATAGCTACGGTTTACAATAAGTTGTCCTTTTATTTCGACTTGGAAAAAAAGTTGGATTTTATTTTACGCAAATCTGTAATTCATTGCAGCGCTCTCTGTTAGTGGCTCAATAAAACCCATTATTTGTTCTAAAAGTGGCTACAACGTGGGAAATGGATGCCTCCTATCAACAGTCACCGATTCTACACTCATATCACCTAGGTGTGCAGCTCGCTATCATTGTGTAATGATCACGATTAAACGTCGACGTTCCACTTCTTTTCAATTAGTAACACCTTAAAATTAACACTTGGCCTTGTTACTTAACACGTAAGTGTTGTTTAACACTTGGTTAAAATTAACCTCTCCAGCCCCCAGTTAACCTTGCTAATGACCTATAAGCGATGTCGTACCCTCCCGAGTGTAAACAGAAGACCTCGCCACTTGTAGGGTCCGGAAGCTGTGAGGGAGGGTTTTTTATCGCAAGACTCAGGAGCTCAGGAGGAAGGCCCGCTGTCGTTTAAATCACAACGATAATTATAGCGGAATAAAAACGCAGACAAAACACAACGTGTGAAAATAAACGTGGACGAGTGTTTTTTCAAGGCTTTTTATTCAAGCTATTACGGCCAGATTATTAATAGTTCAATAAACTCTCATTAAACTAGACTCCCTGATAAGGACTAGCAGTTAACCATATCACACAGTTGAGTTAGGAATGCTACGCAGCTATTGTGTAAAATAATGTTTATTTTTCAAATTTAGAATATACTATTTAAGTATTTTCCTTAAAATATGTTCATTGTAGAGTACTCCAACATTCTCGGACCAGCATTGCTTTTGTCTATGCTTTGTACTGTTGTCTTTGGTTTTACTTCTCAAGTTTTAATTGTTGAATATTCTAAATTTCTTTGAAAGTTGTTTTACACTAAAAATACCCATGTAAGTAATAAGTATATGTAACAAGTAGTATGTTATGTAGCATTTATTAAAACTAAAACAAACCCCATTAACATGTTCAATGAACTGGATGACGCTACATCCAACATCCCCCAAACCTCCAACTCCACAAACTGTCGAGTTAGTGAAGTTTACTGTACATCAGACAAACAGACATCAAATTGACTTACTTTGATTGACACTTGATTGACTTTGGACCAACTTGTTAATTGTGTCATACAGCTAAGTTAGCAATGGACCACAGTACAGTAATTTACGCAATTTTGTGTTCATTTATCCTTAGTTTATTCTTTCAGAATGCGTAATTTCCTAGTTTGAGTATGCCATTATCATCATTGAAATATGGATTTAAAATTACAATCCTTCATGGGTCGAAAACTGTTGGTCGTTTCATTTTTGTATAAGGCTCCGTCTATTTTATGGGATAATAATTGAATGCCCCAATTCAAAAGACAAAATACATTTTTTTTATCCTGGACTTTGACAGGACTGCGTGGTATAGTAACTATACCTCCGCCACGCGTTGTATGTTCAATAAAAGTGTTATTAAAATGAAGTGCAGATCCAGTATGGTACAATAAATTACGGCGCGTATCAACAGGTTCTACTACTGTCAAATTGTTCAAAAAATGTTTCTTTCCCAAACAGTTTCCACTAACCCCATAATCAGATAAGCAAAATATACCTCACTGGCCATTTACAAAATGCACAATGCAAGGACATACTAGCACTAGTATGTTCCTCCTTAGCACCGTGTTGGTCTGACCGCGTTCCTCTGGTAATTACCAGTGCTGCTGATGAGGGCAAAGGTCGGGGATTGGCTGCCGACTGATGACTGACTGATTGACAGTTCATCATCCATCAGCGTCATCAGTGGCGGCAGTTAGCCGGAGTAGCTCGTGCCAGTCGACACATCGATAACATCGGTAATCTCGACGATTGATTGATACAACCTGATGATTATTTATACCTTCGATTGCTCTAGAATGCATTTGAAATTATCGCCTTGTTATTACGGCAATTTTATTGTTATCCAAAGGAAAATTGGTTAAGGTTGATTTTCTTTTAGAATTAAACCCTGAGCATATAAGGTTTCACAACTTCTTCGTTATTTTAACGTAAAATATCTTGCCTGAAATGGCTACTAGTACTTTATTAGCTATGTTTTGTGAAGTTATATACTGAACTTCAATATGTTCCGACTTAATAAAGGAATTTTTAAAAAATAAGTGACTGTAAATGAAATTATTTTACAACTTAGGGTTGAAACTACGGGATTATGAAGTAGTTGGACGTAAAATCGTCCAAACAAATCCAAGCCAATAAAAAAAACAAAAAAAAAGAAATGGGCCAAACAAATCCCATCAAGAAAAGATGTGTAATTAAGGCCGCGCGTCTCTTCCAGTGATGTAACTGTATGTCTTTACTGGTGGTAACTAATAAACCAAAGGTAAGGAGTTATTTTATGGTTCGAAACTGGACCAAGTATTAATGGTGGGAGACGATCTTAGGCCTACCATACACGTTCCGTCCCGGACTGAAGGCCAAGCCTTGAGACCGGAACTGCACAGTTTGGCCGGAATCGTGACCTCCCCACACACGCTCAGTCCGGAACTGCGCAGTTTGGCAGGAGTCGTCTTGCCTCCTCTTGGTCTAACAGGAAGTTAACTCACTGAAGTACCACTTTTGTGAAGATTTTACTTTTTAACTCTTTTCTAAATGCACTCCGTAAGTTGTTTATTTTTTCACCACAGTGTCCTTTGTTCTTTTTTTTGTCAGATTTGTTCATAAATCTGATAACTCTTTATAAGCTGCTTCCCTCATGTACCTGTTGTGGTATTCTTTGCTTATTGAAGTAAAAAAGTCACGTGCATATGTAATAATGCTGAAAATGTGGTGGGAGGGGGGAAGCAGCACTGTCTTGGACTGCGGGATTCGCCATACACGTTCAAATCGGCCTCAAGGCCGGGCCTGGACGGATGTGTTTCACATCCGGCCGTCCGGCCAACGATCTGCCTGAAGGAATCGACATACACGTTCAGTTTTTCCTTCAGTCCGGGACTGAAGGAAAACCGGAACGTGTATGGTAGGCCTTAGTCTGTAACAAATCTCTAATCTCTTTCAAAATCATCCTTTACTCATCTTCGCCCTACACTCACCCTGATGTATTAGCGTCGCATAAATGTAATCAAATCCATGTTGGAATTTTTCAATCGACTTCCTAATACGCTATTCTTATCTAAGTTTTTGAACTGTAATTCTTTTAACTTGCATAGTACATGACTGTGTTATTGAAGTGATTAAATGATTGATTACGATTGTCAAGATTGTTTTTATGTACAAATAGGTTTACGAATACAGATTAAATATTGTTCCCCTTTAATGACTACAGCTATTCCTTGGCGGTTTGTGGCAGCCACTAATGCAAAACAGAGTGTTTGGCATCAACATTTTGGCCTTATTCTAATTTTTGTTTCAAATGAATACCCTTAAGAAGAAACTACATTATACATAAAAGATTGCTGGTTATAGGCTGTTTCGTGATTATGAGGATTTTTTTTATTAGTAGTCTTATAATATTTTTTTTTTTATTTTGGTAGCCAAAAAAAGAGAAAAAAATATTAGTGAAGGCAAACTCGGAAATAAACAATGAAATTTGAGAAGTCTGGCTTCCAAATAAATCGTCTCAGGTAAAACGCCGTAAGTAATTTACCATCCTCGTATTATACAAGTACTTGACGGTTATTTGTTTTCACAAAGGGGCTTATCGAGTCAGTTTATTATTTTAATCAATTCACCCTCATGTGCCACTCCTCCCCACAGGTAAGGGAGAACTGGTCCCTCCCCTCACAACCGAACAACTGAACAACTAGTCATTATGGTCAAGGGTTGTATATAGATTGTTCCGCACTTTGTCGTGCGTTTGTTTGTAAATGAATATCAAACACGCCTACTACTAGGAATGCCGTAATGTCTTCGTCATCTTCATTTCAGTGTACGAATCCTAAAGAAGTGGGAGATATTAGTCATTAGTAAGCATAATCTGGGTAGCTCAGTGAATAGTGTTCACTTAGTCAGAAGGTTGCCGGTTCGATCCTGCGGAAGGCCAATAGTTGTTTATTTCGAAACTAGACCCATTAATTGTTGTACCCAATGAACAGATAGTCTTCGACAAAGCTCTCATCTAATTCATTTCACCCATCTTCGCCGTAAAACACTTAAACTGATGTGTTAGTGTCGGATAAAACTAATCAAATCCATGTTGAATTTTTTTGAATCGACATTAAGTCAGGAATCAATTTGTAATACGTTATTCTTATTTCAATTCTTAAGCTTCTGTTCTTGACTTTCTTAGTGACGTGATTAAATTATTGATTACGATTGTCACGCTTGTAAGGGAATTTGGAAAGTCCTTTCTCAACTCAAATTGTTGTGCAAGATGTGAAGCTTATGTTTAGTCTCCCCTTAAATAAATTCAACATTGTTGGAGTATCATAGTTTTTTGTGTTTTTACACTTTATTGACCTCTGCGACTACAAAGAATGTGTTCACACAGATCGTAATATGTGGTTGTGTTCAGACTGTTCAAACTCACTTGCGCTGCCCGAAAGAAAGTGCTTACATCGTATCACAACAGTTGGACGCGTTTCCAGCAGCGACCACCCATTTGCACCACGTAACTGGAACAGAAACGGAATCGTTGAACGAAAACAGTGTACAATAAAACCATGGTGTGTGTGTGTTATTGTGGTTCTGGACTTTATTGTTCACACCTTTACGCCTACGGTTCATAAATAAAAATGCAATGCAAATGCATATTCCCATGATATGTGCAAGGACTTCTCGCGAGCCCGCGTGTGGCCGAGGGGGAGGGAAAGTTTATACACAGCGTATACACTATTTGGTATTACATATGACTAAAAATTCATACACAAAACGTAAAATCTACCCTAAAATAATAAATATTCAGTCTTCAGCAGCTCACTGAAACGTCACCAACATGATACACACATATTACACACTTTTCACTATTCACATACTTCAAATTACAATAGGCTATTTGCATAATTTTCTGTCAATGATAAAATCACGCGTTTTTGAAAAAAATCCAGATGAATATTGATTACAGTTTGCCGTTGGACTTGCTTCTACCGATACTATTACTATTGAAATAGTTATTTCACTGTTTAACAAGTTGGCAAAATAATTCATCTTCTCATAATGAAATTTGTAAAATGTTCTACGTATTTAATTGTTGACGTTTTTCAAATGCAAGTAAAACAACAACTAACAACTGTGTAGTTTTTACTTGACGTTATTCAAACGAGTGTTTCCCTTTTCAATGTCAAGGCCTCCTACCCTACAGCTGGATTCTAAGATAATTTTTACCCTTAAACAAACAGACGAACATAAGTGCCTGTATTAAGTATAGATGTGTAGTGTAGTTTGTGAATTATTTTGCAATACAATACCATCCAGTTCACCAAGTGTCAAGCAAAACTATCTCATTAGGTTGGTTCTGCAGTAAATCATCACAGAAGTAGCCGCGGCTGTTTATTTGGTCGAGCCGGTCCTGATTTAGTGGAGCCCATTCATCCCTCAGCACAAAAAACCTCCCCCGGTCCACGTGTGAGCTCGCGAGCTCCTCGACATCAGTAGCTCAGTGGTTCAGTGTAGCTGTAGCTCGGTGTTTGGTCCTGTGGTGTGCGGATAACACTGTCTTGGCGTGTGTTTGTGTTGAATGTAGGTACGTACAAGCAGATATTGAGTGTTATTAGTTGTTTTGGTGTGAACGTTTTTTGTAAAAGGGTTTCCGAGTTTTAAGCGATTGTGTGTACTTTCTTCCTCTGCGGAGATATATGTGTGTTCTTTTGTTTGAGTATCGGTTTAGTTATTTACACGTGAGTTGAGTTTAGAGAAAGAGAAAGTAATGCAATTGAATGTAATCTAGTGATTGGTTAGAGTTTTGAGGAGGTATTTCAAGCTAATATTGTAAGAAGGTACTGTGTAATGAGATAATCAAACGATTGTTCAAACACAGGGTCGTCTTGCTTTTTAGTAGGTGGTTGAGTCTATAAAAACTTTCACAATCTAAACATATAATTCAATCTATTATCCCAGGGATTGTTGGTACTATCAAAAGAATACAAAACAACCGAGAGAGATTTGTACAAAACGAAGAAGATTTGTTGAACGAATTGGTTATGTAGGTTTGGAGGGAGATTGCTAACTAAAGTAGGAACTATATAGTTGGTAATCAAATGTTTCTTCAAATACAGCGTTTTCTTGTTTTTTGTCTGGGTTTCATGATCTTTGCTCATTATTTACTCTAATCTTTGGATCTTTGGAAGAGTATTTTTTTTTTAAACAATATGGAAAAAGACTAGTTTTGTTTAAATACAGCGATCTCTTCTTAATTGAAATCAATTTTAATTTGAAACATGTTTAGTTAGTATAGTGTGAATATTCTGTAATATCATGTAAAGAGAACAATAAAGAGAGATCCATTCAATTGTTTGTATTTTGTTGGTTTTTGTACTATACAGACGGTTTTACAATCTATCTACACTGTTTTAAATTTGCGGGTGTCAATGTAAACCAAATAACGTAAATTACTTTGTTTACTCATGCACGAAGTAACATGTTAACAGAAATGCCATTGGCGTGTTTTGGCCGTAGAACGATTGGCACACATTTTTAGCCGATTTGGAATAGCACGACTGGCACAATCATTAGAGGGGATTAAGAAGGGTCAAACTGTAAGGTTCGGAAAGGCACGATTGGCACAACAGACCGGTAAGGAAGTAGTAGGCAGGTAGCCAGAATGCGGGAAAATGGAAATTGTTTTCTCCCCACAAAGTCCCCGCTGTAGTGCTTATTAGAGTTAGCAGTTACTTCATCCATGGTGTAAGTTTGAGCGACAAATCTGCTGCTACGGTCACTGCCCCTGCTGGACCCAAATAAAACTACACTAACCCAACCTAACTTAACTAAACCTAACCTAACCTAACTTAACCTAACCTAACCTAACCTAACCTAAGCTAATATAACCTAACCTAACCATTGAAAATACGCGATATTACCGGCAAATGACTGTCGTAGCAGAGTTGACGGGGAATTTTAAACCTCCCGTTTTCCCTCGTTCGATGGCGTTTACCTGCTCGAGCGGTTGTGCCAATCGTGCCTTTTCCAAGCAGGTGAGTTGACCCTACTTATTCCGCTCAAATGATTGTGCCAATACTGCCATGGGCAGAAGATCCAAAAATGTGTGCCAATCGTCCCGTTCCCCGTGTTTTTGTATGTTTTATATTATGAAATAAGGTTAAGCCACAAACCTTGAATTTTAAAGTTAAGTATATTAGGAATTTTGTTTCCATTTGATTTGGTTATTACAGTACCTATATAATGTCGTTGTACTGTCACGTTGATGGTTGAAATCTCGCAAAGAGAATAAACTTATAAAATTTACAATAATAGCTTAAAATCCAAACGAACTAGGCTACATTATTTTTTGCATTCTCACCTTGTTACAAAACACTGTTCATTACGATACTTACTTTATTTACTTATAGAATTTTGTCTTTTTCATATTTTCCAGTGAATGATATCATGCCTGTTATTCTAAATTGAAGTTCTCTTTTAGCCGTACATTATATAAAATATACTTCAGTTAGGCATTGAATCGTGGTTTGAAACTTGGAACTGGTGCTGTACTGTATTATTTTTGTATAAGTTAATTCGTGATTGTTAATAACGTTAATTTCAAATCTCAGGTTTTATTGATTTAGTAAATAAAAATAGTACAACAAAGTTGAAACGTGGTGTACAGTACATAGCGAGCAGTGTGAAACGGTATAATGATTTTTGCACGTGAAAACTATCTTTTGAAGAAGGTAGTTTTGTTTAAAACTGTTTTTTAGGCCTATGAAGTTTTTGAAAATTAGGCAAACGTGGAGTGGTTTTATACAAGGAATAAATAAAAAATTAATAAATTAATAAAAAAAAAACTCGGTAGTCTATTCAAGCACAGTATTTAGCTAGTATTTATTCCATAAACCAACACCTCTTGATTGGCCGTGTCACGGAAATACTGGGCGCCTTTTATCTAGCCATTAAATGGATTTTTGTAATAAGGCGTAATCAAATTCGCCGAGTGTTTCTTAAAGACAATACATAAAAGTGTCAACCTATCTACAGAATTTAGTTTGATCTGATCCGTTTATAATTACGGAGAGTTCTGCCAGCCTAACTTCGAATTACCGCAGTTATGTTCTGAATTTCCTTAATTCATTTTACAATCTATCACACATTTTACAATTTATAACACAGTTACCAATTCAGAACATAACTGCGGTAATTTCCTTTCTGCTCCTGGTTTGAAATAGCAAGTGCAACAAAATGTATTAAATTTTAGAAAAAAAAACTAGAGATTTTCAAAGGACCAAGCTTGTGCCATTATATTTGTATACTTTCCTAGTTTTTTTTCCATACCCATAATAAATTGATCATTATAATTATTCAAATCCTCTTATTTTTACAGTACCATAGAACACTAGTTTTTCGAACCACATTAGCCTATACTGTTTATTCTACGCCAATATCTAATGACAATGTGTTTGTTTCAGACCAAGAGACAACGCACGGAAGGCGGCGACGCTGACGCTACTGATAGAGAACAGTAAGTTAAACAATTACTTAACTATTAATGTAATTTTCAATTTTCCATGAATTATATTGAGGTACATTTTTGTTATTACGTCAGTTTTCCATATGACTCCCCTAAGTCTAGTTTGCTTCTAGAAAGAACAAAAATGTATCTTCAGGTAGTTTCTGAAATTGGTTCTGCCAGTCTATACTCCATTCCATTATTCCTTTGTTCACTCGAGTGACCATAAGCCATATATTTCAATCCTTCAATCCTAAAACATCAGAATCCGTGGCGCTTTATCATCCTCATCATCATCGTCATCATAATTAGATGTGACATAACAATCTGATGTGCGCCACCAATTGAGCATTTTGCACTCCCCTGAACATCTCTAGAAACATAACTCAATATCTGCAAGCCTGATGGAATTGCAAATTCCTTTTAGAGCTTCCTGGGGCATTGTCTGTCATTTATTCAACTTACCAAAGGAGTCAGTCCTTAGCTTTTTACAGGCAAAGAGCAGATGTTTAGCAGTCCCATCCTGATGACCGCATTTTCTGCATTGTGGGCCACCCACAAAGTGACCCATTCTGAGCATGCGCTTTCTAAGGTGGTATTGTCTTATGATAAAAGTTACGACCTTGTTGATGCAGTCAAACTTCAAGGAAAGGATTTCCCCAGCAGTTTTTGCTGAGGGAGACTCAAAATAAGAGTTAACTCATCTTAAGACCTTAGCAAGCCTTTCAACTCTTCTTGTGTTTATTGGGAACCTTTAGAGGTGATAGAGGTGATAGCCCCCCCCACTATTTGTTTCTCTTGAGGATGTCAAAGTATTGTATTTATCCTATGAAAATTGCAGATGGCTCCCTGTTGGCCAACTGATCTGCCTTTTCGTTAATATCAAGCCTAGAATTTCCGAGAACCCAGAAGAGTGTGACTTTGTTGAGCCTAACCTGCAGGTGGCTTTGAAACATTCCCAAACTAATCTTGACCTAAAATCATAGGAACTAAGGACTTTGTGGGCATCCTGGCTATCCTGAGAAACGCATAAACATGCTTCCTTACTTTATGTTGATTTCTCATGCTTTTTTTCTCTAATTTTAATAACACCAAAGTCAAAATCCAAGTCATGAGGTCAAAATACTAATCAATCTTAGTAACAGCATAAAGGTACAGAATTGGGTTGAGATGTACTTTGGGTTGAGGCCCTTCACCATAATCACAAGGACAGTTGATACAACTCGTATGGCAATATATCTCAGGTTGTCTCACATAAAGACTTGTAGTGCTTGATAAATTTTGAGTTGAGTTTAGAGGACTTTTTTCATTCCACCCAGTCCACATCAACTAGCTACACTTTTATATACTTGCAGGACACAAGGAGAGGTATCTGCACTGGCGGGGGACGTGTCAAGTCCTGGTAGTGGACAGTCGGAGTCTACCTGCAGCTCTCCTGCCACCTCAGCACACCCCAACCCACATCCTGCACACATACACGACTCAGGTAAGTAAAAGCCCTTCGTCTCTGTTGATGATTTTACATTTAGTATCCTTTTACACTTTGAGGTTGAGGCACCTCTTTGTCTGGCAATTAAGTAAGTGGCTAAAGGTGTATTTTCTATTTCCTATCTGCTGAATACGGCTGCAGAATTGTGAATGTCATACTAGTTTTTACTACCTGTGTTTTTTCAAGGTACAGCCCTGCTTAGTTTGGGAGCTAGGGAAACAGCTTTATCTCACTCTCGGGTGTCCAAAAACACAACCAAAATTCGGAATAAAGGAAACCGCCTTAAGAAAATTTTATACGTAAAAGTGAGAAAATATGTTGTGTGTGAGCAAAATCTTTAGCATCAAAAAGAGATTATGAGACTAATAATCTGTCTGTGAAACCCTACTGTCAGTTGAGTTAGAAGTATTTGGAACTACTCATTGCATGTAATAGACAGCTCGTGGTACTTCGAGGAATCTACTGTCAAAAATATCTTGGACATTGTACAGTAAAGAAAATTGAAGAATCCTGAAGCTGAGCTTTTCACACTTGACCCTGCAGGCCAAGAAAACATCCAAAGAACTTGACCATTAATTGTATTAATTCAATTTTTGAAAGAATTTCAAGTTTTGTAAATTTTTCTCAAGGCTTTTCTGGTTGAAATAAACTTTTGAGTCTTAGTGTTTGGAAGTGTATTTAGCAATGTGATGAATGAATACCTATAGAAATGAGTCAAGAGATTAACAATTTACTCTGGAAAATTTGCATTCTGTATAATAGCATTCCATGTCCGACCCGTAGCCACAGAACATTGGAGTTCATTAAACAGCCACTCTTGGATTTGACAAGAGTTAAAATAAACCAGTTGGCGGCCAGTTTGGTGTAGTGTAGCCGTCACTCCTGTGTGATGATCAACACTTTTGTCTCTCTCTGACATTAAACTGCTATTTCTGCTCAACTTTTTCTATTTTCTGTTTGACAGTCATTTACTGGTGTACTGACTCTATGTGGCTAATTTACGTATTTGTCATAATAATATAATTTGTAATTGTTACAGGGGGTTTAATCAACAGCAATGGCGGGTCGTTACCTCAGTACTCTCAGTCCTGGTCAAATGTCAACCTGGGATCTGATGTTAGCGGTAAGAGAAAATCTGACAACTATCAACATATACATTTATACAAGTGTTTATATTCACCGATTCTGTTCTTGGCTCATAACTGTTCAAGGACTGGTCAAACATATTAATAATTGTGCAAATACCTTCTTATTGTAATCCAAAGATTAAGTAGTTTTGGAAAAAAATTGAGACTGTCTCAGGCTGTCATTGGACAGGTTTGTCATTGGACAGGTTTGTCATCTTCTTCTAAAGACCTCCTTTTTCTGTAGCCTGTGATATTTTTCCAAATAATACCAGAGATTGGCTCAACTATTTTGCGAACAAACTACAGTAATTCAATCTGTAGCTTTCATAAGTTGGTATTTACACATTTGTAAATATTTATTGGTCATCTGGAGAAGCCAGTAAAGTAGAGCTTGCCTGCAATAGAGAACTTCTCTCTACCAAAAGCCAATAACTATTATTACTGATTATAGTTAAATGCCAATCTATGATTTTTACTGAAATAATATTGTAAAATTGATTTAATCATGACATTTAAAAATTTTGTCTTACCATCATGGTATTGATAATAAATTAAAATAATTTTTCCTTCATCCTAGACTTTTACTCATTGGGACGGTTTGCTAAGTGTTAGTGTAAGCGAGGACACACATTTTTAAAGAAAGCAATGGCTGTTATTTTTGGACAGCTGTGGACAAACGAGCGCTGAGATTGACAGCGTAAGCGGACCCGTATGGGTCCACCTGTCCGTGCTGCGCTGCGCCGCGCCGTCACTCTATAAATACTTCTGTTGATTGTTTGCGTCTTTTGTTTTTATTGTTTGTTTGGAAATCAAACAAAGTGTTTTATTGTTAACTGTGGGAATTCAGTTGCCGTCGTTGGACCGAAGCCACCCGAGTCTCGGTTTACACTGTCAGGGTTGATCCTTGGTTCACTTAGTGGTATTTAATGCCACATGCTTTTAGTGTTTAAATTACACAGTTAAGAGCATGTCTGAAGGGATTGCTTTGATTTCCTAGTATTATTTTCTTGAAAATGTTAAATAAGCAGATTGGAATAAACTTGCTGAAGAAACTGTTATCTATTTCTGATTTTGAATCGACTACTGTACATATTAGGATAACTAATGTTTGGAAACTGTACAGATATCATGAAAGTTTGATTTTACCAGTATTACAGTGATTAGTATTATCAGTTGGGGTACCAAATGAGTAAAAAGTTAGCCTGTACAATACCCAAAATAGCATGTATACCATAAAGACATGTGCATCCCTAAAATGTATAAATCTTTGTTAAAAGCGATAATGCCGCAACCCTTAGGTCTAGCCTGAAAATGTGTAAAACAATCCCGGGCTCATTTCTAGCATCCCAGGATTTAAAAAAAAGCCTATCTCAGCTATTTTTATAATTATTGTTTATCAAAATTCAAATGTTCCAAAATTTCTTGAAATTTTATTTAAAAATTTTTTTATTTTACAGTTAGTGTACGCTAAAATAAACTAATAAACACATCCTGAAAACCTTCTACTAGGTTTTTGTAGAAAGATTAAACTTAGCGGATGGATAACATTTGTATCATTATGACCAGTGACGTAGTCGTAAATTATTCCAGTACTGAGCGCAAAATTTTTTTAATATCCCATGAGAAAACATAACAGCTGTTCATTTTTATCACATGCAAAGTAGAGACGAAATGAGTACAGATTGCACACAGCATATTTGAACAATCTTAAAGTGTTTAAGGATAGTACTGTACAATGAGTTGACCTTGATAATTAGGCATTCAATAATGGTCCTGGTAAAAGGAACAGTAGATCTTGTCCATAAAAAGCTACTCTGGCCATCCACTCTATTCCACACTCATCCTATATTCATATTCAGGTTAAAGTACATCCACAAAGTAGCTGAGTGGTTTGGTTATGGTTACAGTGATCACGTAGACGTAACAATCAAAAGGTCGCTGGATCGATCCTGAGAAAAGTCAGTAGCTTTTGATTGTTGAAACTGGACCCAGCTGTCCCTGATCTTTAAATTTCCTGGGCTTTAAATAAATGAACCTGGCTACTGAAACAGCTGATCTAAGTCAGTACAAAGCTACAAAGATCATCTCACTCCATTCTACACTCATCCTTCACTCCTATTTGGCTTAAAATACGCACCTATATGGCGTCCCAATCTCAATTAATTGATTATTGATAATAATTGATGTTGCTGTCTTAGTCAAGTGACCAGTAAGGGATATGTATATATTTTCTTGCAGAGGTTTGTCAACCTGTATGTTTTTCAGTTTTAGGTGTAAAGAGTGAGGTTTGCAGCCCTGGCAGTCAGGTGTTGACGCAGGCCGATCCTCTGTACTCCATCTCGGGTGACACAGCTACCTCCGCCTACGCAACCAGCGATACTACCAGCAAAGACCAATACCAGTACACCTCCCCTACTGCACAACAGTACTATACCAGGTAACCAACAATGATACATTTGTCTTAAAGGAATAAATAACGTCTTGTCCAGCATAGTATATGTTATTAATTTTACAAAAAGTAAATACAAACTTATTTGTCTTATAACAGTTAAAACGTGTATTTACACTTATACTCTGTTTTTAACAATATCGAAAATACGTGTCAAAGATGGTACGTGGTGATTGGTTTTGATTAGACACTATAATTATAATCATGATAATGATTGGAGATAATCAAAATTGATCACCACGTACCATAATTATTTGTATTAACCGCATTGTTAAAAAGTATCTGTATAGTTGTAAATATATGTTTCAAGTGTTATTAGACCATTTCTTTTTTACTTTCTGTTATAGGAATAGACATCCAATTCCCAGTATAAAGCTGTTGCCAGTTCTAGAATAAGAAAAATTTTGACACCAATGAAAAATCAAATTCAGTAATGAATAGCAGCACACTTAGTCGGTTGAAGTATGTTAATTTCTATTAAAAACCAGGCTTAAACTTACACACAAAAATTGGGTTTCTTTCACACTCTATAATTAAAATTTAGATTTTGTACTTCTTTCACACTATAAAATTACAGTTTAGATTTTGTACCTTGTTGTTGTTGAAAATCCATTACAGTAGACTCCCTCTTATCCGGACTCCTTGGGACCAAGGCCAGTCTGGATAATGGTTTTTCCGGTTAAACCGACGTCCCCAAAAACTCGTTAAAAACAGACTGTTTAAATGCATACGGTATACAGTATTAGACTTGAATTTAGGAGAGCATTGTATTTAGACATGTGATCACTGGTCTCAAATCTTTCCCACGAGAACAGTCTTTTCAGTACCGCCCACTTCCTGCCGATCTAGTCCGGTTAAACCGATGTGCTGATAAAAAGTTTCCAGTTAAAGAGATGTCATGTCCGCCGAGTGTAGTCCGGTTAAAAGGTGTCTGGATAAGAGAGAGTCTACTGTACATACTTGTATTATAAGGTAACAAGATTTGGACCTTTATAGCTTCATTTTCCAATCTCCAAAGATCTCAAAACTATAACAAAGAAATACCCACTCTACATAATTGAAGACAATATCATTTGCATACACTAGCAGTTGTACCAACACTATAAAAGCTAAATATCTTTATTTTGTTTAATTTCATATTCATAAAATATATTAAGCAATTTTCCATAAAATCATACTGATGTATAAAGATTGCTTTGAAATGAAAACATATGTTACCACCATAGTGGAGCTGTGCAAAACAAGCCAATACCCTGATGTGCTTACATGCTTACATGTGCTTAGAGGTTTATAATCAATCCATTATCAATATAAATATCTACTAACATCGATTTGCTGTTTATTAACTGGCAAGCCTTGCTAGAAGGTCCATCCATTTATTGTTTAAACTTTTAAAGTTAATAAGTTTTGGGAAGAGTTTTTTTATAACTTTTTCTGCAAGTAATGGATGAAATGCGTAGAGTAACCCATTTGTGGACTGCATTCAGCATAAATTTGATACTGATGTGTAATGTCACAGCATGCAGCAAGCGTACAACAACCAGAGCTCTTCAGCATACATGAATTCCAGCTTCTACAACTCTACAGCTTACTCACCGTCCGCTTACCCAGCCACCAACAGTGAGTAACGTAACCATTCATTAACATTGTTATAAGTAATGTTGGTACCAGTGTTGTTTTAATTTCAACCCTATAAGCTCCAGTAAGCAGGTCAATGTTATATCGGGTGCAAGAGTAACATAATTCAACTTTCACTTACATCAAGTGTGGAGCATAGGCTACACCAATCTCCAAAAATCATCTGAAACTTCACTTAACTGCAACTTGGGATTGGAGTTAAGAACTATTACTCTTGGGTTTTTGGTTTACTTATTTTGTTAGTGTAGTAAATTATTTGAACTGATCAATGCCAATAGTTCTTGGGTGAGGTGTCTCTCTGGCTAACAGACAGAACATAGTTTGAGGGTTGGATTACAGTCAGGTCCGGTGTGTAGCTTATGAAGAATTCACATCGGTAACAGCAGTGGTGTAACCCCTTAAAACACATTTTTTACAATTTAAATTTTTTCTACAATTATTAAAAAATCTGTTTCCGGGCGAGGGCTCATACCCATTCCATACCCCCAGACCTAATCATACCCCACAGGTGTAATCCCCCCCCCAGGGTCATCCTAGTTTCACCTATGTGTGGCAGAGTTTGATAGGAGTGGCTCACTTGGTATAAACGGTGCACGGTCATGTATATTATAGTGGAATAGAATACAGAATAGGACTGGCCTCTGAGGAGGTAGGGGATGCGACGTTGCCACTTCGTTCTTGGCTGGTGAGCTGACTTTCACCTAGAGCCGGGGAGCGGGCGCGGGCATCCCTCTGACTCATAACTCATAACTCATTTATTTAACCAAAATAACAGATACAAAATTTGCATTGGTCATGTCAAATAATAGAACTAAAATTAAAATAAACAATAGACAATGTTGCTTCAATAAAACAATATCAATTACTTCTTACAACACCTTTTATATAGGGTCACCTTTACAAGTCTCTGGAAATATGTTGCCTATAGTCAAACGTTTGTCAACCCCAATTTTTAAACAAATCACCGTAACAATAAGAGCAAATGAATACATATGGTCAAACAACTTTTATAGCAGTTAACTAAAAATCTTGTAAATTGTTGCCCTGCTTATAGTTTGATACATAAAACAAATTAACATGGAAATGAAGAAGGTAAAATCTTCCATATTAAACATTTACAGCAATAGTTTGGTTGTGTTTAGGAAACGAAGTTGGTCAATGTTTAGGAATTACCCCAAAGCTGCCTTTCTTTGAACACCTATTGTGACCCTCACTCCGTTAATCTTATTATTGCCACTCGACTGAACTTAAACTTACGGAGAACAGGTAGCTCAATAGTGACGAAGACATTTCTGTAATATTGTGATTTGACAAAAGAGTCCGTTAGTTTTATATTGAATTTAAGAAAATTGAACTAACGTTTACATACATTACGTTATGTGTTGCATTCATTAAAATAGTCATAAAAAATAAAATAGTCATGAAATAGTCATTAAAATATTCACTCTTCTATAAAAAAAAACTTCTAATGTAGGTACTCTAGAAATCCTCAAAAAAACATACCAGGTAAAAAGGAAAATAGATAACATAACTGCCAATTTATTGCCAAAATGACATAACTATTTTTATTAGAAAATATTATTACATTGCACTGGAAATTGTTACATAAAAATATTTACAAAAGAAAATATTGACGTATGAAACTTAAATAAAATGTTTAAGGGACAATGACATTTTTATATAGGCCTATCAAGATATTTGCATTACGTAACCATGCATTACGTAAGATATCGCAAACGTTTCACGTGTACTCGTGGTCGTCCACGTCGCGTACTGTTGTCCGTATTCATTGGGCGAAACACAGTTCATAGACGAATTTTTGACAAAACAGAAGGGTATACTAGAAACGCACAGGTCGGCTATCGGGCAGAGACTGAGTGCGTGGCACAACTTGGCAACAGTGGACAGTTTTCTAAAAGCTGATTGGATGCCGCATGCCCCGCCCCACCCGACTCGAACTGGTTTCAGTCCTATTCTGTATTCTATTCCACTATAAAAGCATGAGAGAATTCTTGTTGAGTTGCACCTGAAATCAGGCATTTTGCTATTTTTTTCTTTCCCTTATTGTGTTTGCTTGTGTCCACTAATTTTTTTTTTACTATTTTAATTTTTTCTTTTTGCAAGATAATAGGGATTATGATTTAATTTAAATAGGCATTTTTAAATTAATGGAAAAATCCATTGGGTTTAAAATTTTAAACACTTGTAACCTGTTTGGCAAAACAATTAATCTTTAACAATCAATCTTTCATTTAAGGCAAGTTGAATATAAAAACAACAGGTAATATCACCCCCTCAGAAAACCTATTACTGCTGACTATGCGAATTTCAATTCACCTGATTTTATTTTCACTTTAATCCTACTAATATTATAAATGAGAAAGTTTGGATGTATGGATGTATGTTTGTGACAAGTGAACGCGAAAAATACTGGTCGGATTGGGCTGAAATTTGGCATGATGATAGCTCACATTCCCGATTAACATATAGGCATATTCTTATTTCAAAAATCCTTTCGGGCTCCGCCCCAGTGGCTCTGGAGTTTCCCATGTTAACCTTATGAGAAATGGAATTATTAAATTAACAGCTGTTTCAATTAAACAAGTTGGTTCTGTTCTATGATGTTCAATAGCATTAAAGTTACAAGGATTACCAACAGGGTGCAGCACTATTATTTCTTTTACATTTATGACAACATCTAATTTGCAACCAAAAGGTGAGTGAGCGTAGCGAACGAACTTCAACCTGGAGGCGAGTTAGCGTAGCGAACGAGCTAACCTGAAGGCAAGTGAGCGCAGCGAACGAGCTCCAACCTAAAGGTGAGTGAGCGTAGCGAACGAACTCAAACCTAATGGTGAGTGAGCGTAGCGAACAAACTTCAACCAGGATGTGATTGAGCCATGCGAACGAGATAATCTTGAAAATTTAGAAGTTAAACGGGGCAAAGCCCGCGGGTTACAGCTAGTATTTCTTATACATGTCAGATTGATTCCCTATTAAAATAACATAAGATTTAACAAGTACTTAGTTTTGATGCTACAGGAAGGGTAACAAAGTGTGTGTTTTTTTAGTAAAATGTTAATAGTTGAGGTATAAAACAAATACATTAGTCAAGTTTGTTCAAAATATATCAATACAACAATTTACTTATTCCTCATAAAAAAACATGGGAATTTTTAATTTACAATTTTTGATATACAAAAACACTTCAGGATACTAAATTATTTATTGTTATTAAGCTCTACAAAATGATTTAGAAAGATATTGAGAAATTAATTAGAAATGTCTTCTTGGCGTTTCATTTGAAGGTCGTCAAAATCAATAAAAAATAGGAAATGCACACACACAAAGACATAAAAAACATGAACATTGAGGAGGCAAAAGTAAGCAAATACTACTCTTGATATATGGGACACAACATGCTCGACTCTAGTCTAGACATAACCGGCCTGAAGACGACTCCAATGTTAATTTAAAACTGCCATGCTGCAACAGATCACATTATAGTAGGTATTTACATCAATTCTTACACAATTTGTATACTTTCTCCCTTTTTCTCATTTTAATTTTGTATAAAAATATACAATCTAAGGGTTGTTCTTTTACAGACGGAAGGATGTTGAACCAGTGCAGTAAAGGGTCCAACGGGACTACCAACGGTTACCTCAACTCCTACCCTGGCTACACACAGACCAACTCTGCAGCCTACGCAGCGGCTGCGTACTCGGCTGGCTACAACTCACACAACTATTCCTCACAACAGGTAACTAGTACCTCAGACTTCAGAGTTTTAGATAAAAAATACCTCATCTAGGTACAAATAGTGGCACATCTTAGAGGAGGAGTTCTAGAATACAGAAAAAGTGTTTGTCATCAAACAATGTCTATTTCGCTTCACTTTTAGATAAGGGTCTTTTTGTTTCACAATTAACTTACTTTATAGCATTGAATGAAAAACAATCGAGAGCCGTATAAACTCTCTCCTGTTTAGACTTCTCACCACTGAATTAAACTATGTTTCTTCTCGTATGATATATTTTAGAGGAGCTCCAGGAAAGAACAAATGTTTTTTATCATGCCCATATAACTTCAGATTTGAATTAGTGTTTGGACTTCTCAGTATTAGATTCTTATCGAACCAAAAGTGTGAACATACCACACAAAACAAGACACAGACTGTGACTTGTAAGTTTTAGAGCACACTTGTCAAAGAACCCTGAGTCATACGATTACACAGGTGACCATCCAAACCATCCTAAGAGAGGGAATCTTCTGAGCATCAGAACAGTTCAAAATCTGTCTTCTTCACACATAAAATGGTTGTGTCATACATAGTTTTAAGAAAACACAAAATAACAATATCTCCGCTGCAGCAAACCTGCTGACCAAGCTAATTTCCATTTGCCTTATCTGATTTCCACTGAAATATTCCCTTAAGCCCGGTTTATACAAGGCCAGTAGAGTAGGTAGGCCTCGAATGTATTTCAAGTTGCCTAAGGCAATAACCTGTCCGCCAACTAGCCTTGTGTAAACAGGGCTTTAAACATGTTAGATTTTTTACCATTTTAATAAAATTAGGTTTAGTCAGTACTTAATTTTGCTGCTTCAAGGAACGTCAGAAAGTGTGTTTAATAAAGTGTCTGTAAGATTCAAAACTGTTTTTATTGCCTAAATTTCATTATTCTTATCCAAATTTAGCTACGGAAAAACAATGATGATTGTCAAAAACTTCAATGACAAAAACATCAGTCAGTAACCATCAGTGTAAAAAACATCATGTATCAAAAACATCTGTTATCAATACTCATTCATTTACGTAATGAATGTGATCTAGTCGCTAGAATTATCGCTCGCGTGAACTGGTATGTCGCTGGGTCCCAACAATTCAAATCCTAACCTAGTCGTTAGATTTTTCGCTCGTCTGAACTGAGCATTAATCAGTCTAGGAGTAATGTCATTTCTCCCACTTACACTGTTCACATTGTTGTTGCAGGATTACAGTGGCTACAGTAGCAGCTACAACCAGGCAGCTCTGTCCAGTTACTACGGCTACACTCCCTACGTCAACAGCACCGGCTCCTCCTACCCTCTGTCCGCAGTCGGCCTGCCAGGTTAGTTTATACTCAAATGCAAAATAGTGTCCATTCCGATTAATAAAAAACAATCGGATCACGTCTTTAGAGAACCTCGTCAACGTGATTGTGACGTTCCAGTGCAGAGGGCTGAAACCCTACTGAACTGAGACTGTTTTAGGAATATGTCATAGCTTCAGTTATATATAGTAGCCTACCTAAAATATGAAATGTACTTAAGGAAAAAAGTAAATTTTACCTTGTTAAACTTTTTATTTTTTGCGGCTTTGTACATCACATCTGCATGTTTTATGTTTTGTGAAAGTAAATAATCCTGTTTTGCTAGAACAACTAGTAGTAATTTTAAGGAGTTTGTTTTCAAGTTCAAGACACTGAAAATAATTGTATCTCCTTTGTGGCTGGTGGTTGGTAATGTTTATTACGAATGGACTGTAAATTTAACTTAAAGAACAATAATTTTGTTTATAAATGGCCCATTCATATAAGAGTGTATGTACAACATAAATCAACTCCTCGTTAAAAATAATTCCTGGAATAAAAATGTTATGGATCAGTAGTTATTTAAATTGGCTTTAGAAGGCCAAATAACAAATAAACAATTAATTGTAAAAAACCAACAAGTCCTTTAGTGTGAGTGTAAAACGGAACATTCCTGTGAATTCTTGTCATACAGATGGCATCCTTAGACAGCTAAAAGCTAAAGAGTCTTTTTTTTCCAGACTCACCCGTCCCATCAGAACCGGAGTCTCCAATAAAGTCAGATCCCAACAATAGGAGAAACAACTCTAGTGATCCCAACCGTAAGTAGTTACAGCTTTTAAAAACAATACTTTGTTACTTGTCATAGAAAATCAGAGGAAAGCTACTGTTCAAAAAAGTAGCAACATTTTATGTAAGTTTTATTTGTTATCTGGACTTTGTTATAATTATTAACTATAATTATTAATAATTATAATTAACTCAATTTTTTGCTTATGGTAATAATCCAAGTGGCCCCTTCAAATGTCAATGATCAATTAAGCCTCTGTTTTCAATATTCCACACACACTTACAACTTACACTTATTATTACTTACACTTACTGCAATTGGTTATACATCCAGTTTAGGTCTTCGTATAGTTTTGGGGTTTCAAACATTTTAAATGGCTTTCTGATAAAAATAAGCTCTGTTTCGATTCCTGGTTTGATTGTTTTCTATTTACTTGATTATAAATTTCAAATATCTTTTTGCCTCAGTGCTATTTCTAATGAATTACATTCTAGTGTACCAGACACAGTTATTGGTATTGGCCATGCAATTATTTAATAATCTAGAATCTGTATAAGTATTCAAATACAGTAGAATCACATTATTACAATAGAGCCTTTAATCCAAACTAATTGCGACCGGGGGTAGTTTTGATTATTGAATAGTTCGGATTAGTGAACATATTGTTTTGTTGTTGTTTTTACATAACAATAGCTAAAACGTGGCTAAAATTGATCTTAATTGTTACAGGAAAAGTTAAAAAATGCTTTTTTAAGTAAAATACAGTGTTTATTTAATACAGTAGTAAAATAGTGAATAAACAGTACTGTACATTACAATAGAAACAATTATTACGATGTGGATGTACACAATAATGAACTACTGTACTGTGTATAGAGTACAGTTCAATTAGGCGTTTGGATTAGTGGACGTTCCGATTACAGGGTTCGGATTAAAGAGGTTCTACTGTATTATGGTTGGCTCCATTGCTTAACATGTTGAGTGCTAACAACACATTATGAGTATTGAGACCCTAAAATGTGAAAAAATTATAATGTGATTACTTATTTAAAAATGATGTCAGGATATCCAAAACAATAAATCTAGATGTCTCAATGTAGATTTTAGCTGAAATTGGTGATGTCACTTCCGGAGTGGGAATTCCCGTCTTTAGGTACTGATGAAGGTCCTTGTCCAACGCCTAACTATTTTTCAGCCCCACACGCTCACAGTCACACAGTAAATAGTTTTCTTATATTCAATAGTTTTATTATAAAATCAACATTTCTCTAAAGAATATATTTCCTCCACCACCATTATATAAAGTCTTTTAGTGTTCAGAAATGTCAATAACAAAATGTTTTCAAAGATTTTTTATAATATTTTAAGAAATATTTTGGATGGAAATAATAAAAACTATAACTAAAACATTAATATTACGAAAGATTACTAAGTTAACACTCCGCAAAATACAGTATAGTTAATACAAACAAAAGAACCGAAAAAGATCGGAATTGTGATGTTTTGTGTTAATGTAACAAAGATGGCCTAAGCTTAAAAGTTTTTACACCAAGTTTCAAATTTTTAGTTTCAAGCTTGTTTATTTTGTGGAAATCAATAATAACTTAGGCCTATTGCGGAGGTGATTGTGATAACTACCAACTTCTTCTACCTCCCCAACTTCTTTTTGGGGTGTTGCAGCATAACATGGGGTTTAAATACTGTGAACATTTTTAGATTTAGGTTTAAACACAGCTGTATTTTAGATTTATCATGTTGTGATGGTTGCAGAGAGGATGGGTAGGGGGAGAGGTAGACGAGTGGTGGGGGGTCCTACGTCCAGTCCACCCTCCACTCTACCTGAGAACACACTAGACAGAGTGTTTGTGTGGGACCTGGACGAGACCATCATCATCTTCCACTCCCTTCTCACCGGCTCCTACGCCACCAAGTTCTCCAAGGTTAGTGGAATTGGAGTTGTAATACTGTCTCAATGACATAAGTTCGCGAAAACCACTGTTTAACAGATTAAACCTAGAAAGCAGGGGAAATATAATACAAAATGGAAAAAATTAAGGCTTATATGTTAGCAAGGACCAGTGAGCAAAAGAGCCAGTAAAACCTTGAACACCCATCAGGCATAGGTGGTCTAAAGTTCAAAACAGGAACAAATGTCTGAAGAATGTTTACAAAATTTAGAATAACCATAGTTGATAGACTAAAGGTATTATAGAAAAATAGCTTAAATCCGTCAAGTATAACAGCACTTGAATGTAGATACATAATAAAATTTGTGCACTTACAAAAACCTAAAATAATAACCATTTTAGCAGTGATTTTATAGGACATTGTTTACTTCATCGCTATAAATGACACACGTAGGTAATTGGTAGAAAGAGAAATTAAGTTAAATCATGATAAATAAAACTTGTTGTGAATTATTGTAAATGAGGTTTTTTGAACATTTATATTTGCAGGACTCTCAGGCTGTGATTAACCTAGGCTTTAGGATGGAAGAGATGATATTCAACATGGCTGACATGCATCTCTTCTTCAATGACGTTGAAGTAAGTAGGGAATGTTCATCTTTTTTTTAATTAGGTAGTTTCGATGTGGGTTCAATGTGAAGTTACGTTTGGGTGATTGACTAGTTGATTCAGACTTAAGTTTTTTTATCTTGACTATGTTTGTCTTTATGAAGCTTAGAAATATAGAAGGCTAAAAGATACGAGTATGTCTCTAAAGCAAAATATGACTTTCTCAATAAAAAACTTCCTCCTTTAAAAACTATACATAATGTTTAATGTGGTAGTAAACATTCCATTGTATGATTTTAATGACCAGTTGAGTATTTTAAACTAAAAGAACAATTTCCATATCTAGCTTAAATTTATTCTTTAGTTAGAAACCTAGAAGTACATCTGATTTTTGTTATTTCCACCAGGACTGTGATCAAGTGCACATAGACGATGTCAGTTCGGATGACAACGGTCAGGACCTGAACGGCTACAACTTTGCCACAGATGGGTTCACAGCTGGTGGCGGGGGTGTAGGGGTGGGTGGACCAGTAGGCGGGGCAGGGCTGTGTCTGGGTGGGGGTGTCCGGGGCGGCGTGGACTGGATGAGGAAACTGGCCTTTCGCTACAGGAAAGTCAAAGATATCTACAACAACTACCGCAACTCTGTAGGAGGTAAGGGTGGGCTGAGAAAATATTTGTTATGTTTGGAACAGAATAAAAAAAGACTGGTTTTACTCCTCATAGAGGTAAATGTTAAAGTTGTTTCCTGTAGAAGGGAACATAAAGAGAGTTTCTTTTTAAAATAGCACGATTCAGAAATTAAGATAACATTTTTGTAGTATATCTTGGTTAAAAACAGAATTGGAAAGATTATGAGAGTTTTGGCTTTTACTTTTAGTAAATGGTGTAAAGTAATTGCACATTTTTTTAAAATTATTTGCTGGTATGTCTGTCTGTTCTAATGTCTTGTTCACAGTACTTGCTGATGTAAGATGGTTAATTAATTTGTGAACTCAAGGAAGTCTTTTGGAAATGTATGGAATATGTGGGCCATGAAACAGTGAGACTCAATCGTTTGTTTAACAATTTGGTCGGCGCCAAACCCAAAATAATATGCACAAGGAGGCTAGGACTTTTTAGGGGAAGAAAAATGGAAGGTTTTTACATTCAGTAAATTCTTTTGACTGCTAGTGTAATTGACTATCGTCCAGCTGATGGCACGTAGTGTTATCAGTAAGCACACAATATGTAAATCTATGTTTATTTGTTGTATTAATAGACTGAGTATTGCAGGACTGCTGGGACCAGGCAAGAGGGATCAGTGGCTACAACTGAGGTCTGAGATAGAAAGTGTAACGGACAATTGGCTCACGATGGCCATCAAGTGTCTCACACTCATCAACTCCAGGTGTATATAGACAAATAATGTTGAGAGAATCTGGGAATGGGTGAGGGTGTGTGTGTGTGTACTGTGCTTTTAGTACAATTATAGGAAAGGCTTGTTATCAACTACTTGGTTGTGCCAAGCAGGTAACCCAAAGAGAAATGCAAACAGTAAGTTAGAAAAAGTGAGCTAAAAACATCTGATAGTTACAAGCTACAGAAATTTTGACTTCTTTACAGCCAGAAAAGAATGTTAAAGTGTCGATTCTTTGAACTTAAAATTCTAGTATATTGGACACAAAAATAACATTATCAAACTTCCACTTACAACTGCTATACACGTATAGCATAGGTACCAACAATTACTGAAATCCATACAACAATTTGCTGCATCGTGGGTGTCCAAGTTGTGCCGTGCACGTCACTGTTATATATATGCACCCGGCGCGCTACAACCAGTAGCACCTGCAAAACGCAGCAGACCGAAATGACTAAAGCCCTAACCTACTCGCTGTCGTCCTCACTCTTTAGGCTACTGTAGCACAGCGTCAACATTTTAGGAGTTCTCAATAAGCTAGATAAGTAATTAGCTAATAAGTAGTTAATTATAACCAACTTTATAACATGCTTTAGTAACATGAAATAGTTAAATCTTTTGTTAGGGGTTGCCGGGGATAAACCAGGGGCTTTGGGATGTAGTTTCCCAATTTAAAATGTCGGTTTCTCTTAAGCAGAAACCGACCAGCATTCGGCTTGTTGAAACAGTGTCACAAATTCAAATAGTTCTAAATTGTTCAATTATTTTCTGCTGTCAATCTGAGTAATTTATTCCCAAATTCCTTTACTTCAATCAAGGTTTCATATTCCACAGTTAGTTCATTATTAGTTATTCATGTCAACGCAATTCTTACATTTTCAGGTAGTGATTTGGTTATAAAGTTTTCATTTTATAAATTAGTAAATCACTGCTAATCAAAAGCTGCCTTAGGGTGTTAACAGCTATGGGCACGATCAAAATCAGGGAAAACCCTTTCCTTTAAAATATACAGTTACAGCCCTTCCTAATTCCTCAATCATACAATTATTGTATTAAATATTTCCATGTCTCAACCCTCTCTATCCACCCAACCTTTCCATTATTCCACTACTGTCACAGGTCTTATGATGGACAAGCGGTCTAAGCAGGTATTGTCTCTTTGTCCAGGAGACTGTGTACTGCATATTGATGATTTGAATCTTGTCTTGGCCAGGTCTTAAGTGAAAGTCATTCGGTTCATGAGTTCTCCAATCTATGTCAGATGCCCACTTAAAATTAACTGCTTTGGTGGAATCTATGTGAGTTCCACCTCAAAAAGGCATTTTGCTAATTCTTAACTAAAATTAACTGCTTTGGTGGAATCTATGTGAGTTCCACCTCAAAAAGGCATTTTGCTAATTCTTAACTACCCTTAGTTTGTTTGTTTTTAAGTAAAACTTGATTTAAAAGATTAAGATTTTTCCGCCCATAAGACGAGGAAGAAACATTTTTAGCTGTAGAAGTTTAGTTAATGATGTTAAAAATAAAATTTATATCGGCTTTGTAAGAGGTTTATAATTAAATGTATTCTGTTGCAGGCCGAGTAATGTAAATGTGCTGGTCACAACTACACAGCTTGTCCCAGCCCTTGCCAAAGTCCTGCTCTTCGGTCTTGGCGGAATTTTTCCTATTGAGAATATATATTCTGCCACCAAGATTGGTAAGAATTGTATGCGTGCAAATTAAAATTAAACTGATGTTAACTATTCTAGAAAATATTCCAGCAATTGGTATTACGTTGGTGTAAAAATATGTGGTTTAGGCAAGTCAATTGTATGAGTTATTTTATTTCACAAAATTATTTCTAGTGTGGATAAATGAATATAGCAATGACAAAAAACACATTGTGAGGGAGAGAGGGGCTCAACTAATTTTAATTCATGCAATTAATGAATTAATCTATCTTCTTGTGATTCATTGACTGTAGCTTTTCAAGTGGTCATTATGATTAATTTGGATCACTACTTTCTCCGAAATATGTTAATTTAATATTAGAGTTACCTTGGTAGATGAACCATTCAATTTTCTACATTAAAAGGATTTTGAGAGACCAAAAAGAACCCATTCAACAATACTGCTTTTCTGTTGTAGCTAAGTTTTAAAATTCATGTCTTTTCCTAGTTTAAATTAGTCATCTTTTGTGTTTAAAGATTTGTAGAAGTTAAAAGTGAACTTAATTTCTGAAGTAATGAACTATGATCTTCTGTTTTCAGGGAAAGAAAGTTGTTTTGAGCGTATTGTAGCCAGGTTTGGACGAAAGTGTACATATGTGGTCGTCGGAGATGGACAGGACGAGGAGCAAGCTGCCAAAACTGTGAGTTGACAGTTGATCAAGAAATATTTTTCTTTAGTTCAGATTAATAATAATTATGTTTAACATCAAGCAAAAAAAAAAACTACTTACTACTTACGTTGCATGGCTAAAGTACTTGTTATCTGCAGGGCAAAGTGAATTAGCTGGAATCAAGGAAATAATTTTTGATAAAAATTAATATTTTATGTTCCTTACAATTCTAAAAAGAATAGTACAACACCCCATTGCTGTAACAAGTACGGTTCAAAATTTATTGCAACTTTTGTGATTTTTAACTATAAAATATCATGTTTACTCTTACCGCTTACCTATGATAAAGGTTGTTGACAAGCTTATGGGAGAAAGTATGTGTCAGAATGCTGATACCGTTTATTTTCTAAGGTATTGCGAAAGTAAAGAGTTCTGATGAATAAAACGGCCCATGCTGTTTTTTACTCGAAGACAAACTAAGCTGCCAACTGTTAATCAAAATGAAGTTTGGCTAGTAAAATAAGTGAACAATCTGAAAATTGGCTATTTATTTGAGAAATTTTAAGTACAATTTTGAGCACTGTAAAATTATTCATAACTACTTTAGACTATAATTAAATCTATATTTGAAAGAACTTGAGTGATGATATGTTTCAGATGAACTTTCCGTTCTGGAGGATATCTTCGCACAGTGATCTCGCAGCTCTATACAACGCACTAGATATGGGCTTCCTCTAACACCAGTCTTGTACATACCTACCAATCTACCTGTACAGAATCACATAAATGAATTATCCTCATTTACATATTATATAGATGTGTACATTTTGTAGAACAAGTGGAATATATATATAATTTAAGGTATGTAACTGTTTTGTATTCACTACCCTTTCAAATTCTTTCCTTCTCCCTAAAATATTAAATCACACTTTTGAGTTTAGTCAAAACGTTAAAACGAAGGCGAGATAATTTTTAGTTTTCAAAGTAATAAAACTCAGTGAATTGTTGAAAAAAACAAACTCAATAAATATGAGAAAAATTAACCCTTGCGCCTGGTGTTCAGGCATTCGTCAAAATACCATTTTTAAGTTGGCTTCCAATCTTCAATTTAAGCCTTCTCATAAATGTTTTGTATTATATGTCAACTTACGTTATGGATTCCTTGTTCATACCAATCGAGAAAATGTTATAACATTTTAATGGAGTTGTATTTTTTATGTTCTAGTTATAATAATTGGAAAATGGGTAAGCAAAACAACAATAACAATAATAAAAAAATATCATTCGTGATTAGTTTGTGATGGGATGGTCTTGTGATGGGATGGCAAAAAGGTACACATTATGTTTTGAAAAACTTGAGCTAAAATTCTTACAAATGGCAACAATGACAAATAAAATCAATTGTTTTTACACTACTGTTAAATCACCTGATTTCATAAAAGAATGTACAGTATACAGTATATTAAAAAGAGTCTATAGAAGAGCATTGTATTAATAAACGTGATAACTGGTCTCAAACCTTTCCCACGAGAACAGTCGTTTCAGTACCGCTCACTTCCTGCAGATCTAGTGCAGTTAAACCGATGTGCTAATAAAAATTGTCCGGTTAAAGAGAAAAGACGAAAGAAGAAGAAAGACGAGGAGAAAAATCAATAGCCAGAATAAACTACAAAGCAGAACAACATTAGAAGAGATAAAAGAGGAAAACACCAGATATGTCTCATTTAGCTACATGGGGACTACAACACAAATTGGGGACTGATTCAAGGATTACGGAGTTTCAATAGCCTACAGGACTCAGAACACCATTAGTAAAATACTGCATAAAAAAATAGAAGATTGTAACAAATTCGACGCTTCAGGCATCTACAAAATCAATTGTAATGATTGTGACAACTTCTACATTGGACAGACTGTGAACTTCGTCAACCGCTTCAAAAACCACATATCTGCATGGAGGAACAACAAACCGGAAAGATCAAATGTCGCACAACACCTGTTACAAAATGGACACTCAATAGGAAAAATGGAGGATAATCTATGTATTTTAAAGAATTGTAAGAAAGGATATGTAATAAGTGCTTGGGTAGAATTGTACATTTATAAGAAAAAAATGTAAAAATAGAAATAAGCTGATTAATGAACAAGTAAATTTCGACTCCAGTTGTACTTATAAAAATGTATTGGCCGGTGGGTCCAATCGAAATCGATCACCATTTACCATCTTTTTTGTATATTAACCGTCTTGTGAGTAACAGTATAAGCGTAAATATATGTTTTAAGTGTTATAAGACGTTTCTTTTATTTACTTTCCGTAAATGCAAACTGCTAAATGTAAACAAAGAAAATTAAAAACAATAACAGATAGTTTGTTTTAAGTTTAGTTACAATAACATTCATTTGGAAAAAGAACTATTCACCTGTAGAATGAATTTGAAAAGGTAAACATGCTAGTAAGCTAGGGATGTAATTTGTCTATGTTTATTATTTATGCTGTTATCAGTTCCAATATCCGCAATAATTCAAGGCCCCACTAGAAAAACAGGCCATGCTGCAGGATCCATGACGTCACACTAGTGGATAGATTTCATTGATAAAGTCATTGCCATCACCATTCCCATATGTTTTAAGTAAATAAACAAGCTGGCTGTTTGTCAGATTTTAATGGTAAGAGTTTAGTACAACTATCCACCACCGTGACGTAGTGTTGCGCTGCCCGTGCTGCAGCATGGACTGTTTTTTCTAGTGGGGCCTTGAATAATTACCCATCCTCATTGAATGAATATACAACGTAATATCCCATATTAGTTTATTCAATCTATAAGATATTTATTATTTAGTTTAAATAAAAGTGATATTTTGCCTATATCAACGAACCCAAACGTAACCACACATGAACACACGCCAAACAACGTTTTAAATTTTCAAAAGGAAACCTAGTAAGTCTACTTGCAGTATCCTAGGTCAATGATAACATTGTGTTTAATCTCTGTTATCCATCTGTTTATTTCTTGATAAAACCCATCAAAAGGTTGTGGTAGTAATAATCGCGATTCCTGATTATCCTTGATCTCCTTGTTTGATAACATAAATATTTTCAGGCCCAATCCAAACAAAGTTTAAGCAGTCAAACATTTATTGCAAAGAAAAAGCTGCCAAGATGAATTAAAACATGTAAACATTGTTATTTTCCTACCAGGGGAGTCATTTAGGGGGGGCAGGGGGGGGGGGCGTTTGCCCCCTCCTGGTTCCTGGGCTAGAGAAAGAAATATGCTGTACTTGCTAATATACAAATATTTTCTCCCGTCAAATCCTAAAAAGAACGGCAGACAAAAATCTTGCCTATTCTTCTACAGTAATTTGAAACAAAAATATTATTTTTTAGTGTCTCAGTAGCACATTCAAATTAATTGTGTCAAACTATTTTATTGATAATAAAATTTGAATTTATTTAAGTACTTGAATACTTTTGTTTTATTTAAAAACCAAATTAAACTGTTATAAACTATAGGCTATGAATAAAACCGTATTCATTGCTATAGGTGTAAATGCTGTACAAGAGAATTTGGTCTTAAATCTAATAACACAAATAATATTAATACACTATGAAACTGTTGATCACGTTTCTTAGATGACTAACTTACCAACATATTATTATGTTTCTGCCTGTTGTCAATAATTGTTAGTTTCATTAATTTTCTGCCTAAATTTAAACAAATTGTACTCATAATTTTGTTTTTATTCGAAGTGCTTTTGACAATTAAAATAAGCTTAACCCCTCTTTTTTATTTCAAAACTGCAAAATTTTCCCCGGACCCCCCCTGTGTTTGCCCCCCCCCCCCCCAAGGATTTGATGAAATGACGCCACTGTTTCCTACTCTTTCCTTAAAGAGCCTAGCAGGAAAATAATTTGCATAGGCTTTTCTTTGAGAACTCGTGGGCAGAGCCACGATTTGTATGCAGCAAAGGTCTTAATTATCTCTGTGGTCTACTCATCTCTACTCTCTACTAATCTTACTCATTTCCTATAATCAACGACAAAATTATAGATTAAATAAAATAACCTCATAGTTCTATATAGGATATTTTTATATCCATCCAGCTGTTAGTTCAAACAAACTATATTGCACTAAAACAAACCCAAGATTTTAAAGACTGCTATGAAAAATCAATTAGAATATCTAGTGTTTTACTATGTATATTTAAATAATCTGTCATTCTCTTACCAAATAATTAAACGTATCAAAAGTTATAACATTACACGTAGTATAAATAAGTCAACCCTACGTATGTCATTTAATTTCTATCCAAATGCTGAATTTGTGTCACAAACACTGAATGTTTACAACTGTTACGTTAAGCAAATGGCATTATATAAAAAGCTAGTCTAGAATGTTATCGTCGGCTGCTGGACTTAAAAAAAAAATAAAACTTAATTTCTAAAAAACTGAAACACTAAACTAAAATTATGGCTTCAACATTCCCTAGTTCCTGAAATTATTTTTCTTTCAACACAAAAATCATGAAAATCCATCAAGTGGCTGATTTAGAATAGTGAAATAAAAAAAACCTGTCACGATGTGTGTAGAAAAAAGTGAGATGATCAGTGTAGCTTTGTTTTGACTAAGATCAGGTGTTTCATTATCCAGGGTCATTCATTTACAGCCCAATTATCAGGTACAGCTGGGTACAGTTTTGAACCATCAAAAAGCAATGGACTTTTCTCAGGATTGATCCAGCAACCTTTGATTGTTAGGCAAGCTCTATAACAACCACCCATCCAATCAACTACCCACATCTGTCACACTAATTATAATCAGGAAAAGCCGTAAAAGCAATAACCAACTCTGTAAAAGTCCTGGTACGAAATAGTTCACGGTTTCGTCAGACGCCACACCCTACTCATGATTAGGTTCTTGCCAAACAGTAGCAGTATATTTTTGCGTTTGAAGAGAAAGGTTTGTCAAACCGCCATGAAGTCTAAAAATTGTTTTCCATCTTTTTCAACTTCTTTTTTCCCACAAGGATTCCATTCATAATTTTGACACTTATTTAATAGATTACACATTGACTCACCTATTTGTCAGGTTTGTACTGAGGCATAGCGACAAATCTAGTGACCAGGGCGTCACGCAGGACTGTGGGGGCGACACAGGCCAGGTTATGGTAGAGGCTGTAGCGCCAGGGTGTGTTGTGGTATTGAGGGCGAGGCCGTGGATCCAGCAGAGCAGAGTCTAGTAGTCTGTAGAGCGCAACACTCTGTACAGGTGCTGCAGGCTTGTCTCCTGATAGAGCTGTTAGGTATGACTGTAGGGAAAGCATCAGGTTTAGCTAAACTTTCACACACTACAGCACTACATCATTGACTTTTGTAAACTGAAGTAGGTATCCTAAACGAAGTTGTTCTTTTAGTCTGGATTAGTTAAATAAAAATGTTGGCGTCTTTGACAGCAATCGGTAATAATTTATATCAACATACTCTGTTTTTCCCAACATTCTACTATAGGTATGTTGATGGTGTATGTATGATCTAGATGTATTGTGCACTATGTAGGGTGTGAATGATAAATAAAGATGATCTTAGCGTTTGGTAGGTTTCAGTTTGGCTACCTATTGATACTTGATAGTTGGTATCACACTCTAGTAGACACTCTGCTTCTGTAGCCAGTCTTAGAATCTATCTATATCTATAAAAGAATAAGTATGTATATGTATGTTGAATAACCCTTGAAGCATTATTCAAGGATGGTTTGTGTGAAGTGTGGTGCAGATCCGTCAAAAGGGCCCCAGAGGGTTTTAAGGGGTTTAATGTCAGACTTTCGGAACTACAATGTTTACAAATAAATCTATAATATTAAAACGAAATAGAGTTTTTTTATTTCACGATTCTGAATCAACTACTCGACGGATTTTCATGGTTTTTGTGTTGAAAGAAAGATAATTTTGAGAACTAGGGAATGTCGAAGCCATAATTTTAGTTTAGGGTCCCAGTTATTTAGAAATTAAGTTTTAATTTTTGAAAAGTCTAGCAGCCGACGCTAAGATTCTAAACTAGCTTTTGGTGTAATATAATTTGTTTAACATAACAGCTGTAAACATTCAGCGTTTGTAACACAAATTCAGCATTTGGATAAAATTAAAAGACATACTAAGGGTTGACTTATTTATACTATGTGTAATGCTATTCATTGATACGTTCAATCCTTCGATAAGAGGAAGACAGATTATTTAAATATACATAGGTAAAATACTAGGATGTTCAAAATATTTTTTAAATAAATCTTTGTAACCTTCGGTTTGTTTTAGTGCAATATAATTTTCTTTTAACTAACAGCTGGTTAAATATTAAAATGCTCTGTATAACTATGAGGTTATTTTATTTACTCTGATTTGTCATTGATTTTTAGGAAATAAGTAAGATTAGTAGACGACCGAGAAAAGTAACACCATCGATGTATACAAGTCGAGGCTCTGTACACGAGTCTTAAAAAAAGGATATGCAAATTATTTTACTGCTCAACTTTTTTAAGAAAGGGTAGGAAAATCCATTTTTTACAAGTTTTAATTCATCTTGGGTTATTTACAATCAATATTTTTGAATGATTAAACTTGTTCGGATTAGGCCCGGAAATATTGATGTCATAAAGAAGGAGATTAAGATTCCTCAGGAATACAATTTTAAATTACCACCACAACCCAGACGGATTTTAGTGGGGCCTTGGGTTTTATCCAAAGGTATACAGATATGAATGACATAGATTGAGCACAACGTCATCGTTGACCTAGGATACTGCAATTAGACTAACCATCCTTTTATGAAATCTAAAAAGTTGTTTGGCGTGTGTTTAGTTGTGGTTACGTTTGGAGGCGCTGAATATTTTATAGTTTAAATAAATGAATATGGGGAATTACTGTGTACATTGATTCAATGAGGGTGGTTTAATTATTAAGGATATTAGAACTGATAACGGAATGGATAATAAACATTATTTTATTTTTAACTCAGCTGTTTACCAAAACAAACTATATGTTGTTGTTTTTACTTTTCTTCGTTTACACTTATTTATTTAGCAATTGATGCAGTGAAATTGATATAAAGGATATGTGTGGACGATTCGTTTAATGATGTCAGGAAACTAACGTTATAATTATGTGTACTGTGAATTTTATTGGATGTTTTATTTTGGTAAGTTTCTATTCAGACCTACTGGAAATTGTGTATAGTATGAGGAATTGTATTGTGTTGATATTGATTATGGAAGAGGCAGGTATGCGATGGAATTGGAAGGTGATATCGTTGACTAGGCCTATACACTTTCTCAATTGATAATTACTCTTTCTACTGTAGGCTGCTATAAAATTTGTCTTTATACGTGTAAGCTATCTGTTCTGATACACAGTTTTAACTGACTACTCCCGTACGTAGGACGGGCTAACACCTCGTATAATTTAAAAGCAGATGTTTACTTTCAGCAACTGTTTTGTAGGTTTGAATAATCACAACATTCTGTATTAGTCATGATCTGAAATAGTGCAACACTGTTTCTACAGAATGCAGCACAGAAAACTATTTTACTTTTGGATTAGTCCAAATATATTAAATCCCAATCGTAGCACACCTGTGCACTCAACAACATTTAAATTCTCCACACTATTGAATATGTATATATAAAAAGTAAAAACCTTTATCAAAGTTTTTTAAACAAATAAAAGAAATAATAATAAATAAGATATTTATTTATTTTCCCATTTTGTACAGTAAATTGTTTACAACATAACTGTTACTACTCACCAAACTACTCATCTTTACTCGACCATTGTATTTAAAACGATAAATTAATAAAATTTTAACTTTGCCTGCAATATATATTCTTCAAGTTCTGTTGTATGTAAAAAATCATTTAGAAATGTTCTCAGAAAATTCAAATAGACATAATTATGAAACCAGATTTAAAAACAACTTGCAAACAGTGCTTTGTAAATACTCAAAGAGTCAAACAAACATTCAATACATGGCAGCTAAATTGTTTAATAATTTATCAGTGGAGTCTCGGGAGTTGTCCTTGAACACTTTCAAATCAAAATTGAAAACATATTTAATACAAAAATGCCCATATACAGTGGAGGATTTGTTTACATGTCAAAATATTTCTATTTAATTGTGCCTATATTTATATATTTTTTAATACTAGAACTTGATTGATTACATCTAAGTATTCATTTGCTGTATTAATAAGAGCATTATGTATTTTATGACGATTGTTAAAACATTGTGAAATGTCTACAACAATGAATTGATTTGATTTGATTTGATTTGTATCTTGCAAAACATGTGTTTGGACACAGCCAGCTCCAGTAGAGCAAGGTCTTTTGCTGGGCTACGGTTCTTCATAGAAGACATTTCCGATCAGGGTCGCTTAAGAAATGATCATCGTTTTTACACTAAAAATATTGTTTATATTAAACTGATTTAAAATTTACTGTTAAAGAATACAAAATGTGTATTTATTACATCAGTGAGCGCATGATGTTCCAGGTTTGTTGTAAAATAAATAGCTTTAACTTTCACTGAGAATTTTAGGATGGGTGATAAATTGAGACTAATAACGTGCTTAGGCATATCTGTCATAGGCAATGCCGTCCTTCACTATGTTGAAACAGCTACATTTGGGAACTGTTCTACGTAGTTTAATAAACTTGCCCAATCGTGCGACCCCAAGACGTCCTAGTTAAAATAAACATGGTAGACATACTTATTTTCATTCCAAAAATAGAATTTTAAAATATAAATAGACTTGAATTAAAATCAAATAAAGAATACCTGGTACAGTTGATAATAAGAGCCGTAAAACTTCTTAGCTTCCTCACTCATTGCCTTTAACATATTTTCAGCATGAGCATTCTGATTGGACAGTATGTTGGTTTGTTGGAAAAAGGCACCTGTATACAAACATTTAAACTTTGTTAAATATCATGATTTTTCAGTGACTTTTGGCCTCTTTTGTGAATAGAAGAAGAATTTAAGATTAAGAAGAGATTATTGCGATAGGATCCCTGGACAGTGTTTGTAATCAATGCAATTTCTCTAAATGGAAAGGTCAAAGGAGTTGTCTCCCGAACCCCTATATTTCCTCCCTCTATGATGATTTGAGAGTGAAAAGTATTAGAACAAATCTAGCAAATACAACAGTGATTTCCAGATTACTTCATTTAGGGCACAACCAATTTTTGTAAGAGCTTTATCTTCACTTTCAAAGTCCAAGGACAAGATAACCATTTATTTAGATATACCATTATTTAGATTATAAACGAATTACTACCAGGTATCAATGATATGACTGAGATGTCGTATTTAGCCCATTCGACTCGCAGTGCATCTGACCAAGCCTGTAGCCCGGCCTTGCTGGCAGCGTACACGGACAACCCTGGCAGTGGCAGACTGCCACAGTGACTGGTCATGTTGATCACTCGACCTACACATACATCAGACACAGCTAAACAAATGTAACTAATCATATTTTGCAACTCAACCAAATAAAACCAAAAGCACTGATGTTTGGTTTTCTTTTACAAAAATAAACTAGGTGGCGTTCGCAGAGGCATCCACAAAATTGAGCAGAGTCATTGGGGTTCATATTATTATATTGTTATTTACCTTCTCCATCGAGCTTCATAACTATTTTTACCTACAGTTTTAAGTGAATACAACATTTGTGTAGAGATAAATATTGGGATAGTTAGATTGGTTACACATTGTGTGTAATGAAGGGGAGTAAAAAACACAGAGATTTCATTTTAGGCCTATTCGGAGACATGCATTTACATTGTAAGTTTAAAACTTGTGGGTTGGTCATCAGCGTTTTCCCAAACAAGGCGGTACAATTCCAGCTGGTGATACCTAGAAATCAACCCTTACAGTTTCGGATTTTATCATTTTGGTTGCTGATAACTGCATAAGAGGACTTCATGTGATGGTGATTATGTAAGTGAAAACACAAAATATAATTATGGCACTCTCTTAAATCTGAGACGTTCATTACTACTAAAACATAACTAACTAGCCAACTAGATGAGTATGCTCGGTAAAACAATTTAGCATGTTTTTTTTTCAATATCAAAGTACCAGGAAACCAAGCTTTGCTCAGATTGAGTTAAATATTAAATTTATTTTATAAGCTATTTAGCTAAATGAAATATATTTAATATGTACGGGTATCAATGTGAATGACCCCGTGGACATCAATGTGGTGCAGATGATACAAAGAAAACATTTTAACACACCTTTATAAATACATTTTATATTGCAATTGAAATAACCTGTATCAGCTGTTTTTATTAACTGCAGCTAAAACAAGGTATTGACGATAACATGGGCACTTTCAATGGCTTCTCGAGGCCAAATACCCCATAATAAACAAACAAATTAAACATCCTCTGACATTAGTTGCTACAGCCATCTAAGAGGAGTTTGCGTATTACGGAATGCAAAAGAGTCAACGTATAAGAGCTTCACTCGCTCTGTTCAATTAATTGTGGTACAACAAAATATAAAATAGGTTTTTGTGACTTTTGAAAGGATAATGCAGCGTTTTGAAAAGCATTTTTTTTTTCAAAATATGAAAATTTTATCAAGACAAAGACACCGGTAATTATTGCATAAGCTGAAACAAGATCTGGGTCGAATCCTTGATCTATAATGCTGGTTGCTGGCCAGGGCAAGATTCAAGATTTTTATGTAAAAAAATATACAAAATTCCGACACTTTGGTGCTGTCAAATGCTGCACTGAATCCATTGTATACAACTTTTAACCGAACCAAACTGAAAGGACACCTTACTAAAAACCGTAGCATATTTTTGTTACTTCAATTATTAAAATATCACAAATTAAGTGTTGGAAATTTGAAATTTGTACAGTCACTGTGAGCGGTCCACTCACCTAGATGTGAGTAAACTAATACATATTTCATACAGGAGGTTTTGTCTACTCAATTGAACTAAAAACCAATGATACAACTCTCAGGCAATGATCACACCTAACTTCTACCGTACTAACAAGACCGGTAAAACCAAAGTCGTAGCGTAGTAGTTCTAAGTTTATTACTTAAGTTCAGTGAACAGCTTTGGGTAGGCGAAATCTTACACTGTGAAAATGGGATCAGAGACAAGGGTTAAGAATGTTAAGATGAAAACAAATGATTAGCATATGAGTAGAATTGTTTGGGAACATTCCATACCTTTGTATTTCCTAAGCAGAGGTGCGAAGAGCCTCGCAACAGTGATGGCTCCCAAGAGATTCACCTCTAACTGTAAGTCGACTATTTGCTCCGTCTGCCACTCCATCTCTCCAAACACCATCACACCTGCGTTGTTGATAATGCTGTGGAACTCTAGAAAAAATTAATAAATTAACTTTTTAAAAAGGAATATAGAATAGGAATTACCTATGGTAATAGCTTATTCCCTTTAAGAGAAATTCGCTAAAACCAAAATGTGTTGTAAAAAACGTGAGTTTCCTTATTGCTTTTACAATCAAAATGAAGTATACCGAGCCCTGGCTTGGTCCCCTGGTACTATTAATTGAAAACATCAAAAACTCTAAGGAGTAATCAATCAAAATCAGAAAAATCTCATACAAAATTATATGAAATGTTGTATAAGTAACTGATAATACAACAATTAATTAATAATACAAACTGATAATAGTTGATAATACTACAAAGCTAGTACCTATTTAGTTTAGACTTACTGAGATTGTTATTGTTGTCCAACAAAGATGAGACTCTGTCCACCAACCGAGAGATATCCTGAGAATGTCTCACATCTACCATGACCACCTCCAGCCTGCCACTGATCTGCGATTGACATGATCAACACTTTGAACATTGGTTAAAAAATATTTTGTCACTATTTAGCGACAACAATATATTTCATAGAGTAAATATCATCAGTCTAAAATAAAAGTGTTGTACATCAATGAGTTTCAAAGCTTTGACTATTGATAAAAGTAGACATTCCACAAAAATCATGAAGAAACCTGACACAATCTATCTGGAAATCCAGTCTAAGATGAAGACATCAAGTGTGCCAAAGGCATGGATTAGGTTAATAATATTCAGCTGATAAAATTTGATTTATTTTTGTTTTCAACTTATAATTTTGTTACTTTGTAAAAATAAAACTGTGTGTATCAATAACTCTCAACTTATTTCAGTTTTGTCAAACTTAAACTAACTAACTTGAACTTTACTAACGTACTATTTGAATATGACGACTCGACTGCGGAAGAAGACCGCCAATCTCAAGCTACGCGTAAAGTCTACCCTTGCTGAAGCGCCCTAAATCAAGCTAATCATGACAATAATTCAAATGGTCTTTCATCTGAGCGAGTGTTGGAAAATCCACGAAGTTTAGTACAACTGCCTAAACTAATCCTACCCATGTTTGACGGTAATATTCTTATATGGCAAGAGTTTTGGGACTCGTACAACTCTGCTATTCAGGGTCAGCAATATTTAAATAAAGTAGATAAGTTCAATTATCTTAAGGGTAGAAACACACATACAGCGACTGGGAGCGGAGCAGGGTGGGGCAGAGCGGCGCGATTTAGAGCAACAAAATCAAACCTAAACAATCAAGTAGGATCGCGCACACAAGCCGCTGTGGCGAGCGTAGCGGTTAACTTTGGAACAATCTCGTTTGTTTTTCTAGATTTTGGGAGCGGAGCGGGCAACGATCTTGTGGACATTTTTACTTCCACTTTCGCCAGTAGTCCGCTCTGTGCATTCTACCGGAAACGGAGCGTTTTGGGACCTTCTCGAACCTTCTCTTGTTGAAAGAAGGTATTCAAAGGTCGGGGTGGACATCTATTGCATGAATCAAAACTGGAAACAAATGGTGATATTAACCATGTACCTCCCTTCCACCATTCACTCCATGCAACCACTCCGATTGGTTTGAAGCACGCAAAATTCATGTTTTTAGCCAAGTGTTTTTGCTGTGCTGCAAATTGCGTGCGAACTTACTATGTGATATCTTGGAAATGATCGAGCTCCTGTTCGTGTCGCTCTCTCTAGTTTTCAACTTATAATTGTTACTATGGAAAAATAAAACTGTGTGTATAAATAACTCTCAACTTATTTCAGTTCTATCCAATTTTCAAACTTAAACTAACTAACTTATACTTTACTAACATACTAACATACTAACATACTATTTAACATCAAGTTTAGTTTCTTTGGAAAAAGCAGAGTGGGACAAGATCCCCATGTCAACAAGACCGAAGAAGAAAATATCGACGATTTTGGCATTACAGTATTGTGAATAAAGATTACGTCGTTTCCAAGACCGTGAGAAACAATAATAATGTCTACAAGACCAAAGAAGATATCTAAGATTTTTGCACTAGGAAAAAGGTGACGTTTTTTCCGTCACCGCAGCTAGGAGACGATGATGACGTCTTCAAGAGCGAAGAAGATATTCATGATTTTGCCTTAACGGCAGAAAAAAAAAAGACTGGAAGACGATGACAATGTCTACAAGACCGTAGAAGATATCCAAGATTTTTGCACTAGGCCTATTGTGGAAAAAGGTGATGTTGTTTCCTTGACTGTGGGAGACGATGATGATGTCTTCAAGACCTCAGATGATGTCAAAGATGTTGCTGCGATAACGTAAAACAATGACGAGTTTCCATGACCGCGGGAGACGATGATATCATGTCTAAATGAACGCAGGATATATACAAGATTTAGCTGCGATAACAGAAAACGATGACGGTGTTTCCATGACGATAAAAAACTATTGTTATCCCGTTCTGTAACAATGTGCGTACATTATGTAGATACACAAAATAGTTATAATAAAAATCTAAAGAGAGGTAATGGAATCTCAAAACAAATATGCAGGGCCATATTTCCCTTATGGTGGTTGCCGGGGGCCTCAGCCTGGGAGGGGGCCACACATAAGGCCTCAAAGGATTTTTTTTTACTCTTGAAAAGTAATTTCACCGATAATCTGTAAGGAGATACGATTTATTACTGTTGTGACTTTGAATTAGAGTTCATAATAAGCACGCATTTGAATAAACTCTTTTATTGAAAGTAATATTTACAACTGCAAATTGAAAAGGTAAACATTGTTTTAAATCTAATGACAACAGCTGATAATATACAGTATAAAGAATACTACAATCTCCCCCACTTATTTTGAACTCATTTTGTAACATAGTCTTTAAGGTAATCTGGAGCTTTATGAGTGCGGGTTGAACATCGTATTCGTGGTCGTGGTGATGTTGGTTGTAAGTTCTCTTCACCTGGTAATCTGACTAATTCTGGTACTTGCATAGGAACTTGCTGTTGCGGAAGTATGGGTACTTGCATTGGAACTTGTGGAATTTGATTAGGTACTTCTTCACATTCGTTGAAACGAACCTTCTTTAGGCCTACTTGAGTTTTCCGGAGTTGGTCTAGATGACGTTTCAGTGTTCTTCCAGAATCTAACCTTACAATATAGTGAAGAGTCCCTAGTTTCTGTATAATCTCACCAAATGTCCATATATATTTATTATTTTGTGAATACTCCCTAATGAGAACTCTCTCCCCCACATTGAATGTTCGAACTCTTATTATTGAAGGAGGATTCTTTGCCGGATGGTAAGGTTGAAGAGCATCCAGCTTGATGCGAATCCTACGATGAAGATATCGTTCTGCAGGTGATTGTCCATTTGAGAGAGGAGTGGCACGATATTGTTGAAGAATCTCTTGAACCTTTGTATGTATTTGACGATGGTCATCTTCCAATGCTTTTAATCTTTGCTTCAAAGTCTGGATAGTTCTTTCAGCAAGACCATTTGTAGCTGCATGTCCAGGTGCAATCAGTTTCTGGAAAATTCCATTGGATGAACAGTATTTCTTGAATTCTGCGCTGGTGAAAATTGTGGCATTGTCTGATACCATCACTTGAGGATAGCCATTAGATGAGAAAATGTTGTCGAGAAGAATGATAGTATTAGAAGTTGTAGGAGCATTTCTCAATACTTTAACTTCTACCCACTTTGACTTGGCACACACACAAACAAGAAAGTAGTGGTTTTGAAAAGGCCCCGCGTAATCTATATGAATACGCTCCCAGTTTTCTTCTGGCTCTACCCATGGATGAAGGGGTGCTTTGGGAGGATTGAATTTTATGTGGGCGCAAATTTCACACGATTGGACTAATTTCTCTATGTCCTTGTCAATCCCTTGCCAATAAACGTATCTTCGGGCTAATTGCTTCATCTTTGTAATACCAATGTGAGTAGCATGTAGTTGCTGTAAGACTTGAGGTTGAAGGCTGTTAGGAATGACAGCACGAGTTTCCTTGAAAAGTACTCCATTGTCCAATGTGTATGGTAGGTCAGTAGAAGAAGACAAAAGTTTCCTTTTAATTTCTCTAAGATTTTGGTCAGCTTCTGTTTCCCGGGCTAGAATAGTTGCATTTAAATGTTCAGAAGATATTTCAAAAATTGTTTCTGAATGTAGCAAGGTAACTTCATTGTTTAGGAAAATGTCTAAGGTTTCAGAATGTTGAGTGACTGGAGCTCTGGATAAACAATCAACATTAGCATTTGCTTCCCCTTTCTTGAAACGTATTGAATAGTTAAACCCTGATAGAAAAGATGCATAACGGAGTATTCGGCTGGAAGTCATGGGTGGTAAGGATTTGCTTTCATGGAAAATTCTTGAAAGAGGGGCATTATCTGTAATTAAGGTGAAGTGAAGTCCATACAGATAATTGTAAAAATGACTGACTCCAAACACGATCGCAAGAGCTTCTCGATCGAGCTGACTGTAATTTCGCTCTGATGGAGTTAAGGATCTGGATGCGTAAGCGATCGGTTTCTCTTCATCATCAATTATGTGACTCATTACAGCTGCAATTCCGGTAGGACTGGCATCACATGTTAGAACGATTGGACGATGGGGGTCATATGGTACTAGAACTCTTTTAGAAGTTATTTCCTCCTTGAGACAATCAAATGCAGATTGACAATCTATTGACCAATGAAATCTTCTATTTTTCTGTAGAAGCTGTCGAAGAGGTGTTGTTTTTGTAGATAGGTCTGGGATGAACCGAGCGTAGTAGGTAACCATTCCAAGAAATTTCCGGACCTCATCAATATTCCTTGGTTGAGGCATATTACAAACAGCTCTAATCTTTTCTGGACTTTTTGAAATTTGATTGTACTTAATCACATGACCAAGATAGTCAATCTGTTCGCAAAAGAATTTGCATTTGTCTTTGTTTAGATGCAAGTCGTTCGCATGTAGACGGAATAGACACAACCGTAAATTATTGTAGCATTCATCTTTTGTTGTACCATGCACGATTATGTCGTCAAAATAAACTTCAGTCTTTGGTAACCCGTTTAGAATTTGGCTTAGAATGCGATTGAATTCGGCAGGCGCGGTCTTGATTCCGAAACTAAGTCTGTGCATCAAGTATGTACCGCGGTGTGTAGTAATAGTTTGAATTTTGCTGCTTGGGGCATCAACTGGAATGTGCAAATAAGCCTTGTAAATATCAAGCTTGCAAAAATATTTAGAGTCTCGCAAACAGTGTAAAACATCTGGAATGTGTTTGATCGGGAAATTAGATGAAACAATACGATCATTTACGCCTGTTTTGTAATCAACACATAACCTCACTGTGCCATTTTCTTTAGGAATAACAACTAAAGGCGAACCCCAATCGCTAGCATCGACTTTAGATATTATGCCGGATGATTCAAGACTGTTGAGTTCTTCCTCAACCTGAGATCTAAGGGCAAACGGAACATTACGTTCTTTGGTATACACAGGTTTAGCGTTTTCACGTAATTGAAGTGTAACTTTGTGGTTGGGCAAACATCCAATTCTTTGGTCGAAAACTGTGGAAAATTCAGAAAATATGTCATCAATTGAATGGAATGTTTCGGAGACATTGAAAAAGTTTGGTTGATTTGAACCATCATCTATTTCTTGTAGACTTATATGTAAGTGTCGAATCCAAACTCTTCCTAGGACTGCTGGACAATTATCAGGAACTATATACATATCTTCAATTGATTTATGGTTTTTGTAAGTAACCTCAACTGTAACTTTGCCCAATGGTTTAAATACATTATTTGTATAAGCACGGAAATACACATTAGTTGGGTCAAGTTTGACGTTGAGATTTAACTCATTGAAAGCTTTTTCTGGTATTAATGTAAATCCTGCTCCGGAATCTATCTCAAAACGCATTGGTTTGTTATCAATTGAAACTGTAGCAAAATACTTATGTGAATCGGGTAAATTTGATCGTTCGTTCTGGTCAAATATGTCTATGATATTAGGTTTGGTAACTGGATGAACTTCAGTGATTTGATTTAAGCCTAGCGGAATGTCATCAGAGGTTGAAGAAATGTACTTTGTTGAATTGAACTTAGATTGATTGGTAGAAGACTTATTTTTCATTTGGGTTGAAATGCAAACTTTGGCTACATGGCCTTGTTTTGAACAGGAAGTGCAATGAAGTGATGACTTGCTAGTGCGACACTCAGTTGCGCGGTGATTATTTCTACCGCATCGAAAGCAAAGATCTCCAAAACCTAGGCGATTGAAATCTACTTTTGATTGAGAACGATAAGTATGACCAGAATTTGGATTCTTACGGTAGTTTGAACGACTTCTCTGATGTTTTGTACCTACATTTGAAAGTTTATTGATATCTACATCAGTTGGAATTGAATGCTGATGTTTGTTCAAAGCCTGGGTCTCTAATCGGGAAGCTTCCAAAGCAGTAGCTTTGGTTACAATGTCTTTGAATGAAGTAGTGTCTGATTGTAATAACTGTTCTCGAATCCAGTCATCTTTTAAGCCTCTTATGAATTGAGCTCTTAAAAATGTATCTGAGACTGAAACTTGTTTTGAACATTCACACTGGACTGTAAATTCACACTCAGACAGGTCTTTTTGTAGTGAAGCTATGTATTCAGGAATTGATTGATTTGCTTTTTGATAAGTGTTTAAAAAGTAATGTTGTGAAACTACAACGTTTCTGTGTGGTGAAAGCATGTCACGTAGTGATTTGACCAAAGTAGCAAAATCTAGGTCTTTGATAGGTTTTTCAGGTCCAATTAATGATGAAAGATTATTGTAGTGAACAGAGCCAATTGAAGCGCAAAGAAGTTGTGCTTTTTTCCTTTCATCTGAGATGTTTTTGACAGCAAGATAATTTTCAAAGCGTTCCAAATAGTTTTTAAATTTTTCCTTTTTCTGATCAAAATTTTTAAATGGTTGAATACTTACTAACGTATTACTCTGCTGTACTGGAGGTTGAAGTTGAAGTTTTTCGGTAATCTTCGTTGCAAGTGCAGCTGCAAGTGTGACTTGGCTCTCAGTGAATGCTTTCAGTAGTGCTGTAAATTGTTCTGCATCCATAATGTACAAAATCGAAATTTAGAAAAGGTTTTAAATCCAAATAATGAGTAGAAATTTTGAAAAACTTTTTCTCGTCGCCAATTGTTGTGACTTTGAATTAGAGTTCATAATAAGCACGCATTTGAATAAACTCTTTTATTGAAAGTAATATTTACAACTGCAAATTGAAAAGGTAAACATTGTTTTAAATCTAATGACAACAGCTGATAATATACAGTATAAAGAATACTACAATTACCCTAGCTTTTATTATAGCAATCGCTAAAAGCATCAACTACCGAGATTTAATATATTATGATTTGCTTCAATCGCAGCAGACTAAGATGAAGTCCCCGTGTCACAAAAGATGTTCACTATTTTGTCGTGAATGTAGGAGACATGATGTCTCTGCGATCAAAAATGATATTCACTATTTTGCCATGAACGTGGAGACATTCGAAATTCTTTTGATATCGCAGAATATGTCCTCTATTTCACTGCAACCGTAGGGGACGGTCACAATTTTGTCGTGAATGAGGACAATTTTATTCATTTTTAATTTTGTTTCTTGTTTAATTTTGCCACAATTGCAGTAGGTAGTATTTTAAACCGATTATAGTGAGACAATTTATAGATTTTTAAATCCATACTTTTTCATAGCAACCCGATTTTGTCCCAATCTAAATTTAGTCCAAGACCCAAAAGTAAATTTACGCTACACCACACTGTTTTGACGAAATTTCCACGCAAGGATTTAGTCCAGAAAACAGCTGTTTGCCGCCAGTTTATTCAAATGGAGTTTCGAATTGCATACTACTGTTCTGCAATGAGTTTCACCGGACACTAATCAGCTGATTATACTGTATTTGCGTGGCAATGAGTGGTTATAAACAAAAACATAACTAGTGATTTTTAGTCCTTTAGTTGGTGGAAATATATAATGATTTGTACGGATTAAGTAGTATGGCGTAAACTATCGTACGTAACTCGTCCAAAATGTGTGTACCGGACTCGTATGGTAATCCCGTGCGAGACGACCACACTCGTCCGGTAAACACTTATTTTCAGGACTAGTAACGTAATATACTATTTTAACCTGACCCAAAGTAATAAGGTCTGGCCAGCCGATCCCCTCATGTTAATATCTTAAATTTTAAAAAATATATATATTTACTAGCTGTACCCGCGGGCTTTGCCCCGTTTAACTTTATAAGTGAGCTCGTTCGCATAGCTCAATCACGTCCTGGTTGAAGTTCGTTCGCTACGCTCACTCACTTTTAGGTTGGAGCTCGTTCGCTGCGCTCACTTGCCTTCAGGTTAGCTCGTTCCCTACGCTCACTCACCTTTTGGTTGCAAATTAGCTGTTGTCATAAATGTAAAAGAAATAATAGTGCTGCACCCTGTTGGTAATCCTTGTAACTTTAATGCTATTGAACATCATAGAACAGAACCAACTTGTTTAATTGAAACAGCTGTTAAGATTCATTTCCATTTAAATATGAGTACTCATAAGGTTAACATGGGAAACTCCAGAGCCACTGGGGCGGAGCCGGAGAGTCCGATCAGAATAAAAACAGCTTAGTTTTCCTATTTAATGCATAAAGAATCAGTGTACACAATTTCAGCCTCCTAGGTAAATGGGAAGTAAGAAAATTAGTGATGAGTGAGTGAGTCAGTGAGGGCTTTGCCTGTATATATATAGATTAGCTACTGTACCCAAGTGAGTGAAGATTAAAAATAAATTCTCGTAGACTAAAAACCCTTTAGTATCCGATTTGTACCATTTCAGAATCATACCTTCCCATAGTTGGTTACTATGACTAGTCTCTTAACCTCCTTCCTAGGTCTAATTTCCAATCGGATAGTTGAAAACAAAACGTCGAGTTCATCAAGTTGAAGCAATCCCGCGTCTATTTCTAAACCCCCTAAGCTTCATCCACCAAAGAGAGCTGCTGGGGTCTCATTGATTGAAAATCTGGCCTTCAAATGTGAGTAAATGATACATTAGGATTAGATCTATACGACACCAGCACATAAATGTGCAATGTACAAACTTAACAAGAAGATGAAAGATGCGAGTTGAATGAGATGTTAGCATTGTTATGTTACTGACCAAGATCAGCTGGTTCTATAACCAGGATCAATATTCATTAAAAGCCCAAAGATCAAGGACAGCTGGTCTCGGTTTTTAAAGCTTCTTAAATTTGTCAGCATTAGGCTTGAAATGTTCTAATAACCAGGCAAGCACTGAATCCACTCAGCTACTCAGCAATGAACATGTGGGATGAATGAAATCTCTTGTACTCTCATTGTGACAGCCGTCTCAGTAAAACAAAACTATCTTCAATCACCTGAGCGATGCGCAGAAGGTCCTGAGCCCCGCTGCTGTTCAAATCGAGCACCGCAGCCACCACAGTGAACCCCCGACAATGACAATGCAGTGCAGTGGAGTAGCCGATGCCAGAGTCACACCCAGTAATAGCTACCACAAGTCGGTCTGCGGACAGTCTGCGTTTCCTGCGTAGCCAGACTCCTGTAGACACGGCTAACACAGCTGCAGCACAAGCTATCAGCCTTGGTTGAATCATTGTTAATCTGTGAATATTATTAACGACTGAAAATTATTTGTAGAAACAATTTATGGTATGTGACTTAAAATTAAAATATGATTCCAGCAGGAAAAAAACATTCAATACAGATCTTTTGGTACTTGGACCCAATTTTAACCAAAATTATTTAGATTGTAAAATTGTAGACTTCTGGGGATGACCACATCAGTAACAGTGGATGAACTAGTTGAAATACTGGCTGACGCTTTAGGATGCATTGCAACAATCCATTTTTTTAGGCAAGCTAAAATTATAGCTGGAGGATTGATGCAATGGATCAAAAACATTGGCAATTGGCCAACATGGTAATCATCTCCTGAACACCAAGATTCTACTTTGAAGTATGTCTACTGACTGTGAAAGCCTTTTTTCTAGCGCAGTTATTTTGACTGGGTCCTGCGTTTTTTATGGTTTTAGCAAATTTCCCTATAGGAAAGTAGCTATTACCACCGTAGGTGGCACGGTAAGACCTAGACCCGGGACCGATTTTCTTTTTCATTTTGATGTCCCCAGAGGCCAAAAACACCATTTGTTCAAATTTTTATATATGTATATATATATATATATATATGTCCGTGAACGCGATAACTTGAGTAATTTTTGTCCGATTTTGATGAAATTTGGTTTAAAGGTGTAAAGCGGGATAAACTTGAATGAGTTCGCGAACCAGCATGATCGCACCATGGGAACGGGGCTTTACGGGGGGTTTTATGGGGTAAAAATTGGTTTTTCTCACTTTTGACCCTCAAAACACAAAATTTCCCAATTTCTCTTTAGACCTTTTTAAAGAGCTTAAAAAAACAAATAATTTAGTATATAAAAGTATTTTCGTTCGGTTATTAGTAACGGAGAAAATTTAAAAAATTTTAAATTTAAAATTCCCATGTTATTCTTATGGATAGTATTGTCAAATGTTGTAGTTTGCTTGTTTATGGATATATTTTGATCAAACTTGGCAAATTTATTTATTTTGTAATAAGCTATCAATATATTACTCAAAAACACACTTTATTAGTTTCCTTGTAGCAGCAAACCTAGGTACTCGTTAAACCTAATGTTATTAAAATATATTTATCTGAAAATCAATTCAGACAAATGGAAATTCGCTTAGTCGGCAGGTTTGCTGCAGCTGGGGTATTTATTATTATTATCAGAGTAGAATTAGTGGAAGTTATAAATATCAGTGGTCAAAATTGAATACATGATCAATGTTACAAATCATAAAATATGCCCGTTTCAGATGAACATAATATGTTGAATGGTTGAATGTTGAGCAGGCGTGGCAATTGACCATCAAAAGTATGGGGCTCCCCAAAATTGTTGTCACTGATGAAGAGAGTAAAGAATTACGACAGAGACTTTGCTGTTACTTTCTAAAGCAGTGGTTGAGCCAGAATTATTGACAGATGTAATGTTTATTAAATTTATGTTAAATAGCCGCTTCGAAAAAAAAAATTGTTTTCATTTTGAACTAGAATAGTAGTTTCTAATCAATATCATAGTGAAATATAATTGGTAAGCCAGTTGTTTCTTTAATTATATTTATTCTAGAAATTTTGCACTTCAAAGCATCTAATGAAAAATATACCAACATTCCAACCATTTGGTGACATAAGTCATATAAGCTATCTTGTCAAACATAAAATGTTAATTGTGGGCTTTACTTAATTCAACAAGCATATAATGATAAGAATTCGATTTAGCTTTCTACCAACAATAAGATGAAAACCAAACTAGGATAAATACCACAAAATCCAACAGAACAAGTCACAACACTTCACATAACCTTCTTTGTTCTTCAGATTTCAATTTCAAAGATTTCAAATCAGGAAAGAATCATGTTTAAATTTGAATTCATACACCTTTCAGAGCCCATTATAATCATATAGACAGACAGAAACAACCGGCACTTGCACAACTGTACTCAAACGACGACACAAGCAAGAAACAGCTGGAGCTGGATCAAATCAGCTGAGAGCAATGACCGGATGCTTGTCCTGCTCTGATTGGTCAACTGCTCCAACCGGTTGTATGGCTAGAGGCGGGAAATTACACTATTCAAATCTTTGTGGCATTTGAAACAGATCCAAACTTCAATTACTGCCCCTGTATTAAAAAAAAATTAAAAGGAGGCATTTAAACTCCATCCCCTAAATTTACACTGTTATTTTTTGTCACCAAGAGAATTTTGGTCCAGGTTTGTTTTACCATCTTTCATTAAATTAAAGAGCACAGAAAGCTAGAAGCTGGATAAGTAAGTGCTGGCCAACAGTGAGGTCGCCACAAGACAAGCATTAAAAAAATTCTGTCCTTGATCATTCAGGTTTAGTAAAATATCCTAAATAAAGAAACAGCTGCTCTTAGAAATAAAGCTAGCAGATCATTTAACATCACTATATATACAGGGTTAGGCAAAAGTCCTGGAAAAGTAGCAGCCTTCATTACACGGTGTGGAAGACCCTTAATCGAATTAGGGTCGAGGTACCAAAATGCAAGACAAACATGCAGAAATGGGGTCTCTTACCAGACGAAGAAAACATCTTGTGCGCGTGTGGTGCTTTTCAGGATCTTGGCCATCTGCTGATCTGCAAATGCCTAGGCCAGTCTTGCACATTAGATGATCTTTTTCATGCGAATGACAAAGCCATATCGGTAGCTAATTTTTGGAAATGCAAAGTCTGATTTCCGGACACGGAAAGTAAGTAAGCATCTAGCATTCATATTGAGCTTAGCGCATCAAGTGACTTTGTCGGAAAAATAATGATTAATAAGTATTGAAGAAATACTTTGTGTTACTGATGCTTAAATGTACATTATTGAGAAGACAAAAATACCAACACCTATGCCGCTAAAGCCAAAAGAGTACCGTAATGCAATTGGGCAAGTGAAAAGTGCAATACAATTACAGTATAGATTTGCAATATCCCGTTTCCCATCGCTTTAGGAAACCAAATATAGTTTGGGGTTAATTTCTATCGATATGTAGTTAAAAATGTAAACAGAAAACTTTTACATTTTTGTAGATAAGAAATACTGAAGTTGTTTAATAAACTCAACTTTTTCTCTTTTGACATTTGCAGGAAGACATGAACAATGCCAATTCAATATGGTCACTCACTGTCATTACATTTTATATTCTCAGGACTATCCTAAAGACCCTCTAGACCACAAGTGTCATGCTACACACTGACATAAAATTAACAAATAATCGTTTAGGTTTGCTGTGTATTTAACCTATTTGATCAATGATTATTTGACACCACTTATTCTATAGGCAATTTTTAGCTTTTGGCTGTTAAAATCTGTTTTAAGTCCTATTTTAATTACAGAAACACTGAAGATTCTGTTTAAAAAAATCTTAATTTGTATAAGTTCAAATGCAAGCTAAAGAAAGCAAAACAAATTGAGTTTTTCAGAATCTTAAAAAAAAAAGCAGGCAACAATAGTATATTTCATAAAAAGAGTAGAAAGCGAGTCATTACACATTTGAGACCATGTTTGAAGTGCGAGATTTATCAAGAATATGATGTATAGAGCCACTTTCACTCGTTTTTCAAACGTTACTTTTTGCTACACTACAAAGACTTATTATTTTCTTAATTAAAACAGACATTGGATATTTATTTTAATAAACTGTTAGGAACATTACAAAACTCATAGCATTTTCACAAGTTAAAAATTGAAACTGTTGAGAAGATAATAATAAATCTTTGTTTACGTCGGCAAAATCCAAAAAGATAGTTAACATTACTTTTGCAAATTAAACATTCTTTTTCGGTAGTAAGCAATGTAATGATGAATTTTCACAGGTGATTAACATCTAACAAAAACAGGTAATTTCACATTAGTGTAGCGAAAATTTTTTTTCTATTGCTATAGTAGGCCTGATTTAAACAAACAGTATCACATTGAAGGAAGTAGAAAAGTCAATTGGTTTATATAAGACAAGTTTTAGCTTTTAGTTTATGCTATACTAACATTGATGGCCTCAGGTTGTGAACAAAAACAATGTTGTTATCACGGGTATTCTTTATTCAAATGAACAAATAAACGCACAAAGGAATGCATGTTTTTTAATACAGTAAAAAAGTAGAAGGAACAGACTGATAAATAATACACATATAGGAATGCATTCGGTTGTGTTTTTAATACAAAAGTTAGAAAAAGAAAGACTGGGGAAAGAAGGGGGGAAAGAAGAAAAGAAGAAGGGGTGATGTGAAAAGGCTTAGTTCTCGTCGACCTCAGCCTCCTGTTCTTCGTCAAATTCGGCGTCTTCGTCAGCAGTGGCTTCCTGGTACTGTTGGTATTCTGAGACAAGATCGTTCATGTTAGACTCAGCCTCAGTGAATTCCATCTCGTCCATGCCCTCTCCTGTGTACCAATGCAAGAAAGCCTTCCTCCTGAACATAGCGGTGAACTGCTCAGAGATTCTCTTGAAGAGCTCCTGGATGGCGGTGGAGTTACCGATGAAGGTAGCGGACATCTTGAGACCTCTGGGAGGAATGTCACACACGGCTGTCTTCACATTGTTGGGGATCCATTCAACGAAGTACGAGGAGTTCTTGTTCTGGATGTTGAGCATCTGTTCGTCGACCTCCTTCATCGACATCCTTCCTCTGAAGATAGCGGCGACTGTGAGGTATCGGCCGTGTCGTGGGTCGCAGGCAGCCATCATGTTCTTAGCGTCGAACATCTGTTGGGTCAGTTCGGGCACTGTGAGTGCTCTGTACTGTTGGCTACCACGCGATGTCAGAGGGGCGAAACCGGGCATGAAGAAGTGGAGGCGGGGGAAGGGCACCATGTTGACAGCCAGCTTACGCAGGTCCGCGTTGAGCTGACCAGGGAACCTGAGGCATGTGGTTACACCGGACATGGTCAGTGACACGAGATGGTTCAAGTCTCCGTAGGTGGGGGTGGACAGTTTGAGTGTGCGGAAACAGATGTCATACAGAGCTTCATTGTCAATGCAGTATGTTTCGTCTGTGTTTTCTACGAGCTGGTGGACTGAGAGGGTGGCGTTGTAAGGTTCTACTACAGTGTCGGAGACCTTGGGTGAGGGGACAACGGAGTATGTGTTCATGATTCTGTCGGGGTATTCTTCTCTGATTTTGGAGATAAGTAGTGTTCCCATACCAGATCCGGTACCACCTCCCAAGGAATGTGTCAGCTGGAATCCCTGTAAACAGAATAGTAGGATTAAAATACATTCATGAGTAAAAAAAAAAATCCACTACTGTAAGCTGTATGAGTACAGTATAGCACTGAGTTTAATAACAAAATGAGTAGAATAAAATAAACAGGCTGAATACCACCGACAAGATTGCATACATTCATGAAGTAATTAAAAACAGATTTATTGTAGATGTCATTACGTTCATGAAAACTTTAGTAAATAATAAACCCACCCTTTTCCATGGTATTCAAAAATCTATCCAACAACCAGCAAATTGTTCAAAGACAGTTATAAAATATCAAGAGTAGAATTTATACATACAAGCATATTAGACAAGTATAATTAACATTAACAAAAATGTTACAAACCTGTAAGCAGTCACAGCTCTCTGCCTCCTTCCTGACCACATCAAGCACAGAGTCGACCAGCTCAGCACCTTCCGTGTAGTGTCCCTTAGCCCAGTTGTTACCAGCACCGCTCTGTCCAAACACAAAATTGTCTGGCCTGAAGATCTGGCCAAAAGGTCCTGACCTGTAAACATCATCCTCAGTTAGGAAGAGAAATATTGCAGCCAGGATCATTTTGATGTATATTAATTGAGATACCTATTACTATTATGATGATCTCAATATTTCTGAAAGGTAGTAACAATTCTGTTCTTGTAGAAGGTTATATAAAGGATTACTTAGTAAAACTGTTTCTTAAATTTAAAAACATACAACTTTTTTTCAAATTTAACTTTTGAGATGACCGTAAAACTGTCTTTAACTCTCAAACTGTTATCTAGTCATTTTCTCAACTGCATTATTCCCTTACAGGTTTACTACACAACAGGCTACTTATTACCTTTCATTCGCTTGTCCGCATAGTCCCCAAAGAACTGAGCTTAGTACTTAAGGTAAGATATGTGAGCTAAGTTAGTACAGAATTATAGTGAACTGGAATAATAGAATTTTAGTGGCGGCACCGGAAATGAACTCAATGCATCACAGTCTTTGTTAAGCATTTCTGACCACAGTACTTCCAATGACAAAGACTAAACAAAATGACAGTTTTGTGATTTGACGCAGCTCAAAATACAAATGTAGAAAGTGTGACTGACCTAACACTGTCCATGGTGCCTGGCTCCAAGTCCACAAGGATGGCGCGAGGGACGTATTTGCCGCCGGAAGCCTCATTGTAATATACGTTGATCCTCTCTAGTTGAAGGTCTGAGTCACCGTGGTAGGCTCCGGTGGGGTCGATACCATGCTCGTCTGAGATGATTTCCCAGAACTGAAACACAATTTCAACATCAAGATTTGTCATCTAGTTAGATACAGTAACTTCAAACATCATCATTGAGAAGGCCCTCCCAAAAATAATTATCTACATTGATTATAACTGTGAGAATGAATCATTTTGTTATAGTCCTCACCACCCTAAGTTGAGGCAGCCAAAGGCCGCACTAGATATACACCGTGCGGCCTTTGGCTGCCTCAACTTAGGGTGGCGAGGACTATATGCCGTTTGGTTCTTTCCCAACAACTTCTAATGGTGTAAAGATAGCTTGATATTCATGTATGATGCATGATATCGGTATAAACCAAAATAATTACTTAGGGTCTAAGCTTTGGACAGTATCAGCATTGACTATATAACACTACTAGTGTTATATAGTCAATGGTATCAGGCATTTTCTCTTGACCTTAATGTTGCGCAGTTACGATATAATCAATGTGAAGTGACATACTTATTATTAACTTGATGATGATGAATTGGGACGCAGCGGGAGATTTCATGGTTACAAAATTTTCTTTTAACACACACCCATGCATACATGACAGCTACAGAGCTGCAACTTGCGTCATTCTGTTCACAAATGAAGCCAGGAAGTGGTGAGGAGCCTCGCTGCGGCGTAAAAGGCAAACTACAGATTAATACGCAAAAAAACCGGTCCTTACTTAAAAAAACCGCCCTGATATTTTCTTAATTTCAGGTGAATACCACAAATTCTGACCCATCAAAGAAATTGTTAGTAAGAATAGATAACTACTTAGTACCTGAATTACCTTAAGTTTATATGTTCATCTATTACTTATTTAATACGCAAGCAGGTTTTTTGTGACAATTACTCCTCCAAAACTGCTGAACCGAATGAAATGTTTTTGGTGTCATTGGAAAGAGCATAACGTGAAGTTGTGCAGGAAACTTTCTTTTTAGGGAAATAATTAGAGAGTGAGGCCCTGGGGCCCTTTAAAGTTTCGTATTTCTCCATAAGATTAACATGGGAAACAAACATCGTTATGAAACTCCAGCTGTTGTCAGAAATTAAAAGTGAGAAGAAGAACATATGTTGATTGCAAACAGTCAATAAGTTTACTAATTTAACAGTTTCCTACTTGCATTTACTGACGTGGTTTAAATGAATTATTTACTATTTTTTCATTTGGTTTGGCGTAAATATTACAATGGAAAAAATCGAGAAAGCCTAGATAATTTGATATACTAAACAGAAAACTGAATTAACACTGTGCCGCATTTCTTAGTAATCAATGAAAGAGCCAATTTGCAAACTATGGAAACATAGGAAAGTCATAGAATACCACCAGGGAGAAGAAATAGAAATAATGTTTTTTTTTTTATTAATAACCGTTATTATGGACAACCTAAAACGGCTATGAGTAAGGCTATTTGTAGAAAACACTAAAAACACAGATCAGCTTTTGACAAATTATAAGATATTTACAAGAAATGTTGATTATATTGATCTGTTATGTGCATCTACAGTATTTCCATAATCTTTGAGTCGAATCTTTTAAAGTCATCAGAAATATGACTGTTATTTGTTTAAAAATACCGCCTGTAATACTTAGCAATTGCTCGAATTCGAGCAACATGTACACTAGTTTACAATTTAATTTTTAAACGCTTAATTTTAATTTCTTTAATACTACTTCTCAGGAATCAATAATGAGCACATTTAGAATAGGTACTGTAAAATAAGTACAATAGCACTACTCTCTTTACGATACCCCACTAAAAATTGCTTAGTAACAAAAAACACTACAGCACCGGTAATCTAAAAGATAACTAGCCTAAAAAGGCTAAGGGGTCCCCAACTCATGACAAGACCTGGGTGGCTAGCAGCAGTCAGCTTGATACTACAGGAACAAAGCTCTCAATGCCCTATTATGCACATTTCCTACCCAACTAAGTAAGATAAAGATGGCAACCCAAGAAATATTCCAACTTCAAGGTCTAATACAAATTTGATTGATTATTTTTCAGTCCATTATGTTACACTTATAATACACAAGAAACCGATCTTTTAAGTTACGTAGCCTAACTATTTTTATTGACTATCTCTTGTTTCTGCTACCTCTACAAATGGCAAAATAAGAAAATTCCAGCAACAAAAACACCCACAATTAAATACTGATTCTAACTTGAGAGCAATTCTGTATGATGGTACATGAATGCCTGGATCATGAACAATACCATAATATATAGTCAATTGGGTAGAAAACTGATAGGCACGAGCCCCGGATTGTTTTTCACATTACTTCAGGCTAGACCTAGGGGTTGCGGCATTATCACTTAGATAAAAAACATTGGTGATTTGGCGGGTTTTGAACCCGGGACCTCACGGACCGAAGTCTCGCACTCTAACCACTACACCAGCTCGCTCCACACTAAGGGGGATTAGTTATAGTTAAGATTGAGGGATTATTACAGTACCGGTACTTTCAAACTTGCTAGGCTTAACTTAATTACCCATCTCAAAATACATTTTTAAATATGTTTCAGAGAAGATAGTAGGAAGGAAGATAGCCTACAGGATTTCTTCAGTTTATGGTCTCCGAACAAGTGTTTGGATAATATTCCTCATTTTTTTGGGTCATAATGAAGCAACACTTTTTTGTTTCCTAAAGCGCTAAAAATCGAGAAAAAGACCTAACCTAATGAAAAAAGATTTTATGTTTTTTTATTATTTGGTCCATTTTACATTTTTTTTCTGGCACTTTTGGGAGAAAACACCACCCTGAAATCGCTGAATATCAGAAAATCCTAAGTAGGTCTAATCAAGTTAAACCTAACTTAAACTAAACTTAAACCTGAATGACCTAAAATTATAATAAGTTACACCCGCCGTAGCAACCCTGCAGACCAAGCAAATTTCTATTTACCAGGTTGGATTTTCACTAAAATACTGCTTAAAATTTTGAATATAATATACCGTAGCCAATTTTCTGATAATTTTTTGTTTGTTTACAATTTGCTAATTTAAGTTAGTTTTGCTACTTCATGGAAGGTCATAAGGTATGTTTTTATTGAAACGTTATAGAAGTTTAGTAAATGGCTAAGTAGGTACCTAGATAAACATAACAACTTTTCCGTTGCAAATAGCAATTGTATGGAAAAAGCACGGGACGGTTAAATATTACAAAAAGAAATAAAGATAGAACTTTAAAATTTGGTAGGTACACAGTTACTGGGCATTAACATAATTTTAACAATGATTCAATGATAGGTACACTACCTCTTCAGGGGGACAGCCCACTAGGAGTGAGAAGAAGATTTTAAATGTAGGCCTAAGCATAGGTTGATATATACGATAAAGTTTAAGGTCTTTACTAGTAGAACACAATGTCACAAATTTTAACTCAACTGACAACTGAGTAAAAAATGGCGGCCGATCAAATATTCCTTGAATCTGCCATTCTTAATCTTTGAACGGCTGCCATTTTATTTTCAGTAGTTCTTTTGAGCTCTAATTTGTAGCATTATATTCTACTAAAACAAAATACGGAACCTTAATTTAAAGTGCCACCTATGCATACGTTTATGATTTTCTTCCAACTTCAACTGGACGCCCCCTGAGGAGAAGGCGTATAATAGCAAGATACAAATTCAATGCATCTTTGATTAGCTGTCATTTCTTACTCGGTTGTCTGTTAGAGTTCAGGTTAGTGGCATTTTATTTTAACCAACAAAGGCCTTTAATTTGATGTGCATACCAAACTAGTTTACATTTAAGATTTCCTTCTGACTCCTAGCGGGCCAAACTCCCTGAAGAGGTAGCGCATCTTTGAATAATGTGTTAAAATGATCTTAATGCCCAGTAACTGTGTACCAAGTTTCAAAGCTTAATTACTTTTTGAAATATTTGACCGTCCTACGACATTTTTCCACCCTGTATAATTTTCTTTAAAAGAATAACATGGTATAAGTTTTCTATGTAACCATTAGGCGTAGGCTACAATAACGCTTTTTAATACTGAAGTAGGCCTGCTGGCTTCTTAAGCTCTAACTTACTGGGTACGTTACATTTCTTTAAAAAGAAATTGCAAAATTTGGGGCAATAATGGAAAACCAATTTTTACCTCATAAAACCCGGGTTCCTGTAAGCTCATCTTGGCAGATCATGGTTGGTGCATGATCATTAGGCTCTTACTAGAGGGAGCACATAAACAGCAGCATTGAGTTACATAAAAAGAACCAGAAAGTTAAAAAAACCTGAATGTTTGATCCTGCTTTATAAATTGTAGGCCTACAATGGAATAAGTTAACTTAAAACAATCATTTAGCCTACCTTCAGATTAGGCCTATTTACAGAATCAAGAATCAAACTGATTAAGTTATGTTTTAACCGATGATGAGTTATGATTTTACCATATTCAAAAATGGAAAAATAACACTTTTACCCTCCAACTGGCAGCGCGACTATATAATAGGCCTAATCGTGGTAGGTGGTTTCTATACTGGCAGCGACTATAAGCCTAATAGTCCATTTTGCAAGGTTTTGGTTACCGATAACTCTAAATAAATGGATAAAAACTATTGTAAAATGGAATAATGTTTATACCATTAGAAATATAAGATTCTAAACTTGCACAAAGGGATCACCATGAGCACTTAAGTGTTTGAACATTTCGAGCAAAGTCAGTCGCACCATGTAGGACACGTCACAAAACTGCCAAACACGGCATGTTTCAAAAAATCATAACAAGGGATATTTTTGGTCTACAAAGCAACAGGTGGTACCACTGCAATAAGGAGGAAATTTCCTATATTATGGTGCAAAAATCATTTCAATAGCCTATATGTAATTACATATGATCTCACAACAAAAACAAATCAATCAACTTTTAGGTACTTTCCTTTTAATGGGGACATTCATTATTATCGATGATTTCTTTTCAATACCGTAGCCTATATCAATAATTTTTGTTTTCCTTTACGATCCATGTTCCATCTATTTTATCTTCAAACGCATTTAAATTACAGACAGACAGACAAACAGACATAGCAAATATGTCTAAGTTATACTTGGTTCAATAACCGAGTTATTGAGTTATAGCTCGTATGAGAGAATAGGATTAAGAACTAATCTTGTTTAGGCAAAAATAATAGTCTATATTGGATTAAGAAATTAAACTATTCTAAACTAACCTAACATAAATAACCAAACTTGTTGTAGGCTAAGTTACCGTTTCAAAATTCCGTTTGATAACAGAAAAGGCATAGGCCCTATAGGGAATGCTGTCAAACTGAATTTTGAAATGTTACAGCAAGTTTGGTTGGTTAGGTTTACCTAGTTTAGAACAGTTTCATTTCAATATTTTTTCTTTTTGTGTTTGTTGATACTGACAAAATATTTATTTATCGCAGTTGTCAGCTGATAAGTTTCAATTTGTAAATACAGTAGACTCTTGATAATTCGAAATTGGTGGGCCAAGCATATAAATTTGAATTATCAAGAGTTTTGAATTATCAAGAGTTCGATTTATCGGGAGAAAAACAAACCATTCGAATTACAGAGAGTTCATTTGTTTAATACATACAAAGGTACAGCACGTTACAATAAAACATCATACCGTATTTTAGTACACTTTTAAACAATCAACGGCTTATTTTCAGTTACTGTAGTTGCAAAGAAATCTGTTAATTAGCGCTATATATTTCGCCAATAGCTGAACTATCCGCTGTCGACAACTACGTTTGTGCTCAAGGAGATGTCGCGCAATCTAGAGATCGGATTGCCAACTTAGAAAAACAAGTCAGCGAATTAACTCAGACTACTGCTCTAACTAAACAAACATCAAAACGTCCAACACTAGCCTACCATGGGAACAGGATGTGCTGTACTGTATAGTTTCCTGTTATAACAGGAAGAGATCACTTCGAATTACAGAGTGTTAACCGACGAAATTTCGAATTACTGCGTGTTACAAATTGACCTGCCCTCTATTTGGACTTAAATTGGACTGAAATACCGAGTGTATCAAAATGCATGGTAAAAATTTGAAATATTGAGAGATTCTCTAGGGACTGAGCCTTCATTTTGAATTATCGAAAGTTTTGAATTATCAAGTGTTTGAATTACCAAGAGTGGACTGTATCAATATATCGAATAAAAAAATAGAATATCGATATATCGAAAAGAAATCATCGATAATTATGAATGTTCTCTAAAACAGGAAGGTACCAATTTTTCCGTATTTGTGAAGTGGCAGAGCGACTATAATAACTTAGTCAGTCACCGTCGTAAAACACAATTTATTCACTGAAATATATAATTATTCATAGGAAAATTTATCTCATTCGAAAGTTTATGAAATTCTGTGCATTCTGGTATTTAATTGTTTTAGGTTGCACCATTGAATGGCTGTTTTATCAGCTGTTACTTTTCGTGAATATTTGTCTGACTAACTATCCTCAATCTCTGTTGACCAACAACTAACAAGAGTTTTAGTGTGATTTTACTTTAGGTAGATATTAGTTTACATTGTGATTATAAGTTATAAATTTGTACTGTAAATGTTTAGTTTGGATAGGCTATTATTTATTGTGCCTTGAATGAAATGTGACATTACTTATAGAAACTTGAGACACTATTTTAAGCCTGTTTATGAGAACTTAACTTAATTGACCGTTTACCAACGAATATCGCGGGTGTGACTGTATCACTTTGAATTATAGTTAAACTTATTAGTTTTAAATTTGTAGCCTACATATTTAGTTTGTAAACTGTAGGCCTATCTTGAGCACAGACTTACCAAATTTGAGGTTTGGGACAATAAATTTAGCCCGTTTCTGGAAACATTTTGCCATAGTGAAAACGATTTGTTCGCCACATAATAAAGGCGCAGCAGCAATAAAACACTATAAAATAGGTATTTATTTATATTTGCCTTTACCAGTACCTATAAATATAGAGGCCTACCGGTACCTATAATATTTATGAAGGGGAATGAATTTACTTTCATTTTAGGCCTATATAGGCTAGTTGGTATTTTTTTTTATGTTTGAAAAATAATTTACATCTTACTATTCAGAAACAGGTACTTTTCTATCCTTACTGATGGGCTGGAAAGTCACCCTTTTCCGTGCCTAAACACGGAAAAGTATCGTTACCGGTTATGTACTTTCGATGCATACTGCACGGAAATAAACAGCCAACTGCAAAGGCCTATTTTATTTTCTGTAGGCCTAATATAAAAATATTATAATTTATGTTATGTCCTAAATAAATTGTGTTAGGTACGGTAGCGTTTAAAATGCACTAATTATTCTGTGTATTATGATTAAAGTATCGCAAGTTACTCGCCCGGTCAGCTTTAACATTCTGGCACAAAAATCCCGAGCAAGGTAATACACCACTTACCTACCGGGCTAGTAGGTAACGTACCTAACGGAGAAGAAGAAGATGGCGGTCGCGAAACATCAGTTCTTGTGTGGAGTGTGCAATTTAACGGTTAAAGACTGTGAAAACGCACTTGAATGTGAAGGATACTGCTCGTCATGGTTCCACATAAAGTGTATCAAATTATCGAAGAAAGAGTACGACGCAATAAACCTCATTGCTGAAAAAATAAGGTGGTTTTGTGTGGCCTGTGATCGGCGAGTAAAATCCACTATTGACAAGGATACGGATTTGGAGAAAGAGGTCAGTGTAGTTAAAACTGATATAAAAATGCTGCTTAACTCACATGAAAATCTTAAATCCAAGCTTGGAGTTTTAATAAATCAAAATATTAGAGCAAATAATATTATTAGACGACTGGGTAGACAATGTGATTCTTTGCCGGAAGTGAGCGTCTGCTACGCAGACGATAGCTCGAACCTTGACATCTCAAACTCTGGTGGAGGGGATATGACAAACAAAAAAAACTCCGTTCCAAACAGACCTACAGGAAGCAAACCCGGAGAAGAGAGTGAGAAAACTGATGCGGCTATCACTGAAGGACTGCATGAAGAAAACTTATCTGCCTTTTTAGAGAAAAATTCTAAACCTGAATCGCCATCGAGAGCAGACGACAACGACACTGAAGCAAATCGAAATCAAAGTCAAGAGCAAAATCAAAATGTTGGTCTTGTGGAAGCGGAATCAAATAATGCCAAGAGTGTTGCGAATGTGATTGATACTCCACCTAAACAAAGAAACATTAAATTAGGTTGTAGTGGGACTAGTACAAGTGTACCGAAAGAAATAAATCATTTGGGAAAAAGCGGTAGCACTTCCAACCTGTATTCCAATGTTCTAAAATCAGCTAACAACACCCGTGTTTCAGTTGGTAGAGTCTCCAAGAGTGACATAAATCGCAATAAAAATAGGGTTGTAGAAGTGATTGGGAAAAATAGTAAATCTTCTTGCTTAAAAACTGCGGGAAAGTACGAATGGCTGTTTGTCTCCCGTCTCCTACCCTCGACAACGACAGATAACGTGCTTAACTTCATGAAAAATAGTGAAATCCAAAATGCTGAATGTGTTGAACTGAAGACAAAGCATCCAACCTACAAGTCTTTCAAAGTGGGAATTGACGAAAGTTCGCTGGATAAAGTCCTAACTCCCGAGTTTTGGCCTGAGGGAATTTATGTGAGGAAATACATAGCAAACAGACACCGGCAGGAGAGACAGCAAGGTAGGCCTACCATTGACTCGAATGCTTTTTTAGAGAGGCAACCCCAAAACACGAGGCAAGGAAGGTGCAATCGGTAAGTGTTTGTAGACCTATACAAGACGTAGATATAATCCTATCTGATAATGAAATTGACTTAAGGTCCAGTACCTCTGATGTAAAGTTGACAATTGGACATTTAAATGTCCAATGCTTGCGAAATAAATTTGACTCTGTGAGTATACTTTGTAGAGATGAGGATATTGACATTTTGAGTGTTTCTGAACACTGGTTAGCAAACAGTGAGGTACAATTTTACAGTAAACTGGAAAACCTGGACTTGGCCACTAGTTTTTGTAGGTCTGTATTTAAAAATGGTGGCTCCGCTTTATACTTAAGGAATGGCCTAGAATATGAAATTATTGACCTAACAAAGTTTTGCATAGAAAAGTCTTGTGAATTAGTAGCAGTGCACCTCACAAAGTCAAATCTGGTTGTAGCCTCACTGTACAGGTCACCTGACAAAATGAACTTCACTGATTTCTGTGATAAGCTAGAAAGCTCGTTGTTGTATCTGTCATCTTTGTGTGTAAATGTCATTATGTGTGGAGATTTTAATGTAAATGTAATAGATTCTTCTTGTGATGAAGACTTCTTTAGGAATCTAATAAGCCAGTGTGGATTTTTTATAACAAACACCCTGCCAACTCGAGGGATGTCGTGTATTGACAATATTTTAACTAATATGGACCAGAGTAATTATGTGACAAGGGTAGTCATACCCATGATTTCTGATCATGACGCCATCCTAATGGATGTAACTCCTCAATCTGTGACTAGTACCCCGCCTCATGCGTGGATGAAAAATTATAAGTGCGACATACGCACTGGCTTGAATGACCCCTTACGGATTCTTCGCTTTAAGACTGCTCTAAATGAAATTGCCTGGGATGACATAATAGCTAGTAGACCACAGGGTGAGAGTTGTTTCGATTCCTTTTTTAGCCACCTTCAGGAAGCCCTGGATACAGTGTTCCCAGTAAAGGAGAAGCGGGCAGCAACCCTGAGTAAGACGGGTAGGCCTAAACCAAAGAAAAGCGTAGGACCTCGCATATCCGATTGGTACACTCCAACTCTTAGTAGACTCAAGGAGTTCATGCTGATGCTACGTGCCAGGGGAGACGAGGCTAGGTATCTGTTAGCTAAGAAGCTGTATAATAAAAGAGTTGAAGAGGCGAAAAGAGCAGGTAATGTCAAATTCATCGAAAATTCCAACAACCAATGTAAAGCTGCCTGGGATGTCATAAACTCAGTCAAGCCGCCCACACCAGGAATGCGCTGTGCTGCAAGTCCCGATGAATTTAACAACTTCTTTATTTCATCAGTCTCAGACATAGTTACCAGTATCCCTGATGCTCCCTCTGACCCTTTGGACATTTTGAAAGATCGGATGCCGGAGTTTCAGCCCGACCTTAGTAAGACCGTATGGACTAAAGTAAATGAAGAAAAGGTCCGGAAGATTATAAGTGGGCTTAAGAGCACCGTGAGCCGCGATTACTATGGGTGGTCTACCAAGCTCCTTAAGGAAGTAGCGGATGTCATCATTGCACCCCTCACCCTAGCTATCAATGACAGCCTGCAGCAGGGTTTTTTTCCGGCACTCATGAAGATCGCACGGACAGTGCCTATATACAAAAAGGGAGACCCCAACATTCTGGCTAGCTATAGGCCTATCTCTTTGGTACCTGTCCTCGGCAAGGTTCTCGAGATAGTAATAAAGGAACAAACCTGCAATTACTTTGAGTCAAACAACCTTTTTAGTGACTCGCAGCACGGTTTTCGGAGGGGCAGGTCTACTACTGGAGCAGTTTCAGTCATTGCTGATGAAATCGCAAACGCTTTTGAAGACAGCGACTCAGTATCTCTTACACTGTGTGATCTGAGTCGAGCGTTCGACTGTGTTCCCCATGGAATCCTTGTTGATAAGCTTTTCGCTTTTGGTGTCAGAGGTAAAGCTCTCTCCATGCTTAGTAGCTACTTAAGTGACAGAAGACAAGTAGTTGACTTAAAGGGTGCAAAATCCGCAGAAAGGGAGGTTCTGCATGGAGTCCCTCAGGGCTCAGTTCTCGGGCCACTTCTCTTCCTGATTGCTATTAACGACTTGGGGTGGCATGGAAATCTTGTGCTGTTTGCTGACGATACTACCTTGTATACCAGAGGGAAAACACCGCTCCTTGCTGAGGAACTGGCGAAAAATTATCTGAAAGATGTGGAGCTGTGGTTCAGGGCAAACAAACTGCAACTAAATGAGACCAAGACAAACTGGTTGACTTGCACTCTGTCACGCACCCCAAACAACATCGGTGGGAGTGTTAAACTATTGGGTTTCTACCTTGACTCAACACTGGACTGGAGCGATCACGTCAAACATGTATGCACTAAGCTGGCTCGTGTCATATTTCTACTGAGGAGATTGAAGAAGTGTGTTACAGATTCCTACCTGGTTATGGTGTACTATGCTATGTTTCATTGTCATATCTCTTATGGCATACATCTCTGGGGACACGCTGCTGGGGCAGCCAGAGTTTTGAAGCTCCAGAAGAAAGCTGTGCGCATTATAACAAGCAGCCATCGCCATGAGCATAGCAAACCCATCTTCAAAAACCTGGGCATCTTGACCATCTATAGCCACTACATATGGGCATGCATGCAGGAAATCAAGAACAATGAACTGGGCCTGGTGGCCAGGGCTGACATTCACAACTACAATACAAGAGGCCGAAATCAACTAGATGTTCCTCGCACTCGCCTCAGTAGAAATAGGGACTCATTCCCTGGAAGCGCCATCCGTTTCTTCAACAAACTCCCAGCTGCCACTAAGACCCTCGCCAGCAGAAAGTTTAAAACCACCACAGGAAATTTTTTCCGTAAAAATCCCTACTTCTCAACAAAGGAATTCCTGGAAGGTAGTTTGAATGAGCTGAAGTAGAACATAGCGACCGCCATGAGTACTAAAATTATGTTTTTTTACATATTTTAAACTTGTGAGTCTTATACATATGTGCGGAAATAAATAAGTAGTTTTTTACGCAGACACAGCCTATTCCCATTATACGATGGGTCAACGGCCAAGAAGATGGTAATAAGGTAATAATAAGGTAATACCTACTAATAACTTAGGGTAACTTACATGTTTGAATAAAATTTTTTTTTTTATATTACTTAAGATTCCATGAACAATTCTTACTTTAAAATTTCTAATGTTAAGTTATTGCCTCTATACAAGAATATGTATAGCCTAATTTTACTACATGTCCTGAGAAAAAATTTATTTAGTTTTTGTTTGAAATTTGTAGCACAAAATCATGCAATTTCTTTTGTTTTCAGGTCATAAACTTTCTAAAACAAAATGGCAACTTGGTTGAAATATTTGTACATTTCCATGTAGGGAAATAACTTGCTTAACATTCCTAACATTTAGTAGCCTAAGTTATTTGAATTTCACAAAGAATTGTTGGTTCATGTTTTACTTTCAAAATTTCAAAAGCCAATTTGTTTTATTTTTTTCTACCTTTTGCCAATACGTAATGTATTTACTGATCTGAATATTTCTTCTGTTGCCATTTTCAAATTTTTCACTTCATTACGAACAATTCAAGTATAGCCTACGGTTCCATAAGTTTGCTCTGTTGGTTTAGTTTACCTAAGTTATATGAATTTTTGAAAATAGGCCTATGACTGTAAAATCGCCAAAAACTTCTTCAGGCCTAACTTGCATCCTACATCCTTTATAGTATATAATATGTAGGCTACTAGATAAGTTATGGTTTAACTAAGAGCCAAACACGTTCATAACTAATTCTTTAAAATTAATTTAACTCAGCCTAAAAACTCAAATAAGTTAGCCTAGCATAGATAACTTAATCAGAAAAAATACATTAGTTGCAATCATCCAACCAAATGAGACGTTTCATTTAAGGTTATCTAGAACTTACAATGTCACTTTGCTAATTGCTTTCGCTTAGGGCTTCTTGTGCATCGTTTGAGAGAAGGCTGTGCATTTTGGTAGCCTAAATAGTATGAAACATGTGTTGTGTTGAGCATTCATAATCATGTGGTTCCTTTGACGCCGATCGGACAAAGAAAAGCCCGGGGAAACTCCCGCCAAAAATTAGGACTGTGGCTACCCTGTCCACGCTAAACTTACAGTGGTGAGTCAATTAAATAACTTATCATTTTATATTAAGTTATAATCTTTGCAAGAAGATTGTCAGTTCTTGCAATAACGCGATTAAACAGGTAAATTTCAGATTGTGAAGTTCTGTTTCGAGGAATTGCGACGATGGCGTTAGATAGAGCGGCGTTTATTGTCTTCAACACGTGAGGCAAGTTAACGCAATCGGCTCACCAACCCGAATAAAACCGGACTTGACATGTTATTAATCGAAATCAGCAGAGGATAAAGAAGGGATTTAGTACTAAATGTTAAGCTCGAAAGGAATTACAGTAGACTAGACAGAATGTAACGATTTGACCGTTACATTTGGAACCCACAAAGATGGCGAAGTGGTCAGGAACACCTGGAGACAAATAGTCTACCTCTGGCCTATTATATTTAGGAAAGGATGAAATCTTCTTACCTTAGCACCGATCTGGTTTCCGCACTGTCCAGCTTGAATGTGTACAATTTCCCTCATTTTGATGTGTAACTAATAAATACGACGAGTAACTATAAACCTCTTCACACAGCGTTCGTGAAACGAGTGAACTGAAATTTCCCAGTCTGTAACGGTTTTACAGGCTGGAGGAGAGACGCCCAAGCTCGCCTCTGATTGGTCGAAACATGGGTGTGCAATGACGTCATGCGCACTGTTGCCAACGTAGGCAGAAACCTACGAAACCTTTCCCATTTCAATCATACGCTCTTTTCCGGTCTACAACTTCGTTTGTTCCGGAGGCCGGTTTTTGTAAAAACCATTAATTAAGCCGGCTCAATTTAATAATTACGATTTTCACATATAAATTCTTTAGGACAAAGTTTGTTGAAATTATTAAAACCTAATACCATTGACTATTGGATACACTAACACATTACACAAGTTGTATAGTCCAATAGGCCTAATGCAGATAATAAAACAAAAGAATATTATTTTAAATGATTTTCTAACATTACTCAACAAGTGCGAATAGTTATTATAACGCATATATTATCATTATGCAAGCAAACAAAATAAAGATTATTCATGTAATTTCTAGAAATATATCAACAATTTTGTAAATCTAATTTCATTGCACTGGAATTCGTAATGAAGATTATAATTATTCCAGGTCTGGTCTGAATTAATTACTATTGCCACAGTACGTTTTCTGTGCTATTGCTTACCAACCTCATATATAATGATGGTTTTTAATTAAAATTCAAAAATATCTTGAGTAAGTTTGTGTACTAAAGCACAGTTGATTATTTCGAATACATATAATAATTTTGTAGTTTTCAGTTTTTTTATAAACCAAGATAAGCCCCACCCCAACCACACATTCATGTTTATCTCATGAAATAAACCAAATGTAATATATATATATCCAAAACAAAACAAGGTTTACTCGTCGCCAGAATCAAAGTATACGGTGAAACACGATACTGTATATTTGGTTCCATGCCTATATTCTGTGATGCTATGCAACTATACCCTAATTGGCTAAGCAAAAAATAATGCTAACGTTTTGTTTGTAAATTGCATCGTAATGTAAAATTCTACTAAATGAAAAAGTATTTAATTATATAGGGTTTACCAATTGGAAAACATGTTGCTGTTTCAGTAGAACCTTTGACTGATTATTAATAGAACTAGACATTCCATCCCAATGTTTGATTCGATTTAAAATTATTGTCGCTAATTTTGTAAAATTGAGCCACCGACAGATAAAATAGACAATTAATTGTCAACAGCCCCAACAGCTGGTCCAATGGATTATACCACTGACTATAGACGATTACTATAGACCATAATGGTCTATACTCTATAGTCAGTGATTATACATATCCCGTAGTATAAAGTAGGCAGCCCGCCTTCTCTAATATTCAAAAATCAGAACTTGAAACTGTCAAAAGTGTCAAAGGATGGTAAGATCCATATCCAGGCAAACACTTAACCATAATTGATTAATCGGTTGATTGACTAATTATGATGCAACAGGTCCTTTCAATTTCGAGTTTTTCTTGGCTTTGTAAACATTTGAATCTGCAATTATATTAAGTAAAATGTCGTTAAATTGTATTCATGTTTTCATTGAATATATTACTATTATTTAATTGCCTTATTGTTGGTAATGTCCGATAGCAATTAATTTAGAATAAAAGATTGTATCGCTTCATTTTTCTGTATCTGACTGTTGGCTGCATATCACCAATACAGCTGTACCACCACAGAAAACGTACTACTCCCACTTGGGTTTCAATGTTTGACCGATTTTGGCGGATCGTCTTCGCGAACGAACAATACTACAGTTACACAATAGTCGGCCTTGAAAACGGACAATGGAACAAACCCGAAATCTCACTGAGAGAGCACCTACTTCAAGAAATGAAGACAATGGATATATTCAAGTAAAAGTTGTAATGTTAATATTTCCCTACTTTCCCACTTATGAAGGAAATATATGATGGAAAATAATAGTCATAGCAGGATAGCTAAGTATATTGCTCACTTAAACATAAAATGTTTAAATCAAAAGTTTACTGGTTCAATCCTGAGAAAGATCAGTAGCACAGTGGACATAGTTTTTTTTTATGGTTAAAATGAGCCCAGCTGTCCTTGATTGACTCATCACTCTTCATAAATGCTTCTGGCTGAAGGCCTTAAATAATAAGGCATTTTTTGTTATAATGTTATAGCATGTTATATTATTGTGTTAAGTTAAAGACATGTTATACATATGTCTTTCATTTTCATAAAGTAACAAAGCTAACAAGTTAATCTTACTCCATTTTGGACTGCTTTTGTATTCATTTCAACTTAAAATACAGTAACTAAACTAGGTGTGCGATGTTGTCTGTATTCAAATTAATCAGTAAAATGAATGAATAAGGAGGTTTGTTTATCAAATACAGTAAACAACAACAACTTGCTATAGTAGGTTCCTATTATTTAGTCGCAGTCTGTCGGAGAACGAATCAGAGTGTTATTTTATGCATTTCTGTACAGTTTAATTGCAGAATAGTCGCTAACTCTCTCCACTCCACCCCATTATGACCTGATAAGCCACTTTACCTCTGCTTTGTCAGTCGTGGTTCTGGTTAGAAAAAGCAACTAATAAAAAACTGTCTAAAGATACAAATCAATGATAATCTTCGATTTAGTAAATTCGACAAACCTTTTCTTACCTTTATTTTACCTTCAGATGGACATTATTTTACTTCCATTGTTTCCTATACCTGACAAGTAGATAGGCCTAAGCAGGTGACAGGTGGTGGGTAGGGGAGGCCACTGCCACCTGCCCTTGTCTTCCTACACCTTCAATTTCAGACAGGAAACAGCCCATGTGTGCTCCTTACAAATAGATATAGAATCTACTGGTACTCTAAATTCAATGGCGAATAACATTAAGATTTCCATTGATACCAAAGTCATCTTGAAATCAAACTAAACCAATGCCAAGCAATAATTTACTTTCGTAATCCTAACGTCTGTAGTGTTGTGTTGTGGTAACCATAAATTTTGATCGATATTTTAAGCAAGATAATATATTTTGTGCATCAATTATGTGTATAAATTTACCAAAATTCATACTCTTGGAAATCGAAATGAGACAACACGAGACAGATCTTTAGAACTAAGAATAAAACTCTGACACTTAAAAATATTATTTCATACGTATCTGTAACCTGCATTTCTTGCATCTTACGTCGCGTAATTGTTTTCCTTATTTCTGATATTTTACGTTCTCTAGGCTTTATATTGGTCGCAGTATTTTTTAGCATACGTTGAGGCAGCGAATAATAAAAGAACTTCATATGCCTATCTTTGTCGTTAACAGTTATTTTATTTTTTGTAATTTTATAGTATGATTATTTTTTTAATTTACGTGAACATCTCATTAAGTCAATTAATGATTTTGCATCGCAAAATGTTAAGAATTATTTGGTTTTGCACACATTAGTCCATTAATCTACATGAAATAAGAGTTAAACTACTCAGCTTCAACATTAGTGAATTAGTGTAGATAAGTCATAATTCAATGACATTATTCAGTCATCATTTAGGCTACCTACTCAAGAGTTATTGTGAAAACTCTTGGAAATCCACCCCTTTCATTTATCACCAAGTTTGTTGATTGTGTCTAGATATCAACTGGTATTTGACGGCGCCAAGACAAGGCAATTCAATCACTGCAGATTACAGTGTAATACGTACTCTGTGTGTTAAGCACTGAATAAAGAGCTAGACCATCTTAGTAAACTAATCTTTACTACCCATCAAACATTTTAGATACGTATACACCTAGCCATAGTAAATTAGTCAAGGTTATAACACAAAGAGTAATAACTATAATAAAGACCAGGAAAATTGCACAAATTTCATTATTATAAATTATTAATTTATAGTTTAACCTAACTAATGAGTTGTGGCATTTTTTTAACGAGAAACTCTTATTAATTAACCGGTTCACTACTTACTAAACAGGATGCGGACTAATTATTTTCATCGGGTTAACAAAGTCGTCAATTAATTTGCACTGAAGGATTAATTATTTTGTAAATGCATTAGAGTGTGAACAATGTTCTTGATAAGAGGAGCGTCGACATCTTATTGCTCTCACGGCTCTAGTCAGATATAATTAAATTTGGAAAATTTATAAAATTAATAAGCCTATATTTTACATAAATGTTAGCTATATTTTAATTTTTACGATTTACATTAGGGCTATTTAGCAAATATCTAAACCTGAACATTCAATAAAATTTAAACTGTTAGTTACAAACATTTTTCCTATTTCAAATAATAACACACCAGGGGTAGGAGAATTAGGGCGGTTTGCGTGCTAAATAAAATAAAATAGTCAAACAGATGTTACTTTCGTGCAGCAGTTTATCGATCAGAGTAGGCGGTAGTGGATTTTCGTGCCGCAAGGTTGGCAGCGGGGGCCCGCGCCGTCCACTGTTCCGCTGTTCCCCCACCACTGCGACGCGCCGGCAACCGGCAACCCGGTCGCTGAATGACGTTATTAATTTGAAATTTAATTTAATTTACAGTGTCTACCTTGCGTATTTTTAGTGCTAAAGTAATTACATGAAAGCTTAGGAATAAACCTGTAAATAGCGTATTCTTCTTTCAAAAGTTTGGCACGACGCACCTTAATCATTTACTTAAATTGCAAGAAACTTGTGTTGTAATTTTTGAAAATTCAAATATTTGAAGTGAGTAGAGGGGGTGGGGGGTACCAGCAGCGGTGCGGCATTTTAAAAAGGACGGGTTTCCGTTTAATTTTGAATAGAGTTGATTACGTATATTTGTTTACATTCCAACATGTAACGTACTATTCCAAGGTCGCTTCGTGTAAAGTGATGAATCCATAAGGAAATCCAATAAAAATGCAACAAAACAATCAAATCAACTACCTACTGTAATAAAAAAAAAAACGAGATGAGGTATAACTCAAGTATAGACCACTCAAATTTTCACAAGCAAATCGGTCACCGCAAAATATTTCAACTAAGACCACTCCTTTAGCTTGACAAGCTTGAATAGAAATTTTATAAATGGCAAAACAAATCTCTGGCTATTGTCTATGGTTTGTTGGTTTGTTGCCATACATTCCGGTTTTCTGAAACGTACAATGGGTTTGCTACCAATGTCCAAGTGTCCATTAGAGTGTTCACAGAACATTGTCTCGAATTTAGAATTATTTAAACGATTCTTGTAACCTATTTACAATTAACTATATAATGCAACCAATTAAAACTCGAAATATTAGTAATATAATAAGATATGAATAAATGTAACACAATTCCAGAAAATATAATATGGCTTCAGAGGGCAAAAATTACTATGGCTGTTTTAATTATATAAATTAATTTTGTGAATGATTAAATTTTCAAGAGCCCTTGGAGCTCGAAGGCCCCAGACCCATATTATGGGGATGGGAGGTAAATGTCCCGGTACGCCCCGCCAAAATACGGCAACTACGCTCATCTGCCTCTTTCTGGCCTTCCAAATTCACATAATTTTCTAAGTCAAAATTGCGTCAGTTTTTTTTCAAGCTGTATAAAAATCACGAATATAGAAAATATAGTTAATTATAGTATACGAATAAACATAAACGAAGCCTCGGTTTCAGCCCACTATCCTATTAAGTTGTATTAATGTTTCATCGAAATTTAATTAAAAGTTGTAAATAAACTGTTTGAAATACTACCGATTAATTGCTAGTTTGAACATTGTTATTGTATTTATCTATAAGTATAAAAGAGGATGTTTGTATATATATATATTTGTTTGGCAGTGATAAACTCAGACACCGCTGAACCGATTGCCACGAAACTTGGTACATACGTGTGGAATTTCATGGAATAGGTTTATACACCATCAATTTCGTGATCCGTCCAATCGGCTCCGCCCCAATTTTGCCTCAATTCTCCCAACCCATACTAGTTAAAGTCACAACTCTCACACCTAATCAACCAATTAACAAATTCTGCGTTGTCTTCACTTTCATCTGGTGTACAAGAATGGCGAGAGGCTGTTTCCCACCCTCCACCTCCTACCGGTCCCATGGTTAGCCGGCCATGGTACACCCGGGACCCTGGGAAGGGAACGGGCCATTGTGATAGGGTATCACTTGTCACGTAGACATGTGAGACGCTAACTCAGCTGTTTTTGTGATACACCTTTCCTTGGGTTTCGCACATATCTGAGATTTTATTTACGGATGTTGTCCAGGACCAATACAAGCAATATGGTTTGAACTATATTGTCCTAAGTTGGTACAGTTTTGTTGAATGGAGGTGATGAATAAATTGTTTTTTTCCATGCAGTACTTGGATTGTGTCGAGTATGTATGTATGGTTGTGTCCCTTCTCTTCTTCCCAAAACAAATTCCTCTTGAGAAGAAAACTAAATGAATTCATCAATGGAATAACGGATCGTAAATTAGCGTTATGTTTGATGATTCCTTTAGTTTGAAAGGAAAATTTCTCTAAATGTGCTTTGTGTATTGTACGACCTTCGTTAAAAAAAATAATTAAACGTATTTTGTTCTTGTCGATAATTTATCTTATTATTGTGTTAATTATTCTATGGTTTATTTTTCTTCTAGTCTGCCTCCAACACATGTTTTTGGGGTTTTCAATATTTACATGTGATTATTATTATTGTTGTCTAAAAAAATAATGTTCTAAAATGTTCATTTTTTGGTGATTTTCTCTACAGTATTTAAGTATCTTAATAAGTTATAAGGATTTTCTCTCTCTTCAATACTAATACATTTATTTCCTCAAGACAAGTAATCAAGATTAGAAATAATTAATACAAGGTAAATCTCTATTCCTATTCCATTACTCAAGTCTAAAGCTAAATTCTCTCCTCTCTAAATTCCCTAATCATTTCATATTGTATTTTTTCCCACCATACTTTGAATACGTTAAACAATTTCCCTGACATTTTTTTAAATTTAAAAACAATTTCCTTTATAGCTGTTTTTGTTTTACCAGAAAATATAATAAGTCTATATCTGTATTGAGCATTGAGCTCACATACATAGATCTACTCATATTCTCCTTATCATTGTGCGAAAGGCGATGTCCGGTTGTAATCGGTCTTTCGGAAGGTAGACTAAATAAAAACAGTTGCTTACCGATGACCTCCTTGAAATTGAAGTGGAAGAATCGACTTATTCATTAATTTTAAGGAAAATTCGTTAAAATGCGAATCTACAGCTTCTATGACAAACAGTCTGGAATACGAGGAATAGACATTTCTTTTTGAACCTCATCATCTTTTAATAGCCGGCTATTTGTTTTCTTCTGAAGTAATGGTAAATGAATAATTTGACAGTAAGCTACATCACCGACCGCTCCACGATACCCCTCCGCTCTTCCGTTTTAATTGTGAACCATGGAGCATCCTAATGAGATTACCGCGGGAAAACCGGATCATTGGCCATTGTAAGTAACCTGCTGTATCCTGCTATGTATCCTGCGGTGTAGAGTGTATGGATGGCGTGTGGCTTGTAGCGGTTCATCCACAGGATGCTCGGGCTCAACGTTCCACTAATTGTTGGCTTAATGAAGACTCTGGCTCTTCACGGTCTGGTGAACTGGACGTGGCAACTAACACTCAGTAGTTCAGTTTCACGATGTCGATCGTCTTCTAGTACTTGTATTCCTTCAAACACCTCACTACTATTGTTAAGAGACAAGAGAAGCAATGTTTACCATTTTTATTACGTTGTCACAGAAACATAACACTGCACATTTGAGCCTGAATGTGAGTGAAGTAAGACACTGTAGTGGATGCCTAGTGAAACTTAATTAAGGTACTAAGAGCTGATTCTTCAGCCAGACAATTTATGAAAATAAAAGCTCGATGTTTGTTAGGCGAGCTCTATAAAAATCAGCTACACACGTTTAAATATTCACTTAGCTTTCTGGTTTTGTATCTTGGCGACATCCATAACACTTATTGGCTGGCAAGCGACGTTGTACTTTGTATGGGTTATGCTTCTCTCATCGAAATCACGATGCCTTAAAATTCAACAACGAGGTTGACAGGGTGAATACAGAAGTTTAATTTTATACACATTTTCAAGGTCGCCACAAGTACACATACACTATGGACCTTTCAAATATTGGTCTTCGGGATATGATGAAGTTATTGAACTAGTGGACATAAAATACTGGACTACGTTTCCAGCAATCCATCGTCAGGGCGAGCATCGTAATCTACAGTTCAATTGAAGTTGTATTAAACTGGATCTTCTTGTCTCGAAAATCTCTGCGACCAATACGAAATGTCACTCAGTATTTTCGCGTGAGAACTACGAGGTAGACGAAGCGATTCTCTCCCGAATACTACGGCCTTCTTTGACTTAAAACCATATTCTCGTAGTTAACTTTACGATTTTAAGTTAAACAGGTAAAATTCATCCAAATATTATCATCGTCGACCTCGATGTTGAAGATTGATCTGATCAAGGACGCCGCCGCCGCCGGGCGCCGCCCCCCATGAATAAGACACAAAGAAATGATCCGCGGGGGCGTAGCCCGACCACACCAAACACCAAACCTCCGTGGCGGTGGCAGGTCGTCACCTCCAAGTCCATCGTCATCTCGGACACTTGGACCGGGGATCAGGCTCATAAATTGGCGAAGTGAGAACGTCCATGGCCTCCAATTTTGTGTTCATCGGAGCATTGACCATTAGCATGAAATTATACCAGCTTGGGTGGGCCTAATTTCTGTCACGGCTATGTTTGGATAAATAATTAGTCAAAACAACTGCAAATAAGTCGTTCTCAGTGTGCAGTTTTGCTTCATAGGCTAGTTTTCTAATCTACTGAACAGATCATTCGAACAAAAACTTGTACTGTAGCTGATCTGACAAGTGACTAATTATCAGACTAATACCAACAGAAGCTGTCAAGTAGCAAAGTCAAAGCCAACGAGCTGAGAGATGAAATACGATACGACAAGCCAACAGCTGATTTATCATCAGCTGAGCACAGAGCTAACAAACAGCTGACTGAACTGACAGTATGAATGTAACATGTGGGGCAGTAGGACGTAGCCCTGCAATCTCACACACACTCTCGCTGTTTGATCAGTACATGAACATGTGGCTGCATGAGTCATCTGGCTATTTTTTGGATCACTACAGCATCCGATGCATATCCGTAGACTATGGATAGAACTAGACATTCCTTTCCCAAAAGTTGTCAGTTGACGTTTAGAAGATCCCGTCTAACCAATGAAATAGACAATTCACTATCGTAGTTTGGACCGATAAGTAATTATTAACCATATAATCTTTTACATAATACATACAGTATACACTATCATGGTATAAACCACTAGACAGTAACTATGATTTTGACAGTAGCTCTCTCTGTAGTTGGCTTTTCCTATGATCTATTTGAATAGAGAATTGATATTAGCCGTGTATTAAACAAATAAGACCATATATTTGTTTTTAAGATTTTGTCGATCATACTAGGGCAATATTTTAAGTTAGTTTGTCCTGTTTATGTCCAGGGCGTCTTGTTGCTTACTAGTTACTTGTTTCTTGTTATTTAACCAGGTTTAGAACTATTTAAACTGAATACTGTTGATTTGTTAAATATTGCTTTTCCTTTGTCACTAAGTCTAACATTATGCCCTGCAATAAGAGAGTATAATTTAAACTACGTTGGCGCATTAAACTTCATCAACGTTGACGTTAAACCCACTTTAAAACAGGCTTAATATTTTACAAAAGGATTAGAAGGTAATTTTACAGCTGGTCCATATAGATGTGATTTCTACCCAAACGAGAAACAGAACCGACTTGGCATTATTTGAAACTACGAGGAAAAGCGATACAGGACGGTAATTGAAGAGTTGTGTCCGCTCTGATAGTTTTCCATGCCACGGGTTTATTGGACTCTTCATGATGATTCAATAAAATATAGCTGGGGGGTACCTGAGTGGTTGGTAATAGTGTTCATCTGATAACCACAAGTTTGATGGATTGATTATGAGAAAAGTCAGTACCCAGCAGCTTTTTGATGGTTTGAAACTGAATTGTGCTTTCGATACACGAGTCAAATAATTGAGTGATGAGTTAAAGTTTTACTCCATTCTACATTCAACTTGCATTCGTATCCAGTTAAAAATGCGTACATAAATTACTTTGCTATCTCAGTGAAGTGCTTCAATTTTATTTCCATCTAGAACTAGAAACTCCTAGATGGTAGTTTTTAAACATAGCGATGCTGTGTGAATAAGACATTAAATATTAAAAGGTTTAATAAAAGCAATACACAATTTGAGAAACAAATTGTTTTATGCATTAAATCACACAGATTCTTGATGAATTAAGTACCGTACCTATATACAGTAATTTACAAGTGTTTTACTAATACAGTAGATGGCTCTTTTCCTACCTACTATTATACAATTGAATTTAGTCGTATAAGCGTAAGGTAATTGTGCAGAACGATTACGCAATTGATCAAGCTATTTTTAGATCCATCCAATGATTGCCCAGAAAGGCTTGGTAGACATTTTCAATACAAGACACGAGGCACGCCTTTCCGGCACACGCACCTAGTCAGTCAACTGTCGTGCGATGTGCGATATAGCCGTACAGCCTACAACTACGATCCCATAGGTACCACGAATACTATAAAAATACCGTTATGGATCATAAACATAAACAAATGACGTTGTTGGCCCGAATCCTATACCAATAACATTGACCATATGTTTTGGCAGTCCCATTTAAGCAATGTTAAATAATGTTTATTTTCGGGCCAAAAACGTAAATTGTTTATGTTTATGATCCATACCGGTATTTTTCTAGTATTCGTGATAGGTACCATCCGGACCAGCTGTCGCCAATCTTAAACAAATAAAAGTCAAAGCTCTCGCTGACTCAATCTTTCATTCATCACTTCTCCAACTTCCCGGCTAGCTATACATACATACTCATTATTCGGGATAAGAATGGAAAAGATAAAATAGTTTTCATTATGATTTTACCAAAGTGTTGCTCTCTAGAAGTACTTAAGGTCAATGCTATTCTTATGGACATTCGAGTTTAGCTACGATTTTTTTTTCTTGCGTCACTGTCTAAGACTGGTGACCAGCTGTGTTTTCTGCACTTTATACACACCTTGCGCCACAGAATAAAGAAAGAGGCATAATTATACACCTCTCTTTATTTGTTTATGTGCTAAACACCATTTATTACATTCTCATTACCTTTTCGAAATAACAGTACTCATCCTACAATGTTTTAACTGATAAAGCCACCAGTTTCCTCCCACATTGATAATTTCCATATCCTACATCAACCTGCTACATTATTCATCCAGTTTATTTTACTTCCTTCCAATATTTCTTCCTTTGAACAGCAACACTGTTGCAAAATTACCATTTTCCTTCCGCACCGGTAATTTTGATCAGTGTTCATCCCAACACAGGATGTGTATTTTGCAACATTATCTCCAGATGCAACATTTGCAACATGTGAGATGAGTCGGGAGAGGCGAGACTGCAATGAACGACTTCCTCCTCGGACCATCGACCACTCGGGCGACCCTGGACGGAGATTTACAGATTTAAAGGGCTGTATAGGCGTGTGTGGGTAGACGTGGGTCGTAGTGTGGGTCTCCCAACCCACAGCGTAGACCTCACAAGGCTACCGCTGCTACAGCCCACTTTCTAACGCACTCATCACAGGGTTATAGACTAGGTTTTGTTAATGTATTAACATTTTCATCACATTGAGACAGGAACACAATGCTGTATATTTTTCAGCGTGAGTGAAAGATGGAGAAGGTAAAATAGATTAAGATGTCGTCTAGATAGACCCTCACAGATTAGATTAGATTTACCTAACGCCTACACACCCGGGTGTGTATTCAGAGTTAATAAAAAGAGGGACAAGTGTTGAAGAATGAGGAGACAGACTCATAAATGAATGAGAAAAGTCATTTGCTTTTGAAAGTTCAAAACATAACCCAGCGGTCCTTGATGATTGGGGTTTAAATAAAAAAATAAAGTTAAGCTGATTCTTTAGCCTGGATCGTTATTTAAAATAACTCAATGTTCAACGACTACTGAGGCCAGTTTTAAAATTTCAAACGCAACTGACTTTTCTCATGTTGGAATTGGTTACATTCTGACTTTCCAGGTGAACTCTGTAACCACTCCACTCAGTAACCCAGCTTACAAATTATTCTTGTTGACTGTACATGCGAACGTCTATATCACAATTGCGTACATACAAGACAACTTTACTACATTTCTCCTTGAAATCCAATACCGTACTTACTTCGGTAAACTAATAACTCTAAAAAAAATCCTATACTGATAGTGGCATGTTGCCAATAGGGGACGGTTTGTCAAACGTTCATCAGTTGCTGTACTCAAGACAGAAGACAAGAAAATGTAAATACGAATACCTTAAAACCTAATGTGTTGTCATAAAATAATAAACCCCATCCATCTCTATGAAGAAATCAATTACTTGATCATACCTCAAAATCGCCCACATCTACCTACACTTTAACAGTTCAACCAATCAAAAAATGTGATGGTCATCAGACACTGGGCCGGGTTATCAATCTCAATTGTCAGTACAATGGACAGTTCCTGGGGCTCCCATGTAGGATGTGAAGGCCACTAGGTGTTGGCGGAGGCCTAGATTGGCCTCTGCCTCTCGTCCCACACCTCCTAGATCATCCTCCGTCTTCCTGATAAAGCCATTGGTCAATTTCGCAGAGGCGGACTAATTTCATGCTCGATTATGCTGATTGCTGTTCAAATGATTATTACAGTATCAGTCATTCAGTCGGTGTCTTGGGATTAAGTTGTTATGGATGTGTTACATGTTCAGTGCGGAAATTATTTGCTTTAGATAGAGCTGCAGTATGTATCGAGTTGTTGGTATTCCTTGTACAGTTTGATATCCACCACAAAAATATTTAAATTCTGTTTGATAACAAGCAAGATCGGTTCTGGTCTCAGATATCTTTGACAATTAATTATGCGATCTAAGGTCAATGTTAGGATGTATCAAACCTAGAGGTTGGATAGTTTCCTTGCAATAGAGAAATCAATATGAACAAATATGCCACCGCAAACTACTAACTGTATGCGCGCACGTTACGTTGTAGATATGTGCAGTTCAAACTAACTAATTATTCATAAAAAATAATTTTAATGATTCAGCCATTCTGAACTTCAGTTTTTGTTCATGGTAACATGGTTATACTGATCAACTATCTTGAAACAGCATGATACCCCCCCCCCCCCACTTTTGTGTTGTTTATGTTATGCCTTCTCAAACTTCAGCATCGGAATGAAATAATTTAGATTGGAAGTTAATGGATTTAGTAGCAATTACGCTATTTCTGTAAATCCTTAATAATTGGAATCGGGTCGTCCGGATAAATGAAAGTCTGGTTCATACTTACTGGTACCATACCGCCTTAATATGAAGAAAATCAGTAATTCAGGGACAGTTTGAGGCAGCGACCATAGGAAAAATTTAATTATCTGGTCGCTGGTTTGAGTACAACTTGTTTATGACCAAACATGTTTTATAGAAAAAAAAAAACACATAGCTACGTATAGTTTTACAGTGGAGCATGGAGCATTGATAACTTAGTTGCATGTCATTGAAATGTTCTGTAATTTGGCCCATCCGAATAAAGCAATGACCAGATTAACGGGGTTCAGATTTAGGATTTACTACAGTATACGTTTCTTCATCTCGTGAGTTTGGAGTGGACAAACAACAAGCTACGGCGTACAAGACATGCAAGTTGAACATAGTTTTCACCAATTACTTATAAGGCGAGAAAACATCCTTCACGTTACACTAGATGCTAGATAAGGAAAGCGAAAGTGATAAATTAATTCCAAATTTGGGTCCTTATCTATCTAAACGCCCCCGAAAAGTCACCTACTCCTTATCGACGCATATGCTAACGAACTGACAACTCCGATCCCTATCTTGTCAGACCAAAGTTGTTCTGCCAAATACAATTCTGATTCAAATGAACCACTTCCTAATCGAGTCGGGAGTTTGTCGCTTGTCATTCGACTTTCTACAATCATTTGATCAGCAAACAAATGACCAATCGGACTGCGAGAAGAGATCCTTCACCCACAAACCGTTTATGCAGGAACGGCGCAGGGGCTGCGGAATGTCCGGTGTTTGTGTGTGTGAGTGTTCGTCTGTATACGGGCACGGTCGACCACTGCCGTACAAGGTAACTGGGACGTCGGAATCTGCGGCGCACTGAGACGTTGCGTCAGGCCGTCTCTCGCCACTTTTAAATCTAACGGTATTTAAATATTAAATGTCCGCGGGCTTGAAAATACTGTATACTGAAAGTCAGCGATTCGATCTGGAATGAACAGTCAGTATAAATTCTACTCTCCTCTAGTATTCTGAAGCTGATTATACATAAAACACTCACTGCGTGTTTCAAGTTGAAATTTAACGCGGGGGAATGAAGAATTGAGTGACATGTTCTATTTACTTGCCTTGTTACTTACTAAGAACGGCTGTTTCTTTAGTTAGGATATTTCATTAAAAGTTCTATAAACAGCTGAGTCCAGTTTCGATCCATTAAAAAGCGGCTGATTCTTCTATCGATCGAACCGGCAACCCTCTCTCTGGTACTCAGCTACCCAGCAATGTACCAAACAGTAAAAGCATTATTGAAATCAGTAATTATTGCTATAGGTTTATGGTTATTAAGTAGTATTCATGTTGCTACTGCATGAACATCGCTCCTCTCATATCAGAGTGATAGCATAGTCAATGGTGATAGTTTTGGCCACTTTAGCCAGGTTAGGATATTGGGACCAAGGACTGCGAGAGTTGTAAACACGAGAATCAAACACCTTGAGGTGCTCGACTATCAACTATCAACTGTCCCATTCAGTAACTGGAGAGGGAAGGTCTTACATACTACAGTGATACAATACAATACAGTAAAGTAGTGTGACTTTCATTAGACTTCATGCCACAGATTAAAGAGTAGACACAATGTACTAATAAGTTGTTATTTTACGCGTATCATCCCGGGCACTTATATTAGTAAGTATAACCGCATTCATGGAATTACGTATAAGCTGCAGAATTATTATACCAGACATTGATATTGGTGGTACTGTAACCACTCTTTGGATGTTAATTGTGATTCCAGAGGTTGAGTTGATGTTAACCTGAAACTACATAAACCTGTTAAATACATTTTCCGGTTTCGAATGTTCTATATCAAAAAAGTAATACAGTACTATTGAAATGATATAATGGTTTAGTCCTGATGTATCATGGACTCACTAAAAACAACGATGATATCACATGTGACACAATTGTTAAATCAAATACGACTGCTGTGGAATCATCAGTATCATAATATGATTAGTTAGTTATTGTGAGGTCAATCAATTGTCGCATAATGTTCGTGCTAGATTAGATTTAAAACGAAACACTATTTCGCTAATATTATTTTTAGATTCCAATGGAATTGAATTATTTAGCCCTTGTGTGGTGATTATTATCGTTATTAATACTTTAAGAGTGTTCTAGGCAATGATTTAAAGATGTATCCGGGAAATTCAACATCCACATGATTAAATGCCTTAATTGGGCTACAATTAACCTGATTGGATTTGAAACGAGCTAAATTAAAGACACTTTAAAGATGACCAGAATTCGTTAGAAATCTATAATTGACAGCACCACGGTGTAAGTCGATCGAATCAATTACAATCATTTATACCCTAAAACTGGCTACAACTTTAACACAGGAATCAGGTGTCACTTTTATCAATAGTCCAAGATTGCACGTAGCTCGTACCATAAACGTAGAGAGTGGCACATTTCACGCTATAATTCATACTTTTGAGAGAATAAAACAAATTTTTAAGTCTTTTATCAAACAAGTGAGTGAAATCAGTTATAACCCAGCGGTAACCCTTGGTCGTGAGAATGCTTACACAACAGTGAAGATGACATAACATAGCATATGGCAGACAAATCTCTTCGCAAAATTCTGTGACAACGTGAAATTTCAAACAACACTCACAGCGAGAATGATCTTATGGAAAACCACTCCTATCTTTGGATTTATAAAGGAATAATGCGATTTAAAGTTTAAAAGACGTGTTTAGCGCTATAACAACCCACTCCGAGAGAAAGATAACCAGTCCGTAGCACGTAGGCCAGACAGGCTGCCTTATAGGGCGTGTGACGTGGCACAAGGACAGTCGTCCATGACTCACCCGCGGCCCGGGCTGGAGGCGGTGCACTGGAGGTGGAAATGTTCTGGTTGTTTTGATTTCTATGGAACTTTGCGTCGTTTTGTAGAAGCGTCGGTAGTTGAATACAGAGTAGCTCGTCCGTTCGGATGACCTTTCTTGGTATGGTCGATTGTTTTGTAGGACTAGCGACTTGGTAGGCAACCTAGTGCATTTTGTATACCCTTGGTAGACAACCAGATATGTCGGAAATGGGATGATACGTAAACAAAACAACGCACGAGGTAAGACCACGTAGTTACCGCCACGTCTGGATAGACCGCAGCAATCAAAACTTTGAAGACCACTTACGCTTTGGGGTACAATATTAGTCATTCGAAATATTCATGTACAGATTAAACGTTAGGTAATCTGATCTTAGTTGATTTTTAAATAAACTGTGGAATTCATTATATTTTCAGCACCTTTCATCATTTAGAACGCAGGAAAGTACGTACCACATCTTCAACGAAAATTCTCGTTGATATTTAACATTGGCGGAACAACGGCAAACTGATCGGAGAAGATGGCTGAACCAATCCTAACAATCTATTGCGCATATCTTACGACTTAAATTGCACATTAATAATTCTGTTTCTACATTGTAATTCTCCACTACCACTTCCCTAATGAAAGACTACCAGATTATATAATTAATAATAATAATAATTAATAATAATAATTAATAATAATAATAATTAATAATAATAATAATTAATTCACGTCTATAATTTCATCTGTGATGCGGATTAATCATCATTGTTATTATCATAGCATGCAATAACATAACAATAACAATAGTAACACAATGCTACGGATTTTAACTCGAACTAGGGGCGATATCGTGTTTAACAATTGAAGGAGTGAAATGTCTTTTGTTGCTTCGTTTTAGGGACTTAATCAGTTGTTATTCAACTTAAACCAGGATTATTCATTAAAGTCAAATTCAATAATCAACATGGTCCAGTTTCAACCATGTTTAGCTCTAGACGTTCATAAAATGAGTCGCTGGCTTAGTAAAGTGAATTTAACAAACGGCAAGTTTTTAAATAAACCCAACTGAATCCCTTGTATGTTATCGACTGCTAAACATTCCACTTTATAATGTTGTTTTTGTTTCGTGCTACAAACCGATTCTCGCACAATCGACGTTTTGCGTGTCGGACGGGGAGGTTACAAGTTATAAGTACGAAAGTAGGACAGTGGCGTGACAAAGTCCAAAACACTGTAAGAATGGATAATGTTATTATAAAACGGCTTACCGTTATTTTCCTATTGTTAAATATATTTACCTACGACCGTTTTTTAAAGTAGCCGTTTCAGTACAGTTCTTAGAATTGAAAAGTATCTCATAACAGCATTGTTTACTTTCATAACAGCTTAGTTTTACTCATAACAACACGGGTAACGGACCAATGAGGTTCAAGGATTGAGAGAGGAGAAGCAAAATTGTAATGATTCGAAATTCAACTAATCAGCTGTTCAGGCCAATTTAATTGTTGACTGGTGCAATTAGGTAGTATTTGATACAATGTTTCGTTGCATCACTGTGAGTGGTAATTAGAGGTTATAAACAAAAACATAACCTGTCTTAAGCCCCGTTCACACGGGGCGAGTTTACAAGCTACACGCCGGCTTTTTTACACGCAGCTAGTAAAATAGCTCAGTGTGAACGGGGCTTTAGAAGTTATGAGTAGTTATTTTTAGTAATTAAAAAACCATCGTAGGTAAAGTAGTGTACGCAACTCGCGTAAATAGTGTTAACGACACTCGTAGAAGTTTTTAAGGCACTCGCCAAGGCTCGTACCTTAAATTTTCTACTCGTGTCGTTAACACTATCTTTACGCAATCGTTGCGTAAACTACTAACTTATTACCTTACCTAGTCAATTAAATGGTTATGGAATGGTAATTTTAAAAATTGAAGTACTATTCGAAATTTATAAATTGCACAACTGTGCCATAATTAATTTTAATAAGAGGAGTAGGGAGCAAACTGTAATCATATAGGAATAATCATTGAGAGAAAAATCGGCAAATTTGTCATAGCTAGATGACTCCTCTCACTCAAAATATTGTCTCCTGGATCAACATATTGGACCGAAACAAACTACTATTTAAAAACAAAATAGTGTTGTATGTTTTATGTTCGTGTTTTTGTGTTCACCAACGACCTTGAGTGAAATGAAATTTTTGTAATCTGCCTAAATATAAGATTTTTATCTCGAAAGTAGGGTCGCTGACAGACTGGTAACATAAACTATTTCAAAGTAACAATAATTCTAATTTGGTTTAGAAACATCTCTCTGTCAGCTAACTTTTCAAACAAATTTAATTTATTCGAAATCAATATTCTTAGCTGCATAACAAAGAATTCTCCAAAAACTCCAGACCGGTTTATAGACTTAAGGGCGGCGCCAGGAGGGTGAAACAGGGGAGAGGGCGAGGGAGAAAATACATTGTAGGGTTTATTACATCAGAGAGAGTGAAAGTAAGGGGGGGGTGGGGGGGAGAGAGAGAAATATATCTGACAGAGACGGAGACAATGAATTGTAATGAAACTTAGGTACGGTAGGTACAATTTGCACACAACTGTAAACTAATTCTACCTTATTTTTAACAATATAATTTTAGTGTTCAAAAATAAGTTATTGAAAAATTTCCATTTTATTAGGCTTTGTGTGGACCTAATCACAGAGTTGTGCGTTTCGAATGCATACACATAAATATCTATTTTCAAGTTTTAATTCATAGGATTTTATGTTTGTAAGATACACACCCATAAAAATACCGGTACTGCCATAAAAATTGCTTGGTATTGATTGTAATCGATTGTCCTTTAATAAGTCAATATAAATACTACAAATAGATACCCTAAGTCAATAACAAAGCTAATAACAATAACAATGCATCTAAGCTAGTTTTATACTCATCACATACACTTATGTTCGGATAGATGCATTATTTTCCCCTCATATAGCTCATACGTAAGTGGTTACGTTCGCATCATGATTGAGAATAACAATTTACAAAACCTTTGGGTGGCTATCATAAATCCATATTTTCAATCTAGGTATACTTAATACAATTAAGGTTTTCTCTGTATCATCTCTTTTCAGATGACCTACGAACGGGGTGTTATTTTAAAGATTATGAGCTAGCGCACCTCGAATAGCAATTGCAAAGGCAATTTCCTTAGGGCTTTGCTCCCCTGGTGTCTTTGCAGAGTTTGCTTTCAAAGATTCAGTAATGTAGACCAACTTTCTTTATGTGAACATGTGAATTTAAATGTGAACAGATCTCTCAGTTGAATGTTTAACCATAATCAGATTGTTAACAAGAGACAAAAAAGTTTATGAAATGTTTTTTAATAGGCTTTTTTTACTGTAACCTGATTGAGGTCAGGTAGGTAAATCATTCTTCGAGTTGTACGGTAGATCTAAACGTAACCAATTTAATTTTTTTTTAATTATTGTATCATTGGCCGTAGGATTATAGTCAATGGTTGTATTAACCTAATAAGTAAAAAATAGAACATTTGGAAAGTTAAAGGGTATTGCGTTATTCGTTTTGTCTGCGAATTGAATCCTATACAAATACCAAATTTGAGCACAAGTACCCTCGTAATGGGTAAACCAGTAGTGTCATATTTACCAAAACCTCACAAGAAGGAGTACTGTATACCCCTTTTCGAGTTGAGCTCAAGTATTTCTTTAACATTTTGCCTTAGGTTCCTTGTCAATAATAATTAAAATAAAGATATATAACACTGTCAGACATGTGTTGTTAAGAATGCATTGATCGTGTACAAGACCCAAGCCGGTGGCGATGGCATGGCGTGTCTTCAGACTTTAGTGGTGCAGCGTGGAACCGCAACGACCGTGAACTTTGGACTGGAACATGTAACCATCTCATTCATGATACACTGGTTCCTCATTTATACATAGTGTTATGTCTACTGGGTTAAGATGTCATTGAGACGAGGGAGGTGGTTTACTTTAATGTCTCAGTCCCTCAGAAATGTGATTAGAAAAAAAAGTTTAGGTAGGCTATGATGTAGGAAATAATAACTATTGATATACCTTGTTGATGTACCTTGGTTTGGTGGAATAAGTTAAAATACCAATACAAATCAATTTCCTTGCTGAATTCTGTTTTTGGAAAACGGAAATTGCTGTCCTTGAAAATATCTTTAATGAATTCCCTATTAGTTTGAAATTAAACATTTATAGTAAATTCATTAAATATTTAAGCTTTTTATTCAGAGCTGGTCACTTTAAAAAATTATACAAATTCTATTTGATTTTTGTCTAGGTTTATGTCTTGCAATTTTTTTCAGACGTCCAGTATATACTGTACTACCTATGAAGTTCAGACTACAAATTCCCTCTGGACAATTCCTGAAATATTTAGAATATGTTAAATTAATTTATAGAGTTTATAGAGCATGCGTATTTCTTGTTAAACAGTATACAGATTTGCTTTGGTTTTGGTATGGGTTTATGTATTGAATTTTGTACTGTTTCCAGGCGTCTTGAATATACTACTTTTGAATATCTGACTACAAAACCCCCTAGGAATATTAGAAAGCTAAACGTTTAAGTGTCAAATACTGCTTGGATGAAACAAGACAAAACTATTTAGTTGCTTTGAAAGAAACAACAATTATGAATATGTCCATGTATGACATAATAATTCAGGAAACTGACGAGTGTTTAACTGAAATGGGCGAACAAACAGTTGTCATTCATCCTCTTAACATTCCAGAACTATCTTAAGGATAGCTGTTTCGACTGCTTGTTTGTACACTACTCCATGTTCAATCTATACTCAATAATTATAGTGATTTGTGTTATCGACTGTATAATTTTAAACCTTAATAGGCCTAATAAAAACTGTAATGATTTTTTGTGAAAATTTTCGCAGTGTGTTCGACTTAATGTTTGAAAAAGTTCGTTAATCTCATTGTCAAAAACTTTTAGTCAAAATTATTTCAGTTGAGTGGATTAACAAATTAACAATTGAACATTAATTTATAAAAGACAAATTCGACATATTGCAAACATCCTAAGGTTGTTTATAATTTCTACTTATTTCATGCCTTGACTTCTAGGTCCAAGACCGACCATTAAGAGCCAGAGGGGTCAACGACGTATGTATTATGTAGTGCGGCAAGTTGGGGCAAGTTGCGCATACAAGGCGGGGGTGAATGCAGGATCAATACAAAGATGTCTGGAACCCCCTCCCTGCAATAGCCCACTTTTATATGGGAATTCAATACTAGATGCGGTAGTTTTATTTTATTCCCATTCATATAATGATTTAGTTTTATCGTAGTGTACCTAAGGGTTAATTATTTATTTAAATAAATCTGTTATCTGTCACTGTATACTTAACTGTTGGTATTATTATCATATCACTTTTTTGGGAGTTTTCACGGTTTTGGTTTTTGTTAGGGATCGGTCCACAACTCTGTCCTTGTTGCTAATTTCATCGAACTTTTTTGTTAGAACGCATAAGTTGATAGTTCATGATCGATGAGAGGATAAGAGTCCGGAATCGACTTCATTTTGGATCGAACCAGCAATATTTAGGAGAGCACTAAACCCCTTGGATACATAGTAAATCAATGATGGAAATTCTCCAATTTGGTAACAGTTTTCCTCCCCTGAGAAACATACACTTTTTTTGTTTTCTAGATACAGGGTGTTTACAGAAAATTTGTCATTGATTTCCATGACTTTCCATGACCATTTACCGTTGATTTCCATGACTCACGAACTTTACTCGAAAATTATAATGTGACATACACACACAAAATACTGCCTAGACACGTTATTTCACAGAAAATACTGAACTATGTATTAACAGATAACGAAGTAATACATTTTGTAAAAATATGGTATTTAAAATATAGAAGGAAAAAAGAACACCCAGTCTACTCTGTCCCCATAGCTGGCCAAGTTCACTCTCCAGTTTATTTTTTCCTTACTGTATACATTTTATTTTTTTATTTTTTATTGAGTTTACAGTGTTTCCAAAAATTAGCTTAACAAAAAAGATATAACTTAAGACAAATCAAAACATTATAACAATATTTGTGTTGAAATTTGAGTTGTAATAATCAAGTTGTAACATTTTAATATTCTGTACACTACTGTTGCAACAATATCCTACAAATATCAAATTAAATTATAAGATAAAGTAGGTACAGATTGTATTGAACTATTACAAACTCAAAACTCTCATCAACTAATACAAACACTGTAATAAATTGTTGTGAAGTGTTGTGAATTTATGAAAAATTCTGAAGCTACAATAGTCGGCGTTACAGCCGACTAGAGCATATTAAGTCCCGTCAAATCGATCCATCATTGGAGATTTCCATGACTTTCCATGACTTTTTGCCACTTTCAATGACCAGAATTTTTTTCCATGACTTTCCCTGATTAACCCTGACTTTCCAGAATGTGGACACCCTGAGATAAGTGATAAATTAGCTTACGGTTGCGTAAAACCAACCTGTGGCAAAAATCCATCGGTACAGCACAGAGAAGTAATTGGCGGGATTTGAACCCGAAACCCTATTTGTCTCTTGGTCTCGAGCTTTTACACAGACCACAGACCAGCCGTGCTACACGCTTTATGTTTTACCCATCGATGTATTATACATCGATGGTTTTACCACAGGCAAAAAAAACAACTAACATATCAACATGTGTTGCTTATCTGTGCGATTATACTGTATACCAGGGATGGTTGTCAAATGTCTGCACACATCTCTGATTTAATTTGTTTGTGTGTTGTAACCATACCATCTAGATACAGTGAATACATTAATCGAAATGATACTTCAATTCCTTAATTTACAAGTACAGAAAGAACGGAAAAACTAAACCGTAGATGTAAATTTCAATTTTCGCAACTTCTTGAGAATATTTAATTCCAAGGTTATTCATGCAAATTGCAAACTGACGAGACTGAGGATGAGGAGTTGGCAATGAAATAGCTATTCAGCTCGCTACGCTTCACCCAGCAAGGACCATCAATACAGTACGACTCGTATTTACTTCCACCATGGTCACTCCACTCCTCATACCACCTCATACTTCTTCTACTGCAGCTACCGATTTGTAAATCCCATCTCCTTTGTAAAATATTAAAATACTATTCACTCAAGTAAGAGAAACTCTCCAACTAATCGGGCAAACAGAATACGAAAGCTGTTACTCGTGTTTCCAACAATATTTCAATAAAAGCTGTAATGGTTATCTAGACAGTTTTAAGCCCCTTATTTAATACAAATAAAATAAATTGACAAAAATAAGTGGTAACAAATGAATAATAGATGTGTGACAACTGTATTTCAAACAACATATCTATAACAGCATTATTCTCTACCGCACCCTCTTCCCGTCGCAAAGCACAGGATACGGGATACAGCTCGTATTCTGAAACTAACTTGTTACTTTTTTAATTAGCCATTACAATAACAAAATAATAACTGTAGGTATTTACTCTTTTTCTAGTTGAGGCAGGATTTAACAAGGCCTATCATACCTACGCCCGCTACAGTAATTGATGATTGTTATGGGTTCATTCATAATTCATACCCATTGCCATTCCATGCACGCAGTAGATGAGACTTTACATGATAATGCCGTACTTGACGGTAACCGATTGTGGTGCTTGATCATCTTTTGTTTGGCTTGTAATTTGTACCTATAGAGTTGTGTTTAGGAAAATGCTAAATCATTTTTGTAGTTTCAGTATGAATTGAGGCTTAAACTTTATTGTTGGTACGTAACTCTGTGAATCCAATAGAAAAACTATGGAAATACTGTAGAGTGGAAAATTATACTGTAGCTCTGGGGAGGTGAGTCTACTCATCTGATAATCAAAATGTCGTCAGTTTAATCTTGAGAAGATTCGAAACTGGGCTCAGCTGTCTTTGATCATTTCGATATTAATTAATGGTCCTGGCTAAGAAACAGCTGATCTTGATATGTAATAGTATATTACGTTACTAGTCCTGAAAATAAGGGTTACCGGACGGAGTCCGTTACACACATTTTGGACGTTACGTACGCTGGTTTACGCCAAACTACTTAATCTGTACAAATAATTATATATTACCACCAACTAAAAGGACCAAAAATCCGCTAAGAAAAGTTATGTTTTTGTTTATAACCACTCATTGCAACCTTAATACAGTATAATCAGATGATTGGTGTCCGGTAAAACTCATTACAGTACAGTATTACGCAATGAAATCCCATTTGATTAAGCTGGCGGCAAATAGCTGTTTTCTGGGCTAAATCCTTGCATGGGAAGTTCGTCAAAATAGAGTAGTGTGGCGTAAAAAAACTACTGATAGACTTACCTCCCATGTAATTAAGTGTCCCAATAAGAGTAATACAGTGCTGGTAAAATGTTGTGGTACCGTTAATCATATTTCAATTTTCGTTTTTGGGAATAATTTAGCAGATTTCCATTGAGAAAATATCTACCGTTACAACTATGGAAATAAAAGCTACGAATAAACATTGACGTAACGTACAAACATGTCGAGACATGAAAAATCAACCCCTGTTCCTGTTGTAAGGGCAACTGGTGTGAAAGAGCAAGGGCGGGGGGCGTACTCATTGAATATCTTTACAACTATGGCTTATATTCCTTGTGTTCCTGTAACGGGTCTACTGTTGTAAAATAAAAGAACACATCCTATAAAAAAATGTATATAAACACACAACATGTGTGGTATAAGTTATGTTTTAAGGACCGAAGGTGCGGTGCGAATGTGGGTAAAAAAAATAAATAGGTTCGCAAAGACACATTTGTGTTAACAGATATAACAGATTACAAATAGTGTGTCAAAATAGTTAATTTTTCTGGGAAATACGTTAAATAGTTTAACGCAAAACATAGCTTACAAAGATAATAGTTCTCCCCCTTTTAACTATAATATATTCTAACCGAACAATAACAACCGAATAAAACAAATGACAGTCGTAAACTGTATACATGAAGGCGAGGTATGACTCAGCGTCAGTGACGAGTGACGTGGCAGCAGCACATCGCGTGCTGAGACCAGTCCCTACTGTACAATATCCACCGATGGAGCGATATGACTCATAAATGATCGGTGAAAATGATCAAGGTCTTCATTGTAATACTAGGTTGACGGTCGTTTATTGGACATCAAGGCAGACATCCCACCTATATCGTTTAGATTATATCCATACATCGCTAATACATAACACACTGAATCACTGAGTATTCTAAGGTGAAGTGATGGAGATGAGTTAAGGGTGGTTGTTGAGTGATTGAGAAGAGAGCTTCGTTACTGACTAAGATGCTGTATTTGACCATTTTTGCTAAAGACCTAGTGATCAAGAATAGTTGAGTCTTTTTTTGAACTACGAAAAATATCAAAAGCATTATCATTAACAATTGAAATGGATACCAATATAGGTGCATATTCTCGCACAAATATGAATGGAGGATGAGTGTAGAATGAGTTGAGATTATTTGTGTAGCTTTGTTACTGAAGATCACAAGTTTCATTAGTCAGGATCGTTTATTAAAATCGGAATTATCAGGGACAGCAGGGTCCAGTTTCAAGTCCAAAAACTACAGAACTGACTTATTAGGAGCAATCTGGCAACCTATAGATTTTTAGGCGTGCACTTGCACTATGATGAGTATAACCACTCCGCTATCCTGCCTAAACACATACATAAACGCTATTTTGTACACCAGCATTGATTAGGCGCGGAAATCAAAGTATTATAATAAATAGTTTGCCTTTTAAGCTAAGATTAACGCACTGATGCGATGCAACGCTCCCCTCTCGAAAAATCTACAATATTCAAGTCGGGCTGGTTAACCAACTCTATCAAATAGATGGTAGTTACCCAATGTTTTACGTGTTATTCGTTCAATATTCTTAACATTCGGGAAAAAGCCTATTCACGAGAGATGTCCTGTCCGTATGGATACACTTGACATACACTAAACTTAGGGACGTAAAAACGAATGGTGTGTCCGTTATTATGGTTCAATAACGCGATATTAAAGTATATTCTGTACCTGAGAACGAACAAGAATGTTGCTGATCGAATGTTTATTAAAAGAAGCAACTATGTAAAGTCGGTAGCTCACTTATGACTAATTATTATACAATTTCTTATCAGAGGTGGTGTCAATATACCAACTGAAGGTCGCAGCTGGGTTATCACTGAACATGGTGATACTTCATGAATATCTATACTATTAATAGGTACTACCCGCACTATCTTCATTAATTAAAAAAACACATTTTAAAACTGCAATCGTTTTCAGCCGGTGTCATAAAAGTAAGGGAGGTCAAAGGTGAAATGTAAATTTCGCGGGCATGCCTCTCACACAAAAAGGAAAAGGCGACTCACTAAGATTTGGGGTTTCTACCAAAGTTTCACCATAGATTGAACATACTTCCTTTATAGCGTGTTCAAGTGTGTTCTGACTGATGTTGTTTACTATTTGGTCTTGTTTTTCAGCCAACTTTAAAAATACCTCTACTTTAACTAAATATGATAATGTGTAATATTTTGCAAGTCCTTTTGTATTCTAATCAAAGAGAAAAGGACAAATCATACGATACCCTGAAACATAGCGGTAGTAAACATCAGTGCACTCAAATGTCACCAACATGAAACATACATCAAAATAGGCTTACAATATTACGATTGGGTGAAATATCTACTTGCACTATTTTTACCCTATTGCTTAGAACCTCAACTAATTTCAGGACATCAAAAAGGAGAGCCAGCGAGTTACAATTTTAGAGATTATGAATAGTAATATTAATTTAGAGAAAAATAGCACTTTAACACACTAATTTTGTGAAGATTACAATAAATTGAACGAATATTATAATTTTGAAGTCTGTTCTTTATTAAGTACCTATAATGTAATACCTACCTACCCATAATGTAAGTACCTACATTGACTATATAATGTAATGTATCATTACTTTAGCTTTTTTCTTTTTTAGAAACGTTTGAGTTAAATAAATAATTGAATTGGATAATTGTTTTCTGGTATTATGGACTTATGGATATAGGGCAGACAGACATATCATCTACATGAACCAGGTGTAAGTTATTTTGATTCAGATATAAAATAGTTAACTAAACCACTAATCAAAGTAATCTACTGTTACAAATGTATTTTCTTTCATATACAATTTTGCCACTGTGATAATTGGTAATTCATAAAACATAATATAGGTTAGAAATTAGAGCAAGTTGCCCATTCGATGGCTTTCTTTATGTCAGAATATATAGAATTGACAGTTGCAATTTTTGCCTAAAGCTACATTTTGTTAATTGTCCATTTGCATCCTAAAACTGGAAATGCAAATCAATTTTATTGTGAAATGCATTGAGACGTCCTTTCGAACTAACAATAAAAAATTGAGTCAAGAGTTATCTAGTCTATGCAAAAAACGATTAGAACTCTTCTAAAAAATAGTCTTAAGAGAACAATGGAACTGAAACAAACTCGGAATCAATTTACACACACTTGTATCTTCCGATAAAGTTTTACCGAAAATATACGGTAAAGTTGGCACAATAACTTTCCCTATGACTCAGCTCTGTGGTAGTGTGAGTGGTTGCTATGGTAACGATGGGGAGGAGTGGTTGTGACGTCACGAGTGACTCAGCTGGTGTGACTCAAGGAGGTCTTCTAGGACCGATGCTTTTCTTGTCTTGTTTACCTCTAAAATTCAACATTGCATTGTGTTCTCGTGTTCAATTCAATTGAATTACCACTTATAGATTATCCTTGAATGAATACTGGATTTGAGGAAACTATGCTGAGCTAATTTTAATCAGCTTGCTGTACCAAACTTGCTCAGGTCTTACTTTACCGTGTTTTGAATTAGTTTACTTGATAGTTCCAACACTTCTTGTTCAGGTTCTCCCACACTTTGTTTATAATCGTATTTTATCCTCTTTTATACAAATAGATTGGGTCAGATTTGTACAACGCCGACAAAACAGGCTGCGATGGCAAATATTAGTTAGTTGTGAATGAATGAGATGGCAGCTTTGATAGTAAGATCAGCTGGTTCTTAGGTAGTGCAATTTTCTAAACCCCTAATGATTACAGCTGAGCCCAGTTTGAAACATCGAAAAGCTTAACCGCAGAACTCTTGTTAATCAAGTGATTACCACAACCACCCAGCTACAAACTAATTATTGTAAGTATTTTACTCCTTTCTTTGGAGTTCATTTTTAATGAAAATGAGTTTACGTTATCTAGGAAATTGTTACAGGTGTGTATTTTCCATCACGGTAAGTCATTAAATACACTTACAGACGGAAAAAATCTTAGAGATTCTGGAGGGTGAATAATTCCTCATAGAGGCGTCATTGAACTCACTGATTTCTAACAAATAAATATTCTTTTCCATCTGAACCGGAGTTGAGATAGGATAGAGATGGCTAATGCGATCATATTGGTTCACCCAACTAAATCTTTTACTTTCTTCAATAGTCAATGGTAATAGTTACTTACACTTTTACACACAGAAAGGTTCATTTGTATGGATTTAAAAGGGCGTGCCCCTCTTAGGGTTAAAGGAGCTATGATTAGACCCAATGAATTTTCGGCGAATTTTCTTTCTCTTCTGAGCTGGCACCAGAGTGGGATACAGACTAGAGTAGAGACGACTTCTGTACTGATCACTTATCATACAATGTTGGTTCCCTGCCTGTGATTGCTACCGTTTCCTGTAGGAACAATACGCCGTAACTCAGCGACTGATGACTTCGACTATGACAAAGTCTATCCTCCTTTACCTCTGATCAATCTCGTCTTATCGATTGCTATTGTTAAATTGCAATTTTCTTATCATGAATACTATGCGATCAATTTGAAATTGGCCATTTTTGTAACTTAAAGAAAAAACTCCTTATTACACATCATTAGAACTTTACGCTGATGACACGTCATGTGTTAACAATTCAAATAACTTATTACGTCACATAAATCATTTCGTAAATGACGTCAAGATTATAGAAAAAGCTTAAATTCTGATGAGTGAGAACTAAAATGTATTTCTTGAAAGATATTAAAACTGAAAATTAATGTTCTCTTTGAGGTCTTAGATTTGCTTAGACACTGATCTGAATCTTTGAAAATTGAAACGGCTTTAGGTACCAAGTGTTTTTGTGTAGCCTACATTAAAATTACCCACAGCTTTAACGAAAATAAACCAACAAAATTGAAAATGGGAAAAAAGACCCGTAACAGTTGATCCTTGAACCTTCAAGCACAAGGCCACTCTAGTGGTCAGTAGTGCCTCAGTAACCATAGCAACTCTGACCTGACCCTCTAATTCATCGAGGACACTAACATAAATATTGCAATCGTGACCTGCCCGACACTAACGGACCCTACTGGATCACTTTCGTGCATTGGTCAAGGGGCTAATGAGGGAAACGTTCCCTGATAACATAAATATTGATGCCAAAAACACCTCTTAAACATTTATCAACATACCAGTAGTACCAAGAGAAATCCATCCAAAGACTAGTCTTCCTACAAGGCTTTGAACATCTCCTACTATTCTTGTTCACAGGTAAACTTTAATTTAAAATTCAAACGAGATACACAGAAGCAACAGTGAAAGTTGAGTGCAACAAACATTGCAAGTGACACTGTCTTGTTAGGCTTGCTAGAGTGTTGATTACAACAGTTTCTCTAGACATGTCGAGTTTACAGAAATGGTAGGTACACGGGCAATGGATAATTCCTTATAATTCGAAACCTTTCACCATTTACTTTATACATTACACTCTTGATTTCAAAGAAAATCTACAGTTATATCGCAGTACAATGTGTAGACTGTGTTTTATTTAGTTTCAGGAGGTTGATCAAACTGCAGCTTGTCGAAACTGTATTGTAGGCTATGCTTTTTCAGTATGTTTCTGTATGTATGTATTTCTGTATGTATTCTGTTTCAGTATGTTCCATTTTCAGCCTTTGGTACGAGTTTTTTTACAACACAGCGTACCTTGAGGTTACCAAATACTGCGCTGAGGAGTTGACGTTACCTTAAGACGTTTGACAGACAGTTTAAGGTGTCCTAAAAACCAAGTTGCCTATTAACTAAATAATCTTTAAATACAATTCAATATAAAACCTTGACTAAAGTTATGTGGTTTGTGCTGGACCAGACTCAGAGGTGCAGAGTTCGCTGTAGCAGCTTTCTCTCCAAGCAAGGCAACTCGCCTGTCATGTCCACATCCAGGTTTGACGAGGCAGTAAAATCTTTGGATGCCAATGCGGTAACTAAAGTCGCGCTTAATACATGGGGATAGAGAAGGTTTTATTGTACAACTGAGAATAAGTATATCCTCTGCATAGTAAGGGGTTAAAAAAATGTAAAATATTAATCTGTGGAGTTTGTCTCGTCGTATTGAGCAAGAGAGTTTGTTGCAAAGCAATGTAAAACTGACATGTATTATCACTGACTTGGATCCTGCAAGTAAGTTTTTAATTTTAATGAAAAATAGATTAAAATAAAGGGAATACGTAAACGCCCTCAAGCGTTACCGGACATACAAATCTATTTCAACTGATCCGGATGACAAATCTACGAGGGCGTATATAGGTTTTGTTCTGGTTTATCATTACTATGCAAGTAGACTTCTCATCCTATTGATCAAATCTGAAGAATAGTTAAACGTGTTAAATTTTGACTTTGCTGTGCACTGCTATCGACTAGTTAGAATAACGACTTTTTTATTTGTTGATAAATTATCTTTTTTGTGTCCAATTGTACCGACAACCGCAAATTTTGCAGCTTTTTAAACTTTAGTAACCTTATCATCACGTATTTCAAGCTGTATATTAATGTAGGGTGAGTGTAGCATAGAGCGATATTATGTGAATAATCTTATGTGTTTGGCTTTGTTAGTAAGATTAGCTGTTCAGCCAAGATCACTCATTGAAAGCCCAATGCTCATGGACAGCACACAGCACCTGATTTTTCTCAAGACCAAATCAACGACCTTTTGGCTGCCAGTCCACCACTATTACGCCCATCTACCCGGCTGGTCATTGAGTGTGTACCATTGCTTATTCGAGGGCAATATTTCACAGTTAGCCCACACTTCAGAGTTGAGGGCCGGTTGTTGTCTGCCCACTCATGCCAGGACAAGGCCCTGGACACTGACTGTGGAGTGTAGGCATACTAGTCCTGGGCTGCAGCATGTGGAGGTGTCATTCACAAGGTGATTTAATCGAACCTTGTGTCTTACCAAGGATATCGAATGCGTCTTTTAGTAATTACGTTGAAGTTTCTGCATAGTTGAGGTTTTATCGTTGTGTTTAGAAACGTTGACTTTTTGGACACTGAATTTTGGACATCCCGATTTATATGGACCAGCAATGAATGTCCTGTTTGATACTCAAAGCTATAATGTGTGTTTTTAAACTGCATTGCCTCCCTTCGTTTCCAATAGTATAAATCGTTCAATAGTTGATAAATCCAGGATTCTTTACTATATAATACAACGTCGTCCTCTCAGTTTGAGACTTAAAAGTTGGTGTGTACAACCATTGACTATTGGATTGTATTAATAGTCAAACGTACAACATAAATCAGTAATTGTGTTTTTTCGCCACGGATACCAATCAGTGCGATATTTACTTCCAAAATCATCATCTGCCGACTTCAAACGTCAACTGTGCATTTCCTGTGTGAATTTTCAAGGCATGAATAAATCTATGTAAAAACGAGTTCATGATCTACCATGGAGTAAAATTTCAGCCCAATGGGTTCATCTGTCAGGTCAGCTCGTAGTATTACTGTACCAACCTCGTGTGTATTGGCGCTACTATTGCATAGTATAATAGTGTAACTTACATATTCAATACCCACCAGTGTAGGTAATATCATAGACTAACCAACACAAGGGAGTATGTTTTATCTATGGTAAAGACGGTGACACACTATCGATCTTTTCCCCGAACAAGACCCCGAACCGAGCAGGGAGAAGGGAGAAGGGAGGTCGAAGGGAGGATGTTCGATAGTGTGTCACGGGTCCGTTCACCGATCAAGACGCCGAACAAGACATCAGGCCGAGCAGGGAGACGAGCGCTCTGGAGGCGGTTTTTTGGCGAAAGATCAAAGAAAAGATCGGTCCGATGTACGGTCCGATGTACGATAGTGTGTCACGGTACATTTTTGCCCCGTACATTGTCGCGAGCGCCGCACCGAGCGGCCGCCTGTGCTAGCATTGATAGTTCTGATTTAATATGGCAATTAAATTCTTTAATTGGTAAAATAAATAAATGTTGGGTAATATGTTGCCGTTATATATTATAATCATTTAAGATGTAATGTTTGTGGTTTGTTTGGTCAAGGTTGAAAGTGTAGAAACCGTTAAATCAATTATATCAATAATATTAAGGTTGAATTAAGTAATTTATGTTGACTTAAATTCTATCAAAAATAATACAAACATTAATATTATTAAAGGCAATTAAAATTATCATTCTGTAACGTTATTTCAATGAATAAAACCAATAGAAATCAATAGGATATAACCTCTTCCACGGCACTGCCTCCGCGCTCTCACTCGCACACACTCTCTATCTCTCTCCAAACTTCCTTTTGCCGCGCTCGGTAGAATTCGTCTGGTCTTGGTCATGTTCGGGGAAATGTTCGGAGTAAAATTTTGCTGATATTTATCTCCCTTCTCCCTTCTCCCTGCTCGGTTCGGGGTCTTGATCGGGGAAAAGATCGATAGTGTGTCACCGCCTTAATATGTAAGGTCTATTTTTACAGACACACCCTGTTCTCTCACAGCCGGCCCCCGCCCCTGTGTGTTACCGTACTAAACACCGCCATGTCACGTGTCACGCCATCCCCACACGCACTTCCTATGTTCACTGTCTAGTGTCTAGACAGGTAATCAGGGACAGTAATACCAACTACACCTATCTCTGTACATTAGATGTAATTGACAATATTCAGTAGCACCAACACATAACCCCAGCTAGTTGTGTATACTCATTAGATTCGATCCTGAGAGGTCGGCAGCTTTTTGGTGGTTAAAAACTGTTCACAGCTGTTCTTCATAAAGCGATTTTAATAAATCATACTCTCAGCTAGAGAAACAGCTGATCTTATTCAGTAACAAAGCAACAATATGTGCGACATGATGCTCCTTTTTGGAGGAGTCAGTCCGACTCTGGGGGAATCTGACTTTATGTGAATCCAAGTTCGTATGACCAATCATATGGTCAATGAGATTTATTACATTAGTATCCATATGTTCTGGGTTCTGGCGTTGTCGGTCTAATCAGTGGTGAGGTAGAGAGGTAGGTGTAACCGTTGACTATGCATAAGTAGACATCCCATTCCCATTAAAGCTGAAGCCAGTTTCATAACAAGAATTTACGTAGTTTCGTGCGACTTCTAGAGGTAGAGAAACAAAATATATTTATAGATTTGTTCCTCTGTGCATGTGCAAGCAAACTGTGACTGCAGCCCTACAGTCGATACCAGTCAAGACCATTTGAAGACCAATTGTCAAGGACAGCTGCGCATACTGTAGTTTCGAACTACCAAAAGGCTACCGAAATGCCTCAGGATCGAACCGGCGACCTGATTATTATGATTGTTTGGACTTTGTGCGGTTCTTTGCGACCTAATATTGCAGAATAAACAGCTAGACACTATCTTACTATTTATTATGTGCTACTATCGATATCAATTATAGCTCCACTCAAATTAAATATTCGTATGTTCCAAGAAGCTGAAACCCCACTTCCCACCCAAACCTAACCCATCTCGAACCTCTTGTAAACTTGTTCAACGGTTTACTTTTTCTTCAGACTGATCCACTACCAATTATTTTATCTCTATCATCCAAAGCTATCTTCGTGAATCGTGAAAGCCGATTTAAAGTGATCAATCATAAACTAAATAGGGTAACTAGAAGTCTCTGCGTGGCGCACGCTACCCTACCTCACCAATACCTCACAGTAACGACTTGTAAGTAATGTGGCTATCAAACCTATCATCACGTCATCGCATCAACAGAGGTCATCTAAGTCTACGTGAATTATGACTTTTTGTATGCTTTAGCAGCACCCATTCCTCTTTGTATAACTACACATAATCTAACCTAATATAATAGGCACGATAAAACACACGGGTAAGACCCAGTATGCATACAACTGAACTATGTACATTGTAGTAAAAGTACAGTACATTTAGTCTTATTTCTCCACGACTGAGAGGTTCGCGTGACAGCCTTGTCTGTGTGTAGAATCTAGATAGACACTATTTATACAGCGAGAGCTAGACACACCGGAATGTAGCCACTCCCGTCTGTTTGTTTGCTAGTTCAGTCTCAGTCAACGCCCACTGCCCAGAGTCTCTGATGGCTGTATCGCGAGATGCCACATTCCTCATTCCTGGACCGCGGTGTGAAAATAAACGAGAGGAAAGTAGACTAATTTCATTACTTACTTACTGGAGTGGCCACTGGTACCCTAAGGGCCGGCGCGCACTATCCCGACCACGACCACGACCACGACTCCGACTGGTCGGATACGACCAGTTTTATAATAGGAATAAATGGAACGGCGCGCACTGGTCGACTGGTCGGACCCTGGTCGCACGACCAAAATTTTCCAGTTTGGTCGGGCCCGACCCGCTGGTCGTTGCAGCCAAAAATAGCACACAATGTAATGGGACGACGCGCACTACCCCCGACTTGCCTCCGACCCGACCCGACCCGACCAGTACACCACTCAACCCCCAGTATTCCTAGATCAATCAAACGGTAAGCACTAGTTTTTTGCGCCGGTCTGTGAAGTGACTCATTTGATAAAATGTCGCAGGATTTTGACACTTTTGAAACCTGTCTTCATATTGACGTAGCTCTTCATAAAATGTTGCAAAATGCCCTTTCAGACCTAACAGTTAACATTGGATATACCCAGTATAGTGTCTTCTTCCGCTTAACGTTACTTACAATACAAATGCACCATAACAACTACTTCTTCAACAATCATCTTGACACTGAAGTTTGTAAAACATTCGTTGCCTTGGTCGGGTCGTGGTCGGGTCGTGCTCTGGTCGCATGGTGAATGACAACCACTGGTCGGGCGTTTGGTCGTGGTCGTGGTCGTGGTCGGGATAGTGCGCGCCCGGCCTAGAGGTACTTGGCCTCGCCCACACTAAGTTCATAGGGAAAGTAAATTAACTCTTTCGACGGGGTCAGACAAGAAGAGACAGACGTCAAAACGAACCATTTTATTTCTAGATAATACACTCCTAATCTATAATACAAACAGATTACTGCAATTCGTTTTTATTATTAAACCATCATACGAAACCATTGCTATGGTTTCATATCAATTAGATTTTACTATGGAGCTGATGCAATTTTCCATAAGTAAATACTGAGGTTAGATAGAAATTTCGACCATTACCTTCCGAAATAAACAGCGAAAATGCCAATGGTGATGGAGCACACGAAATTAAAAACAAAAATGCTACATTGTTGGTTTAATTGTTTGATAAAGTTTATTCATAAGCTAGTGTTTTTTGTATTATAGATTGTAATAAATGTAGATACATTTTACGATATTATCTAAGGTAGTTAATGTAATAAATAGCCCAGAAATAAAATGGAAAACGTTTTTATACTGAACAAATTATTGATACATCTTTTTAACAATCACACCAAACCAAACCATAACATACAAAAGGTAAACATGACAATTAATATTTGATCAGATAATGATGTAAAGACAAGATGAGAAATATTACTTCTCTAACAGTTAACTTATTATGCTTATCTCCTACCCTCAAAACGCATGCTACAAAAAATGCTCAATAAAAAAAAAATAAATTCTTTTGTTTATGCCTGTACGGTTGCACACAGCTGGTGTTCACTGCGCCGACTGCAGCACAGTGATGTTATAGCACGTCCGTGACCTGATAAGGCATTGAACGCGACGAGACGAGAGTGATAGTGATGTAGATGTGGCGGTGACATCAGCGACATCTCGGCCATCACTACATCCTGCGTGACGTCATCATCTTGTTAGCTACTCTCGCCCTCAGTAGTAATGTGTGACTGCGGCTTTTAAACGGTTACGTAACTGAGGATCGTAGAGTTACAAACTTACAAATCACAGTAGATTCCATAACTTGTTGTACTACCCAAGATCATACTTGATATTTTGCCTAGCCACATATTAAACTAAACAATATAAATGATTACTCACCATATAGTTGGTGTATTCATTGCCTTTGGCTCGCTTGGGGCTTCCACCTCCATTGTAGCCTTGTAGGGGGAGTGAAGGTATAAGCCCAATTCTAGGGAAACGTTATTGCTGGGGAATTCTTTTTATCGTGCAATATATACATCGAAGGTTGTACCACAGTACTGATAGGATTGTCAAACCAAACTAATTGCAAAGTACATTTTGTTATACAATTGACTTTGGAAACTATAAATAATCTTCTCATCTTTGTGTCAAATCTAAAGCATTAATTTGCGTTTCATTTTTGGTATCGCTTTAATGTTTGATAGTGTTGGTGACTGGTGTTGACTAAAAAGTTTATCTCTGCGTTGAGAGTAAATTCATATATTTAAATTAATAGAAAAATAAACCATGTACCCTTTTTAAATTATTTATTAATTTTATTTTTAAAAATAATTTAAAAAGGGGGTACTATGATTCCATTTCCATAATAAAAAAGATTCAATTTTGATGAAATTTGGTACAAACGTATAACCTATGGGGTAAAAATTTCTCTCTTATTTTGAAAAGCTTAAAAACAAATAATCTATATCTATCTATCTATCTATACTATTATAAAGAAGAGGTGGTGTCTGTGTGTGTGTTTGTATGAGCTAATCTCAAAAACTACTGGTCGGATCGGGCTGAAATTTGGCATGATGATAGCAGGCATATTTTTATCCCAAAAAATCCTTCGGGGCTCCGCCCCAGTGGCTCTGGAGTTTCCCATGTTAACCTTATGAGAAATGGAATTAATGAATCTTAACAGCTGTTTCAATTAAACAAGTTGGTTATGTTCTATGATGTTCAATAGCATTAAAAGTTACAAGGATTACCAACAGGGTGCAGCACTAGCACTATTATTTCTTTTACATTTATGACAACAGCAAAAGGTGAGTGAGCGTAGCGAACGAACTTCAACCTGGAGGCGAGTGAGCGTAGCGAACGAGCTAACCTGAAGGCAAGTGAGCGTAGCGAACGAGCTAACCTGAAGGAAAGTGAGCGCAGCGAACGAGCTCCAACCTAAAGGTGAGTGAGCGTAGCGAACGAACTTCAAAAAGAACCGAAATTTCTTAAACCATGTCCTCACTCATAACTGCTATAAGCATTTGATACTTATATGCCAACCCCGTACGAAGGACGGGTACTCTGCTAGTTTAGTATATTAATGCGGCTACTGAGAAAATAAAAAAAAATGTTTATTTAATATTCCCATGTTATTCTTATGGAGAATTAGTAAACTGTTGTAGTTTGCTTGTTTATGAATATATTTTTACCAAATAATTTATTATATACTAAGCGCTATTAATTTTCTATTAAAACACACTTTATCACCCTCCCTGTAGCAGCAAACCTAGGTACTCATCATAAACCTAATGTTGGTAAAATATATTTAATTTTAAATCAAATCAGTCAAATGAAAAATCACTTAATCTGCAGGTTTGCTGGAGTATTACCATATCAATTTCATATTAAAATGTTTTTGTCATTCATTTGTTCAATAGTTAGTGAGTTGAAAAATGAATTATGCAACAACTTGTGAATCATAATAAGCTTAAAACAATCCCTACATAAGCTTAGATGGATTGCCTAGGTCAGGTTACTGCCTCCTCCCCTCATTAGTGCTTGTAAGGCTTCTTCTCAGCTTTTATGACTCAGTGAATATTCACAGCCTCACAACTTACTAAAGAAAAGTACCGGTACCTATTAAAAATACATTTGAGTTATAAGGAGTGACAAGAATAATGGTTTGTAGTTGGGGAAAAACCCCTATTATTTCTGCTGATTTGAGTAATTTACAAAATGATCAATTATCCTTAAAAAAAATTACAATTTACACTACATTTGATCATAACATACACCGAGTATGTGTGCCATAGGGTAAAAGTACTTGCCGAGATTAAACTCCAGTTGCTTAACTCAAGTTGACCCATGTAAAACCCCCCTTAAGCTTAAAATGGAGCAAGATTATCTGAGTAGCTTTGTTACTAAGATCAGCTGATCCTTTAGCCAGGGCCTTTTATTAAAAGCCCAATTGTCTAGGACAGCTGGGTCCAGTTAGCTACTGACTATTGAGTCAAATCAGCCACTTTCTGATTTAGTCCAGTCAAGGAATGAGGTGTAGAGTGCGTGAGCAGGTAACTAAGCGATTCCTTCAGAAACTTGTTCAGGGGGCTTCGGGTGTTAACATACCAAAAGTCCTGACTCCTAGGTGGTGAGCCAGGGGGTGGAGAGGGGAAAAAGGGGGGGGGGGAGAAAGGTACACATTTTGGGTTTTTTGATTATATCTCGAAAACTATCAACTTTTTGTGTACTATAGTAAATTATAAAATTGAAGAAGATTAAATTTTCTACAAGAAAAGTATATAATGTGTTTATTTTGGTTCAACAGATTACGAGTTATAACTTATTTAATTGATATTTTATTAAAATACTCCTTCCATAAGAAATACATGTAAATTAGTATGCGAAATGGGGCGAATCCTATCCACCCAAAGGAAATATAAATGATATTCTGGAAATCTTGACAAAATTTCCAGTAATTTGACACTTTAATCATTAAAATTGATCCAAAATTAAGGCGAGGGCGAGGTTACAAAATTTCGAGTTTTGGTGTTTTTTTATTGGAAATATAAAAAAAAACCTTAAATCATCCCATTTTTAAACGCTCACCCTCGCTTTAATTTTTGACAAAATTTCATGATTAAAGTGTCAAATTACTGGAAATTTTGTCAATATTTCCAGAATATCAGTTATATTTCCTTTGGGCGGATAGGATTCGCCCCATTTCGCATACTAATTTACATGTATTTCTTATGGAAGGAGTATTTTAATAAGATATCAATTAAATAAGTTATAACTCGTAATCTGTTGAACCAAAATAAACACATTATATACTTTTCTTGTAGAAAATTTAATCTTCTTCAATTTTATAATTTACTATAGTATACAAAAAGTTGATAGTTTTCGAGATATAATCAAAAAACCCAAAATGCGTACCTTTCCCCCCCCCCTTTTCCCCCCTCCACCCCCTGGCTCACCACCTAGGAGTCAGGACTTTTGGTATGTTAACACCCTAAGCCCCCTGAACAAGTTTCTGAAGGAATCGCTTAGTTACCTGCTCACGCACTCTACACCTACTTTTGGATCATTCATTGACTGGACTAATTACAGTACTAGGAGAAAACTAAAACCACTCAGCTCAGTAAATATAAATCAATAAGAAATGTGAAACTTTGTGATTGTAACTCTGATATAAAACATGTAATTAATTACTGTTGACAAAGATGACCAAATTTGTCAAAGATGTCATGGTCCTAATTTGTCCCTGGCTAGACCAGTTTTGACAATTGGACCAGTTTGTTGTGAGTGTCATGTGGGTTGACAACAAGAGTTGGAAGTGAACAATTGATGACCCTCAACACCAATTGGACCTGAGTCTACTACAACAACAAACATATTGTTAAATGTCTCTTGCTCTTGTTTCTCATAATAATAGATATTTCAGGAAACATACAACTTGGCTTTTACAATTTAATGTAAAAAAAATGTTGGATTAGTATGAATTTGTTGACCTTGTCAAAAAGATTTTATTTTTTTATTTTGTGTATTTTCTAAGTCAATGGCATTTTTTACGTTTTGAAAGGGAATAGTTAAACCCTGATCTTGTTAACTAATATCCGACCTGTTTGTTGGGTCGCATCATTAGTTCATAGCCCAATGATTTAGTGAAATGAAGTTTTTAAATTCATTTGAAAATAGTACACTTTAATTTAAGATGATTCATTTATGATTTATGATTCAAAATAAAGTTTTTAATTAAACTTGTGGAGTTCTTAAATATATTAAGTAAATACTGTCAAACACTTGTTGTTGAATTGAGTATTAATTATACCTAACATTTTTCTTTATTATCAAATCTTTAAAAACTCTATGGGTTGTGTAATGATTTGATCATAATTTTTACTAAATAATGGAGCACCTGAACAAAAACATAGGTTCCCCATGACAGAACATTGGTATCATCATGTCACAGAATATTCAAAGAGTTAAGATACAGAATGAAAACCCATAATTAAGTAACAACTTTTAACTTTTAATGAATATAAAAAATATAGTATTGACAGTGTTGACACTTATATGAAGTACTAATACAGCATACAACTTGATGACTCCTAACTTTTAACCATTTTAATATTCTATTCAACAATATCTATGAATATATTGATTTAGATTGAACCACTGACTATCAAATTTTTACATTACATGGGAAGTATATTCTTATTACAGTAAAAATAAGTGAAAAATTCGATAAACCTAAAAAAATAATAGTACAATCAAGGAATTTGGTACAGATGTTATGTTGGGTGTATCTTCCTTTTGAACATACAGTACTAAAAGTCCCTGGAAATTGAAGCTGTGCTACAGCTGCTATATTGGAAAATGGCGGCATATTTCTATTCAAAAGGTAGATACACCAAACATCTGTACTAAATTCCTTGCTTGTACTAATTTTTTGGGGTCAATGCATATTTTTATTGTGCTATCTGTGTATAGTCAATGATTAAACTCTACATTGTGTCTGACAAACAGCTGGCACAAAACAATTTGAAACTTGGTTTACTTACAAACATTTGACCCTTAAATTGTGGCTTTACCTGTCTAATACAGGCAAACCACAACAATTTATTCTCACAGACAAAAATTAGAATTAAGAGGGTTCCACCCGCCGCGCCGGTTGTTTACCACGTAAACATGGTCCTACAAAAAAGAACCTCCTGGCATTATTAAAGTGTTTATTGAGTTTAAATAAACTTTAAAATATTCACAAAGATCCAAACTATGCACTGGCTGAACTGAAACTTCGTAATTGTTTCTTTAAGTATTTAAAAAATCATTTTGAAAATCTGTAAATTAGTCTTTTTCACATGCGATTTTAACTTCTAAATAATAGTTAAAAACTATTTTTGCTCCACTCACTGCAAGCTCTGATATGTTAAGACCACCACAAGGACACAATAATTGGAAAATAATTGGTTTTATAATGTTGATAACTTGTACTGTAGAGACATGTTCAGGAACATTAGCGTGTTTAGCCGCCATCTTAAATTGAGCGGGTCGAACCCTCTTAAAAACATGTCTAAAAAAATATAGGTTGTAGTTGTTTAAAATACAAATCCTACTAACAAAAATGAAATGCTGACTAGAAATAGAAAATTTATTTAAGAAAATTAGTTGAATGAACAATAAGTAGTCATTGTTGGCCCAGGTATCTTGCTTGTTCTTAAAGAAACGTTTTAATTTTTTGACTGTACGTTTAAAATAAGCAACCTGTTATTTGAACACAAATGCAAATTAAAAATGTTGCATGACTAGGTTTTATATTTAGCACTAAAACCACAGAAAACGTACTACTATACCCAGAATGCCAACCGCATGGTAAAAAGCATTAAGCGGTTTGAGAGAGCTTTGCCTGTCAATCCGTAGGCAGCGCCACCAGCGTTGCCATGCAATAGCATAGCAACGCTGGTGGCGCTGCCTACGGATTGACAGGCAAAGCTCTCTCAAACCGCTTAATGCTTTTTACCATGCGGTTGGCATTCTGGGTTATAGTTGTACGTTTTCTGTGCTAAAACCTAGCAATTTTAGTGACTATGTGTTGTAATATGCTTACCCCCCATGCAAAATTCTAAAACTAACAACAAAATAACTTCCTATATTCATGATATCAATCGTAACTTTGCAAGAAAATTAACTAAACTAGAATCTAAATAACCTAAGTACAATTTCAAAGAAGGCACTATTAAAAAAAATTAATGACTTTGATTGTTTAAGATTGAAGTAAAAGAAAGCGCCATTAAACCTATTCGTTGAGTCAACTTCTTCTGAATATAAATCAATTTTGCTTCCTAATTATAATGCATTCAGACTTATTCACTGGTTGTAAAGTTTCTGAAAGTTTATACAGAGTACAAAAATATTATTTACCTAAGCCAGTCTTATCCTGTATCACATTCTATAAACATTCAATAAGTGGAATGCCACAATAAGAATTGAATATGTAAAATAAACTTCAAAGCATTATCATATCCAGGGGATTGTTGATATTTCTAGCTTGTAAAAGCTAGATAGTGACAAAACTTTGAAAGAATAATGCACTATTTCAATAACACTATCAATATCACTACTGTACTGTATTTGTGTGGTACATTCAATGTAATTTCCATTCAATCTGGGTTATAAACTAAAATTTTTAAGTGCAAGACTTTTACACAAGAACAATTACAATTCCCATTGACCTTAAAGTATCCAAAACCATTGGTATTCTGATAACAACATACAACATTCACTACAGATTAACAATACCCGTAGCCCCCAGGTCCTCGGGTTTCGATAAAAAGTCGTCAATCATTGAGTTGATTTTGTCTGAAAACTTGTAGTGGAAATTATGTCTACCTTTTTTAATCACATGATACCTGAAACAATAAAAAGTACTTAAAAATGAAAAGTGTTTAAGGTAACTACAAAGCATAATGATCGTAAGCTTTATATTAAAGTGATCAGATAAACTATCGGAAATCAAGGCCAAGATTAAAAAAGTAAATAAAACACAAAAAACATATAAGAAAATTAAAATGTACTAAAGTAATGTGGCGTACTTTGGAAAAATTTACATGTTGGAAATCACAACAGATAAAACAATTTAATAAATTTATCAGGATATAAATACGGTCAAAAACTAACACAAAAATTATAGCCTAATATATTTTCACTAGGTTAGAGCTCACAGTAGGTGTGAGAGCGCTCATTGGAATTAATTTTGTTTGTGTTATGCAACAGCATTCAACAGGTTTGTTTATTGTAAGAACAATATTCAGAAGGAATAAAATCATATCATAACTAGCGGGATTTTCAATTGCAGCATACTTTTGCAACTAGAATATTACAACAACATGAAGCGAAACAACACTTCTTGCTGGACAGTCGCTGAGGAGACAAACGCGTCTTCTTTCTTATTTTCTGAATAGCCCTCGCACTTTGTGAAACTGCTAATTACTGAACCTCCAACTACGTCCATTGTGGTTCAGTAATACATGAAGGTTTTCACTGTTTCTACTGTGGAAACAAATGTATTTTATTCAAAAATCTTGCTTAGTATAAAATGAATTTAAGACCATTAGGGCACATTTATCAAGGATCATGTATTATACAGTACTCTGCTAGATGTTTCATGTACTCACTCCGCACTCTGGATGTGTCTGGCCACATATTCTCCATGATGTAGAGGTACTACAGGGTCCAGCTCTCCATGTAACACCAGTGTCGGACACTTCACTTGGGACAAATACTTGCGACACACCTCGCCATCTCTCTGGCTCAACGTGTTCTCAAAATATCTGTAGAGGCAAACAGACAAAACGTCAAGGAACAAATTGGTTAAGCAGTTGGTGTAAACAACATGAATCAGTAACTGTCAACAGCCACAGAGAAGTAAGGAGCAGAGGATTCACTCCATAAATCCTCAAATAAGGAATGGAAGGATTACACTTATATATGTAAACAGCACACAGTTTATCTGCATTGAAAACTATACAATTCACACATTTCATTTTTTTAACTATGCCTTTGACTATTTACAGAAGTAGAGCATTTCATTCCCATGCGCTGTAGCCAGTTTTACAAATCGTTTTATGTCCCAACCTTTCATCCCAGGACGCTAGGTCCTAGCCCGAAACTGGTTCACCCATTACATCAGACTAGTGTCACAGCATTATCACATGGATAAAATCCATTGGCAAAATTTAAACCTGGGGCCTAAGGCTCCCAAGCCCCGAGATCTACCACTAGACCAGCTCACTCCCAACCAGTTTTAGGATGAAAATGAATCTAGTTCAATTGAGCCACCAACAGAGTGTGCTGATGTCATTTACCAATTTCTGTTAAATGCCAAAGTTTTAACCAAACTGAACTTAAAGGACATCTTATTGTAAACTATAGCATCTTTTAAGTCACACCCAACTATTAAAGTAGTTGAAAATTTTCTTACTATTGAAAATTAAGGAAGAAAATAGAATTTGTACTGTAGCACAATCAATTTAAATAAGCATTGACAACAGCTGGTCCTTTACTTTACTTTACTCTACTTTACATTGAAATGGCAAACATACAAAGTAGGTAATTTAACTAAAATATGAATGGAGATGAGTGTAGGATGAGTGGCGCGATCTTGTAGTCTTGTTAGTGACTAAGGTTCGACTATTTTGACACATTCCTTAGACACAGCTGTTAATTAATAGCCCATACAGATAATGGCAACTAAGGGACCTACAGTTTATAGTGGAATCCGAACCACATTTTTGCCTTGGTCCATCCATATACTGTACAGTACGGTAGACTCCCTCTTATCCGGACTCCTCAGGACCGAGGCTAGTCCGGATAACGGTTTTTCCGGTTAAACCGACGTCCCCAAAAACTTGTAAAAACGGACCGTTTAAATGCATGTATACAGTATTTGACTTAAATTTAGGAGAGCATTGTTTTAAGACATGTGATCACTGGTCTCAAATCTTTCCCACGAGAACAGTTGTTAAAGTACCGCCCACTTCCTGCCGATCTAGTCCGGTTTAACCAATGTGCTCATAAAAATTGTCCGGTTGAAGAGATGTCATTTTCGCCGAGTGTAGTCCAATAAAAAGTTTTCCAGATAAGAGGGAGTCTACTGTAGATGGGTTGCCTACTTCACTACCCAATGGTCAATGGTTATACTCCCACAGACAATTGCAACTTTCAAGTTTAAGTTTGGCTAGCAACACTGTGCAAGTTTTATTTTGCACATTGAGAAACCTTGTGAGCATATTATTCTCCTGCGTAAACACAATTATTATTGTAACTGTGGTGGGCTAGTGAGGATATGAGTTGTAATTGTACTCACTGGCAGTAGTTAGTCCACAAAGTTGTCAGGTATTCAGCTCCATACACAGCCTCCAGTTTCTGCCTCAACTGTGGTGTCCACTGGCTGATATCCTTCAGCCCTGTCAACATTATACTACACAGTTCACTTCAGCAACTGCCCTTAAATGGCAAATCTGTAGACAGTTCTATATTGCTAGCCAACAGTGAAAATGTGACAGATAACAAAATAGATCATTAATACATGGTGACACAAAGGAACCGGACGTTTTTTAAATAAGTAATACACAGTAGTTAAAAGGAATAAACTGGTTTTAATACTGTACATAGTGAGGTAAACATTTGCCATTTGTTATAAATTCGTAATTTTTTGAAAATTACATCATGCATATGGCGGCCATGTACTTATCTACAAATGTTCATTCTGGTCTGAAAATCATCTGAAACTCGGGTGAGGAGGTTCAATGCCATTGATATCTTCTGTGATTGCAAACTTCAAATCCCCTAGAGTGCGTGGTTTGTGAGCATGAACACACTCCTTAAGAAACCCCCAAAGGATATAATCACTGGTGGACAAGCCGGGTGATCTTGGCGGCCATGGCATGTCACCAAAGCGAGAAATCACCTTGTTAGGAAAAATTCATTCAATACTGCTCTCTTTCTGGCGATATTTTCGGGTGTTCTCGAAGTTCTAACAAGGCCTGGTGGTTTCTTTCTTGTTATATTCCCAGTTGTTCGGAGCCCTGAAACCCATCTTAATAGCGTATTTCGGCTTGGAACCGTTCCATGGCGTTCAATATTAAAATGTCGACTAAATTCCTGCTGGATTTGACGGCGGATTCACCATTTCGGACCAAAGTATCGTATGCGAAAACGCGATGGTCTAGGGTCCACTGAGCGATTTTATCAAAAATGGCAAGCCTCACTGAAGGTAATGACATAACTTCAATCTTCCTACCATGTGCAACAACAATGGAACAGCTGTTTAAAAAACGTCCGGTTCCTTTGTGTCACCCTGTATAAATATTAAATGTGTATATAAATTTGTGACTAATTGTTTGAAGTTGATTGTCATCAATGAGAATCCTCTTCATCACTGAGACTGTGAAGGGGACATAGACACTGTGCCAGTTCCTTTCCCTATCATGGAACCTCGGAAATATTCCCTTTGTGTACAGGGTGAGGGTCAGCCCACTGCTCTACCTACAACTAAACTAACATGGATACTGGGTCAAAAAATGGCAAAAAAATTTGTATCCAAAACATCTGATCTATTTTGCGTGTACAATATAATTTCAATGTCATAAACTTATTATTTGACAGTTTAAATTTCAGTTTTTTTGTTGTTTTTAGGGGCCCTTTTATTAATAAATGCCTGAATAAGTCTCCATGCAAGTAATTTTTAATAACTAAATATGGCTAATGAAAACAACAATAATAAATAACACTAAATAAACACTCACACAGGCTCAACACAAAAACATATGACATAAGTTAGGCCAAATAACAGTACTGATTGTGGATGCGACACGTTGCTGGTAGATAGTGGTTCTACTAACGTTGTCTTTTTGCAATCTTCCATATAATTAATTCAATATGGGTTTCCCTGTTACATCCCTTTTTCAGCCGTCCTACTCAACAGATTTTTATGATTGAGGTATAATTGTAAAGCTTCTAGCAGAGTGACAAAGGGTAAATAAACAGGTTAGTGCCTTTAGAGATTTGTCCCTCAAGTGTTAGTTTTTGTTGTTGTTGTTTTCATTGCTGACCAACATTCTTTATAACTGATTAAATATTAAAAGTGAATTTATTTTCAACTTGAACAACTGCTTTTTCAGTTGGATGACCACAAGGCAACAAACTCGTAAACTTGTAAACAAGAGGCAAGACAGTTTATGATAATGGAATTTAAATAAGCTACTTTTTTATACTAAAATATTCCTTAAAAACAGTAGAGTCCCGCAAATTCGGCACTCGATAACCCGGCAGTCTGGATAACTCGGCCATCACTTGGCTCATAAAATTGGTGATTTTTTGAGTCTGAGTTAAACATGGACTCAAGCCAGCTCAAGTCAAATCATTCACAACTCGTACCAAGGATTTGTTGTAGAGTGAAAATTTAAAAACGTACGTTTTCATGTCCCTGGCCTTTTACTTCGTAGATACTGGATTTGTAGTTTATTATTATGTGTTTTAATATTTTTTGGGACGGGGGCAACATGTTACACACATTTATTTGGTTTTAAATAGGTTCTTGGTATTTTTTTCGTATTTTTAAAGTCTCGAAATTCACGACCATGACGTGTCCCTAGGGTACATTTTCCAACTTTCACGCTGTTTTTAGACTAATTATTCATGCCGAAATATATAAAGCCATATTTTTATGTCATCAATGGTTATTAAACTTACAAAAAAGGAGCATATTATAATTTTATTGTCATTGCAGACTGACTACCATGACAAAATAAGTCTGTCCCTCGATTTGGCGTCACAACCATTTGGGAAAAATTTTGAACTTTGGAGCACGACAGTGGCAAGCCTGGCGTCGATGGAGTCAGTTGGTTTTAGAGACTAGTTCGGGGTGTACGTCAGGATTGTAGTGCCGGTCGTTTTGAGTTGAAAGGAGGAATTACAAGATTAATAAAGGAAAGATTGTGTTTTTTGTAATTTTGGTGTGTCCATGACCGTACGTAGTCATTCGATGAAGTAGACATGGTGTTAGTTTTTGTTTATAAGATATTTCAATTGCTAGATTAACCTAGAAGTCCACTTTGTATCCTCGAACATGAGGTGCAGGGCTACCGCCAGAACAGAGCCAAATAACACGTAATTTCACGACCAAAGTTTCACGACCATCGCGGTTTTTTTCACGACCAATCCACCTTTATGGATTATAGTGTGTTTGGTCGTGACAATAACTTAATATAATTGTAAATGGAACAGTTTAGTTCAATTGAAACACATAGTTTTATTATAACTAACAGTATAATTGAAGGATTGTTTAGAAAGATTTAGATTATTCCAGACAATTCACGACCGTACCGCTTGTCCCTGACCATCACGTTTATGATTTCTATCATACAAATTTCAAAAATTAAAATATCGTCATATTTCAATGTTTTATACACAAAAGAAGCACACCTCTATACAAACATAACGATTTTTCGGGTCTCAGGTAAGTTTTTTCGGAGTTATACAAACTTAAAAAGATTTTATTGGCTTTTTTATATTTTTTGAGTTTTTTTTATTTTTTTCTTGAAAGACAAAATATACCAAAAGCTCAGTGAGCTTTTTATTGTATAATGGTCATTAAAGTAAATTAGTTTATAGCAAAACATAGTTATAAAAATAATATTAACTATTTTTAATATTCATTTAAAGGTCCGTTATGGTCGTGACAGGATTTTGTGTTTTTCTACTAAAGATGCTCTTTAAAAAGAAAACTACCAAAGATATTGCGTTACCATGGACATTTTATGAAACTTCAAATGTTAATGAAATAAAAAAAATAATAAAAGTTTTGAAAAAAGGGGACAAAAATTTGCAAAGTGCTTTTCCTGAAAACGTACGTTTTTAAATTTTCACTCTGTACTATATCTGGTGACTTAATACTGACTTGTAAAATAAATATAAACTAGTAAACACGTTGCTCGAAATCGAGCAATTCCAAAGAACTAAAGTAGTTATTTAAAAACAAATAAAAGTCATCATAATTTCCGATGAGTAAAAGACTTTGAATCGAAAAATAAATAACAGCAATTAAATTATACAGCTGATCAAAATGTAAACAATTATGTTCTTCATAAGGATAACATGGGAACTTTCAAAGCCACTGGGGCAGAGCCCAAGTGACTTTTTCAAAAATGTAAGGCCAGTTTGCAAATCTACGCGACACGCTCTTTCCAATGAGACGTCAATGGATAAAATCGGTTAAGAAATGGCGGAGGAGTTCAACCGACAAAGTTTCATGTAGCGTATTAATTATATAGATAAAAAAGGCAAGTAAAAGCTTAAAAATTGTATTGTTCTTATTTTTAACTCTAGTTCCTGATAACCCAGCATTTCACACACTCTGCACCCGTCCAGTCCACACTACGCCGATTCTGCAGGACTCTACTGTAACTATGTTTTTAATTGTTATATTATAAACAAATATATATATATATATATATGCATTTGAACGGATGGTGTTTTTGGCCTCTGGGGACCTCGAAACAAAAAAGTAAATTGGTCCCGGGTCTAGGTCTTACCATGAGACCAACGGTAATAGCTTATTCCCTATATGGGAAATTCACTAAAAAGAGTGCCGTAGCTTAACTCCACCAGAAAACAGTTTAAATTTCTTCATAAATTTGAAATCATCTCTATTTACCCAGTCCAATCTTCTGAGGACATTGTCAGTACAAACAGCTCACTGACATCGGTTTTGGATCCAATGTTGAAGGAACGTTTTTCTGTTATCTATTGTATCCCAAAAAGCTTATTCCATGATTCCCTGACTGTGTGTTCTGCTAAATTATCCCTTGCTTCGGCAACCCAATAAGCAGCGTTCTTTAGTGTTATTTCCTCTCGGGACAGTTTTCCTTCGACCAATTGTTGGCTGAATTAGAGAAGTAACATTAGGGGATATCGCCTTACAGGTGCGATAGCGGCAGATGCCCTTGGGCTGAGTAGGAAGACCCTGGGGAAGGTGGTTGGCTTTATTAGCGGCTATTGAGTATTCCGTGGACATTTAAACAAGATGGGAAGTTGAAAGCCTCTTATGTAGGAAATGTGGAGAGGAGGAGAAGACAGCATTCCACGTGATAAAAATGTGCCCAGCCCTACAAGGTCTGCGCATGAGATCCCTTGGCCTATCGACTGGAGATCAAAGTGAAGAACCATTGGGTATTACCATAGTCAAAAGGATCTCATGGTTCACAAAGGACCTGGGATTTGACAAAGAATGAGGACCTGTGAATGAGGGTGCACAATAAGCTGTTCTAGCTGCGCTGCAAATCCCATGGTTACTTGAAGCCTGGCCCTCTGTAAAAAAAAAAAATATATATATATATACAGTAGAACCTCGGTTAACCGAGGTAATTGGGACCGAGGGTACCTCGGATACGGCGAACCTCGGATAACACGGAACGTAACCTAAAAATCGTTACCGGGGCTAAAAATAGCTCAAGATATACTAAAACATGAACAAAAGTTATTAACTGAACTGTTGTTTAGTTTATTAGTACAAGAAATGTTATTAGTACGCAATAAAACGTGAGAGGAAACGGTAACACTCACAATACTAAACACTGTTTTAATATAACACTCAATTTATTGCACAACTGAATACGTATGACACAATGTACGTGTGACACAATGTGTTGTATGTGTGTGGCTACACAATGTACAGAAGTTTAGTTACAGTACAGTATTCCTGTTTACAAAATTAAATCAAAGAAATGAAAATTAATTTACTGTACATTGTACAAAAATAAACAAAGTAAGCTAATCTTTTTTCCCAAAGAAATCAGTTATTGTTTTTTGACTTAGATTAGAGGATCTTAGGCTAGCCGCCCTGTTGCGCCAGCGTCGCAGCCAAACTAAATCGTTTGTTGTTGCGGTTTCTTGTTGTTCAATGTATGCCAGTGCTCCCTCGATCATTCTTAGACCTTCTGTATGTGATATTTTCTCAGTCGCCCCATCAGGTTCATCGCTGTAAAAAAAACCTTTGTTTTACGTAACCGTAACGCAATCAAAAGGCAGCAGTTGGAATTTGTATGAAATTAGTTTTGGATTGATGAATGGGCAACATTTAACTAAAGTGTAACAAATATAGTTGTGTTAAAAAATTGATGTTGGATTATGTTGTTTTTATGTTAAAATTTTGCATAAATAAAAAATCAAAAACTTACTTGTCATCATCTTCTGGTTGGTTGAGCATCTGGATAATCACGTCATCAGTTAGGGCCTGATCCTCATCTCCATTGATCCATTCACTGATGTCCTCTGCACTGATGGGCTCAGCCACTGGAAGGTGGTTACAAAGATTCACAAGCTCTTCATTTTCAGGAGGACATGCTCTTGGCTGGTTTTCAGGAGCAGCTGTCTCTTGGCGGCTTGCCTTTTCAATTCCGAAAAGTTTGCGCCATGACCTTCTTATAGTGTCCTCCCTAACGTTATCCCAAGCTTCTGACACCCAGTAGACAACATCTTTCATTGTGATTAACTTGAGAGCATCAGTGACACCCAGCCCGTCCTCTAGCTTCTCCAGTAGATTTCTAAGCAGCCTCTTTTTGTAGTTTCGCTTAAAAGTTTCTAGAACTCCCTGGTCTAGAGGCTGGATGAGGGCAGTAACGTTTGGAGGCAAAAATAAGGCTCTAATGCCATCGCTGACTAGCTCATCAGCATCTGGATGGGACGAAGCGTTGTCAAGAATAAGAACGGCCTTGCGAGGGAGTTTTTTGTTCTCCAAGAAAGCTTCAACGACTGGAACGAATTCCTCAAAAAACCATTGGTTGAAAATCCGCGAGTCCATCCATGAGTTTTTCTGGTTTGTGTATGTGCTGGGAAATGTGTCCACATTAGTATTTTTAAAAGCACGTGGCTTTTTATACTTGCCTATTACAAGTGGTTTGAGTTTCAAACTTCCTGCAGCATTGGCACATCCTAAAACTGTAACTCGATCTTTAGATTTCTTATACCCAGGAGCTGATGTTTCCTGCTGACTGGCTAAAGTTTTTGAGGGCAACATTCTGAAGTTAAGGCCTGTCTCATCACAGTTGAATATTTGATCGGATGTAAGACCCTCACTCAAAATCAATTTTCTTATTTTTTCTTCAAAAACTGTCACATCAGTTTCATTACCTGAAAGTTTTTCCCCAGATATATTAAGTTGCCGCACTCCATAACGGTTCTTCCATCGCATTAACCACCCGGAACTAGCGGTAAAAGGTTCATCACCATCGCCAAAAGATTTATGGAAATCTAGCGCGTTTGCCTGCAAAATAGGCCCACTTATTGGACTTCCCCTTGCTCTCATTTCCGAAAACCATAAGAATAAAGCCTCGGAAGTTTTTTCATACTCACACTTTTTAAACGTTTTTCTCTCTGAATTGCAATTGGAATTTAAGCTCTGAGCACCCCATTTTTCTAACTCAGCCCTCTTCCTCCTCCAATCTCCGACGGTAACCTCACCAACACCCAAGTCTTTAGCGACTGTTCTTATTGACTCACCATTGTCCAGACGACGAATCGCATTTAGTTTAGTCTCTCAGGACACAACGACACGTTTGCGTTTAGCACTCATTTACACCTACTGTAACTGCACTTAAACATACAATAAAAAAACAGTGATAGACACTTGACTTGTAAAAGTAAACAAAGGACTGCCACTGAGACGAAATGGCGTCTTCAGGCAGACCGATGATGCACGAACACATCCGAGCTGAAGCTGTACACCAGGACAGCCCACTAGATGCGCAATAAGCTACGGAGTCGAATCGGGGTGGTGGGGAGAGCGAGTGGCTCAGTCGCGTCTCGGCATTGGTGAAACAGTTCGCATTGGTCCGGCGGCTGTAACGAGTTATTTTTCCTAGGGGGGTAAATTTTCGTTATTTGGCCGTGCAATTGTTGAGGTATGCAAGCGGCGGTGGCGAACCTGGCCAGCGCCCTTTGACCCGGCTTATCAGTTCGGATAAGCTTGGGTATCCTGGGACTACTGGATAGCCAAGAAGGACATTCTAGTCGTGGATCCCGTGCAGTGAAGAGCGAGCGTGTGTCTAGTGAGACGTCCAGTGGTGTACGTGACAGTGGTGTCGGAGTACGTTGGTGGTGTGATCGCGCCGAGTAATTGGTGTAAGTTGGGTACAGACCCACTATTGGTGAGTGGACGACGTTCCTTACATTTTGGTTTAAGAGTTGATAATATTAATATCTGATTTGAATGCGAGAGTTAGAGTTGTAACCGTGCTGGTCAAAGCCTGACGGTAGTTAGGATTTATATTAGTCAGGAATAATAATAAAGTGTATTCCTGACGGTTCTGGGCAGGTGCTAGAGCGCAAATAATATAATTTATTGACTGTAGTAGTTATTATTTTGCGTTGTACCAAGAGTTAGTTATATTACTAATAACTCTGAGGCCCGACAAACCTAGGCTGCACGATTTAGCGTGCGTAGTTGGAAGCACGCGGCCAATAGGCTAGTAGCTAATTTTATTAGTCTAGTGACAGAAGCCCAGCTAAGTAAAAGTAATATAACGTGGACATCGTAGCAGTAGTGGTAGTAGCAGTAGGGTTGGTATTGATTAATCAGTTGATTATTTCAATTTAACCTGAACAGCTTGCTTAGTAATCCAACACGTTAGCTTGGTAGCTTGGATAGCGGAGTACCGGCTATCAGATAATATATTTATCTAGTGTTTGGAACTATTTAATATTTATTTATCTGCTACTAAGTAACTCAATAATTTGGTAGTAGTGCAATTGACATTTAGCTTTGCTTGTTTGGCTTGGTATTTATTGAGACCAGCTACTAGTGGTGTAGTCACTCTACCTATAGTGCACTTGTATTGATATCTGGTATTATTATTGAGTGAACTGTTTGATTGTTAGCTTGGGCAATAGAGTTGTGTATTGGATTATAGTGGCCTAGTAGACCCCGCCTGGTGATAACACGCGTTGTGGTTTTTATTGGCAAGTCGTCGTGTAACTCACCGTGTTTTAGGCTCTCTGGGCTTGACTATTGGATAGTTAGGACGAAGCCCGAGTTGCGTAGTCAGCAACGACCCCTAGGAGTGTGGAGAATCGGCGTAGGTCTGGTAGTGATTATTGCACGTTTGTTGTGGTGACTTGTTTTTGACTTGTTCACAGTGCCCGTGTATGAGCCAGTCCTATACCGGTTAGACCCGGCTATTGGCCTAGTGGTTTCCCTGACCTTATCGCAGACCCTGGAACTTTACCCAGCCATTGTAGGCTGCGTCGCAAGATGGCGCCTGCGAACAGGGACTGAGGTTGGCAGTGGTGCTGAGTTGCTGACGTATTTACGGCGCCCGAACAAAATAATTTTATTTGTGCAGATTTGCTGCGGACTTGTGCAGATTGGCTGCGGACCTGAGCTGTTGAGCAGAGTTTTAGGCAGACCTGCTGTGATTTTATAGTCGGTTGGGTAGGCCTAACCTGTTTTCTGTTACAGCGTGGTGTTGTGAACCCTAATTTATTTAGTGGTTGTATACATAGATATTAGTTAGTAATTTTATTTTGCTAATTAATTGAGCTTTAGTGTTGAATATTATTTGAGTGAGAACCCTTATTGTGTATTTGTGGTTTGACTTTTACACCTATAATTGGTTTGATTTAATAGTACGGTGTTAAATAGATTTTAATCGGTTTCGCTCTTATTTTTGCGTATTAGTCGTAGTATTTGAATTTTAAATATGGTTGTGACTACGAGTACGACGTCTGTGCTGGGCGGTACGCCTATTACGTCTGCTATTGCTACGACTAGTTCTGGGGTTAGCTCCGAACTGTCGGTGATGACGACATCGTCATTGTGGCCGGCGTCGTCGCCCGTTTGGCCGACAATTTCTTCGGTAGTGGCTACGACGGTGACAACTTCGTTGACCTATTCCGCGCCAGCGACTATGTCCTTGGGGTCGCAGCCCCGGGACAGTCGCGTGGGTTGGATCTATGACCTCTCGAAAGGGGAGCTCATGAGAACAATGGACCAGTATGGTTTGGTGACCACTGGTACTTCTGCGGAATTACGGCAGCGATTCTCGTCGTTTTGGAAGCAGCGGAATGCCCGTCGGTATAGCGATGATAGGCTGTGTACAGCTGGGGCTGCTGCACCGACATATTTACCGCCGGCTACTACAACTGTGGAGCTTCCTGACCCCCCGAGAACCGTACCTCAGGTACTGGGTAATACGGAATCTGACCAAGCCGAGGTAGTGAGAATTAGCAGGGAGTTAGAGGCGGTCAAAGAGATTCTTGGGTTGTCTTTGGAGACTGATACCCGGACTCTTCGAGAATATCTGGCATCGGTTGTGCGACAGGCGAGAGGCTCGCCGAGTAATGAGGTCGGCTATGGGTTCGAAAGACCCGCCAACCCTATGTCCCCTGTTGTGGCTGCTCCCATGCCTACCTTTGGGTTACCAAGTAGACCCGAGGGATGGCAGCGATCTAGTGATAATTTGGAGAGACCAGTCCGTCCTTCTAGTGTGGAGGTGCCACGTGGATCGGGTATGCTCTCGAATGAGGCCAGCAGGGTGGAGCCAAAGGATTGCTCCAAAGTATGCAACACGGTACGGAAGTGGGGGTTAAGGTTTGATGGCCGACGAGACCCTGTGTCGTTCCTGGAGCGCCTTGAAGAGCTGATGGTCTCGTACTCTATAACATCAGAGGACCTGCTCAGAGCGCTGCCGGAGCTGTTGCAAGGCTCAGCGCTTCTATGGTACAGGAATTGCAAGGAGCTCCTGTATTCATTCGAAGCTTTTCGGCATCAATTTGAGATCCAGTTCCTTCCACCTGGTTATCAGAGGAATTTGGATGAGGAGATCCGGAAAAGGACGCAGGGTGAGACCGAACACTTCCGAGATTATGTCGTGGCCATAAGTACCTTGCTTAGGCGTAGCGGTACGTTGTCAGAGCATGGTAGATTGGACTTGATCTACAACAATATGCGTCCTGAGTACAAGCTGATGGTACGCCGGCGTGACTTCAGCAACCTGGCCGAGATGGTGGAGTTGGCTGAAGATTACGAGGCCTATCTGCGAGAGAAGGCAGCCTTCCGACCTCCTCCTTCACCAAACGTAGCGCTGGTTTTGGAAACCGCCTACGTTCCCAAGAAGAAGGCTGGGAAGTGTTTTGAAACGGCCGCGGTCGAAAGACATAATTTTCAGAGACCATCCCTTGAGGCAAAGTCGATTGGGCAGAGAGTATATTTTGACTCTAACCGGGTCCGTGAACAAAGGCCCGTAATGACTAGGGAAGTTGCAGATGGTGCAAAGGATGTGCGTTGTTTTAGGTGCCAGGAGATTGGTCACTTTGCCAGAGGCTGTGGCAAACTGAGGACCGTCTCCTGTTTTGGATGTGGGAAACCTGGTTTTACTGTGAACCAGTGTGGATGTCGTGCGGGAAACGGCAGGCCAGCTCAGACATCAGGAGGTCAACTGAGCGAGGCCACCCGAAACGAACGACCTCAGAAGAGTGGTCCGAGTGGCTCGGAAAACTGAACAGCTTGGTTGGTGGAGTGGAGGAGGACCAGCTGATTTCGGAGTCAAGGCCCTTTGTGGAAGTTGTGCTGATGGGCAGCGTTTTTAAGGCATTATTGGACACTGGCTCCGTAATTAGCTTGGTTGGGCGAGGAGTCGCCAACCATCTTCAGCACCAGGGTGTAGAGCCGTGTAAGCAAATCACTCCTCTGTGGATGGCAGATGGGACACGGTCAACGGCCGAATATTCGTTTTGGCTAGCAGGAGAAGCTGCGGGAAGACGGTGGATGGGAGATGCCTTGTACGTCCCCACTCTCACCACAGACATGATTCTGGGTATGGATGTCATCCGAGACCTCGGATTGGTGACATGTGGGACAGAGGTAGTTAGAATGGGCGTGGGTGATGACTGTTCTGGCCAAGGTGGCCGCATAGACAGTGTCAAAATTGGTGACGTAGACCCCGAAGGCCCTTGCAATGGAAATCCCCGTCTGGTTCCTGATGCCAAATCATTCAGCACCATGTTGGCTGGTAGTGGCAAGTAGAAGAGTTTTTTTTTTTGTTTTAAGTTTGAGACCTGTGGTGTAGGATTCACCATTGGGTTAGGGGTTGGAGTATTTTGTTTTGGCCGGAGTTCGAATATTTTTTTTCTTTTTGGCCGTTTTCTTTTTTTTCATCCCGATGTAAGTGGGGGATGTAACGAGTTATTTTTCCTAGGGGGGTAAATTTTCGTTATTTGGCCGTGCAATTGTTGAGGTATGCAAGCGGCGGTGGCGAACCTGGCCAGCGCCCTTTGACCCGGCTTATCAGTTCGGATAAGCTTGGGTATCCTGGGACTACTGGATAGCCAAGAAGGACATTCTAGTCGTGGATCCCGTGCAGTGAAGAGCGAGCGTGTGTCTAGTGAGACGTCCAGTGGTGTACGTGACAGTGGTGTCGGAGTACGTTGGTGGTGTGATCGCGCCGAGTAATTGGTGTAAGTTGGGTACAGACCCACTATTGGTGAGTGGACGACGTTCCTTACATTTTGGTTTAAGAGTTGATAATATTAATATCTGATTTGAATGCGAGAGTTAGAGTTGTAACCGTGCTGGTCAAAGCCTGACGGTAGTTAGGATTTATATTAGTCAGGAATAATAATAAAGTGTATTCCTGACGGTTCTGGGCAGGTGCTAGAGCGCAAATAATATAATTTATTGACTGTAGTAGTTATTATTTTGCGTTGTACCAAGAGTTAGTTATATTACTAATAACTCTGAGGCCCGACAAACCTAGGCTGCACGATTTAGCGTGCGTAGTTGGAAGCACGCGGCCAATAGGCTAGTAGCTAATTTTATTAGTCTAGTGACAGAAGCCCAGCTAAGTAAAAGTAATATAACGTGGACATCGTAGCAGTAGTGGTAGTAGCAGTAGGGTTGGTATTGATTAATCAGTTGATTATTTCAATTTAACCTGAACAGCTTGCTTAGTAATCCAACACGTTAGCTTGGTAGCTTGGATAGCGGAGTACCGGCTATCAGATAATATATTTATCTAGTGTTTGGAACTATTTAATATTTATTTATCTGCTACTAAGTAACTCAATAATTTGGTAGTAGTGCAATTGACATTTAGCTTTGCTTGTTTGGCTTGGTATTTATTGAGACCAGCTACTAGTGGTGTAGTCACTCTACCTATAGTGCACTTGTATTGTTATCTGGTATTATTATTGAGTGAACTGTTTGATTGTTAGCTTGGGCAATAGAGTTGTGTATTGGATTATAGTGGCCTAGTAGACCCCGCCTGGTGATAACACGCGTTGTGGTTTTTATTGGCAAGTCGTCGTGTAACTCACCGTGTTTTAGGCTCTCTGGGCTTGACTATTGGATAGTTAGGACGAAGCCCGAGTTGCGTAGTCAGCAACGACCCCCTAGGAGTGTGGAGAATCGGCGTAGGTCTGGTAGTGATTATTGCACGTTTGTTGTGGTGACTTGTTTTTGACTTGTTCACAGTGCCCGTGTATGAGCCAGTCCTATACCGGTTAGACCCGGCTATTGGCCTAGTGGTTTCCCTGACCTTATCGCAGACCCTGGAACTTTACCCAGCCATTGTAGGCTGAGCTATCCCCGGCAAACGTTTGCGACTGCACTTTTAATATATTTTTCCAGTGCAGAAAAGCTCGTCGCACGGCGAGCGGTGTCGGGTTACAACACCTGCAGCTGCTCTGGCGAGCGGTGTCGGGTGACAGTGCCGTATGCATTCGGCAAAGATAAGCGCTAAGCTACGCAAATATTTGGCCGAGGAAACACAACAGTTGCCAACATTTTACTGTACAGTAGTTTTAACGCATTGCAGGCTAGCGTGCGTATTGCAATAAAAGGAGCACCCAAACGCTCATTACTGTACGTAGTTTGTGCGTGTTTCTTTTGCTTTTTAAATAAAAAAAATCGTCCGAGGACGGCCTCGGTTAACCCGGAGTCTCGGTTAAGCGAGGCTCGGTTAACCGAGGTTCTACTGTATCGCCTAATGAGGTAAAGCCATGTTTCAAAATCAGGGATTCTATTTTATTTATTTTTATTTTTCTCGGTAGTGTCATTAGAATTTACCGACAACTTTTATCCACTAATATCTAGCTGTCTTATACCAAACCTATTCTCCCAACAGGTTCATTGCCATGTTTGCATTGGTTTTTAAATTCAATTGCTTTGTCTTTTCCCACTTAATGGGCCACCTAGTGATCTCATTTGAGAGAACCATATAAATAATGCCTTACATGTCTTTTTGTACTCAAACTTTGTCATAGTCTTCTGACTTGAAATTTTATCGAAACTGCTGCTCTGAGAAGTCCATGCTTCAAGTTAAGATATTTTACAACGCCAATCTCCCACAGTCACTTCAACAACACCTAGCTACTTTCTTAATAGACTCTCCATTGTCAAGATGTTTGATTGCAGTCTATTTAAACAACTGTACGTTTTTGTTTACCACTCATCAGGTTAAAAAATAACACACTACACACCTCACAACATACCAGTAGCTTCAAAGCCACTACAGTATTGACAACTAAGCAAACAAGCTACAAAATGGCAATAATCAACCACAAACGCTCACGACTTCGGCCGAACACCTCGACTTTTTTAGTTTTTTCAAGCCCCGAAGCAAGGATAATCGGGACTGGGATAGTTGGTACTCAACTGTACTGTTTCTGGTCTACCCATACAAAAAGGTTATTCACAAACAGTAAACAGCTTGATTCACAGCTTTAAACTCCACCTGATATGAGAAGCTGGCATTACCCTGGTAGATTGCAACATCCTCCTTAGTAATATACGCCATCGGTGCGAGCAGCACAGCCCGGTGTAAATTGTCAGGGTGCAGCGCCGCCAAGATGATGGCTGTGATGGCTCCATCACTCCATCCCAACACAGAGTACTGCCGTCGGTCCAGTTTCTAAGTATAAATAGAATATTTTATTTCAGTTGTTTAGCTTTAAGTGTTTTCTAACCCATTGTAACATTGTTTTAGCTTAAATAAATCACTGGGTTATATATCATTGACTATATAGTCAATGGTTATAAAGTCATTGTCTTAAATTCATTTTAGCGAATTTTCCAAATAGGGAATAAGCTATTACCGTAGTACTCATGGTAAAACCTGGACCCGGGACCGATTTAGTTTTGAGGTCCCCAGAGGACAAAAACACCCTACGTTCAAATTCATATATATATATATATATATATATATATATATGAAATGAAATGAAAATGATTTATTTAGTCAGGCAAAGTTAGGGCCACATGGCCCTCTCTTACACTTAACCTGTTTATACAAATCTAAACATACAAATAAAACAAAACAATGTACAATACAAATAAAATACTATAATCTATTTACAATATTTAATGTAAAAAGAAACAATACACTTTTAAAACATACCACCTTACATAAACACCCACACACACACACACCTACACACGTACACGCACACACACAACACACACTCGCAAGAACTAGCACACTCACACGCACACCTGTCAGTGATCAACCAAGCGCACGCCTAGGATATACCTGTCCGTTAGCGCGACAACTCGAGCAAAAATGATCCGATTTTGATTAAATTTGGTAGAAGCATGTAAACCTACATTTATTCAAACGAGTTTGCGAACCAGCATGATTGGACTATGGGAACGGGGGTTTTTGTATGGGATAAAAATTGGTTTTTCCCATTTTTGACTCTAAAAACCTAAAATTTCACAATTTCTTTCCAAACCATTTTGTTGAGCTTAGAAAATGAAAAAAATTGTATATTGAAGCATTGTTGTATGCCTAACGGTTACGGAAATAATTAAAAAAAACTAAATTTAAAATTTCCATGTTATTCTTATGGAGAATAAATAAATTGTTGTAGTTTGCTTGTTTAATTTATTATTTACTTTTGGATCCTATAGTACACATCTCTTCTATATAGTCCAGCCAACCAGATAGTAGGTCCAGCTGTAGCCATATTATTAGTAAAATGATGAAATTTTGCTTGTAATATACGAGGGCTATCCAGAAAGTGACAAACGTTTTGGCCTGGCGCGGCTGTGAGCGTGGCTAGGACTGCCATCTTAGCGTCAGAGTATTCCTACACCCAGTACGCAACCAGCCGTGGTAGCTAGAGCTTCGGGACTTCTGTACTTTGTATGCAGTTTGCAGAATAGAGTTTTGAAATGAGCGCTACAATTGTAAATACCGCCAGTTGAAGTGTGTGGTGTGATTAGGATTGTATTGGCAAAAAATTACAAACCCATTGAAATTTATCGCCAGATTTGTGAAGTGTACGGCCTAGGAATAATGAGTGAAAGCCGAGTGAGGCAGTGGTGCATTGATTTTAAAGTAGGCCAAACCAATGTTCATGATATGGGTCGCAACAGTAGGCCTAGTCTTGTAAGCTGAACTTCGATTGGTGGCGAAAATCGATGAAAAAATCCGTGGAAATCGTCGTTTCACGATCAAGGAACTCTTGGAACTTTTTCCTCAAATTTCACGAAGTTTTGTCGTTAATATTCTTGGATACCACAAATTTTGTTCCAGGTGGGCTCAAAAACTGCTAACGGAAGACCACAAAATAACAAAAAGTTGCTGCAGCACTAACATTAATTAGAAGAGTATGACGAAATTGGAAACCATATAAATGGTCGTATCGTAACTGATGACGAGACTTCCGGGTAAAGCACGTCAACTGTGAAACAAAATGCAGTCGATGGAATTGGGTCACACGCATTCCCCCAAGAAAGCGATAAAGTGTTTGCACACACTATCAGCAAGAAAAATCATGGCTAAGGTATTTTGGGACGCTCAGGGGGTGATTTTGTTAGGTAGACTTTCTTGAAAGTGGCCAAAAATTAACTCAGAGAGGTATTGCAAAACATGCCGAAAATTAAGACGTGCGACCCAAAACAACAAAAGGATCCAAAATTAGCGGAAATGTTTTGTTTTTTCATGACAACGCCGGTCCACACACGGGCAATCGTACCCGAGAGTTATTGGATGGGAAGTTTTCAATCATCTGCTGTATAAAGTCCGGATTTGGCGCCGAGTGACTACCATCTGTTCCCCAGCGATGAAGACGTTGCTCGCTACGCAACGCTTTGACACTGCCGCTGAACTCCACACCAGTGTAATCCAGTGGTTAAACTCACAGGTGGTAGATTTCTTTAAAGAGAGCATTGAAAAGCTAGTACCACGCTATGATAAATGCCTTAATTTAAATGGCGTCTATGTAGAAAAATAGCCTAAGGTTTGGCTTCAAAATTTATACCGTACAGTAATAATTGTTTTTATTTTTATTTTGTATGTGGTTTATTTCAAATTGTCTGCTACTTCCTAGATAGCCCTCATACATAGAATGTTTAGAGTCAAAATCATAAAAGAAGTCTTACAACATCAGTAGAAAGGCATTTACAATTCTAGCACTGCTTAAACAGAGTCTATGTGTTCTATAGATAAAAAATAAAAGATCAAAGTGTGTTATAGCACATAATAGCACTAGAATGTAGAAAAACAATTGGCGATGTTTGGAAATTTGCTAGTCTTGTTTAACATTATTGTATAGCTTTCAGTGGAGTGAATTCTTCAATACAGAGAAAGCTCTCCTCGACATAGAGACCTATTCTTACGTTATGTTTCCTAGGTATGCAGACCTTCAGCTAAGAGTGGGCTACGGTACTCTGTCCAGTGTCCACTAGACGACACAATACACAATTCTTTACACTGTAGTACAAGTCTTGAGTAACAACAAGATAACGGCTTTCAAGAGATCTAAAGTCTGATATCTGGAGTAAAGTTGGTAAAAAGATTTTTGTTTCTAAATAATTTTTTAATCCAAATATTATAAATGGCCTAGTCAAAATTGAAATAACAAAATCTTAATGAGCGTGCAAAGAACCAAAAGTATTTACATTCATTAGAGCTCCTACGACTTTGGCGTCGTTCACATAAAAATCTGGCATGAATTCTCGTTGAGGAGGTCTGCTTTTTCCATACCCAATTGGATCCCATGATATCAAGGTATACTTTTCTTGATCTAAACCACTGAACTGTGGAGCAAAATCACTTTGCATTGTACCTGTAAACAGAAAAATTTTGATATAAAAAAAAATTGTAGTTTTCATCCCTAGGAACGAAAGTGGCTCTTTTTGGTATGCAATCGTGATGTACGATTAGGTACCAAAAAGACACTTTTGCTCCGTGTGATATAGGCCTACAACTATTTTAATCATACTTTGGGAATAACCTTCTATTCATGACAATACCCCCGCCGCAGCAAACCTGCCGATTAAGCGAATTTCCATTTGTCTGAATTCATTTTCAAATCTATTTAAATAACATTAGGCTTAACGAGTACCTAGGTTTGCTGCTACAAGGAAACTAATAAGGTGTTTTCTTTTTAGTAAAATATTAATACGTTAGTATAAAATAAATAAATTTGCCAAGTTTGACCAAAATATATCCATAAACAAGAAAACTACAACATTTTACAATATCCTCCATAAGAATAAAATGGGAATTTAAAATTTACAGTTTTTTGAATTTTCTCCATTACTAATAACCGTAAAAAAACACTTTGATATAGGCCTACTAAATTATTTGTTTTTTTTATGCTCTTTAAAAAGATATAAAGAGAAATTGGGAAATTTTGTGTTTTGAGGGTCAAAAATGAGAAAAACTATTTTTTACCCCATAAAACCCACCGTAAAACCCCATTCTCATGGTCTGATCATGCTGGTTCCCTGACTCATTCAAGTTTATCCCGCCTTACACCTTTAAACCAAATTTCATCAAAAATGGACAAAAATTACTTAAGTTATCGCGTTTACGGACGTATTCATATCTATACTGTATATACATAATATATGTAAATGGCAACCTATAGGCCTACTCACAAAAAAATTTATAAACAATAAAAAAAAGTTTATCTTTGCGATCAAATGGCGAGTATAGGTCGCCGGGCACCATTTTCCTGACTGCTCGAATGAAGTTATCTTCTAGACAAATTTTTGCTTAGTGTTGGTTTTTTAACACAAAATAAGACAATGTTATTGTTGGTTATCTTAAAATTAGGCTAGACAGATTTTGCCTACCATAGTTTTTCCATCTGTGATTTAACTTATGTTAGCCTATTTACTTACCAAAAATATAATATTGTACACCATTTCAATTAATTTGATTTACCTACCCATTGCTCCTGGTAAGAGAAGTAAATTATGTTTTCCATTTCCGACAACAGTATAGTTGATTGTATAGTTGTTTATAGTTGTAATGTATTCCTAAAAAGTTAAAATTCTCACTTAGTTGAACAGTATTAACAAGAGTTTTGGGCAGACTTCCATATCTGTTGGCACTAATATCGAATGAGTACTTTTTATCGATATATCTAACAATCGATATATCGATAAAAAGTACTCATTCGATATGTTTGGTTAGTTAGGTTAGGTTATATATCGATTAATCGATATATCGATAAAAAGTACTCATTCGATATAAAAAGTACTCATTCGATATTAGTGCCAACAGATATGGAAGTGTCCCCAGAGTTTTTGATAAATCAGTTCTTACAAATAAAAAATTCCAAAAAGAAAAAGGTTTTTAATCATTAAACAGTAGTCATCAAAGCTTCCATAAGTAGCCTAGCCTATTTTTGATCCAAGATCAAATCGCGGAACATCTATCTATTTTGTTATTTTAGTCCTTTGATTAACTTAACTTGGTTACTGTTACTTAACAAATTTGTCATCAATTAACTTATTTAGGCCTACAGCACATAAAAGCACTTCATTTAACATGACTAACTGCAGTATATAGCCTAAATGTTGGAATTCAGCCCCCTAATAAGAAAAAAAGAGGGTCGTAGGGGGAACGGCGATTGTTCCATTGAATTTCTGGCCCAGAAAATAGGGGGTAAGTTATACTTTCGGTCTCCATGTAGCATTGCAACATTGTCACTTTCCCCAGATCCCTAAGTATACATGTAACCTTACTGGTAGGTAAATAAATAAATAAATAAATAAAATTTTCCCGTTAAGGGGCAAAAAAGATAAGTGTTGCAATCGGGGTATATTTGGATTCATTAAATAAAAGGAATCCATCTAAGGCAAAATTTGTTTTTGTTAGAGGGGAATTTACCCCCTTAAAAAGTAAAAAGGGGGGTCGAAGGGGGACGGTGATGGTTCCATTGAATTTCTAACCCAGAAAATGGAGGGTAAACTTAATTTCAGTCTCCTTGCAGCATTGAAGAGTTTACGGGTAAATACTGTACAAGGTTTGAGGGAAAAAATACCTGGGCAAATTTCCACTCCCCAGAGCCAGAAGCCTAAGTTAAGCCATTTCGGGTTGAATTTGAGTGAGTGAAATAGAATGTTATCTGTAGCTAAGGGTTCCCAGGGACCCTCCATCAAAAAAGAGGACAAAATTACCCACCAAGGGTGGTCCTAGACATATATTTGGGGGGGGGCCTGGGGGGTATGGAATACCCCCCAGCAAAGAAAGGGGGTCCGGGTTCCCCCCCGGGAAAAATTTGGAAATAACGTGCTAAAATTAGTACTTTTTAAGCTATTTTGAGGACCTAGTTTAATGTGTTCAAGCTACCCAGTTTATTTTTCAAAGGTCAAGAAATGTTAAAAAATAAACTTGAGACTTGTGGTTTTAATATCAAAGGAATACCGCAACATTACAACACATTCAAGCATGTTTGATTTACAAAAACACCCTGGTGCCAATGTGCATGCTAAACAGAACTTGTCCAAAATCAGACCATGATTTTGAACCAGAGAACTTATTTTATCTAAGAAGTGTTTAAGAACTAGCACCCAACACGACTGCATTATACCTGCCCAGCAAGCAACAGTTCATGTCGACCACGCTTAAAACAAGTAAACTTTTCTGAAAATACACATTTTCTTTTCGGCATTAGGGTAGGCCCTAGGGACGATCAACATGGACAAATTAAAAAGTAAGATAATTATTTTTTAATTAGGCATGTAACATGTAACGTAAAGTAAGCAAGTAAGGAGACAAAGAGCTAGTCACTGGTCGACGGCCGACGGTCGCTAGTATGCTACTGGCCTGGCAAACTGGCTACTAGTGAGCAGAGTTATTCAGTTTCGCATTCCGTTCTTTTTAGCGAATTTCCCTATAGGGAAGTAGCTTACCGTAAGTCTCATGGTAAGACTTAGGCCCGGGACCGATTTACTTTTTCATTTTGATGTCCCCAGAGGCCAAAAACACCATTCGTTCAAATTTTTATATATGTATATATATATATATATATGTGTGTCCGTGAACACGATAACTTGAGTAATTTTTATCCGATTTTGATGAAATTTGGTTTGAAGGTGTAAGGCGGGATAAACTTGAATGAGTTCGCGATCCAGCATGATCGGACCATGGGAACAGGGTTTTATAGGGGGTTTTATGGGGTAAAAATTGGCTTTTCTCACTTTTGACCCTCAAAACACAAAATTTCCCATTTTTCTCTAAACCTTCTTAAAGAGCTTAAAAAAATAAACAATTCAGTATATCAAAGTGTTTTTGTACGGTTATTGGTTACGGAGAAAACTAAAAAAATTGTAAATTTAAAATTCCCATGTTATTCTTATGGAGAATATTGTAAAATGTTGTAGTTTGCTTGTTTATGGATATCTTTTGATCAAACTTGGCAAATATATTCATTTTCTACTAAGCAATAATTATTTTACTTAAAATACACACTTTATTAGTTTCCTTGTAGCAGCAAACCTAGGTACTCGTTAAACCTAATGTGATCTAAATAGATCGATTGAAAATCAATTCAGCCAAATGGAAATTCGCTTAGACGGCAGGTTTGCTGCGGCGGGGGTATTTGTTCTACAGTCTATTTCCAATGGATTCTAGCGTACGTTATACACGAAATTTGACCTAAAGAAAGAGGAAATGACACTTTTATACGTAAGATATTATTAAAGTGCCTAGTATTTTAACTTAGTTTAATGTTATGATGACGATTAATTATAAAAGCTGATTGCTAATATTAATACTTGCAGAAATATTTTTTTTATTTTCTCTCAAAGTCAAAATCCCGGACATTTGAAAGTATTGCCAAAAATCTCCCCGGACGTTTTTTTTGTACCCAAAAAGAGGACGTGTCCGGGAAAAAGAGGACGTCTGGGATCCCTATCTGTAGCCTAACTTACTTGTTATGAAATAAACTTACTACTTAGATAAATAAATCAAACAATAGGCCCTATGTACTTAGGCCTTTGGTTGTAAAGGCTACATATTCTTATGCTATGTATGGTAACTTGCGAAATTACAAATTTAATCAACCAAACCTACAAAAATATAATTTGACTAACCTTTAAATCAAAGGATAAATTTCTTTGAGTCATCATGGCTGTTTGTACATTCAAAATCTGCCTTTTAAATTGAAATGACTTCTTCAAACATATTGTTCTGATCAAACACATCCTCAGTATTTAGAAATACAGACCTACAGGCCTAACTTATATTGCTAATAAAAAGTTTAAAATATCAATAGGCGTAGCTAATAATCCAAGAAGATGTAAACAAAACAATACACTACACAGTTGACAATTCTTTTCGATCCCCTACCATCTCATTTTGTTTACTTTACTTACTGTACCAACCAACCAGCTGTGACTGCTGTGCTCTAGCGGCTCTAGCTCTTGTTCTGCTCCTTCTGATATGGAGTTAGCTGTTCCAGTTCCATCCTCATCGTCCAACGTTCAACCATAGATTTAAAATCATACTCTAGGGGGGTCGCTGTCAAGGCGCCACCACGTCAAACCGCCACCTCAGTGTTTTGGTCAGAGGCGTCAACCTGCTACCACAAAAAAAACAGAGTTGGCGGGTTGACGTGTACATACATGTCTACTTGCCACCACGACAACGTGCCATCACGACAACCCGCCACCACCAGTTTTTATTATAGGTGGTGGGTTGTCTTGAAGCTCCATGTTTGATGACGGCAACCCACCACCTCGCATGTATGCGACAACGTGCAACGTGCCACCCCGTCAACCCGCCACCACTCTATTACGAGGTGGTGGGTTGACGTGTACGCTCAATGTTCGGTGCCGTCAACCTGTCACCACGCACGTATGCGACAACTGATAGTTGACCTGTATGTATAAGCTATTTATGTTATATCAAATCGATATATTAGTTTAACCAAATGAATGTTTTATTAATTCCATTTTCGTTTGAAAAATAAATAATGTGTGGACTGCCAATGATGATAACGTACTAAGCTACTTCAGTACTATAAACACTTCAGTCACAACTAAACTAAGTCTTTTCTAAAAACTAACTTTTTCATTAAAGGCGAACATTTGTCAGATAGCAACAATAGTTCCAATACGTCTTGCGGGTAAGCACAGTTTGCCAATTTTGACTAAACTGACTCCTACAACCGAGGAAATTTGATGAGCGTTATAAATGTGCCCCTTGTATCGTAACAACCACCGCCGCTTACGTGCAGCTTAGGTTTCCGCTCGTATCGTACCCGAGGCAATTAGATGGGGGGGGGGGCGCAATTAATAGCCAATGGCTACCCACTTTACTACAGCCCAAAAACACCTGTCACCACATACAAACCGAGTTACTACTCACTGCAACATAATACCACCTTTGCAATAATTGAGTACAACACAAAACTCATGTAGTTTGTTAAGTTAGTGTCACCTTCATCAATCCGCTGTACTTGCACATTTGCAAATGAGCTTACCCATTCTGTGGAAAACTCACACCAGAAACTATACCTATACCGTCCATATCGATCAGAAACTGGATGGGGAAGAAATTAACTTTTCCTTGTGAGCGGAGTATCCAAGTTTCTAACCATCTGAAGAGTCCCCATGTTAACTCTTATCCATTGGCGTCATTTCATCAAATCCTTGGGGGGGGGGGGCAAACACTGGGGGGTACGGAAAACCCCCCAGTAAACCGAGGGGTGGTCGGGGGTCCTCCCCTGGAAAATGTTACAGTTTTTAAACAAAAAAGAGGGGTTTAAGCTTATTTTAACTGTCAAAAGCACTTCGAATAAAAACAAAATTATGAGTCAAATTTATTTGAATTTAGGCAGAAAATTAATGAAACTAACAATTATTGATAACAGACAGAAACATAATAATATGTTGGTAGGTTAGTCATCTAAGAAACGTGATCAATAGTTTCATGGTGTATTAATATTATTTTTGTTATTATATTTATGACCAAATTCTCTTGTACAACATTTAGACCTATATAGCAATGAATACGGTTGTATTCATAGCCTATAGTTCATAACAGTTTAATTTGGTTTTTAAATAAAACCATTGACTATATATACCTACAGGTAGGTATATATAGTCAATGATAAAACATAAGTGTTTAAGTACTTAAAAGCAAATCAAATTTTATTATCAATAAAATAATTTGACACAATCAATTTGAATGTGCTACTGAGACACTAAAAAATAATATTTTTGTTTCAAATTACTGTAGAAGAATAGGCAAGATTTTGTCTGCCGTGCTTTTTAGGATTTGACAGGAGAAAATATTTGTATATTAGCTAGTACAGCATATTTTTTTCTCTAGCCCAGGAACCAGGGGGGCAAATGCCCCCCCTGCCCCCCCCCCCCCAAATGACGCCACTGCTCTTATCCCATCAACACCATAAAGTGAAAATTATTTAATTTTCTTCCATTTTATCAGCCTCTGTCTATAAACATTATGCCCATATACTAGTATTGAGATGTATTGATATTATCCAGCATGCAGCATGGTTGCATCGAAGTGAAATAACCACAATTTTAGGGTCTTCTTAACATATTTTAAAAGAGGAGAATCACGTATGTGAATAACACAACACAGCTACTGAATGGGATTTATTTACAAAAGAAAATCCTCGGCATAAAAATACTAGATGACATAGGCTAACATCTATGAAGCATACATAATACAAATGCGGCAGCGGGGTGACCGCTTACAGTCTACAACACTTGGTTGTTTGTTCCAAGAGTTCAGTCAACATATTGCACAAAGTTAACAGCATAACACTATTGTTTCCTTTGTGACCTTAGTAATATAGGATTAATTTAGCCTTTTTTAAGACAACTACATCAACAAATTTACGTTGTATTTTAGGGATTTTTGTTGGGATATTAGACTTACCCAAATGAGAAAGAGTTATTGGTACAATAAAATAAACGCAAAATACTTTCACTGTACACAAAAAATTGAATTATTTCACTGTCACTGAGTGTTTTTAACAAAGAAAAGTTTGAATTGGAAAAAAATATTTCTTAAGATCCAATGTTAAATTAAATGCTCTAAGTAACAGCAAATTCTTTTCTTTTTTTTTGTAAATAGAAGTTTTTGTGTTTAGCCCCTTCAGATAAGACTAATATCCCAACAACAATCCGAAACACCTAGGTTCTTTTGTCTTATGTCTCATGATTTAACGATTTGACTCAAATTTATCTTGTAGTATGTATTCATTAGAAGAAAGGCGATTTAAAATTTGAACTTTAAGATTTCTTTTAAAATTAGAATGGACACAGATGACAAGAAACCAAGAGATTAGATTTAAGTGAACACTCACTGATTGTTTGGTTTTCCTATGATTAGTTATGTAAGAAATTACAACAAACAATACAAATATTGTTATAGAATGTATTGCAAAATCTATTCCTCTTCATTGCACAAGGAAAAAACTATTAGGTATTGGTACACAATCATTCAGAAGAAAATTGAAATAATTATGAATTGATATTACTATTACAATAGTTAAAGGCACAAACTATTATTGAATATCGATGAATAGGTAGGGTGACATTTAACACAATATTTAAAACAAAATCTTAAGTAACTGCTTGGTACTACAACCATGAATTTATATATACAGTCTTTTAAAGTAGTCACCTCAATCAACAAGTTGCTGACATCACAGAAAAAGAGGAACAAAACAAATCCATAAAAAATTTCACAGATTTTAGAGCAAAAAAGGTTTTATTTACAACGTTAACTAACCAATTCAGCACCACTATGAAATGGGGTCTCAATAGTAATTAAAATTTAATTAGGAGCTGAAAAATATTAAGGTTAACTTAAATGAAAATCAAGAACCTATTACTACCACATTTGTGGGTTTTACAAAATATTGAAATTGTAGTATTAGTTATTTACTAATGAACTAATAATTTGTCCTTGTTAAGTGATAAAAGTGATAAAAAGTTACTGTATGAAATATTTCATATAACTTAATTTGTAATAGTAAAACCATAGATAAATCATACTCCCTTAAAACCTAAGTACATATATTTGTGTTTGCTTAGTTTACAAATTTTTAGAGATAGCACTTTGTGAGGTTCGATGCTTATTGTTTACAAGTTATCAGCGTAACACTTTAAATGGATAATTTGAAGAAAATGTCAGACTCTGGCATCTGAATGGGGTGAAGATCCCAGGTATAAGCAATGTCCCAACAAAATTATAAATTTTTTCCAAAAAAATTTGATTGCAGCTTCCAATTTATTCAAAGGTTAACGAGTTAGAGATATATAAATAAATTTAGACCAAGATGGACTTAATATTTTGAACCAAAAGTATATATAAAAAGACATTGGATTTAAAATAGAGATGTGTATGTCAGTGGTTTTTTAATGTTATAAAGACAATATTTCCCGTTGGGTACTCGAGGAATACCTACAGCACACAATTGAGGGCAAAATGCAAGCCAAAAATAATGATAGTACAGTAGAGAGTCGAAAATCCGAACGTCAAAAATCTGAAACGTAAAAAATCCGAACCACCCCTGAGAGTTTTAAAATATTGAATTAGCACAGAGACAACAGATGTTTTACAATTTCGCGGGCCAAAAAGTCGGCGCCTGGCAGGGCAATGAGTGAGCACACCGAGCCAGTCTGTGTTTTGTTCGTTTCCAATGTATAAGCTCTTCATATTTTTTTCAAGAAACGAATTACAGTTATATAACAAAAATACCTAAGTACAAAAATCATTATTTTGATTTCATTCAATGTATCCTAGAACTGTATTTTTAATACTATAGGCCTAATTATGTGTCTATTAGGCATTTCTAGGCTATGTTTGAAAATCCGAACAAATCGGTAATCTGAACTACTTACGGTCCCAATTGGTTCGTATTTTTGACTCTCTACTAATATAAATTCCAGAAGTGCTAAAGGCCACATGATGATCGGCAGGTTACATGTTAAAATCTACTAGATGCAAAACAATCACTGTTAACAATAAGTGTTTATGGATATCAAGTCTTCGGATAAAACTAAATTAATGAAAAATCAGTGTATAAAAACTCAAAGAACACTAAATGTTTAATATAACACACACAATTATTTACAAAATATTTATTTTATCTGATCCAAAACTTAAGTCTGCACACCTCTAATTCATGGATACAATATTTAGCCTTGCCAGATAAGTTTGTTCACACTCTCAATTATAAGAAACACAAAAAGTATACAAAATACGTTACAAAATCTAAACCCAAAATATACAGTTACTGACTAACAATAACTAAGCAGAAATGCTAAAATTTCTAATAATACTTTAACTATACCAGACCACACGTTGACAGTAAGTACATTTTTAATTGGAATATTGTAAATATATTATAAATACTTTTTTGAGATATAGTTTACATCAGTCAATTTACAAACAAGTTTGGTTATACATTTTTGGCAACCATTTTTGGTTTAAAGAAGAGCTTAATGGCTAGAAAATATTTACATTTTTGGTAAAGAAAATGAGAGACATTCACACTTTGATTCACTTCTGAACCGTGTCTGCATTTAATCTAATAATGTGGGTTGTGCTATGTATTTTACTACAAGTGATATATAACAAGTTAGTATAGTTAATATTGCAAATGGTTTTCAGCAAAAAAATGTATACAAAAAAGTTGTAGAATACACCAGAAAGTTGTTTTGAACAGTCAAAGTTAAATACCAAACAAATTTACAAATATTTACCTTCATGTAAAAGATGCTTTCTATAAAATGTTTTACACAAGAAAATTGTTGGGTTTACGCAAAAACATGTTATATGCATGATTTATTTTTTATGTTACATTTCAAAACTCGTATAAAAGTACAAACTTTATTTCCAAGCTTTTGATTAGAATTATTCTCCAAGACTTATTGACTTCACTCATACAAGTTTCAATCATATACTGATGGTGTATCATCAATGGCAATAATTTTTGTTTTCATTTTTATGTGATATATTTGTTACTAATAAATATATAATTTTCAATTTATCCTTTTTAGTTTATTTTTATTACTTAAGGTTCCAAGCAACACGTTTTACCTCTACCAATAGATTTTCAATAGTTAATTTCTTTACTGTAGCTTGACAAATTTAACATTAAGATAACTTAATAGGTTTTGTCAGCGATTACAACTTTCTGGTAGATTTATAGATTTTGTCATTTTACAAAGACGAATCAATGACTAGAGAGAAGGGGAGGTAACAAGCAGAAATAAATTAGTTTTATCATAGTTAGAACATTTTCCTATTAAAAGATCGTTTTATATAAATAGCATAAAATTTACAGAGAGCCTTGTTTATAACTGTTATTAGCCAGAAGCTAGATATTTAATACATAAATTGTTATTAGCCTAACATTATTCATGGATAAAATGGTCAGGTATGTAGAGCTAAAAAATATCCTAACTCACAGTCAGTGTTACACACTTTTTTGTAGTAATGTGGACTACATCTTACACTTATTTTACATGGTATTTATCTTCCACAAAAAATACTATCAGGGTTGGAAAGTTATTAAACAAAAAATTTAAATTTTGATGAAAAGGTTATTATAAAAATTGTCTTTAGAGAAAAAAGGTTATCCTCACATTTCAACATTCCAAAATACACGACAAAAGTTTTTTTATTTGACACATTCTAAATTGAAACCAATAAAAACTGACGAACAGTAAAAATATTTTATAAAAATCAACTGTATAAGCGAGCCAACAATAACACTTACAGAAGGCAATCTATGTTTTGCTAAGCTAAGTCTTAGGCCTTGACATAACAACAAGTCGACATAACAACACATTAATAATGGGCACATGAATGTGGTATTTACAGCCATTACGAATAAAATTATACCTTTTTACAATATATTATAACTATGTTCTTATACTGTAATCCTAAATTAATAGATATTTAATTATTTAAGAAATCATCAAAGAGCTACTGGTACTTAATTAGCTATCTCTTGTCAACAATTTCCATTAAGAACCAAAATCGCAAATTAAATATTTATAAAAAATATGATGTTGCAAAAAGTTTTATTAGTGAAAATGAAGCAAATGAGAAAATACAATAACTCGCAATTGCAATACAAGAAGAGTCTCAAAACAATTTGGTTGTATTGCAGTTTTATTATAACTTAAACATTGTTATGGGATAGAAAATAGAAAATACGTAAAGTTAATACCCTTAAAAAATTTCTTTTTCACTAAAATAGCTTTTAACAATATAAATTAAAATATTTTAAAGGTTCTAATCCTAAAAAGTGCATTCTGTTCTATTATTTTTTTAAAGTTTATTTTTATGTTTGTGGACATTATAAGAAAGCTTTGTTTTTTTTTCAATTACTAACATATCTATAAAAATGTAAATGCAGCCAATAGTTTCTGTTATACTGTATGCACAACAATTCTTTAACCCTGTATGCCACATAAATACCAAACTAATAGCCCTCCACAATTAATCACAATTCTTCAAGTTAAACTGTGAAATTAAAATCCATCTTTAGACTGTTTACTATTTGGAGGAAGACAGGAGGAGGAGGAGGAGGAGAAGGATGAGGAGGGTGAGAAGATGGACGATTTCCGAATTTCGGAAAAATTGGGGAAAAATATTCTTGATCATCGGGACGGAATTTACATTAGATTTGATTCAATCGCCGGCAATTTTGCCGCATCGGAACTGACAATGATGCCGTTTCCGCGATCGTGGGAGAAATCGATCGGTATGCCGGGTGACGATGTCTATGTCTACACTGTTGCGAGAGATGTTCACAATGGTTCCGAGAACCCAGGAAGTGATGACGATGTCTCCGTGATTGCAGGAGATGTTTATGATGAACCAGTGACTGCGCAACATGTCGATGATGGCTCTCCGTGACCGCGAGTAATGTCAATGATCACGCTGTGGCTTTGAATCATGTTAACGATGGCGCCGTGACCTCGAGTCATTCTTACAATGGAGCCGTGACCGCGGAACAAGTTCACAAGGTCAAATAGATTTTGTTTGCTATTTTTTATATCTAAAATAATGTTTATTAAAGATTTTTGAAACAAACCTTTTTTTGTACAGAGAAAAAAATCCCGCCCGTCCCAAAAAAAGGGAAGGAAATAAGAATCATGTCCGAACTAAAAATTAAATCCTGTCCTGTTTTTACATTTCAGCCGTTGCAAGGTAGTTTTCATGATCAAATCAAAATCACTTACCAACAAAACAAAAGTCTTTTAAATCAGGTGTTAGGCGCAACAGTCTCAAATACATACTATGACCTATAAAAATACACTTCTAAATAAGTTTTAATGTTAAGGCAATTTTTCTCAATTACTTGTTGATTAATTATTCATTTAACACCAACTGAAAATAACCACATCCACTACCTTCCGTAGGAAAAAGTCCAGGAATATCAAACCCTTTTTTAGTATATCTAACTCTTAAACTAAGAAAAATCATAGTTGTAGTAAAATACCATTGGCTATTATAAGATAGGACTAACATGTACAAATTACATACACAGAGATTATGTTATTAGGATGCTCATAATACTCTCAATAAATTAACACTATTTACAGACTACCACTTACCATACAGATAGACAGGCCCCAATCTATTAAAGTAGAAGAGGGCTAACATATCTGTCTTGTACTGTATTGCAAAGTCCTCATGGATTGGATATGGTATGTGGGAATGTAAGAAATGTTAACCTGCACTAACAATTTTTTCATACAGGCTTGATACTTCTATTTGTGTTTTCAAAAAATTAAAGACAATAAAATGACTATTAAAACATTTAACAAACAGTTTAAATATTTATTTGCAAACACTTTTTAAAATCTAACAAAGCACCAGTGTAAAACTACTAATATTTTTATATCTTACTCAAAATCTTAAAGGTGACAATACCTGTATAACAATGGGCTGCGACAACAGACTTAGGGTTACTGACGTATGAGATTCGTATGATTGGCGCCGACGGGTAACTTTATGACGTAGGGCACGCGGGCAGTCTAGGCCGTCATCATAACTCAGCCGCACGGTCGTTGTTGTAGTCGATGGGGGCAGCGTAGGAGTATGAAAACCCTACAAAGTGTTCGTCTGCTTCCCTCACACTGGCCGTGAGCGCTCCGCTCGTCTGGGACAGTCCGATGGAGCCTAGGGACTCTCGGATAAACGCGGGATCTATGTGCTGCATATCCAGCTCTCCTTTCTGTAATGCAATTAAAGTTATACTGTAAATCTAATTATTTTTTAAAATTATTTTTTAGCTTTAGCATAGAAGTGTTTTAAATGTTAGTAAAATAATGGAAAAACAACTGTCAAGAGAGAAGAAAAGGTGTAAAAGGTCTTCCAAGTCCTGTGTACTGAAGGTGGATTTTAAGCACCAGAAGCTTAAGATAGTTAAGATCAATCTATAGCTTAAGGTCAATCATAATACATTATCCTATATATTGTCGTATTGTGCCTAACTGACTATTATTTTTAAAACTTAAATATCCATTTAAATTAACCTTTGCTGAAGGACTGGTTTTATTTATTTCTAAAAGACTGTTTTGTCTTGATATTTAAATTTATAGTCATATGTTGAATTGTTTGAAAGGTAAATAAAGTTTAGTTTGTTGTTTTGTTTTGCATTGAACACAAGCTCAGTTTTATTCTGCTAAAATTAATCTAGCATTTTGTCATTTCCTTATTTAATATCGTCCGTGATATCACTGTTAATTGTGAATCACGTATCAGTGACGACATCAATTGGCGACCGTGACAGGACTGACATAAGAAATGACAAAACTAGAAGATCAACTAGTAGATTTGATGCAGGGCAATGCAGGGGAAAGCTCTGGAAGGACGTAGGCTAACGGCTTCGGGAGGCGGAGGTGACTTGGAGAGGCGCCTTCGTCTGGACCTTAAAGAAGAAGGTGAAGACCGTGACACCTGCGAGTTGCCACAACTGGTAGGAGGAACTACGCAGTTGGTACAGCAACCACGAGCAGCGGACCCGGTGAGTTTTTTTCTAGAGAAGATTTTAACACAAGTACAGACTCAGTCAGAAAAAATGGATACTTATTTGGCAGATATTGACAATAAAATTACGTCCTCAATAAGAAAATTTACTCAAAAAGATTCAAAATTAAATACAAGAGTTGGACCATTAGAGTCAGATGCTGTCATTGAAACTATCAAAGATCCTAAGCTGGAAGATGGAGTGACTGATGAATCAAGTGGTTTGGAGATCAGAATCGATGTCATTGGAACGATGCTGAGCAGCAGGCAGGATGACGTGGAGAAGGACAGTATGGTCTTGGACCACTTGGCGGATCACCGAATGGATTCCACGGAGCAAACCGTGTTGGACATTGGGCCAATCTCTGGCTCTACGCCCTTCAACGAGAAAGTGAGTGCGATGTACAGATTTAGGACTGAAAAACTATTCATAGACGAGAAGAATACTAGCGAGGAGACGACATGTGATGTGGCCAAGGGGGATACTGACGAGGAGATGACCTGTGGTGTGGACGAAGGGGATGTTGACGAGGAGACGACCTGTGGTGTGGACGAAGTGGATGCTGACGAGGAGACGACCTGTGGTGTGAACGAAGGGGATACCGATGAGGAGACGACTTGTGGTGTGGACGAAGGGGATGATGACGAGGAGACGATATGTGATCTGGACGAGATCCCGCGTCGTTTGGAGACTTCTGGGAAAACGACAACCACCGCTTGTGAGGAACTGTTTCCTGCAATCAATGTTGCGTGCTATGATTGCTTCAAGAATGTCAAGGACAGGCAAGGTGGGAAGGAACAGGAGGAGAAGATCACGCGCAGGAGCAAGATGATTCCTGACCACAACGGACAAAATGTAAGAGATGAAGAGAAGGCCAAAGAAACTGAAGACATTTTCAGACAGCTCAGAAGTTGGAAGATAGAGCAGCAGATCAACCAATCTGATAGAAATGAGAAAGGTAGTGGGAGAGGAAGGAAAAAAACTTTCGCAGAGAAATACACAAGTCCCCAGAAGAAAAAGAAGAAGGAGAAGAAGACCAAGTGTAAAAACGGTCTAGGTTAAAGATTTTTCAAATCGATATTGAAGGTTTTAGGGGGGATAGTTGTCGTATTGTGCCTAACTGACTATTATTTTTAAAACTTCAATATCCATTTAAATTAACCTTTGCTGAAGGACTGGTTTTATTTATTTCTAAAAGACTGTTTTGTCTTGATATTTAAATTTATAGTCATATGTTGAATTGTTTGAAAGGTAAATAAAGTTTAGTTTGTTGTTTTGTTTTGCATTGAACACAAGCTCAGTTTTATTCTGCTAAAATTAATCTAGCATTTTGTCATTTCCTTATTTAATATCGTCCGTGATATCACTGTTAATTGTGAATCACGTATCAGTGACAACATCAATATAATACGAGTAAAGTTTGAATACTTGTTACTTCAATCTGGGAATCGGCACTAACAAAAACGTTTATATTTACGGAATAACTAAGTTCTGTGTCAAAAATAAGTTCTAGACCAGTGGTATAGCCAGGAAAAAACTATTTTCGCCATAATATGAGTACAAACTTTTGAAAATTTAACATGGGCCTTATGAGAAAACATTCCGCCATTCTTGTCTTTTGTTTACATTTCATTTTTACAGCTTCATTGCTGTTTATTTAATACTTTTGCCAATATAAACGAGTGATATATCTTATTTTTTATATTTTTAATGGTTTAAATTAGAGTTTTGTCTGTACATTGCTCAGAATCATAAACTTTTATTAAGGTTATTTTTACGTTTTATACATTAAAGAAACCGAAACAAGTCTCATCTAAATTTCTGTCTGTCTTCCTGTCTGTCACGGCCCAAGAGCCATTTTACGCGGCCTTCTCCTGAAAAACGAGAGTACCTATCAAGTTCCAAATCATTTTAATGTATTCACTGGATTGGCGAGATTGTCTTTAGCCATTAAAATATGGCGTCACTACTTTGTAAATAAAATGACGGATGTTTAAAAACCCAATTTTGTGTGATTTTTTGTAAAGTTTTCTCCCAATGTTTATCACATATTCATCTATGGAATAACGAACAGCTGTTCGAATCAAGATTATTTCTTCTAGCTGTCACTGATATGTTTACATTGAATGTTGTTTACAAATACCGCAACCATTTCCGATCACGTTTTGAAAGCATATCCAAACCAAGTAAGATTAAAAACGAGTTTCCTTACATACCGGTAACGGATTTAATTAATCGCAAGTGCAATAACCGTGAATGAAAATAGAGATTCTTTGTGTATGAAATTGTTCTTGAGTTTTGATAACCGGGAAAAAGACCTTGAATCAGTGTTGTATATGGCTGGGAAACTTTAATTTTTTAAATGAGCGTTTTCAGTCGAGACTCGGCACACTACCGACGCGCGTCTACATGTCCATAATAAAAATAAAAGTAGGCCTACCGTGTATTTATGTTTTATTCGCCATGTGTATAAGTGTACAGTTCGTGTATGTGTTTTAAAAACTTCAAGACGCACCTAATGGGGAAGCTCGCTCCATTTAAAAACAAATATACATAGGCTTAAGCCTTAATTTTTGTATTAAATACTGGGTACACCATTAAGATAACTTGGTTACTTAGGATGCTTAATATAAATGGATAATTTCATTAATCACTAATACCCTCATCTAGGTGTGTTCAGTACATAATGACACTCTCAAAATGTATTAATCCTAACCCAAATAAAATATAGGTGGGTAGCTTTAGGCAAGGCCACACTGAAAAAACCTTTAGGCCTACAGAGGATGAGTGTTTATGTTTAAATTACTTCTCTGTGGTTAGGTTTTAGTTATGTTAGCCTTTAGATGGCTATAAGTTTAGGACTAGATATCAAATGAACTCCCAATTAACTTATAGGGCAGCCTAGCCTATCATTTGTAAGTGCCAATAAAATAGTGCAATTATATCGAGGACAACCAAACTTGGATATACTACCATGTTTATACATAAGTTTCCTTTTTGGTACTCACCAACAAGGATCAACCCGGCAAACGTTTACCCCTTAGTCGAGCTAAACCTAGCCTGTGTGGCTTAGCTACCCAACTTTTTTAGGCATATGCCTTTTCTAAGAGGGGGCTATGCTCAGGCTCTACGTTTAGCTATGTACAATTTGTAAGATATAGGCCTACTTAAATAGGTTATATGTTTTCTAACTGAGCTAATTTTGACAAATTGATAGGCTACGATATTACATATCACAAGTTAAAGCATATCACATATCACAAGTTAAAGCAATGTTTTAAAATAGTGGCGTATAAAAGTCGCCTGTCATAAAAGTTGCAAACCGACAAATGTCACAGCTCGAAATTTCTCTGGAGGCTATCTATTTATAAGCATGATAGCCTATGTTATCTGTACCCAAGAGTGTGATGATTTTGAAAAGTGTGTAGGGATTTTTTTCCTAAACTGCCTAAACAGTTTTAAAAGGTTTGCGTTGCAGCGTGTCATGTGTCGACAAATGTCAAAACTTGAATTTGCTCTGAAAGCTATCTATCCTTAAGCATTATAGCCTATATTATCTGTAGGCATACACAAGAGTGTGATGACTTTAAGTGTCAAGGGTTTTCCTCCTAAACTAAGCTAGGCTACCTACATTTTTGTGTGAATAGGCCTAAGTAATATAACTAAACCAAGCCAAAACAAAAACTAAATATCCAGGAAATAGTTTTCAATGGATACCCCAATCAAGGGCTGCAAAAGATTCTTCAAGGTTAAAACTACTCATTCCTAAAGTTAGTGTCTTTTGTATAAATAAAATAAATACTTAACTCTTGATTGGATGTCAATCAATATTTTCATTAATTATGCCATATGCACCATAACAGTGTTGTTATTAGGACAATTTGTTCTATGAAAGCGTGTAACATAAGGTATTTTAAATTAAAGCTTAAATTATTATTCATTATTTAAGGTTTATACTGTGACTAATTAACAGAGTCATTTTTGTACATATTATCATTAAGTTTGAATTTACCACAGATTTTAACTGCAGTTTCCGCAGAAACCTTATTTTTTACCATGCCTATTCGTGGCTTTATCCAAGGAAGCCAAGCTTATGTACAATGGCAAATTCATTTGATAGGTTATGAATTGCAGCTAAGTTGGTTAAAGGTTGGATCAGCATGCCGTAGCGTGTCGCCTGTCGCAAAACCAACAAATGCCAATGCCTAAACTTGCTTTAGAAGCTAATCCATCAATATACTTCAGCATTGTACATACTTTAGTGTAGGCCTACATTAGATGATGATTTATAAAATGTCAAGCGATTTTGGTCTTAAAATAGCCAACACCTAAAACATAAAATACCAACATTTGCTAGTAAATATTGTTTATGGAAAAAGTTGAATATACTAATAAAAATTTGACTATAATTTGTCTCCTTATTGAGATCTTCTTGCCAAATAAAAAAATGTAATCGTTTTCAGTCGGAAACGACTCAGGAAAGAGTCCTGAGTTTCCGGAAAATTATAACTTATTACATTTAAAAAATTTAGGATAAATTAAGGGTTCCGGTTGTGGTTTCGGAACGAGTTCAAGTTCTTGTAGTGACTAATACTTCAAAGGCAAAGGAAGGAAGGTGAGAAGATTTTCTTACTGCTGATGGCCTTTTTCGAATTCAGCGTGAAAAATAATGGGTATTTTCTACAGTTCGGGCCGTTTAGGGGAACCAAACAAATTGTTAAAAACTCTTCTATCTCATTATTTCAGCAAACTATGATATTATTATTTTAATAGAAGTTAAATAGATGTCAAGAAAAAATAGACCGCAAGTTAATATTTTTGGGATAGATTTACATTGACCAAAGAATACTCTTATAATATAGTGTAATGATAAAGGTTCCAGAGCAAAGCTCGGTCCCCAGGTACTATTAGATTTATACGGCTATGCATCGACCAAAAACCTTTAGAGTATTTTTTGTCTTTTAGACCATTAGAGTAGGTTAGATTCATAGGACGCAACACATCAGTGTGAATGTTTTAACCCTTTAGAGACAGACTTTATAGTATACTAGCAGAGTACCCGTCCTTCGTACGGGGTTGGCATATAAGTATAAAATGCTTATTGTAGATATACTCGAGCTTTGCGTTTGCAATGGGGGAGGAGACAGTTTGATAAAGTTTGCTACTTTAAATTTACGGTATACTATAAAATTACACATCTACCATAGCGATAATGTTCTATCACTTCACATATACAAAAGAGAAACAAATTATTAAAAATTTGCAAAATATCACAAATTATTCATGAAATTAAAAACATAAACATAACAGCAAACAATCCTACTTTGACAGTTCTCATTGTGTATCACAGTTTTTTGTTGCTGCTTAGTTCAAATTAGTTTTCATAAATGCAGAAAAAAATAATAGTGCTGCACCCTGTTGGTAAATCATATAACTTTTTAATGCTTTTGCATATCATAGCACCAACTTTTTTAGTTGAAACAGCTGACTAAATTCTTTAATTCCCTTTAAATATGAACTAGAGGTCGTAACTCGACCAAAAATATGAAATGTACAGACTTCTCTATTTTCACCCCACGCTGTAAATAAAATATGTGATAGGGATTTCTTTTGAAAGTGTCTTGAAAAAAAGCATTTTGTATCAAGGGCTGTAAAACAGTTTTGTCTATGTGGCAACATGATGTGAATGCCGTCGTATCATGATGTGTGGCTTCGGACCGGAAGTGTTTCCCATAGCAAAAGCTGCATTCCAAGTTCATAAGTCCAATGTCTGAACCACAAAACTCCCGAGGCACTTCTCTTAACGCACAATTAAAACCATCTATCAAATTCGGTATAATAACTACATCTTGTTGATTAACTCTCATATTATAGAGACGGTTACGGTTTCTTCTTTCTACCCGGGCAGTTAATGTTCACCGTAGTGGTATCTCAGAATGGTACTTGAATGTCACTCAAGTTTATAATAAACAAATACAGTAAAATTATCAAAATTTCACTAAACAAAAAGTGAGTATGTAATAATCGGACATAACACACAACAAACAATCATGCAAAATCGGACTCACCACCACCGAGAACTAAATTTGTTTATGTTATTATTTTGATGTTATGTTTAAGATGATGAAAATACTTTACAGCTGGTGAAAATACCACACAAAAAAATTATTAATGTACACATGCCAACGTGGTTTGCAGTGCATTTAATACAGTACACATTTTATAAGTGTGATTGGAATTTCTTTGATTTGTTTTGATTTTCTGTTTATATTGCGTTGTTATTTTGTCACCAGCATGGTAACCCATAAGGCCCATGTTAATTTTTTGAAATTTAAAATTCATTTTTGTGCTATTTTTGAGCTTATATTAATTTTTAAAGGGATTCTGCAGATCTACAGGAAAATATATTTCTAACAGTATGCGTAGATTTTCCCTGCGATGCACACGAGCTGAGAAAAAAGGTTTTAAAGAAACATGCTTGCCTTTTAATATATAGAAGATACTCATAAGGTTAACATGGGATCTGTAGAGCCACTGGGGCGGAGCCCAAAAGGACTTTTGAGATAAGAATATGCCTATATGTTAATCGGGAATGTGAGCTATCATCATGCCAAATTTCAGCCCAATCCGTCCAATAGTTAATGCGTGATTGAACTCAGCCCAATCCGTCCAATAGTTAATGCGTGATTGAACTTCAAACAAACAAACTTTCACATTTATAATATTAGTAAGATAAGATGACGCGCTGCGTAGGACCGGGGTACTTTGAACAGTTTCTGCAATGTTTTAGAAAAAATGCTATAACTTTTGAATAGCAGCCCTCATTAACATTTCTTGCATGCTCTTGTTGATTTTTTGATTTTTTTCTAAAAATTTTTAATGGTTTATTTAAACTGCCAATATATATGAGAAGTTTATCTTTTTAGCAAAAAATATTAACTACCGAAAAATCGGAAGTTGGTCTCCTAAGGGTTAGGCCCCGTTTATGCACCAAGAGCGGGAGCGGTAGCGACAGCGGGAGCGATTTCTAACACCATTGAGTTAAATGGGGCTGTTTATGCACCAAGAGCGATAGCGATAGCGGTTGACCTCCCGCTGCGGTTTCTAATTCGCCCGCTGTGTAGTTAGAAATCGCAGCGGTTGCTTGGGATAGAGCGGTTTTCAACTACATTGAGTCAAATGGGACTGTTTATGCACGGTGGGAGCGGGAGCGGCTGAAGCCAGGGTTGCCAACTTGACCCGAGCGCACGTGCACTTAGGACAAATAGTTGTGTTAATTATTTGGCAGAGTTTGAGTTGGCAAGGCTGTGTCCCCCTTCCATTCTCCTTTAACCAACCGCTACCGCTATCGCTCTTCGTGCATAAACAGTCCCATTCACAGCGGGAGCGGGCCCGCTATCGCCCCGCTCCCGCTCTTGGTGCATAAACGGGGCCTTAAGGGTAAGAAAAGTGAGAGCTGAGAGACTATGATAGCTTCGAAACTGACAGACGGACTTTTCTCGACATATAGCTGGCAGCCTTCTCATTATCAAGATCAAGTGAGCACTAAATTCACACAGCTAACCAGATATTTTATTAAGTTTGAAAAGATATCCATATTAACACCCAGACTTACCACTTTAGGGTTGAAGGGAGGTTTGATCTTTCGTGCCAGAAGATCTGACCAGTTGATGGATCGAAAGAATTCATGGCTTGCAACATCATCAAAATCCCCATAACCTGACCCCAGACGTTGTGATGCGTCTTTCTCCAGAAGCTTTCATAGAACAGAACATTAACATTTGTGATTTTTAAAAGTAACTACAAATGATTCCCCAAATAACAAAACGAGCCTTTTGAAATGTATTTAAGCTGTGTTTTAAAATTATTTCAAAGCAGAGGTATATTTTTATAAAAAAAAACTAGCAGAGTACCCGTCCTTCCTACGGGGTTGGCGGTATAAGTCTAATGTTTATTGCAATACTCGTGCTTTGTGTTTGCAATGGGTTCTTTTTAGGGATGGACGATTGGACGGGTACAGAAATTTCGGAAAATTTTTGGAAAAAAAATATTCTTGATTTTTGGGACGGGATTACATTTGATTCGGGAATTTTTCGGGATGGGATTTGATCCGATCGTCGGTGATTTTGCCGCTTCGCGAGTGACGATGACGCCGCTATCGCAAGAGATGTTTACGATAGTTCCGCGAACGCAGGAGGCGAAGTGGTTTCGACGATCGCGACATGACCGTGAGTGATTTCGCCGAGACCGCGAGTCACAAGTTTCTTTACCTGTGAATTTTTACCCAATTTTTTGGTTTTTATAGATCAGTGCCACAAATGGTAAAAATAGATTTTGTTTGTCTTTTTTTGTAACTGCAATACTCAAGACTTTCTTTTTATGCACAGGAAGAAATCCCGTCCTATCCCGTCCTGAAAATTTGGAAGGAAATAAAAATCCCGTTCCGTCCTAAACTAAAAATTCAATCCCGTCCATCCCTAGTTCTTTTAATTTACAGTATGCTGTAGCATAACACATCTACCATAGCCCTAATGTTCTTCTACCACTGCATTTAAAAAAAAATAAAAAAGTATATTATCAAACATTCGCACAATATCACAAATTCGTTATTAAATTAAAAACATCAACATATATGTATACATACAATCCTACTTGACAGTGTGTATCACAGCTTTTTATTGCTGCTTAGTTCAAATTAGCTGTTGTCATAAATGCAAAAAAGACTAATAGTAGTGCACCCTGTTGGTAAACCTTGTATATCATAGAACCAAACTTGTTTAGTTGACACGGCTAACAAAATTCTTTAATTCCTTTTAAATATGAATAATTATAAGGTTAACATGGGAAACTACAAAGACATTGGGGCGGAGCCCGAAAGGATTTTTGAGATAAGAATAGGCCTATATGTTAATCAGGAATGTGAGCTATCATCATGCCAAATTTCAGCCCAGTCCGACCAGTAGTTAATGCGTGATTGAACCCTAAACAAAGAAACACACAAACTTTCATATTTATAATTTTATTATGATATTTAGTGTTGTTAAGCAGTTTATTCTTTGGGCCATTTATAAAGGGATGGATAATATTCCTTTAAAAATGAAAATCTGTAAGACACTACTTGCTGGTTTGAGATCCTAACCGAATGGTTTATTCTTTTCATACAGATGAGCCCTCATTGTGTTTTGTACTCATAGACTTTCTTCAATGCGGCTGACATGAATTATTGGTATAGGCGTAGGCGAGTAGTGGATTTTTCGGTTGAGTTATATCATGTTATACAATGACTTTATAGTCATGTTCTACAATTGTGACAATATCGTGACAACTTCACAGACAACTCATGACATTATCATAACTTTATTTTTGTCTATTGGTATTTTATCATTTGGTGTGAAATTATAAGTAATCTTATCTGGAATTTAGAAAAAAAGTAAAAATCTTAGTATTGGAACCAGAAAAAAAATTGTGAAATCAGCTAACCATTACAATTATTTGATTTTAAACGTTGTTCAGCTGTCTGTACGTCAGGAACATTAGCCTACCTCTGTCAGTATCCTTTTGGCAGCCTCTGTTGGCCCGACCCTCAGTCTTAGAGGCTGGTAAAGTATCTGGTCATACATCTCAGTTATGTTGCGACTGTAGAATGGAGGTAGACCATACAACATCTCGTACAACACTGCGCCCAGACACCACCAGTCTACACTGCGGTCATACGGCTGTACAACAAGAGCAGATGTGAGTAACACCAAACAAAAGACAATGTTCAGAATTACAATAAACTGATTTACAGTAAGATAAATACAACATTTTCCATTTTGTTTATTTATTCTAGTACAAAAAATAACTTACGTTTGAAATTGAAATAGGAATTTGTGAATTGAAGTCAAGTTTATTGGGAGGACAAGCAGGGTGTCCACAAAATCAGGATACAAAAATTACGCCGAAATCACGTTTTTCACGCCTGTCTTATCTAAAGTCTAAACTAGGTTAAATCGTCACATAAATATTGCATATATAATATAATAGATAATTTCAACCACTTTACTATGTAGGAAAATGTTATATACTTAACAAATATTTTCAGGAGTAAATAATTGTAATATCGCTTTTCGAAAACAAATAGGCCATAGTTGAGTACCATGAGCAGTCACTAAAGTCATGGGCCACACCAGCCAGCACAGAAAGAATATAACATTTCCATTCTGTGCTTGCTAGTCCACACAATTAAGACTATAAAAATTGGTTATTTATTACTTAAATGGTGGGAACAAAAAGCTAAACAAAATGTCACGATGTTCTTCTTATTGATAGGTTTAAGACCACCTTAATGACGCAATGTTCCCACAGAAATTGAATTGTAAAATTTGCGGCTATTTCACAGTTTTACAGTCTGAAATTAAGAAATTTACAGTCTATGAGAATAAGAAAACATTTTTCCTGCCGCACAGTTAAATAGAGAATAGCAAGGCAGGAGAGGTGATAAGAGAAAACTCTGCAGACAATTTCCCCCTAAAAAGTGCATAGTAGGCATAATAAGAACGTTCAGCCAATGTTAAAATAAACACAACATTATTCTAATATGTTAATCTTGGTTTGTTGGCTACTCATCACATAAATAAAATTATACACAATTTACTAAAAAAAATGTGAAGGTATATTTCGAGTTTGCATCGAAACCCATCTTCAGCCTCTGGTAACAACATATCAAGTAAACAAACTATTGATTATTGTTTACTTGATATGTTGTTACCAGAGGCTGAAGATGGGCTTTGATGTAAACTCAAAATATACCTCCACATTTTTTTAGTAAATTGTGTATTATTTTATTTATGTGATGAGTAGCCAACAAACCAAGATTAACATTGATAATGCCATCACAAAAAAACATACCGCAATGAATTATTCTAATATGTTAAAGAACATTCCGAATTGTCAAGACATTAAAGAGTTGTTTATCAGGATAAGAACTGAACTGAACTAAGTTAAGATGCAAGAAATGAATGATATCGATCGAAGGCCTGACGAGATACACAACGTGAGATTTATCATGTTGTCTTTCATTACACAGCTGTGCGTTGAAGAACAGCGCAGTGCTTGATTTGGTCGTTGCTATAACTACAGTTGGTTGCCATGGAAACCTATATTATATTGCACACTTGAAACTGCGCCTTATGTGGGCGGGGAGAAAGGGGAAAGGCGGAAAGGAAGGAAGAATCACGACGCGACCTTGAATGACTACAAAAAAACTAGGGTGATAATGACAAAGACAGCATAACAATTCTAGAATAATCTGAAATGCACCCATTGTTAATAAAACTAAATTAACTGTAAAAAAAATTCACTTAAAAGAAATTGAAATAAATGAGATGCTTTAAGACTAGAAAGAATGGTAAGAATCGACGAATTATTGGAAAAATGATAGGCAGGGTGAGACGGACAGATATTTATCTACTTCCCATACTGTTATACTGTTAACTGAGTTGTTCATATTTTCAACCTACCTCTTTCCTGACAACCTCGGGCGCCAGATACTCAGGTGTTCCACAGAATGTGTTGGTTGTGTCTGTTGCTAACAGACCCTCCTTGCTGAGGCCAAAGTCAGTCAGCACGACATGACCCGTGCAGTCCAACAGTAAATTCTCTGGCTTGAGGTCGCGATAAACGATGCCCTGACTGTGCAAGTAGCCAAGTGCCGACGCCACCTCTGCAGCGTAGAACCTGGCACGGGGCTCTGTGAATGTCCTCTCCCGCTGCAGGTGGAAAAAGAGCTGAAATAAACAAAAAACTTTTGGTGCGCTTGAACGGTTAAATATTTGATTAGTTTGGAAGAGGTGATGCAGACTAGCTAATATATCTCTAAACGTTGTCTTTAAACTCAAACGTTTTAAGAAATTAGCATTTAGCTAGCGAATTGGTTTGTGTCTAGGAGTACAATGTAAAAAGATAGATTCAATGTTCATAAAATTTTGATATAATTAAACTATTTCCTCTAGCAAGCATATTATATCTGAGTGAATGGATGATAACAGAAATACATTGCTTAGGATTTTTGTCTCTGGGTTGTTTCAAAGAATTTTAAGAAAACCATCTTGTCCAAAGAACCCAGATGATCTTTGTCTTAAAATAGTTTTCACCCCTTTCATACGACACTTGTTTTTAACTTGTTGTTGCCTTAAACAACACATCCTGGTGTATTTTCAGCATAAATAGATCAAATCAAACCAAGTTCAAACATGTCAGTTAACTAGGCAGTTATTATTTTTTGTATAATTTTAAAGACACCCTTTTAGAGAATTTCTCATATAGGGAATAACCTATTACCGTAGTACTCATGGTAAGACCTGGAGATAACCTATTCTCCTTTCTCTATTCCATTTCCTTTTCTCCCTCCTTCAAAATGAATTTACATATTTTTTGGCTAAAACAACTGAAAAGTGCAGCTTTTAAATTGGAAAAAGTGAATTCTTTTTTTTTCTCCAGTGGTTGAAGAAAATTTCTACTTTTGAGTTGTATATTTTTTGTGTCTCTATGGACTTATTTAAAGGTAAGCCTGCTTTCCTGTCAATTTCCTTAATAATTAACTGTAGTAAGTTATTTGAGCTGAGTGTAACTTTGCTAAGTAGATTTAGTGCTTGTCTATAGTTCGGCCGCTTAGAAAGCGACCTCCTCCAGCATTGGTTTAGCATTAGCGCGCAGGTCGTTTTCTAAGCGGCCGAACTATAGTAATCAGAACGTTGCCAGTGTGATCTTGAGGTAATGTTTTAGCCTAGGTTTTTGATGGTTGAAACTGGACCCAGCTATGATTCTGGATATAAAACCAGCTGATCTTAGTTCAAACAAAGCTATGATTCTAATTTCCTCAATATTCATCCTTAACTTATCTTCCCCTTCAAGTACACACCCTAATGTGATGGCACCGCATGGATGAAATACAATCTAAACAATCTAGAGGTATGATCAGAGGTATGACTTCAGTTATAGAGTTACAGATGGTTGGACCGGCAAAATCTCTTGCATTTGGAAGTAAATTTTTTTTTTCGATCAACAAAATTGTTCAAAAGGTTTTTATATTCTAAGATGAGGCTAACATCTTAGAATATAACCTGAACTTTCGAAAGAGTCCTATTCATTCCAACACTCACCTCGCCTCCGTTGACATAGTCCAGGACAAAGAACAGCTTGTCCTTTGTCTGGAAGCTGAAGTGCAGCCCCACCAAGAACGGGTGATGGAGATTCTTCATCAGTACATTCCTCTCTGACATGATATGCTGAGCCTCGTTCCGCCTCAAAATCAGCCTCTTGGACAAAACCTACACAAGTGAAGGAAGGCTTAAAGGTCTTTCAGCTCAGTAATTAAATTTTGACTTTTTTCCTACTCACCAAACATGTTAAAACTCAACCTACACACCAGAAATAACTTATAGCATTTCTTTTACTCTAAAAACTAATAAAAAGTATTCTTCAAAACACTAAAACAAAAAATACCCAGACCGTATTTTGTTAAGTAAAAAGTACCATTACTTGAAAGCCAAATTACAAATGGCAAATGGCTCTGGAAACATCTTGCTGGGAATAGAACCAACAACCTTTAGATCTTAAGCAAAGCACTATAAACACTCGGCTACCCAGACAAAATGTACACATTTACCCTTAACAATAAGTTTTGATGTTATGTACCAAGTAGTATAATTAATCATTAAACTAATACTTGTAAAATTTGTTTCATAAGGCTCACATGGAAGTTTGGGAGAGAATGGCCACTTTTTACCATTACACTGTCACAGGAATGATAGCAGCTAACATAACACGTAGCTAAAGTATATTTAAGGAGTCGCAGATACCAACCAACTTGTTCACAGTTTGTAACTGAGCAAGGAACATTTTTTGTCGCAGATGGAAATAATGTCTTCAGAAGTTTAACTTGCAGATTGTACCTGGAGGCATCTTATCTCCCTACTAAAATTGTTCTGGTTTAAAATAATGCTTTAAACGTAAACGTTTGTTTAGTATACAAATTCTAAAAGAATTCACAAATACAGGTTTTTACAAATACTCCAATCATTTGTGTACAGTGTTAAGTTTTTGTTTCTGGTATTCATGTGCAAATATTTGACTATTTCCCATGCAGGTAAGCTTGCTAATGCAACACAAATGTTCAAAACCTAAGTTCTTATGCCCTTTTACATATTCCAAAATTTGATTGGCAACAAGTAAATGTTTTCAGAAAATTGAGTTATAATAGTGATTCAAGTTTGTTACCTTAACTGCGTAGTATTTAGAATCACATCGATGTCTTGCCAACAACACCTTGCCGAAACTACCTTTGCCAATCACATGGAGAAACTCAAAATCACTTGGTCTTGCGCTGTAAAGCATGAAAATTCAATACATATTAAAGTGGAGCTGGATATTTCATCATCAAGGGACTACATTCAACTTTTTTTATTGTTCGGGTAGGCCTACAAAAGTCTAGAATTGTTGTCCCATATAGGAAGATTTTTTAAACAAATTTAAGTCGGTGTGGGAGGATTATCTCACTCAGTTTTGTTGCATGAGGTTTGTAGTGACTCTACACAAAAATTTGTATAAAGTATGAATTATGGAATGACAAAGATATGTGCAGTATTCAGCCGGTTAAATTAAAAAAGGATAACACAACAGCCACCAATCATTATTTATTACCCAATCATTGATACTAGTGATTTGATTAATCTGGAAAGTTTAACAACAATGTTGATAGGTTGGACTTACTAGGTTCTTTCGGTTGGCCCTAAGTTCAAATTCTCGTCCTCCTCCGCCTTCTCACAACTTTCTTCAGTGCTGGATTCCTCCGCAGTTGGTCTGTGTCCATCCAGTTGTAGGAACGTCCTCACTTCACCACTACAAGCAAAAATACAACTTATATATTTTTTTTCACGTACACTGTGGCGTACCCTCGTGGATAAATACAAAATTAATTAACAACATTTGTTTACAACTAAACATGTACAATCTAATAATTTTATTATAATGAGATGTCTGTATACTACTGTATAAGGGTGTGTTCACAAAGAAAGCTGGTTACAAGTAACTTACTTTCAGCACTTGTTCCAAGCGCTTGAGAATGCTGTTGTGTGTTCACAACAAACGCTTGCATTTCAAGCTCAGTGTAGTCTCAGCTCTGGTTGAGACAATATCTTCCTCAAGTGATGAACAGTTATTTTTTATTGAAAATGTAGAATTAAAAGGATGTAGAATTAGGAAGGTGCTCATGCAATTAACAGCGGAAGTTAATCACGTTTAATTACATCCTCAAGAAAATTTAATGTGTTTTAGTGAAGTTTTGGGGGGATTGGCAAAAGCAACCTATCCATGCACCAGAACGAATTTTGGGTCAATAATAAAACCTAAAAAATACTTGAAGGGAGTTTTAAACACCCTATGTAGCTGATTAATTATGATGCAAATAATATTGTGAGATATATTCAAATGTTTTAATTTTCTAGGTAAATAAAGTAAAAGTACAAGTTTCATCTATAAAAAATCCAACACAACACTTAATTAATATTGAATTAAATGTGTTTGTCTATCGTATTAATACATATATGTTATATTTGTCCTATTGGTTACGTTATTGAACATTCTAGGGACAACCCACAATATGTGGGTAGTATATTTTTTTGGAAATTGGAAGCTCTAAACTTTGAGCTATCAACTCATCGACATCCATACTACACTGTTGTAGTTTGTAACTGATTGGTTCGGTCAACAAGCGCCGGAAAACAAGTACGAAACGTTCTTGCGTGCTTGTCAGAACTTGTAACAAGCGCTTGCTAGCCGGCACAAGCTTTGTCTGTGAACACACACGCTTGATACTATGTTAACTTTTCTCACGCCAGTTCGAGCTTGTAAGCGCTTGTAACCAGCTTTCTTTGTGAACGCACCCTAATATATGTCTATCTTTACATAACCACTTGACCAAATTAGCTGCAACAATCACAAAACCTATTACTGTTCTGTCCCTTTGGAAGAACATCATAGTCCACAATGTTTACATCAATCACATTATTGATACTGGCAAGTACAACATCCTAGCTAGGGATCTCAATCCCGGAGCTATAATCCAGTACCGGGATTTCAGGATTTATCCAAGCCAATATCGGGATATTATTTTATGATTTTGTCTTTCCTAGCCATTTAAAATGAGTGAGGAGTAATCTTAAAAGTCCTCTAATGAATGTTTTAAACTGGTCTTTACAAATTTTAGGTTGTTTAATTTCACCGTCTTTCAAAGTAAAAAAAAGGAATTACCACATGATAACCACCTGTCATTCTTATACAGTGTATAGGTCATTCTAGATTATATGAAATACATAGGTACAAAATAAAACACGAGCAACTGCATGTAAAACGTAACATGCTTCACTCAACTTTAAACTCGCTAATTTGCACATCTGAATACTTCAGACTACTGGGAAAATATTAGGCTAATATAGAAACTAAAACACATCTCATATTTACTATAGTTCAGAACTTGACCTCCGAACCCCATTTAGTTTTGGACTAAATCTTGCGTTAAGTTCAGAACTAGAGATAGCTCTTTCATAGCTCCAAAGCCAGCTCTCAGCTAGCTCCCATATTGCTACTCAGTTCAATAAATCAAAATATAAGGATAAATACACCCACCGCAGCAAACCTGCAGACTAAGCGAATTTGCATTTACCTGGCTGGATTTCTACTAAAATATTCACTAACAAATTTCAGATTTATTTCCTATTAAAATAACATTAATTTTAATGAGTACTTAAGTTTGCTGCAACAGAAAACATATTGAGGTGTGTTGTTTTATTGCAATGTTGATAGCTTAGTATTAAATAAACAAAATTTCCAAAATTGGTAAATATATCCATAAAGAAGCAAACTACAACAGTTTATTTATCTTACTAATATTATAAATGTGAAAGTTTGTGTGTTTGTTTGAAGTTCAATCACGCATTAACTACTGGTTGGAATGGGCTGAAATTTGGTATAATGATAGCTCACATTCTCGATTAACATATAGACATATTCTTATTTCGAAAATCCTTTCGGGCTCCACCCCAGTGGCTCTGGAGTTTCCCATGTTAACCTGATGAGTATTCATATTATTTTAAACGAGTTATACAATTTTGTCAGCTGTTTCAACTACACAAGTTGGTTCTAAATTATATTAAATTATAAATAACATGGGGATTTTAAGTTTACAATTTTTTTATTATCTCCGTAACCGTTGGGCCTTCATAAATTGATAACAAAAATAAAAATAAAGGTTTTTTAATCCTGTTGATTTTGGGATTGAGACCCCTAATCCTTGCGTTGTAGTACTAAGCTTGCCTCCAAGATTGGAGTCCATATCAGGTACAACATTCAGCTATTTTTCAAGTTCTGCTTGAATAAAATACTTGTCTTAGTGAGGGATTTGTTATGTTTTTCATAAATACCAATACCATCCTTTAGGTTAGGGGTTATACAGGGTGATTGGTACTCAGTGTGACAAAAAATTGTTGGTGTAAGTACAAAGTAGAAGTGTGATGATGCATATAAAAGGTTTCAAGTCTAAAAATTAGCTTCCCAAAAAAATATTTTATGTTTTTCAAAAATAACTATGTTTTTAAACTTAATACAGCTATTTCTCAATTACATGTATATGGATTTGAGTAGATAATGTCATTTTCGTGTTCTACATTAAATTCTGAATAAGAATGATAGAAAATTATAGTGGATCAGTTGTAAAAACCCCATTGTGAATAGATTCAAAGATAAAAATTAAGATGTTTGATAAAAATTTAATAACATGGGTCCATTGCAATTTTTTCACACCCTATACAAGAAAGTGTTCGAATATGTTAAAAACTGCGCCATTTTATAAGCTTTCCAACCATATGCTACACTATTGAGGTTTAGATGTTCCTTTGTTTGTTTTAGTGGTTTGAATACCAGAAAACAGGGAACATTTTTACTGTTTTTACTGTTCAAGCTGAAACAAAAATACAATTTTTGCTTAGCCGACTTTCTATGTTTGAAATTTTAAAGACACCATGTTTTGTAGTCTTTAAACCACTAAAGCGTACATAAGCAGACATAAAGCTCAATGGTGTAGCATATGGTTGGAAAGCTTGTAAAATGGCGCAGTTTTTACCATATTCGGACACTTTCTTGTATACAGGGTGTGAACAAATGCAATAGACCAATGTTTTTTACATTTTTATCAAACATCTTAATTTTATATATGAATCTATTTACAATGGAGTTTTTACAACAGATCCCCCGTAATTTTATATTATTCTTATTCAAAATTTAATGTAGAGCACAAAAATGACATTATCTACTCAAATCCATTTACAGGTAATTGAGAAATAGCTCTATTAAGTTTAAAAACATAGTTATTTTTGAAAAACAAAAAATAATTCTTTGGGAAGCTAATTTTTAGACTTGGACCCTTTTATATGCATCATCAAATTGCATTTACTTTGTAATTGCACCAAAAAATTTTTTCCACACTGAGTACCAATCACCCTGTATAGTCAGTTAGAATAAAAGCAAGCTTGTCTAGTGGTAAAGTGCGGGACTTTGGTCTGTGATGTCTCAGGTTTGAATCCCGTCAATCACCAACAAATATTACCTATATAACAATGTGACCCTCGCGGCCTATCCTCAAATAATAAGAAAAAGGTTCCAGGCTAGAGCCCAGTGCCCTAGAATGTAAGTGGGCAAACAAGTTAGATAGTAAGAAATAAAATTATACTGACATGTTGAGCAGTTTGGGGTCCTGCATGAGTTGTTGGACAAAGGTGTTGAGCCCTTCTCGTCTCTGAGCCACAAACTGAGGGTCCAGGTTGTTGCCAAATAGCTTCTTGCCTGGGAACTTGAGCTGCAAGTTAGGCACCTGCAAAAAACAGACTATGACAGCTAACATATCTAAACACAAAAGTTTATATATTAATCTGAGTGTGAGCATAGACTTGACATACCCTCTAGCATCATTGTTGAACATATTTGCAAATTTTTTATATTTTCTGACTAACTATTTGAACATTTACGCCGTAATACTAATTTATGTACATATTTTAAATATTTCTTTTAAAATTCATGGTAGGAACAGAAAGTGACACATTGGAAAATCACAACAAAACAAAACTTGTCAGATTTGGAAGGGGAGCAGAGAACGAGGAGAACATGACAGAAATAGAACAACAGTATGAACAAGTTGAGTCTTTTAAATATTTAGGAGTTATTGTCAGCTCACAAAGTGAGGAACACATAGAAATAAAGAATAGAATAAACCTAGCCAGTAGAAGTATGTATGCTCTAAACAAATTATTATCATCAAGATTATTGTCTCATCACACTAAACTTAAAATCTACAAAACTATCATAAGACCTGTCCTTCTCTATGGAGCTGAAACCTGGATTATCAATAAAAACACAGAGAAAAAACTTATTACTTTTGAAAATAAAGTCCTGCGCAAAATCTTTGACCCTACTAAAGAAGGAGATGTGTGGAGAATTAAACATAATCAGGAACTAAGAGACCTGTTCAAGGAGACAGATATAATTGCAGAGGCTAAAAGCAGGAGGCTTCGCTGGACGGGCCACATCATTAGAAGAGAGGAAGCTAGCACACTTTATCAAATATGGAAAAGTGACCCACTGGGGAGTAGACCACGAGGGAGACCGAGGAAACGCTGGACGGATGAAGTAAAGAAAGATATGATCAGGATGGAAGTTAATGAAGATACCGCAAGAGACAGGGCGACGTGGAGGCAGTGTGTTGGTGAGGCCAAGTACCACTTGGGGTACAAATGGCCATGGGAGTAAGTAAGTAAGTAAGTAAAATTCATGGAAGTCATGCATATTTTGTTTTTCAAACTGCTTTAATATAAAACTAATCATTCATGTTCTGCGAACATGCCAAGATTGATATTGTGTACAGCCAAGATTTTGATTAGTGTTTTTGTAAGGGACTAGTCCATGGACTCAGAACTTTCTGATGTAAAAGAACTGAACTCTGTCTTTTACCTCAGAAAGTTCTGAGTCCATGGGCTAGAGATACAAAATTCGAGGGTCGTTTCTTAAGTAAGGGCCATTTGTGTATAATATAGCTTTTTAGTTTTCGTGTACACCGCAATGAGGATCCTTACTGTTTACTGGCATAATCTGTGAACAACGGCGCCATTTGCGGCTCTGTAGCTGACGTGTATAATTTGATGTGAGTGTAGAAAATATTTAAATTATTGAATGTCCCGGCGTAAGCGACTACTCACCCTGAAACAATCACCTTAATTAGACCAGCTAAATGTTTTAACTTGATGAATGGCGGCCATTAAAAAAGGCGGATTTCATATTAATTAATTTCCTAAGAAAATAGTTGAATTTTCAATTTTCCCATTTCATGTTTTCTGTAAATCTAATAGTTTCTGAGATACCAATAGTGGCACAGTTAGGTTGTTCACTCTGTATATGTTACAACTGCACCTTTTGGCTACAACTTTGCCAAAGAAAAAACCTTTCTGACCAAAAAATAAAAGCTATCCTCGCTTGCTAACTTTTCCATGTCACAAATTGCAATGAAACCATGCTCCAATTAAATTGCTTGTTTGCCATGTGTATAAATTTGTATTAATACAGTTAATAAATTATTTTCGATTCCAACCTAACAGTCAGCAAGTAGCACTAACCAAGAAGCTCTGTGCCACTTTATAACATTTTTGGATCATCCTAAGTACGCCAAAACACGATATAATTGAAGATTGGGAATTGGGAGGATTACGTTGTTTTTAACATACTCAAAGTTTGACCCAATGGGGTTTTGACTTAATGACAGCGAAATAGAAGATTGTTTAATACAATCTCTGTTATTTGTAGGAGTTTTTCTTAAGTCAAAATCCCATTACACGAAGCTCATATACGTTTTTACTAGACTACGTTTTTAGTAGAGACTTTAATTTTTGAGCAAATGTATCATGGAATACCTAATGTGACAAATTTAAATTATTTGACCTAATGGGAATTTGAATTAATGAAACTGATCCTTGAATGACTCACATGAGTAGATAGTGTGGCTGATACTGCCTGGTACCAGAGTGACACATTATCTACGAGATAAGAGGAATGATCCTATGGCTGGGCTGTGTCACAAGGGAAATTCAACGCTTACTGTAGCAATTTTTCTATTTACCAAATTTGAAATTTCTAAATGGAAAATGCAGTATTTTTATTTCTACACTAGCTAATATCTAGTTATTTTCCCCCTGTAGGGTTTGTTTGGAACATTGTGCCACTACTTTAAGAATCCAAAAATAAAAATCCTCTATTTCAGCAGGCAAAGTTGGAGTCGCGTGGCTCTTTCCTACACTTAGGTACTTGTCATGTAAACAAATCAGTATTACCCTTTTAAAGTGATCAATCACGCGAGCACAACACAAAATCCTAGGTCACTGATTTTTGTTACAGTGTATCCAGTGTGATACGTGCTTTGGAGACTTATAATAATTCTTACAATATACTTTTAGTCTAATATAACACTTAGAAATAAATAGAACAAAAATTGAACAAAAGATAGATTTTTTATTTAAAATGAAGATAAAAGAACAAAGATGGAGGTATAAATGAGTAGGACAACCTAACAACACAACAATGAGTAACTGACCTGTTTCTTGAGGATATGATGCAGTTCGTAGAACTCATTGTAGCGTCGGAACACGAACCAGCACTCGGTGGATGAAACAACTACGACTTTGTACACCTACAAACACTCTTATGAGAACTGGATGGAACCTGTTAACTAATATAATCTATACAAGATTTGGCTATGGATAGAACTAGACATTATACCTCCATGATAAAGTTGTAGCAAGATTTGGAATAAAAAAGAATATTTAGTTTAATTGAACCACCAATAGAGTGTGGCAATGTAAAAAAACTCATTTCTGTCGAATACACCGACTTTTCTACAAGCCCAACTGAAAGGACAACTTATTAGGACATTTTATGTTACAACTACCACAGGGACAAAAACTAAAGGAGAAGATTGAATTTTCGAGTGTAGTACTCTCTGGGAAAGGCTAATTCAACAATGATCTTTTTTAATGGAGAATCAACTAAAAAAGCAAGTCTATGTGACTGACTCGAGGAAATTATATTCAGTAGTTTAAAACCAAATTTAAGATGTTTAGGTTGGATTATGAATTTTTGTTTGATCATGAGAGATGAGTAAAAACAATTTGATTACAGTTAATATTATAGATGGAATACAAACATCATAATAGTTAGTTCTTGATTTTTGCTGCCCTCTAAACAAATTCTTACAAATAATTTTGTATGGAACTCAGTCTGCACACAGGCCCAGCCCATGTAAACCAATTTCTTCTTCTGTTTGACATTATTACTTATTTCTTTTTGAAGTTATTATTTTTATTTTTATAATTATTCTTTCTGTCAGTTAGAAATTTTAAATACTTATTTCAGTTGGACTACATAAAAATACCATGTAAATATGTTTTCAACATTCATGTGAAAAAAATTCAATTATAATACTTTCTCAACTTATCTAAATTCTAGCCACTATGCAATGAAATTTGTTGCTCACCGTGAATTTCTTGTTCAGGTGCCAAGTTTCGGTTTTCTGAACGCTGGCCTCGATGTCAACGGAGGCGGACTGTCGCGAGCTCTCAGGTTTGGCCGTCATTCGCTGACACGTCAATGCTGCCACTGCGACAGACACCCACTCTATGAGCGTACCACAGCTTATTAACATGTCTACCAACTGTCACAACTTGTAATCGTGGTTATCAACTGTCCCTTGTCACTAACAACGGTCCTGTACTTGAGCGGTTAAAAAACACACTTAGTTTTAAAAACCATACATGAAGATTGAGACATTTTAGTTTTGTAACGCACACTGCACCTGTCTACCCTGTTTGAGGCTAAAGAGGACTACAGCTTTGGAACACTTACTAAAACCTCACAGTAATTTGATAAAGACATCCAATCATGAGTGTACAGTACAACAGGTTATTATAACAAGTCTACCGACTGTTATAGCTTGTTATCATTAGTTAAAAACTGTCCCTTGTAACTGTAGGTCTACTTGGCAGTTAAAAGATCACTCAGTATTCATAATCATATGACGTTTTACAAGTCAGCATTTGATAGTACACAACCTATGTTTTGTCACACACACAGCACCAAAGCTCCTACACTATTCAATGCCGAAGAGGAAGTCCTAGAACCCTCTAAATCCAAGTGGTAGACTCACCCACTGAAATTTTTGATTGTGTTACATCAGAGAATTGATATACACACAAAATAGTATGTAACAATTTTCAGTTTATTAAGCAAAATCCTTCCTAATTTACAACCATGTTCCATTCCTAGATTCTAGCGTGATGCTCTTAATGCTCACATTTTTCACTAATTGACTTGTTAGTTGAATCACCATTCGTCATCAGACATTATTTGACAGCAGTTTAACAAAACTATCAGTTCTTATGAGATGACAGCTACCAATAGCTACCAGTTTTATCAAATAAATTATTGTTAATTAAAAAATATTTTTAAAACAATGGCGTTAGTATTCACACGATTGTTAACCATAAATTTAGTGAAGGTATATCTGTAAACTAAAACAAAAATTTATAAAATAAGTATAAAAATGTATGAAAACAAAATACAGCAATATTTATATTCAATTAAACTACCAAATAAATTTAAATAAATTAAAGTCACAGCTTCCTATACAATATAGCTTTCTAATAGTTGAAACGTATATCAGATAGGTAGTTGAAAACTTGCATAACAAAATCTTAATCTTTTGAAAGCAATCTTTTAAGATGCATTCCAATATATGCTGTGCAAAGTACCAAGTACAAGAGGTTCATATAAGAAAAACAATCGTAATTGAGATCAATTTCATTTTGTAGAGCTACGGCAAAGAAGTGTTAATTTTTTATACAAAAGTTAGTTAATAGTTAAATTTCGTACTCTCGTACGGTACCTACCGGTACTACTAGTAAAGTAAAGTTGTTCATTTTGCTAACCCCATTTCTCCGACCCTCAGCCCAACGGAACTATCTGAGCTCTATAAAAATCAAGCTATTCTTAACATATATTGCAAAGATGGCAATAGGCTTGTGTAAAAAAACCAAATAAATTAGTCAGTAAACTTTCTAAAATAAAAGAGCTAGGTTTAAAATTGTTGTTTATATTTATTTAGATAACGGAAATGAAAACCTCAATTTAATTAACTTTACTAAAAGTATTAAACTGTTTGGAAAACAAGGTTAGCAAACAGCAATCTCTTGACACTTAAACTTGTTATAAATAAACCACTACCATTGGCAAAGACTAACTTTACTATTATTAACGAGACAATATTCCTACATAAAAGGGTAACCTAATTTAATAGTTATGACAAATAAAAAAACCACAGACCGTTATGAAAATTACAAAAAATGCATATATAAAACAATTAAAGTACAAAATTGGTTTATAGTGAAATAAATACACAACTAAAACGTCCTTGCCTACATAAACATTTTATAAGTGATCGTAGGGCAAAATAAGAACACAATAAGTTGACTTCAACGGTTATTTGCACTGCACAGCTAATTACACTATGAGAACACATGGAATGTGAGAGAGAAAGACTAACACTGAGGTAACCACCTGACTCAGCTCCAGCTGATTATATCATAGGAGAGAATAGCAAAACAGCTGATTTGTGTTGAATTTATTCTCTTCCTAGACATTCTTAGTAGATACAGACAGATTTTTCAAAGAAGTGTTAGGACAGTTTTGTTTTTACTGCTAAAAAAGAATAGAATATTATTTTGGTCATTGGTACTTAAAATGTTTTATTATAGACTACACAAGAAGAGTTCTTATTCCGTTGTAAAATCTGAAGCTCATTTTTTTGTCTAGTTTGTGTTGATGACACTAAACGCTAGTCTTTGTTTCTATAATTTTAGGCTAGAGTTAATTTTATAGTTTGTAACTTTTAGCTATAAAATCAGAGAACAATTTATAATTGGATCTCTTGCAACTGTCTGCCGTGAGTTTAAAGCCCCAAACTCCTGACTTAAATTTTGAACAGATATGGTGCTTGCTGAGGCCTTCCCTTTATCAACACTTTTGGCACTCTCACTAAACTAGTATTAAAATAACTGAAATAACACAAAACAAATTGTAAACAAAAACATGTCCCTAGAAGCACTGGACAAAACTAACATTAAAATTGTCTTCATTGATCCATAAGAATGACAAAGTGAATAATCTATGGTTTTAACTTGGGAAAATTAATGACGTTTTATGAAATGATTCACATTTATCATCACTATTTATTTGAGACTTCCTCTTATTCCCATTAATCTTTGCTGAAACTTGTTTGGTAGCAGTGTACATAAAATATTGTAAACAATTGTATTAGGTAAATAAGTAATTTGATACAGTGAAATTAAAGGTCATTAATAAATAATTTGACCATGTAAAGATATACGGCAATGTATTCCTACATATAATCTGAATTATTTAGAAACTAAAAACAGTCATAAGGCTAGCTCATTTTACTTGATTGCTTTTTATAATAATTAACAACTACCTTTTTCTGATTATTGTGGTTATTTTTCAATGTTTGTACATGGGTTTTTCTAAACTGGAGTGTTAAAAATAAGGAAAGCAAACTATTTTTCTCTTTGTACTTTTATTTTAGCTTTCTTTTGATTAAAGGTAAATCAAGGGAAAGAAATCCAAAATTGAAGTTAAGAATTATAAAGTTCACATTAAAGTCAGATTTAAAAAAAGATCAAAACAAAACCAATTTTTTGAAGAAACTAAAATCATTCTTGGCTCCTTAAACTAAAAACTAATTTGGCTCCCTATAGTATAGATGAGTTTCTAAATAAAAAATGAATCCAGCTAAATCAAATTACCTATCCATTCTAAAATAATTGTCAAATTGTATAGTTAAGTCTTTTAGATTAAATTGTATAACCAATTGTGTATGCTTTGACACTATTTATGTATATAAAATGTATAATGTAAATAAAGATAACTAGTGGCTTATAGGGACATAAGTCCCTAAAAAGCTCAAATGTAAAACAATTTATTGCAATTCCGGTATTTAAACAAACGCAGAATAACATTATCTATGTGTCAGGATAGGTATCCCTGGTACACCATATCTTTTGTGTAAAAAACAGATATGGTGTTTTGTTTGCTTTATTTGTTGATGTTATTTTCAATAAATAATTTGAATCACTCCAGAGGTTTAACATGAAAAGGCAGCAAACATATCATTGTTTGTGAATAAATACTGGTTTACTAAAGGTAGCTTTGGTCTTGTGGTTAAAAATGAGGATAAGTAAAAGCTTCCCTGATTGGAATTTTAGAAATTGTCTTCGTCAAATAAATATGAAAAGGCAAATATAATAGGTTTAAAAATAGGTTTAAAATAGGTTTTGAGATAAGCTTATTTCTTGGTCAAAACCGCTGAATTATCCCAGTTTATTTCTAAGTGTATACTCCTTTTGTTAAGGTGTAACAAAATTAGTGTAAAGTAAAGGCATCCCATTGACCAAACTTAACCCTAGATTTGTTTCTGATCAACATAAAAAACTACTAAAAGTTTACTTGGTGGTATTCCTTCTAAAGGTACGATTGACTTTACATATTCTATCAAAATATGCCTAATCATCGGCTGATTCCAACTTATTTTGCGACTTAATGCCTTCAGTAAAATTTGTAATGTTTTGTTTAACATAGACTAAATTATTAAAAATATAAATACTTGGAATTGTCATTATATTATTATTTATAAAGAAAGGTTTGCAGTTGACTTTATTTGGTATATCAAACATGATCCGCAGGGCTTTTCTTTGCCAAGTAAACACCCTGCTGGCCCCACAGCTATTTCCCCAGAGAATATTTCCATATAATAAGTGTGTATGAAATAAACTATGGTAAACAGAAAGAAGTGTGTGATTAGATACACAGTTTTTTAGTTTTCGCAATAAAAAACAAACTCGTGACAACTTAGATATTACATTGTTGGTATGTTCTTCCCAAGTTAATTTTTTATCTAAGAAAATACCTAGCAATTTAACAAAATCTGGATTTTCAATTTGGTTTCTACGTAGTGTAAAACATATTTTCTCTGTCTTATCACTATTAATTTCAAGAAAATTACTCTTAAACCAATTATTACCAATATCGATCATGTTATCAATTCCACGGATTGCTGTGTTAAGATTGTCAGAAGGCCAAATAAACGATGTGTCGTCTGCATATAGAACTGTTTTACAAGGCATAGCATTTGGCAAATCATTAATATATAATATAAACAAGACTGGCCCAAGTACTGACCCCTGTGGCACCCCAGCAAGAACCTCTTTAAAAGCTGATGTTTGTTTACCGGAAGCTACATATTCAATTCAATTCAATTCAATTCAATTCAATTCGTTTATTCACGGCAGAAGCCATTGTACAATAATGCCATTACATACGGGAGATAACAAGCAATAACAAATACTAAATAATACCACAAGCAATAATAAATACTAAATAATACAATAGGTGAATACAAGATGCATAAGGATAGTAATACTACTGAATAGAACATACAAAATTAGTAACAGGTGGACTATGAACAAAAGAAGCTAGCATTACAAAAAGATATGCAAGAGGATATCAGGTGACGTGCGAAAGGCATAATAATAATACTGAAAGAGAAACAAGATGCATACAAATCATAATAGCAAGACATGTAATAATATTAATAAATAGTGTCATACAATAGTGAGTAAAAATCAGACTCTGGACAAACCAAAAAAGAAAGAAGCTAGCATTGCAAGTAAAAGTACAGATGGTTAACGAGCAAAGAGATACAACTGAGAATGAGACACAAGATGCATATTGTTGTCTGCCACAAAGGTAGGTTTAAAAAAAATTTAGTTCCTGGTGTTTTATACCATAAAAATCCAATTTCTGCAAAAGTATGGTGTGCAGAACTGAGTCAAAGGCCCTGCTGAGATCCACAAGGGCCAGACTCATATAGTTGCCAGATTCAAATGTATCCAGAATATCTGACACTATGGATTCAACGGCTAAAGTTGTGGAGTATCCGGGTCGAAAGCCAAATTGATTGCTATTCAGAATTTTGTTATTTGATAAAAAATCAAAAAGCTGTATTTTAACACAATTTTCAATTATTTTTGAAAAAACTGGAACCATTGAACTCACTCACTCACTCACTCCCATGGCCATTTATGCCCAAGGCGGGATTTGGCCGCACCAACAACTGCTTTCCATCTCTCTCGATCTTCTGCCTCTTCCACTTCTGCCCCCACTTCTCTGACGTCCTTGGAAACACTATCCCACCATCTCTTCTTGGGCCTTCCTAATGGTCGTTTCCCTTCTGGCTTTCCTATACTTGCTTCTTTTAGTAGTGAACCTCGTTCTCTCCGTAGTGCGTGTCCTGCCCACCTTATTCTCCTTGCTTTCACGTGTGCTACTACATCATAATCATTGTACATATTCCTTATCTCCCTATTATGTCTTTTTCTCCATTCTCCATTTTCTTGTATTGGTCCATATATCATTCTTAAAATTTTGTTTTCAAAAACAATCATTTTGTTTTCTTCTTTTTTATTTAAAACCATTGATTAGGAACCATTGAAATGGGACGATAATTGGAAACAGAAGATATATCTCCTTTCTTGAAAATTGGCACTGTTTTGCATATTTTCAGACAACTTGGAAATGTGGAATTTAATAAGGCAATATTAACTAAGTAAGTTAAGGGTTCTAGAATGTATGGAGCTATATATTTGACAATTTTGTTAGAAAAGCCATAAAAATCTTCAGAGTTAGAGGAACTAAGTGATCTTATAACTTTTAAAATTTCAATTGATGTTACCGGCTTCCACGAAAAATTGGTATTAGAAACATTTTCCTTATCTAAAAAGTCGTCAAAATTTGACCCGCTTCCCCCTCCATTAGAGAACTTGTCTAAAATTTGTTTTCCTAATGCAACAATTCATAACTCGAGTAATACGTCAGATAAATGAATGCCGATGCTTGATGGCAAATCTACGCGTGCATACCTTTAATTTAAGACCAAAATCATGAAACTCGGTCGGGTAGAAGAGGCGGACGGACTCGGAAAAGAAAAACCGATATTTTTTAATATAATAGATATATATATGTCCGTTAGCGCGATAACTTGAGCATAAATTATCCGATTTGGATGAAATTTGGTACAAACATGTAAAACTACGTTTATTCTTACGAGTTTGCAAACCAGCATAATCGGACCATGGGAACGGGGGTTTATGGGGGGTTTTATAGGGTAAAAATGAGGTTTTCCCATTTTGACCCTAAAAACCCAAAAAATGTGCAATTTCTTTTTAAACAGTTTTGTAGAGCTTAAAAAAATAAATAATTTAGTATGTTGAAGTGCTGTTGTATGCCTAATGGTCACAGAGAAAATTCAAAAATAGTGTAATTTAAAATTCCCATGTTATTTTTATGGATAAAATAAAAACTGTTGTAGTTTACTTGTTTATGGATATATATATTGATAAAATTTGGCAAATTTATTTATTTCATCTTTTAGTATTGACGTATGGTCAAAAAACACATTTTACCTTCCCCGTAGCAGCAAACCAAAGCACCCGTTAAATCTAATGTTTTTTAAATTGGGAACAAATTTTATGTCTTATTTATGGAAATATTTTAGTAAAAATGTAATCAGACAAGTTGAAAATCGCTTAGTCTGCAGGTTTGCTGCGGCGGGGGTATTGTTTAAATATGCTATATCTGCAAAGCAAACTGATATTCATGTTTTAAACTACCTTTTTTTAACGATTTAGGTTCACTAAAATTGTAAACTTCATTTATTAGAATATAAAAAAAAACTTAAAATGTTAACTTGAAACAGTTAAAAGTATTAAAGTAAGTTAGAATCATAAGCTTATTAAATACAAATATTTTGGTTTGTTAACAAATCCACCAACCCCAATACCCTTTTTTTAAACTATAGGGGAGAGTACAAACAGTTAACCCATGCACGGCTATATGTGGCTCAACAAACATTGTGATGCAATTGACAACTCAGCAGTTAAACAACAATGCAGCCTTTGTCAAACCTTCAGAGTCCAAGGAAAATATCAACAAAGTTACAAATGTGATTCATCAACATTGACTGATCCAACAATTACCGTAGTGCTAGTTAAATCTACACAGATCTGGTTTTATGGTTACACACGGTTTAGTTTGAATGTTGAAAATTACGTTTTCCTCGTTTTGCTTTTTGAGTTAGCAAAAGAATTTGTCTATCCTTCTATCGGGACGCATCACGGATGTTACCTCTGGTTCACTACATTTTTTGTTATAAAAACTGTTGTTTTTGTTCGGCAGGTTTGTCTCCTGCCTTACCTTTTGCAGAAACGGTTTTGGCTACTCTTACCCCTCTCCCAGTTGTCAGTCGACCTTGGGGAGTGTTCCAGTAAAACAGCAGCGCCCTGTGATGTAACGGGTTTCCAGGAGCCTAGTTCCGTGTGTGCCCGGTTGTGTTTGAGCTTATTTTGCTATATTATCAAATGGATGAAGAAGAACGAATTGCGTGATTGTTGGCTAGTGTTGAAAGGGAGGACAGGGAACAACATTTAGTGGAAAGAACTAAGTTACCGGTGCGTTTGTTCTGGAACTTTTTTTGGGGAAAAAGAGCTTTGACAAAATGAGTAGTCCTTCTAACAAATGATCAACATTGGTTAATAATATAACCTAAAAATTACCTGACTAATATAGCCTAACCTAACTTCAAACATCTGCAATATCTATCTACTTGTTCTAAGTTCTCTTGTAAATGCCATCTTAGGCCCATGCATTATATTCCTCATAGTTATACTTGTCTGTAAACCATCCTTGCATGTTGTATAGTTTGTAAATTGGCTTCTTGCCGTTGAAATAAATAAATAAAACACATAATGTCACGAATCCGCATTAGTTTACAACTTAATCCAGGCCTATGCTCAGTGGCACTAATAATTGGAATTACCCGCTTTGTTTTATTGGTTAGTTCTTTTCTTGGATTCTTTTTCTAGAACCCTATCTATAAGAAGGGTGACCACCAGAGGCTTGGTAGCTATCGGCCCATCTCCATAACACCTGTCTTCGGAAAGTTGGTTTAAGCCACCATAAAACCTCAGCTTGAAGCATTTTTTGAGGGACTTAACCTCTTCTCGAACATGCAGTTTGGCTTCCATAAGGGCAGGTCAACTGTTGATGCTGTTGCAAAAGTTGCTGCAAGCGTGAAAAATGCATTTGAAAATCATCAAGCTCTCTCTCTGACTCTCTGTGATATCAGTAGAGTGTTTGATTGTGTCTCCCACTCCATCTTGAAAAGGAAACTCCACTTCTATGGGATCAGGGATGCCGCTCTTGCCATCCTAACTACGGGAATGTTGCTGAAAGTCAACAGTCCCGGAAGATCATATAATTTATACCTGTGCCACTAGGTCAAAAACTACAATGTTTGCAGTGTCTGTAGATCAAAAGTCCCAGTAAGTCAAATAGTACAGTCCGAGCTAAAAACGTGGTCTATGTTAAAGCAATTGACTTATTGGGAATTTGACCTAATGCAACAGCAGTTTTAATATAACGAAATACGGTAAAATACAAGTTCAGTTTCGCTGAGTCAACAGTGCCGGAAGATCAAAAGCAATAAAAGTGAACGTCGATTCAGTGTAAAGTAGACCTCCTGCAACGCTTACTACACCAACAAAACTCGCTTTTAGTTACTTCGTGTTTTGTCATAATTAGAATAAAGCTAAAATTATCATATTTGGTACATAGCTTATCTATTAATGCTTCTTGCCAACTGTTTGGTCAACACTGTAAATAGGTATAGTTTATGTAATGAAAAGCCTTTCGTCAAAATTTGTGGCATAAAATACACGCAAGGACGATCTGAAAATTTCTGGTTATTATATACGTTTGTAAAAGGAGATCCATTTAATTGTAGAACTATTTTATGAGTTATAATGTAGTCTACACATAAAATTATGCCTCGGAAGGGTTGAAACCTGTCCAAACTATCATATATATTATTAAAACGTAAATGAGGTTTTTCACATTCTGAATCAACCAGTCGACGGATTTTCATTATTTTTATGTTGAAAGAAAGATAATTTTGAGAACTAGGGAATGTCAAAGCCATAATTATAATTAAGGGTCCCAGTTTTTTAGAAATTAAGTTTCAATTTTTAAAAAGTCTAGCAGCCGACGCTTACCTTCTAAGCTAGCTTTTAGTACAATATAATTTGCTTAACATAACAGCTGTAAACATTCAGCATTTGGATTCAAATTTAAAGACATATTTAGAGTTGACTTATTTATACTATGTGTAATGCTGACCATTGATCCATTCAATTCTTAGGTATGAGGATGGCAGATTAATTAAATATGCATAGTAAAATTGTAGGATGTTCAAATTATTTTTAAAGGAATCTTTATAATCATTGATTTGTTTTAGTCCCATATAATTTGTTTTAACTAACAGCTGGTTGAATGTACTATTGTTCTATATAACTATTACGTTTTTGGCGAATATCCCATATAGGGAATAAGCTATTACCGTAGTACTTATGGTAACACCTGGACCCGCGGGACCGATTTAATTTTTCGTTTTGAGGTCCCTAGAGGCCAAAAACACCATCCGTTCAAATTCATATATACAGGGTGATCAACTCAAGGAGTCCACCATTGGGAAATCGGAAACGGTAAGAATTAGAGAAAACTTTAAATGGGGCACATACCTTTAATTTTTGTGGCAGTTAAAATATGATTTTAGTTTTTTATCATGTTTTCGGATAGAATATGCAATTTAAAAACTTTGTTAACTTTGACATTTTTTTGATAAACCCACTCGTTTAGGATTACAGCCTATGGAAAAATGACTTCCGGTTTACATTTTACATCATGTAGCTCCTAAACGAGTAAGTTTAGAGCAAAATTGCAAAAAGTAAATCAGTCTTAGAATTGCATCTACATTCCTTTAAGACTATAAAATAAAAAGTTTTCCACTTTTCAAGTTTGCCGCCATTTTTTTAAATAATATAATTCATATTTTTAATGAATTTTATGGTCTTTTAGGAATGTGGATGCAATTGTAAGACTTTTTTACTCTTCCCATTTTTGCTATAAACTTACTTGTTTAGGAGCTACATGATGTAAAATGTACACCGGAAGTCATTTTTCCATAGGCTATAACTCCTAAACGAGTCGGTTTATCGAAAAAATGTCAATTATAGAAAAGTTTTTAAATTGCATATTCTATCCGAAAACATGATAAAATATAGGGTGTTCCATAAGAAATTTCAAATTTGGCCGCCATTTTGGAAAATGGCGGCTGAATTTCAAAAAACTAAAATCATATTTTTAACTGCCACAAGAAATAAAGGAATGTCCCCCATTTAAAGTTTTCTCTAATTCTTACCGTATCCGATATCCCAATTACAATTGAAATTGTAATTGGACACTAGTAAGTACCAGTGCACTTGTTGCTACCTCCCCCCTTCGGTTTCATGTATTCCTCTCAATCACTTCAAACCTAGGAGGATTAAACATTAATGTTAATTAATGTTAAATCCTCCTAGGTTCAAACCTTTAACACCCAGATCGAAACTCGCCTGTCGTTATTTTAACATCGCTTAATTTTTTTTACTATATTTTTCAAAAAAGGAAGATTAAATTGATTTACTTTGGATTTTAAAAAGAGGACGTTTTATTTTATTAAAGATTTATGGTGATACGTAAATATTGTGGTATAGTAAAGTATGTAGTTAAGTGTTAAATTTCGAAATTTTAGGGTGAATCGAGATGAATCTTTTTTTTAACATGGGTCTCTCCTACCTTAACGTACATACCAAGTTTCATAAACATCGGTTGGAAAAGTGTAAAGATAAATATTTGTATGTAAAAAATACAAAATGGCGGATATCTGGTAAACGAAACGATTTTGGAAAAAATGTTATCGTTCATTTTCTGTTTATTTTGACCCAAGGAATTACTAGGTAAAGTGTCTCTTCGCTTATTTTTAATACCTTGTTTGTGATGTATTCTTATTAATATAAGTGAAAAATGTAAGCTGGTAATACAGAAAGATGTTTTATAAATAATATGAATGTACTGGTAATCTGTATATTCATCTTTTTCTTGTCCTTAGAACTGTAAATTAAAAGTCCACTCACTCAGCAGTCGCATCGTACGATGTAGTTCTTTCCATGCGTTGCGAAATGCTAAATTTGCCGTCCTCTTCAACCCAAATTATCTATTGAACCACTGATTGTAAAAAATTCAAAAAAATATATTTTACGCATCACACTTTTGGCTACAACTTTGCCACAGACAAAACCTCTCTAACCCAAAAACAAACAAAAATCTCGCATGCTAACTTTTTCATGTTAGAAATCACGATTTAAAACTATTTCACCATACATATCAATTTTTATTAATTATATCGGTAAATAGTTTAAAGTTCCAACAAAATAGTCATTGAGTAGGACTAACCAAGAAGCTCTGTGCCAATTTTCAAAATCTTAGCACAACTTTAAGTACACCAAAACACGAAATTATTGAAGTCATGCGTCGAGAGGACTATCGTTGTTTTTAACAGATTATACTTTTGACCTTCCGGCACTGTTGACTCAGCGAAACTGAACTTATATTTTATCTTATTTCGTTTTATTAAAACTGCTGTTGCATTAGGTCAAATTCCCAATAAGTCAATTGCTTTAACATAGACTACGTTTTTAGCCCGGACTGTACTATTTGACTTACTGGGATTTTTGATCTACAGACACTGCAAACATTGTAGTTTTTGACCTAGTGGCACAGGTATAAATTATTTGACCTTCCGGGACTGTTGACTTTCTGCAACGCGTCCCTAACTACTTACCTCGAACGACGCTCGCAGGTCGTACCAGTTGGTGGAGCTGTCTCCGGCACTCTGCCCGTTGATTTTGGTGTTCCCCAGGGTTCAGTGCTTGGGCCTACCCTTTTTCTCATCATGATAATTGATCTTGACGACCTTGGAACTACCCTCATGTTTGCGGACAACACTTCTCTCCTGTCAGCTGGTATGAACATCGATCAAGCTTTAGTCATCTCCAGACAGCGTCTTAAAGATACAACTGCCTAGTTTTTGGCAAACCGTTTTCAACTAAACGAGGATAAGACGTAGCACATCATCTGCAGCCATTCCAGAGATCAGCCTGGTGTTCAGGATCCAGTAAAATTGCTTGGATTTGTTCTTGATGGGAAGTTCAGCTGGACCCATCACATAGACCAGACGACCAACAGACTCTCTCAGATCTGTTTCCTCCTCTTAAAACTAAAATTCTGTGAAATGGAGGCATATTTGGTGATTGTGTACCATGCCCTCTTTCACTGCCATGTCAGCTATGGCCTTCTTCTCTGGGGACACTCACCAAAGGTTGTTGAAGTGCTTAAGCTCCAGAAGCGTGCAGTAAGGATTATTACTGGGAGTGAGTATTGTGCTCATTGCAAACCCCTTTTTGCACGACTTGGTTTGCTTACTGTAGTTGGCCACTACATACTTCTCTGTCTGGTGCATGTTAGGGCCAATATAGGCTAACAACCTTCATCACTCGTGATGACGTCCACCAGCACAACACCAGGCAGCGCCATCAGCTTGATTTACCCAGGGTGTGATTATCTAGGAATTTAGTTACAGTATGTCAGCTATAAGTCTGTAATAAGCTGCCACAACATAATATCCAGTTTTTGGACTTAAAAACATTTGAGGCAGTGTCCATGTGCAGGCCCGAGGAGCGGCCCACCGAAAAATAACAAACAAAGTGAGAACCATGGATGGAGGTTCAAGAACATCGCTATATCTGAGAGAAACGAGCTGTAACTAACCAATTAAATAAACAACAACAAACATTAACAACAATACATGAATTAGGTACCTTTAAAAAAACTTTAAATAATTTAGCTACCCATCTAGCCTACTAACTTACAAGCATTTCTTTAATCATCAAAATAGGCTAATTTATAGATAAGATTTTACTAGGCTAGCTATTACTTTTCAAAAATTCCTTTTTAAATTAACAAATAAATAACAATTTCATCAAGAGCCGGGCCTATTACGACATCTCAGAGTATCTAAGGGATGACTTAAGAAACCTGTAAGTTAGCCTGCCGAAGGTACTGTAAATAGTTGTAAATATTGTTTTTCGATTAGTAACCGTGTTAAGTGACGCTATCAATCCCACATTGTGGGTAAAAGAGGAAGAAGGAGGTATAAGGTAGACGATCCATTAATCCTTTATTTAAGATGCACATAACAGTGAGTTAAAGGCAACAGAGACAAGCAGACAAGAATTACAACAAAATAATAAAATTCAAACTATCATAGAGTAGGTTATTTAGTTTTTGTGAGCAAAAATTGTTTGCACCATTGTTTTCAGGTAAAAATTTAAACTTAGTTTCTGGTGAATTACTAGCCTATTAATTAATATAGGCTAGGTTCCCACAGTCACTTTATTTTGCATGATTTCCAAGGATTGCTTTTAGGCCTAGACAACTTAAAGAGCATAAACTAAGGGTACAGTTTCTTAACTGGGCTACGCTAATATCGATTGAAACTATCGATTCGATTAGTAAACTTTTGTGCGGTTTTTTCACCATCAGCAAGTTTGGTTGGTTAGTTTAGGTTATGATAGTTTAATTTTATAATAGATATATTTAAAAATATTGATTACAGTAGACCCCCTCTTAACCGAGCAACAAGTAGGGCACACGCTCTACTTATTGCTGACTTTACCCCCCCTTTCTTATCCCCCAGGTACATGATATTGATACTGTCGTGTCCGTTAAAGTGTCCTCTATCTGGTGACATCATCGGTAATATGTTACGCGGCCGTATTTTCCCGCAAATCGGCCAGCAATAGATTTTTTCGGGCGTGCGCACTACTTATGGCTGGAGTTATTGCCAGGTTCACACCAATACCACTCGCTTCACAGATAAGTTGGCTTAGGTAAGCCTAATTAAAAATTGTATCCAGTAAACTCTGGCAGGTGATTAAAGAATTAAACTTTTAGCCTATGAGAAAAAGTTGCAATTGAGGGCCTCTTTAAAAAAAATTGTTGAACTGCTTATATTGTGAACAATAACCATATTCTTGACTTGTGAAAATCGCTTAAAAGCTTGAGAAGTTGTGGAGTGGAGGTGTTATGAAATCCACCCTTTTTACATGTTATCCAAAAGGGAAGAATAAACAATTATCTATGAAATTTTGCTTACCTGAAGAGAACTTGAATGAGAGATTACACTCTGAAATATTTAATAACAAATGTCAATTGAAGCTAGAGCTTCAAGACGCATAATAATCACTCTTTCAAAACTCAAACAGACGATTGAAACTAGAAACTAGAAAGAAGAAACACAACAAATTTGGCAATCAATTATGACTAAACTGTAATGTCAAACAAACAGAAACAAACAGCACAGAGAGAAGAAGAGAAGAGGTGGTGGTGAGGGAGTACCAACATTAACATTCCAAATTTGAAATAAGTCACTTTACCAAACAGCGATGAATATAATAATACGTCAATACGTGTCATTCAAACTTAATACCAGTAATACTGTATGTACAGCTGAATCCAGCCATTGATCAATCTATATACTGTAGTATAATATAAAGAGGGTACTCTATTACCAGATGAGGGTCTAGTATTACATTTAACGATTACTTATATTAGTAGATTTGTCATCCTTATGGATCAGCTGAAGCGCTGAAGACTGATTAATAAGTTTTATTTTTTCCGGTACCACTAGGTGCGTGTTTTGGTTAATATTTTCTTTTTGTCATTTTAGTTATTTAAAACATGGTTTTAGCAAATAAAACTATCTAATCATAAACAGTAAACATGACATTAAAACCAAGCTTTAAAATGTACAATGGGATAGGAAGTTGACTTGTCTTGTGTTGGCATGTCTAGTCTACGGTATTTACGTATCAGATAAATTTACCAGGGACCACAGGGGTCACAGAACTTTTCCCGAGCTTCAAATGACGATGAATAAATATCTACTTAATACTGTTCTATGAAATGGCGACCATACAAAGTAGGTATTTTAAGCCATGTATGAATGGAGATGAGTGTAGGATGAGTGGCGATCTTGTAGTCTTGTTAGTGACTAAGATCGACATTCCTTAGACACAGCTGTTAATTAATAGCCCATACAGCTAAGGGACCTACAGTTTATAGTGGAATCCGAACCACATTTTTGCCTTGGTAATTACGAATTGGTCTAATTATCAGGATGGTACTGCGGATAGTCGTAGTACTCACCCGTGCGGACGTTAATCCACACTGGGGAGTATCACATCCACAGTGCATGCCAATAAATATCCACAATCCGTGACCTTCTAGTAGCTCGATTACAGGACGATGCCACCCGTCCCAGTCTTGGGGAGATGTATAATCAATTTTACAATCAATCAATAGGGATGACAAATCTACTAAGGGAGTATGTTAGTATGTTTAATCTATAATTTTAGGAGTATCTAGTATCTAATGGGGTAGAGACCTTGATTTTGGTCAGTATCAAAGTGGGAAATTCATAATCCTTAATACTTTTTAATACTTTACAGTGAAATGGCGACCAATCAAAGTAGGTATTTTAAGCCAAGTATGAATGGAGATGAGTGGCGCGATCTGGTAGTCTTGTTAGTGACTAAGGCCGTAGGCCGACATATTCCTTGAACACAGCTGTTAATTAATAGCCCATACAGCTAATGGCAACTAAGGGACCTACCATAGTCCTACATGGTCCTACTAAAGTGGAATCCGAAACCCTCACATTGCTTAGGGTGGTACGTTGGTAGTATAATCATAATTGAAAAAGAAACTAGCCTAGTCGGTTCAGTTATTGCTATGTGATCGAGTAAAACACACACACACAATCAGATTTTAGCGAATTTCCCATATAGGGAATAAGCTATTACCGTAGTACTCATGGTAAGACCTGGACCCGGGACCGATTTACTTTTTCGTTTTGAGGTTCCTAGAGGCCAAAAACACCATCCGTTCAAATTCACATATATATATATGTGTGTCCGTTAGCACGATAACTCGAGCAAAAATGATCCGATTTTGATTAAATTTGGTACAAACGTGTAAACCTACATTTATTCGAACGAGTTCGCGAACCAGCATGATCGGACTAAAAGGCGGCCGTGACTATAGGAATTTTATGGGGTAAAAATATGTTTTCCCCATTTTTGACCCAAAAAACACAAAATTTCACAATTTCTTTCCAAACCATTTTGTAGAGCTCAAAATAATAAATAATTTAGTATATTGAAGCGTTATTATGCGCCTAATGGTTACGGAGAAAATTCCAAAATATTTTAAATTTAAAATTCCCATGTTATTCTCGTGGAGAATAAATCAACTAACTGTCGTAGTTTGCTTGTTTATGAACATATTTTGATCGAATTTGGAAAATACATTAATTTTGTACAAAACTATTAACATTTTACAACAAAAAACACTTTTTACCCTCCCTGTTGCAGCAAATCTAAGCACTCGTTAAACTAATTCTATTTTGATATGTTTTAACATTCTTTAAATTGCAGCTGACTTTTAACTTGTTTTTGTTATTGTTTTTGTTTCTAGTTTTTTGACTCATGAATAAGTTCAGTTCTATTTGATTAAACTAATTTACCTATCAATTTATTAGTCCAGTCAATGAATGATCCAAAAGTAGGTGTAGAGTGCGTGAGCAGGTAACTAAGCGATTCCTTCAGAAACTTGTTCAGGGGGCTTAGGGTGTTAACATACCAAAAGTCCTGACTCCTAGGTGGTGAGCCAGGGGGTGGAGGGGGGAAAAAGGGGGGAAAAAGGGGGGAAAAAGGTACGAATTTTGGGTTTTTTGATTATATCTCGAAAACTATCAACTTTTTGTATACTATAGTAAATTATAAAATTGAAGAAGATTAAATTTTCTACAAGAAAAGTACATAATGTGTTTATTTTGGTTCAACAGATTATGATTTATAACTTATTTAATTGATATCTTATTAAAATACTCCTTCCATAAGAAATACATGTAAATTAGTATGCGAAATGGGGCGAATCCTATCCGCCCAAAGGAAATATAACTGATATTCTGGAAATCTTGACAAAATTTCCAGTAATTTGACACTTTAATCATGAAATTTGGTCAAAAATTAAAGCGAGGGTGAGCGTTTAAAAATGGGATGATTTAAGGTTTTTTTTTGTATTACCAATAAAAAAACACTAAAACTCGACATTTTGTTACCTCGCCCTCGCCTTAATTTTGGGTCAATTTTAATGATTGAAGTGTCAAATTACTGGAAATTTTGTCAAGATTTCCAGAATATCATTTATATTTCCTTTGGGCGGATAGGATTCGCCCCATTTCGCATACTAATTTACATGTATTTCTTATGGAAGAAGATTTTAATAAGATATCAATTAAATAAGTTATAACTCGTAATCTGTTGAACCAAAATAAACACATTATGTACTTTTCTTGTAGAAAATTTAATCTTCTTCAATTTTATGATTTACTATAGTATACAAAAAGTTGATAGTTTTCGAGATATAATCAAAAAACCCAAAATGCGTATCTTTCTCCCCCCCCTTTTCCCCCCCTCCACCCCCTGGCTCACCACCTAGGAGTCAGGACTTTTGGTATGTTAACACCCTAAGCCCCCTGAACAAGTTTCTGAAGGAATCGCTTAGTTACCTGCTCACGCACTCTACACCTCATTCCTTGACTGGACTATATGTATTTACTTCAAACATAAAACTGGCGACGAGGATGGGATTATGGAAAACTTGGAGTGCAAGATAGTTTATTCAATTCTACAGGCTAATTCATTATAATGTCTGAAGATACATTACCAGCAACTCTTAATAATCCTATGTTGGTAAGTCAACCTAGATGTGAAAAATTTAACCCTAATTTATGCGACATTGATGTTTGGAATATTAAATTCAAGGCAAATTTATGTTTGGGCAATATTACAAATGATGATATTAAAAGATGTTTATTCATTGACTGCCTGGATAGTACAGTTCTTAAAACATTGGTAACTATTTGCAAGCCAAAAGAAATTAGTGAATTCACTTATGAACAACTTTATGAACTTCTGGTAAAACATTTCAAACCAGTAAAGTTTAAAGTTGCCGAAAGAGTAAAATTCTTTTCACTGAAGCAAGGTGTTGAATCTTTGCCCACCTTTGCAAGTAACTTAAAAGAATTAGCCAGCAGTTGTGATTTCCCTGGTGACTTTTATCAAGATGCTCTCATTACATCCTTCATAATGGGTATTAATGAAGATTCTATTAGAGCTAATTTACTTCAGAAAGATTACACAGATTTCAATACTGTACTTGAATTTGCTAGAACATTAAGTTCAGTTTTTACCACTTCAGCAAAGAAAAATCTTATTTCATTTTCCGATAACGAGAGCAATGGAGAGGTTCTAAATACAAATTCAAACTATTTATGCTATTCTTGTGGTGGTAACCATTTTAGGAACCAATGTAGATTTAGAAATGCAATATGTAATAATTGTGATACAAAAGGTCACTTAGCAAAAGTTTGCAAAATTAAAAGGAGAACAGATTTTCAAAACAAAGAAATTGGTGGACATGGAAAAGGAACGTACAACCGACAAGTAAATTTCACTGACAATGAAAAAGGAAGAGATTCTAGGACCTTTATCGACTCTAACATACTTGATTGTTCACCTAAGTTGACAAATGAAGCTATTTTTTCTCTTGGTCTTCAGTGTCATAACGTCAGTGTATTTTCTCCAATTTGGGTTTCTATCTGTATCAATAGTATTTTAATTAATATGCAACTAGATACAGGAAGTTGTGTTTCTGTTATATGTCAACGAACTTGGGAAAGATTGGGAAAATTTCCTTTGTTACATTCAAATACAAAACTGACATCTTATAGTGGCCATTGCATAAACTTGATTGGTGAACGAACAGTTAAAGTGACATTCAAGAAAACTAAAAGAGAGCTAAAGCTGTACGTTGCTGAAGGTGGCACTCAGGATCTTTTAGGTAGAGACTGGATCGAGGAGCTTAAAATCAACGAATTGCCACTTAATTCATTACAAAGTGATTCTTTATGGGTTTCCAAGGAAGTTGATGACATTTCAAGGTCAGGGTTTCAAAGTTCACTTCCAAGAATGAGCTTAAGTAAATTAATTGATTCTAATAAGGAACTCTTTTGTAACAAAAGTGGCCATTGTACAAAATTCACGGCACACTTAATTTTAAAGGAAGACGCTTCTCCTATTTACAAGAAGGCAAGGCCAGTTCCATTTGCAATAAAGGACAAAGTGTGCGAGGAAATCGACAGGCTTGTAGAAGCTGATCTGATAGAACCAATTGACTATTCTGATTGGGCTGCACCTTGTGTAGTTGTTAAAAAACCTTCTGGTCAAATAAGAATTTGTGCAGATTTTTCAACAGGATTGAATCAGGCTTTAAAGATTCAGAAATTTCCTCTACCTACACCTGAGGAAATATTTGCTAAGTTGAATGGAGGAGAAAAATTCTCAGTCATAGATTTATCTGATGCCTACTTATCAATACCAGTAGATAGAGATTCACAAGACTTACTAGTGATTAATACCATCAAAGGACTTTACAAATACAAGCGACTTTGTTTTGGAATCGCATCCGCTCCAGCTATATTTTCTAAAGTTATGTACAACATGTTGAATGGGTTGCCAGGCGTAGCAAACTATCTAGATGATATAATTGTTACAGGGCACAATGATGAAGAACACTACAAAAATCTAGAGAATACTTTCAATAAAATTAAAGAGTTTGGATTCCAATTGAACAAAGATAAATGCAAGTTTATGCAGGAAACAGTGACATATCTTGGGTTTGTCATAACTAAAAATGGCATACAAGTTTCGGATTCTAAAGTTCAAGGCATTGTAGATATGCCACAGCCATCAAATGTCAAAGAGTTGGAGGCATTTTTAGGTATGGTTACATACTACTCCAAATTCATACCAGAATTTTCAAAAGTGTGTTATCCTTTAAATCAACTGCGGAAGAAAGGAGTAGACTGGTTGTGGACTGATCAGTGTAAACGCAGTTTCAACAAATTAAAAGACTTGTTAATGAATGCACCTATACTAACACATTACAATCCAGAGTTACCCATCATTCTTGCTGCGGATGCATCAGCTGTAGGAATCGGTGCTGCAATTTTTCATAGATTTTCTGACAACTCTGAAAAGCCTATTGCATATGCTTCAAAAACATTGACTTCCACTGAAGCGAACTATTCTCAAATAGAAAGAGAAGGGCTGGCCATCATTTTTGCGATAAAGAAATTTCGCCCATATCTACTGGGAAAACACTTCATTTTACAGACCGACCACAGACCCTTGCTTACAATTTTTGGATCTAAGAAAGGGGTACCTACCACAACTGCCAATAGACTTCAGCGTTGGGCACTAATACTGTCTAACTATACGTATGACATTGAATACATATCTACAAAAAATTTTGGTAAAGTCGATGGTTTGAGTAGATTACCGTCATTTCAACCTAACTCTTTTGATTCCAATGATGAGGGACACCATACAATAGTAGCGACAATTCAAACAGAAGTGCAGTCCGAGATTCCTATTACTTGTACTGAAATCGCTGAGGAATCGGTTAAGGACCCTGTTTTGAAGAAGGTGATGCACTATGTAAAAGTTGGTTGGCCTAATAAGTGTCCAGAGGAGAACTTGAAGCCTTATTTTTCTAAGAAAGATGCACTGACTCTACATAATAACTGTCTTCTGTGGGGAATAAGAACTGTTATTCCACCTAAATACCGAACTTACATCATGAACTACTTACATGAATCTCACAATGGCATGGTCAGAATGAAGTCAGAGGCTCGGGGTCATGTGTGGTGGCCAGGTATGGATGCTCTAATTGAACAGACTTGTCACCGTTGCCGTGAATGTAACTTGTTTGCAAAAGATTTACCAAGTAAAAAACATCTATTCAACTGGCCTAAAGAAAGTGAACCTTGGAGTCGAATCCATTTAGATTTTGCTGGACCATTTTACGGACAAATGTTTCTCTTAGTAATTGACGCTTTCTCGAAATGGCCAGAAATAGTACCTATGTCCTCTATTACCACAGAAAGGACAGTAGAAGCGCTCAAGAATTTGTTGTGTAAATATGGAATACCTAGAACAATCGTCTCAGACAACGGAACTTCATTTACTTCTCAAGGTTTTAAAGATTTCTGCTTGCGTAATAATATCAAACATATTACGACTCCAGTAGCTCACCCAAGTTCAAATGGACAAGTGGAGAAAAATGTAGATACCTTTAAAAGAGCTATGAACAAATTACAGTACAATAAAGAGCCTAGCTTGTTCACAGACAACTTGAGGACATATTTATTTCGCTATCGAGCTACACCTCACACTGCAACTGGACAAACATCTGCATCTTTGTTCTTGGGTCGTAATCTGCGAACTAAATTAGATTTTATCAAACCTTCACAAGAGATAAACTCAAGAGATGAACCTTCTGAAGTGCTGCGATATAAGAAAACCAGAGGCTTTTCTATTGGGAGTAAAGTGTACATTCGTACTTTTGTTGAAGGGAAAGTAAAATGGAAAATAGGAACCATACTTAGACAGTTAGGTAGGAACACATGGTTGATTGATTCTAATGGACACACTAAAAGACATACAAGTCAAATGCGGAAATTTTACCAAGACAATGAATCGGAAGAGGAAGACGACCCCTGCATTAAACAATTACCACAGCTACTGTCTTCTTCAGATTTCCAAGTACGAAATGCAGAAGTACATGTTCGGAATTCGGAAAACCATGGATCACCAGCTGTATTCCCTAGCCCTATAACATTCCCTACAGTAGCTTCACAACATCCGAATTCCACTCCTCAGCTACGACCTAGAACATCCCCTGCAGAAGCTTTACCACACCCGAATGTACCTCCTCAGCTGCGAAGATCAACAAGGACCTTCAGGCCACAGAGGAGGTTAATTGAAGAAGCCTAAACTTGGTGGGAAGAAGTGATATGTTTTAACATTCTTTAAATTGCAGCTGACTTTTAACTTGTTTTTGTTATTGTTTTTGTTTCTAGTTTTTTGACTCATGAATAAGTTCAGTTCTATTTGATTAAACTAATTTACCTATCAATTTATGTATTTACTTCAAACATAAAATATTTAAATAGGGAATACATGTGATATGGATATATTTAAGGAGGCATTTAAGCGTAAATCCAATCAGGAAAATATAAATTCGCTTAATCTGCAGGTTTGCTGTGGTGGGGGTATTTTTTATATAATATAGCATAGATCACGACCCTTCCTATGAAAAACTAAAATCATTGACTTTATATAGTCAATAATCAAGTGTAGATATAAAGTCAATGCTAAAATGCTATGATTACAAAACGATTGAAAAGCTTTGAAGCACATGACAAGGCGCTTGCTTTTTATGAAAGGTTCTAGCCATACTTTTGTTGTCGTCTGCCTTGTTATCGTGTCGCTGGTTTGCTTATATTGTTGTCATGGCAATGTCGGTCTAAACAAACCACTGAGCTAAAATTATAATGAAACAAACGAACTAAAGTACTTAAACTAAATGTATCATGGTGGCTAAACTAAGTGCTACTGCTAATACAGTAATTAATTAAATTTAATTTAGGTTAACTTGAAAACTTGTGAAGCAGATGAAGTGGTTACAAGTTTTACTTTTTGCTTTATTATGACATTCGTTCGGGAAATTGACAATGTGATAAAAAAATAACATCCTCCATTTATTACAACCTTTACTCAAACAAAGACTATATTAATGGGTTGTTTTAAGTCATTGCTGGGTAAAATACAACATAGCTAATTGCAAAATAGATCATTAAAAATATGATACTTACAGAGGTTAGTAGTTTTTGATAAGTTAACTAACTTATCTAAATCAAATTTGTTTAACAACCTAGGATCAAACATAACACTGCATGAAGAAGTAACTTGTAACTTATATTTTTAACATTTTAGTCTTATCAGTTAGCTTTTTAAACATTTTAGGCTTACATTGCTATACTGATAGATCAGCGGTTTCAAAACTTTTTAGTCTGGCAACCCACTTAGATTTTTTCCAAAAATCCTACCTTGGGATTTTTTGCAGCTCACCTATAAAATAATGATAGATGCTTTACCTATTTTTATTACAAGAAGTTAATTGTTAACATTTTAACTAAGCCTTCCTGTTGATAAAGTCATACAAAAACTCAAGTTTTAAAAAGCTAGGGGTATTTAAAAGTAAAACTAGCCTAAGTACCTTTCATACGTTTAAAATTTGGTAAAGATTTAGTAAATTTAGTGTATTACCTATATATTCCGAGAACGCGGCACATCTTCTCTACCGATCACAGTGTCGTTGCAATCGTCTCCCATGTTTGTGGTGACGTCAGGAAAAATTATCTGTAGCCTATCTGTCGTTAAGATTCTTCCAAAAACGAATGGGCTTTGGTTTGCCCTTTGCCTGTTGTGCCAAAATTGTAAATTTTTAGTCGGGATAACTCAACGAGGACATAATGTGCTTGTTGCGATTGCTTTGAAGACATTTTCTGTGAACAATGTTAGAGCGGTATTCATGCACGAAAAATCCTAAAACCACCCCTATAGGCTACATAAAAATTGAGAAGAAGAGAAAATTCCCAAACAATTAGTTTTTGAAATCCCTAGTTTCTAGCAAACATGTTAAAACTGAATATTCTGAAAATAAAATTTAAAGTTACAGCCCTGCCCCTTGCTACCTGCTCGGTGTCTATGGTAGCCTACTATCTTGGTGCCCGCCAGCTCTGGTAACGAAAAATTACGGGCCCCGATAAATAAATACATTTTTAATGTTTGGTCTCTCACCAGTGGGTCACTACTCATAGTTTGGGATCCGCTGTGATAGAGTGTTCATTCAATCTTCCACAAACATGACAGTGTAGGATGAGGTGTCAGGTATGAAACAATTAGAGAATCCAATCCTGGGTGATTTGGGAATATCAGGAATAGCTTAGACACAGTTTGATGTGATGTTAGGCTGTAAATTTATATTTTTTTCTTTCAACAGCATCTAAAACTACTTTGGTTTGGAGTGTTCCTTAAAAAATTATAAAATTCACAAGTAAAGAAGAGGTCAAAGTCAGGGCCCCGTTAAGGGTCAGTGGACCCCTGGGCAAACCCAAGAGCAGCGCCCCCCTATTTTCCTAGTGCTGGCGGGCCGGCGCCCCCGGGCATTTTCGCAGTCTGCCCGTTTATGAAAGCGGGCCTGGTATCGCTCCAGAAAGTTTATGGATATTGGAGCTTGATCGAGGCTAATTCTAAATTCCGTTTTACTTATTTAACATCTTTTAAATGAAGTTCTAAGAATGCAACTGGAAACCGGCTTAGTCTGCGGGTCTACTGCAACAGGGTATTTATAAATAGTTTTAAGTTAATACTAGGAGACAAAGGACAGGATAAGCAGGCTTACCTTAAAAATTGTAGGCATCCAACTTCACTAAAGTAACACAGTTTTTATATGATTCTTCATATAAGAGTAAAGTGACCCATATTTTTATATCGCTCAAAGGAAAGTTTTGTTTCCTTTGTGTTTTTTTTTTTTTACTTTAATAGTGAATTGGGATGCCTACAATGTTTAAGGTAGGTAAGTCTGCTTATCCTGTCCTTTGTCTCTTTAATTCTCAGGCAATAAGCCCTTTCACTTTATGCTTTTGTGAGATAATTTGAAATAATAAAAATATTTGGGGATTATAAATCAATTAGGAACTTCTAGATGTACACCTAACTATAGCCTAACTACAATCAGCTCATTTACTGTGTACAAAGTTAGTTAGCTGATTTTCTTTTATTAGAATGATGGAGGGTCTGAGAACATAAATTCAATTGTTTTCAACCAGTCAAAAAATGAACTATTCAAACTTGCGGAAAGCTACAAAATACTACAAAGGAAGCTCAAAGGGAACTGGAAAGTTTTGAGGTACTGTATGGTAAAATTATTTTAATAAATAATTTTTCTACTCGTTATGAATATTATTTTGTTTTGTATGAAACTAAACCAACATTGTATCTGTTTGAAACTGATAGAGGCCTGCTCAGAAAAGTTGCTTTTTTTATATGGATAAATTTTACGAAGCTGTATTTGATCTGGGCTTTTAATAAATGGTCCTGGTCTTTCCTGGGCTTTTAATAAAGAAAAAGCTGGTCCTAGCCAGTAACAAAGCTACACAAGGCATCTATCATTCAATCTGAATTTATCCTTCACTCATGTTTTGGTTTAAATATTCACCTAGATCTAGGTAGCAGCCCATCTCAATCGAAGAATATAGTAATAATCCTGACAAATGCCATATCCATAAAAACAATAAATATAAATTTTCAGCAACAAGGATGAGATAAGTGGGTCAGTGCTGAATGGTGTGAGTGTGTTTGTTGTCGCCGCTCCTCGTGAGAAGTTTACTGAGAGTGAGTTTAACGTGATGAAGAAATACTTGGACAGCGGAGGCAGCCTACTAGTGCTCATGACTGAGGGTGGAGAGAAGACTCTGCAGACCAACATCAACTTTCTCCTGGAGGAGTATGGCATAATGGTAAACAACGGTGAGTTTAAACAGCTAATAACTGCCAAAGTCATTCAACCCATGGGCTTTAAATTCATTGATTTATGTTTTTCTCTTCATCTTACTGACTCAAAAATTCAAATGAGTTTTAGATTAAGGTTATTAAAACAACTTTTAACCCATTTACATCGGGTGACGTACTAATACGTCAAGTCCGTGATGTACAGTATCACTACTGCCATGAAATTTGAAAATTTTATTTTTACAAAAAATGTACCATTTACATATAATTTTATAGGCCTATATATAATATTTAAATTTGTTCTCAAAATATTATATTCCTTGAATGATTTGATAATTACGTAATACAGGCAGGTATGTACCTATTTTTTTAGAAGTATAAAAATAGTTTAAACATATCCTAAATACATATAAATATATACAAAATGCATAAATGAATGATTCGCCTATTGGGTCTGATGATGATTGGAGTGTCCAATCGAAATCGATCACCACTTACCATCTTTTTTGTATATTTACCGTCTTGTGAGTAACAGTATAAGCGTAAATATATGTTTTAAGTGCTATAAGACGTTTCTTTTATTTACTTTCTGTAAAATTAATAAAATAAAAATATTGTTTTGAGAGAGGAAATCTGATTTTTGAGATTTGGCAACTCTTTCGAGTGCCTTGTAGTCCAGGACCTGACTAGGGTTCTGTGTGCATGTCGTGTATAGAGAATTTTGCTTTTGCATTTCAATATAGGTGTCTTAGGAAGTGTTTTCCACTCGGGTGTCAAGTTCGCACCTGGTACGTTTTCGAGCTATGACGTCATAAAGATGGCGGCTCGGCAATTTTTAAATGCGTATATTTCGCAAACCGTTTAACGGATCGGTATGATTCTTTTTTTGTTTGAAAGATATTTTTACAAACTATCTTTTTTGTATTTACACATTTGTTGTAAACTTAATATTCACCGCACAATATTGAAAAACGTCGTTTTTATTGTTATTATATTTATTGTTTTGCTTATAATTTCTTAACCCCTGATAAAATCAAATACCACCCGTGGCAAAAGTTTCAGATAATTCTATACCCTTTCCAATGATACCAAACAATATGTGATTGGACCTAAAAATAAAGCAAAGAGATTGAATAAACCGTAAAAAAACACTGAAAGTGGTGTACGGTCCGGGAAAGATTTAGTCCTGGACATGACTAGGGTTCTGTGTGCATGTCGTGTATAGAGAATTTTGCTTTTGCATTTCAATATAGGTGTCTTAGGAAGTGTTTTCCACTCGGGTGTCAAGTCCGCGCCTGTTTCGTTTTCGAGCTATGACGTCATCAAAATGGCGGCTTGGGCAATTTTTAAATGCGTATATTTCGCATACCGTTTAACGGATCGGGGTGATTCTTTTTTTGTTTGAAAGATAATTTTACAGGAAATGTTTTTTGTATTTACACTTTTGTTGTCAACTTAATATTTATCTCACAATATTAAAAAACGTGGTTTTTAATGTCATTGTTTTTGAAATTTACCTCATAACTTGTTAAACGCTTATAGAATGAAATAACTACCCATTACAAAAGTTGTAGATAATTTTATGCCCTTTCCAACGATACCAAACAATTAATATTTGAAACTAAAATTAAAGCCAAGAGATTAAATAAACCGTTAACAAACACTTAACATGTCAGAAAGTCCGGAAAATATTGCGGCTGGAACAATTCTTTAAATGCGTATATTTCGCATACTGGTTAAAGAACCGGGATGATTCTTTTTTTGTTTGTAAGATGTTTTTTAAGCCTATCATTTTTGTATTTACACCTTTGTTGTTAACCTACTATTTGTCAAAAAGTTATTAGCAAAAGTAAAATAAAAATAACAATTAAATGTACATTTATTAATATTGTGGGATAAATAGTAGGTTAACAACAAAAGTGTGAAGACAAAAAAGATAGGCTTAAAAAATATCTTACAAACAAAAAAAGAATCATCCCGGTTCGTTAACCAGTATGCGAAATATACGCATTTAAAGAATTGTTCAAGCCGCAATATTTTCCGGACTTTCTACCATGTTACGTGTTAGTTAATGGTTTATTTAATCTCTTGGCTTTATTTTTAGTTTTAAACATTAATTGTTTGGTATCGTTGGAAAGGGAATAAAATCATCTACAACTTTTGTGATGGGTAGTTATTTCATTCTATAAGCGTTTAACAAGTTATGAGGAAACAATAAAAAACAATGACATTAAAAACCACGTTTTTTAATATTGTGAGATAAATATTAAGTTGACAACAAAAGTGTAAATACAAAAAACATTTCCTGTAAAATTATCTTTCAAACAAAAAAAGAATCACCCCGATCCGTTAAACGGTATGCGAAATATACGCATTTAAAAATTGCCCAAGCCGCCATTTTGATGACGTCATAGCTCGAAAACGAAACAGGCGCGGACTTGACACCCGAGTGGAAAACACTTCCTAAGACACCTATATTGAAATGCAAAAGCAAAATTCTCTATACACGACATGCACACAGAACCCTAGTCATGTCCAGGACTAAATCTTTCCCGGACCGTACACCACTTTCAGTGTTTTTTTACGGTTTATTCAATCTCTTTGCTTTATTTTTAGGTCCAATCACATATTGTTTGGTATCATTGGAAAGGGTATAGAATTATCTGAAACTTTTGCCATGGGTGGTATTTGATTTTATCAGCGGTTAAGAAATTATAAGCAAAACAATAAATATAATAACAATAAAAACGACGTTTTTCAATATTGTGCGGTGAATATTAAGTTTACAACAAATTAGTAAATACAAAAAAGATAGTTTGTAAAAATATCTTTCAAACAAAAAAAGAATCATACCGATCCGTTAAACGGTTTGCGAAATATACGCATTTAAAAATTGCCGAGCCGCCATCTTTATGACGTCATAGCTCGAAAACGTACCAGGTGCGAACTTGACACCCGAGTGGAAAACACTTCCTAAGACACCTATATTGAAATGCAAAAGCAAAATTCTCTATACACGACATGCACACAGAACCCTAGTCAGGTCCTGGACTATTGGAGAGAGCGGGAAGAATGCTAATTGGCCTATAATCTTGAGGAAGTTTAGGGGATGAGATCTTATTCAAAGGACAGACTATAGCCGACTTCCATTTTTCTGGGAAAATACGTGTTCTTAGAGAAGAATTAAAAATTAAAGTTACCATAGGGAGAAGAGAAAACAAAACCCGTTTTATTAAAGAAATTGGGATATTGTCAGAACCAGTGGCATCAGACTTAATTCGTCTAATAGCTTTCAAGACATCAGATTGCAAAATTGTTCGGAAACAAAATTCGGGAAAAGCATTGTTAAAATTGCATTGCAGTTTTGATTCATCTAAATGGTTCTGAATAGCTGTGCTATTTGAATTAGTAGAGGCTGATAAAAAATAATCATTCAATACATATTTAACGGGACAGATACAGTGTTGACTGTTCTTGTTTTCCAAGACCAAACCTTTTTAAATTACGCCATAGCACAGAAGAAACCTTTTTTCTATCTGAAAACAGCCTATGGAAGTAATAATAATAATAATAATAAATCTTTATTTGTCGTAAAAATACAAAGGTATCATTGACAGAGTCATAAGATGCAGTGCAACTGCCAGGTCATACAAGTATTTTTTACCTTTACCTTAAAGGTAATAGCCCAATATTGAAAAAAAATATTGAAAAATTTACATAACAAGTTAAAAAGATACAATCACAAATTAAAAAGTGCAACTGCTAAAAAGAAAAAATAACAATGAATACTACACGTAAAACTGGACATCTTAACAACTGAAAAAAACTTCAAAAGGGGTGTCCTAACAACCACAAGTAAAGCTTATTTTTGAATTCTTTTAATGGCCTGTTTGAAATTAGCTTTTGAAAAACATTGTAGAGTTTTATAGATAAAATTATGTGGCTACTTGAGGTTTAATTTAATTAAATGATGTGATTCTAAAGCAGCATTTTTGTTTTGTGTATTATACCTGGGGTTGCTAAATTTCAGATTGTAATGTATCCCAAGGTTGTACATCATAATATCATATATACAGTAGACTCCCCCTTATCCGGACACCTTTTAACCGGACTATACTCGGCGGAAATGACATCTCTTTAACCGGGCAATTTTTATCAGCACATTGGTTTAACCGGACTAGATCGGCAGGAAGTGGGCAGTACTGAAACGGATGTTCTCGTGGCAAAGATTTGAGACCAGTGATCACGTGTCTAAATACAATGCTCTCCTAAATTTAAGTCGAATATCACACTAAACAGTGCGTTTTAACAAGTTTTTGGGGATGTCGGTTTAACCGGAAACCCTGTTATCCGGACTGGCCTCGGCCCCGAGGAGTCCGGATAAGAGGGAGTCTTCTGTAGCCTATATAAATTAACAACAGTCTGAATCTCCCATTCCATGAATAGTTGTTTACAATGCTCATTCCGATTTGATCTATTCATTACTCTTAAAGCCTTTTTTGTAATTTCAAAATATTTTAAATTTTGCTGCATCGACCCCTGAAAATCAAAAAACCAGAATCTTATAATGGATTGAAAGTAAGCAAAGTATGCGGTTTTTTTTAATAATTGCTTGGAATTTGGTGTATTAGACATCTCAAAAGAAAAATTATTCGGGATAATTTTGAAGACAGAGATAACTAATGATACGAGATAATTACAGGACAGGATAATTAATGAAGGCGAGAGTTGCGTAATCGTTGCTTAATTTGGTTTCTGAGCTGACGGTATTGGGCCATTAACGAAAGACGGTATCCAATATCAGGCGGTATCCTGGCTCTGCGAAAGACTGCGTCCCGCTGAGCCATAACCTGAGGATCTCATTTGTGATCCAAGGTACAAGTGGATCGTTTTTAACCCAGAAAAGAAACTAAGACTTTTTTTCAGTATCAAAATTATATAGGTTACTACATTCAAAATGGTAACAAAACCATAAAGATGAATTGATCTACACTTTTAATAATTTTGATTGATAGCGATAGTAATTTGTTACTCAATACGTTAATGTTTCCCCCTAATATGAAAATAATTTGATGTAGTTAGATAAATCAAGAACCTGCTTTAATGTAATCAAGCTTTATTATTTCTCTTCAAGTCTAAACTAATTTTCATGTGTGTTGTTCCAACCACAATTAATCCTAAACATTGTCAGTTCAATAACGTTTTAAGGAAGTAATTGTTGCTCCATTAAAATCTCTTTTTTATATCCTAGATTGTGTGGTGAGGACACATTACTACAAGTATTTTCATCCAAAAGAATGTTTGGTCGCAAATGGTGTGCTGAATCGAGGACTCATTAAAGACTCTGGGAAAAAAGTCGAGAACTTTGCTCAGTAAGTTAAGATTTATTTCTATGAGTATTTAAGGGTTGTTGTAGATTGAATGAATATACAAAATTACCTTCAGTTAGGCTTTATTGAGCATAGAATCTAGCATGATATAGAACTAACAAAATGAAACAACTAACATCATAGTAAACGAAAGAAATTTCAAACATATTTTTGAACAGATGTTACAATGTACAGATAGAAAGGAATTATATGACATTCTTCCCCTCCTAGCTGACATAGTCTTTTAAATACAAAGGCGGGTGTTTACTTCTGGACCTTCTCCTTAGAGCAATCTGGCCCTGATTCAGTCTTTCCTCGTCTTGGAAGACAGGCTCAGGTCCAACCTCAACTTCAGACCTTCTTTAATTTATTTGTAGATTGGACTTTGAATCTTCTTCATGTCGTAGATTGGAATTTGAGTCTTCTTCATGTCGTAGATTGGAGTTTGAGTCCTCTTCAGAACGTGCCACTATTCCTACAGGTGCTAATTTCCTGGAACTCACTGTAGTTTCACGGCCATCTGCATATCTTATGTGAGAATACTCAGGATTCCCCTCAAGGAGCAGTACTTCTTCAACGAGTGGTTTGTATTTAGAGCTCCTGACAGGCCGTTTCATGAGCACTGGGCCAGGAATCATGAGCCAAGATGGAGTTTTCTTACCATTACTAGATATTCTAGAAAAGAGCAATAGTCTTTCATGCGGTGTTGTATTCGTTAAAGTACACAATAACAACCTGATAGAGTGCAAAGCTTCTACATGTACTTTTTCCCAATCAGATATGCCCAGATTTTTACTTTTAAGTGATAGTTCGATTGTCTTCCATATAATACCAACATACCTCTCAGCTTGTCCGTTGCCCTGAGGATTGTAAGCTGTTGTACGGCTGGTAGCAAAAAAGACTTTAGTTCTTGAGACATAAAACATGAACCTCTGTCAGAACGAACATAAGCCGGTACTCCAAACATTGAGAAACGTTCCTTAGGTCTCAGAATAACAGTCCTACCAGTTGTGTCTTGAGTAGGGAATGCAAATGGAAATCGAGAGTAATCATCCACAACTATTAAAAGATAAGGATTTCTACTTGTGGATGGAAGTGGCCCATTAAAATCTATATTCAGTCCAGTGGCGGCTCGTTCATAAGGACTCTGGGACGGAGTCCTCCCATTTTCAACACAAAAGTAAAAAAAGATAATAACATACTAATAATTTGTAATCCTATATTCAATGTACATAAATGTCAGTAGGGTCAATGTTCTTAGGACGGGTAATAGAGGACGCTACATTTTTTGCAACAGATAGTACGCCGGGACTCAGTAGGTATGAGTCCAAACTCCCATATAAACTGCATGGAAATATTCTACCAATCACAGCGCTGCATCAGGCTCTAATGCAACAGATATAGGGCGTTTGGGACTCCGTCCAAACAGTAGTTTAAACTATTGCCACAACAATCGCTGGGTGCAGCGAGCGATCTCGATCTGTCAACGCAATTATTTAGAGATCAGTCAAATAGTGAATACTCACATTGATGGTATTTGTTTAAGAGCATCAAGGATGATGGGTTTGGTCTTTAGGCTGGGGAAATTCGGCCTCAACACCCGGACTATGACATTGTTATACAAGTCATTGGTTAGACCGATCCTGGAATATGCTTCCTCGATATGGTCTCCATACCAGCTGGGACAAATTGATAAGCTTCAGTCAATACAGAGAAGATTCATATGGGAGTGAAGAATGGATATGCCTACAGAGAGGTTCCTATTGCCAAGCTCGAAATCAACCTAAGTTTACCGCCTCTGTCTTCTAGACGCCTGATTGCTGATTTGGTATTTCTCTATAAGCTGATAAATGGAGATACTGATTGCCCCTACCTGCTTCATCTGGTCAACTTCAGGATCCCTTCACCTACCAGAGCACAATGCCTTTTTGAGCTGAAGCTCAGAAGCACTAACTACCTTCGTCATAGTCCTATTCCTAGAATGCTGAGAGCTGGTAACGAGGTCTGCAATCTGGTGGATTTCTTTTCGGACTCCTTGGTTACGTTTAGACGCTCAGTCCTCTACTTGGAGCAGTGATAGATGGAAAGTCTTCTTCAAGTATGAAGTGGCTAGGTCCGTTGGTGGTGGAATTGGGCTTCTGTGTAGTGCTGGGTGCTTGGTGGCTGCGTTAAAGGGCCACATTTGAGTGTTTGTGTTTTTCTGTAGTGGGGGCATGGTCTCCTCACTTTTCATAGTTTTTTTCAATATAATGTAGTGATTGTTATATTTTAGTAGCTGCGTTAAAGGGCTACACCAGTGTCTGTGAGGGCACTGTCTTCTCACTTTTCCTCCATCCCTCCTACTCTATTATTGTTGTCATCTGTTATGCTACCTGTATTTTTAATCATGTAATATAATGCTGTATATAATTATGTTATCTTTGAGTATTCTCTTTATTATCTGTTGCTATTGTATTGAATAACTATCAATGTTTTGTTGTAGTGCTTTGCTCATTAAACTTGTAATTTACTTGTAAATAATAAGTGATTCTCAACCAAAGTTATAACAGTAGGTTATAACAGTTTTACTTTATCCTTAAAACAAGTTTTGCTCATCCTGCACCCCCCCCCCCTCAAGTTCAATCTTTCCACCCCCATTCCCGCCGCACCGTGGAACCGGTCACTGATACCTGGCCGGCACTGGGCCAACCCTCAGGCTGTAAAATGACCCTCGTCAAAGTTGTAAGGCAATTGGCACTCGGCCCTGCACTCGTGCTTTGCAATGGGTCAAAAATATTTAAGAGAATAATGTGGGCCTCGATCTACTGAACAGTTACACACTTATCTTGCAATTTTCATGGAATTTGGCATGCAACGGTTTGTTTATTCATATTTTGTACAAAGAAAGCTGCCAGTAATATGAAAGTTTTTTTCAGATTCTCAATACTGTAGCTCATACCATTAAGGAGTTATGCATCTTTTTTGTAAAAAACACATACAGACATCAATAGACATGGTTTAGCCCCTGAGCTGAATTGATGACTAATATAATATAAATACCTCGTCACAGCTCTGTAGTTTCTGTAGATTACAGCTGTTTCGGCATTAAAATGCCATCATCAGATACACATACATCCACCTGAATTGGCGTCGTTAAACTGTACATATACACGAACACGATAAAAACACAAAAACACGTAAAACAAGAGACAGGCCTGTCGCGTACATGATTGCTACGAGTACGGAAGCTGACTCAGCTACAGGCCTGTCTCTAGTTTTACGTGTTTTTGTGTTTTTATCGTGTTCGTGTATATGTACAGTTTAACGACGCCAATTCAGGTGGATGTATGTGTATCTGATGATGGCATTTTAATGCCGAAACAGCTGTAATCTACAGAAACTACAGAGCTGTGACGAGGTATTTATATTATATTAGACATACAGACAGACAGACGCTAAATGGAACGAGATACGACATATGTTTCTGACAACCTTTTTGCTTATTTCGACCCAAACAATCACACGTAAATTTATACAGATAGATTAACATTTGTTTGCATAAAATGTTTGTTTGCACGTGTCTTTAAGTTGTTGAAGATAAAAGCAAACTTATTACATCTTTGAATTTATTTTGTCATTTTTATCATGCTTTATTTTTTTTATACTTAACTGTCCCTTGTTTCTCAGGGCACTCAGCTTCGTGTATCCCTTTGGAGCAACGTTGAACATTGCGCGGCCAGCTACAGCTGTGTTGTCAAGTGGTACAGTTGCCTTCCCTCTCAACCGGCCGGTGATGGCATTTTGTACTCTGCCCGCTCGGCCCCGCGCTACATCTAATATCTCAGGCATGTCGTCTGCACTCTCAGATTAGCATTGCACCAGTAGTTGCTTCACATCACTTGTAAGTCATCCGCTTTAAAGTTGTGTTTCTATGTAATATTCAATTAAGAGTTGTATGTCAAAAACATTACTACCGTATTATATTTAACCACATGTAGTTTGTTTAATGTTGGCGCATCCTAACTAATGTAATTTTGTATTTTTTTAAAACAAATATAGTAGATAGTCGCCATATTGTTATGTCATTTTCTTGTATGCAGTTTTACTGTTTCTCTATTCTAAACTTTTGCTTTTAATGTTTTACTACTTTGTAAGGCAGTAGTCAGATTAGGTGACTGCTCACATTTATTACTGACTTTCTCTTGGCAGGCTAGGCTATGAAACTATTTTCAATATTGGTAGAAAAGTACCTAACTATTGCCATCTCGTCACAAAAGTGATGCGGCATCATCGAACTATCACCTTCAATGTACACTGACGTCTCAGCTGTAGTCACGGTGATAACGGTGGGAGTAGTCGTGGTATGCGCTGGTGAGTCGTTGTTCTGGCGTTGTTGCTTCTTGCCTGTCTCGTCTGGCTTTAGCACGAACATCATCAGGAAGAGATGCATAAAGACTCGCAAAAATAATTCCCAAGGACTCATCTTGGATTTAGATTAAAAAATAAGCAATCGGCGGCAAAAGGTAGTACTATAAAATAATACGTTTAATAACAATAACACTGTTGTAGGAGCTTGTTGTTAATCGTAACAAAAGAATCATCGAAAATTAATGGGTTGCCGTGAAATATAGTAATATGTTAACCAACAATATTACCATATTATAAACAGCCTGCACGTAGATCTTCGTAAATAGGCCCAAATGAAATATAATAACTCGTGAGACAACAATGTTAATTAGGGGTATTGGAATTGTCGTTAAATACTAGGTCTATTTGAAATATAATAATATATGTTAATCAACAATATTATTATAAAACAAAGTTATGAATAAACTACAAGGAAACTCCAAACCTGTTATCAAGCATCTGATCGGGTCGCTCTTATCTCTTGCTCATTCATCCAGAGTACAAGACAAACTCAACGCCATGTGCACGTACAGGTCTAACACGTTCTAGCCTTTAAAAGTACTGTAGAACAATTCTTACAGTATATTCGGAATTAAATCGAAAGGCAATGTTAATTATTTCCTACTTAAATCGAATAACAATAATTTAGCAGAGAAAATGCATAAACACTGGTATAAATAAATGTGATGTAACTTCAATATAAATAAATATATAAATATATATATATATAAATATATAAATAAACATATATATATATATAAATATATATATATATATATAAATATATAAATAAATATATATATAAATAAATGGTTAACTTCAAAGTCAATAAAACTCCAATGAATATCCTATTGTTTTATTATACAAACATAGTACGTTTAACAACGGTACTGACGTTTAATCGTATTTAGTTCTACGGTAGATAACCAATATTCCACTGTAATATTACGTCTTGTATACAAACTGATTTTGTTAATATTCGTATGTGTAATATTTATTAAATTTTGAGCCACAACAATTAATTATCGACTATGCCTTCAGGCGCCATAAGATATTTTTGACATACAATGAATGTCCCTGTTCGGATCACCAAAAAGTATGACAAAATTTCGGGTAGAGAGACAAAATTAGATTTTAGAATCGGGACTTAGGGAAATAATACGTAATAGTCGTCTCACCTGAAATTAGTCACACCTTAAAATTTGTCCAGATAGCCTACAACGAGATAGTCCAGGATTCTAAATTATCGTTTTGAGTTTATTGGCTCAGAATAAACATTACAACAATGCTAACAATGTTTAGCTTACCTTTAAGTAGTGATCATCACAGCCACTTGAAATAAGCTTTAAGATCGAATTTGGAATTAGACAATAGACAATAGACAATTTTCTTTATTTGTGATTTCTTTAAGAAATACAATGGCGTCAGAAAGATTCAGAATGTTTAACATTTAGATTGTTTTAACAGTTTACATTTTCTTTTGTGTTGAAAGTTCATAATTGGTCAAAAAATTCCTTAAGGGAGTACACCGGTCGGTCCACAAGCCAGTCCCAGAGTTGCTGTTTGAATTGGTTTCCTGTTGCGTTCTTGAGGTTGTTTGGAAGAGAGTTGATGATTTTTCGGCCAATATAAGAGGGTTTTCTGCTGTATTGTGTAGTGTGGTGGATCGGAAGGTTGTAGTCGGCTGCTTTTCTGGTGTGGTAGGAGTGAAAATTCTCATTTCTGGGAAGGTTAAGTTTTTTTTGTGTACAGGACAACTCCATGGATGTAGAGTGCTGTCACTGTTAGGAGCTTAAGGGATTTAAATGCTTCCCTGCAGCTGTCTAAGCGCTCAAGGCCGGAGAGTGCCCTGACAGCTTTTTTCTGGAGTACCAACACTTTGTTGAGGTTTGCTTCTGATGTTCCTCCCCAAGATATTAAGCAATACCTTATATGCGATTCTATTACAGCATAGTATGCTGTCTTAGCTGTTTCCAGACCTCCTATCCATTTCATCCTCTTTATTACATGGACACTAGATGCAAGTTTTTTGGTCAGGTTGTGTATGTGGTCGTTCCAGGAGAAGTCTTCATCAATTGTCAGGCCCAGCAGTTTTGAGTTTTTTTCAACGGTTATTTCAGGAATTTCTTGGATTTGTTTATGTTTTCGGCTGAAGTTTAACTGGGTTGTTTTTGATGGATTAATGGCCAGGTCATTTTGAAGGCAGTACTGCAGTGCTTTGTCTGTTGAGGATAAGATGTTGGAGTGTAATTCTTGTGGTAAGTCATGCATAAATAGAAGAGTTGTGTCATCAGCGTACATTATTGTTTCACAATTGTCATTCCTAATAAAATCTGGAAAATCATTGGTGAAAAGGATGAACAAAAATGGGCCCATGACTGAGCCCTGGGGCACTCCCCTGTTAATCGAAAGTTGTGTGGACCTATGTACAGATTTTCTCCCATTTGTGTTTTGCTGGATTTCGACAATTTGTGTACGTCTTTTCAAATAGCTTGCCACCCAGTCTTTGGCCATTCCCTCTATTCCTAGGGCTGTGAGTTTGCTTAGGATGAGATTATGGCCCAGGCAGTCAAAAGCTTTGCTGTAGTCAAGTAAGACAGTTGATACATATCTGCGTGCTTCTAGGTGGTCAATGATTTGTTCGATTAAACTAGTTAGAGCTGTGGTGGTGGACCTCCCTTTGAGAAAACCATGTTGGTTTTTAGTGATTAGATCATTGCTTTCCAAGTGACTCAGCATTCTTGACAGAGCGACCTTTTCTATTACTTTTGAAAAGGTTGATATTAATGAGATAGGGCGGTAGTTTTCTTGTTTAGTGCGTGAGCCTTTTTTGTGCTTTGGGTATATTTTTGCTATTTTTAGGGCGGAGGGAAATTGTCCAAGGCTAAAAGATTTGTTTATTATGCTGACAAGTGGGGCTGCCAGTTGTTCGGCACAGTGTTTTACAACTTTTGATGGCACTTCATCTACTCCACATGACAGCTTTGATTTTAGTGAGGCTATTGTTGCTAAGACTTCTTGAATGGTTGTAGGAGTTAAAATTAGTGGCTGGACATTGTTTTGTGGTAGAAATAGTGGATGTGTAATTTTTTTGTTTTTGAATTGGCTTCTGTTTTTCTCTAAAGTGGAGTCTGCTATTTCTGCAAAATATTGGTTTAGGTGTTCAGCAATGTCAGTAGGGTTATCTAATATTTTTCCCTCTATTTCCAGCTGCAGATTTGGTTCTTCCTTCTGTTTACATTGTTTTTCTTTGTTGATGATCTCCCAGACAGCTTTGGATTTATTATCAGCACTTGTGATGTATTCTGCAGTGGCTTGTCGCTTGAGGGACCTGAGCTTTAAATCATATGTTTTCTTTTTTTCCGACATTGTTGTTTTATCATTTACATTTCCGGTAAGCTCGTATCGGTGTAAGGCATCTAGAAAATCTTCTTTTAGTATTTTGACTTCTTCATCATACTGAACCTTAATTTTCTGTCCTTTCTGCTTAGCTCTTATTTTTTTGATAGGGCAGGCATGGTCCAGTATGAGCCTTACAGTCCTTTGGAATGCAGAGTATGCCTCTTCAGCATCAGGGACATTGTGCACCTTTATCCAGTTTTCTTTGGAGAGTTCGTCTTTCATGCTATCCAGGTTTTTTCTTGAAAAAATTCTTTTTTGTGACATATCCGTTTTAGCAGTAACTTCACTCTGTATTTTGAGGGTACATGTTTGGCCTGTGTGATCTGCTATTCCAGCGTTAATTATAGCGAAATCTATAGCATTATCATGCGTGTTCGTACAGATACAGTCTATAGAGGTTCTTGAATGGTTAGTGATTCTTGTCGCTGGGAGTGGTAGTCTTCTAACTCCAAAAGTTGACAGTTCCTCTTCAAGATAGTTACTACTGGCATTTTCAGTTAGCCTGTCTATATTGATATCGCCCATTAATACAACGGTCTTGGTGTCAGCTTGAAGTGACTCCAGAACTTCTGATAGGATGTCAATGGCTAACCTAGCTTGTCCCCCTGGTGGTCTATACATACCAAGTAAGTAGCAGTTTTTGTTCTTTATCCTTATTTTCACTAATGCTGCTTCAAAAACTAACTCTAAACTTTGGTTGGAGATTTCTATTTCTTCTGCCTTGATAGCAGCAGTTTCCTGGATATAGATTGCAACTCCTCCCATTCTATGCTCTTCCCTGCAGGAATATGTGACTAGGTTGTACCCACTAATCTTAGTGAGTAATAACATATCTGAGCTGAGTCCATGTTCAGTAATCACCAAGATAGTGGGTTTGAGTTCACTCATTAGATGATTTATTCTTTCAATCTTTTTCCTAAGACCTTGAACATTTTGGTGAAAAATTGTGATGGAGGTTGTTTTATTTTGTGTAATAACTAAATGTCCCTGATTATCTCTTCTTTGTGCTTTGGGGTTTGTGTTTTGGTTGTTGTCATTCAGGGGGGAAGTTGATTCTATGTTTTGTCGTCTGTTTGTTTCTTCACACCTAAAAAATGGTTTAGGGTCTGATTTGAGTCTTTCAGTATTGATTGGTTATGTTGTTTACATTGTGGTAGCTTATGGTGTGAGATCCCATTTATGTACTCCATGTGTTGGTTTAAAAAGTCTTCAAGTGATTCATTTGGTTGAATTTAATACAGCGCGAATATGACAAAATAATTTAAAGAGGTTTAATAAAACCTGAATCGGTATTTGGTTTAAACACCAAATTAAAACGTTTCCTAATACTAACTCGGTCAATCGTCAGAGTCGTTTGTAACTAATTTTAATCGGTCATTATGTGGTGGTGTTTACAACACGAATTGTTATAATAGAACGTTTGTAGTGCTTGGTAACCACCACAGCCTCGTTTAAGACAGAATCGGCACTTAACTTACTCGTGCGCGCTGAATCCTGCTTTGCACATGTGTGATCGGCGAAATATATCTTAAAATATATTAAACGTAACTTTTTACTAACCGGTAGTGAAATTGAGCGTTGTCGTGTTGCTCTTCACTTACCGGTGTTCATATAGTTTCGGGGTTCCCAATATCGGCTATCACCAGATATCACTTCGTGGTGAACCGTGTAGTGAACGTTTTGTGGCTGAAGTACGACTGGACTGCCTCAGGGTGCTTCTTGAGCGGTTCTCCCACCGCCTCTGGCGTCGACTGAGAACTATAGTCATCCTTTCCATATGACGTCACTATGTCCAGCGTTCGTCGCGGCCTTTTCATGAAATAAATCATCGTAATTGGGATGACCGTGAAATATTACCCCTTCTTAATTTTTGACTGACGTCTAGCAGCCGACGCTAACATTCTACACTAGCTTTTGGTAACAGCTGTAAACATTCAGTGTATGCGACATAAATTTAGCATTTGGATAAAAATTACATACGAAGGTTTGACTTATTTATACATACTATAAATGTGTAATGCTATAATCATAGTTACGGTTATTATCATAGTTATAATCATAGTTATAATCATAGTTTATATTCATTTTATAAGTGAACCTCTGGCTTTTTGTATTAGTAAATGTTTGAAAATTGGTTATTTCTCTGACCTTCTCAAAATTTCTGTACAATCAGACAATGTATCTGATTGTTTTTTATTGACCTAAACACAGATGGCAGTGGTGGGAAGCTTGTGGTGCTGGGTTCCAGCCATCTCCTGTCAGACCAGTACATTGACAAAGAGGATAACGACAAGTTGAGAGAGATCATTTTCTCATACCTTACAACTGACCAAGTGCAGCTCAACCCCCTAGATGCTGATGATCCAGAGGTAAAAAAAAAAAAACACAATCTAAGCTAGAGCGGTTTCTTTGTGATATGTAATCTTAGGATGGCCTCTCAAAAGTTATTACTGTACCTATGTGTTACCTGTTATTACATTGTCCACTAGTAGTACGCTTATTCTGCACGTAACAGGATGAGTGAACATGAGCGCAATAATGAAAGATTTTACCCACACCTAGCACACTTACCGGTGTCACTGGTGTACACAATAATGTTATTTGTATGGGCAAATCGACCCATGAGTCGGGGCAAATAATGGTGAGTCGGTGACTCAAGTTGGTAGCGTCACGCGAACTTCGGGCCCAAGGCAGCGATGTCGTGAGTTCGGATCCTGGTCACTGCCACTAAATTTTATCAGTACAGTTCACCTTTGTACTGTACCGGCTCACCAATTGCTTTGCTGTAAACGATCCACGCATGGGCGAGGTTAAAAGAGGCTGGACCAACCTCTTAAAAAAAACAAATCTCAGTCAACAACAATCTTAACTCCTCGTCCATTAATTAACCAAAGTCATTGGTAATATACGTAACGTATTTCCTATTTCCCTCTCTTCTCATAGCATTTTATTATTGCAGATACGTTAAACTAACTGTCACAAAGAGTTCCCATACTTTGGACTGTTCACCTTGACTACTTCCTTTACCACTTCTACGTCGTGGACCTGTTTCCCTCTCTTCTCACAGCATTTTATTATTGCAGATACATTAATCTAACTGTCACAAAGGGTTCCCACACTCCGTACTCCTCGCCTCGACTACTCCCTTCACCACTTCCTACGTCGTGGACCTGTTTCCCTCCCATCCCATAGCATTTTTAGAATTGCAGATACTGTACATTATTCTAATTATCACAAAGGGTTTCTACACTCCGGAATGCTCGCCTCAACTATTACCTTCACCACTTCCTACGTCGTAGACCTGTTTCCCTCCCTTCCTATAGCATTTTAGAATTTCAAATAGATTAATTTAACTTTCACAAAGGGTTCCCACACTCCGGACTGTTCACCTTGACTACATCCTTCACCACTTCCTACGTCGTGGACCTATTTCCCTCCCTTCCTACAGCATTTTAGAATTTCAAATAGATTAATTTAACTTTCACAAAGGGTTCCCACACTCCGGACTGCTCACCTTGACTACATCCTTCACCGCTTCCTACGTCGTGGACCTGTTTCCCTCCCTTCCTATAGCATTTTAGTATTGCAGGTATATTAATCTAACTGTCACAAAGGGTTTCTACACTCCGGACTGCTCGCCTTGACTACTTCCATCACCGCTCCCTACGTCGTGGACCTGTTTCCTTCCCTTCCTATAGCATTTTAGTATTGCAGGTATATTAATCTAACTGTCACAAAGGGTTTCTACACTCCGGACTGCTCGCCTTGACTACTTCCTTTACCGCTTCCTACGTCGTGGACCTGTTTCCCTCCCTTCCTATAGCATTTCATTATGGCAGATACATTAATCTAACTGCCACAAAGGGTTCCCACACTCCGGAATGCTCGCCTTGACTACTTCCTTCACTACTTCCTAAGTGTCGTGAACCTGTTTCCCTCCCTTCCCATAGCATTTTTAGAATTGCAGATACATTATTCTAATTGTCACAAAGGCTTCCGACACTCCGGACTGCTCACATTGACTACTTCCTTCACCACTTCCTACGTCGTGGACCTGTTTCCCTCCCTTCCTATAGCATTTTAGTATTGCAGGTATATTAATTTAACTGTCACAAAGGGTTTCTACTCTCCGGACTGCTCGCCTTGACTACTTCCATCACCGCTTCCGTCGTCGTGGACCTGTTTCCCTCCCTTCCCATAGCATTTTCGAATTGCAGTTACACTAATCTAACTGTCACAAAGGGTTTCTACACTCCAGAATGCTCACCTCGACTACTTCCATTACCACTTCCAACGTCGTGGACCTGTTTCCCTCCCTTCCTATAGCATTTTAGTATTGCAGGTATATTAATCTAACTGTCACAAAGGGTTTCTACACTCCGGACTGCTCGCCTTGACTACTTCCATCACCGCTCCCTACGTCGTGGACCTGTTTCCTTCCCTTCCTATAGGATTTTAGTGTTGCAGGTATATTAATCTAACTGTCACAAAGGGTTTCTACACTGTTCCCCCCCCCTTCGCATAGCATTTTAGTATAAAAATATACCAACATTTTTGAATATTTAATATTCAATGCCAACATTAAATTGAATAATGTAAAAAGCTGCTTTGTTCTAAATACATACATACCTATATACTTTTAATTAAAAGGCGAAATTTTAATACTGAACATAAACGGTATATAACTGCCGACTAATATTGTTAAGTTCAATTTATTAATATGAAAGTTGTGAGATTTAATTAGCTTAAATAACATTATTCTGAAAGCTGTGAAATTATAATGATATATATTCATAGACGCCAAACTGTTTACTCCATGAATGAAAGAGCTTAGAGTAAAAGTCGTTCTCTCTGTCTTAAGTAGACAACAAAATTGTTGGTCGCAAAACGTAAACAAATAAAAAGAAGAAGAAGGTAGCTCCTAATGTTATTCTTATGGGACAAATTTAAAAATGTTTTTTAAGTATTTTATAATTACTACTGAGCGGAATCGTCTAGAATTTTAATGGTGTCTTTACACTGGTGTCATAACTATTTGTGCAAAATTTGAACGCTATAAGTGCAACGGTTCTTGAGTTTTAGGTGCGAACACACACACACACATACTCCAGCGGACAACTTTTCTCCGACTCCGCTATACACGATACATAGATTCGTTCACTTCGTTCACTCATCTATTAATATTGGAACACAACTGGATGTAATTGAACACTAATATGAGAATGGAGTGATAGGTTACACAAAGCTTTGTTACTTTCTAAGACAAGCAGTTTCTTTCGCCCAGACCGTTTATAGGGCTGTAAAATCCAAATGACCAAGGACATCTAGACCCAGTTTCAAACTGATTAAGGTACTGATTTTTCTCAGGACAAGTGACCTTTTTATATTAAGAAAATGAGTACAAACCACTCTAAATGGTCTAAGACATAAATTGGAAAATTTTATGTTTTGAGGCTCCAAAACGAGAAAAACCAATTTTTACCCCATAAATCCCTGTTCCTATGGTTCCCTTATAGAACTTTTATAGAGGGTAAAACAAAATTGTGTACTCTAAAACATAAACATTATCAAACAAAGTTAAAATGCTATATCTCTTTGGATATAGTTTTATAAGAAAACCTTTAGTACAAAAGTTGAAGATAAACTAATTACAAATAATACAAATAAAATTTCACTACGATGGCAAGCGTAGAATTTGAATTATATCCAGTAAAGTGAACGACTGTAATTTCCAGGTTTGGAAGGGGTTGCGGGGAAAAGCTCAAGGGGGAAAATTGTGAACTTTTTGAAAAAACACGTCGTAAGTGGTTCCATTACGTATAAAAAACTCAGCTTTCCACTATTTAGCTACGAAAAAAGGCAGTTTGTGCGTTTATTGGCTGGGCTAGATGCGATGACGCAGCGCAGAGGTGTTCAACTAGCCCGCATGCGCTCTCTTTGCCGACGCCCAGCTCTTCACCCGGTCACCAAGATGACTAACCAATAATATATTTGTAAACCTTGAAAAACATACTAAAACTTTTGTTTGAACCATATTTGCGTATTATTTTTATTTAAAAGTATACATAGAGAAAAAACAAAATTTTGCACTCTGAAACAAAGCTTTTAACGAAGTTTAAATTTTATATCTCCCTAAGTATTGGTTTTAGAAAAATGTTGTAAATACAAAAGTTGTAGGAAAACTAATCAGAAATAAAACAAAACAAATTGCAGCTCAATAGCTTACATAGTATTCGAATTATGATCAATTAAGTAAAACACTGCAATTTCTATGTTTGGAGGGGGTGGGGGGGAAAGCTCAAGGGGTAGATGTGGGGACTTTGGGGAAAATACACCTCTCATGTGGTTCTATCACATATAAAAAATCCAGCTTTCCACCATTTAGTTGCGAAAAAGGGTGTTTTATTGCATTCATTGTCTGGGCTACAAAGAGGTTATGCAGAAAATTAGGCAGTTCTTAAGTAATGTGAACAAAATGTTATCGTTATAATAAATTATTTAAATACTGTAACTACTTTACTTCTTTGCAATTGCTCAATTTTGAGCAACATGTACACTAGTCTATATAAATACATTATTGAAAACTAAGTACCGTCAAAACTAGTCGTTGCCTAATAAAATGAGTTTTAAAAAGTGTACTTAGTTGTATGTATTTATATATAAAAATAGTAGGCCTATTCAATATAATTTTCATAATTAATAAATATATATATGAATTTGAACGGATTGTGTCTTTGGCCTCTGGGGATAACAAAACCTAAAAGTAAATCGGTCCCGGGTCCAGGTCTTACCACGAGACCTGCGGTAATAGCTTATTCCCCATATTAGAATTTGAATTTGCTAATATTTCCTATAATATGGCAAATTTGCTAAAAACAATTAATTGTAAACTAATTACATTATGGTATGTTACTGTTACCGCTTCAAAAACATATGTATGGTGTCTTTGTTTTTGTTGTGAATACAGTAGATAAAAGTAGTTTTAGATATTTTTATCTATAAATAAAACAAAATAAAAACATGAATTGAAAGTACTTGAAGCAAAATATCTATCTCCTAACTTAAGTACCGAAACATTATTTACAGCGATGAGATTTAATGTAAAACAGCTTGTAAACAACAGACAGCAGTTATTCTTCTGACCCCTCAAAATTGTTAACAAACTATTCAAGTCTGTTAGTTGTACTTAATTCTTTACCATCACATGATTGATATTGACTTATGCTAGATATCGGACTACGCTCAAGTGCCAGACACGTGTTACTTGGCCGAGCTGCCTCGTGGGTGTGTCCAGGAGGCTGTGGAGGAGGTTCCGCCTGACTACACACGCCTTTTTGATCACAGCCTCTACTCTGTACACATGGACATGGTGCCAGCGGTGATCGATGCTTATGACCAGTTACAGGTTAAACATGAGCCACTAAAACTCATCCCTCCGCAGTTTGAGTCTCCGTTGCCTCCTCTACAGCCTGCGGTAAATACAGTATTTTTTAAGAGTTTAACAATGATTACTAAGATTCTGAGTTGAATAACTAAGGTAATATTTCACTAAAGAAATTGCTGATGTTGATATAATAAAGAAAAGAATGTTTGGGTGAGTAGGCACACCCACACCCTAAAAATACCAAATTAAAATATTGCCAGGCAAGCCCTTGAATGGAACCCCTTTAGGGAAATAGAAAGAGAGGAAGAAGGCTAGAGCTGAGGGCAAAGTTAAGGATGGCCTAGGTTGAAGTGCGGTGGAAGGCTTTTATTGCAGCCCTACATTCCCTTCGGGAAGAAAGGTACTAAGTCCAATAAGTCAAAACTAAAGGGTTAATTTTCCTTGAGAAAAGAATTACTTAAAGTAACAGATACACTAACTTCTGTAACGATTTTGTCAACAGTTGCAGAATAAAAAGCATGTTTGCTTCAGTGATTCAAGTCCTTATAAACAACACGTCTCCTAAATATATCAAACTCTAGTGTTTTTTAAACAGAATTTTAAAGTAATATTATTAAATAATAATAGGTTTTCCCACCGTCGTTCCGTGATCTACTACCGCCAGCTCTGGAGTTGTTTGACCTTGAGGAGGCATTCAGTTCAGAGAGAGCTCGGCTGTCGCAGTTGGCCAACAAGTGTCTCGGCCACGGAGGGAGAGCTAGCAGTGGGGGTAGAGTGGCCGGAGCAGCACTGGATGACGAAATAGCAGACCTGGAGTACTGGGTGAGTTTAGCTTTAAATCACCTTTGCTAGCATTATAATCCTGACCTCAGAGATATTTTCATCAAGCATTCTGAAATTTATTTTTAAAAGACACTTGTTAGGTGAGATCATTAATTCAGTTACATTAATATTTTTTGGGCGTCACTCACCTTTTTGAAATCAGGAGAACACAGTCCTTGTCACTACAGTTCATAACAATCACAAACACTAATTAAAAAATAAAATAAAAAAACAGACTTAACTTTTCTAACTCCGATGTTTGCCACACCAATATAAACGTGTGGCGTTTTCAAGGTACTTTGTCACGCAAACGTTGTGAGCAACTGACCACAACTGACGACCCGGCGGTGGTGGAGGAGGGGGAGGGAATGCTTGTTATCTTGATTAGATGATGGCATCTTCCTATGTTTTGACCTCTCTACTCTATGCATCCTTTAATTTCTTTCTCTATTAACGGGTTGTAAACCAGGCTGATGTCGATGGATGTTTTGGCCAATCTGACAAAATAAATACGCCTCTATAATTTTCCCTTTCTTCCTATTGGGCTCCTTGTATAAAATACAACTTTGTTCCCACATTATACAATGCCTGGTGTCATTTTAGAACTGTATGTTACACATGTATCAACCTTTTTCATGTGTTCATCAACTTTTATTAGAGCCGGTTTTGATGATTGGCGGTATTGCACATCACTTATTTCGTTCACAAAATTTAGGCGGTTTTAGGGGAAGAAATCTATCCCCTCTACTTGATCCTACCTATAAACAATAGCTCAACAGCTGAGGCCAAACCTTCTATCAGCTGCAACTAAAAGTGGTGGGGGAACTTCCCCTCAAACAGCTTAAATTTTGTGAACTGACTATAGAACTGGTCGTAGTGCTTTTGTGAGTCAAACCAGACACTGTAATGATTGTTTCGAAATCACAGATAAGGGAGGCAGGTCAGATCATCGGAGTAGGCAGTCCTTTAGACGATGCCTCCAAGATCCTACATGCAGTCACTCTACTCATCGCTGAGTTTAAGAAGAACAATGTTTTTACCAAAGATGAGAAGCTGATCTAACCACACTAATGTGTGACCGTCAGGTGAAAATTAAAACTTTTCAAGTTATAAATAAGTGTTTTTGTATGTGTTAACAGTTTTCAAATGTACATCTCAAGCATCAATAATTAACATTTTCACCTCTCTCTGATGTGCTATATGATTGTTACAAATAAACCAACAACTCATTAATGTGTGCTGATCTGTCCACGCCTAGACCAGTCTTGCACATTAGATGATCTTTTACAAGCGAATGACAAAGCCATATCGGTAGCATATTTTTGGAAAAGCGAATTCTGATTTCCGGACAAGGAAAGTAAGTAAGTAATGTACCACAGTGTTTTTCACCATATACCAGTGGCTAATAAAAGTGAGCCCAACCATTTCCAGCTATACACTGGTGTTTTTTTTTAGCTGTTTAATATATTTAACTAAATTGAGTATGATTAACTAGGTTCATATTAACTTTAATTTAACATTTTGTAAAAAAAAAACAAAAAAAAAAAACAAACATTCTAGCTTAAATTACAAAATTTTTATTTTCTGGGCGTCTGGTTATTCGTTGTTTTATAGATCACCTAAATGGAGCAGTCTTATTTCAGTCTGAAGTTTGAAACACATCAGTAAGCTTAGGCCAAAAAGATTGAATCCTTGTATATGCAGCTGATCATATTGCTGGTGATTTAATTGAAGCAGCTGTGAAGCTTAACACCACTAAATTAACCACAAAGTATAAAAAATATGCCATGATCAAGTTTAGTAAAAATAATACATTTTTTCCAAAAGCAAAGCACGCATTAAACACACATCACAAGAGGCTTGAGATATAACAATAGGATGCAAAACATAAACTTCTGCTTGTTGCAGTACGGTATCAAAAGTCAATGATGGATTTTAAGGTATAACCAAACAATATAAGTGAGTAGTTTGTCCTGTAAACAAAAAGCCATCACAATAGTCCCAAACCTAACAATATTATAATTTTATTACTGTTTCTACAAAAATATATCTGGAAAATAATTCTCATAAAACTTGATATAGATCATATAAACATTAAACAAATGACGGAACTGAACAAATCCCATACTAATAACTTTCATACACTTTCATATAGTTTCACAGTTCCATTAAAGTAATGTTAAATAATGTTTACATTCAGGCGAGTGAAATATTTTTTTATGTGTATGATCCATACCCTTTCTGTTCTAATATCCGTGCAGTATTTAATATGTTTAAAGCAGCAGTGTGGAAATGTGAAATCCAAATTCATTTGACAGTTCTGCTTGTTTACTTTTAAACTGCATGGATTTGTTCTTTGTTACCATGGAGACCAATCAATATTTACTTTTATAAGTCTTACCTCAGAACTTTGAAAGCCTGCGGGGCTGAGTCCTAGGTCAATATCGAAGGGGGAATAGTTCTATACGTATCCTCGGAGCGGTTGCTTTATTTTGTCCAATTTGAGCCCAGTTGGTTCAGTAGTTTTTTAGTTTAGCTCATACAAACACACAGAGCGCATCCCGGGAACACTGACCGGTGCATAAAATGCGTCGTTCTTGGAGACCGGTGAGTTAACCTAGTAAACAAATATTTCCTCTTTTTCCTCCACCGTTGCAAGATTTATGCACTGGAGAGATTGAATGGTGCATAATATACCAGTGGCCTCTGATTGGTCAGTTTCTTGGACAACAGTATGCAGCTACGGCAAGATGGCGGGTCCATCAAAAAATTGTTCATCAGTTTGATAGGTTATACTACGTAATGAGTGAATAATTTGTTCTATGACCTAATAAGTAAACAATTTTCAAATAATTTATTTTGTGATTGTAAGATTGTTTGATGTAGGCTAAATATTATAAAGTAAATAGTAGGTGGATGTGTAAATTATAAATCTAAGTGTACCGTTAACTGATGACTAACCGTTCTGGGATACCAAGACTCTTGCCCCAGGGCGGTACTGGTGAGTAAGTCACCAGTTCATCTGCACTGGTGTACTGGTACATGTTCCCAGAACGCGCCCACAGACACAGACAAACACCAACTCTTCTTTATAATAGTATAGATGGATAGATAGATTTATGATCAATAGGATACCCAAAAGCTAAGCAATTGGTTTGAAGGAAAAAAGATACTCATCAATCAAACATAACGATTGATTATTTGGAATGTTGTTTATTAGTCAGTTATAAAAATATATTAGCCTACATATAACAGATAGGTACTCTAATAGTTTGTTCTGTGGGTCAATCAATTACAACTTAATTGTCAGCATGACTAAAATTTTTCTTTTATACACTGTGACTTTTTGTCAATAAATCTATAATAAATAAATATATTTAATCAACCAGAAAAGCCACAAAAAGGATAACAGTTATCTGATCCTGATTTATTTTTTGTAAAAAAAAATTAACTGGATCAAGTAAAAGATCATACTGGATCAGCGAGTTGCAATCAGTAAAATTACCAAGATGGAATAGGCCTAGTTAAATGCCTGCACCAAACACTAAATTAATGAACTGTTCGTACTGGATAGTGATGGTGCCATCTTGATCATTGTCAAACTGCCGGAATGCATTTGTGACGTTCTGTAAACAAACATAACTAAGTTAGTAAACCATATTCCAGTTAATCCAGGATTTATTTTCGCATATTTTGTATACCGGTACTAACCTATATTTTTGGTGAGCACATAATTAATTTTGCTACAGTTTTGAAAAGTCTATTTCGTTTAAAGTTAAAGCATCAACTCAAATCATAAGGTCTTTACTCACATCTGTAAATAAATACATATTTACATGAATAGTGTCTTACAATTAAATACAAACATATTTAAAATGTACAACAAGAATATTACAGATGGCTACAATCATCATGATTGGTATTAATTGAACTACTTCATGTTACGCTATTCTATAAATTAGATTTTATAAGATCTACTAAATTTGTTTTATAATATCATCAAATTAAATTAATTGCCTTCTGTCTGTATCAAAATTCTTTCAATTTCACTTTTTTGAAACCACTATTATCTAGCATGCTTCCAAAACGATTACCATCACAATACACAAACTGGCTGGGTAGCTGAGTGGTGACACTGTGTCTAAGGAATGTCGGCCTTAGTCACTAACAAGACTACAAGATCGCGCCACTCATCCTACACTCATCTTCAATCATACTTGGCTTAAAATACCTACTTTGTATGGTCGCCATTTCATTGAACAGTATTAACAGTATTTAAATAACTAATATTGGATAATAAAACAGCTGATCTTAGTCAATAACAAAGCTACAAAGAACATCTCAATTCATTCTACACTCATATTTGGATTAAAATACAGACATATGTGGCTTCCCCATCTCAATTGATAATGATATCTACTGTAACCTGATCCAGCAGTATTAATCTGATTTTAGATAGAAATATTTTTAAGCTTTGTTCTTCTAATGGAGCAAAATGAACTCTTTATAGATAAAATACAAATGATTCTAGATCGCATTCAACATTTTAGAAAGTAGTTTAGTAAAAAATAATACCTATATCAATGTTTGCCATTTCAACGTAAAGTATTAAATCTGAGCAGTAAGTCACTTACATGCAGTAACACGGATGCTTGAATGAAATCATCAAAGTAAATTTTTCCTCCACCTGCCCGGTTGAACTTCTGTACGATGGTGTTGACAGTGTCAACGGAGAGTCGGTAACCAAAGGTTTGAAGAGCTGTGAGCAACTCTTGCGTATCAATGCTACCGGAGTTGTCCTTGTCGAAAGATCGGAAACAGCCTTGCCAATCTGTCACATACTTCCAAAGTGCTCCGAAATCTTGAAATGATATTGAGCCTTTCTTTTCTTTGTCGAACATTCCTGAAAACAACCATGTTTGATTGCAAGAGAAATCAAATAACATATCCTGAATTGTAAAAGCGCTCACGTAATCAAAAATTTTACGAATCATTTCATTGTTACTGCAGATATTTTCTAAAACAATTTTTTTTTTTTGTCAGCCTACAGAAAATTTTTTGGCCCAGATGACTGTAAGGTTACGATTATACTAAGACGCTGGCGTCCGGGACGCTAGCGGTGCGTTAAATCAAATGGGGGCGATTAGACTAGGGATGCCAGCCGGATGCTAAAAAAGCCACCGGACGCTCGATTTTGTGCATGCCAGCTGGGACGCTAAAATTCAAACATCCGGGGACTTTTTATCTCTCGGGATGAACAAAATTGGTTTTGGGGCATTGGTTCAAATGCGGTGCATTATACCAGGCTGCTAGCATCCGAGACGCTCTCTTTCAAAATGTGCGGGAATATAGAGAATAAGCTATTATCGTAGGTCTCATGGTAAGACCTGGACCCGGGACGGATTTACTTTTTCAATTTGATGTCCCCAGAGGCCAAAAACACTATCCGTTCAAAATGTTATACAATACATGTTATATAAATATTATTATGTGTCTGTGACACAATAAATTGAGTAATTTTTTTCCGATTTTGATTAAATTTGGCTTAAAGGTGTAATGCAGGATGTACTAGTTGAATGCGTTCGTAAACCAGCATGAACAGACCATGAGAACAGGGTTCTATGGGATGAAAAGGGGTTTTCTAATTTTTGACCCACAAAACACAATATTTCCTAATTTCTCTCTAGACCATTTTTAAGAGATTAAAAACAAATAATTTAGTATGTTAAGTGTTTTTGTACAGTTAATAGTAAAAAAAAAATAAAAAAAAAAAATTTAAAATTCTTGTGTTATTCTTATGGAAAATATTGTTAAGTTAGCGTACCTGTTTTAATTTGCCTGTTTATGGATATATTTTGATTAAACTTGGCCAATTTTTTATACTAAGCTATTAATATTTTACTAATAAAAACACACTTAATTAGCCTCCCTAAAGGAGCAAACTGGGTACTCGTTAAACCTAACGTTATTTAAATAAATATATAGGCCTACAAAAAGTGACAAAACATTGAAATAAAATAGCAGTCTGAGAGGCTAGCATCCCAACACAAATCGGATCATTTTTGGCTTGAAGTGGACGCCAGCGTCCTAGTGTAATTGTTGCCTAACAGTGTGTTATTTGCTATATTATATTACTGTATTTTCCAATCAAATTTTCATAGGCAGCTCCATTGAAATAAGGTATAGGTAGTACATCTAAAAATTAAGATACAAGTTTTAAATGATGGCATTATGAAATTATTCAAGAGATTTCCTTGATCAAAGAGGTGCGTTAGGATTAGAGGAAAGACAAATGATCCTAGTCAATACCTATCATCAGTCGACAAGTCTCTGGATTGAATGGATCCCACGAGCCATTAGAAAGTGCTTGCTGTAGCTCATTGATTGTTATTTGCCCACTCTGGTCTTTGTCCACCCTGAAGGAAAACATAATCTCATGACATTTGTTAAATTTGACTAAATAAAAAAATCTTATATTGATCTCACTACAGAAATAAATCAGTTTCAAAACGATAAAATATACCACAGCACCCAGCAGGGTTACAGTTCTGCAGAAAACCTACGATACCTATACTATGGAATATAATAATAGTTTGATATAAATATAAATTTAAATACCAATATCTTAATCGTTAACATGGAATGTAATTATTAATTTTCTGTTATGGGTATTTTCGAGTAGAGTGGTGACCTCCACTCTTTGATGTTTTGCTTCTGCGGCATTCAGACTAGGTTTTACTGTAACATTTTTTACAGCATTTATTTTTATTTTTATTGTGTCAAAGTTTAATTAGTACATACAAAACACAACACAAAAACATATGCACGTGGGCTAAAAAACTGATGACTGACTGATCAAGCTTTATCACTACAAGAGTGTAGTTTACTATAACTACGCAAACGACGATGGAGTGATCTCCGAAACGGCCGTAGTGCTATAACTTATCAGGATTGCGAGACTGTTGTAGCATATATATTTATACAGTTTTGTGTATGTGCCAGGAAATGAACCCATCCCTCTTGCACCGTATTCCGAGACGCTAACCACTAGGTTAACAACACACCCAACAAATCACAAACATCCTTGAATCACAAAATATTTCAACTTTTTTTATCACTACTTACTAGGCCTGGCCTAAAATAGCGTAACCACAGCAGCACAGAGTGAAAAAATCTTCTTGAAAAAGATACAATCAATATTTATAACGTGTTAAACTATATCAGATATGATATAACTATTGAACTAATATTCATCTTGTAACACATTGTGGGTTCTCTGCAGAACTGTACCTTGCAGTAGGTAGTGCTGAAGCCAGAAACACTGATGGTTTACAGAAAATACTGGTAACGGTCCAAACCCTGGTCTTGTTGCTTTATCTAACATGGACCTTTTATTAGTCAGCATCATTAATTAGTGAAACAATAACAAATGGAACAATGAAGTATAGTTACTGTAATATATTTTCATAGCTGGGTAGCTGAGTGGTTATAGTGCTTGCCTGGTAATCAAAAGGTTGCCGGTCTCATCCTGAGAAAAGTGAAAAAGTTTTTGACGGTTTGAATCTGGACCCAGCTGTTCATGATCATTGGGCTTTTAATAAAATGGTCCTGGCTAATGAAACAGTTGGCCTTAGTCAGTAACAAAGCTACACAAGGCACCTCAGTCCATTCTACACTCGTTCTTCACTCATATTTGGGTTAAAATATGTACCTAGGTGGTGTCAACTCAAGTTAATTATATTATGCCTTGCAATGTAGAATTTCATTTTATTCCACTTTTTAAAAAGTCACATTTTCAAGGATAGAATAGGCCCACAGATAGTTCCCTTAAGTACTTAGCTTTGATTTATTCATTGTTTAGCCAGAAGGGATAGGTACGTTTCTTCCACCTGTCAGCAAACCAAAGAACATCTTCAACTCGTCCGTATATTAAATAAAACTAAGAATACTTGCAAGGTTAAGGTCGATGAAGCTAAGATAAGAAACTTGTCTATATATATAAAATCCAATGTATGTTTGTTTGTTTGTCCTTTATGGACTCCGAAACCGCTCGACAGATTGTAATGAAACTTTCAGGCATTATTAAGCATTATTCAAAGATGGTTTGTGTGAAGTTTGGTGCAGATCCGTCAAAAGGGCTTCACCCCAGTGGCTCTGGAGTTTCCCATGTTAACCTTATGAGAACTCATATAAATGGAATTAAAGAATCCTAAAAGCTGGTTCAACTAAACAATTTGATTCTGTGATGTTCAATAGCATTAAAAAGTTAATAGGTTTACCAACAGGGTGCAGCACTATTATTTTTTTAAATTTATGACAACAGCTAATTTGCAGCCAAAAGGTGAGTGAGCGTAGCAAGCAAACTCCAAGCTAAAGAGGCGAGTTAGCAGAGCGAACGAGCTAACCTGAAGGCAAGTGAGCGCAGTGAACGAGCTCCAACGTAAAGGTGAGTGAGCGTAACGAACGAACTTCAACCAGGACGTGATTGAGACATGCGAACGAGCTCATCTTTAAAATGAACGAGCACATTGGCCAGCTCTTAATATAAATTAATTAAGATTGAAAGTGCACTGAATTCATGTAAGGCTGCTTGGTCCCTGGTAAATAGTAATAGAAGCCTCTTGAAACCAAATATCGCCTTATGCAAGGCTAGCCCTGATAATTTTAATAACTTCCTGTTTAGGTAATGTTGAGAAACTGGCTTCAGTAATCCCATTCGTGGCGGATGATCCCGATGACAGTGTACCACTTTCTTGAGTTAACTTTGTATAGAGGCAGGTTGTAACTCCTATCAAAATAGTCAAAATGGTTTCCAAGTTCAAATGTACACATAGCCCAGATATTTAGGATACCGGTATGTCAACTGTTGTTCTCAAGGCCATAAAACTTAAATGTAATTAATTGCTCAACCTCTTGCCACAATCATAAATGGTTGTCTGTGTATTGGAATTTTTTCCGACCTTTTACAAGTCCCTATCTACAAAAATGGCGACCCTTAGAGCCTAAACAGCTATAGTCCTATCTCTATAATTCCTGTGTTTTGTAAAGTAATTGAAACCACTATGATAAACGAACTTGTAACTTTTTTTGAGACAAACAACTTATTCTTGAAACTCCAAATTCCAATATGGATTCAGGCGAAACAAATCTACGGTGACCAAACTTGCAACAAGAATGCAGGATGCATTTGAATCATCCAATGCACTGTCTTTGATGCTTTACGACCTTAGTAAAGCAATTGACTGTATCTCACACAAAATCTTAATGGACGAACTCAAATGTTATGGTGTAGGTGGCGATGTCCTGCACACTTTGAGATCTTGATCACTTTGATCTTGGCTATCGAAGGCAAGCTGTTTCCTTGAGCGGTGCAAAATCTCAGGACCATGAAATGTGGCTCATGGAGTCCCCCAATGCTCAATTATTATGGGGCCTGTACTTTTCCTAGTCGCCATCAATGACCTCGAGCTCAATGGTATAGCTCATAGATATTTGCAGAAGACACCACCATCTTCTCGTCCGAGACAAATCATACCTTAGTAACCTACTCGGAACGGCTGACATTGTTTAATGATTGTGGCAAATAAATTTAAACTTAATAAAGACAAGAAGGACTCAGAGACTTGTTTGTACTCTGGGCCAACACATACAAGATGTAACCTATGTAAATCTCCTTGGCTTTTCTTTCGATCAAAGGCTAACTTGGAATAAACATATTGAAACAGTTTGTAAAAGACTGGCCAGAGTGGTCAATTCTTTTCCATAGCCATGGAAAAAAATCTATGGTTTTTTTTAAGCTATGGTCTCCTACTCTGGGACCATGCACTAACGTGTGTCATGGTTCTTCCGCCTGGACGGGTTTTCGCTATATTTTCACCAAGTGAGCTGGCGTGTGTGTAATTTACTTTTTTTTTAGTTAATTTGATGGTAAGGATGTTAAGGCAGTTGAAGTGTGGTTTGCAATGTTCATACGGGTCCAACCTCAAGATTGTTCTTACGGTCTTTTTCTGTAGAATTAGTACCTATTCTTTTGAGGTTTTTGGCAGATGTAGAACCCCATGCTGCAATGCCATATCTCAAGTGTGAAGTGAAGATGGAGTGATAGGCTATCATTGTAGTGTCCAGATCGGTGGTGTTGCAGATTCTACAGAGTACAAAGAGTGTGGTAGACAGTTTTTTACTAAGGTAATCTATATGGATCTGCCAGCTTAGGTTTTCATTAATGTAGATTCCTAGGAATTTTGTTGAGTTGACCGTGAGAATGCTCAGTCCGTACCAATCTTCTGTTCTTTTATTGTTATTATTTATTCAGAAGTTGATATATACTGTTTTGTTCTTATTGGTTATGAGGTTAATATTTTCACAGGCTGCTGTTGTTTGATCCATTGTTGATTTTACTAGATTAATATTTTCCGCTTGACTATTTGTTGGAACAACAATAGTGGTGTCGTCGGCAATAAGTATGCATTTTAGGTCACTGTCAAAACTGGAGGGGAGGCTGTTTATGTATATGATGAAGAGGAGGGGGCCCAATATAGATCCTTGGGGAATTCCTCTTGATGTTGTTCTAAGAGATGATTTGGTGGTGTAAATGGTTTTTTGGCGTTCAGATAACTGTCGATCCATTCCAGGGCTTTGCTTTGGATATTTATGTTGATTTATTTTGTTCTGAGGATATCCAAGTCAAGAGTGTCGAATGCTTTCTGTAGATCAAGGAAGATTCCAGAGGCATTTTTTCTTTCCTCCCAGATATCGGTGATATGAATGACTAATTTTGAGAGTGCAGTAGTGGTGCTAAGGGTCTTCCTGAAGCCATGTTGGCATACGGAGAGGAGGTTGTTGGAGTCCAGGTGCGTGATGATATGGGTTGTATATTGCTCTCTCCAGGAGTTTGGAGGTAACCGGCAGATTAGAAATGAGTCTATAGTTGTTTGGGTCTTTAGCTTCACCTTTCTTATATATCGGATGAATTTTAGCAATTTTAAGTTTTTTTGGGAGATTTTGGCCTGTAATGTTGACTCATTTATTATATATCTGATTGGTTTCTTTAATTCTTCCTGGCAAAACTTCAACATTTTTCCTGTTATTGTGTCAAAGCCTGATGAGTTATTTGCCTTTAGGCTCTTGAAGAGATTGCCCAATTATTTTTTATTATGGGCTGAAATGAATGCAATGTTGGTATTTCGTTGGTGTGGTTAGGTATTTGTGTTAGATCTGCTGTTCTATCCAGGTTTGGAGTGGAGAGGGCAAACTGTATGTTTAAAATATTACTGATGTGGAAATCAGTCATCACGGAAATGGTCTATATCAGTCACGATCGGAAATGGTTTTGTTATGAATTACTGTTCTTAGTAATCAGCTGATGTATTTATTTACTCTTTGTTTGTAACAGAGATTTGTTCACCTTTCCAGCTATGTAAGAATTTAAGTTTATTAAAACCTCATTTTCTAAAAAGGTTCAGTTATTCACAACAAATTTAATAAACATAAATTTACTAAGATAAATCAAAATCAAAATGGAAAGGCTTTTAAAACCAGACAGGTTTGATATAAATCCTGAAAATCCTTCTGCAGGTAGAGCATTCAAACACTGGTTCAGGACACTTGAAAATTTCATATCTAACTCAGAAGTTACTGAAGAGAGGAAACTTACTGTGTTGATTAGTTTTCTTTCTTACAATGTTTACGAGTACATTTCCACGTTTAAGTCAGCAGTTGAAATTTTGCAAACTATTTATAATCCTAAAAATAATTAAATTTATGCTTGACATATGCTAGCAAACTGCAAGCAGAAGAAAGAAAAAACATAGACAAGTATATACAAGAGCTTAAACTTCTAAGTAAGGATTGCAATTGTTTCGGATGAAGTGCTTTAAGGTCTCGACCTGCCCCTGTTAGATAAGATAAGATAAGGATTGCAATATTCACGCCATATAGATGGAATACTTATCAAGATGAAGCCGTTAGAGATGCCTTTATAAGTGGAATTATGAACCCCCATATTCGACAAAGACTACTAGAAAATCATCCTTAACATTAAAAGAAGCTGAGGACATTTCACGTTCACTTGAATCTACACAGAAGAGCTGTGCATATGGATCTTCAAACCAAATTTAAGTAACATATTGCAACATTTCCGTCAACACTGCCAGATCAACTGGATGAAAATATAGATCCTGAGAAGAGTCTCCTACTTCAGCTGCTGTAGCGAAAAACTTTAAACAGAAGTGTTTTTACTGCGGTGGCCGGCGTCATTTTACTTGAAACGACTGTCCTGCCAAAGATGCTACTTGCTCTGGTTGTAAGAAAAGGGGACATTTTGTGAAAATATGCAGGTTGATGGAAGCTCAAGGTAAGACCTTTAATGCCTCTTCTTTGGTAGAAGGCCTATCCACGCTTTCATGTGCAGCTGCCTTCAATGGACTGTCAAAAGCAGTTGTGCGGGGTTATTCGAATAAAATAACTGTTGAAGTTTTGGTTGATACTGGGAGTACGGATAGTTTTATAAACCGAGCTGTTGTAATTGAAAATGTTTTTTATGCAATTCCAGAAGGGAAACAGGTATCTATGGCTTCCACTGTTGAAATTAAATAAAATAGCTACTGTTGATACAGGAAAGAATAATTGTATTTAGACATTTTGCTATGTTCACATCTACATACAAACTCATATTATTTGTTTAGGCTATATGACAAAGCTGCATTAATAATAATATCACAGCTGTGAAAAAACATAGAGAAAAATTATTGAAATGACAGATAATCACATATCTTAACATCCACAACCCTAAAGTCACCTATCAAAGGTTATGTTTCTGTGAACTTAAGCACGGGTCACATTAAGCTGGCATCAGCGACAAATTGAAAGTAGCCGCTGCTGTCAGTGTAATGTGACCACAAAATTCGCAGCTGACACAGCCTGTTTGGTGATGGTGGTGCCAGCTACTGATCACTAGCGGCTGGCGAGCAGCCTAGTGTGACCCGTGCTTTAGAGTTCTCTGACTATAAGTTAAGTATGAGAGAATACAACAGTTTTTATTGTTGGTTGTCAAAATTATAGTTACAGCTTATTCATCCACTAACATAGTATGTAATTTTTGGAAGTTTATGTTTTGAAGATAATCTGTTAGTGTTAAAATGACACAACCTAACCGGCTCTTCTATTCTTAGTAAGGAGGAGGTAATTATTAGGACAGGAGGTCCCCTCTGGAATTTCTCAATTATACGTAGGCCCAATTGTTTACATAGGCCTACTTCATTCAGTCCTGGCAATTCCTTGTTTCTAACACGTTTAACTATAAAAGACTATATGTATACATTAAAGGTATACATTTTGGGTTGTATTCACCCATTACCAGGTCTACAGAATCATGAAACATCATCTTTGCAAATAGATCACCAAAGATTAACAGATAGACTTCATGATAGGTTAACTTAACTTATTGATCCACCCCAAATGTATACATAGTTAAATGTACAGTATTGGCAACAAGGAATTGCCTTTAGGAATAAGGCCGTTAACTTGATAACTTAGTTTTGATATTGTGTTCGATAACTGAAGCCAGGGACAGCAATAAAAGGCTTGAATAAAACAATCAATAATTTTGTAGGCCTAAGTTTTTTAATCTACAATTTTGGACCATTCAAAAGCAGAATCTTACCAGCAATCTTTTGATTGGTGGGTAAGTTAGTTAAACATTTTACCCATGGCGCCGACCCAATCATTGTCCTATCCTACCCTCAGGTTAGTTTAGTCTTCTTTAACCTAACCTGTGACAGAGTGCCATGTATGCCTAACTAACTAAAAGCCTCGTTCACACGGGGAGAGTTTACAAGCTACTCGTAAACGTAAGAAGCCGGCGAGTTGGCGAGTGCGCTTGTATTCGTTCACATGGAGCTTGTCCACTCGCCAACTCGCCAACATGTAGAGAGACGTCGGCGAGTGCGCTTGTAGTTGTTCACACGATGCTTTTTCCACTCGCTCAGTAGCTGGCTTGAACCAAATCCTCCGACATCTTTGAGTAACATGTGTACAAGCACAAGCAACTGTGTTCACACTGGGCTACTTTACACGCCTATTTTACTTGCTCAAAAGCTGGCGAGTTGGCGTACAAAGTAGCGGCAGCGCCAACTTTTTCCAGAGCGTTTTTACAAGCAGCTTTTGAGCGAGTACGTCGTTCACACTGAGCTTTTTTACTAGCTGCGTGTAAAAAAGCCTGCGTGTAGCTTGCAAACTCGCCCCGTGTGAACGAGGCTAAACTGTGCTGCCAAATCAGTCGTTCAACAATAGGCTACCTAGGCCAATTTATAACTTAAGCTAAGTTAACTGTAGGTATTAAAGCAAAATCTAGTCACATTGAGATTTTTCTAGAGAACTAAAGTTAAGTTTTAAAAGTTAACTTATAGTAGGCTAATATTAAGCACAGCGCCAAGGCAAGGATGCTAAATCTGGCTTGGTTGACTACTTACTTTTGGAAAACACTCCATAGAAATTGTTGATCTTGTTGGGCCATAACTACAGTATCGAGAAATTTGAATCAAAGTAAGTTTAACTATTCAAATGAAAACTTTAAATATTTAATCTAGTTAATAACGATGTTTACTGTGGTTAGATCAATGAAAAGCTTCACAAAGCAAGCAAAATTTAGTACCGTATTTTAAGGTTAGCTTGATTCTCCCGTATTTTGATCTTGTTTGTTTGTATTTAAATTTAATTAAACAAAAACAAATTAAAATTTAGAAACACTTTTGGTAATTATTTTTATTTCAACATAACCAGGCTACCGTATTCCTATTTCCTACTATGTAGCACCGATATTTACTTTTAATAACGACTGCCCCAGAATTATAAAATTTCAATTAAATTGAAATTGTTGTTTGAATATTTCTCATTCTATTTAAAATACGAATATTAAAATAATATTTGGAAAATTTTATTTTTTATCTAGCCGTGTCCCGTGACACACGTAGCGACTTTGCTCACTACTACTACGATACGATACCTTCCCGACAGACGACCACGCACGGCCGCCTTAAAAGGTGGCCGTGGCAGTCCGAGTCCGGCAGTGGCTACTCCGTGAGGTCCCAGATTATTGACATCCCTAAAGATCGACACTGAAATAGTCCTATATTGTCGACAACTCATAATACCTACAGTGCCGGTGATATTGGATTGTCTGTTTGTATTTTGAGTTGTCGACAATATGGGACTATTTCAGTGTCGATCTTTTGGGATGTCAATAATCTAGGACCCCACGCAAATCCCAAACCCACCCACACACTTTTGTAAACTCACTATTCGACTCCGTTCCGACTCGACTATTCGAATAATTTTGAGTAATCTTATCTGTGTGTTTAGGCCTTCGAATTTGACGAAACGTAATCGTCGAAATCCCAATCCCAATCCCTACATTTCCCCCTGTCATTGTGGGACACGTGTCCATATGAAATTCAGCTGTTAAACTAAACTTCTAAAAAGTTAAAAGAAAAAGTACAGTCTTCGGAACTTCGGATTTTCGGAATCGTCGCCGATGGATGACGGACGATATTATTTAAGGTTCTAAAACCTGCTGGGTGTTGTGTGAAATTTGACGTGTTTAGGAAAATATAGGCCTAGGCCTACGTTTATATTGTAAGCCTACAATATCTGAACATAATGAGTGAACTTAGTGACTGGTTTAACTCCGTGCCAATATTTACTAGATGGTGGTTATCTCTTACAGCTGGACTCTCATTACTGGGGAGATTTAAACTTCTAAATGCTTACCATCTCATATTGGCCTATGAACCATTGATCCACAGATTCCAGGTGAGTTTCCAGCCTAGATCATAATCTTTATAGGTACTTCAGTATTAAACGGAGGCCACATTTTGTCAGCGCGCTGCGGCGGTTATGTTAGGTTGGGTTATCATAATAGAAAGTATCGCTCGATTCATAACGAAGCGAGGAAAGTCCTACACACATAATATTTACGATAACCCAACCTAACATAACCGCCGCAGCGCGCTGACAAAATGTGGCCTCCGTTTAATACTGAAGTACCTCTTTGTATTATTTTGTAAATTAGCCTAGGCTAATCAAACTACTTCAAGTAGAGTCTAGAGGTTTGATTCTGGGCAAATATCACCCTTATTTTGTTTCTTCATGTCTACGCCACGCCATTTTTGCTGGAAGAGTTAGGCCCCTTCTGTAGAAAGTAGGCCTACTTGAAAGCTTTATGGGAAAGCGGTCAAAATCCATGTTTGTTGTGGATGTATTGGTGTGGGGCAATTGAACTAACTTAAGTTAGTACCTCCCGCATCATAGTCCGAGATGCCAACCACTAGGCTAGTAACACTTTTCTGGTAAATTAGCCAGCCTACTTAACTTAAGAGAACAACTGGAAAAAGTTAAAGGCAATTTGATTGATGGGAATTGTGTTGGATGTTGGCCTCATAGGGATTTGAAGGGTAGCCTATCTCTCATTCTTTTTATTCTTTAGTTGTACGTCCTGTAGTTACTTGTATGTAAGACCGGTAGGCATTCTCTGTGTTTGTGAGCATTGGTTTAGTGAGTCTAACAGAGATTTAATGGTGATCGAGGGCTACAATTGTGCATCTAAGTATGTTTTGCTGAACTAATATTTAAGACCAGAGGTGGCGTCGTTATAAGTTATGCACAATGGGCTGTCTGATTTAACAAGACATAAGACATAAGACATAAGATCGATTTATTTCCTGTAAAACTTACAATATACAAGTCATTGGAAAACGTCAAATTCTATATTATAAAATACATTATAAAATATACATAGATCTATGAATAAAAAGAAATTCCTTCAACATCATATATATATATATGATCAAGATATTGATGTGAGCAATTACTGTATCGAGAGTGACTTTGAAGTTGTAGGCCTATGTGTGAAAGTTAGTATGCAGCAACCTACCGTAAGTTACTGTGGAATTAATCTTAGAATCATAAGGCTATTAACTTATATAGGGTCCCTAATGTTAACCACAATGTTTTCCTGGATGGCTTTGATAGGCTAAATGATAGCCTATATTAATCACAAACTACCTAATTATAGTTTACGCGATTTTAATGTTGACATTCTCACTCAAAGAAAAGCCGGTAATTATTCCGTATAGGTGCCTCCAAACGAATTTTTTTAAATTTTGATAGGCCTACTTCTTAGTAATTTACAGTGGCAAACGTGTAGATCTAGAAAACAAATTAAGGCATATTGTTTTCAGATATGGAGACCTTTTACAGCTCTATTCTTCTATCCAATATCTTCAGCAACTGGATTCCACTTCTTGATAAATTGTTACTTTCTATACAATTATTCAATGAGACTTGAAACTGGTAAGTTAAACACCTACTACTGGTAATACGCTTAGCATTTCTGACATGGCTTGGTTAAAAAATGTTTAACAAGTAAAGTTTGAAAAATCTTTACTTACCGCCAAAACCATTATAAGTTATTTGTTTAGACTATTAATTTTTATTTAAATGTTTTTATTTTATTTTAATGTTTATGCTCTCCTGACTGTAAATAAATATTGTTCTGAGCTAAAATCATCACATAAGCCAATCAACTCACTTGTTAAGGGGAGCTCATTTAGATCTGGCCTCATAATAACTTCTTTCTCAGTAACTACTTTTTACTGAGTTGCTCGGCCCGGTAACTACGCTTCACTACAATTTGCCCGCAAAACATTTGTTCACTGCTGTCTAGTGAGTCCACCAACCACAGAATTAAATTATTTATATTTTTTATTCTGTAATTGCTGATGAGTCAGTATTGAGGTTAGTTCAGACTTCAGAGCAGGCCTACTCACTCGACACTCAATGGTTCACTTAAACAGTTGACTCTATGTTCTGTGTTGCATTTTCTTGCTGTGCGTGAATCTACTCTCATACGATTCAGTTAAAAAAAATTTTTACAACTAAACATATGCAGTTCTACTGGAACGATATTATTAATCAATGGGTTGTTAGAAAGGTCACTCCCCAAACATGTTTTCCATGACAAATACATAGAAAACGCCTTTTTTTTTTTTTTTTTTTTTTTTTTTGAGGCAACCTTTGGCTGCCTTTATTTAGTATTTCCAAGAAATGCATTAAAGTAATTTGTAGCAAATTGTTTTCTCTTTCAGAACCTTCCACTTCGGTTGATTTCCTCACCATTTAAAAGTTGTTTGCAAAAAAGCTAAGCAACCTCTGAATTTAAGTGGTGATTTCGTTTTAATTCTAATAATCAAATTCAGTGATTTTAGCTCTAAATTCAGCATTAAACTCTCGACTTGCCATTAAACTCAAAAAATATTTAACACGTAAGCTAAGGTATACGGAATACCCTACACTACACCATAAAGAAGTAATAAAAATTGTTTCTCTATGCCCCTGTCAGAAGCCTGCCACCTTTAACTCCTGGCCGCGGCCTGGTAATTGGCAACGTCGCAAGTGGGGTTGTTTAGTGTTAGATAGACGTCTCATAAGATAACATGGCAGGAAGGTGACATCAGCTCATTAATTCACACTTTATTGGTTTAAATTTAAATTTACTAACATAAATTTATCAAAATACTGAAAATGAAACATGCAGAATTAAAAACCAAAACAATATGAATTAAATATCTATATCTGTACATTTTAAGCGGAGTCAATATTGTCAAAGTCCAGTAACCAATCTTTCGTAAATACAAAAATACCATTAGCTGCTTCCAAACAAAACAGCTGTTACAACCCTACTTGCGACGTTGCCACTTCGAAGGCCGCGGCCTGGAGTTAAAGGCGGCTGTGGTCAGAAGTAGGGATGCGTGTGGACAGTCAAGTATTGGGCGATTTGAACTAATCAACAACTAGGCCCAGTAACTGGGCCGAACAACTCGACTGCCATACTCAACCCATGTAAACCAGGCTTAAGAATGGTTTCTAATACACAAAGCTCAATTTAACAATATAAACTTTTTCTATTTACCCCTATGTTTGCTCCGTTCAATTGACTGTTATACAATCGAAAGGTGCCAACGCCAACATAGTAACTTAGAATCTATGCATTAAAAGTAATGTACTTTTAAATGTCATTGTAATTCTTTGAATTGCTAACAAAAGACAATAGCGTCTGTCAAATTCATTAATTTCTTTGTGTTTCTATGCTTATGGCAATTTTTATCGTTATAAAAGGGAAAGGCTATGTTACTATCTAGCATCAGCATTTTGTTAGACAGCATCATTAGTTTATAGCCCAATGACAAATGGCATCTCTGTCAAGAAACTGGGTCTTGTGTGAAATGGAACCACCAACCTTCAGATTTGAAGGTGAACCATTTGACTACCCAGGCTTAAATTAATAGTATTTCTGTGTACAGTATCAGAGTGGTTTTAGTGCTTCGCCTAACAACCAGAAGGTCGCCATTTTATCCTAAGAAATGCCAGTATAGTTTAGCAAGTTTTTTAAATGAACTTGCCTGTTCTAGATCGTTTGGCTTTTTATAAAATGGTCATGGCTAAAGAAACAACTGAGTGTTGGTAAGAAAGCTACACAGATCATCTCAGTCCATTGTACACACACCCTACATTACATTCAGATTCAGCTTAAATCAAGTAAAATATGTTCTGCTGTCTTACTAGAGTGATCAAGTGATACATTTTGTAGCCAACATAGACTTATCGTTAAACCATTGTTTAAAAAAAAAACTCATCGTTAAACCATTGTTAAAAAAAAACTCATCATTATCTTTGGTTTCATAGGTCAGTATGCTGGGAGATCCGCTGACTACCTGTTCATGCTGCTCTTCAACTGGCTGGCTTGCGTCATCATCGGCCTTGTCGCTGAGATTCCAGTATGATCCTTTTATTTTGTATTAGGCCTACTAATTATTTTTTAAATTGTACAAAAAAACTGTCTGCAAAATGTATGATTATTGATAAGGAAAATGAGAGACAAATTAACTGTCTTACTCTTTAAAAAAATATACAGCATGTGGAACTGTAAATTATTTGGTTTGCATAAATAGTTGTCAAGTGACAAAAATTTGTTTCACTAAAAAGAGTCCAAGGGTATTGCTAACACTCATGAGTGTTTTATCATCACATCATGAGTGATTATTAGCTGATGTAAAACATAACTGTATGTGATCTTCAAGCTATTATTCCACCCTCAAGCAAAGACTACACACAAGAAAAATATACAATTATGATTTTACCGAATTTCCCTACTAGAAACTAGTTTATTACCGTAGGTGGCTTAGTGAGACATACACACGGGACCAATTTACTTTTTCATTTTGATGTCCCTAGAGGCCAAGTTTATCTTACCCTATACCTTCAAGCCAACTTTCGTCATACTCGGACACAAATTATTTAAGTCATCATATATCTTTTGTTGGTTTTAAGAATGAGGTTATGGTAAATATGACTTGAAAACAGTTTCCAAATTACAAAAAATACCCCCACAGCAGCAAACTTGCAGACTAAGCGAATTTCCATTTGCCTGATTGGATTTACACTCAAATATCTCATTAAAAATATTCTCCGTAACTATTAGGTGCATGAGAACGCTTCAATATACTAAATTGTTTGTTTTTTTGAGCCCTACAAAATGGGCTCAAAATAAATTGCAAAATTTTATTTTTTTAGGGTCAACAATTGGAAAACCCTGCTTTGAACATGTTTGACCGCTCGGATACACAAATTTTGATGTTCGATCTTAATATTCTTCATCCCTATAGATCAATTTGAATTAATCCGTTTAAATGTTTTGATTATCCATTTGGGTGTATGGGGTAATACTTGGTTTTCTTACTTTTGGCCTTCAAAACACAAATTTCACCATTTCTTAAACCATTTTTAGAGAGATAAAAAAACAATTACTGTAATTTGTTTAAAATGTTTTTTTATTAAATTTGTATAATACCTGATTAGGCCTAAGTGTAATTTATTGAAGTATTCACTATTTGACTGTTTAATGTTTGTTGAAATATTATACCAGATGTTTGGTTGCTATGTAAATATCATGTTTACATCCAATATAGAGAAACCCCACTAAAATTCAGTTTCGATCTATTATAGCTTCCGTGTATTAAAACTTAATGCAATATTTCTCCATCAGTTTTTCCTTTCATTATATGTGTTGCAATATTTAGCTTATTGTTCTGCAACTAGTTTAGACTTTTCAAGGAAGTAAGGTTTGAGGTGGAAGATATAACAATTTTTGATTAGAAGCTCAGACGTCAGGGAAAATGATGAGCTTCCGATGTCATGTTCTTATCTTATTTTCACAATCTTTGCATTTTAAAAGTGCCAAGTCTAATTTAAATGTTATATTTTTACAGTTGCTGATGGATTCTATGGTGCTAAGTGTACTCTATGTGTGGTGTCAACTAAACAAAGATGTCATTGTAAACTTTTGGTTTGGAACCAGCTTTAAAGCTATGTACCTACCATTCGTTCTATTTGCATTCAACCTGATCATATCTGGAGGGTGAGTAGGCCTGTACTATAATTTCCTTTAAAGATTTAACAGAATTTTCTCAAATCCTGTACAGCATCCGAAGTGGATAGTGCTCGTCCTCAAATCTGAAGGTCGCTGGTTCAATTCCAAGCGAGATCGTTACCGGACCCAGATGCCATTTGTTATTGGGCTATCAATTAATGATGCTACCGTATGTAATAATAAAAGGATGGCGTTAGATTGTGGCATAATGGTGCCACATTTTGGTGACCTGGTCATGTGAATTAAATTCCAGACCAAATCGTTCTTGTCGGAAACGTTAACTGAACACATTTATTGATGCAGAGGAGACAATTTACCGCAAATCACAGGCCCTAATAGCCAGCTTTGATGATTGTTTCATTAATTAATGCATTTATATCACAGAAATATGTACATTGTTCAACTTATGAAATAATTACTGTATGAGTTGACTGGACACAAAGTGAACTAATATTTTATTTAATGATGAATTACTAATAATGGAAAGAATGTTATAGTGAATTGATACCATGATCTGAAATTACATATTATCAATAATTAGTGCTACGACACAATACCTTAAGGGGGCGTCCCCCCATTTCCCAAGAACTTAGCCTTCCATGGTGTTTGCAGTCAGGAGCACGACACACGACAGACGTTTTTCACTCGTCTTACCCGCTTGCCTCCTTGCGCATGCGCGAGCAGCGGTAGGGGTTGAGATTGGCGGGACATTCAGTGTTGTGGAGATTGACTCCACAAGATCTCCCCCCCTCCCCCGAGCAGCAAAAACGGAAGAAAGGGTGACCTCCATGGTTGGGGTGTCACGTTGGTCCATTAAAAAAAAATATATATGCTGTTGAACACAAGCAAATTAATATAACATATAACAACAGTAAATATACAATAAATAGTAACAAATAACAAATAAATATATTACACAAACATCTGAAACATGAAATATAATATACGAATTCCGGTAACTGGTGTAATGTTGTGTGAGTGTATGTGTGAAAGTGTAAGAGCTCTTGCCTTCCTCCCTCCACAAGTCACAGTTTGCAGGTTCGAGCTGTTGAAATTAAAAAAAATTAAAATAAAGGTTATGGCTCGACCGCAAATTTCAAAAAATATAAAAAATTAGCTAACCTGTGACTGTGTCAGGGGGTTGGCGTGTGGGTGTAAGTGTAAGTGTGAGGCTGTCGGGGCGAGCGACACACTGGCGACCGCTACTGTAGATGACACCTCAGAGAAGTGACACCCTAGACTCAGTGCGCTTCGCCAGTGTGGATGCCGGCGACAGGTGTTAAGTGTGGTGTGAGGGTGGTGGTCTTACAAACTAACTAACCTAATATCACTGGTGCCTGTGTGCGGTTTCATTTAGATACGTGTGCAATGCGGTTTTTGTTTTGGTCGTGTGTTTCAATTTTTTGGATGAAAAAAGGATTTCAATTGAGAGACATGAGCTCTCCTAACTGTTTTCCCTGACTTTGGGTCTACCAAAATTACAGTTACTGGTGAAGTGAAGGCTTGAATTATTAGGGGTTCGGACCAAACTGGTAAAAGTTTAGCATTCACTTTGTTCACTGCGCTACTTTGATGATTTAATCGATACATCACCCAATCACCTACTTTATATTCAACTGGTTGGCGTCCTTTGTTGTATTGATTTGTTCTGGTTTCTCTGGCTTTTCTGAGGTTGCTGTGTGCCTGTGCCCATGTGTGTCTGATATCTATTGGTTGGTCCGGAATGAGACGGTCTAAATTCCAATTTAGTTCAAGGGGGTGATTGATTTGATAGCCTAGGAACAATTCTGCTGGTGAGAAACCGGTGCTGTTGTGTTTGGCTGAGTTTAGAGCAATTTGGAAAAAGTGAAGGTTTGTGTCCCATTGTGCTTGATTTTGAGAGTGATAGATTCTGATGGCTATTTTTATGTTTTTGTTTACACGTTCGGCATGACTGGGATTTGGATAGTAAGGTGTTGTTGTGATGTGTTTAATTCCGAATTCTAGGCACATGTCAGAAAAATCTTTTGACTGAAAGGGGGATGCGTTGTCTGATACTAAAAATTTGGGGAAGGCAAAATAGGCAAAAACTCCTGTTTTTAATAGTGATATGGTGGTTTTGGCTGTTGAATTGCGGGCTGGTAAAAATATTGCAAATTTAGAGAATGCGTCAACAACTGTGAGAATGTATTTGTTTCCTTTTACTGATCTGGGTAACGGGCCAATGTAATCGATGAAAATTTTCTCAAATGGTCTGGTAGGGATTTCTGACGACAACAAACCTACTTTGGTGTTTGGTGCCTGTTTGGCGCGTTGGCAATCTGTGCATGATCGTACCATGTCTGATATGGTTTGTTTTAATGTGGGAGACCAAAAGTGTGGTTCAATCCTGGACCATGTTTTGTTAATTCCTAAGTGTGCTGTACTAGGTGCTAAGTGGTAGTATTTGAATAATAGTGGGATTAAACGGTCTGGAATGACAATGCGGTGTTTGGTTTGATTCGGGGACTTGTGTGTGAGAATGTTGTCTTTAATGAAGTAATTTGGGGGTGGTTTGTTTGATCTGAGAGATTTTATAATTTTTTGAATTGCGGGATCTTCTTTTTGGTAAGTGGGGATGTCTGTGAACGCGTCAGGGAGTTTGAAAAGTAGGTTGACTTGTTGTGTTTGTGAGGGTGGTGTATTTGAGTTGTCAAGCTGTACTTCTTCAAACATTCGCGATAAGCAGTCGGCGACGACGTTATCGCGGCCTTTTACATGTCGTACGGTGAACTGGAAAGAGTTAATTAGTGTTACCCATCTAGCTATTTTTCCAACTTGCCTAGGGTGATTGAGAAGCCATGTTAATGCGTTGCTGTCTGTGTATAGATCAAAATGCCTATGTTCCAAATATGTACGAAATTTGTCGAAAAAGTGTGTAATTGCCAAGGCTTCTAGTTCGAAAGCGCTGTAGTTTTTCTCGTGTTCATTGGTCGCTCGGGAACCGTACGCTACAGGTAACAATGCGTCGTCATATTGTTGGGAGATGATTGCAGATATGCTGTTGCGACTGGCGTCTGTATGTAAAACGAAGGGCAGCTCGAAGTTTGGCATTTTAAGGATTGGGTCTCGAGTGAGTGCGGCTTTAAGTTGGTCAAATGCTTTTTGCTGATTTGGTCCCCAAATAAATTTCTGGCCTTTTTTCTTTAAAAGATTTAACGGTGCTGATATGCTGGCGTAATTGGGAATAAACTTGGAGTAAAATGCTGTCATACCTAAGAATCTAGACACTTGTTTGAGATTTTTTGGAACTGGGAAGGTGTCGATTGGTTTTGTTCTTTCTCTACTGACTGATAACGTGTTATCCTTTATCACATGTCCAAGAAACTCAATTTGATTGGACGCTAAGGTCATTTTGGAAGGATTGACGGTTAAACCTGCTTTGTTTAATCGTTGTAGTACTTCCTGTATGTGAATTAAGTGTTCTTCGAAGGTGTTTGAATATATTACTAGATCGTCGAAAAAATTGTAAATGAATTTAAATTTGATGTCTCCAAAAACCTTATTCATCAGATCTGTAAGAACCATGGAACCATTTGCCAGTCCGAAGGGTACGTAGTTAAATTCGTATTGTGCCCATGGCACAACAAAACTTGTGTATTTTTTGGAATCTGGATGCAAAGGTATTTGATTGTATGCTTGGTTCAAATCTAGCAATGTGTAATATTTAGCTGTGCCAAGGTGTTGGAATGCTGACTCTAGGGTTGGTACTGGTGTGGCTTCAAGTGTCAAGCCTTGATTGAGCGCCTTATAATTAATTACCATGCGGGTCTTACCACCTTTTTTTGGTACTGTGAACGCTGGACTACTAAATTCTGAGGTTGACTCGCGTATGACACCATCTTTGAGCAGTTCCTGTATGTGCTGTCGCAAAATTTCTGTTTTGGGGGGTGAAAATTGGTATGGTCTGCAACGTACTACGTGGTCTGGTTTAATGCTGATACGATATTGAACTAGATTGGTTCTGCCTAATGTTTTGGTAACTGTGTCTGGGAACTTGGACAACAACTTTTCTAACCTACATTGTTGTTCAGAGTTCAAGTTGGGACCGAATTTAGGGGCTGATGGCTCCTGCTTGTCGTCACTTTGTTGCGGTTGACCTAATGACAGAACTAACGGCGTGGTGTATGGAAATGTTATGGAATTTTTTGCTATGTTTATTACTGCTTTTGTTGAATTTAAAAAATCTAGGCCTAATATGATTTCTACGGGAAGGTGACTAGTGATATAAAATTTTTTGGTCCATGCGAGATAATTAACTTTAAAGTGTAGGTGTACGTAATGTGTTAATTTTAGTGGAATGGAGGAAGCTGTTGTAACGGTGGCATTGACTTCGTGTATCTGTCCAACTATAACACCCTTGATTGATCTGACCCTATTTAATAATGCTTTCGATATAATCGAGCATGAGGCTCCTGTGTCGATGAGTGCTGGTATTGAGTGATTGGCTATTTTAATGTTTAAAAGTGCGGAATCATTTAGTGGTGCTGTTATAGATTTAATTTTTGGTGATGATAATTTTTCCTGAGGTTTGTATGCGAAGGTTGGTTTATTGTAACAATTGTTTGTTTTAGCGGTTGTGTGGTTGTGGTAGGGAGAGGGGTAACCGCCTATTGTCCTCCCCCATTGGGGTTTAAATGTGGTTTTGGGTAGGTGTTGAACGGGGGAATGTATGGTGCTCTAGTGTGTGAAGCGTGAGACTGCCTATTGCTTGGTGTGGTATTTATGAGGTAGGTAGTGTGGTTTGGGCGTTGAACTGGGAAGGACTGTCGTGGGGGAAAGTTATTGTTTTGAAAAGATTGATGGTGAGGGGTTCGGGGTTGGAAACTGGGTTGGTTTGGATAATTTCGGGGTTGGAATGCAGGTTGATTTGAGTAATTTCGGGGTTGGAATCTGGGACGGGAATTGGAATGATGATTGAGCTGATGGCTATGAGACGTTCGCTTTTGATGGCTGAATTGATTGCCGTTGGAGGGTGTGTTGGTTTCAGGATGTGGGATGATTGATTGATGAGTGACGCTTTGGGCAAAAGGGGCAATTTCGAGTAACTCCTGTATGCTGGTTATGGGCTTGAGGCCGGCAAAGGTGATCCTGGTTTGGGGGTTTATTCCCCGGAATATGTTTTGGAATATCTCTTGTGGTTGAGTGGATGGGGATAAAATCAAATACGATATTTGGATGTCGCGGACATAGTCAGCCAGGTGCTCATCTGAGGATTGCTGTCTGTAGAGCAGTTGGCTTTGAAGCTGCCTCAGGACCTCGGGAGTGAAAAAATTTTGATTGATGTTCTGTAAAATTGATGACCAATCTGTAATGTGTGAGATGGAGGTCATCCAAAATTGTCTGAACCTATCCGTCGTGTATGGGAGAACATTCATCAAAACAGCTTTGTCTGGTGCGATTTGCATTTCAATGATTTTGTGAAGCTGTTTACAAAAAATCACGACCTGGTTAGGGTCGTGACCAGATGTTCTGGGTATCTCTTTCAACAATTCTCTCACAAGAGGTGGGCATGAGGTTGATTCCACTGGTGAAGAGGGTTTGGCAATCATCTGAATTTGGTTTGAGAAGGCAGCTGTGGTCTGAGCAATGGCATTGAGGGTCATCGACTGTAATGAAGTTATCAGGGTTTGCAAATTGGTGTCATTTAGGTTGGTCGGGGTACACAGGGGTTGTTGGTTGGGCAGCGTTAGGTTCGGGTCGGGTTGAGCAGGTTGCGGGGTTTGGTTTTCAGAGTGGGGTTCCCCGGCAACGCTTTGGCCGGTGCGCGCAGCTTGCTGCTCGCTGTCGCGCGCATCGCCGTTACTATCGGTATTGCTAGCGGTTAAACTGTTGGTAGCGTTGGAGTCTATTATGAATTGGCGGAGAATTATTCTATTTTCTGCCAGTGTGTTTGCTGGATTAAGATTCCAAGTTTTACACTGTGCAATTGCTTCTGCAGCATTTAGATCCTTTACCCAAGAGTGGGTTGAGGGAATATCATTTAATTCGTATATAGGCATATTAATCATTTGAATGAGGGTGGGGGTAGCTTCCCTGTGAGGTCAGTGTGTGTGTAGATTTCAGTGTTCACTATTATTAACATTTATACATTTTTGAACTGCATACATATATGCACATATAGATATATACATACATACATATACACAAGTAGATTGTTTATGAAAGGGTTTTGACTATTGTACTAAAAATAATGTAAGCTATCATACTGATTTGAGCTGGGCTGAGGAGTTATTTTGACAAACTCGACGTGTAATGTGACGGTAATACCTAACTTGTGTATGGTTGTGTGCTAATGAACACACTTCACTTTCCATTGCCATTTGATGCAATTGGAATATTTGAATGAGGTTTGACTTCACCTGGGATGTGGTGAGATTTTATTAATTTTCTGCTTATTTACTTGATCATTTGGTGGGGTAAGGAAATGGTTTGGTTACACCCAGACGCCCTAGTAAATGCGGAACAACAATATACAAGACAGAGGAATATACGCCCTGGGTTCTCTGACCTTTTTGCCACATCTACCAAGACAACCATGCAACGTCGACACTCGTTTTTTTTTTTTTTTTTTTTTTTTATTGAGTGGAAAACCCAGAGTTGGGTAAACAAATACTAGATAACATCGCATTTAAAAATGAAAGTACAAAAATGGTAAAAATAAAATTAATTATGGTGCACCAGGTATGTCCAACATCACGATACACATGACAACAATTTGATACTCTATAACAAATGCAAGCTTTTTTTTTTTTTTTTTTTTTTTTTTTTTTTTTTAACAGGGTTTAGGGTAAGGGTTGTGGGTAAGTTACCATGCAAGTGTGTGTCGTTACAATCCATTGATGAGTTTACATTTAAATGCCAGGGCGGCCAAATCCATAATCCAGTTGTCTGCACCATTATTAATTGCAAGTTGCAGGTGCTTATTACTTATTAGTCAAGTACGACACACTTATTCGGCCATTTATTCATGTGGATATTCAAGGATTGAGAGGGTAACGTGCACTTCTTTTTTTTTTTTTTTTTTTTGCTAGCACTTGTTTATTGAAACTTGAAACAAAATATCATTGTGTATGATGACGTGTAGACACACCTTCTGATATCCCGGTATATAAAAAAATTCCTAGTGGCAATAGGTTCCAGAGGTTGACCCTTGTTTGATAGAGACAAATTCTAATCTAAGCCTAAAGACAGTCTTAAAGCCTGGGTGTATAACTAAGGTAGGTAGGGTTGTGGGTTGGTATCTATAAAACAAAATTATTTTGGTTCAATGCTAACAAGCATTGAGAAGATTGGAGAAGTTAACGACATTGCAGCGACGTGTGCTTGAACAATATCGTAACTCAGGCAAGCGCGATAGGAAGTCGTGTTTGTGAGATATGTGCTGATTGTGTTTTGTAGGATCCTGGAGTTTGCAAAATTCTCCTATTCAGCCAGCTTTGGTTTCAAAAAAAAGAAAAACACATTTTATTTTATTTTACTACTAACTAACATTTATTTTGTCCCTATTATGTTTGATAACTGTTGTGTTAAAATTTCAAAGGCTCTCTTATTCAAATGTAGTTGGTCCAGTCGACGTGAATACTTGTATTGCTGTTCGAAAAATAACTCATTTGTAGACTCATGAAAACACAATCGTAGAATAAAGATGGTTTCGCTTTGCAAGGTTGCGAGAAATTTATTGAATTCGGCTAATCGCTGCATGTGGGAGGGTGAATAAAGATACTTAGGATATATTGGTAAGGTGAGCGTTATAATGTATTGCGGGTGACAGAGCTTAATGATAAGTCGAACAAGTGATGAATATTGTGCGTGTAAATGTTGACTTGGTGTTTGCTTCGCAATGTCATTCGTTGCTGCGAATAAAACTACAATTGGCCTAACACACATACTAGCTAATTGTTGGCGACGTTGTTTTAAAATTGCCTTCAAGTTGGCCGTCGTAGTTCCAGACACTGTTATGCTATTCGAATTGACCTTCAATTGTTGCATGTGCGAAGGAAGTTTATTTAAATAATCTCTGTACCTACAAAATTGGGAATCCCCTACCAATAATATCTCGGGTAATTGTCGTTGCATAATGAATAATGTACCTAACAATATGATGAACAACTTTAATGAGCGAAGCAAATGTAATGAGCAATGTAATGACAAGTTAATGAACAATGTAATGACAGGTCGGAATAAATAGCACAAATTATAGTAATACAAATTATGATACAAATGTAATACAAATGATATGAATTGTGGTGGTAGGCTAAATAGCTACAATTGTAAATCTGTTAACCTATTATGTTTGTGGAATGTTTGTGAATTCTCAATTTTTAGTCTGATGCGAATGACTGTAGTTAATATTGTACAGTGAATGTTACGGCTGTGTTTGTAAACAGTGACGATAAATAACCCGCTGAGCGCGCAGAATACCAGTTCAAGGTCACATATCGTCTGACTCTACTGTCCGCTGCTTATTCAGTTGCTTTGCTCTGACGCTCGGTCTGCTGGTAAGAGTATTACAAGTTGTAAGGTGTTTTGTTGAGAACTAATGAGAATGTGTTTGCAAAATGGTGGTGTAATAAACACAATATTGAAAAAATCCTAGTGACTAAGCAATGAAATTGAATTAAATATTTACCAATTAAATTCACTACAAATACTAAATTAAACTCGTGAATTAAACATACGGTGACATACTGCTGAAAATACACATAAATAATACTGGGTGAACTGAACCTAGTTAAACATCAATTAAAGCTTAATGATTCGTGTATTCAGATTTTCGGGATTTTTATTATTATTTTTTTTTTTTTTTTACGTTTACGATCAATGTTGAACAATTATAACTCTCTAACTCGTGGACATATTACAAAATGTTGCAAAGAATCTATTGTTGCAAAATAGTACCCATTTAAATCTCCTGTCCACAAATAAACAACACTTGATTACACTTAAAACTACGACCAGAGATATTGCTAGATCTGAAACTTCAAATATTGGTAACACAATAAATATTAAATATGACAATTATACAACAATTAATTAGTTACCAAGTAATAGACATGAACAAGATATGAAGTTTCTGGAAATAATCATTAAATTGTGTAGATCCAACAAACTTCCTAGATCATAGTAGAATAAAATATTTATTGCTAGCAATCAAGTACTATTCATTTTTTTGTCCTACACTGATCTATTAATATTTATTTGTATTTTTTGCCTGAATACACAAACTGACAAACTACAAAAGTAACAAAATTAACTATGTGATATTACTATGTGATATTACAACTTACAAACCAGCAGCTACGGGGAAAAATTGAAAAATCACTGGGCCTACACAACTATTTTCCAACTTTGATCGGAGTAAAATATATTTAGTAAGAGCTTGAACTGCAATGGAAACCGCCTCACGTATTGCGTAATCTCGACCGGTCCGCGCATGAGTCACTGTTTCCTGTTGGCTCAGGCTATCACACCGACACGAGACCGCACAACACGTGTAGGCAAATTTTATTTAAAAACATTTTTTGTGACTTCGGACCTGCTGAAATTGCGGTTTGTCTATAAAATTGGATCGAACGCTTTTGCTCTGCTACCACGTGCTGGGCCCATAACCCAGAGGTCCGTGGATCGGAACCACGCTCTGCTACCACTTGTGGCATAATGGTGCCACATTTTGGTGACCTGGTCATGTGAATTAAATTCCAGACCAAATCGTTCTTGTTGGAAACGTTAACTGAACACATTTATTGATGCAGAGGAGACAATTTACCGCAAATCACAGGCCCTAATAGCCAGCTTTGATGATTGTTTCATTAATTAATGCATTTATATCACAGAAATATGTACATTGTTCAACTTATGAAATAATTACTGTATGAGTTGACTGGACACAAAGTGAACTAATATTTTATTTAATGATGAATTACTAATAATGGAAAGAATGTTATAGTGAATTGATACCATGATCTGAAATTACATATTATCAATAATTAGTGCTACGACACAATACCTTAAGGGGGCGTCCCCCCATTTCCCAAGAACTTAGCCTTCCATGGTGTTTGCAGTCAGGAGCACGACACACGACAGACGTTTTTCACTCGTCTTACCCGCTTGCCTCCTTGCACATGCGCGAGCAGCGGTAGGGGTTGAGATTGGCGGGACATTCAAACAGTGTTGTGGAGATTGACTCCACAAGATAGTAACAAGACTAGGGTTTGGACCGTTCTCTTACAACAATATGTAAATGCCAATGGCTGACACAAAAATAAATAGCCTACAAGCATTATGTAAAAATTACAGAATATGGTATGATTTCATGATTCTGAGTAGGCATAGTAAAATAATTTATAAATAAAAATACTTTTTAAAAATGCTACGTTTTTAAACGCACTAAAAAGTAAGAAACGATTTATAAATATGTTGAGAGAATAAATCTTGTATGATTTAAAACGGAAAACGTGGGGCACATGCTAATTTATAATTAACCTCACCTATTGAACTATTATGATCTATTGCATGCGCCCCACGTTTTTCGTTTTAAATCTTACAAGTATTTATTCTCTCAACATATTTATAAATTATTTTCTACTTTTTAGTCTTTTAAAGTAAGATGTTAAATCTATTTTATATTGCCTCTTAATACATAACCAAAACCTTATTACCTGTAATCAGATGTTTTATCTTTACTTTAAAATGCTTGTTCTATATTTTTAGAATATCTCGGGAGCAGAACCTGTACCTCTTAACCTCTGCTCTTCGAACTGTCAAATTTAAGTACTTACATCTGACTTAAATTAATTGATATATTTGCATTTTTCAAAATGTAAACATGGAAAATTTGGAAGCCTATGGGGCATAGCCCAAGGGAAATATGAAAATTAAATTATATTATATTGCTTTTTCATCCATTTGTGAGCTATGTTTCATGTTTCAAGTATCTAGCTCATCGGAAAGTTAGTATAAAATTGATTGCAAAATTTGTACCGGACAAGAAAGCGAGCTAATAAAAACGTTTTAAAACCCTTTGGTCATCAGATAAAATCCAACCTTTCTCAATTTGTAATCCAAATATACAGAACCCTTAGCAAATCTATAATTTAGAAAACTCCTATAGGCCCTACTGTTGTTTTAGAAATCCTTGCCACAATTTTTCCAACAATAAAACTTATGAAGGTCGAGCCCATAAGAAAATTTATTAAGTTTCATACTCAGTTTAGTTTAAATTATGTTGAGTTAATTTAAAAAATGAAACCCTTTTGTTAATTCATTATTATTTTCCTTTGTTCTGTTATAGCAAGTTGCACTGGATATTCAGAAATTACTAATGTTCTAGCAAAGTTCTTTCAAAGAAAAAATATTTGAATGAATAACGTAGAATTTAAGTGAACTAAGTCAGTTAATCTCATTATAAGGCTAGCATTATTTCATGATCATTGTATAAGTTTCATTCATGTTAATATTAGCTTGAAATTGTCTTTACAAACTACTCAGTTTTTTATTTGCCCACGTTTGAAAAATTAATGTACTTTTGACACTATTGAATTTTAGCTCATACAGTAAAGCTAAATTATCTGGATTAATTAATCCAAATAACTGGTGAACTGGATTTACATTTGATTTTAGTCTTAAAGTATACGTACAATTCAAACGGGCCATATACATTAATAATACAGTATGGTAAACTGTCTTCTAATACATCTGACAATATGTTTTATTAATAGGCTCCTAAGTACAAGTTTTGTACTGTGAATGGTAGATTTCCAAAAGATAAAAAATCAAATGGAACTTAATATATTTAACTTATCATCACACTCAATAAGACACATACAATTGCCATATTCTAGCTTACTATTGTTTAAGGCTGCTGACAAAAGAAATTGGATGAAAGATGCTTTATATTTCCAGGAGAGATTCCGAGCCCTCCAAATAGCTCAAACCTGAACTACAAAGTTAATATTTACAAGGAGGAAATCACAAATGTGCATATCTTTTACTGGATTCAAAATCGTTAACTCATTTTTACCAAATGGGCGGTCCGATTGGTTATCTGATTTTCAGATAACTGACGCTCTAAAGGCCAGGATTGTATTTCCTGTAATAAGCTGTGATTTGGTTTTGCAGAGGCATGATGGAGTTGGTGGGTATCGTGGTTGGCCATGTTTACTTCTTCCTCAAGTACAAGTATCCTCAAGAGCTTGGTGGCCAGGAGTTTATTACCACTCCGAGCATATTGTGAGTATCACTGATAAATAAGTTGTTTTAGAACTCTGTAACTCATCTCATGAAAATTACTTAGTTAAAAAAGTTAATATTTTGTTTGAGGGGAAGACATCTTAGCTACCAATCAGTTCTAAGATTAACCATTCTTAACGATATACTTGTGAAGCCAAAGTTCAGGGTAACTGGTTAGTTTTCATTTTGCCTTGTATTACAGCATCATCAGATGTTACAGAAACTAATAGTTGGATTTCAAACAACAAACCAACTGAATAAAAAAAGCTCTACCGTTAAACATTTTTAACTAGCAATGACCGCTTGTTTCTCAAACAGTTAGCCATGCATACAGTCTTGTTTTGTACTAGTTTTGACTAAATTATTTTTGTACTATCGCTTTGTTATAGTCGCTCTTATTATTGCTATGTTCTAATATGCTGGTAACAGTTGTAACTTCCCAGAAATACCCCCGCCACAGCAAACCTGCAGACTAAGTGAATTTCCATTTACCTTGCTGGATTTCTACTAAAATATCCCCTTAACCCATTCCGCTCAATTAGCGGGGGAGCCCCGCCGTTCGTCATGGCCAGCATTGTGTGACTGATTATCCAGCTGCTAGAAACACTCACATGAGCTGGTATCTCAAGCCGCTGGAGGGTTTAAACAGTTTAATATTACAAGCGCTTGAAGAGTCACTAGCAGCTAGCAGGTCATGTGACCACCCAGCTGTGGTCTCTAGCGCCATTCCAGCTCCGTCTGAAAGTATCGTGCTAGTTCTCGCAATAAGAAAAATTAATTTAAATTAATTTAATACATTTAAACTAATCAAGAACCAATGTAAAAGTTCATGTAAAGAAATGTTGTCATGCATTGCCATAATTTTCTCGTTACGATTGCTACATCTCACCTATATAATTGACTATGTGCATATAACCTACGTTTACATTTAAGATTTTCTTTTTACTCCTAGCGGACCGTCCCCCTAAAGAGGTAGCGCATCTTTGAATAACGTGTTAAAATGATCTTAATCCCCAGTAACTGTCTACCAAGTTTTAAAGCTCTATCTTTATTACTTTTTGAAATATTTAACCGTCCCAGAACTTTTTTTCTACCCTGTACATGATAAAAGGCATACAAGGAAATAACATAAAATCAAAAATGATTAATAGAGAAATTAACAAATATTTTGGGGTCAATGGGTAAAAAAATCTTTGACATGTTATAAAGGATCAATACAGAGCACCATTGTCAAATTTGTTCATCTAAGTCTAGGATCAACAGGCACATTTTTAATGTATTCGTTGTTTCAGGTATCATTATTTCCCAAATGAAAGGGTGATGGGAGGTTTTGGAGCCGTCCCGACGAGGAGGGCGGGAGGCGACCCACCACCCAGACCCGGGGGTGGAGGCGGCTGGGGCGGATACAATTGGGGGCGGGGCAATGTACTAGGCGACCGCTAGCCTACCAAGACTGATAAGTGTGTTTGCCGCACTTAATATAACTGTTAAAGTGAAAGATTTAGACCACTGTTTTAACTTATTTTTTGTTGTCTTAAGAACTGTATTAGTGTTTATAACAGGCGGTCCATAAATAACGGCCTTTTTTTAGAATGAAGATGAGTTTAGAAAAATAACATTATTACTTACTTTATTAATATAGATATGTTACACATAATTGGATGCCGATTTCATTCATAGCAAATTATGTATTTCAAATTATCTCCACCGATGTCCACACATGAGTCCAATCTTTTTTTGAAAATTTGACTTTTAACCTGCAAAAGTCTTTGACTAAACATCAGATGGAATCTAGGATGGTCACCTAGATTGAGCTTCTGTGCTACAACCAGTATATTGGGATGGAAATGCAAATACGGTTGCAAAATAAGTTGTAAACTGGAGCTAGAAACACCTAGAGCAACAGAATTTTGTCTTGCTGATCATTTCGGACTTAGAAGAACAGATTCTCGTACTCTTCTGATGTGGCCCTTCTGTACATACATACTTTGATCCCCAATTTAACATCCATTTCAAGAGACAACCCCACCATGACAATTAGACATTAAAATGGTTTCGAAACAATATCTGGCCGGATGGGCAACAATCACAAACTTATTTTTATATTAAAAAATAAGTTTGTGATTGTTGCCCATCCGGCCAGATATTGTTTCGAAACCATTGCAAACATATTGCATATTAGCATCAACAGAAATGGCACGACAGAATAACATCTGTCCAACGAACCATGATTCATGAAACGGCATAATATGTGTTGTTTATTGCTACAATCAAAATGTTATGCATGATAACAGCTGAGTACTGTGATACCTATGTTTAAAACCATCCGTTATTTATGGACCAACTGTTACATAATAGATTTTAAAATTGGTATGTTGCCAATGACCAAAGCATGTATAAGTTTAATATCCGTGTTCTTGTGGTTAATGTAAGTACAAAGTTCTTGTTTGCATTTGGTTTGTTCAAAATAATAGCAACATTGTGTATGCCTAGTTGAGCTAATCAGAAATTAATATTTTGAAAATACAAATGCTGCCAGGAGTTACATAAAGGTTACATAAAATGAAACAATGAGAATGAATTCATAAAACCTCCATGGATTGAAACCTTAACAGTTTTAATGTCGATGAATGGATTATCCTCAGAACCAATCTGCAGATAAGGTTTTATTTATATTTATTTTACAATGTATATCGCACATTCTTTCTTGTTAAGTTTTTGCAATTCAGAAATGACTCGATTTTTATGAATTTTTAGGTGACTATTAATACACAAAATAGTCACGCAAAATTGCTATTATGTTAAGATTGATGTTTTATTTATTTTATTTTCCTATACGTTTTTTCTTCTAATTGTTGTATTAAATATGTGTTAAACATATAATTTTGAAACCTACACAGGTTTATTAAAAAGTCAAAACCAGATTTATTTTTATTTTACTGTAGTTTATAACATTTTTCAGCCACAATTAGATAACAAGCTAATTATAGCTAGGTAACTCAATTAAGTGCTCATCTGGTACCTAATCAAAAGATCAAGAATCAAGAAACTTTATTTCCACAAAATGCAAAGGTTACATTACTAGAAAACGTCACCTTAGAATAAGATAAAGTACAAGGTTTCTTACAAATATAAACAATTTCCCGAAACTCCCCATGCAGAGAAACAAAACAGCACACTTCACTTGGCATAACAATTTAAAAAATTTACTTACAAATTCTTCTTTTAGATAAAATAAATCTTTAGGCCTGTACAAAGGGTCTGCCAAAAGGAGCCCCTCAACCCCTTTCTTGAATTTTGGGTCTGGCAGGTTCCGAGCTTCAAAAGGAAGTTTATTAACAAACTTGTAACTAAGTACATCATTTGACATCTGAACCTTACTTAACTAACATGTGGTAAATTAAGATCATTTTCCTGCGTGTATTGTAGGAATAGATGTGGCCTCTTAGCTCATGAGAATTCCACTCCTTGATTTTGAGCAAAGACTGAAAAATATAAAGGTTACAAACGGTCATTATGTTTTCAACTACAAGTATTGGTCTACAATGATCCAAGTAATCAGCACCAGCTACTATTCTAACTGCTTTCTTTTGAAAGCGCAGAACTCTCTTGACCCCAGATGCGGGCACCCCAGAGCCATAAAATAAAATACTCTGAAAGAAAGCAATACAAGAAGTTTTCAGCCAGTCTTTTGGTACAAAATATCTTAATCTTCTGAGTAGACTCAGAGCTCTGGAAAGTCTAACACAAACATGGCTAATCTGTTCCAGTTTACTTTGAATTCCAGTTTACTTGGAAATCTAGAAGTTTGACAGATTTTCATTATAAAATGGAGATGTCCGTTGGAAATAAATAAATAAATTATGTTCTAAATTTCTCAGACTAAAGATTATCAACTTAGTCTTAGTTTCATTTAGAAAAAAGTTATTTGCTTTGAACCAGGCTGATGCCCCCTCAATAGACCGTTTCATGGCTTCCTCAATATCTCCAAGCTCATTGCTAGCCTCAAAGTAGTAGTTTGGTGCCCCAAACACAAAGCGTGATCATTTAGCATAACATTAAAAAGTAAGGGACCAAGAATTGAGCCCTGAGGTACACCATGGGTCAATTGCTGTACACTGGATTGTCCCCTTAACACCATAGAAATTTAACTTTCCCAGGAGAGTGTCATGATTAATCATGTCAAAGGCTGATGTCACAAAAAGTGGCCCCAGCAAAGCCCCCATCCTCAAAATACTGAAAAGCAGCTTTTATTAACTTATCAACTGGGCCTGAAACCAAACTGGGCAGCTGATAAAAAATGGTTTTCCTACAGTTACCTAACAATGTACATGTTCTCTCACTGATATGAGAAAGCAAAGTGGCCAATTCGTCAACTAAAAGATAATGTGTAATCAATCACTCCACTCCAGTTACCGAAACCGAAAACAAACTCACTCTGAAAACTAACACTCTTGTGTGTGTATTATGTGTTAACCATGAACAGCTGTAATTAATACAAATTATTCGTCTGTTTAAGTAAACAAAATATTTTCTTCATAAGAAATGCATTGGGATTTTGATGGCCTGAGGGGCAAAGCCGAGGACATTACAGGAATTGGTGAAACGGGCCGTCTCCACAAAAAATACTTAATTTTGTAAAAATACGTACATTATTAACGGAGGAGTAGTATTTCGTAGAAATCGCCTGCATGTATTATATATAAGGATTCTCTGTCAGGTTGGAATTACAGTACCTTTCTTGTGAAATGGCACAACCCTAGCAATTTTAAAAACATAGAGGAAAATATCTTTTAATATACAACAATCTATACAATATGTTAAACGCCGATCTCAAGAAAAGTCGGCTTTTTTGTTGGATCAAAACTGTACCCAGCTGTTCTTAATCAAATGGGTTTTCAAAAAAATTATCAAGGCTAAAAATACAGCGAGTTTTCGAGTAAAAACCTTGACGCATCTCTCGCCACTTACACATGTTTGGGTTAAAATACGCCTAGTGGCATTTCTAGCCTAAATGGTTGATAAAAATGAAAAACTTATCAACATTTTTACCATGCCTAGAGTATTTGACCCTAATGCTGAGCCACTGATTGGTCTATTATTTGAGCCTTATTACACGAGGTAGCCAGCGACGAAACTGGCTGCTCAGTTCGTCATGGGGCATTGATTCTTATGTATGCGATTACAAGAGGATAGCCAACGACGTAGCCAGACTTTGGTGACCGGCTGGCTACCAAGCCCCGTCGCCACTGGCTATAAAAAACCGGAAACATTCTGGCTACTGACTTGGGCTACTAGGTTTGGTAGTCAATGTGTCACCAGCTACTGTTGCTGGCAACGTCGCCAGGCTACCTCGTGTAATTTGAGCCTTTGAGCTTCCCACCTAATATGCAAACCCCACACAGCCAGAAGTTGTTAGTTGATCCATATTGTCGAGAATGTTCGATTTTAAGTTATATATATATATATATATATATTTCAGTTCCTTATTAAATTCCGAATCACTTGGTGCAAGTCCAATGCATCTACAATTTTGTTTGTTAAAGTTATACGACTTTGAATAATTTATCTATGTAAAAAGGTAATTTTGAGAAAAATATTATTTAACAATTTCAAATATGCATAAAAACAGATTTTTGTTGTATTTAAGAAACGATTTTGGTATCAAAAGAAAGTGTATAATGTCCTCTTTGGAGGCAATACCAATTTTTGTCTTAACTCACAGTAGTTTTCATTTAAATTATTACTAGTGTACCTGTTGCTCGAATTCGAGCAATTTAAAGCATTACAGGCGTTATTTTAAAACAAATAACGGTCATAATTTCCGATGACTTTATAAAAGTCGACTCAAAGATTATGGAAATACTCACGATGTACACAACAGTTAGATATAATCAAAATTGTTTGTAAATATCTTATCTTTTTTCAAAAGCTGATCTTGTTTTTTAGAGTTTTCTACAAATGTTTCCCACTCATAGCCGCATTAGGTTCTCTATAATAATGATTATAAATGAAGAAAAAAACATTATTTCTATTTCTTCTAATTCAGTTTTATTTTTAGTGGGCCTATATCAAATTGTCCATGATTTCAAGTTTTATCCCATAGTAATAATTACACCAACCCAAGTATCGTCTACAGATGCAATACGCCAAAGAATATCATCTACGTGCAACACGCCTACGTACAATCTCCAAAAAGTGGTAAAAAAAAGGCAGAAACCAACCCATACAATAGACATAAGTTAACTCCATAAGAAATAATTTTAAGAGTTACTGTGATATCAGGATTTTCCACTGATTTGGATTGCACATTATAACATTACAACATTATTGCAAAACATGACACGATTCAAAAGACAATTGATTTTAAAATCAGAAAAAAAACTTTGCAAATACTTCATTTTGACAAATTCAGTAAATCACAATTTAAATATTAACAGCTGTATCATTAAAAAGTAGTGTAAAATTATGCATATGGTCATAATGTAAACTAATCTGCTGAGGGAACTTTAAAGGCCTCAGGGGCAGAGCCCCAAGAGAATTTACCTCGTTTCTCTTTTGATGGCTCATCTACAGACCAAGACCTTTCTTTAGAGACGCCTACCAATTTTCTACGCCCAGTCGTTCTCTGAAATTAGCTGTGACAAAAACCCGTTTTTCCCCCATAAGAATAACATGGGATGGGAATTTAAAGGCCACTGGGGCAGAGCCCCAAGGGAATTTACCACGTTTCTCTTTTGATGGCTCATCTACAGACCAAGCCCTTTCTTTAGACACCTCTACCGAGTTTCTACGCCCAGCCGTTCTCTCAAATTAGCTGTGACAAAGAAAAACAGTTTCAAATTAATATATAGATTTTACTGATGCATGTCATAAAAATCACATTCCAGAAAAAGGACCTCTTGTCGGTCCTATGCTATTTCTCTATAACATAAAAAAGGTACCTCTTGTCGGGACCGCAAAATTTGTGAGATATTTTGTCCTCCCTCTCCGTAAACTGAACTTTGTTGTAGTACTCTAAATTTCCACTAGAATGCAGGACAATTCATTTTTTGGACTAAAGTCTGTTTATAAAGTGAATATTAGAAATGGGACCTCTTGTCGTTATGACGAATTAACATTGAGCGACAACAGATACTTTTTCTCAGACCGTGCGCTAACAAAATGATTTATTTCGACCTTTTACATCTTCGATTCAATATTTTAACCAATACTGTCCTGTTCCGTGTTAAACAAGGTATAACAATCGATAAAAAACCGAATTTCAATATTTTTAACCTTAATTACTTATATCGGCAGTACTAAAAATTTTGAATCGCCGACAAGAGGTCCCTTTTCGCTTTCCACATAACACATATTTTTTTATTTTTTATTCATGTAAATGGTTATTGATTTTTAAATTTGATGGAATTAACTAAATACTCACTTACATTTGACGATCATGCAACTGTTAATCATATTCTTTTGTATATAGGAAATAAGCCATACTTATTTTTATCATAACTTTTTGTTGCTTATATAGTGTTACATTAAAGGAGTCACACTGTTTTAAATTTGTATATAAATAAATATACATTATTTGTTTCCGAGTGTTTTTGTTTTTACTTTCCTTTCTAGATTTTTTTTTTTTTTGTTTGCTCGCCTGTAAACTTTAAATTTATATGAATCTGTGAAATGATAAAACCAAACTACTAAGGTTTTTTTTATACATCAGATACAGTTCCTCAAAGCAGGAGAGGTATCTGAGAGAATTGCTGTTTGTTGTGTAAATTTAGAAAGTTTTTTAACTGCCCCAACCAACTTCAAACTGATTACACTTCAACTTATAACTATTAATCAAAATTAGCCTTTTAACAATCGTATTACTATAGGAAATGGATTTTTGCAGTAGCGGAACGGTGCACCTGGCTCAGAACCGAGATATAGGCCTACCAACTACACGTAGCAGAATTGTTTGTTGTAAAAAATTATGTAAAATTTACTAATTTAGTTTTTTTACTTGTTGAGGCTAATTTTTTGCAGTCTGCTAACTTGTGTAAAAACTTACATACTGTATTTAGTATATTGAAATACTTAAGAAATAATAAGTACAGACATATTCACCAGAATATTATTTTGTAACCAACAGATATTGTTTCTTTTATAGTGCATTTTAGGTTGGGATGAAAAAATAACCAAAGACGAATATGACTAAACATTTTAAGATGCTGTTAAACAATAAACCATTGCTGTACAAATACTTTTTGTATATAAAAAGGCCTTATTTCATAAAACAGTGTTCTAAATCAAGTCTTTGATAATTGATAAACCACTTGTCTTTAAACCTTTCCTAAATAAATAAATCAAATGGATTTCAGTTCATGCAGAAATAATCTTGCATGGATCCATACTAATAGCAGATGTAACTTTTTAAAGACTCGCCTGCTTTGAGAGAATTGCACAAATAGTCACCATATCTTATGAGGTTTGTTTTCTTAAATTTTGTACATTTAACATAATTATGAAAAGCATTGTTTTCAAGCAAGTGTTCTTCATTCAACTATCTTATAACATTGCCAGAAGTAGTTGGTCGTGCGTTTCTGGCGTTTATTGCTCTTCTTCATTCTCTACAAATATCAGGCAGTTTTTGAGAGTGCATATTCTGAAATTTTCATTAAATGACACTCTTATGCCAACTAGGTATTTTCTTGTAAAATGAAAACCCAAAAAACTATTTATCCGACTTGGCCAATAATAAAACCTAAGTTGTTGCTAACACAATAACATTCAATACAAGTGTTTGCCAAAACGATGATATGTATCATCAAAAATATTCCAAAGTAAATAATAAGAAAGCATGTTCATAATAGCCTATTTAGATAAAAATATTGATTTGAGAATTCTTAGTTATTTAAAACTGCAGAATCATGTAGTTCCCCAGTACTGGGGGACTTGCCAGGACCGAGCCATGGCTTGGTATAGTTAATTTCGATTGTAAAAGCAATATGAAGGAAACTCAAGTTTTATTTACAACTAATTTTGGACTTAATTATTTGAGTTCCAGTGTAATTTCAATTTATTATGATGAAAAATTTAACCTGGCAATCTACAACACATTATTTTATTTTACAGTTAATGTTAGAAATCACTCATATAGGGGAACTATTTTCCCAAAGCATTTTAGTATTGCAGATACTTTAATCTAACTGCGACAAACGGTTCCAACTCTCCACACTGCTTGCTTTTACTACTTCCTTCACCACTTCCTACGTTGTGGACCTATTTCCCTCCCTTCCCATAGCATTTTAGGATTGCAGATACATTAATCAAACTGGCACAGACAGTTACAGTACCACACTCCGGACTTCCCGCCTTTACTACTTCCTTCACCACTTCCAGCATCGTGGACCTGTTTCCCTCCCTTCTCACAGCATTTTAGGATTGCACATACATTAATCTAACTGCCACAGACCGTTCCCCCACTCCGCACTGTTAGCCTTTACTACTTCCTACGTTGTGGACCTTAAGTTTGTCATTTATGAGATGGATCCATGAATGTGATCCACCGACAAATTGTTTAAGATAAATGTTATTTGTTATAACCTTAGTTAGCTACGTTGTTATGTATTTGATGTAATAATCACAGTTAAAAAAAGAGTTTATAAAGACGGTGACACACTATCAATCTTTTCCCCTGAACAAGACCTCAAACCGAGCAGGGAGAAGAGAAAGGGAGCATGTTCGATAGTGTGTCAGGGGTCCGTGCACCGATCCAGACATCAGGCCGAGCAGGGAGACGAGCGCCCTCTGGAGGCGGTTTTTTAGCGAAAGATCAAAGAAAAGATCAGTCCGATGTACGGAGTGATGTACGATAGTGTGTCACGGTATATTTTTGCCCTGTACATCGTCGCAAGCGCCGCACCGAGCGGCCGCCTGCGCTAGCGTTGATAGTTCTAATTTTATATGGCAAATAAACTCTTTAATTAGTAAAAATAAATAAATGTTGGGTAATATTGCGCTCGGTAGAAGATGTCTGGTGTTGGTCTTGTTCGGATTGAAATTTTGCTTATATTTACCTCCTTTCTCCCTGTTCGGTTCGGGGAAAATATCGATAGTGTGTCACCGTCTTTATAAACTCTTTTTTTACTGTGATTATTACAGGTAAAGTCTAGACTTTACCTCAGCCCGGTCACGATCGATTGTCAATGTCCCTTCGTGTTTTTTGTAATGTGTGTCCGTTCCGTGTATCGTGTTTTGTATATGTCTTATTTATTGAACTCTGTTATTAACGACCTTCGAATGAAGTGATTATTTGACACCTTGAGGCCTGAAGATGGTTCAATAATTAACCAAAACTAGTTGCCAAAATCAGCAACAAAGGATTACTATATGCAGGTACTGTAAACCATTTTAAGTATAATACAGTAATCCGGAGGCTAAACAACTGTTTTTTACTGTGTTTAGGTCGTGGCTTGATTTTAACTTTCAACATATGCTGTGATTCTTTGTTTTGTTTACATTTATGTTGTTATTTTGTAACCATCATGGCAACCCTTAAGGCCAATGTTAAAAATAAAAAACTTTGATATACTTTTAAATGTTTAGGCATTATCAAATATTAAAATTTGTTTAGTCTAAACATTCCCAACATTTGGTAAGTGTGTTGCATTGAAGTTGATCCCAAAGAGCTTCGCTTTGCTCCGCTCAATAAAATATTTGGTTTTACATTACCTTTTATCAGTTCCAAAAGTAACCTTTGTCAACGTAAGAGCTGTAAGGGGTACAAATAATGTTTTTTGTAGTTCTGTTAAGTTTTGGAATGAAAATTTATAGTTTAAATTTTGTCAAGGTAAAATGAGTATTGCTCATAAAATGTCAGTAGCTTACAAATATTATAGGCCTAAACTTAAACAAAGTAGGAGTAACGTAAAGTGGTCTTTTCTCAAGAGCCATATTATAAGGATGCTGAAAACGTATTAGCAACTTAGCCTAAAAATAATGCATAATTATTGAGAGAACAAGGTTTGAATAAAATTGCTGGAATCATTTAAAATGAATTTGTTTTTATCTGTAAAAGTTATTTACATTATTTACAATTTATATTACACAATCGTATTTTAAGTTATTAAATTTGTACATGTAGAAGTATCTATGCATAGGACGATAGAATGAGATCACGGTCTTCACAACCAATCTACAGTCTCACCAAGGAGATATTGCTATTACTTGGTTACCCACTATTCAGTACCACGGTGAGTTCAAATAAAAAGACAAGACAATGTAATTTATATTGCTCGTTACAATATAATAAATGCTCAGTAATAGCTCCGAATTAAAATTGTAACCAGACAACATGCAATGAAAAGTTCTATAGGATAATAAATAATGGACAATATTTGCCAATGGCTTACACATTTTGCTATTCGACTTAATTCAGTAGGCCTAAAAACTTAGCCCAGTTTACATATTATGTAAAATAAACAAACTAAGTTCAATAAATTACATTCTTATAAAAGAAGCACCAACAATTTTTTCAGAGAAAGATACACACAACTAATAGGAAACTAATAAAAATATCAGTTTCTTATGTAAAAAATTACTTAACTATGGCACCAGCAATTTTCATGAGTATTAAAATAGAAACATTTGATAAAAGATATACACCTAAACCGTAAACATGGTGGTCAAGTTAAGTACGGTGGCTAATCTTAAAATATCAAGTTTAGTATCACTTTCTTAGGAATGCAACTGCAACTTGCTAGTTTTTTTTTCTTTCAAAGTCAAGTTAACTAAAATAAAGGATGATTTCCTTCTGGAAGGTTACTGGGAATAAACGAGACTGATAGGTTTTCTGAACGCAGAAAAAGCGAGATAGCATAGGAACTGGCACTTAACGTAAATAATACTTAGAAAACCATTGGAACTACATATCACATGGATGTAAAGCTAGCCGACTGAAAATACTGCTGCGAGCCTCAGTGGTTTGCTGCGATTGTCCAACATTTCGTTCCTGTTAAAACCTTAAAACTTCCAAACAGTTAAAAATTGTTTTAAAATTTTTCTTACTCATTATAAGCACAACTAAAGGAGGGGCCTATTAAATTAAGAGGACAAATTGGACATTGCGTATTTTAAAATATACAATCAATCTTTTACAACCTATAATGACATTTAAAAACACAGTTTTCTTCACAAATAACTTTGTTATCCGGTGAAAAATTACCAGAAATAATAACCGGAAACGTTTTACGACTAGACAGAAGGGGCGGAAGGCAGTCAGTTCGATGTCGGGCTCTACGAAGAACCAACGAAGCAGCGATAATAAATAAGGCAGGTCAATATAAAACTAAAGCACAATATAAACACATATATACACTAATGGGAACATCTGAACGCAGCCAGACTCAGACTCATGGTAAGTAACTTGGTTTGTGCCCAATAAATAATCATACTTAAAGCTACAAAACAGGAAGATAACACATACAAAACAAAACAATCTAAACTATTCACTATGAGTCCTGCATGTTTTAGTCGTGTCTTATGCCAGCATCGTGCGTTTGTGGCAACTGCAAAGAGAAAGTTATAACCATGCAATTTCTAAACAATTTGATAATCCCTGTCATTTACTTCAACCTACAACTCTTACATAACTCTGTTCATTCACCACAATTACTATTTCAGCATTTATTATTTTACTTTATTATTTGAGTGATTTTTGTAATTTTGTACAACTGACAAGTATTTTTAAAACCTGGACAGGACATGAAATCTTAACCATTACTATGGGAAAAATAACACAGACTTTTAATAGGATAACTCATTGATAATCCAGTTTTCTCTATTCAAAGAGAGTAAAGAGACCCTTAGTGCAAACACCACATTAAGTGGGACAAGATACTTACAACGTGTTTAATTGTAATTTAGTTTTGTTAAAGGAAAGGCTCTAGGCCAGGATTTTAAATTGTAGAAAAAGGAGGATAGCAGCTAGCTTACCTTGAAAGTGTGGGTAGGCCATAGAACAAGTAGAAAAAACAAATAGAAAAAAAACACTGTGGTGTGCACAGTGTTTTTTCTACTTGTGTTATGGCCTACCCACACTTTCAAGGTAAGCTAGCTGCTATCCTCCTTTTTCTACAATTTAATTGTAATTTAATACAATTAAGTAATTAATTGATCTAATATGTTATAGTATGGGTGGCTGAGTGGTTATGAAGCCCACCTTCAAATCTGAAGATTGTGATCTGAACCCAGGTGCTACCAATTAATGATACTATCACACAAAGGGTCAATTTTAGATATTAGAAAGACAAGGTTTTGGACAAAACATAAAAAAATAAAGTAAATTACCTAAATTTTGAGGTAGTGGACGTAGTTTAGAGTAGAGGGCCCTAGGTTTTTAGGATTTTTGTGAGGATTGCAGGCTTACCTAAATAGGAAAGGGTCTAATCTGGTACAAGAAACACAAAACTCTACACTATACACACTATGAACTAGTAGTGTAAAGTTTTGTGCTTCTTGTGCTAGTTTTCCCTATCCTCAAACAATACTAATAACCTACATTTTGTTTCTTTATTGACTAATTTTAAGTCACCCCTGATAAAAAAAAAGATTTAGTGTAATGGTTATGAACCATACTAACATGGTACAAACTAAAATAATGGTTTGTGGTGAATCAACAGGGAGTCCTGCATTATAATTATGTTGAATTCATGAAGTTTGAATCTAAAAAAACCATGGAGTGAATTAATTAGGCATTTAAAACATTTAAACTATTCAAAAACAAAATTTTTGGTATAATTATTTCAAAACAGTTTTCTTGTTATTTATTAAAGAGAGGATTTAAATGCACCTATGGTGTATACAAATGAGCAAGTTGACTAGGAGGCAAGAGTAAAGATTGACTTATTTTGAGAAAACAATTTAGCATATAAATTTTTGTAAAAAACAGGCTGGCAGCCTCTTTTACCTTGCATTTGCCTGACCACATGAACATCAAACGCCCATATGTGGAAGTAAAGATAATAGAGCCAGAACAGTACAGGAATGATACATAGGTACCGATAATGTTGTGAGACATTATCAGACATTATAATGCACACTGAAACACGAACCCAGCATATTTCTGTCTTGGTTTCATGGCCAGTGCAACCAATTGAGCGGCTAAACTTTATAAAATTACACTTAAGGACTTTTTTAATAGTAATTTATATCAGCAAATCAATTTTAGGGTTATCTATCAGCAAGTTATCTAAATATGAAGACAAAATACAAGATATCATCATAATAATTATAGTTCATAATGCTTTACTACATATCTCCAAGACAACTTGACCAAAAGTTATCTAGGCATGATTTTTGGGTCGACAGAAGATCAGTAAAATTAATATTTAGCATCAGGCATATATCGACTTCATGTCACTAACAGAGAGAAATTAGACATTTTGCAGATGCAAGTTCACATGTTCACTGAGTCTCAAATTATTCAAATACCTTGAGAAAGCGGGATGGAAAACAAAATATATTTAATAAAATTAGATAATTTCAACGCACAAATTCAAACAGGCCTGCATGTGAAACTAAAAAAGGTGCAACATACCGGCGTGAAATATTTAAAAGTAAGACTCTCAACCATTTTTATTTTACAATAAATTTAGCAGTAGGCTAATTTAATTTGTATTAGTTTATCAGACAGTGATATCTATTTGTCATCAAACCACAATTGATGCGTTCAGAAGTCAATCTGACTAAGTCCAATTTTTGTTCAAATCGAGTTCATAAGCCTTCTTTCACACCAGCGCGGTGCGACGCCGTCCCGCACCGTCGATGCGGGACGACCCGCAAGGCCCTTTCACATTAGCTGCCCGGATCCGGGCGTTTCCAGGCTGAAACTTTGTGATTTTTGGATGCATTTAATTCAAATAAATATGCTACTTGTTGTATTCGAAATTAAAATACAGTGCCCCCTTGCTAAATAACTTAATTGGATCGATGCCGTGTGTGTAAAAATGCCAATTCATTGTATTTTTAAAAGTTATGGTGACACCTGTGGGGTAACGGATCTTAAACTTCTGTAGAATGTCCACGGCATAACTGATTTCAAATCTAAATACACCTCTCGCCATGCTTCAGTTGCTACAGCTAACTATGGCATGCTTTCACAGTTTTAGCAAATTCTTCCCTATAGAGAAGAAGCGTATTTTATAGGTCGCTACACTACTGTGAAATGACTTGTTTTCGTTGTATGCTTATCATCTGCGAAAATCTGTCATCGCATTGTTTATTACGGCTAAAGAATGTTTACTATGCAAAAGTAATGTTTACTATTGTATCTGTTTTGGATTTGACGTAAACAAACAAATATTTGTTATTGTTTTATCGACTGAAATTTTGATAAATATGGATATTTATGCACATATTGTAGGCTGTTTAAGTTTAAACAACACTACATTTCTTTCCATATACTTAGAAGAACATGTAAGTGTTCGTTAAACCAAATGATTTATATTAAATAAATCATGCAGGTTTAATCAAATCGTTTGTACAAATTTAAACATGCAAATGAAAGATGGTTTGCTGCAGTGGGGGTTTCGTTATACACACTGGCTTTCAAACTAAACCAAAATATAAAGCTTGACCAAACTAATCACCTCTATATAAATTTCAACCTCCATACCAAAAACAACAACTTCCCAAGTTAACAAGAGTACTACAAAATCAACCACACTCAACCACTATGGACGGAGACTGTCAAAAATACTGATTTATGTGCGGGCGAAACCAGCCCGTCCCGCACAAGTGTGAAAGCGTACATAAGAGCCCATGATCTAAACACGATACATGCGGTTCCGTCCCGCATTGGAAGTTTAGGTTCGTGCGGGTGATTTTTCAACCCGGACAGAGGTTTAGGTCTATCCGGGTGAACCCGCACTGGTGTGAAAGCTCCCATATGATTCAATAGTATAAACAGCTTCGTCCGGTGCGGGACGGTCCCGCACCGCGCTGGTGTGAAAGAAGGCTTACATGGTTAGATTGCTTTTGTAAAGGATTTTCAGTGGCCTCAGAAGTCAATCTGACTAAGTCCAATTTTTGTTCAAATCGAGTTCATAACATGGTTAGATTGCTTTTGTAAAGGATTTTCAGTGGCCAAGACGACTAACTCCATACTTCATTAGTTTGCCGCTAGAATGCGCTAAATGTTATACAAACTGAACCTTTCCCCAGCTGTTTCGGAGGCCAGTTTTTTTTATTAACTCCATGTTTCCATAACAACTGTCAACTAACTGATGTTTCATGTTGAACTGTCATGGTAAAAGGTTTTTTTTGCTAAGTTGTTGTGCTAAGAGCTTTATAGTGCTTTTGTATGATGAGTTCTTTCATATCTTGCAAGGCGAAGTTGAGAGTGACGACAAATGCATTACCAACGCAGAATGAAGCTGCTTGTATTAGCATGAAACCCATATTTATGTTTTATCAAATGCCAGAATTTGTATTTAAATGATTTGCAATAATACATTGTTCTTTTTTATTTGATCGAGTTTTACTTTTTGAGTATTTGTTAAACAAAGTAACTTTTATACAAACCACTCAGAATGTTTTGTTGAATCTTTTCTGTTGGCAATGTGACTAACTCCATTGAAAATGACTATATTTTTTTAATTTCAAGAAATTTTAATTTTACAATAACGTAAGTATAGGTTAAAAAGTTGGCAATTATTGTAAGACATATGTTGAGGTTGAGCCTAGTAAAAATTTGCTAAAAATCTCTCAGAATTTTCCATTCAAAGATAACTTTAATTCTCTATAGGCCGACTGCACATTTTCGTTGATAGGACTTTGTCGGATTGACTTCTGAATGCCTCAATTATGTAAATTTGAGTGATGAATAAACATTTCATTTCATATTTATGCATTTTATGGATGTTCTCCTGCCAGTCAAAGTTAAAAGCTCTAGCCCACTGGTGAATTTTCTTATAGGGAAAGATCCCTAGGCAGCTCGGAAAGGCTTAGACTAGGGACCGGTATACATTTTTATTTTGATGTCCCCAGAGGACAAGAACACTATAAAGTTCAAATTTTGATATCTATATGCGTGTCCCTGAACACCATAACTAGAGTAAAATTTTGGTCATGAAAATGTAGAGCTGGATAAACATGAATGAAAACTTGAACCAGTAAGATCGGGTCACAGAAACGGGCTGTTATGGGGTTTGAAAAAAAAAATGTTTTAATTTCAAATTTTCACCTTTGAAACATGGAAATACCTAATTTGCTATTAGAGCCATCATGTACAGCTTAAAAAAAGAATTTTATATATTGAAGCATTGATGGACAATTCATCGCTTACATGAGACAAACTGTCTGAGAACCTCTGTCTTACAAGCATCGAATTAAAAGGTTTATCATTTTATTCTTACGGAAAAAATAAAGTTGTTGTGGTTAACTTGTTTACTATGTACATTTTATTGTTTTGATCAAATTTGGTAAATTATTTATATCACATTACAATATTCAAATCTCGAAATCTCACTAAAAATCACTGTTACTTTCCCTGTAGCAGTAAACCAAAGTACTCATTAAACCTAATGTTATTTAAATACAGAATAAATGTGGCACATTTCAGTAAAAATACAATCTCGCAAATGGAAATTCGCTCAGTCTGCGGGTTTGCGGAAGTTATTAATTTCGGCCCTAAAAGTGGCTTCAACAAATTAGGAGGATTCTGACTTCATCGCAAACTATCTAAAAATGATAATCAATTATAAAATATTTATGAATATTGAGTAGAAACATTTTGTGCATAGTTAAAACTCAGTGAACATGCAAATAAGATATTTTGTAGTCACAGAATCTTTCTGTAATTGCATTTTTTTCTTTTACTAGCAACCCCTGTCAAACCAACCTATCTTTAAAAGTTACAAAGTTACATTTTCTATGAGTGATTTTTATGAAATTACTGTTCGATAAGATATTTCTGAACCATATAAAACATTTATAAAATATGATTTTAACTATCGAGCAATTAAAAACAACTTTAAAACAAAGGCACACATCGAACATGCCCTTGAAAAATCACTCTTTGATTTTTCATGTTACAGCACAGTTCATAACTTCCGGTAAATTTTAACAAATTTAACATCAACGAATGGAAAACGATTCTCCGCAAGTGGACTTGCCTCGGTGGAGCTTGTGGTGGGGGGGCGGGGGCAGGTCAAGACGACAAGATGCTGCGAACAGCCTCGTCTATCACCGGGTCTGACCCTTTGTTTCCGAGGTTTAGGATACTGTCGATTGCATTCTGCACTTGTGCGTTGATCTCCTCGTCATCTGCACAGTGTTTCTTGACGCTGACTCCGTCGTCTGCCTCCTCACGTTCCCTCTTCACTGCTCGGTCGTGGCTGCGGGTCAGCTGATCACCCCCACCACCGTGGTTGTGGTGATGGTGTGAGTGGTCCTCCGGCTCCTTCTTCACGACTACTGGCGATGTCTTGTCTTCTCGTTCTTTTTTAACTGGAGCAAAGATTATCGATCAAACAATGAAGACAAGATATTACTTGTAAAATATACACTACTGTGAACTTGTTTCCCTTAAAAACCCTTACTCTATTAGGCTTAAGGACTTAATAACCAGAATTAAACTCTTAGGCATTTATTAAATGCAGTAAGAAACCTGATATATCAGAAAATATCAATATTTAACTTACCCCAATAACAATTATGTATTGATATTGATACATTACAGACCTGTAGATCCGATTTTCTATTTTATGATTTGGTCAGGGGTCTCACTGGTCAGGTAACAATTTAACTCCTTATATCAGTGGTCGAAGCACAAGTCAAGTAATCAAAGTAACAGAACACATGGATCCAGGAATCATGAAGATAAGATAAACAATTGGTTTTTCTATTCTAAGGTCCAGTTTTGATACATAAAAAAATTACTGATTTTTGTCATGATCTGGAACAGACGGCCTAATTGTTAGGCAAGCACTATACCCTTCACCTACTCACAGGTATGGGGGACCCAACGTTATATTTACCTGGAGGTGTAGGAGCGCTGGCTTCCAGCTTGACTGCCTCTAGTCTGGCTGTCTCATCACTGACAAACATCCGCCCCAGCATGATCAGCTCACTGGTCTGTACTTGTCTCTGTCACAACAACAAAAAAACTAAGTAGGGTCTGCGGGTCAGACTTCTGGTTGATAATTTTGGCCCTCGAGTCTCGGGCCAAAAATCATTAATTACCGGATATTTTTTGTTTTAACTCCTATCTGTGTTTATAATATTACTTGATAACAAAATATGAAAAAGGTCGTATTTATGTATAAAGTTAATAGATTGGAATTGATTGCACAAGAAATGAATTTAGATTTTCTCTGTGTAACTGAACATTTTTGCAAAACTCATGTTACAAGTCTTTTGTTTACATTTCCCTTGTTATTTTTGTTCAACCAACATGCTTACACAAGCGTCTAGGCAGCCAGTGCAACTCCGAGGATCGTGGATCAGAACACCCCCCACCACCGCACCATGTCGTACGCTTCTGAATCATACCGGAGCATCAGCATAGCCTATCTTATCTTATCTTATCTGACAGGGGCAGGTCGAGACCTTAAAGCACTTAATCCGAAATCGAATTATTGCGCACCCCAGATACTTAATTGCATAGCCTAACTGTTCGCAGAAAATTTTTATCTCTATCACTGTCACTGTCAAAATGCATCATTTGTAGGTTAAATTTAAATTAAATATAATTAAACTGTCATAACCTAACCAAACTTGCTGATAATGAAAAACTCGAATGAAGATTTATTAATCGAAAAAATAGTTCTGTTCTAAAAATAATATTATAAATGTCTCAAATTCAATTTTATAATTATGAAATTAAACTGTCATAACCTAACCAAACTTGCTGATATGAAAAAAAAATGTTCACAAAAAGTTAGTGCTACCAGCGGGATTCGAACCCGGCACCTTCAGATTATCACGCTATCCACTACACCACCAAGGCTCATGACTCAGCTCCATATCGTTGCGGTAATGGTTGCAGCACGCCATCATCACGGAGCGGTGTTGGGGGGTTTTCCGATCTGATCCACGATCCTCGGAGTTGCACTGGCTGCCTAGACGCTTATACATGGTTACTTAGCATTATAAGGCCAATGTTAAAAATGTTGACTTAATTTTTTTTTATGTAATTGATTAGGTTTTTGTTGGTAGTTTTAACTGGAGTAAACACCTTTTTAGACCAGAAATAAATTATTTACAACATTTGAAGGAAATCGTCGAAGCTGTTTACAAGATCTTTGTGCAAGCATACATACATACATGCAAACATTGCTCATATAAGAGTATAGAAGTTGTTACTATTCTGATCACTGATCAGTATTGAGTTAATGGACAAATTGAAATGCATTTAATTAAGAAACTCATATAATACAAATCAAATTGAAATGCATTTATTCTTGAGCACTTCCTGTACTTCCTAGTAAAATTTGTGTAGGCTTAAGTTAATTAATTTAAAGTGAAAAAGAGTGTCCTGCCTGATGTCCTGTCGAGCCATTACTTTATGTGTCGTAAGTATCTCTGTCCAGAGTTTTTGTTCTTGATCAGATAACGTCTGATAAATGAGACAACAATGTTGGCCTCTGAATAAAGCTTTGACAAATTATCCTAATATCTAAGGTATACCCAAGAAAAATTATTCACAACTTTCTAAAAAACCAACACCAATTCAGACTGAAAACATTACATATACCTTGATGACCATACATCAAAACTCCAAAGAATGTTGATTTGATTGTATTTTCACTAATTACTTTTAACCGAGGTGTCGACTCACCATGCTTTCCATCAGAAGCAGGTAGCGATACTTGTTGAGCATCTGCTGGTTCTTGTCCAGCAAGTGTCGCGCAGTCGCCTCAAAGATCTCGTCCGCCTTCTGCAGGTCGCCCTCACTAAACACAGGCTCGTCCAGGCAGTGGTATCTGACCAGCCGCTTGACCGCATCGCTAGTGCCAGCAAACGGAGTGTTGACATCGGGCGCCGTCGCTCCTTGTCTGTCTGCTCTCTGCTGCTGATCAATCCTGTGGTGGGGATATTTTAATACAGGGTGACTACAGAGACATTGTGTGAATCTAAAGATTTCAAATATAGTCCACAAGTTGTAGGGTTACTGTAGTTTGCATTATTGCTGATGCATGTGTGCTTACATTTGTAGGCCTATTGATTGTATATTCTTAATTTAACCCTTTCCGCTCAAGCGGCGGGGGAGCCCCGCCGTGCGTCATGGCCGCACGAACTCTAATGTCGGGCCAGGCCCGCCGTCGCTATGACAACGTACTGTACTTTTATTTGGACATACGTAGTTATTTATTTCGCCGCTAGGGTTGATGTTTGACATCTGCTGCCATCTGGGGAATTTTTTCAGAACCGTTTGAACAAATATTCAATGCTCAATATTAAATCTTAGAGCTTATGTCAGTCGTCTTCACTCGTTAACTGAACTGCTGTCTGTAGCGGCAGCTGACTGACTGCACGGCAGCTGTTTACTAAATGTTGCTTGGTTTGTTTACTGCCGTATGTAGTTGGAGTGTTATTATCGAATTGCGTGCTTTACTTTTACTTTTTATTATTGTTTACATACAATCAGATATTTTCAGTTAGTTGTTTATTTTCGTGTTTGACTGAACTGTTATGATTTGAGTTAGTTAGTTCTTGTTACGTAAGCCCATAAAATGGATGAAGACGGCGATGATTCGTTGCTAAATCGCAAAATTGCTGATGGAACAAGTAATATAAGTGATTCTGATATAGCTGGTTTGTTATTTGAAGACGATTTATTATCAAATAGCAGTTCAGATCCAACCGATCCAGAATTAGACGACGACGAAAATAGTGATGAAGATGATGATAATAATAGTGATCCCGATTTGCCGATTGAACATATTGATCCATTTTATCTTCAAGATGATGTTAACTTTGGGACATTAGATGACATACCTGGAATACATAATGTAAGTACCGATTTGCCTGTTGAACATAGGCCTATTGATGATCAATTTTTTCAACAAGATGATGTAAACTTTGGGACATTAGATGAAATACCGGGAATACATAATGTAAGTATCGGTGGGCCTACCGAATTACCTGTAATTACTGAACCAAGCTGTTCCAATATTTTGAGTCAATCAAAAAGACTAAAACTTGACAGACCGAGACCTAGCTCTATCCCAGTTTGTACTGAATCAGGACCTTCTTCACAATCAACCAAACTTACAACAGGTAGACATTTGCGTGGATCGAGAAAAACTAAAGTCTCAAAAACCAAAAAGAAGTCTAGTCTTAGCACACAGGGTAAAAAGGCTCGGCCTAGGCCTATCCAAACCAAGAACAAGCCTAATGAAGATCATAACTATAGGACTTACACAAATACTGACCAAGATTTCCCCCACTTCCCTTACACTTTGGAATCTGGCTACAAACCCCCAATAGGCTACAAACCTAATAGCCCATTACAGTTTTTTCAATTGTTTATGACAGATGAACTTTTAGAAACTATTGTTACTGAGACAAATAAACATGCTAAGGTTGTCATTTCTAATAAGAGGCCGTTGCAAAAAAATTCAATCTGGCACTCGTGGACGGATGTAACGTTAGAGGAGATACGAGCATTCATCGGAGTGGTTCTAAACATGGGACTCAATACTAAACCCTCGCTGCAAGACTACTTTGCACAAGATTGGCTTTATAATCAGCCATTCTTTAGCCGTGTATTTTCAAGAACAAGATTTTTTCAAATATTTTGGACTTTACACTGTTCGAGTACTGGTGGTACCCAACCAGCCCGATCACGAGGGGACAAGCTAAAAAATATAATTTCTTACCTTCAGACTAAGTTTACAGAATACTTTGTCCCTCCATATGAGCTTTCTATGGATGAAAGTACAATTTCGTTCAAAGGAAAAGTGTACTTCAAGCAATACAACCCCAAAAAACCAATTAAATGGGGTCTAAAGGTTTTTGTTGTATCTGATGCCAGGTCAGGATACATTTTCACGTTTGAGCCATACTATGGCTCAGCTACATCGCAGATATTACCTTACCCTGACCTGCAATTCACTACCAGAATTGTTTTGCTGTTGGCACTAAGAGTGAGGCAAGTATGTGGGCCAGATTGCGGTTTCCACATATATACTGACCGATTGTAAAAGATGAAAATGCATCTCACTGGTACAGTTAATTCAAATCGTCAAGGTAATCCCAGTAATGTAAATAAGAAAAGGCTAAAGGGTCTTTTGAAGAAACATGAGACAGCAGCCTACCGTCACAAAGACAATGTCTTGGTGTTGGTGTGGCGGGACCAGAGACACGTAATTATGATGAGTTCGTATCATAACTCGGATATGCAATTAGTAAAAAGAAGAGAGAAGGGAAGAAAAGAAGATGAAATTGTGTCCAAACCAGTTGTTGTATGCGATTACAACGAGAGAATGGGAGGAGTCGACACTGCCGACCATTACATTTCGTCCTACATGTTTGTTCGGAAATCTAAAGTGTGGTGGAGAAAACTGTGGTTCTGGCTTATGGAAGTATGTGTTGTCAACAGCCTCCTGCTATACAACATGGACTTACAGAATAAGGGGAAAACTCCCATTGATTCGAAGAGATTTAGGGAAATGCTGATTACTGAACTTGTTTCTGGTGTACGTAACAAATCTTATTCACAGCGAGGTCGTCCTTCTTCAGCTGACCAAGAAGAGAGGCTAGATAAAAAACCTCATTTTATTTATGCCAATGAAAAAAGCAACAGCAAGGACTGTGCTGTTTGCAGCAACAGGAAAGCTGGACAGAGAAGAGAAACAGTGTATTTCTGTGCTACATGTGCAAGAAAACCAGGCCTTCACCCAGGGCAGTGCTTTGAACGCAACCATACCCTGAAAAACTATAAGATGTAATGAGGTATGTCTAGTTCTTTGACAAAAACACTGTTTAAATTCTTATATAACTTGTGTTTATTTTATGTTATTATTATTTTAGGCCTATTCTTGCTTGTGATTGAAGCGGAGTAGCGTACAAGCGAGATAAAATATTTAGGCCTAGTTCTTGTTTTATTTATGTTTTTCAGCTAATACAGTTTTGAAGAAAAAATACTTTTTCTCTTTACATCATAAATATTTGGTTTCTAAGCAACAGCAAAATTAATATTGCCTAAAAAGATATTAGTCGCTACAAAAACTGATATTTTCACAAAAACTTTTTTTTAGCAAAAATTCATATTTTTCAATATATTTTTTTTTTCCGCATAAAATTGTGTCTTTTAGCTATGTAAATCACTTCAATATATATATAAGGACATACACAATGTAAATAAAACACTTTTATACTCTTATTTCTATAAAAAAATTGTAAAAAATCTTGTTATTCCAATTTTTTTATTTTCTCCAAAAAAAATTTTTTTTTATGAGTAATGTATAATAAATTTTTTAAATATATATACTGGTTTCTATATCCTAAATATGATCTTTGGTTCATACAGAATTAGGAAAAAAATTACCAGCATTCTACAAATAAAGACAGTATTTGTTTTTTTGGCAAATAAATGAAGTGTGCAAATTTGGCTAAAATTAAATGGAGCTGGTGAGTAAATGGGCCTCCCGTTAATCTGAGTGGAAAGGGTTAATCGTCTCTTTTTTGGAAGATGTAAAATTAGTTTGTAGAGAATTTCAGGTGTTTTTGTAAACGATAGGTTAAGTTATCTAGTTAATACATTTGTTATTTTGTTTATATCTCTTCTTCAAGCTAAAAAACGATATGATGATAAAAAATTACTGACTGTAATACAACTAATTCAGAAACATCTCCAAAAGAATTATTGTTTTTACAAATAACTACTTTAACATTACTACACACAGTACCTACAAAAAAATAGCATTGTACTTTTCGTATGCAGACTGTTGTTTTACTACATAAAAAAATAATAAGTACAGAATGCTAAAATGAAATGACTGCTTGGGTGAGCTGTGGGGCTAACTCGACTATTCAATGTCAGTGCGACCAAGGAAGCTCATCACAAATTCTGGTTACCAAAACCTAATATATAAAGAACCCTTCACACTCCTTAGGTTTGGGATTACTGCATTAGTCGGGACCAAAATAGGGGTTGAATGGTCAGAGAAGCAAAGATAAACCAGGAAAATATCAAACTGATTTACAGTGAGAAAAATACAATATAAAATTTGTTAGTTTCTTATAGTTTCTAAAATTAGGGATCGACTGGTCCCGAAATTTGAGGAAATTTTCAGGAAAAAAATATTCCTGATTTTTGGGACGGGATTACATTTCAGTCGGCGATTTTGCCGCTTCGCGAGTGATGGTGCCACCGTTATCGCGAGAGATGTTCACGATAGTTCCGCGAACGCAAGAGGCGAAGTAATTTTGACGATTGCGCCGTGACCGTGAGTCATTTCAAGGATAGTGTCGTGAACACGCAGTCGTACTGATGATCCCGCTGAGACCGTAAGTCATACCAACGACCGCGCCGTGACCGTGAGTCACAAGTTTCTATACCTGTAAATTTTTACCCATTTTTTTTGTTTTTATAGATCAGTGCCACAAACAGTAAAAATTTCTTTTGTTTGTCGTTTTTGTAACTGCAATACTCAAGATTTTCTTTTTATGCACAGGAAAAAGTCTCGCCCCGTCCCAAAAATCGGGAAGGAAATAAAAATCCCGTCCTTAACTAAAAATTGAATCCCGTCCATCACTATTTAGAATCTTATTTATTTCGAAAACACATCTGAATGATAAATTTAACAAAAAATATATTTAATGAAAACACGGAAACACAGTGACCCAGTACAAGCAAAATCTACGGTACAATCAGAGGTGGTAGGAGATTCCAAGATCTAATAAGTAAGGGGAGTTGTACAGTTTGTTTACTCACAAGGTGGCTCTCTTGGCGAGACTGAGAGTTGGAGGACTCGGAGACGGTTCACAGCTGGTTTGTGTGCCAACCTGCAAAACACAACATACTTGACTAGCATTTTACTTATCAGAACATGGGTAGTTCACTTGAACCATCAATTGATGAAATGGATAAAAAGTTCAACAAAACTATTTACTATCTTTTAAATAGAAGTTTAAAACCATTTTAGTTTTCAAGTTCCTAAGAATGACTATAGATAGACCTATTAAATGCATCGTTGGAGCCTTGGATGAAAGAAAACTTTCAGAAAATTTGAAAATGAGGATATGTCAAAATATAAAGTTTGCTCTCATAAATCTAGGGTTAACTTTGCAATAAAACAGCTCACTCACTCACAACCTTCCCTGGCCATTTATGCCCAATACGGGATTTGGCCGCACCAAAAACTGCTCTCCATCCCTCTCTTATCTTCTGCCTCTTCCACTGCTACCCCCACTTCTCTGAAGTCCTAGGAGACACTATCCCACCATATCTCCTTGGGCCTTCCCCTAATGGTCGTTTCCCTTCTGGCTTTCCTATGGTTGCTTCTTTTAATAGTGAACCCCGTTCTCTTCGTAGTGCGTATCCTGCCCACTTTATTCTCCTTGCTTTCACGTGTGCTACTATTCCTTATTTCCCTATTATGCCTTTTCCTCCATTCTCCATTTTCTTGTGTTGGGCCATATATCATTCTTAAAAATGCATTTTGTTTTCTTATTTTTTGTTTAAAATCCAAGTTTCAGCTCCATATGTTAATTAATACTAGTCGAATTATACTATGATATATTTTTATTTTTGTTCTATGCAAGAGAATCTTTGAAGTCAACAATTTCCTACAAGTGTACATACATTTATTGACCTGAACAATCCTATAATTTATTTCCTTTTTTCACTATTGCTGCTTGATATAATTACCCCTAGATATTTCAATTGTTCAACAACTTCAAAATTATGTCATTTGTCCTCATTGGCCTCATTTCATTTGGCTGTCTCGTGAAATGCATGTATTTCGTCTTAATCATCATTAATCTTTAGGCCCATTTTCTCTGTTTTTTTTTTATGAACATCTGGTTAACTCCTCTAGGTCATTTCTGTTTTTTGACAGGATGACTACATCATCCGCAAAAGCTAGGATGTTAATTTTTACTCCCATTTCCAAGCCTATATTTGTTTGCCTTACTATAAAACAACACTAGTCTTAAAAGTTGAAAATACAATACATAGTTAAGCAGCAGACACAATTTAAATAATACATTGAACACACCTAATTTCATAAATTTGGCTAGGGTAAAAAGTATTTTAATATACAAGAATACAGTACAACTTCAACCATCCAATCTCCTTGTTGTCCTAAAAATTGGAGATCTATTGTTAGTAAGACAATTTTAAAATAGGAATAGGAATTACATGAAGCTAATTATTGGCTTGTGTTATGTAGCGAAAAAATATTTCAGTATGCAAATAGACCAGTGTAGTGTATAGCACAAGTCATAACTACTTTGACAGATCTCTAGTTTTGATAATCAATTAAGAGAATAGTGATAGAAAGTATTTCATTACAATACAATATCCTTGGGTATATCTGGTAAAACATGTAGGCCCTAATGTAATGTAAAGAAATACTTTCTATCAATATCCAGAGGTACAACAATGATTCTGAACAAAAATAGTATCAACTAATTTGTTATACCAACCTGAACGTGTATAGGTGACGTAGCTTTAGACACAGTAGGGGGAGGTGGTGGTGGTGGAGGAGGTGGGGGTGCTGAGACTGGAGGTGGAGGTGGCGGAGGCTGGCGGGGACTACTGGGCGGAGCGGGCAACACTCTTACAGGCGTTGACACTTGCTGTAATACAATCCAATTTCATCACAAACAACGTACTGTTCTAACCATGTAAGCTTTATAAGAGCAGCAAAATTAGTAAAACTTTACAATTAGTCATAAAAAACATGCATGAAAATAAGAATGATTTTGGCCAGATTCAGTAAAAAATACCCCCGCCGCAGCAAACCAGCAGACTAAAAGCTAATTTCCATTTGCCTGATTGGATTTACACTAAAATGTCTCCTTAAAAATATCACATTTATTCCCTATTTAAACATCATTAGTTAAAAGAGTACTCTAGGTTTGCTGCAACAGGGAGGGTAAAAAATTTTATTGTAAAATGTTAATAGTTTAGTATAAAAAATGCATTTTCCAAATGTGATCAAAATATGCTTATAAACAAGCAAACAACAACAGTTTACTTATTCTCCATGAGAATAACATAAGAATTTTAAATTTTAGTTTTGTTGGAATTTTCTCCGTAACCATTATGCGCATAATAACGCTTAAATATACTAAATGATTTGTTTTTTAAGCTCTACAAAATCAAAATGGGTTGGAAATAAATTGCTAAATTTTATGTTTGTAGGGTCAAAAATGGGAAAACCCAATTTTTACCCAATAAACCCTCGTTCCCGTGGTCCGATCATGCTGATTCGCGAAAAGTAAATCGGTCCCGGGTCCAGGTCTTACCATGAGTACTGTAGTACTACGGTAATAGCTTATTCCCTATATGGGAAATTCGCTAATAATTTTCTATAACCATGTTAGTACAGACACCTGCAAGTACTGCATTGTTGTGTCAATAAATTATTTTATTTCATGACAAATATTTATACTAGTGATGGGTGGGTACTTAACGTCAAATGTCAGTCCCACCGGTTCTTGGGAAAAGTACCGAGACTGGAAATCGTTGGTGTTGATAGGTTATATTTTTATTTACTCATGTACAAAATTCAAATTGTCAACCATGATGATTATTTCCTTTAAGGCTATTTATCAGAATTATCAACAATAAATTCGGGAAATTTTTGGGGAAAAAATATTCCCGATTTTCGGGACGGGATTACATTTGATTCGGGAATTTTTCGGGACGGGATTTGATCCGATCGTTGGCGATTTTGCTTCTCTGCGAGTGACAATGAAGCCACTATCGCGAGAGATGTTCTCGATAGTTCTGCGAACGCAGGAGGCGAAGTCCGATGGTACCGGAACCAAGAACCGATTTTGGTTAGGAACCGGTACCGGAACCAACATTGTAAAGTGGTACCGACCCACCACTAATTTATACTGTATACTGAAACAAACTAGATTTCAATATCATCATGCAATGAGTAAAACATGAAGTAAAATTTCAGTCTTAGTTTGCGCAAAAACATTTTTAATTTTGTTCAATTAAAAAGTGTTTAACCATTTCAAATTGGTTTGGATAACAAAACAAAACTGCAACTAAAATTCAATAGACACAGCAAATGAAGGTATTATTTGTTAGTGTTTGCACATTGATTGATACTCACAAAAGTAATGCCCTGAGCATGCTGTCCTGGAATGGTGGGGATCAGCTTTCCTGAGAACAATATCTTTTGCTGCTCCATAAACAACCGCTGCAGGCTTTGGTTTTCTTGAGGAGTTCTCGGCTTCTTGGATGACAGCAGTTGGATTTGGTTTTGCACAGCTTTCAGATGCTACAGATAAAAAATCTTAAGAGAACATATTTTACAATCAGATGATAATGTTAAAGGACCATTGAGACATTTTTGTCACAATTGGTAAAAACAAGTTTTCTCAGGTTTAGAAAACAAGATTAAAAAATACAATTAAAATAAATTGCAATCACTATAAAAAGTTCAAACCATTGCTTTATTTTTTTCTATAATGTAGCCTTAATTTTATTTTTGATACACAATAATTAAAATAGTGTACCTGTTGCTCGCAATCCAGCAATATTGTCAAGTATTACATGATGTTCAGTCAAGTTGCCTTTGTTTTTTGTATTAATTTTATATGTCTTTGTTTTTAACAGTCCGTCTGTAATTCCCATCACATTACCATATGTCAATTTTCATTGTTGCATTCATTCGTCTCGAATCACCGCTCATAACATCACGTATTCATTTTTCTCTTAATAAATTATACTCTTTTATACCAAAACCTCGATTTTTTCCTCTAATATTATAAATACACCGCACACATGAGTTATTTACAAACTAATAAAAGTCATAATTTTCAATGAGTTTTTTTAAAGACTCAACTCAAAGATGATATAAGTAACGGAAATACTCACTCTGTTCATACAAAAATTTCTTGTAAATGTTTTTTTTTTTCAGAAGCTAGCCTTGTTTTTTAATTTTTTCTACTGATGTCTACTTATCCATAGCCACATAAAGTTGTTCATCTTCGTCATTCATTGATGGCATAGCCTACAAGGTACCACCATTGTCGCCAGTCAAAATTATAAAAAAAGCTATCAAAATTAATTATTCACATTACTCGAGTAGGACTACCAAATTTCTTGCATTATCTATCTGTCACATTTGTTAGACTTTTTTTGGTAGGTTGCTTTTATACATCAATTAACCCTGCTTGTGTCAGTAATTTGTTGTGTGGTGTCGGTAAATGTTCGGGCATTTTGCAGCAATGCTTATTAAAAATTATAACAAAAATCTACCTTGATATGTATTTTTGTGCAGCTAAATACATGCACATTATAATTCAGCATAAATAATTGTTTTTATATCTATTTAATGATAAAAGTTACTTAGGAAGATAAAAACTACAGAATAGCAATATGAAAAAAATGTCTGTGCCCCTATAAAGGTCGATTCACACATATCAGTTCAGTAACAGTTCTGCTACAGTCCAGTCTCAGTTGCATCCGTAATTTCTCAGTCAACTGTCTGTCAGTTGGTTTCAGTCAGTCTTCTGTCTATAATATTTACAGTAATTTACAGTAAAAATTTTTAAATTGTAGACCTATATTCTATTAAATTTTCATCGTCCATCTCGTTGATTGTTACAAACAGTACTCAAAATATCAACACTACCATTTAAATAACAAAAACACTATTTTTTAACCTCAAACAGGTTTGTCAGGAGTCCGAACAATCCAAAAATATCGGGGGAAAGAAATCTAAAATTGACTCGACGGGCGTCGGCAGAGCGACTGACTGAACTGAAACGGATGAGTGTAGATAGTGCAATTGAAAATCCATTAAAGAATATTTTTGTTAACTGTGCCGTAACTGATGTGTGTGAATCGACCTTAAGATTTTTAATACAGGTTTCTTGAATGTAGTCCTACCCTTCTTTTATTAAAATATGTACACAAATCCTCATTTGCTAGTTAATATAGTTGAGCTAATAAATGTTTCTCATGAACCTAATAATAAAACCTTTTAAGTGTCCCGGTAGACCCTACTAATACTTGATAACTCAGTTCCATTAAATCATTACAAATCATATTATGCAGAAAGAAATAGTTTTAAGCACAGAAAGAATGTAAAGTATATAATTTAAACTAAGTCAGTAAATGTTAGTATTTCCTTGAATTGCAACTTAATGTTATCACCAATAAAATTAGCCCTGATTGTAATGTAAACAAATCTGTTCTTAATAAGGATAACATGGGAATTTCAAAAGCCACTGGGGCAGAACCCAAGGAACTTATGGAACCTTATGACGTCTACAATGAGATCTATCAAATGCACCATAAACTAACAAAATCAGTTAACAATCCACGGAGGAGTTCTGAGAAATAAAATTTGTGTTGGCCTAATTTATACATAGATAGATATAAGAAAATCCTCTTTAACATAGCCTAATCAATTAAAAAAAGCCATATTAATAAATTATATTTAAAAAAAGCAAAAAGTTGCAATGTACAGCGACGACCAGTTGTCTTACCTGTTGTTTCTGAGGAGTGAGCTGTATTGTCTGCACCCTCTGTATGTTAGGTGTGTGCGTCTGTTCACACTGTGTACTGATAGGCACCAGGCTGGGAGGTTCTGGCTCCTTCTCACACGGAGGTGTCCCTGTCCGCTCCTCGTGCATCATCGGTTTCACCACCGCGGATTTCTTTGGTAACTTTTTCGGTTTGAGCGCTTTAGATGCAATTGGCGGAGTGGGTGACTTGTTTATCACCAGGCTCGGATGAGACTGTGCAATAGTGTCAAGAAACGAGTTTTGATAGGACGAACCGATAGACGTGGTGGTAGTGGTCGCAGTGGAGGTGGAGGTGGTGGTCGGTAATCTCTGTGTTTGGGGTTGTCTGGTGACCGCTTGCAGTGGCTTGGTGATGGCCGTGGTTGTCTGACAACTGGCCAGCGACGTGATCACAGAAGGGTGGTTGTGGTTGGAGGTGTCCATTTGATGGTTGAGATGTGGTTGTGATGTGTGCGTAGGTGTAGGTTTGCTGACAAACTGCGGTGGATAATGATTGATAATGGTGTGACCCTCGTGTTGAGTAGCTTGAGACTGTGATGTGGTTGTCTGCGAGCTGTGGTGGAATTGGGAAGGTGACGACTGTGTAACAACAATAAGGTTGGGACGATTGGAGAACGAGGGTTTGGGTTGTTGAGTCTGTTGCTGTTGTTGAGGAGAGGGTTGTTGATTCTGCTGAGGGCTGTGGCTAGGATATATGATGGGACTTTTACTGTTGCTACCTCGAGGAGACTGAGGAGAAGCTACTGGGTTACACCTCGGACTAATCACAGTTTGTTGATGGTACTGAGGCATTTGGGGGGACCTCGCCAGGGGTTTAAGTTGGTACTGAGGTCTTAAAGACTGTTCCACTGTTTGCACACCACTGCTCTGCATTTGTCTTTGAGGTTCGATATGAGGCCTTAACCTATCATTTGAAGAATTAGACAATATATGCACTCGCTGTTGGTCGCTAATTCCCCCAGAGCTCGCAAGGGAAGTAACAACTTGAAGTCTTTGATGTTCATTTAGTGTCAGATTACTGGACCCGGTTATCCGAGAATGGTCTGTATTTGCCATGGAAGTAATTATTTGCACTGTTGGATCTGAACTAAGTCCTGCCACTAGTTGCACCCTCTGTTGTTCAGGAGCAAGGGAAACACTATTGTGACTTGTGTTAGAAAGAATTTGTACCCTGCTTTGCTGTTCACTCAAAGATAAAATATTAGTGTTAGGAACCCCTGTTACTATTTGCACTCTATTTTGCTCAGATAACACTGGGTTGGAATTTGTGTTACCTGAAACTATATGGAGCCTGTTCTGATGATCAGAAAATGTCAAACCAGGAACACTATTAGCAATCTGAACTCTGCTTTGATCATTCTGCACCACATGTATTCTGTCTGCAAGTGAAGTAGCTGTCCTGTTGGGAATGCCAGACACGATCTGTACTCGACTAGGATGTTCAGTGGTGTTGGTAGAGGCTGAAACAACGTGAACTCTGTTTGTTGGCTGCTCATTGATTTGAATTCCTGTTGAGTTACTCATCCCTGACACGATTTGAACCCGATTCTGTTCACAAGACAAGCTGGAGTTAGCTACTCCTGAAACTATGTGAACCCTATTTTGTTGCTCCGCTAAAGACATCCCACCGGCCTGCATTCCCGACACAATTTGAACCCTGTTTTGCTGTTCTAAAGATAATGAGTTAGTATTTTGCATACCCGATACGATCTGCACCCTATTTTGTTGTTCAGTCAAAGACATGGAATTAGCACTGGGAACGCTGGAGATAATTTGAACTCTGTTCTGTTGTTCGGTAAGTGACATGGCTTTGTTTGTGATCCCAGAAACAATCTGCACTCGATTCTGCTGCTCTGTCATGGACATGGCACTGGAGCTGTGAACTCCTGAAACTATTTGAACACGGTTTTGTTGCTCCAGAGACATTGCACTTGAGTGTGGCACAGCCGATACAATTTGCACTCTATTTTGTTCACTAAGAGACATTGCAGGATTGGCCACTCCCGACACAATTTGAACACGATTTTGCTCAGTCAGTGAGACAGAGCTAGAACTAGGGATACCAGAAACTATTTGCACCCGATTTTGCTGTTCAGTCAAAGTCGAGTTAGGAACTCCCGACACAATCTGGACTCGGTTCTGTTGTTCCGTCAGAGACAGGGAGTTCGCACTCGGCACACCCGACACGATCTGCACTCGACTCTGCTGATCGGTTAAGGACATCCCCGTGCTCATCTGACTGCCCGAAACTATCTGCACACGGTTCTGCTGTTCTGTCAGCGACATTGTGGTGGAAGTAGGAACACCAGACACAATCTGCACTCTGTTCTGCTGTTCTAAGGACATACTCGTCGAACACGAACTCGGCGCACGAGACACGATAGTATGGAACCGGTTTTGATCACTGAAAGACACTGATGAATGAGGAACACTAGTTACGATCTGCACTCGGTTCTGCTGTTCGCTGAGCAACACTCGGTCGTGGAGGCCGTTGATGATGACACCGTTGTGTGAGGTGTCCAGCAGCTGAGGATTGGCCACCACCACACTAGGTGTGTTGGCTGGGCGGCGTACACCTGTGTTGATGACCACCTGTGGAGCCTGCGCCAGAGCCACCTGGCCACCTGCAGCCTTCATCACCAGCGAGTCTGTGTTGGCCCAGCTCAACACCGCAGTCTGCAACATATATACAACCATTTATCATAAACAACTAATTAATTATATTTATATTTCTAGAGATTAAAAAAAAACAAATTTCAACCTTTTTAGAAAATTATCGGAACAGAGGTAATTGTGGGTAATAATAATGACATTATTAGGTAAATCCTCTAAATCCACACTACCATACCTGCAAAGATTGAAGTAGAGCAGCCGAATCTTTGTTAGGTGCTCCCGCTAGACTGGAATTATTCTGAAATCATAAATTTTACTAAAAATCTTTTACGTTAACCTCCATCATTTTTTGTCTTAATAATTATTAAGGCTTTGGGCAAAGATTTACTAATTTATTTAAAATACTAAATAAATACTAGCTTGTTCTTTTTAACAGTACAATTTAACATAGCAGCATAAACTATTTAACACTTTAGAAACTGCAGTAGTTCTATCACATGGTTTCTTTGAGTACGGTAATGTGTTGAAACTGAACCTTTAAGCAAAATCACCAGTGTTTAACCCTATTTTATTTGAGGAGTTACTCTACTTTGTGCTTTACAGCAAACGGACACATATACAGCATAGCCTCTTTTAAAATAAGCTTGTATGAAAGCTGTTTGAGGAAAGGCTTGAAGCTTGAAGAAGCCATTACAGTAGACTCCCTCTAGTTCAGCCACCTCGGGACCGGACCACTGGCCGGACTACAAAACAGCCGAACTAACCGGTAGTAGTAGAACCTCAATTATTCGCGGTAATGGGGGGGGGGGAGACCATGGATAACTGAAAACTACAGTTAATCCAACATGGCATAAACATATATTACATACCTATAAAACACCTAATACTGTATAAAATGGATGTTAATGTGATAATTAATTTGAATTTTACATAACCAAAATACAAATAGTAGTATTGCGCAATCGTGTTATGTTAAGTCATTAACCTTGGTTAAGTAATGAAAACTGTAACACTGTACATACAAATAAATCACGTAAAGAACAGAACAATAGAAAGTCTAGTACTGCAAGCTACTGCTACCGTAGTCAGCATAGGCTACTACTACATGTTGTTTCAGAACATAAGAATGTCGATAAAAACATTAGATAACTCATAAAACAGCATAAAATCATAGTACTTAGTCTTAAAGATAATAACGACAGTCGTAAAATAGGATAAAGATAACAATGGATGATATAAAACACCGCTTATTCTGTCTTCTTTGTTCTTCTATTCTTTCTTTGGTTTCTCTTCATTCACACATTCAACAAGTTGCCACGGTTACTTACTAATCACCCAATTACAAACTGTTGTGAGATAGCAAGCGCACAGCAGACAGTTGTGTAAAGAGCAGATGATTGTCAGTGCAAGCGGATAGCTTGTAACGATGGCTATTTCTTTGTTTTGTTTTGCTTTAATTTATTTTTGTCAAATAAACCGTGGCGTTTCAAAAACAATAATGGGGGAACCTACCGCATAAAAAAATGGTCCGAAATATTTAATTATACACTACATTTCAACATATTAGACTGAAGAAAATCTATTTATAAAATGTTCTTGGTATTTTTGAGGTTATGTAACATAGTTTTACTTAGGTGATATGCAACAATTCGCCCATAGAAGCACCCGTAAACTAAACTGACATGAATTGTTTACTTCTATGACTGGAAACTAAACATTAAAATTGAATCCGGTCGAAGGTCATTCGCCCATGACGATATGACTTGTCCCCCTGAGACCGGGCCGGACCATCCGACGGCCGATCCAACCGAAGCCGAACTAGAGGGAGTCTACTGTATTGTGATTTCTAGAATAAAGAGATGGCGGCTTAAAATAAGTACCATAGAAGAAGTCCAGGTAAGGTATACTACACATACTATAAACAGAACACACAATACTGTAATTTATCCTCTGGAGGACTTACGTCAAGTTTATAGAAGGAGAATTGTATTTTCTTTGTCTTCTACCATGGCCTTCCCGGATTTTTTCTAGGGTAAGCTAGCTAATATCCATTACAGTACACCCCCTCTTAACCGACCTCGTATTAACCGCCTTACATTGTAAAATATTACAGTTTGTTTTAACCGACCATGCTTTGAGAGCAGTTCGGTTTAACCGCCGCTTTCTAGGAATCTCGCATTTCCGCTCCCACGCTGGGCGATGAGAACCAAACCATACGCTTATCTCCACAGGATGTGATGACTAAGAATAAGTTATTTTGTATTGATCACAAAAAATATAGCATATTGTCAGTTTGTCATCATCGTTCGTACCGCAAGCACATCTGATCTGATTTGTTATCTGTGTGTTACAATTTTGAGAACTGATTATCTTATCGCTAGAGTAAACAAACAACGCAACTTGTAGGGAGGGCAGGGAAGGGGGGTTAACAACTCCAAGGTCAAGATAGTTTTTTTGCCTCGAGCCTCTAGTGAGAGGCTATAAATAAGCATCCTGTCTTGTCACAAAAGTGTTGCTAGTATCTTTAATTTCAACAAAGGTTCCTGTATTACGATGGATTTGGAAAGGATAAATTAATACATTACAGCACTAAAGTTATTAAAATAGGAATTTTTATTGAATCTTGCCTAGTACTACAATCTATTCCACTGAATGTAGGCCTATTTGATTTATAGGTGTTTTGTGTTTATTTATGACTTTTCTATCAATAGAAAAAAAAGGAGATAAGAGTAGTTTATTTTATAAATAATGCAAATATGACTTCAAAATAATGATTATATAATTCCAAATGAATAACACTTAATTAGGCCTATGTTATGATTTTAGGGATTGCCCGTTTTAACCGACCTTTGGAGTTATCCGACCTAGGTCTGGTCCCATTAGGGTCGGTTAAGAGGGGGTCTACTGTATAAAGATTTATGTGACCGGTATACTTGTTTAGAAATATCTTGTTCACTTTCAAAATCAACATATTAATAGCCACGCATGTTTCTTTAAAACCTTTTTTCTCAGCTCGTGTGCATTGCAGGGAAAATCTACGCATACTGTTATAAAGATATTTGCCTGTAGATGTGCAGAATCCCTTTATAAATTAAAGGCTAAAAAATAAGCACAAAAAATAAATTTTAAATTAAAAAAAATTACCATGGGTCTTATAGGTTGCCATGTTAGTGATGAAATAACTACGAATTATAAACAGAAAATCAAAACAAATGGAAGAAATTACAATCACATGTTTTATTTACAGCGTAGGGTGATAATAAAGAAGTTTGCACAAAATAGATATTATTGATAAGAGTTTTCAACCACAGGACGACCTCTAGTTTGAGTAAAACCGCATTATTCTGTCTCTTGCCCCTGACACCGACTTTAAGATTTTAAACCTACTCATGGACCCATTGTTACTTTTAAAGGGTACTGATAACATTTATCAAAATTTATTTTTATTAAGATTTTATTAACATAAATCCAACAAAGCAAATGAGAACTCACTTAGGTTCAGTATCCTATTTACATGTTTGAAAGGGGACAGGAGGTTAACAAGGATATGCAGTTTCAGACCTATTAGGTACTAGTGATAATACCTGCAGTATGCTGTCTCCATGACTCGCCAGTAGTTGTGCCAGCTGACTTTGGGCAGCAGCTGCTATGCTGGGTGTCACACCCCCACTCACACTCACCTACACAATAATCAGTGATACAAAATGTCCCCAACAATATGTTGAAAAATAAACCATCACAGTCTATCAACACGGGCAATTTATTTTCCAAAAATAATGTTCTGTTGACTGATTAATTCATAGAATATTTTCATGAAATTATTACAGATGAATCTGTCTTATCTGCGGTGAGAGAATTCATAAAATTTATTTTTAACAAATTGTTTAGGACGAAGCTTACTTGAGAATAGAGTTAAGGTAGCTTGAAGATGTACAGAAAAACTATCAAACTTTCCACGACTAAAACTGTTTCTTTAGAACTTACTTTTTTTATACGGTAAAGTTTTGATTCTTAATATATTTGCCTTTGATTAACTGGCTTTCCATGGTTCCCCCCCTTCCCTGTGAATGATTGAGTACCTTGAAATCTTGGACTGTTTCAACAATATGTTGGTTTCAAAACATTTTCTTTGTTATCCGTGTTTGCCACTTGGGCCCAATAATCAGATTCCATTGTTCAAGTCTTTCCTTGCAAACTACCTTATTATTCGCTTAAAACTTGGCTACCGTAAAGCATTAAGAAAGGCTCAAGTTACTGAAGACCCTAATTTTATTGAACAGAATAGAACAGTCTAATGATTATGTCAAGTAAAATGCAATTGTGCATATTAAGCAAGAATCAAGTGGTTGAAATGTCAACTTATTTCAGCTGCCCCAACTGGCAAAATAATTTATACGTATCAAAAGCTATGTTGAATAGAAAGTCCAACAAAGGTTACTAGGCCTAATGAGTAAAACTTGTTAAAACTCCAAAAAATATAATACTGTATACTAAATTATTAAGATGATGTTTGAAAATTAACCTGAGGTTGAGTTTGATGCAGTATCATTCTCCCATCTTCACCGACTGAAACTCGTAACCCTTGGTTTGTGCACTGAAATATTATATGAACATTTAACTTACAATTACAATATAATCATCTGAAAAAATAAAGCCTAGTATTCAGCAGAACAATAATACCGTGTAAAACTTACAAGAAGTATTATTTCGGAACTCTGGCTTTAAAATCACATGATTTATTCAGGGTATTTTATGTTTATTTTGTTATGTATTTTTGTATACTGTTTTTTAGGAGACATGAAAAATCTATTGCAGCATGAGAATGTTGTCAAATGGGTTGTATGCATTTAGTCCAATTTATAAAGAGTGTCTTTAAGGGGAGTCTGAGGTCCTATCTTTAGTAATGTTAACTAAATGTCACTTTTCTCAGGAGTTAGAATAGGTAGGATAGTGAAACTTGGTATACCTTTATATTAACTAATTAACTAGACACAGACACATGATTTTTCATTTAAAATTAAAAATAACTATTTTATGGGTTTTTATAAATTTAACAAAAATGTGTTTCAAAAATAAAATTTATTATTTTTTTTTACATGCTTCTACTAAAGATATGATGAATTCCTTATGTCTGTGTTTAGAATAAGTCACTAAGACTACATGGTAAAAATTTCACAGCTGTATGTATTACCAGTCCTGAAAAAAATGACATTAAAGTTTAAAAAAGTAAAGTTGCGGAAATCGGCAAGAAAAGCCTCCAAGGGTCAACCAAGGGTCTACTAGTTTTACCTTTAAAACGTCACTGCAATGTTATGGAAAATATATTTTTTTATACATTTCTAGGTTAGTAATCAAAAATGTAAGTATACCATTTTTAAGAAGAAATTCTGTGCTATAAAAAGAACATAAAAAGTAAAAATTGAAAAAAAAATTAAAAAATTTCGTCTTGGACTCCCCTTAAGAGTGAATTAGGGATTTAAGTTTAATTGATGTTTAACTCTAAATATGTTATTATTATCATTCTATGAAATATACATACTAGTAATTTGTCTGTACATTGCTCAGAATCATAAATTTTTAGGTTATTTTTACGTTTTATACATTAAAGAAGCCGAAACAAGTCTCATCTCAATTTCTGTCTGTCTGTCTTTCGTCTGTCACGGCCCAAGAGCCATTTTACGCTGCCTTCTCCTGAAAAACGAGAGTACCTATAAAGATCCGAATCATTTTAATTTTTAATGTATTCACTGGATTGGCGAGAGTGTCTTTAGCTATTAAAATATGGCCTCACTACTTTGTAAATAAACTTACGGACGTTTAAAAACCCGATTTTGTGCGATTTTTGTCAAGTTTTCTCCCAATGTTTATCACATAATCATCTATGAAATAGCGAACAGCTGTTCTTATCAAGATTATTTTTTTCTAGCAGTCACTGATGTGATTACATTGACTGTTGTTTACAAATACTGCAATCATTTCCTTATAAAACTGTTTTTCCTTACATAACGGATTTAATTAATCGCAAGTGCAATAATGTGTAGGGTTAATGTAAATGAAAATAGAGATTCTTTGTGTATAAAATTTGTCTTGAGTTTTGATAACCGGGAAAAAGACCTTGAATCAGTGTTTTATATGACTGGGAAACTTACATTTTTTACATAAGCATTACCAATAGCTTACATAAAAGGTTTCAACTCATTGACGGCACTTCAATGGTGGTTGTGTAAAGTGTAAAGTGACAACTGCAGTGGGTGATTGTAACAGGGGTTTACTGATTATGCTCAAATCGCTTTTCCAATGTGTCTTCTCAACGCTATTTGCTGCTCGCTGGACCATACAGCCAATAGACCAATTTCCCATCTCTTGGGTTCGTAGGCCTAAAAAATTATTCATAAGTTGGTAGCGCATATTACTCAGTGTTCCGTACGGACAGGACAAGAGCACCTTTGAAAGTGAAATTTCCAACCTGAATGTTTAATGGCGAGGTTGAGGTTAGTTAGTTAAGGTTAACCTAACCTAACTAACCAAACGATATATCAAATTAAACAATCGAATAATCAATATTACTCATTTGGTTGTTTGTGCCAACAGATATGGAAGTGTACCCCTCATAAATCTATTACGCAATTTTTTTTTACTTGAAACTGTCAGATACTGTATTTGTTTATACAGTAGAACCTCTTTAATCCGAACTAATTGGGACTGGGGGTAGTTCGGACTATTGAATAGTTCGGATTACAGAAAATATTGTTGTTTTTACATAACAATAGCTAGGGAAAAGTGAAAAATGCTTTATAAAGTAAAATACCTACATTGTTTATTTAATACAGTTGTAAACATAGGGAATAAACAGTACTGTACATTACAATTGAAATAATTACGGTGCGTATATCAATAAATAACTACTGTACTGTGTATAGAGTACAGCAATGAGGCGTTCGGATTAGTGGACGTTCGGATTACAGGGGTTCGGATTAAAGAGGTTCTACTGTATATAATAGTTTGGCCAGCATATCTGAAAATATGGAAACCAACTGCTGTTCTTTATATAGGAAGGTTTCAACAGAAAACTATAAGATCCCCGTGCGTAGAACGGGCACACAGCTAGTTACTTATAAAAGTACACAACTTGTGATTTTTCTATGTAGGAAATCAATTGAACTTTATAATAGTGCGTAGAACGGGCACACAGCTAGTTACTTATAAAAGTACACAACTTGTGATTTTTCTATGTAGGAAATCAATTGAACTTTATAATAGTAGTGTCATTTATTGGTGTCTGGATTAATCTTGGAATTTGTAAATCTTGTACTTTCAAATTTTTTTAAATTTTAATTTCTATAGGTCTAATCTTTATAATTTTATTTATTTTTGTTTTACACTTTGACTATCTAATTACTACTTCTTTTTAGACAATTTAACTGTGAACAAAATGGCAAAAGAATTATTAATTTATTACCAAAGGTTTTCTTTCTATAACAATTAGAGTAAAAGTCTACAAATTCGGTAAAATTAATTGCCGACAGAGGGTGCTGCAGGCAGCGCATTAATTCCTTCCCCAATGGGTTAAAAGACCCATTTAGATACTTGACAATGTGTTAGTTGTCAGTGTGTAGGGCCTACCTGAGAAGGTGTGATGATGGTCGGCTGAGGCTGTTTAGGCGAGGGAGGGGTAGGTGCCGGGGGTGTTGGCTGTGGCGGAGGGGGTGGAGTAGGCGACTGTTGAGGTGTCTGAGTCTGCTGTGCGACTGATACTGGCGCCATGTCATCATCATCAATACCTGCAACAGAACGAGTTCATAGAAGTGATCTTGTGGTACACAAAAATATGGAATCACCAGAGAGACAACTCTGCTGATTATGAAAATGTTTTTTCAACCTCTATGTTTGGCCTATAAACAGTATCACTTGCAAGTGATATAAGAGGGATTAGAAGTTTCAATGACGTGAAAATTACAAATTGTTTATGAACACACCAACCTCCAGTTTACCTTACATATCAAACAATGCATTTTTTGTTGCTATAGCTATTGTTGATATGAGCATAACAGGTAAATAATAAACACATGACATTTTTCTTCAATCTACTCTGTGAAGAAGTCCTAAATTAGGGTGAATCATGAGTGTTATGTTTGTGATCTTAATATAATGTAAATTACAGTATAACTGAAGTTATAGTCACTTTGCAATACCACATCAGAGATGATTTGACTAGGTGATATTCCTTGGTCAAATATTTACATTTAAGAAATTGTGTGAAAACTTTTAAAAATAAAATGCTAAGTACAGAGAAGTACAGAGTATAGAATATTCCCAAATTATCAATTATGTACACTCTGTACCCTCAACATTGAGCAAAACATACCTGACAGTTTCATAAGATTCGCCAGGTCCAATCTCGTAGGTCCTTCATCCTCTTTTTTCTTCTTCTTCTTCAACTTGTTCTTTGGCGACGACGGCTGCGGAGGTGGCGTGGGAGTGGTGGGGGCAGGTACAGCTATAAGTGCTGGGCCCGAGGATGTCTGTATGTGTTGCAGTTGTAGTGTCTGCCCTGTGACCAGTCGCACTAGTTGCGGCTGGGCCTGTGCGCGGGAAGGGTTGTGCTGTACCAGTACTGTGGGCTGCGGGCCATTACTGAGTACCACAGTAGGTTGTTTGGTTGTATGCTGGGGCGGTGGAGAGCGCAATATCAGCTGGACACCACTGCTGGTCTGCTGCTGGACCAACATCGGACCTACACCACCAGGGATCATCTGCAAACAAGACATAATGTGGACCTGAGTATAAACTACCTCATTTCATTTTCATCGTTTCATCATTTTTACACGGGATATTCGACAGCAAATGGAAATATATTACATTTGTACAACACTGACACACATTTTAAAGTGAATAATGAGTGTGTGAATGGGATGATAGCTTTGTTACTGAGTAAGATTAACAGGTGGTTCTTTAGCCGACCATAAAAAACCACTGACCAATTGAGGTTAAGATAAACTAATGATTGATTTGTGTTAACCTTGATACTAAAATTAACTGAACTGAATTGATAATCCAATTTTATTGGATATTAAGATTTCACAAAAAAAGTGTATAAAAACTTTAATAATCAAATAAAAAACAAAGCAACTAATTTGGTACTTGACTAGTTGCAACCAATATCATAGACAAAAATAATTAAATATAGACCCTCAGCTGTGCTGCGGTTACCATACTATGGTAACCTGGTTCTGGCGCACACCGCTTGGAGCACCACGGTAGTTGCGGCGTAGGCGCTACGTAAACTACAGCGGTGTGCCCCGGAACCTATGGTAACCATGGCAACCGCAGCACGGCTGACAGTCTATATTTCATTCTTTTTGTCTATGCCAATATTCAACTCAACCCAGCTTGACTGAAAAATCCACTTCTCGCACACCCCTATCTACTAGTTATTTACATAAAAACCTAAGCAATACAATGACCTTGTTGACAGTCACCTGATTGAGCAGGATAGTTTGCTGGGCGGGGGCAGGTATGGTGATGGCGGGGCTGGTAGACGGCTGTGGTGCTGATTGCTTGTTGGGGGTGGCAGCACTGCCCGGGGGCTTCGGTAGAATTTGTGGCGGCTGCTTTGTCTTCATTGTAGAAACGCCACTACCCACCCCTACTGTAAAATTATTATTTTTTTACTTGAACAATATTAGCTATGTCTTGATATTTGCAAGGATCTACATTGCCTTACTATAAAGGGGGTGATTTATCAGAAACCAGCAGATACTTATCTCTGTAACCCTCCCAATAACATTTAAAACTATGTTCAAACAGTTTGTTTTGAAATGTATTTATCCTGATAAATAACCTGTTTCAATGATTCAAAATAATGTAATTTTCAATAATTCTAAGAAGAATTGCCCTTGTCTTTGAATACTGAAGTAGACATCTTATCTATAACATCTGTAGCCCATTTTACACCAAAAAAGAACATAAATGTCCGCAGAGAGTGTTACAACCTTTAGTTTTTTGTGACCGTGAAAGTGACTGTAATATAATTACCGGTGTTCCGTGTCGCCTGCTGGAATATCTGCAGGACCTGTGGCACCTGAGGAGCCCCCATCACCTGGTGGTTGATGATGGTGGGGGGTTGAGGGGTGACGACTCGCTGCTGCTGGGAGGGGGACGGCGTAAGTCGTGAAGAGAAAGGCGACCCAGGCTTGACACTAGCCTGACCACCGACTCCCACGCCCACCTACAACATTCCGTACCATTCATTCCTTCCACTCTATTTACTACCATTCTTCCTTTTACTCTTTAATTAATTTTTTGTTGTGCTATAGCATAAAAAAGGAAAAACATATGTGAGAAAGTTTCAACCCTACCCTGTTTGGAAATCTACTTCTTTACCTCATCATCAATATATCAAAAGAATAATGAAAACTTACGGCAATGTGCAACATAGGTTATAGAATCAATATGGTTGGTAAAAACAGGGTGACAGTATTCAGCAATCCATATAACCATATTAAATGGAAAAACCATCTTATTTTAATCCAATATGAATTCAATACTTTAAACAGGAGTGTATTTTAGGAATAGTTGAAACAAAAATAGTAGATTAAAAACAATCAACTAATTGAACAATGAAATTGTTGAGAATTGTTTATTAGAGTTCTTGTTGCTAGCTTAGTGGTTAGCATCTAGGACTTAAGTGCAGAAATGGATAGCTAGGATCACCAACATATCCACACAAATTCCAGAGGTTGGGACCGTCTTCATAAATAAATAATATTTTTATTGTCGTAAAAAAATAATTATTAGCATTGACAGTCTTAAAATACAGTCAGAGCCAGACATAACCAACATGATTGGAAGTGAATAATCTTTATAACTAACTAAATCCAAAAGTATTTTTGATTGATTTATTTACTCTACCTACTTAAAAATGAATACAATGCTAATAAAAAAAAATATTTTAGAGAATAAAAGGGGTTGTCCAAAAGCCATTTGTAGAGTATAGTTTTAAAAAGTATTTTCACGATATTTTGGTATTACAGTCGGACCTCAACATCTCGAATCTGAAGGGGGTATGATAAAAATTTGGGTTATCAAGTTTTTCAAATAGCCTAAGTGAGGTTCGAGTTATGAAGGTGCTATACGAAATAGTTCGAGATACTGAGGTGTTGGGGTCTGAAAGTGATGTTATGTCACAGACTTTATAACTCGACTTTTACGTGCTAAACCTTTATAAATTGAACTCAAACTATTTATACGTACTGAAGAGTAACTAAGGAAGCAAAATAAAACAATTTTAATGCACATAAAGTACTGTATTTATTATTTAGCAATAATTGTAATTTATTGTTAACGCAGGTTCACTGGAACTATAAAAAAAAGTAAACAACATAAAAACTGTATAAGCTCCATACATCCAAATACAGTACTACAATACAAATAATGAAAAACTGCTGTGAAAAATACTAAGCAACAATTGTATATGGATACACAGTAGGTACTGTATTTATCATGTTTGGTGTTATTGAGGTTAAACGCAAGTCCTGTTTAGTAACATTGTGTAAGCCTAGTGTATGGAACAAGTTAATGAATAAGTTTGATAGAGTACATTAAAAGCCTACTAAACAAAGAAAAAAAGTCAAATACATACCTGTTGTATGCTGGAGGTGTGGCCGACCTGCTGTATAATGCTCGCTTGGCGCACATGGTGGTGTAGTATGCTGTGTGTCGTGTGACCGAGGATCTCGGGGTAGAATGTCGGAGCCTGAGGTGTCAACACATACTGTCCGCCACCCTGGCCGTGCAGGGTCACCGTCACTGCCCCTCCCCCCTCCCCTACCCCCAGCTGCTGTTGTAACTGCTGAATCTGCGACAAACACATTTAATGTGGTACCGTAATCAACTATGTAGTAAACTTTGTTCAGCACTTATAAACTTACTTACACAGTACCAGTCCTTCGTACGGGGTTGGAATCTATATCTATAAAAGAGAAAGTATGTATGTATGTACCCTATGAACTCAGAAACCGCTCGACAGATTGTAATGAAACTTTCAGGCATTATTAAGCATTATTTAAGGATGGTTTGTGTGAAGTTTGGTACAGATGAGTCGAAAGGGCTTCACCCTAGAGGGTTTTAAGGGGTCCAATGTCAAACTTTTAGAACTACAATGTTTACAAATAAATATAATTTAAAAGCAGATGTTTACTTTCACCTACTGTTTTGTAGGTTTGAATAATCACAACATTCTGTATTAGTCATTATTGGAAATAGTGCCACACTGTTTCCACAGAATGCAGCACAGAAAACTAATTTACTTTTGGATAATTCCAAATATATTAAACCCCAATCGCAGCACACCTGTGCACTCAACAACGTTTAAATTCTCCACTATTAAATATTTAAACATAAAAGTAAAAACTTTTATGAAAGTAATATGAAAAATAAAATGGATGGCAATGCCTCAATATTTTTATCTCTTGTTCTATATTATTAAGTGAATAATAATCGTGCGTGCTATCTCAGGTATTGAAATGCCTCCCAATTTGTCAATAACCCACTACTCATTAAAAGAAGGAACTCCAATCATTCCAATTTCAAAAACTTAAATCCACCCAAGCTATGCAACCGAACCAGACTGACGATTAAAAAAAATGACAACAAACTTGATTGAAGCAACAATCATCAGTGGTTAGTTTAAAGGAGAAATAGTCTTAATCTCAAGAATACCGATGATTTTCTCCGAATTACCCTTTGAGTTCAAGCGACTACAATTTCCTTGCTTTCACAATGACCATAATAAGGAACAAGTAGGTACAATCCCTGAGTATCAGTTTTATACTTAACTGCTGGTATAAGTATAAAATGCTTATTTCAGTTATGGGAGTGGACACGGTTTAAGAACATTTGGTTCTTATAATTTATATGGTATGCTATAGTATATAGCACATCTACCATAGCCATCATGTTCTACCATTGTACCTAAACCATAGAAAAAAGTAAAGTTCTCATTGTGCTTTTAAAGTTTAGCTTTTTGTTGCTAGTTGGTTGAAATTAGCTGTTGTCATAAATGCAAAAAAAAAAATAAATAATAATAATAATAGTGCTGCACCCTGTTGGTAAACCTTATAACTTTTTTAATGCTATTTAATATCATAGAACCAACTTGTGCAGTTGAGACAGCTGACAAAATTCTTTAATTCCTTTTAAATATGAAAACTCATGACATAAGGTAAACATGGGAAACTCCAGAGCCACTGGGGCGGAGCCCGAAAGGATTCTTGAGATAAGAATATGTCTGTATGTTAATCGGAAATGTGAGCTATCATCATACCAAATCTTAACCCTGTCGGTTAAGTATTTTTCGCGTTTACTTGTCACAAACATCCATCCATCCATCCAAACTCTCTCCTTACTTATAATATTAGTAGGATTAGTAGGATAAATAAGGGGTTTTGTCAGCAGCTATATTGTTATTGTATTTGTTTAACACGTTCGCTACCGCAATACCAAATTTTTCATTCACATAGACCAGCGACGCAAATATGCGACGGCCGGTTTCTATCCACAGACTGCCGTCGTGCACATTAAAATAGATTGATAACGCATATTTGCATCGGTGTTCAAAGGTTATCAAAAGGCTTATATCTTTCTAACGGTCTATTTGAAGGCACTGAATTCTCTGCGGTGGTCTACAGGGATGTTTGACGCACAACTGCGTCACTTGGTCTGTGGATATGATTATTAATGGCGTCATATGATAGTTGGAAAAACTGGCCTTTACTTTTCTGCATCACTGTGCAGTATGTATGCTGCATTATCCTATGTAGCTTTTATATTTGTTCCATTATAAACTGTTCTTGAATAATCTGTTGTTTTTACTTACTTTCATCTCAAAACATAAACAAAAATGAACTGTCGCATATGTATGTGGCGTTTGGGCTATTTAAAGAAAAGTATAATAATTTTAACTATTGTCTTCGCTATAGACCGGGTGTCGCAAATATGCGACATTACAAAAGGTTATCAACAATATTAGAAAAAAGAATATATCATTTACATACACGACTGCAGTGTATTACAAAGTAAATGATCGCTGTTTAAAACAGATTTTGCCCATGGTCTGTGTGTACTATTAACCAAGTGACAGCCGGTCTAAGTGTAAGATTAAATTGTATACCTTGGTCCGTGGCAATGATCGCGGCGTCGCATATAGATTCAAGATTCAAGATTCAAAGAGTCTTTAATTCACACAGTACAAATTTTCGTACATGAATAGTGTCTATTGTCTATTGTTACTTACTACCTAAATTAGCAATAAGAAACATTTAAACAAAATACTATAGGCTACATTATTTTAAATTGAAATTACTATAATCTTCTATTTTGTAAGGTGCAAGGTCAAGTAAGAATGCCTTCAGATTTTTCATAAATTTAGATTTGTCTTTTTCTTTTTTTTAAAAGCTAGGAAGTTTTCTAAAAAAATAGTTTCCAATATAAGAAGGTTTATTTTTAAAAAGTTCAAGTCTTGGTTTTTCTTTAGCTAAATAATTTTTACCCCTTGTATTATAATTATGCACAGGCAATTCTTGAGTCTCAGCAATATTTAAAAAATATTTAATTGTTTCAAAAATATATAAGGCGTGAACTGTAAAAATGCCCATCTCTTTAAAATAAGATTTGACGGACTGGTTGTATTTTAATTTATGTATTATCCTGATAGCTTTTTTTTGAATTTTCAAAATCTTTTTTAAATTATTTTTCTTTGTCCCACCATAAATACTAATTCCATAGTTAATATGTGATTCAATATGAGCATGATATATCATTTTAAGTACTGATCCTTCACAAAGATATGACATTGTTCTTAGGACGAATATACCAGAATTTAGTTTTTTTATTAAATACTCGACATGTTTATTCCAGCTTAAATCCTCATCTATTATCAAACCCAATAGTTTTGAGGTTTTAACTTGAGCAATGGAATTTGTATCTATATCTAACTTAATACTTTGATCATTTTTGTCTCTTTTTGTTTTGAAAAGAATGAAATTAGTTTTACTAGTATTAAGTACTAAATTATGGTCTTTTAAAAACTGATTCAGACTTTTTAATTCTGATTTAGCAGACATTTCTAAATCAGTTAGGGATTTCCCAGTTGTGTTAAGATTAACATCATCTGCATATATACTTATCTTACTACCTGGGTCTTTTAGAGAATTTGGAAGATTTTTAAGGTAACATATGAATAAAAGAGGACCAAGAATCGATCCCTGTGGGACACCAGATGATATCTTTGATAAATTAGATCTTGTTTTTTGGATGATGTTATTTTTTGACAAAGTTGATATTTCCACAAATTGGTAACGTTCCTCTAAGTATGATTTAAACCATTTGAGAGTGACTCCTTTAATACCCAAATTATCAAGTTTAGCTATTAATTGATGGTAGTCTACATTATCAAATGCCTGGGACATGTCCATGAAGATGCCAGCTGAATTTAAACCCTTATCCAGTGAATTTATCACGGCTTCAACAAAATTAACCGCTGATGTAACTGTCGATCTACCAGCACGGAAACCATGTTGTTCATTATCAATTAGATCATATTGGTTCAAGAAACTGTTCAACCTGTTGTACACTGCCTTCTCATATACCTTTGATATTGCCGGGAGAATTGACACTGGCCTGTAGTTTGAAATATCTTTCTTAGAGTTTTTCTTATAAACAGGTACCACTCTAGCAATTTTAAGCTCATTTGGAAAAATTCCTGTTACAAATGATGAGTTAATTAGGTGCATTAAAATTAATTTAATCTCATCTTTCACCTCTTTTAACATTTTTACTGATAAATTGTCATAGCCAGATGTTGTTTTATTTTTTAAAGATTGTATAATAGTTATTATTTCGGTATCAGTTACTGGTTCGAAATACAATTTTGTATGCCATATATTTTTTGAAGAGGTGTCTGATGTAGTATTACAAAATTTTGTATGTAACGTAGAGGATTTTGTAAAAAATGAGTTAAAATTATTTGTTATTTCTTTTGGATTGTTAACTATCTTATTGTTAACTTTTATTGACATATTTTCCTGTTCTTTTTGTTTTTTGCCGTTAAAGACTTCCTTGTTAATAATTGACCATGTTGTTTTTGAAATGTTTGATGAATGTTTAATTTTTTTGTTATAATATTCTTTTTTTGTTTTGAAAAGATCGAATTTAAATTTTCTTTGACGAATTTTAAGCTCTTTGCACTCTTTGTCTTGATTTCTTGCACACTTACTTAGCCTAACAATAGTTTCCCTCTCTTCTCTTAACCTAGTATTCATCCAGCAATTCTTTTTGGAGCCTGTTCTAACAGTAATTTGTGGAAAACACTCATTAAAATAATAAACAAATTTCTGATGGAACTTAGAGTACTTATATTCAATAGGAGACATGTAAATTTCCATCCAATTCTCATCTTTCAGTTTTGATTTAAACAAATTGATGTTTTCTTGGCCAAGATTTCTACAAGTTTTTACTATGGATTTTTTTTTGTTATGATCAAGGGTGATATTCATCTCAAGTACCTGACCATCATGGTCTGACAAACAAGTAATTAAGCCATATACATACATCTGTACATCAGTAATATTAGTTAAAAAATTATCAATAGAGGATTTGGAATTTTTAACAACTCTTGTGGGAAAGTCCACCAAATATCTCATGCTGTGGCTTTTTAGCATGTTTGAAAACTGTTTATATGTGTGATTTTTATCCAGTACATTTATATTAATGTCCCCAGCTACAATTATATTTTTACAAATTCCTAAGAGCCTGTCAATCACAAAACTAAGTTTATCTAAAAATAGTTTACTGCTTGCGCTTGGGGAACGATAAACTCCTAATAGTACAAACTGATAATTGTTGGTACAGCACTTCACCGCACAACACTCAAAAACCTTCTCCTCACATGTTTCCTGTATTATAGAGGTTGAAATTTTCTTAATTTTTAGATTATTTAAATTATTTTTAGCCATCAATGCCACACCTCCTTTTGTAAAATTGCTTCTACAAAAATAATGCTTAAGAGTGTAACCATCAATATTGAATTTTTGAATTTCATAATCCTTCATATTATGCTCTGTTATTACTAATAAGTGTGGATTTATTTCGTCAATAATAATTTCTAATCCATTTTTACGAGATTCCAGATGTTCTATATTTTGGTGAAATATTGTTATTTTGTTTTTGGAGGAGTCAAAGTTTGGTTTAGGTTTGTGGCTTGAAGGGTTCCGAGAACTGTGTTGTGAAGAGCTGTACACATTCTTAGTTAAGGCTATACATTCTTTGGTATTTGTTGTATTATTTGTAAAAAAGAAGAGGAAGGAACAACCATGTTACCTGAAATCACTCCTAAACTGACTTCACTCACAGACACATCACTTTTACTCTGCTTTTCACTGACACTGACATCCGCACTAGTGTTGAGGGAGACACATTCTGCGTAACTGCAATGGCCAGGTACTAGATGAGGTGGTGGACTGGTCTGCTGCTCACTAGGCCTGTTGGTCTCGATGGTCGGGGACTGGCTTGACAAGGGTTGCTCACTCAGAGGCGAGGTGACACTAGAGACTGTGTTGAAATCTTCCATTGACGACAGCGATGAACCAAAAACAGATGTCTCCTGCAATTCTTGGATAGCAATTATATTGCGTAATCGTTTGACAAAAAAATGATGAGGCATCCCACTCCACAGTAACCTTTTGGAGTTCTGATGATAACTTACTACCTCAACCATTGCACCAGTCTTTTTTTGGAAGTTAGTTAGATTTTTAATAAAGTGATTAGGTGAAATCAAATCCCTTACGCAACCCATCGCAGAGCATACCAGTTTTTTAAATCCCTTTTTCTGAAAATCTTTAGTAAGTTCGTTGAAAGCTGTGTCGTAATCGAAATGGGTTGGCTTGTTGAAATACTCCAACTTTGTTATAAGGCTATACACACCAGCACCCTTAGCACTTTTCTGATATGCTAAGAAATCGTTAATACAGTTTTTCTTTGCGGGTCTTCCGAACATTTTTCGAAATGTAGCTGCCACACCAGCAGTCATATTTCTTGGACTTTCTAGATCTGCTGATATTGTATGTGCAAAAGCGACATCTTCCATCTGTTGGTATTTCCTTATCATGTCCTTCATGTCCATATCGATGACTGAGATTGGTTCTTCATGCTCTCTGTTGATTTCTGGTCTTGAAATGTTCATTGGGGCTGGGGTATTTGCTTTTTTACTAAGATAAGTATGTTTTTTATTTGAAATTTCATTAATTTTTTGTAATTTTGATTTATTACAGTTTTCTGACATTCCTTTGATTGAGCTCTTGTTTTTACTTGCATGCCACTGACTGAAAGCATAGATTACAATACGTGCCAACTCTTGCTTACCTTTAACATATATGCAACGCTCGGCAGCGAACGTGTTAAGATGACAACATGATTATGACCTTAGAGTCAAAACTAGTAGGTAGTTGTTTAATAAAATGAATTTAATAGGTTAATAGTGTTTAATATTGCATTCAATTGTGTTGTGTATATACATACATACATATATGTCCGTGAACGTGATAACTTGAGTATACTACCATTGACTATACACAGAATGTTCTGTGTATAGTCAATGGTACTACACAAAGTCTGATCAATGGCCGAGTGGTCCAAGGTGTTGTATGTATCTCAGGGAGTCTTGTTTTGGTCAAGTTTGGTAGGTTTTAAATAATTTAGGGCCGTCTCAAAGTTACAGTTAACAGATCAAAAATTATTTCTTTGATTGTTTTTATGAATCAAGGGAAAACATAATAAAAATGGGCATGATTAAATCATGAATAATTGATGAAGTTCAAAGGACCTGAGGATATTGTACAAAACAGTTGTGCTTACCTGCTGAGGTGTGAGCAGCAGCGAGCTGCCAGGGCGCCCGTCCAATAAGCTCTGAGGTAGCGAGTCCACGATGCCTTCCTTGTGCTGCACTCTGCAACAACCATCACAGCATATTTTAGAAGCACCGTACAAAATATATTTTTGAAAACATATACGAATAGTAGGGTTTAGATTTTGAGATATAGGCTGTGTGAATCATGGGAAAACTAGACCTACTGAGTGGTATTAATCAGTGTAGTGAAGTTAAATTTAGGCCTACCTACAAGGCTAAATCCAGATTAGCTTGTTGACATAAAGAACCCTTAAAAGAAGATGGATAAATTCTTTTGTCAGGTTCTCAACTTTTCTTCATACCTATGTATACCTAAATGTAACAATTCACTCTTCTAAGAACAAGAATTAGAACAAATACCCCCGCCGCAGCAAACCTGCAGACTAAGCAAATTTCATCTTGTCTGATTACATATTTTATAAAATATTTCCTTAAATAAGACATATTTATTCCCAATTTAAATAACATTAGATTTAACGAGTGCTTAGGTTTTCTGCTATGGGGAAGGTAAACAGTGTTTTTGACCAACTGTCAATTAGTAGGCCTATAGAATGAAATAAATAAATTTGCCAAATTTGATCAACATATCCATAAACAAGTAAACTACAACAGTTTTCATTTTATCCATAAGAATAACATGGGAATTTTAAATTTGCACTTTTTTGAATTTTCTGTAACCATTAGACATACAACAATGCTTCAATATACTAAATTATTTATTTGTTTAAGTTCTGCAAAATGGTTGGGAAAGAAATTCCAGAATTTTATGTTTTTAGGGTCAAAAATGGGAAAACCCCATTTTTATCCCATAAAACCCCGTTCACATAGTCCGATCATGCTAGTTCGGGAACTCGTTCGAATATATGTAGGTTTACACGTTTATACTAAATTTCATCAAGATCGGATGATTTTTGTTTGAGTTATTGTGTTAACGGACATATATATATATATATATGAATTTTAACGGGTTTTGTTTTTGGCCTCTGGGGACCTCTAAACGAAAAAGTAAATCGGTCCCGGGTCCAGGTCTTACCATGAGAACTGCGGTATTAGCTTATTCCCTATATGGGAAATTCGCTAAAAACACTTTCAAACGCCAATTTTGTTTGAATTGAAACGAAAATGAGCTAGTAAACCGAGTCTTTGACTATACAATCTGATTCATTAGAGTTATCGTATTTAATATACTCACAAATCCAGCACTGGAGGGCACACACACCAATGCTAAGCATATCTGAAACCAAAGTTATTCAGAACTAAATTAGTACTCAAATCTCTCTCTACCAGACAAACACATTAGCTACATCTCATCAAGAAAATTGAAAAAGTTGTCTACTTAGTGCTGTGGAAGCTACAATAATTTAAGTCTACATAAGCCCAAGACTAATCTTACTTCTTTAAACTATCTTACATAGGTCACTTAAAAACCCCCATACTTACAATAGGCTACGGGTCCAAGAGCGAAAATCGGAAATAAAGAGGCATTGCATGATTAAAGAATTTAATAGGCTTAAGGATCTTTATCCCCTCCTCGGCTACAGATTCATAAATATTAATCAAGTTAAGTTTATTCTAAAAGTCCATAAGCCACCAGTGCTTCAATGCAACAATGCTTCAATATACTAAATTATTTCTTTTTTTAAGCTCTACAAAATGGGAAAAACCTATTTTTACCCCATAAAACACCGTTCACATGGTCCGATCATGCTTTTTCGCGGATTCATAATTAATAACCATTAAGTTTACTCTTAAAGTCCATAAACCACCATGTTGGGAAAAAAAACAATTTCTCGGATGTAACCTAAATGGAGATGATTGGTCTGCATCTTAAGAATCTATCAGTTTGCTGATAGCAGACCAGTGGGGCCTAATTTATGCAGAAAAAATCATTCTAAGGAAGCAGTGGACTTAAGAACTGGGCTGGGTAATGTTAAAATTAGGCAAATGTAATGGAGACTGAGTCATCATCAGTCTTGTAGCTGTAGCAAAGTTCAAACTAAGCTACAAGTTAAATCATGTAGTCAGTGAACCTATGGCGTTTTGGCAAAAGACTGGCTGGTTTATGCTAGATTAGAAAAGTAAGGTTACCGTACATTAGTTAATGCTGGTTTGGAAAGAGGTGTTTTGCCTTGGATTTGGCATTATTTTTAACTTTTTCACAGCGATCAAAGCTCTTTTCACAGTGATCGATGTGGAAACCTAGAGACTAACTAAATCATAAGTTTAGGCCTAAATTATTCAATATACATAACTACCTGCAATAAGTACAGTAGAACCTCGCTAATCCGTCACCTACGGGACCGGGAGCATGGTCGGAACAGCATAAAGGCCGGATTATCAGAGGAACGTTTTCATTGACATAAAACGTAGTAAAACTGTATTTTGAACAGACCACGGAGTCGGATAACTATGGTTTGTCCAACAGGACATAAAATGGTTATTTCCAACTCATAAACAACGCCTAATACTAGCTGTAAATGGACTTTAATGTGATAAGTTTGCATTATATTAGGTACGGTACATCATAAAATTACAATTAGTAGGCCATTGCGCAATCATGATAAATACGTTACCTAGATGTCATTATCCTTGGTTCAGTAATAAAAAATGTAACGTTTAAAATCACAGCTTTTTCAAACTTTTACTCAAACAAAGAAATAGCCAAACACTGTACAGCAAAATAAAGAACAGAACAGAAAGTCTAGTAACCTAGCTAGTCATAGGTTACTGCTACGCTTTTTCAATACAGAAGAATGTTGATAAAAACATTAGACAAAAAATATAAAAGTAGCCTATCAAATAATATATAGTACACTTATAAAATCATCGCTTTTTCTTTTAATCTTTTTTATTCTTTCTTCAGTTTCTCTTCGTCCACCCATTCAACATGTTTCCATGGTTACTAAGTTATCACCCAATCACAGGCTACTAAAGTGTTCATGATTACCAAATACCCAGTCACAAAATGTTGAGACATAGCCCACAGCAGACAGATACATCTGATACACATGTGTCATGTATAAGCCTAAAAGGAGAAGACTATTGTCAGTGCCAACGGATAGCTTTACCTTGAAGCTTTGATCGATATTCCTTGTTTAGCTTCCATTTTATTTTTGTCAAATGAACTGTGATTTTTCAAAAACAATAATGTGGGAGCCTACTTAAAATTAATAATGGGCAGAAATTGTTAGATGTAACTCACAACGAATTTCGACACATCATACCCTACATTACTAAAAAACACAATTTATAAAGTTTTCTAGTTTTTTTTTTTACTTGGACAATGAGGTTATGTTAGCGGAAGCCTAACTTATTGTGTTGGTGGCACAGTCTGACCAAGCGAGGAGTCGGACCATCGGAGGTCTGATTAGCTAGGTTTTACTGTATTGCATTAGCCTACAGCTTATTTACCTAAACTTACAGTACCGTAGGTAACTTATTTACCTAACTTAGGCTAAGTTATTTAGAAGTTTAGATCCTAGGTTTTTTTAACAGAGAGCCAGGCTTATAAGTAGGCCCAAGCATGATGAACCATCGCAGCTGAAACAGCTTAGTGTGCGCACAAGAGATCCTAAGCTACTGACACATTCAAGTTGAAAATTGGGCCTATGTTAGTAAGTAACCAATTTCAGAGTGTCATATTAAGATCAGGTTAGGCTGTTTAAAATTAGGATAATCAACACGCAAGGTAGGCTAGGCCTACTAACAGACTAGCAAGCAGGGAATGCCTTGGCTATTCGATTTTGGTCTCTTGAGGTTAGAATTTTAGAATTAAGACCTCAGGCCTTGGATTGATTAACAAACTAAAAAGTATTAGGCTACAGCCTGTATTTAAATTAAAAATAACTTTATAATAAGCTATTATGTCAAACATATAAGTTTTATTCAAATACTACGGTAGGCCTACTGTATGCTCTACAGGACTAAAAGGCTAGGGCCGTGTTCTCTGAGGTCAACATGAACAAAGACAAGAAAATTATAACTGAAATATTACAAACAACACAATTTATGTCATACTTACAACTATTCAGTACTATTTCATGCTGCATTTAAGTTATGAACTGCATGTTTACTACACGATAATTATTACAAAAATCACTATTTAAGAATAACAATAAACAAACGGGTTTAATACAACAGCACATCTCCATAACGAAAATTCGAAACTATCGCGTAAACATAACCATAAACGAACACATTTCTGTCATTAGATTTTAATTTACAATTGTACACTTCATTCTCACTTTAACTTCAAGACGCATAATTAATTACGATACTGATTAATGAAACAGCGATTCACAATCGCGTTGATGCTTGAGGTTTAACAAACGGCCATCTTCATTTTGCCTTTTGCCAATGCCATTGCCATTACAATGTTGCCATAATCGCAGAATGTTTAGAGAAGCTGGAACAAATGCTGCCAACCGGATGACACAATAGTCAAACAAGAAGATGCCTTAAATTATTTGTTTGATAATTAAAATTGTTAATGATTCAATAAAAAAACAATTTGCATAAATGAATGCAAATGAACTGCTTTGGAGTTTAATGGACTTCATTTTAGAAGTTAGTTATTGTACCAAAATTGCAATAAATAAAGATAATAGTGATGTTATTTCTTTGAAATTCCTTATTTCAAATTACTGAATTTGTAATGCAATTTAGTTTAGTACAATACTGCAAGAAATAAATGTGATGGGATATTTGTCTCAATAAAAAATAAAAAATAAATAATTTATTTATTCCTTATTAGGCTATGACAGATAGGAAAATAAATCACAGGTTAACAAAGTTTGTTTTTTGTGCATGTAGCCAAGTTCCATTTATAAATATTATGACATACGAATCGTATTTCAAGCTCAGTCTCCATAAATTAAGGTATAATATTGATTACCTAGGGCTTGGTAAATAATCGTTCAAATAATAATTCCGCTTTCATGGCAATGTCGGGGGGGGGGGGGGGGAAGAACAAGCACAGGCAGCAGAAACAAATCTTTATTATAGGTAGTTGATTTACGGGACCTAATTGTCCTGTCTTAGATGGATGGGATCTTTTTTGTAGCCAGTCTAAAATTGAACTTTAGCACGCTCCCCTCTAACTTCTAATGATTGCGAAGGCCGTCCAATAAGCCTCGGGTGGGTAGAGATGGTGGGAGGGGTGGCACAGAAAACACAGTGGGGAAGAGAGTGGAGAGGGGAATCAGGAAATTGAAGGCGGGGGGAGGAGGGGTTCCCTAGTCCCTACTACAGTGATCACTAGCCAGGATTCAGCTCACGTGAAGATAACGCGATCAGTTTACTTTGTGGAACCGTGCAGTCACTTCAGTGAATAGTATTTTGGTGCTAATAAAGTGATAAAGTTAGTGTTGTGAAATCAAGGTGTTCTCACGGATGACCGAACCTTGTTATCTCCTTTGTGTATCAGAGCAAAGATAAAAATTCACTAATTATTCATAGTAATAATTCTATAGTGCATTGTTTTATAGTGAATAGATAGTAAGAGATTGTATATTTGATCGTTTGTACTATCGGCAAGCATGCAACCCGTATTCTCTACAAAATGGTATGAACAAAATGCGTAATCTGAAAACACTTACCCGTGGTGTAACGTGCCTATGTCCTACGGGGCCCACAGAACACAAAACAAGTATTCCGTTGCTCCTATTGGACATGACGTCACAAACACAAATGCAGTGCAATCGATGGAGTGACATGAGTCAGATTAAAGCTTAACTAATCAATTTAAATAGTTTTTCATGAAGTAACATGATTCTATTTAAAACAGTCATTAGTTTACCGGTTCATATGTGGAGTTATTTTCTAATAATAGTAATGTATGATTTAATTGTTTGTTTCAATTAATATTTAGTGTGGCGTCAGATGTGTTCCGGATAAAGTAGTTCACGGATTAGATTTTGTTTCTGAATCCACGGAGGGAGGCATGGCATAGCGGGGTTCATGTTTTGCATTTTTAGAACTGGAGGGGCTTTCTGGTAACTAAAACCATGAAATAGATTAGAAGGGAGGGAATTTGATTGAAGGTACGATGGAAAGTTCAACATAGCCGTGGTGGGGTGGGCGGTGTCTTGCGTCCGACCAATGGCGTTCTGGATTTGATATGGAGGGGCGTGGTTTATTTTGATTGCACACATTCATGACAATATCCTAAAAACGGATCTCGTTTCCTTTCTTTTTCTTTTCATGTATTAGATCTTCAAAGTACAGAGGAGTTTCTTGCGTGGTAGTTCAAAGTACCATAACCATAGCATAGGAAGCGAAGCCGCCAGTCTTCTCCTTTCTCCTTTTCCCCGTAGTGAATGTAGTTTCGTCTGCCCTTCCATTCCTATCGTCTGCGGCTCTTCATGTTTATTTATGCTATGTTTTAGTTTACCATATGGCGTTCTCTAACCCACGAATTTGAAATAGGCCATTTATCTTTTTCCTCCTAATAAATTTCATTGTTTAAAATTTACTGTCTCTTGACAAAGATTTGTATAGGATAGGCCTAGCCTGTTTGTCGATTTATCTTGGTTGACCATTAAAAATAGGCTAACACATTCTTCTTCTGCCTGCAATTTAGAAGACTAGGCCTAGGTCTATCATGTATATTTTTTTTAAACCCTAAACCTATAGACTAGCCTAATAATTAGTGGCTGCACTTTAGTTTACGTCCTACTCTCATTCGAATGAATATAACGATCGATATATCGATTATTTCATTCAATAGGCCTATAACTTAAACAAGTTTGGTTAGTTAGGTTAGGTTAACCTAACTAACCGAATGAAATAATTGATTTATCAAATAATCTATATAAGTTATCGATATATTCATTTGAATAAGTGTAGGACGTAAACTAAAGTGCAGCCAGTTTAACAGGTTAGTTAAAAACAAAGGTAGTTAAGAAGTTAGTTTAAAACAGTTTCCGTTTTTTAATCCATCTTAAGTTTATGTATTAATTAAGTTAACCTAAGTTATTTTGCCTAAACTGGGATCAGTTGTCAATTTGTAATTTAAATGCTTTTAAAGATATAAAAACAGTAGGAATATGGACCGTAAAGGAAAACAAAAATATCGATACCGGTATAGCCTATAACAAAATCATCGATTAAACTTAAAATATGAGCTATTAATTTACAGCTGTGTTTAAAGAATAAGTCAGCCTTATTTACTAACAAGACTACAAGATCGAGCCACTCATCCTACACTCATCTCCATTCATACTAACTTGACTTAAAATATCTAATGGTCGCCATTTCATTGAAAGCTATTAAAACATTAATGAATGTCCCCTTTAACAGGAAAGTAAGTTAACTTAGCTTACCCTTATTTCAATCTACTACCTATCTTAAGTGACTTTTTCTGGTGAACGCTCAAGTTTCATGTGTAAGGCAAACCCGAACACAGGAACAGCACATTCCATATGTGAGGGTTGGTTTAAACTTGATGTATAAAGGCGAACACGAGGACAGGAACAATTGGAGTGAATGCTAGAAGGTCACTTTTGGTGTAAGTTATGAATCTTATGCTTCTGATTCGTGGATACTTTTAATCATGATGAAAAAGAACATAGGCTACACACAGATTAGATTGGTAGACTACACCTTTTGAAGTAAAATTAAAGCTATATAGTAGAACCTCAATCGACACTTGACTTAGTAGACTAAGGGGGTGTCGAGCTAACTTATCGAAATGTCGGACTAGGCCTAGGAAATATGGAGAAAATGAAGTTAGACATTTAAGTTTCACTCAGGTAGTATTTAAAACGTGAGATGAATCAAACAAATTTGTTGAATAGGCCTACTATTTAACTTGCTTAACTCCAAATAACTCAAAAGGTCAAAAACGATTTAATAATTTGTAGGCCTATACCAATTAAAAGATAAAATTTCAAACTTTTATTTTATTACATTTAAGTTAAATGAACTTTCCCTAAGCATAACAAAGAGGTCAATGTAATTTAGCACAAAAGTGAACAAGAATTGCGAGTAAAATCAGTTGCTCCATGCAAGTTACGCATCACTAAACTGCCAAACATGGTGTGTTTAGAAGAATCAATGCAAGGAGTCAAAATAACAATGCAGTCACTTTTTTTTGTGAATTAATGTGTTGTGAAGTGGCATGAGCGACCTTAATAGGTAGTCACAGTTGTAAACATAATAGCCTATTAAAAAACTTTTGCAAAACTTATGACAGCTAGCCTGGCCATACTACTAGACCAAATTACACGTGGGTTGTAAAAAAAAAATGGTTATCGGTCCTATATGTGCAGGTTTTATTTGAATTTTGAAAATATTTATGTTAGTTGGATCAAAAATGGTAATTTAACTATTTAAATATTTAAGCTTATGGCAGCCGACCATACTACTGGCATAGATGGAAGTAACTTTATAGGCTACAGTATATGCTACTGGACCGATTTAGACGCGGGTTGTACGAAAAGAGCGGTTATCAGTCCTATATGTACAGATGTTATTTGTATTTTGAGAATATTTTTGCTAGCCTAATTGGGTCAAAAATGGAAATTCAACTTTTCTTATGGAGATTTATCATGGGGCCAAATTTTTTATCTTACGACAACCACCCTGACCATACTACTTGACCGATTTACACGCAGGTTGTACCAAACCCGCAAACCAAAAGAAAGGTTATCGGTCCTATATATGCAGGTTTTATTCTTTTTTTAAGAATATTTATGTTAATTGGGTCAAAAATTTAAATTCAACTTTTCTTATGGAGATTTAACATGTGGCTAATTCTATGTAGCCTATTAATAGAGAAGCATGTTTATAAAAAACCTGCAGTGGAATTCTCTGTTTTTTTCTGTTTTTTTTTGTTTTTTTTTTGTATCGTATCTACCTGAAAAATGATTGTATTTTGAATATTTTTACATTTCTATATAGGGAAGTAAATTAATTTAACATTTTTTCTTTCTTGGATATCACGTAAAACTATTATGTTCATAAAAAAATTATCGTATCTACCTGAAAAATTATTGTATTTTGAATATTTTTACATTTCTATATAGGGAAGTAAATTAATTTAACATTTTATCTGTCTTGGATATCACGTAAAACTTGTATGTTCATGAAAAAAAAAGTTTGCCTTTCAACTTAAAGAATTATTAGTTTTTATACTTAATTTTTAGAACAACTTAACTAGGCCTAAACGGTTATAGTTTTTAGGGTTTTCAAATATTTTATTACATTATGCTTCCTTTAAGTATATGGCTCACAAGGTTTTTTCTATGTTGGTTCTATTGGTGGAATTTATATGAATTTTCAAAAATATGTCTGCACAGTCGCTAAAATTGCACTGCCAAACAGAGTTTGCTGTGCACCAGTTGGAATTTATCAACTTACATCTCTACTGTAAATTATTTTGCTTCTAACTGTATAACAATTTATAAATTTTAAAACTTTTAGAAATAAGAAATAAAACGTTTTTAAACTCAATAAAATAGAGAAAATAATTTATAAATATGTGGAGAGAATAAGAAATACTTGTAAGATTTAAAACAAAAAGCCTGGGGTGCATGCAATAGCTAATTTACTATTTTTAACATGTTTAGCCTCTGGATCACATAATTTACTAATAAAAAGGTTAAATACCGGTACCTGTAGTACTTGTCAGTGATCCTGGATTTTAGATCAGTGACCCAGGTTTCGAACCTAAAGGTTCATTTTCAAGCCGATACCATAGTCAAAACACAAAAGACCATTTATCGTACCGATTTTAACCGATAACCGATCTTAATTTACTATTATCTTCACCTATTGAATTATGGGTCTGACTTAGGGGAGGTACGAATGAGGCATTAGTTCAAAATTCCTCCGTGAACAGCGCTGTAGTAGAGAGCACTTTGGCAATGAAGGTTTACTAATACTAATCGCAAAAATCGTTCTGTTCATAAAATAAAATTATAAATGACTCAAATTCAATTTTATAATTTTTAAAATATAAAATTAAACTATCATAACCTAACCGAACTAACCAAACTTGCTGATAATTAAATAATATAACAAATGTTTAGTAATGAAAAAATAATTCTGTTTATTAAATAAAACTAGAAATTGCTAAATTAAAATTTATAATGACTTAAAATAAAATTAAACTGTCATAACCGAACCAAACCAACCAAACTTGCTGATAATGAAAATATCTTGGACAAAAAGTTAGTGCTACCAGCGAGATTCGAACCCGGGACCTTCAGCATATCAGCCCGGCACGCTGACCACTAGACCACCGAGGCCGATGGCCACTGACCGTATTGTTTCGGTAATGGCATTCCTTCAGCTAATAAGAAGTCCACAGCTGTCATCGTAGCCTCTTCTGTACCTCCCCTGAGTAAATACCTTGAATTATTAGCTATTTTAACCTCAATTAGAAAATATAGATGTAAATCATACAAACTGGATGTACTGTATGAACATGTTTGTTTCCTTTCGGTATCTACCCCCTGTTTATTAGTATTATCTATTGCAGGCGCCCTACGTTTTTCGTTTTAAATCTTACAAGTATTCATTTTCTCTACATAGTTATATTATTTTCTTATTTATTGTGCCTTTGAAAACGTTTTATTTTTAAAAGTTTTTTTTTTATTTATAAATTATTTTCTACTATTATTCCAATGTGTAAATATGTTAAATCTCTACTGTTTTACATAACCAAAATCTTTTGCTACTATTTTTGTAATCATAAACCTCTGCTCTTTGAACAAACTGTCAAATAAAGTATTTACAGCTTCAATTGATATATTAGACTTTAGACTATTTACATTATTCCAAAATGTAAACATTGAACATGTTGAAGCCAATGGGGCTTAGCCCAAGGGAAATACGAAAATAAAATGATTTAATATTGCATTGTCATCCATTTGTAAGCTATATTTCAAGTTTAAAGTCTCTAGCTCATTTGGAAGTTAGTTTAAAATCAATTGCAGGATTTGTACCGGACAAGAAAGCGAGCGAATAAATATGTTTTAAAATAGTCTGTAATATCCTTGAGTATGCACATACTAGAGTAGATAGCCTACTCAATGGATGTTATCGCTACCTGAACAGTGCTGTTGCAGAGTAGCGTCTACTGCACCGCGGGCAAAAGGCAGTTGATTGTTTTTTAATATTGCTTTCATTGTAGGTTATAAAATGTCATTCATGAAATTTGTTTGTTTGGTCGTAGTTCCGTTGTTTTATAATACATTTTAAATTCTAAATGATTAAAAAGGCCGTCAGCTATTAACGCTCGTAAGTGCCAATGGGTTAATATAGAGATAAACAAGTTTTTTTCATTGTCAGAGTTTGACTATATTCTACAATGCATTTATTAATCTTGTATTAAAATGTGTACACTAATAAGAAGATTCAAAGTTAGGATTTGTGAAAAGAATGTCTACATCTATTTAAATCTCTTGGTGAAATATGGTTTAGAATATATTCCAAATAGTGGTTCAGATAAGAATTCTGACCTCAAACACCTTAATTTTGCCCTGCTTCAAATTGATGAATATGTGCTGCTTGTAGACCAATTATAATAGCACATATTTAAAAAAAAAAACCTTTCATAAAGTGATTAAAATATATGTAGCATAGCCTAGGCCAAGTTGCAATTCGTGTAGCCTATATAAGAAATGCGTATAGAAAAGAATACCGTAACTTGGTTATTATCAGAAGGAGTTAAATAACTTAAACAAATAAACACAGTTTCCTAAGGATTACATTTTATTTGGAAATAAAATAAAAACACATATAATACATAACTCATGAAGTAATCTATGTATATAAAAGTAATATGTAAGAACTTATAACTAAATAGGAACAATAAGCAGTATATATTCAACAATCATTGTTAAAATTAATTCGGGTTAACATTTATCAAAATCTTTTATTTATCACGACCAACAATGATAGGGGTACCCAAAACTATTGATAGTTTTACTGTTAAAAATTAAAACGTGTCAAACAAAAAGTATATTAGCTGGTGATTTCTTTAAATTTGATATAGGTTATTATAATACTTGGCTGCCACATTAAAAATTGCAATATTGTTTGAAACTATTTTTTATTCTTTTATCCACAAAAATGTAAAACAAACAAATAAGTTAGCAACTAAGAACCAGCAGGAGACTCGTCAAGAGAATAACTGTTATTGAGGATGGGTACTGATGATGACCAGTTTTAAGCCTGGTAACTTTGACTATTAATAGACGGTCAATTCCAGTATCCAAAGGGCAATGGTAGGCAAGCATCATAACTCCGTTAACTGCAAATAACTTGTACAGCTTTAAGGACTTTAGTCCTTTAAGTGTTAGTCTTAAAAACGTAACCCAAGTCAAATCAGTGATGGACAAATAAAATAACTTGACTATCTAGGCCTACCAATATAACACTTCTTGATTACAAACACATTTAACTTCTATAAAAGTTGAGATAACAAATATGTCTTTTGAAAAATTAAAAATTATTGTGAAACATCCTTTAAAAATAACTTTGAAATAATCAACCTTATAGCCTACTATGAACTTAGCAAACATCATGACTGCATTGCGGATTAGTAACCTTAAGTACTTAGCACAGCTTTACAGTTACTTTTTGATTTGCACTAACACAACAAAGAGATAAAATCTGAAGCTCTAACGGAAATGCACAGAAGTCGGTAGGACCCAAGTTTTCTGACATAACATTGACTAGAAGTATTATAAGGCACTAACAACTACTGGTACGATGTGTGTGGATTGACATTGATCACCTCCGTGGTACTGAAAAATAAATAAAAACAAAGGTTAGCTTAGCTTAGTGGTTGACTTATTATTAAAAAAATATACATGCCAAATTGGTACAGCTGTACTTTACTATTCTACCTTGTGATGCGCGATTGAGAGATGTGTAAACAATCAAAATGTTTCTTCTCAAGATGTTCCGCTCATCGATTGCTTCGATTACTTAGCAAGAGGTTTGTACAGTCAAAATGTTTTTCTCCATTGTTGCGTTCATTAAGCCAAAACGTCTTCCAGCAACTGTCTACATTTCATGAGCTGTCACGAGGAAGTTAATTCTTGTTTCTATATTTCATATAGGTACAAACATATTCTGCTGACATTTGAATAAACACTTGCGTCATTCCGTCATGTCAGCAGCAATAGAAAATTATTTTCAAGTGGTAATAATGTTAACATAACATTGCAAGAACTTTCAGTCTCACTATAAACTATCGAAATCCATATACAAACATTTTGTTTATAAAATATCTGGTCAATAGTTTTTATTGCTTAAGCCTATTGCAGTATATGTCACTATTCCGTAGATAAAGATAAAGAAAGTAATATCATCCATGAATCTTCCTCGTTTTCGAAGTAGGAAAGACCTCTCATTGGGGGACAATCCCCGGAAGAAAGGGCAGATACAATATAAATTAGTTGCAGATTGCCAATGCCGTACTAAAGGAAACAATCGCCATGAACATCTTGTTAAAAAGTCTCTCAGTAAGGACTTCACAGTACTCTTCGAGAGGAATACGAGAGAATTATATGCTCACCGTTCTGAACTAAAACTATCACCACAAATATCTTGTTGTTAAAAAAAAAACCTCTTTGTAGAACCTCTTGCTAAGCAAATTATAATCGAAATGTTTCGATTGTGACCATATTTTCTAAAAATCTTTAACTACATAATGGATATTATGTCTATGCAGCTGGCACTGTTGAGGTTTAAACTGTTACAACCAAGAGACAATGTGACCCGACAGTAGATTTAACACATTAGTATATTCCAGTAAATTACATTCTCCCAGAAAAATTAAATCTAATATCAAGATCCAAACAAGATGTATGGCAAGTAAATACAAAATGTCCTTTGGAACTTGTCCATTTATCAAGGTCATTTTGGTTGTTAAATGCTCACAATGTAAATGTATTTAAACAAATTTCGTTACAAGAACTACAGTATTTACATTTTGTTTAAGATTTGATAGCTTGACCTTAAATTAAAAGAACTGTTAAATTGTTCTAACAATAAATACATTTTACTAAGCAAAATGAACCAACATAACAACTGTTACTCTACAGATTACATTAATGCTACCTTCCAAAGCTGCTACATACTATCCAACCCAACAAAAGAAAAACCTAAATACTAATTGATTTTTATATATCAATGAAAGTTAGATAAGCTAACAAGTACTGTATAAGGAAATGAAAAATTATGTTGTTTAATAGATTACATTGTATAATAATTACTTACATTACATACTCATTTTGAAAACAACCCGGTATTTATGCTTGTACAAGAAAATTTTCTCTTGTAGTTTTCTAATTCAACACAATGATATTACAAAATTACATATAACTGAACGAAGCACAATTTTTTTTTTAATAATTCAACATCCTTTTTATCAACAAAGCAAGTGAAATCTGATACAACTGATACAAGAAACAGCAGATGAATAGCAGAGCCACATCATGTTTATGCCAAAGAATATTACAACAACTTGTAGGTTTAAAAAAATGTATTCATCAAAGAACTAGTAAAATACTACTAAGGTAATGAATGACAAAGTAAGATACTAATCATAGTAAATAACAATAGATGAGCCTACAAGTGAAGCAATGTGGTGTCACTACTGGAGGGTGGGAATCACAATTATCAACTCACTTATAGCTGCGTACTTTGAGTACAGCGGAGCCGATGCCAAAACCAAGAAATGTGCTCGCTTTACCGAGCCATCAACAGTGTTAGTAACATCTCTACACATATTCAACCCTACTCTCTCCATTGTTACCTCAATTTTATATTTTTTACATGGACATGACAATCAGATCAAACTGATAAATGAGTTCGGTGGAATCAAGGCTTTCAGTATCTAGATGCATACTATACTACATTAGTCCTATCTATCCAACCTAATTGGGACTGGTCCCTGTTTGGATTAATTCTGTTTTTGAGTCATAGTTAGGCGTTTGACCCCCTGGGATTGAGAATAATTTGTCCTACCCTAAAGAAGCGGGATGTTTCTTGGGTTCCTCGAAACGTAGGACTCGATTCTTAGGACGGTTGTGTGTGTGTTAAATAGTGCATGACAAGTCCGGTATATCTCCAGACAATAATACAAATTAGTGAAGCCCACAATATTTTCACTAACTGTGGCCAGAAGTGCAAAAAAATTACATGAAAAATTTAAACAATTTATTTAAAAGACTGTAAAAAGCCATGTATTGCTCCCACAATCACAACAACACCATTATCGTCTCCCGTGATCATATCTCATGATGGCACTCTTCTAGGTACATGACAACCTTAAAAGAGAACCAATGGAACACCGTTAATAAATTTTAAATGGATGATTGGCCAGAGACCACGGTGCTTTAACGGTGCCAAAAAACTTCAAAATTATGAATAGCTTGTTTTATAAGGTTTTCACGGTCAAAAATGTGAAAATCCAATATCTATGACATAAAACCCTGTTCCCATGGTCTAATCATGCTGGTTCGCGAACTCATTAGAATAAAGGTAGCTTTACACATCTGTCCTAAATTTCATGGAATTTGAATGATTTTTGCTCGAGTTATCATTTTAACCGACACATTTATAACTCGTTTTAGTTATAAAATGAGGTGCAATCTGACTACATAGTTAGGTCTTATTCTACCTAATATTACAACATTAGTCATTAAATTGTAATATTTCAGCTATTGAACTTGGTGTTGTTTGATAGGTCATTTTAAATGCTAAATAAGAGTGTTCTTGATATTTTTAAATAATATCAGCTATTTTTTTTGCAAAATTTAAAAAAATGTCCACCGTTTTAAGATTTTAAATTGGACTAAGTTTTTTTTTCTGAACATGGGTTTCTTCTATCTTAACAGTAAGATACATACCAAGTTTCATAACAATCGGTTGGAGCAATACGAAGATAATTTTTTTTATGTAAAAGATTCTAAATGGCGGGATTCCATATCTGGTTAAGGAAACAATGAAACATAAACCATTTCCCAGAGTCTTTCCTAGTTGAACCTTGACACCCTGTGTGTATCAATTTGAAACTCTAGCTCTGGAGACATCAAAACGGAAAAAAATACATCGGTCCCGGTCGTACCAAGAGACCTACGGTAATAGCTTATTCCCTATATGCTAAAACTAGTTTAGCTAGTTGTTTCAAAAAACATAAGTTATCTACTAAATATTTTATTTATAAAAAACTCAAGAAATTAAATAACTGAACCTATAATGACTGTTAAACCAATAACTCTCCAATTAATGTACATCAATATAGGCTATTAAAATAAGTTGGTAAAAAATCTTTGTTAAAAAAGGCAAACTAGGGCTTTTGTCAAACGCATTGTAGTTTTAGACCTTGGGGTAGGTATGGATTGATTCCAATACAAGAAAAAAAATGTACTGGAAACATGTTGGAAAAATAACACTTTATATGGTGATTATTAGCAACCCTGCAATAAGAAGAAAAGAAAGTTTTCCCAACTGTCACCACAAATTTTCCATAGCAATGTATTTCAGCCACTAAAAACCTATGCAACCAGCTGAGCGTGACTACCAATTAGCAAACATCCACTCACAAAGCTCGGTTTATTTCCGGCTTTCTCTCCCTTCCCCCAATCTCATCACATACAGACCTGAACAGCCAATGCAGGTTATAAAAGATCTTCACCATTGGCCATACAGGATGACAATTTATTCACCAAGGAATTTATTATTTAGCTTAAAGACTACAAAACCCATAAGTATAAATGCTGAATGAAGTTAAGTTTTACTGCAAAAATATATGACACCGTATTTGGAGTAACCTTTCTAATATCATGATGTATTCGCCTCTGGATAATTCAAATTGCAGTTATCTGCATTTCTGTCAGTTTGTTTTAGTTAGTTTTTATTCAAGATTCAATTACAGTTTTTACCTAACCCGCCATGTTAAACTTCCCTATCCCAAGCGTGATGTATACAACTTCCTTACTTCTCGAGTGATGTAAAGTTGAAAAAAACTCACTCGGTGATGTAATGAAACCCATTTAAATAACATTGAGTGCTTAACTTAAAAAAATATACCTCTATGGAGGCATCGACGTTCAACGCTAGAAATCAGCTGTGCGCTTGAATGTTATTGTTATGCTTTAAAGTATTTTCCTAACCTAGCTTTTGTTTGTAAAAGAACGTTACTGTTAGACGATGAGTGAAATGGATAATGAAAAATATTGTACGTAAACCCATGTATATTGTCGGGTCAGGTAAAATCTTGTACGTTACACGTTACGCAAGAGCGTGTTTACATCTCTTAGGAGAATTATGCAACTCGCTTCCGCTCGTTGCACAACATTCACCTGCGTGATATAAAAACGCTCTTACTACACTTGTAATGTAAATAGCTATTTCCCCACTTAATGTTTAGCACACTTTCAGTTCAGTACTGTACATACATGTTCTAGTGAAAATTATATTTAACCAGCTTGACGTCTTTACTGAAGATGTACACAACTTTTGCAGCACAAAAAAGCTGCAATTAAATTACATTACAACAGATCAATCAGACAGTATAATTAATATTATTAAATATTTCAAATAAGATTTTAAAGGTTTGAAATTAAAATCTAGGGCTTTGCAAGATATGAAGAGTATTATAACCTACTCAAGCTATTGGCTGAATCCCAAATATTTCACTAGATTTTCAAATATTTAGTTGTTTTCATATCTTAATGTTAACAATCCTGAAGGTAACTTATGAGGATACCATGGTTTCAACACACTTTTAACCGTACACAATTCATACTATTCTCGATTCATTTAATTTTGTTTTGACCATGGAGACCAATAAGTTATTAGTACTACCCAATGGATTGTTGAGATTGAGGTAGGCTACATGAAGTAATTACTGTCCCACACTCCTAGAGCAATCAATGGAAAAATTAATGTTTTTCAAACGCATTCATAAAACCTTTAACTTAAATGATCACAAACAGAACTGGCAGTAAGTGTTGTTTTAATCAATTTTTAGAATATTCTGGTGCTGATTATTTGTTGGTTGGTTCCTAGAGCACGAAATTAAAATCACCAATAATATCTTCATATCTCTCTGATGTTGAGCCTAACCAAAGCAAGAGGAAATAAAATATCAGCTTACCTTTTTCCATACTTGATATGTATAATGAGGAACACAATGCCGAGTACAAAGCAGATACAGCCCACAACTATGTATGCCCAGCCCATGAATGGGTTCTTGCCTCCGAGAATGGATGTTGTGGTGAGAATAACCTGCTTCGACCCTTCAAAGCCAACGACTGGATAGTCTGAAAAATTACACCTTTATTAGAGATGACTGAGAAGTTAGGATATTGTAGGGAAACTTTTCTCTGCTGGTACACAACTCACTCACATGTTACTCATAAAACACTATTCAGCACTGTTATTTTGTTATACCATGTACCATGTATGGCAAGGTAAAGGTATAACCAAGGGAGAAAGTTTTGAGTTTTATAATCACCTAGCCAAAAAAAGTTTAGTTTTAAAACATTTATTAGTACCTATGGCAGTACATTTAATCCTCCAATTTGGTTGTCCACAAGCCTCAGAACATGCTTTGTGTAGAACGTGTGAAGCAAACCAAGGGATCAGCTTGTATAGTACAAGAATTGACTGTACCGTACTGATTAATTTGAGAGACGAACGCTTTACATCCAACGATTTAAAGAACTACTGGATTGTGTTCTCCGTAGCACTGCTGGCACTGTTTTCGGTCTAGCTCCCCCCACTCCTGACTGGCAGAAGCCGATGCAGCCCATACACTCACCATTATAAAAGGCACCTTTTTAGTTACTGCTCTGTTGATATATATAGAGATAAAATATTGCTAACGCATGTCAAACTCGTTTTACTATTCTAAACTTGATGTCTGCTTTATTCCTTGCAGAAAATTTCACATTTTAACTCTTAAAAACTACACATTCACAACATTTTGAGTTTGGATGTTTTTAGACAACTGATATTGCTAGTTCCAAATTATCTATGGCAAAATAATCAGTAATGGCAAAGAAATGATAGAAAATGCAATATTTGTAATTTCAATCCCATCAAACGAAAACATATTACACATTAAACATTTCTGAATAGAAAAAAAACCCACAAAAAAATAAGTGCTGAGTAGAAATGGATTTGTTCAGTTTTGCTGCAGATCGATGTTTGACGTAAATGTGATATTTTTTTCTTTTGCTGTTTTGTGACCTATTTTATCACACAGTGAAATAAAAAAGCGCTTACTTCAAACATATGTCTGTGGATAAAAACTTAGTAAAATAATTCTATTCAGAAATGTTTAATATTTAATGTTTTTTTGCCACACTACTGTGAAATGGACCTGCTTTTGTTTTGTCACTTGCGAAAATTCATCATCACAATTTTTTAGTACGGGAAAAGAATGTTTACTATGCAAAATCCATGTTAACTATCTGATTTGGATTTTGCCGACGTAAACAAACAAAGATTTGTTGTTGTTTTGTCAACTGTTTCAATTTTCAACAACCAAAACTATGCCACCAAAGTAAATATTAACTTTAAATAAAAAGGCCTAACCTAAAAATACTACTTGAGTTTTGTAATGTTCATAACTGTAATAAAAAGAAATATCCAATGTCTGTTTTAATAAAGAAAATAATTAATCTTTGTAGTGTAGCAAAATGTAGCATTCAAAACACAAGTGAAAGTGGGTCTAAACATATTCTCGACCATTTTCAAACATGGTCTCAAATAGTACTTTCTATCATTTCTTGCAATTGCTTATTACTTTACCATGTAAAATTTAGAACTAGCCATATCAGAGTTTTCTAACACATCTAAATTTTGAGTTAAGTGTAAGTGCAGTTTTGATTAGTTCAAATGGGTTATTTTCTGCAATAAACCAAACAGACATAATGTTTTAAATAGTAAAAGAGTTTGACATGCATTAGCGATATCTTATTCCTAGATATTTCAACAGAGCAGCAACTAAAAATGTGCGTTTTATGATGGCGAGTGTATGGGCTGCGTAGGCTTCTGCCAGTCAGGAGTAGGGGAAGCTAGACCGTGCGGCCAACACTGAGCCAGCGATCCATGTGTTGTGTATATCGTTTACATCACCGCGTAATTTTCACAGGCAGTTGAACTCACCAACCCAAAAACTTAAATACTTATCTGGACTTAAAACTGGCAACTGGTTATGGCCTAGGCTCAATTTAAGAAAGAACAGTATTTTATAACCTTTCTCAAAAGCAAATTTGTTCTTTTGGCACTATAAAATAGAATAATGTTTCAATAGACACATGTTTCATATTTAGGGGCCGAATAACAACAAAACTACGTTTGAGTTCAATAAATTTGAAATGATTTGAATTTGCTTCACGCAACTATTCATTTTTTTATTTACACAGCTAAAAGATATGACTTACTTAATCAGAATCAATTAAGAAGAAAACTTGAGTGAGAAGCCTATCTTATCTGGGATTTACTCAAAGGTAACCTCACATTGAGTGAATTTGTTTTGAAATAGATTATTTTCAACTTTGGAGTAGGGCCTAACTTTAATAACTAACAGATAGTTGTAGTGACTGTTTTACAAAAATAAAAATTAATTTCTGTACAAAGAGTCAATAGTCCTTCCCCCTCCCCCCCCCCCAACCGGCGGGTTCTATTGACTCACTAAACACAATATAAACGTTGTTAAGTGCCATTAACAAAAACCATTTCTTTTGTCAAAAGTAATACAGTATTTGGAAATGCAACTCCACTTTCTTTGATGCCAAATCAAATTCTGGGAATGATAGATACATTTACAGTACGGTACTAAAACATGAGCGAGTAACAAGTCTGAGTAAATCCCTTGAAATCAAATTAATTAATAAAGTTACTCCTAGCAGCCTGCGTAACTTTGTGACTTCAAAATCTGTGATATATATTTGAATTTAATAATATAGATACTCACTGTATTGGACATTGAGAGTGTAATTTCCTTTGGGCAGACCTGTGGTGAACCCCTGAACACTGTGGTCTATACGACGGTACAACTTGCGGAAGTTTGGCAAAGCAGCTGTCCGCATCCAAACGATCAAGTCTTCATTTTGAAATCCATTGTTGTCTTCGTTCTCCAGGTCCAACTCCCAGATATTCTTTTTCCACATCTTCGGCTTGTCAAAGTTTTTAAATACTGCAAACAAACCGCTTGTAATTGTTGTGAAAATGTCAGTTAAGAATTTAGAATGTTATTTAGGTTGTTATAGAATTGGTATTTGTTTAATTTAAACCCCCAACTGTTACTTTTTAGGCAATGGAAAATTGACTATTTAAAACAAGCAATGACTTAAGTGAATACAGTTGATTTTAATGCTGCAATATAAAATCAACATTAAATGTTGAACAGAACTATCCTATTGTATAACTTGATGAAGTCTTTAATAAAATTAAATAAGATATCAACCAAAAATAAAGAGCAGTTCGACTGAAGATTTACAGTGAAGAACCTTTGAACTTTAATCCCGAGATTAGAATGACTGAGGTGTGTTTACCATCCTTAAGCTGCTGTCCCGAAGGTACTGGGGGGTTGCGGAACTTGACCTGCTTGTCCGAGGGCCAGGCGATGTTAGTCCTCAGTAGCGGAACCTCCTTCGACTCCTTGGTGGACAAGGTTATCTCATCTGTCCAGTAAACAGAATATATTTTAATACAAAACAACAATTTTCGCAATGACTTACAACGTAAGTGATGATGGTGTTTGGTGCTGGACCATTTACATTTAGATTTCGACAACTGCTGACGCACAACCATTTACAATAAATTGTTAAAAAAGTTAAAAATAACAATTGTTAAAAATATTAAGATATAAAATTTTAATATATAATAATAATTATAATAAAATTTTACAGATAAATTACTTTTTAGATAGCCTTCATCATTATTCTTAGAAAAAATTTTGAAACCTTAGCTTTAGTTTAGATACTTTATATTAAATTTAAAAACTGCAATATGATAATACTGTAAAAAAAAATTACCACTGAACAGGGAGTTGGCGATGGCTCCACAAGGTGCAATAGGTTTGCCGTTTGTTCCAAAGCGAAATGGATCACAATCTGTAGATGGAGATTCACTTAACTGCCCAAGCAGCTGAAAGTCATCTCGAGACTTAACATAGCGACGATGATTTTGATAGAAGTTCTTCAATCCATAGTACATGTAAACTGTTCCCTGTTGGACAACCAAAGGTTAAGGTTCAGGTAGCAAAAATTGTAGCCTATTTTATAGACAGAAATATGAGAATACAGCAGTAAGTAAAAAATAAATAATGTCAAACTCTCATCAAGACATGCAAAAAGATGTACCTATCTATGCAAAGAAAATTTTGAACGGTTTGGGACTGTCCAAAACATGATCCATCACATTTACTACCTAAAAAACCTCAGTAGAGTTACTGAGCGAGCGTAAAACCAGCTCACGCATGTTTATAACATTTCATAGACTGAAACATGAGCATTTTATCATAGCACCCCAACAGAGGTATATGGCATATCGAACTGATAACTACACCTGGCACTAGAAAAATGTGCTTACCAAGTTGAATCTGACAGCTGTTCTGTCTTCTGTCCATGTATGTGTACCTATTACTTCGGTTGCTAATGCACATATTTTTGTTTGGTTATTCACTCACCCAAAGGACTGCACTACCTTATTTAGCCCACTTTTTTTTGTTTTGTTTTTTTTTTTTTTTACTCACTAAAGAATCAGTATGAGTATGCATCACTATGTTAGTCCACTATCTATGTGCACTACTATGTGCATCACTATGTTGAGCATCACTATGTAGTATGTTGTTAATTTTGTTAAAAGATATTCTGACATTAAAATTATCTATGAACCTATTTAGATCTAATTTTAACCCTTTGTTTAGGAGAATAACCAGAAATTTTTTATCTAGGTAAATTATGCCTGTTTAAAATTATTAAGTTTAATTATTAAGCCAACAAAACAGTTTGCTGATACCTCAAGTGTCGTGTCCAATGAGAATGGTATCCTACAAGAACAGGAAGCATTGGTGTTGTTAGTTGTGACAATATCTGCACACGATACGTTAGGTGCCTTGACGCTTGTGCAGTAAGTATAGTCAATGACTCTTTCACCAACCTGAATAGAAATCAGAAATATCTAAATAACACTACAAAAGTAGGCTATACTACTAATAACAATGCTGCATTTAAAGTAGAATTCATAAAAAATCTTTGTTAATAATAAGATTTTTATTATATACCAGGTTGAGGCTGGCTGGTAGCCATTTTGAAATCAAACATAACAATTAAGTAAAGAAAGACAAACCTTAATGATTTTAATATTGGTTAGCTTAATGTGTGTTGGTTGTCAAAATGCTCAGATTGAGCTAGTGAGGGAGTTTAAAACAAAGGTTTAATACCGGACCTTAACAAATTTGAGAACGGCAGTAGTCACTCAGCAAGAAGACACTACGTTTCAGGTAATACACTTACCATGAGTACTATTATTATCATTATTATTATTATTATTATTTATTATGAGCATTAGTGAAGTTACAATAAATCAGTAAACAAATATATGAACAAGATTATCTAGAAAAAGTTTACTGCCTAGCTGCTGTTTTTTAATTGCTTGGAAGATTTAAAATGCATCATTTCCGACTGTTAGGACGACTGCATTATCTATTTTACTGTTCGCTTGGATAACCAAGTTGCATTAATAGCTTTTAGCGAATTTCCCAAATATTTAGGGAATAAGCTATTACCGTAGTAATCATGGCAAGACCTGGACCCGGGACCAATTAACTTTTTCGTTTTGAGGTTCCCTGAGGCCAAAAACACCATCCATTCAATTTATTATACAGGGTTAGGCAAAAGTCTGGAACCCCCCAGTTAACTTTTTAACCCGTTGCAGTAGGAAAACCAAACTTGGCACATATTTACAACATAAGAAATTGCACTTTTTCATCAAAATTACAACTTTGCCCCAGCCCCAAAATGGGGTATTTTTGGGGCAGCCCTAAATTTTCAAATGTAAACCCCTATCATGTGACACCTCATTTTTAAGGGTTTATCAAGAGAAATTGAATGGTGCAAACCAGAGGTCAATATCGCACCCTTAATCAAAATGGCAGCCATTTTATTTTAAGATGAGCAAGCAAGTTAAAGTCTGGACATCCCAAGTTAACTTTATAACGTTTGGCTGTAGGAAAACCAAACTCGGCACATGTTTACAACATAAAAAATGCACTTTTTCATTAAAGTTAAAACTTGTATCCTGCCCCCAAAATGGGGTATTTTGGGGGCAGCCCCAAACTTTCAAATGTAAACATCTATCATGTGACCCCTCATTTTAAAGGGTTTCTCAAGACAAATTAAATGGTGCAAACTAGAGGTCAATATCACACCCCTTATCAAAATGGCAGTCATTTTGAAATTTTTCCTATTAACTTTTTAACAGATTATAGCAGGAAAACTAAATAACTCATCATACCTTTATACAAAAATAGAATTCACCTTTTGGCTAGTATTAAAATATAAAAATTTTAAAGTAAACTGGGGGTGTCTAGACTTTATATTGCTTGCTCATCTTAAATAATTAAAATGGCTGCCATTTTGATTAGGGGCGCGATATTGACCTCTGGTTTGCGCCATTCTATTTCTCTTGATAAACCCTTTAAAATGAGGGGTCACATGATAGGTTTTTACATTTGAAAATTTGGGGCTGCCCCCTAAATACCCCATTTTGGGGGCTGGGGCAAAGTTGTAACTTTGATGAAAAAGTGCAATTTCTTATGTTGTAAATATGTGCCGAGTTTGTTTTTCCTAGTGCAACGTGTTAAAAAGTTAACTGGGGGGTTCCAGACTTTTGCCTAACCCTGTATATATAGCCTATATATTGATTTATTAATACATTATATATTTATAGCAAATCTGGAATATACTAGATTAAAATGTCTAAATTGTCCCAAATTCTACATTGGTCAGACTGGAAGAGCATTTTCATGCAGATTCAAAGAACATATCTAAGCCGTAAAGTCAAACATCCCAACGTTCAATGTACGCAGAACATATTATATTAGAAAACAATCATATTTATATAGGTGTGTGTGTGTGTGTCCGTTAGCACGATAACACAAGCAAAAATGGTCAGATTTTGATGAAATTTGGTATAAACGTGTAAATCTACTTTTATTCAAACGAGTTTGCGAACAAACATGATTGGAATATGGGAACGGGAATTTATGGAGAGTTTTATGGGGTAAAAATTGGTTTTTCTCATTTAAACAAAAAAAACATCAAATTTAGCAATTTCTTTCCAAACCATTTTTCAGAGCTTTAAAAAAACAAATAATTTAGTATATAGAAGCGTTATTATGCGGCTAATGGTTACGGAGAAAATTCCAAAAAATTGTAAATTTAAAATTCCCATGTTATTCTTATGAAGACAAACCATAACCAGTCAACCAGCCACTAAATAAAAGGGCTCTAAGCATAGTAAACTGTTGTAGTTTGCTTGTTTATGAAAATATTTTGATCAAATTTGGAAAATGCATTTATTTCTCACTAAACTATTAACATTAAACTTGTTAAACTAATTCTATTTAAATAGAGAATAAATGTGATATTTTTACGGAGACTTTTAGTGTAAATTCAATCAGGCAAATGGAAATTCGCTTAGTCTGCAGGTTTGCTGCAACGGGGGTATTTTAATAGTTTTAATAGCTTAGTTTGGTTCTTATTATGCAAATTGTATTAAAATGTTCTCGTAGGCCTAAATGTCTAACCTGTTCAGAAAAATATAGGAGACCGATACCAATCGGTATAAATGTAATCCCTACGATGAAGAAGGTTGGTAGAACTGTCCCTGCAGTAAGAATTGGTTGCCAAGCGGGAAGTTTCTGCTGCTTGAATGCACTATCTGAAAAAAACATCATACTGTCTAAAGGTGCCAAATCACACATATAACAGACTGTTGTTAGTTACAATACTAAAACATGGGACAGGAAATAAGGGAGAGGGTATTGCAGTCTGTGTTAGGTCTCATCAAAGACTAACTAGTTTACCACTAAAATTTTATAAATGGATTTTATGGACCAAGTGTTTGATAAAGGTTACAGTAGTTGTTTGGCAAGTCTATTTAATTAAATTGCAGAATAGCCTTGATTAACTGAGTGTACGTTCGATGATTTGTCCACCAATTGATTTTTACAATAAACCTTTCCACATCGGACAAGCAGCTTCAATTGTGCAGTGCACATTTTATGCTGGGTTGTGTTTAAAAAACAATTTACTTTATGTTTTAAGGATAACACATAATATTGCTATAGGCCCTAACTTTATTTTATTTTATTTCAACGGACATTCCATTTTGTTTGATGTGGTACTAAAGATAAGTTAACATTGTACAGTTCAAGATGACTAATATTAGGCCTAAATAACAACTGTAAAATTTTGACACTTAAACATAGGCAACAAAAACAAATAACAATAAAATAGTGATTACGGTAACAACAATAACTAATAGCAAAAACAATAACAATGACCATCGTATTATATAATAACCATAAACAACAAGGAAAACAGGCATGTTCAAGAAAATAAATATTAGCTTAAATAAGTAACAGATTATGACTAGAGCAATTATGAAATACTTTGTCTAATATTTACAAGGAACATGCAGTGTAATAAATGTGATTTTGAAAAGAAACGAGGAAAAAACAAGTTTGTAATTAATAGACTTTTACCAACAAGGATAGGCTATTAAAACAAAAATAAATAAATAAGCAGCACACTCACGCACTATCTGCCTGTTTAGGCGTGTGGCGTACAATGTCATCTTATCAGTTTGACTTCCAAGGTTAAAAAAACCTGCATATTCGTCAAAACTCAGTAATTTGACACATCAGAAATCCAAAAATAAAAATAAAGAGATTTGGAGGGTAATAAATAAAGAAAGGAAAGCGCCTAAAATTTCAAACCAGAATAGGAGCACCTACAAATCCAACAGGCCTAAGTAAAAATGAAGATACAAATTGCAAGCCTAACCGACCGGACCCACAAACAGGCTTACACCAAACAAAAGCTAAACTGGAGCACTTCACTAAAATAACAAAAAGTGAGTTGATTTGGATTTTTAACAGTTTCCCAGCCAAGAACTCATCAGGAATCTAGACAACATTTCAAATAAAATAATCAAATTCTGTCAAAATGAACTTCTAGAACCCCTTTTACACATCATAAACGCCTCAATTGAGCAATCCACTGTCCCAGAACTAATGAAGATATCCATAGTGTATCCTAAATTCAAAAAAGGAGAAACACAGCTCATAGAAAACTACAGACCAATATCGCTACTACCAACCTTCTCAAAATACCTGGAAAAAACAATAAATATGCAACTGATACATTTTCTCGAAAACACAAAATTAATATCTCCAAACCAACACGGATTCAGACAGGGAAAGTCGATAAATACAGCCCTAGCCCAACTATGCGAAACAATTACTAACTTATGGGAAGACAAGAAGCAAGCCACAGCAACTTTCCTGGACCTACAAAAGGCTTTTGACAGCCTAGATCGGAAGCTTCTCATCACAAAACTAGAAGACATGAACATCACTGGAAATGCCATAAAATGGATACAAAACTACCTTGATAACAGAAGCCAAACCGTTGAAATAGAACACTACAAAAATAACTACCAAATTAAAACTAGATCAGAACTACAAAAGACCATATATGGCGTGCCACAAGGCTCCATACTCGGGCCTCTACTTTTTCTTGCTTATATAAACAGTTTTACAGACAACTTACCCCCAGATTATACATGCATAATGTTCGCTGATGACACCACAATCATAACTCCGACAACTAAATCAGAAGAAACGACCCCCAAAAAATTGAAGAAACCCTAAAACTATCAACAGAAATCTGTGACAACTTGAACCTAACTATAAATAAGAAGAAAACTATACACATAAAATTCACAACTACAAACAGACAGCAAGAAGAAGAAAACCTCACGCAGCAAAACATAACCGACAATGCAAAATTCCTAGGAATTACAATTGATAAGAACCTAAACTGGCACAAGCATATAGACAACTTGCATAAAAAACTGTCATCAGCCCTTTTTGCACTGAGAAGAATACGGAAAATTACAAACAAATCGATAACAATAACAGCATCAAATCAAATCAAATCAAATCAAATCATCTTTATTCAAACTGTACATACATACATGAATAGAGTCACAGAAATAAGAACCAACAAGTACATTATGTTTCTTATTTTAACATTATTTTATTTACATACATTGCTAAATCTATGCAATACAATCCTTTATTAATGCTGTGTATTTATGAATGTAGTTAAAACATTTTTTACTCTTTTGGTTAGTTAGTCCTACATAACAAAAGGCTAAAGACAAATTTATTAAATTCGCTCACCAGTCACTAGATCTTGCAATTTGTATTTTTTTCTTCTTTATCATTAAAATCGTTTTTGTAAATATATACCTACAACCAGCTCTAGTTTGCTGGTAGCAAATAAGCTTGATTATAGGATGGATTAATAGAGCTATAAAAAGAAATCTTCTATAGAATAACAAGTTTTATCTTGGAGATATTTTCCTACTAATTTCCTAAATCCCTTTGTGTGTATATTAGTTTTCAGATTTGATGGTAATTTATTAAGAAATTTACATCCGATTTGTGTTGCTTTCTTTGAGAAAAAAGTGAGGTTATGCCGGGGTATATCTATTTGATCTCTGTTTCTTGTGTTATATACGTGTATATCTTTGCGAAACACATACTTATGAATGTTATTTTTGGCAGAGATAATGCATTCTAAAATATACTGGTCATAGACAGTTAGTATATCTAATTGTGAAAAGTAGTTTCTTACAGATGTTTTAGGTTCCAGGTTTAACATTATTCGCAAAGCCTTTTTTTGAAGTTTAAGTATTTTATCTAGGTTTTGTGCACTAGTGCCCCCATAGATTGCTAGACCATATGACAGATGTGAGTGTATATGAGCAAAATAAATACATTTTAGTGTTTCTAGATTACATAAAAATGACATTCTTTTTAAGGCGTATAATCCTGAAGAAATCTTTTTTACTAAATGAAGAACATGAAGATCCCAATTCAAATGGTTATCCACAATTAAACCTAAGAATTTTGTGAATTTTATTGTCTCTACTTGACTTTGCTCTATTGATATGGACAATTCCGGATTGTCTTTATTTTGCACTGTTGAGAAGAACATTTTATTTGTTTTTCCATGATTTAAAAATAAACTGTTTTCTGAGAAATAGGATTGAAAACATTTTAATTGTTCATTACACACAATTTCAAGATCATTATAAGATTTAGATGATGTTATTAAATTTGAATCGTCAGCATACAGAACTAACTTGCTATTGCTACCATTAAAGCTTTTTAATATAGAGGGCATTCCTTGCACATAGCACAAGAATAACAAAGGCCCAAGAATAGAGCCTTGTGGAACTCCATGTTTGATGTTTATCATTTTTGAGTTATGTTTTAAGATTTTACCAGTTGTTTCAGACACAATCTCAACATACTGTCTTCTATTAGAGAGATATGATTCAAACCAATCTATATAACGATTTGTTATACCCAGATTTTGCAATTTATTTAAAAGTATTTTGTAAAATCTGGGTATAACAAATCGTTATATAGATTGGTTTGAATCATATCTCTCTAATAGAAGACAGTATGTTGAGATTGTGTCTGAAACAACATATCACGCACTTTTTGCAGCTCACATAAATTTTGGAATAATAGCCTGGGGATCCACAGATCAGACATCATTAAAGAAACTTGTAACACTGCAACAAAAGGCTTTGGGAATTATAGAAGAATCACACTACCAAGACCACTTTTTCCCAAAAAACCAAATCCTCACCATCACCTCCACCTATATCCTTGAAGCAATAAAGTTTATAAAAAACAAACCAAACACTCTTAGACACGAATGCCACAAATATAATCTGAGAAACAAAACAAACCTAAAACAACATAGGCTCCAAAAAACTAGCTCAACCCCACATTTCATGGGAACTAGGCTTTTTAATCTTCTACCAAACAATCTAAAATCAATAACTGACACTAAAAGTTTTATTAAATCACTAAAAAAATATCTTCAAAACAAACCATATTTCAACCTAAATGAATTGTATAATGACCATAACTTCCTAAATAGGCCCTAAAAAAAAAAATGCTCACAGCAGGCCTACAGCATGAAGAAAGAAAATTCTGACGATTCCCCGATCTTGATGACCGTGGAGAAGATGAAGTGAACTATGAACTATGAACTAACTAACTATGAACTAATTTAAATCACCGCAATCTGATGGAGGCTCACATCAACTACATCCATTTTTAATTTAAAACTAGCGACAAATTTAACATGGGGATGGAATGTCCAGTTCTATTAATAGTCAAAGGCCATATTAATTACAACTAGGCTAGTGAATTAATTACTTTGCTACTAACAAAATTTTTAGCACCATAGTAAATGGTAGGCCCTAAATTTTTACATTTAAATAAACATTTACCTTATTATTTGAAGCAGTGTAACATCTTAATGGTTTGCAATACGTAATCAAACATTTAATGACAACTTTTTGCTAAAATCTAAACAAAATGTTTATAGTTATTTTAACATTATAAGTTAGATCATAGACCTAGGCTAAGCCCAAGTTACTCACACAAAATTACTTAGGCCTAGTGTATCTAAACTTACCAGATGGTCTTTTACTCTTAGGGTGACTTGACTCAGCCATTTCGACTTATTAGGCCTATGAACCTAAAACAAAAGAGTATATGTAGTACAATGCAATACTTTCATCTTAGTGATGATAACTGAGTCTGCCCTTTCCAGACGTTAAGTTTACCTTTAAGAAGGGGGGCCTTAAAAACGGCCTGAAACCCCTAGGTTAAGAACAACTTGAAACTGAAGTTGTAGCCTATAATGATATAATTTATAACTTGAAGAAACATATTTATGTAAGTTACCAGTGTTTGGACAATTCTTGAATTAATATAGAAAAGAAAAATGTAAATCAATGCCTTTACCTGAACTCTCTAATTATTGTGAGTTTGATTTTATGTCGATATTCCACAACATTAACATTGACATTTGATGACAATGTTATGTTGTTGACATTAACAATACTATAGAAAGCTACAGACTATAGGGTAGACGACTAGAAGGTGCATCGTGCAAGGCTTTCAGCCACAAAGATACAGATTATCTTTACGTCCATTAAGCATAGATTAAATATACTTAATTCAATATACATTTAAAATTCTTACGGATTAGCTTGGGACAGTTTTGAAACTACTTCTGTCCGGTTCATAAAGAGGATATTTTTATACTTTTGTTTTAAAATTAAAAAACACAAAAAGGGAAATTCTGTTATAAAGTGTAAGATAAACATTAATTAATATTTATCACGAATTAAGCATAAAAAACGTTGATTTACAGTGTAACTAAAATTTGTACAAGAACCAAGGACTAATTTTGCAAAGAAAATGGGCTCGCTGACAAACACTAAGAGCATCTGGGTCTGGGCAATGTAGTGTATTTGAAACTGCACTACAGCAAGCAAAAGCCCTCCCACGAAGATAATAGTCCTTCAGTGCAATCTTGAGTGATCCAGGACGGCTGAGGAACTTCTCTGTCAGCTTGCCCTCGAATACGATGTCGACGCGCTTTTAGTCAGTGAATAGTACCAGTACCAAGATAGGGCCCATCTTTTTGGTTCCCTGATCCTCTTGGTACTGCTGCATTCTGGGCGCGTAATGCAGGTCAAATCAAATCATTTATTGTCCATAAAACATAAATACAATGCATAGACAAAAGTCACAGTGTCAAAATAAAAGTCATAAAACATCAGTTTCAAATGGCCTAAAATAAAAAAGAATACAATTTCAATGCACATAAAAAACAATAAGAGCTACCTCTTAGTGCACATACCTGGTATCAACATATATCACTCAAAACTGTCAAAGGCGAAGTACAAGTGCGGGGTAACGCGAAGGGCCGAGGTTTCGTTTGGGTTCGGTGCAGAGATGTCGCTTACTTCAGTGTCTACCTCACTCCCAACGAGGCCTTCCGTGACTTTCGTGAGAAGATAGACCGCCTAGAAGAGAGCAGAGAGCATGCGCGATACCACAGGACACGTCTTCGTGGGTGGGGATTTTAATGCTAGGGCTGTCGAGTGGGTAATGAGGAATGACCCTCACCAATTCCCGGGGCAAGTACATTCTAGACTTTGCTGTCAGAGCCGGACTCGTCGTCGTCAACGAGGGCAACACGCCAACTTCAATTCACGAAGTTGACATGGTCAATTCCGATGATGACAGTGAGGTCAATTGGACCTGTGTGTCACATTACATCCAGGTTATTCTCCACGCCAATAAGCTCGACCTTGGATGGGATGCGGTGTAGGTCGCAAAGAATCTAAATGCCAGAAACGGTGATAGCCCTGAGGGCTTAGGTCACATGTTGGCCTGACTTTAAGTAATGTGACAAACAATTCCAGGTGTCTGTGTCCATGGTCCAACAGAGTAGGAGTTTTTTAGTGAGCAGTCTCATCAATTCAGAGTCGCACACTACAGGCTGGCTACCTGGGGCCCATTTCATAATAAAGTACAAACTAATATTATTAGTAAATCAGCTGATCGCCCAATGCAAATCTAATGGAAATTACAAGTTACAAGTTGTAACTTGTAACATGTAGTTTATTATGAAATAGGCCCCTGGGTGCGTAAAAGCATTTTCCCTCCCTCCCTAAAAAATAACTAAACTTGCCTTTAAAAAAAAAATCAAGCCTAATTAAGCTAATTAATTTAAGTCTAACCTCTCTCAAAGTCAATGGTGGAATGAGGAATTCATCTAGCTCTTTGCCATACATAGATTAAATGTCATTAGATTGCAAATCGAACATACCCTATGCTCGGAAAATGTTATAGTCCTACATGCATAAGAACTGACCTGCCTCAAATTTAGTCTTTCATCATGCAAACAAACAAAAAAAAACTAAATATAACCTCAAAACACGTGTCTGCTTGTCTAATGTGTTTGTTCTATTGTTTACACTCTGATTTCTCTTCTGATTGAACGATTCAACCTCAACCATCTTTCTAGCTCGATCGCAGGCCAGTATCTTCATTGTGTCATATTTCTTTTAGAATTTAACTGTTTTATTTTTCTTAAAATGGGTAAAAAGAAAGGTTTGAAAAGAAAACTGCAGCAGAAGTCTGATGATTCTATTGAAAAGGAAAAACAACCTCCTCCAGCAACCCGGTCTTCAGATGAACCTATTCCCAAGAAGGCAAGTAGGGCCTAGGCCTTTACAAATAATTCATAACTAACTTAGGTCCTATCTTTTGGAATGCAAACGTGGGTGATTTTTTTTTGTACTAATGGTTGCGGGTAGACTTTTGTTATATGTTGGCAAAAACAATCGGGGTACAGTTTCTTAACTGGGCTAGGCCTATGCTAATATCGATTGAAACTATCGAATTGGAAATATTGATTAATAATCGATATTTTAAATATATCTATTAAATAATTAAACTATCATAACTTAACCTAACCAACCAAAATTGCTGATGGCGAAAAAATCGCATGAAGGTTTACTAATCGAATCGATAGTTTCAATCAGTATTAGCATAGCCCAGTTAAGAAACTGTACCCAACAACCGAATGAAAATATCAATTGATAAGTATATCAAATGAAACAATCGAATAGCCTAATCACAATTTTAATTCGGTTGTTGGTGCCAACAGATACGGAAGTCTACCCCAAAATAAGAATCAAATTATTTTTAACGCAGCAGCTCTGAAATATGTAAGTTATTTTCTTAATAATTTTTAGATCACTTTAGTGAAAGCAGAATTCATCTAGGCTAACTTAAATTATTTGTTGATAAGTAAAATAAACTTCACACACTCTATTAACAGAATTAAAAGTGGTAGGCCTAGGTAGAATAAAATGATAATAGATTTGTACACATGTCTCATGTAAACAAAGCACACTTTTTTCAATACCAATGCATTTTTAAATGGAAGATATTTTTGGTTCTGCTATTTTCCTGACCCCCTGGGGCCAAGCCCTTTAATTTGAGCCCTCTCCCATCATCTTGCAAGCTGTCAAACTCTAACAATTTTAATTTAAAAAATTGCTTACAGAATTAATAATAGCCTATACCGGTAGATTAGTCTGTATGATCAACCATAGGTTGCATTTCTTTGGTAATCTCTGCATTCCAAACACCAAGTTGCAATAACCCTCCGAGTGTCCCTAGTTTTGGCCTTAATGTCTGCCTATTTTTTGCGCATTTGCAAGGTTTTATTAAAACGGATCTGAGAAGCCTAAAAACAATGTTAATTATACTGTTCTATATACCATTTTGTTTGGAAAATCATGGGCTTCAATATTATACATAAAACATAAGGAACATTTGTTTAAAAAAAATTTTTAGGTAAAAAAATTTTTTGGAAAATTAAAAAAAAAAATAAGTTTGCGCTCAATGAAATTGTATAAATTATAGGCCTATAAATATTTGAAAATAGCCACTTTGTTCTAAATTTTATGAGGATTACAAATATATAATAATATAAGGAAGTAGATTTGCAAATAAATAAGTTATGGGCAAAAAACAGATTTCAGTACATAGCGTTTAGCTAAGAATGCATAGCCTAACCATAGCTAGGAATCTGGCTGATAACTTACATCATCACTACCTACTTCTTCAGGATCATCAACCAGCCCTTCAAAATCACTTAAATCTTCTTATAATGCACCACGTATAAGTTTATCACTACTTTTGATTTTTAACACTAAAACACACATCAGTCATCGGTGCGAGGTTAACCAAGCTGCTTACAAATACGTACGTCAGCTGTCTGCTACAATTATGATCGGCTCGAGAAAAAAAAGCGCTTAGAGACAGACCTCCGGAGAAAGCTTAGAATCTGCTAAATAAAACGATACCTAACTCGATCCAGTTCAAACCGATTTTGTCAGTCATAGAGCCTTCGCCGTAAACAGTGTTTGTGAGTCGAAATTTCGACACAAAACACTACACAAAGTGTGTTATGTGTCGAAGCTTCGACAAATAACACTCGGAGGGTTAAGTATATTACTGATTTAATAATCTTCTTCTCATCAATTCTAAAACTCTCATTCTCGTCCAAACCATTACAGTAAATTTATCTACCCAAACCCATGCTTGCAACTTAAATTACCGTAGGCTAGGCCTATGTCATAGAAAATTATATCTAGCCCACAAACCTTAGTAGCCACACTCATCTCCATTCATACTTGGCTTAATATAAATTACTTATATTCGTATGGTAGCCATTTAAATGTAATGTACCTAACCTATTAAAAGTATAAAGTAATATTGGTTTGGGTGAATTCAAGTTTTAGTGGCAAGGAAGGTACTAAACTTATGTGCACCACGGAATCGATTTTTCAAATAAATTTGGGTACACTTCTATATCTGTTGGCACTAAAAACCGAATGAGTAATAGGCTATTGATTATTCAATTGTTTAATTCGATATATCGTTTGGTTAGTTAGGTTAGGTTAACATTACCTAACTAAACAAACAATATATCGAATAATCTATCAATTTTCATTCGGTTGTTTGTGCCAACAGATATGGAAGTGTAGCCTACCCTTATTTTGTTTAAATATAACATTTGTTTGTTTTACATTTGAGATTTTTAGGGACTTATGTCCCTACATGCCACTAACTTAATGTAGTTAGTTCTTATTTAGGCATGTTAATAAGGTAAGTAGGTACTTAGGTTGGTTTTTATGCTTAAACTTGTAACTGTATCAGGTGGTTTTAAGTTAGATTTTATTAGGAATGTAAAGTTTTGGTTATAAATGAACTGAGTTATTAATTTATATTACCTCCAGATAGATTTCGAACAGTTGAGATACTTAGTGGCTTGAACGCAATTAATTAGGTACCATTTCAAAAATGTTTTTTTGTTTCAATGGTAGGGTACATGGAATCGTGTGCAGTGGTTTTGTTTGTTTTTTCATCGCATATAAACAGCTATGATTTGCTCTCCACATACCTTCCTCTTCAAACTTGGACTCACCTAAACCACCACGTAAATATAGCTCAATGAAGATTAAATTGTAATCTTTAATGTATTTATTCGGATACAGTACTTTTAAGGCTCTTTCTGACTTCCGTTAAAAACTTATTGCATTTTTAGGATTCAGTGTGAAAAAACTGTTAGTAGCTTAGACATATAAAAATTAAATTGTTAATCGATGAAACTAGCCTACTATTTAACTTTGACCTAAATTTATAATTTTGATCTTGTTTTAGTCAAAATGGACTAACAGGACAAGAGTTCTTGTGTTTGCTACAAGAGGAATCACACATCGTGATCGCCATCTCTTACAAGACTTGCGCACCATGTTGCCTCATTCCAGAGATGAAAATAAGATGGAAAGGGGAGAAAACTTTTTAGTGGTCAATGAAGTGAGTAGACAGTTTGTTAGGTATCATATTTTAAACAATTTAATATTTAGTTAATCGTAAGTTGTTGTGGGAAGGTGCAGATCAAGACTGCCCCTGCTTTTGTAGGCAAAATCTAACATGGAACTAGAAGTTAAACTTGTATTCCTGTTATTCTTTGTGTGCATGTTTCTATGCAAATGGCATTTTCTAGGGAACGCACCAAACTTTTTCCAACAGCTTTATAAATTACCATTCCAAAGACATAATTCATCTGGGGTCTAGAATTGGTTTCACTTGGAATCAAACAAGCAACCTTTAGTTGAAAGCCAAGCAATATATATATTACAGTAGGTAATTACAGTAAATACTTAACCACTACATTGCAGAAGATCCTTGTTTAACTGGGACCAGAAAGTGATGACTACTTTGCACAGGGTGCAGTAACGTTAAGACTTTGAAAAAGTACCTACCGTACTAATAATATTTGTAGAAAAAGTATAATTGTTTTAATATAGGTAAATCTTAAAAGTACACGAGTAAAAAATTTTTGAAAACAGCGTCAGTAAAATGGCATCCTTGGTTTTGCACTTGTTGAAGTCTGAGATAAAATCCGATGATGTTTTTAAGCATCTGGAAAATGTCTGCAATTTTTTTGTAGCGCTTAGTCATGCTAGCAATGGCTTCAAAGTTATTCATCCAAAGGAGGATAGCTTCCCCTAATGGCACTGGAGCCTGTGGCGGTAGACTGAACTCGCAACGGAACAAACCACAATATCTGCGTGTTTAATATACTTTATACCAAACGCATGTTGTACACTTGTCCAACACACCATGGCTACTAAAATTTTCACTAGTCTAGACACTTAGTATTTCCCTTGTACTCTCATAAGCCCGCTACCCCCGTCAGCTGGAGTCGGAATGCCATTTCACTGCTTCGAACGCAGTTGTCTAAATAGTTGTCTAAATCACCAAAATTTTTAGTGGATCTCTGTTTTAATGCTTTATACAAACAATAAACATCGGCAGGTTTTTGTGCCAATACTTAATGCCTTTTCTGTAGACTTAAGCCTAATGATCATCTTAGATCTAAAAGAATTCCGTCAAGCGGGGTAATTCTGACCCCCCAGGGGTAACATTGACCCCGGGGTCAATTGTTTGTATTATATGCTTTTTTAAATAGTAGGTTATAAATAAATTGAAAATAAAAAATATGATAAATTACAGTAGTTGGCAGCAATTTGAAAACAATTAATATTTAGCAGAAATTAGTTTTATAACAATAAAAAAATATTATAATACAATCATCTACAAAACAGCTGTATAATTTCATAACAAAAAACTTTTTCAGCCCAGCAAAAACTGTTGGTTCTGGCACTGTCAGGATTTTATATGGTAAAATATATATGTTTTTAGGAGTATCTGAGCACTTATTACAAGTAAGTACCTGGGGACCGAGCTTTGCTCGGGTAAAATCATTAGTTTGCTATTAAAGCAGTCTTAGTATTGAAGATACATTAATCCATTCCCAAAATCCACACTCCCCGCCTTTACTACATCCTTCACCACTTCCTACGTCGTGGGCCTGTTCCTTCCCTTTCCATAGCATTTTAAGATTGCAGATACCTTAATTTAATCGTCATAAACAGTTCTCACACTCCGGACTACTCGCCTTTACTACTTCCTTCACCACTTTTTACGTCGCGGACCTGTTTCCCTCCCTTCCCATAGCATTTTAAGATTGCAGATACCTTAATATGATCTTCAAAAACAGTTCCCACACTCCGGACTACTCGCCTTTACTACTTCCTTCACCACTTTTTACGTCGCGGACCTGTTTCCCTTCCTTCCCATAGCATTTTAGAATTACAGATACCTTAATCTAATCTTCAAAAACAGTTCCCACACTCCGGACTACTCGCCTTGACTACTTCCCTCACCACTTCCTATGTCACGGACCTGTTTCCCTCCCTTCCCTTAGCATTTTAAGATTGCAGATACCTTAATTTAATCGTCATAAACAGTTCCCACACTCCGGACTACTCGCCTTTACTACTTCCTTCACCACTTTTTACGTCGCGGACCTGTTTCCCTCCCTTCCCATAGCATTTTAGGATTGCAGATACCTTAATATAATCTTCAAAAACAGTTCCCACACTCCGGACTACTCGCCTTTACTACTTCCTTCACCACTTTTTACGTCGTGGACCTGTTTCCCTCCCTTCCCATAGCATTTTAGAATTGCAGATACCTTAATCTAATCTTCAAAAACAGTTCCCACACTCCGGACAACTCGCCTTGACTACTTCCCTCACCACTTCCTATGTCACGGACCTGTTTCCCTCCCTTCCCTTAGCATTTTAAGATTGCAGATACCTTAATCTTATCTTCAAAAACAGTTCCCACACTCCGGACTACTCGCCTTTACTACTTCCTTCACCACTTCCTACGTCGTGGACCTGTTTCCCTCCCTTCCCATAGCATTTTAAGATTGCAGATACCTTAATCTAATATTCAAAAACAGTTCCCACACTCCGGACAACTCGCCTAGACTACTTCCTTCACCACTTCCTACGTCGTGGACCTGTTTCCCTCCCTTCCCATAGCATTTTAGGATTGCAGATACCTTAATCTAACCGTCATAAACAGTTCCCACACTCCGGACTACTCGCATTGACTATTTCCCTCACCACTTCCTACGTCACGGACCTGTTTCCCTCCCTTCCCTTAGCATTTTAAGATTGCAAATACCTTAACCTAATTGTCATAAACAGTTCCCGCACTCCGGACAGCTTGCCTTGACTATTTCTATACCACTTCCTACGTCGCGGACCTGTTTCCCTCACTTCCCTTAGCATTTTCAGATTGTAGTTACCGTAATCTAATCGTCATTAACAGATCCCACACTCCATACACCCTTGACTACAATGTATTGAGTAATCTTCAGTATAATCTTTGCTCAATGGTAACAACTAATGTTTTTCCTTTTGTACTGTATTTTGTAATTGCTAGTATACTGTGGATAGACTACTTTCAAGTCTTTTGTTTACATTTTCCTTGTTATTCAATTCAACCAACATGGTTACTTAGCAACCCATAAGACTAATGTTAAAAAAATGTGACTTTCAGTTTCATTTTTCTACATAATTAGATTTTTGTTGGCAGTTATAACTGCAGTAAACTCGTTTTTAGGCCAAAAGTAAACTATTTACAACATTTGAAGAAAATCGTCGGGGCCGTTTTCGAGATCCTGGTGCAAGCAAGCAAGCAAGCAAGCAAGCATACATACATACATACATACAAGCAAACATTGCTCGTATTAGAGTATAGGATAAAGAAAATTTAATAAATTAATTATTATTTTTTAAGGCCTTGTAACATTGACCCCTGAATTTTTTTGTCTTCGGATAACTTTGACCCCTCGTTATAATTCCAAGTTACTAATTACACATCATTTTTATTGATTCTGGTATATTTAATTTAACTGATATATGTATATAATGTGATAGACCTACTAAAAATATTGATTTATAATTGTTTTATTTTTATCTATGAAGTTGAGGTAAAAGCAATCTATGGAAAGCGAGGAAAACAATACTTTAACACATTGAACCCTAAGCCCGAGTATAGGTCGGGGTATGACGTAAGACACACTGAACTAACCCCGAGTATAGGTCGGGCTTCAATATTAAATTCCATAGCAACGTAATGACGTCACATTTGCTATTTTTGTTATTACGTAACCATTCCTTGGTCATCTGGCTTCGATTGTAATACCCCACAACCTAAAAAAAACCAGCTGTTTGGTAACACAAAAAAAAGATCCAGCTGTCTGCAGCCTTGCATCGTATTGCTTAGTGATGACGACGACGACGCTTTGTTGTTGTTGTCTGCGCTAATGGCTGTCTTTGTTTACAATCGTTTATGTGTTCAATAAAGTGAATGTTTTATGTTTTTTACAAGTATTATGATTGCGTAATAGTTCTTGTTATGAGCAATACCTTGTTGTGGATAATTTTTATTGTGTTTAGTGTCAAATATGAGCGATATATTTGATAAAAAAACGTTGAGTCATATTCGTGAACTCTTGTCGGAATCAGACCATAGTGATGAAGAAAATCAATCTTTTAGTGAAAATAATTACTTATGTTCAGGACCTAGTTCTACTACAATATCAGTAAATGAAAACTTGAATGATCCTATTTATGATTCTGGTTCGGAAGGTGAGTTTGTTGTAAGTAATTTAGATGCTTTTCAAAATGAGGTTAGTGCAGTTACATACATGGTTGATGAAAATGATCCTGATGAGTTGGTGTTTTATGATTTACTACCAAGTGACATAGACAATGATGACTGTAAAAATGAATCAATTTCAGTAGTTGAAGAAGATGAAAGTAGAAACTTAGGCCCAATTAGATGTAAATATAACCCTACAATTTACTCTGATGAAGAAAACTGTGATGAACCAGAAACAGTTCTAGACACTACTAGGCCTACAGATGGTATACCATTTAGGCCTAACCCTCTTGAAATTAGTCATGAACAACCACCCAATCAGCCTAATCATAAAATCTGCAAAAACAGAAAATTACTTAGGCCTAATAGTTCGATAGTTTCTTCGGATGACGAACTGTGTGATCCTGATTTCGACAATGTTGACAAAGATCCTGATTTTCTACCTAGTGATCGTGAAGATAATGTCTTACAGCCTTCAGCTACTTCTTTTTTAGGTTCTCTTAGGCCTAATAAAGTAACCAACCAAGTAAAACGCCGGTCAAATAGTACTAATTATAATCGTAAAACCAAAAGACATCGATCTATATCGCCAAATGAAAACTTACCGGATAATGCAAATTTACCTGTGCCAAATGAAAACTTTGAACATGAACCGGAGCAGACTCAACCAAGGAAAAAGAAGAAGAAAAAACCCACTGATGAGGAACTTGGATGGCGGTTGGAGGACAACCCACCGCCACTACCAGCATTTGACGAGTTAGGCGCTGGTGTTACGGCTGCTATTGATGAGAACTCAACTCCATTTGATGTGTTTTCTATATTTTTTCCTGAATTTTTTATCAAATCATTGAAGTCAGAGACAAATAAATATGCCAAATCTATAACCGATAAACTAAGAAGATCAAACAAATTGAAGAAAAATAGTGTCTGGTCAAAATGGACAACCGTAAAGCTTTATGAAATTTACCATTTTTTCTCGATTGTATTGCACATGTGTGTTGTGAAAAAACCTAAACTTAGTGACTATTGGTCAACAGACAATTTTATAAAATCTATGTATGCTCCATCAGTCATGGCCAGGGATAGGTTCCTAGCAATTTTGGCAAATTTTCACATCAACGATAATTCAACATACATCCCATTCAACACTCCAGGCCACGATCCGTTACATAAACTAAGACCATATATAGATCTTTTGCTGACTTCTTTCCCAATGTGTTTTTCACCGTACGAAGATTTGACCATAGACGAAGGAACTTGCGGATTCAGGGGTAGAGTTCGGTTTAGAGTTTATAATAAAAGTAAGCCTGACAAGTACGGGATGAAATTATATGTTTTGTGTGATGCATCTACAGGATATGTTCTAAAATTTGAAGCCTACACCGGTAAGTCTGACTCCAGTAATACAGTTGTAGCTCTATATGAGAGATTGTTGGCAGATTACCTCAATAAAGGACATACTATTTATAATGATAGATTTTACTCTTCACCAAAGCTTTTTGACTTTCTCTGGGAGAAAAATACTAAAGCAGTCGGTACCTGCATGAGCAATAGGACCGAGTTGCCCAAGACTGTCACCACTAAAAAGCTACAAAAAAATGAAACTGTTTTCATGAGAAGAAACCATTTACTCTGCATAAAATGGAAAGATACTAGAGATGTCTTAGCTCTATCAACAGCTCATAAAATGACTACATCAGAAGTTACGGTGCGTACAAAACAAGGGATGTTGCAAAAACACAAACCAGATCTGATTTTGGATTACAACAATAAAAAAACAGGTGTGGACAGAAATGACCAGTTTATTTCCTATTACCCTTTCAAGAGGAAACAGATGAAATGGTGGAAAAAAATGTTCTTCCACTTGTTTATGATGTCAATTGTCAACGCATTTATCTTATATCGAAAAACCAGACCTGCAAACCTGAGACCCCTCTGTCACCTTGAAAAATTTATAATAGCAATTGGAAAATCATTGAGCGAAAAAGCAGGGACTTTATTACAAGAAGAGGAAACTGCAAGAGCCACAAAATCTGATCGACTTATTGGACGTCATTTCCCTGACAAAATCCCCTCTACGGACAAGAAAAAAAATCCTACAAGAATTTGCAAAGTGTGTTCGGGAAAAAACAAAGTTTCTACAGGAAAATCTGGAAGAAAAGAAACTTCTTGGTGGTGTCCAGAGTGCCAAACACCATTGTGTGTGCCTGAATGTTTTAGACTGTATCATACCAAAGCAGACTATAGTAAAGCCTAGGCTAGATGTGCTTGGGAACTGATACGACAACGACATTTCAATTTCTCGTGTTATAATATGTAAGGTAAGCAATATAACTATATACATGTATATATTTCCTGAAAGGGCATGTTGTTCTCTTCAATTCCACATGATATAAATGCCATAATTATGCTAAAGTAAATATTAAATACTTTTTTAATTAGGTTAGTACTTGCGGTTGCAATTTTTGTTTTTCTCAATTTTTTTTGTTATTTCAAACTGAAACCCTGTAATTTATAGCCTACGGTAATGTAATAAAATATATGTCATTTAAAAGCTTATTATTTTCTCTTTAATTTGATATATTATTCACCAGAAAAAAAGTTTTTTTTTACCAAGCTACAAATTTTTAATAATACCCTAAAATTGCCCAGTAACGCCCATACTAAGGGCATTTTGCGCTCAGGGTTAAAAGTGTTAACCAGGTCTTTGCCTGTTAAGTTAAAAATTAACAGTTTGTTGAAGTAATGTGACTTAATTCTGTTGACACTAACTATGGGGAAAATTTACATCTAAAAGAAAATTATGTGTTTTCTATTCTGCCCCATCTGTAGATCTGATTATTTGCCGGGAACTCTGGAATCTGATGGGCGCAAAATTTTCTATAACTTTTTGGAAGGGTTTGAGTAAAGGAAATTTAATGATTTTAGTCTTTAATAACTTGTAGTTTTGATGTTTTTCCTTGGTGTTACATCCTAATAATGTGATTTTGAGAAAAAAAAATGCTAATTGGATCTATTCCGTCATTATAGCCTGGGTGTGTTCATAAAAAAAATTGTTATGTTCACTCCTTGATGTTGTTACCACTCTATTGTTCTTAAGTAACATTGACCCCTTTTACAGGGGTCAAAGTTTCATTGTACACTAGTAACATTGACCCCAGTGCTTTATTATGTATAATTTTAATATAATAAATGTAGGGGGTCAATGTCACCCCAAGACACGGGGTAACATTGACCCCTTTTATTATTTTTTTTTATGACTAACATATGACCATAAAAAACAAAATAATTACTGGAAGGTATTCACACAGTACCTATATATCATTTAAAAAATATATTGTGAATATTAATCAATATAAACAAAAATTAATCAACAAAAACATCAAAAAAGGGGTCAATCTAACCCCGGTTGACGGTTGTATGTCAAATAGGCCTATTCTGCTTGATCAATAAATAACATTCCTATTTCAGATGAGTTCGATGAAAAATTGTGACAAATGTATTTTGCTGGAAGGGCGCAATAAAAAAGACTTGTTCATGTGGGTTTCCAATACTCCTGATGGTCCTTCAGCCAAGTTCCTTGTTGAAAGTGGTGAGTTATGATTTTAAATTGTTTGTAATTAGTTATACTACCTAGTCTATCATTTGATGTCCACAATTGATTATGTTTTTTTTTTTTTTTTTTAACTCATAAAGTGATTTTTGAGACCCCAAATCTCACATGAGTATATGTTTAAGGTCAGTAAATGAAACTCTAAGAGTTGATTGAAAACCTTCAAATAGTTTTGCAGACAAAAAGTTACAGAAATGTATTTTAAGATACACGGCATGTAGACGCTATGCAGCATTTACCTTATTACATTTCCTCTTATCCCTAGAAAGAATATCAGAAGTGTTGTGAGTATAGCTCAATCGATTTTTTTAACTGGTAGTCTAGTTTGTGAGTAGGCCTACATTAAGTATACATAAATTTTTAATGGTATGTGAACAATAACATATGCAAGAGAAGATTTAAAGGACTGGATTATAAAATCTAATCTAGAGACTCGAGTATACAGTGGTTACACTAGCTGTTTATCGCAATCCATGCGTTTCCAAGGCACTCTATGAGACACTCTTTAAACTATGTCCAGGCCCGGACTGGGGCCATTTGGGGCCCTCAGCTACATGCTGTGAAGGGGCCCTCTACCGAGGGATTATTTTTTATTAGGTTCTTGTAAACAAGTTTTTTTTTCTCTTACTATTTTGGCAATTTATAAGAAGGAAGAAATTCAGCTAGGTATTTATAAAATATAAGGGTATTTACTTATTATTAAAAGCCCTATTATTTATTATTAAAATCAACTTTATTATTTAATAAAATAAAAAATTTACATTATTTTAGGACAATACAACAAAAAATACACGTAGGCCTACTGTAGAAGTGTCAACAAGTGTGTTATAACGTAGTTCAAATTAAAGTGCAGTATTATTCCACACCAAAGTTAATAAATTGTGTCAACAATATTTGTGTGGTAATGATAATCACAAAAAGATTTTAGGGATTTGAAAAATAATACTAACAAGACAAAGACTGTACTATTTAGTAGATGTACCTAACAACAAGCAAAACTATTGAACTATAAATACACATAACATAGGTGTCATAAAACATGGAATATTAAAAAAAATTACACACACATTCACAATTAATAAGCACTGTCTACAAGCTTTATTTACTCACAAACGCATACACCTATAGGCCAAAAATTGTGTAACGCAAAAACGTAAGAATATTAGGTTGCATCATAGATAAACCATCGCTATATAACTAGATTGGCTAAACATGCTCCCTAGATTTCTCATCCTTATGGATCAGCTGAGGACAATTTTGCTGTTAGCTGTCCGGTATACTGTAGAGGTCGTGTTTTATAAAAATCTTTGTTTCTTGTTAATTCAGATACTTATAAAGTCAATTAACCAAATAAAACGATGTAATTATAAACAATAACTTGTCCCCTAGTTATATAACCGAACGGTAAAGCAAAAATCACAAAGTAACCCTAAAATAATAGGAACAAAATTTCGTCGACACTAATAGTGATCAGTCAAAATGAACTAGACACGAAAAAGACCTTCAAAATTTACAATATTCACAATATTTTTATGTAGGCCAGACGATGCAGTAGCTGGTTGACTGACATTGTATTGTCCATTGTGCAATACTAGCTGTACTCTCTGAATTTTCTTGTGTTATAAATTTTAACAGTTGGATTTATGTGCTAGCCGTGTTTCGTGCGTTAACGCAAACATCCCTACGTAGCTGACCTTTATGCTACTGCTTTTTAGATGCGGTAGTGTAAAAAAAATCAAAATTCTATGGTATGGTCGAATTTCGTCAATTGATTTTCGCATTCTAATTATTCCTATCCACTTCTAGGTATCGGTAGCGGCATTGACTCTTGATGATCAATTATTCTCGATACACATACTAATGTTCCAGAATCGGTGGCATCAAGAATCGGCACATCCCTACCGGAAGGATTCCAGTATCTTTTTCTTCTTTTCCTGTCTTTTTGCACTGTCTTTATGCTGGGTAATCAGCTTATATGATAGACTGTCACTTTGCCGTTGTCTGCTAACCACAACACAAGTCACCGCGCAGACAATTTATTACACTACAACAACGTAACTCAACTTAGAATAGGCTACCTACAAGTAGGTTGTATGCCTTTATATAAACGGGAAGATACAAACAGCTGTTAAACACAGTTCTCTAGTTTGGAAAATGTAAACAAAACGTTACTAAGAACATATGATAACTTATAACAAGCAAAAACATTTTTTGTAATTTTTAAGGGAGCAGGGGCCTTCCGTGATCGCGGATCTGCGGACCTAGCCAGTCCGGGCCTGACTATGTCCTCTTTTACTTTTAGTAAAAACTAGCTACAATTTGTCTACTTCAGTATTCAAAGTCAATGATATAGCCTAACTAAATGTTTTTTGAAAAAAAATCATTACATTTTTATTTCAGAAAATGTAGTTAAACAAGAAAGTTTTTAAATTGAAACCATTTTTACTATGTTATCATCCTTTTTAACCCATTTATTTATCACAATGTTTTTCTTCAGTATTCACGATGGGTGAGATGAAGTTGACTGGCAATTGCCTCAAGGGGTCACGCCCTCTGCTGTCATTCGACGAATCGTTTGACACCAGCCCCCAGTATGCGTTGCTAAAGGAACTTTTCACACAGGTAGACCTAACCTCTTAGTCTAAGTTGACTAAACAAACATTAGTTTTTAATTGATAAGTTTATAGGAAATGCTCTCTTACAAAGAAACAGCAGCAAGGCACCAATTCAAAGGCAGTCTGAATGTGTAGTGATGTGACCAGAGACTTAAAATGTAAAATATAAAATATCACCTAATTATCAGCTCACAGATGTTTAAATAGTTTTTGTTATTTTTTGTTACTAGGAAGATAGAAACAAAACAAGGATCAGTATTTTTATGCTTTCCAACAAAAACTGATTTAAATTTATTTGAAACAATTGCTTGTTACCGGTACTTTAAAAAGTGTTCAATTAAATTAATCATTTTTGGTGCAAATTCTTTAGACTTTCCATTTCAGGTATTTCTTCTGGTAGCCTATATAAATAAAGTCTTATTTTAATACGAGGTTCTTTCCACTAAAGATGTATTGTAATGATTATTGATTGTTGTGACAGCTGATCCTTGATTATTATAGAGTAGGACTAAAACCTCCTCTAATACAAGGTTGCGAGGTTTTTTTTTGTCCTAGGACGCTAGGCACGAGCCCAGAATTGTTTTTCACATTACTTCAGGCTAGACCTAGGGGTTACGGCATTATCACTGAGATAAAATCCATTGGTGATTTGGCGGGATTTGAACACGGGACCCCAGGAACCGGACTACCACGCTCTAATCACTATATTCCTTGGTTTAATTTAATCAGTGGTGTGGCAAAACAAAATAATAAATGTATCAAATAAAGTAAATGTGAACTGAAAGCTATGTTAAAATAAAATAAGAGTATTTTGTATTACCATTTGATAATTAATTATAGTTACACATATACAACAGATTTTATTACACAAAAATCAACGTCATACAATTTAGTAATTGATGATATTCTTTAGTTTAATTTAAGCATAGGTTTAGCAAAACATAATTACTTAATTTACCTAAATATATGTATAAAAAACAATGTGATGTGCAAGTTATGTTAAGTTAATCTAACACATGTTAAGGAGTTAGAATTTATTCAAAGTAGCCTCAAAATTCATATAAAACATCTATACATTGTAATTTTCATACTGTTTCCATGAAATCATATTAATAACATTATTTTCATAACTTAGACGCTTTAAAAAAATCCAAAGCAGAGCCGGAGTTGATACAGCAACTGTTATAGCATCTTTTTTTATATAATCATTTACGTAGTTTTAGAATAAATAATCCATCATAAAAGGTTAAATTAAAATAAACCTACCTCATAGTTATGGAAAATATTATATTTAATTTCTTTTTATCAGCTGTCTGAAATTGTGAAATATGCAGTTTAGCAGTTCTTGTTTACATTTAAATGTCAAAGCAAATGTAAACAAACATTGTTAGTGTTCTCATCGCAGCCATGGAGACCAATCAATATTTACTTTTAAAATCTTCACCTCACAACTTTTAAAGCCAAAGGGGCTAAGCCTACGGTTAGTATCGAAACGTGAATAGTCCTATAATGGTCCTTGGTATGGTAACTATATTTTTGTAAAATTTTAGCACAGTTTGTTCAGTAGTTTTTGCACCTATTAGTAACACACATATAGACAGACACCATTAGATTTTTATATAATAGTATAGAGTATAGATATAGATATACAAATTTATGAACTGTTGCAAAATATTAACTGGGTAGGGATGCTAATTTAGCGGGTTTGGCCAAGAACTAAGCTTACCTCAACACACCTTTATTTGCCTTTTCATATTTGACGAAGACAATTTTCAAAATTCCAATCAGGGAAGTCTTTTTTTATCACCATTAACCACAAGACCAAATCTACCTAAAAACCAGTATTTATTCACAAACGATTATATGTTTGCTGCATTTAGTTAAACCTATGTAGTGATTCAAATGATTTATTGAAAATAACATGAACAAAGGCAAACTAAGACAAACAACAAACTGTTTTTTACACAAAAGATATGGCATACACAGATACCTATTCTGACACATAGATAATATATTTTTTAGTTTGTTTGAATATTAGAATAATTTGTTTTATATTATTGAGCATTTTAGGGACTTATGTTCCTACAAACCAATAGTATAGGCATATTTGTAGAAATACTATATCCAGAATTGTGATCAACTACTATTGTGATTGTTTACAACAATGTATACTAACAATGTAACAATGTATGTGTAAACATCTACCATGGATAATAGACCTAGCTCCTGTTGTGCACTTGAGAGATAGTTATACTTGTGTATGACTTTAGTAAGAACCCTTTGTTGACCCTTACTGAAGAATGGAACTTGTTTCAGATTTTCGGCACACCGGCATACCACCCGAAGAGTCAACCTTTCACAGACCGAGTGGTGGCGTTTTCAGTCCTCGACAACAGGATTTGGTTCAGAAACTACCAGATTCTAACTGAAGACGGAGCTCTTGCTGAAATAGGTAAGTAAGAAGGAATTATGATAAATTTTCAAAAGTCGCATTCATGAAGTAGTTATATATTGAACCCAGAAAACGCATAAACTGATTTTGTCTGTAAAATAAGATTAATGAGTTTGTAATTTCTCTTTCTTTATCAGTCGATGAATTCTGGTCAATTATAGCTGTTACCAATATTGTTACATTACTGTTCCATGTAGCAGAGAGCCAAAAGGCCAAGTTGAATTATCACAGGGCCTTTACTGTGACAAAAATTGTAGCTTGTGAATCGTAAACTCAAACTGAATGCTCAATTTTTGTTTATAATTATAAACCAATTTATTCAACAAAATTTGTTATATTGCATTTTCAGGGCCAAGATTTGTATTAAACCCAATCAAGATTTTTGAAAAAAGTTTTGGAGGAAAGACGTTGTGGGAAAATCCCAAATACGTTACACCTAAGCAGGTAAGCTTCGTGTTGGCAAGTTTTACTTCTAGAGTAGAAAGTAAGATTCCTATAGGCTCTCTGAAACGAATTTAATTTATACTATTGGGTATATGCATTCTATTTTTCTGTCATATAGCCTAAGAATAATATATTACGTTAAACAACGAATTTCGATAGATATAGTCTACAGATGTCCCAAAAAATCCTTACTCTGTGGTAAGATAGACTTCTCTATTCAAGTTTACAATATATTACAGATTCAAGTTTACAATATATTACAGTTAACCTATTATTTACAATATAGGTCTTTAGGAAATTAATTGGTAAAGATAGTGACCAAAGTTTTGAGTGTGTTGCATCAATCTATCTTTAAGACCAACTAAAAGTTGAATTGTAGTTCACCCCAAAGATGTATTCCTGCAATGCACCTAAACTTAAGCCACTATCTTCGCCAATTCAAGTATGCGGTCATCTCCCAAAAGACCAATTATTAGTCTACTTTAATCCTGGAAGTCCACCATAAAAATAAAACGAAAATGTGTTGCCATCACAGCACTTGAACAGTAATTACTAGTTTTCTGACCCAACATCTACATTTTTGTTATTCCCATACTGATGCCGTTTTTTATTCATTTTTATTTTTTCCAGTACCGCCGTCTGCTCAAGCAAACAGCAAGCACCAAGTATGTGGACAGGAAGCAACAGAAGGAGGCTTTCTTGGCTACCCGACCAAAGGAATCATACATGACTAAACCTAATGATGACATCTTTGAGGGAAATCCATTGGAAAAGGCGAGAGAGATTAGTGAAAAAGTTAAAGAACTGAAGGTGATGAACCAAGAACATTTTCAGAAGAAAAATAGTGAGAGTATAGCAAAAAAGAAGACAAAACTTACTCTCAGTAACGAAGCTAACAAACTAAAAAACAAGAAGATTAAACCCACTCCTAGCACTGAAACTAGTAAACTAAAAAACAAGAAGACGAAACCCACCCCTAGCACTGAAACTAGTAAACTAAAAATCAAGAAGACGAAACCCACGTTCAGTAGTGAAAACAGCAAAGTACAAGTAAATGGAAGAAAAAAGAAATTGAAAAAATCTGTGTCCAAAAATTCTTTTTCTGTGTCATGATTGTAAATGAATGTTTATTGTTAATAACAATATTTTTACTTAAAATGTGTTCTTTACTTTCTGAAAAATTTCAAGTTTCTACTACTTACCTTTAAGAAAAGGACGGGTGGGAAAACAACAGGATGTCAGTTGTGTACTAATATTTTACCATGAAAACACTACAATAAAGAAAAGTACTGTAGATCTATTTTTCAGCCAGTTGTTGCAAACTAATGGCAGTTGATGGCCTGTTAATGAATGTTGCAAAACTCATCTAATTCAATTTTCCGCTTCCAATCTGAACAGACAAATCATAAATGCAATCTCAACTTTGATTAATTGTCAACACAGTCAGTAAATCATCTGGAATGGTTATTGATTTGCAACTAAATATTGGCAAATACATATTGAAAACATTTAAAAAAGACTTCGCTCGTTAGTCCAGTAAATAGAGACAAAAATAGTTAATTTACAAACAGTCCGGTAGTTCTAATTTTTTTATATGTTGTCTAGGATGGTAAGTAGGTGTTTAAAATGCAAAATGCACAATTCTCCGCCTCCATATTGGAAAAATAAAACGGTACTTTCTAGAGATTTTTGCCTATATCTCCGTTTTGGTGTTTTTTAGCGGGAAATAAGTAATGTCGATTTAGATCTTTTAGATCGCTGTAATTCAGTAATGGCCTATTCTAGGAAAACAAGTATTGGAATCAAATGTATAGAGAATTTAATTAACTACAAAAAGCTTCTATTTTGTAGACCAACTGTTTGATTTGGGGCTAAAAAAAAACAAACAAATATGGCAATCAAATTTAAAGAGAGTTTAATTAACGACAAAATGCTTCTATTTTTTTAAAGCCAACTGTTTGATTTGGGGCTAAAAAAACAAACAAAACAATTTAAAAGAATTGGTCCGTTTTTTTGCTTTTGTGACTTAAAAGTTCACCAATTATTTTTAATTTTTAGCTTTAATTTTCAGTTAATAAATACCCCCGCCGCAGCAAACCTGCAGACTAAGCGAATTTCCATTAACCTGATTGGATTTACACTAAAATGCCTCCATAAAAATAGCACATTTATTTCCTATTTAAATAGAATTAGTTTAACGAGTACTTAGGTTTGCTGCAACAGGGAGGGTAAAAAAGATTTTTTTTATAAAATGATAATAGTTTAGTAAGAAATAAAAGTATTTTCCAAAATCGATCAAAATATGTTCATAAAGAAGCAAACTACAACAGTTGACTTATTCTCCATAAGAATAACATTGGAATTTTAAAATTAATTTTTTTTTTAATTTTCTCTGTAACAATTAGTTGCATAATAACGCTTCAATATACTAAATTATTTGTTTTTTTAAGCTCTACAAAATGGTTTAAAAATAAATTGTGAAATTTCATGTTTTTATGGTCAAAAATGGGAAAAACCTATTTTTACCCCATAAAACCCCCCATAAACCCCCGTTCCCATAGTCCGATCATGCTGGTTCGCGAACTCATTCAAGTTTATCCCACCTTACACCTTCAAACCAAATTTTATCAGAATCGGACAAAAATTACTCAAGTTATCGTGCGGATGGACACACACATATATATATATATATATCTCTATATATAGATATATAAAAATTTGAACGAATGGTGTTTTTGGCCTCTAGGGACATCAAAATGAAAAAGTAAATCGGTCCCGGGCTTAGGTCTTACCATGAGACCTACGGTAATAGCTACTTCCCTATAGGGAAATTCGCTAAAACCATACTTACTGTACTTACATGTAACAGTGCAATGCTCATGATACAGGTAGAGGAACTCGGGGCGGAACGGGATACTTATTGTTTAAATTACCATACACAGTATAAGATGTAAAATAAATACGATTTAAAGGTAGAAAACGAAACCTTATTTTATTTTGTACAAAATAGTAACATTATTAAAGGTTAAATTTATTGTTTTTAATTTTAAGTAATGTTTACATTTCCCGTTCCGTCCCACCCACGGGGGAGAATGGGATTTTCCTGTGGGGCAGAATGGGATAAGGGGATTTTAATGAGAAAACCTGTAATAAAGTGAGAAAAACAACTAAAAGAAAACTAAATTGTAAATAGACATTTAGTTTTAGATTCAAATGTCAAGAAAACAAACTTTGTTTTGGTATATCTTTAATTCTGAAAAGTATTCATTTACATGATTACATCACAATATTAAATTCATCAACTAACATGAAAGGAGCTATATTGATTAATTGATTAAGCTAATAATATTGAGTAATATTGATCATTCGATTGTTTAATTCGATATATCGTTTGGTTAGGTTAACCTCACCTAACTAACCAAACGATATATCGAATAATTGATATATCGATCGATATTTTCATTCAGTTGTTTGTGCCAACAGATATGGAAGTGTAGCCCAGCAAAGTAATGAACAGTTTTTCCAACTATCTTATGACGTCACCAATCATCATATCCACAGACCAAGCGACGCAGTTGTGCGTCAGACATTCCTGTAGACCACTGCAAAAAATTCCGTGCCTTCAAATAGACCGTTACAAAGATATAAGCGTTTTAATAACATTGGAACACCGATGCAAATATGCGATGTCAGGCTATTTTAATATGACTAGCCGTCGCATATATGCGACAGCAGTCTATGGTTAGAAACCAGCCATCGCATATGTGCGTCGCTGGTACATATGAATGAACAATTTTGTACTATTGCGGTAGCGAACGTGTTAAACAAATTTCTTTAGAGCAGCTTTTATTCGAGGCAGGCAGGTTACCTCCCTCAGTGTATATCAAGTTTCAAGGTGATTTGGTGGCTCAGTTGGTAGCGCCTTGGACTTCGGGCCCAAGGCAGTGATGGTGTGGGTTTGGATTCTAGTCACTGCCGCAAACATTTAATCAGAACAGTTCACCTTCATACTGTACCCGCTCACCCCTTGATTTGCTGGATAGGTTCCACGCACAGATCTGTAGTCTAAGTAGACAGGCAAATGCAAGATTAAAAGAGGTAACCTGCCTGCCTTTGTATAAGCACGGCTTTGGAGGCAGCATTTAACTTGTTAGAAGAATATATGAAAGACACGTGAATCGAAAATAATATTCAGCCTTTATACATTTGAAGATATATAATATCAGACTAGGACAAAACACTTGACATGGAAATTGATGTAATTTTATTATTGTAAATATGTGTACAAATAAAGGTGTAAAATAAAGAAGTAAAACCAATTTACTTTATCATATTTTATTTAAAATTGTATAAAAGACAAAATTCATTAGTTTGCAGTCATAGATTAAAGCTACCATAGTTACAAATAAATTGTAGAAAGACGTCATTTTCTATAATTTAGGTTGGCACCAAAACAAAAAAAAAAACTTGGCTAATCCAACACATCAAACAAGCAAATAACATTATATGTTTAAAATAGTTATATTATATGACCGACCAGTTTGAAAATTGATAAACGATACCATAGATAAAACAATACTCCCATAGTAAATCTCTCATCCTTATGGAACAGCTGAAGCCAATTTTATTGTTATTCTATCCACGTACTGTAGAGGTTGTATGTTTTGTTTACAATTTGTTTCTTGTTATAAACCTTGTTTAACCAAATAAATGATCTAATCATAAACAATAACTCATCCTCTAGTTATATAACCAATCAGTAAAGCACACATCATGAAATTAACCCTCAAATGAATAATACATAGAAAGAAAATGTCTTTGACATTAGCGATCAGTGTCGTTGATCGCTAAATTGTCGTCATTAGTTGATTGCTAATGAACTAGACAGAATAATCGAGCTTCAAAATTTACAATGGGAGGAGACGTCTACTTGTGTTGGTTAGTCTATGACGATACTAAATTAATTCCTGACTCAAATATTCAAATAAAATGTAAACATTTACGTAAGATAAAAAGAAGCTAGGAAAACAATATTGATGGTTCAAAAAATAGTATTAAATTCAAGCCCCTTTGAAAATTAATTACAGTAGAATACAAGTATATCTGTTTTTTTTTTAGTTTAAAATAAGACATGGTTAAATGTGTTGTAAAATTATTGTTTATAAAAATATATAAAAATAGCTTTTATAGATAAAAAATATACAATTTTTGCACACATATAAAAAAATGTGCAATTAATATTTGTTATGTTTTCACTTTATAAAACTTTTGGAACAGCTAATTTGTAGAGTAATAGCATAACAGACTTTAAGTAAAGTTAAAATCGTCCAAATACATGATAGCAAATACAATTTTTTTAACTAAAAATGCAAAATCTATGACAAATTCATTTAAAAAAGTATTGATTTAAAATAATTGGGATAATATATAATGTTTGACTATGGATACAATACTATACTTAATATCTAAAGTCAATGCTACAACTAACTTGTAAGTCTGCTTGTAGTTACCACGTTAAAATTGATCTTCTCTTTAGTTCTGTTAAAATATGTTGTCGAATACTATGAATAAGTACAAAGGTTACAGAAGTAATTTTTATATTATCTTAAATAAATTAACACAATCAAATAAACATATTTTAATCAATCCCATAAATAACAGAATAGTGTAGTAAAAACAGCTCTTTTGCAAAATATTTTCCTGACACTTTTTAATGAACACCCACCCATATAGGGGTTTTTTTTATAATGGTACCTAACTTTTACTTGATGTCAGCAGGAATAATTTTTAGTTGTGTGAATTTATTAGTTATATTTTTTTTATATTTTATTATGATGACACTTCTATTTTTGTACCATACTATTTAAGATGTTAATGAGTGAATAAAGAATTTGAATCAGGGGAAACAAATTTGTCCTTCAACCACACATTAAATTCAAAGAAGAGTATAAAAAATGAAGCTAACTCAAAGAGTTGAGAAGAATACAAACTAGAAGAATACATACTAAATTAAAAAACATAAAAAAATATATTTAGAAATTTTCCATATAAATTTTTCTTATAAATTAGCAGCAGAAATCAGAGAAATGTGATGGCACACATACATTACCTACAATATTTGTATACTTTATATGACAGTTAATACATTTCTTAATTTACGAATCTTAGGGAAATTTGATCACAAACGTTTAGCTTGGAAATTGTTTAAGTAGAACTTTTTCATACAGTTTGACTATTATAGTCAATTCTTGTCTGTTTCTCAAATTCGAAACTACATCTAACATTAATAAATTCTCTCTACACTAAAAGTATATATATTCCTAATACAAACTACTTTAAAATGTTAAGAAATTTTTAAAAAATCACACCAACCTCAACATACTTTTAATTTTACTTTATACATACAACACGCTAAAAGTTTGATAAATTATTAAAAGTATTTTAAAATATTATAATACTAACATAAAAATCAGGTATGTAAAAGGAAGGCCACAAAGTTGTTAGGCTGATTCAGTCTTAGCATTGTGGACAGGTTGTGCGACTTAAGTTTACAAACTACAAGACAAGCAAATAGTATTTAAAAATATAGCATCACACTTATTTGGTTTACGTTTTGTTTAAATGTACTAATACGCTTAACATACAAATAAAACAATGAATCTCAATACACAATTTGAAAATGACAAACATCAAACAATCAATATAAAATGCCACATTTTTTTTATAGAATAGCAGGCTTGCCAGGATAGAAATAGATCATTGTGCACAAGAAACAAATCTCTTTACACTAAACATATAAAATATAACATTTAACTATCACTTTTAAGCATTTTAAACAATGAAGGATTTAGTTTTTTGTGTCACAATGGACTCTTTCCCACTCAGGTAAGCATATCCTCCCGAAAATCCTTCAAAACTAGCGATCAATTAGATTTACTGTAGGCTACTGTTTAAACAGCAGTTTCAGAAATACTAAGTGTGATACTAATTGCAATATGGCAGGAAGAGTTTAAGTATATATCTCGACATGCTGTGCTACGCCAGCCACTTAAGTGTTGATGGGTTGTTGTTCTCCCAGGTTGGCTGCTTTCCTAGCCGCACTCAGGTTGGCAATAGCTGTCTGTCTCCACCGACCCTCGTCTCCGTGGATGTTCTGATCCTCGCAGACACACAGGAACAGTGTGTCTATCACTACCTACAACAAACACACAAGGCTGTAATTTTTGTTGAGTATTGTTTTAGATTTTTGAAATTATTTGCATAATTTATTGTTGCATGGGTTGAGCCAGACATAGTTTTGCACTTGGATATAGCACAATATTTAAAAAAGTTAATCTGATATTTTTTGCAACACGTTTATTGAATACAACTTATTGGTTTAATAAAATTCAGAAAGGTTTATAAAATACCTAGTATTTGAACATTTAAAAAGGAACAAAATTTCTGATATTTCAGGAATCATATTTAGGAAATACTAAATTTAGGCAATAAACGAAATAAAAATAGTAATTGTAATTCAGAAGTCAAAACTGTAGTCTAGTGGATTAGATTTCATCAATCTATCAACCAACAAAACCGATCATACTGTTCAACTATCAAGAGAAACATAAGAGCACAGGGTGTTTCAGTAAAGCGTAGCGGGCTATGCAGATTCAGATTCTACATGCAAAAATAGTTCAAAAATGTAGTGTATCTTTTTTTGATTTCGGCTTAGTTTAGCGGTAATCCGCCATTTTGTATTTTTTGAAAATAATTTATAACTCAAAAGCCCTTAGATATATGTTTCTGAAACTTGGTATACACTTTAAGTCTACAGCTAAAAACATTCTCCGAAAATATCTTTGATCAGGCTCATCGAATTTCAAAGTAGCGGCCACTTAAAGTCACATTCTATGAAAACCAGCTATTAAAATTTATTACAAATCGAATGACACTTTATTAGCGAAAAATCGCATATTAAATAAAAAAAAGTTCTATAACTTTTATAATGTTTTTGTCACTAGTTTCTATGGAATATAACTTTGTGAGTTTGAAATGACTGCCATTTTGATAACTACCTACTATTAATAATAAAAAGTTGCATAACTTTTTTTATTTATTAACCGTTTTTCACAAATAAAGTGTCATTCGATTTGTAATAAAAAGGGCTTAAAATATTGCGTTGCAAATTTTTTTATTGGGGATTTTCATGGAATTTGACTTTAAAAATTTTAAATGGCCACCATTTTGAAATTTGATGAGCCTGATCAAAGATATTTTCGGAGAATGTTTATAGCTGTAGAATTAAAGTGTATACCAAGTTTCATAAAAATATCTCTAAGGCCCCTATTAGACGAGGTAGCCTGGCGACGTCGCCAGCGACAGTAGCTGGCGACGCACTGGCCACCAAACCTAGTAGCCAGTTGAGTAGTTAGAATTTTACCGCCGTTACTCATTTTGTTGTGAGTGCTTGTCTTGCACTTGTACTTGTTGTGAGCGGTATGTTTACAGTGAATAATGAGTGATTATAAGTATCTTCTTATAAGTCTTCAGTATTCAACTTTGTGTCGGCCAACTTCTGACACTTTTTCATAAGTTCTTCTTGCTTTTTATTTGCTTCTTTCTTCTTTCTTTTGTTCACCTTTCGGAGGTTCTTCTTTTTTCTTCAATCTTCACATATCCCTTCGAATAAATCAGATGTAGACATTTTATCAACTGAATTGAACAATTCACCCACTCACAACACAACAGAACGCAAAAAAACAGTGAGCAAGTACCCCCGTGATATGAACTGACCGAGTGGCAACGTGATACTGGTGACCTAGTGTAATAAGCTCCATATGCTACAACGCAGCGTCGCCAATATGGGTAGCCAGTGGCGACGGGGCTCCGTAGCCAGTCGGTCGCCAAAGTGTGGCTGCGTCGCTGGCTACCCTCGTGTAATAACATCCATAAGAATCAATGACAAGCTGAGTAGCCAGTTTGGTCACTGGCGATGTCGCCAGGCTACCTCTTCTAATAGGGGCCTAAGGGCTTTTGAGTTGTAAATTATAAAAAAAAGCAAAATGGCGGATTACGGCTAAACTAAGCCGAAATCAAAAAAAGTTATATTACATTTTCGACTTATTTTTGCATGTAGAATTTGAATCTGCATAGCCCGCTACATTTTACTGAAACACCCTGTATAGCTTGAGAGCATAACTCAACCAAATAGCTTAAAGCTATAATTATACACCTAACTCATATTGTGACCTGGGAATAAAGTAAATAACCACTATGCTTGTGATTAAGTCCTGCAAATGAAATAGACAACTTGGTTTGATTAATTTTGCAAGGGATTTAATTATAATGTCTTTCTTTGGTGTGCAACTCATGAGGAGTTCTATGACAGAGCTAGGTGGGAGAGTGACAACAATATTAAACTGCAGACAGCTCTAGTAGAAGTTGATAAGATATATTCTAGTAAGTTGCTCAAATTAGGCGTTTTACTACTTTTTACATAAAGTTACTGTGAGTGACTCTACCAAAAACTTGTAAGAAAAGCTTAAGCCTACATCAAAGTATTTAAATTAACATCATCTAGTTTATTTACAAACCCCCCTCTTAAATAAACCACTTTCTAATCTAAAGTGAAATGTTTAACCATAGTTTTGTTCAGGATCCAGTCAAAATGCATTATCAACCATTACAAAATAATTGTAAAGTAAACAAATGTATGTACAAGTCTTCAGATTTGGAGAAGCAACCGTAACTCACCTCGTACAAACTAATGACACAGTGAGCGACGAAGTAAGCGAAAATGCAGACGACGAGTGTTGGAGCAGCATATAGATGCAAGTCGGGATCTTGCTTGAAGATGAACAGACCGATAACTCCAGTAATACACATGACTATCAGCTTGCCCAGGAACAGGATAAAGTCTCCAACACTATTCAGGGTAGCCAACCTCAGAGAATTGTTTACCAGGACATGCCAGGCCTACCAACACAAATAACAAAAACAAAACAGTATTAATACTATCAGTTAAGGTTCTAAGTACTAGATCATACTTCACAGGATCATTTCTGTAGTAATATCTTCATTTATAAATTATTTAACTACCAACCGTTACCAAGTAAACAAATAAGAATATTCATAATATTTCTCTAGTGGACTGAATTTAATCTATTTTTAAATTTAACAAACTGGGTAACTTTTTTACTTCCGTTGACTAGTTTTGAGTTTCGACCTCTAAGTAGTATTTTCAAAGGGGACGTTAAATTTAATTCATTGAATGTCGTCAATTTTCTTATTCAGAAGACGACATTCAATGAATGAAATTTAACCTTACGTTTTGAAAATGACTAGCCTACTTAGTTAGTAGTCAAAACTATCCAACGGTAGTTCGGCTGAGGAATAATGGACCTCAAGGTATGTAGCCTGTTACAATTGATTGACTGAAAAACAAAAATATATACGTCTAATAACACTTGTAATAATATATTTACACTTATACTGTTGACTCACAGGATGGTAAATACATATAAAAGTTGGTAAGTGGTGATCGATTTCGATGCTGATCAAGAAGTTATACAATTGATTACCAATTCTGGAAGGCTTTGACATGAATTAAAAGATTTTAATATGTTGAAGACATAAAAAGCTATCAATAAAATTAATTTAAAACAGAAAATCTTTTAATTATGGTTTAAAAGGATACCTTCATTTCATTTCATTTCATTTCATATAACTTTATTCATTAAAGTACAATACATAGATACAGGAATGGCGTCAAGAGTAATTTAATAAAACTAACTAACTAAAATACTCATCATTATCATGCATGGCATAATAACATACCATCAATATTAATAGCTTTTCAGATCAAATAAATTAAAACAAGCAGTGCAATATGAAAGTTTATACATGAAAATATCAAAATTAAAAATATAGATAAAACCTACCTTAGAGGTCTGCTAAAGGATATAGTATGATAAGTCCAACTTCGTTGAGTATTTTGTTCTTGACATTGTTATGAGTATTTCAAAATTTAGTTTAATGATATTATAGGGAATAGCTATCAATTGATTAATTGTTTCTCTATAGATCCAAAATTTAAATAATCAATAATTTTTTTTTTTTTAACCATACATAACTTTTATTGTACAGGGTTGGGCAAATGTGTGGATACCCCTAGTTAATTTTTTAATGGGCAACACCAGGAAAACTAAACTCCACATACCTTCATAAAAAATAAAACTGCACCTTTTGGACGGTATCCCAATTTTTCTCGGGACCCCAAATGGGGTATTTTGGGGGTAGCTCCAAAATTTTAAATGTAAAGCCCCATCGAGTGACACCTCATTTTAAAGGCCTTTATTAAAGAAGAATATCAGCGAAAACTAGAGGTCTCTATCTCAACCCAGTACGATATGGCAGTCATTTTAAATTTTCATCAGCCTGAGATAAACTTTTAATGAGGTTAAATTGTACGATGAATTTTCAAATGACCGCCATGTCGTACTGGGTTGAGATAGAGACCTCTAGTTTTGGCTGATATTCTTCTTTAATAAAGGCCTTTAAAATGAGGTGTCACTCAGTTGGGCTTTACTTTTAAAATTGTCGAGCTGCCCCCAAAATACCCCATTTCGGGGTCCGGGGCAAAATTGTGATACCGACCAAAAAGTGCATTTTTGTTTCTTATGAAGGTATGCGGAGTTTAGAACTCCTGGTATAACCCGCTAAAAAGTTAATATGGGATAGTGATGCCTACATTTACGTGGGTCCTCTCAGGCTGATAAAAATTTAAAATGACCACCACGTCGTACTCTGTTGAGATAGAGACCTCTAGTTTTCGCTGATATTATTTTTTAATAAAGGCCTTTAAAATGAGGTGTCACTCGATAAGGCTTTACATTTAAAATCTTGGAGCTACCCCCAAAAAACCCCATTTTGGGGTCCCGGGAAAAATTGGGATACCGTCCAAAAAGTGCAGTTTTATTTTTTATGAAGGTATGTGGAGTTTAGTTTTCCTGGTGTCGCCCATTAAAAAGTTAACTAGGGGTATCCACACATTTGCCCAACCCTGTATAAGAAAAGGTGAACAAGGAAGAAAATAAACTCTCAAGTCTTGACCAACTTGAAAATTTAAAATGCTATCGCATTGATATTAAATTGGCAACAGACATATTTTTAAGGGTTTTTTTTGAGGAATTATTGATTAAAAAATCATTCAATCTTATAAAAAAAGGATCAATATGGGAACTTATTCAAAATTCAAATTAAGTTCAACCGCATTGATAATTCACAAATATTAACTTTTCTAAATTTTACCTATAACTTATAGCGCAAAATTTATTTTACTTAAACTATTTTAGTTGAACCGACAGCATACCCTGGAAGCGGCTGGACAGAAGTTGATTCCCTGCATGGCGACCACAGTGTAAGCGTTGTGGTTTATGTAGCGTATGCAGTTCTCAAAAACATAGAGACAACAAGTACAACACTTGGCTAGGCACTGGGCCACCTCCGACTGCTCGTTCTTCTTCAACCTGTAATATTTATGTGTTGATCAAATGTAGTAAACCTTGAACAAGAAATATAAGACTCATCTGTCACCATTAAAAATTATCTGCTGGGTAGATGAGATGCCATAGTGCAGAGTCTTTTGATGGTTCAAAACCGAGTCCAGTTGTTCTTCATCATTTAGGCTTTTTCTTCATGGTTAAGTGATCAAGCTTACATTTTTTAAGTAGCCTAAGTCTGTGAGAAGATCTTTAACTGTTGATAGAACTAGACATTGCCAGTTTTAGAATTGAACCCCTGTTGATGAAGATCATTGATTTCTATTGAATACACCAAGTCAAGCTGATAGGATGACTTATCGTGAGCATTTAGCATATTCTTTATTACATCAACTATTTTAGTAACAAAAACCAAGGGAGGAATATAGTTTTAGCCCGTAGCACACTCTATGAGTAGCTCATTCAACAATATTCTTTAAAAATAAAATATATATATATACTACATAAAGTCCATTTAGATAGGAAGGCCAATTCATAGGTATGGTGTGCGGTTTTGTTGTGACTCACTTGGCGGAGATGTAGGACAGTATGAGGCGAGGCACCTTGAACAGTGTGATCAGTAGAGAGCCTAGAGCCATTGAGCCGAGGTGGTAACTGATGAGGTGACGGTACGCTGTCCACACTGGTGGCTTCGGATCCGTCTTGTCTCTGGAAAACCAGTTACTTAAAACAATTTTACCTACGACCGTTTTTTAAAGCAGCTGTTTCAGTTCAGTTCTTAGAATTGAAAAGTTTCCCATAGCCGAATTGTTTACAGAGGAATATTTATGATAAGCATTCTAAAGAACAGTGTAGATTTTAATACCTTGAGATGCATTTATTATGCACATATACATTTCCATCTAAGTTATGGAACAATTGTATAGGGAGGTAGTAATAAGAATAAGATGTTTTAACTGTTTTAAATTTAAAATATTAATTTAAAACTACCTATTAAACCTGTGTCCGTATAGAGAAATAGACTTCATAAATGATGTTAATCAAACCTTAGTTCTAAGACATTTCCTTGACTCTGCCATGCATGTAAACCAGTGTTATGGCAATAAAGTATTCTTATTCTTACTTTCATAACAGCATTTACTCATAACAACACGGGTAACGGACCAATGAGGTTCAAGGATTACTCATAACAACACGGATAACGGACCAATGAGGTTCAAGGATTGAGAGGGAAGAAGTAAAATTGTAATGATTCAAACGTCAACTAATCAGCTGTTCAGGCCAGTTTACTTGTTGAGTGGTGTAATAATTAGTGTTTGGCACAATGTTTTGTTGCATCACTGTCAGTGGCAATAAGAGGTTATAAACAAAAACATTACCTCTCTTAGAAGTTATGAGTATTGATTTTCAGTAATTAAAACACTGTCGTTGGTAAAGTAGTGTACGCAACTCGCCTAAATAGTGTTAACACTCACCAAGGCTCGTACGTTAAATTTTCTACTCGTGTTGTTGACACTATCTTTATGCAATCGTTGCGTAAACTACTATGAAAGATGTATCAATATATATTAGTTGAGACCCATTAATAAAAAAAAAAAATTCACTATGCCTACTTTGAACATTGATTTATTGAGAAAGAAGGGTGTTTTAATCTCTGTAAGGTAAACTCTCCACAGGTTTTTTCAAGACTGCAGTGAGAGGTACAGTAGACTCCCTCTTATCCGGACTCCTCGAAAACGAGGCCAATACGAATAACGGGTTTTCAGGTTAAACCGACGTCCCAAAAAAAAATTAAAATGGACCGTTTACTGTGATATATAACTTAAATTTAGGAGAGCATTGTATTTAAACACATGATCACTAGTCACAAATCTTTCCCACGAGAACAGTCGTTTCAGTACCGTCCACTTCCTACTAATCTAGTCCGGTTAAACCAATGTGCTGATAAAAATTGTCTGGATAAGAGGGAGTCTACTGTATTATTCTTTAAAAAGTGACTTGAATTAATTATAAGCCTAGCGTATTAAATATCTATATATTTAATACGCAGTTGTAACACTGTTTTCTCAGTAATTACTGGACCGATCTACAAGATTTATGTCTCAAATTAAAGGGGATAGTGTGTAGATTTGCCGAACTTCCTTAGAATTTACGTTTTTTCTAAGGGCTACGACCTACAGCCCTTTAAAGGTCGAGTCAATACAATTCTTATTGAAGAATATAATACATAGTTTATAAATTATTCGTCAGCTGCTTAATGTTTGTCAGACATTTGTTATTATTTTCATAACCTCACTTTCAGTATGCAATTATTAAACTTGGAGTTTCGGTTTATAAACACACGATTTTGATCAAGGAAAGTGTATTTGTTAACTTATTTTTGAAATGTTTTAGTTTTCCTTCAAAGTGATCTGAAGGAAAGTGGTAATTGAGTTTAAGTTTGAGTATGGAATGTGAAATAATACCCATAGTAGGAATGAAAACTTATTGTTTTGATCAATATAATTTATTCTTTACGGCCACCAGAATAATCATGGGGAAATCCGCTTGCAAGTTGTACATATAATTGCTAATGAGTGGGAAACATACAAACATTTTATAGTAGGTGACGAATCTTACTCAAGATCAGTGTTAGACGTTCAGTGGTACCAAACTTTACCTTCTCGAGATGGCGAGTACGCTGGGATACGTTGAACTACAATATATCAGTGAATTTCTTTTTCAAGTACACAGGGAAGTTGCTTGAGAACTAACTACAGATTAACTGGGACACAAAAATGTTTTAGTTTTCCTGCAAAGTTATCTGAAGGAAATTGGTAATTGAGTTTAAGTTTGAGTATGGAATGTGAAATAATACCCATAGTAGGGGACGAAAACTTATTGTTTTGATCAATATAATTTATTCTCTATAGCCACCTGAACAATCATAGAGAAATCCGCTTGCAAGTTGTACAGATAATTGCTAATGATTGGGAAACATACAAACATTTTATCGTAACTGATTAATCTTACTCAAGATCAGTGTTCGACGTCCAAATTTTACCTTCTCGAGATGGGGAGTACGCTGGGATATTTGGAACTAAAATTTATCAGTGAACTATACCCTAACTATATTTTTTCGAGTAGGCATACACAGGTATGTTGCTTGAGAAACTGTGACTTACGATTTCGGTTCTGGCGAAGAAGTATGTGACTTGATGTTTAATGGCAATGATGACTCGGGTTATTATAGCGTTATAAAACTTTATCATTAACCCCAGGATGTGAAAAGTACAAAAAGAAAAAGAAAAGGTAATCATCAACCGGGCGTAAAGAGACATACAGAACGAAAAAAAAACATGTAGAGAACCATCGAACTAAAAAGGTAAAGAGCAGTTATGGTGTTAAATGTGCTCTGGAAGTCCCTTCTAAAAAATAAAATTTTTTTTTAACTGGGGTCGTTAGATTGGATTTGTCAGTACTGCAAATCTATGAATTTTGAGTCAGAACAGACTAGGGGTGTGCGAAGCAGCAAAAAATTTTCGATTCGAAGCAACGATTCGATTCAAAAGATTTTCGATTCGATTCGATGCAACTCGATTCGAAGCAATACGGTATTTTTCTATTCATAATTGTCAATTGAGTGGATTAACAATAATTAAAATTTATCACATTTGTGTAATACAAATTTTTGTTGATGTGGTATTAGGCCTATTCATACTTGCATATGAATTTTAGGTGAAAAAATATTTATTTTCAATCATATGTATTAGAATAACTGCTGGAAATACCAGTGACCTGCTTTACTTGCCTATTTCATAATTTTTACTTGGAATTGGCTCAACTGCAAGAAAGAAGAAAATATTTTTTTTATCAAGACATTCATTCTCATTTTAATAACTGTTTCAATAACTAAATAGGTACCGGTAGCTAAATTACAACAAATTTGAATGGAACTTAATATAAAAAGACCATTAAGAAATAAATTTACATATCACAAGTTTAGGGCCTGTGGACCGGCTTCAGGACTGCAAGCAAGAAGAAAATAAAAATAATATGTTTCCACCATGCAACATGTATCATTCATTCCCTGCCTCCTAACCTCCTTAGTATAATAACCTCACACTTACATTATTTGTTACATCATCATAAATAAAGAATTATTAATGGCATCAGTAGGCCTACAGCTTTACATAGGCATTATTTTTATAGGGCCTAAAATAGTAATAGGCTAGAAGCAACATGTCAAGTGGAGAACTCATTGAAGAAAAGATATTGTGTAAACTAATTTCCTATAAAACTCAAATAACATCAACTCAACAGTAAATAACATACAAACATTGTTTATGGTATAATTAATAAGGACTAAAAAATGCATATCATGTCATACAGTAGTATAGACCTACCGGTACTGCAAGAGATTAAAATCCTATAAAACAACTGATTTTGATAGCTAATGAATGAAAAGAATTAAAAATCCATAAAATGAAGCTAAACAATATCACAACTAATTAGGTACCCGAAAAGTAACTCTTAAATAATATATAGAAGATTAAAATAATATTAAATCAAGAGACAAGAAAGTTAAATGCTATCTTCTAGTGCCCTTGGCAACACAGGTCAATGTTTTTAAACTACCCTCAATGTTTTTGGAACAGCAGGGCCTTTTTCTCTTAAGGAAGGGTAGTAGTATGTCAACAAAAACAATGAATCAGTCTCACCAGCCAGGCCCGGGCAACGATGTGTGAATTCAAGGTCATAGACCCTCCCCCTCCCCTCTTACACCACCCGGTTGCTACCCAGTTGCTTCAATTGCTGACAAAATGCAAGTGATGAAACAAGGAAGTAGAGACAAAGAAATATATTTCTTTATTCAAAAACACAAAACTGTTAGAGATTATTTTCAAAGAAATTAATTCAATGTAATTTGTGAGTTGTAAATATTGTATTGGATCTTAGAAATATATTTTTTTAACCCTATTTAACCAAGATACAGATCTGTTCACTATATCATATATTTCTTTTGTTTATAATTTATTATGTAAAATACTAAAATATATTTTTAATTAGGTATTGAATGAACAATAAATGATTATACTAGTATTTCTGGATAAATAGTCTTTCTATTCTTTTGACTTTGTTTTCTTTGCACTGTTAGTGTTGCGTCACGGCTTTTGTCTTGTTACTCTTATCAGTAGACGACTAGACCTGGCTCTGGCTAGTGGCAGTGCGGCAATTGCTCTGTTGTGTCTTTATTCTTAAAGGTCGTGAGCCAACTTAATTTTTAATTCTCATTTGAACATTTTAATTCCTCTGTAATAGATATAATAATATAAGAGTGTTTCTTTGGAAATAAATTATTCTTTTTTTTCTTTTGCCCCAACAAAAATTCGGGGACGGGGACCGACAGACACCTAACAAAAATACCAAATGTATTAGTCTATAACATTGATCTTACTAGTTAAGTATTAAGTAACAATTTTTCAGACTTATTTTTAAAATGATTTTGGAGTAACCTACCTTGTTTTGGCTAGGTTCACAGTAGTAAAATATTTCACACACTGCTCACATCAAGACATAAAACAAAACCTCTAATCATTTGCAATGTCAAAACAAAAAAATATAAAACAATTAAAGCTATATTTAATGCAAAGAATGTATTAAATAAGAACGCCTTCGTAAAGGAAACGCAACAGCAACGCGCTCCTGTATTGCGGGTATTGCATTGACTTTCTGCAGGCGTTTTTCGTATATGGATACTGACTCCCTCGTGAATCGAATCGTTTTTTGACCACCACTGAATCGAATCGCGATTCGATGCATCGAATCGAATCGAATCGAAATTTCGATGCATCGCACACCCCTAGAACAGACTAACTGGGACACAAACATTTTTTCCTTGTGTTGTCACAAGGGGAAGGTAAAATTAAAAAAAAAGAGGTTGGCGGCCTCTTTTAACCTTGCATTTGCCCGTCCACATAGACTAAGCACCCGTGCGTGGATCGTTTACAGCAAAGCAAGGAGTGAGCCGGTACAGTACAAAGGTGGACTGTACTGATAAAGTGTTATCGGCAGTGACCAGGATCCGAACCCACGACATCGCTGCCTTGGGCCCGAAGTCCGCGACGCTACCGACTGAGCCACCGACTCACTAAAATGAACTCCTTATCAACATTTTGAGTTTATGGAAAATCTTATCAACAGCGACTATAAAAAGTATTAAGGGTCAAAAGAGACAAAAAACTATTTGAGTAAAATATAATACAAATCTGCATTTGAAATGGCCAGTTCTAAGTCGCACTTGAATCAACATCTTTCTGGTAGTGGTAGTCTACATAGTTTTAAAATCCACGACTCCTTTTCCATCAAATTGGACCGTTAATACCCTCTAACATTGAACAAAGTATTCCCAACTTTATATATACGACGTAAACACAGCTTTTACTCACAGTATGGGTCAAAGATTCGTGAAATGCGACCAACTGCTGATGCGTGATTTACATGTAGGCTAAGTGACTATCTTTATTCCATACAACAAATGTAATGAAAAATAACCCCGCCGCAGCAAACCTGCCGACTAAGCGAATTTCCATTTGTCTGAATTGATTTTCAGTTAAATATATTTTTATAACATTAGGTTTAACGAGTACCTAGGTTTGCTGCTACAAGGAAACTAATAAAGTGTGTTTTTGAGTAAAATATTGATAGCTTAGTACAAAATAAATAAATTTGCCAAGTTTGATCAAAATATATCCATAAACAAGCAAACTACAACATTTTACAATATTCTCCTTAAGAATAACATGGGAATTTTAAATTTACAATTTTTTTAATTTTCTCTGTTACCAATAATCAAACAAAAATACTTTTATATACTAAATTATTTGTTTTTTTAAGCTATTTAAAAAGGTCTAAAGAGAAATCGGGAAATTTTGTGTTTTGAGGGTCAAAAGTGAGAAAAACCAATTTTTACCCCATAAAACCCCCCGTAAAGCCCCGTTCCCATGGTCCGATCGTGCTGGTTCGCGAACTCATTCAAGTTTATCCCGCTTTACACCTTTAAACCAAATTTCATCAAAATCGGACAAAAATAACTCAAGTTATCGCGTTCACGGACGTATATATATATTTAACAGCTCAAACTCAAAATTTAAACTAAGTTATAAAACAAGGAATAACGCTTTTAACATCATTCAAAAAAGAACAAATCCGAGACCCAACCCACCAAATTTATATAAGAAATCAGGAATTTACAAATTATCATGTAACAACTGTGAAAAATACTATATTGGTCAAACAGGTCGAACATTCGAAGTCAGGTACAAAGAGAATATACAGGCAATCAGATCAAACAATATGACAACACAAAAATCCTCATACGCCGAACATATACTTCAGACCGACCATACATACTCAGAAATGAATAAAAATATGCACATTCTGGATGTTGAAAATAAAGGTGAAAAAATGAATACAAAAGAAGACTTTTATATTTATACTCATCATATTAATGACAAAGACAATTTACTAAACTTGACACAAATTCAAAATCAAAACGTAATATTCAATGAAATTATACATCTTAAAGAAAACACCTCCTTCCCTTAACATAAAAATTATCACCTGTTCTTTAATAAGAAATATCTAATAATGTTTGTAAATAAAAGAAACTAATAGGTTATGTACTATACTGTGATCATGGCATTAATGTCCGAAACATGTAAGTAATATAAAATAAAATGTTTTTAGGGTACTGTGGTATTTTGATTAGCTTAGTAACATTTAAAGTAGCCCTCATTGATGTATACAATAACAAAATAAGTCTATATATATACATATATAAAAATTTGAACGAATGGTGTTTTTGGCCTCTGGGGACATCAAAATGAAAAAGTAAATCGGTCCCGGGTCTAGGTCTTACCGTGCCACCTATGGTAATAGCTACTTCCCTATAGGGAAATTCGCTAAAACGACGAATATAGGAATATACTTGAGCAAATTATCTAAATAGCATAAATAGCTGCTTATTAGGTTATCAGCATTGCCCAGTTCGTATACTAGGCCTATTTATTTTTCAAATGAAACTCGAATTAATATAAAACATTCATTTGGTTAAAATAATATATCGGTTTGATTAACATAAAATAGTTTATACATTCAAACTATCAGTTCTATTTCATGTAAAAAATTAAATAACCCCTAAATAAAATACAAAGATAAACAGTATTTGTTAATTATTATTTCTTTTATTGCTGACAATATTCCCGTGGCGGAGCACGGGCGGTTAACTAGTATAGATTAAATAGGCCTACCAATGTTATGTCAATGCTATAGGGACTAACCGTCATAGGGTTGAAGGCCTATATTATCATAGTGTATCATAGTGGTTGAGGAAGGGCCATAGTGTTGAGAAACTAGACTGCCAAAACAACTTACGAGTTTGAGTTAAATTTCTGAAGATGGAGAATTTAGGATGGGAAATACAAACAATTCCACTGATAATCAGAAGGCAGCAGGTTTGGTCCAGATAAAATCAGCAGCTTTTTGTGGTTTGAAACTGGCACAGTCCTTGATCATTGGGCTTTAAAAATTGGCATAGAAAGTAGTAGAACTTTGTTGAAGTAGTACTAACTTGTTGAAGTACCAGCGAGCGACGGCTCCTGCTATGACCATCTGTTGACAAGCCAAGATGAACTCCGAAGTCCACACAAGGCCAATGAAGTAGACCCACCAGACGTAGCGCACCCATGTACCATCAGTGTAGTCCACTAGGGTGAAGGCTGTTGAACGAGTATTGAACGATAATTTTTAACATGAAAGTTGATCAAATTCAAAAACTCCAAAATTAATAAAAAACCTTATTTCTTTAATAGTAAGGTTTATGTCTACAGAATACTTAAAAAATATTTATGGAATCATCTTCAATATCAAATAAGCATTCCATATTAATAACTCAATGTATTACTTAAAACATCAAATCAGGTTTAATTGAATTGGTACATTACAGATCAAGTCAAATGAGTTTACAAAAATTTTGAATCGATAATTACGTGTGAATGATGCAGCTGATATATTTTTCAACTCCATTAGATTTTTGTTGCTATCAACTGATTTGTTGACTGCGAACTGGAGAGTTTCAAGGACAGAATCACTTGAGAACGGCCTCAACGGCTTTGCACCTGGGTAGTCTGCAATAAATCAAATAAATGTTAGATATACCAGGATTAATATTCATTGTACTTAATAATTTACCAGGTTTGAGAGAAGTTTCACATCTGGGGCCCTATTTTTGAAATGGTTGACTGTTGAGTTGACTGATGAGTCACTCACTTTCCAATCGTTTCGTATTTTTCAAACGATTGACATTTGACTTATCCAACCAAAAGGTCCAAAACTATTCACCACCTATTGAGCTGTTGCATGGACGGTTGATTAGGGGGTGCGCATCCCCCCTAAGGCTTATGACGCAAATTTCCCCCAAATCAGTCGTAGAGTTCTGGGTTCACCCCATAAATCAAGTGTCACTTTAACCGTTCAATAGTTCATTGCTTGTACATTTACCCACTTACCACTGATTATTGAAACGAAACATTATAGTTACAAACAGATTGGCTAAATAAACTAAAAAATAGCATACAATTTTCAGTTGATGCTAAAAATAAAAGTAAAGTAAATGAAATTAAGTTTTATAAAATTCTCTTTCGTTTAATTGAAGCCGGTGTTTAGTAAATACTTAATCTATCGAGGAAAGGTAATGTCAGTTGCAAAATGAGTTAATTTAAAATATAAGAGTAAACATTTTGCCTACTGCTAGTATTAATCAGTGCATTCCAACACAACCATGCATGAAACATACGTAAAAAAGGTTACAAAATTGTTCAATAGGATGTGAATACTGCTTGCAATATCAAAAGTCAATGATAAAAGACTGTATTGTTGTTGCAACTTCTCAGAACTTTAAGTTTGGTAGAAACTAAAAATCATGATTACAAAATTGCTCAACAAAGCAAATCATGTACTGTAGTTGTGGAGTTCTCTAAAAAATTATAATTATGTGTATAGTATATCACCTTGTTTTAATAAACATGCATATTTAAAGGCCTAATCCAACCACATGTTAAGCAATTTAAAATCATAAACAACAATTTGTTAAAATATATTAAAACATTTTAAATTTACAGTTTCCACAAAAGTCTATTAAGAGAATAATTCCCACAAGCTTGATGTTTACAACTAGAGGGAAGAGGTTAATACAGCAACGGTTATACAATATTACTTATTTCCTTTGACCAATAAACATTTAAGACCTACTACTTAGCTGTACAAAATATTGTTGTACAACTAAATCGGCTGCTAGAATATTTAAGAATTGAAATAGAACACATAGTATTTTATCATAAACCAGTTCATCCTGTTACCAGACAAATAGGTCTGAACGTATTAATAGTTATGGCATTTACACATAGTATAAATAAATAAACAATACATAGGCCATGCCATTTTATCCAAATGCTGAAAAGTGTTGCACACGCTGAATATTTGCAACTGTCAACTTCAATAAATGTGCCTACCAAAATCAATGGCCTAGGCCTACTAAAAGCTAATCTAGAACGTTTGCATCGGCTGCTAGACTTTTTAAAAACTAAAATCAATTTGAAACAAAATTGAGACCAAAAATTTAAATTGTGGCTTTGACATTCCCTCACTCTTAAAACTATCGTTATTTAAACAGAAGAATTTAAAAGAATCCTTTGACAAATGGTTGGCTCAGGATCTTGGAATAAAAAATCCCCACATGTTACAATTTAAGAGGTTTTTCTCTTGATTTATTTTGAATATATAAACATATTTCTTCATTCAATGTGCCAACTATTTAATACATTTTCTGTTGCCTTGTAATTTTTTAACATTAATGCAAAAGGTATTCACATGGAAATTAGAGTTTTTTGTTAGCGTATATACCAACGGCCACTATACCTGCTTCACCGAAAGAATGTAAAACGCCAGTGTTCCGGTGCAGCTGTAAAACAGCTGATATTGGTTAGTCAGAAAGCTAAACACATTGTCTAAACTCCCTTCTACACTCACCATGCATAATTCAGCTTGTATGCACCTTGGTGTGAGTCGCTACATCATGAATTGATTTATTAGAGTTCTATAACAGTGAATCTTAAATGTCTATGATGTATATAATGTATTGAACCACACAGGTAGAACGTATACTCCAGTCCTATAACTTAAAAATCTAGTCTAGTGTATCTCTGGTAATAACTTAACAATCCGATGAAGTATTAAACTTACTGGCCGTAGCGAGACAGACAACAACGAGTAGCCAGAAGGCGTAGAAGATAATCAGCTGTACAAAAGAGACAACAGGCTGCAAGTAGAGTGATGGCAACGCAGCTAGACAGTCGGCAGCTTCCTTGAACAGAGTGGCAACAAAATCTACCCTACTGCGCATCACCAGCACTAGTAGTAGAATGATCACCTATAAACAAGAATAAACAGTTTGGTAAGCCAAGTGAAATGATGAACATGACATAAAAATTATTTGAAAACTGTAAAAAACTCAAACTTATATGAGATGCAATAATTTTTAGAAAATCCAAAACACACAGATTTTTGTTTCTTTGTGGGCTCTATTGCATATATAGCTTACAATGTATCTTTAAGCAAATACCTATAGGGAAGTAGCTACTATCGTAGGTGGCACAGTAAGACCTCGAGCCAGGACCGATATACTTTTTCATTTTGATGTCCCTAGAAGCCAACACTTTCGTTCAAATCTAATATATATATATATAGTCTGTGAACGCGATAACTTGAGTAATTTTCTTCCGATTTTGATGAAATTTGGTTTGAAGGTGTAAGGCGGGATAAAGTTTGAATGAGTTCGCGAACCAGCATGATCGGACCATGGAGACAAGGTTTTACGTTTTATGAGGTAAAAATTGGTTTTTCTAATTTTTAACCTTAAAAATACACAATTTCCTAATTCATACAGAACTTTATCAAAATCAAATTTTACATATAAACTGAAAGAGACTTTGAGCCAAAAAGCGTATTACAAAATTCAGACGTTTTTTAAAGATAAATTGTAATAGTTTTTACTCTTGTCAGGGTATAATTAGATTAAGGAACCTAGATATAAATTAGATATAAATTGACCATGTACCAGCTTGGGAATTACTTTTGTAATTATTGTATCAGGCGTTATGTACAATAAAGCTTTGTCTATTGTCTATTGTCTATTTAAATTTTAATTTAAAATCGAGTCAGGCAAATGGAAATTTGCTTAGTCTGCAGGTTTGATGCAGCAGGGGTATTTTTATCACAAGTGAGTGTTTTTAGGGTTGAAATATCAAAGATGAACTCACTGAAAGATTGATTAAGCTTTGCTTTAATGATCTACAATAACTAAGCTGCAATCCTAAGGCTAATGGTATTTTTTTTAACAAGGGTTTAAAAACATCTCATGCAGGATAAATATTCAAGGTTAAGACAAAAAACCTGTACATTTACATATGTGTCAAAAAACATCACTATCATTATCATTACCACTTGAAGAGAAATTTCAAATTTTAAATCAGGTAATCATGTTGTTTGACACAAACACATAATATTTTAGTAAAACATAAGATCAGGAGAGACTAAAATGAGTTTTTCAATCTTTTGAAAGACTTACAGTGACAATTGTAGCGATGATGGAGTAGATACAGAATGCCCTCTCGTTCTGTACGGCCTCGTCTAACAGCTGATCAGAAGACGTGCTGTCTAGCTGAGACTTGAGCTGGTAGAATGTTACCCACAAATATCCAGTGGCACCTGTGTCACAAGCTCATTGTAGTCATGTGAACCGTTTAATAATAGTCACTCTACCCCTGCCGCAGCAAACTGCAGACTAAGAAAATTTCCATTTGCCTTATTTGATATTCTCTAAAATAGTTACTTAATCTTGTTAGATTGATTTTCTATTTAAATACAACATTAGATTATTTAGGTTTGCTCCTACAGGTAAGTTAAAAGAGTGTGTTTTTAGTGAAATGTCAATACCTAAGTATGAAGTAAACAAATTTGCCAAATGGGATCAAAATATATATAAACAAGCAAAAAACAACAATTTTCTTATCTTACTACAATTATAAATGTGAAAGTTTGTGTGTTTGTTTGAAGTTTAATCACGCATCAACTACTGGAAGGATTGGGCTGAAATTTGGCATGATGATAGCTCACATTCCCGATTAACATATAGGCATATTCTTATCTCAAAAATCCTTTCGGGCTCCACCCCAGCGGCTCTGTAGTTCCCCATGTTAACCTTATGAGTATTCATATTTAATGGGAATTCAAGAATTTAGTCAGCTGTTTCAAGTAAAAAAGTTGGTTCTATGATATGCAAAAGCATTAAAAAGTTATAAAATCTATAAACAGGAACAGCACTATTATTATTTTTTGCATTTTATGAAAACAGCTAATTTGAACCAAGCAGCAACAAAAAGCTATGATACGCAATTAAAACTGTCAAAGTAGGATTGTTTACAGTTATGTTAATGTTTTTAATTTAATGAATGATTTTGTGATATTTTGAAAATTTTTGATAATTTGTTTCTCTCTATTGTTTTGTGAATTGTCAAAATCTTTATAATTACAATAAAGACTGGGACGGGTGGCGTCGTCCTGTAATCCAGCTACTACGAATTGTGGATATTTATAGGCATGCACTGTGGATGCGATACTCCCTGGTGTGGATTAACGTCCGCACGGGTGAGTACTACGACTATCCGCAGAGACCAATTCGTAATTACCAAGGCAAAAATGCGGTTCCGATTCCACTATAAACTGTAGGTCCCTTAGTTGCCATTAGCTGTATGGGCTGTATGGCAAACAGCTGTGTCTAAGAAACATGTCGGCCTTAGTCACTAACAAGACTACAAGATCGCGCCACTCATCCTACACTCATCCTTCACTCATATTTGGGTTAAAATATGCACATAGTGGCGTCCCCATCTTAAATAATTGATAATTGATAGATAATTAATAGTAAACTGGTTTCTACAGTAGCTTCAAAGATCTCCTACATGATTACATTCTCTGTTTCTCTGTTTGTGGGTAAAACTTGTGATCCTTACCAATGCACACCAAGCTGACAGCCACAAGAATGATGTGAGCAACAAAACTGGCCACCAGGTAGAACAGAGATACCATCAGGAGTGACAATACTGTAACACAAACATCAGTGGTTGACATTTACAATATATACTTAATACTCCCTGCTACCAAGGACCCTTTCCACTCCATGGGCTATTCAGTGATTTCACTATGCCTATTTTTTTATAATGTTGTTCCTATTAACATAAAGATCCAAATAAATTATTCCAAACAAGTTTTTCTGCAACTCGTGAGTAGTTTACCTCACTTTAGCGGAGCTTGATGAGAGTAGCCGACCTAAAATACACAAATGACAGGTCATGAAGGGTGAACCCTCAAATGTGGTATTTTTTTCAACACACACGTTCACCGTGCACTCCAACTTTTGTCCGTAACCCACTATTTGCGGCACACCAACAATCTGAAATGGCAGAGGCTATTCGCACGTCAGACGTGCGCCGCAACCGTGCACGTCTGTTCCAAATGACACCACATTACGTTCCTAATCCAGTTACTTTTATAACTGTTTGGGAACAGGTTGCACACAACGATAACCTTGTATTAGGAACGTTAGTACCTACTACCTCTTAACCTCATTAGCTGAAATCCGAAATGGATGGAATCAACTTTACGTTATCTGCCCGCAAGTGTAATATTGATTATGAAATGAAACTGTTTAATCTTAACTAAACTAGCCTAACCAAACTTGCTGTAACATTTCAAAATTCTGTTTAATAGCAGAATTCTGAAATGAAACTGTTCTTAATTAATCTAACCTAACCAAACTTTCTGTACGGTAACATTTTCAAAAATTCCTTTTGATAGCAGTGGCGTTCACACTCCATCGACCGTTCTAGAACATTCAATCCTTAACTGAATATGCTCTTCTTTTTCTTTTTTTAAAATAAATTCTTTAACGCTTCAAAATAGCAAAATTTTAAATGAACCTCCATATTCACCGAAATTAATTTGAGTGAGTAAGTGAAAGTAATTCAAAACGGCTTCTAGAAGTAACTAACTGTTCCCTTTGCATTATTTTGCAATACTGGAACGGGAACGGGTTGTTACGTCATTTTGACATGCGAATGAATAGTCACTTCGATCTGAAATACATTGAGTGTGTGTAATGTGTGCGCCACCAGTTTACACATCTACTTGTAATGTTCTACAGATAAACGACATAGTGGTTTGCCTTTGTGGGCTGTGATGTCTGCACTAATTTTCTGTAGGCCTATTGATTGTGTAAAATATAGTTTGGATTTTGAATTGAAATGCTAAAAATATCAGGTAAAACAACAATTGATACAAGAATTTATTAATACACTGAATTATCAATGGGGTTCAATGGAACAATTGAGGCTTTAACATACATCCTTAAAATAAATAAACAGACAAAATTAATACATGAAGACAAAATATTATTAAAATTAACATGTATTTAAAGAAAGCACATTTTTATAGTTTTAGGCTCCATAGCAACTTATAAATTTTTTGTCATAAAATATGTTTCAAGGTGTATAAAATTTCTAATTACTTCAGAGTAAAACAAAATTTTACGTCATAAAACTCTGCTATTCAAAACACCACAATGAATGAAGAAAAATTAGCCTGCGGTGATGCAAATTCCACCGATGATTTAGTTCTAAGTCCATCTTTGACTGAACTTTTACCGCTCCCTGGTGAAGAAAAACAGCCCAATGATCACAAGTACTTATGGCGGTATCCAGTGACATCATTGGAAAGGTTACAAAAGGATCAACAACATAAGCAAACAAAGATTGTCCCTATAGGAAGCACAAAGAAAATAAGAACCCAAGATAAATCAAAACAAGATACAAAACTATCCCACAAAGATATTATTGGTAAAAATTCCAGCAAAACCAATAATCTGAGGGGTAGTCATAGCGACTGTTTAACACTAATGGAGAATGAAATAACAATGAACTTTGTAAATGCTGCAAAACTGTTCTCGTGTCAGGTTTGCCACATGACACCTATGACATCGAAGACCGTTCACATGTGTAAACATGGCCATCAAGTGTGCGGTAACTGCTATAACCACAACATCATGTGTTTAGAGTGCAATGAACCTCTCATAGGCCGTAACCAGCCGGTAGAAGCAGCTCTTCAACAGTTCAAATTACTCCAACCTCAGTTGTTCCATAGCGATTTTTCTGATCAATCCAACAAAGAGCGTTATGACAATGCCACACCTAACAGAATCGCTTGTCAATCCTCCCACAAGCCCGTGAACTGCCCTCATCTCGCTTGTCAGAAGACAGTGGCCTATAACGGATTCCTACAACATTTCAAGTTCGACCATTCCACTGTCCCTGTAGTAACTTCAGCTCCTCAACAAACACACAATTTCTACCTGCCTAGAAACATTTTAGACACAACCGCAAGAGTTGTAAGTGTTTTCAAAGTGAGGATATTTGAAACAAGGCTTAAGAAAGTAGATGGGGATCCAGTCATTTGCTGTCTTCAGTCCGCTTTGATGCAGGTTGGATGTGTTGATAGCTTGGCAGTGTGGTGTTCAAGTATCCAAGACGGTAATGTACCATTGCTTGTCTACTATTTAAAATCGCTGAATCCTCGAAGAACGGTGACCTACCGTGGTCCGTTGTCTTCCCTGCATGAGAGGCCAGACAATATACTGAGAGAAGGCAGGTGTCTATTGGTTCCAGCTGGTTCAACGCTCGAAGAAGACATATTCCAGATTGAGTTCTACATCAATAACCGCTAATTTATAGCTAATGCAACCCTTTAAGACTCAATACAATGGAATTATGTGGTATGTTTTGACTTCTTTATATGATTTTAGTGATTCCAAAGTGACTCCGTAGTATACAATCTTAGACTAAGTTAAATTCAATTTGGTTTAGTACTTCTTAGGATCGTTTTACCTTCAAATATTGGTCATATGAATCTTTTCTCTGAGCCTTAATAAGTTAATGCTTGCTAAAAGTGCCACTCTTGTCAATAAAATCGTCAACTTTTAAATTTTACAGTGAAATAATAGAAAATGTATCTTTGCGAGGGTTATATCCTTGTACTTTTTTTATCTATTCTCCCCAATAAACCTGGGCTTGAAAATTAGTTTTACAAGCAAAGTGAGATGAAGCCAATAAATGAAGCAGCACTAAAATTAAAAATGTAATGCAAATACAAGGATTTTAAAGTCTTCTAACTACCAACTCACCCTAACATCAATGGAATGAGTTTGATGAGGCAGGATAGTTGATTGGATTGACAAGCATTAGATGGCAGCTCATATAGCAACGTCCAGCAAATTGGCTCGGCCGAATTCCCGCATATTTTCCCAAGGCATTTTTTTAGGGTAAATTTGGCAAAAGTTTATCACACACTCACACAAGCACGCAAAACATGTGCACATCACCACTCAACAAAGCCAATCTATGGGGCAGGAGAGGTAAGGCCTCTAGCTGGGGTAACGGTTACGTCTTAGTGGCTATTAGTGCCGTAGCGCGTAGCGGACATAGCGGTTAACCCGGTGAGCGGTGTATACCAGGCTTGCCAGGTTTATTTATGCCAACATTACACGCAAAACAGATCATGACGCGGGAAACTTTAATTTAATCAATGCTGGTATTTAAATTAAATATTAACAACATAAAATTTTCTTGTTAAGTCACTATATATTCCACAGAAAACTACACTGTTAAGCTGTTAAGCAATAACACATTTTTGCCAACCTTAGTGGATAGTTATAGACAGTGGCGTAACTAGAACATGGCTTTTGGGGGGATGGAGGAGCCCCAGCACCGGGGAGCCTGGGGGGTCCGGGGAAAATTTTGAAAAATTAGAACTCCAAACTCACGTTTTCAGACATTCCAAAGGTGTAATCACATTCAAAAGAACTCAAAAAATCAACCCAATTGAGGCTGTCTCTAAATAGCAAATAGCTAACTAAATCATAATCACAACACAACTAACAAACAAATGATCATTAAGTTGTTGTATTGTAGCCTGTAGAGCTGCCGTATCTACTTAGTTTTTATAATAAATTGATTTTAACAGGCTGAAAACTTAAATTTACAGTGCATGAGCGGCAGTTTTGCCAACCTAATACTATGATTTTCCATGTAATCGCTACTGAAAATCCCCAATTTTATTCAAATTCAAATAGTTTATTGCCATTAAGTATACATATCATACAATAGGCCCGGTCAATGGAGATAATATACAATTCATAGTACAATGTACAGTCAGATGTAAATAGATGAACATGCTATACTAATAAACTAATAATACTGGTTTTTATACGAAAGTATTTGAGATGTATTGATAATGATGGCAATAATACTGTTGATAGTCAAGCAAACAAGTCGGGCAAGTGCCTATATAAAAGTAATTAGGGCTAAAATTGGCAGTGAGATACAGCTTAAAACTAAATGACAACACATTTTTAAATAAAATTGACAGTAATAGCATTATTATGAAAGACCACAGTTCATGAAACCATTGTTACATACTTTAAAAACGATATCCTACTTAACAATTAGAATTTTACAGAAAATCATCATGTTTAAAAGACAAGAATTTTCCTCGATAGAGTAGATAACCTTTCTGTTCAAAAAATCGGTCAATACATTTTTCAGTGACTTAATAGGCAAGTTGCGTACAGTTTCAGGGAGGGCATTGAAAAGTTTGAGTTGTAATAATATTTATAGCTGCGCTGTGTTGAGGCCAGTCTTAATGATGGTAACTCTAAATTATTCCTTAGTCTGGTGTAATGATTGTGAGTTAATGAGCGAGATGAAAATTGTTCAATATTTGATTTTACAAACGATATTCTGCAAAATGTACACACTTGGTAAAGTGAGAATTTTGTATTCAGAGAAAAAGGTCTTACAACTAACTCTACTTTTTATACCAGCTAGGATACGGATTGCTTTACTTTTTTCTGTTTTTTAAAAACCTTAACTGCCCCGCTACTGCTGCCCCACAAATCTTTTTTTTAAAACCTTAACTGCCCTGCTACTACTGCCCCAGAAAATTACCCCATAAACTAAGTGACAATGAAAGAAGGCATAATAAACATTAATTAACATACTTAAACTAACATGATTTTTCAACCTCCTGAGCAGAAACGAAGAGTTGCTTAACTTTGCAACAATAATTTCAGTATGACTACGCCAAGATAACTTACAGTCTAATATGATTCCTAGCAGTTTAGCATTTGATACTTCAGATAAAAGATTTGTCTGTGAAAAAGTTATAGAAACAGTTTTATCATTGTTTACTGAAAATTTATTTGCTTTAAACCAACTATCGGCTGCTATTTTCATCTCCTCAGTTTTAATTTTTACCTCTTGCAAAGATTTGCTTGAGAATATTAAGGAAGTGTCATCTGCATATAGTACTGATTTTGAAGGGAGATTAGATGGAAGATCATTTATTGCAATTAAAAACAAAAAAGGGCCAAGTACAGAACTCTGTGGTACTCCTGCTGTGACTTCTTTCCACTGAGAGGTTTTATTGTTGCTGATCCCATCTGATATCTATCTCCTAAGTATGATTTAAATAGACTGAAGTTTATCCTTTACACCATAGTAACTTAACTTGTCAATCAACCGAAACACAATCAAATGCTTTACTAAAATCTTTCTTTGCTTTACTTAAATTCGCAAAGATTATGAAATTACCCGTGAAAATTCCTGATTGATCCTCTGTGAACAATGTTCATTATTAAACCATCACGGAGGAGGTTATTCAGCCTAACTAAAGCAGCTTTTTTTTTGCCTTTGGGGGGGGGGGGTTCTATGCCCCTCATCCCCCCCCCCACGGTATTAGTTATGCCACTGGTTATAGCAACTTAAACATTTTTTTCTATCTATAGGCCTATAACCTGTTCAGTACAAGCAAAATTCTGTAGGAATGTAAAAATAAGTAGGAATGTTAAAGAATTTTCAAGGGTCAGTGACAAAGGTAAAAAGGTATTTAGGCATGTTGGATTGGTCATTGGAATTGAATGAATCATCAATAATATTACAAAGCACTTGGGAGTAGGGAGAGTTGTACAGAATTGTGGGTTAGGGGTGAGAAGCTGGTGATTTGTTGCACCATTTTGATGGACTTTACAAATTAATGAGTTATTTACAATAATAAATCAATTTGGAGCAACCTTTACACTGTACCACTTACATCTACTATAGTTACGACAACGAGTGAAATTCTATGTTACAATTATTTTGAATATTAAAACCCCACTAATCAAAAGGATTTAAGAGCGGGTTTGAAATTCCAAAAAGTAATTTCCCTTGAATTACATTTAAAACAAAGCCTTAAAATTATATAATCATGAAGAAATCCAAACATTTGAATAGATTTTCTTAAATATTTACTAATTTTCTAATTTTATTTAACGAACAAATTCAGACAGTTAAAAAAAGTTCTATTTAAGCTAATACTAATCGATCTAAATTATAATCTAGAGTTACTGAGGCTGTTTCACTGGAGCTTTTGGAACAATAACAACAACATTGAACACACAAAAAACTTCTTTGTGTACTTCTATAAAATATATATTGGTTCAAAAAAGTAGGGTTTAGGCTCACCTAAGGACAAGAATGTGAGGCCAGCAATGTATTCCCAAGCAGAGAATATGTCGCTGAGGATTTGCTCTCCAAAGTCCCAGCTGTTAAGAAGTCCGTAGATGTCTCGGACAAAGGTTCTGACAATATCAGTGACAGGCTCTGGCACGCAGCGGTTTAGTATTGGGACACTGTAACAGTAATGTTGAAATAAAACTTACTATGTCTCTTTGTGTGATTCTACCACCGTAGATATTTGGTATAAGAATGCTTTCAGGAATTGAACACAAATTTCATTCCATTCAAATTCTGGCTTTGCCCAGCACTTTGTGAATAAGTGATGTGATATTTGAGTTATGAAATGTAATAATATGGGTATTGGTACTTTGATTAGGACTCGTGGGCAATTGTTACAAACGTTTAAGATTCACACAACATACTGTAGATACAACTCCTAAGGACGGCATAATGATGACATTGTAAGTAAGCTATGGGACATATTTCAAAAGAAACGTTGATATTGAAGTACTGTACCAGTATGTCAGTGGTTTTCATCTGGGGGTCAGTTAGCAAAATATGTAGTGTAGTGTGTCGAAACACATAAAACCTTTGGCTTTGGGTCCATGTCAGATGATGTTAAGTTTCATCTAAGACTATGGGGTTTAAAATTTTTTTTTATTGAGGGTTTTATTCAAGTAAATGAGCAAAATTTTTCAAGTTGCTCTATCTAGTTTTTACTATTCATATTTTTTTTTATATTATTTTATTTTGGAATAAAATAAAGACTTTTCTGAGTTTTGAGTTCAATTTCCTGGAGTATGACTATTTGAGTAGTTGAGGGTGAACCTAAAGGTAGCCACAAGGTTTCTCACATCACAGAAGGCTTAGTCAATGACAAAACTATTTGTTTCCTTTTCCCAATAAGTTTCAATCCCAATAAATTTCATTCTGCCTTTAAGTAACAAATTTGAGTACTCTTAAAAATTTTTATTACAAACATTTTTTTAAATGTTCGTTTAAAAAGAGACGTAAACCTTAATCAACGAAATTTCATGAAAAATTTGTACCTTTTATACACAGGTAATGGAGGACATGGGCCGAGAGATGACAGGACTGTGGCTGTCTCACTTAGGTTGTGAGGAGCTCCTTTGTAGTTCTCCAGGTCAAAGTCATATCTGCAACATAAAACATAATTTATTTGTATTGTGTACTTAGGTGGTCAATGGTTATATTACTTTCCTCCACAAAAAAACCATTCAAAACTGGTACCATTTATATTTAACTACCAAATGTGTGGTAAAAATAAATGTAATCCTACTAATATTATAAATGAGAAAGTTTGGATGTATGGATGTATGGATGGATGTATGGATGTATGTTTGTGACAAGTGAACGCGAAAAATACTGGTCGGATTGGGCTGAAATTTGGCATGATGATAGCTCACATTCCCGATTAACATATAGGCATATTCTTATTTCAAAAATCCTTTCGGGCTCCGCCCCAGTGGCTCTGGAGTTTCCCATGTTAACCTTATGAGAAATGAAATTATTGAATCTTAACAGCTGTTTCAATTAAACAAGTTGGTTCTGTTCTGTGATGTTCAATAGCATTTAAGTTACAAAAATTACCAACAGGGTGCAGCACTATTATTTCTTTTACATTTATGACAACAGCTAATTTGCAACCAAAAGGTGAGTGAGCGTAGCGAACGAACTTCAACCTGGAGGCGAGTTAGCGTAGCAAACGAGCTAACCTGAAGGCAAGTGAGCGCAGCGAACGAGCTCCAACCTAAAGGTGAGTGAGCGTAGCGAACGAGCTCTAACCTAAAGGTGAGTGAGCGTAGCGAACGAGCTCCAACCTAAAGGTGAGTGAGCGTAGCGAACAAACTTCAACCAGGACGTGATTGAGCCATGCGAACGAGATAATCTTGAAAATTAAGAAGTTAAACGGGGCAAAGCCCGCGGGTTACAGCTAGTTACTTGTATAAATGTAATGGCTTTTTGATTAATTTAATAATTACAAAAATTGAAAAACCATTATGCCAAACTCTTAAAAATTCAACAGACAGAACACTAACTAGGCTTTTGTACACAAAAATTCCTTTGGTACATTAACTTTGCTAAAGTCATAATTGACAACAGTAGGTATAACTTGAACTACTTATTTGTAAGTTTGTCAACTTACCTGCACAAACTGGAGCCAGTGTCCTTATAAAATTGCTGTAACTCTTGTATTGAGTCAATGTTTCTGTCTGGACACTTTTTGACGCAGAGCTGGAGGGAATTTCTGATATTTCGAATGTCCGTGAAGAACAAATACCTGTGGATGAAAAATAATTTATCTTCAACTTTCACTCAAAGGCAAATTACAAAATACACTTCGTTATTATTAAGCATTTTCAAAATGTATTGACTTCTGTTGTCTGAGGTAACATATTTACAGTGGTACAATACCTTGATAACAAAACTCTCATGGGGCAAATAAGACCAAATAAGACTCAAATAAGACTCAAATAAGTGTCAAATAAGACTTGTTATCAATGTTTACTTCTTATTGGGGTTTGCAATAACATGGTTCCACTGTGTGTAGTATAGCAATAAAAAAACAACTTTCACAAAACAAAATGTTATATTTCATCACTAGGGCGTAAAGTGTCTCTTTTCGACCCAAGCTCAAAAGGCAAAGCAGAGGCCCGAAAATGAGAGAGGATTGAAATAGTAGATTTCATCACTAGGAGCGAAAGTGGCTCTTTTTGGTACCCAATCGTGTTTTGCAAGCGAGGCGCAGCCGAGGAATCTAGTTAGGTTGGTTATTGTGAATATTCCAACGGATACAAACTGATCCATTCTAAGCAACCTTATTCGATTATAAAAGCACGTGATGTTTTTGTAGAAGATCAAAGTCATGCCTCTGATGTGAATGATGACCTGAAAAATGAAAGTCAACTAGTTGAATATACTGTTATAAACAGTAGCACAACTGAACTTGTTGGAATATCAAACAATGTTATATCATCTGTTGACAGCAGATAAAATCTTGTTAATTCTGACAGTGAAGGTGAACTAGAATAGTCAGAAAATGAAAATTCTTACCTAGACAAATCACATGATGAAAATGAACAGCAAGTTTTGGACGAAGGAAATTCTTTGATTAAAAGATCTGAACGTGATTGTGGAAACCTACAATGGATGAACGACTTTGTTTCATATCAAGCTGTCAATGTTTTGATGAGCCACAAACTTTCAACGAGGCAATTAAAAGTAATTCAAAAGAAGAATGGATGAATGCCATGGATGAAGAGTATAATTCTCTGATTAAGAACAATGTTTGGGAGATGGTTGATGGGAGTTGGTTTGGGAGTTCGTCCGAAGAATGAAAATTTTGGTTAAACGGAAGTGGGTGTATAAAACTAAGAAAAATGCTGATGGTGATCTTGAGAAGTTCAAAGCACGTCTTGTTGCCAAAGGTCAAGAATATGGTTAAGAAGTTCATTGAAATCAAATGCCAAGTGAAAATATGACGGCTGATATTTTAACCAAATCTTACGTGAAAAATGTAATCACTTTGTGACGGACTTGGGACTTAAAAGACTCTGATTAAATTAAAAAAAGATGTTTGATTAAGGGGGGAGGTTGAGGATTTTATATAGTATTGCTTTGCTTGTAGTATATTATAATCAAATATCTCTTTAATGTATCTTGTTATATTAGCTGCTTTATTACGTTATGTTGTTCACATACATATTAGAACAACGTAGCATAATAAAGCAACTATGAACATTCACAACTTGAAGTGTTAATGTTTTAATACTTTTACATTTTCATTAAATTATTAATAAAGTATTTTACTTATTTTATTTCATTTGTTTCATCAAAAACATAAAACGATACAGTATGAACATGCTTATCAAACCAATGCAGTATGGACATGCAAAATAGTCAAACAATTAAAATCGTGTCTGTAAAAATTGATAAAGGCCTACAACAAGGTAACTAACCAATATTTAAGGCTATTACAAAAAGACTGATGGTTCAGTTCAGCAGCTATATTGGGTTTTTAATCAACACAAGAAAGCATAATATTTAATTTTAAAACAGAAAAAGTTAGAAATATTATGTTCAACATCTTGTTAGTTAGTGTTTTTACCTTCTGTCTAAAGTGTTGATGCCTGACAGATTCTGATTGATGAGTATATCATCGTTGTAGGACGAGCCACAAGTGTTTCCGAAACTGTCGTAGCCGTGAATCAACCGCAGTGGATTACCGTAAACTAGAGCAAATCCAGCAATCAAAATCTGCAATCATTTGAACCAAGGTAAAAAAAATAACTAAAACCATGGTGGAATCATTTTTTTATTACCTTACCTACCTTACCTCCTTGGCCACTCAAACCTAAGAAGGTTTTTGGCCTCGCCAACAAGTTGCCTCCACTGCTGCCTATCTGCCGCCATGTCAAGAGATGCCCCCACTCTGCGTAGGTCCTTCTGGACTTGGTCTCTCCATCTCAACTTCGGTCTTCCTAGCGGGCGAGTGCCTCGTGGTTGTCCATTGGCATTTTTTTATAAGCAATAAAAATTTTAAATAAGAACTCTAATTCTAAGAGGAGATCTACATAGCTAGCGCAACCATACTTTTATAGACCTTAATTGATTTTTTACATAGCTTTAGCCAAGTGACATTGAACCAAATAATATTGCACTCTTATTGTATTAACTTAAACTCTATCATTTAAAATAGTTGTTAAATTATTACGTTGTATGTCTCAACATGACTATTAGAGCTAAAATGTAAAAAAGCTTCTGAACATTTTCAATTAGCTACTAACTTACGTCTTAAACTTGAAACACCATCTTAAACCTGCAAACAAAACTGTTGACCCTTGTTGTAAAATATATTAGGCTATTTGGAAAGCTAAGTTGGTTGGAGTCGGAAGTAATTTTAAATTGAGAATTATTGAATAATGAATGTATGCTGCTTGAATGCTCCACCCTTGGGTAATCAAGGTTCTGCTATTGGGTAATCTACAGTTTATTTGACTGTTCAAGCCTAGGGATGACTCTATTGTTTTAAGCATATATAAGTTAGGCCCTACCTAAAAGTGTTACGATATAGTGCTTAAAAAAACCTCCACATTCGTTTAGCCCTTAAGCAGTAAAAAACATAGATCCATTTTAAGTTAGATAGGGACAAAATTGATTCAAAAGATAGCCTAGGTAATTGCAAGAGTAGTAAATCTACTGATAAAAATTGTACTTTTACGTATACATTTATAGAAAAAACTAGCTGACCCGGCGAACTTCGTATCGCCAAAGTTATAGGTTTCCCCTAAGACAGACCGATGGAAAGAAAGTACCGTTAAGTTTAATTTTCAAGATGATCTCGTTGGCATCGCTCAATCACGTCCTGGTTGAAGTTCGTTCGCTACGCTCACTCACCTTTGGGTTGGAGCTCGTTCGCTACGCTCACTCACCTTTAGGTTGGAGCTCGTTCGCTGCGCTCACTTGCCTTCAGGTTAGCTCGTTCGCTACGCTAACTCGCCTCCAGGTTGAAGTTCGTTCGCTACGCTCACTCACCTTTGGGTTGGAGCTCGTTCGCTACGCTCACTCACCTTTAGGTTGGAGCTCGATCGCTGCGCTCACTTGCCTTCAGGTTAGCTCGTTCGCTACGCTAACTCGCCTCCAGGTTGAAGTTCGTTCGCTACGCTCACTCACCTTTTGGTTGCAAATTAGCTGTTGTCATAAATGTAAAAGAAATAATAGTGCTGCACCCTGTTGGTAATCCTTGTAACTTTAATGCTATTGAACATCATAGAACAGAACCAACTTGTTTAATTGAAACAGCTGTTAAGATTCATTAATTCCATTTCTCATAAGGTTAACATGGGAAACTCCAGAGCCACTGGGGCGGAGCCCTTTTAAGAATTTCGAAACGGGAAATAGTTTACTTTCTATTCGCATACCTACAGAATTTACACACCAAATTTCATAACGATCGGTGAAGTCGTTCCGGAGGAGTTTGCAGACAAACACTGTGACACGAGAATTTTATATATTAGATAAGATGTGCCTTACCATTAAAAACCAGAAGAGTATGTAAATGATAAGCCAAAACACGTCAGTGCAGCCCCGTATTTTGACAGACTCTTGGTTTTCATCCTCAGACCCTGTGTCATCGCAACAAGCCATAACTGCAACAAAAATGAGTTCAAATTGAATTTGTATAGAGTAAACTGTACGATTTAATATAAACTACTACTACTGTATCTCCAGCTCTGTTATTGTTAAATCCTCCTAGGCTGCACAAAACATTTTCCTAACTTTGGTACCTATCCAAATCCATAGAAATATAAAAAAATGTTGGCAGTTCAACTCTGGAACTGGTTGTCTGCATACAACGTAAAGACAAAACTTTGATATCCGACTCCAATTAGCATATACAATGTTACTTCGGTAAGTAATAGAAAGTTTGTGTTTTGGTTAGTTAAGTGAGTTTTTGGGTTAGTAAGGGTTTTGGTAAGTTTGGCTATTGTTTGAATCAATACTTTTAATTGTTTGTTAATCAGTTATGCTACAAAGGAGTCAAATATCAAGGCTTCGCCTACATAAATAGCCTAATTCATAAATTCTGGGCAACTTATCAACATTTAAATAAACCTTTTACGCTATAAGTTATATCTTAGTTTATATCGGTCCCTATCGAAATTGTAAAAAAACCTGAAAGCAGGGCTAACTTAGCGCTGATGGGTTGCCTACACCAAGTGGCGGCGCTTCCATAAGGGACAAGTGGGCCGGGCCCACCACAGTACGATAAACAGTAAAGTGTATTTTTAAATGCTTTATATAGGCTATTTGGTTGATATTATTCAATAAACTAATACATAAATTAGTTTTGAACTTTCAACGAGTCATAACTTATTGTTGAAATACAATGCAATCATCTCGTAAAACATTGGAGGGCCACAGATTTTGGACCCTTCTAGCCACCATAAGAATGTAATGGACAAGACAACACAGCCGGCAGCACTTGACTATAGGTAAGGGAACAATGCATTGGTAGGCATATGGTATATGGTACGGTGGGCGGATTTGACCTGGCCCACTGGACGTTGATTCTCAATATTCTCGCTGAGAGTGCTGAGCACTAGTGTATCTTTGTTTACATCCCGCTGTGTATGTTGTACACCAACCGACAAACAAACGGGTTGTAGTTATACCGTAATATTTTATAAAATAATAATTACTTAGCCTAACACTTTTAGTTAGTTTTGTAATATCATTCGTAGGCCTACAGATTAATTAGAGTAAGCCATACTAGTGTACATGTTGCTCGAATTCGAGCAATTGCAAAGTATTACAGGAGTTATTTCAAAACGAATAACAGTCATATTTACAATGAGTTTAAAAGAGTCAACTCAAAGACAACACAGGCAACACAGGTGATTGATAGAGGGCCAATTGAGAACGGAAAGTCGTGTTGGGGTAGTGTTGGGCCAGGGTCAGGTGCTGAATGTGTTGAGTTAAACACAGAAAACATACTACTAAACCTATTACGCGCCACTGTTCTGTAGTTGCGGTCGTTATCACGATTAAACTCCTGTCTATGTTTCGTTGTCGTCGCGTCGGCGGCATTTAAAAGAAAAAAAACAACAAATAAACAAATTATATCTACACAAAACAACGATAAATGCACAAATTTAAGTTACAATCATGCTAACACGATCCGTCATAGCGACACAAAACAACGATAAATACACAAATTTAAGATACAACCATACTAACACTATTCGACTTGGGGGTTATGTTTAAACAAACTCAAATAGTAAATAAACATAGGCCTACTCAATGTGTTTCATTGGATTGAAAAATAAATAACAGCAGTTAAATTATACAGCTGATCAAAATGTAAACAATTATGTTCTTCATAAGGATAACATGGGAACTTTCAAAGCCACTGGGGCAGAGCCCAAGGGACTTTTTTCAAAAATAAAAGGCCAGTTTGCAAATCTACGCGGCACGCTCTTTCCAATGAGACGTCAATGGATAAAATCGGTTAAGAAATGGCGGAGGAGTTCAACAGACAAAGTTTCATGTAGCGTATTAATTATATAGATTACATTTTTTAGTGATCATAAATTTAACGCAGAGGATACGCGCCGGTAACCGGACGTGGTTTAGGCGTCCAGCAGTTACTGTCATAACCTAACCAAACTTGCTGATAATGAAAAACTCTAATGAAGGTTTAATTCTGTTCATAAAATAAAATTATAAATGCCAAAAATTCTAACAAAAGATGTAGCCTACAGTTAAGAAGAAATGGCATTCAAAGCAAAATCTTTGACAAAAAGTTAAGTTTAAGGTACTTATGGGATTCGAACCAGGGACTTCTAAGTTAGCATATCAGCCAAGCACTCCATCAACTACACCACGAACACCAATGGCTGTACATCGTATCGTTGTGGTAATGGCGTTCCGGGCCCCCACAACCCGGTGACATCACTGCCGGACGCCTAAACTTAATCCACGTTACCAGACCCATAAGATATCCTCTATGTAAATTTATAGGCGTGATGGTGATGTTATTGTGAAGTGTGTTTGTGTTCATGGTTCAAATGTGGTTAGGCCTACTTCAACGGTAGTGCAATCTCCAGAATTGTGTGTTATTAACTTATTAAAAAAATGCAGTTCTTGCCATGATTTAAATAGTAAATTTACTGGCTACGGCTACCCTCTGCTACCTGCTACCCCCTGGCCCACCCTACTGTTCAGGTAAAGCGCCGTTTTTCACTAACTACACCCACCACAAAAATAGTACCTATCTTTACAATTTTCACCAGTCCTGCCTGCCCAGTGCCAAACCCTTTTATCAATGTTGATGGGGTAAGTAATAATAATCAAACTGAGTAATAATGATCAAGGGTGTTTACCTGAGTTCCCTGGTTCGTCAATGTCAGTTTCCTAGAGGTATTAGATAAAGTGAACCTCGTAAACGTAAACTCACCGCTTCGGGCTTCCTCCCTCTTGAAATTATTGATGCTTGATGTAAACAAATATGATGCTTGATGTAAACAAATAGGTAAATAAAATAACAATAACAAAACGAATGAATGACGCTTTGCTTGGGTTGGATTATTTTTGGATTAGATTTGGATTGGAACTAAACTTGGGGGTCGAGTTCGCGCAAGGCTCACGGGACGCTCCATGAATGACGTCATAGTAATGGAACGTTCTCATATTCCAGCTTTCCAAGATTACTAATCTGCACTTTTGTGACAGTGTTGTACTGTACTTGTAGTCTCGTCTGCCTTTACAAATTAATGTCAAAAGTGTCAAATCGCAAAAATTGGTTGTTTATTTAAAATGTTTAATATTGATAGATCGTTGTTATTATTTCAACTTGACATAGGATAATGTATTAATTCCTACAGTTCTTGATGTGGTACGGTGAAATATATACAATAAATTGTCAAATAAAAATAACTATATTTTGAAAGAGCTCTATTTGTTAGCTGGATAACCTCTCCATCCCCACTTTTATTTAGGGTAACAAGACGCTCCATCCATACAAAATATTGGTAACTTAGCCTTAAAAGATGTGATTTAGCATCGCCTATTACGCCATAAAATTGGTAAAAACCAAATTGATTATACATTTCATATTAACTTCAGTTATTTACATAATTTAAAGCGTCAATTCGCTCAGACCCCCCCCCCTCCTTTTAACATTAAGATAAATTCCTTTCTACTTCCAACTCAGGTTAGGTTATTATGACTTTCATTAAAAAAGTAATTAAAAACTAAGCTTTGTATTTTGTTAAAAACTAACTTGCACTCTGTGAATGGCTCATTCAACAGCACTTTGTTTTAATAAAAATTCGCAACAGCTGGACCTTGGATGGGATGTTTTTTGCTTTGCTTTAGTAACCAAAAGTCAATGAAATTAGTTAAATATATAAAAATATTTTACCCCACACTATACAGTTTTAACCACGAATACTATAGAAAAATACTTTAACAAACGAGCTTCCCACTCAAGGATTTTGTCCACAAAACAGCTGTTTTTGCTGCCAGCTTAATCAAATGGGGTTTCATTACGTTACTGTACTCACTCACTATGCTGTTCCACTAAAGAATAAGACAGGGTTGGTGGTTACAGAAGCCATTAAAACCATTCTTAAGGCTGTTAAAAAAATTCAATCTGAATGGAAAAGAATTTTTTAAATGAATATTTTAGCAAACTAATGACAAAATTAAATATTAATCACTATCACACTTGTTCTACAATTAAAGGCTGCAATTGTGGAAAGTTTCACAGAACTTTAAAGAATTGGTAACATATATGGAATTTAGTGTTCAGGGGAGTTATAAATGGTTGGATTTACTCCCAAAGTTAATTAGAAAATATAATAATAAGGTGCATAGGTTTTTTGGAATGAAGCCAAACCAAGTGAGTGTTAAAAATAGTAAATATGTGCATGAGTGGTTGACTTCTAAAGTGTAAGTTAAAGCCGAGATATAAGGTGGGTGATAGCGTAAGAATTTCCAGTTATAAACATATGTTTAGTAAAGTGTGTGTTGAGTCGGTACCGTCACGGACTTCGGGCCCAAGGCAGCGATATCGTGGGTTCGTATCCTGGTCACTGCCAAAAACATTTTATCAGTACAGTTCACCTTTTCTCTGTACCGGCTCACCCCTTGCTTTGCTGGATACGTTCCACGCACGGACAGTCAGTCTATGTGGACCGGCAAATGCAAGTTTAAAAGAGGCCATCAACCTCTTTTATATAAAAAAAGCTATATATAGGCCTACCCCAAATTGGACGGGGGAGCTATTTACAATAGCAGAAGTTAAGAAAACAAGGTCTCTGACTTATATTTTGAAAGATGAAAATGGCAATATAATCAGGGCAGGGTTCTATACAGAGAAGTTGTTAAAGACCAAGTATAAAGACACGTACTTGGTAGATAAGGTGATTAAGAGGAAGGGTAATTTAATATATGTCAAATGGATTGGGTTTCCAAGGAGCCAGAACTCATGGATTTCCACAAAGGATGTTGGCATTTCACCACCCCCTATCACTAGCTTGTAGGATGAACAATAAAAAGTTACTCTTTGTGAACATGGTAATTTTTTTATTTAAACTTTCAGTGGGAAAAGTATAGATGATTAGATTAGATGTTTCAATCGTATCACCGCTGGAGACGAGAAATAATATGGGTCGAGAGCGCGCCGTAGTTCTCGTGCAAATATCGCGTGATTTTGAAAACATATGGGAATGGATATGGATTGGAAATGTTTATGGAGTTGGACAATAGTATGGAACATTTGTAGTATAGGGTGGATAGGCCGAGAGCAAGGCCACACTAAAAAAACGCCTTGCCGAGAGCAGGGTCTTTAAAAAGTGTGGCTAAAAGTTATCACCATGTTATTCTTATGGGGAAAAAGCTCAAAGCGTCGTCTCTTTGTGCCACTGCCACTACTTAAGCCAACCAGCCTATACATCATCATATATGTAATACGTAATTTTCATTTTCGTTAAGACTTTGACATGCTTCGACTTGACACTTTCTAAATCATAAGTAAAATCTAGTCTGGGTCTAGTAACGTAAGTCCTAAAAACTAATTCGTCTATTAGTAAAAAAGCGTTTTATTGTAGTAGTCAATGTGTCAATAGCTATTAAAGTTGTAAAGCTCGAAGGAGTATAATACAATACATGTTGTTTGAAAGTAATGATGAAGTTTTCTTCCTAAGCAATTTTTCCTAGTTGGTCATCCTGATTAATTTTGATTTCCTATCTGAAACTCTATAACATACATTTAACCTAACCTCACTTTTCCCTTGAGTTGGCCGACCCTTTTCCGGTTTTCGTTCTTCGTCAAATCGAAAATGGTGAGCAATTGTCATTACTATATCTGTCTTTTTATTTATAATCCTAGTAATTCTAAGGTGCTATATGTGTTTAACTTTGTCTTTTACTCATATAATCCTATATTTGCGTCGTATTTAAGTAATTATCCTTCGCTAAAATAACACTACTAAGTTATCTCTCCTTTATAACTGAACTAGGCCTAGTCTGTTACCAGTATTTTATTCAACTTACTTGTAATGCCAAGCTTTTTACTAGATTTCAGTTATTTTTATTTAGCTTATTGCTCAGTCAAGTTATTCATACAAACTTCCGCGATAAGCCTACATGCCTCCTATATAATATTAAGGCTGTTGACCTAACATCTGAGGATTAGGCCCAAGCCTGTTGACATGCTGGCAAGGTAAATTTCATAATTACAAACACTTGGGATTTTTAAGTGATTTTGTCACCAAGACTTAAAATGCATAGTGCATCTAAAATAAATGGGTTGAAATCATAGGCCTATCCACAGGCCTAACTTACCATCTACTTAAGTTAAGCCCTGTTCACACTCGGCGAGTTTACAAGCTACACGCCGGCTTTTTTACACGCAGCTAGTAAAATAGCTTAGTGTGAATAAGGTTGCCATATCCCCGGAGATACCGGAGGTTAGATTAGGAAGGTAAAGTTTTAAGTTACAACTAAATGAATTGAGATGTTGGTTTATTACGTTACTTATAGAATGTTTTTGTACAAATAAAACCACATATTTACACGCAGCTAGTAAAATAGCTTAGCGTTCGAATAGGGTTGCCATATCCCTGGAGATAACCTACAGGAGGTTAGATTAGGAAGGTAAAGTTTAAGTTAGCCTATAATGAATTGAGATATTGGTTTACGTTACTTAAAGACTGTTTGTGTACAATTAAAACCCTGAAAAAACACTTCAAAACACTGCTGCTAAAATGCCAAACCTAAGCTTAATTGATTAGCAAGCATTTACTCTGGGAAAGATGTCACGTTTATTTTCAATCCAAACAAACTTTCAGCTCTAATCACAGGCCTATCTTTGGAAAAATCTTAAAAAGCAAGTTTCTTATTTCAGATATGCCTGTATTACTTATTGATCCTCTGGTGAATAGCATAGTTTGTTGAGATTTTTAAACAATTCTTTGTATTTGGTATTATACTGACCACACCGATAAATTCCGATAAATTGTCATCTAAATAAGTTTAATTGCCTAGTTTAGGTTATATTTACGAGGTGTGGTCGTTATAATACCAAAGTAGGCCTACCCAATTCTTTCATAAATCAACAGAACACAGAAATAAATCGTTGAGTTTCTTTGATTTAAATTATTAAACTTAAGGACTAACTTAGGCCTACTATTATTGGATACTTATCTAAGTTGCGAGTAAAATAATATTGTCTTTTTAACATTCAACCCTAACTGAGTGTAGTTCTAGGCCTAGTCCTTTTCTAAGGTTAGCCTATAGCTTATTATTGTATAAATGCAGAGAATCATTGTTACCCAAAGTCTTTTAATTTCAAATTTATTTCTATTTCAGACGAAGGGTACATCAAGCTTTGGTAAACGGCGCAACAAGACCCACACCTTGTGCAGGCGGTGTGGTCGCTCGTCATATCACATCCAAAAGTCAAAGTGTGCCCAGTGCGGATACCCCAACTCCAAACTTAGACATTGTAAGTATTTAGTATTACCTTTAAGTTTTTTGTAATTTGTTTCATATATAACTTAAGTTATAAATGGTGGCTTCTTAAGGCATGAAATGAAATGTACCAATTGTGGGTAATTTAAATCCTCAGATATTTGAAATTTGATCACCAATAGACTTACCCCCGCTAAGAAGTATCTACCGCATGTAATATTTATCACCATATGCAGCTCAACCTGGGTTCTAATACAGGGTTATTAACAAAGAATGCAAAAGAGTGCAAAAATAAATTATTGGTACCGGTACTTCTGTTTCCATGATTTCAAATAGGCCTAGCTGATTGTTACACCAATGGAAAGGGTGTTTTTATTAAGTTTTTTTTGACAAGGTTATGGTTTGTCTCAGTTCCTTAGTTGAGTACCAAGAATCCTGTCATCAAAATCAAATACATTATATAACTAACCTCAATATAACAAATTCCTTGATATAACGAATATTTTTATATCCCCTAGAACTCTCCATAAGACACAATGAATAACTTATTTTACCTCTACATAACAAACAAACCAATGAATTTATTATTGCCAGAACCTCTTCATAGCGAATTTAACACTGTGTTTGAGGTTATTTGTGAAAACGAATGAATTCTCTATGTCTTTCTCTCGATATATAACGAACCCCACCCCCACATTATTACTGTTTTTGAAACATCACAGTTTTTTGATGAAAATGAAATGGAAAGGTGATGTCAACGCTTGCACTAACATTCGTCTGCTCTGTTTTACACGTCTGTCTGCTTTGCGCTATGTCCCAACTGATTTCATTCACAGAGGACTGATGACGATGTAATGCTTAGTAAACTGGGATTGGGTGATAAGTAACTACCGGCAACTTGTTGAATTTTTTTACGAAGGGAAACCTAAGAAAGAACTAAAAAACAAGAGAAAGAATAGCAATGTTTTTTTTTTACACCTGGATTAGTGTTAAGGTTTGCCATCTTTTTTATACCATGTTGGATAACTGTGGTTTTCGTTTTCACTACGGTACCTATCCATAGTCTCCCTCCACCTTATTACCCCGGATAATCCAGGTTCTACTTTACAATGTAAACACTGTATTGTAAAGTATTGTAGTAGCCTTTGCTACTTAATTGTGTTTTAATGAAGTAAAATCTCAACCTATATTTACCGATGCAGTTTCTGAGCCTCGACTTCTTGCAAACCTAACCTCAATATAAAAAACCTTGTATTAACAAAATCCTTGATATAACGAAAATTTAGTTCGGTCTCTTCAGATTCGTTAAACTGAGGTTGGACTGTAGCATCAACAACAAGAATCAAAGCTATCATGGCAAAAGTATAAATGTGTTTTGGCTTGTCAGTAAGCTTCAATGCTTGTAATAGCTGCAGTTTGTACGGTATCGTCTCAAAAGCTTAGGTAAAACCGGCGACTGCGGTATTGTAAATTCCCTACTAGTTTTGACTGTCAAAAGTTTTTGGACTCTGTGCAAACTTGGCCTCGATTCTCTTCCCAGTGTCTGGCGGAGTCTGAGGACAGCCCGAGCTTTTCCCGGCATACAAATATATAGTTGTCTTGAATTGACTCATCCAACCTGGCATTTCCAAAACCTGTTCACCCTATCTCCTATGGTTTGAGAAGCCAGTTCAATATAGACATGCAAAAAACAAAACTGTGATTTTTGAAAACCATCTATTTTACAAAGGCATTGAACTGTTAAATGTACTGCCCGTTCCCCTGAAGATGAAAACCAATGCAGACAAATTTGGTAAAGCATGGTGTATCCTGGAAAACTCCAGGAATTAACCCAAACCACCGGGAATCCAGAGCCAGACAATCGGAAATGTTGGTTAACCGAAAGACTACCGCTGGTGTTGCCACGATCGCAGGAAACGATCATTGTTGTCGCCGAAACCGCAAAATGACAATGGGTATTGCCGCGATCGCTGGAACCGATTAAAGTTTTGTTTCAAAGTTGTAGTGTCAAACAGCACCAGTTATTGAAAAATATATATAATACAATTTCTAACTTACTATTTCTGATGTTCCTAGAAGGTATTATGTGATCAAAATGATGAATTCTTTAAAAATCTTTATAAAAAATTTTAAGTTACTTAATTTAAAACGGCTTGATAAAGTTGATAGTAGGGTTCCCAATAGTAGTTCTTAAAATTCAGAAATTTGTCTTGAATTCTTCTGGAAAGCTCCTTGAATTTTTCAAACCAGATTTAGTAGGCAGGGTGTAAAGGAGTTTAGGACTCTTCTCTCTTCTTTTGTCACGCTGTTGCTAACTGTGTCAGAGGACTTTTATACTACAGTATCTTTAATATTGTATTACTTAATAATGCAATCGTATTCTAAACCTACAAACCTTTTCCTTGTTTTGCCGTAGCCATTTTGTTTGCAGGCTTCGTGGTACTAACATAACACATTCGTGGTACAAAACATAACCTTGTCAAAAGAAACTTATATCATTATCCACACCCTTTCCATTGGTGTAACAATAAGCTGTTTTAAAGCACGAGACTGACCCAACCGTTTAGTTTTGCACCATTCTTTTTTAATAATCCTGTCGTGTCTAGATGGACTACAACAAATTGTACCTAATGTTTAAGGTTACCGTTTACTTTTCTTAACATTACAATAAGGTATCCATTGCATAGCCTTAGTTAGGCCTACTAATGAGTTTTATTTTTGTCAGATAACTGGAGTGTCAAGGCTCAGAGCAGGAAGACCACTGGCACTGGCCGCATGCGTCACCTCAAGGTCGTTCGCAGGAGGTTCAGGTAAACTATCACCCTAATAACAAACTGTCTTTGATATGTGGGTAATTTTGAAACCAGTTCTATTAAGGGAATTGCAGAATGTACTGATAGAAATTTGAATCAGCTATGAGTGTGTTGCTAGCCTAGTGGTTTGCGTCTAGGGCTATGGTGCAAGAGGGGTGGGTTTAATTCCTGACATATTTATCTACAAAACATTTAATGGGTATGGTCCGCTTTCCCTTAAATGTGTTCATATTACCTTCTTTAAAACTCACATTTTGACATTTCGGAATCTTAACTTATACAAAGCTTATACTTAGGAATGACATGGTGTGACACCTAAGTTAATGATAATCACTGACCTGAAAGTGCCGTGATAAAGTGAATTTGTATTGCTATGCGCGGCCGCTAGATCAATTCTGACTTCGTCTGTTGTTTTTGTTAGGTTACTATATGAATGTGTACAACAGATTTTCGGTATTACATTTTGATATAGATTATTATATTTTAAATAATACTAGTACAAAATGATGTTTTTCTTGATTTTTGTCAATATTTACAGACGCTGCGCGACCAGAAGATATTAACATACAATACTTTTATTTAAATATCGATTCTTCCACTATTACATATTAAAAATCAAAATTTTAAAATTGTCAAAATTTCTGATAATATATTTCATTTAATTTCATATAACTTTATTCATTTAAGTACAATACATCAATACAGGAATGGCGCCAAGAGTAATTTAATAAAACTAACTTAATTAACTAAAATACTCATCATTATCATGCATGGCATAACAACATACCATCCATTTTAATAGCTTTCCAGATCAAATAAATTAAAACAAGCAATGCAATATGAAAGTTTACATAAAAATATCAAAATTAAAAATACAGATAAAATTATTTTAAAACCAAAAGTTTCAATTTAAATGAAATAGAGCAATTAATAATTAGAATAATATAGAACTAAAACTCTCCAAAGGAGTAGGCCTACATAGCCTTGTTGATAAGAAACTTTTTCAATTTTGATTTAAATTTATTTTTGGAAGTTTCTAATTTAATTTCTTTAGGATATGGGTTTTTCATTTTTTGTTCAAACTTTAGAGCACATGTGCGACCAGAAGACCTAAGATCCAATTTTTAAAATATTTTAACCCTGTTTTGGTCCTACAATTTAGCAATTTTTCCATGGTACTATTACAACTCGAAAAAAAAAAATATTGATTTGTTTCGACTTACCCTAGTGCATACCTTCAATTTGAGACCTCAATCATGAAAATCGGTCGCGTAGAAGAGCCAAACGAACTTGGAAAAGAAAAACCAAATTTTTTAAATTATAAGATGTTTGTGTAATTGTGTATAATATAGGTAATATAGGTAGTGCTAGCTAGATTTGGGGGGCAACGCGGCAGAACAGAGTTCCGTTAGGTACCTTTCTTTCGGAATGATAAAAATATTGGCATAAATAGGTTCAAATCATACTAAATAGGTTACAGTTCCAGCACCTCATTTTTACAGAGTACCGTACTAGTTGGGTATAGGATATGTGCTGTACCAAGTTAATCTATATAAACAAAATTACAGTTTATTACATTGAGTAGAATCATGCAGATTTTGGTTATTTTTACGTTTCATAGCTTAAGAAAGCCGAAACGAGTCTTATCTCAATTTCTGTCTGTCTGTCATTCTGTCTGTAACGCCATATTGTCAATTTATGCGGCCTACTCCGAGAAAACTACAGTACTGATCAAGATACAAATCATTTTTATGTATTTTTTTTTCTTGTGTCTACGCCAGTGGCATTTTTGTAATGAAGTCAAACACTCTTAAGGGAAAGCGGTCCAAACCCATTAAAGTTTTGTGGATGTGCCGGGGATCGAACCCGTCCCTCCTGCACCGAAGTCCGAGACGCTAACCACTAGCACAGAAAACATATTACTATAACCCAGAATGCCAACCGCGTGGTAAAAAGCATTAAGTGTTTTGAGAGAGCTTTGCCTGTCAATCGTAGGCAGCGCCACCAGCGTTGCCATGCACTCAGCATAGCAACGCTGGTGGCGCTGCCTACGATTGACAGGCAAAGCTCTCTCAAAACACTTAATGCTTTTTACCATGCGGTTGGCATTCTGGGTTGTAGTAGTATGTCTTCTGTGCCACTAGGCTAGCAAAACACCCAATTCACTGGACTAGTGAGAGTGATTTTGGCCATTAAAATATGGCGCAATTACTTTGGAAATAAAATAATGAACTTTCAAAACCCCATTTTTGTACGGTTTTTGTCAAGTTTTCTCCTAATGTTTTACCATATAAGTCATCTATGAAATAACAAACAGCTGTTTGGATAAAGATTATTATTTTTATAGCTGTCACTGATATGTTTATATTAAATAATGTTGTTATATTAAATAACCATCATCAGGCTGCACGAGGACAGTTTTCTTTTTTCATACGAAGAGCGTCATATTTACACGAAAATAAATAAACATTTAAACACGACACAAACACGAATACGAGACATTTATGGTAACTGTCTGTTTATTTAACTGATCAGTTACCATAAAAGTCTCGTATTCGTGTTTAAATGTTTATTTATTTTTGTGTAAATATGACGCTCTTCGTATGAAGAAAGAAAACTGTCCTTGTGCAGCCTGATGATGGTGTCACACAGACACCGAAACTAGTTGTGCTAACAACAAAATTGGATTGCCTAATAGCAGGTATTTAAACCTTTTCTAATATTATTTGGCAATCCGGAGGCTAACAACTACAATGAAGGAAGCCTGCAAACCAAGCTGAAAAGATTGACAATGCCTTGGTTGATGAAATATGGCAAGACAAATTTTTAAGAGTTTATCAGGCCAACCATCATGGGGCATTGTTAGACCTCTAATAAAGTAAAGTATTGTATTTATGACCATTTATAACAGTTACTCTCTGTTTGTTTTAGGAATGGATTCCGTGAAGGAGGCAAGCCAGCTCCCCGCAAGACTGGTTCATCATAAACATTTTTATCTTGAGTAATTAAACGGATATTTTGTTAAGCTGTTTTTATTTAATAAACTATCTTTTTAATTACTCTAGTCTAGAATTACTTGATTCTATAAATATCCATTGTACCTGTAGTTAATCAGAAAAAGAAAAACCCTTTAATACCTTTTTTTGCTCTACGTCTTACTAGTATTTAAGTTGTGTCCTATTCGATTTCGGTCGTTCAGTATAGTAAAGCCTTTTCAATATTCTGGAACTACAACATTAAGCAGGAGCACGTAAAAAGACTACTCTAACTAATAAAGAAGTAACTTGATATAATCTTGAACTTAACTTCAAAAACATCTCTCTGGGTTTTAAAATACAGTACGGTAAATACTTTGTCAATATTTTGTAATTTTTATTTCATGAGGCCTTTTCCCAATAATCGGTAACATCACAAAATCTGAAGGCTATATTGACAATAAATATAAATTTTAAAATCTATATGGGTAGTTAAAAAGGAATTATTATTTTTTTAAGTCCATTTAGGTAAAATTATATAAAATTTAAAAAGATATACAATAGAACCCTTCATATCCGACCATGACAGGTCCGGGCCAAGGTCGGAACGGCCAAAAGATATGATATCGGGAGGAGCATAACTTGGGCTCTTCGTGACATCAGTAATCGTCTCCCGCGACATCGGCAACAGACGTGAGCCTTGGGGTGGGCCAAATTGCTAGTATTAGAATGAAAACAAAAAGTAAACACAAACATCAGCCAATAATAATTGAATACCCTGCTGAACAACGTTGAAATTGAGATTTTTAAAGAACAACTATGCAATAGTTATTTGTGTAACTAGTGGTGAAAGTGGCACTTTGCTGCACACGAGAGCAACGTTTACGCACGAGCCGCAGGCGAGTGCGGAATGATCTCGAGTGCAGCAAAGGCCTTATTCACTCGTGTTACACATTATATTTTTCCTACAGTCACTATAAAACATAAATAATTAGTCTTTCAAACACTATACAACACGTTTTTAGGTTCAGCTAGCAACACAATTACACAAATGGTGCCCTGGAGAAAGTAGTACCCGTGGTCCGTATCACTCCGCTATTTTTCCTCGGCAAGAAATGTGCTCCGTCTTTTGAGAATATAGTTCCGTATGTTTTTGTAATTTGAAGTGGTTTCCGCGCCTAAAAAAAATGCTTTAATGGTATTTTCTTGTTTATTAAGACCGTAGGAATGTTTTAAAAACGTTTAAAAGAAAAGTCCAGAAAGTTCAGAAATACCAAAACTATAAACACGAAATGACAGGTTAAATCGTAGTTATAATAGTCAATCAGCTGTTCATAGTATTATTATCTTTAAGTGTTGCCAACCTATTTCCAAGCGTACACGGATTACGTGCATAATAAAACCACGCTGTTTTGTGTTGTTTGGTTGGAATCCTGATGTGCGGCAAAGTATAAACCGTGCGGCAAAGTATAAACCGTACGGCAAAGTATAAATATGCAGCAATTAGCAGCTTTCTGTACTATAAACAGTACAGGGAAGCCAACTTTGTCGGGTGACTGTAGGAAAATTACTTTCTATAGCGTGGTGTTTATTTCGTTTTAAAAGATAAACAGTATAGGTTGCAAGGTTGGTAGCACTTACAATTGATGGAATACACAGGAGCGGCCACTCCTGTGCCGCTCCGTTGACCATTGGCACGGCCAGAAAATTTTTATGTTTTCTGAAAAGATTCACTTTTATTACTTAAATGTTCGGCAGAGCTATTCAATTGGAATTTAGTAAATAAGAGACACAACAAATTTTAGTTTATTTACTTTATAATATTTTTAAACCTGCAGACTGAGCGAATTTCCATTTATCTGGTTGGACTTTTGCCAGATTATCTATATACTTTTATTCTAAATACCTACTTTATACTTTTATACGTTTTATCTATATACTTTTTTTTGTGAAAATTACTCCTCCAAAACTACTGAACCGATTGACATGTTTTTGGTGTCATTGGAAAGAGTGTAACGCAAAGTTGTGCAGGTAACTTTCTTTTTAGGGAAATAGTTAAAGAGTGAGGCCCTGGGGCCCTTTAAAGTTTTGTATTCCTCCGTAAGATTAACATGGGATGAAACTCCAGCTGTTGTCAAATTAAAAGTGAGAAGAAGAACGTATGTTAATTGTGAACAGTCAATCAGTTTGCTACAAACATTTACTGACTTGGTTGAAATGAAATATTTACGATTTGAATTTGGGTTGGCGTAAATATTACAATAGAAAAAAGCGAGAGAGCTTGGATAATTTGATATACTAGAAAGAAAACTGAATTAATACGGTGCTGCATTTCTAATCATTGAAAGAGCCGATTTGCAAACTATGGAAACATAGGAAAGTCATAGAACATCACCATGGAGAAGAAATAGAAATAATGTTATTTTTAGAATTTATAATTGTTATTATGGACAACCTAATGCGGCTATAAGTAAGGCCATTTGTAGAAAACATAAAAAACAAGATCAGCTTTTGAAAAATTATAAGATATTTACAAGAAATGTTGATTATATCGATCTGTTATGTACATCTTGAGTATTTCCATTATCTTTGAGTCAAATTGTTTAAAGTCATCAGAAATTATGACTGTTATTTGTTTTTGGTTTATATAACGTCTGTAATACTACTTAGCAATTGCTCGCATTCAAGCAACAGGTACACTAATTCCCTTAATACTGTCAGATTTATTTCCCTTCTAAATAAAAATTTCAGTGAGCTGTACTTAGGTTAGTACAAGGATGGTAATAAAGTGTTATTTTACTAAAATGTTAATAGCTCAGTAAGATATCAAAAACAATTATGGGAACATATACCCAAACAAGAAACAACAACAATTGATTCTCCATAAAAATAGCATGGCAATTTTAAATTAATATATGGTACAAGTTTTAAAAATTTCGGTGGATCAGATGATGTAATATTTTATTGTGCATTTACTGTAACTACTGTATTGGTAGGTAGAGCTGTGTTTGTACTTCATCATAACTCTAAACTGAAATGTTTTACAAGCTAATCATATGAAGTCTGTGACTAATGTGTTTAGCAGTTGATGTTTAGTTTCCTAATATGAAGTTACACTTCATTTCACTGTTTGTTGTAAGTAAAAATCTTGGATTCATTGTTTTCATTTATCAGTCTATTTTTAAACACTGCATGCCAGCTTGTTATTTATTTTAACTTTCCATTACCTTAAATGTATAATTAAGTTTTTCCAATAAGTGCCAAACTCTTTGAAATGGTTCTACGGGTCAAAAGAAAGAGAAAATCAAGAATGATTTCCTAATATGTAACTTTTTCATGTATCTGCCAGTTTAAATTTTGTACTCACAATTTTTATCTTTAGACTGTTTAACTGATCTGATCTTTAATACTTTACTTTGAAATGGCGACCAAACGATTGTAGGTATTTTAAGCCAAGTATGAATGCTGAATGCAGATGAGTGTAGGATGAGTGGAACGATCTTGTATGAAACTCTGTAGACATGTTAAAGGTATAAGCACAGCCACCTCTAATACAAGGCCGCGACGTTCGAACTGGCAACGCCGCAATCACACCCCCTCTGCGTCCGTCTTCACACGCGCTAGGCTATGAACATCAATGAGAGTATTGCTGCTCTGTATCAATGAATGAAAGTATTTAAATATGTAGTAACATATTTTAGTAGATTTTAAGGTATAGTAAAATAAGACAAAATTGGAATCTAGGTTGTTTATTTAGTGAAAAATTGCAACATACCGCAATATGTCTAAAACTAAAAAAATATACAAACATAATGTTTTTGGTTGCATTTATCTTATTGTAAGTATGATGAATGTGGAAATAGATGGACTTTAAATATTTCCTTTGTTAATTTGATAATCTACACTATTATATAACAATCTCATGGTGTCTGTATACATGTGTGTTAATCAACATAGTAAAAACTACTAGACAGACTGTGCTTAAATTTTACAAAATAAAGCTACTATACTAAGAATGGTTATACAGTAGGACTAACTTATTGTCACTTCAATATTTGTAGAGACTTTGGGATTTGTAGAGACTAACATCTAACAATTTGTTCTGATAAAACATTATTAGAGGTATAAAACTGTATTAGAGGTTTTTTTTTTTTTTTTTTTTTTTTTTTAAGGGAGAGGAGGGAAAATGCTTTTACGCACACAGGTAGCCAGCCTGTAGTGTGAGACTCCTGAATCTATCGCAGACTACTCACTAAAAAACCTCCTCTACTCTGTTGGACACAGACCTGGAATTGTTTGTCACATTACTTCAAGTCAGGCCAACATGTTACCTAAGCCCTCAGGGCTCTCACCGTTTATGGCATTTGGATACTTTATGACCTACACCGCATCCCGGTCAAGGTCGAGCTTCTTGGCGCGGAGAATACCCTGGATGTAATGTGACACACAGGTCCAATTGTCCTCACCCTCCGTCATCATCGGTATGACCGTGTCCACCGACAGCAGTCCTACTAACTGTTGAGCCTCCAGGCGGGGCCTTTCCCAACGCTGGCAGTGGAAAAAGGTATGTTCCACGTCATCGGGAATGCCTGGGCAGTATATGCAATCGGGTGACACGGCTTTGCCCATCCTGAACAGGTACGACCGGAAAAAGCCGTGACCCGTCAGAAATTGGGTGAGGTAGAAGTCCACCTCTCCGCACCGCCGATTAACCCAAGGTCGGACTTGCTTTATCAGTCGCCTGGTCCAGCGTCCCCGAGTCTCCTGTTCCCAGCTCTCCTGCCACAGCTGGTAGGTGCGGGTGCGTTCCTCTGTTCGTGCCTGGTCCTCCCCACGGCGCTGATAAATTGCTTTTCTCTCAGCCGCCAAAAGTTTGACGGGGATGACTCCAGCAACCACCAGGACGGCGGGTTCGGACACTGTTCGGTAGGCGGATGCAACTCTTAGTGCTGCCTGACGCTGCACTCGGGCAAGCTGCATCCTATATACCTCCTTATTTAGAGCGTCTGCCCACACCTCAGCACCGTACAAGAGCACAGACTGGACAGAAGACATTAACAGCCTTCTACGGCTGGACCGAGGCCCTCCGACATTGGCCATCAACCGGCTAAGAGAGGAGACCACCCTAGCGGCTTTGTCCGCCGTACGGAAAATCTGATCCCGCCAGCTAAGCTTGCTGTCCACCATAATCCCAAGGTACTTGGCAGAACGAACGGTCTGGACTTCAACGGCCCCTACCCTCAACGGCACGATGGTGTCAATCCGTTTTTTTGTTAATATCACGATCTCAGTTTTGCTCAAAGCAAGCGAGAGACCGTGGTCTGTCATCCATGCGCTTATAGTACGCATAACTCGGTTCAGCTTTAGCTGAGCCAGCTCAACGCTACGTGCAGCTATCAAAACTGCAACGTCGTCCGCGTACCCAACCAGAACAGTTTCCTCAGGCATTTCAGACCTCAGGAGGCTGTCATACGCGACATTCCAGAGGTCCGGGCCGAGTATGGAACCTTGGGCAGCACCGGAAGTGACACTCATCGTCCGTGGGCCCTCTGTAGTGTCATACAAGAGGAGGCGGAACCGGAGATAATTTTCTATGATACGCATGAGGTATGCCGGGACGTGGAAGGTGTTCTCCAGAGCATCCAGCATATCGCACCACCTCGCCGAATTAAATGCGTTTCGCACATCGAGAGTGACAAGCAGCACAACCCTTCGAGAGTAGTGGTTAAAATCCTCAGCTTTCATCACGGCTTGCTTCACCTCTTCAACAGCGTCAACCGTAGATCGCCCCATCCTGAATCCATACTGCCGAGGGGACAGGTCCCCCGCAGCGACCACGGCTGAATTCAGTCGGGAACGTATCAACTTCTCGAGGACTTTTCCAGCCGTATCCAACATACACAGAGGTCTGTAAGAGGATGGCAGGTCTGGGTCTCCCTTTCCCTTCCCAACAAGCACAAGCCTAGCTGTTTTCCAGCACGAAGGGAAAACTCCTTCGACTAGGCAGGCATTGTACATGCGCAAAAGGATCAAGGGGTTAATAGTCAAAACCTTTTTGAGAACTTCGCCGGGTACCCCATCGGGTCCAGGAGCCTTATTGTTCTTCAGGGATAGGACGGCCGCCTCCACCTCTCCAAGACTAAAAAGTGGTACGTCATCCACCCTTCCGAAATCCCGCAGTGGGCGCAACGTGTGAGCCGGGAAAAGGGACTCGACTATCCTCTCCATAGTGGCCCCATCCATGACGGAAGGTGGAGAGCGGGTGCCAAGTTTCTTCAGGGGCGTCGCCTTGGGGGGGGTAGGGGGGGGGAGCCTCCCCCCCCTAGAATCTGGGAAAGAGAAAAGTTGGGAATTTCCTTGCCATGAGTTGGGACAGTTGGGAAGTCGGATACAAGAAAAATATATTTTTAAACTAAACAAAATTTAAATATTTGCAAAAATCCATCAAAGGGAAAAATTTCTTTGACTTGGACAAATAAACTTGACGCTTCTTTGATTTAATTTAACTTTGATTAAACAAGGCTAAACCATGGCTAAACACGCCTTATTTTAAGAAATCAATAATCAATTAGCGGTAAAGCTTGTTGGAATTTCGTTTACGAGAAATTTTGTTCCTTATTGGACGCATGTTGGGTACCTTGATCCTGTCCTGTGTTGATTATTCTGAATGATTCGTCTGCAAGTTTGAATTTTGAAAGTGCAAGCAATGTAGCTCTTCTGTTCAATTATGTTGTTTGTTAGTGTTTACAAGAAATTCAAAAATATTTTTCACGTCAGTCACATGAAATATATTTTATACCTTTTTTGTGGTATTTGGAGCAGGCTAACTGACCGGAGTACTTGCTAATAAGCAGATTAAAATAACATTAAACATAGGTTTTGTGTATCGGTATTACCTTTAAAACTCTTATTTTTTAATAAACTAAATGGAATATTTATTCTCTGAATATATTTTAAAAATCTACACAAGTTATTTAACACTCCTAATTAAGGATTTACAAAAATGAATCAACTAATCACTCTGAAACAGATCTACGTGGACAAAACATAACCTAAAATTTGATGTTTGACTTTCACTCTAAGTTTGATTTTTGTCTAAGTTCTAGTTTGATGAAGATGAAGGTTAACATTTTTATTGTATGTATAAGTTTATTATCAACCAAGTTGAACGTTTTTATTTTATACGAGTCTTACTTTAGGTTTATTCCTTTCTAGGCTAGAGTAATATTATTCACAACACTGATATTAATATTTCATCATTACAAACTTGTTTAGGCCTACCCTAGCTGTAAGTTTTATGAAAGTTAAAATGTTGATCTTAACTTCTAAAAGTATTTTAATTTCATTATTTTGTAATAAAATATATTTTCTATACCCACTAATTTGTACTCTGAGGCTTATTTTATATCACTAAAATTTTACACTGCTACGTCTGCTACCACAATGGTTTTTAAAGTTTTTTGGATTCGAAACATTACTTGTTCAAGCTTTTTGAAGTCATAAAATTTCATTATGAATTGGTAGAAGTTTTAGAAATTGAGTAATTTTGTATAGGATGTAAAACTAGCTATGTTTTGTTAATGCGAGTTTATAAATACTGAATTGAATGTTACTGCAGTGTAGTATAATAATTTGTAGATTTTTAAAAATAGTACCGGTACAGAAATTGATTTAAAAAAAAAAATAGTTGGGAAATCTATGTTAGGCAGTTGGGAAATTTGAGGCTTCTCCCCCCCCTGGAATTTAACCAAGCAACGCCACTGAGTTTCTTGGTTACCAGTTTGTAACCCAAGCCCCACGGATTGGAATCGATATCGTCCCTTAATGTCTCCCAGCAACTACGTTTACTCCGGTTGATGGCTCGACGAAGAGACCTCCTAGCCACTCTGTAAGCATCCGACTTACGACGTCTGTCTACAGGTTCTCTGGCCCTGGTAGCAAGTCTTCTGGCTCTCAATGCTGACCGACGCAATTCCGCAATCTCGGCAGTCCACCAGTACACAGGTCGCTTATTGCACCGGGATCTTCCGCGAGGCATAGACTCATCGCAAGCGGAGACGATTAGTCCCATCATGGATGTAACTAACACCTCTGCATGAGCCACGCTAGTTGCGGGGGGAACCACCGGTGTTTCTCGTAAGATGGCTTCATTGAATTTTGCCACGTCCAATTTTTTAATATTCCATCGAACGGGCACTTGACGAAACGCGGCTACTTGTCTCTGATGACCATCCAGGACATCAAAAATAATGTACTGGTGGTCACTGCCCGTGTAATCCTCCAGAACTCTCCAGGCTCTGATCCTTGGCAAAAGGGACTCAGATGCAAGGGTAATGTCTGGGATCGTTCCCCGCATCCCAGGGCGCCGGAAAGTTGGCGTGTTTCCCTCGTTGACGACAACGAGTCCGGCTCTGGCAGCAAAGTCCAGAATGTACTTGCCCCGGGAATTGGTGAGGGTCATTCCCCACTCGACAGCCCTAGCATTAAAATCCCCACCCACGACGACGTGTCCTGTGGTATTTCGCACGCTCTCTTCCAGGCGGTCTATTTTCTCGCGAAATTCACGGATGGCCTCGTTGGGAGTGAGGTAGACACTAAAGTAAGTGACATCCCGGCACCGAACCCAAACGAAACCTCGGCCCTTCACGTGACCCCGTACTTGTACTTTTGCTGCATTACGCGCCCAGAATGCAGCAGTACCAAGACTATCAGGGAACCAAAAAGATGGGTCCCTATCACGGTACTGGTACTGTTCGCTGACTAAGAGCGCGTCGACATCGTGTTCTAGGGCAAGCTGACATAGAAGTGCGTCAGCCGACCTGGATCGCTCAAGATTGCACTGAAGGATTCTTATCTTCGTGAAAGGACTTTCGCTTGCTGTAGTGCAGATTTGAATACACTACACTGTCCAGACCCAGCTATATGCTTCAATTGTTTGTCAGCGAGCCCATTTTCTTTGCAAAGGAAACAGGACTCGACTTGGCAGTCCTTACGGACGTGACCGACCTCCCCGCACCGAAGGCAGTTCTTGCTTCGGTCGGGTCCCTTGCAGTTTCGGGAGGAATGGCCGAAACAGAGGCATTTAAAACACCTCTTCACTTCCACTCTCCGTCTGAGCCTGCAGTTGACCCAGCCGACTCTCAGATGCTGGAGTCCCAGCACCTTCGTGGCATGTGCGTCTCCCATTTCGGCGACCGCCATCCGCTGCTGACTCCTGTTCGGTTTTGTGAGCCACACCTTAAGGAAAGCCGTTTGCCCGCCAAGCTCGGGGACAGCTTTCTTCAGGGCCTCAACAACATCAACCTCCGTCGACACACAATCAATGTCTCGAACCTCGACTGATGTCTTTGGTTCAAGAGCACGGACGGTGCCCTGGCCTTCAACAGCTGCCTTCAGTTCGGCAGTAAAGGCTGCTTTGTCTTTCGACTTACCCAGTTCAAGGAGAACGTCCCCGTCCCGGGTTCGTCTAATCGACCGTACAACCGTATCGGTCTGCTCTGGCTTAGCCTTGGCCTTAATTGCACCCAAGACCTCGGCGAAAGATCTCCCCCCTGAGGGCTTGACCAGGATTGCCTCCGTCCTGGGCTTTTTTGGCCGGGACTTTTTCGGAGCAGAGACCGAGCCGGACCCAGTTTGGGCCACGCCGGTCGGCTGTGCCTTCACTGCCACATTCTTTATAGAGGCGACCTCCGCCCGCCTCAACTGCCTCTTCTCCTTTCGGGAACGACGTTTTTCCCACGCAGCCCCAGGTGTCTCTACGACTGACCCCTTTCGGGAGCTTCCCTGAAGGGGGGTCGTAGGTAGCTGTGGTTGTTGGCTCTTTGCAGGAGCTGCAGCTATGTCCGAAAAGGATCTGGGCACAGCAGACAATAGGTCAGTCTGAGTCGCCTTGGCCTTTACCGTGGTCCTTTTGGTTTGGACGCCTTCTTCTCTTTTTTGAGGACTGTCCGATGTGGGAGGCCTTTTACGTTTCTTAGAAGGCAGTGTTCTTTCGTCAGACAGAGACACAACCTTCTCGGCAATCTTCTCCATGGCTGCCTTACTCACCACCCGGCAGGCAAAAACGAAGCCAAGGTCATCCTCCAGTTTGGCCATGCCGTTTTTGACCACTTGATTTACGGCTTTCTGGGTCCGGAAGGTGTCCAGCATAGCCTTGATCGTTGCTTCCATGTCTTGGAGCCGGGTTTCAATGTCACTCTCTGCGTCAAGATATTCCTGACGCAGAAGCACCATCTCAGAGCCTTCCGACCTCAGCGGTGCTTTGAATGGCTCCTCCGGCATCCTTACAGCAGAACTGGCAGAGTGGGGGAGAGTTGCTGGCAACAGAAGCTCGACACCTACATCTCCGACGTTTTCCGCACCGTTCCCAGCTCCACTTGCCGAAGGAGCTCCTAAATGGGGGAACTCCTTAGTGCATTTGAAGGTGGCAGGTGGGGGAGATGTCCTCACGTTTTTCGGTGGTGGCGACCGCTGCACCTTGGAGCTACGGACAAAAGCGTTCCGCTCCACTTCCAACGTCTTTTCTGGCTCATTTGAGCTCTTAATCAAAAATGTGTTATGAGGGGTTTTATTTAAAGCCATCGTGTTTATTCCAGCGCATCGTGCGGCAAGGAGCGGCCCGGAATCAGTCAGGAACGGGTATACCCTCGGGGACAAAAACCCCTACCCCAGTTCCCCGGGGCCTGACCTCCGTTTGCCCAGCACCGGATACCTGACGTGCCGGGGGTCGCCCGTCGCAATGCAGAGCCCGACCTCTACATCCATGCCGCACTCCCTGACCAAGGACCGAAGTGGCTGGCTTCTCACGACCCACTAAGAATACCCATCGGCAGTGCAGAGCACACATCAACCCCTGCAACACAACAGGGGCACTCCCAGGGACTCCCAGTGAGTTCGTCGGTCACCCTTTTAGTCGCCTCTTACGACAAGCCCGAGAAGGCTGCGGTGCTATTCTAACCCGGTACCGCACGGGGTACTGTATTAGAGGTGGCTGTGGTATAAGTGATATATATTTTTTTAATCAACTTGGTCCAATTCAAAATTTTGTAAAATAGCTTTCATTCAAAAATTTCAAATAAAAAACCAATGAAAACCTAAACAAATTACAAAGAACAATTTATTTTCATTCTATCAATACAGTAATTCCCATAATTGTATCTTGGTTGATTTTAGTCTGACTATCATGATTTTGGTATGTTGTTTGTAAAATAGCTTTCATTCAAAAATTTTAAATAAAAAAACCAATGAAAACCTAAACAAATTACAAAGAACAATTTATTTTCATTCTATCAATACAGTATACTGTATTGATACTGTAGTATACTGTATTGATAGAATGAAAATAAATTGTTCTTTGTAATTTGTTTAGGTTTTCATTGGTTTTTTATTTAAAATTTTTGAATGAAAGCTATTTTACATACAACATACCAAAATCATGATTGTCAGACTAAAATCAACCAAGATCGATTCATTGAAACCATCAGTGAAAACACGTTAAGTATTGGTGAAATCAAATTAAATACAGAATATAATCTTGAGCAAAACATAAAATTACAAACTTTTTACAGTTTAACAGTTACAAGAAGTACTAGCGTACCTGTTGCTCAAAATCAAGCAATTGTCAAGTTCCGGTATTATACAGGAGTTATTTTAAAACTAATAGCAGTCATAATTTTGAGTGCTCAAATTCAAGCAATTATCAAATAGTGGTATTATACAGGAGTTATTTTAAAACTACAGTAATAACAGTCATAATTTTCAATGAGTTTAAAACACTCAACTAAAAGCTTATATGTAACTAATGGAAATACTGTACTAACGCTGTAAATAACAGTTTGATATAATTAACACTTTTTGTAAATATTTTATTATTTTTTAGAAGCTGTCCTTGTTTATTAGTGTTTTCTACAGTCTCCCGACTTACCCATAGCTGTTGCCAGTAAACATTTCTGGCATTTATTCATTTGATCTGACATTAGGCAGGTTTACTTTACTACTCTGACAACATGATTTGTACCTATACTAGCGTCCCTGTTGCTTGAATTCGAGCAATTTCTAAGTATTAGAGGAGTTATTTTAAAAGTAATAACGTTCATAATTTCTGATGACATTAAAAGATTTGACCCAAAGATTATGGAAATATTCAAGATGTACATAACAGAATATATCAATTTATACAGGCTCTCTCGCTTTTTTCCATTGTAATATTGACGCCAACCCGAATTCAAATAGTAAATATTTCATTTCAACCAAGTCATGTTTGTAGCAAACTGTTAAATTAGCAAACTTATTGACTGTTTTCAATTAACATATGCTCTTCTTCTCACTTTTAATTTCTGACAACAGCTGGAGTTGCATGAAAATTTTTGTGTCCCATGTTAATCTTATGGAGAAATACGAAACTTTAAAGGGCCCCAGGGCCTCACTCTCTGATTATTTCCCTAAAAAGAAAGTTTCCTGCACAACTTCACGTTACGCTCTTTCCAATGACACCAAAAACATGTCAATCGGTTCAGTAGTTTCGGAGGAGTAATTGTCACAAAAAACCTGCTTGCGTATTAAATAAGTATATATAGATTCTTCATGTTTTTTCACTTCTAAAGTAAGTTGCATAGCAGAACTGGCAAATATTATTCATCTCTCCAAGTGAGTGTGTATCTGGATTCCTTACGGTTAGATCATACCAAACATACACATAAGATCTCTCATTAATTGTCTCCTCCTGTTTTCAATATTTCTTCTTTGAACTCAAGGCATTTTCCATTCTTTACAAAACTGATTAACTGTTTACATTGGTTTATAACCTCCTGAATATTACAAACATCAGTATTAATTTACTCTCCAAAAAGCTGCTGAGTTTTTTTAATTAACAGCTGTCTTTGTCTTTAGTTTTTTAATTTGTTGTATCTTTGACTATTAATGGTTCTATGTAATTCTTATGGTGAAAACCCGACCTTTGAGAGCGCCTTGCGGCTTTTTAAGGGTAAGAATTTTTGAATAAAGCCTTATTGCAAAACTACAAATTGAGACAAATTTTCTGACACCTCAAACGTTGAAATTGGTCCACAATAAGGGAGGAGTAGTGTTTACAAAAAATAGTTTCACATATTTTCATTTGTATGACACAAACAATGCTGTTTCTCATTGACTCATTCTTTCAAATAACTATACTTTCAAGGCTCTTATTTTTAGAATGCTTTAAATTAATTGTTAAGTTATTTTAGTACTATTCTCCACACATACATAGACAATGCTAAATGTGCTATGTTAACTAATATTCAGTTACTTAAACATGTTAAGTATCCATGTTTGGAAAATTATTAAAAAAACAACTTACAATATCAAATAGTATTCTGCAAAAAGAATCTTGATGTAAAAAACCTTTAGTGTAATCCAAAAAAGTAATAGGTACAGGTTAATTTCACGGCCAGACTACCTGCAGTACTTTTATTACATTAAAAACGAACGTTTGCAGGTTGTTTGTAGCGTAGTTGGCTATGGGGGAGCAACTCCTACTGGTGATTCAAATCCTTTTCAGAGTAAGTTCTCTATGAAGATAATGATGAACAATGGGCACGTTCTGGGAACATATATTAATACACCGATGCAGATGATCCTGTGACTTTCTCACTGGTACTGCCCCAGGGCAAGAGTCCCGGACTCCCAGATCAGTTAGTCTCTGTTTTACAGTCACATCGGATTGTAATTTACACTTCAACCTACTCTTTCTTTTATATTAACATCTAACACCCCCGCCGCAGCAAACCTGCAGGCTAAGCGAATTTCCATTTACCTGGCTGGATTTCTACAAAACAAATTTCTGAAAATGGTAAGATTTTTTACTTTTAAAAAAAAAACATTAATTTTAATGAGTACCTAGGTTTGCTGCTACAGGGAAGGTAGGTGTTTTTTATTGACATTTTGATAGCTTAGTATGAAATAAACAAAATTGCCAATTTTGATTAAAATATATCCATAAATAAGCAAACTACAATCATTGATTTATTCTCCGTAACCGTTACAAGGCATACAACAACACTTCAATATACAAAATTATTTTTTTTTTAAGCTCTACAAAATGGTTTGGAAAGAAATTGTGAAATTTTATGTTTTTTAAGTCAACAATGTGAAAAACCAACTTTTACCCCATAAACCCCTGTTCCCATAGTCCGATCATGGTGGTTCGCGAACTGAACTCGTTCGAATAAACGTAGGCTTACACGTTTCTACCAAATGTTATCAAAATCGGATCATTTTTGCTTGAGTTATCGCACTAATGGGCATATATACATATATATATATACATATAAATTTGAACGGAGGGTGTTTTTGGCCTCTGGGGACCTCAAAACAAAAAAGTAAATCCGTTCCGGGTCCAGGTCTTGCCATGAGTACTACGGTAATAGCTTATTCCCTATATGGGAAATTCGCTAACAATCAGACAATCTTACCCTCACAGAATACATTATTTACTTACTTTATAATAATCCATCAAACTGATAAACAATTAAACATTTATTCTATGAACCCGCCATCTTGCCGTAGCTAGATACTGGTGTTCAAGAAACTGACCAATCAGAGGCCGCTGGTGTATTACACACCGTATGATAATGATAATTAATATGCACTTAACATACAAACTTGTGAAAATCACATGTACAGGTGCTTCGTCTTGATTTCTTAAAATTCGTTTGTCAGTCCTTAACTATTCTAAAACATAAATTATTTCCTATGATGTTGATCACAGTTTAAAACGATGGAGGAAAAAGATGAAATAGCTGTCTGCTAGTAAACTCACCGGCAGGGCCGCGTTAAGGGTCAGTGGTGCCCTGGGCAAACCCAAGAGCAGCGCCCCCCTTTTTTCCTAGTGCTGTCCGGCGGTGGTTTGGCACTGAAGCCCCTGGTCATATGCCCAGACTGCCCGTTTATAAAGCGGGCCTGCTCACCGGTCTCCCAGAACGACGCATTTATGCACACCGGTTCGTGTTCCCGGAACGTGCTCAATGACACACCAATGGTGTTCTAATATTTGTTTTTACAGTAGGCTAGTTAATTTAACAAACTAGAATACACGTTGCTCAAATTCGAGCAATTGCAAAGTATTACAGAAGTTATTTCAAAACGAATAACAGTCATATTTACAATGAGTTTAAACCTGTATCCAATAGTCAATGGTTTAACCAACTTGTTAAGTTTAAACAGCTGACAAAATTCTTTAATTCCTTTTAAGTATGAATACTCATAAGGTAACATGGGAAATTCCAGGGCTACTGGAGCGGAGCCCCGAAGGGGTTTTGAGATAAGAATAGGCTTAACACTAATACCGAAACCCCGGTCTGACAGGCCCACGGGAATTTTCAAAAACGCATGTTGGCAACACTGTTTACTTGGTAGATTCCATTCCCCCAATACCTTCCCCCCTTTTCCTCCCCTACCTATTGATATATCATTTGTTCATTATGCATGGGTGCCGTGACCTTGACAGGTCGTCTGTTCATAACATGTCCATCTCAGAAGCCCAGCATTAGTGTATTTTAAAGCGGGGTCTCACAGACCGAGGGTTTCGGTTTGTGTGTTTCTAAGCGGGGTCCTTTATTTTTCAAATGGGGTCTCACAGACCGGGGGTTTCGGTTAACGTCAGCCTAGGTGGGTTTTCGGTATTAGTGTTAAACATCTAAGCTATCATAATGCCAAATTTCAGCCCAATCCAACCAGTGTACCTAGTTGAAATGTGATTGAACTTCAAACAAACTCACATTTATTAATATTAGTATGATAAAAATCAGTCATACTGGTTTATAAGCACTTGAAAACATTAACATACAAAATTAACAGGCTTTAAACTTTAAATATCACCATATCTAGTTTATAAAAAAGCCACTGATTTCAAATTTTAAAATTGAAGTGTTTTTTGAGGCAAAGAAATTTGGTCAAAATGTTTTTGCTTATAAAGTGGTTTGATGATGATGAAGTTTTAAAAAAAATTAAAATGTATGTATAATAGTACTGTATTGTGATACTAAGGGTAATATCTTAATGTGTTTGGTCCTACACTTAACATCTTGCTAAAAATGTGTTCAATATTATAACATTTTTTTTTATTAATAAGTATTAATAATATTTTTAAGCTATTTAATCTATGTAGTTTTGGGCAGAAATGCACTTTTTACCTAACAATATTCTAAACATTCACTCAGTAGAACTCAGAAGATGTACACTCAGGATGAGACCTAAGGGTTTTGGGAACCACTTTTAACAACACAAATATTTTGTTTAAAAATGTTTTGAATAATTCGGAGTATGATATTTTTTCTGTTTTAGTCGTCCTTCTTGGAGTACCCGAAACTATAACTGATGAAAAGAATGTAGAGGGAAAGCACATGGTGGTTGAAGCCACCTACCAATGGGGAAGTGACTTGATCGAAAAATGTGATTACAAAGTGAAAGCTGAAGCTATTAAAGTTACCAATCACAAAATGCTTAGTCTAGTATTGAAAAGAAGATTCTTTGTGAAAATTTACGTTGATCATAGGCTTTTGGATATTGTTGAATACACAAATGCAGTGAAATTCGGTGACAAAGTGATAAAAGATGGACTCTTCATCAACAAAGTGATTGCTTATGATTGCAAGAAACTTGAATTTGAATATCTCATGAAGATTGGAAAATGCTGTTATTCTAAAACATATGAAATGCAAAGAATTTTTAGAGAAAATGTTGACTTAAAGTATGAAAACTGGGGATGGAAGGCTTTTGATCAGGAAATGTGCGAGAACAGCAAGTCACGAAACTTTGAGGTAGAAGTTAAACAGAAGCAAGAAAAATATCCATTTGTGATTGAGTCTTAAGAACAAACAGTACGTGATTGTTAGTCTTATGCAAGGGGGTCCATAGGGAACTTTGTCAAGGGTTGGGGGAAAGGCCTTCTATTAATTAATATGAAACACATTAAACAATTTTTTGCTGTCTACAGACCAGCATTCCAATCAAAGTCATAAGTAACACATTATTTTAATGTAATGTTGCATTATTATTGCAAAGTATCTGTTTTTCATTAAAATGATTATGATTTTAAAACCGTATACTTTTTGAGTACTGACTTGCCCATTGCAAAAGAAAGTTTTTACTCCCCCCTATACATAAGTATATGGAGAAAGTATTGTTTTTTGTCCAAATTTTTGAGTTTTTGGTGGATATGTTATTCGTTTTGGGTCCCCCAGAACCCAAAAAAGTGGATTTAAAACTTATGTGTGTGTGTGGATGCTTACAGAGCTATAATTTTTTATACAAACCACACATTTGATTCGATTATGATGAAATTTGGTCTGTGGGTACTAATCTATGGTACTATTTTGTGATTTTTATCAATAAAATATCATAGTTACCCCACGCCTGAATGGTTTGCATTAAAATTTTGTATGTTATGCTCCTTTTTACTTTAAAAAATTGTACAATCCCCATTGCTGTAAAAGTTATGGTTCAAAAGTTACTGCAACTTATGTGAATTTCCCTTAAAAAAATCCACAAAATAAAATAAAAATAAGAAAACCGCTTAACCAACTGATTTAGATTAAAATTTAGGATGCTATGGTCCTTGTAACTATAAACAAAATGGTACAACTTCCTATACTAAAAATTAAGCTTCAAAAGGTATTCTCAACTTTGTGATTTTACCTATAAAATACCATAGAACTCCCACCACCTGTATATTAATTTCCCTATAATTTTGTATGTTTTCTCCCATTATTATCCCATAATAATAACATGTTAGCAGTAATTTTAAATGTTTCTCCCTTTTATGTGTATTTGATACAATCATGTACGCTAAATATTAATCTTGACCGAGAAAAAATCTGAATCATCAATCTTCAATTCAGTCTCTCAGTCAAGGAGAAGGCACCTTACACCACTTTGCTATTGATCAGACCTGTCTGCTACACAAACAACCACAGGGACACGGAACACCTGATAGCCTGATCTATGACCTCCTGATGTTATGCCTCCCCCAAAGATCCTATTCTGACTAAACCACTGGCTATGGTAGTCTTATCAACCAGGTCCGCCGCACGGCGCACATTGGAGCGAGGCGAGGTGCAGGAGAGGTAAGTATGATTCTGTAAGGCCGGTATCCACAGTGCGAGGCAGCTCACTGTGAATGCCTCGTTGCGAATACTCGGCTTTGCCTCGGACTGTGATACCGGGGTTTTCTCGCTGTCGCAAAATGTGAGGCGAGCTATGTAGTTGTCGGTCTCAGAGCAGTGCTCAAAGAAAAGGCCGGTATCCACAGTGCGAGGCTGCTCGCTGCGAATGCCTCGTGCCATCTGCCTCAGGGTGAGCTCTTTAGCTGGCAGCTAGTTTGTAACCACGAATGCTCACTGCGAGCACACGAACCACCCGCTTTGCTTTCCATAACACTTCACTAAATCTCTGATCATGTCATGACTATCCATGATGACGCACAGCTCGGAGCGAGGCACCTTTCTTTGAGCACTGCTCTGAGACCGACAAGTCCACGGCTCGCCTCACATTGTGCGACGCGAGCGCCTCACAGGTGCTCACAGCGAGCGACCCCGGTATCCACAGTCCGAGGCAAAGCCGAGCATTCACAACGAGGCATTTGCAGCGAGCTACCTCGCACTGTGGATAGTCAATGCCTGCACCTCGCCTCGCTTCAATGTGCGGCGGGCCTATATTCCAATGGGGTAGCGGATTTTTATCCCCCTGGAATTTTACCCCCTGGGCAAACGTGACGTCACAAACCAGGGGGTAAAATTCCGGCCGCGAACTTGTGAGTTTTGCGACATCAGCTCGATGGATTAAACGCGGAATTAAACATATATTTTCACGGTTGTGAATTTAATCAGAACACATCAAATTATAAAAACCTAGAGTGTACGCCCCGGATTTTTACCCCCCGGAATTTTACCCCCCGGAATTTTACCCCCGGAATTTTACCCCCCGTATTTTTACCCCCAGAATTTTACCCCCGGAATTTTGCCCCCTGGCTAGATATAAAAATTAGTGAGAATGATTAATTATCTTCATTCTGTTTTAATTTAATAGTAAACATTTTATTATTAAGTAGCCTATCTTAATATATTTGTGACATTAACTAATCGAACATGTTTTTAATTTTGAGATTCAAGTATTAGGATTCGATCTTTGAAGCCAACTTTTGGTTAATATGACGTATATACAATCAACTGAATGATGATTGTTTCGAATATTTCTTTACATTACAAACTATAAATAGCACATGGTTTGTGCCTGAAGAAACAAGAAGGTTGTTGTACAACTGAAACTAAATACATTGTTTTTCATACTTATTAACATGGCCTATTACTTATTTACATACTTATTAACCAACAGTTTGCCCCAAAGGCAAATCCCGAACATCAAAATTAAACAGCGAATTCGTTTGACTTAGTTGAGATTAAAAAATAAATAAATAAAGATAGGCCACTAAATAATGAAATGTTTGAAATTAATTAAAAACAGAAATAAGAAAACCAATCATTCAATTTCTAAAATCGGCCAGGGGGTAAAATTCCGGGGGGTAAAAATCCGGGGGTAAAATTCCGGGGGTAAAATTCCGGGGGTAAAAATCCGGGGGGTAAAAATCCGGCCCGTACATTTCAGTTGTCTAAACACTAGTTATATGGACAGGGGGTAAAATTCCGGTTTTTATCGCTAATTGAATTAATCACGCTCTGACTATTTTCATTAGACTTTGAAATCCGCGGGGGTAAAATTCCGGCCGCGAACAAACTTTTGGCCACTCAGGTTACTACGTCATAGTGACGTCAGCTTTGCCCAGGGGGTAAAATTCCAGGGGGATAAAATTCCGGCGACCCATTCCAATTACTTCAATAACAAATATTACAGATTCTATTTGTCTTTGAACGATAGAAACATTTTCCAATAGTGGGGTTACCACTTTGGATTACATAAAATGCTAGTAATAGACTATCTAAAGTTCACAATTAAAAACACAATTTATATACATTCATGTATACTTTTGTATATCTGTGAATAAACTATATTTGAACTTAATTGAATTTAGATTTAAGATGATAGATAATTCTGTCGTGCCTGCCGTGTTAACCTGTGTCGGTTGTCCTGTGTATCATTCATTGTGGCCGGCCTATCGTATTTTAAATGTATTTAAATTGTGTTTTTAATTGTGAACTTTATGTGTTGATGAAGACTTCTTTCGGATTTATGACTCAACTCCAAATTCGATTTTTTACAAGGATTTGATATTTGGTCTTTGAACCGGAACTAGTCATCCCTAGACTATTTAAGACTGAATACAGACTAAGGTACGTAACCTTTTAATCTATGTAAATATTATATATTCAACAATCAGTCCTTGGTGGCAAAGATGTTAAACTATTTAACATTTTAATTTGGTGAGTCGGTGGCTCAGTTGGTAGCGTCAATGGGCCGAAGGCAGCGATGTCTTGAGTTCGGATCCTGGTCACTCACTGCCGCAAATATTTTATCAGTACAGTTCACCTTTGTATTGTACCGTCTCACCCCTTGCTTTGCTGTATATGTTCCACGCACAGATCTGTATGGTAGTCTATGTGGACGGGTAAATGCAAGGTTAAAAAGAGGCCGCCAACCTCTTAAAAAAAAAAATAATAAAGCTAATAAAATATACTCTATACTCTTAAATAATACTTTCATACTCTGAAACATCTTGTAAAGATGTGTAGGACATGTTTGGTTTTTCTTTTTAAATGAGATAACGAAATAGTATATTTCGTACCTAGGGCCGAAAATGAGGTTTTGCCGGCTCGAGATAGTTTTTAAGTTCGAGACGAAGTCGAGAACTTAAAACAATCGAGAGCTGCAAAACCATTTCGGTCCGTGTTACTAACGCTATTTTTCACCACACTATACCCTATTACCACTATTCACCACAATAAGAATGTACACTAACAGTCAACACAACTACAACTTTAAGGTTATGTGAAGAAACCATTGAGGTATCACCAAAAATAATAATAAATAATACAAATAGGTGCTAGGCAACGGTGATATTGATTGTGTAATATGCAGTACCTGGGGACCGAGCTTTGCTCGGGGAAAATCATTAGTTTACTATGAAAGTAGTCTTAGTATTGCAGATACATAAATCCATTCCCAAAATCCACACTGCTCGTCTTTACTACTTCCTTCAGCACTCCCTACGTCGTGGAAATGTTTATCTCCCTTCCCATTGCATGTTAGGATTGCAGATACATTAATGTAATTGCCAAAGACAGTTCCCACACTCTGCCCCGCTAGCCATACTACTTCCTTCGCCACTTCCTACGCAGCGGACCTGTTTTCCTCCCTTCCCATAGCATTTTAGGATTCCAGATACCTTAAGCTAATCGTCATAAACAGTTCCCACACTCCGGACAGCTCGCCTTGACTACTTCCTTCACCACTTGAAACGTCGCGGACCCGTTTTCCTCCCTTCCCATAGCATTTTAGGATTGCAAATACCATAATCTACTCGTCAAAAACAGTTCCCACACTCGAGACAGCTCGCCTTGACTATTTACTCCACCACTTCCTACGTCGCGGACCTGTTTCCCTCCCTTCCCATAGCATTTTAGTATTGCCAATACCCTTATCTAATCGTCATAAACAGTTCCCACACTCCGGACAGCTCGCCTTGACTACTTCCTTCACCACTTCCTACGTCACGGACCTGTTTTCTTTCCTCCCCATAGCATTTTAGGATTGCAGGTACCTTAATCTAATCGTCATAAACAGTTCCTACACTCCGGACTACTCGCCTGCTTGACTACTTCCTTCACCCCTTCCTACGTTGCGGACCCGTTTTCCTCCCTTCCCATAGCATTTTAGGATTGCAAATACCATAATCTACTCGTCATAAACAGTTCCCACACTCCAAACAGCTCGCCTTGACTACTTCCGTCACCACTTCCTACGTCGCGGACCTGTTTCCCTCCCTTCCAATAGCATTTTATGATTGCAAATACCTTAATCTAATCATCATAAACAGTTCCCACACTCCAGACTGCTCGCCTTTACTACTTCCTTCACCACTTCCTACGTCGCAAACCTGTTTCCCTCCCTTCCCATTGCATTTAAAGATTTCAGATACCCTAATCTTATTGTCATAAACAGTTCCCACACTCCGGACTGCTCGCCTTTACTACTTCCTTCTTCACTTCCTACGTCGCAGACCTGTTTCCTTCCCTTCCTATAGCATTTTAGGATTGCAGATAACCTTAATCTAATAGTCATAAACAGATCCCACACTTCGTACTGCTTGCCTTTACTAGGCCTACAATGTATTGAGCAATCTTCAGTATAATCTTTGCTCAAAAGTAAGAAGTGATATGCTTTCCCTTTTGTACTGTATTTGTAATTTGCTAGTATACTGTGGGTAGTTGTCTTATTATGAACACATGCTACAACTTCAAATTTTTGTTTTCTTTTTCCTTGTTATTTAATTCAACCAACATGGTTACTTAGCAACCTATAAGACTAATAATGTTAAAAAAATGTGACTTTCAGTTTTGTTTTTCTACGTAATTAGATTTTTATTGGCAGTTCTAACTGCATGAAACTCGTTTTTAGGCCAAAAATATACTATTTACAAGATTTGAAGAAAATCGTCGGAGCCGTTTTCGAGATTGTTCTGCAAGCAAGCAAGCATACATACAAGCAAACATTGCTCGTATTAGAGTACCAGTACCTGGGGACGGAGCTTTGCTCGGGGAAAATTGTTAGTTTACTCTGAAAAGTATTGCAGATACATTAATCCACTCCCAATCTCCACACTGCTCACCTTCACTACTTACTTCACCACTCCCTACGTCGTGGACCTGTTTGCCCTCCTTCCCTATACCATTTTAGAATTGCAGATACATAAATGCCACAGACAGTTCCTACACTCTGCACTGCTAGCATTACTACTTCCTACACCATTTCCTACGTCATGGACCTGTTTTCCTCCCTTCTCGTAGCATTTTTGGATTGTAGATACCTTAATCTAATCGTCATAAACATTTCCCACACTCCGGACTGCTCACCTTTACTACTTCCTTCACCACTTCCTATGTCGCAGACCTCTTTCCATCCCTTCCCATAGGATTTTAAGGATTGTAGATACCTTAATCTAATCGTCATAAACAGTTTCCACACTCCAGACTGCTTGCCTTTACTACTTCCTTCACCACTTCCTACGTCGCGGACCTGATTCCCACCCTTCCCATAGCATTTTAGGATTGTAGATAACTTGATCTAATCGTTATTAACAGTTCCCACACTCCGGACTGCTCACCTTTACTACTTCCTTCACCACTTCCTACATCGTGAACCTGTTTCCCTCCCTTCCCATAGCATTTTAGGATTGCAGATTCCTTAATCTAATCGTCATAAACAGTTTCCACACTCCAGACTGCTCGCCTTTACTACTTCCTTTACCACTTCCTACGTCGCGGACCTGTTTCCCTCCATTCCCATAGCATTTTAGGATTGTAGATTCCTTAATCTAATCGTCATAAACAGTTTTCACACTCCAGATTACTCACCTTTACTACTTCCTTCACCACGTCCTACGTCGCGGACCTCTTTCCATCCCTTCCCGTAGGATTTTAGGATTGCAGATTCCTTAATCTAATCGTCATAAACAGTTTCCACACTCCAGAATGCTCGCCTTTACTACTTCCTTCACCACTTCCTACGTCACGGACCTGATTTCCTCCCTTCCCATAGCATTTTAGGATTGTAGATAACTTGATCTAATCGTTATTAACAGTTCCCACACTCCGGACTGCTCACCTTTACTACTTCCTTCACCACTTACTACGTCGTGAACCTGTTTCCCTCCCTTCCCATAGCATTTTAGGATTGTAGATAACTTGATCTAATCGTTATTAACAGTTCCCACACTCCGGACTGCTCACCTTTACTACTTCCGTCACCACTTCCTACGTCGTGAACCTGTTTCCCTCCCTTCCCATAGCATTTTAGGATTGCAGATTCCTTAATCTAATCGTCATAAACAGTTTCCACACTCCAGACTGCTCGCCTTTACTACTTCCTTCACCACTTCCTACGTCGCGGACCTGATTCCCTCCCTTCCCATAGCATTTTAGGATTGTAGATAATTTGATCTAATTATTATTAACAATTCCCACACTCCGGACTGCTCACCCTTACTACTTCCCTCACCACTCCCTATGTCGTAGACCTGTTTGCCCTCCTTCCTTATACTATTTTAGAATTGCAGATACATAAATGCCACAGACGGTTCCCACACTCTGCACTGCTATCCTTACAACTTCCTTCCCCATTTCCTACGTCATGGACCTGTTTTCCTCCATTCCCATTACGTTTTAGGATTGCAGATTTTGCAGATACCTTAATTAAATCGTCATAAACAGTTCCCACACTCCAGACTGCTCGCCTTTACTACTTCCTTCACCACTTCCTATGTCGTGGACTTGTTTCCTTCCCTTCCTATAGCATTTAAGGATTGCAGATACCGTAATCTAATCGTCATAAACAGATCCCACACTCCACACTGCTACCCTTGAATATAGAATCGAGTAATCTTCAGTATAATCTTTGCTCAATAGTAACAACTGATGTTTTTCCTTTTGTACTGTATTTTGATTTGCTAGTATACTGTGGATAGATAGCTTACAAGTCTTTTGTTTACATTTTCCTTGTTATTTAATTCAGCCAACATGGTTACCTAGCAACCCATAAGACTAATGTTAAAAAAAATGTGATTTTCAGTTTCATTTTTCTACGTAATTAGATTTTTGTTGGCAGTTCTAATTGCAGTAAACTCGTTTTAGGCCAATAATAAACTATATACAACATTTGAAGAAAATCGTCGGAGCAGTTTTCGAGATCTTGGTGCAAGCATACATACAAGCAAACTTTGCTCGTATTAGAGTATAGGATAGGATAGGATTTATGTTTTAAGAAAGTAAGCGAACAGATGCTTTTTGCGGCCCCGGGATGTAAAAACCTGCTCGGTCCCCAAATTAGATGACAGCTGGCATGACCAGCAAAACGTATGTAAAGTGTGATGAAAAATAGGATTTTCTATTTTATTAGAATATATATAATCTTTTGAAAATCCTGTGTGTATTGTCGTTCTCTTTTTATTGGGAAACACAAATCAAAACTTATTGTTGGGTTACCAAGACGGGAAGAGGCTACTCGTCTCCATAGTCCATACTAGAATAATTATAATCATAAACCGGAAGCTAGTTATCATGTAACCACTAACCAGTCAACTACAAGTATAAGATTAACATTTCCGCTTTTTATTAGCTACAGCTGTCATCTACAGCGATGCTCCACATAGAGCATCAGCATATTCTCGCTACAGGAGCGCCTGGTAGTTCCAGTTTCCCCCGCTAGGTAGCTGAAGCTGGCGCTTGTCGGCTGTCGCTAGTGTCTCGTCCTCTTGTTTCCCTTCATTTCATTCTTCATTGCGATTGCGACTCGCGGGACGCGGTGCATCTCACGAACATAAATGTCAAGTTTCTCGCGAGTTTCTGCGTAGTCTCGACTGTGCCAGTACACTCCAATCCATAATTCGTTAAGTGCGGTTCCGAAAAAATAAATATAAAACATTACGTGACAATTATCTATGTCAACAGTTTTTAATCAATTTCTGAGAGTTCTTATCATGTAGATAGCGTTATCTCTAGTGGTGCAGTGTGGCTAGTGTCAGTGTGTGTGCGAGTGTTGCGGAGATATGCCGCTGTTCACGCGAAAGTTCCTCAAGGACCCGAACGGAGTTCACGATTCGCCTGCCAAACCCACACCTACTCCCACTGTGAACAATAATGGAGTGAAGAGTGAACGAGAAGTGGCGATGGCGGAGCCGCAGAAACAGAAACTGGTGTTCCATTGTCAACAAGCCCAGGGGAGCCCCACAGGACTGATATCGGGGTTCTCCAACGTACGAGAGTTGTACCAGAAGATCGCAGAGTGCTATGACTTCCCTGCGGAAGAGGTGAGTTCATATTTTGAATCAGTATGTGTCACACACTTTGGTTAGGAATATCCCATACAAGTTAGGACTTCTAAAATTTCTTGGTTGCAGATTATCCCCGTGTTTCTGAAAACTTTTGTGTATAGGCCTAATACTCGTCATCGTCGTCATCTATCTATCTATATATTAATAGGCAAGCATGTTTCTTTAAAACCTTTTTTCTCAGCTCGTGTGAATCGTAGGGAAAATCTACGCATACCGTTAGAAAGCTATTTTCCTGTAGGTGTGCAGAATCCCTTTATAAATTTAAATAGGCTCAAAGATAAGCACGAAAAATGAGTTTAAAAATTTGAAAAAATTAACATGGATCTTATGCGTTGCCATGGTGACGAAATAACAACGAAATATAAACAGATAATAAAAACAAATGGAAGAAACTCCAATCACATGTTTTATTTACAGTGTGGGGTGAAAATAGATAAGTGAGTACATTACATATCGACATGGTCGAGTTTCGACCACTGGACGACCTCTCGTTTTTATTAAACTATGATTGCTTACTCTACTTTCTAAGGCAGCATCGCAGAAAGTTCGAATTGCGAGTTGCAAACGAGTGTAGTGAATCTTTGTCAATGGATAGGAGAAACCCCTCTCATATACATACAGGCTGGACCAAAGTTCTAGGCGTCTGGCGGACGCATGCGCATTAATTTGCTGTGTTAATTCCCCATCTGTTAAAACTTGGGCTAACATATGATTAAATGCAAATTCGTTACTACGCATGCGTCAGCGAGACGCCTAGAACTATGGTCCGGCCTGTACTGGCATTGACTATATAACCACAACATATGGCTACATACAATCGAGCCACAACATACTGGCATTGACTATATTTGTGGTTATATAGTCAATGATACTGGGCTATCTGCGGACTACTACATAATGGGTAATTATTTGTTTATTTCCCCCGATGATCCCCGTATTGATGAAAGCCTCCAAGAGTTTGTCTGTATTGTTTTTTATCGTCATGACAATTATTTTTAAACTGTATCGCGCATCATACAATGCGTATTTACTGTATAAGCTGAATAGTGAATATGAATGCAATATAAGTGCAATGCTTAAGTAGTAATCTTAAAGTAAATCTGTAGACTCTATTGGAAGTAAATTTACCTCACATTTTTAGATGAAAGTACTGTACTACTGTACAGTATTAATATAACTATAATATTATACAATAGCATCTAGTAGGATGATCCGTATTAATTGCTATCAATGAATGATCTGTCATACACACCAACTTTTAGGGAAACTTTGTAAAACACAGCATTTAATGTTATTAACTATAGTCTATCGAAGATTATCAGAGGAAATTTAATTTAATAGCATACATGTTTTATTTAATAGTATCATAGATCAAGTAATTATATTAGGCCTACTTCCATATATGACAAGATGACTTGGACTTCATCTATGATAGTATGATGGCTACAACTGGTCCATAAAGATAGCAGCATTCAAAAGTCAATGGTTTCTCCACAAGATTGACACAGACATGACTGTAAAGAGTGCATCGTATACTGTACTGTGCTTTTACGAACCGCTTGATATAAACTGATAAGAGATCCTTGATAAGACTTGTTTATTCGCAGATTCGTTTACTGGACATTAACAAGAATCCAGTGTTATAATACCAACACCAACACGATGAAAGACTTGCTGACTCTTATCAGCTGATCTCATAAGATTCCACACCCTTTGTTGTTTAGTGCTTGCTGTAAACGTCAGATGTCAAGGTCCACTTCCTACCAAATCCTATATCCTAGGGATAGTAGGGTCCTATATCCTACTATTCTACAGCCCTTTTGTAACCAGAGAACACAGAATAGAAACCTAGTACAGAGACTAATACCATTAGTTATAATCAATGTTTATTGTTTATTGCTAATGCTGCGTTCTTAAAGATTTATTGTCAAACCAATGGTATTCACTCTTCATATTGTTAATTTACTCCTGGCAGTTCTGTTATAACATTACAGAGCGCGTTACAATTTCGCGTTATATTGTACCATTGTATATTTTTAAGTAGCCTTGACACTTTTAAGTAATTGCACGTTTCCATTCCATTACGACATACCATATCTGTATGTTCGTGTATATATTCGTCAAATATAGCACAATTATGGCTTTATCTGCTTGCTGCTGATGATGAATCGTAATGGAGTTTAGACTTAATCGAGCTTTATCTATTTGCAGGCTGAGTAAGTGATTTGGGGTGCAAAAATGTAAATTAGACCAACCTTAACTATACCACAGATTAAACACAATTGGTACCTACTCTCTTAATGTTTATCCATAATTTTTTCAAACCCCCACTATCACTGATCGTTGGTGTTGGTCGTGTTACACAACTCATATAATAATTGTAATGAAAAACATGCTACATGCTCATCTTTTTCAATCACAGCTATGTATAAAACTTGGGCTCTAAAATTATAATTATTACCAACCTACTGTATACTACCTACCTACTTTTGTATATGCCTACCGCACCTCTGTCCATTCACAAATATTATACAATACCGAGATTCTCTAGGTTGCTATTTCATAACAACTATCCAAGTAAGAATTGAGATCCTAGCAAATTGGATCGCTTTCCAGCGATTCTCGAGTCTCATTTCTCGGTCCTGCCGTGACGACTGGACAGTGTCGTGACCGTAGCTAAGGCTAAGGACATTTCACTTTCACATCCACTGCCTCCTTGAGTATCTGCGGCACTTTCCCGTCACGGTGACGTCATACAGGAGGCAGAGTGGATTGTTGCAGTGGCAATGGCAAACACAGCATCCTATGCTATCAATTTAGGAAATCCCACCCCCCCCCCCTCTAAACCTGGAAATTTTCAAGTTCTAAGAACTGTAAATAAAAATAATGAACTGTTGTTACTGTACAACTGATGTCAACTATCGAGTTTGTTTATAGATATGAGCCCACTAAAACCGTTTGGACTTTGGACAGGAGGATAACGTTTATTTTATGTTGCCACTGCTTTTCGTGGTTTAGAAACCGGTGAGGGCCGTTAATAAAGTATTTACGAGATTGAAAAACTGCTCCCGAGATTTGGTAAAAGCTAGTATACAGAGAATGCGACGACAGTGATGCTGGGGTGATATCTCTCGATACTTGCTTTACAACCTGAACGACCAGTGGCCAGTGACCGGCGAGAGAAAGTGAACGTATCTGGAGAGATTCAGGTTCGGGAAGTCGAGGAAATGAGTTATTATCCCGAGAAAGAAACCTCATATGACCTTGCCTGGCGGAATCTAGATTGATAAATAGTACTGTAATTTTGAGCAACTTGTAGTGCCAACCTGGGTTGAGTTAGGCATAATTCTCAATACGACTACAAAAAATAATCAACTGATATCTAGAAATGATTCAATACTTTGGACCACTGATGTTAGTTGCCTTGAAATCGTGTGAAGAACCGAGTAATAATTAACTTAACAATCAGTTAATTGGTTACATGACAAAGAGCTCAAATCAATAACGAAGCCTATTAACCAATTAAGCCTATTATTCAAGCGGATGAAAGATTAGTTCTGGTTGATCAGTTTGCGTTACTATTCTGAGTATTCTATCATTAACACTTTACTAAAATATGGTTTGTTTCATCACTAGGGCCTAAAATGATTTTACGAAACGAGCTCAAGCTTAATAGGAAAATGAGCCAGTGTTGAACAGACACTTTTGGCCAAAGTGATCGATGTAAAACTTGAACCATTTATAAATTTGAATGCTCCTTTCTTTAAAGAAAATTAATTCGCATAACGTGTATTTCTTTAGTTTCAACGTGTGTGTTTTCACACCATGGATGAACTTGTATCTACTTGAAGGCCATACCAAACTTGTATTTAGAGTATTTCTCTGTAGTTTCATTTTACACTTCATAAACGTAATTTTTGCATCGACCTAGCATATTTTCAGAACAGGTAGTATAATAGCGGCATAATCTGCAACAATGGAACTACCGGAAGTTCCACAATAAACCGATCTACCACAGCCTCCATGTGTGTTCACGCGCCGTGTCCGTCCGCCACTGCCATTTGAATAATCGCCGTTCGTTGAATATTCATAACAGAACATAATCAGCTGTTAAATAACTGTAACACCGGAAGACAGCTTGTCTATTGTTACCCTGTTGAACTGTTTCCTTTCTGTTGTCATTTTGGTACAGATTAATCTTGTTTGTTCGTGGATGTTTGATCGGCAAGTAGTACTGCATAATATTTGTTTTTACGCATGCAATTAATTTAAATGAGTGTAAGTGGAACTGCTAACTAAATTAACTCTCTCCAAGTTTCTCGTTCCGATTCGTTTTGCAGCCGTATTAAGTGATTGTTTACTAATCAATCTGCGTCAATCTTGATCTTGCGTGTTTAATTTGTTTTACTCTGATTTGTCAAAGTTGGTTTGTAATTGAGTCAGGTTTGTAGAATTTCTACCACTAAATATTTATAAACTTAATAACGGCTACTCCTAATTTAAATACATTTCATGTGAGTGGAGGGTGTTATCCAATACTAGACATTCTCCTCACATGAGAGATTTATTTTTAGAAAGGTGGAAAAATACCATGGATTGCTCCGAACACCGAATCACGGGATTGTCACAGAGATAAGCCAATGATGATTGGCTGGACCGCAGACTATGGACCATGGTCTATTGTCTGTGGCTGAACTTAATTAAAGCCGAGTCCCCAGAAATGAAGGAGTGACCAACACACCACGGCCAGCTCCTACATCACGGCACTGTCTTGGGAATCATAATTTGTCTGGACAGTTTTCTTTTTCGAGATTCATTGAGCTATTGTGTGGCATTGTGCTCTGCTCTTTACATGTCTTCTCCATGTCGGTAGCATGGCCCAGGACTCGGGTACATGGGAAAGTGCTTTAACTCGAGGCTTGATATGACCAACATTTGCCTTTTCAACTATTTATCACAAGGGAGTGGGCAGCTGCTAAAACTTGGGCCCCTTTGGGGAAAGCTGGAAATATTTTTAATCTGCTTTGGTGGCCCTATGAGTTGAAATGAGTTTTCGACGGATTCTGAAGTGAGCATGTGAGGCAAAAAGGCCGAATGTTGCTCATTTTTTAGTTTTTTGTTTATATTGTAAAATGTTGTAGTTGGCTTGTTTATAGATATAGAATGATCAAACTTGGCAGATTTATTTATTTTATACAGCAAACCTAGGAACTCGTTAAACATAAATGTTAATTTAATAGATTAATTTAAAATCAATTCAGGCAAATGGAAATTTGCTTAGTCGGCAGGTTTGCTACAGCGGAGGTATTTTAGTCATAGGCTTGTTGTAGATAACATAATGCAATTTGAAAGAAATCGATAAATGACATAAGAACTGCGGTTACATCTGCGGTCTATGATCGGAGCTGTCGTTTGTAGTTACAGTAATAAGTTAATCCCGTTTGTTCATTGCTTAGATAGAGACTAATAAATAAAATGCACCATAAACCTAAATCTAACTGCAATTCTGCATCGCAGTTAGATGATATAGGTTTATATATAGTTGGAGTGTTCTTAATGTTGGATACTTATAATTTTATTAGACGTTACTCATTCAAGATATGTAGTGAGTACCTTTCTTATCAACCTAGCTCTCTGATAATAACTTTATCTCTGTTTTCGTCGAGGCCGTTTCTTTCGAGTTTTATTGTTCTCTAAACGTGATAGATAACCAAGAGTATAATGTTTTTAGAGCAAGTCCAACACTGGATTTTCCACGTTGGATGATGTTTGTACTTCACATTTCACAATTGAGTACAATTGACACGTTAAACGACTTCGTTTAGGACATTTACCGTTAAATCCTCGTTAATCAACGTAGTTATAAATTGTATAAGCGATCATTGGTTAGAAGATTAATGCTTAAAATTAGATAAATATGTAAAATGCTAGTATGTAGATGTAGAACTGGTAGGTCAAGAATAGCTTGATTTTTGTACTGTGCTTCATAAATGTACGTGAAAAATCGTCGTCATTCTGCAGTAAGAAGGGCTGTATCAAATACAGGTGTCGCTGGACTAAGTAGCTATTTTATCCCTACAGTGAAAAAGAACCCGGGTGAGTCGAAGACATTTTCACCATTAAAAGCTTATTTTTACGAGTAAAAATGAGTTTCTGTTAAAATATATCTTCTAATCGTAGTTCTAATTTATTTGTGTTTATCATCATGTTAGATCATGTAACATTAATTATAGTCATTGGTGATTTCTTTTTCAAATAAACGAGGTGTTAGCCCGTCCTACGTACGGGAATTCAGTAGTCAGTTAAAACCGTGTACAATTCAGATCAGCTAGTTTACACATATAAAGACAAAGTTTCTTGCAGTTTTAATGTGAAAAATCATCTTGTAAACAAATGTTGTGTGACCAAATATGTTTTTATTCCATCATAATATATACCTGACATATATACCTGATACGGCCTATACGATATGCATTTAAATCCGATAATTTTACAATAAATCAGCAATTCTGCAATTTTTATGATGTGAAAAGCGTTGAAGTGAGGCAGCCGATTCGCACAGACGCACACTGATTATAAGTAGCATACAGTCACAGAATAGTAGTATGTTTTCTGTGCTACGGTAGAGAGAGAAATAGTAAATTGATAAGAGTATAGACCTAGTCAACGATACTACCTTCCATACCATACCTGCCTCTTCATTAATTATTATCACCACAATACAACTACTATACACAATTTCCAAGTAGGTCTAAATAGAAACGACCTAAAATAAAACGATAATATCCAATAAAATTCACAGAACACATAATTTAACTTTGGTGTCCTAACATCAAAACTAATCGTCACACCTATCCTCAATTTCACTGCATTAATTGCTAAATAAATAAGTGTAAACAAAGAAAAGTAAAAACAATAACAGTTTGTTTTGAAACAGCTGTTTCGTTCAAATAACATTCATTTGAAAAAAAAGAACTGGTCACGTATGTAGCAGGAATATAAAATGTAAACACGCTAGTAAAGCTAATGACGTAATTGTCAATGTTTATTATCCATACCGTTATCAGTTCTATCCTTGATAATTACCCACCCTCATTGAATAAATGTACATCGTAATTTCCCATATTAGTTAATTTAAACTACAATATATTCATAGTTAAAATAAAATTGATATTTTCACGTTTGGGGGCGCTGATATAGGCACCCCAAACGTAACCACAATTGAACACGATTTCATAAAAGGGTGGTTTGTCTAATTGCAGTATCCTAGGTCAATGTTGACGTTGTGTTCAATCTATGTCATCTATCTGTTTATCTTTGTATAAAACCCGGCTGAGGTTGTGGTGGTAATTTAAAATCGTGATTCCTGATTATTCTTGATCTTCCTTTTGTGACATCAATATTTCCGGGCCTAATCCAAACAAAGTTAAAGCAGACAAACATAATTGTAAACAAAAAGCTACCATGAAGAATTAAAACATATAAACATGGTTATTTTTCTAATCTTTCCTTGAAAAGTGGAGCAGTAAAATAATTTGCATTTATCCTTTTTTTATTAAGACTCGTGTAAGCCTCGATTTGTCTGTAGTTTAATTAATTTTGGTCTAAACTATTTTAAACTGTGTTCTAATTATTCCTACTAATCTTACTTATTTCCTATAATCAATGACAAAATAAGAGTAAATAAAATAACCTCATAGTTCCATAGTTTATATTTAACCAGCTGTTAGTTAAAACAAATTATATTGCTCTAAAACAAATCGAAGATTACAAAGATTGCTTTAAAAAATAATTTGAACATCCTAGTATTTTACTATGTATATTTAATTAATCTGTCATCCTCTTACAGAAGAATTGAACGTATCAATGATTAGCATTACACATAGTATAAATAAGTCAACCCTAAGTATGTCTTTACATTTTTATCCAAATGCTGAATTTGTGACACAAAAGCTGAATGTTTACAGCTGTTATGTTAAACAAATTTTATGCCAAAAGCTAGTTTAAAATCTTAGCGTCGGCTGCTAGACTTTAAAAAAATTAAAACTCAATTTCTAAAAAACTGGGACCCTAAACTAAAATTATGGCTTCGACATTCCCTAGTTCTCAAAATTATCTTTCTTTCAACACAAAAATCATGAAAATCCGTCGAGTGGTTGATTCAGAATCGTGAAATAAAAAAACACAGTTTCGTTTTAATATTATAGATAGATAACAAATTATTGAAATAAGAAATATTTTAAGTTGATCCAGACCTATCTAGTGCTTAGGTGGTATTATTTGGACTGATATACATTAGTAGGACTGTACAGTATTAAACATGTGATTTATACAGGGTGTTCAAAAATGTTGGAGAGATAATTTACGTAGTGATTCCTTGGGTCAAAATAAAGAGAAAATCAAGAATAACATTTTTCCCAAAATTTCTTCATTCTTTAATTGAGTAAATGTTAAAAGGACCACTTCTATCTACAGTATATTATTCGATAAATATATTTTATGATGCCTTTACGAACTTAGTGTCAAGGTTCTCTACCAACAAATGTTATATCGCTTCTTCGGCGCCTAAGTTGTACGCACGATTACGACTTTACGAGTAAATATTCATCCTTGGGGTCCAAGCTAGTTGCGTTGTATATTTAATTTCATTAGTGATATGTCTAAATAACTTAAACTCGAAACCAACGAAATATAGGGAAAGCTTTCGCAGAAACATTGTAGCCATCTTCCGCGATCACAGCAGATTCTGTGATCATCCTAAGATCGCAGAAATACCCCTCCCCCAGATTATAGCAACATTGCTCGTACAATTATGTAATTATGTAATTATGATTTTCAAAGTGAAAACAAAATCAAAGGACTGCACCAACTCCTCCAGGACTTGTTCCCACAGTGTCAATTCTTATGTCTCTTGTGTGTATTCCCTTGCTGTCAACTTCCAACCAAACCGGTGTCCTCCTGATTGCGAACAGTCCTGATTGCGAACAGTCCAGACTGCGAACATGTTTGGTTCTACGAGGTGGAGGGGGTCGTCCGTGGGGTGGGGAGGATTCCTGATTGCGAACACATTTTGAGTGGTCGGGGTTTTCAACCCTTTCATAGAAACCCTTAACAGAATGATTTAGCCTAAATCACAACTTAAGACTGGTAATATACATAATGGAGAGGATGAATGTTCTTGAAGACATATCTTTATGAGACGTAGTATAATTTTACGTAAAGCCGCTTGTATATTAACAGACAGATTCTTCCAGACTCACAAATTCGTTCTGATAATAGGTATTTAACGTGGCTGTTTATTTAAAATTAATTATAATGTGTTTGACTTGAACAAGCAACAACAATAACTAAACAATCTCAGAGTAAAAGAAATAAAACAATAATTTCATATGAACTGGGGTACCTGATGCTCGAAATCAAGCAACTGTCAAGTACCGGTATTATACAGAAGTTATTTTAAAACTACAGTAATAACAGTCATAATTTTCGATCAGTTTAAAGACCCAACTAAATGCTTATGATTGTAACTAATTGAAATACTCACGCTGTTTAATAGCGCTTTGTAATAATAAACACTTAGTTTATTTTAGCATTTTTTGGACCCGGCCTTATTTTTTAGTGTTTTCTACAAATGTTTTCCGACGTAAAGCTTTTTACCAGTAATTCATCTCCCCAAGTGATTGTGTACCTGGATCCCTTACTGTGAGACCAGGCCTCTCCTCTACTCTTCTCATACGTATAAGATTTCCTATCAATTGTCTCCTCCACCTGTTTTCAATATTTCTCCTTTAAACTTAAGAAATTGTCTGTTCTTCCAACAAAACTGATTGAGTTTAGATTTGTCTATAACCTATTTACTCCCAAAAAGCTGGTGAGTTTCTTTTTATATACAGTTGTTTTTGTTTTTAAATTTGTTTTCAATGTAATTCTTATGGGGAAAATGCGACCCTTGAGAGCGTTTCATGCCCTTAAGGGTAAGGGTTTTTAAATTCTAAACCCTTTATGCAAAACTACAAATTGAGACGAATTATTTGACACCTCAAACGTTAAAATCGGCCCAGAAATAACGGAGGAGTTTTGTTCACAAAGAACAGCCCTGACGTATTAATATAAGAGATACTGACTATAGTTTAACATAATTAGCCGAAATAAAATGCATTTGCCAATATCACATTCCAAACTCAATCATTACCTAAAAAAAAACATCGTCAACGAGCAATTTGAATATCAACTAAAACAAATACAGTACTTACATACATCTTACATCCTAAATAACATGTAGCCTATATGCATTACACATTACAACATCAATCATTCAATCACATTCCAACTCAATTATTACCAAAAAACATCAAAAACAAGCAATTAAAACTCACGTTCAACAACAGCGATTAAACCATCTTAACAGATTCCAAAATATTTGTTCGCAGTCTGGACGACTCATGTTCCGGTAGTCCACAGCATTTTTGAGGTGTTCGCAGTCTGGACGATTTTACCCTTGTTCGCAATCTGGACTGTTCGCAATCGGGACACAACCACCAAACCGGGAACTGCTTCTCTGATACATTAGTATGCTATTTTCATTGCACATGCACATAAATCGAACCCACGCATGTGAAGATACCTCGGCGTTTATACTGTTTTTCGTCTCTTTGACCACAAAGGTATCTCTATATATCTGGAATTTTCAATGTGTACAGTATGTTTCCAGGCAATTGCTGACACTAGGGTTTTACAGATTTCACAAAAATATTTCAAGGCCGAATAATTTCGGAGATAATATTATATATCTATAACGATAACATGTACCATTAACATTAAAATCTACTAAAAATTGTGAAATAATTGTATTGACAAAACTTACTTACCTCCAAACTAACTCAACCAGGACTTGGGCCCACAGTTACTTAAATTCGAATGCGTTCTCAATCTGTACGTTTCTTGATTATTTGTTCTTCCATTTCAGCCAGTATTCCCTCCTTTGTACACACACTCTGCTTTTTCATGCCAACGGTTAGCCCAAAACACAAACAATACAATTAGAAATAGTTTCCTGTCATCCCATAAATTTGACGAGTGCATCTTAATTTTAACGCAAAAACAGCATCATATTGCAAAACATTGTATTACCACTACCAACAATAGTATAAAACCAAAGCGTTTTGTTTTAAGCCTACAAATAATTATATTTTAAGTTAAAATTATTCTAAGTAAAAGTCATTGTTAAAATTACAGTTCAAAATTAACTCACACAAATACGGAAAAATTGTAAACGGATTCAGAACTCTCTGGTGCTTATTTTTAGAATTATTTTGAGTGATAGACTTTTACAGTATAGCAATGTTTGGTATAATTTGTATTTGATGTCATATAAAAAAGGTTATTTCCATAAATTGGTTAAATAACATTACATAGTTAATTCTAAAGTATTTAATAGTCCATCAACTTCACTCTATCCTATAGTTATGGTTTTTGTGCCCTTAAAAGACATCATTTTCACGTTTCAATGTTGAGGTTCTCGATATACAGACTGTCCCAAAAGTCCCGGACCGGTTTAATATTTTCTAAACGACAACAGATAAATCAATAAGATTTGGTACATCAACACCACACCTAAAAATCTACTTTTTTAAGGAAATATGAATTTCCTGTCACATCATGGGGACGTCCCGCAAGGAGTCAGAAGGAAATCTTAAATAGAAGCATAGGTTGACATGTACATCAAATTAAAGGTCTTTACTAGCAGAATATAATGGCGCAAATTTGAACTCAAACGGACAACCAAGTCAAGAATGACAGTGGTTTAAAGATTAATTTAATTTGCATTTGGGGGCACAGCCCTAGGAATCGGAAAAAATTGTTAACGTAAGCATAGGTTGATATGCACATCAAATTAAAGGCCTTCACTAGTAGATTACAATGCCGTAAATTCAAGCTCAAAAGAACGCCTGAGTAAAAAATGGCAGTTGTTCAAAGATTCAAAATGGCAGGTTCAAGAAATCTTTGAACGGCTGCCATTTTTTACTAAATAAAAAAGAACGGAATAATAAGGTCGTAATTGCTTTCCAAAGGGAACTTTCCATTTACCTAATGTTAAAAATACCTCAGCTGTTATTATTTGTTTGTATTACCATTACTGTATTCTGTTTGGTTTATTCCATCTTAACCAAGATCTTAACTTAACCAATCAATAGTTTTATTAATACTAATGTAGTAAAACGGGGTGGAGCCTGTGGGTAACAGCTAGTGTACATAAATTCAAAAATGGGGTTGATCAAGAGGGGTTTTCCACCAACACCCAAGACGATGAAAGGGGTGGGGTTTCAACTCCCGGCACGAAACTATAAGAATGAATGCGGTGAAAAAGTATTTGCTAGATAAATATATTACAACTGGTTGAAACCCGTCGAAATCGACGGTTACTGTCAAGGCTTACACTAATTCATCTACAGGTGTAGCTTGAAGTGAAGCTGGCTTTTATTCTTGGACTGTTAGGGACCTCCTCGTTTATATGGTTTTGCGCCTTCATTGGCAACAAATAATGCAATTGACATAGCAATGCGGCATTTCCAAAATGCAAAAAATACTGTAAATTAGCTGTTACGTAAATATAGACTTTTACATGCATTGTTAAACAACGTATCTTATGAAGGATGATGCGATCTAGTTTAAAAGGAACACCTCTGTCAACCTTTCTCTGAGGAACCTTTCTGTCATGACAGTAGCTGCTTAAATAGTATTTACTCTTTGTGCATTTTTTACAGACAAAATGTCGTGTTATTTTCAATCATGTAACAACCCAACGGGCCAATGTCCGTAATATAGGCCACTACAAATAATTTGTCAAGATAGGTACCATTTTAGGCATGGCTTCTGTGTTTGGACACGATAAGAGCACAATAAACTTCTTCTGTAGCTAAATAATCTGCTGGAGAAATATACGCCGAACTATAAATGTCACAATGCGAGTTCGAGCCTTTTGTAACTATATGGGTAAGTTACATAGTATTTTTTTGGCTGCTTGCTCAGTGCACTTTAAGAATATATTTTTTAGAGATAAATTAAATGGTTTATGTTGCTGGGTAGCGCTAGTAAACATGCACAACCCATTTCGTTATTCCAATAACATTCACAGGCTCTCTAAGTTCAAATTCTTATTTGTATACATATCTATATTATGTTTTCACTAAGCTGAATGAATACATTGAAGTGACCTATCTGAAAAGTCTGTAGTAAATTGCAGTTTTACAGCTTAATGACTTTCTAAATCATGCACATATTTTTAGATAAGCACAATCCATTTCGTTATTCTAATAACATTCAAAGGCTCTCTAAGAGTCCAAATTCTTATTTTTGTATACATCTATCTATATATATAATACGCTAAGCCGATTTTTGTAAACAGAACTCCTCCCTCATTTTTAGACCGATTTTGATGATTAAAATGTCAAAAAAATGGCCCTGATCTGAAGTTTTGCAAAGTGTTTTTCATTTGTTGAAATCTTTATTAGTTTGGGCAGGATCTCCCTTCAAAGTTGGGTTTTCTCCCATAAGATTAGCATGGGGGAATCTAAATATTAAATTGGAAACTTTGTCTCCACTAATTTGAGAGAACGGCTGGGCGTAGAAACTTGGTAGAGGTGTCCAAAGAAAGGCCATGGCCTGTAGATGAGCAATAAAAAGAAAAAATGAAGTAAATTCCCTTAGGGCTCTGCCCCAGAAGCCTTTAAAGATCCCTCCACAGATTTGTTTACATTTTGGCTATGTGTACTTTTTAATGAAACCGCTGTTAATTTTTGAATTGTATTTTAAACAACACACATTAATTGGGAGTTACTGAATTTTCCAAAAGAAGTATTTGCAATGTTATTTTCTGATTTTAAAATTGATTTTCTTCTGTATCATGTCATGTTTTGCAATATAACGTTCCATTACGAAATCGGTGGAAAATCCTTTTATTACAGTAACTCTTCAATTATTTCTCATTGGACTATCTTATATCTCGTGCACGGGTTGATGTCTGCCTTTTTCACCACTTTTGGCTATATTTTATCATTTATCATATTATTCTAGACAGAACATCATAGGTTCATGAGATTATTGTCACAAATGTTTTCAATCATTGGGAAAATTTTCGATTGTGTAATACAATACAAAATAATACAAGTGCAGAAGTGTCCTATTAGCTTTAACAGTAACCCCACAATCAATTTCTCAAAACAATGCTAGAGGGTTATTCATTTGCACAAAAATACGATATGAACTGACGCGACGTGGCGAAGGGAAAAACAAACTTACACTATAACGGATGGACCTGTTTTTAGAACGTGCCTTTTCAACAAACAGATATTTTTCTCAAATAAAATCATAGATTAATCTTTATTACACTGATGAAATCGCGGAAGTTTTAACTACAAAGGATCCACCAATACGATTTTAATACTATTTAAAGGTTGTTCCAAAAGAAGAGATACCAGTTAACATACTAATAATAACTCCGATGACGTACGGTATGGTAAATATTTAATTCATTGAATGATCAACCAAATTTTGATAACCGACGTAATTAATATCATCATTGTTTTATACTCATTACTCTTTAAACAATGCTAAATGCTCAAAATATGTATAATTTCACTCAATTTAGCGCAGTTAGATGAATTAGCGTAAGCCTTGAAAGTAACCGTCGATTTCGACGGGTTTCAACTAGTATCTATATTATGTTTTCACTAAGCTGAATGAATGCATCGAAGTAACCTCTCCGAAAAGTCTGTAGTAAATTGCAGTTTTACAGCTTAATGACTTTCTAAATCATGCACATATTTCTAAATAAGCACAACCCATTTCGTTATTCTAATAACATTCAAAGGCTCTCGAAGAGTTCAAATTCTTATTTGTACACATATCTATATTATGTTTTCACTAAGCTGAATGAATACATTGAAGTAACGTCTCTGAAAAGTCTGTAGTAAATTGCAGTTTTACAGCTTAATGACTTTCTAAATCATGCACATATTTCTACATAAATATTGTAAAATGTTTTATCCAGTTGCTGTAAACTACTATCAATTTAACAAAATATGGACACGGCTCAAATGGGCAACGTGCCCTTCTGCACTTGTATTACATATTTTGTATTGTATTACACAATCGAAGATTTTTCCAACGATTTAAAATATAAAAAAATCTCATGAACCTATGATGATCTGTAGAATGATATGATAAAATATAGGCAAAATTATGAAAAAGGCAGACACCAACCCGTACAACAGATATAAGATAGTTCCATAAGAAATTATTGTAAGAGTTCTATGATAAAAGAAATCTCCACTGATTTCGTAGGTTAATGGAACTTTATACAGTATTGCAAAACATGACGTGATACAGAAGAAAATCAATTTTAAAATCAGAAAATAACATTGCAAATACTTCTTTTGGACAATTCAGTACGGTAACTCCAGGTAACTCCCAATTATTGTGTGTTGTTTATAACACAATTTAACAATTCACAGCTGTTTCATTAAAAAGTATTTTCCTCATGGCCAAAATGTAAACAAATATTTCGAGGGATCTTTAAAGGCTTCTGGGGCAGAGCCCTAAGGGAATTTACTTCGTGCTTCTTTGGATAACTCATCTACAGACGAAGGCCTTTCTTTGGAGACCTCTACCAGTGGTTTGTATTCATTGCCTCTACCAAGTTTCTACGCCCAGTCGTTCTCTTAAGTTAGTGGAGACAAAGTTTCCAATTTAATATTTAGATTCTCCCACTAGTAATCGTGGATTTCCCCATGTTAATCTTATGGTAGAAACCCCAATTTTGATTGAAGATCCTGCCCAAACTAATAAAGTTTTCAAAAAATGAAAACACTTTGCAAAACTACAGATCAGGGCCATTTTTTTGACACTTCAATCATCAAAATCGGTCCAAAAATGAGGGAGGAGTTCTGTTTACAAAAATCGGCTTAGCGTATTATATATATAGAAGATTATTATATAGAATGTCTCGCCCCGAACCACAGAAAACATAGTATGTTTTCTGTGCCCGAACTTAATAACAAGTTAATTGGTTCAAATGGTACTTAAGTAACAAATCGATTGTGATGACATACAAGTCTGTTGTATAGTTTATTTAATTTTTCGGTATTTGATACTGTTATGAATTTAGAGGTTATCTAGAAAAATGTATTAATGCTTTATCTGTGCATAGTAAGGTTTCATTTCAAAGAACTAACAGGTAATTAACAGTGTAACCGATTTTATTTCTGTGCCTCGTCTCATAGAAGGAATGTGGATATATTAAATACGTAATGGTCAACTTTCGAAAATAACATTAATTTAGAAGAAGTTCCTTAAAAGAAAACAGTTAGAATGCCCGTTTTGAAATTTCTTCTATTCCTAGATACGGAAAACTATTTATTCTGTAAACAATTTTAAATTGACCCTCAGCCATGTATTTGGAAACTTGTAGCAATACTGTATAATTTTTTTTATTAGCAGCATCTTTCATTCATTTATATGGACAACCACTCTTAGTTAACAAGATATATTCTAGACACAGATTGTATTTGTCATTGATATGTCAATTAACTATGTTTTCTAAAAAAAGATTGACGTTAGGTAGTAACAAGTAAATAAAAAGTAAAATGAGCCCTAGAAACTTGAAATACATGATGCTGTTTTTCCGCAACATTTATCTAGTATTTGCTTACGTGGAGTAAAAAAACGTGTTATGAGACGTTAGAAAATAATACATTAATACATATGTATACTGTATTCGACTTCGGCGAGGAGGTAGACATAAACAGTTGACATCTGATGAGGATGATGTTGATGTTGATGGAGTTTCACAGATTGTGTTTAAAAAAATATTATTTTGAATAATCGTAACTTTCCGTGCAACTTTTCACGATAAGTACACGCGATTATAAAGCATGTTAGTAAATGCGGCGTGGACGACGGCGTCTCCACTAACGACTCTGTTAAACACACGTCAAACCTGTGGGTCCTGGTATCCTGATCCTGCATAACCAGTTCCATTTACCACTAGCAACACGCGGTGTCCTGATGTAGAGCAAATCACCGTTAGATATCATCTGCCGCCGACAGTACTGCTGGGTAGCTGAGTAGTAATAGTGGTTGCATCGTAGCCAGAGGTCGCTGGTTCGATCCTTAAGAAAGCATAAGGCTTTTGACGTATGGTCCTAGCTACAAAACATCTATGGTCTTAGCCAATAAAAGCTACACAAGACATTTCACTCCATTCTACACTCATTTCAGGTTAAAAGCATTATTTTTTTCCGTATTTTAATATAAATGAGTATGATGAGTTTATCCTATTTGTGGTACAAATGGACACCCATTACCATCGGTAATGGATATCAGGTGAAGTTGCAATTTGCAGACAATATCTCAAGTCTCTACATGCATCACTTTAGGCAGTGATGATAACACATCTGTTGCGCTATATACCAAGACTCCACTGTGGGGTCTTGTATACACCCATGATACTAGAACAATTAACAATTTCCAGATCATCCTATGTGTGGTAAAATTAGAATATATCGTATGATTTTACAGCTTTTAACCTAGAAAGTACTCTAAATCAACCTGGAGACGGAAATTTCAAGGTATACAAGCAATGTTTGGTATTGACTCTGCTAAGTCGGCTCATCCATTTATTCTAGGAACGAGATCTATTTAGTTTTCTAAACACGGGTATTGTGGTAGAAAGTTACTTGCCTACTTTGTAATTGGGTTTATCCCTCCACTCCATGGAAGTGGTTGAGCGAAAATAGGTAATGTTAGGTCAGACTACAGAGAATAGACCAATTGAAAATTGTCTATTCCTATTGTCTGTGGTCAGACGCACTTAAGCACTTGAAACTGTGATAACCTGTCCCATTCATTGATGTATAATAAGTCCCTGTTGAGTATTACACATCGATGGTCCCATTTAGCTAACTTTGGAGGGCATTCGCGGAATCATACTGGTCTAGGCGCCATGGTGAAGGCCATTTTGCTTTAGTTTTCCAAATGTTATTGATGATAGGCATTTTCTTGTATTATTTCGAATGCGCAGGATGCATGTTTGAGTATTTATTATTTATTCGGTCACAAAGTATCCAAAACGGTATAGGCTATTTATACTTTGTAAATTTTATCTTACTCTTTTAAGTAAATCATCGTCCTTAGTTCAACCCTGTTATAGGTGTTATGGTGGGTATATGTTTTAGGTGAATATGAATGCAAAGTTGATTCAATGAAATTATATGTAATAATAAGTACTAGTGTACCTGTTGCTCGAATTCGAGCAATTACGAAGTATATTACAGACGTTATTTTAAAACTAATAACAGTCATAATTTCAGATGACTTTAAAAGATTCGACTAAATTGTTATGGAAGTACTCACGATGTACATAACAGTTCGATATAATCAACATTTCTTGTAAACATTTCAAAGGCTGATATTGTTTTTGGTGTTCTCCACAAATGTTTTCCACTCATAGTCGCATTAGGTTGTCCATAATAACGATTATAAATAAAAAATAAAAAAAACTCATTATTTCTATTTCTTCTACTTGGCGGTGTTCTATGACTCTCCATGTTTCCATAGTTTGCAAATCGGCTCTTTCAATGATTACTAAGAAATGCAGCACGTGTTAATTCAGTTTTCTTTTAAGTATATCAAATTGTCCATGCTTTCTCGCTTTTTTCCATTGTAATATTTACACCAGTTCAAATTCAAATAGTAAATATTTCATTTCAACCAAGTCTTTGTAGCACACGTTTCCTCCTCCCTCAGATGATTATTATTATTCAGGACTACCAATCTAGCCAAAGACCGAAGAAAAGTAACATCTGGGTTAGTTTTTGGTCCATCAAAGAGCAAACTTATATATATGTGTGGATTTTCTCAGGATCCTCCCAGCGGCTTTCCACACGTACCGACGTTTAATGAATTATGATTAGTTTGGCTCCTGATGAAAAGTGAAATACAGTAGTTTGACCGTGCTGAAGTAGATATACTTTTTTTATTTCAGGAGAGCCAAAAAACTGTGTAGACATGGTTTTGTTCCGATATAAACTGCATTGGATAAGACCTTTTTTATAGAATACAGTACAATTAAAATTAAAAATTTTTTACATGGGATATGGTTGTTGAAATAAAATTATTCAGAATCAGACGCAGATTTAAAATACGAAAGCAGTGGTACCAATAACTCAAATTTGATTTTTTGAGAACAAGACACGTTTTGGAACTATACGACTCCTGTTTAGCCTTGAAAATTAATTAATTTTAAGTTATAAAGTCTTTAGAAATTTATACCAATGTCTGTTATAAATAATTATGACGTTTTAAATCGAATATAATTTATTTTAGAGTGCATACATTTTTCCAGCCTTGCCAATGGCCACAAATTAAGATGACGAGCCACTGAATGTTATCGATAACTACTTAACACGCGAATAACTTAGGAGAAAGTGAAAGTGCTACAAATTGTCCATGATGAAAACGCGATCACAAATCTTTGCTCGTCTCTCTGCACTAATTTCATCGGACACGACAGAGAGAATTCTCTTGGTCAGTTTATGCTTACAAAACAACTCCAATTGTTCTTGGTTCTGACAAGTCATTCGTTTCCAACTATGCACTCCGTCAGTTCGTCCTACATTCCACAATATTACGTTCGTTTTAGTATTTCTGGCTATACTGGCTCGCAAAACACGAACAACTGTCAGTTGTATATGCAAATTTGATAACTTTAAATACAGTACCTACCCCTGCCACAGCAAACATGCAGACTAAGCGAATTTCCATTTAACTGGCTGGATTTCTACTAAAATATTTCCTAAAAATTGTCAGATTTATTTCCTATCTAAATAATATTAATTTTAGTGGGTACTTAGGTCTGCCGCTACAGGGAAGATATTGTGGGTGTTTTTTTTATTGCAATGTTGATGGCTTAGTATGAAATAAACAAAATTTCCGAAATTTAGTACAAATATATCCATAAACAAGCAAACTACAACAGTTTATTTATTCTCCAATAACATAGGAATTTTAAAATTTCGATTTTTTTTACTGATACAAGAGTGAAAGATTGAAGTCGAACATTGTAAATTGTTGTAGTTTGCTTGTTTGAGGATATATTTTGATAAAACTTGGTGAATTTTATTATTTAATACTATTAATATTTTACACAAAAATAATCACTTTGTTAGCATCCCTGTAGCAGCAAAACCCTATTTTAACATTATGCCGAACCTATCGCTTAATTATGCTATGTATTTTTTGCATTCAAATAGTTCAGCTCTTTTGCCACTTAAAAAAATGTGTCCAATACATACTCGAGGACTACAGAAGATATGCAAAAGTTGCCAAATTCGTGCTCGTGAGAGCTTGGAACTACAGTACTTTGAGAAACAAATTACCAGTAGTGGTTTGAGAAGACTCTTGGAATGTGAGAAGTTTCAGCGGCGGCGGCGGCGGTGGTGGCGTAGTTTTCATCTCAATTTTCTTGGTCTTGTGGTTAGCCGTCAATTAAGCTCAGTCATCCGTAGCCGACCGCTAGTTCAGTGGCCGCTACACCGTTGTTGTGAAATATACTCTTTTGGGAAGAGGTGTAGGTGGTGATTAATTGATTTTATTTCCTTTAATTTGTATCGCAACTTTTTCATACACAGATACACATGTCTGTTTTAAATGTGTGTGGGGTGAAATCTACGTGTTATGGTTGCCCGCAAGGGACGGATCCTTGAACAAGATACCAGTTTGACCAGATGGAAAACAAATATTTCTATCGTCCTTGCTCTGTGTTTGAAGTGTTATTGTTGAAGTATAGCTGAGTCAATAGAATAATTTAAATAACCGTCATGGGTAAAAGAATTAGTCGGTTTGTCTCGTCTCAGTTCTGGCCATGGTTGACTAGTGGCGTGAAGCGAGGAACTGCAATCTGTCCTTGACTGGTATTTGAAGCGGATAGTCAGATGTGTTACATTACACAGATTAATGATGTAACATGTGTTACATTATAATGGCCTGTCGGCATCATGCATTCTTCGGTCATCCCAACCTTCAAATACTGCTTTCCTGGATACGGTAACATGACCTTAAGGAGGACATGGCAATGATTCAAGGAATTCAAAATTTTGCATTTTGGTTTTCTATCGAATCCTTAAACCCTTTCATGTATTTTACTGCTGCAAAGTTACACCAAGTGTGATAGCATGCGCAGAGAGCTGACCTGATGCGTCATCTTCAAAGTTCTCAATCTAAGAAAGCCTCCAACCCAGGCCTTCCTCAACAAGAAGATCAAGTTCAGGTAACAGTCTTTGCAGGACTCGCTCCGCAGGCTTCACTTTCCTATAGTCAGGCTTTTAAGTTTGAAGAAAGAAGTAAGTTTAAATGCGTCCAATTCCACCGATAAGGGAAATGACCTGCGAGATAGCCAGAACTCAAACTTGGTAGTAATAAGTCAGTACTCAGATATCTATTGTCATCCTAGTTCAAAAATCTTCTTTAAGTATAGAGTCGACACATCAGCATAAAGTTTGGATGGTATAAAATTCGTCAATTTAATAACCGTCGTCATGGTGGATAACCTAAAACGGAAAGCCTACTCAATAAACGATTATTGTGCTGTGTTGACCGAACCAAAGGCAAAGAGTCACTCCCTTATTTGATACTCCTTAGTGTTCCTTAGTCTTTGACCTTTAGTATCCAATAGTCAATGCTTTGACCGAGCAAACCCAACACTATCCACTGCTAGGTTGAAGCCAACATGTTTTATTTTATGTAAAACTATTTTAATACTGAGATGGGAGTAATAGACAAAGAGAGATACTTCCGAATAAACGAATTAACTCATAAGTTAAGTTTTAATTATTGTTTTCAGGCTAGTAGAGTTTTCTGCTGAGGGAGGGTTGAGTATGTACTGTAGTTGTATCATAGAGGCAGCGTGGGCTAGTATGAACTCGATTGACCTAGGTGAAAGGTCTGTAAACGGTGACGCAAGGCATCTTCAGTAGACACGCTTCCACCAATACAACACGGTTTGGTCTAACATAAAGTAAAATTAAGTAACATAAACACCCTGCACAAGCACAATGTTTAATTGTGGTTCTTATAACCCTCAAAGACACTAAACAGTTGCAGGTCTACATTGTCTACGGTGATTTTACCAAGCGGAATGTACAAAGTACTTTTCTCAAATCTCCAGTAAAAATGAATTATTAAAACTCGATTCATGCGTACATTTAACTACGAGTTGTTGTATTTTTCAAATATGGAACTGTTTTTGTAATCGGGAACAATTTATCAATAAAACCGCGTAGACTGTCCCGGGAGACCATACACTTCATGTTGACCTCTATGGAAACGTTTAAATGACAAATGCCGATGGTCATCCCCATAAGCTGGACGCTAGATGGACCGGACGGAGTTCCGGATCTGTAGTCAGCTGCCGGAAGCTGAGCTCCGACAATCACTGTCACTGCCACCTGGATAACATCGGCATATGTACACACATGAACATTGCCACAGCCCACAGCCTCATGTATCCTGACTAGCACATCATTTAACTTACGAACAGATACAACAAAACTCAGTAGCTGGACTTCACTGGTGTACAGTTGTTTTAGGATAGTAGGATAGTACCATAGATAAAAGGAGTATATAGACGTGTCTACTGTCTACTCATTCGTTGACTATGTCTATGCACTCCTCAATTGACTATTACTCTCTCTACTGTAGGCTACTTATAATCAGTGTGCGTCTGTGCGAATCGGCTGCAAATCTCACTTCAACGCTTTTCACATCGTGAAATTGCAGAATTGCTGTTTTATTGTAAAATTATCGGATTTAAAATGCATATCGTATAGGCCTATGTTGGAATAAACACATATTAAGTCACACAACATTTGTTTAGGCTACAAGATGATTTTTCACATTAAAACTGCAAGAAACATTGTCTTTATATGTGTAAACTAGCTGATCTGAATTGTACACGGTTTTAACTGACTACCTACTGAATTCCCGTACGTAGGACGGGCTAACACCTCGTCTATACGCTATATTAATATGCAAGCATATGTTTCTTTAAAACCTTTTTTCCCAGATCGTGTGCATCGCAGGGAAAATCTACGCATAGCCTACTGTTAGAAAGATATTTTTTGTAGACGTGCAGAATCCCTTTAAAAATTAAATAGACTCAAAAATAAGCACAAAAAATGAATTTAAAATCACTCACCGACAATCACTGTCACTGCCACCTGGATAACATCGGTGTATGTACACACATGAACATTTGCCACAGCCCACAGCCTCATGTATCCTGACTAGCACATCATTTAACTTACGAACAGATACAACAAAACTCAGTAGCTGGACTTCACTGGTGTACAGTTGTTTTAGGATAGTACCATAGATAAAAGGAGTATAGACGTGTCGACTGTCTACTCCTTTAATCTATGAGTACGGTCAGAGCAATGAAGTTAACAAAGTTAAGTTGCACGGTGGACCTGTGTTATTTGAATGCCCACAGTAGTCATTGAGCTTAGGCCTACTACTGTATCAATGAATTGGTCCTAACCAAGTGTTTGGCTTTACACGAGCATAAATTCCGCATTTGTGGAAAGGGAAATCCCCTTAAAACACCCGTCTCGTAGTCGGATATAGCTCGTTCGCTATCTCCTCCACTTACAAAGATATTTTCTTTCACGTAGCCCAAATTTCATCAAAATTGAATCATTTTAAAACGAGCTTGTGCAAACATACAGAGATACTTGTTTTTGGCTCTCCCGGTCCTAGATATAGTAACCACGTGAACCACGGCAATAGCCATTTACCGTGGGGGAAATCGCCTAAAACCCATAGCACACCTAATGTAAGTTAAAGCTCGTCTCGCGTGTGCAGTGTGCACGGCTGGCGAGTGGCGGATGTCAGACAATGTCTACACGCGCACCTGGCCCAGCACGCGTGTATTGTACACCTGGCGACACGCTTCGCTTCGTCCCCTTTGTACTCACCGTCACTCCCAATTCGGAATTTTTTTAATGCCGCAGTGAACATTAGGGAGTATATGCCATTCCAGACTATGCTTTTATCTGTGCTCTGGCTTGGGGTTCCTGACAATTTCATTTCTGGTTTAGGCAAGAAGACCTTTCCTAAATATATTTAATAAGTATGGTGATTTATGATTTTCTTAAGTACTATCTCTAGAAATTCTGTATCTGTTTTTCGAAAAAAAAACCAGACCACTGTTGTGCTTTCCTTCAAGTGCTATGGATAAAAATTGTATAACGCTGTTGCAGCAAATCTGCAAGGGAATGACCAGTTGCTTTAGCTGAGTTGAGTAAATGAGTTGCTGGTTTGATGGGCGGTTATAGTGGTCACCTGTATATCTATTAAAATGTTTGAATTAACACTGGGTTTAATGTTTCCCCGCTCTTGAGGAAGGGGCCCTCGTCGGTTTTAATTTCTAGCTCAGTGGTTTTAAGTTTTAAGAAAAGTCATCAGCTTTTTCATGATTCAAATTTAGAAGCAGTTAATAAATGGTCATGGCTAAAGAACCAGCCGATCTTAGTAAAAAACTAAGCTATAGACTCGTCCATTCTTCAGCCATCTTACATTCAAGTATGCGCCCTGCTGTCTCTCGTAATACATAAATCTAATCTAATTGTACGCCGGAATAACGCGCTAGTTGCTCAACTTGTGACGTTGCAACTCCTCTGTTCCCGCTTGGTGACATACTTCAGGTTCTGCACAATGCAGGCGATCATCACATTACTGCAGCCATTGTAGCGGCGCTGGTTTAACTACGTTCCGCTAAATTAAACTCACCACTCACGTAACACTTTAGAAGTTAGAATTTTAACGAGGAAGTGGAATTATCTAGATAGGAAAGGAATATTACGTATCTTTGTAAGCAACGAGTGGATCGGTCATCCGTAATAGTACAGATAATTGTACTGTAGTTTCCTTTTTTTTAGATAAGTTTCCCCATGCTGTTGACAAATCACGTGACGTCTTACATTCAATTATCAATTATCAATTCAGTGGCCCAACGTAAATATTCTGCAGCTTCGACAATATTTTCATGTCTTGATAATTATAAATGCTTTGGATTCTTTCCCGATATTGTAGCACACATTGCATCCACATGAGCATAAGACGGCTTGCAGTAATGTTTATCATGAAGGCATCGGCATAGCTATTGCGTTTATAGTGTGACCATGACAGGTCAAACTGGAGATGATGGATTGTCAGTAGCAAACAGTATTGTTGTTATGGCTCAAACATGACGGGATGAATTGAAATGCAGTAGGATAGGAATACTGATTCACACTACAGTATTTTGGTATAGGTAGGCCTACGGTATCTTTTTATAAAATCTTTCAGGTGATCTATGTTGAACATTAGACAATTGCAATTTTCTAGCATTTAACCATAGATAAAACTATGTTTTATCTATGATTTAACTAACCAGCACTTTCCAATGATAAGAAAGACGCACCCGTGAATGCACATTTTGTGAGATGCATTTGATGTTAGCAAAAAGCCACATGATCAATAACATCTGGGCCTAGTTAGTAACCAACTTTCTTTTGAAAACACAAACGCTTTTACGCTATACTATAAACTTATACGATTTTCTCAAGGAAACTGGCAACGTTTTTTTTTTTTCAGAAATTGTTAGTTTAGGAAAAGTATATTTCTCAAATATACAGTTCAAGACCAAAATAATACCATAAAAATCAATTAATTTTCATGGCCTGATCCAACGAATCTCCTCTGTTCGGCAACAATGGAGGAATTGAGAAAACGGAAGTGTCGTTTCAAGCCGGCCATTGGCTTCAGTGGATGACAATACAAGGCAGTGGTGCGACGACGACGTCAGACGCAGACGTGATCAAGTAGGTCACAGACAGGCCACTAAACGTCAAACGAGACTTGTGGTTGTGCATTGAATATATACACTATATAGGGTATTTATATTCAATGACTTGTGTCAGTGTCCAGTAGTCTGTGATATTGTCCGTCTGTCCTTCTACTCTAAACTGTATAATAGGCATCTGCCAGTTCTGCCTGCATACTAATCTGGACTTAATTAATTCTAATTCATGCATTAATACGTACGCAAAGGAAGTCATACATGCCTCTGGTCCGTTCATATCTATTTCTAATGGTGATATAAAGAGGAATAATTAATTCATATAGGTAGCTTTCGCAATACATGGTATGGTATGTATAAAAGTGTCTTCAAGCCCCTTGTGGGGAAATTGGTGTAGGTCTATGTTGTATAGTGTTTGCATTTGGGCTTTGGAGCTGGTTTATAAAATTTGGCAGATGTTAAAGAGATTAAGATTAAACAAATTGAACTCACATTACTTTAAAAAAGATTGATGAAATAAATGCGATTTTAAGATTATTTTTGACTAGCCAGAGCCCGTTATTGTGGTTAAATACAAAAACGGTCTCTAGTAAAAAATGATGGTCAAGATATCCATACACCAACTCACGATGTTGGTGTTTTTGGCCTCTAGGGACCTCAAAACGAAAAGTAAATCGGTCCCGGGTCCTGGTCTTACCATGAGTACTTCGGTAATAGCTTAGGGCCTATTCCCGATATGGGAAAATTGGCTAACAACTATAAATTTGGAGGCTGCTTGGCTTCTTTGCAAATAACTTTTAAATGGTGAAAATCAATGAAAAATGGAAATCGACTAAAGTGGAAGGTAATATTCTGAAAGAGAATACAATTTCATACAAATTTATATTATGCATTTCTTGAAAATATTCAAAAAAGGCAGAAAGGCAGCCGAAAGTTGCATGCTAATAAAAAATGAGGAAACCCCTGTTAGTTTTCAAATCATTTCTTATGTAAAACGTGTCATTTTTATCTTCCACCATAAATCATAACAAAAAGAAACTTTCATAATTATTTGCAAATTTACACGAACTAAGCTTTCCAACGGCCCATTAATAATTAATAAAATATAATAAAAAATCAATATAAAAAATTCATAAAATTGGTCCAGTTAGATTTCTTTTTTTCTAGTAACTTAGATTTGTTTTTAGTAGATTTACTTTTTTTAAACTGAATTATGGGTATAAAGTAGATGTTTAATATTTGGCAAAATACCTCACGAGTTTTGTTAGTGCGGTGTGGTGGACAATTAGGCCTGATCACAGAATGTCTCACTCTTCACTCTTTATTTTGTGGTCTGAAGAAGGCACCAGGAGTCAGGACCAGAGATCGGAGGTTTGGATCCTGTCTCTGGCAGGTCTTTTGTGCAACCACACTATAAATACATTGTATCTCCCCTCAATATTTTGTCATGCAAATCATCATAAATTAACCTTCAAAGCTGATGAACAGTGCTTGAAATTAGTTGAGAAAATGTTTGGAATATTAGTATGTAATTTGTGCCTCTGATCTAGAATTTTGCTAATCTTTACCCACTCCTAACTTGTTTTAGTTTTTTAAAATTTACTTATAAAAAATTGCAAATTTGGATCAATGTACAATCACTGGGACTCGAAGGGGTTAATGTGTCAAGTTAACCAATTCTGTCACTGACACAGATGTTTCGGAGTTGGAGATGAGGATATGTGACAAGGTTACATAATCGCTGCAGCTGCACAGTTCCTGTCCCTGTCCCTGATAGTTGCTACATTGTATGTGTCTGTGGGAAATAGTCACCATTCTGTGAACCACCATCATCATCCTCACAAGGTCCTAAACCTAAGCAATATCTCGTTGTGGCTATTTTACTTTAAAGAGTACTGAAAATTTCTTTGAACATGAAGTAGATGGAGGTAATTAACAAAAAGTTCTTTGAAAGCTAATGCAATTAATTATTGAACAGGACACTTTCACCATCAAACTGTTTACTCATTCGATCCATTGTTATATTCAGTTATTTAAAAATACCTCCGCCGCAGCAAACCTGCAGACTAAGCGAATTTCAACTCGTCTGATTACATTTTTACTAAAATATTTCCATAAATAAGACATATTATTCTCTATTTAAATAACATTAGATTTAACGAGTGCTTAGGTTTGCTGCTACAGGGAAGGTAAAAAGTGTTTTTTGACCATACGTCAATAGTATAGGATGAAATCAATAAATTTGCCAAATTTTATCAATACCCATAAACAAGTAAACTACAACAATTTTCATTTTCTCCATAAGAATAACATGGGAATTTTTAATTACACTATTTTTGAATTTTCTCAGTGACCGTTAGGCATACAACAGCGCTTCAATATACTAAATTATTTCTTTTTTTAAGCTCTACAAAACGGTTTGGAAAGAAATCGCAAAATGTTTTGTTTTTAGGTTCAAAAATGGGAAAAACACATTTTTACCCCATAAAACCCCCCATAAACCCCCGTTCCCATGGTCCGATTATGCTGGATCGCGAACTCGTTCGAATAAACGTAGGTTTACACGTTTGTACCAAATTTCATCAAAATCGGATCATTTTTGCTCGAGTTATCGCGCTAACGGACACATATATATATATATATAAATATATATATAAATATATATATAAATATATATATATATATGAATTTGAACGGATGGTGTTTTTGGCCTCTAGGGACCTCAAAATGAAAAATTAAATCGGTCTCGGGTCCAGGTCTTACCATGAGTACTACGGTAATAGCTTATTCCCTATATGGGAAATTCGCTAAAAGGTACAAAAAACAAAAAGAATAATAGTAAACTATAAGTTGTCCTCTGTATAAATTGGTTAGAAACATAGGCATACCCTTAAAGGATCCCTAAATATTATATGTATGTATGGCTAAATTTTACTGTTAATACTTTATACTTTAGAGTCAATTTAATGTACCCAACCTTTATATCATAATGTTTTAATGTAATTATTTTAAAAAACAATTATATTATGAGTTGTTATTTTGTAGTAGAAATATTTTCTGAATTAATTCAAAACGAATAATACATGAGTTTTAGTGACCAACATTTAAAAGAAGTGTAAATCCACCTAGTTTAAGCAGTCTGTTTACTGAATGAACAATGTGGACAGTCAGACATTCACTCGCTAACAAGATTCACACTTGCAGGTCTTCATTCTCACTTCACTGGCATTTCATGCTGCTACGAAGGTCTGGGACAAGTTACAAGTAGATTCTTGATTATCCTACCTATACCGTCTGAAACAAGTTCAGATAAGCGGAAAGTTTTGATAGCATAAAAAATCGTTTAAAAAACTGTGAGGCATATTAAAAATCATTATGTTAGTTCTCTCCACTATAAAACACATTCAAGGCTTTATATTATGTTTGTTAATTCTCCTTTGCCTTAGAACAAGACATTATTTTTGATGTTTTGATGTTAGCCATTATCACAAATAGCATAAAAATAGCCAACTCCAGAAAAACTCTATAGCTGTTACAAGCCTAGTGGTTAGAACTTGGACTTAATAATAAATAATAAAGGAGGATCAAGTTTAATAATTGATCCCTGGCATATATAAAAAAAACCTTTCCTTGCAAAAACGTGAGTGTTTTCAGTGGGGTCTGCACGGGTTCCCAAATTTCCAGGGGTCAATCGAGATTTTTTTTACCTAAACATGATCGCAAGAGTTTTGTTTGTTGGAGAAGGCTCAGGACTCTGACCAGACTCGAAACTCAAGGTTTATTCTGTAGCCTTATAATCACCAAACCTTCTGGGTGTCAGGGGAGCGACCCTCGTGCACTCGTATTACACATTATATTTTTCCTACAGTTATTATAAAGCATAGAAATAATTTAGTCTTTCAAACACTAAACAGCATGTTTTAGGTTAGGATAAATCCAAGCTTTAACTAAATGGGAAACACTGCAACAGCTGATCATAATCTTAGTATCTTTAAGTGTTGCCAACCCATTTCCAAGGTGAATTACGTGAATAATAAAAGCACTCTGTTTTGTATAGTTTGGTTGTAGTACTGGTGTGTGACAAAGTAAAAAACTGTGCGACAAAGTAAAAGTGTGTGGCAAAGTTTAAGTGTGCGGCAAAGTAAGTAAATGCAGAAATTAGCAGCTTTATGTACTATAATAAGTGCAAAGAAGCCCACTTTCTCGGGTGAATGTAGGAAAATAACTATTTCTACCATCTGAATCCATGTTTCTAAGACTAATATAATAAAAGTACTAATTTCCTTCCTTTTTCCTTTGTATTATATGCGATTGACAAAATTGCAGTGAAAAACATTTATAAAAATAACACTATGAACTTCCAAAGTCTACTGCAAAAGTCTAAGGCAAAGCTTCTACTTTGATGCCGCAAGGGTTTTTTAAGAGATAATGACAAACTGTATTTAAATGTAATCCATACAGCCAATGTATTTTTTAAAGAGCATGTGTAAGCAATACATTTTTTTAACTTGGTTAAATTATTTTCTTTATTACTTACCTCGTTACCTGTTACTGATTTCTTTAGACTACAAATAAACTGATCCAGTAATAAATAGAAGAAAGCGCAATCTTATTTTTGTGTGAAATATAGGACTGGTCCCCCTTGCTAGCACAATATAAAGCGATCCTTGTCCACTATGCCACATCTTCATTGTGGTTGCAGCTAGAGACAAAAATAAAAACATGCAGTTTTGAGGAGGTGATGAACTCTAAGGAGTAATTTATCAGCGCTCTTAAAACTCAGAGAGTATGGCTATGTGTATAGCTAAGTCAGATGCAGGAGCCTAAAGCCTATGGTATTTATCTTCTGAGCACTGACAGGCAAAGCACCCAATTTCACAGTACAGGTTGTAGAATTACACTAAATGATATTCAAAATATAAAAGAACCATTTTATTGAATTCTTAAACACATCAAACTAAGCAGAATATTTACTAACAAACTTAATAATAATAAATCAGCTGATGTATTAATTACTTATACATTTAACGATCTAACACTTTTCCCCTCTTTCTTTTTACACGGATTCAACAGCTCCCATTCTTTGTCTCATCTGGTCCGCATGTTTCCTTTTTATAACACCTCCACAAAGTACATCATATGAGTACAGTCCATTTTTATTTTTCACCATTCCAGCTGACCAACCATTCCCATGTTCATTCTTAATCCACACATCTTCTCCTTCTTCAAAAGTTCGAACTTTTTTGTTGTCCCTCCCTTGTTCTTTCCAAAGCTTCATCTCCATCTTTTTCCTAAGATTAGGTTTCATATTGTCAAAAATTGTTGGAAGTCTACGACCGAGAAACAATTCTGCCGGAGCCCTACCAGTTGTTTTCTGAGGCGAGTTTCTGTAGCTAAAAAGAACATTTTGAAGAGCTAGCATTCCATCTCCAACATCCTGCTTTGTTGTGTAGAACCGTCTTTTCAAAGTACGAATTAGTCTTTCCACAAGTCCATTACTTTTAGGATGGTAAGGAGTTGTTTTTATGTGGTTGATAGAATTTTTCTCAAAAAATGTTTCCATTTCCTTTGATACAAATTGAGGTCCATTGTCTGTCACAATTTCACTTGGTATTCCATATCGACTAAACCAAGATCTCAATCGTTGAATGATTGTTGAAGAGTTTGTTGTCTTGAGACAGTCCACTTTGACAAAGCATCAATACCTACCAACCACATAGATCCGTTAACTGGCCCTGCCAGATCAATGTGTACCCTTTCCCAAACTTTATCAGGTACATTCCAAGGATATAATGGTACTTCTTCCACATTATCTCGATTCTCTTGACAAGATGTGCACCTCTTTATATAAACTTCGATATCTTTATCCATGTTGGGCCACCATACATAGTGTCGTGCTACAGACCTCATAGCACAGAAAATGTACTACTATAACCCAGAATGCCAACCGCATGGTAAAAAGCATTAAGCGGTTTGAGAGAGCTTTGCCTGTCAATCCGTAGGCAGCGCCACCAGCGTTGCTATGCTATTGCATGGCAACGCTGGTGGCGCTGCCTACGGTTTGACAGGCAAAGCTCTCTCAAACCGCTTAATGCTTTTTACCATGCGGTTGGCATTCTGGGTATAGTAGTACGTTTTCTGTGCTCATAGATACAATACCAGGATGTCCTGTGTGCAGTATCTTTAGAACATCAGTTCTCATGCATTCTGGAACTACAATTCTTCCAAACCACAATAATATGTCATCTTCAACACTCAATTCATCTTTCCTCTGTTTGTATGACTTCAACATTTCAGGAACAACAGGGGGCCATGTATTTCTCAATACAAAGTTTTTTGCCATTTTAATTGCTTTATCTGTAAATTAATTTTGTTTCAAGAGGTCATAAGACATGATAGAGTTAACCTTATCAACATTCAAAAAACCAATGTGAGCCTCCTCAGGTTGATCTTCTTCAATCGGAAGTCTTGATAGAACATCAGCACACACATTATCTTCTCCTTTTCTGTACTCTATGTCATAGTTGTATTGATTCAACTGGAGAGCCCACCTCAGAATATTTTGCTCAGTCTTTCACAAAATCAAAACTATCAATCAAAATCAATCATCGACCTAAATCAATCTGTAAAACTGCTGGGAATTCACATAGACTCAAAGCTCACATGGAATGACCATGTTGTAAATTTGTGTAAAAAACTCTCAAGGGTCAATTGTTTGTTTTGGAAACTGAGCTCCATAATCTCTACTGACTATCTGAGGACTGCCTATTTCAGACTCTTTCAGTCTCATATTGCTTATGGTCTCATACTTTGGGGACACTCTGCAAATGTCTCAGATGCCCTGATTCTTCAAAAAAAATTAATTAGAACCATTTGTCAAGCCAGGCCTGGAGATCATAGTAGATGTCTTTTTAAACAATTGAAGATTCCTACAATTATTAACAAATCTAAATTCTTTTTTTATTAGACGTGAGGTACACAATCACAATACCAGGAATAAAAACAAACTTGAAATCCCGCAACATAGGTTAACAAAGTTTGGAAATTCTTACATGGTAAATTGTGTTAAATTTTTTAATAAGCTTCCCGATAATGCTCACACCACTCCTCTTAAAGGCTTCAAAACCAAGATGTATCAATGGCTTCTAGACAATCCATTCTTTACTATTAATGAGTTTATGGCCACCAACATAGATAATATATTTTAAGTTTTCAAATTAATGATAAGCATTAACTTTTGTTTGTTTGGATGAGGTTTACCAATTTTATTAATTTAATGTTTATGAAGCTGTTGTTTGGGTACTACTACTACTAGTAGGCTGGAGTTGCAACTTTGGTTTTAATTTAAATATATTTAGATATTATTGATGATTATTATCGATATTATTGATATTATTTGATGTTATTGACTGTATATATTTATGTTGACCATGCCCATCTCATGTAAAAATGATCAACGGCAATAAATATCTTATGTCTTATGTCTTATGTCTCACTAAACGGCTATTTACAACTTTTGGGAGATCTCGCATATTTCCAAATATCCGTTGTAGAGGTTTGTGGTCGGTTACTAAAGTAAACTTCCGACCATATACATATTGATGAAATTTCCTGAGTCCAAACATAATAGCTAGCGCTTCTCTGTCGATATTTGAATATTGTTTTTCAGCGGGCAGTAGTGTACGACTGGCAAAAGCAATTGGTCTTTCTAGTCCATCTTCATATCTGTGCATTAGTACACTTCCCAATCCATTTTCTGATGCATCACAGACCATTACCAATGGTCTCATTTCTTTGTATGGCACTACTGTGTCTTTACTTGATAGAATTTCTTTTCCCTCTTCTTGTTCGGACCATTTCCATTGTGATTTAGTCCCAGTCAGCTTATGGAGATCACTGCAAATGGCATGAAGTCCCGGAATAAATCGTTCATAGTAGTTAATAGAACCTAAAAATGATCGGAGTTCCTTGGCATTAGTAGGTGACCGTGCTTCTCGAATGGCTTTTATTTTTTCTTAAGTAGGATGTATTCCATTCCGGTCGATTGTATGTCCCAAGTAAGTCACTGACTCTTCAAAAAATTTGCATTTACTAGACTTTGCTTTTATACCAGCTTCTTTCATTCGTTTCAAAACCTCTCTCAAATTTCGTAAATGCTCGTTCTTATTCCTTCCAGTTATTATAATATCGTCCAGAAGAACTCCAACCTGTGGTATCCCAGCTAAGAGTCTTTCCATATATCTTTGGAAAATACCTGGACTAGATGATATCCCAAAAGGTAAACGTTTGTATTTATAGTAACCACTATGCGTTGCTATTACTAAATACTTTCGGTGTTCTTCTGCAACCTCCATTTGTAGGTATGCATCTCGTAGGTCTACCTTGGAAAACTCTTGTCCGCCTGCAACTTTGTTTGTTAGTTCCTCAAATGTCGGAATAATTGCATTTTCTGGGACCAAATTTTGATTCAAAGTGACTCGGAAATCTCCACAAATTCTTATTGAACCATCATTCTTCTCTACATTAACTGTTGGTGTAGCCCAGGGAATAGGTGTAGCAGCAGGATCTACCTCTTCAATGATATCTTCATTTACAAGTCTTGTAAGTTCATTCTCAATTCGTTTTTTCAAGGGAAACGGAACCCTGCGCGCTGAAAAATGTTGAGGGTTTGCATCTTCTCGAACGTGAATTCGTGCTTTATAACCCTTGATTTTCCCATGCCCTTCAGAGAACACATCTTCAAATTCTTTTAGTACTTCCTTAACCCTCACATCATCCATCTTATATTGATTATGATTCTGCTTACATTTTACTTTACTAATAGTAACATCAGGAGAGGGAGGTTCATATTAAAGGCTAATATCCATGGTAAACCAAACAGCGGTTTCTATTTTCCATTTACTACTGCTACTTTTAATCTACGTGTCTCATCACCTAATGAAACATTGACATAACATTCACCAAGTATATCTAAAATATTGTTTCCATAAGCCACGTATTTTGAATTAGTCTTATCAAGTCTTGGTGAACCAATTTTCTCCCAAAGAGGCTTACCTATCATTGAGGCCCAAGCTCCAGAGTCAAATTCCATGTTTGTAGCTACCTTATTTAACTTTAAATGAATACGTGCTTTACAAATATGTCTTCTTTCCTTTTTAACATCGTTTATCCTCATGTCATGTGAGTCCGATTCAGATTCTTCAACTTCTGACTTTTCATGCAAATTATTCACTCTTTTTTGTCGACATACCTTTGCAAAATGTCCTATTTTTTTACAATTCAAACACTTTTGTTGATAGGCTGGACATTTACCAAATTCATGCTTTGTTCCACATCTACTACATGGATGATTTGTCTTTTCATTGTATTTCACTTCTATCTTAAACTCCTTATTGTGTCTTCTTACTTGTGATACTTCCAACTCTTTATCATTATTCTTGAATATCTCATGACGAGCTCTCTCCATTGAAGTGGCCAGTTCAAAAACATCTTCAGATGTTAACTTGTCACCATTTTCTTTTACACCATCAGGCCATCATTGTCTAATTTCTACTTCAAACTCTGGAAAATTTATACCTCCAGCAAATCTATCTCTTATTCTTTCATCAAACTTGTTCTCATACTTACAAAAATCTGCTAAATTTTTCAAACGTATTACAAATTCTGAAAGACTTTCACTGTTTTCTCTGATACTTTTTTCAAATTCCATTCTAGCTGAAAATATAGTTTTACTAGCTTTGTATACTGACCTGAAACCATTAACTAGTTCTGCCCACGTAGCCTGATGTACTTTTAAAGGCAGCAGAAAGTTTGAAACTTTTCTTAATGGTGCAGGACCCACATAGGCAAGCAAAAGATCCCTTCGAGCATCCTCTGCTCTCTGAGAATCTTCTCCCAATCCTTTTACCTTGCATAACAATAGAAAATGTGCTTCATAATCATCCCACCTACTAGACTCATCATAGCTTTGACATTTGAACTTCTCTATCTTTGATTGTAATGCGTCTTCTTTAGTTTCATACTTATCTTCTTCATTGAAATAACTATTTCTTCTTTTGGTTCGTTTACTCATCGTCGCCAATGTAGAATTACACTAAATAATATTCAAAATATAAAAGAACCATTTTATTGAATTCTTAAACACATCAAACTAAGCAGAATATTTACTAACAAACTTAATAATAATAAATCAGCTGATGTATTAATTACTTATACATTTAACGATCTAACACAGGTACTTGAAAACGCTTACGGAGGCTACTTGGGAGTTCGATCGCCAGCAGGTACGATAGTCTTTATAAAGATTGTTGGAAATGAATAGGCAGAGGGAGACACTATAGGGAAAAATTTTCTAAGCCCCTTTCCATGTGGAACTGCGCTCTTATACCTGGAATGATCATTGATTCAGTGTGTTTTCAGAATCTTTGTTTGAACCACAACTCTCATCTGTTTCAGATCCTGTTTTGCACTCTCAACACACACAAGGTAGACATGACCAAGCTGCTTGGGGGACAGATCGGATTGGACGACTTCATATTTGTTCATAGGAAAGGTACAAACATTTTCCAATCAAGTCCTGTAGGTAGTGAAAAAATAACAAAAATAACCATAGTACTTTGAACGGCTAACTTAAATTTGTGGGTTATCAATAATATTTTTCATCTCTCCCGCCATGCTAAAGTTGTTGAATAATACTTGATATTATTCAACAATGACAATAAATTTGCTTAAAACATGACATCTCTAATAATTGTGAAAAATAAGTCGATTTGGATTTGGATGGACACGTGGTGGAGTTTTCCAACTCAAGCTATTTATTTGGACCAAGTTATTCTTTTTTTTTTCTTTATTCACATGTTTATAAATATAGCTTACTTTAACTTCAGTATATACAAAATCGCTTATCCCTGATGAATAAATTGCAATTTAAATTGTATAGAACATATTCCATTTATCATATTGTGATTTTTGTTGTATTTACTGTGTATGTAGAATGGATGGTAGGATTCACGACGCGGGATTGACGCTGACATCGATATCAACTCTGCGCACGCGTCCCGCTTGTGTAGACATGCCAATTTAATGCAATGGTCCCTGTCGAGCGCGTGGCCCCGACGCGGGAATCCCGCCACGGGTTACACGCTCGTGTAGAATGGGCCTAACTGTAATTCAATACAATAAAATAGGTTATTGTTAATTTGAAATTGTTTTTGCAAGATTACGTCGCTGTGAAACAGGAAAACTAAATAATGTTTCATAATAAAAACAATTTTGTTAACTTGATTTTTTTTTGCTTTTGGAGGCCACCTTGACCCGGAGGCCCTTGGCGATCGCCGACCAGCCGCCCTCGCCAGAGCGGGCCTGATCGGGTACTTGATAATAATTGTGCAGTCCTGTTTTTATTTAATATAAATTTGCTTAAAAAAATCTGATTAGTAAAACTGTGTATTTGCAGGTCGGCCTAAGGAAATAGAGCTACGAAAGACTGAGGAAGCCTTGGGTCTCACAATCACAGACAATGGCTCTGGCTATGCCTTCATCAAGAGGATAAAGGAGGGAAGTGTCATTGACGGCATTGAGTACATCCAGGTGAAGACAGTTTGTAGTCCTTTGGTCTGATGAGGAAATAATCTTAACTCTTTGAGCGCCAATGAATGATATAATGGACAAGAGTAAAGGTGCGTCCACACTGGGCGAACGTTCGTGACGAACATGTTCGTTGAACATAATTTGTTTGCCGAACTGGAAAAAACATTCACTGAACATTATTTAAGTTTTTCAACGAACAATAATTTTCTTTCTAATCTCGAGTACAGTATTTAGGTTTTTGTAAGTGACAATAGATGTGCGTAGGCGTTGGCATTTTTGTCCGCTTTTACTGTTGTTTTTGCTGCATATTACATTCAGCTTTCAACGGTGTTGGGGTAGTGGCAGAAACAGTTGTACAAATATAGTTGGGAGCACTTCAGAGCAGTCTTTATAGCTATATTCCCTCTCTTCAAGTTCAGGTTGGGTTGAAAACACTCATAAAGGTAATGTATCCTAACCCCCACGAAGATTTTCTTCTTCTAGTTCGTTCCCATACCTGACTTTGACTCTGCACTTTATTTTCCTCGCCTATATTGCACTAAACAACTGTCGATTTGCTAAAAAAAAACCCCACATCAGCCCAAATTTTTCTATCAATTTCACTTAAACTGTCATATTATTCATAATTTCTTTTCTTCTCCTGGGATCCATAGTAAGCTGTGTTGTTCATACAGGTTAATTGAAGTAAGAATCTTTATAGAGCGAACATTAAGGCTGAACCAAAACGCCGACACGCTATGCCCACCCTCTGTCTAAGAACGTTTATCTAGGTGTCCACACAAAGCGAACATTAAAATGTTAGGGAACATATTGTTCATCCAGTGTGGACGCACCTTAACATAATCACATATCTACTTACAGCTAGCATATATTCAAAATAAACAGTATGAAACAGATAAAATTTATATTATGTGCTACCAATTTAAAGTTACTTCAGAATTTTTTGGTTGACCAGTTTTGTTAGTCCGGTAGATTGTTAGGTCTGATCAATTATCGAGCAGTATTAAGGTATAGCCAGTCTGGCCAGGAGACACGTCCCCAAGAGTTCATGGTTATATCTGGTGTGCAGCTTATGAGGAGTTCACCTGTAAGTTAAGCTTGATGAAAATTTAGGTGAACAGCTCAGGTGAATGACGGGACGGGGTGGATTCTTTGTGAGTTGCATCATCAAATAAAGCATTTTATTGTCACTTTTATTGTCTTTTCTAACTTTGTGTGTTTCTCTAAAAACACATTGTAAAATAACTTAGAATTTTAATTTTGTACTAGTGCACCTGTCGCTCGAATTCGAGCAATTGCAAAATATTAAAGGCGTTATTTCAAAACGAATAACAGTAACAATTTCCGATGACGTAAAAGAGTCAACTCAAAGATAATGTAATCAATCGCCCACTCCAGTTATCAGAACTGGAAACGAACTCACTCTGAAAACGAACGCTCTTGTGTGTATCATGTGTATGAACAGCTGTAATTAATACAAATTATTCGTCTGTTTAAGTAAACAAAATCTTTTCTTCATAAGAAATACATTGGGATTTTGATGGCCTGTGGGGCATAGCCCGAAGACTTTTGTTACAGGAAATGGTGAAAGGGGGTGTCTACACAAAAAATACTTAATTTTGACACCTAGTTTGTAAAAATCTATCAATTATTAACGGAGGAGTAGTGTTTCGTAGAAATTGCCTTCACATACCGGTATTAAATATAACGATTCTTAATATGAAGGAAAATTATTTATTCAGGCTTTTAGCAAATTCCCCATATAGGGAAGAAGCTATTATTTTAGGTGGCACAGAAAGACCTATACTGGGACTGATTTACTTTTTCATTTTGATGTCCCCAAAGGTACCTACACTATTTGTTCAAATGTTTAAATGTATGGATAATTTTATTGTAGGTATATAATAATCTTACTAATATTATAAATGTGAAAGTTTGTGTGTTTGTTTGTTTGTTTGAAATTCAATCACGCATAAACCACTGGACGGATTGGGCTGAAATTTGGTATGATGATAGCTCACATTCCCGATTAACATATAGGTATATTCTTATCTCAAAAATCCTTTCGGGCTCCGCCCCAGTGGCTCTGAGAGTTCTCCATGTTAACCTTATGAGTATTCATATTTAAAGGGAATTAAAGAATTTAGTCAGCTGTTTCAACTAAAATACCCCCGTTGCAGCAAACCTGCAGACTAAGCGAATTTCCATTTGCCTGATTGGATTTACACTAAAATGTCTGCTGAAAAATATCACATTTATTCCCTATTTAAATAACATTAGTTTTAACGAGTACTTAGGTTTGCTGCAACAGGGAAGGTAAAAAGGTGTTTTTTTGTAAAATGTTAATAGTTTAGTGTATGAAATGAATGCATTTTCCAAATTTGATCACTTTTTCATCACTTTTGACAGATCGTCATAGGATCATGAGATTATTACCATACATGTTTTTAATCATTGGAAAAATCTTCGATTGTGTAATACAATACAAAATAATACAAGTGCAGAAGTGTCTTATAAGCTTTAACAGTAACCCCACAACCAATTTCTCAAAACTATGCTAGAGGGTTATTCATTGGCACAGAAGTACGATATGAACTGACGCGACGTGACGAAGGAAAAATCAAACTTACACTGTAACGGATGAAGTTAGAACGTGTCTTCTCAACAAACAGATATTTTTTCTCAAATAAAATCATAGATTAATCTTTATTGCATTGATCAAATCGGTTGTATTTTAACTACAAAAGATCCACCAATACGATTTTAATACTATTTAAAGATTCTTCCAAAAGAAGAGATACCAGTTAACATACTAATAATGACTCTTCGGTATGGGTAATGATGACGTACGGTATTGGAAATATTTTATTCATTGAATGACCAACCATATTTGGTAACTAACGCAAATAATATCATTACTAGTGTACATGTTGCTCGAATTCGAGCAATTGCAAAGTATTACAGGAGTTATTTCAAAACGAATAACAGTGATATTTACAATTAGTTTAAAAGAGTCAACTCAAAGATTACCGGTGTGTAACTCAGACCATGTTTATCTTCGTTATTGATAAACCTAAAGCATTCCAGCCGGTTTTCTCCTTCTCAAAATGCCTCGCTGTACATGCAACACAGGTCATTGATAGAGGGCCAATAATTAAGAACGAAAAGTCGTTTTGGAGTAGTGTTAGGGTGCATCATTAATTTGTAACCTAATAGTTGAGATTGTCCAGGGTCAGGTGCTGACTGTGATGAGTTAAGCCTATGCTATTACGCGCCACTGTTCTGTAGCTGCGGTCGTTATCACGATTACGCCTCCTGTCTATGTTTCGTTGTCGTCGCGTCGGAGGCATTTAAAAGAAAAAACAACAAATAAACAAATTATAGCTACACAAAACAATAATAAACGCACAAATTTAAGTTACAATCATGCTAACACGATCTGTCATAGCGACACAAAACAACGATAAATATACAAATTTAAGATACAACCATACTATCACCTTTGACTATTAATACAACACACGATCCGTCTTGGGGGTTATGTTTACACAAACTCAAATAGTAAATAAATGTAGGCCTACTCAATGCGTTTTATTCAATTGAAAAATAAATAACAGCAATTAAATCATACAGCTGATCAAAATGTAAACAATTATGTACTCCATAAGGATAACATGGGAACTTTCAAAGGCACTGGGGCAGAGCCCAAGGGACGCTTCCAAAAATGTAAGGCCAGTTTGCAAATCTACGTGACACGCTCTTTCCAATGAGATGTCAATGGATAAAATCGGTTAAGAAATGGCGGAGGAGTTCAACCGACAAAGTTTCATGTAGCGTATTAATTATATAGATTGTTTTTACACTTATTACTCTTTAAACAATGCTAAATTCTCAAAAAATTTATAATTTCACTCAATTTATCGCAGTTAGATGAATTAGCGTAAGCCTTGAACTTGAAAGTAACCGTCGATTTCGACGGGTTTTACCTAGTATTATATAAATGTATATGTGTTTGTGTACCTGAACACAACCACTCAAATAATTTGGGTCAGATTTTAATTAAATGTTTTATGATAGTGTAGAGTTGGATAAACTTGGTTGAGTTTGCAAACCAGCAAGATCTGGGAACAGGGTGTTATGGGGTTTGAAGTTTTCCAAAACATGTTTTTTAAATTGATTTACCAATAAAATTGTTCACATCATCTGAAGTAGCTAAAGTAATAAAAGACGATTTAAACGGCAAAAAGCCCCCGGTTATGATCTGATAACAGGTAAAGTGTTGAAAGAGCTTCTTAGAAAAGGAATAGTTTTCCTTACAGTACTTTTCAATGCAGTTTTACGCCTTGAATACTTCCCAATACAGTGGAAGGTTTCACAAATTGTTGTTATTCCGAAACCTGGTAAACCTTTAAATCAAGCATCCTCGTATCGGCCTATATCTCTTCTTCCTGTGGTTTCTAAAGTTTTTGAAAAACTTTTCTTAAAAAGACTCCAAATTATAATTGATGAAAAAGAATTGTTGCCTTCACATCAGTTTGGATTCCGCCGAAGGCATTCCACCATTGAGCAAGTGCATAGAATAGTGAATGTAATCAAGGAAGATCTTGAAAATAAACGTTTTTGTTCATCTGCTTTTTTGGACGTAGCCCAAGCGTTTGATAAAGTCTGGCACACAGGATTATTGGTCAAAATTATAACTTTGCTGCCCCATACATACTATGGAGTGTTGAAATCGTATTTGTCCAAACGCTTTTTTCAAATTAAATATCAAGATATAGTTACAGATGTGCATGAAATTGAATCAGGTGTACCACAAGCAGTGCCGGATTTACCACTAGGCCGACTAGGCCGTGGCCTAGGGCCGCAAGCAAAAGGGGGCCGCAAAGAATTGACAAAACAAAATTCTATAAAAAAAAATTTGATCAATTATTTGCGATTGCAAGTGATGATGATGATCACTGCCCACAACAGAATTCGCGATTTTATAGCGGTCGCGGGAGTCGATGATGATGGCCTCACGATCGTGGCCCATGGTAGATGTTCACTATTTTGCCACGGTCCCAGGTCCCATTTGTTGATTATGTTGTCCCCGTGATTGCAGTCCACGGGAAATGTTAACGATTTTGCTGTGGTCATAGGTGTCGATGTTGATATCACCGTGATTTTGACCAACAGGAGATGGTCATGATTTTTCCGTGGCCTCTGGTGACAACGATGACGATGTCCCTGTGATTCCGGCTCACAGGATATTGTCAATGATGATATCCACATGATTGTGACCAACAGATGTTTACGATTTGATTTTGCCGCAGTCACTAGTGACAATGATGATGTCCCTGTGGTTTAAGCTCACAGGAGATGTTCACGGGTTTGCCGTGGTCGTGGGTGTTGACGATGATATCCCCGTTGATGTTGTGACCAACAGATGTTTACAAATTTTTCCGAAGTCACTGGTTTCGATTATGATGTCCCTGTGATCGCGGCCCATGGGAGATGTTCACGAGTTTACCGCGGTCGTGGGTGTCAATGATGATGTCCCCGTAATTGTGACCAACAGAAAAAGATGTTCACGAATTGCGGCAGTCGCGGGTGTCGATGATGATGTCCCCGTGATTGGAGTCCATGGTAGACGTTGAAATGAAACGAAAATCCTTCTTTATTGAGGCGAACTTAGGACCTCGTGGTCCCTACTTACAGTTAACCTTACATCTTACAGTTAACGACGTTCCAGAGTTTTTTTTCCGCGATCACACGGAATTTCCACGACTGGGTTGGGGGCCTCTCGAGTAATTGGGCCTAGGGCCTCAGGTACCCTAAATCCGGCACTGACCACAAGGCAGTGTTCTTGGACCTATTTTGTATATTTTGTTCACTTATGACCTTCTAAGTACTCAGGGTATTACGGTTGCAACATTTGCAGACGACACTGCTTTTTTATCATCAAATCAGGATCCTATTCTGGCATCATCAAACCTTCAGGCTGCATTAGACGATTTGTCTCAGTGGTTACAGAATTGGAAAATTAAAGTAAATGAAACAAAATCCATTCAAGTTACATTTACTATGTCTACAAGAACTTGTCCCCCAGTAACATTAATTGAATAATGTCATGCTTCCACAATCCAACGAAGTTAAGTACCTTGGTATGCATCTCGACAGACGGCTTACATGGCATTCACACATTTGGAACAAACGACTTCATTTAAATTTAAAAACAAACAAACTAAATTGGCTCATTGGTCAAAATTCAAAATTATCTGTTGAAAATAAATTACTTTTATACAAAATTGTATTGAAACCTATTTGGACCTACAGTATCCAACTCTGGGGAACCACTTCCAACTCAAACATAGAAATAGTTCAAAGGTTTCAATCAAAAACACTGAGAACAATTTTACAAGCACCTTGGTTTGTCACAAATAAGTAATTCATCAAGATACAAAATTACCCTATGTTAAAGAAGAAATAAAGAAACAAAGTGAAAAATACCAAAGAAAATTAGAAACCCATCCAAATTTCCTGGCAGTTAACCTCCTCGACAAAAGTGAAGCTACACATATAGGCTCAAAAGAGTTAATCCAATAGACCTTCCAAATCGTTTTTAGTTAAACTTTTTTAAAGTTTTTGTATGTTAGTGCACTTGATGGAGTGTAATTAACCCATGTTAAAATGGTTATTAAATTTACTTATTATTCTAGTATAGAATAGATTGTAAATACTTGTTAAAAAAAAAAAATGTTTTTTAAATAATGTTTACCTTCATACATGAAAATGCCCAATTTTAATTACAACCATTGTATAGAGATTTAAAAAAACAAATAATTTTGTATATTGAACATTTGTGTACAATAAAAAGGTTATGGAGGAAATTTTTTCTTGTTTATAGATACGTACATATAATGTTGATCAAATTTGGCAAATGTATTTATTTCATCCTATATTCTAAAAGGATAGAAAAAAAACTTTTCACCTCTATGTAGCAGCAAACCTGGTACTCGTCGTTAAATCTAATTTTATTCAAACAAGGAAAATATCACTTATTTAAGAAAATATTTGAGTTAAAATCCAATCAGACAAATTTAAAGTTGCTTGGTCTGCAGGATTGCTACGGTGGGAATATTTTTAATCACTTTATGCACGGAATTCAAAGAGTTCGGAGCAGCTCCTAAGTTAAAATTGAATTTAACTAATTGTTTAAGTTGTGGTATTTGTGTTTGTCTGTATCTATTACCCTTCCTAAATATTATAACCGAAAGGCGTTGTCCAGGTTGGCGACCACATAGAGAGGATCAACTCTGAGAACCTTGTAGGCAAGAGACACTTCGAGGTGGCGAAGATGCTTAAGGAGATTCCACGGGACACAATATTCACAATCAGACTTGTCGAGCCTCTGAAGGCAGGCTTCTGTGAGTAACTATAATTGATCTATTGAACTATAATTGATCTACAGTACGGTATTGAACTAATTGGTGGGGGGTAGGGACTTTTACACAGGTTTTGTTGTGGTCATGTATTAGTTACTTATCTATTACCGGTACTCTAGATGACACTTGCACTGATTAGAGTAGTGGTAATGAGGATTAAATAAGGAGATTGCAAACTTGATGGGTAGCCACAACAAGGTCATTCGTTGCTAATCAGTATACCTACCATTAAGATTGTTAGCTCTGTTAGCTTCTATTTCTGTAAAGTAAAAGAAATTACAGAGTAACACTTAAAAAATTAAAATATGAAAATTAACAGTTTTAAATTGATATGGTAAAACTATGAGATTAGAATGGAATCACAATCAAGTTTGAAACTAAATAGTTGAGCTTCTAGTTGAGCCGTTTTGTAATTGCAGTACACTGTTTAGGTCTGTTCAATGACCAGGTGTTATCTTGCCGGCCAGGAGGAAGCTCTGTTGAACAATATACAGGGTGTTTCCGAATTGTCTGGACATATTTTGTGGACTTGTTCCCTAGGCTAAGACAAACTTAAAACACCGTATAAGTATGGGTCTAAAGTGCCTAGATTTATGTCTGTTGGTCCGTTTGTGATTTTTATAAATTATTTTATATCTTGCCATTTTTCAAGATAGAGATTTAAAATTTGCTATGAGTGTGTAGTTCTACAAGTAAAAAGAACTATGAAAATTGTGTTCCAATATCTCAAGCCGTTTCAATATGGCGGCCATTTAAAATGTTTAATGCCGAATTTCATGAAAACCGTAAATATTAAGAAAATATTCCACCTAACCGAAAATATAGAGAATTTCAATACAAATTTGGCCTCATTTGGCCTTGTTTGTTAAAATTGGATGAAAAATAACTGAGTTATCAGTTTTTTTCTACAATCGGTTACGCAATTTAATAGGACTAATATGTTCTCAAGTATGGTAGTCCTACTAAATTGCATAACCAAATGTAGAAAAAAAACTGATAACTCAGTTATTTTTCAAAAATCACAAACATACCGACAGGCGGAAATATAGGCACTTTAGACCCATACGTATATGGTGTTTTATGTTTGTCTTAGCCCAGGGAACAAATAAGTCCACAAAATATCTCCAGACAATTAGGAAACACCCTGTAGAATATTAAGCTATAGTTGAAGCATAGACTAACCAACACAAGTAGACTTCTCATCCCATTGTAAATTTTGAAGCACGTTTTTCGTGTCTAGTTCATGTACGTGACACAAAGGCGCTAGTGTCGACGAAACTTTGTTTCTATTATTTTAGGGTTAATTTCTTGATTTGTGCTTTACTGTTTGGTTATATAACTAGGGGACAAGTTATTGTTTATGATTAAATTGTATTATTTGGTTAAACAAGGTTTTAAATGGCTGTAATAACGGGAAACAAATTGTAAACAAAACACGACCTCTACAGAAAAACGGACAGAACTAACAATAAAATTGGCTTCAGCTGTTCCATAAGGATGGCAAATCTACTAAGGGAGTATGTTTTATCTATGGTTGAAGTTATACAGGTCTTAGGGGTCTAAAACAGCTGGGGGTCCTGGTTTTCAAAAGAAAAGTGAAAAAGATGTAAAATATTGTATAGCTTATAATTTTGTTTTGTCATACACATTGTTTTGTATAATAATAGTTGTATATTTTTTTTTTGTTAGTTATACTGTATTGACATGAGTTACTTTGTAAAACAGTTCTTGTACTGAAAGACGCTCGTAAATAAAGGCATTTTTATTTATTTATTAATAGGGGTGACATATTAAAACTGAAAGCGCTCAATGAATATTCATATAGGGTGTATGATTAATTGAACTACCTAAGTTAACTCTCCTTATTGTCATTGACTTGTAGATGATGCTCAGGCAGGCATTTTATCTTTTTGAACCAGGCCCCAATTTGTATATGGACTGACTGGGACAGAGCCCAGAACGCAAAATATTTAGGGTTGCAACATTTCACACAAACACTTTTATAGAACTATTTTGATTGTTTGCTGAAAACACACAAAGTTCAATCAGTATTACAGCAAGTTTGGTTAGGTTAGTGTGGAACAGTTTAATTTCCTAATCAGTATAGCCTATATTATTTTTGCAAGTTGTATACAAAGTCCTTATAGAAGCTACATGGTAAAAACTACAGCTCAATATACCCCAAGCTAACCTAACTTTTTATCAACTTCTTCACTCTTCTGTTAGTTTTATTTACTGTTTTGTTTTCTAACAGCAAATATAGACTCAAGAGGAAGTGCAAGAAGAGGTAAGAAGTCTGGCTATGGGACTGGGAAGGAGACACTGCGACTGAAGGCTGATGGAAAAGCGCAAGTCCAAAAATTGGTAAGCTCCCAAAAGTATTTTGATTTTATTCCACAACAAATTTCAAAATTGACACAAATGCTGATAACACTAAATAAGTTTACAGAAATAGCCAAGAATGCAACGTTAATCCAGATGATAAATCCAAATGGGTGAGGCAATGAAAGCGCCCCAATTTATAAATAGTACAAATTCAATACAATTTACCCTATACATATAAATAGCACATCAGAACACAGCTTATCTTTTGTCATTTTAACTTAAAAAAGTCATTTTTCCATTTATTGAAAACAAAATGCTTCAAGTGACATCCTTGTCCTCCTACATGACATTCCTTTTCAGTCACTTGAAAATGCCATTGAATACTCGTCCTTCCAACATTTCTTCATGAATCACTTTAGTTTCTTGGACAATTCAAGAAAATTCTAGGGCAACTTTGAAAAACCTTTAAATTTCAAGTAGCTTATAGGGAGAACCCCCAAAGAATGCAAAGAGCCAACGTAAAGCTTCCAACAAAGAAAGCATCCTGGCAAACCTCTTTGGACTTTGAGTTACTGCGACTCACACTCTTTTGACATTTGCCGGTGTACAAAGAGGTTTGCGGTACCCACTGATTATTTTTATGGTTTAAGCTGTTATCCTATAGTATATTTCGTACCTAGGGCCGAAAATGAGGTTTTGCTAGCTCGAGATAGTTTTTAAGTTCGAGACAAAGTCGAGAACTTAACGATCGAGAGCTGCAAAACCATTTTTGGTCCGTGGTACAAACACAATTTTTCACCACACTACTACTATTCACAATAATAATTAATGTACACTGATAGTCAACACAACTTTAAGGTTATGTGAAGAAGTAATTTCAGGAATCAGCAAAAATAATAATAAACAGTTGCTAGGCAACGGTGAAAATAAAACAATTCTATTGCAATGCTATGGATACTGGTTGTGTATTTAATATGCAAGCGGGCAGCTGATTTTGCGGCCCTAGGGATGTAAAAACCTGCTCGGTCCCCAAATGACGTTGACAGCTGGCATGGCCAGCAAAACCCATCTTTCAGCCTCTAATTATTGTATGTAAAACAGCTAATAACATCATAGTGTGGTGAAAAATAATTTTACCTAGTTCCCTATTGTTTTACAATCTGGAACAGCGCCATATTGACTAAGTATGGAATGTGGTCCAAACAATCTCTGAGTGTATGCACAAGAATCACTATTTTAAAAGTAGGTTCCTACATCAAAATCTCAGTGTTACAAGCCTCAGGCACAATGTTTACTAAAATGGCATAGTTTGATTGATGTTATAAGCATAGCTCTTCATTCATTGTTGGTTTACTTATAATGTGACAGCGAAAGAAAATCTGGGTGCTCTCACTGCCTCACCCTGTATAACACGAGTGCAAATATTAACTGTTTTCTTCTTGATGGAGTGTTAGTAAGAACTGAACCCAGCTGTCCTTATCATTTGGCTTTAAATAAATGATCCTGACTGATTAAACAGCTGATCATGGTCCGTAACAATAAAGCCACATAGATCACACAACATTCTACACTCATCCTTCATTCATATTTGCCTTAAAATTACGCACCGAGGTGGCATCCCTGTCTCAATGATAATTGATAATTGAATTAAAGACAAATTAACTGATTAGGATTATTAGTGAGGTTAGGGTACCAGGCTTGACTGAATGGGAAAGAGCAAGGTCCCACTAGAAAAACGGGCCATGCTGCAAGATCCATGACTTGACACTTGTGGATAGATTCACTGCCATATCCCATATGTTTTTAGGCAAATAAGCTGGCTGTTTACGTCTGACAACTTTAGTACAACTATCCACCACTTTGACGTAGTGTTGCGCTGCAGTATGACCTGTTTTTCTAGTGGGGCCTTGGAAAGAGTCTAAACTGGCACAAGAAACACAAAACTTTTACACTACTTACACAACACGTTAGAATAGTTCACTGTCACTGACAGCATTTTCAACTCCTCTTCCTTGAGCCTGAGAAACTCCTGAGAAAACCCAGAGTCGATTAGTATGAATTTTTACCAAACTAGTTTAATTTTCAATTTAGAGTACAGTTACATAATGTATTTTGTTATTTGTCAGTCTCAGACTTGTGGGGGAATTTTTCTGAAGGTAAGTTTTTGGATATGTTCCATTTCCCTGGCTGCAAATTATAGATGTTGAGTATTTTCCCTATAGTGTTAAGTACAAGCTGCCATAATCCAATGTTTCCCTCTTTTAATTTTTCCCAAGTTTTAGCTATCCCCCTCTTTATTACAATATTTTTGAGATGGCTGAAATCTGAATGTTGAGGTTCTGGAAATGTTTTCGGTGGTTAAACATTAAATCTGACAATCTTGCTACGTTTCAAGTCTCTGACTTTTTAACTGATTTATAATATAGGTATCTATCAGTGATCCAATACAGTAGCCTAATCTATATATTTAATACGCTAGGCATATTTTTGTCGTAATTGTTTTGGAATGTCCAAAGTGTCGTTAGAAAGGTCTTAGCGTGTAGTTTTGCCATCAAACAAAAAAACTTTGGATTTCCATCAGGGCTCTGCCCCAGTGGGAATTCAAAGTTCCCATGTTATTCTTAGGGAGAAAAATATGTTTGTTTACATTTGAACGGATGAATACTTTCAAATTGACACTAATATTTGAAACAGCTGGTTATACTACAATTTTGCACAACATCAAAACATAACCAAAAAAAACGTTCGACATAATGTGAGACTATAAGACGTTAACCAAGACGGCCAAAAGGAGGAGGCCGACAAATTTTAACTGGTAGACGAGAACGAAATACAAATACTGTAATACTATTGTCGTTGATAGCCGAATACAGCAAGCACCATTCCATGTTGGGTTTAAGTGTGCTCTCCAACAGCCGCCTGAAGATTTCACATTTAATTTAGGACTGTTGGATAATCGCTGCATAAGCTGTTGATTTTGGAAGACAAGGAGAACGTTTTAAAGGTAAAAGTTCATATATATACCTAACATCAGAAAGAGACTGGAACAAGATTGGGAGATGGGCCATTATGAAACGTAGTTTTGTCACAAGACATGGAAAATTTCAAGGCGAATTTGTGAAAATTTCACATGATGGAAGAGGAAGTATGTAGATGTGGAGAAATGAAAACCACGAGTCACGTATTTATAAATTGTTCACTTCAGGAGACAAATAGGAGAGAACAGGAATAAGTCTTGGATAATATAGGTCTAGAGATGAGAAAATAAAACATGATGAGTTACAAGGAAACAATTGAGATGTTTAGAAAAGTAGCTAAGGAAAACCAGGGATACATACAGGCGTTAAAATTTACAAAAAGAAACAAACAAAAACTAAGAAAGAAAAGGAATGAAAACTTGCCCATGAAGGGGAGAGGAAAGGTTAGAGCGAATCTCAATGATTCCTATCCCTCAGGGCGGTATGGGGAAGGGAGTCGTGCTGTTAGGCTTTTGGACACGTGTCTGGAAACCTATTGCGGCTATGAGTAAGGCTATTTGTAGAAAACCCTATTTACATAAAATGTTGATTATACCGATCTGTTATGTACATCAGAGAGTATTTTCATAATCTTTGATTCAAATATTTTAAAGTCATCAGAAATTATGACTGTTATTCGTTTTAAAATAATGCCTGTAATACTTAGCAATTGCTCGAATTCGAGCAACAGGTACACGAATATATTGAAACCTGATAGTTGTTATTCCCTTCCAATATTAATTTAGTAACAACAAAACTTTTATTTGAGTTGACTCTGGTATGAGACTCAAACGATAGTCCAAAGTGCTAAATAGCAGTACCGGTACAAAGTAAAATAAGTCTTCATATTGGAAATCGTATAAATATCTTGCATACTTGTACTTGCTTATAAAAATGAGCTTATAGATGAGAATTTTATTATAATTATTTCCGTGTGTGTGTGTCCACCAAAAATGATTTTTATCATAATCTGGTTTTTGTGTTAAATAGATGAGGGAAAAATTATAAAAAAAGGCATAAAACCACTGAATAATTTCTAGAGTTAAAATAAAGAAAATTGTACTAATTCTAATATTTTTGTCATACAGGACAGTGCCATGCAACAGGGCATAGACAGTATCAATCAGCTGCTGGAGGGCTTCATGGGTATAAATGACTCAGAACTTGGTAAGCAAAAGTAATTTTTTTGCAAAAGTGGCGAAGGTAAATAAATAGTTATAGTACCAGTTGCCTTTCCATGTGAATTGATATTTTGTAGATACTACATAGGAGTTAATTTAAAAATTGTTTAACAGACAAATATTATCTTTAAAAGAATTTAGCAAGCAAAGCAAAAGATCGCTCAACAAAATAATTATAAAAAAGTTGGAGTCTAGGAGCTTTTTAGTCAATAGCTTTACATGATAAGTTTCAAGAAAAGTTACTGTGGTCCATTTCAGCATCACTATATGGAGAATAAATACTCAGCTGATTTTATTCATAACAAATTTACACAGATAATCTTACTACATTCTACACTCATATCATCCTTCACCCATGTTCAGCTTAAAATACACACCTTTAGGGTGTTTTGCTGTCTTAGAGGAACGATAATAACTATAATGATAATACCTTTTTCCAGCCACACAAATCTGGGAACACGCAGAAGGGAAGACTAACAGTATGGACTTTGCTGAGGCCATCGACAATTCTGACCTCGAGGAGTTTGGATTTACTGATGAATTCATAATAGAATTGTGGGGTGCAATAACAGATGCTCGAGCAGGCCGGCTCAAAAATGAAGTGTTCTGAGAACGAATCCTGAGCGCTTAGTCATCAAACATGTGTTCAACTTCCACTCATTGTTACCACTCTCATGTTTTATGTGGGGAATTCATTAAGATAAATTCTTTACAGTATTTATTCTTGTTGATGCTGGGAAGAGTTTTGTTGTATTCAGTAAAATCTTATATTTTAACTTATTGTACATATTTTGTAAAAAATTTTAATATTGCGTACGGTATGTGAATCCATTGTCATTTGTTGAAATTTTGAAAATATATTATTGCTTTTTATGCTTTGTTTATTGTGTTTACCGATAGTTACTGAATAAAATTATTTTAGAGATACCTAATGTAAAATATAATATGTTGGCAATTTCTGGACTCAAAATAATCAATTTAAGTCCTTGCCCTCTCCTACTGGATTAGAAAAGTTTCTGCCCTGATGTTTTACTTTCTCCCCCTACACCATCAGTAGGCCCATATAGAATTTTGTTTTCGCTAAAACTTTTGAGTTTGAGTGGATATTTCTGTTTTTTAAATTTCCCTACTTAAATAACAAGAAACAAATAGAAAAAAAACCGCCCCTACAGTCAGTGCACTGGACGGAAACTAAAAATAAAATAATTATCTTCAGCTGATCCACTATGGATGAACAATTACTAAGAGAGTATAGTTATTTGTGTAACTATAGTGGGCGAGGTGGCACTTTTGCTACATATGAGAGAAATTTTTCCGCATGAGCCGTAGGCGGGTTTTAGAAGTTTCTCGAGTGCAGCAAAGGCAGTTTGCACTTGTGTTGCACATTATATTTTTCCTACAGTTACTATAAATCATATAATTAGTCTTTAAAACACTGTACAACACGTTTTTTAGGTTAGGTTAAATCCAAACATTGAATGAAATGGGAAACGCTGCACCAGCTGATCGTAGTCGAAATATCTTTGAGTTTTGCCAGCTTATTTTCAAGCGTACACGAATTACGTGCATAATAAAAGCACGCTGATGTTTTGTGTTGTTTGGTTGCAATACTGGTGTGCGCCAAAGTAAGGCTTTCTGTACTATACTGTGCAAGGAAGCCCACTTTGTCGGGTGACTGTAGGAAAAGTCCATTGCTTGATTACAAACTTTAGGTCAAAACAATCTATTGCACACTCTAAACATTCCTCCTCCAATTCTATCCTTATCCAATGAAAATAACGGTAAAACACCAAATCATAAGTTAGGTAGTGTTTATTTTTGCAAATTTCCCTATAGGGATCTAGGCCCAAAACCGATTTACTTTTTCATTTTGATGTCTCCTGAGGCCAAAAACACGATTTCTTCAAACTGTTTATATATATATATGTGTGTGTGTTTGTCCGTGTACCTTAGTAATTTTTGTCCGATTTTGATGAAATTTAGCTTGAAGGTGTAGGGCGGGATAAACTTGAATGAATTCGCAAACCAGCATGATCTGACAATGAGAACGGGTTTTCATAGAGTGAAAATTGGGTTTTCTCATTTTTGACCCTCAAAACATAACATTTTCTAATTTCTGACTAAACTATTTTGAAAAGCTTAAAAAAAAAACAAATAATTTAGTATATTGAAGTGTTTTTGTACGGTTATTGGTTACGGAGAAAATTCTAAATCGTAAAATTAAAATGCCCATGTTATTTATATGGAGAATAGGTAAACTGTGTTGTAGGTACTGTAGTTTGCTTGTTTATGGGTATATTTTGATCAAACTTAGCAAATTTATTTATTTTATAGTAAGCTATTAATATTTTACTAAAAAAACACTTTTACCATCCCTAGGTAGCAACCTTTAGCAGCAAACCTTGGCGGTACTCATTAAACCTAATGTTATTTAAATAGATTTAAGTGGAAATCAAATCAGGCAAATGGAAATTCGCCTAGTCTACATGTTTTCTGCGGCGAGAGAATATAATTTTGGTAGTGAAACAAAATTCCCTCTGTCTTGCTTTAAATCAAGCCCTGCAAATAAAACGTGTTATACTCCGTTCACAAAACTTAGACGGTTTTAGGGGAAGAAATCTATCCCCTCCACGTCTTGTTCCTTCCATTACTGGACCCATTAAAACATGGCTCAACAGCTGAGATTTTCCAAAACGTTAATCATCTGCAACATACATTAAGTAGAAAAAAGAGGTGGGGGAACTTCCCCTCAAACCACCTAAATAATTTGAATGGAGTACAGTATAGAATTATGAGTGGCTACAAATAAATATTGCTCTTTATAACAATTTCTTAAAGAACTATTTACTGTTAATTTCAGCTATAAAAAAAAACGGCCGAATAAGACTTCTTTCAAGGTGGGGCAAGAAGTTTTGCAAGGGTGCCTGCAGACAATTTTTTAGGGGGGGGGGGAGTGAAACTTGTATCTTTTTCTGGGGGCAGGGGAAATTATCTCTCCCACAAACAATTTTAATTTAAAATGATTATTCTTAAAAATATTTTCAGAATTTCAGGACATATTTAAAATGTCACATCATTATTCTCTTGGAGCACTGGTTGTGTTGTAGATATTACCTTATTTCCTCCTCTTCATCGTTGACCAGCCTGGGCCGGATAGATAGCCTCAAAATACAACGCAAGTACAGAAGCTGAAATTGTTGCTGCAAGTGAAGCTTGTAGGGAAATAATTTGGCTTGTTAGATTGCTAAAGGATATTATGATAAATCTAAAGCAGTGGCCAATTATGAATATAGACAACATAGCAGCAATAGCCTACACCTAGCTGAAAACCCTGAGAATCATAGAAGAACGAAACATATTCAGACTAGGACTAGAGACACTTCTTTGTGAGAGAAATGGTTTCAGAAGGCAAACTGGCTGTTAAGCATATGCCAGCAGAATTTTAGTTAGCAGACTGTTTGACCAAACCACAGCACAGACCATGACTGAAGACCGTGTGTGAAGCTATGGGATTGAAATAAACTTTATTGAAACAGTTATAAACATGAGGGAAAGTGTTGAGATTTAGTAATATCTCTATTGTAATGAGAGTAAGAATGAATGAAAAAGAACTTTTATTACCTTTAGAAAGGTTTTTAATAACTTGAACAATACTACATTGAATTATAATGGACTTGTTTACAAACACAACAAAACAATAATAAAGATTTAAAGACACATATTTTTTTTACTACATTCTTCCTCCCTAATGTTAATGAACGTAGTCATTTAAATAATTAGGAGGTCTTCTGCTTCTGAAACTTCTTCTCGGATATGTATTATGGTTCTCTCCTCTAGAAGCTTCTTGTCTAGGTTGTAAATTCTCGGCAGTAGTATTCATTTCATCTTCTTGGTTCTGTGTTGATGATGGACTAGGAAAGTATTCAGGTTCGGGTTGAGAAGTGGGTAATAGAATATTTTCATCACTCTCAAAATCGGTTTGCTCTATGTCGGTTTGGTACTCACCAACCGGAGCAAGATGACGTGTAGACACGGTAGTTTCTCTTCCGTCAGGCAACTTAACATGAGCATACTCGGCATTCCCATGAAGAAGTTGGACCTCTTCAACAAGTGGCTCATACTTGGACGTACGATTGAATCTCTTCAAGTAGACAGGGCCGGAATTGAGAAGCCATGAAGGAGCTGAAACACCATTGTTCCCAGATCTACGTGGATGTAAGAACATACGCTCGTGAGGAGTTTGATTTGTGGCTGTGCAAAGTAATGATCTCACTGAGCTGAGGGCATCCTCTAAAACTGTCTCCCATTGGTTTATTTCTAAGTTAAGTGATTTCAACGCCAGTTCAATTGTTTTCCATAGAATGCCGTTATACCTTTCTACTTGCCCATTACCTGCTGGATTGTACGCAGTGGTTCTACTAGTTTAGATTCCAAGTGAGTTCAAGTAGCTTTTTAAGTCTTGGCTCAGAAATGATGTTCCTCTGTCCGAATGTATGTAACTAGGAACCCCAAAAGTAGAAAACAATGTTTTTAGTTTCGACTTAACTGTTGACGATGACATGTCTGAACAAGGGAAAGCGAAAGGGAACCGTGAAAACTCGTCTACTATTACTAATAAGTAACGGTTTCGACTTGATGAAGGCAGCGGGCCTTTGAAATCGATATTCAGCCGTTCAAATGCAGAAGTGGCTTTAATCAAAATCCCTTTGTGTTTGAAGAATCTAGGCTTCACAGCAGCACACACATTGCAGGAGTTTGTTATTCGCCTGATTTCATCAATCGAGTAGGGCAAGTTTTTACTTCGAACCCAGTGGTACAAACGTGTCACACCTGGATGACATAGATTCGCATGTAAATCAATCAACAGTTTTTCTTGATTTTGGATTGAAGAACATACTCTAGTCAGGGCATCTGCAGCCATATTATCTTTACTGGGTCTATATACAATATCATAATGAAAGCATGACAATTCCAGTTTCCACCTCATTATCTTTTCATTTTTCACTTTGCCATGACGGTTGTTATCGAACATAAAAGAAACCGACCTCTGGTCAGTAATCAGCTTGAAATGTTTACCAACCAAATAGTGACGCCATTTCCGCAGTGCTTCCACAATAGCTTGTGCTTCTTTTTCAACACTTGAATGTCTTTGTTCTGCTGGAGAAAGTATCCTTGAGAAGAATGCGACTGGACGGTTCGATTGAGTCAAAGTAGCAGCAATGGTACTCTCAGATGCATCAGTTTCTACGATGAACTGTGAAGAAGAAGAAGAAGAAGAAGAAAAAGTGTTTATTGAAATAAAATATCAATACAGTGTTTTTACATAAACACAAAGAACAATGGTCAAAGACCGTCTGTTTTGTGGTTGACATACTGATTTTACAATATTTTAAAACACATTAAAAAAGAGTCCATAAATCACAAACTATAATTCATTAAATAAACTGATTTCTAGTAACAAATACACAAATAGCACTACATAGTAAAAAGGATCAGTTAGCAAATGAATCAAAAATAAAATTTAAAATATAGCCTATTGATAATCTGAATTTATTCTACAAACAGCAATAAAATATAAGTAATAATAAAAAATAAAATAAAAACAAGCCTATTTTTACTTAGACAAATACTTAACAAACAATATTTTATACATTTTTAAGTACATAAATTTTCCCACTTTTGTATTGATATCTCAATTATTAAATTTAATAATTAAACTCCATTATCAATTCCCACCTTTTACACCACGCCTCTTTAAGATAATTTCCCAAAGCCCGCCAATCTTTGCCATTTAAAAATTCAAAAAACTCATATTCATTTAAATATAACTTGTTAAACCAAATTTGACGTACATTTTTTAAAATTGGACATTCTGCTATAAAATGGTACACCGTTTCATCTCGGTTGAGATTACATAGTGAACATAAATAAATTTGATTTTCCATCCAGGGCTTATAGTTAAGATTTATTAACTCTGTTCTAGCTTTTATAATCCAGGACATAAGTTTAACATTTAGGTCCGCAAAAAGGAACGATCTATCTCCAAGGTGGAGGTCAAGGTTCAGATACTGCTGGTGATAACGACTAGTCAATGCCGAACCCAGACAATCCTGTCGCCAAGCCGTTCTCTCTAACTCTAACAATTCAAACAATCGAGATTGAAAAATTTGCAATCTGTTAAAATCGACGTCCAACGCTACTCCCCGTCTTTCGCCCATTTTTAACATCTCCCTGTACCAAAATATTTTTTTCAAAATTATCTGCCTAGCCAAGATATAAGGAAGTCTATTCACTGGTAAAAACAATACTCTAATAATATAACCAATGTGCAAACTTAATGTGTAAAAATAAACCTGATCAAACTGACATTCTAGGTGTAATACGTAATTTGGAGTATTTTGAGGCAATCTAAATAATTTTTTGACAAAGTTATTTTGAGCAGATTCAACCGTTTTACTCTTAATAAAACCCCAAACTTGTGCTCCATAACTCAGCAACGCTCTAACTATTGAATTATAACACACTATTTTTGCATTAATCGGCACTTGATTATTACTTATTAAATTACTCCAGATTAAATTAATAGCTAATTTGGAAGCTGACGATTTTTCTTTAAAATGCATTTCCCACGAGAGTGAACTTGTAAAGTTTACTCCTAAATATTTATAATTGTTTACAATTTCGATTTGTTCACCCTTGTACCACCATTTAGAACTGGACCCAAGCCTCCCACCTTTTCTGAAAACCATAATTTTTGATTTAGCTAAATTTAAGCGTAAATTCCAAGTTTCACAGTAATTCTCCAATCGTTTAATCATGTGTTGAAGGCCGGTTGCAGTTGGAGATAAGAGAACGATATCGTCAGCATACATCAGGACATTGACTCTTACTCCACCATAACAACATCCTCCCTCTAGTACATCTGGCAAGTCGTTTATAAAAATAGCAAAATTCGTTGGGCTACATATACAACCTTGCCTTAAACCCATGGAGGTGCTGAAGTGCTCAGTAATTCCCTCCTGACACCACACTGTTGCTTTTGTGCCTTGATAATAATTTTTTAGCATATTTCTGAATTTTGACGACACACCCATACAAGACATTTTATAAATTAAAGCCTCCCTATCTATCGTATCAAATGCACTTGAGAAATCCACAAAAAAAGTAAATAATTTACCCTTTTTTTCCGCTAATTGCAGATGAGCTATACAAGTGAGATTAAAAATGTTATCTATAGTCGAGTAACCTTGGCGAAATCCTGCCTGGAATTCCGTGAACAAACCTTTACCGTTGACCCAATTGACTAATCTGTTATTTGTTAGACTGATAAAAATCTTTCCTACACAGTCTATAAACGACAATCCTCTGTAGTTTTCAACTAGGTTAATATCTCCTTTTTTATGTAATGGATACACTATCGACCTTTTAAACGATTCTGGAACATTCCCAGTTCTGTAAATATTATTAAAAATAGATAATAATTTGATATGAAATGAATCTGGAGCATACTTAAAATATTCATATGGGACTCTATCAATCCCTGGGGCCTTGTTACATTTAACCTTTTTTAGGACGTTTTTCAACTCTCCCATACTAAAGTCGCTATCTAAGAATGCATCTAAAATCAATGGTTCGGCAAACTGTATCTTTCCAGTCAGCAATGGAGGGTTGAGCAACGTTTTAAAATGTCTTACCCAGTCCAAGGGCGTGATGCTTCCAATCCTGTTATTATCTTTCTTTTTAAAGCTATTAACTGCCCTCCAAAACTTATTTGTATCGGTTGCTTGCGTAATACTACTTATTTGAGATTCTAAATATGCTCTCTTTTTATCTTGGCACATTGACTTATACTTTCTGCTCTCGTTAATATATCCAATTCTAAACTGATATTCGCTGTTTTTTCTAAATACATTTAATGACCTAAAAACTCTCTTTCGTTGTAAAAAACAATCAATATCAAACCATGGTTGCCTGAAAGTAAGATTATGTTTTTGTTGCTTTGTAGCATTATCAGTTGAGTCTTTTATTATTTTAATTAAATTAGATATATTATCCTGATTACACTCGCCTATCTCAACAGTCTGAATGTTTACATCAATTTTTTCTCGGTAGTATCTTTCGTCTTTAGCCTTCCATTTCAATTTAGGTAACAATGGAAGTGTTTTCACACCCTCCGAACCCTCACCACCAACTGCAACCGGACTCACACATTTCAAACTCAGTTCAATTGGGAGGTGATCTGACCCTGGATGGTTCACAACTTTAAAATCGTGGATAAAATTTAAGCAATTTAATGATACCATGGCGAAATCGATTACTGAACTCCCCATCGCCCCAATAAATGTAAAATTACCGCTTGCATCACTTTTGCTCCTGCCGTTCAAAATAACTAAACCTAGATTTTCTATAGCCCTTAAAAGTTTTCTACCTCGAGTGTTAATTACCGAATCGTTTGATTTCCTTACATCACTTAAATTATTGTTTAGAGTTTCTATTATCCTATCAGAAAATGTTTGTTCACAAGCAATTCTACCATTCATATCACCTAATATCAGTAAATTGTCTCTATACTTTGTATTCAAGAACAGTTCAAAATTAGTAAAATCATATTCCCATGAATTAAAATTAAGATACACAGGCATAACACAGATTTTACGATTCTCAGGCAAACTATTGTGAATTTCAAACAAATTATAGCCACTATCTTGTACAAGTTTAATGTTCTTAGCAAAAGGTGAATTTAAGTTTTTCAAGCAAACTATACCTCCTACATTTCTACCATAATTTGAAACCCTAGTTGCAAACACAAAATATACCTCAAAATTTTTTAATCGTTGGATAACATAATCTTTTTCCCGTTCAGATATAAACGTCTCAAGTAAAAATATTAAATCATAATTAACAATCAAATTTAAAAAATCAAAATCATTTACCTTATTTTTAAGACCAGAAACATTATAACACAATACATTCAAGTGTCTGCTGGTTACCGGATGCTGCTCTGTTGCTCGTACTGCGTTGTCCTCCAGATCGGCGTGGCGTCCTCACACTCCATTGGTGGCGGCGGCGTAGCTTAAGGCGGCTCCTCTGTTCACAGCAGGCGTGGTCGGACTCATCGTCGACCCGTGGTCCAGAGGCAAGGATGCTGCTGTCGACTCTCTGGATGGAATATCAGGAGCTTGTTGAGGCTTAGCTTTCGTGGGACCATCTTGCTTAAGCTTCTCTATAAATCCTCTGAAGTCATGTTTAAACATCTTGCTTAACTTCTCTGCTCCGTCCTCGTCTCCAGCCATTAGTTGATCTTGGTCCCATGTGAACCTGCAGTTCTTCACGATGATATGGTCGAAAATCATTGGAATTTTAGTCTTTCCACCAACGCGTTCTAGTTCATCCCGCACTGCGGCTAGTCTCGCACGTTTGTATCGCACCTCTAGCGGGAAATCACGAAATACACTAACACCCGTGCCCTTAAGATCCCTCACCCTCGCCATTATATATTGTATATCATGATCATCGGGAAAGTGTGCGATTATTAAGTTTCTGTCCTTCCCTAGTGGATGAGCACGGTTAACCCATAACGTATCACTCATTCCAAACTTGTCATTGCAGAATTTAACAATTAACTGCCTAAAGTCCTTGGTTTGAGGAGAAACTTTTAAGCCTTTAAAAATCAGATTATTCCTACGGGACCTTGATTCTAGATCAGTGAGTTTGTCCATGATTTTTTTCTCACTCAATCTCAGAGACATAACCTCCTCACGCAAACTAACGTTTTCTTCTTTCAGCAGATTAATTTGAGTTGAAAGTACACTCAAGTCATTTTTTGTTGCTAAATTAGCAAGTTTTTCTTCCAATAATTTACTCAAACCTGCAACTGAGAGCTGTCCAACTAACTCGTTTTCCATGTCGTCCGATTGTAGGTTAAGATCACCTGGAGAGCTCGAACCACGTTGACGTTTAGGGTTTCTCGACGCTGGCGTGAAATACTGTTCAATTGTCTTCGACATACGAATCTGACTACGATGCACAAACAGTTAGTAAAGCCACTAGACACAGAACACGACACAACACTGATCGAGATCTGAGAATAACCTTCGAACACGGGTGAGCGTGGACTGATACACGTGGTCGGACCCGCTGTTATCAATGTTCGAGTTAACCAGTTTTAAGCACTAACAGTCAACGTTATAGCTAGGTAATCACGACCCAAATAGGTTAAAATACTGATTTTATACGAGATTTGTCACAAACAAGCACTATAAATAGCAATAAAGTGGTAAAAATCGGGAGCAGATTCAACGGACGTGTTGTTCAAACTGCACCAGTAGTGCCAACCTACGATGAACTGTGCTTCAGGGTCAATGCAGCTTACTACAGATCCGATGATTTCACTTTTTTATAGTTTCGAAAGACTGGAGCCCTGCTTTGGACAAAGGGAATGTAGTACGCGCAAGTGGAATCACTTTGGTAGCATAATCTGGTATAAGTGATGCATAATGTGAAAACATACCAAGGGTCCTCCTCAGTGATGCGGTGTCTCTGGGTGGAGGTAAATTTTTCAAAGGATCTAGTCGACTGGGGTCAGGCTTGATAGTTTTGTTTGATATATGATAGCCCAACAAGTTGATCGATCGCAGTGAAAATGAAGACTTCTCATTATTAATAGTTAGGTTGTATTTGGATGCAGCTTCGATAAACTTTTTTAAGTTTACATCGTGTTGTTCTTGTGTTTTTCCACAGATTGTGACATCATCAAGATAGGCGTAAGTGTCTTGTAACTGTTCTGTTTGGATGACTTGGTCAATTACACGTTGGAATGCTGCCACCCCATTAGTGACCCCAAACGGGATACGCTTAAACTGGTAGAGTTGACCACAGGCCTCAAAAGCTGTGTAGTGCTTTTCTTCATTTCTTATCTTTACTTGGTGGTACGCACTTTTCAAGTCGATAGTACTGAAAAACTCATAATTTGCAACTTTGTTAACGATATCATCGATTCTAGGTAGCGGGTAAGCGTCCAGTAATGTAAAACGATTTATAGTCCTGGAGTAGTCAATGACCATTCTTTTTCTATGATTTTCAGTAGTAACTACTAATGCTTGAGCCCTCCATGGAGACATACTAGGCTCTATAACATCGTCTTTAAGCAATTTACTTACTTCGTTTTCAATAAACTTTAAATCATCGGTGCTATGGCGATGATACTTGATTGCGATTGGCTTACATTCCGGTTTTAAATTAGAAAACAAAGATACCGGTTCTACAGTTGAGGCTGCCACGCTACATACGGTTAGTTGTGACTTGTTGCCACCAAAGACTACTTTAATACTTGCATGGTTTTTCAAAATATCATGTCCAACAATTATATCTGCACAAAGATCTGGTAACAATGAAAGATTAACTTGCTTGTGAAAGTGATCAAGAATGACAAGATTTACTTTGCATTGACCCGTTATGTCGGATGTGATTGATGTAGTAGCCATTGAGACAGTACCCCTACCTGGTTTTATAGGAATACCTAAATTAAGAGCAGTAGATTTGTTTATAAAACTTAGAGAGCTTCCCGAATCTATCAAAGCAGAGACAGATTTACCATTAACTAGGGCTTGTACTGTACTCTTTGTTAACCCACCGGGCGAAGCTGCTAGGTCAATAGAGTTCATTACTTCTTTAGATTTATCCAATTGCTTGGTTTGTAGTTTACCTGCCCTGCAGACCTTAGCAAAATGCCCCTGTTTACCACAGTTATGACAAATTGTATTTTTAGCTGGACATTTGACCCTAGGATGTCTTAGATTACCACAAAAGAAACATTTTTCAGTCACAGCAGCTAGAGAACACTTTTCTAAACTGCTTGAAGTTGCATCAACATTCTGATTGCTCGCTTGAGTTTCTTGGGACGAAGTTGCATTTACTATAGATTGGAAAGATTGAAAAGATAATGATTGTTCATGTGCAAGTTCTAGGGATCTGGCTTGACTATATGCCTGATCTAGTGTCAACGAAACATTTTCTAGTAAGCGCTGGCGAATTGCAGAAGATTTTATTCCAGCAATAAATGTGTCACGGATATAATCATCCCTATTCTTTTCAGCTGTGACAGCTTTAAACTGACAGTCTTTACTTAGTAATTTTAAAGCCTGGAGATATTGGTCAATAGTCTCCTCAGGTTGCTGCTGACGTGCAGATAGTTTATGTCTGGAATATACTTCATTTACAGGTTTTACATAGATACTTCTTAGCACAGATATAGCATCGTTATACGTACCGCTTTCACTTATGTACTCGTTGATTTCCGCAGTAATAAAGTTTATAAGTATTTTGAGTTTATCGGAGTCGGATGGTTGTGGTGTGATGCTGGTAACAAAATTCTGAAATGTTTTGTACCAATGTGTCCATTCCTTACTTGCAGATGATGAGTTTGGATCTACACTAAACTTGTCTGGCTTTAGGATCGTATCCATTTCACAATATCAAGTTATTAAAATTGTAACATGTTTCTAACAGTCTGTGTTTAATATTAATTTATTGTTTATTAACAGATGATTTGTTAGTGTTAAATTTGAACTTGAATAAACAACATCATTCAGGTTTTTGTTAAAAATAACTTTTTTTATAGTTTTCTGTTTAGTGATTAATCGTAGATTCTCGAAATATTCAACACTAACTGCAGTAAACTCGTTTTTAGGCCAGGGGCCCATTTCATAATAAACTACAAGTTACAAGTTACAACTTGTAACTTATAATTTCCATTAGATTTGCATTGGGCGATCAGCTGATTTACTAATAATATTTTCCTACAGTTACCTTTAACAATGTACATGTTCTCTCACTGATTTGAGAAAGCAAAGTGGCCAATTCGCTCATCAGTGAGACAATGTTAACATTGTCTCACTCTAATTACTTTGTCTCACTCCAGATTTGCAACGTGAAGGCACGAAATAGTGAGCGCGTAACATGCAGGCAACGTCGTATGCGCACGAAATACGTTGGCAGCACTGGCTGTAAATCAGCTACTGTTGTATTTGTCAAATACTGTTGTATTTGTCACTTCACATTAAATGTTATATTAAAAGTTCACTTCTGTGTAAAAATAGGTTATGTTTCTTCACAAATTTATTTGTTTTATGGTAACTGTAGGAAAAGTATAATGTGCAACTCGAGTTCAAAGTACAATTGCCTCACTCGAGAAACCATTCCTCACTCGCCTAAGGCTCGTGAGTAAGGATTTCTCTCGAGTGAGTCAATTGCTCACTTTTCTCACTAGTTGCACAAATAACTATAGTTTGTACTTTATTATGAAATGGGCCCCGGAATAAACTATTTTCAACATTTATTTGAAGAAAATCGTCGGAGCCGTTTTCGAGATCTTATGGTGGAAGCAAGCATACAAGCAAACCATTGCTCATATTAGAGTATAGGACTAGCAAGCATACATACAAGCAAACATTGCTCATATTAGAGTATAGGATATTTTGATGAAATTTGGAAAATGCATTCATTTCGCTAAAGTACCGTATTAATATTTTACAAAAAAACACCTTTTTTACCCTACCTGTAGCAGCAAACCTAACTACTTGTTAAACTCCATACACACAATACAAGACACAAAGCAAACATAGATCTACCCCAACATAGACTCTCTAAATTCAGCAATACTAATACACCACAATTACGCTGGCTCAAAATTCTACAACTTGCTACCACAACAATTTAAACATCTACACAACAATAAAACATTTGTCCAACACCTAAAAAAATACCTGATCAATAGACCATATTACAACATAAACGAGTACATAGAGGAACATTCATACACACACATACGCCAGCTCACTTCGTGAACATACAGCAAAATCCCGTCCAGACGGAAGAACTATGACGATTCCCCATCTACGGATTGTGGTGAAGACATCGAAGGTAAAAGGTAAACTGATGTTATTGAAATAGGGAATAAATGTGATAGGCCTATTTTTAAGGAGACATTTTAGTGTAAATACAATCAGGCAAATGGAAACTCGCTTAGTCTGCAGGTTTGCTGCGGCGGGGGTATTTTTTCCTTTTTTTTTTTTAGTTTTTTTATGTCCCACCTTAGGACGCTAGTTCTAGCTCGGAACTGTTTTACACATTACTTCAGACTTTGTCATTTGAGGGTTGAGGCAATATCACGTAGATAAAATCCATTGGTGAATGGTGGGATTTGAACCGATAAGCCTTCAGGCACCGATAAGCCAAGCCCCGCGCTCTACCACTAGACCAGTTTCCTCCCCATAGATTGGCGAGTTGTTTCCTCTGGCCGAAAAACCAAGGAGGCGGGTTGTCGTGGTGGCACCTTGACGGCTACCAATATTACTACACAAATATATTTACAACTTGCAACTTAGCAGCATTGGCGAGAGTAGCAGTATTATTTACAAAGCTGAGAGGCTCATCAAAGTTACTGTATTGCAATGAGTACTGCCACAGCCAAAGCGCTCTATTGAGTAGACAATGCTGTTGAAGCCTTGTTTTGGAATCGCTTTTGGTCAAGAACACGAACCCCTATCGACAGCATGTTGAATAGCCTGATAGCAAGCAATGGGTAAGAGTTCAGAATGTAGCTGATTTGGCAGCAGGGCATTTTCAAGTTGCAGCGTCCCATAATCGAGGTAGGTTTAAGTCGCACATTCTAAGCATCCCATAATCGTGCTGCATGCTCCTAGTTGCAAAGGTAGACTAGTATAGGTGGTTAGCATAATTGGTTGTGTATGGTCAGGATAGCGAGCTCCTTAAAAATAAAATGACAGTGGTCAGTTGTACCTAAAGATTTAATTATTCTTACGGCCTTCTTATGTAGCGGCAACACACTTTGGATGGTGTGGCTATATGTCCCTACACTGCCAGACCATAGTTGATATAACTATGAAATTGCGAGTGGTAAACCATGAACCAGTAGGGACGTCAAGAGATCTGATGTTTTAGTTTTCTTAATGAGGCGTAAAATCCTGCTGAGTCTACGGACCTAGAGCGAAGTCCAGGTGACCTTCTCCAAGGGTTGACTTCAGTTCATCTTGTAATCAGCCCGGACACCCAAAATCTGACTGTCTTATCATCAATATTTAATGTCATTATTGTTTTATGTTTATAAACTAAGCCCAGCTGTCCTGCTTAATAATCAGCCATATTACAATAACACCAAATACATAGGATTACATAGATATTAATATCCATTTATAGGCCAGCTGTCATCGTGAAAACTTTGTGAAAACCCCCATGACTATTACTAGAAAAATACCGATTCCCTGATCTACGGATTGTGGTGAAGACATCGAAGAGCGAGCTAATCGAAATTCCCTCTACATAAACCGGATGAAATTATACTTAAAAAAATAATAAAAAAAACAAACTTGCATCTGCTGCTGCATGAAAACAGAATTTTCCTTACCGAAGACAGAGGGGGACAGGGAACAGCATGATCACAGCATAAACTAGGGCGCACACAAACTGAACACAACTAGATGTAGGCTTGCAATGACAAGAGAGTTTCCCGCAGGTTGCTGTTAATATGTTCAATGCCCTGCCGAAATAGTGCACATGGAAGATAAGGTTTTCACCAAGATCTTGAAGGAACCTCTCCTAGCAAACCCATTTCATTCAATTGAAGGATTTTTTTTTTAAATTCAACAACACTGTCGCTAGCATAAGCATCCACCGCCGCGCAGTCATTTATATGTTTATTTATTGTAAATCGTAGTTTTAAGGATTTTGACGCTATCTATCCGGCCCAGGCTGGTCAACGATGAAGAGGAGGAAATAAGATAATATCTACAACACAACCAGTCCTCCAAGAGAATAATGATGTGACATTTTAAATATGTCCTGAAATTCTGAAAATATTTTTAAGAATAATCATTTTAAATTAAAATTGTTTGTGTGAGAGATAATTTCCCCTGCCCCCAGAAAAAGATACAAGTTTCACTCCCCCCCCCCTAAAAAATTGTCTGCAGGCACCCTTGCAAAACTTCTTGCCCCACCTTGAAAGAAGTCTTATTCGGCCGTTTTTTTTTATAGCTGAAATTAACAGTAAATAGTTCTTTAAGAAATTGTTATAAAGAGCAATATTTATTTGTAGCCACTCATAATTCTATACTGTACTCCATTCAAATTATTTAGTTGGTTTGAGGGGAAGTTCCCCCACCTCTTTTTTCTACTTAATGTATGTTGCAGATGATTAACGTTTTGGAAAATCTCAGCTGTTGAGCCATGTTTTAATGGGTCCAGTAATGGTAGGAACAAGACGTGGAGGGGATAGATTTCTTCCCCTAAAACTGTCTAAGTTTTGTGAACAGTATAACACGTTTTATTTGCAGGGCTTGATTTAAAGCAAGACAGAGGGAATTTTGTTTCACTACCAAAACTATATTCTCTCTATAATAGGTTTACCAACAGGGTGCAGCACTATTATTTTTATTAAATTTATGACAACATCTAATTTGCAACCTTAAAGGTGAGTGAGCGTATAGCGAACGAACTTCAACCTAGAGGCGAGTTAGCTTAGACATTCCATCCCAATGTTTAATTTGTAACCAGCTTTTTAAAAATCGTCGTAGAATGACTTATGATGAGTTATAGAAAACTGTTATGACCCATCAACCAGGTCAGCAACAAAAAATAAGGTATAAAATAGAATTTTGGACACTAGAGCATTCTGTGGCTGGCTCACACAACTACATTCTTTTTTAATAACAAGTTGGCTACAGCTGGTCCATATACTGTAGATGGGAAGTCCACAGTCCACTTCAGTATCCAACTCAATGCTTCAGGGCTAGAGTTAGCGTAGCGAACGAGCTCACCTGAAGGCAAGTGAACGCAGCGAACGAGCTCCAACCTAAAGGTGAGTAAGCGTAGCAAACGAACTTCAACCGGACGTGATTGAGATTGAGCCATGCGAACGAGCTTATCTTGAAAATGAACGAGTATTGACATAAAACCACATTAGGACAGGACGACGTCTGTCGGGCTAGTTGATATACTGTATAAAAATTAATTTAAAACTTCACCTTAAATAATATAGATTAATATTAATACATTATTCTGATTTCGTATTGTTATGGCCAGCATGAACTCCCCCCCCCCCCCGAAAAAAATATTGTGTTAACATGATTTTTATAAACATTTTAGTAAAACAAATTTTAGCTCATAGCACTGGCTGTATAAAGAATCCAAAAGCTCTTCAACGGAAAATTAGTCTGGGTTGGAGACTAAAACTACTTTGAGCTTGTCTTGTAGACCTTTGTTTTTGTATTTCTAATGGCGGCCATCTTTAGGTTATACGTCCATCTTTACAACAGTGATGTTATTATTTGTAATTTCCAGTGTAAAGATACAGAGTGTATTCTCTAAAACATGATTAAATCGTAGAGAATATACAGTTCTATAGCTTAATTAGAAAGAATACATAATTTTACCTTTTGACACTCAAATACAAATGTTAATAAACTTTTTGAACTCGAAGAATTCGTCTGCTGAAAGGTTCAGGTAAGAAAACTGTTTATTTACTAAATGTCGTCTCTACTATTTGAACATTTTAGCTTTGAAAGTGTTGTTTTAGTGGTGTATAACTTGTTTGGAATCTTGTTTTCATAAAAGCGCAGGATTTATATGCTTAGCAGTATTTTCAACCGTAGTCCAAACCTTTAAACAAGATCGGTCAGTTGACGAATTCAAATGGTTGCATTTCTTTTTCAGTCGTTGCATTTTATTGTAATCACATTCCGTTCAAATATTTAATGATATAGGCTTAGGTAACTTAAATTGTTTTTATTTTTAATATTGTTATGACGGTAAACAGTTAGGGATATTATTGTTTAAATGTATTTTGTTGTGTTGTGGTGTGAACTAAGTTAGATCTAAGCTAAGTTAGCTATATTATTTTGGTTGGCCTGCATATGCCTACATTTAAAGTCAAGCCAAATCCCCATAAATCGAAAACCTAGTGGATGTACTGTTTCATCAAACTAGGCTATAACTTATTCACTTTGTGATATATTTTAGGTTTCATAAATAAATGCTTAATAAGCTTAAGTTAGGATAACACAATACCCTATTTAAACTTTCATTCTGGTAACATGCTTTGAGCTAGTTTTGGAAACTAGGCTAAGCTAGTTGTCCTTATGCAGTAGGCTATCTAACTCAAGTTAGGCTATTTAAATTACTGATTAACTTATTTGGGCCCATAGATTAAAGTTCTATATTTCAGCATTAGCCTTCTTCAGGAGCAAACAAACAATAAGTTGATTAAGTTAATTTTACTGTATAAGTGATGTAAGTTAAAGTTTAAAAGCAAGATGGACAATTTTGACATAAGTTAACTTAGGCCTATTTTTAATTTCAAGGGATAACTTAACTTAACATGTTCTCACCAAGCGAAGGTCTAGACATTTGTTTTGTTAGGCTTTTTAGGCTCTTGTTTCAGTTGTTTATTTTAAGTTTAACTGACCACCTTGTATTTGAACATCAGTAATTAATTGTACTTGAAAGTGGATTTGTCTATTCGCTAAGTGCAGTTCACCAAAAGTCAGAAAATTCTTAGCTTCCAATACTTATCCATAAATTAGATCCTTGTGTATCATAAAAATAAATGTTTTGTTTAGCTGTACCTAAACAAGTTAGGCCCATGTGTTTTTTGTAATAAAAAAATGAAGCAAGTTTAACTTTATCCATAGAATATATTTTATGACAGCATAAGTTAAACAACTTACAGCAATATTGAAGAAATCCTCCATTTATCTAAGTTAACCTTTGTTAAATTAAGTTATTAAGCATATTCTTACCACCACACACCAGTTATTTTCAAATTATGAACTTAACTGAACATGTGTTTGTATTACATTAGTAATTATTTTTTTTCCCCTTTTTCCTATATAATCAGAATAATGCATTGAGAAAACATAGCAACAATATATTAAAAATAATGTTATTTACCCTAAACAGCTGTTGAACATAATATTGTTTGAATTGATGATTTAGCCAACTTAGATGCACTTTACTAATTTTAAAATACAGTGGTTTCAAATTTAACTGAAATGTTTTTGATATTTGCAAGAATTAAGTTCATTATGAAATTTGTTGGTTTATTCTCAAATTGTGAACAAGATTCTAACTAAATAAGGTAAGTTTCTCCCAGATAATTGGGTCCCAGCCTGGTAAGTTAAGTACATAAAGCATTCTTGAAACATTGGCCTACTTAACTTATGGTTTTTCCCTCTATAATAATACCTTAGTTAAACATTTTTATTACAAACAGTGGTCAGACCTATTAAACTAGTTGTGCAGATTAAGCTGCAAAATATACTTGTAAGTTACTAGCCTACCAAATTTAACAAAATTAAGTCAGTGATTGAAAATGCCCTCTGTAGGCCTAACTTAACTGTTGTGTTTGTAGATTAGCCTATATAGGCTATGATTATAGCTTTTGGTCAATTTTCATTGTGGTCCTTATTGCTTTGCAAGTCATTCAAATGCAGCTTTTTTAACTTTTCATACATTATTCATGTGATGTAGGTAAGCCTACTTATTCATTATTCATTTTATGGGTAGATAAAGCTAATGTAAGTTACTCGTAATAAAGATTCTAATTTTCTGTTGGTTTGGCTCAACATTTTTAACTAAAAATTATAGGTAGTTTTAAATTTTGATTTATTTACAAATTGGTCCAAAAATTTTATAAATTGAATGCCAGAGAAGGTAGGCCCCTAAACTTGATAAGTGACTTTGACTTTTTTTTTTTTTTGTTTTTCAAAGCATAAACTTTTTTTTACACAGTTGCGTTTAAAACTTCTACATAACAGTTAACTTAAACCGTTTAATTTAGGCCTAAGTATTTTTATAAGCAATTTAAAGGTAGGCTACATAGGCCCTAACTTAACTTTATTCAGGTAACATTGAAATTAAATTTTGTCTTTTTAGTCACCAAGTATTATTAAGATAAGTTATTGCCACACCAAATGCACTTTTAAAATATATTCCAATAAAAGTTAAACTTAATAGTGTTATTGACATGTTTGTTATGTTTGAACTGCCAGTAATAACTGAACTCGCTTGTAGATAAGTGTTATCGCGGTTACTTTTTTATCAGTGAATAGTCTTTGCTCTATAAATTAATACAGTTGTCGACTTCAGTTTGCCTTTGCTTTGTTACCTTTTGCATTTTGATACCGTAATTACTTTCTTCCTCCTGTGGGTAGCTGATGTGAAAATGGAAATCACTTATGTTTTGTCCTTGTCAATGCATTTAAATGTACGTGAGTGTGTCAAATGCATTCATTATTGGTTGGTGATTAAGTTATGATAAAATGTCAAGTGCTTATTACTGATCTCAATACGGTACTAGATTTTGATGATACAACATGCGTATTTGTTAGGCTTTCTTTAACAAAAAGAAACTACACACCTTTTCCACACTTATTTGAGAAGTTATAAATTGTAGGCTATTTGAGAATCATTATTTGTATTTGAGAATATATCATGTAAATGCGATTAAACTTAGTCAGTTGAATTTAATAAAACAACGAAATGTAGGTTGGGATTAGTCAATTGTATTTGAGAAAGTAGCCTATTAGGCCTATATGGAATTGAGCAATTGTTAATTTCATTTCAGAATTAGGGATTTTAATTTGAGAAGTTGGTTATTGATCAGCTGAATTTTGAGTTTTCATTATCAAATCACAAGTTATCAAATACATTTAACCATTTAAAATATAATTTAATGCTCTTAAATTAAATTGATGCCTTCTCAAATACAACTGACTGTTCTCAACTTCATTGTTTTCTAAAATATATTTGTCTACTCTCAAATACGATTGATATGTTCTCAAATAAACATAAGTTAACTGTTTCTCAAATACAATTGGAAAAGGTGTAGTATACGATCTAACTTACTTACCAAAATGCCCTATTGACAGTAGGCCTACCGGTCTTTTTTTTAGTAGGCCTAAGTTTATTGCTTATCTTTTTTACCTAATTAAGGTCTTCAACTACAGTAGGCCTACATGTTATTGGTAGAAACTAGTTTTTTGACTTAGGTGTAACCTTGAAATAAGTAGGCCTTATTTAATAGGCTTAGTTTTGTCATAGGGTCTACTTAAATGGAAAGATGCGTTAATGAGCCCTGTATACGATGAAGTAGAAGTTTTATTTCATTGAAGCATAAGTTAAGCCCAACTTCGCCAAAATGTTACATGTCAACCTCTTGGCTGTTTTTAGTAATATTAACACGTCACATCATTTTAATTTTAACTTATGGTAGGCGTACCTACTTTCCTGTCAAAGGGAACATTCATTATTATCAATGATTACTTTTCGATATCGAATCTTATTTTTCGATCCGATATACCGATATTAACAATGATTACTTTTCGATATCGAATCTTATTTTTCGATCCGATATACCGATATTAACGAATTGATATAGCTGACAACTACGATAACAAACAATAAAAAAATACTAGGTGAAACCCGTCGAAATCGACGGTTACTTTCAAGGCTTAAGCTAATTCATCTAACTGCAATGAATTGAGTGAAATTGTACATATTTTGAGCATTTAGCATTGTTTAAATATTAATAAGTGTAAAAACAATAATGATATTAATTGCGTTAGATACAAAATATGGTTGATCATTCAATGAATAAAATATTTCCCATACTGTACGTCATCGGAGTTGTTAGTATGCTATCTGGTATCTCTTCCTTTGGAAGAACCTTTAAATAGTATTAAAACAGTATTGGTGGATCTTTTGTAGTTAAACACTTCCGTGGTTTAATCAGTGTAATGCAGATTAATCTTTGATTTTATTTGAAAAAAAAATCTGTTTGTTGGGAAGACTCGTTCTAACTTCAAAGGGAGGTATAGATATCCGTTACAGTGTAAGTTTGATTTTTCCTTTGTTGCGTCAGTTCATATCGTACTTTTGTGCCAATGAATAACCCTCTAGCACAGTTTTGAGAAATTGGTTGTGGGTTTACTGTTAAAGCTGGAATTCCTTGACATGGGTGATGTCAGATAGTTGTCTCAGCCTTATCAGTTACATAAAGTTGTCAATAAAATCTCTCTAAGGAATGTTAGGTGTAGTGGAATATACTTGAAGTGAAGTTGGCTTTTATTCATGAACTGTTAGGGGCCTCCTAGTTCATATGGTCGTGCAGCTTTATCGGCAACAAATAATGCGAATGACATAGTAATGTGGCATTTCCAAAAAGCAAAAATAATGTAAATTGGTTGTTACGTAAATATTGACGTTAACATGCATTGTTAATCATTGTATCTTATAAAATATGATGTGATCTAGTTTAAAAAGAGACCTTTCTGTCATGCCAGTAGCTGCTTAAATAGTATTTACTCATAGGGCAATTTTTACAGCCAAAATGGGGTGTTATTTTCAAAAATGTTATGTTTTCACTAAGCTGAATGAATACATCAAAGTACCCTCTTTGAAAAGTCTGCAGTATATTGCAGTTTTCCAGCTTAACGACTTTCTAAATCATGCACATATTTCTACATAAATATTGAAAAATGTTTTATCCAGTTGCTATATTTAAAAAAATATGGACACGGCTCAAATGGGCACCGTGCCCTTCTGCACTTGTATTATTTTGTATTGTATTACACAATCGAAGATTTTTCCAATGATTGAAAGCATGTATGACAATAATCTCATGAACCTACGATCTTCATAATCTTCATGATCTTTCTAGAATAATATGATAAAATATAGGGAAAAGGTGTGAAAAAGCCAGACACCAACCCGGAAATAGATATAAGATAGTTCAATAAGAAACAATTGTTAGAGTTATTGTGATAAAAGGATTTTCCACTGATTTCGAAATGGAGCTTTATAATGCAACACATGACATGATATAGAAGAAAATCAATTTTAAAATCAGAAAATAACATTGAAAATACTTCTTTTGGACTATTCAGTAACTCCCAATAAATGTGTGTTGTTTAAAATACAATTTTAAAATTAACAGCTGTTTTATTAAAAAGTATTATCCACATGGCTAAAATGTAAACAAATGTGTGGAGGGATCTTTAAAGGCTTCTAGGGCAGAGCCCTAAGCGAATTTACTTAGTTTTTCTTTTGATAACTCATCTACAGACCAAGACCTTTCTTTGGACACCTCTACCAAGTTTCTACGCCCAGCCGTTCTCTCAAATTAGTGGAGACAAAGTTTCCAATTAAATATTTAGATTCCCCCATGTTAATCTTATGGGAGAAAATCCAACTTTGATGGAAGATCCTGTCCAAACTAATAAAGATATCAAAAAACCAAAAACACTTTGCAAAACTACAGATCAGGGCAATTCTTTTGACACTTTAATCTTCTCTTAATACCTGTCCCCAAAGTTTTGAAAGTATGGTATAAATTTGTCGAAATAGGTTGGATAACTCTTGTAGATATAATATTTGGATAGCAATTTTAATTTTCTCTTTTTGAACAGCGTATATTATTTGCCTCTCCTGAATCATAAAAATAAACTTGACCGTAACTACTTGATCTAATACATAAACACTAATCCCTTCACTTATGTTTGGTCTAATATTGCCACTAAAACTTTCAATAGCAAATGAGTTTTTGAAATTTATTATTTTTGACTTGAAATGTCTGGATTGTGTTGGTGAATTAAGTCAAAGAACTTTGTATAAGTTTGTCCGAGGAACTGGCAACATAACCTAAAAAAACACAATCCATTTAAGTTTTTTCTCAATTGAAGTAGAGCAAATAATACAAAAGTTTACAATAAAAACATAAGGTCTTCCAAGATTTGGGATAAGCTTACTACTCGAACTTATCATAGTCAAGGCATTATTGTAGTTTATACTAAATGTTTTTAAATATCTCGATCTGTCAGTGTCTGAGATAAACATGAAATGCATGCAACCATTTTATATGACATTAGGCAATTTTACTTACCCACCGTGACAACGCTATGTACTTCGTATATTTGTTAACTTCCAAAGGTTGCACAGCAGAACTGGCAAATATTATTCATCTCACCAAGTGAATGTGTATCTAGATGGGTATCTGTAGACCAGGCCTCTCTTCTTCTACTCTCCTCATACGCACAAGATATTTTATTATTAATTGTCTCCTCCTCCCGTGTTCAATAGAAATCTTCTTTGAACTTGAGGAATTTTTGTTCTTCCAACAAAACTGATTAACTGTTAAAAACTTGGTCTTAACCTACTGATCAATATTTACTCCCAAAAAATGAGTTTATTTTTATTAACAGCTGTTTTTTTGTTTTTAAATTTGTTCTGTGTATTTCTTATGGGGAAACCCCGACCTTTGAGAGGGCCTCACGCCCTTATGAGTAGGAATTTTAAAATTCTAAAACCTTATTGCAAAACTACATATTGAGACGAATCTTTTGACACCTTAAACGTTGAAATTGGTCCATAAATAAAGGAGGAGTTGCGTTAACAAAAAACGGCTTCACGTATTATATATATAGATATATTAAAACGAAACTGTTCTAAATTAAACTAACCTAACCTAGCTAACAAAACTTGCTGTGACATTTAATAATACCGTTTGTTATTTCCCGTATGCCTTTACTGTCAAAGCAAATCTGCATTTACTGTTAAAGTTCTGTCTAAACATAATTTTGAAATAGTACAGCAAGTTTGGGTTAGCTTTGTTATGTTAGTTTAGAACCCTGTCATTTCTTAATAGGCTACATATACTGCTATTATTGTTGTCTAAACAAGATTAGTTCTCAATTTGTAATTTAAATGCGTTTGAAGATTAAAAACAGAAGGAATATGGCTCGTAAAAGTAAACAAAAGTATCAATACATCGAAAAGAAACCATCGATAATAATGAATGTTTCCTTTAACAGGAAAGTACCGACAGTTCGAAATATAAATGCCTCGGTACAGAAAACATGTGTACATAAGCTTAGTGACACCATTGAAAGCCTGTTTGCTTTAGTTCATGCATTATTCTCAATTTGCCAAAACTAGGACTTGAATTAATAGTACTTAGGCCCTACATGATGGGTTTTCATTGAAAAATATAGGCTGTATTGCTATAGGCTAAATTTTCGTTAATATTAAACTTCCCAGTGAATTAATCCTACAGTTACATGTATTTTTAACTATATCATGTCAGTACAAGAATTGATATCTCTTTATGCTGTAGATCATAAATAATTAAATACGTCATGTCATATTGATCTCTAACTCCTAGATGAACTACCGGTACTTAATTGGGTAGGCCTAACTCAGACATCATCCGGTTGGATTAGAAAAGTATCCCATGAAAGAAAGATTCAGATCACCTTACTTGTCCTTTAAAAAAGCGGTAGATAAAATACAATTTATATTGTAGGTAGGCCCTATTATGTTTTTAGGGCTTGACCGAAATTAATCTTAGATAAAATAGGCCTAGCCCCGCCGCAGCAAACCTACAGACTAGCGAATTTCCATTTACCTGGCTGGATTTCTACTAATATATCCCTTAAAATTGTCAGATTTATTTCAGATTTAAATAACAACATGTTTGGCCTGATTATTTTTTTATTAGTTTGTATTTGTTATTCATATCACACAGTAATATTTAACAATTTAATATTTGTATCTTAGCACCATTTTATAAACGAACATCTTGCCATTGAATATTGTAGGTCTATCTTAAAGCAATCAAGCAACGGTTTCCCACTGGAATAAATAAATAAACACAAGAGCACAGTACTTAGATTTGCTGTGTTGCAGCAAAGATTTTTTTTATTGAAATGTTGATAGCTTAGTGTGGAATTTAAACCAAATTTCCAAATGTTATTAAAATATATTCATGAACAAGCAAACTAAGTTACAACAATTTGAATCTTCCCTCCAAAAGAGTTTCAACATGGAATTTAAAATTAAATTTTTTTTTAATATCTCCGTAACCTTACACAACGCTACAACAACGCTTAAATATAATAAATTATTTATTTTTTTAAGCTCTACAAAATGGTTTGGAAAGAAATTGTGCAATTTTATGTTTTCCAAAATGTGATAACATATTTTTACCCCATGGTTCCCATAGACTGATCATGCTAGTTCGCGAACTCATTTGAATAAATGCGAAATCAGTGTATGGGCAAATGAATTTGAACGAGGGTGTTTTTGGCCTCTGGGGACCTCAAAATGAAAAAGTAAATCGGTCCCGGATCTAGGTCTTACATGAGATATTAACAGTAGGCTAATATTAAATAGTACCTAGCTTTAATTCCCTTTATGGGAAAATTGCAAAATCTGAAAAATGTCCCACCGGGTAAGTTACTGCACTTTTAATAAAGATGGCCTCTCAAACCTTTGTTTGGTTTTTGATATTTCGTTTGCTGGATTGTATTGACATTTTTGGGTACTTTTATTATGTTTGATATAGGCCTATAACTTAGTGAATTACAATTCTCTTTAAATTATCTTTAAAACATACTAATCAAACACCATTTTACAATGCCAAACTGGGTAATGTATGTTCCAAGCCAATCACAGTAACAAGATACTCAGTGAGATTTATATAAAACGTATATTGTTATTAAAACAATCTTACGATGCAAGTTCTAGTGATTAAAGGAGTCATAATCGGTGTAATGATCACTCAATATGGGTTTTAAATGTAGGTAATAAGTAAGTAGTTGTACTAAATACAAATTTGTATCTGTAGGCTTAAGCAGTCACTGGCATCACTGCATTTTTGGTCTTCAACTGAGATCTGTGTCAAATTTCCATAAGGCTATTTACAATAGGCCTACCAGGCATTTCTCCCATGCTGAGATGTAGATGTGGCATCCTCTGTGGTAAAGCGCTAGACTGTACCACAGAGACCACATCTTGGCATGGGCAAAACGTCTGGTACTGTATTGTAAAGTGTAATGACTAATTCAACACGGCTCTCACCAGAAGACCAATAATGTAAATTAAAATCTTCTTATTAAATAAGGACACCAATATAGGCTATTCATACAAATTAATTTCCACTGTTGATTTGACTTTTTTCATGTCAGGTCATATCTAACAGTATGGATAAAATCTTCTAGAAAATTGTGTACAGTACCTACATGCATCCAGGCAAGCGTGGATTCTGATGTACATTTTACTCATCAACAGAGACTTACACCCGTCATTAATTTAAATATTAGGTGTATAATGTTAGCTTATTTGTGGACTTTACCACCGTTAATTTTACCATCCAAAAACTCCTATCTGAAAGGTTTAAAATACTTCATCTACAGCTTATCATTTATCCTTATCAACTTTTTGGACAAAAGAGGCAATACCGGTACCTTATTGTACCTACTTTTCAAAATTTTGAAACTATTTCAAGACAGCAGGCTTATTTTTGTCAACATTTAAAAATACTGTCTTATTTGTCCTTTTGACATTTTTAAAATATAGATTTAAAGTATTGTTGTTTAAAAGAAATTTTTCGCTTTTAAAGAAATTTAATGTAGATTTCCACTCGTAGTTTCATTTAATCGCCATTTTCTGTTATAGGCCCATCAAAAAATGTTTAAAATTTTGTTAAATAGCCTATAATTTGTTTATGACCAATACTTGACAAACGTATCCTGCAACTAACTTGTTGCAATAATTATTGATCTGTAGGCCTATTCCTGAGGGAGACTGATCACTGAATCTTGATACGCCTGAGAGATCAGTAATTACAGCCTATTTTTGATGGGAAATTTAATTTTAATAAGCCTCATTAATAGCATTCCACATGATATCTCTATTTTGCTTTTGTAAAATATTCTGTAAATACATCTGAATTGACAGCTATTAGGCCTATGCAAGTCCAATTTAAAGCTTAGGGGACCTTATTACAGTACTTTTATTTTATGAAAGCTGGTGATATTGTTGATCTTAGAAATAATGTTGCTGGAGTTTATTGACACTTAGAAGTAAATTGACCTTGACCTTCTGTTGATAATCTTGTTTCAAACACAAGTTATTACTGGTGAGAAAACATGACAATAACACTGCAACTCATTGATAGCTCTAATCTTGTACTGTAATTATAACATAATTATGGACAATTGTAATAAGAGTCCCAGGAAACATTAAATTTCTTTCGAATTCAAACAATTTGAACAACAATTAAATCACTAATATATTTGATTTTAACTAGCCTATGTTTCTTTTTGTTCATTACCTACTAAAGCTTTATCACTTAAAACATTGTAATCAAACTAGTTAATATTCGAGTGCAAGGTTTTTACTCAAAAAATTGTTTATACATACTGCATTTTAACTGTAAAATGAAGAACTCCCACAAGCCTGCAATCTAAGTAAATATTTTCCAAATTTGATCAAAATATAGGATCCATAAACAAGCAAACTACACCGGTTTACTTTTTCTCTATAAAAATAACATGGGGACTTTAAATGCAACTTTTTAAAAATTGTATCCGTAACCTTTTAATTAGTTGTAGGCCTACTAGAACTTTTTTATATTTAAAAACTAGCGGTATAATTAAAAACAGAGACATGATTTTGGTAAATTAGTCTACAAGTAGGGTATAAGCAGGCAATGTAAGATGATTGTCTACTTCAAAAATTTCATGTCTGATACCTACTAGGTTTATTTCATTTTAACTGTCAAAATGGTGAAAATGCAAAAAAAAAAATGTGAAAATGCAAAATGGTGAATTATAATAGGTGAAAATGCATAAACACACTAGGAATATTGTACCTAAGTTTTATATATATAGGTAATTTCCATAAGCCTTTATAATTGTTTCATTTGATTCAAGAATAACAATTTTCGAACAATCAACAACTACAATCCACGAGTTTAAACTATTGTTTATTGTCCCATGTTCCTGAAACTTTCTTTTGATCTCACCATTGGATTGATAAGACGAGGTTAGAAAAAAGTAGCAAAAAGCGTCACGTAAGTGAGAGGTATTCGAGATCGATTGCGCGGTGTCCATCTTGAAGTGATATTGACCTCGGCACTTCCCCTCTCCTCCCACAAACCACCCTGTCGGTGGTCGATACTGTGACGTCACGGGGGTGGCAGAGTTGTCATGGCAACTCGGCCCGTCGAAAATGGCGCCAACAAAGGGATTGAATTTGGGTTAAAACGAACATTGTAGTGTAACCAAATTGTTGAGGTAAACAGTCAAAAGAACAAATTTAAAATTGTTTTTTTATTGGGCCAAGTCAATAAATTCAATGAAAACCTTTTATAAATATTTCGGTTTTTTTCTGACAAAATTTTTTTATAACTTACATAGTAGGCTAATAGGTGTAAAATGAGTTTAATTTGCATGTCTGTTTTTCTTCTCAGCGTTTTACGTATCCAATAGTTTACCTTTGGTTTTACCATAGTCAAAGGTTTTACACATTGGAAATTTGTGTTTTTATGCTCAAAACTTAGTGGTAGTTGCAGTTGGCTCTAATTGGACAGGATGGCCGCTCAGCTGATAAGACAAATAGCCCGACCATTCATTGATAACACTTTGTCGTTTCACTAGTTTTAAACGCGGTTTAATTTAAACTCGTGGCGATGATTTTTTTACGGGAAAGGGCCCCTTCACTGTTGTTTTGTTAGTCAGATAGTGGCATTTGATAAATTTATGGCATTTGTCACGCAAAACAACTCTTTTTATACCACTATTCGATAATAATAAAATATACGTAGAGAAATATTGTTGTTATTTGCGTGGTCTACGCTTGTGAACGAAACTGCAAGCAACAAATTTGCTGTCGGAAAGTGGCCTTGACAAGACTGACTGCGAGATTCCCGCCGCAATGTTGGCAGCGCTGCGAGTTGTTGTGTCGGTTGCTGTTGGACGTTGGTACGCCTGCCGCTCTGTTTCGACATTCCCGATGCGGGCGGTTCGCCAATCGCCAGTCGCCGGGCCAGCCACTGTTTTTATTTACATCGGACGATCATTCCCTTTCCCGTGTTATTATTTTTAACCGTGCCGTGCTGCACGTCCGTTTTATTCATACGGTTATTTGCGTGCTCTATCTGTTAAGAGCAAAAACTATTCATAGCAAAAAAGATTTAGCTCTCTTTGAAATTTAAATGGTTTTTATTTTTCCCGATTTAGATACTATGGTGAAAATATTTATATAGTATTACGAATTGTATGCGAACGCGGTAGTTATCATTGACATACGAAATAATTTAATTATTTTCAAATTGCTCTAATATCGACACAGTATAGTCCCTAAATGACGTTTGCGTGTTTGCAGTAGTATTATTTCAGTTCGTCCCCCAGATTTTATCGTGTGTCGCCGACCGATATAATGATATCTTCATGTCAGATGCATCGACATGAAGACCATTGCCCTGCATCTCTTCGTGACGTTTTGACACGTAATAATACAACATTTTATGGTGTATGTAAATTGAACAATTTTACTTTGTACCACAAACCTAATAATTTTCGCTGCCCGTTAGATTAATAAAAAGTAATAACATGAATAATATTTATTCTCAGTTTACTTTCAAATGCGACTGGGAAATGGAATTGCAGTTTACCAGATATTTGCGGTCCACAACATAAAATCCTTGATATGAACAATATCTCTATATTTGCGCATTCGTCCGGATATTTACCCGAAAGCTGTTCAAATATTTATATGGATCCCTTTATTGAAATATCTGAAACACGAGAACCGGGAAACACTCGCCTACGGGAACGCGCACGTTTATTGCCAAGTTAACACTCTCCGAGCCCAAATCCAACCCGCACTTTGTCCGTACCCACTTCGAGCACAGTTATCATCAGTACCAAGGTTCCCCGAGCGCTGTTCGCTGTTGTCGCCAGACGCCATTTTCTCACCGCTTCCTACCATCCCTTCCCTTCCCTGTTTGACGCTCTCTCCTGCTCTCATGTTGCGACCTGGCGGACTCACTTAAATAACACGGAGCTTCTTTCTTCTTATATAATTCTGGACATAAATATACCCTCTTGTTATCCTGTTAGGTGATTAGTATTGGAGTTTCTGTAAACTGTAATATTTGGCGTTGGCGGTTATTTCGATCACAACAAACAGAGGTTTCACATTTCACCACCTCGAGCGCTAGCGCGCTCTGTTGCGAAAGTCTTTGTTTACCGCCTAGCTAGGCTTTAGCTGTAGCAGTAGAGTTTAGAGTTGGCCGTAATCAATGCGCGGGGACGCGACGCGGCGGCGCGGGAACCCAATGAGGCCCCTCGTCCCACTTCACTTCCCGTTCCCTCCACTCCACCGCTTGCACCGAACACACAGAGGTGTCATGTCATTGTTTGGTAGCGGCTCGCGCATCGTTCAAAATAATATGCTGACGATCGTTGAATTGGAACCAGAAACACCCGCAGTCGTAGTGGGTATTGACTGTCCCGACGTACACGTAACACGTTGGGGTTGATAAACGTTGGTACCACGTTACGTATTAAAAAAAGACTCACAAATGGGGAGTGGGGATTTATTATATGCATTTGCATTTATAAACATTTACGAACCATTAAATATATTTTTCAATAACATGGTTCATATCCTCTCAATAAAAAAGTGTGTTTCCTGTGATTTCTTAAGTTAGTAAATTAGGCTACACAAATTTAAAAAAATAGTCAGTAGTTGAATAGCAGATTATGGCTTTCCAGTTGATAACCCAGAGTTTGTGGGTAAAAAATGGAGCACATTAAATGGTTGATATCACTCCACTTTTCAGGATTCTCTACGGAGAAAATCGTTTGATTAGGGGGATGTCTAGGCAACAGTTTTCTTAAATTCTCATTGCTGGAAAAACTTTGTTGCAACATGTTAGCTCGAATTGAAGCAGATCGTTTAGCATTCATTAGAAGTTATCAGTTAAAACTGAGAGCAGAAATAATGTAGGTGAACCTTGACGACACAAATAGAGATATTTAAAATTAGTTTCTAACAAGTGTTTACACAACTCTAAGATTTAACTAGAATTACTCGAATTTAAGCATTAAACGTTTACCTCGGCGTTATGTTTCATACTATGCGGCTCATTGAGCCGCACGGGTTCTCTAGTACAATTTATTTTCAGGAGTATTTTTGGGGGTTTACCACAAAAAAATTCAACAATCAGTGAATCTTTTGGATATTTTTTCAAAGTGTTTAATTCTTGAGGACAACAAAATTTATATTTTAATTTATAAATTTATAATTTATATCTCATTGGTAAATAAAAGGGATTAACTGAGGGAGTAACTGAAAATGAACTTGCAAAATTGTTGTTTTACTAAGATTTATAATTATTTAAGAAAGAAAGGCTGTTATAATAAACAAATATATTAATGATAAGAAGAAAAGCAATATGATTGGTTCTAGAGAGCAATCAACTGTTGTATCTATATATACAGGTGTGTCAACAAGGGATTTCAGTTCTGGAAACTTTGAGGGATGCAAAAAATTAGTGCTAACAAACTTTTACTTGCATAGAAATAGACTATATAATAAAATTAACTGGGAGAAAGCTAACAAGTTTTAGTAATGCTAAAACAAAACTATAACATTAAACATTTAAGTTATTTGTGAATATGATATAAATTTGATTTAACCTTATGGCACATCATTACTGAGCTGCACAAAATCTTAGGCCATGGATATGTACACTACCATAAAATAAATGAGAAATTATAATCATTCACCAGTTTAAGTTTATTTGAATAAGGCTGCTGGCATAGTATACTGCTGTAAAATATTTTTACACAATATTTTTATTATTTTTCTCAATATACAGTACAAGTGCGAAGTGTGGTGTGGTGTGATATAGCCTAATAAGTTGTTCCAAAAGTCTAGCATAATGTTTGAATGTGTGATTTACTTTGAAGATTGTGAGATTAATAGTCAGTTCCTGGTTAGTGTCAGTGCAGCGTGCACTGTGCAGTGTTGTTGGCTGTAAGTAGGCTAAGTAGTCTGGCCATCGCTACAAACTGGTTCCTCCATCTCTCCTGTTCCTTCCTCCCTCTTGACCTCTTCCTCTATGATTTCTCTGACAGCTTGGCCAATTTTGAACGTTCACTGCTATGCCTGACAAATAGTTCTGGGCATTCTGAAATTGACCTGAAGGGAATTTTCCTTGAGTAAATATCCATGTGATATTTGTAAGAGATGGTTTTGAAAACTTTACCAACTTTAATTGTGCTGCCTTTCAAAAGGGCCCACAAGTTAGTTTAAAGTGGAAACCTCATTCAGCTTACATTTTAAATGCAACTATATATTTAATTATGTTACATTTAGGTAGACTTTTTACTTCGAAAAACTTTAAGCAAAGTGGTAGGCCTAGTGTAAAATGTTGGCAATGTTTATTTGGAGTATACAATATATGAAACCTTTTCCCCTTGAGCGTGACCTGGAATGAACTTGACATTAAATGTTGCTAATGCAGGCCCCGGCTTCCTCCATTGTCTGCTGTCACCCAAAAATTTTTTTGGTTTATTTTTTTTATAGTTCATCATGACTTTTGTTTGCTAAAAATGCAATTGTTTATATCTTGGTCTTACTGCACCTATCCAACTAGACCTAGGGCCTATCATACTTTTTCAATATTAAAAAGATGTTTGTTCCCGACATTTACTCCTGATCAAATCCTGATTCCCAACACCTTACAATTTATTTTTTCTTTTTTTTTACATAAATTGATTTGTTTTTATGTGATCTGACTTCCCACTCAAAATATTCTGTTTTCTTACACCCATTTTCTCAATTCATCTGCTCTTGTCTTACATTCAAGTGTGGTACTGTAATATTGATTGACTATGGGTTTCATTTACGGTTAACAAACCTCTGGTACCTCCTGTTCAAATTTCACTACATCCACCCCTCCTCACCCACTTCTTCAGGTTCCATGTGTTACACCCTGGGTTGGTGTTTCAGAGTGAACTGGCTGAGCCCATAGCCGGTGACCTAAGTCTGCAGTGTAGACGTCACCACGTCGGTCCCATCAGTGATCAAGTTAGCGGGGGGTGGGGGGGGATCAGATGGTGCCCCCCCACACCAAACCCGCATGGTCCCCCGCCTTGTTGCGACTTCGGCGACCATCATCCCCTGTGGTGGCAATGCCCCCGCAAATCCGCTCTCTATCCCTGTCAAAAGCAACCAGCAATCAGATGAAGGCATGAGCCTCATAGTTCAGCTCGGCACCACCAATGTCGGGTAAGCATGGTGTCATGCCGCAACGAGAAGGGATTTTCTTTTGGAAAGTGGATATTTGCTCTGAGAATATTTGCTACTGGTTTTGTCGTGAAGAACATTCGTTTTTGTTTCCATTTTCAATCATAAATTTCATTCTAAGGGTCAGAAAAAGTGTTATTGTGTTTGGTTTTCTAAGGGTAGGTTCTTTTTTTTTAGGGTAGGCTTGTATACTTTTTTTACTGATATCATTTCAGTTTCATTGAATTGTAAACACTATTTTGAATGGTCCTATTCCTCAATGCTTGGTAAAGTACAATACAATACAATACAATATTCTTTATTGTTAATTCGTTAAGAATTACAATAGTGTCAAGTAAAATAAATCATTATCATAACCTTCACTTTTTTCATGACCTCATATTTTGCGCACAAAATGTAAGGTCCAGTATGCTGTACAGAAGACTTTGTGTTATGGTCTGTACGAGTTTGTTCTGTTGTTTGTGAGTTTGTTGCCTAAAAACTGCTTGTACTCTTGAGTGGATGTTGCCTAGACAAGAGTTGATTCAAAACAAATTGATGATATTTTTGTCTGTTACTTGATGTTTAATGTTACTCTTATGTCTAGGTACACTCCAACCCTGACCACAGCTGTAGTGAGCTCCAGCAACACCAGCAACCGCTCCGTCAACTTGCGTGCCCAGGTAGCTTCTGCGGGCCAGCAGCCTCCGAGCGTGGCCAAGCATCGACTACCCATGCAGATCAATCGGCAGCCGCAGCAGGTGAACCGGTCCCTGCAGCATACTGCTTTACCTGCTCGCAACATTGCAGCGCTGGCTCGTCCAATCAACAACAACCATGCGACGCCCCCTGTGTCTCAGTCTGCCCCCTCACCCACCATCGCTGGCCGAGTACTTGCCAGCCCTGTCAAGGATTCTACTTTGGATGATGATCTTCTGGAAGGTGTTGTGGAGAAGAGGCCAAAATACCATAAACATCTTCCGTTAAATTATCAGGTAAAGTCTTTTTTGTTTTAAACTTATTGATTTGTATAAGAGTATATTTAACGATTTCTCATTCTCTGGTTATAAGAAATACTTAACATAGAATTGTTTGGGGTTTAGTTTGTTTAATAAACTATCATTGCTGTAGTTAAGATGTAGGCCTATATTCAGGATCTGGTATCACTGGTTAATATGTTCCTTGTATTGCTTGAACGTAAATCACCTAAATTTGCAATGCTAGTTTTTATTGTTGAGGTTTAAAAACTATTGTTATGATAAAAATATTGTGATAGTGATTGACACAACGTTTCTGCATGGGACTTACCTGCTGGTGAAGAGTACAATTATTTAACTCTCAACTGTAAATTCTATCTCCTATGTTATCGCTTATTGGAAAACTATATAAATTTATGTTTTGTCTATAGTACGTCCTGCAAGATCACAACTATGGAGCACCTCCACCCCCCACTCCCAACTCTCCGCCAAAGCCGTTGGTCAATGGAGTGGCAACAACCAACGGCTTGACACGCAGCCAGCCTCCCATCAGCCAACAGCCTCCCAACAATACTCACTACGCAGCCAACACCTTTGCAGCCAACCGCCAACCCAAGAATGTGCTACCTACCATACCACCTGCTTCCACCACCTTCGGCAGCAGTAAGTTGCTTTATGTACTCTTATAGTATTAGCAAATTCGGAATGCCGATGTAGGCCAGGTCAAGTCCCATCACACGCACGCACACTCACGGGCGCAAAGGGCAGGGTAAGTTGCTTGGCCAATGAATAGCTGGGGTGGCCTGGCATTTAAATCCCATTAGTCACGCATCATCGAATCTTCCAATTAAAAGCGGAAATGTAATAAATAATCATTATTTGCGAAAATACTTGAACTGGATTGTTAGTTATCATAATACAAACAATTGTGTGTTTGTACCATGTTAAACGGCCGGCTTAAAGTTGTTGTAATGAACTGTTTATTATTAATACATGAATGTTAAATATACAGTTAACAATATGTTGTTTGGTATCATTATTCTTTTAGCAAATTTCCCTATAGGGAAGTAAGCTATTACCGTAGGTGGCATGGTAAGACCTAGACCTGGGACCGATTTACTTTTTCATTTTGATGTTCCCAAAGGCCAAAAACACCATTCGTTAAAATTTTTATATATGTATATAAATATATAGATTTATATTATGTATATAAATATATAGATTTATATATGTATATAAATATATAGATTTATATATATATATATATGTGTGTGTGTCCGTGAACGCGATAACTTGAGTAATTTTTGTCCGATTTTGATGAAATTTGGTTTAAAGGTGTAAAGCAAGATAAACTTGAATGAGTTCGCGAACCAGCATGATCGGACTATGGGAACGGGGTTTCATGGGGTAAAAATAGGTTTTTCCCATTTTTGACCCTTAAAACACAAAATTTCACAATTACTTTCCAAATAATTATGTAGAGCTTAAAGAAACAAATAATTTAGTATATTGATGCGTTATTATGCGCCTAAGGGTTACGGAGAAAATTCAAAAAATTTTAATTTTAAAATTCCCATGTTATTCTTATGGAGAATAAGTCAACTGTTGTAGTTTGCTTATTTATGAACATATTTTGATCAAATTTGGAAAATACATTAATTTCTTACTAAACTACAGTAGGCCTACCTATTAACATTTTACATTAAAAACACTTTTTTACCCTCCCTGTTGCTGCAAACCTAAGTACTCGTTAAACTAATACTATTTAAATAGGGAATAAATGTGATATATTTAAGGAAACATTTTAGTGTAATCCAATGAGGCAAATGGAAATTTGCTAAGTCTGCAGGTTTGCTGGGGCGGGGGTTTTTATAAAGAAAGAGTTCAAAAATGATGAAGAAGTCTAAATAAAATAACAAATAAAAATTTAGTTTTATTTTGATTGGTGAAGTACAAAAGAATATTTAACGGGGCAGAAACACGGCCGGTTCTAATCCCCTAGGTGCCTGTGTGGTGCGGTCTGCGTGTGTGTGAGTGAATCTACCTGGCCTCCATTGGCATTTCGATTTTGCTAATACTATATTTTTGATTGACTAGATAGGGAGAGAGAGAGAACTTTGGTGATCAATTAAATGAAGTGAGGGAAAATGTTTCACAAGTGTCCTTACTATGAACTGATTGAATCTTGTTAGATCTAGCCCTATAATTCTAGTATAATCATGAATATTTTATCTAAGAATTGCTGCCATGTGTTTCAGCTACCATGTCCAACGTGTTTGGCATCGGCACACGTGGTCCGGTGCGAGGAGTCACTCCAGCCGAGGAGAGTGATGTGGAGAGTACAGATGGAGAAAGGGAGGTCGATCCCCAAGGCGAGGAAACTGAAACTGCCCCTGAGGGCGAGGACAACGAAGACGACAGTGTCACTAGATGTATTTGGTAAGTAAAATGAAAAACCAAATAACCAGACCTACCCAAAACATGGCCACTGTCACGGTTAATTTTGGGTGACCGGGGGCGTAACTGGGATCGTGTTAAATAATAAAAATACTTTGGTGAGAGGTAAAACAAATTCTTGTTTACACGTTCTAATAACAAAACAGGAATTTAATAGTAACTATTTTTATTTAATAGAAATGATAAATGAAATTATTTATGATAAGAAATGATTAGGATACCAATCAATCAACGACTTGAAAATGTTAACTAAGCTGGACAATCAAAAATGTTATATTATAAATATTAATAAAAAAAGTTGCCTTACCCGAACTCCAGCCACAGGGGAAGTGTCCCCTGAGACAATCTGGGGCCAAGTGAGTTCCTTTCTTTCAACTAAAACCTCAATCTCTCCAAGTTACAATTGCTGAGTCTACGAGTTCAATGGTTTGATTGATTTGAGTAGGCTACATGTGATCAATAATTCTGTCTACTAAATGCCAATGTTCTGACACTGGTATATGAATTGTGAAATCCATTTACCAGGTCTTTTACTTTTGAAATATAATCCCAAGATATATAAAATAATTCTGGTGATAGACCGTCAGCTGTGCTGCGGTTACCATAGGTTCTGGCGCACACCGCTTGGAGCACCACCGTAGTTATGGCGTACGCGCTACGTAAACTACAGCGGTGTGCACCGGAACCTATGGTAACCATGGCAACCGCAGCACGGCTGACAGTCTATATTTCATTCTTTTTGTCTATGCTATCCGTCATACCTCTGACCAACTGGCTTTACTTCTTCCGGTTCTATGGGTCTTCTTCATTGCCTCTCAACAATGTATTTTATTTGGTCATTTTATCTTTGAACTCTTATTTGGGCATCCACAAGATATTAATATGGAATATTCTTCTTCCAGTAGAACAGTAGAACTCTGATTATCAAAATCAATAGGGAAGTTAATAGTGTTCCATCAAAGTCCAAAATTACACACTGGCTAAATGTGTTTAATAACAATTCTTTGATATTTTGTAAAACTTATTATTGTAGCTTTACGTTTTTAAAATTTTTGAAGTAAGCGATTCGGATAATCAGTGATTCGGTTAATTGGAGTTTGGATAAATGGAGTTTGGATAAATGGAGTTTGGATAATTGGAGTTCTACTGTATGTGTTTTTACCATCCCTACCAATATGTTTAAAAATACTAACCTGAGTTTTGATGTTTTCAGTGATTTCCAGCATGATGATGGCTATATGATATGCTGCGACAAGTGTTCGTAAGTAATTTCAATTTTTATTTTAATCATGTTTTGAAATGTATTAATACTGTATAAAATAAACTGATTACTTTGTATTTAATGAATCCATGAATTTGCTTACACTTTAAATTCGTCAATACTTTTGGTGACACTGAAGGGTGTTCACTTTTTAAAGTTTAATGATAATTACTGACATGTGTATCTTATTTCCTTTTGTACTATCAATACAAATGTTAAAATACAAGGTTTTTTTCTTATACAAATGTGTAATTTCTCAATCAGGGTGTCCACCCACCTGAAAAACCGGGAATTATGTGTGCATTTTGTATTTTACTGGGAATTTTCAATTTTTCCGCAATCGTGCATGTAAATGAGGTTACTGTGACCACGGGAGACGACGATGCCGTTTCCGGGATCGTGGGAGACGACGATGACGTTTCTGACTGCGGAAGACGACGATGACGTTTCCGACCGCGGAAGACGACGATGACGTTTCCGACCGCGGAAGACGACGATGACGTTTCCGACCGCGGGAGACGACAGTTAAGTTTCCGTGACCACGGGAGACGACATTGACATTTCCGTGACCACGGGAGACTATGATGATCTCCAAACGGCCGTCGGATTTTTCAGTGATTTTGGCGCGATCGCGCATATACGTATCTTGTCCTTGTATTCAATAGTAGTGGGAACAAACGTTTGAAAATAATTACAAAAAATTATTATCCTCATTCCTCAACTGTAGAAATAGAGTATAAAATGTTCCATGTAGCTGTCTGTTCTCTAGAATCGGATGAACCAAATACTTCGGCGGTGATTCCTCTTTCTTCTGTGGTGGAGCAAACACAGCATGGCCAACTTTTTAGGTATTGACAGCACCATTTCTAAGACACGACTGACTGATTCAAAGTTCATTGCATTCTATTTATTGTCGCCGGCTCCGTCAAAATAGTTTTCACCGGGACAGTGTGTTCTGAAATTCAACATCTGACGGTTCCGTCGGAACCGACATCCGGCGGTTTTGCCGGTAAGTGTGTCCCTGGCCAATGATGTCCAAACTGCCATGGGAGTTTTTAGTGATTTTGCCGCGATTGTGCATGACGACGATGACGTCTCCATGACCATGGGAGACGATGATGATGTACAAACTCCAAATGGCTGCGTGATTTTTAGTGATTTTGCCACGATCGCGCATGGCAACAATGGTGTTTTTGTGACCGCGGGGACGGCGATGGTTTCCATGACCGCTGGAGACATTGATGATGTCCAAACGGCCACGTGATTTGTTAGAAGAATAATTGATGAACTTTTCTGTGATCCCAGGCGACGATTATAATGTTTCCGTTACCGCTGAACAATATCAGGATTTTGTGACGACCACAGAAGACAGTGGTGATGTTTCCATTACTGAGTGATATTCAGTTTTTTTTCAGTTATTGCGGAAAACGATGATGTTGTCTCTATGACAGTGGTAGATGATCACTATATAACCTCGAGTTCGGCTTGACCAAAAATTTCAAAATGGCACACTTCTAGAAAGTTTAAAAAAATATATTTTTTGTAATATCTTTACAGTAGACTCCCTCTAGTTCGACCACCTCGGGACTGGACCACTGGCCGAACTACAAAACGGCCGGACTAACCGGATGTAGTGCATTTTACATCATCAAAATACAAATCATAGTATTGCGCAATCGTGATATGTTAAGTCAATAACCTTGGTTCAGTAATAAAAACTGTAACGTTAAAATCACGCTTACTCAAGCAAAACAAAAATTACACAACACTGAACGTACAACAATAAATCACGTAAAGAACAGAAAAAAATGGTTACTAATCACCCAATCACAAACTGTTTGTGAGATAGCAAAAAAGTGCACAGCAGACATCAGTTGTGTAAAGAACAGATGATTGTCAGTGCAAGCGGATAGCTTGACCTTGAAGCTAACGATGGCTATTTCTTTGTTTTGCTTTAATTTATTTTTGTCAAATAAACTGTGGTGTTTCAAAAATAATAATGGGAGAACCTACCGCATAAAAAAATAGTCCGAAATATTTAATTATACTCTGCATTTCAACTTATTAGACCGAAGAGAAACTATTTATAAAATGTTCTCGGTATTTTTGAGGTTATGTAACATAGTTTTACATAGGTAATATGCAACAATTCACCCATAGAAGTACCCGTCAACTAAACTGACATGAATTGTTTACTTCTCTGGCCGGAAACTAAACATTCAAGTTAAATCCTGTCGAAGGCAATTCCCCCGTGACGATGTGACTTGTCCCCCTGAGACCAGGCCGGACCATCCGGCGGCCGATCCAACCGAAGCCGAACTAGAGGGAGTCTACTGTATTTACCTTTAACGTGGTATTTATATTAAAAGTGCTTAGAAGGGTTTATAACCTAAATTGGCTATGTGAAATTTTTGTAATTTCTGCATTAATTACTTCTGTAGGCCACTTGAAAAACAATCCAAACTCCAAAATTCCATTCTATATGTAAGTACATAAAGACTGGTTGGTGTAGTAATCCTTACAGAAAGTTTGGTAAAAATTAAATTTTCAGTACTTATTCAAATCTATTTTTCAGGTGTCTTACGGAGATTCGATTAATTTTGTTATTGACATATCACTATTTAAAAAAAGTTATTGATAAATTCAGGTTTAAGTATTAGTTTTTAATTTTCTGATTATTTAATCAGTCATATATAAATATTGCATACTGCTGTCAGGCAATATTACAGTAATCATAAATGCTTAAACTGAGTTTTCTGATTCAGTTAAAGAAACTGTGCAATTATAAATTGAGAATGCTTTTTCCGATAACTAAAATAGCGAACTTTGTTAGCGCTAAAACAGCATTGCGGGAGTTGGTGCAAAAACGCTTTGGGAAATTTAGTATGAAAATTACAACCTGAACTACCTGGAATTACTCATGATTTTTTTTGTTGGCCTGGTGGACACCCTGTCAATTGATTCCATCAATTATTATTAATGAAAAAAATTCAAGTTTATTAATGAAAATAATTAAGACGTTGAGTGCGTCCTACATTGTTTTAACATAGCACGGGACTAGCACGTGCGGCGGACTACGTTAAACTATGTAGCATACATAACTCTCAAGTATTGATCCAGTGAGAGCTCAGCCTCGCTCGGGGAGAACGCAGTACAAGCTTCAATATGCCTCTCATTTGTAAAACTAAATTTAAATGTTTTCGTGCACTTCAACTACGCAGCACATTAGCCACCGGCCATTGGGCTACCGCACTCAACGTGCTAACTGTAGTCTGCAGTAGGCTATCATGGTCTGTTCTCTGATAACACTTAATTTTTGTTAAATTAACTGTGAATCTAACTAGCACCTGTTTGTCTTGTATAAAAGTCCATGTTTCTCTCAGGGTTTGGCAGCATGTGGATTGTATGGGGATTGACAGAGCCAATATCCCAGAAGAATACATGTGTGAGAAATGCCAACCTCGCCGTATAGACAAGCAGAAAGCCATAGCACTGCAGATGAGGAAGAAGAAGGAGCTTCTGGACACATCCGACTCTTCCAGTGACACTTCCTCAGGTTCTGATACAAGTCAGTATATTGTACTTCCTTGATCACAAATGTTATGTCTCAAATTTTCTCTTTTGAACCTTGGAATTCTGTAATAGTTTTTAGTTTAATCTATAATTTGTGGTGGAACTTTCAAACTGATTTAATAATCAAACATTTAATGTAATATAAACTTGTATAATGTTTTTCTGCTGTTTAATAAACATAAAACTCTAGCTTAGACAATTTCCATAGATGTTCCACCGCGTAAACCAGGAGCACCAGCTAACAACCGGAAACCGGCTCAGCGCAAGAATATTACAACGGGTGGCAAGCAGCGACGTGAATCCAACAAGGACTCAAATCGCCAGAATAACAGACAGGTTTTCCGTAAGAAGCAAACAGAAAAGAGGCCACCATTAAGAAGGAAGGTATGTCTAATTTTTACTAAAAATAAAAAATAAACTGAAGCATCTGCTAAAATAGAAGTGTCACGATCCTTGACTGTAGGGCTGCATCTATTTTAATAATATTTCTCGACAACACTGTGAAATTAAATACAATTTACTAAGAAAACTTGAATACAGGTTTGTAAGTTATAAAGAAGGATTATGTATTATTATATCTACTTAGTTCCATACAACAGTCTCATCCTTTGCCTTTTTTGGGAGTGTATTTTAGAATATTTGGTACAAGAAAAGTTGATTAATATTTGAGATAAAATATCTAACTAGGCTTGTGGGTTCCCAATTGCTGGTTCAATATAATGTATACATATGTGATATTGTAACAAACCAAACATTTTCAATCAAATCTATCCCCGGACAAATCTTGCTACTTTTAAATTCTATTACGCAGAGTTCCCAGCCTTCTGTGAATAACAATCCTCCGGCCGCTGAGAAGAGTTCTCCGGTTGAGAAGAAGCCACCGACCCCTGTCACTCCGGTTGAGCAGCTGCGGCAGTGGATAGACAGTTATGAGGAAGCCGTCACCAACCACTACTCACCTGAACTACGCGCCAGGGTAGCTGCCATTAAGGTCAACGGAGTACATTCTGACCTGAAGCTGCCCACAAATCTGTTGACTACACCCAAGTACCGCATCTCACTCCTCCCCTCTGGAGTTAAGGTACAAATGTAACTGGTTCATTGTTTTCCAAAGTTTACATTTTTGTTTTTTGTTTTGTCCTTTAACAATATACGTCATACTTTTAAGGGAAAGTGATCAACTATTTACATTTTCATTTTTCATGCATTAGATAGCCCCATGCTGGAACAGATAATTTCAGATGGTAAAACTAATTTACTTCCTTTTATTCCTGGATCTTGTCTACAATCCTACCTACTGGAAAACATCTCAGAGTCTTTAGTACAATTTATTCTCTTACTTTATCAACCCACCTTTTGTTTTCATACCACTTTGATAGGCAAATGCAAAACTAAAAGAAGCTGCCAATCTCTTGAAAACTTATAAATCTGACCAATACTAAACCTATTGGTTCTATAAATAATAGGCTATACATCATAATAAACATTAAACTACTAAATAAGTTTGCTGTGTTTGTCCAGATCCTAGTGGCGACTGTGGCACTATCCAGTAACCAGCCTTTAGTGGAGCTTAGGGGCAAGTACATGTTGTGTGGTGGGGGAGCCAACCGTCCCCTTCGTCCCCCTGTTCCACCACCAGGACCGTACATCTTCCACTACAAGTTACCTCGAGATAACACAGAGGTCTGCGTTGACGCTAGGACCTATGGCAACGACGCTCGCTTTGTACGACGCTCTTGCAAACCCAATGCTGAGGTCAGTGTTTGCGATTCTGATTGTTTATTAGGGAATTGGTTTTATTTCATTTTCTAAAAAGTTGTACAGCATATCCTCCGAATTATTATCTTATAGAAAATGGTTTTAATACTTGCACTAAGTCTTCCTTTGTTTTTGCGTGTGTTTGTTTTTAATGTATTCTACTAACAATCTTCAAATTAAGGTGATTGATTTGACTCATAAGCCTAAAAGTGGTTCTGTCCAGTGTCCAAGAACCGAAACTATAGTTATTACAGCAACCAAGGATTACTTAATGTATTTATTTTTTTTTAATGTATTGGTGGAAATTTGACTTGATTTTCTTCTTCTTGATCTATTTTCCCCAAGATTCCGTATTTGATTTGTTCCAGATTTTTTTTTGAAAATGAGTGTTAAATCTTAAGAAAAATGTCATAAAACCTTTTCTGTTAATTAGATAGATAGAATATGTGTGTTTTTAGCTTTCCCTACCTTATCTTATAATTAAATTTAATATTTGTTGGATATTGTTAGTGTATATAAACATTTTACAACTTTATTATTACAACTCAAACTGCAATACAAATATTGTTATAATGTTTTGAGTTGACTTAATTGTCTTTTCTAAGTTGAGCTAAATTTTGTAAACGCTGTAAACTCAATAAAAAATCAATTATAAAAAGTATATGGGAAGGATAAAAGAAAGTTAAGAGAGACTTGGCCAGTTATGGGAACAGATTAGGCTGGGTTTTCTCTTTTCCTACCTTATTTTGAATACCACATTTTTACTAAATTTATTACTCCATTGTTATCTGTTAATGCATATATTTCAGTATTTTCTGTGAAATTTGTCTAGGCAGTATTATTTGTGTGTGCATGTTTCCATGTTACATTATAATTTTTGAGTAATGTTTATGAGTCATGGAAATCAATGGTAAATGGTCATGGATAGTCATGTAAAGTCATGGGAATTAATTACAAATTTTCTGTGGACACCCTGTCCAGTGTTTTCTTCGACTTTTTTACAATCTATTGACCTCTGGACTCTAATGGACAACAACTCATGATTAATTACTATAATTATGCATCATTATTATTTATTATGAACATCCACCTTTGTAAGCCTTCAGTATTAAGATCACAATTTTGAAAGTATGGGTGTTTTTTTAGGTAAGACATTGTATCGAAAAAGGAGTTCTTCATTTATACCTGGTGACGACAAAAGCAATGGATAAAAACACAGAAATAACTCTTGCCATGGGTCCGGGGCTTGTGTGTGCATCTTGTTTGGACAACCCCTGCCCAGCGGCTGTGCCTCTCACCTCCACTGACAATCATAAGATCCTTAACGGGCTGATCTCTCCAAACAATAACAACAACAATGTCAATACTCAGTAAGTAGGTCAAATGAACTAATTAATGAAAAATTAACTAGGCTACAACTACAAAAAATAACTAAAGCCATGGAATCATTTGTAGGCCAAGCAATTTTGCAGTACATCTGAAGTAATATTTATACATAATATGTGTAGGGTTCCATTTATTTCAACTTTGCTACAAAAACTCTGTGTACGTCTACACCCATATTAGCAAATAGATTAACTTTTTTACCCAGTGCAATGTTTTTTTTATGTGTAAAACTATTTAGAGTTGCTAAACGCAATACAACATGACTTGGGCTCTGTAACTTTAAGAGCATTAATTTTGATAAAGGTTAGTAGCCTAGACTATTCTTTAAATGATGCACTGCCATATTATATCAGATTGGTTTCAACCACTAAACAAAATCACAACTCACATTTTAATTGCTTTAAACTAAGTTGTAACCCATCATACTGGTATAAGAGTAGTTTCGATTATTGATTTTTTATTATGGATAATATATGAATGAATAATTAATTTTATTTCCTCAAAAACAAACAATTAGCAAAACATAAAACAACTCGGAAATTGACTGACCACTTTGTCCAGTATTTGTGGTCAGTGTACACAAAAACTTATCTTATCAATATAAACAAAGAGTACAGTCTTATCAGGCCGTTACTGAAATTGTCACTCCTGCTGCTACCTGTAGCGTTACATAATTACTCTAGGTCTACTTCTAAAAATTAAAAAAATGCCTGAAATGTAAGTAATGAACACAAAATATATAAAAAAACATATTACAATTTTACAAGATGAAAATATATATTTACTCCTATTCACCAAACATGATCTTATTTCAGAATCTCAGACAAACGCAGGCGTGGTAGAAGACGAACAGTGTCTGAAAACCTATCTCCGCCAAAAGCTTCACCAAAACCAACACCGAAACCGCAACCTTCCAAGGCTCAAGCTGCTTCTAAAGTGTCTCCGACTCCCAAGCCAACACCCAAGGTGGTCCCATCGGTGCGAGTGCCTACACCCCCGCCACGGGTGCCGACACCTCCCCCTCCACCTGAGCCTGAAGTGGAGAAACCCGTAAAAGCTCCCACCCCTCCACCCTCCCCTCCTGCTGCTCCTTCCCCTCCCCCACCCGCACCCACCACACGCAGTGCTGCCAACAACGCAGCTCGCAAACCACCTCCCGCTCCCACCACTCCCAAGAAGAAGGAAGAGCCCCAGAAGGAGGAAGTGGTAAAAGAAGGGACCAAACTGAGCAAAAAGGAGGCTGCGGATAAGAAGAATAAAATGGTAAGCTAAAGTTGCTCTTTATTTTTATCCTTCATTTTACTTTTATTATATTTTACATGGTTAGACTTCTGGTGAAAATATGCTAGGATTTTATATTAAAATAAGTAAGTTAAAATACGTTTTTTGGTATTCAGGAGGCTACATGGAAAACATTTTACATTTCTTGATAATTGTTCTTGATTATATGTGATTATATTTTGTTCAGATGATACCTATCATCCCTAGAATCAATGGTGTAAGTAACACCCCCGGGGCAGTGCGAGGGCACTGAGGTCCGAATGTCACCGCTCACCGCAATTGCGAAAGAAGTTGTTTCTGTGACCACGGGAGCCAATGATCATATCTACATAAACGCAAGAGATAGTCGAGATTTGGCCGTGATCAGGGAAAACTATGTCAAAGTTTTCATAAGCGAGGGTGACAATGAAATAACGTCTGAGATTTTTTGAATACTGCAGCGATCACGGCTTTTGCTGAGATAAAACATAAGTGGTGATGTTATTTTTAGTAGGGTAAAATTATTTTATAAATATTTAGAACTTTTGATGGTTTTAGACGAGAGAAGAAAGGAAGATGGAAGCAATAATGAAAGCTTTTGAACGTATGGAGAAAGACCAAGCCCGTAAACAAGAAGCTCAGGCCAGGCAGACTCATCGCAAAGATTCTACTGAAACAGATTTTAAACCTCATCTGACTGAGACCAAGGAAAAGGAGAATAAGGAAAAGGATAAATCAAGTGACAAGGAGGACAACAATTCCAGCTCTAAGAATAGTCAACGCAAGAGGAAGTGAGTATGGCTTTGACTAGTATACTGTCTAAAAGAAGTATTGAATGAATTCCAAATATTGAACTTTTCATTACAATTACATTACAATGCAGAGAAGTTTGAACTTCTTATCTGTTTTAAAAACTAGAATCAATTTAAGGAAAAGAGTTTATTTTTTTGTATATAAATTTCATTACTTAAGAAGGGAATACTTTTCAAGTAGGGACAGGAGTTAGTATTATTATTAGCATCTGAATTGTTATAGCAAACATCTAGCTTTCTTTGTTTATGTAAGCATGGATAAACATATCCAATTCAAATTGTTCCAAGCTTTATAAGTAATTAATTTATCCTTTATAGCAACAACTTGTCATTCATCCAGACTGATAAATATATTAAATAATATTCCAAAATAAAATATATATTATATAATATATAAGTATAAAAAGTATAAATATATTAAAAATATTCCTTAAACCGTAAAGTAACTAACTGTAATGTGATGTTGGCAGATTCACAGTGACAAAGCGGAAAGGGCGCGGCAGATCTCAAAGCACTCCACAGCCAGTATTAAGGCCACGCCGGACGCTACGTCGTAGCCAGCCAACGCGGGAGCGATCTCCTGACTCTGCTGAGTCCTCTGATGACGAGTCACCTTTGAGACAGCGGCCGAACCGTACCCCCACCCCTCCCCCTGCACGACGCCACACTCCCCCCACCACTCCCACTCAGAACAATACGACTAGTACTGCCACAGACTACAAGAAGGTCAGTAGTGGGTCTCACCTAGCAATATCTCAACTTGTAACTAGAGGTTGGCATAGGCAAACTAATGTATAGGAAAGCTTAACCCGTTGTGATATTTCTTGGTCACTTGACTACTTTTAAAATATTATCATAATCAAAACTTGGTAAGAACAGAACCTATTTCCCAGAAAGTATTTTGGCTAGCTGAATTTTATTTTGAAGTTGATTAAAAATATTAATCAACATGATATTAATCAAGAGTCATGGATAATATTAATTAACAAACAATATATTACCAACATCTATTCTTTAAATCATCGAGGTACTTAATTTACTTATTCTGTATAAATAACTGGTTAGGGATGTGTCAAATCCTCCAAATCCTAAAATCCAAATTTGTTTTTATTTTATTTTAGAATAGAATTAAGACATTTAAGGCATTTACTGTGACATTGACTAACCACAGAGGTTATTGACGTAGGTAGTATACAGTGCTGTGACATAGCCATTTTATGACATTTTATGTATACTATTGATCAATGAATTTAAAATTAACAAGTGTACCTACAACAACCGTAAATAACCAAAATAATGAATATTTGCCTTCCAAATAAAGTATACCGACCGACTGTTTGATTTAGATTAATAGGTTAAAAAGATGTAACCGATCAGTCGTCTGTTATTTTTGCTTTGTGTCATAAGTCATTACGTAACTTTTCATTGCAAAGAGTAGTCATTTATGGTTAGTGTAATATTTGTTTTTAAATGGTTCCTATTCCATTCTTGCTTTTTTAATCACCATAAGGCCATTTGTAATTATTTTTGGGACTCGAGATTCAATATTAGTTTTTTTTTAGGATTCCGATTCGAGATTCGAAATTACTGTATTCAACCATCACTATAATTGGTAAAACAAAACATTGTCCCAAACAATATTTACAGCTGTAGACTTAGGTAAAAAACCTAAGATCATAAAAATGGTTAATAAGAGAATAACAATTAGTTTGTGAAGGGTTAAATAACATTTATCCGTAACCACTAACGTTTAGTCGCAGTAAGCTACTGCTTCAATTTTTGATGAAGATCTATTAATCCACATGCTTTACAAAACAAGATTCTAAGATCAATTGTTGTACAGAGCTACGAGAGTCCACCGCCACACACCAGTCCTAGCAGTGGTGCTGGGGACACTCCGCCAACACCCATGTCCAAGACAGCGATGTTGATAGCGGCAGCCGTAGGACCACTCGCTCCAGGCTTCAAGTTCCCCAAGACTAAGAAGGTAATCACTTCTATAACATGCAAATAATGTTTATTAGATGCCTGATGTATTGTGGCTGATCATCTTTGATACAAGTTGTTTTCAAAACTGCTACCAGTGATATTTAAAGTTTTCTTTTGCAGATTATTAGCCTACAACTTAAAAAAACTTAGCCATAAAATTATGCATTATTAATCTTTAACTATATTGCATACTTATTGGTTTAAAACAACTGTAAAATGTAACAAACTTAATTTTATGTGGACTTCTTTATAGGTTGTGTAATGTTTTGTGACACCTGTTGTTTTTATAGGGAATATTGACCTCGTGGCTCAACAAGTCACCAGAGAGTTCTCCGCCAGCACAGCCAGAGCAGCAAGGCTACAACGCCAAGAAGCGATGGCTGCGTCAGGCCATTAGTGAGGAGTGTGACTCCCCCAACAGTCGTCCTGGTAAGAAAGTTAAGATATAATCAATTTAGTCATTCAGACAACTGGATTGCGACAAAAGATTTGAAAAATGTAGTTTTTAAGGAAGTTTTTAAAGGGCCTGCAAATTTAAATATGTTAAAGTTTGCCTTATTTTCTTTGTATTATCATTATGCAGAGAAATAGGTAATTTTAAAAGTTATTCTCTTAATCTATGTTCTCTTAATTTGGTCACATCTACCACTTTTTTTTAACCCTTCAAGGCGGGCAATGTTGTTTGCGTACCAGACGCTGCTACGGAAGTTTTTTTCTAGGCCTACCTGCTGCTGGGCGAAGTCCATTTCTTCCTCATAACTTTCCTCGGATAATAGGCCCAAGTTGTCATATTTGGCTAGATCCAACCATCTCGCAAATTAAATTACCTATCAAATCTGTCTACTTCCTAAAGCACAATAACCTAAAACTATAACCTGACACTCCAACACACTAACACATTTCACACAAACTCACGACACAAAACACATTTCAAAACTAAAATGAACGTACTAATATTGTGATTTACTAATAAATAACTTAAATTTGAATCAACATAACATTACGCCTTAAAAATCACGATACTACAACAATAAACAAGAGTGAACGTTATTGCACAACAACATGTGATGCGAGGTCGACAAACACAAAGACACTCAAGATTGTAAACACTCTCTGTCTCTCTCGCACATTTTTATCGATCGAAAACAGCTGTAGTAGGTGGAGAAACTGATGGACAACATTATCCAATAAACCTCAGCCCGTAATAGTTCACATAATTGCCATCAGATGCCACCACGTAGCGGGAGTTAGTATGACGAGAGGGTCTCGTCAAACCGTTTTGAAGGGTTAACTACCTCTGGAATGAGCAATTATATGGCCTACCTAGTAAAACCAATGAAAGCAAGAACATTTGTAGGATTTTTTTAGTATATTAGTAGACGTGTTTCTCTTGATTACATTTCATGTGGCATTTTGTATTCCAGACGTGACCAACTCTCCTTCTGAACATGTAGCTCCGCCCAAGAAAAGGCGAATGGCTCGAGAGTCCATCTCTGAGGACCATTCCGTCACTCCCCCTACCACGCCTACCCACACGGCCGAGGCTCTTAGTCAGGTAGTTAAATGTTCATGAATCAATAATTACTGTACTCACTTTTTACCTTATTACTGTTTGACTGATTTGGGCTAACCAGTTGTTATGCAACCGCTGAATTATTACAGAAAAACTCCTTAAAGTAATAAAACTGTTCACTTAACAAATTGTTATTTACATTGCACCCAAAACACACAACCACTTGAAAATAAATTTATTCCAGGAAGATTTGCAAGGGCCTTATTTGTTGCTATATATTTACAAAACAATAAAAATATTTTCAATTTGGTACTTGTTAGTCTTTACAAAACATTGAGACTGCAAGTTATATATTTGTAAATTTTGACGAATAAAGGTATGTGAAAGGTATGCAGTTAAACGTGGCACTTACACTTAAAGTTAAATCCACAGTCTCAATGTTATAATTTTCAAAATCTAGCGAATTGTACTGTTTAGTACAGTTGCAATATTGTCAACAGATGACTGATGAAGAGGACACAGTCTCATCTCCTCAAGATAATGTTAAGCCAGCTCAAGAGAGCCACGATGAGGTGGTAGGTTTCTGTCTTTGCATGAAACCTTTTTGCTGTTACTCAATCTATGTTTTCTTCAATGTTGGTTCTGTCAGTCGCATCACTCAAGCAATTTTCTTCAGTGTTGATTGTTTCAACCTAATCATCACAATCTATGTTCTCTTAAATGTTTGTTCATTCACATTTTCTATTCACTCTCTTTGTTTACTGTATTAAAAATGCTCTTCTAGGGATATTGGATATTGAATATCACTTATTAAATCGAATGGTGTTTAAATGGGGAATAAATATATCTTGTTTATGGAAATATTATAGACAAAATTCAATCAGACAAATTGAAATTCGCTTAGCCTGTAGGTTTGCTGCGGCAGGTGTATTCTTTAAATAATATTTAAATAATATCAAATGCATTTCCTTTGTCCTCTTGTTATCATCACTTCATATACATTCCGCCTAGATAAGCAGATTTTTCTTATTCTAAAAGCTATTACAATTATTATATATTAGTGATGTGTCAATACAAAAATTTTTTTTAAATTTTCAATACCGATACCTGAAAAATTGATTCTCGATTCCCTATACCGATACAGAGTTGTTCGACCAAGGTAAACTCAAGGTAATATCGTGATGACTGCCTGTGGTCCTGGAGACATCATCGTCATATGCCATAATCACTATAAAATCCTGAATATCTTCCTCAGTCATGGTAACATCATCGTCTTTCGCAGTCATGGAAACCTTAACATCTTCTGCAATTGCTAAAATATTGAACATCTCCCACGGTCATGTAGACATTATCAACGTCTTCCGCTGTCGTGGAAAAATTCTGATCCCTCAGTTGTGTGGACATCATTGTCGCTTTCTGTGATTGTGGCAAAATTCTGATCATCTCCCACGGTTATGAAATCGTCATCATCGTTTTGCGTGATCAATGATCATGACAGTAATTTTTCGATCACTTTCTTCCCAGACATGTAGGGTATATTTACATCAACTTTTGACCGATACCAATGTCAAAGTATCAGTGGTATCGAGAATAGACACATCTCTATTATTTATATAGGCTATTGGAAACAAAATTTTAATCACAATGTAATTCAATTATGTTGTTAAATCGCTTTACTCTAATTTATAATAAGATTTCTAGCATAGGATGACAAATTATATACTACCTACTTAAAATTTACACAAGAATTTCTGAGAACTTGAAGATTTATAGAATAAATGGTTATTTGGTTATCCATGTTGCAGTGTGGAAGCAGTCAGGAATCAGAAGGACCTGATTCCCCAACCCCAGCTTTAAAATCTAAAACTAAAGTTAAAAAGGAAGCGGAAGAAGAAACAGAAGAATCAGAAGGGGAACAACTGAAACCGAATGTTTGTGTGAAAGAAGAAGATTCTACCGTGAAGGATGATTTTAAGGTCAAAGAAGAAGCTGTCAAAGAGGAAGGACAGGTGAAATGTAAAACCGAAGCAAAGGAAGGGAGAAAAACCAGGTCATCAGGCAGTGAAGACGAGGTGAAAAAAACTAAAACTGCTGAGCAATCAGCAGCTGCTGCCGCGACAGCCATAAAACGCAAGGTTTGTATACCATTCATAGACTGCATTGTAGAGCTGGTAGAATATGTGTCGAGTTGAACTCCCCTTCCTTCCTTCCTTCCTTTCGGGTGACAAAGTTAGTTTTGTTTAAGGAAAGGCTCTAGGCCAGGATTTTAAATTGTAGAAAAAGGAGGATAGCAGCTAGCTTACCTTGATAGTGTGGGTAGGCCATAGAACAAGTAGAAAAATCACTGTTCACACAATATTTCATCCCCTAAGGGACTTTGTCAAGTATAGAGAAAGTGTACAAAAATGATTTTTGTAATTTATAAACTCTTTCTCTACACTTGGCAAAGTCCCTTAGGGGACGAAATATTGTGTGCACAGTGTTTTTTTAACTTTTTCTATGTACCCACACTTTCAAGGTAATCTAGCTGCTATCCTCCTTTTTCTACAATTTAAAATTTCGGGTGAAAATTTTTTTCTGTAGAATGTGCTAACTGAAATAATACCCCCGCCGCAGCAAACCTGCAGACTAATCGAATTTCCATTTCCCTGATTGAACTTACACTAAAATGACTCCTTAAAAATATCACATTTAGTCCCTATTTAAATAGAATTAGTTTAACAAGTACTTAGAATGTCATTAGTTTAGTAAAAAATAAATGAATTTTCCAAATTTTATCCAAATTTTTACCATTACAGTTGAAATAATATTTGAATTAATTCTTGTTTTTTTTTTTTTTTTTTTTTTTTACATAATTTCACTTTATGTATAATATTGTTTAATTAAATTGCAATAATCTGAACAGGACCCTGCGGAATTTGTCTTTGGGTATTTGATTATCTTGTGTGCCTTTGTTATAAAAATAATAACTATTGTATGTTATATTGTATGTTCTGTATATTGTGATTTGTCCTTGTTTTGTTCCAGCTCTCAATATCAGAGTACCGTCAGAGGAGACAGCAAGGCGGGGGAAGTGGCACAGGGCAGGGAACTACAGGCAAGAGTGGTGGAGGGACAGGTGGAGCTTCCTCACCCCCCACCTCTGCCACCTCCTCCATGTCCTCATCATCTTCTGAAGATGAAGAGGAGCCTCAGCCTCAAACTGTCATTGCCAAGTCTCTAATGTTAGAGGCGGCTTTGGATACCAACCTTGCTAAAAAACGTAAGTATAAATGCCACATATACATTGACTTTAAGCATTTTTTTCCTCTTAAGACCCAAAAAGTTCATTAGGCCTTACTTCATTTAGTATTTTGCCTCTCCAAGCTGTAGACTGCTATTTACACAACTGGCACCTGGTTGAACAGCCTAATTTTGCCTTTATAATTTTCTAATTCCTAAACATCATAACTAATGTACGAGAGTCTGCAGTTGGCGGCAGCCAATACCAAGACCGGGCTAGCACGATGTTGTAACATCGCCTGTTGACTAACACTCCTCTCCAAGGAGGCACTGTGATTAAAACTAGGCCTACGTTCTCTGGCCCATAGCCCACCACCTAGGTAGGCCTAGGAGTTGGCTATTGTGGATAAAAACTGGCAAGTTCCGGTGTTAATTTATTCGCAGTTTACGTTTTTACCCCCATTAAAATGTTCTACCTTGATGATTTTGCACAAATAATGTTTAGTTTTCAGAGCTACAAGCTCCTTCAGTAGTAGAGTCTTTCTTTGTTCTTGTAGGTTGCTGAAGAGGCTTTATGTGTTTATTTGTGCATTTTAATCTGTAAGGCAAGCCTGCCTATCCACCACAAAATCCTTAAAACCCCTGACATAAACCCATTTTTAAAACAACAACAAATTTTATAACTTCGATTTTGTTTAATTTGCAGCTCCAACGAATAATATTTTTAGTTCAGCCCCGACATTGGTTGAACGCCAACGTGAAAACTTGACCCAGAGACTCAAAAGGGAGTTTGGACTGTTTCTCAGTGATGACGAGGAGCAAGAGAAGGCCAGAAAGCAAGGTAAGAAGTTTAACATACTCAATAAGTTTGTGGTTTTAAACATTGTTCAAGAATTAAAAAGTCTGTACATGTAGATCTGATTTAAAAAAACGAGTTAATCTCTTACTAGGTACTACTGTACTAGAAGAAATGGAAACTAATCCAAGAAAAGTACCAGTTGATCAGCAGTTGATAAATAATTATTATAATTATTTAGTTAAGTTAATTAACATTTGGCCCTTTCATGGAGGCTTCTTTAAAAGAAGTAGTGAAATTCAACTGCACACCACAGCCACTCTTTTGCCTCCTTTGAAAAAAATCTTGACCATTGATTGTTCAGTAGAATTATAAATTAATTTTACCCAAAAATGTGATTCATACGAGAACAAAAATATATAAAAATCAATCTTAATTTGATAGCATTTACAAACATGTTCCATTTAAAATTCAAAATGTTCTTAACCATCCGAGTGTCATGCGTCGCTGCAGCGACTCACGAACACTGTTTACGGCGAAGGCTCTATGACTGACAAAATCGGATTGAACTGGATCGAGTTAGGTATCGTTCTTTTCGTTAGATTCTAAGCTTTCTCCAGAGGTCTGTCTCTAAGCGCTTTATGTTCTCCGAGCCGATCGTAATTGTAGCAGACAGCTGACGTGCGTATTTGTAAACAGGTTAGTTAACCTCGGACCGATGACTGATGTGTTTTATTATGTTTATCATTGTTTTAGTGTTAAAAATCAAAAGTATTGATATACATGGTGCTTTTAAGAAGATTTAAGTGATTTTGAAGGGCTGGTTGATGATCCTGAAGAAGTAGGTAGTGATATTGATGCAAATTATCAGCCAGATTCCTAGCTATGGTTAGGCTATGCATTCTTAGCTAAACGCTATGTACTGAAATCTGTTTTTTGCCCATAACTTATTTATTTGCAAATCTACTTCCTTATATTATTATATATTTGTAATCCTCATAAAATTTAGAACAAAGTGGCTATTTTCAAATATTTATAGGCCTATAATTTATACAATTTCATTGAGCGCAAACTTATTTTTTCTCAATTTTTCCAAAATAATTTTTATTTTTACCTAAAAAGTTTTTTTTGAAACAAATATTCCTTAGGTTTTATGTATGATATTGAAGCCCATGATTTTCCAAACAAAATGGTATATAGAACAATAGAATTAACATTGTTTTAAGCTTTTCAGATCCGTTTTAATAAAACCTTGCAAATGCGCCAAAAATAGGCGGGCATTAAGGCCTAAACTATGGACACTCGGAGGGTTAAATGATGTTCACTAAAGGAAAATCAGTAATTCCAGCAAATAGTGATAAAATTAATTCTGAAAAGTCTGTAGCTAAGTTATTTTCTGACATACTAGTTTTCAAACAATTCACTTTATTATATAACAGAGGGTATCAGCCTAGGTTTTGGATGTTTTTGTTAGGATAGTAGGCTTGCTTGAATTGAAAAGATCAGTTTTGTTCAAGGATAGGCTCTAGGCCAGGATTTTGAATTGTAGGAAAAGGAGGATAGCAGCTAGCTTACCTTGAAAGAGTAGGTAGGCCATAGAACATGTACAGTGTTTTTCTACATGTTCTATGGCCTACTTACACTTTGAAGGTAAGCTAGCTGCTATCCTCCTTTTTCTACAATTCAAAATTGAATTGAAAAGAGTCTACCTTGGCACAAGACACATAATGATCTTTTTTGTATTCGCCTGTCCACATATGCCTCTGATCTTTGCGTGGAAAGCAAAGCAACAGAAGAGCAACCATGATTGGTCGCAACATCCATGTTGATATTATTTGGCAAATCCACGACATTGCTGCCTTGTTTTATTAGTCTGCTGCCCTACCGACTTGCCAACTTAACGTTATGTACACCATATTAAGAGCTAGCTTACCTCGTTATTTTATAATTAAAAATCCTGGCCTAGAGAGGACCTAGAGAATTTCCTTGAAGAGAAAAAAAATCATAAGTTATTTCTTCACTGACAGCATTTTCCACCAAGTAGTTGTAACAATGGAACAAATTGTCTTTAGTTGTTAGTTGTTGAATTGTTGTGTTTTTTGTACAAAAATTGACTCTTTCCTATCCTAGTAAGCCTGCTATTACAAAATAAATTCTTACAATTCAATTTTATTAGAAGTTTTATTTCTGTATTAGCATTGATTAATTTGTTTCAGCAAATATCGACTCTCTGAATAAACAAGAGAAGGAGAAGGAGTTGGGTAAGAAAATGGTGCCACCTCCACCTCCCCCACCACCAGCAGATCCGCCTGCTCACTACGGACCTCTCTACTTCCCCGGAGTGGGGCACCCAATGTACTCTAACCGCTACCCCCCAGCCACTGCAGCACCCACACCCTTCTACAACCCTGGCTCCTCTTACTACCAGCATTAGGTCTGGAACTGTTTGTTGTTGAAATATTGTTGATTTTATAATTATAACTTGTTTTGCATAGTGTTCATGCATAAAGATGTTTATTACACTAGTATTTATTTGTTAAATTTTCCAGTTGCAGATATTTAACACACTTTTTTAATATTCCAGTTACTGAAGTTTACCTTACCTTCGACCCAGAAAAAGTTCCTGTCCTCTACCTTCTCATCCTCATACGAAGGTAAAGTCTAAACTTATCTTCATAAATTCCCATTCATCTTTGTTAAGGTTGATCCTGTAATTTTATCTTGGGATTTTTCAATTGACACTGAGGCACTTCTCTATTATCTGTTTCTAGTTGGTAAGAATGAGAAAACAGAAAAGTCTTACTAATGGTTACTAAAACCAATTTCTGTGTATCAGAAGACCTTTTTATATAAACCTTTACAGCGAATGATTATAATTTGTGAGATTTAGCTGCATATTTGGTTTTTAGAAAACATTTATTTTTGTTTATTTTTACCTATCAGTTTATTAATAATCCCTAAGCATGTTTTTAGATATATCTTTTAATAGTATTTTCATAAGTAATTTTGCTATAGTGCCATGTAATAAAATAATTGTGAATATTGTAACCTTACAGGAATATAATTAAGATTCCATCTTGTTGGTGGCTAACAAGGCCAGTTGTTTTCAGGACCGTTGCAGACATTGATGTACTTATGTAATCGGTCTAGTGACATATACCAAGCAGTACAACCAGTAACGCTAGTAAGAAGGCAAGAGAAATGTGTACAGAAATGGCTATTGTAAATACATAAATCATCACATAATAATTGTAATCCTTCCTTCAACCCCATGTACAGAAAGTGTAAAAATGGTTTTATTTATATCGTTCTTTATTTTTTTATTAAAAAATAAAATTTGAAAAATAGAGACGAGTTTTATTGTGCATAGAGCAAATTAGTGTACATTGAAACATTGTACATGTTGTTTGTTTCCAAGTATCTGTATATAGGATTGCTATATAGGTGTTTGATAATTACATTGTGAGATGTATAAAACATAAATTTTAATGTTTTTAGCACCAATTATGTTCATAAAGGTCACATGCTAATATTTAGCTTAACTTATCTTTTTGTAAAAAAACACACAATTCGAGTTGATTTAAATAATGTTAATCGTGATAAATTTGAAATCTAAATTAGATCACTAACTGTTGACCTTCGTGAGAACATAATTTTACGAAACCAGTTTCAAGTTTTAAATGTTTACACAATCAAAGATTATTCATACCTTATTTTAATGTAAGATTGAAATTGGTTTCGCCCGGTGAATGTAGGTGCTTTCTGAATTATTGTAATCTCATACAATATGTTTTAAGTAGAGTACAAACTTTTTTTTTCAGCTTTAAGATTTATTTTATTATTTTTGTAATAACATAATGCATAAGTTTTGAGGTTAAGAAATGTAAAGTTGTAAGTGTAATTCAGCAACAGTATTTATAAGATGGGCAATAAATTCAGTGTTGTATTTTTTTAATGAGAAACAAATAGTTAAGGCAAGTTCTGTGATTTAGTGTTCTTATGTTAATTTGTTTTAATTTATTTTTTTATTAATCATACTAACAGATGTTTCAACTTCATTTTTTTAATTCATAGACACTAACAAACTTTTTTTAAGGTCTTGGTTTATTTCTAATCTCACACTTTGGTGGTTTTGTTAGTACTAAATATGATAGTAATAATGTTGCTGATCACTATTGTTAGCATCAGATTGAAATTTTTGATTTAATTATGACAGATGCCAACTAGTTTCCTGTTGGCAACTTCATTATGGTTAGCAGGGAAGGACAGAGTTCTAGTTTGGAATGCAAGCAATGCATTCTAATTATTGGTTCAGCTACCAAATGGTGTAAATTTCCTGGTAAATCCTCTTTATGGCACAGCAGCAAACATGGTGAAATAATAAAAAAACTTACTTCTCTTGATGTATAAACATAACATACGAGTTACGACTTACCTCAGAAAAAAAAGTAATATGGTTCTTTATTAATGAACTATTCTATCATAGTCATTGAATAGTCATTTATTCAGTCTTTAAACAATACATTATTGTAATTGACATCGTCATTATTATTGTAAAAAGATATAAGATGCATAAAAAAGGGTTTTCATATTAAGAAATATTGTTTATTAAACATTTTTCATAGTTAATTGCATACGTAACTATACATATTTTTATCTACTTTCCGTTAATTACATTTACGATTTTTGAAGCTGTCCACTGTTTGGATTGACTAAGCCATTAGAGTAAACATTTAAAAAGTATAGATACATGCTCTTTTGAGCTTTGTTACGAAGGTCCAGGTTTATCATTGTTCATTTATATATTCCTCCCTAAATAGTTTAGCCCTCAAATTCATAAATATATTCCAAAACAAAATGGTACAAAATCAATTATATTTATAACAATCTAGATTACTAACCTTTTCAGACTCATCAGCTCGAACATTAGTCAATAGTCAGCATTTCTAAAGCATAGCTTTATTATCAGGTTAAGATACAAGATTTTGTTTCTCAAACGGAAAAGTCAAACACAACATTTTCAACATCCAACTACTACTCAATACATTAATCATTTTTTTTTTTTATGTCGAGTATTTTGTAGTTTAATGTTAAACTTGACTATAGGTGAAATTAACACAGTTACCATTGACTAATGCTGCATCTGGAAAGACAGAAAAGATCAGTAATCAACGTTGTTGAAAAATATCAATTTGGTTATCCAGTAAACATTGCTCTTCTCAAGGTTGGATGGGTGTTCTGCACCTGCTTTAATCCTTGGAGGAATTGTTTACTCAAAATGACGAACTTGATCCAAACAGTAGATCAAACAAAAATGACGACCTTAAGGAAATGTAGCTGGCATACAATAAATGAAGTAGGTCTTAATAAATAATTCTGTTCATTGTTGAATTAGTTGTAGTTTTTTAATCATGCTTACCAGAAGATAACTTGTTTCCAATGCGGATATTGTAGCTTGTGGGATTTCTTGGTGTTGCACATTACTCAGTAAATTTAACAAAAAACTACTGATGAGTTGAAGCTTTAATAGGTTTAACTAACACAGAAAATGTTTTGACTTATCTGAACCCGTGAATGATTATTTATCAATAATATTGAGTACTTTAAACTAAACGTGAACTGTAAGTATAGCTAGATGAATCAGATCTAGAAGGTATCTTAATTTTCAAAATTAGCCAGTATGAGGATTGTGTACATCAACCCACCAAAGTGTGACCAATTTTTTTTACAGGCATGATGTTTTTAGAATTAATCCAAGATTGTGTTGTTATTAGCTATAAGATGTTTATTGTTAAACTCGTTGTGTTGGGCTGGGCTGGTAAATATCACATTCCCAACACTCGGGCAAACAAATTTGTAAGCTCCATCTTGTAAATATTGGCCTAGAACGATTTGTCTCTGTTTGTTCTTTAAAATGTACAAAACCAATGCAGATATTGTAGCTGACGGTTTTTCTTGGTGTTGTGCATAATGCTCTTTAATCGTAGTAATAAAAAAGCTTAAGATAATTTAACAATTGTTTATTATTCACACACTTTTATATCGGTTATGACACAGTCATAACAGAACTTTAGCAGCACGGTTCAAGTCACTCTAGAGTTATGTGTAAATTGACTGCTGTTTGCCAAAGTAAATATATTATTGAGCTCGCGAAAGTAGTGGAAATTATTTAGCTTGAATATAATGTGTATAATCTTGTTGAAATTTTAAAGTATTTGGAGTGTGGGGCGGGTTTGGGTGTTCAGAAGATGGATGAAAATTTTTTTTGAAGTTTAATTTTCTGAATATACAGTTTTAAATGGATTGTCATTTGATCTGTATATAAAGTCAATGTCTGATCTAGCTCAATATCAGTTGTGTTGTATGTAAATTTTTCAATTTCTCTAATAAAAACGGTTCTATAGGCAGTAAAACCACGTAAAAATACTTTTGGTTACAGACAACACACATCAAAAATAAGCATAATATCAATATTTTCTTGGAATTACAGAATTTATTTGTTTTAAACCTTCAGTTGTAATATTAATATTATCCATCTTAACTAGAGGCTCAACAAAGAATAATAAAAGCATTCACTTCTAAGTTTGTCTATCAAATCAACTTTAGTTTGGCAATTCTATATTTTACCACTGTGCAGCCAGACAACCAATCATAAGGGAAATAATAAATAATTTTCTTAATTAAAGAATATAATATGTTAGTAGTTTTTATCCAATCCAAATTGTCAAGATCCAAAACAAATTAGTTGTTTTTATGAGTTAAATCTTTCCACAAAGCCACAAAAACAGGTAAGACAAATTCCAAATTATTTTATTTGTACCTTGTAATAATTTCTCAAATATGGTTATAATTTTATTTTTACCAAAAGCTAGTTAACGTTAAAAGTTGGTTGGAAAATATATGAAGATTTATAGGAATCTTTTTCAAGAACTCTTAACAATTTATTTTCTGTATTGTATACCAGTAAATTATTTCCAGTAAAAAGTTGAATATTTAGTATGGTTAAAGGTTGGTTTTCAAAGCATTAAATTACTCACATGATTTTATTAAAGTTACCACAATATTGAGAGGGCTATATGAAACTTGATCTCATTAATTTGTTTAGGTATAGTCGTTAAAGGTGTTGACATTAGAAGAATGTGTGACGATCACTCTAAATTATTTTACTGCGAATATATAACAGATTTTAAATTATATTTTGAATATAAAACAAAAAAGTACAACTGGGAAAAACTGAGGCCTGCTTGTAAAATATTTTGTAAATAGTACATCTATGTGAATTTTTAATAAAACTGTTCTAGAAACCTAGATTACTAGTAGACATCTGTGTCTTATTTAAGTGATTTGTTTATATTTAATGTATTAACAGTAATTCATAATATATTGAATAACTTAAAGATACAGTAGTATCACTATTGTGTACATAATTCAATATTACTTTTAAAATACATTTTACATCTGGTTAGTTGTCGACACTTTCTTTTCACCTTTGTCCTGTCAGGGGTGGAAACAAAACATTTCAGTTATGTAATTTTCTGAGGTTTAATGGAAAGCAGCCTAAAGCCGGGTCGAGTACATCAGGCGAGACAATGTGTGAGTTGCCACTCGCTTGGTCACATGGAGGTGAGCCGGTAAAAAGAGGTCAGTTGAGAGCAAGTCGAGTGGTTTATTTGGAAACCTAGCTGCTCAGCCCAGTAATCCTCACCACCACGATTTGCCCGTAAAACATCTGTATACAAATTTGATTCTGTCATCAGGATTTGTTTTTGAAACTTCAGGTTTTTAACCAATAATATTTACTTAAAGATGCCATTTAGACTAGAGTTTCTTGGTTTCAATTTGGTCTCATGATGACCGGGTCAAACTGGTCAAAATGGATTGGTATTGTAACATCTTTTTTATACAGTTTGTTCAAAAAAGGTGGGGACATAATTTACGTAATGATTCTTTGGGTCAACATTTTTTCCAAAATTGCTTCGTTAACCAGATATCCGCCATTTTGTATTTTTTACATAAACATTTTTACCTTTGAATTTTTTCAACCGATATTTATGAAACTTTGTATGTATGTTAAGATAATAGAGACCCATGTTAGGAAAAAAAATCATCTTGATTCAACTAAAAATTTCAAAATATCAGCCATTTTAATTTTTTAAACTTTAATTTCTAAAATATGACTGATTTATGACAAAAGTTTGGGAACACTTTTATTTAGCATTTTTAATTCCCTATCAAACGATACCAAGTTCAAAAAGATCAAACAGGAAATGGCTGAAATATTGCAATTTTAGCGAATTTCCCTATGAGAAATATTACAGTAGGTAAGACCTAGGCCTGGGACCGATTTACTTTTTTATTTTGATGTCCCCAGAGGCCAAAAACCCCATTTTTTGTTCAAATTTGTATATATGTATATAGAGTTATAATAGGGTGGCTGAAAAGTAACTTGCACACCCCTTAACTTTTCAACCATTTGGATATTTGAAATTGGTTTGCTGCAACCTTCTTATGAAGGGCTACAATAATGATGGTTGATTTTCAATATTTTGCCCTTCAATGGGGGTAGCTCAAAATTTTCAAATAAAAATTATAATCGAGTTTATAATCATTTTACAGGTCTTGATAAAATTAAACAATTAACATAAGAAAATATATATCGGACTACTAATAACAAAATGCCAGCTAAAGATTATCAAGACAAATGGTTACCGGTATTAAAAGTAGTTTTTTACTGCCATTTTGTTATTAGTGGTCTGATTTCTATTTTCTTTATGTTAATTGTTTATTTTTATCAAGACCTGTAAAATGATACCAAACTTAACCATACTTTCTATTTGAAAATTTTGAGCTACCCCCTTACCACCACAAGGACAAAATAATTAACCATAATTAACTTATTGCAGCCCCTCATTTATAAGAAGGTTGCCGCGGGAGACGGCCCAGATCTTTGTTTGGGTTAATCCCCTGATCTATGGCCTGAGGGTAGTGGTCACCGGAGGAGGGGAGGGTAATCGAGAATTCTGAATCCCACCGGAGGGTTAACTTTTTGTCAAAGATTTCGCTTAGAATGCGATTACTTCTTAACTGTACATCTTTTGTTAGAATTTAAGGCATTTATAATTTTATGATCAGAACTATTTTTCGATTAGTAAACCTTCATTCGATTTTTTCATTATCAGTTTTTTATTAGTTTGGTTGGTTTGGTTATGACAGTTTAATTTTATAATTAAAAAATTATAAAATTGAATTTAAGGGATTTGTCATTTTATTTTATGAAAAGAACTATTGAAAAGAACGATTGTTCATTATCAGCAAGTTTGGTTAGGTTATGACAGTTAAATTAAATTTAAATTTAACCTACAAACGATACGTTTTGACAGCGACGGTTATCGAGCTAACAATTTGCCGCGAACAGTTCGGCTATGCACGGTATGATGCAGAAGCATTCGACTCCAACCTAGAACTGACAGGTCAACCGACCGTGATTAAGAGGATTACAGCCTGGGTCATGTGCCTACACCTGGTTGCCGCAAACCAATTTTAAATATTTCAAAAGTTAAGGGGGGCGCAAGCTAATTTTCAGCCACCCTGTATGTGTCCGTGACCGCGATAATTCGAGTAGTTTTTATAAGATTTTGATGAAATTTGGTTTAAAGGTGTATGGTGGGATAAACTTGAATGAGTTCGCTAACCAGCATGATCAGATGACCATGGGAACGGTTTTAATAGGTTTTTCTCATTTTTGACCCTCAAAACACAAATTTCCCAATTTCTCTCTAGACCCTTAAGAGCTTAAAAATATAAATAATTTAGTATATCAAAGTGTTTTTGTACGGTTATTGGTAACGGAGAAAATTCAAAAAATTGTAAATTTGAAATTCCCATGTTATATTTATGGAGAATATTGGTACTCCAATATAAGTTACTTGTTAAACCTACGTAGTGTTATTTAAATAGATTTAATTGAAAATCAATTCAGACAAATGGAAATTCGCCAAGTTGGCAGGTTTGCTGTGGCGGCTGCATTTAGTTGTAAAATAGGACCCCCCCCCCCCAATTTGAGATCCAAGAAAAATGTTAGTATGAGAAAAGATGAGTAAGATAGTTTACATTTTTGTGACAGTTTTTTATGACATTTATTTACACATGTTATAAACTTTTTATTAGTTTCTGAGTTATTCTTCAATAAAATAAAAATGCCAACAGTAGTAATAAACAGTCCAATTTCTTGCAATATGTATAAACAAACAACTTTGTGTAGTAAAATGAATTAATATATACATAATTTTGTGACATTATTTTGTTTTCATTTGCCTTCAACAATAATGTAACAAACAAAATTGCTCTTACGGCATAAGTCATCAGGCATTCTTCAAAATAGTTTACCATATTATTTAGGATGTTATAAATGTATGTGAAAAGTTGGCATGGACACAAATCTATTATCTATTATATTATTAAAGTGATACAATAAAATTTTATGTTAACGGTCAAGGTCATTTGCCAAATAAAAATATAGGCATATGGCACATCTAAATTAAGCATAGAGTGTGTAGATTTGCCGTAAAGTATTGATATGGACGAATATCCTAAGGGCTCTGTCCCACAGGCTGATTTCCAAAGGGTTACACCTGGCATGCTTCCAAAGTTTAAATGATTTAATTTAGTTAATGAAACAGTTGGTCAGTACAATGAACTGGTGTTTGTTTGTTTACTCGAAAAATATGTTTGTGATGCTTTCTGTAGATTGAGGAGGGTTATGTTTGGTTTTAAAGAAAGGCTGTATACGTTTGGAAAGTATTGCTCAAAGTTTCATTTTGTAATTTATATAGTAAGCTTCATGTAAAGAGGCTTGACTAAAATTGAAGAATTATGGTAAAACAAGTCATTGCTACACTAAGGTATGTTGTCATGTTCCTTTAGATCTATTAAAAGTAGGGGTTTGAAAGTAAGTAGGTGTACACTTTTAAATCAGTTTATATTTTCAAACTAAATCATATTGTTGCTGTATTTTAAAACACATCAGCACCACTTTAATAGCTCTCTAAGTCACATTTTCTTCCCGTTGCAAAGCACGGGTATAGCAGCTTGAGCTTGTATACAGTTAAATGTGTATTGTAAAGCTAAGCGACCTGACCCCATTGACGGACATATAGCCACTTTATAAACCAAGACTTTATAAACGCTGGATTATCGAGCTAGGTTTGTTATATGTCTCAAAATAGCGCAAAAAACGCTTATTTCAGCATATTGTTCTTAACATTTTCCCAGGCTGGGGGGTATTCCATACCCCCAGGCCCCCCAGTATGCCACCCCCAGCGACCCCTGTTTCAAGTACGCTCTTGCTCCCCCCTAGTTTTGATCCTGGGTACGCCCTTGCCTAATTGTTAAATTTAATGTTACCAAAATGCGGAATAAATATATCTTGTTTATTTTTCAATAATAATAACAAAAACAAACATTAAAAATATTATATGTAATAATAATTGAGATAGATTTCATGTTTGTGTGATTGTGATAAAGATACCTTCTAACAATCCAAATAATATCAGTATTTGATGAATCTTCAATGTGAATAATGCAGGATGTAACTTTATTTTCAAGTGCCGTAATAGTTTTGAGCGAGTAAATATAAACTAAGCAAGCCCACACGATTATTATTCAATCTTTTTCCACATCATAAATAAAGAGTTGATATAACAAAACTTAACTGTCGTTATATGTCTGGGTGAAAACATTTACAATTTCAAATGACTTGACCATTAATGCCTCCAAGTAGATTTAGCGGCCCCGTAAGCCCACATGTCGCTAATGGATAGTTGACGTTTCTTAGCTCGCTTGCGGTAGTTCCACACTGTTACTAGTGGACGGAGGGTGAACATGTACACAAGTTCTAACAGGCTGATGACTCCAGCTCCCAGGAATAATGATAGTAAACCTCCCAGGTTACCTGTAAGCAGTGTCAACAAATACTTCACTAGTCCAGTCGATGACCATTTTCCGTTGCAAGTTATTTATCTCATACAGGACCGATTTTCATAAACATTTTGATTTAGGTTCTACTTGTCCTCTATTACAAAGTCTTCCCTGTGCCGTGGTTTGAATTTTCCCTGAGGGGGTGGGGTGCTCCTCCTTTTAAAGGGTGACAATTTATCATTGATAATAAGTGCAGAATTGGATAAATTGAATAGTTTTATGTATTATTTTTATATATTACTTTTATCTTAGTATGAGCAGCCTATTTAAAGTGCAAAAAGTCAATGGTATTAGCCTATCTAAACGTTGATATGTACTTACTCAGAATATCATATTTGCTGCCAATACTGTCTGTCATTTTTGACTCGACTCCTTTCTTTGGATAATGAACATATACAATCGCTAAATCCAATCTGTAACATATTAATTTTTTAAAAGACCGTTCTCAAATTGAGATCTAAGGAGGCAACTTAAGTTGCGATAACTCACTAAGGCAACTTAACTATTGAAATAACTAGCAAAACTACATTTTACATATTATACCAATATGGGGTTTTCATTATGACTATGTACGGTATGTACTTTGATACTTAAATTTATGGTACTCACAAAGGGTGAATCCTCTTGTGTTTTTTAATGTAAAGCATCTCTGAACTATAATTAATGCCACTACAGCTGGGTAGACAATCACATTTTGAACTGATGTTTTCTGCAAGTGTGGAAAAAACACAGTAAATCTCTTACTTTGATAAAATTTAAAAATACCCCTCCCTGCACTAGCAGAAAATTACTAGCCAAAAATATTAAATAATAAGCACTAGTTTGATAATATTTTGCATTTATATCCCAGACAGCACACGACATCGATTTGACGTCTAACTCAAGTATACCAAGTTAATCTGATGTCCACGTATATATATATATATATCTACGTCTATTACATGTCTGCGTTAAAATGACAAATGAACATTCAGCTACATACATCGTATATACATCCATTATATGTTGATAGATGTATACATGACGTGTGCAACATAACATCTAATAGACGTTGTAAAGATGTCATAGAAAGTAAAACACAATTATTTGATGCTTTACAACGTCTATTAGCTGTTATGTCGCAAACGTCATGTATACATCTATCAACATGGATTATGTATATACGATGTCTGCGTCTGAATGTTCATTTGACATTTTAACGCAGACATCTAATAGACATAGATATTAGGGCTAGGGATGAAGTTCACATGCAGATGTTTAGAATCAATTCACAAAATGTTTGCCCACCAGAAAATACCTCTTGTGTAAAAGGAAGAAACAATTTAATATCAATATACAATCTAAATATTATTTAATCTAAAATAATAACATAAACAAAATAGATTCCATAAAATATGTTGTTTTGTCTTAAATAATTTGAAGGTCATTGCATTTGTAAGGAAAGTATGTGATGATATTGTAACTTGTTACTACAAAAACTTACGTTGTGCTTCCAAGAGGCATCTGCTTTTTGCCCGATTACACACTGGAGTGTCTCCTTCTCCTGGGGAAACAATTCAGGATTATTAAATATTATACTTTCAGTCAAGATTTTATTTGGATACTAGACGTACTTATCTTTGTGGTCAAGAGTCCATCCTATTAATTTTTTTTATAATATGAGGGATATATTAACGGGCTAATGAGTTTTTGTAATACTCGCCTAGTAATCAGAAAGTTAAGTTGGAAAATTCAGTAGTTAAAGATCTGTTTGGCTCCACTTTATTCAGAGCTCTTAGAAACAATTCTGACTTAAACCTTATGAACTTCATTCAGTACTTAAACTACGTATAGCTATTTTAATCATGCTTCTATCAGAGTCATCTACTGTCCTTTTAGATGGCCTTATCCCGCTAATCTCTTCAATAGATAGGTGAACAACAGACTTGACTAAAGGATTTGCATCCTGAATCTTCATTGGTCAAAGAAACAAGACCTCTCGGTTATCGCTAAAAGAAACAATGGCTAATGATAACCCTAGTCAACTAAAAGCATCTAAAAGCCCATACATAATGTTTCTAAAATTTACTCCCAGGCTGCAGCAGATGTCAAGTGTAGCTTTCAGACATTTTTCTTGAGCTGTATTTGTATAGATGAGTAGAATTTGGTAAACCTGACATCTCTTTTATCAGCCTTGAAGCTCAAAAGGTTAGGAACCAGATCTTAGGCTAAACCAGGCAATTATCTTAATCATTAATCACCCATTCTTAACCACTTAATCACTTGTCTTAAACCTTAAAGGTGTGTGGTGTCATTGACTATACGCCTCTACTACTATACACATACTATACACATACTACTATACACTAGTAGAGGTGTAAAGTCAATGGTGGTGTGTTGGAGTAGTGAAAATCCCGCCTAATCACACAACAACCTTTGGACTAATTGAGCTTAAAAAATATTGAACTAGGTTTGACTTTATTGCTAATTTTCACTTATGTATCCTCAATCCAGACTGTGGCCTAGGTTTCAAAAAATTAAAAATAGAACAAATATCCCTAAAAAAAAAACAACCCAATTCTTACTTGGGAGAAAATAAGGAACACAACCACAGTCTCTTATTGAAATATTCGCTTTACACTCCAGCTCGCAGTTGTGCTTGTTATACACTTGGTAGAATCGTAGCTGTTTCTCTCCGTTGATGTAGCATCCGCGACGTGATGGTGGGAGAGACTCAAGTGCTTTAGAATGCTCAATGACTTCAGGAAACACTTTGATCAGAACTACGGAGTTGTCTTGAACAATGTGGGTTTGTTGGTGCCAGTCAGCCATTTGGTCAGGTGGGTGGATTATTACCTTTGAACATAGCGAATGAGTATTAATGACTAAAGGACATGAAAATAAACGCATACAGAGAATTAAACATGTTGATGATTAAATGCTATTGGCATTTTTAAAGAGAGGACACTAAATACTTTTTTGAAAAGCAGTCTGAACTTCTTGAATTTTTTTATGCTAGCGATCAAACTCGTCCCACTTGTCTGAGATGCTACACAAATTGGCTAGTAGCACACCTTAGACTTATAAGTAATAAGCCAACTGTCAAAAAACAAAGTTATTGTTTTAAAGACATGGTTACTACAATACATGATCATATTATAATCTATTAACCAAGCCTTTAAGATTTAAAATTATACATAATTTTCTCTCATATGTAAATTAAGTTTGTGTTACTATCTCTAAGAATTGATAATTATTTGAAAATAATGAAAACAAATCAATGTCTGGGAGCCAAGTGGATATAGTGTTCGCCTTCAAATCTGAAGGTCGCTGGTTCGATTCCAAGTGAGTTTGTTTCCAGACCAAGATGCCATTTGGTGTCAGGCTATGAATAAATTACACTATATCTAACAAAAAGTAGACCAAAATTTAAACCGTTGCCTTTCAAAACAAAAAAAATGACATTGGAAGAAAACACACAAAATTAAAAAAAAAATTTAACTGAACCATCATTTTTCTCACACACCGAAAATGATTTATCTCCAAGACTGCAAGTGTTGTCAAAGTCGTGGGACCGAAAGTTGAGTGTGAACATGGCTCCCCCAACAAGTGAAGAGTCGTTGGTTGTCCACGGAGCAGCTGGCATTTGACTTTGCCACTCAAGCGTTGAATAGGAATGTTGGCCAGATACACGAAAAACTGCTTCCACATTTCCTGCCACAGATGAACTTGGTTTGACGGACTGAAAGAGAGAGGAATACCTGAAAACAAACAAATAAATCAAATTGGGAAAGCTGTTCTGGTTCTTTATACATTCGTTGAGTTCAGACATGAGACAAATTAAATGTTTCACAGCTGTTAATGTAAATGAAACGGTTTAGTGTTTCAAATTGATGAAAACATATGGCCTTTGTGTCAAGTTGACAGGAGTTTGAGTCCATTATTTATTATTTGGGCTGTATGTTCTAAAATATATTAAAAGAGTGCAACATATACCTTATAAAAGCATTAACAAAATGGTAGTAGACTAGGACCCACCAGTATGTGTAGTCAGGCTGGTAGAGTTGCTCGAAGGGCATCATGTTAAAGGTGTAGCAATGTCCGTGCCACAGCAATACTTGTTGGAGAAAGTCACATGGCTTGACTAACAAGACCCGTTGCCACTCTAAGGCTGGGAACTCCTCCTCACAAAAATCGTTCCTTTTCTTTGGAAACAGAACCCCAATAAATATTATAAAGAAGAAACTAAACACAAAGTATATTTAACAAGGTTACTTGTCTACTTTTTAAATTTACAACTCAGATTTCCATTTATACTTATTATTATCAACATAATTATTTTAATTATTGCGGTTTGTTTGTGACTTGACTTTACAACTAACTCCAACTTCAAACGCAACTTCATAGCCAAATCTCCCAAAATGACGCTAGAGGTTAATCCATTAGCCAAGTACAGGATGATGACCGAGGTGAAGAGGGAATGCATTTAACTTGCACAGCGTAAGGCTGTTAAACCTCTCTTTGAAGCAAGAATGTTCCTGCTTTCTGAACAGCAATATTTTTGATCAAATCAAAAAAGGATTTACTCTGCCTACCACTGATAAAATTTAAGTAGTTTTTACCAACAGAGATGGCTATCCACCATTACTATTTGAATTCTATCACAAGGTTTATCCAAAAGGAGATGGGTACCAGTTGTCTCAATATTATTAACTGTGATGAAGTACTGGACATGTAGGCAATGAGGTAATCAACCGCATTTTGTAACGAGTGCGAAAGTGATTATTTGTTTACTCTCTTTTAGCGAATTTCCCATATAGAGAATAAGCTATTACTTTAGGTCTCATGGTAAGACCTAGACCCGGGACAGATTTACTTTTTCGTTTTGAGGTTCCCAGAGGCCAAAAACACCCTCCGTTCAAATTCATATATTAATCCATGCAAATAAAGATACCTAGTAGTCTATAGTTTTGTTCTTTTTTTATCAAACTTCACCTGGTAAATTTCTTCAATAATAGAAACATTCAAGTGTTGAAAGAAGTTTTCTCTCTGCTCTCCGAATGCACAAAAGTAATTGGCGAAATCCAGTTGAAATTGCCTGAAACATTTAGACTTTATCACACATCTTATATACTATAAAAAACTTTTGCAACACCTCTTGACAGCTAGCTTGGCCATACTACACTGAACCGAATTACACGCGGTTGGTACCAAATGAAAGATATTTTCCTGTAGATGTGCAGAATCCCTTTATAAACTAGGATTGTTTTCATAGCTGTGAAAGCCACTTGAGCTGAGCAATCGTGTTTCATGGTTTTTAATAAAGCAATAAATGAAAATATGTTTATAGATATACAAAAATTCGCTAATACAAAGAATGTTCCCACACTCTGCACTGCTAGCCTTTACTATTTCCTTTACCACTTCCTACGTCGTGGACCTGTTTCTCTCCCTTCCTAGAGGATTTTAAGATTGCAGATACATTAATCTAACTTTCACAGACGGTTCTCACACACCTGGCCTTTACTACTTCCTTCACCACTTTCTACTAAGCACTAACTACTACACTTATTACTAGCTGGCCCGACAGATGTTGTCCTGTCCTAATGTGGTTTTATGTCAATGCTCGTTCATTTTCAAGATGAGCTCGTTCGCATGGCTCAATCACGTCCTGGTTGAAGTTCGTTTGCTACGCTCACTCACCTTTTGGTTGCAAATTAGCTGTTGTCATAAATTAAAAAAAAATAATAGTGCTGCACCCTGTTGGTAAACCTATTAATTTTTTAATGCTATTGATCATCACAGAATCAAATTGTTTAGTTGAACCAGCTGTTAAGATTCTTTAATTCCATTTAAATATGAGTACTCTAAGGTTAACATGGGAAACTCCAGAGCCACTGGGGCGGAGCCCTTTTGACGGATCTGCACCAAACTTCACACAAACCATCCTTGAATAATGCTTAATAATGCCTGAAAGTTTCATTACAATCTGTCAAGCGGTTTCGGAGTCCATAAAGGACAAACAAACATACATTGGATTTTATATACCGGTATATAGATTCATTTTTGTTTTCGTGTCGTCCATGATTTAAATGTGTTTTTGACGAGTTGTAAGCTTTGAAAATGTTGTCTTTACAGCGAAACATGTAAGCTGATGAGCAATATTAATCGTTGGACTATTTGACGGAGGTATGTAAAAAACATATTATTGTCGTAACAATATAGTCCCGAGGCCAGAAAAATGAATTTAAAAAAAATGTTCTTACAATTTGTTTTCTGTCTTTAAGTGTACTAGCTTATTTTTTTTATTTGTAACCCCCTACCCTGGAGCCACCACTTGTAGTTTGATCAGAAGAGACAAAGTTAAGTTTTTTAAACAGTTCCTGTGATCAGTGGTTCCCAAACTATGGGTTTGCTACTCTGTCTCGTGGGGGAAATTTTGGTTGGGTCGCAAGAAGAAATTTCACATGTACATGTTATCGGTCCCGAAAACAGGTAATCTTTCACTCCTACAGTCAAATATAAACATTCAAGGTCCTGTTTATTCAAATATAGTTGTGATTTATGACTCTAAACTTGGTATGTTTAAAATTAAATGTTTTGGAAATGATTAACCTATTACCGAATTTGAGGTAAAGGTTAATACTTTAATACTTTTCGATGAAATGGCGACCATACAAAGAATAGTAATTGGATCTATTTTAAGTTGGAAATCTCTTTCTAAAATTGCTACTGTGGAAAATGTCTGCTATCTTTGCATTTGAAAATGAACAATATGTGATGTGGAAAGCGAAAAGGGACCTCTTGTCGGAGACGCAAAATTTTCAGTACGGCCGATATAAGTAATTAAGGTCGAAATTATCAAACTTCGGGGTTTAGTCGATTATTATACCTCATTTAACATAGAACATGACAGTATCGGTTAAAATATCCAATTGAGGATGCAAACGGTCGAAATAAATCATTTTGTTAGCCTCTGCACGGTCTGAGAAAAGGTACCTCTTGTCGCTCAATGATATTTCGCCATAACGACAAGAGGTCCCATTTCTAATATTCACTTTTTTAACAGATTTTAGTCCAAAAAATCGGTTGCACTGCATTCTAGTGGAAATTTAGAGAACTACATCAAAGTTCAGTTCACAGAGAACAAAATATCTCACAAATTTTGTAGTCCCGACAAGAGGTACCTTTTCTTACCTTATGGATTAATAACATAGGGCCGACAAGAGGTCCCTTTTCTGAAATGCGATTTTTACGAGATGCTTCAATAAAACAATTATTTAAATGAAACTACCATGAGTTAAGACAAACATTTGTATTGCTTCCAAAGAGGACATTATAAGCTTTCTTTTGATACCAAAATCGTTTCTTAAATACAAAAAACACCGTTTTTATGCGTATTTGAAATTTTCAAAACAGTTTTTTTCAAAATGACCCTTTTCCATAACAAAATTTCAAAGTACTATAACTTTAACAAAAAAAAATCATACATGCGTGGGACTTGCACCAATAGATTCGGGATTTAATAAGGTATTCAAATATATATAAAACTCAAAATCGAAAATTCCCGACAAGAGGTCCCTATTCGCTTTCCACATCACATATCATCAGAATTGGCAACAAGTCAATCTGGCCCATTCTTGTTTCAACAAATTGATATATAAAAATGATCACAATGTCTCAATAATCACATGAGATGGTCATGGTGTTGTAGCGTACGCTGGAGATGATTACAACATCGCCGTGATCGTTGAATATGATCACGATTATGCCGTGAATTATGGATTGTAGTCGGTGGCCTTTTATGCACAATGTGTGAATGCTTAAAATGAGAAAACTTCCACCAATTCAGTAGTTTTGCAAAAATATGGTTGGATACACAACAAGTAATTTGAGTTGGAGGGGACCTTGCACTTTGGAGTCTTTAAAAAATAAATATAGAATTAGGCTTATGGATGGAAAAGGCCACCTTTATCTCCAGGCCGCGGCGTTCGAAGTGGCAACACTGTTATTAGTTTCTGTTTGTTTGGAGGCAGCTATAATGAGGCCCCCGAAACAAACTGATTTACATGCCTCGCAGATAAATACATTTCATCCTAAATTAGTGATATAGATACCATTTTTATCTGCATGAACTGTAGATTATGATGATATAAATTCAAAAAATTTGCTAAATCATTTGAAGAATCATGTTTTATCAGCATAAAAGGAATCTGTAAGCTTAAAAAGTTTAAAAAATGTGTTTTAGTTTTTAAGAAAATAAAATTTACCTGCTACAAAATTTACTATTTAAAAGCTAGATGCCCATTGGCACTGCAGCTACGCAACTGAGTTTTACGAGTAAAAAATGTAATGTAAAGGTAATACAAACTCCTTCTCTGTGAGTGTATCCTTGGGCTTGAGTACGGTTTCCGAGTAGTTGAAGGCGGAGGGAGGGATCTGGTTGTGGCTGCAGATAGTGACAGCTGGGAAGGGGATGTCTCTGATGAGCTTACGAGTGGCCAATGTGCTGTAGACGATGGGGTTGTTGTAGTAGTGGTGGAACTGGTCAGAGATCATGCGACATGTGGCGAACACTGCAGCTGACAGCACACACACCCACAACAACCTGAGAGTAGAAAATAAAAAATAAATAAAATCTGTAGATTGAATTCTTTAAAATCAATTAACATACAGTGCTTTTATTCTAGAATTTGAGGTACCGGAGCAAAAACCTATCTTAAGAGATGGCTGGAATTAATATTCCCTCAGAAGGGGTATATTCACACTACTCCTTCATCGTTTATTATCCGTCCTATTCCCTTCTCCACAAGGACTAAAGTGTTTTAGCTCAACAAAAAGCAACCACAACCACACAATTAGTATAATCATTTGAATATAGGTTACATAACTTTTGTCATTATCAATCCACTATCTATTAATAATTAGATCACTAGTTTTAGATCATTATAGGCCTACCTGCATTTTCAAACCTCACAAAAGAGAAAAATACAAATATGACGTGAAATTTTAAATAAAATTTGAGGAACATTATCCCATGTGCAGACAAGATTAAGTCCAGACACCAAACTAGGAAGATGGTTTATCTAGTACCGGTAATCAGAAGGTTACTGCTGTTATGATCCTGCCTGAGATATGTTAGTAGCTTTTTGATACTTCAAAATTCTGAATCTAGCTGCCCTGGTTAAAGCAATTCTGGATAAAGGACCAACAGATCTTAGTCAATAAGATATCATTACATTCATTTAACACTTCAACTAAAAATACACATTTCGGTGTGTCAGGTCCATTTAAATCTTATATAATTTGAAATGAGTCAAGCAAATGAAGACTTAACTTACCTTTCCTTCCAAGAACATTTGTGGTCACTCAGATATTTAAAGCAGTGCAGTGAAGTTGCGCTACAGCAGTAAGCAAGATGTTGCAGCAGTAACCGCCATGTGGACAGCATGAACTTTGGCTTCTCCTTCTTACTCTTCTTTTCATTATCTGTTGCCCAAGCTGGTCTCTGTGGTATCAGAATTCTTTGGTCACAAATAAGAAACCACTTTAAATACCACAGAAAAAAAAAAAAATCTTAGACCCTCTAGTAATGTTACACTAATTTGGAGAGTATTACTAGCCTAGTGGTTAGTGTCTCGGACTTGATGTGAGACTGACGGGTTCAATTCAATTCAATTCAATATTCTTTATTCATTAAAGCACAAAGTACATGAATAGTACCATTCTCTTAAATGTTTTTATATTACAACGTTCTTACATTCTATGAATACAAAATTCTTAAAATCTAACATAAGCTTATACAAATTATAAATTAACGCTCCTTCTAAAATGTTAAAGTTCATCAAGGGAATACAATACCTTGTTGATGAGAAATGTTTTAAGACCCCTCTTAAATCCCACCATGCTTTTTGCCGATTTAATTTCATTTGGAATTTTGTTGTAAAATTTGGAGCCGGTATAACTTGGTTTTTTACTGTAAAGTTCTAATCTGTGGCGGTTTAGAGAAATGTTGGTTTTGTTTCTGGTATTGTAGTGGTGGTGTTCACCAGTTGACGCCAATTGAGAAAATCTGTTTTTAACATATAGAACTGTTTCATAGATGTACAATCCATATACTGTCATTATTTTTAATGATCTAAAATGCTCTTTTGAAATTCTCGAGTCAAGGTCCAAAATAATTCTTATAGCTCGTTTTTGTAATTTTAGGATTGTTTCTAAGTTATTGATAGATGTAGCGCCATACAGAGATATTCCAAAAGAAATAACAGAATGTAGGTATGTACGAAAAGTATATTGATTTTAATGTTACTTGATCAAGAAGATTTTTTAATCAAGTTAATACAAATAGACCAGATACAGTTTTTTTTATTACTTTGTTTGCGTGAGAATTCCAAGTTAAATTTTTGTCAATTTCAATTCTTGAGAATCTAATATTTTCTAATTCTTCAATAGGTTTCTGATTAATTTCTTGTGAAGGATTAATTGAAAGTCTTGTCTGACGGGTCTCAAAATTTATGAATTTGTTTTATCTGGATTCAAAAGTAACTGATTGTTATGGAAAAAATTTGAAAGTATATCTAGATTAGCATTAGCTGTCTTTTAAATTTCCTCTTCAGAATTAGTGGTAACTGTAAGATTTACATCGTCTGCATAAAGGTAAAGTTTGCTAGATTTAGTCAGCCCTGGTAGGTTTGTAACATAGCAAATGAATATAAATCAATAGAATCAATATACAGTTTGTGAAAACTTGAAGACTCTTAAATGATTTACTAAATACTTTTTGGTGCTTTACTTTGCTTGAATAAGCTAAAAGACATTTAAGAAATTTTTTAGAGCAGTTTTAAAGTGATTAATTTTATACTTAAGTCGTTATATACTTGTGTTTTTTATCAAACGTAGCTTGAGATTTTAATTTTGGTTTCCCAAGTGAAAAGGTAGTATAACTAGAATAGTCTAACAATAATAGATAAATTGTAAATTAGTATTTCCCTGCTATATATCTCAGTGAAAACGTAAATAAGAAACTTACAATTATACTATTACTGTCTTCTTACCAAGGAACTATGCAAAAGCTTCTTGTTTGATACAATGCTGATCTGTTTCCGCTCCATGTTCAACTCACAGCTCGCATGGAATGCTGAATATTTTATAACCTTGCTGTTGTTTTTCTCTTAGTCAACAAAACGATATTCATCAGCGACAAACAGTTAAACATTTCAGGTTAATAGCAAGTAATTGGTAAAATTACAGCATTGTTTCCCCTAAGGGAAAATGATGATACTATACTTTAAAGGGAATTAAATGAATATTTAACACCCACTTCATTGTAAAAATACCCCTGTCGCAGCAAACCTGCAGACTAAGCGAATTTCCATTTGCCTGATTGGATTTACACTAAAATATATCACATTTATTCCCTATTTAAATAGAATTAGTTTAACGAGTACTTAGGTTTGCTGCAACAGGGAGGGTAAAAAAGTTTTTTTGTTGTAAAATGTTAATAGTTTAGAAAACAATTAGTGTATTTTCCAAATTCCATCAAAATATGTTCATTAAAAAGCAAACTACAACAGTTGATTTATTCCCCATAAGAATAACATGGGAATTTTAAATTTACAATTTTTTGGAATTTTCTCCGTAACCATTAGGCGCACAACAACGCTTCAATATACAAAATTATTTGTTTTTTTAAGCTCTACAAGATGGTTTGGAAAGAAATTGTGAAATTTTGTGTTTTTAGGGTCGAAAATGGGAAAAATCTATTTTTACCCCATAAAACCCCCCATAAACCCCCGTTCCCATAGTCCGATCATGCTGGTTCGCGAACTCGTTCGAATAAATGTAGGTTTACAAGTTTATACCAAATTTCATTAAAATCGGATCATTTTTGCTCGAGTTATCGTGCTAACGGACACATATATATATATATATAAATATTAATAAATAATACACCATAGTACCCTTTTTTAAATTATTTTTAATGACTGATGCATTTCGACACTAAGGTCATGGTCACAGTCTTTTACAATGTTATTAAATCTAATATGTAAACAAAGAAAATAAATACAATCACATGTTTAAATTTTAACTAAATCTATCTTGACTTGGAAAATTATATAGGTAATTAAGAATATTGTTATACCAATGGTTTTACTTATTCATTTTGTCTTAATTCTTGGATTTTATCATAAATTGGGTTTAAATTTTGTGTTTGCATTATGTTAAGGATGTTGCTTTCATTTTTTCTTGTTGCTAGATATATGTGTAATTCTTCTTTTACATTCATCCTTTCTCCTTTTTGTTCATATTCTAAAATTTTGACACTTTCTTCAATTTTTCCATAACTATGGTTATGTGATAAAATGTGTTCCGCGTACATTGATTTTTGAGTTGTCATGTTGTTGGATTTTACTGATTGAATGTGTTCTTTGAATCGGCAAGAAATTGATCGCCCTGTTTGTCCGATATAAAATTTAGAACAATCTTTGCAATTGATTTGGTATATTCCTGGTTTTTCATATTTATTGATTGGTAGCCGATTATTGTTGGACATTTGTTGTATTAATCTGAAGGAGTTATTTCTTGTTCTATAACTAATTTTGAATTTTGACTTGTCAAATGTTTTTCTTAATGGTTTATCGATCGAGGTACTGAATGGGAGACATATAAAGTCTTTTTTCTGTTTTTCTTCTTCATTCTTGAGTTTTTGTTTTTTGATTTTGTAGATTTTCTTGTTTATTAAATTAGGGTTATAGCCATTGGCTTTTGCTATGCTTTCTATGATTGATTTTTCGGTTTCATAGTCTTGTTTAGTCATTGGAATTTGGAGCATTCTGTGTATAGTTCTGAGGTGAACATTTTAAAAGAAAATATTGATTGGTCTCCATGGCTGCGATGAAAACACAGACAATGTTTGTTTACATTTGCTTTGACATTTAAATGTAAATTTTTAATAACATTGTAAAAGACTGTGACCATGACCTTAGTGTCGAAATGCATCAGTCATTAAAAATAATTTAAAAAAGGGTACTATGGTGTATTATTTATTAATATTAATTACAGTAGCCCTAAACGTGAACAATATCAAATACAATATATATAAATATATATATATATATATAAATATATATATATATATATATATATATGAATTTTAACGGATGGTGTTTTTGGTCTCTAGGGACCTCAAAACGAAAAAGTAAATTGGTCCCGGGTCCAGGTCTTACCATGAGTACTACGGTAATAGCTTATTCCCTATATGGGAAATTCGCTAAAATTGTCGTTTTGTTACCAAACTTTGGTTGCGACTGAGTTTGATCAATCAACGGGGAAATCATGTACGAGGTGGATTTTTTAAATGTATACTGGTGTACTGATGTTTTAAAATATGTCTATGATAAATAGCAAAAATATATTTTGAATTTACAGGTTTTACAGGCCCATTTAATATTGTAGGACATTATAAAATGGTGGCTTGTATGTTCCATTCCCAATTTTAACATTGCTTTCAAATAAATTTACTCAGATCAGCATAGCTCATTTAATTGAGTTTATTATTTTTATTTTTGAGACAAGTTTTTTTTTAAACAAAGCTCTAGAACAAGAATCTTGATTTAGTCTTAGTATACTTGTTTGGTTAAGTACATTGTTAAAGAGAGCAATTTGTATAAGAAGAAATTGGGTATTTGGTATTAGTTCTTTGCTGAAAAGAGAACCAGAAACAATCAACAAAGCAAGTTATTTAACATGTCTTTTGTTCATTACTTTTGTTAGAAAATATTCCCCAACACTGTATGAACCAACCATTATCAACAGAGTTCATAGTTCAATAACTTTTGGTTTTGAAATACATACAAAATTGTAGGTAAAACGAACAAACATTATACTTTTAAAACTGAAATTTTATTCCAGGAACTAAAACAAATACTGACAACCAATATTATACACTTTTTGAAAATACTGTCATTTGGTAACTAACTCTAAAATTTGATTTACAATCTAGGTAAAAATTATTTTCAAACAAGAATTGAACATTAAACTGAAAAGTATTTTCACAGGATAAATTAAGACATAACAAAATAATAATACCAAAAATCTATTAGTGAAACATTATTCAATAATTTTAAATATGTAACATATGTTACAAAACATATGTTTACTGAAGTACAAACATGAGTTTTCAGAGCAAGTTAATTCCGCATGAATACAAAACTCAAAGAATTTATAGACCCTAGTATGTAGTAGTGAAAACAAGATAAAATACACCTTATTAATGAAATATTATACAATCAAAACAGTAAAAAACGGTATTCCAGATTATGGTATTTTCATAATAAAAGACATACCGGTACATTTTTAACTTCCTGTAAAGCACAAGTTTCATTGTAAGCATCGACACTTATTTATAGTAAAAACTTAGATATTTAATTTTAAATCTCACTTATTATTGAAAAAAAAATTACCATTCTGTAACAGAATAAAAATCTATATAACTCATGAGTAGCCTAATTGTATATTTTTTATTCTTGATGAAAACAAAGTTAACTAAAAACAACAGCATCAGGCAAACCTTTTATATTTCAAGGTACATACAGCTAAAGAATGAAAAACAACTAGTAAATACTTAATAAATATTGGTTTATTAAACCTAAGTTTGATTCTTTAAATAAAATGAAAGACTCTAAGCAGATATTCCTTAAACTGGAAACATAATGTATAATAGCTAACACAAGACTAAACTCAAGTACAATCAACAATACTAATACTATATTGTCGCCAATAAAAACAAAGAAGATATTTAATAACATTTGAAAGAAAAACATCAGAAATATTTTTAGGTTATAATGTAAAGGTGAAAAAAAATTAAAATTAGACAAAAACTTTGTGTAAAGCTTTTTGATTACAAATGTTTAAGTCCTAATTTATTTATGAATGCACAAAATCGATATCTGGTAACTATAACACCTCAGTAAAATAAATAAGTTTAAGTTGAGCGTATACAGCCTACCGGGGTCTCAATATTTGATGTAATAACCTTTAATCAATATATTGATTAGCTAACGTGGTTTAGAAAAACAACTACATTATGAAGTAATAACCTTTGACTATTAATACAACAATATCTAATAGTCATAGACTTCAGTATCTAATAGTCAATGGTAAAAACTCAATTATCAATTGTTTGTAAAAATGAGTGTAAGAAATGTGAGAAGTAATTAGTTGGGCATGATCTATTTTTTTCTTCATAAAATGTTTGAAGATTGCTAAAAAAATGTATGTGGTTTGATGTATAACTATGTTCAGTCATTGTAATGTATGATAAAATAATGTAAATCTAATGACCTATTCAGAAACATGCCATAGCGACATAACAATATTTATTAAGTTTGTAAATATTTTAAACATGATGTTAGGCCGGGCTTATGCTGAGACACACGCAGCGCAACACACACAACCCAAAACATGGCAGAAAACTGTGCCACCATGTTTCCTTACAGCGTCGCGTAAGCTCAGTCGCACACGTCTATGTGTCTGGCACACACTATTGCTGCATTACCGTATAGTAAGCTTAATAACTACGGACTACGAAAAAAAAAACTCACATTTAAAACTCACATCACTCAAAATTTAAAACTATCCATTCTTACAAAAATAAAAAAATACTAAACTGTTGTAGTTGGTTAGTTTTTGTATATATTTTCATTAAATTTGATAAGATTATTTAATGACAATTAGCTGTTAGCATTTCACAAAAAAATATGTTTGACAAGATGTCACTAAAATAGGGAGAACATTAAATTCCCATATTAGACTCAGAGGAGTTGCTACTACAGTACTGTATCGTCAATCTTGGCGATTGCATAGTGTGTGTGCTGCGCCCCAAAATACGCTGGTCAAACATTCATGTGCTGCAAAACAAAAATGAAACTTGGATTGTGTGCATTGTGTCACGTGCGTCCCAGCATACGCCCAGCTTTAAAAATCTTGGCATATAAAAAAAATTTACAATGTAATTTATGAAACAGATCGAACAAGTCATATTTTATTCTCAATACTGTTCAACCAAAAGTAAAGAAAGTAGCCTATATTAGATTAACCACAAGTTAAATCCAGAACTTCAAATATACATAAACTTATAATAATAAGTTTATACTGTACATGTTTTTAGCTGAAGTTTATTAATTTACTAAATTTTTAATACTTATCTTTTTTATGGGCTGGCTTGTTTACAATTGTTCTATTAGGACACAGCATTTTGTTATATAGTTGAATGAATGTGATTTTTTTGCCTCTCTTAAGAATATATTTTTATACAACACTACATTTGAGCGACTGCTTTAGAGAGAAACTGTGTTGTATATATTGGTTTAACGGGTATTTGTTGAAACAGTATGCAATGGAATTATAAAGCACTTAAAACATAAAACAAGAAAATCTAAATTATATTGCACAAACATTCCTTTGTCAGACCATATGAAGGTAGAGTAAAATAGTTACTCAAAATACATAATAAATAACATACATAAATAACACTAGAGAAAGACAATATCCAGATTTAAGTGCTACCAACAGCACCATTGTAGCAAGGCATCTGTTATCGAATTTGTTCGCTTGGCACTACTTAGTAGGCGTTTTAACAACTATTTTCCTATTTAACTAATTTTAAAGATCTAAAATAACAGTCAAAACAAAATAAATCTAATCTAAAAAGCTGATATGAGTAATCGAAAATAGGACAATTAAAATAGTCAATTGTCTATAAAGCTAAAGTTGATTTATAGATAAATAATGAAAGACGTGGTTGCAAAGATGTCTGAGACTCACGATACAACCGGCTCCTGAAACAGAAACATATTCTAATCATATCAATTTTATAAAAAAATGTGTTTAAGCCTGATAGTTCTGATCCACAAAAGTGTATTTACTTTTTTATTTAATACATTTTCACATTGAACAACCGTGACACCCTTTTTAACAAATTAAGATAAAAATCTACTTATGTAGTAAGTTGTAAAACGTGGGTTATTAAAACGTTTTTATTAGCTCGCTTTCTTGTCTGGTACAAATTTTGCAATCAATCTTATACTAACTTCCCGTTGATATAGAGACTTGAAACTCTAAACATAGCTCACAAGTGAACGACAATGCAATATTATATAATTTAATTTTCATATTTCCCTTGGGCTACGCGCCCATGGGCTTGTTTTTATTAGCTCGCTTTCTTACAAATGTTGATATCAATTTCAAACGAAGTTGTCGTTGAGCCAGAGACTTGAAACTTGAAACATAGCTCACAAATGGATGACAATGCAATATTATATCATATAATTTTCATATTTCCCTTGGGCTACGCCCCATGGGCTTCCAAAGTTTCCACGTTTACATTTTGAAATAATGTAAATACATCAATTAATTTAAGTCAGCTGTAAAAACTTAAATTTGACAGCCCGAAGAACGGATGTTAAGAGGTACAGGTTCTGCTCTTGAGATATTCTAAAAGTATAAAACAAGCATTTCAAAGTAAAGATAAAACATCTGATTACAGATAATAAGGTTTTGGTTATGTATTAACAGGCCATATAAAATAGACTTAACATATTTAATTGTAAATTAGCATGCGCCCCACGTTTTTTGTTTTAAATCTTTCAAGTATTTATTCTCTCAACATAATTATAAATTATTTTCTACTTTTAAGTGCGTTTAAAAACGTGGCATTTTTAAAAAGTATTTTTATTTATAAATTGTTTCATGGTGTACCTGTTTTGTTTGTTGAATATTTATAAAACACGTGTGTACCGCAATGCTTGAAATACTGGCAATTACAAAAGCCAAAATGTTAACTTTAAATATTCAACAAACATCGATGAATGGGATTTATTTAAAATTGTTGAATGCAGATATGTTATGAGCTGTCATAGCTTGAAACATATTCCGTATAAAATACCATACATTAGATACCTTCTAGTAACTATGTAAGTAGATTTTTTTTTTCAATTGATTAATTTTACTTGAAAAAAGAAGATAGGCCTTATCCCTATACTCATTCCATTTCAAACCCTTACTGTGGTATTCAGAGTAAAAAGGTTTATTTATTTTTAATAAAAAAAATAAATTTAGCTTTCATTTTAAAGTAATGTTTTATGAAATTAACACTCAACTTAGTATATTATAATTTTGAGCTCCCGTCTCTTTATGTTAGTTAGTCATAATACTAGTTTTCCAACTTACTAAACAGTTGGCCTACCTGACATAATAGTTAAAAATTTCTGTATGAATACCAACTAAGTCAAAACAATTTAATACGAATACAGCATGTTTAACACATAAAATGTTTTTAAATAAACAGTAAAAAAAAATTATAAGCACATGAGAACTAACTCAAAATTGTTTAACATGAGTGTACAGTTTAAATTGGAACATAATAAATTATTTTTAAGTATGTAGTAGCCTAAATAAAGTATTTTGTATATTTACATTCAAGTGTATTCAAATTTTATATTTACATTTATTATTTTAATAAGGTTGTTTATTGAGAGAAAATGTAATCAATTAAATTGTTATAGTAGTTTAGGCAACGATTAAGTAAAGGTAGTGTTAACGACAGGAGTAGAAAACTTCTGTAGTTAACACTATTTACGCGAGTTGTGTACACTACCTTGCCTACAACGTCCAGTAATTTCCTAAAAATCACTAATCATAACTTCTAAGAGAGGTTATGTTTTCGTTTATAACCTCTCATTGCCACTGACAGTGATGCAACAAACATTGTACCAAACAAAACTAGCATCTCAGTTTCCCCACCCGCAAACTGATGAGAACCTTTTCTGCGAAAGAGTGGGGGATTGTGGAGAGCCCCTCACGTCGATTTAAGAAAATCTTTAAATTTATTTTATAATATTTTAGTTTGAAAATTAACTTTTTAACTATAAAATTAAAAATATTTAATTATAAAATTAAACTGTCATAACCTAACCTAACCAACCAAACTTGCTGATAATATAAAAAAGAGATAAAATAAAAATCGAATGAAGTTTAACTTATATTTAATTTTTAATTATAAAATTAATTTTTAATTATAAAACTAATTTTTAATTATAAAATTATTTTTTAATTATAAAATTAGTTTTTAATTATAAAATTAGTTTTTAGTTATAAAATTAATTTTTAATTATAAAATTAGTTTTTAATTATAAAATTAATTTTTAATTATAAAATAATTTTTAAAATATTTAATTACGGTATAGAATTAAGCTGTCATAACCTAACCGAACCAACCAAACTTGCTGATAATATAAAAAAGATATAAAATTAAAATCTAATGAAGGCTTACATATGATTAATTTTTAATTAGCCTATAAAATTAATTTTAACATTTGTTATTATAAAAAATAAAATTATAAATGCCTCAAATTCTAACAAAAGATGTACAGTTAAGAAGTATTCGCAATCTAAGCATAACCTTGGACAAAAAGTTAGTGTCGCCGTCGGGATTCGAACTGGGGACCTCCAGATCACGAGTCCGAGACGCTATCAACAACGCCACGAACCCCGATGGAATTACTTTGTCTCGTTACGGTAATGGTGTTCCCCAAAGAGCAGAGTGACGTCACGCCCCCCACTCCTTCTCTAAAGAGGTTCTCATCAGTCTGCGGGTGCGGAAACCGAGACGCTATACCAAACAAACACTAATTGCACCACTCAACAATTAAATTGGCCTGAACAGCTGGTTAGTTGAAGTTCAAATCATTACAATTTTACTTCTTCTCTCTCAATCTTTGAACATCTTTGGTCCGTTACCCGTGTTATGGGTAAAACTAAGCTGTCATGAACATGGTATGCAACCACAACAACACAATGCAAACAATGCTGTTATGAGAAACTTTTAAATTCTAAGAACTGAACTGAAACGGCTACATTAAAAGCAATCGTAGGTAAAGTGTTTATTTTTTTAGTGTCTAGAGTCATCAACAACAATTTCAAAATTAATTTGGACTTGAGTGGATGGATAATAGCCAAGTATTTGATTAACGATTATAAATTTCAACAAGATATTCAGAGAGAGTTTAAGATAGTAGGAATCAAACAATTAAAAGAATAAAAGTGACGATGACTTGCCACTAGGTAGTCAAGTAGTTCCTTAATCAGAAAATTCAACAGCTGATTATCACGGAGTCGCTGAGTAGCAAACAAACGACTGACATACATTCTACACTGTGACATCAGCTGATCACAAACACAACTGTTTATCTTTTGTTCTAATACCTCACTTTGCTAATCATGATGATAATCTGGTTACTTATCTTCGTGATGTGATGAGTTCAACATTCTATCTTGAACTAATAAAGGAGCTTACAGGTTTAAAAGTTTATAGATAATGGAATACAAACTAGAATCAAGGGATTATTATATTTAACAATTTGTAATTTAACTAATGATTGCTATTTTATGGTTACAAATGTTCTGTCTTTGTATTGAAATGTTACAATAGGAAACCATGTACAAAGCAAAAAAAAAAAAAAAACTATGTATAATTCTCGCTTCTACAATTAATGAGTAAAATCTTCTTTTTTTATTAAAATGTAATTTTTAAATACCTAGTTGAAATTAATGAACAAGCTTGATGATTTTTTTTGGTTGGTAAACCAGTGTAACATTCATTTTCACCACACTATGATGTTATTAGCTGTTTTACAAACGTTAATTAGAGGCTGAAAGTTACGTATTGCTGGCCATGCCAGCTGTCATCGTCATTTGGGGACCGAGCAGGTTTTTACATCCCTAGGGCCGCAAAATCAGCTGCCCGCTTGCATATTAATTACTCAAACAGTATCCATAGCATTGAAATAGAATTGTTTTATTTTCACCGTTGCCTAGCAACTGTTATTATTTTATTATATTATTATTTTTGATGATTCCTAAGTTACTTCTTCACATAACCTTAAAGTTGTGTTGACTATCAGTTTTCATTATTATTATTGTGCATCGTAGTGGTGTGGTGAAAAATAGTGTTCGTACACGGACCAAAAATGGTTTTGCAGCTTTCGATCGATTTAAGTTCTTGACTTCGTCTCGAACTTAAAAACTATCTCGAGCCGGCAAAACCTCGTTTTTGGCCCTAGGTACGAAATATACTATTCTTTTAGTTATTTTTACTTTCCCAAACTTAAATGTTCAAATGAAGGTTGATGAAAGAATAGAAAATGAGCAAAAAAAAAAAACAATAAAATTGAGCTAGGCCTATATGGGAATATGTTATGATGTTTAACATATGGGAATATGTTATGATGTTTAACATATAGGAAACAAATGATGTTGAATGAAAATGGGAAACATATGATGTTTAACATATTAGTGATGTACTGTGGCAGTATATCAATTAGCAAAGTAGAGTTACAGTAGAGCCCTTTCTTAACCGACCTTGCATTAACCGATACGGATTATCTGCCCTCGTTTGGAAAATATTACAGTTTGTTTTAACAGACCTTGTTTTGAGAGCAGTTTGGTTTAACCGCTGCTTTCTAAGAATCTCAGCATTTCCGCTCTCACGCTCGGCGATGGGAACAATACGCTAAAACATTGACTATTAACCTACAGGTTAATAGATAATGACTAAACTCTACAGGCTGTTACTAAGAATAAGTTATTTTGTATTTATCCTCAAAAATATTGCATATTGCCAGTTTGTCAAGATTGTTTTTGTGACTCAAGCCTCCAGTGAAAGGCTATTAATAAACATTCTGTCTCGTAGCAAAATGTTTGCAAAAAATGTTGTTAATTTGAAAAATAAGTTCTGTACTGAATTGCAATATATTGCAATATATTGGATAATGATTATATAATGAAAAATGAATAGCACTTCGTTTTTTTTAGTTTTTAGGGATCGCCTGTTTTAACTGACCTTTTGAGTTATCCGAACCTAGGCCCAGTCTCATTATTAGGATTGGTTAAGAGGGGTCTACTGTATTTCGAAAATTAAATTCCCGTATCAAATCACAACTGAAATAACAAGCTTCTCGTAACAACATTATCCACAGTAACTTGAATACAAGTTGTTTAAAGTAACACTTTAGTAGGTGTATTTTGTCCTAGACACTATATAAAAATAAAAAAAACAACAATACCTAAGATACAAAACAGAAGCAAAGACATAGTTTTAAAGATTGTAATAAAATAAACAGAAACACAACTTGTGAAGACAAAACATCAACAAATAACAGATCTTTAACTATTTCAACTTCAATCCCCGTTATCTTCGTAATGCTGGTGAGGTCCACGCTGTAAACCAATAAACAATACAACACCAACACCAACAGACAAAACCATAAAAAAACATATTTGTATAACTTTATCGGTCTAGAAAATTAATGTATGAATTAAAAAAAAACTGATCTATTTGAAGTGGTTTAGATGATATGAATACTTAGATGATATGGTTTGGTATAACACTGTGTTATACCAAACCATAAAAATAAATGGTTAACATTTACTAAATAATTAGTATAAATAATGTACATAGAAGGAACATCACTTGAGAACATGATTTTCTGACGGACAAAATTCTACAGTTAATCGAAGACAATCAAAGCAGTAAATACACAACATAAACCCCGCACAACCATCCAGGAGATATCTGAAACTGAATATGAGAGGACAGATGACAAAACTGCTACAACATGACTCCCAGCTGATAGAAGCATTAGTACATTAGAACTCACAGGTTGGTCATGCACCAGAGTTGCACCCTGACAGGCGACTTCCGTCAGAACTAACGGACTAGTGGCGTATCTAATCCTCCAGCGGGGCAAGTTCGGAAGACGTAGGAACTGTGAGTAGTGGAAGTCCTTGTTCTACATTGTACAGTTAGTGTTAGTAAACAAGCAATCTAGCCTAACATACTGTTTATAGGATCAGTGTATTGCTCTATATACATAATTATTTCTCGTCAAAGATCAATATAGATTTAAAAATGTAAATAGAACTAATTTAACATTGTGATATTCGCTTAGGCCTTCAATAAGTTGTTTGTTAAGGCTTATTTTGGCTAAATATTCCCCTCTCATTTAGCCTGGAGACATACATTGATTGGTTATACCTTAGTAGCCTAATTATGAGTAAACGAATGGTAAAAACTGTAAATTAGGGGTAAGTGCCGAAATGTCTGCCAGGCAAAACTGGATCTGACCCAATATCGAAGAACATTTGGCCCAATCTAAATTATTGACATGCATTTTCCCTAAACAATTTTAAATATCAGTTATATATACGAAATTAATTTTGTACATACCTCATATTTTACGTAAGAAAGAAAAACATCGTAGAGCATTGTGATGAAATTGACATAGACGACTCGGTACTTAGCAGGAAGGTAGGCAAAGTTGAGATACTGGGTAGGAGGCCACACGATCCAGTCCATCTGTAACAAAATAAAAACATTCTCAACAAAAATAAATAGAAAAAAACTAAGTACACCAAGGTTTTATGGATAAAACTCTAATTTAGACCAGCTAATTTTAAAAAAGGTCAGAAATGGTTTCAACCGGTCTACCGAGAATCAATAAGTTAGCATTCAAAACATGCCTAGGTACATTCTTCTACAATATCACTGTTTTCAATTGCTATTGTTGATTAAAAGCCGTTTTTTTAGCAAACTTCAATTAGCCTTCTTTGAAACCGTACAATAATGAACATAAGAGTAAACGACACTATTTCATGACGTGAATTTGTTTCTGATTTGGCAACTACATTGCAAAGTGTTTAGGCCTAACTTACGTGTTGGAGCACAATCAAAACATAAACATGTAGCATAGTTTAGCTGAGGTTTCATCCGATTATATTTTAAGTTACCCCTTTCGATTAAACAAAAATGCCATTTGTTTGATGTACAAAATTAATAGGCCTAGTTAAAAGATAAAAGTTAATTAATGATAAATTGGTTACATAACTAGTAAATCCGACAAACAGCTCAATTTTATTGAAGGTCGTTTTCATGTTTTGGCTTGTATCAGCCATTGTCAAAACGTCGCAGTTGGATGGTGAAATCCTTGTCATTGTTTTCTACTAAAAGTACATACACAAACACACATACACGGACAGGACGAAGACATTATGAAACGAATAACACTTTTAATAACGAGTTCAGTCTGCCTGCATCCTGACCTTGACAACGGTGTGCGTTCTGCCAGTGTATTTGACATAATAGGCCTATTAAAAGTGTTATTCGTTTTGTAATGTCTTCGTCCCGTCTGTGTAGCCTATGTGTGTTTGTGTATGTACTTTTAGTAGAAAACAATGACAAGGATACTAATTTGAAATAATAACTTCGCCAATATATCTGAATTTTTAATTTTTATTGGCGAAGTTATTATTTCAAATTAGTATTAATTCCAATATAAACAGTTCTTCTTGAAGAAAATGACAAGGATTTCACCATCCAACTGCGACGTTTTGACAATGGCCGATACAAGCCCAAACATGTAAACGACCTTCAATAACATTGAGCTGTTTGTCGGATTTAAAAGTTATGTAACCTATTTATCATATTGAATATAACAGCTCAGGAGCTAAAATGGAAATTAATTTTAAAAGTTAATTCATGAGTATCAATCACCAACCATGTAAATTGTGAGGAACTTCTGTTTCATTTCCTTGTGTGCCTCTTTAAAGTCACCGTCTTCAAGTAGTCCAAGTCCATAGAAGAAAATGCAGATCGCAGAGGGGGAAGCTACAGTTTGGTCCAGTAGTATTTTCTTCATAACTGATTTCAAAGTGCGTTTAGGTAAAATGAAGTCGATGTACTTGTAGAAAAAGTGTTGCACAGGACCCAGAGCAAATCCAACAATCGTCATGTTCACTATAACAATTATGTGTATTATTACAACAAAGAAAATTAACAAGTTGGCTAGTCTTAAAATAACTGGTAGAATAGAACTAAAATTTGGTTACAGTAATAAGTAATAAGCTAGGTACCAAAACAAGTAAAATAACTACTTACTTGTCCTTATCCAATCATAGGTCTCCTTCTTGTGGACTTTCTTGTAGAATTCAATTTGTTGTTGGACACCATCTCCAGCTGCCATCAAGAGACCACTGCTGACGGTGTTAGTCAAAAAAAGATATTTTCCTAATAACTTTTGATGTGCGAAATTGTGTAGCTGTCTAGTTACAGGAACTTTGTGCTTTTTGATAGAATGAAAATGTCTAATAACAAATATTTTCAGATTACTGCTGAGTTTCAACATGATTTTATATTTAGATAAACTAAAGGGGATAAAAGTAAATACCTAAAAAGTTTGGATTTGCAAAATAAAACCATAAGGATCGTGGACACCTGAAGTCTCATCACGTAATGAGAACTGTTAACTTTCTGTCAAACATTTATATCAAACTAAATTGCATAGCCTATCTCAAGGTTAAGAGGTTAACCACTTGATTCAACTGTATCCTATAAGCTTATCAGACCTACGTGATTAGCACATGCATACTTAATACAGGTAAATTTATAATCCTCTGTTAACTAAGCTCATAAGACAATTTTCACCTAAATTAATTAATCACTTTCAATAAAGTACACAATATTCCAACTTCATAACACAACAAACAGCCTCCAAAGTGTCCCAGTCAGTGTTCCCAGATTGGCCGTAGTCAAATATCGTACACGCGGTCCTAAATTATCGTATTTCACGAAAAATTATCGTACAATTTTAAATAACAATCGTAACTGGCTTGAGTATTGAAATACCTAATAGACTTATATATTTTTTTATTATAAATCTCAAAATCGCCATAAAACCATATTATTTTTAGTTTTGCACGTTGTAATCATAGTAGGTAACTGATATTATGTGAATATTTCTCAACCTCAACACAAACACTACACCAGTATTTTCCTTCCACCATGCACTCATGGCCACCTTTAACTACAGGCCGCGGCCTGGTAGAATTGGCATCTCCACAAGTGGTATGTTGTTCAGTGACAGACGTCCCATAAGATAACATGGCAGACAGGTGATATCAGCTCATTAATTCACACTTTATTGATTTCAATTTAAATTTTTACACATAAATTTATTAAAATATTGAAAAAAAGACATACAGAATTGAAAACCGAAACAATATGAATTAAAAATCTATTATGTACATTTTAAGCGGAGTCAATATTGTCATAGTCCAGTAACCAATATTTCGTTAATACACAAATACCATTAGCTGCTTCACTTCCAAACAAAACAGCTGTTACAACACCTCTTGTGATGTTGCCACTTTGAAGGCCGAGGCCTGGAGTTAAAGGCGGCCGTGCGTGCACCCGTGCACCTGCACCATCGATCTCTAAAATAGAGATCGATGGCGTGCACTACTACACCAATAATTCGCCAAATGGGCGAGATTATGTACGGAAGGTCTGTTCTTATGGTAACAGACTTTCTCGTGGTGCAGGAGAAGCAGAAGAAGCGAAGCAGAAGCATTCAAGCAGTTTAGAAGCACATTTCATGGAAATGGTTTCGTTTTAATTTTATTCATACTAACAGTTAACTTATAGTTTTCATAAGATTGATTTTTTATTTATTGATTTTTATATCCCATCTCTAATAAATACTGAGTTTTGATTTAAAACAGCAAAAATGTTTCCAAATTTTTGGGTATAACCTCCCAAACCAATTTTGTAAAAGAGTACTATTCAATTGCCCAAATTATCGTACAAATAGCATTATCGTACGGTGACGTATCGTACATCGTACGGGAGGCTAAATTATCGTACAAAACGATAATTATCGTACGTCTGAGAACACTGGTCCCAGTACAAAATCAAAACACCAACAACATTGAAAGTGAAACAACAAGACAAAAGGCTAGCAGACGAAGTATAAACATTTTGTTGACTACCAATACAACATCACAGCTGATGTAGAATAAAGATGAAAGGAAAGGTGAAGGATATTGGGAAAGTTTGCGAATCCTCAATGTTATATAGCTTTTAGTGTAAACAAAAGTCTTGGATGATAAATGCTTCCAAGTTCCTAAAGTAATTTAAAAATGTTAATTAGTTTGACGCATGTTAGAATGACATTAGAGAGTTATGTCTAGCCAATAAAGTCAATGTTCAGGAAAGTAAATAAAAGAAACGTCTTATAACACTTAAAACATACAGGGTTAGTAAAAAGTCTGGAGACCCCCTGTTAATTTTTTAACGGCCTTTTTTAACTAGAAAATCTAAACTCGGCACACCTTTATGGCATGCTACGAAGTACTTTTGGGGCATAACCAACACTTGGTGTACATCCCCAAAATGGAGGATTTTGGGGGAAACTCAAAAATTTCAAATGGTAAGACCCCGCATTTTGAAAGTCCTAGTAAAAGACACTCAACAACGCAAAATAGAGGTCTCTATCTCAATCCAGTAAAAAATGGCAGCCAATTGAAATTCTCAGAAGTTAAATTTAACTTACAGCTTCCCAAGTCTGAAGACCCCCTGTAAATTTTGTAGCAGCTCACACTAGGAAAACTAAACTCTACACACCTTTATAGCATGTTATGAAGTATTTTTTGAGCCTAATTGCTACTTGTTTCCCAAACCCAAAATGCGGGATTTTGGGGGCAACTCAAAAGTTTTAAATGTTAAGCCCCATCGAGTGACCCCTCCTTTTGAAGGTTGTGATAAAATAAAATTAACAACGCAAACTAGAGGTCTCTACCTTAACACAGTAGAATATGGCAGCCAACTGAATATAAAATTGCAAGTTAATTCTGATATCTAAAGATTTCAATCAGCTGCCATTTTTTACTGAATTGAGATAGAGACTTCTAGTTTGCGTTGTTAGTTTTCTTTTATCACGACCTTCAAAATAACGGGTCACTCGATGGGTCTTACCTTTTGAAAATTTTTAGTTTCCCCCAAAATCCCCCACTTTGGGGATGTACACCAAGTGGCGGTTATGCCCAAAAAGTACTTCATAACATGCCATAAAGGTGTGCCGAGTTTAGGTTTTCTAGTGGGCCGTTAAAAAATTAACAGCGGGTCTCCAGACGTTTTACTAACCCTCTGTATATTTTGGCTTACTGTTACTCACTAGACGGTAAATATACATAAAAGATGGTAAGTGGTGATCGATTTTGATTGGACATGATGATTGAAGTGTCCAATCGAAATCGATCACCACTTACCAACTTATATATATATTTACCGTCTTGTGAGTAACCACGGCCGCCTCATAAGCGTAAATATATGTTTTAAGGGTTGTTTATTTACTTTCTGTAACGTAGGTACTCTCCGAAACGGCACACGGAAGATTTCTCAGGTGCCGATTGACGTCACTAACTGCTGACGTCACTTTGAGGGAACACCAATACCGCAACGATACAGTTTTGAGCCATCGGCCTCGGTGGTGTAGTGGATAGCGATGCGGTCTGGTGACCGATTGGCCCGGGTTCGAAACCCGCCGGCGGCACTAACTTTTTATCAACACCTTTTTCATATCAGCAAGTTTGGTTGGTTTGGTTAGGTTATGACAGTTTTATTTTATAATTAAAAGATTATAAAATTGAATTTTAGACAATTATAATTTTATTTTATGAACAAAACTATTTTTTAGATTAGTAAACCTTTATTCGATTTTTCCATTATCAGCACGTTTGGTTAGGTTATAAGAGTTTAATTTAATAATAGAAAATTATAAAATTGTCTGTTTCTTCAGACGCAGCAGTTAGTGACGTCAGCAGTTAGTGACGTCAAACGGCACCTTAGAAATCTTCCGTGTGCCCCACCGAGGTACTCTCAAATCGATATTTTTGATCTAAATAGGCTATTACATGCGGTCTTATTATTTACTTTAAACAGCTAGTGCAAGTGAACGGTATTCCTATCCTGTTGTGAAATTTAAACGGTCTATTTTTAATGCTTGTTTCGTGTGGAAACGTTTGAGTGTGCCAATTTCGACCACATATAACCACATGTGTTTAATAGCAAAGATTTTATATTGATCTTATGTAAATGAGAGCTAAACAAACGATTTAGTAAGCAGTTTTTAACTAATAAAGCAGTTGGCTATTATCAACAAAACACGTGGTACATCACTGCGTTTAAACAACGCGTTCTATACTTTCTAACCTGTTGTAAAATTTGAAATAATTGATGGTTGTATCGTGTTGAAAACATACCATTACTTGATCGTCATTTTGTGTTGATCAGCATGTTGGGAACGACGTGGAGTAAATAATTCCCCAAGTAAGTAGTTAGTAGATCATAAAATGGGAGGTTTTGCACACAGTTCTAGACTTTAAAAATGGCTTTAGAACGTCACCAAAAGGCTTTAAGGAGGATAAATCACCAAACGGCTTTGAAAATTCCAAATCTTCCCGAGGACCCCCGAAGCCCACGGTTTTTTTTATCAGAGGGCCAGGCTTGCAAGTGACCATGGGATTGCATTGCAGCTAGAACAGCTTATTATTGTGCACCCTCATTTACAGGTCCTCATTCTCCCTCAAATCCCAGGTCATTATAGTAAACCGTGAGAACCTGTTGACTATGGTAACCTGTTCTTCCCTTTGATCTCCCGTCAATAGGCCAAGGGATCTTATCCGCAGACATTGTAGGGCTAGGCACATAAATATACCTTCACAGCTTTCTCAAGATCTCTGGCTGGGGCAAGCTGTAGTGAGATTTCCCTGACGGGACTCAGCTCCTGAACTTGCTTGACCAGCCAATCCTTTGTGGCTGCGTTAGCACAGCCAACTACCAAGGCTCCGCCTTCAAGATGGCAGCTGCTTATCCTGACGTCTATGCCAGGAGTGACCCACCTGGACAGCTCCTCCTTGATTTGATTGGTTTTAGCCTCCGTCCGCATCCTGTCCGGGTGTTCAGATTTGGCGATAGCCATCATCTCCACAGACAGTGTCTCCGAATAGGTGGGTTCTGGTGCTCTCTGTGAAACACCCTAGCCCTCTCCCTCTTCCGTCTTCGTATTCTTTTCTCACCCCAGACATCCTCATGTGTCAGGTACATGGTCTGGGTACTCATGGTCTCGCCCCCTGTTTCCACCTTTTTTCCTTGAGCCTTATTAGAGTCAGCTTTGGGAGTGCCACCCTCGCCCTGCATTTTCCCAGCATTCTGGTTCCCAGAGGAACTGGCTTTGTAGGGAGCAGGGTTAGGGCGCTTGGCAGCCCACACCACCAGCCTCCTCTCACTTGTGGATGGCACCTTTTTGCCTTTGGCTAAAGCATCCGCTATCCTCCGTCTTCGCAACTCGACCCTGGAAAGTCGTTTTTTCGTTCCTTTCCAGTTTCTGCGAGCTTCGTCATTGTAAAAACTCATGTAGACCTTCCTCCTCCATTCGGGTCAGATCGTCTACGTTGTTCCCACGAATACCGGGTGTCTAAGGTCAACCTTGATTGATAATTAATTGATGGGAGTAGTATAATTAATTAATATATGATTATAGTCAGTGCTAGTAATATAAACACAATCAACACAGTATACAGTATCAACAGTATACTTACAGCTGTTGTACTGGTATCTTAACTTCAACTCAACTTTGTCTTCTTCTCTTCATCTATTCTACACACTGCTGTCGCTGTCAGTCAGTTTCGTTTTCAGTTCAGTTTTCAGTTTGTCTTTTCTTCTTTCTTCAGTCTCAGTCTACAGTGTTTCCATTTGAGGGATAAAAATCCCTTTCTAGGGATATTTAGGGTCTTCGAGGGATTGAAAAGGGATTGAGGGATAACTAGGGATAATCAGCGAAATTGAAGAATTTTTGAGATTTTCTAGGGATTTCAGGCCTTTGACATTATAAAATTGAAATAATGATAAAATAATACATTACGGCTGTATTTCAACAACGTTAAGGACATATTTTGGCTAATTTTGCAAGCTATTGATAACACTTTGATTGTACTACTTTTTCCCTAGGTTTTGGTAACAAATCGATTGTAGCATAGATAAAAGATACTCCTCAAGGAGGATGTTTTATTTATGGTTAGGTAGTGGTAGTGACGTAGTCAATGGACGTAGTGTTTCAGTTTCAAAGTCGGAACACTCAAGGGGAAGAGTAACAGCCAACAATGCACGAAACAAGCGAAGTTGGAGTTGGTCAGTGGAATGGAATGGCGGATCTAGATTAAATGTATTTGTTTCTTAGAAGCCCAGCCCTGTGCCCTGTGTCAATGTCGAATGTTTGTTTTCGTTTTGATTTTGTTTGCCGGTGATTTCTGTGATGTCTGTGATGTTCTTTGGTTAGTAAGTAACTTGGTGTAACCTTTTCACCAAGGCATGGTGGCCATGTTTGAAAAAGACTATTAAGTTTGAAATTTGGACACTTGAGTACGGTAATATTTTTGAAACAATTGTAAATACTTATAAATGAAAACTAATAGTTTATAAAATTTTAAAAATAACTATTTGTTTCATTTTTTTAGTTAATTAATCTTGTTTTGTACCACATAGACATAGACAGTTTTTAATCACGGCTACCTTTAATTCCAGGCTGGAGGCCGCGGCCTTCGAAGTGGCAACGTTGCAAGTATAGTGTTGTTAAAGGTGTTTGTTTGGAGAACGCTAAGCTAATGATATTTATGTATTTTTTTGAGAATACGAAAGCTTATATAGTTACTGAGCTATGAAAATGTTGACTCCACATTGAATGTACAGAAATAGATTTTCAATTTATATTATATTGATTTTCGATTCTATATTATGTTTTATTTCCATGTTAACTTATGGGACGTCTGGCGCTGAACAATACTATACTACGGTACTTGCAACGTTGCCAATTCTACCAGGCCGCGGCCTGCCTGGAGTTAAAGATGGCCGTGGTTATAATGGTACAAAAATGTGTTTTACATAGTATTACTTTATAAATAATATGGGATATTGAAGAATAATATCACCAGTTACCATATTTTAGGTGGCTATACATGATATCCATTGGTATTGATTGCTGCAAAAATAATAAGTTATCTAGATTTGATATAGAGGGATAATTGGAGGGATTATTAGAACACGGACTAGGGATAACTAGGGATTTTTTGACGTTGGCCCAGGGATATTTTTTTCTTGCGGATGGAAACACTGCTCAGTCAGTCAACAGTCAGTGTCAGATTTTGATCTGTGTCTGTGTGTTCGAATGTTCCCGACCAAAAGTTACGATTTGACGAATCAAGCCTAATCAAATCAACTGAATTGTGTTTTTGTACCTTGAATTATTTAGTGCTCCATTAGTGTTAAGTGTATGTGTTGAAGCAAGTTTTAAACGAATGGTATTTTATAACTGTGGTTTGTTTACCAGTTTAGTATCCAGGTTTACCTGTCGTCTGTCCTGTTATTGACAGACTTGTTGACTCTTTTAAATCGAATTGTTGAATTATTTCTAAATTTTAATTCGTTTGCTGCAAGAGTGGATCTGTATCATTATGAGGTAAAGTATTATAGGCTATCTATTCTCTAAGAAATGTCCTGTGAAAGCAGAGTAGCTTAGCTTCCAAGTATAGGCTATAACCTATTAGCTGTTGCAGTACAGAATAGATCGGCCTAGCATACAAAAAAAACATCGATTAACATCAATGTTTTAGCCCATTGATGACTTCGCGTAGGGTCCGGCTAAAACATTGATTACTTTGTGTAGGGCCTAGATGTTATCGGCACAATGATGGTTGACTTACCGATGCTCATCCCTAGTACAGTTCCGCAGAGAACCTGTGATATATTATCGGATGAATAACAATAAATATAGATTACATTGAATCATGATCGTAAACATAATACCTATCGTAAACATTGAATTGAGTTAACCTATGATTTTTTTGCGTTTTACTATAACTTAAGTAATTGATAAGTTAGTAATTAAGCGTATAAAGGTGACCAAGGAAACCTAAGCTATAACTTAGTAACTTATTTTATAGGCTATATCATTAGAAACTAGATTTTTACCTGAAATCAATGGTGCAAAGATTTTTCTGCTGTCACAAAAACTGGATAAACTACGATCGTTTGAATTTTATTTTAATGTGTATTAGGAATGTTGGTCTGCACATCAGTATTTCCACTCTAAAATCAAAGTTAAGTTAATAGCCCAAGTCACATTTATTGATTGATTGTATGTCATTTTAAGGTAGGCCTAACTTAAATATTACCCTCACAACCCACACTTAAGACAGTAAATACGTTAGTTTAAGTAGGCCTAGGCTACTAATATACAGGGTGAATCTCGTAAGGTGTCCAGTATTGATTTCAGACAAACCGTTGGTCCTACGATGATGAAGTAAAATTATTTCCCACTAAACCAACCCCAAGGAATAACGTAAAAATGTTTTTAACGATTTTCAAATACAGGGTGTACCAGAAACTGAAGGTCACTAGTCCGAATCTATGAAATATCTAATACAAACGTATATCATGTTATACATCAAATTAAAGCTCTTTTCAATCCAAACCATTTGGCGGAATCAGATTTTGATTATATTGATTCATTTCAAAATGGCGGCTGTTTTTGTTAAACAATTAGTATTTTTTTGAATAGGCCTACCCTGTATTTTTCTTAAAAATGCAGGTATATTGATTCTGATTCAAATATCGCATTCCTTACGAGCTAAGCTTTATTTTGATATGCAACACTTCAATATTATCTCCAAAACAAAAAGTTTTCAAAAATATCAGTTTTGAAAATATGTACATAGCCAAAACTCAAAAATTTGAAATAGCACCATACGTCAAATAGCATATCATTTTAAAGGTATTGCAATCCTAAGAAACTTTCAAATTGCATTTATACTCAAGCTTTGCGGTTCACAATGGGGGAGGATAGTTTGATCAAATTTGCTCCTTTAACTTGACGGTATCCTATGGTATTACACATCTACCATAGCCATAATGTTCTACCACTTCACCTTAACAATAAAGAAAAATAAATAATACAAAATTCGTAAGAAATCACAAATAATTCATGACATTAAAAACATAAACGTAACTGTAAACAATCCTATTTTGACAGTTCTCATTGCATATCACAGTTTTTTGTTGCTGCTTAGTTCAAATTAGCTGTTTATATAAATGCAAAAAAAATATAGGGCTGCACCCTGTTGGTAAATCTTATAACTATATATCATAAAACCAACTTTTTTAGTTGAAACACCTGACTAAATTCTTTAATTCCCTTTAAATATGAATACTCATAAGGTTAACATGGGGAACTACAGAGCCACTGGGGCGGAGCCCGAAAGGATTTTTGAGATAAGAATATGCCTATATGTTAATCGGGAATGTGAGCTATCATGATGCCAAATTTCAGCCCAATCCGTCCAGTGGTTTATGCAAGATTGAACTTCAAACAAACAAATAAACACACAAACTTTCACATTTTAGGCCTGTCATATTGGTAAGATTCTGCAAGTAATTTAAACTTGAAATGTTTATTTATGTTATTCAATCAGCTGAAAGATGTGAATAAAGTTAATCAAAACAAACAAATATTTATTTCTCAAATCTGAGTGTTTTGTTTTTACTTCATACATGACGACAAAACTTAGTCTGTGCTTTCTACCATAAATAACCCCGGAGACTAAATCAGATTATTCGGTTTAAGAAGTCTAAACAAGAACAACTCAATAGTACGTACCGTACCGCATGGATTCTTTAGCTGTTACATATTTCTTTATTTACGACATGGCCTTCATTTTGACAAACCTACCAACCATGCTATGTACAGTATATTTAAGAATTCTATCTTCAAATATCACCTCTTATCTTTTATTTACTACAGGTTTCAATGAAGGGTTATGTTGTGTTGAATTTGTTACCGACAAGAAACTGTTATATCAGTTTTGATTCTGTTCTTTCCCAAGGGATGTAGAATGCTCTGTTGTATGCATTGGAGTTTTTTTTTTACTCACTAAGCCATTTAGGTTTTTTACCTCACAAACTCATGCTAAAAAGAACTCTATTATCATGTTGATGAGAAACCTCTAAGCTTTATTCAAGATTGGTTGTAGCTCACTTGGGCATCTACATTATCAAAGCGAAGTTGGCTGACTCCGGTTAAACTGTCATACTATGCAGTAGTCCGTAGCCCTTTCAAACTGACTAAGAAGGAATTTCCCTTAAAAGCTTATCCACGACTTTAAATAAGGCACATGGACAGACTCTAACGAAGGAAGAATTGCACGTGCCAGACCCTGGTTTTTTTACAAAATCAGTTTTTTAGGCCAGTAAAATTAGTAAAAAAATTGGCTGTGCCTGGAAATAATTGATGGACTTAATGTATGAACTTAGTGGATTCGTGACGATATTAAGGGTTTTGAAGTTAGGTTGGACTAGCTGACCCTTGCGAAGCATTTGCACTGAATCAAATCACACTTATTGAGGTACACAACATACATTTAATTCTGCGTAGTAAGTCCATCGTTGATTTAAGTACGGGTCCTTACTCCAGGAATAAATGTGGTCTACATTTTAGATAAATAGCTTTTTCAATATATAATGTTATTTACGTTTTTACGTGTTTACCTGACCCAGTTGAACTCTATGATCGAAGTATTAATATGGCCATGAACGATTTTTGTTTTTACACAGACATAGTTTTCACTGAAAAAGCTAACTTCACAAAGCCACAAATAGGCCAGTAAAAATAGGTTTTTGCCCGGAAATAATTCTCGGAAAGCTGGAAATCGTTTTAATCCTTTTGTTTTATATGTAAGTAAAAGGATTTGAAGTTTGTCCCATTTTTCCAGGTGAGCTTCTGACCTGGGACCACAAAAACCTTGAAATTTAGGGTTATTTTCTAGTTTTTACTAAAACGTCAAAGAACCGTCCAGCCTACAGAAAAACACATGATAAAAGAGTTATAGAGCATAAAATTCCGCATCCATTGAGTATATGGTGATGAATGTCGAACCAATATTAAGCTATTTATAGTAATTTAAATAAAGTTATTTTATTAAGAAATTATTGAAAATTGCATATTAAAAATTTATATTTCTACTCACTCTACAGGCGTTTCTTGCACAACCCACCAGGGGAAGAAAAACCAAAAATAAGCTATGAGCACGCACAGAGGAGGAGGAAGTTAGATCTGCAATTCATGATTCACGACAAAAGAGACAACAAAAATTGATCAGTTTTTTGTAATTCGTATTAATTACTTTGTAAATAATAATGTACTTGGAATCCATTTTTTAGAAGTAATATAAATGTTAAATATCCAATGTTCCATGATCCGATTTTGATGAAATTTGGTACAAACGTGTAAACCTACATTTATTCTAATGAGTTCACGACTCATCATAATCGTACTATGGGAGCGGGGGCTTATGGGGGGTTTTATGGGGTAAAAATTGATTTTCCCATTTTCGAACCCAAAAGCACAAAATTTCATAATTTCTCTCCAAACTATTTTGTACAGCTTAAACAAATAAACCATTTATTAGTATATTGAAGTGTTGTTGTATGCCCAACGGTTACAGGGATAAATAAAAAAAACTTAAAATTTAAATTCCCATGTTATTCTTATGGAGAATAAAATATAAACTGCTGTAGTTTGCATGTTTATGGATGTATTTAAACCAAATTTGAAAACTTTGTTTTTTTAATAGTAAGCTATCGACATTGAAATGAAAAACACATCTCAATATCTTCCCTGTAGCAGTAAACCTAAGTAGTCACTAAAATTAATGTTAATTAAACAAGAAAAAATCTGACAATTTTTAGGGAATATTTTAGTATAAATCCAGCCAGGTAAATGGAAAATCACTTAGTCTGCAGGTTTGCTGCGGCGAGGGTATTTGTAATTCGTATTAATTACTTTGTAAATAATAAAGTACTTGGAATCCATTTTCTAGAAGAAATATAAATTTTTAATATGCAATTTTCAATAATTTCTTAATAAAATAACTTTATTTAAATTACTGTAAATAACTTAATATTGGTTCGATATTCATCACCATATACTCAATGGATGCAGAATTTTATGCTCTACAATTCCTTTATTATGTGTTTTTCTGTAGGCTGGACGGTTTTTTAACGTTTTAGTAAAAACTAAAAAATAACCCTAAATTTCAAGGTTTTTGTGGTCCCAGGGCAGAAGCTCACCTGGAAAAATGGGACAAACATCAAATCCTTTTACTTCTATATAAAACAAAAGGATTAAAACGATTTCCAGCTTTCCGAGAATTATTTCCGGGCAAAAACCTATTTTTACTGGCCTATTTGTGGCTTTGTGAAGTTAGCTTTTTCAGTGAAAACTATGTCTGTGTAAAAACAAAAATCGTTCATGGCCATATTAATACTTCGATCATAGAGTTCAACTGGGTCAGGTAAACACGTAAAAACGTAAATAACATTATATATTGAAAAAGCTATTTATCTAAAATGTAGACCACATCTATTCCTGGAGTAAGGACCCGTACTTAAATCAACGATGGACTTACTACGCAGAATTAAATGTATGTTGTGTACCTCAATAAGTGTGATTTGATTCAGTGCAAATGCTTTGCAAGGGTCAGCTAGTCCAACCTAACTTCAAAACCCTTAATATCGTCACGAATCCACTAAGTTCATACATTAAGTCCATCACTTAAGTTCATGATCCAGATTAAACTAAATGCAGTTTGTACGAGTACAAATTTCGATGAAAGAAGAAAATACCAGAGTATAGTAAATTTCGTACCTAGGGCTAAAAATGAAGTCTATTTCCTTTTTGGTCCACTATTCACCACAATAATAATGCACACTGATAGTCAACACAATTACAACATTAAGTTTATGTAAAGAATTAATTTGAGGAATCAGCAAAAACCTAATAGTTCTATAGAATATTTTTATATTTAACAAGCTGTTAGTTAAAACAAAGTTACTAGGCAGCGGTGACAATAAACAATTCTATTGCAATGCTATGGATACCACGATATGGATACGGATTGTGTAGGTATTTAATATGCATCCATGTTTTAAGAAAGTAAGCGGGCAGCTGATTTTGCGGCCCTGGGGGTGTAAAAACCTGCTCGGTCCCCAAATGACGATGACAGCTGGCATGGCCAGCAAACCGTAACTTTCAGCCACCATATGTAAAAAAGCTTAAAACATCATAGTTGGGTGAAAAATGTTTTAAGAGCGAACAGCTGATTTTACGGCCCTAGTGCCTTAAAACCCTGTTACGGCCCTCAAATGACGACGAAAGCTGGCATTTCGACCCTGGACAGCAAAACTTAGCTTTCAGCCTACAATTAACGTTTGTAAACCGCTAAAAATATCGTATTGTGGTAAAAAATATTTTTCCTACAGTCACCTGACAAAGTGGACTTCCTTGCACTGATAATAGCACAGAAATTTGCTAATTAAAAAAAATTAACGGTATCAGCATTCTGACACAGACTTTCTCCCATAACCTCGTCAACAACCTTTTTTTGGTAAGCGATGTGAGTAACTATGATATTTAATATGTAAAATCACAAAAGTTGTATTCACTTTTGAAAACTCAACTGTAAATAGTTCCAAAGATTAAAATTTGGGTATATGATAAAAATAAAATAAACACTTGTCTATTGCATTTTTCTACACCCTGTATACAAGAAGGCAGTTTAATCTTAATTTTTACAGCAATGGGGGGCTGCACTATATTGTTAAGAATTATAGTACCATCACATACTAATTTCAATTAAAACCAGTTGTTCCTAAAATCCATTTTTCCATCCATTTTTTTGGGTATTTTTATGGGTAAATAACAAAAGTTACAATAACTTTTGAACCGTATTTTTTACGTAAATGGGATTTGTACTATTTTGTTTAGAATTTAAAGGACTATAACATACTAAATTTTTACCAAAATCGTTCGGGCCATTTTCGCCATCTTATTTTCCATTTTATTATGGGTTTTTATGGGGAAATCCCCATTAGAAATGGAAATAATAAAAAAACGTCTGGAGATACCGTGGATTAGTACCTACATACCAAATTTCATCAAAATCGGACCACATTGGTGTGGTCTGTAGCTCTGTACACATCCACACATACACACACAGACATCACTTCGAAAACCACTATTTTGGGTTAGGGGAGCCAAAATGGATAGGCTATATCCACTCAAAACTCAAACTCGAAAATGTTGACGAAAACAATACTTTCTCCATATACAATACTAAATTGTATAGGAGAAAGTAAAAGTTGAAAGAAAATTGCAAAATCGACAAAACTTTTATGATTGCCTGAATAAGTTTTATGGCCCCAATTTAGATCATAGAAAAATTTAAAACACCAGCGAAACTTTCATAGGGGGATTATAATATTAATTTTTCATTCAATCAAGATGTATAGAGATGTAGACCCCTCCGTAACTCTCCGTACGAGCCAAGTCATCAAACAGTTCAATGGTTTTCGAGAATTCTCTATCCAGCCGAAGGTTTTCCCGTCCTCGATGCGGCACCGGGCGCGCTCTGTATATCGACACCTGGAAATCACGTCGATTTATGCAGACGAGCACACTACTTTGTCATTTGTAAATCATAGCGCTGTAGACCTCTAATCAGTATAGGTGGAACATACAGTAAAAGAGCCTAGAGCCTGAAAAATACCTTTTAAAAATATGTAGGACTATTTTTTCTACTTAATGAATAAAATATCCGACATTGAGTTTGACCATTGCAAGTAAAAAAATCTTCACTCTTTTGTAGCCTGTTTATGTGTGTGTGATTGCACGGTAAGGCATAGCCTTAAAAAAAAGGAAAAAGTAAAAAGTCGTGCTAATTTTAGTTACGGTGTTTATGCTAAGCTATAAAACGTTTACGAATTTTACCCTAGGTGACGAATAGTAACTAGGCGACAAGTTAGATAACTATTAAGTGGTTATACGAATTTCGGTGAAAATGTCGTGCACACACTTTTAATACTTATCCTATAGGAAAGTTGAAAAAACTAGTGAGTATTCCATCGGCGTACAGGTGCAATGGTCATCCAGCGGCCAATGATGCCGTAAATAATAGGCTACTACCGTCGTAAGAATGGAATCGTATAACTTTTTCTGTAAAAATTTTTAACCTAGTTTCCGACTTGTTTCCATTCATACAAACATGCTCTACAAGGACCTCCGAATCGTTAGTGTCACTGTCTTAAAGTTGTTTTGAGGATCAATAAATCTATATTCCTGCGAGAACCTTTGACATTGGCATCACTAAGGTCATACATCAATCTATGGCCTTTGTTAGCCTACCCTGGGGAATACAAAAGTAACGTTAACTTGTATCAAGACAGTGGCAATATCCGGGGTCCACGACTCTCAGTCTCAAGTCCCAAGGTATGTCGTGTTTACGTCCACAATGACTCGGCTGTTTCCGTGACACAGAGAAAGTACAAAGTCACTCAGTGGTTGTTATCTGCCCACTCCGCTGCCCCTGACGCTGACATTGGAACTTCTGTCAGGGCAGTTCAACAGTGTTATACCCGGCTCCGGCTCCATGCTCTAACTGTTCAACACAATAGCCTCAAATCACTTAGTTGTAAAGCTAGCGACGGTTTAGTCCTGTTTGTGATTAAAAATTGCGTCTAGGCTAAATTACAATAAAATGATACGCTAAGAGATTATTGCGGACTTTTGCCATCACGATTGTTAAAACATATTGTTAACCACGGTGTTTCGGGATTTGGATCCGATCCCGTCCTCAGATGAGGAAGTACCTGGAACGTAACAAAAATAGTACAAAGAAAGTATAAAATTAGGAAGTTAGAAAAATATAGCTTTCAGTGTTCATCCGATTTGGCTGGGTTTATGTACTAACCTTGTAATGTATTATTGTATTAAGTACTACTTTCTCACCTCATAGACGTCGTGACAACTTTGTTTTATATTAATCTGGTTGAGAAGATGTGCTGGAAATAACCCATAATAAACTCGCCATCACAAAAATGATCATCAACCATGGTCTAATTAAAAGGTACTTCTTCATTAGCTAAAAATTAAATCAACTAAACGCATGAGCTACCAAACTTAACATCCTTTAAAAAACTTGGATCAAAATCTTAATTGGTTTGTTAAAATAAAAAAAAAATGCATATTGGAAGTATCATGTATAAGTAGGTATGTATATCCTCAGAAAATCTACTACAAAATAACAAGTATGAATATTGGTGACAAAATAGCGTGTTCGGATATCGGCTGCTAAACAGCGGGTTAGTTTCAGGTGATTTCATTCTTGTTTGACCCACGTTTCCCTTTATGTTGAAAACATGTTAGGCGGGATTTTCTTTATAATTAGAGTAACATAATAAACAATATTCTGATAGATCTGTCGACATACAGCCGCATAACCGCAAGTCACCGTTACCTCGCGTCGCGTACTACAAGCGGCCTTGTCGCGTTATCAGTCACCTTATCACATCTGATAATCCGTCAAGGTTACGCCGCCGCGCCGCGCCGCCCAGCTGTCATAACATCTTCGAGATCAAGTCTTGCCGAAAGTTCATTGCTACTGCTCGCTCGGTATTCTTGTGTGAGTCAAGTGTTAAAAATTGCAGTTACTTCCGAGAAAAGTTGTATTATACGCGTTATCCCTTACGTCCAAGTACGCTTAATTAATGTAAGCTGATGGTTAAAACATCACTTCATTTCAAACGTCTTTATTTTCTTTTTTGCAAATAATCTTTTCCTAAGTAAATTTTTATTTTGTGAATTTTCTTAAGTTAGAAGTGTTTGTTATTTTTAATCGTCTTGCTTGTTGTGAGAAAAATACTATATTTTGACTATCTTCGATTTCATTTTAGTACGACTCGGACCGAGAAATATGTTGTGCTCGTTTAGATAACTGTATTAGTGTATAGGTTGTATTTGGTACAAATAAATATCTAGGCTATTTGTGGGTTAGCGAACGCATAAAAAGTTAGGAACCGATGAGAGTTGATTTAAATACGTTTAGTACACTTCTGTTAGAAATTTTCTTTCTAAAAACTAAGTTTATGAGGGTTTCTACTAGATAATCTACAGTTCCTTATGTGATCGATAAACCTCGGCATGGACAATTTTAAGCATTTCGTTACTAAAACAGCTGGGGAAAACTCGTAACAATTGAAAATAAGTTATGATAAAGAAGTAGTGTTTGTGTGTTTGTACCCACTGAGCTATAATTCTAACTGGAGGTAGCACTGAATGTCAAAGATGCGTGTCGCCAGCCGCCATGTTTGCGTGAGGTGTGAGTTAAAAAGAAGCAATGTTATTGTATAAGAAAACTCACTGCTATACCAACCTAGTTATAGAAGCCATATTATTGCTATGATAAGAAAACTCGCTGCTATACCAACCTAACAAAGTCAGCGACACGCTTTTGACAGACTTCTGCCATGGCGGTGCTACCTCCAGTTATAATTTTAGCTCTGTGTTTGTTTGTACCGGGTTGAAACGAACACTACTAAAGCGAGTGAGCTGACGTTTTACTCAATGGTAAATCATGAACCCGGTCAAAATATAGGACTACTGTATTCATGTCCGTAAACTTCGGACTACGCCTTGCGAATGTCCACAGCTACGAGATTGAGCGTAAATATTGGTTAGTCTCTATGTCAACCAAAATAAAGCCCACATTTTATTTTGCACTGTTTAAATAATCTTACTCCACACAACTGACTGAATTAAACCAAAGAGAATTTCTAAAACTGTATATCTATAGTGAAATGTTTTAAATTTACACCAGCAAATGCGTCATGCATACAGTTTCAAACGCTCGGTGTTTTCTTACTCGCTGATTCAATTTTCCTTGTTGATAATTGGCCAATCAATGTCCAAGGTGATTAGCAATCCGAACGCGTCTGTTACGATATGGAACATTCTTTATAATGTACGGATACATTTCTTTCAGCGATATAAACATACTGCAGTGTTGTAAGAAGCATTACACCGCTCTTGGAATAGTTATTTGTGTAACTAGTGGTGAAAGTGGCACTTTGCTGCACACGAGAGCAATGTTTACGCACGAGCCGCAGGCGAGTGCGGAATGATCTCGAGTGCAGCAAAGGCCTTTTTCACTCGTGTTACACATTATATTTTTCCTACAGTCACTATAAAACATAAATAATTAGTCTTTCAAACACTATACAACACGTTTTTAGGTTCAGCTAGCAACACAATTACACAAATGGTGCCCTGGAGAAAGTAGTACCCGTGGTCCGTATCACTCCGCTATTTTTCCTCGGCAAGAAATGTGCTCCGTCTTTTGAGAATATAGTTCCGTATGTTTTTGTAATTTGAAGTGGTTTCCGCGCCTAAAAAAAATGCTTTAAAGGTATTTTCTTGTTTATTAAGACCGTAGGAATGTTTTAAAAACGTTTAAAAGAAAAGTCCAGAAAGTTCAGAAATACCAAAACTATAAACACGAAATGACAGGTTAAATCGTAGTTATAATAGTCAATCAGCTGTTCATAGTATTATTATCTTTAAGTGTTGCCAACCTATTTCCAAGCGTACACGGATTACGTGCATAATAAAACCACGCTGTTTTGTGTTGTTTGGTTGGAATCCTGATGTGCGGCAAAGTATAAACCGTGCGGCAAAGTATAAACCGTGCGGCAAAGTATAAACCGTACGGCAAAGTATAAATATGCAGCAATTAGCAGCTTTCTGTACTATAAACAGTACAGGGAAGCCAACTTTGTCGGGTGACTATAGGAAAAGTTACATTTTTGGGTCTGGCAAACATTTTTTAGATGCCTAATTTTTCTTTTTTGCTAGACGTAGCCTAAAGGTGGGACGTGGTTCGTGTCACAAGAAGTATTTAAAAAGTTAAGTATCTTAATTTAATTTAAAAAAATAAACTTGTTTGTATACGATAATTTTCAACCATGCAAGAGTTTCATCTAAAGTTTCGTCTATACCGTACCTTCATGTTTTTTTAGAGGATACAGTTTGGTTGGATAAGTATGTCTAATCCGTTACCTATATCGATTCCATAAACAAGATATCACGGAATACTCCAACGGAACGACAGCTTTGGTACGGATTTATTGAAATCCATTACGGATTCGCTCTAGATGATTTACACATTTATTATAATTTTTATGACAATACATGCGTATTCTGACATCAAAATAGATAGTTACTGAATTAATTAATTGTATGAGTAACCGCGAGCACATGTTTTAATTTTCTCAATAACATGGGACTTTTAAATTACACTTTTTAAAATTTTCTCCGTGACCGTTAGACATACAACAGCGCTTCAACATACTAAATTATTTCTTTTTTTAATCTCTACAAAATGGTTTAGAAATAAATTGATATTTCTTTGTTTTTAGGGTTAAAAATGGGAAAACCCATTTTTACCCTAAAAATAAATATTTCACCATAAAACTAATGGGAGAAAGTATTTGACAGATTGCTGATACAGTTTATTTTAATTAAAAAAATGATATGATAGAACCCCTGAGCGTGCTACTGTCAAAATTATTTTTTCTGTAAAGTAGTTGATACTGTTAAAAATATGGCGACATAAACATGCTATAGTTCATAACAAGTTGTCCAGTGAATTTGGCTTGTTATACAGTTGGTTTGACAGAAATCATTCACGAAAGCCGGGGCACATTCTGAAGTTGGTTAATTCAAATTCGTCTTTACAATATGGTATTGGGATGTCCACTCATGCTAGAAGTTGTCCAGCCCACTTCTACTGTATCTGTAATTGAAGGCGACACACAAACAAATGTATCGCTATGTTTACAATATATTATACAATAGATAATCCACTACTCTAGTAGTGACTGAGCACTATTCAAGTGCAGATTACTTGATTGCTATGACGCGCGATCCTGCCGACTTTTCCTCGTCTAGGTTAAGATTTGTGCAGCGTCATGTACTGTCATCCTGAACAACTGTAAATATTATCCCATTAAAATCCGTTTTCGCGTAACTTGCTTTACATTGGTATTCTTTGTTGTGTCTATATATTTATCTAAACAAGGTGTATTACAAATTCGGTTAGCTGTTTGTATCGTTGTCATTTAGCTTACAATATGTTTCACAAGGTGTTGCTCAGTTAGTGCTGGCTGCTTATTAAACCGTCATACAGTGGTAGTAGTGGTAACCCCTAGTAAAGCTAGCGTTTTGAACTTACTTGTAGATTCGAGAGGGACGGGCATCGGCTTATGCGACATATTTGCTAGAGTTTTGAAGCAGAAGTCTTATCCTAACTCCGCGCGGTGGTTACTTCGGGTTCCCCGCGGCTCATGTCAAAGTTCGGAGAACCAGCTTTTATGAGCAAACGTTTATGATATTTTAATTAGGAATAAGAACGCTCTAAAAACACTAAGTAAAAATAGTTTTAAAAGCTCGCATATACGGACACAATTTATCTACAAAATGGATAATTTGACGATTATAAGTGTACAGTATATTTGATTAGAGCTGTCAAATCTGTCACAACGTAGCAGGTTCCGCGCGGCGCTCGCGCCACGTAACCTTTGCTCCCCCCTTTGGGATTTCCCTAAATCGCTCTTCCTTACAAAATGCCACTGGCCTACATAAAGAGACCTAAACACAACACCCATATATTCAACCATTGATTTGACAATAATAGTCTACATTATAGTGCAAGTAGACTCATCATCCGTTGTAAAATCTGAGGCTTGTTTTGGATTGTGTTACGTTTAAGTACAATGTTGTTTAAACAATTTTACCTATTTTGAAGTGCTCTTTTGTCATATAATCCAATAGAACAAGCAATTGATTACAATTAGATTGTTAAACAATTTTAAACCTGATGAAATTAAAGAAAATATAGTGGACAACAAAATGCCCTCTACATAAACCAAACAAAATAGCATATCCTTAAAATTGTCAACTGGTGAGGGAGTTGAAATTCGATAAATAATGACATCGATCGATAGTTTATCATGTCAATAATTTAGTCAATAGTTTACCTTTAGTCAATAATTTAATATTAGATGTCTCCTCCTTACTTACAGACGGTCACCCTTGACCAGATGAAGACAATTCCATGATTTGTGTTGTCCGGTAGCCGATATGGAGGATGCGTTTTGAAATGGTATTATTTATTATTGTGTTTTGGATGTTTTAGGATTTGTTTATGGGGATTTCTACAATGTTAAAACTATTTTGAATTGTAACTAAATGTGATCTCTTCATCAATCATTAAATCTCTGGTAGTACTGTATAGGTAACCAAATAGTAGGCCTAAATGTGAACATAAAAAGTGACCTAAAATAAAAGAATAGCGTTTTTCCAAAAGTATACGTACTCTACAATAAACCCTCATCAAACATGTTACAGCAGTTAAAATAAGATGATACTTGCCTACTTTTGAGTCAATTCCTCATACTAGCCGGACCAGCGCTGCCGTGGTCACGTCTCACGTCGTGTCGACCTTGAGAATCCAATGTTTCCTGGTCGCGATTAGAATGTAAACAAACACAAACTAACATACGTAGGTTTTAAATATTACGTCAAATCGTTTAAACCGGAGAAGATTTATAATATTACTAACATCTAACGATGCAAAAAATAATAAATGCAATTAATGTTTCTTTTGGTATTATCATACAGTAGTACTCAACTCATACAGTAATCAACTCAAGCTTACTTCTTCGAGCTCAAGTAAAAAAAAATTAAAATTAACGAAAAATAAGGAAATGAAGGAAAATGAGCGAGGGCCGGATAGACTTTTTGCCCTTGTGATGAACCATATTTTTCGTTATATTGCACCATTATTTGAAGAAACTATGTTACAAAACTAATTTTTTTTTAAAAATTAACCTCTTTAATAACTACTTATAGTTTGTTTTCAACTTTACTAGAGGTCGTCGAGTGGTCGAAAACTCGACCAAAAATATGTAATGTACAAACAGACTTCTCTATTTTCACCCTACGCTGTAAATAAAACATATGATTGGAGTGTCTTCCATTTGTTTTGATTTTCTGTTTATATTTCGTTGTTATTTCGTCACCAGGATGGCAACCCATAAGACCCATGTTAGTTTTTTTAATTTTAATTAATTTTTTGTGCTTTTTTAGCCTATTTAAGTTTACGAATGGATTCTGCACATCTACAGGAAAGTATTTTTCTAACAGTATAGGTAGATTTTCCCTGTGATGCACACGAGCTGAGAAGAAAGGTTTTAAAGAATGATGCTTGCCTATTAATTTAAAGGGTGTTTCAGAATTCATGTCGGATATATTAGGGTTTTATTCCTGGGTAAGAAACATATCCAAATATCATATTTAAATTGTCCTTAGTCCTTAGTTAATCACACACAGCTGCCATTTTTTTTCACTTATTAATTGTTTTCTAAAAAGTGGTAAAAGATACGAAATTTAAACTTTGCACGAACATTTATGACAACTAGACAAAGCTACAACAAAATTATAACAATTTTTAAAATTCATAAAACAAAATGGCGGCAATTTAAAATTTTGTTTCTTACATAACTCAAAAACCGTTGATTTTACAAAACCTTTACAAAAATAACTTTTTAAAGGCATTTAAATTACAAATCGATTGACACCTTACTTTTTAAGATTGGAAGAATATTAACTGAGATATGGCAGTTTAGTAATACGTGACCGCTGGAGGTTAGTTTTAGTGAATGCCGAGACAAGCGGCTAAAGTCTGCTACAACAATGCAACAGTCTCCGTCCGCTTAGCAAGTTATTTTTAGGTGATTTTAGATTATTTCAAACAATAATAAAATGTTACATAAGGCTAAAGTGTTTTTTTATCAATTATCTATCATTAGGATCGCATAAAATTGCACACCTTTTTACTGTCTTTAAAATTCACACAAAACACCCAAACTTTTTATATCAGCTGTGGTGAAAGTCAAGTACTTGTTTACAAACTAATCAGTTGATTTTATTGTTGTCTGAAGAGGTTATTGTTGATTCAATGTAGTCAGTTCCTCTAAATTTTTACGCTTACAACAGTAGACTCCCTCTAATCCAGACACCTTTTAACGGGACATTGGTTTAACCGGACTACACTTGGCAGAAATGACATCTATTTAACCGGACAATTTTTATCAGCACATTGGTTTAACCGGACTAGGTCGGTAGGAAGTGGGTGGTACTGAAATGACTGTTCTTGTGGGAAAGATTTGAGACCAGTGATCACGTGTCTAAATACAATTCTCTCCTAAATTTAAGTCAAATACTGTATACAGTATGCATTTTAACGGTCCGTTTGAACGAGTTTTTGGGGAAGTTGGTTTAAACGGAAAACCCGTTATCCGGACTGGCCTTGGTCTCGAGGAGTCCGGATAAGAGGGAGTCTACTGTACTTTTAAAGTGTACACACAGTGTGGTTAGAGGAACTGACTACATTGAATAAATAATAACATTTTCAGGCAACAATAAAATACAATAAACAAAATGGCAGCTGTGTGAGTAATTAAGGACTTCGGACAATTTATTAAGATATTTGGATATGTTTCTTACCCAGGAATAATACTCTAAAATATCTGACACAAATTCTGAAACACCCTGTATGGATTTGCTAATGGAAACAAGCAGCTGTTTATTATGTGCTTCATTCGTATTGTCTATTATGATTGTGTTAGTGCACATTAAACTATCAAATTGACTACAATCGATTTAACAATCGATACATTCTTTCGATACATGCAATTGTTTACTATCGAAATTTAAAACTGAGTTGACAACAGCTGATGTTTACTCCCTTGGGGCTAAAATGCTTTTTACTCCCTAGAGCGTAAAAATACTAAATAAGACGGGGCAAGGTGTGCATTAAATCGGCCGTTTTTGCTGCAATATGACAAAAAAGTGTTTTTTTGCAATACCAACTCATTATTTTTGACTGAGGATAGGTAGGCCTACATGAGTCACTTTGGCCCCGGTTATGAAATATATTCTGCTGTTGTAGATGGGTTTAGCCTTAGAGGGAGAAAGTATATATAGAGATAGTAACTGAAGTACGGTAGATATCCTGTCCATATGGAGCAGCTGTAGAAAATTTGTAAATTAATATAGTTGAATGAGCTCCCACAGAGTAAGCTACAGTCAAATATTCTATTTTCTCCCTTAATTTTTGTTACTCTGGTAGTTGACATATTATAAAATATGCTAGCCTATAGCTTAAAACAAGTTGTCTATGAGTTTTGCTATGAGTCCGTGGCTCAATTCAACTAAATTATTCTAAAACTAGCCACAACTTACATGAAATAAAATGTCTAGTAATCCATTGTCAAAGGTAGTTGTCAATTTGTGATTTTGTTCATTTTTGCAGAGTGAGGAACTGAAGCATGAGTGAGAGAGAGAGGATGGTGTGAGAGTGAGAGAGACGGAGAGTCCAACATGGACGGGGAGGAGGACTACTCGGCCAATGCTGAGGAGAACACCACCAAGACACAGGACCAAAACGACATGACATTCTGCATCAACAGTTACCTCAAGGATGCCATGAAGGTAGGAGTAGGAGGTGTATTTTGTGAATATTGTGTATCACTGTATTTATAAACAATATTCATTTATTGTATTTATATGTTGTTAGGAAAAAAGCACATTTGTCATGAAATAGTAATGAACTAGCTGCCATACACGCGCTTCACAATAGAAAGGGGACGCGAAAAAAAATCATCTGCTCTTTAGATCGGTCGTCTGTTTTAATTCTAGTTTATGGCCTTTCCTACGCTAAGTGTTTAATTTACTTTAATTAATTCAATAGTGAAAACTTCCGGAGCGTGTAAGGAAAAGCACTTAGCAAATTGGCCTGTGGGACAGAGCTCTAAAAAAATCTATCATTTCCTATTATATTCAGCAAATCTATATAACTATACATCTAAATACTATACAGCCCCATGTGTTACTGACTCAGGAGTGGCCTTGAATTATCACAATAATTTGTAGAAATACAATTTACAAATTTTAACGACCTCAAATATCCGAAATGGCGAACATCTGCATACGAAAAAGCACGTTTTTTTAAACTTTTATAACTCAAAAATGGCAAGAGCTAGCCAAAAATGGTCAAAATGGTAGTTATGAAAATATTTTCATGGTCAGGAATTATATTTCCTACAAAACCTTCCTAAGCGTTTTCTGAAAATCGTACCCCTTTACTCCAAAAAAACTCCCTACTTCTGAACTTTTAATTTTTTTTGACATGATTTTAATAATTGTAATTACTTATCGGACTTATATTTGTACTTAATTTTGACTTGTTTTAGTGTTTACATCTGGCAGTTCATAAGGTCGGCAATGCAGTACCAGATTTGGTTCTTGCTCTTATTATTGTTACTAGATAATTTGACTACACATGATAACATTTTATAGTTACACATTTTTATGTGTCATATGCTTATATTTTTATTTGGTTAATGGCCTTAAACGATGACCACACATTTGATTGTATCACTTCAATAATATTATAGATTTTATTTTTATGTTCTTTAGATAATGAACATGATGAGGAGTCACTGTCTGTTGACTGATATTGTTCTTGAGGTTGGAACAGAATCATTCCAGGCTCACAAAGTCGTCCTTGCTGCAGCTAGTCCTTACTTTAAGGTAAGCAGAAGTTTCAATTCCATTGTGTTTTATAAATCTTGAGTGTACATGAAATATAGTTTTAGTACAATACCATATAACTAGATCAAAACATTTTGGATAATATGTAAGAATTCACTTTTAAGAATAGGGTTGTTCAAGCATGTATTAATTTGAGTAATATGTGAATACTGTATTGTTATAAAGTATGGTAAAAAATTAAATGTGTCCAAGGAAACAAGTCGCTTCCAATACAGTGTCTGGTTCTCTACCTTGTAGATGCATCTCTCTCATCACAAGATAAGTAAATCAGAATGCAAACTGATACTTATCCTTCTAAAAATATTCAACATAGCCTATAGGTTCTTGCAACATTTAAATCAAATAAAGTAAAATGTTAACAGTTGTACTTAACTTGTTGAGCCCCGAGATTTTTAAGTGATTCATTAATCGTTATCTATATATTTAATACGCTTGGCATATTTTTGTCATAATTGTTTTGGAGTGGTGGTGCTACCGATCACCATGTCCAAGGTGTCGTTAGAAAGGTCTTAGCATGTAGTTTTGCCATCAAACAAAAAAACTTTGGAATTCCATCAGGGCTCTGCCCCAGTGGCCATCAAAGTTACCATGTTATTCTTAGGGAGAAAATGTTTGTTTACATTTGAACAGATGAATACTTTGAATTTGACACTAATATTTGAAACAGCTGGTTATACTAAAATTTTTCACAAAATCAAAACATAACCAAAAAAAACATTCGACATAACGGTATAACTGGTAGACGCAAACGAAATACAAATACAGTAATACTATTGTCGTTGATAGTCGAATACAGCAAGCACCCTTCCGTGTTGGGTTTAAGTGTGCTCTCCAACAGCCGCCTGAAGATTCCACATTCGATTTAGGACTGTTGGATAATCGCTGCATAAGCTGTTGATTTTGGAAGACAAGAAGGTGGGTAGGACTACATTGGAAAAAGAAGAGAGAAGAGATGAGTGGCAAATGCGTTGGGAGCAGAGAGTTTTATGTTAACGTTTTAAAGGTAAACGTTCGGATATATACTTAACATCAGAAAGAGACTGGAAAAAGATTGGGAGAACAGGACATGGAAAATTTCAAGGCGAATTTGTGAAGATTTCGCATGGTGGAAGTATGTAGATGAAAAAAAACACGAGTCGCCTATTTATTTTATAAATTGTTAATTTCAGGAGACAAATAGGAGAGAACTGGAATAAGTCTTGGATAAGATAGGTCTAGAAATGAGAAAACAAAACATGATGAGTGACAAGGAAACAATTGAGACGATTAAAAAAGTAGCTAGGGAAATATGAAAAACCAGGGATACATAAAGGCTTTAAAATTTAATAGAAGAAACAAACAAACTAAGTTTGTCCGTACACGTGCTTGTTTTAGAATATAGAATATGAGTGTAGAATGGAGTAAGATGATCTTTGTTGCTTTGTTACTGACTAAGATCAGCTGTTTCATTAGCCAGGATTATTTATTAAAAGCCCAATAGGTATGTCCCCACTTGTGGGCTTTTGTGTGTGCCAAGCGCATGCCTCTTAACGCATGCCTTGACGCTTCTTGACGCGATTAAAGCATGTTCCAAATCGAGTCAGAAGGAGCTCTATTCCATAGCGCACAATGTAGCGCAAGACGATCCACCAGCCTTGGATTTCTGTGCATTTCAATTTGGAACTGCTTTACTTTTTTGACAAGTAGTTAAAGCAACATGATGACGAAGAAACCTCATTATTCATATAAGTTATCATTCTCACGTGTGTTTGTGGGACATGCGAAGTAATATATCAAATAATGAATAAATAAAATTAATATAGAAGAAATAAAATAATTAAATAAAATTTGATAAATTAAATTAGTTGATGGATAAAATAAGAAAATTAGGAGCTTTATAAAACTCCTATTAATTCAAACTGTACGCCTTTATTTATTACGTTTTTGAGGTTTTCTTAACAATAATTGCCACACTAATTCCACCTAACAGACTAGAGAAATAAATCTTCATCTTGGAAAAGGCAACTAAAAAGTGTGGCATGAGTGTGGATAGCTGAGAGGAATACCTCAAAGCGCATGCGTTAATGCATGTTGGTTGAAAGTTTAAAGGCACATTGAAATTGAAAAAAGTGCACAAGTGTGGACATAGCTATTGTTAGGCACAGCTGGGTCCAGCTTCAAACCATCAAAAAGCTACTGACTTTTCTCAGGATTGATTAGGCAGCCTCTTGACTCGTAGGTTGCAACATATTTCAGGTATAATAGGATTCAGTAATTTTTGTTTAGTTTTACCTCAATAGCTGTAAGTTTTAATAAGTTAAGTCATGTTATTTTTGCATACTGTATATCTGCCCGCAAGGTTAAGCTGGAGTGCTGTGGTTGTTGCAGGCCATGTTCACCGGAGGTCTGATGGAGTGTGGCATGACCAAGGTGAAGCTGCAAGGAGTCTCCCCTACTGCCATGGCCAAGATCATACTGTTCATGTACACAGGGACGATACGAGTCACCGAACTGACTGTCTGTCAGGTCCTTCCTGCCGCTACAATGCTACAGGTATACATTGCTACATTGAACTGACTGTCTGTCAGGTCCTTCCTGCCGCTACAATGCTACAGGTATACATTGCTACATTGAACTGACTGTCTGTCAGGTCCTTCCTGCCGCTACAATGCTACAGGTATACATTGCTACATTGATCTTCCTTGAGGATCACAAGAAGCTTTATGGTATGTTTTGATCCTGCAACAAGTGTTCTTGTGTCCTAAAGTGCTTACTGGACAATTTTTCAAAGGGGGTAGAGGACTAAAGTACCAAACTTTAAACCAAAAAGGGAAAACTTGACAATTCTGTCACACCACAAATCATGTTACAGTTCTGCGTCGCTATTTTTTGACAACTCATGTTGCACAGTGTAAAATTATACAGTGTTTGGGACTATTAAGTATCAGATTTGAGTGCCAACAACTGTATTTCTTTTAATACCTAAACTGTAAAATTGTCAATAAGTCCCCTTATATTTTCTTAAATGAGACCCTCTTACCTGATTTTCAAAAAACATTATTTTCAATCACTGGTAATATTGTTTCAGGTAGCCAATATCGTAGAGGCTTGTTGTACGTTCCTAGAACGACAGCTAGACCCGACAAATGCCATCGGCATCGCTGCCTTTGCTGAGCAACATGGATGTCGGGACTTGCTGTTCAAAGCCAACAGATATATTGAGCAGCACTTTACCCAGGTGGGCAAACCATTGTCTCACTGATTTACTTTCAGTGTTGAAACGTGAAATGTTTCATCTTAAGGGCAAATATACTTAGTAAAGTTCAGTGGAGCCTTGTTAACAGCTCATCCTTGATTACAAGTGTCATTTAATTTTCAAATCCCCTTGAATTTATTTTGCCCCTAATCACATGCTATTGCAAATCTCAATAAGAAGGCGACCTTGTTAGCAAGTCTTATTTAATAATCCCCATGAGAGTCTTGTTATCGAGGTTCTTCTGTATAGGTTATGTTGATGATTGTTTTGTGAACTTGGTTTCTTCATAAATCAGAGGTGATGTATTATTACTTTGGTTATAATAGGACATTTTAAATTATTAGAAAAAAAACTTATTACTGTAAAGATTTTGTTTGCATTTTCCATTTTCATGAGTTACATATTCACTATAAAATATTCCTTAGAGAGTAAATAGTATTTCCGATTGAAAAGTTTTTAATTTTTACCTAATTCAGTAATAACTGGAAACTTCCTGAACTAACAAAACCTTCTAAAACAATTTATAGAACCAATTCAGTTGTCCTCCACACTCTTAAACCTCATAAATTATACTTATTTTTTTATTTTGTCTAGCAAAAGTAAATATAAAAATTGAATACATATTATGTAAACCTAGTTACTTGTTTATTTATCAGATCTGCCAGGAAGAGGAATTTCTGCAGTTATCACCCATCCAGCTGATAGAATTGATCAGGAAAGATGAACTTAACGTGCAGGAAGAGAGGGAGGTGTACAATGCTGTCATCAAATGGGTTAGGTGAGATAAGATCATGTTAAGCGATAAGATAGAATCAACTGTAACAAATTTGATCCAAATCTTTAAAGGATAAACAAATACAATTGACTCTTGACAATGGACCATGAGTATCTATATATCAAACTTCAACCTATTGCGAACTATTCAACCCATTAGAAACTTTTTGTTATAAGTTACTTAAACTTTTGTATAGGACAACCAACACTGAGCATCATTAATAATTTAGAACTTTTAAAAATATAGCCCTAAACTCCAAATGTTCTTTTTAAAAGAAATGTTTTCAGAATGCCGTAGAATTTTAAAATTAGGCCTACTCTGGCAAATGCATCATAATAATACTTCTTAAATGTTACTATCTGTTAGGACAAAAAACCTTTATATCATCAAACACGCAGTCTTATTTTAATCATAGCAAACTGCCTAGCCTCTTTCATGTTTGAAAAAGCTATATATATTTTTGTTTGTACCCAGGTACAATGAGGACACCCGTAAGCCCAAGATGGTGGCTGTGTTACGAGCAGTTCGATGTCAGTTCCTCAGTCCTGCGTTTCTCCAAGAGCAGATGAAAAGTTGCGACATTGTTACCAAACTACCAGCGTGTCGCGAGTACCTCTCACAGATATTCACAGTATGTTAGTTACTAGTTATTAGTAGTAGCTGTCTGATTGGCTCAACATGTTACAGTAAAACCATTTTAAAACATTTCCTTTTTAACTATCGATCTATGTTATCTCTCACCAAACTGTCATATCAAAACTAATTTGGCATTGCTACTTTGTGTCACAGGTACAGTCCTGGCAGTGATGTTAAATTGAGGTTTTACGTTTTACCATACTATATATATTAACAAGTCCCACTTACATTCCTGAAAAAAATATGGTAACATAATAAATAAGCATGATTAAATCTGTAGATATGTTTAGTATTGTATTGTATGAGAAACGGTTATACAATGTATTATTTATTTAAAAGGGGTTTAAGCTGGATGACAAGGGGAATCAGTAATAAACGTTGGTTGTATAGGATCTTACATTACACAAGAGGATAGGAGTGAAAGAGCGAACGCCAAACTCCCCCCGGATTATCTACGTTGCTGGTGGCTATTTGAGGCATTCCCTCGACACGTTTGAGGGCTTCAACATTGACGACAACACGTGGACATCCCTAGCCAAACTGCCAATCCCTCGGTCCGGCCTAGGTGTGGCTTTCCTCAAGGTAATTTGGCAAGTTTGAACAATTTATATAATTGAATAGAACAAATAATCTTAGGATATTAGTCAGAATAATCTAGGAAGATAAAACATTTTACATTTTACAAGCCTTAAATAGACAATAAATTATTTCAAATAATTCAAACAAATTATCAGTTATTTTTCTCAAGTTATTGCTGCTATTTTTGAATTATTGAATACTTGGGTAACATCCCATCTGTATAAACTAGGAGAACCTACACTGTATTCAACTAAAAATAATTTTAAAACATTCTATAACAATTTTCCATTTATAGAGTGTGCTTCTGCCAAATATCTACTTTCTGTTTTAATTTTCATCACTTAAATAATTGATTTAGCATAAAAGATGATCACAGTTAGTTGTCGTTGAAAAGTCAGTTTATTCGACAGAAACCAATAATTGACAATAGCACACTCTCGATTTAACCAAATTAATTTCATTATAAAACTGGCTACTACTTAACCATGGGAATGGAATCCCAGTAACAGTCAATTGGTTCAATACAAGTAAGATTGTGCCTAGATGTATCTCTCTTAGATCGTCTGTAATGTTTTCACTCTCCTCGTTTTACAAAGACTCTTGGGAAATTCTTTTCCGCTAGGATGAATGTATAATGAAGAAGCATATCATGATCTGTTACAGGGTGCGATTTATGCGGTAGGTGGACGAAACAATTCCCCAGGCAGTAGTTACGACTCAGACTGGATTGACCGGTATGACCCGGTGATGGACACGTGGAGACCTTGTACGGCCATGTCTACACCTCGTAATCGTGTGGGAGTGTGTGTCATGGACGGACTGCTCTATGCCTGCGGAGGCTCAACTGGGACAGACTGTCACAACAGTGCAGAGAGGTACGATTAAGAATTATTACAACTTTTTAATGGCTTGTTTGTAGAACATATCAAACAACGAGTTAGCCGGTATAAGAATGAACTGGACTGATAAATTTTAATCCTTACCGGACTATAGGTGGATATATCCGCTAGCATTTTGACATAGCGGGCAGTAGGCCTATTAGTGATGGACAAGACCCGAAACTTCAACATTTTATCGAGATTTTTTTTATCTCGGAGCTTTGGGTACTGTTTGAAAATAAAACTAAAAAATAAAATATTCAGAAAAAACATTTCTACCTTTGTTATGAAATACATCTGTATTGCAATAAATCGTCTATTAAACATTATTAACATCCTCTTTTAACTCCTTTCTGCCTTATTTTAGATACGACCCGGACAGTGATACCTGGGTGAAGATCAAGTCTATGAAGCAGCAACGTATCGGTGTAGGTGTGGCCGTCATCAACAGGTTGTTGTATGCTGTAGGAGGGTTCGATGGAGCCAACAGGTTGCGCAGCGTCGAGTGCTACAACCCAGACAAAGACTCGTGGTCGTTTGTAGCCGACATGCACGAGTGCAAAAGTGGCGCAGGTAATTAAATTGCATTTGTCAGCTTTTGTTAAAGTTTTTCTTCCGAGTCAGTCAATAACTTTCTTCCTCATTCACCTTTTCCCTTGTAATTGTAAAAAGCTAACAACAACAATTTTATAATTTTGGCATTAATGTAAACATAATATAATGATAATTTAAACTACCGGTACACATCAGGAAAATGGTTTTAGTATTAGTTATAGTTTAAGATTAAGACGCATTCATGTACACGTTGTTGTATGTCTGAATAAAGATTTATTTGACTTGACTTGACTTTGACTTGACTTGACTTGACATAAATAGTATGACAATTACTTAAACAACAGCTATTCTTCAAAAGTACATTAGACTAAATCTTAAATACCAGGATATACAAAACACAAGGGGTTCAGTAAACAATATTTACTGTGACTGGTACTTTGGTTTTAAGTATTAAAACAATCTAATTTTTGTTTAACCCTTTAAAAATTTAATCAAATTATTGGAATATTATGGAATTAATATTTTCTTGAATAACAAATCTATGTAGTCAATTGTATTCAATATTTTGGATTCCACCTTTGACTATAAATAATCAATGATTCCACTGAACTTACAGCTGATTCCACGGAAAAATATTTACTGAAAGAATGGTTTAAGTTTCTTTATTTATACAACTCAAAATTTTGCTAAATGGCAACTAGTTTTGACTAACCCATGTAGTAGTCATCTTCAGGATCAGCAAAAGATGTCCTTTTAGATGTTAATACCCAAAATGCTGCTACAAACACACAAAAATAGTAGCAGTTAGTATTTGAACAAGGCTATGATTTAGGAAAATTAACAAGAGTTGCCTCAAGTTATTTGTGTCTGCAGGAGTGGCAGCCCTGGACCACCACATCTACGTGGTGGGAGGCTACAACGGGTCTCAACAGCTGGACACAGTGGAGAGGTTTGACCCGGAGACCAACCAATGGACGTTCTGTGCAGCAATGAGCATCGCAAGGAGCGCTCTCAGTCTGGCCGTCATAGACAACAAGATATACGCCATCGGTTAGTTCCTCATTTCATATTTGTATTATTTGTCTTACTGCCGGAAAAGGATGATTATGATTATATGACAATTATTGCCCAAGAAAATCAGACAAAAAATTCTGTGCATCCCAAAAATTCCTAAGCTGCAAAGTGTTTTAATACCTTTTGGTGGCCCCAAATAAGAGTCAAACTTTGAGTTTGTGACTGATTCTAGCTTGTGTTTAAATGATGGGAGTAAAAAAAGTAAAAAAAAAATATTTGCAATTACGTTTTTTTTGCTTAAAACACCTAAATGAAGCGTCATAAAAAAGTTATTCTTTTAGCTTTTTAAGAACATTAATTAAATTAATTATGCATCGATTAATTAGAATAATATACTTAGTTGACTAGTTGACTAGTACCAATAAATTGTCAAAGGTGGGCCATTTTTACCATCATGGCCAGAAAGTTTAGTCTTTGTTCAGTTTTTGCATTACAGCTTCCATACGAAGCTGTAAGGCAAAAAGAAAATAATGTACATTTAGTTTGTTAAAGAAAATTAAATACTGTGTAAAATCGGTTAAGCCGTTTAACAAAAATCTATTTTAAAACGTTTTTATTAGCTCGCTTTCTTGTCCGGTACAAATTTTGCAATCGATTTTATACTAAGTTCCCAATGAGTCAGAGACTTGAAACTTGAAACATAGCTCACAAATGGATGACAATGCAATATTATATCATTTAATTTTCATTTTTCCCACGGTATACGCCCCATGGGCTTCCACATTTTTCATGTTTACATTTTGAAAGAATGTAAACATATAAATTAGTTTAAGTCAGCTGTAAATACTTCAATTTGACAGTTCGAAGAGCAGAGGTTAAGAGGTACAGGTTCTGCTCCAGATATATTCTAAAAATATAAAAAAAGCATTTTAAAGTAAAGATAAAACATATGATTAGAGATAATAAGGTTTTGGTTTGTTGTATTAATAGTCAAAGGTTATATATTAACAGGTCATATAAAATATATTTAACATATTTACACATTAAAGACTAAAAAGTAGAAAATAATTTATAAATAAAAAACTTTTTTAAAACAAAACGTTTTTAAACGCACTAAAAAGTAGAAAATAATTTATAAATATGTTGAGAGTATAAATACTTGTAAGATTTAAAACGAAAAACGTTGGGTGCATGCAATTAATTAATATTAATACATTAGCTCAATAGGTGAAGGTAATTGTAAATTATCTATTGCATGCACCCCACGTTTTTCGTTTTAAATCTTACAAGTATTTATACCCTCAACATATTTATAAATTATTTCAACTCTTTAGTGCATTTAAAAAAGTTTTGTTTTAAAACAGTTTTTTATTTATAAACTATTTAATGTTTGGTCAAAAAGTTGATTCTACCCATTAATGGACTAATGAATAATTTTGTTATAATGTTTTGTCCAAATTGTTTTTATTATATTAGTGTATTGTTACCAATATTTGTGAAGGATGAGTGTTGGATGAATCAGATATTACTAGATAAGCCCTAATCCACTCATCCATCAAGCTACATGGTTGAGTTCATTTGAGTTGTTTGATTCGTTCATCTTTTAGAGAAAAAACCATTAGTAGCCTTATCAGAATATGGATTAAGTAAATGTAAATAGTGAAAATGTACAATGTGAATTTTATATTAGTTGGACACCAACTAATATTTATTTTCATTGCTTATATCCAAGGGGTTTACGGACATTAATTGTGACGTTATCCTAACATTACAAGAAAAGATTTTGTCCTATAATATCAAAAATAGTTCCACTGTGTTTCACAGGTGGTTACGACGGAAGAAATTTCATCTCTGTCGTAGAGATCTACGACCCGACAACTGACTCGTGGACTCAAGGCACACCCATGCCTAGTGGTCGGTCGGGTCACGCTGCGGCTGTGTGCTACCAACACCAGTGTCTGATACCTTGCGAAGGACCTTCGCTGCAGTGCGACCCCCACCCTCTCCCCACACCCAGCACTAGCCGCGGGTCTCCCTCCTAGCAGCACGCTACGCCTCGGCGCACGGCCCGCAACAGGCAGTGAATGGAGGACATCAAACTGCGGCTGTGTGCTACCAACACCAGTGTTGGATACCTTGCGAAGGACCTTCACTGCAGTGTGACCCCCACCCCCTCCCCACACCCAGCACTAGCCGCGGGTCTCCCTCCTAGCAGCACGCTACGCCTCGGCGCATGGCCCGCAACAGGCAGTGAATGGAGGACATCAAACTGCGGCTGTGTGCTACCAACACCAGTGTTGGATACCTTGCGAGGTACCTTCGATCCAGTGCGATCCCCACCCTCTCCCCACACCTAGCTAACCACTAGCTGCTTAGCAGCTAGCAGCACACCAATCCTCAGCGCACAGCCTGCAACAGGTTTAGCATAGGACATCGCGTTGTGTTGAAGTGAGGGTTTCACAAGACTATGGTTGTAATTACATTGCAAAGGAGCAATCGAGTAAATATCACTTCCTAAACAAGCATTCCAGAAAGTTGGATCAATCTGTTTAAGCTGTTTGAGCATTTATTGCACAAGTTATCATTATAATTGATATTTTTTGTAAACATAGTAGGGATTTTTTGAAATTCTCTTTAGAAACAATTTAGTTGGGAACACTTTTTATTCAACAAAACCGACAATTTAATATCAGTCCACAGAGGCCTCACAAGATTTTTAATATTTTCAAGTTTTGTTTAGGGCTAGGTTTTTTGCTCTCATTTGTTGATACCTTAAAGGAAATAGTGATGTGTTGAATCTGAATCTCATGAAAATATTCAGATTGAAGATTTAACTAGGATATTATTTTGTGTTCAACAACGTGAGTGTTAGTTCAAGGCAGTAATCATACATATAGAATCTTAATCCGATGATCAAGTCAACGATTGTTTAAGGAAAATTTTATTTCTTATGGGGGATAAACAATTTAGGGGGTTTTCAATCTAATTAGGTCATGTTACCTTTTAGTTAACAATTCGGCTTAGTGACCATAAAAGGTATCACTATCTATTGTTTTAACTTAAATTTCAATTCAGGAGGCAAAACATATGACTTTTAGGGTTGTTTTAAAATAACTAATTAATTTTACAGTAGATCGTAAAAAAATAATATATTGTATTTTAAGTTGTACTTGGATTTGTGATTTTGGACGTATTTTATTTATTATTCAGATTTGGATTCCAGTTTTGAAATCCCAGAATTTTACTATTTCTAAAAGAAATGTAATTAGGAAAATGCAACATCATTTTTGTGATTAGTGTGTAGGCCTACTTTTCAACATTATATTATTGAGTTACAAATTGAGTATGCTTACCTAGCTCCATTTTGACTAAAATAAAAATAATGTATGCATAGTGTAAGAAATACACATTACTTGTGTAGCCAAAAACGCATTTAAAGCTTTGTGATACTCCTTGTTGTAAGATAGCACAAACCACGTAGGACAACTTCTATATCTAAATCTATCAGGGTTAAGTGTGTAATACTGCAAAAGTTTTATGTGACTGCCTGTACTGATGTGATGCTTGAAAATAGTTCTCAAAGTTGACTACAGAAGACTTTCTTAATCACTGGCTACGTAATGGTTACTCATGCTGTACTTTATTGTAATTAATCATTTTGGTAAAGATTGCAAAATCGGAATTTTTTTCATGCCTCCCTGTGTACTCTACCTAGTTTTCCTGATCTCTTGAATTCTTTCAAGAAAAATTATGATTGTTTTTATGATCACTTCATTCTTTCCAGTCATCATCTCTTTTTAGAATGATTGTCTTGAACTGTTTTCATTTTAACCTTTTCAAACAATAAACTGTTTTTTCCTTATATTTTTTCTAGTTAGATGTACTTTGTTAAAACCAGTAGAAAATAAACATAAAATACTATTACGAAGCAAGATTTTGTTACTGTGCCAAGCTTAAAAATTACATATGATAAAAGTTTCTGAATGTTAACAGCAACAAGTTTTATGCCATGTGTTAGGTGAACGACTTATTTTTTAATGTACGTTTTGATGTTATCTACTGTGCATAAATGTTGACCTTTAAAATATAAGAAAATCTTTCATATTAATGCCATGCCTTAAAATTATCAAAGCCTTTCTTCTAAGAGGACAATTGTATTGTTCTTGTAGATTCATCATAGTAGGTTGTATGTTTATATTCAATGCATTCCCTAACAACTTATAAATGCACTTTGATGTTGTCAATCCGTTTACTGGTGTTTCAGTGGTTAACGACCTTTTCACAATTTTACTGCAAGACTGTATTCTATTACATTATCAAAAGAAAAATGCTCAGCAGCACGGGCCAAAGTTCTTCACTCAAATTTAGTTTTTCATCATACTGTTGGGAAAGCAGCTGTTTTTAGTTCTCAAAACCGTCCGCAAAATCATAGTTTTTGGTAACTTCAAATAGGGAACAGAAAAAACAAATAGTAAATTTTTCGGTTCCCTAACCTAAAAATTTTATCAGTTAATTATGAAAATGCTTGCTTATCACCATAGACATGAATTAATTGATTATAACAATATTTAAAGTTATGTTTGTAAACAACAGCAATTGTAAACATTGATGACAACTTGGAATAGCCTCAAATTATGTGGTCTAATTTAGTAGCTATTAGAAGGATATTTCCACAGTATGATGAAAATAGTTGTTCATCACATGGAGCACAAGGGTCCTTTTTATACTTATTCATATTTCCACAATTGCGTACCAAAAAGAAACACTTTCGCTCCTAGTGATGAAAACTACTATTCTTTTAACTTTCTTGTTGCATTTAGGTTTTTTATTTATCCAAAACGTTGATAATTAGAGGTATTTTTGTACACACTTAAAATAAAATACAATACAGTTTTTGAAGCTGAAATAGTAAAATTTATTCCTACGACACTTAGGGAAAGGAATGTATCTAAGCCTTCCTAAAAATTGATTTGAATTCAAAAAAGTAATAAAGTAATTAAAAAGAAGTCAATTGTTTGTTCAAAACGCCAAATTGATGGATTAATTTGGGGATAAGACACGAGCTTTGGCGAGTACCCTAAAAACTTTTACGAGTGTTGTAAAGGCTAGTTACAAGGAGCTGCTTACTTTACCATACCTATGACCGTTTCACTAATACTATCTGAACATTTCAAAATCTCTCAATAAACTTTCCTGCACCGGTTGGTTAGCAAATCGTTTGGTTCAAAGGTTAAGGAAAGAATGTGTGAGTTTCCGGCAAAAGTCGGCAGATCAACAGTTGAATTGGTCATTACCAGCTGATAAGTTGGCGTTTGAAGCATTACAATTTTACTCCTTTCCTCTCTATTCCTTAACCCCATTAGTCCGTTACTTTACCACACCAGGTCTGTAAAGTAAGGAAACAAAGTGGTGATGTGAGTCTTTTTGATTCTAAAAATTTGAAGGCTAGTTTTAAAAACGGCCGTCGGTAAAAATCTTTACCTCATAGTTAATTGATTGTTGTCTTTCCAACATTTTATGTGGAATAAAAGTCATTCCCATGTTATTGATATTATAGTTATGTATATGTGTATATTTGTTTACATATGTACAGTATTTGTTAAAATAATATTTTCCTCTAAAGTTATATTTGTAATACTGTTTATATGTAAAATTGTGGTTATTATGTACATTGAGATCTATTTATATTTCTTAAATGACCATCTCTTTTATTTGTTTTTGTGATATAAAAATAAGTTATTTTGAACCGTTTGCAGTGTTGTAATTTTCAAAATACCTGATTAATTGTTTTAAAAAAGGTGTGAAATCGATCCAAGGTACAAGTATCACCTTATGATGGAAAATAGGTTTTATGAAATTCAATAAAGAAGAATGAGGCCATCTTTCAATACCATACTTGTAACGAAATTCTGAAACATCAACACCCAGCAATACAGCAATTATTATAAGTATTTTCTCTTATATCATAATATTGAGATTAACTATATTTTATACACCAAGACATTCTTAGAATCATAACACCTAAGTCAGGAAAACTTGTGATGAATGATTATTTTGGTAGATTTTAATGTATAGAATTTTTATTGATACAAATTTTAAAATATATTAGGAAAGAAAATGGATACTAGATGTTCAAATGGATTATCAATTGATCACAAACAGTACCAATGGAACTAGTCCTCACCCTATTACTAACTTAAGTACTTAAACTTAATTTAACTTAACTTACTTACTTAATTTAACTTAATTTTAGTAACTGTAACCTATTTTGATCTTATAAGTAAAATGTAATGATTGGGAACACCCCAAAAATGATGATTTGGAAGTTTTACAGTTTTTAGGCTAAAAGTTTCATAGAACTGTTGTAGAATTTTATTGATTAATAGAGCTAGGTATCTATAAAATTTAATTAAAAACCTATTATTTGTTTTTGATAAACAAATCATACCAGTCGTACACTGATAATTTTATTTAGACAACAAAAATACAAGTAAGTATAGAGAGCATTAAAACAAAATTTTCTACAAAAATTTAGCTTGCAAATATTTATGGCCATAAAACTTGTCTATATTTTTAATGAATAAAAGGCTAAAGATATAGCAAAAAAGGTAATTTTAAATATGATGATAGAAAAACTTTGATTACTTTTTAAAACCGATTTAAATTTTTAACACACTTTTTCTAATTAAAACCCAATGGAAATTTCCTTATGCAGTTCATTTGTGTAAACAACACCATTTATCACCAAACAAGATAAAAACTGGTAAAAACTCAATCTAATTGAGGTCTGCATGTAAAAAGCAACTTAGTTTTTATTGAGACCCGTCCATGATATCTGATTATTGTATTCAGAGCAGAATCAGACTTGTTTGAAGGCAACAAAAGTAGGGTAATGGTGCAACAAGTGCATTTTGTTTTTGCTATATTTAGTGAGAGGTCGTTGCACCCATTGGCAATGTTGATCCGCCATCATTGATTATTTTGTCAGTCAAAATTCTCATCTCAATCAGTCTCCACTTGACACAGTATATTGAACCCATCCCAGGTAAATGTGAATAACACTTTACTTCTTTCGTAAATGATAAGTTTTAATATATTAATTGTTTTAAAATGGTTATTTTAAATTTGTATCAAAATATTTTAAAGTTTATTTTGGTTTTTACAAAATAGAAGATTCAAAAATAATTTTTAGGTTTACCTGTGTAGAATGTTTTTATATTAGTTAGCTAGTACAGTAGCAGCATTTCCAGGAATATTTTTTTAGCAAATTTCCCTTTAAGTAGCTATTACTGTAGGTGACACGGTAAGACCTGGGCCCGGGACCGATTGACTTTTTCATTTTGATGTCCCCAGAGGCTAAAAACACTATTCCTTCAGATTTTTATGTACAGAGGGGTGCAAAAGCAAGTATACAGTACAAAGAGGCAAACAGTTTGTATATACAAGGAAGTGAGAGTTTTTGTGAAGTACAAAATTTTTAAGAGTTAATTAATTTAGGTGTCTTCTTTTCAAATAAATAGGAAAAGTTTGGTTTTCATATGAATTAATATATTTTTTCTATAAAATGTTAAATATTGTTCTATTACATTATTCTTCTAATAAATTACGTTCTATGTTTTGATATTGAAATTTGTTTAGTCTTTAGTAAGTGTTCTGAGTAGTTCGATTTCATACTTGTGGAATTTTTAGATTTTAATACATGTATATGCTCTTGGAATCTACACTGCCACTAAACAAAACAAATTTTGATAAAGAAAATAATAAAATATATTGCAACCAAAAATGGATATCAAGACAATCTTATTGATAATATGATAAAGAACAAAATTAAGAAACAAAATGAAAAAGAAGAGAAATTGAAAAAATAATACATCTGTCTTCCTCATAACTCTAATCACAGAAAACATACTATCTGTGCTTGAAATGAAATAAAGCAATAAGGAAAACCTTATCAAAAACAAATTACAAAGCAAAATACAGAACAAAATACCCCCGCCGCAGCAAACCTGCAGACTAAGCGAATTTCCATTACTGATTATATTTACACTAATATGCCTCCATAAAAATATTCACATTTATTTCAATTATCAATTATCAATTGGTGGGGACTCCACATGTGCGTCCTATTTAAATAGAATTAGTTAAACGAGTATTTAGGTTTGCTGCAACAGGGAGGGTAAAAGTGTTTTTTTTTTTTTTTTTATGTTAATAGTTTAGTAAGAAATTAAAGTATTTTCCAAATTCGATCAAATGTTCATAAACAAGCAAACTACAACAGTTGATTTATTCTTCATAAGAATAACATGGGAATTTTAAATTTACAATTTTTTGGAATTTTCTCCGTAACTATTAGGCGCACAACAACGCTTCAATATACTAAATTATTTGTTTTTTCAAGCTCTACAAAATGGTTTGAAAAGAAATTGTAAAATTTTGTGTTTTTAGGGTCAAAAATGGGAAAAACCTATTTTTACCCCATAAAACCCCATATAAAACCCCGTTCTAATAGTCCGATCATGCTGGTTCGCGAACTCGTTTGAATAAATGTAGGCTTACACGTTTATACCAAATTTCATCAAAATCGGATCATTTTTGCTCGAGTTATCGCGCTAACGGACACATATATAAATATATATATATATATATACTAGCTGACCCGGCGAACTTCGTATCGCCTAAGTTATAGGTTTCCCCTAAGACAGACCGATGGAAAGAAAGTACCGTTACGTTTAATTTTCAAGATGATCTCGTTCGCATCGCTCAATCACGTCCTGGTTGAAGTTCGTTCGCTACGCTCACTCACCTTTGGGTTGGAGCTCGTTCGCTACGCTCACTCACCTTTAGGTTGGAGCTCGTTCGCTGCGCTCACTTGCCTTCAGGTTAGTTCGTTCGCTACGCTAACTCGCCTCCAGGTTGAAGTTCGTTCGCTACGCTCACTCACCTTTGGTTTGGTGCTCGTTCGCTACGCTTTTTTTTTTTTTTTTTTTTTTTTTTAATAGAGGGCCAGGCTTACAAGTTACCATGGGATTGCATCGCAGCTAGAACAGCTTATTGTGCACCCTCGTTCACAGGTCCTCATTCTCCGTCAAATCCCAGGTCCTTGGTGAACCGTGAGAGCCTCTTGACTATGGTGACCTGTTCTTCCCTTTGGTCTCCCATCAATAGGCCAAGGGATCTCATACGCAGACCTTGTAGGGCTGGGCACCTAAATATACCTTCACAGCTTTCACAAGGTCTCTGGCTGGGGCAAGCCGTAGCGAGATTTCCCTGAAAGGACTCAGCTCCTGAACTTGCTTGACCAGCCAATCCTTTGTGGCTGCGTCAGCACAGCCTCCACCTTTCTTCCTGGAGGCCTCATTAGAGTCAGCTTTGGGGGTACCACCCTTGACCTGCTTTTTCCCAGCATCCTAGTTCCCGGAGGAACTGGCTTTACAGGCAGCAGAGTTAGGGTGCTTGGCAGCCCACACCAGCCTCCTCTCACTTCTGGATAGCACCTTTTCGCCTTTGGCTAAAGCATCCGCTATCCTCCGTCTTTGCAACTCACCCCTGGAAAGTCGATTTTCGTACGAGGGATCTCATACGCAGACCTTGTAGGGCTGGGCACATAAATATACCTTCACAGCTTTCACAAGGTCTCTGGCTGGGGCAAGCCGTAGCGAGATTTCCCTGAAAGGTCTCAGCTCCTGAACTTGCTTGACCAGCCAATCCTTTGTGGCTGCGTCAGCACAGCCTCCACCTTTCTTCCTGGAGGCTTCATTAGAGTCAGCTTTGGGGGTACCACCCTTGCTCTGCTTTTTCCCAGCATCCTAGTTCCCGGAGGAACTGGCTTTGCAGGCAGCAGAGTTAGGGTGCTTGGCAGCCCACACCAGCCTCCTCTCACTTCTGGATAGCACCTTTTCGCCTTTGGCTAAAGCATCCGCTATCCTCCATCTTTGCAACTCGCCCCTGGAAAGTCGTTTTTCGTTCCTTTCCGGTTTCTGCGAGCTTGTCGTCATCGTCAGATTTCAGTAGACCTTCCTCCTCCATTTGGGTCAGACTGTCTACATTGTTCTCACGAATACCAGGTATTTAAGTCCACCTCCCCAGTGACCCGATTAGAGAGGTAAGGGGTGTGTACGACTGGGTTACCCCTGGTTCCCAGAAGGCTCCGTTAAGACACTGAATATTAGGCCCCCAGTGCCACAAGACTCTTGGCACGGATCGCATTACACCTTAGTCTAGGGCCCCCCTCACTTGGTTCTGTAGGTGGACCAACACCCAGTGGCAGAAGGTAGCTCTCCGCAGCTAACAAGTGAGAGTTGGGGTTTAGGTTGTGGCCAATCTGCCGAACCAACCCCGCATGCGAGGTTTGGCCGGAACGGCGCGAAATTTTCTCCCACTCACTAAACCCCCATACCTTCCGCTGCGCTCACTTGCCTTCAGGTTAGCTCGTTCGCTACGCTAACTCGCCTCCAGGTTGAAGTTCGTTCGCTACGCTCACTCACCTTTTGGTTGCAAATTAGCTGTTGTCATAAATGTAAAAGAAATAATAGTGCTGCACCCTGTTGGTAATCCTTGTAACTTTAATGCTATTGAACATCATAGAACAGAACCAACTTGTTTAATTGAAACAGCTGTTAAGATTCATTAATTCCATTTCTCATAAGGTTAACATGGGAAACTCCAGAGCCACTGGGGCGGAGTCCTTTTAAGAATTTCGAAACGGGAAATAGTTTACGTCCGATTCGCATACCTACAGAATTTACACACCAAATTTCGTAACGATCGGTGAAGTCGTTCCGGAGGAGTTTGCAGACAAACACTGTGACACGAGAATTTTATATATTAGATATATATATGAATTTGAACGGATGGTGTTTTTGGCCTCTAGGGACCTCAAAACAAAAAAGTAAATTGGTCCCGGGTCCAGGTCTTACCATGAGTACTTATTCCCTATATGGGAAATTCGCTAAAACAAAGTCTTTAAATTATAAATTCAAAAGTTTTCAAAAATCAACAAATAACTGAAGAATCATCATAATGTAACAAGAGCGGCATTTTCAAAATTTCCTGTACAGATTGTAACTAGTATTATATTGGCCAAACTAGTAGAAGCTTCAAATGTAGATTCCAAGAACATATACAGGTATTTAAATCCAAAAATTCAAACTACGCAAGTATGAAATCAACACCATAGGATTAACACCATAGGCCCCATTTAATTTCGCGTTAAACGTGGTTAAACAAAAAACCCAAGTAACATGCATTTGATATGGGAAAATTAGGTTTTTTGTTAATTACACAAAAACTAAAAGAGATACGAAGTAAGTGTAAATTACAAAGTTTTTAAGAATTAAAAAAACCTATAAAATTATGTGCCACTTATGTTGCTATTTAAAAATTTTAAACAATGGGCATTTGCAAATTTTCAAAAATATTTTTTTTTAATTTTTATGATTTTTAAAACCCTTTACTTGTAGCATATCACAGTAAAACTAATTTCATAACGAGTAAGAAAATTCAACCGGAGAAGGCCTAAGTGCATAGGTATAGGAAACAAGAGTAAAAAAACCACATTGATTTTTCCAAATAAACTGGCGCCATTTTTAATCGGATAAAGATAATTAATTTCTGTTTTTGCCAAAATGTTTGTCTATTAAATACCTTTAAAATGATGTATAACATGACATATGTTTACATTTGAAAATTCCGAGATTCAAACTAGTGACCCTCAGTTTTTGGCACACCCTGTATCGGAAAAAAGTTGAAAATATCTTTACCTTATTCCTTTGGGTTGATTTAGTGGGAAATAATTTTATTTCATCCTTGTACGTTAAGCCGTTCTTCAGTAATCAATTTGAGACACCTTTCGTGGGACACCTTGTATATTTGTGTCCGTTAACACAGAAAACATACTACTATAATCCAGAATGCCAACCGCATGGTAAAAAGTGTTAAGTACTTAGAGAGAGCTTTGCCTGTCAATTCGTAGGCAGCGCCATCAGCGTTGCTATTCTCTCAAAGTACTTAACGCTTTTTACCATGCTGTTGGCATTCTGGGTTATATAGTAGTATGTTTTCTGTGCCGTTAGCGCGATAACTCGAGCAAAAATGATCTGATTTTGATGAAATTTGGTACTAACGTGTAACCTATGTTTATTCGAACGAGTTCGCAAACCAGCATAATCGGACCATAGGAACAGGGGTTTATGGGGGAAAAATGAGGTTTTCTTAATTTTGACCCTAAAAACAAAAACAATTGCGATTTCTTTCAAAACTATTTTCTAGAGCTTAAAAAAATAAATAATTTAGTATATTGAAGCACTGTTGTATACCTAAGGATCACAGAGAAAATTCCAAAAAAGTGGAATTTAATATTCCCATGTTATTCTTATGGAGAAAATGGAAACTTTTGTAGTTTACTTGTTTATGGATATATGTTGATAAAATTTGGTAAATTTATTTATTTCATCCTGTACTATTGACGTATGGTTAAAGAACACTTTTTACCTTCACCGTAAAATATGTCTTGTTTATGGAAATATATTAGTAAAAATGTAATCAGACACGTAGAAATTCGCTTAGTCTGCAGGTTTGCTGCGGCGGGGGAATTTGTAGCGTTATTGGTTACAAAGAAAATTCCAAAAATTGCAAATTTAAAATTCTCATGTTATTTTTATAGAGACTATTTTGGTCAAACTTAGCAAATGTATTAATTTTACACTAAGCTACTAATATTTTACTAAAAAACACCTAGGTAATCGTCAAACCTAATGTTATTTAAATAGATTTAATTTACAATCAATTCAGGCAAATGGAAATTCACTTAGGTTTTGCTTAGGTGGGGGTATTTCATTTAAGACCCTGAAGACCCCTTAATCTTGACTTTTAGGAAAATATTGTAATTTTCTCAGTGATTTATAGTACCAACTCATATCCACTGTAAAATGTTTTTTTTTTAGTTATCTGCATTGTTATCTTCAAACTTATTATTATGGATTTTTATCATTTTAAAAATCTTGTTAGCCAACTTGTGCATTCCAATATGGCGATTAATTTTACACGCTTATAGAGTTGAAAGAATCCATAAATCACTCTTATCTGACAGGTCAATAGGTTTGATAACAGACAATATTTTTAATAATGTTCCTCCATAAATTTAGATAACAGAAAAATAACATCATAATCAAAAGCTTCATTGCCTGCTCAACCCTTTTTGTGCTGATACCTTTCAGGATCACCATCCGAATGCTTTCACATATCCAGGTACTGTACGGATAATGTCAGTAAAACGCATGTCATTGATCAAATTAGCTTCAAGTAAAACAGAATTATGTTATTTCTGTTGATTGAAATGGTACCTATTTGGATTAATTCCAATGGAAGTTAACTTACCATTCAATGTGATAGAGTTGAATTTAATATAGTACATGCTTTTGTTAAATATTGTCTGAGAACGTTGACAGATAGTAAAAACATTGAGGTACTGCAAGTTTTAGACTTCTCATTGTACAACCTAGGCCTATCTGAATATAGGTATTAGTGTGTGCCTTATTTCCAACAAAGCTTGATTATTCAGTCTTGTATTTAAAAAAAATTGATAGTTAACTAAAACAAGGTCACAATTAATTTCCAGCCCTTAGGTCTATCATGGTATACTATTTAACTGTGGTTCAGCTCTTTCTATAAGATGGGTGTATAACTAATAGAGGTTGACATGGGGAATGACAGAAGATCCGTCATATGTCAATGGTGTGATGTCTCAGACTATGAACCACATTGTAAATGATTACCCTTTGATGGCTCTTCCTAACAGATTGTCTAGTTGACATAGTTTGAGCAAAGCATTACTTTAAGGGGGTGTAGGGATTTGGTTTTAGTTTTGTGGAGGGAGATATTGAATTGAATTGATTGATCCAAGTACATCGTACTAAAAGGACTTTCACAACTTCAATTGTCTATGGCAGTTGGCTGAAGAAGCCATACAATTTATTGGTGGCTGGAAGAAATGTGTTTTTTTAGAAATATCAGGTGTTGGATGGTGTAGCTTTAACCATAGACAAAAAGAATTAAATGTAGACCGTCAGCTGTGCTGCGGTTACCATAGGTTCTGGCGCACACCGCTGGGATCGCCACGGTAGTTACAGCGTACGCGCTACGTAAACTACAGCGGTGTGCGCCGGAACCTATGGTAACCATGGTAACCGCAGCACGGCTGACAGTCTATATTTCATTCTTTTTGTCTATGCTTTAACATAATAGACTGGATTTGCCTGTTGGCTATGGCATTGGATGTTAGGGAGTTGACAGTAATCAAGGCATCATGACAAATTTTGTCTCTACAACTGCGTACACAGTCTTCTAGAATATTTTAGAGGACTGTAAACCGTAAACTGTAGAAGACTAACAATATATATAAAGAATTTGCTGGCCCCAGTTTGATGGGTCATCGCAACTTGCAGCATTTGTTTCTATTGATTTTTTATTCATCAGTAGCACAGCGCTGTATGTCTGTGAAGAACGACTATCCTTCTTGAGATGTTATGCTCGTCTTTCCTATTGCATGATGAAAATAACACAATTCACTTCATTGTTGAATCTGTACAAGCGCTAAATAAGAAATTTGCCCCACTTTAATGCCATTTAGGTTTTCCTTTATAGTATCCTGCTGTCTCATACATGTCCTAAAGAGTGTCAGTTTCACCATGTGCTGAGTACAATGTTTAAGTTTTAGGGAAAAGGATCCATCAAGAAAACAGTCTTTCACTATATCTGCTACATACAAATACAAGTGTTGTGAAGCAAGAAACACACAGCACTACTGTCAATTTCAATGCTTATTATTGTAATATTAGCCATCCTAATGTTATTGTTTTGATACACTATACTAAAGCTATCCAGAAAGTAAAGAACGTCTTGTTCTGTTCTGACGCCGCTAGGCGCGCGCCAATCACGGACTTTGTTGTTTGAAATTGTCACACAACAAAGCGAAAGCTCCGTTATCGGGAATCGGCGGATTTCGCAAAACTTTTCATCAACATTAGCGACCATTTCCATCAGTCAAAATGCTCGGGCATCCACCCTTTGCTTCGTTATGACTCATGAGCGTCAGATCGGCCATTGTTAATCTGAATGCACAATTTTCTCAGAAATTTTAATCATTACGTTGTTTCGTTGTTTCCTTAAACTTCATACACTTTGCGATAAATGTCTATCGATTTTTACTGCCAACACAACCCGTATCACTGACCGCACCCCTTAACTGGCAGTATTTTTAATCGCAGCGCCCATCTTAAGTTGAAATTGTGAAAAAACGGGCAGCCCGAGAATGCTCCTGTTTTCACGGCTGGACGCCGACTGAGTTGCCGACTGCCGAGTGCGCAGGCACCAAAATGTACGAGATCGGCGCGCGCCTAGCGGCGTCAGAACGAAACATTCTTTACTTTCTGGATAGCCCTCGTATATATGTATCTCCACATAATACAACTGTGACTGTACCAGACAGATTTTTGTTTTTTTTTTTCACACACACAGAGTATTTCCAGACAGTTTACCAGACAGTATTTTTGAATTTTATTTGAATTGAGGGTTCAGTAGGTGTAGTTTACTAAGGTTACTCTATAGTTTCAAAATTAATTTTTAAGTAAGTTTGACTTATGATTTGTTTGTGTTTACAGCATCACCATTGCAGCTTCCACTCCCACCATTGCACCTTGCACCACTGAGCTTCAAGGCATGAGGAATCCACACAAGGCCTGGTACACACATCTCGACAAGACTGGTGAGCTACATATCTTTATCTTTACATCATTGCATTGAGACTGTGACACAAAGCTGTGTATTTTAACCTCAATATCAGTGTAAAATAAAGTGAGATTAAACAAGTACCGAAAAGGTACCGAGAAGAGTCCACTAGTCCTGTCAACTACCAAGACCTGACTGGCTAAGACAGGAGCCCTCAATCTTGGCCAGGAAGGGGCTTCAGGCATTTTGGTAATTGATCAGAATGTAGCACATGACCAATTAAGTAGGAAAGCAACTGGGCGTATTAACTCAAACATGAGTGAAAAATAAGTGGAGTGTACTTTGTAGCTTTGTTACTGACTAACACTTTCTTGTTTCATTAGTCAGGATCAATTATTGAAAGCCCAATGACCAAGGGCAGGTGGAAACAGTTTCTTTGTAATTATAAAAAATGTTAAAAACAAACATCACCAGTTCTTTCAATACGTACTGTTTAAGAGATTTTCAACATTTCAATACGTTGTTCAACTAAGTTTTTCAGGATACCTTTGGAGACCTTCTAAATTATCAGTCTATTGTGAAATATAGTATGTAGTGATAATAAAATGGTTTGGTTATTTGGGTTATACCAACCCAGCCCAGCTTTGAGCCTTAGGGATTGCGATTGATTTAATTAATTATTCCTATTTCTATGATGTTTTGCCACCATTTCATGAACATACACATCTAAGTTCTTATATAACAAGAATCATTCAGTGAGCACACTCAGGAAGGATATGAAGAAGTAACAAAATGTCTAATTTGGGATGCAAATATAATTACAAAGAATTTACCAACTCAGCACAAATTATTATAGTTGAGTTTCCTGATCCTATATTTAACTATTGAAACTTGCTATCGACCATGTGGTTTAGATCCTGAGTTGAACTATTTTTAGGATAATTATTATTTACAGTAAAACCTCACTAAATCCACAATTTGTAGTTTCGTTTAGGTTGTCGAAACGTGTACCTATTGTATTTTACCAATGTGATGAAAAATTTCCGCAATAAACCTTTAATCAACATTAACATCACCGACAATGTACTTCAAATAAAGGTTGTCAAGTTTGGGGGTTGTTGAGTTAACCAGAATATTGAAATTTTTAATGGCGGGTTTAAAAAAAATTAATTAATACATAACAGACAAATTTTTACCTACAAACTTATTACTTAGATGAGTATTTTTACTTATTAAATAAGCAATAAATGCTGAATATTTAACAATAAAAACTTGAAAAGTCGAACACAATTAAGACAAAGTCAGCTCGACGTGCTCCCAGTCAGCTGTCGAGTTACCAATTAAGTTAGTGAGGTTCTTCTATACCTCCATTTAGATAAAGCTAGCTAATTATATTAACTGAGTTCTTATATTTAATACTATTTATAGATTGAACACCCAAATATTAATAGGCAGGTCTTATTTTATAAAATTAATCATAACAATAAATATTTACATTTTTTTCACAATCTCTTTAGTAATGAACATCAACTATCATGTTCAAAACAAATCATTAAAATTAGCCAACAATAACAAACTAGGTGTATGAGAACAGATTGAGAAGATTATCAATAATTATGAAGTTCCCAACTCTGTGAAACTAAACCATTGCCAGCTGGCAGCTACCAAGACTCAGTCAGTCTGTCTGTCTGGGAAAGAAGCAAAGCATGTGCAAAATGTCAGCTGGTTTCGGTACTCTAGGTTAGTTGTTTAGTAGGTTTAGTGGTGCCCTATTGTAACTATGTGCTCAGATTTTAACCAATTCATGTATCCAGAGCTAAAACTATTCTGTACAGGTTTGTGTTTCATGTGTTTCTTTGTTTGGAGTGATTATTTTTAGAAATTACAGGAAGTATTTTTACCTTCACTTTCCCAGACTGTTTACCAGCATTCCGAGCTGTGTTGAATAGCGAGAATGATAACTCAATTATCTACTGTTTACAATTCTCAATGAATAAGTCTGAAAAATATATTTTAAACTTTTGAAAACAATGTACAGTACCTATTCATGTTTAATGAGGGCTTGATGTAAATAGATAACTTAGTCTACTTTATTGTATGATTAACATGAGTATCCTTAACATTTATTTTTTTCTTATAACTGTCCCTAAAAGTGTTTTTTGAAGTACACTCACGATAAAAATGCCACTGGCGTCAACAACCAGTAAAAAAGTGTTAAACTAAGCTTAAATTTGAATAAAAATAGCAATATTCAAGTAAACAGAAATACTAGAACAGCACCATTACCATAAAATATTGCTGTAAATTATCTTTAGTCAACGACAAGTTTAGTATGTTAAGTCTAGTTTATTTACATACAACTTCATTAGGTCCATGAACAATACATTTCAAAAAGTTTCTAATGTGTTTTGTGTTTTAAAACATTTAAACTCGATATTTTCAAAAGTATTTTAGTTTATAGAATGAAGATTTCCCAATTGATGATTTGATCATCTTGTTATATTGAAAAGCTTATATTTTTTTTTATAAAATAATAATATTTTTACCTATAACGAGTATCATATTGGCCATGAACTGATCACATTGAAATTAATTATTTCTACCTTAATATTATTAGGTACTAATTTATTAAGAAAACTATAAAATTGAACAAAATATAGTTGTCACTTTCAAATATCAATAATTTAGTTTGGATATTTATAAATATAAATTGTAAAAAAAGAAACTGCCACTTCTCTTTGTGACTGTATACTCAAACAGTCTATCTAGACAGGTTTTATCTGTTGACGAAGTCTTGTCATACAATGATGTCATCGTAACCTTCAGTAGGTAACTAAAGACTGAGACATGAATGTTTGTATAATCTGTTGTATACCTTCTCAATGCCTAGAACATGTATGAATGGTATGATATACATTTTTAGTTTAATTTATTTAAAAATACAGTTTTGTTATATATTTAGCCTATATACAAAGACATTTCTGATAGAGAATGGTCCGAGTAAGTTTGAACCCACCCCAAAAATTAATGTTTATTTTTATAGTGATTGAACCCAAACAAACACACAAACTTTCCCATTTATATTATAGTATGATCCTACTAATATTATAAATGAGAAAGTTTGGATGTATGGATGGATGTATGTATGTTTGTGACAAGTAAACGCGAAAAACGCTGGTCGGATTGGGCTGAAATTCGGTATGATGATAGCTCACATTCCCGATTAACATATAGACGCATTCTTATCTCAAAAGTCCTTTCGGGCTCCGCCCCAGTGGCTCTGGAGTTTCCCATGTTAACCGTACATTTAAAAGGAATAAAAGAATTTTGTCAGCTGTTTCAACTATCCAAGTTGGTTCTATGATATTGAATAGCATTAAAAAGTTACAAGGTTTACCAACAGGGTGCAGTAGGCTACTATTATTTTTTAACATTTATGACAACATCTATTATAGCCTATAAAGGCCAAAAAGGTTAAGTTTTGTTATTAAAAGGCTTATGTGTAACTATTTTATCAACCGATGTAAAGATCAAAATGTTTCTATTTCGTGTTCTCTTCCCGTTAAGTACGGGTACAACAGCTAGTATTAAATATTTCAGATACACTAGGCTGAATTCAAATAATTTAATATTGTTAGTTTTAAATTCTCTTTATAACTACCTAAATTAAAACTGGTTTTCTTTTCTGTTATATTGAGTTTAAAGTTGGAAATTATTTATACAGGTTTTATCTAAGTAATTGACTTAAATACTTTAATACTTTCTTATGAAATGGCAACCATACGGATGTAAGTATTTTATAATAGCCAAGTTATGAATGGAGATGAGTGGCGCAATCCTGTAGTCTTGTTAGAGACTAGGGCCAAAATTGTCTTTAGACACAGCTCTTAATCAATAGCCCATACAGCCAATGGCAACTAATGGACCTACAGTTTATAGTGGATTCCTAACCACATTTTTGCCTTGTAATTAACGAATAGCGAATAGGTCTTGTTGTCATTTTAATTTAGATTCTACAGCTACACTCTAGTTCAAGTCATCTGATGTTTTTCTCTTATTTAGTGTACATTTTACAATTTCAGCCTTACTCATTGGTGTAAGTAGCAGTGAAAAGCAATAGTTTACAAATGGACTGTTTCCTTTTAAAATTTAACAAATCAAACAAGAGTAAAAATTGCTTAACATCAAAACATACTATACATAATAGACTGAAACATGCCTTTTTAAAACTCTCTTCAGCTTATAAACGAGGAAGAGGAAATCTGTAAGGGAGTATATAGATGAGTTTACCCTATGTAAGTCGTTACTTATGAACATTGCATTATGGCAATTTAGGAGATAAGAGGTTTGCTCGGTGACACATTTATGTCATCTCATGTCTCGTGTAGGTAGTGCGTGTACTTTAGCTCCGGCAGTAGTTTAGTGTCTCATTGGTCCGCCAGAAGGAACTTCTGTGTTCACCAAGATGAACTACTCTTTTGGTAAAGTGTTTAAAAACAGTTACATTATAATTACTATTGACCACTGAAAATTAATCTATATATGGACCAGATGCAGCCAATTTTTTTATTCAAATAGAATCAAATTGAATGAATCTCGCCTGTGCTGCTTTCAACGTTTTCCCCCTTAGTTATTAAAAATGTTGTAGTTTAACGATATTTTTAAATTTAAAAAATCCATTGTAGGTATTGTATTGAAGAATTTAAAGTAATCATTTACTTTTTGTAGAAAAGTTTACTTAAACATTTTTCATTGATAAAATTTATCTCTCTCATTTGAATATGGTTAACAAATATTCAATTTAGTACTGTTCAATTATAGTTGATGAACATGTAAAACAACAAAACCAACACAACTAAAATGTCCAGGTTGTCGTGTAGTTTTAGTCGTTTAATAGTTATACAATAATTGTAAAAAAGTTGCCCACTCAGTTTAGCTTGGTTAAAAGTTTACACTTGAGATGGAATCAGTTGTCTGTGGAGATCATCTGTTGTCACTTAATTCAACTAAGTTTATTTTTTATTCTAAAACAGACTATGGTTTAACACAAGAATGGGATGTCTTCTTCCAGCCATTCTTAAAGCTATACTGGAAATTCTGTTGTGCAAATCCAAACATTTTTGATGTCATTGATTCATATTATTTTAGTTACAGTATTAAAATTTACTGATTGCTAGAGGGATAAAAAATACTAATACATAAGTTATGTTTTACTATGTATTACAGTATAAATTTATATTTATGTTTGGTTTAGCGAGGTTCTAAGAGGTTTATGGAGTTATATAAAATGTGTTTAACTAGTTTAAAAGACTTAATCTCATTAAACAATTTGAACAATTAAAGTGATAAAGAAGTAGGAGGCGGAGTCAAGGTTGGAGTGCTCCTTTTGTCATTTGAACCATAGGAGAAATATAACTTCCGTAACATTTAATATACTTTATTATTTATTATAGTTTAGTAATTACTCATTATTGTATTACCATCTCATTAAGAACACATGTTCTTGCTAATCACCTGACTATTATGTTATCAGCTGTTGAACAATGTAAATCACACTCAATGGAAATGTTACAATTTTTTAGATTTCTAAGAATTATTTCCTTATCAAAATAATTATATAGATAAACTTATTTTATCATCACAAATCACAAAATTATAATTTTATATTGTATATCACCGATAGACATTAAACATTAAACCCATAGTAAAAAATTTAAATGACCACAATGACTATAAAATTAAACACCCATGAGTTCTTAAGGATGAAATATTGAACACGTGGGTAAAGGTAGCCAAATTTACACTTTAAAACTCACTTTGTGAATACAACTAAAAAATAACGGCTTAAAGCTGTAGTGGTCATGTGTTGAACTGGGAGTTAGGTTTAGGCTTGACCAGTGTCTTTTGTGCAGACGATTGTCAGGTCTGATCAAATGCCAAACAGTCTACAGCATTGTCTCTGGGGCCAGGATACAACAACATAAATTGAGGGTTTGACATTTCACAACAGCACATTTGTCCGGTGTGCAAGTCATGAGGAGAGTTCTCTTAGGCCCGGTTCACACAAGCGACTTATCTAGCCGACTAGGCTGTGACTAGGTAAGCCCGACTGGGTAGCGGACCACAGGATCAAATCGAGCCGTTCACACAAGTGTAGGGCGACAACAAGCTAGCCGCGTTCGAACTTGGTGTCCCAAAACATAGTCGGGTCCCGCTTCCCAGTCACTCATGGCAGCTACCCAGTCACCCGCTCTAGCGGCGTAGCAGTACACGTAGCTTTATGGGAGCGTTCACACGAGCGATCGGGTAGTCGCGCTGCAGCTCTCATTCTTCCCTATGTTCTCACTGTGCACCAGTGATGGATCCAAGTGGTTTTGATATCAATATTTTCACCTAGTCTGTGGACATGTCGCTCGTGTGAACCGGTGTATCCTGTGGTTCGCTACCACAGCTTACCTACGGCTTACCTAGTCACAGCCTAGTCAGCTAGATATAAGTCGCTCGTGTGAACAGGGCCTTACTGTAGTAGAGTTTAATGGTACAGGCCCTGGCCCACCACCAAAACATACAACCACAACATAAAATAAATAGAAGATGACTCAGGTGGAATTTGATGATAAATACTTTATTGCCGTGACATTGACATTGTATCGACAGTACAATAAATTAATTTTCAACTTAGGTTTGGTATTAAATTAAACTCTTTATAATATAATTTTTAAATTTTGATGCATTTTTCATTCAATTCTTGAATAGAATAGATCGTATCTTCATTAAGGATTTGATTTAATTTTTTTTGTATTCTTTTAATTTTAAGTTTTGAATATTAGTTTGTCATTTCTTAAATAGTTTTCTTCCATTGTAATAGAGTTGTTTTTCATAAAACTTTGTTTTATGGAAAGTAGAAGAAAATATATTTGTAATTTTCTCAAATCGTAATTCTTCTCACATAATTCATAATTTTTCTAGAATTTCTTAAAATTGTTCTTTAAAAATAGTAATGTTTTGTAAATATATATTGAGTAAAAGGTCATAAACTGGTAATTTTTAAATAATTTTTTACAAGATTTTGGCGTGGTTTCAATTTAAAAATAATTCTTAATGTAGACTTTTGTAATTAAAATTTTGTTAGTTTTGATTAAGTTGAGCTCCATTTAGATATTGCATAACTAATGTTGGAAATTAACAAATGATAAATAGTAAGTAATGCCTCTTCACTACAGAACATAGACAATCTTCTTAGTATAAAAATAATTTGGGAATGTTTTTTTACTTAAATATAAAAGATAAAAGATTCTTTGCAATTTCCCCTCAAAACGGCATTTTGCTACTTTTTCGTTATCCTTCATGTGTTCCTGTGTTGAATTTACTCAAAACTTAAACTAAATTTAATTTAAGAAACTTAATTTAAAATATAGTAATTTTTATTTACATGTTCATCATGAAAAATTGTGATTACAAGTTTAATAAGTCACTGAAAACAGCTGATTGAAAAGGTTTAGAATCAATGATTTCAGCTTACTTTTTTAAAAGTATCAAATATTTTAAAATAACTTATAGGTATGACAAAAATTTGCATTTTATTAAAACATTGGAAGTAGAGGTGGACACTTAAGATAATAGGACAAATAGTAATAATAAGCTATTTAATAAGTAATAATTATTTACTAGTGAACCTGTGCGGCTCAATGCCCCGCAAAATAACATATGAATTAAAAAAAAAATTCATCGTGTTATATATTGACTCGACGTCGAAAATTAAATACGGTAGGCTAATAATAAAGTCTTAGAAGGGAAGCAGTCCAGCTATTTTCTAGCTATATGTGTATTATAAATAATAATGTGTATAACGTGTATTGTAAATTAATAAGGGTTCAAGTTCACGTATGTTACAGGGTAGTTATTTTTAAAAACACATTTAACAAAACATTTAATCGTATCAAACCAATATACCTATGTAGCATATTTTGAGGGTCATAAAATGCTGCTAGAAGGAAACACTTTTAAAAACAAACACTAAAAACCAAAATGTTCATCTTCGAAATCAAAATATATCCCCACTCACTTGTTCCAGTTAGGACTTTACATTCTATTAAGTTGTTAACCGTTCTGATCACATGAAGCCTTGTGCCATTAATGATACCCTTTTTTGTATTCCTCATCAATAAAACCACTGCCCCCTTTTATTAGTCTAATCTGTGTCTTGGCAATCCACTGACATCTATATTTAAAAACTCAGTTGGATTTTCTAGATGGGTGTCTCCGCCTTCCTGTTTTTGAGGACCAACTCTTCTTTCTCTTGGCATACTGACAATTAATCACCTAACTTGTCAAGTTCATGTAGTAATTCATTAATACTGTTAGTTTATAAATAACATTAGATAAAAGTTACTTGCCTTGGTGCTTTCATAACTGCAAACTCAAAATACACCCACAAGTAAAAAAGAATCAAGTTACAGTATTGTTAAAAAAAAAAAACTATGTTTGTGTAACAACATTATCCACATGAAGTAGATGATTTGTTTGATTTGTCGATCAGCTGTTTAGTTTCAAATGAATTAATAATGTCAAAGATTTGTGATTTAAAATACATAAATTATTATAGTACTGTAAAGTTTTCTTAATCATGATAACTTATTCTCAACAAAATTTTACTATTCCCAGCATTAAAATAAAGTAGTAAGATCCATTATGAGTAAACTTTAAGGTACACAATCCTTGATTGAAATGTAGTATACATTAACAGTCATAATACATAGCAATTATTATGTAGTAGACTTTGACTATTTTCAAGCAACAAACATATGTTTCTGTAAATAAAAATTATCTCCCCATGTTATCCTTATGGAAAAATACGAAACTTTAAAGGGCCCCAGGGCCTTATTCTCTAATTATTTCCCTAAAAAGAAAGTTTCCTGCACAACTTCACGTTACGCTCTTTCCAATGAGACCAAAAACATGTCAATCGGTTCAGTAGTTTCGGAAAAGTAATTGTCACAAAAATCCTGCTTGCCTATTAAATAAGTACTAGAGGTCGTCCAGTGGTCGAAACTCGACCATAAATATGTACATAAATATGTAATTTAATTATTTTCAAAGCAATTAACCATCACTTAATTTGAAGGCAATAATTAAATAACAATTTATTCATTGGTTGATTTGGATAATATTTTCTAATGATTAGCTAATGACTAAGTGATTTTATTAAAGTAGATTAAGTATGTCAAATTCCAAGAATATATTATGCCAGTTTGTTTGTTTTGATTTGACACGAATGAACACAAAATCGTATTAAAAAGGTCCATCTTCAAAGGTATTCCACCACAGCTTAACCACTTCTAGCTAAAAAAATCCAATTGTACATTACATACTTCTCTATTTTTCACCCCACTCTGTAAATAAAACATGTGATTGGAATTTGTTTTGATTTTCTGTTTATATTTCGTTGTTATTTCGTCACCATCATGGCAACCCATAAAGCCCATGTTAATTTTTTGTTAATTTCAAATTCATTTTTTGTGCTTATCTTTGAGCCTATTTTAATTTATAATGGGATTCTGCACACCTACAGGAAAATATCTTTCTAACAGTATGCATAGATTTTCCCTACGACGCACACGAGCTGAGAAAAAAGGTTTTAAAGAAACATGCTTGCCTATTAATATATAGATAGATAGATTAAGTAATAATTTCTCAAGTGGTCTATTACCCTGGTACCAGATTATTGAGAATCCCCTATTAAAATAGCAACGCCATCTACACTGTTCAAACAAACGAATGAAATAACTATCCCGCTGATTGTGTCTTCCTTTCAACAGCAAGTATTCCAAAATAATATAGTGCTTTGGACATACGATAATTTTTTTAACGTTGTCTGAACTGTTAGAATGAGCGAGTGCAAAAAGACTGATCCTGTCTTCCTATTAACGGCGACCAGCTGTAACGTCCTTTATGATGGTGACAAAAGTAATAGTATTATTTCACCTATTACTGAAAAGCTAAGGAACTTTCCTGACTATTATTGCAAAGTAATGGTATTTCCTGTACAATACGTCGACATCGTACTGTACGTTTGGGGTCAGGGATGGGGTGTTGTAAGTAAATACACTGGTTACATTTTAAATAATGCTCAGAGGGCCGCAAGGGGTATGATGTTGACGGGTCTAATACATGGTGTGGACTGACTTGAGGAGAGGGGATTTAGGCTGCGTACGGACCGGAAAGGTGGTGTGATGGTGGCGTGATATGACGTCATGACGGGAAATAGCCATGAGCTGCTTTATTGGAAATAATATGGTACATTTCCCATCTCTAATTGGGAGGAAATTATAGAGTTCAAATAGCAAATAAAAAGGTTTTTAGAATACATTCTCTCAATTTACCTTTTGAAAATTATTAATTATATGAAAACCATTTTTAGACTGAGGTATTTTGTCATCAAAGACAAATTTCTAAAGGTAGTTGTGATGTAGTGACTAAAAATATCCATAGCACTTGAAACTGATAACAGCTAATTGTGATTTTATCAAGCTTACATTAGGTTTGTGCAGTGAGTCAGTAACTGTGTTGCAAATTGATTTTCTTGTTGAAAAATATGTTTTTGCCTAAATCAATCAATAGTTTAGAGTGTAACCAACATTCTTTGGATACTGTGAGTAAGGCAACAGTGTTGTGCTGTAGGGTGTTGTTTTGTTTGAATAAATAAAACAAGTCAGGGGCAGACTTTTAAGTCATGATGTTTCATGGTAAGATATAAAGTTTTTCTGTTCTGATGGATAAAATGGCAAGTTGTTTTTAATTTGCTTTTAGATGGCCTAGGTAATTAAATTCAGCTTATCTAACACACGTACATAACTACACAGACCATACAATGAATTTTACAATATAACCTTCATATTCAGTTTAAAATGTGAGCATAGGTGACATAGTTGCCTCAAAAGCTCACTATACATAGTTTAAAATATATACTCTTCTCTAACAACTGTACCGGTTTAGGTGAGAAAAGGTTCTCCAAGCCGGAGATGGAGGCGCTACAGTTTGATCCTCGTAGGAAGACACTCTCTCTGGTCAAGACAGATCTGCCAGCCATCATTGAGAAACAGGAGGTGATAGTGAAGGTTGTCTACGCTGGAGTGTGTGGAACAGACCTACACATACTGGATGTAAGTAAGCAATGGTTAACAATTACTCATCAATTCAATAGTCAAGGTTTATTTTGACACAATGTGAAAACAGGTGAAATAGTTACCCTCAATTAAAAGCAATAAACTGCAACTACAAATTAAAACATGGGAAGGAACCATGAAAACCTTAATGTGGGAGGAATCATTAAATCATTAATTTTATTATAAACTTTGGAGAACAATTTTTAACCTTCATTTTTTAATTTCATAGGTTTTTATTGACTTGATACCATTTATTGCGTATTGACATTTCTCTTACTATTAATTATTATTATTATTAAGTATTATTACCAATTGAGATGGACCATCGGAATGAGTTTCAGGGGAAAAATTCTATGAGGGGAGCTAGTTGAAAATCATTTTGATGTCTCAATTGTGGTTAAAGTGATAATTCAAAAATATAAATTTGTTTATAAAAGTTCTGTTTAAAAAATCTAAGTTGGTTTTATTGTATGGCAAGTGTTTTCAATTCTGTGAATTGAATATATGAATGGAATATATCAAAATATAATATTCCAGGTTTTACCTTTTTTTATTATCAGGATAATATTTTGAGTTTTAATAATGGTTTTGACATTTAAAAAGTTGCCTCTGAACTCCAGTCCATACCACATGTTCATCACATAATATAAGGTAAAAAACATTCTTGTACTCAGGTCTGTAACATGCTACAGTAAAGTCATCTGACTTGAATTGTGTTATTGATGAGACAAATCAGTGATGAGGAAATAGTTAAGGAAATTATACAAAAAACGCATTTTCAATTAATTATCTAGAGAAACTTGCTTGGATAGCAGCCAAATAATCAGATTGATTATAACTCAATTGACATACAGTATTTTTTTCAGGGTACGTTTCTATGTCGAGATCGCCCGTTTATCCCAGGTCATGAGTTCTGCGGAGTTGCCAGCTCTATAGGCTCAGAGGTGAAGCATATCAAACGAGGCGATCGTGTGGTTGTCAATCCCAACAGGTAAAGTTTATCTTCAATATCATTTAAAAACATAATTTAGCCATTCCTTGTCTTTTCAACCAAAATACACCTGCCACATCAAACTTGCAGACTGAGCGAATTTCAATTAATCAGATTGGATTTATACTCAAATATTTCTATAAAAAAATATTTATTCCCTATTTAAATAACATGAGTACTTAGGTTTGCTGCTACGGGGAAGTTTAAATTGTTTTTATGACCAAATGTTAATAGTTTGCCAAATTTTACTAACATACATCCATAAGCAAGCAAACTACAGCAGTTTTCTTTTTCTCTATAAGAATAACAAAAAAATCTTAAACGTACTACTTTTATAAAAATTTTATCCGTAACGTTCAATTTGACAAAAATCCCTATTGTTCTTTGCGATGAGACTGATTGTCAGGTATGAACCGGCTAAAATATTAGTGGATGAGTAAAAAACACGTTGCTGGTGTCAGATTTGAGTCATTGAATCTTGAAGGAGACCTAAATTTTCCTTCGTCAATTCCTACAAATTTATTGTCAATTCATGCAATTTTGAAACTTAATTACTATACAATGTATATTATTGCAGCGGTTGTGGCGTTTGTTCGTATTGCACGGCAGGCCAGTACCATCAGTGTCCCTCCGGCAGTCTCAACACCACCATCGGGATATTCAACAATGGCGGCTGGGCACAATACTGCAAGGTGCCTGCGTCACAGGTGCATCGTATCCCTGACTGTATGACCTTCCAGCAAGGTAAGGGCAAATAATGTAGTTTAAAACATGTTTAATTTTTGTATCAGAATTTATATTTTCAGAGTATACAAATTGTATTACTGATTGTGATAGGATGCTACTGGGCGTATTTAAACCGAAATGTGAGAGAAGGATGAGTGGAGAATGGAGTGTGATGGTCTGTCTAGTTTTGGTACTGATTAAGAACGCAGCTTGTTTTTGACCATTATCAGTTAATACAAAGTTCAATGATCATAAGAACAGCTGGTTGCAGTTTTGAACCGTCAAAAAGCTACTGTTTTTTCTCAGGATTAAACCAGCAAAGTCCTGCTTGCTATGAGAGCACTATAACTATTCAATCATTATAAGACCAGTAAGATTCAAAGTACTGTAATTTGGTTTATTTCAAAAATCTAACGTGGCTGCATGTGTTGGTTCAGGAATCTACTTTTTAATATTGTTTCCAGTGATTACTTGGTAAACCAATGCTAGTGCAAACTATATTGTGATTCTTAAGACTGGACTTGACTAAAGTTGACATTTTCTGGCAAATTTGCTTTGTTGTGTAACATTTTCAACCACTATTGCTTTCTTTCTATCTTGGACACTGAAATCCTAGGCTTGCCTTGCCCTAACAGTTTTCTAATACTCCTAAAAAAGGGAAAAAGGTCAGAAGGTAGCTTTTTAATGGTTTGAATCTAGACTCACCTGATCTTGATGAATAAATGACTTTTAATAAATGACCCTGACTTAAGCAACTGATGATCTAAGTCACTAACAAAGCTATCATCTCATTCATTTATTGCTCATCCTTCAGGCTGGGTTCTCACGAGCAACTCATCTAGATGACTGACATTGACTAGTATTCCTCGCGCCCCGGCGACACACTAGTTCACATGAGCGACGAATCCACCAACTAGATCGCAAGTGTGATGTAAATAAATGTGCATCGATAAAACGATTTTTCGATACGTTAATGTTTTGCTATCAATATATGATGTTTTTGCATTGATCATAGGTGACCAATGTTTTTGTTACAATGTTGTTTTGTTTTAAACAATTATTTTAAATTTTTCATTACTAAATTTGCAGTACAATAATGAAATTCAGGTAACAAACCATCAATTAAACTATTAAAAAAGTTTGGTTCAAAAAACATTATTGTCAAGAGAATATTAAGTAATTAAAAATTATTTTTAGAAACATCTCAGCCGTTTATCAACAGATATTTTGTATATTCATATTGTTGGACTTGTAATACAACTTACCTAAAAGTTGTATGCAATTTTTTTTTTTTTAAGAGGTTGGCGGCCTCTTTTAGCCTTGCATTTGCCTGTCCACATAGACTACAGATCTGTGCGTGGAACGTATCCAGCAAAGCAAGGGGTGAGCCGGTACAGCACAAAGGTGAACTGTACTGATAAAAGTTAGTGGCAGTGACCAGGATCCGAACCCACGACACTACTGCCTTGAGCCCGAAGTCCGCGACGCTACCGACTGAGCCACCGACTCACATTGATTTTTGCTCACATTGCCGACTCACATACAAATTTAGAACATTGCTAATTTTCTTTCAATCAATAACGCTATGAAATGGAAGCCAAACAAAATATTAAATTGAAACCACAAGAAAATCATTTATTACTATAACCATGATAATTGTTTCTATATCACTTCCGTATTTGTACCAGTCTATACGTGCCACAGTTTTGCCGAAATCTAGTTATTTTGATTTCTTTATCATTATGTCTTATTAATTTTATCATGATGTTCCGAAAGAAAGTGCTCCAAAGACACAGTTGTTTTCTCACTGATTTGATGAAAATATCAATATCAAAACAACTTGAATCCATCACTGGCGCACAATGAAAACATATGTATAAGCATTGACTATATAACACACTGCGAGCTGCAGCGCGATGACCGACCACCCGTGTGAACGCCCCCATATAACCATGCTATAACCATGCTGCATGTGCACATTAAGCTATGTGTACTGTTACGCCGCTAGAGTTATTGACTAGCTAGCCGTGACAGTTGCGATACTTGGCTGGGAAGCAGAGCCTGGCGATGGTTTGCAATGCCAAGCTTGATCGCGGCTCGATTGCCGTCGCCGTACGCTCGTGGTCCTGTGGTGCGCTTCCTAGTCCTGCTTACCTAGTCACAGCCTAGTCAGCTAAATATGTCGCTCGTCTGAACTGTGTGTCACTTGTATTTGCCTGAAACACAATCTGATATGACAGGATGTAATTAATGTAACACATAGAAATCTGAAATTTAACCAAGCACAGCTCAATGATTTAGCTTAAATATGTATTCATTGCTACATTCTAAGTCAATGAGTTATACATGTATCTCTAACCATTGTGTAATACCGTAGCTGTCCTGTGCGAGCCCTTGTCTTGTGTGTGTCATGGGTGGGATCGCATAGGTCCTCTGCCCATTGGCTCTACAGTGCTGATCTCTGGAGCAGGCATTGTCGGCAACCTTTGGTCGAGTCTGTTGCATCACTCAGGACATCGCAAAGTCATCGTGTCCGAACCTCTCTCTGCCAGACGCAATCTCAATGAGCAGCTCAGTAAGTGATATGGTCACCCTTTCATAAGAAAGTATTAAAGTATTACAATTGTATATACAATCAACTATATCCAAGACTTTTTGCATTGATTCTAGATTTAACATAAATGTATTCATACTGTCTTTGTCATCAAATTCAATATTCAAAACTGAACCCAGCTGTTCTTGATCATGGGGCTTTTAATAAATAGTTTCAGCTAAAGACCCAGTTGAATTTAGTGTCAGAGCTGTACAGGCCATCTCAGTCTACAACACTCACCCTACAGCTTAAAATGTTTGGACAACTTATGTTGCTGTCTTAGTGTTCAAAGGATTGTGTAATCTAGGCTATTATATTTGTTAGTATAAATGGCAGTTTCTTTAGTCAGGACCATTTACTTAAACTCCAGTCAAAGTAACATACTGCTAGAAAAATATATTACAATAAATCAAACATTTCCTTTTTTGTAAGTTAAAAAAAAAACTCAATCAATTTTGTTCAGACACAGGGTACAAGTGTATCAGCCCAGAGGAACTGAAAGTGCTAAAGACAGCCAACCCGCAGTGGGGTGTAGATGTGTGTGTGGACTGTAGCGGCAACGGACAAGCCATACAGGACGGTCTGTCAGTGCTGCGGCCTGGTGGCAAACTGTGCATCTTCGGAGTGGCTGCTCCTGACTCTGTCATCAGGTTAGATGTGCAACAATTAATATTCTGATCTCTATTGTTGGGAATTTAATGATAGTAGAGTAATTTTTAATCTTTCCAACAGTACCTACTAAAACATCAACACATCAAGTTCAATATTCAAAACCTAGATGTGTCTTCTGGGGGGTCGTGATGGTTTTGGTCTATTAGCAAACAGAGTAATTATTGTAAGGATGAGTTATCTTTATAATAAAACTGTTTCTTAATAAATTGAACTGTAAAATACTTCATTCAAGTAGAAGCATTGACTTTTAGAAACCAGGATGGACTTTGAAAAAGATCACTGAAAAGTGAAAAATTAATGTTGAACCTTTTGAGCTCCTAAGTCTGACATATTGGGAATATAAGTAACATAACTAAACTTCCACTTACAAAACGCCTGAAAGATATAACTAATATGCGTTGTAGACTGGAAGTCAAGTTACCAATTTACATCTAGGTTTATGGTTTGGTGATGCTAGTACGGTAGGCAGTTAATTCTGAACAAAGACCAATTGGTCTAAGAGACAGCTTAGAAAGGAACATGGTTAGAAGAGAAGCCATAGTTTGAGGGTTAAAATCCCGTTTCAGTCAGGTCTGGTGTCCAACATATGAGAAGTTCACCTGTATGTGGGTGAGAGCTCGGTTAGGGAGGCCAACCTAAAATAAAGGGTGGAAGTTGAAAAGATTAGTGGATTCTTTGTAAATTGCACCTCAAACCAGGCATTTTGCTACCTTGCTTATATACTGAGTGTGTGTGATCACCAAAATCCTGTGCAAAAACTATTTGGATTTTTGAGTTTAAATTATATTGCCACTGAATAATCTACGAAGTTCAACTGCTAAATGAGCTGACACCAAATACCACTGTACTTTCCTATTAGTAAATACTACTATTAAGCACTCTGACGAGATATATTTGTTGCAGTATGTCTCCGTTTGACATATTCAGGAAGGAGTTGACCATCGTAGGTGTGCTCATCAACCAATTCAGTTTCCCCCAGGCCCTGAGCCTGATAGAAGCCATGGGCTCCAGGTATGTGGACGAGTACGTATGCTTTGCTTCTCTCACTTACTAACATTTAGCCGATCCTCCACAATCAATTTTGTGAGTCAGTAAGACTGTTCTTTTGGATTTATATTTTATAACAAGAACTAACATAACAGGGTTTGGCTTATGTTTGATGTTTTTCAAATGGGCAGTTGTAAATTGTTTTGGTGTCTTGTTAAATAATTATGGCTAAGGTTTTAATTCATAAAAGATTCAAGGTTTTTTTATCAAGATTGTTGTTTGCAGGATATAAATTGACGGAAGCGTTAAGATTTTCAACTCTCTAAATATTATTATAATATATTCTCTAAATAATAATTTACAGGATCGTCTGGGTTTTGAAAATGCCATAATTCTAAGGATCCTTTTTTTTTAATTTTAAAAATGGTTACGGCATTTGAGCAGTTGCCCCAGAACTCTATTCCATACAACATGTTTGACACAAACAAGTCATAATAAACAATCATCCTTGTCTTGAGGTCAGTAACATGCTGCAGGACAGACACCTGGAAACAGACTGTGAAAGGGACCTTTGTTGGAAACAGAATATTTATGATATCAATACTGTATTAGTAAGGTTAAATTAATTGGATTTGACTAGTGAAAATGCCTTGTTGTACTATTCTTTTCACCTGTACCAGTGTTGTACTCGTGGAGTTATTTTCATTTGCTGTAAAAACTTGTCAAGAGGAAGACATTGATTAAAAATAAACCTACGAAGTGGTAACTGAAGATGCAAGATTTTGGGTGAATCACGTCTATTAAGATTTAAACAATACTCTATTAACATTTTGTCCAAATTTAATGGAGTATATTTAATTTTAAAGCCATACTAATCTCATTATCCAACCACTAACATTTTGTTTTGCTTATTAATCCTTCAAAATGAAAGCTAAATGAAAATTAACTGCAAATCACCATCTATGTTACAGGTACCTCGACTACGACGTTCTCGGCATCAAGGTGTTCCCTCTGGAACAACACCAAGAGGCTATCCTAGCGCTCCGGAAGGGAACCATAGCTAAGGCGGTGTTCAAACTGTCCTCAGGCCCGGACTGAACTTGTCTCCAGCAGATACTGAACAATGACCTGCTCCAGTGGTGCAAGATTTCACCCCAAGGATTACCAAATATTAGATGGTTGTATCGTCAAGTTTTCCCAATAAACTCTTAATCGATGGGCATCGTGTACATAAAGTGCTTGTATAGATTTGTATGAACAATTAAAGGAACTTTTTCAAAAAAAGAATTTTGTATCAAATTATTTTACGTGTCCAAACATATTTAGTACACAAACTAACTAGACACGGAGGATTATAGATATAAGTTACTGATATATGATTTACTAAAAGCAACTTTTAGTCCATTGTTGACGAGTGCCTGATTTATATCTGGATGTGTGTGTTTTTTTAACCCTCCAAGTGTCCATAGTTTAGGCCTTAATGTCCACCTATTTTTGGCGCATTTGCAAGGTTTTATTAAAACCGATCTGAGAAGCTTAAAACAATTTTAATTCTACTGTTCTATATACCATTTTGTTTGGAAAATCATGGGCTTCAATATTATACATAAAACATAAGGAACATTTGTTTCAAAAAAATTTTTTAGGTAAAAAAAAATATTTTGGAAAATTTTCAAAAAAAAAATAAGTTTGCGCTCAATGAAATTATATAAATTAGGCCTATAAATATTTGAAAATAGCCACTTTGTTCTAAATTTTATGAGGATTACAAATATATAATAATATAAGGAAGTAGATATACCAGGTCCAAAAAATAGCACAGCAACAAACTATAAATAAATAAGTTATGGGCAAAAAACAGATTTCAGTACATAGCGTTTAGCTAAGAATGCATAGTTTAACCAACCTAATAGCATAGCCTAGGAATCTGGCTGATAATTTACATCAATATCACTACCTACTTCTTCAGGATCATCAACCAGCCCTTCAAAATCACTTAAATCTTCTTATAATGCACCACGTATATCACTACTTTTGATTTTTAACACTAAAACAATGATAAACGTAATAAAACACATCAGTCATCGGTCCGAGGATAACCAAGCTGCTTACAAATACGCACGTCAGCTGTCTGCTACAATTACGATCGGCTCAGAGAACATACAGCGCTGAGACAGACCTCTGGAGAAAGCTTAAATTTTAAGGAAAAGAACGATACCTAACTCGATCCAGTTCAATCCGATTCAGTCAGTCATAGAGCCTTCGCCATAAACGATGTTCGCGCGTCGAAAAATCGACGCGTGACATTACACAAAGTGTGTAGAGCGTCGATTTTTCGACGATGGACGCTCGGAGGGTTAATTCTTGGTCCCCCATTACTCGCCTTTGTAGAATTCAGAAAAGCCAAATTCAACATACGTTGAATTTTTATTTGTTTTTTTTTCACATAGGAGAAATGCAAGAATCTTAACGGGAAAAAATTCCTGGGAAGGTCCAGCTGGTCAGTGTATAGAACAACTGCACTGATATAAAGTGCTATGATGGTTGGGAGCTTTAACTTGATTGGGAAAGCAAGGGATTATCCAGGCATCCTTATCTCACTTTGAACAAAACACTGGATAAACGTTGAGTTTGTATTAATATAATCAACAAAACAGTTGGAACTGTAGGTTAAAAGTTCAAAAATAGATCAAGTGATTAAACATCATATAAACTTTATTTAGTACAAAATATATGCATATAATAAATACATAATGAAATATTTCTGTTTTCCAAAAATACATTTAGTACTTTTTGTGAAATACAATACATAATAATTAAAATATTAAAATGTGATAAAGTAAAAAAAAAATAATAAATTTGATCACAAAATTAACATAATGATTTCTGACAACACAGTAAATATACTAAACCTTGGATAGATTGTCAGTCTAGTTACATTATTGGTGGAAATAATAACCGCCATATCTGGCATTGTTGTTCTCAACCTACCATATAAAAGGCATTCACATAGGAATACAAAATAGAACTTGTGTGAAGTAAATCTAAGGTTGGGATTGTGACAAAACCAATTATTTCTACTGTTTTGCAGCTGTAAACAAGTAGTACAGTAGACTCCCTCTTATCCGGATTCCTCGGGACCAGTCCGGACAACGGTTTTTCCGGTTAAACCGACGTTCCCGAAAACTCGTTAAAACAGACCGTTTACTGTGATCTTCGACTTAAATTTAGAAGAGCATTGTATTTAGACACGTGATCACTGGTCCCAAATCTTTCCCACGAGAACAGTTGTTTCAGTACCGCCCACTTCCTGCCGATCTTGTATGGTTAAACCAATTTGCTGATAAAAAATTTTCCGGTTAGAGATGTCATTTCCACCAAGTGTAGTCCAGTTTAACCGATGTCTGGTTAAAAGGTGTCCGGATAAGAGGGAGTCTACTGTAAACCCTTCTTAATCTAGACTGATGTCTGATTTGGGTTCCTTGTCGTCCATAATGAATAAAATAATTTAATACAAAAAAGACAGCGCTATTCCAGGACCGATTGGGTACTACTTGTATGAAATAAACTACTTTTACAACTAAAACCACGAAAGTACTGTAAATTAAAATTCCACAACAGAGGACGGCACCAATTCCACCATTGATTGCACTCCATGCACATTGATAATCTCTATCACACACTACTAAACAAACATGAGTAGTTTTCAGAGGTGCATTTCTAACTTAGCTGAATGGATTAAACAAGAGCTACTATTGGTGTCTAGATTAATAAGGGTTCATTGTATGGATAAAAAGATTGTATAATTGAGACATATGTCAAAATTATAAAAGGCAATTCTGTAATGGAGTCTTAAATTCTAATTGTATCATGTTTAATATTCAGTCTGGTACTATTCTAAATACTACGCTCAATTTCTAGCTACAAGTTTTCTTGAACACATTAATAATGACTAATTATATAACAGGAACCAAGCACATTTTTCACTCCATATTTGTTACTTTGTTATTCAAATCCACAAAATTGGCAAACTGCAGTGAGCAGGAGCAGTTAAGGGTTTACCAATGAATTAATAGCAATCAATAAACAACTGTTTTGTGTGTAAATATAATCAAACGTAGCAATCGTTTTTACAAATTTCAAAGGATTTGTAAAAACAAACTAACAATGTTTGTTTACTCAAGATATGAAAATTTCACTTCTATAAATATTTATTACCGTAATATGGAAATAAAGCTCGATTTGAGGTATCAAAACAAAATAAAAATAAAACTGAAACTAAACTTCACAAAATACTAAAAAACCAACCAAATCTAAAAAACAACTGAAATATTTACACAGCCTATCTCAGTGAGCATTTTTCAAAGGGTTATTACTTGAACTACAATAAAAACTAAATAGTTCTAATGATGATTGTAACAATCCATTTTAAACACTTTATTATGAGATCTTATCACTGGGTTGACTTAGATATGTTGGAAGAATAAAAAAACATGACAAGAAAAATAGACCAATAAATCAATAATTAGGTTACAGTTAACCTTGACTTTTCAATTCATTGCTGTGGAGATCTGATGCACTGATGAGTGTTTCTTCTTTGTGTTTAATCATCTTTCCACCAGTAAACCCTGAAACAATATATGGGAGTTGGATATAAATCCTAAATGCAAATTATATAGCCTAGTTATCAACAAAAACAAAATTTAAAACTCTCAACATATAGGTTGTTCAAAAGTGACGATGTAGAGTAAAAGAAATAGATTGATAAAAGGACCATATTACAACGAATTTTGGAAACTAGGTTTCCATCGTCAGGCTGTGTTTAAAATGATACAAAAATGAATATTTACTTAATCATCTATATATTAATAGGCAAGCATGTTTCTTTAAAACCTTTTTTCTCAGCTCGTGTGCATATCAGGAAAAATCTACGCATACTGTTTAGAAAGATATTTTTCTGTAGGTGTGCAGAATCCCTTTAAAAATTAAAATATGCTCAGAAATAAGCACAAAAAAATGAATTTGAAATTTGAAAAAAACTAACATGGGCTTTATGGGTTTCCATGATGGTGACGAAATAACAACGAAATATAAACAGAATATCAAAACAAATTGAAGAAACTCCAATCACATGTTTTATTTACAGTGTGGGGTGAAAATAGAGAAGTCTGTTGTACATTACAAATTTTTGGTCGAGATTCGACCACTGGACGACCTCTAGTATATATTAAAACGTGACAGGTCTTTTATATTTCACGATTCTGAATCTACCACTTGACAGATTTTGATGGCTGTTGGCAGTCTTGCCATCAACCAGAGTGAAATTTCCCTTTTACAGGGGTGTTATTGCAAATATCACTTAGTTAGCTTTTGCTGAATATAGAGAATGTAACATGTGATCCGGATACAGTGCTATCTCATATTTACCAATTATGTCACTTAGTTCAATATGGTTTCACACCGGCCATTTGTGAACCTTGATATGGCAAATTTTCAGATCACCTAATCTCAATGTAACAGAGTTGATGCTTGATCAAAAATGCTTGGTATAAATTCTTGGTTTGGTCCACTGGAATTTGTTGCAACATTTGAATACTCACCTAGAACTCCAGCCCCCACAGCTGTGAGACTACCCAGTTTAAACCCCGCAAAGAGCCCCACAGGCCCACCCAGGACAGAGCCCAGCAGAGCTCCCATCAGTGGGTACATGCCGCTCTTGAGGCGAGCCGCATGGGCCAACATCCGTTCTCCACTAGTTACGTTGTGATGAGTCGTCTCCACATGAGTCTCTATGCGCTCGACTGCCTCGCCTTGCTCCTGTCATAAAAAAAAAGAAATGAAATAATGTTTATTTCCCAACTGAAAAATACAGTTCGTAGTATTTTACATAATAAATTACACAATCCTTGACTTAAAAATAACTTCCAAAATAATATTATAACTAAATGTCATAAAGAAAAAAAAACCTTATCAACTTATATGGAAATGGTCTACATAGGCAGGGCCTGTGCGTAGACATGAGTTGCGGGTAATTTGTTAAGTGAATGGGAAAATTATTTTTGGAAGTAATTGTTATCACGTCTGGACATAAATGTTGTCTTGCTTGGAACTGGACTACGATATTTCTCTGAAACTAAGGAGAATCTAAAGTGCTTCTCAAAAATCAAGTGATAGGTTGAGCGGAGAGGAGTGGCGGGTTGTGTATAAATGTTTATATTACAAACCGGGATGAAAATAAAACACAAATTATAGTTTTGTTAAATATCTGTTCGATATTACTCTATGTATGTTTTGTGTAGTCCATCACAAACGGTTTTATCTTTGGAGACTGATTAGAATCTACCCTTTGTAAAATAAACAAAGTGTTCTGACCAGTTCACCTTCAAGTTTCCCACTATAGCTTTTTGCACTTCGAACAAAATACAAGACAGTAATAAATATTGTTCATGCAAAGTAGCATACTATATTTACTTTGTAGCAATGTTTATTTTAACTAAATCAAATGTAAGCCAAACTCTTAGACTGTTAATCTCAAAAACTGGTGAACTAACATTACTAAGTACTAGCCATTACCATAGATTTAACATACTCTCTTTGTAGATTTTGTCATCCTTGTAGATCATCTGAAGCAATTTTAATAATTAAAACCGGTGTTTTTGTTTAAAATTTGTTTTTTGTTATTTTAATAATTTAAAACCACATTAAAAAAATATTAGGGGCCTCATCAAAGACAATAGTTTGTTCCCTAGTTATATTAAAATACAGTACAGCTCAAATTATGAAAGTAACCCTAATATTTCAATAAATAAAAATACTTTTTAAAAGTACCATGTTTTAAACGCACTAAAAAGTAGAAAATAATTTATAAATATGTGGAGAGAATAAAACCTTGTAAAATTTAAAACGAAAAACATGGGGCAGTTTCACCAACATGAACTAGACACAAAAAACAAACATCAGCTTTTACAATGGGATGAAAAGTCTACTTGTGTTGGTTAGTCTATGGCCATTGCAAAACAAAGGATGTTGGATTTACATGTCTCGACAGGAATCAAATAGGTACAGCAAAATGCATCGTACAGCAAAGCTTTGAGTTAATGAGGCACATCAACTTATAAAGGTAAACTTCGAGTTTTTTTACTGCAGCTTGAGAATTGGAAAATTTTTGTTATAGAGGTTAAATGTTACTGATCGAAAACCGTTGAAGTTTGGCTTTTCGGTGTTTTAAAACCTTCCACTTATATAGGTACTTTCAAAATTGTGATTCACAGAGATTTCAAGGGCATTATAGGATATTTGAGATATTCTATCCTATGTATCAAGGTTCAAGTTATTGAGGTCCTACTGTATTTATTGATTTATTTGGTTCTGATTACTTCCTGCAGCCATGTAGACGACATCATCGACTCCCGCAGTCGCGCAAACGCCATCGTCGTCAGGTGCGATCGCAGCAATAGTGGTTTCCAAACGCGATGTATGCAGACGTGTCGGGAATTGGTTTTGTATCGGAATCAACTTTTGACAATTGACTCTCGATATCGATAACAATGTCCAAATATCAATGGTATCAGAATCGACACATCCCTAGATGTAACAATTGTTTTGGTACAATAAAAAGGTTGTTTTCAGCATTTTAAGTGCTTTTAGTGATGACATTCTAGTAATCAGGCATTTTCACTAATCCGGCAGTATCACAGTCCTGTATCAGCCGGATTACCGAGAGTCTACTGTACCCAGTAATTGCCCTTAAACCATGTTAGTAGACCTACCATGTGTACTTACGTCTTATACAGCCATAGGTTACATACATTAAATTGTAAGCAATAGGTGTATACAATTTTGCAATTTTAAATAGAAATTTGGATTTTGTTCTACACAGCTCTAGTTTTAAGAAGAACTAAACTTACATGGACCATCTGTGACAGTTCTTGAAACATATAATTGATGTCTTGAATATCTTCCTCAAGCCTTTCCATGGATGCTGCCGTCAGTTCTTTGATTTTTATTGCTTCTGAGATGTTAGCAATAGCGACTAATTGGGCTTCTCCTGACACTTGATCTTCATTTTCACACTCTTCATCGTTACTTGAAACAGGTCTAACTCCGCGTTTTGACAGTGTGCATGCATCTGAATTGTGGAAATAAGTTAAAGATACTGATGTAAATTTTACTCAAAAGTTTAGATAATTACCAAATCTAACTAGCAATTCAATCAATTTAGGAAACAACACACATCTAGATTTTAAATCCATCTCGATTTGAGAACTAATCTACTTAACTGAAAATGTTAGCCGACCTTTTTAGTATGGTATGCCTAGACCTCAAATAGTACAAAATAAGGTTAAGAATTAACACGTTCACTACTGCAACAATACTAGATTTTTCAATCATATGAACCTTAAATAAATTAAATTTTTGGGCCTTAAATTTATTATTTCATATGGACGCACATATATGCGATGGCTGGTCACATTAAAATAGACTGATGTTGCATATTTGCGTCCGTCTTCCAATTTTATTAAAAAGCTTATATCTTCGTAACGGTGTATTTAAAGGCCCTGAATTCTCTGCAGTTGTCTACAGGGATGTCTGTCCTCTATCACACATGTGCGTCACTTGGTCTGTGGATATGACGATAAGTGGCGTCATGATAGTTGGCAAAACTGTTTTATTTACTTATTGCATCACTAAACACATCCTACTTGAGTCCTTGCATACTCATCAGACCCCTGACACCACCACTCAAACTCTCCATCTTTCTGACCCAGCCATGGAAACCCTTACACCACATGAACCAGAACCAAAGCCTCCACACAAACCTGACCATGTCGCTGTGACCCATACACTTCCAAAAACCCATCCTAAAATAAAAGCCAAACAACTCCAACCTAAGGCCCGTACTCAATGTCGTACCTTCTCCAGCAAACATTTTTTAGGGGAAGCCCGAAAACCTCCAGGAGTCCCTTGGTCACTCTATCTCAACAGAGAATGGGGAATCAGGGTAAAGGTTTAAAAATGATGCACCAAAACATTAGAGGTGTGTTAAATAAGGCAGAAGAACTAGAAATCCTTATAGACGAAGAACACCCAGACATTATATGTTTGACCGAACATTTCTTAAAAGCGGAGGAAATAGTTCACTCTAGACTAAATAGTTTCAGCTGTGCTGCATCATACTGCAGAACTACCATGAAGGGAGGAGGTGTAGGAATCTGGTGTAAGCCAGGCTTGACTTGTGAGGCTTTGGATTGCACTGATTTTATTCAGGAGGGTGTTGGTGAGCTTGCTGCAGTGTCCGTGGCTCTTGATACTAATGCCAAGATGTTATTACTGGCAGCTTATAGACCTCCCTCTAACCTACATGACGTGTTTCTTGACATGATCACAGAATGTCTAAATACGTATCAAAAGCGACACAAAATAACTGTAGTTATGGGTGACATTAATATTGACCTATCGTGTGACTCATTTATAACCCAAAAACTAGTCACAATGATGGCTTCTTTTGGACTAAAAAATATTGTTAAGGGATATACCAGAGAAGTAAATGGCTCACATACTCTTATTGATCATATATTCACTAATGCGACAAATGTTGATTGTTCAGTCATAACCCCTTGTTTATCTGATCATCATGCACAGATAGCCACCTTATATTACAATCTGGCCCAACCATCTTCTAGAGAACAGTTTTGTCGTTCAAGGACATTTTCATATACTAATATACAGTTATTTAAAAGTTTTATATCGAAGGAGAACTGGAGTGACGTTTATGTTGCCCAAGACTTGGATACTAAGTTTGATATTTTCATGACTAAGATTCTTTATTCTTTTGAAGCTGCGTTTCCCCAAAAACTGAAAAAAATAAAACATAAAACTGCAAAAAAAGTGGCTTTGACAAAGGAAGTATTAGACATACGAAACAAACTCTACTGTCTTTACAATCAAGTCAAACATCTTCAGTCATCCCACCATCTTAGTATATACTATAGAAAACTGAAATACCAATACCGTCGCATGATTCTTGATATTAAGTCTCAAACAAATCTTCATAAGATAGAAACATCAGACAATAAATCTAAAGCAATTTGGGATATCATAAAATCAAAAAAGAAACCAAACAAAGACTTCAAAAGTGAACTTGTTCTTGAAGGCAAAGATGGCAAGCTAATTACCTGCCCTGATGATATTTGTGACAAATTTAGCAATTATTTCTCCAATGTAGGGAACTTGGCTAAATCCACTGCTGGCCAGAGTTGTCTCACAGGATGTTCAGACCGGGGATTTGCAAATTCAATGTTCCTCTATCCAACAACTGAGGAGGAAATAAATAAGGTCATATTAAACCTAAAAAATAAAAAAAGTGCAGGAGCAGATGAAATATCTCCGATGCTTCTTAAGAGCATTTCAAAGCAGTTGTTGACACCTCTGTGCCACCTTATAAATTTTTCCTTTGCATCTGGATCATTTCCCCGAGGTCTAAAGGAGACCGTTGTTAGACCAATTTTCAAAAAAGGAAACCCCCGAGTATGCAGCAGCTACAGACCAATATCTATTGTTTCTTCATTCTCAAAGGTGTTTGAGAAGGTGATGGTCGCTAGGTTATGGAAATTCCTAGAGAGTAATAATATAATTACTAAGAAACAACACGGGTTCTTGAAGGGCAAGTCTACGCTATCAGCTATGTATGACTTCATAACTGGAGTAGTAAATGAGCTTGATTCCAGAAACTGCTCAGCTGGGCTTTTCTTCGACCTCAGTAAGGCATTCGATACTGTTGATCACAGGTTGCTGCTACGGAGAATGAGTGAGGTGGGAATACGTGGCCTGGCCTTAAACTGGATCTCGAGTTACCTTGAAGGCAGAAAACAGTTTGTGGAGATTCGTTCTGCGGATGAGACCGGGCTTTTGCGTCCATATTCCTCTGTCAAGTCCTCTATAGTGAGGGGAGTGCCTCAGGGTTCCGTACTCGGGCCTGTCCTATTCCTCCTTTTTATAAATTCCCTCCCTTCATCCACTCCAGCTGCAAAACCTACACTTTTTGCCGACGACACCTCCCTTTCAGTTTCTGGCTGCGATATCGATCGGTTAGAGTTGAGTGCCTTTTCTGAGGCGAACAATTTAGTCCAATGGTTTGATGACAACTTGTTAACCATAAACCCTGAAAAAACCCAACTCATACACTTTTCCATAACTAACAAACACCACAAGAGTTTTAGCCTTTTCGTAGATGAAACAGTGGTTCACCCAACTGACAGAGTTAAGTTCTTGGGATTGACCCTAGACAAAGGTCTCAGTTTCAAGAGCCATATAGAAAGCATTTCAGGAAAGATAAGCTCAGGAATATTTGTGTTGCGCAGCCTGAAACACACAACAAACTACAAAGTCTTGATTTCTGCATATTATGGCCTCATCTACCCCCACTTAGCGTATGCTGTACCAATTTGGGGTCATGAGAGTAGAAACACCAAGTTTCTATTCAAACTCCAAAAATGGGCAGTGCGAACTATTTTTTCACTGCCCAAGCGCCAATCTTGCAGATATTACTTCAAGAAATATAACATTTTAACTTTCCCCAGTTTATATATCCTGCAAACATTAACTTTTGTCAAACAACATTTTTCTTTATTTTTAGTCTCAGATAAATCTTCAGCCTGTCCCTACCCCTTGCGAAATACACATGATTTACCTATTCCGAAATATAAAACCTCCTTTTTCAGAAAGCATACACTCTACAACGGTATTAAACTATACAATAACCTATCCAAGTCCCTGAAGTTGGAATCAAACCATTCAAAGTTTAGGAAACGTTTAAAAAATGATCTAATTAGCTTCTCATGTTACAGTGTCAAGGAGTTTTTTTTTCAAACTGTAATAAAGAATGATAAGATCAATTAGTTTTTGTAAATAGATGGTAAGCATATTTGCAAATATTATTTGTAAGCCTTGAGTTGTATTTTTTTTTTCTGACTTAGCTAATGCAAGAAATTTTTTGTTAATTTTAGCTGAATAAACGAATTTGAATTTTGAATTTGAATTTGACTAGCCTGTGGTCTGTGTGTACTGTTAACCATTAAAATGTATACCTTCAGGGGAAATGACCACAGCATCGCATATACGTAGCAATTGGTAGCAAACATGTTAAAGACATTTATTTTAGCTTCCCCCACTATTTGCAACAATTAAATTGTGAAGAAATCCTATATTTCTTATAATTTTGAATTAAATGACTAAAATCCACATCATTATTGAGGAGAAAGGAAGGATACACAACTAACTCACCTGAATAAAGAAGTCTCAGGAGGTTAATAGAACACCTAAAAAGTACACGTTAAACTGATATTTCGCCTCTTTCAGGGGCTTCTTCAGAGGTAGAAAGGTAGAATGGCAGTTATAGTTCTGGCACTGTTGTTTAATGTGTACTTTTAGCGAATTTCCTATATAGGGAATAAGCTATTACCGTAGTACTCATGGTAAGACCTGGACCCGAGACCGATTTAATTTTTCGTTTTGAGGTCCCTAGAGGACAAAAACACCATCCGTTCAAATTCACATATATATATATATATATATAAATATGTCCGTTAGCGCGATAACTGAAGCAAAAATGATCCGATTCTGATTAAATTTGGTACAAATGTATAAACCTACGTTTATTCAAACTAGTGCTATTTAAATTGGGAATAAATATGTCTTAGTTATGGAAGTATTTTAGTAAAAATGTAATCAGACAAGTTGAAATTCGTTTAGTCTGCAGGTTCGCTACGGCGGGGGTATTTATGTGTTCTATTGACCTCCTGAGACTTGTTTATTCAGGTGAGTTAGTTGTGTATCCTTCCTTTCTCCTCAATAATTATTCCAAAGCCAAGTTGTTTTTTTTTCTTAAAAAAACTGAAATCCACATGAATAATTTGAATGTAGCTAGAGAGTATCAGAGAGGTTGCTCGTTATAGGTGGTGCGGTACTGTATCTAGAGTCATTATAGAACACTTGGTGTTATTTTGAGACTCTAAAAAATGGGTTAAGCTTAAAAACCTACGGTGAAATCATAACCAATCATCATATAACACCAAAAGTTGATTATAGCCTACAATACAAAAAAAAATAAATATGAGAAAACAAATCTTACCATGGAAAGACCTAATGGCAGCTTTTGCATTCCGTTTGGAGCTGATAATTGATCTGTCAAACTTGTTCAAATCTGTTTCTGTTACTTGGCTCCGCAAATTTTCCATTTCACTTAACAAAGCAGCTAACTGATTTATGATTTGTGTAGCGCTTATTTCTTCTCTCCGCACCTCTTCCCATTGCTCTAGCCTCCTAAGCTGAAAAGCACATGATATGACTAACAAATCTTTGATTTGGTAATTTTAGGTTATTTGGTAGTTTTAGGTTATTTGGTAGTTTTAGGTTTGTACTAAGTGTTAACAAATTTATATATAAACTAAAACAAATAGGCTATTAGATGAAAATAAAACTAAATTTGTATGGAATTATTTTTTGTTTAAATATGAGTCTTGTAATAAGCTAGATGGTTATGGCAATTCTGCTAGACTAGTTATTACTGATATCATCGAAATAGGGAAATTTAGTCAATACCAACCTAGGTAACATTGCTTGTTGTGGTACTGCCGAGTCGCTTGTTTTGTTAAGACGTTTCTATTGTAAGCAATTTTGAAATCTTAACCACTTTCATGTGTAATCCACTAGCTTAAATTCCAATAAGTTAGCGACAAAACAGTATGGATGTTAACATGAACAACACCCAGTAAACTATAGGCTACCCTAACCTTTACCTGGATTCTTAATAAGTAACTTGCCATTAGATTTGTAATGGATTGACCCAGCAACGTGTTGAAGATGTTGGAACACACCATCGAGGGCTAGCACTAAACCGATAAGTCCTAGTTATCCGGTATGGAATATATTTGAAATATGTGCTAGTTCTTTTACAGGATGGGGGAATAAGGGGTTAGGGATCTAGTATTGAGATACAATACAACAAGTATTTAATATGTAAATTGAAATAATTAGCACTAAAATTACTCCTGTCCATATGGAACACTTCATTCTTATTTTCAGTACCGTGACCATATCGTAAGTATACTGTATTTGTAGCATGTATTGAGTTAATTAGATCATAAAAATGGCTGTGATATGTGGCTTGGCTCAGTGTTTAATTCCAGACGTCCTCATTATTTCCCCGGACACCTCCTCTTTTTGGGGTACATAATAAACGTCCAGGGGGATTTTCGGCAAAACCTTAAAATGTCCGGGATTTAGAAGAAAAAAAAATAATAATAATATTCCTATACCGTACGCATAGTAGGCCTAGTACGGTATTAGTAATTAGCTCTAATCATCAATCACCCAGGATGAGAATGATATTGGAAACTAACTTAGCCTAAATTAAAATATTGTGTCACTGTATTGATATCTTATATTTAGAAGTTTTGTTTTCTTTATGGACCAAATTTTGTGCTTAAAACTTAAGACTGTTGGCAAAATTAACCCAGCTGTCTCTGTCTCTGCTCACCACCACCCAGACCAGCAGCGACTAACTAACTAGCTAGCTCCTTTGTTTGCTTCCTGCTTGTGTTTAGACTCCCACACGCTTACATTAAAATAATTTTCTTGCGTCTTGTTTTGTCATTCTTACACGTTCTTAGACCCAACTAATGCCGAAAATAAAATGTGTAGGCTTAAAAAAGTTTACTTGTTCTAAAAAAAATCAACACAACTTCAAAACCTTTATGCAGGTTGCATCATCTTCCGAAATTGACAGTTTGTTCTTTAAGCATGACTCTAAATTGAATCATTTTGCTCGTGTTGCTGAAGAAACTGCATTTCACACACTGTAGTAAAAACATCACACCAGAGTTTGGGGTCCATGGATAGTACCACCAAACTTCAAAATGTGTTGTTTAAGACTTTTAGTCTTGCAAAACATATTTCTAATCCAGTAATTTGATATTAAGTGAGGGGGATCCAGTATTCCGGACAAAAGTTTTGAAGATAAAGTCATTCCACGTCAAATTACCCAAAAAATTTAGGTTATGAAACCTAATGCTAAAAATTTAGTAACATAGCCTATATCTTGTATCTTATAAAAAAAAAAAAATACTTACAAGAGTTTGCAGTTATGAAAGCTTAATTCACATAGGCTAACTCCTGTAGTTCTCTAACAATATTAAATTTCATATTTGAAGTTTACTTGATATTTCCTTAAACTTAAACAAATGTAAAGCTAAAAGTCTTTAAGCGGTATACCTTGAAATGGTTGTAACAAAATAGTTTATTGTTACTTTATTATTGGCTAATTTACAGCTTGAGTACATTTTATGACATGATAGATTACACACTTGACATAGTTATTTTTAAGTTTTTCCTGTTTTTATATTGCCCGGCACATCCATCCGTAAAATAGTGCACCTTTGTAACTGATGGAAAACTGTCTTTCAGCCATTTCATAATTTTTTTTTGGACGGCACTAACAAAAGACACATCACGATACAAATCATCTCTAATAAAACAGTGATTTAAACCTTTAGTTACAAACTTTGAAATTCAAACTTTGAACTTCAATATTTGGTTATAACTTCAAAGTTCTGCCAAATCAAAATAACTATGTATGTGTGTAATCTCTCATGTCATAAAATTTACTCAAGCTGTAAATGATATAAAGTTAATATCATCGATTATACCAAACGGTGCTAGGGTATAAGTACATCCTTGGTGATTTGACGTGGAATGACTCGTTAAAAAGCCTAAGTTGCCAAGTTTTTTTTCAATAGCATTGTTAACATAAGCATGCCTGAATGAAAATTAAAAGTAAATATTTTAGTGACAGTAAAGAATTGGCTAGCAAATCAAAAATTCTAGTTAAAAATTTCTAAAACTTACAATTTATAGGCTAGGCCTAGATGTTTTTAGGAATTTTTCAGACAATATTCAGTTAAAAAAAATCCAAAATGCTGAAAGTTCTAGTGCCTATCTAAAATAGTCTAAACACTTTTTTAAAAGCTCTTAAAACACATTAACTTAAAGTAATACTAAATTTGAAAAAAAATATGAGGTGCCCCCTCCCCCTCCAAGGTAAGTTCTGCGAGTCATAATTGCCCTCTTTTTTGATGAAGGGTCTCTGAGAACCCTAATTATATATAAGACTTACTTAATATAATTTCAATCTCAGAAGTGTAGCACGTACGAATTGACCTTCACGAAGAGTTGAGCCTTAAAACGATCCTCATGAGCCCAGTAAGTAGGCCTACCGCTTTAATGTGACAGAACACCAAACTAATTTTTTTAGGCATAACTTATTTATACTACATTAATAGGACAGAGGCCTAATATCTATATAGGCTAGCTATGTGAACAAACCTACTTAGACTTCATAACCTTTGTTTGTGTCCTATTGCTCGCTCAGCTAGCTAGCTCACACTTATTTGTTATTCTTCAAGAGAAATTTGGTGTTAGGCCTAAATAAAGTTCTACAAGTCTACACAAGAAACTGTACCCCACAACTCATAGCTAACGATAGATGGATTGTGAAAATATTAATCTTACCTTAATAATATTACTGTGATGAGTCTTGAGAGATTGAACAAAGTGAGGAACTATTTCATTAAATTTTTGGATGGGAACTTCAAGCCATTTTACAGATTTTCTTGAGGAAAGTATTGAATCATTGTGATTTTCAATCCCATCGAAACCCATTCTATAATGTAAAATTAATACAAACAAATTTATAAAAGCCAGATAAGTTAGAGTAGAGATGGGCAACCCCTAACCTTGGCGATTGAGTGATTAGAGCTTGGAGAACACAAGATGTTAATAATGAATAGTTTACAGATATATCATCATGACAAAAACCTTTAGAAAATAAAATAGTTGACTGTAAAAAATTGGTAAGTTAGCTGCTGGTATACAAACACAGAACTTATGCGTACCAAACAAAACAACAAACAACTAAACAAATTCCAGACGACGCAATTTGACAATGTCCAAGTGACGTCAACGAATGAGCGGATGAATGAATAAAGAAAGAAGAATGCCAAAAGAATGACGCAGAGGCAGAGGCAGCAGATGGGTTACGCAATCAAAGAAACGGTTCGCAGATAAACTATACTATAACCAAAGCAGGAATATTTATAAAAGTCGCAGTACTATATGAAAGTGAAATAAATTATTTAAGAAATAATATAAGACCTAGATTCAAATCATGGTTGAAGGAAAACATTCATAGGTTAACCAGTTTTGATAAAACGTAGCATTCTATTGCTTGTCTTCTAATATTATATGATAACCAAAGAGTTAAACCACTAAACAAAAAACATTCAAATATCAGACATTTGGAACGAAACATTTTAGATTTAGACGATTTCATCGCAAAAACATGAAACTGACACCAACAAGGCTTTAAATGTTAGGTTATTGTTCAGTTTCCTCAACTCACCTAAAACAAATGTGACTATAAGATGAGAAGACTACTACTTGCAATATTCGATGTCAATGTTTTTACTTATAAATACATTTAGAATTAGTATAAATAATTATGCTCAATGCATCACATGTCATAATAACAGTACCAATAAATAAACAAAATTAACAATTATTTAGACATTCCTTACAGCGCTGTTAAAAAAATGAGAGGTTTCAACCATCGTTATCAAGATGGCCTTAACTTGTGACAGACAACTGTGATATTTTTTTATGTAGCCTTGAAGTTGAACAACCGATACTGATACTGAAAAACTGATGATGATAACGAAGAAGGACTCTAAGTTCAAGCCCTGTTAGTCGTTTGTTATTAAAAATTCTTTTAATCAACCATTAAACTCAACAAACTACCTATGTAAAGAATTAAGGTAGGCTAAAAATGCTATAAACTTCGTATTAATTTCCATACAAGTCACAGTTTATAATTAGTCTAGGAATACAATTGACCAAAATTATAATAAGAATAAAGTGCTTTTACATAAAACTACCTAAAGTTGTTCTAAAGATATACTTAGGATGTCAATGATTTTAAGGAACTTACTTCGCACCAGACACTTGTCCAGATATTTTTCATGTTCAAGTACTAGCAAAATGTTATCTACAACTCTATCTACAAATGAGGTGTCAGTTGAAGTTCTTGAGGAGGCAGACTCAGGAGTAATTGTTTTTGGCTTGAATAGGCCTTCAGCTCGTAATGCTCTAGGCAGCTCCTTAACATCCTCATTGATGAATGCTGTTGAGAAAATTCATTTGGACCAAAACGCTCGTGTAGTGGTATTGAGAAGTTTAGTTCCAGGTGTATTTTGTGCCGGTGCGGACTTGAAGGAAAGAATCAAACTTTCTAATCATGAGGTCAGTGTCATGGTAGGTAGATTAAGCGCTTTGGCTACAGCTATAGAAAATATTCCTATCCCAACGATAGCAGCAATTGACGGTTCTGCTTTTGGAGGTGGCTTAGAGATAGCATTAGCCTGTGATATGATTGTGGTTTCAGAAAACGCTAAACTTGGGCTGGTAGAAACAAAGTTGGCTATTTTGCCAGCAGCTGGAGGTACTCAAAGACTGACGAGGCTTATTAATCCTGCAGTCGCCAAAGAACTTATTTATTGTGCTAGAATATTCAATGGCAGTGAGGCCAAAGATTTTGGACTAGCTAACCATTCTGTAAAACAAAATTCCTCGTCTGATGCTGCTTTTCAAAAGGCTCTGGACATTAGTCGACAAATTATAGTGAATGGACCTCTTGGTGTGAAGATGGCAAAACTTGCAATCAACAAAGGTCTTCAAACTGATATTCAGACCGGTTGTAAGATTGAACAGCTATGTTATGCCCAGGTCATTCCGACTAAAGACCGAATTGAAGGTTTAAAGGCCTTTAAAGAAAATAGAGCTCCAAACTACAAAGGTGAATAGACAATGAATTAATAAGTTTATTAGAGAAGATAATTTTATATTTGAAGAAAAGGTAAGCTTTCTGTACTTGGTGACATAATCTCCATTTTTACTGTTACTATACAGTAAAAACTTACTTCTTTTTTATTAATTGAAATGTGATTCTTACCAGTTTCACTCATCTTGAAACTCAAGTTTCAACGGGGTAGTAGTTGTAGATAAGTTGTATATATTTATAGGGTTGACTTGCATATGACTTGAATAACTTGTAGGCCCTTCTACCAATTGAATTTGTTGTCAAAATATACATTTGGTTTATTTTATCAGCTAAATCATCTTTACTTGGGATTTGCCTTTGAGGTTGACTTTAGAACTATGATGTTGTATTGGCTATTTTTTCATTCACTCTCAAATTTAAACAATCTTCTCAATTGTATTATTTACATTCTGTACAGCAATATTAGCTGCTTCAATCAACTGAAACGTGAAAAATCATCATCGCACCAATACTTTTTGCTACCGGAACTAGTTAGTTTCCCAAGCTAATAACTGTCAGCCACTGATCTAATTTTACTATCCTTCGATCTTGAGTATGCTATAGGTATCGTGGTTTTTGCATGCAGCATCCAATTTATTTATGCCTGGATCACCTCTTGCTAATCTTTTCCTTAAATTCATTCCAGGTCCACAGCACAAAAGGACGCCTGAGTAAAAAATGGCAGTCGTTCAAAGATTCAAAATGGCATATTCAAGAAATCTTTAAACGGCTGCCATTTTTTACTCAGTCGTCCTTTTGAGCTTGAATTTACGGTTTTGAAATCTACTAGTGAAGACCTTTAATTTGATGTGCATATCGACCTATGCTTCTATTTAAGGTTTCCTTCTGACTCCTTGCGGGACGTCCCCATGATATGAGAGAAAATTGATAGTTTCTTAAAAAAGTAGATTTTTAGGTGTGGTGTTGATGTGCAAAATCTTATTGATTTATCTGTTGTAGTTTAGAAAATATTAAACCGGTCCGGGACTTTTGGGACAGTCTGTATAGTTGTATTAATAGTCAAAGGCAATAGCCAACATGACCAATCCTTATACTTATGACAAATTGTATATTAATATGGTTAATTATTGTATGAAGATGAGATAATCAACACATTGTTGCCAATTATATTTTATAATAGAATAAAGTTAAGTGTAGTGCTTTCAAGTTTTAATATGCCGATTTGTGACAAAAATATGTTATGTTTTACAAGTTGTCATTTCAGTTTGACTAAGTCAAAAAGTTGGAATATTTGAACAATTAACAGTAGCAAACTCTGACGGTGGCTGAAATCAAACATTTCTGTTAATTCTAAAAGTGGCTACAGCTTTGGGATGTCTAGTTTCATTAATAGTCAAAAGATACCGTCCATAACTTATCTCAAAAGTCTTAATTAGCTTGATCTTAACATTTGGCTTAGCCTCAGTCTTTGAGATAGGCCTTCTCAAAAAAGGTTGTTTTTAGACTAGTAATAAATAATTGAAACCTGAAACATTGCTCAATGTAGTTATTAGTTATGAAAATTGCTCATACAACTTACACATTGTACCTGATTTAAATAACGTATACACTTGTTATAGACTATAGACCATCATGATTTTAAATTTTTCATTGTGTTTAAATGTCTTTTGATTTTGTTACGATTTTTATAAGGAAACAGTGAAAAATGTTAATGTTATTGTTGATAAAATTACCCTAACTTTCTCCTAATAAATTTAAATACACCATTGTATCATAAAATTAATATTATTGAGTATTGACTTGAATTTTAAGATGTGTAACAATCGATATTATACTTAGCCCTTGGATTCCTTTATAACAAAATAGGCTATTTTACCTCCATCTGCTGATGGCAATTTTGGACTACAGACGGAGATAAGACCTCCGATAGATAGCTTTATTTGGCTTACGGTTTAAGCTATTAGTAATAAACACACTGCTCTAATTTAATATATACTTTTGTCTTTTGCCCTTTTCTTAATACAGTACAATGTGCCAACTGGATTAGGATAGGAAAGGATTACTTTTTGTTTTTGAACCACTATATTATAGAATCCAGTTGAATGTTATTGACAGGGTAAACATCTTAATTAAACTGCGCACATTATTTGTAAAATAGCTATAAGGATTTTAAATTGATATTTATTGTGATAAAGTGTTATGAACATCTTTTGTAAGACAATAAACAATTATTTTTTGGTACATCAGTTTTATTGAATCATCCAATCTCGATTCAACTCAAGTTATTCTGATGATGTCAATTTTTCTCTTAGTTATTATATGGCTTAACTTTTTTTTAAATTAAAATTACTGTACAGTGGTTCAGTCAGTCCATAAATTTCAAAGCAAAATATTTCTTGATTTATTAATCAGTATCTATTGATAATCAGCAATAGCTGTGTTCCTCCCTCATACAGAAAATGCAAATTGCTAAATTGCATACTTGTATTTAAAAATAGAGGATTGAAAATGAAATCACTTAGCACTTTTTTATGTATAAATTTAATACTCTGGACTACGTGACAATGAAGATAAAAACAATACAGGAAATCAATAACACTTACATTAACAATATGTAATCAACAAAATCAACAATCACTTAAGAAATAACCAAAAATATATTTCATTTCACATTCCTTGTCAAGTAGATTAATTGTAAACGTTGACTAAAACATTATTTTCCATTTAAGAAAGTGTAACATCTAAAAGAAAGAAGGTTGAATTTGGTCGATTGAATATAAATGAAATTCAACACAACAACTGGTCAATTATTTCAATCAATTGCTAGCAACAAGTAACAATGTTTTTTCCAAGCAATACAACTTGGACATTGAATACAATTATTTAAAGAATGATGCTGCGGACTGCATAAATTAAATAGCTTATTCCCTATATGGGAAATTCGCTAAAAATAAACAGTAATTTTACATCTCTACGATTGACTCTACAAACAGACTTAGAATGAAGTTTTGTTCTCCCATACTATGTCAATGAAGATTGATGAAATAATGATTTATGTCAATAATCACCAGTGTCAGTGGTGTAAACTGGGCTTAAAATACTGAATATTAAAATAATTAGTGGTTTAATTACAAAAATCTTTTGATTTATGAAAACAATGTACAGTAAAGTCCCACGAACTCCGCAGCACTCCATGAGCAAATATATTTGTTTAGACTGAAACATTTTTTTAATTTTCAAAAAACCTTTGTCTTTGTATTGAAAACTTAACAAAGTTAATTGTATTAAGCACATCCATTCACTTAATATTTGATACATTAGTTTTAAACAACACCATTATACCAGGTTTCAGATTAGTGATAAGACACGCTGCTTTAGAGGATGATGAGCCCACTGGGACTGTCTTGGAACTTTGTACTCTTTAACTGTTAATGATGTAACATAGTGCTCAAAGGCCTAAGATAATTTTAAAGATAGGCGAAGGCAGATTTACTTGAATGGGAAGTCCAACCTAGCATTTGATGTACCAAGCCAGAAAGGACTCTTTCCCATCCAGGTAAAACTGACATCCTCGCAAAAATCCATGATGTCAACATGTTATACAAAAGGATACATGAGCAATAAAAACATGAATCTGTAGTCTGTACAATGTTATATGTTTTATTATTGTTTACAACAACATCTATTTCAGCTTTTACTCCCTTCTTTCATATTCCAAACTATGCAGAGTTTGTGGAACTGTGCTGTTCTAATGTTATTATATATTTAGCATAAGTTATGTATTGAGGCGAATAGTATAATATTACCTTTTGGGAATAGGCTGAAAATCATTGGTGTGCTAAATAGGCTATTTACTAAGTTTCCATAGACAGTGTGCACTGAATAAAATATAATATGTTTTCGTAAAAATTAAACTATCTTCTTTTAACCTAGTGCTTTTGCTAATCCAACATACTCTTAGTCAAGTAGTTCAAATATGATAAAAAGTCAACTGAATTACGGGTTTTACCAACCTATTGCAAAACATTTATGTTTGGTATTAAAACATACCAAAATGCTTAAAAAAGAGCTGATCCCAAAGTATAACTAAAAATTAAAATGGAAAATATTACTTCATATAAACTTTACTCGTCCTCAGCCACCGCCTTTGACTTCTTCTTCTTCTTCTTTTTCTGGGAAGAACCTAAACAAGAGTTGCAAATAAATATCATGCTATCAGCTCCACTTGTGCCTACTGTTTGCTCACTAAACAAATTTTTTTGATAAGCATTTGCCAGTAACTAACCTACAAGTAAAACTTTTTCTCACATATTTTAATAAAATGAAATTAGTTCAGACAACGTTAGTGAAAGTTGGCTCTTCTTACACTTGACCTGAGTTCTGAGACAGAGGGAAGTTGCATGTGAGGGGGGACGATACTGTAAGCCTAGATATTTAAATGTAATAAAAAACAAAATTCGCTCCATCCATCTCATTTTGAGCATTTAAGATATTCCACCAAACCAAAAACTTCATTAATAAAAATAACAAAGACAATAATGGCTTAACAGTCGTGCCTACTGAATCCAAAATATTTACCTTGAGCATCTAAGACTGATTCTTCAGGAGCTGGTTCACTCGGCTCTACTTCCATCTCTACGGCTTCCTGTTTAACCTTCTTCTTCTTTTTCTTGGTTGATCCTGCAAAGAAAACGCTTAAGTGAAACTAAGGTATATAGTAGCACTCTTTTCAGTAAGAGTGGGCAACAAATTATGATAAATAGATGATTTATACAGTGACCTAACTCGGCATTATTTTTTGTCTTTGAAATTAATGACGTATTTGCGATGTACATAAGTATTTTATCGCACAAAAACGTTCGTCATACAATGGTGAACAGATGCATGGTTAATTGATAAGTGAGAAAAACTAAAACGTTACAACAAAATAATAACAAGAACAGTACAGTGATTAATTAATTAATTGAAAGAAAATTACAAGTAATCTTATTTAATATAGAGGACTTTTAACAAAGCAAAAAAAAAAAAAATTAAATTAAGATCTTGAAGCAACGTTAGAGACAAAACAATAAAAAACTATCTGAGTCATTCGTATTTTACGTAAACTAATGGTCAATTAATGTCATAGTCCTGTAGGAAATAGTTATTCAGAAACAGAACTTTGACGCAACAGGTGAACTAAAAACACCCATTTTTATAACTGCAGCATTTCACTTAGAGATGAAAAGAACTGTACTTAAACACCCTAAACAAGGGAATTAAATAACAAGTTTGCTGTACGTTTTCCTGGTGGCACGGTAAGTCCTGGACACGGGATCGATATACTTTTTCATTTTGATGTCCCTAGAGGCCAAAAACACCATTCCTTCAATTATATATATATGCTGTATATAGATTTATATATATACGTCCGTAAACGTGATAACTTAAGTAATTTTTGTCCGATTTTGATCACTGGTGAAGGATGATGTGCATGCCTAACAGTGTTCCCGTTGAAAAGCATCCGTTTTTGACGGACGGATGCGGTGAAACAGATAGTGTGAATCCGGCCTTACTACACTAAAAGACATTTGAAAACAAATCAGCAGAATTCAAATATTACCTTCACCTGTTGCGCCCTGATCCTGCGGTTCCTCCTTGATAGATACATCTGTGAGCAAAACACACAAAATATATAAGTAAAGTAATAAGAAAAATAAAATATCAATTTGGCTGCCCTACAATAATGGTTACACACATTTTCGATGCTGGAAGATTTAGCAAATTTTTTAAAGGATCAAGTACAAAGTGAACTACAAATTTGTTTGGTAAAAAAAGTGAATATACAAAAAAACTTATAATTTCAGTTCAAACAGTACATTTGTAGTGTACAAAGCTTCATAGCATAATATAATCATTTGGCTTTTAACACACATTAAAAAAACCATCAAAATACACTAGTTGCCTTTTGTATGAAAGAATTACTAATGCAAATGCTTTAAATTTGTGGATATGACAGGGATTGAACAAGTTACTTTCACACCTAAGTTCTAGACGTTAGCTACTAGGTTACACCCTTACTCAAGAAATCAAAAAGCAAACCCCAAAAATTTGTACGGAAAACAAAGTTAAAAATATTGAGCTATTATCATTGTAAATTCTTAAATGGTTTTATTGCAAAAGTATTATCAACGCAAGGATTTTCGGTTGTTAAAAGTTGGTAAATGATCTTACCTCCCATACTTTCGTCCACAGGTTCTTGTTTGATCTTCTTCTTCTTCTTTTTCTTTGATGTGGTTTCTCCTGTATTAAAGAAAATGTAATAAGTGTTAATAAATATTAAAAAGAAGGTAGTTGTCTCAATAAAGGAATACTAACAAGTTAACTCATAGTTTAAAATATTCCTCTCCTGGAGATATATAGCTGAGTTGAATCACTCTATTAATACAGTTCAGGGTGTCCATTGTCTCTTTAAATTAAAATTCAAGGACAATTCCAGGTTTTCCAGATTCAAAATTTCCAGGACAAATCTTGCCACTTACTTATTAATACCTGCTAGTAAATTAAAACCCCTTATGTAAATTCTGTGATAATTTCTTGAGATCGCAGCCACATTGGTGATCATAATATGAGATATGAGATATCAAGCGTCAATGTGACGGTGTGCAGACGGTTACGTGTTGTCTTTTAACACAGTCGATTTCAGTCCGATTTGGACTGGATATATTCACTGTAAACAGCATAAAACTGGCTTTCTCCTGGGATCTGTCGCTTTACCTTTACTTGTTTATGTCTCCAGGTGTTTTTAGAAAAAAAAGTCAATGTTTAGGTTGCTGTGTTGCGTGTTGTTGTTTACAAGTTGATTGCTACTATATTTTCTTCATTGAAAATAGATTTTTATTTGTTTAGATTACACATTTTCAAACCATCTAAATTTACTGTCTTCAATTAGGATCGAACTGTTGGCCTGATCAAAAGGCGAGGTCTACAAAATTTTTAAGAATTTTTGAAGTAGTGATTACTTTATACGATGTCTAAAATTTTTAAGAATAAAATTAAATAGTTTTCCTTATTTTAAAGTATCTTCTTTATACAAACCTCCAACAGCTCCTTCTCCATCAGACATGGCCTCTTGTTTAATTTCAAACTCTGATTCCTTCTTGATTTTCTTTAATGGTAGATCTAGAAAAAAGTTTTATTTTAAAAATCAAACTAAACTTTTTAAATGGTTCTTACTTCTTATGGTAATAGGAATAAATACAAAAAATATTTTTGTTTGGCTACGTTAGACAGGAAAGGAAACACACAGAAAACAAAAGGAAAGGAAATTATACAAACCAATTCTCACATTAGGGCTACACTTCACAAAACATAGAAAGCAATCTACCAGGACCAATTAATTTAGGACAATTTAAGAATATGCACGTGCAGGCAGTCGAATGATTCCCAACTGAGCGTGCATTGTATCCAACCAGAACGTCGGTGTTCTTTCATTTCTGTCTAGTGTGTTCCAAACACCTTAGACAGAAGAGGACACATCACAGGGCAAAACAAAACACCATGGCGTTTGAATGATCTTCTGAGGATTCATCAGATTCTGCAAAGGTGGTGGATTGTGTCCTATCTAGTTTCCATTTCATAACACAGATAGCATTCACCAAAAACTTGTCCTTTATGGGTCAGGCTATTGCCTGTATAGTGTAGATAGCTTGCTCCTGTATATAGTCCCTCAAAACTTAAAAAAGGATTTTTTTCAAATGATGACCATAACATATTTATATCAGTGACAAAAATATTCTTAATACAGTAACATATTAAAAAGTCTTAGTTGAGAAAGTATGTTTTAAAACTATATTTTTGATTATTTTGATGGATTAAAATGATTTTCCCTCAAGCTAAATTGGAAATTTGTTTGTCAATTAGGACTAGAAGTTAACAACACATTTATAATTTTCTCTTAAAAAACATAAAATATAAAATATATATAAAACCACTCACCTCCTTTACTCGGACTTTCAGACAGTTTTCTTTTCTTTGCAGGCAGAGTTGAGTCAGCGGCATCAGAATACCGGACAACCTCACTAAAAAATGCCAGAATTTATGTGAATCTCTAAAATGTCAGAATTTATGTGAATCTCTAACAAAAGTATAAAGTGCTTATAAGTTATGTTCCGTGCCTACGCACATAAGAAAATTTATCTACCCTTGGACCGAGCCACACATATTGATCTCATTACACTGATCTCTTCTAACATTTTCATAAAACAAAATAAAAAAAAATAATTATTTTATTAGTTACTTAATTTTAATTGATAGGTATTGACAAATAATAAAATAAAATAGATTCTCAATTAATATAGGCGTACCTATTAAACCTTTTTAAATTTTTATGATTACAAAATTGAAATTCATCTATGGTACTTGGTGACTCGCTTGCTGGTGTGTGCAATGGTGTCAAGTCCGATGACACTAATTAAACAACGACCGGACGTTTTGCAAACGACTAGTAGTACACAAAAGCCAGAAGCTTTTAAGCCGAAACATCATTTAGAATTTAGATGTTTCTCCTATTATAAAGCAAAACTCTGGTTTTTACATTTATTGAAAGAGATACTGCAACTACCTGTAGCCTTAATATATTTCCAACAACTTCTACTTTGTGTAATTATTTCTTTCCTTTGAAAAATTGTCAATTTTTTCATTTTCAACATCAACAATAATATTTTGAATAAAAAAAAAAATACATTTGAGGTTATAGAAAGATATAAACATACAAATTCATTAATTCAAAGATATGTTTTACTTTTTATTGAGGGTTGATGAATTCCCTTAAGCCAAAACTGTAATTTGATTTTTATTCCCCCAAAATAACCATTGATAAACTAAAATACTCATTTATTTGTTATATCGATTAGTTTAACCTTCCTATTACAAACATTTACTTAAACCAGTCCTGCAACTCAAGATTTCAAAACTCACTAACCTCTTCGTGTGGTATTTTTCAAACTTGGCCTTGACTTTGGCAGATCCACTGATCTTCTTCAGATTGCCCTCCTCGAGGAATCGCAGCCGAGCCTCCACCTTTGCCTTGTGCTCTGCCCCAAAGTCTACTATGGTGTCATCACCCAGGGCATCTACACGGCACGCCAGCGACGCCTTGGCCGCCAGAGTACGTGAGATCTACAACACAACACTCATAACTGTGACAAATGTTGAGTTAAGTAGTACTTGGTAATAATACATACACGTTTCAAATCTGAATCTTGTTGGATTGCAAAAAAATTACCTTAATAAGAAGGGGGGAAACCATTCATTAGAGTATAACTCCAACTCTGAATCAATTGGGACTGTACCACATAAGATGATCAGAAATTCGGATAGCGTCTAAGATTTTGCAAATAAAAAATAAACCAAGTTGGGATTGCGGATGGCAAAGATTTCTTTATATTGACTGCATGAGACAATAGTGAGGTCTATACAACGGTGGGGGAGATATTCAAGATTTGTTCGCTATCATGGAAGAGGATGATGATGTTTCCATGATTGCAGAAGACGATTATGTCTACAGGACAGCTGGAGATGTTCAGGATTTTTCCGCAGGAATAATGAAGACGATAATGTTTCTGTGACTGCAGGAGACAATGATTATGTCTACAGGACTGCAGGAGATATTTAAGATTTTGCAGCGATCATAGATGATGATGAAAAAAGTAATGAAATTGAAACTTGTTAAATACAGGTCCTATTATAGTTCATTATCAATAAGAACTTAATAAGCTGGCTAAGTTGATCAACATCTGAGATCAGGGTGTTTATATCTTGGTTGGGTTGACATGGATGACCCTCTCTAGTAACAAAATCAAAGAGTCTCTTAGTGGACAAATTTGAGCCTGAAATTTGAAATGACAACCGTCAACTTGTATAGGAAATACTGCATACCACATTGGATCAAATACTCAGAATATAGCAAACTTATTGAATTGGTTGAATCTATAATTAATAGATAATTAATTAATATACTTGGTTTCACGATTCAAGATTCAAATTCACTTTATTCAATATAGGCCTACATTTTTTTTTGTACATGTAGCTTTCAAGACTAAAACTAACTTAATGACTAAAACTAAACATGAATTTATACTACTCAGTGCATGATTGCTTAAAATACAATCCAAAAGTAAAAAAATCACAAAATATTACCTATAAAAAAAAAAAAGTTATCTGACTATCTAAGTTAGTAACCAAATAACATATACAAAATTTGGGTTCCCCCCCTTTAGCCCCCCTCAGTTTAGAAAATCAAGTCAGTGACATGTCTGAGAATGATTTCCAATTTGACTATGTTATGTATCTTGAAAAAGTCTTCAATAGAGTATACTGGATGGTCTAGAAGGAAGTTGTTTAGTGTTCTTTTAAAAAGTTTAGGACCACACAATTAGATTCAACATATTAGGTACAGTACCTTTCCCTTATTCATGGTGCTAGCTTGTCCCACAATAGCCGAGTGGAAGATCAGACCATACTTGGGCGTGTCTTTCTTAGCTTTCAACGCTCTGAACAATGCTTTCTCTGCCCCGAGGATTTGAACTGTGGATGCCGGGTGTTTAGCCAGGTTTACAAGAGAACCTAAAACAAGAATTGCATTGGAGAAAGGTTAAAGATTGCTTTAATAAACATTGGGTTAACATAGAGCTGTTATAAACTGTACGGATACCATGTGCGTAACATAATGTAGAATATAGTTGCACAGGCGGTTGAATGGTTAGTCAACGTCACAGTCCACCAGATTAACAAAACTGGGCGACCAAAAGCCAAAGTATGGTAGTTCTAAACTTGACTCGGACCAGATTGCAGCATATGTTAGGCAGTTCAGTAGTGTTTGGTAGAATATATGGTAAAACTGCATATATATGTAAAGGTTTAATATATATACCTGTTGCTATTGGTGAGCAACAGTTTGGAGTTCAAAGGCTTAAGAATCTTAATTTTTATAAGTGTTGTGATTTACCTGCATGGGAGATAAGTCTGGCCCCCACCAGTTCCCCTATCAGAGTAGTAAAGTTGGGAGCAATTGCCGTCATTCTGGCACACAAGTACTCGTACAACTGGGTCCTATAAGCTGACACTTCTATCACCTACACAAACAGGCCACATTAACACTACTTCATCCAGACAAGACGAAACTCATTAAAGTATCTAAGTGAGAACAAATTAAACAAGTTCTGTAGCAAGAGTACTCGTACAACTGGGTCCTATATGCTGAGCTGACACTTGTTTTACCTACACAAATAACAATCTCCACAATCTGGAAGAGGACAAAATTGATGACAGGATCAATGAGAGAACCATTTACATTATGAGACAGTACGATTAACAAGTATTTTAGATGAGCTTACTTGATCACAGAGATGATGTATGTTCATAATATCCTCTTCTGTAATTTCAGTCCCCATTGAAATCTCAGCAGCCTCCTTCACCTTCTCTTCTACCTCCTCGGGTAAAATGTCAGACAGATCAGTTGTAGCTGTGTTCTCTCTTGTTCCTAGAAAAACCAATGTCATGATCACTAATGTATCTCTCATCGACATAAAGAAGTAGAATATTTCTACATTATACATTTCAGAAATTTAACTTGTATAGGAAATACTGCATACCACATTGGATCAAAACACTAGGCAGGATTTTATTTAGGGGGGAGCAACTGCTTAATATGTTGAGGATGGGTTTTTATTAGAGATGTACGGGTCCCGAAATTTCGGGAATTTTTCAGGGGAAAAATATTCCCGATTATCGGGACGGGATTACATTTGAATTTTTCGGGACGGGATTTGGTCCGATCGCCGGCGATTTTGCCGCTTCGCGAGTGCCGATGACGCCGCTATTGCGAGCGATAGGTCCGTGAACGCAGGAGACGAAGTCGTTTCGACAATCACGCCGTGACCGCGGAGTCATACCGACGATCACCCCGTGACCGCGGAGTCATACCGACGATCGCGACGTGACCGTGAGTTATACCGACAATCACACCGTGACCGCGGAGTCATACCGACGATCATGCCGTGACCGCGAGTCATACCGACGATCACCCCGTTACCACCGTCATTTTGACGATCGCACCGTGACCGCGAGTCCTTTCGACTGCAAGTCACAAGTTTCTATAGGTACCTGAAAAATTGTTACCCATTTTTTGGTTTTTATAGATCAGTGCCACAAACGGTAAAGATTGATTTCGTATGCCTTTTTTGGTAACTGCAATACTCAAGATTTTTTATGCACAGAAAAAAATCCCGTCCCATCCCGAAAATCGGGAAGGAAATAAAAATCCCGTACCGTCCCGTCCCGAACTAAAAATTCAATCCCGTCCATCCCTAGTTTTTATTTTAATTTGGAAAAGTGTATCCAATGTTATACAGACCTGAAATTTAGGGAATTTTCAAGATATCTTGTTTTTAATTGTATGCAAACCGTACTAGATTGAAAATAATTAAGCCTAAGTGAGTTATGCATACCCATCACCTTGGAAGTTGATAAATATAACAGTAACTTAGACCCTTTTAATCCAAACCTCATTAATACAGACTTGCTTAAACAGGAGAGCCATTTAGACAGCAGTGTACAACAATATCATACAGCTAAGTCATAAATGCACCAGTGTAAAGCACACAACAATACCATGTGTTAATAGATCAAGTGTAACACAATACATTCAAACTCATGTATTGCCTCAACAAGGTGATGGTAACATTGTCATTGTTATGACTATTGGCCTAATCAAATTACCAATAAATCACGCCAAGGATTTTTTGTATCTATAATTCTTTGGATGTATTCAAACAGTGGTTTGAAAATGGCAATTCTATGACACCGGCTCAACATTAGATTGGTTAAGTAGTGTTGGCACTATAACTGTTGACTGGGTGTTGTAGGCTGTATTGCATCTGTCTAGCCGCACTTAAAATGATGCACCAATTGTAGAATGATAGTTGTTAAACATAAAAGTTTCAACTTTTAATAATTCAATTTTTTTTATAGATTAACTGACTTACCTATCATTTTTTAGGATTTTTTGAGAGGATAGCAGGCTTACCTGAATGGGAAAGAGTCCAAACTGGCACAGGAAACACAAAAAACAACACTTTTGTGTTTCCTGTGCCAGTTTGGACTCTTTCCCATTCAGGTAAGCCTGCTATCCTCTCAAAAAATCCTAAAAAATCTAGGCCCTTGTGCTCTATGCTACACCCTTGACTTACCTATCAGTTTAATGGTTTTTGTGAAGGCTACGTTGTCAGTGATGATCTTGCCCAACTCTGGGAAATGCCATCCGTACCATTCACGACACCTGTACATTTAAACACATTAGTGAAGTGATATTAAGATTGGCAGTCATAAGTTAAAAACTAGTTTCATTTAAGTCAAAAATGTTTTTTACTTAAGTAACTAATAATAGAAAAATTCTGTATTTAGCAGCATGAACAGAAAATCAAGGAAAAATGTACAATTGGAAAAAAATGCAAATAGATACATTGTGATATTTACCTACTGTAACCAACGCTAAAAGTGTATTAGCAGTGAAATAAACCTGAATTCTAAAAGTAGACCACATGTCAACACAAAATAATTTCTTGTTGTACAGACTCTTAAAAAATAAGCAAGAATAATTATAGAACAACAAAGAGATAAAAAAGTAAAGGTTAGCTTCAAATTGGTGAAACAAACAAGGCCTCAATAACAACAGCCACATCAAGACCAGTTAGTAAACACATCTTTAACAGTTTTTTGATGTGTCTGATGATCCCAGCGTAGCCTGGCAAAAGGCCTCATGACATTAAAAATTCTAAAAATATTGGTGAAGTTTTTATTTCAAATTTATACATCTTTAACGCAATACACTTTTTTATAGCACAAACCAGTACAATTCTATCACACTCCTGAGTCTTGCTAAATTAAACTCATCATAATACTTGTGTAAGAGGGAGTTCTCTAGAGTAAGTTATTTTGTTGTGAGAGGCCTGTCCTTTACTAATTGTTTTCTAAATTACTGGACCAACAGTGATGGGCGTGTGCAGTGTGCACCAGTCAGAACATAGTGAAAACTTGTATTATATAGCTAAAGCCCATTGGTGATTTTTGGAATTCAAACCATCGCCCCCCATACATATAACACATATAACAGATGTCCCATGTTTTAACTATTAAGTGTGCTCTAACTTTTAAGAGTATTAATACCAATAGGCTACCTAATAAAAAAATAAAAACTAAGTGAGGGTCTGAGGATCATGGATTGAAATTTAACTGCATACAATTTTTAAACAATACACCATAAAAACCATACCTCATGACATAGTTGTTGAGTTCTTTGTCCAATTCATCCAGCAGACAGATGGCTTGTACAATCATTGTGTCTACCTTGTCAGGGCTAAACTTGAGTTTGTATCTCGACAAACTGTAAAAAACAATTATTGATTAGTTGTGATTCAGCCAATTAGTGCACCAAGTAGTCTAACAAGTCAACTTTGGAGTCAAATATATTTCTCCAACATTATATTATCTCAAATCTATGACCGAATTTTGTACAACACGAGAGAAAGGACTGAATGATAGGTTGAGTTTTTGTTAGATTGTTGGTTTGATGCACTAGATCAGGATTTTAATACCCGGGTATTGCATTGACAAAAATAATTTTAAAAAGACTGAGCAGAAAAATTAATTAGTTGATGTTCTGTTAGCATGGCTATCGACATAAATATTCTAGAAAGAAAATGTATAAGGTTACGACAGTATTAAAAATAGGGATGTTGAAGACCACAAACATTTGAGAACATCTCCGATTTTTTTAGGACAGAAATATCAAAATATTAAAAGGACCTTGAAAGCTTTCTGCTAGATATGTGCATTAGATAATTCACGAAGCTTTCCCCTGGAATCAGTATACAATCGATAGCTTCTTAATATCGAGAATCAACTATTCCTTACTAACATTGAAGGTTCTCTAGTTGACACTAGGAGTCAGCTTGTTCCTGTTTTTAACATTTAGCCGAAAAACAAAAAAATCATAGGATGAGCACCTCGGTCTTTCACAGTTAACAAATTTCACAAATCATCCATAGTATTAAGGTACTATGGCGAGTACCTCTCACTTTATACCTGTGCGCCAGTCCCAGGGCCATCGCAGACAGTTCCTTCTTGGTCAGTCCGGCCAGTAGACTCTCACTCTGTGATCTGATACATCTGATGAGCTCCAGCACAGAACTGTTAGATACACACTGCAGACTGAGCTTGTCCTTGATAGCATTGCCCAGCTTAGCATCAGCAACGGCCAACTTGTCCTGAACTTCATCCGACACCAGCTTCTTCAGGATCTGCATTGGACATAGCAGTCATTTATAAAGAAAAATCTAAACTACACTAAACTATTCACTTGTTAATACAGTCATTTTAATTTATGATTTTGAAGTGTAAGAAAGAACGACATATTTTATTGTTAGATGATGAAACATTTGTATTACCTATTCTATGCAATTATTTAAAATGATTTCAACATTCATGACATGATGTTTTTCTTGATTTTTGGAAATATTTACAGCCGATGCGCAACTGGAAGATCTAAACATGCAATACTATTATTTAAATATAAATTTCTTATTGTATTGTAGATGACATTTTCAACTAGGCCTACTATTACATATTAAAAATCAAAAATTTAAAAATTGTAAAAATGTCTGATAAAATATGAGTGTTTCATTTGTTGTTCAAACTTTAGAGCACACGCGCGCCCGGACGATAACAACCAAAATTTGTAATATTTTACCCTTTGGTCTTTCTATTTAGCAACTTTTCCAAGGTATTAAAACTCAAAAAGAATTATTGGTTTTTTTTTTCGACCAACCCTAATGTTTAGCCATAACTAACAATAAGCCTATCTGGTATGCTAATGATGGATGTGTCCCGATTCAGTACTTATTTGAGTTGAAAATGTAATTTAAAAGATTTTTATCAACAAACACATATTATTGTATACATAGTTCCACTAACTCAATGTATGTTCCTAAACTGTGTATGCAATTAAGCCAGGCTAACCTTTTTAAGAGACTTGCTGATTTTGCCTTCAACCGCAGCTGTGGTAGCGGCCAAAGCTTCTGTTGTGTCCACAAACTTTTCAAAATGTTTCAGTTTCAATCTGTAAATAATTTATAACATTTATTCAATAAGGTTGAGGGTTATAGGCTGGGATGAAAATGATTCTAGCAAAAATGCTACAAACTCTCAGACAACTGTAGCACAAATATTATTCTTTAAGTATTAAAAAAATGCCAGTAATATTACTTGTTTGAACATTACGGTACATCTTCAATTTTATTTGTAGCAAATATGCTATAGCCTGCAAAAACAATGAAGCATTAAGTTGTGTATAGCAAAATGCTAAAAATACTACCACAGCTTAAACCCTCAAAAGGTCTTTTGTTATGTTGGCACATTTTACAACAACTGAAAATAACAGAAAACTATATACTTAATATTCTTACTAGATGTCTCTTGTTGCTCCGCAAGCGCAGCTTTGAAATAAATATATCATATCCGAGAAATAATCAAATTTATGATTTTTGGTTGAAAGTATCTTGAACTTAACTGATTCAACGTCCGAATCAGGTAGGTTGTAATTAACTGTTTCAAATTAAAGTCTATAATTTTCTTATTACTGTATTTTGAGTATAAAACATATAAAAAAAATAAGCAATACTGGAGCTATTAATTTTTACTCATAGAAAACCCTTATAAAAAGTAATTTTTATGTTGGTCATTCACCTTGCGTTGCACCTTAAGTTTGCTTGAAACTCATTCTATTTCAATAATAGCTTAAATGAAAGCCGGTATTTCACTGAATATTCTTGGACCAAAACATATAGGATTATATAATTACTAGTAAAATACATCTTAAATTGAAGTTTAAGAATTCAAAAATAAATCAAATTTATGTTTTTTTGGTCTAGTAATACAGTAGATAAATATGATTCTTGATGTGAAATCTGGGCTTTGCATACCTTTAATTTTAGATCTCAATCATGAAAATCAGTCGGGTAGAAGACCCAAACCAACTCGGAAAAGAAAAACTAAATTTAACTCCCACCATAAATACAAAGCATGTTTTAGCGAATTTCCCTATAGGGAAGTAGCTATTACCGTAGGTGGCATGGTAAGACCTAGGCCCGGGACCGATTTACTTTTTCATTTTGATGTCCCCAGAGGCCAAAAACATCATTCGTTCAAATTTTTATTTATATATATATATGTCCGTGAACTATAATAACTTGAGTAATTTTTGTCCGATTTTGATGAAATTTGGTTTAAAGGTGTAAAGTGGGATAAACTTGAATGAGTTCGCGAACCAGCATGATCGGACTATGGGAACGGGGGGTTTATGGGGGGTTTTATGGGGTAAAAATTGGTTTTTCTCACTTTTGACCCTCAAAACACAAAATTTCCCAATTTCTCTTTAACCTGTTTAAAGAGCTTAAAAAAACAAATAATTTAGTATATCAAAGTATTTTTGTTCGGTTATTGGTAACGGAGAAAATTAAAAAAATTTTAAATTTAAAATTCCCATGTTATTCTTATGGAGAATATTGTAAAATGTTGTAGTTTGCTTGTTTATGGATATATTTTGATCAAACTTGGCAAATTAATTTATTTTACACTAAGCTATTAATATTTGACTAAAAAACTCACTTTATTAGTTTCCTTGTAGCAGCAAACCTAGGTACTCGTTAACCCTTATGTTATTTAAATATATTTAATGAAAATCAATTCAGACAAATGGAAATTCGCATAGTCGGCAGGTTTGCTGCGGCGGGGGTATTTTAAGTAAGTACCGTTTTTAAATTTCTCCGTTCCAGCACTGCGATTGGCATTTTCGACATTTGCGCTGTGTATGGGCATCTATTGGTAAGACCTAGTCCGGAAATTCGAGAACAATCGGCCGTGTTTACATCCGGTTTCGAGCATTCAAAATGGTGCCGCCAATTGAGACTGCCGCCGACTGTGAAGTGCGCGCTGTATTTAGATTTTTAAGTTCTAAAGGTTTGAAAGCAATTGAATATCATTGTCAGATTAGTGAAATGTATGGCAAGAAAATTATGAGTGACGGAATGGTACGCAAGTAGGTAAGGGCATATTAAGACGGCCCCATCAACGTTCATGATGAGCAATGCACTGGGTACGGGGACAGTAATGACGCTAATCATGTGCTAATCATGAACGTTGGTGGGGCCGTATTTAAATGCCCTTATCCACTTGCGTACCATTATGACACTCACAATGTTCTCGCCATACACTTCACTAATCTGTCGATAATTTTCAATGGCTTTCACATCTTTAGAACTTAAAAATCTAAATACAGTATGCACTCCACATTTGGCGGCAGCCTCAATTGGCAGCACCATTTTGAATGCTCGAAACCGGATGTAAACACGGCCGATTGTTCTCGAATTTCCGGCTAAGTCTTACCAATAGATGCCCATACACAGCGCAAATGTCAAAAATGCCAATCGCAGTGCTGGAACGGAGAAATTTAAAAACAGTACTTACTAAAAAACATGCCTCGTACATGGGGAGCAAATTTTGTTTACGTATTAAGCCGAGTGGGACTGTAGATAAATGCCGTTGCTTTATGTGAAATCGGTGTGTGCATTCCTTCATTTGAGACCTCAATCATGAAAATCGGTTGGGTAGAAGAGCCAAACGAAATCAGAAAAGAATTTAACAAAATTTGTATTGATATTTAAGATTAGTTAGGTAATAGTTTCAGTTGTATTTTTGCATAAGGTCTTCAAATCCAATCGAGCTGTAAAAACAGAAAATTTTCTTTCTGTCAGAGATTGCAACTTGTTGAAAAGGAAGTCCTAAATTTTATGCATTCTGTACACTACACTATACATAGGCCTACAATGTTTACTTACATTTTATTTGCTTTTTCCGGAGTCTTAAAATCTCTGTACAAATTATCAGTTTCTTGAAGTTTCTTCTCATCAAGTAGCTATAAAAAAATATAATAAGTTATTATAGTGTAGCTTATGCCTCTTATGCCAAGAGAAGTTAGTTGTTACAGAAACAGAACCATCAGAAATGTGGTAGGCCTACAATAAAACAGACATATTAAGTTAATCTATTTGGTAAGCGTTAAAGAACTATGAACATTTAAACTTATAAAACATATTAAACTAAATAGTCCAGTCAATAAAAAGGGATTGTAGAGGACATGGAAAGGGGGAAATTTTTTTTCTGCAGGAATGTGTTCGGGGTAGTTAGAAGATAAAAATACCAAAAGTCCCCGCCCCTGCTGCTTCAGCGAACCTGTTTTCTATCCTGATTAATGTGAAAAAACAACAGGCTAATGGACTATATCAACTTATTTGACAAAAACGTGTGAAAAATCAATTGATAAAAGAATTTTTATATTATTTGTAGAATATCTTTTAAACCAATGCATACACGGAAGAAATGAGTATGACCATTCTTGTAGAGAATTTCATCATCTTTCTTTTTATAATTTACATTTTTTCCGTACGATGCACGGTTTTCAGTGTAGAAATAAAAAACTAAAAAATGGGGTCTTTCCCCCTCCCCCCGCTGAAGCAGCAGGGCCAGGGGCGGGGACTTTTGGTCTTTTTATCTTCTAACTACCCCGAACACATTCCCGAAGAAAGAAAATTTCCCCCTCTCCATGTCCTCTACACCCCCCTTTTGAGCATTCATTGACTGGACTAAAATTATACAGGGTTAATGTTACTAATAAATATTAGCCTACCTACATTAATTATTAATATTACTAACCTATAACGTAATTAATAAATAAAAATATTTAATTTTCAGTTAAGGTTGAAAATAACTTCTAGCTAGGTACCTACCTAATGAAAATGATATTTTAAAATGGTTACTTTCAATAATTCTCACGCTGAATCCAAAAAGGCAATTGAAATTTGTCAGAAAAATGCCTAAGTAGGCCTTTAAGTGAAAAACTGAGGGAGTCCCACCAATTAACACGTTTGAGACGGGACGGGAGCGATCGCTCCCACACGGAACTCTAACGCTATCCTGGTAGGTGCACTAGCACACAATGATTTATTTTAAAGCTTGGATTAGATCTAGAAATCTGAAACTCCCCACAGCACTGTTCAGTAGTACAAGTTACTGTATTTTCTGACAATGTGGGTGTGTACTCGACAGTGCTGCTTCGACGGTAGCCGTGGTCCTCTCAGTACTGAAACTAAGTCACTAGTCAATGTCAAGATTGAGCACTTGCACAACTGTTTTGATCGTTTTGAAAAATGACCCAGATGTCTGGACTTCGAACTTTTAAGTTAGGGGGAATATTGGACAAGTGACGATGAAACTGAGGTTAATAGCTAAGTTAGAATGTAAGTGACGATGAAGATGTGATATACACATGGCAGCGGCTGCCGACGTGGCTACCACGCAGTTGCGTTGCACGAGCTGACCGCCAGTCGACAGCTAGTACAGTATTTACCTAATTTTTTACTTTGTTCCCCTTGAGAATTCTTTTCAGCAAAAATATCAACAAACTCTTGACCCGCAAAACCCGATTTTTAGGCTCGTTGCATTGCATGTCCAAATGCATCTTCTTTTTTGGACTTCTTCAATGAACAGTTCAGTGTTTAAAGTTTTCTGGTTCCACAGCAGCTTGCATGGCCATTGTAAACTTATACTACAAGCACTACATCCAGCTACAGGTACACACTACAGAGGACGATGTCCACAGGGCGAGTGCGCCGATGTCTGTGATCCTAGTAGAAACTGCAGTCAATCGCGGCGGCTACCGCCCTCATGTGTAGTTGTGTACGCTCTCATGCCAACTTTAGTAACTCCAAAACTAAGCATGGAAGCGGTTGCATGTAAACGGCCCCATTTGCTCCTTTAGGTCTACCACTTAATTGACCGCTAGACTTTGTCGGATATTTTTCGGCAAGTTTATATTAGACCCTGTAGGCCTAGGCCTAAGCAGAAGAATGTGAAGAAGGCCTAGACGTGAAGACTGTTAAATCGATTTAATCCTCAACTACAATAGTCTACTCACCTTGAAGATAGCATATCCTCCTGGTGATTCGAATAAGACCAACATTTTTATAACGAAAACTCAAAACTAAAATCAGGGTAGGCCTACTGTAAAGGAACTACAATCACAACCGACCGCTACTACTAACTCAACATAACCTTAAAACACCAAATGAGCACGTTTTCATAGTTTTTCCGGCCGTAGAAACAGAAATGAAACAAGGAACATTGTTGCCACTCTTATCGGATCAAATATACCTCTTGCGGTCCAAAGAAAGTAGTGAGCACTGTATGAAATATCCTCTAAAATGTTCCCTTGTTAATTTGAATGACTCATCAAATATACTTAAAAAAAATAAAATGGATTGTTTTTTAAGTATATTTGATGAGTCAATCAAATTGACAATGGAACATTTTAGAGGATATTTCATACATTCGATGTACACTATAAAACAGCCCCAACGCAGCAAACCTGCAAATTAAGCGGATTTCCATTTGCCAGATTTGGCTATCACCATAGATAAAACATACTCCATCACATAAATATTTCTAAGAATACTTCAGGAATAAGAATCCTGTATTCAATATTCAGATTCGGTATTCAGATCTCCAGTAATTCTAGAAGTGGGTGAACGTAAATGTAAATTATACCGATGCACTTGTGGTGTGGTGGTGGCCATAACAAAGAAAGATAGATATAAGGAGGGAATCGATTTGGAAGGGAAGGGGAATGTTTAATTTTAATACGATATTTTCATATTCATAGCTTGGTGTAAGCTCTAAAATACTGTGTACAGTTTCAATTCCCTCGCACCCATGGAGTGGAGTAGGTCCAGCGAACTCACCAAAAAGTGAGTGAGCGTAGCGAACGAACTTCAACCAGACGTGATTGAGCCATGCAAACGAGCTCATCTTGAAAATAAATGAACATTTGACATAAAACCACATTAGGAGGACGACGTCTGTCGGGCCAGCTAGTGTTAAATGACAATGTTTAGATTCGGGCGGAGTCCATACCCTTTATTTAATACTAGCTGTACCCGCGGGCTTTGCCCCGTTTAACTTTATATGTGAGCTCGTTCGCATGGCTCAATCACGTCCTGGTTGAAGTTCGTCCACTACGCTCACTCACCTTTAGGTTGGAGCTCGTTCGCTGCGCTCACACGTCCTGGTTGAAGTTCGTTCGCTACGCTCACTCACCTTTACGGTTGCTCGTTTGCTACGCTAACTCGCCTCCGGGTTGAAGTTCGTTCGCTACGCTCACTCACTTTTGGTTTAAGATTAGCTGTTGTAAAATATTTAAAAAAATAATAAAGCTGCACTCTGTTGGTAATTCTTGTAACTTTCATCACAGAACAGAACCAACTTGTTTAATTGAAACAGTTAAGGCCCAATTCACACCGAACGGACGTCGGGCGGAGACGTGGCACGGACGAGGCACAGACGTGGCAGTGACGTGGCGTGTTCAATGCACACTGAAGGGACGGTGAAGAGACGGTACAGTGGCGAGACAACCTGTATGTAGACTAGACGCTTTGGTTTTTGCTAATTTCTATTAATGTTAATGGTGTTAGTTAATTTCTTTCAACTTAATTAGTACAAACAAGGGAATTGTTCTACTTCCTCACAAAATTTGATATTAAATTCAATGTCATCTCACATATTGAAGAAACAACTCACAATCTACACACAAAAACAACTCTACACAACAAGGTTGGTAAGTACAAGCACACTATACACAAGAAGTTTGGTAAGTATAGTACAATATTTGCAGTCCGAACAACGGGCGCGCTACGGACATGCCACTTCCGATACGCCACGAGGGACGCCGAAGCGACGTGGCGGTGGCGAGAGGGCGGCCGCCCGCGCCACGTCACTTGTGTGTGCATTGACCAATTTGTTTACATGGGGAGGCGAGGAACGGACATATGTCCTCGCCACGTCCGTGCCACGTCTCCGCCCGACGTCCGTTCGGTGTGAATTGGGCCTTGATTCAATAATTCCATTTAAATATGAGTACTCATTAGGTTAACACGGGAAACTCCAGAGCCACTGGGGCGGAGCCCGAGAGTCCGATCAGAATAAAAACCACTTAGTTTTCCTATTTAATGCCTAAAGAATCAGTGTACCAAATTTCAGCCTCCTAGGTAAGTGGGAAGTGGGAGAATTAGTGATGAGTGAGTGAGTGAGTCAGTCAGTCAGTCAGTCAGTGAGGGTTTTGCCTTTTATATATATAGACTAGCTGACCCGGCGAACTTCGTATCGCCTAAGTTATAGGTTTCCCCTAAGACAGACCGATGGAAAGAAAGTACCGTTACGTTTAATTTTCAAGATGATCTCGTTCGCATCGCTCAATCACGTCCTGGTTGAAGTTCGTTCGCTACGCTCACTCACCTTTGGGTTGGAGCTCGTTCGCTACGCTCACTCGCCTCTCTCGTTCGCATCGCTCAATCACGTCCTGGTTGAAGTTCGTTCGCTACGCTCACTCACCTTTGGGTTGGAGCTCGTTCGCTACGCTCACTCACCTTTAGGTTGGAGCTCGTTCGCTGCGCTCACTTGCCTTCAGGTTAGCTCGTTCGCTACGCTCACTTGCCTCCAGGTTGAAGTTCGTTCGCTACGCTCACTCACCTTTTGGTTGCAAATTAGCTGTTGTCATAAATGTAAAAGAAATAATAGTGATGCACCCTGTTGGTAATCCTTGTAACTTTAATGCTATTGAACATCATAGAGCAGAACCAACTTGTTTAATTGAAACAGCTGTTAAGATTCATTAATTCCATTTCTCATAAGGTTAACATGGGAAACTCCAGAGCCACTGGGGCGGAGCCCTTTTAAGAATTTCGAAACGGGAAATAGTTTACTTTCTATTCGCATACCTACAGAATTTACACACCAAATTTCATAACGATCGGTGAAGTCGTTCCGGAGGAGTTTGCAGACAAACACTGTGACACGAGAATTTTATATATTTGATGTTTAAAACAGCTGTGTTGGAAATGTGAAATCAAAATTCTTTTGACAGTTCTACTTTCTTTAATTGATTTAAACTTTGTGGGTTTTTTGTTTGATCTTTGTTGCCTTGGAGACCAATCAATATTTACTTTTAACTCTCACCTCAGAACTTTGAAATCCCGTGGAGCAAAGTCCTAGGTCTTAGGTCAATATCGAAGCGGGAATAGTTCTATATGTATCCTCGGAGCTGTTGTAGCTTTATTTTTGTCCAATTTAAGACCAGTCGGTTTAGTAGTTTTTGAATCTCATACAAACACACACAGACAGACAGATGACACCACCACTTCTTTTTAATAGTGTAGATAGATAGATAGGTTGAGTCAGTTCAGTATTGTTTTAAGTTGAATTTTAGTCGTTGGTTAAATTTTTATTCAAGCTGGTACCATAGCTCTGGTACCATTGATACCCACTGCCATAGATAAAACATACTCCACTGCTATACTACGCAGTCACGGACGCCTTTAACTACAGGCCGCGGCCTGGTAGAATTGGCAACGTTGCAAGTGGTGTTTTTTAGTGATAGACATCCCATAAGATAACATGGCAGACAGGTGACATCAGCTCATTAATTCGCACTTTATTGTTTTCAATTTATGAACATAAATTATTAAAATATTGAAAGTAAAACATACAGAATTGAAAACCGAAACAATATATGAATTAATATATATCTGTACCATTTAAGCTGAGTCAATAATTGTCATAGTCTAGTAACCAAGCTTATAAACACAAATACCATTTAGCTGCTTCCAAACAACCACTTGTGACGTTACCACTTCGAAGGCTGGGGCTTGGTGTGACGCAGTCCTCCTCTTCCTTCAGTCTCACTTCATACTACCATAGATAAAACCATATAAAACATAGTCCATACTACACACTACCATAGATAAAACATACTCTAGGTGTCAGTCAGCTAGCAGCTAGAGCTAGCCAGTAGCCTAGCCACTAGTGAGGTTGTATACACAGAAAACGTACTAGCCAGTCCAGTGCCATTCCCAGTGTCAAACTCAAAAGTCCAGTTCAATACCGTCTGCTGGTGCTGGACGGACGCTGGCTGGTGGGCAGGTGGCTGGTGTACGTCTGTTTTATTTTCACGGCTCTGGATCTGAATAATATGAATTTGTATTGAACTTTAACTTTGATATCCTCAGGTATTTAAGTTAACTCAACCTTAAAAAATTCAGAAATTGCACAACCAAACCAACAAGGTAAGGTAACTAAACTAAGCGAAATCTGTTTTGAAGTAGATGGTAGTAGGCTTGTGTTAAGGGTAAAGATGTGATAAAAATAACACAATTAAGTGGGGGCATTGGCACAGTTTAGGGGGTTGGAATTTGGAATGTGAAAGTTGTAGATTAGGGAAGTGAGTTGAGTTAATTTTAGCCCTAAAGCTATAGGTTGGTGATTCTATATTGTTTCAATTACCTCGTGAAGCTATTTAATAAAATTATACCGTACTCTCGGTGTTCTAGGTGAACTTTTTCAATCACGTAAAACTCAAGTACTGCAAGGAGAATCAAAGCAATGGAATCAGTCAAAACATTTGTATTTTTTGACTTGGAAACTACCGGACTACCTCCGTCTAGCCCAAAAATTACAGAAATTGCTTTTATTGCCACCAGTAAAGAAGAAATCTTGGCAAAACATGATGGAATTGCTAAAGAAAACAATTTTGGTCATTGTTACTTACCGAGAGTGATAAACAAGATAAATTTAGCTGTCTATCCCTGCAAGATGATACATCCTGCAGCCTCTGCAGTTTCAGGTATGTACCTATAGGCCTACTAATTTTTGTATGCATTTAATACTCGTCTAAGTACTCGATTCGAGAAATCATGTAAATATAAAAACATATAAAAAACTCATTAACACATTTTTTTTAATACTTCATAATATTTTGTTTGATTGTCACTTAAAGTTTAGAAAATTATTTGTGTTATATTTTACTTATACCTAACACTATTGAAGTGTTATAAATTTTACTTTTTGTTAACTCAACAAAGTTTTATAATAGGTAACCAATAAAATCCATAATAATCAACTCAATGTGAGATGAATAACCGATTTCGCTATTTTGCTCTCATCTTAAATCAACTCAGAGTATAAAACAAGTCCGAGGCGAGTCTGTCTGACTCGAGTCAAGACAAGATTCATTTCCAGCATTTGCAGCTGCGAGTCAACACTCACTCAACAGAACTTCTGTGCTATTCGAGTAAGAATTGAGTCCAGAACTCGAGTAGTTGCGGTACCAAGTCAAAATTAAAACTCGAGTTGGGATTGTACTCGACTCGTCACATCACTACTCCTTAGTGTCCAAAAATAAAATCTCAAGGTTACAAATTGATAGCTTATTGAGCCATTCATTGGTGGTTTGGGCAAGTCTGAGATCTAACGGCAACTAACTAATAGGCCTACTTGAAGGAAGGGAGATAATTGGGAGTGCAAACAGCTGTTTACTTGTGTTGTAAGATAAAACATGAAAAAACAAAACCATAAAATGACAACATTAACAAAAAACCTGGTGGTAATGATTTATAATCATAATAGCTTGAAATAATCCTTGCTAAACCAGAATAAGGGATAAAATGAAACTCTTCTAACCAAACTTATCTTAACCTAACCTTTTATTGATGACAGAAAAGGTACTGGTAGGGTGAGTGCACCAGTGAATGACCGGTTAAGGTTGACTTTCTACTTGTAAACGACATGGGAAAATATACTACTAAGCTACATTGTACGAAATCGTTAAAATGTATTGCCCATATTTCCCTGTACTTCCCGATGATACAACTTAATGCATTATGTTAAAAGAAATTATCGAAAAATACAATTTTTTGCACATAAGTCATCGCACCAGTGAATGACCGCATATTATATAACAATTTTAAAATTGTATTAAACCTCTTCCTTTTCACCGAATGACCCCCGTTCAAGATTTTCGCATCAAAGCTGTAAACACTGTAGTGAAAAATAACGATATCAGGGTCGTTAAAATATTGGTTCTAGTGAAGGATCACTTTTTATCTAAGAAATGGCCGTAAGATTGAACTCGCATTCAAACTTTGGTTATAGTGTATCCACATAATTTCTGATGAGATTTTTTGTTTCCTAGCAATCACTTACTCCATCAGAAAACATTGTCATCAATATTAATAAAGAAAATTGACTCAAATCCAGTTAATGAACGAAACGGTCATTCACTGGTTATACTCTAATTTGTGAACCAGTAATTGACCGGCTGTTAAAATACACGATTGGTTAGGATTTTGATCATTAAATGAGTACAGAATTATACCTTAACATGTTAACTGTGAATTACATGTAATATATTACAGTTCCAATCAATAATTAAGGAACCATGACAAGTTACAACCAACCATGTTTGTGTGAGACGCCATAGTGGGAAGCTTAATAATGAACTGCTTTGAAACATCTAATTTTGTATTTGTTACAAAAGGATGATTGACACTTTCTTTTTTAATAAGTCAAAGAGTGTATATTAATAAGACCTCAAAGTAACTTTTAAAACTGTTTGTGATAGACTAGGAAAAACAGAAAGCCTGATATGATGTTTTTTATACAAATCGGTCATTCACTGGAGGGTGGTCATTCACTGGTGCACTCACCCTACCTACGCTGTAAGGAAGATGGGACAGGCTTTATGTGGGTTTGTGATTAGGCCTCTTAAGACCTTTGACGGTAGGTTAGATGAGGTTCGTTTGGTTGAAGTTTAGGTTGTAATGAACCGAGTTATTAAGTTAATGTATGTAATCTCCAGACTTTTTTACACCGTTTAAATAGTGGGGTTAACACAACAAATGAACTATTTTAAAAATGCAAGCAACTTATTTTTGAAGTGATTAACTTAGGCTATTCTATTATTTCAATGATACAAAAAAGTCTGAAGGGAATATAAATCAATAACTTCATGTACCAGTGGCTGCGGGGGCAACTGTGATGGGTTACGGGAAGAGATCAAATAATATTTAAAATATTTTTGTATCCATATCCAAACTTTTTATTACCCAAACGGCCGAGTGAGCACCAGAAAGAATAGTACAGAATTAGGATCGTAGAAAATGTATGAAAATTGTTTGTGATCCAATATTTATAATATTGCCGTAATTGGCAAAGAGCCGACCTAGCCCACCCACGTTTGGACAAATCTTTACGATGTGTAGATGATCATTGTGTTACCGTGATGCAGGATCGTGCCTTGATTACGGAGTAGGCTAGTCAGGATGGGATTGTAATGAATGCAAAATACACAAAATTTACTTAACAACTTGTAAGCATATAAACCCTGAGGTTCAACCCATAGTTTTTTAAAAACTTGATTTGTTGTAGTAAAAGTTTAATGTTAAACTACAGTGTGTTCAAACAGCCGTGTGACCTGACGGATAGGAGACCCTTACTCACACACACACACACAAACACAGTTAGCCCGGCTGCCAGGTAGATGTTTCACAGAGTGGGACGTCCAGTAAGCAACTGCTGTTTTGTAACACAAATTTCAATAGTTATAACATGCATACTTGCAACATTCGTAAATTTTAAAACATAATGACACCAAACACAATTTGATTATGAAACTAATGAGACAAAACAACGTTTATCCATAGAAACTCCCATCTATGAGTTTATAAACATCTTTACAATTATTTTGCACTTAGATCAAAATATACTTAACAATATTCCTGACAAAATATGTCTACAGGTACATGTAGTATATAAAAGAAATAGCCTACAGTAGGCTATAGATATTTCAGCAGCTACTGTGGTAAACACACTAATTTCTTTACGTCCAGGATTCGGGTGAACAATTTCGCCATTTGAGTATGAAAACAACTAGTTTCGATATAGGTAAACACAAATCACATGCCTAAGTGAATAAGATCTGATTAGTCTGTGATGATTATCCATTCAGCTGAATTTCTATATTACTTTGACAATTGGTAATCTTAGCATTCTAAAAGCCTTTGCCTTTACTGATTGAGCGAATCTTCTTCTCTTCATCATCCCCTAGCCTCTAGTTCTTGTCCAAACCGCTACAGTATTGGCGTTTAGTGGTTTTGTTTGTTTTGCATCACATATATGCATCACACAGCTGTTCGCTCTCCACATACGTTCCTTGCCACTAGAAATTGGACTCACGCAAACCTCCATTTCAACTGCTGTTCCGCTTAATTCAATGAACTTCAAATTTGTTGACACTTATCACTCTTTCAATTAGAAACTGATTGCATTTTCTGATTCAGTGTTAAAAAACTGTAAGAAGAATCATAAAAATTACATTTTGATCGGTGGATTCAACTTCCCAATTGAATAACATAATAAAAACAATAAATTGTTGATGAGCCAGACCTGTAACATCTTTGGCAATCCAGTTTGCGGAAGTAACGTTGGAGGAGAATATACTTAGCAAAACTTTGATATCCGTATTTTCAAACATAAAGGTAACCTACCTATTAAGGTAACTTGACCTAAAAACCAAACTTTAGACCTCCGATGTAGTTGGATATCAAAGTTTTACCCTTCTTTCACATAACCTTTTTGTATCATAATAATGAGCTACATAATAGGGGTTGGTTAGACCAAGGAATTTTCAACAAGGCATTTTTTACTAGGCCTACTGTAGTGATAAAAAACCAGCTTCTTCGTGACGTTCAAGTGGGGCTAACCTACTGTGGCGGTTATAGGACTATGTCCTCTTCAGCCTAGGGTGGGATTTCAGCTGTGATTGGTACGTTTTAAGTAGGCCTACAAATTTGGTGTGATTATATGAATTTACAGCCTGCCACAGCTGCTGGGTACGGCAAAGTTGTTTGGTTTTATTTTTACAAAGAGTGTGGATCATTATGGGTGAGACCTATCACAGGTCACAATGAGAAACCCTGTCAGTAATTAAGAAGCCTATAAAGTCTATTGTAAAAAAAACTTTTGATTTTTGTTTTCACTAACGGTAGCGGTTTTCTCAATAGGGATTTCATAAGAAATTTCATTTAGAACATTTATGAGGGGCAACCTATACTACACAATTTGGAGCTTGCAAGACGAAGAGGCGTATGTACATACAAAATGTTAAGTACGGTACTTACGCCCCTTCGTCTTGTAAGCGACAAATTATACTCTTCCTACTAGGTCTATTACCTACAATATCTGTAAGTCGCTACAGTTCATACCTTGGTTGCAGGTTTGACGAATGAAAATTTGGAACACGTAAAACCTTTTGATGATGGCTTATTCAATATCCTCAAACTGTTCCTGGACAGATTGGAGAAACCATTATGTTTTGTTGCTCACAACGGCAACAAGTTCGACTATCCCATTTTGAAGTCTGAGCTTCTGAAAATTGGAAAGGTAGGCCTAGCTAATACTCTCAATGTTTAAATATTGTATTTGGGTTTTTTCTTTTTTTATCAAGCTAGCCTAGGCCTATCTATTTTTCTGGATTTTAAAATGTATTTCTATAATTTTTTAATTACATTTAAACCAAACTCTACATTATAGTGACTGCCAGCAATACATTTAGCTATAATTACTAACTAGAGCAGTGTTTCCCAACCTTTTTCCGTTCAGGGCACACTAACTAGAACACGTTTGTAGTCACGGCACACTTTTCTACAAAAATATTGTGACAAAAATATCATGACCACAGTCGTGTCCGCCGTGCTACCTGCGTCAGTGTGTTCCTTATAAATGTGGCCGGCTACCTTCATTAAATGTATTTTGTGTTAAAAATGTGTGAACTTTATGTTTAATGTTGAATGTAATTTTTAATGTTGAACTTTATGCTTAATTAACAAGATGACGTGTATTTGTATCTTATAACGAAGGCTGCTATCAGATTTATGGACCAATCAATTTGATGACATGGGTTTGAAAATGGGTTATTTATGACCCGAAACTAGTCACCCTTGACTATTTTAAGGACTGGACACGGAATAAAAAGGTACGGAACCTATCATATCATTCGTACATCAGTCCCGGTGGCAATAATGTTCGAAATATCAAGGGATGAGAAGTACTTTTTTATATTTCCTTCAAACAGACGCAGACTTTTCAAAATTGGAAACATGGATTCAACACTGACAAGTAATTCTACACAAAAGATTGTGTTCTCATGAACGCGCAACCGCACTTAAAGCACCTCTATTACGACATCAAAAGTTTTTTAACTACTTCAAATTTCGCGGCACACCTACAGAGGCCTACCGGCACACCAGTGTGCCACGGCACACTGGTTGGGAAACACTGAACTAGAGGACCCATTCTGCCCTGCTGCGTTGAAATAAAAATCATACCCGAGAAAGTATAAAATTTATGATTTTTGATTGAGTAATACAGTATCTTGAATTTAACTGATTTAAACGATCAATAGTTCAAATTAAAGCCTATAATTTACTGATTATTTTGAGTCTAAAAAAAAAACATCAACAATACTAGAGCTATTGATTTTTTTAATCATAGAAAAACCTTATAAAAATAATTTTTATGTTGGTTGTTCATCTTGCATTTGCTTGAAACTCGTCCGATTTGAATAACTAATAGCTTAAATGAAAGCCGGTATTTCAATGAAGTTTCTAAGACCAAAATATATAGGATTATATAATAAAATTGGTGAAATACACCTTAAATTGTAGGAAGAATTCAAAAAAATCCAATTCTTTTTTTTTTAAATTCATGAGTAATACTGGAGATAAATATATGCCCATGCTTGATGTAAAATCTGTGATTTCAATCATGAAAATCGGTCGGGTAGTAGAGCCATTAGAACTCAGAAAAGAAAAACCAAATATAACCCCCATAAGAAATACATGGGGGGCAAATTTAGTTTGTGTATAAGCTGAGTGGTAGTGTAGATAAATATTTGCCAATGCTTGATGTAAAATCTGTGCATGCATACCTTCAATTTGAGACCTCAATCATGAAAATTTGTCGGGTAGAAGAGCCATACAAACTCGGAAAAGAAAAACCAAATTTAACTCCCATAAGAAATACATGGGAAGCAAATTTAGCTTACGTATAAGACGAGTGGTAATGTAGATAAATATATGCTTGATGTGAAATCTGTGCGCGCATACCCTTCAATTTGAGACCTCAATCATGAAAATCGGTCGGGTAGTAGAGCCAAACGAACTCGGAAAAGAAAAACCAAATTTAACATCCATAAGAAATACATGGGAAGCAAAAGTTTACGTATAAGTCAAGTGGGAGTGTAGATAAATATATGTCGATGTTTGATGTGAAATCTGTGCGTCCATACCTTCAATTTGAGACCTCAATCATGAAAATCAGTCGGGTAGAAGAGCCATACGAACTCGGAAAAGAAACCCAAATTTAACTCCCATAAGAAATACATGGGGAGCAAATCAGTTTACGTTTAAGGCGAGGTAGACTGTAGATAAAATATAGGCCGATGCTTGATGTGAAATCTGTGTGTGCATACCTTCAAAGTGAGACCTTAATCATAAATATCGGTTGGGTAGAAGAGCCAAACGAACTCGGAAAAGAAAAACCAAATTCAACTCCCATAAGAAATACATGGGGAACCACTTTGGTTTATGTATAAGCCGAGTGGGACTGTAGGTAAAGTGTATTTATGTATATGTGTATTTATGTGTATTTGTGTAAAGTGTAAAAATGTATTTGTCATACTGTACTGTGCAGTATTACATTACTAGTCTCAGTCTGGAAAATAGGAGTCAATGAAATCCCTTTTGATTAAGTAGGCGGCAAACAGCTGTTTTCCTGGCTAAATCCTTGTGTGGAAAGTCCATTAAAACAGAGTAATGTGGCAAAAAACCATATATTGTAAGTGTAATCATTTGTAAAAATATACAAACTAATTATCACTCTGTTAATTTCCGAACACCGCTTTCTCATGCTTTGTTTAGGAGTTCCCAGGAGAGATATTCTGTGTAGATACACTGCCTGGATTTCGAGAACTCCTCTCTCCAAAGTGTGAAGAAAATGGTGATGTGTTCAACGATATTCGACCACTAGAGTCTACCAGCAACGTTCCTGTCAGCCCTGTAGCCTACAGAGCCATTGATCTCGTACCAAAATGTGGCTTCTCACAAGAAGATTACGACCTAGAGATGATTAAAACTTTGGAAGTCGCAGAAAGAATCACCCAAGAATATGATCATTTCAATGCAAAGGAAATAGAACAGAGAATCCAACTAGAAATGGAGAAGATGAGGAAAGCTAACGAGACCACCCCAGAGAGAAAACCAAGAACTACTCCGTATCCAGTGGGTGACCATGCCAAGAGGAAGATTTTAAGTGATGCTAAAAAACAGAAACCCAAATTTACCTTGAGCGCGATATATGAAAGAGTTACAAAAAAGGAGTTTGTGAATGCTCATAGAGCTGAAAACGATGCCTTGGCAATTTTGGAATGTGTCACTGCGATCGGTCTGCCAGTCATCGAATGGATGGATTGTAACAAAATACCATTTAGAAGCGTCAAGAAAATGTGGTAGATTACCACAAAAAAGGATTTTATATCCATGTATTGTAGAGTAATAGTCTGGTACATGTATTCCATGCAGTTGGCAAATCATACTTTTGTGGGATGCATTGTGTACCATGTCTCAAATGGGGGAATAAGTTTATGACCATTTGACTGACCAAACAATTGTGATTTAACTAATTAGAGTTTTATAAAGACTGATAGTGTTATGAAATTTAAAATTTTTATGTAAAACCTTAACGTGCAATTGCTGAAACCATAAAACCACATTGAATGATGCTCGTTGCTAGATAAATTTTTGTAACATAACCAAACAATAGTTTTGAAAACGATATGATATTTAATTTTAAAATTATTTTTATCTTAAACAAACTTTATTTACAAAGCAAATATACTGAAATACTGTAACAATTACAGTGTACAGTAAAACCCCTCATATCTGGCCTATGTGGAACCGAGCCCCTGGCCGGATAAACCAACCTATTATTAATACCCCCGCTGCAGCAAACCTGCAGACTAAGCGAATTTCCATTTGCCTGATTGGATTTACACTAAAATGACTCCTTAAAAATATCACATTTATTCCCTATTTAAATAACATTAGTTTAACGAGTACTTAGGTTTGCTGCAACAGGGAGGGTAAAAAGGTGTTTTTTTGTAAAATGGTAATAGTTTAGTATGAAATGAATGCATTTTCCAAATTTGATCAAAATATGATAATAAACAAGCAAACTACAACAGTTATTCTCCATAATAATAACATGGGAATTTTAAATTTACAGTTTTTTAGAAATTTCTCCGTAACCATTAGGCGCATGATAACACATCAATATACTAAATTATTTGTTTTTTTAAGCTCTACAAAATGGTTTGGAAAGAAAATGCTAAATTTCATGTTTTAGGGTCCAAAATGTGAAAAACCAATTTTTGCCCCATAAAACCCCCCATAAACCCCTGTTCCTATTGTCTGATCATGCTGGTTCGCGAACTCGTTCGAATAAACATAGGTTTACACATTTGTACCAAATTTCATCGAAATTGGATGATTTTTGCTCGAGTTATCGCGCTAACGGACACATATATAAATACATATATATTTATATAAATAAATATATATACATATATATGAATTTGAACGGATGGTGTTTTTGGTCTCTAGGCAACTCAAAACGAAAAAGTAAATCGGTCCCGGGTCCAGGTCTTACCATGAGTACTGTGGTAATAGCTTATTCCCTATATGGGAAATTGGCTAATATTCCCTTTATGGGAAATTCGCTAAAACGATAATTTGTATCTAATAACAACTTGCCATTGGTTAAAAGTAGTGTTAAGTCTCTTTTTGGAATCTACAAGCTCAGCTGAGAAGTGAATCCGCTAAAAATGTATATGAACAGGAAACAGATAAACCATGAGAACGCTTAAATCATGGAGACTACGGGTACAGCCGTGGAATATATTTTTGGCTTTGATTCTGGGAAGTGACCAGATACGTAGACCGCAAATTCCGAGGCCGGATGTTAGGGGTTCTACTGTACTTCTAATGTGCGTTTTTTTACTGGCCACTTTATATTAATACTTTAGGGTTATAGTTTTATTTTAGTCAAATAATATTTGATCTATTCAGTATTTTATTGTTATAAACTTTCTTAAGGCCTGCATGCAAATTTTAATTCTCTTAATTGTTTGCAGCATTTGATTTATTTTAATGATAACAAATTACTACTGACGTGCATTAAACCAGTAGAATAGGTTATTTATATGATATTAGCACTAATATTTTTAAAATCATATTGATGATATTGTTACCAATAAAAATATTTTTGTAGCATTGGGGAATTTATAGTACCTATACTTGAAGTTTAGTTACGGTAATTATTATAACTGTTGCTCTTCTTTTATCAATTTTTATTATTATTTATATTTACATTTGGTTTTCACCTATAAAACCACTTGGTTTTCTACCAATTATGTATTAAAATATTATGTTTTTTATTGAACTATAAATTATTTAAATATAGGCCTACTATTTACAAGACCTAATATTTTATTAATTTTTGTTTTAGTGCTCATTGTGAGGATAAATATTATAACACTGAAATGTAAAAATATATTTTTTATTCATTTGCTTATGCGACAGTAGTGCTTATATTTTATGTGTCCATATATCAATTTTATGTAGTAAGTTAGGCCTATTGATTTTGTTTTTTTATTGCCTTGAACTGAAGTCACTTCACATTTGTGTTTTTTTTTCATAGCACCTCTTGATTTGTAATGAAAATTGTACCAAAAACAATTTTTAAAGATAAAAATAAATATTTTTGTATTCTAATTTATATGAGTTTTTTTTTCATTTTACCCATTACGTGACATGACAGACAAATAAACTATATATCTAACAAAATAAATAACGTCATCTGAGGCGAAATTGATATTTTCCATCTTTTAATTAATGGATATTAAAGTGTGGAAATATATGTTGCACTTACATAGTACTATGATTCATTAACCCTTCTTTTAATGTTTATAAAATTACAAACTCAACATTAGGCCTACATTACTTACATATAATATACAACTATTGTATGACCTTTTGTGAAGGAGTCTCTATGCAGAGTTTCCTTTGTCTGTATGGACTAAACAAATCAAAAGAAATTACCCGTATTAAAATGTGCGTATGCTAACATAGTCTTCAAGGATTACAGCTCTTATCTTTTTTCTTGATTCGTGGAAGTAAGTCTTAAGGTGGGTTTCCATCCATTGGGTCTCAGTATTATTTCATAGCAAACTGCTATTGTTTGGCAGAATTGAAAGCCAGGCCTCCTTTCATTCTAGCACAATTTTAGATTACTATAACTTAGCCACAGGAAAACTTAAGGTCAGCTTGAAACTTTATATGTATAATATATTGAAGTTACTTTATATTTATGTGTCAACAAATCATAGCTGAACGGTTAGGGTCCTTTCACACGAGGCCACTGGTGGCTACCACTAGTAGTCACTGGCTACCAGCCAGGCAACTACGGTTGATGGTACACGCAACTGACAAGCCACTCCACCAATAGCCACCGTATAACTAGTTGAGAAAACGCTTGTTATAACGCTTTGCCACAAATTGCATTTTTCTATTTTATTAGCATATTCTTCCTTTGTACTATTTCAATTTAACGGATACTTTTCAATCTCGCAAATTAGATCCTCAGTAGGCCTACTAGGTATTAATTTTGTCTTCTTAGTTTGTTCAGTCTTGTATTCCGTTCTTCTCGTTTATGTTCTTCTTCGTTTGCCGCAACGTCATATTTATTTTTCTTCTGCTCACTCATTTCTTAACACAAACAAAACAGTTAAACTCGAAACCAATCCAAAATAATTGGTGCAAGCGTTTCTGCTGTTACAACCGCTATTGGCTTCATCTGAAGGCTCCCATTTAATTTAATGCCCCACGACGAGCCGCTAGCAGTTGTGCGAGGAGACACTGCTCGGCCACTGTGTCCTGACGGGCAATTGTATTGGCCTCGTCTGAAAGCCCCCATTTAAAACAATGTGTAAGCTGTGGTGGGCAACCAGTGGAGTGGCCTTGTTTGAAAGGGCCCTTACTCACTAATTAAAAGGTTTGACACTGAGTAACGTCTCTAGCTTTTTGATAATTCAAAACTATAGACCAAGCTGTCCTTGATCATTGGGCTTTTAATAAATAGTACAGACTAATGAAACAGCTAGTTTCAGTCAGTATTTAGAATAGAATAGAATTTTTATTTAGTCTCACCCTGCATTTATCCATCCTAAAATAAAGTATGTCACTGTCTTAGTGAATTAATAGTGAACAAGTAAAGTGCAAGATCTGATATTGAAACGTCAGTTAATTTGAACTCTCGGTTTGAAAGTTTTTATTTTCTAAAAATCTAATGTAGCCCTTGACACTCATCAACTTGTCTGGGGAAACAAGATCGATGAACAACTTGCCATCAAGGTGGTCGACCTCGTGTTGTATGAGTTGAGCTGTTGTGCCCGTCACCTCTCCTTCTATTGAACCTCCCTTGATATCAAAGGCTTGGTAGCGGATCCTCGCATACCTTGGAACAGACGCAACCACATTCCTTACAGATGCACAACACTCAATGTCATCAATCATATCATCACCTACTTTCTCATAGGTTGGGTTAAGAAACACCTTAGTTCTGCACAAATCATTGGTTTCGCTCCTAGGAATGGTGAAGACGATCAGACGTTTCAAAATTCCTAGCTGTGGCGCTGCCAATCCCGAATAGAACTTCTGTTTCCTAAACTTCTCCATGACAAGAACCACATCGAATTTGTCCTGAATATTCAAAGGGAATTGAAAATGTTCAGATTTTTTCCTTATGGGCAATTCACTTGCATTACTCTTTTTGAGGTCTTCAACAGTTGCAACACTGTAAGGAGGTAGAGAGCGTTTGAGCTCACTAACGTCAACCATGTTCGGATTTCTTAGCAAACATCAAAATGGGTTCCTATTGTTTGACATAATGTTCATTAGAATTTGTTCTTTTGAAATTCATGAAACCAGCTGTGGGTGGGATAACATACAAATAACTACAATCTGACCCTGAGATAAGATAATGAATCAAGGCTGTCAAGCTGCTTGAGTATTTTTAAATATTTTACTTTAAAATACCTACTTTGTATTGTCGCCATTTCACTGAACAGTATAACAGTACTTGATAAATTAATCTGACTGTCCATGGACAGGTATAAAATCATAGTCAATTCAAAAGCTATAAATAATGTTATTCTTTTTACTAGCCTAATAATAATTGTAATTTTCTCCATAGAATAAAAGGTTTTTATTCATTTTATTAACTAGCTATAAGAAAGTACTACTTGAGGCTCAACAATTTGGGTTTATTCTGGAAAATTGTGTTGACGAGATTAAGTTATGCTTGCCTGAACCGAATCACAGATTACGTTTTGTATGCACATTACACCGAATTGATGATCACATACAGAAAATTGTAAGTTTTTATAGAATATATATATCTATATATATTTTCCTTATGCATTCTAACCTTTTCAGACACCAATAAATCAAAGCTGGGACAGCTAGTACCTATACAAATAAGTAAACCACAAACCTAGAAGAATAATTTAAGTAGGTAAAATGTTTGTCTTTCAAACCCAACCATTGTGAACTAATTGCTGTATTTTAGTAAATTATTCTAAGATAGACATACAATCTAGGGGTACTTTGTAAAGTCTTTACTTTCCCTGTCTTCTCTTATTTTGTAATGTTGGTGTTTTGTTACATATTAGTATTAATAATTGATAGCCCAACACAATGACAAACGGCATCTAGGTCCAGAATCGCTCCTGCTGGTAAAAGAATCAGTGATGTTCAGATTTAAAGGTAAGCACTATAACCACTCAGCTACTGAGACAATCAAACAGCCTGTTGAATCCGTCTTCTTTAAAATAACATTTGTTTGACAGTATCCTAGATTATTTCATTGTATTTCATCATACTGTATTAACAAGAGAATTAATATTAAATTCAAATTTAGAATGTTATCAAATAGTTTCAAAACTACATTATTGCTACCTATTTTAACTGCTTATTTTAATGTTTAATGGTATGTACAAAATTAAATACTTAGTTCCAATTTTGAGTCTTTAAAACTTCCATAATTGGTCAAATATAGTGAGTGATACACCACACAACATTAATGCTTTTTCTTCTTCTTCTTCTGTTTGACTTTCTTTGGTTTGAAAAGTGTTGGATATGATGCTTTAAGCGCCTCGTGCTCTGCTTTCAGTTCTTCCTGCATATTCATCCAGCTTTTGCCTCCCCACGCTTCCTTGCGTCTTTTCTTGTATTCCTCAGCGGTAATCAACTCCTCTCGAGGGACGTGGTCGACCAATAGCTTCCCGTCTAAGTGATCAATCTCGTGCTGAATTATTCTTGCGGTTAATCCATGGGCCTCTCCTGTAACCTTCTTCCCATTCACTAAAGTTGCCGTATACTTTATACTCCTATGTCTTCTTACTTTGCCGGCCATATTTGTGGACAGGCACATCTCGTAAGCTTCCTCTGTGTCGTCTTTTACATCAACAATTGGCTCATCGTCAAAAGTGACTACTTCTTCCACTTCTTCTTTAATCGGTTCCCAAGACGGATTTAGCCAGTACGACCTTGGGAAGGGTTGGACCACCCCTCTTCCAAACGGAACCATGAAGTATATCATCCGTTTTGATATACCTAATTGTGGGCCGGATATTGAATAATACACTCTGTCTATTTTTCCCAAATATTCCCTCTCGTCAAAGCTGTACTTGAACAGCATTATGTCATTCCTGTCATCTTTGCTCAGCGGAAATTCAAAAGGTGCGGCCACTTTACGAAGCACACTGTCCTGTGTTGCCGTAGGATTATTAAAATCCTCACTCAAAAAATGTAAATGCATGTAGTTGTACAGTTCTAATTTATCTTTTAACTTCATATTTGAGTTTGTCACAAAAACGTTATAAAAATACTATAAAGGAAAGGAGGAAAGATATTAACCAGTTTTTACGATGAACCACTTAACGAACAAGCACATTTTTAACATAGTTATAACTATTTTTCTACAATACCATATTGGGTTATCAGTCAGTGCTATGAATTATGACTATCAATATCAAAAAGTTATCTTCTAGTTGAGCATTACAATTAGTATCAGTATTTGATCCACAAAATCATTTGTTACCGGTACTACATTGTGCATAGTTAAACACCTCAAAACTGTTTCTTAAATTCTACTTTACATGGAGCCATTTTTTATCAACTTATGTATACTGTATTGGTCTAAAACATTTTACCGAGGGTTTTGCACTCCATACATATTGTTAAATCTGCCTGTGTTTTTTTAAACAAAAATTGTAAATAATTTTTTTTATACAAATACAGTACGAATGTACGATATCTAATTTTTTAATTGCAAATGGTAACCATTTTTATTCACAACCCAAATCAAACCAATCTTCATTCATAGCCTTATTAATCCATTATGCACAACAAATGGAGTTAATGTCATCTCCAATATATAAGTTATAAAAAGCATTTAACCTTTACTATCACTATTTCAGCACTGGATATTGGAAATCAGCCTGTGGGACAGAGCCCTCAGGATATTCGTCCATATCAATACTTTTCAGCAAATCTACACTCTTAAGCTTCATTTTGATGTGCCATATGACTATACTTTTATTTGGTAAATAGCCTTAACCGTTTACATACAATTTGATTGTATGACTTTAATAATATAATAGATTGATCAAATGATAAGGAATGAATGTGAATGCAGAACCTAACTAATTCCAATTCTTACTCAGGATTTTCCGATTAGTATACCTATATTCTCACAATTTTATGGATTTATATTCCTTTGTTGGGACTTAGCCCTCAGTCTTTTCCAAATCATCCTGGCTAGAGAATCAGCTAGTCTAGTCAATAACATAGCTGCAAAAGGCATATATCCATCTAACACTCAATTTTCATTCATACTCTGCTTTTTAAAATTCTTTAGCTAAGTAATGAATCCAAATTTGTACTTTCTTGTAATAATGTTATAAGTGAATGAAGTAGGTAGGGATATTAAGTATCTATATATTTAATACGCTATTGTCAGGACCACGTAAGTTTGCAGTTGAGGGAGGAGCCTATTTACCATATGGTTTTGAATGAACCAATGAGAACCGTGCGGTGTTGCCAAATCTGTTAATACCAGCTGATTTTAATATATTGCTTAGTATATTTTAATTAGTGTTGTCAACGGGCGATGTGGCAACGTCGCACTAGCCTTGTCTTGTGATTGGCTGCCACCAACTGCAAACTTACGTGGTCCCGACAATAGGCATATTTTTGTCATAATTGTTTTGGAGTAGTGGAACAACCGATCACCATGTCCAAGGTGTCTTTAGAAAGGTCTTAGCATGTAGTTTTGCCATCAAACAAAATAACTTTGGAATTCCATCAGGGCTCTGCCCCAGTGGCCTTCAAAGTTCCCATGTTATTCTTAGGGAGAAAATGTACGGCATATATCCATCTAGCTGTTTCATTTGAACAGATGAATACTTTGAAATTTACACTAATATTTTAAACAGCTGGCTATACTAAAATTTTGTACAAAATCAAAACATAACAAAAAAAAATTTTCAACATAATGGAGACTATGAGACGTTGACTAGGACGGCCAATAGGAGGAGGCCGACGAACTTTAACTGGTAGACGAGAACGAAATACAAATCATCGAATACAGCAAGCACCCTTCCGTGTTGGGTTTAAGTGTGCTCTCCAACAGCCGCCTGAAGATTTTACATTCAGTTAGGACTGTTGGATAATTGCTGCATAAGCTGTTGATTTTGGAAGACAAGGAGGCGGGTAGGACTACATCGAAAATAGAAGAGAGGATGAGATATTAGATGTGTGACAAATGCGTTGGGAGCAGAGTGTTTTATGTTAACGTTTTAAAGGTAAATGTTTGGATGTATAACTAACATCAGAAAGAGCCTGGACAAGATTGGGAGATGGGTCATTATGAAAGCAGTTTGTAACAGGACATGGAAAACTTCAAGGCGAATTTGTGAAGATTTCACATGGTGGAAGAGGTAGTATGTAGATGTGGAGAAATAAAAATCACGAGTCACGTATTTATAAATTGTTCACTTCAGGAGACAAATAGGAGAGAACATGAATAAATCTTGGATAAGATAGGTCTAGAGATGAGAAAATAAAACATGATGAGTGACAGGGAAACAATTGAGACGTTTAGAACAGTAGCTAGGGAAATACGAAAAACCAGGAACTCATACAGGCATGAAATTTAAAAAAAAAATTAAAAAAATAATAAGAAAGAAAAGAAATGATAACTTGCCCATGAGTGGGAGAGGAAAGGTTATAGCGAATCTCAAGGATCCCTAACGCTCAAGGCGGTATGGGGAAGTGCTGTTAGGTTTTTGGACACATAATGTGTCTGGAAACCTAATGCGGCTATGAGTAAGGCTATTTGTAGAAAACAATATACACAATAAATGTTGATTATATCGATCTGTTATGTAAATCTTGAGTATTTCCATAATCTTTGAGTCGAATATTTTAAAGTCATCAGGAATTATGACTGTTATTCGTTTTAAAATAATGTAATACTGTAATACCTAGCAATTGGTCGAATTCGAGCAACAGATACACTAGTTTTTATTAATGAGATTGTGAATCACAAAACTTGGTTCTTATTAAAGATTTTGAAAAAGTACTGTACATTAAATCTAGCTTGAATATTAGTCCAGTAAAATAAGACATTTTGGTATGCAAAAGGTCGGGTAGTTCTGATTTTTGGATATGTTGTTAGTATTGGGCCCATAACATAAAATCCAAGTTATCCACCTCGAGATACTGCCGCTCGCCGCGGGGCGCGCCACTTGTTATCGAAATATCAAAAATATGGCAATTCCTATTGTTTTTCACTCAATCTCGCGAACCGTTGATTTTACCGAAAATTTTAGATTATTACATTAAAGAAGAATAAATTTGTGACAGTTTAAGCCCAACAGCATGTATGTAGCGTAAATAATGGTCAAAATACAGACCATCAAAATAAATAAATTTTCCAAAGACGTATAAAAATTGTGGTTTTTTTCAATATTTCCACAATATAGTTGTTTGAAGCAAACACCGTATTGATTTAGAGAGTATACCAGTTTATTTGCTATTAATAGAAAATAAATTAAAGTATGAATAAAAATACCCCCACCTCAGCAAACCTGCAGACTAAGCGAATTTCCATTTGCTTGATTTGATTTTCACAAACCTTAAATAACATTAGGTTTAACTGGTACCTAGGTTTGCTGCTACAGGGAGTTTAATATATTATATAAAATAATAATAGTATGACAATAAATATATAAATTTACCCAATTTTATAAAAATGTGTCTATAAATCAGGAAAAACAATAATTAAAAATCTTCGCTATTGGAATAACTTCAGGTTTTTAATTTACATTTTTTAACCTTCTCCGTAACCAATAACTGTAAAAAACATTTTAATGTAATAATTTATTTGTTTTTAAGCTCTACAAAATTCTTTAATAATACAACTGTAAAATTGTATGTTTTGAGGGTTAAAAATTAAAAAAAATATTCTTACCGGCGAAACACCTACCTATAAGGCAACCGTTCCTATGGCCTTATCATGCCGATCATACTTCGCGAAACAAAGTAAATGTTAAATAGTCTATCTCTTGATTCACAAATAAAAGTAATGTTTGTAACAAATTCCACTAAATCGGATGATTTTTGGGAATCATCGTGCTAACGGACGATAATAACTTTTTTGGATACAGTTTAGTAAAATCTTTAGCTTTTTTTGGATACAGGGTCTTCAAAAAACTCACCTAGTTTGAAAATTTATTTTTTTATTGTACTAGATACAAACTACTGTTCAACGACTGATACCATAGAGAAGGCTATGCTGATACATTAAATGAAAGGTAATAAAATAAAAGTTATTTTAACACTATCACACCTCAATATGCGAACCATTTGTAGCCCTGCAGACATGCAAGCTATTTTTACTCATTTTTATCATTAATATGTTATTATTTGTATTATAATTTATTACCAAAACTATCTTCAAGGTCAAATAGGTGTACGCAAGTTATTGCCAACGTACGAAACTAAAACTTTGAAGTGCACTCTACACAGCACGAAATGATTATTACTCATCCATTTGAACAATAGTATCGTGAGGTATGTTTAAAACTATATTTGTTTGTACTAAAAACTAAAACTAAACTTAAAACTATGTATTTTTGGCCTCTAGGAATATCAAAATGAAAAAGTAAATCGGTCCCAGGTCTAGGTCTTACCATAAGACCTACTGTAATAGCGTATTCCCTATAAGGGAAATTTGCTAATAATCAGTATATCATTTGTTTTGAATGGTGTTTGTTGAGGAAACCACTATTTAATCTTTTCATCAATTTCGTTGTCTCGAGCAATGCGAGAATGGCGCACGTCAACATGTTGCTCACTGTTAATGTTCAACTGACGTCATTTTTTATATTATTTCTCAACTTCCTACAGATTTGATGAGGACGGATCATCCCAAGTGCCCATCAAGTTACAACATTTTGTCTGTTTTCCTCGTCCTCGATTCAATCAATATTTGCCTGATAATTCAGCCTCAATAAACTGTTGACTATGTTAAACTGTTTTATTTTGTTTTCATGTGCAAGTATTGTACCCAAAGCTTAGCTTTAATGTTTATGTGTAAACATTTGACAGCCTTGGGAAGAGTAGTTTTGCCGTTGAAGGTATATTTTGGAGGTCTGTTTTTCGGCATGTAAACCTACATTTATTAAAACGAGTTCGCGAAGCATGATCAGGCCATGGGAATGGTTGCTTTATAGGGTTTTTTTGTTAAGAACGGGTTTTTCATATTTTTGACCCTCAAAGCATACAATTTTGCAATTGTATCATTAAAGAATTTTGTAGAGCTTAAAAACAAATAATTTATTACATTAAAATGTTTTTTACAGTTATTGGTTACGGAGAAAGTTAAAAAATGTAAATTAAAAACCTAAAGTATTCCAATAGCGAAGATTTTTAAATTTTGTTTTTTTTCTTATTTATAGACACATTTTTATAAAATTGGGTAAATTTATTTATTTATTGTCATACTATTATTATTTTATATAATATATTAACCTCCCTGTAGCAAAATCCAACAAACCTGTAGCAAACCTAGGTACCAGTTAAACCTAATGTTATTTAAGGTTTGTGAAAATCAAATCAAGCAAATGGAAATTCTCTTAGTCTGCAGGTTTGCTGAGGTGGGGGTATTTTTATTCATACTTTCATTTATTTTCTATTAATAGCAAATAAACTGGTATACTCTCTAAATCAATACGGTGTTTGCTTCAAACAACTATATTGTGGAAATATTGAAAAAAAACCACAATTTTTATACGTCTTTGGAAAATTTATTTATTTTGATGGTCTGTATTTTGACCATTATTTACGCTACATACATGCTGTTGGGCTAAAACTGTCACAAATTTATTCTTCTTTAATGTAATAATCTAAAATTTTCGGTAAAATCAACGGTTCGCGAGATTGAGTGCAAAACAATAGGAATTGCCATATTTTTGATATTTCGATAACAAGTGGCGCGCCCCGCGGCGAGCGGCAGTATCTCGAGGTGGATAACTTGGATTTTATGTTATGGGCCCAATACTAACAACATATCCAAAAATCAGAACTACCCGACCTTTTGCACAGCAACCCCATTTTTTCTGACAGATTTACTGGACTATATGGTATGATAATAAACTTGTACCTCAGTTGGAAGTTGACAGAAAACATCGTTATGGTTTGTGCAATAAACCTCTAATCAGACAAATTTGTCATGTATCATTGTTTTTTATGTATCTCCTAAAGTAGCAGGTTACAGAAATTGGTTTTGAGCATATTAAATGTAAAAAAAAACGTATTGGTAGGTTCAATTATATATCCATACAAACTACAATACAATTTTGTTTAAAAGGTTACTAACCTTTTGTATAACGTACATTAAAAATTTTGTGAAACCTTAGTATGTTTTTTAACAATTCGTTAAGAAAATTTAAGTCAAGCACAAGAAGGAATAAGTGGTAAATAATGTAATAATAAATCACACATTAAGTGTATTTTTATCACAAAACGTAGGATCAAACCCAACTTGTTTTTTTAACTTTTGATTTTAAATTAATGATACAATAGAATCACAGTGAAGGTTGTGCGACACATAGCATACAAGTAACTTCTGTCTGGTATTCAGGGATAATCTAAAACCATTTCTATCTAAATATCCATCAAAAATTGAAGTTTTCCTATACTTCTTCTCCACCGATGTTCCTTGATAGTGATGATATGTTGAGCTTTGTCAATAAACAGCAATCCGTTCAAATGATCAATCTCATGCTGAATGCATCTCGCCGTGTGGCCATGTATTGTACCCTCCTCAAGTTCTCCGAAAGGATTATATGCTTTGTACCTAATCTCATTGTATCGCGGGACTAATCCACATAGGCTTTTGACCGATGCACACTTTTCATAGTCAACAAGGACCTCTGTACCTTCGACTGGTTCGTATGTTGGATTTAGAAGCATGTAAGTAGGATGTTTGTCTTTCGGTTCAATTTTCTTGATATACTTAGGCATAAAGTATATTATACCTCTTTTTGGGTATCCCAGCTGTGGCATGGACATAGAGAAGTATTGGTCGTCCTTTTGAAACTTCATCTTCAATCTGCAGAGATCTCTGACTTCATCGTATGACAAGGGAAACGTGTATTTCTGGGCGATTTGTCGTAGAGTTGTGTTTTCCGTTTCTTTTAGTTTTTTTATGTTAGCAACTATGAAGTCAGGAATGCTTTCACAAAGAGCTGGCTCATCTGCAACATCGCCGAGTTGTTCCTCCCAACTTTGACACTCAAATTCTTCGTTGACTACTTGCTCCATCTTCACTTTCTTATAAGGTATTCCAAACTACAATAGTCAGCTTGTATAATTAACTAATATAAAATCACTTCAACAAGCTAACACAATGTGAAACCTCTCACATGGTGGACTAACTATTTTGTTTAAAAAAAAAAATTGAAAGCCTTTAAACATTTTCAAGGTTTGTAATGTGAAATTATAAAACAAAAAAATTGGATCTCTAAACAGTTACCGGATGTCCATTTTAGTGATAACAAGTGGTTCAGTAAGTAGTGTAGATAACAAGCTATTTTACAGTTAGTTATTCAATGTTGTTCGTGGGAGAAATGTTATTACAAATACAGATTACAAGCTCTGTTCTGAAGTTTTTGGAGTTCTGAAATATTGCATATATTTACCAGTTTTAAAACAATGTGGTTAATTAACTATCCTAGTGAGAGTATTTATGTGTAAAAAAGTAGTACCCTATATTGAATATTTTATTAACTTTTGAGTGTTTTCAAACTAAGTCCTGATCACAATATTCAATATTTTAATATTTTAAAAACACTTAATATTTCAACAATAAATTCAAATATTTTATTTAATAAACTAAGTTAGAAAACAAAATTACTGTTCACGTGAAGATAACCTCTCAAAACAACTTCCCCACCAGCTTGTTACTTTCTCCCCCTATACCAGTATATGGAGAAAGTATTGTTTTCGTCAAAATTTTCGAGTTTGAGTTTTGAGTGGATATATCCGTTTTGGGTCCCCCTGGACCCAAAAAAGTGGTTTTCGAAGTGATATCTGTGTGTCTGGATGTGTACGGAGCTACAGACCACACCTGTAGTCCGATTTTGATGAAATTTGGTATGTAGGTAGCCTTACTAATCCATGGTATCTCCAGGTGTTTTTTTTCATTTTTTTCATTTTGATTTTTAATGTTGATTTTCCCATAAAAACCCATAAAATAACGGAAAAATCGGATTTTCTCAAAAATGCCCGAACGATTTTGATACAAACTTAGTATGTTGTAGCCCTTCTGAACAAAATGGCATGACTCCTATTTCTTTAAAAATTACGGTTCAAAGGTTATTGTAAATTATGTTATTTTCCCATAACAACCCCATAAAATAACAAAAAATAGGATTTTAGAAAAAAAACCGGTTTTGATTCAACTTAGTATGTTGTGGTCCTTACAATTTTGAACGTTTTTTTTCACTTTTTTGAAATTTGGATTTTTAATGGGTTTTGTCCGTTAATGGACATTGTATTTTTATGTCCCATTAAACACCATAAAATAACGGAAAAATTGGATTTTCTCGAAAATGGCCCGAACGATTTTAATAAAAATTGAGTATGTTATAGTCCTTTGAATTCTGAACAGAAAGGTACAAATCCCATTTCCGTAAAAATTACGGTTCAAAAGTGATTGTAAATGATGTTATTTTCCCATAAAAAGCCATGAAATAACAAAGAAATGACATTTTTGGAGAAAAGCTGGCTTTGATCAAAATCAAAACACAGCAATTTATTTTGCAGACAAATGTAGTGTAAATAATTAAGTGAAAGAAGAACCATAGAATTTGGCCGAGCCTTATGCGTTCCAACTGGGGAAAAACTAATCTGTAGAGTATTTTTTCTTGTGACAAGGACATTGATGAAAACAATTTACATAAAAACAAGCGCTTAATCAACCAGCAGTATGCATTAGACGGCGTTAAAGGATCACTATATCTTCTCTGTGTTCTCTCCCCGTGGCGAGGCACGGGCAGAACAACAATAGTTTAAGTAATGTTAAATGTTTAATAATGTTTACTTTATTTGGGCCAGTTACATAATTTGTTTATGTTTATGATCCATACCGTTTCTGTTCTAATATTCGTGAAAGTACCTAAAAGTCGTTAACAAAGCTACCATCTAATTTTTTCAAGACTCGTCACTCACTTTCATCATCACCTTTAAATTCACACTGTTTCGGTGTCGTAAGAACGTGTACTAAATTATAGTTTTCTAAAAATGAAATGACTAGTGTGGACATGTACATTTCCCTATTCGAGTGAAAATTTAAAAACGTACGTTTTCAGGAAAAGCACTTTGCAATTTTTTTCCCCTTTTTTCAAAACTTTTATTATTTTTTTTTATTTTATTAACATTTTAAGTTTTATAAAATGTCCATGGTAACGCAATATCTTTGTTAGTTTTTTTTTTAAAGGAGCATCTTTAGTGGAAAAACGCAAAAGCCTGTCACGACCATAACAGACGTTTAAATGAATATTACAAATAGTTAATATTATTTTTATAACTGTGTTTTGCTATAAACTAACTTACTTTTATGACCATTATACAACAAAAAGGTCACTGAGCTTTTGGTATATTTGGTCTTTCTAGAAAAAAATAAAAAAAACTCAAAAAATTGAAAAAAGCCAATAAAATCTTTTTATGTTTGTATAACTCCGAAAAAACTTACCTGAGACCCGAAAAATCGTTATGTTTGTATAGAGGTGTGCTTCTTTTGTGTATAAAACATTGAAATATGACAATATTTTAATTTTTGAAATTTTTATGATAGAAATCATAAACGTGATGGTACGTGATGATACAAGCGGTATGGTCGTGAATTGTCTGAAATAATCTAAATCTTTCTAAACAATCCTTCAATTATACTGTTAGTTATAATAAAAATATGTGTTTCAATTGAACTAAACTGTTCAAATTACAATTATATTAAAGTTATTGTCACGACCAAACACACCATAATCCATAAGGCTGGATTGGTCGTGAAAAAACCCGCGATGGTTGTGAAACTTTGGTCGTGAAATTACGTGTTATTTGGCTCTGTTCTGATGGTAGCCCTGCACCTCATGTTCGAGAATACAAAGTGGACTTCTAGGTTAAACTAGCAATTGAAATATCTTATAAACAAAAATTAACACCATGTCTACTTCATCGAATGACTACGTATGGTCATGGACACGCCAAAATTACAAAAAACACAATCTTTCCTTTATTAATCTTGTAATTCCTCCTTTCAACTCGAAACGACTGGCACTACAATCCTGATGTACACCCCGAACTAGTCTCTAAAACCAACTGACTCCATCGACGCCAGGCTTGCCACTGTCGTGCTCCAAAGTTGAAAATCTTTCCCAAATGGTCGTGACGCCAAATGGAGGGACAGACTTCTTTTGCCATGGTAGTCAGTTTGCAATGACAATAAAATTATAATATGCTCCTTTTTTGTAAGTTTAATAACCATTGATGACATAAAAATATGGCTTTATTTATTTCGGCATGAATAATTAGTCTAAAAACAGTGTGAAAGTTGGAAAATGTACCCTAGGGACACGTCATGGTCGTGAATTTCGAGACTTTAAAAATACGAAAAAATACCTAGAACCTATTTAAAACCAAATAAATGTGTGTAACATGTTGCCTCCGTCTCAAAAAATATTAAAACACATAATAATAAACTACAAATCCAGTATCTACGAAGTAAAAGCATAGACAAAAAGAATGAAATATAGACTGTCAGCCGTGCTGCGGTTGCCATGGTTACCATAGGTTCCGGCGCACACCGCTGTAGTTTACGTAGCGCGTACGCCGTAACTACCGTGGTGCTCCAAGCGGTGTGCGCCAGAACCTACGGTAACCGCAGCACAGCTGACGGTCTATATTTAATTCTTTTTGTCTATGGTAAAAGGCCAGGGACATGAAAACGTACGTTTTTAAATTTTCACTCATTCACCTTCCTACTATATATTTGTATATATACTTTAATAATTGCAATAATTATAATCTGAAACTTGATCAACATAGGTTTTGGTTGAATGACAAAACAAATCATATTTATTATTTTAAAAGTTTCATAAATTAGTTCTACACCACTAGAAAAAGATTTTAAAATTAAATTTCAATAATATAGAATGTTAGCGCAAAGGCCTCATACATACAGTAAATTTACGCTAACACTTGTTTAAACATGAAGTTTACAATATCTTTTGTAGTCTAACGAAAGCATCAGTCAAAATCTCAAAAGTTATATGGCTCAAATCATGTATTACATTATATTATTCAATAAATGAATCTCTTATTGTTCCGTCTGATAAGAAAGCTTGATTATAATCAGATTCTAACCATCAGATAAGACACAGTTACTCAGCCAGGATGGAATTGAATTGGTTGACACACAATAATGCAAATAATGGACATCAGTTTGTTTATACTTCTTTTAAAAATACTAGAATATTGTTGTTTTTCGACAAGATCATTCCCTCTTCTTGAGAGCCTAGATGGATTCCTTTGCAAAGTTTTTACCAGCCCGGAAAGGTGGAATGGGAATGAGACGATGGAAGCTATGACTCTGTACAACTGGTCATTAACCTCACTCAGAGAATGCGTGCAACGTAAAGAAACTGTAGTCGCAAAAGCTGCCAGAGATCTAAGGGTGCAGGGTGGACCTATGTTCTTAAAACAGAAAATGAGTCGTAGTACTTTAGATCTACTCAAAATTGATTTTAAGTGGACAGAGCATGAAATACAACATCTGTTGTTGCTTAGAAGTGATATTGCAAAAAATTGGAGGATGTTTTACAAGGTGTATCGAAAAAATCAGAATTATTATAACAGTGTTCTTAATGACACACATTTTTGGCATAGTGAAAATGTTAATCTTGTTTAACATCTATGTAAATCAGCAGGGTGTTGATGTTGTAAAAGTGTTATCGTATTAGTGGTGTAAAAACTATAGTTTGGCCGCTTAGAAAACGACCTGCGCACTAATGCTAAACCAATGCTGGAGGAGGTCGCTTTCTAAGCGGCCGAACTATAATTTAGTTATATGAAGAGTAGGTAAGATTTGTGTAGTAATTGCACTATTTATTTGTACTTTAACATTTTGTACCTATGTTGTTTATAGCAGTAGATTGTAGATATTTACAGTGGTGTGTAGCATTGTTTAAAATCCCATTTTACTATGGAAAGTTTTTTTTAAAAAAGGAATCTTTTTCTAATTTTAACAAAAATGGAAATCTTTGAATCATTGAAATTTTGTTGAACGATTCTTATAATCAAATCTATCTCTTCCCTACCATTACCAGAGGCAATACGCCCCTATAACTTTTGGTATAACTTTTTTTTTTAAGAGGTTGGCGGCCTCTTTTAACCTTGCATTTGCCCGTCCACATAGACTTCAACACCTATCTGTCACTACCATTCTCACATACACTACTGCATAGAGCAGTAGAAGAAACAGAGGATACATTCAATGGTACACTTGTGTAATATATTTCAATTATACCTGGCTTATAATTTATAATCTAAAACATGTGTTAAATGTTTATGTTTACATTTTTTCTATGATAATAAAAATACAGTTTTGTTCTAACATTTAAAGAATCACTTTTATTACTGAAATATGTTTTAGTGGCGACGAGGACGGGATTTTTAATGACTCATACACTTTTCTACAGGATAAACATTGAAATTAACATACTATCATGACTGAAGACCTTTCAACAATTTTATCAACGTTTGTTTAACAACAGGCGGCTATACTTCTGAACAAGTTTAATGAAATCACACAAGCCCATTCACATAATCCAAAACCTTCAACAACCCAGAACGTAATCACATTATTCAATTTCGATTCATTTGATGAAAATCTTGAAGATTTCAATTCATATATAGACAACGACTTGAAAATTACTTTCATTTGAAAAACATTACAGGAAACGAAGATGAAGTACAACAAATCAAAGCAAGAATATTGATAAATTGTATTGGACCAAAACATTATCAACTACTATGTAGTCTTGTATCTCCAGACCTACCATCAAACAAAAGCTACGACGAATTGATTAAAATAGCTGAAAAACATTTATGTCCAAAACCCAATGTTTTTGTGCAACAACATACTTTTCTATCACGTGTTCAAAGTCCCACAGAGTCCAAAGGGAGAATCGCAAACCCGATGAGGGGAAGCGAGATGATCCCCATGATCCAGGAAATCTCCAGCCTGGAAAGGTATCTGTCACGATGGTCGTGGTCTAGAAACTCCCCCATGTAGCAAAATACGATACTGGTAGATGATTCCGAACCCGTTAAGCCTGACGCAATGCAAATGAAGACTTTTCGTATTAAGTGTAACAAGACAGTTTAGTGTAGCACTAAGCACCAGATGATGAAGTTATCTCTGAAACGGTTGTAGTGCAGTAAAGCCCCTTATTGCAGAGACGGTAAGAACCAAATATATTACTATACATAATAAGCGTTGCCGCAAGTCCAATGGTTAGACCTATACCCAAGACTACTTTACTTTTTCATTATTTTCCATGTCCTCAGAGGCCAAAAAACACCATCTCTTCAAATATACTTTCAAATATATCTGATTCTGAATCTCGTACATAAAATATGTGGCCCTTTTTAGCACGATAACTCGAGTAAAAACCATTTGATTTTGATTAAGTTTGGTTAATGCCAATTATCATAAACATACGTATTCAATCAAATATTTCATTTTTTCATCCTTACTTTTAGGTTTACCACTAAACGCCCTTCAGGAAAATTGTTTTGTTTGTGTACACATGTTTCTTACAATACGATGTATAATTTTAATAATAAGTTTCGGTGGTTTTTTTCTCCATTCGACGCAATATAGAAAGAAGCCCTATCATTAAATTTTTAGCTATTGGAAAAGAGATATAATATCACGAACACCATTTTTTACTGGCTGTAATTTCACAACAGTTTCAGAAGTTATAATATTAAACGTTAATTCCTCATTGGACAATTCCACAACAACGACTGACTCACTTCTTTGCTATCCGAGTCAGTACCGGCGGCGTATTTCCTGCTTCCACTGTGACAACCAACAAAATATCTGACTCAGATTAACCACGGGCCGAAAATCTAAATTCTGATTCTGAATCTGACATAAAATAGTAAACATAGTAGTGTGCACAAGTAGTAAACATAGTAAACAAGTAAAGTATTCTGATTCTGAATCTGACGTACACTCTAGACGTACCGTTATGTCCGATCTCAGCTTTTTTACAGGAAATAGTTTATGACCTATACGGTAGTGTAGTTTTTACGGTAATCTGTTTTAAGTAAACGACTGTAACTTTTGCCCATCAAATTGCCAAACTCTAGATGTAGGCTCCTATGCCTATGTCATATATAGTATTCAAAAAAATACTTTATGACATTCCTTAATTTGTAGCACCAAACTTAAGTACTCACTAAACCTAATGTGGTCCAAACGGGGGATATCATGTTTAAGGGAATATTTCAGTGGAAACATGATCAGGAAAATGGAAAAATATTCTTTTAGTGAGCGGGTTTGCTTCGCCGTGAGTATCATTTTATTTACTGTGATGAATTATTTTTTTATAAGATTACAAATTAGTTACTCTATATGATTAAAAAGAAAACCAGATTTTAGTAGTAGAAACCCATTAAATATCATTAATGAGAACAAAAAAAAAAACACAATCAAAGCAGTGGCAAGGAATAAAAGTATTTTAATAATTATTAATTTATTTTACTCATTGAACAAAAGTATCTGTAACTCAAATTAGACCTAATACGTGAATTGAAAAAGATAGGAAAAAACAAAAATATAAAATTGCACTTGATTTACTTGTTTCTGCACTGTTGCTCTTTACTACACTAGATGTGTTTGTATAGAATTCCTCAAACCAATAATGGTTCAAAATATATTTTCTGTTTAGCTCTTGCCACAATTCAAGATTTTCTCTTTGTAGCTCTTCAATATGTGGATATTCTGTATTGTTCCAACCATAAAGTTTTAATAACTTACTTTTATTAGGTTGGATTCTTATAAAACTTGGTCCTCTATTCTTATAAAGCTCATGGACAGTATTAACAATATCGGTGTCTTTTTTCCTAATACTTCCAATGAATTTCGACATTGTAGCTTTGTACTTCTTCAAACTTTCCAATAGTGTGCCTGAAGAGATACTTTTGTCAATCTGGCCATTCAGGGTACTTGTGATGTTTTTGTCAATTTCTGACAATCTGATAAAATCGTATACTTCTGCAACACAGAGTGTTTGTGGTATTGAAAGTAAGAAAACTATTAAAAACATAATTATACTGGGTTTTGTTGTGGTTTAGTAAAAAGAAGAAACATTTTTTAACTTGTCAGTTTTTAATCTTCCTATAGAAAGCTGTAGAACTTTTGTAATGGAACCTATAAATAACCCAAACTTATCAAGCGATTAAATCAGCAAACTAGAAGCTAGATGTTTCAAAGTGGAAATCCACTTTGACTGTAAATTGTTGTTGTAATTCCCAATAACTATTTGCTTTTTTAACTGCTGTAACATAAGTTCATTGAGCTCTTTGGGATGAATTTCAATGCAACTAATTTTGTTACCACATCTCACAATAATGGCTGAACATAGTTTAGCCAAACTTTTATGGTTATTTTGACAAATAGAGGGAATGTTTAAATAACATGTTAGTGACATAGGTACAGCTCCTTAGCAAATATAATTAGTAATCCTTAATTCACATTTACATACATACATACATACAAGTTATGAGATTGCAACTAAAATAACTAACCTATGCACACTTTTTTTGGTATTTTTTTAAGATTAGTTTTACTTTTTTACATTTATAAAACAACCTTAAAAACTTAATATTTATTTTATGACATTAAGATAAAGAAGGTTTATTTTAAGATTTATAGCCAAGATTAATATTTAATTAACAAATATTTCTTTAATATCTGAAATGGAATTGATTACTAACTTGTTAGAATGCTTGAAGACTTGATCTCATAAAATTTGCAAACTAAAACCACGTATTTAAAAATGCATCAAAAGTTTGATTTGGACATTTTGAGCTTTTAAAATTTATCTCATGGTTTTACCAAGCAGGAATATATGTTGTGTTATTTGTTTGTGAAGGTTTATCAAAGTGATTATTACCAAACCATAAGAGCAATAGCAAGTGTAAGTGACTCAGGAGACTAAAGGCAAATCAGAAGAGTTGGGATTCATGTAAATCTTCTGCAGATTGAAGAATCTCCGCCTCAAATGTCCAATGTTCTCTTCCAGTTCATTTCCTCGACTCACATTCAATCCCAAGCTCTGTTTGATTTTATCCAAATCTAGAGGCTTCAGGATCACTGGACAGTCCAAACCAAAAGTTACGTTCAAAGCTTGCAGAAGAAGATCTCGGTGTGGGATGTTGTGCCTCCTAAAAAATCCAAATACATGGTAAAGATCTCTGATACTCTTGAATAACCTATCGACCAGTAAAAACGAAGGGTTTGAGAGGATATCTTGGATTTCACTGTCTGAGTTTCTTGCAATATCGATGCTACTGTAGTCTATTTTACTCTCAAACTTGGGGTTTTTTGCACACGCACTTGTGAACTGCCAATAGCGTTTTTGTATCCCTCTAATGTTTGAGTCCAAGGTAGTCGCTTCAGTGGTTGTAAGGAAGTAAAGTTTCTGCACCTTGTAGTAATCGTAGTATTGTAAGAACCTACGAGGACCTCCTGACTCAAACAAAGCTTTTGCTCGCTCCATTACCGTTCGCCTTCCTAGTTTGAATTTTTTTGTCAGTTTACCCAGAAGATAATAATACTCTTCTATAGCTTTGAAAACCTGGTGTTTCTTGTATGTGGAGTTTGTGTTCTTAAACATAGATTCGAGCAGTGAGGCCGTCTTCTGCAAGCCGCATTGTGGTGGTTCCACTGGGATTCCGACAAAACCAGGATTGGCTTCACACTCGCTGTAAAACTCAGTGATACTTTTAGTGATTTTTTCAACAAAGTGTATTAAGTCTTTGTATTCTCGATCGGACATTTTAAAATCCTCTTTGACTTTATCACATTGAAAATTCTTAATGAAAGTCGGATGCTGCATGGAATGAAGGGTTTTTGCAGCTTCCATTACATTCTCTCTTCTCAGTTTTAATAATCTCACGAGCCTATTAACGTTGAAGCAGTAAGCCGCAAGTTCTCGGAAAAACTCTGTGCTGTTGTAATTTTGTGGAGTCGCTAGTTTCTGAGTCAATGCTGAGTCGAGTCTTTGCAAAAAAATACCAATCTCGACTGTTAAACACCCGACCACAAAAAAGTATATGATTATCCACAGTTTGAAGTTCATTTAAAGTGGTTTTCAATTTATACAATAAAGACTTAAATAAATGTAACTGAAATATAAAATGTAAACAAATGATATATTTATAATGTATACAAATTTAATTACCAGTGATATAACTTCACTCACAAAGCTCCTTTGACATCTAATGTTGGAAATGTAAATCTAAAATTATATGAATTAAGGTTATCAGGTGAAGTATAATAATTGTTTTAAAATGGCATTACATAAATAAAGTTAGTTAATTTGCTGTTTAAAATCAATTAAATATGCATACATGGGGAATTTTTAATAATGTACTACTTAAAAAAAAAACTACTATGGCTTTTTGAATGAGGAGTTTTCTACTGAAAACCACATTGTTTCAATAATTTTATCTATTTCAATTTATTGTTGGTTAAAATATTGATACAGGGAGTTTATTTTAATCATTGTGCTGATTTTTAAGATTAGTATAATGATATTTTGTTGCGTTAGAGATACAACCATTTTAGTAAATTTAAGTTTTGGTGAATTACTAGATTGAGAGATGGACAAGCTATAAAAAAGTTTTTTTTAAAATTTAACTACTAATTTAGGTATCATGTTCAATTTCTAACCTTATTTTTAACAAAATGAAATTAATTTTTGAATGAAAACTATGTTTGTATATCTTGAGACATTATGTTCTGAGATAAACCAAAGTTTCCATTACAAAAGTACACAAAATATGTTTTTATGGGAATAATTAATTATTTGGAAACTCAAAATATGGTTATTCGCTAAACATATTTAGTGTATAACGTTTTTACTACAACAAAGTAATTTCGTCACAATAAGGTGTGATATCCAAACTGATTATCTCTGATAGCCACAATGTTACTAGTCACAGTCTAAAGTAATAATCATGAAAACACAATTATGTACTAATTTGTAGCTAAATGATGAACACAAAATTAAAATATAAATTTAGCTTTTCTTAATTTATCCAAGATGAAATTACACTTGTGCATTTTATTGACATTTTTTCATCTGTTTGTCCAGTCGATACCAGTGGGAAAGTTTTTAAGTATTCTCGACAAAAGTTTAGTCTATCAGTTGTCTCATCCTACGACAAACCTCAATTCAGTTCGTTTTCTGATAGAAGACTTACGAGCATACAAAGAAAACTTGTACAGGCTTACGAAGAGGCTTTCGTCTGGGCGAGGTTTCGTCATGGAGCATGCAAAAAATTTGTCACTCTCCGAAGCGCCCATGTTTCTGAAAGACGATCTTGACATCGAGCAGTTGCAAAAGTCCTTCAACTTGTCTGAAGCTCAGACAGCTGATGTTCAAATTCTTGTATCTCAAATTAAGGAGAGCTGGACCACATTTCTCAAGGTAGCAAATTCATCAGACATTCAAAAGAGTGCAGACGATCTTCCGTTCTTCCTAATGGAAAAAGCGGGTACTAACATTTTGGACTACATTTCCAATCCAAACAGTAATTTAACATTCAACTTGTTTAGGGAGTTGTCAAATTACTACTACGGACTTGGAAAGCTACTTAAACTGTTTAGTTTGAACGAGGAGGAAATGATTGAAAAAAGTAGACCATTGTATAATAATGAAAAACCTTTGTTTTTAAGACGTTACCTAAATTTACCGCAGCTCAAAAGCTATTTTCAAATGAATGACATTCAAGCAGGAGACTTCAAAAAGTGGATCTCAAAAATCCTTTTCAGGTGGAAATCTTTTACGGCTTACTATGAAAGGAAAAGTAATTTTACTGGGAAGCCCAATCTGAACAATTTTAACAATTTGGTAAATTTTGATAACGAGTTAAGAGACTTAATGTCTAGTCCTGCTCCATACAAGTTCAATCGAACTATGGAACGATTAGACTCTTTTCTCGAGACTCTGGGTTTGATATTAAGACGGAACTATCCTTTCCGAGAGAATATTATCGACCATGTCAGAGCGACGTACACCAGTGGGCCTCCATTATTTTTACGTAAATACATCAACTTTAGCAGTTTACAAGACAATTATAAAATCGATGATTTTCGGTTATCCAAGTTAAGGAAACAGATTTACAACATTAAAAACCGATGGGAAAGACTTTATACAGCTGAAACTCACACTTCAAGATCAGTAAAAGAAGATTGCACAACTTCAAAAAATAATTTAACTGAAATTTGAACCAACATTAAACAGTAGTTGTTTCTGTGATATTTTTTATAGGTGAGTAGAAATCATTTCCTTAACCCACTAAAGTTAAAAAAGGATTTTTTTAATGAACATAGTAGGTAGTAGGGTATAATAAACTTAAGATTCAGTAAACATTAGCTCTGTTGTTAAGTCCTAATACTTTCCTAAATTCTTCACCTCCCGGGGGAGCCTCCTGTATCTTTAATTGAAAAACCCCCTTTGGGATTTGTGCTAGGATGGGTATGTAACGTGCCTGAAGAAGATCATACATAAGAGAAAAAAATCTAGGCTCTTTAAAAAAAATCAGTACTGTAGGTGGAGGAAACACTGGAAGTGGTTGAAATCTCTGGGATCAGTATAATAACACCAAGAGACCTAATAAGGCTAATAGGGTGATTTAACCTATATCTAGTTGTCCCCAAAATGCAGTGAACAAATGGTAACTGTATATGTACCAATATTTTTTAAACATTGTTGTTCGAGTCTTCACAGTACTACATGTTTTTCCAAACATGTTATAACAAATGTAAAAGAGCTATCTAAACAAATTTACTATTACAAGCCCCTAAAAGCTTACAAAACGTAAGATAAATGAAGAGCACAAATACAAATATTTTCACTATAACTTTAAAATTTTTACTTGATTAAAACTAAAATGTTAGCGATTCTTTATTTACAATATGGACACATACACTCTTAAAATTCAATTTAAAATAAAAAAAAAAACTGATACTATTATGAAGTTTAAAATACTGATATGACAATAGCAATTTACAGCCTACAAAACATCATACAGTGGGAAAAGTGTGGCAGTCTACAGGTTTGGCGAATAGACAGCTGGCGAGACCCGCACACTACATTCCACTATGACCACGGTCTTAAGCACAAGCAAAAGGTGTAATCGCACAGGGCCCAGTACCTCAGAGGGACGCTTGCTGCTTGGTGAAAAATACTAAAATAGTCCGTGAATTTTACTTTGATAATGAAATAATTTATAAATAAAAAACTTTTTTAAATCAAAACGTTTTTGAACGCTCTAAAAAGTAGAAAATAATTTATAAATATGTGGAGAGTATAAATACTTGTAAGATTTAAAACGAAAAACGTGGGGTGCATGCAATAGATAATTTACAATTACCTTTACCTATTGAACTAATGTATTATCAATTGCATGCACCCCACGTTTTTCGTTTTAAATCTTACAAGTATTTATACTCTCCACATATTTATAAATTATTTTCTACTTTTTAGTGCGTTCAAAAACGTTTTGATTTAAAAAGTTTTTTATTTATAAATCACTTTCTACTTTTTAGTTTTTAATGTGTGTGGATGTTAAATCTATTTCAAGCAGCTATCTATATCTATACTATTATAAAGAAGAGGTGGTGTCTGTGTGTGTGTTTGTATGAGCTAATCTCAAAAACTACTGGTCGGATCGGGCTGAAATTTGGCATGATGATAGCTCACATTCCCGATTAACATATAGGCATATTTTTATCCCAAAAAATCCTTCGGGGCTCCGCCCCAGTGGCTCTGGAGTTTCCCATGTTAACCTTATGAGAAATGGAATTAATGAATCTTAACAGCTGTTTCAATTAAACAAGTTGGTTATGTTCTATGATGTTCAATAGCATTAAAAGTTACAAGGATTACCAACAGGGTGCAGCACTAGCACTATTATTTCTTTTACATTTATGACAACAGCAAAAGGTGAGTGAGCGTAGCGAACGAACTTCAACCTGGAGGCGAGTGAGCGTAGCGAACGAGCTAACCTGAAGGCAAGTGAGCGTAGCGAACGAGCTAACCTGAAGGAAAGTGAGCGCAGCGAACGAGCTCCAACCTAAAGGTGAGTGAGCGTATCGAACGAACTTCAAAAAGAACCGAAATTTCTTAAACCATGTCCTCACTCATAACTGCTATAAGCATTTGATACTTATATGCCAACCCCGTACGAAGGACGGGTACTCTGCTAGTCTATATATTAATTTGAAACTGTTTTTCTTTGTGACAGCTAATTTGAGAGAACGGCTGGGCGTAGAAACTCGGTAGAGGTGTCTAAAGAAAGGTCTTGGTCTGTAGATGAGCCATCAAAAGAGAAACATGGTGAATTCCCTTGGGGCTCTGCCCCAGTGGCCTTTAACTTCCCATCCCATGTTATTCTTATGGAGGAAAACGGGGTTTTTGTCACAGCTAATTTGAGATAACGGCTGGGAGTAGAAACTTGGTAGGGGTCTCTAAAGAAAGGTCTTGGTCTGTAGATGAGCCATCAAAAGAGGAATGAAGTAAATTCCCTTGGGGCTCTGCCCCAGAAGCCTTTAAAGTTGCCTCTTCAGATTTGTTTACATTACGACCATATGCATAATTCTACACTACTTTTAATGAACCAGCTGTTAATATTAAAATTGTATTCAAAGGTCTACTGAAACTGTCAAAATTAAATGTTTACATTATTATTTATTATTTTAAATGGATTCTCCACTGCATGGCAAGTTTTTTATAGTTTCACCAAAATGATGAATTTATGATACGTTTTAAATGTTTTGTTCAAAAATCAATGCTTTATTGCTTTTAGAAAATTTTTGGTTGAAAATTGTGTCATAGATGAGTACGTTGAGGATGAGAGCTGTGTTCAAGTTTTGGAATAGACTAACTATGGAGTCTATGGTTTTGGTAAAGTAGGTGAACTAATGTCAATTCAAGGTATTTAAAAAAAATGTGTACACAGTTTTTACTTTGATGTACACATGTAGCTAGGTCGAACAACGCATCTAAACCTCACTACATACAAACCATTCGGATACACAACAGTATCATCACATCTCATCGCATTTGCATAATTTGTTACGAAGGCTGGACTAGGTTATGGATTTGGTTCAGCAAATGTTCCTACAATTATGGTTCATTGCAATCCAAGAAATACATGCACAGCTTTATGTGATCTATATGGCCAAGGCAAAACTACCCCATAAGTTAATGAATTATCAAGTAAGAATAGGATGATTAAATAAATACATGGGTCGATGTGGCAAGAGAAAGAATTAAAATTGCTGAGATCGAAGTAAGAATGTTACCGCTTTCTGGAGAATCAGATATTTTTATCAAACAAAAAAACCTGATTTAATATGCTGATAGAATTCTGTATTTTTATTACCAAAGATGAAGATAACTTATAAATCCGGATACAATCTGAATGATTTTCCTAAAGCAGATGGAATTAGTGGTTAGTAATAAATATTGACTCTTTCCGTAACATGATAGACTAATTATATGAACTCATTGTCCCATATAGTGAAAGTGTCTTTGGTATGAAACAAACTCATGAACAAACAATTATAAGACTCCTAAAAACCTTTAGGGCAACCTAAAGCCAATAAAAAGGTAGGAAATATTGTGTTAAACGAATTCATCAATCACGTTTTTTAGGGAACGCAATCGTCATACTTATCTCCTACTTCAAACGTCATACTTCATCTCATTGCTTATCCTCCCTCCATTTAACTAAGATTCTAATGACTTCACTCTATCCATCGCAGTTAGCTGAATTTACATAAAACCTCAAGATTAACCGTCGATTTCGACGGGGTTCCACTAGTCTATATATTAATTTGAAACTGTTTTTCTTTGTGACAGCTAATTTGAGAGAACGGCTCGGCGTAGAAACTCGGTAGGGGTCTCTAAAGAAAGGTCTTGGTCTGTAGATGAGCCATCAAAAGAGAAACGTAGTAAATTCCCTTGGGGCTCTGCCCCAGTGGCCTTTAAATTCCCATCCCATGTTATTCTTATGGAGGAAAAACGGGCTTTTGTCACAGCTAATTTCAGAGAACGGCTGGGTGTAGAAACTTGGTAGGGGTCTCTAAAGAAAGGTTTTGGTCTGTAGATGAGCCATCAAAAGAGAAAGCCCCAGAGGCCTTTAAAGTTCCCTCTTCAGATTTGTTTACATTACGACCATATGCATAAATTTTCACTACTCTTTAATGAAACAGCTGTTAATATTTAAATTGTGATTTACTGATTCTGTCAAAATGAAGTATTTGCAATGTTTTATTCAGATTTTAAAATCGATTTTATTTTGCATTGTGTCATGTTTTGCAATACTGTATAATGTTCTATTACCAAATCAGTGGAAAATATCACAGTAACTCTTAAGATTATTTCTTATGAAGTTAACTTATATCTATTGTATGGGTTGGTTTCTGCCTTTTTTACCATTTCTTGGAGACTGCACTTAGGCGTGTTGTACGTAGACGATATTCTTTGGCGTATTGCATCTGTAGACGATAATTGGGTTGGTGTAATTATTACAATGGAAAAAAGCGAGAAATTCTGCACAATTTGATATACTAAAAATAAAACTGAATTAACACTGTGCTACATTTCTTGAGCAATCATTGAAAGAGCCGATTTGCAAACAATGGAAACATAGAAAAGTCATAGAACACAACCAAGTACAAGAAATACAAATAATGTTTTTTTTTATTTATAATCGTTATTACAGACAACCTAATGCGGGCTATGCCGCTATAAGTGGGAAACATTTGTAGAAAACACTAAAAAACAAGATCAACTTTTGAAAAAAGATAAGATATTTACAAAAAAATTTGATTATGTCTAACTGTACACATCGTGAGTATTTCCATAATCTTTGAGTCCACTCTTATAAAGTCATCGGAAATTATGACTGTTATTCGTTTTAAAATAACTGCAATCAGATTGTTTATCTTTATTTTGAAATGTTTGTTTGTAAAAAGAGTTTGTTGTGTTCTCTTATTGGAATCATACCTGTACCTCTTAACCTCTGCTCTTCGAACTGTCAAATTTAAGTATTTACAGCTGACTTAAATTAATTGATATATATTTACATTCTTTAAAAATGTAAACATGGAAAATTTTGAAGCCCATGGGGCGTAGCCCAAGGGAAATGTGAAAATTAAATTATATAATATTGCATTGTCATCCATTTGTGAGCTATGTTTCAAATTTCAAGTCTCTAGCTCATCAGGAACTTCGTTTAAAATTGATATCAAAATTTGTAGGAATGCGAGCTAATAAAAACAAGCCCATGGGGCGTAGCCCAAGGGAAATATGAAAATTAAATTATATAATATTGCATTGTCATCCATTTGTGACCTATGTTTCAAGTTTCAAGTCTCTAGCTCATCAGGAAGTATAAAAATTTGCAAGAAAGCGAGTTATAAAAACAAGCCCATGGGGCGTAGCCCAAAGGAAATATGAAAATTAAATTATATAATATTGCATTGTCTTCCATTTGTGAGCTATGTTTCAAGTTTCAAGTCTCTAGCTCATCGGGAAGTTAGTATAAAATTGATTGAAAAATTTGTCCTGGACAATTAAGAAAGCGAGCTAATAAAAACATTTTAAAAAGGAGGGGGAGCATAGATACTAATATTATACATATAGAGATTTTTGTTAGTTGGTATTGTTGGGATAATAGTGTCCGATAATATTGTCTGGGTAGCCGAGTGCTTATAGTGTTCACCTTCAAATTTGAAGTTCACTGGCTCGATACCAAGCGAGATCATTTCCAGACCATTTGCCATTGGAAATTAATGATGCTGTCCAACCAAAAGGTCGACATTAGATAGTAACAATACCCCCGCCGCAGCAAACCTGCAGACTAAGCAAATTTCCATTTACCTGGCTGGATATTTACTAGAAATATTCCTTGAAAATGTTCAGATTTATTTCCTATTTAAATAAGATTAATTTGAGTGAGTACCTAGGTTTGCTGCTGCAGGGAAGGTATTGAGGTGTGTTTTTATTGAAATGTTGATAGCTTAGTATGAAATAAACAAAATTGCCAAATTTGATTAAAATATATCCATAATCAAGCTAACTCAATAGTTTATTTATTCTCCATGAAAATAACAAGGGAATTTTAAATTAAAGTTTTTTTTTAATTAACTTTGTACTAGTTAGGCATACAACAACGCTTCAATATACAAAATAATTTCTGTTTTTAAGCTCTACAAAATGGTCAGGAAAGAAATTGTGGAATTTTATGTTTTTAGAGTTGAAAATGGGAAAACCAATTTTTACACCATAAAACCCCCATTCCTATAGTCCGATCATGCTGGTTTGCAAACTCATTTGAATAAACATAGGTTTACACGTTTGCACCAAATTTCATCAAAATTGGATAATTTGTGCTCGAGTTATCAAGCTAACGGGCACGTATGCTTTTGAGCGGAGGGTGTTTTTGGCCTCTGGGGACCCCAAAGCAAAAAAAGTAAAACTGTCCCTGATGGTCTAGGTCTTACCATGGGACCTACGGTAAAACCAGCCGTTTAGACCATTCCCTTTAAAAAAAAACCTGTAAATTCCATTGGTATAAAACACACAAAATAAAATGCTCTTTTGGTAGTAAGGTTCATCTCTCTGAATGTTTGCACTTCTGGGCCCCACAGAACCCAAAGCTCTGACTATGACCGTGGAGAGGACAGTCTCGATTTGCAGCGGAACGGTCATGTAAAAAAATAAGCAAAACCAAGTCTCTTTTCTTCATGTCTACTACCACACAAATGGTTATATATTTAATTGGGCCTTCCTAAAATATGTGAGAGGTAAAGTAATATCACAAACCAAGACTCCGTACATCACACATTTTGTGTGAAAACAGTCGTTTTGTTAGTTTTGGTTGTGTTAAAACGCGAGACTGACTCTTTTCTAAAAGGGAAAATATAATTTTCTAAATTTAATTTATTTAAATTACTTTAAATAAACTAAAAAAAACAGAACAAAATTCTTCAAATTCTAATCAGAAGTATTCAAGTAGTCCAGTCAAGGAATGAGGTGTAGAGTGCGTGAGCAGGTAACTAAGCGATTCCTTCAGAAACTTGTTCAGGGGGCTTAGGGTGTTAACATACCAAAAGTCCTGACTCCTAGGTGGTGAGCCAGGGGGTGGAGGGGGGAAAAGGGGGGGGGGAGATAGGTACGCATTTTGGGTTTTTTGATTATATCTTGAAAACTATCAACTTTTTGTATACTATAGTAAATTATAAAATTGAAGAAGATTAAATTTTCTACAAGAAAAGTATATAATGTGTTTATTTTGGTTCAACAGATTACGAGTTATAACTTATTTAATTGATATCTTATTAAAATACTCCTTCCATAAGAAATACATGTAAATTAGTATGCGAAATGGGGCGAATCCTATCCGCCCAAAGGAAATATAAATGATATTCTGGAAATCTTGACAAAATTTCTAGTAATTTGACACTTTAATCATTAAAATTGATCCAAAATTAAGGCGAGGGCGAGGTAACAAAATGTCGAGTTTTGGTGTTTTTTTATTGGAAATATAAAAAAAACCTTAAATCATCCCATTTTTAAACGCTCACCCTCGCTTTAATTTTTGACAAAATTTCATGATTTAAGTGTCAAATTACTGGAAATTTTGTCAAGATTTCCAGATTATCAGTTATATTTCCTTTGGGCGGATAGGGTTCGCCCCATTTCGCATACTAATTTACATGTATTTCTTATGGAAGGAGTATTTTAATAAGATATCAATTAAATAAGTTATAACTCGTAATCTGTTGAACCAAAATAAACACATTATATACTTTTCTTGTAGAAAATTTAATCTTCTTCAATTTTATAATTTACTATAGTATACAAAAAGTTGATAGTTTTCGAGATATAATCAAAAAACCCAAAATGCGTACCTTTTTCCCCCCTCCACCCCCTGGCTCACCACCTAGGAGTCAGGACTTTTGGTATGTTAACACCCTAAGCCCCCTGAACAAGTTTCTGAAGGAATCGCTTAGTTACCTGCTCAAGCAATCTACACCTACTTTTGGATCATTCATTGACTGGACTAAAGGGCAACTATCAATCAATCAAAAGAAAACAGTCATTGCAAAAGTAAACAAAAATATGTGATCCATTAATTAAAATACTCACCTGGACACAGTCCATTTACAACATGTGTTGTTTACTTTCAATCCTACTAATATTATAAATGAGAAAGTTTGGATGTATGGATGTATGTTTGTGACAAGTAAACGCGAAAAATACTGGTCGGATCGGGCTGAAATTTGGTGTGATGATAGTTCACATTCCCGATTAACATATAGACGCATTCTTATCTCAAAAGTCCCTTTCGGGCTCCGCCCCAGTGGCCCTGGAGTTTCCCATGTTAACCTTATGAGTAATCATATTTAAAAGGAATAAAAGAATTTTGTCAGCTGTTTCAACTACACAAGTTGGTTCTATGATATTAAATAGCATTAAAAAGTTATAAGGTTTACCAATAGGGTACAGTACTATTAATTTTTTGCATTTTGTGTCCTCTTCCCGTTGCAAAGCACGGGTACAACAGCTAGTCTTCTATACAGTGTGTAAATTAAGTATGGAAACAAATCTGTATTTTTAAAACCGAAATAGATAGAAATATTCTATTTGTGGCAATAATAGTTAACAAAAATTCCGCAATTTTTCACATGAAAAATATTTTTTTACCCCCCTAACAGGGTAGGTGGTAGGGGGTGACTTATTTTTTTCAAAAACCCCTATTGAGTGACCCCTCATTTTGAAGGGTTTGTCAAAAGAAACACAATGACGCAAATCCGAGGTGAATATCTCACTCCTAGCTAACATGGCGGATATTCCAAAATGGGCTTTTTTTTACAAAAATTAAATTTTTCATTACCCACCATTTAGGCTAGGGGTGAAATATCTAGGTACCTCGGGTTTGCGTCATTCTTTTTCTTTTAACAAACCCTTCAAAATGAGGGGTCACTCAATAGGGGTTGTTGTTGAAAAAAATAAGTCACTCCCACCCCCTACCCTGTTAAAGTGTAAAGTGTTAAAGTGTGTATTATTTCGGTTTTAAAAATACAGATTTGTTTCCATACTTAATTTACACACTGTATAATTAATAAGCAAACAAGAAATTTGTCTTTTGAACTCCTCCGCCATTTCTTAAGCGATTTTGACTATTCGCGTCTCATTAGAAAGAGTGTGTTGTGTAGATTTACAAACTGGCCTTACATTTTTTTAAGTCCCTTGGGCTCTGTCCCAGTGGCTTTCAAAGTCCCCATGTTATTCTTATGAAGAACAATTTTTTTTTACATTATGATTAGCTGGATAATTTAATTGCTATTAATATTTATTTTTCCTACAGTCACCCGACAAAGTGGGCTTCCTTGCACAGGTATGCTTCCATGCACCTACGGTAATAGCTACTTCCCTATAGGGACATTTGCTAATAATACTTCCCTAGGGAAATTCGCTTAAGATGCCTCTAAGTTCTAAACAGTGGCGTAACAGAAGGGTCCGCACTCCGCAGGGCCTGTAATGCGGGGGGGGGGGGAAGCCTGGGAGCCGGGGGCCCCCCGAAAACCGGCGAGCAGAGAGACCCGTGAGACAAGTGTGGCCGAAAAATTGTCGTTCAATCTTATTGAAATATATTATCAATCATTCAATAATTGTATTGAACAAGTAGCTGCGCAGGAATCGTTGATGTTAGCACATATCCTTGTATGTTAGCGCATATATGTTAGCGTATATCCTTAATACTTCTTAAACTTGACTTTAAAAAAAAGTAATAACATAAATGTTATAAATAATAATTGTTGTTATTGTTTAATTTTGTTATGCCTATTCAGTCATATCGAACTGAGGGAAGAGAAGTATTTACACTCTTTGTTTTCGTACACTCTACACTGCTTATGTCTGCTCTGCAAACAAACATTTTGAAACATATAGTTACACAAATAATCCGCAATCTTTGGTATCCAAAGTAAAGTTGATTCCCTATCAAATCCGTGTAGTAGTATTTGTACTCACTAAAAATATTACCATAGATAAAACCATAGACTAACCAACACTATGTTTTATCTATGATAAAACATACTCCCTTAGTGACATATGTATATGTGTATTCTATATGTATATTTATATTATATTATATAATAGTCTATAATAGACTAATCAAAACATTGACTAACCAGTGGATATCTCAGTTCTCATCCCGTTGTTTGAAGCTCGTTTTTCGAGTGTAGTTAATTTCTGGTGACACTGATCGCTAGTGTCAATCAAATTTGTTTATATTATTTGAGCGTTATTTCATGATTGGTGATTTACTGTTTGTTTATTTATCTTGGTGACTAGTTATTGTTTGTGATTAGATTGTTTTATTTGGTTGGGGCCCATTTCATAATAAAGTACAAACTAATATTATTAGTGAATCAGCTGATCGCCCAATGCAAATCTTATGGAAATTACAACTTGTAGTTTATTATGAAATGGGCCCCAGGTGTTAAATCACTGAAATTACAATAAACAAATTGTAAACAAAACACGACCTCCACAGTGCACCGGACAGAACACAGAACTAACAATTAACAATACGATAAAATTAGCTTCAGCTGTTCTATAGGGATGATAAATCTACCAAAGGAGTACCTATGCTCTGTTTTATATAGTTTTATCAATGATAAAACGACAAAACTATGATTTTACCATTACTATAACGTTACAGCGATTAAATATATTTTCAGATAAAAAATAGGAAATACATGCATAAGTTTATAATACAAAGTAAACATACAATTCAACTAGGAGCTACTACTGTTACATGTGATTACATGTAATGATAATACACATTTTTGTTTTAGAAAACAAATAAGCTGGCTAACCTGCACAAGCACAAAACATCTTCTTTGACGAGAGCTGAACTGACTGAACTGGACTGAGTGTGAATAGTGTAGTGGAGTGGATAAACAAACCAAACCGAAACCAGAAACCAAACCAAACCAAAACCAAACCCAAACCTCGTCTTGTCTGTCATGAATCTGGAAGGAAGACGAAGTAGACGACCAAAACGAAAACTTTCATATAGTTAGTTTTAGTTTAGTAATAAAGATGGTAGATGTTTCATGTTATTTATAAAAATATTTAAAGTGCATCGCAGTTTTATTGTATGGCTGTAATCGACATTTGAAGATTTCATTTCCTTAGTTTGTTAAAATCATTTAACTATTGGAGTTTTGATGAATCATTTTCAAGTGCAGCAGAATAATAAAACCTGATATTATAACCTTTGTGGACGCAGTAGACCTGAAAGATTGTTTGGATGTTTCATCGCTAAAAACCCAATAGTTTCAAATCAGGTTAGTATTAATTATGGCAATGCTAGTCTTTTTAAGTCAAAAGACTTCATCATAGTCTAAGTTTATGTTTTATGCTTGCATAATTTTATTGAATTAAACATTGGCCAAGTTGTTGGTTTAGGTATTCTAAAAAATGCACTATTTTCTAACTTAACATCAATCACTTAATTTAACAAAACAGGGATCAAATTATGTTGTAGCTTAAGTTAGTTATTGCTATCTAGAAAAGCCTAGGCCTACAATCCTGCATATGAATAAGTTAGCTTTGGTCATAGGCTTGGTCTGTTAGAGGGAGTCCTTGGTCTATCTTTTTTGGCCATCCTATATAGGTATAGGCCTAATTGTTGTATTGTTAGGCCTATCATATATTAGCCTATATCAATTTATTGTTGGAGTTTCCTTGTTACACATGTAATTTAATTTATTAGTTGCTGATACCTACAGAAAATGATGCACTTACCTATGTAGACATGCTTTAACTATTAGGCACTGTGGGATTATGCACTAACTTATGGCACGTTAGTTAACAGAAGGTGAGGGTTGAAATGAGGAGCATGAGGACGATCATGTCATCGGAGTGGTAGCGGCATAGCCTTTATTCCTTGTATTTTACGAGAAAAATTCAATTTTTCCATTAAACTTTATATAATTATGTTGATGTGATTAATAGTTTTAAAGTACCGGTATCATAGTTGAGTTAGGCCTACTGTATTTTTAAACGGCACCAAAGTCTGTTTGCTTTAACAAATTGAATCGTTGTAGTAGGCTATAAGATTTTGCTTACACGTCGTTGTGTGTGTTTTTGAAATTGAACTATCAGCTGTTTCCATTCCACAAACCTTCCTTCCCTTTAAGTCTTAGTCGCCGCTAGAACTTGGACAATGCCCAAACCACAAATATCTGATAAACCCATCAAAACTGGCTGTATATTCATTATTTAAATGTGCGGCCACTTAGGAATCTTCCTGTCAAAAACTTATTGCATTTTTTGATTCAGTGCGAAAAATACTGTATGTAGACATTATCAAAATTAGCCTACATATATTTCCCAATGTTGATATACGGAACAATTAGCCTACCACGAGTTCTATTATTACAGATGGAAGCTCTAAGACACATCCTAAATTTAGAAAGAACCTCTTGCTAAAAAACAAACAAAAACAATACCGTACCTAGGCCTATTTCAATGATTTGGAAATTTCAACAGTTTCTTGTTTAGGCTATATAATATAAACCACTTTTTAAACAAGTGAAAAATAATGATTTAAAATTAGAGCGACAGCAGGATTTACACAATTACAATAGGCTAGGGCTAGGGCCTACTATATAATTAAAAGAAAATTTCACGATTAAAAAGAATAGGTAAATAAGAAATATATAAGCAAAGTCCCCAGTATATTGGCATTAAATTTTTCCATCAACTCCTAGATGGCATAAGGAAGGAACAGAGTACCGGTACTAATACAGTAGCACCTTGATAAGAAGACCCTTGATAATAAGTCACCCTCGATAAAAAGTGTAGTTTTCAAATCCCCTTGAATTTATTTGACCCCTTATCACATGTTACCTATTACAAACCTCAATAACAAGTCAACCTTGATAGCAAGTCTAATTTTATAATCCCCATGAGAGTCTTGTTAAATCGAGGTTCTACTGTAAATGTAAAAAGGAACTGAAATCATTTTTATTAACTAAATTCATTTTACAGTCTGGATTAGCCTAATTTCTTATTCATTAACTCATAGTTTTTATGCTGCTGTTAATTGTTAAAACCTATGCTAAAATTATTATTGAGAAGTTACAAACTTAGTTTAAAATATCATTGTGATTGTCGTGACACAAGAAATAATAGCCTTACAGTGATATATGTCAGATTTATAATCCAAACAAAGATGCTTTTTAATCGATTTATATTTGTAATAATTATTTCTCCAGTGACTGGCAGAGCGGCCTGCCCTACCTGTTATTTGTAATATTTCCCCACCAGGCAGGAGAGCATGTGACGTTGCCAATGCCTACCTGGCTAAAATGCTAATCTTAAACATAACATAACTGAACCAAACCTCTAGTATGTTAGCAAACTTCTTTTGATGTCAGAAAAGGCATGTCTAGGCCTAAGGGCTTTAATGTGAATTCTTGACTACCGTTATATTAAGTCCTTTTGAAGGTAGGTTGGATTAGGTAAGGGAAAGCTTAGGCTATAATGAACCTAGTTGTTGTAATCTCTCAACTTTTTTGTACAATTATAACCCTTAGAAAAATATTGCAAGATAAAACTTAATAAATGCAAGCAGCGTCATTCCCTTCCCTGTCTGGACCACCCCAAAAATTCTTCTATTTAATAGGCCTAATAGGAACTGATTACAAAAATGTTGCTTACTCCCATGGGCATGGATAGCCTAGGTGGTACCTATTTGGCCTCGCCAACAAGTTGCCTTCATCTTTCCCTGTTCTCTGAATCTTCTTTCCTTGCTCTCAATTTTAGCAAAATTTTCTCCACCTGGTCCGTTCATCGATTCTTGGGTCTTCCTCAGGGTATTTTCATGCTGGGTTTTGCCTTCAAACTTCTTTAATCTCCCCATCATCCCATCTTCCCTCCTAAATAAATGGCCAGCCCACCTTAGTCTTCTGCTCTTTGCTTCTCATACTATGTCCGAGGAATGGTACATGTCTCTTATTTCTTGGTTGTGCCTAATTCTTCATTGTTCTCCCTCTCTTATGTCCAAATATTTTCCTGAAAATTCGGTTGAAATTAAAAGAATCCAACTTCTTTTCTGTTTGTTTGTCTACAATCCATGCCTCTGCTCCATAAAGCAGGATTGGTCAAGCTTATGATAGTCTTGTAACTCTTAATTTTGTTTTATGTGACAGTAATTTTGATTTTAAAATGTTGTTTAATGGATGTTTAACTACATGTTTTAACTTGCCAATTTTTTCTATTTTTAATTTCTATTACTTTATTACTATTTGAATTAACTATTGCAAAAATGTTATAATAAATAATTTCTTGCTCAAGGATAATTTTTTGTTTTCAGCTGGTGAAAATCCACACAGTTTAAAAGATGTTTTGGAATTATAATCAGTCTTCTTCTCCTCAAATAGACAATGTATTCTGCAAAGAGGTAAGATTATATCAGAGGTTTATTGTTGTTTTTTTTAATAACACTCCTATTAGTGTCAAGTATCATATACATGCCAAGTCATCGTAAATCTTACTGTACCGTAATTGTTTGCTTAGTTAGTAGCCTATGCTGTTTAAAACGTTTAGGTTATTAATTAAAACCTAGCATTTTTTACTTTACAAACCAAATTTCCATTGTGTATAGGCCTATAGCTAAAACCACAGATAATATAACCCCTACTACAGATATCTGGCTGAGGCCGCTAGGCCGCTGCGGCTGAGGGACGTGCGGGGAGGGAGGAAATAGTTAAATTTTTACTCGCAAGGTGTCGTGAGCGTCCTCGGTGCGGTGCAGTGCTGTGCCGTTGCCGTAGCTTACGTTGTCAGATGTGTTGTCACGTCACTCTACTACCGCATCAGTGCTGGAGCTTATAGGTACAAACATCTAGCTTGCTCTTGGTGATAACAAGACGATAACTGAATAGAGATATTGTGTTCACTAATCTCTCTACATGACACTTCATTATGTCAAGTTTTGAATATTGATATGCAACTTGTTCAATCTTTATTCGAAATATAACATAGTTGTACGCGAACCTTTTGAGTTCATTATTTATTTTAAGTTTTCATGTTTTTATTTTGATATAACATACATAAAGTACTAATTTTTAAAGCTACTATCAGTTACCCGGCATGGAGGAATATATGTAGGTGGAGAAATATATAGGTTTTTAGGCGTACATACTCTAACTTACTACATATATACAAAAACACACAAATTAATTGAATATATATCACAGTCAAATAACGTTATCACAAAATAACTTTTACCTACGACCATTTTTTTAAGTAGCCATTTCAGTTCAGTTCTTAGAATTGAAAAGTTTCACTTAACAGCTGTTTACTTTCATATCAGCATAGTTTCATTTCATATCAGCATAGTTTTTCTCATATCAACACGGGTAACGGACCAATGAGATTCAAGGATTGAGAGAAAAGAAGTAAAATTAAAATGTTTCGAACGTCAACTAATCAGCTGATCAGTTGACAATTTTAATTGTTGGTCCGTCTTGTTCAATGTTCCTGTTGATAATCGCGTAATTTTAACCTAAGTTGGTGGTTAAAGGAAGGTAGATTAAACTGATTTAAAAATTTCAGTTTTAGTGAAAGTGAAGTTGACGAGATGGAAATGAGAGCACAAACTGTTTGTGCTAATCTTTTGCCACCAAAATCGAAACAAATGTATGAAATTACATACCAGCAATTCATTAAATGGACGAAACAAAATAAGGTTAGATTGTTAAATAAAAATGAGCTTCAGGTTTATTTTGAAAACCTTTTAACCGTTGTTTCACCCAACTCGTTGTGGACGACATATTCGATGCTGAGACCCAACTGTAAATTAACTGTTACACTACATTGTTCAGTTGTCCAAATAAATATGCAATATTTCCCTAACTGTAACTGATACAGTATTTATGGTGAGAATGCTGCTAGAAGAAGCTATTGCCTGCAAAAAAATAGTAACGTATTATTTAACGAAATTTTACAAACACGTAATTACATGAAAACAGCTGATTATACAATAAGTCGTTGCATCACTTTCAGTGGCAATGACAATCAACGAAAACATAACCTCTCTAAGAAGTTATGAGTAATGATTGTTAGTAATTAAAAAACAGATTGTTAGTACTTAAAAAACTGTCGTAGGTAAAGTAGTGTACGCAACTCGCGTTAATAGTCTTTACGACACTCGTAGAAGATTTTAAGGCACTCGCCAAGGCCCGTGCCTTAAATTTTCTACTTGTGTCGTAAAGACTAACTTAACGCAATCGTTGCGTAAACTACTATTACGGTACTGATATGTTTAAACCCGGCAACAAGGTTTAAAATTCAACAACACGCGTGCGTGGTGGTGTAGGTGTACCGAGGTGTACTCAGTAGTGTCGGGTAGGTCAGTTTAGTGCGACCACACTTCTTGATTTTTCGGCGAGGAACGGAGACAGAAGCAGAGGCGCTATCACAGCGTAGTGAGGTCAACATGACCTCCTCTGACCTGTCTCTCCTCTGCCCCCCTACCCAGCGTGGTGTGCAGTGCTAGCAGCGCTCCTAGATGTTGGCGGGCAAACTAAGCTGTCCTAGTGCAGCACGTTGCCGCCATCAGCCAGATATCTGTAGTAGGGGTTATATTATCTGTGCTTTTAGCTTCAGTTCGCTGTACTGCTAGTACTATTTCTTCTGCCTCTCTCCGCCTTCAGTCAGCTTTCAGCTTGATGTTTAAAAAAACAGTACTGCCACTCTAAGCACATCAATTACATGTTCAGTTTTATTTTAGTTTATTTTATTTTAGTTTTTGTATTTAGTTATTTAGTTATTTATTTTTATTTATATTATTTAGTTATTTAGTTTATTTTTAGTTTTGAATTCTTACATATACAAAAATGGCCAATAAGACCCTTTACTTAATATATTTATTAAATAAATGGAGACGTGTATCAATATTTAAATTCGTATGAATATATTTAAGTTCAAAAATATATCTCAAAATTGCATGGCCATAATACAATAATACTGTAATCAATTACCCAATAAAAACTACATTATCGCCTTTAATTAAACTATGTACGTGCAACATCAATAAAGAAGTTTTGATTGATTGATATACTTATAATGTATAGTTTGATGGTTTCATTACACACTAAATACTAAATGTAGGTAAACCGTTTGGGGAGTGTTGCACGACGTCCAAGTGCCACGACGTCCAATAATATTTTTCCAGTGCCACGACGTCCAAAACATCATTTTTGAGTTGTTGCACGACGTCCAAGTGCCACGACGTCCAAAAGTACAGTAACTGCCAAAAATATAGTCTTTCTACAAGCTTTGGACGTCGTGGCACTTGGACGTCGTGAAACAGCGCACTATAGAATTGTAAAGAAGTATCATTTGCACCACGTCCAAAGCCTCTGCCAGTTGCACGACGTCCAAGTGCCATGACGTCCAATCAATATTTGACTGTTACACGACGTCCAAGTGCCACGACGTCCAAAGTGCCTGCGCACTGAGAACACTGTTTGCCGACCTCAGTGCATACAGTTCGCATTGCAATTATTGAAGGCAACTAGGCCTAGTCAACTGTTTGAAAGTTGTCAACCACTTCGTCTTCGATTAATGTTTAAATTATTCAATATTCAATGGTTCTAATTGAACTAATTATTGCATTAGCTTAAATTTTTATATGTAAAATAAATACTATGTCACCGTAAAATGTAATGATGCAGTATTTCTGTTGTTATGATTGCATAATTGATTTCTACAAAATAGAGCTATGTCATAGAAACGAAATAAATAAATTACTACACTATTCACTATATTGTATGATTAATACAATAAATTAATCACTAGCCCAAAAGTAAATATGGTAGGTTTAATGTGAGTAGTGGTAGAAATAGAATTGTCATACTATATCAATTGGTAGCAAATTTACTCGTTAGATAAAATGTATGCACAGTTTTATAACAGCTGTAAGACTTCCCATTTAAGTACCGGTATCATTGAAATTGTATAACTTCCATTGAACAGAAATGAGATAATTAGATATTGATACACAGATATATGAATTTTCATACACTTATAATATGACGAATTCAAAAAAGGATTATCCGTCAAATGTGCTAAATATTATGTAAACTATCACTTATCAACTTTTTAAGCTATAATGGTGTTACTACAATGGTTAAAAATGTTTCCTGTGAAACATGTATTTTTTAAACTAAAAGAAGGTTTTCTTTTAGTACAAACCTTGCTCTATTAGTGCATACTAAAAATAATTTCACAATTTTACGAGATCAATGTTTGACAACAGATGGTTGAAGCAGATATTCAGAGAGTGTCTCCAGCTGATGCAGTAATAAAAACGTATTTTAGCCATAGCACAGACAATATATAATACTATAATAGTAATCTATCTATCTATACTATTATAAAGAAGAGGTGGTGTCTGTGTGTGTGTGTGTGTCTGTGTGTTTGTATGAGATAATCTAAAAAAGTACTGAACCGACTGGGCTCAAATTGCACGCAAATGAAGCTACAGCTCCGAGGATACATATTATACAACTATTCCCTCTTCGTTATTGTCCTAGGGCTCTGCCCCGTGGGCTTTCAAAAATTTGAGGTGAGAGATTTTAAAATATTGATTGATGGTATCCATGGTAACAAGAGCAAACCTACATCATTTAAAAATGTAAAAAACCAGAACTAACTGTCAAATGAATTTTGATTTCACAATTTCACACAGCTGGTTCAAACATCCTTATATATAATCCTTATATATAATCATATATAATACGTGAAGGCGATTTCTACGAAACACTACTCCTCCGTTAATAATGGACGGATTTTTACAAACGACGTGTCAAAATAAAGTATTTTTTGTATAGACGCCCCCTTTCACCAATTCATGTAGTAGAAATCCTCGGGCTTTGCCCCACAGGCCATCAAAGATGGAGTTTCTCCTATAAGATTGTATCACGACCGTCTATACTTCTCGTGATAATAATACTTAGGAATGATCTAAATTGGTAACATTTTATTTGAACATGTCTTTTGTAAGAAGTCTCTAACACTAATAACAATATTTGTTTACATCTGATCATAATAATATAATATCCTAAATAAAACATATGTTTTATTTACAGTCTTGAAACATCCCCCTCCTTAAAGGTCGAGTCTCCTTGGAGGATGTACTTGACGTCCGTGTCTAGTCTTGTAACTTGAGTTGTCCTCTTGTGGTTTTGGACTTCTGGTAAAGACACTTGTTGAATTTTGTTCTGTCACATTGTCTCGTGATGGTGTACTTTTCAAGTCATCGGGAAATGGTAGAAGATGGAAACGGTTTCTTCTTAGGTCTCTTGTATCAGTCCTGACAATATATGATCGTGGCTCAGTTGCTGTTTTTACAACCGTTCCAGGTTTTCCCACGTCAGATATCCAAACGCTATCTCCAGATTTCAAACTTCCAAGAGATTTGGCACCATGCCTGGAGTCATAATTTCTCTTGTACTTTTCTCTATAATTCCTCTCCCTTTGTTTCAAGTCACTCAAATCTGGCTTTTCTGTTAAAAGTCCTGGCAAAACTGGTAGGTTGTCTCGTAAACGTCGTCCCATTAGTAGTTGTGCAGGGCTAAACCCGTTCGATATTGGAGTGTTACGGTATGATAAGAGTGCCAGGTAAGGGTCTTCTTTATTTTTCTTTAGGATGCATTTTGCTACCTTCACTGCAGCCTCTGCAGCTCCATTACTCTGATGGAAGTGAGGGCTACTTGTCTTTAACTTGAAATTGTAGTCTTTGGAAAACTGCTGGAATTCCGAACCTTGACGCATGGTGAATTGGGTTCCGCTGTCGGTTCTGATTTCTTCTGGAATTCCATGACGACTAAATACTGATTTACATTTTTCAATGACTTGATGACTTGTCAAAGAACGTAAGGTTGCAATTTCAAAGTATCGTGAGTAACAATCTGTTAACACGATGAACCATTGACCACTTAACTTGAAAAGATCCATTGCTGCAATCTGCCAAGGTCTTGAAGGGAACTCTGCTGGAATAAGTGGTTCGTTTTTATTTTTCCTGTGCTGAATACATTGTGGACAACTTTCAACCATCTTTGCAATCTCACGAGATATTCCTGGCCACCAAAGACTGTTGCTGGCTCGGAGTCTACATTTTGTTATTCCCAAGTGTCCTACATGGATTCGTTTTAGCATTTCTTCTCTCAATGCTTCTGGAACATATATTCTTGTTCCTCGTAATACAAGATCATCAGCAACAGAAAGTTCTTCCTTTACGTTGAAAAATGTCTTTAATTGATCTGGAATTTCAGATTTTTCTGGCCAACCATCAATGATTAAGTTCCGTAATTTCATACAAATTGGATCTTGTCTTTGACAATGTAGGATTTTCTGTATGTTTTCATCAGTAGTTGGAACATTGGAAATGACTTGTCTCACGTAGTAAGTGAGTTCCTCCTCTAAGTCATAGTTTTCAGTGTCCTTTAGAGGGTTACGGTGAAAGACAGTCAGCTGTTATTAGGTGTTTTCCAGGAGTATACACAAGATTGTATGAGTAACGCATCATTCTTAGTCTTATTCTCTGTAGACGTGGAGTTAATTCATCTAAGTTTTTTGACGTCAAAATCTTCAAAAGTGGTTTATGATCCGTCTCGATTATTATGTCCTTACCAACTATGTAGTCTTTCAACTTGTCACATGCCCAGGCGATTCCCAGAGCTTCTCGTTCTATGTTGGAATATCTTCTTTCTGTATCAGTGAGAGAACGTGATATGTAGCTTACTGGTTTGAATGTGCCACTTTTTTCTAGTTGCAACAATACTCCGCCGATACCAAATGATGATGCATCAGATGAAATCATTGTTTGAAGATTAGGGTCATAGAAAGCTAAGTGAGGAGCCGTAGTAAGAAGATTTTTGATAGTATCAAAAGCTTTTTGTTGTGGTTTGTCCCATATCCATTCATTATTTTTGTTGAGTAGCTCGTGAATAGGCTTCAAAATCTCAGACCTATTTGGAATATATCTTCCACTAAAATTGATCATTCCAAGATATCTTTGTACACCTTTCACATCAGTTGGAGGCTCCATCTCAGAAATAGCCTTAACTCTCTCCTGATCAAGAGAAATGCCATCAGTACTCAGTTCAAAGCCAAGGAACTTAATTTTTGGCTTTGAAAAGACTGTTTTCTCTTTATTCAAGGTAATGCCTTCCTTTTGAAGCTTTTCCAGAACCTCCACCAAAACCTTGTCATGCTCGGCTTGTGTGCTTCCCCATATTAGGATATCATCAATGTAAGCTTTTACATTTCTTTGATCACCAAGAGCAGCATGGATGCGTTTCTGGAAATACTCCGGAGCTGATGTAATGCCAAAGGGGAGGACCTTGAACTTAAATCGTCCCCAAGGTGTCATAAAAGTGGTGAGATCTTGTGATTTTTCTTCCAAAGGTATTTGCCAAAACCCGTGATTGGCGTCTAGTTTAGAGAACACAGTAGCTCCTTTGATCTGTGCTATTGTGTATTCTATCCCTGGAATTGGATGTAACTGGCGCCGAACACTTTGGTTTAGTTTCGAAAGATCAACACATATCCGGACGTTACCGCTGTCTTTCTTTGGTACGACGACCATCGGAGAACACCAAGGTGTAGCATGGTCTACTGAAGTTATGACCTCCATATTTACCATTCTTTGAATCTCTTCCTTGGTTTTTGACCATAATGGTAGAGGTATTTGTCGAGGCACTGTAATTGAGAATGGCTTTGCTCCCATTTTTAGCTCAATTTCATAAGCTCCGTTCATTTTACCTAAACCACTGAAAAGAGATGGATATTTTTCGTACCAGTTCGTCGAAGTTGAAGACACACTTCGGACAACTTGTAGAAGGTTTAGTTTTTCAATGGCTGGTTTACCTAGGAGTGGTGTTTTACATTTTTCTGCTACATAAAAATGCTCAAAACAAGATTTGTTCTTATAGTCTAACTTTACATTTACCATCCCTCGTACAGCTAACTGAGTCCCATCCGGTCCTGAAAGTCTTTTACACGTATGTTGTAATGGAACTTTTTTGTTTAGCTTTAGGCCTATATTAGCTGGCAAAACTGAAACGTCTGCTCCAGTATCGATTTTAAACTTAATAATGTCAGAATCATTAAACCTGAGGTCAATTTCCCAAGATTCAGGGTTTAGAGCACTGTTTTCAGTAATTTTACCTATGAATTCTTCAGAATTTGATGAATTTGTACAATATTGATTAACAAACTGTGGTTCACTACTGACTTCATTAACCTTTTGCTTAGAACAAACTTTAGCAAAGTGACCGTTTGCTTTACAGTTGTTACACCGAACATTTTTGGCAGGACACAAGCCTCGGCGATGGGATGGAGTATTCCCACACCATTTACATAGGTTTTCTGGATTGTATTTTCCATGGTTATTAGAAACTGTTTTCTTACAAAAAGACTTTTTAGGAGTGGTAAATTTTACCCGATCAACGGAGGGATCAGCTAGGTCAAGTTTTTGCCTAACTAATGCCTCTGAACTGCGAAGAGCATCAACTGCAGTTTCTAATTTTAGTGAGCTTTGTAACTGTAAGCGATCACTAAGGTTTTGATCATTCATTCCAACGATAAGTTGCATGAGAATCATTTCATCCCTTAAATCTCCCCAGTTGCATTGTTTTGCAAGAGTATGTAAGTCTGTGATGAAATTTTCAGCAGACTCTGAGGATCCCTGTTTTCGTCTAAGAAATTTAGCACGCTGATAAATTATGTTTGTTTTAGGAACGAAATGGTTTTCGAATTTTCCCATAATCAATTCATAATTTTCCAACTCATCAGGGCTTAGATTAAAGGAATCAAATATTTCCTCAGCCTTATCCCCCATACAGTAGCAAAGAATGTCAACTTGCCTTTTCCCAGGTGCTTTATGTAGATCGCTGACTGACCTGTACCTTTCAAAGCGTTTCTTCCACGCACTCCAATCATAGGGGTTGAAGGAAAAATTGTCTGGAGGCTTGACATGGATTTGATTTCTTTGAAGTCTGTTCTCTTCAATTTCCTGTTGGATCTGTAGGTTTACATCAGACTGCGCCATGTATCACGACCGTCTATACTTCTCGTGATAATAATACTTAGGAATGATCTAAATTGGTAACATTTTATTTGAACATGTCTTTTGTAAGAAGTCTCTAACACTAATAACAATATTTGTTTACATCTGATCATAATAATATAATATCCTAAATAAAACATATGTTTTATTTACAGTCTTGAAACAAAGATTAACATGGGGGAATCTAAATATTTGATTGGAAACTTTGTCCCCACTAATTTGAGAGAACGGTTGGGCGTAGAAACTTGGTAGAGGTGTCCAAAGAAAGGTCTTGGTCTGTAGATGAGTTATCAAAAGAAAAACTAAGCAAAATCCCTTAGGACTCTGCCCCAGAAGCCTTTAAAGATCCCTCCACAGAGTTGTTTACATTTTGGCCATGAGAATAATACTTTTTAATGAAACAGCTGTTCATTTTTAAACTAGTGGAACCCCGTCGAAATCGACGGTTAATCTTGAGGTTTTATGTAAATTCAGCTAACTGCGTTGGATAGAGTGAAGTCATTAAAATCTTAGTTATATGAAGGGAGGATAAGCAATAATAAGTATGACGATTGTGTTCCCTAAAAAACGTGATTGATGAATTCGTTTAACACAATATTTCCTACCTTTCTTTTTATCGGCTTTAGGTTGCCCAAAAGGTTTTTTAGGAGTCTTATAATTGTTTGTTCATGAGTTTGTTTCATACCAAAGCCACTTCATATAATTAGTCAATCATGTTACGGAAAGTGTCAAAATTTATTACTAACCACTAATTCCATCTGCTTTAGGAAAATCATTCAGATTGTATACGGATTTATAAGTAAATCATCATCTTTTTTTTTATAAAAATATCTGATTCTCCAGAAAGCAGTAACATTCTTACTTCGATCTCAGCAATTTTAAATCCTTTTCTTGCCACATCGACCCATGTATTTAATCATCCTGTTCTTACTTGATAATTCATTAACTTATGGGGTAGTTTTGCCTTGGCCATATAGATCACATAAAGCTGTGCATGTATTTCGTGGATTGGAATGAACCATAATTGTAGGAAATTTTATCACAAATCTTGAACATTTGCGGAACCAAATCCATAACCTAGTCCAGCATTGGTAACAAATTATGCAAATGCGATGAGATGTGATGACACTGTTGTGTTTCCGAATGTTTTGTATGTAGTGAGGTTTAGATGCGTTGTTCAACCTAGTTACATGTGTACATCAAAGTAAAAACGTGTACACATTTTTTTTAAATATTTGAATTGACATTAGTTCACCTACTTTACCAAAACCATAGACTCCGTAGTTAGTCTATTCCAAAACTTGAACACAGCTCTCATCCTCAAAGTACTCATCTATGACACAATTTTCAACCCGATTATCAAAAACTGTTATACCAAAAAATGAATCTCAGGTGTTCTTTCTTGAATTTAAAAATAAATGGTGATTGAAAGTAGGAAAAAAGGCAAGTGCCAACCTTACAATATGTATAAGCTAACCCGATAAGGAATAGTTATATGTTCCTTTGAAATTGATAAGTCACACTTATTTCATAATTAAAAATTTTCTAAGACTAATAAAGCATAGATTTTTGAACAAAACATTTCAAACGTATCATAAATTCATCATTTTGTTGAAACTATAAAAAACTTGCCATGCAGTGGAGAATCCATTTAAAATCATAAATAATAGTGTAAAAATTTAATTTTGACAGTTTCAGTAGACCTTTGAATACAATTTTAATATTAACAGCTGGTTCATTAGTGTAAAATTATCCATATGGTCGAAATGTAAACAAAATTGCAGAGTGAACTTTAAAGGCCTCTGGGGCAGAGCCCCAAGGAAATTTACATCGTTTCTCTTTTGAGGGCTCACCTACAGACCAATACCTTTCTTTAGACACCCCTACCAAGTTTCTACGCCCAGCCGTTCTCTCAAATTAGCTGTGACAAAGAAAAACAGTTTCAAATTAATATATAGATTGTATTTCAAACAACACATATTTATTGGGAGTTGAATTCTACCAAATAAGTATTTGCAATGTTATTTTCTGATTTTAAAATTGATTTTCTTCTTTATCATGCCATGTTTTGCAATATAACGTTCCATTACGAAATCAGTGGAAAATCCTTTTATCACAGCAATTCTTAAATTATTTCTTATTGAACTATCTTATATCTATTGTACGGGTTGGGGTGTGCCTTTTTCGCCACTTTTGCCTACATTTTATCATATTATTCTACAAAATATCAAATATTTATGTAGAAATATCTACTCTTATTGTGTCTAATAAAATCCAAACTTAGAAACATTGCCTAAAATCGTACCTATTATATTGATTATATATTAGATTATCTATTATATATTGACAACTTTATGTTATTGATAAGGCCAAGACAACTAACTGACATCCCCCATGTCAAGGAATTCCAGCTTTATCAGTAACCCCATAGTCAATTTCTCAAAACTATGCTAGAGGGTTCATTCATTGGCACAGAAGTACGATATGAACTGACGCAACGTGACGAAGGAAAATCAAACTTACGCTGTAATGGATATACCTCCCTTTGAAGTTAGAACGTGTCTTCTCAACAAACATATATTTTTTCTCAAACACTGATGAAGTCGCGGAAGTGTTTAACTACAAGATCCACCAATACGATTTAAATACTATTTAAACGTTCTACCAAATGAAGAGATACCATATAACATACTAATAATAACTCCGATGACGTACAGGATAGGAAATATTTTAATCATTGAATGAACAACCAAATTTGGCAACTAACGCAATATTGTTATTGTTTGTACACTTATTACTCTTTGAACAATGTTAAATGCTCAAAATATATTTCACCCAATTCATCGCAGTTAGATGAATTAACGTAAGCCTTGAAAGTAACCGTCGATTTCGACGGGTTTCCCCTAGTATTAAATAATGCACGAATATTAGAACAGAGAGGGTAATGATTATAAATTTAAAACAATGATGTTACTAGCCCGAATGTAAACATTATTTTACATTACTTAAATGTAGCTGTCAAACCATATATTAATGTAATTTCATTAGTATATGATTCTTTCAGTTACTTCATTTGTTTATGTTTATGATCTACTAGCTGTACCCACGGGCTTTGCCCCGTTTAACTTCACAAGTGAGCTCGTTCGCATGGCTCAATCACGTCCTGGTTGAAGTACGTTCACTACGCTCACTCACCTTTAGGTTGGAGCTCGTTCGCTACGCTCACTCACCTTTTGGTTGCAAATTAAATGAATGATTAAATGAATTTATTTATTTCCATTGAGAACAAACTTATTACATGCATTTTGGCTGTATAAATTTAAAAAAATAATAGTGCTGCACCCTGTTGGTAATCCTTTTAACTTTAATGCTATTGAACATCATAGAACAGAACCAACTTGTTTAATTGAAACAGCTGTTAAGAAATTCCTTTTGAATATGAAAAATCATAAGGTTAACATGGGAAACTCCAGAGCCACTGGGGCGGAGCCCGAAAGCCCGATCAGAATAAAAACTACTTAGTTTTCCTATTTAATGCCCAAAGAATCGGTGTACCAAATTTCAGCCTTCTAGGTAAATGGGAAGTGGAAGAATTAGTGATTAGTGAGTGAGTCAGTCAGTGAGGGCTTTGCCTTTTATATATTTAGATTATACTGAGTCTGTTCTATTTTTGTGAAATGCTGTAATAATATTTTACTGGGAATAATTCGTTTTAAAAGAAATCATTCATCATGGATATAGGAAATAATTAAGATTCTATAATCATTGCCCTATCAACCTAGGCCCTTTTCCTGAGTGTTATGAGGTTTTTGTTTTGATTTATTTTTGTGTAAACCGTAATATAATCCCCCTGCTACAGCAAATCTGTAGACTGAATTTCCATTTGCATGATTATATTATTTCACTAAAATATGTAAGAAAATTACCCTATTTTCCATATTTATTTATATTTTCCTATTTTTTCTATTTGTCGGTTTTGGAACTATATTGTGATAGCTTTTTGTTTACACTGCAAACCATGGATGTATGGATGGATGTTTGTGACAAGCAAACGCGAAAAATACTAAACCGACTAGGTTGAAATTTGGTATGATGATAGATGACATCCCCGATTAACATATTCTTACCTCAAAAATTCTTTCAGTCTCCGCCCCGGTGGCTCTGGCTCTGGACTTTCTCATGTTAACCTTATGAGTATTCATATTTAAAGAAATTAAAGAATTTTGTCAGCCGTTTCAACTGTACAAGTTGGTTCTATGATATTAAACAGCATTAAAAAGTTATAAGGCTTGCCAAACAGGGTGCAGCACTATTATGTTGTTTGTTTGCATTAATGACCACAGCTAATTTGAACCAACTAGCAAAAAAAAGTTGTGGTACACAATGAGAACTTTACTTTTTTCCATGGTTTAGGTGCATTGGTAGAACATCAGGACTATGGTAGATGTGTGCTACACAATAGGATACCGTATAAATTAAAAAAGACCAGTTTTTTTTTAATCGTGTCCTCTCCCATAACTGCAATAAGCATTTATACTTATATGCCAACCCCGTACGAAGGACGGGTACTCTGCTAGTAACACAATAATACAAATACAGTATACTAATACAATAATACTGTAGGTTTCCGTAGTCTGTGGCCATAGGTTCGTCTGAGCTGTCAATCAATTCTGAGAAATTCACAGTTGTAAATTCTTACTAGTCTTTTTCTAAGTTCACGTCGCACTCGCAATTGGTTCGCATATTTTATCTAGGAAAGCAGGTATGCCCTAAGTCATAGCATTTGTAGGTTAAGTATAATAATAACAAACATGCTTATCGTAGGTTTGTAGGCATACTTGTTCAAGAATATGCCATGGTAGGTTTTGTTTATAAATTTTATTTTTTAATTCTTGTCGAATGACGATATTGATTTGTATTTGTGCGAAAATGTTAATTTATTTGTCAAGGGCATGAGCGGCCCTCTAGTCTATGTACCGGTATGTTACATAAAGCAAAACATGAAAAAGAATAAATTAAAGGAAGGTAAAAAACGGATCAGTTGCTGAAGGTCTAATCAGACCTTCGACACTTATTTTGCAGTTTGTACTTGATGCTGAGGATCCCATGAATCCTGTACAAAATAAAAAAAAAATGTTTCATTCAAACTACAAGTTTATTACTTTTCCGAGAACCAGCCTTTATCAGGACTTCCGCTCCCACGCTAGTTGGCAACATCAACTGTGCTATATGAAAACAATAAATCTTGAGTAAATATACTGTAATGTTGAATTTTGAGGTTGTGGTGTTCCTTCGTAAACACATTCAATTATAATCTAGGAATATGTAAATTTATTGTTATACGTTAACTTTATTGATATTCGATTCGCTACAGTACTATTAAACCTAAAACATTTTCAATTCATGTACGTTGTATTTTAGAGTCGGGGAAACAAAAGAACCCTGTGTACAACTTATTTATATGATATTCTCATTGGTTGCAATTTAATAAGTGGTGTAGCAAAACACAGACACAAAATTTATTGAAATAAAATTAAGTCAATGTTAAGTGCATACTATTAATAAACGTATTTGCGACATAAGAACATTTAATTGAAGCCTAAAAAAACAGTTCGAAAAAGGCATTCTATTCTTTATACTAGTAAAAATTAAAATGAGGGTATAAAAAATAGTTTTCAAAGATCATGTTGATCAATGTACATTCATCTAGTCTTGAAAAAATAAGTATTTGAAAGCTTACTTCAAACATAATGAAGTTTATCGGTTGTTAACAAAATGTCATCATTTTTCAAACCATGTAAACCTTATAGTTTTCCAACTGTTGCCTTGTTTATTTTTTTCTTTTTATGTTTTTTTTTTACTTTATGATGTTTCAATTAATGGTTCAAATATTCATAGTATATATATTTCTGAACAAGAACATATACCATGTATATATAACTAATAAACGTTCCATAAGCATTTTACACGAGAGAACACTCTTCGGCAAGTAGCCGGTCATCGTAACCGGTCATCATGAAGGAGCTTGGACGTCGTGCAACAGCGCTGAGCTATATTGGACGTCGTGCAACAGTCAAATATTTATTGGACGTCGTGCAACTGGCAGCGACTTTGGATGTTGCAAATGTTACTTTTTACAATTCTATAGTGCGCTGTTTCACGACGTCCAAGTGCCACGACGTCCAAAGCTTGTAGAAAGACTATATTTTTGGCAGTTACTGTACTTTTGGACGTCGTGGCACTTGGACGTCGTGCAACAACTCAAAAATTATGTTTTGGACGTCGTGGCACTGAATAAATATTATTGGACGTCGTGGCACTTGGACGTCGTGCAATGCATCCACCGTTTGTTTGTTTAATTAAATAAAAATACCGATGACCACCGTTCTATAGAGATTTAATCATAAAAGTTTACATAAATGTCATAAATATTGAAAATCGAAGATTACAAAGCTTTAGGAGTATATAATCATAACCTCTAGAATGTAATAAAACATCAATAGTTTATTTAGCTCATTGATTATTTTTTAGTGCTTTTGATGTATAAGTTACAATTAAAAACATAATAAAGCTTGTTTTGACACAATATGTTTGGTTACTCATAAACTAGTTTATAGAGACCAAGCTGTTCTTTTGTCTTTAGTCATTACACATAATAATCAGAAGTTTACAATATTATAAGATTGTGTTATTTGACTGAATGAAAGAAATTTAATAATATGTTATTATTAGAGAAAATATGTCACCGCTATAGGATGTCAAGTTAACGTTAATGGTTTCGACGCTATGGGACCCGCCCAGCACACCAAAGCAAAGCGTTGCCGAACTTCAAAAATCTTACAATTAAATTTGTCTTTATCAGTTCCACTAAAATGGTGAATTAGAATGAAAGGAATGTCATATTTATAAATAATTAAAGAAATTTTAATTTACAATGTTATATCAATGTAAGTAACTAATTAAACTGGAGAATATTTCATTCGTATTTAATCTATGATCAACTTTGCAATTTACCTCGCTACCTTTACAGCTGTGCAAAATATGCAGCTGTTGATTTTTTTAGCTAATGACACTCACACCCAACATAATATTTGAATTTCAAAATAACCTCCAAACAAGATTTCATTTCAAATTTCAGTTCAAAAATTGCATCAAAGAAGACTGAAAAAGGACTAACACTACAGTTTTCTTACTCAATTTTACTAATTTTAGTCCCATCTAATTAGTTCGCTTGATAAAGAGAAATTTATAAGGTATTTTTATGCAATTTACGGTCAAGTAATCATGTCAAAGTGGTGTAATCTGTCGTCAGAAGATCATAATCCAGATGATCTAAAACATGATTCAAATCACACGTTGCATGGGAAGAGATCTTCAATAAGAAAGAATTTATTTCCTGAAAGATGGCCAGCGTTTTATTATAAAGCAAAAAGTGCCATTTCAAGCGGTGTAACTAAAATTAATAAAGCACTAATGGTTTTAAAAAACAAGTGTTTATCAGCAGCTCAGGTAACTTAGGCCTAAGATTATGACGTTTTGTACTTGGCCTAGGTTAACATTGATTGTTTTCAAAGATTATGCAGGAGCATAATGCATGGGGGTACAGTTTCTTAACCCCACATAGTACAGTTTATAAGTTCTATGCTAATATCGATTGAAACTATTGTATTGAAAATATTGATTAATAATCGATATTTTAAATATATCTATTATAATATTAAACTAACCTAACCTAACCAACCAAACTTACTGATGGTGAAAAAATCGCATGAAGGTTTACTAATCAAATCGATAGTTTCAATCGATATTAGCATAGACAGTTAAGAAACTGTAGGCCTACCCTAATGCATTCTTTTGCGAAATGGCTTTTACATATCTGTCATCAAACCATACGATTGATGAATTCTTACAGTGTCTAGGCTAGGCCTACATAGATTGACTATAGGCCTACCTAAGTTGCATTATAGTGGTAGCAGAACGGGAGTGCCGATGGAGACCAGGTCAAGTCCCTTCAAACGCACACACCCCGACAAGTCTCCAATCGGCACTCCCGTTTTGCTACCTAACACTGTAATAGTGGCTTATTTACCTTGTATTTTCTTCCCAGTTTAAAAAAGCTGTATTTTAGCTACAACCATGGTTTCAACGCCAATTGCGTCATGGTCATGTAGGACTAATATGTCCGTGTCCCATTGAGCGCGTTCTGGGAACATGCACCGGTGCACCGGTGTTGCCCCGGTGCAAAAAATGTGTCGTTCTGGGAGACCGGTGAGTTAACCTAGCAGACAGCTATTTCCTCATTTTCCTCCACCGGTGCAAGATTTATGCACCGGAGAAATTGTACGGTGCATAATACACCGGCGGCCTCTGATTGGTCTGTTTCTTGGACAACAGCATGCAGCTACGGCAAGATGGCGGATCCATCGAATTATGTTCATCAGTTTTATAGGTTATGCTGCGTAATTATTGAATAATTTATTCTATGAGGGGGTTAAATTACGTATTAAGTGAATAATTTTCAAATAATTTATTCTGTGAGGACAAGTTTGTTTGGTTTAAATATTATAAAGTAAATAATAGGTGAATGCGTAAATTATAATCCGATGTGTACCGTAAACCGGTGAATAACCGTGGGATACCAATACTCTTGCCCCGGGGCGGTACCGGTGAATAAGTCACCGGTTACCGGTACATGTTCCCAGAACGCGCCCAATGTGTTCGTGTTTGTGTTAAATGTGATTTTGACGGCGTCCAAGCGACCTACTGTGACAACGACAACAATGCTTTGATTCTCGACATGCCCTAAATGACCATGACGCAATCGGCATCGAAACCATGGTTGTAGCTTCAATACAACTTTTTTGAGCTGGGACGAAAATACAAGGTAATTAAACCACTATTAATATTTGTCGTACCAGCTCAATTTGGGTAAACCACAATACAATGAATTTAAGTTGCTTTAAGTTTACTCACATTTTACCAATACTTAGCCTTCCAACAAGGATTTTCTTACCTACCATATAATCAGTGGTTTCTGCTTGCAATTAACCAAATAAGGCCGTTTACAAAAAAAAAAAAAAAAAAAATGAAAAGATAGAAATTCTTCTATTATCGAAGCTATGCTGAATTTTGCAATTTAAGAACTGCATAACTTATACCACAGATAATATAACCCCTGTGCTAAAACCCATAAATAAACTAAATTAAGTGAATTCTATAGGTATATTAATAAGTATCTATGTTAATTTAATGATACACTACCATCACATTTTTGTTGAAAACTAATTATTGTCACAATATTTTTAATGCATTTATCTGTGTACCCGATTCAGTACATGACATGACGTCTTGATGAGGAATCAACTCTGAGTGTCATATGTGGATAGGCCCTATACCTTTGGTCTCTAAATTTATAATTCTATTTGTATTCTATATAGAGTTTAATACTGTAAGATCTCTGTAACTTAGCTTATAAAACAGTTAAGATGAAAAAAGTATGGACAAATTAGTAGACCCTTACTAAACAGTTTAGTAGGTAGTACAATAAATATCTTCCAACTATAAGATTTAAGGGGACTGTTAGGCCTAGATCTTATATTGGATTTGTCCTTGAATTTCCTTAAATGATTTTGAAACTTATCTTTGTTCCAGGATCTCACCCTACAAGAGCTTTTGGACCAGGAAAATATCCTTCAAGAACTCAAATCTCAAAATAAAAAACTGATTGAATTGTAAGTGTTGCTGTAGTCTAATGTAGTGTTGAAAGTACGGTGTTGAGTTTTAAGTCAAAATAAGTAAGACTTTTGAGCTAAAAAACTATGCAGAGATGTGTTAAAACCCTACCTCTTAAAAAGACTAGGAGTCTGCGTTGCACCGAAAAAGTCGGTAGGTACGGTACAAGCTTAATTACCGTCATCGGTTCGGTACAGCATTTTACACATTCGGTACAGCCTATTGTAATAATAAATTACTTTCAGTTTACTATCGTAGTCAAGACAGTTGGTTCCGAGCCCATTCAGATGTATGTTTACAATATTCATAATTTATTACTAGGGTGATGATGCAATAAAAAACCCATTAGCAGTCCCAAATCCATTAACATTTTATCACAACAATAATTGTTCTATTCAAGTACTTCCAAGAACTGTTGAGTTTTATCACTTTTATTTCTTTACGACTTCCCCCAATTCTATTTTATCATAAAAATAATAGTTTTATGATGACTGTTAAATGTTATCTCTAACTCAGTCAGTATTTTCGTGAATATTCAATTTGCGCTGGCCATTGCCTACTGCCATAAAACTGTTTATGGCTACATATTAAACTTGTAACTAATCTACAATCTTATTTTAAAAGTTAAAATATTTGTTATAGATATTTTATCTTTCTATTGATGAAACCACAAGCATAGTTGTTGTTTGCATGATTTTTTTTGTTATTCAAGCCTACTAGGTCTCAAATTATGTCATTGCATGTATTGTTAGATGTGGCTGTTTAAGGCTTAAATGTTTTTTAGTTTACTGTATATTTTATTGTGTTGAAGGTACTTTATGCAACCTAAATATTATGAACTAGATAGTGATTATACTACCCTCATTGTAACCTAATCAATTTATATATAGGCTCTCCCAAATAATTAGGTCTGGGCCTGGGTCTTTTGATTCTTTGGAAGAGCTTTAAAAAATACTTTTACAAAAAAAATTGGTTTGAGCCTGAGATAAACTAATGATTGATATTGTGGATATTAACTTTGTAAATGAAAAGACAATAATCTTACTCTGTGATAATCCAAATTTTAGTTTCAGAAAAAAACTTTGCAAGAGTTGTATCCATCTTATAACTAGTTTTGAAGCTGATAAAAAAAAGATTGAAATGTTGTTAAACGTAGTTAGTACGGTAAACGGTTGAGTTAAGTTTGTTTACGTTAGGTTAGGTTTACAAAAAATACAATTCAGTAAATATATTACATGACAAAGAGATAAACGTTTTATGGAAAAATTATATGATAAAGTTTGTTGATATCAGTCTATGTCTTTGTAACGTTTGTTTGTTACTCTTTACCCGGTGGCAAAGAAAGGGTTAGCTGCTAGTTCCCTATGTATGGTAAATATTTAGCGCAGACTATATACGATGGAACATAAAAGAGGGGATAGGTGTATTAAAGCGTTCGAGGAGGGGAAGGAGCATCCAATCTTGACAGATTGTTGACTGCCGGTGCAACTGGGCACTCTTGGGAGGGAGGACTTTGTCGACCCTTGCAAATTCCTTTGACCATCGGTGCAACTGGGCATCAGCTGTCGAGCGCGGTCTAATTGGGGGTATTCACCGACCCGGCCGTCCTAATCCCTCAGCCGCCCCCAGCTTTGGCGCGGAGTATAACTGTATAAGAAAAGTGTATATGTATCTATTTAATAAGTAGTTTAATAGGGGCAGCAATACATAATTATCTAATACTGTGAATCCCCTCAGGCCATTTAACATTTTGACCAACTAGATTTGACCCTGGTTAGTTAAATTAGTAGGAGTAGGCTATACTGTAGGATCTGAACTTTTTAAATAATTGAAATATTTCTGTCATAATATTAAACTCTAGACATTTGTATCCACCTCAAGTATAGAGCATATATTGATTCAGACTTTTATCTATTCAGCTTAGTCAAGCCCGAGGTCCTGTTTGAGCTTGTGACGCTGATTGTGACAGAACCCCCGGAGGAGCTGCCAGAAGCTGAACGTTACAAACACTCCAACATTGCCTGTGAACTCCTCACCACCGACATTCCTTCCTTCACGGAGAACCTAGTAAAAGACGCTACTCTCCTTGCCAAGCTTTATTCATTCCTAGAAACTGATCCTCCGCTTAACCCGCTTCTCGCTTCATTCTTCAGCCGGACAATGGGAGTCCTTGTGGCACGCAGGACGGAACAGGTAAGAAGATAAACATAATTTGATTTTTTTCATATTATCTAGAGCTCTTGGATTTCCCTGATATCCCACAAAACTCCCCAGTATTTTCCTGATGTTTCTTAACACCCATAGAATTTTATCTTTTAGTCCCCCCAGTAAAAAAAGTTACTCTTCTAGTATTTTAACAAGGAAGTGATAAATTCTCTGGACTACGAGATATTTTAAAGTTGATATGGGTAAGTTTTTTTATGAGTTAGCAGGGTTAACACCAGCCATGAAAACCTTGAAAAGCTTGAATTATGCATGCATTCTTGAGACCATGAAAAAAGACATGGATTATCCATGGATTTCTCAATTGGACCATGAATTTTCAAAATCAGGAACAATAATTATTCAACCAGTACCATTAAATTTTCCAAATAAAAAATATTTTATATTTAAAAACAGTTCATAGAAACGAACACCATGAAAATACTGTGTGGAGATGATTATTTAACATGTTTCACGATCAGAAACAATTGCTTATTTCATTCCAAGTCATTCAAAGATGCTGATGTCAGCCGAGACTTCCTGAGGACTGTATATGGTTCGAAAAATCATTAGTAGGCCAACCCCTGCGTATGAAAAAGGGGTATGGGGACTTAAACAAGGCCACACTTTAAATAACAAAAACAGAAGTTTTAGACCATGCACGGAATTGAAACGGGGTGCGCAATAAAACCGAATTTCCGACTCTGACCTGGCTGATTTTTTAGTTTTTGGATAAAACCATCATATCTTAGTACGTCGTGAATAAGATAAACCAGAATGCACATTTTATGACAATTATGTAGGGGGATAAAACTGGATGAAACAGGACTTTTTTGGCTGGGTGAGTGGGATTTTTATTTTATTCCGGTGGAAAGACTGAATTAGACCTAGTCTTAATATATTTTACAATTCTTCTTGTTTATAATGTTTATAAATCACTCTAAAAAAGTTGTATATTAAATATGAAAGGTTTTTCAAAAGTAACACGTAGGTAAAGAAACTGCCTCTTTAACTTCAGTTTATGAAATCAGCAAAACTCAATTGTGTTGAAATTGTATAAGCGCATCGACCATGAATTCTTTGTAAACTACCAATGAAAACCATGAATTCTGCATGAATTTTACCATCCCACTGTGGTGGCAACCCTGGTTAGGCATAACTTAGGTTAATGGTAGTACCCCACTAATCCCTCATTTACTGAATTATGGTCAGGACAGTGAAAAGGTTGGATTATCCAAGGAGCACTTTAGATAAGTAATTGAGGCTCGCAGTAGGGAGGCGCTCAGTATTTTGCCAGGATCGTGGGATACGACGGTAATTTTTCCTATACTGCAGGAGATATTCAAGAGTTTGCCAGAAAAAACTTGTTGTCAATTTTCCAATATGCTAGTTATTAAAGAACAAACATGTTTTTTATGATACAAAATCTTTTATTTTAAGAAATTACATTAGCTAAGTTGAACAACTTTACCAACATTTTACTGTTTTAGAATTGGTACTCGTACCAGTTTACGTGTCTGCAAGTCCTTGAGTTTCTTAAGACAAAGGAAGGCAGTGTGTCAATGCTTCTGAAGCACCTTGGCACTTCGGCTATCATGGACCTCACTCTCAAACTGGTCACTCAAGTTGAGGGCGATGAAATGAAACTGAACATACTGAATGTGAGTAGGCCTAGTTGATTTAGTAATTTTTCAATTTACTTTGATGTACCGTAGGTCAGTTTGTAAATCTTACAAGCTGATAGTTTATTTAAGTTATGGAAATATCTCTCATGACTACTCTTTGAATACAGAAGCTAAGCAGTTGTGCAATAATTCAATAATTCTTCCCTAAGGAATAATAATAATAGGGAAATATTCTGTACACATTAGAGTTGGTTGTTTCAAAGAATAATTGACAGTAAGGCTGCAATTTTGTTTGTGTACATGTACATCTGTTAAACTGTACAATAACATGTGAGTTACCTGCAACAGACTCTCTCCTTAAATAATATCCTCCAAGTTTTTTCAGAAATTGTATACCGGTATATATGGAGACGGTTGTAATAATGATCTCATCATTTCTATCCTAGCTTAGTCCAGCCCTAACCTCTCGTTCCTGTCCAATCCTCTATTTTTAATAGTAAAGTAGCGTGTAGTGGGTTATTTGTTGGGTTTGCATTGCATATAAGAATCTGTTGGCTCTCCACATACAGACTGTCCAATCCACTATGACACCATCCCATAGTGGTCCCGCTCAATGAACCTTCAATTTGTAATTTCTGATTTTGTTTTTCGGACACTTAATTCTTTCCCACAAAACCTGAATGAATTTTGGCATTCAGCGTGCCAAAAACTGTAATTAGACATATAAAAATCTAATTATTAATTTATGGAAATATATGAAATTTTTGTCCAATATTGTGACTCCTCGTTTGTATATTTTTCAGTTTTTGGCGGCTCAAGGACTTGTGGAGATGCTGATAGAATCGTTGTCTCCCGAGGCAGAACCAAGTTCTAACTTCAATGCAGCTTTGCTGCTGTCAGACATCATCATCAAGTCAAGAGAGTCAGGTTTTGAGAACAAATCTGAGCTAGACCCTATTCTCTCCTGTCTTGAGTCGTAAGTCGATGTTAAATGGTTATGTTATAAAAGGAAGTGATTAGATCATTTAAATTGAAAGTTACAGTGTCATTAGTGCCCTATTTTAAACTGTTGATAGGTTAATCATCTGCAGCATTATAGGATATAAAAACATATTATATATTTCTTCATTTACAATGTTTCTTGATTTTACATTTAGACATGGATGCTAATTTAAAATATTCAGGATTAACTTAAAATTATAATTAGATGACTTCTCACAAAGCACAAAGGGTTCAGTTTAAATATGGGCTGTTTTTTAGACCTATTCATAAACTGCCAACAGTTCAAATATGTTCAGCATTAAGATTTAACAAGAAAACATCTTATTTGATACCAAAAGACACTATGCAAGTTGTAGACCTAAGCCTTCACAATTGACACATATTTTCTCCTATTAGCTTGTTTTATCATCCCCAACAACCTTTATCATGGGTAAGCGATGGGAGTTTACCTATGATATTTTATAGGGGAAATCACAAAAGTTGCAATAAGTTTTGAACCACAATTTTTACAGCAATGCTGGGTTGCACTATATTGTTTGGACCATAACATACTAATTTTAATTGAGACCAGAATTTAATCCAACACTTGTGTATGGGACCAGGGAGGTGTTGAGTAACGGTACTATTTTTTTTTTTTTTTTTTTTTTTTTTTTTTTTTTTTTGAGCGTAGCGATTTGGGATCAACTTCAATGCAACAAATAGAGAAACATCACTCAATAACGGCTGAACGCATTTCAGCCAAACTTAACAAAATTACTTAGACTAATAGTGAGATGGTTTTTAAACAAACAAATCTCAATTAGATAATGCTAATGCAATTTAAAACGAACTTAAAATTTCCAAATTTTAACATTAGGCTTATGGGACAAAAGTAGCCATATGACAGTTTTTTGTTTAGAAAAAAAAATGTAAACAAGAGAACCATTACGGTATTTCTGAACTTTCTAGACTTTTCTTTTAAACGTTTTTAAACCATTCCTATGATTTTAATAAACAAGAAAATGCCGTTAAAACATTTTTTTAAGGCGCGAAATTCACTGAAAATCGAGAAAATATACGGAACTACTTTCTCAATGCGCGGATCATAAACAAGGAGCGGAGGGATACGGAACAGTGACTACTTTCTTTGGAACCTATTTGTGTTGCCAGCTGATTAAAAACAGCCAATGTTAGAAATCAGGATTTAATAAGCGATATATCGAACCACATTGAAATCGATATTTGATCCGATAATACATCACAGGTTATATTATGTTGAACTCGCCTTTGGCTCGGTTATATTATGTTGAATTACATCGACGGTGCAGTAAGTTATTAGACCTATTAATGAAACGCAGATTGAACACTGATCTAATCTAGGCATGTGGGGAAGGTAGCAAAGAAAGCTGAGTTTAACCGATTGCAGGGGTTGAAATGAAGACCAATGTTTATGTTGCACAGTTGAATTTAAATGTCAAATTTCCCCTCCTGTTGTAATACTTTAATACTAGTTTTTTTAATAGTTACTGTTGTTTTTATACTTTAATATAGCCTACTTTAACCGATTGTAAGGGTGAAAAATGCAGTCCAATGTTTTTGTTGTAGGTTACAGAGTTGAATTTGAATGTTAAATTTCCTTTCTCTTTTTTATACTTTAATGCCCTTTTTGGATGTTAATACCAGATTCCAACTACTGTAGTATTTTCCTGGTCAAAACTACCATAATGCACTTTTGGAAGAGGTATCTGAATAACAAGATGTAGTAAAACCAAATCTGAATTATTATAATTTTAATCAATAAAACCAGCATTAGTACATCTATTGACTTTTTTACATTTAGTTACTTATACAAATATCAAATCAAGTTTATTCCGCTCAACTGGCTTTCACCTCTGAAAGCAACCCTAGTTTAGGGTGAGGAGGGAAAATGCTTTTACGCACACAGGTAGCCAGCCTGTAGTGTGAGACTCCTGAGTTTATCACAGACTACTCACTAAAAAACCCCCTCTACTCTGTTGGACACAGACCTGGAATTGTTTGTCACATTACTTCAAGTCAGGCCAACATGTGACCTAAGCCCACAGGGCTCGCACCGTTTCTGGCATTATTTATTTTTTGACCTACACCGCATCCCGGTCGAGGTCAAGCTTCTTGGCGCGGAGAACACCCTGGATGTAAAGTGACACACAGGTCCAATTGTCCTCACCCTCCATCATCATCGGTATGACCGTGTCCACCGACAGCAGTCCTACGAACTGTTGAGCCTCTAGGCGGGGCCTTTCCCAATGCTGGCAGTGGAAGAAAGTGTGTTCCACGTCATCGGGAATGCCTGGGCAGTATATGCAATCGGGTGACACGGCTTTGCCCATCCTGAACAAGTACGACCGGAAAAAGCCGTGACCCGTCAGAAATTGGGTGAGGTAGAAGTTCACCTCTCCGCACCGCCGATTAACCCAAGGTTGGACCTGTTGTATCAGTCGCCTGGTCCAGAGCCCCCTTGTCTCCTGTTCCCAGCTCTCCTGCCACAGCTGGAAGGTCCGGGTGCGTTCCTCAATACTTGCCTGGTCCTCCCCACGGCGCTGATAAATTGCCTTCCTCTCCGCCGCCAAAAGTTTGACGGGGATGACTCCAGCAACCACCAGGACGGCGGGTTCGGACACTGTTCGATAGGCAGATGCTACCCTTAGTGCTGCCTGACGCTGCACTCGGGCGAGCCGCATCCTATATACCTCCTTATTGAGAGCGTCTGCCCAGACCTCCGCACCGTACAGGAGCACTGACTGGACCGCAGACATCAACAGCCTTCTGCGGCTGGACCGTGGACCTCCGACATTGGCCATTAACCGACTAAGGGAAGAAACCATTTTAGCGGCCTTGTCCGCCGTACGGGTGATCTGGTCTCGCCAGCTGAGCTTGCTGTCCACCATGACCCCAAGGTACTTTGCAGCACGAGTGGTTTGGACTTCAACGTTCCCCACCATCAAAGGCACGATGGTGTCAATCCTCTTTTTAGTCAGAATGACAATCTCAGTTTTGCTCAGAGCGAGCGAGAGACCATGTTCTGCCATCCATGCGTTAATGGTTCGCATGACTCGATTTAGTTTCAGCTGGGCAAGCTCAATGCTACGTGCAGCTATTAAAGCCGCAACGTCATCTGCATACCCAACTAGGACAGTTTCCTCAGGCATCTTGGATCTCAAGAGGCTGTCGTAGGCGACGTTCCAGAGGTCCGGGCCCAGTATGGATCCTTGAGCAGCACCAGAAGTTACATCCATCGTCCTGGAGCCTTCTGTAGTGTCGTAAATGATGAGGCGGTACCGGAGGTAGTCCTCTATCATGCGCATGAGGTATGCCGGGACGTGGAAAGTGTTCTCCAGTGCGTCGAGCATATCGCACCACCTCGCGGAATTAAATGCGTTTCGCACATCAAGTGTTACAAGCAGCACAACCCGACGAGAATAGTTGTTAAACTCCTCAGCTCTCATTACGGCTCGCTTTACCTCCTCAATAGTGTCAACCGTTGACCGTCCCTTCCTGAAACCGTACTGACGAGGGGATAGATTCCCTGCAGCAACCACGGCTGAATTCAGTCGGGAACGGATCAACTTTTCCAAGACTTTCCCAGCAGTGTCCAACATACAGAGAGGTCTGTAAGAGGAGGGTAGGTCTGGGTTTCCTTTTCCCTTCCCCACGAGCACAAGCCTAGCTGTTTTCCAGCAGAAGGGAAACTTCCCCTCGGCCAGGCAGGCATTGTACGTGCTCAAAAGGATTTGTGGGTTTATTGAAAAGACTTTCTTCAGGGCCTCACCAGGTACCCCATCCGGTCCAGGAGCCTTGTTGTTCTTCAGGGACAGAACGGCCGCCTCCAACTCCTCGAGACTGAAAAGCGGTACGTCGTCCACTCTTCCGAACTCCCGCAATGGGCGCAGTGTGTGAGTCGGGAAAAGGGACTTTACGATCCTCTCCATAGAGGCCCCGTCCATAACGGAAGGTGGAGAGCGGGTGCCAAGCTTCTTGGTTACTATCTTGTAACCAAGGCCCCACGGATCGGAATCGACATCGTCCCTTAATTTCTCCCAGCAACTGCGTTTGCTCCGGTTAATGGCCCGGCGAAGAGACTTCCTAGCCACCTTGTAAGCGTCAGACTTAAGACGTCTATCTTCAGGTTCTCTGGCCCTGGTAGCAAGACGTCTGGCTCTCAATGCTGCCCGTCGTAGTTCTGCGATCTCGGTTGTCCACCAGTACACAGGTCGCTTATCGCACCGGGATCTCCTGCGGGGCATTGACTCTTCGCAGGCCGAGACTATCAGCCTCATCAATGATGTAACTGATGTCTCTGCGTGAGCCACGCCAGATGCAGCAGGTACCACTGGCTCTCCCCGTAGTATGACTTCGGCGAATTTGGCCACGTCCAGCTTTTTGGTGTTCCACCGAACGGGCACCTGCCGAGACACGGTAGCTTGTCTCTGATGACTATCCATGACATCAAAAATGATGTACTGGTGGTCACTGGCCGAATAATCCTCTAGGACTCTCCAGGCTCGTATCCTCGGCAAGAGGGACTCAGATGCAAGCGTGATGTCTGGGATCGTTCCCCTCATTCCGGGACGCTGGAAAGTTGGCGTGTTGCCCTCGTTTATGACAACAAGTCCAGCCCTGGCAGCAAAGTCCAGGATGTACTTCCCCCGGGAATTAGTGAGAGTCATTCCCCACTCGACAGCCCTAGCATTGAAATCCCCCGCCACGACAACGTGCCCGGCGGTATCGCGCACGCTCTCTTCCAGGCGGTCTATCTTTCCACGAAAGTCACGGATAGCCTCGTTGGGAGTGAGGTATACACTAAAGTAAGTGACATCCCCGCACCGGACCCAAACGAATCCTCGGCCCTTCGCGTGACTCCTTACCTGCACTTTAGCTGTATTACGAACCCAGAACGCAGCAGTACCAAGTGTATCGGGAAACCAAAGAGATGGGTCCCTGTCCCGGTACTGGTACTGTTCGCTGACCAAGAGCGCGTCAACACCGTGTTCGAGGGCAAGCTGACTGAGAAGCGCGTCAGCCGTCCTGGATCGATCTACATTGCACTGGAGGATCCTTATCTTCGTGGTTGGGCTTTCGCTTGTTGTAGTGCGCCTTTAAATGCACTGCACTGCCCAGACCCAGCTATATGTTTAGCGTTTTTATCATTGAGGCCTTTCTCCTTACAGAGGAAACAGGTCTCAACTTTACAGTCCCTACGAGTGTGACCCACCTCCCCGCATCGAAGGCAGTTCTTGCCTCGGTCGGGCCCTTCGCAGTTTCGGGAGGAATGGCCGAAATCAAGGCATTTAAAACACCTCGTTACTTCCACCCTCCGTCTCAACCTGCAATTAACCCATCCAACCCTCAAATGCTGGAGTGCCAAAACCTTACTGGCGTTTGCGTCTGCCATTTCGGCGACCGCCATCCGCTGTTGACTCCGGTTTGGTTTCGTGAGCCACACCCTCAGACTAGCCGTTTGTCCGGCAAGCTCGGGGACAGCTTTTTTTAGGGCATCAATGACGTCATCCTCCGTTGACACACAATCCATATCCCGAACCTCGACGGACGTCTTGGGTTCGAGAGCACGAACGGTGCCCTGACCTTCCACAGCTGCCTTTAGTTCGGCAGCAAAGGCGGCTTTATCTTTAGACTTACCCAGTTCGAGGAGGACGTCCCCGTCCCGGGTTTGTCTAATCGACCGTACAACCGTGTCGGTTTGCTCTGGCTTAGCCTTGGCCTTGATAACACCCAAGACTTCGGCGAATGATCTTCCCTCCAAAGGCTTGACCAAAATTGCCTCAGTCCTGGGCTTTTTGGGCCGCGACTTTTTAGCGAGTGCCGAGCCAGGCACAGCTTGGGCCACGCCGGTCGACTGCGCCCTCACTGCCACATATGTCTTGGAGCCGACTTCCGCGTGCCTCAATTTCCTCTTCTCCTTTTTCGTAAGGCGCTTTTCCCACACAGTCCCAGATGGTGTTTCTACGACTGACCCCTTTCGGGAGCTACCCTCAATGGGTGTCGCAGGTTGCTGTGGCTGTTGAGGTTTCGCTGGAGCGGCAACTACGTCAGAGAAGGACCTAGAAGTCTGGGTCGCCTTGACCTTAACTTTAGGCTTTGCTGTCTGAACAACCTCTTCTCTTTTTGGAGGGCTTTCTGATGTAGGCCTCCTGCGTTTCTTGGAAGGTCGCGCATTGTCGTCAGGTAGGGACACCACCTTCTCGGCGATCCTTTCCATGGCCGCCTTGCTCACCAGCCGGCAGGCGAAGACAAAACCAAGGTCGTCCTCGAGCTTAGCCATACCATTTTTAACCACTCCTCTCTGCGTCTTAAAGGTTTCAAGCATTGCCTTTATGGTCTGCTCCATGTTTCGAAGCCGGTTTTCAATGTCATTTTCTGCGTCGAGATATTGCTGACGCAGAAGTACCATTCCCGACACTTCCAAATCTAACGCTGTTGTTAGGGATTCCTCCGGCATCCCTTCACCAGACTTAGAGGGTGGTCCACCGTTTCCTTCTCCACTTGTCAAGGGAGATCCCAAAGTCAAGTCTTTTGTACACCTGAAAGATGCAGGTGGAGGGGACGTCTTCACGCCTTTCAATGTTGGCGATCTCTGGACCTTGGAGCTTCGCCCAAAAGGGTCTCGCTCTACTTCCGACTTCTTTTCTTGCTCATTTGAGCTACTTATTAAAGATGTGTTCAGGGTATTTGTTATAAAAGCCATCTTGTGTTTACCAGCGCATCGTGCGGCAAGGGGCGGCCCGGAATAGTCAGGAACGGGTATACCCTCGGGGACAGCGCCCCTATCCCAGTTCCCCGAGGCCCAACCTCCGTTTTCCCAGCACCGGATACCTGACGTGCCGGGGGTCACCCGTCACAATGTAGAGCCCGACCTCTACATCCATGCCGCACTCCCTGACCAAGGACCGAAGTGGCTGGTTTCTCACGACTCACTGAGAATACCCATCGGCAGTGCAGAGCACACATCAACCCCTGCAAACACAACAGGGGCACTCCCAAGGACTCCCAGTGAGAGCGTCGGTCACCCTTTTAGTCGCCTCTTACGACAAGCCCGGGAAGGCTGCGGTTCTATTCTAACCTCGAAACCGCAGGGGGGAGTAACGGTACTATAAACGTCAGATAACTGAAAATAATACTAAATTTAGTTCTGCAAAAAAGGACTGGATACCACATCTGGAAAACACATGTCCCCTACCCCTGTTAAAATATAATTCAGGTATTGCACCAACATCCTGGAGTGTGGCAGATTATTGAGTGTCGGATCACATAATTTTCATAATCGGAACTACTAGAGCTGTAGAAGCATAGGCAATAATGTAGATGATGTGTTTTTGTAGAAGTGAGACAATAAAGAAGATACTAGAAGTGATGTTTAGCGGAGGACGGAAAGAGAGCAGCTTGATAGGAGGTATTGCCGTGTTACTGACCTTGCTGGAGCCCATCAAACTGGTGTAAGTACATTGCATTCTCCATACAGTGTAACCACTCAACTGTGATCACTTTGAATCTGTGAACTTTGTAAATTGAAAAAAATATCATATAAACATTTCTTAAATAGGCCGAGCTGCTCTAGTCTGGAATTTTTTGTTTCTAACACTAATTTTGTTAGGTATTGAATTCGGGGTGTGTGTTGTGTTGAATCAGTTTAGACTAATAAATGTCGTATTCAGTTTTTGATTAAACTTTTTATCAAACAAAAATAGTATGACCTAACTTTAAATCAGGGATTTCAGCTAACCGGGAAACCAAAAAAAGTTAATAAATTTTGTATGGACAGAGAATTTTGAAAAAAAATGTAATCGCCTATGATTGATCATCCTTTTTTAACAGTGTTTTGTTTAGTATGAAAATGGTCATTGCGGATAATGATCCCGATGTAACTTTGCCATTGAATTCGATTTTGCTTTTGGACACAGAACTTCATGTAAGCAAATCTTTTACCTTGTATGTTACAGAGGCGCTGGTAGCCTGGACTCTGGTGGGCTTGCTCTCAACTACGGTGGAGAGGGGGGAGGGGGTGGAGCACCAGGGGAGTCCCCTGCCCCCTCCCCTCCACCACCTGTCACTCTCTCTACAACTGAGGCTATCATTCCTTACTTGACACAATTCCATGATCTCCTACTCAACCCACCTCAGGTAAGTGCAAAACTTGCATTCATGTTAAAACTAGGGGTTGGCACGTAGAGGTTTTGAGCAACTGCTTGCAGTATGGAGTGTAGTTATACTTAAAAGTAAATATATACATGTAAATATGTACATGTTTTTTACTAACTGTTAACCCTTACTGCGCTACAGATATGTCGGGTGGCCTTGACTGTAACGCTACATATACCTAAAAAATATATTTTCCCAAAAGTCAAAGCTGAATATTTTTTTTTTAATTATAACAATATAACCAACGTAATAAGCCAATATAATAGGTAGCGAAAGTAGCAGAGAACAAAGTTTTCTGTGGAGTCTGCGAGTTAACCAAACACTTGCGAGTTAGTTCCTCCTCAGCGCTGGCGTCTCTCATAGCAGAGACCGGCAAGTGTAGGGCGCCGCCATTTTGAATAATCAGAGGGCGGGGAACGTTATTATTCGGCAAAACTGGGAACTACAAGGACCAGCCAATGCACTCTTGTATTAAAGGCGAGTATAGTCGTCTATGGCGTTTTGAGCAAAGGGAATTTCGGCGAGTATATTCGTCTACAGCGCGGTAAGGGTTAAACATTATTTTGTAAAACTATGGAAACATTAAGAGACTATGATGATGTTAATGTGGGCATACACTAAACATTAAACATCGATCAAGCTGTTGATAGCCCTTAAATATTCATTCATAACTGCAGTGCTAATCCAGAATATGTGATGGTCCGGCACCACTATAAAGGTCTAATAGTATATTTCATCACTAGGGCCTAAAAGTGACTCTTTTTGACCCGAGGTAAAGTTTTACGAAAATGAGCGAGGGTTAAAAAGGCACTTTTTGCCTGTGTGGTGAACTATATTTTTTGTCATTGTATCATTAATTAACAAACTAAGCTAGGAAACAAAATATTTGAATCTAAAGATAACCTCTCAAAACGACGTCCAGCTTGTTTTTTAATACTGCTAATGCAAATAAGCACCTGGTTCGTAAGTGATTCAATCATTTTGTCTATTACAATCGTGTTGTGTTACAGTACATTATACCATCGATATGTCAAGCGATCGACAACAATAGAACCTTACCTAATAAATCAATCGATAAATAACTTCGACCGATACGATTGCCACAATTGAAATTTACAACTGTTTACAACAGCTGATTTTTACTCCCTAGAGAGTAAAAATTCTACTCTAGACCCACAACGCATGCATTAAAAACGGCTGTCATTGCTGCAGTATGACGAAAACAAATTTTTTGGAATGCTGATTCAAGCCGTATTAGTTTAAGTCAGGCTTTAAGTCTGTTGCATTTAGCTGAATCGGGGAGATTCGTTATTATTTTTAGCATTTTCTTTCCCTAATAAAATAAGAGAAAGCACAATAAAACGTGGTATAATGGTCAGCCAACGATTTCCTTTTTGACATGTTAAAATTAAAGGTAATCTCACAATACTAGCTTGAGCTAAACTAAGAAGGTGTTCACTCGTTCAGTAAATCCAACATTTTCATTCATCTGGCCCCACAATGTATCATTTACCAACCTAAAAAAAAAATCATTTATAAGCCTGTATTTATTTTAACTCTAAAGCAACCTCAGATAACTTGAGGGCTCGGATAATCGAGAGTGTATTGTATGGATCGTATTGTGTTGTAGAAGCCAGCAGTGAAGATGACCTGTGGACAGGTAGACCCCCCACTAGGCAACACCAGACTGAACGTCATCAAACTGTTGGTGGCCCTCATAGCCACTCATAACCAACAAGTGGCTGAACAATTGGTGGCTTTGGACACCATACAAGTGCTCTTGGTGAGTTAAGATAAAAGTTGTTAATGACAACAAAGAGCAATAAATTCAAGCATCTTGCAAATTTAATATTTGTAACAATTTTATATTTCCATCTTAAATACCGCTTTATTTGGCTAAACTCTGAATACCTCTATGTTATTTTATTTCCCCCACCTTTTTGTGGTGGTGATTGTAGCATACTGGGGAGGAGGTTACGTGTTGAATGAATGTTATTTTTCAGGACATGTTCTTCAGATATAGCTGGAACAATTTTCTCCACACCCAAGTTGAGAAGTGCCTAACCACTGCCATGCTAGTGGACCCCTCCCCTACAGACGTCCCAGCAGACAACTTGCTGCTTCACAATGTATGTAGTCCTGCCTGAGTTGGTAATTTGTTGTACGTTTCTGAGGGAACCAGAACTAAACTTCCTATCCGCCAACTATGGATAGCATATTGTCTGAGTTATTGCTGTTTGTGGAATGGTAAAACTTAGTTTTAAGGTTAATGATCGTCAAGTTAAGAATTTAAATCCAAATCCTTAACATGTTGTCTTGAATCTCAAGCAAAAAAAAAAAATATAATAAAAATACTTTTCCTACAAGTTACCCGACGAAGTGGGCTTCCTTGAACTGATTATAGTACATAAAGCTGCTAATTGCTGCATTTACTTATTTTGTTTCACACTCTTTAGTTTGTTGCACAGTTTTAGCTTCGTCGCACACCAGTATTCCAACCAAACAACACAAAACAGTGTGCTTTTATTAAACACTTAATCCGTGTCCACTAGGAAATATGTTGGAAACACATAAAGATACCTCGACTACGATCAGCTGGTACAGCTACCCATTTCGTTCAATGTGATTTAACCTCTAACCTAAAAACAAAAACTGTTGTACAGTGTTTGAAAGACTAATTATTTATATTATTTTTAGTAACTGTAGGAAAAATATAATATTGTGTAACACGAGTGCAAACTGCCTTTGCTGCACTTGAGAAACTTTCCTCCATTCTAAAAAAAATTTAACATTTTTAAACATTTCTCTCATGTTCAGCAAAATGCCACTTCGCCCACTAATTTACACAAATAACTATTGTAGCATAGTTAGTGGGTCTCTCGTCAAAATCGAACAAGCCGTTCCGGAGGTGTGATATCGTAAACTCGAGTCTACATAATTTTTGCACCGACAGTAGTTCTAAGTTTTTGTTGTGTGGCCAATAGACTGCAGCAGTGTGATTAGTAATTAATTGTTATTTTAGTATAGGTTTGGAGATAGGCCTATGTATCCATAGGTCTTTCCATTTTCCAGAACTTATCATAAGATCAGAACACCTAGCTTTGTTAAATGTTTGGTCAGAATAGAACATTATATCACTTCATTTGTTGTTTTCTTACAGATTTTTATCAAGTGCCGCCTGTTAAACAGGATTATTGAAGCTTGGAAAGAGAATGAAGTTGAACAGTAAGTTTCTCTACAACAAATTTATATACATTTTATACTTAAAACATTTATATACGTAGTGGATAAATGGTGGTTTAATCGAGACATAACAGGAAAAGCCATGTGCTCCTTTTATTTAGATATTGCTTCACAAACATAACAAAATTTAAATGTCATATCACGATGGTACAGTCATGCAAATATGGTACAGGCCTAGTGAAAAACATCTTAATTCAGAATAAATATCCTTAACAAACAAACAAACACACAAACTTTCACATTTATAATATTAGTAAGATTATCATGTAAAGTCCTGTTGTTAAGATCCATTGTATCTAAATGAACTAATTAACGACACACAAAACCAAACTATTATTTATTGTTGTTGACTCGGTAGCAAACACAAAAACAATAATAAAACATCAGCTGATTGAACAATGATAAAATTGAAATCATTACACCCACAGGTCCAAACAAGGTGGCTGCAGGAAAGGTTATATGGGTCACCTGACCAGATTGTCCTTCACCATAAACTCCTACTGGGACAAGGGGCTAGGGACATTCATCAAGACCAACGTCCCCGAGGACCAGCTGACTGCCTGGCAGGAGTTTACTGATGGAGAACTGGCTGAGATCAAGGCCCAACGTGAGATTCCTCTGGTAATACAATCCGGCTCTGTTTGTGTGTGTTTTTGTAACTTAAAGTTGTGAAGTTGATAAATATGTTGAGGGAAATAGCTATTCTATTCACCAAGTAGACTATAAATAGACTTGAGGATTTCTGAGGATTTGTAGAAAATGGAACACAAAAAGGACACTATGCAAAGAAACTGAAGTTTTTCATAGTCTCCGACAAAATTTTTAACAAAGGAGAATTATATTACCAATTGAGGCAAGGCTATTTACCTAAATGTAGACAAAGAATAATGTAGAATGGAGTGAGATACCTTGTGTAGCTGACTACCTTCGTGTATCTTTAGCCCTGGCTAGTTAATAAAAGCCCAATGAGCATTCAAGGACAGCTAGGTCTAGTTTTGAACCTTCACAAAAGCTAATGAATTTTCTCAGGATCAAACTCGAGACCTGATTAGTAGGTGGGTTCTACAACCACCTATCTACAATGTTGAATCCCTTATATTTTTTGTTACATACAGTCTATATCAAACTTAAAATAGATTACTTAACTTTTTAGAGAAACCAAATTCAGATCTTGATATAGCTTGTATAACCCAAGATTTTTAGTTGGCCAATGATATATGACAGCTAAAGTAATTTTATATTACGTTTGAAGTTTCGAGCTTTGATTTGATTTCCAAAAATAATGTTGCTGATGTTTTATAAATTCTCTTCAACTCTGAACATTGTCATTGCAGGGAGGTAAACACCCAGCGCAATCCACCTCTGAAGACGACGAGAAAAACTTCCGCAACATTCCTTTCCAGCAAGACACCCAACTCCAACAGGTTTGTTGGTTTTATTACATTTTTTGTAAAAGTTATTTCTACATTTTTGATGTTACTAACGGATATTTTTTCATTACGAACAAATTCTCTTAGTTCTGCTTTAACTTTGTGGAATAGTATGATAACGTTTCTCTATAACTTTGACATTCCTAGCTGCGGTACTTGCCTGGTTAGCAAACTACATGTTGAATTCTATAACAATATTGTTTATTCAAATACATAATATATCAATAATTGGTTTGTTTGATCACAGCTTTACACCGAGTACCAAACCCAACAGATGTCATCACAGTTCATTGAGAACTTCGGATATCATGAGTCGGAGTTCAATGACCCTGAGGATAATATGGGGTGAGATAACGAGTTACTTACATGTTGTTCCTCTGTTTAAGTTTAAGCCAGTTCTAGAATAAAAATTAACATAATTGAATTGAGCCATGGACAGAATGCGTTGATGTTACTCTTTGTTACTATTGATGTTGAGAGTGCTACTGATTTAGAATATTCTACTTTTTTAACCAAGCAATTGTAGTAAAGGATATTTACAGTAACATCCACCATTACTTCAACAAAAACGAAAGTATGAAAATATAATTTTACACTGTAGCCCACTCTAGTGAGAAGCTCATTCAACTATCCGAAAGTCAATTACATTACAAGGGGCAGTCAGTCGTACTTTGTGTTTACAATGGTACTCAGCTAGAGGGGTGCTAGTAGCACGATCGTTGGTCTGAGCTTATCCTAGCCTTAACGCTAGAGTTTGATTGAACATAGAGTCAGAAAGTTGAGCCGAGCAGACCTTTTACTCACACGATGTTATAGCTGTTGCAAATAGCGTTTATGGCATTCATGTGTGACGCCAAAATTCTAGGGGAGGAATAAACTAGTATTCACCAAGTCAGGCTAGGCCTACCCCTAGAACTGGCCGCACTCAAATTTCTTCCCCGGAGTGCTCAGAAGGAGCTTAGAAAAATCCAGTGGTCGATATGAAGTTGCCACGGCTTTGACTGATCACATTATTAATTTTTTAATCGAAGGCTCAGAGCTCTAGAAGCGCTCAGGAAATCCTGCAGACGCCCAGTTCTAGCTATATCAGACTATATCATCCCAGCCTTTGTAAAAGTGTTTTGGTGAATTTCTGAATTTTGCCTAACTTTTAGAATGACTCTGTAGGGCCGACGAGTATTCAATCTTAAGCCAATGTGATATAAATACCCGTATCGAACTTTAAAATAATTAACTAAAGGCCTAGGTAAATAATATGGAACAGCCTATAACGTAAAAACAATTCCTACAGAGTCGTCGGGGCCTAATTAATATAACTGGACGGATAATTTAACGTGATAGGCTAAAAATAGATGTAATATTAATAATCCTAGCTGATTGTCAAATCGGCCTACTCCCAGACTTGGTTCTTTCACCTGCCAAAGACGGGGTTTAGAACACAGACGACAATTCTCGGGGGTATCAAAACGGTGAATTAATTAGAATAAACGTACGTAATAATCGTTCCTAGAAATCGTAATTTTGAAACTAATTGATTTAAATCAAACTAAATGATAATCACCGCTAGTCACTGGCAGGCAGGAACTGGCGGGTCTAGAATCAAGTCGGCAAAATTTAAGTTATTAAATTAAGTTATTGAAAATTGAATTTGGAAACGGGGATGCGAATATTAAAAGTACATCGTATATCGTATATAGTCGTATATCGTAGCAATGTGATTAACTAATATAGCTAACCTTCGGTAAACGAATTATCGATGATCGTCAGATCGTGCAAGCTTGGGTAACGGGCGAATGTAACGACGAAGTTACTTCGAAGACGGCATACGAACAAATAAACATGTCTTGGAGTAAAATCCTTCGTTCTTGCCCGCTCGAGGCTTACGCACTCAAGCGGCGAACTTAAGTACTACTGGACAACAGCTGATCGAATATTCACTTGTTGAGCTGGTCTAGTTTTCGTCTGTGTCTGTCAACAAACAAACACCAGTTTTGGGGTTATGTCGTCGTCGTCGGTGATAAATATTTGTAAAATCGGTCGGTTAACTTTATTTGGTGAAATGGAGTGCTATTACAAATAAATATGCAGTTGTAGGTGTGTGTATGTACTAGGGATGGACGAGATTGGATTTTTAGTTCGAGACGAGATGAGACAAGATTTTTTATTTCTCATCAAATTTTGAGACGAGATCGAGACGGGATTTCTCTTCTCATTCACAACGGGAAATGCACGTTCAAAATTTTTACCTGATTTTGTAACATTGTTAGATGACTGCTTAAATACAAAAATAATGATAATAGGCAAGAATATTTACAATCTTTTATTAAAAAACATCAGCATAACATTTTGTTTTATTAATCACGCCTACGATTAGGAAACATAGTGATATCAGTTAGGATAGAGTTCAACTTATCCTAAAATAAAATAAATCATAAAATAAAAGCAATATTAATTTTTATAAAATAGTTACTTGTTTTGACTTTTTATAGTAATAAAACATTCCTTACATTGCTTACACTTAACAAAACTTCTCAAATGTTATTAAAGTAATATTATTCAAATAATTAAAGTAATATTTACATTTAAAGAATTAATTAAATAAGAACGCCTTCGCAGAGGAAACGCAACTACAACACGCTCCTGTATTGCGGGTATTGCATTGACTTTCTGCAGGCGTTTTTAATTTTTTTTTTTCTTCTCGTCTCGATAAAAATCTCAGCCAAAAACAAATCTCGTCTCGTTTAACGAGATTAAAAATTTCCCGAAAATTTCCCGAAATTTCGAGACTTGACCATCCCTAGTATGTACTTAACTGTAATTAAAAATAGGCCTACGTTCTTTGGCCCATAGCCCAAGCTATGGCCAACACATAGGCCTAGGATTAGGCTATTGTGGATAAAAATTAGGTAAGTTCTGGTGTTCATTTCTTCGTAGTACGTTTTACCCCCCTTCAAATTTGGTACCTTACACATGAACAACATTAATGAAAAAACACAAAAGATTGACTCAATCAAAAATCTCAGGCTCGCACTCTGGTTAAGATAATCTTAAAACCCTTCTAAGACTTTTTAAAGAGGTATGGAAATAAAAAAAAAAATGTCTTTTAGCGAATTTCCCCTATAGGGAATAAGCTATTACCGTAGTACTCATGGTAAGACCTGGACCCGGGACTGATTTACTTTTTCGTTTTGAGGTCCCTAGAGACCAAAAACACCATCCGTTCAAATTCATACATATATATATATTTATATATGTGTCCGTTAGCGCGATAACTCGAGCAAAAATCATCCGATTTTGATGAAGTTTGGTACAAACGTGTAAACCTACGTTTATTCAAACGAGTTCGCGAACCAGCATGATCGGACTATGGAAACAGGTGTCTATGGGGGGTTTTATGGGGCAAAAATGGGGTTTTCCCATTTTTGACCCTAAAAACTTGCATTTTCGTTCCAAACAATTTTGTAGAGCTTAAAAAAACAAATAATTTAGTATATTGAAGCGTTATTATGCGCCTAATGGTTACGGAGAAAATTTCAAAAAACTAAATTTAAAATTCCTATGTTATTCTTACGGAAAATAAGTAAACAGTTGTAAAGTGTGCTTGTTTATGATCATATTTTGATCAAATTTGGGAAATGCATTATTCCAGGGTGGCCAATTGAATATAATAATGGTGTGAATTTAGATCCACTTCCTTTAGCTTGTGGATCTGCCAAGAGGGTCGCCAAGTTGACCCGTGAACAAGGGGAGTCGAATAATAACGACTCAGTGAATTACGGTTCAACAATTTATTAATTTTTAAACAAAATAACCCTTTACACATATGCTAGCCTTAATTGTTATTAGTACCCAAAATTATGAAATGGTACATTACTCAAGACAGCAGGGGTGGGCTGGGCCATCTTAAGAATTAGCTGTACAAATTTTTACTCCCGTCTGCAAAACCATTAACACAAGCTTTAAATTAAAATAAAATTAAAATTACAAGACACCTGTTGGAAGAATTATAAAAGAGATAAAACATTGATTCGGATTTCTTATAAAGTGTTCAATACAAAAATCATTCATTGAGTTAAGTTACATTAAATTGAATAAAAATTTACGTTTGACCAGAACCTAATATTAAAGTTATATAATTCTCATTTTAAATTTATATAGCTCTCAAAACTCTTCTGTTGTTTTAATATTCAAGAAATTACAAACTCAAACAGGCTAACTGACCACACGTGGCAAACGAAATTTAACAGTTAATAAAGACTTGTACAAATTGGTTAATTATTTTTTTCAACTAAATTGTAGCACCTGAAAAAGCATTTTAAACATGAATATAAAAATCCTTAAACTAAATAAATGTAACACTTACATTATCACAGGAGCCATCCAAACTTGTAGCCAGCACCCCCACTAGTACAATGATATGATTTTAAAACCCAACGGACAGATAAGCACTGCCGACCTCGGCCACCGCAGGTGGCGCTAAGGGCGGGAAATTCAAATAAATTAAAATAGGCTTTAAAATTTCACAACACACTATGTACTGGCATAAAATTTTTCCCTGCTTTTTAAAATTTTACAAGCCTATAAAAAAATAAACTCACTTAGCTCATCTAAACATTACAAATTTTCATCTAATAAAACCAAACATAATTTATACATTTTCTCATTCAAAGAAATCAAAGTTTTCCGACGCAGGAGCGTCCGTTTGAATTACAACTACTTGGCGGGCAACAATCGCAATAGTTCTAGATTTCCTCGTTGCCGTCCGCCAGGGTACAGAGCGCTGCAATCGCTCGGTCTAACATATGACAGGTTACAACAATAATCAAGATAAGACAACTTAACTTTCACTCTGAAAAATACGGCAAACTGATCATAAAATAAAGTCAGACATTTTCATTTAGAACCTCTCAGAGCAAAGTATTACATTTCTTAACCTAAATACATGCTGTTAGTACCCAAAACTTACTTTAAACTAACTTTATATGACCTAGTATTCCTGAAACGAACCACAAAATTGTAGAAAAAGCTAAGTCAAACAAAATTTAACATTAAACTCTCATTTTCCTGTATATTCCCAAAAGTGCGCTTAAGGCGAAACCAAAATGGAGCATAATAATAATGTTTGTGTACATACAGTTGCAAAAATAACAAGTGTCAATGTTCAATGTGAAGTACCCTGTGTGTCCCGGGCCACGTAAGTACCAAGTGTGAAGTGTGAAACTAAATAAAAACAGAAAATGAGTGTGAACATTCGTACCACAGACGCGCTAACCTTTTGCTAATCCCATTCATAAAACATTCATCCCTATCGCTCACTGATTCATCCATGCTCGATCATTAACGAGAGTTTAATTTATTCGATTGATCATAAATAAGCCAACTTGACTCTAAAACCATTTGTTTACCTATTTATTTATTTTAGGTCATATTCAGTTGTGTCTGCCGTATTTAAAAATCCTTAACTGAAACATGATTTATCCCTAATTCTTATTCTAGACAGTAAAAATAAACAAAATCAAAAAATATGGAATTTCAATTCACTTGACAGGTTTATGATTCCTAACAAACAAGATACGGACAGTAGTATGAATCCATTCTCGTTATCAGTGCCCTAATTATCCTTCCAAACAATCACGGTCAACTTGTTCTCTACTGTTTCGTTTATCCTCAAACAAACCTTGAGTAAAACCTTATGTACAAATTCAAAATTGCAAATAAAATGTTCAGTCTGATTTAAAATTAATTACTAACATTACAGGTTTTTACCATACCATGCGTTAAATAAAAACATTTTATTTTTGAGAGGAATAAGGAATAATGGAAAAGAAGGGATCGTATTCTTCAATCTATTCTTCATTCCGTCTTCGTTTATCTTCATTTCCAGTCTTCATTGTAGTTCATCAACAATATAGGTACTTTTATGTTATAATCCATGTAATAACGAAATATTTCGTAACTGCCTTAGATCTTGCTATTTAATAAATGTCACCTTTGCTAATCATTTTCAATAATTGAATAACCTAGTTGCCCTTTTAGCATTAAAATAAATATGTACTCCTTTGTTTACTATTTACACACTCAGCCGTGCAATGTATCCAGTCCCATTTGTGATCTAACGACTGTTATACTAATTGCAGTTTATACTGAAATAACTTTAGTTTGCGGTGCCCTTTTTATAAATATTCATATAAATAGGCGTTGCTATTATCACCAAATTCTTGTTATTTACGTTATCACCTTATCTTTGTTCTCCAACGTAAATAAACATTCTGAAGCTCATTTTAGCACATAATTTTATGCTCATTAATCCTTCTGCTCCTCCGAATTTCTTATCTTCATATAATCTCCTTCATTACTCCTCGAATACACATATCTATGCAGATTTGTTATACACTCTAATGTATCCATAGTGGTTATATTTTGCTAATACAAATAATATGTACACTGTCCTTCGTGATCTCAGTTTCTTAGCCTAAACATTTCCTAATCTACTATTTACAATTTATAAATGTTTATTTACAATAGGTTTCGACTAAACTTCGTGTCCGACAGTATTTGGAGGCACATACTTTGTACCTTATCACACATACAGTTTGAGTTCAGATATGTGAACTTTCCTCATGTCTAGGACGTTATCGCATCGTTGAATTATGGTTGTATTGGGGCTTACAAACCAGACAATGCGCCAGGGACCATCATATCTTGGGGCTAGTTTCTTACTGAATTTGTTTATCTTTTTACTTAAGTAGTGCGTTTTCCAAAATACTATAGAATTCACTTTGAATGGATGTCGGATGCGTTTCTCCGAATATTTCTCACGTTTGTTGCTACGTGCGATGCTAGACTTAACATTTCGTAAGGCCTGAGTTAAATTTTTGACTTTATCATCACGACTTAAGCTCTCACTCAATAGATCATCCAGGTTCCATATGTTTGAGAGGGCGTTACGGGGCTCGTGGAAAAACATGAGCGAAAATGGACTGAAACCAGTGGACGAATTTTTCGCTGTATTTAAAGTCATCTGTATTAACGGCAATTCAGCATCCCAGTTAGATTGCTCATTGGCATAATAACACTTAAGCAATGTGCCTAGATCTCTTAACTGTCGTTCCACACGATTAGCTGAGGGTCTGTACAGGGCAATCAGGTGATGTGTTACATAATTTTTGAACAGGTAGGCTTTAAATTGTTGCGAAGTGAAGTAAGTGGCATTATCAGATACTAAAGTGCGTGGTACTGAAAATAATCCAAAAATTTGTTCCAACCTATCAATAGCTTTGCTATTCACTTCCTTTAAAGTGAATGTCCAGGAGAATCGAGTGAATGCATCTAACACAACAAAAATATATTTATTTCCTCGTGTCGTGCGTGGAAGTGGGCCTAGAATGTCACAAAATAATGTTTCAAAAGCAGATGTGACTGGTCTCGACACTAACTTTCCTTCGTATTTTCTTTGAGCAGGTTTAGACATCATACATATGCGACATTCTTTAATTTTACCCCTAATAATACGCTCCATGTCTGGCCGATAAAAATACTGTTCGATTTTTGCCACCGTCCGTGCGATTCCAAGGTGTCCTCCATTTAATCCATCATGAAAGAATGTATATGCAACGTTTATTAACCTCTCGGGTAAATAAATCTTGTTTCCTCCCTTAGCTCCTTTATACATCAATAGTTCGTTCTTCATAACGTAGTTTAATTGATTGGTACCGTCGTTTATACTCTTCATGATCCTCATGCATTCCTTATCTTGACGTTGATGGTATTTCAGGTCCTTCATAGCCATAGGTATCTCGCTGATAAAGTTCACTCTTCCATGCTGTTGTACAGGGTGTTCTCTGAGCTCGTTGATTAACACATTCAGCTGTTCTACCGGGTTAGGTGCGCTTTCACTGCCATAAGTAACTAGGTTATTTCCAGATGCGTTGATTGTTTTACTCTCCGAAGTTTCCTCAGGTAGCTCGTAGAGTCTTGAAAGGGCGTCCGCTATTACATTCTCAGTCCCAGGTTTATGAACTACGTTGAATGGAAGTGCTAGTAGTCGTTCTACCCATCTGGAAAGGCGTCCTAATTTATTCTTGCTATTTAACACATAACTTAACGCCTGGTTGTCGGTCACTAAGGTGAAGGGTTGAGGTGATAAGTAAGCGTTCCATTTTTCCATAGTTAATACGGCTGTATACGCTTCTTTCTCGTAGATGGAATAACGCAGTTCATTCTCGGTGAAGGATTTACTATAGAAAGCAATCGGCATCAGATCACCAGCATCATTATACTGTAGGAGAGCCGCTCCGGCACCTGTGGCGCTCGCGTCCGTATGTACTACGAACGGTTTGTTAAAGTCAGCCATGGTTAATATTGGGGGATTTGCTATTTTCTCTTTAAGAGTCTCATAGGCGCTTTGACATTCTTCTGTCCATACGAATTTTGTATTCTTTCGTTTGAGCGCATGGAGGGGTCGACTAATATCGGCATAATTCTCAATATATTTCCGCCAATAACCACACATGCCCGTGAATTGTCTCACTTGCTTTACCGTGCGAGGGACCGGGAAATTCTTGATTGCCACAGTGCGCTCTGGGTCTATAGTTATAGAATTATGGCTAATTAGATGGCCCAAAAAACTGATCTCAGTGCAAAAGAATCTGGCTTTGTCCGGGTTAACTGTCAACTTGTTCGCCGCTAAAATACCAGCGACTTCGTGTAGATGTCTTAGATGCTCTTCTTTAGTTTTACTAAAAATTAGAAGGTCGTCACAATATATCAATAGGTGCTTATATTTCAGGTGATAAAATATCTTATCCATGTAGTTACTCAATATGGAACTTCCGACCTTTAGACCAAAACATACTCTGCGAAAACGGAACTTTCCCACCGCACATACAAATGAGGTTAAATCCCTACTCTCCTCATTTAATGGGCACTGTAAAAAAGCCTTATTAAGGTCAAATATGGAAAAATAATTCGCCCCTTGCAGATGCTGATACATGTTTTCAATATCACCCAGTGGGTAAGAAATATTCTTTATACGCTGGTTAACTTGAGCGTAATTTACAACGAGACGGTCACGCTTGGTTAAAAATGCAGGACTTTGATAAGGAGACGTGCTATGTTCAATAATTCCTTGTTTTAACCATTCATCAATGATTACCTTCATTTTAGCTATGGCCGGAGGACTTAAGTTATAGGGTCGTATAGAAACTGGAGTGGGGTCAGTGACCTCTAGCTTTATCTCAAGGTCGAGCGCTTCGCCTATTTGATCTGTGAATACCGATGGATATTCGGCAATAAACTTTTCGGTTTCGTCTTGCATTTCTAAGCATCCTATTCTTATCGCATTTAATCCTGGATTGATCTGGTCGTCCACATTTAATTTAATTAAATATCCTGGTTCAAATTTGAAATGACAGGTCTTACTCTGGAAATCAATACAAAGCCCCTTGTGCTGTAGGAAAGGCATTCCTAAAATTATTTTGTATCGATTTGACTCAATGACTAAAAATTTCTCCCACCATGTAAATTTTCCAATTTTAATCCTTAAGTTGCATGCATTTATTACATTTATAGGAGTTTCATTTGCCGCCATTAAATGACTAGGTATGCTTTGTTTACATCTAATTGCATGTTTACTCTTCAATAATTGCTCGAGTAATTCTAAACTTAAAATGTTGTAGGAAGCACCACTATCAATTAATGCTGGGATAGTTACATTCTCATTGATAATCACATTTACACACGGCAAATTTGCTACAGTTCGGCCCTTTGTCGGCATACAATTCTTCCTATTTAAACTATTCCATTGTTTTGTTATTTTCCGGAACTCCTTCTTAAAATCCTTACTATGTTTAGTAAACTCATTATTGCGATTAACTGAGCAATAGGTTTGTTGATTGTTTTTATTGGCGGGAATATTTACCTTAAACTGGTGCTGTGACTTAATGGCAAATTTTCCCGCGTCTACTAGTTTTTTGAACCACGATAGCAATGCCGGGCTAAATGGCCTGGTCTGTTACAAATAAAACATCTCTTTACATCACTTGGTTGGCGACTGTGGAAGTTTGAGTGATGGTACACATTTTGCTCATTTACGTGATTTGCAGGCAATCCAACAGGCTGCGAAACAGGCATGGCCGCGGTTAATACCGGTCTCATAGGGACTACGTTGGCGCACGCTTTGTTGCGCAAATAATCATTATAGACCAAATTGTTCATTTGCACCACAATAAGTTTCAATTCATTCATTGTTTCGGGGAATTTATATACAGCTATCTTGTTGCGGGTGTCCGGGTTCAATCCATTTCTAATAGAGTCAAGCAATTGTTTCTCCGTTAGGTTTGCCATAAATACTTGGTTATTTAATTTAATTTCCTCGCAGTACAGTGATAAACTCTCATCGTAGCGTTGGGGACGATGAATATACTCATATTTTAATTGCTCTCCCAAAGCTGCTGGAATAAATGAATTTAATATTTCCCTGCGTGTTTGTATGATACTTTTCCCGCCGTTTTGGCATTCTATTATTGTTCCAATGAACAACCCCAAATTCCAATGAGTGAGCGGAGAAATAGCGTACCTGCTAATTATTCTAAATATCTGATCTTCGGGTAGGCGCGATTCCTGTTGTAAAATTACCGTCTGTCTCAGAAAGTTTAGTAACGGGGTTATCTCCATACCAGTACAATTCTCTGGAAATTTTGACAAAATTTTTTCCCATGGGTTTGCTAGTTTCTGGAACAAGTCTACCGGCGGCAGCGGTGCAGGAGCGGGACGAACAGAGTCCGCGGGGTGCGGGGGCGTACAGTGACCTTGAGGTGGGACGTGTGCCGTGTCGTGGTTCCCTAATCTCAGCTGATTACTAGGTGAAGAGATGATAAGCTGCCCGGTTGATACGCCGTTTATTTCCTCATCGGCTGACTCACTCTCGATTAACGATTTATTTAATTCTTCTTGAAAACGTCGGTATTCGTCCGGGGCGATTTTATTCTCGATTTCTGACAGTTTATTACTAAGACTAATCATGGTTTTGTCTAACTCTTCAACGGTTTTGCGGTCGGTTTCTAACAGTATACTTCGTTTTAGCATGTTTGCTCTTAGCTCTAAATGCGCTAGCTTTGCATTTATCTTAGCTAAATTCAGTGCCGTAGGCTCTTCAGACTGTCGATCGATTAGCACTTGCAATACGCTTGACGCAATTTGGCAATATTTAATCTCCGCCAAAACAGTCAATTTATTTTCAATGTTTGAAAAATTAGGTGCCTGCCCAATGATTTTACGCAAGGATTTTCTGAGTTCATCTACACTTAATTTATTTAAAACCTCATGTTGACAGTCTAGCTCTCTGCACATTATTTCATAAATCAACTCGCCCTTCTGAAGATAATTGACATTGTAGTTAGCCATCTTGATAATAGGATAAGTGCTGATAAAGGTGAGGAAAGGAAGGATTTAGTGAACCCTACCTATTAGTTTCAAAATTCGGATCAACACATTAGAATTCTTTAAGCTAATTTAAACTTTTTGTTTAGCACCTAGCTGTTCGATTTCACCGTTGTTTACTTGAACTATTTAAATTCAGCCTATTTAATAAACCGGTTTAAGATTGTAATGATAATATACCCTCAAAATCTTATTACAATATACTTATACCAACATGTCCTTTATCATCCCTTTATGAGTATTGTAATTTCAGTTCAACATAATAACTTAATCACACAACACCACACTGGATAGTTCATATAAGTTCAAATGATATTCTCGGAGTAGCCTAAATGACCTCGTTCAATGTCTTGGTTATCTTAAAGCTCAGGAAGTGTAGCAGAGTTGCGCAAATTAATTATATTCCAGGGTGGCCAATTGAATATAATAATGGTGTGAATTTAGATCCACTTCCTTTAGCTTGTGGATCTGCCAAGAGGGTCGCCAAGTTGACCCGTGAACAAGGGGAGTCGAATAATAACGACTCAGTGAATTACGGTTCAACAATTTATTAATTTTTAAACAAAATAACCCTTTACACATATGCTAGCCTTAATTGTTATTAGTACCCAAAATTATGAAATGGTACATTACTCAATACAGCAGGGGTGGGCTGGGCCATCTTAAGAATTAGCTGTACAAATTTTTACTCCCGTCTGCAAAACCATTAACACAAGCTTTAAATTAAAATAAAATTAAAATTACAAGACACCTGTTGGAAGAATTATAAAAGAGATAAAACATTGATTCGGATTTCTTATAAAGTGTTCAATACAAAAATCATTCATTGAGTTAAATTACATTAAATTGAATAAAAATTTACGTTTGACCAGAACCTAATATTAAAGTTATATAATTCTCATTTTAAATTTATATAGCTCTCAAAACTCTTTGTTGTTTTAATATTCAAGAAATTACAAACTCAAACAGGCTAACTGACCACACGTGGCAAACAAAATTTAACAGTTAATAAAGACTTGTACAAATTGGTTAATTATTTTTTTCAACTAAATTGTAGCACCTGAAAAAGCATTTTAAACATGAATATAAAAATCCTTAAACTAAATAAATGTAACACTTACATTATCACAGGAGCCATCCAAACTTGTAGCCAGCACCCCCACTAGTACAATGATATGATTTTAAAACCCAACGGACAGATAAGCACTGCCGACCTCGGCCACCGCAGGTGGCGCTAAGGGCGGGAAATTCAAATTAAATTAAAATAGGCTTTAAAATTTCACAACACACTATGTACTGGCATAGCATTCATTTCATAAAACTATTAACATTTTACAAAAAAACATTTTTTTACCCTCCCTGTTGCAGCAAACCTAAGTACTCGTTAAACTAATCTATATATTTAATACGCGACATGAAACTTTGTGAACAATAAGGCTTTTTTGTTTTAAGATTTAACCCCACATATTATATACCAAAATGTTCGTCTAGGTGTGTAGATGTGCAAACTGGCTTTAGATTTTCGAAATATATCTTTTTAAGGGCGTCGGCTGCTCTGAAAGTTCCTTCCATAAGGATAACATTGTGATTGATTTGAATGTTATTATGTTCAGAAACATATGTAAAAAAATTAGTTAAAAAAATTAATTCAAGCTGTTTTGTTTGGTTTTGAAATATAAACAGTTTGCATGTTTTTAAAAATAATTAGAAACCCGGCAAGGAAATGTTACCTATAGGACACGACGGGAGAAAAGTTTTACATTTTATTTTCCTTTAAACATGCCAAGGACCTGACGACAAAGAAATATTGTTGGTCGGACACGGCGAGTCAACATACGGCAAGCAATGCAAAACGTAAGGAAGCCAGACGAGGAGCTGGAACAGTTAGTGGCAACGTGTACTAACAAAATTACACTGACAAATACAAGAACTCAGCAGCATTCACTTGGCGAGATGGCATTAAAATGTGGTGTGCTACATTTTAAAGAAGAACAAAGAGGACGAGGCGAAGGATTTTCATCCTGCTGCCATAAAGGAAAAGTGAATCTACCACCATACCGAGAGAGCTATTATACCCAGAGCCTACTAAATGGAGCAAATCATTTGAGCAGAAACTACAACGAGAACATTAAACCGTACAACTCTGCGCTCGCAATGGTCAGCACTTGAGCTAAAATTAAAGAACATAACGGTGGAGGGCCTTTCATGTTTAAGGTGCACGACACAATTTATCACTCAATTGGCACCTTACAAACGTCAGAAGGGGAGCATCCCATATATGCCCAAATTTATTCCCTTAAATTTAACATTCTTGATGTTCTTTCCTTTTATATCTGCGATGTCGAAACCGCTGTTCAAGAAAGAATGCTAAACAAAGCTAATGGCTCTTGCAGCACTGAAAACATGGACATTTTGACTCAACATTTGGTTGATATTAATCCATACGCGCAAGTTTTCAGCATGATGAGCTCCGTTCTTCAAAATACTCCTGCTGAACAACAAAAAGAACTTAGAATGAATATAGCCAACGATCGAGCTCAAGACCATCGATGTATAATCAAGACCAACGTCGATGCAACTTCTAACGACGTTGCTATAATATCCTAATTTACCATTCTTGCGAATTCGCACGGGTTCACCTAGTGTTATTTAAATAGGGAATAAATGTGACATTTTTAAGGAGACATTTTAGTTTAAATCCAATCAGGCAAATGGAAATTCGCTTAGTCTGCAGGTTTGCTGCGGCGGGGGTATTTCAATTTCTAAGAGGTAGACTGAAAGGGTGGTTCAAAATGTGAATAGTCTTTTTCATGCAAACCGATGTGTGAAGAATAAGCTAACCATAGGGACTTTTAATAAAATATTCATTAGCTGATGCAATAATTGTTGTTTTCAGTCCGTCAGTGGACAGGTTGGCCAACCTATCGTTCAGTGTGACGGACGACGAGGAGCTGGAGAAACAGGCAGAGATGTTCCAACAGGTGTGTAGCAGACGACTACAGTTCCTGGACGGAGACAATGAGGACAATGAAGAGGACGTGTGGGCAGACACCAACAACGGGCCACCCAGGTGAGGGATATGTCAAAACCAACATCTATACAAATACATAAAATACAATCAAACCCTCTTTATAGCGGAGCTGTTGTGTTCAAGTTTCAACCATTGAAATTATGTTGAAATATGTGAAGCAAAGCAGCGGGCACATTATTAGAAGGGTGAATTGCAGTGCTATACAATCGATAATCCACTACCCTAGTAGTGACTGAGCACTATTCAAGTGCTGTGCATACACCTTTATCTAAGTTGTGTTTACTTAAGTGATAGGGTAGTTTGGTTTTTAAAATTCAAGCTAAGAATTTTGAGTGACAGCTTAAAGGTACATTTTGCTTGGATAGCAATGGTCACCAAGAGGCAGTCGTGTGCCACTGCTCTTGGTTTTCCATAGTCCTGTTTAGCTTGGAGCTACTGTCGCTAGAGCCGCGAGCTGGAGTCGCGGGGTACTGCTCCAGTTAGGAGCGACAGTAGCTCAGCGATAATTTCTTTTCTAATGGCATTTTCACTATGGTGTCATTATTTTAGTTAGTACAGGCTAATACAAGTTATTTTAATATACAGAGTGTTTTGAAACTCTCTCAAAAAACTCTGTGGGAATGTTCCTTAGGTAAAAACAAACCAAAAATAGCATAAACATATGCCCTATCTCACTTCGTTTTCCGTCTGTCAGTGTGTGTGTATGTATGTATTTTTTACATTACTTCTTATAACTTTGGAACCAGTTGAGGTCAGGTAACTACTTCAAACTTGATAAGTGATGTGACTAATAGTAACAATTTTCGCAAAGCATCAAGTTTCTACTTTGTATCATTTCAAAATGGTGGTTGTTTTTATTTTTCAAAGATTAATAACTCAAAAACCATAGGATTTATAAAACTTAACAAATGACAAAAAGGATAGAAATTAATTCTCTTCACAGAAATGCACAATTTGTAAAGAGTAATAACACAAATAACGGAGAAAATTTAATTTTTTCAAAGGATTTGTATTTTTTTAATTGACAATACAATCAACAGAATACAATTTTTACTCTGTGAGAAGGTCGTTTATAACACTGAATTACAATTCATATGATGCTTGTGTAATGCAATTTTAAGGTGGCAGGAATCAGTTGTAGCTTCAAGCAAAACAGTCTAATACCCCACGACTGCCGCTCGGTGACCATCGCTGAGCGACTCAGTCGCACCTGTCGCTCCAAGCAAAACATACCTTAAGTCTTTTTTACTTTCATGGTCTTCCTAACTCATGGAAATTCCCTACCAGTTTACTAGTGTAATTTTTGCCACATAGTTTGACTCTGATAATATGTTGTGACAGGGTGTGGAACGGAGGTGAGGAGATTGCCAACTACAACAGTTCGGATGATGAGGAGAGACCTGGTCCAGAGGGGAGGGAAGAGGCTCACATGGATATAGACACAGCTGACCGTGAGTGTTACTGGCAAAGAATAATCTATATATTAATAGGCAAGCATGTTTCTTGAAAAGCTTTTTTCTCAGCTTGTATGCATCGCAGGGAAAATCTACACATACTGTTAGAAATCTATTTTCCCTTAGATATGTGCAGAATCCCTTTATAAATTAAAATAGGCTCAAAAATATCACATGTTTTATTTACAGCGTGGTGTGAAAATAGAGAAGTCTGTAGGCTTCATTACTTATTCTTCGTTGAATGTTGATCACTGAATGACCTCTAATATCTCAACTTTTAGTTTTACTTAAATTTTCAGGTCTGTTTTGTTGTTTTTGAATAATTATTATGCTATTGTGAATCTACAACTAAAATTGTTTAGAAATGTGAAAAAGTTAAATTAAAGTTAAATAATTTGTCAATTATCTTTAGGCCTTATACTCTCTCTTAAAACCATCTTTTACCACAGTAGTACTGAACAGGTTACCCTGATTTTTAACGGTCTCAAACTTTATCATTTTCCATTTTTTATTTTTTCATTTTATCATTTTTACTGAAAATTTTGTGTCTGGTCCAGCACCCTACTCTTATCAAGTTTTAAGAAGAGATTGTCAATTTTTAATCAAACTGAACCAAGCAATTAATTTTAAAATTAAAAAAAGCTATACAAAAATGTCCCTGTATTAATTGCTAGAAATCAATATAACTATACTCCGCGCCAAAGCTGGTGGCGGCTGAGGGATTAGGACGGCCAGGTCGGTGAGCATGTCCGACCTATGTAGTCCTACCTGGCGGTCCTAATCCCTCAGCCGCCACCAGCTTTGGCGCGGAGTATAGTACCTATCCATATTTGTTGCTGACTCAAACTATGTCTTGTGATTGTCCAGCTTGGGCCAGTTTAGCCAGTGCTGTCTCACTGCCAGTGGAAGGTCCTGCCAACCCCTGGGGCGACGGCGAGTCTACCCCTGCCGAAGAAGTAGGCTGGGCAAATTTTGACACCAACTTCAGTGCCACTTTTGACAGCAACTCAACTTCAACACAAGCTGTTGAACAAGTGGCCTCCTCCAACGAGCTTAGCAGTGTGATGGGTCAGTTGAGTTTGATTTTGAATATAATTTGAACAATTAACCAGTGATCCTTTGAACGTTTATTTATTGTAAAATAATTTTCTGTATACTTGACAAGGGTTGTCTGTAAATTAAGGCCTAGTTCACATCACAAACAAGTGAGCTGGCTCAGATCTTATTGGTCAGTATGGGCCATAAAAAACTTGTGAGTGTTCTTTGACTTTAAAAAATCTATGCAAAGAACTACATTTTGTATTTTTTTTTTTTAATTTGTATATAATTATTGATTATTATTATATATTTTAACCCCAAGTATATTTTTAACTTAACCAGAGTTTAAAAACATAATTACAAAACAAATCAACAAGATTGATTTATACTTAACCTGCCAGAATAAACGGTTTCTTGAAATAGCTAATATGGAACATAACAGGTACATCTAGCTGTGTGCAAAAGTTATTGAAAAGGTAATAGGTGGAGGATTGTCGATACCAAAATTGATCGATTCTTAATACCAATGTCTAAAAAGTAAATTCTCAATACGCAACATTTTCAATACAGATTCTAACACCGGTCATGCCCTTACATAAAGTAATTTTGGGGTGTTTTTGAAGTGAGTTAAGTCAGCAATGAAAAATTGTAACCAGCCAATCCAAATCCAAACCCTTCTAAACCCATACATAATTGTATGTCTTAAGGTAAATAGAGATTTTATATAACAAGTATGAAAAAAATGTTATTGGAACTGGGAGTGTGCCCGCCTAAGATTTTCGATCAAGCCGAGCTCAGGATAATATCGAGATCCAAGTCCTGTGGTCGTGGAGACATCTTCATTGTCTTCCACAATGGCTGACAAATATTGTTCCTCAATCATGGAAACATTAATTATGATATCCACGATTGTGGCAAAATTCTGGTCATCTCTGACAGACAAAACCATAAATATCTCCCGCAGCCTCAGGATGAATATCTTCCACGATTGCAGCAAAATCATGATCCGCGATCGCTGCAAAATCCCGAATATCTTCCTCAGTCACGGAAATGTCATCATTTTTGTGGTTTAATGAATCTGTATTGAGAATCAATGTATCCATATCAGGCAAAGCAAATAAAAAATTTCTTGTAAAATCAGTTGTTCTTGTTGCAGTTGTTTCTGCTGAAAGCAGGAGTGAACCTCTAGGTGCAAGCTCAACAGAGGAGAGTGAGCCTGATAAAAAGTAAGGGCAACTACTATTAACTGAGTGTTCTTTTATTTTTTCAAACAGCGTACCTATCTGATCGTGAAAACCTTCAAACTATGAATGAACCATGACATTTTCAACTATGAGAAAACATGAAACCATTGAGCTGTGAATTTTACAAATGTTTGCCTTGTGAATTTCTTCAACTAAGGATTAGGATGTTCTAAATTCTCAAAACTTTCAGTACTGGTAGTACCATTGGTATCAAGGAATTGTAATCTTGATATTTCATGCCTTTTCTTTTGATACACTATTCATTCATTAAAAAAATTCCTGCAATTGCAGCCAAATTGTGGTTTAGACCAAGAGGAGTTTGTACTTATCTTTACCGTATGTGAGATGAAAAAAAGTTTAAAAAATTAAATTTATCTCTGCGTGTAGGAAATTTAAATTAAAAATCCTTTATTAGCTACAAACATTGTATCAAAGTGTTCAAATCTTTGGTTCTAGAGGATCCTTTAAACGTCACTTAAAGCATTTAAAACGTTAAGCACGTAAAAATTTTGAACATAAAACTTAAAGCAATATAATAAAATCATAAAACAAAAAAACATATTTAATGTTGTTTATTTAAATGTTAAAAAATTAATTTTCCTACAGTCACCTGACAAAGTGGCCTTCCTTGCACTTATTCTTGAAAGTTCCATTGTACTTTGTTCATGCAGTTTATTCTTTCCCTTTTTATCTGAAATTAGTCAGATTATGGACATTTCGACATTTCCAAACAAAGCTCTACTAACTTTTGATTCTTAATCTGAGGTTGTTGGCTTGCCTTCTACTTTTTGGTGGATTATAGTGTGATTCTGTTTTGTCGGATCCCATTTGCAAGTATGTATTGGAATTTCAACAAACATTGTGTTTACAGAGATGACAATGCCAACGTGAGCCTTAGTGCTGGTGACTCAAAATCGATAGATAAAGAACAACTTATTGATAACTTTAGGTGAGTAGTATTAATTTTTGGCTTTTAACAGTTTAATTCATTTGTTGGTTTGAATGAAATAATGATCCATTACATTGATTACATTGATTGAGTTTTAAATATTGTTTGAATTTGAATGTTGAATGAATCTCTTGATGAGGATGTAGTTACTTGATGGTCATCAAAGTTGTGTTAGGTGCAAGAGCCTTTTAATTTTTAGGTAAATTAAGCTATATACTGGGTAAAACCAAACTCTTGAGCTCTCTGCCAGAGTCAAACCAATGATGTGGTAGGACCATATTAAAATAATAATTTGTTGAAAATTTAATATTTTCCCAAATTTTATAAAAAATTATTTAGGATAATACCTGATTTTATTAAATTTAAATTATTAAAACAACATCACGAACTCGTATGATACTTGATTGGCTACAAATTCTCAATACTTCTCAATGAATTGTAATAATAATAATGAACAGAACTTTTTTGGAACTCTCCACTTGTTTCAATCATCTTTGGGGGGTTGAGTATGCACTGAATCTGTTGAAGGCATCTTGGAGATGACCAAGACCGATGTGGCCTACACAGCAGGTGCACAATTTAGAGGGAAGGGGATGTAGAAATAACTGACTGATCCAGGTATGTAAAATATAGACCGCCTCTAGATGTAGCAGAGACTTGAAATTTGGCACAGTTGTTGTTCTTGGGCCCAAAGCCACAGAAAAATTCTAAAATGGGTAATTTCATAAAATGCTTAATGCACTATTGATTTATATAACAAATACGTGGTTTTGACACATAAAATTTGTCAAACAGTATATTTATTTTTACTGTTATAAAATGTCATTTAGAGCGCGTTTTTTTTTTCTGGTTCACGAGATATGAGCGGTGTTGTAGAACGCGCCCCCGCGTGACTTCCCCCCCCCAAATTGTGCACCTGCTGGTAGGGCAACAACATTTGTTTTGGTCATCTCCAAGATGCCCTCAACAACAATCGGAGGTCAAAATGAGGAACACTTTTAGTGCATATGCTTTCAGCCCCCCAGAGGATGCTGGACAACAAAGTAAGTTCCAGTTGTTAAAAAATGATTACTAGCACAAGTAATAATCAATGTAGGTTATTGACCTTGAGATGCTTATATTGTGGTTCTAGGTTCCTTTCCAGTCAGGGTCTTATAGCTGATAAACCGGAGTCTTCTCCTTCAACAGAGCTTTATCCTTCAACGGAGCTTTCTCCTTCAACGTCCACAACTGAGGACGTCACCTCAAACCCCTGTGATAGGTATGTCAAGTTAAACTCAAGTTTCCTTGAGAAAAACAGGAACTTTTAGTATTAAACATCTAAGCTAAACATTCTATTTTTCAATCAAATATGCATATTATTCAACTAATTACATAACATGCTGTATTATGTAGCAGTCAATATGATCCTAGTAATAAATAAATAGCTAATCTAATGGGAAACATAAAAAATATTCAAGACGAGCTCTAAAGCAATGTGAACTATTTGAAAATAGTGACACTCTATATTTTGTATCAAAAATTTAGCTATACTCAGATTGAATTTAATGTGCGGTTGAAGGACAAATTAGTTTTCCCTGATTTTTCCCTGGCCCCCGCCACCACCACATATTAGCCTACAGCTGATTCTTAGGCCTGGCGCACACGGTCGATTTTTCGATCGGCTGATTAAAAAATCGGCCAAAAATAAATCGCCTTTGATTTATGTCTAGGCGCACACGTGGCGATTTTTTAGTCGAGAAATGGATTTTTTGAGTGCGTTTAAAATGGTTTGTTGAATTAACCTGTGTTTGTGCTCTTCTAACTAGACCAAAGAAAAAAAGAAGACAACTTAAATATTGGGTTCATCCGATAGTAAGTCAGATACTTTTAAATCGACAGTTTTAGAAACTATAGGTACACTTTACGTGATGACAGTAAAATGTTATTTGATTACTATAGAATGTCTGTTGAAAGTTTCAGTTTTTATTATAACAGCTGTGGCCTTTTTTTAGCAAAGAAAACAACACAACTCACACTGAAGTTCACTGACTCCTGTGGAGAACAACAAGCGACTGGCCGATTTTTTAGTCGACCGTGTGCGCGGACTGATAACAACCTGTACGTTACAGATTTCCGGGCGACAATCGCCTCGCCTACGAATCTGTGGCAAAACCCAGATTTTAAAATCGGCGCAATTCTCGATCGCCTGTGTGCGCGCTTCCATTCAAATAGGTACATGATGCACAGATCGGCCGATGAAATAGTCGCCTCAAAATAATCGCTCGTGTGCGCCTAGCCTTACTGTTCATAATTTTAGAACAGGTGTCACTTTGTTTACATGTAGTGGCTTAATTAACATTGTCATTATTCTGATGGTATTTCGTGCAGTTTGATGCTATTAAGTCTGAGTTTACTTTATTACAGGGTCTAGTAGTCGGGGGAAAGCCCGGAAATTCGGGCATTAGTATTGAATTTCAAAATGGTCTTGAAAAGTCGGGATTTGGTCTTTATTTTGATATATAAGTAGGGAATTTTCATGATTTCCCGGACAACGACGATGATGTTTCTGTGGCCGCGGGAGTCAATGATGATGTCTACTTGGTCGTGGAAGATTTTCATCATCCAAAAAATCCAAATTGGCCAGTTAAAATTGTTCATTCATTTCATGCTGCATTTTTTTTTAAAAAACACCCTTTTATCTTAATAATACTTTATGACATAATGTAGAATTCGAAAATTTGGTTAAATTATACAAATTGGTATCTGTATCAAGAATTGAGAATTGATAGATTTTGGTATCAACTCATCACTAATTGTTGAAAAAACTAGTCATGAAAAGTCAGGAATTAGCCTTGAAAAGTCTTTAATTAGTCATGAATTTTTAAATGAAAATAAACTAAACACCCTGTGATTAGTGGTGATTAGAAATGGTCAAAAGGTGCCAAGATATTATAATCCAAACTAAAACACAATTTTAGTATGTGCAATTATTTGAAAACGCATCTTTTTTAATTATAAAAAAAAATCTTCTAGTTTTATTTTATCAAAATAAACAAATGCTTTTTTAAAAACCACTGTCTGCAATATAAAACAGACGACTTTTATGTGGAATCCAGTGTACAAAAGGGTAAATGGGTGGGAGATTTCCCATGATAGAAAAATCATATGTTGAATTCCAACCGCACAATTAATTTAGACAGACTATAGTCAAAGTCAGGTGGAACATTAGCTCTTGGTTTAATTCAAATCATTGTTTTGATTGAAATATGTACTGAGGTTCTTTGTGGTTTTATTGCAATGGTGTAGGCCCTATTGCTGCTATTTTAATTTTTTTGTGTATTCATTTTTTTAATTTTGACGAACCTGTGAAAGTTGAAGATTTTCCCTGATGATTATAATTAAGTGAATGCTCTAGTTACTATGTGAGACTGTGATTTCTGAGGCTTTGCTTTTCACAGTTCTGCAGGTCAGGACGTTTCTGAGGACGTAGCAGACAGCCCCGCGCCCCCCGCCTCTGCAGTGGAGCCTGTTTGATACCCCCCACCACAACCCCACCTGGCATATCAACGTGTCTTGTTCTGTAAACTGTCGCGGACAGTTTGTCACTTGTGTATAATATTTTTATTGTTCTATACAGGAAATATGGAAAGTCGATCGATTGTTACGAAGCGATATATTTGTTACCGAATAGAGATTTACATTTGGTTATGTATAAAAGTGTAATAAATTGTTTTTATTGAAGAGCTTCTGTACAGATAGGACTGGATTTATAGATCACAAACTGTGCTCAAAACACTTGTTTTTTACCTCCATTCCCTTCCAGTTCCCACTTTTCCTTGTTGCATGGTTATTGTATATTTTTATGCTCCCTGCAAAGCGCTACATTGTTTATTTTTAAACAGGCAAACAAGTAAAGAGGTTATCACTTACGGTAGTTTGTTTTGATTTACCCTCAGTTCATTTGTGAAGAATTAGTTTTGTGGATTGTGACTGTGTTCATTGAAGTTGTTTACAAATTTACTGCCTTGAACAAATGGAAGCGTCCTCTGCCACTGTACAAGGCAACCTGTGTAGTACCATATCAGTACTATGTGCAAAAGTACTTAAGCATATGAGTGCTTGCATCGATTAATATTGAATGTAAATCCGTCCCTACTACTTCAAAAATATCTTGAGTAGTAAAAAATGTACAGTTCAGACTATTGTACTTTAAGCCAAATCAAACATTTGCTTGGTTGAAATATAGCAGTAATTACTAATATATCAAAGCTCTATACCATCAAGTATGGTTTTGTTTGAAATTTACCAGTTAGATATTAATCTGAAGTATGAAACTTCAGTTGCTGGATTATAATTTAGTTTCCAAGCTTTTAAATAAGAAGGGTTTATTTAAGGGATTTAACCCTTTGAGCACTTGCTCAATAACAACAATGGACCTGAAATATCCTTCAATCTGAGATTTAAGTTTAGAACTATTGTACTTGGGCAGGTTGATTAGTGTTGTTAGTGTAGTAGATAGCTCTTATCTGTGGTAGAACTTGGTGGAGAGAGGTGAACCAGAAATAAAGAGTAAAGGCTCTGAAGCTAACAGGATGGACAGATTCTTTGTGAGTTACACCTCTAATCAGTTATTTTGCTAATATTTCTGCATGCATACTGTGTATGTTTTTGCCACAGACAAGTAAACAAAAGAGGAAACTTGCTTATAAAATTACCGTCAACCATGCGCTAACAGCTCTAGTATGTTGTGCCAGAAATATACTCTTGACGAGCACTGAGTGGGAATTCCTATCACACAGGGTCCTTGCTCTACCGTAAGTCCGTGAGCGTTGTAGTAGAGGACAGTGTTGGACTTTGCCCTAGACTCCAACCACTAGACACCACTCATTAAATAGTTCCTCTGTACCTTAATTCCCTGTGGTCCATGCTACTCAAATTGGTTGTAAATTTTATGACATTTTTGTAATAAAGTAAACCATTAAGTAAGAGGGAGAATAAAAAAAAGTCCCTTGTATCACACCTGCCAAGTGTAGTCCGGTTAAAAAGTGTCCTCATAAGAGGGAGTCTCCTGTAGCTAGCTTGTAGCAATTTCATGGTGATCATAGGATTAGACATGTTCTGAATAAGTTCATTTTTATTTAATGGTTTCGTAATGTACGCCTATTTGAATTTCCTTTCACATTTACTATGATTTCATATTTTTTAAATGTTTTCCTTAATCATATTAAATCTACGCTTTTCTAAGTTATATTTGACCACGCCGTATTCTGAAACGATTGATCCTCAGCCCAATCATAGTAATTTTATATCTTTTTATAGTATGCTGCGCGCCAATTATAAAGTAGTTGTGTTATCATGGCGGCCGTGGCAGTGAGTCAGGCCACGTGACCGGAAGGAAGTTGCCGTGACTACGTCAGACAGACAGGCGAGGCGAGGGCGTACAAGTCAATGTGGCGTGTGGCGCGCCTGACTATGGCTCATTATAGGCTGGCGCATGGCGCCTCGACTTGACATTGCCGCTTTAGAACTTCCTACAAACTCGGTTAGAACTTGTATGATGAGGCTTGAAAACATCTTAATTTTTTACGCAGTTAGTTTCACGAAAGATTCGTTAGCCAAGGTTCGATCAATTAATGTTTTGCAAGCTAAAATAAAAGTTAACATGCCCCTTGCCCCTATCATAATGACACAACAGGTAATTAGTAAGTAGATGATCCGTATACACCCTTACACCTCATACATCGATAATCTACTTATTCGCACCATAGAATGTTTATTTAAAATAACTTATTATCTATGCTTGCACTCTTCAACACAATTGATCTATCTATAGGTTTCTGTTTTTATCTCTTAGTTCCGAAGCAAGTTTACTACTCTCAATCTTGAACTTAACTTAGGCGACGGAATCCACCCTGATTGAGCTCCCGGAACAAATTTAGTCTGTTCCGGCACCAAGAAACAATGGATCAGCGGTGGCGGCGGCAGTTAGCTAAATTAATGAGGCGGCATTACAACATTAAGGCATTACACCGACATGAATATGTATGCGGTGTCGTCTGCAAGATTATGACATAACTTATTCTCTTATTCTCCTGCTTCTCATTTGCTAATGGGGCTCTAAATCAAGCGTTCCATGTACTGTACGCTTAATCGCAAGTCGGTTAACGACTTTAGTTGGGCTTTGTGACACTGGTGAAGTTATAATATATTCTAACGAAGGCGAAAACGATTCTGTGTGAGATGTGGGGATATGAAAATAGTAATTCTAGAAAACTAATAAAAACTTAAAAAATCAGAGTGAGGTATAAAGAAGGCAGATAAAACTTAATGAAAATGTATTAAATTACAATTCAGACAGTGGCCGGTGTAAGCACAGCTTTAACCTTTGAGTATCCAATCAAGTCAATGCTTTAACATAACAGACTTATTTCTCAATTTTATTTACCGAAGGAAGAATGGTCTTATGTGATCGTTGGGGAGAACCATAAGTTAATTTACCTAGAAATTTTTATTGTTGTACCTGAAATATACTAGTTAATAGTTTGTTCAATAATAGGCCTACATGATACGTTGACTAGTACATTTGATTTTTTTGTATGAGGTTAAAAGCTACAATAAGCCATGGAAATGATTGCCAAGAGGATCTCGTGATTAAAGGGATCTGGATTTGACGGTGAATGAGGTATACTACTAGTAAGCTGCTATTGGTGACTTTCAAACTTACGGAATAAACCTTGCCCTCTCTATAAAGAGGTGTACGGTCTCAAAAGAAGTTATGCTCATTGTTATAATTGTAAAATTAGTTAAAGGCTAAAGGTTCATTGGTGAAGATGGTTAGAAAAGCGAAAGGAAATATGACTAGTTATAGGAAATTATAACATATTTGGAATTATAAGGTTTTTTATTTCAACCGACTCTACAAACACTTATACAATATTTTTACAACGCCAAGGCGACAATGATAACAGATGTTTATTTCTGGTCAAAACCATTCTTAACTCTTTTTGGAAATATCTCAGGTTCAAACCAAAGTCATACCTGAAATAGCATATTTTTTAACAAGAGTAGAAAGTGAGTCACATATTTGAGACCATGTTTGAAGTGCGAGCACTTTAAATGGCCGAGAATATGTATAGACCCACTTTTACTAGTGTTTTGAACGTTACTTTTCGCTACACTACAAAGAATAATAATTTTCTTTATTACCAAACTCATAGAATTTTTTAGGTTATGCCTTCAATTTTAAGTTAATATTTACTTTAGTTGTTGAAAAATTTTAACAGTTGATAAAACAATAACAAATATTAGAAGTTGTTGGTTGACAGTGAAAATTTTTCGGTTGTAAATAATGTTGCTTTCGGTAGTAAACAATAGACAGCTGTTGAAAATATGATGTTTCGCAGGTTGTAAACCCAACGAAAACAGCTCAACTCATAGTAGTGTAGTGAAAATAATGTTTAGAACTGACAGTGACCAGAAATAAAAATTACAATACATTTATTCGGAGGTACTAGTATACATAATATGATACAGTGTCTTGTAGATACAAGACATAGTTTATTGCAACATGGCAATGGTTTGGAACAGCCAATTCACAATGTCAACAACTTTGGTGGTCTTAGAATTAACAAAAATGTATTTCAACAAACCGGTTGAACAAAAAACTTCACAGAACAATATGCGGCCTCTGATTATTTAGACATATACAGAATTTTATACTCAGGTGATGATATTGTATACACAAATAAATCGTATTCGACTACAAAGAAAAAATCTTCCGAAGCCACTTTAAAATTACAATTTTTTCACATCCTCTCAGGGATATAATTTTAGTAGGCCTTTTACTAGTATCGACAAATTCATAAACCTTTTGCTTTGTTAAGGCTTTCCAAAAGTGACAACGTTATAAATTGGCATTTAAAATTACAATCCTAAAATATTTGTTTAGTTATTCCCGTCGGTATTACACTATATTGGTATGTCTGACTAGTTAACAAAGCTTATTTGATTGTAACTCATTGCACGAAACAAATCGAATAATGGTAACAATAACTTAATTAATAAACAGTTAACAAAATAGAGAAATATAGATACAAACTATTTATACAAAATGAAACAACTGACTAGACATTCAGACTTTATGTTGCTCACTTCAGGATTCGAGTGTCTTTGCAAAAAATAACTTTACAAACAATTATATACAGCTTGAGTAATTCCCACAGTTATATAGTACACGATGACGATTCAGTAACCTGATGAAGTATACGTAATTACAATATTACAACAGTTTTCAGTAAGAAAATATCTTTTCCCACGTAAAAATGTCCTTTTCACAAATCCACTGTCTCGAGGTACACAATAAGATAAATCCACACCTGAGAAATCGTGTTTAAAAAGTCCAGTGCGGCTTGGCTTTGGTTAATTCATTATAAAGGAATGTTTAAGGATGTCATCTTTGGTCTTAAGCAAATTATCTTAAATAAAATCCTTACAGGGGTTTTTACGAGTTTTATAATTACTTAGATAAGCTAGACTTTGGAGTAGACATCCACGTATTATGTATATGTATACTACGCCAAGACAACGGACAACTCCGCCAGCTTTAGAATGAAATTGGACGTTCAGATGGTTCCTATTTTAAACCAACAAAAGTGAAAGGAAAACTATCGACAAGTAAGTGTCAAAAACTAAGACAGGACATACAATTTGGCCAGTGTTTCGAGTGGCTCACTATGTTCTATTTGATTGACAAATTCATCACAGCTGGTCTTATAGAAAGAATGTTAAAAATATTATTCAAAGGTTAATCATAATTTACAATTTACTGTAAAACTTACAGTAGTTAAGAAAATATAAGATACAGAAACGCACTCATTATTTCTGGAGGTAACATCACTAAAATATGCTAAAATTGAACAACATAATATAATATGATTTCTGAAGTCATTTGATTTACAGCACGTTTTTAAATGCGAAGGTGAACTATGTCTTAAGCTTTACCACTCGTCGAGGAAGTTACAACCATAGATAAATAAGACATTGGTCGAAAAAAAAACACCAAAAACAAAAACCGCACTTGACTATCTTAACTTTGTTCCAGGTCAATATTCCCTCAGCATGAGTCCAACAGTAGTAGTTATTTAGAAAATAATAATCTTTAATAGTTTTTATACAGAATGTTTTTTGTTCGTTTTATGTTTTTTCATATATTAAAATAAGAAACACTAATTTTAGCCCAATTATCAGATCTCTGCAGAAAGCCAAAATTCAATTTAAACATGGAACAGAGCATCGAGAAAGAATACACAAACAGTTAAGAACATCAGACATGAAAAAGAAAATTCTGACAATTTCGCTAACACATTCTTAACCGTTTGTGTTTGGTGTGGATTGTACCTGCGTACTCACGACGTGACATCTAGTCCATCACAGTCGGGGGCTACACGATGGGGAGGGAGTGGTAGTGTGGTCATGCGTAATGTGGGTAGGAAGGGAGATGGGAGCCTACGTGAGAGGGGTGGTGAGACATGGAGCTGCCGGCGATGTTGCTGTAGAGGTTGGCTCCGGGGCTGGTCCAGTAGGAGGTCGGAGAGGGGAACGTTATTGCTGAAACAAACAGATTGTCGTGAGTCACAAACAGTGTTACAAAATAATTCCTTTCAGGGGCGACTCAGGGGAAAGACGTCCGCTGAAGGTGGCAGCCCTGCAGACTTCTCTCTACATTTCATAACACACAAGAAGCTTAACTTGTAAAGGTAATATAATACAACATTTTTACTTTCTCTCCCTATACCATAGTATATGGAGATAGTATTGTTTTCGTCAAAATTTTCGACATTAAGTGTCCCTTGTGTATTTAATGTACCAACGATCCTGTAGAGGACCTCTTTGCAACTCACAATGTCCAACTTTGCACTACTATATAATAGGATGTAAAATTGTACTATAACACCCAACAAACCATTATTCGCTATTGAATCACGCAGTCCTAAATCACACAGATTTCCTACGAATATCCGATAACCCTGTATGAGAGGACGGAAGTGACAGCACAATAGAATCATGCAGAACGTGGTGGAAGAATATACATAATGCTGAGTAAAAATTGGGTGAATGATGAATGATTGGGGAGTGAGGAGAGCCACTTGAGAGGATCGTAGAAGTTTGTCAACAAAGTGAGAGTTGCAACTGACGTTGACACACTTGTGAATCGCGACCTATCAGAGCCAAACTGGGCAAACATCGTCCTTGTCATTCAACAGAGCAGCGACGCGTTGAGCTACGCGCCAACTAAACGCACATAAATAGTCAACGTCTACTACTGATTGACACTAGTGTTTGCTACAAAATATTAGCTAGGTGAAATATATTTCTCGCCTATCATTTAGGTTTAGAAGGTCACCAGTTCTATTCTGAGAATTTGAGTTTTTGATGGGTAAAAACTTGACAGTCATTGGGCTTGTAATAATAGGGGCAGACTAAACAGTTGAGCTTATTTAGATAATAAGACGGATAGATAATTTCACTTAATTCTATGTAATATCAGCTTATAATACGTACAAGTAAAATGTTAGTGGAACAAGTAAAAACGAAGAAGAACTTAAAGTTGTGGTTACAAAACACACAGACCACGCTTATAACGTAAGCTTAAATCAATGAAGGCAAAGCCAAGATAATGGAGTGTGGAAGAGCTACCCAATTAAATAATAAAAATCATGTGGAAATAGAAGGACACACATTTTATGAAGTAAACCATTTCTCTTAGCTAGGAGTAATTCTGACGAATAATAATGAAGAAGACTCTGAAATTCAACAACATTAAATGCAGCACATAAAAGTTTATCGGCATGCCACAAATTGTTAAGTTCTCGCCTACTTTCACATTAAGATAAAACTAAAATCCGTATTTACAAAATTATAATAAGAACAGTCTTAATATATGGCTCAGAGAATCGGCTGCTAAGCAAGAGAACAGAAAAACTACTTATAGTGTTCGAAAACAAGATTCTAAGAAAAATATTTGGACCAACCTTTGAAAATGGATAATGGAGAGTATAACACAACAGGGAGTTGAGAGAGTTGTACGTACAGGGACTCGGATATTGATATTGGATCGGATATCGGCTGATGTGAGAATTAGAAGATTGAGGTGGGCAGGTCATATTTATAGAAAGGAAGAGGGCTCATGAGTGAAAACACCCTAATTAACAACCCTGAAGGCAGAGGACCTCCTGGAAGGCCCAAGTTGAGGTGGAGAGATCAAGTGGGAAGAGACCTGAGAAGAATGGGAAGAAGAGAGGATGAAGAAATACATCGTGGAATCTTCCTTGGGTACCAAGAGCCACGCAGTAAGTAAGTATAGTATAACCCTAATATACATGTTTTATAACCGCATTACACACAGGTTAAATTAATGCTATTTGCAATTACATTTCCATCCATGTCACACTGACACAGTTACTCGTAGTTGTACTAGCAAGATTTTACATAACCTTGAATACTTGTGACATATTTGCAGTTCTGCTCTAGTCTTCACCCTCGGACTCGGACTGTTGTTCATTACACAAGACGATAATGCTTTTGACCGTCGTCGTCCCTGTACAAACATGGGGACTTGGGGTGTCCGAGCCACTGTCCCTCTATGTGTGTGCGTGGGGGGGAGTAGACCTTGGGGCTTGTCTTGCAGATTGATGGAATAATGACCTAAATGTAGGGTCTACCGGCACTTTTATGTTATGCCGTGAAGTAATTGTTGTAATGTAACAAAATATTTGTTTAGAATGCGTTTGTTTAGCAAATAAAAAAATATATACTGTGAGAAAAGGATGGTGATCATAATTTACATTTTTAATTAGACTGTTTATAGTCATCCCGGAGGCCAATTTATTCTTACTCACTGACTCATATCAGTCTTTCCTACCGAAGTCGACCCTAGTTCGCTCAAACTTCATGGTACTACGAGTCAAACAATTCAAAGCCACTCATATTAATGCACAGTCACTTTGTAAACATATTGATGAAGTCAGAGCAATTTTTCAATCGCAAAATTTTGAAATTGTAGCTGTTTCAGAAACCTGGTTAAAGCCGAGTATTTCATCCGGGATTGTTGCAATGTCTGGTTATTCTATCTTTAGGAATGATCGGCTTAACAAGACTGGTGGTGGAGTAGCTGTCTATGTTAAGGACGGTTTGAATGCCAGACAATTGTATGCATCTCCGGGTGAGTACTCGGCTAAACCCGAGTTCATGTTTTTAGAAATTTGTTTGTCTGGCTCAGATGCTCTTCTCATGGGGGCATGTTACCGCCCTCCAGGCGTGGGGCATCTGGCAGATTTTGAAGACATTCTCTTGCGCCTCATGCCTGGCTACGGTCGTATTTTAATCATGGGCGACTTCAACTGTGACTTATTGAAACCTGAGCGCTACGACTGCAGACAGTTAAAAAACATGTTTGACTCTTGCAATTTTACTATACTTCCACTGGACCCAACGCATCACACTGCCGAAGCTGAAACTCTATTAGACCTTATCATTGTAAATGATCCAGAAACTTCAGTCCACCACGGACAGCTTCCAGTCCCGGCCATATCTCGCCACGATTTAATCTATTGCGCCCTCTCAATAAGAGCACCAAAACCCGAACAAAAAATCATTACGTATAGAAACTTTCGAAATTTCAACGAAGCTAATTTTTTAGCTGATGTTTATTTGATACCTTGGCAATCTATACATACTCTAGAGTCTGTTGATGACATGGTAAATTCCCTAAATGAAATGATTTTGCAGTTATATGATAAGCACGCTCCAATCATTACCCGAAGGGTTAATAAGAAGCATCCCGTGCCTTGGATCACAAATGAGATCCTCAGGTTAATGGCTCAGCGGGACTCAGTCTTTCGCAGAGCCAGGAGAACTAGAGACGTGGGGCTAATGGCCCAATACCGTCAGCTCAGAAACCAAGTTAAGCAACAATTACGTAACTCTCGCCTTCATTACTTTCATAGGCTGTTTTCAGATAGAAAACAGGCTTCTTCTGTGCTATGGCGTAATTTAAAGAAGTTTGGTCTTGGAAAACAAGAACAGTCGAACACTGTATCTGTCCCGTTAAATGTATTGAATGATTATTTTTTATCAGCCTCTACAAATTTAAATAGCACAGTTATTCAGAACCATTTAAATGATTTAAAACTGCAATGCAATTTAAACAATGATTTTCCTGAATTTCGTTTCCGTACAATTTTGCAATCTGATGTCTTGAAAGCTATAAGACGAATTACGTCTGATGCTAATGGTGCTGACAATATCCCAATTTCTTTAATAAAACGGGTTTTGTTTGCTCTCCTCCCTACGGTAACTTTCATTTTTAATGCTTCTCTAAGAACAGGTATTTTCCCAGAAAAATGGAAGTCTGCTATAGTCCGTCCTTTGAATAAGATCTCATCCCCTAAACTTCCTCAAGATTATAGGCCGATCAGTATTCTTCCAGCTCTCTCTAAGGCACTCGAAAGAGTTGCCCACTCTCAAATATCCGATTTCCTCTCTCAAAACAATATTTTAAACGAATTTCAATCAGGTTTCCGGCAATCCTATAGCACTGAAACGGCTTTGCTAAAGATAACTGATGATATACGCCTTGCTATGGATCGTAGCCAATGTACAATCTTAACTTTATTTGATTTCAGCAAGGCTTTCGATACAGTCAATCATGAAATTCTTCTTACAAAACTCAAAATAATAGGTTTTTCTAATAGTTCATTATCCTGGATGAGATCATATCTTCATGGCCGAAAGCAGTGTGTGTCTCATGACAAAACTATGTCTGATTGGAGGCAGGTGCCTTGTGGTGTTCCTCAAGGATCAATACTTGGCCCTTTACTTTTTACTATCTACATAAACGACATCAGTTCAGTCTTACAACACGCCAAGTTTCATTCTTACGCTGATGACTTACAAATTTACGCTCACTTCAAAGTCAGTGTGGTGAATGAAACAATCACATCAATGAACGACGACATCAACAGAATTGTTGAGTGGGCAGCAAAGAATGGACTAAAACTTAACCCTGACAAAACCAAACCAATCATTATTGGCCACGCACGACAACTAAACCGACTTGACCAAAACTTTTTACCTCACATCACTGTGAATGGTACTGTATTGCCATACCAAAACAAAGTTAAAAGTCTTGGTTTGACGATACACAACACACTAGACTGGACTGACACGGTGGTTAACACTTGTAAAAGGGTGTTTGCCCACACACTGAAGAAGATGCAAAGACTTTTACCATTTCACATTAGACTTTTACTGATCAAGTCACTAGTGTTTCCCCACTTCAATTACTGTAATACCGTGGTTAATGATATGACCGTGGCTTTGGCAACAAAATTGCAACGAGCTCAAAATTACTGTAAAAGATTTTTGTATGATCTTCGACGAGATGATCACGTCACACCGTACTATGTAAATTCTTCTCTTTTAAAACTGTCTGACGTTAGAGAAATACGCATTATTAATATAACTCATTCGGCCATCAATCTCAAAATTCCAAATTATCTCGCGATCAATTTTAGATTTTTAAATGAAAGAGGTGCAAGAAATACCCGCTCTGGCTCATCAACTCTCCAAATTCCTCACCATAAGACAACAGTTTATAATAGATCATTTACAGTAACAGCATGTCGCCTTTGGAACTCACTACCATTCACTATCAGGAGTATAGAATCCCGTTCCCAACTGACGGCGGCGCTGAAGGCGTACTATCTCGATCGGATGACCGTGGCTTGGTGGGATGGCGTGCGTTAGGCCTAGGTATGGCAAAGAGTGAATGTGTGTGTGTATGCGTATATTAGGGACAAAGATTTATAACTTTAGTTTTTACTTATTATTTTGTTTATAGTTTTAAAAGTTTTGTAAAAATACATTGTTTAGTATATATTTAGTATATAAGAGGTTAACTGTAAGAAAGGACCTGTGGTCCTAATGTTCGCCTCAATAAAAAAGTATTTTCATTCATTCATTCATTCATTCATTCATTCATTCATTCAGTCTTTAACTCGTGTAGTTCAGACTTAGGCATACATAGTTCGAGTTATCGAGGCAATATATTTTTGATTATAAGTGCAGGTATGTAGAGGTAACAAAATGTGAAGCCGAATGAAATACACATTTTTATTTACTGGTAATTTTTGTGTCTCTTTGACTTATGAAAGTCAAATATAACAGAATATTTGTTTGAGCATTTTCAGGTCATTTCTTTTGACCATTTTCCATTTTTCTGAAAAAAATTTAAAAGTAATTTAGGTATCAAAGATTTCAAGTTTTAGATATTTGCGATGGTAAGAATCGACTTAAGATAACTTGTCACATTAAGTTATGTTGATAATTTATACATTTAACACAATTTGGAAACGTATTTCCTAGTAAAATACATGAAATATCCTATACTGATTATCCTATGTTTGTTTGTCTGTCTGTCTGTAATTTAAATATCGAAATGCAGCGGAAGGATTTTCACTACAATTTCAAATTAGGGACTTATATCCCTAAAAGCGTGATTGGTGACAGCCAATACATCAGGAAAATTCGTATTTCGCTAGACAACTCATTTGAAAATTTAACACTTGGTCTTATGGTTTGCCAAGTAACTATGTTGGTTGAACAAAATATCAAGAAAAAGTAAACAAAAGACTTGTCACATGTGCTTATAACAAGCCATCCACAGAATACAAGCAAATTACAAGATACAGTGCAAAGGGAAAAACCACAGTTGTAACTATTGAACAAAGATTATACTGAAGATTATTGATATAGGGGAAAATAGCTGCTATCAAAGACTGGTTATTTTACCAAGCCCTTTCCCAAACACCGATGTACTGAGGCGTTCCATTTAAAATTATTACATCAGGGGGGTTTTAATTGGCATAAAACTATTACAGTATGCTGAATCGCTGAATCCCGTTGAAAAAACATATAGAATCTCGATTACTTTAAAAGTAGTAGCGAAAAGCTAAAAATCGTTGTCACGAGCCATTTTGAAACTAATATGATTTTTTATATCATATTTTGATCTGCTGTCATTGGTGAGCGTAAAAGTCGAACAACGGGTTTCAATGACTAGAGAGGAGAAAAATACTGTGCAAATAGCACTTAAAATTAAGCAGGATCTTAAATTGTATCTTATTTTTGTTTAATTGCATACTTTTACATTAAAGAGTTATCGTTATTATTTGAGCAATCAAATGTCTATGGTACGTAATACAAATGTTTTTCGTAAATTATAAAATGTCTTTTTACGATATTGTTTTAACGATTAAACCCAATTAACCACAACCGAGCAAGACTTGGTCCCCGGTACTTTTTATTCAACGAGTGTTACGGTACAAGTCATCAACGCAACTTTTGTAATAAGTATGAGTATTTTTATTCTTCCTATATATAACATACAAAACATTGTAGAACTCAGTCTATACTGTAGAACCGATTACCACTCGTAAAGCTGTAACATCGCCCACTGTACTTGATTTGTACCGAAACATCCGAGCAGTGATCACTAATCACGCCTACACACGTTACAAATCACTTTCCGCGCGATGAATTGCTTTATATAAATCGATAGAGGACGATTACCAGATGGAATATGGCAACAGTGGGGAACTGCCCTTCCTTGATAGACTCACCCCCTCCCCCCGCCACCCGATATGACCTTTTCATCGGGTGAAAATTGATGACCAACACACAGTAACACGTTTTCCATACAAATTGTGCGAATGATTGTCGCCGGATAAAAACAGGATGCGGCGAGACCAGGTCGTTTCATTTTCTTCCTTCCTCATTTCCGCGCTTCGCGCTTTTTCACGGGCGCGAAAAATCGGAAGAAGAAACGGGAAATAACATTTTGTCAGTCCTGACCAGACTTAATCGCCAATATTTGCCGATTTGTTGCCATTAATTCAGTTACATCCGCTTTGACGAGCGACATCGTAGGGTGAAATGGTAAAATGATTGGAACCGATTGATCCGATGGAGGTAGACCAGTTTACGATTGAAAATCTAATCTAGTATATTTACAGGTCTTGCAAGATTCCAATTAAATAATTTTTATTTAATACATCTTACCTCAATAAATTTATACGGTTGAACTAATTAATTTTACATGTAACTTAAGTTATTGAAAAATATAGACAATAGAGTTATTCCATCTGATTGTTCGGGGAGGTATATTTAAGACAATTTTAAGTTATTTATTGAATTTATACTTCTATTACAACACCCTCTTTAGGCCAATATTGAATATTTAATACGATTCTAGGCCTATGTGCTTTTATAACAGACCTAATTTATTGCCTCATTCATTGAGCTACTAATGACCCTAATTAATTAATAAGCTAGTATTTGTTAGAAACAATAGATCTACGATTATTATCTTATTAATGTCACACTCTTCTAAACAATTAGTTAGTTTTAGACGGTCGGCCAAGGATGTGGAATCAGACATACACGTGAGTCTATCATATGATGCGGTTCTGGATTGTTTTGTAGCCGATTGTAACAGATGATATATGTTCTCAGCCCCTACCACGACTTGTTGGCTGGATGTCTCAAGCCACCCCAAGACTCCTAACGCCCTCTTTTCCATTTATTCTCTCATCATTCCCATATTTTCTATTTCCCCGTTACGTCGTCCCTAGTTCTTAAGTTTCTATTACACTCCAGAACGAATTTAATAAAATAGCATAGGTTTTTGTGCAACTTTTTTGTAAAATTATGTTATCTGGACTGGATAATACATATATCAAGTCCCCAGATAACATAATAAAAAGAAATTGCACAAAAACCTATACTATTTTATTAAATTGGTTCTGGAGTGTAATAGAAACTTAGGAAATATATTTAAAAAACAGTAACGACAAGTCCATGTCATCTGTCAAAAACCTTGGCACTGTTTAGACCAGTTACACTGTATCGTGTTATAATCTTACAAATATATACAAATAAAAAAATCGAAGAAGGCAAAACTATTTGAACGCCCCCAGTAAACACATTAAACACTTTAAATCTCATCATGAGTAGCTTTTTAGTCGTTAGATGTAGGATTATTTTTGTGTCGCTTAAAATCACCATAAAAATGGCTATAAAAATAAGTATGCCATAAGCAATTTATAATTAGATATAAACAATTTGCCTAAACAAATCAGAAAGTAGTTAGTCATGACATTTAAAATTTAAGAAATATTTAAAGGAGGAGACATGTTCAATGTCAATGTCATGTACATACATCTAAAATTACAAAAAAAAAATCTCACCACATATGAAACTCACATGCAAAAATGTTCTTTCGAAAAGCTCAAAAGTAGTTTGATTGTGATATTCAAGTGTTCGTATCAATTCAAAGTAGACTTTTATACAAGTGTTTTTAGTGTTATCGAGTGTAAAAACACAAGAGAAGAAGAAGGGAAGAGAGGATGAAAGGAACAAGTGAGTCAGTGATCTGATAAATCAGAGGGGACCGCGCCCCCCTCCGCCCCCCTCACCATGGGGGAGATTTATGTCTTTAACTTTGCAACACAACAGTCCACCCACACGACGATATATAGTAGAAAATTATTATCTACATTTGGTGGGGAAAATGTTTTCAAATTGGAATTTTGAAATGACATTCATAACATTAAAGTAAATATTTCTTGAAATTATAAATATTTTAGTATTTTTTTTATTTTTTTTTATATTTTTTTAACATAGTTTTATTTAAAATCTGTTTTACATTACCGGTAAAAAGTAAGAAAATATGATGACATTTTTAAAAATAAAATAAAAATTGGAAAGCTTGACTTAGCAGCTAAACAGCTTTAGCACTAACAAAAAAAGCAAAGAAAATAAATTTCAGAGCTAATTTTTTAATATTATTTTACCGTAAGAAAATGAACGTACAGATAATAAAATAGGCCAACACAAATAATTACTGACCTTAATTATTAAAATATTTATTGGAAGAATGTGATTATCGTCGCCATCATGAGATCACCATGAGATATCTTCATATCTCTCTGTTCATTCTGGCATACCACAAGGATCAATTCTAGGACCTACTATGTTCATTGTTTATATAAATGATTTAACTTCTGCATTAAGTGATGATGATGTTAAATCTTATATGTATGCTGGTGATTTAGCTGTCCAGATAAATTGTAAATGTTCTTCCTTAATTAAAAATCTTCTACATACTACTAACTCTGTAATCGAGGACTGGACTGCTGCCAATTCATTGTGTATAAACAGTAGCAAAACACAGAATATTGAATTTAGTTTATCAAGTACCTGTTTATATAGTGTTAAGTATTTGGGAGTACAGCCTAACATTAAGTGGGATTCTTAGATTGATATGATTTGTAAAAAAGTTGCCAAGGGTACATAGAAAACTTAAACCTTCATAGTATAGATGTGTTAAAATCCATTTATTTTGCCCACATTCAAAGTAATATGTCTTATAGTGTTGTTGTGTGGGGGTCATTCTGGTAGTATTAAAACGCCGCAATTGTTGCAAAAGAAAGCTCTTAGAGCAATATTCGATGTTGACAATGAAACACATTGTAAGCCATTATTCAAGAAACTTGGAATTTTAACTGTCACTTCTCTGTACATTTTAGATTGTTTATTGTATAGTAAAAATAATATTAGAGAGTTCCCTACAAATGATTCGGTTCATAACCATTTTACCAGACAAAACTCTTTTCTCCGTCCAAACCAATGTAATTTTATGACCACAATCAATAACTTGAGTGAATTTGGCAAAAAATTGTATAATATTTTACCTGCTCACGTTAAATGTCTTGAAATAAAACAATTTAAATTTACTATTAGAAAGATTTTGTGTGATTTATGTGTGTATAAGGTCAAAGTATTTGTAGAACATATTAAGTAGGTTAATGGATATACTGTGATGACAACTGTATGACGTTGCTATACATGTATTTATAATATTGATGGCAATAAATGGATTTTATTTGATGAAGTTATGACTGAAGTTCCTGGTAATAGAATGGAAAATGTATTTGCACCATATTAGCAACCGCTTAATATAAGGTTTCGAACCTAAAGGGTAATTTTTAAGTTTTTAGCTTCATTTAACCTTTTTAACTTAAGTCCTTTTTAGGTCTAGGGTAAAAATATCAGCTTGAGTTTATGACATAAGGTGTTATTTTTAGATTTGTACACTGATTTAAATTCGCTAAAATAGTTATTTCGATTAGAAAATAATGTAATTATAAATTGTTCAAATTCATTTTTGTTTATTAACTTGTTACATTAAAAATTTAGTACAATAAATACAACCTTTTACTATCACTTATTAATGCTTGTATTTAGCCTAACTAAAACATAAAAAATATTTAAATAATTTGAGCCTGAAATCCTTATCGTGTTGAAGTGTAGTACCTATCCGATGCACTTTACTTTTTTCTAACAATCAATACAGGCCAAATAATCAAGTATATAGGCTAAGTAATAGTGAGTGTTCGTTAAATAGTTTAAGAAGGCCAACAAACTATTTTAGGACCTAATTCATAAAAAACACACTACTCGAAATTTTTCGTTAGCTTAAAAAATGAATGGAGGTTATTGCGAAAAAAATGTAGTTTCTTGTTTCAGAGCGCAAGCGTCTTTTTACAATTTCGCTATTTTCGAAAATATCACTTTCTGCCCATAATAAGATAAGTGATGAAATATAATATTATTGAGAAGTTACTTTTGGCAAGCCATTTAGTACTTTTTATGATAAAATACAAAAATTGAAACTAATTTATTTACTAGTGTTATGAATAATCTGCTCATTTACTATCCTAATGTTCACCAATGTTTTAATTTAAAACCGTTTGCAATGTAATTAATAGTAGTGCTCGTATATAAAACAATTTGAATCCTAAACAGTAGTATACTAAATAACAATTTTGTAACGATTGATTATACAATTGAATAGAATTTACTTTACCATTGGTGTAAGCAAATTCCATACATGTGTTGTCCACAATTATCAAACCTAATATACGTTAACTTCAAATTTACCCTCAAAAACAATTCTCTCTTTCTTAAAAATTTTAGAATATTTAATTAAAACCCGATAATGTACAATGTTGTTCTAGCTATGAAGAAAAAGTGAGTCAAAACGACTCGTCCTAAAGCAGTGGTTCAAATACCCGACACAAAGTTATACTAAAGTGTGTATTTCGAACAAATCTACCATCAAAGCCAGCAAGACGCCCGAAGTGTAAGCCAATATACATGAGGTGGTTGTGGGCAAAGGGTGGTGATGGGTGGGGGAGTTGAAGGTGTATTGGTTCAGCGTTTAACATCCAGGCGCAGGGGCGCAATATACAGACGCCCAGGGCGCATCCCCGTCATATCCGCGCCTTGGGCGTTAAAAGCTCGTTATGCCTTTATCGATACAAGCGCCTCAAGTGGTGCAATATCTAACCACTATCTCTCTCACATCCCAACCCATACTCGCTCCCTCGCATACACACCCTGGGTAAATAATCACTAAAGGGTTAGTAAGGACAAGTGGTGTTTTTGGCATAACATTAAAAAAGGATTAAATACATAATACAAGGTCATTAAATACATATTGGTGATTTTTGTTTGTTTTAAATTTTATTCAAAAGGGAGTTTGTGCACTTAATTCTCTCGATTTTCTATAGTTGGTGATTTCCAAACAAAACACTTATAAAGGATACATTTTATTTGTAAAAAAAAGTATAAGAATTGGATGGATCACATAAAAAATCGCCAAATCAATATTTAAATATAAATATTTTCTCACCAAGTTGACTAAAATTGCTAGGTGATTCTTTTTACAATTTATAGGTCCTTAATAGCTAATGGTAAATAATTTTAGCTTCAGATTATATTGAGCTATTTTTATTTTATTTTATTTATTTTCTTGACGGTAACAACCATTTACAGTAATAATAATATCTAATATGCTATAAAATTCTAAAAAAAAAAAAAAAAAAAACAATACGTATGAAAAATTTGATGGCAAACATTGGTGTGATGGTGTGTGATTGGTGTGTGCTATGCCAGGCACAAGAGATGACTTTGTAGGGTCCAAGACGTAGCGTCCCTTGAAGGGTGGAATGATGAGGGACCTAGTTCCCGTAAAACGAGGTGAGAATATTCATATTCATTTACGAGTAGTGGCTGTATCAGTGTTCTCAAGACTTAGAATGACAGAAAAACACCAATATTTTACAAGCTATGGCTACAAGTATGTAGACTGTAGGGTCTTCTGTTTAGTTGCTGCTAGACAACATACAAGTAGCTACATACAAGATACTACCATACCTGAGGAGGAGGGAATGCCAGCTTGAGGACTCATGAAGTTGAGCTTGGTAGAATGGTGGTAGCCTGACCTGCTAGACCTTGGTAGTGCTACATACAAGATACTACTATACCTGAGGAGGAGGGAATGCCAGCGTGAGGACGCATGAAGCTGAGCTTGGTAGAGTGGTGGTATCCTGACCTGCTAGACCTTGGTAGTGCTACATACAAGATACTACTATACCTGAGGAGGAGGGAATGCCAGCGTGAGGACTCATGAAGCTGAGTTTGGTAGAGTGGTGGTAGCCTGACCTGCTAGACCTTGGTAGTGCTACATACAAGATACTACCATACCTGAGGAGGAGGGAATGCCAGCGTGAGGACGCATGAAGCTGAGCTTGGTAGAGTGGTGGTATCCTGACCTGCTAGACCTTGGTAGTGCTACATACAAGATACTACTATACCTGAGGAGGAGGGAATGCCAGCGTGAGGACTCATGAAGCTGAGTTTGGTAGAGTGGTGGTAGCCTGACCTGCTAGATCTTGGTAGTGCTACATACAAGATACTACTATACCTGAGGAGGAGGGAATGCCAGCGTGAGGACGCATGAAGCTGAGTTTGGTAGAGTGGTGGTAGCCTGACCTACTAGACCTTGGTAGTGCTACATACAAGATACTACTATACCTGAGGAGGAGGGAATGCCAGCGTGAGGACGCATGAAGCTGAGCTTGGTAGAGTGGTGGTAGCCTGACCTGCTAGACCTTGGTAGTGCTACATACAAGATACTACTATACCTGAGGAGGAGGGAATGCCAGCGTGAGGACGCATGAAGCTGAGCTTGGTAGAGTGGTGGTAGCCTGACCTGCTAGACCTTGGTAGTGCTACATACAAGATACTACTATACCTGAGGAGGAGGGAATGCCAGCGTGAGGACGCATGAAGCTGAGCTTGGTAGAGTGGTGGTAGCCTGACCTGCTAGACCTTGGTAGTGCTACATACAAGATACTACTATACCTGAGGAGGAGGGAATGCCAGCGTGAGGACGCATGAAGCTGAGCTTGGTAGAGTGGTGGTATCCTGACCTGCTAGACCTTGGTAGTGCTACATACAAGATACTACTATACCTGAGGAGGAGGGAATGCCAGCGTGAGGACGCATGAAGCTGAGCTTGGTAGAGTGGTGGTAGCCTGACCTGCTAGACCTTGGTAGTGCTACATACAAGATACTACTATACCTGAGGAGGAGGGAATGCCAGCGTGAGGACGCATGAAGCTGAGCTTGGTAGAGTGGTGGTAGCCTGACCTGCTAGACCTTGGTAGTGCTACATACAAGATACTACTATACCTGAGGAGGAGGGAATGCCGGTGTGAGGACTCATGAAGTTGAGCTTGGTAGAGTGGTGGTAGCCTAACCTGCTAGACCTTGGTAGTGCTACATACAACATACTACTATACCTGAGGAGGAGGGAATGCCGGCGTGAGGACTCATGAAGTTGAGCTTGGTAGAGTAGTGGTAGCCTAACCTGCTAGACCTTGGTAGTGCTACATACAAGATACTACTATACCTGAGGAGGAGGGAATGCCAGCGTGAGGACTCATGAAGTTGAGCTTGGTAGAATGGTGGTATCCTGACATGAACAGGTCGCTCTGGTACTTGTAGGCCGCTGGGTCTGCTGTGGCGGGTTGCGTAGCTGCTGCTAGACCCTGGAAGTCGAACTTGTACGCGTACCTCTTGCCGTGCACCTTCGTCATTATGTTTTTGTCGTAGTAATACCTGCGGCACAGGAAATACACCATTAAAGTATACACCAATACACTCATATAACTATAATATCTGTTTGTCCTCTACTAGCGTCACATTCTTTACAGTTCCTCAGTTGAAATACACAGTTTAAATTACAGTTGAAATGCTCGTTTCTATTTGACACTTGAAATACATTCAACATGATTACGTAGAAGTTATCCCATGGGAGCTAGAAAGTAAAATAACTATGTGAATTTCTATCTGAATTTACTATGTAATTAACTATGTACATTCAACATATTCACACCAATCCAGTGTGTATTTATCCATAGACAAAATACGCATACTAATACGAGCTATATTAATCATATAGCTCCTACATCAAAATCTCAGTGTTACAAGCCTCAGGCACAATATTTACTGAAATGGAATAGTTTGATTGATGTTATTAGCACAGCTGTTCATTCATTGTTGCTTTACTTATAATGTGACAGCGAAAGAAAATCGGGGTGCTCTCACTGCCTCACCCTTCACTTAAACTTAAAGCATCAACATTTTCCAAGAAAGCCTCAAAATTACTAACTACAGAAAAAAGAAACCCATCACAAATCTAGAGTCAATTTATTGGCCCAATCGGCCAATTCTTTAAACAGTGGGTGTATTGTTTTGACATATTGACAATACGACACCTGTGGAGGGGTGAGGGGTGGCTCTGGCTGCCGTGTTAATTAAGAGAGATGATCACCAGAGGGGAGGGTTCTCCTTCATTTAGGGGCAATTACTTGACAATCAGGCCTTACGGGGCGACCTGCAGTTAATACAGACGCTGATCTCTAGTGTAAACAACCGTGGGTTCCCCTGGGGCGTGCGTGGATATAGACTTGTGTTATTGGGGCGCGGCCCTGTAGAACCTCTAAAAGCTGTACATTGACTGCTCGGATAAAACGGTGTTCTGAAAAGGTGTTGTTCTGAAAATTTTCTCTGAAAAATTGATCCTTCAATTTGGAAGGTTCTAGCTTAATTCCTATCGGGAATAATATTATAGATCCTGATGTCATTTTGTCACCCATGAGACGTTTCTGGATACAGATAAAAATTATGTTGGGTATCAATTGATGATTAAATCTATACTAACAAAATGTCGACGATAATACTTTTTTTGTCCAACATTAAAGCGTTTTTACATTACTTCAGGCTAGTACTAGAATATTGTGGCGTTATCACATGGGTAATATACATTGTTGATTGGAGGGGTTTGAACCCGGGACCTCGGGCACCGATGCCCCGCGTTCTCCAACTAGACTAGCTCGCTCTGACGATAATGGTAGGATACTAGTAACAAAACCGGGGCTAGGACATTTTCCAAACAAATGACACTGACTTTTAAACACATGAATGAAAAAAGGTTGGTTAGGTGCATTTTACACCAAAGTACATATTCTTGAGAGTGTAAAATAAAAAAATATGTTTTTATGTTAAAACGTGACTTAATTACAGTTCAGATATCGTTGCGCCTGGATCTTTCCGGATGCAATATGGCTACAGGGCTTAGGTTGCATCCCACGGCGCGGCGCTGAGATACATTGGACCTCTCCACTCTCCAGGAGACGACAAAATATAAGAGCCGTTACAGTAATAAACACAAAAGTGTGACCCAATCGGATAAAACATTGTTTTATTTTATTAGTCTTTAGTCGAAGTATTTTTTACATACTTAAAATGTAGTTTCATTGCGTTCCGTCCGGGGTGGAATGTTGAAAATTAGAGTGCCAATTTAAAGTGCTAATGAGAGACAATGTTGAGTGGTACAACAATTTTTCTTAAGAAGTCTCTACTCTAACCACTAGTACTTAAAGACAATTCCAAGTGAGTTGTACAGTCTAAATTATTTTGAAAGTGTATTCCTATTTAAAGCCAAAATCAATAGCTTATGCGTTGCATGGTTGAATTACAACCTTCGTAGTAAACATTAACATTGTGATCTAAAAGAAGAAATTTACCACCTTAATCTATGATCCCTTTCTATGATTCCGATTAGACATACTCCATTATGTATTTATCATTCTAATGAATCAGCTAAATACATTATTAAGGTTAGTTATGTCTGATTTATGTACAGTGTTTTGTCTTGTTATTTAACGAACTAAAAAACAATTCCAATGAATTTTACATTCGATTCGTATTTTATTGCTTCTCATCTGGTATTTCATCGTCCTGTCCAAAAGAAAGACACTTCTAGCACACATTTATGGATCAAAACGACATCAACAATAATCACACTATGCTAAGATTAAATCAAACATGCTTAAGATTTTACAACAGGATGAGAGGCCTACTTGCACGGTTCAAACACTTACAACAGAAAATATTCTATGCTAGTTTGTTTCCCTTGTTAGGATTTTTTTAACCGAGAAGAATAAGTAAACTCCGTGGAGAATTTAAAGGCAGTGGCAAGCACTTGTGAGGGATTTTTAAATCCATACTGAAAAGCTAGTTGGCGTAATAATTTAGAAAATATAAAATACAGAAAATGTTTACTATCTATAAATATAACAAGTGTCAAGTAAGACAGAGATGAGAATGGAGCATTTACTTCATTAGTTAAAAAAAAAAAACAACTTAATCGCGTTCAACGCCTGTTACGGATCGAACGGAGCCATCACGCTACAGCAATCACAGCAAACTAATTTAATCCTGCATTGCGGAATTGTATTAGAATGATGAAAAGTGAATTGGGACAATTCTTGGGGGAGGGGAATGGGGAGGGTGTTACACTGATCGAACAGCAATCACCGCCGCCATTACCATCACGAGCAATGAGCAGGTAGTGAGCAACGTTCGTGCTCACAGACACTCCTCGCGGCCCAGACATCAAGGAAGTAAACAACACTTGGGCGTCGGCGAGTTGAGAAATTAGACTTTGATGTGAGGTATTGCTTGAAATATTTCCTAAGCCAATGCAGAAGGTAGTAACTAAATTACACGGCTTAAACGCATTCCCATGTAGATTTATCATATTTATGGATTAGCTGAAAACAATATGTAGGTTCTAGTTTAAGGATAAAGAAAATTTAATTTAACTATTTTTTAGTCTATCACGTTGTCAGAACGCTTCAAAAGCGTCGGATCTTTGCAATCAAAATTACATAAGGTTTTGATTTTTCCGTAGGAAACCAGAGCTTAAAATTACTTGGTTTGCTTTCCTTGTTAGTCCACTCCATGAGTTTTGAAAAGACGACGATTAACTTGGTTGGTCAATGGCTTATGGACGACAAACAATACCAAAACAGCCATGTGTTGGGTTCTTGCCTCGGTATATCAGATAAATCAGAACCGTCCTTTATTGTACCTGCTCACTACTTGCGTTGGAATCAATAATAAGTTCCATGAGGCCATGAGGATTTAAGGTAAAACAGGGCAGTAATTCGTAGACACATTTTTGAAGTATGTACGAGAAACAAGACATTTTTACAAACTTTGATTTGTTTTAGAGCGACCCTTCAAACTGTATCCACCAAATCATCGTACATACTCCAAATCAAACTCTCATCGCACAAACTCGATACGACTTTTCCAACTTAAACTCCGTCAGGCGTAACATGCTAGCAGATCTGTAAAGTTAGTTTCTGCAGAATAAAAAGCCGAGTGTTGGCGGGAGAGCTGATAACATTGAGTGATAAGCACCGGGGACGACGACGGAAGCCCTTCCCCGGCCCCGGAGACGGAGGTTTCCGATCTGGCCTCACCTCCTCTCCACTCACTCCCCCACCCCCTCCGACACGATGTTTGGGTCTGGGTTTGGTTTGGTGGTTTGAAAAACTGCTCGTTTGTTTTCAATGTTAAGTTAACAATAATTGACTGTGAATAGCTTAGGTTGATTTCACACCCTATTGAAAGAATTGAGACCTATAAATGAGTGTATGTGGGTGACGTTTGACTCCACTGTTGATGAGCAATTTATTCCCTTTTATTGTACGGTATGTTTGACCGATAGAGAATCGTCCTTTGGCTAAGTATATGAATAATAGTGTAAATGTACATTTATGATCGATTTAAACAAGTTGAAAATGGTTAAAATGACAAGAAATAAAAGTAGACAAAAGCTCCCTCTTGGATTACATAAACCGGTAGGACTAACCTTAAATATTCTTAAGGATAAACAATTTACCAGTGAGTAATATGTATACGATGAACAACTTTTAAAAATTGATACAATTTATTATCTTATTTTTTTTAAATTTTAATGGAATTCTTTTGTTATAAAATTCGCATTGATTCATAGCCCATATAAAATATAAAATGCATAGTTCGTCACAGAAAGCAAAAAAATATAAAATTCAAAATAAAACCTCTAAACCATAGTAAAAGGAACCCCCAATAATACTACGAGCTGCAAACATTTGAAAACTATTTACCATGATTATGTTATAAGTCAGTAGCATAACTCTGAACAGCAAAAATATAAGATTTCCTAATTCGGTGGAGATGGTGAAAACAATACTACGTCAAGAAATAGGTGACAGCAAAGTTACCTAAGTGCCCTACTGAGCTTGTCGTAGTTCATGTTGGGTTTAGACTTCCTCTCACCCCACCGCCTCGCCACCTCGTCCGGGTCCGTGAGCTTGAACTCGCCGTTGGTGCCTTCCCAGGTGATACAGTTGGCGTTGGTGGAGTCTGAGAGGAGCTCCAGGAGGAACTGCCACAGCTGTATCTGTCCGGAGCCTATGACAGGAAGACAGGAAAATGTAGCAGAGTGTTGAAAACAATGCATCCTTAAAAATAATGAGGATAGAATCTTAAAATACAATGATTTTGCTCATAGTAGGTAATATTTTTTATTTGTTGGTGACTAACAAATATTAATATTAGTAAATGGCATTTAATATAGCTGGTTGCTTAGAGTGACAGCAGAAAAAGAAGGTAGTCGGTAAATCCTGAAAAAGTCAATAGCTTTTTGATGGTTCAACACTGTGTCCGCCTGTTATTGACGTTTGCTTAGTAATCTTACTGAAGATACTGGTGATATTAGTCAGTAACAAATTCAAACATATCTAACTCCATGCAGATTAAAAGTAATGAGGATTATCTATCTATCTATCTATCTATACTATTATAAAGAAGAGGTGGTGTCTGTGTGTGTGTTTGTATGAGCTAATCTCAAAAACTACTGAACCTATTGGGCTCAAATTGCACACAGATGAAGCTACAGTTCCGAGGATACATATAGAACTATTCCCGCTTCAATATTGTCCTAGGGCTCTGCCCCGTGGGCTTTCAAAAATCGGAGGTGAGAGATTTCAAAGTAAATTTTGATTGATGGTATCCATGACAACAAAGAACAAACCTACAAAGTTTAAAAATGTAAACAAGCAGTACTAACTGTCAAATTAATTTTGATTTCACAATTCCATACAGCTGGTTCAAACATTCATTTAAATACTGCATGAATATTAGAACAGAGAGGGTAAGGATCATATTTAAAATAATGATGTCACTATCCTGAATGTAAACATTATTTAACAATTGTCCTAGGGCTCTGCCCCGTGGGCTTTCAAAAATCGGAGGTGAGAGATTTCAAAGTAAATTTTGATTGATGGTATCCATGACAACAAAGAACAAACCTACAAAGTTTAAAAATGTAAACAAGCAGTACTAACTGTCAAATTAATTTTGATTTCACAATTCCATACAGCTGGTTCAAACATTCATTTAAATACTGCATGAATATTAGAACAGAGAGGGTAAGGATCATATTTAAAATAATGATGTCACTATCCTGAATGTAAACATTATTTAACATTACTTAAATTGAGCTGTCAAACCATACACTAATGTCATTTCATTATAATAGGATTCTTTCAGTTACATAATTTGTTTATTTTTAAACTGCAATAAGCATTTTATACTTATATGCCAACCCCGTACGAAGGACGGGTACTCTGCTAGTAACTCTATATGACCAGCTGTGTTCAGCATCGAACCATCAAAATCCCTTCTCACAATTGAACGAACCACTGTAAACGTTTTACTACCAAATATTCTGCTTGAATGTGCAGCATTTCTGCTAAGAATTATCATATACTTTCATACTAAAGGAGTTCTATCATCATGGACAATCTGTAGTAATTTTATTTCTAAGAGACCCCAGTAGGTGAATAAGCCCCACAAGGCTTCTATATTAGAATGAAATTGAAATAAAAATTATTTACAATTTGTTCTCCTTTTAGTTTGCTTTAGTTAAAAAGTTACTGTGTACGTCTAAATTCAGTTATCTACAGGAGTACACTATATTGTAGGCTCAATATTGCGAAAGGTTCATTAACTAGCTACAACCTTAATGGAAATGGGATGCATACTTCAATCCATGGTTAAATAAGTCTCGTATACCATAATCTAATTTAAACCGTTTCTGCAACAGCCGACATTTTGTAAGTTAAGTTTGTAAACTGCAGCCTACCCCGTGTGAAGGCATTACCTGTGAACTCACCTGAGCTGGCCAATCTGCTGCTTGTAGGCCCGAACATCTGGTAAGGGTCTGCAACACAGGCATAGTCTGGTATTAATTAAACCTGTCCAAATATCACTCGTAATCGATTGGAAAATCTTTTCGTAATCATGAATCATACACCATGTAATGCGCCTTCCAAACCCTGCTGCAATTTGAGCGCAGTTGTCATATTGCGTTCAGAAATTCGCGGTGGTTGCGTGTTTCCTCCATTCTTTAGGATAGTAACATCATTTATTATATGGTAACATAATTAAGACGTACAAGTACGTTAGCATAGTGGAGTCAGTCTTCCCTCCACTGTCTTGTAACTCTGATGCTAATAAGTATTCTTATGGTTTTTTAATGTTAAACGAAAATACTATAGAAAGCAACTACAACTCGCCAGCATGCAAGAGGTGGATCAAAAGTACATTCAAGAATCATTGTTTCGGAGTACAAAAAGGAATCTACAATATCTGGATGAAGGTTACAATATTTTTCGGCTTAAAGATTTCTCAGATAAATTTCAAGACAACTGGATGGATAAACCACGACTTTCACCTCCATATCCACCTCCATCTCCTAACAACTATACAACTCGAAACAATATGCTATATATATCCTATAGATATTTTGGTGTGTAAGAAACTGACAATTAAAACTAGTAATGATGAACGGTAATTGTTATAGCCTAAGAGACACTTTTTAAGTGTACACTATTGATTATTGGGAAATTTTAAGTACAAAGAAATAGTTTTATTTTCTGATCGATTGAGTTAGACAATTACTTTACTTTTTTCAAATTGACATTCTTCTCTAATACATCCTAGCACGTCTTGTGACAGGAGGCAATTTGATAAATAAACCTTAACATTACTAATAAAATAAATTACATAATTTTTATAAAGATTAGTTTAGATTTTCTAAATGAGATCAGATTAAGTTTATCTGACTTATCAGATAAAAACCCAAAACCTGAATGTGTTGTTATTTTGCTAGTTTTATTGGTTATTAGATTTGTATGCTCTTTTAATTTACTTCCTTCGTTTGTTTTATTCGTATTGTTTTTGTTCTGGTTGTATGTCCCTTATCATTTTGTTTAGTTTTTATCTATTTTTGTACGTTTCATAGGCGGTGTTGAGGTTGGATGTGTCTGGATGCGTTTCTTGAAGAAAGAGGGAAGGAGAAAGGGAGAGAGGGTCGAAGGGCGGCTAGATTACAACCATTAACTCATAATTCTCACGTTACGCCCCCTCCCCCATTCTCCGCCCTTTGTAATTAATAGAGCTTAGACGAGCGTAACTACAAATACACCGTCCCTAGGGCCAACTTGCACACCCCTCGCTTAATCATTTTATAAATGGTTTCTTAAACGTTCTATTAGTTTTCATTGTAGGTTGTTTCATTATTTCGTTTGTTATCTGGTTGATTGTAGTTTCATTCATGACATGATGTTGACAAGCTATATGGTCAATACGCTGGAGCAGAATGTATTGTAGTGTGTTTTTACCGTGTTTTAGTATTACAGTACAATATAATGTAAACTACATAGTTTAGAAATGGAATCGTTTTAAATTTTGGCTGTACATAATTTTAGAAATTCCATTGCTGTGTTAAAGTTGTCATAAAAAATCGTAGTTTAATTGAGCATTCAACAGAGTTAGCTGATGTTATGATAACTGATTTTTATTGTATACACCAACACTTTGACCAAGCCAGACTGAAAGGTCAACTTATATTAAACCATTGCACCTTTTATATAGTATGTAATATCATAGTATACAAAAAAAAAAAAAAAAAAAAAAAAAAACTGAGAGAGAAAATAATTATTTTGACCATAGCATACTCTGTAAGGAGCTGGTGTACTACATCTGGCTATTGCTGGCTACAGCTGGTAAATTATCCCTCAAAGTCAATATTTAAAAATAAAAATAAAACAGAATACAAAATAACTTGTAGTTGTATCTTGTGTCATCGCAAAGGTTAGCTTGTCACTTTGACATGACTGTATTAAGATTATTATTTTTAAACAAAAGAGGTACATACTAATAATAACTTTTTTCGTCACCCTCTTCATAAACTAGACAAAATCGTCATCAGCTGATCAATAATAATATAATATGTGATATAGAAACATTTGATCTAAGGTATAGTTTGCGATACATTGTGGGGAAAATGAAAATCTACCTAGTTATCAAAGTAAAATTAGCAACATCTATAGAGAGTGCTTTATAATATGAAACGACAATTGTGAGAGAGCAGCGAGGCTTTAAACATCATTGTAACTAGGGGATATGTGACAAACTGCGTCCCTACACGCACACGTACCTCCACACATACATACATACACACGCACACACACGGCGGTGCGCGCACGCGGGGTTAAATCAGTTGACCGCATCGGTGAGGGTGCATAAATTACAGGGTGGCAGACAGGTAGTGACCACAGTAATGCCAACGTTTACACAGCAAACGCCACCCTCCAGTAGTACCAACATAGCGAGCATAAACTGCAACAATCACAGGTCAGCTGATTGCTGTTGTGACTATGATGGAGAAACATTACTCGTAACACTGCTTTTGGTTGGAGAAGAAAAAACAAGCCAATTATATAAGGACATTTTTAAGTTAAATATTTAGGTTCTTGTTTCTTGGATTGCTCTCCGTAAATGTAATTTGCCCCTGAACGCCAGGTAAAATACATATGTTCAGGGGCACTCATGTATAGAGTCGACATTGCATTCACATAAGACTAGAATTTATGCTTCCACGGTCAAAGCGGTCTGTTGTACTTCGTGGGCCGCGTCGTTCAACTCAAACATGGCTCGAGATGACCACGCTGGAGATGATTAATTAATTATGACATACAACAAATGATGTCGCTGGATAGTAACAAGACGGATGTTTAAACTATTCCCTTATCAACAAACTTAAGAAAAACCGTTGCGTTAAAACACACCCAAAAATGATGAATTTTCTGCATTGCATCCGAAACGTCTCGTATTTAAGCCACGAACGACGCGAACGTGGTCATCTCAAGAAGACCATCATTCTACATTCGTTTCCTTGGTAAACTTAGATCCAGTTTCAGAATACAAATGAAAGTAGTTAAATTGGTTGGGCCTCTGACAGAGTGCGCTGCTGCCAATAACAGCTTCTGTCTTTAAAAGCAAAGTTTTTAACCAATCCATAACTGAAAGGTCAACAACTTATTGTGAAAATAGCTTTTTCAAATAAACTATTATAGTCAAAATAAGGGAGTATATGTAGATTTGAGAGCAGCTTACTGTGCGAGAAGCTTATTCAACTATTTTGAACATGTATACAAAATGGATATTGTAGATGGGATTTCTACTCTGCTACCTAAAGATGAACTATTTCTTTAGGCATTTGAGAGATAATTTTGCTAACTCAAGATGGGGGCTTTGTGCTAACTATGCTAAGGTTTAATCCTGAGACAAAACAGGAGCTACAGGTCCGAAATAAAGCAGTCTTAGTAAAACAGAGAATAGTCCTACAAAATTGGTCTCAGATGACCATAAAATTACAATTTTAATCCAATTGGTTTTGGCTAAATAAACAGGTTATCTTCGTCAGTAACGTAGAAGCTCACGCAGCCTACGTTTTTTTTTTTTTTTTTTTTTTGTTAGAAAACTAAACATAGTTGCGCACTTATTTTTGCTATGTCGGAGTGATGTAAAAAAAAAATACTATCAATAAAATACACATGGTTATTATTACAAAACCTAAAACGGTCTGAATAATCCCGAAAATACAACAAAAAATGTCATATGGGCAAAATAACAAGTGGCAAATTCACGTGAATACTTTCAAAAACAACCCCACCACGATGAAAACGATCGTCCCAGTTGTTTCACGCGTGTAAAGTCCCGGATTGTTTGTGAGGGGGCGAGGGGGGGGGGCTGATCGCGGAGTGATTTTTATTTTTGAAACAAACGAACGTCCGTCGTTATGGGGACTGTTGACCTAAGGCGATCACAGTTATTATAGGCTTTGGTTTGATGAGTGGAACTCGCGCACCACCGAGTTACAATTGGATTCCGAACTCAAAGGCGCGCTCAAAGGCTGGGGAGCCAGTCTTGATTGTGCCCAAATTTCATTTGCTCCCCCCATCACCGGTGCGCTTGATTGGCAAAATTGTGGTGAAATGGCCAACTGAAAGTGGTCTATGGGTATGACCCAACTTTTATCCGTCGTCTGCTGATTTTTAAGATGAAAAAGTTTAAATGAAATTTAGTGGAAAGAGTTTTCAAAATATACAAAGTTTTAACCATCTAAAGGTAAGTTTGAAGTTCGTAGGGCTAATTATTTAAAACAGTAACACCTTTCACGTCCTTATCATAGTATCATCCATGATCATACATTTTCCCCTAAAAATAACTTCGCTATCGTTTTTCTATGATATACACATTGAACTAAAAGCGTTTTCGGGAGTTCTCTTTTAAGTTAAGTAAGTTCAGTTTACGATAATTAATTACAAACGAGGTAATATCACACACAATATTTTAATCATGTAGGTCGAGACTCAACCCTTTTCTTGAAAATACTCACAGATTCGATGTTTTTGAAAATTTAAATACTCTTAGAGTAAGCCAATTATATAGAAACGGAGTCCGCTAAACACCCAATTACCCAACAGCGTAACCATCTCTAATGACACTCTTAAAACATAGCTCTTTTTACAATTTCAAAATATTATTAGCCGTATAAAGTAATTTACTAGAGAACTACTAACTTATTATCATAATAATCCTTTCCCCACCCTTTCCTCCCCAACATTTTCCCAGATAGAATTTGACGAAAAAATATAGTTTTCTTTTATTATTTCCTTTATCCTAACATTGATTATACCCATATGCCCTATACCCTTTTACCGATAACCTATAACTTGATGTCCGGTTAGTAGATCATCAATATTTTATGACTACTGTAGTAAACTTGCAAACTCCCACCCCATTGTGTGGTAGGGGGGACCTCATAATATTCTACTTGTGATCTGGTTAATGGATGTGTATTTTAACGTGATGCGAAGTGATGACGAAGAACAGTATGTCTTTATAAAAAAAACCCAGATTAATATACGCTCACTGTTATATTTGTTCACTGTCAAAGCTGTAACATGAATTTGCAAGTTAATTAAAGTATCAATAATTTTTTTAATGTTGGTTGAGGCGATAAAAGTTTTTTTAGAATAAAAAAGATCACCATCAAAGTAGACATGCTATTTAGGAAATACCACAATGTCAATTGATTGGTTACTCAACTAAGGACAAAATGAAAATATAGACAAACTAAATATACATATCTGTTTATCTCAATAACATAATAATGTATATTTTCCCCATACAATGAAATAAAAGCTAGGTGTGAATTATATGGGTAAAAAATATTTAAAACTCTAAACGAAGCTTTGTCAGCAGTTAAACCTTATTCAATAGTTCAATAGTTTTTAATAGAGAAATAAAGCCTCATAATATGAAATAAACACGAATGTGTATAATTTAATCTAAAAGATTATCTAAGTGCATTACTTTATGGTTCCAGATTCTGGTTCGTGTCGCCCAGACTGCTATAAGGCGGCAACACCCTTCAGCCACTATCAAATCACGCTCCAAGTACTCATAAAGCACTTGAATCGTGTTGTGTGCGAGGTTGTAACTGTCCCGACCACACGCACACCGAGCATTGTGGGTCGTCATCACTATTGTGACTTGGGTCGTTATCACTACCTTTTTGGTCGTTGTCATTACATGCTTGGTTCTTGTCATTTTATGCTCAGTCGTTGGCATTAAATGCTCGGTCGTTGTCATTACATGCGCGGTTGTTGGCATTACATGATCAGTCGTTGTCATTACATGCTCGGTCGTTGTCATTCCATGCTCTGTCATTGTCATATTGTCTAAATTCATTGTCTAAAATCATTGTCTAAATGTTCAGTTGTTGTCATTACATGCTCGGTTCTCGTGATTACATGCTTGGTTGTTGTAATTTCATGTTCAGCCGTTGGCATTGAATGCTCGGTCAACCATTGCAAGTTGGTGGTTGTGGCTACCTTACGACTACGTGTGTGAAACAATCTCATTATTTCTTGGTCGTTGTTACGCTTTCAGCCATGCTTATTACGTTATTAACGTGATTCATTGAAACTACTGTATTTCTCGTTGCGGTACCACCATACCTATATACTAAATACCCCCGTCGCAGCAAACCTGCCGTCTAAGCGAATTTCCATTTGGCTGAATTGATTTTCAATTGATCTATTTAAATAACATTAGGTTTAACGAGTACCTAGGTTTGCTGCTACAAGGAAACTAATAAAGTGTGTGTTTTAAGTAAAATAATTATTGCTTAGTATAAAATGAATATATTTGCCAAGTTTGATCAAAAGATATCCATAAACAAGCAAACTACAACATTTTACAATATTCTCCATAAGAATAACATGGGAATTTTAAATTTAAATTTTTTTTAGTTTTCTCCGTAACCAATAACCGTACAAAAACACTTTGATATACTGAATTGTTTGTTTTTTTAAGCTCTTTAAGAAGGTTTAGAGAAAAATTGGAAAATTTTGTGTTTTGAGGGTCAAAAGTGAGAAAAACCAATTTTTACCCCATAAACCCCCCCATAAAATCCTGTTCCCATGGTCCGATCATGCTGGATCGCGAACTCATTCAAGTTTATCCCGCCTTACACCTTCAAACCAAATTTCATCAAAATCGGATAAAAATTACCCAAGTTATCGTGTTCACGGACACATATATATATAAATCTATATATATATATATATATATATATATATATATATACATATATAAAAATTTGAACGAATGGTGTTTTTGGCCTCTGGGGACATCAAAATGAAAAAGTAAATCGGTCCCGGGCCTAAGTCTTACCATGAGACCTACGGTAATAGCTACTTCCCTATAGGGAAATTCGCTAAAAATATTGCAAGTTCCGATTCAATAGTCCTACTGTGGTCAGCACTGTTTTAATAATTATTTCTAATCCAGTTAAGTACATCTAATCTGTGTCTTTGGGTCTATATTGTTCTATTACCCGTAGTTTGAAGTTTATAGTCTAAAAATAGCTATCAAAACTTATAAAATTAACATAAATCAAATCGAATAGATCAAACTTTAATTATATACATCAGTGAGTGTACATGTGCTATATGTGCAACTGATTGTTATGTAATGAACAGCGGACTAATGGTAACTAACGCGTGGCTCGGGGTGGTGTAATGCAATGTAGGGCGTATTAACTGTTGATTGTAGCAGCTAGCAGCCGAGATTGCTGCCCCCGGCGCCAATAGTGCTGATTAGCCGCTGTTTGTAGCTATTGTCCGCCTCCGCTAGGGGCGCCACCTGCTAGCTACAGTGTATGACTGGCAATTGGAACAAATTACAAGGGTGACGAGTGTTTAGGCTAAATTAAAAATGAAATACCGCTGATGCGTTAAGATGTTATTAGTTTAACTACAAATGATGAAAATAAAACTAATTTGGAGAAGATTTTCAAAATTGGTCACTGGAAGCCTAAGTATTTTCCTTGTCAGTAAAGTTATTCATCAAAATTGGTAGCCTGATTCATCATGCATTGTTTACTCTTTTTAAATGTCCCTTTATATAATTGTTTTCACCAATACCCTGTAGTGTTTCCAAACAAATACAACTCATAACACATCTGTTCAGTCTTGAATATTTAACGCGGAAGACATCTTGAAGCGTTGAATCGATTTAGAGTAAGAGGTGTCAAAGAAATCCGATAAACGATGAATATTGTTATAAAGTTATGAATATAATTGTCTGGATATAAAAGTACCCAGTGGTTATAGCAACGACCCCGTTGGGTTATAGTGACAGCCTTCAAAGATTCGACACTAAGTGGAATTGGTTCTGAGCCCAGATGCTATTTTGATTCGGGCAATCATTTAATGATGCTACATAACAAAAGGTCGATGCTAGGTAGTAACAAGAAGAGAGATTAAACTGTCGTCCCCTCATAAAAACCCTTTAAGTAGGCCAATTGTGTTGAAAACACTTACTAAAAATGAATATCACATTATTTGATTTACTTTAGTGATATTTATTTAAATAATTTATCAGTATATTTTCAAATCAAATTATTAGTACTAGAAACTGATAAAATTAAAGCTGTATGTACTGTAGGGGTTTCAAAATGTTTTGAAGTGTTAAAAGATTATAATTCTTCAATAACTTGTTGACTTGATATTTTAATTTATAACGTAGTTTCCCAAGTCTTGGCATTCTCAGCGCCGTGAAACGCAACCCGAACACTGTAGCCACATTGCGTTCGAGGATTTCCAGGCGTAGCACGTATCTCAGATGTCGATGGGTGACGTTTAACTATATATCCAAATTTTACACGATATTATTTGTCTAGGTGTTTTACCAGCCAATTGACTGTTATATCAAAGGAACGGTCCAACCCCCGGTCTGTCACATTATCATAAGTCGAACTGTGATTAGATAGTATCACTGATATATTTCCAAAGGGAATTGGTGTCTGGGTCCAAAATTTTAAATATGAGACCCAACCATCGGAACATATTTTAGCGGATTCATTAGCCAGGACTGTTCATTAAACCATTTCAAAGGCAGCTCGGCCCAGATTTAATCCATAAAAAGCTACTGAGAATTCCCCGGATCAAACCGATGATCCTTGGATTGCTCGGTTAATACTATAACACCCAACTATGAATAATACTCTCATACTGGTTGCAGCAGTAGCAGTTCTCGGTGTGGTTTTTATTTTGCAATCTTCCACTTCAGGTTTAGTTTAAATACCTAATAGCCCTATGAGATTTTAGATACTTTTTCACCTGAGGAGGAAGCAGAATATAGATCCTGAGGCGTTGCGAAAACTGTTCTTACTAAACGTAATGAATGTATGAAAAAAACATACATTATGTACATTATATGTATGTACAATATGTACATTATGTGTGTTCAAACATACTGTTATGTTTGAAAAAATCCTCAAAAAGTGTACTAGTTGAATTCGTCCACTCATTCAATCATAGAACCCACATACTTCTAACTCCTATTTCATTGCGGCTGCCAAAGGGGAAGCGTATACTTGCAGTGATTTGTGTTCCAGTCTACCCCATAACACAACACATCGGCCACAAACAATAGCACTAGGATCAGCGTTAGTTCCGCTAAATCAATTGATGACTTCCACGAAACCGTAAACAGCTAATGGAGTATCATGGGGGTGCGCGGCGAATCTGAGTGCATCGAGTGTCGAGTGCTGAGTGCGACAGAGACGGGTGGATAAACAGCTTCCTTCTCTGTCTAGTGGTCACGTGGCTACGTCACGAAGTCACGTGATCACGTCCGTCACGGTCACGCACCGGTTGACTTCCACCCTTGACTCGGAGTGTAGTGAACGAGTAACGAGGGTGGAAGTTACTGCTCAACGCAACTTTTGTAACGAATACCTAAATCAATATCGTTATCTGTTTCATATTAATGTTTTTAGTTTTCTTGTATTTCGTCTCATTGTTAAGTGTTATAAACTAAAAAGTGTTGCCATAATTTTTCCTGCATAAATAAAGGTGCTCTTGCTTGGTCATTAAATAGGACGAAGCGACAAAATGGTCCAATTTCATTAGTTGTTCTCTATTGTACTCTTACTTTTTATTTACTGTGTGTAAGTTTTATGCTATGACGTGTAAATTGATTAGTCTGAGTGTAAAGTGTGATGCATGTTCCTATATTTCTGTAAACAAATAAGGTATTGTTATTTAATTTAATTTAAATTGAGTTTACCAGTGATTAACATGGACAATTTCTGCTGCTACTTACCAACCTTCAACAGTGTTCATATGTATAACTCCATTAATACTACAAGTGTTATGCACTTTTAATGTGTATCTCAGTGAATGTCATGTCAAGTTACCTGGTTGTCTGAGATGACTGTGAGGGTCGAGTGAGGACTTCGCAACCGCCAGGGAATTGCCATATCCTGCAACAATAGTGACATTAAGTACACACCCTACAGTAAAACAACTCACGTTTAAAAATGTATACAAGTTAATGAAAATCTCGTGGGAATGAGTGAGAATTAATTGGTCGGGGTTTTGTAGCTCTATCATCGGTCTAGGCTGTAAAGCTACTTTAGTAAGCTATTCTGCAGCAAAACAGCCGTTAAAATACATTAATTGCTGGTATAAAGTAGTTATTTTACTCCATAGGGAGTAAACAGCCTTTATAGTCCTTAGGGGAAAAAATAAGCGATTGTAAACGGTTGAAAATGTTGACAGTAGCAATGGCATGGATCGTAATTATTTAATGATTGATTTATAAGGTAAGATTTTGTTGCATTCTTTTTAATAGTTCAGCATATCGATGGTCTATTGTACAGTAACACACCCGCAATAGACGAAATGATTGATTCACTTACTAAACAACTGCTTATTTACATGAGCAGAATTGAACACAAGCTGGAAGTCGTATTGAGAGGTTATCGTTACATGAAATGTATTTTCGTTTTCTAACTTATTTTGTTAATTGATGTTGCAATATATCGACAAATATAGTTCATCACACGGGCAAAAAGTGTCTATTCAAGCCTCGTTTATTTTCCCAAACAAGCTGTGAACGTTGAGCTCGGGTCGAAAAGAGTCACTTTAGTGATTAAATATACTATTCCATTACTATGAGAAGTTTTGGAACGCCATAGCGAATCCAAAACTTCTCATCCCTTTTCCTGTTTTGGTACATAAAATATTGTTTTGCAGTCTGATACCGAGAGTAAAATTGTTATTTTAAGGGAAAATAACACTACGTTAGTCCCTAATAGACCCTATTAGTCAGCCAACCGACATAAAAAACCGATTTTGTGTAACTTTGTGTTAATTTAGTTAGAAAACATGCATTCATTATTTGCAATGTTGATTCTGCTTAGCAACATAACCTTGTAACTCAAAACTTTGTATCGTTGTTCAATCAACTCGTTTATTATATTTGTCGGGTCAAAATGAATTGTTTTTGTAGGATTGCTTTCATAGGATTGCATTTCGTAGGTTATGTTTGGAGAGAAATAGCGTCCCTACCACGATTCTAAAACTTGCAGTGTTGTCGCGAAGTACTACTACTATTTCTTGGTGCATACACGACGAGCACAGAGTAATCAAAAGTAGCAAATCGTTTTACAATACCAGGGTATAATAGTGGTATAAGCGGTGAGTTTCTAACTTCAGTATTTCTCCACCAAACACAATATCCCTGGGATTGCTGCGGCGCAAGCGAGCGCTTGTTTGCGCGCTGGTCATGCGGAAAGGTACACGTTTTCGCTCTTCCTCGCGCAAACACAGCTCTTTATTTGCGAACACTTGAACACCCGACCGATCCTACCGCTACTTATTGTAGTATACCCGACCGAGCCGTCACTCTACTCAAACGCTTCACTCTTCTCACCCACTATCAATCTTATTGTCATCACTACCTTAATTTGGAATTACTATTTTCAATCGCTACCGCTCTTTTTATATTATCCACCAATCTTCTAAATCACCACCGCCCTTCTTATTCTCCGCCACCTTTTTCATTATTCGTCACTCTTACTCTCTCTTAGCATCACTCTTCTCAATAACCGTTGTTTGAATGGCTGTTTTTAAACAAAAACTCTCTTTAGATTAATGTTTGCAATAGTTTTGGTGTAATATTTTGTGGTATCCATCAAATCTAAACTATTATGTTTGGCTCTCTACTCCTCGTATTATGTGTAAGTACGAGTGCGACAAAATATATTATTTGAATTGGTAAAATAATGTCATTTTGTAAATCCTTACCTCTAACAAAACTTTGTCAAAGGGCTATTTAATGTTTTGTGAGGTGAAAGTTAAATGCAATTTACCCTAAATAGAAGAAGGACAACGTTAAGTTGACTCCAGCGGTTTAAAGCGGGACATGACATGAAATTCGTGTCAATTACTTCGCTAAATGATATAATTCTTTCACCTGTAATTTGAATCAGAAAGTCACAGTGGTAATTTTTTACTTGAGTCCAAAACAAAAACATTCTATCAACAACGAAAATAATGACTGAAACCCGTGTAAATGAGAGTAAACATAGTTCAGACTCTTATAATCAATTGTATATATTTCAACGATATTGTCTCTAAAATTGAAATGTATTTAAACACATAAATACAAATCGCACACACAGTGTCACCTTTCAAATAATCACCCCTCTTTACGTCATCTTACGACACCATCACTGACTGATACACATCTCGACGCTGCTGTCACTCACATACTCAATATCATTTTAAACTTTCCCGTCACGCAGTTAAAGTGTGTTGTTAAATACTTGAGGGGTGAACAGTGAAGGAGTTTAAATTGCCAACGAGGCCAGGGGAGGTTCACGCACGAGTGAGAGTCACCCCCCGGACAAAAGCCCCCCTTCACCTCCCCCCTCATATGGGAAAGGCTACTCTGCCCTCAGCAGCTCAAAAGAAACACGTCGACACAAAATGCCCATCTCACGGATCATGAGGTCCTTGTCGCTATGTACGGTCGATATGTGTTTTTACGGATGGATGTAGCCACATCAGTCACGGTGTGAATGTGTGTAAAAGATCAAACAAGTATTGATGTTGAGATACAAACTTTGAAATATATATTTCGCAAGCTGTTTGAAGCTTTGCGTTGAATGGTCACAAGCTATGGTTGCACTGTGCCATGCTATGTTAGATGTATTTAGCCGTTGATAGCTTGACATATATTTTGCATTGATATACTCATCATCATCGGGTACTTCTCTGTGGGGTAATACACTCATCTAAGATTAAACATCCTTGTAGATAAACTAGATACAATGTTTAGGTAGGTTCCATAATGTAGGTTAATGTAGATGACGTTTTTTTGTAATATAATAAATTACAAACCTTTAAGTTAAATAATTTATCTGTCCTGTCGTCCGGAATATTGGCTGTAGTTAGGTAGTCCGGTTTTATTGAGAGTTCACAGTGTGAACCTAGAACATTGCGAAACTAGAAGAGCTATTGAAAAAAGAGCTACGTAATTTATTACGTGACATTTTACCATGATACCAATATTTTGCAGAGAGACTGAAACATGTAATGGTGATATGGTAAAGTTTCAAAACTGCTAGTTTCCAGCTTTATAAACCGTATATAGTGATAAAAGACTAATACAAATGTAGTCTACATTTGAAAATAATGCAAAAATTTAATTACTGTAAGGTGAAAATACCAAAAAAACCCAGATAAAGTAAACAAAATATTTTTAATAACCATTTCCACGAAACTTCGCAGATGAACATCAGCTAAATTCCTGACAAGAGTTTCATCCGCACAATTCAAATCACACCGACTGCGAAGCGATAAAGCTTAAAGCCGAGAAGGAAGACAAACTTTATAATAATTGGCTTTTCGTCGTGTCCTGCGAGTCGTGAGAATCGGACAAAGAGGGTGGCGAAGCGGCAACCACAACACAACTGGGGACTTCAAACAGCAAATTGAGTTGGTATTCGTGTTCAAAGTAAAGAACAATCGCCGCCGGCTACAATATGTGCGACGCCGTCGAGGTGACAAGACAAGAGGGTGGGGGGGGGGGGGTGATAAGCCGGCGGCCATGTTGTGATAACGAGTCTGCGAGATTGTGCCCGCGTGGCTCTGACAGCGCTTCTCGCTCCAGTTCGCTCCAGCGCGTCTTCTTGCACGTTTATCTCTCGTTTAATTACATTCGCCACAAAGCTGTAGAAGCGCCGCAGGTCTGTCGCCACAGGCTGCGCTGCGATCGCTTTCACAGTCAGTAATTGGCTCTCTCTACTTTTCCTTTCAAAGGGTATATTCCGAGTTTTGCTTTGTCTCGCTTCCGTTTCCAACTTTTGTTTCCTTTTCGACTTTGAGAGAGATAAATTGAAATAGAATTTTTTAAGCGAATACTCGTGACGTTTCAGTGGGCGAGGACTTAGGCATTCTTGAGCCTCGGATAGGGTCAGAATTTTGACAGGTTCTACTCAAGTTACGAGTATATACAGTATATCTGTGAATTACGAATTAACAACCTGGCGTCCGGAATAGGGGGTGTAGGTAGGAGTCTGTTCAGTGAGAGTTCACACTGTGAACCTAGAACATTGTCAAACTAGAAGTGTTATTGAAAAAGGAGTTAAAAGAACTAGTGGATCCACTTCATACATTTAGGCATGGTCAAGAATTTCAGGTTGATGTGGTCGAGGAAGTCACGAAGTTGCTTCGAAATGGTATGAGTAGCGTAGACGTTCGTGTTCAAGCAATTATGTAATACAATTAGCAAAATATATCATTCTAATTTGGAACATGGTGTATGAAAACGGCACAGTGAGATTTGATGAATGGTGCCTAATTTATAAAGCGTAGGTGTTGTAAATAGCTGTATCAAGTCATGTCAGGCCATTTTTCTTTGCTTTACCTTATTATAATAAGTGAAATAGAGTATGAAGTCAATTTTACTTACCGTACGTGCTTACACTAAGCATCATATATCAACATACAAAAAATATCACCTACAGTGGGATAACTGACACAATGTTTAATTAAAAAACTATTTAAATAGCGGGGAAAACACAACGGCGTGCCAATAATCCCCGAGCAGCGGCGCCGCCAAAATAAACAAGTGGTGTTAATATAGCAACCCCTCCCCCTCCTTTACACCAGCGGGTTTAATTTGAATATCGGCGCAAATAGGTTCTGTAGTGTCTCGAGTGTATCTGGTTTGTTTGGTTTTGTCTTGCAAATTTGTTTTGAAAAACAATGAGCTTTACATTTTAAATCATATTATTAATTTCAAGAGCTTTTGTACAGGATTTTGTTTTCATTTTCCTGGATAAATGTTTAGATTATATTATTATTATGCTGTCGGTGAAGGATGCGAATTTCAAGGTACTCTTGTCTGGGTGTTGAAGGAGATCATAGCTTTGTTACTGATCAACATGAGCTAGTTCTATACAGCCAGAAACTATTTAATCAAAGTCTAATGAACGAAGACAGCTGCTTCAAGTTTTGAACCTTTAAAACGATATTGATTTTTTCGAGGACCAAATCGGCAACGTCATGCTTACCAGGTAACTATTTTTAGTGATAGTTTAAATCTGTATCGTAGTTTCCTTCATTTCCTGGAAACAACCAAAGTCTATTTTGTGCCCACTGAAAGTCCGTAAGCTTTTTAATCACCCGAAACTGATACCGTCTTCCTTGGAAAAATGGGGGGTTAACTCTAGGTCAATTAACTCTGCTTGTTTATAAGTATAAAATAGGATATTTGTTTTGTATTTGTTTGTAAATATGCCAGCAATACACTCAGACACCACTGGACCGATGACCACGAAACTTACATACATGTATAATTTCATTGAATAGGTTTATACACCACCAATTTCTCGAAAACGTTCAGAATTGCCCTGGGACCATTATAAAGGTACTCATGTCAGGTATTTTAAAAGAATATTTAAAAAGCACCAAAGAATATTATTGACATCTAGTTGTTTCAAATAAACCAACAAGTTGCGTTCTATGATGTTCAATAGCATTAAATAGTTACAAGGTTTACCAACAGATTGCAGCACTATCTTTTTGTTTCCACTGTTGCAAAGCACGGGTACAACAGCTATAGTTCGGCCGCTTAGAAAACGACCTGCGCGCTAATTGTAAACCAATGCTGGAGGAGGTCGCTTTCTAAGCGGCCGACCTATAATAATTAACTAAATAAAATCGTCTTTCAATTTTTTACAGAAAATTTTTATATACAAAAGGGTTGCAAAGCCTTAAACAAAAAATGGTCTACGCCTCCAAATGTTTGGAGTGTGCAGGAGATCGAACTCGTCTTTCCTGCTCCAAAGTTCGATAAGCTAACCACTGCGGCAACACACTTCAAATCTTTGACATCCACTTTAAAATACACATCCACGTTGTGTATAGATGTGTCGAGTCGATAACACCTTTTAATGAATTATCCTCAAGATTTACGTTTTTGACGAAAAAAACTTCAAATCAGACTAAAAAAAACTTCGGAATCCAACATGCTGGTCAAATGCAATCTTAGATTGGGAGTAAAACAAGAGCTAACTCTACACTGACATGTATATTTACTCGCCCGATATAGTTCATCGATTGGAAATTAAAGCAAAACATGTTGAAACCTTCATAAAATCCTAGTACAAATTTAGAAAAGAGATATTATTTTAAGCTACTTTGATATTTTCTGCTACATTAGTGATAACTTATCACGTGTTTTTGAAATTGAGTATTTGAAATTCAATACATTATATGATAAATCCCACTATAATACATACATAAATATATTTAACTAAACGCAATTCATACCCTGAACAACTTTATCAGGTCTCTTTAGAACAACTTTGTCAATTTATATCAGTTTAAAAGCAATTTTGATTACTTATTCAAAAGTAACGTCTTGATCAGCATTGTACGTGTTATTAAATTTACGGAAAGTAAGTAAAAGAAACGTCCATATATTTACGCTTATATGGTTTATACAACTTATCACGTTTTTTGGATATTTACCGTCTTATAAGAGTAAATATATGTTGAGGTGTTATAAGAAGTTTCTTTCATTTACTTTCCATTATTTAAAAGTAAAACATTTATCTTTGAGAAATCGGGCCTTTATTGTACAGTACTGTACAGCTGAACTAGCTGTGGGGTCGGGAGATACAGCCGACATTACAGTCTAGGAAGAGAGGGGAAAGGGGCAAAAGGAAGGGGGGATACATGTAACGGTGGTTGTGTAGGGGTAAAGGGAGGCTTGCGTGAGATAAGACGAAAAACGCGTGTCTCTACCGTGCTAAGGGACAATTCAATAAGAGACTTGTCGTAACAGCCCTTAGAAACCGTGCGAACATAATGGCTATATGCACCGAGTTACTACCTGCCAAATGTGTTCACTGGACAATTAGTACTTGAAAATAATTGTAAAAGCCATCGAGGGTTTTTAGCGAATTTCCCTATAGGGAAGTAGCTATTACCGTAGGTGGCACGGTAAGACCTAGACCCGGGACCGATTTACTTTTTCATTTTGATGTCCCCAGAGGCCAAAAACACCATTCGTTCAAATTTTTAGATATATATATATATATATGTATATGTATAAATATATATATATATATAGACTTGTATATATATACCTCCGTAAACGCGATAACTTGAGTAATTTTTGTCCGATTTTGATGAAATTTGGTTTAAAGGTGTAAAGCGGGATAAACTAGAATGAGTTCGCGAACCAGCACGATCGGACCATGAGAACGGGGCTTTACGGGGGGTTTTATGGGGTAAAAATTGGTTTTTCTCACTTTTGACCCTCAAAACACAAAATTTCCCGATTTCTCTTTAGACCTTTTTAAAGAGCTTAAAAAAAAACAAATAATTTAGTATATAAAAGTATTTTTGTTCGATTATTAGTAACGGAGAAAATTAAAAAATTGTAAATTTAAAATTCACATGTTATTCTTATGGAGAATATTGTCAAATGTTGTAGTTTGCTTGTTTATGGATATATTTTGATCAAACTTGGCAAATTTATTTATTTTGTACTAAGCTATCAATATTTTACTCAAAAACACACTTTATTAGTTTCCTTGTAGCAGCAAACCTAGGTACTCGTTAAACCTAATGTTATTAAAATATATTTAACTGAAAATCAGTTCACACAAATGGAAATTCGCTTAGTCGGCAGGTTTGCTGCGGCGGGGGTATTTTAAAATAAAGGAAAACAGCTTGTTTCGAAAATGCATTGTCTAAGCTTCAGTAATTTACTTTCACAATATATATCTATCTTCTTTGTAACATTTCTTTCTCAGCTGACCTACTTAACAGATTTTCACGATTGAGGTGTCATTTGAAAGCCTATGATCCCGTGCAAATGTAAATGGTAACGAAAAGGCAATTTTCTTAAGGGCTTCGCCTCCTTGGGCTTAAATTGTTTCTAGAGTTCACTTTCAAAGATCGTGGTTTTCGGCCCTAGGTACGAAATATACCATTAACTCAGAAATAAATTTTGAACATTATTACAATGTGCAGCTTGTGCTTGGGTTCCCTCGTCAAACAAGATTTGCATTATTAGCATTTATTTAATTATTATATATATATAAAATAAATAATAGATGTTCACCCACACATCTGATTAAGTTAACAAGAATGAAATTATAATAAAATTAAGTGTTTCGATTAGGTATAGTTAATTGTATAATAATTGTAAATGTGTTGTCTACAGAAGATTTAAAGAAGCATATTCTTTTCTGCGTCTTTACTCCATTGTAAAACGAGGGTTCATTATATATGGTCCGTTCACAAAATGTTTGCGGTTCAAGAAGAAGGGTTCTCCAACAGCTTTATTTTAGCTTATAAGCTGATCAGGTGTAGGCTGTTGTTTCTAAGTTTGGGTGAGGTGGAGGATGGAACCCCTTCCCCTCAAACCACCAACATTTCGTGAACGGAGTATAGTATAGATACATGCTATGAATATCTCATGTTTACAGATTAACAATACAAGGGGAGCGGGATTTAAAAGATATCAAATGTTCAAAATCGGTTATCAAATATCAACGGCTAGTCTATTTAAGCTTACCGACAATTCAAAAAGTGATCGACAAAAAGACCGGAGGAGCTCTAGTGATATCGGTGAGCTGATTGTCGGGGGTGGGGTGGGGGAGGGTGGGGCAATTAGTATCACAGGGGGCGGGGGGCGGAAACCAGCAGAACTCCGCTCCCCGGCAAATTTCCTGCAAGAAAACCCATCACTCGAGGAAATGTGGTCCGAATCAGTCAATTTGTTAGACGGAAAATTCAGTTTCCTCGTAGCTCAGATGAGATTTCTTGTATTGATCTGACGGGCTTAGAGATTGTTGGCGTATATACCAAAGTCTGCCGAGTTTGATGTACGAGAACTAACACAGTGTTATTTTTGTAGACGGGACACATCCTGTCAGTACTTTACAATATATTGGATATAATACTTTAGAGATAGATGAATATCCAACTGTGGTATTCAGTAATATGGTTAATTTTATATTTTACCTATAATTGTGGTTTGATTGATATGTCATTCAAAATATAAGTGTCATCCAAAGCGCAGACAAGCATCAATTGACCAGACCAACATTTTCCTCACACTACTGTAAAAGTTTCTGTAGACCAATATGATAAAATTCCCGGCTGTATTGCAGGACTTAATCAGTCCGTCTTTAGTTTTCTTAACTCATTTTAACAAAGAAAACAGTCACAGTTACAAAATTTAATCGCATAATTATGGGGAACCTGATTGTTTTTTTGAACTTTTATCCAGCTCTCCCATTAATATTACTGTAATAATTGCCCCCGTACAATTTTTTAGACTAAAGTAACTTTAATGTGATAATAATATATAATAATTATTCGAATCAAATTTCTTGTTACGTTGTCAAAATCTATTGGTGCTGTATTCTGCTTACGCTGTCAACCGAGCAAAACAGGTAAAATACATGCAGCGGATACAACGGCGCTGCCTAGCAATACAGAGCCACGCGTGTATTGCGGGTATTGCGTCGGAAGAATACCACGGCGCGGGCCGCTGATGCAGTCACTATACCTACCATTGACTGTATGATTACCTATCAATGATCAATCACCTATCAATGATTACCTATCATTGACTATACACCTCTAGAGGTGTATAGTCAATGCTACTACATTGGAATGGCAAGATTCTCTTGAGTTGTTCAATTATACTTCTCATCTTATGTTTTTTATCTGGAGCCCATTGTTACGTGTGATTTATACTAGAGTCGATCAAGTGTGCCGATTAAAAAATATGTCTATTTCGTTTCAGAATAAACATTTCGATTTCTCATTTTTTACTCGTTGTTACTAATACAGTAGCACGAGGAATATGTAGCTATTATTGTTACTTTTAGTATGAATTTTTTAATGTTTTTCCTTAATTTTTTTACTCGCATTAACAGGTAAAATCAAAATTTCCTTAGATAAACGTACATTATGAATCATAAAATACACAATTTTGCCATTATCGAAACATAAAATTATTTTTTCAAATAACCAATAGATTATGTTACGCTTTTATTTGTCTCATAATGCGTTATTCGTAACTACTTCAGATATTTTGCAGCTACAGGCTCAATTAAAATAGTTAGTTTTGTTGTAATTAGCTGGTACCTTACACCCTTAGAAAATTTATAAAATTCTACACATTCAACCAACTAACTACGATTCCAAACAAAACGAAACAATTTTAAATCAACTCCGAAGGGTTCCACTTCACTGACTCCAAGGGAAATCATTCCAGTGTCACATGGCTCTTTAAAAACGTCGCTTTATTAAAGTGAGGAGATAATATCCGAAAAATAATTGAGTGCAGAACGCGAGAGGGTTGTGTAGATTAGCTGGAGAGGCGTAAGATACGACAGCGGCATATTGTACGATATCATCGTGGGGAGGGGGGAGTAATCTGTAAAAAGACACGGGGGGGGGGGAGTTGTCGCGATATAAGCTTATGTGAAAATAGGGTGAACGTGTGAATGCATTACAAATAAGTACCTACACGTACGATAGGAGAAAAACTTTAGCAAATATATAGGGGTTTAATATACTTCATTATAGATGAATTGCCCTTATTTTTTACTAAATGACTATGGATAGAGGAAGACATTCCGTTCTCATTCCAAGGTCGTACTGCTTTAGCACACTATTTGAGACCCTTTAGACGAGGGTCACTGTTCTTATCCCCTTCTCTTAGAGTTACCCTTTCTGTTTTGAGCTTTCTTCAGTCCAGGGGGCCAACGTGAAAGTATTCTCCGCTTGACAACTATTTGTAAACAAACCCTTCTTCTTCGTGACGTTTCAGTCAAGAGAGCTGAAACCCTACTAGACTGAGGTTGTTTTAGACTTAGTCAGCCAAACAAACCCTTACGCAATCTATATATATAATACGCTAACCCGATTTTTGTAAACAGAACTCCTCCCTCATTTTTGGACCGATTTTGATGATTAAAGTGTCAAAAAAATTGCCCTGATCTGTAGTTTTGCAAAGTGTTTTTTGCAATTTTTTTTGCGCGAGAGTTGGCGCAGAACACGTTGGAAATTTTAGTTTGAAAAGTACGAACTGTACTCTGTACTACCGGTACTGGATTTTTTTACTCTTGAATTACTCATGAATACCGGCTTTCTCGGTATGGTGGTAGATGCACTTTTCCTTTATGACAGCAGGATGAAAATCCTTCGCCTCGTCCTCTTTTTTCTTCTTTAAAATTTAGCGCACCACATTTCTAACATTTTAATGCCATCTCGCCAAGTGAATGCTGCTGAATTCTTGTATTAGTCAGTACAATTTAGCAAATACACGTTGCCACTAACTGTACCAGCTCCTCGTCTGGGCTCCTTATGTTTAGCATTGCTTGCCGTATGTTGATTCGCCGTGTCCGACCGGCAATATTTCTTTTCCGTCGGGTCCTTGGCATGTATAATAGAAACTATAATATAAAACATTTCTCCCGTCGTGTCCTATAGGTAAAATTTCTTTGCAGGGTTTATAATTATTTTTAAAAACATGCAAACGGTTTACATTTCAAAACCAAACATAACAGCTGGGATTTATTTTTTTAAACTAATTTATTGACATCTGTTTCAGAATATAATAACATTCAAATCAGTCACAATGTTATCCTTATGAAAGGAACTTTGTGGGCAGGCCATGCCCTTAAAAAGATATATTTCGTAAATCTAAAACGTGTTTGCACATCTACACACATAGACGAACATTTTGGTATATAATATGTGGGGTTAAATCTTAAAACAAAAAAGCCTTATTGTTCACAAAGTTTCATGTCGCGTATTAAATATATAGATATGTGCAATTAGAATGTCATTATGCTGTAAAACTGCAATTTACTACAGACTTTTCAGAGAGGTGACTTCGGTGTATTCATTCAGCATGGTGAACACAAAATATAGATATGTAAACAAATAAAAATTTGAACTCTTAGAGAGCCTTTGAATGTTATTAAAATAACGAAATGGGTTGTGCGTGTTTACTAGCGCTACTCAACAACAAAATATATTTAATTTATCTCTAAAAAATATATTCTTAAAGTGCACTGAGCAGCAGCCTAAAAAATACTATGTAACTTACCCATATAGTTACAAAATGCTCAAACTCGCATTGTAACATTTATAATTCGGCTTATATTTCTCCAGCGGATTATTATCTGCAGAAGAAGTTTATTGTGTTCTTATTGTGTCTAATAACATCCAAAGCCAGAAAACTTGCCTAAAATGGTACCTATATTGAGCAATTATTTGCAGTGTCCTATATTACGGATATTGGCACACTGGGTTGTTAACATGATTGAAAATAACACGACATTTTGGCTGTAAAAAAGGCACAAAGAGTAAATACTATTTAAGCAGCTACTGTCATGACAGAAAGGTCATATGCCTTTTAAACTAGATCACACCATCCTTTATAAGATACGTTGTTTAACAATGCATGTAAACGTCAATATTTAGGTAACTGCCATTTTGCAGTATTTTTTGCTTTTTGGAAATTCCGCATTGCTGTCATTTGCATTATTTGTTGCCAACGAAGGCGCACAACCGTATAAACGAGGAGGTCCCTAACAGACCAAGAATAAAAGCCAACTCCACTTCAGGTATATTCCACTACACGTAACTGTCCGTAGATGAATTAGCGTAAGCCTTGAAAGCAACCGTCGATTTCGACGGGTTTCACCTAGTAAACAAATATTTGTAGATATGAAACCTCTCGTTTTCACCTGTATTATTTTCTACCCTTCCGTGTATACTCAAGTTTGGTTGAGGCTAGAAACCTATAAACTTAAACATTTTGGGAAAAGGTCGTGGCACAGTTGTTGAATATTTCAATCATTTAGAAGGATAAGGCTAGAGCGCATGGTACAAAGTCAATAGACATTAGTTAAAATCAACTTAACGCATTATTTAGTGATATGCTACCTCCTCTGGGAGACGGCCCGCTAGAAGTCAGAAGAAAATCTTGAATGTAAAAAAGATTGATACGCACTTAAAGTGAAGGTTAGTAAAATATAAGGTGCCGCAAATTTTCAAAAATGGCAACCGTAAATATTTTGAATTGAGATTAAACTGTTATATGTTTCAATACGCTCATTATAGAATATTTAGAAAATAACCATAGAAAACAATAAGCTTAATACAGTACTTAAGCGACATCGTATAACGATTTAGTATGTGTACTACGATAGCGTAGAAATTTAGTTAACAATCGAGTACGTTATTCAATAAGAAAGCATCAAGAAGCAATAACTCTGTCCCATTCAACTCTTCATGTTAGACGACTTAAACTTCTTAGATGATAGAGATAGATGCAAACTCATAGAGTATAAAAAGATATATTTTACAAAAGAGGCCGCCAAAAAGCGAAAAATAGAACTGACTGACAGGATATCTCGGCCCCTCAGGGTTTGATGTGCAAAAGAGATATTTTTCACCCGACTTATGGCCCAGTGCGCAAAATAGATCCGAAATGTGGTAATCAACTAAATAGCCTATTTTCAGGTAACGGTAACTGTAATAACCATACGTTTTTATCAAGTCTTACCTTGTGTAGGTGTAGGTGTATGAGCCGTCCATGAACCTTTGTACGAAGTATCTGTAACAAAGATAAGCTTTTAATATTTTGTTGTTGTTAAGTACCTAGTGTTTTACGTAATAAATGTAAAACCTAAAACATCACTAGGAGTAAGTGATTTTTCAAGCTGCACTCAATTATTTAATCACTCAATTATTTTTAACCTATATCGCTTGCGGACTCTCCATTCTGCAATGTGAACGTGGAATCGAGATAGTGTTTTGATGTGATTTGTTATTGAACTGGATATGCATCTGAGTGGTTTTAGCGCTCGCCAATAATTACCAAGTCACCGGTTTAATCTTAACACGAAACAAAGGATTTTGATGGTTAAAAAATGGGCAGACCCATAGATAAAACATTCTCCCTTAAAAGTATATTTTTTCATCCTTATAGACCAACTGAAGCCAATTTTATCGTTAGCTCTGTCCGATGCACTATAGAGGTTGTATTTTGTTTACATTTTGTTTCTTGTAATTTCAGTAATTTGAAACCTCGTTTAAACAAATAAAACGATATAATCATAAACAATGACTCATCCCCTAGTTATATAACCAAACAGTAAAGCATAAATCATGAAAATAACTCAAAAATAATATAAACAAAATTTCGTCGACACAAGCCACCAGTGTCACCGGACATGAACTAGACACGAAAAACCAGCTTCAAAATTTACAACGGGATGGGAAGTCTTGTGTTGGTTATTCTATGGCTGAGCTGTCCTCGTTCGTTTGACTTTTAATCAATGGTCCTGGATAAGTAAATAGCTGGTCTGAGTCAGAGACAGTACACAAATTGTATGACTTGATTATAACCTCACACTGGATTAATATTGTACATAAAATAAGTGTCAATACACAAAGTGTGCTATATATTTCAGTGAAATACACCGTGTCCCAAAAAAATGAATAATTTTAAATTGTTATATAATACGTCCAGGCATATCTAGTCTACTTTGAAGGTGATCATATAATAACTGAGCTCATGAAGTTTTGTTCAATATCAATTGTAACTATCAGCTGATTCATTGTTGTCGATTGAAACTTGAAATTTAAAAACATTGCCCTGTCATTAAGCAGGCACCTTGAACGCACGAGAGAAAGCGCAATGCGTTGAGTGGTACATTCAAAGTAAGTCAGATATTGCAGTGCAAAGAACATTTAGAAGACGCTATGGTCGACGTCCTCCATCACGGAACAGCATTCGAGCCTGGTATGACAAATTTATGTTAACTGGAAGCTTACAACATTTAAAAGGTAAAGGTTGGCCGAGAATCCAAAATGAATTGATTGAAAACGTGCAACAATTATTTCTTCACGACCCTCGAAAGTCTGTTCGCTGTGCAGCATGTGAGTTAAATTTGTCAAAATTATAAGTTTATAAGACAGAAGTTTCCGATGTCCGAGAATTGAGACAAAGAATAAATGCAGCCTTTACTAACATTACTGACGAAATGCACCATAGAGTGTGGGCTGAATTGGACAGCCGTATTGACTATCTTTCTGCCAACAATGGCAACCATGTTGAAAATCATTAACACATAACACATATGATATCAAACAAAACTTAGGAATATTTATGTAAGTTAAAATGTAATTAGTTTATCGTGTGATTGTTAATAAACTTTTTATAAGTAAATAAAATTGTTAAGTTTTTTTTTGGGACACGGTGTATAATATTGATTAGGTATTTGTTGTACATGCCTGTGAAAAGAAGATTAGTTTGAAAAACCCAGTAGCTATTTTGTTATGATATATTAAATATGTACAATTTTGTTTGATAAAATACTGTCTTTAACGCATTGCTAAAAGGCTGATTTATTCGGGTATTTATATTAATCGTAACAGTTTTTTTATTCTTTAATTATTTAGTTCAGCTTTGTTTTGAACGAGAACCTTTCAGTTCGGTTTTCAATTTTTTTTCTTTTTGGATCAAGATAGTAAAGAAATAAGCCATAACATGTTATGATAGAATAAACGTAGGACCGGTCATTGACTATTATTTATTATTTATTTTAGGCCTATATCTTCCAGGGTTATCACTGCTATATTTTATCGCTTAGTGAATACATCACACTGCAACAATTACTATTTAATTAGGAAGCCGTACACGTCATTTCAATTATATTGCCCTGAAGTATCCAGTTTTTCGGCTGAAAATGGAATTATTTGAATTTGCTTCTTATAGACTATATTATTATTTAAGTTCTAATTTCTATTAAGGTGTAACTAATAAAGTTTCAGTTACCTGTAATCACTAAAAAACCAAACGCAAAAAATCGTTAACATAATTTTGAGACTGATTACCAGACCAATATATGTAAAATTCTAAGCCCTACTGTACAATGTGAAAACAATTTCAACAATAATGATATTCAACGTTGGTCAGTTGCCACACCTGCGCGGCACACCTGAATATCAGCTGTTCATTATTTGGTCCACGGATTTCAACCCTCAAACCTCTGTACAACAGCTGTCCACAAGAGTTCACAAACTCACTTCATCGTAAAATGTTTTATATTTCGCTTAAGAGAAAAATATTCATTTATTTTGTACTAGAGGTCATCCAGTGGTCGAAAATTAGACCAAATATATGTAATGTACAGACTTATCTATTTTCACCCTACGCTGTAAATAAAACATGTGATTGGAATTTCTTCCATTGGTTTAGATTTTCTTATTATATTGCTTTGTTATTTTGTCACCATCATGGCAACCCATAAGGTCCATGTAATTTTTTAAAATTTTAAACTCATTTATCGTGCTTATTTTTTATCCTATTTTAATTTATGAAGGGATTCTGCACATCTACAGGAAAGAATCTTCCAATAGTACCTATGCGTAGATTTTCCCTGCGATGCACACGGATAAAAACAGTATTAAAGAATCATTGTTGCCTATCGTCCAGTGGTCGAAAACTCGACCAAAAATATGTAATATACACGCATTGATTGGATACTGAAGTAGACATTCCATCTATATGGACCAGCTGCCGCAATTAAAAAAAAATGTAGTTGTGTTAGCCAGTCACAGAATGTGTGTCTAAAATAATATTTTCTACCTTTTTTGATATGAACAGTTGCTATAGCTCATAATAAGTCATTCCACAATTTTGACTTAGTAAAAAACATCGTGTATTCAACATAAATTAGTCATTTAGAACAGGGCAATCTGTTGGTGGCTCAAAACATCGTGCATTCGACAGAAATTAGTCATTTAGATCAGTGCAATCTTTTCGTGGGCCACATCGACTACGATAAATTAAATTTAAAAACTGGCGACAACTTTAACATGGGGATGGAATGTCTAGTGGAAAGTCAAAGGTACAGGCTTCTCTATTTTCCCACAACACTGTAAATAAAGCATGTGATTGTAATTTGTTCAATTTGTATTGATTTTCTGTTTATATTTCTTTGTTATTTCGTCACCAGAATGACAACCCATTAAGCCCATGTTAATTTTTTTTAATTTCAAATAAATTTTTTGTGCTTATGTTTGAGCCTATTTTAATTTTTAAAGGGATTCTGCACATATACAGGAACATATATTTCTAACAATATGCGTAGATTTTCCCTGCGATGCACACGATCTGAGAAAAAGGATTTAAAGAATGATGCTTGCCTATTAATATATAGATTATTTCATAGTTCATTTATAGTGTCGAATGTTTAATATTTTACTTAGGAGACAAATATTTAATTATAAAATGCATATTTACGTTTGAATGAATGATTGATGGGAAAGTACATCCGTATTGGATTTAATCTGGGGATTTCTGTGAATTATCCACAACCTAATTAGTTTTTAGGATTTTGGTGTTCCTAGGGATTTTCAATCGGGGTTAAAGTGAAATTGATCATTTTTTATGTAACCCAGAATAAAGCATATCTATATATTAATAGGCAAACATGTTTCTTTAAAACCTTTCTCAGCTTATGTGAATCCCAGATTAAATCTTCGCATACTGTTAGAAAACTCGTTGGTAACAGTTGGTATTACAAAAATATTAATTGGCATTAGAATAATAGTACATAATAATTTAGATAATAAATAATAATATTTATCATGTTTGTGTGTCAAAGTATAATAAGGCTCCAGTAAAAGTGTTTTAATCTATCTATACTATCATAAAATTGAGGTGGTGTCTGTCTGAAAAATAGACTATAAACATAATGTTATTGATATATTTTCATGTAAACAGTAACTACAATTTAGGTTATAATTTGTTGTAAAAATTTGGTGGTTTATAAATTCGAACTGCTTTGTTTGGATTAGTATAGTACATCTTCCCGTTGAGAAGCACGGGTACATCAGCTAGTACTACTATAAAGTTGAGGTGCTGTATGTCTGTCTGTCTGTGTGGCTCTCGACTAAAATACCAAACCGATACACCCAAAATTAAGCATAAAGATGGTCCACATATCTAGGAATGTCTTATGACTATTCACTTCTCTGAGTTCCTCTCGGGCTACGCCCCTGGGATGTCCAAAGTTTTGAGGTGAGGTTTTTAAAAGTAAATAATTGGTCTCCATGGAAGCATGAGAAAATTCACAATTTATTCAAAAACTATGTCGTTGATTATGGAAATGAAAAATGTTCTATAACCCTTGCTGCATTAACCCAGAGATAGTTTTAACTAAGCTATCAAGATATGGTATGATATAAAGGGGACACCCGTTCTTCGAAACTGAACTTTCTTTCCGTTGCGAAGCACGGGTACAGCAGCCAGTTAAATAATAAAGCATAAAGTATGTTATTAACATATTATCCGTTGGTATAGTAGTATTAGGTAGTATGGTTAAAAGTATATTTTGTGAAGTAGGTGATTCTTTATTAACTTTGAAAATTTACCTCACCCTTCTGTCATTAAATACTATGAATGCAATACACCATGAAATATACTACATGAAATACACTATTCCTGTATATTTGATATCAAATTTAAGTAATAATACGTTTTGTTAACTTTTAAAGCATACTAACTAGATGACAAAAGACGCTTTATTATACACTCTAATGTATGGTGTAATTTGTATATTTAAAAAGTAAAATTTTGAGCGTAGCTATTTTACTAAATCTTTAAACTCTAACAACTATGATAGGAACAGCAAATCTGTTAGTTTGACTTACTTTGTAAGAGGTTTACTTAAATAGATTATTTCTCATAAATATTGATATTATAATGATTATTATAAATACATAGTGAAAAGTTAATGTTGGTAAAAAGTACTGCATGCTTTATCAGATTGTAGTTTTAGATGAAATAGTTTATGAATCAATATGCGACAATAAATTAAAATAACCAAATACAACAATTATACATGTTTGGAATTATGACATGTTGTTTTTATTGATTGATATAAAAATAATTAACAGGGTTACAATCTATTTGAAGCAACATGTTATAAGTTTTCTAATAAAGCTGTAGAAATATTGAAGTGGGTGTCTACTTCTTGAGGACATCACTTTATTAGGAGTAGGATGTCTACTACAGGAAACTAGAGCACCAACCAAAATATACTCTTTTACCCCCCTCTTTTTCTGATCCCTAAACATTAAAACATATCTGTGTCTATTTAAACCGGACCTAACTTGTTTGTAAAAAAACTAACGTTACCCTTAATTTTGAGTGGGATCATTTCTTTAAAGGCTTTACCATACATATTTAACCAATTGAATATCAATCGGCTGCTTAGAGAAAGATTCGTTCTGCAAACTGTCACTGAAATGATAACGTTATACAATCAAGTGACCGTTGGTAAAACATATTTTTCACTTCTATATACTTCCCCCGATACAATATTTTGTAGAGGTAAATAGTAAGTTTTATTCTCTAAGATTTATTTATTTATTGAACACCAACGGCAAACACCGTTTTACATTAAGTAGCTACAAATAGGAAAATAGGAAATGGCCTAGATGCCATTTATAATAGAGAACAAGTACGATTCTATAACTAATGGTAATAATACTGTATCAGTTTTTCAAGCAGATTTAAAGGACTTATTGTGCCTTTATTTTATTTTTGTTTGGCTATATTTTTATCCCTACAGTATATATATATAAACCGTGTAGACAAAATATATAACAGTTTGGATGTAAAAATAAAATGATAAATACTTAGATATATGCAATATTGGAGAATCAACCTACATTGTGTCTTTCTTGTTTAGAAATTATTCTGAAGTTTGAAGTGTGATTAGGAACAGGATGTGGTTTTAAATTGTTAGCATATGCACATCCCGTAAAAACAATAAAAAAATACAGTAAATTTCTGTGAGGTAGAAAGAAAACATTATAAACACTAATTAACTTGGGCTAAATTTCCTTAAGCTATTTTACAACCTAACTAAACACCACCTAACTTTTAAGGCAATACTTTGTTTCTAAACATTGGTAAACTATTAGTTACACTTGTACGACGATAAGTTTTGCAATGTTGACAATAAACGAGTTGATTTTACCTAGTATTTATTCACTTGACATACCAAACAGCATGGAGAAGTTGGTGAACGTGGGGGTGCGACTGAGGTAGTCAGCTGATGTCTTGATGTCCAGCATGTTAGATCACGTCACACACATGATGCCAAACACTCACCACCCTACACGGGTCTACTGCTGCACTCTCGACAGATAGCGAACGAATGTTGACGTTCTGTTCGCGGGTTGGACGAGTCGCCTCCCCCGCAGTGGGCGGGGCCAAGTGAAAAATCAATGTTGACCAATCAGACGCACGCTTTTCCTCCCCCCTCCCCACACCCTAGGTCGCCCGGAGCATCCGAAACAGATATTCTTAGACTGATCAACGCTGTTTGGGAGATTTAATATAAAACAATCCTTATTTCGTCCTTAATCATCCTGTGCTTTGTACGACTCCGTATCGCTTTTAATTGTACCCTCTTTGGGACTCCTTCGTTTTCTGGCCGAAGATGGTCTTTGTTCTGTTTGTTTTGTTCTGGCCCTTTTAGTGTAGGGCATGCAAAGTCGTAACTCTTTGAAAGCCCTTTGAAAACTCCTGTCTTTGTTAATTTTGTTTAAGGCTTTTGAAGTTTTGTTCGAGGGTTGAAAGTCTCGGTTTGGAAATCTGTGAAAATGTTGATCGTGTTTAGAAAGGATTTCAAAGACTCTTAAAATATACTTTAGAGATTTAACACGGATTAAGTAGTATATTTAGATTTATTTAAAATACGTCTTGTTTATGTGATTTGTAAAATAGTTTTGATATTAGATCTACTAAAACAAAGTAACCTTGAAATAGCTTATTCCCTTTATGGGAAATTCACTAGGGCATGATTGAGTTCTCAAGAAGTTATCGTTAAGAAAACGTTTCAATCTGATCAAGAGTCGGTTTACACGAATTAAAAATATACAAATGTATAGGTATGCCAAATTAATGACCTCTAGGTCTCTACCTCTAACGATCTCGTTTGGAATCTAACCAGCGACCTCTAGATTTTAATACAAGCACCATAACCACTCGCCTACCCAGACATAATAGGTCAAATAAGCACATGTGGGCATCTAAAAGACAATAAACTGTAAATGGTTCCATCTATATAAGGAACAACAGTTATATAAGTATATAAGGAACAACAGGGGTCCAAGAACCTAGCCTTATGGCACGCCTGATTTGGCAGCTGATAAATCTGAATTGTACTGGTTAAATTCGGCTTTATCCTTGATTTTGATTTGCACATATTCCCTGCAACCCCTTATAAAAACACTGACATAGCAGCAAACACGAATTGCTTATGAATTAATTTGGTTAGAAATAGTTTCAAAATTAGAGAGAAACTCAAAGTATTTGGGCCTGTTATGTGTTTGTGATTTTAACTGTTTGAGCATTCTCAAATTAGGTCCAAACTTAAATTTATTTTAAATAAAATAATACTTGCTTTGTCATTTAAATAATAGATATTTAAATGTTTTGTGTGTAAATAAATAACTGCTCTTTTTGGTTCAATTCAGAATAATATTTTAAGTGAGTTCATAAAATAAAGTTGTATTAAGTTAAGCCAGACAGAGAGAGAGAGAGAGAGATAGGCAGACAATGCAGAGGAGAATGTGCTGCGTATCCTGCTTATCAGTTCCAGCCGACATGATATAGACTGACCAGTGGTTTTTCCTGTACACTTCTCCAACTCACTCAGTTACTATGCAGTCTTCATGTGAATCAAACATCATTGAGGGTCTCTGAATCCCTCTAATTATTTTACCATGGGTCTCAGTATCCCATATTAAATCATCAATTATTGACTCTATTGTTTCTACAGAAGTTTTATTTAACCGTGAGGAACATTCACCAGAAGTTTGTGTGCACACAGTGTTATATTTTATTTTCTCAACAAGTGTTAATCTCCATTACTTGGTATTAACGAACATTCATTAATTTCTTCTCTTCAAGGTCGTGAGTACATCTCTACACATCATTCCTCTCTGTCTATTCCAATTTGGACTTAAATATCTCATCAAGAGAATAGTTTTGATTTGATTTGTAAAGGGTTAATTTAATTTTGTATCATTATAATATTTTCTGAACTCAAATGAATTTATTATTTTTCCAGTAGGTAGTAACTCACTGTTTAGACAGATCAATAAACTTGATTTCTACTATATTAACAAATATCTATTGAACCAGCAATTATTCAGTTTGGTAGCAAAGTCAGGAATTTAATTTTTAATTCCCCTTTGTTCAAACATATTGGTCCTTCGAGCCGGATTAACTTAGTCATTTGTTAATAAATAAAAAATTGTAAATTAAAATATCCTTTTAAAGAAACATATTTAAGGTCATTTTTAAATTGTCAAAGTAAGGTTAATTGTATTTGAAGGTTATTGTAGATTACAGTTGAGAATTTGTTTGTTTAAAGGTAGTTATCATATAAAATATTTGGTATTCATTTGATCTTTGATTAAATTAGATATTTAATCGTAAAACGCTCATACATTTCTCCAGTATTGGATTTGTGATTTATTGATAATTTTTAAGAGTTATTAGGGTTGTTTTGAGAATTTAATCTGAAAATATTTTCTTATGCCAAATAGTTTCTTAACACAAATAAATATTGCTGATTTATATTCTACAATCTTGTTCTATGTGCTACTGTAATATTATATACAATCTGTATTGAATCATTTAGCAAATCATGATATGAATTTTTTGACCTATTTTCACTATGAATTAATGGTATTCTTAATTCTTTGTTGATTTTTTTACTATATTGAAGAATATAGCACTTGTCATGTTCATACTTGTGTAAAGATTGCTCAAACATTCTTGTGCCTTTGATTATTTAAATTTTCTCTTGGTATTCAATTTCTGAGGGGGAAAATGGATGCAGAAGATTTTAAGCGTAAGGTTTCTGCCTTGAAGAGAAAATTATCAGATAGTGCAAAGGAAGTCCAAACTATTAATGAGAAGGGTAGGGCAGCTCTCAAAGATCCTGCTCAAGTAAACTTATTCAAGGGTATGTTCAAGGTGTTAGAGAAATATTTTTCGAAATTTGAAACGTACTGGGATGAACTTATTGACCTACATGAAGATGAAGGAAAAGTCTCAGAATTTCCTGTCGAAGCAGATCTGACTATGCAAACCAAGGCCAAACGTTATTACTACGAGGCACACACAAGCTATGAGGCACTTATGGCTCTTGTTCAGACAACATCACCTCCCTCACGCCAAAGCATTAATCCTAATGAATCAGTTGTATCATCTGAAAACAGATCAAATAAAATTTTACCTCGGATCAATCTGCCCCACTTCAACGGACAAATTACAAACTGGCCTAAATTCCGTGATGCATTCTTATCAATTATTCATAATGATGCTTTGTTGACTAAAATGGAGAAATTTCATTACCTGGTTTCCTCACTTGTAGGCACAGCTTCTGCAGTTATAAGTAACTTGCCATTAATAGAAGACAATTATGACTTGGCATGGAAGGCATTGAATGACACGTTTAATAATAAACGTATGCTAGCCTCTAACTATTTAAATCAGCTCATCCAGTTTAACCCACAGCAAGGCAAGCCTACCATTGATTCTCTACAGAACTTTGTATCACTAGTTTCAGACAATATTGCAGCATTTAAACTGCTAAAAATTCCAAATGAAGCAGATTTTGTATTGTTTCATATTGCTATTCGATTATTAGATTCTGCGACCAGAGAACAGTTTGAACTTCAACACAAAGATAAAGATTTTCCTGTCTTTGATGATCTTACGAAGTTTCTACGGGAACGATGCCTAGCATTACAGCTCGCCCTTGGAAATTCTCATCAATCCTCACATGACAATAACTCTGCAAAGCCTAGTGGCGCTATTAAAGGATATAATACTAGATCTTCTAGTGGTATGCGAGCTACACTCTTGGCTAACTCACCAGGAAATAACATGCAATCGAAAGATAACAATAAAGGTTCCACATGCTTTCTATGCAACAGTGGTAGTCATACACTCTGGAGATGTAAAGATTTTATGAATGCAACAGTTGATGAGCGACACAAGATGTTAAAAAATTGGCATGGATGTAAAAATTGCTTGTATGCAAACCACACTATAGGAAAGTGTAACTCAAAGTGGACTTGTAAATTTTGCAAGAAGAGACACCACTCGTTACTACATATTCCAACCTCAACTGATGAAGAATCGAAAGATAATGCTACTAGTGCACCAACTTCGTCTTTGACTGCAACTCTTCCTCAACATAGCAACATATTGCTGGGTACTGTAGTTGCTGAGATAAAAGATGCTTCAGGAAGATTTCAACCCATACGTTTAGTGATAGACTCAGGAAGTCAACATTCCTTCATAACTCACAAATGCCTCACCAAACTTGGTTTATCGACAACTCCATATCCAAAGAAGATATCGGCTATTGGCCAGACCATATTTGATGGTGCAAAAGGCAAGGCACTTTGTCATCTGAAGCAAAAAAAAAATCAGGAAACCCCTATCCTCAAAACAGAAGCTGTTGTGATCAACAATATTACTTCACACCTACCCAACTTCACTATGCCTACAAACTTATGGTCGGAATATACCAAATTTGAACTAGCAGACCCTAAGTTTTGGGAACCTGGACCTATTGAGTTTTTATTGGGCTCTGACTTGTTTCCAGATGTTTGGCTTGGATCTTCGATTACTCTTCATGAAAACCAACCCAAGCTGTTTGCATCAGTCTTTGGCTACATTGCTATTGGGAGAGTTCTTGACTGTCAATCATCCGCTAGTATGAATGCTTCTTTCTTCACCCTTGCTTATGATAAAGATGACATTCATAATCAGCTGCAACGATTTTGGGAACTCGAGGAACCTGCTTCTATCCCAGTCCAAGAAAACCCAGAAGATTTAGCTTGTGAAAAGCATTTTACAGAGACTCACTACAGACTTGAGAGCGGCCAGTACGTTGTTCGCCTACCGTTTAAAAGTGAGCCAAAGCATCTTGGTGACTCTGAAAGAAATTCTCTGAAAAGACTATACAGTCTAGAAACAAAACTGACAAAGAATTCTCTACTTAAGTCTGAATACTGCAATTTCATGAAAGAATACCTTGAACTGGAACACATGAGCCCCACATCATCTACTTCAAAATATGTGATCCCACACCATTCTGTCACTAAAGAAGATCGCTCACAGATTAAGCTCAGAGTAGTATTTGATGCTTCTTCCCTTACTGACTCTAACACGTCTCTAAACAACCATCTTATGATAGGACCAAAGTTACAGCAAGACATCAAAAGTATCTTGACAAGATTTAGGATGTATCCAGTAGTTTTTGTGGCTGATATAATAAAAATGTACAGGCAGATTTTAGTTCATCCCTCTGATAGGGTATATCAACACATTTTCTGGAGATTTGATCCTTCTGAAGCTATTCAGAAATATGAACTGAATACAGTAACGTATGGTACTACCTCTGCACCTTTTTTAGCCTTGAGAGTCATGAAACAGCTAGCAACCGATGAAGGGACTGACTATCCACATGCAGCAAAGGCTATTCTTCAAGACATGTATGTCGACGATCTTGTCACTGGTGCTTCTACTGTTGATGAAGCCTTGAAACTCAAGGATGAAGTAATCAATCTTTTACACAAAGGTCATTTTGGTCTAAGTAAATGGGCCAGTAACTCTCAGGAAATTTTAAATGCAATCAATCCTTCAAAACATATCAAACAGATCAACCTCTCATCTAGTGAAGATTCAAATGTCAAGATCCTAGGACTTCAATGGAACCCTTCAAGCGACACGTTTGCATACCAGATTGAACAATTTACCCCTGTGTTTACTAAAAGGGCCATCCTATCAGCTGTTGCAAAGATTTTTGATCCTCTAGGATTCGTTTCTCCTGTGATAATGATTGCAAAGAGCATAATACAAAGCCTATGGAAATTGAAGCTGGGCTGGGATTCGGAAATCCCAACTAACTTGAAGACTCTATGGAATGACTTGACTACTCAGCTAGAGAACCTGCAACATCTTAGTATTCCAAGATTTGTAACATCTGACAAACCATACAAATTGCAAATAGTAGGATTTGCTGATGCTTCAGAAAAAGGATATTGTGCTGCACTGTATCTGAGAGTTATTAGTGACAAAATAATTACAAACCTTCTAACAGCCAAAACTAAGTTAGCCCCAATCAAGACACTGTCTATCCCACGCTTAGAGTTGTGTGGAGCCTACCTGCTTGCAACAATATTCCACTCTGTTATGGAAACCCTCAGCCAATTTGCCAGTAATCAGTTTCAGAAGCCTATTTTCTTCACTGATTCTTCAATTGTCTTAGGATGGCTGAATACACCAACTTACAAGCTTAAAGTTTTTGTAGCAAACAGAGTTGCACATATCTCAGAACATACTCCTGTTTCATCGTGGAGACATATTAAATCAGAGGAAAATCCAAGTGACCATGGTTCTAGAGGACTTTTACCAGATAAACTAACTAACTGTGATCTATGGTGGCATGGCCCTAAGTGGATGAATATGCCTGAAGATAAATGGCCAGAGTCTACAGTACAGTTCCAGCAGCAGCCCCTACCTGAAGTGAAAGCTGAACCACAAGTGCTTGTCTCAAATAGTACTGAGCCAGAGCTTATCAAGATGATGGAAAACTATTCTTCATACTACAAACTTCTACGTGTAATATCTTGGATCAGAAGATTTATCTACAATTGTCAAGCTAAACTACACAGTACTAGTCGTCTTAAAGGACCCCTTCAGCCTAAGGAAATTCAAGAGTCCTTACTATCCTGCATCAAGAAAATTCAATCACACTTTTTCTCTATTGATGGCGACAGAAGATGTGCAACTGCTGTCCTCAATAAGTTTCATAAACTTACCCCTTTCTTTGACAAACTGGGGATACTCAGGGTGGGCGGCAGGCTAAATAATGCAGCTATCCCAGAAGATCAAAGACACCCAATCCTTCTGCCAAAGTGTCATTTCACCTTATTGTTGGTAGATTATTACCATAAAATCTACCTACACCCAGGACCCAACTTGCTTCAAGCTCTGATTCAATTACGATTTTGGATACCATCACTGAGAAATATTGTCCGTCAGCGAACCTTCAAATGTCTAAGGTGCTTCAAGCTAAAGGCTGAAACCTTTTCCCCGATGATGGCTGATCTTCCTTCGCCACGAGTGAATGTAAGCCGAGCATTTTTACATGTTGGTGTTGACTTTGCTGGACCTTTGACTATGAGAGAGTCGTTAAGAAGAAAAGCAACCACTGCCAAGACTTACATCTGTGTTTTTGTCTGCATGGCTACTAAAGCTTTACATTTAGAGCTGGTAACCGCACTCTCAACAGATGCCTTTATGGCTGCTTTCAGACGTTTTATTTCTAGAAGAGGTCTTCCTGAACAAGTGTATTCCGACTGTGGAACCAACTTCAGAGGAGCAGCTAATCGTCTTCGAGAGTTAGGATTATGGTACTCCAATCAGACTACACAAGAAGAAATTCTACAGCAAACTACTAAACTGGAAGTAAAATGGAATTTCAATCCTCCCTATTCCCCACACTTTGGTGGACTGTGGGAGTCGGCAGTTAAATCAACAAAGACACATTTGAGGAAGATAGCTGGAGAAACTGCTTTGACTTATGAAGAGTGGTCAACCTTGCTCACCCAAGTAGAAGCAGTTCTGAATTCAAGACCACTCTGTCCTTTGTCAGCTAGTCCAGAAGAAACTAATTTTCTTTCTCCAGGACACTTTCTTGTTGGATGTCCTCTTGTTGCTCCTCCCGAACCTTCTCTTCTTGATCTTCGAGAAAACGTCCTTACAAGATGGCAACTAGTCCACAAGATGGTTCAACATTTTTGGAAGAGGTGGCGAGTGGAATACTTGAACATCCTGCAAGCGAGAGGAAAATGGACAAGATCTTCTACAAACCCTAAAATCGGAGACTTGGTTCTTCTTAAGGATCAAAATGTACCTATCTTGCAGTGGCCTCTTGGAAGAATCATCAAGACTCACCCAGGCAGTGATGGAATTGTTCGAGTGATGACTGTCAAGACCAGTGACTCTGAATTCCAACGTCCAGCTGTGAAATTGGTACCTCTTCTTTCAATCAATTCTGACCCTTTTAAGTAAGATGCTAGAAATTTCCTTTGAAATTTCGGTGGGCGGTATGTTTGAGCATTCTCAAATTAGGTCCAAACTTAAATTTATTTTAAATAAAATAATACTTGTTTTGTCATTTAAATAATAGATATTTAAATGTTTTGTGTGTAAATAAATAACTGCTCTTTTTGGTTCAATTCAGAATAATATTTTAAGTGAGTTCATAAAATAAAATTGTATTAAGTTAAGCCAGACAGAGAGAGAGAGAGAGAGATAGGCAGACAATGCAGAGGAGAATGTGCTGCGTATCCTGCTTATCAGTTCCAGCCGACATGATATAGACTGACCAGTGGTTTTTCCTGTACACTTCTCCAACTCACTCAGTTACTATGCAGTCTTCATGTGAACCAAACATCATTGAGGGTCTCTGAATCCCTCTAATTATTTTACCATGGGTCTCAGTATCCCATATTAAATCATCAATTATTGACTCTATTGTTTCTACAGAAGTTTTATTTAACCGTGAGGAACATTCACCAGAAGTTTGTGTGCACACAGTGTTATATTTTATTTTCTCAACAAGTGTTAATCTCCATTACTTGGTATTAACGAACATTCATTAATTTCTTCTCTTCAAGGTCGTGAGTACATCTCTACACATCATTCCTCTCTGTCTATTCCAATTTGGACTTAAATATCTCATCAAGAGAATAGTTTTGATTTGATTTGTAAAGGGTTAATTTAATTTTGTATCATTATAATATTTTCTGAACTCAAATGAATTTATTATTTTTCCAGTAGGTAGTAACTCACTGTTTAGACAGATCAATAAACTTGATTTCTACTATATTAACAAATATCTATTGAACCAGCAATTATTCAGTTTGGTAGCAAAGTCAGGAATTTAATTTTTAATTCCCCTTTGTTCAAACATTAACAGTTTGTTGTAATAACGATTCATTACATTATACTAATCACACTGATCAAAGGTTAAAAATAAATCATATTCTGACTGAAACCTTTCAACGAAACGACATAGTTGGTCAGATTTTACACGATAAGAAATACAAACTAATGAAATGTTTAACTATGCAACAACTTAAACACAGTTTAATATACAGGGTGTCCCACGAATAGTTTCAAACGTTTGATTTTATATTACTTGGTCATTTATAAGCCGAACGTTTTGAAACTTTACACAGTTTATAAAGTAGGTAGAAAAACTATTCTGTGAAAATTTCAGATCACTAACCCTTTAGAAACAAAATTGTGGCATATTGACAATTTTGCCAATTTGCTTTCTATAAAAACACTTTCTTGAGTTATTATCTGATTTGTTCACTACGTTGCATATGATACAGGCATTACAATGACTGGGAATAGGTATGCACAAGTTTTAAATGAATAAGTCTTGACTCACATTATGGTGAGGTAGCCTCTGGATCACTAAATTTAAGCTACATAAATGGTTTAAGTTACCTGGCTTCGTCAAGTGATCCTGCTTCAGTATTACACTACTATAGTTTCGGACTTGAAAATAAGTCCATCTTCAGGTTAACAAAAACGTCAATAGGTCATCTAACCAATTTGGTTAGATTCGTCTATACACTTAAAACACATACACGAACACGAAAAAACACAAAAAACGAATATAATACTGTAAAAACTGGCCAGTGTAATTAGTACATTTTACAGTATTATAATCGTTTTTTGTGTTTTTCGTGTTCGTGTATGTGTTTTAAGTGTATCGACGAATCTAACCAAATTGGTTAGATGACCTATTGACGTTTTTGTTAACCTGAAGATGGACTTATTTTCAAGTCCGAAACTATAGTAGTGTAATACTGAAGCAGGATCATTTGACGAAGCCAGGTAACTTAAACCATTTAGCTCACATTATGGTTCAAGAAAAGGATCAAGCAATCTTCCAACAAGATGGTGCTCCACCTCATTTCTCAAATCATGTCAAGCAATTACTAAATGACAACCTTCATGGCCGTTGGATTGGTCGTGGAAGTGTTTTTTAGGTTGGCTACCCCGGTCCCCAGATTTAACTGTGTGGTACTTGTTTTCCTTCAAAGGATATGGGGTATCCTTCAAGATACTCCATAGGGGATCTTGATGGAACGCGTTTATACCCATAGCTTCAATAATGATGAGTAACTAAAGCGATCAATTAAAGAGGAACTTCTCCGGATACCTGTGCCACCATTTTTTTTTTCTATAAGGGTTAGGGAGCTGAAACTTTCCCAGAATAATAAAAAAAAACTACTTTATAAATTTTCCAAATGGTCATTGAATAAATGGACAAGTCATATAAAATCAATCGTTTAAACCTCTTCGTGAGACACTCTGTACATGATCACGATGCATACCAAAAGTAAACCATTTACAAAGTTTATTTATTTAAAAGCGGTTTCGCGCCAATTTGATTAGTCGTGATGAGCACCAGGAAACGTGGAGAAACTGTAAAATTGGTTAGTAAGTTTATTATGACAGCCGGAGTGATTTTTTAACGCCTGTTTAATTCACATCTAACAACCGATGGCGGAAATGAGGAGTTGGTTGGTGCTGCTCGGTGATTCAATCAGTCTACCGTCGCGTCGTCTCGCAGCTCGGCACTCGCTCGCCACCCTGTCTGTCTGTCTGTAACCTTTCAAGCTTTGTATGATGAAAACTCACGCACATTGATGGTTGGTTTCATGTCACTTGCATTAGTGAATGTTTCTTTTGCGAACAAAGGTTTGAAGTATGTACGAGTGTTTCTGCGTGGATTTTTGCTTTCTGGGAGAGAGTATGGTTCAGTTTGCTGATACCGTTTATTGTATGGAGTAATGAGTTTCTTCTTTGTGCGGAGGAACGGTACAAACCTCATTCTTGTCGGTATGTAGCGTTGCAAGATGATAGCCAATGGAAATTGAGAACTGGCTTCAGGATTTTAAAATCAGAAATACTCGTATAGAAAACTATAATCTATAGATGAATATGAAGAAAATTAATAAGAGGTTGGAATTGGGACAGTTCCTTAAAATATATGAGTTTTTACCTCTAAAGGCCACTTACAAAAAAAATAATGCAAATTCGTGTTTGTTTTTAAACGAGGTTATTAAAACTGCCTTAAGAAATTGCAAACTCTAATGAGTGAACCAAGTCTCCAGCGTACAGATCAGCCCACTGCCGACCTAGAGGGTTAAAAAGATTGGATGACTCTAAACAAGCAAAGATTTAAGTTACACTGTCACGATTAAAATTATAAGTTGATATTTTGTCTTTTGTATGATTTTGCTTACATTTATAAAAGGACTCTGATTTATCTATATTTTTACCAACGACTCAATACAAGGCTCCCAGTAACGAAAAGCTTTGGTGGAGCTTATTACCGTATATCAGTCAGATTTAATGATTTACTCAGATCTACAGTCCATTTCTAAAATAAAGACCATGTTCGACTCCCCATCTGATCACAGTACAACCCTCCATTACTGTACCAACTTACACAGTCGACTACTTGTGTGATCACAAGAGTCCTCATACAGCATTATCGCTACGATTCTAATTGTTTGGGTCATTAATCATGATCACGGAAGGCGTGGGACCGACTACCAGCGACTGTCGTGTTTTCAAAATAGAGTTATAAAACGGTAATGGTGCAGAGAGGGGGAGGGGGTCAAATACAGTATCAATAGGTTCACACGGGCCATCGCGCTCGCACGCACAGGGTCACGCGCCGCGCATATACACGCACGCAGCCACGCAGTACTCCTCTCAAGTACCACTCGGGCAGGTTTGCGCTTTAACTACCAGTACCATAAGTGCAGTTCGGGGTAGTTTTGGTTTTGATACCAGCTGAACTATTCGAACTAGTATATTTTAGCTGACCTCCTAGACTTAACAGCCCTAGCAAGAAACTGCGTTATTTAACTCCGACCATAATGACATAATCTCCAACATTGTAAAAACCCCCTTTTCAAGAATTATTTTATTTTTTCCCTCATACAAAACCCCATTAGAATTTAAAATCATGTAAACCTGCAGACTACACCTGTAATTTGATTTTCCATAAAATTCGGTATGTCGGTACAAACCCAAGTCATCTTCTGTCACTTTTCTCGTTTTATATTTACGATTGGCAATTATTTACATTTTCAAAGAGACCGATGACCAAAAGTATTACAATAGGGGTATTAAAGTTACCAAGGTCCATGGTATGATGTTAATTTTATTTTATTCTTTGGAAAAAGTTTTTAAAAACAGATTGAGCACTAAAAAAATAAACCCAAGTGTAACAAATAACAATAAAGTTGACTGGTATTTATATAATAAAAATGGTCTGGAGTACGTTTATTTGGTACAGTTACCATCATCACTAGGTAAGGGAAACAATGCTCTGTGCTTTAACATAAATTGCATTTTATAGATTTTTATTGATCAATACATTAGAGCTTTGTAAATTTCTAAGCTAGGATAATTTATTAAACCCCAAATGATTGACAACAGGTAAATGCTGTTTCAAACCATCAAAAATCCATTGATTTATCTCAGAATTAAAACCGCCGATCTGATGACCATTAGGGGAACACTAAAATAACGTCATGCATGTTATCAATACATGTTATCAATACGATGACAATGATAGTAAAAATATTGACATATCGGGGAAGATGATTGCTATCAAGCACGGGCATTTGAAACCAGTAAAGGATCATCTGATAAGACCTATGATATGTAATTAATGTTAAGATGTATAGGGTACTTGTTTTAATGCGATCTCTAACCTCGGGTATACCTATCCTACAAAATTAAACAAATCCCATGATAAGATGTCGTGAACACCGATACAAAATTATACAAAGTACAGGATTAAAATAATCGAAAAACTTCAAACCTCTAATAGTATTCTCAGTTGCGAGATAAGGTGTTTCCGTGTGTCATGCAAATATCGGGCCAAACCTTGAGCGATAGGAGGAGTCTGCTTATCTCGCGGTAAGGCCTGCTGCGCCGGAACTGTTTCCATGGTTACCATCGACCCAGACAAATCTACCAGCGACTCTAAGTGGCGCACTCATTATACGACCTTTGCCGCTTTTAATTAAACCGAAACAAAGGAGTTAATGAATTTTTCCTATCGGTAATTGTTTATAAATTTTTACCTTGGTTCTGGCAACCACAATTTGTCTCCTTAGGTTGAGTTGTCGAAAAAAAATCTTTATTTGAATGATAATAACAATAATATTGAGCTTAGCTGTCATTGATCACTGAGCTTTTGATAGATTATCATAGATAAGAAAAAAACTGATTTTAGTTACAGTACTAAAAAAGCTACACAGATCGTCTTCTAAATATAAAACTCTTTAATTCATATTTAGGTTCAAATTCGTACAAAAAGTGCGTCACCTTCTTAGTGAGGTGATTGAATTATTAAGCAATACGATAATTTGCAAGAAACAATTTTAACTGTTTCCTAAATACACTACAGCTCTAAAAAAATCTATAAAAGTGGAATATACAAAGGTGTTTTTTCAAGAAATGAGTCATATTGATTTTAGATCTTAGTTCAATAATTTGAAAACATTAAGACGAAAGGAGGTGTATTACAAAATTGTAAAATATAATGTTTTAGCATTATTTGTAAAATTGAGACGGGAAGCGATGGAATATTCATCGTGCACCTTGGCTTACTGGTTTTATACAAAAATATAAGTTAAAGCTCTGTCTGGAAAGTATTTTGTAAAACATAATGTAAAAAATGTTAGTTTTCGAAAATATGAGTTCAAATATCCATCGTGCGTTGGTTACTAGTGTCATCTATTGAAGTAGTAAAGTTCAAAAGAAATACATTTTTATAATAAGAAGGATGAGGTTTCTTGAGTATATAAATATACGTACTTTGTTCGTGGTAAAGGGGTTTTTTTACAAGTAGTTCGGGCAGGGACACGAAAGATTATCTGCAAAGTTTTTTTGAAGCTTGAATAAATTAGTGTTACTACTTATCATCTGCTCATAGCCTATGTTTTTGAATGTTAAATATAAAAATAAAATTGTGTGAGTTTCTAAGTTAAACCATTGAATATTAAACCCACACATGAGCACAGTTATATACTTATTGTATCCAGCTGTTGATACTATTTTCTTTAAGGACGGCGTAATCGGACTGGCCTTCTTGACTGGAAAGACCGTCATATCAGAAATCAAACTCCAGTACTTGAATGGGGTTAACTGTAATAATCTGAAAAGTCTTATGCATATAATTTTATTACTAATCCCCCAACGTACAGGGTGATTGGTACTCTGTGTGACAACATTTTTTTGTGTAAGTTCAAAGTAAATGCAGTGTGATGATGCGTATAAAAGGTTTCATGTCTAAAAATTAGCTTCCTAAAGAATTATTTTATATTTTTAAAAATAACTATGTTTTTAAACTTAATTTAGCTATTTCTCAATTACCTTTGAATAAATTTGAGTAGATAATGTCATTTTCGTGTTCTACATTAAATTTTCAATAAGAATAATAGAAAATGACGGGGGATCAGTTGTAAAAATTTCATTGTAAATAGATTCAAAGATAAAAATTAAGATGTTTGATAAAAAAAAAAAAAACATTGGTCTATTGCATTTTTTGTTCACACCCTGTATACAAGAAAGTGTCCGAATATGGCAAAAATTCCACCATTTTATAAATATTTAAACTTGGAACCTTTTATATGCATCATCACACTTCATTTACTTTGTACTTACACAAAAATTTTTTTTTGTCACACTGAGTACCAATCCCCCTGTATAATAAATCAGTGAGTATATTTACAATGAGCTTAAAGTCAATTAAATGCATTTAATTTACACTGTAAGCCAACTACAGTATAACAATTAAAGTAAGCTGAAGGCAACAACTTTCGAGGAAAGAAAATTTAACATACAACTTATAAAATACAATAAAAAGGTTCTGACATTATTTATGCACGCTTCCTTGGAAAACTCGATGGCACTTCTCGGGTCTCCACAAAAAATATTTCGACCGACAAAACAAATTAAAACTCGATATGGGAGGAAGCTGTGATTGTGTGTAAGGTACCCGCCGGATGCGCGGCGTCCGGTCGAGTTTCCCTCGTTTTCCCCGCCCCGCTTCGGTCTTGGCGCTCTTGACCTCAGCTGTAAATCATAAACAGTAGATTTATCCTCGCAAGTCCCAATACGCCTCATATATCCGATATCCGGCCTCTGAGAAAGATACAGACATTGGTAATATACACCGTCATTGATTATATACAGAGTAGAATGTGTAATAATGAACCATAAATAAATTACCGCTGGTTTCACAATTCTCATTAATTTATAAATTTTTCTTTTTGTTGGTGGCCTTAATACGCCTTGAATTTGTCTATTTTCTTGGTTCTATTAGGTATTGGCGTGGAACTTATCAAGCAAAATAAGGGTGAGCTGATACAGTAGAGGTGAGTAGAGTGAGAACTACTGTACTACTGTTGAATGACACATGGCGGCACTCATACATCAACCCATCGTTTGCTCGTTGTTTGTTCGTTTGCTGACCCAACATATATTTAATGCTTCATATTTCTCATGACTTGACATAGATATTCTAAAGTCTCATGTTTAAGTAGATTTAAAGCGTACTAAGCAGTTGAAGAATTAATTCCTTTCTACTCAAATTTAAACGTTTAAGCCCCTTGGTGAAGTTACCGAATTTACGTCAAACAATTTGACACTACCAATATAATTTTGAGGAAAAGAACACCATAAACCTAGACAACGATTATATTTTGATAATATTATAGAGCTATCTCCTTGCTCTATCTCATTTCAGCACTGTGTTACAAAAACTTTTACACCAGTGCCCGTATTCTGCTAAATACACATTTTGTATTTCAGAAAGTTTAACTCCATTTATTTACATACATGTCAATGATTAAAGTATTTAAATTTATAAAGACATGTTATCTGTTAACCAATGCATATATTAATCTTTTAGTTCCGTGCAACATGGGGTCACAAAACTTGATATAGATCTATAGCATAGAACCTAGTTGTATGCTACAAAACAGCTCAAATAAATCAATGGTCAGTGTTGTAGAAAACACAGTTCAGCAACCTAGTAGTTTGTACGGGATTTTTATTATGGCGTTATAACATTGGTTTACTATAATTAGGCATCCCTCCTTGTCCTGTGCTAAATTATATTTCACAATTTAAATCTTGGAATCGATTATTTTCTTCTTGACTCCCGTTTTGTAGAGCATTTGGTAAACCATCCTACTATATATAAACTATAATATAGACTTGGACAGTTCCTTTATGATTGGACAGACGTTTTAGCTATAATATACAAGAATATCTTTATGAGTTTATATTATTATTCTAATTTATTATATCTATTTATAGTAAAAAAAATCACAATGTGATTTAAAATCGTTTTTGGTTCTTATAGATGACGAAACACTGGCATTTACTCAAAGTAGATCAAGTGTTAAAAGTAGACCGCCTCTGTCTGAAGTACAGTAAGTGTCAGGGTTGTGAAGGCACTTTGCATCCCTGTATTATTCCGGGCTGCGGAGTAAGAAAATTGACGGAGTCGAGACTAGCAATTTGAGGATCAATAGATGCACGCGCCGCCCCCGCCAGTCATCATACTTAGCCTCATAACTGCCTCTTCGTAATATGAGTGCTTCATCATACAAGTAATGCAAGCGAACGTGTATGAAACATAGCTTACAGATACATACGTGGCATATCTGAGTATTGATACAGGTACCACTCTCTGCCAGTCATCAAACATAGCCTCATAACTGCATCCTCGTAATATGACTGCTTCCTCATACAAGTAATGCAAGCGAACGTGTAAGAAACATAGCTTACAGATACATACGTGGCGTATCTGAGTATTGATACAGGTACCCACTCTCTGCCAGTCATCAAACATAGCCTCATAACTGCATCCTCGTAATATGAGTGCTTCCTCATACAAGTAATGCAAGCGAACGTGTAAGAAACATAGCTTACAGATACATACGTGGCGTATCTGAGTATTGATACAGGTACCACTCTCTGCCAGTCATCAAACATAGCCTCATAACTGCATCCTCGTAATATGAGTGCTTCCTCATACAAGTAATGCAAGCGAACGTGTAAGAAACATAGCTTACAGATACATACGTGGCGTATCTGAGTATTGATTCAGTTACCCACTCTCCGCCAGTCATCATACTTAGCCTCATAACTGCCTCTTCGTAATATGAGTGCTTCATCATACAAGTAATGCAAGCGAACGTGTATGAAACATAGCTTACAGATACATACGTGGCATATCTGAGTATTGATACAGGTACCACTCTCTGCCAGTCATCAAACATAGCCTCATAACTGCATCCTCGTAATATGACTGCTTCCTCATACAAGTAATGCAAGCGAACGTGTAAGAAACATAGCTTACAGATACATACGTGGCGTATCTGAGTATTGATACAGGTACCCACTCTCTGCCAGTCATCAAACATAGCCTCATAACTGCATCCTCGTAATATGAGTGCTTCCTCATACAAGTAATGCAAGCGAACGTGTAAGAAACATAGCTTACAGATACATACGTGGCGTATCTGAGTATTGATACAGGTACCACTCTCTGCCAGTCATCAAACATAGCCTCATAACTGCATCCTCGTAATATGAGTGCTTCCTCATACAAGTAATGCAAGCGAACGTGTAAGAAACATAGCTTACAGATACATACGTAGCGTATCTGAGTATTGATTCAGTTACCCACTCTCCGCCAGTCATCATACTTAGCCTCATAACTGCCTCCTCGTAATATGAGTGCTACCTCATACAAGTAATGCAAGAGAACGTGTATAAAGCATCGCTTACAGATACATACGTGGCGTATCTGAGTATTGATACAGGTACCCACTCTCCGCCAGTCATCATACTTAGCCTCATAACTGCCTCCTCGTAATATGAGTGCTTCCTCATACAAGTAATGCAAGCGAACGTGTATGAAACATAGCTTACAGATACATACGTGGCGTATCTCAGTATTGGTACAGGTACCTACTCTCCGCCAGTCATCATAAATAGAATCATAACTGCCTCCTCGTAATATGAGTGCTTCCTCATACAAGTAATGCAAGCGAACGTGTATGAAACATAGCTTACAGATACATACGTGGCGTATCTTTATATTGATACAGGTACCCACTCTCTGCCAGTCATCATACTTAGCCTCGTAACTGCATCCTCGTAATATGAGTGCTTCCTCATACAAGTAATGCAAGCGAACGTGTATCAAACATAGCTTACAGATACATACGTGGCGTATCTGAGTATTGTTACAGGTACCCACTCTCCGCCAGCCATCAAACATAGCCTCATAACTGCATCCTCGTAATATGAGTGCTTCCTCATACAAGTAATGCAAGCGAACGTGTAAGAAACATAGCTTACAGATACATACGTGGCGTATCTGAGTATTGATACAGGTACCCACACTCCGCCAGTCATCAAACATAGCCTCATAACTGCATCCTCGTAATAAGAGTGCTTCCTCATACAAGTAATGCAAGCGAACGTGTAAGAAACATAGCTTACAGATACATACGTGGCGTATCTGAGTATTGATACAGGTACCCACACTCCGCCAGTCATCAAACATAGCCTCATAACTGCATCCTCGTAATAAGAGTGCTTCCTCATACAAGTAATGCAAGCGAACGTGTATCAAACATAGCTTACAGATACATACGTGGCGTATCTGAGTATTGATACAGGTACCACTCTCTGCCAGTCATCAAACATAGCCTCATAACTGCCTCCTCGTAATATGATTGCTTCCTCATACAAGTAATGCAAGCGAACGTGTATCAAACATAGCTTACAGATACATACGTGGCGTATCTGAGTATTGTTACAGGTACCCACTCTCCGCCAGTCATCAAACATAGCCTCATAACTGCATCCTCGTAATATGAGTGCTTCCTCATACAAGTAATGCAAGCGAACGTGTATCAAACATAGCTTACAGATACATACGTGGCGTATCTGAGTATTGATACAGGTACCCAATATCCGCCAGTCATCATAAATTAATAGGAGTGCTTCCTCATACAAGTAATGCAAGCGAACGTGTATCAAACATAGCTTATGGATACATTCGTGGCGTATCTGAGTATTGATACAGGTACCCACTCTCCACCAGTCATCATATTTAGTTATAACTGCCTCCTCGCAATATGAGTGCTACCTCATACAAGTAATACAAGCGAACGTGTATGAAACATAGCTTACAGATACATACGTGGCGTATCTGAGTATTGTTACAGGTACCCACTCTCCGCCAGTCATCAAACATAGCCTCATAACTGCATCCTCGTAATATGCGTGCTTCCTCATACAAGTAATACAAGCGAACGTGTATGAAACATAGCTTACAGATACATACGTGGCGTATCTGAGTATTGATACAGTTAGCCACTCTCCGCCAGTCATCATACTTAGCGTCATAACTGCCTCCTCGCAATATGAGTGCTACCTCATACAAGTAATACAAGCGAACGTGTATGAAGCATAGCTTACAGATACATACGTGGCGTATCTGAGTATTGATACAGGTACCACTCTCTGCCAGTCATCAAACATAGCCTCATAACTGCATCCTCGTAATATGACTGCTTCCTCATACAAGTAATGCAAGCGAACGTGTAAGAAACATAGCTTACAGATACATACGTGGCGTATCTGAATATTGATACAGGTACCCACCCTCCGCTAGTCATCAAACATAGCCTCATAACTGCATCCTCGTAATATGAGTGCTTCCTCATACAAGTAATGCAAGCGAACGTGTAAGAAACATAGCTTACAGTTACATACGTGGCGTATCTGAGTATTGATACAGGTACCCACACTCCACCAGTCATCAAACATAGCCTCATAACTGCATCCTCGTAATATGAGTGCTTCCTCATACAAGTAATGCAAGCGAACGTGTAAGAAACATAGCTTACAGATACATACGTGGCGTATCTGAGTATTGATACAGGTACCCAATATCCGCCAGTCATCATAAATTAATAGGAGTGCTTCCTCATACAAGTAATGCAAGCGAACGTGTATCAAACATAGCTTATGGATACATTCGTGGCGTATCTGGGTATTGATACAGGTACCCACTCTCCACCAGTCATCATATTTAGTTATAACTGCCTCCTCGCAATATGAGTGCTACCTCATACAAGTAATACAAGCGAACGTGTATGAAACATAGCTTACAGATACATACGTGGCGTATCTGAGTATTGTTACAGGTACCCACTCTCCGCCAGTCATCAAACATAGCCTCATAACTGCATCCTCGTAATATGCGTGCTTCCTCATACAAGTAATACAAGCGAACGTGTATCAAACATAGCTTACAGATACATAGCTGGCGTATCTGAGTATTGATACAGGTACCCACTCTCCCCAGTCATCATACTTAGCCTCATAACTGCATCCTCACAATATGAGTGCTTCCTCATACAAGTAATGCAAGCGAACGTGTAAGAAACATAGCTTACAGATACATACGTGGCGTATCTGAGTATTGATACAGTTACCCACTCTCCGCCAGTCATCATACTTAGCTTCATAACTGCATCCTCGTAATATGAGTGCTACCTCATACAAGTAATACAAGCGAACGTGTATGAAACATAGCTTACAGATACATACGTGGCGTATCTGAGTATTGATACAGTTACCCACTCTCCGCCAGTCATCATACTTAGCTTCATAACTGCCTCCGCGCAATATGAGTGCTACCTCATACAAGTAATACAAGCGAACGTGTATGAAACATAGCTTACAGATACATACGTGGCGTATCTGAGTATTGTTACAGTTACCCACTCTCCGCCAGTCATCAAACATAGCCTCATAACTGCATCCTCGTAATATGCGTGCTTCCTCATACAAGTAATACAAGCGAACGTGTATCAAACATAGCTTACAGATACATAGGTGGCGTATCTGAGTATTGATACAGGTACCCACTCTCCCCAGTCATCATACTTAGCCTCATAACTGCATCCTCGCAATATGAGTGCTTCCTCATACAAGTAATGCAAGCGAACGTGTAAGAAACATAGCTTACAGATACATACGTGGCGTATCTGAGTATTGATTCAGTTACCCACTCTCCGCCAGTCATCATACTTAGCCTCATAACTGCCTCCTCGTAATATGAGTGCTACCTCATACAAGTAATGCAAGAGAACGTGTATAAAACATCGCTTACAGATACATACGTGGCGTATCTGAGTATTGATACAGGTACCCACTCTCCGTCAGTCATCATACTTAGCCTCATAACTCCCTCCTCGTAATATGAGTGCTTTCTCATACAAGTAATGTAAGAGAACGTGTATAAAACATCGCTTACAGATACATACGTGGCGTATCTGAGTATTGATACAGGTACCCACTCTCCGCCAGTCATCATACTTAGCCTCATAACTGCCTCCTCGCAATATGAGTGCTACCTCATACAAGTAGTGCAAGCGAACGTGTATGAATTATAGCTTACAGATACATACGTGGTGTTGTATTGATACATGTACCCACTCTTCCCAGTCACACTTAGCCTCATGCAGAAGTATAAATGACCCAGCTGTTTTTCACTATTGGACTTTTATTATGTTCCTGGCTAAGGGGGCTATCTTAGTAGCCAAAACACTTTTGTAGCCAACAAGGCTACAAAAACCACCTACACCATTCTACAACCTAAACCCACTCTAAATTAATACTGGAATTAATGTGCGTTATCACCTGAGTGAAGCTGTTATGTGATTGTTGATTGCAGCAACGAATGACAAGGGGAGTTGGTTTGGTACGTAAAGAAACAGCTTATAAATGCCAGCCAAATAATGTGAAGAATTGCTAGTAGTTGACCTTTTATAATCGTATTCATATATCAAAAAAGTTGAAAATTATAATTAGTCATCTTGTTTATTCGACACTTATTTGATAAGCTACTATCTCATACTACTCGCATTAGGATCACCGCAGATGCATAAATTGGTAGCCGAGTTATTAAAGTGCTCGCCTAGCTTTCAGTAGCTGGTCGGTTCAAACTCAATACGGCATGTTTGATCGGTTCGATCATGTTTGATAACATATATATAATAATACGTTTGATCGGCTTGCGGGTTTGATCCTGAGAAAATTCAGTAGTTTTTTTAGTTTCAAACTGGGCCCAGCTGTCCCATTGGGCCTCAATTAATTGACAATCCTTTCTGAAACACAGCTGTTTTAAGTCAGTAGAAAAGCTACACAGATCATCCAATCCATTTTACAGATACTCAGCATGCATATTAAGTTATAAACAAGTACTATTAGTATACCGATGTCTTAGTGAATTAAATGAGTGACTATAGGTAAACCGTTTAGAAAACGACCTGCGCGAAATCGTTGAGGGAGGGTATGTTCCCCCTCTCCGCCAACGTCCGTTTTCACACTGCAGGATCTATTTTTTTCAAATTTTAACATTAGGCTTATGGGATAAAAGTAGCCATATGACAGTTTTTTGTTTACAAGAAAAATGTAAACAAGGGAATCATAAGGTATTTCCAAACTTTCTAGACTTTTCTTTTAAACGTTTTTAAACCATTCCTATGATTTAAATAAACAAGAAAATGCCGTTAAAACACTTTTTTAAGGCACGGAACTCACTGAAAATCGAGAAAATATACGGAACTACTTTCTCAATGCGCAGAGCATAAACAAGGAGCGGAGGGATACGGACCAGTGACTACTTTCTTGGGAACCTATTTGTGTTGCCAGCTGATCGGAAACAGCAAATGTTAGAAATCAGGACTTAATAAGCGATATATCGAACCGCATCGAAATCGATATTTAATCCGATAATACATCACAGGTTATATTATGTTGAATTACATCGACGGTGCAGTCAGCTATACAGGGTGTTTTTTTAAAAACTTGCATCTTTATTTATGTAAAAACCGCAATAAATAGAAATATGCAGTTTGCGGGAATCATCTATTGACGTAGGGGGCCCAATTGTTTTGAATTCAACGTTACATTCACATTCCCCCCCTTTCCCCCCCTGCCCCCAACTTATTTTTTTTAAATAGCAAGGTACCGCTCGTAACATATCAAATGAAAGAGCATAAAAAAAGAAAATGTTTGATGAAAAAAAAATAAAAATCGGTTCATAAATTTGCGAGATATTTCCCCCCCCCCCTTACCCGGAACTTGATTTTTTTTATAGCAAAGTACCCCTTGTGACATATCAAATGAAAGAGCATGAAAAAAGAAAATTTTTGGTGAAATTTATTTGTCATTTGATATGTCACAAGGGTGGGTACCTTGCTATTAAAAAACAAGTTATGGGTAGGGGAAAAGGGGGGGGATTATCTCACAAATTCATGAGCCGATTTTAAATTTTTTTCAACCAAAAATTTTCTTTTTCCATGCTCTTTCATTTGATATGTCACAAGGGGTACTTTGCTATTAAAAAAAATCAAGTTCTCGGGGAAGGGGGGGGGGAAATATCTCGCAAATTTATGAACCGATTTTTAATTTTTTTTCATCAAACATTTTCTTTTTTCATGCTCTTTCATTTGATATGTCACAAGGGGTACCTTGCTATTTAAAAAAAATAAGTTGGGGGCAGGGGGGGAAAGGGGGGGAATGTGAATGTAATGTTGAATTCAAAACAATTTGGCCCCCTACTTCAATAGATTATTCCCGCAAACTGCATATTCCTATCTATTGCGGTTTTCACATAAATAAAGATGCAAGTTTTTAAAAAAACACCCTGTATTACACTTATTAATAAAACGCAGATTGAACACTGATCTAATTTAGGCATGTGGGGAAGGTAGGTCGGGGTTTATGAGTATTCATGACTACATTAAAAGTTTTGAAGTAAAGTTAGATTAGGGAGGTAAAGTGTAGGTTATAAGTAGGTGATCGAGTTGTTTATTTGTGTTGCACCATATAACTGGCTTTCACCTATCTGAAAGCAACCCTAGTTTACATTTTGATCAGCTGTATAATTTAATTGCTGTTAATATTTAAGCTGCAATTCAAAGAAATGCGTCCTACAAAAAACTAAATCTTTAGAAATTAATCACTGAAAGAACCCATGAAACATAAAAGTCATAGAACGCCACCGAGTAAAAGAAATAAAGATAATATTTTTTAAGAATTTACTATCGTTATTAGCCTGTATAATGAAGAACACCTAGGCCTACAAGATTCACATTCCTACCAAAGATGAACGAGGATGTTAGCCGAAGTGCTACAATTTTTACTAGGAAAGATGGAAATGTGATCATTGCAGAGGAAAGCCCTATATGGGAAATTCGCAACAATAACTATAAAACTGTATTCACAGTTCCGTTTAAGTAATGCCATTGACTAATATACCAACAGGTCAATGGTAATGTATAGTCAATGGTAATGCTCAATTGTGTTTACGCTAGTGACATCATTAGTTATGGTACATACCGTTTCTGTTTTAATAATCGTGATTTAACATCTGTTGACAAGCATTGTTGTGACGAGTCAGTACGACCCTGCGCTGAATCCTCCACGCGGACTCTCTTTTTAACCGACTTCCCCACTACCAACAAAAGGAGGAGGTTCTCAATTTGTTTGTGGCGATGTTTTTTTTTCTATGTATGTTCACCAATTTCTCTGTGATTCTTTTACCGATCAGTGTGGTTCCACCACCAAAATAACCAGGAGAGTTTCTATTTGGTACCTTATATATTATGTTTAAGTATAATATTTGTTTCGGTGAAAAATTCTGAAAACCTTAAATATTCAACATTTATTTTGTTTACATTTGTGCAGATTGTTTACATTTGTGCAGAGAAGGCAATAAATAATAATAACATTCCTACAGCTGTTAGTTGAAACCATTTAAATGAAGCTGCAGACAATTCTTCATGAAACAGTTGCTTCATATTGATCAATAAACTATTTCTTGCCATGGAGTCTAAATTAATTATATTGAGAAAAATGCATTTTGTTTTGGTTACTATAAAAAATGTATTTTAACGTTTGACCTGATTTGTGTATACTGTAATTCTGTTTTTAGTATTGAATATTCTGACTTACAAAAACATATAAAATGTTACAGTGAATAGCTGTATGATATTGACAATTAAAGGTGTATTGTGAAAACCAAAGCATTCGTAAAACAGGTCTAAATATAAATTAAATGCAATTACTCCTTACACGACCTAAGAAGTGTGAAAGTGCATAATCGTCAATTGTCTTAAAAGTGTTAAATATTTTTATTACTAAACATGCATTTGCAGATGTGGAATGTTTATTGATATTCTCTACCCAGTTACTATATCATATTAATACTATTGTGCCTGCTTCGGAAAGTCCTAGAGGAAGATGATTTGCAATTTCGACTAGGCTATATCTTGATCAAACAAAGCCACCTACATGGCTTGCACCACTTTTAGCTGAACCAATCTTTCATATACAATATACATATTTCATTTGCAGATGTGGAATGTTTATTAATATTCTCTACCCAGTTACTATAACATATCAATATTATTATGCCTGCTTCGGAAAGTCCTAGAGGAAGATGATTTGCAATTTCGACTAGGCTATATCTTGAGCAAACAAAACCCCCTACATGACTTACACCACCTTTAGCTGAACCAATCTTTCATATAATATTTTCCAAAGGTACTATACGTGTTAACGACCAATTTTCCACTTCTGAGAGATTTTTTAGTGCTGGTAGCTGAGGAATAACTTTCATATTGTTCCAAAAGGCTTGAGACGTTACTGTATTTCTTTTTATAATGTAGAAGTACACCGATTGCAGGAAACGATGATGTCTGACATTTCAATGTATCTAGAATAGACAATTAGTTTTCATTAGGCCTAATGTAATGGACATCTCTTTCTTTCTTAAGGAATATCTAAACATGTTTATTTTCATACCTATTGATTATGTAACCTGAACAGGTGACTCAAGCAGTTTTAAAATAATGATTGTTCTGTGGAACTTTTGATTGTTTCAAACAGTTTTGCTTATCAAAAAACCTCAAGTAATTAATATATACAAAATTATACAGTCACTAAAAATCATGAAATAATTTATTTTTGTAAAAAAAATACAACCGACTTCAAACGCTCTAAAAAGAATGAAATAATTTCAATAAAGTAAACTTTTGTATTAGGCAAGCTCACGTATTTCAAGTCGGCGCGGCTCAAACTGCAAATATGATTGAAATTAAATATTGTGTGTGTATTTTGAAAAATCAATAAATTGTAGCTGGATAACATGAATATATAAAAAACATACTGAACTGTTTTGTTTATATATTAAAGGAAATATTTTCATGTATTTTATGTTTACTTCAGAATAAATGCATTATGAAAATAACACACACAAATGTTCTATATGAATAGGAAAATAATTTAGTTTGATATTATGATAGGGAAAAGAAGCTAGTTTAGTATTAAAACGTTACTTTTCCAAGTTAGAATCATTTAAATGCGTTATAATCTTTTTAAAGATACTCGTTAATACCACTATAATGCCGATCTCTTTTGGTTCAAAGACCAAATCTGGTCTGATTACGGTAATAAAATAACACTTAACGCATAACTATGAAAAAGACATGCAGATTAACACCTTTAGTTATAGTTAGTCACCTGCAATATGGACACCCTCTTTCAATTTTGTATCAAAAATCATCATAAAGCCGCGCCGACTTAAAATACGTGAGCTTGCCTAATACAAAAGTTTACTTTATTGAAATTATTTCATTCTTTTTAGAGCGTTTGAAGTCGGTTGTATTTTTTTTACAAAAATAAATTATTATGTCTCGAGATTTCTGTTGGAGTTACAACATCATCCAATTTACTTATTACCTGTTTTATAAAATCATATGTTATATATCTAGTTTTGTTATGATTGTAAGTAAATAAAAGTTATTATTGTGTGAGTGTTATTAAAGAATAGTTGATTCAATTTTAACAGATTATGAGACTTAATTAAGTGAGGAATATGGAAAGAAATATGAGTAATCACATTGAACTTTTGAACAGAAATAATTATGACACATGGAAAATGCAGATGGAAGCAGTTTTAGTTAAAAATGATTTACTTGGGTATGTGTTAGGAACCATTAAAAGGCCTCTAGAAGAAGGTGAAAGAATGACTGCTTGGCTAATCACTGATGCAAAGGCAAAGGCAGATATAATCCTCTCTATCAGCCCAAGCGAATTAAAGCAAGTGAAAGGATGTAACACTTCAGCAGAGATATGGGAAAAATTAAAAGGCATTTATGATTCCAGTGGACCAGCAAGGAAAGCCTTTTTGTTAAAGAAGCTAATTTTGGCAAAACTGACCCCTGATTATGATGTCAGAGATTACATGAATATGTTTTTTGATGTAGTGGACAAATTAAAAGGAATGGACATCGATATTAATGAGGATCTTTTGACAATTATTCTTTTGTATTCCCTGTCAGATGAATTTGAAAACTTTAGAATTGCTATTGAAACTAGAGATGCACTGCCTTCTCCTGAAACTTTGAAAATAAAAATTGTAGAAGAGTGGGAAGCGAGAAAAGAACATGGTAAGAAAGAGAGTAGTGAAGCTCTGCTAGGAAAATTTCAGAATAAAGTTAGATTTCAACCAGGAAGATTTTCAAAAGACTCTTACAGAAATAGAACGGAATCAGTTGATTTTCCGTTTCGATGCTTTATATGTAAAGCGATCGGGCATAAAGCAAAATTTTGTCCCAAAGCAAATAAAGATCAACAAAACGTAGCGATTGCTAAGCTAGAAGAAGTAGGACTTAATTCTTCTGTACAAGATGACTGTTATTTTGGAAACTTGTCAATGAAAGATATACAGTGGTGTTTGGACAGTGGATGCACTTCACATATGACTCATGTGAACAGTAAATTTACCAAGTACAAGCCTGTAAATGGAAGAAGTATATCTCTTGCCAACAATTCATCAACTGATGCAAGAGGGGTTGGAACAGTTAATATGAACATTTTAAATGGGAGTACAAATCTAAGCGTTAATTTGTATGACACTTTGTATGTACCAGAACATGGGCTGGAAAACAGTAAACCAGCAAGAACACCAATGGAAGTTGGATTTATCAACTCAACAGCTATGTCACCAGATCTGCCGGATAACAAAATGTACAGGAAGGCAATAGGATCACTCCTTTATCTTGCTGTGACATCAAGGCCGGATATTTTGTCAGCTGTTGGAATTCTAGCTAGAAGAGTTGAAAAACCCACCCAAAGTGATTGGAATGCTGTAAAGCGAATAATAAGATATCTGAAAAGTACCATTGACAAGAAATTAAGATTAGGGGTGGAAAAAGAATTGAAATTGTCATGCTATGTAGATTCTGATTGGGGGGGTGACTTAGCAGATAGAAAATCAATCAGCGGAATGATGTACAAGTTAGGAAACAGCACTATAAACTGGATTAGCAAAAAACAGACCAATGTCACTCTTTCTTCTTTGGTGAATGTAAAAGTCTCCATCCATCTTATCAATTTCAACTCCTAAGTAGTTGTGAACAACTCCTAAGTCTTTCATTTCAAAGCATTGTGTCAGTTTTTGAAATGTTTTCTTGACATTTTCAATTGATCCAACACACAAAATGTCATCAACATGAACCACTACGTATGTATAATTTCCATCAGTATTACTCGTATATAAACAAGGGTCAGAATTGCTTTTTTCAAATCCCATGCTCATCATTGTTGTATTCAGTGTTTCATTCCAGGCCCGAGCTGCTTGTTTTAGCCCATAAATTGATTTCTTTAATTTATAAACTTCATCTTCATTATCAGATTTCACAAAACCTTCGGCCTGTTGCATATATATTTCTTCTTCTAACTTTCCATTTAAAAAGGCTGTTTTTACATCAAAATGATGCACAGTCAGATCTTTTGTCGCTGCTATGGTTAGTAAAATTCTTACTGTTGTTGAATTAACAACAGGAGCAAATATTTCATCATAGTCTTCTCCATATTTCTGTGAGTAACCTTTGGCTACTAAACGTGCCTTATAGCGCTCAACCATACCTTCATCTCCATACTTTGCTTTAAATATCCATTTACATCCAACTGCTGTTTTCTGTGGAGGTAAATCTACAAGTTCCCATGTATCATTTTTTAATAAGGCTTCCATTTCTTCTTGAGCTGCTACAACCCATTGTTTTTTCTCAGGTTCAGGCAATTTCTCCAATTGTTTCCAAGATTTTGGCTCAATCACATTTCCTTGAGCTATTAATGATAGTCTGTTAGGAGGAACACCTTTTGTTTTTCTTTCAGATTTTCTTACTTTCAAGTTAATATCATTATTCTGATTATCATCTCCATTATTATCCCCATCAATCAGATATGGCTCGTCATGTTCAATCTCTTCCATTTCATTTGACATATGTTCTTTAGTTTCATTTGTTAATGTTTGCCTATCATCAAGTACATTTTTCTCATCAGTACCTTTTGGTTGATCAACTTGAACACTTCTTTGATTTTCTTCGACCTTTTCATGTCTTTGGAGTAAACTGTCTACAGGCAATACCCTAAAGCTTGAATTAGTATGATTTGCATCGACATGTGGAAAGGAAGATGTGTCAAAAACTACATCTCGAGTTGTAATGATTTTCCTATCTTCGGGTAACCACATCCTCCAGCCCTTTGATACATCTGAGTAACCAACAAATATCCCTTCTTTTGCTCTTGATTGAAACTTGTCATTTGTCTTATCTAGGATAAAACCTTTACAACCAAACTTTTTTAGATATGAAACATTTGGAATTTTCCTATACCATCTATGATATGGTAATACACCATCGATTGCATCTGATGGGCATCTATTCCTAACATGAGCTGCTGTTGCAACTGCCTCTGCCCAAAACGTTTGAGGAAGATTTGCTTCAATGAGCAAACATCTTGCCATGTTGTTTAATGTACGATTCATCCGTTCAGCCACTCCGTTTTGTTGAGGCGTTCCGCTACATGTTAATCTTCTCTGAATACCATTACAATTCAAAAATCCATCGAACTCTCTGTTAACATACTCTCCTCCATTGTCTGTTTGAAGATATTTAATTTTTCTTCCTGTAAAATTTTCTACTTTGTTCTTGTACCTTTTGAAAGAATCTAATGCATCACTTTTCTTCTTCAAAAAGTAAACTTCAACCCATCTTGAGCTATCATCAATAAAAGTAATGAAATATTGAGATTTTCCATGTGACTCAGTTTTCATTGGTCCACAGATGTCAGAGTGAATAATGTCCAGCATTTCAGATGTTCTTTCACTTTTAGGAAAGGGTCTTTTTGTAAATTTTCCTTGAATACACACCTCGCATTGTGGAATAAGCTCTTTTGTGTTCACTTTAATACCTTTAACCATATTTAAATTGATTATTCTTTTCAAGTCTCCAAAGTTCAAGTGTCCAAAATGTTGGTGCCAAGACAATAGACTTGATTTTTCACAGCTTATATTCATTTCTTCACTACTCTCTTGTACGTAATAAAGTCCATTTAACCTATTCGCATGGATCTTTGTCTGTCCATTCTGATCTATTATCAAAGCAGCATCTTTTTTAAACAAAACTTGATACCCATGGTCAGTAATTTTAGCTACAGACATCAGATTTGTTCGATCAGAAAAATCAATCAGAATCAATCAATCAGCGGAATGATGTACAAGTTAGGAAACAGCACTATAAACTGGATTAGCAAAAAACAGACCAATGTCACTCTTTCTTCAACAGAAGCTGAATTCATGGCCGCAAGCTTAGCCACTCAAGAAGTAGTGTGGTTAAGACTATTGTTGAAAGATATGGGCTTCCCCCAAGAAAATCCTACAGTAATATTTGAAGACAATCAGAGCTGTATCAAGTTTATTGAAAATGAAAAGATGAGTGCTAGAATAAAACATTTAGATATTCGAAAACATTACGTCCGAGAAATGATAAATAAGAACGAAGTATTTCTGGAATACTGTCCAAGTGAAAATAATCAAGCGGACCTTTTAACAAAGCCACTTCTAGGGCAAGTGTTTAAAAGATCACTCTTTTACCTAGGTCTTTACTAGGCATGATGTTGAGAGGGTGTGTTGGAGTTACAACATCATCCAATTTACTTATTACCTGTTTTATAAAATCATATGTTATATATCTAGTTTTGTTATGATTGTAAGTAAATAAAAGTTATTATTGTGTGAGTGTTATTAAAGAATAGTTGATTCAATTTTAACAATTTCCCCCTTCATTTTGTTGAAAGTTGCAACAACGTTTATAATTGTTAATATTTAGTGATAGTTAGTGATAGTTTAGTAGGTAGGGATAGTTTTGTTCAGTTATTTTATAGTTACGGTAGCTATTTAATAGTAAATCGTTTTTTGAAATTGTGGTAGATTGGTATATGACCTGTGTTTGTTGACAAACGTAATGGCGACATCAAAATCTTCTTCTGTATCTGGTCGACCTCTTGGAGAGCAGGCAAGAGAAATTGTGTATAAAGTTGCAGAACACTTGAAAGGAATGAAGAAAGAACATGATTTGACATTTAATTTGGCCGAGGAAACATCAACAGCTACAGGTATTGGGCAAACCCTCGTAAAACAAATTATTCGTGAGGGAAAAAGAGCGATTGAAATCCGAGGACAGTTGACCTTTTCTACACCTACAGGCAAAAAGACTGAAAGAAAAAAAAGAATTGAAGTTGATGATTAGAATTGAAAGCCGCTATTAGAAGGAAAATACAGGAAATGTACATCTTAAAAAAAGAATTGCCTACTGTGAAGACACTCATTTCAGCTCTTGAGGAAGCAGACATTTTAACATGTGGAAGGACGTACTTAATATCTGTGTTAAAACAATTGGGCTTTAAATGGGTTAGATGCCAGTCTAGAAGAAAACTATTGGTAGAAATCCCTTCAACCGTTGATTGGCGAATTCGATATTTGAAAAAAATTAAGAAATGTAGATCAGAAGGCTTTCCAATTGTTTACATCGACGAGACTTACGTTAATGCGAACCATACAGTAACTAAATGTTGGCAAAGTCCTGAGGAACCCGGCGTAACCAAGGCTGTTGGGAAAGGCGAACGGCTGATAATTGCACACGGTGGCGGTGAAAATGGATTTGTAAGGGACAGTTTGGCAATTTTCAAAGCACATCAAAAAACAGGCGATTATCATGAGTCCATGAACTATGAAAATTTCAATAAATGGCTTGAAAAACAACTGTTGCCGAATCTTGAAGAACCAAGCGTTATAGTGATGGACAATGCAAAATACCATTGCGTAGAGGAAGACAAAAAACCAACAAGTGGTTCTTTGAAGAAGAACATTCAAGACTGGCTTCATAAACACAACATTGACTATGACGAAAATTTTACCAAAGTAGAACTTTTGATGTTGGTGCAAAACGTCCAGAGGGAGCCGGTGTACAAAATAGACCAGCTTATTAACAATTTTGGACATCAAGTGCTGCGACTGCCACCATATCACCCCGACCTCAACCCCATTGAGTTGGTATGGGGAGCTATAAAAGGACAGGTAGGCTTAATTTATGTTTTATTATTGTCATATATTTTATAAGTGTATTAAAATTGTTTTCATAACTCCAATCCGGTTGTCGAGGAAGAGGCAATATGAAAATAGGTGGAGTGCGTTTAATATTTTTTTTTTTTAAGTACTTTTTAACACAACAGTATTAAGCCAACTACACATAACCTTTTACGGGAATTCCTATATTAATATAGCATTATAACACATAATTGGTTTGAATTATAATAACAAGTTATAGTATTTAGTATAATTAATAATTATAGTACGTGTAGGCTTAATATATATAATTGTAACAGTATAAAAACCAACGTAAAATGTAAAGAAATTACGTGTTCGTATGGGATTTAAAAAGTATTTATTTATACAGGTTGCTAAAGATGTAGCTGCAAAGACATTGGACCAAAAAATGAGACTTTGTGACAGTCTGTTTACGTCATACACTGCAGAAGAATGGAAGAAATGTTGTGAACATGTCAAAAAGGTCGAACAAGATTACTGGGAAAAAGACCATATAATAGACAATGAAATCGACAGACTGATAATTTCAGTAAACCAAAATGAATCTGAGGATGACAGTGATATCAGTGATTTCATTACCGATTCGGAATAGAGATAATATTTAGATCGTCGACATTTGGTTTCCACTATTAATTAAGGTATGTCGTTTATTTTATTCTCAAACTGAAAATTATACAAATTAATTTGTATCAATATCATTCAATATGATGCATACTGTACATATGGTTCACATTTATCAAAGCTTAAGTTCTTCCAATAACTGATCAACAAATATATCTATAAAGGTAGTCCGTGAGAATCATTAGTCTATTCTATTATATTAGTGTTCTTAAGCTATTTATATTTATGTGTGTTGTGTTACCTAACGATGGACTTAGTCCCAAAGAATTATTGTAGTTCAAAAGGAAATAATTATTGTATTATTGTATTCAACGAGAGCGAGGTGCCGGTCCGGTAGCGGTAGCAGTACGCGAGTACACTGCACTCTGCAGGGTTGTGTTTGTGTTGCGTTGTGTTGTATCACTGCGCGGTGTTCGGGAAGGTTGGGGGTTGGCGGCAGCGGAGTGGGGGAAGAGCCATAGTCTGTCTCACTCCCACAGCTCGGTATCTCTCTCTCGCACCAATGCTACGAGGAGGACGCTTTCTAAACGGTTTACCTATAGTAAGTGGCCCTGGCTATAGAAACGGATCATCTCACCATAGGTGCCGAATAATACCCATCTTTTTAACATCGGAGCCTTGTTATGACATATTAGTAGACATCTCATGTATTATGTAATAGTTGGCTAAAGCTAGTTTTTCATTCAAACATAACATAGTGGAATATGCCACTCCCAAAATATGACACAATCAAAATTATATTTTCTCTATTACTTTTTAAAACTTTTGGTATTTGATTTGATTTAAAAGCATGACATAGTTAATAAGTTGTTTTGTTTGTTTGGTTTGGATAAAAAGTCAGAAATCAGTACATGATAACAGCAAACTCCGAGTAATTTTCAGTCTGAAAATGGTTACAACTTTAAAATCCTACTCAATTATACACTAATCCCGCATTCATTTAAGCTTAAGATACGTAAAAAAAGTATGTCTCTACCCAAGTTGATTGGTTGAGTATACAAATTATAAATACTCGTATATACTTCGTGACTGGATTTATAAATCAACACGCCGAGTGCCGGGGGAGGGAGACATCCACATACGTTCCGGGCGATCTGTGATCACTGAATCAGTGATGAGCATATTGTCTGAGGTCCTCGACACGTGGGAACTGGCGGGACTCAACCCCGGGTAACCGATACTGTCACACACACACACACACACACTCTAGGTGTTAATAGTCGTCGTTATATAGTCCATTCACTGTCACGTGTCGTCCCTAACCTAGTCTATAACTGGTGGTCCGTCATGTTGAGGGTTGAATTGATGAAATTTGTTTGTCGAAATGGTTTTAGAACGGAAGAGGTGTGGTCGGAGAGTAGTATTGGATGCTATTTTACAAAAGCTCGTTCGTAGGAACAATTTTGATTTGTTGCATAAATATTACTCATACATTGACTCGACCAACTTTAACTGATTGAATTTTTTTATATAGGCCTAGCATTAATTATTTACCAATTGTTAAATTAAGAGACAACAGAGTAATAATTGGAGATTCTGTAAACGCTGTAAACGCTGACATAACGGAGGATCCCTCAAAAGGATATTGATGCTTTTACGGAAGGAAAAATATTATAGTTCCACAATCAAGGTAAGATTGGAAGGTGCAGAAAAACCACACCGGCTATTGTTTCGATGTTTGTATAATTTCGCCATTTCCGATTTCCATTCATTTTAATATCCAGCGTAAACATGCTATCTCTATGGACCTAATGGAGTAAAAAGATGCAATAAAATGAATCAAATAAATACAATTTTGACAGTAGCACACTGTGTGAGACGATTAATCAGATAAAAATTAAATTCAAGTTATTCTAAAACTGACAACAACTTAAGAATGCTAATGGAATGTTTAGTCCTTTCTACAGTCAAAGCTCTAACATATCAAAATAAAATACTTTCACGGAACAAATTTCTTCTTTTCTTTCTTCTCTGTGGTGACCAGTGTCCCCTCCCCCTCCCCCAGACTGGTTGATAGCTGGTCACTAGTCACGTGATCACTGATTGCCAACATTGTGCGGCGTTGACTTTCCCCCTGTAAGACTCTGTTTCCCACGGGTCGTGGGGCACAAGGTACCCCAACACACGACACGGTAGACTTCAGATAACCACTAGCACCCTCCCCCCTGTAACACCCGCACCACTACTGACAGCCATACGTTGATACGTAACATGATAGTTGGACGAAGTAGACTTCTCATCCTACTGTAAATATATATGTGTTTTATGTTGGCGAAGTTTGGAGTGCAACGATGTTTAACGTTGTGTAAATAAATATTTATATTTTATGTTGGGATTGCTTTTAGAAACTTTGTTTTCTGTTTAGTTTTGCACCAGAGGAAACTATTTTTGTTTATTATTAGATTATTAGATTTGTTTTATTTAGCAGAACAAGTCTTAAAATATAGGCCAAACAATATGACACAAATAGTCTACAACACACCGACCTTTACATAAACCGTGCTGAACTAACAAGTCGTCCTCAACTGTCAAATTTCTATATTCTAAACATCATATTCATGCGTGACCCTAGATTCTACAGTTTTGTCTGGGCAAGATTGGCAACATGTGCAGCGAGGTGGGGTAGTACTGGAGTAGCGGTTGTGGAGCACCCTCGACCATACCACTAATCACGTATTCATCTGGCTGCTGGAGTACTCGGTGCTCCACTCAGCAGCAGTCCCGCATGGCCTCAACACTCAAGTGCTCCACACAGGGGTAACAGGTTTGCGCTCAGAGTGAAACAAGTAAAGGTAAACGAGCAAACAAATTTGCAGTCTTGGAAATGGAATTTAAACTTTTAAAATAACGGAATAGTAGTATTTAGTTTGCTAACTTCAAGTGTGTATTGCTAGCATAGTAACGTGTCAGACTTGAGAGGGACGGATTCTAACCACGGCACATCCACAATATTATGAGAGGCTAAGGCCGTTTTTATGGGAGCACTGATTTTTAGCACGAAGCCCCAGGTAACCATCCCCACCCCAATTAATTGGTATTGGAATTATCGAATGAATTGACGGTTGATGGCAGTGTGACATGCTATCTATCTGACTATCTATCTATCCATCCATCCATCTATCTATCTATACTATTATAAAATTGACGTGATGTCTGTCTGTCCGGCTGCCACGACTAAAATAAAATACTAAATCGACACAGCCCAAATTAAGCACAAAGCTTGTCCACATACCTAGGAATGTCATAGGACTATTTACTTCCCTTAGTTCCTCTTTGGCTGCGCCCCTTTGATGTTCAAAGTTTTGAGGCGAGGTTTTCAAAAGTAAATATCAATTGGTCTCCATGGAAGCATGAGAAAATTTACGAACTTTGTTTACCTTTGCGTTGACATTTCAATGTAAACAGTCAGAGCTGTTAAACCGACTGGGACGGGTGGCGTCGTCCTGTAATCCAGCTACTGGGAGGTCACGAATTGTGGATACTTATAGGGATGCACTGTGGATGCGATGCTCCCTGGTGTGGATTAACGTCCGCACTAGTGAGTACTACGACTATCCGCAGTATTATCCTGATAATTAGACCAATTCGTAAATTACAAGGAAAAATGTGGTTCGGATTCCACTATAAACTGTAGGTCCCTTAGTTGCCATTAGCTGTATGGGCTATTAATTAACAGCTGTGTCTAAGGAACATGTCGGCCTTAGTCACTAACAAGACTACAAGATCGCGCCACTCATCCTACACTCATCCTTCACTCATATTTGGGTTAAAATACGCACATAGTGGCGTCCCCATCTTAAATAATTGAATTGAATTGAATTGAATGCTTATAGCACAATTTCAGACAGCTGATCCAAACAAATTAAAACAATATATTTTACCTAACCCGCCATGTCAAACTTCCCTAACCCAAGCCTCTATCCCAAAAATATACCTCTATGGAGCCAACGACGTTCAACGCTAGAAATCAGCTGTGCTCTTGAATTTTATTGTTATGTTTTGAAGAATTTCCCTAACCTAGCTTTTGTTTTGTAAATGAACGTTACTGTTAGAAGATGAGTGAAATGGATAATGATTAATATTGTTCGTAACCTCCTGTATATTGTCGGGTTAGGTAAAATCTTGTACGTTACACGTTACGCAAGAGCGTGTTTACATCACTTAGGTAAATTATGCAACTCGCTTCCGCTCGTTGCACAACCTTCACCTGCGTGATGTAAAAACGCTCTTACTACACTTGTAAGGTAAATAGCTATTACACAACTATGGAGGAAGTATGTTTAATGGTAAAATGCATCGCTCAATAAACTTTTTTAACACCTTCTCCTAGCTCTAATTTTTACGCAAAGATGTCGACAATTTACCAAAGGTGTATCACCTCGAGGTACATCAAAGGTTCGTCTCAAGGTGTGACGTCACGAATGACGCCGCCGCTAGATCTCACCCCAATCAATAGCTGCTAATTCTCTCCCCTCCCCCGCTACCCCAACGACACACCCTACGTCTAATGGTATGCACGGGGGAATCAATGGATCTGCCTTGACCCGTGGACTACAATAACGAAGGCAAATCACCCGGAATCCCCTCTCCTCTCAGGTTAAGAAAGCGTTAACATTCAATCTGGCCATTTAAATCGCCCCTACTTGCTGTGATTCGACTCTTCGAGCTAGTTAAGCGTATTCTTCAGGCATGGGTAATGCTTGATGTGCTATTTATTTAAATACGGACGATTTACACGCTTATCCATACTGATGTTTTACCTTCTTACTACTTTTGAAACAGTTATATTTGGCCAGTCTACCCTGTATTCTTGAAAGAAGTGTTACAGTTTTTTTATTTTGTTGTTGTTAAATTAGACAGACTAATATTGTTGAACGTGTTTTTCATTGTGCTTTTGAATCAACTGAACACAATGTTGAGTTATGTTTAGTAAATACAAATTATATAGCAAATATTTTGGTATATATTTTTTAATTATGGGAATCGAATCAAATAAAATTAATGAGTAAAGGAAGGTGATATTGTAAACAAAAAATTAAGTTTAATATTAGATCCTAAAAAGTAGCTAATAAATCAATAAATTCTTCACGAAAGCATACTTTCTCTCTTATGAATAATACATTTTAACTCATCGGGTGCTAATACGGTGAAACTACTGGTCACAACAAAATATGTATAGCGTAATTGGTATTTAACAATTAGCAACAAAATAAATGCAGCTCATGCACACTGAGTCATACTCCCCTGCTCACACATGCTCACACAAACTTTATCAGGCATAAAAATTGTCTTTATTCAACGATCTTACTAGCGTAAAAGTGCATTACGTTACTTTTCCGTTTGAAGGCACGGCAAAGGGAAACTTTCCAGCCTACCAATGCGGATGGAAAAGTACCTGTTTCTGTGTAGTGTGATGTAAATTATTTAACTTAGCTTCCGCCATGTACAATTTTAAATGAGCCAATGGTAATCTAAAATGGAAGACTATCAAATAATTTTAGTAACATTATGTATACATTAATGTATTACATTATGTATACATTATGTATTGCATTCAACCAACCTAAGGCATGCTCTCTCAACCACGGCGCAATATTAGGCAATATAAGTGCTGTAGCCATATTGCGTTGTAGGTATTGCAGGAGCGATCTGCTGCTGTACCGCGTATATTATAATCGGCCTCGATGAAATGCAGGGTGTTTAGAATAAATGAATTTAAATTAAGAATTTGACTTAATTATCTAAACAAGTAGTAAAACAAAATTATTTCAATCAATTCATACTTTTTTGAAGCAAAACAATTGTAATAAGAATAAGAGGAACTAGCAGCCAGCGTCACTTCGTGACTTCAAAATCCGTGATATATTTTAATTAATTTACAATTTTCCATTCCTCTGAGTATAGTAGAAAAAAACTATCTTTCACGTGATAATTAACTTATCACTGACTTAATTTTTTCCAAGCAAACCCTTAACATAGCTTTGTAATTAGGTTTTGGTTTTTTAAAGAGGGGGTTTACTTAATCGTCCATGGCTAAAAGGAAAATCCTATCAAAACAAAATCAAACGTAAGTCATTTTTCTGTTTATATTTTACACAAATAACATCTATATATATAATACGTGAAGCCGTTTTTTGTTAACGCAACTCCTCCCTTATTTGTGGACCAATTTCAACGTTTGAGGTGTCAAAAGATTCGTCTCAATATGTAGTTATGCAATAAGGTTTTAGAATTTTAAAATTCTTGCTCTTAAGGGCGGGAGACCCTCTCAAAAGTCGGGTTTTCCCCATAAGAAATGCATAGAACAAATTTAAAAACAAAAAACAGGTGTTTATAAAAAGGAACTCATTAGTTTTTTGGGAGTAAATATTCATGTTTGTAATATTTAGTAGGTTAAGATCAAGTTAAACAGTTAAGTCAGTTTTGTTGGAAGAACAGAAAATGCCTCAAGTTCAAAGAAGAAATATTGAACACGGGAGGAGGACACAGATATCTGGTGCGTATGAGGACTGAGGAGAGTAGAAAAATAGAGGCCTGGTCCAACAGATACCCATCCAGATACACATTCACTTGGTAAGCTGAATACAAATTGCCACTGCTATGCAACTTAGTGTTGTCATGGTGGGAAAATAAACTTGCCTAATGTCAGATCAAATTAATGCATACAAGAAATGTTTACTTCAGACACTAACAGATCGGGACATTTCAAAACATTTAGTAGAAACTATAATAATGCCTTGACTATGATAAGTTCAAGTAGTAAGTTTAACCCAAATCTTGGTGGACCTTATGTTTTTATCGTAAACTTTTGTATTACTCGCTCTACTTCAATTGAAAAAAACGTAAATGGATTGTTTACTACTATGTTATGTTGCCCTCGGACAATTTTATAGGCCTACGTTTTTTTTTTAACTGAATTCACCAACAAAATCCAGACATTTCAAGTCAAAAATAAGAAGTTTCATAAACTCATTTGCTATTGAAAGTTTTAGTGGCAATATTAGACCATACATAAGTGATGGAATTAGTGTTTATGTATTAAACGATCGAGTAGTTACGGTCAAGATTATTTTTATGATTCAGGAGAGGCAAATAATATAGCCTACACTGTTCAAAAAGAGAAAAGTAAAATTGCTATCCAAATATTATAGCTACAAGAACCAACCTATTTCGACAAATGTATCCATACTTTCAAAACTTTGGGAAAGGTATTAAGAGAAACTGCACTGAACAATGTGAGAATGTTCTGATGCGGGGCATATACTGTGACCACAGACAATGGAATAAACCCTGTGACTGACAGACAAGACGTCAAATTACGCTAACCATCTTTCAATGGCGTTGCTGCTTTAGCCTATTCAAAGCAGATTATGGCTGTCCAGTTGGTAACCCAGATTTTGTGGTTAAAAATGGAGCACATTAAATGGTTGATATCACCCCACTTTTCAGGTTACTCTACGGAGAAAATTCGTTTGATCAGGGGGATGTCTCAAATCAAAGAAATAAAATGAACCAACTTTAATTACTTTAAACTTAGAGAAGAAATAATGTAGGTGAACCTTGACGACGCCAATAGAGATATTTAAAATTAGTTTCTAACAAGTTTTCAAGCAACTCTAAGATGTAACTTAAGTTACTCGAATTTAAGCATAAGGTTTTCCTAGGCGTTATGTTTCATACTATGCGGCTTATTAAGCCGCACGGGTTCTCTAGTTACCATAATATACTTAAATTCATTTAAACATAGCCAACTGTAACGTTAACCCAATTTTTATGGATGTACACGAAACTGTATCATGGCCATCTGTTTTGATGTAAACTAATGTAAACTTGAAAAAGTTCAAATGATTGACAACAGAATTCAGTACAAACTCTTAAATTTTAAAATCCTATAACACGAAGGGATTTCACCAGATATAATCTAATCCCGCAAAAGGCACACATAGAGGATAGGAGCTTTGAATTGATACCCAATATGCCTATAAAAATAAACATTTATTGGTCAATTTGCTGAATACAAACGTCTAACACATTCTTTTTAGTAATATAGATTGTAAAATTCCAAAAAGATTCATATAAACTTGGGAAAGTTGTTTTGTGCAGAAGTAGAATTACTCCATGTACAAGCACAACTCGATTTTATTTGGTGTTTTTAAATTTCCTTCAAGATAAATTCAATTGGATTTTACGATTACGTAAGTTGTTTAATTTCTTTCTCAGGTGTCGATCCATATTTTTTTATATAAAATTTTAATGTACCTACCGATGGAATTTAACATTTGATTTCTAAACCAACTGTATGAAAAACAAAATTTTACGTCAACCTATTACTTTATAATTTTTACTCCACCGCTACGGTTTATTGAGACATAACTGGTGTCGAGTCATAGAATTCAAATTCCATCCACCGTCAACAGCTGGCGGATTAAGAGTTTAAAAGAATAAACGCTGAACTAAATTAAAACATAATTTGCACCAATGAAGTGAGCGAGAGAGTGGGATTGTGTGAATGGGAGATTAGATTAAGCGTGAACAGCGTTACACTGGGGGCATTACAGCGGTGGTGGGGGGTAATGGGGAGCTAAAGACCCCCCAGTGAGGCCCCAGCAGCGCCCCCACCTTGACGCCAAACATCAATGTACAAATCATGCGATTAATCAAAATTAATAGTGATAATTTTTGAAACGTAAATCAGCTGTTCAAAATGCATCCAGCAATGACGCATTCATTTACAACTAAAATCTTTTCTCTAGAGCAAGAATATTAAAGTATCGTTACACACATTTTATTAACTAACAGAAACCAAAAGCTCTGAATATTTTATAGCATAATAATCCTACAGGCAAGCATGTTTTTTTAAAACCTTTTTTCTCAGCTCGTGTGCATCGCAGGGGAAATATATGCATCCTGTTAGAAAGATATTTGCCTGTAGATGTGCAGAATCCCTTTATAAATTAAAACAAGCTAAAAACTACCACGAAAAATAATTTAATTTTTTTTACTTAACATGGGCTTTATTGGTTTCCATGCTGGTGACGAAATAACAACGAAATATAAACAGAAAATGAAAACAAATGGAAGAAATCACATGTTTTATTCACAACGTAGAATGAAAATAGAGAAGTTTGCACATTACATATTTTGGTCAAGTTTTCGACCACAAGGCGACTTCTAGTTTTTATAAAATAATCACAAAAATACAAATACAAAAGATCGATGTTATTTGTGTCGAAGTTTTATAATGAAATTTGTACCAACTGTGGTCCTCTGGGGTTCACGCTCCCTGTGTGAGCAGGTAAAAAGCTCATGTAAATAGAAATTACGTGATATAAAGGTGTTCTGATAACATTTTTAAATTGATAATTTTGAAACTAAATTTTTAGTTAAGGTTATTCTGTTGAAATCTTGTAGTACTTTTTCGATGACAATAGTATAAGTCCTTGTTGTATGTAATACAGCGCACTTCAACAAAGAATTATGATAAAGCGCAAACTCAACCGTTGGACAAAAATATGTTTGTGTACGGTTGAACGAGTTTAGCAAAAAAATCGCACACCTACGTTTACTAGATATAGCGCGTTTATGCCATATTCTAAACTACATATCCTAATAAATAATTCGGTAAGAAAAACAATTTTACAATTTGGTATTTGCGCGCATTTCCGAGCTTATTATGCGACATAAAAAGCTGAAACTTGTCATACTTACATAAACGTCTAAACCGATTTTAATGATTGTAACGTCATTCGACGCGGATAGAAAAGTATGTAAACACTTTTTTTGTGGGATGCACTGTTTTTTAGTTATAAGCGAAAATCTAAAAAAAATGAGCAAAATTGGCCTAGTTTTTTGCCTCTCACTTAGCTCACTCCAGAATCCGTCACAAACTCATTTTAAACTTATTTGGCATCTCCAGAGCATAATAAAATATATAAACATATTGCCTAAGTATTTTTAATGCAATTTTCATAATTATTTTTTAAATATTTTTTTAGTACTTTATGTTTGTTACTACTTTAAATTATTATTGTGTGTAGCAATGTTATGTTTGGAAAAAACAATACGAAGGAAGAATTCTTAAACCTGGAGACCTAGTAAATAATTTGTTAAACATTTAAACTGTTTGTATTTTTTTGTACTATTATTTTTTAGTATAGGCTTTGGTCCCTACAAGCCTCTAGTATAACTATATTTAGGTACAAACTTTGATCAAAGATACTATACAATGAATTAGACCCTTCACTTCAATGTTGAAGTCGTAGCTAGTATCAAGAAAATAAATCGTTAAAATTACCAATTGTAATGGTGTGAAACTGAACGAGCAGCCTATTGTAATATAGAACATATTTTGTTTCCTCGACGTATCATAGTAAAAACAACACTATAATAAAAAATATTATCTCAACAGTATTATCTCCGTGAGAGTATCATATAACCATTTTCCGTTTAACTGAAATGCTGGCAACAGCTACATATGACATATATAAACGGAATTTCTGCATTAAAATTAAATTACACAATTTAGCTGATATGAAATCAATATGTCCTGTTAATCTAAAAGATTCCATATTTTTTGTTCATATCCGAAAATCATATAACAAGTTAAAGTAACAAATGTTGGTCTCGCAAGTTGACATCAAAAGTAGGTTTGTTACTTAGGTAACGTAGCTATAACCAATCATACAAATGTAAATCATAATAAAATATCTAAGGATGCCTTCAATCCAAGAATGTTGAATGGTTTGTTAAAAGACAGGCTTTCATCAAGATTTTTCGAAAAATTTACAAGTCATTCTGCGATTATTGCAATGATGCACTTGATTAAAACAGCTCACACATTGTGTCTGTATTTTAAGGTTAATATACAGAGTTTGTGTGTAGAGTGTGAACAAATTCTGGTCTAACTAATATAAATTCATTTCATTAAATCCACTTTCCATTACAGTTTTCAGTGTTGTAATTAAAACTGTGATTTGATGATTGCCTGGTTAACTTCAAATTAAATTCTTTCACGTCAGGTATTTTTTTATGGTTTGACTATTAAACAACACACAATTAACTGTCTCTGGTTCTAGAAGTTTTAATCAGGGCTGGCTAAAACATTTGCTGATCTTACTCGTAAAAACTCTACTCATAGAAACTAGCACACCCCAATGAGTTGAAATTAATTCAACTCATATTTTAGGGTAACAATTCCACCTTCTTTGCGATTCGACCTAAAAAATTATAATTACTCTATTTTGAATAAAATGTGTACAAATTATTAAGTGAACATAAAAATGCATGCTCAATACGTTTCACAGTAAAATTTCTTCATTTTGTATGATAAAACTGCACAGTCTAACAGCCAGCACAACCTATTGGCGACTCTCTGAATTACGAGGGGTGACATGTTGCTTGGGGCGATGTCTGGTGTAAATTAAGGGAAACAAAATATCGATCCCATTTCTGGCGGTGACTGTGCTGCCATCCCTTGGCTGTTAACAAAACTAGCTGCTCACCATATTCAATCTTTTTTTAGTTATCTCTAAAAGTTTATATACTAGCTGTTGGCTGTTGTACCCGTGCTTTGCAACGTAGAGAAAATCCAATTTAGAAGAACGGGTGTCCCCTTAATATCATAACATATCTTGATAGCTTAAACTATTTTATGAATGTTAGCCTTTCAGTAATAAAATTTAATTTACTCATATCATTGACTATACACAGAATATACTTCCTACCCTATAGAAAAAATTAAAGAAAAAAATCGTGGTGCAATCTGTTGAGATGGTCTATCAATTAATGACAATATTCTATGTCAGATGATAAATCGATCAGCTGTTTGCATTGTATGTTTTTCCTACGACATTTTTTTAAAGTAGCCGTTTCAGTACAGTTCTTAGAATTGAAAAGTATCTCAAAACAGCATTGTTTACTTTCATAAAAGCATAGTTTTACTCATAACAACACGAGTAACGGACCAATGAGGTTCAAGGATTGAGAGAGGAGAAGTAAAATTGTAATGATTCGAAATTAAACTAATCAGCTGTTCAGGCCAATTTAATTGTTGGTTGGGTGTTTCGTTGCATCACTGTCAGTGGCAATGAGAGGTTATAAACGAAAACATAACCCCTCTTGGAAGTTATGAGAAGTGATTTTTAGTAATTAAACCACTGTTATAGGTAAAGTAGTGTACGAAACTCGCGTAAATAGTGTTAACGACTCGAGAAGAAAATTTAAGGTACGAGCCTTAAATTTGACATTACATGGGAAGTTTATTCTGTTTATAGTCAATGCTTATATCCATGCAGAGCCTGGGTTTATACAGCATCGATTATAGAATAGTTTTTCCCATAATCAATGGCATAGTTTTAGAAAAAAAACATCCTGACAAAGTTTTAGATTAAATAAACCTACCAAATAGTTGTTTTATTTACAAACATAAACAAATTTTAATTTGTTTGGATCAGCTGTGTGAAATTGTGGAATAGCTTTTGGCAGTTCTGCATGCTTACATTGAAATGTCAATGCAAAGGTAAACTGTGAGGTTTCTTCTCGTCCTGCCATGGAGACCAATCAATATTTACTTTTGAAAACCTCACTTTAGAACTTAGTTTTCTATGGTACCTTCTTTTTGATACATTTCAAGTTTCTATAATCGCTCTTGCGGTAGCTTTAATAACATTTTTTTTTGTGATCGGTTTTTATTAATTTAGGTTTAAACATGCAAATACGAGCTATTTACATCAAGGGCTGAAGCCAATATAAATCACCCATTGTTACAGTACTACGGTTTTGTGATATTAAAAAGCCCAAGGTAAAATAAAGATATTTAAAGTTTAAATTAAAATTTTAAAAATCAATTTATAACAGTCGATTTATTCTGCAACGGGTTAAAGTGGAGACAAGTTTATTTATTAAACTTATATTTTAAGGTACAGTACAAACGGGGTAGCGGATTTTTATCCCCCTGGAATTTTACCCCCTGGGCAAACGTGACGTCACAAACCAGGGGGTAAAATTCCGGCCGCGAACTTTTGAGTTTCGCGACATCAGCTCGATGGATTAAACGCGGAATTAAACATAAATTTTCACGGTTGTGAATTTAATCAGAACACATCAGAGTATAAAAACCTAGAGTGTACGGCCCGGATTTTTACCACCGGAATTTTACCCCCCGGAATTTTACCCCCGGATTTTTACCCCCGTAATTTTACCCCCCCCGGATTTTTACCCCCGGAATTTTACCCCCGGAATTTTATCCCCTGGCCAGATATATAAATGAGTGAGAATGATTAATTATCTTCATTCTGTTTTAGTTTAATAGTAATCATTTTATTATTAAGTAGCCTATATTAATTTATTTGAAACATTAACTCATAACATAAACCGAACAGGTTTTTAATTTTAATTTTGAGATTCTAGTATTAGGATTCGATCTTTGAAGCTAACAGTTGGTTAATATGATTTATAAACAATCAACTGAATGATAATTGTTTCGAACATTTCTTTACAAAATAGATAAATAAATATAGGCTACTAAGTAATGAAACGTTTATAACTAATTAAAAATAGAAATAAAAAAATCAATCATTCAATTTCTAAAATCTGCCAGGGGGTAAAATTCCGGGGGTAAAAATCCGGCCCGTACATCTTCAGTTGTCTAAACGCTAGTTATACGGAAAGGGGGTAAAATTCCGTTTTTATCGCTAATCTTATTAATCACGCTCTGACTATTTTCATTAGACTTCCAAATCCGCGGAGGTAAAATTCCGGCCGCGAACAAACTTTTGGCCACTCAGGTTACTACGTCATAGTGACGTCAGCTTTGCCCATGGGGTGAAATTCCAGGGGGATAAAATTCCGGGGACCCAATTTAAGATAAACAACCCTTTTGATTTCAAATGGTAATTAAATATTGGTATTTTTGATTAGTATGAACACGATATAAATACTTCTACAATACAGTAAATGTTCCTGTTTACACAGGATGAATTAAACCATCTCTCGTCTCTTATCATAGTGCGGATCATTCAATTTCTCCCACAAAAGGTTTATAAATATCTGTAGTTGTGAAACTGAAACCATCTTGGCTATAATGACGCCTATAAGCCTAACCATGGCCTAACCTTAGAGTGTTTTATAAAATGTGTATACAATGTACGTTTTAAATTGTAAACAAACGTAGATTTAAAATTCATCCATTGACCACTTAGATCGGACTAGAGGAGGGTGTTTGTACGGGTCGCCGGAATTTTATCCCCCTGGAATTTTAAGATGGTTTTTTTAGATGGTTTAATTCATCCTGTGTAAACAGGAACATTTACTGTATTGTAGAAGTATTTATATCGTGTTCATACTAATCAAAAATACCAATATTTCATTACCGTTTGAAATCAAAGGGCTGTTTATCTTAAATTTACATAAAAAGTTATCATAAGTAAATGTAGAATAAGGAATAGTTAAGACGAATTGATGATTGTAACATTCACACATTCACACAATCACATTTGTATCCTTCAAACTCAAAACGAGAATGCAAGACCCTTTCTTACATTTTAAATGCATCATACCAGGACTATAGACACTGACACGAATTACCGCACGGTGCAAAGTCAAAGTAGGAAAATGAGCAAGTATACTTTCCACTCTCTTGTCGCCCGTTTCGCAATCGTATCACATGTCGGCTTAAAAAGAAAATGTTTTATTTTAATTGATTTTTTATTTTTCATTTTTTGTATAATTTGAAGTTATAATACTGGTATGCGTAATGATTTGCATAATAAATTAAACCTAGGGAATGTGGCGGAGCCCTAAACTCTGCTAACGTGATAAGAAATTAAAGTGCAATTATTTAATATCCGTGCAAATAATTGACATCAAACAAGGTATATTTTATTAGGCTACTTAAAATATACTATTTAGCACAATAATGAATGCAAACAAGTTTCAAAACTAGTGAAAATACATTGGGGAACTGAGCAATTGTTCAGCTGGTGACCTCGACTTGAGGTGATACCTTTGTATAGCAGGGAAAATAAATATACTACAAGGTGACCCGTGCTCAAATTGTGCATTTTAAAAGAGTACCTAGGCAAAACAAATAATCCAATATCCTTTTACATTTCAAAGATTATGTTTGCTTTTACACAATTTATTAGAGGATATAACTATTATAACTATTATTATATAACTATTTACAAAAAAAAAAATAATAATTTGATTTTACACCTACACCCTTAAAGTTGATTTACCTAACTCAATCAGGTAACGGTTATCTAAAAGCGTATTTTTCGAATCCATTTTCATAATCTGGCATGTCCCTTATTTTCAATCTGATCGGTTAAGCATTTGAGCGATCAGGTGCTAGATTGAAATTCACATTTTAACTATTACTAGTGAACCCGTGAGGCTCAACGCGCCGCAAAAATACATACATGAATTTAGAAAACAAATTCTTACTGTCATATATTGACTCTGAGTCGAAAATAAAATACAGTAATGAATGAAGCCTTAGAAGGAAAGCAGTCCATCAATTTTCTAGCTCCATATGTCTTATATTTAGTAAATTAATAAGCTATCAAGTATTTCATAGTTATTTTAAGATTTTATAACACATTGAATAAAACATTTTAATAAAACCAATATGTAGCATATTTGAAGAACATAAAAATGCTTCTTGAAGAAACCCCTTTTAAAAATAAACACAAAAAACCTATTCTATTGACAACAGTACTTCCTTGAATTAACTTACTAAGTTTTTATATGTGAAATCACCTTCAGGAAGATTACCCTGGTCAGAATTTTCCGTGATGAATATGTGTACACCATCAAATATGTAGCCCTACTTAAAGCAACACATAGTTGCCCATGACTGAAAACTGGTCTGGGCAAGAACAGTACTACTCTTTTAAGTGATTGCCCTTGTGCTTTATTGATTGTCATTGCAAATGACAAAGCTTATGGAAATTGGCATCTTCCCATTTAAAATGTTAAGTTTGTTTCCGACGGGCACATTTTTATTCTCGGAATCAAAATATGTCCCCCCGCACTTGTTCTAGTTAGGACTTTCAAACACACACATTCTATTAAATTGTTACCGGTAACCATTTTGGTCACTTGGAGCCTTGTTCCATTAATGAGGCTCTTTGGTGTATTGATATTCCTCATCAATAAAACCACACTGCCCCCTTGTTTAAAATCAATCTGTGCCTTGGCAATCCACTGACCTCTATATTGTTTAAAAACTCTGTTGGACATTCTAGATGTGTGTTTAAATTATCTGCAAGCAAACTATCAATGCTTTCGTACACCTTGGGCTCACCTGGCAATTTATCCAAAACTTTGTTGTTGATCAAACCACAGACACTGTTTTTGGAGCTAAAATAGCTTTGTCTTTTATTTGACCATTTTGTATACTTTCAACGACGTTTGGGTGGATGAAATCAACAGGGCATCCAACTCCAAGCAATCTTGCTGGCAAAATAAGGAATCAATTAGCTTTAGCCTATTTTGACTCTTTTATTTTCTACTTATGCATGTATTGCGTCATGAAGGTTCATATAGCTCTGCTCGAAGTTTTGGCTGTTCCCTAAACCGAGACGTTCACCTTCAATTCTCATAAAAATTTCAACTATATATTGAAGTGTAACCTTACCACAACAGCAGAATACTGAAGTCTAACAGATAGCCTGTGAGCCGCGAACTGCAAATGTGTAACAGCGTTCCAGTGTGTAGTTGCCCGATCAATCAGTGTGTAAGGCTATTGGATCAAGACCTGAAGAGTGTACAGCCAAATCTTTTAAGGTTCCACTTTTAGGATACACAACAATTAATAAAAAATACCCCCGCCGCAGCAAACCTGCAGACTTAGCGAATTTCCATTTGCCTGATTGGATTTAAACTAAAATGTCTCCTTAAAAATATCACATTTATTCCCTATTTAAACAGAATTAGTTTAATGAGTACTTAGGTTTGCTGCAACAGGGAGGGTAAAAAAGTTTTTTTTATGTATAATATTAAAAGGTACTGTGGTTTAGTAAGAAATTAATGTATTTTCCAACTTTAATCAAAATATGTTCATAAACAAGCAAACTACAACAGTTGACTTATTGTCCATAATAATAACATGGGAATTTTAAAATTACAATTTTTTTGAATTTTCTCCGTAACAATTAGGCGCATAATAATGCTTCAATATACTAAATTATTTGTTTTTTTAAGCTCTACAAAATGGTTTAAAAAGAAATAGTGAAATTTTGTGTTTTTAGGGTCAAAAATGGGAAAAACCCATTTTTACCCCATAAAACCCCCCATAAACCCCCGTTTCCATTGTCCGATCATGCTGGTTCGCGAACTCATTCAAGTTTATCCCGCCTTACACCTTCTAACCAAATTTTATCAAAATCGGACAGAAATTACTCAAGTTATCGTGCGGATGGACACACATATATATATATATGATAACTTGAGTAATTTCTGTCCGATTTTGATAAAATTTGGTTTAAACTGTTAATAATATATATATATATATATATTAATATATATAATAATATTAATATATATATATTATATATATATATATCTCTATATATAGATATATAAAAATTTGAACGAATGGTGTTTTTGGCCTCTGGGGACATCAAAATGAAAAAGTAAATCGGTCCCGGGCTTAGGTCTTACCATGAGACCTACGGTAATAGCTACCTACTTCCCTATAGGGAAATTCGCTAAAACATATTTTTGTATAGAAACAAACTTGAAGTAGAAGATTTGTTTTGTTTTGATTTATAAATAAATTGTCTGGTAGATCAGCTGTTTCATGTCAAATTAATGATTGTCAAAGATTTGTGATTTTGAATGTTACAGTACAGTTTTGTAAATCATGGTAACTTATTCTCAACTAAATTTTACTATTCTTCACATTAAAATAAAGTAGTATGATCTATTATGAGTACACTTTAAGGTATCCAAAACATGATTAAACTTAATATACATTTACAGGTATAATACACACCGATTTCTTATGTAGTAGACTTTGACTATTTTCAACCAAAAACATATGTTTTTATAAATAAAAATTATCTCCCATGTTATCCTTATGGAGAAAAAACTGACTTTAAGGGCCTCTGACGCCCTTACCAACGACTTTATAAAAAATCTAATATCGTTGGGCACAACTATACGTTTTAACCTTCAAAACCAAACCTCAAACGTCAAAATCGGGCTAATAATAACAGAGGAGTTTGATTAACAAAAAACGGCTTAGCCTATTATATATATATATAGAATATATAGATATAGATAGATGTAGAAAAATTGTCAGCATAATTAAATCTCTGAAAGTGAATTGTAGAAAAAAATCAAACGTTAGAGGGCTCTAAAGGAAATCCCCTTTTGGTTTTACCATTCATCACTACTAGATCATAAGCTTAAAATTACACCTGAATATTAAAAATCGGTTAAGCGAGACGGCTGAAAGAAGGAATGAAACATTTTAATGGAATGATCCACAATGCATCAATGAAAAAATCCGTTTTTTATGTAGTATGGTGCAATTGTCTACATAGGACAGATAACACACTCATATTGAAATGAGGCAGCGAGTAGGTCTATAATGAGACAAATTCAACACTTACAACGGTAATTACTGCGCTGCAGGCCACAGTCATTGGCAATGTTGTATGTGGTTGCACGTCGATATAATCGCCAGCGAGCGAAACACATTTGGCACCCGCTGCGACATCCGAGGTCAACTATTGGTATCGGGCGGAGTTACGTTATTGATTACGTTGTTCATAAATTACACGATTCTATTTTTCATGCACAAAATAGTTGTAATATGACCAGTAAACAGTATTGAACTAAAAAAGGGAAAACAGTATTTCCCCCGAAGATAATTGAACAGGTTCATTTAAAGTGTATTTTATAAATCAGTGCTGTTATTTCCTAAGAACATTAAGGTAGAACAATAGCTGAGCAGAAGAAAAGAACGCGTCGTCTCTTCGGCCTAAAGACAGCACTGTTAGGGACCGTATCCCGCCAAGGCTGGTGTGCGAGTAAACATTTGATTATGTCAAAGGAAGTGATGAATGTGTCCCAAAATTTCGGGAGATTTTTAGGGAACATATATGTTTTTCTTCAAGATAGGATTACATTAAAACTGTGATTTTCTCGGCACAGGATTTGTTTCAACCGTCAGAGATTTTGCAGCGTCACGAGTGACAACGATGACGTCTCCATGAAAGCGATAGATTTTCACTAATGTTATGATCACGGGACATGTTATTGGACACCGTGATCGCAGGAGATGGTCACGCTTTCACCGCGATCGCGGGAGGTGTCCATGATTTTCCACTATTACGGAAATCGCTGAATATGTCCTCCGTGATCGTGGAGGATTTTCACGATGTCGTCGCACCCGCGATCACGTATGAGGACCATGCCATGATCACAAAGTCTGATGACAAAGTCTATTTTCGACTGATGTTCAACAGTTAAATTGAACGAGATATGTAATTTTTTGACGAACAGTTTTTATTACTCGATATTTTAACTACATTAGTTTTTATAAATAATATTTTACTTCTCATAACTGCCATGTGAAAGAATCTTTTCTCGTGATTTACAAACCCTTTAAGCACTCGGTGGTGAAGAATCCCTCCCCATTCCTGTCCCAAAAAATCAATAAGGAAGTAGAAATTCCGTTCCGTCCATTCCTACATTTTATCTGATAAAATGTTTACAAACTTATGCAATTGCAGATAAGTATAAATAGTATAATTGTAGTAGTGCTGTACAATCCGAGTTCACATTTCTGGCGTATTGTGTAAATAAATAGCGGTTGAGTTGAATTTCAAATGTTTTTATTGTGTTTTTGTGAATAAATGTATGCAAAATTTGAAAACAAAAGATATAAAGTTGGAATAATGCATATTATTAGAGATTTTAGAAAATTCGCTTGTATTCGTATCTCTTTAGTGGAAACTATTTCGGGTCTTTCTGGGTCACATGCGATTAACCAACAACAATTAATAAAAATACATTTTATATTTTATATCCGTAGCGTTTCTTAAATTATTTTCTATCGGATTAAACATTTAACTTTTCAGTTTAGATTGGCATGAGCAAACCCAAGACGGGTTGTGTTATTCCTCTATGAAACCACTAACAAGATCTGGCTATGATCCATCCCAAAGCATTGAGAATTTTCTATCGATTTTCGTACACATACAGTAGTCGCTGTGTTCCATGGTCCTCCCAATAATTCTACAACGTCGATTCCAACAATTATCAGTTTCCCAGGATGAGTCTCCCTTAGCTTTTCCACCCGTGGAGGCGTCATCCCTATATCAACAATACGTGTAGCCATGATTAATAACACATTGGACAGTAACAAAGAAAACATAAGTTGAACGCACGCGTTTCCACTCAATATACGACCCCTGGCGCATTATAATTGGCGGGAGTACATTAGCAGCGCGTGCAGCAAGGAAATGGCGGGAACGTGCAGAGCTTCGGATGTCTTTGGATTAGTCATGCAGCATCCACCCAGCCCCTGCCATTGTTGCCACCCGTCCCTATTTATTACCAAAACACTGACAAGTTCAGTGGGAATTCCATTGTATTCTACTTCTAAGGGTCTTCGATTTTGAGGCGTTGTATTGGGGAACTTTCAAACGGGGGCTTCGATTGTACAGTCTTTTCCGAAGAAGATCAGAACTGTTTTCTTTGTAGGACATTGAATGTTTTATTGAAATATTGAAGGATTAGGTAGTACAAAACTGCAACCAAGAGCCTTTGGGCTTTACGCAGGGTTTGTTTATAGCGAATTCCCCTATAGGGAAGAAACTACTACCGTTAGGTGGCACGGAAAAGCCTTGGCCGGAGCTGACTAACTTTTGCGTTTTTATGTCCCCAGAAGCCAAAAATCAATATTCGAACAAATTTTCATATATTTTGTATATACATGCGTGTTTACGAAAACGATAACTCAATCAATTTTATTCCGATTTAAATTTAACTAACATACCTGTTGCTCGAAATCGAGCAATTGTCAAGTACCGGTATTGCTATTTTAAAACTAACAACAGTTATATTTTTTATGAGTTTAAAATACAAAGCTTATTTAACTAATGGAAATACTCTGGCCTCAGCATCAGCAGATGGAAATTAACAAATTGCCTAGGTTTTCTCACCTTTTTTCCATTATAATAATGCTTACGGCAATTAAATTATCCAGCTGACCATAACGAAAACAAATAATCAACGATAACATGGAAATATCAAAAGCCACTAGGGCAGAGCCCAGGAGACCTTTTCAACATGAAAGACCTTAGATAACATCTACTCAATGAGATCTTTCCAATCTGCCATAAACTAACAAAACCGGTTGCGAAACTATGGATGAGTTCTGCCGACAAAAATCGTGCTTGCCTATTTTATACATAGATTTGTGATTAAGCTGTAGGGCTGCATAAACTTGATTCGCGGAAAACCAGCAGATTTCTGTGATGAGACCATAGTATTATGGGGTTTTGAAATTTCGCATAAATTAGTTTACTCAATTTTTGAGCTCTTTAAACATGTAAATGTCCAATTCTTAGCTAATTTCCCTACAGGGTAACACCTATACCCATTTAAACACAAAACAAAACACTATTCGTTAAAATATATTTTATATGTATACAAGTTACTATTCAGCGTTCCTTTTCATGTTTTATAATCGATGATTCATCTAAATATAAAAATAAGAAGGATTTTCACTTTTGAAAACCGTAGGTTGTACACCCATCAACACTTAAATGAAAGGTTGCGAAGTGAAACTTTCCCGAAAAATATCAGTTTTCGATTAACCCTCTCCTAAGGGCACGAGCCTCAATTAAGGGGCTGTATTTACTCACATTTAAAATATCAATGAAACATCAGATGTTGTTTTTTTTTGTTTTAGTTTGTTTGTTTACTTTTCCTTGAGTTAACCTTTTTACCTTAACTTTGCATCTAACATTGCATCAAGAGAAGTGACAATAAGTTTTTCTTGTTATATTTAATAGTGTTCAAAGCTTTGAATTCTATTTCAATTGTTTACTTTTAAATTCAGTATTATATATATTTAAATACCCCCGCCGCAGCAAACCTGCAGACTAAGCGAATTTCCATTTGACTGATTGGATTTACACTGAAATGTCTACTTAAAAATATAACATTTATTCTTGATTTAAATATAATTAGTTTAACAAGTACTTAGGTTTGCTGCATCAGGGAGGGTAAAACGGGTTTTAAAAACATTTTCCAAATTTGATCAAAATATGTTCACAAACAAGCAAACTACAACAGTTTACTTATTCTCCATAAGAATAACATGGGAATTTTAAATTTACATTTTTTTGGAATTTTCTCCGTAACCATTAGGCGCATAACAACGCTTCAATATACTAAATTATTTGTTTTTTTTTAAGCTCTACAAAATGGTTTGGAAACTTTTTGGAAAAAAAAAATTTTTTTTGGAAAGAAATTGCTAAATGTTATGTTTTTTGGGTCAAAAATGGGAAAAACCTATTTTTACCCCATAAAACCCCCCGTAAACCCCCGTTCCCATGGTCCGATCATGCTGGATCGCGAACTCGTTCGAATAAACGTACGTTTACACGTTCGTACCAAATTTCATCAAAATCGGATCATTTTTGCTCGAGTTATCGTGCTGACGGACATATATATATATATATATATATATATGAATTTGAATGGATGGTGTTTTTGGCCTCTAGGGACCTCAAAACGAAAAAAAAATCGGTCCCGCGTCCAGGTCTTACCATGAGTACTACGGTAATAGCTTATTCCCTATATGGGAAATTCGCTAAAACACAGAAATTATTGATGCTGCAGAACAATTTTGTATAATTAAGTGACATAAGATTCATATGAACCACTGAGTTTGGACGAATACTTGCCTAATGTACATCAGCTGCGGAAAAAAGCCCATCTGTAGAGTATTTTTCCGTGTGACATGGACATTGATAAAATTAATTTTCGCTACACTACTGTGAAATAACCTGTTTTAGTTACATGTTCATCACCTGCAAAAATTCATTATTACATTGTTTACTACGGGAAAAGAATGTTTACTATGCAAAAATAATGTTTACTACCTTTTTTGGATTTTTCCGACGTAAACAAACAAAGATTTGCTATTGTTTTGTCATCTGTTTTAAATTTTCAACAACCAAAGTATTATAAATACTGTAGGAACTTTAAATTTTAGGCATTACCTAAAAATGCTATGAGTTTTGTCATGTTCCTAATTGGTATAATTGAGTATGGTGTATACCTTTTATTCTGTGAATAACTTTAAATGCTTTAACTCTTTACATAATCTAAAAGACTAAAAAGCAACCAATATGCTCTAAACCAAGCCCAAAGTTGCTCGCCCCTGAGACGCCTGATATGGTAAACAGCGCCCCCTGAGGTGAGCGCCACATTAGGGGCTATAAATAAATATTGTGTCCTCCGCCGCAGCCCAGCCATTAGTACATTAGCACCCCGCCCCACCCCGTACAGGGTGGAACACCTTCCAATCACTTATTGTTCGTCAATATCTCCAATACTCCATCCGTCACATCTGCCTCTGCCACGGCGATCAGGCGGGAAACGTTTATCGAAGGCGTTTGGCAAGAAAGATAAATTTATAGAACTTTTCACTCATCTTTGGTACGTAGGGGCTGCGAAGACCAAAGTGGTAGAATAGTAGTGGATTAACATTTTAATTCTCAGATTTCCTATAATTTCCTATTGAATACCTAGTATGGCAACTAGTCTAAAAAATGCCTATTAATGGTTACAAACTCAGTATGCTATTGGCATAAATAAATCAAAATAACAGGGAAATATCTTGAAATGTTAGAAAATGAAAGTGTGTCTTTTATAGGCATATAAAAAATATAAGTGCTTGCCAAGTAAATTTTATAGTGGAGTCAAGTAATGTGACCAAATAAATAAGTACTTGCAAAAGTAAATTAATTGTAACCGTTTCCTGTTGGAGAAGATGTCAATAGATTATACATCGATTAGATTTTGAATAAGTAGCAAAATAATGTATGTAAATGAACTTTCTACATGTATTGAAGCTGCTTGATCTGACCTGTTTTGGAAGACGCTCTAAGGGTTTCGGACAGGGACGATGAGAAGTAGGAGTTTTTGGATCCGGGACTTAGGCCTGGAACAGATAAACATTATTATCATCATGAAGCACTTATAATTGTTTAATGTTAATACGTGTAACACAAAAATAGTAGTACTGAAGTGCTGGATGCGGAAATAGAGTTATCAAAAGCTGTAGTGTCAAATAGAAGTAGGTAATAAAAAGTATAGTAACCAAGCAGACAACAATAATTGAGGAGTTCTTTGAGCTTGGTTAAAAAGTTTGTGTTTACAACAAAAATGACATTACCTAATTTACAGCATCAACCTCTGCTTTATTTTTAAAATTATAAAAATGGCTTCATATTTAATCTAGTATTTAGAAGTACTATATTTGAATGTGTTAAATGAATGTTGGATGTGTAGAACTAGACATTATTTTAATGTTTAGCACCTACAAAAACCGCATAATCAATAAAATCTCAACGTTGTCTGAAAATACTGCAAATTTCGAACCAAAAGCTACGTAGGGTTGAAACAAGCGGTAACCGAGAACTCCTGTATAATTACACAAGATGACTATGACAGTCGGTATCCTAGCAACGCCTTATCAGACACACACGTTCAAGCGTCTACACACATACACACACACACGCTGGGCCAACTTTGTCACCAGGACTTTACCTCACAAATTGCATGGAGACAGTATCAGTATCAGGGGTTGTAACGCCCCAACCCCCACTCAAACTTAGGGGAGAACTCTACTCGGAGATTTCGTTCAGATATCAGCTCCAGAGCCTGGCCATTGAATGTGTTTCGGAATACTGGGAATACTGATTCTCATGTTATATACGATTCTCTGTGTAGCTGGAATTCATGTTTTTGGTGTGTATTTGACCCAAGAGTGGGTTTCTCCAGAAGGTTAATTGTGTCTCTTTAATTACTGACTTGTACCACAGTATAATTCCAATATCATTTGAGCATTAAATATTAGGGTTAACCTATATGAACCAGATGTTCCCAATGTTTCTATCATTGGCTTTGTAATACCAATGTGTAAGAAGACTCTCATCCTGATCTATTGTATCTAATGTATATCTAATTTTATCTATAATTATATGTGCGTTTAATGTTAGTCACGATTGGGTGGGATAATTACGAATAAATTGTCTTCTTATATTTTAGTGTACATTTTACCATCTATTCTTAAATGTTTGTTCATAATAGGAAGGGGTCGAACAAAATGTTGTAAACAGATAGATTTATTTAATGAACATTTGATTATTTAACAAGAGTATATTAAAGAACAGATCTAAATAAACCGGAGGAGACTAACCTTGAAAATTGGTCACTAAATCTTATCCATAAAGAAGATAAATCTATCAATTCTATGGAGTGGGTTTATACAAGAACATGGCATAACGTTTGTCTCAAATGCTACAGTCAATTTGTATTAGCTTTTGAGGTTATACACTGTTAAAGTTAAATAAAATATGTTACGGTTAACAATAAGATGAACTTTCTGTTTGTCTTGGGTAAAAAGCTTGTAATACGACAAAAAACAGTAATTGACGGTAGAATATGTCCTTAATTTGAATTCTAAAATCGGCTACAACTTAAAACGTGCGAATGGGATCTACATCTACCACAATTAAAGGGGGTATTGATCTGTACGGCTTTTTGGCGATTTCTCGATTAATTAATTCTGCCTGGTAACATACTGAATGTAATCAAATAATTTTACTCGTATCGCCCTTATTTGTGCAATTCTTTCTATTTCAATTGTAGAGTTCCAGTGGTAAACATTTATTATCTCAACTCGGATACGTTGAAGTTTAAAATACCTTAGTAATAGATTTACTTCAAATAATACGCCAAGAAAATTATCATAATTATTTACCTGAACCTGAAGAGAAATGAAGACCATTCTTATCGAGACGCGTTTGTGAGTCCATACCTGGAAAAATCATCAATTTAAAAATGTGTTTTATGAATGACAAATGAATTTATTACATGAACACTATTAAAAAGGTAATGGGACTGTACGTTAAGATAAGGTCAGGTTTTGTACGTTATAAATCTTGTTGAATTATTTAGGAACTTTGTTTGCAAAGTAAGATGAACTCAATTAAACTAAAATTTCAACTGGAAATATTAGTTACTACTCACAAATCTGAGTGGCAATTAATTTGGCTTCGTCTTTTTGCACACTTTTTTATTGACAGTACTGTAAAATGTAAAACTTTAGAAAAGATCGCAACTTGTCAAATTATTGCAATTCTCTCGGGAACATTCTCTAAAGAAACAAAGAATTTAAGAAATAACGTCACCAATAAAAGGATGTCTTGATTTAAGTTAAACAAATATCCAATCCTTAAAACATTCGAAACACTACAGACTATTGTGATATGAATAGGACTATAATAATATTCAATAACCCAGCAAGACACATAACTCACTATGAACAAACCAAGTACCGTGGAGATAAAATCTGCACAATTCAACTCTGGTGAAAAGAGAACGAATGCAAAGTAATTTCTGAAGACTTCGCTTTTGTGAAACGGAATAAATATTAGTTGTTCGGTCATAAAGGTCTTTGTAAGGTGGAGGGTCCGTGTAAATTACCTTGGGGCGAGGAAATTGTAAAAATACTTAGACGATAAACTTCGGTCCGGAACCCGCCGTCGCAGTCTTATTCCATCGAGACTTGTGCATATTAAAGACATAATTATAGTCGGTGACAATTAAAGATGTCGCCATTGAAGGGGAGGGTTGTACCCCCTAAATGGAGGGGGTGCCCTGTGGCGTACCGACGCCACGACTTCCGCCCCCCTTTCCCTCTCCTCCCCAAACCGATGCTCCTCTGTCATTCCGCTTAAGTATTTCCTCGATGTGAGAATTAGCTTATAAAATATCGTCCCTCGCCGACATTTTTCTCTGGTCCGTTTAAATTGTGCAACCGCGTAACAGCTGGGGTGAAATAGTTGGTCTTTCCAATGCGTTCTTTGAAAGCTAGAGTATTTTTTATCCATTTATTTATTGTTGGGTAGATAATCAATAAATATTGTGTTACATTTAAGACTGCTTAATTTGACAATCGATAGTTCAACACACTAGGTAATCCGACGTTTAAATATTGTTTGTCGTGTTACAATATTCAAACTAGATTTGTTCTATGCCATGAGTCTTTAGTCTTTTAGGTTGATACGAGCTGCTATACCCGTGCTTTGCAAAGGGAAGAAAATGTGACCTAGATAGACATTACAGTGTATAAGTGGTGCTGATGCGTGTTTTTATACAGCAGCTCTATGATTTAATTTGAAAAGATAAGCTGATTTAAAAGTGTAAACCTACTTAAATTCAAAACTTGTTGATGTCAATAGATACAAAAGAATGTGACAACACACCTTAGTGTACCAATAACATACCTGATAAACTACTTGATATTGATGCTTCTAGATGGCCTACCAAAATTCTTCAATTTTAGTCAAGCCTCTTTACTGTAGCTTACTATATACATTACAAATGAAACTGTGAGCAATACTCTACAAAACGTATACAAACTTTCTTCAACCAAACATAACCCTCTTACTAATCACGTAAATAATGAACATATTTCCTTAATATAAATAAAGCATCACAAACATCTTTTTTGAGTAAATAAACAAGCACCATTTAATTTCACCAACCAGCTGTTTCATTAATTAAATTAAATTAAATCTTTTAAACTTTGGAAGAATATCAGACGAAGCCATTTGAAAATGGGCTTGTGGGGCAAAGGGGACAGAGCCTTTAAGAAATTTGTCCATACCAGTAATTTTCTGCAAATCTACACACTCTAAGCTTCATTTTGATATGCCATATCATATATTTTTATTTAGTAAATGGCCTTAACCGTTTTCATAAAATGTGAATACCGGTTGAGTGAAAGATGAGTATGGTGAATGGTGTGAATCTAAAAATTGCAAATAAATCTCGCACCGTAACAAATCAGCAACTCCACTAACAAGTTCCCATAACCGATTCTGAACAAGGAGTGGATAAAGCGTCAAATCGAATTACCCGCTCTCATCATTGATGCGCCACCACCCCCGTCACTACGCCACTAGACTGTAACGGATCCGCGCGTAGCGAACGGGGCGCGCGCCGGCGACTCTATCAAACTCTATTATCACACTGGTTCCCACATCCAATCATCCCCTCTATTGACACTGAGACTGTGGTCTTATCAGCCACGCGACTGTTATCACCGACTTGTAATTGATAATTGTGTGCAAGGCGTAGCAAGCGGTGGCGTTTTGAGAGTGTTTGGAAAAGTGGGTAGAAGTGACATATGTTTGTAATATTACGTTCAGTTTTTGTACCTGATTAATTTTAAATGAATATGAATTTCAATTAAAACAAAATTTTATTTATAGATTTGTATTGACTGACAAAGGAAATTCACTTACAAGATAATCTTGTATTTAGAGCACTGAAATAGTAATATAATTTTACAATTTTTCTAGTAAATAGAGGCTGTTTTTAATTCTTGTTCCATGGCGTGTTTTATGTAAAGTTTATTAAGTGTCCTTGTGAATTTCAAAAATAATACAAAAGTGCTGATATCAAACTTATTGAAGCAAATGATCGACTGTAATATGTTGGAAATATGTCCATCATAAAAATTCAACCATTTGACTTATTTACTAATTCCATACTTAAGCTATAACAACCATCTCGGATGAAAGGTTTTAAGCTATTTTAATGCTCGAACCCGATTAAACTGTTTCGAGCATTATGATACCAAATTATTAAATAAATAAACACAGTTCATCATTATTACTGCACTTTTTTATATGTTTTAATGATTGTGAAACAAAAAGCTTTATTTTTTTGTCTTTTACAAACGTTACCCCGTAATTGAAACCGTCCCAAATTTTCAATTTTTAAAAGATTTTTTTGCCTATTTTCAGTGGCAGGCCGGGAGAGCACGACGATGCTAATTTCAGAAAAACCAAGATAATTAAAACGTTTCACAAGACAAAAAACACGAAGAGTGAGTATTTAATCAAGGGGAAGCCCATTATACGTGTCGGAATCGCGGCTAGTGTTTGCGTTAACGACTGCATTATCACCCCCACCCCTTCACCCTTGGCATAATTGTTCATTTTTATGCCCATTTTAAGCTGTGGTCACACTTACTGTGATAAATCGTTTCAAACAAAAAAACTTTTAAGGACGGCTATTGTGAAAACCAACAACACTAACTGAAGGTTACAACACGATTAAAAAAATTGATTACTTTGGAACCATGTCAATAATTAATAATGCAACTGAGTGTAGTACACATATTTAAATATGTATCAATTTTAGTGAATTTATCAATTTTATGGATAATTATTAATCATCATCTGTGTGCTTTTTCTAGGTCCGGAGCCAATATAACTCTTATTTAAGTATAATCAGAAGAAAAAACATGAGTTCAGATTGTCCGTATTTTCAAAGACATTTTCCATTAGTCAACGTATTTTAGTATAATATTAATCTTGGAATATATCATTAGTATTCCTTTTGTAAAAATTGTAATATTTTAAGTCAAATTCGCTTATTTTTGCATGTATCTATACGGTGTTGCACATTCCACCGTGGGTTTATAAGGTGTATCCTTTGAATATTAATACAACAGCATCCAATAATCAATGGTAAGATAAAGGCGTTTATGGGCTCATCTGATCAGAAAACCTCTCAAATTAGCACTTTGAGCATCTTTTTTCTTTTTATTATGAATGTGTTTGGTGTGAATTCCTTTTTTTTAATTCTTGGATACCAATTCCGTATGACAACTTGAAATTAGCTATGTATACTCTTTTGCTGCAACGAGAGTATTATCTTTGACTATTAATACAACTTCAGGATCCAATAGTCAATGGTATTATGTTAAAAATGATGTTACATTAAAAATGAGTCAGATCAAGGTAACTCCAATACTGAATGAAGATAGCCAGGAAAAGCTCAAGAAAAACAGCATCTTTGTTTGAAAAATATTTATAATTTAGCAGGTTGTAAAGATTTACAGAAAAAAGTTACCCAGAAGTGATGGGATGTATGCTTCAAATCCTTATACAAAAGGTAAACAAGGCTATTAATATTTGATCAGGTGATGATGTAAAGACAAGATGAGAAATATTACTTCTCTAACAAAAACAAATTATGGTTTGTGTTAATTTTGTTCTGCTGCTTTCCTTGATGTCAGTCAGGCATTTGGAAGAAAAAAAAAAGAAAAAAAAAAAAAACTACAGTAACTACATTCGCTCTTTGGCTAACACAAGCGTTGCCTGTACGGTTAACTATAACTATCAATGCATAGAGTTAAATGTTATTATAATGAGTTTAGAATAAGTTGCAATTTAAACAAAATCACATTAAATTGAATATTTAAAGAGACGTAACATAACCTCCCTAGCCCCTGGAGTGTATGTAGAGTAACAGCGGCGACGATGTGGGATCTGTCGCACGATTGGCACGAATTATCCGACGATTCCACCCCTCTTGGGGAATTAAGGGGATCCAGAGACGCCATTTTGGCTGCTGCATCTTTATTTGACCCCACAAGCCTTTATTTGGCCTCGCAAGCATTATGACGCCACGTCCCTGAACCTCGCTCCGCATTCCGTTTTTCTTATTCTTAGAAATATTAACTATTTGTAGCCTAGGGTAAAAGTGTTATGAAGCAGCAACCTACAAATTTAAATTTAAATCCTAATAAAAGTCGGACCTATGACATACGGTATAATTAACTACAGTAAATTAACCAATCTCTCTTGCAAAAGCCTGATATGTATCATTTGTCAAATATAAATTACTAACTTACATGATCACATAGTATTTGTAGTTGTTATTAAATTATGTTTTGAGAAATTTTAAATTTAGTGGCAAACCTAGAATTAATAAAATTACCTAAAAATACTGCTACGATATTAAAACCTGATTTCATTAGGTTTCGCAGTTATATAATAAATAAAATAAATTAACCAGTTTTACTTGGTATCCTCCACCCTAAAAAAATATTGAGTCGACATCAGTGGACACAAATGTTGCCGTCACGAATCACTCATCAAAACAGGATTCAGTTTCTACATTTGGATGGCAGTTTTTTTTTTTAATTCTGAACTAGGGTTACCCGTCGTCACAGACTGGTACATACAGTAAGATGTTTTAATAACGGTGAATTTCCTTAAGCTATAGTTACATGGACAAGGGAGTCGCAACAACGGTGATAGTACAGGGGTTGGTTTGAGCCGAAAATGTTACCATTGAGCTACCACGTTCAGTGAAAACTTCAAAACTACTACATAAAATGTACTTGCTCTCAAGTCAATTCAGTAAGTGCATTTGATAGGAAGTCTTATCTTTTAGTAACACCGTAACAAAGACTAAAACAATGCTGCTTCAAAAGCCTATTCCTTCATAAGAAATCGCTGATTGTTCTTTCGTCTCACATTTAAGAACTATAGGATGTTTAAATTTCAATCTAAAATAACATAACAGTTGGGTAGCAGGTGGGTTGACGTTGAAGGGGTGGGTGAAAGAAAGGGGAGGGATCCAAGAAGCGAAATGAAGCCTCCTAATCACCATGGCAACGTGAAGAAGAGAAAGTGTAGAAGCAGCCAGCGTGAAGACATTCATCTTGTACCCTCCCCTCATGCCCGCCCTGCTAATCTACCCTACACAGGGAATAACAAACTTTTTACTACCCCTTTCCAAACTTTATTGAAGATGTATTGCGCTGAATGTTTGGGCCGAGAAAATATGCTGTATTTTGACATCCAAGATTAGATTGGGGGTGATTTTTCATCGAAACTCAGTAAGTTATTGACGTTCATGTGGTACGAGGTGGATGAGTCTGAGTAAATCATGTGTTTTAAGACACTTTCCAGTTAGTTATAGGGATAGGGCTGCATGTTGACGTTTTAGTCTTGATAAATAATAAAAAAATAAGAAGAAGTACCGCAATTGTATTTCCTAAAAAAATACATTTAACAAAAATAGTATACCCTTGGGAATCAACTAACCATTTTATGCAATAGTTGTGAAATGTATTATATAACACAAACCGTAGTTAGGTGGGTACGTCGTATTTTCACTTCAACTTAATAGGGACTCTCTTCTTAATAGATGATATGATTGCAAGGCATTAACATGCTTATAGAATCAATAAAACCATCTGGTATGTAGTTTATATTTCAATGCACTTGTTTGAATTAAAATATCAATTGCTTGTGTTTACAAAAGTCGTATCATAAAAGGAAAGATCACGCATGCAGCTTTTATCTGCTGATTTCGGCAAGCACAAGGCGAGCTATCTAGATGGCGTTGACAAGTATACTTTGATAAACATCCATATTCAGCACTGCCTTCTAAATATCGCCGTCGCACGAATGCACCCTCATTCATAAGGCAGTGCATGTCTTACATAGCGTGACTTTATACACAAATCGCTGCAACACATAAAAGTTATTTATTCAGTTTTTTACATCCACTGAATATGATTGCTTAATTTTATGGCAAGTTGATTGTGTATTATGCAACCTAGTGGTGGTTTCGCGTTATGGATGGAGGTTTTTCGCAATTATCTTTATGCTTCAGTTTATACATGTAGTTGTCGCTCGACTCACTATAAACAGCCTCGGTCTGAGAATGCCAACATCGTAATTTCAGCTTGTACAACTATAGCGTGACAACCGACTTGTTAACATTATGATGGTTGTATGAAAATTGAAAGAATGTTCCGTGCCTTTTGATGTTGGAAATGGGAGCCAAATACCACGAGAGCTATAATCAAGTTTTGAAGAATAAATATTATAAGTGAAATGATAAGCATAATAAGCTAAATATGATGGCTTTAGGCTTTTTGTTTTAAAAACTGGACCTTCTAGAGTGATGTTATATTTGACGCATAGTGATTGGCCAAGCAGTCCAAAGCCTTGACTCTCCGACCGGGAACAGTACCATAAGCTGAGGGTTAGAATACTGTTTAACGTACTTCGTAACATTGTTTAATGCTGTTGAGGGGTGTGCATGAAGACACTGCCACTGACGGAGCTGAGGTAGGTCGGTCTACAAGCTACTGAGGTTTGTCTACAATATCTTATGATCTACTCACTGTGATGTCTCTTGTCCGTGTGGTCGTCGCGGCGATGGTCGGGTGTGGGGGTGTGCAGCGCGGGAGGTGCAGCACAGCACGGTGCTGAGGCGAGGTCGCTGAAGACACTGCCACTGACGGAGCTGAGGTAGGTCGGTCTACAAGCTACTGAGGTTTGTCTACAATATCTTATGATCTACTCACTGTGATGTCTCTTGTCCGTGTGGTCGTCGCGGCGATGGTCGGGTGTGGGGGTGTGCAGCGCGGGAGGTGCAGCACAGAACGGTGCTGAGGCGAGGTCGCTGAAGGCACTGCCACTGACGGAGCTGAGGTAGGACCCTCGGTCTACAAGCTACTGAGGTTTGTCTACAATATCTTATGATCTACTCACTGTGATGTCTCTTGTCCGTGTGGTCGTCACGGCGATGGTCGGGTGTGGGGGTGTGCAGCGTGGGAGGTGCAGCACAGAACGGTGCTGAGGCGAGGTCGCTGAAGGCACTGCCACTGACGGAGCTGAGGTAGGACCCTCGGTCTACAAGCTACTGAGGTTTGTCTACAATATCTTATGATCTACTCACTGTGATGTCTCTTGTCCGTGTGGTCGTCACGGCGATGGTCGGGTGTGGGGGTGTGCAGCGTGGGAGGTGCAGCACAGAACGGTGCTGAGGCGAGGTCGCTGAAGGCACTGCCACTGACGGAGCTGAGGTAGGACCCTCGGTCCTGCAGAGCTGCCTTGGCCTTCTCTACACTCTGGAAAAATTTAGAATAGACTTACTACAGCCTCATTTTTGAGCGGTTTGTTATTTAATATTCATAATAACCATGGGTTGACATTGTTCTAACAGTAAGACCAGTGGTATATGTTTCGCGTGTTATAACGACCCTAGATTTATACGATTGTAAATATTTCAAGATTGTTAAAATCTCTTAAATATATTTCTATTTGAATTGAATGTTTTTCAATTTAAGAACTTGAGACAAACTGTACCATAAACTACGAACTATATAGTACTACATTTAAATTACTTCTCATTTGTTTCACGTTACCGAGTGATGTATTTTTGATGCCTTCAGCCGAGTAGCCTATGTTTAAGCAACATAGAAAAATGTCTGATCCCAATAGAAATGACCGAATCTTATAAAGCATCAATATTAAGCATCATTATCAGACTATCTATTTGATATTCTCCGCATTTACTCTTTTGGAATTTTCTTAACCCGAACTTCTTGTGATTATGAACCTGCTTGTCCGTCAAGGGGATCCAAATTTAGTGAAGTACATCTGCGGTTTAAGCCTTGGTTCCTGGCCCTATACAGTCCCTTTAGCCTCCTAATGACAAACTCATGTAGTCATACATGAACACCTTTTAAACTCTTGATGCATCCATATTAATATACGGACTTCCAACATAGCTTAACTCACCTGTTTCAGTTGTTCGAACGTGGAGGAGTTGCAGGCAAACCGGTAAGCGCAACCCCAGTCTCCAGTCCCGCTCATGCAGTCTTCGCTCTTGATATTGGTACATCTCTTGAGGTCCAGGGCACTCTGATATGAACACGAGCTCTCGTACATAGCGAGAGATCTGCGGACAAAGGACTAAGTAGAAAGCTTTGCTGCTGTTAATTTTTGGCGACTACAAAGAGTACTCTTAAGAGAAAGAAGGTGTAAAATCATTGACATGGAATTATGCAAGTGGACTTCTCACTATTTTGTTAGACTGAAGCCTATTTTAATATGTGTTTCGCGTTTGTGACGTCTGACTGCACTAATGTAAAATAAGCGCATAAATCTTCTTTTAGGGTAATTATTTTAACAAATATGCGATACTCTTTAATAAAAACTAGAGGCCATCCAGTGGTCAAAAACTCGACCAAAAATATGTAATGACCAGACATTTTTTTTGTCACCCTACGCTGTAAATGAAACGTGTGATTGGAAATTTCCATTTGTTTTCATTTTCTTTATACAGTTTATAGATGGTCATATTGTAAAAAAGATTGGGAAGGGAACTTTACCTAGTTTCTCTACGGAGTTTCTACGCCCAGCCGTTCTTTCAAATTAGTGGAGACAAAGAAAAACAGTTTCAAATTAATAAATAGATACTAGAGGACAGTCACCATTTTCAAATTGGTGGTTAAAAAGTATTCTTTTTTTAATGGTTACATTACAATAAACATATTCAAAAACAAAACGTATTCTGCATAATCCGGACAATCTTTAAATAGTCGTTAGCTGGTCCATCAAGCTGATAAATATAAGGGACTATGTTAAACAGTTAGTTATAGGAACAAAGTAGAATTTTTACACTGGAAAATCAAAGACAATTTGATTGTAGTTATTTTCAACCTTGATAAACGTGAGTGTCGGTTGTACATTCGCTATGCTGTGTTGCACCAAAGTCCGTTTGACCCAGCAGTTAAGTTGTGGCCGATAAACGACAAGCAGAAAAGTTTATTGTCTTCACAATCGAAAACACCGCAAAGTTTGGTCGTAAACCTCGTTCCGCTCAACGGTTCGGGATTACACTTGATTTATGTTTTCTGATCGGACAATTTCGATTATAAGTTGAAGTCTGTAAATCAGTTAGCTTACGTATGAAGTTTGCAAGATGATAAATGAAACATAAATAATATTGGGATTTCAACATTTTCAGTTGAAATATTGAGCTCATAAAAATCTATAACTCTTTCATTATCGTAAAAATTGCGAAATGTTGAACTAGTGTTTACTTTGATATTAATTAACCAATCAACCAATCAAGCCGTATGGAGCCTAATAAATTGGGATTTACCTTGTCACTGGTTAGAATAGAAAATGCCAAACTACTTCGTCTCGAATATTTAAAAAACTATCTCGTGCCGGCAAAACATCATTTTCGGCCCTGGGTACGAAAAGCTAAAAACCCTTTCGGCCCGTGGTACGAACGGTATTTTTCACCACACTACAAAATTGAGAAAATCTATATATTATAGATTATACAATATGCACACTAACCGTCAACACAACTGCAAGGTTATGTGAAGAAATAAGAAACTGGCTTTTATTTGACTAGAATAATAATTGACAATTTAATCCCTCATACAGTTAAAAAGCCTTCTCAAGCATTCGCAACTTATGTTTTAAGTAAATAAGCGAACAGCTGATTTTAGGGCCTATTTTCCATGGTATTGTATAATGTATTGTAACAAAATCGTAATAGCAAAACGATCACGTAGTAGACAGCTGCTTATTTGCTTGAGTAAAATTGAAAACAAGCTAGAAGCATGGATCTCTTTTACTACAACTCGTTTTGAGAGGTTATCTTGACATGATATGTAATTTCGCTGTCTAACTTAAATTGTTGAATAATCATGCAATAAATAGCCTTTGACGAAAAATATAGTTCATTACACGGGCAAAAATTGTCTTCAACCCTCGCCCATTTGCCTTCGCCTCGATCGCAACATTTTAGCTTGAGTCGAAAAGAGTGACTTCCGCCCTAGTGATGAAATATTTATATATTATAGTTTATACGCCAACATGGAATTTGTCTGTTGAACTCCTCCACCATTATTTAACCGATTTTGATCTTTCACGTCTCATTGGAAAGAGCGTGTCATGTAGATGTGAGAACTGGCCTTAATTTTTTGAAAAGTCCCATGGGCTCTACCATAGCCACCAAATAAAAAATAGAAATTTATGTTTAATCTTAATGTCTAATACACATGTGTATTAGACATTAACATTAAACATGAAGTTTTACAGACTTGGTTGAAATGAAATATTTACTTTTTGAATTTGGGTTTGCGTACATATTACATTGGAAAAAAGCGAGAAAGCCTGGACGTTTTGATATATTTCACCAAAAAAGAAAACTGAATTGACCCCGTACTGTATTTTTCGAGCAATCATCTAAAGAACCACCAATTTGCAAACTATGGAAAATAGAAAAGTTTGTCTTCTTCGCCTCTAAATATAGAAGAAATAGAGATCATGTGTTTTATTATTATTGTTGTTATTAGGCTATAACTAAGAACCCCTACAAGATGTTCTTCATTTGCACATTCCTACAACATTCATAAAATGATGAACGAGGATGTTAGCAGGCGTGCTACAATTTTTAGTAGGAAACGTGGACTTAACTTTGTGATCATTGCAGAGGCAAGCCCTCTAAGGCTAAATAAAACTGGTACTTCAAGGACATTCAATCTATGTATTCATGAAATTTAAGTGATTTTAGAAGAATATGACTACATCCAAATTCACTAATAAAACTTTCATTGAATGATTCAATTATCATTCAAAGTTAAGGGAACAAAAAAAAACACTTGAACAACATCAGGTCTTTTAACTCAGCAGGTAAATATAATTGAAGTTATTACAGCAACTTATCAAATACATGCCAATTGAAACAGATAAAATTGTGACAGACAAGTTATGCAGGAAATCAGGTAGTTCTTAAGTAATGTGAACAAATTGTATAGCTATTTAAAAAAAGACAGAAATTTTCAAACATACGGGTGACAATGAAATGAAATTAAACGAAAAATGTCTTTAATTAAGAGGCGAAGTTAGGACTTGCAAGTCCTCTCTACCATATAACCTCTAAAACATAAATACAATTTAATAATCTAAAGTCCGTATTATAAACATGATGAAATTAAATTTACTTGGGGTGTACCATGTAGGCTACATTATCAATGATGAGTATAATCACGTACAACCTATTGCTGCTATGGGTAAGCTGGGAAAGATTTGTAGATAACACTCAAGATTAGTTTTTTTGATGGTTCGAAGCTGAAAACCAGTGATTATATTGTGTAAAATTATTATATAGTGTGACCGTGATTATGATCTCTGAGGTAATTGGTTTCAGTTAAACAAACAGCTGATCAGTCAGTTAACAAAACCACAGTTTCACTAACCTGGGAAAAATTACCACATGCTGCACTCATTTTTAGCTTAAAATACGTACACATAGTGCAAATGTCTTGGTGAAGTGGTTACATGATTTATGAGCTCTAGGAAATGTTTGAAGAACTACTACACACTTTCCACACTTAAGATTTGTAAACTGGGGCGTACGAATCTTATTTGGTCAATCAAACCTCAACATATCGAATGAAGAATCAATATTTGTAAAAAAGGTTTTAAGGGCATTTGACAAAATATTTCAAACATTTGTGGTCTTTATAAAATATTTTGATCGCTGGTCCTTAGCGCAAAATAAGAAATTGTTAGTACCGTTCAATCACAAGTGAATCCAATCTTAAAGAAGATACACATAAAGCCTATGAGTAGCCTGTAAAATAACAACGGGCTATATCCTCATTTACACGCTACCTTACAACGTTCCACGGGCAATGTAACAGTTTTATGCCCACGAAATGTAAGTGGATGCAATTTAAAGAAAACAAAGGGCCGACGTGGGTTATGGACCAGTTACAACATATTGTGATGGTGACTGGTGGCGGCCGGCGCGGCGCGGCGTGGTGGGTAAAGCCTCATAAAACTGCTGCTAATGCCTGCCTCCACCTGCCCCTCCTGGACGAATTGCCTTACTTCCTTTACACTCCTGGGCCGTTTTGTGAGGTGTTACTCTTGAAATGAGATTCTTAGTTGTGATACTTACATAGTTTATGCCGTAAGACTACATAAATCATGCTAGCGTTCTTTTGTAGATATCCCTGTGCGTTGAAGTTTGAAAATGGTTAACAGTCGCTAATTCAAAATAGGCTACATAAAAGAGAAAAACAAAAACATATTTTTAGTTCAGACCAAAAGCTCAATGATCAAGGACAGCAAAGTCAAATTTTAATACATAATTTTCCTCCTTTAATCAATGTTTAAATCGGCGACCTTCTAAATTCTTAACCCCATTAAAGCTGGTCATTATGAGGAAAAATAAAAAAATAACAGTAAAACTGCGTAATTTAAAAAAAATATTCAAAATGTATGGACCTATGTAAAAAATATAATTTTTGACGGCCTAACACTGATTATATTGCGGGATTTTTTAAATATAAAGGTTAAAGTAAATTTGAAATATTAACTTGTTATTATAGTATCATGTTATTATAGTCTTGTCATGGCATTGACTATAACAAAATTGGGTTGCACATGACTTTTCCAATAATTCAGAATATACTTCTTTACTTCAATGTTATCGTTTTACAACCTGCGATTATAAAGCATGGATATCCATGTGAGCTATGAATCGAATAGATTTGACTATATTCTTTTAAGTCCTAAGCAGCTTTTATAATGTGAGTGATAACAATAATTTGAAAATGAAAAAAAATGTGCTAAGTATAAAAGAGGTTGCGTTTCAAATGAATATTAAACATGTTTATTTGTCGAAATATTATTTCAATGATCGAGTAAATTCTGTATCATTAGATGGTAGCAAGATAATTCAGTCCAAATTTTAACGGGGTTTCTTGGTTGATCTAACGAGAAAGTGGCATACAACTCCTTTGAATTACCTTTTTTTTAACGTGTTTAGTTGAAGAAGTTTTTAGGACACAATGAATTACAAGAACTCTACATTATAAAAGTACTCAGGCAAACACACAATTTACATATACACATGGCATAGCTTATGGCAAATGTTGATTAGGGATGTTACAAATGACCGCTATCATCATCATGACAATGTACTGGTTGTCCCATAACATACCCCGAGTATATGCACCACTACTGCTCACTGCTAACACAGCTGTAATGGAGATCACTATCTGGTCATTCTCAATGTTGATGAATTGCTGCCACTGGGCGTTGTTCATGGGTTGTTTGTGACTCGTTTGGTATTGATCGAAATGGATTAATGTTCCTCAAAAACAGTCATTACCTACATTAAAAAATAAGGTTGTCCATTAGCTGTTTGCGCTCAATATGGTTTTATATTATATTTTTGTTGTAAAAATACTTTTAAGACCTTGCATTCATGAGACGAGGTAGAGAGAAATTTGGTTATGGAAATCAACCTCAAGGTCCTAAAGAATCCCATTATACGAAGGGATAAACTTCTTAAAAGATCAGGTAACAACAAGTTTACGAATTACTAAACTTTGTAGATTTTGAGTACAAATGATTTCATTTGTAAATTTGTTGGTTAGTTTTGATGTAATTATGCGTAGACTAACCCCTTGTAAATGTTATTCTTATTGATCCGCTGAAGATAATTTTCGTCATCAAACGTGTTTTTAGCACATAGGGAGTAAAGATCAGCTGTTGTCAACTCGGTTTTCAATTTCGATTGTTAAACAATCGTATCGGAAGCATGTATACATTTTTTACCGATTGTAGTTTATTGCCTTATTGTAACTATACAGGGTGTTCATTTGAAAACTTTCCATATCTGTTGTGTGCAAAGGTAAGGCTTTTAACACTTGTTTGTTCTCAATTCCTCCTAATTTGGACATGCCGAATCCAATAAAATTATTTTCAATTTTGAAAAATGCCCCAAAAGGGCCCAATTTGGGGGGTAGGGGTGTTTTTTGAGAAATTTTCAAATGTAAACATGGGTTGTGTGATACATCAATTTAAAGCTCTAATCACCCCGATCATTCTGGTGCAAAAAAAGTTTAATTATCTTTAACCGTATTTACAGGGTGGGTCAAAACGTTTTAAAAAAGGACTTTGAAGTTAAGTACCGTATTACCCTAACTACTGAACGGAACAGCGCCAAATTTCTTTCCAAGCTTATTCTTGAGCTACTCTTTAAGATAACTTGTAGTAAGGGCATTTTCCAAGTTATTATCTAATTTTAAAAAAATCTCAAATTTTAAGAATAAAAGAAAGCTGAAAACTAAAAATTCTTAAATAGTAAGGTATAACAAATTTCATACCACGTGAAAGGTCCTTTTTTAACAAACATTTTACGTATTTAAGTTTTCTTTCTATCTCTTACCGTTTAAAAATTGCAGTGGAAAAACATAAGTTTCTATGGTAAAATAACTAGTTTTCTAATAAAACACATTGCACTTTGTACAACGATGTAGTAGGATTCATAACAAATTGATCGACTACTTTTACGTGTGTCAGAATTCATCCTGTTCTTTTCTCATTGGTAACTGAGCCAGTTTCAGAAAACTTCCTAACTAAATCATTTACAGCCATATGACTCAATGTTATACCTGGATATCTATTGTTAAAAACTTTGCAGTTATCCTGGAACACTTTTGTTGTGACCAATAAGTAAAAATAAAGTCTATTTTTTTTAAGTTTACGCTATATTTGATTAGGTACTACAGGAAATGGTACTTTTGAAATTAGTACTACCATTGACTAGTCAATGGTACTACAGAAAGCGGCCCACGCTTGGGTTTTTCTCATCAGCTATAAAACTTGTTTTTCACAAAGTAAAACGTAATGACTTGTTTGCCTATCTGCCTAAAAATAATTATGAATTGTTTCCTTCAGTTATTGCACCACTTAATGTGTCTAGAGACGAATTTTGGCTGTTTTATTAGAAAACTAGTTACAATTTTACCATAGAAAATTATGTTTTTCTACTGCAATTTTTAAACGGTAAGAGATAGAAAGAAAACTTAAATACGTAAAATGTTTGTTAAAAAAGACCTTTCACGTGGTATGGAATTTGTCATACCTTGCTATTTAAGAATTTTGAGTTTTCAGCTTTCTTTTATTCTTAAAATTTGAGATTTTTTTAAAATTAGATAATAACTTGGAAAATGCCCTTACTACAAGTTATCTTAAAGAGTAGCTCAAGAATAAGCTTGGAAAGAAATTTGGCGCTGTTCCGTTCAGTAGTTAGGGTAATACGGTACTTAACTTCAAAGTCCTTTTTTAAAACGTTTTGACCCACCCTGTAAATACGGTTAAAGATAATTAAACTTTTTTTGCACCAAAATGATCGGGGTGATTAGAGCTTTAAATTGATGTATCACACAACCCATGTTTACATTTGAAAATTTCTCAAAAAGCACCCCTACCCCCCAAATTGGGCCCTTTTGGGGCATTTTTCAAAATTGAAAATAATTTTATTGGATTTGGCATGTCCAAATTAGGGGGAAATTAGAACAAACAAGTGTTAAAAGCCTTACCTTTGCACACAACAGATATGGAAAGTTTTCAAATGAACACCCTGTATTTACATATTGATAGTACTGTATAATGTACACTAACACAATCGTAATAGACGAAACGATTGAATCACTTACTAAACAGCTGATTGTTCCCATTAGAAAAAAAATGAAAACAAGTTAGAAGTAGTTTTGTGAGGTTATCTTTAAACTAGGGTTGCTTTCAGAGAGGTGAAAGCCAGTTGAGCGGAACAAACGTGATTTGATATTTGTTTAAGTAACTAAATGTAAAAAATTCAATAGATGTATTATTGCTTGTTTTATTGATTAAAATTATAATAATTCAAATTTGTTTTTACTACATCTTGTTATTTAGACAGACACCTCTTCCAGAAGTGCATTATGGTAGTTTTGACCAGGAAAATATTACAGTAGTTGGAATCTGATATTAACATCCAAAAAGGGCATTAAAGTATAAAAAAGAGAAAGGAAATTTAACATTCAAATTCAACTGTAGCCTACAACATAAACATTGGTCTTCATTTCAACCCTTGCAATCGGTTAAACTCAGCTTTCTTTGCTGAAAATAATTTATGATTGTTAATACCAAGTATTCTTATATATTATTATATTATTGTTATTATATTGGAGGATATTATTGTAATGTAACTGGAATGTAGGTCTTCCACCATTATTGGGACGATTTAGAGACGGCATTTTAATACTGGCATTAATAAAACCATTGACCATTGGATACAGAAGATTTTGATGAAAAATCTGGCTATAAATTTAACATGGGGATGGAATATCTAGTTGTATTGATATTCAAAGATAAAACATAGGCCTACGAAAAATGTAGGGCTATTTCAATGCAAGACTCAATGTAAAACACCTTTAAAAGACTAAAATGAACTGAATTATCAATCATGTACAGTATTTCAATGTGTAAAAACTGCAAAAAGACTAATTTATTAAACAATAAAATAAGATGGCTGAAATGTAGGCCTAAACATAAGTAATTTAAGTAAACATAGCATTCAGCTGATTTAAGTGAAAACAGAATAATAATAAGAAGGGAAGACATGCCTTAAATATACAATGTAGATATAATATAATTAGAAATTAGTAGCCTACTTCTAGACAGGCCTAGACAATTATCCATACCGTGGTTAAAAGTGTACTTCTATAAGCCCAGGTAATTAATTATTTGCTTATTATTACGGTTGTAACTGGACGTATGTATAGTCCGTGGCTTGGCAATCAAATAACAGTATTTATATAGGATAGGCTACTGTTATCAACATTTGAAATTACTGAATTGTTACCAAATTACTGTTTCACAAAATGCAGATTCCATTTTCAGCCGAGCCATTAAAATGATGATTTGCCGAACAATTATTAATATTACAGAATAGTATTTAATGATCTACAACTTTTAACATTTCATAAATTATATGTTAGTTTTGCTAGGGGCAAAGGTCCAAATCCAAATGTTCTTTTCTTTTGGTTTTTATGTAGTAATTTGCTACAATCATTGACTTTATATAAAGTCGATGCTAGAATACAGTAGATGGTTTGTTAAGACCATATGCAAACTTTTTTGAAATCGTTTCCCCGTTTACCCAAATATTCCAAAAGATAAAAATTATATGGTGCAACATAAATAAACAACTCGATCACCTACCTATAACCTACACTTTACCTTCCTAATCTAACCTTACTTCAAAACACTTAATGTAGTCACGAATACTCATAAACCCCGACCTTCCCCACATGCCTAAATTAGATCATTGTTCAATCTGCGTTTTATTAATAAGTGTAATAAGTTACTGCACCGTCGATGTAATTCAACATAATATAATCTGTGATGTATTATCGGATTAAATATCGATTTCGATGTGGTTCGATATATCGCTTATTAAATCCTGATTTCTAACATTGGCTGTTTCTAATCAGCTGGCAACACAAATAGGTTCCCAAGAAAGTAGTCACTGGTCCGTATCCCTCCGCTCCTTGTTTATGCTCAGCGCATTGAGAAAGTAGTTCCGTATATTTTCTCGATTTTCAGTGAATTCCGCGCCTTAAAAAATGTTTTAACGGCATTTTCTTGTTTATTAAAATCATTGGAATGGTTTAAAAACGTTCAAAAGAAAAGTATAGAAAGTTCATAAATACCTTATGATTCTCTTGTTTACATTTTTCTTGTAAACAAAAAAACTGTCATAGCTACTTTAGTCCCATAAGCCTAATGTTAAAAATTTGAAATTTTAAGTTCGTTTTAAATTGCATTAGCATTATCTAATTGAAATTTGTTTGTTTACAAACCATCTCATTATTAGTCTAAGTAGTCTTGTTAAGTTTGGCTGAAATGTGTTCAGCCGTTATTGAGTGATGGTGTTATATTGTTTGCATTGAAGTTGATCCCAAAGAGCTTCGCTCGCTTCGCTCGCTCCGCTCAATGAGAACTATTTTAGTTTTGTAACATAGTTTGTTCAAATAATGTTGCAATATGACGAAAAATATAGTTTATCAGATGGTCGAAAAGAGTCACTTCAGGCCCTAGTGATGAAATCTATACTATAAAGATTGGATACTTAAAGACTCTGACGCAGCAAGATACGTAATAGCAAATAAGAGTGATAGATTAAATGGATGAGATGAAGGCTTTGATACGGACTGAGACCACGCTGCTTCTTTAGCCAATACTGTACTATTGTTAAAAAGCCCCGATGGTGGCTTATATTATGGATACATAATATGTTTGTCCAGCTTGGAAAAATCCAAATACGATGTTCATAACCGGGTCACACTAGGCTTTTGATGCCTGATATTTTTTTTACAATACATTTTAAATTATCAATAAAAAATACATTAATATGAATTATACGGAAGTTATTGCGTACTCTCTAGTTTTGATGCCAAATGAAAGCACTGAAATCCAACCTAATCCTACTAATATTATAAATGTTAAGGTTTGTGTATTTGTATGTTTGTTTGCACATTCGTTAAATGGCCAAAATTAAGCAAATAAATTTGAATAGTAATTTCGTAAGAAAGCCACATACAAATGTATGAAATTAAATTTTACAATTGACACAATTTAAATGTAACTAGTGAACCTGTGCGGCTCAATGCCCGCAAAATAACATATGAATTTAGAAAACAAATTCATCGTATTATATATACCTATTGACTCGACGACAAAAATTAAACAGTAATAATGAAGCCTTGGAAGGGAAGCAGTCCAGCCATTTTCTAGCTGTAATGTGTATTATATTTAGTAAATTAATAAGTGTTCAAGTTCAAGTATGTTATAGGCAGCGAGCAAGGTTATAGGGTAGTTATTTTTAAAGATTTTTAAAACACATTTAACAAAACATTTTATAATATCAAACCAATAGGCCTATGTAGCATATTTTGAGGGTCATAAAAATGCTGCTTGAAGAAAACACACTTTTAAAAATAAACACTAAAAAACAATATTTTAATCACAAAAGCACTTCCATGAATACCTACTACGATTTTAGCCTTAAAGTTACCTTCAGGAAGATTACCCTGGTCAGAGCTTTCCGTATCGACTATGCGTATCCTATTAAAAGATGTAGCCTTACTTAAAACAACATATAATATAGTTGCTCATGACTGAAATTGGTCTGGGTAAGAACAGCGCTGCAAATGCCAAAGGTAACAGAAATTAGCATCTTTCCATTTTAAAAGGTAAGTTTTTTCAGACGGGTGAATTTTTATCCTCGAAATCAAAATACGTCCCCACTCACTTGTTCCAGTTAAGACTTTACATTCTATTAAGTTGTTAACCATTCTGATCACATGAAGCCTTGTGCCATTAATAAGCCCTATGATATAGCCTTAGGCCCTTTATGATTGTTTATTGATTTTTGAGTATTTATTCCTCACCAATAATTCCCCTGCCCCCTTTTATTAGTCTAATCTCTGTCTTGGCAATCCACTGACCTCTATATTTAAAAACTCAGTTGGATTTTCTAGATGGATGTCTCCGCTTTCGTCTGTTTTTGAGGACTCACTCTTCTTCCCCTTGGCATACTGACCATTAATTACCTAACTTGTCAAGTTCATGTAGTAATTCATTAATACTGTTAGTTTATAAAGAACATTTGATAAAAGTTACTTGGCTTGGTGCTTTCATAACTGCAAACTCAAAATACACCCACAGGTAAAAAGGTATCAAGATATTGGTTAAAAAAACTATGGTTGTGTAATAACATTATTCACATGAAGTAGATGATTTGTTTGATTTGTCGATCAGCTGTTTAGTTTCAAATGAATTAATAATGTCAAAGATTTATGATTTAAATACATAAATTATTATAGTAAAGTTTTCTAAATCATGGTAACTTATTCTCCACTAAATTTTACTATTCCCAGCATTAAAATAAAGTAAGATCCATTATGGGTAAACATTAAGGTACACAATCCTTGATTGAAATGTAGTAGGTATACATTAAGAGTCATAATACACAGCAATTATTATCTAGTAGCCTTTGACTATTTTCAAGTGAAGTAACAAACATATGTTTCTGTAAATAAAAATTATATCCCATGTTATCCTTATGGAGAAATACGGAACTTTAAAGGGCTCCAGGCCCTCAATCTCTCATTATTTCCCTAAAAAGAAAGTTTCCTGCACAACTTCACGTTACCCTCTTTCCAATGACACCAAAAACATGTCAATTGGTTCAGTAGTTTCGGAGGAGTAATTGTCACAAAAAACCTGCTTGCGTATTAAATAAGTATATATATAGATTACAGAGACAGATCCCAAGTTCGTCTGCGTAATAAACAGTTACAGCTACAGCTGCGTGAATTGGTATTGTCAACCGATGCTTTCACTCTGCACTGTATTCCCAATATTATCATTTTAAAATCAATAGCCTACTTAGTTTATTAAACAGTTAGGTAAACTACATTCTGACTTTGTATGAGAGATTGCAGAATAATAATTTACTATAAGTGAATGAATGGTTTAAATACCTTTACTGTCAAAGCGATCCTTGTAGTCTTAGTAGGCTACAGCAGTTTCGATACTCTTTTAATGGTATCTTCTTCAGGCTAGGATATCATCTTCATCATTCGTTTTCACGGACACGTCATTTTGAATAAAATCCATTGAACACACGGACACGAACACGAAACATTGGTGTCTAGACTCGAGTCTAGACCAGCCGTCCGCATGCGCCACCACATACTCCTGCCGTCCCAGTATTTTTACAGTTTATGTTTAATGTGTCATATAAATGTTTTTGTTGACATAATAATTTTTAAATCTGAAAATAATAATCATTGACCATAGTTTAAAATTGTTTTCCCTTAAAAATGCAGTGTATATGTGATAATAAATCAACGAGGAAGTCATTGACCATGAAAACAAATGAGTAAAAACCGATAACCAAAAACAATAGCCAACCGTTTACCGACCATCAATGAGCTGTGATAATAACCTTGTTTGTATTGCTTGATAACGAGTTTAAGGAAAACTGTTTAAAAATATTTGTATTATTTGGTAAAACACAATTAACTGGAGTAAAGGAGATCAGCTAGAATTTTCCTCTATACATTTATTTTGACGATTATATAATTTGAAAATAAAAATACAAGCTTACTATCATTTCATTATTGAAACTAGCTGTGTGCCCGTTCTACGCACGGGGATCTTATAGTAGTCAGTTGAAACCTTCTTATATTAAGATTAAGAGCAGCAATTAGTTTGCATATTTGCAGATATGCTGGCAAAACTATTATATATAAACCTTCGCAAATACAGTATCTGACAGTTCAAGCCAAAATAAATGCTTCGCAATTAAATGTCGCCCGGATCGTGTTGGTCCACATGTCCAATGATTAAACTTAAAAATGTTTTATAGATCCATGAAGAGTAGCCCTAAAGTAGGCCTATAATTGAAAGTTACTTTCCACATCGGTTAACTTAAACGTATTTAAAGTACTACCTCAACCTCACCATTTAACACTTTATTCCGGTGACATTTTCAGTATCAAAGGTGCTCTTGTCCATTCCGTGAAACACTGAGAAATAAGGACATTAATGCGTTACCAACATACAACAAAACAACACAATACAACAATCCAACAAAGGCCACGAACTATTGATACATAAACAATATAAAGGCGTAAACAATTCATGATGGTTTGCCCAACAAATGTTTTACTCAAATAGGTTATCATTTTCTTAGCATACCGGGTAAGCTAAGATTTGGAATACAGGCAGAAAAAGCAAAACTTATACAGAGTTAAGACATCACTAAAATTGAATACGGACGGCTCTAATAAATAAGGTGCAACACCAACGATATCTAATTTGTAAACTACCGGTTCTAAGGAAAAGAACCAGTACCTACGTAAGAACCTACCTAAGAATTACAGTAAATCGGACCAATGAAATACATTAATATCTAGCTTCGAGGTTATTGATCTCTTGCTTTTGGATTTTCTCGTAAAAAGTTATAGCGTAAACTTATCGGTGTCAGTTTGAAAAAAAAGCAACCTTACCCAAACAACTTTTTGTTATTTAATAGATTACGCATTCTCTAAACAATGATTAGTATATCTATTAACATTATAAGGAAATGTGACGAAAATCACACAATGTTGGGGTTTTGGTCATTTGTAATTTTATTTTTTAAGTAGGTAGGCCATGTATTCTATGGAAAAGTACCGGTATCAAGGATCGTCGTCAAAAAGGTTGTTATGAATAAATATGTAGGCTTACGTACCCAAGATATGAGCTATGGGCCTATTGGCTGTATGGTCCAGCGATTGCATCACACGGTGAGAAGAAACAGAAAGTGACACATTGGAAAAGCGAGTTTAGCACTTCCTCTGTAAAACCTCTGTTACAATCACCCACTGCAGTTGTGATTTTTTACTTTACACTTTACACAATCTCCATTGAAGCGCCGTCAATGAGTGGAAACATTTTTTGTAAGCTATTGGCGACGATCATTTCAGTGTCACAGCCCTATACAACACTGATTCAAGGTCTTCTTCTTTCTGGTTGTCAAAACTCAAGAAACATTTTATACTCAAAGAATTTCTGGTTCCGATTTGGACGATGTCTAGTTATTTAATTTCATTTACGGTTACACTATTAGACTATATTATTGCACTTGCGATTAATTAAATCCGTTATGTAAGAAAAACGTTTTTAATCTCACTTGGTTGGGATTTGCTTTCAAAACGTGATTCGAAATAGTTGCGGTATTTGTAAACAGCATTTGTAAACATGTCATTGACAGCTAGAAAAAATAATCTTGATCCGAACAGCTGTTCGTTATTTCATAGACGATTCTGTGATAAAAATTGAACGAAAATTTGACAAAAATCGCACAAAACTGCATTTTTGAACGTCCGTAATTTTATTTACAAAGTAGTGAGGCTATATTTAAATCACTAAAGACACTCTCGCCAATCCAGTGAATACATTAAAATGGCTTGGATATGTACTCTGGTTTTCACGGAGAAGATTGCGTAAAATGGCATCTTGAGTGTTACAGAACAAAGGGACAAACAGACAGACGGACTGACAGACAGACAGACAGAAATTGAGATAAGACTCGTTTCTGCTTCTTTAATGTATAAAACGTAAAAATAACCTAAAAGTATATAATTCTGAGCAATGTACAGACAAAACTCTAATTTTATTTATATAGAGAAGATAGTAGATATAATACCAGAATATGACCCCACTTTCGGCGTTTTAGAGGCACTTTTAGGGCACTTTTTATAGGGGAAAAATGAGAAAAAAATGGAAGAGCTTTTTTTGGCCACTTTTTTTAAAGACCCAGCTCTCGACCTATACACCCCTATATAAATTTTCTACTTTTGTTAATACTAAAAATCACGTCTGGAAATGGTGAGCTTTTTTTGGCCACTTTTTTAAAGACCTGGATCTCGTCCAATACAAGCCTATATAAATGTTCAAACTCCATTAAAATTTCAAATCCACATCCATTCCCATGTATATTTTCAAACTCATGTGAGGTTTGTGCGCGAACTCGGGCACGCTTATGGCTATGTGTAAACTATGCCTGACTCAAATGAATGACTGTGAGTGTAACCTAATGACCCCAATCAAAACCAATTGTCAACATTCTCTGCCTGTCTGGCGCCAGTCTGTCTGGGGCAGGTTTAGACAATTACCAAATATGTTTGATTGATTGACCTCAATTATTCAATTGTTCAATTTCAGTTTGTTCAATTTCCATTGTTAAGTTCTAAATTAATTTAGACAATTTTGTGGTATATAAGGGGGGCATTCTACGGAATCATCACTAACTCTTCCACCTGGATCTTCTTGTTTTGGTAAGTCTTTGACATCTAAGCTAGACTATTGTAATATGTTGTCGCGTGTCGGGTCATGGGATCAATTGGTGACGTAATTGATGCTTGTACTCATAGGCCTACTCTGTATTTCTTTTAACTTAGGAGTGTAGCTAATTTCCCGAGTCCATTTTTCAAAACTTAGCCGAATTGAGTCACTAAGGAACTTGTAAAAAATGTATATAAGTCTATTTTTAAACACTTAGAGTATTTTGAACAGTCACTAAGGAACTTAAAATGTATACAAGTCTATTTTAAAAAACTTAGCCAAATTCACTCATGACTTTGAGTCAAAAGTTTGCACAAGTTATTATTTAAAAACTTAGCCGAATTATACTCACTATATAATTTTTTCGAGTTCCTTTTAACATAGGTAACATAGTCTTCTCTATAACTAACACTCACTCTGTATATATGTAGACTCAGCATTCTGAATTGCTAAAAAGTATTTTTACTTAAGATTTTGGATTTAGTTTTGATTTAAAAAATTGCAATTGCCAAATTTTATTGTATGAAATTGTTTTGAATATTAAAATTTAAAATTCTGATTTAAATTATTATTTCCCATTAATTGAAACTGTCTAAAATGTAATTTCCATCATATAGAAGATGCTAACTTTGTTTTTTAGTTACATGTCAACTGTGTGCTGCTTCTCTATCCAAAAAAATAACTTATTTTGTTATTACTATTTTTAAGTGAGTCAAAATTGTGCACAAGTTATTATTTAAAAACTTAGCCAAACTTCATGCACCGGGGGACTTTGAGTTAAAAGTGTGTACAAGTTATTATTTAAAAACTTAGCCAAATTCACTCACGGGGGGGGGACTTTGAGTCAAAAGTGTGCACAAGTTATTATTTAAAAACTTAGCCAAACTTCATGCACCGGGGGACTTTGAGTTAAAAGTGTGTACAAGTTATTATTTAAAAACTTAGCCAAACTTCATGCACCGGGGGACTTTGAGTCAAAAGTGTGCACAAGTTATTATTTAAAAACTTAGCCGAATTATATTCACTATATAATTTTGTCAAGTCTCCTTTAAAATAGGTAACACTCACTCTGTATATATGTAGACTCAGCAATCTGAATTGCTAAAAAGTATTTTTTATTTAAGTTTTTGGATTTAGTTTTGATTTAGAAAATTACAATTGCTAAATCTTATTGTATGAAATTGTTTTGAATATTAAAATATAAAATTCTAATTCAAATTATTATTTCTCATTAATTGAAATTGTCAAAATGTAATTTCTACTATATAGAAGATTCCAACCTATTTTTTAATTACATATATAAAAATGAAGACTACATGTCAACATTGTTTTGCATCGCTCTCCAAAAAAAGCAACCTGATTCGCCACTACAAGGTAATACATAAAATGAAGGTGAAACTGTGCAAAGTTTGTGATATAATCTGTGATAATAACATGGCTCTAAAATCTCATATATTACAAACTCATAAGACTTGTAATTTCTGTAAAAGAAATGTTGTTGGTCATTTTAAAAGACATGTAAATTCTTGTAACAAATGTCCATATACAATGATTAAATTTGTTGGTGAATCGATTAAAACTGAACTTAAAAGTACTCTTCAGTCTTGTCCTCTACCAATAAAATGGACTTTAGTAAGGAGAATCAAATTTATAAAATATACAATAGATCAAAATGGAAAATTAGTTAATGAGAAAGAATGTATTGCAGATTTTAGAAGCCTTACTACCTTAACCATTGAGAAGAGAGATTTAAAGCCTCAAATTGAAAATGCCCTTTTAAAGATTGACGCTTCCATACACAAATATCAAGCCGAAGGCAGTGGATGGATTTATGACCATACTAAATATTGGCAGTTGCACGTTTACAAGTATAAGCCCCTAACTCCAAAGTCATACATTCCCACACCAAAAAGTATTAAATTGACAAAAGCAGTTTTAAATATAAAGAATGTTGATAATAAATGCTTCCTTTGGTCAATTTTAGCAGCTTTACATCCAAGGAATGCTAAACATGCTAATAGAGTCTCTAACTATGCACCCTACGTAGGTAAGTTGAACATGACAAATATAAAATATCCCGTAAAAATATCTGACATAGATCAATTTGAAAGAAAGAATAATATAAGTGTTAATGTATTTGGAGTTGAAGACCAAAAATTTATATATCCATTAAGAAGAACCAAACTGAATAGTAACACTCATATAGATCTATTATTATTACAACAAGGTCGTAAATCACATTACTGTTTAATTCGTGATTTTAATAGGTTAATGCTACGGTCAACAAAAGATAACAGTAAAAAGCATTTTTGCAAGTTTTGTTTACAACATTTTTACACCAAAGATAAATTGGAGTGTCATATAACATATTGTAAAAACTTTGATGTCCAACGAGTGGAAATGTCTAAACAAGATACATTACAATTTAAAAATTATAAATATCAACTTAAAGCCCCATTTGTAATTTATGCTGATTTTGAGTGCTTTATAAACTCTAACAACCATACTCCATCTGGATTTGCATTTGTCGTAGTAAAAGATTCTAAGATTATTTCTGAAGAGTTATATAGTGGCGAAAATGTTATGGATGTGTTTTTCGAAAGGTTGTTTGAGACTTATGACTTCATTAAAAATCAAATGGCAATATATATCCCCCTTGTAATGACTCCTGAGCAAGAGGCATCTTTCCAAAACTCAACACATTGTCATATTTGTGAAAAGCCTCTATATTTTGATAGGGTACGGGAACATTGTCATTCAAATGGCCAATACCGTGGAGCTGCCCACAATGATTGCAATTTAAACTATAAAGTAACAAAGAAAATACCAGTATTCTTTCATAACTTAAAAAATTACGATGGACATTTAATTATGCAACACTTGGGAAAGTTTAATCGTAAATTAAATTGCATAGCCAAAGATATGGAAAAGTACATTTCATTCTCTGTTGATGATTTAGTATTTTTAGATTCCTATAACTTTCTGTCCCTTCCATTATACAAATTAGCTTCCAATTTAAATACATTTAGATTCATAGACAATCCACTACTACAACGCAAAGGCGTATTTCCCTATGAATATATGACAGGACCAGATAAGTTTGCAGAGTCTCTACCTCCAATTGAAAAATTTTACAGTACTTTAACTAAAGAACATATCTCTCCCATCGAATATGAACATGCTAAAAATGTCTGGACCCATTTTAATATACATAATTTACAAGAATATCATGATTTATATCTTAAAACAGATGTATTGCTACTGGCTGATGTGTTTGAGACATTTAGAGACCTGTGTTTAAAGGATTACAAACTTGACCCCGTACATATGTATTCACTTCCAGGACTAACATGGGAAGCTTGTCTTAGAATGACTGGTATAAAATTACAATTATTTCAAGATATTGACATGCATTTGTTCATAGAAAGTGCAATCAGAGGAGGAGTCAGTATGATTTCTACACGTTACGCTAAAGCCAATAATAGATATATGGGCAAACATTATGATCCCAATCAAGAAAGTGTGTATTTAATATATTTAGATTGTAACTCGCTATACTCCACAGCTATGTGTGAGACACTACCCGTGGATGGATTTCGTTGGACGAATGAGATAGACTACAAAAACAATCAAAATGATGAGTTTGGATATATCTTAGAAGTTGATTTAAAATACGATAAAAGCTTACATGATTTACATAATGACTATCCATTAGCACCTGAGAAAATGAATGGCAAATTAATACCTAATTTAAATGACAAAACTAAATATATTTTACATTATAAAGCATTACAAAAATATGAGGAATTAGGTTTGGTTGCTACAAAATACTATAGAATTTTAAAATTTAGACAATCAAAATGGCTTGCACCCTATATTAATTTTAATATTGAAAAACGCAAATGTGCTAAAAATGATTTTGAAAAAGACTTTTACAAATTGTTAAATAATAGTCTCTTTGGTCGAACAATTATGAACCAACGCAAGTTTCGTGATATATATCTCAAGGATGAGTCACTATTAACAAAATATGTCACTAATCCAAGGTTTGACTGTAGCAAAAAGTTCGATAACAATTTACATGCTATACATTTAAATAAATTAGTTGTAAAGTTTAATAAGCCGATATATTTGGGAATGACCATTTTGGATATTAGTAAAGTAATAATGTATGATTTCCACTATAATTATATGTCAAAATTTAAGAACAAAAGATTTCTTATGACTGATACAGATTCTTTAATGTATTCTATAGTTACAGAGGACTTTTACAAGGAAATAGAAAGTGACTTGCACTATTTTGATACCTCTGGATATAGTAAAGACCATTTCTTATACTCTGATAAAAATAAAAAAGTCACAGGCAAGTTCAAAGACGAATTAGATGGTCATATTATGTATGAATATTGTGGTTTAAGACCAAAGTTATATTCTTATATTCCTCTAAAATGGTTATATGAAGAAGACAAGCAAGCTTTAGAGGTGAAGAAAGCTAAAGGAGCTGATGGTGCTACAGTTAAACATCTCCTTAGACATCAACATTATTTGAACTGTCTTGCAACTGGGCAAGATTACTATGAGAATGTGACAAGAATTAAATCTACAAATCATCATCTTCAAACCTTAACCATGAACAAGAAAGTACTATCATTTGACGATGACAAGAGGTTTATTCTAGAAGATGGCATCAATACGCTTGCGCTTGGTCACTATAAAATTGATCAAACATAAATCTATATTTGCCATTATTCTTTGACCTTTCTTTGTCTATTACAAAAAAGCCATATTTAGTTTTATCCCAGCATTGGTGGCAGAGATTTCTAAATTGGTTAAATGAAAAGTCATTACCAACATGATTGTTATATACATGTTTTAAATTTAAATCATCTATAATATTAAAACGAAACAGTGTTTTTTTATTTCACGATTCTGTATCAACCACTCGACGGATTTACATGATTTTTGTGTTGAAAGAAAGATAATTTTGAGAACTAGGGAATGTCGAAGCCATAATTTTAGTTTTGGGTCCCAGTTTTTTATAAATTAAGTTTTAATTTTTAAAAAGTCTAGCAGCCGACGCTAAGATTCTAAACTAGCTTTCGGCATAAAATAATTTGCTTAATATAACAGCTGTAAACATTCAGCTTTTGTGTCACAAATTCAGCATTTGGATAAAAATGTAAAGACATACTTAGCGTTGACTTATTTATACTATGTGTAATGCTAATCATTGATACGTTCAATTCTTCTGTAAGAGGATGACAGGATTAATTAAATATACATAGTAAAATACTAGGATGTTCAAAATATTTTTTAAAGCAATCTTTGTAATCTTGATTTGTTTTAGAGCAATATAATTTGTTTTAACTAACAGCTGGTTAAATATAAACTATGGAACTATGAGGTGATTTTATTTACTCTTATTTTTTCATTGATTATAGGAAATAAGTCAGATTAGTAGAGATAATTAGACCACAGTTTAAAATAGTTTGGACCAAAATTAATTAAACCACAGTACAAATTGAGGCTCTGTACACGAGCCTAATAAAAAAGGATAAATGCAAATTATTTTACTGCTCCACTTTTCAAGGAAAGAATAGAAAAATAACAATGTTTACATGTTTTATGAAATCGTGTTGAGTTGTGGTTACGTTTGGGGGTGCCTATATCAGCGCCCCCAAACGTGAAAATATCACTTTTATTTCAACTATGAATATATTGTAGTTTAAATTAACTAATATGGGAAATTACGATGTACATTTATTCAATGAGGGTGGGTAATTATCAAGGATAGAACTGATAACGGTATGGATAATAAACATTGACAATTACGTCATTAGCTTTACTAGCGTGTTTACTTTTTATATTCCTGCTACATGTGACCAGTTCTTTTTTTCAAATGAATGTTATTTGAACCAAACAGCTGTTTCGAAACAAATTGTTATTGTTTTTACTTTTCTTTGTTTAGACTTATTTATTTAGTAATTAATGCAGTGAAATTGACACAAAGGATAGGTGTGACGATTAGTTTGATGTTAGGACACCAAAGTTAAATTATGTGTACTGTGAATTTTATTGGATATTATCGTTTTATTTTAGGTCGTTTCTATTCAGACCTACTGGAAATTGTGTATAGTAGTTGTATTGTGGTGGTAATAATTATGGAAGAGGCAGGTATGCTATAGAAGGTAGTATCGTTGACTAGGTCTATACACTTCTCAATTGACTATTACCTTTGACTATTGGATACAGAAGTTGTATAAGATAAAGAAGTGTTGTATTAATAGTCAAAGCTATTACTCTCTCTACTGTATGCTACTTATAATCAGTGTGCGTCTGTGCGAATCGGCTGCAAATCTCACTTCAACGTTTTTCACATCGTAAAAATTGCAGAGTTGCTGTTTTATTGTAAAATTATCGGATTTAAAATGCATAAAAACATATTTGGTCGCACAACATTTGTTTAAAGATGATTTTTCACATTAAAACTGCAAGAAACTTTGTCTTTTTTAAACTAGCTGATCTGAATTGTACACGGTTTTAACTGACTATTGAATTCCCGTACGTAGGACGGGCTAACACCTCGTACTTATTTAATACGCAAGCAGATTTTTTGTGACAATTACTCCTCCGAAACTACAGAACCGATTGACATGTTTTTGGTGTCATTGGAAAGAGCGTAACGTGAAGCTGTGCAGGAAACTTTTTTTTATAGGGAAATAATTAGAGAGTTAGGCCCTGGGGCCCTTTAAAGTTTTGTATTTCTCCATAAGATTAACATGGGAAACAACCATTGTTATGAAACTCCAGCTGTTGTCAGAAATGCTGTTCTGCTATTTAATTTAATTTGTTTACAAGGAGAAGTTTCTTGGTGCCATGTGGTCAATGAGTTATACTTTTGCATATATTTTAAATTATATACACTATATAAAATGATGGTACTGTAATACATTAAGAGATATTCATTTAAATAATCAATAGGTACGATTGAGCCTTTGCCTATATGTTTCCTGGTAAGTGTGTTGTAACTGTACCTTATAGTATATTAAAGTAAAACCAAATGATTCTTTTCTGCATCCTCACCCCGTAGCGAAGCACGGGCAGAGCAACTAGTCTTGTTTAAATAATATTAGGAAATTTACATTATCACGTAAATGTTTGTGTACTTTGCTGTAAGATTGACACAAGTAAAAACAGTTAATATTTTTATGTCGACCCATTGAAAAAAATTGTGTAATATTTTGACTATTTATGTCATCAAATACAACAACTGACTGTGATTTTACATCATTTGGTGTGATTTCACAGTCAGTAAACGTGTGTAATTTCACTTCGTCACACAAACTAAATATTTCAATTATTTTTTTATATTTTTCTTGTTCTAAAGATTTAGATATTAAATATAAGTTTGTAAATTTTAATCCTTCCTTTCTTACAATTAAATTGTAAATTACAACCGTCTTCCCACTTCCACTTGGACCACAAATAACACATCGAATATTGGTAGGAAATAGACCCAACTTCTTTGGTATATTTTCCTTAGTATGTCCTATTTTAAATTTATGTTTTTGTTGAATAAAAGACATTTTTTATATAATAAAAATGGTGAAAAATGATAATAAGAAAACATGTAAAAAAGGCAAAGGTTTATTCTTAAAGCCTTACAGGGGTCGAGGGCTATTGAATACTCTTATAAATAATCTTCCATTTCCACTTCACATACCATCATATCGGTACTGTGGACCTGGAACGAATATACGTCAAAATCTAGCCAAAAATGTACCTCCAAAAAATAAGTTAGACTCTTATTGTAAAGAGCATGACATATTCTACATGAATAATCCCGATACCGCTGCTCGGAACAAAGCAGACATGAGATTAGCAGACTTAGCTTGGACTAGAGTAACGGCGAATGACGCAAATCTTGCTGAAAGAGCTGCAGCTTATGCGGTGACAAATTTGATGAAGGCAAAAGCAAAAATGGGAATGGGATTAAAATTTAATAAAAAAGATGGACAACTACCAGCTGTTAGAGGCCGCAAAAGACGTGCCTCACTTCCGGGGGGTGTACCTAAAAAACGAGCTAAAAAATCTAACACCAAAAGTAAAAGAGTGCGGAATAGTTAATTTAGACAGTTCATCTGGCACACATTGGACAGCATATCGTAAAAATAAAGATATTGTAATTTATTTTGACCCATTTGGAATCCAACCTCCAAAAGAAGTAATTAAATATTTTGAGGGACATAAAATATTCTATACAACCGATCAAATACAAGATTTAAATAGTTCTATTTGTGGAATTTTATGTTTATCATTCATAAAAAATTTTTGTTTATAAAAATGGATTCATTTACTATAACATTTTCGGGTACAGAGCCAGAGCTAAAGTCAGTGTTCTTTCCTCCCATAGAATTAAATGATGATTATGTAATTGGATTAGTTGATTTTCAAAGTTATAATTCTATATTTAATGTTAAAAAACCTCTAAATACTTTAACATATTACAAAGTAGAGAAAAAAACATTACCAAAGGGAGAGATCTTAGTTGATGATTTAAACCAGTTATTAGATGGTAAACTTAAAGTTATAATACATAAAAATGGAGAAGCATTAATTAATACTAAAGTCAAACTTTTATTCAAAGGGCTTATTCCAAAATTAAATAAACTTAAAGGCAACAAATTAACCATTGGAGAAGGTGATGATGTTTTCTATTATGACCACAAAGCTCCAGTTACAATAGAAATTTCTGAAGGAACATATGAGGTGGTTGAGCTTGCAAAGGAAATTCAAAAGCAAATCCCAGACTTTTTCCTTACAGCTAATAATAAAACTATGAAAGCGACATTACTTTCTAGCCACGTGTTTGATTTTACAAAACCATGTTTAGGGTCTGTTTTATTGGGATTTAAAGGTGTTTCTACTCCTGGTGTACAGTTTGAATCTACAAATAAAATAAACATTAATAATGTAAATGTGATTAGAGTAAAATGTAATATTGCAAACGGGTCCTATTTAAATGGAAACAAATCACACACCATACATAGCTTTTATCCAGAAGCTCCTCCTGGCTACAAAATTATTGAAGTTCCAAGAAATATTATATATTTTCCTGTAAATAAGAGAAGTTTAGATGTTGTCAGTATTACATTTGCCGATCAGCATGACAAGGCAATTGACTTTAATGGAGAAGAAACTACAATTACTTGTCATATAAAAAAGATATGAGAATTTATAAGAATTTATCTATAAGTGTACAAAATGCTAGGTTCCTACGATCAATAGGACTAAAGTTAAAATTTTCTATTAATAAAAATGGAAGATTTTCTAGACGTTACAGGGAAATCCCAATTCGACGATAGTGTGGTTAAAATTACAAATCACTCCTATGTTCCCCATAACACTTTAGCAATAAATAATTCTGATGAAATTCGAATATGTATTAATAATCAAGATTTGCTAACTCTCCCATGTAGGAGTTATCTGTATATTAAGGGAGAAATTGAAAATCATGATAAAGGTCATTTTATTAATAATGCATTTGCATTCTTATTTGATGAAATTAGATATGAAGTCGCAGGTAAAGAAATAGACATTGTAAGAAACCCAGGAATTTCTAGTCTTATGAAAATATTGAGCTCTTACAATAAAACAACTAAATTGTCAAATGTGGCATTTGATTCTGACACGAATTTAAAAGAGTTCCATAAAAGTGGCAAGTTTAGTACTTGTTTACCATTAGAACTGTTAATGGGTGTATTTGAGGATTTTAATAAGGTATTAGTAAATGTCAAACAAGAATTGGTGTTGAAAAGATCCAAAAATGATTTGAATTGTATATTAACAACCACTAGTGCTCCAGCCAGTGGTACTGCTGATGCAATTCCCAAAATTATACTTAACTCAATTCAATGGGTGATGCCACATGTAATACCATCAGATGGGGAGAAGTTACAATTACAAAAGATGTTATTGCAAAATAAAAATTTGCAAATTGCATTTAGAAGCTTAGAGTTGCATGAACTTCCATCATATCCCAATACTACAAGACATACATGGTCAGTAAAGACATCTTCAAGTTTGGAGAAGCCTAGGTATATTATATTTGGTTTCCAAACAGCTAGGGATAATAGTGCACGAAAAAGAACTGATGAATTTGATCACTGTAAGTTAAAATACCCCCGCCGCAGCAAACCTGTCGTCTAAGCGAATTTCCATTTGTCCGAATTGATTTTCAATTGATCTATTTAAATAACATTATTAGGTTTAACGAGTACCTAGGTTTGCTGCTACAAGGAAACTAATAAAGTAGTGTGTTTTTAGTAAAATATTGATAGCTTACTATAAAATAAATAAATTTGCCAACTTTGATCAAAATATATCCATAAACAAGCAAACTACAACATTTTACAATATTCTCCATAAGAATAACATGGGAATTTTAAATTTACCATTTTTTTAGTTTTCTCCGTAACCAATAACCGTACAAAAACACTTTGATATACTGAATTGTTTGTTTTTTTTAGCTCTTTAAGAAGGTTTAGAGAAAAATTGGGAAATTTTGTGTTTTGAGGGTAAAAAGTGAGAAAAACCCATTTTTACCCCATAAAACCCCCCATAAAACCCTGTTCCCATGGTCCGATCATGCTGGATCGCGAACTCATTCAAGTTTATCCCGCCTTACACCTTCAAACCAAATTTCATCAAAATCGGATAAAAATTACTCAAGTTATCGTGTTCACGGACACATATATATATATATAAATCTATATATATACCTATATATATATATATATATACATATATAAAAATTTGAACGAATGGTGTTTTTGGCCTCTGGGGACATTAAAATGAAAAAGTAAATCGGTCGCGGGCCTAAGTCTTACCATGAGACCTACGGTAATAGCTACTTCCCTATAGGGAAATTCGCTAAAATCTCAAAGTATTTCTAAACTCTGAATATTATCCTTATAGTGATTTAAATCTCGACTTTGAAAATGGAGATGTCTCTAAAGCTTATGAGATGTTTATGAGGTTTAGAGAGACTTACTATAATACTATCCCAGATCCTATGATTAGTAGGGCTGAGTTTATGAAGAAATATCCACTAATTGTAATAGACTGTTCTAGACAGAACGAAACAGTGAAGGAAGGAATTGTTGATATTAAATTAGAGATTGAAACTGCAGAAAATGTACCAGCAAATACATCTGCATATTGTTTAATAATACATGATAAAGTGTTTGAGTACAATCCTTTGTCAAATGAGATAAATAAAATGTAAATAAAAGATGAAAAACATTCAACAAGAATTGGTTGACTCTGCAAATCAAATACGAGAGAAATATAGAGCTTTAAAACGTGGCAAGTTTCTAGAGGCTGAAGAGAGGTTTCAAACATTCCAACCTTTAATAGAGCCATTACAAGAATTAAAAAAAATCGCCAAAACAGAGAGGCCTCGAATGGAGATTCTCCCAATGACTCCATCTAGAATACCAATAATACCAAGATTACAACCATTACAGCAATCCACCCCACAGAAATTAGATTTTGGTCTTTTAGCATCAGACTATTTAGGAAATTACCTCAGTAAAAGTAGTATGACAGACACTACATATGGTATTAGACGAGAAGCAAATAAATTTTTTATTGGAAATAAGGAAGTTGACATTGCCAATGATGATGTTACAATTGCAAATAAAACCTACAAGGGGACAAAAGGTTTGTGGCAATTGTTAACTTTAAAAGAACCTGAGGATTATACTCCGGCTGATTTGCAAAATTATAAAGAAATTTTGGAAGCTACAAATGGACATTTAAAGAGTTACAAAGATGGTGCACCAATTTCAAGTAATAGACATACTAAATATCTTAATATAATTAAACCTCTATTTAAGTCTGTTGGTGAAGGTTTGAGACAAGTGACTGGTAATAAAATAGACTATATTTATTGGGATGATCCTAATGAGCTTGTAGATAGGTTAAGACTTCTTTGGCTAAGTCGCCAAGCCGGTAACTCAGGAGTGGATAATGAAATAGATTCCATTATTGAGGAATTGAGAGAAAGTGGAATTATTTACTAAATAAAAATATGTTTATAGATAAATTTTATCGTTTATATAATCCATATAATAAGCCTGCAGAACCCAGGGCTAGTAGTGAACCTACTTTAAATTTACAAGACGATAGTTGGAATGGTTTAAACCGTAAAATTGGTAACGTTAAAGATGGGGAGTTTGTAGATGATGTATCAACTTTGGGACAGACATTAACTAGAAAAGGTGATGTCTTCTTACAAGGTAGAACTAAATATGAGTTTTTAGAATCTAAGAATAAAAATTGGAATGCTAAAAAACAGAAAATTACTAATGTGGAAAAGGGTGAAAGTTTAGATGATGTGCCCACTTTACAACAGACTTTAATACGAACAGATGGTGGTACATTTGTACAAGACAATAATAATTATGAATTTTTAGAATCAGAGAATGGTATTTGGAATGCTAAGAAACGGAAAATTACTAATGTAGAAAAGGGTGAAAGTTTAGATGATGTGCCCACTTTACAACAGACTTTAATACGAAAAGAAGATGGTAAATTTGTACAAGACGATAATAATTATGAATTTTTAGAATCAGAGAATGGTGTTTGGAATGCAAAGAAACAGAAAATTAGTAATTTGATGGAAGGTACAGATAGTAAAGATGCTGTGAATGTTTCACAAGTTCCAAAAATGGAAGCAGGCTATTGGAGTTTTAATAGTAAAAGGTTAGTACGTGTTAAACCTGCCATTGATGACACTGACTGTGTTATAAAAGAACAGACTATAACTTTTGATAAAAAAGAAAAATGTTGGGATGCCAAAAAACAATTTATAAGAAATCTACCAGAGGGGGAACATTTGGATGATATTTGTCTAATGTCACAATCTATGCATTACGATGGATCAAAATTTGTATATGGAGAAAAAAAATTTAATTTGATGGAATATAATCCTGATTTATTAGTTGCTGACCCCACATCTTTGAGTGGATTTAAGTATATAGATAATAGACCATATATACCAGAAAACTATGTATTTAAAAGAATGGAAGATAATCTATTGATTGGGGCTAATGGTGATGTATTTAGAGTTACAGGAAAGGATGATGTTATAAAAAATGAATGAAATTGCATACGAGCTTCATAAGCCTGCAAGAAAGAATTTCATTAGAAGGTCTTTTAAAGTATTGGGTATAAACGAAACCATACAAATAGATTTAGTTGATATGCAAAACTATGCTAGAGAAAATTCTGGCAATAAATATATTTTAACTTTAATAGATACATTTTCTAAAAAAGCTTATGCTGCTCCACTAAAGAATAAGACAGGGTTAGTGGTTACAGAAGCCATTAAAACCATTCTACCAAAGGGGGTTAAAAACATTCAATCTGACAATGGAAAAGAATTTTTTAATCAATATTTTAGCAAACTAATGAAAAAATTAAATATTAATCACTATCACACATTTTCTACAACTAAGGCTGCAATTGTGGAGAGGTTTCAGAGAACTTTAAAGAATTGGTTATATAGAGAATTTAGTGCTCAGGGGAGTTATAAATGGTTGGATTTACTTCCAAAGTTAATTCGAAAATATAATAATAAAGTGCATAGATCTATAGGAATGAAGCCTAACCAAGTGAATGTTAAGAATAGTAAATATGTGCATGAGAGGTTGACTTCTAAAGTAGTGCAAGTTAAAAAGCCAAGATATAAGGTAGGTGATAGTGTGAGGATTTCCAAGTATAAACATGTTTTTAGTAAAGGTTATACTCCAAATTGGACAGGGGAACTATTTACAATAGCAGAAGTTAAAAATACAAAGCCTGTGACTTATATCTTGAAAGATGAAAATGGCAATATAATTAGGGGAGGCTTCTATACAGAGGAGTTGTTAAAGACCAAGTATAAGGACATGTATTTGGTAGAGAAGGTAATTAGGAGAAAGGGTGATTCATTGTATGTCAAATGGCTTGGGTTCCCAAGTAGCCAGAACTCATGGATTTCCACTAAGGATGTCCAAGGGAGCACGTCATGAGCCAAACGCACAAACCTCACATGATTTTGAAAATATACATGGGAATGGATGTGGAATAGTGTTATACAATGGTATTGAACATTTATATAGGCTTGTATTGGACGAGATCCAGGTCTTTAAAAAAGTGGCCAAAAAAAGCTCACCATTTCCAGACGTGATTTTTAGTATTAACAAAAGTAGAAAATTTATATAGGGGTGTATAGGTCGAGAGCTGGGTCTTTAAAAAAAGTGGCCAAAAAAAGCTCTTCCACTTTTTTCTAATTTTTCCCCTATAAAAAGTGCCCTAAAAGTGCCTCTAAAACGCCGAAAGTGAGGTCATATTCTGGTATTATATCTACTGAAGATAAATTTGTATTTATCATAGTCGTAGCCTACATGGTAAATTTCATCAAAATGAATACCAGTTACCGGTAATCATTAAATAGTTATTTGAGTAAATACTGTGTGAAGTTGCACTTTGCACTCGCGTTAAACATTATATTTTTCCTATAGTAAAAGCCTAGCAAGATAGAAATAATTAGTCTTTCAAACACTAAACAACACGTTTTAGGTTAGGTTAAATCTTAAATCCAAGCATTGAACAAAATAGGATCGTAATCGTAGTATCCTTAAGTGTTGCAAGTTAGGTTGCCAAACTAATGGATTAGGCATTGAAGAAAGTAAAAATGCAAATTCAAGAAAGCATTTTAACATTTATGATAGCTGAAACATTCATAACGACAATAGAATAAACGTACTCTTCTAAATTTACCATCCATGTGGCTCGCTGAAGGCCTTATAGCCTTATAACAAATCCTAGATGTTCTTCCCGTGCTTCGCATCGGGACAAGATTACTCAAGAGAATAACGAAAGTCTCTAAATATACTGTAAAAAACAGTTACACACACTTACCCTTGCAAAATATTCAGGCAAATGTAAATCGTACATATTGGATATTTTAGTGAAAATCTCTTTTGTATTTGCATTAAACTATGTGGCAAAATCAAAACTAATAAATTTATTGTAATCGAAACATCTATAATGAGAATCAAAAGGTTAACTCTAGGAAAGTAAACAAACAAACTAAAACAAAAGAAAATCTAACAGCTGATGCAAATGTGTTTGAATATTTTATTTTACTTTGAGGAGAGGGTTAATGGAAAAACTTATATTTTCCGGTATAGTTTCACATCAATACCTTTCTTTCATTCAAGAGTGTGGTTGATGGGCGTACGGATTACAGTTTTCTCAAAAGTTCACGATCCTTGTTAGCTTTATAAATAGAGGTTTCAGTTTGGTTTATGTAGATGGGTTTTTGTTGTGTAGTCTTACTATTTTTTCTCGCCATCGAACGAATTTGAAAACTATATTAACAAAACAAAACTATCTAAATGTAAATAAATCCTTGTCGGATAAAAAAACATCAGGGCACAATAAAATACATCCTAAAACGAGAGACAAAACATTAAACGACTCAAGTAATCAAAATTTTCACATTTTAAAATACGTTAAAAACAGCCTATACTTGATGTCAGCATTGATTATAGATACATTTTCATTATCACCACTATAAACATCACACGATATCGCAAAATCATAACTAATGTCAGACAGTAATGAATCAATACCAATAATCTCGTTGATGGGGGAGAATGTAAGGGGAGTAGTAAAATGTTTACCACGGGTCACAAACAATGGTCGTATAACAATTGCATATGCATCGGCCATTCATACTGGGGCACTGGACAGTGCTGTAAATCGTGTGGTAACTGATCGGTGTTGTAATTATATGTGTTCAACATACACCACAATGTACATGGACGTTGTATATGCGTGCAATGTACATCGGTAATGCACCTGCATGTATATGGTAAATGGTTGATGTACCTACTACATGTGTGCAATGTACTGGGTTGTTATACTGTAGGGTGAACAGATTGTGCCACCATTGGTATCTCAGAAATTATTACATTTTCAGAAAAAAATAATTGGAAAACTTTAACTATTTTTTATGACGGTTAAATTTAAGATTTTTTTTTATTGGAGCATCTTATGAATGTTTTAGAATGTATATGCGATTTAAAAACGTTTTATTTTTGACTTTTTTATCCAAAGCTACTTGTTTATGAGTTACAGCGTGTTACACATGAGAAAAATGGCTTTCTGTGAACATTCTGTGTCATGTAGCTCATAAACGAGTAAGTTTGGAGTGACAATACAAACAAATATTAAAATTGAAAAAAAAAATTAGAAAAATCCATAGAATAAATCCACCGTTTCAAAAAATTAGTCCTACCACCTTTTTCCTATATAGCGCATGATTGTAAAATTGAAACACACTGTAATCAATGACTTACAATTCAAAGTAAAAATAATTTATATTTGTACAATTTTGAAAAATAAAAGGCCACTTCAAAGTGTTCAACCATATATAACGTGTATATGTATTTTCTTTATCAATATTCTATTTTAAATACAAGCTCTTATGACCAAGTGTTTTCCTACCATTGCTCAAACGTAATAAAGCAAACATGAATTTATTTATTTATTTTAATGAAACCGTATTTCAACATTATAAAACGGAAATAACGAAACACTAATGCTTGATTTGTAGAGACTAACTAATACGAATATAATATAAACTACTCAATCATTTAACATTTTTAACAAGTTAAAACTTGTAGTACTGTCAAGCTATTCCTGTTAGATGATCACTATTTTCGGACTTTGTTAATTTATAAGCTAAGCACTAAGTTACTTGAATTTCTCTAGGGTTGTAAAGAATCGTCGTATAAACACACACACAAACATGAATTCACTGACACGTAAACAAAAAACAAAAATTTTCTAGTGATAAAAAGTATGGCAGACTTGTGGTGTTGCCGGCAAAAGGCAAGTTGTGACATTAAAATATAAACACCCGTTAGTATACTTTTCATCCATAAAATATGTATTTATTATTACAAAACACAAACAAAATAAAGTATAGGTGATGATTTTGGCCACCCCTAGTGACGAGTGCTGTCGCAATAACCAGAATTTATGAACCGCTCGTGTATAGATGTAAATGACACCGCGTGGCGGCCACGTGACCGTAGAGGGCCCCGGCTGCCCTAGGGGGCCCGGGGGGGGGCTAGAGGGCCCCATCACAAAGTGGCTTCTTTCATTGCTACACAATATGTTCTGCCGCCACGCGCGCTCTATATGACGCAGAAACTCCAATGTTGCTTTTGTATTTTTCGAGTGAACGACTCCGAAGTAAATGAGTCAGTGGGGTTGATTTGGCTTGTTTGGTAACATTGGTTTGGGCTGGAGACTAGAGGGTGCTCGTGGATGAGGTTTAGATTAAGAAGGTACGCAAAGGTTTATGGATGTAATTGTAAACTTGGAAATTTATTGGTCTTTGGTTTATTATTGGTTATAATTTTTGTCAATAAGTCTTTTGTTTACTTTTTCCATGTTATTTTGTTCAACCAACATAGTTAATTGGCACCCATAAGGCCAATGCTAAATTTCCAAATAAGTTGTGTAATGAAATAAGAATTTTCCTGAGGTATTGACTGTCGCCAATTACGTTTTTGGGCCTATACGTCCCTAATTCCAAAATTTGGTTAGAATCAAAATCCTTCCACTGGATTTCAAGATATATATTACATACATACAGACAGACAAACAGCCATAGCTTCTATTAGAGTATGATAATTACATTCGGTAGTAAGATCAGTCTCAATTTTAGGCGAATGTAAGTAACACATGTCGGAAATATAGAAATGCAAACAGATTAGAGGCAACATAATCTTAAAAAACCTCCGTGGAGAGTATTTTATGATCGGGATACAATGAAGGTGTAAAAAGCAATCAAGTAGGATAAAATTCGTATTTGTTTAAATTAATTTTACAATAAAAGATAGTACCCATATCTAAACTTTATTCCAAACTAATGTTGAGATCTACTGTTTTTATTTATGTTTTATAACAAAATACTGTGTTTTAAATCTCGTCCATGACATAATCTCGGAAAAGTATGATGTCTGATTCTACACGTTATTAATTTACCTAGAGAGAAAATATTTATACCATAAGAATGTTTTAAACATATATTTATATGAAATCCACATAAGCTATGGAAATGAACCATTAGCTATATTGAAAATGAACTGCTCACCCGTGTATCGGGACTTAACAATCTCATTGTTGCTGAATCGATCCTGAAAAAAATCAGTAGCTTTTTGATAGTTTGAAACTGGACCCAGCTGTTCCTGGCCATTGGGATTTAAATAAATTAACTATCCTGACTAATGAAACAGCTGATCATAGTCAGTAACAGAGCTACACAGATCATAATAACCAATTCTACACTCATTCTTCACTCGTGTTTGGGTTAATCAAATACGCATATACGTGGCGTCTCCATCTAAATGATTGATAATAAATTATTAATAATAAATGATTGATAATTGATAATAATTGAAGATGATATAATTTAAAATTAAAATGAAATGATAACCGACAACAACTAGATTATTATTAATTGTTTTCCTTGTTTACACTCCTCAGTGGTTGGAAGATGTATGTTTGGTTGTTAGGAAACTAATAAAAGCTCAACACACTATTCCAACATCGGCTTATAGCAATGTAAATTGAATTGAGTAAGTTAAATGATTAAATGTGACTTTCAAATTAATTGTTAGAGAAACTAAACATGTAAGAAAGCAGTTAAAAATCAGGTCTTGAACTTATCTTGAATTCGTTTTACGTTTAAGTTTATTGAAGATGCATATGGATAAAATAATAATAATAGATAGTTGAGATAAATTTGATCAAACTTTAATTGAATTTACAATTTAAGTTTTCAATAAGCTAATTAACTACTCATTTCGTTAGACTTAACCATGTTTTATCTATGACTTAATATTCATGAAAGAGCCCTTTTATTTTTTTAGTCATGAACGTTTGATTGGTTGTCGATTTTGTTCTGTTTATAGTTATTATTTTAACACATTCTCATAAATTCCTCAAAAGGTAGCTAAAATACCTCCTCTTGGGCAACAAGATTACTGTAATTACTTGAAATAGTCGTTGCACTCGAGGAGTTTAATGTTAAACGATTTGTCTTTAGTGAATTAGAAAACAATAGGATTTATTAAATAATAAAAAAAAAAATACCATTAACTGACACAATTGTTCATCAATCTTGTATGCATTTTATTCATAAGGTTATTTAGGTATAAAAAATCTATGTAAAACCATTACAATTGAACTACAATAAGTTACGGTTCTAAAGACCATTTCACCGCATTACCAACACTTATTATTTTGTATGATTTTAAATTTAAATTTGTTCACGTTTTACAAGGGTTTACTAGATCTGTACAGATTTAAACCCATAAAAGGTAATAATTATTAAAACATTTTTGTTTGTAAGTGTTTCTTAAAAGTATGCTCTACGATACATTTAGTTGAATTAAGAAAATTAATGATCCTACATTTTGTTTATGTTTGAATTAGGGTTTACGTAGAATATTACCATTGACTTTATATCTACACTTTATACTTAATATCATTGACATATTATAGGTAATATAGGTAATACTACATAGGTAATATCATTGACTTTATATCCGTGTAGATATAAAGTCATTGATATTACCTAAAACGTATTTATTAAAAATATGTTCAATTAATTAGGGTTTTTTTTTTTTAATTCATCCTACAGATTATAGAATTGAGCAAGCTGAACAAAATAAACCATAAATCATCTCTCTATCTCGTCTAGAAGCTGATCAGTGTAATTTATAGGGTAAAAAATACATCTTTCGGAAATCCACAGAATCAGGTGTAGCCTATGAATTTTGATTGTTGAACTATGCAATTTGATGGTTACAAAGAATGGGATGCTGTAAAAATTACATTTTCTCATCGTGAATATGACAGAATCAGTATAACATCAACGCACTGTGTCGGTCACTGAAACCGACTAAGATCTCTTTAGATGTAAAACTATCTTCAACCTTACATGGGGATGGGTTGTTCACTTTTATCAATAGTTAAAGTAAACATTTACCTTACCAACTGTATTTTGTAGTTTACAGACTAAAAACCACATCAAAACTGGTTTATACACAAATCCTATAACAACTCAATAAAATTTAAAAACTCACCCTCACGGAGGCTCAACCTGTAAAACAACCATAACCAGTAGTGAATGTGTTAACGTGAGTGTATGTAAGTGTATGAATGTATACATGTGCGTGTGTATACAGCGACTACACTATACACTGTACTGAACACTATACACACCTAGTCACATACTCCAGTCAGTTGCAGTCTCAACCGTGGCGGAAGTCCTGGTCCAAGTGGTCTATACCGCCAGGCTAATCACTCCTAATTAAATTTACTTTTCGGCAATAGATATCGAGGTTGTAGACGCGAATGTGGTCCTTCCATGCGTGGGCGGTAGGTTCACTATCCCTTGCTCCCCGAGGGATGAGTCGCTCGCCATTTCGACGCGAGAGACGCTGCGTTCCCATTGGCTGAGGGGACGCAAGCGCCCCCCCCCCCTACTGGGATGACACCCCCACCATGTCAGTGAGCTAGGGACAACACAAGGGTAAACATGAGCAATAGAATCAAAGAATTGCTACGATAAAGGTAAACATAAAAATTGTGACCTTAGTTGTGGAAATACTTTGAGTTTATTCTTAATATCTCTAGAGGAAGTTTACATTAACCAAAGGTGTACTCTTGTAAAGAAATTTGGAATATTATGTTTCAAATTTGTTAAAATAAGTATTATTTTTTAGAAAACAGTCTCTTTTAATCTTGAAATCTTCTTACACTTCGGTTTCAGACCAGTTCGTGGAAGGTGCAGCAAAACAAGGGGGTTGCTGATACAGTGCATGAACGAACTGATGAATTATTTAAAATGACGACATCGAACCCACAAAATATCTGTCTTAGTTTCACACACAGTCGTAATACGTCAGGTTAATAACTGAGCAAAGTACCAAATCCATTACCAGATTGATCTGGATGAATCTAAGATCAAAGCAGAAGGGTATTTTAGAAATTTCTATGTTATCGAATACAGCATATCGTTTGCGTATTAATTTTAAAATAGTTTACTAGCACTATACGTTTTAAAAACAGACTAAAGCAAGAATATTGCTCACGCTTTCTTTAAAAGTAAAGACACAAGATGAATAAAGTTGCTAGCACTTGATATCAGTACCTATTGCTTGTAGATTTTTGAAGTATGTTTATCGAGTACCTTACTGAGAACATTTGTAGGAACAGAATGGAATGCAAAATGTGGAGAAGAACTATTTTCCAAATATGTGTGTTTACAAGTAGCATAACAATTAATTTTGCAAGATGTTATATCAATCCCTTCCTATGCACGTATAAACGCATGACATTTTGATCAAGTATAAAGTTTAAAAGTATAAAGAAAATGATCACAGACTTGATGCATATTCATATGTCTGTGAAATATTTACAAAAAAACTTGTAGTTTTGACGAAGAACATATGTTATGGGGTTTCTTTTTAATGCGTCTATCAATATAACGTTTCTTCACATAAAGGTAAATAATGAGCATTTTTTCTATAGGATTTCTTGGAAACTATTGAGTGAATTGCAAAATAATTTAAAATACTGCTTCCTTACGGTCAGTGCAGCAGTAAAATGCCAATTGGCCTTGGTGATGCTGTTGATTAAATCAAATGATCAAAATATTTTAGCTGAGAAGTACTAAATATGACAGCATAGTGATGACTTTGCTGTGGATTTGGTATGACGTGCTGGGTAGCTGAGTGGTCATAACATGACAATTACGAAGTGTTCGCTCCTGAAAATCTGAATTTAATTATTGAACTGGATTAAGCTGTCCAGGAACATTACAGGCTTTACATAAAGGATTATGTTATAATATTTTTGTACTCTATATTTCTTTCTTTACTTTGTCTTATAGATCGTTAAACATATGTTATTTCTTTTGTTTGTTTAGTAACTGTTTGTAAATAACTCCCATCATGTTCCAAGTGTAATTCTTAGTGAATTATAGCCTCATTCTATTTAGGTAAATATTCGAATTGTTATGTCAGGATATCTAAATTTAACAATAACAAAGGTAGGCTTCACGAGTAATCTCATTGCATTCTAAGTTCACACTGCATTCATAATCAGTTTTAAATATGCACAAATAAAGTATCCTAGTGTATATCGAGTACTGGTTAACGGCAAGTAGAGCAAAGTAGTTGTGTGATCTACGTTGCGCCGTGTTAGTCCTTGCTGCAAAATGAATGCTGTACTCAAGTTGCGTTACATTGATACAAGGCGCTTCACGTAAGACAATTTGCTCATTTACTCTTTTCATCATAAATACCACTCCTTTCGTTATGGAAATTCGCTTAAAAGGTCAGCTTTAACTACCGGGTTTTGGCTTAATTGCTTTTTGTATCTTCGTGCTGTAGGTATTTCAACTATAATGTACAGGGTGTCTACATCTCCTGGGCCTATTTTATGTATATACAAGTGTAGCGACAAATCTAAAATATGAGAATGTATTTATGTATCACTTAACCCTAAATTGGGCTGTAGTGATTGATTACACAATGTTGTGTCCTCAATAAGAAAAATGTTCACTGTTTTAGTTACTAATGCCCTGGGGCTTAGGCTGACATTTTACCAAGTCATAAATTTAGGCAAACGATAATGCCGTGATCCGCAGGTTTAGAACCCATAACAAGTTTTAGCCCCGCTTAGACCTTAAAAAAATAATAGGAATCTAAGGGGAGAGGACATTTTCTCTACTAGAAAAATCCCTCAGCTCAAAGTGATGCACACATTTAAATCACCCGCCAATATTGTGGTTCGATGAGAATATAGGTAAACTTTTGCAAAACTTATGACAGCTAGCCTGACCACATTACTGGACCAAATTACACGCTGTTGGTACTAAATGAAAGGTATTTTCCTGTAGATGTGCAGAATCCCTGTATAAATTAGAATATGCTTAAAAATAAGCACAAAAAGAATTATTTAAAATTTAAAAAAATTTACATGGACCTTATAGGTTGCCATGTTGGTAACGAAATAACAACAAAATATAAACAAAACATCAAAACAAAAATCCAATCACATGTTTTATTTACAGCGAGGGTTGAAAATAGAGAAGTTTGCGAAATGCAGTATGTTTTCGACCACGGGGCGAGCTCTTACTCCCTAAATATATTCATAGATAAAACATAGTCCGTTTTATCTATGATATATTATATCTATAAATCTTAATTTACAAACAACGCATCTATTTAAACAAAATAACGGATATAGTTTAAATAAACATCCTACACACCTGTTGTTTACAGCGAAACACAAATACAAACTTGGTTTTGTCGAATGAGCCTAAGTGGGCAAACGTTGATTGAGTGAAACAGTAACAGCACACGCAAAGGAAACCTCCATAAGTGGCGTAACAAAGGAATTTGTATTTCCTTCCTCGAATGAACGATCCTTAATTTGATTGGGTTCGGATATCAGTTAATCGGTGACCCGTGCGTGAGGCGACCTCGCTACAATATTGAACAACACCTGTCACTTCCCGGGGTCATCGCGATCAGGTCGATGTTACATTGTTTACTTCATTGTTCACGCCATCGTTTTGCCACGATTTAAATGCAGCATCAACATTGTTTTAAGAGGTAAAGAGTCTGTCAAAGAGTGGAATTTTGATAATATTTTTACTAAGTTCATAGGTTTGAATTGCATAAATTTATTTTCCTAATCCGTGTTGCTTTTGACATTTTATTACGTAAACACTTTTGTTTCAGATTTGTGAATTGAGGATCTTGGAATCGTTGACCTTGAATAGCATAAGTAGATTTTTAATTCTGTCAAATAACCTGAAGTCTATTTTGAAATGTGTGTCTCGGTGACTACGTTTGAGTGAGATATGACTAATCACCCTCTCCTATCCATTTGAATATCTGTGATTTGCTCGTTCGTTGTGATACCAGTACCAGAGGACAAAGAGTAATTTGTAAGTAGATAAAATTAACCTCAAAATGGTCCCCTAAACAGGTGGGATTCTTAAGTAGACAGAGTGTTATTCCCCACTTCTAACTTTAATGCACTGCATTTGTTATGTAGTGTTATTTTAATATTTTTTTATTATTTTTTTTTTGTAATAAAGCTCTTTAAATTCAACTCTTATGAGTTTGTTCATATGCTCCTTTTCATTTGCAATAATTTAGAGATAAATATTTAGAGTGTGTACAATTTGGAGAATAGACACAAATACGCTTGCAGATATCAACAGCAGGATACATACGCTTTGCAGATATGTATCCAGGAGAGGAGCTACCCCAGCTACAAGACTCTCCTTCAGTAGAGCAAACGCTCATTTCCCAACTCCAGCCTGATACGTATATCAATATCGTACTTGTGTATCGCATTAACAAATATTTTACTATTTTTAGTATTTTTAATTTCTTAACTGCCATGTGATACGGCATTGCTCAACCTAATACGCCACCTTTATTTCCATTGTCATTGTGCTATTATTAAAAAGTCTATTCATACCTATCGACACAAGAGAACATCACGGCAACACGGCTAGGGTTTCTGTTCCCTACAAAAACCATGAGTAAATTACATCGATGCAAAACCCCACGAAAAAACTTCGACATCCAGCAATGATTTACATTAGAACACATTATCTACCACACAGACACATTCAGTCTCCCCTTAACTATTGACAGAGTTTATCTTTCAAACAGTTCTCTTGTGTAACTCCCGCCAGATTTGCTCGATTCCTCAGCCCTCCGATGTGTTTTTCCCGCCACCTGTCCTGAGTTATGACGTCACCCATTACCATTCCACGCAACCCCATCAATCCTCATTACTCTGTGTGTTAACGCACCCCTTACCCCCTCCCTTCTCTCCGTCTTTTTTTCTGTCGAGGGCGCTATTCATCAGACGCTTGTTTTACTCCAGGCTAATTTACCGGGACACAACCGTCTCGGTTGTTCACTGATTGCGACTTTCCACGTGAACTTGATTTTATTTTGTGATTCCACAAGTGTCACAACACGCTAAAACACTTCATTATGTACGGAACCCTCACAAAATAGATAGTCACGAAATTCGGATTACCTGTTTAAATTAGTTACAGTGCATGGAACCGGTTCAGTCATGATATAAAGTCAGTATCTTTGGTGATTGAGCTTGGACTTAGCTGTTCTCGATAATTTGGCTTTTAATAAATGATTTGGGCTAAAGAAACACCTTGCCTTGCTCAGTATCAAGCTACACAAGACATCACGAGCAATTTTCACCGCGGTATTATACAGGAGTTAATTTAGAACTAATAACAGTCATAATTTTCGATGAGTTTAAAAGACTAAACTAAAAGCTTATGTAAATGTAACTAATGAAAATTGCCTACTCACGCTGTTAAAGCAGTTTTTTTTTTATAACAAACACTTTTTCTAAATATTTGAAGATTTTTCAGAAGCTGGTTTTGTTTTTTAGTGTTTTCTTCAAATGCTTCCCGACTTACCCATAGTTATTACCAGGAAACATGTATTGTATGTATTCATTTCATCTGACATTGGGCAAGCTTACTTTACCACTGTGACAACACGATGCTTATAATCTTCTTGTATTTGTTCACTTCTAAAGTAATTTTATAGCAGAACGGCAAATATTATTCATCTCTCCAAGTGAGTGTGTATCTGGATTCCTTACTGTTAGGCCTCTCTTCTCCTACTCTTTTCGTACGCATAAGATCTCCTCTTATTAATTGTCTCCTCCTCCTCCTCCTGTTTTCAATATTTCTTCTTTAAACTCGATGCATTTTCTGTTCTTCCAACAAAACTGATTAACTGTTTACATTGGTCTATAACTTCATAGATATTACAAACCCTCAATATAAAAAACAGCTGTTTTTTTTAATATTAGTTCCATGTAAATCTTATGGGGATAATTTAATCTTTGAGAGCACCTCACGCCCTTTAGGGTAATTCTAAGGTATTCTAAAACCTTATTGCAAAACTACAAATTAAGACGAATCTTTTTACACCTCAAAGGTTGAAATTGGTTGATAAATGAAGGAGTAGTGGAGTAGGTTCACAAAACACGGCTTCACATACAAACGATGCCCAAATGAAATACATATTGAAAATGGAGACAAAATCGGGTGAGATATATATTTAAATTTTCTTTAACCAATGGAATTTTTTTACAAAATATCCATAGCTTCAATCACTTATTAATTGGTAACAATAATACTATCCAATATCATCATATTTCTCACTGATTATCTTACTACAGTACAGCTGGTTATGAACCCGAGGCACAGATCTGTAGGGAGAGCGCGGGGTTGATTGCGCGCCCAGTTGTTGTCGATTGTATTGATTCATCCAATCTCTATGTTTGGCTGCGATCAGCCCAATTACCCCAGCTGTCAGCCCTCCCCTCCCAACCCCCTGGCCGCGATAAAACCGCTAAGTGATAATTAAACAATCGTCCCACCCTCACACCTCTGTACCTTCTACACAAAACCAATTTGTTGATTGACTTATTGAGTTTTTACGATGTTAACCTTTAAGCTACCAATTGCCCATTTCAGTCCAACTAATTTGTAAACATTGTAATTTATACATGTGGATTATTTATGTGGTTGGCTCTGGCTGTAGCATTTGGTCATAAGCAGTATAATGATGTAACATGCCTATCTATGTGATATTGTTACTATAAGTTATATCACAGCCTTCACACAGGTCTCCTTCTCTGTGTATTAGAGGTTTCTATGGTTATATGCCTTATTTTCATGTGAACTGATAGCTATCAGGCATATACGCACAACGTACAGGCACCTGAAGATGTAGACCTGTCTCATAGTATCATTTGATTCCATTGTAAAAGTTAAGATCGTGTTTTGGGTTTGTATTCTTTATACTGTAAAAAATGCTCTTTATTTTATTTGACTTCAGTGTCCCATATTACTGCTTTATGTAGGTATATCTGCAACTTTAATTTTATTTTTATTAACCTACCTACCTTGTAACACCAAACACAAACTCTCCGAGTTCATTTAGAAACCCCTTCCCTTTCGAAACATGCAACTATAAATCGCAAACTCGAACATTTTAATATCCGTCTTGAAAACAGAGACTCAGTTTAAATCTGGGGTTACGAAACGAGGAAGAATTACGACCAAAGTTCACAAGAACCGGCAAAGTACATCTTTCTTCATGTGAAATTAAAGTTGATTCAAATAATCACCCCTACCTTTTGCACCCTCCAGGAAATCCAAATGTCTTTGTAGTCTTGGAAGGAGTTAAACATTATGACATAACGTCTCACAACGCGACTGCTTTTATTGTGTTCTTTGAGGAACGTTTATAATGAGACGATTCCTTTCATTGTTGAATACTAAAACTTGGAAACTCGTAGAAAGGGTATTTTGACGCTGAAAAGTTCAACGTTCAGCTTCTTTTTCTGTTATACACTTTTATGCAGATTAAGTACAGTCGCTTTCAGGGTGTTTGTAATTTTCATATGGTTGCTAAAATTAAAATAATTATTACTATTTATTGTAGTTTAATCTTAATCTGTTTAGGCCTTTCATAGTTTAATGTTTTACATTCTAATAGGCATAAAGGTTTCTAAACTACAACTATTTGCAAACGGTATCCCAGTCGGAGTATGTATTATCAACTGATTACCCTTTATAATGCACCATCCAAATTTCAATTAAAATGTCCTATTACAAAAACATCTTTTTTAGGAATGTTGCTTTTAAGTTTTCGACGATTTAATATAAGTTCACGATATAAAATTCAAGGATTGAATTTTTTAACGGGATAACGTGTTTTTGAGACAGTAAAAACTACACACGTGCTAATTTTGATACGTAGTCTTCATGCTACATGTTAGGCATGTAGTTTACATAAATCCATTTTAGTTTGTACAAATCCCAGGGTAAAAATTATAGACTACGCTCAGTCTGAGACACATCTATGGCTCTTATTTATTTTGTAATATTAGGCTAAGTGAAAGGATCGATTTATAAATGGGGGTCAAGTAGTTCCAGGACAGCCTATATATTTAAGGAACAAGCACACGTACATATATTAACGCTTTATATAAAACTATTTATATAAAAACAAATTAAATTTTCAATCTGATAACCCAAAATGATCACCCCGACACTATACACAATTGTTCATGGGCTCGTGTAAACTATCCATGTACACATTTTATACAAACGTCCCGAGTCGAGTGATAAAAACATTGCCATGAATTGCATTTATCTGTGAAAAATTATGCGAAAGGAAGAGACGAATGCGAGGGGTTGATAACGGTGATTTGCGACCCATAACTAATGAATGATAAGAGCGGAAGGACAGGTCAGTTGACAGTTACTTCCGGTCCTGGCCGCCAGTGTTGTGAACACCTGATTGTGGCCATTGACAATCAATTCTGCCAACATTAACGGCTCGAATATCCCTCATCTCTCATTTGCAACAATTTTTCTCAGGTTCCGATTATGATTGGTTTTTTATATTTTGAATTTAGTAGCTAAAGTTAAGTTGAATTCATAGACTTTTTTGTTGCTATACTAGTGACATTTAGACTTCGATCACTTTTTCAATCAGACATAGTTATATTTCATTAGGGTTACCTCTCGGTTTTCTGTGGTAGGTTTAAAAGAAATATACGAGGACCTCGGAAGAGTAAAATGTCTCATATTCCAAGAATAGTCTAAAATTCCTCAACAATTAGGGCCAGTTTCAATGAATCAAATAACAATATATAAAATTGCTTTAGTAAGGAGTAATCAAAATGGCTATTGTAAGTTAAAAAAATATTTTCTAAAATAACATTTTCCCTACTATATGTTTTTTAATTATTTTGATTAGGTGCATGTCTCGGCATGTCTCGGTTTTTCTCAGAAAGCATATGGAAACACACAACAATAACATGGTTGTGTACTAAAACAAATCAATAAAAATACTCGTACATTTCTTGTACATCTGATTATTTCATATAGGCTATTCCAGTTTCATAAAAGTTTGCTACTTTACACCGATTGGAAACTAGACACTTGTCCACAAAAATAATTTAAATTGTTTGAAATTAGTTAATGTGTTTTATGCGTGCATGATTTGGTTGAAGAAGAAGCATTGACTTTGAATAGCAAAGAATAGCAATTGAATAGTAGAGGGTAGGCCGTACAAAATCAAGTTAACTCCTGTACCTCATGAAGCCAGATTTGGTATGAGTTGCCTATTTTTGTTTCGTAACGTTTTAAGAGCACAATTATGTTAACATTTAGTTTCCCCATTTTTTTGTTAATGTAGATTTCACGACTTTTGCTTTACTCTTTGGTAAAAAAATAATAGTAACAGTATAGTATAATACTATAGTTTAATAACAGTAATAGTATTCTTTATAAATTATTATATTTAAAATAATTGTCTTCAACAGAAGCATAAAAGTTCTTATAATGTTTAAATTATTACTAAAAATATCGTACATCTTATATTTGTCTCCAAAATAAACCACATATTGACAGTAGAGAAGCACTGTGTGTGTGATGAGGTAAGGGCGCGCCACATGTGAGGCAGGAGCGGCGATTATGGCGGGAACAGGAGCGGGTTATGGCGGGATCATCCGTCCCAGGATATCCCGGATTAGCACGAGTTCCTTCCCACCAACAAGTGGCTCACTTCTCCAACCTTTTATACAACCAGATCATTCTTCTTCTAACTTATGCTTGAGGTAAAAAATGTAGAAATATCAAGGCTGAAAATTCTTTTTAGAGCACTACGGTTTTTTTAAATTAAATTTTGAGGTTTAGCTACACATATTTAAATTCATCTACATACTAACTAAATTCAAAATAAAATTATTTATCTAATCAAATATAAAATATAATTCTTTCCTCAGTTTATGGTTTACACAATAGGTTTTACAATGTAAAAAAAACATAACTTGGATAAATCTCTAAATTCAACATAACATATATTACATAGGGAACCATATAATACATATACTGCAAAATTTTACATAACGGGAGATAGATATTAAATATATTACAATGCTGATTAACTTCGGACAGTCTCCGATTGGGCCTGATGACGACTACTGTGGGTTCATTCGAAAGAAACACAAATGATTTGAAAAAGAAGCAATTGATATCTTCTAATATTTTTGAACGCCGAGAACCGAGCCCGTCCCTCTGGCATTGCAGTTCGAGTCGCTAACCACTAGAATAGCAACACACTCCACAAAATGTTGCTTTTCAATTCCAACCCCCTACCAAAAACTGAGACAAACTATGCTTGTTTACATTTAGAGCAGAATGTCCTCAAATAGTTATGATTCGTTTATTTTAGGTGTAACTATTATACCTTCGCTTTTATTTACTACTTACCAATTAGTAACTGCAACGACATAATTGATATTTCATAAATAAAAATATCTGCATTAATGACCTATTCGTTTTTAGGGCTATTTTAGTGATAGCGCGACTATCATTGTAGCACTTTATGTTATTGTATTATCGATCTGTCCAGCTTTCTGGTGCTTCCTAATCTCAAATCTTGGACTACCTCAAAAGAGTGACGTTTTACATTTATCCACCTCATTTTGGATTTTAATTATAGCTTTCACCACGACTCAAAATGTGTTAGCATGTCTCTGAGTTCATAATTACTAGTGTACATGTTGCTCGAAATCGAGCAATTTCAAATAAGTACATGAGTTGAGGAGTTACAAATAAACAAATGACTTGTTTAAAAACTAATAACAAATTTCCAATGATTTTAAAAGAGTCAGCTAAAAGATTATTAACTGATAAAAATACCTACTCACAATTTACATAACAGTCCTATTCCAGTTTAAAGGGTTAATGTTTAACTATCAAACTGTCCATGGACGGGAAAAGGTAAGCTTACAATTTAAGTCAAAGTAAAAAGGCTGTCAGCTTTTATAATGTACCGTAGGCCTACCTAAGTTATTTAGTCAATTTGTAAGTGTAGGGTGTAGGCTACTTTAAACTCTACAGATCAGCAAAAACTGGCAGAACTCTGAAATGGAGTTATTTATCATAGACATACTCATATGCCAAATCCTTAAAATAAAAATTCAATAATTAATAACTTATATCATTAAACACAAACCAACATCCAAAACTATACACATTTTTAATACAACATAGATAATTTACACATTGACTGTTTACAATTAACAACATGTGTTCTTCTTCAGGCATTTGACTGTTCTGGTTGTTTACATTTAAATGTCAAAGCAAATGTAATATTTAATTTCTGACAACAGCTGGAGTTTCAAAACAATGTTTGTTTCCCATGTTAATCTTATGGAGAAATACGAAACTTTAAAGGGTCCCAGGGCCTCACTCTCTCATTATTTACCTAAAAAGAAAGTGTCCTGCACAACTTCACGTTACGCTCTTTCCAATGACACCAAAAACATGTCAATCGGTCCAGTAGTTTCGGAGGAGTAATTGTCACAAAAATCCTGCTTGCGTATTAAATAAGTATAGATTTCTAATCCTTCGATTCAGTTTTCGTTTGTTGGGCCATATTTTATTCCTCATTTATATGTCGTTTTACAAAATTCTTCTGACGACTTAATACAATTATAAGCTATACCTAGTTGTAAAAACAGATCTCAGCACAGTAAACTGGGAAAACAACCAGACAACCAACTAAAATACATTGAATAGTTTTCTAGCATATTTGAGGTTGGGAGGACACAAATTTATTACTCCTCATGACTGCCTTTTGTCAAACTTTGTTAAAGCTACATTAGACACAAAACATCTTGTTCCGAATCTCCCTATTTAATGCCTCAACATACTCTTTAATCTTATACCAACTCCGACAGCCGGTGTGCATGTAAGTAAAGGTGCAAAAAATATAAATCAAGTTCACATATCGAGTGTAAAAATGAAATACAGACTGTGAAATCAAAGTAAATATTTCATTTGGTGCGATATCATTGACTACTAAGTGCGCCGAGTCTGTTATTGTGTTCTTTGTACAGAGCTGAATAAGAAACCGAGAGTCTCCGTAAGAAAAACGGGCTCAGCTCGTGATAATGGCGGGTGAGAGGAGGGGGGGGGGGGGGTAAGGAGGGATGAGTTCCTGTCTCTTTGTGCTGTAATGGCTGCCACCCCATTGATTAATTTTAACTTTAACGTGTGACTCTGTAAAGACAACTTCAAACGTAATTGACTACCCGACACTAATTATGACAGGCTCGATATTATAATTTGCCAGATATTTCTATACATAGATTTGTAATATAACAGAAGGTTCTATCCGCGAATTCACGGGTGTACAGAAGCCACCATTAAATTATTTTCATTAACTTTGACTTGAGTCTGGAGTGTGGGAACTGTTAATGGGGGGATTATATTAGGGTTATCTACAATCCTAAAATGCTATGAGAAGGGAGGAAAACAGGTCCATAACGTAGGAAATGGTGAAGGAAGTAGTAGGGCTAGCAGAGCTGAGTGTAAGAACTGTCTGTGGCATTTATGTATCTGCAATTCTAAAATGGTATAGGGAAGGAGGGCAAACAGGTCCACACAGTAGGGAGCGGTGAAGGAAGTAGTAAAGGTGAGCAGTGTGGGTTTGGGAGTGGATTCATGTATCTGCAATACTAAACTGCTTTCAGAGTAAGCTAATGATTTTTCCCGAGCAAAGCTCGGTCCCCAGATACTTTCATTTAAAGGACCCAAGTTCGAGAAATTGTCAACAGAAGGAATGTTAAAAGCAGCGAAACCTTCATACCTTACGTCCTGAGGTGGCCGACGTGGGTACGGTTGTATCTGAGCTCGCCGCTCTTTCACGATGAACTGTTAAAGATTGGCGAAAACCTCTTGACGACCAGCAGACAATGTTTTTTTATCTCATATTCATTGTGTTTCAAACACCTTAAAGCACTCACTTGTATCAAACAGCTAGGAATAGCATCAGTGTTCATTTAACGCACCTCTTTTAAGAACATAAATAATTAAATAAGTAAACAAAAATGTAATAGCTATTTACCTTACAAGTGTAGTAAGAGCGTTTTTGCATCACGCAGGTGAATGTTGTGCAACGAGCGGAAGCGAGTTGCATAATTTACCTAAGTGATGTAAACACGTTTACATCTTGCGTAACGTGTAACGTACAAGATTTTACCTGACTCGACAATATACAGGAGGCTACGAACAATATTTTTCATTGTCCATATCACTCATCTTCTAACAGTAACGTTCATTTACAAACAAAAGCTAGGTTAGGAAAATTGTTCAAAAAATAACAATAATATTCAAGCGCACAGCTGATTTCTAGCGTTGAACGTTGTTGGTTCCATAGAGGTATATTTTTTAAGTTAAGCACTCAATGTTATTTAAACGGGTTTCATTACCTCACCGAGTGAGTTTTTTTTTCAACTTTACATCACTCGAGAAGTAAAGAAGTTGTATACATCACGCTTGGTATAGGGAAGTTTAACATGGCGGGTTAGGTAAACAAACAAACTTATTGTAAATTGCATTGATCACCTGTTGTACACTAAATTAATCGAATAACGTTAAACGTGTAAGGCGTAGCCCTTTGGAAATCGGCCTGTGGGTTGAATAATAATTAAAACCAATGCAGTATCATAACAAACAGCTGATTGATTTATCACTTAACTCAGAATATTATCATTAGTTGGTGACTATCTCAACATATTGCACCACGTTTTTTTTTTTTTTTTGCTAAAAATTTTTACATTACATGGGAAGTCTATTCTGTGTATAGTCAAGGCTACTTTCTTCACCTATCAATCAATCAACCACTGATAAAAAATTAAAAAGTAGCCTATTAAGATAGCGAGATAAGTGTGGAATACCTGTGATTTAATTCGTGCATTTTAACTATTATCTGCTCTTTATTTAGCAAGGACCATTTTTAACACCGCAATAATCGAAAGAATTACTGGACCCAGTTTAGAATCTTAAACTTTTTTAGACTTTCTCATGATCAACCCTGCTGTTTTCTGTTTATCATGTGAGCTCTTAAAGCACAAGTAAGAAAGAGCAAATAGGTTGGCTAAATTGAATGAATCAAGTCGGTACAATATCATGCTATCGTTATTCATTGCGAGGGGGCTGTTATGAATATGTAGGGGCGGTGGCGTATGTCTGGGCTAACTAGCTTATCTATCTCAACCCTTCTTACACGTGTTACCCGCCCATATCGATGTTATCAACACTAACTACACCGTTCATCATTCGTTACCGTTCTCAACACATGAGTGGACTGGTCAAAATGTACAACTTGAACAATTGTAATTCACACGTTTTTTTAACTTTCTTACTTACGTACCAAGAGGAAGACAATTCGTATGATAGTTCATACTTATTTCTTTGATTTTTCAGGCAACAGGTTTAATACTTAATACTTTTCTTGAAATGGCGACCATACAAAGTAGGTATTTTAAGCCAAGTATCTGAATGGCGATGAGTGGCGCGATCTTGTAGTCTTGTTAGTGACTAAGGCCGACTTATTCCTTAGACACAGCTGTTAATTAATAGCCCATGGCGACTAAGGGACCTACATATTATAGTGGAATCCGAACCACCTTTTTTCCTTGGTATATACGAATTGGTCTAATTATCAGGATAGCACTGCGGTAGTCGTAGTACTCACCCGCGCGGACGTTAATCCACACCAAGAAGTATCGCATCCACAGTGAATGCCTATAAATATCCACAATTCGTGACCTCCTAGTAGCTGGATTACAGGACGACGCCACCCGTCCCAGTAATGAAACATGTTTTGCAGTTTCTGCTATTTCTTCCGGTCTACACATATATTCACAATCACTTTCACTGAGTTCATTATTTTTAAACATGTTAGGCCCACTTATAATTAATCTTTCGAATACTACACTTAAGGTTATGTTCAAAACAAGCGTTGAACGAAAATAGAATATAAACACGAAATGACAGGTTAAATCGTAGTATCAATAGTCAATCAGCTGATCATAGTAGTAGTATCTGTGTTACCAACCTATTTCCAAACTTACACGGATTACGTACATATAATAAAACCACGCTGTTTTGTGGTGTTGGTCGGAATCCAGGTGTGCGCCAAAGTATAAACCGTGCGACAAAGTATAAACGGTGTTAAATAAATGCAGCAATTAGCAGCTTTCTGTACTATAATCAGTTCAAGGAAACCAACTTTGTCGGGTGATTGTAGGAAAAGATATTTTCTTGTAGATGTGCAGAATAGCACAAAATAATGAATTTAAAATTTTAAAGAATTAACATGGGCATTATGGTTTGACAATTTGTTGACGAAATAACAATAAAATATAAACAGAGGGTCAAAACAATCCTAAGAAATTCCAATCACATGTTTTATTTACAGCGTGGGATGAAAATAGAGAAGTCTGTACATTTTCCCCCTAAAAGAGTAGTGAAACATTTAAACAACATCAGACAAGCGTCACCAACATAAAACACATTAAAACATGCCCGTTTCTATAATAGGGCGGTGTACTTGGTACTTGCCCTATCAGTCAACGGTTCTACGGTTCAATCGACCGTGTAAGCCTATCTGTTGAGTCACCCAGAGCTTGTTGACCTTCCTCATCAGTCGAGCGGAAGGTTGCAATTATATCGTATGACGTTGAACTCCATGACATAGGGTCAGACAGTCTCACGGTGGGGTCCACCTGGAGTGTGACGCGTGTGACGCGTGCGAAGCGTGCCGAGCGTGACGTCACGCGTGCGGTGACCTACAGACGATGTATTTGCTAACAGAATTTGTTTAGGGTAGTCTTCACGTGCGTTTTTGGGTGTGTTGTTTTACATGGTGAATGTTTGAGGTTTGATTAACCATGTACTCCCTAATAGACATATTGTCGTTGTGGATAGTCTGGACATTTGAAGTGTTTTAACTTAGTACCGAGGGACAAAGCCTTGCTCGGTTGTGGTTGATTGGTTTTAATCGTTAAAACAATATCGTAAACAGACATTTTATAATTTACGAAACACATTTTTATTACAAACCATAGAAGATTGATCACAACTGAAATAATAACAACTCTGTAATGTAAAAGTATGCAATTAAACAAAAATGAGATACAACTTAAATCGTATGAGTACAGTTTTCATGCATGTATCAGCGCCTCATATAATTCGTACTAGGTAGCCTTATAAGTTAGCCTAGCTTTCAAGAAAGATATATTTTTTAATTTAGAGGTCCAATTGAATTTTGTTTTTGAAACCAAAGGCGGATCTGTAGCTATTTTATATAACAGAATTTATTTCTCATTCGTTCTCCCTCTTCCGTGTCATCTCCGCTTGTGAAGCACGGGTACAACAGCTAGTTCAGTACTAAAAATTTACTTATATGGCTAGTAATACCGACCAATCAAACTATCAAAAAATCACTCCCGCATTCAACTTTGTAACGACACATGTTCCAAAATCATTAAACGATCGTTCAACTCCAACAATAGTTTTCAATTCAACGACGTTTCAAGTCAGTTGAGACATCAACAATGGCGCAGTGCTACTTGATGTCAGTCAGCGGCCAGTAGTGGATATGGTGGAGAGAGCTGCAGTAGTTGGTTACAGCTCTGTACTCTATGTGCGCATCTGTCGCTACCGTATACCCATCAGTTAACTCGTCATGTGGCTTACAAGTGGATTATGACGTTATTCGTCACAGCTTGTTATGTAAAATGTATAGCCACTCATAAATGAGCTCATGAGATGCATTTGAGGCGGATCAAATCGATAATAGATATAAGCTTAAGTACTAACTAAATACAAATTTACTAGGCGGTGTTGGTTTCGGACTCAGATGCCTTTGTCATAGTAGGTTTTATTTAATGGAGCCAATTGAACAAAGATTGAATGGTAACAAAACTATGCTTTGCGCAGTCCCCCTAAAAACGTTAAAAAGTATTGTGACTCAAATTGGTGGCCTGGTATATTTTGTACTGATAAATACTCGAACTGGGCAACATGTAAACTATTTTTATTGAATAAACAAACGTAAACTCCGTTTTGTAATTATGTTGTTGTCGTTGTTAACAACAAGAATGTAAAATGTAAACATTAAAACAATACACATCTGTCTCTACCAATATTTGAGGAAATGAATAGGCGTCATTTATTGAGATGACATATTGTCTGACATTATTGTCCATACATTGTCAAGATAGACTTGGGAATATGAGAAAATTCTAACTATCTATACTATTATATAAAAATCTAATGGTGTCTGTCTGTATGTGTATTACTAATAGGTGCAAAAGCTACTGTACAAACTGGACTAAAATTTTACAAAAATATAGTTACCATACCGAGGACCATTATAGGACTATTCACATTTCGATACTGACCGTAGGCTTTGCCCCTTTGGCTTTAAAGGTTGTGAGGTGAAGATTTTAAAAGTAAATATTGATTAGTCTCCATGGCTGCAGATGAGAACACTTAACAATGTTTGTTTACATTTGCTTTGTCATTTAAATGTAAACAAGAAGAACTGCTAAACTGCATATTTCACAATTTCAGACAGCTGATACAAAGAAAATAAATATAATATTTTCCATAACTATGAGGTAGGTTTATTTTAATCTAACCTTTTATCATGGATTATTTATTCTAAAACTATGTCAATGATTATATGAAAAAAAGATTCTATAACCGTTGCTGTATCAACTCCGGCTCTGCTTTGGATTTTTTTTAAGCGTCTAAGTTATGAAAATAATGTTATTAATGCAATTTGATGGAAACAGTATGAAAATTACAATGTATAGATATTTTATATGAATTTGGAGGCTACTTTAAACCAACTCCTTAACATGTGTTAGATTAACTTAACATAACTTGCACATCACATTGTTTTTTATATGTATATTTTAGGTAAATTAAGTTATTGTGTTTTGCTAAACCTATGCATAAATTAAACTAAAGAATATCATCAATAACTAAATTGTACTGTGTTGATTTTTTTTTAAATCTGTTGTATGTAACTATAATTATTAATTATCAAATGGTACTGTAATACAAAATACTCTTATTTTATCTTAACATAGCTTTCAGTTCACATTTACTTTATTTGATACATTTATTATTTGTGTTTTGCCACACCACTGATTAAATTAAACCAAGGAAAATATCATAAAACTAAGCAGTACAAAGTGTTCTTTTATTTCTAAAATCAATGAAATATCTGTTACTATGTTTACTTTATGGTAAGTGTGAAAATGTAAAGCCAATGGACGATGGAACTGATTACATAAAAGAACTGGTTTGTATATTAAGTTGTTTGTTGATATTTTTGTAGAGTAGAATCAGAGATGCAATGAAACATATACACTGTATTTGCTGTTAAATTGTTTAGGCATTGATGCTTTGATAATCATATTAGTTTTGTCTGCTGTCTTTAATACTAAATTATTTGTTTAACATTTTTTATAGTGCCTATAGATATAGTTTCTTTAATATTTAAAAGACTGTATTGAAAAGGCATAGCAATATTTCTAAAGTTTATAACAGCTGACTTAGTTTGTGCTAATGATTTATTGTGAGTGAAGAAACTGAAGATGGAAGGATTTGTGATTTAATATAGGGTAAAGAAGAGTGACATTTAAAAAAATGTTCATATAAATTTAATAATTAGTAGTAACTTCAAAATTGAAATTTAAAATGTCAATAATAAATAAAAAGATATGTTACTAAGGGAGATGAAATGGTGGTATCCACTGCTTACCAGATTAAAGTCATAACTTAAACATTTCTATTAGCTGGCCATAAAAGTTGAATTTTGTTTCTAAAAGCGTTGGGGGATGTGTAACTATTATAGCAACAGATGTAAAGAATAAAATGTTTCTATTTTGTGTCCTCTTCCCGTTGCAAAGCACGGGTACAACAGCTAGTATTAACATAAATCACGCAAACACACATAAACTATGATGGTAGAAGCAAGCCACACTTGTAGAACTAAGTATTGTGTTTAAAATAGCACCTAATTGGTTTCTGAATGAATGTTTTATTTTGCTTTATATCTATATATTGAAAGGCAAGCAAGTTTCTTCAAACCATTTTTTCCTAGCTTGTTTGCATCGAAGGGAAAATCTACGCATACTGTTGGAAATATTTTCCATATTTTTCATATATTTATTTTTTTAATATTTTTTTCATATTGTTGGAGATATTTTCCTGTAGGTGTGCAGAATTCCTTTATAAGTTAAAATAGGCAAAAAAATTAACATGGGCCTAATGGGTTGCTATGCTGGTGACGAAATAACAACGAAATATAAACAGAAAATCAAAATAAATAGAAGAAATTAAAAACAGATGTTTTATTAACAGCGTAGGGTGAAAATATAAAAGAATGTACATTACGTATTTTTGGCTAATCTTTTGACAACTGAACGACATCTAGTATTGATTATGTAAGTTATTTTGATGTTGTAAGTTTAAGTGGTTTAAGAATTTTGACGCCATTCAATGTACATACTTGTATGATTGATGAATAAAGTTATTTTCAATTCAATTCAATTACTGTATAGCCCTGTATAATCAAATTTGCACTTACAAACAATTTACTACTCTTTCATACCACATGGCACGTAAGTGTTTAATAGTATATTATGTACTACAGTAGTGTTGAAAATAGGTGTTTACCGGACAATTATGGTAGTTCCCGCGCCTGACTAAATTGAGTGCGGGATTACTATACGAGTCCGGTAAACAAATTTTGGTCGAGTGACGTACGATATTTTACGCCATACTCGAGCCATATCTAAGCTAACCAATAAACAAACTGTACAAATTCTGATATTTTCCCACCAACTAAATCCCTAACAAAGAGGTTATGTTTTTGTTTACAACCACTCATTTTCAAATACAATCAGCCGGTTGGTGTCCGGTAAAACTCATTACGGTACATTAGTACGTAATGAAACCCCATTTGATTAATCTGGCACCGACCAGCTGTTTTCTGGACTAAATCCTTGCGTGGGAAGTTCGTCAAAATAACGTAGTGTGGCATAAACAATATTTTATGGTTTACACCTTTCACACAAAACAATTTTAAAGCAACAGAAAGCAAAATAATCATTTAAATGACAAAAATCACTAACTTGTGTTGGTTAATTGCCTTTTGGAGTATATCTCAACTGGATCCCATGTATTTGGTTACCCTCGTATCAATTGCAAACGAAATCAGAAAGCGTTCAGAGTCGCGGACCCTTCTGGGGTTGCTTTGATGTATCTCACCCCAAGAAGCTGATAAGTTAGCGTAACGCTGGAGCCTCCCCCTCGATCGCACCATTTCCTCCCCTCCTATTGTACGTCTCTCGGTCCTCCCGTCCTATTAAAACAATTAAGCACGCCCATTAAACCACCAGAATACTCTTATTTGACAAGTTTTTTTATCTTTAGATCTTTCCCTGGGTGCTGGTCTTTGCACTTTTTAGTGTAAATATACGCTTGTTATTTTGCAATTGTTAATATAATTTTTTGTACACCAATTAACAGCTTAGCTTCTTTAGGAACTACAGTATCAGAAGGTTTCAAAGAATAACTAACTGCTCAAAAAACAAGCATAACGAGCATTACAATAGTTTTCACCAGGCTCCTTGTTCTATCACCATAATACCATTGATAAAACACTATTCTTTATCTATGATACTTTCATGAAATTACATGGTATCCTTTTCTTGTCCTTTTGTTAAAATTGGTTAAAATTTGATTTCTGTGTCGTATTTATAAAACCAGATGTTTAAAATCATGTTGCTAGTGTTTATAAACAATCTCACAAAAGAAAACTCCTGATTTATTCCCATGCAAAGCTTAAACTCTTTATAAACTATTATTCGTTTTGACTTTTTTAGAATAATTGCTAAAAACATTAACATAGTTTACCAAACAAACTATGGCGACCGAGAGTGTTCTAGCGTCAAGAGACACTTTGGTCAGGTACGGGAATCCCGTTTTGGTGTCCAGACGACCAGAAAGACCAGCGTCTCCCACAGGACTTCCAGCGGCAGCCCAGGGAGACATCGGGCTTCCGCCGACCGAGAAGGCCAAATCCACCGAGGAGGTCCTTAACTGCATCCTTCCACCGCGGGAATGGGAGGAGAACGGACAACTGTGGAGACAGACAGTGTCTAGCGAACCGGCGACCAGGGAAGATGTGAAGAAACTAGGAGAACAACTGGACACAGGGCTGCAGCAACAGCAGGCCAGGGAGACGGGGATTTGTCCTGTGAGGAGGAAGATGTTCAGTCAGTGCTTCGACGAGATTATCCGACAGGTCTGTAGTTCAAGGTCACAGTGCTGGTTCGAGGTCATTATCAATACTTTTGAGTCAGGAACGCTACATAAGCGCTTCTTTTAATCTGAATGTGGAGTACAATATGAGTGTAGAGCGGAATTAGGTGAGTGTGTGAATTTGTTACCGATTTACTTACTTCTGCAGTTCTACAGGATGGTTTTTGGCTTCTGATACAACACACCTCCTATTTATCCGCTCCTGCACCACACCTCTCCAGTTTTGTACTCTCAAATGACTCTAGCAGCCCTTGCCTATAAACACAGGCTCTAAAGAAAAATTACTTTCAGTCATACTATGTGGCAAAAGTGCTGAGTTTATCATTTGCGTAATAGAGCATCCCACCATTACTTAGCTTGATGAGATACATTTTAGAGGTGTCTATTCAATCGACTCGTTTTCTGAATTCATAAAGGGTATTCTGCGTCAACCTTGAAAATTTCTGTCAAACTTTAAAGAGGTGTCCTTAGTACATAAAGCTGAGAGACTAGTGAGACGCCAGTGAAGACGTGTTTCCGTCCTTTTTGCTTAGGTTTTTTGAAGTACCAACCATATAAAACATAAAATTTATTCAGACAAATAAAAAAATCATTCACCGATACCTACAAAGAGTATTAAGGTGTGTACAAGGTGTTTAAGGGTATATATCACGACAGTTTTCTACAATCGGACATAAATATTACCAAATATAGATAATATTTATAGTTAGGTTTATACTAGTCATATAATTGTTACTCTGGGTTAAGTTATTAGCAGAGTAATTTACAGGTGACAATCAACTGCTGCGAGAGAGGGCTGCTGCTGCTAAGGGTGCGGGATGAGATGAGAATGGCGACAGCAGCTTACCAGACTCTGTACGAGAGCAGCGTGGCCTTCGGCATTCGTAAAGCTCTGCAGGCTGAGCAGGGCAAGTGCGATATGGAGGAGACAATCGTAGAGTTGAAGGATGTCAAGGTAAGATCAAGGCCACACTACAAAAAACAGGCCGTAATGCTCGTCAAGTATGACGTCACTATAGAAGACGGCAATGACGTATTGTTTGCCATTTATGATCAGCTGCTTGTTTTCATATATTTTTTCTTCACATTACGTCATTGCCGTCTTCTATCGTGACGTCATACTTGACGAGCATTACGGCCTGGTAAGATGCAGTTTGCGAAGATGTCACGGATCCGATTTTTATGAAATTTGGTACAAATGTGTAAACCTACATTTATTCGAACGAGTTTGCGAACCAGTATGATTGGACTATGGGAACCCCTATGGGGTTTATGGGGGGACTTTAGATTAATTTGAGGTGACATCGCTGAGTTATAGGCCAAAGCACTGTATGTCATGTGATGAATCATCACCTGTTAAGGTAAGATATGGTTACGTGAGAAGACGATGCATAGCAATAGCTCCTGAGGAATACGAATTTATATTGGAGACACTGCAAAAGGTTAAAGGTTTTATACAGTCATAGTGGAGTTGAAATATTCCAAGGTGAGCTTTGTTCTTACACCCATCTAGGTGGACGAATTAAAGGTTGAAAAAGGCTGTCAAGTGCTTAAAATAATAAAACATGGAAATTAGCGTTCAATTATCATCGAAATAATCCCACCTTTATATGTATATATATATGTTCTAGGCGGAGCTTGAACGACAAGTGGCCGAACTTAGGGCGAAGGCCGAGCAGATAGAGAGACGAGCAAGCGAGCTGAGACAGGCTGAGGAGAGAAAACATTCTGAGGAAGTTGATTTTCTCAAGAAGACGAACCAACAGTTGAAGTCCCAACTGGAGGGGATCATTGCGCCGAAAAAGTAGTCAAATTGGAAGATTCCCTTGAACTCGTACGATCAGCCTTTCATCATTGCCATTTGTTTAATTGTGTAGTTTAAAATTTTGCATTTCCTTACAATGAAGCTTCAACGATTAGAAAAGACTACACAAAGGTTGATCATTTACTTTACTAATATTAATTTTGTCTGTCATTCATAAATAAATTATCAACAGATATTGCAAGTAGCATTCTCTCTTACATAAGAACCAGCTGTTGTACCCGTGCTACGCAACTAGAATAAAAGGCGGAAAGTAACACATTTCCGTCTATACCTCTTTTGCCTGGACTATAACACAACGTTAATTTAAGTTTATCTTCCAGGTAACGAATTTTATTCTCTTTATTTATAGCTTGTTTTGCTAAAATTAAAGTTATCACCTCAAATACACCGAACGTGCTGATAAATTACTGTTTGTCCTCTTCTATTGCCACTAAATATTAAAGCCTTCGTCGTTAAGTTAAATCGTAAATTGAAAAAGAAAAATGTGTGACATCAAACGTTAACTGCATCAAACGCATCAACACAAAGAAAAAATAAATATCTTACAATGATGTAAAATCTACTTGTTATAAAATAAATAAAATCATTTAATGAGTTTCAGTGTATTCTTGTAAACTAAGCCATTTTCAGTATTTTCAAGTATTTCAGCCATTCAAGTATTTTCAATCTGAAACCCCACGACAGGTAGTTAGTGAAACTCCAGCATTTGGGGATAAATAGTTCTAATTTTTCATAAAGGATTTGATTTAAAGATGGTGGTTTTTCCTTTCATTACGTTATTTTGTGATTTCCTGTAGCAAACGTGTCACATGAAGCTATTTTATTGCTTCACTTATACCATCTTATACCCACCATTGCCCATAAAATATTCCACTTTCATTTTGATTATTGTGTGTATACATATTCTTGTTTCAGTTTCCATATGATATCTTGTTCTCAGGCAGCTCACAATGATGTACTGTACGATGGACCCACGGTCAAGTCTCCAGTGCCTGGACACTTCATTTCCTCGCCTTCCTCAGTTTGTGGTCACGTTGTGTCGTAGTATATTCAAGGATCTTTGTCAATACATATAATATTTCTTCGATGATACACATAGCTATTTTACACTTATGATTAAACAATAAACTAAATTGGGGTAAAAGTTGACAAATAATACACGATTTAGGTATTGTTTTTTATAGTGATCAAGAATTGAGGTCTTAAATGAAATTTTGTTTGTTGCTTTAGAAGTTAGGCCTTTTCTAAATTTAGAACACAAAGCAAGAGATGCAGTGTATCAGTTTCGAGAGTGACAAAATTTGAAAGTAAGAGATTATTGCTAAATTAAATATATTTAGTATATATATATATTTACTATTAGTCCTAAAATGGCGATTTTTTGTTAGATTGAGGCACTGCCTGATAAATACTGGTTTTGTTTTTATATTTTATAGATGTGTATGTTAAATGTTTTTTCTTTCAACATTTGTTTTGCCCGGGAGTTGAATCCATGAGACACTAACCATTAGACTAGAAACACATCATATGCCAACCAAATATATTGATATGTTGATTTTTTTAAAGGATTTGTTAGATTGTTTTATACATTTTTTATCATATAGATATGTATTTTATTTAGATATGAGTTCCCACCTTACGATGCACGATTTACCCTTACTCCTAGAGTCCTACAATTTGGAGATGCAAACCAACTTTCAACTCTAGAGGTAAAACACCATTGTAGGCCTAAAACATTATAAGAAGCGAAACCGTATGGGCCTACAGGGATCACGAGTCAGTTTAAGTTATAGTTCACAGAGATTAAAGAACAGTAGGAGCGCCACCGCGGGTTGGCAAACATTGCTGGCTCGTGAGGGTTACTTAGGTGTTGTTATCGATACCACCGATACTTGGACAGTGGTACTGGTGTCGAAAATCGATTGTAAAAAGTCGATGCCCATACCGATACCCTGGAGAAAGTATGTGAGAATCGTGCCATAGAAAAATTATTGCTTTTGCCGCGATCGTTGCATGGCGACGACGACGTTTCCATGCCTGCGGGAGACGATGGTGTTGTCTACACCGTGTGCTCGGTGTGCTCCCGCTATCTCCGCGTTCCGCCACCTCCGAACCCAAATCTGTCCTGCCACCTCCGAATTCTTGAGTGACCCTTATAATACTGTCACTGCCTGCGTTGGTAGCTGTCATTGCATCCACGGCTGCGAAGCCCCGTGGATGGGAGATTTAACGAAAATTCAACCCATGGGTTTGGTTAGGTTAGGTTGGGTTATGTTAGGCTAGGTAAGGTTAGGTTAGGTTAGGTTAGGCTAGGTTAGGTTAGGACGGAAAGTCTTAACGCAGGTATTAACCGAGGATTATAGGGGTCACTCTGAAATTCTGAGGTGGCGGGGCACGGAGGTGGCGGGACGCGGAGATAACGGGAGGTAACCGTCTACACGGACGAGGTATATTATCATAATTTGCCGCCATTGTGGGAGATGTTCATGATTTCACCACGATCGAGGAAGATGTTACCACCGAAAATAATCAGAATTATTCAGTGATCGTGGGATACAATGATGATGTCTTCAAGGCCACAGCATATGACGTAGTAAACATTTAAGAGCGTTTAGATGCCCCTTTTGCTTGGAACCCACCCAATTCCAAAAAACTTGCAAACCACGTGTTAATAATATCAGCTTTGACTATCCAATAGTCAATGATATTAGTATGAGGTTCAAGTTAGTGACGTTATTTGTTTATGTTTAAGAACCATGCCGATTCTCGTCTAATATCTGTGATTGACAGTTATAATAGTTCTACATGTTTCATGACGCACTACATTTAAGTCAACAGCTTATGCCCATACTTATTATGTCAAATACTGCCTCCAAAAGGATTACATTGAAACTTTGAGACCCCTTGAGGCGGATTCCTGGGAGAATTTTGTAACGCTATAAAGATGATAGCACTTACCTATGGTCTTTATCACCATGCAAAATTTGAAATGATTGCTTCAGCCGTCTAGGAGCAATAATTTATGTATGTCGAAATTCACAAGAGTTGACGTATAAAAGCTTATCTCACTCCATTCAATTATTAGTAAGTGCCCCTTTAGAAAATAATAACAGTCTATTAAGAATATGGGTCGAACACAACACAACAAAACAAAACACGTATTATGTTTATGCATTCATGTAATTGAAGAACATGGTCTACGAAAAGCGCAGTAACATGTGCTATTCATTGCCGTCGTCATTTTCTTCTGTCTCCCCTTGAAGCTGGTTGATGATCATCATATCCAAGATTACCTTTAATCTCGTTTTTGCAATGACGGCCGTGCCAGTGTTAGAGGTAAAAATCCACAAAGCCCATCGACCAATGGGGCTGGAATTGACTGCATCCTGAAGGATAGGTAATACAGAACACTGGACCAATTCACTTTGTATAATTCTATTCGCATTTTTAACCGTGATACTGTCAGCAACACTATTTGATAAATCTTGAGCTATCAACTTGCCTGTTTTCTTTGCACCTTTAACTACGTTCCCACCTGTTTTCACAAGTCTAGCCCCTGTCCCACTGCCTTTTTTCTTCACACCTTCTGCGGGTTTAGACTGTTTTGAGAGAGCTACGTCACATGAACTTAGCATACATCCAATATCATTCGCACTGCAAGCAGACTTTTCCGGTCCTTGTTTAAGTTGTTTTCTCTGTTCTCTTATTTCGGCTAACAATAGGGCATTCTTGATTGCTCCAGCTGAGCGTGCAAGACCTGTTAATCCATATTTCAAGATGCCAACGACTGTTTTCATGAGGCCAGTATTTTGTTTGCCACCACCGGAATCGGAATTCGGTGGAGCTCCGACAGAGCAATGGATCACCAACATTAGCAGAGCCACTAGAACCTGAAACATACAGAATGAGTCAAAAGTAAATGACCGATTATGGGTGATTTTGAAACTAACCAACATAAACAACCAAACGTTGAAAATTCCAGTGGTCACGTTTAATCTGTTCTAATTTACGTTCTATTTTATTTGTTCGTCGCTGCTAGGTCGTATATTCCGTGCGCCTGTATCGGCGCATCTGAGAATATTCTTGTGAGCATAAAGTTCCCAGTTATAGTCTACGTCATGTTAAAACCATACCGTACTTTATCTACCAGTGCACCGGTGTGCTGAATTAGTTGTGCAATACTTGATTTGCAGGACGAGTAGATTAGAGAGAGTGAGATTCGCCCAAGATATAGAATAACTAGGAGGTGATCGTAGAAGTGTTGTAAGTTAATAACTTGTTTTTAACCAATAAAGCATATTTTAAAACTAAAGTAAGTTGGCCATTGTAAACAAAACACGCGGTCTACCACTGAGTTTAAACGATGCATTCTAGGCCTATAGGCTACATACCATAATATTGAACAATTTGAAATAACTTTGATGATAGTATCGTGTCGTCAACATATTGGCAACGATTTGAGGTAACTTATATAATTGCCCAAGTTCAAGTAAGTAAGCCTAAAGTAGTTTTTTTTTGCGTTTTCGTTTTACAAGAAAATACCTAGAGTTCCATCTTGAGGAAAATTTAAGAATGCATTCTCAAAAACTGCCTAAGATTTGTAGAAAACTAAGACGAGCATAAACGCCCAATACGTACAAACAACTTGTTTTGACAATGTTTTGAGATAATTAAATGAAAAACACTTGCTTGAAACAATGACTTTCATATGCTAAATGTACAAAATTAATGAAAACAAATCGTACAAGGTATCTTATGGTGAAAACTATTCTTAAAATTCTCCCAAAGCAGACACGTCTATAAAAATAACATCTGCTGATCATGCAGGCTTATTTTTGCCTGAATTGCCAAAACTGGCCAAGATTGAGAAAATGTAGAATGGTTGGGTTCAACCAGAACTGGTAGTCCACCGAATGACATTACCAATCAAACATAGAAAAAATGCCGATACAAAGGATATGTATGTAATGTCCACATCTTTACTTTTTAATTGTATTGTTTTATTAAAAAACCATGAAACGTGATAGCTTCGCTCAAACGGCTTTCACTGCTATAAAAGCAATCCTAGTTTTACATAGATTGAAAAGAACGATCAGATTTGTTTACCCCAACACTGAATTGTTATCAATATGACGCAGCAGTTATGACAACTTGTTAAAATGGGTCTGCTTTCATATTCGCTGAAATTATAGAATTGTTGGGCTAAAAATTACTAAACTACACTACTATTAATAAAATAACTAATTCGCTTGCAACACTTGTACAGTATTGCTCTAATTTAGTTGCTGCAACTAATTCATCACAGACATAGTTAAGACACAGATGGGTACCACTCAGCGGTTGGAACTAAGTATATAGTCTGGCTGAGATGTTTTAACGGTTATTGTGAATTTAAAACAATGCTTTTGAACACAATAATCTGTAGGTATATATACGTCTAAATTTCTAAATTCTATTCATCTAAATTTTTTTTTGAGACTGAGCAAAATTGGAAGAACTTTTGGAAAATAGAAGCTAAATTGGAAAATAACAGACACATGCTTACCCTTAAATAAGACGAACTCATAGAGACTCATTGAACTAGTTATTGTATTTTAACATACCTTAAATATCCTTATATATAACTAGCTGTACCCACGGGCTTTGCCCCGTTTAACTTCACAAGTGAGCATGTTCGCATGGCTCAATCAAGTCCTGGTTGAAGTTCGTTCGCTACGCTCACTCACCTTTAGGTTAGAGCTCGTTCACTCCACTCACTTGCCTTCAGGTAAGCTCGTTCGCTACGCTAACTCGCCTCCAGGTTGAAGTTCGTTCGCTACGCTCACTCACCTTTTGGTTGCAAATTGGCTGTAGTCATAAATTAAAAAAAAAATAATAGTGCTGCACCCTGTTGGTAATCCTTGTCACTTTAATGCTATTGAACATCATAGAACAGAACCAACTTGTTTAATTGAAACAGCTGTTAAGAAATCCCTTTTAAATATGAAAAATCATAAGGTTAACATGGGAAACTCCAGAGCCAGTGGGGCGGAGCCCGAAAGCCCGATCAGAATAAAAACTACTTAGTTTTCCTATTTAATGCCCAAAGAATCGGTGTACCGAATTTCAGCCTCCTAGGTAAATGGGAAGTGGGAGAATTAGTGATGAGTGAGTGAGTGAGTGAGTGAGTGAGTGAGTCAGTCAGTGAGGGCTTTGCCTTTTATATATTTAGATACGTGAAGGCGAAACACTACTCCTCCGTTAATAATGGACAGATTTTTACAAACGACGTGTCAAAATAAAGTATTTTATGTGTAGATGCCCCCTTTCACCAATTACTGTAATAAAAATCCTCGGGCTTTGCCCCACAGGCCATCAAAGTTGGAGTTTCTCCCATAAGATTAACATGGGGGAATCTAAATATTTAATTGGAAACTTTGTCCCCACTAATTTGAGAGAACGGCTGGGCGTAGAAACTTGGTAGAGGTATCAAAAGAAAGGTTATGGTCTGTAGATGAGTTATCAAAAGAAAAACTAAGCAAAATCCCTTAGGACTCTGCCCCAGAAGCCTTTAAAGATCCTTCCACAGAGTTGTTTACATTTTGGCCATGTGAATAATACTTTTTAATGAAACAGCTGTTCATTTTTAAATTGTATTTTAAACAACACACATTTATTGGGAGTTACTGAATTCTACCAAATAAGTATTTGCAATGTTATTTTCTGATTTAAAATTGATTTTCTCCTTTATCATGTCAGGTTTTGCAATATAACGTTCCATTACGAAATCAGTGAAAAATCCTTTAATCATAGCAATTCTTAAATTATTTTTTATTGAACTAGCTTATATCTATTGCACAGATTGGTGTCTGCCTTTTTCACCACTTTTGCCTACATTTTATCATATTATTCTACAAATATCAAATCAAATATTTATGTAGAAATATCTGCTCTTATCGTGTCTAATAAAATCCAAACCTTGCCTTAAATGGTACCTATCTTGACAAATTATTTGCACTGTACCGATGGTAGTTAGTTTTTATTTGAAATAACAAAACAAAATCAATATTATTTAATCATTGGCTAGAAAGATTAAGAAAGAGTGACCAGCAGTTTAGAAGTTTTAGTTTTGTAGGGTTGGTAGTGGTTAGTGATAACCAGGTTCAACTTTGTCAGTTTTAAGTTCACTGGAAATATGGTCATCTAAGTTGTGGTTGCTGTAGAAAATTGTAAGTAGTTTTAATATTGTTTAGTAATAAGATTTTAGCTGATTTATTGTATATAACTTTTGTAGAAATCATTTTTGGTAAAAGAGGTAAAGTAAGGAAAGGTTTTCAAATCAATTTTTAATGCATTTTACAAGAAAAGATAACAATAAGTAAAGTTTATACAGACCTGTTGAGTTTTGTTCTAGGAGAAGCACATTTTCACAAGAAGTTGTAAAGATCTTAAATCTACTTTTAATTATTAGAATTTATAGAGAATAGTTTTTATTGGGTTTGTGTGATGTTTTCAGACAGAAATCAACCACTTCTTGGTACTACCACTTCTTGTTCACCTTCTTATGATTGGTCCAGTAGCTTTTTGCACCACTTCTAGTTTGCATGGTATCTGCTAGTGCCTGTTCTGACCATTAAACCAGTGTCTCTGTTTAAAGTAAGATCTTTCCACTATTTTATTATTTAGTATAATTTTTGGAAGTAACAACTGCATATTTAATTTCATTTGGAAAGTGTATTTTGAGAAATTTGACATCCATAAAATAAATGTATCTTTGGCCTACTTTGTCTTTTAATTTATCTCACTTCTACTACCAGCTTAAATTAGATTCATCCTAAATTAAAGTATACTACCTAATTGGCTACAAGGTAGGGGTATACAAGTGCGCCACTCTGCTAATGAATCATTTAAAATTAGAAGCTGGTAAAAGTGAGAAATACATAGGCCTACATGATTATTGAGGATTATGCCTATGTTAGAAGAATTACAGCAAACAAGTAGAGGCTGAAAATTTTCAACATGTCAAAATACAATTTAAATTATCTAAACAAAGAAGAACTTCTGTACGAGATAAGAATAAGAGGGGAAGAAACGAGTGATAGTGATGTAGACTCTTTAAGAAAAACTTTAAGATCTTGTATTAACCAGAATACCGATTTAACAAATTTAAAAGGTTCATACACTTTATCTGGGGAAATAACTATAATTGGGGAAAAGTGTGAACAAATTGATTCTCTAATTGAACAGTGTAGGGAAAATGTGACTAAACTCAAAATAGCTAAAATCAAGGCTAAACTAGTGCATGTACAAAACCGGACTACTAATCTATTACAATGTAAGCTGGATCCAGATAAGAAAGTTAGTTTAGACAAATTAAATCAGCAAATCTTAAATAGTTTTGAGCAATTTAAAACAATGCATACCTTCTCAGACCAGGAGATGGGGGATTTTGAAGAGGAGCTGAATAACTCTATAGTTGAGCATGAAATAATTGGGGACAAATTAAACCAGTCTAAATCTGTAGTTCCGCCAACTGAAAACTTCACTTCATCAACACCTCAAAAAGTAGAAATGGATTGTTTTCAACAAAATGTGCCGGGTCAAGTCATAAATAATCAACCAAACTCATGTACAGTTGTAAATAGTAGCCTAAGTCCTAGTAGCCTTTTTACAAAGTTGTCAAACCCATTGGAAATTTATTTAAAAAATTTTCCTGTGTGTAATGGTTTAGAAACAAACACATTGTTGCAGTTTTTGAGAAACCTAGTTACTGTCCGTAATGAAACTTCTTTATCTGAGCAAGATTTGTATGAGATTCTACCAATTTATTCTACAGCACCATTAGTGAATAAAATATTAGAATTCAAAAGGAAATCAAAATCAATTGATTTGTTGCATGCTAATATAATCACTACATTTTTGCCAATCACCTTAAGGGAAAAGCTGAAACAAGATTTAATTTTTCGACCTCAAAAACACCTTGAACCTTTGTCTATATATGTGCATGAAATAAAAATAAACCACCAGGTATTAAAGTGTGATTTAACTGAGAGTCAACTTGTTAGTTTTATTAAGAATGGAATACATCCTGATTTGCGCAACAAACTAATATTTGAGAAGAACCCTGAAACATTTTTAGACTTAGATCATCTTTGTATAAGTTTAAATAATGTAACATACAATGATTACCTCAGAAATCAAGGTTTTCCAGTTAGTAATAGTAGTGTTAGCAAGCCTTATCTATCAACTGATGATAAGCCTAGGATGGATAAAGCTAACCCAGGAGTTCAACGACCTAAAAGTCACTACTCAAATCGTAACAATGAGAGGCCTGTTTGTTTCAAATGTCAAAGAGTAGGTCATATTGCTCGTAATTGTTACAGACCAGATCCAAAAAACTAGTTAAGCCAGGAAAAACACGTAGCCTAGACTACAAATCTGTTTTTCCGGACGGCAAGAAAGAATTCGGAAATAATAAACCTGTATATAGTTCTCATAGTCCCAATTTTAAATCTGAACTGAGAAGAGTTGTTAAGGATTTTAATAAAATAAATTCACCTGGATTAAAGAAAGTAAAAGCTAAAACTGTAACACATTTGCCCTGTATTTCTGTGGATTTAGGAAACAAATTAAATGCGGGAGCTTTGTTAGACACTGGAGCTAGTCAAAACTTTATAAGCTTGGATTTGTACAATAGATTATTGGGAAATAAATTAATTATGAGTGAAAATACTTGGCAGGGAACCATAGTTGCTGCAAACAATGAACCTTTGAACATAAATAAGCAATGTGAAACTTTGATTAAGATAAAATCATTTACCTGGAAACAAACATTTTTAGTGGTTGAGTTAAAATATTTTGACATGATTTTAGGATACCCTTTTATGTGTGCAAGCAAGTTAAACCTAAATATGGATCGACAAATGGGTTATTTTACATTTAAACCTGAAGATGAAATTAAGTTAATTCCAAGTACAAACCTGAGTGAATTAAGCTTAAGTAGTATTAAAGTAGGAGATGTTGAAATGTGTGAAGAAGCTGAGAAGTTAATTAAGAATTTTCCTACTGTTTTTACGGATAAGATAGGATCAGCACTTGATTTGGAAATTGAGCTTAAAGTGACGGATGATAAACCTGTTAGCATCCGCCCTTATTTTTTAAGTCCACCCAAAGTAGAGAAGATGAAAGCTATAATTGATGACTGGATAAAACAAGATGTCGCGGAAGTTTCCACTAGTCCATATAGTGCCCCTGCATTTTTGACTCAAGATGACAGACTTGTAATTAACTACTCTGAACTCAATAAGAAGTTAATCAATGTAGATTACCCGCTAGGAGATATGCAGAATATGTATCAGCATCTAAAAGGAGCTAGGTATTTTACAGTCATAGATTTAAACAAAGCATTTTTACAATGTCCCATAGCTTTAGAATCCAGAGATTTAACATCTTTTAGTACAATTTTTGGTAAATTCCGTATGAAGAGAATTCCATTTGGATTGAAAATAGGCAGTAGCGTACTATCACATTATTTGGACAAAATATTTAATGACATCAAATTTCAGTATATGATTAACTTTTGTGACGATATAGTTGTATATAGCCCTGATAAGAGAAACCATATTGAGCACGTTACAGAAGTGATTAAGAGATTAGCAAAACACGGACTTACGGTAAATCCACAAAAAGTCAAATTCTTTTGTAAGGAAATAAGTTTTTTAGGACATATTATTAAACAAGATAGCATCACAATAGATCCCGAGCGAACTAACTCATTAATGAAATTTCCTGCTCCAAAAACTGTGAGGCAAGTGCGACAGTTTATAGGAATGTGTGGTTATTGGTCTAGATATATTCCTAAATATGCTGAAATATGTTTACCTCTGTTTGGGCTGAAGAAGAAAGGTGTAAAATTTAAATGGAACGAGGAGTGTCAAAATGCATTTGAAACCTTAAAGAGTAAGATAGCAAATCCGCCTATACTACAAATGGCCGATTTTTCTAAAGAATTCGAGTTGCATACCGACGCAAGCGACCTTGCAGCTGCTGGTGTTTTATTGCAAAGAAATGAGGAGGGGAATTTAATGCCTATTGCTTACTATTCGAAGAAATTCACACCTACTGAGATGCGTTATAGCACTTACGAAAAGGAAGCTTATAGTGTAATATTGTGTGTAGAGAAATGGCATCAATTCTTGGAAGTAAGAAGTTTTAAATTAGTTACTGATTGTCAAGGTCTTAGTTTCATGCTCAAATCTCGAAAAAGCCGTGGAAGATTGTCTAGATGGTTTGAAAGGTTGTTTAGTCTTCCATTCACAGTTGAACATGTAAAAGGTTCGGAGAATATAATAGCTGATGCGTTATCACGTATGTTTAGTGGAGAGAAAGAGAGTGAGACGGAAAGTCACGAAACTAATCTGTTAAGCAATATCAACAATGAAGTCTATTTTTGTAATGTGTTAAATGAAATACCATTGGATCTTAAGGACATTAAAGTACATCAAGAGAGCGATGAAGAGTGTAAGAAAATCATTGAAAGCATCAAGAATAAGACTAATAATGAAAATTATACCCTGAAAAATGAAGTTTTATTGTTTAAAAAGAAGATTTATTTGCCCAAGAAACTGTTTAGTGTAATATTCGCATTCTATCACAACTCATTAATTGGTGGTCATATGGGAATTTTTAGGACTCAAAGTAAAGTAAATGAAAGTTTTCACCATCCTGAATTAAATGAAATTGGTAAAAGGTAAAGTCCGTGAATGTAAGATCTGTCTGATGTCTAAGTCGGAACAACGTAAGTTTGAAGGTCGACTGATATCTGTTCCTGTAACTCAAGCTCTAAACACAGTGTTTATTGACCTAGCTGGACCATTTCCCCGATCAAATAAACTCAATCAGTACATTTTAATTGTGGTCGATGCATTTACCCGTTTTGTATGGTTGTACCCTCTGAAGGATTGCAAGACAAAATTCATCATAGAAAAATTGAAGATAATTTTTGATAGTTTCTCAGTACCCCGAATACTTGTGTCTGATAATGCCAGTTATTTTACATCCAAGGAATTTAAGAAATTCATGTTCAATAACTATGTGGAACACAGAAAGCTAGCTGCATATAGAGCAAACGGAAATTTGTCGGAACGATATTTGAGGGAGACTAATAATGCTTTACGGAGTTTTTATGGTAATCAACATGATAAATGGGATTCAGATCTGGGACTGATTGCCACAAGTTTGAATACTGCTGTAAATAGTTCGACTAAATCGACTGCTTTTGGTTTAATGTTTGCCCATCCTTGTAACAATGCACTGACAAACTTATGGAATGTTAAAGACATTATTTCGGAGAAGTTAACTCCTGATCAAAGGAGGGAAAATTTGGAGAAAGCCATAAATAACGTCAGAAGAAGCATTGCCAGAAATCAAAGAAGGGAGAGATATAGCTATCCTCGGAGAAACCATCCATTTAAGTTGAATATGGAAGTGTACATCAAGACACATTATTTAAGTAATGCAGCGAATAAATTCAGCAAGAAGTTAGCACCTAGATACGTTGGACCTTACGTAATACGCTATTTTCTGAGTGATTCAACAGTACTAGTACAAAATCCTAGCAAGTTAGAAGACGTGAAGAAAATTCATATAATTGATTTAAAGAAGAGTTAAGTAGTGAAGAGGACCGAAAGTAACCAATGTATTGATGGAAGAGGAAATGTGAAAAATGGAATTAAATGGAAGATTACGGAAGACTGAAGCTAAATTGGTCTTTATGAAATGTCTGTAAAGTAGAAGTTAGATTTGTTTAGTTGAAATATTAATTAGTTAAGGGATTTTAGCAAGCTAAGAGGGAATTTGAAATTTTGTAAATTAGTACTGTGGGAGTTGTTTTAGGTTCTTAAGAATTTTTCAAAGTTTTAAAGTGTTTTTAGTAAGAGAGTGTATATATGTGTATGTATTGGTGAATGTGTGAGTATTTGTGGCAGCAAAAGGTAGTATGAATCTGTATGAATCTAAAATGGAGTCTGAACGTAGTGTATGAGTGGGATTTTTACTAAAGGACGCACAATAACATTTTGATTAAATTTGCACTTGTAAACAGGGAAAATAACACAGAACACAAAACACTTCACACGAAACACACGAGGGAACATAAAAACAGGGAATATAACACACTGGGATAAATAAATTAAGGGAAAACTAAAGAAAAACACAGCACACGCAAACGACATAACTAAACTAAACTGGAGAAGTGAAAGTTATTTGTCTTGTCTGGAGTTGATGTTGGGAGGGGTCAGTGAACTGTGAGCGGATGTGAAGAGTTCAAAAGAGATTTAAATAGGCTTGTTTAAGATCGCTTAAGTAATTGGGGGTTTTAAAGAAAGGTTTTATTTTAAGGTATAATTTTTGTAAATAGGATGGATAATATTTGAATTGTCATAGGAAAATGAAATGGTTCAAAATGAAAAATTGTGTAAATAGAAGTTGTTGTTTTGAGTAGAAGGTTCTGTAAGGTGCTGAAAACGTGTGGAGGCTATTTGAACTAGGAGTTAGTGTTTGTAGAATTTGTTGATAGGTAGCGCTAGTTGAAATGTCAAACGGAGTTAGAGTTTTATGATTTGTTTTAAAAGGTTTGTTTATTTTCTTTTGTAGAGTTGTTGTTTTAAAAGGAAATGTAAATATTAATTTTGAGAAAGAGTGTATAATTTTGTTTACGTAATTTCAAGTTAAGGAGGGGAAATTCTGTACCGATGGTAGTTAGTTTTTATTTGAAATAACAAAACAAAATCAATATTATTTAATCATTGGCTAGAAAGATTAAGAAAGAGTGACCAGCAGTTTAGAAGTTTTAGTTTTGTAGGGTTGGTAGTGGTTAGTGATAACCAGGTTCAACTTTGTCAGTTTTAAGTTCACTGGAAATATGGTCATCTAAGTTGTGGTTGCTGTAGAAAATTGTAAGTAGTTTTAATATTGTTTAGTAATAAGATTTTAGCTGATTTATTGTATATAACTTTTGTAGAAATCATTTTTGGTAAAAGAGGTAAAGTAAGGAAAGGTTTTCAAATCAATTTTTAATGCATTTTACAAGAAAAGATAACAATAAGTAAAGTTTATACAGACCTGTTGAGTTTTGTTCTAGGAGAAGCACATTTTCACAAGAAGTTGTAAAGATCTTAAATCTACTTTTAATTATTAGAATTTATAGAGAATAGTTTTTATTGGGTTTGTGTGATGTTTTCAGACAGAAATCAACCACTTCTTGGTACTACCACTTCTTGTTCACCTTCTTATGATTGGTCCAGTAGCTTTTTGCACCACTTCTAGTTTGCATGGTATCTGCTAGTGCCTGTTCTGACCATTAAACCAGTGTCTCTGTTTAAAGTAAGATCTTTCCACTATTTTATTATTTAGTATAATTTTTGGAAGTAACAACTGCATATTTAATTTCATTTGGAAAGTGTATTTTGAGAAATTTGACATCCATAAAATAAATGTATCTTTGGCCTACTTTGTCTTTTAATTTATCTCACTTCTACTACCAGCTTAAATTAGATTCATCCTAAATTAAAGTATACTACCTAATTGGCTACAAGGTAGGGGTATAGCACCTGCCTATATTACGGACTTTGGCGCACTGGTTTGGTAACATTATTGAAAATGACACGACATTTTGGCTGTAAAATATGGTACAAAGAGAAAATACTATTTAAGCAGCTACTGTCATGACAGAAAGGAGAAAGGTTATACAGTATTCCTTTTGAAATAGATCACATAATCCTTTATAAGATACGTTGAATAACAATATGTAAACGTCAATATATACGTAACAGTCAATTTACAGTATTTTTGATTTTTGGAAATTGTCCCATTGCTATGTCATTTGCATTATTTGTTGCCAATGAAGCCGTCAGGCCATATGAACTAGGTTCATACCTAACAGTTCAAGAATAAAAGCCAACTTAACTTCAAGTATTCCACTACACCTAACATTCCGTAGAGAGATTATATTGAAAAATGTATGTAAGTTAATTGATAAGGCTGAGACAACTGACATCCCCCATGTCAAGGAATTCCAGCTTTAACAGTAACCCCAAAATCAATTTCTCAAAACTATGCTAGAGGGTTCATTCATTGGCACAAAAGTACGATATGAACTGACGTGACGTGACGAAGGAAAAATCAAACTTACACTGTAACGGATATACCTCCCTTTGAAGTTAGAATATGTCATCCCAAAACATATTTCCTTTTGAAATAAAATCATATTACACTGATGAAATCATGGAAGTGTTTAACTACAAAAGATCCACCAATACGATTTTAATACTATTCAAAGGTTCTTCCAAAGGAAGAGATACCATATAACATACTAATAATAAACTCCGATGAAGTAAGCCTACGTATGGGGAATATTTTATTCATTGAATGATCAACCAAATTTGGCAACTAACGCAATTCAAATCATTATTGTTTTTACGCTTATTACTCTTGAAGCAATGCTAAATGCTCAAAATATGTATGTTTCACCCAATTTATCGCAGTTAGATGAATTAACGTAAGTCTTTAAAGTAACCGTCGATTTCGAAGGGATTCACCTAGTTATTTTTAATTATTGTTCTATGTCGAATTTGTATCTTTGACTTTTGATATTGATAAAAGTAGACATCCCATGCATATGCTACAGCTGTAGCCAGTGTTGGGCGTAGTTGGATTGAGCCACTATCAGAGTGCGCTGATGTAAATTACTGAGTTCTGGCAATACGATAACTAACAGAACTGACAGACAGTTCAACTGTCAAACTGATAGAACGACAGTTTAACTAACAGAACTGACTGACAGTTCTACTGTCAAACTGATAGAACGACAGTTTAACTAACAGAACTGACTGACAGTTCAACTAAGTCAAACTGACAGAACGACAGTTTAAGTAACAGAACTGACTGACAGTTCAACTGTCAAACTGATAGAACGACAGTTTAACTAACAGAACTGACTGACAGTTCAACTGTCAAACTGACAGAACGACAGTTTAAACTAACAAAACTGACTGACAGTTCAACTAAGTCAAACTGACAGAACGACAGTTTAAGTAACAGAACTGACTGACAGTTCAACTAAGTCAAACTGACAGAACGACAGTTTAAACTAACAAAACTGACTGACAGTTCAACTAAGTCAAACTGACAGAACGACAGTTTAAGTAACAGAACTGACTGACAGTTCAACTAAGTCAAACTGACAGAACGACAGTTTAAGTAACAGAACTGACTGACAGTTCAACTAAGTCAAACTGACAGAACGACAGTTTAAACTAACAAAACTGACTGACAGTTCAACTAAGTCAAACTGACAGAACGACAGTTTAAGTAACAGAACTGACTGACAGTTCAACTAAGTCAAACTGACAGAACGACAGTTTAACTAACAAAACTGACTGACAGTTCAACTAAGTCAAACTGACAGAACGACAGTTTAAGTAACAGAACTGACTGACAGTTCAACTAAGTCAAACTGACAGAACGGCAGTTTAACTAACAGAACTGACTGACAGTTTAACTAACAAAACTGACTGACAGTTCAACTAAGTCAAACTGACAGAACGACAGTTTAACTAACAAAACTGTCTGACAGTTCAACTAAGTCAAACTGACAGAACGACAGTTTAACTAACAAAACTGTCTGACAGTTAAACTAAGTCAAACTGACAGAACGACAGTTTAAGTAACAAAACTGACTGACAGTTCAACTAAGTCAAACTGACAGAACGACAGTTTAAGTAACAGAACTGACTGACAGTTCAACTAAGTCAAACTGACAGAACGACAGTGTAACTAACAAAACTGACTGACAGATCAACTAAGTCAAACTGACAGAACGACAGTTTAAGTAACAGAACTGACTGACAGTTCAACTAAGTCAAACTGACAGAACGACAGTTTAAACTAACAAAACTGACTGACAGTTCAACTAAGTCAAACTGACAGAACGACAGTTTAAGTAACAGAACTGACTGACAGTTCAACTAAGTCAAACTGACAGAACGACAGTTTAACTAACAAAACTGACTGACAGATCAACTAAGTCAAACTGACAGAACGACAGTTTAACTAACAAAACTGGCTGACAGTTCAACTAAGTCAAACTGACAGAACGACAGTTTAACTAACAAAACTGTCTGACAGTTCAACTAAGTCAAACTGACAGAACGACATTTTAACTAACAGAACTGACTGACAGTTCAACTAAGTCAAACTGACAGAACGGCAGTTTAACTAACAGAACTGACTGACAGTTTAACTAACAAAACTGACTGACAGTTCAACTAAGTCAAACTGACAGAACGACAGTTTAACTAACAAAACTGTCTGACAGTTCAACTAAGTCAAACTGACAGAACGACAGTTTAACTAACAAAACTGTCTGACAGTTCAACTAAGTCAAACTGACAGAACGACAGTTTAAGTAACAAAACTGACTGACAGTTCAACTAAGTCAAACTGACAGAACGACAGTTTAAGTAACAGAACTGACTTACAGTTCAACTAAGTCAAACTGACAGAACGACAGTGTAACTAACAAAACTGACTGACAGATCAACTAAGTCAAACTGACAGAACGACAGTTTAACTAACAAAACTGGCTGACAGTTCAACTAAGTCAAACTGACAGAACGACAGTTTAAGTAACAGAACTGACTGACAGTTCAACTAAGTCAAACTGACAGAACGACAGTTTAACCAACAAAACTGACTGACAGTTCAACTGTCAAACTGATAGAACGGCAGTTTAACTAACAGAACTGACTGACAGTTCAACTAAGTCAAACTGACAGAACGACAGTTTAAACTAACAAAACTGACTGACAGTTCAACTAAGTCAAACTGACAGAACGACAGTTTAAGTAACAGAACTGACTGACAGTTCAACTAAGTCAAACTGACAGAACGGCAGTTTAACTAACAGAACTGACTGACAGTTTAACTAACAAAACTGACTGACAGTTCAACTAAGTCAAACTGACAGAACGACAGTTTAACTAACAAAACTGTCTGACATTTCAACTAAGTCAAACTGACAGAACGACAGTTTAAATTAACAAAACTGACTGACAGTTCAACTAAGTCAAACTGACAGAACGACAGTTTAAGTAACAGAACTGACTTACAGTTCAACTAAGTCAAACTGACAGAACGACAGTGTAACTAACAAAACTGACTGACAGATCAACTAAGTCAAACTGACAGAACGACAGTTTAACTAACAAAACTGGCTGACAGTTCAACTAAGTCAAACTGACAGAACGACAGTTTAAGTAACAGAACTGACTGACAGTTCAACTAAGTCAAACTGACAGAACGACAGTTTAACCAACAAAACTGACTGACAATTCAACTGTCAAACTGATAGAACGGCAGTTTAACTAACAGAACTGACTGACAGTTCAACTAAGTCAAACTGACAGAACGACAGTTTAAACTAACAAAACTGACTGACAGTTCAACTAAGTCAAACTGACAGAACGACAGTTTAAGTAACAGAACTGACTGACAGTTCAACTAAGTCAAACTGACAGAACGGCAGTTTAACTAACAGAACTGACTGACAGTTTAACTAACAAAACTGACTGACAGTTCAACTAAGTCAAACTGACAGAACGACAATTTAACTAACAAAACTGTCTGACAGTTCAACTAAGTCAAACTGACAGAACGACAGTTTAACTAACAAAACTGTCTGACAGTTCAACTAAGTCAAACTGACAGAACGACAGTTTAAACTAACAAAACTGACTGACAGTTCAACTAAGTCAAACTGACAGAACGACAGTTTAACTAACAAAACTGTCTGACAGTTCAACTAAGTCAAACTGACAGAACGACATTTTAACTAACAGAACTGACTGACAGTTCAACTAAGTCAAACTGACAGAACGGCAGTTTAACTAACAGAACTGACTGACAGTTTAACTAACAAAACTGACTGACAGTTCAACTAAGTCAAACTGACAGAACGACAGTTTAACTAACAAAACTGTCTGACAGTTCAACTAAGTCAAACTGACAGAACGACAGTTTAACTAACAAAACTGTCTGACAGTTCAACTAAGTCAAACTGACAGAACGACAGTTTAAGTAACAAAACTGACTGACAGTTCAACTAAGTCAAACTGACAGAACGACAGTTTAAGTAACAGAACTGACTGACAGTTCAACTAAGTCAAACTGACAGAACGACAGTGTAACTAACAAAACTGACTGACAGATCAACTAAGTCAAACTGACAGAACGACAGTTTAAGTAACAGAACTGACTGACAGTTCAACTAAGTCAAACTGACAGAACGACAGTTTAAACTAACAAAACTGACTGACAGTTCAACTAAGTCAAACTGACAGAACGACAGTTTAAGTAACAGAACTGACTGACAGTTCAACTAAGTCAAACTGACAGAACGACAGTTTAACTAACAAAACTGACTGACAGATCAACTAAGTCAAACTGACAGAACGACAGTTTAACTAACAAAACTGGCTGACAGTTCAACTAAGTCAAACTGACAGAACGACAGTTTAAGTAACAGAACTGACTGACAGTTCAACTAAGTCAAACTGACAGAACGACAGTTTAACCAACAAAACTGACTGACAGTTCAACGGTCAAACTGATAGAACGGCAGTTTAACTAACAGAACTGACTGACAGTTCAACTAAGTCAAACTGACAGAACGACTTATGGCAAGCCATAGCATCTTTTAAGCTAAACCATCATTCTCATTAACAACAACTGAAGTAGTAAATGGGATTGTACACTAAAGCACAATCTGTGCAGGTACATATAGGTGGGATGTCAACTTCAGAGCCCGAAAGTCAATGGTAAAAGTCATAAAAATGCATACTTACAATCGTGTAATCCTTCATATTGATGAGTCGTAGAAACCAACAACCCAATAAAAATGGCTACGCTTACTTGCCGTCTATGGTGAACTACATGAATTTTAATACATCTGTTAGCTGATATGAGCAGTACCGATCGTATCAATCAACCTTATAATTGACATGTGTGCGTCAGTTCGGCAGTGGATGGTTTGTCAAACTGTTTTAACTGAAAACTTAAAATGTGATCAAAACTACAGTAAAGAAACCTTATAAACTGGTTAAAAGATACCCCCGTCGCAGTAAACCTGCAAACTACGCGAATTTCTATTTGACTAAATTGATTTGTGAATATATATGAATTTAAACGGATGGAGTTTTTGGCCTCTAGGGACCTCAAAACGAAAAATTAAATCGGTCCCTGTTCCAGGTCTTACCATGAGTACTACGGTAATAGCTTATTCCCTATATGGGAAATTCGCTAAAATCAATACCGCATTTGGGAGTGAGCATAGTGTTTTGTGTATTTATTTTAACTAGTGTACCTGTTGCTCGAATTCGAGCAATTGCTAAGTATTACAGGCGTTATTTTTAAAACGACACATAATCTATGATGACTTTAAAAGAAAGATTCGACTCAAAGATTATGGAAATACTGAAGATGTACATAACAGATCGATATAATCAACATTTCTTATTAATATGTTATCATTTTTCAAAAGCTGATCTCGTTTTTTAGTGTTTCATACAATTAGCCTTACTTTTAGCCGCATTAGGTTGTCCATAATAACGATTATAAATTCTCAAAAAAAAAAACATTATTTCTATTTCTTATCCTTGGTGGTGTTCTATGACTTCATTATAATGTTTCCATAGTTTGCAAATTGGCTCTTTCAATGATTACTAAGAAATGCAGCACAGCGTTAATTCTTTCTTTCGTTTTCTTTCTATTATATCAAATTATCCAGGCTCTCTCGTTAGTAAATATTTCATTTCAACCAAGTCAGTAAATGTTTGTAGCAAACTGTTAAATTAGCAAACTTATTAACTGTTTACAATTTACATAATGTTCTTCTTATCACTTTTAGTTTCAGACAACAGCTGGAGTTTCATTATAATGTTTGTTTCCCATGTTAATCTTATGGAGAAATAGGAACTTTAGAGGTCCCCAGGGCCTCACTCTCTAATTATTTTCCTTAAAAATAAAGTTTCCTGCACGACTTCACGTTACGCTCTTTCCAATGACACCAAAAACATGTCAATCGGTTCAGTAGTTTCGGAGGAGTAATTGTCACAAAAATCCTGCTTGCGTATAAATAAGTACTAGTTAACCGCCCGTGCTCCGCCACGGGAATATTGTCAGCAATAAAAGAAATAATAATTAACAAATACTGTTTGACTTTGTATTTTATTTAGGGGTTGTTTAATTTTTTCATGAAGTAGATACGATAAATAAATTAATAAATAGTATACGAACTGGGCAATGCTGATAACCTAATAAGCAGCTATTTATGCTATTTAGATAGTTTGCTCAAGTATATTCCTATATTCGTCGTTTTTTTTTCATAACATTTGTTGTATGGAATAAAGATAGTCACTTAGCCTACATGTAAATCACGCATCAGCAGTTGGTCGCATTTCACGAATCTTTGACCCATACTGTGAGTAAAAGCTGTGTTTACGTCGTATATATATAAAGTTGGGCATACTTTGTTCAATAGAGATATAAAGTCAATGGTTAGAGGGTATTAACGGTCCAATTTGATGGAAAAGGAGTCGTGGATTTTAAAACTATGTAGACTACCACTACCAGAAATATGTTGATTCAAGTGAGACTTAGAACTGGTCATTTCAAATGCAGATTTGTATTATATTTTACTCAAATAGTTTTTTGTCTCTTTTGACCCTTAATATTTTTTTTTGTATAGTCGCTGTTGATAAGATTTTCCATAAACTCAAAATGTTGATAAGGAGTTCATTTTACCTTCCCCTTGTGACAACATAAGGAAAATATATTTGTGTCCTAGTTAGTCTGTTCTGACTCAAAATTCATAGATTTGCAGTACTGACAAATCCAATCTAACGACCCCAATTCAAAAAAATTGGTATTTTTTAGAAGGGACTTTCAGAGCACATTCAACACCATCACTGCTCTTTACCTTTTGATGGTTCTCTACATGCTTTTTTCGTTCTGTATGTCTCTTTACGCCCAGTTTATGATTACCTTTTCTTTTTCTTTTTGTACTTTTCACATCCTGGCGTTAATGATAAAGTTTTATAACGCTATAATGACCCGAGTCAACATTGCCATTAAACATAAAGTCAGATACTTCTTCGCCAGAACCGAAATCGTAAGTCACAGTTTCTCAAGCAACTTCCCTGTGTAAGCCTACTCGAAAAATATGGTTAGGATATACGTAGTTCACTGATAAATTGTAATTCCAAATATCCCAGCGTACTCGCCATCTCGAGAAGGTAAAATTTCGACGTCGAACACTGATCTTGAGTAAGATTAATCACTTACGATAAAATGTTTGTATGTTTACCGGTACCAATCATTAGCAATTATCTGTACAACTTGCAAGCGGATTTCCCTATGATTGTTCTGGTGGCTATAGAGAATAAATTATATTGATCAAAACAATAAGTTTCCGTCCCCTACTATGGGTACCTATTATTTCACATTCCATGCTCAAACTTAAACTCGATTAACACTTTCCTTCAGATCACTTTGCAGGAAAACTAAAACATGTTTGTGTCCCAGTTAGTCTGTTCTGACTCGAAATTCATAGACTTGAAGTAGTGACAAATCCAATCTAACGACCCCAATTCAAAAGAGTTGGTATTTTTTTTTTTGTAAGGACTTCCAGAGCACATTTAACATCAACACTGCTCTTTACCTTTTTAGTTTGATGGTTCTCTACATTTTTTTTTCGTTCGGTATGTCTCTTTACGCCCGGTTAATGATTACCTTTTCGTTTTCTTTTTGTACTTTTCACACCCTGGGGTTAATGATAAAGTTGTATAACGCTATAATGACCAGAGTCAACATTGCCATTAAACATCAAGTCACATACTTCTTCGCCAGAACCGAATGGTAAGTCACAGTTTCTCAAGCAACTTCCCTGTGTGCTTGAAAAAAATTCACTGATATATTGTTGTTCCACGTATCCCAGCGTACTCGCCATCTCGAGAAGGTAAAGTTTGGTACTGGTGGTTTGGCACTGAATCTTGAGTAAGATTCGTCACCTACTATAAAATATTTTGTTTCCCAATCATTAGCAATTATATGTACAACTTGCAAGCGGATTTCCAAATGATTATTCTGGTGGCCGTAGAGAATAAATTATATTGATCAAAACAATAAGTTTCCGTTCCCTACTATGGGTATTATTTCACATTCCATACTCAAACTCAATTACCATTTTCCTTCAGATCACTTTGCAGGCAAACTAAAACTTTCAAAAATAAGTTAACAAATGCACTTTCCTTGATCAAAATCGCGTGTTTATAAACAGAAACTCTAAGTTTAATAAATTGCATACTGAAAGTGAGGTTATATAAATAATAACAAATGTCTGACAAACATTAAACAGCTGACGAATAATTTATAAACTGTGTATTATATTCTTCAATAAGAATTGTATTGATTGACCTTTAAAGGGCTGTAGGTCGTAGCCCTTAGAAAAAACGTAAATTCTAAGGAAATTCGGCAAATCTACACACTATCCCCTTTAATTTGAGACATAAATCTTGTAGATCGGTCCAGTAATTACTGGGAAAACAGTGTTACAACTGTGTATTAAATATATAGATATATAGATAGACTAGTGGTCGTTCAGTGGTCGAAAACTCGACCAGAAACATGTAATATCCTCGTATTGACTAATGGATACTGAAGTAGACAACCCATCTATTATGGACCAGATGTTGCCATTTCTTTAATAAAAAAACATGTAGTTGTATGAGCCAGTTACCGAATGTGTGTCTTAAATTCTATTTTCTACCTTATTTTTTGTTGCTGACAAAGTTGATGGGTCATACCAGTTGTTATAGCTCATAATAAGTCATTCCATAAGTTTGACTTTGAAAAAAACAGCGTGAACTGGGCAGAAATTAGTCATTTAGATCAGCGCAATCTGTTGGTGGCTTACATCAACTACGAAGAATTTGAAGAAAAAAACTGATTACAACTTTAACATGGGGATGGAATGTAAAGGTATAGACTCCTCTATTTTCACCCCACGCTGGGAATAAAACATGTGATTGTAATTTCTTTCATTTGTTTTTATTTTCTGTTTATATTTCGTTGTTATTTCAAATCAAATCAAATCAAATCAAACATAATTTATTCCATGAATCAAAATATACAACAGTAATTCTAACAAAAATTGATCCTCCCCACATAGGCAGAGCCTGTGCGTGGGGAAACGAGTTAATCAGTCATCATATTCTACAATCTATAATCTAATATAATCTATAATCTAATTTACAAAAAGGGAAAAACAATTTTACTAGAAGCCACAGCAGATAACTTAAATATATAGAAATAACTAAAAGGTGTAAAAATACCCCCGCCGCAGCAAACCTGCAGACTAAGCGAATTTCCATTAACCTGATTAGATTTACATTAAAATGCCTCCATAAAAATAGCACATTTATTTCCTATTTAAATAGAATAAGTTTAACGAGTACTTAGGTTTGCTGCAACAGGGAGGGTAAAAAAGTTTTTTTTTTTATAAATTGATAATAGTTTAGTAAGAAATAAAAGTATTTTCCAAAATCGATCAAAATATGTTCATAAACAAGCAAACTACAACAGTTGACTTATTCTCCATAAGAATAACATGGGAATTTCAAAATTACATTTTTTTTGAATTTTCTCCGTAACAAATAGGCGCATAATAACGCTTCAATATACTAAATTATTTGTTTTTTTAAGCTCTACAAAATGGTTTAAAAAGAAATTGTGAAATTTCATGTTTTTAGGGTAAAAAATGGGAAAAACCTATTTTTACCCCATAAAACCCCCCATAAACCCCCGTTCCCATAGTCCGATCATGCTGGTTCGCGAACTCATTCAAGTTTATCCCGCCTTACACCTTCAAACCAAATTTTATCAAAATCGGACAAAAATTACTCAAGTTATCGTGCGGATGGACACATATATATATATAGGCCAAAAACACCATTCGTTCAAATTTTTATATATCTATATATAGATATATATATATATATATATATATATATATATATATCTATATATAGATATATAAAAATTTGAACGAATGGTGTTTTTGGCCTCTGGGGACATCAAAATGAAAAAGTAAATCGGTCCCGGGCTTAGGTCTTACCATGAGACCTACGGTAATAGCTACTTCCCTATAGGGAAATTCGCTAAAAAGGGACAGTAATAATAATAAAATAATTATAAAAAACCAGTAAAAAGGGATTTAGATAATACTGTCAAAATACTGCTTTCGTCACCAGCATGGCAACCCATAAAGCCCATGTTATTTTTTTTTTATTTCAAATTCATTTTTTATGCTTATATTTGAGCCTTTTTTTAATTTTTAAAGAGATTCTGCACATCTGCAGGAAAATATCTTTCTAACAGTATGCGTAGATTTTCCCTGCGATGCACACGAGCTGAGAAAAAAGGTTTTAAAGAAACATGCTTGCCTATTAATATATAGATAGATAGATAGACAGATAGATGTAGATGGATTCTGAATAAACAGGTTATCTGAATAATAATAAAATAACAAATCGGAATATCTCTACGGGTTAAAAAAAAAACAGCCACATTGAAAGCATTTGCTTCGTCAGTAGGCTACATGAATAGATTGTCTCATATTATATTAAGCCTGATTATGAATAAGATCCGTGTATAGTGACAGTTTACCGGCATGAGATCCATTTTAAGACCACTGAAATAATAACAATACGCTTACCATTGGCTAGCTAATTTAGCAAAAAACAAAAAAAAAATAGCAAGAGACCGAAAAATTAAATAACGAAGTATTTACACGAACATATCTAATAATTTTCATACATGACAAACTACGAAAAAAGAGTAATCGTCTCTGGATGGGGGGCGAGGTGATGGACGGGGACATTTGTTACGGGCCACGCAGCGCATTCCGTCCAGTGTTAACGACACAGTGCAATAACTTTTGTCGTCGCTGCTCTTCAGTGTTTCGAATAAACAACGGCACTACACGATCGAATAAAAAACGAGAATGTATTTCAAAAAGCGAGTGTTACGTTCGTATCTGTGATTGAATCAGGGAGGGCGTTCAACGTCAGGGGACGTAAATAATTCAAACTGGACGATGAGCGTCGTTGATTTATACGTGGGTCAATTAAGTTGGCAGTACTGGACGAGTATTGTTGGATGATTTGTTGGTATTAACACTCGCTGTGCCCGGTGGACACAACTCACGCAACGCCAGCTGTTGATTGAATATTTGTTGATGTGGTGATACACCAGCAACTATGAGGATCACAGGTATTATTGATATCAGGTCAGATAGCGCTACTACAGCTTGCTCTCATTTGTGAATCTTCGTTCCCTAATTTAACAAGTTTCTGGATGGTAATAAGATATCCTATAGGCTATTATAATATGAGTAAAGTTCGAATATTTGTTACTGCGATCTCGGATTCGGCACAAAGAAACACGTTTACACTTACGGCAAGTAATAATTGTAGTATTTAAACTCACATAAAGATAATTATTTTATTAATTTAATTTTCAACATAAAATCAAATCAAATCCATTTATTGCCATTAACATTATAAATATATGTATAGCAACGTCATACGGGTTTCATAACAATATTTCCATTAACCTACTTAATATGTTCTACAAATTCTTTGACCTTATACAAACATAAATCACACAAAATCTTTCTAATAGTAAATTTAAATTGTTTTATTTCAAGACATTTAATATGAGCAGGTAAAATATTATACAATCTTTTGCCAAATTCACTAAAGTTATTGGTTGTGGTTATAAAATTACATTGGTTTGGGCGGAAATTGTCTGGTAAAATGGTTATGAACTGAATCATTTGTAGGGAACTCTCTAATATTATTTTTTAAATAGAATAAACAATCTAAAATGTACAGAGAAGTTACAGTTAAAATTCAAAGTTTCTACAATAATGGCACATTGTAGTGTTTCACTGCCAACATTGAATATTGCTCTAACAGCTTTCTTTTGCGACAATCGCAGCTTTTTAATACTACCAGAATGACCCCACACAACAATACTATTGGACATATGACTTTGAATGTGAGCAAAATAAATGGATTTCAACACATCTATTTAAATAAAATTAGAGTTTTGTCTGTACATTGCTCAGAATCATAAACTTTAAGGATATTTTTACGTTGTATACATTAAAGAAACCGAACAATGTCTCATCTAAATTTCTGTCTGTCTTCCTGTCTGTCACGGCCCAAGAGCCATTTTACGCGGCCTTCTCCTGAAACCCGAGAGTACCTATCCAGTTCCAAATGATTTTAATGTATTTACTGGATTGGCGAGATTTTCTTTAGCCGTTAAAATATGGCGTCACTACTTTCTAAATAAAATGACGGACGTTTAAAAACACAATTATATGCGATTTTTTGTAAAGTTTTCTCCCAATGTGTATCACATATTCATCTATGAAATGATGAACAGCTGTTCGAAGCAAGATTATTTCTTCTAGCTGTCACTGATATGTTTACATTGAATGTTGTTTATAAATACCGCAACCATTTCCTATCACGTTTTGAAAGCAAATCCAAACCAAGTAAGATTAAAAACGTGTTTACTTACATAACGGATTTAATTAATCACAAGTGCAATAATTTGTAGGGCAACCGTAAATTAAAATAGAGATTCTTTGTGTATAAAATTGTTCTTGAGTTTTGATAACCGGGAAAAAGACCTTGAATTAGTGTTGTACACTGCTGGGAAACTTACATTTTTTAAATGAGCGTTTTCAGTCAAGACTCGGCACACGACCGACGCGCGCCTACATGTCCATAGTAAAAATAAAAGTAGGCCTACCGTGTATTTATGTTTTATTCGTCATGTGTATAAGTGTACAGTTCGTGTATGTGAAAAAATTCAAGACGCACCTAATGGGGAAGCTCAAGACCTTATATTAGGACTGATGATGGCTATTTAATTTCGCCGAAATGCATCTCCTGTAAAAAGATACATTAGGATCGACCGGCGGACACAGTTAATTTAACCTTTTATTGATTGTCATACCGATCTGGAACAACATACAACATAAAATGAAGTTATGTATAATAGTTTGGCCAGAATATCTGAAAATATGCAAACCAACTGCTGTTCTTTATATAAGAAGGTTTTAACTGAATACTGTAAGATCCCCGTGCGTAGAACGGGTACACAGCTAGTCTATACTAACAAAAGGTCAAAGTTTTCTAATCATAAATGTACCCTTGGCAACTTTTTTTACAAATTACTGTATATCAATCTGAGAATCCCACTTAATGTTAGGCTGTACCAATACTTCCAAAAACATAACAGGTCTGAACAGGTACTTGATAAACTAAATTCAATATTCTGTGTTTTGCTACTTATACACAATGAATGAAATTCAAACATTACAACATTATGCTTAGTGGCCCAGGATTACTTATTGAATGAAATGGTTTATATTACCTGTCCGTCAGTGATCCTATTGTGGTCTTACAGTAACAGTAAGGTACGTTTTGCTTGGAGCGACAGGTGCGACAGTGTTCTTAGGGGTTTTGCATAGTCCTGTTTGGCTCCGAGTCGCAGGGTACTGCTCCACGACCAGTCAGGAGCGACAGTAGCTCAGTGACAATTACTTTTCTGATTGTTTTCATACACTACTTTGGCAACTTTTAATTTTCACTATGGCGTCGTCGGCTATCCGCACAACGTCTGGGATGAAGTTAGGTTTTAGTTGAACTAAGTTAGGGTTGAGGGTGGATACTCGTGAAACAATTTGAATTAGAACACACTGCCCAGCTTCAGTTGACAATAGCTCCATCACTTTTTCAACGGTCAAGTCTTTTGGCAAACTGTTAACTATTGTCTAGCCCTTTTCCTTCATGCCTGAAACTGCTTTTCCACTCGATTCACTCAGTTGAGAAGCTAATTTCCCACCTGTTTCCTTGAGACTCGCCGTATGGGCTAGCATTGCTCCAGAGATAGTTCCAGCAGTATCCTTAATATCACAGAGAGTTGTTCAAAGGTTTATTGCGGACATTAACTCACCATCACCAACAATGAACTTCAAGCACAGAGAGTTGTTTGCAGTTCACTCTTATGTTGATTAATTATGGCTAACATTTCTCCTACCTTGACATTGGTAACTGTATTTTTGAATGACTTGTAGAATCTCCCACCCCACCGTTTGTAGTTGGAGCAGGTTTGGTATCATCCCCGAGAGAGTAATGGACCATGAATACGAGCAGAGCTATTCGAACCTGAAACATACAGAGTGAGTCCACAAGTGAATCAGTGATATTTAAAATTAACTGACAGTACCGAGAGACCGAGCCTTGCTTGGATGTGGTGATTGGCATCGCAGATACCATGATCGAAGCATACCATAATTTCGGAAAGGACTTAAGGCTGTTAAGTACTGTTTTACTTTGAAAGCACAAAACCACCCGGAATTATTATACAAGGCGATTTCACAAAGAATAAACGCTTCGTAAACATGTGATAAAGAATACACTATCTACGAGATACCTATACTGTACTTTATGATGGACCAGCCAGTCTACAAAATTGAAGCGCTTTAACACTTTAATACTTTTCAATGAAATTGCGACCATACATTTAGGTATTTTAAGCCAAGTATGAATGGAGATGAGTGTAGGATGAGTGGTTCGATCTTTATGTAGTCTTGTTAGTGACTAATGCCGACATATTCCTTAGACACAGCTGTTAATTAATAGCACATACAGCTAATGACAATTCTAAAGGACCTACAGTTTATAGTGGAATCCGAACCACGTTTATGGCTTGGTATATACGAATTGTTCTAATTATCAGGATAGTACTGCGGTAGTCATAGTACTCACTCGTGCGGACGTTAATCCACACCAGGGAGTATCGCATCCACAGTGCATGCAACACTTCAAGTACCTCTGCACTCCTTACTTAGTGGCGCTGAAAAGGTCCCCTACCTGTGTCGTGGACTCCAGAGACAGAAGAAGCTTTCCAAGTATGCAAGGCTAGCTTATCATCAGAAACTTTATTGTTTCATCCTAAACCAGATTTTCTCTTGGTCTCTTTACAGAAACCTCTGGAGTAAGTGTAGGTGCTTGCCTCCAACAGTTTGTTGATGACGCTTGGCAACCTTTAGGGATTTTCTAAAAAAAAAAAAAAAAAGTTCACCCAAACAGTTCATCTGCCCTGCATACTACACAGAACTCCTTGCTATTTATGAAGCTGGATAGGATTTTTGTCATCTCTTGGAAACAACTTCTTTCACAATATTCGTAGATCATAATCCACTTATTTATGCATTTCAACAGTACCGTGACAAGTTGCCTCCAGCTCATTTACGCCAACTTTCGTTTATTTCTGAGTTTTCAACGGTCATAAAGCACATCACTGGCTCCCAAAATATAGTTGCTGTTGCTTCGTCACGTGTTGAAGCCATTTCAACTGTTTTGGATCACGAATCCTTAGCCAAGTCGCAAGAGTCTGACGAAGAACTTCAAAAGTACTACACCTCTTAGATTAGAGAAAGTTCCAATTCGTGGAACCCGTTTGAGCCTGATCTGTGACACCTCAATAGGAACTCCTAGTAGACCAAAGAAATTTGTGCCATCAGAACTGCGACGTAGAGTTTTTGACCAGTTTGGTTCCACAATTTGAGTCATCCTGGAATACGTGCCACAACAAAACTTATCTGCGAGGGTTTTTTCTGGCCTTCCATTCGTAAGGATTGCCACAAATGGACTCAATAGTGCTTCTCCTGCCAAGAATCTAAGATAACTAGACATGTTTTTACTCCCCTTGGTAATTTTCAAACACATACAGAACGTTTCTCTCATGTCCACATTGACATAATTTGTCCATTTCCTTTATCAAAGTCTTGCAGGTACTGTCTAACTAACATAGATAGATTTACTCCAACGAGTAAATCTACGAGTAAATCTAAGCAACGCCTGAAGTTTGTCCTATTGATCAAATAACTGCCGAATCTGTTACTCGAGCGATTTTTTATAATTGGATAAGTCGATTTGGATGCCCAAAAAAGTTGGCATGTGATCGCGGATCCCAATTCACATCGACCTTGTTCAAAGACCCTGCTTGACAGTTGGGAGTAAAGCTCCAGTTCACTACCAGTTGGCATCCACAAGCCAACGGTATGGTTGAAAGACTCCACCGCCAGTTGAAAGCTGCTATAATGGCTCACAGCAAATCAGACTTGACCAAAGTACTGCCCCTAGTCCTTCTCGGAATAAGATCTGCTTTCAAGGAGGACATCTCTGCTTTATCGGCAGAACTGGTGTAAGGAGAATTACTGCGTCTTCCGGGTGAGTTTTTCGTACTATCTTCCCACGAGAACAATGAACCGCAAGGATTGGTGTCCGGGCTGCGTAGGCAGGTGAATCTCTTAAGACCTACGAACGCGTCACGCTACAACAAACCAGGATCTTTTGTGTTCAAGAACCTCATCACTTGTTATTTTGTACTCCTTCGACAAGACTGTTTAGTAAAATACTTACAGGCCCCATATTTTGGTCCCTGCAAAGTCATATGCCGTGATGAAAAGACATCCAGAATCATTGTAAGAGGCCAAGAAGCTTAAGTATCTATCATGTTGTTAGCCTCCGGATCACTGGTAAAGTAATAAATAATGGTTTAAATACCTTATACTGTCAAAAGTGATCCTTTGTAGTCTATGTAGGCTACTGCAGTTTCATTCCCGGGGGAACTTCATCAGGCTTGTAATGACATCAAAATTTCATTCCATAGGAAGTCGTTATGGTAAAAATCCATAAAGGTCATATATACATAAAACACGGACGAACACGCGAACATAACACATAAACATTACGAAACACGGTACCGGGAAGCACGTTACGCACGGAGGGCAGGTCTGAAACTGCAGTAGCCTACATAGACTACAAAGGATCACTTTTGACAGTATAAGGTATTTAAACCATTATTTATTAAGTATCTATGGACAGGGTCAAGCCAGCCTATATTATCACAGACAAGAATCGTATTCCTGAGCCTACGAAACGTTTGGTGCCACCTAGACTTAAAGTGGAGGACACTTTAAACCTTTGTCAAACCTTTTCAAACTCCAACTGCGAAGCCGTATCAAACTTGATCTGGAGACAAATAATCTGACCAAAGGTGTCTTTCAAAATTTATAGTTTCCTTTTCTCCCAGGGGGGGGGGGCTGGTGTAGCGACAACGACAGCTGTGTTGTCTTATTATTCTTGTTATCGGGTTTAGAGGAAGGTATACAAATTATAACTCTTTAATAAATTATTTTTCTCTCTTACTTAATTGGTCGTAAGTTTATTTGAACACCACAAACAACCACGACTAAAGTCTCTAGCTAGTTCATAATTGCAGATTTTAGGCTCAAACCTCCTACCATAAAAAAATCGTTTAACAATTTTCTTTCAAAATAGGTTTTACCGAAGTAGTTGCAACAATATTTCGCGTCAATGATATCGCGTCATGGGGAAATGCATAGACATTGAATCGGGTATTTGGACAACATTTTATGGTGACCACTAACTGAGGAAGAGGAGGAAATTAAATGTCCAGTCTCAGGTTACTTGACCGTGGATCCGGTAGACACATGGACTTGCTACATCATTGTACGCTCACTGTGTAAGTAGCCGTTAAATAATATCATAGAAATTGTTAACTACAAAGTTAAACTTGCTTCCATAAGCAATCCTAAAGTGCAATTATTTCAAACATGATTTTCAACAATGGATTCAAGAGATTATTGGTTGGTTGTTGTGCATGGGCTATTATTAGAAGAATATACTTTCTACGATTATTTTTAGATTGTCTAACTAAAACATTTTGGTTTGAACGTGTAGGCATAAATAAATTATCGCTTTGTTTGTGATATTACGTGGCGCATAAAATAAATACAACTTCACGTCTGATTTTCCCTAGATCAGAAACCGTACAGAATTTACTATTAGGTTAAACATTTTTAGCTTAAATATCCTTGACACCAACACTCATTGCAAGGAAAAAAAATGTCCGTTTTCAAAATTGTTTGTCTTTAAGTTTTTTTTTTTTATTATACTAGCTATTGCCTGTCGGCATCGCCCGACATAATTTTCAGTGTTATTATGAACCGGCTGAAGTTGTGACTTCACTACGGGCTAACATGACCTTTTACATTATTTTTCTGTTAGGGATTGAATCCTTAGTAGGTTCCATAAGGGGTTGAATATGGAACTACTTAAGTCAAACAAAGGGAGAAAGTCTTCATTTTAAAAAAATTACTGCATTTCTCCCAAAAGCTTCGAACAACTCTCACAGGAACAAAATCGTAATGTTTTTTACAAAATTACTACTGTTCTATCTCATTGCAGTAACATCCCAGTTGATATACAGGGTGTCCCGGAACTCTCTACCAATATTTTAGGGCATTGCTCCTGGGTAAGAAACATACCTAAATATCATATTTAAATTGTCCGGAAGTCCTTATTTACTCACACAGCCACCATTTTGTTTTTTCAGTTATTAATTTTTTTCTAAAGAATGGTTAAACATACGAAATGGAAACTTCGCACAAACATTTATGACAACTAGACAAAGCTACAAAAAAATTATGACGATTTTTCAAATTCACAAAACAAAATGCCGGCCATTAAAGATTTTTATAAAATCAACGGTTTTTGAGTTAATTAAGAAACAAAATTTTAAATGGCCGCCATTTTGTTTTATGAATTTGAAAAATCGTCATAATTTTTTTGTAGCTTTGTCTAGTTGTCTATAATGTTTGTGCAAAGTTTCCATTTCGTATGTTTAACTATTCTTCAGAAAAAAAATAATAACTGAAAAAACCCAAATGGCGGCTGTGTGAGTAACTAAGGACATCCGGACAATTTAAATATGATATTTAGGTACGTTTCTTACCCAGGAGCAATGCCCTAAAATATTGGCAGAGAGTTCTGGGACACCCTGTATAGCTAAATGTTACAAAGATAAATAGATAGAAAAGTTTGTTTTGACAGGACCAAACATTTAAACGTGACATTTAATCCTGCTGTCATGATTTAATCTCTTATCGGGCGAGTACGGTACGCATGATTGCTTTAATTTCACACTTTATTAATTGTGTTAACGAAAACTATCACTATTTTACTTTAGGTTGGTTTGCAAGAACTAAAGTGGACGTTGAATAGGTCATTTGCAACGTTTTTATGATTACTAGTGTACGTACATGTTGCTCGAAATCGAGCAATCGCAAAGAAGTAAAGGAGTTATTTAAAAACGAATAACTTATTTAAGAATAAAAAAGTCACTAATTCCGATGAGTTTAAAAGAGTAAACTCAAAGATTACGTAACTAATGATAATACTCACAATGAACTTAACAGATCAATATAATCAATATTTCTTGTAAATATTTTATAATTTTTCAAAAGCTGATCTGGCTTTTAGTGTACGGTATTGTAGAAATGTTTCCCACTATTAGCCGCAATAGGTTGTCCATGTTGGTCTTTGTCAATTATAATGTAGTCTGCATGGTATCACCCATTGTCTCCAGTACGTTTACAAATTTCAGTCTTTATTTTAATAGCACCAAATAACAATTGACTACTGGTTTTCTGCATAACCTATCTGTCACAATTTTACAATTAACATATGTTCTTCTTCTCACTTTCAATTTCTGACAACAGCTGGAGTTTCATAACAATGTTTGTTTCCCATGTTAATCTTATGGAGAAATACGAAACTTTAAAGGGTGCCAGGGCCTCACTCTCTAATTATTTCCCTAAAAAGAAAGTTTCCTGCACAACTTCACGTTACGTTTTTTTTTTCAATTTGACCAAAAACATGTCAATCGGTTCAGTAGTTTCGGAGGAGTAATTGTCACAAAAATCCTGCTTGCGTATTAAATAAGTATAGAAGGCTGCTCTTTACTTGCAGCTCATTAAGTAGATTTTACTGTAAGCAAAAATAAAAACACATACTCTAAATTTAACTGCTTTTTGTTAAAGGAACATAGCCTTATTGTCAATTACTACACAAATTTTTATTAATGTAAATATGTCATCAACAAATAACACTGTTGTTCATAAATTAATTGTCTGGGTAGCAGAGTGGTTTGACCTAATAATTAACTTAAAATGTTGGTATTTAAGTAAAAGTGAATAGGTTAAATCAAGCGTATCTTTTATATACGGGTATGGCCTAAATGCAATATTTGCATGTATACATCAGCATTCAGCATCACTTTTTTATCGTCCAATGGAGCTAAATAGTCCTACGTTTTCACCACCTTAGTCGACATAAAATATATATATATATATATATATATTTTTAATAAGTAGTACAATAATTATTGTATTTAGCATCTAAATTAAATGTCTGATATGGAAACCATTTGAAACGGCATGTTCAATAATCCAAATTTTCTCTTCTGCTTCCTCACCTCGTTGCAAAACACGGGTATACAGGCTAGCGATAATACTCAGGGGTTTCTAATGGGTTAGCAATTGATTTTATTTGGATCCCTTTAGAAACTCGCATCAAGAATGCTTAATGAACTTAAGAATGCTTTATGGACTTAAAAGAAGGCTAACTGTTTACTAAGTTACAATATAGATATAAATTTAAAATATCCATACACTTTCTAAGATACAACAAATGCATACTTACAATCGAATAGCCTTTCATGTTGGTAGAGGGCGTAATAGCTATTTACATTACAAGTGTAGTAAGAGCGTTTTTACATCACGAGGGGAATGTTGTGCAACGAGCGGAAGCGAGTTGCATAATTCACCTATGTGATGTTTTACACGCTCTTGCGTAACGTGTAACGTACAAGATTTTACCTGACCCGACAATATACATGGGTTTACGTACAATATTTTTCATTATCCATTTCACTCATCTTCTGAGGGCCGCTTTCCCCAAATCAAGTTTAACTTAATCTCGGTTAACTTTAATCTGTGGGTTAAACTTAGGATGGCTTTCCCCACTATTTTGTCATGAAAGTTTAGTTTAACCTAGCTTTTCTTTGCAAGCAACAATGTTGGCAACACTGTTATGCAATTTTGTCTGCAATATTAGCTGTTTAGCTCCCCACTATGACATATCTGCCATTAATTTTCTCGTGTTTTGGTTATTTGTATTAGGTTTCGTGCCACTGTCTCCAATTGTTGATATTAAAAAGAAACATTTTTATTTGCAGGCTAATAAATTGTACTGATGCTAATTTATAAGCATTTCATTTATTGTGTTTATTTAAGCCCAAACTTAATTAAACAGTAGGCCTACTGTACGCATCAAATAAAAGCATTTACATTCATGGGAAAATAAAATGTTGGGAAAGACGCAAAATTAATGTTTGTGGATTAAAAACTAGAGCCTATCCTTTGTAATCGCAGGCCTAGGCTACTCAGCATTAGACACGTTCGATGTTTCTAAACTAAATTTAATTTTAGGCGTACTGCAGTAGTTGTTAATTTACACATGATAATAATAGACTAGTGGTTAGGCCCGAATGTTTAATATTTACTTTTGTGTAATGTAAGACTCGTGTTAAAATAAAATTAAACCAAAAGGGCCAAAAGGCTTCTTATGAGCAAACTTTCCAACCACTGTTGCGTTGCTGTGGACAAGGTAACCTATCGATTGTACACAACTACGATACTACCTACCGAAAATATAATAATTTAGGCCTACTCTACGCATTTAAAAACCTTAAAACCATTACTGTATATCTGTAGCCTTATATCTTTAAATTTGAAATAGTCATGAATTAATTGTCTACATAGGTTCTGGTTTGTTATTTTTTAATTTATTTCCAGTTCAATTTATTTTAGGTTATGTTTAACAAATGTCAAACAAGGAGATTTGCCATTGCCGTCTGCCGAACGTAACAAGTCAGCCAAGAGCCAATCAAAATCAAGCTATTATTCTTCTCTCCTGGGTTAACCCACGGATCGCCAGTTAAACCAGCCTCACCCCTAGGGTTAACTTAAACCTAGTTTAAACGGAGAAATTATTTTGGGGAAAGTGAATCTGAGGTTAAACTAGAGTTTAAACCGCGATCAGAGTTAAACTTGATTTGGGGAAAGCGGCCCTAACAGTAACGTTCTTTTACAAACAAAAGCTAGGTTAGGAAATTACTTTAAAGCATAACAATAACATTCAAGCGCACAGCTGATTTCTAGCGTTGAATGTCGTTGGCTCCATAGAGGTATATTTTTTAAGTTAAGCACTCAATGTTATTTAAATGGGTTTCTTTACATCACCGAGTGAGTTTTTGATACTTTACATCACTCGAGAAGTAAGGAAGTTGTATACATCACGCATGGGATAGGGAAGTTTAACATGGCGGGTTAGGTAAAAGAACTTTACACAATAAAATGAAACGTGTAGAGCTCTGTCTGTGTCTATGGTAAAATGCGTCAGTTTCACTACAGCTGCCATTTAATTGATTGGTAATGACTCTGAAACTTCGTTCAACAATACTTATTGACGTTGGTTATTGCGTGGATAGTTTTTCGTAACCTCTTACATAAGTAAACGATTTCGCCATAGAAAGTATAGTATCGTAATAATGTAATAAAATAGTATATTTCGTACCTAAGGCCGAAAATGAGGCCTTGAAGGCTGTAGATAGTTTTTAAGTTCGAGACGAAGTTGAGATCTTAAAACGATTGAGAGCTGCAAAACCATTTCGGTCCGTGGTACGAACGCCATTTTTCACCACACTATACCCTATTACCACTATTCGCCACAATAATAATGAACACTGATAGTCAACACAACTTTAACTTTAGGTTATGTGAAGAAATAATTTGAGGAATCAGCAAAAATAATAATAAATAGTTGCTACGCAGCGATGAGAGTAAAAAAATTCTATTACAATGCTATGGATACTGATTGTGTATTTAATATGCATTCATGTTTTAAGAAAGTGAGCAGGCAGCTGATTTTGCTGTCCTAGGGATGTAAAAACCTGCTCGGTCCCCAAATGACGATGACAGCTGGCAGAACTCTAAGCTTATATAGACTAGAGCTATGATACAAGACAAAAATAAGCAGGAGAAAGATTTTCTTGGATAATCAGACACAATAGACCGACCACACATACACTGCGAATAGCACGATCACCCGAAGGCCTATGCCTAGGTTTGGCTTACTAAACAATATATATACAGTGTGATTGAAAAGTCCCGAAACAGTGTAATATAGTTTATACAATTCTATATACTCTAATGCGAGCAATGTTTGCTTGTATGTATGCTTGCTTGCTTGCACAAATATCTCGAAAACGGCTCCGACAATTTTCTTCAAATGTTGTAAATAGTTTATTCCTGGCCTAAAAACGAGTTTACTGCAGTTAGAACTGCCAACAAAAATCTAATATGTAGAAAAATGAAACTGAAAATCACGTTTTTTTAAACATTAGTCTTATGGGTTGCTAAGTAACCATCTTGGCTGAACTAAATAACAAGGAAAAAGTATACAAAAGACTTGTAAGTTGTCAGTCCACAGTATACTAGCAAATTAAAAATACAGTACAATTGAAAAACATCAATTATTACGATTGAGCAAAGATTATACTAAAGATTACTCGATACATTGTAGTCAAGGGTAGCAGTGTGGAGTGTGGGAACAGTTTATGATGATTAGATTAAGGTATCTGCAAACCTGAAATGCTATAAGAAGGGAGGGATGCAGGTCCGCTACGTAGGAAGTGATGAAGGAAGTAATAAATGCTAGCAGTCCGGAGTGTGGGAACTGTTTATGAATGTATCTGCAATCCTAAAATGCTTCTGCGACGTAGGAAGTGATGAAGGAAATAGTAAATGTGAGCAGTCTGGAGTGTGGGAACTGTTTATGACGATTAGATTAAGGTATCTACAATCCCAAAATGCTATGGGAAGGGAGGGAAACAGGTCCGTTACGTAGGAAGTGATGAATGAAGTAATAAAAGCGAGGAGTCCGGAGTGTGGGAACTGTTTATGATGCTTAGATTAAGATATCTGCATCAAAAATGCTATGGGAAGCGAGGGAAACAGGTCCGTGACGTAGGAAGAGATGAAGGAAGTAGTAAAGGCGAGCAGCCCGGAGTGTGTGAACTGTTTGTGACGATAAGATTAAGTTATCTGCAATCCTAAAATGCTATGGGAAGGGAGGAAAACAGGTATGAGACGTAGGAAATGGTGAAAGTGGTAGTAAGGCCAACAGTGCAGAGTGTGGGAACTGTCTGTGGCAATTATGTATCTGCAATTCTAAAATGGTATAGGGTAGGAGGGCAAACAAATCCACGACGTAGGGAGTGGTGAAGGAAGTAGGAAAGGCGAGCAGTGTGGAGTTTGGGAATGGATTAATCTAACTGCAATACTAAACGGTTTTCTGAGTAAACTAATGATTTTCCCCGAGCAAAGCTCTGTGCCCAGGTACTTGTAGATAAAGGAATTAAACTTGGTAAATTAATCATTGCCGTAAATGTCTACTCTTTTTATCTATTATTACTTTTTCACCACGCTATGATGTTTTTAGCTGTTTTACATACGTTAATTGGTGACTGAAAGTTACGTTTTGCTGGCCATGCCAGCTGTCATCGTCATTTGGGGACCGAGCAGGTTTTTACATCCCTAGGGCCGCAAAATCAGCTGCCCGCTTACTTTTTTAAAACATGAATGCATATTAAATACACAATCAGTATCCATAGCATTGCAATAGAATTGTTTTATTGTCACCGCTGCCTAGCAACTATTTATTATTACTTTATCTGATTTCTCAAACTATTTCTTCACATAACCTTAAAGTTGTAGTTGTGTTGACTATCAGTGTACATGTACATTTTTATTGTGGTGAATAGTGGCAATAGGGTATAGTGTGGTGAAAAATAGCGTTCGTACCACGGACAGAAATGCTTTTGCAGCTCTCGACCGTTTCAAGTTCTCGACTTCGTCTTGAACTTAAAAACAATCTCGAGCCGGCAAACCTAATTATCGGCCCTCGGTACGAAATATACTATTTTATCCCTTAAGAGGGGCGGCCCACGAGGAGTCAGACAGCATAGGTTGATGTTTGTGTTAAGTTAATAGCCCTTATTAAAACACAATGTCACAAACCCGAACTCAAACGGACACTGGAGAAAGAAATGGCAGCTGTTTAAAGATTTCTTGAATTTGCAATGGTTATGCCCGCAAGAAGACGGAAGAAAATTATAAACGTAAGAACAGGTCGATATGCACATCACATTTAAGGTATTTATTAATAGAATACAATGCCGCAAATTTGAGGTCAGCATAACAGCTGCGTAAAAAAGGCATAGGACCTAACTTAAGAATAGTATCATGGTAGTCCTTTTAAATGTCATAGCCGAATTTAGAAAAAAAACTGATAACTCGTTGTTTGTCATCCGATTTTAACAAACAAGGTATCATTCGATTTGGATTTAAATTCTCTATCTTTTTAAGCATGAAAATAACTTTCTCAATATTTACGATTTTCATGGAATTGGGCATTAACGGTTTTAAATGGCCACTACATTCAAATAACTTGAGATATTGGAACGATTTGTTAAAGCTCTTTTTACCTTTTAAACCACACATTTATAATAATGTTGAAATGTCTATCTTAAAAAATTCCCAAGATATAAAAAAAATAAAAATCCCTAACAGACCGACAGACTAGAATGCAAATCTGATCTATGTATTTTAGACCCATACTTCTATGGCATTTTATGTTTGTCTTAGCCCAAGGAACCACAAAATATTTCCACACAATTTGAAAACGCCCTGTACAGAGCTTCGTCATCCTAACCCTAGACTTGAAAGTGATGTTTAGAGTTAAAGTTACATTTGAGCGGAAAGTGGGAAGCTCTTTGAGATCGGACCTTATGCCAACTTTGAACTGTAATTGAATCACTCAATAACGGCTGAACACATTGGCGCCAAACTTACCAGGGTTATTTTTAAAAACAGTGAACATTTTATTTAACAGACAAATTTAAATTAGATAATGCTTGTAGAATCTAAAACAAATGTAAGATTTGCTATTTTAACATTAGCCTTATGGGTTGCTATGATATTCACGAAACAACAACGTAGATTTTAACGAAAAATCATGCTTATTAGCAAACTAATATGCTATCTAAATAAAGTACAAAGGAAAAACATTTGCTTGGAAACAGCTGATCAAAAATATACAGAAAGTATTACAGGGCATAAGAAAAATAATCACTGATTATATTGGTGTAGTATTTTACTGATTTCCTTTATTTAATCTAAATTGGAATTAAAAGAAATTATGTAAAACAGCTATTATAACTTACTAGCAGTCAAGTCAATGTTTATCCAAACCTAATGTATACTGTATAGTGTATTAGAAAAACGTTGTTTTACTATTCACCTAAAATAGTAACTAGTTTTGAAGCATGATTCATGAACAAACGTCTTGAATCAACTATTTGAACTAAACAGCAATAATGAAATGAAAATATATTTAAGGCTATTATTAACGTAACATTTTATTATTGACTCATATAGTGCAACTAGACTTCTTCTTTCTGTTGTAAAATAAAAATCTGAACACTTTTTAGATGCGTGTTTAAAGTGTAATATTTTGTTAGCAAAATTAGTATTAACGTGATGTACATGGGAGTTGAATATGCAAGTTAAATCAACAGTTGAAGGTGGGAGTTCATGAAAAAAATTCATATCTTCAAATATCAGCCAAAAAGTATAAACTTTTTCTAAATATTACCTTTAACTATAGAAACAAAAAATGGGTTGGAATTTGTTTTCATCCCCTGTGGGAAAGGGGGTGTGATTTTTAAGGTTTTACAAGGATTTACTAGATCATGTACAGATGATTAAAACCCATAAAAGATAATTGAATACTTTTAGTTTCTAAGTGTTTTTCAAATTATAATATTATGTTTCATAAAGACTGCAAAATAAAACATGTGTTTTATTTAGATTTATAATAGCATAGATAAAACAAAACATACTCCCTTAGTAGATTTCTCATCCTTATGGAACAGCTGAAGACAATTTTATTGTTAGTTCTGTACGGTTTATGTAAGAGGTCGTGTTTTGTTTACAATTTGTTTCCCGTTATTACAGCCATTTAAAACCTCGTTTAACCAAATAATACGATATAATCATAAACAATAACTTGTCCCCTAGTTATATAACCAAACAGTAAAGCACAAATCAAGAAATTAACCCTAAAATAATAGAAACAAAGTTTCGTCGACACTAACGCCCATGTGTCACGTACATGAACTAGACACGAAAAACGTGCTTCAAAATTTACAATGGGATGAGAAGTCTACTTGTGTTGGTTAGTCTATGATAATAGGATGTAAACAAATATTATTGTTGTTAGAGACTTCTTACAAAAGACATGTTTAATATAAAATGTTATTAATTTAGTTCATTCCTAATTATTATTGCCAAGAAAACTATCGACGGTCGTGATACATAATATATGATTGAATATAGTTTTTCTGTATGAATTAACTAGGTTATAGATAGATAAAATAACATAATGTATGATATAACTAGGTTTTAAGTCAAATTGTATTACTGTACTAAAATACTCAAAACCGTTTGGACCTTTCCCTTTCAAAACGTAAAAAATGCCATTGGCGTAAAAACACACAACAAAAATCAATATTTATACAGGGTGGCTGAAAAGTAATGTTGGTATTGCTATAACCAGCTGATCTCTAGTTGTTAAATATATTATGTTATGATTTCTTAGAATAAACACTATCTTGTTTCGAATTGATTATTTAATTAAAATAGTTTTAATAAATGAACATGGTGTCAGTAGTACCGAATCCACTGGACTTAAGTGACCCAACGCGAGTACGAGAAAACTGGGAAGTGTTCAAGAAACAATGGAAGAACTATTTGATATTAGCTGAAGCAGGAGCATTAGGTGGTACAAGGTTAAGTACACCTAAACTGAAGATGGCCATGTTTTCAACTGTAATTGGCCGTGATGGACTATGTTTGATTGAAAGAATACTTGGCTCCAATGAATCGACCCTGGATCAGGTAATTGAAGCTTTGGATAAGTATTTTTTAGGGACAAACAATTCTTTGTATGAGAGATTTATTTTTAATGGCATTGTTCAAAAGACTGATGAAACGATTAAAGACTTTATAGGTCGTCTAAAAGAGCAAATACGATTGTGTGACATTGATTCTTTAGCAAATCTCGACAAGACAGGCCTTGAAGATACTCTAATTTGCGACCAACTTGTAGTAGGTATAACCAATACTGAATTAAAAAGAACACTTTTGCGTAGAAAAGACCTAAAACTTGATGAGGCTATAGAAATATGTATGCATCATGAAACAACTGAAAGGTTGGTTACAAAAATGACAGTGAAATCAGAAGATGCGTTATTTCAAGCAAAGAGTAGACACTTAGATAACAAATGGAAGTGTCGTTTTTGTGGTAAAAAACATATTAAGGGAGCAAAAAACTGCCCTGCGTTTGGCAAAGTTTGCACCACCTGTAAAAGGAAGAACCATTTTAGCAGCGTGTGTCGAAGTTCCGGTAAAATTAATCTGGTCCAAGATAATACAGTGAATCAAATCAAGATAGCCAAGGTGAAGAGGAAGTGATGGAACTTAACGATATCCATTATAAAAAACGACTTTTTGTGAAAATGATGGTCAACAAAAAGCTCAGAAAGTTCCAGCTTGACTCAGGTGCAACTTGTAACGTTATGGGGCTACGAGATCTAAAAACTATTCTTGACAATGAGAATCCTAAACTTAATAGTAGCTCCACTACTTTGTGTTTCTATGGCGGGTCATCCCAAAACTCACTAGGCAGCATTGTGCTGAAAGCAAAATTCAAAAAGAATATTTTTGATTTAAAGTTTGAAATTCTGAATTCTGAGAGAAATCCTCTTATAGGAGCAGCAGATTGTCTTCGACTAGGTTTGATTACGACAGATGAAGAGGTTTTCCAGGCTCTCACAGCATCTAACCAAACAGCCACACATCAACATACGATATTTGATCAATTTCCTACTGTATTTGAAGGATTAGGGTGTTTTGAAGGTCTTTGCAGCATAAGAACTGACCCGTCGGTACCACCTTCAATAGCAGCACCCAGGCGACAACCTCTAGCATTGAAGAAAGAAATATGTGCTGAATTAGATAGACTTGAACAGCTTGGAGTCATCGTCAAGGTAACAGAGCCTACTGATTGGGTCAGTAGTTTGGTAGTAGTGAAGAAACCTAACAAGATACGACTTTGTATAGATCCTTTTCACATGAATAAAGCCATTAAAAGATCTCATTATCAAGCACCAACTATTGAGGAAATAGCCCCACAGCTATATGGAGCAAAGTTCTTTAGTGTTCTGGACCTTAAGGATGGGTTTTGGCATGTAAAGCTAAATGAGGAATCAAGCAGGCTAACTACGTTTTGGACCCCCAAAGGGAGATTTCGTTGGACTAGACTACCTTTTGGTGTTGCTAATGCTCCTGAAGAGTTTCAACGAAGAGTTCACGAAAACCTTGAGGGTCTTGAAGGAGTTGTGGCAATAGCTGATGATGTTATGGTATTTGGAAAAGGAAACACCGTTCAAGAAGCTAAGATTGACCATGACAAGAAGCTGAATGCCCTTCTGCAACAAGCTCAGCTTAAAGGGTTAAAGTTTAACAAGGATAAGTGTAAAATAGGTGTAGAAAAAATTCCATACATGGGACATCTCATTACAGCAGATGGGTTGTGTCCTGACCCTAGCAAAGTAGAAGCTATAAGAAAACTTTCAGCTCCTACTTCAAAAGAAGAAGTCAAGAGATTTTTAGGCTACGTTGTGTATTTATCAAAGTTTCTACCAATACTATCAGAAGTAGCAACACCGCTTAGAAATTTGTTGAAAGATGATAGTGAGTGGGTATGGGACAGCCCACAGAAAGATGCTTTTCAAAAGTTGCTCAAGATGGTCCAAGAAGCTCCAACATTAAAGTACTTTGACCAGACACAGAGTTGTGTTGTGCAATGTGATGCTAGTCAATATGGCCTAGGAGCTTGCCTCATGCAGCGAGGTAAGCCCGTTGCTTATGCTTCAAGAACATTGACTAAGACTGAAGTTGCCTACGCACAAATTGAAAAAGAGTGTCTAGCTATTGTGTTTGGTCTTGAACGCTTTGAACAGTATTTGATGGGACATAGAGATGTTATAGTTGAATCTGATCACAAGCCCTTGGAGGCAATATTCAAGAAGCCCTTGATTTCAGCTCCTAAGAGACTGCAAAGGATGCTTTTACGACTTCAAAAATACAGCTTTTGTGTACAATACAAACCAGGCACATCAATGCATGTAGCAGATTTTCTGTCTAGATCGCCTCTTAAAGAAACTGGCAGAGAAACAGTTGACGACCTAATTTTTCAAGCAGAGTTAGAGAACATTAACGATTTAGACAACATAAATATTACTGATGAGAGGATCAAGGAGATAAAAGAAGAGTCAAGTAAATGCCCTGTTATGAATAATCTTGTGGACACGATTAAAAAAGGGTGGCCTGAGAAACGTACTCATGTTCCTCAAGATCTACAGGAATACTGGAGTGTTAGAGATGAATTATCAGCGGTAGATGGAATCGTAATAAAAGGAGACCGTATAGTAGTTCCACGTTCTTTGAGACCTGCCATGCTTAAAATTCTACATTCTTCTCACCAAGGAGTCGAGTCTTGTTTAAGAAGAGCAAGAGAAGTGTTATTTTGGCCGGGAATGGCTGGAGATGTTCAAAGAACTGTTGAAACATGTTGGCCTTGCCAAAAGTACGCTCCAGCTCAGAAATCGGAACCCTTTCAGCCTCATAATACTCCAACAAGAGCATGGCAAAGAGTTGGAATTGACTTTTTCCAGCTGGGCAGTGACCACTTTCTTATAATGACAGATTACTTTTCATCATTTTTTGAACTGAAGAAAGTGAATTCACTAAAAACAGAAGGCCTGATACAGTTTTGTAAAGAACAGTTTGCTCGTTACGGAATACCAGACGTTGTTGTTTCTGACAGTGGTACTCAACTTGTTAGCCAAGACTTCAAGCTTTTTGCCCAGACTTGGATGTTTAAAATTGTTGTTTCTTCACCACATAATCACCAATCCAATGGTAAGGCAGAATCAGCAGTTAAAATTGCAAAGAGAATGCTAAAGAAGGTAAAAGAAAGTAAAGAAGACTTTCAAGCAGCTCTATTAGAGTGGAGAAATACACCACTGGCTTACGTGGGTGCAAGTCCTGTGCAGTTGCTAATGTCAAGATCAACAAAGACTCGTTTGCCCATAACAGAAATGAAACTAAATCCAAAGATACACATAGGAGTCACAGACAAGTTGAAGGAAAAACAAGAAAAATACAAGAAGCACTATGATAAAGGCACTCAGGCATTGGACCCACTTAAAGTTGGACAAAAGGTATTGATACAGAAGAGACCAGATGATAGATATTAACTGTCTAACATCATATGTTTATAATTAATATTGCTTAATGTATGAAATCACATGTTAAAAACACTTTATTTACAATGGATTGTTTTGTTTAGATTTTGTATTAAAATAGACTTTTATGATTGTGCTTTATTCTGAATTTACTAATTTCTTACATATTTAACAATGGCGACGAGGATAATAGAAACAATTGAACAAATAAAAGACAAGAATGAGAGGATAATCAAGTACAAAAACCTCAGAAGATCATTGAAAGCTCAGCTTACAAATATCACAAAACTATTGAAAGAGCACAAAGTGTCTACAGATGCTTCTGTTAGACTACATCATTTAAATGAATTGCACACAAAATTTGGTATAATACAGGACCACATTGAATTAATGATTAATGAAGATGATATTGAAGATGAACTCGCTTACAGACAAGAATTTGAAAATACCACAATTGCTAGTTGCTACCAAGGTAATGTTACAAAACCTAATTGATACATCAGGTGTCGATTGTTCAAATGATCAGATTCAGCATGCTACTACAACAAATGTGACAACCTCGAATCTAAACTTTGTGCCCTACGATGAAAGGGAAAGTTTCCGAAATTTTACAAAACGTTTGGATACTTTTATGGAACTAAAATGCATAAAGGACCAAAATCAGAAAACATTGACTTTCTTACATGCTCTCACACCATTAATTCATCAAAAGCTATACGACATTTGCTCACCAGATGATCCAAGTAACAAAACATACGAAGAACTAGTACATTTATTACAACAGTACTTAGATCCTCAAGCAAGTACACTAGCGTTACAACACAAATTTGTACTTAGAGAACAACAGAATGGAGAATCAGTAACAGATTTTTCAACAGACCTTAAAAGGTTATCTACAAACTGTGAGTTCAACTGTGCATGTGGAAAGTCTGTTTGTGATATATTTTTGCGATTACAGTTTGTCAGAGGACTAAATGACCCAGAAATAAGAACAAGACTCTTACAAGAACGTGAATTGAGAACATTTCCTGAGTTAGGACAGCAACCGGAATAGAGCTATCAAAAACAGAAATTGCAATGATTACTGAGCAACATTTTGCTAGACATGTGAATCAAATCAAATACAAAAGTCAGCAAGTACCAGTACCAACAAATAAAGATGTAAGAAGTACAAGGTATTCCATGAAATCTACTGCGAAACTTGATAAAACTACCTTGAGTTTTGATTCTTTAAGAGGAAAATGTTATCGTTGTGGTAATGAATCACATACGGCTAATAAATGTAAATTCAAAGAAGAAACATGTCATTCTTGCAATAAAATTGGTCATATTGCTCGTGTATGCATGAGTAAAGGTAAATTACAAAAATCAGTTCACTATGCTGAAGAAGAAGCTTTTGAAGAAGAGGATGGAAACGACTTACATAACATACATTTACTTTCAAATTCAAAAGACAGAGGTAAATTCAATGCAAAATTATCAGTGGATGGCAAGGAGATGTTATTCGAATTAGACACAGGCGCATCATTGAGCTCCATTTCCCTAAAAGACTTTCAACACAATTTTCCGAACAAAAAGCTTCTATCAACTGCAGTTGAACTACGCACATACACAGGAGAAATAATAAAACCGTGTGGCGTAGCTTTTGTGAAATGCAACTACAAGGGACAAAGATTCATTGGGAAGCTATACGTAATAGATCACCAAGTTGATGCTATATTTGGACGAGAGTGGATGAGAGAGGTGAAACTTGATTGGGCAGACATGAGGGCAGTTGAAGAAACAAATGGATCTCAGCTGACATCCTTACTTGAAGAATATGAAGATATTTTCAAGACAGAGATTGGAGAGATTCCTGACTTCAAAGCTAAATTTCAGGTGATGGAAAACACTATACCTATTTACATAAAGCCTAGACAAGTACCGTACGCAATAAAATGTAAGGTCGAGAGGGAGATTGAACGATTGGAACGTGAACACATCATTACTAAGGTAGAAAACTCTGCTTGGGGAACCCCTGTGGTTCCAGTAATAAAACCAAATGGCAATGTGAGATTATGTGCCGACTACAAGGTTACACTCAATAAAGTAATTGAAGAGGTAAACTATCCCATACCAAGAATAGAAGACATTTTCTCAAACATGAGTGGAGGGAAATACTTTTGTACACTTGACATAAGTAATGCGTACTTACATATGGTAATGGACGATGAAAGTGCTAAAATGCAAACCTTAAGCACACACAAAGGACTTTTTAAGGTAAATCGCCTTATGTTTGGAGTGAAGGTCGCTCCATCTCTCTGGCAAAGATTCATGGACTCAACATTACAAGGTCTGGATGGAGTACAGTGTTTCTTTGACGACATACTCGTACAAGGATCTACGTTTGATGAAACTTTACAAAGATTAAAACAAGTACTGAATGTGTTACGTAGCAAGAATCTACGATTGAACAGAGAGAAATGCAAATTCTTCCAGAAGAGCATAAAATATTTGGGACACGTGATTGATAACAATGGTTTACACAAGAGTACTGAAAAAGTTGAAGCAATAACTAATGCAAAACGACCTTCGAACATCAATGAACTACGATCATTCCTGGGTTTGGTGACTTACTACAGTAAGTTTATTTCATGCTTTTCTGATATAGTTTATCCTTTGAACAATTTGCTAAAGAAGAACAAACCATTTAAGTGGACATCACCTTGTGAACAAAGCTTCAAGAAAGTGAAAGAAGAAATTGCAAATGAACGGACATTAGCTCATTTTGATCCTTCGCTACCCTTGGTTCTTGCTACAGATGCTTCTCCAGTAGGACTTGGGGCTGTCCTATCACATCGAATGAAAGATGGCAGTGAAAGACCAATAGACCAACTAGACCAAAAGACCAATAAACTACATGCTTTTCTGATATAGTTTATCCTTTGAACAATTTGCTAAAGAAGAACAAACCATTTAAGTGGACATCACCTTGTGAACAAAGCTTCAAGAAAGTGAAAGAAGAAATTGCAAATGAACGGACATTAGCTCATTTTGATCCTTCGCTACCCTTGGTTCTTGCTTATTTTCGATGCTTCTCCAGTAGGACTTGGGGCTGTCCTATCACATCGAATGAAAGATGGCAGTGAAAGACCAATAGCTTTTGCCTCCCGAACATTGACAAGGAGTGAACAAAAATACAGCCAAATAGATAAGGAAGCAACTGCAATATACTGGGGATTGAAAAGATTCTTATCTTACTGTTATGGTCGTAAGTTTGTACTGATTACAGATCACAAGCCTTTAGTATCTATTTTCGATCCACATAGAACTTTACCGACAATGACCGCTACAAGAATCTTTAACTATGCACACTTCCTTTCAGGATTTAACTACACTGTTGAATTTCGCAGAACACAAGACCATTCGAATGCTGATTTCCTTTCCCGATTTCCAGTTGAGAGTACACCTGATGATTTCATGGATGATAATGCTGTGTTTCAATTAAGTCAGTTGGAAACAATGCCAGTCACTAAAGAAGAGATTGCAAGAGAGTCTTACAACGACAGCACTACAAAAGAAATTATTAAATTACTTAAAGAAGGAAAGAGTATCAAAAGAATTGGTTTACATGATCATGAATTTACTCTACAGAATGATTGCTTGTTTAAAGGAAACAGAATAGTTATTCCCACTAGTTTGCAGAGTAAAGTCCTACAGGAACTTCACATTGGACATTTAGGCATTGTAAAGATGAAGGGGTTAGCTAGAAGTTATTGTTACTGGGAGGGCATAGATAAAGACATAGAGAATTTGGCAAAAACATGCAAAGAGTGTTGTCAAAAACAGAATCGACCAAGCTCAGTGACTCTACACCCTTGGGAAAGTGCTGAACAGCCATGGCAGAGAATTCACATCGATTTTGCTGGACCATACGCTGGAAATCAATACTTTTTCATTATTGTTGATTCATTTTCTAAATGGGTTGAAGTTATTCCAACAAAGATAACAACCTCGGAATGGTGCATAAAGACACTTCGGAATTTGTTTTCGACTTTTGGTATTCCTCCCGTACTAGTATCTGACAATGGACCACAATTCACATCATTTACTTTCAAAAGTTTCTTAAAGTTAAACAGAGTCATCCACAAGACGTGTGCTCCATTTAACCCTTCGTCAAATGGGCAAGCAGAAAGATTTGTTCAGACGATAAAGAAGGGCTTAAGTGCAATGAAAAGTGAGGGAGGAGACACAAGTAAAAAACTACCAATGTTTCTAACGCAACTACGAAAGTCTGTAAACTCAACGGGTAAAGATGCGTACTCCCTTATGTTTGGTCGAAATATAAGAACTCGTCTTGACTTCATGCTGGAAACAAACAAACTAGAAACAGCAAATGAGAATGAAACTTCAAATAAAAGACATCGCAATTTTAACATTGGAGAAAGGGTTCAAGCTTTATGCTACAACCAAAAAGGGAAAAAGTGGAGTTTTGGAAGAGTAACAGCTAAAGAAGGAAAAGTGATGTATGTTTTGCGAATGGATGATGGCTGCAACTGGAGAAGACATGTCAACCAGATGCTACCTTGCCGATTAAAGGGGGAGGATTGATAGATATTAACTGTCTAACATCATATGTTTATAATTAATATTGCTTAATGTATGAAATCACATGTTAAAAACACTTTATTTACAATGGATTGTTTTGTTTAGATTTTGTATTAAAATAGACTTTTATGATTGTGCTTTATTCTGAATTTACTAATTTCTTACATATTTAACACCAGACATGAAAGCAGAACCATGGACGCCTGGCGTAATAGTGTCACTAGATGGGTTGAGAACTTACCTTGTATCAATTGAAGGAAGACTATTCAGACGCAATAGAAGATTTATTCGTCCATTCAAAAGTTAAAGAGGGAGATGTTGGTATTGCTATAACCAGCTGATCTCTAGTTGTTAAATATATTATGTTATGATTTCTTAGAATAAACACTATCTTGTTTGGAATTGATTATTTAATTAAAATAGTTTTAATAAATGAACAAGTAACTTACACCCCCCCCCCCCCTTAACTTTTCAACGATTTGTGAAATATTTGAAATCTGTTTGTGGCAACCTTTTTAAGAATGAGAGGCTACAATAATTATGGTCAATTTTGAAAATTTTGCTCTTAGGGGTAGTGGGGGTAGGGAGTAGCTCAACATTTTTAAATGACAAGTATAGTGAATTTTGGTATCATTTTACAGGTCTTGACGAAACATAAAAAAATGTACATAAAGAAAACCAAAATCTGACCACTAATAACAAAATAGCGCCATAAAACGTTTCAACCCCATATAACCATGAGGGTGACTGAAAATAAACTTGCACCCCCTTTAACTTTTTAACTATTTGAGCTATTTGAAATCAGTTTGTGGCAACTTGTTTGGGTATGAAGGGATGCAATAATTATGGTCAGTATTGAAGATTTTGCCTTTAGGGGTAGCGGGGGTAGGGGGTAGCTCAAAATTTTTAAATAGCAAGTATAGCCGAGTTTGGTATCATTTTACAGGTCTTGCAAAACATAAGAATTAACATAAATAAAATAGAAATCGGACCATTAATAACAAAAAGGCAGCTAAAAATGATTAAGACAATGGTTATTAAAAGTAATTTTGAACTGCCATTTTGTTATTAATGGTCCGATTATTTCTATTTCCTTTATGTTAATTGTTATGTTTCGTCAAGACCTGCAAACTGATACCAAACTCGACTATACTTGATATTTGAAAACTTCGGGATACCACCTACACCTCCCCAAGGGGAAAATTTTCAAAACAGACAATAATTATTGTAGCCCATCATATCCAAACAAGTTGCTGCAAACCGATTTCAAATATCTTAAATAGTTAAAAAGTTAAAGGGGGTGCAAGTTAATTATTTTGCCACCCTCATGGTTATTTGGATTTGAAACGTTTTAGGGCACCATTTTGTTATTAGTGGGCCGATTTTGGGTTTCTTTATGTCAATTTTTATATTTCGTCAAGACCTGTCAAATGATACAAAAGTCGACTATACTTGTCATTTGAAAATGTTGAGCTACCATCTACCCCCACAGGGCAAAATTTTCAAAAATAACCATAATTACTGTAGCCCCACATATCTAAGAAGGTTGCCACAAACAGATTTAAAATATCTCAAATAGCTGAAAAGTTAAGGGGGGGGCGTAAGTTACTTTTCAGCCACCCTGTATATAATTTGAATTCCACAGACACACTTAATTATATTAAAAGCTTTGACTATATAAATACCAGTGTTTATATAGTAAATGGTAAAATCCCAATGAGAATTGTCTTTAACAACTGTTTTTTGAACTCCAAGTTATAAATAATATGTAGTTATAATATTTACAATAAAAGTTTGTGCAAGATCTCACTGGAAATACGGTCGTAATTTTTTAGCCATCCCTACTATTTTGACTCCTTTGTAAAATGTGCACACTGTATATTTTATATCCATAATTTCCAAGCACTGGTAAGCCAAAGTTCAGTTATAAAACAGTTGGAAAAAACTATCCACGCAGTAACCAACCTACGTAAACCTGCCAATAAGTAATGGTGATTTATGTGATCGAAGTTTCATAGTCATTGCCAATCAATTAAATGCCAGCTGTTGTAGTGAAACTGACGCATTTCACCACAGACCGAGCTCTACATGTTTCATTTTATTTTGTGAAAGTATTTTTTTCAACCCTTTATCAACATGGAAGGCTATTCGATTGTAAGTATGTGTTTGCTGTATCTTAGAAAGTGTACGGATATGTTAAATTTATATATTTTTTTGTAGCTTAGTAAAAAGTTAGCCCTCTTGATGCGAGTAATAAAGGGATCCAAATTAAATTAAACACTAACATTTGAGTACTATTTAAATTAACCACTATACCCGTGTTTTGCAACAGGATGAGGATGCATAAGAGAAAATTTGGTTCTTCAAACTTGCCGTTTCAAATGGTTTCATATCACTACAAAGACAATTGTACCACTTATTTTGATAAACATTTGTATGGGATCACATCATTGGTCCCAGTTTTCAGTTGTTCGAGTTTGAAAAATTACAAAATATTAGAGAAATTAGTTGTCCGAGTTTTCATTTGTCCGAGTTTTTATTTGTCCGAGGATGGTTTAAATAATAATAATATTTGGTTAAATCAACTGTCCGAGGTTTTAAATTATGAAAAAAATCTCGAAATATCAATTGTCCGAGTTTTCAACTGTCCAAGTACGTCAACATCAAAACTAGCGTCTCAGGCGCCTGGTCAGGAGTCGATGTACCTCTTCTGCGAAGAAGTCGGGCATTGTGCGAGAGTCCCTCACGTCGACTTAAGAAAAATTATAACATTAATTATATTATTGTTATATTACAAAAATATATTTTATCATAAGTCTAATTTTACAATTTGTAATTATAAAACTAAACTGTAATCACCTATCACAACCAACCAAACGTGCTGATAATATAAAAAAGATATAAGATAAAAATCGAATGAAGGTTTACTAATGAATAAAAAAATAGTCCTGTTTATAAAATAAAATTATAAATGCCTCAAATTCTAACAAAAGATGTACACTTAAGAAGTAATGGAGTTCTAAGTAAAATATTTGACAAAAAGTTAACGTCACGGAGGGATTTGATCTGGATACCTTGTACAAGGACTGATTTCTTTCTTCATACGAAGAGCGTCACATTGTTTAACAAGAAAATAAATATACATTTAAGAACGACACAAACACGAACACGAGACATTTATGGTAACTAGTTAAGTAACCCGTCGTAGTTTTAGTCCAGACTTTTTGATTTGTTTCTAAATAAATAAAGAAAGAAAATATTAAATTAAAAATTATAAATTAATGCTAATAAAAAAGTTTTGTAATAAAAAAAGGGTTTTTTAATTGTATAACTATTTTTTTTAATAGTTACTTAGCATAGCTAATAATGACTTAGCACTATATTAGAACTTAGACTATTATAATTTAGCAAAATATTATATAGCCTATACGCTGAAGGATAAGGAAGAAAAATTAATAACAATTTCCTGATTATAGCTGCAATTTATTTATTAAATGTATCTTAAGGATAGACAGGCGCCTCGGATGCTATTCTCGGCGCCCGGTGTCACTTTTGATGTTGACGCTACTCGGACAGTTGAAAACTCGGACACTAGATATTTCGATATTTTTATAATTAAATCTCGGACAAATGAATGCTCGGACAGTTGAGTTAACCAAATATTATTATTATTTAAACCATCCTCGGACAAATAAAAACTCGGACAGTGGATTTATCTAAATATTATTAGTTATATATCAAACCTCGGACAAATGAAACTCGGACAACTGATTTCTCTAATATTTTGTAATTTATAACAAACTCGGAAAACTGAAAACTCGAACAAATGAACCTCACCCATTTGTATATGCAGACTAGGGTGATGAAAACTTAGGCCTATTAAAAACATTTAGCTCCTTTGGAAGAAATAAAAGTGGTGAACGATATTGTATTAGGCATATACCCGTATAATATGAAAGATATGCTTGATTTATGTGTATCTATTCACTTTTAATTAAATACCAATATTTGAAGTCAATTATTACTATTAAGTCTAACCAATCTGCTAAATAGACAATTAATTTACAAACAAAAATTTTATTTCTTGATGGCATATTTACATTAATGAAATTTGTGTAGGAATTGACAATAAGGCTACGTTCCATAAACGAGAAGTAGTTAAAATTGGAATAGATTTACTTTCTCCCCCTATAGTATATGGAGAAAGTATTGTTTTCGTTAATATGTTCAAGTTTGAGTGGATATATCTATGTTTATTTTTATGAAATTTTGATTTTTAATGGTGATTTTCCCATAAAACCCCATAAAATAACGGAAAAATCTGATTTGATAAATACAATTTTGATAAAAATTTAGTATGTTGTAGCCCTTAAAATTCTGAACAAAATGGTAGAACTCCATTTTCTGTCAAAATGACAGTTCAAAAGTAATTGTAAATTATGTTATACTAGCTGTAACCCGCGGGCTTTGCCCCGTTTAACTTCTCAATTTTCAAGATTATCTCGTTCGCATGGCTCAATCACGTCCTGGTTGAAGTTTGTTCGCTACGCTCACTCACCTTTAGGTTGGAGCTCGTTCGCTACTCTCACTCACCTTTAGGTTGGAGCTCGTTCGCTGCGCTCACTTGCCTTCAGGTTAGCTCGTTCGCTACGCTAACTCGCCTCCAGGTTGAAGTTCGTTCGCTACGCTCACTCACCTTTTGGTTGCAAATTAGCTGTTGTCATAAATGTAAAAGAAATAATAGTACTGCACCCTGTTGGTAATTTTTTGTAACTTTAATGCTATTGAACATCACAGAACAGAACCAACTTGTTTAATTGAAACAGCTGTTAAGATTCAATAATTTCATTTCTCATAAGGTTAACATGGGAAACTCCAGAGCCACTGGGGCGGAGCCCGAAAGGATTTTTGAAATAAGAATATGCCTATATGTTAATCGGGAATGTGAGCTATCATCATGCCAAATTTCAGCCCAATCCGACCAGTATTTTTCGCGTTCACTTGTCACAAACATACATCCATACATCCATATATCCATACATCCAAACTTTCTCATTTATAATATTAGTAGGATTATATGCTAGCTCCACTCAATATTATAAGCAGACAACTGCATTTCACACCTAGTTTTTAAATCCAATTTTCCAATAGTTTATGATTTTCATGGGAAAAATCACCATTTAAAAAAAATTAAAAGGTTTAGGGGCACCCAAAACTGATATATCCACTCAAAACGCAAAATCAAAAATGTTGACGAAAACAATAATCCCCATTATGCTATACTATGGTAAGGTAAATGCTACAGTTATTGGCACCTTAACGGTAAGCTTCGGAGAAATCTACCACAGCTCCTTTGCAATACTGTTTTAATATCTACGTTTTTTTAATCATGTAGCAGAATGTACTGAGAATACTGGGATGTATAAAGAAAATATATATATCATTACTTAAGTTTATTAAAAAATGAAAATGTTAAAAGATACAAAAACCATAGTTATTGGCACCATCAACCATAGCTATTGTCACATCTTGGCACAGTTATTGGCACCTATAAAAAAGTCTAAAAATATTACATTTTAAGCGTCCTAAGGTGGTCTTTGTTGTCTTACGTGATGTATGCCTAATCATATCATAGTATATAGAAAAAAAAATTAAAATTATACAGTAAGTAAAATTAAAATCCTTAAAATTGCTCATGGTAGGCTTAGTTTCAGTTTAGTTCTTTGGCAACACCTTTACCGAACTTAATACCGTCTTTATACATATTAATTGGTATTGGTTCGTCGTAATCAATGCCATCAAAATATTTCCTGTGAAATATTTCATTACAACGTTCACATTTTACCTTTTGTAAGCCCATTTTTTTATTGTCTTTGTTACGTATTTGATTCTGATTGGTGCTTTTCGACGGAATTTTAATGGTTTTAAACATAATATGATGGATCGGTTTTTGGTTTACCCTTTTTTTAATATTGTAAAAATTAGTTATGTAAAGCTTTGTATCTTTATATATATAAATTAAGTATATTGGCCTAAATAAATGATTTTTTATAGCATATAATCGTGTAACCATGTAACGATAACTTTAAGACTTCCATGACAGTAAATGCTGTTACTGGCAGTGTCACCTGTTACCAGTGACTACAGTCATTGGCATGCCAATAACCACAATAATTACCAGTGCCAATCGGCATTAGTGTATTTACCATAGTTATTGGCATGCCAGTTACCACAGTTATTGGCATGCCAGTTACCACAGTTATTGGCAGTGCCAAGGTAGTGCCAATAACTAAATCACTGCATATTTTAGACACAGTTGTTGGCATCCTCATATATTAGGTAATTTTAAGTATATGGGTAAATGGGTGGCGGGAATAGACAAATGAGTCCTTCCTAATACTAATGAAATAATGAAAACGTAATTTTTAACGTTCAGTTTTAATAGGAAACAATAAACAGGTATTTAAGTCCTTGTCAGATTCTTAAGGAAATGTGAAGAATCAATAAAAATCGGCTAAGCATTTGAAAAAAAAATTCTGTGCAGGGTAGCATGGCCTCTGAAATAACCAAACACACACTGAAGTACAGAGAACTCATGTGGGCATCTCAGCAACTAACTTCCCTCTTCCACCAACTTTTGCATTTAGATGTACGAGTCTTTGAAAAAAAAGGTGCCAATAACTATAGTAGTGCCAATAACTCTAGCTCTTACCAGGGGGGAAAGTAAAGTAAATCAGTCCCAGGTCAAGGTCTTGTAAGTTAATAGATGTACTTAAATGTTAATGTTGGCTGTTTTTGTTATCATGTTTAACTTATAACGGTTCTTACTCTGATGGACTCCCCCTATATTTTTCAGGTTCGGGTGGCACTGTTCGTGTTGATGATCCATTGTTCCCACGGTGCAGGATGGGGATTGACGAATTTGAAGAATGCCGCTACAACATTCTCTAAAGCTGCTTTAGACAAGTTTCCCAACGTCAAAGATGGAGCATTGTTAGCCGAATTGGATAAAAATCCTGCTCTAAAAAAGGCTTTAGTTAATGCGTTGGATAATGCTGGATGTACGATTGGAAAATGCGTTTCGTCTCTCTCTAGTGCCGTGGACATAGGAAGTGCAACCGCGTCCAGTCTTAAGGATAGAGGAGAGAAATTTGCTTCAGATATAAAAGAACAAGGCGAGAACATAGCTTCAGATGTAAAAAATACAGGCGAGAAACTAGCTTCAGATATAAAAGAACAAGGCGAGAAACTAGCTTCAGGTATAAAAGACACAGGCGAGAAAGTAGTTGGAGCAGTTTCTGAAACCATTACTGTCGAAAACCTGATTAAGTTTTTAAATAGTAAAGAAGGTCAAGTGCTCATTCAAGCTGGAGCCCTAGCCCATCCAACAACTCGAGGGGCCTTTTTGTTTTTTAAAACTCCTCTCGGCCAGGCAGTCTTGACTGCCACGGGAGCTCAGAAGTTCTTGGATGGCATCATATCTGGAAAAGTGAACGAGTTAAAAGAGGTAGACAAACATTGAGACAGTGTACTTATACATGTTGTCCTTAAATTATAATGGATACAACTGAATAACTCGAGTTTAATTTTGTTGCAATCAATCCCAAATACGTATATGACTAGGATTAGCAAGGAGATGATAATCCAAACCAACGTAAAATTTTAACTAAATGCAAATATTAAAATCTAAAAATGTCAAGTAGTTTGTAAAAATAAGATAGGCTTATTACACTTGCAAGGCTGAATAAAAAGAAACCATACATCGGTTACTCATGCATATGATACAACATGATTGCATATATATATAATTATAACTATCATCTTACGTATATAATAAAAAACCTTTTCAAAATTTAAGACAGCTAGCTTGGCCAAACTACTGGACCGAATTGCATGCGGTTGGTACCAAATGAAAGATATTTTCCTATAAATGTGAAGAATCCCTTTATAAATTAAAATAGGCTCAAAATAAGCACAAAAACTGATTTAAAATCTAAAAGATTAACATGGTTCTTATGGGTTGCTATGTTCGTCACGAAATAACAACAAAATATAAACAGAATATCAAAGCAAATGGAAGAAATTCCAATCACATGTTTTATTTACTGCGTAGGGTGAAATAAATGAAAAAATGTTAGACTTAGGAATTGCTTAAAAAAGGTAACAGATTAACTGGTCGCATGAAGTAGTGTATAGACATTTTTACAAAGGGTACAAGATAATACTTCTTTTATAACTAAAATTTTACACAATTTAAGTGTGTAACAGATTCCCGCCACTCTAGCGGCGGGCCGATGTAGCACCCTCTCCTAGTTGCCACCGCCCCCGGCAGACCTCGCTGTGCCACCCCCGACTGGTGGCGCCGCGACGGCCACGTCTCTAACCACCCTCGTGTCGTCTGCTTTACTTAGCCCATTCAAAATGCCAATCAATAACTACCTCCCCAGCACTTTTTGTACACCCTTAGTCGAGCAGTCGTGTGTGGAATCCGCGGTTTGTGTAAGGTGGTGTCGTGTATGATAATCATATCTTGTGAGAGTGTTATTGGTAATGCATCGTCCTGGGGGTCCCAGAGATCACCGACGTCGTCTCTCCTGTGCCCTCTAACGCCGACCATTCAGGAGGCAACCCGACCCCGTCCAGATGCCGCTCAGCGATGGTGGTCAGAATGGCAGGAATGGATGATCACGACAGGAAAATCGTCATAGAATTTTGTCACTTGCTGGAGAAGTCCAAACAGCTATTCAACGGGCTGAGGTAGCTACCACGCTCCCTATGATCGTAATCTGTGTGAAAGTAGTGTGTGGGTTTCTATCAAAAGCCTTTCGGAATGTTTTGTTTTCGTGCAATTGGGATCTCTTTGAGACGAAGTACCGAAGTTATTAGTATCGTGTTGTTGTTTGCCCACCAATGCTGTAACTAACCCATTCAGTCCTACTACACAGGTACGATCTACTAAGGGACTTAAGGATTATTCTGCTGTAAAAGCACAATGCTACAGGGGATGTAAGTTAAGGGAGTCACCAGTTACCTTACACTTGTGTGTGAGAGTGGATATAACCCTCACACTTGACACTACTCCCATGTTAGTTAGATATCTTAAATGACATTTATTATCTATATTAAACTTTCATTAAGTGTTTCAAACTACTATGTTTGTCTGTTTGTCTGGCTTAATTGTAACACAATTTTCTACAATACAAGAACAGGCACATAATTCATCCATAAACCTGCAGAATTAAGGACGGAAATGGCCTACAACAATACAGTTATTTTAGTTACCCAGTCTTTTAATGTCTGAGTGACAGATAAATACATAATGCAACACATAGAGCCTAGATATATAGTCTATACATGAGGTGTGTATTTCAAACAATGATAAGTAAAGGATGGGAGTTCATTGATTGAAATGATAGCCTTCTTATCAACTAAGATTGGTTGATTCTTCACAGCCATTTAATTTAAGTCCAATGAGTAGAACTAGCTATAGTAATGTTATTTTCATTAATCAATTTTCCTGGTGCCTGGTTGCCCCATAACTAAATAACCCAATTGCTAACTAAATTAAAATAAAGACTCATCACAATAAAGCAATCCATGAGCTCACGATTGATAACATTATTGATCATTATTAGTAATATCATCATAATCATTTTTGACCTGTTGGAAGTTTGACGAGTCGTTCATCTCCCATTAACAAAAATTCGACAGTTTATAGAAACTCGCAGTTCTGGTTTTAGATTCTATGATTTTATCTTGTAAACACGTGTTCACAATACAAATGTACAACAAATGTGTACATACCTGATCACGTAAATGGGAATTCTGTGAACGAAGGCTTGAAGACAACATTCTGAACGCACTTTTAACACCGTTTTTTTCATAAATGATAATTGCTATTTAGTTTGTTTGTATAAAGATAAACTATTTGCTTAAAAACATTAGTTGGTCTACGGAATTTGGCTACCAGAATTCTTTTAATATGCAAACATTAGTACATTGTCACTAATTGTATCTTAATGGATTTTAATTTAATATTAATACATGAAATTCGTTAGTCTCAAATAAAAATATTCACCGTAATTCAATATCGTTAGTTATACAACTTTTACACAAACTTTTATTGATTGTGATGAAGTATAATGAAAGTGAGACCTGAAATGACTACTAAATTGCAGCTTTTGTTCGGTTAGTGTTTGATATGTTTTGTTTCCGTGAAGAACGGATGGCAAATACTGTTAATCAAACCCAACAATAAAAACATATCCCAGCTGGCAAAGGAGAAATAGTTATTTGTGTAACTAGTGGGCAAAGGCCTTTTGCACTCGTGTTACACATTATAGTTTTCCTACAGTCACTATAAAGCATATAAATAATTAGTCTTTCAAACACTATACAGCACGTTTTTAGCTTCAGCTTGCAACACAAATGCCCAAGAGGAAGTAGTTACCGGTCCGTATCAATCCGCTATTTTTTCCTCGGCAAGCAATGAGTGTTGTCACCTTAAGTGTTGCCAACCTATTTCCAAGCGTACACGGATTACGTGCATAATAGAACCACGCTCTTTTGTGTTGTTTCGTTGGAATCCTGATGTGCACCAAGGTATAAACCGTACGACAAAGTATAAACCGTACGACGAAGTATAAATATGCAGCAATTAGCAGCTTTCTGTACTATAAACAATACAAGGAAGCCAACTTTGTCGGGTGACTGTAGGAAAAAGTAAAAATAAACGTTATCAGCAATCTAACACATGCATTCTCCCACTAGCTTGTCAACAACCCTTATCATGAACAAGCGCTGGGAGTAAATATGGTATCTCATGTGTAAAACAATAAACGCGCAACAGCTTTTGATCTGTAATTTACACAGTATTGAGGGGTAGTACAGTTTTGTCAAAATTTACAAGGATCATAACATCTTAGAAGTATTATAAATCTGAAAGCTTGTGAGTTTGTGTGTTGCTCAATCAGGCAATAACTACTGGACGGATTTGGCTGAAATTTGGCATGATGATAGCTAACATTCCCGATTAACATAAAGGCCTATTCTTATCTCAAAATTCCTTCCGGACTCCACCCCAGTGGCTCTGCAGTTCTCCACGTTAACCTTATGAGTACTCATATTTATAATTTATTTTTGTAAAAAAATACAACCGACTTCAAACGCTCTAAAAAGAATGAAATAATTTCAATAAAGTAAACTTTTGTATTAGGCAAGCTCACGTATTTCAAGTCGGCGCGGCTCAAACTGCAAATATGATTGAAATTAAATATTGTGTGTGTATTTTGAAAATCAATAAATTGTAGCTGGATAACATAAATATATAAAAAACATACTGAACTGTTTTGTTTATATATTAAAGGAAATATTTTCTTGTATTTTATGTTTACTTCAGAATAAATGCATTATGAAAATAACACACACAAATGTTCTATATGAATAGGAAAATAATTTAGTTTGATATTATGATAGGGAAAAGAAGCTAGTTTAGTATTAAAACGTTACTTTTCCAAGTTAGAAACATTTAAATGCGTTATAATCTTTTTAAAGATACTCGTTAATACCACTATAATGCCGATCTCTGATTACGGTAATAAAATAACTCTTAACGCATAACTATGAAAAAGACATGCAGATTAACACCTTTAGTTATAGATAGTCACCAGCAATATGGACACCCTCTTTCAATTTTGTATCAAAAATCATCATGGAGCCGCTCCGACTTAAAATACGTGAGCTTGCCTAATACAAAAGTTTACTTTATTGAAATTATTTCATTCTTTTTAGAGCGTTTGAAGTCGGTTGTATTTTTTTACAAAAATAAATTATTTTATGATTTTTAGTGACTGTATAATTTTTTATATATTAATTATTTGAGGATTTTTGATAAGCAAAACTGTTTGACACAATCAAAAGTTCCACAGAACAATCATTATTTTAAAACTGCTTGAGTCACCTGTTCAGGTTACATAATCAATGGGTATGAAAATAAACATTTTTAGATATTCCTTAAGAAAGAAAGAGTTGTCCATTACATTAGGCCTAGTGAAAAACTAATTGTCTTTTCTAGATACATTGAAATGTCAGACATAATCGTTTCCTGCAATCGGTGTACTTCTACATTATAAAAAGAAATACAGTAACGTCTCAAGCCTTTTGAACATTATGAAAGTTATTCCTCAGCTACCAGCACTAAAAAATCTCTCAAAAGTGGAAAATTGGTCGTTAACACGTATAGTACCTTTGGAAAATATTATATGAAAGATTGGTTCAGCTAAAAGTGGTGTAAGTCATGTAGGGGGCTTTGTTTGCTTAAGATATAGCCATAGATAAAACATACTCCCTATAGCCTAGTCGAAATTGCAAATCATCTTCCTCTAGGACTTTCCGAAGCAGGCATAATAGTATTGATATGTTATAGTAACTGGGTGTAGAGAATATTAATAAACATTCCACATCTGCAAATGAAATATGTATATGAAAGATTGGTTCAGCTGAAAGTGGTGCAAGCCATGTAGGTGGTTTTGTTTGATCAAGATATAGCCTAGTCAAAATTGCAAATCATCTTCCTCTAGGACCTTCCGAAGCAGGCATAATAGTATTGATATGATATAGTAACTGGGTAGAGAATATCAATAAACATTTCACATCTGCAAATGCATGTTTAGTAATTAAAATATTTAACACTTTTAAGACAATTGACGATTATGCACTGTCACACTTCTTAGGTCGTGTAAGGAATAATTGCATTAAATTTATATTTAGACCTGTTTAACGAATGCTTTGGTTTTCACAATACACCTTTATTTGCCAATATCATACAGCTATTCACTGAAACATATATGTTTTTGTAACTCAGAATATTCAATACTAAAAACAGAATTACTGTATACACAAATCAGGTCAAACGTTAAAATACATTTTTTATAGTAACCAAAACAAAATGCATTTTTCTCTATGTAATTCATTTAGGCTCCATGGCAAGAAATAGTTTATTGATCAATATGAAGAAACTGTTTCATGAAGAATTGTCTGTAGCTTCATTTAAATGGTTTCAACTAACAGCTGTAGGAATGTTATTATTATTTATTGCCTTCTCTGCACAAATGTAAACAATCTGCACAAATGTAAACAAAATAAATGTTGAATATTTAAGGTTTCCAGAATCTTTCACCGAAACAAATATTATACTTAAACATAATATATAAGGTACCAAATAGAAACTCTCCTGGTTATTTTGGTGGTGGAACCACACTGATCGGTAAAAGAATCCCAGAGAAATTGGTGAACATACATAGAAAAAAAAAAACATCGCCACAGACAAATTGAGAACCTCCTCCTTTTGTTGGTAGTGGGGAAGTCGGTTAAAAAGGAATTATAGAATTTTGTCAGCTGTTTCAACTTTACAAGTTGGTTCCATAATAATATGCAATAGCATTAAAAAGTTATAAGGTTTCCCGACAGGCTGCAGCACTATTAATATTTACTAAGCAGCAACAAAAAGTTGGGATACACAATGAGAACTGTCAAAGTAGGATTGTTTACAGTTACGTTTATGGTTTTAATTTAATAAAAAATTTGTGATATTGTGTGACTGTTTGATAATTATTTTTTTCTATTATTTATGTGCAATGGTAGAACATGGCTATGGTAGATGTGTTATACTATATCATTCCGTAAATTTATAGAACCAAATTTTATCAAACTGTGTCCTCCCCCCATACTTATATGCCAACCCCGTACGAAGGACGGGTGCTCTGCTAGTAGTAAATAGGTATCAGTATTGGTTGAACCAGTTTTTCGTTTGTTTAAATCCAATTGTTCCGTTATTTTATATGGGTTTGGGAAAATCATATAAGTAGAAATGGATTTTGAACCATAATTCGTACAGCGCTAGGGACTATACTGTTTTAGCAAATTTCCCACATTGGGAATAAGCTTTTACCGTAGGTCTCATGGTAAGACCCGGACCCGGGGCCGATTTACTTTTACGTTTTGAGGTCCCCAGAGGCCAAGAACACCATGCGTTCAAATGCATTATGTGTCCTTTAGCACGACAACTCAAGCAAAACTGATCCAAAATCTGGTATTAACGTGTAAACCTACAATTATTTGCGTACCAGCATGATCGGACCATATAGGTTTTTATTGAAACATTCCCCATTCAAAATCAAAATTCCAAAACAATGAAAAATCCTGAATATACTATTTAGTAGGACCCACATTCTAACTTAAATTAAAACCACCTGTATAGTCCGTAGTCCGTAGCTCTGTACAAATCCACGCATCACTTTTGAAACCCACTTTTTTTGGTTTCAGGGACACCCAGAACAGAATAATATTTTCATTTAAATACCCCCGCCGCATAAAACTGCAGACTAAGCGAATTTCCATTTGCCTTAAAAATATCACATTTATGCCATATTTAAATAGAACTAGTTGAGTAGAATAATTTTGTAGAGCTTATAAAAAACAAATAATTTAGTATATTGAAGCGTTATGCGCCTAATGGTTACGGAGAAATTAAAAAAAATTAAATTTAAAATCCCCATGTTATTCTTATGGGGAATAAGTCAACTGTTGTAGTTTGCTTGTTTATGAACATATTTTGATCAAATTTGGAACAAAACATTAATTTTTTACTATACTACTGAATTAACATTTTACAACACAAAACACTTTTTTACCCTCCCTGTTGCAGCAAACCTAAGCACTCGTAAAATCTAATGTTATGTAAATAATCAGGAATAATTCAATTAAATTCGGTTCAATTCAAATTATCTTTATTCATCAAGTACATTAGAAATATATACATGAATAGTGTCTCATTTCTTATAAGTTATAATAAAACATACATGCTTATAGTAAATGGGAAAAATTGTAAAAGAACATAAAACTAACAGTTAAAACATACTTTGATTAGTAGGGAAAGAAAAGTCAATTACAGTTCATCAAATGAATAAATAGCCCTGATAATGAGAAATTTCTTAAATTTATTTTTAAATTTTTTTTTAATAAATATGTCTTATTTATGGAAAGATTTTAGTAAAAATCGGACAAGTTAAAATTCGCTTAGTCTGCAGGTTTGCTGCGAAGGGGGTTTTGATTTGATTGTTATAGTTGTCCTTGAATAGTTATGTTTGATTAAAATTGGAAGAATTTGCTAGCTCTATGCTTTTGAGTTTATTTAAAGTATTTTGCTATCCCTTTTAGATGAGTCATTCTCGTGTCACATTATATCTACCGTCTTGTACAAGTGTACATTTATCGAACATTGTATCAGGGCGTTTTTCATTAAGTTCGTTTGTAGAGTTGGAAGTTTGAAGTTGTATTAGCAGTTTAGCCGGTTTGATCATTACGGGAATACACAGCTTTTTTGTTCCAGGCTGGACCCGGCTATCCTAGATCTCAGATCATTTTATTAAATGGCCCTGGATAAATAAGCTTATCTAATTGATTAACATAACATTAATTTCATTTAACACTCATCCTATCATAGCACCAGAAAGTCAACAATGGTCAAAACCTATGAACATGAAGATGACAAGATATTATTTACCACATAAAGTCGATTTAATTTTGACACTTAAACCACGACCTCTCTGACATATCGCCATATTGATCTAGTATCACGAGAACCCGTAGTATGTGGCCGACTATGCGTGCATCTGTCGCCGCTATTCTACTGGTCGAATTAGGCAGGCAGCCAATGGGGGCAACTTCAAACTTTGGCTAGCTATATGTAGCATTTACAACTCCGACACGTTGTATAAAATACATAGTGAAAAGGGCTATCAATTTGATCATGACTTATACGAATGTTTAAGGTACTTGTCTTTCAATTACAAGTGCAGACCCAATAAACCAAACTTGAAACATTGTAAGAAATTTTGGAATTGAACCATTTGTCACTAAGGATTTAATAATTTATGCTTAGGAGTTAATTGTATGGTCTCAATACAAAAAAAGCATAATCTCAGAAACTATTAAAACGAAATATAGAATTTTTATCCTTGATATGTGCCTTGTGATTGTATTTAAAAATTTTTACAAGAACACGTTAGTGGTGGATCCAGTCAAGAGGTGCGGGAGTACCCCCCCCTCTCGGACATGAAAAAATGTTTAACTATCGGGTATGCCTACCGTCCTCGCCACCCTAAGTTGAGGCAGCCAAAGGCCCTAGTTACAAGTGAATGTTACAATACTACAATAATACAATAATATATAACTGTTACAATAATAATAGTACAAATAATAATGTACAATATTAGTGATTTTGAATTTCCATATTCTTGATTCTTTGATCCGGCTCAAAGGACCAATGAAATGATTAGGGAATTTAGAGAGGAGATAATTTACCTTTAGGCTTGAGTAATGGAATAGGAATACAGATTTACCTTGAATTAATCCTTTCTAATCTTGAGGTTAGAAAAAATGTATTAGTATTGAAGAGACAGAAAATCCGTATAACTAGTTAACATACTTAAATACTGTAGAGAAAAATCACAAAAAAATGAAAGTAAAAATGATTGAGTACACAATTTAAAAAAAAAAACAACAGTAATCACATGTAAATATTGAAAATCCCAAAAACACGTGTTGGAGGCAGACTAGAAGAAAAATAAACCATAGAATACTTATTATATTTTTATTTTTATTTTATTTTATTCATTGATTTTGACAGTTATTAAATTGTGTAGTATAGTTATTCTAATATTTACAGCACAATAAGTTGCATAGAAGATTTTATCAAATGACAATATAAAAGTTAACTTTTGACAAATAAATCAATACGTAAAATAAACGGAAGAAAACTACAAAGCATTATACATTTAACACGAAAGCCTTAAAACATTTAACACTTAACCCCTGGGGAATATCATTCTGTGCCCTCAACTCCAACGGTGCGCAGAGACCTCATCAACCGAATAGAACACATGATTTTTCAAGTCATGTTTCTTTTACAGGTTGAATTGTGGGAATAAACTTTCCATTCAGCGTATTCAAAATATGGATAAATTATTTCACGTGTTCTTGTACAACTTTTATATACTCTATCCAACCAAATCACAAGGCACATATCCTAGGATAAAATGTTATATTTCGTTTTAATAGTTTCTTTTATATATATATATATATTTTTTTTTTTTTTTTTATTGAGACCATACAATCAACTCCTCTTATGTAATCTTTTTCGCCTCAGATCCAGGGACTCCAAGTCTCGCCATCCCTCCATATTCATCATAAAACCTCAGAAATTCGGGAATGGTCATTTTTAGCCGAGGTTGAGGAATTCAGGGGAGAGGATACTTTATTTGTACTTAAATTGTTCTGTTGACATTCTGAACGACAATGAACCGAATCGTTGCCAACCGTTTGTGGCTGCCTACACAGTATTGATAATTTGCCACTTTTCTGTAATACTACGGTCCCTACTAGACTGTCAGATTACTTAGTGATGAGTAAATCAGTTAAAGAAACGTTATATTTTTCATAAGTACAGTTTATTCAAAGAACATAACGCTTTTGAATCTTGTTCGAATTCGGAAACGGTTCTGCACTTGTGATTGAATGGTATAAAGACGTCTCAGGCTCAAATTATCTCAGCCTATGAATTAGGAAACTGTATGAATAGTATCATTTATAAAATTCGAACAAAGCAATCAATTTCTCATTGGTCGAGAAAACTTTTGAAAATATGGTTCCTAAGAATACGATTCCAGTTAAGCAAAGTATTTTGAGAGTTGTTCAACTTTGTTTCAGTAATGATTTATATCACTTTGAGAGTATCTGAACAACAGTAATAGAATGTTTCTACAAACTTGTCTTTGGTTTGTTTGAATCCATTTTTATCGGGTGAAATTAATCAATTTATCAAAATAAAAACAAAAAATAAATGTATTATAGCGCAAGTTAAAACGTTGTGATTTTACTTCCAAAACATTCTGCTTGAAACATCAATTTGTATGGGTCGCGGGCGTATTCAAAAGAATTTTAATCAAAAAATAGATTCGTGTGCTGCCCTTATTAATGGCACCCATGTTGGGTGATTTCAGCACAGTCAGTTCGTTAGTTTTTTTATCACATCGGACAAACACTGACATAAACCTCCTCTATTTTAATAGTATACATCATTGCTGATATTAACATTATGACTCTAGACCACACTGTGATTGTCACTTTTGTCGAAGAGCAAAGGCTTCTCTCAAACTCCCCTCACCCACTTGGAGAATCGGAAGTATCAAGTTACAGTACATCGGTATCACGTCAGGGGCACGCCTTTGGTTAAATAAATGTCGGATAAAATAAATTATTCAGTCAAAGCACTAAAACAAGTTTAAAACTTAACCCTCCAAAATCGTATATTATCACACCTAGGCCTCGTCTCGGCCGTTAAACTGGGTCAAGGACATTCAGTCTCTCGGTAAAATTGACCTGAGATTTGCTTTCTGTTTTCACTTAGCTGGACGGTCAGTCCTAGCACTAAAAAGAGTTCAGAGTGGACGGTAAGTCCTAGCACTAAAAAGAGTTCAGAGTGGACGGTCAGTCCTAGCACTAAAAAGATGTCAGAGTGGACGGTCAGTCCTAGCACTAAAAAGAGTTCAGAGTGGACGGTCAGTCCTAGCACTAAAAAGATGTCAGAGTGGACGGTCAGTCCTAGCACTAAAAAGAGTTCAGAGTGGACGGTCAGTCCTAGCACTAAAAAGAGTTCAGAGTGGACGGTCAGTCCTAGCACTAAAAAGATGTCAGAGTGGACGGTCAGTCCTAGCACTAAAAAGAGTTCAGAGTGGACGGTCAGTCCTAGCACTAAAAATATGTCAGAGTGGACGGTCAGTCCTAGCACTAAAAAGAGTTCAGAGTGGACGGTCAGTCCTAGCACTAAAAAGATGTCAGAGTGGGACTGTTTGCCCTGCATTTTCCTGGGCCTGATTTCACAAAAATAAACTTTGTAGAGCATCTGAAAATGTTAGAAGCATTATTGTTTGGTTAGGTTATGCTGTGATTAGTTTATGTCTGAACCCCATTAAACACATGTTAATACTAAATTTGTATATCCACATTATGCGATGTGCAGATTAGGAACGGTATCTCACTTTTAACCGTTCCAATGTGGACAACCAGTTCCAGGGTTGATGTAGATCAGTGCGGGACTGGATGTCCAACGCAGCCAAAATATCTTTGACTGTCCCTTGACAATTAGGACATGAGAATGATTGTACTACAACCCGTTCTCAACATTAGTCCAAAGATACCAGTCGATATGAGACACTATAGGCCCTAGTGATGAGATATTATACCCTTGTTCGTTTTATACCACAAGCAGCTTGTGTTTGCACTAACATTATTTTTAAACTACATAAAACTTGACATTGTATTAATTTTAAATTATTGTATCGGAAGAAATGGTGCATTGCGTGTCACAAGAAGCTCTGCGTGGTGCGTGAGCAGAGTGGGGGGGGGGAAGGGGCTGAAAGGCAAATCTAAAACTTGGGCGAAAGTAGCAATTGGTGAAACACACTACAAGAATGACAACATCAGACAAATTCAGTAAACTACTTATCCAACGCCTCATGAAGTGTGGATGAGTACAGAATCTGAAGGAAACGATAAAGTTTCCTCTAACATCAAATTAAGATTCTTTTTAGCTGTGATAGGAATTTCACACGTAAATATTTGTGTAAGCTCTTTAAACTGAATCGTTGACAATGATAAGTAGTAGTAATCCCATTTATATGGATTTGTTTTGAGTTTTTGTTAACCTAGTTGAATTGAGCAGGACAGAGTGCGCTGATGTAACAGGTTTTGTCAAATACGCCAACTTGTTGAGTAAGCTAAACTGAAATGATGAGTTTTTTGTAAGCCACTGTCATCTACAGCATCTTTTGAGTCACGTTAATTATAAAATAGTAAAAAAAACTATGAGATAAAATGTGGCGTTGTCCCGCAGAGAATCCTAGGTGCGTGTGATTAATTCAACCATTTGGTGGATTATAAATTAGCTACAGATGATTCATGTAGATGGGTCCGAGCCCGCCAGGGGTATCTGGGGATCTACCGCTCTGGTTATCTCTGGTTTCCCAGCAATGGGTAAGGCCTCGATCGGGCAGCGGTGTAAATGGGAGGTTGGGGTTCCCCCCGTCAGCGTGCTGATGGTCCCCTTCCTCCTGGCTATTGATGGCGGGTACTGCCTGTCAGGGATTAGATAGGTCCCGAGTGTTGCTTGCACTAAATGCGTCGGGGCGCTCTACCATGGACCTCTAGGTCTCGACCTAGTGGAACCCAGGTGGAGTGACGCTTAAACAAGCAGCCGGAATCCCTGGTTAGGATTGAGGGGCAACCCTCTCTCCGAAGGGTCTGCTTCGGCAGCCGGCGAGCCTGATGACCTTAAGTCATCCGCCCATGATGTGCTAAAGGTTGATGCGTAAGCTTCGGCCTACATCATGGGGCCCGGGTATGTCCTAAAGGATAGGTACCGGGTATGCAGTCAGGGGGCTTCGGCTCTCATGACAAAACGAAATGGAATGGAAAAAATGGAATGGGGTGTCTACACTATTATGCTATTATCCAAAAATCAATGTTTGTGTGAACAAATGACTATATTTTGAAGCATTCCCAGTTTCAAGAACAATAAATAATGTTAAGTTTACCTTTTGGTTGCCAGATTTCTGGGACCATTTTATTGAAATTTCAGCTCGATGCACATTTCACCACTATGTTTGGCGTCATCAGGAGCACAGTTTATTTCAAATATATTTATTTACATTACACTAAACTTCACTATTTACACCGTCTGGCTTCTGAGTGTAAATAGAGTTGTTTGGTGTAATGTAGATAATTATGTTTTATTAAACTGTGCTTCCAATTATACCACGCTTGGTCACGAAATGTGCACCGAGCTGAAAATCCAATAACACCAAGAACCTGGCAACCAAGAGGTAAACTTACATATTATAATTAGTCTTATTTTCTAATGTGTTTAGTCAATTTATTCTTAACGTTCGCTATCAGATATATGAATTCCCCTGGCTAGGCAGGTCTACAATCTGTTTTCTATCCCTGATCAATCATTTTTTAACCTTAATTATCCGTTTATATTTCGTACTTTTTCGTCCCACTAAGGTATGCCCCCCCCCCCCCCCAGTAGATATGGCCCCTCGCCAGTAGATGTCCCTAGTAGTAGTGGTGGCCTTAACCTTACGCCAACAGATGGTGTGAGCCAGAAAACACAATTTGTGGGCCATTTCCAAATAAAAATATGTAAGAGGAAAATTTTAGTTGAATTTTTAACAGTGTATAGTCCAAGGCGAACAATAATAAACCGATAAAAGTGCTAGATTATTCCCACGCCGGCGTCTCTCGCAGCGTGGGTATCCAGTATCCACCCACCTACTGAGTAGGCGCAGGCGTCACCACATACTGTTATTGCACATTATTTATTCATTTGCTTCTTTAAGATAACTACTTTTTTTGTGTGCTAAGCATTTTTGTCGAAAGTTGTTATAAAAATTTGCATTTTGTTCACTCGAATTAGTTTGCAAAACAGCTGATTTCTCAACATTGTACTTTGCCCACTCCGAACCAATAGAAAAACAGAATTATTTATGACTACATCGATGCTACTACAAAATTTTTTGTATAGGCTACGTATTGGTCTAAGTTTCAGGATAGTACTGCGGATAGTAGCAGTACTCACTATATTAGGAATTTAAGTTTTGTAAGTCTATATGAAATAGTTATTTGTGTAACTAGTGGTGAAAGTGGCACTTTGCTGCACACGAGAGCAATGTTTACGCACGAGCCGCAGGCGAGTGTGGAATGATCTCGAGTGCAGCAAAGGCCTTTTTCACTCGTGTTACACATTATATTTTTCCTACAGTCACTATAAAGCATAAATAATTAGTATTTCAAACACTATGCAACACGTTTTTAGGTTCAGCTGGCAACACAAATGGAAATGGTGCCCTAGAGAAAGTAGTACCCGCGGTTCATATCACTCCGCTATTTTTCCTCGGCAAGAAATGTGCTCCGCGTTTTGAGAATATAGTTCCGTATGTTTTTGTAATTTGAAGTGGTTTCCGCGCCTAAAAAAAATGCTTAAAAGGTATTTTCTTGTTTATTAAGATCGTATAGGAAGGTTTTAAAAACGTTTAAAAGAAAAGTCCAGAAAGTTCAGAAATACCGAAACTATAAACACGAAATGACAGGTTAAATCGTAGTTATAATAGTCAATCAGCTGCTCATAGTATAATTATCTTTAAGTGTTACCAACCTATTTCCAAGCGTACACGGATTACGTGCATAATGGAACCACGCTGTTTTGTGTTGTTTCGTTGGAATCCTGATGTGCGGCAAAGTATAAACCGTACGGCAAAGTATAAACCGTACGGCAAAGTATAAATATGCAGCAATTAGCAGCTTTCTGTACTATAAACAGTACAAGGAAGCCAACTTTGTCGGGTGACTGTAGGAAAAGATAATAGTACCTTACTAGTGTCATGTCTCCCCATTTAAATAACATTGAAGACATGGCAGTTACATGCTCCCCTTAAAAAGTGCCACTTTGACACATCAATTTGACACCCTACCATGACACATCAACTTAGGGTTTTAATGAAAACCGGCACCGGTGTCAAAACATTCTTTGAGTGGCTCAAGTAAGAGTTAAGAGTATAGTTCCAAATCGATGATATTAGTGGTACATTTTCCTCTTTGTTAACTTTCCATGCTTATTTACGAAGGAAATAGCCCACAATAAGAAATATACGAGTATTATATTTATCCTAATTCATTTGTATTTGTGGAGGAATCTATTATATTATTAAAGCGATTTAATCAAATTTTATGTAAACGGTGAAGGCAATTTACCAAATAAAAATATAGACTTATGGCACATGAAAATGAAGCTTAGAGTGTGTAGATTTGCCGAAAAGTATTGATATGGACGAATGTCCTAAGGGCTCTGCCCCACAGGCTGTTTTCCAAAGGGCTACGCCTGGCATGCTTCCTAAGTTTACATGATTTAATTTAATTTAGTTGAAACAGCTGGTCAGTACAATGAACTGGTGTTTGTTTATTTACTCGAAAAATATGTTTTCCTACAGTCACCCGACAAAGTTGGCTTCCCTGTACTGTTTATAGTACAGAAAGCTGCTAATTGCTGCATATTTATACTTTGCCGTACGGTTTATACTTTGCCGCACGGTTTATACTTTGCCGCACATCAGGATTCCAACCAAACAACACAAAACAGCGTGGTTTTATTATGCACGTAATCCGTGTACGCTTGGAAATAGGTTGGCAACACTTAAAGATAATAATACTATGAACAGCTGATTGACTATTATAACTACGATTTAACCTGTCATTTCGTGTTTATAGTTTTGGTATTTCTGAACTTTCTGGACTTTTCTTTTAAACGTTTTTAAAACATTCCTACGGTCTTAATAAACAAGAAAATACCTTTAAAGCATTTTTTTTAGGCGCGGAAACCACTTCAAATTACAAAAACATACGGAACTATATTCTCAAAAGACGGAGCACATTTCTTGCCGAGGAAAAATAGCGGAGTGATACGGACCACGGGTACTACTTTCTCCAGGGCACCATTTGTGTAATGCTAGCTGAACCTAAAAACGTGTTGTATAGTGTTTGAAAGACTAATTATTTATGTTTTATAGTGACTGTAGGAAAAATATAATGTGTAACACGAGTGAAAAAGGCCTTTGCTGCACTCGAGATCATTCCGCACTCGCCTGCGGCTCGTGCGTAAACATTGCTCTCGTGTGCAGCAAAGTGCCACTTTCACCACTAGTTACACAAATAACTATTGTGATGTTTATGTAGATTTAGGAGGGTTATGTTTGGTTTTAAAGAAAGTTTGTATACGTTTTGTAAGGAATTGCTCAAAGTTTCAATTATAATTTATATAGTAAGCTATATGTAAAGAGGCTTGACTAAAGTTGAAGAATTATGGTAAAACATGTCATTCGTGAAGCATCAATATGAAGCAATTGATGCTATTGCTACACTAAAAGGTATGTTGTCATATTCTTTTGGATCTATTAACATCAAAAGTAGGGGTTTGAAAGTAAGAAGGTTTACACTTAAAAATCAGTTTATATTTTCAAACTAAATCATAGAGTTGTGTTTTAAAACAGACATCAGAATTACTTTAATAACTCTCTAGGTCACATTTTCTTCCCGTTGCAAAGCACGGGTATAGCAGCTTGTATTGTATACAATTGTAAAATTAAATGGACTGCTAAACTGGTTGATTGGGGGTATTTTGTTATGAAAAGTAGAGGGATAATGAGGTATATTTTACACCAAAGCCTGACATAAATACTTTAAGCCCCTCGCATCTGGCGTCGAAACAGTAAACATCGTGTCTCCCAGTTTACAACTGTCATAGGTAAATCACTGCAAGGGTCGGGGAAACGATCGCGAGGAGCTAGAATTACTTGTGTATTTCATCATAAAAAACATAAGTTAATCTTATTGACACGTGCTTAAGATATACGTATATGTCGAATTTAAAAGTTGGAAGCCGTTTTGAGAGGTTATTTTTACACGAAAAGTGTTTTAATTTTCTAACTTAGTGTACTAAAATATTGGTGCAATTACTATAGTTAACCGATATTATGGGTTTTACAGTTACACTTAACTATTGTTAAATAATGTTTACTTTCATGCCAGTGAAATTTATTTATTTATTCCCAACGGCAAATTCAATAATAGATTTAATTGAAAATCAATTTAGGCAAATGGAAATTCGCTTAGACGGCAGGTTTGCTGCGTTGGGGGTATTTTATGCATGATTTCATATTGTATTGAGAAAATTAATTACAAAGTTATGTTTGGGGTTTGCTTAAACAAATTGCAAGTCAGTGATAAGTTCTTTGTTTGAAGTTCATTGTTGGTGATGGTGAGTTAATGTTGTTCAAGTGTTTATTGCGGACATTTACCATCACGATTGTAAAAAAAACAATACACAACGTCAAGTGAGTGATAAGTTAATGATTATCGAGTAAAAAACAGATAATTTTGAATTTAATTCAAAGAAATATACAATTGTAAATTACGAGTAATTCAAATATATCACGGATTTTGAAGTCAAGAAGAGGTGCTGGCTGCTAGTTGTCATAATCTCTTATATTAATTCCTTTTTTTTTTGTTTTTTTTTTAACAAGTATTTATTTACAATCTATTCTATTAATACGTGAGGGCAGTTTTTTGTGAACAAAACTTCCCCGTTATTTCTGGACCGATTTTAACGTTTGAGGTGTCAAATAATTCGTCTCAATGCGTAGTTTTGCATAAAGGTTTTAGAATTTAAAAACTCTTACCTTTAAGGGCACGAGACGCTCTCAAAGGTCACATTTTCCTCCATAAGAATTACATTGAAAACAAACTTAAAAACAAAAACAGCTGTATATAAAAAGAAGCTCGCCAGCTTTTTTGGAGTAAATATTGATGTTTGTAATATTTAGGAGGTTACAGACAAATCTTAACAATTAATCAGTTTCGTTGGAAGAATAGAAAATTTATTTAGTTTAAAGGAGAAATATTTAAAACAGGAGGAGGAGACAATTATTAGGAAATCGTATACGATGGAAAGAGTAGAGGAGAGGCCTGATCTCACAGTAAGGAATCCAGGTACACATAATAACTTAGGAAGATGAATCATTTTTGCCAGTTATGCTAAGCAACTTATTTTGGAAGTAAAAAAAAAAACATGACGAATATACACATCATGTTGTTACAGTGGTAAAGTAAACCTACCTAAAGTCAGATCGAATAAATACATGCAAGAAATGTATTAACTTTTGTATAATACCGGTACTTGACAATTGCTCGATTTCGAGCAACAGGTACACTAGTTTGACAAAATTAGTAGTTTGGACTGTTTTGTCTTGTGTTAAGAAACTTATCTACATATTTTGTTCAACCTACAAACAAATATAACTTTCAATACAACTGCTCAAATTGCTTGCACTATAGTTAACAATGCGGCCAGTGTACGAAAACCGTTGATTTTGTTTACTGAAGTAGACATACCATACCATATGAACCTGCAGGTGCCAAACTTTCATTAAAATACAACATAGTTTTATGAGCCATTCATCGAGTCATCGAGTGTGCTGTTCTCACAATGATGTATTTTTATCTCTTACATGTTGATATTCTATTAGTAAATGTGGCACAGGCGATGTTATCGTTAATTGCAGCAAGTTTTTCTTTCAGTTTAAAAATATTGCGTATGCCTATCCGATAGACATTAGTAATGTACAGCCATTGACTATTAGATACAGAGGTTGAATTATAGTCAAAGGCACTGCCATACATTCTACTGGGGACTCCATGTAACGTTCATTTCCGTTTTAAATCTGGCTACAACCATATTAGCTTTAAATTTCGTTTAATCCATGCTGACACTTTATTATAGGAGAATTATTTGGGTTTCAGTTTGTATCTAGATTGGTTCTGATTATATTTACATATTGCAGAGACTTGCCGCAGTATGGTCATAAGCAGTGGCAAGCCTACTTTGGTCGGACATTTGATATCTACACAAAACTTTGGAAATTTCAACAACAGCACAGGTGAGTCCCAGCTTGTGTTCTACAAACTTATTTTTGCATTATTACTTTTACTTCTTTACAAATAAAAGTGGTATTTTACAATCCCCGCCAGGACATTGTATTGGACCACTCGTTCGAGAATTTAATCCGTTTGATTAAGTAAAAAGAGTTTTTTTTGTACCCTTAATAAATCTTGTATTCCACAATATAATCTAATCTGACAAAAATAGTCACTGAAACCATTGACTATTGGATGAAACTGAAAGTACTTGTGTTACGTATTATTATTATTAAACAATTAACTGTTATTTTTAAATAGGTACGGTACTTTTTTACTATTAATACTCTACACATTACAATGTTTAATATATAAGAATAAATAATTTATCAGGGTGTCTCGTATTATCTATATTTAATATAATTAAAGAGCCAAAATGTGCTTGAAAAAAAGGTCATTAAAAATATCTTTGTTTTTAAATTTCGGCCATTTAACTATTTCAATTTTTAAAACCTTAAATTTCTAAAAATGACAGATTTTGTAACACAACACCAACAACACTTTTGTTTGGCATTTCAAATTGCTCATCAAACAACGCCAAGACAAAAAGATCGAATAATAAACAGCTTTGATATCACACTTTTTAGGCGCAAAATGAGGCAAACCCTGACAGCTTGGCCTTATTTTGCATGGCTAGTACAATTTAAATTCTTAGTTTATCAGATGTTTATTTAATCGACTTGATTGAACTTGATGTTTGTTGAGAAATGTGAAATACCAAACAAGTACTTAAGATGTCAACAAATGCAATTATATCACCTTTCATCGTATACCAAACCCCGTCCGAAGGAACTATACAATTGATGGCAAAGAGCTTGTTAGATGCTCGGAGATTGTGGACCTCGGCGTGTTGTTCACCCCAAACCTCAGCTGGGATCGTCATGTCCACTCTGTCTGCAACAAAGCCTTGCGCAACCTCGGACTAATTCACCGAATCTCACCACCCTTCAATAGCATCAACTCGCCAAAGCTGCTATTTCATTCCCTAGTGAGACCCCACCTGGAATATTGTGACATTATCTGGTCCCCTCACCAACAATATCTGAAGGACGAGCTGGAGAGTGTGCAAAGAATATTTGTGCGCCTCGTGAGTACTCGCCTGGGATACAGGTTCCTTGAGGCTCATATTAATGATCTTCAATCCCTCCTGAAGCTGCCTTCACTGGAATCCCGACGCTTCACCCACGACGTACTATTCCTCCAGCGTCTGGTCACCTCTGAACTTGATTGCCCAGAACTACTCCAGAAGGTCAACTTCAGGGTTCCCACTGGTACTCGCTCCACTGACCTCTTCACCAGGGCAGCAGCCTCCTCAAATTACGGTAGGAACAGTCCATTTGTGAGACTTCAAAGGCACGGGAACCTAATACCTGGAAACCTCGACATCTGCTGCAGCTCATCCATCTTTAAAAGAAATCTGCTCAAGGCGCAAGTTAGTGGTGGTGTTCAGTGATCGGTGGCCCTCAGTGATGTGTGATAGGTATCATCGCCCCGGGTTAATGTTCAATTATGTCTTTCTCTAATTTTTTTCTGTTTTCTCTTCTGGATGTAATGGTTTTCTTTGTTAAATAATTGATCATAAATTATAAGGCATTGTTTGCTAGTGCCATATCTGTTTCCTTGTAGCTTAAGTATATTTCTAGTCAAAACTTGCAATTTCTCTCCTATGTTTATACCTGTCCATACTACATATTGTTTCTGCCTAGAATGGAAAAACACACTGTTTACTGTTTGCTTAGATCTTGCTAGTAGTCCAAGAATTTTAGGAATAATAAAGCCATTCGACCTAACAAATTCGGACTAAGTGGAAACTTTTCACAGTTGTTTAGTAAGCCTAATTAAATAAAATTTCAAAAGTCCCCATAAATCCCTGCTGTGCTTCAGCCGCCATCTTGGAAAATGGTGGCCAATTTTCACTTTTTTGACAATATTTCACAAACTATTGGTATTAGAGAATTTTTGTAAATAGGCCTACAAAAGTTAAAGAACGTCTAAAAATACATCTTTTTTATATTACAAGGTTTGCTCTATCTCTAATGGTTATTGAGATAAATAATAAAAGTTAGTATTAAATAAAAAATTCCCATGTTATTCTTATGGAGGAAAATAAAATTGTTGCAGTTTGGTTATTTATAGATATATTTTTATCAAACTTGGCAAATTTATTTATTTTATACTATGCTATTAATATTTAACATAAATATACACTTTAGTACCCTCCCTATAGCAGTAAACCTAGTACTCGTTAAATTTCAAGTTATTTAAATAGGGAATCTATCTTACATTTTTAGGATATATTTTTAGTAAAAATCCAGTCAAGCAAATGGATATTCATTTTTCAATCATATTAACAATCATTTTTTCTTATTAGTATTATGATTTAAAGTCCACTTACTATTTTGTCACTACCAAGTAACTACTAAAAACTTAAGTGGTACCTACGTTATTAATTACTCCCGGTAGGTATAATTGTTTGTCGGTAAATATTAGGAAATTGAACCTTAAAATCCGGACTAAATTGAGACTAGTTGATGAAAATGGCAAAAGTTCCCAAAAATACCGGCTGTGCCTCAGCCGCATTAAGTCCGGATTTTAAGGTCGAATTTCCTAATATTTACCGACTAAATAATTATACCGGGAGTAATAAGTCAGGCCTACCATGTAAGTAGTTACATAGTAGTGAAAATATAGTTTAGTGAGCTTTAAACTTACTAATATTAATAAGGGAAACTATTGTTAATATGTCTAAAAAAAAATATGTGTTTGGCTTATGATAACGTTAGGTTGTTATCATAATATGTACTTACTACTACATATTAAATAGTAGGTTGCCTGACTGGATTTTTACTAAAAATATATCATAAAAATGTAAGATGGATTCCCTATTTAAATAACTTGAAATTTAACGAGTACTAGGTTTACCGCTATAGGGAGGGTACTAAAGTGTATATTTATGTTTAATATTAAAAGCTTAGTACAAAATAAAGAAATTTGCCAAGTTTGATAAAAATATAACCATAAATAACCAAACTGCAACAATTTTATTTTCCTCCATAAGAATAACATGGGAATTTTTTATTTAATATTAACTTTTATTATTTATCTCAATAACCATTAGAGATAGAGCAAACCTTGTAATATAAAAAAGATGTATTTTTAGACGTTCTTTAACTTTTGTATTTACAAAAATTCTCTAATACAAATAGTTTGTGAAACATTGTCAAAAAAAGTGAAAATTGGCCGCTATTTTCCAAGATGGCGGCTGAAGCACAGCAGGGATTTATGGGGACTTTTGAAATTTTATTTATTTAGGCTTACTAAACAACTGTGCAAAGTTTCCACTTAGTCCGAATTTGTTAGGTCGATTTTCCCAATATTCTTCCACTATAGTGTTTGTTATCGCATTGTAAATTAATTTATTGTATTTATTGTTCTATTTTTGTTCTTGTTACATTTTTTGCATTGTTATTGTTATATTGTTGTAATTGATATTTCTCCTTGACTGATCATCTGTTATTGTTTCCTTTGTTGATTGTTAAATTATTGTTCTTTGCCTTTGCTTGTTAAACTTGATGCACAGCATCATGTTATTTGAATTGTCCATGTAAAAATTGGCAATTTTGCCGTTGAAATAAATTAAATGAAATGAAATGGAAAGTGTTGCCATTTTGAGAAGTTAAAAACAAAAACGTTTTTCGTGGGGATTTCTTTCTTAACTCACCAACACTCTTTTGACTCATAAAGCAAAAAAGATAAATTTAGATGAAAATTATCTAAATTTCATAATGATAATGATTTACAATGGGTTTAAGATATAACATGTTTTAAATTGGTAAAAATCTCGCTAATGAAGTGTTTAAAATATATCCTTGATTTCTGTTTTATTTGGCCTATTACACCTAGTTCTAAATGTTTACTGGACACATATCTACTGATTAATTAAGTAATAATTATCGTCAAAATTAGTCCTATTTATAATCAATGCTACATTTGTTCTTACGATGGCAAACTATGGAAGTAAGTATTGCTTACGCCCTGTCCCTAGTCTTAGAAAAAGGCATACCATAAAATACACAGGCAGGCAACTGATTGAGTGATTGTCCTAATTGTCTGTCAATAGTTGGATCAGCTGGTAGCCTAATTGTTCAATCAGCGTGAAACTGGCAATAGAACAGCAATAACCCATTCCACTTCTCCTACCGCCCCTCCGACGAATATACGTCACAGTAAAACGTCACAACAATGATGGCGTCACAGCAGGATTCGTCACAAAGCAGCTGACATAACCTCCAAAATATCAAGTGGCGGGAACTTTTTTTGGCGAAACACGGCAAAGATGGTGTTTGGCGGTACACGCACAGCGTTGATTATGAAGGTTGACTAATATGTATGTATAAAACTGTACAATACGCTGAATGAAATTAAACTACTATTTCATTATTTAGAGAATAAAGGACAATATTAAAGACGTTTGAGGTTATTTAAAGTAGTAACCACCCTCAATGTTTTCCAAATAATAAAATTATTAACTGACTACCATAAAAACCTATTGCTGGCATCTCCCCTTAAGTTTTTCTCTCGTTTTTCTTTTGATACATGTTAAACACATGGTTATGAACAAAAAATGACGTATTCAAGGTTAGCCCACTCTTTACTAGTGTAGCTATGTAGCCTGGAATGCACTTCATGTGACCTTGATTGCACGACGACGCTATTACTAAAATTCATGTTTTATATGTCTATTTACATTATGTAGAGCATATTGCACAACACTAAGCACTTTTTAGCTAATTAAGTAGTTACCGCATCGATTTGAATCCAAATGAAAAATTACCTAAAATTACTATTTGACTACCATAAAAACCTATTGCTGGCAATTCCCCTTAAATTTTTCTTCAGTTTTTCTTTTGATACGCGTTAAATACATGGTTATGAACAAAAAATTACCTCTTCTAGGTTAGCCCACTCTTTAATAGTGTAGCTATGTATCCTGGAATGCACTTCGTGTGACCTCGGTTGCACGCCGATGCTATTACAAAAATGTATGTTCTAAATGTCTATTTACATTATTTATCTGGTATTGAACAATACTGGGCACTTTTAAGCTTATTAATGTAGAAATCACCTTGATATTAATACAAACTAATAAACTACCTAAAATTACTAACTAATTATCGTAAAAACCTATTGCTGGCATCTCCTCTTAAATTTTTTTCTCGTTTTTCTTTTGATATGTGTTAAACAAATTGTTATGAACATAAAATGACGTAGTATAGGTTAGCCCACTTTTTTGTAGTGTAGCTATGCAGCCTGGATTGGACCTCATAATAGAATAATAAATTACCATAAATTTCTATTGCTGGCCTATCCCTTTGGCACGATTTTCTTTATTCTTTCAAAATATGTTTATTACATCATTACGAACTAGAAAACACGTCGCTTATGTTAGCCCACTCCTTTATAGTTGAGATAGGCCATTTTGATTGTAGCTGGTGTGACCTCGGTTCCATAAGAACCTAATTTACTAAAACTCAACTTTTTTCGTTTATACATGTTAGTTACACCTTAATAAACAATACCTAACACCATTTCGATAAAAAATATTATTATTTATCAATTTAATTCATTATTTAAAATCTGCCTCAATAGAACAATAAATTACCATAAATTTCTATTGCTGGCCTATCCCTTTGGCACGATTTTCTTTATTCTTTCAAAATATGTTTATTACATCATTACGAACTAGAAAACACGTCGCCTAGGTTAGCCCACTCCTTTATAGCTGAGATAGGCCATTTTGATTGTAGCTGGTGTGACCTCGGTTCCATAAGAACCTAATGTACGAAAAATCTACTTTTTCGTTTATACATGTTAGTTACGCCTTAATAAACAATACCTAACACCATTTCGATAAAAATATTATTATTTATCAATTTAATACATTATTTAAAATCTGCCTCAATAGAACAATAAATTACCATAAATTTCTATTGCTGGCCTATCCCTTTGGCACGATTTTCTTTATTCTTTCAAAATATGTTTATTACATCATTACGAACTAGAAAACACGTCGCTTATGTTAGCCCACTCCTTTATAGTTGAGATAGGCCATTTTGATTGTAGCTGGTGTGACCTCGGTTCCATAAGAACCTAATTTACTAAAACTCAACTTTTTTCGTTTATACATGTTAGTTACACCTTAATAAACAATACCTAACACCATTTCGATAAAAAATATTATTATTTATCAATTTAATGCATTATTTAAAATCTGCCTCAATAGAACAATAAATTACCATAAATTTCTATTGCTGGCCTATCCCTTTGGCACGATTTTCTTTATTCTTTCAAAATATGTTTATTACATCATTATGAACAAGAAAACACGTCGCCTAGGTTAGCCCACTCCTTTATAGTTGAGATAGGCCATTTTGATTGTAGCTGGTGTGACCTCGGTTCCATAAGAACCTAACGTCATTTGTTGTTCATAACAATGTGTTTAACACATATCAAAAGAAACACGAGAAAAACATTTAAGAGGATATGCCAGCAATAGGTTTTTATTGTAGTCAGATTTAGTAATTTTAGGTAATTTTTTAATTTAGGTTAAAATTAAGGTTGTTACCACTTTAATTAGCTAAAAACTGCTTAGTATTGTTCATTACCCTCTAAATAATGTAAATAGACATATAAAACAAAAATTTGAGTAATAGCATCGTCGTGCAACCGAGGTCACATGAGGTCCATTCCAGGCTGTATAGCAACACTACTAAGGAGTGGGCTAACCTAGGCTACGTCATTTGTTGTTCATAACAATGTGTTTAACACATATCAAAAGAAACACGAGAAAAAAATTTAAGAGGAGATGCCAGCAATAGGTTTTTATTGTAGTCAGATTTAGTAATTTTAGGTAATTTTTTAATTTAGGTTAAAATTAAGGTTGTTACCACTTTAATTAGCTAAAAACTACTTAGTATTGTTCATTACCCTCTAAATAATGTAAATAGACATATAAAACAAAAATTTGAGTAATAGCATCGTCGTGCAACCGAGGTCACATGAGGTCCATTCCAGGCTGTATAGCAACACTACTAAGGAGTGGGCTAACCTAGGCTACGTCATTTGTTGTTCATAACAATGTGTTTAACACATATCAAAAGAAACACGAGAAAAAAATTTAAGAGGAGATGCCAGCAATAGGTTTTTATTGTAGTCAGATTTAGTAATTTTAGGTAATTTTTTAATTACCTAAAAAATTACCTAAAAAATTAATTAATTTTTTGAATTACCTATTGACGTGTAAATTAGCGTCGTCGTGCAACCGAGGCCACATGAGGTCAATTCCAGGCTACATAGCAACACTACTAAAGAGTGGGCTAACCTAGGCTACGTCATTTTATGTTCATAGAGTTTATGTTCATAAACGAAAAAAGTTGAGTTTTAGTAAATTAGGTCGTTATGGAACCGAGGTCACACCAGCTACAATCAAAATGGCCGATCTCAACTATAAAGGAGTGGGCTAACATAAGCGACATGTTTTCTAGTTCGTAATGATGTAATAAACATATTTTGAAAGAATAAAGAAAATCGTGCCAAAGGGATAGGCCAGCAATAGAAATTTATGGTAATTTATTGTTCTATTGAGGCAGATTTTATATAATGCATTAAATTGATAAATAATAATATTTTTTATCGAAATGGTGTTAGGGATTGTTTATTAAGGTGTAACTAACATGTATAAACGAAAAAAGTTGAGTTTTAGTAAATTAGGTTCTTATGGAACCGAGGTCACACCAGCTACAATCAAAATGGCCTATCTCAACTATAAAGGAGTGGGCTAACATAAGCGACGTGTTTTCTAGTTCGTAATGATGTAATAAACATATTTTGAAAGAATAAAGAAAATCGTGCCAAAGGGATAGGCCAGCAATAGAAATTTATGGTAATTTATTGTTCTATTGAGGCAGATTTTAAATAATGCATTAAATTGATAAAAAATAATATTTTTTATCGAAATGGTGTTAGGGATTGTTTATTAAGGTGTAACTAACATGTATAAACGAAAAAGTTGATTTTTAGTACATTAGGTTCTTATGGAACCGAGGTCACACCAGCTACAATCAAAATGGCCTATCTCAGCTATAAAGGAGTGGGCTAACCTAGGCGACGTGTTTTCTAGTTCGTAATGATGTAATAAACATATTTTGAAAGAATAAAGAAAATCGTGCCAAAGGGATAGGCCAGCAATAGAAATTTATGGTAATTTATTGTTCTATTGAGGCAGATTTTAAATAATGCATTAAATTGATAAATAATAATATTTTTTATCGAAATGGTGTTAGGTATTGTTTATTAAGGTGTAACTAACATGTATAAACGAAAAAAGTTGAGTTTTAGTAAATTAGGTTCTTATGGAACCGAGGTCACACCAGCTACAATCAAAATGGCCTATCTCAACTATAAAGGAGTGGGCTAACATAAGCGACGTGTTTTCTAGTTCGTAATGATGTAATAAACATATTTTGAAAGAATAAAGAAAATCGTGCCAAAGGGATAGGCCAGCAATAGAAATTTATGGTAATTTATTGTTCTATTGAGGCAGATTTTAAATAATGCATTAAATTGATAAAAAATAATATTTTTTATCGAAATGGTGTTAGGGATTGTTTATTAAGGTGTAACTAACATGTATAAACGAAAAAGTTGATTTTTAGTACATTAGGTTCTTATGGAACCGAGGTCACACCAGCTACAATCAAAATGGCCTATCTCAGCTATAAAGGAGTGGGCTAACCTAGGCGACGTGTTTTCTAGTTCGTAATGATGTAATAAACATATTTTGAAAGAATAAAGAAAATCGTGCCAAAGGGATAGGCCAGCAATAGAAATTTATGGTAATTTATTGTTCTATTGAGGCAGATTTTAAATAATGCATTAAATTGATAAATAATAATATTTTTTATCGAAATGGTGTTAGGTATTGTTTATTAAGGTGTAACTAACATGTATAAACGAAAAAAGTTGAGTTTTAGTAAATTAGGTTCTTATGGAACCGAGGTCACACCAGCTACAATCAAAATGGCCTATCTCAACTATAAAGGAGTGGGCTAACATAAGCGACGTGTTTTCTAGTTCGTAATGATGTAATAAACATATTTTGAAAGAATAAAGAAAATCGTGCCAAAGGGATAGGCCAGCAATAGAAATTTATGGTAATTTATTGTTCTATTGAGGCAGATTTTAAATAATGCATTAAATTGATAAATAATAATATTTTTTATCGAAATGGTGTTAGGTATTGTTTATTAAGGTGTAACTAACATGTATAAACGAAAAAAGTTGAGTTTTAGTAAATTAGGTTCTTATGGAACCGAGGTCACACCAGCTACAATCAAAATGGCCTATCTCAACTATAAAGGAGTGGGCTAACATAAGCGACGTGTTTTCTAGTTCGTAATGATGTAATAAACATATTTTGAAAGAATAAAGAAAATCGTGCCAAAGGGATAGGCCAGCAATAGAAATTTATGGTAATTTATTATTCTATTATGAGGTCCATTCCAGGCTGCATAGCTACACTACAAAAAAGTGGGCTAACCTATACTACGTCATTTTATGTTCATAACAATTTGTTTAACACATATCAAAAGAAAAACGAGAAAAAAATTTAAGAGGAGATGCCAGCAATAGGTTTTTACGATAATTAGTTAGTAATTTTAGGTAGTTTATTAGTTTGTATTAATATCAAGGTGATTTCTACATTAATAAGCTTAAAAGTGCCCAGTATTGTTCAATACCAGATAAATAATGTAAATAGACATTTAGAACATACATTTTTGTAATAGCATCGGCGTGCAACCGAGGTCACACGAAGTGCATTCCAGGATACATAGCTACACTATTAAAGAGTGGGCTAACCTAGAAGAGGTAATTTTTTGTTCATAACCATGTATTTAACGCGTATCAAAAGAAAAACTGAAGAAAAATTTAAGGGGAATTGCCAGCAATAGGTTTTTATGGTAGTCAAATAGTAATTTTAGGTAATTTTTCATTTGGATTCAAATCGATGCGGTAACTACTTAATTAGCTAAAAAGTGCTTAGTGTTGTGCAATATGCTCTACATAATGTAAATAGACATATAAAACATGAATTTTAGTAATAGCGTCGTCGTGCAATCAAGGTCACATGAAGTGCATTCCAGGCTACATAGCTACACTAGTAAAGAGTGGGCTAACCTTGAATACGTCATTTTTTGTTCATAACCATGTGTTTAACATGTATCAAAAGAAAAACGAGAGAAAAACTTAAGGGGAGATGCCAGCAATAGGTTTTTATGGTAGTCAGTTAATAATTTTATTATTTGGAAAACATTGAGGGTGGTTACTACTTTAAATAACCTCAAACGTCTTTAATATTGTCCTTTATTCTCTAAATAATGAAATAGTAATTTAATTTCATTCAGCGTATTGTACAGTTTTATACATACATATTAGTCAACCTTCATAATCAACGCTGTGCGTGTACCGCCAAACACCATCTTTGCCGTGTTTCGCCAAAAAAAGTTCCCGCCACTTGATATTTTGGAGGTTATGTCAGCTGCTTTGTGACGAATCCTGCTGTGACGCCATCATTGTTGTGACGTTTTACTGTGACGTATATTCGTCGGAGGGGCGGTAGGAGAAGTGGAATGGGTTATTGCTGTTCTATTGCCAGTTTCACGCTGATAATTGTTCAAGTACACAGTAGACTCTTGATAAATCGAAATTGGTGGGCCAAACATATAAATTTGAATTATCAAGAGTTTTGAATTATCAAGAGTTCGATTTATCGGGAGAAAAACAAACCATTCGAATTACAGAGAGTTCATTTGTTTAATACATACAAAGGTACAGCACGTTACAATAAAACATCATACCGTATTTTAGTACACTTTTAAACAATCAACGGCTTATTTTTCAGTTACTGTAGTTGCAAAGAAATCTGTTACTTAGCGCTATATATTTCGTCAATAGCTGAACTATCCGCTGTCGACAACTACTTTTGTGCTCAAGGAGATGTCGCGCAATCTAGAGATCAGATTGCCAACTTAGAAAAACAAGTCAGTGAACTAACTCAGACTACTGCTCTAACTAAACAAACATCAAAACGTCCAACACTAGCCTACCATGGGAACAGGATGTACTGTACTGTATAGTTTCCTGTTATAACAGGAAGAGATCACTTCGAATTATAGAGTGTTTTGCCGACTTAACTTCGAATTACTGCGTGACTTTGATTTATGGAGTGTTTTTTGTGACGAAACTTCGAATTACAGCATGACTTCGAATTATAGAGTGTTAACCGACGAAACTTCGAATTACTGAGTTACTTCGAATTATAGAGTGTTTTCCGACAAAATTTCGAATTACTGCGTGTTACAAATTGACCTGCCCTCTATTTGGACTTTGAAATACCGAGTGTATCAAAATGCATGGTAAAAATTTGAAATATTGAGAGATTCTCTAGGGACTGAGCCTTCATTTTGAATTATCGAAAGTTTTGAATTATCAAGTGTTTGAATTACCAAGAGTGGACTGTAAAAATATTGCTGTTTGTTGTTTTGATGTTTGTATTGGTTTGGTTTGAGAATTCAATTCAAACTTGCTGAGTGACATAAATTTGTGTTATTAGTTTATCCAGCAAAAAAAAAATAAAGCAAAGGTACTTGATTAAGTTATACGGTTAAGAACTTATTTACTATAGGTGCCTCCAAACAAATTTTTATATCTTTATATTTTTTATCTCCTGAATCCAAATATAGCCTACCATTATTTTCCCAGCAAATGAATCATATTACTAAAGATATAGCTGTAAAAATGTACAATGTTTGATAGTACAAGGTAAGACAAATGACATTTACAAGGTGGAATCAGAATCCCTAACAAGTGAATCCTAATAGGAAATTTGCTAAAATGGGGCTATGTTCTAACATAAACTAACTAAACCAAACTTAGAACGTCAGCATCAGCAAAGCCTTTGATGTCAGGGTGGTCCATCATTGCAAGCATTTTTTTTTAATAGTAGGCTTCTATTTTGAATTGTTTTTCTTGGGTTTTAATCATACTAAAACAGTCTTTAGGTAACATAAACCACAATCTCGATTCATTTTAACCTAAACTTTACCTCTAGGCTAACTTCAAAACACTTAGCCTATGTAGGCCTAACTTGATACTTATTTAAGTTAGGCCTACTTACAGCCCCGAATTAGCATGCCTAAATAAGAACTAAGTTTAAGTTACATCATTGACTAGTTAAAGGTTACATGTAATTGGTTCATTTCTCTTCTAAATGTCATCTGTGCTACCGTACCTTGTTTAACTCATTCAAAAGTTGTACCTATATTTAAACCGCTAGTAGTCGGGGGACCGAGCCTTGCTGTCTTGTGTCTTAATAAGACATTTTATAATTGACAAAAAACTATTACAAACCATGGACATTTAATCAGTGAAATGTTGAGATCATGGTTTTGGTTTGTAAACTTGACTTAAAACAAAAATAATATAAATACAGATACTTGCACAGAAATTTTCTCCTCTCTAACTTAGTAATTAAAACCTGTGGTTGGACTTTTACGCTCACCAATGACAGCAGGTAAAAATATGGTACAGTAACTTATAGGTAAACAAAATCATATTATTTTCAAAATGGCTTGTGACAACTATTTTTTACATTTCCAATACTATTTCTAAATCAAAAACGTTGTGTCTGTTTTTTCATTGGGATTTAGCATACGGTACTTATATGGTGAGAGTTTTATGCCACCAATAGTTTACTTTGGAATGCCTCAGTACTTCGGGGATTAAGTTTTGGTGGGATACGGCTTCAAGTAAAATAATCAATATTTGATCGACAATTTTCCCCTTTATCCGAGTAATCTTCAGTGTAATCTTGCTCAATAGTTGCAACTGATGATTTTTCCTTTGTAGGTATCTACTGTATTTTGTTTGCTAGTGTACTGTGGGTCGCTTGTTATGAACACATATGTGACAATTCTTTTGTTTACTTTTTTCTTGTTATTTTGTTCGACCAACATAGTTACTTGGAAACCCATAAGGCCAATGTAAAATTTTTACTTTTTCAAATGAGTTAAGTAGAGAAATACAAATTTTCCTGAGGTATAGCTGATCACCAATCACGTTTTTAGGACTTAAGTTAAAGTCCCTAATTCCAAAATTTAGTCAAAATCCTTCCGCTGCATTTTCAGATATATATTACTGACAAACAGACATAGGTAGCTCATATTAGAGAATAGGATATCTTGAATTCGGGAGGCAAAAAACTATAAAATAAGGTATCAAAATTAAAAATAAAATTAAGACTAATTTAGGAATAGGCTAAGATCAAGCAAGGTTAGGCTACAGGTTCTCAGGTCTCGGGTACATTATATTTATAATTATTTATAGACTAACATTTTGTATATCCATATTGTCTCAAAAAGTTAAACACTTACCATGGTAAAGTGTAACAACTAGAGAAAAAAAGCTTCTTGTCTGAGGCCAGCAGCATCAAAAAGGCCAGCTAATTTTTGGCTTTCACCATTCAATTAATCATCTGTTATGTATTTTCTTTTTTTCCAGACAAATACTTGATACAAAATATGGTCTCAAGAGATGGCAGATAGGTGAAATTGCTTCAAAAATAGGCCAACTCTACTACCATTACTAGTAAGTAACATTGACTAATTAATACCAGTTGTCTTTTGGGTACAGTTCCGCAGAGAACCTGTGATATACTATCGGATTGAATTGATACCTTTTGAATGAATACCACTCGGAAAGTTGATACTTTTTGTCCGCAGAACAACCAGGCCACACACTCCATGTTACGACCAAATCCTTGAACTTGATGTAGGCTAGTCAATGAATATATCAAATACTTTGTGACACTGAAAAACCCCCATTAAACTGCAAGATAATGCTGGCTAGTGGATCATCCTTAACAAACCATATATACTGTAGTCACAGTTGCAAATTTCAAATTTTGTAATCCTAGACATGCTATTACTGTATACTAGCATGCCCCTTTCAATGCTCAGTTAATAGGCCATCAGCTGAGAATCTCTCAAGAGAAAATCTCTTTATCAGACTTATGACCACTCTTGTGTAAGATGGTAAGCAGATGCTCATTGCTCATCTCACCTTTGTCCGTGTTACCATGATTGAATCATGTGGTTCATTAACTTATCTCTCATCAGAAGAACTTTCATCCTGAAACATTTTTAAACAACAACTTAACTGTGTTAAATTGTATCAGAGATTTTAACATAGATTTTAAGCGTCTTACATTACCGTCTTAGTGTTCTAAGGTTACGTACATATGGCAATGATATAGTTCATCGGTTCTCAAACTATAGGTTGCGACCAACTCGTGGGCGGTACGAGTTATTTGGGTGGGAATAGATTAAACACTCATCTCCTTCAAAATGTTTTATCCACCAAAATAAACAGCAAGTGTAACATATTTCAAGACGTAACTTATGTTTTATTTTAACTTCTAACCTCGTAATTACCAAACAGTTTTAAAATAAAGTTATATACAGATTCTCTACATTTCAATTCAGTAATAGGAATAGCATAATATAGAGCTGGTAGGATTTACAACATGTGTTAGAAAAAAATGTTCTAGGCCAACCTTGATGTTTATACAAAACAAATACAGAAAAATGCTTTGTTTGGAAAATTACCTGCGCATAATATTGTCAACTTTCAATTTAGATATAATAAAGCGTGTCTTGAGCTTCAGCTTCACATATTTATTTAATTTTAGTTTTCTGAAGTGAAAGTGTTTTTTGCACTAAATATTGTCTCTTCATTGTAAAGGTGTGTATGTCTCATTAGATTATTGCCTTCATTATAATAATATTTTACCTTTATGACAAAAATTGGATACCGGTAACCACTGTTTTAGCATTACTAGGTGCCAAACAATCATCTAGAGTATTGCAGGTATTGTACCTGAGAATACAGATAGTGGGCAGGAAGTCCATCACTTTAATGATTTTTTTCATTGAAACTTTATAATGAAATGATATCCATGAGTTATACCATGACTAATCCTTTGTTCTGTTTTTTTCTTTTCAGTTTAAGAACAAGTGAAACAAACTATCTGAATGAAGCTTATTCATTCTATGCAGCAATCCGGGGGCGGGCATACTACTCAAGAGCTTCAAAAGAAGATAGGTATGACAAGAGAAAACAAAGGTGAAACTATAAACTTACAGTTGATTTATGTCATCGCATATAATATCATCATTCTGATTAAAAATAGGGCCTATTCAAAGTTAATCATTACTGTAGGCCTACGTCTGTTCTCTTTTAGTTTCATTCTAGGCAAAAAGTAAACAATCATAATCCTAATATTTCCTGAACATAGTGACAGAAAAAAATTTTATAAAAATGAAAGGTAATTGTATTTTTTATTTTCAGTCTACTTAATTGAATAGCTTTAAAAGATTGGTTATTTCAAATTGGTTTAGGTTAAAAACTATTTTCAGATCAAACTGCAAAATGTGTTTTAACACGTTCGCTACCGAGCGTCATGCGACGCTGCGGTCATTGCTATGGACCGAGGTATACAATTTAATCTTACACATAGACCGGCTGTCACTTGGTTAACAGTACATGCAGGCCACAGGCAAAAACCTGTAAAACAGCCGCAATCGTCTTTGTAAATAATATAGCCTAATCTTGTTTTTTTTTTTTATTTTTGATAACCTTTTGTAATGTCCCATACTTGCAACACCCAGTCTATAGCAAAGACAATAGTTAAAATTATTATTTTTTCTTGAAATAGCCCAAACGCTGCATATATGCTACAGTTCATTTTTTAATGTTTTTAGGTTAAAGTAAGTAAAAAGAAACATATTTTTAAGAACAGTTTATACAGTGGAGTCCCGATAATCCGAACTTCGGTAATCCGAAAGTCCGCTTAATCCGAAACCAAAAAATAAATTTTAAAATTTTTTTTGAATTTTTTAAAATTTTTTTGAAAATTTTTTGATTTTTTTTTAACTTTTGAAATTTTTTTGAAAACTTTTGAAATTTGTTTTAAAACTTTTGAAATTTTTTTGAAAACTTTTGAAATTTTTTAGGATTTTTTTTAAAATTTTTGTTTATTAAACTTTTAACACAGTTAGCTGTACCTCGTCAAAGTATTCTGTAGCGGCCGGGAAAGATAGACTTTTTTGTTGAGTATTTTAGTAAATATTTCACAATTTTTGTTAACATTTTTTATTTTCGTCCAAGGTTCCAATCCCCCCAAATCACAAATGGATTTTATGAAGTGATAATGCTTCAGCCACTAGGTCTAAGTAATCTAAAAAACAATCCCAAAAAATTTCAAAAAATAAAAAAAAATTTCAAAAATTTCAAAAAAGTAAAAAAAATTTCAAAAATTTTAAAAAAGTAAAAAAAAACAAAAAAAAACGTTTAATCCGAAATATTCAGTAATCCGAAATGGGCCCGGTCCCAACCATTTCGGACTAACGGGACTCTACTGTAATTGAACAAATATAAAAGCTACATAGGATTATGCAGCATACATACAGCATACATACATGCTGCATACAGTGATGCAGCAAAGTAAAAAACAGTTTTTCCAACTATCATAGGACGTCACCAATCATCATCAGACCAAGTGACACAGTAGTGTGACAGACACCCCTGTAGACCACTGCAGAGAATTCAAGGGTTTCAAATAGACCGTTAAAAAGATATAAGCATTTTGATAACATTGGAACACCGAAGCAAATATGCGACGTCAGTCTATTTTAATGTGACTAGCCGTCACATCACGGCAGTCTATGGGTAGAAACCGGCCGTCGCATGTGTGTCGCTCGTCCTTATGAATGAAAACTTTTGTACTAATGCGGTACCCTAGGGTAACGAACGTGTTAAAAACTTTGACTAAATAAGATATTTTTGTGTATCTATCTTTGATAACAAATAACTCTTTAAAACATAATTTAGTAATAGAATTATAAATTTTAGATTTGCTTAAAACAATTTTAAATGGAATTGGAAATTCCGTAATTGTATATATTCTGGAACCTATCCTAGCATACCAACTTATAAGATATGCTAGGTATCCAATAGTTTTCAATTTCAATTCTAAATTTCTCTCATATAAATCAATTAGTAACCTGTACTTCAAATGAAACATGTTTTTGTTTTATTAGGATTCTGCTTAAAAGAGTTCTGTTTGTACTAGGGTACGGTGGCCTATAATATTTTAGTTAAGAGAGGTATAAATATATTATTTAATACACATGATTCTGGGACATTGATCAAGTTTGTGAACATAACAATGTGTTCACACAGATAGGTTTCGAGGACTTAGGATTCCAAGAGAAAATAAAAGGTTAAAAATTCCGGTAGCCATGTCAAGTAATCCTTACAAGACCACCGCTTAATTTTAAACCTAGCCGTAAGTACCTGAAAGTTCAATTTCTAGCTGAACATGACGTTATTTATAAAGCATGATGATTAATCATGACTTTATATCTGCCACTAACACCAGGTGTCTGCTATCATTATCAGGGTGTCCACATTCTGGAAAGTCAGGGATAGTCATGGAAAGTCATGGAAAAAAAATTTGGACATTGAAAGTCAGGGAAATAGGCAAGAAGTCATGGAAAGTCATGGAAATTTCCAATTATGGATGGATTTGAGGGGACCATTCAATGTTCTAGTCAGCCGTAACCCGGACTGTTGTAGCATTTTTCAGGATTTTTCACAAATGTTTGACAATTCAATTTATTACAGTTGTATTATTTTATGAGTTTTCTGTTTGTTTTAGTTCATTGTTGTACCTATTGTACTCCATTGTTATCTGTTATTACACATTTCAGTATTTTCTGCAAAATAACATGTCCAGGCAGTATTATTTGTGTGTGTATGTTATATTATAAATTTGCGTGTAAAGTTTGTGAGTCATGGAAGTCAATGGTAAATGGTCATGGATAGTCATGGAAAGTCATGGAAATTAATGACAAATTTTTTGTGGACACCCTGATTATATTCATTTGGCAACATTTTAGTTCAATGTGCTCAAAGACTTTTTGTATATGTGTTTATTACAACTCTTCATATCCCTAGGGATGAATAAAGGTTTTTGAATAATTTGGTATTCACTTAAAAATTAACTAAAGGTTACCAACCAGCGGTTGCCTAACAGATAAAACCAGGATTACTTGCTAGTAAATAAGATATTTTTAGCTTTTGATCTATATGTAGGCCTAATCAATTTCCACCACTCTTAATGCTAACCAATTCACAAACAAAATTACGTACACTGATTTCCCCAATAAGTTAGCTCCCAGTGACCGTGTTTTGCTAATTTAGAAACAGCTTTTACCTTTGAAGACACATAGATGAAGGTACAGTAATATAATTCTCTGTCAACACAAAAAAAGTCATTGAAGTATGGTTTTAATAAGTCTAAATGTTGAAAAGGGGGGTATTTATTGCAGTGAAAATATAATAGAATGTCATGCCATGATAAAACCAAGAGAATACAAAAAAATTCAATATCCATTCCTTGGTAGGCTACTTCATTCTTCAGAAACATCAGTAGGAGAATTTACTAGTGAGAGAATTGTACAGCTGATGAAATGTACTACTCGTCCCTGTTCTCCGACACATTACCCTTAGTTTTCACTTGCAAAATGATCTGTGTGTTGAATCATCTTTCCGAGTTAACTTTTAGGTAACCTAATTATACCATCATAATGACAGAGTTAATTTTTTCAATGGTATCCATACTACTTGTATATAGTAAAATACAGCATGCACAATGTGATATCCATAAATGTGTTGAGTTCATAACAGACAAATCATAGACTCTACGTATTGAGAATTTTCTCTACTTGTAAACTGTTGTAAGCAGTTTTTTTTTTAAATTTACAGTTGACTTTTGTGAGTTTGATTTAATTTAAGACTTGGAGATATATTTTATTGTCTACTGTGATAAAAAAATATCTGAAACAGTTTCTGAAATATCGGTATGATCAATTAATCAGACATTGCTATGAGCTGGAACACTTGATGTACCTAGCTCAGTTTAACCATGTGTAGATCAATGTTTACACATGAAGATTGAAACTAGGAGTTCACTATTTAATGCTACTTCTGTGCAAGAGTGTCCCACAAAAAAGTTGCCCAAAAGTAAAACATAATTACTGACTTACTCCTGTGGTAATTGGAAAGACATTTGTTTTCCCAACATATTGCCTCCAACTCATTTATTCTTCTGCTACTTCCCCAGCTATACCAAGCGTTCTCAGATTGTCAAACCAACACATTCTGGGTGTGGTGTAATGTGGATTTAAAGTGGAACTCCTTGTAATTTTCCTTTCCACATACTATGATTCTTGTGTTTTTACTTGTATACACATGAATCAATCTACTTTCTTTTGGGTAGTTCAAATATGAATTGTTTGTGAGGGCCTACCTCTTAGTAATTAAGTGTTAGTTCTGAATAGAATCTTACTTTTGGACGATTTGAGTGTGTCTTTAATTGACTTAGGTATTCTCTATTATTCAGTATTTCATATCATAACTAAAGTCTGGGCCAAGGTTGTAGTTCCGTGAAATGATGGAAAAAGCATAAAATACGAACCATAAGATTTCTATTACATAGTGTTGGAAGCTACTTCAGAATCAAATATAGTATGTCCTTGGCATAGTTAGATAGATAAGATATTAATTCTAAGGGGGAAATAAGTATGTAAGTATCTCTGAATATTCCAGCAGTATTCAGTAAACTCTCATTAATATAGACTAATATGATCACCAAGTTGTCGAGAAAAAACTAAATGTTTGATATCCTACGCTGAGGCTGTAGGCCTACAGTTATCCCTTACTAAATGATTTGATGGAACTAGCATAAATTGAATATGAATTCTTCAAATTATCAACTACTAGAATTATTTTATGTTAGTACAACTACACAGATGCAATATAATGATGAATGAGGGACGACTGTCCGAAACAGTGAGGACGCTACTTTGCCGTCATAACGTGGGGCATATTGGTATCAGAGACCAAACATTTCTAACCCACCAATCAAATGCAGCCATAGAGTTATAAATCCAAAAACTCCTTGGTGTGATGAACAGGGAATCAGACCTTCAGCACCGTTCCATCACTGTGCGCCTTTAAATAGTTTCCTTCTCAACAAAACTGCATAGCTCACTAAACATCACTGTGGGCCTTTAAATAGTTTCCTACTTAACAAAACTGCGTACCTAACTCACTAAACATCACTGTGGGCCTTTAAATAGTTTCCTACTTAACAAAACTGCGTACCTAACTCACTAAACATCACTGTGGGCCTTTAAATAGTTTTCTACTCGACAAAACTGTGTAGTTCATTAAAATTAAGTACCGGTAACTGTCCAGATCAGGCAGAGCTGCATTGAGGGGGTTCAGATTTATGGGGGTTGTGCTATTTTGTGGAACTACTAATTGTTTGTTGTAGGTCTGACTTGATGGTCAAGAAGCTGCGATATTACGCTAGGTTTATTGTCGTCTGTTTGTTGCTCAAGAAGATGAAATTAGTGAGAGATCTTGTTATGGTAAGAGTCTACATCTAATTTGTTAGTATATACTGTATGATACGTATGGCCTTAGATAAATTATTGTGAAGTAGAAATTCTATTCCTATGATAAGCCTGGTTTACACGGGTCGTTTATGTCAGGCGAGTTGTTCGGCCCAGTTGTTGATTTGTTCAAATTGCCCAGTACTTGACTAGACTGTCCACACGCATCCCTATTTCTGTCTAGGGACAGTGTAGGCACAGAGAAGTAATTTTTATTACTTCTCTGTGGTGTAGAGTATTTCTCCCTAGACAGATACCATAGCTTTCATGTTAAATGTTGTTTGAGTTTTAAATGACACGCCAAGAGTCTAATGCTGAATTTAGAACTTAAATCACTGAATTAGATTAGGCTATTAAAATAACTGAATCACCACTTAAATTCAGGGGTTTGCTAGCTTTTTGGCAAATAACTTTCAAATGGAGAAGAAATCGACCAAAGTGGAAGGTTATATTCTGAAAGAGGATAAAGAGTGCTACAAATTACTAATATGCATTTCTTGAAAATACTCAACAAATTTAGCCAAAATTTTCCCCCAAATAAAAAATTTTAAAACCCCCAGTTTTAAATGTAATTCTTATTGAAAACATGTATTTTTAATTTCACCATGAATTCTAAAAAAAAAAAAAAAACTTTCATGACTATTTGCAAATGTACAGGGAGAGTGAGCTTTCTTTTTTTACAATCCATTAGTTGATAAAATCGGTCCAGTAGAACTGTAGATTTAGTTGTACAAACATTTTCAAAACTGAATTTTGAACTGAGTAGATTGACCCACAGCATAAATCATCAATCTTTATTGGTCGTCAAATGATACAAGGCAAAACAATGCAACGCAGAGCAGGAACATAGATTAAGCATACGTATGCTTAATCTATGGCAGGACCGAGCAACTGTTCAACTGAACCATTGAGTACTGAACTAACCTCAAAACTCTACAGAAAACAGATGTTTCGCGGGGAAATCGTGATGGTGGGGCTACAGGGCTGTAGGGTGTCTACACACCCTGTTATAGTTCCCACCTGATAATGAAAAGGTAGCTGGTTTAATCCTTCGCATAAAAGTCAGTAGCTTTTAGTTGTTTGATTGGGGGTTTAATAAATGAGAAAACCTTACACACAATAACTAGCTAAAGAAATAGCTAATGTTACTCACTCTGAAAGCCTCATGTCACATCACACTCGACTCTACACTCATCTTTCTTTCATATTTTGGTTGAAATACCTAGCTGTCTTTCTATCTAGAAAGTGATCATTATTATGAATACATGATTATTTCCAAAACCTGTAACAAATTTAATAATAACAACATTGATTTGTAGGAAATGTACGTTACCTTTATTATATTTTATCTGGTTTGGTGTAGGAATTAGACAAACAAATTGTAGACTACACGAGTACTTACGAGCCGGATGATCAGCTGGAGTGGTCGCTAGTTCTGGAGGAAATCAAGAGCTTCATCAAGGCGGATGGGATCGTACAAGTCCTCCACGCGGACTCTAACACCATTGTCTTGTCTCACAGGTACTCTGAAGTCTCATTGCTCAGTTATAACTACAGTATAACTCCAATTATCAGGATCAATTGGCACCGAACTCCATTTGAATAATCTAAATTCCAGATAGTTAACTTGTTTAAGAAAACAAATATATGTCAGTGGCACTAAGCAGATGATTGGCATTACACGTTGATTGATACAACACTACATTAGACTACATGATGGACACTATAGCATACATTTAAACATTTTGTAAGGGATTGCCGCCAACTGTGATGAACTTAATTTTTCTAGCCAAATTCCTTTTCTCCTTTTGATGATCCGGATAGTTGGAGGACTGTATAGGATATAACTGTAGTTTACATCCTCTATTCTCGTAAGCCAAGTTTACCAGAAGCCAGTTGGCTCTCAGGTTACCAGTCTCAAGTAACTTGATCTGTATTAACCTGCCTTAGACCTCAAAAAGGATTGTGATGGTGATGGTATTGTTAGAATTGTTTATTGAGTGGATCCACCCAAAATCCTTAAACACCTGTATTGAACTGTGAATTTTGTGGCTAAACCATGAAGATAATTATATTGAATTTTAGCCTCCTGATCACAATTAAATACTAAATAATGGTGTAAATACCTGCATTTATGCGATCAATTTGTTGCTAAATTGCAACCGGTTTCGACTCACAAAGGAGTCATTGTCGGGCCAGTACAGATGTCTTCTATGTTTCTGCGAAGTATGGTTCGTTCCTCAGCACTAAATTTAAAAATATAATGAACAGCAATAAAATCACAGTTTCGTTCAAAACTGATAATAAACTTGGTTCTTTATTAAAAAATCGTCCCCAGACACCTACTGCAACCTTTGAGAAAACAGGAGTTTACCAAATCAATTGTAATGACTGCCCAAAATATTATATAGGCCAAACATCCCGTTCTTTCAACAAAAGGTTTAAAGAACATCTACCGAAAAGAACTACAGCGGCACAGACCTCGACCTTCGCAGAACATCTGATTTCTCACAACCACAATTACACTAATATTGATAATAACATGAAAATCCTACACCTCTCAAATGGCCGATTTAATACAAACACCTTGGAAGAATTTGAAATTTATAGGGCCGTCAAATTTGACAGCGAAAACATCATCAATGATAAGATTTCATTTCAATCAAATTACATTTACGACACTGCAATCAAGATACTAGCGCAAGGGACAGTTGTGAATGAAGTTATCAGCTGATCGGGAAATCCAGGCACGACGTCATCACTGACCACGCTGACCCTGACTGGCAGTCTAGACATAACCCCCGCCCGATCACGTCGTGTCCCGTTACCGTATTGTATTATTCTTTGTTTTTAGCCCTAAATGTTTGTTTTTATGTTCGTGTACGTGTGCGTGTTAAATGTATTTATTTATTATGAATTGACGACCTTCAAATGAAGCAAGAAGACATCTGTACTGGCCCGGCGATGACTCCTTTGTGAGTCGAAACTGGTTGCAATTTAGCAACAAATTGATCACATAAATGCAGGTATTTACACCATTATTTAGCATGAAGATAAGGAAGGGATGGTTCAGATTCTTAATTCCTCAAATCCTTCAATACCGGTGAGTATCAAAGAGTGATCATTTCTCGTTATTCTGGATTCAATCATCCACAATGATAATATCCTGTGATTTTGTTAACATCATAATAATCCCAACTAAGCTATAAACTTGTAGAGTAATTCTTCATGATTATTGTCTAATATAATGGGTAGATTTTTGTAGTATTTTACTATTGCATGTTCTATTACATTTGTTTTTTTTCTCAAAAACTATTCAGTGTACATGATGTTACACATTGATTGATTTGTTTCTAGGTTAAGTCCATTAACAACTCCACCTGTAGAACGAACAACTATGATGAACTTGACTCTACAAGAAATATTAATCATTGGAAACTGCAATGATCAGGTAATTTGATATCTACTTGCTCTCTTTGCCTAGAAAGTATTTTTTCCTAATACTTATTCGTTTGTAATTTGATATTTATAATATTTAACTATAATTTTGATTTTGATATAATCAATGAATTTATCTGTTTAAAATCTATATCTCTTCTTCTTCTGTAGCCTTCATTTGATGTTTATCACCTCATCTTTTTGTTTAGATTCTGTACTACTCTTGTCTTGTCTCACTGCCTAAGATGTTCTTTGGGTGGTTTTTAAGTGAGGATTCAAAAAACGTCAGCAATTTTGTATAAGATTAAAGAATAAAGATGGATGTCTAGCCACCAACTGATCAATTACTGATTTTTATTGATTTGATTATGTTTCTTGTTTTACGGAGACAAACTGAAATATCTAGTCACAGTTTAGCCTGGGTTAAAATAAAAATGATAACAATTTAATATAGCCAAGTCAGCCAACGACAAAGTACACTAATATCAATTGCCAATTTCTGTCCTTTGGCCAACTTTTGTAACTAGGCCAAACTGAAAATACAATTTTTCATAAACCATTGCATCTTTTATGTTTTATGTCACATCCAACTATCAAAGTATTGAAAGCATAAATTAGTTGTGACAGTAGCTTTTTCTTTGAGTGGCTCATTCAACTATGTTGTAGATATATTTTTTTAATGGTTAGAGCTGGTCAATAAATGGGTTGTGTACTACTATCAAAAATCAATGGCTATGGTAATTAATTTACCATAGTGCCTTAGGGAGAAGTGAGAAAGGTTCTATTGACGCTTGTGTTTGACAGGTCAAGTTCAGTGAGCTCACCATGGACATGTTTAGAATGCTACAAACCCTGGAGAGAGAGCCTCAGGACGAGTTCAACCACATCTATGATGCGTCGCCTGCCCCGGGAAGAGTGCCTTTTGTAAGAATAAACAATCTTTATCAATCACAAGATACAAATAAAGTGTATTGAATATCCTCAATAAGCCTGCAACTCCACTTGCAGTAGATTGTCGCGCTGCAACAAATTGTAGCACACTAAACGCAACAGTTGGTGGCTCTACTAGCAGCAGAATACAAACTACAATCTGCAGCGTCCTCAAATGCAACGTGGCTCCACTAGCAGTTTAGTTTAGCGCCGAGGGGGTAACAGAATTATACCCCCGGAAATAACCCCAATAAAAAAATGCCTACGTAATTTTGACGTCACGAGGGGCGGGGCTTATACACGGTCGAGAAACAACCCGCGACTGGAAATTTATCCCCAAAATATTATTAAATAATCAACATGTATTTGTTTGCTTATAAAGTAATTTGCCATACCACAGAATTTTACCCCCGGAAATTTATCCCCAGAAATTTACCCCCAGAAATCTATCCCTGTGGTCAAATGAGACAAGTCCGACACCGGAATTTCCCCCCCCGTGGTCGGCTACTCTACGTATTGGTCAAGATTAATTGTTTTACTTGATATTCTGTAATTGGTTTATGTAAATCAACTGCTCTTCGGTTAATCATTATTACCTTCTAGTATCCAGTATTAGGTTAGGTTACCAATTAATAAAATCAACTACAACAATGAATCTTGGCTGATACGAAGCGTAGCTGACCACGGGGGGTTGATTTCAGGGGTAGAATTCCGAGGTTGGACATTTCTGATTTGACCACTGGGGGTGGATTTCCGGGGGTAGTTTTCCGTTAGTAAAATTCGGGTGTCAAGTTTATTTAGATTTTTATTAATTACAGCCGTTAAGTAAACCGTGAAATGTGAGTTGATTGAAATAAATAATAATTTATCCATCCTAAAAGTTCGTGGCCAGATATCTACCCCCAGACCTCTGACATCAAAATGACGTAGACTTTTTTCATGGCGGTAAATTACCAGTGGTAGAATTCCGGCGACCCACCCCGAGGTAAACGTGGCCCTCGATCATGCCGCAGATTAACATTTATACCGTAGTGTAGTTTATCAGTGTACTTTTAGCAAGACAACTCCAATCACAATAGAGAAAATGGTGGATTGTGAATATAGCCTGTCTAGTAATGATAAGAAAGTCAATAGCTCAAATTACTCTAAAGTAACCCTCAAAGTTGGTGGTATAAAACTGGACCCATCTTGTCCTTAATCTTTTGGGCTTACAAAATTAGTCCTGGCGGTAAATCAGGTGATCTTGGGCAGCTGATGGCCTATCAAGCGTTGGATAATTGATTGCTAATCATTGTACAACTGTGCCGTGAGCGTCACAGTTTTATACATATGTGCCCGACTCTTCCATTATTCCACAGACACACCCCACCAGTTCAATCGTTTCAAATTGGTAGCAATCGCTACACAACGTTATTGTTGATAAAAGTAGCTCGTTGTTGTTTCTCATACTCTTAAAAATATTTGACTTTTTCCTTACTTTGTCTTCATAGTGATAATTATAATTTTCCAACCAATTTTTGTTTTCAGGAAAAAAGCTATTCAGTGACTAGTACGAAAGGAGGGGTCGGCTATCCTGTAGTGACGGGGTGTCAGGAGAACGGAGACCGTCCTCTCAAGAGGGAGAATCCTCACAAGTACTTGCTCTACAAGCCTACCTTCAGTCAGGTCATGGTGTTCTTGGCCTCAGGTTAGTCTACATGTACTATCCCATATATACCAGCTAGGAACTATGTAAAATTATAATATTTGTCCATACTACTGCAAAAACAGAAGTCTTCAATCCATGGGTTGCTTGACTAAAGCAGTTCTTTTTATCCCAGTTTAAAAAATAAACAGCTGGCTCCAAGGACATCAGCTGTACATTTTCTGAGATTAAAGATTGTTCGCAGACAATGTGTATGAAAATAGCCCTAATAATAAAAATACTAGAGGACCCTTGCTGCTACGCAGCGTTAAAATAAATATCATATCCGAGAAATAATCAAATTTATGATTTTTGATTGAATAATACAGTATCTTGAACTTAACTGATTCAAACGATCAGTAGTTCAAATGAAAGCCTATAATTTACTAATTAGGCCTATTTTTGAGTCCAAAACATATAAAAAAGATAAAGAATACTGAAGCTATAGGATTTAAATCATAGAAAACCTTTAAAAAAATAGTTTTTATGTTGGTTGTTCACCTTGCGTTTGCTTGACACTCGTCCAATTTGTATAACTAATAGCTTAAATTAAAGCCAGTATTTCAATGAAGGTTCTTAGACCAAAATATATAGGATTATACTATTATAACTTTGTGAAATATATCTTAAATTGAAGTAAGAATTTGAAAATAAATCAAATTTATGTTTTTGATCAAGTAACACAGTAGATAAATAAATACCGATACTTGATGTGAAATCTGTGCGTGCATAATTTTAATTTGAGAACTAAATCATGAAAATCGGTGAGGTAGAAGAGGCTAACGAACTCGGAAAAGAAAAAACCAAATTGAACTCCCATAAGAAATACGTGGGGAGCAAATTTTGTTTACGTATAAGCCGAGTGGAACTGTTGATAAATACATGCTGATGCTTGATGTGAAATCTGTTTGTGCATACCTTCTTCTTCAATTTGAGATCTCAATCATGAAAATCAGTGACGTAGAAGAGCCAAACAAACTCGGAAAAGAATATTAGAAAAACCAAATTTGACTTCTGTAAGAAATACATGGGGAGCAAATTTTGTTTATGTATAAGCAGAGTGGGACTGTAGATAAATATTTAATTTCATTTCATATAACTTTATTCATTAAAGTATAATACATAGATACAGAAATGGCGTCAAGAGTAATTTAACAAATCTAACTTAACTAAAATACTCAAAATTATCAAGCATGGCGTAACAACATACCATCAATATGAACAGTCTTTCAGCTCAAATAAAGTAAAACAAGCAGTGCGATATAAAAGTTTAAACATGAAAATATCAAAATTAAAATAATAGATAAAATTATTTTAAAACCAAAAGTTTCAACGAACTTATGACGAATATATGACAATGCTTGATCTGAAATCTGTACGTGCATGCATACCTTCAATTTGAGACCTCAATCATGAAAATCAGTCCCCAGGGTAGAAAAGCCAAACGAACTCGGAAATGATAAACCAAATTTTTTAAATACATAAATTGTTGTATTGTTATAACACTTTTTTGCGTTTAAGATTGTGTTACATTGTTCATTTGTTTTTTTTCAACTAACACTCCATTATCAACATTAGACGCATCAAAAACAAAAAATATTAAATATTTCAATTGTTTACATTTTGAATTTATTATTTTATTTATTATAATAGCAAAACCTGATGGAAACCATTTCGGGAGCTAATTTCTAAAGGTAAACAATAAATGAAAAAAAAACTAGCCTATTATTTTCTGGTTCAATTAGCTTAAAGAAGTGCGTAGTATGACAAAAAATATAATTCATCTCATAATCCGAAATACTCACAACATTCCCATCCCCAAACACTCCATTTCATTCTTCCAACATCATTTCCAGTACAACGCTACACAGCTGTACAACAGCCTCCCTCTGGCGTTGAAGACCGAGCAGGATCACCAGACTTTTAAGAGGGTGGTGAAGAGATTGCTCTTAAATAAAGTATTTTACAGTGTCCGGGATTTTTTGGATTTTTTGGCTGGTAGTCACAACTTGTACTACCAATTACAACTTTTGTAACTTAGTCTTACAGATTTGTACTTAGTCTTACAAATTTTAAATACCTAAGAAGTTGTGTATTTTAGTTTTACTCCAGTTCATTTTTAGTTTATTTTGACATAGCTAACACTAATTGTAATTGGTTGATTTGGCTAAATAAATGAAATGAAATGAAATGGGCAAAAGAGAACAGAGAAGATTCACTGAAGGACCCAAGTGATGAAAAAACTATTGTACTCCTAACATTCCTAATATATGTTTCTACTCGGGGAGCGAGCTGGTCTTGTGGTATAGCTTGTGGGACTTTGGTCCTGGGTTCAAATACCGCCAATCATTAATGGATTTTATTTAAGTGATAATGCTGCGACCCCCTCTAGACCTAAACAATTCCGAGCCAGAACATAGAGGAATTTAAATATACATATAGGCCTACTGTACCTGTTTCCACCAGTGTAGGATATCCTATCTTGCCTGCCTTCTCATCAATGGAATAAAAGTTGAAAGAAATTGAAAATGTTTTTTTTTACTTAACAGCAATGTCTTTTATGTCTTTTTATTAATTAAACATTTTATTTTATTCTGGACTCATGTTTCAGGGTTCAAAGAGCTGCCTGCCAATGGAGCACTGTTGCTGTACATCTCTGCAGACGGCTGCTTCTCGTCCAACAAACATGCGGAGGACAGTGAGTAGGACAGACTCTAATACCTCTTGGGATTCTCTTAAATCGGATGACATTATGATAAAATTTAGATAATTTGTTCCTTTTTTGGGTGTGTAGCTAGCACAGTGATAAGTGTAACGGAATTTTATACGAGAAGCTCTATCTCCACAAAATTCGTAAGGTTTGGACCACTTTCCTTTAAATGTGTTTGAGATTCTTCTATAAAAATTACATTGACAAAGTAGTAAGGACATATTTAGTTCTTGGTGAGGGCATACTATTCATTTATAGTATATGATTTTAAATTAATGTCTTGAATCACAATTTCACTTGTCTAGAAAAAAAACTAATTTAACCATTTTTCGAATTTTTTTTAGAATCAGTAACCTATTACACTAGATCACTCTTACCAAAGCCATCAGGTACAGGATCATTTAATTGTCACTATTGTCAGATAAACGTAAAACAGGGGCCAGAGAAATAAAATACTTTACTCTGTTAAATAGATTTTTTATACTTATTAAAACGTACCTGAAAACTAGTTTATGTTTATGATGTTTAAAATTAAATGAAATATGGAAATACTAGTAATCATGCTGAGACATCTCGAGTGGAAGCACAATGAACAGTAAGAAGTGGTCAGACACTCTGTGGAGTTGGTTATACCGAGGTTGGATAAAGGAGGTCCTCCCAGTAGACTTTCAGATTACACTGTTTCCTGAACCTGTCTTGCTCATATACTGACTCAAGCGACATACGTACAGATGTAATTTTACTTGTCTGTTACAGTGGGCTACGACCTGGGTGGAGTAATCACTAGCAGTAAAAGGGAGAGTGACCATGCGAACAAGAAAGGGATGCATCTCAAGGAAATGCATTGGTCAGTAAATTGATTGAAATACTAGGTTACCTCTGTATAGACAGAATGGATTGCATTTTTGTGGTAACAAATTATTATCTTTGCCCTTTAATAAAAACATATTATATATCAATTTTGAATTTTGTTCATTATTCCTCAGCAGGGATGGTGAAAATGAGGATTTTTAAATTAGACATGAATAACTAACCAGTACACTTAAACACACTTTTACTTTATACACAATTTCAATGTCTCAAAAGTGCTTGAAAATCATATTGAGAAAATAAAAATGCAATTGCAATTTGCAATCACTCCTAAAATTTCTCCGTAGTAAAATGACAAACAAATTCAATTTTAGTTGAAAAAAAAAAAATTGGAAGAGTGGTAGTGCTGGAGCTCTTGCAAATTGTGTCTCAGACCTCAATCCAGATGATGATGAGGTTCCCACACCTCTTAACAAAACACTAGAACATCAACACTGAAGCATGTTTCTTTTACAGTCTGTATCCAGGAGATCTGTACCCGTTCACAAGAAAGCCATTTTTCATAATCGTAGACTCGGACAATAGCTTTGTATTCCAAAACATCCCCAGATACTTTGGACAGCCGATGGTTGTGCTCATGTCGCCTCAAGATGTTCCGCCAAACTATCAAGGTGATTTCATGTGTATGAGTTTTGCTTCATGCACATTTTGTTGTCAGCTGGAATGATTATGTTGATTCATCAGTCTTCTATGATTTTGTTTGCTCTTAACTCCTAATTAAAGATGCTTTAAGCATTGAAGACTATTCACAATACTTTTGTTAACATTTCACAATAAGATTGCTAACAACTAGACGTCTTACAGTGGGATTTATTTACTTTTCAAATGAAGTTATTGTAATATTAACCTGATTTGTTGTCTAACTTGTAGCCTACTAGTTAAATTTTATGTGAAAATGAAAATGTGGTTTAATTTTTTTTTATTTGATTTTAAATGTTTTATACAATGTAGTTCTATGGATCCAATTTAAGTTGAGATAGATAAGGTTGTTCAAGATGTAATCGATTTTAAAATATAATCTTTTGAATACAGATTTTATGATAAGGTTTTACAGCTCAAAGACCCTCTACAACCCCCATCTCTAGGCCCATCTCTAGGTGGATGGGTGTAGTCAGACCACTAAGTATTTCAGGCTTATACAATCTCATATATTTATTTTGTATTGTTTAATATTTTTGTATTTGCTTACAGATTGCCTTCATTAAGTTTTTCTACCTATATAACTTAGCTAATCAAAATTTGGCCAAAGTAAACAATTAGTTTAAAAAAATTTAATAATAGAAAACTTCAAATCAATAACTATTCCCTCCCAAAACATGTCCAATGTGTTCTAAGATTATTTTTGTGTGTTTCCCCACAGACCATCAGCACAACGGCAGCCTGTTCACATTGTTCCTGCACAGTCCGCTGACAGCGTTCTGTTTCATCTGCAATATCCTGACTGTGCCGATCCACCACTGGGAGCGCTGCCAGTCCTTCATAGACAGATTCGTCACCGAAGCCAGCAGACTGTTTGGACGTAGTAGAATAGGTATTGTACTCATCGCTTGGAAATACGCTCACTCATTTCGATCATACCCCGCCGCAGCTAATCGCAGACTAAGCGAATTTCAATTTGTCTGTTTTGAATTTTTACTACAATATTTCCATAAACAAGAAATACTTTATTCCCCATTTAAATAGCATTAGATTTAACGAGTGCTTAGGTTTGCCGCTACGGGAAAGGTAAAAGGTGTTTTCTTCACCAAACGTTTATACTATAGGATGAAATAAATAATTTGGCAAATTTTAATAACATCCTAAAACAAGTAATCTAGTACAACAGTTTTCTTTTTCTCCATAATATTAACATAGGAGTATTCAAATGTACAGTTTTTCTGACATAATCTCCGTTACCTTTAACAATTGTACGACAACACTTGATCATACAAAATTGTTTGTTTTATTAAGCTCTAAACAATGGCTGTAATATCAGTTTTCCCATTAACAGATGTAAATATACATACATTAAAATTTGAAGGAATAGTGGTTTTGGCCCTGGAGACATCAAAATGAAAAAGTAAACTGGTCCCGAGTCCAGGTCTTACCGTTCCACCCACTGTAATAGCTATGCTGGACAGGCGTAGTTCAGCCTAGGCCTAATAGAAGGTCATCAAAATACTCCTTCAGCGAGTAGTAGGCTTTTTTTTTAAAGTACGCAGTGAGTATCTTAAGGAGAACCCTTTTGTCGAGGAATAGGATGGAGTTTGGCAACTTATTATATATTGTTGGGGTTCCATTACTAAAGGCCATCTGAGTCCTTGACAGTCTAACTCTAAGACAGTTGGTTGTGATGCTTTGTAAGGTAATTGCGATGATGTGTTGCTGCTCTGGTAGGAAACTCCTCAATATTACGTAATTTTAGTAGGTTGTATTTTATGCAGGTGAGGATATAGTGACCAAACACTGTTAGTATTCCCAGCCAGGCAAAGATAGGCTCTCAGTGAGCCAGACAATCGCTGAAGGTGATTATTTCTTAATGCTCCCCTCAAATGCCTCGCCAACCAAACCTGCAATTAAGCCTCATGACTGAATTGTGGACCGGCCTTTACGGAATCCAAATTGACCTTTCGTCAGTAGGTTGTTGGACTCTAGGTGTTCACAAAGCTGTTTGGCCGTTAGAGCCTCTAAGACTTTACCGAAGATTGGTAAGATAGAAATGGGCCTATGCTGTCTAATATTTCTCGCTCTACCTTCTTGTAAATGGGGACATTTCTGGCAATTTTCAAATTTTGATGCTGTGGGGAAAAACGTCCTCTCTTCAAGATGTTGTTCAGAACTAGCAATAGCGGTTGAGAGATTTGTCCTATCACCCGTTTCAACCAAGTAGTGGACATACCGTAGAAGTCCGTAGAAGGGGCTGTTTGAGTTCTTGAAACCATATTTATTTACATTTTGTCTCTTTCTTGGCATCAAAAAATTTTTGTTTGTAGACATTTTTAGAGGCCAAGTAGGCTGCTTTGTCCACCTCTTGGTTGTTCTCAATAAACATGTACTTCAGTGCAAGCATGTTCTGCTTTAGCTTAAACAACTCAAGGGTATACCAGTTGAGGCAAGATTTTGACCTCGGCACCCTGGGCCTATATACCTTGGACTTGGATGGGAAAAAACATTAAATAATTTCCCTATTTAAAAAAAACACATAAAAATCATTTACATCGTCTTTTAGGACGATAAATCATTTGATCTCACCTAGAGCTACTAAAAATAGGTCTATCATGCTTAGGTCAAGTTTCCTAATGTTAAAAACATAACTACTAAGCCAAGAATTCAAAGGAGGACTCACCACATTTGAATTCATCTATCACATTACCGCTGCAGAGTGATCTGGGACAAAATGTTCAATGACTCTGGCCTCATAATCCCAAGTGTTCAGGTTTACTTACAGCTATATTGTCGACGCAGGAGTGGCCCCTCGTTGGTTGTGTTGTCGTGAAGAAAAGGACTTCAGCAGATTGAGCAGGGTAGATCTTTCGGCGCCTTCTCCAATTAAATTCATGTTGACATTAGATAGAGAGAGTTTTGCCCTGAAAATGTATTTTTAACCTCCTTGGCAATTTGTTTGTCCAGCAAGTAGTTTGTATATGTACACATTCTGCTAGGATTGATAAGCAACGTTCCATTCACATTCTGTTAGGATAGATTACTTATGTACCATTCAGTGTACTAAAATTTATCTTATAGATAAATAAAGGAAATTTGATTAATTATTAGTAGAGGTGTGCGGATAGTGAAATTTCATTTCTGATCGGATAGTTGAGGCTCGGTTCGGATCGGATCGGATATTGGGAGGTTCGGATTCGGATAGTTCGGCGCGGTTAATAATAAGCTGCATATGTATTTTCAACCTATAAAACAATGTAAAGCTGTGTAAATAAACTTAAATGACAATTTTGAATTATAGAATTTAAAATTAGCCAAGTCCACAGTTTTCTCTCTCTTGAAAATCACAATTCACAACATTTATTTTCAAAAGTTGGTTGCTTGAATTAAGTACACTAGCAGCCAAAATCTTCACACAACCCCATAGCTCAGCAGGACTGATGTCAAACGTTTGGGCTTGTTTACTTGAGGTAATGTTTTATGCTGTTTCCTGGTTCTCACAAGACAAGGAAAATCACAATTCACAACATTTATTTTCAAAAGTAGGTTGCTTGAATTAAGTACACTAGCAGCCAAAATCTTCACACAACACCTTAGCTCAGCAGGACTGATGTCAAACGTTTGGGCTTGTTTACTTGTAGTCCAGGCAAATTAGATCAAATATAGGGAGTGCTCCACAAAAAATCGTCTAAAGCTGGAAAGTGTTTTAATACCTTTGGGAGTCCCAAATAAGAGTCCTGTGAGTTTGCGACGGATTCTGACGTCTGCTTAAGTTTTGAGAGTCGACAAACTATGAAAACTTTGCACTTTTTTCAGTTTTTCGCTTATAACTCCTAAATAACGAATCCTACGGAAAATGTTGTTCAAAGGTCTCTTTTAGTACATTAAATTCTGCGTCGATTGGTGTTAAATACATCAAAATCGGCCGAGCCGTTTAGCCGCTGTAGCTTTTTAAAGTTAGATCATTTTCATCAACATGGCCAAAAGTTGATTATTTGACCAGTTTTCGGCTTACAACTCCTAATCGACGCTTGCTATACAAAAATGCACCTGTAGTTAGTTTGGAAAAGACAACATTCTGCGTAATATGTTTTTTTTTACTAATCTATAATGGCAATTGATTGCTACCTACTTTGTATGGTCGCCATTTCATTGAAAAAAATATTAATATTGAATATTAATTTTAGTAAAATTTTCCAACTTTAACTTTAATATTTTTTTCATAGAAATGGCGACCATACAAAGTAGGTAGCAATCAATTACCATTATTGATTGGTAAAAAAACATATTACGCAGAATTTTGTGTTTTCCAAACTAACTACAGGTGCATTTTTGTATAGCAAGCGTCGATTAGGAGTTGTAAGCCGAAAACTGGTCAAATAATCAACTTTTTGGCCATGTTGATGAAAATGATCCAACTTTAAAAAGCTACAGTGGCTAAACGGCATGGCCGATTTTGACGTATTTAACACCAATCGACGCAGAATGTAATGTACTAAAAGAGACCTTTGAACAACATTTTTTGTAGGATTCGTTATTTAGGAGTTATAAGCGAAAAACTGAAAAAAGTGCACAATTTTCATAGTTTTTCGACTCCCAAAACTTAAGCAGACGTCAGAATCCGTCGCAAACTCACAGGACTCTCATTTGGGACCCCCAAAAGGTATTAAAACACTTTCCAGCTTTAGACGATTTTTTGGGGAGCATATGTCTAATTTGCCTGGGCTATTGAGGTTATGTTTTATGTTGTTTCCTGGTTCTCACAAGACAAGGAGTTCGATCTCAAGTTTATTTTCACATTGCATTTCCTTACGTTTTTGGAACGGATTATTGGCCTTAAGTGGCATTTTGCGGGTTTGCCAAGTTTAGAAAACATCACTAATGCACTAAGCTGGGCTCTAGCTCACGATTTGATGTTGGGCAATTAGGCTTTATAACTCTGCAAAAGGTGTGTATCCCTGAATTTATAAATTGCATTCTACACTTATTCACTGCCAAACATAATTCAGTAGAACCTTGATGAACCGAGAATTACACTAGCCTACATACCTAACTTCATTACCCCAAGTAAAATACCAAGATAATTTTTATAATTGTATTTGAATCGTATAATCTTAGTTTGTTAAAAATGGATTGTATGTTCAACAATTAATTGCAGTCCATTATTGTTAAGCAGTATGGTCCCAAATTATTGTTTATGATTTTGAAACATCACAGTTCATTTGTCAAAATTATAGTTGAAGCAGCCCAATGTCAAGTCACGCTTGTGCAATAGTTTGTTTACAAGCTTTCTCCAGACCACTGGGGAGGGCGTGTGCTCCCGCTATCTCCGCGTTCCGCCATCTTCGAACCCAAATCTGTCCCGCCACCTCCGAATTCTTGAGTGACCCTTATAAACCCGTCACTGCCTGCGTTATTAGCTGTCATTGCATCCACGGCTGCGAAGCCCCGTGGATGGAAGATTTAATGAAAATTTAACCCGTGGGTTAGGTTAGGTTAGGTCAGGTTAGGTTAGGTTAGGTTAAGTTAGGTTAGGTTAGGTTTGGACGGAAAGTCTTAACGCAGGAAGTAACCGAGGATTATAGGTGTCACTCTGAAATTCGGAGATAGCGGTACACGGAGGTGGCGGGACGCGGAGATAGCGGGAGGTAACCGGGGAGGGTGGTGTCTGATAAGCCGTCTATTGTTCACCCCCAAGAAGGTTCGACCCTCATTAGTGCCGCTCGGCTGCACTCAGTGGGGAACCCAATACCACAAATCAATCTTTTAAAAATGAATAAAAATATTTGGTAATAATTGTTATGTTAATATTCACCTTGAAATTTCAATAAATTTGGTGTAAAATTTGACAAAAATCGGCCATTTTGACAGATTATTAATACAGTACCAAATACCAATAAAGTACATTCATTGGTAATTAAATAATAGGTAAAAATTAACCGATTTTCGTAAAGTTTTACCCCCTGCTGTATGCTATGTCACAATAGCTGATAACGACATGGGTGATTAGTAACCATGGCAACTTGTTGAATGCGTGATGAAGGGAAACCCAAAAAAGAAGAACAAAGAGAAAGAATAATGACGTTGTTATCTTTATACCCTTTTTACAATTTCTGTTATTTGTTATCTTTATGTAAAATTTTATGATTTTGTTTTATAGGTTTATAAAATAATTCTTTTTAACTACGGGAATATCAATTTATAATTTATCAACGGGCTTCTCTTCTGAAACAGCAATACCGGATGCATAATTGTATTTTGATGTTGAAATTAAAATCACGACAAAAGTGTGTATATATCCATGGTCCCTATCGTTTAATCATTTAATATGTACACAATCAATGCTAAATAATCGTGGTTAGTTCTAACTTTATTTTTTATTATTCAAAGTGTCTACACAGTAAGACAATCCAAAGTCAAACCGGGCAATGAATACCCAAAAAACAACGTATCTTATCCTGTAATTGGAATACCACTCGCCGGCCAGTCCTTTAGGTTTAGGGAAGTAGTGCAAGTGCAAGTCTATAGCTTCAAGGTCTTACCCACCCCTTCCCCCTCTGGTCCTACTTGACTCACTACCCGCGCGTAAATACCCGCGTCATTAAATCTATTGTTTACGTAACATCACAGTAGTAGGCTAGATTTTTCTACTTTGAAACAGTACTGTAAAAAAAACTATTACGCAGTGCCCCTAGTATCAGGAGGGAGACAAGCACGAGTTGACTTTCATTTGACCATGGTAGTTCTTTTCTGCTTTATGTCTGTCTGTTCGTCCAGATGAATCTAATCGTAAAGCAAAACAGCCGATAACGACTAAACTAGTTATTGATATTGCATCATACGGCTTCTTTGCCGTTTGCTGTGAGGTCGTTGGAAACATATTGCTGTAATTTTGTCCTGGGAAACTAATGGTGGTTATGGAGATTTAGTTTTCTGTCCAAAACGTCAAAATATATTGTCTATCCGAAAAAGTCGGATATATAACGGATAGTGTCGGATATCGAATTTGGGCTCGGTTTGGATACGGATATCGGAACCGAACCGAATCCGACCCGATTTTTCGGATATCCGCACACCTCTAATTATTAGTACAGTAGAACTCCAACTATCCAAACTCTAACTAACGTAATCACCGATTATCAGAATCCCTTTCAGAAATCATTTAAAACCACAGCAATACAAATCGTACAGAAGCCGTGATCGCGGCAAAATTGAAAATCTCTCTTGGTCATGTAGACATCATCACCATCTCCCGTGGTGCCGTAAACATCGTAATCGATTTTTGCGATCAACTGGGATACAGTCCCATGGTCCCAAGTCCCAAATGATTCGGATGGTTAGAGTTATACTGTTATGTAAATTTAGTCTTCAAATTTAGAATGGAATCCTGTATGGAACAAAAAGAGCGATAGAGTTAAATAATAATTTAATCCAAATAAATCTCTAATCGTATGTTTTTTTTTTTTTTTTTAAATTGGGTTTTCTCATTTTTGTTCATTAAAAACATACCATTTCCTAATTTCTCTTCAATCCATTTTGTAGGGCTAAAAAAAAAAAATTAGTAGGCCCTAACTTGAAGTGTTCTTTTACAAATTAATGGTCACAGAGAAAATGAAAAAAAAAATAAGTTTAAAATTCCTATGTTATTCTTATGGAGAATTACTTAACTGTTGTAGTTTGTTTTTTATGGATATAGGTCCAGTCAAACACAGTATTAAATTATGAAATCTAATAAATATTTCAGTTGAATAATGATAGTAAAACTAAACAGGTTTTTATAGCATGTTTTGAACATTTCAGACCCAGCATATCTTCAATTCTTTGGAGACGATTTCTTAAGATTACTGCTATTGAGATTTGTCTTCTGTCACGTCGTCCTACATCTTCATAGATCGTTCAAGGTCAGAATCACTCAAACTATTTTAATACTTGATGGAACATTTTTTTTATTTCATAAGTCTACCAAAGAAGTGTGTTTTTATACATACTAGTGGTCGCCTCGTGGTCGACAACTCGACCAAATTATATGTATATTGTGCAAACCTCTATATTTTCACCCCACGCTGTAAATAAAATATGTGATTGGAATTGCTTCTATTTGTTTTGATTTTCTGTTTATATTTTGTTGTTATTTCGTCACCAGCATGACATCCCATGTGAAAACCCATGTTAATTTTTTTTAAATTTCAAACTCATTTTTTGTGTCTATTTTTGAGCCTATTTTACTGCACTTCTACAGGAAAATATCTTTCTAACAGTATGCATAGGTTTTCCATACGATGCACACGAGCTGAGAAAAAAGGTTTTAATGAAACCTGCTTGCCTATTAATATATGGATTTGGTTTTGACTATTTAAGCCTTAAAGGTTAATATTACAGACTTCCACTTACCTAACTATCTATGAGAGTGTGACTCAACAAAAACTCTGCTAAAAGGTATACTTTCAATCAGCTGCAACATACATTAAGCAGAAAAAAGTGGTGTGGAACTTCCCCTCAAACCGCCTAAATTTTGCGAACAGAGTATAGCACAGTAGACTGTTAGGTCTGATCAACGGCCTAGACTACTACTTGGTGTTTTTTTTTTTTTTTTTTTTGCCAGAAGACAACACAGTAGATTTAAGCTTTAAGTCCTGTCTCAATCAGGTCTGATGTGCAACTCTTGAGCAGGTCTCTGGCAGAGATTGATAGGAAAAGACATATAAAATTAACGTTGGACAGGTCTGGTGGAAGTTGTCGGATGGGTGGTCTCTTTGTGAGTTGCACCTCAAGTCAGACATTTACCTACTTTTTGCACACCCTCGATCTTTGTGTCCACCAAAAACTTTTTCAAATTATTTGGACATTTGTATTCATTATAAGAGGGGAAGGCATAAAAAATAAGCTAAGTTAATGGATAAATGACCAAACTAACTAAAGATCATTAATCAGAATGGCATGTGTTGTGCAGGGAAGGCAGCTGAGACCGCGGTGTCAGCCACCATTGCCAGACGCCGACCTGCTAGAACATCCGGCCCTGCAACATCTGGTGCTGGATCTGGCGTCACACCTTGAGGTAAATGAAAACTCAACAACTTTATTAATGTAACTGTCTCTAAATTATGTTTCATGAGGATATTGCAAGTGTAGTTTTATTTGGTGAGTGGGTGGCTCGGTCGGTAGCAAGACGGAAACTGTGTAACTACAGTGATTTTGTAGGTTTGGGTCTCATTGGTGCCACTTAACATTCATATACATTAGTGATGGACGGATCCAAGAAAATGTCGGTACCGGATCCGGATCGTGAAAAATTCGGATCCGGATCAAGAACATGATAGATACGTACTGTCATAAAGACAGTTTTTTTTTTTTTTTTTTTTAACTTAATATTTATAGAAATCTAATTTAAATCATACTGTTTAAAATGAAGTTGGTAATGTTTAAAGGTTGATATAATAAGATATAAGAATAATATAGCTTATATAGCGATGCAATGTATCAGAACATGTCGACGTCTAAAAATTCTTTGGCTGGCTAAAGAATGGTGAAAACCGGAGTTCCCTATCTCTTCTCTATACAAAGTAGTAGCCAATATTACCAAGATTACATTTTTATCATAATCTTCTTATTATAAAATTAAACTTCCTGCTAAGTTTGCACAACCATCTTACTTGAATACTTGTTGTCTTAATCTTTGACCGAAGTATATCGGATAGATTGCGTCGTTATACTAATATTTACAAAATTATTATATACAAAACTTGTTTTACAAAGTATCGTAAAACTTAAAACTTGAAACTTAAGCTGTGGTAAGCGTGTCTATTTCTCAACCTGGCATCAAAGGATCATTTGACAACTCGTCAAGACTATACAGGGGCCTATTTGTGAGCAAGTTCTTCAGCTCGGACTTAAACGCTGTACCGTCAAGGTTCCTTAGGTGGTTTGGAAGGGAGTTGTAGATTTTGATAGCCGATCGGGGGTATCTCCTTAAGGTATGGCTCAAGCGGCAGCGAGGCATATCCAGGTCATGGGCCCTTCTTATTCCATACTCATGCCTATCACCTCGGGTCACAAAATCACTTAGGTTTTCCTTTAGCAAGACCAGACTATTAAGTACGTACTGGCTCACCACTGTGAGGATTCCCAATTCTTTGAAGATGGGTCGGCAATGTTCTCTTGGGCCTTTAGATGTTATCACCCTCACAGCTTTTTTTTGTAGCAGAAGTATTTCATGGCATGCAGGGGAGTGTCCCCAGAGCACTATTCCGTACATCAAATGGCTATGAAATAAGGCATGGTATATGGTTACCAGATAGGTCTTAGTGATTTCATCTCGGAGTTTCCTTAGCAGATAGAGAACTCTGGATAACCTAACGCATACCTTATCAATGTGGTTAAACCAGTTTAGCCTAGAGTCCAGCCAAAACCCAAGCAACTTCACAGCTTCCTCATGATCAGTCCTCGACTTGAGGGTGCACATCAAAGATTGAGTCTTTTCTTCATTTATTTTGAAGCGATTAGCAATAAACCAGGACTTAGCCTCAACAAACAACTCGTCCGCTGTATCCCTCAACAGGTTAATGTCCTTCCCTCTAGTCACCAGGGTGGTGTCGTCTGCAAAGAGGAGGGTGCAGCCGTTTAGCCAAAGGTCGTTTATCATGATGCTAAACAGTAGAGGGCCTAACACCGAACCTTGAGGAACGCCATGGGGAACAACCTGGACATTTGAGGACACTCCGTTCACTGATACAAATTGCCTACGATTTTCTAAATAATTCTGCAAAGAGCACAACACTGTACCACCAATACCATATTTTTTCAGTTTCCCTAAAAGGATGTTGTGGGAAACAACATCGAACGCCTTACTCAGATCGCATAACCTCAGCATGACTGAGTCATTGCACTCAAAGGCATCTGAGAAGAGATCAGTCAGATTCATTAGGGCTGTAGTAGTTGAGCGCCCACTTCGGAAGCCGTGCTGGGCATCCGAAAGCAAGTTGTTACTTTCAAAATATTTAATTAGCTGCCTCTTCATCACAGTCTCAAGTACCTTAGAGAGCACCGGAAAGATAGATATGGGGCGGGAGTTAGACGGATCTGAGGGATCTCCCTTTTTAAAGATTGGAATGGTCCTAGCAACTTTTAGGACATCTGGAAAGGACCCTTTTAGTAAGCACAAGTTAACTAGCTTAGTTAGCGGTGTACATGTCAGATGTATAATACCTTTAAGTATAGAACAGGAGATACCATTTACATCTTGGCTGTCAGAGTTTTTGAAGCCCTTCACTAAACTTATAATATAACGTTCACTCACCTCAGTCCAACTTGTTAGTGTGTGGTTAGTGGCATAATCAGTGACTGCAGCAACCGGATCTTCATGCTGCAACAAGGAGAGGTTGTTGATGATATCATCAGCTATCCTGACAAAATAGTCATTGAAAACATCAGGGGACGCAGTTATCTTAGGGCTAGGGCTGGACCTCCTGTGCTCATTTACGACATCCCACGCAGCCTTACAAGTATTGGACGCCTTCAATATTTTGTTTACATTGCTGACTTTCTTTGATTCCTTAACTTTAGCACTGTAGTCTTTCTTTAGTTTAGAATATAGAGCAAAGAATTTAACTTTTTGATTTAGGTCAACAGCAAGTTTGTAATGATCGTGCACTAAGATCACTAAGGAACGCAATTTCCTAAGGTCTGAGGAGTACCAGGATTTGTCAATGGCTGTACATTTAGTCTTTTTACTACCAAGTTTATAGATTTTCACCGGATACACTACATCAAACTTATCCTGGATCAAGTCGAGAAATAACCTGAATGCAGTATTAGGCTCTGTAGTGAGTTGTAGGCCTAAACAGTTCCAGTCCACGATATTTAATTCGTCTATGAGCAAAGGCAGGTTATCCTTATCAATAAATCTCTTAGTGGCTACGTTCTTATCTGCATAGGAAGTATTTGACCTTACCTCATCAGCCTTGATCTTCAAGAGAACTGCTCCATCATGGTCGGCAACCACAGAACTCACCACCTTTACCTCGTAGTCCCAGGAGTCTATGTTAGTGGCTGTTGCATCCAAACAAGCCAGTCCACGGGTTGGAAGTCTCGAAGTTACATAGAGGCCGTAGCTTCGCAATAAGTTGACAAAAGTAGCTTCCTCCCTAGATTGGGCGCTCAAGGTGAACATTAAAGTCCCCACAGATAACAAGTTTCCTCGGACAGAGTCTGCTAAGATAGTCGAGGCAGAGTTCGAGCTGGTAGATAAAAGATTCAAAAGCTCCGTCAGGAGACCTATATACACATATTAGGATGGTGGAAATATCCACTATCTCAATAGCCGTCAGTTCGAGAACTAGCTCAACACAAAATCTGGTCAGATCGATATTCTTATAAGTGAAAGCAGCAGTCGCAAAAATTTCCACTCCCCCATTTTTGTGTTCTGTACGGCAGTAGGCACTTACTAATTGAAGTTTATCAAGGCAATTGTAGAAGTCACATTCAACTCTATCTAACCAATGTTCAGTTATGCACAAAAAATCGCAATCCACTTCATTGACAAATAAGGAAACTAGGGCAGACTTAGTCCTAAGACACTGGACATTCAGATTTGCAATGGTCACAGAATGTTGGTGTAGGTTAGAGTCAATATTGTCTGTGTGTGTACCTAGGCTTACACGAGAATTTTCATTAGGTTGCTTAATGCCTAAGCCTAGACCTCTCTGGCTTAGACTTATGTTGTCACAGTTCGGTGAAATGTTCGTCCTAAAAAAGGATAATTCCTAGTTACTCGTTCCCCCCTAGGCTCCCGACTCGATGGCAGAAATGCTCTCACCAACACTCCCCTAGGCCAAAAGCTAGGGTCCAATATCTCACCAGCTACATCTAAAGGAACTCCCACTTTGAACGAGCAATAGGAGTTGTGGCGAGTTTTTCATTGGATGCACTCACTGTCTGAAACACCTTTAGAAGCCAAGAAGTTCAAGTGCTGAGTCACATGACACATCTGGTGAAACTCTTGAAACAAAGAAAAATGATTTCTGACGCACAGACTTGAGGTTATCAGCAGCGCCGCTCGTCCCTATTATTACAGAGTTTAGCTTCTGCTTGTTCCCGTGGTTGAGGTTCTGCGTAGGCCTAGTTCTTTCTGAATCAGTTGGTCTTGATTTAAAATGATTTTTCACCACATTAGAATAGGAGACTCGAGAATTGGTCGATATTGATTTATTACCATTGATATTCCTCATTCCACTGTTTTCGTACATCTCAATTTCATGACGATGACTTGCAGTTTCAGTTTCAATTCCTGGTAAAGGTTCATTTCCACTTTTTATCTGTCCAACATCGGTTTCAACTACAGCTTCAGCTTCACTCCGTTCCGAAAACATGAGTCCGTTTCGGTTCCTTTTTTCCTTCAGTTCCCGTCCAGAGTCTATTTGTAGATTCACTGGTACTTGAATTTCATCTTCGTTTGCATCCACCAATGGCAAATTTGTAGCTGTCATGTTGTCGATGTCTGCTGGTGACGTCATCGTAACTTCTATTCTCTGACTTGAATCTAACATGTCTGTTTCCTGCATAGAACTAACCTCAACTTTGTGTAAATCCATAATTTGATTTAGTCCAACCTTAGTCTTAATGCTATTCGTTATAAGAATATTAATTTTCTTCTCAAGGTTTAGTCCTATTTTATGGAAAGCTGCTACCTTACTTTTCATGTCGTTAAGTTCACCAATCAAGTTTGTCAGCGGAGGTTCGTCATGCACAATGTGGTCCTTGATCCTTTTAGTGCAGGGACTGCAAAACCACTTAACATGCTCTTCAATCTTCCTGATATCGTTAAATATTTTCGCAGATATATTCACACATCTAGCGTGGTGCCACGAAACGCAATAACCATCGCAGAGAAGGGTTTTTTCGTTATCTAAACACAATTTAGAACACACCGGGCACTTGCTCTCAACTTCGCCTTTCACCATTACCACAGCCTTCCAATTACCAACTGCCCACCATCAAAAACATCTGTGTATTTACTCAGAAAAATATGAAATGGGGGGGTCTTGACTTGTTATTCACCCTGTATGGACACAGACAGTCTTGTATATGGACACTGATAGTCTTGTTCATGAACACAGATATTCTTTTATGGACACTGACAGTCTTGTATATTGACAAAGTTAGTCTTATCCACACCACTAAAACAGCCCAGCCAAGACACAGAGACATACACCAGCACAACACACGACATGCCGCCAATTTTTCCCTCCCACAACACCATCTGAGTCTGTACGAGAAGAAACCATCCTACAAAGATGCTCTGTACTTTAACAACCTACCAGAGCACCTCAAGAGAGAACAACCCAATCTGTTCAAGAAGCACCTGACAACATGGCTTATGGACTGGCCGTTCTACTCTGAGGATGAATTCTTAAACAATAAGCTACCATGAAAAAAATAAGAAAAAGAAGAAAAAAATTCTAATTGTAATTGCAAATTACTGTAATAGTTTACGTACATACTGTACATTTTATGTACCTGACGCATGAATGTTCTCTAGGAATATTTCAATAAAGATTTTGTCTATTGTCTATTGTCTATTGTCTATGGAGACTAACTTTGTCCATCCTTAAATAAACAAGTCAAACGTATCCAGTCTTAGACCCTGTACACATGGGAGTGTTGCCACCAACAATTGTTGTACCAATTGTTGTACCAACAATTATCAGTTTGTACTATTAGGAGTTTATCGTTCCCCAAGCGCAAGCAGTAAACTATTTTTAGATAAACTTAGTTTTGTGATTGACAGGCTCTTAGGAATTTGTAAAAATATAATTGTAGCTGGGGACATTAATATAAATGTATTGGATAAAAAACACACCTATAGCCTAAACAGTTTTCAAACATGCTAAAAAGCCACAGCATGAGATATTTGGTGGACTTTCCCACAAGAGTTGTTAAAAATTCCAAATCCTCTATTGATAATTTTTTAACTAATATTACTGATGTACAGATGTATGTATATGGTTTAATTACTTGTTTGTCAGACCATGATGGTCAGGTACTTGAGATGAATATTACCCTTGATCATGACAAAAAAAATCCATAGTAAAAACTTGTAGAAATCTTGGCCAAGAAAACATCAATTTGTTTAAATCAAAACTGAAAGATGAGAATTGGATGGAAATTTACATGTCTCCTATTGAATTTAAGTACTCTAAGTTCCATCAGAATTTTTTTTATTATTTTAATGAGTGCTTTCCACAAATTACTGTTAGAACAGGCTCCAAAAAGAATTGCTGGATGAATACTAGGTTAAGAGAAGAGAGGGAAACTATTGTTAGGCTAAATAAGTGTGCAAGAGATCAAGATAAAGAGTGCAAAGAGCTTAAAACTCGTCAAAGAAAATTTAAATTTGATCTTTTAAAAATAAAAAAAGAATATTATAACAAAAAAATTAAATGTTCATCAAACATTTCAAAAACAACGTGGTCAATTATTAACAAGGAAGTCTTTAACGGCAAAAAACAAAAAGAACAGGAAAATATGTCATTAAAAGTTAACAATAAGATAGTTAACAATCCAAAAGAAATAACAAATAATTTTAACTCATTTTTTACAAAATCCTCAACGTTACATACAAAATTTTGTAATACTACATCAGACACCTCTTCAAAAAATATATGGCATACAAAATTGTATTTCGAACCAGTAACTGATACCGAAATAATAACTATTATACAATCTTTAAAAAATAAAACAACATCTGGCTATGACGATTTATCAGTAATAATGTTAAAATAGGTGAAAGAGGAGATTAAATTCATTTTAATGCATCTAATTAACTCATCATTTGTAACAGGAATTTTTCCAAATGAGCTTAAAATTGCTAGAGTGGTACCCGTTTATAAGAAAAACTCTAATAAAGATATTTCAAACTACAGGCCAGTGTCAATTCTCCCGGCAATATCAAAGGTATATGAGAAGGCAGTGTACAACAGGTTGAACAGTTTCTTGAGCCAGAATGATCTAATTGATAATGAACAACATGGTTTCCGTGCTGGTAGATCAACTGTTACATCAGTGGTTAGTTTCATTGAAGCCGTGATAAATTCACTAGATAAGGGTTTAAATTCAGCTGGCATCTTCATGGACATGTCCCAGGCATTTGATAATGTAGACCACCATCTAGCTAAACTTGATAATTTGGGTATTAAAGGAGTCACTCTCAAATGGTTTAAATCATACTTAGAGGAACGTTACCAATTTGTGGAAATATCAACTTTGTCAAAAAATAACATCATCCAAAAAACAAGATCTAATTTATCAAAGATATCATCTGGTGTCCCACAGGGATCGATTCTTGGTCCTCTTTTATTCATATGTTACCTTAAAAATCTTCCAAATTCTCTAAAAGACGCAGGTAGTAAGATAAGTATATATGCAGATGATATTAATCTTAACACAACTGGGAAATCCCTAACTGATTTAGAAGTGTCTGCTAAATTAGAATTAAAAAGTCTGAATCAGTTTTTAAAAGACCATAATTTAGTACTTAATACTAGTAAAACTAATTTCATTCTTTTCAAAACAAAAAGAGACAAAAATGATATAAGTATAAAGTTAGATATAGATACAAATTCCATTGCTCAAGTTCAAACCTCAAAACTATTGGGTTTGATAATAGATGAGGATTTAAGCTGGAATAAACATATTGAGTATTTAATAAAAAAACTAAATTCTGGTATATTCGTCCTAAGAACAATGTCATATCTCTGTGAAGGATCAGTCCTTAAAATGATATATCATGCTCATATTGAATCACATATTAACTATGGAATTAGTATTTATGGTGGGACAAAGAAAAAGAATTTAAAAAAGATTTTGAAAATACAAAAAAAAGCAATCAGGATAATACATAAATTAAAATATAACCAGTCCGTCAAATCTTATTTTAAAGGGATGGGCATTTTTACAGTTCACGCCTTATATATTTTTGAAACAATTAAATATTTTTTAAATATTGCTGAGATTCAAGAATTGCCTGTGCATAATTATAATACAAGGGGTAAAAATTATTTAGCTAAAGAAAAACCAAGACTGGAACTTTTTAAAAATAAACCTTCTTATATTGGAAACTATTTTTTTAGAAAACTTCCTAGTTTTTTAAAAAACGAAAAAGACAAATCTAAATTTATATGAAAAAACTGAAGGCATTCTTACTTGACCTTGCACCTTACAAAATAGAAGATTATAGTAATTTAAATTTAAAATAATGTAGCCTATAGTATTTTGTTTAAATGTTTCTTATTGCTAATTTAGGTAGTAAGTAACAATAGACACTGTTCATGTACGAAAATTTGTACTGTGTGAATAAAGACTCTTTGAATCTTGAATCTTGAATCTTGCAACGTGCGTTACGTGTCGCGTGTTGCAACACGCGTCTTAGAAACACAGCAATCAAATGTACACATACAGCGCCAGTGCTTTGGCCAACATGCGTTCCTACGCGCACCTGGGAGGTTCATCGAGCAACGCGTGCTAGCAGCGCGCTTCGAGTTACGAAGGTTCTAATGGAACCGTACACATGTGAGCGTTGTAACGCGCGTTTTGGAGTAGAGGGGAGTAGGTTTATGTATGTTTACTGTGTACTTCTAAACAATATATTATGGTAATTACGAGGTTCTCTTCTGTGAAATCCAATCCCTAACAATGCTCTCACAAGGTGCTGGACAGACTTTTTCGTTTAATGAAGCAATTAACATGCTTGAAGTAGCAAAAGCAAAAAGAACATAGTTCAACATATACAACATAGTACAACATAGTTAGTTGTTTTAAGATTGTTTAACACTCACCCTGCATTCGTATCCAGGCTAAAAACAAAAACTAAAGGCAAGAGACAGACGGACTCATGAGAACAGGGTGGATTATTTTGTAACATACACACAGCCTCAGAAGTCTGCAAGCAGGCGGACTATCCCTTCCCTCCTCCACCTCGTGCATTCCCTACTTGATGATTTTTTTTCCTATGTGATTTTCATAAATGCATTCTGTGGTTAGGGGAAGATGAAGTTTTCAGTGATGATGATTTATATTTAGTGCTGTTGTACTCAGTACCTAAAATAAGAAACATTGGAAAAACATGTTTTTTATTATTAATATCTCCATTGGTAAACGTGGATCCCAAAGGACACGATGAGGTCTGAAAGCTTCAATCAAATTTTTTTTTATGTAATGCTTATAATTATGCAAAAACTAACCAAAGAAACGGAACCACGTGTGGAACAGGATGACAGTCCCTCAAAAGTAGGTGTAAACCAACCACAGTGCACATAGTGGTATTGCAGAGGGATAAAACAACGTTGAAAACACCTCTATGCTCATGTGCAGCAGAAAAGTCTGCAGGAGGATTTTTAAAAATCGCCCGAGAGGTGTTTCCCGAAAATCTGTCCTCGAACTCAAGTGGATTCCGGCAGACGGACAAACTTTTGTGTGCGTTGCCCCATTTGAAAACTTGGGGAGCGAATATTAGTCTGCCCGTTTGCGTGAGTCATCTGTCTCTGTGTGCGCCGGCCTTAAGTATGACATTGTCTTAGTAAAGTGAACTGCTTCACCTCACATTCTTCAAATTTTTTTATACTTATAGATCCTCCTGCTTGTTGTAGGTGCGGAGTCACTTTGAAGGCAACGAGATGATGGATTGACTCACAGATATCACGCAGTTTGTCCATACCTCCGATGTTCTCATTGTTACTTTATCTAGTATTTGGCTAATGGAGATTACGCTTTTTTGTACCTTTTCAGTTGATGTAACAAAGCGAAAACATGACATTGAGATGATTCACCTATGTAACCTTGCTGGCGTAAGATTTTCTTGATCATAATAAGTCTAGATAGTAAAATAATGAGAGAAAGGAATTGGCTTGAAATGTCTATTTTGTTTGTGGATGAGGTTAAACAATTACAAAACAAAAACAAATTCAGAAACATAAGCTGATTAATAATGTTTCCAAATTTTATGTTTCTATAAATTTGTTTAGTAAGTGTGGTATTGTATGCCTTTTAATATAACTGAAAATTTATAGCTTAGAAAATAAATTTTTTCTGATAACTAGACTCTAGACAAGAATAATATTGAAAAATAATTTATACTTACAAAAACTTTTTAAACAGTGTATACATCTAATAATGGCAAAAAAACTTAATCCTGACTAAATTTAATCTTCTTCAATCACGATTACCAGATAATGTTTGTTACCTATTACTAATTTGAAACAAAAACATGAAAGAGTTGATAAAAACATAGAATTTTGAGTATTTCGACAAATGCTCCACAATTTGGTTTAAACCCTACAATAAACATAATCTGTAAAATATATCTAGCAATATAGCTTTTATAAAAATTATATTTGTACTTTATTCTTTGTTGAATTTGGGTAATCATTTTTTTCTAAATGGTGATGGGTGATGGATGGCACTTGAATAAGTAAAATATTTTGAAGATCTCTTTGCTCATTTGTCCTTAACATGAAGTCGGTCTGTCATGCCCGTAAACTGTTTAGTCTTAGTAACAAAAGACAAAAACAAAAACTTGTTATGACTTAAAATGCTAGAGAATTATAAGCAGTCTGTACATTCCAGATTTCCTTCCTTAAAAATTGTTTAGCTACAGTTTCGAAACCATAGAAATCTTGTGCAAAATGCTGTATAATCTGCTTTGTTTGAACATATCTTTAAAATATCACTCTCGACTCTTAATATTTTACTAAGCTGTAACTTAAAAGCCTCAAATTATGATCTATGATTTTTATTAGTAACACAACTTGAAACGTTTTACTTTTATTAACTGTGCAAAATGTAAATGCATTACTTTACAAAGCAAAACATTTATTTAAGTAAAAAAAGTACTTTAATAGCTATTTACCTTACAAGTGTAGTAAGAGCGTTTTTACATCACGCAGGTGAATGTTGTGCAACGAGCGGAAGCGAGTTGCATAATTTACCGAAGTGATGTAAACACGCTCTTGCGTAACGTGTAACGTACAAGATTTTACCTGACCCGACAATATACAGGATGTTACGAACAATATTTTTCATTATCCATTTCACTTATCTTCTAACAGTAACGTTCATTTACAAACAAAAGCTAGGTTAGGAAATTTCTTAAAAACATATAGATATCCCAAGAACAAAACAACCTGCGCAGAAACGAAAAGATCACGTGGTTCGCGCAGGTAGGTGTGGCGTAGCATTCAAACCTGCGCGGCTCGAAACGGCCCAGGGTTCTTTTGTTTCTGGTATTACTATAACAATAAAATTCAAGCGCACAGCTGATTTCTAGCGTTGAACGTCGTTGGCTCCATAGAGGTATAGGCCTATATTTTTAAGTTATCCACTCAATGTTATTTAAATGGGTTTCATTACATCACCGAGTGAGTTTTTCTCAACTTTACATCACTCGAGAAGTAACGAAGTTATATACATCACGCTTGGGATAGGGAAGTTTAACATGGCGGGTTAGGTAAAACAATTTAGACAATATATGTACCTATGTTACTTAAAGAATTGTATACTTTATAGTTTAATTATTGTGTCTATTATCAAACTACAATATTATCAAAACCAGTAAAATAATGGATTTTATTTTGGGGAAAGGTGTGACAGTCTACCAAATCATACCCCAATTGATTCAAATTCACCTTTATAGTGTACATTTTACTTACTTAACTTTTTCTTTAGATTTTCAGGTATAAAAATTGTTGCTCCTAAATTATTAAATTTAAACTTAACCACAGTAGAGGCTGATTATCCAACCCAACCTTATGGATCTGTTGAAGACAATTTTAGGGTTTTTTCGGTTTTGTCAGAGAGTGCTTTGTTTTTAATATTTATTTATTCTCATTCAAGCAAGTATAAAAACATTTTTTGACTACATAGATCATTGTGTTTTTACAGACTAGAACTAATATGCAACCGACTGAAACACTTATACATAAATAATTAAAATGTGTTAACACTAAAAACAAATACTCCATGCCATATGAAAAACTTAAAGTTGTGTAGCATCCAAGATAAGAATCAAAAGGTTAACTCAGGGAAAAGTAATCAAACAACTTTATATTTGTTGACCATAACTAATAATATATTAATATTTGTTGACCCTTTAACTATGGTTTGTGCCTTTAGGAGACTCTTTGTAGAAAAATATTTTTCAGGGAAGACCTCATTGAAGTATACAGTTGATAGGAGTGTGGCTTATGGTTTTCCTACAAGTTTCTGATCCTTACTGTCTTTATATATTGGTATCAATTATTATCCTTCAATGTAGTCTTTAACTATTAAGATCTTGTCAAACGTTTTACAAGTATTTTGACTCCTTTATTCTAACAAACACAGACGTTCTTCTTCTCATGGGGATCAATAGTCTGTGTAAAAACAGCTCTTTTGGGGTATGAGGATTGGCACATGTCACAACAAACATGTTAAGGCTAAGTTTGAGTTAATTTAGTAGGGTTTGTAGTTTATAACAAGGTTACTACTGAAAGCCTTACAAGAAAGAGATCTGTAGTAAATCCAATACAGAATATTTTATAACTAAGACAACTCTAGAACGTTATGTCATGTGAATAAAGTCATCAAGTGTTTACGCTCATGTTAATGTAAAATACTTCACATTTAGGTTTTTTTAGCGTTGAAACTTATTCTATATAGCGAAACTGCTTTAAATTCATATCCCTGTGCATAATTTTTCACATAATAGTAAATAGTTCTAGTTATAAAAGGGAGAATAGGAAGTGTACATACATGGTCAGCATCGTCTGTTGACAAAGAACAAGTCTAGAACGAGATCAAACTTAAACTTCAGCTCGTCTGGAGAGAGGTATAGAGGTGTTTTCGGCCTCAATCGAGTCAATATTTAAATAAAAAATTGACTTCTTTAAAGCTTTAATTTTTCGACACTACTATAATACTGTACAAATATTATACTAACAGGTTGTAAAATGAATGCTAGGGTTCAAATTATCGATACTATATTTATACAATATACATAATATATAAATATATACATATATAAATATTTATAAATAATATATCGAAGCTTTCTGTGTGGTGTTTCTCCTAAGCTGGCCAAGTCTTTGCTTGTTGAAAGGTCGGAAAACATTTTGTCAAACCACTGCCAATATCTGTTTGGAGAGAATTACTGCTACATTCGTCGAGTCTCGGTATAACTGTGGAAAATTGTTTTGATGCGCATCATACTATTGAAGATTATTTGTAAAAAGGTCATTATATAGGCTAATTAATATTCTGTTAACTAATTATTCCCAGGATGGATTGTTACATCTTTTGATTTACAACATATCAATTATTTATCATAACTAAAATATTAAACATCCAAATTTAGTCAGTTTTTAGGGTACACTTTGTGCCATCTTTTAACAATGAAGAGTGTAGCATTAGTTCTCCATCAGCCGAGCTATAATTAATTGCTAGAGAGTGAACTTGGGTTTATCATCTCACTTCAGTGTCCGTCTCTTGAATATGTTAAGCTACAGAATTCTCAATACTGATACAGTACCTCTAATAACCTCTAATGTTGATGTATTGGAAACGATACATGTCTCTTTTCCTATTGATCTATACGTTTTATTGTGTTGAAATGTAACCTAAACAAAACGGCTTCATTTATGTAATCATGCTAATCCTATATCAGTTCCCTTGGAGACATACACTGATGCCCAAGTTCTCTTACAAGATCTACTGTCTGAACATTCTCAATTTGTATTATAAAGTTTCACAATGATTTCGAGCATGAAATCTCCCATGTATATATCATAATGTAAAATTATAATTGATTTTGACTAATACTTAATTTCACTCAAAATGTTATTGAACATTATTTTTGAATCTTAGAATTTTTATATTTGGTGAATTCATCTGTATCGTTTAATGTTGAGGATTTTGTGTGTTTTAATATCAGTAATCATTGAAATCTTTGTGGTGCGTTTCAGATAGTTTCACTAATGTAAATATTTCATTTATTAGTGTATTCTAGACTCACTAGTTTTTTGACATTCCTTGTTTAACAATGAACAATAAAGTGATATCTCCATTAATATTGTTTGTAACACCAAAGTAAGGTTATATTTGTAATTTTTTTATAATTTAGACATAGTTTTGGATGATTATTTTGTTATTTAACATGTATTTTAAAAATTTGTAAGTTGCCTGAGAACTATCAATCTTTTTTTAAATTTGGCTTTTACTGTTCATTAAATTTTTGTTAAAGGCTTGGTTATATGTATTGTTAGTCTTATTTAGTTGAACTTGTATTGGATATTTTATTTTAAAAATATAACATAATATGGTTTTTTAAATTATGGAAAATAATCATCCTCCAAAACACCGCCTTTATCCGCTTGATGTTATGATTGTGTTTTACTAAAGAATTGTTTTAAAATAAATTCCCAAAACGCTCAAACTGGCAAAAACTCTATATGCCACAAAATTGTAACAACTTCCAATCCAAATACTGTTACTTTTATTAGTTGTTTACAGTGATTGTTATATTTGGTGTCTCCTAAAAGTTGTTGTAACATTGTTTTAAGTGTTTAAAAGCTAATCATATTGATTATTCTTTTTCTAAAAGAAAATTCTATACATTCAATATACTACTCTTAAAAAACTCTAATTAAAGTTTGCAAAACTTATACAACAGTTTTTAAATTCTCAATTTGAGCCAATAACATACAAATCACAATTGTCTAAAAATGATTTCACCTCACGTTTAAATATTTCATTATTCATTTATTTATATGTTATACGATGTCATTGGCTACAGTTATATATTTTGAAACAATTAAACTGATAAATAATATATAAAGTTAATGTTTATAGTTTCCAATTATTTTCAGTCGTTAATCATTTAAAATTAGTTTTCTTTAAGGTATCAGTAAATCAGGCGAAATAAATATTTCACATAAATTTTTAATCAATATATGCTTTGAACGATTGATGATTTTAGTTTTAGGACACTTAAATTTACTGAACACTGCAAATATGAAAACATTAATTTAATATTTACGTTTATTTAGTATATTTTCATGTTTGTTGTACTACACTCTACACTCGTTTGTATATACATTACATTTAGAATCAAGGTTCCATGTCTTCATGTAAAATATCAACTGACCTTGACAAATTTCTTAAATTTTTAGCATTTTTATGAATCAAGTGTTCTTATCAGGCAATTTTTATGTACGAACCGACACGAAAGCTACGTATTAGTCGTTCTGTAGATACGATATTATAAACCTCATTCTCCGTTCCCTCGACTGTTTCATGGCCGAGATGCATCTTAGTATTTTAAGTTCTGTAAGTAAACTTTCATATCATTTAATAACGTCGCTAGACTCGGATGTGATAATTAATTGTTTTTATAAAACATACTTCTGAGGTTGTACTTACGAGAGTTTTATAGCGATAAAATATATTTATTTATTGTTACCGTACGGTATTTCTTTATAAGTCACCGATATACGTAGGTAATGTTGTTTTTTACCCCACCCGCTCCTCGGTTCGGCGAATTCATGTGACGTGTACAAACATTTACACTGCTGAAACCTGAGGGTTTTAACAAATGTAAATGAGATATTAAATTAATACCACGATATAATAAAAATAATGAGCTAATGGAGTGTGTTTTGTTTCCCCCGCCCTGATTATAAATAGCCTCCGTTGAAGAGTCGCAGTCAGTGTCACTGGAGTCTGGCCAAGTGTCCGAGGCTTGTTCATCACTTCGGCACATTTTTTTAGCTTAAAAATAACATTTTGCAGTTTAGCGGAGGTAACGGAAGTACGGCAGAGTCGAGTGTCCGGAGAGGAGCGTCACAGCGCAGATGGAGGATCAAGGTTCGTAGGCTCTGACATTACTGAGTATTTATAACAATCATCACGAGTGGTCTGGCAACGTCCGTCTGTCCGTAGTAGCAACAGGCTGCTGTGTACAATATCTCATTATAATGTTATGCAACAGAAAACTCAGGTTCTATTCACCGTTTACTGTTTGGGAATGTTGCCAATCTCGGACATGTGTCCTGACTCAACATCTGATTTCAATACAGTTGAACTTCATTCTGTGATTGGTTAGTCAGCTATATTCATAGTGCTAGCCAAATTATGTCTTAGTAATATTTCTTAATTAAAACATACCTCGTCTTGCAGTTCAAATAAATAGTGTCTTTTTCAATCCACTACATGTTTCGCCATGTTGGCATTTTCAAGTGGTACACAGAAACATTGAGACTTGAAACCACTTGAAAATGCCAACATGGCGAAACATGTAGTGGATTGAAAAAGACACTATTTATTTGAACTGCAAGACGATGTATGTTTTAATTTAGTTTATACTAAGCAGTTCAGGGGCTACAAAATGGAATTTAATATTTCTTGTATGTTCTGTCTGATATTGATTTCAAAATAAAAGTTTTGGTTTTGGGAACTTTTTTAAATAGAATAGCAGCTAATTCAGTCTTAATGGTAAAGCCTATGTATATTAATAAATTGCTTTTTCAAGTCAAAATCATAGTTAAAATATGTTTTTTTAATGTCCGTTGTCTCAAAAACATCAAATATCAACAGTCTAAGAAAACATGTGCGATAATTGAGTTTCGGTTTTGTTCATAACACTCGATTTCATTTCTTTATTCAGCTGTAAAGACCTTCTCATACTATAAATAAAATGTGTGTAGAATCTTCAAAATTAAATATTTATTCTAAGAAAGTTAATTGTTACAAACCACCTGGTAGGACGGTGGTACCATACTCTTTATAGGTTTTTCATCCTTATGTCCTTATGCATCAGCTTAAAACAATTGTATTTAACTGAATACAATTAATCATCTACTTGTAAAATTGTGCTTTCCTCTTTTATTAGAACTAAAAAATAAGCTGAGTGTTATTTTTTCTTGTTTTCTGCATATTCTCAACTTTTTAATAACAAACTTAATGGTTTTTGCAGTTATGATTCTTATTGTTAAATTTTAGCAGAATTCCCCATAGCTATTTACTGTAGACTATGTATTTAATGGTAAGACTTGAGCCCTTTTGATGTCCCCAGAGGCCAAAAACACTATTCGTTCAAATTGTTATGTGTATGTATGTATGTGTGTCTGTGAACGCAATAACTTGAGTAATTTTTGTTTGATTTTGATGAAATTTGGTTTGAAGGTGTAAGGTGGGATAAACTTGAATGAGTCCGTGAACCAGCATGATCGAACGATGGGAATGGGGTTTTGTGGGATAAATATTAGTTTTTCTCATTTTTGACCATCAAAACACAAAATTCCCCACTCAATTTCAATTTCTCTCTAGACCACTTTAAAGAGTTTAAAAATATAAATAATTTAGTATATTGAAGTGTTTTTGTGAGGTTTTGGTTACGGAGAAAATTCAAAAAGTAAATTTAAAATTCCATTGTTATTCTTAGAAAGAATATTGTAAATGTTGTAGTTTGCTTGTTTATGAATATATTTTATCGAACTTTTGGCAAATTTATTTATTTTATACTAAAATATTATCATTTTTCTAAAAACCTCACTATAATCTGGTAAGATAAACATCTATGTAATAGGACATAGCTGCCTCGTGTGAGGTTTACTGGGACTAAGCACTAACTAAGTATACACTAGCAGGTGTATTAACAAGTCAGCTGATTGTGAATGGGCCAATTATCATGTGAGAAGCCAGGAGACAAGGTCATCATGTTATCACACCTGAACTTACCTGCTGTGTCACTCAGAGGCCGGCAGTGTACTGGTTCATGCAGCCCTGCGTTGTTCTTACTCTTACTGCTATGATGTAGTGTCCTGGGGTTATGTTTATGAAAATGACACCATTCCCTTCCTGGCAAGCTTTTCGGACAAACTACCTACCAGGACGTAAGTTTTGTTTATTTTGAAATTGGTATATTTCATGTTTTAAGTCAAATCCTAGGACAACAAAAAATATAGTTTTATTTATTTTTAATTAAATTAGCAGCTACCCGGCGCGCGTTGCTGCACTAACATCTATTATTTTAATTGGTAATTTGTTCTTTACAATAAATAATTAAAAATGTAAATATACAAAAAAAAATAGATTACTATTTTACTTAATTGCCATAGTGGATAAACTATGTTTTTTGTTTTTCATTAGGTGTATAAACATATAAGTTTTTAGGCGTACCTACCACCACGTGAGCACGCAACACAGCTGTTCGTGTGAAAAGCATGCATTTCCTAAATTTAAACTGTGATAATCAGGGATTGCCCTTGTACCTTAATAGTGAATGCGAAAGCAAGACGCAAAGGAAATTGTAGTCACTTGAATTTAACGGGTAATTCGGATGAAATCATCGGTATTCTTGGGACTATTTCTCCTTTAAACTTACCACTGATGATTGTTGTTTCGATCGAGTTTGGTGTCATTTTTTTAATCGTCAATCTGGTTCCGTTGCAAAGCTTGGATGGATTTAAGTTTTGCATTAGTATTATTGGAGTTCATTCTTTTAATGCCTGTAATGTGGTGGGTTAGTGACAAATTGGGAGGCATTTGAATACCTGAGATAGCACGCACGGTTATTATTCACTTAATAATTTATGTTAGATTGTGTGGGTATAGAACAAAAGTTAAAAATATAAAGAAAGGTATTGCCATCCTTTTAGCGAACTTCCCATATATATGTGTAATTATTCAATGTGGAAATCATCAATCCAACATATAATCATATGTTGTGTATTAAAACAAACGGAAAACCCCTACTTACTTAAAATTGGAAAATTTGATGAAGAAGTTGGGAGCCTACCAGTAGATCGATAATTTACTTCATCGGCAGGCCACTAGAGACCGTCTTTTTAAATTAACATAAATGTATAAATACAAAAAACCTCTTCGTTGGCAAGTTATTTCGTCGTCAGCCCCGTTGATCAGCCTGTAAAATTAAATTATTAATTACAAGAATCCCCTTCGTCATATATTATAGTCAGGTTTGCCCCATTTTACAACTAAAAATCGTAATATTTCAGCTATTTTGAACTTGGTTTTGTTTGATAGGGAATTAAAAATTCTAAATAAAAGTATTCCAGACATTTTTTCATATAATTAGCCGTTTATTAAAATGGCCGCCATTTTGAAATTGTAAGTTGAATCAAGATGAATTTTTTTCTAACATGGGTCTTTTCTACCTTAGGTACATACCAAGTTTAATAAAGATCGGTTGAAAAAATGCATAAATAAAAATGTTTATGTAAAAAATACAAAATGGCAGATATCTGGTTAATAAAGCGATTTTGGAAAAAATGTTATTCTTGATTTTCTCTTTATTTGGACCCATAGAAGCATTTCCCGGAGTTTGGCTGTTTACTTACGGGACACCCTGTATATATGTAATTGAATATGGGAATCATCAATCCAACATAAACCCATACTTTCTTAATATTCGACAATTTGATGAAGAAGTTGGGATCCTACAAGTAGATGAACAATTTACTTCATCGTTAGGCCACTAGACCGTCTTTTTAAATTAACTTAAATATATGTAAATCCTGATATTTATATAGGCCTTGTTTGTGTATACTTATCAGTGACATGGAGGTCAAATTATCTTGCAGATTATGACCTCCCTTCAGTTTGATACTTCAACCCTCAACATCCCCAAATGGCGCTTCTGCCCTTAGGAGTTGTGCATTATTCATATTTGGGTTAAAATACGCACATAGATGGGTGGATGGAGTCCTCATCTCAAATGGTTATAATAATACGTACTTATTTTTTAAAGCTATATATAGACTGATACCAATAAACAATTCTTTAAAAACTATTAATTCCGATGTGTAACTCACTCACTGATCAGGTATACAAATGTTTGGGCACTTCTAGACGGGCTTGGGAGTTGAGATTTGGCACGATGATGGATCTCGACCCCAAACCTCCAGGAAAATTCTGAAAAGTGACAATTTCATATTTCAGCCCCCCCCCAAAAAAATTAATTGTAAAACATTTTTTATTTTGTGTTTTTTTTACGTCGGGGCTCAACGAGTGGCCTGATTGAAAAACGGAGAGACTATTGCCCTTTATTTTAAATGAGCTAAAGCTTTGTAATTCAGCATTTTTCCCCATTTCCACCCCTTCACCCTTAGATGCACTCGATTTTCCAAATTTTGGGAATTTTACCTCATTTTCTTTCTTTAAACGTCCGTAATGGCTCAACTGTATGTCTGATCAAAAAAAGAAGAGTCCCTGCCGTCACTACTTCGTACAATCTACAACTTTGTTTCTAAACATTTTTCTCCACCTTAACTTATTCATCCCCAAATTCAGGTTTGAACTTGAAACTTGACCTTATTTTCCCTGTTTTTAATGGTTTTGGCTGCCCTGGAGTAAATTAAAACATGTTTTTGGCATGTTTGACTTTATATTTCTCTTAGCATTTATCTAAAGTTAATTCTTAGCCAAATTGGGGGTTTTTACTCACCCTACTTTACCCTCAAAATAGGGGGGTCGATTTTAGTTGAAATAAAAATCCCGATTTTGGAGATTCTATTAGAAGATTATACTAAATCAAACTAATATTTTGTATACAACTTTTTACAGTGTTCATTTTGCTCGATTACGCCTTCCACCTATCTTCACTCCAACCTCCTCAAAACCCCAGTTTGATTGTTGTGTCCTTGGGAAAAAAGCGTGCGGAGAATAAAGTGTGACTTATTCAAGCATTTAAGGTCTTGGTAACAATTAGGTAAGTTGTTCATGGTCGTAAATGATCTGAAAAGGTGAAATAGAGACCATAATCCCATCTTATCCCTCCTCCCAACCTTCACAATCCCCTGTTTAGAAACCAAAATTGCAGGAAATGAATATAGACCTAATATGTTTCGTATTTTTTTACTCTCAGTTGCGTCTTCTTTGTTCTCATATTCCGCAGAATCAATACGCAAATTAATATTCACTGAACTGTATATAAAATAATATCGATTGAGGAACAAACAATTACAATAATAAAAGATGAGCACTCCTCACTAGTCCGCTGCATTGTTATAGCTGAAAATCATCGGAATTATAACCGCCGCTTCAAGATACAGTAGTTGATACGCCTGCAACGGCCTTCACAGCTGCACACGCTGCCGCTTCACACATCTCCACCAAAAAGACGACCACGTAAGCTGTCGGTTAGGTCAATTGTCAATCAAGGGGATTTTCGTGTTTAATAATTTAGTTTTACAGGCCGCGGTCAATGGGACTGACGATGAAATAACTTGTTGACGAAGAGGTTTTCCGTATTTATCTATTTAATTAAAAAATACGGTCTAGTGGCCTGACGACGAAGTAAATTGCCAATCTACAGGTGGCCCCCAAAGAAGTTATAGGGTTTGCCTGAAAATCCAAGATACTGTGAGAAATCTTACGAGATTAAATGAAGGTATCAAAATTGGTGTAAGCTTCCATACAAAGAGAATGGGGTGGTTCTTTTTAAAGAATGTAATAAGATCAATAAGAACTTTGTTAGAGGTTTGGCCTGACAAAAGCTGAGTTCAAACAATACTTGAAAATGGTCATAGATGTTATTCCCTTAGAAGTATTCAAGGGAGATCCAGGGACGGGAACCAGTGCTGGCACTCTGTCCTGTATCTGAGAAATTTATTCTTGAAACTCTTGTCCACCTCCTTGGAAAGTGCCCATTTAGTAGTCTTCTATGGAATACCCGCCACCATACGATAAGAAAAATCATAGCTGATCAATTCAGAAAAAAAGTTACAAGGTCTATGAAGAGGTCACAGCTATAGAAGAAGAGGGCTCTGTGAGGCGGAGTGACATTATTGTTATAGACATAAGGATAGACATAAACGAAAGTAAGCTAAAGGAAGTTCATGAAGAAAAAGTGAAGATATAAAGTTGTTCAAGAAGAACAATTCCTAAACAAGTCCAGCAATTCTGTAAGAAATTCAATTTGGAAAATCAAGTGTTATATCTAATATCTTTGAAAGCCATAAAATGTTACTGGGCTTTTAATGAATAGTCCTGGAAGAAATGGTAATGAAAGAAACAGGGTGTACGCAAACCTAAATATTCAACAATAATTTTATTATCTCATCGTCCGCCATACTTCACAAAAAATTAGAGACATTCTAGGGATTCCCCATATAGGACTATAGTTCATTTTCCCATAGATTTGTTGTAGTGGAATTATGTATCCTGGCCTTCTTAATCTATTGGTTCGATTTCAATGAAACCAAAAAAGTTAAGCGAAAGAGGAAAAGTTATTCTGGGAGTGGAAAGCACACCGGAATGTGTTTCTTTTGGTGATGACTTTGCCAGCAATGCCAGCAAAGTAAAGGATCAAACAAAGGATGATTTACTTTATAAATAAATGGCCAATATGACTTGGCAACAATATAATCTTGTCAATATCATGTTTCCATCAATAATGAGCTAATAGTCTGATAGGGACAAATGTTCCTAATATGCAATAGAAAGTGTTTAAATTTTGTTAAGGTAAGCAGTGGGAGTGTGTTTACTTAAATATGAACTTAACTATGAATTTTGAAGGGGGAAATCACAACGTTGAAATATCTTAATTTGAACCATTTTTTACAGCAATGGGGGTTGTACCATTTTGTTTAGAGTTAAAATGACTATAACATTTATTAAATTTCACAAATGTCATAAAAATCAGACCACAGAATGATGTGGTCTGCATAGCTCTCCACACAAACACATACAGACACTTTTCGTATAGCACATTTTTTTGGTTCAGGAAGACCTAAAACTCGAGCTCAAAAGTTTTGACAAAAAACAATAATTCCTCCAGACACTATCTATAAGGGGATCAGAAAGTAACCCATACTTACCCTCTTGTAAAAATCTGCTTTCCCAAATCAGGCAAGCTTGTTTTATACTTTCTCCCCAGAACAATGAAAAAGTATTGTTTTCGCCTTATATTGAGTTTTGAGTGTAAATAGCCGTTTTGGGTTCCCCTGAACCCAAAAAAGTTGTTTTCGAAGTGATGTCTGTGTAGGTGCCTGTATGCCTGTACATTCAAATTATGCTAAGAAGACAAAAAATATGCAGATGGGGTGAAAATGCTGTACCATCCTCGAACACGTTGGGTCTTCCTTATACTCGACCATTTACCTGGTACTGAAACTGAGCACAGGTTACTGTCAGAGGTGTGAGGAGGGTAAGTCTTGGGTAACTGGCAAAACCAATGTTTTGGAAAGGCATTATTTGTTTTCATGATCAACCCTTTCCTCTAACTCTCCACACCCTTAGGTTGTTTAACACTGTATGTGTGTGTGTGGATGTGTACAGACTACACATGTAGTCCGATTTCAATGACATTCCGTACGTAGGAACTGCCATGGTATCTCCAGGTTTTTTTTTATAATCTTTTTGGTAATTTCCCTGTAAAATCCATTAAATAACAAAAAAGTTGTACTTACAAAAACCGCTCAAACGATGTTGATTAATTCTTAGTATATTATGGTACTTTTTACGCCCAAACAGAATAATACAACTCCTAATTTTGTAAAAATTACAGTTAAAAAGTTATTGCAAAAGAGCTTTTGTAATTTTTCTTGTAAAATATTATAGTTACTCCAAACCACTTGCCCATGATAAGGGGGTTTTAAAATCTAATGGGAGAAAGTATGTGTCAGATTGTTTATCCGTTTATTTGTTTTGTTACTATAGTTAACGCTTTATAACATTAGGTACTAGTTAGGCAACTGTTGTTATTTTATTTTTGCTCTAGAGCATCTGCCTCCACCAGTTCCTATCAAGACATACCTGTGGGAAGAGGTAAGGAGGGATAAGGAGGCTGGAGTGTACCCTTGGACTCACATCTTCAAGGGGCCCTACGATGAACAAGAGTTTGAAGAACAAAGGTACGATAAAGAACTATGCATGTATTGACTATCAAATACCAAAGTAGACTTCTTTTTATGGGCAGGCTAAAGCCAATTTTTTTTATCCTAAAAGAAAATATAGAATGACCCTTTAACAGTGCTACACTCTGTTATTAATGATACAGGGTGTTTATAAAGGAAATTATGGGGAGCGGGAACGACCCATTTTGCCAATCTTAAATTTGCCATCTTTAGGTACACTTATGTTCAAAAGGTGTAAAGCTAAGGCTTTCAAAATCGTAGGCTATAATTATCAATCCTTTATGAGTAAACAGACCCAATTTCATAATTTTCAATTAAGTATAAACTAATTGTTTGATTGAATGAATAAAACATTTAGAAAAAAAATAGGAAAAATAATATGAGTATAAACAGAAAGCTCAATTAGTTAAAGGATAATCTTGGGATTAGGTTAGATAATTATTTTGGCATTTGTCGATTGTAGGTCTGTCCAACCTTTCTAGTGGGGCCTTGGTCCAACTCTGATGGAGTGTTGATCGGAAAAAAGGAGATCTAAACATTTTTTTCTAGTAACAATTCAACACTATTGAAATTAAAATACATTAAACTGTGATACATTGATTAATTTTATATTATAAGTTGACAGATGCAGAAAAAAATATAAAATGTAATTATTAATTTTTCTTGTACATCTATATTTTTATAAAAGAGGAAGTTTGTATATATATATTTGAACGTTATGGATTCCGAAACCGCTCAACAGATTGAAATGAAACTTTCAGGCATATTAAGCATTATTCAAAAAAGGTTTGTGTGTAGTTTGGTGAAGATCCGTCAAAAGGGCTCCGCCCCAGTGCCTCTGGAGTTTGCAATGTTAACCTTAGTAGTATTCATATTAAAGTGGAATTAAAGAATCTTATCAGCTGTTTCAACTAAACAATTTGATTCTGTGATGAACAATAGCATTAAAAGGTTACAAAATGTACCAAAAGGGTGCAGCACTATTATTTGTCTAAATTTATGACAACAGTTGCTTATTTAAACCAAGCAGTTGTGATACAAAATTAGAACTGTAAAGTAGGATTGTTTACAGTTATGTTTATGTTTTTAATTTAATAAATAATTTTTTATAGTGTGTGAATAGGGAGTTTTATTTTTTAGGTGCGTAATTCTTATCAAATATCTTTTTACCAAAATGTTTACAAAAACCTATTTTGTATTTGTATGGTTTATTTCCCAGAAAATAATGTCTGGGAAACAAAAGTAGCCAGTTAATATTTTAAGTTAATACTTTTAGTGGATTACAAAAAGTTTATCTACATACAGCAGATCTATATGGAATAGTAATTTATAGTTCGGCCGCTTAGAAAACGACCTGCGCGCTAATGCTAAACCAATGCTGGAGGAGGTCGCTTTCTAAGCGGCCGAACTATAGTAATTATTGTCTTAAGCATTCTCTTCCCGTTGCGAAGCACGGGTATGGTGGCTAGTAACTAATAAAAAATAAAACTTTTCTGGTCCATAAAACAGCAATAAACGATACATTATTTTACCTTAAGTTTTACTTTGATGTAAAGTTCCTGTTTTTCGAAAGAATCATTACCTACCAATTGATTGCAGAACACACTCTATTAGTGGGTTTAATTCAAATATTTAATCTAAAACTGGCTTACATAGTTTTGGACATGGGATGGTTTGTCAACTTCCATGTATAAATAATTTCTAAGTATTTCAGTCATACGAGAAAAAATTGTATCCCTTAAAACTTGGAAGTAGGGTATGAATGATGGAACTTTGAAATAAGTAAATCGTTATCCTTGATCTGGAAACCTAAATATAACTAGGCTTCTTGGCTATATTTGCAGGAGTAACAAACTGCTTCTGATTCTGTGAAAATCGCCAGTTTGAAATTGAGAACGATTAATTCTGAATTTAGTCATTTTCTTCATTATTGCCTATTAATGTTTTCTAACATCACATCACTATTTGACTGTTCCTGAATAGTAACAATAAACAATCAATACATCATAAGTGTTGAAATTCATGAATTTAAAAGTGTTATCATTAATGTCCCCCAACAAAATTTTACCTTTGCACCTTAGGTTCATAAGATCAAATATCACAAGTTTTGCTAGAAACGAATTACTAATTTCAAATTCAGATATAGAAATGCAATAGAGTTTTGCCATGGTTTATTTCACATCAAACACCTACAACAAAAACTAGGACCTGTTATTTTTCCCAAAAAGACATCACAAGTACTAAAATAAACATAATGCAAACAAAAACGTAATTTAATTTCCCGCATAAACACGCCACGTTAAGTCTCGGTATTCCAAAAGCGTCGAGCGTGTGGTGGTGTGGTAGTGCGATTGTTTGGCACCTGTAACCGATGTATTTATACACGGCCGGGGCGGCGGGTGCTAGGGAGGGGGGCACTCTCCGGGGAGACACCGCAGGCACAGGCGGAGGTACGGCGGAGGATGATGGGCTGAGGTCTATGGAGCCGCGGGGAAGGAAGCTAGGGCGACGTCAGGACAGTAAGGGGTCACGTGACTCGAGTGTCTCCAGCACAAGTAGGGAGGTGCGTTGCGGCTGTCAGTACTTCCAGAGTGATAGTCTGCTGCCGGAGAGACAAGCCCTGGTGGGTACTCGCCCCCCTAGCCGCAACATGGGGTGAGTAGTAGACACGGTGACGGGGTGAACTCTGACCTGCTTGCTAAATATAGAACCAGCTGTGTCACGCCTCACGCCGCACTGCATGAGTTGATTGACCTGATTGCAATTATCATACTGCGCGTGCTGGTTCAAGACTACAATCGTGTTTGTAAAACCCTGAGAAAGAGCAGTAAACACGATGTTTACCGTACTGTGATATGAAACTCCCTTACACCACGACCACAATTAACTGACACATTTGGTACATTTAAATGGGAGTTAAATTGAAGAACATTTTTTGAATGAATAAAAGTTGAAAATAAAAGTGTTACTGTTAACTATATGTTGTCACTTTGGTAAGAATCAAGTAATTGGCTTAATTTCAATTACAATACGTTATGCAGGCGATGGTTCAAGCCTGAGCAAGTTAAAATCTGGCATTAGACCAACTATTTGTTTATTACAGATAACTCAGACAACGTAGTCTACACAAACTCAACTTGAATTACTTTTTAAAGAAGGCAGCTTTCAAAGATAAAATATGACAAAACCTATTCACTGTATGAAAAAAACCACAACATGAACATTTAAATATGAGTTGAATTGCACTGAGTTCGTAGATAATACAAATAATAATATTACAGTTAGCTCACAATAATACTTTCTACACCTTGTGTAAGACTACAAAAATAGCCTAAGAAGCAATTTTGGAAATAAATTTTGTTTTAATTACAGCATAACCCCATACGTTAATTCAGTAGGTCCTGTAATTTGTTTTGTTTAGGGAAGAAGTAGTTCCTATAGTTCCTGATTTGATATTTAATTGATTAGTACAACCGCAGACTATAGAACCAATTAGTACAACCTTGTGAAGTACGCCATAAAATATATGTTTCGAATAATTAATTTATAGTAATATCGTTCTTATAAGTAGCCTATCCAGCCTGAAGATTAAAATCCCTCAAATTTGTTTATTGTTGAAGGGCGTTTTGATGAGATTGGTAATTTATGAAGATAACAGCAACTACTAATTTAGTTTGTCATGCTACGAAAAACTCTTAGTCAGAAAATATACTTTTCATACTTAAACCTATAAAACTATAAACTACACTACTTTTTCTAGGCATTAGCATATTTTCTACAGTAATATGTGTAGATTGTCTATTATGGTATTATATTTTGTATTTTCGTTGGTCGATTTTGCTAAAGAGAGCTGGTGTTTGGAGTGAAGTCGCGGGAATGCAGACACATTTCGGGTTATTTGTTATCTTTACTATGTTTGAGCTAGTCTACAACGTTGTTATCAGTTGTGGTGTAGTGTTATCAGCGACGGGAGGGCGGGCACTACCACACACACAGACACACACGTACACGCGCGGACACACAGACGGACAATAGGTACATAATTAACGAACGTCCTTGGCGCACCTAGTTGTACACTACTGCATTTGCAAACCACTGCGACTTTTACAACTCCTGTCAAGATTTGACAAGTTGTTAAATAGTACTTGAAAAATACCTGCCAATACATTTTTACACTCATAATTACCGAATTTACAAACACGTAGAACCTTCTGTTTTCTTATATATATATATCTTTCACTCTGGATGGGATGCGTGTCATTGCTTGTCGCAAGTTTCAGAATAAAAAAGTAGCCTACTTATTTGAATTGGACCTTTGATTGATAGAATGTGCTGCTGACGATGAGTACTGTTTTTATTGTACACAACTTTTTCACTAAAAACTTGTAAACTATAAAATCTTTCATAACATGCCTTACTATATTGTGGTACCAAGATCTCAGAGAAAATACATAAGTCAAATTATAGAGGGAATACAGATTTTATCTATAGGGAGCAAACTCTATGAATGACACATTTAACGACTCTGTATACCCTTATTTCCTATTTGAATAAAATAAATGTATTAGCAATCTGGCACATACTTTCTCCCCTTAGATTGTGGAGAACTTGTTGGTAGCGGTTGAGTAACTACTATGCAGTTTTATGGCGAAAATCACAAAAGTTGCAATACTTTTGATCATTCATTTTTAGAGCAATTGGGGTTGTACACATTTGTTTACAGTAAAATAGACATACTAAATTTTAGTCAAAATGTGTCGAGCTCATTCAATCCAATTTTTGTTGTTGTTATTATGGAAAGATTTGCAATTATATTTTGGTTTTACATAATTATTAATGACTTTTAAACCATAATTTTTAAAGCAATGGGAGTTGCACCATTCTTGTGTTTGGAGTTAGTGCTTGCCTATTTTATATATTTTACTTTTGCAAACCTCACCTCAAAACTTTGGACATCCACGGGAACCCAAGGAAATAAATAGGTCTATGACGGTCCTAGATATATGGACCATCTTTGTGGTTAATTTTGGCTATATTGGTTTAGTATTTTAGTCAGCCCAGACAGACACCATCTCAATTTTATAATATGGATTTAATCATCAAACAGTATCAGCAAACTGACATAATCTTTCTCCCATTAGCTTGGCATTAAAACTAAACGTGTAGCCTAGTGGGTAAACGAGAGGGTTATTCTCAAAAATCACAAAACTTAGGGACTTTGAACAGCACTGGGGGTGGTGACATATTTTGTTTAGAGTCAAAAGGACTGTAATATACAAAATTTTAATCAAGGTCATTTGATTTATATTTTATTTTGTATGGTTTTATGGGGAAATCTGCATTAAAAATAAAATGTTCAACAAAATACAGCTGGTAGCCTGTATCTCTGTAGACACACAAAGACAGATAGAGATATGACATTGAAAACCACTTCTTTGGGTTCGATATCACCCAAAACCCAAACTTGAAATTTTTTACAAAAACAATACTTTTCCATTATTATGTATAGGGGGAAAAAGTAAAAATTGGCAGCTGGTCCATAAGCCACATTTGCACGAGTAGACATGGAGGTTACAGAGCAGATACCTGCCAGTAGTGTACCTGTGTAGCTTCTCACCTACACTCACACACAGTGTATTTCCCTGTCAATGATATAATTAGTCTTAGTGAGCAATCACTAGCTTAAACATGTAACAACTTTTCAAAAATTAAAATTGCAATTACAAACTAAATGACATAAGTAAACATCTTGTTGAGTTATTACTTTACAGTAGTTGAAAACAAAAACAAAACTTAAAACCTAAAGCAAATAATTAATTCCTACAGTCACCCGACAAAGTGGGCTTCCTTGCAGAGATTATAGTACAGAAAGCATTACTTTGGTGCACAGTTTTTACTTTGGCGCACATATAGTATTCCAAACTAAAAAAGAACCTAAAAAATGACATAAAATATGCTATATTTTGCAATAGTTGTCAGGGCTAATGTTTATAATGAGGTGTTAAAAGATTGGTGGGAAGAAAAAAATATTTTGCAGCAGGAAATTCTGTTGGCCATTCAATAAAACATTTGTTATGTTTTTTATAAAACTCGACATAGCTTTAAAATGAGGATTGGAATGTCCATTTACCAATAGTGTATTTTAGTCAAGCTTTTATAAACTTTTACACTCTAAAATGTAAAAGCTTTGTACCCATGACATTTATATAAAAAAGGTTTAAACCAGCAAAAACAACATTCTCAAAAGCTCTCATTAGTACTGAATAGTACAAATAATGTATCCCTAATTTAAGATAACCCTTTTCAGTGACTCTTCACTTGCTTAAGACAATACAGGAATGGTTAGGCGGTTATTAATAAAATGTTAGCACTCAGTTGAAGTTGAAGACTGAAATAGCCGAGGATCACGTACGAACCACTGACTGAGGGAACTATTTCTGTTTCTGACCGACAGTGAATCTAGAAGCTCGTCTACATCTCTTCAAATTACCCTCGTTTGTGCTAATTAATGTCAATCTTTGACAGTAATGAAAAAGTCATTATTTATGATTTTAAGTGACTGTGCTGAGAAGTGAGCTTTAAGCAACAATATGTGAGTAAACATTGATCTAAAGTAAGGTTTCTCTGAGGATTTTTACCATGCAAGTTATTTAAAATTGAAAAATTTATTTGTAAACTTGTATAAACTTTCACCTCCGTCTCCTGTCTCATTGCAACACAATCAAAAACTTTGGAAAGATTCGTCCAGTAGACATACAACTGTGCGTGGAAATAGATTTTTTGTTTTAAGTTTATAATACAATCAGTATTTAAAAACTGTCAAAATACTCAAACCACATTGTACATAAAACTTCTGATAGAAGTAGGCAAAACATTCCCATGTAAGAGCTTAGCTATATTATGAATAAAATTGAATTAAGTCTAAATCAAGTCTCTGATAGAGTGTTCTGCTGTAAATACTGGTTTTCGTCAAATAATCCTACTTTTTAACCAAGCCAAATGAATTAAGGGGCAACTTTTAGTAAACTATAGCATTCCTATGCTCCATGAATTATTATAATATCATCCTACACCTAAGGGAGCAATTGGGATTTTGGCAGTAGCACTCTGAGTCTGGCTCATTAAGTATGTTTAATTTGAATTAAAAGTTGGCTACAGCTAGTCCATATAGATGTGATATGACTTCTTTGATTTAAATCAGTCAATGATAGGGTTGACTCACAATGCTAATACCCAACTAGCCTATTGACTAACAGCTTATTTTTCTTGGTTGGTTGGTTAGGGAGAAATGTTAGCTTGAATCTGAGGAATAATCCCTGAAGTTCAGTTATAAAAACAAAAACTGAACTTCAGGGGTTTTTTTGTAGTCTAGTTTTAGAATTAGTTGAAAATGGCTTTGATCAGTAATATCGGTCAAGTAATTTTATTGCCCCACACAGAACTCTTTAGTTATTTTTATTAATCTGCTTTACTGACAACAAGATTTTCCCCAAAACACATTCATGTTTGATGGTTTTCTTTTCATTTTACAGCAAAATGTAAATAGATATATTCTGCAGTTTTATAGTTTCAAGATACAAGATGAAAAAAATAATACAATGATAACATTACATTTTATAAGACCATGAAGGTCAGGTTTTGACATACTTTTCTCTGGTCTTTTAAATCTCTAGTTTTCTTAATTAACTGTTTTACTTTTTCTTTTTTTTTTCTTTTCAAAAGCAGCTACTGTTGACACACACTTCTAGCTGATTTACTAAGGAAATACTTTGAATGGTTTACAATACCAAGCACAACCTACTTTATTCAGGTATCGTAAACCACTTTAAGTATACTGTAATCCGGAGGTTAAAACCACTCTTTGAAAATTATACTAAGGGAGTGTTTTTTTTATTTTTTATTGAGTATGGCTGTAAATATTCATTGCTTGAAGTGGGACAGTTTTTTAACTTAAAATTATAAGACATGTTCTATGTAGAGCTGAATAGTTTCCCCCTGAAATATCAATTTTTTCACATCGTAAAATCCAAAATTTGACGTGAAATGCAAAAATAATATGGGAATGCAACTGCACAAATTTTAACCCTATGATGAGTGGAGGATGAGAGAAGAATGGAGAACGATTCCTTTTGTAGAAAACCTCTTTTATGATGGCTGTATGACTTACTGTCATTAAGTGATTCAGTGACCAAGTATATGATTGTTAATCCATATACTGATTAGTGCCAACAAAATGTTTGGCTGAGGTTTTGACATGAGGAGTAAACAAATCAGTCATCAGTTAAGTTTTTGTTCCATCAATAACACATGACAGATTATTTATTGACAAATATTGATTTGGTAATTGTTATAAAAACTAGTAAAAAGAACATAAATAAGAACAATGAATTTGTTTTTACTTATCACAGTAGATTTTGTAAAAACATTAATTTGATATTTTTCTATAGTTGTCTGCTTGCAATATTGAGCGGAGCTAGCATCTTGCAGTTTCCAATGTCAATTATATATTTGGTTCACAATGAACCAAATAACAATGGAATGTCTATTTGCAGTATTCAAAGTCAATTAATTATAAGTCTGGTTTGCGTAAATGCAGGAACCAAAGTCTATGTTTCATCTGAATTAAATGTCTGATTGCAGTACCTATCAAATGTCAATGATACATTTTGTTCTCATAAGTAAAATGCCTAGGGTGAGTGCACCAGTGAATGACCACCCTCCAGTGAATGACCGATTTGTATAAAAAACATCATATCAGCTGTATTAACCTATTTGCTGTATTAAATTCAATGGTACACCTGGTTTACTTAAATGGAATGTCTGTTTACAGATTCTAAAGTGAATGGTACGTCTGTTTCACGTAAAAGAATTGTTTACTTGCAGTATCCAAACTTATTTTGTTCGTTCACGTAAATGAATTTTCTACTTGCAGTATCCTAAATCAATGGTATACCTGCTTCACATAAATGGGAAGTCTACTTGCAGTATCCAAACTCAATTGTAGGCCTATATTTGGTTCACATAAATGGAATGGCTATTAGAATTATTTAAAGTCAAAGGTTAATAAGCCTTATTCTGGCGAACATAATTAATTATTGCTTATTCATTTTGTAGAAAATTATGATCAATGATATGAATCAGATTGTTCTTGCCTTTTTATCGTTACGGTATTTGTTGTTGTTTACGTTCGTTCACTAACATATGTTGCACAAACTTTAAATTCGCGTAGGAAAAAGCCCTGTGGTCCGATTTTTACCATTTCAGATTTATACCTTCCCATCAGTGCCGGATTTAGGGTACTTGCGGCCCTAGGCCAAATTACTTGAGCGGCCCTCCCCCTGTGGTGAAAATTCCTTGCGATCGCGGAAGTAATAGTGACTATCTCCTATACATCAAGGGGACATCATCATCGACACCCGTGATCCTGGATGAAATCGTGGACATCTCTCCTAAACCAAGTCAAAGCCATCATAACTATGATGGCTTAGTGATCATAACTATCCGGGACCGCAGTAAAATCGTGAACATCTCCCGCAGGCCGCAATCACGGGGACATCATCATCGAAACTTGCGATCGCGGCAAAGTCGTGTTAAAAACCTCTCCCGTGGACTGCGATCTTGAGGACTTCATCACTGTCACCCGCGGCCGTGCCGAAATCGTAAACATCCTCCTCGGTAAGCCACCACGGGGACATCCACATTGACACCCCCAGCCGCGGCGAAATCGTTAACATCTCCCGTGGGCCGCAATCATGGGGATGCATCGTCAACACTCGCGGCCGTGGTGAAATCATGAACATCTGCCGCGGGCCGCAATCACGGGGACATCATCATTGACAACTCGATACAGCATCTAATTCGTGAACGTCACCCGCGGCCGCGGCTAAATCATGAACGTCTCCCGCGGGCCGCATTCACGGGACATCATCACAGGCACCCGAGGCCGCGGCAAAATCGTGAACATCTCCCTCGGTCCACGGAGACATCATTATGGTCACCTGTGATCGCGGCAAACTGGTGGTTTAAAATAAATTATTTTTTACAAATTTTATCTAAAAAAAATGTTTTTTTCCAATCCTCTGCGGCCCCTCTTGCTTGCGGCCCTAGGCCGCGGCCTAATCGGCCTAGTGGTAAATCCGGCACTGCATGGTTGGTTACTATGGTGTAGCTAAATTTCGTGCAGATCGCTTCAGCCGTTCAGGAGGAGTATTTGTAAAACAAAAGCAGGAGTGTAGTATATGAGCTTCGCTCCGCTCAATTAATTGTTTTCATTATCATCACTGTGATTTTTTTTTTTTTTTTTGTGATCACTGTGATACTCACTTTAGTGATTTTATTTTACCAGGAAATTGTCAATAAGTTTTGTTTTTACAAGTTAAGATAATTTATTTAATATAAAAGATGTTGGCAGCCTCTTTTAACTTTACATTTACCCGTCCACATTGGCCTTAGTCTTAGGCCTGGCCTGTGCAAGGAATGTATTCAGCAAAACAAGGGGTGAGCCGTACAATACTAGAGTTTAACTGTCATAAAGTGACATGTACCAACATCAGAATCAACCTCATTGCTGACGCTGTCATGGATCTTAAGTCCATTGAACTATTGACTTACCAATCAAAGATCATAATTAAAATTGTCCTGTTTTAGCAAAAGTTAATTAATCATTTCATTTTCAAACCTTTTAAAAAGTGTATGAGTAGGAGGGCAAATTTGAAAACATGTTTAGCTAACATTTATATACATATGTACGAAAACTTTAGTATTCATTATACTTCTATAAATGATATTTATTATTAAAATAATATTAGATAAAAAATTAAAATTATGAACAGGTCAGTCAAAATTACATTGAAACTATTACATGAAATAAGGAAAAGCCCTTTAAACTGCATTTACTCCTCCCAGATAAATCAGACATCTTACAGATGATTCAATACCGAGCAAAATATTTGACACAGTTATACATAACTAAAATGTGTTTTCCCAATAAAAAATTTGGGATTTAAAAAATGCAATTAGCTTTACACATTTTTGAAACCAAAGTTGAGAACCAAGAGAAATACGAGACCACGGACGAGTCTGGACCCTGCAGTAAGTGCCAAGAGATGCCGCAACAGCTAAAAATACTAGACACAGCTCTCTGTAGAGTTCTGGATGTATGGAGGGTTCTGATAACAAGTTAAACTGAGTTCAAATGATTTGATGTAAAATTCTCTACCTACTTGGTCTGAAATATATAAAAGAGTCATTCAGGAAAATTATCATGTCTAGAGAAAAAAAAAACATCCCCGACGCAGCAAACCTGCAGACTAAGCGATTTTCCATTTGCCTGAGTGGATTTAAATAATATTTGGTTTAACATGTACCTATGTTTGCTGCTAAGGGAGGGTAATAAAGTGTTTTTTATTATTAATAGCTTAGTATTAAGTAAATAAATTTGCCAAGATTAATCAAAATATATCCATAACAAGCAAACTACATACAATATTTCACAATATTCTCCATAAGAATAACATGGACACTTTAAATTTTAAACTTTTTAAATTTTCTTCATAACCAATATGTACAAGAACACGATGATATACTAAATTTTTGGTTCTATTTGCACTTAAAAATGGTCTACAGAGAAGTTGGAAACATTTTATGTCTTGAGGGTCGAAAATGAGAAAACCGATTTTACCCCATAAACCCCCCCCCCCCCTCGTCATTCAAGTTTATCCCGCCTTACACCTCAAAAGTGGATACCATAGAATGAAAGAAAATCTTTTCAGTTAGGAATGATATGGATTTGTATGACTTAGTCTGCTGTTTGGCTTTGACCATTTTTAAATTAGAGTAGAAAAAAGTATTAAAAAGTATAGCAAATAAGATTTTTATGTTACTAATTTTTGTACAATTTTTCAGGGATCATGAATACGAGCCAATCAACCCACCAGCGACAAGCCATCCTCCTCCTACATCCCCTCCTCCTACATCCCCTCCTCCTACATCCCCTCCTTCTCCACCCCTCCTGAAAGTGACGGATCAGGAGGGGGAGGAGAAGGAAAGTGAACCGGAAAGAGTCGACTTCAGATCGATATTCGAAGATCGTCACCACAAATATTTACGAATTCCCCTTGATAGGGACATGGTTATTCCAATTGACAAAGCAGAGATAGAAAGTTTAAGGTACGATGATGAAGAGGAAGAAGAAACCAATAAAATGCAAGGAATAACAATGGAAGATGTGCAAGACCACGAGGAAGCTCGTAACTTTGCAGCGACTCCTGCTACAACGATATCCAGAACAGACGGAGAGTTCAACACAAGTCAGATGGACTCATCTGGCCTGGACGAGCTGCCTCTCAAAAGAGAAGCGAGAAGAGGATTCAATGCCAGGGGATTTCAACAGAGGATCTCCTCCCAAGCTGGAAGACTGAGAACGAGAATTCGCAACATTTCCAGGCCTAAAATTAACTTCCCCGAAAGACCAAAGTTTAACCTTCCAGATAGGCCAAAGATGAATTTTGAAAGACCAAAATTTAACTTCCCAGAAAGACCAAAATTTAACATTAAACGTCCTGATTTGAAAATGCCAAATTTCAATTTTGGGAAAACAAAAACTAGTAGTTTGAGACGACCCTTGAGAGATAAAGCACAAATTCCATCAAATCAATCGACGGTAGGGTCTAAGAAAAATATATTTGATTCCATTAATTTCAGAACCTACCCAAGAATTTTTAGTAAAAAAAAGAAAGCTGCTCAAGGTCGACGAGCATTAACTCCTCCCCCTCGAATGGAGACACAGAGTACACCTCCCTCCACCCCCGGCAGTAGAACAGGGCCTTTCAACCAACGATGGACACAGCGGTTCAGAGACATCAAGTTTGCCGATGGGGACAATCAGTCAGATCTGAAAAAACCGTCTTTTGAGGATGATGCAGAGGATGACAGTGCAGCTTTCCAAGATCCAGACTTCAAAGCAGCAGTGACTTTTGATAATGAAAGCAAACAAAAGGCAGAGAGTTCAATCAGCATTCCAGGCTCAGACAGGGAACAACAATCATCAGGAAGTTCATCAGAAAGACACAGAGCTGGAGTCATTGAAGAAATTGATTCAGATGAATTTTTTCTTCGGGAAAAAGGTTTGAGTAGAGAAGATGTAGATGTCAGTAGGTACCTTTCTCTTGAAATCCGAGATGCCTTCCGATCACCCAAAAATGCCCTCGCAAGTCTAGGCAGGGAAGAATATGATGACGACAATGAAGGTTATGATAGTAAACCAAGGCCTACCGGTGAGCCTGTACGCATGTCAATGGAAGCCATGAGAAATCAGTCATCAGAACAAATGCGGATGACACCCGAACGAGATATTGAATACACTGAAGATGAGGAAATCGAAGAGGAAGAACCAGTGAGACCAGAACGCACCAGGTCGCTGAAGAAACGTTCAACCAGGAGCAAATCTGAAGAGCCGAAACAGGAAATTGACAGTCAGTTTAACACCTTTCCACCCAACAGACCTACTCGGGTACGTAAACAAAGTTCTCAGAGTAAACAATCAATTCCAGTAGACTATGATGAAGATGAGAAGGAAAATGTGCAAGATATTAGACCACCGTCAATTCCAAGTCTACATGTGACAGATACTACAAAGGAAATGTCACCTACTCGGTACATCGACGAGTCCTCAGAAGCTCTAGATAAACCTTGGGTAGAAGAGCCTCAACCTCCTCTACCTCCAAAGAGAAGGAAGAGCACTCGAGACTCCAGTCAGGACAAAGAATCTTTGCGGCAGTTCCAGAGGGAGCAATGGATGGACGAAGACGCCCAGGCTGATGACATGGTGCTAGATAATGTAAGTAGCAAAACTTTCAATACACTTTTATATCCATTTTAACACGTTCACTGCGGGCGTATCCGATCGGATACGGGCCGAGCGCTGTTCAGGTGCTGCCGTAACCGATCGAAAACGCTCGGCAATGCCTTTCGTATATCATCGTTTTTGTTCTAGCGTCGGTCGAAGGCAGACCTATTCCACATTAGCGTGTAGTGGGTGACTTGCTTTTTGTTGTGTTGTAGGTTGGTAGTAAAATTTCCCCATAAAATCCCCATCTGGCAAACTTAAAAATCAACTTGTTGTCCCGTCTTTCTCCCTCCAATTGGCAATACGATGGGACCGCCTACGTTCCAAGCAGTGCTGCTATCTGTGAGTGTTTAGCGAACTAAGTCGACTCTTGTTATAAAACAGGACGTCACCGCTTGTTATTTGCTATTCGTCATACAGAAATATGAGAGCCAATCACCCGGCAATCGGGTTTGTTCGACGCTGCGGGCTGCGCCGCACTGAGGCTACACCTGTCATTTGATGGCCCGCAGCGAACGTGTTAAAGCCATTGCTGATTGTTAAAATTCAATAAACTAAATCTTCGAAATCTTGGTTAAATTTATTTCATGAAAGACTAAAAATATCCAACTCCAGGTGTGGAACACCCCCATAGCCCCCCCTTGACCAGGTCCAGAACCGCCACTGCTCATGAACTAAATCTCACTGAGTACACCATCATAATGCTATTGTGAAACCTGGACGTTACTGAAGGAATGTGCATTAGAAATCGATTAATCGTAACGAAACTCTGGTCTCACAGTCCGGGAATCCAGGTACACAATCACTTGGGGAGATGAATCATTTTTGCCAGTTATGCTAAGCAACTTATTTTGTAAGTAAAAAAAACATTAAAGAATATACACATCATGTTGTCACAGTGGTAAAGTAAACCTACCTCAAGTCAGATCAAATAAATACATGCAAGAAATGTTTACTGGTAACAGCTTTAAGTCGGGAAACATTTGTAGAAAACACTAAAAAATAAGGCCGGGTAAAAAAAAGGCTAACTATTTTTACAAGAAGCGTTTATTATTTCAAAGCGCTATTAAATAGTGTGAGTATTACAATTAGTTACACAAGCATTTTGTCGGGTCTTTTAAACTCATCGAAAATTATGACTGTTATTACTGTAGTTTTAAAATAACTTCTGTATAATATTGGTACTTGACAATTGCTCGATTTCGAGCAACAGGTACACTAGTAATTATTAAGGCCAAAATAATCACTGGAGAGCATTCTGGAAAATTTTTCCACAAATCACGTTATATTCAAGCAAGTCCCATCTTGGAAATACAATGAAGCGCCATCAGTTTTCCATAAGCCAAGCATTTGCTATGACCATACACAAGAGCCAATGACAAACACTGAAATTTGTAGGTTTGATCCTGCTCACCGGGGTTTTCATGCATGGTAGCTTTACGTAGCCTACTCTTGGGTTAAGAACCGAAATGACTTAAAAATTGTCTTACCACCAACAAATCCTACTTACACCCGCAGCGTAGTATGGAAAGAAGTTATAAACAATCATTCAAATGCTCCTCCAATCCCATCATACGACAACTCGACCGATATGGAAGTTGAAACGTAAAACATTATGTGGATTCGGATTGCAATGTATTAATAAAGGTGTATTAAAATTTTTTATTTGAACCATCAAAATGTGTTTACTATTTACATCATAAATATTTTTTTATTTAGCTCAACTTGTCTAATAAATATTTTACTCTCTCAGTACTTTTATTTATTTAGATTAATGGTTATAGTGCTCCTCTAGCAATCAATATATTTTCTAAGACCGACTGCTTCTGACTTTTCCCAGGATCAACCTTTTGTTTGTTAGGTGAGCACATTAAATACTCAACTACCCAGCTCCCCAGATATAGGTACCCAAGATTGTTTAATGATAATAGTGCGCCTTATTTATCTTTATCATGTTGTAATAGAAAGTATGTTTTTCTAGCAGGTGATCGCACTTCAAAGGGATACAGATCAAAGCAGGGCAATTCAGAATGGTCACTACGACTCTCCTCCTCCTCCCCCAATGAGAAAATCTCGATCACAAGGAACATCACTGGCTGAAGACGATCGAACTTCTAGAGGAGCCGAATCTCTCATCTCAGAATCTAGGACACACATGACAGAGGATTTGGAAACTAAGCCTGACATTTTGCCTGTCATCATAGACTCACCAGGTTATGCTGTTATAGAGAAGACGGTAATGGAAGGAAAACAAAAACAACTAACGGAAAAACCAAAACGACCTCCTCCTCCTAGTCGGCGAAGAAAAACAGCGGCACAACTAGCAGCTTTGAAAAATCAGAGTATAAACTTCTTTTTTACATATCCTAGAAGAGCAATTAAGAAAAAACTGCACATGTCATCTCCTCCACCTATTAGACCTGTGAGAAATTATAGTACAATAGGACCAACGAGACCTCCGAGAGGAAACAGAGTGTTCAGAGAGCCTGTTTACGAAGGTGAATTTATACCTTTGAAAGATGAAAATGAGACTCAAGAGGCAAAAGAAAAAGAAACCCTGGAATACATAGACAATGAAATTGTCAACAGTGTAATATTAGATTCATTAGATAATGAAAAATCTACTATTAAATATGAACAAGAAGAAGTTCAAGAAATGAGGGATCTCCAAAGCGAAGATGTGATCGAAAAAATGAAAGATCGTCCTTTACCTCCCCCACCACGTCCCCCGAGGAAAACCAGGGAAGAGGAAATGAGAGACGAAGAAGATGTGAGAGAATTTACTGAGGAAGAGGTGGAAACAACAGATTTGGATGAACAAGATGTAGTAGTCTCAGAGAGAATTGATATTCTTGTAGGTCACCCACATCATGATCATGAGACAAAAAGAGAAAAATCTCCCAATATTGAACCTGTAGAAGAGGTTTTTGAGAGACAAACAGTGCCACACACTGGACATGCACAACCAGAAATATTGAGTGAGCCTCCAGTCAAAACAGAGCGGAGAAAAAAGTCACTAAGCCAAACAAGGAAAACACCCTTACCAGCACCTGTTGAAGCTAATGTATCAACTCAGACTGATACATTACCAGATGGGTTTTATGTGGAAGAAGAACAACAAACTTCAGCTGATTATAGCAGATATGAGGAATCATCATCAGAAACACCACGCCCTGCTAAGGAGCCTGAGGTGGAGAAAAAAGTTGAAACAATTATCGAGCACAAAGTAGTAGTTATACCAACTCCTGAGACTGAAATTCTTAAAGCTAAAAAAATACATGTAGCAGAATTGGATGTAGACAAACTCAATGTTACTGAACTACAAGCACATAAGATTACAGTTTCCGACATTGACGGTGTATCAATGCAAGTTGCAGAACTGACAAGTAAATCAGGTCATTTAGTAGTAAGTGGATTTGAGCTTCCTTCTTCGTTTCTAGAAGCAATAACTCCGCAACCACCACCCGCACCAGTTATTCACATTCAGTCATCGACTCAGACTCCTCCGGAGATGACAGACTCGCAAACAAACACTACACCTCAACAGGAAGTGGCACCACCATCCGTTATACAACCTATGAACCAACAAGAATCTCTCCCTTCATCTTCGTCCGTACAACCTCTAACACAAGTGCCTCCTGCCTCCCCACTGCCAGCCCCACCCTCACCCCCACGGAGGCCATCCCCACCACCTACCATAGTCATCCACAGTCCGCAAGGCCAGCATGTTCCTGGTTACGTCCCATCATCCCCTCCACCGAGGTCTCCTCCCAGAACGAGATCACAAGACTCAGAGGAGGAGTTGAGGATGGTTCCTCGAAGACGAAGACATCACTCTCACAAACAGCCGACTCAGCTGTCAACTGACGAGGAGGAAGAAGACGAGTTCCCTAGTTACCCAATAGCTCGGAGACCTCACCAGAGAGAGGCGACTGCGATAGAGTTAATCAGACAGCTCCTTGGCATCTGGCACAACTCTGCATCTCGTGGGATGAACCAAGCCATCGAGGTCCTCAATGCTGCATTTCCAGAGGGTGAGAAGCGAAAAGACGCCCAGACAGCAGCTTGTATCGTTCTTGTTCTCATTGCCGGGCTATTGCTCCTGGGTTTTGGGCAAGATAGAACCGTTCACCATCATCACTGGGACTTCCTCCCGCCTCACCCTTGAACTTTTGTTATTTATTTCATTTGTTTTAAGTCGTTATTTATTTTTAGACCGAGAACATTGAACAATGCTCTTTTTACAATTCTAATGATAAAGTTTGTAAATAAACACTGTTTTGAGTGGTTTTTTAAATGATTTTAATTTTTATTTACAATAAACTCCCTATCACATTGATAGTTTCAACTTAAGACACTAACTTAAGAAGACTAAATCATATAAAGTTAGTCAAATATATCATCGTATATTACTTGTTCTCTTTTGTCCTTGTGGCTTCCTTTTTGAGATCGGTTGGAAGCTGAAACATAACACAAACAAAGTTATGACAAAGTTTTGGAGCATCAGTTTATATTTTGGATCCAAACAAGACAGAAAATAGGAAAATTTGCTTGAAAAAAATATGAAAGACACAGTAAGATGATTGACCAAGGAACTGAATTCATTTTTTCACTGATCTTGTGACAAGTTATATTTTCTGACTGTTTCATTGAAATCCAATAGGGACTATTTATGTTTGTTGATTTTTTTTTTTCAAAACGGGGAGATTTAAATCATTTCAATCTCAAAGAGTTTGATAGTGTAACTTGAACTTGTCTATTCCAATGACGTTTGATAGTCAAAAATATGGTTTCAATACCATCATAAGCTATTTAATTTAGTATTACAGAATACTAAGAGCATAAAAACAAGGCAAGTACCAGCCATAGCCAGGCAGGTAACCAGTCATTGAGGCACTTACCAAGAGAGGACCAAGCAGTGGATGAGGAGGCATCATTGATGGGACTGATTATTGGTTGTCTCCGAGCCAAGGTAACCTTCAGTTGTATATTTGACACAATGCTGCCATTGATCTGTAACAGTCATCATACCATATTAGACTACTAGGATTCCAACTCACAAAACATGCCTCTTTACAAAATATGTTTCTTTATCTCAATTGTCTGTACATAAGAGTTAGGATTTTCAGGCTATTTGTAATTGTAAATAATTACTATTAAATAAGTTTTGAAACCCCGGTATTGGGACGATACAATTTTCATGGCGATAACTCCAAACTGCTGTTCCGTTCCCTTTGTGTAGAAGCATAACATCACTCAGTAGTTTAGCCAACAACACAAGAAATAAATAGATTCTTCTAGCATTGTAATATACATACAGGGTGGTAAAAAAGTCCCTGGACAGTTAAATATTTTAAAAAATAATGTAGATAGAGCTACAATACTTGGTACAAAGTTACAGGGCATAAAACTCTATTTTAACACATATTCAGTGATCCAATAACTCTTCAGGGGGACGGCCCACAAGGAGTCGGAAGAAAATCTTAAATGGAAGCATAGGTCAATATGCACATCAAATTAAAGGTCTTTTTTAGTAGAATACAATGCCGCAAACCGCACTTTAAAAGGTTGATCCTGCGCAAAATGGCAGATGTTCAAAGATTTCTTGAATCCGCCATTTTGAATCTTTGAACGACTGCCATTTTTTACTCAGGCATTCTTTTGAGCTTGAACTTACGGCATCGCAATCTACTAAAGTGAAGACCTTTAATTTGATGTGCATACCGACCTATGCTTACGTTAACAATTTTCTTCCGATTCCTAGGGTTGTGCCCCCTGAGGAGTAAGCGTATAATAGCAATGTTAATTAAATGAATCTTTGAACAACTGTCATTTTGCGCAGGATCAACCTTTTGAAGTGCGGTTTGCGGCATTGTATTTTACTAAAAAAGACCTTTAATTTGATGTGCATATTGACCTATGCTTCCATTTAAGATTTTCTTCCAACTCCTTGTGGGCCGTCCCCCTGAAGAGTTATTGGATCATTGAATATGTGTTAAAATAGAGTTTTATGCCCTGTAACTTTGTACCAAGTATTGTAGCTCTATCTGCATTTTTTTTTTATAATATTTAACTGTCCAGGGACTTTTTTACCACCCTGTATATTGCACTCGCCCTAACTTAAATTAAACTCTTTTCTATTAGGCCTAACCTTTTTCCCCCCCTTCCTTCATTCCTTTTATTTGGTCATACTACAATTACAACTGGAGATTATTGGTTTGGATTGTCAATCCCTATCAGTAAAACATAATGGTAAAAAACATTTAATTGCCATCAGCACACTCTATACTTGCAAATCAAATACTCACCAAAACATGCCCCATAAAACAGGATACAAAATCTACTTACCTAGTAATTATCTAGGTACTCAATGTTAAACAAAAAATATTTTATCCCAAACTATAGCTAGGCTTACAGCTATGTTATGTATCTTTCTACATCTTTTTCAATGAAGAAAACACTAAATCTGTTGTTGTGCTAGTCTGAAACTAATTTTTTTTTCTTTGTTTGAAGTTAACTTTTAAAAATGCATTATTCCAGACATTTCAATTCATCACAATAATTAGTAAACTTTAAAAACGTCAGTAAAAGTATTTTAAAATTTTTAATAAATTTAAAAACAATTAGCAAGATTTTACAACGTTTCAGGATCTGGAACCTTATCCATCCTTGGGTGAGAAAGTACCTAAAACTTAACAAGATTAGTAAAAATGGCCCAGCTAACGCTAGAAAATCACAACAAAAAGGGTACATCTGCACAAGATTAACAATGAAATAACATCAACACAAGCGAGGCCACCATCTTGTGCAGACTTGTCCATTTTGTTCGTATTCACCTTTGTTCCAACCTATTGTGTTGTTTCAGATTTAATTTTGTTTTTGCTTGTTATTTCTACTACTATACAGTTGTCTGTGTGGTTAATCTAAGGCATTTTCCAGCTTTAGCTGGATTTGTTTACTAATCCCGATGTTTTAATTAATGTGGTAACTAAACCAACACAAGTCAATGTTTTTGAAACCGCAGTGTTGTCGTTGTCTGGGTAGGAAGGGCAGTTAGGATGTAAACATACCAATAAATAATAAATCACTATCACCAGCCAGGCCTAGGCTCACTCAATCATCAGTTGGTATCAGCTCGGTCATCAGTTCATATGCTCGTTCATACTTCTTTCTTGATTTTTCAGATAACAGGTTTAATGAAACATGCTTTGCAGTTTCTGCTACATATTTCTTCTGGTGTACACATATATTCACAATCACTGAGATTATTGTTCTCAAACATGTTAGGCCCACTTATAATTATTCTTTAAAATACTACACTTTTGGTTATGTTCAAACCAAGCGTTGAACGAAAAATAGAATATAAACACGAAAGGACAGGTTAAATCATAGTATCAATAGTCAATCAGCTGATCATATTAATAGTATTTTTAAGTGTTGCCAACCTATTTCCAAGTCGGATTATGTGCATAATAAAACCAATTTGTGTTGTTTGGTTGGAATTCTGGTTAGCGCCAAAGTATAAATCGTGCGACAAAGTATAAACGGTGCAACAAAGTAAGTAAATGCTACAATTAGCAGCTTTCTGTACTATAATCAGTGCAAGGAAATCAACTTCGTCGGGTGACTGCAGGAAAAATATATTTCTTTGTTCAAAAACAGAAAACTGTTACAGATTATTTTCAAAGAATTTAATTCACGGTAGTTTGGGTCTTGTAAATATTTTATTTGATCTTAAAGACTAGATCTTCGTTGTATTTACGAGTGTCATTGGGATCAAATATGAGTGTTATTCATTGTGATTTCTGTCAAATATAACATTCAGTTATGTTTTAGTGCAATATAAACTATCCATCTTGTGGATTAATTAACAATATAAACTTGTTAATTAGCCTACCATAATTTTATAAGTTAATGTATTTCAATACACTCTATAGTATTTTGTTGATTTAACCACAATTTTACTTATGCAGGAAGCCTCAACCTTACTCAACCCCAGTTAATCGGGAGTTGAGTATCACAGGCTAAGGTTGCTACCACAGAAAAAATTACTTGTCAGAGAATGAACAACTGAAGACAATGTTTTGAGATGACAAATCACCAAACAAACTTTCCCTCTTCCCACCCCTCGGTTTTTTTAGTGGCTGCCACTGCCTCCACTCCCCATGGTCAAAAGCATACCAAATTCCAAAGCAACTGGACTTTCCCTCCCCCCCCCCCCCCCCCACGCGTTGTTTGTCAACAAGGGTGCTGACACTCACGGCCGCACGCAGCCTTCACCGATCAAGCAAAAAAACTTGTTTTTTAAACTAACTAACTAACTATTTAAACTCCAAAACTACTAAAAAGTATAATATTATCCATTCGTTAGATAGGATCTAACTGAGTAGAAGTTATTTTCAGTACTTTTTAAAAACCAACCAATATGATAGAAGTTAACCGAAAAAACTAACGAATATTGCTAATCGTTAAAATTTCTATTCGTTATTCCCAAGTATGGTAGCACATGTTACTGCGGGAAAACACAAAACAGCCATTATTATAAGTTACACCAGTATTATGAACCTATTTAAAAACCTACAGTGAACAGTAAAATTAGTCTTACCTCAGTAATTGCCGTATCAGCTGCTTCAGTTTTGTCAAATGTCACGAACCCACGGCTGAAAATGTATGCCATAATAAGAAAATATATGCGTTCATCATTTGCTTATTTGGTAACATGGTTCCATTCCTTGATTGAAACACATATTTTTATCACTTAACTCTTAAATCTCCAGGTAGATGTTTAATTGTTGTTCTTATTCCATTTAATTCACAGAGAATCCACCCATCTTGTCAACTTTAGCCATTCACTATTTATATTAGTTGGGCCACTCCCATCAAGCTCTGCTACAGATAGGCTAACTTTTCATAAGTTGCACACCAGCCTGACAGAGATGGTTTTAAAATCCTCAATCTAAAGTGCAGTCTCTTGGCCAGGGAGACTTGGCCTCTGACCAGACAAAAGTACTGGTCACCCAAACACTAAAGCTAGCAGTTTTAAGCTTGACGTGTCACATTACCAGATATAATTTTCAGCTGTTTTGTTGAGTTGTACTTTGATTTATTGATATGTGGGCCTTTGAGGTTTTAAAGGTTAAAAATACTTTCTTACACAAGTGTTTTAATAACTAGGCCTATTACATAAAAGGGGCATTAAAGCCATTAGGAAAGTGAATACAAATGAAAATTTGGCACTTGACATTATTAAATAGAGGTGTCTTGGTGTCTATACTTTATATATCAAGAAGCACTTAACTAATCGTTAGCTTCGATAAAATATAATCCAGGTTAGAAAAACTGCTTACCAAATAAATTTCCAATATCCAAAATAACATGATGTAAAAATTTGATTAAAAAAGTAATCTCCTATAACATTAGTAATTTAATGACTTTTATTTACAAATCTCCTCAACTATTTAAATATAATAACATAACTAGTTACACACACGTTTAATGTGTTTTAACACAGATGTGCTGTTGTGACAATATTAGTTCAAACAAATGAAACAACTGAATGCAATGACACACCTCTTACATCTAGGGTGCACAATTTGCAATTTGCTTGCAAGATTATTTTTGAAAGGAACACCTGGCCAATCTTTCTTTGTTATTATATCTTTCATTGGCATATGGGCAGGGCCAGGGGGTTGCCGGGGGCCTCGACCTCGGAGGGAGGCCTCACTTGGGGCGTTAAAATTTATTTTATTGATAATTTATTTCAACCAATTTATTACTTTTTCCCCGTGATTGTGGGAGATATTAATAAAATCTGCGCGACAGAGGAAGATCTTCATTATTTCGCCGTTAACATATGAGTTTGTCACTATTTATCCGCGATCGCGGAAGATATCAATCTAGGATTTTATCGCGACCGCGGGTGTCGAAGATCATGTCAACAAAAACTCGGAAGATCCTCACGATTTCGTCTTGATCAACGGGGACGAAGATTATGTCTCAGCGCTCGCGCAAGAGGTTAACTATTTCTCCACGGCCACAGGAGATTTTGCCGCGATTGCAAAGGACGAAGGTGATGTCTCCACGATCGCGAAAGATGTTCACTAATTCCTCCACGGGGGCCCGACCTAAGATGCCTAATATTATTATTTAAAAAAATAATAGACTTATTTATTAGTTTAGTCTCCTAGATCTTTTTGCTTATCGGATTGTTCGAAACAAAAGGTCAATTCGTCGAGTTGAAGCAATAATACCACGTTCTAACCTGTCCGAAGAATCAGAATATAGAGGGGCCTCTCTGGTGAGAGCCGCCGGGGCCTCATCGGTTCTAAATACGACCCTGCATTATGGGATTGGGATGCAACTAAGGCTTTCACCCAGATATAATTGGAAGATGAGTGAGGATCTAGCCTACACTACAGCAAAACGCTAAATGAGTCTATCTATACTATTTCTCTAGTAACACAGAAATTTAGGCTTATTTAGGATTTCTTTCAGTTAATAATTAATGTTCCAACGAACAAAACTTACTTCTTTTCAATTTCCATTGATATGTTTACAATGTTGCCATATGACTGGAAAGTTTTACGTAGGAAGTCCTCAGTAATTTTCATACCATGAACGAAAATTGTGTTCCCAGACCGAGGTTTCTCAGGTCTACCTTCTTCTCTTGGTTTGTCTGTTAATCCTCGTTCTTCTCTGTCCCGAGCACTGACAAAACTTTCATACAAGTCCTGCAATCAATGCATGTTCAATTTTACTGCACTTGAATATATTCCACAGTATTAAAAAAAAAAAATTATAACAAATTACCAAAACGTATTAAAACTGTAGAAACGATAGAACAATTCAAATAGCAATTCAGTTAATCGACAAAGGCATATATTTATTTTCTATGTGAACTCTTTTATGAATTATGTGTTGACTTAATTTTAAAAATTTAATGTAAATAGTTATTTGTGCAACTAGTGAGCAAAGTGAGCAATTGCACTTTGCACTCGAGTTGCACATTATATTTTTCCTACAGTTACCATAAAACAAATAAATTGGTAAAGAAACATAACATATTTTTACACAGAAGTGAACTTTTAATATGACATTTAATGATGCAACAGTACAACAGCTGACCACCTGATTTACAGCCAGTGCTGCCAACGTATTTCGCGCGCATACGACCTTGTCTGCATGTTACGCGCTCACTATTTCGTGCCTTCACGTTGCAAATCTGGAGTGAGACAAAGTAATTAGGCTATAGTGAGACAATGTAAACATTGTCTCACTGATGAGTGAATTGGACTTTGCTTTCTCAAATCAGTGAGAGAACATGTACATTGTTAGGTAACTGTAGGAAAAAGTTTTATTTTTTGTATTTCATGATAATAATTTCACCTGTTGTTGCATCAGCTTTGCTGAATTTTATGTAAGTAATGTTATGTGAAAATTAAAGGGTTGATTCTTAAGTAAACAGAGGGGAGGAGAGGAGAAATACAATGAGTTAAAATAGAATAAATACACTCTGAAACCTAATAAGTAATTAATCAAATGAGATTAATACAGTAATACGAGAAGAGTCATATTTGGAGTTACATTGACACGAGAGAAACGAAAAAAGGAAATAGGCTTACTAGAATAAAATAAGTTGAAATAGGCTTAATATCTAACCTCAACTGGTCGCTGGAAGGTCAGATAAGCAAAATGTCTGCTAACAAGGTAAATATCCCCGCCACAGCAAACCTGCAGATTAAGTGAATTTCCAGAGCATTTGTCCCTCTCAGCCATGGGTCTCCATTTGCACTGAGGTAAAGATATGACAGAAGTAGGCCTACAGGTACCGTATATGAGGAGTTGACAAACTGTGTGCTATATACAGTACAGTAATACAATAAGAAAGGTCAAGTGACGTGTACCTTCGGATAACAGACAGGAAGGTTTCATGTACTTAATTGCTTTAGTGTAAAGTCATCCCACATTGAAACGACACACATTTTCACAAAACTCTATCGTCTGCAGGTAGGGTTGACGACACAAGATTGGACAGCTGAAGATTGGAAAATTCAAGTCTAGGTTTCAGAATTATGTTACTGTAGAATTGTGTTACTGTATGCAAGGCCAGGATTTTGAATTGTGGAATAATGAGGATAGCAACTAGCTTACCTTAGAAGAAGTACAAATAGGCCAGAGAAAACATAAAAGACTCATAAAAACACAACTAAAAGTAGTTTAACTTATATTTAAAATATCCTTACAAAATACTTACGTTAACTCTTGGGCGCATAGTCTCTGAATCCTGATCATCCATTTGAGTCGCGGAGAATGGTTGGTAGCCGCTCACAGTTCTATCGGCCCCTGACAATTTTCTTTCCAATCCTCTAGGTCTCTTGAACCCAGCCTGTTCCGGACGCTTCGGAGTGCGGGGAATGGCAGTGATGGCACCAGATTTCAACAACTTTTTCGCAACTTCTTTTGCATTTTGTGCTTCCATCGGCCTTTTGGGAGTTGGAGTTCTCTCTGGTTCAGGTCTTGGAGCTTTTAAGGCTTGTAAAGCCTTTTTCTGCAACAATTACATGTCAAATGTAAGCAAGTTGATGTTTAATAAAGATTTATTATAATATTTATATTTAATATTTGATTTGTTCAGAGGCTCCATGCTTCAAAAATTTCTAAAGTTAAGAATTTCAGAAACTAAATTAACTAGGTGGCGTTCACAGCCGCGTCCACAAAATTGAGCGGAGTCATTAGCGGATTCTATTAAGCTTCAAAATGATTTTTAGGCCCCGGCCACACGAGGCGAATTTAAGCCGGGCGGCTTATCTTCGCGCGAAGTGCCTGGCCACACGGGGCGGATGAACCGCTTCCTGTTGGGGTTTCCCAGTATGAGTACTCTATTAATTAAAACATAGTTCAGTTCACTCTTTTTAGTCATGGGCAAAACACTTATGTTAGTTTGTGCATTAAAAGCGTGTGGTGATCTGGAACGTTAACATAAATCATTGGGTCCATCCCTTCATAACGGAAAAAAAAATTTTTTTGTGTTCCAAACCTTTTACGAGCACATGCGAAACCATAGTTCGGAGTTCATATGTATCAAACATTGTTTGAACACCACACAACCGGTAAAAAATACACAAAACAAACTCAAAAACCACTGGAAATGTCCGAAGAATATCTCCAATAAGCGCGGCTGCCGCGCGGTCGAACCGTATCGTGTGGCCACTCTCATAAGACTACGTGTGTCATCCCCTCCAACGCGGCTTAACTTCGCGCGGTCGGGGGACGACATACTGCGGCTCAAACGCACATGCGGCTAAACTTCGCCTCGTGTGGCCACTCTCATTTGATTCAATGTGTTGTCGAACCCCTTAACTTCGCGCGGCTTAACTTCGCGCGGTTAAACCGCCTCGTGTGGCCGGGGCCTTACCTATAATTTCAAATAGAGAAAAAATTGATTTGCAAAATTTTTTTTGGCGATTAAAAAAGTTAAAAGTTATTTCCTAGTGAAGAGGAAAACTTGTTACTGAGATGTTATTATATGTTTTTTTTAACCTGCATTTGCATTTTAAGCTTAAAACCTCTGGGATGGTATATTTACTTTTTTTCTCAAACAGAGCGGTACAGTTTCAGCTAGTGATTACATTCAACCCAAACAGTTTCGGCTTCTACCCATTTTGCTTACCTACGGATAACTGCATAACAGTTTAACTTTATATGATGATAAGTATACAAATGAAAACACAAAAGAAATAGCATTCTCTTATATCCAAAACCTATAGAACTAAAAAAATCAAATAAAAAATATATTAATTGGGAAATTAATTTTAAAGACTGAGAAAATTTCTAACTAAACCATGGACAAATTGGTCAATAGTCTGTGCTAAAACTAAAAAATCATTTTAGTTTTCATTGTCATACTAAACATTTATCATCTACTAGTTTATTTTTCAGATCAAATTTTAGTTAATGTTTATCAGATTTTCTTTTGGAAATCCTGGGTCAAAAATCAGTCCATCTATTGTTCGGATGCGGCTCACTGCAATACGTCAACCCAGCACTGATTTGTCTTGGTCCAATATCAACAACTGCTTGGTTCAGGGTCTTGCCTTTTGGAATTTGTGAATTGTGAGAGAATAGGCAGGTGCCAATGGAAATTGTTTTCGGGAATTCAATTAATGTCACGTTTACAAAATTTAGTTACAATAGGGACAATCGGAACCACTGTATTGCATAATGTTGGGTCATCATAATTCAACTAATAAACATAAAAGCTGCATTTCCAAATGTGATAAGACTTCTTCACGTTCGTATAAAATATCGCGGACGGTGCCAACAGCACCTTTGACTAATCCTGCATTGGTCGATAAATTGTGGCATAACATGACTCTACATCTTTTGGCTAAACTGAGGATGTTTTCAAGAGATTGACATTCATTGGAACTCACTATTGCGGCTATCGAAGGTTTGTTTATGGCACAAATGAATGCTACAGGACTTTGCAGCTAAGCCAATTCGTTAAGTATTAAGTATAAATTCGTACAAATACATGAACACAACTATTGAATCATGTTTATTTGTTTATAATGAAAAGTAAACATTGAATTATTTACAATATAAAATTAATCCAGTCATTATATTAAAAATAAACGAGAGAGTTTTAAATATATAACAATTCCTCCCCACTTATTTGAGAGAAAACTCATTTACAAATCCATCCTTTTGATGGGTTTCCTGATTTTCGTTGATAGCCGAATCTTGGGAGCATCTGGTTGTGAGTAGGCCTATGCGGCGTTTTGTTGTCTGCTGGAACTCGGCTCCTGGGCCTCTTGTTGTCTGCTGGTTTTTTTTTTCTCAGTAGGGAAGGTGTTGTACCATGGACCTATTTTACCTTTTTATTTTTTTATTCTGATATGACACATTAAAACACAATAAATGTTAGTGAAAAGTAATCATTGTTCTTTAACACAATGCATATATTTTATTTAACCCTTTATTTTCACCCAAAAAATATATTTTCAATTATTAAAAAATTATAACATTAGGACCAAGGTACAATAGGCTACCTATGTTGTACCTTGGACCACTGATTTTAAAGTAGAGGAAATAAATGTAGAAACACATTTAAATGTTCCCCTTACTTCCCTTTTCTCCCTTTACTCAACAGATAGTGCTAAAATGAGTATAGGTCCAAGGTACATATAGGTCCAAAGTACAACACCTTCCCTCATTAAGCATAAAGTTCACTGTAGGACTCGATGTTCCAGAGACTGCAGTACCTTCCCCGCTTGAAGTGCTACTTAACAAATTTTCAGTATCATGTGAACTTTCTGAATTTTGCACAACAATTTACTTAACATGCCGGAGGCTATCTTGATTTTCCCATGAATGGCAGTTGTCTTGAGCATCTTTGATTGGTGTTTCGGAATATGAAAGTTTGATGTGTTTGCTTAGGAGGAACTTTGGCTATTGGGTCACATCGGCTGTTTGGACTTCCTTGCCTTGTTTGTTGCAATGAGCTAAGTAGAGGGCTTTTGTAAGAAGTAGAATCTTTTGGCACTTCACAAGCTCGAAGTTGATTGAGGTGCCGTTTGATTACATACCCTTCATCAAGTTCTACAAGGTAGTGAGGTCGCCCTAGTCTTTCCACCACAGTTCCAAATTTCCACAGATTTTATCCTGCATAATTTCTTGACTGTACTCTCTCGCCAATATTGTAATGCTTGTTAAATATATTGGTTGTTGAGCCTCATTTTTGTCATCTTCACTAGGCCTTAACCCTCCCAGTGTTACTTGACGAAAATTCGACAAGCAGCACACCTTGTGTAGTGTTACTTGTCGATTTTTCGACACGCAGACATCGTTTACGGCGAAGGCTCTATGACTGACTGAATCGGATTGAACTGGATCGAGTTAGGTATCGTTCTTTCCGTAATATTCTAAGCTTTCTCCAGAGGTCTGTCTCAGCGCTGTATGATCTCTGAGCCGATCATAATTGTAGCAGACAGCTGACGTGCGTGTATTTGTAAACAGCTAGGTTACCCTCCGACCGATGACTGATGTGTTTTATTACGTTTATCATTGTTTTAGTGTTAAAAATCAAAAGTAGTGATATACGTGGTGCATTATAAGAAGATTTAAGTGGTTTTGAAGTGCTGGTTGATGATCCTGAAGAAGTAGGTAGTGATATTGATGTAAATTATCAGCCAGATTCCTAGCTATGGTTAGGCTATGCATTCTTAGCTAAACGCTATGTACTGAAATCTGTTTTTTGCCCATAACTTATTTATTTGCAAATCTACTTCCTTATATAATTATATATTTGTAATCCTCATAAAATTTAGAACAAAGTGGCTATTTTCAAATATTTATAGGCCTATAATTTAAACAATTTCATTGAGCGCAAACTTATTTTTTTTCAATTTTTCCAAAATAATTTTATTTTTACCTAAATAAATTTTTTGAAACAAATATTCCTTATGTTTTATGTATGATATTGAAGCCCATGATTTTCCAAATAAAATGGTATATAGAAAATTAGAATTAACATTGTTTTAAGCTTCTCAGATCCGTTTTAATAAAACCTTGCAAATGCGCCAAAAATAGGTGGACATTAAGGCCTAAACTATGGACACTTGGAGGGTTAAGAGATCTAGCTTTGTTCTCAAGTTCCTGCCAAACATTAATTGTGCTGGGGGTAGGCCTACTTAGTGGTGTAGCTCGGTACCGAAATAATAGTGCACATAGTTTTTCATGCAGTGTGCCCGGTTCAAACTGCATGCACCTGAACTATTTGAGTTACAGCCCCATAATTCCAAAACAAGAAAGCTCATCAAGAGTAACGTGTGATTCAAAGGGTTTGCTCAGATTGAAGAAAATGCCCATCTACCTGCATTTTAGTGAATTTGATACGATGTAGTTTCAGCGATCATAACTTAGTCGATGAATATGTGCCTACACAACTACAAAAACATTACCTACCTTTCTTTTAAGCTTCTGGTATTTAGCCTGTAACATGAGTTCTTCTTCTGTTAAATTGGTCGGGAAGTGTAGGTACACCATTGTTCTGAATTTGAAGACAGGAAGTTATAACACTACTATTATTGAAAGTTTATTCTTCGAAAACTGTGCTAACTTTACTTGTTGGTACTGTACTCACATTAATTTACTAAGTTGGTTAATAGTACAGTAAATACTAAATAGTATAGTAAACAAAACAAAACTGACAGCTGCTACAGCAAAACATTGGATAGCGCTGGGTTCACAACGATATGGTAGGCATACGGTTAAGTATCGATCGTCGTAGTATGAAAACAGCTACTATCGAATATCGTAAATCGATTGGCTTCCATATCGCCAACCAACCAACCAAAACGTAAACAAACCAGTTTAGCTGCTAACTCATGTTTTCCAATTTTTATTTTATTAGGCCTAATAAAAATGTCATCGTATTTAATTTTTAATTGTTTAATGTAAAACAGATTGTAAATAAACTTTGTTAAAAAAAACCAAACCAACCAACACCGACACTCGACAGACAGAAGAGAGAAGACAAGAGATTACAAAAACTACTAGCACTAGCCTAAAAGGAGAGGAAAATATTTGATTAAATTTATTCCAACATTGTTCCTTTTGATCAGTTTCATGGTGCATAGTGCATTATTATGGAGGAAATATGCAAAGGTCATCTAAACGCTTTTAAAAGTAAGGGGGTGGTAATTTATCTGGCGTTAATTGCGCAAGTTACTGGAATATTAATTTTAAAATTCCTCCGTAATTAAAGTTCTTATATATTTATCATGCTGGTTATCAGCCTTACTGTAATTGGATAATAAACATTTTCATTGGCAAATTTTATAGGTCCGTGAAGTTGGCGTACCCATATTAGCGTATCCACTTTTGATCATACCAATCGTTAGTTCATCGTTAGTTCTTGATAGTTCCCAAATTTTGTCGTTAGTTCTCAAAAAATAAAAAAGTTATAGCCGATAATAAGTGGGTACGCTAACTTCACACTTCCGGGTTCTAGCGCACGCCGTTTCCTGATGAGAAATGTTTACATCTATATATCAATCGTTAGTTCTTCGTTAGTTCTCAATAGTTCTCCAATATTAACGTTAGTTCTCAAAAAATAAAAAAGTTACGAGGCATACAAAGTGGGTACGCCAACTTCACAATTATAGAACTTCCAGCGGGCACACTTTTTTGAATAAAAATGCTTACATCTATATACCAATCGTTAGTTCTTCGTTAGTTCTCGATAGTTCTCCAATATTAACGTTAGTTCTCAAAAAATAAATAAGTTACGAGGCATACAAAGTGGGTACGCCAACTTCACAATTATAGAATTTCCAGCGGGCACACTTTTTTTGAATAAAAATGCTTACATCTATATACCAATCGTTAGTTCTTCGTTAGTTCTCGATAGTTCTCCAATATTAACGTTAGTTCTCAAAAAATAAAAAAGTTACGAGACATACAAAGTGGGTACGCCAACTTCACAATTATAGAACTTCCAGCGGGCACACTTTTTTGAATAAAAATGCTTACATCTATATACCAATCGTTAGTTCTTCGTTAGTTCTCAATAGTTCTCCAATATTAACGTTAGTTCTCAAAAAATAAAAAAGTTACGAGGCATACAAAGTGGGTACGCCAACTTCACAATTATAGAACTTCCAGCGGGCACACTTTTTTGAATAAAAATGCTTACATCTATATACCAATCGTTAGTTCTTCGTTAGTTCTCGATAGTTCTCCAATATTAACGTTAGTTCTCAAAAAATAAATAAGTTACGAGGCATACAAAGTGGGTACGCCAACTTCACAATTATAGAATTTCCAGCGGGCGCACTTTTTTTGAATAAAAATGCTTACATCTATATACCAATCGTTAGTTCTTCGTTAGTTCTCGATAGTTCTCCAATATTAACGTTAGTTCTCAAAAAATAAAAAAGTTACGAGACATACAAAGTGGGTACGCCAACTTCACAATTATAGAATTTCCAGCGGGCACACTTTTTTTAATAAAAATGCTTACATCTATATACCAATCGTTAGTTCTTCGTTAGTTCTCGATAGTTCTCCAATATTAACGTTAGTTCTCAAAAAATAAAAAAGTTACGAGGCATACAAAGTGGGTACGCCAACTTCACAATTATAGAATTTCCAGCGGGCACACTTTTTTGAATAAAAATGCTTACATCTATATACCAATCGTTAGTTCTTCGTTAGTTCTCGATAGTTCTCCAATATTAACGTTAGTTCTCAAAAAATAAAAAAGTTACGAGACATACAAAGTGGGTACGCCAACTTCACAATTATAGAATTTCCAGCGGGCACACTTTTTTGAATAAAAATGCTTACATCTATATACCAATCGTTAGTTCTTCGTTAGTTCTCGATAGTTCTCCAATATTAACGTTAGTTCTCAAAAAATAAAAAAGTTACGAGGCATACAAAGTGGGTACGCCAACTTCACAATTATAGAATTTCCAGCGGGCACACTTTTTTTAATAAAAATGCTTACATCTATATACCAATCGTTAGTTCTTCGTTAGTTCTCGATAGTTCTCCAATATTAACGTTAGTTCTCAAAAAATAAAAAAGTTACGAGGCATACAAAGTGGGTACGCCAACTTCACAATTATAGAATTTCCAGCGGGCAGACTTTTTTTAATAAAAATGCTTACATCTATATACCAATCGTTAGTTCTTCGTTAGTTCTCGATTGTTCTCCAATATTAACGTTAGTTCTCAAAAAATAAAAAAGTTACGAGGCATACAAAGTGGGTACTTTACAATTATAGAATTTCCAGCGGGCACACTTTTTTGAATAAAAATGCTTACATCTATATACCAATCGTTAGTTCTTCGTTAGTTCTCGATAGTTCTCCAATATTAACGTTAGTTCTCAAAAAATAAAAAAGTTACGAGACATACAAAGTGTACGCTAACTTCACAATTATAGAATTTCCAGCGGGCACCGTTTTCTGACTAAAAATGTTTATATCTATATACCAATCGTTAGTTCTTCGTTAGTTCTCGATAGTTCTCCAATATTAACGTTAGTTATCAAATAATAAAAAAAGTTACGAGGCATACAAAGTGGGTACGCTAACTTCACAGTTATACAATTTCCAGCGGGCACAGTTTTTTGAATAAAATGCTTATATCTATATACCAATCGTTAGTTCTTTGTTAGTTCTCGATAGTTTTTCAATATTTACGTTAGTTCTCAAAAATAAAAAAAGTTACGAGTCATACAAAGTGGGTACGCAAACTTCACAATCATACAATTTCCAGCGGGCACAGTTTTCTGACTATAAATGCTAATATCTATATACCAATCGTTAGTTCTTCGTTAGTTCTCGATCTTTCTCAAAAACGTACCCTCAACTATTCTTTCAAACATTCACAGCATCGTTATTTAACAGTTTCAAAATACGTTCAAAATTAAAAGTGTTAGGTTATTAATATATACCGAGAATAAATATTGTTATTTTATGATAAATTAGTTATAATAAAATATTAATTGAAATTTAGTTTAATGATTTGAAAAAAGGGGATTTTATTCAAGTCCCACGCCTTTAGCCGGCTCCAGACTGTACCCACGCAAAGTACAGAACAGCAACTCGCCGAATCGCGAGTAGTATGACAGCAAATGCTCGTGCTCGTGTTTTCCGTTCATTGCCGGTATTTTTGCACACAACAAAGTGAAGGAATATTTTTGCCATTTTCGAAACGAACAGTTGGTGGGAAAACAACACATGTGTGTAGACACATGTAGATATAGATATAAGCATTTATAGTCAGAAAACTGTGCCCGCTGGAAATTGTATGATTGTAAAGTTTGCGTACCCACTTTGTATGTATAACTTTTTTTTTTAGAACGAACGTTAATATTGGAGAACTATCGAGAACTAACGAAGAACTAACGATTGATATATAGATGTAAACATTTCTCATCAGGAAACGGCGTGCGCTAGAACCCGGAAGTGTGAAGTTAGCGTACCCACTTATTATCGGCTATAACTTTTTTATTTTTTGAGAACTAACGACAAAATTTGGGAACTATCGAGAACTAACGATGAACTAACGATTGGAATGATCAAAAGTGGATACGCTAATATGGGTACGCCAACTTCACGGACCTAAATTTTATGCCAGGTTCAGATATTATGTTGTACTTATTTATTTGCATTCACTCTCACTGTAATATTGTGAATAAAATTATGGCCTTCCGTCGTCAAGGCCACATTATGACGTTTGACGACAGACATAGGAGCTATAGGAGCAGCTGCAGCAGAAGGCACCAAGGCAATAGTTTACTATTACTATTCCACCATGAGTATGAGACAGCCGGTGCGGTGAGCCAGAGAGCCGATGCCGATTGCCGATACTAAAAGTCGATGTCTGTCATCCGGTAGAAAACAAGCTCGATATTTAACCGAATGCCTACCATATCGTTGTGAACCCAGCGCTATCCCAAAACATTGAGTCTTCTTCTTCTCCTTCTTCTTTTCTAGTTTGCGTGTACAGCTAGCTTGGTTTGCTAACCATGTAGCAACAGATTAAGGTTTTTTAGTGGGTTTTTTATTCCTTCTGCTCCAAATATTTTCACTGATATCATAAGGCTATTTTGTTCCCATGTGTTTGTTAAGTACAAGACCATAGATAAAATATACTATACTCCCTTAGTAGATTTCTCATCCTTATGGAACAGCTGAAGACAATTTTATTGTTAGTTCTGTACGGTTTATGTAGAGGTCGTGTTTTGTTTACAATTTGTTTCCCGTTATTACAGCCATTTAAAACCTCGTTTAACCAAATAATACGATCTAATCATAAACAATAACTTGTCCCCTAGTTATATAACCAAACAGTAAAGCACAAATCAAGAAATTAACCCTAAAATAATAGAAACAAAGTTTCATCGACACTAGCGCCCATGTGTCACGTACATGAACTAGACACGAAAAATGTGCTTCAAAATTTACAATGGGATGAGAAGTCTACTTGTGTTGGCTAGTGACTATACTTTGTGTTGTGTTCACAACTATACTTTGTATTGGTCTTAAGACTCTATTGGTTATATTGCTTAATACCGGATGTAGATAAAAAATGTGTTAAAAAATTGCTTCTTTTCTCTGAGATATAGCATAGACTAACCAACACAAGTAGACTTCTCATCCCATTGTAAATTTTGAAGCTCGTTTTTCATGTCTAGTTCATGTACGCCACACTGGGCACTAGTGTCGACGAAATTTTGTTTCTATTATTTTAGGGTGAATTTCTTGATTTGTGCTTTACTGTGTGGTTATATAACTAGGGGACAGGTTATTGTTTATGATTAGATCGTATTATTTGGTTAAACGAGGTTTTAAATGGCTGTAATAACGGGAAACAAATTGTAAACAAAACACGACCTCTACAGAAAACCGTACAGAACTAACAATAAAATTGTCTTCAGCTGTTCCATAAGGATGAGAAATCTACTAAGGGAGTATGTTTTATCTATGGATATAGTATGCAGCTCTTTTGATCGCCCTTAATTTGTATCCCTTCACAAATTGTTCTCTACAGTATTTGATACTGTAGATAAAAATAATTATGAATCTTGATGGTGAGGGTCATTGTCAATATGATGTAATGACTCCGCTCAATTTTGTGGACGCGTCTTCAAACGCCACTTAGTTTATGCATAGATAAAACCATATAAAACTTACTCCCTTAGGTTTATGCTAAGTGAGCTACATATACCGTCTATATACGTGTATGTCACTGAGCTAAAATTATAACTGGAGGTAGCACTGCCATGGCAGAAGTCTGCCAAAAGCGTGTCGCTGATTTTGTTAGGTTGGTATAGAAGTAAGTTTTCTTATCATAGCAATGACATGGCTTCTTATAACTAGGTTGGTATAGCAGTGAGTATTTTTGTCATACTTGAATACTTTTAATACTTTAACAATTTTCTTTGAAATGGCGACCATACAAAGTAGGTATTTTAAGCCAAGTATAATAATAGTTATAGCAATAATATGGCTTCTTATGACACCAGACTCACGCAAACATGGCGGCTGGCGACACGCATCTTTGACATTCAGTGCTACCTCCAGTTAGAATTATAGCTCAGTGATGTATGTAGCTTAAAGGATTTTACAGGTTTATGAAATAAAATTCTACAGGCTTTGACTTATCCAATCGATTGTTATTTTTTTCATTCTCTATTGTCACCTGTATCGCTGTCTTCTGTCTGAATCTGACTGAATGTAAAAAGCAAAAAGCGTCTATGTCTGCTACTTGCCTACGAAGTGGTGTAAAATGCTAATGCGATTGAAAATTCTTAAACTATGGGATATTATTTTATTTTTTATTGTATACTGACATTGAGCTGTTAAGTCAATTAAATATGCCTTCGAAGACACCTAAGAAGGTCGTCGGGATGATCATAAGAAGCAGGAAACCAATTTTAAAAGACAGTGTTATGACGGTATGTTCCTGATTCATTTACTATTTCACCGTAAAGCAGGCCTAATCTGCTAATCTGTCAACCTTGAAATAAGCATGCCGAAATATATGCATAAAAAGAATTGTAACCTCTTTTATGATCAATCTTTTATTAATTTAAAGTAATAGCTTAGATCTAATAGTTTCAAAACATTCAAAATGTTTTAATTGCGAGCAGAAGCTTAAGTTAGTTACTAGAAAACAAATTTCAGTATTATCCTTTTATTCCATACATTTCAGATTAAGTTACCTTGAAATTCGTTATCCATGGTTTTTTAGGCCTAAGCCTACCTGTTAGTTTTACAATGCTTTATTCTATAAAGACTTGATTTTTAGGCTGCACTTTACTTTAGGTCCTACACAAACAACCGAATGAAAATATCTACTATTCGATTCTTTCATTCGAATGAGTGTAGGACCTAAAGTAAAGTGCAGCCGATTTTTATTGTGTTTCTACTTAACTTAGCCTACTTAGGCTAATTAATTGTTTCCTGAGTCGGCCTAGACTAAGCTAGCATACTGTATTTCTTTCATACAGTTTTAAGTTAAATCGGGCAGCCAACCTCATAGATTTTTTATAAATTTGGTAGCTTACAGGCCTACGTAGGCTAAAATAATTCACAGAGGATACACGTCCGGTAACTGGACATAGAATCCAGGCGTCCGGCAGTGACGTCACTTGGTTGTGGGGGCCCGGAACACCAGTACCACAATCATATGAATTACAGCCATCGGTGTTTGTGGTGTAGTGGATAGAGTGTTCGGCTGATATGCAACAGGTTCCTGGTTCGAATCCCAATTGGTACTTAAACTTTTTGTAAAATATTTTGCTTTGAATGCCATGTCTGTCCATATTTTGTTAGAATTTTTGGCATTTATAATTTTATTTTATGAACAGAATTAATTTAGGCTACCTTCATTAGACAATTTTCAAACCTTTAAAATCATTGATTTCAAGCGTTTTTGGCGATGTTCAAACGCGATTTTCAGGGTAAAATCGTCGTTTCCCCCAAAAGTGCCTAAGGTAAAAAGCCTGCTTAAAATAGCCTAATTTTTCTTAACTTAGGTACTTACTTGCATACTTGAATCCTGCCTCTTTGACAGATCTAGTCTGATAGATTATGTCATAATTTATAATAAGTTATAATAAAACTATATTGTACAATAAATTACAAAACCATAAATTAGGCTACTATAAAAAAAACTTGGCCGTCAATTGGATGGCATGGCGAACATACACTATCTTGCGAGGGGCTCATCCTCAAGTTCTTTAAGGGAGTAGAGCGGTCTATTTACAAGTATCCCTTTTAGTGCCCTCTTGAAGGAGGGTGCATCCATCTCCCGCTATCTCTGGTTAGGTAGAGTATTATAGATTTTAATCGCTGAACAAGGATAGCAACTCGAGGTGCGACTGAGACGGCAGCGGGGGAAGTCGATATTTTGGGCCTTCCTAGTACAGTACCCTACTCGTGCACCTCCTCTCTCTTACTGTAAACCCTTAAGTTATTCTTCTATAGTAGGATCAGGATATCAAGAACATAGGCCTACTTACTATATAGGCCTACTGTGAGCACCCCTAGTTCCTTGAAGATTGGCCGGCAATGGTCCAAATACTCAGCAGATGTGATAATCCTCAAGGCCATTTTTTGTAAAAGCAGTAGGCCTACATCCTCAGCTGCAGTGGAGTGCTCCCACAGTACCAGCCCATAAGTCACATGACTGTGAAATAAGGCGTAGTACACAGATAGAAGAGATGATTTAGGAATTTCGGGGCGTAAGTTTTCTTAGAAGATGGAGTACACGAGATAACTTGACACATATCCACGCGATGGGTTCGCTCCAACTTAACCTGGTATCTAATGTGAATCCCAGAAGCTTTACAGTGCCATCTTCCTCTACTCTCCGCTTCAGCGTACAGACCAGGGTCAAAGTCAAATCGTTTATTTCCAGAATTAGACAATACAATACCTACACAGATATAAATTATAAAGAAATATATTTTCCGCATATGCATAAGAATAAGAAGAATAAGAATACAAAATTTATTGACCATTAAGTAAATAGCCTACATTGTTTACAATAGATCTCGTCAAATTAGTCTAAACAAGTGTCAGGCTTTAAAGCTAATACTATTTTCTATTTAAAGCTATGTAGGATGACAGCATATTCAAATAACCATTTCAGAATTTAAAAGCCCGTGTGCGGAAAGAGTTATAAATCTGCTATAAACCATACCTATCTGTTACATTGTGGATATACAATAATTATTACTTGTCTAATTAAAACATGTATTACAATATAAAGGGTGACTATTCCTTAAAAATAATTATACCTATATTAAATAAAAAAAAAAACATAGGCTAATTTAAAAGTTAATATGTACAAACTTAGGACACAATAACACATAATTTAGAGTAGAATTTCCTAATGTAACAGGGACTGGGTTTTGTCATAATTGATTTTCAAGCGGTTTACAACAAACCAATCCTTGGCTCTCTCGAGTAGGTCTTCAGCCTCTGTTGGCAGTTGGTGAATATTGACACCTCTGGTCAGCAGCCTTGTATCGACTGCAAATAATAATGTTCTCCCATTCAGATGAAGGTCGTTAATCATTATAGTAAAGAGGAGAGGGCCTAAGACAGATCCTTGTGGCACACCGTGTGAGAGATGGCCTATTCTGGAAAGGGCTCCTCGCAGAGTCACAACTTGCTTAAACGGTCCCTCAGACAGTTTGAGAGGCTCTTGAGAACAACACCGCCAACGCCATACTTGCCTAGTTTTAGCACGAGGATATCGTTAGGTAGGCTACTACATCAAAAGCCTTGCTTAAGTTGCAGAGGCTGCACAGACTCATTTTGCTCAAATGCTTCAGAGTTGGTGTTGACTAGGCTCAGAAGGGCGGTGGTGGTAGAGCGGCCTTTTCTGAATCCATGTTGAGCATCTATAAACAGGCTATTGTCATCAAAAAACGACATGAGTTGGTTCTTCATTATGGTTTCGAGTATCTTTGAAAACACAGGTAGAATGGAAAGGCCTAAAATTAGACAAAGTGGAAACATCACCCTTCTTATGGACGGGTAGGGTTCTAGCCGTTTAAAAAAAAAATCTGGAATGAACCTTTACTGAGACATAGGTTCACTAACCTAGTGAGGGGTACAACTAAAGAATCAATAAGAGCCTTTAGGGCCACGCAGGACACTCCGTAAATATCTTGGCTTCTAGAATTGTTGTATTGATATGATATCATGAGTACTCACCTATTTCCTTATAATATGGTACCTTAGATTATTTAATTTTATTTATAAAGTGGATAGTTTATTTATGTTTTAGAGGTTAAGTGGTAGAGAGGACTTGCTAGTCCTAACTTCGCCTCTTAAATAAAGACATTTTCCATTTCATTTCATTTCAAAGTTGTTAGTGTGAGTGCTGGTTGTATGTCTTTAATCGAGGCCAGAGGGTCCGTCTGCAAAACAGGCAGGTTAGAGACAATGACCTGAACATTGTACCTTTAAGTAGATAGATAAGGATAAGGTAGATAAGTAGGGAGATAAGGTAGAAAAAGTAGGTTACAGTAAGTTGCCAAAAATTCTTTTTAATAACAGAAAAGGCATATGGGGAATATAAAACGGAATTTTGAAATGTTACAGCAAGTTTAGTTAGGCCTAGTTAAGTTAGGTTACTTTAGAATTTCATTTCAATATATATATTTTGTAATCGTTTGATATTGAACAAGCCTAATTTTGGTGGATAAGATAAAAAAAATTCAGTATAACATAGGTAAGTAGGCCTAGTATAAGTTCAGTTTTACCCTAAAGTCTGTTCAATAACAGAAAAGGCATATGGGGAATATCAAACGGAATTTTGAAATGTTATACAGTAAGTTTAGTTAGATAAGGTTACTTTAGAACAATTTCATTTCAATAATATATATTTTGTTAATTATTGTTTGTTGATATTAAACAATATTTATTTATCATAGTTTTCAGCTGATGTTTCAATTCGTTAATATCGGTATATGGGCTTGAAAAATTCAATATCATTATATATCAAATACACCCGCCACAGCAATCCTGCCGTCTAAGCGAATTTCAATTTGCCTGAAATAACTTTCAATAAAGTGTGTTTTTAGTAAAATAATTATAGCTTAAAATAAAATCAATAAATTTGCCAAGTTTGATCAAAATCTAAATATATAAAAGGCAAAGCCCTCACTGACACACTCACTCACTCACTCATCACTAATTCTCCCACTTCCCATTTACCTAGGACGCTGAAATTTGGTACACTGATTCTTTAGGCATTAAATAGGAAAACTAAGCTATTTTTATTCTGATCGGACTCTCGGGCTCCGCCCCAGTGGCTCTGGAGTTTCCCATGTTAACCTTATGAGTACTCATATTTAAATGGAATTAATGAATATTAACAGCTGTTTCAATTAAACAAGTTGGTTCTTTTCTATGATGTGCAATAGCATTTAAGTTACAAGGATTACCAACAGGGTGCAGCACTATTTTTTTAAATTTACGACTACAGCTAATTTGCAACCGAAAGGTGAGTGAGCGTAGCGAACGAGCTAACCTGAAGGCAAGTGAGCGCAGCGAACGAGCTCCAACCAATAGGTGAGTGAGCGTAGCGAACGAACTTCAACCAGGACGTAATTGAGCCATGCGAACGAGCTCACTTATTAAGTAAAACGGGGCAAAGCCCGTGGGTACAGCTAGTATATCCATAAACAAGCAAACTACAATATTTTATAATAGGCCTATTCTCCATAAGAATAACATGGGAATTTTAAATTTACAATTTTTTGAGTTTTCTCCGTAACCAATAACCGTATAAAAACATTTTGATATACTGAATTAATAGTTTTTTTAAGCTCTTTAAGAAAGTCTAGAGAGAAATTGGGAAATTTTATGTTTGGAGGGTCAAAAATTAGTAAAACCTATTTTGAGCTGGTCAAAAATTAGAAAAACCAAATATCATCAAAATTGGATAAAAATTACTTAAGTTATCGTGTCTGTCCTAAGTAGTACAGAATTATGTTTCATAAGATTATTTATTGCTATTTGCTAATGATAAAAACAAGGGGAAGAGCTGAAAAGGGGAAGAGCTGACACTACAATCAGTGTCACAAACATGAACTAGATACGAAAAACCAGCTTCAAATTTTACAATGGGATGAGAAGTCTGTTGTGTTGGTTAGTCTAAGGTTAAGTTACCCTGTATATTTGTTGATGACATGATAAAATTAAAGGTAAATAAATTACTCAAAACTTTTTTCAGATTTGGACTAGCTTGCTTGGCTGCATCTCGAGCTTGTTGGAGATTTTAATTCACAAGCAATGATTGTATTTTCTCTGTGATCGTTTACGGCTACTTCTATGATACTGAATGCTGCATGGTGGTGGGGATCAGTTAGTAGTAGTCAAGGAAGTAATGTGATAGGGTTAAGTTAGAGAATCAGCTTAGATTTGTGTCGCAATGGGAGTTTGCTGAACTTAACCCTCATATAACCAAAACTTTCAACGGTTGAAATAAGTAAATTTCTTCCGGCGATGAATAGGTTTGTCCTTAGATTGTATATCCTGTATCGTCAATAAATACTGATTTTACATTCCTTTAATTCTAGAGCTCTGGGATTGGAGAACCAAGTGTGTACCATGCTTTGGTGGTTATTTTCCTGGAGTTCTTCGCCTGGGGCCTCTTGACAATGCCCATTATTTCCGTAAGTCAAATCTACCGAGTACCACATAAACATTTTTTAACATTAACATAAACAAATTTTTTTATTACAACATGGGACTACTGTATAGATATCACTTGCCACAACACTGTTCTGTGCTAAAAACTTTGCTTTTATTGCAAGGGATAGAAATTGATGGTTTTAATAGTGATGAGTTGAATTTTGGCCTGAAGTATGTATAGTTACTTACATGGGTTTTACATTATTTTTAGTTATCTTTCAGTTGAAATACTATTTTCCTTGCTGAAAATCTGTATAGGGTAACTGTAATGAACAAACCTTATCTGTGTATATAATTTTCAAAGGAAAGTTGTAATACACACGTTCAATAAACATTTTCAAAAAAAATTTTGGTCAAACACAATAAGGCCATCTTGTAATACTGATTAAAAAAGTAAATTTATTGCACCTAGAACCACCATCAAGTCAGGCAGACCTGAAGGCCTATATTTTTAATCTTTTCATTTGTCAAATTTGAACAGTTGATATGATCAGTGTAGAGTACCACCTGCACAAAGTCATTTTCAACAGACTTGACAAACATTCCTTTGTCTTCTCTATTCACTAAACACTTTAGTCACAGGCCTACTGTAGAAAATCCATTGGGTGCTTTATTTAGTTAGTGCTTAATCTAGTCCACGGTTCTTTTGAGCCCAATACACACTTTTTTGTTGTAGTAGGCCTAACTAATATTTAAAAGGATTGTGTCCACCAGAGATTTTTTTTAAAATCAGTTTGTCAATAATTTATGTTTCCTACATGAAATTATAAAATAAATGACCTGTGATCGCAAAGGTTACAAAAACATGTTAGACTAAATTAAAATTTCTCAACTTTTTGGTCTGGTAAAATATAAATTTAATAGTATGTGGATGTACTGACATATGTTTTGAGGGGTTGAAGGTTGTAAAATTATTAATTAAAATGGATTTTTAAATTTGTTATTTGGGTTTTGCCAATTGATTGCTAATAATAATAATGTTTTTTTTATATATCCACTCATAACCAAGCTAAACTGAAACATATTGTAAAATACAGCTTCTTTAATTTCACATCAATTGTCATAATGACAATAACCTAAGAGAGAAAATAATTTTGATAGTAGCACAGCGTAAGAAGCTTATTCAACCATGTTCTATTTGACTAAATTAGTGGCTGCGGCTGCGGCTGGTCCATATAGATGGGATTTCAACTTCCCTGTCCAAATGCCAGTGCACAAGTAACAACCAAAATACAAGAGCAATAGGTACCATCTTGATTGTAAAACTGGAGGTGGTTTTAGTTAAGACTGTTCTTGCGCAAATCAGATGCTCGGTGACGCCAGTTGTCATTGTTTGTTTAGTTTGATGGTAATTACATGCGCCGATTGTCACTAGTACTACTATTGCATTAGAGCACCTGTTTCCTTTAAGTTTTAAAAACAAATTTAAAACAGCTTTTAGTGCATAAGGATGACTTCAAGTTCGGATGTCAAAGTTCCGCCACAGATTTTATCGTAAATTTAACCTAACAACTTTTCTTATCATAATCATGATACTTTTAACAAATATTCAAGTTGAAAGTTTTAAAGAGAGGCTATTACACAAATTCATTCTTGCATATATGAATACTGAGTTGTCTTCCCTTTTAAACATTTACTCTGTAAATTATCTCAAGAGTTGTGATACACAACAGCCAATTTTATTTTGAGCCTTCAAACATATTAAGTTGTTAATTGACTTTTTTCAGACCCTCAATGACACATTTCCTGACCATACATTCCTGATGAACGGACTCATAATGGGAATCAAAGTAAGTAGCCTAATATTTAAGCCTGAGTTTAATATCTTAGACGTTTATGGTATATAAACGTAGACACTGATTTAGATTAAGTGTCACTTTTAAGTATTTTTTTAGTCGGTGGTTTAATGAAAAGTAAGAGGTCTTCTGACATTTTGTAAGTCTCCGACATGGGTTTGTTCTGTCCAGCCTTTCAGCACTGGTGGAAGAAAAAGTTAAAGTTTGTGCCATTGCCTTTAGACCAGGTTGTAGAGTTAAATTACATATATATATTTTTTAGTTGATTCTGTGGCTCAGTTGGTACCATTACAGACAAATCCTTAGCAACAATGAAAAAGTTGTGCAACCTCGTGTAACCATTAAAATTTATCATTACAACCATAGCCTCTTCTAATACAAGGCCACAGCGTTGGTGTGTGACAACGTCGCAGTGTCATACATATTGCCATGGTAATAAGAAAAGTGCAAACATAAACATTGCCTATACTCTTCAAACATTTTGAGTGTTGTCATGGTTACCAACCATGAAATCCAATCAATTTTACATTTGAAAAACCTCACCTCGGATCTTTGAAAGCCCGTGGGGCAGAGCCCAAATTAATGATCAAAGTGGAAATCGTCTTACTTTGGAGTGCATCTCAGTGGCAGTCTACTACTACCATAGTTAAAACATATTCTCTTAGTAGATTTCTCATCCTTTTGGAACAACTGAAGCTAATTTTATCCTTAGTTCTGTCCAGTGCACTTTAGGTTTTGTGTTTTGTTAACAATTTGTTTCTTGTTATTTCACACATTTTAAACCTCGTTTAACCAAATTATACAATCTAATCATAAACAATAACTCATACTCTAGTTATATAATTAAACAGTAAAGCACAAATCATGAAATTTAACTCTAAAATAATAGAAACCAAAATTTCGTCGACACTAGCCAATAGTGTCACCGGATATGAATTAGACACGAAAACGAGCTTCAATAGTCTATGCTACTACAACATGAGTGAGTGGTCATGGAGAAAACGAGGTACATACCCACACACACTCTCCTTTTATATATAGATTAGTATAACAGCTGTTTTGGTGTGTTGGGACATCGGTGTTACCACTTTTGTCTCGCCGCAGCCCTGTATTAGAAGATGCCATGGTACAGCTCATTCTTGAACTTTATCTGCTCACTCCTTGCTTTACTGAGTACTATCTACGCACAGGCCCAATGTGTGGATGCATGTGTGAATGGGAAACTGCAAGTTAAAGGAAGCTACTAACCTCCAAAAAAGAAAAACACTGTATTTTGGCTACGCACAAAACCACTTCTGTGAATAGAGATACAATTAATATCAAGTACTTGTGTGTTTGTATAAAAATCTGCTGAATATGTTTAGTATTTTTTTTTTCACTGGCAATTTTCAAGCCGTCTGTCTCTTTGTTATTCTTATACAGTAAATGTCTTGTAGGGACTATTATCATTCCTGAGCGCTCCTCTGATTGGAGCCCTCTCAGATGTCTGGGGTCGCAAGTTTTTTCTACTCATCACCGTCTTCTTCACCTGTGCACCTATACCTCTTATGACTATTAACACTTGGTAAGCCATCTTTTGTGTACACAGCATAGGATTCTAGTATCATCCTTAAAATAAGTTGCACGTGTACATATTTCATACAGTAGAGAGTAAATAGTCTGAACGACTTAAATTTACTCCTTAACTGCCACTACTGTGATTTGTTTTGCCAAGCCTTTACTACATGTAGTGAATTTTAAATAGAGTATGATACCCAAGTTTTTCTTAGGGTAAAAACATAGTGGAGCGGCGAGCTAGACGGTAGCGGAGAGCGTAGCCGAGCGGGTTTAAAACAATACACGTAGTTGGACGCGCTAAAGCATAGTGGAGCGGGGAGCGGCGCTGGTTCCCGCGTCAACACGCTAGCCTCTCCGCTCGTGAATTCACCCCCCGATTTCTTTACCTCGAGGGTTCAGTCGAGCAGCGCTGGTTGTACCGATATTTCACCGATATATGAGGAGAGATCGGGTTCAATATATATTCAAAAGTGCTGTAATCTATCCTAGTGTATTGGAAAAAAGCGATCCGGATATTGCTTCAATTGTGGAAACAGGTGGTGGTACTCTCCAAACTCTTTACGCTCCCTATTTACTGGATGAACCGCGCAACTTCTTATACCGCCCAAAACAGTAATCATTTTGAGCGCACTGCTGTCAAATAACAAATAATCGTCATCACTGGGTGACGACATTTTGCAGACTGAAGAGTCAAGCCTCATGGCTCGCCACGCTAAGCTCGCCGCTCCACTATGTGCATGTGAAGCGCCGCTACCATCGGGGGTCAAAACCCGCTTGGCTACGCTCTCCACTACCGTCTAGCCTCGCCGCTCCACTATGTTTTTACCCTTAGTTAAAAAATATGTATTACTTTAGATAGGTTTGTGAAAGTTTATGAGGATTTGGTCACAATTTTACACAAGTTATTGTCAAAACGACCCTTGTTATGTTTGAAACATACTGTTGACAATGTTCCAATTAGTTAAAATGTTTCTTAAACTGTAGGCTATTTGATTGGTTTGCATTTATGTTTATTTTAATGTTGTTCCAGGACAGTTATTTCCTACTGCAGCATAAGGTGGTAGGGTAGTGAGATAAGATAACTGTCCGATCGTGGAGGGATTTTTTGTTTTTGACTAAATCAAATTTATAAAGAATTTTATTGCAGAGTTGTATACTCATGGGTTGTCTGTAGTTTGTCTGTTTTGTAACAAAAACATCATCTTATCTTGATTTCCAACATTTTCCAGGTGGTTCTTTGCCATGATCAGCATCTCTGGTGTTTTTGCTGTCACATTTTCTGTTGTGTTTGCGTACGTTGCTGATGTTACGGAAGAACACGAACGAAGCTTAGCCTACGGACTGGTAAGTGTAATTGGTTTAAGTATGAAACTAGGCCTACATCATAGTTCAGCCTCTATTGGACAGAATAAGAACTTAATCATAAAATATGTTTTGTTGAAACAAAATAATATATGATGTTCATTAAATAAAGGTATTGACTTGTAAACATACATACAATTTTTATGTTTGCTAGAAAAAGTTGTGAATGAATCAGCTTTATTTTGTCTTTTAATTTTGTGAACTTTTAAATACAGCTGAAGAAATAGCTTTGAAGGAAGTGATTTTGGTAGTATAAGATATTTTTTAAATTTTTATCTGAACAAATAGATTTGGATAATTTGGAGTGAATTCTTCACAGTTACATGCATAGCCTTAAATATGTACTGCGGAACAAAGTTTGGGACACTTTTAAAAAATAAACTTAAATTAGATTAAAATGCAGTCCGGTAATAATTGGTGCAACAGGGCCGGCCTATGAAAAGAACTGCAAGTGTGCAAGACTCACATATCATGCCCCCACCGGCAGGTCAAAGGGGGGTAATTTTGAAATTTTAGGGAAATATTTATGAAATTTAAGGTCTAAAAACATTTTTTTTTGTTCACTTTTGAGCCTCTTTTAGAACATTAAATCTTTTTCTCTCGATTTAATATTGATTGACTTGATAGGTTTATATACTTTTTTGTATCTCAAACCACTATTACGATGTTAAGCTTCGTAGTCACTTTTAAATTATTTTTATTTTTATATTGCAAGTACTCTCTGAATAAATAGGTAATGCTGGAGCTGGAATCACCGTAAGCCAGACCGATAAATTGCATATCTCATGGGTGAAATAAAAATATCAGTGGCTACTGGCTAAAAAAAGAAAACACCCGTGAAAGGGGAGGTAGAAATATGTCACAACCACAACCCTTCCCGCGTCCCGCCACACAGACGTAGACGGCCGCTCTACTGACCTTGGACGTTAGTCATGGGCATCAGGCTACTAAGGTGGGGAAGGGGAGAGGTAGATCTTTGGTTTTAACTTTGAAATTGAACTGTAACAGTTTATGGTCAATTCCTATTTTAAATATTGCTGTCCAACATTTAAATCAATTTCAATTAAAAAATTTTTTATCAAGAATGGTCAATTTTTTGCCCCTCCAAAAGGCTCGAGTGTGGGGCTGCATAAGTCGCACACCCCTCAGGCCGGCCCTGGGTGCATTCAATCTAATTGATTCCATGTTCAAAACACAAAAGTTCATTAAATCTGTTAAAATATGCAATAACTCACATTAAAGCCTGTAGGCCTAAGACTGTATTTTTTTACTTTTCTTGTCATTTTTCAGGTATCTGCCACCTTTGCAGCCAGTATGGTAATCAGTCCTGCTCTAGGGGCCTATCTCATGGATGCCTATAGGTGAGTTCATACTTTTTAGTGTACTGAGTAAAGTTTACTGTAAACTATTACAATTCTTAGCTTTCTGATTTTTTTTTTTAATAAAGAAGATTTGTATGTTTGAGTCTGAACACATTTACAAGTGCACAATTTTAAGCCTGAGTACATCAGAGGTTGTAGCCAAAATACAAGGCTTTCAATCTATAGTTTTCTGATTTTGTGTTATCCAACTCTCCATGGTAATGATCCAGTACTACACAACTGGGGCCTATTTATTTGCGGTATGATTGTACTCTAGAAGTGTGTGAGAAATTTGGTCAAACCGAGAAGCTCCAGTCAACAGAGAAACTATTCATTTAATGGGTTTTAACATATACAATGGTTTTTTTATTACATTCCGTGCTATGAAACTATGCCGCTAATCCGACCCTGCTGCAGACCTCAGATATTTGTAATTCTAATGTAGCCTATTCTATGATGCTTGTTATCTGTAGCTAGTTGATTTTTATTTTTCATATGTGGCATGAGTGTATATTTTTGATGAGAATGTAATAACCATTTCAATATCCATAGTCAGTTTCTCACCAAGTGACATGTTGCAGTGAGAACGTGGTGGTCGCACTGGCAACAGCCATTGCTCTTCTCGATGTTTTCTTCATTCTAGTCGCAGTACCGGAGAGTCTTCCGGAGAAAATCAGACCACACTCTTGGGGGGCCCCGATATCCTGGGAGCAGGCAGACCCGTTTGCTGTGAGTTACAATAATTAATTAAATCATGATTATTTATTTTTTTGTTTAAATACTATAGTAACAGCATAGAACAACCATGACTTTTAAAACAATACTTTATCATGTACTGTAACTTTATCCTGTTTAGCCTTGTTGTGCACCAGAGGGTTTTAGTGCTTAGATTTCCAACCTTTTTCACCTACCATCGTTTTAAATTAAATGTAGGCCTATAAATTAGGGGTCTGCAGTACAGAAAACATAAAAGGTCGATACGGTACAATATTTTGTAGTACTTCGGTTCTCGTTACAAATTCAGCTCGGTATGCGACTACTAGTATTTCTGACTTGAGAAAAATTACATTATGACTACAATAGGGAATTGAAAGTAGTAAATTTACTATAGGCTGTACAAACTGAATTTGTACCAATTATAATGCTGTACTGAACCAATGGCGGTAATTCGACCAATACCGTACCGTACCAACTTTTTCGGTGCACCGCAGACCCCTGGTATAAATATGAAAACCCTCTTCGTCAAAACGTTATTTTATCGTAAGCTGTGTTTTGTGTTGGTTGTCTTGTAAAATTAAATTATTAACTACAATAATCACCTTTGCCGACAACAGTGTAGACCGTAAAAGTGTACAAAGAGGGTTTTTATATTTATTTATCTACATTTTAAAGAGAAGGCCATGCAGCCTTACAAAGTAATTTTTCAATCAACTATTGCCTCTCTCCTCCACAGGTTTTGACACAATTATTCTTGCAAAATATCAGGAGTAAACAATCCTTATTTATCATGAATGAAGGGAATTTCATTTGATTTTGTTAGATTCCTTATTGATGTACTCGTGGTGTGTTACAGTCCCTCAGAAAGGTTGGCAAGGATCACACAATCCTCATGTTGTGTGTTACTGTGTTCCTGTCTTACTTACCTGAAGCTGGTCAGTATTCTTGCATCTTCGTATATCTCAAACTGGTAAGTCGGACTAATACTAAGGTGTTGTTTAGGTTAGCTTAACTAAGTATAACAGTATAAAATAAAATATACAATTTGAACTAAGTTACCTGCCTGAATCTCAGTGCTATAGAATGTGTAGTAGGAAAAAGCTAGTTAAACTTAAAATCATAGTTTAAATTCTCTTCCAAAAACTTTGTTCAGGAATCTCTCTATTCATTCTTCCAGTAAATCAGGATATAATTCAACATTACAGTAGAACTCCGATTATCTAAATCCAACCATCCGATTTTGAATCATGTGAAATACTCCTAAATTTGGACATTTTATAGAAAATACCTCATGGGTAGTACATGAAATACACTAAGAAAAGTCTAGTATAAGCTCGAGTTACTAAACACCAAGATAAAAATGGAGTTCAAGCAAAGCTTTTACTGTCCTAATACTTCTAGTTCGTAGAACGTGTCTGCTAATATTTCGCAGATAAAAAAGTATCCTGATGCTGTACTTTTAGGTATTTAATATTCTTTTTGAAGAGATTTGGGTAAAAGGGGATTCACATAGTTGGAGTTTGGACAGTTAGATACTATACAGTTGGTTACTGTAGATAGTTTTCATAATTTTTCTCTGGTACACATAATCTTTCAAAATACAATAAACTCTCGCTCATCCGGACTAATGGGGCGGACGTCCGGTCTGGATTACGAAAAATCCGGACTATCGAGAGTCGAGCAAATACAGTACTGTATATAGCAGTTTTTTTTCAATTTTGTTCCAGGTCCACAGTATTGATAGCCGGGCAAATGCAGTTCCACCGGTAATAATATTTACCGCTGTATTATCCGAGTTAATGATTATCCGAGGTAGTCTCGGTCCTGTTTAGCTCGGATAATCGGACTTCTACTGTACTATGCCGCTAAAAAAATCAAGATTGCCGATCCGGACTAGCGGGAGTCCGGACAAGGCCGATCCGGATGAGCGAGAGTTTACTGTATCCCAATCCAGATTCAAATCATCCTTGTTGGGACAGGTGATGGGGTTCAGTGTTGTGATGGTGGCAGTGTTCATTGCCGTGGTAGGCATTCTCTCAGTATGTGCCCAGATAGTGCTGGGTATACTGATGCGCTCACTGGGCAGCAAACACACCATCATGGTGGGACTACTGTTTGAAATGCTACAACTCATGTGGTACGGCTTTGGCTCACAAACATGGTAAGTCAGTTTATCATATGCATAATGTTATCATGTATGTCTATCATTTAGAGCATATAAGTATATAAGAGAGAGCTAAAATTTGTGTACCATGTGTGATATTTTTTGTTAAAAATTAATTTATTTTCTCTGCATTGAGCAAACCACACATTTTTGTTGTGTGTTTTCTACGCCATTGTCATTTTTTACGACAATTGATTCTAACTCTGGGCCTGATGCTCTCTAAATGTTGACCATTTAGTTAGTTTTTATTGTTAATCACAGTAGAATCTTGATTATCTGACCTCATTTGGCCGCGGCTAGGTTGGAGCTCCGAAAAGATCAGATAAAATGGAAAATGATAAGTTTAATGTTCGGGCTGTGACCGTGGGATGAATTGATGACCGCGCTAGTGTTGCACATGTTGGCAAATGTGTGGAGATCGCAGAAAATGTTCTTAAGATGGTGCCGTGACCACAAGGCATGTTGAAGATAGTGCTGTGACCATGGAATATGTTGACAATGGAGCTGTGATGGAAGGAGATCTTTGCGTGGTCCTCCGATCCCTGTTGAGTGTTGCACTGCGCAGGAAGGTTGGATAACCGAGACTCTAATAGACTAATTACGAATGGCTTCCAAGTCCAAAATCAATCCTGTACCAGTTTTTACTATTTAGTGTTTTATGACTCGTGAGGTAGTGGCCATTTACTCTCAAATTAATATGCGCAAAGTTGCAGAACGGTCTAGTGTACATTAGTGATGTTCAAAACAAAACCAGAAATTTTGAATCTCGAAAGAAACCGAAATCAAGACTAAAAAATTGAATCCGGAAACAACCAACATCAAATAAATTAAACTCCTGACACCAACATACACATGAATACTAGATTAATTAGGACATTTAGTGGTAATTTCTTTGTGTTTAGTAAATATCGTTATGAAACTTAATTGTATGTTGTTTCAGTTATAATATTTAAGATGCCTTTTGAAGTTCAGAATACAATTTACTTGTTGTATTACTGTTAACGGTGACCAGTTTGCTATATTGCTACCAGATAATGTGAAAAATTGTTGAAAACAATTAATAATGATGCAAAAAAATAAATGAAATTAAATGAAATGTTTATTTGTCACATAGAATTTACATAATTGTGATCATAACCAGTAAACATATGACACGTCAGTTTTTCACAACAAAATACATTATATTACTTTTTAAAATTGTAATTAGTAATATATTAATACCCCCACCGCAGCAAACCTGCAGACTAAGCGAATTTCAATTTGCCTGATTTGATTTTCAATTAAACCTATTCAAATAACATTAGGTTTAACGAGTACCTAGGTTGCTGCCTACAAGGAGGGTAATAAAGTGTGTTTTTTAATAAAATGTTAATAGCTTAGTATAAAATAAATAGATTTGCCAAGTTTGATCCAAATATATCTATAAACAAGCAAACTACAACAGTTTACTTGTTTTTATTTTTGAGAGTCTGCTGTATCAAAGTTGTATATTTTGATTCCTAAGGTAATGACATTCATACTGGTACTCGGTTGTTTGGAAGTTAATAGCAGTTATATGCATTGTTTTCTAATTCTGAAAAGAAGTAATGTAAATGTTATGTTTGCTGCAGGATGATGTGGGCCGCAGGACTGCTAGCGTCAATTTCCAGCATCACGTATCCAGCCATCAGTGCATTCGTGTCCATGCATTCTGATGCTGACAAACAGGGTTGGTATATTATAACAATTAACTTGCGAAACCATCAACCTGCCACATTTGACAACATCACAAATGTATCTGGCACGATCTAGCACTATTATCAAAGCCAATGCTACTTCATCTAAGTTGGAAAAGCTAATAGAATAAGGCAGTTGTTCAATATGTGATTCACTGTCTGAGTCTCACTCCAACAGTAACTAGAGTAAACCAGTCTAGAACCAGTCCCCACTTAACATTCTAGGAATCGCATCTCTATAGGAACAGAGTACTGGTTTAATAGTCATACCCTTTAAAACACCACATAAAATGTAGATTTAAGGACTAAGCTGTATATTTTATTTTAATTTGCTCAAATTAGTGGTTTACTTACCTCAGGTAAATCTCAACTTTATTCAATCTCATTAAATTTGGATTAGAGATTTCAATGGCAGGATTCGGAAATTGATGTGCATATTTTATTTAGACTTGACATTTGAGGGATTGTTGCAGACATTTTCCATCACAACTAGTAAAATACTAGTTTTCAAGATGTTTTTGGAATCTGAGATCTGACCCTGTCCTCATACTAGACATTACCTAAAGCATTACAGTAGGAGCTCCCTCTAGTTTGGCCATCTCAGTCCTAGATCACTGGTTGGACTACAAAATGGCTGGACCAATGGGATGTATTATCAAATGTTAAAATAACTCTATTAAATTAATTATTAACGCTTAAAAATCAACAAATAACATTTTGGTAATCTTTTGCAACATTACTTCCCTACCAAAATTAAGAATTTGACACCTCTTTCTTGAATTGTCTTGTTGTTTCCAGTGTTTCCACTTAAAGATATGTTTTTGCAACACTGTACGCTACTGATTTCCTCTTTTTTTTTCAACGCCAGTGGCATTTTTGTGAGAGTTACGAGATAAATGTTTGGTGGATGTGCCGGGGATTGAACCCGTCCCTCCCGCACCGAAGTCCGAGACGCTAACCACTAGGCTAGCAACACAACCAAATCCTCTATCGAGTGTACACTCTAGAATGTCGAGTCTTTGTTCTATTGTTACAAACAAATGTTTTTCATGTTTTTATGTTTTTCACTCATTTTAGGAGACTTTTTTCTAACAGTAACCCTGCATACAGAACTCACAATGTTCACCCCCAAAACAATTTAATACTGTGCAGTGAAAAAAGAATACACATACAAGATCAAAAAACATTATATAACTTGACCGTTTACCATAAACGGTAGGTAAAGTGCAACAATCAGGTAAAGAAGCACTTATCAACTAAACTGACATGAATTGTTTACTTCTACAGCCGGAAACTAAACATTCAAGTTGAATCCTGTCGAAGGTAATTTTCTCATCCCCCTGAGATCATCCGGCAGCCGATCCAACCAAAGTCCAACTAGAAGGAGTCTACTGTACAAGAATAGTAGGCTACACAAAACCAGTCAAAGCAGAAAAATCACCAAAGAAAAAACAGTTAAAGGAATGTATAATAGTCAATCCAATAAACAAACAAAAGTGAATGTGTACAACAGAGTGTAGGCGAACTCCATATAGTCGTCTGCGCAAGATGTTTCGCCTGTTGTTTGCCCACTCACTGTCGTACCACAACTCGTTTGATTACCGGTAATAAAAAAAAATTTTGTATGGCATTATATAAGTATCCAGTACAGTGAACAATCCATACAAAGATTCACAACTTGATACTACAGTTATTTCTTTAATGACAAGCAGTCAAGCGATAGAATCAAATTTTACCCTGTGTTGTGTACAGGGCTGGTGCAAGGCATGGTGACAGGTATGAGAGGTCTGTGTAATGGTCTGGGCCCTGCCATGTTTGGTGTTATCTTCTACCTGTTCCACGTGGACCTCAACGAGGACCCGAGACAGAGTAGGGATGACCGAGGGGATAACAACACCTTCGGACATCCGGACGCCATGCCTCAGGTGAGACCCACCTGTCTCTTCTGTTTCACCTTTCTTGACTACTTTTGAAAATATTGTTTAATAGGTCGCTGTTAAATGATATCAGTGTTATGCAAACAATTGTTGTTACTATTAAACTTTTAGTTACAAGATTACCAGAATGGGAAAGAGTAAACACAAAAAAGTTACACTGTAAAACTAAAATATTTCACTTTCATTTACAGCATTTTCATTGTTCAACCTTTTTGATCAGGAAGGGCTTTAGAAGCCAAATTGGACTATTTCCCATTTAGATAATCCTGCTATCCTAACAACATTTTTATGTTTTATTTTTAATATCAAATAAAAATACATTTTTTAAATAACAACTCAAGGAAGATGTAAGTTTAAGGGCAGGCTTTCTTAAGGGTTTGACCTTTCACAAGTAATGTTTTAAGTATTTGTCATACATATGCCAAGGAGTTGTGTATCTGCATCCCTAGACCAACAATAAAAAGACCATTCAAGCCATCAACAAGTATTTTTTTTATAAATAATCTCTGTTTCAATTATTGTTGAAATACATATTTCCATCCATTATAATAACAAAATTGTTTTGTATTTTTTTAAAGATGATCTAGCATGTATTTTTATGGAGAATTAAGAGTTTACAGTGTAAACTCTCCGTAAAAGCCATTAGTTTTGCTCTGTATTCATAAAACTATTTTTACATGACAACTTTTTGATTGTACAATTTGTCCAATCCTTGACTTTATCACTGTAGCATCCAAGTCTCTCTTGGATACGATTTAACTTTGAATACCTTCACTGTGATATTACTTGTGCATGCAATCAGTGGCCTAAAGGAGAAATTGCCAAACAGGTAAGCCCCATTAAAAGCCTGTGCACAAGTACAATTTTAGCTTTCAACAGGCAAATATAGAATGATGCTTTTACAGCTTTCGTATTGAACCTTATTCTATTTTAAATACTTTTAAGGGAAAAAACTTCGTAATTTCATGCTACCCTTAATATTTCTACCTGTGTTTTTTTCTTACACTGAGTACACTTTAATTAGGTGGTACTTTTGATTTTTTAACTAACTTTTTTATTAAGTAGGCCTATCATCATTTTGTAAGTGAAGAAACTTATCTCTAACATAAATTTTTATTTATCAGCATTACAGTTAAAAAAGTGTTCTGATAATTTTTTCAGTGTTTGACATTACAGTACTCTCCTGATTAACCAAGGATGTTGCGACCGTGACTTTTGGATAAGAAAGTTTTCATCCCATCTGGTTTTTTATATGTACAAGCTGCGGTCAGTTTTCTACTTGTTAATACCTTATTTGAATGAGCCACTCATAGAGTATGCTGACAGTAGACTATGCGCTCATAATAGTGATTTTGTTACTGTAAGAATTGTAACTTAAAAGATGCTATAATTTGCTATAAGCATTAAAAAAAGGTTTAAATACCTGCTATTAGGCAATACAATCATATTCTACATATTCATAAACAGTACTAATTTCAACTTCAATGTGGCATCACCAGGAGGGCACAAGAACTTTTTTCTTTCTTAACATGAAAAGTTTCATATTTTTACACTTAAAAATTATTAAATATTTACACATGACACAAACACAGATACAAAACATTTATGTTAACTGATCAGTTATGACAACAGGTGACTCTTACTTGGTGGAGTTACTTGGTTAGAGTCCAGACTGTGGGGGGTCAGTGCAGTAGGTGTAAGACCAATATCTTATGACTTCAGATTGGATCCTGTCTTGTCAGTCACACTTCCCCCCTCCAGTATCCTGATGGCAGACATACATAAAATTAGACGAGAAAAAGAGTTGGTCGTGTAACACATTTCGGTAGTCTTACTGCCTTGTATATCTTAAACTCTTCCAAGGTGTTAATTTATATCTGTCTCTGGAAAATGTCATATTGCTATTAATGTTGTACCGCGCTGATTTTCAATATGAATGGAGTGCCTAATAGCAGGTATTTAAACCTTTATTAATATAATTTGCCAATCCGGAGGCTAACATTTACAATGATGTTGCTATAAGCAATTTTTTCAGTTTGGCCATAGATAAAACATACTTCCTTAGTAGATTACTCATCCTAATGGAACAGCTGAAGCCAATTTTATTGTTAGTTCTGTACGTCCAACTATAGAGGTTATGTTTTGTTTACAATTTGTTTCTTGTTATTGCAGTCATTTAAAACCTCGTTTAACCCAATAAAACGATATAATCATAAACAATAACTGGTCTCCTAGTTATATAACCAAATAGTAAAGCACAAATCGTGAAAATAACCCTAAAATAATAGAAACAAAATGTTGTCTACACAAGCGATCTGTGTGGACGTACTTGAACTAGACACAAAAAACAAGCTTCAAAATGTACAATGGGATGAGGAGTCTACTTGTGTTGCTTAGTCTATGGTTTGGCTTAGTAAAAAAATTAGCTTATTCAACAGAAATCAATATGTAATTTACAGCAGCTTACTCTGTCGGTGGCTCAATCAAAAAACATTCAATTTAATCTTAAACCGGCTATACAACTTTAAGATGGGAATGGAATGTATATTTCTAACAAAATAGTCAATGGTACAACCCACTGAGTATGAAGTAGACTTCATTATTCCTGGTGGTGTCCACAGCTGGTACCAGGGCCGCCGTTTGTGTTTGGCGCACTACTGGTCATCTGTGCTCTTCTAGTCGCTGCCTTCATACCAGAAGGTGCAGGAGTGGGGACAAGCTTACGAACCACCTCCAGGAGACAGTCTGGTAAGTGCATCTTGTTCAAGCTAATATGTTATTGGTAAAATCACAAAATTGAAATTACTTTTAAACCTTAATTTTTACAGCATTAGGGGATGTACCAATTTGTCTAAGGTTAAAAGGAACGTAGGCTAACGTATTTGACTTCAATCAAAATTATTCAAGGCTTTTTAAATCCTATTTTCTGTTGTTTTTTTAATGGAAAATTCATCATTAAAACCAAAACTTAAAAAAAGTAATAATAAAAACTAACTAAAAACTGGGAGTCTTATTGTTTTGCGATGAGTAAAAAATTTCAGCAAATAATAGGAAAATCTGTTAAAAAACAAAAGTAGAGTCGAATTTAATAGATTTTATGACTTTTATGACTTACGATTAGGGATCAAAGGTTTACTTTTGAAATTGGCCCATTCCTATTTTATTTTATTTTGCTGTTTCTCTAATCTTTACATATCTCCTCTAGACTATTCTCTTCTAAGTCGGCCACCAGAAAATGCCAGACTCTTGGTGGAGGTTTCAGACTAACCCAGGCAGATTTCAGGGGGTACTGTACTAAGTTGCAGGTGATTATTTTATTTTATTTTTATTTGGTGTGAAAATTAAAACTGGTTTTCGATTTATTATTTAACAACTTTATTTTTGTTAATTTTGTTTGTTGTTTTTGGCCAGTAAGCTTGATTAATTTTATCCAACGCTCAAAAATTGATATCATAACTTAGCTTTCATTCAAAGAATTCTAAAATATTTCAACTAGGCATAAAAGGGACATTGGAAAGAATACTTCCATCGGAATATGTCACTTCTGAATTTCCGATATTTAGTTGACACACTATTTTGTAATGATGTGATTGGACAAAAAATTGATTACAAAATTATTTTTATTTAGTACAGTAGGATTACTAGTTATCCAAACTCCAACTATCCAAATCACCGATTATTAACATAAAGAATTTAAAATACCCAAAACAAAAAATAACGTTCAAAGAATTGTTACTACCGCAGAAGCCATGATCACGGCCAAATCCTGTTCATCTTCTGTAGTCCTGTAGTCATCGTTGTTGTCTCCTGCAGTCTTAAACATCATTTGTCTTCCATGATTGTAAAAAATCCTGAAAATCCCCTGCACTCGTGTATAAATCATCGCTGTGCTCCATGGTCACAGAAACATATTCATTGTCTTCCTTGACTGTGGGGAAAATCCTAAACATCTCCCACCGTCAAGTAGTCATCATCATCGTCTTCCCACCCGCAGTCAAGAAAACATCATCATCGTCTTCCCACCCGCAGTCAAGAAAACATCCTCATTGTCCTCCTTGATTGCGGCAAAATCTTTAATATCTCCCGTGGTCGTGTTGACATCATCATCTTTTTCCAGACATCATTATCTCTGTGGCGGTCAAGTAAAATCATCATCTCCTGCAGTCACGAAAACGTAATCCTAGTCCTTTGCGAGTGTGAATTTTTTTGTAGAGAAGTCTTTGTAGACGCCTACTGCAATTATCTCAATAGTAAAATCTCGGATGAAGCTTGAATTTTTCTAATTGGTGCATAAGAAGTTTTTTCTACTAAATACTCTTAATTTCGGTAAAAACGTAACTGTCTGAAATTTTTACCATCCTAATGTTGTGTTGTACGATCCTAATTGATTCGGATGATTAGAGTTCTACTGTACCTACATTGGCATTGTATAGTGTTTTTTTTAAATATATTTTGTAACCTTAGTTTTATTGATTTACCGTCAAGCAAAACTTTATTGAGCCACTTTTGTTTTTAATTTTACTTGACTTTTTACAACTAACAACTTAGCCATAAATTGTTTAGGTCTGTCCATGGAGGTGCATTATGAGATGGAGAGGAGCAAGAAGCACGATGGTATGAGTCAGATGTCACCTTTAGTAGACAACAGCCTGCTCTAACCTCCTTCTGTTACCATGTGATCTAGTGTTACATACGTTACGTTAGTATTAATTGTAAGATATGCGGCTGATCATCCCACCACTGCTGCTATTGCTGCGATACCAAAGCGTTAATTTAGTTGTAGATAGATTTCCTCAGCTAAGGTTGTGTGGACTTAACAGTGTACAAAGTAGGCTAAGGAATAAACGAGTCTTGAACTTAGCTGCAAGTTTGTCTGTGTGGTGTGTAAATGAGCATTTCTCCGTTGTTTTTTTCATTATTGTTATTGTTGAAGTTGTCAGTTTTGGGATGTATTTACATTTAGTCACTTGGCAACTTGATCTCTCATGTTTCCATTTAGGTTTGTTTTACTATGATCATCAACAGTACTGTACTGTTTTATTATAATGTATCTAATTTACATTTATATACATCTTTTTTATACCTTGACTTGGTCAAATTGTAACAATATTGAAAAGTTTATACAGGCTTTAGGTTTAGTTTGCATATTTTTCCTTGCAGTATATTTGCTGTTTACTGTTGGGTAAATATTTCTTTGTTTTAATGAGATCCAGTAAAGTATTTAGTTGAGTATTTTGATTTGAAAATCAATATCAGTTGTCCTGTGAATGATTGTACTATAAGATTGTTATGTTGTAGAGTATAGTTTGTTAACTTGTTATTTGTGGACATTCCAAAACATCTACTGTATAGTCATTTTGTACGCTTTTACCTCATAAATTAGAAGATATGTTGTATTGTCTAGAAAAAGTAATTTCTGCAATCACATATTTTAAATTTTTTATTCATCATTAAGTAGCACCAAATACATGATTTTCAATCCTTCCTATGTAATATCGTAGTAGAAATTATTTTCCAGATATGATAATCTCAACTTAGCTTGAGCTAGGGAGAATTCCTAAACGTTAGTGAAAAATCTAAGTATCAGTACAACAATTTTATATAGCACATTAGTACAAAATTGTTAAAAACTAAATTTTACTTCCTTTTGTCTTTGAAATCACCAATCGGTAACTTTATACTTCATTCTATAAAGGTTTAATTCAGATTACTGTAATATAATAGCATTTTAGCTTTTGATATTATTGTGTATCCCAAGCACAGATTATTGGTTTGAACCAAGTTCGATCTAGGGAAAAATCGGTATCTTTTTGGTGGTTTGAAACTGGGCCCAGCTGTCCTTCATTATTAGGCTTTAATGATCCTTGCTATGGATCAGTAACAACGCTACCAAATGAGATACCCACTCCATTCTACACTCGTCCATCATTCATATTCACCTTAAAATGTGTAGGCCTACAAAAAAAATCATCTTAATGAAGCGACGAGTAATTGTAATCCAATTGATGAGTGATTAACAATTAATTTGTCATCCTTATGGATCAGCTGAAAAGAATTACTAAGTATGTTTCTATATGATTTGTTGTGTGTATTTTTGGTGTGGACTATTTATTTCTCATCAATTTTTAATTGGTTTTTACCTGAAAAAAACAGATTATTTTCAAACTATTTCTTGTTGTCTGGTCAAAACAAATAACCAATAATTGGAGGTGTAAAATTCATCCTACAGTAAAAAAAAACGTATATTCAACAACAAACTATTTAAAAGAAATCAGACTTTCTTGAAACACACACAAAAAGACTTCAGTTTTTACAATTGTGTGATAAGTCTACTTGCAGTAGGTATCCATTCATTCCTTTGGTGTAAAATAGTGTTTTTGTTTGTTAAATCTTGGGTTTCAATGAATGCACATATTCTGTAACGACAATATTAAGTCTGAACTGTCATTGTAAGGCCTAATGCGTGTTTACAAAATTGTAATTCTTTTAACTAGAATTTTTATATTTGTAAGCTTAACAGTTTCTGTATTATGGAGTTAACTACATTTCCTTATGTGAAATCAATAATTGTAAAATATGTAAATTAAATTGTAATATTATGTATATACAATGTTATAGTATTTATGTTTGAAATGTGGAACTACCCTTACACTTTAATGTTACTTAATTTATTTGAGTAAATAGATGACAGGAGTCAATATTCCCTTTCAAATTTTATTAGCTGCAGTCTGAGTCTGGCCTTATACGTTTTGAAATTCCATAATTCCATTCTAAAGATCCATTATAAGTAGCTTAAACAATATACATTAGAGTCTCAACTATTATTGTGTGTATTGTTTTGTCATATTTTTACTGTTAGAAAAGTGTTGTTGTTATTTTGACGGTTTCCTTATTTTCTTTGCTTATTGTGGTGGCTTAAAAAAAATTAAAAAAATTGGTTTTTCAATGGAAGATTATCTTTAAGCCTATACAGGTTTGATGGTGGAGAAACTATTAATTTATTTGATGGTATTTAACATGGTGATATATTGGTTTTTTATTATTATTTGAGCCTTCCGGACTTTGCAGCGGCCAATTTAGGTTGAATAATTGAGACTCTACTGTCATATTGATATTTTTTGAACTAGGAATGCACACTGTGGTAACTAATGATACTAGGATTCAGAAACAGTTTGGTATATAGTTGATGATACACCAGGTATCCATTAAATTCTAACACATTAGTCGTAATCCGTGTAATTTATTGAGGTCATTGAGATATTGCATTCTACAGTATAGAGTATTTATACTATATGATGTATGTGAGGGATTTTTGTATATTAACTTCTTCAAAATCAAATACCTGTTTTAGTAAATTATGAAATATTAACTAGGTAGCTTTCCTTAGTTTTGACCTACCAAATTAGTTGTTTGTGTCTTTCACTTAAAATCTTTGTTATATATAAATAAAAACAAAGTGCTCCTTTAGCTGATACAGCCATTTAGAGTATAAACAAGTCTTATCACATTTCTAAAATAAGTTATGGTTGGATGTTAGTAATCAAAATTATATTGCCTCCAGAATCACAAAATTGAGTAAGAACAATAACTCTGTCAATAAAATCTTGCTCAATATCAGAGTGTGACCCATATATAATTACTAATGAGTTCTATTACATACAGTACCGGTACCTATTAAATTTGCCTAAGAAGATAATACATCAGCAAATGAATAAAATTACATTAGTAATCTGTTTTTATGAATTTCAGAATATGGAGAAAATTAAATCAGTACATAAAATTGTTTTAGATTATGATGGATGCAAAAAACCCCTTTGGTGTTAATTTGGTTCAAAGTATCTCAAGATTCAGCGAATTAAAAAGTTTATACATCACTGAGATATCTATCATGCCCTTATTGATAACTGTCTTATTCAGTATTGGTATCATATTCTGGGCTTTACTATCTCTATACCTCAGCACTAGCTAGCATTTTTAATGGCATTCAAATATTAACACGGTTAAGTTTAGCTGATAATTAAGTTGAAGATCCTTTTTGGTATCACTACGAATCTACAGAAATCAATGAAATGAATACATAATTTTGTAGTATACCTAATTTTTATCATCAACCAAACATTATGGTGTTAAAATCTGGTAAAATCTTAAACACATAATTGTGATTTTCAGCTTAAGACTGATTATTTTAACAGACATTTTATTATGTTTTCTACCTAATAGGCTTACTTCTTTGTCACAACAATGACCTAACATTGTTTCCTGTGATCAAGGTTCTTAATGTTCAACAATACTATATCTTGACATAAATAAACACAACTGTTGAAGTGTCTTTAGAATAGTTTTACGTGTGTTAACAATGAAAGATTTATTGTAAAATCATATTGAAAACAATACAGAGTAATGTTACAAAATGAACCGTCAGATTTATGGGATTGTTGTGTACTGTAGTTTGTTTGAAAATCGAAATACCATTACTTCTTGTTCACTTGGCTTGGAGCCACGTTTCTTCTCTACAGCTGACTAATTAGCTGTTAGCACTTGTGATCACGAATATTACTGATAGAGTTTAATAAATTTATTTTAAATAATGATTGGTTTTATCTAAACATCTCCTCTACCCACATTTAACCATTGGGGCTCCAAAGGCCAGTATGATGGCCATCTAGGCTAGAGTAACAACAAGCATTCCGTTTTCAACTATTTAAGCAAGTATAAATCAACAAAAAAAGGCTGAAAGCTATACTTGACATAAAACCTGGGAGTCAGGTTTATAATCACTTCGCTTGGGCCTTTTTGACCATAGTTTCTTTCACATTATACTGTTTTTGCTGTCTGATTACAAACCCTACGGTTTTATGTTGTGTCTATGTTTCTTTCACATTATACAGTTTCTGACTGTACGAAGAGATGGATGTGTTTTCAGCAATAAACATGATCATTGTCAATTGACAAGCTAGATTGTCAACAGCTGATCTATTTGCACTGGCTGGTTGTCTCCCATTCAACAAAAAACCTTGCTGTGCGAAAGCACAGAAAACATACTACTATAACCCAGAATGCCAACCTTATGGTAAAAAGCATTAAGTGTTTTGAGAGAGCTTTGCCTGTCAATCGTAGGCAGCGCCAAAGGAAATAGGAAAAGGAAATATATAGATTAGGAATTTGAACAACCTCCATCCTTATTCAGATTCCAGTTATGTTTGCTATATTAAACGGACAAGGAAAACAATGGTTGTAATGTAACTATAAATAACCCTGCCACAGCAAACCTGCAGTCTAAGCAAATTTCCATTTACCTGATTGGAATTTAAATTAAATCTGTTTAAATAACATTATGTTTGACAAGTACCTAGGTTTGCTGCTATTGGGAGGGTAATAAAGTGTGTTTTTTAGCAATATATATATATATATAAAATAAACTAATTTGCCAATTTTGATTAAAATATATCCATAAACAAGCAAACTGACAACAGTTAACTTATCCTCTATAAAAATAACATTGGAATTTTAAATTTTTGAATTTTCTCCATAACCAAAAACCCTAAAAGAACCTTCAATATACAATTTTTGTTTTGTTTTTAAGCTTTTTTAAAATGGTTTAAAGATAGATTGGGAAATTTTATGTTTTGAGGGTCAAACAAGATAAAACCCAATTTTTACCCCATAAACCTCCATGGATCATGCTGGATCACGAACTCATTCAAAATTTTATCCTGCCCTACACATTCAAGCCAAATTTCATCAAAATTGGAAAAAATTACTTAAGTTATCGCGTTCACAGACCTATTTATTTACATTAGAAATTTGATCGAATAGTGTTTTTGGACACTAGGGACATCAAAATAAAAAAAATTATATCAGTCCCGGGTCTAGGTCTTCCCGTGCCACCTACGGTAATAGCTACTTCCCTATAGGGAAATTCGCTAAAAGACATATGAGATTTGGAATTCTACTCTAGAATCAAGCCAGTAAATCTGGAATTTAAATCTTTTCATGAGATTCGGAGGGTTCAAGGAGGCTACTTGAAAGAAGGGATGGGTGTTTAGGTTTATATATTTGAAGCACACCATACAGAATCCATCTATTGTAGGATCTTGGATCAGGTATTTATTACTTTGCATCACCTTTGTGTGTGTCCACGCTACGCTACTCTATTTAGATTTGGCTCAATTTTTAACATTTTATTTAGTTGCAAGTATAGAATTTGAGGGAGAAAATATTTTGTTTTGATATAAAAAAAAACAAGGAGGTAAAAAGGGTGCGCTGCAAGCCCAGTGGTGGAGTCTCAGAATTTGGTGCAGGAGGGATCTGTTCGATTCCTAGCATTTCACACAAAAATTGAGAGATAAGATGGTTGTTCCTTGAAAGTGTTTTTGTTTTTAAAATTGTTTGGTATATTTAAGCCAATTTAACTTGGGTAGCCACAAAAAAAATATTACAGTATTACTTCTGGTAATTAAATTATTATTTTTACTATCCTTTCCAGGAGTGAGATCTTCTTTACGGAGACAGATTTCATAATTGAAGAGCATTATCGGTACCTACTGGCCATAGAGGGTTCTTATATTGCATCATCTTATACCTAATGGTGATGGGTTTTGAGCAGAAACCTACAGGACTAAGTCTACATTTCTACCAAATACACCAGCAATCCCAACTGGATATTTTATTTACAAACACACCCGTCTTATCCTATAAATTACCTAAATCCAAAATTTCGAAATCCTAAAACACCCCAAAACTCCCGCGCCCACCCGACCCTCTTATCAGTATTGAAGACCTGCGCTCAGGACTCAGGAGCGACCTTCACCTACCTTGAGACGGTCGATAACGCGACACTAGCGCTGCGGTTGGACCAGCGGTGATCCTAGTAACTACCGCAGTATCTCCCGCGCCGTCGTCGAGGTACGTTGTGTCGCTGTCTGTCTCGTGGTGCGTCCTGTATTGTGTTTGTGTTTACATCTATGGAAGTATGGACTACCCCAGGATTATGTACAGTGCTGAATGTTTAGGAAAATTTACAACACCCTACAACTACGCTGGAAGGTGAACTAACGCGGTAAGTTTACAACTTATTGTTTTATATTTATAACATTATTTATGAATTAATTTGTATACGCTTATACTACATATATATTTGTGTAGAAATACAATGTTTTGTATACGACAAACTTTAAAATCCTTTTTGACAAATTTTAACCAGGCCCTAATTGTATTTTACTGAAATAATTATGAAATTGTTCAAAATATCTCAAATTGTACTTTAAACATGACAAACATGCTCTGTGTAAAACTCATCGCCCTGTGCTATCACTGGGTCAATATTTACTCTAGATAACAAGCGTGAATGTACAATGGTTTGCTTACTGTGTATGACTGTATCTAAGGGTAGGAAGGGACGTAATGGAATCACCCAGTTCAGCTGTGACTGACATACACCCCACCCTCATAAGGGTTGTCTCTGCCGAAATTGACACTTTGGATATTTGTTGACCTGTATTGCTACAATTTGTTTGTTGGAATAATTTGGAAGACTGATCAAAATAGTCAAAAGGGGGGTTCACTCGTCTTCCATTCATATTTTGGTTAAAGTACGCCAAACTGATGATTGACAACAGTCCAACTTCAAGCCAGGAGGATAAACTTAAAAATCGTCTTTGTGTGTAGTGCAACAATACACATAAACATGAATGAACAAACATAAATAACATGTTAACCATGATTTCTCGCTAATTCATTTCCAGGCTTTCTCACTTTTTCACCATTGTAATATGGACGCAAACCCAAATTCAAAGAGTAAATATTTAATTTCAACCAGGTCGGTAAATTTTAATTTGTGTAGGACACATTTCCTTAAACAAACTCTCAACAGAATTGTTTTTTAGAGATTTTTTGTATGTTGGTTTAATATTAACAACAATTAAATTATTCAGCTGATCATAATGTAAACAATAAAGGGTAACATGAGAGATTTTAAACCCAAGCGACTTTATAAAAAATGTGAGGTCGGTTTTAAAATCTTCGTGACACGCTCTTTCCATTGAGCCGCCAATGATCAAAATCGGTTAAGAAATGGCGGAGGAGTTCAAAGGTCAAATTTTGAGTTGGCGTAATAATTATATAGAAGATTATAAATTTATTCGAGGGGGGGGGCTGTAAAAACTCCCGATACAGATTTAACTTCATTAAATTTTAACAACAATCAAAATGTATTGACTTGAGCCGTTGACATGTAAATAAAATAAAAGTTAGGTAGGGCAAAGTTGACGGCGTGGTTTGAGTGTTTAGAGCCCCGTTGATGTAGCAAATGTTAGAAACAATTAATTCAAGTAATTTGTATCTTAAGGAATTTATAAGGTGGTGATAAATTGTGTAGGGTGTCGTCGCTGCCTGGGCCAGGGGCTGGAACATCCTAAGAGGCTGTGTAAAAATATGAAGATATACAATACAGGAAATATATATTGAACCTATATTTTATAATGAAAAACAATATACTGTAGAGTAATATTATAAGCTCCGATGTTCCCAAATTCTCAGTTAAACTGTTGTTCATCAGTTTTGAAGTTCTAAGTGAAAGTTCACGATAATCTTAATACTGTAATTTGCTAACCTTGGCGAACATCTTATATTTAGCAACAGTTAAGTAGTAGGCCTACCTACCAATGATAAATGTTCGTTGTAAGGCAAAAGGAAAAACTTTGCAAAATTTATTGTTTAAATGTATTATTACACTGCGAAAATAGTTCTTACAAATTATATACTCACTGAACAGATTAAATATAAAATGGTGCATTGCCATAAATAAATAAATAGCGTGTGAATGGATTACACTAAAAAAGTCCAGCCAAACAAAAAAGGGCCCACTACTAGCGAAATACTAGGATACGTTTTTAAGGCTTAAAATTGGGGTTTAATCACCAAAATGAGTGCCTAATATTTAGATCACTGTTGACTTAGTAATACGTACCCGCATGCGAATAATAACACCAATGAATACGTCAAATCGCGATGATGACAGGTGACCGTCAACCAGGAGAGATGTATAACACATGATAAAGACAGACACAGATTGGTCTTATATTAGCCTTTTCTCTGTACAAATAGTGATGTAATGATCGAGGTCCGAATATGTTTTAAACACTAGAAACATTGGAATCACACATGTCTATTGTCTACCATGCGGTAGACATGGATCATGGTTTGTGATCAATGGTTAAATGTAGATTTTAAACAGGGCATTGAGATTCTGGATTAAATTTACAATTGACGGTATACGCTTATATTATTAATTGTTATTCAATGTTAATTATAAACTGATGCATGGTTAGTTAAGAATGAAATTGAGATTGTTTTTTTTCAGTTCCAAAGTTATGTTCAATTTGAGAGAGGAAATTTCCTACAGATTTTCCTTGCATAAAAATTGGTTTGTCTCTCATGTAGTTGTATCTAAAGGTCAATTCCATTAGCTATATAGTCTGGGCAAAACGCCATTGGTTGCTTGTAGAACGTTGGTAGAACTGTAAAGTGTATAATTAATGTAAAAGAGAACAAACCTATTATTCTGTCCATTTTATGTACAGAATGAAACTTTGACGTTTATCGTGTTCTGACATATTATGTTTATATTTTAGATCAAGTAATCCAATCTTATTGCATCGAAGTTATTGCAAGTCATGTCAAAAGTTCTCGATATTGTGAAAGAACGGGAATCGGTAGCTCCGATCACCGGATAGAACATGCAACTAAATCGATGTCAACATAACGAAATGACGTAATGCTATGTCATCGATGTTAAATCATAGATGTGCTGTCATTTGACATAGAGTTGCTCCAGTTACGAATAAAATGCATGGTAGTTTGCGTGCCTGTGGATTGTATGATTGCATGTAAAGCAAGTGATTATGTGCCATAGTTTGTCACCCAAGCATGAACTATATGTGTTCAAGTATCTTATCATTTAAATTAAATATATATTTTTAACTCCTCGCTGAACCTACGTAAAATTAAAAGATTTCCTAATGCATATTTTCACATCATGAATCCAGTCCTGTGTTCACAAGGATGATTACTTTTTAAGGGAATATGTTTTGTCCATGACTTTATGCGTCAACTGCCCCGTAGCACAAACTCTAGAATTCGAACCTTTTACTCTTACATGGGCAATGCTTGCTTGTATGTATGCATGCTTGTAAGCTTGCTTGCACAAAGATCTCGAAAATGGCTTCAACGATTTCCCTCAAATGTTGCAAATAATTTATTCCTGACCTACAAACGTGTTTCATGCAATTAAAAATAAACTGTTAAGAAAAATATAATTACATAAAAAAATGAAATTGAAAGTCAAAACTTGTTAACATTGGCTTTCTGAGTTGCTAAGTAACCATGTTGGTTGAAAAAAATAACAAGGAAAAAGTAAACATAGACTTATAACATGTGTTTAAAAAGCCATTCACAGTATACTAGCAAATTACAAAATACAGTACATCGGAAAAAACATCAGCTGTTACTATTGAGCTAATATTACATAGTTCAATGGAAATAAACTATAACAAGCCATGGATCGGTCCCCTGGTACTAACAATTTAAAATAATTTTTTAACCATCAAACCACGATATTGTCACAACAGCTGTGTCAGCATCAGCTGGTCAGATGAGATCCACAACATCGGATATCGTTGCGAAGGTCGTCAACGGTCAACGCTCTACTCCAATGTTGTCAAACACTTTCCCTGCCAATAGCGTATAAGGACATCTGTATTGCTTGATTCTTATTTCAACCATTGATTTTAGATACTCTAAGAGTCGTCTGACATCTGTATTTACCTACTGTTGCGAGATTTTAGCCGTGAGAGAACATGGTCGATTGAGTCTCGTAGAGTGTACCTACTACTGCTGAAACTATTTTTTCAAAAGATGGTAGTTGGTGTAAGTATAAAATATACTATATAAGTAGGGATCAATAAGTTCTTCTTTCAGTTTGCGATCGTTAGAAGTTTCGTATAGGATATAAAACGCCAGCACGTTCCGACGGCGGCTTAATTTAACTGAGACCTTTAAAAAAAAGAAAAACAAAAACTCGCAACAGCTTGGATTGGAAAGGCATATCTATTTCAAGATATTGCATCGACATCTAAAAGATTCAGCTAAAACACAATTAGGTTAGAATAATGTATTATTGGTTCCTCGTCTGTTTATTCAACAAATATTTACGTAAAGTTATGTTGTTTGCAAAGAAAGTTGCATAATCCAGACTACTAGTTAGTCCGGCTTAAATATAAATATCGGTGATTTCAAAATACAAGCGTTTATTTTCAGAATGAAGAAATGGGTGTCTACCTCTAACGATAGGCCTAGTCAAAATCTTAATACAGGTAACTTATGTGCTCTATGATTGCTGGGACTATTTAGTGAGAAATAATTGACTATTTAGTGGAGCGGTCAGTACAGTTCAGTAATAACTCGCACCATTGGCTTGTGCACATTACGTTACTTCTACAGTATAATTATTGATACTTAACGCCTCGGTTGACCAGTGATGGGTAGGATGGGTGTCCAGCGCCAGGTAGGTAATAAGAACGCGACTTTAGTGGTGTTCCCAGGACACCACGACATCATTTCGTACTTACAGCTACATTTTACTGCGAGATGCCCGACCTGAGATACAAACTCTCTGTTGCGTTGCGTCCTTTGTTTAGGCCATAAAATATCAACTGTACAGTTTACTTCATGCAATTGAACAGTAAATGTTCTGTTAAAGCTTTTGTTTACTATCAATTGTGCTCGCCTGACAATCAAAAGGTCACCCGTTCGATCCTGAGAAGAGACCATAGGTTTTCAATAGTTCGAAACTAGCCTCAACTTGATGCAGTTTCAATGACCATCGCGCTTTTAATAAAAAATTGTTTTTCTCTTTTCTACCATCTCTTTTATTTTATGTAGTCTTTGCAAGTAGTTCGGGTTTGAACACTAGAAGAAAGGTAATGGTTCACGAATAATTGTTGTATTCAGAAACAAAATCAATACGGTAGAACCATGATAACAAGACTCACATGGGGATTATTAAATACCAAATATTATCAAGGTTTACTTCTTATCAAGGTCTGCGATAACGATTAAAATGCCCACTGCCAAGTTTAGGGCTAAAATAAATTCTAGGGAATTAAAAATGACATTTGTCATCGAGGTTCTTGTTATCGAGGTTCCCCTGTAGTAAACAACAAAACTCCTTTAGGCAACATAAGAGCACAGACAACCCTAAAATATCTTCATTGGATCAAAAAGGTCGATGAATCTATACAGTAATATGAATGATCTATCGTCCTACATTGTCTAATGTTATAAATCCAAGAGTGCGATGTTGGACTGAGAGACCTTGTGCACCTGATCTGTTTGTTGAAACAGCTGTTTTAGCGCACCACTTGTACAAACGGCGCCATCGGGTGACTCATTCAAATGTAACAGTTTCGGCTTACGAAGATGGTCATGTGAATATAATTGATCGGTAATTATACTTCTAGATAGTAAACCGTCAACTTGTTGTAATATCGGATTGATTTTACAATACATTTGGTGGCGTTTTATCTTTATGATTTATCCCTGTTGCGAAATAGATAATGCCGTAGTTCTCATCAGGTTTCAAATTCCACAACTACAATAGGACAAGAACTCTTATTGTACTACCGAAGTAACTTTTTTTATCCGTTACAAGTTATGAAAATGTTATAAACTCACACCATCTCGTATGTTATCCTTACGAAAAATAAATTAATTGCTGTGGACTATTTCTTACAGACATATATTCATACAATTTTTAAATTTGTATTTCAAAAGGTTTAAACATTTGACCAGAAAACAAAGAATGCGTGGATTATTTACATCCACAAACCTATGTCATTCTTTCATTTCTAAGCTAATGTTACTTATAAATCCAAGGATCTAGTAACCATTTGGCTTTACGTTGTCCTTTTTCATCACATGTTCCCTCATCAACGATATGCGATAATTCTTTTCATGACCTGATGACATCCGCAGATGTTGTAATACAGCAAAGAAAATGGTAGTGACTGGAGTCACACGGCTCACAGACTTGAATGTTCTTTCCATGTTTACATTTACATGTTAAAGAACAGTTCTGTATTCTGGCTGCACTACGCCGAGCTTTCCTCGCTCAACGGGGAATGTACGGCACCTTACCTGCATTCTTAAAACCCAACTACTAGTAAATTGTAAAAATGTTAAACCTGACTTGCAGAAATAATATTATTCTCCTATTACTTTAAAATCGGTAATTTCTTTACTATCTGATTATAGGCGCAAAAAAAGCCGATTCCTGCTCTCTTTCAATTTTAGGCACTTATATCGATGGGTTTACTTCCCGCGCTCTATATGCCTATACGTGAAATAATACGCATGTAAACGCCTGGAGAGGTCGTACAAATTTAAAAATTAATCTTACAAATAATCTGCTGAAGTTCTGCTTGGCGCACTAGTTACTATGCTAAACCTTCGTTTAAGGGCCAAAATATAGAGCTAGAAGTTCTTATAATCTGAAGGTCTCTTTTCTCTCACACACCTAAAATCTTTGCATAATATTTTTTTTCCATTTACTCGTTTAAACATTAAAGCTTACTCCAGTTACAGATGTTCACACGATTTTTTAATTTGTATAGCTATATCTAATCAGTACGGAAGCCAGCGAATGTTTCCACAGTTATACAAACAAAACAAGGACTTTGCCGAATGAGAGAGTCGTTCCAGAAAACAACAACCTCAACCTAACGTCTAGGTCAATGTTTACTACTGATTGGACGAAAAGGTCGTCACAACTTATTGAAGTTCTTTGTATACTCTTGTCTAATAATGATTTAAAAATAGGGGTTTTGTTAATGATATTTCGTCCCCAGTTGGAAGTTAATCTATTGTTCACCACACTATGATGTTTTTAGCTGTTTTACATACGTTAATTGGTGGCTGAAAGATACGTTTTGCTGGCCATGCCAGCTGTCATCGTCATTTGGGGACCGAGCAGGTCTTTACATCCCTAGGGCCGCAAAATCAGCTGCCCGCGCTTACTTTGTTAATACATGAATGCATATTAAATACACAATCAATATCCATAGCATTGCAATAGAATTGTTTTATTGTCACCGCTGCCTAGCAACTATTTATTATTATTTTTGCTGATTCCTCCAATAATTTCTTCACATAACCTTAAAGTTGTAGTTGTGTTGACTATCATCAGTGTGCATTATTATTGTACTGAATAGTGGTAATAGGGTATAGTGTGGTGAAAAATAGCGTTCGTACCACGGACCAAAATGGTTTTCGGCCCTAGGTACGAAATATACTATTAAGTTTTGGCGTATGTTTGTAAGTTGTTAACAACTTGAAGTTGGGTGACCACATGTTCGGAAATGTTGACTGTAATAAACATAATTCCATAAATATATTAATTTGTCATCCTTGTGGGTCAGATGAAGACGGTTTTAATAAGTTTCCTGCCAAATAGCGTTTCGTCACTTATAATTATTATTTTACAAATAAAAAAAATGTTTCACCTTAATAATTAATCTATATTATAGTATATTCCGTACCTAGGGCCGAAAATAAGGTTTTGCCGGCTCGAGATAGTTTTTAAGTTCGAGACGAAGTCGAGAACTTAAATCGATCGAGAGCTGCAAAACCATTTCGGTCCGTAGTACGAACGCTATTTTTCACCACACTATACCCTATTACCACTATTCACCACTATAATAATGCACACTGATAGTCAACACAATACAACTTAAGGTTATGTGAAGAAATCATTTGAGGAATCAGCAAAAATAAAAATAAATAGTTGCTAGGCAACGGTGACAAAAACACAATTCTATTGCAATTCTATGGATTTTGATTGTGTATTTAAAATGCATGTTTTAAGTAAGTAAGCGGACAGCTGATTTTGCGGCCCCGGCCTGTAAAAACCTGCTCGGTCCCCAAATTACGATGACAGCTGGCATGGCCAGCAAAACGTAACTTTCAACCACCAATTAACGTATGTAATACAGCCAAAAACATCATAGTGTGGTGAAAAAGTATTGCTTTACCTCTAGTGTCCTATTGAAAGAGTAAAGCTTAGATTGCAAAACTCTCCCTAAAAATGAAAACGTTTTTTTTTTTTGCATCAGCACACTCATACGCAATAAAATAATATAATTTAGTATATTTTTACTTTTTTTATTATGTTCGCCATCCCACATAATGTGTTGGTTCTAATCGGACATAAAATATTAAAAATTGGTAATTATAGGTTAAAAACACGCAATTTAAAAGATTAAAAATTACCTAAACAGATGAAATTGAATGCAAAACTCTAATGATCTTCTATTGTTAGCAATGCAATATTAAAGATTCATTATAACTGAATTGTAATCAAAACCTTTGAGCTTAGGAAGTTGGAAATTTAATTATAAAGTAGATAGATGCCCGGGCTGTGATTATTAAGGGTAGATTCTACCACTGACCTAGTTCTCCATTCAGTCCCGTGTATTCATCATAGTTCTATGCAAGACTGCATCTGCACTCAGCGTTGAATCGTTATTCAAATGCAGAAATGTTTATTCGACTAAACCCCATTTTCATTCGAATAGATTACATTGTTTTTGTCAGGATCTTGTGATGGCGTTTATTTAGAACTGTATGCTAACAAACGTACGTATACATGTTATTAGTTACCTACTAAAACGACGTTATGATTATAAGCTGAATATTATGGTTTGGGTTCAATGAAAATAGTAATTTCAAAATATGCCTTTTTACAAAATTTTATAATTATAATTATCTTACTATTAATATTAAAGTATCCTTTGAAATACAAACAATTCAATTTATTACATTATTTTTACATCCCGATTGGCACGATTAACCTTAAAGATCCCTTAAACATTTATAATTCTTGTGGATTAGTCGAAGACACTTTTCTGACTATTTCTGTCTAATCAATTTATAGGGAGTTTTTAAATGTGCAATAAATTTAACAAACTATATGCAAACTATTGCTAAAAAGATTATCGCCAAAAACATAAAATCAATTTTAAAATAACACAAACATTTAGTCGACACTATTGCACTGAAAAGTTACCAACATGAAACATACGAAACAGCCTTCGAATTTCTTTAAATCGAACCAATAATCATTCCAATCAAAAATATTTGCAATATCAATCCGTATACTTAATGTACGATAAGGTATACTTTATAAAGTTGTGTGTGTATTTACTACAGCTTTTGTTTCCGTGCCAGAGTTGTGCCATACAATGGGCAATCCCTTGTGCTCGGCTGCCGGGTTGCATTCCAAAAACCACTTTTTCGATCCATGGGCGGATCATTTCACGAAATTCTCATCTTGAATCGTCAGCCGCCGCCTGTAGCTATTACTGCGCTCCGACATCGCGCCTAATGTGCTAATATAATAATCGGCTTACAACATTATTGCGGATATTTCTTATTACAGAGTAATGAAGAAGTGTTTTAAGTAAAATATTTCTGTTGACAATTCCGACCAATGTATGTTATTTTTCAAGTTTAGAGCCGAAGAAGTAGTCCTAAATACAGTAGTATAAAAATTCCCCTGTCCCAGCAGACCTACTAGACTACGTGAATTTCCATTTGCCTGATTATATTTTTACTAGAATGTTTCCTTTAATAACATCTGCTGCTATAGTGATGTTAATGATGTGCGTTTTTTAGTTAAATAAATAAGTGTGAGATAGTGGATTTTTCAGTATTCCAACTGCTCTATTATTTTTTTACCTAGGGATGAAACTAGACATAAGCCCCTTAGTGCATGTATTACAATCTAAATATTTGCTTAGCATGACGTAAATTATTTTTACAAAACCTACTTTATCGCAAGCCCCACAAAAACACTGCGTCATATAGTTATTGGATTTGGCGATGTACGTGAGAGCATTTCACACCTAGTGCTCACAATATTGCGTATGACTCATCACTTGCTGGTCTTCGCTCTATGTGCTGATGTTGCTGTAGTCAATGACTGCACTAGCACCACCGTTGACGAATAGACAAGTAAATATGCATTGCTTGGTATGTGGTCTAGGTTACACTTCTACGAATGAAATGCTTGCAGATTAAGTTTTCTGTCAGTTTTTAAATGAACGTAATGATTCTAGGAACTCTTCATCGACCACCTATGTTCATAGACCACCTACGTAAAAGTTTCAAAGATTCCTACTACGATCCAGTGTTATTTTCATCCAGTGTTGTAGTGCTATTTTCTTGACAATCAAGAAAATTGTTTTCCAGTTTAACATTTGTCGCCAATGATTGTCACTATTGTCAAGCTCAAACAGTTCTTGCTTTACTGTTATGTTGGAGAGATTTCACCGACTTTATTGATGGTTCAGATTTAAGAGACGTTCACTGCTAAAATGTATTTTCTCATTTTTTTCGGTAAAAATAATTATTAAATTTGAAAATTTTCTAGATTTTAAAATAGGCTTAATATTATTTTTATTAAAGAATATTCAGTAAATTAAAATTTTTTGTGAGCCTATATCGCTGATGTTTGTATCTTTGTCGAGATAATGTTATGAAAATGTGTTTTCAAAAATATCTTATGGCAGTACAGCTCTAAGATCAATTCTTAATCGAAAAGTCTTTCACATTCTGGATATTAGAGAGAATAACTGTATCCGGAACGGAATAAAACCATCGGTCTCACCGAAGGTAATGTTTAATGTTAAATGACGTGTGATGAAATAACTAACACTTAATTGCTTTTAATCTAAAAGTTTTCAATTAATTCCATTGCACCTCCCCACACCGTCACCGCAAAACCATGAAAAGTCCCGAGTAGTTATAACATCTCATCATTGGAATATACGTTATAAATAATGGTTACATGTTCTAATCCAATATTCAAAAACCTACATACAAAAGTGAATTTAATAAGATGTGTAGTAAATACAATGACATAGAAAATCCCTATGACTTTTCGTATATTTTTAAATATCCCTATATCTACTTCATTTTGTTTTATGATGCACACATAGGCTACGGCAAATCTTGACATAACTTGATAATACATAGCTTAAACAGATAAACAAAAAGATAGCGCAATAGTCATTAAAGGTGTATGTCCTGACTGCCAAAATATGACACACAACACTATACATAATATGTGACTTTGGAATTGGTGTGATCAGTCAAGTCCAATCTACGACAAACAACGCCAGAAGTAAACAATCCAAAAATGGATGCTTAAACTTGATCGGATGTCTTGGGAGGAATCAGTCATAAACCACAGAATACTAAATCTGATGGTGGTCGCCCTCACTGCACAAGCTTTACTGCGGTCGCGTGAATGTTTGTAGCAAGACATAAACATGTTCCTCGCCAAACGACAAAACGTGAACACGATCACATGACTGCCTGCCGTCACAAGATTCTCGAGGCGTTTGTTGATACTGTCCTGGTTGATCCGAGTGGATGTCGGAGATTCCAAACGGTGATTGCAGACTTGCACCTTGAAAACGTTTTGAGATAAATTTTCTTGCAGAGTATCGTTTATGCTGTACATTTTTAAGTGTTAAATCGTGTTGATAAATTAATTAGACGAAAAATAAATGCTGTTCCGTTGGTAGCATGCCTACTTGCTTACTATTGCCATCTTGATCATGAATATGTTTTATAAGTAACGCATTGAACATGCCTGTAATGTTACAAGTTACATGTTGAATGTTTGAATGTCTGTTCCTGTGATTTGTCGTCCAAGTTGGCTGGTTGTAGACTCCTAGATCCAATTTCAAATTCTATACTTTGGAGGGATTTCACTCTTCAAAATTCAATTTAATACGCCCTTCCAATTTTTTGGCTATACTACTGTACATTGTTACATCACCACAGTAGTTCACTGAATTGTTGCATGTTTCATACTTCGTTCACAATATTTAGGCGGTTTGAAGGGAATTTCCCCAAACAACTTGTTTTGTATTTAATGTATGTTGCTTTCAGCTGTTGGGCTATTATTTTCAAAGGTAAGGGCCAAGTGGAGCAAGGCAACGCTAAACAAATAAAAATTTATTTATTTATTTAATAAATAATAAATATTAAATAAATAACAATTTATTTAGTGTTACCTTGAATGAAGGGGATATATTTCCCCCCCCTAAAACAGCCTAAATATTGTGAACAAAGCACAGTTTAAATCTTTTCTCTCAAGTATAAAATCGGTAGATAAAAGTATCTTAGCCACCGATTTCGGGCGATTTCACTGCTTTGATACTATTACTTGACCGTCGGCTATTTCTTGACCAGATGTTTAAGTGTATGTTTACTCTATGCTATTCCCGCCATGTTTACCCACCAAAAAGCCCGCCTTGGACAATGAGGCCTAATGATAGCCGAGCGTGGTCAGCATTCTTATCACCACAGATAACGGGGACCTACTATAGTAGTAGGCCTACTGACCCCGGGCCAAGTTTGGACTATGAAGCCCCAAAATGACCCACGCTTTCTGACACGCAATGAACTCTGCCAGGAGGAATTTGTAGTTGGATTTGGTTTGGTTTGTACATGGTACACACGTCTCTTTAGAAAGATAATAAAGTCTGAATTTGTACTAGTAATTGAATCGTCCGAGTAGCTGGGTAGTGTTCGCCTTCAAATCTGATGGTTGGAGGTCCGATCTCATGATAAATACTGGAATAATGTGCCATTTGTCATTTGGATTACTACCAATTAATGATGATGAGAACAAAAGGTCGAGGTTAGATAGTAACCCGGTTTTGGACAGTTCACTTTTTATTACATCAACACTCATGCACGATCACAAAAAATGCAGAGAAAGGACTGATTTTCAAAGAGAAACTTTCTGATTTTGTTGTTTATCCCCGAAATTGAATTCCGTCCTGCGTAGAAAATGAATCGACTCTGGGAAAATTGCTCCCGTCTAACCTAGGGCTATAATTTCTATAATTTCGATCATAGGATCGTCTAATGATAGTTTCGGCACGATCGCTGTAAGATCTAGCAACTCGATCGTGAGAACTCGCCAGATAAAACTCAGTAGATTCTAGTGTTCTATCGCAATAGATTATTTTTCACCGTCTTCAACATATTTACCACCTTGTATGTAATCATAGTGGAAGTGTAAACTGTCAAGTATTATTTGACGTTTTCGCCTTCTATGTGTAAAGGTAATACTTTAAATTTAATATAAACTTCGTACACAAATACTTTAATGATACCTATATTAGATTGTTCGTACTAAAACAAAAATAACTCTCGGCAATCAGCTTTAGTCGAGAACATTAAATGTACATTTTTCGTATTTGTTAACATGTTCGCTAATATCACTAAAGGAATAGTTCCGATGGAAAAATACGGCAAAATATCATAAAACATTATGAGTGTCTTTCATAGGGTTGGATTTTATGTTTAAAAACAAAAAGTATCAAATTTCCATATTTATATGAATTAAAATATTTAATGTACTTTTTGTATGCAACATTTTAATTCTATATTTCACGGTGTAATGCATGTTGCATACTTTCATGTTATTCTTCTTAAAGCCAAAATATGTAGAATATAGCGTTTAATAACTTCGTAACAGTTGCCCCTTATTAACATCACAAGATGTAAGCAAAATTTGAAATACTGTATAGCTATACAAAGCAAACAATATACTAAATGATTTTGTAAAAAATATATTCTAAAGAATGGTGACGTGTGACACAAAATATGGTTCAGCACATGCACTTAAAATGCCTTTTAGGTCGTTGATAATTTCCCCAAGTTAAGCTAGAGTCCAAAAGAGTCAATTTTGGGCCTAGTGATGAAATTATAAAATACTACTATTTCATGATAAATTAATCTTAAAAAATCGACGAATTTATGATAACATAAACCTTATTTCAGAGTAAAGAAATTTCAATAAAAAAAATGCAAATTAACATTATTCATTCTGCAGATAACATATCGTAATGGGAATTGTATTTCGCAGTCGGATTGGCTGAGAAATCTAAGCCAAGTATGGTGTCATATTGTGCATGATAAGTATAATTGGGTTTAACAGTATTGTAAATCAAGAGGTATATAACAGTTTGAATTATAAGTGTATCCTTCAAATTAACACAAATATCTTAATAGACTGATTCGTTGTAAATATGGGAGAAATATTACAATGGGGAAATTTACCCTTTAATTTTCAAAGGGTCTAATTGCAGCAATACATTCTAACATTAGTTATTTTCAACGCTAGAGCAATTTAAAAGAGTTTACTTAAAGACTTAAGGCAAAAGAAAAACCACTTAAATTTCTGTTTAAGATCAAATACTGTACCTTAAAGAATTTTATTTAGGCAGGCACATCTTAACAATTAATAGTTTTGATTAAAGTTCAGTACGTTAATTTCATATTGTTGAACTTGTTATGTTACTGACTTGTAGATAGTAGCGTGGACACCCTATTACATACATTAGCTTTTGCCAATTCTTTGTTTAACAGAACATAGCTTAACGAGCTGCTCTCAGAGTGAGCTAATATAAAAATAATATTGTCCCTCTTAGTATTTTAATCTCTGATTCTTATGTAAAAGATACTATTGTGTTATAGTGTCAAAATAATTACTTCATTTTCATACTATACTGGCTACAGACGGTTTATTTATATGAAATATCAAATTTAATCCATAAACAAAGGTTCAAGTGACCGGAAACTATGGAGACAACTTGGTCATGTTTTGTTTCTTCTCTCCTTATCAGCTGATCGCTTATCAGGATAAACCGCTGGAGATGGACTTCTGACGGTCTCTGACTCATGGAGGGGTTCAGTAGTTTTCGTGTTCGGAAGTGATAAAGATGTCCTTTTCAGTGTAAGTTTCTTGTGCAATGGGGAAAACAATGAAAACCCGTAAGTAGTTATAGTAAGATTTTATAATGATTACCGTATATACTTACTTTATTTTAATTCTATTCAACTACCTATGGTCGCTTAGCAGGAATAATGGTGTATCTAATATTTTTAGGTTAAACACATATAATATGTTAGCAAGGCATATCGCCTATTGATATCTAAGAAATATTTTTTCTGAAAATTAAGAATACAAACAAAATTGAATTTAAACAGTTATTAAAAGCAACAAGCGCTTGATCAATTTAGCCGTTCATATGAATCATCGAATACAGGACCTTATTTTAAGGTTAGATTCATTGTATGAATCATCTTTGAAACTATCAAAGATGATTTTAAATGACAAGCTTTAGGTGTGCAATCTAATTTCCTTTTCATGAGATTAATGACTGACAAACTGGTAAATTTTAGGATTAACTTTTTTTCAAAACTGAATGTTGTCAAGTATAATTTTTATCGCGTTACAAGATTGAACTTTTGAGCGTGAACCCTTTACCAATAAGTTACTAACATTGTTCTTGTACCGATGAAAATCAAAACGTTTATTATAATAGAAAGTTAGACAAAGCTGTAGATTTGTAATCTAAGTCTACACTGTCATGATGTTGTTAATCTCTACATACTATTGATAACTCCCTGTTCATGACATTGTCTATCTCTTTGTTTGGTTAAGATCTTGTTGTTTTGTTTACTGGCCGTTCAGTCTTCTAACTCTGTGGGCTTTCTTCATTTTAGTTAAGTTAAATTTAGATTTATGGAAAGAAACGTGTCTATTACTTTTACGGTTGGTTGATCTACTATGATTTTTACCTTGCTGATTTACACACTTTTAATGTACGATTTTAGTTTTGTTATTGTCATTTAGTACTAAAGGATTACGTCAATATTAATCTCTGTTATCTTGTTTTAGTTAAGATGATGGAATAAGCCTCTATATTATCAATTGTGTAAGCGGGGTGTTTTAAAATCAAAATTGTGAGAGTTTGACAGCTTGCAAATTAATATTAGAGGGAGAGGGCTCGAATTAAAGGTCTTGGTCCCAGGGTAACGGGAAAAATAGCAGATGAACTCCAATTCTTCACCAGAAAATAATAGAAAATACTACAAATATCTTCCATTTAAAATTCATTGGCATTGAAAAACGTCTGCTTTTTCTCATGTACATACATGTAATACAAATGTATTATCATTTTTATTTTAATTTTAATTCTGTTGATAGAGTGCATGCAGTTTGTTTACTATTTATGAATAATTTAGGCTAGGTAAATTCTGCTTTTAGTAAAGTTATATAAAAATGATTAACTTACAATTTTCAGAGCTGCTGCCTGAAAGATTATTTGATTCATAGTTTGTTTAAATATTACAATAATATGTTTTAAATTTGAGCTTTTTAGGGCCTTATGTCCCTACGCCACTTCTTTTAAGGTTAGTCCTGCCTAGAGATGAAATATACTTCCTCGTGTTGGTTAGTATATGGTCCTGCCTTGTAAAATATGTAAACAATTGCTTGATTTTAAAATAAACAGCTGAAATAAGATAGAGAAACTGAGTCAACTCCAGTGTACTGAAACACCACCAACATGAAGTACACACAAAACCGGCATCAGGTTTTACAGTTGGATGAGAAGTCTAAGGCTCTGTTCTAATACCATAGATAAAACATACTCCCTTAGTAGATTCCTCATCCTTATGGAACAGCTGATGCCAATTTTATTGGTAGCTCTAGCCGGTGCACTGTAGAGGTCGTGTTTTGTTTACAATTTGTGTCTTGTAATTTCAGTCATTAAACAACGTTCAACTAAATAAAACGATCTAATTATAAAAATGACTTGGCCCCTAGTTATATAACCAAACACTAGTAAAGTACAAATCATGAAACCTTAAAATAATAGGAACACGATTTCGTTGACACTAGCGATCAGTGTCATCGGACATGAACTAGACACAAAAAACGAGCTTCAAAATTTACAATGGAAGCAATTTACAAAATTTACAAATTTTTGCAAAATTTACAATAGAAGTCTACTTGTGTTGGTTAGTCTATGGTAATACTTTGTCATCTTCGCCTATGGCTTCTTGATCTTAGTTTGTCACACTGTCAGCTGACTACTAATCAGGTGACGAGTGACGTCACTTAAATCACTTCCGGTCACCGTTACCCGCGATATGCGCGTGCACGTACCGGAAACCACAGCTAGTTCCGCTCTACTGACACCTTAGGAGCTGTACCCGGCGGAAGTGCAGCTTGTCACATATCAACAGATCCTACTTACCTGGCCGCCGGGGAGATGGGAGGGTTGTGGCCGTGGGAGAAAATTGAAGGGAAACGGAGAAAATTGAAGTTGATGTACATCTAAAAATTATAGTACTGTACCCTTTGTCAAATCTTTCAACAATTTATTTCGTTGAGTTTAAGACAGGTGTCAGAAGTTCCAGGTTTTCCAAAACGGTCACCTGTTTTACTACTAATTCACATGGGCTCTCCAGAAATGATAATTCAAAAACATTATTAGAATATAATTAAAGTTCTTCTATCCTTAAATATGAATAATGTGTTCGATTAAAAACCATCGATTATATATACATGTGTATAATCCATGCTAAAACTCAACTTTTTCGGTTATACAAGGTGTTCAAAAAAGGTCCTCAAGATATATAGATTGTGAGAAGACTCCTTGTAGTCACGTCTATACAGAGTGTTTCCGAATTGTCTGGACATATTTTGTGGACTTGTTCCCTGGGCTAAGGCAAACATAAAACACCATATAAGTATGGGTCTAAAGTGCCTAGATTTCTGTCTGTCGGTCTGTTTGTGATTTTTATAAATGATTTTATATCTTGGGCATTTTTCAAGATAGAGATTTAAAATTTGGTATGAATGTGTAGTTCTGAAAGTAAAAAGAACTGTGAAAATGTTGTTCCAATATCTCAAGCTGTTTTAATATGGCTGCAGTTTAAAATCTTTAATGCCAAATTTCCCTGTATTATTAACAACAATCGATTGAAGTGTTTGTCATGACAAATTAAAATCATAATTGTTTGCCCCAAGGCGACAGGCGGAGAAGTCACTTTCATCGGCCCTTAATTGTCACTCGAATTGTTGTTTTTCTCCTACGATATAGCGAATTAATTGTGTGTTTGTTTATTCATATCGAAATATTCTTGGAACGAAGGAAATGAGCTATAAAAATAGAAGTAAAATAATAAAGCTAAGATATAACAAATTTGAAATTTAAGTATGGCTAACTTGCATAGCAGGAACAGAGAAAACCCCCCTATCTATTATAATTTGTTAATGTTATTTAAAAATATATAAATAATATATTAAAATGCCTTTACTATCGAGCAGCTCTTAGTACAATCATTACTTTACAGAATAATTCTGGTTTTATACTCACATAAAATCTATATAAATAAAATTAGAGTTTTGTCTGTACATTGCTTAGAATAATGAACTTTTTGGTTATTTTTACATTTCATAGGTCAGAGAAACCGAATCAAACCTTATCTCAATTTCTGTCTGTCTGTCTGTCTGTCTGTCTGTCTGTCTATCTGTCATTCTCTTGGTAACGCTAAAATACGCACTTTATTACAACTACTCCTCAATAACTATAGCACTGTCCCGCCTGAAACTTATTTTCCAAATACTATACATATATGAGATGGTTTTAGACGTATTTCATCGAATATGAGACAGTTAGATATTTAACAGTAAACCCTTGAAAATCAAGTTTTTGTCGATTTTTGACGTGGAATTTCTGGAAGCCCATGTTAACCTTATGAGAAATGAAATTATTGAATTTTAACAGCTGTTTCAATTAAACAAGTTGGTTCTGTTCTGTGATGTTCAATAGCATTAAAGTTACAAGGATTACCAACAGGGTGCAGCACTAGCACTATTATTTCTTTTACATTTATGACAACAGCTAATTTGCAACCTGGAGGCGAGTGAGCGTAGCGAACGAGCTAACCTGAAGGCAAGTGAGCGTAGCGAACGAGCTAACCTGAAGGAAAGTGAGCGCAGCGAACGAGCTCCAACATACAGGTGAGTGAGCGTAGCGAACGAACTTCAACCAGGACGTGATTGAGCCATGCAAACGAGATCAGATAGTAAAAATAAAAGTAAGCCTACCGTTATAGGATCGACCGGCAGACACAGAGGTAATTTAACCTTTTATTGATTGTCATACCGATCCGGAACAACAAAAAACAACATAAAATGAAGCTATGTATAATAGTTTGGCCAGCATATCTTAAAATATGCAAACCAACTGCTGTTCTTTATATAAGAAGGTTTCAACTGAATATTATAAGATCCCCGTGCGTAGAACGGGTACACAGCTAGTATACAATAATTATGATAAAAACAATGCTTATGATTGAATACAATTATTTATATAATTTTGATTTTTTTATAAATCTTTTCAAATATAGGACCCACAGCTGTTTTAGGTCCAAAGGGAGATCATTGTTGATTAGTGTTTGAAATATGTTTACTTAAAGTGTTAATATGTAATTATTGAAGAAAAATAAAAGTGTAGAAATAATGTCGTCGATTAAATTCGTTTAGCCGATTTAAGCAAATAATAATTCATTGAGCAGCAATATATCATTCATGATAATATAATATGTTTTTAATATGATATGTTTATGATAACGTTTTGAACCCGATAAAACGACAAGCGAAATCAAAGAATAGTCTCCGCTGCCTTCTGATTGGCTGACGCGCCAAATACCGGCTTCTCATTGGACGCCAGACAACAATGATCCTATCCGACCCGTGTCGCAATAACTCAATGGTTTGCAAAAAATGACCACATATAGCATTTCTATTGTTATGGCATTTAATATATGCTTTTATTATTTTTCTTTTGCATGCCATCACTACGCATCATCATAATACTCTCATGGTGATTTCAATGCATATATGTATGTACGTGTGATGTCACTGTTTATTTTTAGTTCGCTATTTCAGAACAAACCTTTAATTATAATAATATAAACTTTGCCTGTGTAAATAAATTATTTTTCATTTCATTTCATAATATTTAAGTGTAGTTTGAAATTGCTAATTTAAACATACGTTTGATGGATTTCCGTCTGGACTCCGTATCATATATTCTCTGTTTTATGTTTGTATATTTATTTTATTACCCTTTTTGTATCTTTCATTTGTGTGTAGTCTCGAGTTACTTAACATATAAATAAGAAATTAATTTACCTTAATTTCGTCTTGTGACTCCTTTACCTCCTCTAGGGTGGATTACGATCATTTTGACTTACGTATCATTAATCAGGTTAAATATTCCTATTTTAATTGTTTTATCCTTACTGTTTGTCATTTACGTCCCTTGCATGTTTACAAATTTAGTTAGTGAACGATTCAAACTCATGTCCTGTTACTACATAGTGTATCGACTCTTTAATTCTATTTGCACAAACCTCAAACACACACCAAACCTCTTCACACATCAAAACCGAACTATTACACCGTTGAAATAAACTACAGTACAGAAAAGAAAACAAAGAACTAGTAACGAAAGAAGATGTTCCTTAAGTGAGAGTGTAGTAGCAAAGTCAAGGCTGTATCCTCGGCCCCCCTACTCCCCCACTAGTGTGCCTAGTCAGTGTTAGTCAGTACACCTGTGTTAGTGTGTAGTGTGTGTACAGTACAGTCTACAGTGTACAGTGATAGTGTGTACAGTGGTGCATGTGTGTGGTGACAGGCCCCATGGGCCATTGTAATTGATGCTGCATTCAATATCTAAATATTTGTCAGCATGGCGACGTGTACTTGCGAGTGAGTAGTTATTTTTAAATATATGCACAACATATTGTTTACGTGCACAACTCTGAAACAACGAAGGTTTTTTATATTCTAAACAGTTGCATAATATGTTTTCACATTTGTTATAGCAACGGCTCTGAAAATAATGATTTTTTTTATAGTTCGAGTGTGATAAAAATAGTGTCTTATGTTTACCTAAATGTGAAAATATTTATGCATTCCTTTATTCTAAATGTTTGCATGGCATGGTTTCATATTTCAGATCTAAACGTTTGCAAAATATGAATGACTCCTCTTTACAAATTGACCACATCTGGTACACATCCGGGATTTCTATCTAGTTAAGGCTACTAGTTTTATTCCTTTGTTTTGTGTAGTGTTTTAAGCAAACAATGTTTGCCAATAATTGCGGAAAATTCCGTTTAGACAGAGGGGTTTATAATAATTAGTAGAACGTGTGTTTTAGGTTCTTTGATTCAGTTTATTTCATTTTTGGCAAATATTTATAGGACGAAACATATTTTTGAGCTGTTTCTCTCTCATACAAGGTCTAGAATATAATAAAATCCGGATTTTACTCACTTGTTTGTGTGACGAAAGCCACTAATCACTAACAAATCATCAGCCATAAACATTAGCCTAAGAACATTTACTGTCCAAAGGAAATCTCAAAGAAAACATTCGGGAATCGTTTTTAAATCCAGAATTTACCTTACAAAACAGTACGAATTATTTCAACAGATTGATAAATAACCTTTAGTTGTCTTACCAATTATCAATTATCAATCATTGAGATGGGGACGCCACCTAGGTGCGTATTTGAACCATGTGTGAAGGATGAGTGTAGAATGGCGTTAGAAGATCTGTGTAGCTTTGTTACTGACTAAGATCAGCTGTTTAATTAGCCAGGATCATTTATTTAAAGCCCAATGATCAGGAACAGCTGGGTCCAGTTTCGAGCCATCAAAAATCTAATTTTTCTCATTGCAAAACTTCATAAGAATTTCAACAGAATGATTAATAATTTAAGGACATAATATATATTATTACAGTTAAGAATACACAAATTGTATGCGCCACCAATTCAGAGCAATATTGTCTGTCGCTAAACTGGCACCATCTACTAAAATATGGATAAGAATCGAACCTACGTATTTTTTTTATTTAATTGTAGGCCCTACATAATTTCGGTTGGTCACATGTTAGATCTTTTGATAGAGTTATTATTGCACACTCAATACGACGCTCGCAGTTAATGATATTATAACGCATGTTTTATCAGCTTCCTTCTACCAAAACTTTTTATTTTGATATTTTATTTCCATTAAAATTGACTAGCTGCTGTACCCGTGCTTCGCAAGGGGAATAAAAATCAGTTTCATAATCATTGACATTTAGAATAAAATAATCTATCATAAACTTTTAGATTAAATAATCCTACAACATAGCTGTGTAAAATTTATTTAATTTCTTTGGATCAGCTGTCTGATATTGTGAATTGAGCATTTTGCAGTGTTTCTTGTTTACATTGAAATGTCAAAGCAAAGATAAACATAACTAGTGTACATGTTGCTCGAAATCGAGCAATTGCAAATCAGTACAGGAGTTATTTATAAACGTTTAAAAACTAATAACATTAATCATTTTCGATGATTTTAAAAGAGTCGACTAAAAGATTATTAACTAATGGAAATACTCACAATTTACATAACAGTCCTATTCCAGTTTAAAGGATTAAATTTTAACTATCAAACTGCCCATGTACGGGGAAGGGCAAGCTTAAAATTTAAGTCAACGTAAAAAAGCTGTCAGCTTTTATAATGTACCAATTTGTAGACAATAAGGTGTAGGCTACAAAAGCACTTCCATGAATACTACGATTTTAGTCTTAAAGTTACCTTCAGGAAGATTACCCTCAAAATTTCTCATAATGAATATGTGTAACCTATTAAAATATAGTTGCCCATGAACGAAATTGGTCTGGGTAAGAACAGTGCTAATCTTTAAATTAAAGTGCTTAATTTACTTGGCTTTGTGCTTTCATAACTGCAAATTCAAAATACACCCACAAGTAAAAAAGAATCAAGTTATTGGTTGTGTAACAGTGTAACCTATGTTTGTGTAACAACTAACAACATTACTCACATGAATAAGATGATTTGTTTGATTTGTCAATCAGCTGTTTTGTTTCTAACGAATTAATAATGTCAAAGATTTGTGATTTTAAATACATAAATTATTATAGTAAAGTTTTCTAAATCTTGGTAACTTATTCTTAACTAAATCTTACCATTCCCAGTATTAATATAAAGTAGTAAGATCCATTATGAGTAAACTTTTAAGGTATACAATGATTGATTGAAATTTGGTATACATTAACAGTCATAATACACACCAATTATTATGTAATAGACTTTGACTATATGTTCAAGTAAAAAACATATGTTTCTGTAAATAATAAACGGTATCAGCATTCTGACACATACTTTCTCCCATAAGTTTGTCAACAACCTTTATCATGTGTAAGCGGTGAGAGTGAATATACGGAAATGGGATTTGTACAATTTTATTCAGAATTTAAAGGACTATAACATACAACATTTTTATCAAAATGTTCGAGCCAATTTTAGGAAAATCTGATTTTCCGTTATTTTATGTGGTTTTTTTTATGGGAAAAGAACATCATTTACAATAACTTTTGAACCGTAATATTTACAGAAATGGGATTTGTACCATTTTGTTCAGAATATAAAGGAATATAACATACTAAATTTTTATCAAAATCGTTCGGGCCATTTTTTGGAAAATCCTATTTTCCCGTTATTTTATGGGATTTTATGGGAAAATCAACATTAAAAATAAAAATTTCTAAAAAATGAAAAAAAAACTATCAAAATTGTAAGGACCATAACATACTATGTTAAATCAAAACCGGATTTTTGTCCAAAATCCAATTTTTCGTTATTTTATGGGGTTTTTATGGGGAAATAACATAATTTACCATAACTTTTGAACCGTAATTTTTACAGAAATGGGATTTGTACCATTTTGTTCAGAATTTAAAGGGCTACAACATACTAAATTTTTATTAAAATCGTTCGGGCCATTTTTGAGAAAATCCGATTTTTCCTGGTTTTTATGGGTTTTTATGGGAAAATCCCCATTAAAAATCAAAATTTCAAAAAAATGAAAAAAACGCCTGGAGATACCATGGATTAGAACCTACATACCAAATTTCATCGAAATCGGACCACAGGTGTAGTCCCTAGCTCTGTACACATCCAGACACACAGACACACACACACACACACACACACACACACACACACACACACACACACAGACATCACTTCGAAAACCACTTTTTTGGGTCCAGGGGGACCCAAAACGAATATATCCACTCAAAACTCAAACTCGAAAATTTTGACGAAAACAATACTTTCTCCATATACTATGGTATAGGGGGAGAAAGTAAAAATTATCTCCCATGATATCCTTATGGATAAATACGAAACTTTAAAGGGCTGCAGGGCCTCACCCTCTAATTATTTCCCTAAAAAGAAAGTTTCCTGCACAACTTCACGTTACGCTCTTTCCAATGACACCAAAAACATGTCAATCGGTTCAGTAGTTTCGGAGGAGTAATTGTCACAAAAAACCTGCTTGCGTATTAAATAAGTATAGATAATTTCTCATTCTGCCATGGAGACCAATCGATGTTTACTTATGAAAACTTCACCTCAAAACTTTGGTTTTAACGCCCGAGAGGAACTTAAGGAAGTGAATAGGCCTATGACGTTCCTAGGTATGTGGACTATCTTTGTGCTTAATTTTTGGCTATATTGGTTCAGTATTTTAGTCGACAGCCACCTAGAAAGACACCACCTTAATTTTATAGTAGTATAGATTGTTCATTTTAATTATCCGATTCTGAATCAGGTAGATTTAGACATTTAATTCCTCCCATCAAAATGTCATTACTTATTCTATTTTATTGGACTTAATTTTCTACACGCATATTACTTATTCTAAATCTCTTACTTTAGTTGAAAACAAAAGATTTTAATCGGGGCTAATAACCTTATGAGCAACAACTCGAAGGCTGTATCGGGTAGTATACATTATTGCTATACTTTACCAACTTTCAAATAGAAATGAGTTTTCTACAAACAAAAAAACTAATGTATAAAAACTCATATCAAACAAAAACTAATGAAATGGCAAGAGCGGTGCACCGTGTGTGTGGGCCGCTGGCCATTGAACTGGAACCAGATGAAAGCTTGGGAAAAGTTTAAAAAACAGAAAGGATATTGCTTTATTCGAACCAGTGAGGTGAAAAAGAGGTGCGACTCGAATAATGTTGCGGTGGTTTTAAGAGTGAAGTGGCTCCTGACAACCTCCCTCACAAATGAGAGGGTACTTTGACCCCCCCCCCCTCTCCCCCCCTGACTAACAAAAGCCAAGCGTGGTAATCGCCGAGCAAATCTAAGAGCGCAATTGTTTGCTTTGTCGTCACAATTGCAAGAGTTTTGTTTGTCCTTCAATTTACAATAATTTGGAATGTTTTAGAGTTAATTTTGGGATTTAGTGTTTTATAATTTCATCCGACGATCCCCTCCAAGGAAACTTGGTTTTGTTTACTCCGAGTAATAGGTTTTTAAAGAGGATTCTGGTTTCTCTAGTGTTGTAGACAAAATGTATGTATTACAAAAGGATAATTAACTTAAACAGGAAATTCACCTTCACTTAAATACAAGTCCTTGCGATTTTCTTACCATACAATTTATAACTCTATTCTACTATTCACTATTCACCATGACTTGTGTTCGCTATTGCATTTCTGAGCATAAAACAGCAGTGATCACAAGTTTGAAGTGCTCTGGTCGTCTGTATAAAATAGTATGTAGAATTAAAAATAACATTTGACATACATTATAAAGTGCTTTTGCTTTATTTCCTTGAGATCCTCTCTAACAATATTGAAAAAGATGCTCTTCTCGTGGCTAGTTACAAAAGACACTTTGGTTACAGTTGATACTCATAGAGACAGTTCACATGGCTACTATAATAGTTATCCTTACTACCAACAAGGCCCCACTAGAATTTTTTTCTAGTGGGGCCTTGCTCCCAAGCGGTGTTTCAGTCTTTCAAATATTGTTGATCGTTCCCTTAAAAATCCCTTCTCTCTCAAATTGTTATCAACAGTGGTAATAAATATGAATCCTCTAAAATCTAACTGAAAATTCCATACAGGGAAAGTGCAATCACTTTCAGCACACGCACGCGCACGGACGGCCACGAGCGCGGCGCACGTTCCAGAACCACTGGTGGCTAATTCGCCGCGAAATTCGCTGATGTGTTATTTAATACCGGCTGACGAAATATTAATTACACGCATGACAGGGACCCAGCTGTACGTCCCTAGGTTGTGTGAAATCGAATATAGTTTTGCAGGTGGACAATACGTGCACAGCGATGTCCGTACAAGATAATGGCAAACAGATATATTTGAGAAATGAAAGGACAAAGGGATTTAGATTTAACTCATCCATTATTTACAACGATGATAATGCACATCCTCCATATAATACATTTCGTGTCGTAAAAAACATAAACAAATATTGTCTTTCTCATGATCGAACCGGTGACCTTTTCATTGCCAGGCGAGCACTCGAACCATTCAGCTACCCATCGATACAAAACCATTTAAATTTACAGCAAATTCTTTTTCAAAATCCGTCAGTAGTGCGATGGGTCTATAGTTGTTTTTATCACCACGTTCCACTCGGGTTCTCCTGATATTATATAACACACAAGACAATGCTGGGAGTTATCAGTCGACCCTGAGCCTTGCAAGGACTCGGAGTTCCCAGTGAATTAAAACAGAGCGTCGGCAAATTATGGTTCCGGCAAAACCGCCAAGGACCGAGCTCTTCCTTTTTGTTTCCTGTTTTGCCACGAGGGCGTGAGGCGTGTTTTGCTCCTTTACAACTATTTTTGATCCAAAATTATCTAGGGAAACCAGTTTGAGTTGTGGTAAATGTCAGCTACTGTTTTAAAAGTTAAAGATCAACACGCAATATTAATACATTTACTGTAGACGCATTCATTCTCCTAATGTTTCTAATATGTTATTTTGTATTTGGGTATTTCAGACAAGAGTTGTATAGCTCTCGCCTTCAAATCTGATGTTGCTAATTCAATCTCAAGCAGATCCGATTCTGGAAGGTAGTTGCCATAATTTATGTCATAAAGATGATATGTAAAAAAGTTTGCTTTTTAGTTTAAAGACCACAGTTTAAGCCGTTTTCTTTAAAATAAACCTGACCAATTATTTGCATAACAGCGCACAAAAAGACCATTAGGTTTTAGGAGAATTCATGGAGTAAACCCTGGCTAATATGGACACAATTAATACAGATGCAGACGCGTAATCCAGACAGCTATTTAACTGCGGTTTGTAAACAAGTACACAGTTAAGTTATAAATGTGTAAGTGCTCAGTTTTTTGCAATGTTTACATTTTTTTAGTAGTTTAAGTTTGTTAATTAGAATGTTCTATGCAAAATCTATTTCTATAAATGGTGTTAGTTTTTAAACAAGGGTGGACTGGCTGGGTAGCCGAGTTTTTAGTGTTCGCCTAGCGATAATAAGGTCGTCAGTTCGATCCTGAAAGAATTCAGTAACTTATTGGTTACTCAAAACTGGACCCAGCTGTTCCTGTTCATTGGGCTAAACTAATGATCCTGGATATTGAAACAGCTGATCTTAGCCAATAAGAAAGCTACACATATTCTACACACAATTCTAACAAGGCAACACCTTTACTCATATTTGGGTTAAAATACGCCGAAAACGCACCCACAGAACACTAGGTACGCACCCAGGTGGCGTCTCCATCTCAATCATTGATAATTGATAATAATCGATCTTGGACTACTCCTCCCTTTTAGCGAATTTCCCATATGGAGGATAAGCTATTACCGTAGGTCTCATGGTAAGACCTAGACCTGGGACCGATTAACTGTTTCGTTTTTTAACATAAAATGTACTTAATTTAATCCGGACTTACATTAATCAGGACGACATGGGTTTCCGAGCAGTCCGGATAGTTGACGATTTACTGCACTAACAAGCTGTTGTAATTATCACTAGATTAAATTTAAATAAACCCAGTATGATCTAGTTTCTTGCAATTAAATTCTTGATTAATCACAAAATTATAAAGTGGCCAGAGCTGGATAGCCGCGTATTTCCACATATAGAGCGAAAGGCGTCTGTTATTACTTTCGCTGAATGTGGATAGCGATCAGAAAGCGTTTATAAACAATCGATAGATGTTGACTATTAAAGGCCAATTAACCTAGTTTTTACTCGAGAAAGCCTGATTGGGGAATCGATGTAGATGGTAATGCGGTTAAGGATCCGTAACACTCGCACTTTCTGCGTGCTTCTGACGATACATCGTCATACATGCACACAACATCGAACGAGACCTACATATGCTTCCATACGAACTCCGCCAAACGTAACGAGGTATTTAGCAAACATCAAGATTGCGGTTAATGAACCGATCGCAACAAATATTTACATTGTGAAAGAAAAACCTTGTAAAGCGAAAATAGGACTCTAATATGTAGTTTAAAGTAACGGTTTGACAATTCAAATTCTTCCTTCCAAAGGTCACCTTGACTAGGATGTGTTTAAGAATAATATCCTAGTATACGAAGCAAAATGCTAATTATACAGGCTCCTAGAATATAGTATAAGAATTGAGATCATATAAACAGGTTCCTAGGATGTAGAATACGGAACGAGACCATTCATACAGGCTCCTAGAATACAGTATACGAATTGAGACAATTTACAGGTTCCTAGAATGTAGTATACGTAATGAGACCATTTATACAGGCTTCTAGAATACAGTATACGAATTGAGACAATTTACAGGTTCCTAGAATGTAGTATACGTAATGAGACCAATTATACAGGCTACTAGAATACAGTATACGAATTGAGACCATTTACAGGTTCCTAGAATGTAGTATACGTAATGAGACCATTTATAGAGGATCCTAGAATACAGTATACGAATTGAGACAATTTACAGGTTCCTAGAATGTAGTATACGTAATGAGACCAATTATACAGTCTACTAGAATGTAGTATACGTATAGTCAAAGACGTAATGAGACCAATTATATAGGCTACTAGAATGTAGTATACGTAATGAGACCAATTATATAGGGTCCTAGGTATACGAAGTGAGACCTCCTTCGATGTAGGCTCCTATGGTGTATGTGACAAGAAATACCATTTACATAACTATACACGCCTTATAGAAAAGACGAGACAGTCCAGACCATTTATACAGGCTATTAGAATGTAGTAGACGAGTAAGGTAGGCTATAAGTTTTAGGTTGTTGTTTATATCCATTTCAATGCTTGTATTATATGACTGTTGACAACTGAAAATTACTTTAATAATTAACATTTACATTGTGGATTTTTGTAGATAAAATTACTGACAATGGAAAATATGATTTTTGGAAGCTTTTGTAGCATTTGCTACATGCTTGGTTCATCACAATAACCCACGTGGACATTGGACAAGCGACGAGCATAATGGTTTCCTTACTTGCAGTGTAGTTATTATGTTATTATTTGCCATTCTATGTTGAATATTTGACAGTGAATAGAACGTCACGATAGTATATTTTCAACAAAACTAAACTCGTTTACCCCTCAATGTGCGAAACTAAAAGAACGTGATTATTAGTGTGAGGTTAAGTTGTTTTATCCAGCTAAGGTTTTAGGGCATCGGGAACACTACATCAATCGTTTCACTTTCCCAGATCGGATTGTGGCTCCAGTAAAGCCCTCGGTCGCCGGCAGGGGTCGCCGGAATTGTACCCCCCTGGAATTGTACCCCCCGGTGATCGTTGACGTCATTTCGACGTCACGCCTAGGGGGGTACAATTCCACCCCGTACACTTTGATTTGAACGAAATCTAATCTATTTAATGTGGTCAGTGAACCGGAAAATTATATTATATATTAAAAAGAGCAGGAGATGTACGGCCCGGAATTGTACCCCCCTGGAATTGTACCCCCCGGAATTGTACCCCCTGCCAACATCAAAATATTTACGTACGGGGTGGAATTGTACCCCCCATCAGAAAGCCAAATGTGTACGGGGTGGAATTGTACCCCCCGGAATTGTACCCCCCTCTTGGACAGCTAGCTTGGCTTGTGTACGGGCTGGAATTGTACCCCCCATCCACTCGATAAACTTAATTGGTATTATGAAAATGAAGTACTAGAGAATGCCTTCTACGGTGACATATGTTGGATTTTCAAACCTGTACAGAATATAGTGATTGTACTAAGGAACTATAATTGTGGAGAGATTATCCAAAAATCTGGCTTCGCCACTTTACTTCGCCTCGGGTCATATGCATATATTATTAATTTTCTTTAAACCATGAACAACCTAATTACATCTATCTATCTATATATTTAATACGCGACATGAAACTTTGTGAACAATAAGGCTTTGTTGTTTTAAGATTTAACCCCACATATTATATACCAAAATGTTCGTCTAGGTGTGTAGATGTGCAAACAAGCTTTAGATTTTCGAAATATATCTTTTTAAGGGCATGGGCTGCCCTCAAAGTTCCTTCCATAAGGATAACATTTTGATTGATTTGAATGTTATTATATTCTGAAACAGATGTCAATAAATTAGTTTAAAGAAAAATAAATCCCAGCCGTTATGTATGGTTTTGAAATGTAAACAGTTTGCATGTTTTAAAAAATAATTATTATAAACCCTGCAAAGAAATTTTACCTATATAGGACATAACGGGAGAAATGTTTTATATTATAGTTTCTATTATACATGCCAAGGACCCAACGGAAGAGAAATATTGCCGGTCGGACACGGCGAGTCAACATAGCAATGCAAAACGTAAGGAGCCCAGGGGCCCTATTTTTGAAATGGTTGACTGTTGAGTTGAGTGTCGAGTCATTCTATTTCCAATCGTTTCGTATTTTTGAAACGATTGACGGTGGACTTATACTTGGACTTATACAACCAAAACTACTCAACACCTATCGAGCTGTTGAGTGGAGGTTGACTGCACTTTCTTCTTCCTCTCTTTCGGCAAAAAATTACTCTTTTTGAGTCGACGCCATATTGTTTTGTATTGCTTTAATTTCCTAATTGCGATTTAGAGGTTATGTATTTGTTGTCAATGTCTTTAGCACCCAATACTTTATGCGATTGTTAATTTTATTTACTGTGTCAATACTAGACTATTTAATCTATTTACTTAGTTATAAGACTATTTAATTTGTTTGAAATACACTAGGCATTCTAATTGAACTTATTAAAAGATAATTATTGTTATTAGACCTATGATTAAAGGTATTACAGATTGTGGTAGAGAGAAACAATATCATAGTTTGTTTCAATACCATTCACCTAATAAAGGGATCAAATTAATTTAAGTTACGATAAGCTTTCAGTGCAATGGCAAATAGCCATAAGCTTTAACCTAAATAAAAACACAATTAAAAATAACATGAAACAAAACGATGAAGAAAACTAAAATAAGGTGATGTGTTCTGAAATAGATACGAAGAAAGCAAATAATAATGTATTTAGGATATGCCTAAACTTATAATGAGCTACACCGTAAAACAAACAAACATCCATAGTAAATTTTATTGTTAATACTTATAAGTTTATATAAGGTACTTTTGCAATCACTAAGATTAAGCAAGACATAACCTCAATTTCTCAAGAACGGAGTTGACAGTTTACCTCAGTATCTCGAAATATGGTAGATTGAGATTAGCTGATCCAGATTTTAGAGTAAGAAGAGGTAAAATCGAAGATCACAAAAACTCTGCATTGTGATTGGTTTAAAATGACGTCATCTGAATTGCGGGCGGTCGTATGCTCTAAATTTCCAAAACGAGTCACTCAACTAGTGATTTCCAACTCACTTCCAAACTGTTGGATTTCAAAAATACCAAATCCTGTTGTTGGTTGAGTTGAGTGTTGACTGTAGAGTCAACTGTCAACCATTTCAAAAATAGGGCCCCAGACGAGGAGCTGGAACAGTTAGTGGCAACGTGTACTTACAAAATTGCACTGACTAATACAAGAATTCAGCAGCATTCACTTGGCGAGATGGCATTAAAATGTCAGAAATGTGGTGCGCTATATTTGAAAGAAGAAAAAAGAGGACGAGGCGAAGGATTTTGATCCTACTGCCATAAAGGAAAAGTGAATCTATCACCATACCGAGAAAGCCGTTATATCCAGACAGGGTGTCCACCAGGCCAACAAAAAAAAATCTGGAGTAATTCATGAGTAAAAAAATCCAGTACCGGTAGTTCAGTTCGTACTTTTCAAACTAAAATTTCCAATGTGTTCTGCACCAACTCTCGCATTGCTGTTTTAGTGCTAACACAGCTCGCTATTTTAGTCCTCGGAAAGAGCTTTCTCAGTTAAAGAAACAACATTTATGATTATTGTAATATTGCCTGACACAAGTATTCAATTTTTATATATTACTGATTAAATCATCCGAAAATTAAAAACTAATGCTTAAACCTGCAATTTATCAATAACTTCTTAGAAATAGTGATATTTCGATGTACACAAATTATTTGAATCTCTGTACAGACACCTGAAAAATAGATTCTTAATACTGATCATTTCTATTTTACCAAATTTTCTGTAATGACTACTACACCAACCCCTGTCTTTAGATACTTTCATATAGTATGTAATCTTGGAGTTATAGGTTGTTTCTCAAGTGAACTACAGAAATACTTAAGAAATAATTATCTCTGAATAATATAGTTTTAACGTAGCCGTTATTGTACAGAATGTCTTCTTCAAGTTAGGAGTTTTTGATTTATTATCCTGGCTTTCGTCCAAGTACACATCTTACAGTTAATACTAGGTAGTAAACGCAGCGTCCTTACTTCAGGAATAGACGCGTGGGTTTACATTTTGGATAATTAACTTATTCAAAATATAATGTTAAGCTACGTTTTTACATGTTTACAGAGCCTCTTTCAAGACTGTGTTTTAAACAATATGGTCATATACGTTTTTTTAATGGCTTTGCTATTATACAGACATAGTTTTCACTGAAAAATTGCACCCAGCAAAGCCAAAAAAAAACTTGAGTAAAAAGAAACAGGGCCCGGCACGTACCACGGCCACCATTAACTACAGGCAAGAATTGGTAGAATTGGCAACGTCGCAAGTGGTGTTGTTTAGTGACAGACGTCCCATAAGATAACATGGCAAACAGGTAACATCAAGCTCATTAATTCGCGATTTATAGATTTAAATTTAAGAACATACAGTTATCAAAATATTGAAAATAAAACATATAGAATTGATAACCGAAACAATATGAATAAAAAATTCATATTTGTACATTTTAAGCAGAGTCAATATTGTCATAGTCCAGTAATCAATATTTCGTAAAAACAAAAATACCATTAGCTGCTTCCAAACAAAACAGCTGTTACTGTTAATCCTAACAAACTTTGTTTTCAAGAGGAGTCGCAAGCAGCGAATTTCGGCTTAGTTTTATAAATTTGAAATACTTACCTTTTAATTACTGCACATAGGCCTAATAACTAAGCTAAACTAGTTTGTATACAATAACTATGCTATAAGAATGGAATGGTTATTTATTCACGTCACTCTTTTCAACGTAATTTAATATGACCATGAAAATAAGTTAATGTATTTCATTTTTGTTCATTCAAACATAATATGCATTATTGTTCATTCGGTAACAAATTATGAACAGCTATTACTGGCTATGGTGGACAAAATACCTGTTGTAAAATTTAGTTGTAGGTATCACTGGTACAAAGTATTTCACGGTTTGTCAAAGTTTTAACCTTTGTGAATTTAAGCTAACCCATGAACAGTTAGTAGCCTACTTGGGAAGGTTAAACAATATTAATGAATAACGTACAAAGAAGTCTGTTAGGCCTCTCGCACTTGGAATGGCCTTAATTTGCAGTTTCTTAGAATATCCTTTCACAACAAGCAATTCATTAGGTGTCGGGTAACTTGGTTCAGTTCACTTTCGTGTGATTCACCTCTAATATCCAACATAACTATTGTTTTGATTTTACTTGGTAATCATAATAGACAAGCTCCTGGGTGAAATGGGGGGGGGGGTACAATTCCAGGGGGTACAATTCCGGGCCGTACATCTTCTTCTGCGGTCACCAGGGGGTACAATTCCAGGGGGGTACAATTCCGGTCCTAGAAGAAGAGCTAGACTGCCGGGGGGTACAATTCCAGGGGGGTACAATTCCACCCCGTACACTGGCCAAATAAAAGTGAGTTCTAACTGAGGGGGTACAATTCCAGGGGGGTACAATTCCGGTCCGTACAGTTTTTTAGATGCCAGTGGATTTAATCAAACCACTCGTGCATAACAATATCAAAGTGTTATGAGGGGAGTACAATTCCAGCCCGTACATGCCGTTTTGGTCGAGAAAATGAGACGTCATCGTGACGTCACTAACCTGCAGGGGGTACAATTCCAGGGGGGTACAATTCCGCCACCCCGCCGGCAGGACACGCCCGACGGAAGTCTAGATGTCCTGATGAGGATGCGGCATGCAGGACACGCGTCCTCCAGGAAAGGAAAGGCCTTGTGTCCTGTGATCCTGTGATACTGCTCCTGCGCTGCTGCACCTCGAGATCTGAGGCTCCCACATGAGCTTAGACCACTGTTAATTCTCCTGAATAGAACCACAGACTAACCGATAATAGTGAATATGACGCATGGATATGAATAAGCATTGGTGCACATGAGATAATCAGTTTGTTCTGAATATCTGGATGCAAGTTTTAAGTCATGTTGCATTTAAATGTATTATTTGATATACGCCTCATTTATGCATGCATTCTTTTCGTTTATTACACAGTAACGCAAACCAAGAACGAAGGTGCATAGAGTATTATAATGTATTTTAAGTTGAACATGATTACAAGGCGAGTGCAAATTGGAGTTAGAATATGTGTTTAGCTTTATTACTGACTGAGGTTGTAAGGGCTACGGCTAGTTTTTAGGACAAATATTAAAAAGCCCAGTTATGAAGGGGAGCTGGGTTATTTTTCTAACAATCAAAAAAGCTACTGACTTCTCAGAATTGGGCGAGCGATCTAACCACTCAGCCATCCAACTATAAAGCTTCTGTAGGGTTGCTGCTTTCATTTCGTGTGAATTTTCTTCTGGACCCATATGACAATTCTCATTGGCCTATTAATTAATGATCATACCTAACAAAAGGCCCACAGGAGACAGAATCATTGTCAAGGGTTAAGCCTGTTCCCTCAAACGTAATTACCAAACAAATCGGATCAATATCGGAGACAAGAATGTCTCTTTATCCTGTTATGGATGAGATGGTCCAACACGAACACCACCGCCGTTTATGGAGCACCAGTCCAGCTATAGTAATGGACTACTATTGTAAGTGTAATTACTAGTGTAAGTGTTACCGCAACACTAGGACTAGTGTTAAGTGTCCGCACCGTGACACAATCGTCACAATCACGGGATTTCTCCTTTTTACCTCAAGAATCCACCATCACGAAATGACCTTTGAGCGGTTTCGCAACAGGGATGCTTTGTCCATCCATGTTTGTGTCGGGCTTCATTGTTGTTTTCTGTTTCTTACTGTTTTCTGAAGATATGTGGTTTGGGGTTTAACGGGTTGATTAAGGATCGAAACACCATGAATATTTTGCTATTTAATTAGAATAACTTGTGCACTTTTTACGCCAATGGCATTTTAAAGTTATTTAGAGTAAACTAACAAGAAACGCAGGCAATTATAAAATTCACTATAAAAACATCCTGACAAAATAATGACGATGATCTAAAAAAAACAAACGCAGTTTTATTGACAGTTACCTAAACTGCTATCATAAAACACCGATCGAAATTTTCATCGATTTTAAACAAACTACCTCACTTTCCTCAATAGGAAACCGCCGTTCTTCAACCTCAATCTAGGAGAAGATAATACACTATACAAAGAAATTTCTTCCACCTCAGTTGACATTTACAAACGAGAGCACCCAGGTCTGCTGCAACTGGCTGTGGCGAATACCCGTGTCGCTCATGCAAATTATAATTTATTGCACGGCTGTCCATAGTCCAGCTACAATCAGTCTGTGTACCCGAGCGGAAGTATGGAGACCCGCTCCGTGCATAATCAGATGATAAATCTAGCCTCCAGCTAGGTGTGAACCAGCGTCCCCTGGCGCGTGCTGTAATGGTGTCATTCGTCATTTTGCTGTATTTACAAGTGTGCATGAATTCCCTCAGAATTACGTTGCCAATGATTTGTTTGAATATATACATATAACATTTTTTCCTGCAGTTACCTGACAAAGCGGACTTGCTTGCACTGATTATAGAACGGAATTAGCTAATTCCTGCATTTACTTACTTTTTCGCACTAATTTTACTTTGCCGCACTACAGTTTTCCAACCAAACAACACAAAACTGTGCGCTTTCTCATATGTGTCGCATACTGAAAGTTACATAAGTAGCCTGGGAACTATAACCAAGGTTGACACTACCTCGCCTTGACTCAGCAGTATCAGGTTATCTTTCTTATCAGCTCCCCGACACAACATTTAATTTTGTTTGGTTAATTTATTAAAGCTGGTTTCCCAAACAAGCTAATTAGAGTCTATGTAACTGAGACGACAGTAACAGGAGGAAAATCAAAAATACATTGCAATACAATGTTTCTCTACTTATTTAACGCAATAGTGGTTTTCTAAAAGTAGCTTTGCCTAAAGCACAGATAGTTTAGCACTAATACAATCCATAAAAGCGGATTCATAAATCATTTACTTTTTAACTCGAGGTTTTTCTTTCCCGCACTTATGCTTTGCAACACTCCAGATTTGCTACATAAAAGTGCAAAATAGGCTTGTTAATTCCAGGCGATGTCGTGTAAACGTGAAAACTAGTTGGTTACACCCGCCGTGTGTAATGGTAACTGTGCAATGCACTGACTAAATGTGAAGTAGATGCACACATCTGACAAATCCCATTCTAACAGCATTGACTTTGGATTCTGAAAGTAGAATGTTCATCCTAGTGTAACATTTCAAGCTTGCTTTTGCATATTTTTCATGTTCGGTTATGTTTGTTGGAAGATCACACATAGGCGCACTCGACAGCGTCATTTGGAATTATTGTTCTTTTAATCCATGTAATTTTTCCATTTGCTTTAAACCTTGGATACAAAATTAGAGAACATGCAGCAACTATATAAAGTGGGTGTATTTTGTCAACAGCTTTTAAGGAGAGTAATATTAAACAAGGAAGTAGTCAAGATATAACTTTAAAAGTTGGTAAATCTATAAGAAATGATTAATAATAAGCATCAGAACGCACTCTACGTATTCAGACAAGAAAACTTCATAAAAACGTGATCGGTTGATCCGTTGGTTGATCCAAAAGTATGGTAAGTCTACAAGAAGTATCTGTCAGTAGGGAATATGGCTATTCTATGCTAACAGGAAGCCTGCCCTGTTCCCACGCTGAGTTTAAGAATGGTTTAAGCTTGTAAATAAGATAAGCATTGTAAATTAATTTGTCTTAACTACTGGCGAAACAGCTGATTACATTCAATAATGCTTATCGTCAATATAAATAGGCCTATCGCCATTTTCTACATACGAACGTTTCAATACTATGGACTAATTGTGGGAGTTCTGACTACGTATGATTATAAGATAAATCTCAAACCCTATAAATACATATTGCGACAAAGGTAAACACTGAAACGTAATGGTTATGGGACCTTCCTCTGTTTTGCATTGAGACGAGAAGATTCCTAGGGCAAACTATTATCAAAGATCCTTGCTCTTTGACCCCAAATCATGTTTTTTGCCGTGTTTCCCAGTCCCGGGTTCCTCATGTGCCAGTCAAGGTGTTGGCCGAGGTTTTTGCCGCGGGTTTCCACCTTTTCCGCCAATAATCGGTTTGCTTTGGTCAACAATGGGTCCGTAGCATGTCCGCCTCCACATGTTTGACCGTGCAAGAATGTACAAACATTTGCTTCTATTGTCTTCCATGATAAAAATAAACTACTTTACAATAAAAAAAATTTGAACCAATTTATAGGTGATTCCAGCACTCATTTACTTTGCTGTATTAAGATTTAATCTGATTTTGTTTCGTAGTTATAAGAGGTTTTATTTAGTTTAAGTCCTGACTTGAGTCAATTTGTAAAACAGTTTTGTAACTGAAATTCGCTCATGAATAAAGACCTTATTTATTTATTTTATTTATTTAATACTTAAAACACAAAAATAATGTAAATCATTTTTATTACAACCAGACAAGGTAACGTACACATGGCCAGCAAAACGTAACTTTCAGCCACCAATTAACGTCTGTAAAACAGCTAAAAACATCATAGTGTGGTGAAAATATCACATTCTATCAGTGGTATTTTTGCCCTGGTTAGGATTGAGGGGCAACCCTCTTTCCGAAGGGTCTGCTTCGGCAGCCGGCGAGCCTGATGACCTTAAGTCATCCGCCCATGATGTGATAAAGGTTGATGCGTAAGCTTCGGCCTACATCATGGGGCCCGGGTATGTCCTGAAGGATAGGTACCGGGTAAGCAGTCAGGGGGCTTCGGCTCTCATGACAACAAAATATAAAATATAAAAAATAAAATATAAAATATAAGTGGTATTTTTGACTTTGCTTATAAAAACGTCCCCACACTTTGTTTGAAACATTGTTTCGTGCATAAATTGAAATAATTGCCCAGAACATTATGCATAGTTAATATTGGTAGAGTCATGCATGGCCTGTTGACCCAGTAAACTAAATTAATATTGCACTGACTTCCTGATGAACTACTCAGCCGTTCACTCAACCTCATAGTTTGTTTTCTATTAACGCAATCCAAAACATTGTAATGTCCCACATGATGTAAATTAACCGGGCAACTTTTAGCTGGAATGTGACGAAAAACACTTGATTATGCAAACAGTTGTATTCATAATTTTCTTGGAGCGTTTTTCATTAATGTTTCACTGTTCCTGTAAGTTTCACATTGAAACAGGGAAAGTGGTCTATCTCTATATTCTATGACCATTAATTCCATTACCTGAGACTAATGGACTAAGCTCTGTTTATTTTATAACCTCTCTTGTATAACTTCGCTAGGGAAAATAAAGATGTCTCTGAGTCTCTCTACAATTTAATCTCTCTAGAGATATTGAAGGGGCATCTCTCTTGCAGTCTAATGCAGTCTTTATAGTCCTTTGTTTTATTACCACCTTTAATAAAGAGGTAACTCTCACTTTATTAATTGTATTTTCATGCTATGAACTCTCTAAATAAATTAAAAGAGGTTTATCCCTTTGTTTCATAACCTCCAAAGAGAATAAAGAGTTTACTCTATTATGTTTACCTCTCTAAAGAGGACGTATGGGTCTCTCTACTTTCAAAAAAAGTATAAATCCGCAGAATAACGGGAGCTATTATTCATTGTATAACATCCCAAGCGAACTTACAGGTATACCTATTTATTCTGTGGTGCTACGCTCGGGCCACTACACTCAGAAGCTGCGGGGGAAGACCTTGGACCTTGATATTGCGAATCAATTTGCTCTCACCCACGGTTCGCACGCCTCCGCAGTTTTGTTACTCGTTCATTCTTAAACTTGACACTCGGTAGTTTAGACAGTCTACCTGCGGCAACTCACCCTTCATTGCGTGGGGTGTTAAATTAGAAGAGCATGCATACATATTGCCCACTAAAACCTACATGGGTGGAGTGGATTAAGCAATAGCCTAACTTTTATGTTGTGTTTTTTTTAAACAAGTAATAGTTAATTTGTATACTTGTCTTTTTTTATTACTAGGCGAGCACTTTAAGGGGGATAGGGGGATATAGTTTTATAAATAAATCATTTGACACATCTTGAGGAATAAAAGTCGGTGTGAAGAATTAAGGGGTCCGCAAGAATTTCTTCTGTGAGGAAACCATTGTATGTTGTTCCAGGGGTGAAGGGAAATGTCCTTCTTCGCAAACAATTTGAATACAAAACGTAACGCCTTTAAACACATTTTCAGGTTGTCCAAAACCTAAACCCCCCGTTAAAAACGCATACTTGACTTGTCCCTGTCTCTAACATCTTTATCGAGATTGTTTGACACCTTTTTAACAGTGTCACCTAATTATTTATTGATGTTCCTGTTTAGCTGTTTGCAATATTTTCTTTTGTTTGTGTTTTAAGTGGCTTGGTTCAATTGCGATATCATATAAATGACAAGGATTTGTTTCAAAGCATTGACCTTTCCAAAACTGCTGAGTTTAGTTAATTTGTAAATTTCATTACCGTGTTTCAACTCATACATCATGGATATTTTTAGTCTGGATACCAAGTGCATAAAATACCGAGGTGAATGTTCCCCTGAAGTAAACACCAGATGAGACAGAGACACGGACGTACCAAGGCGATCGATGGGTCCGTTGTTATTCCTCTTACCCAATAACAAACATTACCCAGTTTCAACGACTTTGTCAACAATTCGTTAGTCTAGTTTGTAATCGAATCCTATCTATAGTGAGCTACATGTAAAGTTAAACCCCATTATCATTGTTTGTTGACGTTTGTTATAAGGGGGTCCAACCGTGGTCTTGTAAGGATACTTTCTAACGTCATCCTAAAGCGAAAGGTTAGTTTTAAATACATTCGTTAGAGTTAGTGACTAAAGTAATTCATCATCCATTGAAAATGAATCAGCTGAAGTTGAATGCATCACTTAAATCAATACGGTTTTACAATTCGTCCGTTTATTTAGCTTTTCTTAATAAATACACTTTACATTGTTCTATTTATCATCATGTTGCATTCTATATAGCCTATTAATCTGCAATAAATAACCAATTATCAACATTTATACTCATTTGACTTGTAAACTATCATTGCCTTGAATTTGAATTCATTATTGAATTTGCGGAGTAGGCTGCAAAACCTGTCGCATGTAATTAACGGCAACAGCTGTTCTTATATAATAGCGAACACGAGAAGGAAAATATTCAAGCTATTCTATAACGCGAACATGGTCAACGTAATTTTTCGATTCTTTCCAGTTCACTATTACTACTTTTTTTATCACAATGCCGATATTTTAAACAGTTAGCCTAGTCTATGAGTATGCAATTATAAAATGGAACTATTCTAAACCAACCTAACCTACCAAACTTGCTGATAACGAAAAACCTCTGGTAGTGAATAAACGGAACTGCAATAAAAAGTAATGGTAGTGAATTAACGGGAAATGATCAATTTTCCCCTTTCACAAATTAAATTATTGAAGTTAACAGTTTATTCTACCACTGTTAAATGAATTGAAATAAATTGACATAACAACATAATCCATTAACATTGCATCCCAATGCATAAAAGCTTGAACGGGTTTCATCTAATTATTTTTAGATTCACTTATGCTGGTCTGGTGGTCCTCCTGAACCGAAGTCCCACGATACAACCATTAGACCAATCACCAATGGTGTTTAGCTTCAGCTATATGTAATGGTCTCCTTCCCCTATCCAGGTGGTTCAGAGCCCAGCTGTGAATCCAACTATTTAGAAAAGAAAAAGATACGTTCCTTTAAGCAAGAACTTTCTTGGAATTTAACTCTCCACTTGATCTATGCCATGACAGCCGCTTTACACTATACTTGTCAACCAGTTGTGTTCATTTGTCTTATTCTATCTGCTTGGTTTATCTTCTCCTTCGTCTTATCATTCCAGTCACATGATCGTGACGGAGATGGTGAGAGGTGAGGGCCGTCAGGTCGTGGGAAGCAATATTGATGTAATAGAGTAAAAATCAACCATCAATGCAGATGTCTTTGGAAAATAAGTTGCAAGTTGTGGAAAGCAATGTTCATGTAGAGTAAAAACTACTTCAACATTGCTGAAAAACCAATGCAGCTGTCTTTGGAAAATAAGTTGCAAACTGTGAAAAGCAATAATGATGTTATAGAGTAAAAATCAACCATCAATGTAGCTGTCTTCGGAAAATATGTTGCAAGCTGTGGAAAGCAATAATGACGTTATCGAGTAAAAATCAACCATCAATGCAGCTGTATTTGAAAAATAAGCTGCAATCTTTGGAAAGCAATATTGATGTTATAGAGTAGGCCTACAAATCAACCAATCAATGCAGCGGTCTTTAGTTTAAGCTGCAAGTTATTTGATGGCATCGTTGACATTGAATTGTGCAAGTAGACTTCTCATACTATTTTAAAATCTGAACCCCTTTTGTACATGGGAATATATTTAATAAATAAGTCTTTAATAAATCAAAAGTGAGTTTTCGTTGATTACTACAAACTATGATCTTTAATGGAATAACATTCATAATTGAATCTTGACTTTATAACTTCAGTGTAGACGTTCAGTTTTTATAGTTAATTAGTTTTACTTAAAAATACATCCACAAATATGTTTTTTCTAGATTTATTATCCGTTCATTACTTTTCAATACTCATTAAAGTTGTAATGAATCCGTTCTAAATGTTCAGAAAAGTGCTCAAACCAATTGAAAAACAGGTCAAAGCTATTGAAACCCATAGGATCAAACTAAATGTTAAATCAATGCCCATATCCGAGTCAGAACTCGACTTGGCACTTTCTGCAACTCAGGTGATACAATTAAATTTTATTCAACATATGCTACCCAGTACCCCTGTATGGCCAATCACCGGAGAGTAGGTAGGCTAGATTTAATTTGGACTTATTATTCTTCAACACCAAGCTAACAGCTAAGATGAGGTTTGCTGTGATAACCTATCATTAGGTGATTCCCCTCAGATGTTAGGATGCTGCACAAATTACTTCAATGCATGGTAATAACAAATTATAATTTAATTCTTCTAAATAAACAAAAATCCTTTATAATCTTCCTTATAAATGATATCTAATATTACTATATCAGTAATTAAATGGCAACAGTCTTACTTGGTAAAATTCCTACGATTTGACTGGCTTAAATAGGCTGTGATTCCCAGTTCCTACGGACTATGACTGTTTCGAGTACAGTAGGCCTAATGCTTGAACTCGTCTGTAACAATTTCAAAAGAAATAATAACAGGTAAACTAAAGTAATACTAGTTTCACATAATTGAGGCAAACATAATTAATTTAAGGTGATTTTACAATTTATAAAATATTCTCAGAACATGTGCTTTTTCAATCCAAATGTAACATGAAAGTTGAGTATTTAATATTTGACATTTATAAAGTTATTAACTGACAGACAATCAAAAGAATATATATAATCATAGGTAAAAACATGGTAAACAAGATTATTAACAATACAATACCACATAAATCAATTTTCTTATTTTTAAAATGTTTTCTACTTACATTTTCACGAGTTTGTACAATTTTTAAGGGAATCAGCCAACTAAGAAAGATTTGAAGAAACAGCTCATTACAAAAATGACTTTAGTTAATTAGCAGCTGTTCTCCAGTTCTGCCAACAAGGTGAAGTGTAATAACAGTCAAACTAGTTAGCCATTGATCATGATATTATATGTACATTATATATTCTGTGAATTAAAATAATTTAAATTTAATTAACATTTCCCTTACATCAGTATAAACAACATAATCTTTTTTAGATACATTATAAACGTGTCATCGCTAAAATGCTCGCCCGAATAATATTTTTATAACATTTTACTTCATGACTGGGCCCTAATGTGACTCAATGCAACACGATCATGCGGATAATCAGCGAGGGTCTACAATATTCAGATTGTCTCAGTTCTCCATTGTTAATATTATCTGAGATAGTAACTTTAAACCACAGACTATAAAGTAAACCATTACTATGTGGTTATAAAAACTCGCAATTTATTTGTATCTAGTCAAAATTGTTGCTTTTTATTACTGTTATTACGTTCAAATCTCTTTATACTCCTATTGCTGTTATATCTATTGTTTTATTAATTGCTATATTTATTGTTACATTAGCACTGTTGTGAAGCATTAGATATTAAACATGCCTTTATACCCATGTATATTATTGCAAAATGGTGTCACCATTGAGAGAGAAAGAAATAAACAATATAATATACTTTCGGTCCGTGTGATGAACTATATCTTCGTCATGCAATACTGCACGATTATTAAAGCTAAATAATTTACGAAACGTAAATTTCGTACTTGGTTTTCCTTTATAAAATAACTTCCAAAACGTCTTCCTATTTTTTGCTTCCCGTTTTGTTGTTGTTATTATGGCAATAACACAAACACGAATGAATAACGACACGATGATATTGTTTGTGAGTTGTGGCTTTTTTATCGGCAAAATCAGCTGACAAATCGTAAAGTCAGAAAAATGTACCAATTTCCTAAACTTCCAGCTGATTATTTTTACACTGGTGGTAAAAATCCGCTTTAGTCCCGCAATATTATCATGTGTATGTGGCTATTGAATAAAAGCTGCTACGATAAATAAAAACAAAATATTATACCTTGAAATAAAGCTGAAAATAACCAACACTCCGATGTTCTCATGGTCCAAGATCGTGCCTCGTGAGGTTAGCAATAAATGCTTCCTCTTCCTTGAGCAGTTTGGATAAACATCAGTCATTGAGTCTTTTGTGTCTGTGTTGAGGTAGACAGTGATGTATTGACAGGATCCACTTTCTATCGAACCATCGCATCGTGTTGTCCCCAGAATCCAAAATATGTAACACTTTTTGTCTTAGTTTGTTTATATTGTTTATCATTACTATCCACATTGATTATAGCGAATTTCCCTATAGGGAAGTAGCTATTACCGTAGGTCTCATGGTAAGACTTGAGCCCGGGACCGATATACTGCCTATAAGCTACCTACGTGGTAAAGGAATAACCATTTTAACCGATACTTGTAATGTAATTAGGAAGAATTCGTCCGATTACCACCGCACAACATTACGATTTGATTTATTGAGCAGCCCTTAGCTCCAAGTAGGTCATTGTAGAAATCCTAAGAGACTGTACGTAATACGATTTTTATCAATTTGATTAAACTATGTGACACTGCCATTGACTATAATTTGCAACAGTCATTTACTACTGTGCGGCTTCACTAATCTAGTATAATGAGTTGTCAATCAATGTTGTTTATTTCAAAATATTTTTGCTTCATTTAAACAATGTTGCACATTCTATATGTACCGTTCAAAGATAAATCTTCGTTGAAATAAGTTCGTGTCTTACGTTATTAACATTTTTACTCAAATCACAATTTCTTATTTATTTATAGCCTATCGTTTACATTTAATGGTTTAATAACACGTATTTATTTTTAATATTTCCATGTCCTTCTTAATTAACCTTCAAGACTCCACACGGACGCGGATGCTCAATAATATGGCTAAATTAAAACAGACATCTTTTCGAGGTCGCCTGGTGGCTTCTACCTGTAACGAGTTTGAGTCACGAGTCATGATCATGTTTTATAGTATAGGTAATCTTGAGTGACGCAATATTAGCAGGCAGTGTAAAAGTGTGATCATCGACGATATCGCGAGGCCGTGGCAAGATGGCGACCTTGCCGCTTGACCCCTGAACCTAACCTCACTCTCACACACTCATTGAATGACTCAACCCTACGATCTCATTCATGTGTTTTCTGGGAAACTGGACAAGCGCGTCTTATATCATTCACTGTTTTAACTTAGATCTAGATCATAGATATCAGTTAGCTATTTAATTACGGAGTACAGATGATCCTCAAGTGAGGAATGCAAATGAATCAACGTTCTGTATTCTGTTAAGAGATGAGTACCGGTAATCAATGTCAATAATACTTAGTAATCAATTTGTAATAGAATACTATTATGAGGATTAATTATTATGAGCTCACTTGGTCAATCCTAAGTAAATATATTTTTTTATAATTAATCATGGCTTTTTGGAGAAGATTAAATTTGTAAAAAGTGTCTAATTGTTGGCATACAAACTATAACATTTGATGGCGTCTCCTTATATTAATTATACGGTAAAGCGCTTCAAATGTGTGTTCTAAGAACTTTCAAATATAAGCTAAAAATATATTTAATTATTTAAGAAGTTTGCTTAAATTCGTTTACCAAAGACAACCACGACCACCTTGCAGTCATTGACCATTGGGCTTTAAATAAATTGTCCTGACTAATCAAACAGCTGGTCTTAGTCGGTAACAAAGATACACACAGACAAAATTCTACTCTCATCCTTCACTCATAATTTGGGTTAGAACAAGGCCCCACTAGAAAAAACAGGCCATGCTGCAGCACGGGCAGCGCAACACTACGTCACAGTGGTGGATAGTTGTACTTTTGTTTTATTACTCTGAGGTTGTACTAAACTCTTGCCATTAAAATCTTACAAACAGTCAGCTTGTTTATTTACTAAAAACATATGGGAATGGTGATGGCAATGAATTTATCAATGAAATCCATCCACTAGTGTGACGTCATGAATCCTGCAGCATGGCCTGTTTTTTACGCACCTAGGCGGCGTACCTATCTCAATTAATTATGACTCAATTAATTAATTATTAATTATGATTGATTATTTGAATAAACTAACTTGAGCGATTTGAAAATAATGTAGGCTTATTGACGAAATTTAATTTTGGATATTTTTTGTATTTAAAGTGTTCGTCCAATTCTTTCTCCGAAAATGGAATATGGTTTATTGTAACTTCTTTAGAGATGATTGTCAACGGTCCTACAAGACGCATCGTTTTTTTTTCAGTCAATACAAAAATCACACAATGGAAGTCTGACTTTTGTCGATAATACTAGCAACCATTTAGTTAACATAGTCCTCGCACAACAATAGGTTAGTCATCTTATCAGTAGGATAAGTGGTCATTCTTTGGCCTCTGATAACGTCAAGGTCATTCACGACCGCGTCAGTCAAACTCACGGCTACAGGTTAATCGTTGTTGCCTTATATGAACAACATATGTAGGCCTAGACAAAATTGGTATAAATGAGTCATTGACAGATTATGTGATATCAGCTGTTTCACTTCAAATCGACAATAACTAACAAGTGACTTTGATACAAAAAGTCAACAATGGGCAAGATCCAATAATGCTATGTAAACAACGAATAAGAGACTGTTGTTCATAAGTCATTTGCTTATTATAATTATTTCACTATTATTGACACGTATAACCGCTTAACAACAGTTGCGGCATCGCTCTTTACATCGTTGATACTCATCGAAACGCTCGGTGTTTACATACACTAGGATTGCTTTCATAGCTGCGAAAGCTAGTTGAGCGGAGCGATCATGTTTCATTTCAGGTTTTTAATAATGGTTTAATAATGGTTAATAAGGTTTTTAATAATGCAATAAATGATTGCAATGTTTACAGGTAGTAAATCCATTTCATCAATACAGGGTGTTGAAAATGTCTGGAACCAACATTATATCTGGTGAGTGGTTAAAGAAAAACAACTGATATTTTGTGTACGGATATACTATAGTTTTACCTATCTTTTGGTGCCTTATGCAATTTTTTACCACTTATAGGGAACGTCCTGTGGAGGATGCAGTAAAAAGTTTTAATGGAAGCCTATGGTAAATGATACATCATTTTAAAGGCCATTTTTTTCTGAGTAAGGAGCCACAAGTTTCATTTCAAAAGGACCACCCTAGCAAAAATGGCGACCGTTTGAAATTTAAAAAACCCACTTATAGGGAACGTCCTTTGGAGGATGCAGTAAAAGGTTTTAATGGAAGCCTATGGTAAATGATACATCATTTTAAAGGCCATTTTTTTCTGAGTAAGGAGCCACAAGTTTCATCTCAAAAGGACCCCCCAAGCAAAAATGGCGACTGTTTGAAGTTTTTGAAAATAATTGAAAGAAGTTGCTATAATTAAATAGCAATGGTTTAAATTTTAAACAGTCGCCATTTTTGCTATGGTGGTCCTTTTGAGATGAAACTTGTGGCTCCTTACTCAGAAAAAAACGGCCTTTAAAATGATGTATCATTTACCATAGGCTTCCATTAAAACTTTTTACTGCATCCTCCACAGGACGTTCCCTATAAGTGGTAACAAATTGCATAAGGCACCAAAAGATAGGTAAAACCATAGTATATCCGTACACAAAATATCAGTTGTTTTTCTTTAACCACTCACCAGATATAATGTTGGTTCCAGACATTTTCAACACCCTGTATAACTTATCGTATTGTCTCAGAATTATCAACATATATAAAAAGTTTCATAAACAAAGATATGGACATTATATACACAATATTATCTTCTGTATCGGTATTTTTTCTATGTTTGCTTGGTAATATCATCTGGTGAACCAACAGTTCTGGTTGAAACCGACCATTCGACATTTTCTCAATCTTGGAGATTTGGCAATTCAGGCAGAAATGATCTTTCATGTATCCATATGATTATCACATGTAATTGTTTAAAGACTCGCCTGCTTTGACAGAATTTCACCAATAGTTTTCACCATAACATGTTCGGTCTGTTTTATTATTTTGTACATTTAACATATGAAAAGCATTGTTTTCAAGCAAGTGTTCTCAAAACTGCCACAAGTAACTGTTCATGCATTTCGGGCGTTTATTACTAGTCTTCATTTTTTACAAATAACAGGCAGTTTTTGAGAATGCATAGTTCCCAATCACATAAGATTAATATTATTTGTTATAACCTTATTTAGATTACATAAATAAAATCTGTAAAATACTGTACCTATTAGATCAGTGGTAGTTTCCAAATGGCGTGCCATACTTGTATTGTATGATCAGTGGCTATCATCCAAAAGTTAATCCTTTGTACTGTGTTTTGGTCGTAATGGGCTTTTAAACATATGCTATTATTCATTGTTTTGTTGACATTTACGTCGTTATTTCGTAACCATCATGGCAACCCATAAGTCCAATGTTAAAATTTAAAAGCTGAGTTACTTTAAATGGGCATTATAAAAAATTGAAATTGTTTCGTCCTAAGTTTTCTAAACATTTTGTCGAAACAACCTTGGTAAGTTTGGCTGAAATGTGTTCATCCGCTATTGAAAAAAAGTATTAAGAGTGTTTGAATTGAAGCAGATCCCAATGAGCTTCGCTTCGCTCCGCTAAACACACATAAGTTGGTAGTCCACTAGCTTTTACAACCTCAGCCTCATCAGCAGGTTTCGATGTTTTGTATGTTCTTATAGTTTGAAGGCTACTCGTGGGAGCGCATTAATTTGCTTCATTAAGGTCATTTTCTGACGCACTCTTGACTACGTAAGTTAAGTAACAGTCGAAAGTCATGCGCGGGAATAAAATGAATTTCAAAACCCATAGGATTATGCCTGTCCTAAGGTTATTCTTCTTTTACTTTTTTTGTTTCTTTAAGTAAATTTGGGCGTTTCATAACATGTCATGTATTATGATCGAAAATTCTAACACATAAAAATATATATTTATATTTTTCTCCTATTTTCTTTGGATACTTTGTAGCATCGTTGTAGAACATCAGTTTGAGACAAACAATTCAAATACAAATTCAGCAGACATCTTGGTCTATTGATGTTCCAATCGTATATTTTTAACGTGAACTCATGTAATTTGTTCATGTTTGCCTACTGATCTTATTTTTCTTTTTTATTTTTTATGGCGTTGGCTTTTGTACTTTTATTAGTGGATCGTATAGGCATTATTTACACCCTATACAATCGCCCTCATCTTACTTAGACTTTTTGTTGGATAATGCCATTACTAGCCCGGATAAATTACATTTATTTGAGTCCAAAATCAATCCTGCTTAGTCTATGACCGAACCAGCAACTTTCAGGTTTTACGAGAACACTTTAACCACTCCGCAATTGTAACGTTTACAAATATTATCTCATTTACATAATCCTGAATCTACACAATTTTTCCATGCAACTCTGTTTTACGAGCCAAACCACGTTTTATAACCTGGCAAAAAGAAGCTTTACAAATAGATTGCTCTAATCCTTGGATCTTTTATTTTGCATGTAATCTCCATGTATCGGCCTGTGGAAACTTGATGATGTATCGGCCAGATCCTTGTAGGCTACTGTATAATATCAGCATTTGTCAAGTTTGATTCGCCTCTTCGCCGCCAGCCGGGCTCGTGCTTCTTCATAGATCAGAATCACCATCGGCATCATGGGCGTGAGTCGTCCTCTTTTTATCTTTCACGACCGCGGTTGGAAAGCTTGTCTTCTCGCCTAAAAGATAAGGTCGTAAATCTTACCATTTTTTCTTGTACTTCCCGCCGTTTTCGCGTCCAACATAATTAGCGGGAATCTGGCTCTTCCCTCCCGGAGTGATGATGTATTCTGTCTTGTCTTCTGATCTCGACGTCTTATTTTTCTCTTTGGGAGGATTTTATAATTCGAACAGCAAGGTTTTGACTGATTTAGTTAAATTTATCTGCTTGTACAACTTTCACCTCTTCTCCAGGTTATAGGAGCAAACAAATAAAAATACGACGACGGCTGGTTTCTTAATCAATGCTGTTTTGATTTTAAAAAGCTGGAAATCTCCTTTAATTGCATTTGCCCGTCTACGTGGGTCACAAAAACCCGTGCGTGAAAGTATCAATCGACGGGAACAAAGGGTGCGCCGCCGGTTCAGTGCAAAATTAAATACTGATATATTTTAGTGTCGGAACTGGGATGAGAACCTACGACATCTAAGTGAGCTAGCCTTGGGTTCGTAGACCGTCGACTGGGCCACCGACTCACCAACCATAATAAAGCAACTTGTGGTTTCATCAAAGATTTTGTTATTTCAAAATAGGAAAATCGTATTGAATATCAAGTGTAAATATTTACTGTCTAACACTTCTGTCGTAAATACTCTTAATTAACTGTCTAAAATCCTATGTATTGCATTTGATATGAACGACCCTCTTTACCAGTATTGTTTGATTCTATAGAAGAATACAATACTAGCTCCAGTGTCCAGTGAAATTCCGCGTTGTTCAACGTGTACAATGAATGTTGTTATCCACCCTTGACCCAGTTACCAGGGTAATATCTATGTTACCTACCATTGGTGAGTGCCTAAATTAGTGAAGAAAGTGGTAAGATTATCTGTATAGCTTTTCAGCTGGTTCTTTAGCCAGGATAGGATAATTCAATACACGCCCAATTACCTAAGACAGCTGGGGTCAGTTTGGAACCATCCAAAAGCTACCGACATATCTCAGATTCGAACTGGCGACCTTTTCATTAGCGAGCCAGCACTACAGCCACACAACCCAGCTGTACAACCATTGCAAGAAGTTCCTTTGCAATCCCTTGTGGTTATAAGTTTTCCCACAGAATTGAAGGGTTGACAGATGACAGGTCGGTTGACGGGTTGACAGGTTGACGGGTTCAATGACTGCGATAGTCCGCATAAGGTGAGACCAGATCTGGTGTTGCATTGCTATGGTCCTCGGTAGAGCACTGAATGTACACCAGCTGCCGACTATGGGACTATGCGTTCTACACCACTCTGCTGGCCTTAATAGATTATCAAGGCGTTCGTAACGGGCAATATAAGCCTGCATTTGGCGTTCATCACATTGGCTATCTGCATTTGGCTATCTTGTTTGAATGTCCCTTTAAATTTGGTCTTTTGACTCTTTCAGCATTCAGAAGAATGTGCTCAATTGACTCGTATTTTGGTCTAATAGTTAGGCCTACATTAAAAGTTTCTACTTCTCGACTGAAGTGACTGAAGTTATTCTATCTACTGAGAATTTGTAATAGGCAATACAAAACCACTTTTTGGGAACAAAGGTCACATTTCTGTAGGTGCATACAGTTTGACAAACTTAAATTTAGAATTTAATTCTTTCGATCTTCGGAAAAATGTATTTATAAAAAGATTTCATAAATTTCTTCCGAACCCTGGGAAATGTTCGTAAGAAGAGTCATGAAGAGTCCTTTTTAGACAGCAGCTAGCTTAATCAGTGAACATTCCGAAAACCAGGACACATTGAAACTCTGTTTAGGCGGTCTTCAATGTCAAGTTGGTTAATTTTCAATATTTCCACTGCACTGTTTGCTATCAGGATTCCAACAATTAGGTTTTTGAAAATTTTTATTCCTCTATTGCCAACATTTTAAATGATCCCGTTATCAAAAGTTCATCGTCCAAGATTGCACTGCCGGCGACTCCCTCCACGCCACACCTGAGTCCAGTCCGGTCCAGAGGCTCGTGTTACATGTAACCTTGCACCACACGCCGGATGTCTATAATTAACACTAACTTGTTCTTGATCAAATATGGAAAACGGCGCTTCGCGTCCTTGAAGCCACGGGTGGGTCGGGTGTTCCACGGACCATCACACCCGGAATGTGACAAGGGTGAGGAGGTGAAATAGGATACGGAAGGTGAAATATCATGCTAAAAGTGATTCCGCAGTTTTCTTCAATATTGTCACCTTTAAAGGGGGTTTCACTGAAAGTTCTAGTTTAGTACTTTCGCTCAAAGGCAAGACAGAAAAATCCGTTCATGAAAGTCATGGATTTAGAGTTATGATGCCTGGCTAAAGGAACCGCCATAGTAAGTCAGAAGGTTGTCGTTACGATCCTGAGAAAAGCAAGTCGATTGTTGATGGTTTTTATTAGCGAATTTCCCATATAGGGAATAAGCTATTACCGTAGTACTCATGGTAAGACCTGGACCCGGGACCAATTTTTTTTTGTTTTGAGGTCCCTAGAGGCCAAAAATACCATCCGTTCAAATTCATATATATATATATATATATATATATATATATATATATATATATATGTGTGTGTGTGTGTCCGTTAGCGCGATAACTCGAGCAAAAATGGTCCGATTTCGATGAAATTTGGTACAAACGTGTAAACCTACGTTTATTCGAACGAGTTCGCGAACCAGCATGATCGGACCATGGGAACGGGGGTTTATGGGGGCTTTTATGGGGTAAAAATGGGTTTTTCCCATTTTTGACCCAAAAAACATAGAATTTTGCAAATTCTTTCTAAACCATTTTGTAGAGCTTAAAAAAACAAATAATTTAGTATATTGAAGCGTTATAATGCGCCTAATGGTTACGGAGAAAATTCCAAAAAATTGTAAATTTAAAATTCCCATGTTATTCTTATGGAGAATAAGTAAACTGTTGTAGTTTGCTTGTTTATTAACATATTTTGCCCAAATTTGGAAAATGTTTTTATTTCTTACTAACTATTGACATTTTACATAAAAAACACTTTTACCCCCCTGTTGCAGCAAACCTAATTATGTGTTAAACTTATATTCTATTTAAATAGGGAATAAATGCGACATTTTTAAGGAGACAATTTAGTGTAAATCCAATCAGGCAATTGGAAATTCGCTTAGTCTACAGGTTTGCTGCGGCGGGGATATTTAAACTGATTCCAGCTATCGTTGGTTATTGATATGTTATTAAAATGGTTCTGGCAAACAGCTGATGGTCGGTAACAAACAGAGCTACACATTTAATCTCACTATATAGTCACTCCTTTCTACAATGAATTGCATTTTTGTATTCAACTTTAAATACGTACGTATTCAAAGTACCTCTTTGCCTTCAAAGGTGATTAAATTATTATCAAACCTATGTACACAAGCACCACCCATTCCCCAATAATATTTCAAATGGGTTATGTGTCAACTAACTTCCCAATCTCAAATATGTACTAACTTTACAAGTTCATCTTACAGGATCTGTCAAAATCTTCATATTTACGTTTGTATTGTGTTTAAACAACGCGTGAATTCTTCATGTATAATATTTCCACATCCACAAACATCACGTGTTTTCACTCACGAGGCGCCAACAGGAAGGCGAATATCGTAGTTCAATGTCGTTTTGCATCGCCAATTTTCACTTTACTCTTTAATTGGTTGTTGTGATTTAGTATTCTTTGCAATTGTTTGGTGTTTTGCATCGCCGAGGTGGGAATTGCTTAATTAATGCTGGATTTGTAGCCTTGCGAAGGCCGCTGCCTACACATGAGGTAACTCACTTCCTTCTGAGTGATTTGACGTTTAGGTAATTTACACGATCATTGTACCTCTACACAACAACAATTATCGTTATTTTCATCCTATTGTCCGTTGGTATTTTGTCAACAACTTTCTGATGTGAAGAAACATGGTTATCGTATAATCAGGAGAATGAGTTTAAGTCTCGACTCGACGAACAATTTTGTTTGGTATTTATAAATAATATATAACTTAATCGGCCAAATAAAAATTAATAATCCGTTATTACCAATTAATAAAGCTATATTTTAACCTATAATCAATTAAAATGAAACGTGTGACTTAAAATAAACTTCTCAAATATCGGTCTTTCAAATTAACTGGTACATTTTTACAAAAACATATAGTCTATACTTATAATCTAAAAGTATAGCAGACCTACCTGTATTATAGAAGTTTTAATGCTAAACCATTCAGGTTCTAAAAATGACAAATAATCAAACAAAAGAGAGAAACTTGACAATAATCAAATCACTGTTGTCATAAACTATTATGGTGTATGTTAATAGTCAATGTTACTATGAAATATTTACTGTAAAGACTGTGGAATCGGATTTGCCGCCGCGATTGGAAATACGCAAGATTCCTACGAATCAAATTCCAGTACTGTATTGTACATTGTACAGAATCGGTCGATGTGACTCATTCATCGCGGCGTTGGATTTAACCTGATTTAACCGAGTGTGACAAACTAACGTATCGGATTATCAAGAGACGTTCAATAAAAGACAATGTTTCACTGATTCTCTTCGAAGAGTTGTTTCCCAGCGTCTCCTAGTTCGACACCTGCTAGTTAGTTATTACGCAATATCAAATTCCTGCGCGTCTAGGAGGCGCGTCTATTAAAAAATTTGGTTCTTCTTCAAAGAAAGTATACGTGCTTCACTACCCTGCAATTATACCTTCGACCCCAGACAGACGCTAGCAGACGACCTTCCAACGCCGTGGACTAGCCGAGGGTTTGGACCGTTCCCTCGGAAACTGAAACAATGCAGTTAGGCACTAGCAGTTACTAGTTACGCTACAACGGTAGAAAAGAATTTTGATGAAATGTTAGTGATTGCAATGCATTTTCGTCCTAAATTGATTTGGTTTACGTTTCAATGTACAGGTTGTTCCAAAACTACTTTTTTTCTGTTGTGAAATTTTTTTCTTGAATCAGAAATCAGAAATCAGAAAATCTTTATTGTTTCATATTTATTTACAATCCCAGGTACATCTTTTACAATAAACACATTTTCAGAAAGTAACGTTGTTATCTGTATAATTTTACGATATTGTTAGTTGTACGGAGCAAAAATTCAATATTTTGGTAAAAATCACATAAATACAGGAGAGATAGCTGCTCACATTTGAACTATGTTTATATACTAGAAAAAAGTATGTTTGGATGATTGCAAACATGCACAAATGGGGCCAGCTCTTATTCTTATTCTTTACCAAAGCAGCAAAGTGTTCATGCAAGAAAACACACACAAAGCTGGAGTCGTATTGCACTGCACACTTGACTCAAGCTTTATGCATTTTACATTTCCTTTATGAAGAACCGTGCACTTTAGACCCGCCAGGTGCATTTCACATTGCTGCTGTTTCAAGTGGTTTTATTTAGTGATTCATTTCCATACTGAGTCTTATCTACACTAAATAGTAGTTTTCTTAAAAGTAGTTTTTAATAAGTTAGAGACATATTTGTGACGTCGTGATGATTTTATAAGGTTTTACAAAAAATTATCAAATATTATAAAACAATTATTGTACAAGTTTGACGGTAAATGGAAGGATAATGAAATTTTAAAGTATAAGTAGGCCTAATAAAATAATTTTATTTAAAAAAATCTAAACCTTTTATGCCATGCATTTTTTTTTAAAAGTGAACTAATAAAACGAAACCAATTTGTAATCTTTTGGTAGTATACTTTTACGAGTTTTAAAACCCATTTTGATTAACTTGTCGGTTCTATTATTGAAGCTTGGACTAGATAATGTTATTTAGCTCTGTATAGTGCCGATGTTTTTGTCAATCGTTTCGTTTCGCTTTATTAAAATGAAATAACATGAAATTAAGTCCTCCTGGACATGCATTTGAATGTGGTTGGTGATCCATCTGTACAATCTTTGCACAATACGCTAAATAACAAAACCATTGTTCTCAGGAGGAAAGAATTTTGGAAATTAAAAAAAAACTTTTGAGTGCGGTTTTGGTGACTAACCGTTTTGTTTGTTATATGGTGTATTTTACGAGGTATTCATTGCTTTTTTTGGTTCCAATACCACAAGACTATCAATACTAGTGTATACATAGATACAGATTCGTTTGCTTGAAATTTCTTTAATAATAAGAAATACTAAATATAAAAAACACCTTCTAAATAAACAGAAAAGAACCAACCCTAACCTTAATAAAGTTGTGGTGTTTCAAGACCAGCTAAAACTACCAAAATGGTGGTGGTATTTGCCTAAAGTTGTCTTCAGCTTCAAAGTCCATAAGAAGTATATTAATCTACTGTACATAAAACATAGCAACTGTTGAACTGAATGTCATAGCCATTACTATGGGTATTCCTAGGGGATGAAAGGTTTAATGGTTGTGCCTGGTTGATCATTATAAGTGCTCTGTAAATGGATTATATTGGGGCGGAAATTGTCGGTCCCGCCGAGGAGTTAATTTCAAGGTTTAATCTCAATATTGCATACCCTAAAAATTGAACACGGAATTCTTTCTCCGTTAAAAATTAAATTAAATTATTTTATAATTTTTACTAAATCAATCACTTGAATTCAATCTTTATGCGAAATTCCTAACCAAAGTACCTAGAAGCATGATATTTTGTATAAATTTTTACCTAAGTTTCTGAATCTTGAGCCCGTGTCGAAAACTCACTTTAGGCCATTAATCATACGATTTCAACACGATTCATTCAAGTCATCCAAACGCCATTTGGTCCGGTAACGCCGCATTTATTCGCCATTAAGATATCACAACTGCCTTTCATTGGTGGTATAACAGGCGTGATTGTCGCAAAACAGCTGTTTGTTCTGCCTCAACATCTGTTCTGTAGGCAGGTCATGTCCAAGAGAGAGAGATTCAAGATATTTATTATACCACTAGCAGAGTACCCGTCCTTCGTACGGGGTTGGCATATAAGTTGAAAATGCTTATTGCAGTTATACTCAAGCTTTACGTTTGCAATGGGGGAGGACATAGTTTGATAAATTTGCTTCTTTAAATTTACGGTATACTATGGTATTACACGTCTACCATAGCCATAATGTTCTACCACTTCACCTAAATAATAAAGAAAAATAAATTATTAAAAATTCCCAAAATATCACAAATTATTCATGAAATTAAAACATAAACATAACTGGAAACAATCCTACTTTGACAGTTTTCATTGCATATCACAGTTTTTAGTTGCTGCTTAGTTCAAATTAGCTTTTTACATAAATGTAAAGGAAATTATAGTGCTGCACCCTGTTGGTAAATCTTATAACTTTTTAATGATTTTGCATATCATAGAACCAGCTTTTAGTTGAAACAGCTGACTAAATTCTTTAATTCCCTTTAAATATGAATACTCATAAGGTTAACATGGGGAACTACAGAGCCACTGGGGCGGAGCCCGAAAGGATTTTTGAGATAAGAATATGCCTATATGTTAATCGGGAATGTGAGCTATCTTCATGCCAAATTTCAGCCCAATCCGTCGTGTGGTTTATGCGTGATTGAACTTCAAACAAACAAACAAACAAACACACAAACTTTCACATTTATAATATTAGTAAGATAAGATAGTAAGATTCAGTAATAAATACAATAACGTCAAAACTATGCTAAAAATAAATCAAACCAATTTATATAAATAAATGAAATGTTCATTGTTCACCATTACAATCCATGCTGAAATTGGTTAATCTCACACAGCAAACAAAGCAGCAAACCATGCAGTTATGGCAAAAAACAAAATAAAATAAAATTGTGACACATACCTGAGTCACCACAGCTAGATATTACCATTGACTATATAAACACTAGGTTTTAAAAAGGCAATGATATTACTTCTATGATGTTGTGAGTCAATTACATACCACATCAAAAACAGAATATGAAATATCTTAGATGTATTAATTTACAATTTTAATGTAAATTTAATGTAAATACGGGCTTGGTAGCTCAGTGGTTATAGAGCTCGCCTACTAATCAAAAGGCCACCGGTTCGATCCTGAGAAAAATTATTATTTTTTGATGGTTAGAAACTGGACCCAGCTGTTCCTGATCCTTGGGCTTTAAATAAATGATCCTGGCTAATGAAACAGCTGATCTTAGTCAGTAACAAAGCTACGAAAGATCATAACACTTCATTCTTCACTCATATTTGAGTTGAAATGCGCCCCTAGCAAATACGTCCCCATCTCAATTGATAAATAATACCAATTATTGAAATTATTTACTTAAATTAAATCTTAACTAATAAATCTGACATGTTTACGGACAAATTTAAGTTAAAATCCAATTAAAAAAAAATTCAATTTGCATGTTTGCTCTAGCGGAAGTAATTTGTTTAGAAAAAAAAATTAAAGTAACTCTGAAAACATTACCAACGACAACAAAAAGATTTGAGCTCAGCCGATTGCGCCTTCAATTTTGGGAATGCAGTTTTACCACTACATCACAGAAGTCAAGTTGCGGGCTTGTTTTGCAGGCGCACATCTTATATATGCAAGTGAATATAGACTTTCTTTGTAATAATAAACAATTATTGTACATTTCTTTCATAAGTACCTACCGACTTTTGTTACGACTTCAATTTAAAGTTGAGTACCACGAGACTGAGCTTTGCTCGGAACGAATTAAACATTAAACAAGTTAATTAGCTACATAAAAGATTTTTATTATGTACGGTAATCAATTTGAACACATTTTAGATGATACATAGAACAGATTTTAATTTTAAAATACTAGCTAATTACCAAATTGGTATACGGGTTTGCTTTATCCCCTGGAATGAAAACCCCCACGTGATTATTTCCGTCCCGACCTCTGTATAAGGTGATTGGTTCTCAAGGCGGTTTTATACATTCCTTCGAAAAGTGTACCTGAAATAGTAGCAAAGATTAGATAAATTCGAAATAAGTAAATGTTATTATATAAATGTTGACGTAGTTTTACCGTAGGTCTCATGGTAAGACTTAGGCCCGGGACCGATTTACTTTTTCATTTTAATGTCCCCAGAGGCCAAAAACACCATTCGTTCAAATTTTTATATATGTATATATATATCTATATATTATATATATATATTTAGATATATATATATATATATAGATTTATATATATATATATGTGTCCGTGAACACGATAACTTGAGTAATTTTTATCCGATTTTGATGAAATTTGGTTTGAAGGTGTAAGGCGGGATAAACTTGAATGAGTTCGCGATCCAGCATGATCGGACCATGGGAACAGGGTTTTATGGGGGGTTTTATGGGGTAAAAATTGGTTTTTCTCACTTTTTACCCTCAAAACACAAAATTTCCCAAATTTTCTCTAAACCTTCTTAAAGAGCTTAAAAAAACAAACAATTCAGTATATCAAAGTGTTTTTTACGGCTATTGGTTACGGAGAAAACTAAAAAAATGGTAAATTTAAAATTCCCATGTTATTCTTATGGAGAATATTGTAAAATGTTGTAGTTTGCTTGTTTATGGATATATTTTGATCAAACTTGGCAAATTTATTTATTTTATAGTAAGCTATCAATATTTTACTAAAAACACACTACTTTATTAGTTTCCTTGTAGCAGCAAACCTAGGTACTCGTTAAACCTAATGTTATTTAAATAGATCAATTGAAAATCAATTCGGCCAAATGGAAATTCGCTTAGACGGCAGGTTTGCTGCGGCGGGGGTATTTATGTACCGTACCGGTTTTTGAAAAATGAATAAAATGTGTAAATAAGCTTAATGTATGTTTGGTATGGTGGTGAAACTCTTAAAAAATAAAGAATCGATACAAATGGATTGATAAATTAAATCAACAATCAAAACCACAATATGCATGTGTAGTGAGAGTACATCCACAATGTCGCAAAAATCGATATCGATGGTCATAACAAGGCAAAGTTAGTGTAGTAAAACCCACGCCAAGTCACACGTCGCAGTTTTTCTTTTTTTGTCCTAGGACGCTAGGCACGAGCCCGGAAATGTTTTTCACATTACTTCAGGCTAGACCTAGGGGTTACGACAATATCACTTAGATAAAATCCATTGGTGATTTGACGGGATTTGAACCCGGGACCCCAGGAACCGGAGTCCCGCGCTCTAAACACTAGACCAGCTCACTCCCCAAAGGCTATAGTGACTATAGTGTTGAGTCTATGTTCGCCCGCTAGGACATCAATCCGTCTGCGAGTTTTATTATAACTTTATGACTTAGTAGAGAAGGAGAGCATCGAAGCATGTTTATATGTTTTAATTGCTCATTTAGGCGACAACATTTAGCAAAGCTATTCTGGTTTAATAATAAAAAAAAATCTTAACACACCTATCCCCAATGATGTCGTAAACCCACTGAAAGACTTTGAGGAGTTCCACGAATGGCTAATGCAACTAGTCAAATGTTATACACCTACTGAGACAATTGGTGGCTCCAACTTTCCTTCGTGGTTTTCAACTGAACTCAAAGCGCTCACCATCACCAAAAAACAACAACATGTCCGTTATAAACGTACTCGAGGAGTCACTGCTTATGAAGTATTTAAGAATCTGAGACGAGAATGCAAGGCTGTTACGAGCATCTGCTACTCTGATTACATTGGGAATGTTGAGTTGAACATCCCTCACAATATCAAGGCTTTTTGGTAACATGTTAATTCAAGAAAATCAAGTTCATCGGCTCCTGATAGAATGTTCTTTAATCAGAAGATTTCTTCAACTCCAAGTGAAAAATGTGAGCTGTTCCCTAGTTTCCTTTCCTCAGTCTACAAGAATGTTGACGTGACTGTACCTGACTTTGATTTTGGCCTCAATCAGACAATACAATACAAATTTATAAAGCGTTTTTAAAATAATTTAGTAATTTAATGAAAACAAACTAATAGAAATACTTATTTGCTAGCTGTCTAGTAATATACCTATTAGTAGATTTAAAATCTGTTTCATTTTCTTCTTTTATTTTCTCTCTTTGAGCTTTTCTGACTTTCTATACCTTATAAGTACCGTGTGTAAAAGCGTATACACAGTTGCGTAAATTTTAACAAAATACAGGAAGTTATAGGCTGACACAGTTCTGGGGTCTGAATATCTGAAACTAGCAAATACTGACTAGAAAGGAGTTGTTAATGGTGAAGCTTATGTTTAAGGGCTCCTGTTGTCATTAACACTAACCTCGCCACAAGGGTGTGGTAGGTTAGAGGGAGGGTGGAGATAGGTCAAAGACCATCCTTTGACATGTCACTATATTGACATTACTGTATACCATCCTTTTTCTCAACCTTTTTCATAGGTACCGGTACTTTTCAAGAATTGTTTGCTTGTGAAAGAAAGTCAAGAGCTCAGCAAATAATACCCAGTATAAACGATTCAGAAGTTATTTAAATAAGATATTTTTAATAGTTTTTTCTTCTTATTTTTTGATGATTACTCTTATTGTAATATAAATGAATTTTTTCCAGAGAGAAAAAAGAAATGCTTTCAGTTGGCCAGTGTAGGCCAGCCTGTAGTGTAGTGTGAGACTCCTAAATTGATCAGACAAACTCATTAATAAAACCCCTCTATTATGTTTGGACGACACAGACCTGGGATTGTTTGTCACATTTCTTCAGGTCATGGGACCTAAGCCCACAGGACTCTCACAGTTTCTGACATTTAGTTATTTTATGACCTATATTGCATCCAGGTCAAGGTCTTGACTCCGATAATACCCTGGTCAAAATGTGACACAATGTGAGGTATTATTTGCTCAACAGGATCAGGAGATCCAGTGCCTGATTTGCGGGGGAACACAGTGGAACGGAGTTCCGGTACCTCTTTTTCGGAAAGATAAAATATTGGCATAAATTGGTACTAATTACATTAAATAGGCTACAGTGCCGGCACCTCGTTTGTTTACAAATTGAGTACTGAGGAGATCGATAATCAAATCAAATCAAATCATTTATTATGATGGACATTTACATGCATTGACATTGTCAGTGGATCAGAACATAAAATTTCAATGTTCCTTGTCTAAATGTTCCTTGTCTTGTATTCAGAGTTAGCTTATGAATCTGTTGTACAAATTCCTTTCAACTACAGGGTTAACAATCACAATCTATATAAATAAAATTAGAGTTTTGTCTGTACATTGCTCAGAATTATATACTTTTAGGTTATTTTTACGTTTTATCCATTAAAGAAGCAGAAACGAGTCTTATCTCAATTTCTGTCTGTCTGTCTGTCTGTCCCTTTGTCTGTAACACTCAAGATGGCATTTTACGCAATCTTCTCCGTGAAAACCAGAGTACCTATCAAGATCCAAGTCATTTTAATGTATTCACTGGATTGGCGAGAGTGTCTTTAGTGATTTAAATATAGCCTCACTACTTTGTAAATAAAATTATGGACGTTCAAAATTGCAGTTTTGTGCGATTTTTGTCAAATTTTCGTTCAATTTTTATCACATAATCGTCTATGAAATAACGAACAGCTGTTCGGATCAAGATTATTTTTTCTAGCTGTCAATGACATGTTTACAAATGTTGTTTACAAATACCGCAACTATTTCGAATCACGTTTTGAAAGCAAATCCCAACCAAGTGAGATTAAAAACGTTTTTCTTACAGAACGGATTTAATTAATCGCAAGTGCAATAATATAGTCTAATAGTGTAACCGTAAATGAAATTAAATAACTAGACATCGTCCAAATCGGAACCAGAAATTCTTTGAGTATAAAATGTTTCTTGAGTTTTGACAACCAGAAAGAAGAAGACCTTGAATCAGTGTTGTATAGGGCTGTGACACTGAAATGATCGTCGCCAATAGCTTACAAAAAAGGTTTCCACTCATTGACGGCGCTTCAATGGCGATTGTGTAAAGTGTAAAGTAAAAAATCACAACTGCAGTGGGTGATTGTAACAGAGGTAGTGCTAAAACTCGCTTTTCCAGTGTCACTTTCTGTTTCTACTCACCGTGTGATGCAATCGCTGGACCATACAGCCAATAGGCCCATAGCTCATATCTTGGGTACGTAAGCCTACATATTTATTCATAACAACCTTTTTGACGACGATCCTTGATACCGGTACTTTTCCATAGAATACATGGCCTACCTACTTAAAAAATAAAATTACAAATGACCAAACCCCCAACATTGTGTGATTTTCGTCACATTTCCTTCTAATGTTAATAGATATACTAATCATTGTTTAGAGAATGCGTAATCTATTAAATAACAAAAAGTTGTTTGAGTAAGGTTGCTTCTTTTTCAAACTGACACCGATAAGTTTACGCTATAACTTTTTACGAGAAAATCCAAAAGCAAGAGATCAATAACCTCGGGACTAGATATTAATGTATTTAATTGGTCCGATTTACTGTAATTCTTAGGTAGGTTCTTACGTAGGTACTGGTTCTTTTCCTTAGAACCGGTAGTTTACAAATTAGATATCGTTGGTGTTGCACCTTATTTATTAGAGCCGTCCGTATTCAATTTAAGTGATGTCTTAACTCTGTATAAGTTTTGCTTTTTCTGCCTGGATTCCAAATCTTAGCTTACCCGGTATGCTAAGAAAATGATAACCTATTTGAGTAAAACATTTGTTGGGCAAACCATCATGAATTGTTTACGCCTTTATATTGTTTATGTATCAATAGTTCGTGGCCTTTGTTGGATTGTTGTATTGTGTTGTTTTGTTGTATGTTGGTAACGCATTAATGTCCTTATTTCTCAGTGTTTCGCGGAATGGACAAGAGCACCTTTGATACTGAAAATGTCAACCGGAATAAAGTGTTAAATGGTGAGGTTGAGGTAGTACTTTAAATACGTTTAAGTTAACCGATGTGGAAAGTAACTTTCAATTATAGGCCTACTTTAGGGCTACGCTTCATGGATCTATAAAATATTTTTAAGTTTAATCATTGGACATATGGGCCAACACGATCCTGGTGACATTTAATTGCGAAGCATTTATTTTGGCTTGAACTGTCAGATACTGTATTTGCGAAGGTTTATATATAATAGTTTTGCCAGCATATCTGCAAATATGCAAACTAATTGCTGTTCTTAATCTTAATATAAGAAGGTTTCAACTGACTACTATAAGATCCCCGTGCGTAGAACGGGCACACAGCTAGTAGACTATAAACAACTAACAAATGAGTAATTTTAACAATATTGAAAAAAACAAAAATAGAATACCTATTTAGAAAGTAACTAGCTGAACCCGGCAGACGTTGTCTTGCCTTTGACTATTTATAATCCCGCGAGCTTTGCCCCGTTTAACTTCTTAATTTTCAAGATGATCTCGTTCGCATGGCTCAATCACGTCCTGGTTGAAGTTCTTTCGCTACGCTCACTCACCTTTAGGTTGGAGCTCGTTCGCTGCGCTCACTTGCCTTCAGGTTAGCTCGTTCGCTACGCTAACTCGCCTCCAGGTTGAAGTTCGTTCGCTACGCTCAATCACCTTTTGGCTGCAAATTAGCTGTTGTCATAAATGTAAAAGAAATAATAGTGCTGCACCCTGTTGGTAATCCTTGTAACTTTAACGCTATTGATCATCATAGAACAGAACCAACTTGTTTAATTGAAACAGCTGTTAAGATTCATTAATTCCATTTCTCATAAGGTTAACATGGGAAACTCCAGAGCCACTGGGGCGGAGCCGATTGGACGGATCACGAAATTGATGGTGTATAAACCTATTCCATGACATTCTACACGTATGTACCAAGTTTCGTGGCAATCGGTTCAGCGGTGTCTGAGTTTATCACTGCCAAACAAACAAACAAATATATATATACAAAACATCCTCTTTTATACTTATAGATTAACAGATTTAGATGTTCAGTTACACACTTATCACAGGTTGTTCCAGAAACTCTTCAGTACTGTAAAAAGGATTTCTTAAGAGCCATTTGTATTAAAGAAAGTCAGTCATTGATTTTTTTATATTTACATTTTACTACCTTATTATACTGTATATACTTTCTTACACATAACAACATGACTGTTTAAAGTTTTACTCAAAGGAGGTGCTGATAGCTTTTGATCTCTACCACGAGTATTGTTGGGATGGACATCTTCATTCAAGTTCTAAAACATAAAGGTTAATAATATCAGTAACAATTTTTAATTTAATAAACATAAGGATAAACAGTCCAGGAGCCTTGTTGTTCTTCAAATGACCGTAGTTACCAACTCCTCGTGACTGAAGAAAGGGACTTTGTCCACCTTTCCAAACTGCCGCAATAGATGCAGTGATGAGTAACGTAAAGAGACTTGAATATCCTCTCCATATGGTCTCCTCCACGACCATAGGTGGAGAGTAGATGCAGTGTTGCTGGGCTTCAAGTATATTTCCCGATCTATAATATAAATGATGTATGATGTTACAGGAGGACTGATGTGTGGGTGTTGGCCCAGACTGTGCGTGGCTAGTCATGTCGTCTGCAGTGTGCTGTACATTTGTGCCGGAGCTGTACAACTCATCGCAGGGATTTTTTTCCTGATTTCTCTTCCGGTTTTCAAAATCGGGTCTAACTTATGGACAGGAGGATGGGTAAGAAGTATACATTATTAAATTATCATAGAAGTGGTATTCAAAAGTATGAACAAACACTCCAGTTTATTTATTGTATTACACTTACTTAGTGATAATTTATTCAAATCTATTAAAATATACAGTAATTAATTGAAAACTTGTACTATGCCTTTTTTTGTGCTTTGCTTGTACATAGTATCTTATTCAATAAAATATATTTTGATTTTGATTGTTTTTACAAGTTCAATACTGATTGCTAATAGTGCTTATGGAACAAATGCTATTTTTTTTAGCTAATAACTCTTATAAATATAGGACCAATTATTCAAGAGCATGTTTTGCCTTTACTGAGAAGGTAACCTAAATTATCTGTTGTTAGTCTAAGTGAGGATGTGTGTACAGTCTGCATGGAACAACAAGACATCCCTAGAGCTTTGTCTAATTCAGATCTTACATTAACACAACACCAAATTGCTACTATGACGTTTTATCTTTGTTATACTATTCAGCTGAATATACTATAATGATTAAATAAAACGTAGGTACGTAGTTCATTATTTTCAAATAAAAAAAAGTTAACGGGTAATGATTCAAGATTCAAGATTCAAGATTCAAAATAACTTTATTCATTTTTCATACATGTGTACATAGAATAGCGTCAATTTAAACATTTTTCTAACTTACTACATTATACAAAAATATTAGATGTTAATGATTTCACTGCAATATACATGAAATAGACCTAGAGATGAGTTTATATCATTACATTAATAAAAAAAACTCATCTAGAGAGTACAACGGTTTGGATAGCATTACATTTTTCAGTTTTTTCTTAAAAACATTAAAATCTTCTGTGGATTTTAAATCCACCGGAAGAGCATTATAGAATCTAATACCTATGCATAGGAAGGTTTATTTTCATATAATTTAAGATTGTGGCTTGTATAAGCAAATACTCTATTGTTTCTAGTATTATAACTATGGTTTTGTCCTAACGTTTCTATTCTATGAGAATTCTTTTTTATAAACAAAATAAGTTCAAAAATGTATAGACTATATACAGTCAAAAATTCCAATTCAGTAAATAGGTGTTTAACAGAATCATCCCAATTTAGCTTTAAAATTATTCTTATTGCTTGTTTTTGAAGGATAAGAAGTTCATCTAAATTTTCATTTGAGGTATTACCATATAAAACAATACCAAAAGCGATATGAGACTGTACAAGGGCATGATAAAGGGTTTTCATTGTAACCAAAGTGCTAAATTTAGAAACCTTCCTTAATGCAAATAAACCAGAAGCTAACTTTTTAGAAATTGATAAAACATGATTATTCCAATTTAAGTTTTTGTCAATTATTAGGCCCAAGAATCTAGAATTATCCACCTCTTCCAACACATGATCATTAAGAAATATTGTCAACTCAGGTGCAGGTCTAATTCTAGAGCAAGCTGTAAAAGCAACTAATGATAACTAATGAGAAAAGTTATAAGCAGCTTCTAGGATTATTTAATGCAATTATCTGTTTTATGGTATCAGTATAAGTTGGTATGGGCGAGGTTGTCTTCTCCACCACCAAGTGCCACAATACCTCACAATAACTCTTGTTCTCTGTGTTGTACAGAATGTACTGGTGGGTGTTGGCGGGGCTGTGTTCTCCTGTGTAGGAGATATCACCCCCACCAAGCACCATGTGCTACTGTACCTCACCATCTCGGTCACTGTCGTCAACATTGTCAACTTGTTAGTGCTGGAGCTCGGGGAGTGGCGACTGCTCATGCCAGACTCTGTCAAGAAGCTAATCCAGCAGCAACACCTCAAGACTTTAGTCTTTTATGGTAACCGTTCTGATTTGAAACTAATTTAATTTAGCTGTAATTTCAAAGGACATACAACAGGTTGTTGTAAATTTATCTTTTTCTACAATCCCATATGGGTCATACCACTAAAGTTGTCATTTTGTATCACCACTGACAGAATTTCTGATTAATAATGTGTTTGATACCTTACTAAATCAATCAATAAACAAGTTTTGTTTGCTTCCTTGAAGTTTTTTGATGTTGATAAGAAACTGAATTAAAACTATTTTTAGAACTTCAAGCCAGTTTTTATGTACTTTGTGGCAAAGTTGAAAAATCCTCAGCCAGCTTTTTTATTTGGGAGATTGCAACAATTTAGACGTTAGATGTTAATTATACAGGGTGGTAAAAAAGTCCCTGGACAGTTGAATATTTTAAAAAATAATGCAGATAGAGCTATAATACTTGGTACAAAGTTACAGGGCATAAAACTCTATTTTAACACATATTCAGTGATCCAATAACCCTTCAGGGGGACGGCCCACAAGGAGTCAGAAGAAAATCTTAAACGGAAGCATAGGTCAATATGTACATCAAATTAAAGGTCTTTTTTTGTAGAATACAATGCCGCAAACCGCACTTCAAAAGGTTGATCCTGCGCAAAATGGCAGATGTTCAAAGATTTCTTGAATCCGCCATTTTGAATCTTTGAACGACTGCCATTTTTTACTCAGGCATTCTTTTGAGCTTGAATTTACGGCATCGTAATCTACTAGTGAAGACCTTTAATTTGATGTGCATATCGACCTATGCTTACGTTAACAATTTTCTTCCGATTCTTAGGGCTGTGCCCCTGAGGAGTAAGCGTATAATAGCAATGTAAATTAAATGAATCTTTGAACAACTGTCATTTTGCGCAGGATCAACCTTTTGAAGTGCGGTTTGCGGCATTGTATTCTACAAAAAAAGACCTTTAATTTGATGTGCATATTGACCTATGCTTCCTTTTAAGATTTTCTTCTGACTCCTTGTGGGCCGTCCCCCTGAAGGGTTATTGGATCACTGAATATGTGTTAAAATAGAGTTTTATGCCCTGTAACTTTGTACCAAGTATTATAGCTCTATCTGCATTATTTTTTAAAATATTCAACTGTCCAGGGACTTTTTTACCACCCTGTATATCTAGAGGCAGAGAGGATCTTTTTATGCCGAGATGTCAAATCATGCTGTTTGTTCTGTAACAGCGCGCACCACTACCAGCATCAGCACTGTGATTGCCGCAGTGACGTCCTTTATCGACGCACAACTCATGTTCTGGTGGCTGGAGAGATGTCGTCCGGCGCAGCCGTTACAGCAACACGACGACACAGTCACAGACATCGAGTACATCATCCCAAGGGTAACAAGTGCATTAGGCTTCAGTTACTTATTTGAAATTTTAATTTGTCGATTTTACAATAGAAGTGTGTATTGATTGAGGGTAGAAAATGTTGTGTTAATCGAATTCACACAAAAATATTAATTTAGTAGATTCTCTCTCTGCTTTTGAATTTGTTTGTTTTGAACATACTTTAAGGTGGCCTCAACATTTTATTCACTCACTCAACATTTTATTCAATCACTCAACATTTTATTCAATCACTCAACATTTTATTCAATTCACATTGTTTGGAATGCTATTATTTTTGCATTATCTTATAAAAATTTGTAATCTGGTTTACAAATTCGTTACAATTATTTGTGGTTTTAAGGCGTATCCGAATATTTGTGAAGTAACTTCGGATAGTTTGGACTTTCTTTATAGTTCAAATAAGGGTTTTGTTCAATTGCCAATAATTTTCTTATTCTATAAGAAAATAGTTGTCTGAGCCACTCACAGAATGTGCTATGGTTTAACACTCTATTTCCTCATTTAGTTTTTGTTACTGATATTTGATGTGACATAAAAGATGCTCTATCTACCATAAGTTGTTCTTCAATTTGGCTTGGTTCAGTGCACTGCTAGATCAGCGTTATCTGTCGGTGGCTCAAACTATTTCCAGATTTGTTCTAAAAATAGTAACAAATTTAATATGGGAATGGAATGTCTAGTCCTACCTATTGTCAAAGGTTCTACATTCACCTTGCAGGGTTATTGAATACACGGTTATTCAATAAGAATGGTGCAAAACTAAATGGTCGGTACAATTGTTTCCGTGATTTCAAAAAGCTTATTGTTACAACAATAAAGGGTGTGTTTATAAGTTTGTTTTGATTAAAGTTATATTTTGTCTCAGTTGAGGCTACGACGAAATTTAGCTTAGATTCTCTCAACAGCGTCTGACGGATTCTGAGGACTGCCAAACTCTCCCCGGCACACAAATATCCAGTTGTCTTGAATTGCCTCACCCAACGAGCATTGCAGTTTCGATGAGGTGCCTGCTTCCTAAATTTGGTCTGAAAGTTCTGCTGGACACTAACTAACTAACTAGTTTGCATTAGTACAAGCAAACTCTAAAACACAAAACATTTTTTTCTCGTTTTGTAGTAGCCATTAGTTGACAGGCTTCATGGTACTCAACTAAGCACTAACTAAGCAGCTGAGCAAACCAACCGCGTGTCAAAACAAACTTGTAAACACGCCCATTCCATTGTTGTAACAATCAGATGTTCGAAATCACTGAAACAGACGTACCTACCGTTTACGTTTAGATTTGCACCATTCTTATTGAATACCGATAATCTGTATTTAGCAATTAATGTAATTCGAATAGATATATGTGTTTCTGTATCAAAGTAAAGATAAAGATAAACTCATTAGTCTACAGTCACATCTTACCTTAGCCTCATTAGTCTTTGGATCATTATATAATTGTATGACCACCTGTATGTTTTCCACTCACAGGTGAATTCTGGGTCGATGGGTAAGAACAATGCGCACAACATGTTGAATCAGTACGCACATATGTGGGTGTTCGACACGGACACGGTCGGCTCATCGCAGTCCGACTCTCCGTACAACAAGCTGCCCTCGGCTCCGCAGTTCACCGGAAGCAAGACAGTTGTACTCAAGCGGAAGGCGCGCCCCTCCACCAACATGTGTGACGGTGATTATCCGTTGAATTCATTATTTCTTGGCGTAATTTAGAGTGAAACATAATTTTTAAAAATATAGCTTTATGCACTTTTTGTCATCAATCTATTATTAAATTATTAGTTTTGGAACTTTATAGTCGTGCTATTTCTTCAAGTAAAGTTAGCTGCGGTTGAATGCGGGTGTGTTGGCTAGCCTAGTGGTTAGCGTCTCAGACTTTGGTGCAGGAGGGACGGGTTCAATTACCGGCATATCCACAGAACATTTTAATCTCTTGTGACCTCTCTTGTAAAATGCCACTGGCGTTGAAAAAAAAATAAAAAAGAAACCTGTCACAGAGTAGAGTGAATACAGAATGAATGCTGTACTGTAAAATGTATACTTTCTTTGTTAATTTTGAAACTGATATAAAAAATTCTATAATTCACAATACGTTCTCTTCCCATTTTGGCTTGGGTTAAAAGTATATGTATACGACAGAAGTCAAGCACCATATGCTGTCAGATGTTGAATTCAACTATGTTCTTTTAGTGAATTTCCCATATAGGGAATAAGTTATTACCGTAGGTCTCTTGGTAAGACCTGGACCCGCGACCGATTTACTTTTACTTTTTGTTTTGATGTCTTCAGAGGCCTGATGTCCCAAGCACCTTAATTATGGATCTGGAACAGGGAAAGCTTTCTACCTTAATTTTCTTTGTTTGCTAGTGGAGAGGAATGTTTAGTTGTATGTTAGTATACTTTAACCTAGAAACGGTTGCAGGTGTCGCGCCGGAGGTCGCGGTGCAGCCTGTAGTGCTGGTGGAGGACACAACCAGTGACACAAAACGACAGCTGCCGTTCATGACCAGCTTCTCCCGCACACCCTCGCCTGTGCCCGGAGACAACGGTGACACCTCCTCTCACAGTTCCAACCCTGCGATATATGAGTGTCTGGAGCGACTGACAGAGCCGTCTGTGTACAGAGCACGACTCAACACTGCCATCGGCACCAACGTAGACCGCACATCCCCCTCCGTCTCCCCTCGACCACATTCCACCGTCATGTCTGAGCAGGTTCAGTACGCGAGCCTCATGATGGAGCTCAACAAGACTATTGAGACCAAGTTCCCTCCGTCACAACGCCACAGTCGCAGAGCTTCCTCGAGGGATGAAGCATCTCAACACAAGAACTCAACGAGTGACGCGGAATTTTCGAAAGAGCTAGAAGCGGCGCTCCAGCTGATCCAAGACCTCGAGTCGCCAAACACGAGTGTCAACGCGCCAGATACGCCCAGCGAGTTGAGGGCGTTCTGTGATAACGAGCCGAACGAATCCGTCTCGGTTGGTAAGCAATGTGTAATTCATAACGAAGGGAATAAAACCATAATCTCTCTCTCCCCGCAAAAGAAGTACACTTCCATCGTTACTATCTTACCTCCTGAAAATAATGAACCACGTGTCCGAGACACTACCAAAGAATCGAATAGCGACACATACAGAAGTGCACAAAAAACCAAAGATGTAGATAGAACGGTCGTTCTCAACAACGGTTTAGGTCACAGTACAATAGATTCTAGAATAATAATCCCTAGTAAGAGGTGTAGCAGTCTAGCCGATATGAATTCTCTTCCTCCGACAAACGGGAGGGCATCTCGGTTGATCAAGCACAAATCCTTCAAGGATTACTCGCAAGTAGAGTTTAACAATAATGATATTTACCGAGATTCTAGGAATGTTGTAGCACGATCTGTCAGTCTAACGGAGAAAGACACCAACAGCCTCATCCCCAACCGGCTGAGGTCCCTCAAGACCCTGCTCAAGAGAAAACCTTCTCAATTGAAACTGACTCCGGAATTGGAAAGTGCCATTTTTAAACAAGAGAGCCTAGCTCACCTCACTGAGTTAGAGTTGATAGCTCGCTACAACCAGAGAAAGTTGGTGGAACGGGTAAGAAGCTAGTTGTGGTGAAAGGTGGTGGCTGCTTTTGGTGATGGTTGTATTCGATTGTCACTAACCCTCGTGATTTAACAATGATTGTCTCAGTGTCTCTCAGTCATTTGTGTCCCTTGTGATCTTGCTATCAATAAATGTTTTGTCTCATCACATAAATCATTACTTACACTTAAAATCACTCATGATTATTCATAAGTTCTCACACTCTTTACCAAAATTACATTAGACATTTATTGTGAATATGGCAAAACAATTACTCTATGCGATCACTTTTTGCTATTGGTATATCTTTTCAAAACAATGATTTTGTGAAACGATCAGTTACATATAGAATTTAAATTTTTTAAACTGTTCTGAATTACAACCAAATCTGCGAATGCTGTTGGTGTTTGGAGATAAACGGTCTAGTGGCAGTTGAGTTTCTAGCAGTGCATGACATTTTCATGGCATTTTAACTTCAGCAAAGTAGAGTTATAACATTTATTTTATTGATTGAATACGTTTCATTGTTAGTAAAATATAAATTTGACAAGTTCTGTGAAATCACAAATCATCTTTTTGGGATAACTTTTGACTTTTGATGTTGCTTCATCGATTCTTACAGAGGTTGAGTTTTAATAGTTACTACCCCTACACATTAATGAAAAAAGAATCATTATTAAAAAAGAAATTGAATGTAAAACCTCTAGAGGTGGTTTAACAAAGACATCAATCTGTGCCTTAAATCGAGGAAAATTTACAACAGGACAGATACAGTATTAAAATACTTACACTCTTAATCAAGCAAAATTCTTGAGAAGTATAATTGAATTGTTACCTGTTGTCACATGGTTTGAATATAGTTAACACTTTTATAGGAAGATGAGACCTCATTCTTGAATTTTGTCCTTAAGTCTGATTTTACCTATCAAAGACCGTCTTAAGGATCTCCACCATCATCTGGCTGGGTTGCAACTAAAGCTGAATGTAAAAATGTTCTACTTTCCCATCCTATATATTGCAAATTTTAAAGTAAAATACTAACTATATTCATCTTTAGCTTCAAAAGGTTATAAATCTCTAATATAATAAGCCCCTAAGATTTAAAAAATTAATGATTTGTTTCGTACATTATTGCTTTTTTTGCTTCAACATGTTTTTCATTCCAAAATTTAAGTTTTAGTGTTCTCTTAAATAACAGTAGGATTCTTTTATGATTTCAAACATTAACTGAATTAGTTACCCACAATAGAACTTAGCACAGGCATTTTATACTTGATGCATTTTCTTATTCTCTTACACAATTTAATTTATATCGCTTTCAGATCACTATAGATGTGTAATGAATTAGATTGACATATAGAACCGATTGCAATTGAGTAGTATAACAACTCACCCAGCACTCATGAAATTATTGTAGGCTTTTCATAGCTTACACTACTCTAAGAACTTTTAAAGCCCCGACCAAAATCACAATAACTGTGATGATTAATGTAAAGGTGTTATTAGTGTTCAATTCTATATATGTACTCATGTGATACGTACAGCTACTCACTTTTTCCAATTCAGCCATAAAAAAAGAATTACAAGAAAGTTATGAGGGTGAGAAAATAATTTATAGTTTACGTTCAAGCAAGACATCAACCTCACCATTTAAGTTCTATGGATGTTAATTTAAAATCCACCTGGCAGTGTCTGAGCTCTTCTCTACTTATTTTCAAAAGGTAACTTCACATTTGATTTTTTTTTTCAAAAAGCGTCATTTTTGATTGGGTCTATAATTTTACAAGTAGTTAAGAAAGATCAAAAAGTTAATATTTTAAATACAGTACCTAAAATAGACGCAGCCTCTAAAGACATTGTCTTTATTGATCAAGTTATCGTTTACCCCACTTATCAAACTTCTACTTTTGAGGTAACGATAATATTCCACTTCCAAAAATAATAATGATGACCAGAACATAACTTAATTGCCCTTTAAACAATTGTGAAAACCGGAAATCTTTCCTTCTAACTTGCATGATGTAATGTTTGTAATTGTATTATAAAACATATGTATCTCCTATTATAAGGTAAATCAGGGTTTTTGGTGTTATCTAATGTGAAACCCTATAAATTGTTGGGACATAAAAAATTTAAATAGGCTCCCTAAACATCTTGTTGAATATGAAACTTGCCTTCTTTTACATGTAGGTTTTTTTAGTAGTTATTTGGTGTTGTGTTTTGCAGCAAAATTATTTTCTAAATGATACAATTTTCCAATACTTTTATCAGCGTGGTTATAAATTATGGTTATTTTAACAGTTAATTTGTGGGTGTAGGTTGTTAGTGTGTTTTTTCAGTGTCAAGTTTATGTTGAGATAGCGGGGTAGAAGGTTGTTTTTTTTTTAACAGAGTTAACTGTTGTCATACATTTAATAGTGATGTTCTCCTATTTTAATTTATACCAATTCCTGATTGTTGATCACTTATTGGTTATTATGTTATCTAAATAGTCAATTATAATTTAATCACAAGTTAATGACTGTACAATCTCAAAGTAAACTGACTGGATTTCGGTAAAGAGCCCTTTAACGACAATTAATATTTCTTTATCCTTAACCTCAAGAGAGCTGCTTGATCCAATATTCTGTATCGCCCCCCCCCCCCCTGTATCCTTTTAGAAGCCCCATGTGGTGGGTGTACAATTATTACAACTACAAATTTAACATAAAACAAAAAATTTTAATTTAAATTAGATTATAGTAAACACAGATAAACTAACTAACATGTTTTCATTGTTGTATCGAGTGTTCTGCAAATGAATTTAATTTTAATTCCACACTTTTGTGTGTTTACGACAAACACACTAAAGTGTGGAATTAAAATTAAATTCAGTACGGTATGGTACAAGATTATGTTCCAATCCAACTCCAATTTAATAACAAATTCGAAACATATTCAAAATATACAACTTTAGTACAAACAATGCAGTCTAATTTTGTTTTCTCTTTCGAATATTTGTTAAAATCTTTTTCCATTTTGTCCAGCAAATTGAAGAGAAAGCTTGGCAGAAGATCACTGGAAATTCTCTGACCGACTCTTCTTGCTGAGTCCATGACAGACGTAACATTACGTTAGTTACCAGCGGCAGACGCGCGTCACACCGCCTCCACTACGATAGATCTTACTTGTTATTTATTTGTATGTAATTTGAATTTTAACGAGTCATTAAGAGTATCTTGAACATCACAATATGACCAAATGTCAAAAAGTTCTTTAGAAAGCCGTGTAATGATAGTTAATTCAAAATGGACATTTTGATTGGATCTTTATGTAATACAGTTAAGAGTAACCAAAGTTAAGTATAAAGTTGTGATAATTTAGACTTGTTGAATAATTGTTATGGTTGTGTAAGCAAATGTGTGTCAATATCTATATTTGAAAAAAATTTGAAAGTAAAACTATTTACAAAACCCAAGGGTTTCATTTTTCATATGTTTTGTTTATTAATTGATGTCTTTCGTTATTTCTGTATTCTAGATATTTCAAATTGCCATACGCTTTTGTTAAAAAAACTAAAGTTTGTATTGAAATACACTTTTACCGTTCTTTGAAACATCGTTAATCTGGTGGTTTTTCAACCGATAATTAACATGACAAGGGTTTTTATCCAAAAAATGTAAATTACTTGTTAATTCCTTGACATTCTTAGTGACTCAAGTTACTACATCATTTCAATTGAGACAACTTTGTTAATAACATTGTAGTTTATTCATTGAAACTTGAAATTCTACAAGTATTTTTATACATGTGTTATGCATGCTTTTGAAAGTTTATTACTGTACATATCCATATATTTATACAATTAAGTTGGATGCCAAAGTGTTACATTAAAGCCATAATTTTGTACTCGATTTTTCCTTCCTTAACCCTTATCTTAAATTGAACTAACAAAGGGACCTGTGTGCACATTGCAGGTTCAATTCCGAAGCAAAACGAATAATGCAATCAAAATCCTGTTATTTCTCGAAAAGATTATGTTTGTTTGAGACATTTATTAGGTAAATAAAATATTTTTGTTCATATTCAAAAACAGCCATTTTTAATGCATGTGTTGCAGGTCTAAAGTATAATTGTTACTCTCTAATAGTAAAAAATAATTTTTAGTCCCTAGGGAGTAAAAATCGGCTGTTGTAATCAGTTGTAAATTTTGATTGTGGCTATTTTGTATCGATTGAAATTATTTATCGATTGATTTATACTAGGTAAGGTTTTAACCTATTTTTGTAGATCGCTCGACATATCGATGGTATAATGTACTTTAACACAATCTTAATAGACAAAATTAATGAATCACTTACTAAACAGCTGCTTATATAGGCCTACATTAGCAGAATTGAAAACACTGCTTATAAAAATTAATCTCTGGACCTTAAAAACAAAAAGATGTTGAATAGGTTTAATATTTTTCCTACAGTTACCTAACAATGCACATGTTCTCTCACTGATTTGAGAAAGCAAAGTGGCCAATTCGCTCATCAGTGAGACAATGTTAACATTGTCTCACTCTAATTACTTTGTCTCACTCCAGATTTGCAACGTGAAGGCACGAAATAGTGAGCGCGTAACATGCAGGCAACGTCGTATGCGCGCGAAATACTTTGGCAGCACTGGCTGTAAATCAGCTGGTCAGCTGTTGTACTGTTGTATTTATCACTTCACATTAAATGTTATATTAAAAGTTCACTTCTGTGTAAAAATAGGTTATGTTTCTTCGCCAATTTATTTGTTTTATGGTAACTGTAGGAAAAGTATAATGTGCAACTCGAGTTCAAAGTACAATTGCCTCACTCGAGAAACCATTCCTCACTCGCCTACGGCTCGTGAGTAAGGATTTCTCTCGAGTGAGTCAATTGCTCACTTTTCTCACTAGTTGCACAAATAACTATAATTGCTTATAAAGAAGGAAAGAACTTTCTTTGTTGAATTTTTTTAACATTGTAAGTAAAAGGTTTTGGGTGGTTCTCAGTTTATCAAATATTTATAAGTTCCACCCAATAAATTAAACCATATTGTAATCTAGAGTTTATTAACGCAAAATAAAGTGAGTTTTTAACAAATAAATATTACAAATCCTATACTCTAATATGAGCAGAGTTTGCTTGTATACTTGCTTGCACAAAGATCTTCGGCTTCGACGGTTTTCTTCAAATGTTGTAAATAGTTTATTTCTGGCCTAAAAACTGCAGTTAGAACTGCCAACAAAAATCTAATTACGCTGAAATAAACAAAGTCTAAATTTTTTAACATTGGCCTCATGTGCTAAGTAACCATGTTGGTTGAACAAAATAACAAGGACAAGGTAAACAAAAGACTTGTAACATGTGTAGTATAATAAGCCATCCACAGTATAATAGTAAATCACAAAATACAGTACAAAGGGAAAAACATCAGTTGTAACTATTGAGCAAAGATTACACTGAAGATTAAGATTACTCGATACATTGTAGTAAAGGCTAGCAGTGCGGAGTTGGGGAAGCGTCTGTGGCAGTTGGATTAATGTATCTAAAATACTAAAATGCTATGGGAAGGGAGAGTAACAGGTCCACGTAGGGAGTGGTGAAGGAAGTAGTAGTAAAGGCTGGCAGTTCAGAGTACCGTTTGTAGCACTCAGAGAAATGTATCTGCAATACTTAAATGCTAAGATCCACGACGTAGGAAATGGTGAAGGAAGGCTTGCAGTGCAGGGTGTGGGAACTGTTTGTGGCATTTATTTAGATTAATGTATCTACAATCCTAAAATGCTATGGGAAGGGAGGGAAACAGGTCCATGGCGTAGGAAATGGTGAAGGAAGTAGTAAAGGCTAGCAGTGCAGAGTGTGGGAACTGTTTGTGGCAATTAGATTGATGTATCTGCAATCCTAAAATACTATGGGAAGGGAGGGAAACAGGTCCATGACGTAGGAAATGGTGAAGGAAGTAATAAAGGCTAGCAGTGCAGAGTGTGGGAACTGTTTGTGGCAGTTAGATTAATGTATCTGAAATACTTAAATGCTATGAGAAGGAAGGAAACAGGCCCACGACATAGGAAATGGTGAAGGAAGTAGTAAAAAGCAAGCAGTGCGGAGTGTGGGGATTGTTTGTGGAAATTAGATTAATGTATCTAAAATACAAAAAAATGTTATGGAAAGAGAGGAAACAGATCCACGGCGTAGGAAATGGTGAAGGAAGTAGTAAAGACTAGCATTGCAGAGTGTGGGAACTGTTTGTGGCAATTAGATTAATATATCTGCAATCCTAAAATGCTATGGGAAGGGAGGGAATCAGGTCCATGACGTAGAAAATGGTGAAGGAAGTAGTAAAGGCTAGCAGTGCAGAGTGTGGGAACTTTCTGTGGCAATTAGATTAATGTATCTGCAATACTTAAATGCTATGGGAAGGGAGGGAAATAGATCCACAACATAGGGAGTGGTGAAGGAAGTAGTAAAGGCGAGTGTGGAGTGTGGGAATGGATTAATGTATCTGCAATCGAACTATAATTGGAGGTAGCACCATGGATAAAACCATAGATAAAACATACTCCCTTAGTAGATTTCTCATCCTTATGGAACAGCTGAAGACAATTTTATTGTTAGTTCATGTACGGTTTATGTAGAGGTCGTGTTTTGTTTACAATTTGTTTCCCGTTATTACAGCCATTTAAAACCTCGTTTAACCAAATAATACGATCTAATTATAAACAATAACTTGTCCCCTAGTTATATAACCAAACAGTAAAGCACAAATCAAGAAATTAACCCTAAAATAATGGAAACAAAGTTTCATCGACACTAGCGCCTTTGTGTCACGTACATGAACTAGACACGAAAAACGTGCTTCAAAATTTACAATGGGATGAGAAGTCTACTTGTGTTGTTTAGTCTATGATAAAACATACTCCTTAGTAGACTTCCCATCCTAATGGAACAGCTGAAGCCAATTTTGTTGTTAGTTCTGTCCGGTGTACTTTAGATGTCGTTTTGGGTTTACAATTTGTTTCTATTATTTAAAGGTTAGTTTCTCATGATTTGTTCACTGTTTGGTTATATGGTTAGTGAACAAGTTATTGCTTATGATTAGATAGTTTTATTTGGTTAAACGAGGTTTTAAATTACTGAAATAGCAAGAGACAAATTGTAAACAAAGCACGACTCTACAGTACACCGGACAGAACAGTAAAATTTGCTTCAACTGTTCCATAAGGATGGGAAATCTACTAAGGGACTATGTTTTATCATAGACTAACCAACACAAGTAGACTTCTCATCCCATTGTAAATTTTGAAGCACGTTTTTCGTGTCTAGTTCATGTACGTGACACAAAGGCACTAGTGTCGATGAAACTTTGTTTCCATTATTTTAGGGTTAATTTCTTGGTTTGTGCTTTACTGTTTGGTTATATAACTAGGGGACAAGTTATTGGTTATGATTAGATCGTATTATTTGGTTAAACGAGGTTTTAAATGGCTGTAATAACGGGAAACAAATTGTAAACAAAACACGACCTCTACATAAATCGTACAGAACTAACAATAAAATTGTCTTCAGCTGTTCCATAAGGATGAGAAATCTACTAAGGGAGTATGTTTTATCTATGGTTTTATCTATGGTAGAACTGATTGAGAGAATTACAAGATGTTAGCCGCCATTTGTACTAAGGGCAAAGTACATTATAACTAGGGGAATAGGGGATTGTAGCCAATGAGCTGGTTGATCCTCCTTGTTGGTACCAACATAACTTACAGCGTCTCGATTTTCTAACATAGTTGCCACCATTGCTACCTCGAGTTGCATTAATAGCTCAGTGGTTTTAACACTTCTTGCTGATTTTGTTTATTGTATTGCTCTGTTCACATGTTTCATTCACACTATTTACAAATCACCAACTTAATTCTCCCACCATCCTCTTTAGGATTTGATTCAAAGTTTTGACAAATAATCCAAGCTAATGTTTAATCAAGAGCTCAATGTTGAAAAAGACTGCCTACTTTACAAACTGTAATAAATAACACTGATTAAGAAGAATAACATTAATAGTGATCAGTTGGTAAATAAACAATCAACATTCTTTTATTGTTTTCCACATGACTTTCACAAAACAAATAGTGTTTTTCCCAATGTGTTAAAACAAACAAATACTAGTGCTTGACTAATAATTGATAATTATATTTATTTCAAAATTTAAACATTAGGCTTAACTTAATATTTTTAATTCTATTACTAATATCTCATTGATGGTTTACTTAGAAACCTCCAGGTTAAATTTGCTGTAAAAAGTCTCACCTGTGCCCAAGTGTTATAAACTGGTCTAAGTTATTCAGTAGGCTATAAACTAATGTGCTGTGAATGATAAGCTAAATACAGGTTTATTATATCATACCCACAATGTTCCCAGTTAAGGGTTATTTTAAATCTTTGGATTGCCCTTGCTTTGAAATTGGGCTTTGCGACAGGCTTTACTGTCTTTTCCGGCACTACCAAAAAAATACAGAATGCATAAATCTGGAGAGAGAGATTCAGCGGAGCACTGAAGCTATTGTGTTTACAGAGGAGAAGCTTACACACAAAACACATGATTCGTCCATTAAAAACAAGGAATACAATCCAACCCCTATTTTGGAATTAAATAACCGTCAGGTTTGGGACGGTTTCCCTGAAGAACAGTTCGATCAAACCAAAGACAAAAGTGTTTTTGATGCTCTATCAAATAAAAGTTTCTCAAGCAATGATGAAGACAAAAACTTTTCTGAAAAAGAAAATCACAATTGTGTAGGCAGTGAATCACAAATGGAAATTTTAAAACAAGTATCAAATGATTCACTTAGTGATGATTCTATAATTGAAATTATTGATTCAGAAACAGAAAATAATACTGTTGATGATGTTAAGGCCAATTTTGGTACCGGTACCAGTATTAAGAACAGATATGTACAAAATATTTCTCAAAATAATTGTGTGCCTAAAAGGAAAGAAAAACTCAAACCGCCAGCTAAAGACAAAAACTCAAGTTTACTACAGAGCAAAAATAATAAACACAAGGATGAAACCTATTTGGTGAGTCAACCCAAGAGAACTGTTAACAAGTTTAAGCAGAGGGATGACAAAACGTCTAAAACACAGATGAAAGATAGTTTTAAAGAAATATCATCTTCTGTAAAATCTGATTCATTTTACAGTAGTTCATCACACAATTGCTTTGCCAGTGATAAAATTAAAGACTCATGTAAGATTAGCCAATCAGCTAATGACAACAGGATATCTGTGGAAATTTCACAATCAACAATACAAAACAAAAACACACTTGGGGTTTGTAGACCTCCTTCAAAACAAATTGATTTAACAGGGCACTTTAAGTTGAAAAGTGAAAGCTTGAAGCTAGATTATAGAGTTGAAAATAATAGAAGAAAAAGAATAGCTATGGGAGAAGCATTGCTGAAGAAACACAAACGAATTAGAAGAAAAGTGGAGATGATGACTCCAGCAAAAAGATTTCTCATGATGGCAAACATAAGAAATAAAAAGGTAAATCATGTTAAATCACAACTTAACGAGGTAAATATTGTTAACTCACGACTTAACGAGGTAAATATTGTTAACTCACAACTTAATGAGGTAAATAAATCACAAGTTAATAATGATAAACCACAACACAAGTTAAATCTTGTTAAGCCAAAACGCAGTGTCCAGGCAGTGAAGATTAGAAGTGTTCCTAATGTTAAATCTCTCCTCAAAGAGAAAGAAGAACTGTTGAAAAAGATAGAAAACTACAAGAAGTGCAAGTCAACTAAGTAAAAACAAGTACTGAACAATCCTTACTTGTTTGATAACCAAAACTGTTCTTAAAATGTTTTAGGTTTATAAAACATTATTTGTTAACGATGTAACAACGGAAAAATGTGAAATGAGGTCCCTCTTCTTTTAAGGGCAAAAAAATAAAAGATTCTTTAAAGTTTAAGGAAGTTATTATTTTGTAACCAATTAAAAGGTAGAAAAGTTTATTTGATCTACATTGATTATGTAATTATGTACAGTATTTTGTTTATAAAGCTCAGTTTTTGACTTGAATATTTGTTATGGATGCATTTTTTTACCTGTATAAAACACAGGAATAAATTTTTTAAGTGTTAAGCCAAAGCTAATTAATTAAGAATAATACAAGGCCTACAAAGATGCGTTAAAAATAGATTTTAAATCTGTACATATGAAATGAGATGTTTTAGTAATTATGTATCAACATGGGATTATACAAACTTGGTAATGAATGAGACCATCGACATACACATAGACTTTTTTTCCTAGGAGCTAGGCACGAGCCCAGGATTGTTTTGCGGTATTACTTCAGGTTAGACCTAGGGGTGGCAACATTATCACTTAGATAAAATCCATTGGTGGTTTGGCGGGATTTGAACCCGAGACCTCTTGGACCAAAGTCCCGCGCTCTAACCACTAGACCAGCTCGCTCCCCCAGACGCACACATAGACTTAAATCATTCTACAATACTAATGCTTGCTACACACTTTCTTTTTTTTTTTTTTTTTTTTTTTTTTAACAAGTATTTATTTACAATCTATTCAATACTAGAATAATAAGTAAATTTTATAACCATCTTAACATGGGTTAGTTACACTCCATCAAGTGCACTAACATAAAAAAAACTTTTAAAAAGTTTAACTAAAAACGATTTGGAAGGTCTATTGGATTAACTCTTTTGAGCCTATATGTAGCTTCACTATTGTCGAGGAGGTTGACTGCCAGGAAATTTGGATGGGTTTCTAATTTTCTTTGGTATTTTTCACTTCGTTTTTTGAGCACGGAGAAGTAAGATACAGAGGAAACACGCTTATGGGTCAACTTTGCACTTTCAGCTATGGTATACTATGTTGTGTTGAAAATATTTTTGTGATGGGTAAGGAAGAGCCCGAACGGCGAACACTAGGTAGAAACCATTAACACAGAGCACAAAATCCTCCCTCACCCTCTTCTTCCTCCTTGTAAAGGCCTGTTCACATCGGCGTAGCCAGACGTATTCAGTGTATTAATACTTTGCCCATGCACTGTTCACACCGCAGCTACGTAGCCAGTTTGCCACCCCTTTTTCCCCTCCCGGCCCTCCAGCACCACACTCCACATATTCAGTGTGTTGTGTTTAGCATCCCAAAGATCTAAAATGGATCCATCCAATTAGTCAAAGAAGAAGTTTCTGAAATTAATATTTTTCACACACGTGCCGCAATGCCTTTGTTAAACATTCAATCTGGAATATTTGAATTTCTGATAGTTCCCGAGGCGGACGCTAGGTAGACTATTGAGAGAACACAGCCAAGTCAGCTGACTGAGTGAGACAAAGAATCAGCTAAGAGAGAGAGAGAGAGAGATAGAGTAGCATGGCTGTCTCATGAGCGATCCTAGCGGCGGCCACGTGAAGCTCATTCCGGCGGCCAAATTCCAGTCTGACTGTTCTCCATGACTAAGAATCATTTCGCTTCTTAAAGGGTTATGGTTCATTGTTACAGGCCTTGGTCTGCAATACAGATATTATTTATTTTTGTTGTTTAAGTTAATAATATTTAGATAATATTTTAATTTGTCATTTTAGTTTAAGGAAATTAAATCTAATCATGAAATACTGACAGTACTCAAAAATAAAAGAGAAACATTTGTGTACACATAAGTGCCTAAGTGTACAAGTATAACCAACGTGAATCGCACATTAAGGCAGGCTTCAGATATTCCAATAGAATGAGCTATCTACAAGCACTATCAACAGTTGAATTCAATATTCAGCCAGCTGTGTTAGGCCATAGCTGAGCAATTAATAAACGTAACAAAAACATGTGTTTTTGTCCTGTAACGTGGTGGAAAATTAGGCGACTTATCTAGAAAAAAATCTTTTATTCGCTCAACATTCTACTCAATATGATCTTTGAACATTTAGAACAGTTTACAAAGAAAATATATAGACTAAAGGCTAAGACACAACATACCTTATTGCATGCCAGAACCCGAGAATTCTTTTTTATAAAATATAAATTATTTGTTAAACACACAATGTTATAAAAAATTATACAGTATCTGAGAAACTTGCTGGCTACATATTGTACAATATATTTATTATTCAACACATTATAATCTAGGTATTAACATGACCATGTTGAATATATAAGCTATTTACAGAATGCAATACTATTAAATGTACATTAAACTAAGTAATAACTGTTTAAAGTTTGTCTAAAAATGTTTCACACAGATTAGGATCCACTGACAAGTTCTCCATAGAGGAAGGGTTACGGACATATTATGATGTTATAGATGCCCATGTTTCCATTGATGAAATGAGTAGATATATTTACGTTTATGGAAACGTCTGTCGTTTATTTTATTTGCTATTTATTACATACTATAACATGCTGCAGTTTCTAGTAAACACTCATTAAAATATACCGGTATTTAAAATTCATCCAATCTAATAAATAGTTTTATAAAGGTAAGGTATAAGGTAATGAAATTTATTGTATTTGGGTTTATAACAGATATGCGAGTAGTGGTTAGTAATAGCAAGCAAGTAGTTTAATACTTATAATGACTGTTAAACTCCAATTATGGATTAAAATTTGTATGATTCTGTTCACATTGTAAGCTAAATTACTTAGGCTACCCAAATTACGCTAATTCTGTGTTGTATTTTAAACTTTTCATTGAGTATGTAAAGTAATTTTACAATTTAAGTAATTTTAAGAGAACTAGTTTTATTAAATGTTTATTACAAATCTCTTTCATACGTAATCTAAGTACTTACTTACCTTGCCTCAGACAAAAAAATACAAAATCGTAATAAATATACCTTAACACCATACAAGTTGCTTTACAACTAACGCCCTTTTGATATTCAACCTAAATACATTCTTAAGTAAATATGACAAAAGATGAAACGCAAATTCTTCATTTATTAAAGACACACTGTTTATGATTAAAAATATCACATTTTACTTAATTAAAAACAATTCAAGAGAGAGGTGAATTTATTTCTGTACCTAGAGCAAAACTGTATCAAAATAACTCATACCAATAATACCATTTGAAATATTTTCCATTTCCACTTATAAATCCACCCAAACTTTGGAACCGTTTTACTATCACACTTAATTTACTTCAGCACACAAAATAAAGGACAAAAACTAATACAATTAAAGACTAGAAACAGTGATGAACATACAAGCAGGTACAAACTATTTATTTAAAATAAAATTACCTATATTTGTAAAATTATTTATTGTTACAAAATCAGACAACACTTGCAAAGCTAAGCTATGTGAAACCAACAAATAAATACATTTAGGAATGTTGCTGAAAAGATGATTTTTTTGGAGCAAAGACAGGGAAAAACTAATATAGTTCCAAATTTTAGAAACTTCTCAATTTGTAATACTCTAAATTAATAACATTAGCTTCGTGTATGAAAGCCAAGTATTTTAATTTCATGGTTTTGGCGATAGCTATTTAAGACTTATATCCAGGAAGCAAGAGGTTATTCGACAGGTAGTTCCAACTAGGATAGCTGGGGAAAACTTTTGAAATACAATTGAGTGTCAATTACCCAACCATGAGATTGCTTCTTTCTGCAATGAGATAAATCATCAACTATATTTAACAATAATTTTGATGTTTTGGTAATTTTATAATGACTGAAGTTACCAAAATGAGAAAAATGTTTTGTGCACATGCAATGTTTGGATAAAAATGAAATGTTTGGATAAAAATGAAATGTTTGGGAGTCAATAATTTAATAGGGCAATGGTAGCTTGTCATCTCTTGGTTAAAACTATTATTATTGTTTTGATTTTAATTTTAGAATATTTAATTTATATATACATATATATTATTTAAGGGTATTCAATTTGTTTTAATATACAACCTTACAATATTATTTAATATCTTACTAAATGTTTTAGTCAAGATTTTAGTTGTTTGGTCTCTTGGAAGTTGCAAATTTTATTCCCTTCCAGTTGAAACTCCTTAGCATCCTCCTTAGCATTTAAAAATAAAAGTGTCTTTAAGACTATAATAATTTGAAAATATGATAAACAATCCAAAAATTATATAATAAATATCTTTCACGCAAAAAAAAAATTAACTATCACATTATTTACTCGTGTAAAACATATTAATAATAAATTAATTTTAGTACTTGACAAAACAACATGTTTCAAAACAGTTATGGGGTAAGTTATAGTAAAGAGAAGTTACTACCCTTACAATCAGACATATCCAGTGAGCATAAAATTATAGAATTCAAAAAAATATGTTTTACATATACCTTTTAGCCTTAGTTTATATTAGTATTATTTTATATTTGGGTATATTAATATTATGTTCATATTAAATAATAGAGTAGGCTCAAGCTAAAGTCGTTTTGGATTGAAAAATTATATAAAATGTTTAAAGTTTACATTCTAAAAGGTACTTAAACACAATCATAATGGTAGTAAAATACCGTTTTCATTTATTTCATCAATCGGTAAAAACAATACACTGGTATCAATTTTTTACTAAAATTCTTCTTTTTTTACTTTCCATAATTTATGACACCCTAGCTTTATAAGAAACTAACTCAAACACTAAACCTTCAGAGTTTAATCTTGCTGTATGTTACAAAAGGGCCAAATGCTTGGTAATGTTAACTTAATCAGTTCTTAGTTATTAAGTCCTCGGTATCATAAAGATTCAAAAACAGAATCCCAAGTATCTATATTTTTTGTGTTATTCCTAATGTGTGATTGTTTTTTTCCAATTCTCAATAATCTACTGAAGAATATTTTTCTTGTAAAATAGTTTAAATAAAAAAGATCATAATCTATGTTTTACAAAATAGTACAAAATTCAGTTGACTAAAAGAATTGGTTCTAATCTATAATATTAAAACGAAACAGTGTTTTTTTATTTCACGATTCTGAATCAACCACTCGACGGATTTTCATGATTTTTGTGTTGAAAGAAAGATAATTTTGAAAACTAGGGAATGTCGAAGCCATAATTTTAGTTTAGGGTCCCAGTTTTTTAGAAATTGAGTTTTAATTTTTAATAAGTCTAGCAACCGACGCTAAGATTCTAAACTAGCTTTTGGCATAAAATAATTTTCTTAACATAACAGCTGTAAACATTCAGCTTTTGTGTCACAAATTCAGCATTTGGATAAAAATGTAAATACATACTTAGGGTTGACTTGTAGCATATAAAAACGAAATATGAAGCAAAGCACCAAATGAAAGGCAATGTCAAATCCTTAGTTTGTATTAAACATGTTTGTTATTGTTATACTGACAAAAATGTATTCTAGCTAAAATGACAATAAAATCAAGTCAAATCAATAGAGACACCAATAACATAAGGAATGTGCAGAGTGTAAAGGAATGGTAATAAAAATACAAGTTACTTAATAGAATGTGAGCATTTGAGGCCGATAAATAAACATAGAGTAAGAAACAGTTGTACAGAGGGATCTGACAGATTTTAAATAAGTCAAATAAAACATCAAATAGAAATGGTGGAGTAAAAATAAAATTGATCTAATTAAAACATTAAGTATTGTGTTTGCAGTTAATAGACAATTGTATTACTGTACTAGATAAAGTATTTCTTGTAAATGTTAAACTATGAACATTCCAAAATACACCACTTTTATAGCTAATCAAAGATATAACACTGAAATATCAAATACTTTATCATCCTTCACACTTCTGAGTACTTTGTATTGAAAGGTTAAGGACATTTAAATATACAAATTTACAAATATACAAAGGACAATTCAAAATTAAAACATTTTTACTCTATCTTTGACACTAAAATCTCCATCATGAGACATACAGCATATCAATCATACTAAAAACCATTTTAAATTTTAAACATCTTTGTACAACTTTCAGTTTGAATTAATTTTTTAATATGAAACTTAACAATATATTTTTATAGACACAGTTGAGTCTCCATAAATATACAATAGCTGTAACTCTTCCAAGACAATAGAGAGTGATAATAGGAAATTAAACTAAAGATTGGAGTGAATGTGAGTGAAGTACTTACTAAGTTACTTAGATCCATCATAATGTAAGTTCCTAGAAAATTTAAAGAAAAATAAATACAAATCTATAAGCAGAAACATCAGAAACACACTTAAGTTACAAAAATAAACACATTTACATAGTCAATAAATGCACTGTTAGAACATGTTGTACACAAATGACGTAGGCAAATGAAGCACAATTGTTACAACTCGATTGATATTGATTTTCAACAAGAGTAAACATTTATTACCTAAAATAAATATATCGATTTCTCATGTACAATAGTTATTGGTTATATTCAAATGTCAACAAGCATCCATAATCCGTTGACTGATACTTAGTTACTGATAGTTGAATATTACTAAAAAGCCAACACTAAAAAGATAGAAGTAAAAAGTAATCAAATCAAATTAAAAGAAAATAAAGTTTTTAAGCACTCTTTAACAAAATACTCAATGTATATGAATATGGAGCTGATAAATAATGAGTTTTTTGTTTTTCAATACATTTCAAAGCAACCATAAAATATTTGGGTAGAATTCGATACAAATTTGTGATGTAATATAACAATTAAGGATTTACACTTTTAACAAGTTACATACTTACAATATACAGAACATGAATAGCAAACACTTCAATATGAGAGAACACATTAACGCATAGGTATGTGGTGAAAAAGCCACCTTTAGAGTATTCTAATCTAGGACTATTCACTGAGCCTACTGAGGTTTTATTTACATTCCTTAAATTAATAGAGTAACAAACTTTAACTGAAAAAATAACATAATATAGAGTTTTTAACAAATTTACTGGATAAATCGTAAAATTAATGTAGTATGTAAATATTACACACTATTTAAAGATTAAGAAAAACAGTAGCTAACATCAAATAACTTTCCAAACAATATTAATTTTGAAATCAGTCGTAGAGTAGTAATATAGTAGAACCTCGATAATTCAAAAACCTCTATAATTAGAAATTTGTGTCTATTCCACCCAGAAAACGTATGGAATTCAAAAAATAATAAAACGATAATTCAAAGTGATTTTTACGCTAATGCAGCCTTTAAAATTTCAATTTTCACATACTCGAGCCTCTACAGTTCAAATTTTGTTGCTGTACCTAATTCAAACTGTTAGCTCCAAAATTCGAAGTCAACCTCTACAATTCGAACTGTGTTACTTTAAGCTTCTGTAATTTTAATTCAGGACAAAAAATACGCCTGTTGAAACATGAACTGACGCTCTTATTGATGTTCCCACGATGTGTTCATTAGTCTTTGTTCTCTCAAACTCTCTACACTTAAATTTGGGACCTCTTTAATTTAAATTGTATTTATTCTGACCTCTATAAATCAAACTCTCTATATTTCAAACTTAGCATAGTTAGCATAGTTAGCATACAGGGTGTCTCAGACCACCCGGCCGGCTTGTATAGCTCCAATATGAAAGCAAATGGAAACCTAATTGCAACTGGAACCCCCTATTTTGACCCCAAGGAATTCAGCTAAATTATTTTCAACCCCAAAAAAGCACCCCAAAGGGCAGATTTTGGGGGGTGGGGGTGGTTTTTGGGAAATTTTCAAATGTAAAGGGGGGTCGTGTTATACCTCTTTTTAAAGGTCCTTTAGTCCTGAGTATTTTAGTGGAAAAAGATTTAAATTATCTTCATCCCTATTTACAGGGTGTTCAAAAACGTACAAAAAATAGACCTTTGAACTACTTTTCACTGTAAAGAGGTGGAATTTCGTGGGGGGTTCAAATTTTGACAACACTTTAATTAATAAATGAGCTTTCAAAAAACTCTAGTTTTAACCCTTTTGCTATCTTTTTACTTATGCTACGCATTTTCAAACTTTTTGAAGTTTCAAAAGCTGTTATCTCAAAAATTTCAAATAGCAACATGGGTTTCATTACAAACCACATTGTAGCCCTTGAAATTTGCTATAATTTTTGTATTTAATGTTCTTTGGTATCTTCATTGGTTAAAGAGATATAACGAAATTAGTGTATTTTAATGTTTTATTAAATGGTATTCAAAGTGTTTGCTGTTGCAAATGTACACCTCTAGGTCTCAATTAAAACAAATCTTGTCTAAAAAAATAAAATAGTACTCAGATTGTTGATCTTGGAAGATTGATAAAGGTAAGAACACAACTGCAAATATGCTTAGTTATTTTACAATTCCATGGCTCTAATAGTGCTTTGAATGAATAATTTGTTTGAATCAGCAGCCTACATACCGATGGACTTCTACAAATGCTTAAATTGCCTTCCAATTTGTTCCATGCAAACCCCAACTCTGTTTATGCACGTAGTACTTCTTCTCCACTATTATGGTACTGTATTGCTATTTTACTACCGCAGGTGCATTCACCTCTCGTACAGATCCAGTAAGTTCCTTATAATTTGTTTTATCTGATCAAACGTGACCAGTTTCACGCTCACGCTCATTGATTTCATGATGATTTTTTTTTTTATTTACCAGTAGCATTTATAGACAGTATTCATTCAAAGCACTATTAGAATTTTGTAAATTGTAAAATAACTAAGAATATTTGCAGTTGTGTTTTTCCTTTATTAATCCTCCAAGTTTAACAATCTGGGTAGTATTTTAATTTTTTAACATAATTAGTTTTAATTGAGACCTAGACGTGTACATTTACAACAGCAAACACTTTGAATACCATTTAATAAAACATTAAAATACACTAATTTCGCTATATCTCTTTAACCAATGAAGATACCAAAAAACATTAAATACAAAAATTATAGCAAATTTCAAGGGCTACAATGTGGTTTGTAATGAAACCCATGTTGCTATTTGAAATTTTTGAGATAACAGCTTTTGAAACTTCAAAAAGTTTGAAAATGCGTAGCATAAGTAAAAAGATAGCAAAAGGGTTAAAACCAGAGTTTTTTGAAAGCTCATTTATTAATTAAAGTGTTGTCAAAATTTGAACCCCCCACGAAATTCCACCTCTTTACAGTGAAAAGTAGTTCAAAGGTCTATTTTTTGTACGTTTTTGAACACCCTGTAAATAGGGATGAAGATAATTTAAATCTTTTTCCACTAAAATACTCAGGACTAAAGGACCTTTAAAAAGAGGTATAACACGACCCCCCTTTACATTTGAAAATTTCCCAAAAACCACCCCCACCCCCCAAAATCAGCCCTTTGGGGTGCTTTTTGGGGGTTGAAAATAATTTAGCGGAATTCCTTGGGGTCAAAATAGGGGGTTCCAGTTGCAATTAGGTTTCCATTTGCTTTCATATTGGAGCTATACAAGCCGGCCGGGTGGTCTGAGACACCCTGTATATTGTCTTTCCTCTGGGATTCGAATTAGCGAGGTTCTACTGTAGTTGTATTCAACTTGAAGATTTTAAAACTGAAATATCAATAATAATCTGGTCAAAAATTTTGCCAAATTATGTTTGATAATTTTGGTTTGGATCACTTGATCTTAAACATTCGTACTGCCAAGACTGAGAAATTCAATATATAAAGGCGTTGACATTGATCCTGAAGTAGACATCCCACCTGCATGGACCAGCTGTAGTAGCCATTTTTTTTATTAAAAAGAACTTAGATGAATGACTTACTCACTCACAGAGTGCGCTGCTGTCTAAAATCCTTATTTTCACCATATTATTATTGTTACTGCAATAGTTGGTATGATGAAAGAGATGCTATTCTTCATGGATAGGCTTCTACATTGTATATATAAGAGATGCTATTGTTAGCAATAGTTTTCTTTTCAGTTTGGCTTTATTAAATGTTTAAGTATTCAATGAAAATAAAGAATTTAAATCAGTTTACTCTGTAGGTAGCTCAACTTAACTGCGACCAAATTTAACACGGTAATTAAATGTCTAGTTCGAACAATAGTTAAAGCCTTCTTATTTTAAAGTTTATCTATCGACACGAAAAACATTGTTGGTTACAATTAGGGGAGTAAAAACAAAAATTGGGAAACTACGTACATGTGTGAGTAGGGTCACTTGAGGTCGACAGTTGGTTGGTCGAGGTGGAACGGTCGCAATGGGGGGCCGAGCTCTGCAAGAGGAGTGGCCGTGTCCTCGTGGGGAGAAGGGGGATCCATGACCACTATCCTAATCTTGTTCCTGTCTGCATGAGGGACATCTCCGTTCTGAGGGGAGGTGGAGGGGGAGTGGTACGGAACGTAGATGCGGACGACGTCAGGACTAGCACGGGGTGTCTCTGGACCCCCACTCTCGTCACCTGTGTCGCCCCCGCCCAGACTGTGAGTGTCCTGGGCTTGAGACCGAGTGGCGGAGGAGAACACGCTCAAGTCTGCTGTGGATGTGACGCTCGTCTCTGCAAGTGAGCGGCGTGAGCCTTCGCCAAGCAAGGAGGACGCATCGTCTAGACTCGGCTCCAATGAAAACTTACTGCCTGTAACACCCTCTGAGACATCAACTACGATTAAATCTGCTCTCTGCAATAGATGACTTTATTGGTAACTTGTGAGATTTTCCTTGGTTTTAGTTAAATATTGGCCATTTAAATTTTTTAGAACTTAGATTTTTTTAAAGTGATTTACTTTAGGGAAAATGACCAGAACAGTTTTAAAAACATTATAAAAGATTGTTTAATCAACCATGCTTTATTGGATATAATAATTGTCTACTTCATATTCATTGCTAAGTATTGGTTAGTGAGATGTTTGAAATTGTATTGTTGGTAGTAAGAATGTTGATGCTATTCATTGTCTTATGATGTACATGTATAAATAAAAATGTGTTTTAAAACTTACTTTCTAATGTGTTAAATAATAGTGAGTGATGGTCTTGCTTAACATTTTTAATTTTATGACTAAAACATTTGAGATGTCTGACATACAACAGTTTAAAAGTGGATTTATATATTCGATTCGTTGATTTAACAAAAATCTATGTTTTCAATGATGTAATTTTTTTAACTTTTTTATATAGGATATAAAAAATCAATAGTGGTATTTCATAAGTAGAATGAAAAGTGTCGCTTTCATATGAGTAACTAGACGAGGCAAAGCCAAAGCATAATTTGGATTTGGACCAACAGTCTATGTGTATTTTACACATAATTAACAATATTTTTTTGTCAATTGAATGTAATTTTTGAACTGCTCCTCAAAAGTGGCATTTTATTAATTGCTTACTTTTTAATCAGTTTATATTGGTGGAACAAAGTTAGTGTTTAAAAAAAAAATTATCCATTAAGCTACTAAATATTAGTGACAAAATCGCACCAATCTAGGTTTCCAAACCCTCACAGTTAGGGAATAATAGCCAAAATATGATCATTTCTAAAACTAGTTCTTGTGTAACAAAATGGCCGTAGGTGCACTAAAAATTGTTTTTCTTTGGGATTTTGTGAAATTTTCAGAATCTTCATTAAATTTCCAATAACAATAGTAAAGAGTCCTTGTGGTAACACATTGGTATAAGCCCTTATTCTGCAACGGAAGTTTGAATTTGTAATTTTTTAGAAAAATTCCATAATTTTTACAACGCATGTTTCATTAGGTAGTTCTTTTAATTTTTTTTTTAGAAATATCAGTTGGAAACGACGATAACTTTTCGCTATCGCGGGAGCCGATGACGAATTGACGATATTACCTCGAGTTTGGCTTGTTTGAAAATCTCAGGCTAGCACACCTCTAGTTATGGTAAAAAACTTTAATAGGCTATATTCATTTACATACAATATGGTATTTATTTAATGTGTTTAAAAAGGATTTATAATTTTTTAAGCTTTTAATTTATGGAATCGATGGAATCAGAATCGAGAATCAATTTCAAAGAATTGGAACCAGAATCAAAATCAAACATTTCTGGAATCAATCCATCACTAGTTTTTATTTGCCGTATTTGTTTTCAAAATGGCAATACAGTAGATCAAAAAAGCAAATATCAAATAAAAATAATTTAATAAATCCGAAATTGATATTCTTTTAAACAATCGAAAGTTCAAATTCTATAGTTTGGCAATTAGCAAATATATCAGCGGTAGAACCTAAAACTCATTGAAACTAATTAGTTAAGAAAGAAAATTTATTAATACCACAGAAACTAAACAATCCTATAAAACTTTATGAAAAACTAAGGTTAAAATTAATTTAAAATATATTTTTCTGGATGACCTAGGGTTCAAACCAAACACTTTTTTGAGTCTTATATCTGCTCTTGGAAGACTTATGATTGTCTTTAGGAATTTGGGGATTGTGGAATGAGGAATGTCTATCACTCCAGCTGAGATAAGATCCAGGGAAATTGGACATTTCAGTAGATGGAAGGCCATTGGAGTTAATCCTGGATTGACGGTGTTTGGATTGGCGACTAGTTTGAATTTCATTGTACTCATCAGATTCACAAGAAAAGAACTCACTACCACTAAGTTTATTGATGTCTTCTCCCTCAAAATGTTTACGATCAAATAAATTATTTGTAACAGATCGTTTATGTGGGTTGCCTTCAACGTATGACTCACAATTCTTGTATTTTTGTGATTGTTTAGTAGCCACATAACATTTAGATTTACATTTAGATTGTTCTGTACTATAGTTACTTGCTCCAAAAACAGACGATTGAGGCTTGGTAGATCCTTTACTTCTGTGATGGCTCCGAGTATCTTTGTTACAATTTTCAGCTGTAACAATTTCACTTTTACACTTGGATTTGTCTTCACTAGAGTTACTCGCTCCAAAAACAAATGATTTAGGCTTGGTGGATCCTTTACTTCTGCCATGATTCTGAGTGTCTTTGTTACAATTATGTGTTGCAACCATTTTATTTTTAGAACTGCACCCAATGGCTTGACCTCCCAAGTCATGGCGATATGAAAGATACTGGTTGGATTCACAGAGATGTGATTGATTGTCATTAGAAACTTCTGTAGATGGTCTACATTTACTAGAGTATAGATGGCGCGGTCGACACTCAGTTGGGCCTTTGCTAGATTTGTTTATCTTGTAGGATTTGTCCCGGAGATATTTTTTATTGTTTGCACTGTCAGGGTCTCTCAAATCTTTATGGTGTCTGCTGGACGGTTTACAACTAGAGTTGTGGCCTCGGGAGTTTTTGGAAGGGAAGAGGGAGGGGCAGGTTTCTTTCAGAGCTGTAACATAAATTAAAAGTTAATTTAATTCAAATTTTTATTTTTAAAGCAAAATAGTCTAGTTTGATTAGTTGCTCAAAATCTCTTTAATGATGCTAATTGGATTCTCATTTTATCGTCCTCTATTATTTAACACTCAACAAATGTTAATACATTTTTTCCCTTCAGATAAAAAAAATCATTTACCTTGAGTTTTTAAGTTTTTATTTAAACTCAGCAGGTTTTCTTACGGCTAAATATGAGTGTTTTTCTATTAATATAGATATTACAAATGAATACTTTTTTAACTATATGAGTCAAGAGACCACTGAGGATGTAAGCTTATTTCCTTTGGGTAAATGTTCTTGTTTTAGGATGTATTGGAAGTTTTCATTTTATATTTCTTGTTTTTAGTTTGTTTTATGTCAATATTAATTTGTTAGGTTCAAGTGATGTTTTTTTTTTACTCTCTTTTATAAAATAAAATTAGTTTCTTGTGTATATTTTGTAAGTTTGTTGTGAAACTTTGATTTGATTTTGAATTATAGCTTAAGCAAACCTACTAATTTACAAAAATATTCTCTCTCAGATAGCAAACATAAAAAAATATTGTTACATATTAAATCAAAATGATAACAAGGATTCAGAAAATTTTTCTATTTTGTATTTAGTTCATTTTTATTTTAGTTTTTTTTAAGAAATCCAATGAGGAAGGATAAAAATGATCGGAAAAAATGGAGTACAATTTCAAATGTAAAAAAGTCTATGCCACAGACTTGGGTTCATCTGAGTTTTGCTAGCCCAGACAACTTTAAGTGAAATACTATTTATAATAACTTAAAAATAGTATTCAAAAACAATTCTACTGAGAAAAAAACAAAGTAGTTGATTACAGCAATGAAAATATAATGTAATAAAAGCCTGAGTGCAGTAGAGAAAATTTAGTGTCAACATTTAAAATGGTCGTAACAGTGTTTTGTGCTTGAATTAATTACATTCTAAAACTAACTGGTAACTACACTTTCAAATCACGGTATTGAAAACAATATCGTTGATAAACACAGAATACAGAGTTCGACCTCCAAGTCCAAACCTAGTGTCTAACAATTAAAATAATTTTACCTACAAAACAATCTGTTTTAGCTCTAAGCCTACGACAACCTATTAGAATGACAGCAGTAGCAACACAAGTGGAATGTGAGCCTTAGATAACAAACAAGTAACTAGATGCAGATAAGGTGCACTGAACTGGGCCACTACATGTGTTGGTGCTGGTGAATTCAATGGTATAGGCTACTTATTTATTTTCAAATCTCGGGATTTTAGGTTTTAGTTTTAAGGCCGGTATCCACAGTCCGAGGCAAAGCCCGAGCATTTGCCACGAGGCATTCGCAGAGAGCAGCCTCGCACTGTCGATACCAGGCTTTAGGTAAACAAATTCTGTGATCCTAGCACCAATCACAGGATTAAAATTTCATGTGCAATTTTATTGTTTATAAAAAAGGTCTTATGCAGAATATCCCTATAACCCCTCTTTGAAATTGATCAAATACTGTTAAAGTATTATTATCTCCAGTAAAAGAAAAACTACTATGCCAAACAGATAATTTATGTATACCCCATTTTTCATTTGATATCACCTAAAACCATTGATTTTGTGTATATTGAAGTAAACATAGCATCTATGTTGAGAATCTGAAGCAAATTTTTAAAATAAAAAATACATAGTTGAATAAGCAGCTCACAGAGTTTGTTAGCAGCTTAAGTCCAATTAATTGTCTCCCTTAATTTTTTTAAATACAAACTTAAAGATGCTACAGTACAATAAGTTGTGCCAACATTATGGTTTAGATACAAAGTTGATGTCTTCAACAGAAATCAACACCTTACACCAGCTCACTCTGTCAGTGGATCAATTCAACTACGTCTATTTTTATTGAAAAACTGGCAAGAACTAGAACATTGGAATGGAATGTATAGTCCATCAACAAACAGACCACACATTGAATTCACTTTTAAACTACTGTGAATATTACTATAAAGCAAAAAATAACAACTATGATGAAACACACAATAATTGATTGAAAACACAACAAAAAGCGCAAGACGCAACACTGCAGCCTGTCAGGTGTTGGTTACCTGCAGTAGAGGCGGACTGCAGTCAGCACTGCACCTCTACGAAGCATGCAACACACACGTGCAGGTTAGGTTAGTCTCCTACATGCTAGGGTACAAATATATCTGTACTCCCACCTTGTCTGGGTCCCCACTCAAATCTGTCACTATACAGTTTTCACAGTCATGTTTACAGTTTTTGTGACATTGATAAAATCAGAGATTATAGATTTAGAATTTAGATAAAGGCAGAATCACAGTAACATCATGTCGAGCCGTACAAACCTAACTTGAGAGACAAAAGGAGAACTACACAGAGGGGAGCAGTTGTAAATGATCATGATTTCACCTTAATTGCAGGAAGTTCTACAATAGAAATTGAATCCAAAACCACAAAGTATCGAGAATCTACAAATCCTTGATATTACCCGTATTGAAAATTTTGCGGAATTGGCAACCCCTAATTTAAAGGCTTAACTGGAACATTTTTTTCACGTTTGATAAAATTCTTAGCGAATTTTAGGTTTAAGGTTTTCTTTTTTGAGTGGGTACCCTGTAGTAAGAATGAGAAAAACCACTTGAAAATACAATTATTTTGATTTCCACAACAACTCTTCAACAGGTTGATTACCACTCTCTTGAAAATGTTGAGATTTAGGCCATTTTCTTTTAGCTACGCTTGGAACCTCTTAACATTGGAAGCAAAAGCATTTGGGTCTATTGTTCCTTGGTTGATATGTTGATACAGCTAAAAGTTATTAGTTCAATATTTGACAGTGAAAATAAATTAGACAATACCACAACCAAAAATAAACAAATCTAATAAGTTACCTAAAAATTACTTTCATTAATGTGTAAACATTAGAAATTTTCCGTTATTGAATGTAATTTATTTCTAAAAGACTCAATCAATTTTTAATATGCACCAGGGGTTGCCTCAATTAATCAATAAGTAGTATTTGATGCTTCAATGAAAAATATTCAACATCTCTCAACATTTAATTAAGACTAACAAGTAGTATCTAACTAGGCAAAGGGGTTGATATTGAAACCAGATGTAATTTGTCATCAAGCTATCAAATTATAGGGTACTATCAAGCAAATAGTCAATGTTATACATTAAGAAGGCCTAGTATCCTACAAAAAACTTAAAAGACACACACACACACACAATTGAAAATATTGACGAATAATCAGGAAGAATAAAGCTTAAATCTTGGCTATTATATAACGTCCCACTTTACACAATTACTTTTGGATTTAGAAAGACTTAGTTAGTAGCTTACCTCAGAAAATTATAATTCAGGTGCAAATAGATACACAGTAAAATGTCACAAAATACAACACTGAAGAGGAATTTTGAATTCTGAAGTAAACCCACACAGAATAATTCTTATCACTTTATGCTACCTGCAAAAGTGAAGCGTTCCAATTCAAAGCACACAAAAATTGTCGTGTATTTGATTCAGCGTATTTCCTACGTTTTCTAATCGTAGGTACGGTACATATTATTGACATGCTATGAAGCACCATAGTTAGTTAGCCCCACGACATGAAGCTTACAACCCCAGTTGCGGCTTACGTTTGTATCCGGACCACCTCAACAGCTGACGTCCATCAGTCGTCAATCCACATTAGGCTGCCTTGGCTGATAGAAAGCAAACCCAAAGCTACCGGATACAGATATAAAATATAAGCCTGTACCTTCAGAGGAATTAGTGCTACATGTAAAAAAAAAAAAAAACTGAGTGAAAAAATAAGTTAAAGCTGTAAAATAAAATATATAGCCTATATAGTTAGATACCAATTTGTAAAGCAATTAGGTTAGAAAAAGTGTTGCTATTTCTGATCTTTGAAAATCATACTCATTACTGTTTATTACCAGTATATTTTATTTTGTAAGTTAAGCAAGAAGGTTATTAGTTGGAGTTGACCACAGTCAGTTAACATCACCTTCCTACTTTACATTTTCACTCAACATCTCTGCATTTCATCAACATTATCTATAAGCTAGAAAACCAGTAAGTTGTTGTTTAAGGTAAGATGCTTTAGTTAGTAAACATTAACAATACTTGGGCCATTTCAATTTCAACACAATAACCTAACCTACCTTCCAACTAAATATAGCAAAAAAGTAAGAAAGATTGCCTAAATAATTTAAGTGTTGAGATTTTGATTATCCAGGAGTAAATTAAATGACTTTTAATTGTGTATCAAAAATAAAAACATTAAAAAGAAGAAAAAACTGAGTTGACTTACAAAAAACCAAACATGTCTGTACGGTTTTTGTGTTTGACTAAAGGTAAAAGCTTGTCACTATCACAGCTTAAAGTTAAGGATGTTATAGAGTTATGGGATTCTTCTCAAAAAGACTCATTTAGGCAAATTGAGTTAAGAACAATTTGCTAAAATTAATAACTTTCACAAAAGCACAAAAACCGTGCATGGTTAATACTCTAATATGCACTTGTATTAAATTAGTAGTTACATTATATATTTTAGACCTCTATGAAGTATAAACCTAATAAACTATGTTTAGAATTTCATTTATGGTTTTAAACTTATTCGGCTAGGATTTACTTGGCATACTCTAACTGGAAAGTTACAAAAAAAGTGCAACTGAAGGTAAACTAGCTTTTTGCTTCCAAAGATGATCATACTTTATCATAGGATTCTTTCCAAAGGTAAGAATAACTTCTTTATATCCGTCAGATATGCAGAAATATGTAGAAAAACTTCAACTGTGGTTTCTCTGGTTTCCCTGAAGAGTTGCAATAACTTGGACAGGACAATGGATCACCATCTTGGATTTTGATCAATGTTTTTAATAAAATCTGTCACATTTTATTTGTTTTATTCTTCATAGTGATTGACAATCTGAAGGATTAGAATTTTTTGTTTTATATCTCTCTACATTTTAACTAATTGTTATTGTTTTTTAGACTAGAACTCTATAAAAACAAAGTTTTTGGAAGCTAGGGTAAATAGAAAAATTCACAGACTAGAGACTAGTTTTTGGTATAAAATACACCATGAAGATAATTGGAGACTATCAACATTTTTTGGTTGATTGATTTGGAAATATTAATATTGTATGACACTAGATCCCATTTGTCATATCATTAAATTATTAATCAGGTCGTTTGGAAAAAAAACAGGTTGAGCCTGAAAAAATGACAAACTAGTTTTTGCCCTTCCTCAGCTCTGTAACTGCAGTTTTCTATCTGATCGTATCAAAATGTTATGATGTCAATATCCGTGATTGTGGCATTACCAAGATCATCTCCTGTTATCACGGCAAAATTGAGAGCATAACCCACTCTAACGAAGACATCATCATCGTCTCAGAGGATCCCGCCAATATCTTGACGATTCCTCATGTTTGCAAAGATATCATTGTATCCCACAATACCGCCAAAACTAAGAGCATCTCTCGTAATTGCAAAGACATTGTGTTATTGTGATAAACAAATGTGAATAATAATGCATAGATAATTAAGAGTGTCAATTTAACAATACACTTTTTAGGAAACAACCTTATGAATTATCAATGGCAATATGTAAAATAAATCCCCCCCCCCAAAACTCCATGTGACTCAAGTGTGCTGCATTTTCCCCCCTCTCTGGGCACCCCTGGTTGAATCATATGTTACTTTTTCATAGATCTAAGAGTTTTTACAAAATTTCATTTTTTTAAATTATGGTCTGATTAAAAGGTTAATGTTCACCAGATTTCATATTGTCAGGTTTTAATGGCTTTTACTATAATTTTAAAGTTAAAAAGCATCTAACATCCTACAACACTAATAAGCATTACGTGCAGAAGGAATGTTACTGGGCAGGTAAGAAATACAACACAACAGAGGATATACGCAAACTATTTATTCAACATGCAAGTTAGATCATGCACAGCAGTGTGTAAACGTAAAGATAACAGTGAGGTCTGAGTTACTAATGTACAAGCATTGTGCTGACTATTCTAGCATTGACTACTTGTACTAACAAGCTACAGGTAGTCCTGACTAAACGCGATTGGGCAAAGAGCTTGGTAAAGCTAAACTGTGTAAAGCGAGTATTATTTATAGACTGCCCCCAGTTGAAAAATTGATTTAGAAACCCCTTTCAACAGAAACGGGACAAGAGATGAAACAGATGCATTGGATCACTCTTGTAAACCGGGATTGCGTATAGCAAGGACTACCTGAAGTATATTTATTCATACATTCTACATTACTGTCATAACAGCATGATGTAGCCCTAACATATTGGTGAAAATGTTTAACAATTGAGCTATTAGCCATTGAGACCAGCAACAGATTTGCATGCATTACAGAATATTCTGTAAAATAGGAATATAATTCAGGCAAAGACTATGACATAACGTCAAGTGTAATGGATTATTGGCTTAGAAAAGCCGCTGCCACAACATTTGTTATAGTAAATGTAAAGTACTTAGTACTGTCCAAATGTAACGTGCATGTAGAGGTTCTTTTATATTTGGGTGTAATGAATTATCAGTTTTGAGAATCATAGCAATTAATTATGATTGCAAGCAACAGCTGAAAAAGCCATTGCACCTTTCTAAGCAAACGTGATGCAATATTATGTTAATGCACTGTTAATCATAACATCAGGTTTCAGAAGTTTTATTGAATAGTGGTCAATGGAATTTTAAATTCCAAGAAGTTAAAAGTTCTATCCTCAAGTCTACTAAGTTAAGAAATGTGGTTTGCCCTCTTTAGTCAATGTTTATTTTAGCGAACAAAAGAAATAACAGTAGTATAGACATAAGAAATAATTTAATTTGGGATAAAAAATGTAGCATTTTCCTCACTAGTCTAGTTACCATTGGGAAAAGTAAACTTATCAAAAATAAAGTTTCGGTAAAAACATTTTGACATAACTTTTGAAATCTATTTTGTCTTGGTGTTTTTATTTTTTTTTTGCTGTGTTTATTCAAGCAGTTAAAAATATAAAGCTAAGAATTTATTTTCAAAGTGACTGTAAAATTATCACTTGAATGAAAATCCAACACAAACTACTGAAGTCATTAATTATTTTAGTGTATATTTGGATCTATGTAAACATAACTTTAACTTTCAGTAAAACCAGAAACATGAAAGTGTAAAAAAACTAAATATGGACCTGTGCTTGTACTGAATAAACATTTCTCAAGAGCAGTAATAAACAAGTTCTCAACATATTCTCAATATTTTCTATTCTTTCTAATCTTTTTCAAACATAAGTGTGATTTCTATGTTAGTGCCTCTCTATACTACTATCAATATCCTACTGTGCTGTGAGAAACGTTTAATTTATACTTAAAATATAAATCTATAAATACAAATTTTACACTAGCTAATATATAAAAATATCAAGTTTACAAAATTACAAATTATTAATAGTCTACATTTAAAACTATTCATAGCATGTATATATAGCTATATATATATGTATACATAGCTATATATGTATACATAGCTATATATATAGCATGTAGTATTCATCAACAAAACAAGTAAAAAATATACCGCCATAAAACCTTTGGTGTGTATATGTTAACCTTGCACTATTGTAGTGTTGGCTTAAAATTCTTTTTATGAAACTGTAAAAAAAATGGTAATGGTAACTATTGATCAGATCATAAAATAAATATTAGTAGTAGTCCTATATCTCACTATTAAGCCGTCTTACTAAATAAGAATAAGAACACAAATCTTAAAGTACATAGTTAAAATGAGTATCCCCTAGTATTAATTCTAAATTTATTTTTAAGGCCACTTAGGTGAAGTACAAAACTAAGCTAAGTATTGACGTTACAATTAATTAATTACATGACAACATTTTCCTTTAGCAACCATAAATTCCACGATTGAGAGGTTACAATGAGCAAAAAGAAGAAAAAACAGAGAAGAAATTCCAATGATTATGGTAATCGTCAAATTTAGGAATTTGGAGACTCGAATCCAAATCCTATGGTTAAATCCTGAATCTTGAATTCACGTCCCATTTTGATCAAAATGCAATTTTGAATCTATTTTCAATACACTTTATTTGATTTTGAATTTATTCTAAAACTTGATTGATTTTGTAGTTTTTTTAAACTGTTTACAACCAGAATTGTGGTAAAGTTGTGAACCTTTCAGCACTAGTATAGTTCACACAAACACAGAGAAGTAACACACACATGAAGAGGGTTAGAGATTAGAAGAAATGTGAGACTGATTGTACAGCAGAATAATGCCCACAATAACCAAGTACTAACTAGCTCATTTCACTTACTAGAATATCTTATCCTGTACATTTTACTTAACTGTCTACTAAATCAGCATTACCCAATATTGAGATTAACAATAGCTTACCATACTAACTGTGATATGAATGTGATGGACTGAGAACATAAAAATGGAATCAACAATCCATATCTCTTTCAGAACAGTCATACAAGGAAGCAGAAGATAATAATTGTAACAGTTGATTGTATGTGATGGATATGTCTTGTTGAGTCTAGGCTACAGTCGGGTGACATCTACATTGTCCAGGTACTCACCAGGGAGAGCGGTGACGTCTCCGCCACTAGACAGTCGTTGCGAGGCGTGTGTCGCGTGTCCGTTGGCATGGCCGCCGTGTGTGGTGGGGGGACTGGCTAGGGCCGCAGCCACTGCTAGATCCCGCCTCATCATCACATTCTCTTGCGTCGTCCGCTCGGCAGTTGAAAACTCACTGGTACGCCGGCCCACCTGTAACACAATCACATAAATTTACAGAAAATGAATGCTGATGTATTAGATTCAAAAGTGTTGTTTAGATTATCAAAACAAAAATAAGAATAAGAGAAACTAGTGGTAAGAGGAGTGTTGAACAATATAAGAAATAGTAAGAAAAAGAAGATGTTTAACACTGAAATAAAACATCAAACGAGGAAAAGGAGGAGTTTTATTTAGAGAGATAAGGAAAGAAGAGGTTTATGAGTACACCCAGGAACTTATTTTTTACACAAATATTGGTAGGATTGATTTTTTTCTAATTAGAGAAGTTATGAAATGTGAAAAAGACATTTAATGAAGCATTTTATAAAAGGTTGAGATATTGGCCAGAACTGGTAATTAGTAAGTGTAATGTACCTTCTGTTCAAAGGCCGGCTCCTTGAACAGTCCGAACGGCCGCTTGGGTAGCTCGTTGGAGGGAGGAGCCCCTGCATAGTCAAGCTTGGCTTTCCTCAGCTCATCCATACACTTCTGTAGACTCTCCATTGTAACGTCTTCCTCAAACTCATAACTCTGCTCTAGGTGAACCTGCGGACCACACTCATGCTGCCTCATACATCCTCGGATCACAAGTCAGTGAACCATGGAACTTCCAGGTCTGAATTCATGGTCATGAAATCATCCTTTTTTTAATTTGGGTGTAACCTGAATGAAGTGAACTCATACCATCACTTTCCACAAAATAATTTCCAACATTATTTAAAATGAATAATAAATATTTTCCCCCAGCAGAATGAGTTGCAAACTCTTATCCTACTTCAAACTAATTTGAAATTGTAATAGAATAATTTTTACTCAGTGTAATTTAAAATAAAAGTATTATCTTCGTAAGGGTAGGAATATCAATATCATTAGCTTTGATCATTATGTGCAGGCCTAACAATTCACCCATCTGAGCTCAGTTGAGTAAAAACCATCATGCTTTCACCTTCCCAATCCATAAAACTGTTACCTATTTGTTAGACAGGTCCTTTGTATATACCGTAGTAAATTTAACCTCCAACTCCCAGCTCAAACAAAATCAGCCTAACATTATGTGTCATATTTGTGAAATATCATGTGGACTTTGTATGACAAATAAAGCAATACATTACATTTCTACCAGCAGTAAGCATGATTTTGTGACAGAATGAGCCGAGTGAAGTAGGCAAGAATAAAAGCAAAATAATCAATAAATACTAAGTTAAATTTTTAAAAAGGTTAGAAAAATTTAATTACTAGAAAAATGTAACAGATTTTTTTCGGTAGATATATTTTAACAACTAGTTATATTAGTTGATGTTAATACACAATCCATTACTGAAAGTACATTAAGTATACAAAAAAACCATTACTTGTTTTGAAATATCTAAAAGTTGTTTATTTAAATGTTGTCGTTCATGGAAGATAAAAGAAATATTATTAACTGTAGAATTCACAGATCTTTGAATAATGGTTATTTGTGCGTTCAAGATGTAGGCTATCCGAAAACAGACGGCGTTTTCATTTCAACTTGAACAATTTTTTTACTGCCAATCTTTGTCAACATTACAATCCATATCCAGCAGGATTTGTAATTTGTTTAGACCTTTAATTTAAAGGTTGTTATCTTAAAATGTTTATTATTTTATCATTTTATTTTATTTCAACACTAAATTCAATTTATTTGTTAATCTTATTTGATTTCATAGCTTAGAAAAAAGGTTACTTGTTGTAGTAAGACTGAAAAAACAAGCATGGAAAAACTTATAAATAAATAAAAGAACTATTTACTAAAAGTACCGTAACTCAAAAGTCTTCAAAGAGATTAATGCATGAAAGATAAACTAATCAAAATAAAATAACAATAGTTCAATATTCATAACAAACTATTACTAAGTAGGCCTAATAAAAAGAGTTTTTACTATTTAGAGCATTGTTTTGTTTATTTTATTTTGTTGTTTTTGCTTTGGTTAGGTATCAGGTTTAGTGTATGTGGTATACTGACATTACTATTTCATTTGGATTGCCACATGTTCATGTTACCTTACTCGGTATTTAATGTTTATGTACCTCACTTAGTATTTAAAAGGTATGAAACATTTAGTCAGTTTAAATTCTGGATTTCCTCTATTTCCAGATTAAATGCATACTTTTTTATAATGAAGGTACGTAACATTGATTTATTTAGTTGTTTATTGTTTACTTTATGTTGTCATTAAACCATACTTTGAACTGTATTATATGTACTAGAAACAGTACAGATCCTTGACGTGGACATGATTGTTTCATTAATAAGAGTAAGTCCGTAATGTTTTGCTTAAAATCTCATTTAAATTTTTTAAATGAATAAAACCCTACAGATTTTCTGGTATATGAGTACATGCTATCATCGTTGAAGACATTTGGGCCACACTTAAAATAAATGAATGTAATGATGCGCATGATGCGAGGCCATACCTGGTACATGCCTACCTGCAGGTACTGCAGTATATCGTCCATGCCTCGCTTGCTGAGGTTACGTCGGTGCATCTTGAGTATGTTGTAAGCCATGGCCGTCAACACACGTTCCCCCTCCAGTAGATACACGTCCCACACCCTCAGTGTCAGCTTGAATGGTATCTGGACAGAACAAATCTTGAGCTACTACGAGTCTATAAAACTCGTGTCAAAACCAAAACTTAAATCCACTGGAAATCAGGAAAAGTTTCTGTTTTGACATTTGATTTGGCGAGTAAAAAATCAAAACTTATAGAGGCCCAACATTGTTTTTAAAAGAAATCACACCTGTGTTTCTTTTAAATGAGAAGGTCACAAACGTTGTCATCAGTCATAAATCTTTGATAGCAAAGTCTTATTGTTAGATACAAAATAACGCTTCTTTTCCTCACTAAAATAAAATCCATTATCAAGACTTTACAAGTCAAATTAAATTTACTTAGCATTTTATCACTCACAGAATATACAGATAAACTGTCATTCACATTAGTGGATTTTTAGCTAATTTAAAGCACTTAAAAAGGTTTACTATTTAATGTTATGTGTAAACTATTGAGTTAAGTTTGTTTCTTGAACCAGGGTGGACTGTTTCCCATTCAGATGCTTGCTACCCCAACAAGTATCCTTGAAACTATTGTTCTATGTTACATACTTAAGCTCAAAACTTATAATAGTTATGATAAAATACATTAATTGATTTGAGTCTCTGACAGAATACTAACCCTGTCTAGGAAACACTGAAAGAACCACTTGAGGGTGTAGATGCCCGTGTCTACTCCATTCTTGTCTAGATGTTTCTTCAGTTTGGGGAGGAACTTGTTCATGATCTTATCATGATGCTCCTGATACCTCAGTAGCTTGGGGAACCCGGGAATGAAGAAACCTGGAAACCATTCAGGGTGTAGTATGCTATTTGCTAAAACCATTGTGCAGAGGAATTTATATAGACAGCAAGAGAATGGTTGCAAATATAGGAACCCTTTAACAGTCCATCAAAGACTATTGAAGGTCCCCCAGCAAAATTTAGTTTTATGAGACTGCAGGCATAATAGATCTAAGGAGCAAAAGTAGCTGGATGATACAGAGCCCAGCCAATCAACACTGGCAATTAAATCATAACAAAGACTTCCATCAAAAGGGATTGATAAAGAAATATTCAAGAACAACAATCCATGATAGTTTAGTTTGTGGCCTCAAGCAATATAACTCTTATGAAAATCCTCTGATTTTGATGCTTTTTAGATCAAACATGCAACATGATTTTAATCAATTTATGAAAGTTGGTTGCTCAATAATTGGTCGTGTGACAAATTGTGAAATCAAGGCGGCAACGGGTGTGTCCCAGTGCCTTTCTCAAAACATCCTAAATCATTAAGATACCCCACTTAATCAGTGCCATTTATTCTTGTACTGTATCGGCTAACCCACCAAGCCAGCTTTGCTTAGTACATTGCAGTCACAAGCCTTGAGGTCCATGTGAAAGGGAAACGCAAAATCGAAAGTGACTGCCAACCTGTAGGTTTTAGCTACACTAAAAATAAGGTATAAATATATATACCTATGGGCTCCTTACAGTCTTCGCAATCCTTAAGTTATAGCACTACAACCGTTTCGGAGATCAGTCCATCGTTGAGTGCGTAGTCGTAGTACACTGAACTAAAAAACACTTGTCCATATTTACATTTTTACGGCATTTCTTCATTTTCATTGCATCAAAGTTTAATTAACACTACATATACAACACAAAACACGAACTTGACAGGAAAACATTCAAGCACGTGCATGGCTAAAAAACTGACGACCGACTGCAGTTGTCGTGCTCAATCAGTTGTAGTGCTATAACTTAGGATTGCAAATACTGTAACTAGCCTATATTTATACATATTTATATAAATATCTGCCACACTGAAAAATCATAAATATAAGGATCAATCATAAAATTTGTGACAAATTGAATAAATAATTAATCTAATTTTAAATGCAATTGTGAACTTACCATGCATATTGAACTTTCTATCACTAACAAGGATGGAGAGGGCCCAGAAAGCGTCTTCTTCATTCAGGTACATGAGCAACAGCGCGGCGATCTGACTCATGCCTTGACAGTAGCCGATTTCAAGGTTGTAAACACTGTAGGCACCCAGCACGTTGAACAGCTCCTGTTGTTTGATATTGTACCTACAATCAACACATTGGTTCATACAGAGTTGATAAAAAACGGTTTTAAACACTGTAGGCACATAGCACGTTGAACAGCTCCTGTTGTTTGATATTGTACCTACAATTAACACATTGGTTCATACAGAGTTGATAAAAAAACGGTTTTAAACACTGTAGGCACACAGCACGTTGAACAGCTCCTGTTGTTTGATATTGTACCTACAATCAACACATTGGTTCATACAGAGTTGATAAAAAAACGGTTTTAAACACTGTAGGCACACAGCACGTTAAACGGCTCCTGTTGCTTGGTACTGTACCTACAATTAACACATTGGTTGATACAGTGTTGATATAAAAAGAAGGTTGTAAACACTGTAGGCACCCAGCACGTTGAACAGCTCCTGTTGCTTGGTCTTGTACCTACAATTAACACGTTGGTTGATTTAGTGTTGATATAAAAAGAAGGTTTTAAACACTGTAGGCACCCAGTACGTTGAACAGCTCCTGTTGCTTGGCATTGTACCTATAATTTACACATTGGGTTGATACAGTGTTGATATAAAAATAAGGTTTTAAACACTGTAGGCACCCAGCACGTTGAACAGCTCCTGTTGCTTGGTATTGTACCTACAATTTACACGTTGGGTTGATACAGTGTTGATATAAAAAGAGTTGTATCAAATAAACAAAAAAGCCTGTATAGTAGACTCCCTCTTATCCGGACACCTTTTAACCTGACTACACTTGGTAGAAGTGACATCTCTTTATCTGGATAATTTCTGTCAGCACATCGGTTTAACCGGACTAGATCGGTCCTGAAGAGTCCGGATAAGAGGGAGTCTACTGTATAATAATTTAGTTTTAACTTGTTATGCTTTTTTGACAATGTCAGCAGTTTTTTACAGCTTTGCTGAACTTTTAAAAATATCCTGCGACAGTGATACATACATGATACATGATGTCTCCGTCCGTAGTCCTTTGTCGTAAGGAATTCAACAGGTCAGGGTTATTACAAAGAATAACCTAACTTAAACTAGTTTTTGTCACCGTTAATGTAACTGTATATGTGATGGAAGATTGACTCCACTAGATATTTTTTTTTAATTCTAGTTTAAATTTATTTAAGCTCTGAATTTCAAGTAATTTTTCCAGTACGGCCTGCTACAATTTCATTACAATGTAATCTGGTTTGTGTTCAAATGTGGTGAGTTGGTGTTGGACTGCATGTGTGCCCTTTTTTCGGGTATTGTAAGTGTGATTTGTAAAAAGTTGGTTTGATGTTCTGTGATTTTATGTAGCAAACTGTTCTAAGATAAAAAGTGAAGGGACTGTGAGAAAGCCAAGTTCTTTGCAAACATTTCTGTAGCTGGTCCAAGGCAACGGCATGCTCATGATTGCTCTAACTCTCTTATTCAGCCAAACAAAAAAACTGTTCAATGTTTTTCTTTACAGCTCCCCACAAGATGAATAAATACAAAATGTGTGGTTATATTAGAAGTTTGGAGAGGGCCAGTTTTCCGAAGGTCCTTAACCTTCAAAGAACAAAGACCCCTCGAGCCAATGACCCTTCCAGTTTTTTTTTTATTTGTGCGTCCCAACTCAATTTATCATCCAATCTCATTCTCAAAAATTCGGTAGTTTTTGAAATTTTGATTTGGTCCTCTCCAATGAATATGTTCGGAGTCTTATTATTTTTTTTTTTATTTTGTCTGTTTGCAGTTTGGATATACATGTATCATGTTTTTTTTTGGGGGGGGGGGGGGGGAATTTAAAATGATATGAGTTTGTTCAAAGAGAAAAGGTCAGCCAAATTATTTGCTCTTTGATTAGGTTCTGCCTCCAGGGCCACGTTGTCAGTTCCCTTTAGGAACAACGCTGTGTCATCCGCAAAGAGATAGACGCTGCTCTCCGGAACAGTATCTGTTATGTTATTAATGTAGACCAGGAAAAGGAGAGGTCCAAAGACTGATCTCTGCGAAACGCCATTGAAGATGGATTTTGTTGTTGATGAAATTCTTTCAGATTTTGAATTTGTTTTGTTGAATTTCAGTAAATGGAATCAGTTGCTCATATAGGATGTGAGCCACTTCAGCATTAGTCCTGAAATTCCAATTGATGCCAATTTTTTTCAGTAAAATCGCAGGTTTGACTCAATGAAGGCTTTGGAAAGATCAGCAAAACAGCCAACTACTGTTTATCCAGCCTCCCTTGCATCTATGCTGCTGTTGATGAAATCAATGAGTGCACATTTTTTTTTATTTGTTGGGCCTGAAACCATATTGTCTGTCACAAAATATGTTGTTATTTTACAAGGAGTTTATAAGTTGCTCCAAAAGAACTTTCTCAATTAATTTTGAAACAACTGGTAGGATAGAGACTGGATGATAATTCCCTGAGTCGTTTCTGTCTGAATCTTTGAAAAAATTATTTAATTTTTGTATTTTGCAGTTTTGCAAGAAAATTTTAGAAGCCAATGAAACGATTGATTTCCAAGAAATAAACTTGAAAGAAGTCAAACAACTCAAGACTAATATATCATGTTGGAGTGTTGCAAGCCTAGTGGTTACAGTCTCAAACATCGGTTTGTGTGACTTATTTTATCTCTGGAGTATACACAACCGTTTGAGGGTATTGGACTACTTTTCCTTAGAAGAATTCTGCAATTACAATAAAACATCACTAACTCAACAGTCAACAGCTGACACAATTTTTTTCAGAATATTTAGTTTTAATCGTTGTATATTTGACATTTCCTTAAATATTGTCTACTCAATATGTATACATACTCATGTAAGTAATACATTTATGTGTAAATATTAGTCTGCTGTGTATTAGTTTATTAAAATCCATTAAAAATGTCAATGCTCTGGATAACTCGACAACCTCTAGGTCCACAAATTGTCGGGTTAGTTAGGTTTAAATCTAATAATGCCACAGGCGTAGACACTTACACTTAAGGCGCTTTAGAGACATGAATTATATACTGACTCACCTTTCCCTAAACATGATGTTATCCCTGTACGTCCGGTTCACGTCCAGGTCGATCTGTCGGATGTCTGGAGACCATCGCCACGCCAACTCGCGCATCTCCTGTCAACAACAAGCACTAGTTACAGCTGGACGAATTCCATACTCAATCAAACAAGCCTAAGTAATTAACTTACAGTTTGAGATCCAATGTCTGATATATCGGATGTAAGACTAACACAACCAAACGTCCACTTACAGCCATCAATTCAACACAAAAAACAGCTGAAAGCTATACACCTGACATGCGCTGTAACCTATAATTCAAGTTTAGGACTACTACCGTACCCTTGGACTTTTATTTCTTACATCTTTGAGTACTATTAGTGAGGTAGACTGTTAACCCTTCCCGAGCGTTGGCCGTATATATACGCAACTCAATCTAAGGTCACAAGCGTACGACGCATATAGGCTATATGTCAAAACAATTTACGCATTTCAAGTTGTCTCTTGGCCGTCAACAGTTACCTTAAGCTATTAATCAATATTATTTTTGCGATAACTTTTTTTAATTTTTTGTGGTAAATTTCTGATTGGTGGGTTGGCATCACTGATCTCATAACAACTGTTGTTTACAAAACCGGCCGGCTGAGTCATCCTCGTTATTGTTTTACACAGACAGTCTGTTTACTTGTTCTTGAGTGAAGTAAATCTAGTGAGATAAGATGAGTGGAATATATTCAGTGCATTAGAATGTGTTGTGTTGTTTATTGAAAGTGGCGTTTTGATTGAATAATCCAAATTAATATTTTGTATTGTATTATGTAGTCTGTATTGTCTTTTAGTAATAATAAATAAGTCATATTGTTATTATAATGATTTGTTATTTCATTAACAGTTTATTAAAAATAAATATTTTTCCTAAACAAAATTTACAAGCCTTAGGCGATATATTCGTATCAATGAATTCCTAAGCGAGCGTTGGACTTATATATACGCCGCAACAATTATGGTCATAAAACTTGTAAACAAATTATTTTGATAAAAAATGTTGTCTTAAACGACAAGATAGATCTGGAAAAACATCAAAATTTCAAAATCAATTTTTTTACCCCCAATAAAAAATTATTGATGATCCCTTAGTGGATTGGACTTTGCCCTGCCCCTGCAGCGCCGCTCGGGAAGGGTTTAATCAGAAGCTGAACTAGTTTAAGACATTGTCTCTCCGGCCAGAGGTCAGCACAGTAAATGGAGAGGTTGAGTACTGTCTCAGTCAGGTCTCGTGTGCAACTAATCTTGATGGTTCTGAAATGTACCCAGCTGCCCTTGCTCATTGGGTTTTGAAGAAATGGTCTAGCTACAGAACAAGCCAATCTCAAAGACAGAGCTATTCACTCATCCTTCAGTAATTTTTACCTTAAAATTCACAACCTGGTCTGTCAGAATCGTACAGTGCAAATTAAATCTAATGGATTTTTTTAAAATACTTAAGCATTATGTTTAATTTAGAGCATTTACAATTCTGTCTACCCACAATTTATACATACAACAGATAAAGGCATATAGCTACTTTAGTTCTAAAAAATACAAAAACGGTCCAAATTTTGCTTTTTCTTTAAAATGTTGTAATAAATTAGAATGGTTTCACAAGTTTCAACCAGAAATGTATTTGAGTATATTTTTTTTGTTTATTGGTTTTCACGGTATGTTATAAACAGGTTGATTACAGTATGTATAATACAACTAACTTTTTGAGACGTATGCCACATTGGAGGAAGGCCAGGAGACAGCTGTACTGTTAATATTTAAAATATACGATACAGATTGTGATTAAATTTAAACACAACATCCTTGTGAATCATAAGATTTTGTGATGAGAGATGTTTTTAAAATTACAGTTAGGGTTATGTTGAGGGCCTTGAAATTGCCATGGTATATTTCTTATTTGTTTTTTATTTTATAATTTTCAGTGTGATATTTTATTTTAGATACTAGCAGAGTACCCGTCCTTCGTACGGGGTTGGCATGTAAGTATAAGTGACATTAGCGTATGGTTTGACAGCTCCATTTAAGTAATGTTAATAAATAATGTTTACATTCAGGATAGTGACATCATTATTTTAAATATGATCCTTACCCTCTCTGTTCTAATATTCATGCAGTATTTAAATGAATGTTTGAACCAGCTGTATGGAATTGTGAAATCAAAATTAATATGACAGTTAGTACTGCTTGTTTACATTTTTAAACTTTGTAGGTTTGTTCTTTGTTGTCATGGATACCATCAATCAAAATTTACTTTGAAATCTCTCACCTCCGATTTTTGAAAGCCCACGGGGCAGAGCCCGAGGTCAATATCGAAGCGGGAATAGTTCTATATGTATCCTCGGAACTGTAGCTTCATGTGTGTGCAATTTGAGCCCAATAGGTTCAGTAGTTTTTGAGATTAGCTCATACAAACACACACACAGACACCACCTCTTCTTTATAATAGTATAGATAGATAGATTATCATGATTTTATAACAGGTGTAGTTTTTTATGAAAATGAATCCTTCAGATAATTTTTTTTTTTCAGTATGATATTTACTGACGTGACTTTATCAGTAAATATCATACTGAAACAAAGTTTATTTTTTATCTGAAGAATTAATTTTTATTTAAAAAAACTCAAACATTTTTGTTTGGCTACGGCCTTGGCTAATACTTGGCGACAATGTCGCGGTGACATTGAATGAAAGTGTATAGTAATATATAATACTCTAACTAGGCCTATATGATTTAATTTGTAATAGATTCGCTTAAATCGTATAATACTGCAAAAAAGGTATTAAAAAAATCAACGCAATCTAAGGCCTAATCCAAAAACATACAAAAACTGTTATAGATCCTTACGTATTGTTATAATCAATTACACTATTTTGATAATAGGCTATAACATCTCGAAGCTCTTTACTGGTATGGTAAAAAGGTCAACTGAAATGTTGAAATTGTCAACTAGTGTGGCCCACCCGAGCAACTTTGTCGTCGCCACAAAGTCGCCAAGTGTGGCCCTAGCCTTATAGCATTGACTATTGGATGCAGAAGTTATGTTGTATTAATAGTCAATAGTATCATGAAAATATGTAAAATACAATGTCATAACACATAGAAAATGCTAAAAAAAAAACAAAAAAAAACAGTTTAATGTGAAAACTAAAGAATAGATAGTCTATGCATGTGTGTTTGGTGAGTGCAAAAACTACTGAATTGACTGGGCTGGAATTGTACTAAAAGATAGATCATAATATCCCTGATAAACAAATGCAATTGTGTCATCAAAATCCCCGCTGGCCTATACTCCATGGATGTCCAAAGGTTTGAAGTAGAGCTTTTGGAAGTAAATATTGATTGGTCTCCTCAGCGTTTGCAAACAGAAAAGCCACAATCTTTGTTTCTATAATCACTCATAAGTGAGTGACTGTTTCCTGCAGTAGTTGGCCAACCCACATTGTCTCACTTCTCTGTCATTTTCCTGAGGTGAAGCATAGGTATATCAACTAACAACTAGTAGGAAATAATTGAAGTATATTGAGAAAAATACAGTGTCACAACTTTTCAAATTTACTTATAGATTTTGTAAATAAATTAGATCTATATGTCAAAGAAAAAGGGTAACCATCAGACAGATAGGCTAGTTACCGTTTGAAATCAAATTTTAAACTGTGTTTACAACATTTGTGATTTAAAAAAATGTTCTATTTGGTTTTACAACGTTGGAATGATTTAATAGTCAAGATCATGTGAAAGCTAATGCTGTTAACAGGTGGTCCACAGGTGTGCATTAGCTTATGTTACACATTTTTACTCACAATATTAACTTGAGCTAAACCCTCTGCACATTCAACAGCTTACGATTTACATACTATACTGTTTCTTTGGGAAACCTAATCATATTGTACTTGGAAAAACAAATCAATTGGCATTAATAAGACCAATTATAATTTTACCATTAATAGTTAATGAATCATCCGCAATTCAACAGAGTTTAATAACCAAACGTAATAATTTCAAAAAAAGATACAAGAAAAAAACAAAACACAAAGAGTAAAGAATCAACATCTGTTTGTTTTGTAAAATTATATATTTAAAAGATAATGCTTTGTAAGATGATGTACGTACATGTTATCAACAGATAACAAACTATCCAAACTATCTTTAACTGCCTGCTAAGAAGTAAAAACTAATGTTTTTTAACACATTTTTTCCCATTTCCAATATCTTTCAACACGCAGAAATGCAATACAAAACATTTGAATAATCTATCTATCTATATTATTATATATGTATATAATACGCTAAGACGATTTTTTGTAAACAGAACTCCTTCCTCATTTTTGGACCGATTTTGATGATTGAAGTGTCAAAGAAATGGCCTTGATCTGTAGTTTTGCAAAGTGTTTTTCAATTTTTGAAATCTTTATTAGTTTGGGCAGGATCTTCCATCAAAGTTGGGTTTTCTCCCATAAGATTAACATGGGGGAATCTAAATATTTAATTGGAAACGTTGTCTCCACTAATTTGAGAGAACGGCTAGGCGTATAAACTTGATAGAGGTGTCTAAAGAGAGGTCTCGGTCTGTAGATGAGCCATCAAAAGAAAAACAAAGTAAATTCCCTTAGGGCTCTGCTCCAGAAGCTTTAAAAGATCCTTCCACAGATTTGTTTATAGTAGGACACAAAATTAGTCCCATGTCTGCAGGTAGAGTGGACCCGTCCTAATCCTGCTCGTCAAAACAACGCTATTGTTGGGAGCTCGGCGATGCAGGCGGGCTGGGAATACCGGTCCTCCTCGCCTCGCTGTTCCTAGAAATTCCGCGTCCTACTACAATTTGCATAAATTGAACCATAAGACTTAGAGCATCATGCGAAGACTCATTTTGTTCGTATGAGAAAGAGGAATAAACACAATTTTGAGTGAACGCTCTAAGATTTCCCTTTACCGAGTTATCAGGTCAAGGAGTTAGTCTCGGTGTATGAACCTGCTGTGGCCGGGCGCATTGGGAAAATCCAGAGCCAGAGCAGGTTCAATAGCTAAGCTCCAAACAATAGTGTTGTTTTGATAAGCAGGATTACGACGGGTCCACTCTACCTGAAGACATGGGACTTTAATTTTGTGTCCTACTATACATTTTGGCCATGTGGATAATACTTTTTAATTAAACCGCTGTTAATTTTTAAATTGTATTGCAAACAACACACATTTATTAGGAGTTACTGAATTGTCCAAAAGAAGTATTTGCAATGTTATTTTCTGATTTTAAAATTGATTTTCATCTAGGTATCATGTCATGTTTTGCAATATAATGTTCCATTACGAAATAAGTGGAAAATTCCTTTCATCACAGTAACTCTTACAATTATTTCTTATTCAACTATCTTATATCTGTTTTATGGGTTGGTATCTGCCTTTTCACAACTTTTGCCTATATGTTATCATATTATTCTAGACAGATCATCACAGGTTCATGAGATTATTGTCATACATGTTTTCAATCATTGGAAGAATCTTCGATTGTGTAATACAATACATACAAAATAATACAAGTGCAGAAGGGTACATTGCCCATATGAGCCGTGTCCATATTTTGTTAAATTAATAGTGGTTTACAGCAACTGGATTCATTTCTGTATAATGTTTATGAAGAAATATATGCATGATTTAGAAAGTCATTAATGTGCAAAATTACAATTTATTGCAGACTTTTTATAGATGTTACTTCGATGTATTCATTCAGCTTAGTGAAAATATAATAATATGGATATGTATACAAATACGAACTTGGACTCTTAGAGAGCCTTTGAATGTTATTAGACTAACGAAAAGGGTTGTGCATGTTTACTAGCACTACTCAGCAACAAAAACCATTAAATTTATCTCTAAAAAAAATATTCTTAAAGTACACTGAGCAGCAGCCTAAAGAAATCTACCCATATAGTAACAAAATGCTCTAACTCGCATTGTGGCATTCATAATTCAGCTTATATTTCTCCAACAGATAATTCGTCTGCAGAAGAATTTTATTGTACTCTTACCACGTCTAATAACATCCAAACACAGAAACCTTGCCTGAAATGGTACCTATCTTGAAAAATTATTTGCAGTGACCTATATTACGGACCGTGTCCCACTGGGTCGGTAACATTTTATTGAAAATAACACGAAATTTTAGCTGTAAAAATGGCCCAATGAGTAAATACTATTTAAGCAGCTACTGTCATGACAGAAAGATCATATTCCTTTTAAACTAGATCACGTAATCCTTTATCAGATACGTTGATTAACAATGCATGTAAACGTCAATATTTATGTAACAGCCAATTTACAGTATTATTGCTTTTTGGAAATGCCACATTGCTATGTCATTTGCATTATTTGTTTCCAATGAAGCCGCATGACCATATATAAACGAGGAGGCCCCTAACAGCTCAAGAATAAAATCCAACTTCACTTCAAGTATATTCCACTACATTTAACATTCTGTAGAGAGATTATATTGACAACTTTATGTAACTGATAAGGCTGAGACAACTAACTGACATCCCCCATGTCAAGGAATTCCAGCTTTAATAGTAAGTAACCCCACAACCAATTTCTAAAAACTGTGCTAGAGGGTTATTCATTAGCACAGAAGTACGATATGAACTGACGCGAAGTGACGAAGGAAAAAACAAACTTACACTGTAAAGGATATAAGTCCCTTTGAAGTAAGAACGTGTCTTACCAACAAACAGATATTTTCTTCTCAAATAAAATCATAGATTAATCTGCATTACACTGATGAAATAACAGAAGTGTTTAAAGAGCAAAAGATCCGCCAATACGATTTTAATACTATTTAAAAGTTCTTCCAAAGGAAGAGATACCAGATAACATACTAATAATAACTCTGATGACATAAGGTATGGGAAATATTGTATTCATTGAATGATCAACCAAATTTGGTATCTAACGTAATTAATATCAATAGGCTACTCTTTAAACAATGCTTAATGCTCAAAATGTGTATAATCATTGAAAATTTAACTCAATTTAACCTAGTTGGATGAATTAGCGTAAGCCTTGAAAGTAACTGTCGATTTCTACGGGTTTCACCTAGTGTTATTCATATTGCTTTCTACAATTACTACTATGTAATTAAAGTTCTCGAATCCTAAATGCTTTTTATTTTTACAATCAAAATAATTATCCAGGGGCGGCTCCAGGAATATTTTTTTTTTGGTAGGCATGACAAGGATCAAGTTGTTTGATAAGGGTACAAGAGGTTTGAGTGGGTTCTCTGCAAAAAGGGAGGGGGGTTTAAAAATGTTAATTCAAAATAATTAGTTTTAATGCTTTTCCTTTATTTACATATAGGCTAATTAAATGCCTTTATTTACTTATAATTTTGAAATATCTACCAAACCTGGCCTATCCTCTGGAGCCGTCCCTGTAATTATCCCATTTTAAAGTAAGTAATTTTTGATAGGGCGTAAAGACTGAAATTAATATTTAATATACATCTTTAATTATGAGCTCATATCACATGAAATTCTTATCTTTTGTTGGACCTAAAAAGGTGAGCTTTTTATTTTTCTTATTGATTAGTGAATCATACATTTTTTCCAGATGATTAAAGTTTTTTGTGATCTTTTGACATTGAAAAAAGATAATTTTTATTATTATTTCATATGAAATGTTGACTCACTGGAAAGCAGTAATTTCTACTGTTTAAGTGTAGAAGAAGAAATAATTAGTTTACAGCATAAAGGCAAAACTCAATGCTAGGTTTACCATGTCATCTACCTATAACCTTTTGATAACATAAACATAACAATCTTCCTAGAATAAACGGAACAAAAACTGATGTTTGAAACATCATTAATGTTATCATCAGAATAATAATCTTCAAACAAATGCCACTAAAATACAAAAATTAAGTTCTGAAAAACTAAAATAACTCTGAATAACCTCTAAGAAAAGTATAGACCGACAACAAAAACCCTATAAAAATCAGAATATAAACCTTAGATAAGTTAACATTTATAATTAAAATGTAGTACAAGAAATTAACTGGTGAAGGTCAGAACAGTTGTGAGGCAATTGACTCCATCTTACCTTCCATCCCACTCTAATGGCCTGGACAAACTGTGACAGATACAATATCTGACAGTTGAAACCATGGTGTTGAAAACCTGACTGTATAGGCCTAATATATTACAAACGGATTATTGAGTGCATTTTAATACACCCAACTATAAAGGACACAATATAATATTAACGATTGACTCTTTGAAGTCCAACGCTTATTCAGTAATTTAATTGTGTCTGTTTTATCAAGTTTTCTCAATTAAGCACACAACAAATCCAAATTATCTTAAAATAAGTCTTTAGTTTTAATATGTTATTTTGGAGTGCAATCCTAGTTTCTGAACACATTAAAGTAGGCATATCTATTTGTTAAAATGTGACCTTAACCAAGATTCCACTTACAATATTATCTATGCAGGATGTCATTTTTATGGTATAGCCTCTGGATCACTGATTTTTACAATAAAAGGGTTAAATTACCTGTATCTGTCAAGTGATCCTAAATTGCAGTCATGACCTACCTTCTACCAGCGCCAGATGTGTCCGATATCTATTTAAACTACGGGTTATTCGTATTTGTGTTTTGGCCATATTAATGTCTAATGTTTTGTGTACGTGTAAGTGTTATTTTTGTACTTTTAACCTCATGACCACCATTCCATGGAATAAATCAATGTAGCTTAACATTTGACCTGAAGATGTGTTTTAACAACATGAAACAGCTGTAGTCAACTAACTACAATCTAAGATCACTTGACGGATACAGGTAATTTAAACCTTTTTTGTATGCAGGAAACAAAAACTGCTGAAAGCTACTACACTTTTGCTGTTAGCAGAAGACAGCGCTGGTTGGAGGGTTTGATTCCTACCTTGATCAGGTCTGGTGTGCAACTAATGAGAATTCCACCCGTCTGGATCTTGGTGGGGGTGGCCCAACATTGAGAAGAATGAAACATCTATATTGTGTTGTGACCCAAGACTTTGCTGAATCTTGGACTAACCTGATATTTGCCGCTCTGCTCCTCGCGGGCGGTGGACAGGTTGAGCATCTTGCTCCACACTTGGCCGCGCAGCTTGTCAGGAACGCCTTTGAACACACGTTTGCGCAACTTGTCTCTGGTAGCGTTTGTGTTCCAGTTGTGCAACATTTTGAGCCATTTCTTGACTCGTTCCACTTCCACTCGCGATTCCGCTGGGTTCTGCTTCTCCAGATCATTTTGGTCCCTAATAACATAGCAAACACACACATAGGTACACAATAGGTATAGCATAGGTACACTTTACAACTTTAAAAACATAAATAGCATTTTTATATGAGGCAGGGATAAACATAGGTGATTGGAGAATGACAGTGATATATAATGGTAATTTTACATCAGTACTAATATTCTTGAAAAGGGGAGATAAATACAATGTGTTTATTTGTGCGCAGATTTTATAAAAATTTGAGCAAAAAGAAAAGTTGGTTTTATGATTGAGTTGGAAAATAAGAGAAAATTTTGACAGTTTTTGGCCGTTTACAAATGTTTTGAGAACATCTTGACTAAGTAAAGGATTGTTTTAACTATAATACAATAAACAATGGTACATAAAAATTTGGAGAGCTGCACTATTTTAAGATCGACCACCAAAATAATTTGTTATACATTTTTCTCAACATTATCTATTCACACAGATAGAACTAATGGTTTAAATCTGTACAACCAACAGCGCCTAATTAGCCATGGTTTTAACAAAATTACCAAATGGAGTCAGTACACTACCCTAATTAGCAAATTAAGATTTCTGTACTAAAACAACACCTCTGTTCCCATCTGCATAAGTATGATTGAAGACAACAAGATGACACTTGATTAAGCCTACACAATTACAGGATTTCCAAAATTACGAAAAGACAGTCAACATTTTAAAAGTAAAACCAGGCAATGAAAACTGGATGACACATCTAATAATTTAAACTCTTTTCATTGTACAAAATCAGTAACATATGGATTCCGTTGGACTTAATCGGAAAAAATCAGATTTCCACATAGGCCTAAGTGGCTTTAACGATTGTAATAAAAAATTATTATATTATATGGTTTGTTTAACTCTTAAACAAAATAGTATAACCCATAATACTGTAAAATTACGGTTCAAAGTAATTGCAATTTTTGTTATTTTACTATAAAATAGCATAGTAACTCTCACCAATTAACCTTTAAACCAGTTGTAGAACGGCTAACCAGAGAAAGTAGGCCTATGTGTCAGTTTGCTGATAAAAGTTGCTGCCATTCATTTTCTGTGTGCACTGATATATGTGGGCCAACCAAACCAAATTAAATCAATCCCCCAAGTATAACACATGATTAACCCCAGAAAAAAGAACACAAATTAAAACCAACCAATTGATGAAAATGAATGGCCAAACAGAAAATATCTCAACCTGGTGAAATGGATTTAGTAGCCTAGTATAGTACACCCAGTAGCATGGTTGCCTAAATACCTTTTTTTAGCGAACTAAAAAGAGAGATTTGTGACTACTCACTGTATGAAGCCGTATCTGTCGAGAACCTTGTAAATATCAAACGTGGGTTCCTCCCAGGAGTCTATCTGCGCGTCCGGTGTCCGCCCCTTCTTGTAGCGTGCGACAATAGTTTCCCTCTCCTCTGCCGCTCTTTGGAGCAGCTCCTCTTGGTTCATTCCGCACTCAACATCCCGCCACCGGCATCACACTCTGCAACACCACGATTAATGTTTTTCTTTGTTGGGCATTATGTTTTTTACACAACTATTGTTCTTGCATTAAATCTTATAAACACCTAACAGACAAACTATCAAATGCCTGCAACATAGGACGAAAATACCCTCACTACAGCAAACCTGCCGACTAAGGAAATTTCCATTTGCCTGGATTGATTTTCAATTAATCTATTAAATTAACATTTATGTTTAACGAGTACTAGGTTAGCTGCTACAGGGAAACTAATAAAGTGTGTTTTTTAATTAAAATATAGCTTGGAATGAAATAAATAAATCCGCCAAGTTTGATCAAAATATATCCATAAACAAGCCAACTACATTTTACAATATTCTCCAAAAGAATAACATGGGAATTTTAAATTAAAATTTTTTTGAATTTTCTCCGTTACCAATCACGGTACAAAAACACTTTGATAATATACTAAATTATTTGTTATTTTAAGTTTTTTAAAAAGGTCTGGAGATAAATTGATAAATAAGTTATTGTGTTTTAAGGGTAAAAAATGAGAAAACCCCATTTTTACCCCATAAAACCCCCCGTTACAACTCCATTCCCATGGTCCGATCATGCTGGTTAGCGAACTCATTCAAGTTTATCCCACCTTACACCTCAAACCAAATTTTTTCAAAATCAGACAAAAATATCTCAAGTTATCGTCTGGACGGACACTTACCTATATGTAAATATATATATAGGTAAGATAGATATTATACATCTATAAAAATTTGAACAAATGGTGTTTTTGGCCTCTGGGGACATCAAAATGAAAAAGTAAATCGGTCCCGGGCCTAGGTCTTACCATGACACCTACGGTAATAGCTACTTCCCTATAGGGGAATTTGCTAAAATGTCTTAATTCATCTCAACACAAATTGAATTTACAGTAGAACTCCAACTACCCAAACTCTTATCATCAGGATTGCAAACTACACCTACTAACTCAAAGAGAAAAATATAATAAATACTGTCGTGGCCTTGTGTGCGCATGCATATTTTGTTGAGTTTGATAATTGAAAAAGGTTGCTTCATTTGATATGTTTATTTTACAATATATACAATTATGAAACATGTGGTTGATCTATATATATAAAAGAGGATGTTTGTATATATATTTGTTTGTTTGTTTGTTTGGGGGTGATAAACTCGGACACCGCTGAACCGATTGCCACGAAACTTGGTACATACGTGTAGAATGTCATGGAATAGGTTTATACACCATCAATTTCGTGATCTGTCCAATAGGCTCCGCCCCAGTGGCTCTGGAGTTTCCCATGTTAACCTTATGAGAAATGGAATTAATGAATCTTAACAGCTGTTTCAATTAAACAAGTTGGTTCTGTTCTATGATGTTCAATAGCATTAAAGTTACAAGGATTACCAACAGGGTGCAGCACTGCCTCTTTCACATCTATTTTTTCTTTTCTTCTTCTTTTTTTTGTTTTTTATTTTTTCTTTTACATTTATGACAACAGCTAATTTGCAACCAAAAAGGTGAAAGAGCGTAGCGAACGAGCTAACCTGAAGGCAAGTGAGCGTAGCGAACGAGCTAACCTGAAGGCAAGTGAGCGCAGCGAACGAGCTCCAACCTAAAGGTGAGTGAGCGTAGCGAACGAGCTCCAACCTAAAGGTGAGTGAGCGTAGCGAACGAACTTCAACCAGGACGTGATTGAGCCATGCGAACGAGATCATCTTGAAAATTAAGAAGTTAAACGGGGCAAAGCCCGCGGGTTACAGCTAGTATACTGTAAATACTGCCAGAAAAATTATGTTCATTGTAGTTTTACAGTATGCAGTTTTCAATAATCCGTTACAAATTTCAATTTGCGCCAATCGTGTCCATCATGTGGCAAATCTATTGTATTTTGTAACGTGTTAATTTTATCATGAGATTTTTAGAGTGCAAATAGCCGATTTAGCTCCAATAACACGAATGTCAATTTGAAAATCCCTCCAACGTTTAGTCAGCGGCTTCCATTAGCTCAGTGCCGGGCGCTCCGGCGCATGCCCGACTGTACCTGCGCACAAGCATATTTGCATACAATTGTGCCATTCTCTCCTGAACATTATGAACATTGTTCAAATATAAAAGTTAACTTTGGACGTGCAATGAATTGTTTTAAGCTAACAGCTAATTAGATAAGTTTATAGTACCGGGGGACCGAGCCTAGCTCGGTTTTGGTTCCAGTTCAAGCATATGTTGTTTACTATAAAGATTATTGTGATACATTTAATATTAATTCAACTGAATAAAGCTGGCCATATTATGTTATCTATAAAAAAGAGTGCATAAAAATTGTAAAATCTACCCTTAAATGAGAGTGAAACATTGAGTTGACGCCAGTGCATTTAAACGTCACCAACACGAACAACACTCATCAATACTTGTTCTATACATTATAACAATATAAGTTGTTTATTTACACTATTGTACTTAAATTCAATGATAAAATTACTCGTTATGACTTTGAATTTGAATTTACATAAAATAAATGTAGTAATATTTTTAAATAATTATTTCACTGCTAAACCAATGTTTGCTAACAATAAATTGCCTCAGTACATTGGGGATTAAGTTTTGATGGGAGAGGGCTAAGAGGTAAAATAATCAGTATTTGATCGGAACTATTTTCCCCTATTCGAGTAATCTTCAATGTAACCATTGCTTTATAGAAATAACTGATGTTTTGTATTCGTACTATATTTTGTAATTTGCTAGTACTGTGGATGGCTTGTTATAAATACATGTTACAAATCTTTTGTTTACTTTTTCCTTGTTAATTTTTCAACCAACATAATTACTTGGTAACTTATATATTTACTTTTTTAAATTTTTGAATGAGTTGCGTAGCGAAATAAAAATTTTCCTGAGGTAGTGGCTGTCACCAATCATGGTTTTAGAGCTGTGAGTCCCTAATTCCAAAATTTAGTCTAAATCCTTCTGCTGGATTTTGAGATATATATTACAGACAGACATAGCTCGTATTAGAGTATAGGATTATATACCATATGATAGGCGATAGGCCTAAAAATAAGGAGACCGGAGTACAAACTCATTCTTCTAATCGTCATGACTTCTTCTTTTGTACAAGTTTACATTGTAAACTTATAAAAACCTGTCCTTTTGTGTACTATCAATGCTGACATTTTCAATTTCCCTCTTAAGACCCTAGACATTTTAAGATTTTTTCCAAAAATTGTGTGACTAATTGATTTATTTGCTATAAATCAGTAAGCTATTTACTTTATTGGTAAACCATTAATTAAAAAATCTCTTTGATTTTGTTGCTGTGCAGATAGTTGATGGTAATAAAACACTCATAGCAATAGTCACACTGTTAGTTCCGCACTTTTGTTTGGTCAGCTCACAGCAACATCAGCAAATTCTAAACTTCACAAGGTCATCAGTCCTTGACCACACAATCAAACAAATGTTTGTTTACCTAGTATAGAATCACTAGAATGAAAGGCAGAACTTTACATCTTCCATCAACTGATTATCTACGGAAACAGGAATACAAAAAACATAATGTTGGTTTTTTAAAATTTAATTCTTGATAGGCTATCTAGGGAAACTAGCAAATAAAACTCAGCATGAGGCATAGGTACATTAACAGAATTCAGATACCTATCTGGAATTAACACAAAATTCTGTATAACTACACAAAGCAGACAAATTAGTTTTAACTATTTCAATTTGTCCATCAGCCTACAATCCTTAATGTGTCTATCAGATGGCTAGAAACTTCAACAAAGAGTGTAAATGGTAGGCCTACATGTGGTTGTTTGTTTTACATAAACTCTTTGATGGCAAATGTTACTTTTTTAATTCTTTATCTTAACTTCTTTACTACAGGTTTCAATGAATGTTGTGTTGAATTTATTACTGACAGGAAACGGTTTATATCAGTTTTGATTTGGTTCCTTCCTTACTAAGGGACTTAGAACCCTCTGCTGTATCCATTGTAGTTTTTTTAAACTCGTTAAGCCTTTGGGTCCGTTACTGTACCTCATAAACCCATGCTAAAAAGAACTATTATCATGTTGATGAGAAACTTAAGCATGATCCAAGATTAGTTGTAGCTCACTTGGGCACCTACACTATCAAAGCAAAGATGGCTGACTCCAATGAAACTGTCATACTACGCAATAGTCTGAATCCTTTCAAACTGACTAAGAAGGAATTTCTTTAAAGTTACCTTTGCCATGACTTTAAAAAAAGGCACATGGACAGACGCTAACGAAGGAAGGATTGCAGGTGCCAGACCCTGTTTTTTACACAATCAGTTTTTGTGGCTTTGTCAAGGGTGCGCTTTTTAAGTGAAAACTACTTCTTTGTAAAAACAAGCCATCAAAACAAAAATCATTTGTGGCCATATTATTAAGTTGCTTCAAACATAGTGTTCAAATATGTTCTGTGACCCTATAAAAAAGTAAATCATTTTTAACATTATATTTTGAAAAAAGTAATTATCTAAAATGTAGACCCACATATATTCATGAAGTAGGCCTAAGGACCCATACTTAATCAACAATGCACTTACTACCCCAGAATCAACTGTATATTGTGTATATCAATAAGTGGGATTTGAGAAGAAGGGTCGGCTAGTAAAACTGTATTCACAAAACAGGCTGGACCTACCCCTAGTACCAGCCACACTCAAATTTCTTCCCAGCATTGCTCACAAGGAGCGATAAAATTGAACAATTGATACGAGAGCTGTTCCTCCTCGGTTTTAACTGATTAATTAACATTTTAATTTAATTGAAGGTTCAGAGTTCTACAAAAGCTCAGGAAATCTCAGACACTCAGATGGAGATATCATTCTCACCTTCTTTAAAGGGTTTTGGAAATGTTGAATAACTTTTAGAACGACTCTGTAGGTCTGACAAGTAGTCTGTGAACGACCACCTTTTAGCAAACCACAAAGCTTTTAACATGGTCGGTTAACATGTTCGGTACATTGTCTTTACTGTATCTACCGCTAATTGGGGATATTAAAACCAGGACACAAGAGTTACGTACACAGGATGAGCAGAGTGCTAGGCCTGACCAGTAGCTAGCCAGTCTGTCTGTCTGTTAGTCAGCTTCATAGCATGTTTTTAAAGCAAGGCATTTACTTTCTTCTACAAGTTAAATTTATTGTATTTCAATGTTAAAGTGTTGTAAATTTAGTATCTATTGGTCTACGGCATATTCATTGATGCCTAAAAACTTATAGTTTGCAGGTTTGCTTATACTTACAGCTAAAAATAAAACTAAAAAATTGGTGATAAAAATTACATCTAGACACCAACATATTTTCTAGACACCAACATATTTTTCAGAACTTGGTAATCTCTGCAGTCAATCACGTTTTAACAATAGCTATTCTTATAATAATTAACACGATCTATACAAGTTTTTGATCAATTTCCCTGACTTTACTTTATTTTCAAAAATTTTCCCTGACTTGCGGCCTTTTTTAAAAACTTTCCCTGACCTTCCCTGACCCTACCCTATACCTGTTTCCCTGAGCTTCCCTGACTTTCCAGGTCCGTGGGAACCCTGAACAATTTTGTACACTTTCTACAGACCAGTGTATTAGGCTAGGCCTATAGAAAACTTACCTAAAATTTAATGATTTGTTTTTAAAACATCACAAATTTAAATTTCCATTACAGAATAACGGCACAGATGTTTTACCTTAATAACTCTTTTTACTAGGCCTATTCTCATTGGAAATGTAAGGAACTTAATTAGAATTCTGAAAATGATAATAATAGGCTAAACTTATAGGTATTTGAAATAAAAACAATGTTAAGTGCACTTATGGACATTTTTCTAAGCAAAGAAAGATTTTGAAAATATCGTAACGTAATTTATCTGTTATTCCCTACCTGTGAGGGTATGGAAACCAAAATTGGTGCCATTTTGTCACCAATAAGTTACTTAGTAGGTAATTTATACATCAAATGTTTTACACTAGCCTAACTTGATCAACCCTGAAAAGTATCTTGACAGCATGAGTTGTTCATTTCTTAACAGTCCGGGTAGCCTATTTATGTCGACCTCCAGTCAACGAAAAAATGATGGTTATTTTTTGCGGAAAAGCACCGTTTTCCCAGAAAAGCGGGAACAAAACTTTTTGTGAAAAAGTCTTGTTGTTGATAAGTTACTCATTTTGCGGAATTTCAGCGCCACTGAGGACTTGCGTTTTAGTGGTCGATAATCGACCAGCGCCAGATCTAGGGTTAAATAGCCTAACATTTTTGGGCGGTCAGGTTTTTTGGAACGTTCCCTCATGTCTAAAATTTACCCGGCCAAATAGCTACCCTAGGCCTATCTTACCTACTAGTAGGTTTAACTTTGTAGGCCTACAACATGACCTATCAGGGAGGCCTATTAACCCTAGCAGTGGCCAATGTTAGAAGTGGGGAATGGCCAACCCATTTGGGCAATTTTGCAGACCTTTTTTTGAAAATTCGTAAAAATTCAACCGTACAAGTAAACCTAGCCAACCTCATATTCATTTTGTTCGGGAAGAACAGGAGAATCTAGAAGTAGTAATAGGCTATAATAATGATTTAGATAGGGCCTAGTGTATTTTTTTGGTAAAGTGAAAGAAATAAATTTGTTTTTTTTTTTTTGTTTTTTTCAAAGCGGCCTCGGTATTTTTTTTCTACGGTTTTTTTATGGGAAATTCATTATTTACATTTTATATACAATCTAATTCCCTACATAGAAAAATATAAGTAACATGTTAGGAACATATTTTTTTATAAGTTTTTGGGGCGAAATATAATAACAAACGGAGAACCGAAAAAATTGAAAACCGTACGGTACATTGTTAGTTTGTGTTGTAAAAAGTTATATAATATATGTGTATACTAATAGATATAAATGTTTGTAAAGCTAATGAAGTAGGCCTAAGGAATCAAAAAAAGTCATAAAGTTTATAGGTAGTAAAAATATTTTTTATTTATAAATAGGCTTAGGTATAATGTTTTTGTATTTTAGCGATTTTGTGAAAAAAATCATAGTATTTAGTATAAAACTTTTGTACCAAATGTTTTTACTTCAAACCAACATAAACATCTTAGTGTATTCAATTACCTACATAAAAATGTATAACATGTTGGGTAAAAATTTTTGTTTTTACGTGCTAAGTTAGGGGCACAGTAATATAAATAAACGGAAAACCTCAAAATACAACCAAAAGAAATATACAACCTTTTATCAACACAATTTGACACTATTCAGTAAATATTCATGCATAATAAAATACACGAAGATCACTGTTATCATACACATACACATTTCCCAACATATACGAAATAATAACGAGTTTAGTAATCAATCGCGGATAAAACGAGAGCAAAAACTCACCGGCAACAACACGCAATGGTGTCGCAATGGTGAATACAAGGCACTTTGTGTATGAGATCTTGACAGTAGTTACACACTTTCGTCGTCTTAGTGAGAGAAACCGAAAAAAAACCCTGAGCGCAGGGCTGCCACTATCACAAGCTACATTTCTTCCTCTTCAAAATGACATAGCCTATTATATGACTAGTAATAATAACTTACACTGTATGTAATTTGTATTTTCCATACAGTCACCTGACGACGGTTGGCCATTTGTTATAAATTTTGAAAACAGCTGTTTTCATGAAATCATAGATAAAACATAATCAATCCTACCTATTTAGTTCTAAAATATCACTACCACAATGAAGATCAAATCAATGGATATCCAGTGGTACCACCCGCAACATCCCAAGACGAAAATTACCTGAGCAGGGTAATGCCAAACAAAACGTGTTTTGCCAGTTCCCAAGGGTCGGCTGCTAAAGTCGTGCTGCACCAAAAATTCATTTGATTTCTAATCGTCGTGACATTGTTATATAAGTTACCTGCTACAGGGTTTGTTTTTGTAATAAAACGAAAGGTCAGAATGTGATCTTTCGAATAGTATAGATATATATTATTCTCATCTGAGTTGACTATAGGCTAAGTGTTTTTTTTACGTTAAAATAATTTCGGCCCATAACTTACCGTCACCAGACGACGGCTGGCCATTCTAAGCATCAACGTCAAACCGTCACCAGACGACGGTTGGCCACTGGTAGGGTTAATTAGTCTTAGGCCTAGGCCTATTATTATTGTAAGGGTAGGTTGTTAGGCAATTTTGCTCATAGGCCTCCGCCATATTTTTTGAGCTTAAAAGAACTTAATGTCCTCTGTGAAAATAAAATAGGTAGACCTACAGTAATTCAATCATAATAGCCTCTAACTGAGCCTAGTATTCTTCTGAATTGTGGATAATGTAGACATGAAACATATTTCGGAAGATGTATAGGCCTAAGAGAAGGGATAAGAAATATAGGTAGGTAATAACTTAAGTTAGGCTTAAGTAAACTTAGGCCTAACTTAAGTTAGGAGACCAATTTGTCCTTCAACAATCAGTGAATTGTTGAGATATTAAAAAAAGCTTTACTGACAATAAACTTATCATCAACGTACGATAATAATTTTAGTTTACTAACTAACCTTAGACATGATCCTCCAAATACTCCTGGCACTGTCAACAGTTTATTTTCACAAACAAAATGTAACTTAGCCACTGTTTACCTTAACACAAATAACAGAATTAACAATCACAAAAGTTGCAGTCTTAATCTTCAACGCATTTAAGAAATTAAATTATATTATAAATATTTCATTGTTTTATTAATTACCACTTAGTTCAATACGCCTACCTAAAATTGGAAATGTATGCCATGAAACGAAAACCGAATTAATTGAGAATGGAAAATAGTTTTTGTGTCAAGTCAAACCAATACCAAACGTCCAAACCATGAGTAGAGTCAGCTGTCGTAACTGTTCATACTACACAGTCTAAGGTGAAAGGAAAAAATAGTACTCAAATTTGACTACAAGCATATGTATTAAGTTGGCAATGAGTATTAAGAAATCAATCAAAACATTTATTTGTGATCCAATTTTTATATCCAAGACCACATTTTGCTTAGTGACCAGCCAAAATCAAAGCGATCAAGTTACATGAACCTTCCTGAGTCATCTAGCACTGATGTAGAAACTAGAAAAACTCATGATCTTATACTTATATGTCATGTCGTCCTGTAATCCAACTGCTAGGAGGTCACGAATTGTGGATATTTATAGGCATGCACTAAGGATGCGATACTCCCTGGTGTGGATTAACGTCCACACGAATGAGTGAGTACTACGACTATCCGCAGTACTAGTGATCCCGATAATTAGACAAATTCGTATATAGCCAAGGCAAAAATGTGGTTCGGATTCTACTATAAACTGTAGTGTAGGTCCCTTAGTTGCCAAGAGCTGTATGGGCTATTAATTAACAGCTGTGTCTAAGGAATGTCAGCCTTGGTCAATGACAAGACTACAAGATCGCGCCACTCATCCTACACTCATCTCCATTCATACTTGGCTTAAAATACCTACTTTGTATGGTCGCCATTTAATAAGAAAGTAAAGTATAAAGTACTTTAAACTTTATACTTTTCATTGAAATGGCGACCATACAAAGTAGGTATTTTAAGCTTAGTATAAAGTCATATGTCATATAGTCGTTTATTCACCAAAATTAACATAAAATGCATTAGCTACGTCAAAAACATAGGTATTGAAATGCTGTACATTTTAAAAATCTCTTTTTTAAAATAAAGCTGTCAACTATGCTACTGTATTTACACTACCAGTTCTAGGGCAAAGAAACTCACAAACGCTGCAGAAGGCATTATCCAGCAAAAAATTCTTTAGTTTTTTCTGATAGGCCTATCTATATTTAAATCCTATTCGGTCTTTTAGGGAAGGAGGAAGGTTATTAAAAAGCTTAACGGCATTCCCAGACAGCACACTTTCTCCTCAGGACATCCCACGGATATTGCGACAGGATATGCAAGATATCCCATAGTGGTCCTATGGTCAACTTGGGATATCACAGGATATCCACAGGAATGCCTAATGTCCCCGCCCGGGGATGTCCTACGGATAAGCTCACACGCATATCCGTGGGACATCCGAGGTCATCCCAGGGTAGTCCTCAGGACATTCTCAGGACATATGGGACTACTATGGGATGTCCCTGGGATAAAGTGTGGTCTGGGCCTGAACATAAAAAACACAAAATAATATAGATTTAGTATGAAAAGCTTAATTATAAGTGTAGTAAATTGATTAAATAGTTAATAAACACAAATTTTGAAGAAAAAAACGAGAAAAAAGTTTTTGGCCCAGACGGGTTTCGAACCTGGTACCTTCGCCTTGAGAGCCTCTTACCTTACCTCCTGAGCTATCTGCGCTTGTTGATTATGGGTGTTTTCAAGTGGTTAAAGAGTAGCCGGCAGTTGCAATGGTCGCAATACTTAAAATATTTTTGATACTACAGTATAGGCTATACAGGGTGTTTTTTTAAAAACTTGCATCTTTATTTATGTAAAAACCGCAATAGATAGAAATATACAGTTTGCGGGAATCATCTATTGACGTAGGGGGCCCAACTGTTTTGAATTTAACGTTACATTCACATTCCCTCCCTTTCCCCCCCTGCCCCCAACTTATTTTTTTTAAATAGCAAGGTACCACTTGTGACATATCAAATGAAAGAACATAAAAAAAGGAAATGTTTGATGAAAAAAAATTAAAAATCGGTTCATAAATTTGCGAGATATTTCCCCCCCCCCTTCCCCGGAACTTGATTTTTTTTAAATAGCAAAGTACCCCTTGTGACATATCAAATGAAAGAGCATGAAAAAAGAAAATTTTTGGTGAAATTTATTTTTCATTTGATATGTCACAAGGGCGGGTACCTTGCTATTAAAAAACAAGTTATGGGTAGGGGAAAAGGGGGGGATTATCTCACAAATTCATCAGCCGATTTTAAATTTTTTTCCACAAAAAATTTTCTTTTTTCATGCTCTTTCATTTGATATGTCACAAGGGGTACTTTGCTATTAAAAAAATAATCAAGTTCCGGGGAAGGGGGGAGGAAATATCTCGCAAATTTATGAACCGATTTTTAATTTTTTTTCATCAAACATTTTCTTTTTTCATGCTCTTTCATTTGATATGTCACAAGGGGTACCTTGCTATTTAAAAAGAATAAGTTTGGGGGCAGGGGGGGAAGGGGGGGGGATGTGAATGTAACGTTGAATTCAAAGCAATTGGGCCCCCTACTTCAATAGATGATTCCCGCAAACTGCATATTTCTATCTATTGCGGTTTTTACATAAATAAAGATGCAAGTTTTTAAAAAAACACCCTGTATATGATTCTGTTAATCTGTTTAGGCCTTAAGTAGTTGAATTGTTTTTCTGGTAGTTGGAGAGGATACTGGTATTTGAATATAGATTATTTAATCACCATTAGATTAGCACTGTAATAATTGACTAGCGTACATGTTGCTCGAATTCGAGCAATTGCAATGTATTACAGGAGTTATTTCAAAACTAATAACAGTCATATTTACAATGAGTTTAAAAGAGTCAACTCAAAGATTACCGGTGTGTAACTCAGACCATGTTTATCTTCGTTATTGATAAACCTAAAGCATTCCGGCCGGTTTTCTCCTTCTCTACTCCGCGCCAAAGTTGGTGGCGGCTGAGGGATTAGGACCGCCAGGTAGGTCGGACATGCTCACCGACCTGGCCGTCCTAATCCCTCAGCCGCCACCAGCTTTGGCGCGGAGTATAAATGCCTCGCTATACAGGCAACACAGGTCATTGATATGGGGCCAATTGAGAACGAAATGTCGTTTTGGGGTAGTGTTAGGGCGCATTTTTAACCTAATAGTTGAGCCTTTACGTGTCACTGTTCTGTAGCTGCGGTCGTTATCACGATTACGCCTCCTGTCTATGTTTCGTTGTCGTAGCGTCGGAGGCATTTAAAAGAAAAAAAACAACAAAAAAACAAATTATAGCTACACAAAACAACGATAAATTCACAAATTTAAGCTACAATCATACTATCACGATCCGCCTTAGGGGTTATGTTTACACAAACTCAAATAGTAAATAAATGTACTCAATGCGTTTCATAGAATTGAAAAATAAACAACAGCAATTAAATTATACAGCTGATCAAAATGTAAACAATTATGTTCTTCATAAGGATAACATGGGAACTTTCAAAGCCACTGGGGCAGAGCCCAAGGGGCTTTTTAAAAAAATGTAAGGCCAGTTTGCAAATTTACGCGAAACGCTCTCTCCAATGAGACGTCAATGGATAAAATCGGTTAAGAAATGGCGAAGGAGTTCAACCGACAAAGTTTCATGTAGCGTATTAATTATATAGATTGTTATATGATTAAAATGAGTTTTTTGTTGTTTTATTAATTTAAAGTTAAATTCACATTCCACACAACTATGATATAACTCTAGTTTCCCTGAACTCAGTGGTAGTAATATGTCAGTAAAGTAAAGTCAACCCTTGCTAGCCATAGTATTAACAAGACATATTTTCAATCTGGGAAACCTTCAACTTTTAAAATAAATTATAAAACCTCAACATCTTAATGCGTGGGAATCTTATTTTTAGAAAAAAAACAGACCAAAATTATTTGTTAAATAATGAAGACGGCCCAATTATAAATTCAGAATTACTGAAAATAATTACATCAAGAACAACACTGTAACATATCCAAAATTCAAAAGATTAATTTTTCTAATATTATTTTTTATTTTTCCAATATCCTTTAAATCATCTGTTTTAACTTTGTTTAAAATTAATTTATTGAGTAAATATTTACTTTTTGTACTAGTGTAAACACAGCCTGAAGATGGAAACCAAGTTTCTGAAAGCACTAGTGAAAAAAACAAATTATTATATATTGGCCTTGTTGAACATTTAAATTTAGATATACTGTACATTTCATCAGTGGTAGTATTTTTTTCTTCAGTTTGTTATCGGGACATTACGGGACATTACAGGATATCCAGTGGATTTTGTACATGTCCCGGGATGTCAAGGGACATTCTGGGATATCCTATGGCATTCGTACATATCCCGGGACTTTACAGGATATCCTGAGGTTAACTTACAAATCCCGGGACATTACGGTATATTGTAGGATATCCTGTGGATTTCGTACTCGTCCCGGGATTTTGCGGGATATCCTGAGGATAGCGCACATATCCCGAGACATTCTCAGGACATATGGGACTACTATGGGATGTCCCTGGGATAAAGTGTGCTGTCTGGGTTGTATTGAAAATTCTTCTGGAAGAATGACGTTGAGTGATTAGAATTTCAATGTCGGAAGAATTACGAAATGGATGTTGTTGAGCTGTGAATAAAAAGGAGATATATTTTTCTGGTGAGGGATAATGTTTCAAAAATGTATATGAATGGAAAGAGAATTCGGAATTTTTTGAAAATGTCTTTGTAGGACTGACGTTTGGGTAGGAGAAATATAATGCGGATGGTTTTCAATTGTTTTCGGAAAAGAAACTTACGTAGTCTTTTCACTTTCACTACCCCAGACAGGGACAGCAGGATAAATATGGATATACAAGACCATAAATAAGCATAGACAGGAGGACTTCTGAATTTACTGTTTGGCTAAGCATACGAAGCATGAAATACCTACTGATATTTTTGTTGTTACATGTTTGATATGTTTGTGGTAGTTAAGATTTTCATTAAGGAACACACCAAAGGAACTTAACCTCTTGACAGGGATGGATTTCATTTTCACCTAACGGTAAGCTAAATGTTCTTTGTTTTTTTGTTTTTTTTGCTGGTTTGAAATGCTAAATTGGAGAAGTTGTTTTTTTTTTTGCATTTAGGACAATTATGATTATCCTCACACCATTGGAGCAGGTTATTAGATTCAAGAAAAATCGATTGTTCAAGTGTTTCTATGGAATGACTGGATACAGTAAGAGATGTATCATCAGCAAACAGACAAATAATGTTTGCCTTGTTTGTGCAAGTGGGCAAACAGTATGAAGTAGATGGAAGTATGAATGGAGATAAGTGTAGGATGAGTGGCGCGATCTTGCAGCCTTGTTAGTGATAAGGCTGACATATCCTTACACACATCTGTTAATAGCCCATACATCTAATGGATATGATCTCGATCTCATCACGGAATTATTCCAACCATTTGTTCCTTCCTTCAACGGTCAAGGACTAAATACTTCGAGAGTTGGGCAAAAACAAAACGGCAAACCAAGAGCCCTCAATGCTTAAAGAGTTCCTTAATGCTGACCACGAAGCACGGAATAATATCTTCTACATGTTCCCTCAAGACCCTTTGGCTAGGACAAACTCAAAATTTTCATCAGTGTCAATTGGCAGGGATAAAAGACCTCAAAATCAAAGTACCTTAAATCCCTTAAAGATGAATTGAAGCAAAGAGAACTTGTTGGTGAAAAACCCCTAACCATTAAATTCATTAACAACATCCCATCCATAGTTGAAGCTTCAAATACCCCCGCCGCAGCAAACCTGCAGACTAAGCGAATTTCAACTTTTCTGATTAAATTTTTACTAAAATATTTTTATGAATAAGACATATATTCCCTAATATATAGATTTAAATAACATTTGATTTAACGAATGCTTAGGTTTGCTGCTAAGGGGAAGGTAAAAAGTGTTTTTGACCATACGTCAATAGTATAGGATGAAATAAATAAAGTTGCCAAATTTTATCAATATATATCCATAAACAAGTAAATTACAACAATTTTCATTTTTTGCATAAGAATAAAACATGGGAATTTTAAATTACACTGTTTTGGAATTTTATCCGTGACCGTTAGGCGTACAACAGCGCTTTAATATACTAAATTATTTCTTTTTTAAGCTCTACAAAACTGTTTTAAAAGAAATTGCAACATTTTTTGTTTTTTGGGTCAAATTAATGGTTTGATTAATTATGCTGGATCGCGAACTCGTTCGAATAAACGTAGGTTTACACGTTTACACCAAATTTCATCAAAATCGGATCATTTTTGCTCGAGTTATCGCGCAAACGGATATATATATATATATATATATATATATATATGAATTTTAACGGGTGGTGTTTTTGGCCTCTAGGGACCTCAAAATGAAAAATTAAATCGGTCCCAGGTCCATGTCTTACCATGAGTACTACGGTAATAGCTTATTCCCTATATGGGAAATTCGCTAAAAACGATTAGTTTCTAATTATGGCAACCAAGTTAGTTAGCATGCTATTGCCAAAATGTCAACTCAACGGTCTCAGGGGCAAGCTTAACTTTTCGCAAGAACTGTGGCACTATGTCCCAACAACATTCTCACTTTAACCAATTTAACATCTGATATAAATGACAGTGACCTCGGACTCTCGGATTATACTACCTTCAGATATGACAGGACCGATGCCACTAGTAACAAAGGCCAGCCCGCTTTCATCTACTCCACTGTGTGACGTCTTTTGACGAGATTTGGGCCTATGATTTTAATCAGGAATTCAACTTCAACTTTTATAATGGGTGATTTCAACTTGCCAGATACCAACTGGACCGACCCAAAGTACTGTATTTTATATTAACCCCTTCATCGTGCTACGGTGCTACACATCAGGGACACCTTTTCGTCCCATGGACTCACACAAGTCAACACAGTTCTAAATCGCAGAGGGGTTTGCTTGCCTTGATTTAATTTTCTCGTCTGATGAAGGTCTCAAGATGAGGACTGCAGAGGAGATATTGCAGCAAGACACACCACACCGGGTGGGTTCCATAATATCGACAACCGTAGAAATTGATCGAAACTGAATTATTCCCAGTTTGTCGACACTGGAATATTCCCACTTAACCGACATCCCAAATAACCGACGTCGCAAATTATCGACACCACAAATTGTCGACATCCCATATTGTCGACAATGAAATAGTTTCATTTTGTCGACACTGAAATAGTCCCAGTATATCGACAAGCACCCGTTCTTCGGAGCTACTCTTGAAAAGGAGTTGTTCTAATTCATCGTTCAGTTCCTCAACTCACGAGTCGCAATATTTGATTCCGAATTCGAATTCCGATCCGACGGACATCTTTAAGCTGGCCATTTATTGACTAAAAACTTTTATATTGTAAATATTTATCTTTTTTATTTCTTTCCTTGTTTACAAGAAAATAGATGACTCGAGTGTTACAAACAATAGTTTTTAAGGAATAATGTGAAATAAGTTAATTTTTATAGGATAAAAAACGTAATCAACATGATTACTTAATAACATTAAGTAGTCCTACCAGACACTAACTTAGGTAAGTCACCAACAAGAACCTAAGATACAGCTTATTCGTAGGCTAATTCTGGACCTGGACCATCAAGCAATATTGTAGCAAATGTTTGAATAGGCATTATCCCTAGGCTATTAGGATTGTCTCTTTTTCACACTGACCCAGTGTCAACTTTAAGAATTTGTTTAGGCTATGTAAAAATATTTGGCTGCACGTTAGTTTATGTCCTACATTCATTCAAATGAAAGATATTAATACAAGACTATTTAATATTTTGAATATTTCATTCCGTTAGTTAGGTTAAGTTTTACCCTAACATTACGGTACCCAAAATTGATATAGGCCTAAGTTTATTGAATGAAATAATCAATATGACTGGGACGGGTGGCGTCGTCCTGTAATCCAGCTAGTAGGAGGTCACGAATTGTGGATATTTATAGGCATGCACTGTGGATGCGATACTCCCTGGTGTGGATTAACGTCCGAACGAGTGAGTACTACGACTATCCGCAGTACTATCCTGATAATTAGACCAATTCGTATATACCAAGGCAATAATGTGGTTCGGATTCCACAATAAACCGTAGGTCCCTTAGTTGCCATTAGCTGTATGGGCTATTAATTAACAGCTGTGTCTAAGGAATGTCGGCCTTATTCACTAACAAGACTACAAGATCGCGCCACTCATCCTGATCCTACACTCATTTCCATTCATACTTGGCTTAAAATACGGTACCTACTTTGTATGGTCGCCAAGTAATAAGTAAGAAAGTATTAAAGAAATATATTCATTGGAATGAGTGTAGGACGTAAAATTATGTGCTGTCAAATATTCTAGAGCTGTTTGTATTTGGTGTAAGACTAGACTTGGATTATATAATTCATTGCTGATGACATCAATGTTAATTTTATAGATGATCCTGGAGCAAAGGCTGTAATTTGACCTGAACCCAAATTGGTCTCTATTTTAAATATTGTCTTGAACCAATAAGTTAAGAGGACTAACCTTTCTGGACGACATTGCCATCGACATCACTGCAGATGAGAGAGAAAGAGAGACCAGAGTTGTGGACCCTGGAGGCAATTACCATTTTGCCGTGATAATGTTACTTGGTCTAACCATAACTTAAGTGAGGTGAGTCAACATTCTTTCCCCTTTGTGATACATTCTAGGCTATGTTTGTTAACTAAGTTATTCAATGTTCAAATCGGTACTTTGGTAAGTATTATCCGGAGGCTACAGATAGGCTATACAGCGCTTTGCGGCGGTTATGTTAGGTTGGGTTATCATAAATGGAAAGAACATTTTTATGTCCTAGGCCTACTGTCCATATTTGGGTGGGTTCCATATTATCGACAACCATAGAAACTGATCCAAACTGAATCATTTGCATTTAGTGTTGAACAGAGTTTGAACAACTAATTATTTATATGTTTTATGGTAACTTTAGGGAAAATATAATGTATAACACAAGTGTAAACTGCCTTTGCTGCACTCGAGAAACTTTCCACACTCGCCTACGGCTCGTGCGTAAACATTTCTCTTATGTGTAGCAAAGTGCCACTTCGCCCACTAGTTACCTACACAAATAAACTATTATTAATAGTTTTTGGTGGAACATAAGGATAATTAATTATAATCTTTATGCAAATTTATAGTTTTTTTATAAAAATTTAAAACTAGGCCCCTACTTAAAATGTATTTGGATACATCTCGAAACATGTTGTTTGGAAATGTCTTAATTAGGCTAGAGCTTGCATTTTTGCAAATTGGGAAATAACAAATAATTAATGTTTAACACGTTCGCTACCGAGCGACGCACATATGCGTTGGTCCGGTCACTCCTACAGACCAAAAGGAATGATCATGACGTTGCTTACAGACCAAGTGATATAGGAATAACATTGCCAACAGACCAAAAGAGAAATATCGTTTAAATGGACGAATTGACTTCTTATTAACCTTAAGTGAATTAGTAAGCAATAAATATTGTTTTTAATTATCGTTTGGAGCAACTTTTAAAACGCTGCATATATGCGTCGGTCAGTTTATTTAATGAAATCTAGATAAAAAGATTACCTACATTTTCGTTTCAATAGACCAGGCGACACACGTTTAAGCGTCGTTGTAAATTTGGTTGTTTCAAGCTTTTACACAAACAAATAAAGAAACTCCACCACTCGCCAAAACTGCAAAGGTTATAACGTTTACATCTGTTCTGAGATGTCGCGGAATGCACGATGTAAACAACAATGTTGCCAACTGTTGTGTGACGTAACCAATCGTCATATCCACAGACCAAGCGACGCACATTTGCGGCAGATATCCCTCTAGACCGATACGATAAAATCAGGGCTTTAAAATAGACCGTTGCTAAGAAATACGCTGATTAACATCGAACACAGACGCAAGTGTGCGTCGTTAGTCTATTTCAATGTGATCAGCTGACGCAAATATGCGTCGGTGGTCTATGCGAACGTAAATTCCATATAATTGTGGTAGCGAACAAGTTAAACCAATTTATTTTGTCTAAACCAAATTATTGTTACAAATTCTAATATTTGTACTAACTTGACCCAGATTTGCTCAAACATTTTCCTATTAGCTGTACCTATTTGAATATCGCAAATATAGAAAGGAGTGTACACACTTGTATTATTTGTTGGACTAAAATTATTTGTATAACACTATTTTTTGCAATATTTCTGTACAGAACTGAAGCCTACCAGTAAGTAAAATGGGGGCGTTGTAATTAATATCCTCCGACATTGGAGAATACAGGGGAGAGGTGTCAGAGGAAGAGGAGATCGAGGATGGGGCGAAGTAAAGACTAAGATTGAAGAGAACTAACTAATGGTAAGTTTTGCCATTTACTTAAATTTAATACTTATAAATCCAGGGCCGTGTCCATTGCCTCCAAGCCCATGTCGCATAACCCTCCTGAATTACTAGTATTTAACCAGCATTTTAACTCGAGAGGTGCCCAAAAATTTGCTTTTGTTTTTTAGGAAATGTAGGCTATATTTTTTGACACCATAATTATAATTTTTCTGAATATGTCATAGTTTTTACATTTGGTAAGTACTGAAACAACAATCATTTTAAGACAAATGGAAAAGCCCCTGTCAACAGAAGCAGTTGAAACAAAAAATTCTCATACATCAATAAGGTATTTAGTACAAGCGTGGTTCAATAAGACCTTAGAAAAATATATAATAACACAATTTTTTGTGATAAATTCGATTTATTCTGTTATAATCTCCTTTTATTTAGCTCTATACACTTATCTTAAAGTTTTGCAAAACCTCCTTCAAATGCTGTCCAAATAAATAGCACCCTACAAACATGAAAAGCCTTCAAAAATACTCTTCTGTTTCAGTGATGACCTCATCATTTTACATAAAACGTTGCCCACCAGGCCAATTTGTTATCTTAAGAAATAAAAAAGGTCATTCAGGGCGTTTGACAAACAAAATTATTTGACGGGTTTCTTTGCCACCCTGTCAAGCGAGTGAGTGTTGGAGGGTGGTGGGAATGGTGTCGTCCCATTTGCGAACAGTCCCATTTGCGAACAGTCCCATTTGCGAACAGTCCCATTTGCGAACAGTCCCGTTTGCAAACAAATTTTTGGCTGTGGGGTGAGGTACCTGGGAAGGAGTCCCGTTTGCGAACAAGTTTCGTTCTACCCTCAGTCAGGTAGTCTCCCGCACGTTAATTGTTGTCTTTCTGCTTGTAGAATACAAAGCTAATATTCAAAGACATTATCAGAATATCTGCTTTTTAGGCCTACTTTTGAATATTGATTGTATAAATATTGGTTATTTCATCGGCAGTTAACAAGTACAATGAATCAATACGAGCAGGGACTATTCTTTTGATTAGATTCATTAACTGTCTGTAAGGAATATAAATAAAATGTGACATGTTTATTTATTCTTATATTTGATGGTTCATTGATTATTGATTTTATGAAATAAGTGAGATTGTATATCTGTTGTTGTATCTAACCCTAATTAATTATTAAAAATTTCGCTAATGTGAATAATTGTATTGAAAGATTTTGGTGTAAAAAATAGTGAAATTATAAAGTTCACATTTACTTGAATCATTTTAAAATTTTTGAACAATTAACATGTGTTAAGAGTAGGGTACACACCTTAAAAATTGAAACTTTTTCTCAAGGAGATAATTAATTGACATATTTTTGCAATTTTGAGAGAAATATTGTTTACACCATTTGCCTTTTCACAAATTTTTAAATCCTAATTTCATATTACTACCCATAGATTAGTTATGATGTTTTCTAATCCAGAGGTAGCTACTACCTATCTATATTATAACTTTTGACACTTTCTGTAGATTTCACATTCTATTCAATGAATAACTTTTTATGAGCGTTTCATGGTCATGATATGTATATTTTCAACCAAGTTCCTCTTAACTTAACCTACCCTCAACATAAACATTGTTTGATGACGTTAAATTTCCTAATTCTAAGCTGATATAAAAATATTTCAATTTAAAAACAACAATAAAATACCCCCACCGCAGCAAACCTGCAGACTAAGCGAATTTCCATTTGACTGATTTGATTTACACTGAAATGTCTACTTACAAATATAACATTTATTCCCGATTTAAATAGAATTAGTTTAACAAGTACTTAGGTTTGCTGCATCAGGGAGGGTAAAACTGTTTTTTTGTAAAACGTTAATAGTTCGTAAAAAATAAAAACATTTTCTAAATTTGATAAAAATATGTTCATAAACAAGCAAACTACAACAGTTTACTTATTCTCCATAAGAATAACATGGGAATTTTAAATTTACAATTTTTTGGAATTTTCTCCGTAACCATTAGGCGCATAATAACGCTTCAATATACTAAATTATTTGTTTTTTTTAAGCTCTACAAAATGGTTTGGAAAGAAATTGCTAAATTTTATGTTTTTTGGGTAAAAAATGGGAAAAACCTATTTTTACCCCATAAAAACCCCCGTTCCCATGGTCCGATCATGCTGGATCGCGAACTCGTTCAAATAAACGTAGGTTTACACGTTTGTACCAAATTTCATCAAAATCGTTGTCGTTGTTATGGTTTGTTCATTATGTAGAGGTAAAATATACATTGTGTCTTATGGAGAGTTCTATAGGGGATTTAAAAAAAATCGTTATATCAAGGAATTCGTTATATCGAGGTTCGTTATATCAAGGTTAGATTGTATTAATTTTTGTTCTGTTATATTCCAGACCTGATGACAGGGTGGATGGCGATGGAGGCATGGAGGTTGGGGGAGAGAAGGCTGAAGAAGTGAAGACAAATCAGTTTAGATTCATTATAATGATTAGTTTAATATTTATTTTGAATACCAGTATACTTTTATTTACATTTTTTTTTCTCATTTAGATTATTTAATTAAGAAAATGTTATAAAGATGTTTTCTTAAATTTTTAATATCTGTTTGTACTTCTGTCTGGTAAAAAACAAAACTGTTTATTATGTTTGTTAAAATGATTACTTCCACTAATGGACCTTGTCTTGGGTGAAAAGAGATATCTTGATATTTAACTAGCAGGGTGCCTGTTCAATCTATGGGCGGGGATCGTATAAGTCAGTTGAAACCTTCTTATATTTCGATATTTGGTAAATTAATCATTTCCAACTTTATATAGTATAGATCGCTATTTCTGTATTGATGTACTGAAATGAATAAAATTATATGAAATTAAATGTTGTTTTTTTATATATTCTGATGAAACACTATTGATAAGGCATAACAATATTCTAAAGTTTATAACAGCTGATGTTTGTGTTTTTATTAATGATTTATTGTATTGTGACTTTTGAGTGGTTGAAGGATTTGTGGTGATTTGGTTTTAAGGAGATTGATGTTCCTAATTTTTTAAAGTCTATCTATATCTATCTATATATATCTATCTATATATTAATAGGCAAGCATGTTTCTTTAAAACCTTTTTTCTCAACTCGTGTGCATCGCAGGGAAAATCCACGCATACTGTTGGGAAGATATTTTCCTGTAGATGTGCAGAATGCCTTTAAAAGTTAAAATAGGTTAACAAATAAGCACAAAAAATTAATTTGAAAACTTCAAAAAATTAACATGGGCCATATGGGTTGCCATGATGGTGACGAAATAACAACAAAATGTAAACAGAAAATCAAAACAAATGGAAGAAATTCCAATCACATGTTTTATTTACAGTGTGGGGAGAAAATAGAGAAGTCTGTACATTAATTATTTTTGGTCGAGTTTCGACCACAGGACGATCACTAGTACTTATTTAATACGCAAGCAGGTCTTTTGTGACAATTACTCCTCCGAAACTACTGAACCGATTGTCATGATTTTGGTGTCATTGGAAAGAGCGTAGCGTGAAGTTGTGCAGGAAACTTTCTTTTTAGGGAAATAATGAGAGAGTGAGACCCTGGAGCCCTTTAAAGTTTCTTATTTCTCCATAAGATTAACATGGGAAACAAAAATTGTTATGAAACTCCAGCTGTTGTCAGAAATCAAAAGTGAGAAGAAGAGCATAGGTTAATTGTAAACAGTCAATAAGTTTGCTAATAAAACAGTTTGCTACAAATATTTGCTGACTTGGTTGAAATGAAATATTTACAATTTGAATTTAATAATACAACATACTCTTATTTTATCTTAGCATAGCTTTCAGCTCATATTTACTTTATTTGATACATTTATTATTAGTGTTTTGCAACAACACTGATTAAATTAAACCAAGGAAAATACCGGTATCATAAAACTGCAGTACACAGTATTCTTTTTTTTCTAAAAATCTATGAAATATCTGTTACTATGTTTACTTAATGGTAAGTGTGAAAATGTAAAGGCAATGGATGATGGAACTGGTTTGTATATTAAGTTGGTTTTTGATATTTTTAAGTAGAATCAGAGATGCAATGAAACATATACTGTATTTGCTATTACATTTTTTAGTCCTTGATGCTTTGATAATCATATTAATTTGTCTGCTGTCTTTAACACTAAATTATTTGTTTAACATTTTTTACAGTACCTATATATATAGTTTCTTTAATATTTCAAAAGACTGTATTGATAAGGCACAGCAATATTTCTAAAGTTTATAACAGCTTACTTAGTTTTGCTAATGATTTATTGTGAGAGAAGAAACTGAAGATGGAAGGATTTGTGATTTAATATAAAGAAGAGTTAAATTTAAAAAAATTGTCATTTAAATCTAATAATTAGTTTTTTTGCAACTTCAAAGTTGAAATTGAAAATGTCAATAATAAATTAAAAGATATATGTAACTATAGGGAGATGAAGGTAAATAATGTATGTCAAAGTTTTATTTGAGGATTTGGTCAGTTTTCCGCATATCAGCCAACACAAGATTTAAAATTAATCAAAACCAAAATGGTGGTATCCACTACTTACCAGATTTAAAAGTCATAACTTAAATGTTTCTAAACGTTGAATTTTGTTGGGGGATGTGTAACTATTATATGCAACAGATGTAAAGATTAAAATGTTTCTGTTCTGTATCCTCTTCCCGTTGCAAAGCACGGGTACAACGTACAACAGCTAGTAGTCTATAGAATAATATGGAATAGTAATATATAAATTTTATAAATATTACTCATGAGCTACTTTACAAAAGAAGATTCTCCACACTTCCAGTTTGTTTAGAAGAATCCTTATAAATAAATCAGCTGATTGAATTACTTAAAATGTGAAGAATATTTGTTGGAGACCGCTCGGGGAAAATCATTAGTTTACTCTAAAAGCAGTCTTAGTATTGCAGATATGAATCCATTCCCAGACACTCTGCACTGCTAGCCTTTACTAATTCTTTCACCATTTCCTGTGTCGTGGACATGTTTCCATCCCTTCTCATAGCATTTCAGTATTGCAAATACATTATTCTAACTGCTACAAACTGTTTCCAGTTCCCAACTCCACGCTGCTCACCTTTTCTACATAGCATTTTAGGATTGCAGATACCTTAATATAATCGTCATAAACGGTTCCCACACTCCGGACTGCTCACCTAGACTACTTCCTTCACCACTTCCTACGTCGCGGACCTGTTTCCCTCCCTTACCATAGCATTTGAGGATTGAAGATACCTTAATCTAATCGTCATAAACAGTTCCCACACTCCGGACTGCTCGCCTTTACTATTTCCTTCACCACTTCCTAGTCGCTGACCTGTTTCCCTCCCTTTCCATAGCATTTAATGATTGCAGATACCCAATCTAATCGTCATAAACAGATCTCACACTCCACACTGCTACCCTTGACTACAATGTATCGTATAATCTTTGCTTAATAGTAACAACTGATGTTTTTCCTTTTTTACTGTATTTTGTAATTGCTAGTACTGTGGATAGACTACTTACAAGTCTTTTGTTTACTTTTTCCTTGTTATTTAATTCAGCCAAGATGGTTACTAAGCAACCCATAAGACTAATGTTAAAAAAATGTGACTTTCAGTTTCATTTTTCTACGTAGTTAGATTTTTGTTGGCAGTTCTAACTGCAGTAAACTCGTTTTTAGGCCAGTAATAAACTATTTACAACATTTGAAGAAAATCGTCGGAGCCGTTTTTGAGATCTTGGTGCAAGCATACATGCATACATACATACAAGCAAACATTGTTCATTAGGATAGGATATTGGTAAGAAACCTTGTACCATTCTCTTATTTTAGTTTTATTTTAGTTGTAGTTGTACTGACGTTTTCCAGTAATATAACTGCATTTTCAAAATGCCATTTTGTGGAAATAAAAGTTCTTGATTCTTGATTGCGGTTATAGACGAATCTAAACAGTCAATCAGTTTTGCTGGAAGAACAGACAATTTTTGGAGTTTAAAGGAGAAATATTGAAAACAGGAGGAGGAGACAATTAATAGGAAATATTATACGTATTAGATGAGTAGAGGAGATGCCTGGTCTCACAGTAAATCCAGGTACACAATCATACTTCGGGAGATGAATCATTTTTGCCAGATATATTAAGCAACTTAAAAAAAAACCATGAAGAATATACACATCATGTTGTCACAGTGGTAACAATCTGTCACCAAGGTAATCTTTAGTAAACCTACCTAAAGTCAGATCAAATAAATACGCGCAAGAAATGTTTACTGGTAACAGCTTTAATAATTCGGGAAACATTTGTGGAAAACACAAAAAAATAAGGCCGGGTCCAAAAAATGCTAAAATATTTTTACAAGAAGCGCTTATTCTGGAAACTTATAGATCTGTGAATTTACGAAACCGTTATGACATAGCAATCCCCAGACCAAATTTAACTCATTTTAAAAAGTTTTACTTGTACTTAGCCCCGAAATTTTTTAATAGTTTGCCTACAAGACTTAAAAAATGTGAAAACAAAAACAAGCTTATTGGTGATTTATGGAATTATCTTTTAGAAATAGAAAATATTGATTATTTCTTTTACTCTGTTGTGTAGGACCTAATAGAATAAATAGTTTTAATAATATGTAGATAGAAATATTTATAAATCTTGGAAATGTTTACAATAGTGTTTATGTTTAAAAAATCAGATAATGTGCAGAAGTTTTCATGTTTTTTTTTGTGCGTTTATAAATAAATAGAATAATATTTGACCGTGTGCCGCCCACCATTACTCTTTGAGTTTATTGTATCAAAGTAGATTGTGCAAATCCACCAAATCAGGTTGATTAACCTTGGTGGTTATTGTTTCGTGTACTGTAATATTTCTGAATTGTACAGTTCTATGTAATATTGAAACAATAAAGATTTTTCTAATAATTATTATTTCAAAGCACTGTTAAATATCGTGAGTCAAAGGTAATAGAGTAGGCCTAAACAAACAAACAATAAATCTTCATAAATAAAATTAGAGTTTAGTCTGTACATTGCTCAGAATTATATATTTTTGATTATTTTTACATTTTATACAGAGAAGCCGAAACAACTCAAACAAGCCTTATCTCAATTGCTGTCTATCTCTCCAGCACTATACAATGCCCGAACGGAAATACCATTGATATCATAAAAGCTCACCCAACGATGTGAGCGTGAGCCTCCCAACGGCGTACTGTACTTTTCTGTACTATTCAGTATATTATGTATATTCAGTACTGTACTATTCAAATTGTCTAGGTCTAGTAAGGACCGTTTCCCGACTGTACGCAGGATATGAGCATGTATTGTCATTGACTAGTCAATTGTATTGTATATATATAGTTGTTCCCTTATCTTTTCCTTAAAATACTCACATATGGTGGCGTCGAAATAATAACTCTACTTCAGTAAAGAACAAATTTAATATTACACCCTACAATATGAAATATTTTGTCCAACGAAAAGAAGAGTGATATAATTTCGAAACCCCTTAATAATTGTACATTTAAAATACAGCAATACAATTATTATTATCAATTATCAATTACAACATATAATTAAAGCTCCATATAAAGAATTGTGTCAGTAAAAAGGTCAGGATGGGTTTATTCGCCAAATCAATAAAACACGCAGTTAACGTAATAATCTGTATTGCTTTCATTTAACAATATAGTAAGTGTACTATTCCTCCTGTAGTTGTCCGATTGCACCTATGGTCAGGGATTAGTACCTACGATTGCACCGACAGCCCTTTTTTGGGGTACCCGTTAATACTAATGTTTGCATACTTTTAATCTTTAAGTACGGTATTTAAATTATCCAACGCGGTAAAACTTTGTTTATTTGTTAAATAACAAACATTGTCAAGGTTGATTATACATTGCATGAAAAATACATAGAACCTAAATTGCTTCTCGCCAAATACACACCAAGCTTATACACATGTCTGGAAATTCTGCGTCAGCGAACTATAGCCATAGATGAACTAATATTAAAATTAGTACCTATCCTTATTAAAATTGAAGGCCTTTTGGTTGAATAAGGCCTTCATCAGGGAATTTTGGGTAAGTCACAGACTCCACATACAGGCGTACGTAAACAGAGAGCTTCTTTCTAATTTTTCTTCTGGTCCAAGAACTATAAGTTGAATGGCCTTTGTGAAAAACGCTTAATATATGAATATAATTTGAGTAAAACTTAAGTGTTAAATAGTCGATGGTGTTACGTTAATTCAACTTTACAACTATCCTACCATATAATGTATACCATATACGAGAGAGGTCGTTCAGTGGCCAAAAACTCGACCAAAATAATCTATAAGGTACAGAGTTATATATTTCCACCCGCACTGTAAATAAAACATTCGATTGGAATTTCTTCCATTTGTTTTGATTTTCTGTTTATATTTCGTTGTTATTTCGTCACCAGCACGGCAAACCATATTATGGCCCATATGCAGTTTTTTACTTTATTTAATTTACAATCTGTTCAATTTGAACAATAAGCAAATGATATAAATAATCTTACTAAATATTATAAACTAGCTGTTTGCCCGTTCTACGTACGGGAATCTTTGAAACCTTATATTCAGAACAGGAGTTGGTTTGCATATTTAGTGTGCATTTTTTCAGATATGCTGGCAAAACTATTACTGTATAGGAATACCTTTAAACCTTCGCAAATACAATATCTGACAGTTTCAAAGCCAAAACGAATGCTTCGCAATTAAATGTCACCCGATCGTGTTAGTCCATATATCTAATGACAAAAGGAATTGCTTTATAGATCTATGAGGCATAGCCCTAAGGTAGGCCTGTAATTGAAAGTTACTTTTGACACTGGTTAAAAGTAGTTAAAATACTACCTCAACCTCACTACTGAACACTTTACTTTACTTTTTAAAAAGAGGTTGGCGGCCTCTTTTAACCTTGCATTTGCTCGTCCACATAGACTAACCGCCCGTGCTTGGAACGTTTACAGCAAAGCAAGGTAGTACAGTACAAAGGTGGACTGTACTGATAAATTTTAGTGGCAGTGACCAGGATCTGAACCCGAACCTACGACATCGCTGCCTTGGGCCCGAAGTCAGCGACGCTACCGACTGAGCCACCGACTCACTTTATTCGGGTTGAAATTTTCTTGTCTTTTCCACGAAACACTGAGAAATAAGGACATTAATGCGTTACCAATAGACACACACAAATACAAAATTGAATTAGGGGATTTGCTACGCTTTAACCAAAGCAAATTACAAACAAAATAATTATTTGAAATGTTTGATAGTGTCATCAAATTTTATGATAATCGTCTTTAGGCCTAATCAAACTGTAAAATTGGTGTGTAAATCCGTCTGCAAATATATAAATAAGTAAATAAATACACAGTCCACAAAACATTGATACGTTAAATTCATGATGGTTTGCTAAAACAAATCTTTCACTAATGTTTTATCATTTTCATAGCATAAACTAACATTTTGGGGTCCAGACAGAAAATGCAAAAATTATACAGTAAGACATCAATTAAATTTAATAAGAAATAAGGTGCAGCACAAACGATAACTATAGTTGAAAATAGTGATGTGTTTGTACGTAAAAATGATTCTTAATGCTACCACCGGTTCTAAGGAAAAGTAGCAGTACAAAAACCAACGTTTACATATAGGCTAGTACTTACAACCAATTCAAACTGTCCTTCTAATCAAACTGTATTATAGGTGGTAATCCGTTGGCAAATAAATAAATACACAGGCCACAAAACATGTAACATATAACGTTAACAATGTAAAGCTTCAACTCACTATGGTTTGCTCACTCTGTTCACTTAATATGGTGCAGTACCAAAGTTATTAATATGAATTTTTTTTAGTTTTCGAAAATAAAAAGTTATTTTCCATTAATAGCATTATTTGTAAGCAACTTTTAATGTTAACATATTAATGACAGTTTGAAGAAACCACCTTTATCCAAACAAAGGTTTCTTATTTAAAAGATTATGTAATCTCCAAACGATAATCGGTACACATATCTAGCAAATATTCGGAGGAAATGTGACAAAAAACGCACAAATCTGGGGGTTTGGACGTTTGTAGTTTTACTTCTTCAGTAGGAAAAGTACCGATATCGTTGTCGAAATGTAAGTACCGTAAGTAGAAACCAAAGTGACACATTGGAAAAGCGAGTTTAGCTACGACCACAGCGAAATCAGAAAGATCTTCCAAGATCGCAGCAACATCTACGATCACCCACTGCAGTTGTGATTTTTTTACTTTGCACTTTACACAACTGTCCTTGAAGCACCGTCAATGAGTGGAAACCTTTTTTGTAAGCTTTGGTACGATGATTATAATGACGGTAGGACGATGACGGTAATGGATTGGCTAAGGCTAAATAATGATTTTAAATTCAATTCAGCGAGACTACGCCCCTGATTTCAACTTTCCTCCCGCAGCATGGCTACACTGCTAGGTAAATGCAGTGATGTAGTCAGTATGTTGGAACGAAATTTCCCGTTCGAGCCCGGCTTCCAATGCGATGACAAAACGCTAACTGTTTTGATTATAATTGGAAGTCCGGCTCAAATTATGGGGAAGATTAACTAACTATACTTGTAAAGATAGAAGTTTAAAAAAACTATACACATTTAGTGGTCAGTGAAGCTGAAGCACATTCTAACTTTAATTATCAATTATCGATGATCAATTATTTAAGACGAGGAAGTCGGGGAGCCTACCAGTAGACCGACAAGATACTTTGTCGTCTGGCCACTAGACCGTCTTTTTTAATTAAATAGATAAATGCTGAAAACCAGTACGTCGACAAGTTATTTCATCGTCAGTCCAGTTGACCGGCCTGTAAAACTAAATTATTATATTTGAGAAACCAACTTGTCGTCAATCCTCCCGACCGACTTACCACTTGCTCGTCTTTTAGGTGGGGATAGGGGGCAGAGTGGGAGGAGCTAACCGGGGATTACCCAGGAGTTTGAGGCGCTTCTCATGGTTGAACCACCTCACTCGAGGCTAGAAGCCAGTATTGCCAACTGAAAGTACTATAGCTCCGTCGAACACTACACACGCGGCGTGTTTACACAGTCTGGCGTTAAGTTGACGTTGGCGCGCAATTCTCGTTGCGTCGTTTCTATAGCAACTGTGCCGTGACATTGTCCTTGGTCTCGCGCATTCCTCTGCCTTTGTATTATTTAATCTGCATCGAAAGATAAGACTCGCTTATATGCATTGACAATTAAGTCAATTAAAAATTTCATTCGGGGTTTTTGATCGTTTGTTTGGATAAAACTACGTACCGTATATTGTAGAATTAAATTTGTAGTGTGGTTATATGGTATTATGGTATATATATATATATATATCCTACTAATCCTACTAATATTATAAATGAGAAAGTTTGGATGTATGGATGTATGTTTGTGACAAGTAAACGCAGAAAATACTGGCCGGATTGGGCTGAAATTTGGTGTGATGATAGCTCACATTCCCGATTAACATATAGACGCATTCTTATCTCAAAAGTCCGTTCGGGCTCCGCCCCAGTGGCTCTGGAATTTCCCATGTTAACCTTATGAGTAATATTTAAAACGAATAAAAGAATTTCGTCAGCTGTTTCAAATACACAAGTTGGTTCTGTGATATTAAATTCGCATTAACAAGTTATAAAGTTTACTGACAGGGTACAGTACTATTAATTTAAATGAATATATAGAATAATCCATAGCCTATATCGATATTTTTCATTGTTATGAGTGTAGGACAGATACTAAAGTGCAGCCAAATTTTGTTTCTAAAAGTGGTAGCCTATATGTGTAACTATTTTATACAACAAATGTAAAGATCAAAATGTTTGTATTTTGTGTCTTCTTCCCGTTGCAAAGTACGGGTACAACAGCTAGTATATACATATATATACATATATATATATGTACCAGGTTTTGCGTTGGATTTTTCGTCAGTTTCGTCATTGAGCTCTCTCGTAGTAAGTTGTATCACTTGCGTCTTGTTCATGTTCTGTGGCATATTTTGTATCACTTGCTTCCTGAGACGTATCAGAGTGGTGGAAACTGGTCCACGACGTAGAGGAAGTGGAGGGAAGTTGCAAAGGCAAAAGGTCTGGAGTGTGGGAAATGCCAAGCGACTATAGAATAATACAAAACCATGCTTAAAAATGCTTAGGGAGTGATGGAAACAGGCCCACGACGTAGAGGAAGTGGAGGGAAGTTGCAAGGACAAAAGGTCTGGAGTGTGGGAAATATAAAGTGACTATGGAAATATACAACACCATGCTTAAAAAGGCTTGAGGAATTATGGAAACAGGTTCACGACGTAGAGGAAGTGGAGGTAAGTTGCAAGGACAAAAGGTCTGGAGTGTGGGACATGTCAAGTGACGATGGAATTATGCAACGCCATGCTTAAAAAGGCTTAGGGAATGATGGAAACAGGTCTGCGACGTAGAGGAAATGGAGGCAAGTTGCAAGGGCAAAAGGTCTGGAGTGTGGGAAATATCAAGTGACAATGGAATAATACAAAACCATGCTTAAAAAGGCTTAGGGAGTGATGGAAACAGGCCCGAGACGTAGAGGAAGTGGAGGGAAGTTGCAAGGGCAAAAGGTCTGGAGTGTGGGGAATATAAAGTGACTATGGAAATATACAACACCATGCTTAAAAAGGCTTGAGGAATGATGGAAACAGGTCCACGACGTAAAGGAAGTGGAGGCAAGTTGCAAGGGCAAAAGGTCTGGAGTGTGGGAAATATCAAGTGACTATGGAAATATACAACACCATGCTTAAAAAGGCTTGAGGAATGATGGAAACAGGTCCACGACGTAGAGGAAGTGGAGGGAAGTTGCAAGGACAAAAGGTCTGGAGTGTGGGACATGTCAAGTGACGATGGAATTATACAACGCCATGCTTAAAAAGGCTTAGGGAATGATGGAAACAGGTCCGCGAAGTAGAGGAAATGGAGGCAAGTTGCAAGGGCAAAAGGTCTGGAGTGTGGGAAATATCAAGTGACAATGGAATAATACAAAACCATGCTTAAAAAGGCTTAGGGAGTGATGGAAACAGGCCCACGACGTAGAGGAAGTGGAGGGAAGTTGTAAGGACAAAAGGTCTGGAGTGTGGGACATGTCAAGTGACGATGGAATTATACAAGGCCATGCTTAAAAAGGCTTAGGGAATGATGGAAACAGGTCCGCGACGTAGAGGAAATGGAGGCAAGTTGCAAGGGCAAAAGGTCTGGAGTGTGGGAAATGTCAAGTAACTATAGAATAATACAAAGCCATGCTTAAAAAGTCTTAGGGAATGATGGAAACAGGTCCACGACGTAGAGGAAGTGGAGGCAAGTTGGAGGGTGGGAAATGTCAAGTGAATATGGAATTATGCAAAGCCATGCTTCAAAAGTCTTAGGGAATGATTAATAATTAAATTAATTTAATTAATAATTAAATTGAATCTAAATTATTGCATACAATTATTATCTGGACAGAGGTGGCAGTGCCATCGTGCGCGCAAAATGCTTCTATTGGGAATTTTTCCTTCCTACTTGGACGTCCTGCAACCTTATTTACGATGTGCCGCAATTTTCTGGAGTCTCCGTCTGCATCTTTGATTTTATTTTTTTTTTTTAACTGTACTTGGCTTGTTTAATGACTTGAGAATATTCCTATATCCTGTCCGTGCTGTATGAAACTGACCTGTGCTGTATGAACTTGGTCAAACTACAGCACAGACAGTAGAAGGACAAGGATATAGGTTACATGAGCCTGATAATAGATAAGGAACTCTTACACTATAGCTGTCTCCCGGCATGTCTCTGAATTTTACTTTATAAGGAATAAGGATGTAGGTTTGAAATACCTTTAAACATTAAATCAAGAGGACAAATTGTATCAACTGTTGAGAATTTAATTGAAAATACTGTAAGACTGAAAATATGATTTTCTGGGTGAAGAAAGTTGTCTAAATTTGAGATTTCAAAGTCCCATAACTTTCGAACGCCTCAACCCATCAGTATGGGAATAAGTATACAATGTATATGATTTAAATCTCTACAATATCTGACCAAAAAAACAGTATGTCATCATGACTCATATCATGGTTGTATGTTGTATGTATAGTGTCCTATGGTCTGGCAGAGGCCTGACGTCACATGGAACTGTCACTGTAGGTGGTCTTTAGCTCTTTCCTGCTTTAAAACTCTCAATTCTTGGGTAAACTATAGGTTTTTTTTATTATTACCTTGCTCCAACTAGTACTCTTTTGATGGTATGAGGTTTTAAAAAGTTTATAGTTATTAATTAGAATATTATTCACGCCTGAATATTTATTATTTTCTGTTCAGTTGTGGCTCAGTAGTTGCGATGCTAACACCATGGCAAAAGAAGGTTTTAGCCATGTACCTAGTATGGAGGCGAAGAAAAAGAAATAATAATAGCTGATTTGGGTTCACACAATACTTAATAATCGGCACGAGTTTGGGGCATCCAGGGTGTTATTACTCCCATAGCCCTACGCCGGAAACTAGCTATTACAGCATGGCAGTTCATGAGATATTATTTAATTGTAATAAAAAAAATATTACTCTTTCAGTTCTGGGTAAAATGCAGAGCAATGCTAAAGTGGTACGTCAACTTCGTATTACGTTGTCATGAAATAACAACTTAAAATTTAATGATTGACAAACCCTTTCCTAAAATTGACCAACGTTAAAATGTAATTACAATGCATAAGTAACAATATCGAATACATAATACTGGGGTTATTAAAGTGTACAGCTGGCTAATCATTCAAATAGACTTAATTTTAGTTGTAAAAGGTGTTAAAAAATTAGATTTCCCTTGTTAATTATAATGAATTGTTAATGTTGATTTATTATAAGTGAACAAGGAACACAAAAGGATATATAAGACAAAAGACCCTAATATATGGCATAAAAACACAAACAAGACATTGCAGTAGTGTACAGTGTGTGATAGTGGTACGCCTACAATAACAATTGTTTTTATTAAAGTAAGATTTTTTTATGATTTTCTAAATATTAAACATTGTTAATTACTAACATTGGCATAAATATCAAACAAACTTTAAAACACTCATTTAAACTTTATGTTGACTTACAGGGTCGGCTACTCAAACATCTTTATTTTTTACAGTTGTTACAAACTGCATATTAGCGTCAAAACAATTATCTTATTAGAATATTTAATCACTAGGACCTCAAGTGACTCTTTTTGACCCGAGGTCAAGTTTTACGACCTAGGCAAAGCCGAGGTCGGTAAATGAGCGAGACTTGAAAATTGCCCGTGTGGTGAACTATATTTTTCGTCATATGCATCATTAATTAACAAACTAAACTAGAAAACGAATAAGGTTTTGTGTATAGATAACCTATCAAAATGAGCTTGTTTTCAATTCTGCTATAGCAAATAAGCAGCTGTTTAGCAATGGATTCAAATCATTTCATCTATTACGATTGGTACATTATACCATACAAGTAAACTCCTCATATCTATATATTAATTACGTTATTACGTAAGCCGCGGTCTTTACCTCAAAATTGTGGGTGACTGGGAAGTCGTAGAAGGACGGGAGAGGGCTCAAATTAAAGGACTCGATCCCGTGATGGCGGGAAAAATAGTTAATTTCCCCAAATTTCAACACAAAATTATATATAACGTAACATTGTCTCCATAAGAATAGCATTAGAAACCACACACAGCTGATTTTTGTTTACTTTAATGTACGGTAGTTGATCTATATAAATAAAATTAGAGTTTTGTCTGTACATTGCTTAGAATAATGAACTTTTTGGTTATTTTTACATTTCATAGGTCAGAGAAACCGAATCAAACCTTATCTCAATTTCTGTCTGTCTGTCTGTCTGTCTGTCTGTCTGTCTATCTGTCATTCTCTTGGTAACGCTAAAATACGCACTTTATTACAACTACTCCTCAATAACTATAGCACTGTCCCGCCTGAAACTTATTTTCCAAATACTATACATATATGAGATGGTTTTAGACGTATTTCATCGAATATGAGACAGTTAGATATTTAACAGTAAACCCTTGAAAATCAAGTTTTTGTCGATTTTTGACGTGGAATTTCTGGAAGCCCATGTTAACCTTATGAGAAATGAAATTATTGAATCTTAACAGCTGTTTCAATTAAACAAGTTGGTTCTGTTCTGTGATGTTCAATAGCATTAAAGTTACAAGGATTACCAACAGGGTGCAGCACTAGCACTATTATTTCTTTTACATTTATGACAACAGCTAATTTGCAACCTGGAGGCGAGTGAGCGTAGCGAACGAGCTAACCTGAAGGCAAGTGAGCGTAGCGAACGAGCTAACCTGAAGGAAAGTGAGCGCAGCGAACGAGCTCCAACATACAGGTGAGTGAGCGTAGCGAACGAACTTCAACCAGGACGTGATTGAGCCATGCAAACGAGATCAGATAGTAAAAATAAAAGTAAGCCTACCGTTATAGGATCGACCGGCAGACACAGAGGTAATTTAATCTTTTATTGATTGTCATACCGATCCGGAACAACAAAAAACAACATAAAATGAAGCTATGTATAATAGTTTGGCCAGCATATCTTAAAATATGCAAACCAACTGCTGTTCGTTATATAAGAAGGTTTCAACTGAATATTATAAGATCCCCGTGCGTAGAACGGGTACACAGCTAGTCACAAATAAAATTAGAGTTTTGTCTGTACACTGTTCAGAATTATTTATTTTCGGTTATTTTTGCGTTTATACATTAAAAAGCTTTTAGTGTTTTATCTCAATTTCTGTCTGTCTGTCACGGCCCAGAAGGTATTTTACGTAGTGTTTGCATGTAAAGATGAACGAGAGGTCTTCTCCTGAAATACGAATACGAAATACGATAGACATTAAAATAGTCTTTTTGTATTGACTGAATTGGCGAGAGTGTATTTAGCCAAATATGCATCGCTACTTATGAAATAACCTGACACCTCGAGCAAGCTTGGTCTCCTGATACTTGTGTTTTAATCAAACATTGTCACATTTTACATTACTAAACAGAAACAAATGACCTTGTCAGATAATGAACATCAACATCAAGTGAAGACAACACAAAATCACTATTTACAACTTAATTATCGTTGTTGTCCCATCTTATTTTTTACAGTCATGTTACATTTAATTTATAATTTATGTCATACCGTACTGTATATGTTTTGCGTTATCTGACTGGATTCCGAAACGTTAGTTCATGCTACCAAAATTTTAACACATTTAAATTAAAATTTTTTTAGCAAACCGTCATAAAATACTTGCGCTTGACATTGTTTACGTTGCGATGCTTATTTTACCTGTACTCTAATTAAAATGTAATTAGAGATTAGATTTTAATCATATTAAATGTCATAATTAAATTCTGTTAAAAGACATCTGTTTCGAATATGGGTAAGTTTAGTAGTGTTGTGTGTTGCCTTTGTGAATATTATGATTTAGTGTCCCGAAAAGGGCGGCAACAATGTGATCAAACTAAACAGCCGCACATTGGGGCTGTAAACTAGAAAGTGCCTCTTCCTAGAAATGCCTAACAAACAAGGAAACTCCTAGTCTTCAGAACCAGTCCCATCCCCTACTGGAACTCAAACGGCATAGGCGGGGTTTTTAGTTTTTTTTTTTTTTTTTTTGTAGTTGTTTTATGGACGATTTTATCATTCTAGTATTCTTATGACCTTAGTACAGTATAACAATTTGTAAACCAGTTTTACACAAATTCTGGAACTGTTCCAGTGTTATAGTGTGATTAGTCTCTATTCGTTATATTGTTTTATGTTAACTTTTTGGAGGGAGTTTTTTTAGAATAATCATAGAAAAACCAATCCAAAAATATATATATAAATATGTATATGTATATTTAGGTATAAATATATATATATATCTATATATATATACATTTGAACGGATGGTGTTTTTGGTCTCTAGGGACCTCAAAACGAAAAAGTAAATCGGTCCTGGGTCCAGGTCTTACCATGAGTACTACGGTAATAGCTTATTCCCTATAGGGGAAATTCGCTAAAATGATATTAATTGCGTTAGTTGCCAAATATAGTTGATCATTCAATGAATAAAATATTTCCCATACTGTACGTAATCGGAGTTTTTATTAATATGTTAATCTGGTATCTCTTCCTTTGAAAGAACCTTTAAATAGTATTAAAATAGTATTGGTGGGAGAAATTAATTGGTTGTGGGGTTACTGTTAAAACTGGAATTCCTTGACATGGGGGATGTCAGTTAATTGTCTCAGCCTTATCAATTTCATAAAGATGTCAATATAATCTCTCTACGGAATGTTAGGTGTAGTGGAATATACTTGAAGTGAAGTTAGCTTTTATTCTTGAACTGTTAGGGGTCTCCTCATTTATATGGGTGTGTGGCTTCATTGGCAACAAATAATGGAAATTACATAGAAATTTGGCATTTCCAAAAAGCAAAAAATAAATTGGCTGTTACGTAATTTATTGACGTTTACATGCATTGTTAATCAACGTATCTTATAAAGGATGATGTGATCTAGTTTAAAAGGAATATGACCTTTCTGTTATGACAGTAGCTGCTTAAATAGTATTTACTAATTGGGCCATTTTTACAGCCAAAATGTCGTGTTATTTTCAATAATGTTACCAACCAGTGAGCCACGGTCCGTAATATAGGCCACTGCAAATAATTTGTTAAGACAGGTACCATTTTTAGGCAAGGTTTTTGTCTTTGGATGTTATTAGACACGGTAAGAGTACAATAAAATTCTTCTCTGTAGATGAATTATCTGTTGGAGAAATATTAGCCGAATTATAATGTCACAATGCGAGTTTGAGTATTTTGTAACTATATAGGTAAGTTACATAGATTTTTTAGGCTGCTGCTCAGTGCACTTTAATAATATACATTTTAGAGATAAATTAAATGGTTTTTGTTGCTGAGTAGCGCTAGTAAACATGCACAACCCTTTTCGTCTAATAACATTCAATGGCTCTCAAAGAGTTCAAGTTCTTATTTGTATACGTATCTATATTATGTTTTCACTAAGCTGAATGAATACGTAACCTCTCTGAAAAGTCTGTAGTATATTGCAGTTTTCCAGCTTAATGACTTTCTAAATCATGCACATATTTCTACATAAATATTGTAAAATGTTTATCCAGTTGCTGTAAACTACTATTAATTTAACAAAATATGGACACGGCTCGAATGGGTACTGTGCCCTTCTGCACTTGTAGTATTTAGAACCTAGTGTCCCTTAATTGTTAGTCCCTAGTATTAACCACAATTATGGTTCAATTCGATTCGTTACAAATCATTCAATTAAAATGCAATTAAAAACTACTTTCGGCCAGAAATTTGGTTGGAATGTGGAATATTTTAGCTATTGTATAAAATTATAGGTTAACTAGTGTACATGTTGCTCGAAATCGAGCAATTGCAAAGAAGTACAGGAGTTACATATAAACAAATGACTTGTTAAAAAACTAATAACAGTCATAATTTCCGATGATTTTAAAAGAGTCAACTAAAAGATTATTAACTAATGGAAATACTCACAATTTACATAACAGTCCTATTCCAGTTTAAAGGGTTATTTTTTAACTATCAAACTGCCCATGGACGGGAAATGGTAAGCTTACAATTTAAGTCAACATAAAAAGTCTGTCAGCTTTTATAATGTACTGTACCTAAGTTATTTAGCCAATTTGTAGACAATAAGGTGTAGGCTACTTTAAACTCTACAGAACTCTCATGCTTCCATGGGGAGCAATTAATTATTAATATTTAATTCCTGACAACAGCTGGAGTTTCAAAACAATGTTTGTTTCCCATGTTAATCTTATGGAGAAATACGAAACTTTAAAGTGTCCCAGGGCCTCACTCTCTAATTATTTACCTAAAAAGAAAGTTTCCTGCACAACTTCACGTTACGCTCTTTCCAATGACACCAAAAACATGTCAATCGGTTCAGTAGTTTCGGATGAGTAATTGTCACAAAAATCCTGCTTGCGTATTAAATAAGTACGAGAGGTCGTCCAGTGGTCGAAACTCGACCAAAAATATGTAATGTACTCACTTAACTATTTTCACCCCACACTGTAAATAAAACATGTGATTGGAGTTTCCTCCATTTGTTTTGATTTTCTGTTTATATTTCGTTGTTATTTCGTAACCAGCATAGCAACGTATAAGATCCATGTTAATTTTTTACAACTTTTAAACTTATTTTTTGTGCTTATCTTTGAGCCTATTTAAATTTATAAAGGGATTCTGCACACCTACAGGAAAATAGCTTTCCAACGGTATGCGTAGATTTTCCCTACGATGCACACGAGCTGAGAAAAAAGGTTTTAAAGAAACATGCTTGCCTATTAATATATAGATAGATAGATGTGACTGTGGACCCAATTTTGTACTAAACACACGCTGTTGTTTGATCTCGAGTAGCCGACCCAGTGTTAGCATCAAGAGGCCAAAAACTAGGAACGTAGCGCCAGCCACGTCCCTTTCACTTTCAGCAATTTTACAACCCTCGCCAACCCTACACATCCAAAGACAGAGAGAGAGAGAGAGAGAGAGAGAGAGAGAGAGGGAGAGAGACAGTAAAACAGCTGTCGAAGTCGATCGGGTCGACCTAGCCTCGGTCGTCAACTCGCTTTCTTTTTCTTCGCCTACAAGCGTTTGAATAGGGGCGCGGGAAAACTACTTGTGTGATGCGGCACGCGTAATACCGGAAAAGGCCTTCGGGTAGTTCTAGAGCGCCGCCAGAATTGGGTCGCTGGAGTCGCGTTTTAGTTGCTACTTTACTATTGAAGACTCTTAAGTGGAAAAAGAGTTTATGACGAAATATACCCCCACCGCAACAAACCTGCAGACTAAGCAAATTTCTATTTGCCTGATTGGATTTACACTAAAATGACTTCTTGAAAATATCACAGTTATTCCATATTTAAATAGAATAAGTTTAACAAGTACTTAGGTTTGCTGCAACAGGGAGGGTAAAAGTGTGTTTTTTGTGTAAAATAATAACATTTTATAAATAAATAAATGATTTTTTTCTAATTTGATGCAAATATTTTCATAAACAAGAAAACTACTACAGTTTACTTATTCCCTGGTGTGAGTGAGGGTATACATTCAACTCTAGAAAATACGCTGGTCAACGAACGACAAAGAGCCGCCGATGTCTAGAGTTTCCTTGGATGGGTGGCTGACCGACCGGTGGTCATAGGGTGACGACACAAAGGGGGTGGTAGGCGGGTATCCGTGTCGGCCAGTGAGTCAGTGTTACCGGTGTTACTTCAAAGATGAATTAATGCCCTCGGGGAATCCCGAGGTAGGCGCGGCGCCGCCAGCTCGACACTTGTTTCGGTCACTGGTCTTGGTTGATTGTTTCGTTTTCGTTTTACTATCTTTTGATACTTTTACATAAACGATATAGCCATGGTATATTACTAATGAAAATTCAATAAGTACATTGCACACTAGGATAGTTCATGTAAACAGTTGTTACTTAAATAGTTTGGAACTCTGGCCACGTCTATATTCTTCATTAGAGTGAACTTAACTGCAGGCTATTCAATAGACTGTGAAAAAAAAAACTGTGAATGATTTTATGTACTTGGGGTTTGATATTTTTGTTATTATTATAGCAAAAACTACCAATCTTTGTCATCCGCGTCATAATTCTTGAGCTAACTACTTCTGCAATGATATACCTTACGTCACAAAACTGTATTAACCCTAGATCCAGTACCTCTGCTCCAACTAGTATTATAACATTGCCGTCCAGGAATCTTTGAACTATAGTTTGACAATAAGTGCATGGATAGTACAGCCGTTTCAACAAGGATTTATTTACTATATGTTCTTAAAACTGAAATTAATTAGAAAACTATTAAAATAAATTAAATTAATTAATTTGATGTGAATTTAGCTTTAGTTAACAACACTCATACAAGTTCATAAACATAAACCAAATATTTTTTTTTACTAGAAACGATTTGCAGGGTCGTCCAGATGAACTTGGAAATAGTACCATAGATAAAAGGAGTAGACATACTCTGTCATACATACATGTCTATACTCCTTTTATCCTTATATTAGTTCATTAGAAAATCTGAATATACAGTAGTGCCGTGCATTTGAAGTACTTACTCAGAACACAGACTTACTTGAGGACAGTTACACAATAAAACGCAAAGATCTACGGAAGTAAAGACTACATTATTTAGTAAAAAAAAGAACAAGGATGCGTCAGTTAGGGCCAGTTAGACAATTGAAGTACACAGAATTGAATCACCATAGTATTGTCCATGCAACAACGTGAGAGGATAAAACATGTACTTCTTCAATTATAATTACATGTTTCTGTGTAAAACCGAAGACGTCTACAGACTTTACTAAGAAAAACTTCTCCCCGGTAACACAGGCAATGGGAATTCCTTCTAGACAAGGTTTTCAATAGGCCTACAACAAAATCATAAAACAAAAGATGTTTCTCAGGCTAAGTAGCACACTGTGCACTTCAGCAAATAAATAGTTTACCGAGATAACTATTGCTTACCAAGACAGCAGTGTCATTTAAGGAGAAATAGTACAAACTAATGTCACCAAAAGTCTAAATTCATTCTTTATTTTATTTTTTTAAGAGAGGGAAAAATAGACAACAAAGCTTTAAATAACCGGTATTATCAATTTGTATTTATCTCTCAATTGAATAAATGTAACGGTAGTTACCTCACCACTGTTCACAATATTTGACCCTCCTATTACATAAATATGTTAGTTAATTTAATATACAAACTCGTGTACATGTTGCTCAAATTCGAGCAATTTCAAAGTATTACAGAATTTATTTCAAAACGAAAAAAGTAATATTCAATGAGTTTAAAAGAGTCAACTCAAAGATCACCAGTGTGTAACTGCTGGAGATACTCACGATGTATATACAGTAATCAACATTTCCTGTAAATATTTTATCATATTTCATAAATTGGTATTGCATTTTAATGTTTCTACAAATGTTTCCTGACTTATAGCTGCATAAGGTTGTCCATGTTTATCTTATTTATTGATAAACCTATGCATGGCACCACCCTTGTCGCCAGCAGTAAGTTTACAAATTTCAGTAATTTTTTAATAAAGATAAACACTTTTTTGATCATATTAAGGACTTCCTGTTGTCTGTAACAATTTTATTTGTTCAATCGGCGTATTTTTATTTATTTAGTTAAATAAAACATTTATTTCATTGAAGTAAACTAATATGGGCCCATTTATATTCACTGTACTGTGTATAACAAAATATCGATTGAGAAACAAACAATTACACGTAATAAAAACCTCACTAGTCCGCTGCATTGTGATAGCTGAAAATCGTCGGAATGAAAACCGCCGCTACAAGATACAGAAGTTGGTACGCCTGCAGGGCCCTCCACAGCTGCGCGCGCCGCTGGCACTGCCGCTCAACACATCCCCACCTAAAAGACGAGCAAGTGGTAAGTCGGTCGGGAGGATTGACGACAAGTTGGTTTCTCGTGTATAATAATTTAGATTTACAGGCCGGTCAACTGGACTGACGATGAAATAACTTGTCGACGTACTGGTTTTCAGTAATTATCTATTTAATTAAAAAAGACGGTCTAGTGGCAAGACGACCAAGTATCTTGTCGGTCAACTGGTGGCCCCCCCGAGGAAGTCGCTGTGCGTATTTTAGTTTAACCGAAATATGAGTGTAGGAAGTGGCGCGATCTCGTAGTCTTGTCAATGACTAAAATGCCGACTTGTTCATGTACCTCCATATTTTACTAAGAATTAAGTGGATGCACTGTTTTATGTCATAACTTAAACTTTTTTTTAACTTTATTTTATTTTAAAATCTGTTCAGTACAACTGTGAACAATTAGTAAAAGGCATAATATAAGTAAATTACTTGACCAAGAATCTCCCCAGTGAAAGATCTTGGGAAAATAAATAGTCATATCGTGTAACTAACTTTATTTACCTTTTTTCAAAACATAGAATAACGAAAAAACATATGATTATAATTAACAGAATTTAACAGGTGTTATGGAATAAACTGTTCTCACAACAGTTCCTAAAGAGACAGCTGTTGATTAATAGCCCATACAGCCAATGACAACTATGGGACCCACCGTTTATAGTGGAATCCACATTTTTCAGTAACTATCCGTCGTTTTAACAACTATATAATTATCAAATGTGGTGACCCCATGTTGCACGAAATAAAATATGCATGTATTTTATTATTTTTTTGTTTATTTGGGCGATATAAAAGGTAATTATACCACAATATTATAGTCAATATAGGCTTAACATACGTATTTATAAATTTAAATAATTTTATCGTTGACATGTATATAAATGACTGGCGGGTCATTTTCTGTCAAACATGGTAAAACTATGCAGTAGTCTAGGTGGTAGAAAGAAAAAAATGTGTTGTTACACAAAATGTAATACTGTACTATGCAGCAAAATGCGCTTAACCGGTATTACAACTTTTGCAACACTTGCTGCAATGAACATATATGGATCCATATCAAATGGGGCCTAACATCAGGGATGGATTTGTACAACTACTGTATGTACTTTCATGTCCAAGAATTGGTAAACGTTTCTGGTTAACGTTCTAATCTAACGTAATCTCTTATATTTCTAAAACACTTTTGAATGAAACTTAATGTTTCATGCATATTTGTTAGGCTTATTATGGGTTAAACCAATCAAATCTATAATTTATTCGAGTATTTATAATAGAGCGTTAATGGAGTTGTGAAACTTGTAGCATTAATCAAATCGTACTATTTTAGCTTGTAGCATATGTTCCCTATTTCCGATTTTGCCAGCTCTATACTTCCTTGCACTTTCTTAATTTTATTTTTATTTTTATTTAAATTTGCTAGTTATTTTTCATAGTGTTAACGTTATCCGCTGTGGCTTCCTGGTAAAATTATTTTTCTCCTCCTTTTGTAAATGCAACTTGTCTATGTAACAATGTTTCGACTATAGAATATGGATGGACTGATGTACTCGTTCCTAACGCACAGGCTTTGCCTATGTGGGGATCTTCCATTATTTTTAAGAATTATTGTAATTTCTGTAACCATTTAATTTTTATGGATTAAATGATATTTGATTTGATTTTATTTTGATTTGTAATACAAGGAGGCAAGCTTTGATAAATTGAAGACTGTTCTGAGCAAACGGATTCACTAATTATTATTAAATAAACTACTTAGCCATGAGAAATACCACTAAATATCAATGGATATATTTTGATAAACACATTAGCTATGTAAATGAATTTAATAGAATTTTCCATTTTACCATACCATACCCTTTGCCAAAAATGGCTGCTCTGAGTTCTCAATGTGGTTTCTTTAAAAGATATTGTAAAAAACATTTTGGTGACTGTTCCATATAGGTAATACGCTATTACCATATGCGAAAAATCTCTCATGGTCTCATGGCAAAAATAATCCGATCTTGATGAAATTTGTACAAACGTGTCGTGAAAACCTACAACGAATGAGTCCGCGAACCAACACATTTGGAATACGTGAATGTGAACGGGAGTTTATGGAGGTAATAAGAATAAGAGATAAAGATTTTTACATGAGCATAATAAGTGAATTTCCAAACAAAATGTAAAATGTTAACCAAATGTAAATAGCTTATGGCATGCAGGATAAGGAATTTTGTATATATTAGCGAATTTCCCTATAGGGAAGTAGCTATTACCTTAGGTCTCATGGTAAGACCTAGGCCCGGGACCGATCTACTTTTTCATTTTGATTACCCCAGAGGCCAAAAACACCATTATTATACTGTATTATAGTGTACCTATTACTGTATTACTATATACCTATAGACTGGGACGGGTGGCAACTACGCACTATCCGCAGTACTATCCTGATAATTAGACCAATTCGTATATACCAAGGAAAAAAGTGGTTCGGATTCCACTATAAATCTGTAGGTCCCTTAGTCGCCATTAGCTGTTTAGGCTATTAATTAACAGCTGTGTCTAAGGAATATGTCGACCTTAGTCACTAACAAGACTACAAGATCGCGCCACTCATCATACACTCATCTCCGATCTCCATTCATACTTGGCTTAAAATACCTTCGTTGTATGGTCGCCATTTCAAAGAAAAGTATAAAGAAAGTATATGTAAAAGTGGTTTATTCAAAGTTTCAATATTATATTTAATAAGCTTCGATGGAATGTCATCCCATCCGGCAGCTTAATTGAATCTTTATAGTTCTCACAACATCGCAGAGTTCTCGCTGACATGTCTATTTTTGCTGACAATTTTTATTGTGTCAGGTCACAGAAAACAGCTGTAGCAGAGTCACCGTGCGCGCAGAAACCCTCAACTGGGACATTTTCCTTTCTAATTGGGCGGCCCGCGACCTCATTCACAATGTTCCAGAACTTTCTTGAGTCACCGTTAGCTTAATCAATTTTAGTGTTATATAACCTGTATTTAGCTTTCTTTATCAATTATATTAATATGTTCCGGTATCTAGTAAACCTTGTCCGCAATGCGTGCTGAAAGGATGATGTCGGAGCTGCTTACTTAACTTATCTCGATAGCGTACCGGTATTGACTTTAGGAGCCCATTTTTAGTTATCCATGGTTTTAGTTTAGAGGCTTTGGCTGATTTATTTTCAATAATTGTATATTTATCTAAAATTTGCCCTAAAATCTTATTAAACATTTCTGAAACTTCGTCCACGTCTGAATTTAATTCCTATTGTTCCAATTGGATGAATTTAGTTCCACGCCAATGCTTTGCCAATTGATTGTCTTTGAAGTACAATTTTTTATTTCTATATTTTTCGACCTGGTGCTTTGCAATTCCAGATAGGTTTTAAAATGATCTGTTATTTCTGTCTCCAACACAGCCGAGGAAGCTGTGAAAGATGGTGGCAAAGTTATGAAAAAATGGTCAATGCATGTCTTACTAGCAGGACGTGTTACTTTATCAATGCAAGCAATGAATCCTAAGTCGGACAGGATATCGAGGTACCGCTCTTCTTGTGAGTTAAAATTAGTTTGAATGATATCGCAATTCAAATCCCCTGCGTAGACATTTATCTGAGAACTTATTGTGTTAAGTTCTAAAAATTATTTCAAGTTGTCGTTAAAAAATCTGTAAAGATGTATTCGGACTACGGTATACACAAAGCAGGTTACATGTAGCTCCGGCCCAGTCGAAGGTCAAGGACAAGCTCGTAGCCACGCCAGCGAGCAGCAGCTGATTGCAGGACACTAACGAGTCATCGATGTAGACAACGATACCGTCACTTTGATTCAGATTGTTATAGCTTCTGAAAGTATTATAACCATGCATAAGATCACCCTGATGATTCAACCATGCTTCCGTTAGAATAATACAATTAAATCTACATTTAATACCTTGTAATAAAACTAGAAATTCGTCAATGTTTTTACCATAACTTCTTATGTTTTGGTGTAATATTTTAAAATCATATATAGCATTACAGTTGTTTGGTTTAAATTATAAGAGTTGAAACAATCAACGTTAGTAATTAAATTGCAATGTATGAAGGGGTTGGTTGCTTCGTCCATCAAAGCTAATTTATTTACTAAATTTAATGGGTTATTGCCGTCCGACTAGCTTAAATTGTGTATTTAGTGTCAAAACATCAGCGTTAAGAGGAATTTAAACAATCTGTGTTTAGAGCGACATATAAGAGAGTGTGCCATGAGACATTAATCATCAATTATAACATAGTAAAAAATGAGAATCGAAAAAGTATTCTATGAGCTAGATTATTAGCTAAAATTTAAAAATTCATTGTTGTTTATTGTCTAACTTAGCTTAGGCACTAAACAAACTTTGGTAAACGCAATCACATGATTATTACAATTAAGTGTAAAAGTTAATAGGTAAACGGTTCAAATAAGACATTACGGCAATAACAGCCTGTTTATGAATATGTACAAATGTTTCATACAACAGTTGATCTTTAGATTTTTAAATAAAATAATCGAAATAGATTAACACTTTTAATTAATTTACATTTCCTAACAGGAACTCATATAGCCTATTCTAAGTCATTTGACAAACACTTTTTATTTTTCTTTAAACCGTATATCATTCAATTAGTCACTTAAACGAGATTATTGAAGTCATAATAGCTGTAAATGATTAAATTAGGAAGTTTTCCAGTTACTCTCAGTTACCAATGACAAAGGGACAGGATGAATGGTCTAAGATGAACTGACACAATTAAAAATAGTAGATCAATTTGTAATTAATCCTACTACATCGTTGAGCAAATGCAATGTGTTTTATTAGACAACTAGTTATAATTTTACCATAGAAGATTATGTTTTTCTACTGCAATTTTTACGGTAAGAGATAGAAACGGTAAGAGATAGAAAGAAAACTTAAATACGTAAAATGTTTGTTTAAAAAGGACATTTCACATTATATTTAACTACCTGGCCCGACAGACGTCGTCCTGTCCTAATGTGGTTTTATGTCAAATGCTCGTTCATTTTCAAGATGAGCTCGTTCGCTGCGCTCACTTGCCTTCAGTTACATTTTTTTATCAGAATTTATTTTACAATCTGGTCAAACAAATATGAGAACAATAAGTAAAACATTTATCAAAACAATGTCAGGAAGCAAGCACCTGTTCATCAACAAGTCTTGCCAAAAATTGGATCAATCATAAATATTTACAGAAATCTGTAGCTTAGGTCCAGCACATGCATAACACTTTTTAATCTGGTAATGCACTGACTATTGTCCAGCAGATTAACAGCAAGACTGTTCGGATGATATTCTAATTAATTTTTCTTGATACTTTTTGCTAAGGTCTGTAATTTCTTCTTTCACTGATTTAATTTTGAATTCATTCCTAATTGTAGTGTTGGATACGAACCAAGGTGCGCCAATTCTTCTCAGCGTCTTAGCCTGAAATCGTTCAAGAATTTCGATGTTGGATTTGCTCGAGGTCCCCCAAAGTTGAATTCCGTATGTCCAAATTGGTTTGATCATAATTTTATACAGTAAAATTTTCTTAGCCAATGATAATTTTGAATTCGTACCTAGTTAGTAGCCAATTGAGTTTACAAATTTTTAATTCCATTTGCTGTCTCTTGCACCAGATATGAGATTACCAATTTAATTTTTTGTCAAGAGTTAGACCTAAATATTTTACACTGTCTGCCTCCGTTAAGGCTACATATTATTAATGGTTACTGGAGGATTGTACTCTGTTCTCAGAGTAAAAACAATATGTTTGGACTTGTTTTCGTTGACTTTTATCCTCCACTTTTTAAGCGAATATTGGAGCTCAGTCAAGGCTTATAAGAGTTATAACAATCAACGTTAGTAATTACATTGCAATGTATGAAGGGGGTGGTTGCTTCCAGAATTGCCTCCAAGGAACAACATGTAATATTGAACAACATAATGTAATATTTTATGTTACATTTGACAACAAATATTCGTAAAAAACAAATGGAATAGAAACCTATTTGATAGCTCTCATTTTTTATGCATAGATTTGTTTTTTAAAAGTTAGGTTATCATTACAACAGCTGTTTCCTTAATTCAATTTAATCAAGAAATGACAAACATGGCATAGTAAACAAAATAAAACATTCTTCCATAAGATTAACATGTAAACTGCAAAGGGCCTTAGGACGCTACCCTTAAGGGTTTTTGAAACGGAAACAGGCTATTATGTTATTCTAGTACCTAAGGAATATCCCTGTAAATTTTCATGCCAATTGGTCCAGTAGTTTTCTAGTTATAAACGCTGTAACTAACACAACTTTCTTTTATATATTTCTAGTTGGCCCGACAGACGTCGTCCTGTCCTAATGTGGTTTTATGTCAAATGTTCGTTCATTTTCAAGATGAGCATGTTCACATGGCTCAATCACGTCTTGGTTGAAGTTCGTTCGCTACGCTCACTCACCTTTTGGTTGCAAATTAGCTGTTGTCATAAATTGAAAAAAATAATAGTGCTGCACCCTGTTGGTAAACCTATTAATTTCTTAATGCTATTGAACATCATAGAATTAAATTCTTTAGTTGAACCAGCTGTTAAGAATCTTTAATTCCATTTAAATATGAGTACTCATAAGGTTAACGTGGGAAACTCCAGAGCCACTGGGGCGGAGCCCTTTTGACGGATCTACACCAAACTTCACACAAACCATCCTTGAATAATGCTTAATAATAACTGAAAGTTTCATTACAATCTGTCGATCGGTTTCGGAGTCCACAAAGGACAAACAAACATACATACATACAAACAAACATACATTGGATATTATATATATAGAAGATTTGTTATAGGCCTAGCTTGCTATTTAACAGTTTTGAGTTTTCAGCTTTCTTTTATTCTTCAAATTCGAGATTTTTTTATAATTAGAAAATAACATGGAAAATGCCCTTACTACAAGTTATCTTAAAGAGTAGCTCATGAATAAGATTGGAAAGAAATTTGGCGCTGTTCCGTTCAGTAGTTAGGGTATTACGGTAGTTAACTTCATAGTCCTTTTGTAAAACGTTTTGATCCACACCCTGTAAATACGGTTAAAGATAATTAAATTTGTTTGCACAAAAATGATCGGGGTGATTAGACCTTTAAATTGATGTATCACACAACCCATGTTTATATTTGAAAATTTCTCAAAAAGCACCCCTACCCCCCAAATTGGGCCCTTTTGGGGCATTTTTCAAAATTAAAAATTATTTTATTGGATTTTGCATGTCCAAATTAGGGGGAAATGAGAACAAACAAGTGTTAAACGCCTTACCTTTGCACACAAGAGATATGGAAAGTTTTCAAATGAACACCTGTATATTTCAAATAAATTTATGATTGAAAACACTTTAGATGGATACCATATTCATCCTCAAGCTAAGTTTGGCCTAGGTAGCAAGTTTTAACTAGGTACCTTCTTACACGAAAAAAAAACAGTATAACGAATCATAATACAAGTGTAACAAATGTCAAATTATTGTAAAGCCTTCAAACGGCAGAACACATATTATATACACAAGATAGTTGATATAGCATTGACAAATTTGAAGGAGACTGCAAGCGTCGTGAATAGAAGTCGTTCGGAGTTAAAAAAAGAACGACTCTCATTATACTCAACTGATCTGTTCAGCAAGAGCTGTTCACCTTCAATTTGAATCTCCCGCTCTTTTTCGATCTGTTTTGCTTGTCGACATTTTGCGTGTCGATAAAGTGGGAAAATTTACACAACCGTCCCACATAACAGACATCCCACATAACCGACATCCCACTTTACAGACATCCCATATTACCGACACTGTCGACATTTTGAGTTGTCGACAAAGTGGGACTATTTCAGTGTCGATCTTTTGGGATGTCGATAAACTGGGACCCCACGACCACACCCTGCTTTGACTTTCTCTTTCAGGGTCACTGCCCCCTCCAATTTCTCAAGGCCCCAGATACTTCCATGATTTCCGTCACTGCGACAAGAGTGCTGTTTTTGATAGTCTGCTCCAACTCAACTATCCTGATTTTGCCGATCACCAGAGCATTGAAGAATGAAGACGAATTAAAAAAAATCTGCAATTACCTGAAATCTCTGCAATCAAACAGTACACGCCCATGAGAAAAGTTTACAGTTGCTTCCTCAATGGTTTTCAAAACATCTTAGAAGTTTAGTAATTCAAAAGAAGATTCTGTATAAAAAATACAAGTCATCACTGTCCCAATACTACGTCAACTTTCAACTTTTATGAAGAATCTGTATTCAACTTCTCAGCCAATGCCTCTCTGAATATTATCTAAACAGCTAATTGCAACTAAACGGCCTATTTTATTTTCTGAAATATACAAATATTATAATAATTTTCCTGTGTAGTAAGACTAAGATGTAAAGTATCGTACATTACTCGACTAGCATGGTAAGCTGCCGCTCGATAAAACACCACTTACTAGGCTAGGGTTACCAAGGCCAACAAATTTAGTCTGTTTTGTACGTGTTATCATATTATAATCAATGGCTGCATCTAAAACAATTTCATTTTACTAAATGCTAAATCGTCTGTACAAAAAGTTTGTCTACGTTTTGATTTGATGGTTAGGTTTGGTTTAGGTTATTTAACTTAACTTTTTACGAGTCGATTCGTCGATTCGATTTCGATTAGTGATTACTGATTAGTGAAGTTGGAGGGACTTGGATGGGAGGGAGATAAAAGTAATAATAATTTTTACTATACCAAAAAGCTGAAAATATCGCCCGGTTTGGTTGGTTTTTTCATTCGTCTGTTCTTGTCATCATATAAAGCTTAATAAATAGTCTTGGTTATGTTTCGTTTCGGGTTTCGGTAAATGTGTCAGACAATCAGTGCTGTAGATCACTGAAAACTTCTCTGTTATTTTATCAGTGTTTCTAAGAAAAAACAACATAAGGTAAGTTAGGCCTGGGTAATATTGATGTTTTCAGAACAGTTTCACTTAGGCTATAGGACTAGCATTGAATATAGCCTATCTCAACTAAAAGCTAATCCCCTTTTATCGTCTCAGGATAAGTTAATGTAAATTAGCCTAGGCCTAGATGCATTTGGATATATTAAACATAAACATAGCTAATTTAAACCTGTCCCTAATAATAGGCTAGTAATTAGCTTTAGCTAATCGGGGTAGGCTATAAGATATAGGATGTGTGTTGAAAATCATATCACTAGGCCTACTTAACTTAGGAGGGGTTTATTTATTTAGCCTATTCGCTGAGGATATGCGTCCGGTAACCGGACGTGGGTCAGGTGTCCGGCAGTTAACTTACTGTCATAACCTAACCTAACCAACCAAACTTGCTGATAATGAAAAAATCGAATGAAGGTTAAATTCTGTTCATAAAATAAAATTATAAAAGAAGAAATGGCATTCAAAGCAAAATCTTTGACAAAAAGTTAAAGTTACAGATGGGATTCGAACTAGGGACCTCTTGCTTATAAGCCGAGCACTCTATCCACTACACCACGAACACGGATGGCTGTGCATTGTATCGTTGTGGTAATGGCGTTCCGAGGCCCCCGCAACCTGGTGCCGTCACTGCCGGACGCCTAATCCACGTCAGGTCACTGAACGTGTATCCTCTGTGTTAGTCTAATGTATTTATTTATTCCTAGGTCAAACGGCCATTATTATAATATTTGAGACGTAGGAATTGGCTAACTCAGGAACTCGCTAACTCGGTCGTGTGGCGGAACTGGCTAACTCGATTTTGTCTCGCGGCGGAATTCGCTAACTCTGCAAGTCGCTAACCAGGCCGCGCCCACTGCTCGGAGCGTTGCCAACCTTGTACGACAAAATAATCGTACACTGCCGTATTTCAAAATGTCAGTGTCTATAAAGATACAGTAAATGTTATTTTTTTTTTTATCAATTCCACTTTTAACACATAACTAGCCCAAAGTAATTAAAAGACAATTAAAAAATCATGAAAAATTGTTTCTTATTAAACTGTACGATGGCCAGTTAAATGTTTATGATTTCGATCTTAAATATAAATGCCATCAGTATAAAAGAAAATAATAGAATATGAAAAATATTCAAAATTTAGTTTAATTGGTAATAAATAATTAAACCTCTACGAAAATAAGCTAAATTACACGCAAGTTCTTAAACACGGAAAACAGATTTAATTGTAATGTCGTAATAAACCAAAACCATTAATTAATACAGTCATCAACCATCGTAACTTTCATAATTAATTCATAGATTTTAAATTAAATGTTCGTCGTTGAACCGTCCAACTTACGTGTACAAATATGATGACATCGACTAAGTTTTTATCTAGGCCTAATAGTTTGAACCAAAGCATTGTAGGCCTACTAGTAAATAGTTGCCTAATTCTAAAATGTGTTGAATTTTTTAGCAATAATGTTACATGTTTTAAAACAGTTTTTAGATTGTACACCTAAGCACCACTAGTAAAAACTAGGAGAAGATATAATATTCATATAATAAAACGTGACAGGGTTATTTTAATTCACGATTGTTAATAAACTAATTGACGGATTTTCCTGATTTGAGTGTTGGGTTTCCTTTATATTGCTTTCACAAACGAAATAAACTATACCAAGCCATTGCTCGGTTCACCGTTCCCCAGTACTGAGCTACACAATAGACAATAGCTTTGTTTTTGGATAAGATAGAATCAGCCTGGAAAAAACTCCAGACTTTTAAAAAGTAGGCCTACTGAAAGACGTAAAATTAATATTAATTCAACAAAATTAAGAGGATGACCCGGGTTCTACACTAATAGCCTACGATAAAAGAAATTTACAAGTTGTATTTATGCATAGACTGTGTTGAATTTTTTAGCAATAATGTTACATGTTTTAAAACAGTTTTTAGATTGTACACCTAAGCACCACTAGTAAAAACTAGGAGAAGATATAATATTCATATAATAAAACGTGACAGGGTTATTTTAATTCACGATTGTTAATAAACTAATTGACGGATTTTCCTGATTTGAATGTTGGGTTTCCTTTATATTGCTTTCACAAACGAAATAAACTATACCAAGCCATTGCTCGGTTCACCGTTCCCCAGTACTGAGCTACACAATAGACAATAGCTTTGTTTTTGGATAAGATAGAATCAGCCTGGAAAAAAACTCCAGACTTTTAAAAAGTAAGCCTACTGAAAGACGTAAAATTAATATTAATTCAACAAAATTAAGAGGATGACCCGGGTTCTACACTAATAGCCTACGATAAAAGAAATTTACAAGTTGTATTTATGCATAGACTAACTTTTAATGCAATCCATGAATACATTAGGCCTACCACTTTATAATGTATTGATAAATATTTATTTAAATTCAATAGCTCTATTTAAAAATACATAACCACTACAATGTAATTCTGTAATGACGTTTAACGTGTAAATTTTATTATGATTTATGATTTAAGGTTACTACAAGCCCAGTATATAAAATACGAACTCAAACATTTTATTTGCAGAAGTTCACAAAATGGTATTTATTCGAATAAAAGAAACAAATGGCGGACTACGAAAATAGATATTTCATAACATGTAATAGATTCAAATTAAATGTGCATTTTTATCTTTTTCATACCAATAAGCTACTATTTAAGTAAGAAACCCACATATAAAACATACTCCCTTATATTAGTACATTTCTCATCCTTATGGATGATCTGAAGACAGTTGTATTGTTAGTTCTGTCCGGTGTACTGTCTTTAGAGGTCGTGTTTTGTTTACAATTGTTTCTTGTTTTCAGTTATTTAAAACCTCGTTTAACCAAATAAAACGTTCTAATCACAACTAATAACACGTCCCCTAGTTATATAACCAAACAGTAAGGAACAAATCATGAAGTTAACTATAAAATAATAGAAACACAATTTTGTCGACACTAGCGATCAGTGTCACCGGACATGAACTAGACACGAAAAACGAGCTTCAAAGTTTACAATGGGATGTAAAGTTTACTTGTGTTGGTTAGTCTATGGTAAGACTATAATGCATTTTCCACCCTAATAATCATAAGAACTTCTCTGTGGTTAAACATACTTCTAAATATATTTATTTTATCGACTACGTTGCTCTTACTCCTAATTATTCGTAGGATACGACATTATGGTGCCGATACGATATAGGTACTACACTTTCGGCAACACTGGCCAAAAATATTCGTGCTTGGCTCCCATTGGACGGCCCGCGAGGCTTCTGATTGGGAGTTAGCGAGTTCCGCCGAGGGACCGAGTTAGCGACTTCCGTACGAGGACGGAATTCGCTAACCCGGCTCTAGAGCGGGTTAGCGGGTTCCGGAGTTAGCCAATTCCGAAACCGAACAAGTTAGCGAGTTCCTCTCATCGACCAAATTTGAAGATAGGGCATTTAACATGGGGTTAGCGAGTTCCAGAGTTAGCCAATTCCGCGGACCCTAATATTTACATGAAAGCAAGATGGTTTAATCAAGTACCGGTAGCCTATGAATAACAAGGATAGGATAGGACGTACTTAGGTCCAATATTATAATTTTTACAAAAAGACTTAAAATAGATATGGGTTAGCGGCATAGACTAAGCAACACAAGTAGACTCCTCATCCCATTGCAAATTTTGAAGCTTCCTTTTGGCGTCTAGTTCATGTACATCCACACTGATCCACTGATCGCTAGTGTAGACAACATTTTGTTTCTATTATTTTAGGGTTATTTTCATGATTTGTGCTTTACTATTTGGTTGTATAACTAGGAGACCAGTTATTGTTTATGATTACATTGTTTTATTAGGTTAAACGAGGTTTTAAATGACTGCAATAACAAGAAACAAATTGTAAACAAAACATAACCTCTATAGTTGGACGTACAGAACTACTTAACAATAAAATTGGCTTCAGCTGTTCCATTATGATGACTAATCTACTAAGGGAGTATGTTTTATCTATGGTACCGGTAAGCTTACAGTTTCTTAACTATGCTAATATCGATTGAAACGGCTGCACTTTAGTTTACGTCCTACATTTACTCACATAGTTTGGTTAATGGTAGGTTTAGTTTAGAACAGTTTCATTTTATAATCAGCTGGTAGCCTAGTTAATGTAGGCCTATAATGTAGCTTATATATAATCTAACAAAAAACCACTAAGTGGTAACACTTTCCCCGCCAAGTCAGCAATCCAAAAAAGTTAATAAATCATTACTTTTTCCGCCAAGAAAAACAATGTAATGTATGTAAGTTTGGCAACTTGGCGGCAGACTTTTGCTTGGTTTTTTTCATTTAAGTTACGTTCGTGGATAATTTCACAAATCAACTTCTCTAATTAATTAGTCCAACTAAGTATAATTTATGAAATGTGGCACAAATAAGGTCAAATTTTGTAAAATAAGCTCTCACCTAGCAATGTACCAATGGGAGGGATACTTGCTCAATGAAACTAGTTTTATGGTATTTTTTAAAGGGATCGAGCAAAAGTCTGCCGCCAAGTTGCCAAACTTACATACATTACATTGTTTTTCTTGGCGGAAAAAGTAATGATTTATTAACTTTTTTGGATTGCTGACTTGGCGGGGAAAGTGTTACCACTTAGTGGTTTTTTGTTAGATTTTATTTATTTTTGTAGAAAATTAACAGTTAAAATAAAAATCCTCTTTTCTCTGATATATAGACCACGGCACAACTACATCTCATTTAATTTCAATAATATTGTTAATGTAGAACTAAATTCTACATTTTTGGTCTTATCTGCTTTAAACAGATTAAAAACTTTTTGACACACGTACCAAAATTACTATTTAACAAACCCACTGGGCTTAAACTCAGTTTCAAATTTCATCAATGCTCATCTTGAACAACATAAAATGTGTTGATGTTACATAAGTGTTCTAATAATTAAACCCGTATATCTAAAGACTAGTGTAAATTGAGCCCTTATTAGAGATGCAAAAATGTAATCAAACTAATTAGGTTTGTTAGAAATAGCATAAGGCAAAACAAATATTGAATAACTCATTTATCCTAAATTTACATATCACTTTTTAATTGCTTGTTTAACATATGTAGAGTGATTTTCCCGATCGTTTTATTTGTTTTAGTGTATCAAAACATAGAACAAACCTTAGTACTAGCGTACTAGTACTAAGTTTCAAGTTCCTAGGTTTCATATGTTTTGATAAGTAGTATTAAACTGTTAAAAATGACGAGCTGCTGTACCAGTGAACCATCGGTACACTGCATTTTTCAATGGAAAGTATCGGGGAATATCACTGCTCTAAGTAATTTTATATAGTAAGTAGTTCAAATCATTCAGTATACCTGAAAAAAATACTTTATAAAAGTATTAAAATAATTTTTCAGCTGTTCCTATGAATTTCTCTAACATTTAATTAATTAAGATTTAATCGCAGCTGGTCCTTCTTTTGTTTTGATTTTAATCCCATGTTATTTAAATGGGCCAAACTCGTACTTTGAGGGCTTGCCAAGGGTTTATGGGTCAACGCACCGACTTGAGACCCTCAAAAGGCACATCTACACGCTAAGGGCTTTCAAACAACATAAAAAACATTAAAATTGAGCCAGTGGTTTGGGCTGTAGGTCCTTCAACATTTAAGGAGAAGAAGGAGAACACGGAAAATTTGTGAATTTTCAAACTAGTTTTTCTTGGCTCAAACACAACCGTTTTTTAAATTCTTTTTTTTTATTTTGTTGAGAATGATTGCCCCTATCCAGTAGATGAACAATTATTTTAATAGCTTTTGTTTCTTCAGAGCTATAGACGAGTAAAAAAGCCACTTTGTCACGTCATGTATATATACACTGCAGCAGCTGTGTACCGCTGGGGGACTTGGCGGGGCGGAACGCTGCCGCGTTCCTTAATACAAATGTAGGACGTAAACTAAAGTGCTAAGTTACCATTGAAACTATCGAATTGAAAATATTGATTAATAGGCTTACTCGATATTTTAAAATATTATTATAAAATGAAACTTTCATTAAGTAATTAACTTATTGTGACTAAGTTAGGGTGACCAAGAGTACCATAGTAATTTATATCATTAGAAACTATACTTAGGTCGGCTGGTTAGAAAGCGTCCTCCTCGTAGCATTGGTGCGAGAGAGAGATACCAAGCCGGTGGGAGTGAGACAGACTATGGCTCTTCCCCCACTCTGCTGCCGCCCTACCGCATATTAACAGCAATTAAGCTATAGGCCTACAGCTGATTAAAATGTAAACAATTACGTTCTTCATAACTTGAGAAAAATAGGTCCTACAAAAAATATTGTAGGCTATAACCTAAATCGCATCAATATTTGAGCATCATGAAATGTTATTATGTCATTATGTAAGAAGTTCCATTTGGTAACACAGGATTCCAACTCCAACGACACCGGGGCGGCGCCGTGTCGGTGTCATGCCGGTGTCGTGTCGTGCAGTGTGAAAACGGCCATTGGCGGAGAGGGGGAACATACCCTCCCTCGCCATTACCTCCCCTACATGCGCTAAGAATTTCGCGCAGGTCGTTTTCTAAGTGGCCGACCTATAGATTTTTACCAGAAAACAATGGTGCAAAAGTTTTTCTGCTGTCATAAAGACTGAATAAACTACGATCGTTTTAATTTAATTTAAATGTTGTATTAGGAACGTTGAATCTGCAATTCAATGTTTACACTGTAAAATCGAAGTTAATAGTCCAAGTCACATTTATTGATTGATTATAAACTTAAGTTAGCCTATGCCATTTTAATGTAAACCATCACAACCCACTCTTAGACAGGTATTTCAATAACTTATGTTAATTTAAGTAAATCAAAAACACATAGTGTTTTTAGCAAAACAGTCTGGAGATAATATAAATCAACAACTCGATTCATTATAACCTAAACTATAGCTTCCTAATCTAACCTAACTTCAAAACACTTAGTAATATAGTGACTAATCTGCATTAACACCCAAACTACCTACCTACCTCACATTTCTAAATAAGAACTGAAGTAGTTCATAATCAACATTCAGTTGCATTTACAAATTCCTCTACCTCTTTAAGTCCTCTTTGTATAAACTTAATGTTTGTCAGCTTAGGTTTCTTTTTCTTCCCTAGACGATCCTTTCAATCATTCATGTTTGTGTCAGTCAATTCACGGCGACAGAGACCAGCAGACAAAAGGCATTACAGTAATAAAATTCAAACGATCGTAGTTTATTCAGTTTTTGTGACAGCAGACAAATCTCTGCACCATTGTTTACAGGTAAAAATCTAGTTTCTAATGATACCTATATAAATTACTATGGTACTCTTGGTCACCCTAGTTGCAAAAATTTTCACCTAACCTAACTAACCAATCTTGCTGATAGTGAAAAAATCGCATGAAAGTTAACTAATCAAATCGATAGGCTAGTTTCAATCGATAAATATTAACATAGCCCAGTTATGAAACTGTACCTGAGATATTATTTCAAATTACATTGATTGGTATATTCTGGCTCATTACTATGATACAGTATACATGAACAAGCAAAATAAATACTGTAGTTACAAACTAGCATATTACAAGAGACATTTATACGCTGAATCATTTCAAATAAACCACTTGGTTGGATGTAAAATTCAGTTCACAACCAAATTACTCATCCTGCCGGTCTTACCCCATCATTGATTTTAGGGTAGGCCTAGTATTTCTTGTAAGTTAAGTGCCATGCTTTACAATTCAGTTATAAGTAGGCACTAAGTTTCATCCATCAAATTAGGCTTAATGGTTTCTACTATTCTTAAGCCTACCAAGGTAGCTCAAACATCACTTGTCTAATCAATTTGGGCCCCACTTACACTTAGGCTTGAATAACAATTAAAATTTTGTTAGTTTTTAGAGAGCTGAACCTAGTTTTAACTCTTTATCAGTAATTTTGCCCCTATTTAATATTTGTGAATTTAAACAATTAATTGGCGTAGAATTTTTAAACTAAAATTTAAGTCATCAACTTAGGCTAATCAAGTAGGCCTGTGTTTGTCTCTATAAAGCTAATTTAATGACTATAAATGTTTAGGAATCATGTCAGATGCAGAGGATTATGACAGTGAGGCAGGCAGCGAAGCTGGTAGCGGAAGTTACCAGGGTAGTGAACCGGGGAGTCCAAGAGGAAGTGAGCCAGGCAGTCCTCAGGCCAGTGAGCCCGGTAGTCCCCGAGGTAGTGTACGAGGCAGTGGTCGAGGTAGTGACTCTGAACCGGAGGCACGCAGTCGTAGTGTGAGTCCTAGTCGAAGTCGCAGCCGCAGCAGGAGTGTTAGCCGATCACGTAGCAGGTCCCGAAGTCGCAGTCGAAGCCCTAGTGGATCTGAGGCCGAAGAAGCTGAGAGGTAAGCTACTAACTTAATTTTTTTTTTCTTTAGTTGGCTGAAGTACACTGCAAATTGTTGGTTAATAATTGCTTCTTCTTTTCCTAGGGGGAAACTTTAAACAAACATCAATAATTGCATCATTTTTAGTTGTTTTTGTATTTGGAAATTTTGTTTTCAAAATTGATCATTTTATTAGAAATTTGTGTCTAGCCTAATGGTGGTATGTCTTTAATTCACCTATAACTTTAGTAGACCTTATGAAATCATTGGTCTAGGCCCTAAGTTCAAACATTTAAAAAACTGTTCTAGGCCTACTACAAGACACATAAACTTAAGTTAAATACGGGTCAAGCCATAAGAAGATCCAGAAAAAAGGTACTAAAGCAAGATGAATTTCAATTTTTTGTAGGGCCTATGTAAAATCTTCTTTCAAATTCTAGCTCTTAAAAAAGAGGATTATTATTGTTTTGCTCTGCAGGCTAATTGTTTAGTCATTAGTGTAAAACGTCCTAATGTTTATATCAAAACTTCTTAACACGTTCGCTGCTGACCGCTAGATGCCGGGACGGCGCCAGGAGCTGAACTAATGCTCGCTGCTGCGTAACATTGCCGCTGATACACTGAATTACAGTAAAAACAACAGTAGTTTTACTATATGGCAATGTTCTGCAATAAAACTGGCTTTGTACATAGTACTAAGTGGTTCTGATAGAAAGCAGCACTACACAGGTTGCAGTCAGTAAAGTAGTGTTGCTATCTAGCAGGAAAGAGGTGGGAAAAAGCCCTGTTCTAAATGACGCTGGTGGTCTAAAACCATATTTTTTATTGTCAAAAAAGTACGTCCCCACGAGCTGCAAAGAAATATAGGACGCTCGTGACGAGCTGGCTGATCCATGGAAACGTTAAACAACAATGAATGGTGACGTTCTGGAACGTTCCTAGCTCCTGGTGGCACGATTTTTATTTCAGCTGCAGTTTTTTAATATGGACAAAATGAGAGTTTAAAAATTAGAAATAAAAAAGGGAAAATAAATAAAAATTTTAAAATTTAAAATTAATTTTTTAATTATAAAATAAAAATGTTATAACCTAACCTAACTAACCAAACTTGCTGATAATGAAAAAATTGAATGAAGGTTTACTTATCAAAAAAATAGTTCTGTTCATAAAATAAATCTATAAATGCTTCAAATTCAATTTAAATTTTTTTTTATTATAAGATTAAACTGTTATAACCTAACCAAACTAACCAAACTTGCTGATAATGCAAAAATCTTTGATAAAAAGTTAATGCCACCGAGAGGTTTCGAACCTGGTACCTTTGGCTTCTCAGCCCAGCACGTTATCCATTAGACCACCGAGGCCGATGGCAAACTAGCCGTATCGTTGCAGTAATGGTGGTCCCTCAGCCAATAGAATACTCCGATTTTGACAGTATTAAAAATACTGCAGCTGAAATAAAAATTCAGCCTCCTGGTGCTGTAGCCCAGCTGACGTTCTGGAACATCCGTAGCAGCAAACGTGTTAATCCCAAAGTAAAAATACTTTTTGTCTTATTGTATTCCAACAGAAATTCTATGTTGATGTACAGTTTGTTTACAAACATTATATCAATATTTGTAGGCCTGATATTTTTAAAAGAAAATTCCTGTCCAACCTTTAGTTTAAGTCTTTTGAACTGATAAGTGATAAAAGACTAACTTAGGCCTATTAATTACAAATAAAATAAATAGGCCTACCAGTAAGTTTATAGCAAAGTGCATGATCCGACTTGAATAAATTTAACTTTTTAGGCAAAAAATTTGGATAAAGAATTGGGTTCACCCTTATTTGAGCAAGATTGATAGTTCTAGGCTGTTTGCAGCAGCTAGCGAGCTGTCACAGTCAGATAGGAAATTCAAATATTTTTACAGAATGACAAAGACGCCTTTTTTGAACACCCCGTGGTCTCATGCAACTGAAGTCTGCAACGCAACTGCAACCTCGGGCCCACGGTTGTATGTGACTGGTTTCAAACGTTTTTTGAGATCACCAACAACCAGTTGCATCGTGTGCAATTTCCCTTTAAATCCCCACTGCAATACATTGCGGATGTCACAAAACAGTTGTACGCGCAACTGGTTTGCAACGACAGTTGTAGAACAGTCACACTGTGTGCGCTGGGCCTTATTGTTTGCTTGTTATTGAGATGTGTGGCCAAACTTTATTAGTTATTAATATTTTACTAAAACACACTTTATTACCTTGCCAGTAACAGCAGACCTAGGTTACTTACTCGATAAACTTAATGTTATTTGTGAAAATCAAATTAGGCAAATGGAAATGTGCTTTAGACTGCAGGTTTGCTGTAGCGCTGGTATTTTCAAAATTTGTGGCTTTGTAACACTAATGGGGTCAAATACCTAAAATCTCTGTTTTGCTTACACAATTTATCTATATGATGGTAGCCTAAGTCACGGTAAAAGTGTTTCAATCTTGGTATTTCATCCTCCAAGTTTGTCAATTTCTTTTTAAGGTCTAATCAAAATATGCAATGATTGGTAGATTCTGTATGTCGTTGACTTAGAATCATTCGATCGCTCTAGAATGAATGAAGTCTTTATTTTGTCTTTAGGGGAATCCTAATATCGTCTGAAAGTTTTCAGTAAAGGCCACAGTTATTGTTAACATTATGTTATTCTTAACACAATTAAGTTATTGTTTTATAGCTTGTTTTACCAACATTTTTCCCTCACGTGAAACAAACTTGTTACAGGAAAGGATCAGGAAGTGAGGTTGAAGATGAGGAGGAGCCTGAAGGAGAAGATCTCAACTCGGAGGATGTAAGATTTAAATTTGGTGTATTATTGATTATTTAAAAGTGTTAAACTGTAGAATAATTACAAAGGAGATTACAAGTCTTAACTATGTATCCTGTTACATAGGATAGCCCAAGAGTAGATTGGTACTTGTTTTTATTTATTTAATTTTATTTCAACATTGCTAAGTTCCAAAAAATAATTGCAGTATATTTATAAACAGTAAAGTGATAGTATTCTGGAAAAAGTAACTGTATCTCAATCAATACACACAAATCAGCAATAATTTTCTTGTTGTTAAAAATTAAATTCAACAACCTTTGTTTCTATTTTTTCTATCTCCATCCAGAGCCCAAGCCTGTTGGTCTGTAAAGGATACTGTAATTTTATATTTTTTGGTACTTGGCAGTGATAAAATAGAATAAGGAAATCAAATCTACTACCAATCTACTCTTAGGCTAAGTGAATTAAAACTAAAATACAAGCGATTACTTGTAAGTTAGTTTTAATCTAACAATAGGGTTTACATACCTGGTTAAGTGATTACAGAAGAGCACAGGATTCCTGTCCTGGAGGCTTAGATTCAAATAATTCCAAACACTAATGGCTTTAAGCCACATTATAATGCTGTGACCCAGTAATGGAGCTCACCCTTAAGCTGTTGGTCCACCTATCTGGAAAAGAAAGGGAATGTTTCTCAGGCAAAAAAGACTTTTCTTTTGGAGAACTCCCCTCAACTAACAGCCATACAATAATCAATTATTTTAATCTTGCTATAAAATTATCTGGGTAGCCGAGTGGTTAAAATAGTGCTCGCCTTCAATGATATGAAATTTGCTGGTTCGATTCCAAGCGAGATTGTTCCCAGACCCAGATTCCATCCGTCATTGGGCTATGAATTAATGATGCTATGTAACAAAAAGGTTGACGTTAGATAGTTACAAGACCAGGGTTTGGACCGTTCCCTTTCAAAACGATAAAAATGCCATTGGCATAAAAACACACAAAAAAGTCTCAACATCTTTCTATATACAGTATAGCCTAACCTTGACTACAAAACCTTGACGATCTTTTACTTTTTTTCTAACAACATTCTTTTCTTTTATTGGACATGGGAATAAAACTGTTATTTAATTCATGTGTGGTTAATTTTTTTTTCATTGTAAAATCTTTTGGATACCTTTGTAGAGCCAATATTTTAACTATGTTTTTAGCCTTTTTTATATAATTTATTTTCAGAGTAACAAAATAATTACTTCAGAGTAACCTATAAAAACGTTTTATATAGGTTTAGTTAGGCCTATATAAAAAAGTTATAAATAAAAGTGTAATAGTGTAATATTGCTACTTTTTCTCATAGGAATATGATGAAGAAGAAGACGAAGATGACGACAGACCACACAAAAAAAAGAAGAAGAATGACAGATTTGGTGGTTTTATCATTGACGAGGCTGAAGTCGACGATGAGGTAAGTTTTTTGTTATTGATTTTGTAACAATCAAAACTCGTTTTTCCTCATTACAGTTTTGGCAAGAAATTATTCAAAATTTTGAATTGCTAGCCCCCAAGGACTACAATTCCCCAATTAATTATATGAATAAATTATGGTTGACACCATCAACCATAGTTCATAGATCATAGTTAATTTTTGTTTGATCGACATTTTCAAGATTCATGATTAATTTTCCATTATTCAGTCAGTTTTATTTAGCCAGTGACAGTGGTAAGACAGTTCTGGCCAGCCTTTACAGTTTTAACCAGTTTTATCACTTTTTATTCATTTTAATCATTTGATCAACATGACTAGTGTTGACGATTGTGATGTTGACAGTATTTTAAAGAATCTGTTGACATACCACAATGTATTAATACATTGATGATTTGGTTGCATACAATGACCTGAAACTAGTTGTCATACCAGCAACTGTGGTTGGTTAAGGTCCTTTATATTATCAATGACATTTTCATTCTTTTGTTAACTTTTTTGAGTTGCAAAATTAACTTATCACAATATATTTAATATATGTTTAAAACTATACATAATATAGACTGTTCCCTTTCAAAACTAAAAAAAATGACACAAATGAAAAATGAAAAATGAACATTGGTGTAGAAAACACTAGATGAAATAGAATAAAATACCGGAAAAAATCCACTAGGATTTACTAAAAATGTTTTATTATTCCAATCTTAATGTTACTTAGTGTGACTTGGTACTCACTTTTTACTTGTAGCCTGAAGATGACGACGAGTGGGAAGAAGGAGCGCAGGAGATCGGCATTGTTGCCAATGAGATGGAGGAGCTTGGACCAACGGCTCGGGAGATAGAGGGACGTAGAAGAGGAAATACCTTGTGGGAGTGAGTATAAGCTAGGAAAGTGTAGTAACACAAATGTCAAATCTCCAAGCCACTAAATTTTAAAGCTTGACGTTACTGCGATTATGGCATAAACAGTTTTAAAATAAACAAAGTTTATGAAGTGATTCAAAATAAAGTAAATAATTAATATACTGTAATCGATTGCCAAAGTAAATTCTACATATTGTTTTAATAATTTGTATTGAGATTCAAATGTTTAGATTTAACCGCGATAACAGTTTACCACCATCATGATATGAAATATAACCATTATATGACTCTCATTTTGAATTTGGCTAACTTTTTGTGATACCTTAGATTTTAAATACAGGCCTAATATGACTTGCAAATATCAAATTAATGACTTAGAACTTCATGGTTTAGAACTTAGAGTAAATAAGTTTGTGTTACAATTACAATGAGACGCCACATAAAACCTAAACCACATAAAAATGAGTCAAAAGTAATATTTTAGGTGCATTTTATATTATCACTGTAGAAACATAGAACCATCAGCATGCTTAACAAGTTTTGTTTCTTTTGCAGTTCCCAGAAAGAAGATGAGATCGAAGAGTACCTACGCAAGAAGTACGCAGACGAGTCACAAGCAGCGAGACATTTTGGAGATGGTGGCGAAGATATGTCTGATGAAATCACACAACAAACTCTATTGCCTGGCGTCAAGTAAGGAACCTTCAACTTGATATGTTTAGTTTGTCATACCTGCGTGTCATAAACTGAGGGTTGTATTTTTGGAAATCCCAGGCACTCCTATAACAGAAATAGTATTTTTAGCAATTTGTAATCATAAGACAACTTTTAACCACTTATAACTGTTCCTTTTTCCGATTTTAGTAAATTGACTGTCCTATTAGAGCATTTTCACTGCAAATTACTTTATTAAGTACGCTTATTTTTTATGTACTCAGCCTATCCACTATGTTGAAGTTAACTGTAATGTTTTATATTGCCAATTGTGATTTTTTTTTACTAGTCGGGTATTTTACCATACAATGTGCTTCAACTACCTTACTAACTGAAACCTGTGCCATTCATGAGTTCTGCATTAATTTTAGTTTATTCCATTAGGTAGGTTATCTATTATTAATTCCGTGTCAGTCAAATGTTAAAACAAAATTTGGAAGCTGACTGGATTCCCAAAAAAGAATATTTTCACAGTATAAGAATAAGAAATATTTTTTTCCATTGATCTTTATAAAAGAAAGGCACACGTCATTTGTTATACATAGTTACAAGGTGATTCAGTGTTTACAGTACAATATATCTAAAATTTAAATAACCACTTACATGAAAATAATAGCGTTATTTCAACTTACTCTTCAAAATCATACAAATTATTTATTTCACAACTTAAATTATCATCAATTCTGTAAAAAGGACTTTTAACAATCCAGCCATACAGTTTTTTTTTTTTTTAATACTGTAAGATACTAATTTTGCTTCTTCAGGCAGCTTACTAAAAAGCTTTATACAATTTTATTTATATACGAATGTTCGGTTTTTGCCAATCTGTGCTGCAATGAATCTATTTTATACCTACCTGTATTATAGTGTATAGTGGTTGTGTATGTCTTTTCTGAAAGAGAATCACTTCTAAGTTTGATTTAGTTTTTGTTAGAATTTGGAATATATAAATATTTACTATGGTTGGTATCCTGAAATTAATGAAAAGAGGTTTACATTGTGTAGCTGAGCATTCTCCAGTAATGCTTCGAACCACCTTTTTTTTGGAGTTAAAGGATGTCATTAATATGTGGAGAGTGGCTCCACAAAATTAGCATGTGTGGTTGAAAGAGCCCAAAATAGAATAATCTTAAATATTTTTACCAACAAAATCTTTAAGTTTCCACAGCAAGCACCTTGCTCTTGAAATTTTGTTACAAACAGATTGTATGTGAGATGACCAATTTAATTTTGAATCCAAGTTAAATCCTTAAAGTTTAGCTGATTCATATTTTATCTCTGTTTTGAGACTGAATATTATATATTCATATTATATATTGTGTGTGATTTATCAGAAATACAAGTTAGTCTGGAGAAAACCAATCATATGCTCTCAGTTCAGCCTCTTGACTATTTAAGCACAGGGTTGTTAAATTATAGAATACTAGCTGTAACCCGCGGGCTTTGCCCCGTTTAACTTCTTAATTTTCAAGATTATCTCGTTCGCATGGCTCAATAACGTCCTGGTTGAAGTTTGTTCGCTACGCTCACTCACCTTTAGGTTGGAGCTCGTTCGCTACGCTCACTCACCTTTAGGTTGGAGCTCGTTCGCTACGCTCACTCACCTTTAGGTTGGAGCTCGTTCGCTGCGCTCACTTGCCTTCAGGTTAGCTTGTTCGCTACGCTAACTCGCCTCCAGGTTGAAGTTCGTTCGCTACGCTCACTCACCTTTTGGTTGCAAATTAGCTGTTGTCATAAATGTAAAAGAAATAATAGTGCTGCACCCTGTTGGTAATCCTTGTAACTTTAATGCTATTGAACATCATAGAACAGAACCAACTTGTTTAATTGAAACAGCTGTTAAGATTCAATAATTCCATTTCTCATAAGGTTAACATGGGAAACTCCAGAGCCACTGGGGCGGAGCCCGAAAGGATTTTTGAAATAAGAATATGCCTATATGTTAATCGGGAATGTGAGCTATCATCATGCCAAATTTCAGCCCAATCCGACCAGTATTTTTCGAGTTAACTTTTCCCATACACACATACACACATACAGCAACCACCTCTTTTTTATAATAGTATAGATAGATAGATGATTGTTAGTTTTAATTCAAAATTAAAGATCCTTAAAGCTCCAACATGTTAAGCTGATTTTATTTATTTTTTTTTTTTGAACGGATGACTTGAGAATGCAAGATGTATTTGAAACGTTAAGTAACTGATTAGGTGTTACTTTTTTAAAAGGAGCTCAAATGTGATATTTTATTGTGTATCTTGTAGCTCTTGGTCTCTAATGTTCTCAGTTAGGTTTGCTAAACTAATTACCAACATTTTGGAATCTTCATGTTGGCTAATGCTAAAATCCCAATAACTTTCCAGAGATCCAAATCTGTGGATGGTCCGATGCCGTATCGGAGAGGAGAAGAACACAGCGCTGTTGCTGATGCGGAAGTTCATCACGTACCAGAACACGGAGGATCCACTGCAGATCAAGAGTGTGGTGGCACCTGAGGGTGTCAAGGGATACATCTACATAGAGTCTTACAAGCAACCCCATGTCAAACAGGCCATAGAGAATGTAGGAAACCTGCGCATGGGCATCTGGAAACAACAGGTGATTTAGACTATTGACTTTGTTGTTGAAGTTAAGGCTTGTGACTAAATCATTTTAAAAATCAATGAAAGAGTGTTGACTCTCTAGTGATTGTTGGTTGGAATAAGTACTGTGCGTTTTGTTTGATTTTTGTCAAATGAACTTTTTATGACTTTTAAAGCACTTAATTGATGTGAAATAGTTAGACATTATTAAATTTAAGACATGTATTATACTTTATTATATCTAGACTCATGAAATACAGCTTTACAAGAGATTTACTTACCTAAATCTTACAATAACCTTGCTCAATAGTCATGGTGTACATAATAAGACTGTATAGATTATATTGTTCTTCAGCTTATTGGTTTGAATTAAGTATTATTTTAGTTAATATGACGTTTTTACCAAGTATTCCAACAGTGTTGGATTATCAAGAGTCAAGTGCAAATGTAGGAGGCCATTATGGAATATTAAACTCTCCTTGCAAGCAGTATTAAGTGGTGAAAAGTAACATTTTTGCTGTACGTGATTCATTGCTAATGTTGTTGTTTGTTGTGTAGATGGTGCCCATCAAGGAAATGACTGATGTACTACGAGTGGTCAAGGTGCAGACTGGACTGAGACCCAAGCAATGGGTCCGACTCAAACGTGGTAGGCACTTCTGTTCTCGGGTTTAAAGTGAACACAATAATCTCTCAGATGATTTTTACTTGAGTTTTCACGCTAACGGGTCACACATTTAAATGGATGGGGGTTTTTGCCTCTGGGAAATCAAAACAAAAAATTAAAGCAGTCCCAGGTTTAGGTCTTTTAATGAAACCTACAGTAATAGCTTATTCTGTATTGTTATATAATTTGTGTTTTTCACTTATTAAAAGTAAATTTTAGATTTTCATAGTCCACAACTCTATACATGTATATGTTGTTTGTATATTTGTTGTTCCTGTTCTGGGGGAAGAGTGGACCTTTGGTCTAACTCAGGGCAGGTTAAATAAAGAATTTGTCATTTGTCATTCCGGACATGGGAAATTGTCTAAGAAGGCTCAGCCATCCATGCTGTAATAAAAATTGTAGATGTTTGTTCTTACTTCACAGAAAAGGCAAATATTAAAAGAGTAGACTTAACAACTACACCAAATTGTATATAAAATGTAAATATCATTTTACTATTGATTTGAATAAGGACTACAGGGTTAGTCTCTTTTGTCGTCAGGTCTGTACAAGGATGACATCGCCCAAGTGGACTACGTAGACCTCGCTCAGAACCAGGTCCATCTCAAGCTGCTGCCCAGAGTTGACTACACCAGGCCTCGAGGTGCTCTGCGCAACAACCAGGTAAAGCAATGTTTTTGCTGTAGGCATGATCCACACAACACACTGTAGAAACATCGGATGTAAGTTTTTTTGGTCGGTCACAAAAAAAAAAACAGTACAGGCTGAAAATGTAAGACACTTTGTCTGTTAAAATTTAGTAGTAGTACTCGTCAGTTGCCGTTTTGTATATTTTTTTACTAAAATGAAAAAAATCCCAGACTCAAAGATAACAAATCTATTTACGAGTCTTTTTAAATCCATTGATGAATAAAACAGTGTACATTAACAACTGTTGTCTTTGAATCTAATGTTTGTGTTGTACCCAAGTTTTCTTTTTTATTTGCAAAAGCACACAATTATACGGGTTTAAATATTGTAGACGGAGAGTGAGGCTAATAAGAGGAAGAAGAAAAGGCGTCCGCCAGCCAAACCATTTGACCCAGAGGCTATCAGAGCTATTGGAGGAGAAGTGACGAGTGACGGAGATTTCCTCATCTTTGAGGGCAACCGCTACAACCGCAAGGGCTTCCTATACAAGAACTTCACCATGAGTGCCATCATAGCCGATGGTAAGATTGCAAAACATTCACGACTAACTAGCAAAAGAAAGGTCTTCCAGACAATTGAGAGAACACAAAGAGTTCATAACACTTGTTGTTGCTAAGTTTTTTGTGTTGTCAACTGCCTGGAACTCTTTTCTTCGACAAGTTGTGGAACCATTCCTTTCTCTTCAATGTATTTCAAAGGCAAGTGCTCTTTCCCCGAAAAACCATATAACATTTATTTTCAAGTTTTAATGACTCCTCACCCTGCTATCTACTAAAGTTGAATTCTGAAATTTTTACATATTGTAAGTGTTCCTATAATTTCATTAAACATACATTATGATGTTATTGTGATTCTGCATTTAGTCAAATACTTGTTTCTTTCTTACCTATAATGGAATTTAAAATATTGACGATACAGAGATTAAAATGACCAGCAGTGCTCTTGAGCCAACTTTTATAAGTATAGTATTTAACATAATTCTAGCCTTAGTCAACAAATTTGCTTTTAAATTTCTTGCCTTTTGATACAAAAGTTGCTAGTTGCAAATACTTGTAAGAAAGATATTCAGCGTATTTTGGTCATCTAATCTCTTATCATTTAATCCATTAAACTTCTACGACGCATACACACTGTTGAACTTTAGCATCATCTTTAACATCTTAGTTACTGACTTGGCTGTTTCTTTAGCAAGGACCATTTATTAAAACCAAAATCATCAAGACATTGAACACTCCTGTAGGTCCTTTACTCATTTCACACCTCTCTGGCCCTTCTCCACTCTAATGGGTTGGTGTCAAAGTAAACCTAATCAGACAAGTTCAACAGTCAATGCAACTATTCACTTTTGCAGGTGTAAAGCCAACACTCTCAGAGCTGGAGAAGTTCGAGGAGGCTCCAGAAGGTATTGACATAGAGTTGCCCACGGGTGGGAAAGACGACGGACCAGGCCACTCGTTCAGCGCTGGCGATAACGTCGAGGTGTGCCAGGGAGAGTTGATGAACCTGCAGGGTAAAATCCTGTCCATCGACGGTCACCTGATCATGATCCTGCCAAAGCACGAGGACCTGCACGAGCCTCTGGAGTTCCAGGCGTCAGAGTTGAGGAAGCTATTCCGTACCGGGGACCACGTGAAGGTGCTGGCCGGGAGATACGAGGGGGAGACCGGGCTGATAGTGCGAGTGGAGGAGAACAGAGTGGTGTTGTTCTCTGATCTGACCATGCACGAGCTGGAAGTGTTGCCACGAGACTTGCAGCTGTGCTCGGACATGGCTACTGGCGTGGACAGCCTGGGACAGTTCCAGTGGGGCGACCTGGTGCAGCTAGAGTGAGTTACCATTTTGTACCATTGACTTTGGATACTGAAGTAGACATCCCATTGATATGAACCAGATGTGGCCTGTTTTTGTTCAAAAGAACATAGTTGAATGAGCCTATCACTGCAGTCTAAAATTATATTTTCTGCCCTAGACTTTGCTAACTGAGCTGACATTAAAGATGCTATAGTTTGTTTATAATAAGTTGTCTTTGAAGAATCCTTGGAGCCTAGATGTTCTAACTCTTAAAAAAAATTAAAGAACAACCAAAGAAAGTTTCTAATCCCGCAGTTTACTAGATATTTAAATTACAATCACTCTGGTGTTTGAACAAATATTTTGAGATAATAATAACTCTACAGCAGCTGTTTGAAATCATCCAAGATAGCTGCTAGCCTCCAAGGACTCTTGTGACAAATCAACAATTCACATCACTATACTGTGTCAATGGTTCAATTCAACTTCCATTTTGTTTCAAAAACTCGCGTCAATGTTGAATTCATAATTTTGTAAATTGTTACATTTTTAATTAAAAATTCTTTTAATCCTACTAAAGTCAACAACTGATAAATTTATAATAAGCAAATGGAATCAATCTAGTTTTGATTTGCTGGTGCATCATTTTCATCTTGTTAATACAGAAAGTTAATACTAAACTACAAACACCATGTCAAGTAATATAAAAAAATGTATGTGAGCCGATTGTTACAACTTTACTTTTGTTCATGATGCTGATTAATTGCTTGGTTTTCCATGTTTGTAGTGTCCAAAATGTCGGTGTCATAGTGAGGTTAGAGAGAGAAAACTTCCACGTTCTCAGTATGCAAGGCAAGGTAAGAAACTCTGGTGTTAGCCTATACTTTAATGAGAACTTCAAAACTCAAATTCTCTGACCATAGCCTGTAACTAAAGATAGAAAGACCTGTCTACATTTTTCTAAATTCCTTTACAGCTGTGTAGCTTATTGCTCGTCCAACTATCAGGAGGTAAGAAGTGAAGTAGCTTTGAAAAAAACCTGAATTTCGAAACAAAATAATCTAGCTGTCCATGATTATTGGGTTTTTAATGACAGGTGGCTGAAGAAACGTCTTCTGTTTCTTAAACTAATCAAGGCATCTCACTCCATTCTATAGGCTATACTCTTCTCACACTCGTATTCAGTTTAAAATATGGTACCAAAAGTGCACATTGCTGTCTTAATAAAATAATAAATAATATATCTGCTTTTCACTGAGCCAAAGTCATTACCAAACAAATTCATACAATCACAAACATTTCTGAGACTTGTGCATGTGTACAAAAAACTGTAATCTTGTTCATATTATGCATTGACAAACTAGAATATAAGATTGGATTTGATTTTCTGATGTTAAATATTCAATTGCTGTAACAGGTTGTGGAGGCCAAACCACAAGCACTACACAAGAAGAAGGAGGTTAGACACACCGTGTCTCTGGACTCTGAACAGAACACTATACAGAGGAGAGACATTGTCAACGTCATCGACGGGCCTCACTCTGTGAGTCACTGGATGCACGGTTTATTGATTGAGACGTAAAATAGTTCAAGGCCTAGTTACCTAACTTGTGTAACATGTATGTGCATGGATTAAACCGTACTTGAAAATGCTACATATTACAGGATGGTTAGTTTTTAGCTAAGAAAACAAGTACTGTAGACTCTCAGTAATCCGGCAGATATAGGACCGTGATACTGCCAAATTACTGGAATGACATCAATAAAAACACTTATAATGCATAAAACAATGGCCAATCAATACTTAGTTTTGAATCTTAAACTCACCAATCGAATCTCAAAGCCAAACCTTTCCAAAGTTATAACCAAATCTTTCAGCATTTCAAAACGTTTATTGGTTAACGTTTACGTGGTTATTATCTAAGTTTCCTGGGAGAATCACTGTCAGCATTTAAACGTCTCTAAGACATTCACCTTTCATACAACTTTAAACCCAAATAGCAATATTGAGGAAGACCTGAAGATATATGGGCTGGATTCACAAAAATGATAGATGCACTGTAGATTAAAAACTAGAACCTAGAACAAATTCCTAACCACATACTTTTTCTGATTTTACCTTTACATAGGTTAAATTGATTACAATGTCTTGTTTGCAGGGTAGGGATGGAGAAATCAAACACCTGTACCGTAACTTTGCCTTCCTGTACTCCAGAATGTATCTTGATAACGGAGGCATATTTGTCTGCAAGACTCGACATCTTCATCTGGCTGGTGGTTCAAAGGTATTGGGCAGTAATATATCCCAAGGAATATGAATTCAAATTAATTTTATCCTCTACTATATAGGTGTATTTTAAACAAGCATTTAAGCCTATAAATTGTAAGGACTTCTTTCGTATTTTATTTGCCTTCTAGTAACATTTTGTGAAGTTACTCTTAAACCCTTGTCATGCTACAGCGCCATGATTTAGTTCTTAAGTTAAATGTATAAGGTATGTTTGTTCTATTATTTCTATTGTTTGTTAGGCATAAATTAGTAAATAACCTTTTTCCTGTATAAAACAAGTTGTCATATAAATTTTAGTCATGTGTTTTTACTGGGATAGCTGGTTTATCTTGATGGAAAAGTGTCAGTGACAATGAACAATGATTGTGTACAGATGTACAAGAATCAGGATGGGCTCTTTCCCCTTCAGTAAGGCCTGTTATTCCAACAACAATCTTAAAACTTGGCCCGCTTCTCCTATTATGCCAGTTATGTGTTTGCTTAAAAATCTCTTACTAAAAAGATAATTACAGCAGACTCACTTGAAAACATTTTGTAGGGTAAAATTTTTACTTGAATACTTAAAAGTTGTTATCACAGAATGTTTATGTTCGCAGAACCAGAACAACACAGGACTGATGCCAGGGTTCATGTCGCCTCGTATCTCCTCCCCCATGCACCCCAGTGGAGGTGGTGGGGCTGCTGGAGGTGGTGGGAGGGGGAGGGGCAGAGGTGGAGGGGGGGTCAGGAGGGACAGAGATCTCATTGGACAGATCATCAAGATCACCAGAGGCCCTTACAAAGGTGAGGCTTGTGGCTCGTAACCCCTTAACCGCCGTCTAAGTAGCCTAGTCAAAATCCGCCATTGCCACTTATTTTTGCCGTTTTTTGACGATTTTTACTTGTGATTTAAAAAATTGTACCAGTTGTTTTTTTAAAGAAAATAGTTATCAATATTGTTTGTAGACATCTTCAAAAACATTAAGCTTTAACAATACTAAAATTTGAGATTGGGGGGGGGGGTGGGGTTCGGGGGTTTCTTGAGTTAGGCCTATAATAAAAATTAGGCCTACAATAAAGTCTACAACTCTAATAAATCGTCATCCTCAAGCATGTCACCAGCCATTATGACTAATATTTACTACTCATTCAACACTACCAAGTAAACAACCACCAAAAATCACAATTATAATGACACGCATAATGTACGTAAGCATTACGGAAGCTTTCGCAAGCACGAGTTTTACTGAAACAACAACGGAACTGATCGGGACCATTACTGACCTATAATACCACTAAAATCCACCAGATTGCAGCACTAGTCAAGCAGCACTGTCAACAACTTGTTTACGTACGTTATGTATATCAGAGATAAGGCGGGAAGTGAGCTGTTAAAAATAAAACACAACAGCTGATTACGTCAACACGAGATAACTCGTACGTGGCGGTTGCTCTGAAAACTAGTATCGCCCGGCATATCTCGTGCGTGGCGGTTAAGGGGTTAATGCCTAAACATCTAAACAAAGTAGACCTTGTAACTAGTTTAAATATTTTTGTGTTTTAGTTTTAAGCCTAAAAACAACTTTGACTGAATCATATTTTACGATGTTTTTTTTCAACTGTGTGCATCCCTTTACATGGTTTCTATGTTAGTAAATGCACGAATGAATAAGGAAAACCTGTCCTTTTTATCACCAATTACAGCTTAATCTTGTATAATTAACTAAGGTTTGATTATAATATCTGTTATGTATTGTTGTAATTGTTTCAGATTATTTAAGTGTCATCATAAAACTTTAACATTTTACTACTTTCCTCTCCCTTAAAGAGGGGGAATATCAAATTATTTATTTTGTGGAATTTTGTATGTTATATAAACTGCTTAGAACTCTTTTCATAGTTAAATTAGTTGTGTATCAATTCTTTCTTCCCCAATTTATTCCTAAGGTAGATGCTATTCCTCGAAAGATCATAAAATAGGTTTAGTAACTAGAACTGATTAGCCAGTTTTGTAAATCAACTAACAACATACAATTCCCATCTCTTCAGGAAATGTTGGAATGGTCAAAGATGCCACAGAGTCCACGGCTAGAGTGGAACTTCATTCATCTTGTCAGACAATATCCGTTGACAGATCTCACATCGCAACTGTCGGAATGCCTAACAAGGTATGCCAGAGTGTTACCATTTATGAAGTGTTCTGTTTTATCCACAACTGAAACTTTTTACCTGAGGCCTAAGCTCTCTGATTGGTTTCATTTAAGTAAGATGTTAAAGCTACAGAGAGCATTTTTTTGGGTAAGACTCTGAGTATAGTGTAGAGTTTAAATTATAGTGCCTTGTCTTGAGCACCCACAAAAACAACACAGTATTGCCAACCTCATCTGTCAAACTAATCACAACAGGTTAAAATATATTATCCTTAACATTTTATATCTATGACACTTAAGGCATGTAGCCTTTCAAAACCAATTAAAGTTTTTTTTTAGTTCAAAGATTTGTTGAAGCAAGATTATTACAGAAAAACACTTGTCTCTTATCTTGTCAGCAGTGGAGTGGGTCATAGCTCAGGGTATTATTTTGAATCTCATATAAATAGCTTGTCATCTAGATTCTAATTGTAATTTGAATACTTAACACGTTTCCTGAACAAGCATTCCAAAAAGTTTATGGGGATGAAATTTATTTTCAGTACTCGGCTTGATTCTAATATTCCCAGTCCTAAAAGCAATGTTTTCCTTAGGATGGCTCCATCTCCAGCTACAACCGCACTCCTGGCTATGGTGGTGCGGCCACTCCAATGTACGGACGAGACGGCAGCAAGACTCCCATGCACGGCTCTCAGACACCTCTGTACGAAGGTAAACAAACACAAGTTTTCAATCTTCATTAGAATATCACATTTTCAATCACATTTTTTTATTACTAGAGTTTTAAGTTAAGATGAGTTGAATATCATTTAGTATCTTGAATTCAACTCAGAGAGAAATTTTGTTTTCAGTACCAACTGGCGTGTCAATTCAGAATTTCTTGAAACTAGTTGGTTACATTTAATATTTTGATGTGGATTGACTTTTTGAGGGACCTTGATATTTATTCATCGTGAATGACACATATGTGTAAACAGTATATTTTCATATTATATTCTTGTTCTGCCGTCAGCTGGATCACGTACGCCGCACTACGGGAGCATGACCCCGTCCCACGACGGGTCACGTACACCTGGAGCTTGGGACCCCACCATCACCAACACACCTGCTCGCACTGACCCGGACAACTACAGTCTGGACGAGTTTGGTGGTCACCCGAGCACTGGACCGTATACTCCACAGACCCCGGGGGCGATGTATGGTAGTGACCAGAGCTACTCTCCCTACCATGCTAGTCCATCCCCTACTGGCTACCATAGTGAGTAACACCAACAGTATGCCTACTTCTCTCAATCTTGATAGACCACTATTAGGTTTGCTTTCTGATAGTTATCACGCAGATAAATAAACTACAGTTTTTGGCTTAAAATTTGTTCCATCCGACTTTAAAAATAGCTTAATTTTTAGTAGGGATGGACGGGTCCCGAAATTTCGGGAATTTTTCGGGAAAAAAATATTCCCGATTATCGGGACGGGATTACATTTGACTCGGGAATTTTTCGGGACGGGATTTGGTCCGATCGTCGGCGATTTTTCCGCTTCGCGATTGCCGATAACGCCGTTATTGCGAGCGATAGGTCCGCGAACGCAGGAGACGAAGTCATACCGACGATCGCGCCGTGACCGCGGAGTCCTACCGACGATCGCGCCGTGACCGCGAGTCATACCGACGATCGCGCCGTGACCGCGAGTCATGAGATCGCGCCGTGACCGCGAGTCATGAGATCGCGCCGTGACCGCGGAGTCATGCTGACGATCGAGCCGTGATCGCGAGTCATACCGACGATCGCGCCGTGACCGCAAGTCATACCGACGATCATGCCGTGACCGCGAGTCATGACGACGATCGCGCCGTGACCGCGGAGTCAAACTGACGATCGAGCCGTGATCGCGAGTCATACCGACGATCGCGCCGTGACCGCGAGTCATACCGACGATAACCCCGTGACCGCGGAGTCATACCGACGTTCGCGCCGTGACCGCGAGTCATACCGACGATAGCGCTGTGACCGCGAGGCATACCGACGATCGCGCCGAGACCGCGAGTCATGGCGACGAAAGCGCCGTGACCGCGGAGTCATGCTGACGATCGAGCCGTGTTCGCGAGTCATACCAACGATCATGCCGTGACCGCGAGTCATACCGACGATAACCCCGTGACCGCGGAGTCATACCGACGATCGCGCCGTGACCGCGAGGCATACCGACGATCGCGCCGAGACCGCGAGTCATGGCGACGAAAGCGCCGTGACCGCGGAGTCATGCTGACGATCGAGCCGTGTTCGCGAGTCATACCAACGATCATGCCGTGACCGCGAGTCATACCGACGATAACCCCGTGACCGCGGAGTCATACCGACGATCGCGCCGTGACCGCGGAGTCCTACCGACGATCGCGCCGTGACCGCGAGTCATGACGACGATCGCGTCGTGACCGCGAGTCATACCGACGATCGCGCCGTGATCGCGAGTCATGACGACGATCTCGCCGTGACCATGAGTCATACAGACGATCACCCCGTGACCCGCGAGTCACAAGTTACTATAGGTACCTGTAAATTGTTACCCATTTTTTGGTTTTTATAGATCAGTGCCACAAATGGTAAAAATTGATTTCGTATGTCTTTTTTTTGGTAACTGCAATACAGTACTGTCTTTTTATGCACAGAAAAAAATCCCGTCCCGTCCCGTCCCGAAAATTGGGAAGGAAATAAAAATCCCGTCCCGTCCCGTCCCGAACTAAAAATTCAATCCCGTCCATCCCTAATTTTTAGGTTAGAATTTATTCTCTATACAGTAGAACCCTCCTTAACAGACCTCGCAATAACCGATAATTGGATTATCAGTCCTTGCTTGTAAAATATTATTGTTTTGAGAGCAGTTCGGTTTAACCGCCACTTTCTAGAAATCTTTTGGTATATCCGCTCTCACGCTCCTTGATGGGAACAATATGTTGAATTCAACAGGATATTACAGGGTAAGTTTTTAGGGATGGCTGTTTTAAACAACCTTTTGAGTTATCCGACCTAGGTCCGGTCCCGTTAGGGTTGGTTAAGGGTCTACTGTATTTAGCTAAGAATCTATGCTTAGATGATTTTATATAGAGTACTTGGTTTGTCAAAATGTTTTATAATTCCATAATCAATAAATAACATTGAAACAAATAGTGATGGTCGGATCCGGATATCGGACAACCGGATCCGCCGGATCCGAGCTAGAACCGGCACCGGATCGGATCCAAAAATTCCGGATCTTGGGCTGGATCCGGTTTTGATGGATCCGATTTTTGAAATTTTTTCCCGATTTTTTTCCTAACACAATGCTGTCTGTATCACTGTACAACCCCGATTTTTTTACCAACACAAAGCAGTCTGTATCACTGTACAACCCCGATTTGTTTACTAACATAAAGCTGTCTGTATCACAGTACAACCCCGATTTTTTTACTAACACAAAGCTGTCTGTATCACTGTACAACCACGATTTTTTTACTAGCACAAAGCTGTCTGTATCACTCTACGACCCCGATTTTTTTACCAACACAAAGCAGTCTGTATCACTGTACAACCCCGATTTGTTTACTAACATAAAGCTGTCTGTATCACAGTACAACCCCGATTTTTTTACTAACACAAAGCTGTCTGTATCACTGTACAACCACGATTTTTTTACTAGCACAAAGCTGTCTGTATCACTGTACAACACCGATTTGTTTACTAAAATAAAGCTGTCTGTATCACTGTACAACTCCGATTTGTTTACTAAAATAAAGCTGCCTGTATCACTGTACAACCCCGATTTTTTTACTAACACAAAGCTGTCTGTATCACTGTACAACTCCGATTTGTTTACTAAAATAAAGCTGTCTGTATCACTGTACAACACCGATTTTTTTACTAACACAAAGCTGTCTGTATCACTGTACAACCACGATTTTTTTACTAGCACAAAGCTGTCTGTATCACTGTACAACACCGATTTGTTTACTAAAATAAAGCTGTCTGTATCACTGTACAACCTCGATTTGTTTACTAACATAAAGCTGTCTGTATCACTGTACAACCCCGATTTTTTTACTAACACAAAGCTGCCTGTATCACTGTACAACCCCGATTTGTTTACCAACATTAAGCTGTCTGTATCCATGTAAGAGACCGATTTCCCCCCCGATCTGTTTACTAGCACAAAGCTGTCTGTATCACTCTACGACCCCGATTTTTTTACCAACACAAAGCAGTCTGTATCACTGTACAACCCCGATTTGTTTACTAACATAAAGCTGTCTGTATCACAGTACAACCCCGATTTTTTTACTAACACAAAGCTGTCTGTATCACTGTACAACCACGATTTTTTTACTAGCACAAAGCTGTCTGTATCACTGTACAACACCGATTTGTTTACTAAAATAAAGCTGTCTGTATCACTGTACAACTCCGATTTGTTTACTAAAATAAAGCTGCCTGTATCACTGTACAACCCCGATTTTTTTACTAACACAAAGCTGTCTGTATCACTGTACAACCTCGATTTGTTTACTAACATAAAGCTGTCTGTATCACTGTACAACCCCGATTTTTTTACTAACACAAAGCTGCCTGTATCACTGTACAACCCCGATTTGTTTACCAACATTAAGCTGTCTGTATCCATGTACAAGACCGTTTTTCCCCCGAGTGTTTGTCTCTTGATGCAAATAACTTATATGGCAAGGCCATGACTCAGTGTTTGTCTTTTGATGCAAATAACTTATATGGCTAGGCCATGTCTCGGTGTTTGTATCTATATGCAAATAACTTGTATGGCAAGGCCATGTCGCGATGTTTGTCTCTAGATGCAAATAACTTATATGGCTAGGCCATGTCTCGATGTTTGTCTCTAGATGCAAATAACTTATATGGCTATTCTATGTCTCGATGTTTGTCTCTAGATGCAAATAACTTATATGGCTAGACCATGTATCAATGTTTGTCTCTAGATGCAAATAACTTATATGGCTATTCCATGTCTCGATGATTGTCTCTAGATGCAAATAACTTATATGGCTAGGCCATTCCTCGATGTTTGTCTCTAGATGCAAATAACTTGTATGGCAAGGCCATGTCTCGATGTTTGTCTCTAGATGCAAATAACTTATATGGCTAGGCCATGTCTCGATGTTTGTCTCTAGATGCAAATAACTTATATGGCTCGATGTTTGTCTCTAGATGCAAATAACTCATATGGCAAGGCCATGACTCAGTGTTTGTCCCTTGATGCAAATAACTTATATGGCAAGGCCATGACTCAGTGTTTGTCTTTTGATGCAAATAACTTATATGGCTAGGCCATGTCTCGATGTTTGTATCTATATGCAAATAACTTGTATGGCAAGGCCATGTCGCGATGTTTGTCTTTAGATGCAAATAACTTATATGGCTAGGCCATGTCTCGATGTTTGTCTCTAGATGCAAATAACTTATATGGCTATTCCATGTCTCGATGTTTGTCTCTAGATGCAAATAACTTATATGGCTATTCCATGTCTCGATGATTGTCTCTAGATGCAAATAACTTATATGGCTAGGCCATTCCTCGATGTTTGTCTCTAGATGCAAATAACTTATATGGCTCGATGTTTGTCTCTAGATTCAAATAACTCATATGGCAAGGCCATGACTCAGTGTTTGTCTAATGATGCAAATAACTTATATGGCAAGGCCATGTCTCAGTGTTTGTCTCTTGATGCAAATAACTTATATGGCTAGGCCATGTCTCGATGTTTGTCTCTAGATGCAAATAACTTGTATGGCAAGGCCATGTCTCGATGTTTGTCTCTAGATGCAAATAACTTATATGGCTCGATGTTTGTCTCTAGATGCAAATAACTCATATGGCAAGGCCATGACTCAGTGTTTGTCTCTTGATGCAAATAACTTATATGGCAAGGCCATGTCTCAGTGTTTGTCTCTTGATGCAAATAACTTATATGGCAAGGCCATGTCTCGATGTTTGTCTCTAGATGCAAATAACTTGTATGGCAAGGCCATGTCTCGATGTTTGTCTCTAGATGCAAATAACTTATATGGCTAGGCCATGTCTCGATGTTTGTCTCTAGATGCAAATAACTTGTATGGCAAGGCCATGTCTCGATGTTTGTCTCTAGATGCAAATAACTTATATGGCTAGGCCATGTCTCGATGTTTGTCTCTAGATGCAAATAACTTATATGGCTCGATGTTTGTCTCTAGATTCAAATAACTCATATGGCAAGGCCATGACTCAGTGTTTGTCTAATGATGCAAATAACTTATATGGCAAGGCCATGTCTCAGTGTTTGTCTCTTGATGCAAATAACTTATATGGCTAGGCCATGTCTCGATGTTTGTCTCTAGATGCAAATAACTTGTATGGCAAGGCCATGTCTCGATGTTTGTCTCTAGATGCAAATAACTTATATGGCTAGGCCATGTCTCGATGTTTGTCTCTAGATGCAAATAACTTATATGGCTCGATGTTTGTCTCTAGATTCAAATAACTCATATGGCAAGGCCATGACTCAGTGTTTGTCTAATGATGCAAATAACTTATATGGCAAGGCCATGTCTCAGTGTTTGTCTCTTGATGCAAATAACTTATATGGCTAGGCCATGTCTCGATGTTTGTCTCTAGATGCAAATAACTTGTATGGCAAGGCCATGTCTCGATGTTTGTCTCTAGATGCAAATAACTTATATGGCTCGATGTTTGTCTCTAGATGCAAATAACTCATATGGCAAGGCCATGACTCAGTGTTTGTCTCTTGATGCAAATAACTTATATGGCAAGGCCATGTCTCAGTGTTTGTCTCTTGATGCAAATAACTTATATGGCAAGGCCATGTCTCGATGTTTGTCTCTAGATGCAAATAACTTGTATGGCAAGGCCATGTCTCGATGTTTGTCTCTAGATGCAAATAACTTATATGGCTAGGCCATGTCTCGATGTTTGTCTCTAGATGCAAATAACTTATATGGCTTGATGTTTGTCTCTAGATGCAAATAACTTATATGGCAAGGCCATGACTCAGTGTTTGTCTCTTGATGCAAATAACTTATATGGCAAGGCCATGACTCAGTGTTTGTCTTTTGATGCAAACAACTTATATGGCAAGGCCATGACTCAGTGTTTGTCTTTTGATGCAAATAACTTATATGGCAAGGCCATGACTCAGTGTTTGTCTCTTGATCTAAATAACTTATATGGCAAAGCCATTTCTCAATTGAATTTGAAAGAGTATGATATAAATTGACATTCTTGTAACGGGTCAAATGTGTAGGGGGTAAAATAACGGCTAAACCACGAACTTTAAACAGCTAAACATAAGCTGTTGAGTAAGCCTAGTCGCGACACTAAACTGACGTCGTACCTAACCTCAAATTCCAAGACCGCAGACGACGTTGGTGTCAGTTTGGTTGTTTGGCTGTTCGACTGCGTCTGAGGCCGGGCTACGGGAGAGAAGATGAGCAGCGGGGTCACCTTTGAGCGGTACGCGGCTGTAAGCCTGTTAAAGCTGCCATGCGCCTGCCTTCGCTGCCAGTTTTTTTTTGTTTCTGTAACTCGTTGACCAATCAGGAATCGTTTTAACTTTCGTCTCCATTCTGAGACGAAGGTGAAGTAAGAAGAAGTTTTGTGAAGTTTGGTTCATTCGTATTCCCGGTTTTTCGCGAGTTCGTTCGTCTTCAATTTGAAGAGTTTTTGTTTTTGGTTCGTCGCTTAAAAGTTAGCCTACTTTAAGTTCGTGGTGCATCGAGTGCGCAAAAAGTGTTTCACAGTATTATTACTTCGTTTGGTAAGTTGTGTAACACTTAGACAACGTAGGTTTTTCTTTCGAATACTTCTCCGTCACTTGTGTTTCGGCAGAACTTTGTCGAAGTTCATAGGCTAGGCCTGATTCGCAGACCTCGTCATACGCTTTAACCAACTCATTTAATTAAAGTATCGGAGTTGGTGACAGATCATTTCGATTAACGTTTCATAATCCGTATTTGGGACTTACTTTTTAATTCTTAAATCTGTTTCAGTAGTTCCCTTAACGTCTCAAAGTTTGTTCCGGCAGTCAGGTTTCTGCCGGACAATTTCTGTCGAAGTTGGTTTAAGTTGAACACGTGAGGAAGTTAAAGTTTTAGTTTTTCGTTTTCAGCTCCAGGAGCAGTTTTATTTTTAGTTTCAGTTTTTCTCTCGTTTCGTGCCTCACTTGTGCAATTTAAGCCAACTTGTTTTCTTGTTTTAGTAAATTCAGACTCTGTGGGAGTTAGGCTAGGTTAGGCCTATCTTGTACTAACCTTGTTTGTTTCAGGTTGACGACGTAACTCCGTAGGTAAGCGGAGTGACTACTTAGCTTACTTGTTGATTTGTTAAGTTAGCTAGTAGTGTGTCATTTAGATATTTGCCCACAGAGTCAAGTCAAAATTATTTTCCCCACAAGTCCTAGGCTAGAGTGGTGATTTCTAGTTGGGTGTTTAGTAACCCGCAACGTTCGTCTCGAGCTCTGACAACCAGGGCTATCAAATTTAGGCTATCCGAATCACTATCGACTCCTGGGAAACTCCCTGCGACCAGACTAGGGCGAATCCTGGGATCTTCGTTGTATTACCGGTGGCGTAATTTCCCACTTGTCGTCCGCCAGGAAAATTACGTCACATAAATGGCGCCCGAAGCAGTTGGACCAGTGATTGGATAGTCTGATAGTACTTGGTGAGCTCAAGCTAAGATCGCGGTAGCAGCTGACGTCGAGTTGTAAGATTTTAGCCTACGTTAACCGCTCTAGCCTATCAAGTGTTTGCCTAGGCCTACTGTTATTTTTTATTCTACGTTACCGTTCTAGCCTAGCATTTATAGTTTAGTAGGTAGCTTAGGCCTACATATTTTCTAGTTTCGTCGTTGTAGCCTATTGCTAGCCTAAGCCTATTGGTGTTTAGCGTTAAATATTTTAGCCTATTTGTGTGATAGCCTATTTATTTTAGGTAAAACGTTTACTTTATAGTAGCCTATTGCATTTTAGCCTTTTTATTTTTGGATTTTGGAGCAGTTTGGACTTGGTCCTATTTTAACAAATTTTCTGGGTTTTGAGTACCTAGTTGGGACTTAGGCTGAAAAAAAAAAAAAAAAATTTGTCTCGTTTGGACTTACCTAGTGCTGGGTGACGTTAGGCTTGAATTTAAATAGGTCTATTGTGGATTTTCATAATTGTTAATCAATTTCAGCCTTTTAAACTATTTTTGCAATTTGTTTGTCTTGTTGTGCACTAATACTTTGCAGCTATGCCTAACTCACTCCCTGAAATTTTGACAACGACGCCAGGAGTTCTAACCATGGCTGGGGCCGTGGTGACTACGTCATCGGTTATCCCTACCTGCTCGTGTGCATCAACAGTTACTACTACGTCAACGGTGTACACACGACCGGTGACCTCAACCGGCTATACTGCTCCGCTCTACCCAACGGATGATCCACGTGTCGGCTGGATACATGAGCTGTCAAAGCAACAGTTGATGGTGGAGATGGCGCGACACCAATTGCCATCACATGGTACACTGGCAGAAATGCGCAAACGTCTCTGCACGTACTGGCGAAGCAACGCTGGTGCACTGTCTTCTCCAACCTCCCAGGAGGAGGTGTTTACGACTGGCCAGGTGTTAGATAACCAGGCCCGGAGTTCGATGCAGGAGCCTACTCCACGCCCATCGCCTTTCGACTACCGAACGGGGTCAATGCCTCAGCCTACTGCGTGGAGACCACCCGGTACCTATGGACTCGTAGGCCTACCCCCTGCTACGTTCCAGCGTCAGAGCCCACCTGCTGCGGTCACCTCGGCATCACATGAACCCTCACTCGCAGGACTGGAGAACTTGACTGACGCTCGACATGCCTTCGACTTCGCTCCGAGGTCTTCGCTCCCGGAAAATTCTGATGCCGATCCGGTACGTCACACTTTGGACCGCATGCGGCAGATGCTCGGCCTATCGCCCAATGCTGACATGCGCAGCCTAGAGCACACGTTAGCCGAGGTGTTGAACCTCGAACAGCGGGGCTCACGACGTGAGGAGGACTACGCCGAGCTTCCAGTCCACGGGATCGACCCGCTAACCTCCCGATACACAGTCCCGTCTCGGCCAAGGGATGGATATGGAGGTGTCCGGTCTTCGTATGTCCTACGGAGTGATGACCGACCTGATGACGTTGCTAAAACGTCGTCCGCCCTCTGTGACAAGGTCCGGAAGTGGAACTTGCGCTTCGACGGCAGACGAGATGCGGTTTCGTTTCTGGAGCGTCTAGAGGAGCTGCGCGAGGCCTACTCTCTGTCGCCAGAGGACGTTTTGAAGGCTTTGCCTTCGCTTCTACATGGCCAAGCTCTCCTCTGGTACAGGAACAACAAAATGATGTGGCGTTCCTTCCTCGACTTTAGGCGGGCATTCGAGGTCCAGTTCTTCCCTGCTGGCTATCATCGCCACTTGGATCACGAGATACGGAAGCGCACTCAGGGTGAAACAGAGGCATTTAAAGATTTTGTGATTGCCCTGACAACCCTGATCCGACGGAGCGGCACTTTCTCTAACCAGGAAACTATCGACCTGGTGTACTTGAACATGAGGCCGGAATACAAGTTCATGATACGACGTCATGACTTTGTCACGCTACCCGACCTCATCGAGCGAGCCGACGAATACGAGGAGCTGCTACGGGAGCGTAAGCTGTTCCGCCCTCCCCCTCCAGTCGCTCAAGCATTGGTGCCTGAGACTGCCTACACGCCCAGGCGTCGAACAGACCGTTTCGTCGATGTTGCGGTGATGGAATATCCGTTGCCTGACCGTAAACCGCAACCTACCTCGCCAAAGACCGGCCGCATTGGTGATTACCCTGCAAGGAGTGGGGGTAACCAGCCAAAGCATACGACAGCCACCGTTCCTAACAATAGAAACCGGGGCCTACCGTCTACGAGCCCCTCCCGATCATCGAGTAACCGCAACCCTCCAGTCTGCTGGAATTGTGATGCACGCGGTCATGTCTTCCGAGATTGCGATCAGCCGAAGGTGTTGCGGTGTTACTACTGCAAACAAGTCGGAGTGGCCACTACGAGCTGCGGTTGTCGCGCGGGAAACGCCAGACGGACTCAGGCCGCAGGAGGTCGCCTGAGCCCACGTCCCGTGGCCGCACTACCTCCGACGAATGGAGCTCATGGCTCCAGTACATAAGGGCCTTTACCGAATCGGGCTCAGGAATCGTGAGGTCACTCGAGCCCGCAGCGCAGCCACCTACGACCTCTACCGAGCTCAATTACGTGAGCACCTCGTACGTGTCGGCTGGAAAATCGTCAGAGTCAACCGACATCCGACCTTTTGTCGACGTCACGCTCCTGGGGAAGAGATTCCAAGCTCTGTTGGACACCGGAGCAGTTGTAAACCTCGTCGGGGATGAGGTTGTTCGTCACTTCGACGAGTGTGGGGTAAAACCTGAGATATCTTCGGCGGACCTGAGGATGGCTGATGGTACACGTTGTCGGATTGAGACGAAGTACCACATCCCGGCCCAGATCTTAGGTGAAAACCTCATACTCGGAGCCTATTTTGTGCCTGGGCTCACCACGGACGTCGTATTGGGTATGAGGTGTATTCGAAACCTTAACCTCATACGAATAAACGTCAACCACGATGGCACTTTCGACACGACCACGACTCTTCCTTGTGCGACGGTCACACTGGAACCGCTGACGTCAACGGAAGAACGACATCTCCAGAATTTTCTCGAGAAAGAACTTCCTCTCTTCGATGCTGTTGTGGGACCCACGGCGTTGACTGAGCATGTCATCCGGCTCAAACCAAACGCTGTCCCGATCAAACAGCGCCACTACCCTCGTAACCCTGCAATGCAAGCGGTCATCAACGATGAAGTAGCTGCCATGCTGAAGGATGATGTAATCGAACCATCCGAGAGTCCATGGAGCTCTCCGATCGTGTTGATCCGGAAGTCGACTGGGAAATACCGCTTTTGCATCGACATGCGCAGGGTGAACGACTCCTCGATCAAGGACGCCTATCCTCTGCCTAGGATTAACGCCATCCTTGAGAAGCTCCGGCAGGCCAAGTTTATTAGTACCTTGGACCTGAAGCAAGGCTACTGGCAAGTGCCATTGGCCGTCGACAGTCGCCCCGTGACCGCCTTCACTGTGCCAGGCCTAGGCCTTTTTCAGTTCAAGGTCATGCCGTTTGGCCTACACTCTGCCGGTGCCACCTTCCAGCGCCTTCTGGATAGAGTCATCGGGCCTGAGCTGGAGCCGAAGGTCTTCGCGTACCTTGATGACCTTGTGGTAGTGTCAACATCTTTCGAGGAACATCTAGAACTTCTAGGGGTTGTTTTTCGCCGCCTACGCGAGGCGGGCCTTCGTTTAAACCCCGAGAAGTGTCTCTTCGCCCGTAGGGAGCTGAAGTATTTGGGACACATCGTGAGCCAAGATGGAATTGCCACGGATCCTGAGAAGGTCCGCGCCATTCAGGATTTCCCCGCACCCACGAACGTCAAGGGACTTCGCAGTTTCCTAGGCCTTGCGTCGTGGTATCGGCGATTCGTCGAGAAGTTCGCTTCAGTAACCATTCCGCTTCGAGGTTTGCTGAAGAAGAACGCCAAGTGGCTCTGGGGACCCGAACAAACTAAGGCATTCGAAGCTCTGAAGCACGCCTTGGTGACGGCCCCGATTCTCGCCTGTCCCGACTTCAGCCAACCCTTCGTGCTCCAGGTCGACGCCTCGAATTATGGCCTGGGAGCAGCGTTAACTCAGAGTGTAAACGACCGAGAAGTGGTCGTTGCGTATGCCAGTAGGCTACTCTCTGAGGCCGAACAGAACTACACAACTACCGAGAAGGAGTGTCTCGCTCTCGTGTGGGCTGTTCGGAAATTCAAGGCTTATCTCGAAGGCTACCACTTCATTGCGATAACCGACCATGTCGCCCTAAAATGGCTGCTTAAGCTCAGTGAGCCTAGTGGGCGCCTGGCTCGGTGGGTTATGGAGTTGCAGCAATTCGACTTCGAGATAAGGTACCGCAAGGGGACAGCGAACAGAGTGGCCGACGCCCTGTCTCGTCAGCCGGTCCCTGAAGCGCCCAGCTCGTCTGGTGAACCCGGTCAACCTACGTTTGAGGTCGGAGTTTTAACCAGACGCGGTGATAGGAAACGGTTGCGGTTACGACGCCTAACCGATGCTGAAGGTGACGAACCTTCACTCGGCGATGATCCGGCGGGTGACGTTATCGATCACGAAGCTCCTGGTCCGACGCAGCAGGAGACTGACGACCCATCTTCCGACGTGGACAACGATGGTAACCCGCCGGGCAGCCACGGTGCTTGGTATGACCGCCTTCGCAATCTGGTCAGCAAACACCCTGGGCGATACTCGAGATACCAGCTTCGCGACGGTAAGCTGTATCGTGCTGTCTCGAGGAAGGATCGACCTACGACATGGAGGGTGTGTGTGCCAAGCGACCAAGTATCCGTGGTGCTGCACGAAAACCACGACACGGCTACGGCAGGACATCTTGGGGTGAAGAAAACGTTAGCCCGAGTTGGTGGGGAGTACTTTTGGCCTAACTGGCGTCGTGAGGTGAAGGCCTATGTACGGTCTTGCGCCCAATGCCAGGCCTATAAAGTACCCCAAACGAAACCAGCTGGGAAAATGTACTTCCGACAACCCCAAGGACCGTGGTACGCAGTGTCTGCTGACCTGGTAGGCCCATTGCCTAGATCACAACGGGGTCAGCGATTTCTGCTCGTGGTGCAGGATACCTTCAGCAAATGGACGGAACTCGCCTCCATTGCGTCTGCAACCGCAAAGAATGTGGTGACAAAGCTGAAGGCTATCCTACTTCGACATGGAGCTCCGGATGTGTTGATTACGGACAACGGCACGCAGTTTGTCGGTAAACTGGTTCGAGAGTTGGCGGCGGAGTGGGGCATCACGCTGCAGACGACGGCCCCCTACAGCCCGCAGTCGAACCCAGTCGAGAGGCAAAACCGGGTGGTGAAGACCATGATTGCACAGTTCGTAAAAGGCAACCATAGGTCTTGGGACAACCACCTGGTGGAGTTTCAGTACGCCCTGAACACAGCTGTCCACGACTCTACTGGATTCACTCCTGCGATGCTGTGTTTTGGTCGCGAACTGAAACCTCCCTGTGCCGTCCGTGGCCCTTCGTTTGAGGTGTCCGAAACTCACCAAAGTCCCTCGTTAAGCGAGACCCATCGCAAACGACTGGAGGACTTTCAGCGTCTGATCGCGCAGACACGCAATAACCTCAAGGCCGCCTACGAAAGGCAATCATCATATTATAACCTCCGTCGCAGGGAGGTGACGCACGAAGTCGGCGCGCAGGTGATGAGAAGACTCCACGTCCTGTCTTCTGCTGCTGACGCCATCGTAGGGAAATTAGCACCAAAATATCATGGCCCCTGCATTGTGGTCGGTCGTCGAGGTACTAACCTCTACGAGGTGCGTGATGAGGATACTGCTGCACTGCACGTCGTTCACGTGAAAGACTTGAAACCTTTCTGTGCACGTGACTAGTCTGCAAGGATCCCGCAACCGCAGCGACGTCTGGTGATCCGTTGTTCGTCAGTCCTTTCGGTCACGTCAAGCTGCCGACAAGCAGCCATAGCTAACCCTCGTCTGGGGGTGACGAATCCTCGTGAGTAGCTCTTCGCCCCGCTTCCAAGACTCCGAGCCTGCCGTACTACCCTACCTTTGTAAACCCCACGCTTACTCTTCACCTTTGGTTACTCTTCGCCCCGATTCGTTTTCGTCCAGACCTCTGAGGCAACTCGGCCTCAGACAGTCTACATCATTACTAATTTCGCCCACTTTTCGTCGTCAACACCCTGGAGCAGCCGGACCAACGGGGTCCGGCATCGGCTTCTGTCAATTTTTCCTGCCCACGATCCTACTGATGTGTCATCTGCAGGAAAGTTCAACAGTTTTTTTCTTTTTCTCGTTTTTCTTTTTTTTCGTTCCGAAGTGTGGAGGGGGTGTAACGGGTCAAATGTGTAGGGGGTAAAATAACGGCTAAACCACGAACTTTAAACAGCTAAACATAAGCTGTTGAGTAAGCCTAGTCGCGACACTAAACTGACGTCGTACCTAACCTCAAATTCCAAGACCGCAGACGACGTTGGTGTCAGTTTGGTTGTTTGGCTGTTCGACTGCGTCTGAGGCCGGGCTACGGGAGAGAAGATGAGCAGCGGGGTCACCTTTGAGCGGTACGCGGCTGTAAGCCTGTTAAAGCTGCCATGCGCCTGCCTTCGCTGCCAGTTTTTTTTTGTTTCTGTAACTCGTTGACCAATCAGGAATCGTTTTAACTTTCGTCTCCATTCTGAGACGAAGGTGAAGTAAGAAGAAGTTTTGTGAAGTTTGGTTCATTCGTATTCCCGGTTTTTCGCGAGTTCGTTCGTCTTCAATTTGAAGAGTTTTTGTTTTTGGTTTGTCGCTTAAAAGTTAGCCTACTTTAAGTTCGTGGTGCATCGAGTGCGCAAAAAGTGTTTCACAGTATTATTACTTCGTTTGGTAAGTTGTGTAACACTTAGACAACGTAGGTTTTTCTTTCGAATACTTCTCCGTCACTTGTGTTTCGGCAGAACTTTGTCGAAGTTCATAGGCTAGGCCTGATTCGCAGACCTCGTCATACGCTTTAACCAACTCATTTAATTAAAGTATCGGAGTTGGTGACAGATCATTTCGATTAACGTTTCATAATCCGTATTTGGGACTTACTTTTTAATTCTTAAATCTGTTTCAGTAGTTCCCTTAACGTCTCAAAGTTTGTTCCGGCAGACAGGTTTCTGCCGGACAATTTCTGTCGAAGTTGGTTTAAGTTGAACACATGAGGAAGTTAAAGTTTTAGTTTTTCGTTTTCAGCTCCAGGAGCAGTTTTATTTTTAGTTTCAGTTTTTCTCTCGTTTCGTGCCTCACTTGTGCAATTTAAGCCAACTTGTTTTCTTGTTTTAGTAAATTCAGACTCTGTGGGAGTTAGGCTAGGTTAGGCCTATCTTGTACTAACCTTGTTTGTTTCAGGTTGACGACGTAACTCCGTAGGTAAGCGGAGTGACTACTTAGCTTACTTGTTGATTTGTTAAGTTAGCTAGTAGTGTGTCATTTAGATATTTGCCCACAGAGTCAAGTCAAAATTATTTTCCCCACAAGTCCTAGGCTAGAGTGGTGATTTCTAGTTGGGTGTTTAGTAACCCGCAACGTTCGTCTCGAGCTCTGACAACCAGGGCTATCAAATTTAGGCTATCCGAATCACTATCGACTCCTGGGAAACTCCCTGCGACCAGACTAGGGCGAATCCTGGGATCTTCGTTGTATTACCGGTGGCGTAATTTCCCACTTGTCGTCCGCCAGGAAAATTACGTCACATTCTGTTAATTACGTTTTTTTTACCTGCCCTTATGACAGTGTGTATCTGGATCCGGATCCGAAGATCCGAAGATCCGGATCCGAATTTTTCAAGATCCGGATCCGGATCCGGTACCGACATTTTCTTGGATCCGCCCATCACTAGAAACAAACATTTTTTTTATTTGAGCATTTATTTATTTTTATTGCTTTCAGATTTATTGAAATATTATAAGAATAGGTCTATGTACACTTCAAAATATAGGTGGTCAATTTGTTCTTAGAAAAATCAATTTTTTGTTGTTTCTTCAAATGTCTTTGACTTACTTTGAACTCAAAAAATAACTGTCAAATTGAACATTTTAGAACTCAAGGAGTGTAATATCTGTTTAGTAGATTTGTATTGTTTCTATTGCACCGCTGTGTCTGTACAGGTGGCAGTTCAGCGTATGTGCCCACTCCTAGTCCCAGCAGTGCAGTGAATGTAGGGGCTTATGGCACTCCGTCTCCCATGAGCTACAGTCCACTCACCCCTGGCGCTGCACCATCTCCTTACAACTCACATGCTACTGGTATGTATCTTACAACAGAAGCATTATGGTCAAATAGAATCTACCTATCTATACATTGGTCTGTTCAAAAAGTATCCGACCTTTCTTTGTATCTGGTAATATCCAACAACCGCATTGAGCTGCACCCTGGCGCGTAGATCGAGGCAACTGTAAAGAACATCGGGTGACCTTAACATGGCGTCAGTTCATTGTCGGCTGTCAATCGTGAAACTGTGTACGTAGTGATCATCAAAATTCAAATTTAAATTCTTTATTAACTCATAATATATTTTTTGTAGTACAATGTAGGCTACATAGTTAGAAATTTTGTCAATACTCATGATGATAAAACTAATTACAATTAAAACTTTAAAAATGTAATAGTAATACTGTAGAAGTAAAATAATCTGACAATTCTTAAAACTAAGCTTAGACTACATGATGAAATCGTTGTTTTTTTGTCCTAAACAAAATGATGGATCGAGTGGAACGGCATTACTGCATTAAGTTTTGCCAAAAACTGGGTGATACCTAAACACAAACGATTCTTAAGATTCAGCAAGCTTTTGGAGAAGACTCTCTGGGTGTAACACAGATAAAAGAGGGGTATAACAGATTTAAAGACAGTCACACTTTGGTAGACAGTGAACCTTGGTCTGGGAGACCATCAACAAGTTGAAACGATTAAGTTATCGATTAAGTTCAAGTTTTAGTGAAGAAGGATAAAGTATTACTGTTCATGAACTAGCTACAGAAGTTAATATCAGTAATGGTTCCGTTTATTGAATTTAAACAGATGATTTGCTCAAGACATGCTGGAATGCTTTCAGAACTACCCAAACTTTCTCAAAACAGTTATAACTTCTGATGAGTCGCGAGTTGGTATGATCCCGAAACCAAGGCACAGTTTTTTCAGTGGAAACACTCAACATCATCACGGCAAAAAAAGCACGCCAAGTTCAAAGCAAACTCCAAGTCATGCTGACTGTGTTTTTTTTACTGCAATGGAGTAGTTAATCATGAGCGCACCAGAGGGACAAAACATTTCTAAGGAGTACTATTTAAAAGCTCTACGCCAGATGCGCGATGCAGTGTGTCGCAAGCGTCCCAATTTGTAGGCCACAAACTCTTGGTGACTTCATCAGGACAATGCTCCAGCGCATTCTTCCAATTCTTGTTCAAGGCTTCTTGGCAAGACATGGCTTTCCTGTGCTCCCCTACTCACTGGATATGGCACTGTGTGACTTCTGGCTGTTCCTCACCATAAAGATGCTGCTTAAAGGGGCCTGATTTTAGAGCAGAAATTAGATAATGCAAAATGGAAATGGGACTGCTCGTCTGAAGTCAATTAAGAAGGAAGAGTTCCAGGCTTGTTTCCAAAAGTGGCAGGAGCGCTGGAATAAGTGTGTGAAGTCCGAAGAAGATCATATGTTAAAACAAATTGATCAGTAAATTATGCTTTTCCTGAACAAGGCCAGATACTTTTTGAACAGACTTCGTATACACAATAAGGATTTTCTTTCATACGGTACATTCCATTTTCAGCTGTCCGTTAAATTAAAAATGTAACTGATTTTTATAATTGAGGTGTCATTGCAAAGCTTATGATCTAGAACAACTGCAAGTGCTAAGGCAATTTATTCTTTAGGACGCAGCCCCCTCACAATTAATTCATTAAGAGAGTCCATTTTCAAAGACCCAGTTATGCCAACTAACTTTCATAACGGTTTAAATGTGAATTGTAATTTAACAGCTATTCCTTCAGTTTAATGTTTATCAACAGTCTGATTGCAAATATGAGACAAAAAATTTTAAGAAAAAATGGATTTTAAATAGGCTAATTTTTTGTAACAGTAACCTCATTAAAGTAGGTAAACCACTTTTCATGTTGTAAATCTAAAAGCAACCAATTTGATTTATTGTAAATTAGTAGTTTTATTAATTAATAACTGTCTCAATTATTGATAATCTTTTAAAAGTAAAAGGGTATTGCATAACTGTATTTGTTTTGTCTCGTAATCAAACCCTATTTAAATGTGCAGGGTCTCCTCATTGTGATTAGATAGTTTGTAATGACTTTGAGAGTGTGAACTGATTGCATGTGTTTGTGCAGGTATTGATCCCATGATGCAGGATTGGCATACGACTGATATAGAAGTGAGGGTGAGAGAGAACCATGACGACCCAGACCTAGTGGGACAGATAGGTACCATCCGCAGTATATCGGTGAGAACATTTATATTCTGTACTATAAATATACTATCACATAGTGATACTATCATATCACTAAAGCATTTTTAGTTGCATAAACTGAACAAAATATTTAAATTTAAAATTCTAAGTTGGAATGCTCTTACGTAAATTTATAAACACTGAAATAAATAATTCTTTAAAACTAAACAAAAATTTTCAAAAGTTATTGGTAGACGCACACAGGAAGGGTTGGAAAAAGTAGAATAATGCCTAATTTGTGATGTAGGTTTTGTAACTGCTAAGCAATTCACCAATCCCAGCAACTTCTACTCGAGTCATCGACCATTTATTTTAGGAGGGCCTCTGGCACTAAGCTTTGCTGCAGACTGATGAACACCTCTTGAATTGCATAAGATTCAAAGATTCCAGGCTAAGCTCGGTTGGGAGGCGCCTTAGACTGCTCGGCTATTGATCAGACGTAATTTTCTATCTGCTAATAAAACTCCAAACAACCAAAATTTAAAGTGTAGTTATTAATTCTAGAGTTGACTCCTAGTTTACAGAACATGTCAGGTGTCGCTGTGACTTACTCCAGTGTCTGATTTATCAGCGTGGTAGGGCAATATAATAGTATGGATTTATAAGGACAATATAAGAACTGTTAAAAGCAAATGATACATTTTACCGAAATACCTCAAATGAGCTTCTCAAATCTCTTTGTGCAGGGTGGTCTGTGCAATGTGTTCTTGCCAGACGAGGATCGTACGGTGAGCATCAGCTGTGAACAGTTGGAGCCTGTCATCCCTTCGTGGCCGAACCCTGTCAAGGTGATCATGGGAGAAGACAAGGAGCGAACCGGCTTCCTTCTGTCCATCGACAATCAAGAGGGTGTCGTCAAACTGGACGATGACGACGTCAAGATGTTACAACTGCGGTACTTGTGTAAATACAGCAAACCAGGACAGGACTAGACTGATATGTAGTGTTACATACTGCTTTATTATCAATTCCCAAAATCTGACTTGTTATATATTTTGAGTTGTTCAGGCTTTGGTGTCAATAAGCCTATTCTGGCTCTTGAATGTTATCAGGTAGGCTTTTTGTTTGGATGTATAAACTAAATTGTTTTTGAGATGTTTCAAAGCCAGGAATTTTAAACAGTTCTAAATGAAAACTGTATCAGAGTTAAGTGTTTGTAAAAAAGATTGTTTTTTATGGATGGTTCTCTAAAAAATCTAAAAAAGTAGAGCTCATACTTTTTTACTTTTTTTACTGAACTATCAAATATTTAGAGATTGTTATTTTAAATTGTTTTAAAAATTTGTATGATGTTATTTTTAACGGTTTTGAAAATTGTAGTTAAAGGATTGTCTAAATAGTACAAACAATATTGCTGTACTAAAATTGTGTTTTTAAGTGATTTTCTAAAGGTTTGTTAACTAAACAAGTATTTTTCCTAGATTTTGCCTCCTCAACAAACAGATGTATTGAAGATTCATTAATTGGTTTACATCATGTCAATATAACCAAAGCCTGTACACCTGTAATATATATTTTGTTGTAGTTTTCATTCTTGATCATTTGAATTTTTGAATTATTTTTTTACTTTAGTGATGGAATAATATTATGGAGACATGAAATTTTTATTTATAGTCTTACAAAGTATTATATGGATAAAATTGTGGAAATTTGAAATACAGAAAATGTGTCCAAATTTCAATAATTGTAATTGTAATATCTTTTTCTCCTTATGTTTTACCTCTGAATGAGATCAGTATATATTTATTTGTATATTTTTTTCTTTCTATTCTATTGTGAGAATATAATATTCCTTTTTTCATTTTTTTATACATGCACCTGCTTTATCCCAGGTGAACACTTTTACTGTAAGTCCAGAGTGCACATTGCTTCAGAATTAGATTCAGATTTTCGGCGTGTGGTTAACCTGAGTCAGATTTGATGTTGGTGGCCACAGTGGAAGCAGGAAATACATAGTCAGTCGTAATTATGGAGTTGTCAGATGAGGAATCAATGTGCGCAATTCATAGCATCTGAAACTGTTTTGTAGTAACAACCAGTTGAAAATGGTGTTCATGTTATTATATTTATATATTTTTTATTTTCCCATATCTAAAAATGATTGAGCACGGTTCTTTCTATACTGTTGAATGGAGCCCGAAACTGATTATTAAAATTGAACATCGTATTGTAAGGAAGTGGTGTAACCTACAAAGAATTTTTCCTGAAGAGCGTTTAGTAATAACCCTAAGGTAAGGGTGAAAAGTTAAATATTTTACTATAAAGACCAACTTGATTTAATGAAAACAGTATGCGTACGAGCTCTATCAGAAACCAGAATGAAGAATTCATTCTGGTAAGCAGATGCCTGCGTGAGGGCTCGGCTACCGGCAGCCACTATGGTCATTTCCATTTAAAATCAAGAGCCATTCCTGACGCTGAAAATCTGTATCGACGTGCACTCTGGACGTACCAATACTGTGGTGTTACCTATATAAGGTAGTATTTTCCAACCCTAGTGCAAACACCATATCACTCAATAGAAAATGCTCCTATATAGCAAACAAAATATGTACAAAACCCTCTATATAATGAATCGTTTTTCATTTTCTTGATAATACATTTACTTACAATTTTGTATAATGTGGTAAAAAATAGTGTTCGTACCACGGGCCAAAAGGGGTTTTCCAGCTCTCAATCGTTTTAAGTTCCGACTTTGTCTCGAACTTAAAAATTATCTCGAGCCAGCAAAACCTAATTTTCGGCCCTAAGTACGATATATCCTATATATTAAAAAAATATTAGTTATTTAGTTTACGCAGATTGCAAGACAATCGCTTGACGGATTTTGATGATTTCTTTTTTTGATTTGAAGGTCATTATATATAGAATGTCGTGACGGAGCCAGAATTTTTATTTAAACCTCAGGGCTCTGACCACGGGAATTCCAAGTTCCCATGTTTTTCATATGGAGGAGATTTTTATTTTTTATTCATGGTTTATCAATACCATATATCTGTTAGAACATTTTTATGTAAAACATCTATCTCAAAATGTTTGTTTTTGTTTATTATTTATTAAGATTAAAATATTTCTGGGTTAAGCTGTTTTAGAAAACCATAAACTTTTACTACTTCTATTTACACTACACAGTTGAATTGTGTGTGTAATTTTCTCTTTTATTTCTTTTAGAAATATGTAACTAGATTTTTACTTAATGAACAAAGTACCTACACACCTTTTTGGTGGCGTTTGGACGTATCTTCAGTCTCTTTATGGAAAAAGGTCCATGCCTTCTTTATGCAATCAGATATTTGATCCATGGAAGGTACCTCAATTATTGTATCAAGTATGTCAGTCAACAGATTTATCAAAGTTTTTTCACCACACTATGATGTTTTTGGCTTTATTACATACGTTAATTGGTGGCTGAAAGTTACGTTTTGCTGGCCATGCCAGCTGTCATCGTAATTTGGGGACCGAGCAGGTTTTTACATCCCTGGGCCGCAAAATCAGCTGTCCGCTTGCATATTAATTACACAAACAGTATCCATAGCATTGAAATAGAATTTTTTTATTTTCACTGTTGCCTAGCAACTGTTTATTATTATTTTTGCTGATTCCTGAAATTACTTCTTCACATAACCTTAAAGTTGCGTTGACTATAAGTTTTCATTATTATTATTGTGAATAGCAGTAGTGTGGTGAAAAATAGTGTTCGTACCACGGACCGAAAATGGTTTTGCAGCTCTCGATCGATTTAAGTAAACTATCTCGAGCCGGCAAAACCTCGTTTTCGGCCCTAGGTATGAAATATACTATTACAGCTGCATTTCTAATTTATAATATAAATAGGTTACATACCTTACGTCGTCAATCCTAAAATTAGTCTATGGCGACTAGTTTCGAAACATCAAGGTTTCATTGTCGAGCCTCTTGCCTCTTAAAAACATTACATGCAACACATGAGTTGCATCGTGTCCGTCACCGCGGTACTGGCCGGCCACGCATTCATTTTTGTAAACAGTATGTGTCCGTGTTCGTGTGTTTATGTTAAATGTACTGTGTATAATGAGGACGACAAGATGTCACAATGTTTTTAACAGGCAAGAGGCTCGACAATGAAACCTTGATGTTTCGAAACTAGTCGCCATAGACTAATTTTAGGATTGACGACGTAAGGTATGTAACCTATTTATATTGCCAATAATCAATCCTGGAGGCAATGATGAATAAATTCTAATTTATTTTACAAAGAGTTGCCAAAGCCAAGAGCGGGCCAAACAGCTAGTACTATTTATTGTTGGTTGGTAAAAAATCAACAATTTTGTCATGTTGGGGTTTGGGGTGGCACAATCATCTCAGTTTGCCTATGAATAGAATAAAAATGTTCTTAGGCCCTTACTGAGGTTCCACTGTAATTAGCACTTAATTGTTCAAAATCATATAATTGATTGACCTTAAGTTAAGCAAACACAGGGTGTAGTAAAATAAATAATTTACTGTAATCATTTTATTAAAATTTAATAACAATATACATAAAATAAATTGAAGTGAATGTCAGCGTGAACAAAAACCAAAACTTAAACATTGTAAAAATTCTCAAAAAATCACAACCAATAAAGTTGAATTGGTTGAATGGAAAGTAACTTAATATTAAATACAAAACATTCATCAGTGTAATAGTATATGAATAGGGAGTGTGATAATGAATACAATATATACATATAATCATAATCGGTTAAGGCATTTGCGGTAATACACTAGCTTATTTTTTATTTTATAAAGGAACTTTTAGTAAATAATTACTAATTAGCTAAGTCATTAGTACATTAAAGGTGAAGAAAATGATTTTCTTTTTTCAATTTAATGTCATAAACTTGTATGCTGTTAAAGGCACTTGTAAAAACTTGTTAAAGTAAAAATGTAGGTCCTTGGCAAAAAAATTAAATTATATTACATCATAAAAAACATTTCACAACTCCTAGTAAATATCAAAATAGACACTTAAGTACACTTATGAAAGGCTTAAATTACATAAATCAAACAGTAACTAAATACAAATTTAAAACAATCTTAACGAGATCAAACAAAACTGTGGTGACTGATATGTTTGACTTGGATTTTATGAGATATGACAGTAAAAGATAAATTTTCTACTACAAAGTAATTACTTTTAGTTTTAGATAAAATTGAACTTATCATTGATCTAGGATGGATATGTTTTTGTAAGTATCCATCGAAAAAGCAGGAAAAGGCTAATGATTACTTTTGATTTGTTTACTCTAATGATTAAAAATATATACTGTCACGCTATTAAAAACATTTAAATTCATCATTTTGTTAAACTGAGTCATAGGTTTGTACATTCATAGATTATGAACTTGGATAATAGGTTGTATGTAATGTTCTATTATCAATGATGATAGATGTTTTCTACAGTACCTGCTGTAGCTTATTCAGAAAAATATCACTGTCGGTGTGTCCACAGACCAAAGCGAAGTACAGGTAAAGCTACTAGTTTAATCATAAACAAGAAAAATATAACACCAATAAAAATGGTTTGGTACGGTAGTTAAATTTTAGTCATCATACCACAGCTAGTTCAAGTTATATTCACTCCATCAGCATTAAAATAGTACCAAAGGTTTGATTGTTTAAAAATATGTGAAATAAAATTATTATCACAAGGCTTTTTAATGCCTACAAATTAAGCTCATAATACTATCAATAATAATTATTATTATTTTTCATATCTAGTATATATTCGTTTTTTGTTAAAATATGTAATGGCAACAAATTCAATCATTGTTTAGTAAATTATAAGTTCCAGCTTATTATTTATCTTTACATACCATTAAATATAAGGAAATAATTCAATAATTTCTTTAAAACCTTTAAAGCAGTTCATTTTAAACATTAAAAAGTCATTTCAATTTTTCATAATGGTTGGATAAAAAGTACTTACCAACATTAAATGTTGTATTTACTTAAAACTTAGCCTATAATCAGCCCCTGGCTGATGCAGTAGAGTTTAGGTTAAGACTAAATTCATCCTAAATGTAACAAGGTAAATAATCTTTTGTGTATATTGTATAAAAGCTTAACCTAAAGGATAAAATAATATAGCCTAACAAAGGTCCGTGAGAACCTGAAAATTGATACCACTTAGTAAGGACTAAGGAGAGAAGTTTTTACAAGCCTCATTTCACCATTGCTTCTGCATACATCTACCATATCCACTTTACAAAAATCACTGGATGAGATACAAAATCACTGGTACGTCTCAAGAACTATTGCAGTGCAGACACTATGACAAAGGGTTTGTGCCGTTTCCTGCATTCAGTACTGCCTCAGCGACAGTTTTTGTTCCATTGCTAAAGGTGTCTAGTACTGCAGCCATTGCGGTATTATTGCCAACAGCTGATTGGAGTTTGTCGATGGTGTCAGTTACATTGACTGACGACACAACTGTCGATGCCAGCTGTCCGAAGACTTCGGTAGCGTTGACCGCGGTCTTGTTGAACAAATCTTGGGCTTCATCGACCACAGGAGAGTACATGGCTGCGATCTCCTCTATACTTGTGTACGTCCCGAAAATAAGTGCCAGCACTCCGAACCCGAAGACTAGAATATTTTTTAGGATGATCCAGTTGCATGCGCCGAATCCGAGGTCCCAATAGGTGACAATCTCAATAAAGATGGGAATGATGAGTCCAAGCAGGGAGAAGCAGAAGGCTCCGATAAGGCCGATGAAGGGACCAATGGTTGGGACAGCAACAGCCAGCAGCACTAAAAACATACATTGCTGTCAGCCAAAATGCATTTAACAAGAAGGGCTACAGAATTATACCTTTTGAGGTAGGTACTCAAGTTTACACTATTCTATCGGTTTTTCATTTATTATTCTATTTTCATTTTGATGTCCCCAGAGGCCAAAAACACCATTCGTTCAAATTTTTATATTATATAGATAGATTTATGTGTCCGCAAACACGATAACTTGAGTAAATTTTGTCCGATTTTGATGAAATTTGATGAATTGGATGAACAAATGAGTATGATCGGACCATGGGAACGGGGTTTTATAGAGTAAAAATTGGTTTTTCTTATTTTTGACACACAAAACAAAAAATTTCCCAATTTCTCTCAATACTTTTTTAAAGAGCTTAAAAAAACAAATAATATAGTTATGAAAGTCTTTTTGTACGGTTATTGGTAACAGAAAAAAATTAAATTTTTAATTCTTAAGTTATTCTAATGGAGAATATTGTAAAATGGTATAGTTTACTTGTTTATGGATATATTTTGATCAAACTTGGCAAATTTATTTATTTTATACAAATCTATTAATAGTTTACTAAAAAAACACTTAATTAGTTTCCTTGTCGCAGCAAACCTAAGTACTCGTTAAACCTAATGTCAAATATATTTCATCGAAAATCAATTCAAACAAATGGAAATCGCTTAGTCGGCAGGTTTGCTGCGGCAGGGGTATTAGAGATTTTATTGGCTAGTTCCAACATTCGAAAGTTAAGAAATAAGTTGAATTTTTATGCTATAGGTTTGTATTATAATCTCATTCCTGTTTTTTGGAGTCCAGTTTCTTTAAGTTTTGATTGCTTAAAAGAAATGACTTTTAGACAGTCTCAATGCTTTATAGCATTTTCTCTTACATTGTTTGGGAGGAGGACTTTTTCATGCTTCCGTAACAAGACATCAGTTTGCTACTGGAAAATATTCCTGTGGGTCCTTGTACAATTTACCTGTAAAAGCCTTAAACTAAATGGTTATCTTCCAACTTTAAAGTAACCAATTTCTGTGCCATTAATAGTCTGTGCTCATCTATTCAGTATTCAGTAAAAGAAGCCGTAATAAGTGTAATCATGGCTTTTGGATTAGCAAACTGATTTAAAAACTAAAACAAATGTTATGCTAACCTGAAGCAGAGGTGAGCAGGGTGCGGACGACATACTCAGCCATTCTTGAGCCTTTGGAGAACCTATCTTTCACTCCGTTCCAGACAATCTCGAGACACACGTAGTACTGCAGACCATACGTGCAGAACACTGCCAGCCCCACCAGAATCTTCACTGACTGAGCCAAGCTGTGTAGACAATTGTACATTATACCATGACTTTAAATAGTGCTAGTAGACATCTTATTATCCTTATATAAAATCCTATCGTAGAATAGAGTTGGATACAGTCTTTGAGTAATTAATGTAATTCAACTTTGGGGACAGTCTGTAATATTCTATTTTCTGCATTGTTACCGTGATAGTTGATGTGACATAAAAGATGCTGTTATAGCTTACAATAAGTTGTTCTTGACTTGGTAAAAATAGTTGTCGTATTCGACAGAAATCAGAAGTTTACGTCAGTGACTGAATTCAACTTCGTTCGTTTGTATTCAGAAACTAGTGACAACTTTAACACAGGGATCGAATGTCTAGTTCTAGCAATAGACCAAGGTACTGTCCCAAAGTTGAAACTAAAACTTTTGAAAAGTCTCATAACGTCCAAGGAACAGTCATGACGGACACAAATTGACCTCACCTAATCTACGACCGTCCTCTTTTTAACGGTATGCACTGTCTCTTACGTCTGGGGGTCTCTTTTCCCCAAATTAATAGTCCTAATTACACCTCATCAGTACTATGTAAGTTTTCTAACAATCGTCACTGTATTAAGAAATTGAATCCGTAAGATAGTAGCAACGGCACTCACAAGTCCTCAGTAGGCAGGTTAAGTGTGATGCTGCCCTTTGTCTCATCACCATACTTGACATATCCCAAGAAACCCAGCAAGATGTAGACAAGCGTCACTCCACCCATGCCTTGGTTGAGAACTCCGCAGATGCCAATGAAATGCTGTGGGTTTGACATAGAGTTTTCCAACGGCATCACCTGTGATATATAAGTAGTTGTATAATAAATAAAATGAACACTCTAATTAAAATAGGTTGGAGTAAACTATATATATTTGTAGGTACAGTACTAGTAGCACTTTTTTATAATTTTGGTCAACCTCCTCAATTTTTACAAGTGGTACTAACTACTAAATATAAGGGGTACTGGTTTATGAAAATTATTTAAGGGGTTCCAAAGTAACTGATAGGATCTTTGAGGTGCAGGATATCGCCCTAAAAAGTGGGAGGGGCCATGGGTTTTATAATGTTTTTAGCTGTTTTGGTACATATAGAAGCCCTCAAGTATATAATATATATATACAAATAGCTAGAAGTCCAAACTGAACATTCTGGTAAGTGATAGAAATGTTCCATGCATACAACAAACAACCGGCCAGTTGGATCATCTAACTACTTCCAAGGCTAATATTTAATTTTAACCCATAGCTAGTATATGGCAAATAAATCGTATTATTTTTACAGAATATATGTACTCATTTGACTTTTCTTATGTCTACAATTATAATTGTGGCATTTTGTATGAAATATCACAAATGGTTGGGAAATGTTTTTAGGAAAAAGCATTTAGCTTGGATTAAAAAATGATATAGGACACAGCTAACTCATCTGAAGAAAGTTTGCAGAGGAGTCACAGCACAAATAATTTATACACACAATAGACTTGATTGCCAGAAATAGATGGTTTTGCAATTATACAAAATACAAATGTGAAATGTGGTTGTCTGAAAGAGTCAAAATGTCAAGTGTATATAATATACTTGTGCTGTGACTCGTCTGCAAACTTTCTTCAGTTCAGTTAGCTGTGTCCTCTCCATCCAATATCATTTTTAAATGCTTGGGAAAGCGATGCAATCCCCTTATATTTTTTGTGGATATGCTTCTCTCAAAACCACTCTCTCATACCCATCTCTCTCATCACACAGTCCAAAACACTAACACTCCCAACACATCTGAAATATGTGTCCCCATCTCAAATGATAATACTAATAATAATAGTTACAAATTTATCTTACAACTCCAATGGCTTCCATAGCGAAGATGCAGATGCTGAAGAAGATGGGCCATTCCATGACTGGGGCAACCTGAGGCATCTCCTGAGGTGAAGGGAGATCCTGGACCAGGTAGTAGAATGTGATGCCTAGACCCAGGCCCATGAACAGGTTGGCCACCTGCAGGCATACATAAAGACTACAGCTGGCTTGCAATTCTAGTCAAATATTAAGCCGGGTTTACACGATGCCAGTTGGCGAGACAATTGGCAGGAGACAACTGACTGGCTTGAAATTACTGGCTTCGTGTTAACACTTCAGGCCAATTGGCAAGCCAATTGGCCCACCAATTGCCCCGAAATTCAGTTGTCTCCGGGAGTAGACTGAGGACAATGAGCTGGGCCCAGTCAAGCCCCCACCCCTCGAAAACCCAGTTGTCGTGACAATTGGCACCGTGTAAACGGTGTAGAGGCCAATAGCACTGTCTTGTCTTTTGGCAGTATTACCCTGGTTCACTGTAAAATGCCTGGGCAAGTGTTGGCCACGTGTGAACAGGTTCTCGTTCAACTTGCCTGGCCTACGACAATTCCACAACCACGTGATGACAAATTGGCTAAGACAATTGGCTTGCCTAACTAGCATCGTGTAAACCCGGCTTTATATCCAAACATAACTAATTCAACACCAACATTGATAAGAAACATAGATTAATATGGACATTGACAAGTAGCTCTGCATTGTACGGGTGAGCAAATCAATGTATGAAGCAATGATGAAGACCACGTTGCCACCACCTCCCTAGATCACAACACATCCTCAAAACTTTGAGATAAGTTCATGCTCTTCATATTAGGAAAGAATCACCGCTTAACTTGTTCATACTGACTAATATATTAGTTTTGCAATAGTTTCAGCGAACCACTTCAAAGTATTTGATTGCAATGTTTTTTATTGCTACTTAAACTTAAAAGTTTAATTCAAGTAAAAGTATAATTTTTATTTGAAACTCAATAGTACACATACCATAGACACAGGGGCCAGAGACTTGAGGTTGGGTACCCAGGACATGAGTATGAGGGGGACAAGCAGAGCGATGATGTAGATCCTCTGATTGTTCTCGAACCCTAGGTGGTAATCTATCACCTGGAGAAACAGCAAGTGTGAAATTATTATTACCATGTTACCAATAATTAATATAAAGAGTAGAACACACAACTGGGCGTATTTTACCCAAATATGATGTGTAGAATGGAGTGAGATGCGTTGTACAGCTCTACTATACTGACTAAGATGCTAGGACCATTTATTAAAAGTGTAATGATCAAAGAGAGCTGGACTAATTATAACGTATTATTATTCAGTTAACAGTAGCATGTGTAAACAGGTTGTTTGTTACTTATTTGACAAAGTGTTGCATATGTGACAGTTATTGTCTGAGCCGGTCAAACCAGTCAGATAAACGAATGAATGAATGAAAAAGTGCTTTATTGCTGCTTTTATTTACATTTCCAGATACCACGCAGGGCATCTGCCAAAATAAACACTTTAGGCATTGGCGGGAAGGGCCGTCGGCCAGGTTGGCAACACAGCAAAGTTATATTAACACTTAAAACAACCACAACATATATATACCTAACAGATAATCAAAATTATACGATAGATACTGAGAAAAATAATAATAAGCTACTTGAACAACAACAATACAGTTAAATTTACAGAATAAAATAAATAAAACAGTCAGATGAATGACAGGGAATTTACAGTACATTGTATCTCACACCAAATGAACCTTAATAGTTAACCCATTAAATACATAGCCCGTTTTGTTCTTTAGGTACTACAACACAAAATATTTGGTCATGAAATAGAGGGGCACCAAGCAATGGTCAACCAGTAATTTTTAAATTACTGTAAATAAAATTTTTTGTGATATTTTAAACTTTTGAGCATGTGTAATTTTGGTTTGTTATTATTGTATTGTCTTCCACATTATACTCCGTTCACAAAACTTAGGCGGTTTTAGGGTAAGAAATCCATTCCCTCCACTTGTCCCTACCGGTACCTTTAAAAGGATAGCTTAACAGCTGATATAAAAACTATAATTTTTTATTCAACCCGTTAAGCTACGCGCGCACTACGGCGGCACGGCACCGACGGCATTTTTAAGAGGGGGTGCGCGCACTAGGGCGGCACAGCACGGACGGACGGGACGGGACATCCGCACATCCGCAATTTAGGACAGTTGACAGTCTGCGAGCTAAAAATTGTGAGTAAAGGTGGATGTAGATAAAGTGGTGATAGTAGGTTAAATTTTAGCAGAGGAAGAGGAAACAAGAAGGTGCAAGCAAATATTTTAGATACACCACATAAACAGGGAAAGACTAAGTTTTGGAGAGTTCCACACCTTGTTTCCTGATCTTGTAGAAGGATTATGTGTAAAATTTACCTGATTGTTTCATAATAGATCATATTTCTGCCCATATATTGTCACGCCGGACGTTATTAAAACATTCAGGATGTCGCATGTTGTACAGTTCGGGTATTTCTCAACGAGAAAAATCAACTTACTAACATCTATGTTTACAACACACGAAAACACTGCTACTTTGACAGAGATCAGTTGAGAATGGCGGATGTCCCGTGCCGCCCGCCCGGTCGGTGTGCAGTGCTCCCGGTCGGTACGGGCGTCACGGCAGCTCGGAAATGTCCTGGAGTTCTGTCTCCCGGACTTTTTAACAAACGGCGGAAGCTGCCGAACGTCCGTTGCCGGCCGTACCGCCGTAGTGGGCGCACTTATATGATATTCAATGTTATTAACTTTTAAAAATTGCCGTGCCGCCCGCCCGTCCGTGCGTGCCGTGCCGCCGTAGTGCGCGCGCAGCTTTAATCAGCTGTTGTATGTACATTAAGCAAAAAAGTGGATGGTGAACTTCCCCTCAAACTGCCTAAATTTTATGAATGGTGTATGATACAATATTGCACCTAACCATACAAAGCTGAAATATCACATGGCAAAAAAGACAATAAACAATCATTAAACTTTATATTAATGACCAAGACTACAATTAATCTTTTATTGTACAAGTACTGACCTGCTGGAAGTTGTTTCCTATGATGACAGTGTAGACACTGCAGGTCCCAAAATAGGATAGAAACAGACCCACCAGGATGGATACCCTGCGGGAAATCTTATTTAGTACACAATTTATGTTCAAATACAAAAATAGTGATCTTTATTAAAAATCTTAGACTGGAGGAAGGATGTAAATATGGATATAAATTGCGCGCAAAACCAATCAAGAACCCTTGATTCAGAGTCCTGCTCCTGGGCCAGGAGACATAACTTTACGACTGCTCAGGACTGCTGGCATTCCTGATGGTCTATCACACTTACAAGGTGGGTGAACCTAACACAGACTTTTAAGTTAAACATGTGTTGGGAACAGTTATAGTTATATATTAGATGTTTTTGCTGAGCTACGTTTGCATATGGTTGTAAGTGAAGGTTTTGAATTACTGTACTCTTGAACCTTGAAGGCGAGCCCTAACCACTTGACTACCCAGACAATTAATCCTTTGTGGCTTAAAAAATCAGCTGATCATTATGGGTAAAATTCACTAAAAGATACCTGACTCATTGTAAAGACAGGCAAAAATCTATTAATTCGTAATTACCTTGCAAGCTTCGCAAACTTTCTCCCCCATGGTGGACCATGAGTGAACGCAGCCTCTCCCACATCAGCAAAACTCATGGCGGGAGTCCGTGTTTTGTAGTACAGCACATGAGCACACTTCACCTGTGGCACAATCATCATGTAGCTCATAACTTTTTTAGTTCAACAACCATTGATCACATATTTTGAATTACCAAGATGCAAATTATCAAGGTTCAATATTATGCAACCAATAAATTTTGAAAGCATAGATTTTTTTCCTTTTCACCACTGCGATAACTTTGAGCTTTTATTAACTTTTAATAACTTTAGCTAAGGGAGGTTCTTTTGCATTGATTTCAACTTGCAGATATGCAGCACCTATATACATTTGAGAGATTTCTAAGCTTAATCTTCTAACTATAGAGGTACTTAAAAAAAACTTGGATCAATCAGAGGGTTCAAAGCTATTTAAGAGGTAGAAATATCAAGAATGAAATTTTTTTGGGTTTCACTGTATTGTATTTCCTGACTTTAAGGAAAATCTATTTTCATTATGAATTTCACTGTGTCTGCCGCTGTTTACTTACAACTATGTAAGCACAGTGCGTGCAGACGAGGGCGACTATGATGGTGAAGAATATTCCCATGGTGAGGCCAGCGTTTTTGAAAGCGATGGGCATAGCCAGGATCCCTGTACCTAGAGATGCCTTCAGTAGATGAGTCAAAGTGTCACAGTCTCTGTAAACAAATAAGGATTTGAACAAAACTGTACAGTAAACACACATTAGTACAGACATCAATTCTGACTTTTTTAAATCCAGAAAACTATTTAATATAGGCTAGCTGAATATTTCAATCTTGTAGCATGCTGCTTTTTGCACTGTCAGTGTGTATGTAACATTGTGGAAAGGGTGAGTGTTAAGTGAGAAATGTTTTCTTTTACATACAACAAACTTGCCAAAACATACAAAGATGGAAACGTGAGAAAGATAAGACCCACAAAAAGGGGCTTACAATGTGTTCTTCTATTCACACTACAAATTAACCTCACCGCCTTCTTTTGTAAAGTAAAAAGCAACCTGTTAGCATAAAAACTGTTGGCCCACAGTGAGGTACCATAAGATAAATAGCTATGAATGTGCCCATAATATACGGGGTGTTATTTTAAAAACTTGCTTCTTTATTTATGTAAAAACTGCAATAGATAGAAATATGCAGTTTGCTGGAATCGTCTATTGATGTAGGGGCCACAATTGTTGTGAATTTGATGTGAAGTTCCCATTCACCTCCTTTGTCCCCCTAGGTACCCTTAACTTAAAATTTTTAAATTGCAAGGTACCCCTTGGGCTTGAAAAAATAAAAAGAATGGCACAAACTAGAGATCTCTACGTCAATCCTATCAAAAGTTATGGCAGTTCAAAATTTGAATTTTTTGCCCCCTTTTTTAAGAAAAACAAACGGCTGTAGCTCGAAAACGGTAAGAGCTAGCAAAGATTTGAAAGAATTTTTATGGTCAGGAATAAAATTTTATATTAAACACTCTTGGGCGTTTTCCGAAAATCGCACTCCTTCACTTTAAAAAATCCCCCTACTTCTAAAATTTATAAAATTTCTCTGATTTTTTATGGGTTTTTTTTTACTAGTGTACATGTTGCTCGAAGTCGAGCAATTGCAAAGAAGTACAGGAGTTATTTATAAACAAATAACTTGTTTAGAAACTAATAACAGTCATAATTTCCGATGATTTTAAAAGAGTGAACTAAATAGGTAGTTTTTAGTAGTCAACTAATAGAAATACTCACAATTTACATAACAATCCTATTCCAGTTTAAAGAGTTAATTTATAACAATCAACCTGCCCATGGACGGGAAAAGGTAAGCTTACAATTTAAGTTTACGTAAAAAGGCTGTCAAATTTTATAAAGTACCGTACCTAAGTTATTTAGCCAATTTGTAGACAATAAGGTGTATGCTACTTTAAACTCTACTAAAAAACTGGCAGAACTCTGAAATGGTGTTATTTATCACATGCTTACTCATATGCCAAATCCTTAAAATAAAAATTTTATAATTTATATCATTAAACACAAACCAACATCAAAAACTATACACATCTTTAATACAACATAGATAATTTACACATTGACTGTTTACAATTAACATGTGTTCTTCTCACTTTTAATTTTGCTTCGCAACAGGAAAAATCTGTTTCATAATCATTGAAAATAGATTCATAATAAATAATCTATCATAAAGTTTAAGAATAAATAAACCTATCACATAGTGGTTTTATTTTTCTGGATCAGCTGTCTGAAATTATAAAATAGGAATTTTTGACAGTTCTGGTTGTTTACATTTAAATGTCAAAGCAAATGTAAACATGGTGAATTTTCTCATGCTTCCATGGAGACCATTTATTAATATTTAATTTCTGACAACAGCTGGAGTTTCAAAACAATGTTTGTTTCCCATGTTAATCTTATGGAGAAATACAAAACTTTGAAAGGCCCCAGGGCCTCACTCTCTAATTATTTACCTAAAAAGAAAGTTTCCTGCACAACTTCACGTTACGCTCTTTCCAATGACACCAAAAACATGTCAATCGGTTCTGTAGTTTCGGAGGAGTAATTGTCACAAAAATCCTGCTTGCGTATTAAATAAGTATAGATTGAACAAGCATGTCAGCTGGTCAGACCTTTGAAAAATGCTTGTTCAATAAAAATTCTGAGAAATCTTAAACCTATTCTCTGAAGTAGTTCTACATTAAGACTGTGTTATGTGACCTTCTACTGTGTATCCATTAGCTCCTGGACTCTAATTTTTACAGGTAAGCTAGCTAAGCTTTATTTGTTTACAAAACAAATCTATAGTAAAGCATCACATGTTTAAAATCACGTCTGATTTCCATTAGAATCTCTCTTTTCTTTTCTATCTAAATGGTTATGATTGGAAAATAACAGGAATACACCTGACAAAATTAATTAACAGCTGTGTTTTTGTCAATGAAGGCGAAAATATCAGTTTTGAGCCACGATTGCAAAACGCTGCTTTTGGTCAGGGATATGAAGAAACTAACATAAAGGTAATGCATATTGTGTTGAATAACTATGAGAATTTTGTATTAGCATTTTTGTCAAATACTTACGATGTAGGGTGCTCCACCTTCCTCTCTTTGAACGGATCGTAGTACTTCCCATCTATACTGTTGAGACGCTCTGCTTCCAAATCTCTCGTCTTGGCTGGAGAAACTGAGATCTTGTATCTACAAAACACCAGCTATTAAATTATGAATAATAAACCGTACAGCCAACCAATACCACTACTTCCTTGCCAGCGTTGGTAACTTTTAAAACTAAGTTGTTCTGTTAGATCTACAAATGAAGTTTCTTTTTAAATTTTACATGTTGAATTTGGTGAAATACCATACAGAATAACTAGTTTACTACAATAAACTGCTAGTCCAGTGAAACAAATGCTTAAATCCAATGTCTATCTTGAAGTTCTTTTCTTGGGTTGTAAACAACTGCAGTATCAAAAGAATTGTAAAAATTTATAATAATTTGACAGTTTGATAATTTTATTTTTATTGTAAAAGTACGGTGAACGTGTTTTGATTACTATTTTACATCCATTACAGTGGATGAATATTGTAATATCAAAATCCATAGGCCTTTTATATAATAAATTAGAAGTATATAAGAAGAGTTGTTTGCAATAAGCAATAATCATGAGTAATTTTGTATCATTTCATGACTAAAACACAGTCACACACATCCTTTGGTATCATAAGAAACTGAGTCATAAGAAACCGAGTGAAAAGAGATGATAGACAAGTTATTTTGACAAAATTTGTTTATGAACCAATTAATTAATAAAGGCATATAGAACAGCTAAGTAAAATTAAAAAATAGTTTTCTCTTAAGGTTTTGACTGGGGAGCGAGCTGGTCTAGTGGTTAGAGCGCGGCTGGGTTAAAATCCCGCCAAATCATCAATGGATTTGATCTTATTATTGGATAATACCGCAACCCCTAGGTAATGTGTAAAACAATTCCAGGCTAGTGCCTATAGCGTCCTGGAAAAAAACTTTTGACCACTTGACATTATTTTGACCATCCAGTGAAAACCTTATTTCAATCCCTCTGCCTTGCCTTTCAAAAAAAAAAAAAAAAACAAACCAGACTGATGAGATGTGATGTGAAACGTAGTTTAATTTAAATTTAGCCAAACAACCACTCAACTGATAAAAATAACAGATTTTTCTCGAATATGATAACTTTTTCATTAAACTATTTTATTTTTGATACAAATTTTTAACAGGAGCTGTCTTGTCTCCTTGTCTAGGTCCATAATTTTACATAAAAAATACTCACTTGTCTTTGATGTTAGATCCATCTTTGGGCAAAAATGTTTCCATTTCCGTCATGTTGGCTTGTCCGTTGGTAGCCTGAAAAATAGCAATACAGTTCTGTATCTGTATTATATCATATCTCTCCGCAAATAAATAGAATATACGTCAATTTCAACGGAAATATATCTCGCATGCTTATACCTACATTTCTATCAAATTAATCATTATTAATTTATATTTTATACTCAACTCATTGTCTCTCTTTCATAAAAAAATAATTATGTAGGTCCAGGCATTTTATTTGTGTTTTTTTTTTCATTTAAATGCCATTTTTACGTTGTTTGTGAGTGAGCTCTAAATCCTGGTTTTGACACTATCTATTGTCAACTCCAATTTTTAATAGGTAACACATGTTTTTTTTTAACAAATTCCAAAACGAGTATTTTAGCGAATTTCCCTATAGGGAAGTAGCTATTACCGTAGGTCTCATGGTAAGACCTAAACCCGGGACCGATTTACTTTTTCATTTTGATGTCCCCAGAGGCCAAAAACACCATTCGTTCAAATTTTTATATATCTATATATAGAGATATATATATATATATATATATATATATATATATATATATATATATGTGTCCATCCGCACGATAACTTGAGTAATTTTTATCCGATTTTGATAAAATTTGGTTTGAAGGTGTAAGGCGGGATAAACTTGAATGAGTTCGCGAACCAGCATGATCGGACTATGGGAACGGGGGTTTATGGGGGGTTTTATGGGGTAAAAATAGGTTTTTCCCATTTTTGACCCTAAAAACACAAAATTTCACAATTTATTTTTAAACCATTTTGTAGAGCTTAAAAAAACAAATAATTTAGTATATTGAAGCGTTATTATGCGCTTAATTGTTACGGAGAAAATTCAAAAAAATTGTAATTTTAAAATTCCAATGTTATTCTTATGGAGAATAAGTCAACTGTTGTATTTTGCTTGTTTATGAACATATTTTGATCAAGTTTGGAAAATACATTAATTTCTTACTAAACAACAGTACCTTTTAATATTTTACATAAAAAAAAAACTTTTTTACCCTCCCTGTTGCAGCAAACCTAAGTACTCGTTAAACTAATTCTGTTTAAATAGGGAATAAATGTGATATTTTTAAGGAGACATTTTAGTTTAAATCCAATCAGGCAGATGGAAATTCGCTAAGTCTGCAGGTTTGCTGCGGCGGGGGTATTTTATTCAACTTATCTATGCATCCAGGTAGGCCTATTTATACGTGTCCTTTATTTGTTATTAGTATATTCTGTGCAGGTTTTATCTGAAAGTAAGGGTATTTATTTATTATTGGTGTAATTAAAAAGCATGAATAAAGTTTCCCAACGTTAATTATGTGATATAACAAATTTTGATTTCATGTAAGGAATGGCAACAACTAATACTACTACCTATGCAACAATCAACCTTAATAAACGTCTCATTCTGAAACACCGAATTTAAGCTAAATGGTTCATGTTGCCTTGCTTCACCAACCTAGGATCATAACTGAGCCATGTAACACCCTAAACAATTACTTAAGCAATACACCACACGGATTGAAGTGTAAGTCTAATGTTCCAAAATCTGCTACTGTATATTATTAATTCATCAAGGCGTGAAGGATGGCAGAGTAGTGCGCCCTATGTGAGAGGTTGGCAGACTGTTTTGTATGATACGCACTAAAACAATCAAAAAGTACTTTCAAGAGCACTACAAAATGGCAAATTCTCCCTAGTACTGTACAGCCGGGTTGTCTCAATGTATCCGCTTCCGTTCCGTGTCGTACAAAACGGAACAGGTGTGCGATTTAAATGGCATTCAATTGATCATGCCTAGTTCACAAGAGAAGTGTCGGATAACCAACTATATAACTATAATCATTGACTATATACCACAACGAAATTGTTGTGGTATATAGTCAATGCTATAATCCAACTGCATAGCATATCTGCGGTGTGTGCCGAAGTTCAAAAATTCTGAAATTATAAAGATGCTTGCAGTAGCCTTAACAGTACCCTTTGTGTGCTAAAAAGTAAAATCTCTGTAGCTAAGAAAGCAGTCTTTGTATTATAAATCAGCAATTTGCATTCATAAAGCGTCATGTGAAAATAGAACTACAACACGGTAGCTGGGAGATGTAAGCTCCACGTATTACAACGCCCTACACAGGCTTTGCGTGATCATGTTCACCAGATGTTGAGGTGTTATCTAACAGCTGACAACTGATAACGATACATCTAATGAACCCTGATAAGCGATACACGGGGGAGAATTTTGTGACACTAACATGTGCTAAAAGATTAAATGTTCATCACTTCGATGGTATATGACCTTAATATTCCTCGGTGAAAACTGTCAAGATAGTGAAGGGAAGTTATACTGCGTTATTGAAATAGGCTACTGTTGGATTAGGTATTGCAACAACACTACACTCATCTAACGTCTTTATTTCATACAATTTGTATAAGGTACAAACACAGACAATATAATACTATATTGTCTGTGGTACGAAGCTACCCTTTATCAGTGCTTTCAATATAATAATCCTGGCTGAAGAAACAGGTGATATTAGTCAATATCAAAGCTACACATAAATTCGTTCCATGCACTACAGTTACCCTTAATACAATTAATTTCAACTTAAAATACGTACTAAATACATTCCTGTTAAGTGATTGACTTGCATTGTTATAACTGAAAAAGTTATGGTTTAACTGGCCGTTTAATATAGTTATGAGTGTTTTAAATTTCTCGAAAAATCAAGGAATAAATAGTACACATTAAAACCAACATCATACAACGGACTTAGTTATACTGTAAAATTGTGAAATATATTGGATCTGAAAGGGATTTTTTTTACTTTGCAGCTGAACTCTAATCGTGAACTAATCAATTCACTAGTGGACGAAATGGGAAGAATCGCAAACCAACTGGTTGAAACTTTTAAATACGAGGAACAACTCGGTTCGATGCGATTCTTTCAATGTTTATACATAATTTGGTCCAATGCATTACTCACTTTTATATAGTGCTAAACACCAATTTAAAATAATTTATCAGTAGCCATATGGTCAGTGCGGCTTGGCTTATACACATGTTCACGCAAGGATGACGTCACACGAGTAGTTAGTCACTGTAGACCCAAATCAATATATGCGGCGTCCAGGCGTCCAGTTGTTCACAAACAGTCAAATTTAATACTATAGCCGAATTTATCTTAGTTTGTGTCTGACTAGCTGACAAACTTCTGCCCCGGTTATTAGTGTATACACACGAAATCTTCGACTTACCAAGACCAAAGAGGTCGCAAGACCAAGAGGGAGAACTAACATAAATAATTATATTAGATTTATGCGAAGCAGACAAACGAGAATGCGAATTTTAAGGCGAATAAATATGGGTGAATGATTAGTTTTGTATTAATGAGATAATAGCTTTGTTACTTTGTTATCTATATAGATTCATCAGCCAGGCAGGATAATTAATTATTAAAACTCCAATGGTAAGGGACAACTGGGTTTAGTTTCGAACCATCAAAAGCTGGTAATCAGAATATTTTCCGTCCGATTCTAAGAAGTCATCTTAGAATCGGACCGAAAATATTCTGATAACCAGGCAATCACGCAATTGCTGTTCTACTCAGCCACCCAGCTAAATATCGTATGTTAATTGTCTACACCGGTAGGGATATCGAACTCTTGCTATCGTAAATCATAATATTCATGCATGAACTAGGTTGGATAGCTTTCTTTATCAAGGGGTCCTTTCAATATCTATGAATGTTAAGGGGTTTTACTCGCACTTTTCGTAGGTTTATCTTTTGCAGGCTCTGCGACTGCCTAGGTTTATTGTTGTGAAGTTTTGCTTTAAGTTATGAGCTTGCTTTTTGCCATAAACCAAAGGTATCATTGGTGATTTAATACATACATAAATGCATTGAGATCAATACTAGACGCAAAAAGAAAACAAATCTTTATTATAAAACATCAAACACATTAGCCATCTGCTTGCGCTTGTTGGGTGTGGCTTTGCTTAGTCGTGTTTTTAACGTTCCGAGGCATGAGTGAGATGAGAGTATTTTCTAAAGTTACATGGAAATTTACGACTTTTTTGTGAGTTTGCAGTTTTATGAGTTTGTTTTTATATTTGCTAGTTAAGTACCGGTACTATTGCATGATTTTTTTGAAACAAGTTAAAATACTAAGTAACAACGCTTTAGTTGTTCAGTTTGACTTAAACTGTTGAAATAGTTATACAAGTCAGAAACTGTAGGTACAATGAAAACTCAACGATTCCAGTGCCATCAAAATAATGTCGTCGTCTAAAAACAAACAAACTCCAGCTTGCTGTGCATGGACTGAATATTAATGAGTCTTCACTACATTTACATAAGAACTATTTAACATGCTCATAACGTAGATATACTATGTTACACTAAATTCCCTACAATATACATATAATAACTTTATTTCTACAACTAGCTGTGTGCCCGTTCTACGCACGGGGATCTTATAGTAGTCAGTTGAAACCTTCTTATATTAAGATTAAGAACAGCAGTTAGTTTGGATATTTGCAGATATGCTGGCAAAACTATTATATATAAACCTTCGCAAATACATTATCTGACAGTTCAAGCCAAAATAAATGCTTCGCAATTAAATGTCACCCGGATCGTTATGGTCCATATGTCCAATGATTAAACTAAAAAATGTTTTATAGATCCATGAAGCGTAGCCCTAAATTAGGCCTATATTTGAAAGTTACTTTCCACATCGGTTAACTTAAACGTATGTAAAGTACTACCTCAACCTCACCATTTAATACTTTCTTCCGGTTGACATTTTCAGTATCAAAGGTGCTCTTGTCCATTCCGTGAAACACTGAGAAATAAGGACATTAATGCGTTACCAACAGACATACAAACAACAATCCAAAAAAGGCCACGAACTATTGATACATAAACAATATAAAGGCGTAAACAATTCATGATGGTTTGCCCAACAAATGTTTTACTCAAATAGGTTATCATTTTCTTAGCATACCGGGTAAGCTAAGATTTGGAATTCAGACAGAAAAAGCAAAACTTATACAGAGTTAAGACATCACTTAAATTGAATACGGACGGCTCTAATAAATAAGGTGCAACACCAACGATAACTAAATTTGTAAACTACAGTGATGTGTTGGTACCTACGTAAAAATGATTCTAGCAGCTACCAACGGTTCTAAGGAAAAGAACCAGTACCTACGTAAGAACCTACCTAAGAACTATAGTACATCCGACAAATTAAATACATTAATATCTAGTCCCGAGGTTATTGATCTCTTGCTTTTGGATTTTCTCGTAAAAAGTTATAGCGTAAACTTATCGGTGTCAGTTTGAAAAAAAAAACAACCTTACCCAAACAACTTTTTGTTATTTAATAGATTACGCATTCTCTAAACAATGATTAGTATATCTATTAACATTAGAAGGAAATGTGACGAAAATCACACAATGTTGGGGTTTTGGTCATTTGTAATTATATTTCTTATGTAGGTAGGCCATGTATTCTATGGAAAAGTACCGGTATCAAGGATCGTCGTCAAAAAGGTTGTTATGAATAAATATGTAGGCTTACGTACCCAAGATATGAGCTATGGGCCTATTGGCTGTATGGTCCAGCGATTGCATCACACGGTGAGTAGAAACAGAAAGTGACACATTGGAAAAGCGAGTTTAGCACTTCCTCTGTTAAACCTCTGTTACAATCACCCACTGCAGTTGTGATTTTTTACTTTACACTTTACACAACCGCCATTGAAGTGCCGTCAATGAGTGGAAACCTTTTTTGTAAGCTATTGGCGACGATCATTTCAGTGTCCAGCCCTATACAACACTGATTCAAGGTCTTCTTTCTGGTTCTCAAAACTCAAGAAACATTTTATACTCAAAGAATTTCTGGTTCCGATTTGGACGATGTCTAGTTATTTAATTTCATTTACGGTTACACTATTAGACTATATTATTGTACTTGCGATTAATTAAATCCGTTATGTAAAAAAAACGTTTTTAATCTCACTTGGTTGGGATTTGCTTTCAAAACGTGATTCGAAATGGTTGCGGTATTTGTAAACAACATTTGTAAACATATCATTGACAGCTAGAAAAAATAATCTTGATCCGAACAGCTGTTCGTTATTTCATAGACGATTATGTGATAACAATTGAACGAAAATTTGAAAAAAATCTCACAAAACTGCATTTTTGAACGTCCGTAATTTTATTTACAAAGTAGTGAGGCTATATTTAAATCACTAAAGACACTCTCGCCAATCCAGTGAATACGTTAAAATGACTTGGATCTTGATAGGTACTCTGGTTTTCACGGAGAAGATTGCGTAAAATGCCATCTTGAGTGTTACAGACAAAGGGAAAGACAGACAGACAGACAGACAGACAGACAGACAGACAGACAGAAATAGAGATAAGACTCGTTTCTGCTTCTTTAATGTATAAAACGTAAAAATAACCTAAAAGTATATAATTCTGAGCAAAGTACAGACAAAACTCTAATTTTATTTATATAGATTAAATGGTTGCGGTATTTGTAAACAACTTTGAATGTAAACATATCAGTGACAGCTAGAAGTGAGAACTAATCCAAACAGCTGATCGTTATTTCATCAAATGTAATAGGAAACATTGGGAGAAAATTTGACAAAAATCGAACAAAATTGGGTTTTTGATTGTTCGCTATTTTGTTTTCAAAGAAGCCAGGCCATGTTTTGATAGCCCAAGACACTCTCACCAATCCAGTAAATACAGAAAAACGATTAGAACCTTGATCGGTACTCTAGTTTCCTAGGAGTAGGCCGCGTAAAATGACAATTTGGCGTTAACAGACAGAGTCACAGAATGGACAGACAGATATACAGACAGAAATTGAGATAAGACTCGTTTCGGCTTTCTTAGGCTATGAAACGTAAAATTAACCAAAAACTGCATGATTCTACGCAATGTACAGACAAAACTATAATTTTTTTTATATAGATCAAGTCTTTCAAATACCCCAACCATTTAACCAAGCCGAACTGAGAACTATACAGACATCTTTTACTTAACACTAAACTATTATTCTATCATACTGAGAGAGAAAGCAGATGTTTAACAGCATTGCACTTTGCGGAGGGCTAATTCCTCTGTTCTTTTTCTATTAACGACTAGCTGTGTGCCCGTTCTACGCACGGGGATCTTATCATAGTCAGTTAAAACCTTCTTATATAAAGCACAGCAGTTGGTTTGCATACTTTCAGATATGCTGACAAAACTATTCCTTCGCAAATACAGTATCTGACAGTTTCAAGCCAAAACTAATGCTTCGCAATTAAATGTCACCCGGATCTTGTTGGTCCATATGTTATATCCAATGATTAAACTAAATAAACGGTATCAGCATTCTGACACATACTTTCTCCCATAAGTTTGTCAACAACCTTTATCATGTGTAAGCGGTGAGAGTAAATATACGGAAATGGGATTTGTACAATTTTGTTCAGAGTTTAAAGGACTATAACATAATGGTTAAAAGTATTTAAGGTACTACCTCAACCTCTTAATTTAACACTTTATTCGGGTTGACATTTTCATTATCAAGGCACTCTTGTCCTTTCCGTGAAACATTGAGAAACAAGAACATTAATGCGTTACCATCATACATACACACAAAAATACCGAACTTAATTAGGGAATCTGCTACGCTTTAAGCATAAAAAGGTACATATAAAATTAGTACTTGAAATCTTTGTTAATGCCATAAAATTTTATCATAACAATTTATATTTGCTTGGACCGGAGATGACTCGAAATTCTGTAGAAATGCTATCTGAATCGGTTTTTCTATATGAAATGAAGTACAGTAGGCCTACTATAGATGATTTAGATTGGTAATTTGTAATAAAAATTACCAAAATTGGCCACGAACTATTGATACATAAACAACGTTCAAAGTGTTTGAACAATTCATGATGGTTTGCTGAATAAATGTTTTACTAAAATGCGTTATAGTTTTCTTAGCATAACATTTTGGAATCCAGACAGAAAAAGCAAAAATTATACAGTTAAGACATCAATTAAATTGAATAGGCCTACGCCTGTAATAAATAAGGTGCAACACCAACGATAACTAATTTGTAAATTACTGTGATGTGTTGGTACGTAAAAATGATTCTTGCTGCTACTAAAGGTTAAAAGGAAAAGAACCAGTACCGTACCAAAAACCAACGTTTACAGTTAAGAACTGTAGTACAGCCGACCAATTATATGCGTTAATCAAGGTTATTGATCTCTTGGTTTTGGATTTTCTCGTAAAAAGTTATCGGCAATCAAAGTTATTTCCCATTAATTGCTTTATTTGTATACAACTCTTAATGTAAACTTATCGGTGTCAGTTTGAAAAAAAAACCTTATACAACATAACTTTCTGTTATTTAATAGATTAGGCCTACGTATTCTCTAAACAATGGTTGCTGGTATCTCGTATTAACATTATAAGGAAATGTGACAAAAATCACACAACGTTGGGTTTTTGGACGTTTATAATTTTATTTCTTAAGTACCTAGGTAGGCCGTGTATTCTATGGAAAAGTACCGGTATCAAGGATCGTTGTCGAAAGGGTTGTTATAAATAATTGGGTAAGCATACGTACCACACGTACCCAAGAGAAGGGCTATGGGCCTATTGGCTGTATGGTCCAGCGATTGCATCACACGGTGAGTAGGAACTATTGACTTTATATAGTCAATGGTAGGAACAGAAAGTGACACATTGGAAAATCGAGTTCAGCATCATCCGTAAACCTCTGTTACAATCACCCACTGCAGTTGTAATTTTTTGCTTTACACTTTACACAACCACCTTGAAGAGCCGTCAATGAGTGGAACATTGTTTCTAAGCTATTGGCGACGGTCATTAGTAAATTTAAGTTTCCCAGCCGTATACAACACTGATTCAATCTTGATTCAATGTCTTCTTTCTGGTTATCAAAACTCCAAAACAATTTTATACACATATTTCTGGTTCCTGACCTGGATGATGCCTAGTTATTTAATTTACGGTTACACTATATTATTCCACTTGCGATTAATTAAATCCTTTATGTAATAAAAACGTTTTTAATCTCACTTGGATGGGATTTGCCTTCAAAACGTGATCGGAAATGGTTGTGGTGTTTGTAAACAACATTTGTAAACATTTCAGTGACAGTTAGAAAAAATAATCTTGATCCGAACAGCTGTTCGTTGTTTCATAGATGATTATGTGATACAATGGAAGAAAACTTGACAAAAATCGCACAAAGCTGCATTTTTGAACGGCCGTAATTTTAATTACAAAGTAGTGAGACCATATTTTAATGGCTAAAGACACTCTCGCCAATCCAGTGAATACATTAAAATGACTTGGGTCTTGATAGGTACTCTCGTTTTCCTGGAGAAGATTGCGTAAAATGCCATCTTGAGTGTGTCAGACAGACAGACAGACAGACAGACAGAAATTTAGATGAGACTTGTTTCGGCTTCTTTAATGTATAAAACGTAAAAATAACCTAAAAATGTATGATTCTGAGCAATGTACAGACAAAACTCTAATTTTATTTATATATAAAAAAGATTGAGTGTACCGGTAGCTTGTCCATTTGGAAAGGATATCTAATGAATTATACAGAAGTATGGTACAAGATTAAGAGGGCAATCATAATCACCCCTTTGCCGATGAAATAATTAATGAAGATGGGGTGGAGTCTCGTGTGCTATAAATGAATAAAATTGACCTTATCGATCGAGCGTTTCTCAGCACATTGACTGTTTTACATAGCAACAACATACAACAAACCCCGTCCTACAACCTAAAAAAAAATACAAAACACATTCTCGGTTAGCTGATATAAGTGTAAAAGAAAAACAAATAAACGCTTCTAATTTTATTACTATTGAACTCCAAGTTTCGTGTAACTGCAAAGTTCTAATGATGCATCTAATGCTCTGTTGATATATCGGTATTTGAAAACATTATGTCACGTGAACAATTGATATGAAAGGAAATACTAATGGCCTTAATGAGCCCACATCCAAATCGAAGGATGACGGTTTTATTAATTCCGGGATCAAAGCGGGAGAGTAAATGTCAGATTGATTTAGTAAACAACTTCACTCAAGGTTAAATGAGGTTATATTAGGCAAGATTTAAATTGCATGCAATTGACAAACCATCAACTAATAACTTTGAACACACAATTGTTTAATCTTTTTATTGGCGTTGAAGTTTAAAATAATACTAGTACTAGTACTAGAAGTTTAACCTCTAATAATAGTTTTTACGCCACACTACATTATTTTGACGAACTTCCCACGCAAGGATTTAGTCCAGAAAACAGCTGTTTGCCGCCAGCTTATTCAAATGGGGTTTCATTGCGTACTACTGTGCTGCAATGAGTTTTGCCGGACACCAATCAGCTGATTATACTGTATTTAGGTGGCAGTGAGTGCTTATAAACAAAAACATAACCTCTTATGACTAGTGATTTTTAGTCCTTTAGTTGGTGGAAATATATAAGGATTTGTACGGATTTAGTAGTATGGCGTAAACTATCGTACGTAACTCGTCCAAAATGTGTGTACCGGACTCGTATGGTAATCCCGTACTCGACTCGTCCGGTAAACACTTATTTTCAGGACTAGTAACGTAATATACTATTTTTTAAGCTGGTAACAGGCACTTAAATATTTCTGATTAAAGTTTTTTTTCGCGAGAGATATTATCGTATATTAAAAACTTATTTGACAGGGATATAATTAATTAGTCGTTAGTGATATTTTTGTTCTATAAAATTTGTTTGAAAATATACGATAACTTACCATTGTGGTGGGATTTTTTACGGCTTCGGCGTAGAATGCGGGCAATTTCTGAAAAACAACAACAAATAATTACTAAAACTTCCTACGATATGTGGAAATGTACTTAGTGCTGAAACTAGTATTTAAACACCCTCCCTTCCCAAGGCTATTTTGTGTGTTGCTTGATATGTACTTGATTAGACATCGACAGAGCGTGTGTTTGAAGGCGATGATGACTGTAGGACATTATTATATTGTTATGGTTATTATATGGTGAAAGCTTTCTTACTGATTAATATCAGCAAGTTATTTTGGTCTGGAATATTCGTTGACGCAACGTATCCATTACATTACCATATGGAAATATACTTGAGAATCAAAATTATGAATGTTCAAAAACTTATTTCGAACTGACACAAAAATAAAATTGAGTATAAAAGGACTGCCGGGAAAGAAACACTGAACATACACGTGGAACGTAATGCCAGAAAGCAGGAAAGTCGACACTGAAGCGACGTTTCGCGAAGCTGATGCAGAGCTTTGTCAGGGACAGCTAGATCAGCTGATAAGTCCGAGAGTTTCTGGTCTGCAAATTTCAACGACAACTCCCATCCGGCGTTACGAGGCATAACAGCTGTCCGACAACTTCCTTTTGGCTTTGTAATTTAAACACTTCCTCTACGACGCTATTGGTCTAAACTCTGTCCATGCTGACCAGAATAAGATGTGCTTATCTTAGCCTTGCGACTAACAAGTCTCAAACGTAGTTAGTTGAAATTCAACTTGGAAACTTGCAGTTAAATTTATCTCAAGGCCATTCATAACGACTGACTGCTGACTGACTATTTATGTGTGAGTGTCAGTTGCAGCAGTAAATGTTTTATCGTTAAAGAGCGAAAGATGGATGTAGTATTAGTACTACTATACAGTAGAAAATTGACAGCGCGGCACACTGGATAATCCGACACTTGATAACTTTCATAAATTAATTCAAGTTGTGAACCATTATTCCATTCATAACAAATACTATACAAATAGTATACAAATAAAATCTAATATTTTCACAATATTCTTAACAGTAGGCACCTAGACTACTTTCAAAGCCACTACAAAATTTCTAGACACATTTGCAAAGTCGTATAATTGATTAAGTTTTATCTTTGACATTGATATCCTCTTGTTAAAGTTGTCACCAGTTTTAAAATTAAAATCGACGTAGTTGAATTGAACCACCAACAGATTGTCTTGTTGTAATCTTCAGATTTCTACTGAATACACATCCTTTCCAACCAAGTCAATCTGATAGGACTGCATTGTAAGCTATAGAATATTTGATGCCACATAAACTATCCTAGTGCGGTAATAAAAGTTAGGGAAGAAAATTGAGTGGACATCCCCAATCCCCATGTACAATTGAGTTAAGTTAAAGGAGCGCATTCTGTGAGAGGCTACGTTCTTTTTAATAAAAAATTGTCAACAGCTGGACTATATGGATGGAATGTCTATTCAAAAGTAAGCGATACTATTTACATTGGCCGTTTTTGCTATCGTAACAGAATCGTCACCACACACGTGGCCTACACCAAGCTGTAAAGTAACACGTCGCATGTGTTTGCGTTATCAGCTGTTCATTGTTGTATCAGCTGTTCTTGCTCCAGTTCACACGTCTGTTCCTTTAGCGTCACTGTCTAATAGAGAGGAAATCAATCAAGTGATGTTTCAAGGTCGAATTGGTAATCTATCTTTGACATGCATTATCTATAAGCCCTCGTAAATAAATAATACGAGGGGATTTGAATGTATATATGTTAAAAACATGTATATTATGGAACTACATTATGGTGATTGGTGAGACGTTTTAATTTGTATCATTCGCTATTTTTCCCTGTATGCCAATGTTCAATAAAATTAGGTCTACGTTTATTATACAGGGTGAGTTTTAAATGAGTTCCCCCCCTACTTTTTTCTACATTTCTTAAGATATCAACTCCGGACCACATCAGATCATTGTAGAGTAGTAAGTACTTCATTTTGACTGGGTATAAATGTTTGGCCGCCATCTTGGATCCGCCATATTGGATACAAAGTTTTTTTTTCAAATGCAAAGGTAGGGTTGTGACCCATTGTTTCAAACTAGATTTTTACGCTGAATACGATGCTGCAATCTGTTTTTAAAACTCTTGGTCCGTTCTAAAGTTATGAGTACTGTTTAAAACTTTATTTTTAGCCAATTTTAACATTGTGCAGTTACAAACTAAGACCATAATCGTATCCAAGTGATCATAACCAAGTGAAAATAGGTTGACAATGACTGGTGGTGTATACTTATCTTTATCTAGCTCTATTTTACGATTATAGTCTGAGTTTGTAACTGTACAATGTTAAAATGGGCTAAAAATAAGTTATAAAATGTTTTCATAACTTTAGAATGGATCAAGATTTTTAAAAACGGATTGCAGCATCATATTCAGCGTAAAAATCTAGTTTGAAACGATGGGTCACAATCCTACCTTTGCATTTGAAAAAAAAAAAACTTTGTATCCAATATGGCAGATCCAAGATGGCGGCCAAAATTTTATACCCAGTCAAAATGAAGTACTTACTACTTTACAATGATCTGACGTGGTCCAGAGTTGATATCTTAAGAAATGTAGAAAAAAGTAGGGGGGGAACTCATTTAAAACTCACCCTGTATATTGTATACGCATGGGCCGAAGACTGGGAATACATTATGTTTTTATTTGCACGCAGGATACACTTATGTCATCAGTTTTTATGTCTCACAATCGGTAGTTCGTAAACAGTTGTTTGGTTACCGAAAATCAAATTAACCGTATTTTACCCAAACTAGACTTTTCTATTTTTTTTCCACCCTCAGTTTTGTGGGTGATCTTATTTTCGAATACTGCAAGCTTAAGATTAGCTCGTTCTTACAACAAGTATTGTTATATTTTCCAGCGTTATAAAGACAGCAGTACACATGGTCAAAGGTACAATTCAATTGTGTTCTAAAACTAGTCACATCTTTAATGTGTCTGCTCAAATCTATTGTTAGCTATGAAGTTACCGTAATTGTTTGTCCGTCAACTGTCGACCATACTCTACAACAGTAAGTTGCACCATCAACTTTATATATTACAAGTATGTTCGTAGATTTGGACTTGGTAGCGTTTAGAGTGCTTTGATGAAATCTGAATTTTAATTATTTTATTTGGAGGTGCAGTAGGTTTATGAATTTTACTTTTCAATACAACAGCTTTGCTCTACTCTATTGCCGTTAAGCTATTGTCTACAATAAACCCTTTTTTGCTGAAACAATTTTTACAATATTTATACAAGTTAAATACCAAGAAACAAACGGTTAACAACAAACCCCAACCAAATAAATCGAACAGCATTAGTATTTAATTTTCTTCGACAGTTCCATACAGAAAGCATAACTAGGGAGGATGTTGTCTATCTATGGTTGCAGTTATGCAAGGGTTTGGCCGGTGACTAGGGTAGTGTTACAAGGGCTGTGGAGGGAGGGTCAGTCAATCCTGTTTGTCGTATTAAGCACCCTTGTACAGTATCATGTGTCATTCAGTAGATTATGTGGATTGGACGGTTTATATTATGTTCTGCAAACTGTCCTGATAATTGGCACGATTGGTGAATCGTGAATGCACCTACGTTACTGTATGTGACAAATACTAAAGCCAAGAATACATTTCGTAATAAACTTTGCTGGAAACTATCCAAGCCCAAGCATACTCAAGCTGGGGTTATACTTTAAGCGAGTGGACTTCAGAGTGTAAGCAGAAACTTCAATACAATCAAACTAAACAAGGTCGATATGTCACATAACCTTCACTTACATGACAAAACATTTATATTCTGTTTTAGCCATCCAGGCTATATGCATGTATACATGTAAGGTGCAAAATGGAAGAGACTACTTTTGACAAGGGTGGTTTGTTAAAATTACTTAATGAGAATATGGTCAGTTTGTCTTCACTTTTCTTAAAGTAATTGAGTACATGTACTTCACACACACATTTGTATCACGGTCACAAATCTCGCCGTCCATAAGTACGAAAACTTTCACCTATGTCAACAATACTCATCGGAAATGGCAACTATCTCCTGCCTAAAGAATATCCATTGTCAATAATCATCGCTTCCTTTATACCTTTGACCTCCATTTTAGTAAGGCAAATTTGCATAACCTTAATCTAATACCAACATCGGACATCATTAAGTGTTTGGGAGGTATGAACATCATTCGACAGCTAAGCGTGTGCGGTACGAGGGACTGAGACGGGCTTTGTATGTTGATGACTTGCTAATACAGTGACAGTGTACCTACAGCAAGCAACGCGGTGTCGGCGCATGCGCTGGATACTGATACTACCTTGTCGCCTTGTCATAGAGGTTACTGGCAACATTTGTGTCAAAATAATGCTTGGAGAGCAGAATAAAGTGTCTAGAAATGCAGAAGTAACAAAAAGTCATACGCTCTATCTACAACTTGTTACTATCTATTAAAGTTCTTGCAAATAAATACGGCAATTGACTAATTTGTCGAATAGTATTCGTCAAAGTTCCCCTTGCTGTATGCAGCAGTCTAGTAGTCAGTCACAGTGTTGAAGTCCAGGTTCGCTGATGTTGAGTAAACTCTCTCAACCCTTCTAGTTTAGGGCAAATTGTACAACGTTGGTGCTACACTCTGGTTGTAATACTAGAGAAATAAAAGAACTAAGCAATCGTTTACAAATTGATAGTTTTCATTGGTAATAATAGCTAGAAAATAGTTATATAACGGAAAACAGTCAACAGCAAAATACTATTTAAACAGACCTGAAGTAAAATTAACCCATCTTAAAATAATCTTCATGTGATAAAGAATGACACTATACTATTATTCTAAAATAGAATGCAAAATCTACTAATATTATTCAAAGTCAACGATTGCAGTCAAGTCAATATTGAGTTGGTTTTTGACGGTGTAGAGAACTATGTTGTCACAGCTAAGTTGTTTAGAAATGTCAATAACAGTTTGATACAACAAAGAATAGCTTACACCTCGCGACCAACAAAGCAGATTGTTTGCTTGGTTCAGCTGTTTTCGTCGAGTTGCTGAGTTTGCCGAACTCGTCCACGTCGCCTTGGTACAATCACCGCCTTGTTATGTGCTACCAAGCATTTCTGTAAATATTTAAATATTAACTGGCTAAGCGGAACCAACCATGAACTCTTTTTCCTTATCGCCCAACAGTTTTACTTTCCTATAGGTGTAACTGAATTGTGCATTGATTGCATCAAGATATCACCGGACCCGGTAAATCCCGGTTTTATTTGGATTGATTTGTGTTTCCCTATGTTAGTATTGTTTGTGTTTTCTGTGAGAGGGCGTTAACAAATTTACCACATAACATCGAGCTTTTCTCATTTATAATTTAATCGTGATTTAATCTAAAGCCCAATGATAAAAAATAGCATCTGGCCCAAAATCGAACTCGCTCGGATCTAACTACAGTATAACCTGTATAACCTTCCGATTCGAACGCGAAAAATAATATATGTGTATTATTGCCGCATTGGCGTTTCAGGATTTTTGTGCATTGTAGTATTTAAGTGGTAGCTTAACAAATACTCTTAAAAATCTACGAAAAATTAAACTTACTCATTGATATAAGATTAAAAAAGTCTCGAGCTGATGAAAAAACACCATTATGACTCAATAACTCATTCATTTAGCTAGATCAACATTACAAATGCATTAGCCAAGTCAAATTCACTAAAAATAACTATTAAATAACTTTATGAAAGTCATAAGTTAAAGTAGATAGTTAAAATGGTATATTTCTCTCATTAAATTATCATAGTTGGTATATTCTCAAGACATTCAGCTAACGTATAATATTCTCGGTTAGAGTTTGCACAAAAATGTTGTTTAGAGGTATCTTGGTAGACATTTTTTATGATTTAATCTCAGCACAATTCACTTCCAATGATTTAAGAACCCCAGTATTACAAACTGACATAAGTTTAAGAGGTCAATTCTGCCTGGTTTGAATATGTAGAATGGTTTTGTTGTTTACTATTTATTTGTAAATATTTATCAAATTTAGCCAACTATTTTGACTGAATATAATAATGTATATTTAAACTATTGTTTGCCCTTTCGTGTTATAGCAAAACAGTAAATCATGAACTGTTGCTGAATTGTTGTGTTGATTTTGTTTTAAAGACAGACGAGGTGTTAGCCCGTCCTACGTACGGGAATTCAGTAGTCAGTTAAAACCGTGTACAATTCAGATCAGCTAGTTTACACATATAAACACAAAGTTTCTTGCAGTTTTAATGTGAAAAATCATCTTGTAAACAAATGTGACCAAATATGTTTTTATTCCATCATAGGCCTATACGATATGCATTTTAAATCCGATAATTTTACAATAAAACAGCAATTCTGCAATTTTTGCGATGTGAAAAGCGTTGAAGTGAGATTTGCAGCCTATTCGCACAGACGCACACTGATTATAAGTAGCCTACAGTAGAGAGAGTAATAGTCAATTGAGAAATGTATAGACTTAGTCAACGATACCACCTTCCATAGCATACCTGCCTCTTCCATAATTATTCCACAATACAACTACTATACACAATTTCCAGTAGGTCTGAATAGAAATGACCTAAAATAAAACGATAATCTATAATATTAATATCCAATAAAATTCACAGTACACATAAATCGTCACACCTATCCTTTATATCAATTTCACTGCATTAATTGCTAAATAAATAAGTGTAAACAAAGAAAAGTAAAAACAATAACAGTTTGTTTTGAAACAGCTGTTTGGTTCAAATAACATTCGTTTGGAAAAAAAGAACTCAAGATTACTAAAAGAACTGGGGCCCATTTCATAATAAACTACAAGTTACAAGTTACAACTTGTAACTTGTAATTTCCATTGGATTTGCATTGGGCGATCAGCTGATTTACTAATAATATTAGTTTGTACTTTATTATGAAATGGGCCCCAGGTCACATGTAGCAGAAATATAAAAAGTAAACACGCTAGTAAAGCTAATGACGTAACTGTCAATGTTAATTATCCATACCGTTATCAGTTCTATCCTTAATAATTACCCACCCTCATTGAATAAGTGTACATCGTAATTTCCCATATTAGTTAATTTAAACTACAATATATTCATAGTTGAAATAAAAGTGATATTTTCACGTTTGGGGGCGCTGATAAGCACCCCCAAACGTAACCACACTGAACACGATTTCATAAAAGGATGGTTTGTCTAATTGCAGTATCCTAGGTCAATGTTGACGTTGTGTTCAATCTTCGTATAAAACTCGGCTGAGGTTGTGGTGGTAATTTAAAATCGTGATTCCTGATTATTCTTGATCTTCTTTTTATGACATCAATATTTTCGGACCTAATCCAAACAAAGTTAAAGCAGACAAACATCAATGTAAACAAAAAGCGACCATGAAGAATTAAAACATGTAAACATTGTTATTTTTCTATTCTTTCCTCGAAAAGTGGAATAGTAAAATAATTTGCATTTATCCTTTTGTATTTAAGACTCGTGTACAGAGCCTCGATTTGTACTGTGGTTTAATTAATTTTGGTCTAAACTATTTTAAACTGTGGTGTAATTATCTCTACTAATCTTACTTATTTCCTATAATCAATGACAAAATAAGAGTAAATGAAATAACCTCATAGTTCTATAGTTTATATTTAACCAGCTGTTAGTTAAAACAAATTATATTGCTCTAAAACAAATCAAAGATTACAAAGATTGCTTTAAAAAATATAATTTGAACATCCTAGTATTTTACTATGTACAATTTAATTGATCTGTCATCCTCTTACAGAAGAATTGAACGTATCAATGATTTGCATTACACATAGTATAAATAAGTCAACCCTAAGTATGTCTTTACATTTTTATCCAAATGCTGAATTTGTGACACAAAAGCTGAATGTTTACAGCTGTTATGTTAAGCAAATTATTTTATGCCAATAGCTAGTTTAGAATCTTAGCGTCGGCTGCTAGACTTTTTAAAAATTAAAACTTAATTTCTAAAAAACTGGGACCCTAAACTAAAATTATGGCTTCGACATTCCATAGTTTTCAAAATTATCTTTCTTTCAACACAAAAATCGTGAAAATCCGTCGAGTGGTTGATTCAGAATCGTGAAATAAAAAAACACACTTTCGTTTTAATATTATAGATGAACATTATTTAACCGACCTCAGCGCACTCAAACGTCGTCAGCATGACCCACATACAAACAGGTGCTACATTTTACATTACATTAGGACGAGAAGTCTACTACAATAGCAGTATCGTAAGCAACGAATTTACCGTATCCAAATGTTTTACCATACACACAGTATATTTCCTCGAATTACAATCGACAAAGATTTTTGTAGAGGAAGGTCGTTTGATATCGGTTATCAGCTTCCTCTCTTTGACCTCTTGGTGATCAACCCGCGAAACAGTGTTCTACTGTACTTTGATAGGTTTAAACAAGTAGTTGATAGTTGTACTACAAGTAGACTTTACGTCTTATTGTGAAATCAGTCAAAATGGAATGTACCTAAATGTACCCTGCTTAATATTTTTTTTCAACAGGGGCATTTATTATTTGACATCAACACTCGACAAAGAGCAAAAAAACCTTATCTTCCGATATTTGTAAACCCCCCCCCCCCGTTTTAACTTTTGCAAACAATTTTAAAACAGTCAAACGAACAAGGCAGGTGTCTAACAATTAATTGCATTGTGTATTTCGTTAGTACAATTGCGATTGCACAGTTGGTAGCTCTGATAAAGACTCGTCAAGTTGGCAGACTTGCCAAGTGCAGTTTCCTGAAATGCGTTTTAAACCAACCACTTCCTGTGTTCTAATGAGTAAATTTAAATAATGACTCATCGTGTGTGTGAACCTGTGAGCCGCCAGAGTTAAGCCACGTTAAAAAACTACAAACTCGCTATCAACAATTCAAAATCTTCAAACAATTATTTATTTTGTCTCGAGAGCGATAGCTTATTATCACGGGAGAAACTTTGGTTTGACTTTTTGGATCTGTTTACTAATCTAAAGCATACAACTGAAAATGAATTTAACTTATTTTAACAATACATGTTTTTTTTTCTTATACATGAAAACTCTTCAATGTCTCTAATCTTTAAAGAAGATTGAGATTCTTTAAGCAGACTGGACAAACCAATGTGTCTACTAAGACAAATACTTGTGTGATCATAAAAACATTAACTTGCAACATTTACGTTAGCGAAATTATTTTATTGTTTGGTAAATATTTAAATACATTGTCTGCGTTGGCGCAAAGTGGTATTGTACTCATACAGAATAACGATTATAACCATCAAATGACATTTCAGAATCTCAAAATACAACCGTGGGACGAAACAACCAACAAAGTTATTAATGGGTCGGGACAACAGTGGGATGGGATAGCTATATCTGGCCGCGGGGGCGGGATGGGTCAAGAATTAGAGTGCATCACATTGTTTGACATCTAGTAATGTGACACTCACTACACTATGTGCATTCAATTGCACGCTCATAGCTTAAGCAATGCATTACTCCTGTTGCGTATAGGAAGTACTGTATAGTACAGTATAGGTGAACTGATTTCTATCAGTTAATTTCTTTCGATTAGTTTCACATTTTGTAACTTGAGACCTCCTTCAGTTGCCTAAAAACACTATACAGGGTGGTTGATAAAGTGTGGCAGCTGTTTTATTCGAAGGTTTTAAGAGATATCAAAAAATGTAAAATTGTAACTGCCTTGGTTTTTTTATCAAACATTTTTGATCATGTTGAAAAAATTTAGCCACCATTTTTCCAATATGGCCACCAACTTTGATTTTTCTTATGGAAGACCATATATTTTATGCATTTTTAAGAAAGAAAATTCCTTTTAAAAACGTTTTTATACTTGAATTTTTTTTCTCTAAAGCTACTCATTTAGGAGTTACAGTTAAACTATAAAAAAAAAATAAAAAAATGACTTGCGTCGTACATTCTGCACCATATAGCTACTAAATGAGTAAGTTTAGAGAGAAAATAGTAAGAGTAATTAAGTCTTAAAATTGCATTTACATTCTAAAAATCCCATAAAATACATAGTTTTCTCATTTTAATCCTTACTAGTATAGGGGCTACATGGCACAGAATGTACACTGTTTTTTCTTAGTTTTAACACGCTGTAACTCCTAAATGAGTAGTTTTAGAGAAAAAAATGCCAACGATTAAAACGTTTTTAAATTACATTTACTTTCAAAAACATTCATAAAATATAGGGTCTTCCATAAGAAAAATCAAAGTTGGCAGCCATATCGGAAAAAACAGCGGCTAAAATTGTTTTTTTCAACTCGATCAAATTTTTTAAAATAAAAAAAAACCAAGGCAGTTACAATTTAACATTTTTTGATATCTCTTATAACTTTCGAATAACAGAGCTGGCACACTTATATAAATCACCCTGTATACTCGTATTTAAGTAGAAATATACTTCGAATTAATGTTTTGAGCATTTCATGTCACGAGGAAAAGCATGCGTTTAGTTTCTGTTGAGAAGGGCTGGACTCACGCTGTGTTTGATTTGTTATCTTTTTATATTTTGTTCATTTGTTTATAATTTTTATTTTTCTAAATTTGATCGTTCTTTATGTTGGTCTTAATGTAACATATTGACAATGATAATAAGTGTGATAAGTGTTCTGTAATTGTTTATAAATGGAATAAAGTGTTACAAAACGTTTGGGTGTACTGTATTTTTTGGCATTCGCATTCATCGTGTGGCTAATTTTTCTATGGCTTCGAGTATAAAGTTTTCCAATATAGAGAGAGACATACAGTGTTTTCTTCGCCACAGTCAAAATAATTAAAATTGTCTTCATTGCAAAGAACGTCATAACAATTAAACAATCTCCAACAAAAAGCAGTAGTGGGTTGTTGTTAATCCCACAATACGATAAACTACTAATCCTTTTACAACACTACAAGAGCATTATATTTGCAAGTACTGTATCAAATGAAATGGTTGAGATGCAATAAACATATTAGGAAATCGGTTAGAACCACTTTGCAGATTTCATTGTTGACATGACTCCCCCTCAAGTGGTGTAAGACTGCCTTATCTATTATCATTGACTATTGGATTGTATTGATAGTCAAAGCTATTATTAAACCTTAAAGGTAATCAATCGTCACTACGTGCTATAAAACAACAAGAAAGTAAACTAAACAAGTTTGGTCTTAAGGGGTGACGAATTAACAACGAAATCTTACTAATATTATAAATCTGAAAGTTTGTGAGTTTGTGTGTGTGTGTGTTTGTGTGTGTGTGTGTTGCTCAATCACGCATAAACTACTGGACGGATTGGGCTGAAATTTGGCATGATGATAGCTCACATTCCCGATTAACATTACAGCATATTATTATCCCAAAAATCCTTTCGGGCACCGCCCCAGTGGCTCTGTAGTTCCCCATGTTAACCTTATGGTTTTTCATATTTAAAAGGAATTAATGAATCTTAACAGCTGTTTCAATTAAACAAGTTGGTTTTGTTCTATGATGTTCAATAGCATAAAAGTTACAAGGATTACCAACAGGGTGCAGTACTATTATTTTTTTTTATTTATGACAACAGCTAATTTCTAACCAAAAGGTTAGTGAGCGTAGCGAACGAACTTCAATTTGGAGGCGAGTTAGCGTAGCGAACGAGCTAACCTGAAGGCAAGTGAGCGCAGCGAACGAGCTCCAACCTAAAGGTGAGTGAGCGTAGCGAACGAACTTCAACCAGGACGTGAATGAGCCATGCGAATACTTATGAAGTTAAACGGGGCAAAGCCCGCGGGTACAGCTAGTATTATATAAAATCAAAACAAATGGAAGAAACTCCAATCACATGTTTTATTTACAGCATGGGGTTAAAATAGAGAAGTTTGCATGGTAAAAAAAAATTGTTGGTTGAGTTTTCAACCACGAGGCTACCTCTAGTATTTATTAATTTATAATAGAAACGAGTATACAGTATCTTAATTGTCGTGTAACCTATCGCGGTTTATCTAGGTAAATATTTGGATTCCGCTATTCGTCTAATTATTACATAACAGTAGATACAGTTCACGTAATAATGGTTTGTTTACATGGAATAACAATAAGGAAACGTGATAAGAGTGCATTTTGCACTTATCATCAAGGCCCGTCTAATATTTTACGTGCGCTATCGCCAGACTGTAGCGAATTTAACCTTGAAATAAACGTTTATACGTGTTGAGATTATAAAAAGGCAACAACAACAATCGTAACTTATCTTGCACTCATTAAATTGCTGGTACGTGGTAATTTATAAAATTGGTGGAGATTTTCACTCTTTCAAACCTTTATCCGTTGTCGATCCTGGGTAAAAGTGAAATGCATGGAATAAAAATTCCGCACAAACTTTTCTTTTCCTTTGGGTACAGCTATGTGTATCCCATTGTGGACCTTTAAAATCAAACCCTCTTAAGACAATTGTTGCGCTAGTTTTCTTATTAGTTGGAGATTTAGCTGATATAAAGCTATGCTGAGAATAGCTAAGAGGTTATAGTATTCGTCTGGAATTCAAAAGGTAGTCGGTTCAATCCTAAGAAAATAAAGGTTTAGAACTGGGCCAAAATTTGATCCAAGGGCCAAATAAACAAAACAGTCCAAAAGCTGTTCATATATGGTTCTGCAAAGCAACACAGTACAGCTCCATGCTAATCAGGCTAATCACCCTGCATTAGAATTTAACTTTAAAGTGCGTACCGGTAACAAGCAGTATTGATAACGTTACTCCCAACGAAATAAATACAAGAAGCAGGATACCCACTAATAAGATTATAATGCCAATGGTATGACTACGACAGCAATGGCTTTACTGCTCCAGATAACCATTTACCGCTCGTAATGAATCTTCTCTATGATTTAATTTTGAATATAAACTTTAGAAATGGTTGATCACCAGCCATACATTTGGAATCAGTGACATGAATGTTTTTTGTCAACCAAGATTCGTATTTTACAATATGATAAGGAATTTACTTATAGTAAGTATCCCAAGTTACTTCATCACGTTTTTTCGGCACGGCACTGTGTTAACATACTTTAGGATGAATATGAATGCAGAGTGCGGATAGTGATATGTCGGTACTTTCCTGTTAAAGGGAACATTCATTATTATCGATGATTTTTTCGATATATCGATATTTTTGTTTACCGATTCATTACATATTGTCAACTGATCTTGTTTAGGCTAAAATAGAAATAGTTTATTTAAAATAGAAAATAGAAATTGTTTGTTTATATGAATTAAGAAATGAAACTGTTCTAAGCTAACCTAACATAACCAACCATACTTGCTGTACCATTTAAAAATTCCGTTTGGGTTTGATAATAGAAAAGGCAAGTTAAACACGGAATTTTTAAATGTTACAGGAAGTTTGTTTAGTTATGTTAGGTTATATTTTTGGAAACATTTCATTTCATTATTGTTTGTTGATACTCAACAATATTTATCGTAGTTGTCAGCTGATATGTATCAATTTGTTAATATCGATATATTGAGAAAAAAATCATCGATAATAAAGAATGTTTCCTTTAACAGGAAAGTACCGTAACAGGAAAGTATATGTCCTTTGTAGCTTTTTTACTGACTAAATCTGTCTTTAGCTATATAATTTATTATAGCCCAATAAACAGCTGGGTCAAGTTTCGAAACATCACAATGTTACAGACACTCTCCTCGGGATCGAACCGGTTAACTTCTGGTTTGACAAAGTGTCTAACTCACGTGTCAGTAAAACGTCACACACAGTTACGTCGAGTGACAGTTACTGACATTGTCACTGACAGCTTTAAGGATCAAGGTCACTAACTGATAAGCACTCTGGTGTCCTCTCAAGGTCGCAGAGATAACCCACCACGCAACTGCATATCGTCCTCGTCCTGTGCTTGTGTCTCGTCTCTTCTTCGACACAGGCCTTCAGAGCGCCCAACTGCATTTTTCTTCTTATCCCATTCAATTTCAGGACAAGGTCAAAACCAATTTAAGGACGTTTTCTCTTCATTCCCTTCAACTACTGTTTTTCAAGTTAAAATATTATAATTATATGCAAATCCTGTTAAGGGTTAGGTTAGGACGGGTTGTGTAGGATGGATTGATGGATTAGAGCCGATGAATAGCCTAAAACTTCACTTGTGTGTCGTTGCATACAATCTAAGTAATTGTTAATGTAAGTTAACAAAAAAGGTCCCGATTCAGATTATCTACAGTTTTTCTCGAAACCTCAATTATTTCCAAAAAAGTTTTGAGGTAAAACTTCAGAACAGTAATCTTAGCCTATCAATTTTAGCAAACTTAATCGGAAAACATGGTAGTTAGTAGGTTACTGACAATCATAACACTTATATGACTACTTAATCACAAACGAGTGCAGTACTTCACTATGAGTTGACTGTCTGTTGAATGGTTGATAAGGCAACTCATGATAGCCTGAATAAAGTCCATGGATCATGTGATCGGAGTTTTGTCAAAACGTTTAAAGGCCATTCAATGTTTAGCATTTAAATGGAAATGTATGAAAAAAAATTACCCTTCTCGTCTACGATAATGAATTTCGTCGTGTCACCAATGCTTGTTGAATTTGTGCGTATCATCTTTGACTATTAATACAACAACTTATGTATCCAATCGTCAATGGTATCATCTTGTCCCATCATATAAAACATACAACAAGCCTGAAGAATAGTGCGATCGACGAAAAATATATTCCTTTACTCAGACCAAAACTTTCTTTTCCAGTCTCGCTCATATTTCCCGAGAGCTGAGATAAAAAAAAACACTAAAAAACAAAAATAATAGTAATAAAACACAGCGTATTTCACAGAAGCACTGGGATTATCATGAAACCGTTTCATCCACGGACGTCACTTCGGTGTCGTTTGGCATAATGGAGTCAAGTGATCCTGTAAGTGATAACGTCGTGACTGATAACGGCTGTACATGTCTGTTATCACCGATGGAGGTCACGGGGTCACGGAGGTCAGTCCTACATCGCTTCATTTACTGACCTCAAGTCGTGGAATGTGATAAAATATTTCCACGACACTGGTCACTACTTCATTTGTGAGCTGTGTGAAGGCCCTTGTTGAATGATTTTGAAACGTCAAATCCAAGAATCTGACTGACTCTCATGATAACTTCTCGTGTATGATTTTGTACAAAGTGACTTACTTCGGGGGAGTAGTATGTTTTCTGTGCTTCGGGTCACGTTGGACGAACTGTCAAGGTGTTCGGCATTTTACCATACATGTTCGATGATTTATTTTTTGTTTTATTTTTAGACGTAAAAAACATAAGCCTAGTTTAATTTGGTTTATGGGCAATTTTAACGAATTTTCTGGATTAATAGAGCAACGCCCGATCATTAATAGGATTGATATTGCGATATTGGGGATAATTGAAACATACTACATTATATATTCAATGAACTATATGTATTGTGTTATTTATTTGCTGTATGTAGGGTGTAGTATAAGAGTCTCTTTTGACGTTTACTTTTTATTTCTTGTAATTTTCCCAATTTTAAAATTTATTTAACAAAATAAAACTATTTCTTAAAAACTGACTGTATTAATTCGACATCAGGTCAATCGTATAACGGGAGATAAAACGATTAACACGTCTTTGAGAATGTACAGTGGGATGATAAGTCCTTAATGTGTCTTAATAATTAGCCGGTAAGTTACTTCTGAGATAATGAATGAATGAAGGATAACATTCAAGGCAATTCGCACTCCAAGCAAGTCACAAAGTTATCTTAGAAAAACAGTGGTATAAAAATCTTTACGCTTTTTATAAAAAACTTAACCATGAAATAAGCTGTAAAACTGCCTTAGTGGGTGACTCACGTGGATAGTTTGGCGGTAAAATCACCTGCAAATCAGCTGTATGGGTTTCAGCTGTTGCCGCGCATTCTATGCCAAAGATGCGAAAATAGCTCAATTTTAGCAATGTTGAGACTGCGACGTACTAACGTACAAACTCTCAGCTTCTGCTGTTTTAGTTGATTTGGTCTTAAAGTTTAGGTCACAAGAGAAACTACAAAAGGTACCACATATCACAAAGATAACTTAAGTTTAACAAGTCTTGTATTGCAGTATTATATTTTACTTCTCACGTAATTTTCCACGGATGTTTCTTTGGAAATAATACAAAAATAACTTCATGTATAAGCTTTGTTTATTACAATTGTATAACATTATAAAACACTGAAATAATTGTAACTTAATAATTGTAAGTGAAATAATTACAACTTAATTAGTATATGTAGGTTTTAATGTTTTTCATTTATCAGCCAGCAGTAGCAGTATGCTGCCACATTTTGCCCATTGAAAACTAATGTTTTGATTTGAAGTAGAGTTAATTAGAAAGTTAATTGTCTTCACTGTTATTTATCACATACTATTGTTTGTATTTGAGCATCAAGGCATTATCATTATCTTCATTTCATTATCAATACCGATACTTTAGGACAGCGACACTTGGGAATTGTAGGGCGAGAGTAGAATGGAGCGAGATGATCTGTATAACTTTGTCACCACTGAAACTAAGATCAGCTGTCGATTTAATCTGTATCATTTATTTAATGTCCAACAATCAAAGACAGCTGTGCAGAGTTTTGAGCCTTCAAACTAATGTGTTGTACTTTGGATCAAATCGGCAAACGTTCAGATGTCATGTTAGTTGTAAGACTCCTATCAAGTGTGCACTAGCAAAGATTTCCTCTCATCAGCATATTGATACAGAAAAACTTTACTAACTCGACACCCGATAACTCGGCAGTCAACAGTTAACTGTCACGTCCAGCTGGCTGTAGGCATATGTCTTAACAATTGTATGTTCGACTTCTCAACACAAAGAAGTTTGAATTGTTGAGCATTTGTCATTTCTTTGAAGATTGTTTACCCAACATATAAAAATACCCATGTAAGTAGTAAATTGAAAAAATATATAAAATAATAGTCTGTTGTACTAATTTACAAAAACTCATTTAACAGTTCTATGTTCTGTAACTCGACATTGGGTCCACAAATTATCGAGATACAGTAGTAATGTTTATATCTACAAAAATTCTAGGTTCACATTCAATTCCTTTGCACCAACTTATAATAAATAATAATATTACCATAATATTCAAATACTATTTTTAAAATCAGTACATAGCCTAAAAATATGTGGTACTTATTTGTTGTTATTACATAAATTTTTAGATTTCAGCCCACTACTCTTGTACAACATCAATAGATGAAACTCCTTTCCCTAGTTGACATCTGACCGCACCGGAAGTGATTGTGTCAAAGACGTTGACACCGGATACGGACGGAAACAAGCATTGTTGCATCAGCTGTTCCGTTGTACAGTTGTAAAGGCACACGCGATTCACTCAGACACGTGGGTGTGTGACGATCTAGAAGGCGTGCGCCACTGCCACCACTACATACACCTTGGCCTATTTATCCAATCCAGCCACGGCCTGGTCGATATAAACGTTGCGTTTTCATTACGACTTACGAGTGAATCCAATTTTCGACCTTTTCCGTTAATTCACTACCACTAGTTTTTAGAGCAATGTAAGCGATAGTGAATTAAACTTTGGTTAAAATAAAGAAGTAAGTACATTGCAAATTTTTGGGTGAGTTTTCGACCACTGGATGACCTCTAGTAATACCATTGACTATCGTCAAAGGTAATACTTTAATGTTCAGTTTCCATTGACTGATTATCATGTGTGATGACGCGGCGACGACGTTACTATTCTACAGTGACACGATTACGGCTACATTGCTTACAATATGATTTCTTGATACAGTAAATGTAATAATCAAACTTTACTGTGACTACCAAGTAAACAATTTTCGTAACTCCCTAAAGAAGGACTCGCCACTCGGATCAATACTGAGAGCTCAACAGCACAGCCAAGGGAATAATAGGACCCTTTTGTCTTTGCCGAAAGTACTCATTAAGCACATCACTAATGTGGAGGTGAAACAAAAGTAAAGTCTGTTCAATTTTCACTGTTGACGGCCCGTGGCGCGTGGTGACCGAGACGACTGCATCTTGCTGCAGACGAGGGGAACTGGTGCCAAAATACCTCCGTCTGCAGAATGGCGCCCCATTTTATTTTGGCACGATACAAAACTTTCTTCTAATGAGTAATGCGAGCGCCTCGTTGGCAATGGGTTGATCAACTTCATGAACCGATTGTTATTGCGGTCACGTAATTATGAAAACTAAACTAGATACTGTACCAGAGTTGTTCTCAAATTGTTTTTAAAAGTCTGTTTTACAACATTTTCTTTTGTGTGAAATAATTGTGTCGTAGTAATGCATATCCTACCCGTATGACATAAGGGATCGAGTATTATTGATACATGGCGTAAGTTCTACATTTACAATAGTTTATTATACTAGTTCAGTTCCGATTTCCAAGCGAGATCGATTCTGAACCTAAATGCTATTTGTCATCGGGAAATCAATTCATGGTATGCCTATAAATTGTTACAAGCTGCTATACCCGTGCTTTGCAACGGGAAGAAAATGTGACCTAGAGAGTTATTAAAGTGGTGCTGATGTGCGTTTTAAAATACAGCAACTCTATGACTTAGTTTGAAAATATAAACTGATTTAAAAGCGTAAACCTACTTACTTTCAAACCCCTACTTTTGATGTTCATAGATCCATAAGAATATGACAACATACCTTAGTGTAGCAATAGTATCAATCGCTTCATATTGATGATTCATACCATAATTCTTCAATAGTCAAGCCTCTTCACATTTAGCTTACTATATAAATTAAAAAATGAAATTTTGAGCAATTACAAAACGTATACTACCTCACTTTAAAACAAAACATAACCCTCCTCAATCTACATTAAGCATAAAAAACATCTTTTTCGAGTAAATAAACAAACACCAAGTTCATTGTACTGACCAGCTGTTTCATCAATAACTAAATTAAATAAATCATTTAAACATTGGAAGCATGCGAGGCCATTTGGAAATCAGCATGTGGGGCAGAGCCCTTAGGAAATTCGTCCATATCCATACTTTTCGGCAAATCTACACACTCTAAGCTTCATTTTGATGTGCCATATGCCTATATTTTTATTTGGTAAATGACCTTAACCGTTTACATAAAATTTGATTGTATCACTTTAATAATATAATAGATTATACTTAACGACGCTATAGTAACCAGACCAGACCAGGGGTTTGATCCTTCCTTTGCAAAAATACGTAAAAAAAATCAATGGCGTTGATAAACACTGCCGTTTAGAGTCTTTCATGCAACATAAAAATATAAAATGTGAGTGAACACATCATGAATCTCTCAATAGGCAGGTAGTGTGTGGAGCGGCCTCTTTACTCGATAAAAATAGTATCACATGATAAAGCAGTTATCTCGTGATTTTGTTGACAGTTATCTTTGGAACTGTCATTTTTAACCGTTTTACCTAGTCAGTCCACGATAAGTCCTTCCAAGTATTAGCCTATATCATCATAGCCCTAAAACTTATTGGTACGGATGATAGCAGAAAGGGGTGGAGAAGATACAACAATTAGCTGTTGTATTATGTAGGCATGTTTTCACGTATAATATGGGTGATTGCGATGGGTTTTGTGTGCAATACCTTGTAAAAATATGTACACAAAAGTCTCTAATTTTAGATGAAATTTTCAAACAATTTCCGAGGGTGGCGCCCAAACCCTTGGTAAGTGGAGACTTGCAAACACACAGAGGGAGCTCTGTAAACCCTTCTGATATCACCCTTGCACCCAAAAGTATTGACAGTCAGTGTTGACAGATTGTTTTCACTCGTACGGCATCTATCTCTCCTGGCTGTCTCGTGCGGACTATTTTACTTTTTGGTTGAAAATCCAGAGTGCAGAAAAAAGAATGAAGCAAAGTGAAAAAGTGCAGAAATTAGCTCAAAGTGTATAACAATCAGTGCAAAATGGTCATATTTTACTGCCCGTATTTCTTTCTTTGTCGGAGTGAATCGCTTCAGTCGCTTGGTCCTCGTACCTCACGGCTGTATTTGTTGAAGCAAGAACGTTGACTTGCTATCTCATTGACTTTAGAGATAGCAATGGCAGTCATCGAACTGGCGTTGTACCCATAACGTAATTTACTATCACGCCTATAATTCCCTCATATACCTTAAAAATTGTAACGTCCGAATGCCAGTAGACTAAACATGACGTACTCGCCTTAGAACTTTCATTGTAATGGATCAACTATGGACTAGTGTACATGTTGCTCGAATTCGAGCAATTCCAAAGTATTACAGGATTTATTTCAGATTGAATAACAGTCATACTTACAATGAGTTTAAAAGAGTCAACTCAAATATTACCGTTGTGTAACTCAGACCCTGTTTATCTTCGTTATTGATAAACCTAAAGCATTCCGGACGGTTCTCTCCTTCTCAAAAAGCCTCGCTGTACAGGCAACACAGGTCATTAATAGAGGGCCAATTGAGAACGAAAAGACGTTTTGGGGTAGTGTTAGGGCGCATTTGTAACCAAATAGTTGAAGTTGTCCAGGTTCTAGGTTCAGGTTCAGACTGTGATGAGTTAAGCCTATTACGCGCCACTGTTCTGTAGCTGCGGTCGTTATCACGATTGCGCCTCCTGTCTATGTTTCGTTGTCGTTGCGTCGGAGACATTTAAAAGAAATAAACAACAAATAATAAACAAATTATAGCTACACAAAACAACGATAAATGCACAAATTTAAGTTACAATCATGCTAACACAATCCATCATAGCGACACAAAACAACGATAAATACACAAATTTAAGATACAACCATACTAACACGATCCGTCTTGGGGGTTATGTTTACACAAACTCAAATCTATATCTATACTATTATATAAAAATCTAATGGTGTCTGTCTGTATGTGTATTACTAATAGGTGCAAAAACTACTGAACCAACTGGGCTTAAATTTTACAAAAATATAGCTACCATACCAAGGACCATTATAGGACTATCCACATTTCGATACTGACCGTAGGCTTTGCCCCTTTGGCTTTAAAAGTTCTGAGGTTAACATTTTAAAAGTAAATATTGATTGGTCTCTATGGCTGTGATGAGAATACTAACAATGTTTGTTTACATTTGCTTTGACATTTAAATATAAACAAGAATAACTGATATACTGCATATTTCACAATTTCAGACAGCTGATACAAAGAAATTAAATATAATATTTTTCATAAATATGAGGTAGGTTTATTTTAATCTAACGTTTTGTCATGGATTATTTATTCTAAAACTACGTCAATGATTATAGAAAAAAAGATTTTATAACCGGTGCTGTATCAACTCCGGCTCTGCTTTGGATTTTTTAAAGCGTCTTAAGTTAATAATCTTAAGTGAAAATAATGTTTTTGATATGTTTTCATGGAAACAGTATGAAAATTACAATGTATAGATGTTTTGTATGAACTTGGAGGCTACTTTAAATAAATTCTAACTGCTTCACATGTGTTAGATTAACTTAACATAACTTGCACATCACATTGTTTTTTATATGTATATTTAGGTAAATTAAGTTATTGTGTTTTGCTAAACCTATGCTTAAATTAAACTAAAGAATATCATCAATAACTAAATTGTCGTTGATTTTTGTTTTCTAAAATCTGTTGTATATGTGTAACTATATTCAATTATCAAATGGTAATACAAAATACTCTTATTTTATCTTAACATAGCTTTCAGCACCAAGGAAATTATCATAAAACTAAGCAGTACACAGTGTTCTTTTGTTTCTAAAATCTATGAAAAATCTGTTACTATGTTTTCTTTATGGTAAGTGTGAAAATGTAAAGGCAATGGACGATGGAACTGATTAAAAGAACTGGTTTGTATATTAAGTTGTTTGTTGATATTTTTCTATAGTAGAATCAGAGATGCAATGAAACATATACTGTATTTGCTATTACATTTTTAGTCCTTGATGCTTTGATAATCATATTAGTTTTGTCTGCTGTCTTTAATGCTAAATTATTTGTTTGAAATTTTTTATAGTACCTATAGATATAGTTTCTTTAATATTTCAAAAGACTGTATTGATAAGGCACATCAATATTTCTAACATTCTATAACAGCTGACTTAGTTTTGCTAATGATTTATTGTGAGTGAAAAAACTGAAGATGGAAGGAATTGTGATTTAATATAAAGAAGAGTGAAATTAAATGTTCATTTAAATTTAATAATTATTATTTTTGCAACTTCAAAATTGAAATTTAAAATGTAAATAATAAATTAAAAGATATCTAATTAGGGAGATGAGGGTAAATCATGTATGTCAAAGTTATTCGAAGATTTGGTCAGTTTTTCTCATATCAGCCTACACAAGATTTAAAATTAATCAAAACCAAAATGGTGGTATCAACTACTTGCCAGATTTAAAAGTCATAACTTAAACGTTTCTATTAAGGCCATAAAAGTTGAATTTTTGTTTCTAAAAGCGTTGGCGGATGTGTAACTATTATATGCAACAGATGTAAAGATTAAAATGTTTCTATTTTGTGTCCTCTTCCCGTTGCAAAGCACGGGTACAAGAGCTAGTAGTAAATAAATGTACTCAATGTGTTTCATTGATTTGAAAAGTAAATAACAGCAATAAAATTATACAGCTGATCAAAATGTAAACAATTATGTTCTTCATAAAGATAACATGGGAACTTTCAAAGCCACTGGGGCAGAGTCCAAGGGACTTTTTCAGAAATGTAAGGCCAGTTTGCAAATCTACGCAAAACGCTCTTTCCAATGAGACATCAACGGATAAAATCGGTTATGAAATGGCGGAGGAGTTCAACCGACAAAGTTTCATGTAGCGTATTAATTATATAGATATTGAAGAATGCCAATAAGTCAGTGTACTATTTATTTAACATCAACGCATTCTATATTTACCGTATACCGATCATGAAACCCACGTCAAAACCGATTAGATATTATACTATGGCGTGAAAAGTCTTTTTAAGCTAATACACATAGCTATAATATCGGCTTCCTAGAGGCCATTGTAAATTTCCGCGTGCACATCGCAAAGCCCTAGACCAGCTATCATTGAATGGTAGACGCAAAACCTGTTTTAAATCACTATTGTATTGAGGCTCAGGTTCTTTTTCTTCGCTAACATTCCTCTTAGCTTGAGCCGGTCACGCCTGCTTGCATCTTGTCTCCAGTCTGCCGCCAGTCGGTAAAAAATGGCGGGAACTTCCAGGCCAGTTGTCAATGTGAATGTGAGGTGGTGATGGACTGCAGATTACGGATCATGACCTAACCTAGCCTAGCACTTTGCTGCTTCCCTGAGCACAAAACATGGCGTCCGTGTCGACAAGGTTATCTCTGGATCTGTGCCAATATTTGCATACTCTGTGCAACTACAGCACATCTGTGCTGCGTTGTTGTGATTTGTCCTACTCCGCCCATTCAAAATGTTTCCAGCTGGTATTATTTTACTGTGGTGCTGCCCTTTCAGCGCGGCGCACACGTGGTTACGAATTGACTACTATGAATTAAGTTTTTCGGTTGTCCGAAACAGGAGGTAACTATCCTTGATCATTGGTTAAAAATACTTAATCTTAGTCAGTTTATTAAAAGCACAAAGATCACTTCACCGATAGTGTCACTTCATAATAAGGTCGAATTACATTAAAGTTCTGCTTAAAATACCCGACCAAGTGTGCACAAAAAATTATTGGATGAAGCATGGTGCTGGAATGGAATAAATGTAACTAAATGTGAATTTTGCTACTAGACAAAACGCATTTCAATAATCAAAGCCACAACGATCAATGTCAAACAAATCTCCACCACAAATTAAATCTACTAAGAACTAAATTATTTACTCCGCTCTCCCTGTATGTCTTTTGCACAGTTGTATTCTTATATGCTTCCACTTCGTTTCCACATACACCAAGACTAATCAGAAGTGAAATGCAGATCAGAATTTAATAACTCAACCAAAAGGGATAAATCAATGAGCGCGTTCTAGGAACATGAACCGGTGCACCGATACTTGTTCACAGGGCGTGCCCATTGATATACCGTAAATAAACGTATGAAAGAACAAATTGTCCTCCGGTAACTATATGACATTATTGCATAAACTTATAGAACAAATACCCCAACGGCAGCAAACCTGCAGATTAAGCAAATTTACATTTGCCTGATATACATACAAATCAGCAATCAGCTGATATTCCAGTAGTCGTTTCTAGACCAAACACAGCCGCGGATACGGTACGTTAGTTATCAACCGGTAAGAAATAACAAAGGCGGCCTTTTACAAGAGCAAACCCATAGCCTAAATGGCATTTTATTCATCTAATAAAATAATCTGTGTGTTACTATAAGTTAATTATGGCGTAGGAACAATCTTGGGTGTATTTTGCGATCTTAATACACAAAAATAGCTATTTCCATCCTTATGGATCAGCCGATTACACTACTTTAAAGTATGTGTTATGAAGGCGCTTTTTTGACCAAGCACAGACAGAGAGAAGCCTATATGTAATTATTTGTGATTTATATATTTACTGTACAGCTTCTTTAGTATTTTTAAAATAACAAATATTTGATTTTATATTGTACATACTGCAGTTATTGTTACTTGTTTAGCCAACTAGTGTAGCTTAATATACCGATCCATCCTAAACTGCTGCTTTACCTCTGGAATTTTATTTAATCGTAGAATTAGAGCAATAATTTTAAAATCTATTTGTATTGTATAATCCAAAAATTCAAAGCACAAAAAACAAAACTACACAAAAATTAGTTAATTTGTCACGGCACTCGTACACAAAACAAACACCCTGTACAGACAACTGACCTAGTTTTTGTGCCAGCTGAAAACTCTGTCAATAGACGCAGTGCATCGCCGCTTGAGAATGGGGGTTTATTTTGGTCGTAGACTACAACGCGTCTGTCTAGTCTAGAATCAACCTACAATTGAACTCAACTTGTGAAAAACACCGCCTCGAGATATCCTTGAGTCCTACACGCTTCCGGTGTTAATGTCAGACCGGCGGAGAAATGGAAACATGAAATTTCTCTAAGTTTATTGAGCAGTTTTTGGTTTAGATTCGATTAATTTTCATATTCAAAATCTATGTTAAAGTGGTATTCAATGTTTACGCATATGCGATGTTAGATATTCTCTGATCAGCTGAAAAGTGCTCGCCTCCTAATCAGAAGACGCTGGTACAATCCATGTTTTTAATAAAATAGCTCTTGGATCAGCTGATCTGTCAGTAACAAAACTGTCATCTTATCCATTTTACCATAGATTAGAGGGTAGTCTACTCCTTTAATCTATGATGCGACTAACCCAAGTCCAGTGTGTTGGAGCAATATACATTTTAATCTATTCTGTAAGATATTACATCTTGTCCTTTCATCCTAACAGAGTCAAATCTGAACCCATAAATCAATTTCAATATCAATTAATCGGTCATCAGATAACGATCGTATCGAACTAAAATTCGACAACCAAGGTGTGGACCGTTTCCTTACGAAATGCCCATGACTTTAAAAACACAATAAAAGACACACTAATTTCAAACCAAACACGACTATTGTGCAAACAAGTAAAATTAACAACTAAATGTGAGAGATAGTGCACTTTACTAAAAGCTGTAAACAGATAAACCGGCAGTAAAATAGGATTAGCTCCTGAGTGAGAGTGAAAACACACTTAACAGCATCTTTATAATTTATCTCTCTAAAACACAATGTAGGTACTTCCATTACCTTGGTGGTCCAGATAAGATGAGATTAAAACTAATTTTAAATCTTTCTAAGCTAAACTCTAATAGCTATAAAAATAACTAATAGTTATAAATAACTAAACATCAATTAATTAAAAGTTCTGTAAGTTAAAAAGATCGCTTACTATGGTAAGCTGTCAATCGATCGCCCGGTGACCACAGTAACTTTCAAAACACAATTAAAGAACTAAAGACGCAATAGAAATTAGCATTACAAAGTGGCAAAGGTTTTAAGACGATGTTTACGCATTCTTCAAATCGTAAAAAAGTATTTAATAAATTGTTGTTATGGAACTATTTTTTGGCACACGCGATTTTTTGACACCACCACTAAGTTATAGCCTATTAGGTTATGGAGAACTGCGTTTATAACTTTAAAGCATAATATTTATCAATATGTATTCAAAATGTCAACAAAAAATCAAATACTTAAAACACAACCGTAATAAATTTTCCCGTCTAGAGTACAAAAAAGTGTTGCCTATTGAAATTCCATACTCTTGCTCTAGCAATTCAAATAAAAATCATATTAATCCAATTAATGAAATTATTACTATCTCCTTGATGTAGATAGTATTAGTTCAACTCGCAATAAAAATTAATCTACTTTTTTTAACAGTTCAACGTAGTAAATATGTTTATCAATAATAATTGTATTTATTGTATTTCAGGTTGGAGACTAATCTACTGTGAAACTGTAGCTAAGAAATGTTTGTAATAATCCCTAACCATTTTTAACATTTAGCATGAATTAAAGTAAAATGCATTCTAGATACTAATACTGCTATATATAACCAAGTTCAAGGTAAAACCAATAATTTAGGTAATTATGTTTTTAATTTACTAAACCCTCGTGGTAGGGCCTATATAAATGAGACTTCAAATTTGCAATACAATTAGGACAATAATTTAAATGATTGCGTCCATCTCAATCATAATTACTTTATAAAGTGCTTTAATTGGTACAAAATAATGCCAACAAATATTTTATTTCACATTAAATAGTTATAAAAAAGTCAAATACCAATTGTAACCCATTAAACATTTGTTTCAAACACAACATTTTGCAGAAAACATATTGAATGTTACTTACAGCCTTGAAAACAGCTCTTAACACGTGGCCGACGAATTAGCGAACGGTAAATCACCAAAAAATGTCGCACCTTTTTTAAAACTATCACTGTCTTTCAGGTGTGTGAGGTACACGAAAGTAATAATTCACCACACAACGTGGGGCAAAGTTTAGGTTAGGGATGACGAAATAACCGACACCGACTGGCCGCGAGAGACGACGGCAAGGTGTTAGCGTAGAATGGCCTTTCGGTCTTTTCTTACCTAACCTTTGGCTTTACCGCGCGCCGACCGATTGGTGCGAACTCTCGCGCGCTTTGAGCTAACTACAACGCCGCCAGCTGGTCCTGCGCGCGCAACATCTTCCTGTACTGTTGAACATATGATTAGTTGGTACATGGTACATATTGTTGTGGTGGATTTGAGGCAATTACTGTTACGAGGGGACAAATTGCAAACTGTGCAAATTGCAATATATTTTTTTTAGAACAGTTATTAACATAACTATTAACATTTATTTTTAACGTTATTTGTTGTTTTTAGATCTACACTTTAAAAGTAATTTACCTACCTCAATCAATCATAGTTGTCAAAAAACGGTATGGATCATAAACATAAACAAAGTGACGTTGTTGGCCCGAATCCTATACTAATAGCATTGAACATATGTTTTAGCAGTTCCATTTAACCAATGTTAAATCATGTTTATTTTCGGGCCAAAAACGTCATTTGTTGATGTTTATGATCCATACCGGGTTTTTTCTAGTAATCGTGCATTTTCATAAACTTTTAATCTCTTGTTTACAATCGTGATTGTGATTAAACATTTAACTGAAGGAACACCAGTAAAATCGTTGACTATATAGGTATATATAGTCAATGGTAAAATACAATTCACATTTAATCCGTTATATAGAAAGTTGGTGGCATAACTGGATTTTTGAAAATGGGCTCAATAATTAAATTAAACGTGAGGGCCAAGCCGCAAAGAAAATTGCATTTTCAATCGCCATTTGCGGGTACACTAGATCATTAGCTTTAAAATGACACTTCAATAGTAAAAATCGGTTCTCTAGGTCGGCTGGAAAAGGGGTGTAATATGGAAAACCATTGTATTAAGTATACAGACTAGGGATTCAATGCAATGTAGATGTCTGCTTGAAATATTCAGCGGGGAAAGCATTTCATCCAATTTGGGAAATGTAACTACTGTACGAATCGATTGTCCCCAATTGGCTCGGGTATAATTGATTATGCCCTAATTAGTTACTCATTCTGTATTATACGGAATTTTATGGGGTAATAATAGTTTTTCGCATTTTTTATCCCGAAAATAAGTAATTTATTTAGTCAAATACAATCACAACGTTAACCGAGGTCAAAATAAACCAAAACACAAAACTTCTTATTTAGTAACATCTGTAAAACTATTTTCAGGTTGAATCTACTCCTTCAATCTAACAGCCAAAAATTCTAGAGGCTGTAGTAAGCCTGCTTGTGAGCTCTCTTCACAAGCCTGGTGATAGTGTTGGGGGATGGGAATGATTAGTGTTTCGAAGAGAAAATACTTTTGACAAGAAGAAACATCAAACATGTCAAGATTCTTTTTCACAAACGACAGCAAGTCTCCAAAGTACAAAGAAAGCAAATGTTAAAATCGTGTATTGACTAAAGATTTCTCTAAAAGATTGTTTTTTTAGATGGAGAAGATAACTCTAAGAGGCATCTAAGGAATATAAATTAAATGTTGCAATTACTTTCCAATAGTTTTTTGTGCCACTAGTGGAGCACTTTGCGTTCACGTTACACATTGTATTTTTCCTATAGTTACTATAAAGAAAAAGCACATAAATAATTAGTCTTTCAAACACTAAACAACATAGGTTTGTTAAATCCAAGTGTTGAACGAAAAAAGTACGTTAGAGCGGCAAAAAGCTACGTTGTGCGCTATAACATAGATAAAACATGGCTATAATCAGTGCAATGAAGCCCACTTTGTCAGGTAGGCCCATTTAGAGCTTTAAAAAATAATTAATTTCGTATACTGTTGGGTTGCTGAATGCTTAACGGTTACGGAAAAATAATAACTAAACTTTAAATTTAAGAATTCCATGTCATTGATGTGGAGGCATCATCACACTTCATTTACTTTGTACTTACATCAACAAAATTTTGTCACACTGAGTACAAATCACCCTGTATATGACTGTGCTAAATACGGCTTCAGCCGTTCAGGAGGAGTATTTGGAAAACTAAAGCAGGTACTGTATGAAGCTTCGCTCGTTCCACTCAACAAGTAGGGATTATTAATCCTTTTAGGGATTCCATTTCCATGTAAAAAATGTATCATTGACTATGAACAGTGCAAGTAGAATTCTCAATGTACAACCTGACGATGGTTTTTGTCTATGTTTTTCGAATTCACACGGACACATCTTATACAGTGTGATTGAAAAGTCCCGGAACGATGTACGTTTTACCATGTTCGATAAACTAATGAGACCTGGTAAATCAATAATAACAATAAATAAATGTCTACTATTTTAAGCCACTATAACTTTTTCCCTAAAGGGGGACGGCCCCCGGTCCACGAAGAGTCAGACGAAATTCTGAAATAGCAGCAATGGTCGAATTTGGTATCAAATTAAAGGCAAGTTAGTAGAATACATTACCGCAACCCCGAACTCTGTGTCGGACGACCGAAATCGTTGAGTGGGTGAGAGGCCTATGCTCAGCAAAATATGATCACGTTTTACGATTTCACCATGCCTGCACATCATGTTCACTATTTTGCCATTACTGCAGAGAATGTTCAGTGTTCACTAATTCACCATGGCCGCTGAAGATGTTCTAGATTTCGCATTAAATACAGACGATGTTCATGATGCTGTAACGGTCGGGTTATTCCAACGATCACATACATGGGTTATTCATGCACTGACTGATTTTCATGAGCGTTAACGCTAGGAAACACACGCTAGATGTTGAACAATTCCAAATTTATCTTAAACCCATATTACAACAAAATTGTACCAAAATTAGGTTTTCCTCTGTGGTGAAGTTTCTAGATTCACGCATACTTCAGGTCCACCCGGAATTCCTCCAACAACATCCCATTACATTGCTTATGTCTATCTCTACATTTGGGGAGCGAGCTGGTCTAGTGGTTAGAGCGCGGGACTCCAGTCCCTGAGGTCCCGGGTTCGAATCCCGCCAATCACCAATGGATTTTATCTAAGTGATAATGCCGCAACCCCTGAAGTAATGTGAAAAACAATTCCAGGATCGTGCCTAGCCCTAGCGTCTTAGGAAAAAAGAAAATACTATATATACAGTACAAGTCCTACCATAGAAACCAAGCAGGGTTGTTTTAGTATCCAGTAAACTGTGTTCACATTTAGAATTTTGCTATACAAATCAGGAGTAAATTAAAAACGTTTACCTCTTACATAATATATTTATTAGACAATATGAAACTTGTACATGCAGCTAATACTGTATCTGAAATCACCCAACCACCAGCAACCATCTTGCTACAAATGACTTGTTCACTTTTTACCCTTTTTTCCTTTACCTTTTCCTTTATCCTTTCCTTTCCCTTTGCCCTTACCTTTATCCTTACCTTTGATGCTTTTCTTTGACGTTTTTGGGATGTCTGACTCGAGATATTGAGTGTCCTTGTCACTTGCGGGAGGTTTTGGTTCTTTCATTTTTGGAGTTCGCAATTCAAGCTCTAAATTTCTCTTTTTGTCCCCTTCACACTTTTTGCCTATTTTGAGGAGGAAAACATCGTGGCCTTCGTCCACGGGTAGCCCTGACACAGGACCAACAGCTGCCTTGGTCGCCATCCCGGGGATGTCATCTGACTTAACATTTACAGTGTTTTTCTGCATACCGTCTCTAGTTTCTTCTGCGGATGTTAACTTATAATACACTTGCGAATCTAGTTGTTGATCTCTTTCCGACAGAGGGTCACCAGGTTTCTTCAAAGGAAGCTGGAATATAACTTGATCGTCTTGCATGCCAACTTCTCCTGGAGCTAGAATCATGTTTCTATCAGTCTTTTGGGAATAATTCGCCTTGGATGCGGGAGACACGGGGTATGGGCACTCGCAAAGTATTTCTCTTCCTATTCTAGTCGGAGGCTGGATTACTCTTGGATCGTAAGCACCAAGTTGGCTTTGCTCCCATGGAGTAAGCGGCCTCGGAGAACTAGATTTATTGGGATTTTGGTAGCATCGCATCGGATCTCCAGGTTGTGTGATATTTTGGCTATATGTTGGATTTGGCGGTTTCAGCCGTGGATCAAAAGTCTCTACTTGGCTTTGCTCCCATGGAGTAAGCGGCCTCGGAGGACTAGATTTATTTGGATTTTGGTAGCATCGCATCGGATCTCCAGGTTGTGTGATATTTTGGCTATATGTTGGATTTGGCGGTTTCAGCCGTGGATCAAAAGTCTCTACTTGGCTTTGCTCCCAAGTCACCTGGGGTCTGCTTGTTTGCGGCCATGATGACTTTGGGTAGCAATGCAGTGGATCCCCTGGCTGAGGGACAGATCTAGTACTGCTTGGTCCTGATTGAGGGTAATAAGTTTCTACCTGTCTTTGCTCCCATGGCTCGATAGGTGGTTTACGTAGTGGGTTCCCAGGTATTGTGGAACATTGTGGGCGATTTTGAGCCGCAGGCACATAATGAGGTTTTTCTACCGGTAATTCTTCTTTACAAGCAGCTTTTAAGTCAGTGCCTTTGAAAAGGTAAGACTTTTCAGTTTCTTTATTCAAACTAAACTGAGTTACAATAATCTTCCCGAAACACGAAAGCCTTAAAAATGCTGTTATACTACCAACTTTTCTTCCAGACTCGTCTTTTATATCAAATGTCCCTTTTTTAATTTTGGACAAAGATGATGTGTCACTGTTTTCATCCGTGTTTTGTTTTAGAAGTTCCGTAAAACTATCCCCTATGTCTACAGTTGTTTTCCCCAACTCCAGCTTATCAGGGAGAACCCCCTCCTTCATTTTCCGAATGACACTCACCTTAACCTCGAAGGGGACTGGAAGAATTGGTCCTTGTGGCGTCTTCAAAGAAAAAAAACAGGACTTTCCACTCTTGAATGTAATGTGACTGGTGTCTTTATTACTGACAGAGGTTCCAATGAAGTCACTTTCGCAGACAACCAAGGGAGGATAGTGAAGGAACTGGAACATCACACATGTGTCCGCCATGTTTGACGCCAAATCCTTATTAAGGTTTGGGCTGGAACTATCGGTTTGTATAAGCAGGTTATCCACCAATACCTCCAGTAAAAACAGCTTTTCAGCGTCATTCTGCATTGCATCCCCCATTTCAAAATGTAATAATTAATATTCTTCCCAGATAAAACTTGATTTTCTTGTTTGGGTTGTTGAAATGAGGTGTCGTAATAGTTTTAGGACAATGCACTTTTAATTTGTAAAAAAATACTAAAATTTACAATGTTCTAAGTTAAATAATTAGGTACTCTTCAGTAAACAAAATATTTTGTCTTTAAATACGTTACCATATGATTTTCAAGAAACACAAAGTCATAAAGGGAATATTCTTAACTTAATTTAATGTTAATTATAAGCATATTGATAACAAGTGTGAAATCGTTCAGGAAATATGTTTAATCGTTATACATTTAACTTCCAACTGTTTTCAATTTATCCTAAGGATATCATCTTAATCGTCATAAAGTCAACGACTTGCAAGAGATTGTTTATGATAATTTATAAATCAAAGTTTGGTTGCCGTTGTCGTTAAAATAATCAATGTCATAAACAAAACTCATAATCAAAAGAAAGTTCTAAAATAACTATGAAACCCAATACTCTAGCAGCTATGAAAATAGAGAAGGTTTGTGCATTTTAATTTATAAAATATGGAAAATTTTGTACAGAAACCCTATCAGAGATATATAGACAATGTTTTTTTTTTAAATGCATGTGGTATTCTAAGTATTCTAAGTTTTTTTTCTTTCAAGAATTCAGTGTGAAAATGTTTTGTCCTCAGGATTGCCACAGTAGGGTACCAATTACAGTAGAATAATAACCAGTGCAATCGGATTCCTTACTACGCCAATCAATCTGTTATACTGTAAAGTATGATCGTTGGGTGATTATAAATTAATTATATGTACTGTATATACTTCCACAGCATAAGTCCACAGCAGCAGTTAGTTGCAGCATTGACTATATAACACTAGTGTTATATAGTCATATTCAATGGTTGCAGTCTGGAAATTAGGTGGTACCAAGCGCAGGTTTCTGACTGAAAGCATAGATAAAACATACTCCTCAAGGAACTCCTTGGGGAGTATGTTTTATCTATGCTGTAAGCAAGCTTCTCGCAGCGTGCGTCAATACATTATAGTTGATCGCACAGCTGCTGTAAAAACATGACAAACTATTAGTTCCTATAAATGAAATTCTGATTTAGTTTTTTGCAGGAAGAATAGTCATTGTCCCACGAAAATCACTGAACTGTGCCGTGACGACTCAACTTGCAATGCAAGTAGCAAGTCATACCCACTTACTAAACTAATAAACTCCCCACGGGCCGCTTGGATTCAAGCCCGAACGCTTTTGCATGACTACCCTCACGCTGGCCGCGTGTCTCATGCCCTGACTGGTCCATATACTTTAACCTAATGAGATCACCAAGACAACCCTCGACTTGCCTTATACGAAGTACTTCTTGGACATATGAAGCAACTGCCTCACCCACTTTAACCCCGCCTTTGAGGATGACACCAACGACAGAATCTGGCGTAAACACCTTCACCATGGATAACGTTCTAAAGACAGTAGCCTTGACCCATACCAGGAACCATTGACTATAGCCTACCTATATAGTCAATGCCAGGAACTAACACAAATAGATCTCTCCTTTAACACGGCCCACCCAAGATTGAATTTCCATCACAAAATATTGCCAGAGAGCAAGAACCTTTAATTATCTCCATTACAAAATATTATATCGTTCGATCCGATTTGACCACCTACTCGTATGATATTAGTTTTTGATTCTATCGTTGATTCTGTTAAACTCGGAATCAATCCAGAAAATTTTCCCGGAGGCAATTTTTGGAGTGGGAAAATATATCTGACCCTTGCTAAGCCACTCATGACATGCACCCATAGACTTAGTGTCCTACAACTTTTTGTTCTATGTGACCTAGCTGTCGTGTTTATTTACAACTGTGTAGAGTAACACAATGCTCGCACTTTCTGATTTCATAAAGTACCGTACGTCAACAGCAAAGAAAAAATAGTTTTTTATTCTTCTTTAAAATAAAACAATAAAAAATAATAAAACAATTTTTTGGGTGGGAAACGTAAATAATTGTTAGCGTAACACATGGCGGTTTGAAGAGCGATGCAAAGAACTTGTCAAAAGTTAGACTATCCAGCTTAGTTTTTTTACCCTAAGTAGTCAGCATTTTGGAAGATGAATGAATATTATAATTCTATCTGTATAATAATTTATATTTTAAATTTATCTTTATACATTATACAATGTATTATACAATTTATACAATTATACATGTGTATAAATTTTACATAAGTTATTTTGAAAATTGTAGACTACCAATTTAATAAAGTTAAATAGAACCTTTGGTACTTTTGTGTCAAATTATTTTATTGGTGATTAAATTTGATTTGATTTTAAGTTCTTAAATACTTGTATTTTATTTAAAAACCAAAATAAACTGTTATAAACTATAACCTATGAACAACCATATTCATTGCTAAATGTTGTACAAGAGAAATTGGTCATGAATCTAATAACAAACATAATATTAATACTAATCATGGAACTATTGATCACATTTCTTAGATGACTAACTTACCAACATAAAATTATTGTGTTTCTGTCTGTTGTCAATAATTCTTAGTTTCATTAACTTTCTGCCTAAATTAAATAAATTTTACTCATATTTTTTTTATTTGAAGTGCTTTTGACAGTTAAAATAAGCTTAAACCTCTCTTTTTTGTTTGAAAACTGCAAAATTTCCCAGAGGGGTACCCCCGGACCCCCCTTGTTTGCTGAGGGGAATTCCATACCCCCCATTCCCCCCGGTGTTTGCCCCCCCCCAAGGATTTGGTGAAATGACGCCACTGGGTGTGAATGAAGAAATTTAGAGTATTGTATAAAATACTGTAAGCATATTACCATGGATAAAACATAGTTCCGTTCCAAGCGACTATGTTTTATCTATGATATTTACTATGTTAGGGTAATTTAGTCTTGGATTCGGGCCGGCCACGTCATTTGCTTATGTTTATGATCCAGCGATTCATACAGCTATCAGTTCTATAGTACTCCATCACCGATCACTTTTGTGGTTAAACAAGGTGGGTCGACGGTCGATAAAAGTCCCATGACACTAAAATTCGGGTCTGATTCTGAGTCTGGGAGGTACGATTGAGGCATTAGTTCAAAATTCCTCCGTGAACAGCGCTGTAGTAAAGAGCATTTTGGCAATGGTTTACTAATCGCAAAAATAGTTCTGTTCATAAAATTAAATTATAAATGCCTCAAATTCAATTTTATATTTTTTTTTATTATAAAATTACTATCATGACCTAACCGAACTAACCAAACTTGCTGATGGTGAAATAATATAAAAAAAGTTTATTAATAGAAAATATAATTCTTTTCATTAAATAAAACTAGAAATTGCTCAATTAAAATTTTATAATGACTTAATAATAAAATTTAACTGTCATAACCGAACAAAACCAACCAAACTTGCTGATAATGAAAAAATCTTAGTCAAAAAGTTAGTGCCACCAGCGAGATTCGAACCCGGGACTCTCAGCATATCAGCACGGCCCGCTAAATTAATATTAGACCACCGAGGCCGATGTCTGCAAACCGTATTGTTACGGTAATGGTGTTCCCTCAGCTAATGAGAAGCCCACAGCTGTCATCGTAAGCTCATCTATGCCTCCCCTGAGTAAATACCCTAAAATTCTCTGACTGGGTCGCTACCATAACTCATACTGTGTTGTTGTATGTATGTAGATGCGTAGAAATGCTACGGTGATGGTGGTAAAGTTATAGCTAAGGGAGTATGTTTTATCTATGGTTATAGGCAGGAAAGTAAACACAATGTTTTATACATAACTAAATCGGAAGTACCAACTAACATTATTATTAAAATCACATAGGCTAGCGTTGTCATTATTATTAATAAGTTACATAGTTTTTCATAACCATTGGCTAGCTCAATAATCTAATTTAAAAAATGTTGCTTCATTGTTGGCTTCCCTGCTTTTCAGCTGAGCTGACTCACCTACTGTCATTCTACTAAAACTAAATAAATAACAAAAAAACCTTATTTTTGTTTGAGTTTTGATCGTCAATTGTCAAGTCATCATAAACTAAAAGTCGATATTTTCTATTTTTGTTTTGTGTATATTATATTTAAAAATAAACACCTGAGTCACACACATTCTCAAGGTATGAAAACATTATGAATTTCACTCATTAGGCCTACAATGGGGTCTACCATTAATCAGCGTTTGTAGGCTTAAACCTTATTGTAAATTAGTGATGTAATAATACAGGCCTCCTCAGAGGAAACATTGACGGCTTCAAATGTTTATTGGATGGATATACCTGTTTTTCAAATGTATAGATTTACAGGCTACTGTAAACAATATCATAAGTTATTGATTTACAAAATAATTTGATCCCCAAGCCCAATTTTATGAATACACTTCATTCTCGTGGGTCTATGATTTGACTAGGTAGCCTAGATGATCGTTGGCTCATTCAGGGATGGCACTGCAACTGCATGGTACACAAGCCTAAAAATAATGTCAGTTAATGTTAATGGGGTGTCCCAGTAAGAACGCCGGATTTGAGGAGCGCCTTATCCTTATCTGTATTTCAATAGAAATTCCCAAATTATCAGCGATGTTATCAGTATTAGGTCCCATTTGTAGCCATGAATCGCTACACGACATATCAACGCGTGGTCATAGATAAAGTGCACTACAAGACGGAAGCTGCGCGCTATTTACGGCCGGGACAATGCACCAAATGAGCCATCTGTCCGAAGATTGATTTCTAAGTTCGAATAAATTGGCTTAGTTTTATTCTGGGGATATTTAAAGTCGCTTGTTTTCGCAAATAATCCTCAACCAATCCAAGACTTGAAGGAGGAAATGATTCGTACCATTAATGGAATTCAACAGGACGTGTGTGAAAAAGTGGTGGAAAACTTTGTCAAGAGATGTTGGGCCTGTCAGTATTCAGCAGGTTGGCACTTACAAGACATAATACTCAATTACTAATCGGAGATACTATGCTTTAAGATTCATGTTTCATATTGTAAATTTAGCATGAAAATATATGGTTTGTTAACATTTCAAATCCGGCGTTCTTATTGGGACACCCTTTATAAAGTAAATGTAGGAGGTAAACTAAAGTGCAACCAAGATAACTTCCAGAGCTGTGGAATAGATAACTTATTTTAATGATCAAAACCATTAGTCCTTTAGCCGATGGGGCTAAAGGTTTTATAACACTTTTAATAAATACACCTTAAGCTACAGGAATTTTCCCTAGAATGTGGAAACAAAGTATGCCTAACGTCCATGCATTGCCTAAGAAGGAGAATCCTTCTAATTTGAATGATGCTTCTAATTTGATTGGGCTAATTTCAGTCCTGCCAGCTCTGTCGAAAAGATAAATGTTCAACTAATTACCGATTTCATTGATGAAGAAGATTTATTGCCTGAATTTAATCCGATAATAAAATTTTACTTATTGTGTAGTTTTTCTTCGGAACTGTACGGACGGAGTGCCGATCACAGACGCGGATATTTTTATTGCTAGTGTGGCATACTCTTATCAGTCTCGCCGGTTAGCCAGGCAAACATAACTTAGGGTATGTAGTAAGACGAGTGTATCCACGGTCAAACTATTCCACGTGCATCGCACGTGAAAATGGAAAAACCAATCTCTCTGATTAAAGATTACAAGTGTGGCCCGGCCTAATACAGTAACAGAGGTCTAACTTGTTTGAATTAATTAAGTTAATTAACAGAGAAAAATAAGAAATTAGGCTAGGGCCTACATGTTAATACTAAAAGTTAATAGGTACTATATGTACAGTATCTAGTTATTTGCGGTTTTAGTTCCAAAGAGTACCTAATTCAATTTTATATTACTGTATTTGATCAAATATCAATATTAGTTCGAAGAACCATCCCGTTATAAAGATTACTGGAGTTGTTACAAATGTTTTCAATATTCTAAGCTAGCTGTATTTTAAAACTCAAAAAATTAATTTTTTTAGAAAAGTAGAATGATTACCCTATTTGATAACAAATTGAAATTAAGTATAATTAATTTAGTAAATTTATTAAATTTATAGGAACTCTTATTATTTTGGTTTCATGTTCAATGCGGTTTTTAACACATTGTTCACTCAGTGCAGCTTTTAAACAATAATCTTGGTATCAAACTTAGGTGGTGAACTAAAATATAAAAAATCATAAATATTGTTATTCTTGTTACAGGTATTACAAATTTGAAAAAAAATGTTACCGTCAGAAGAAGAGAAGTTGAGGAAATGGCTTCGCTCAACTCCGGTAAATTTCATATTATATAAAATATTTGTCTAGAGGCTAAATGATAAAGCGAACAGGATTTTGCTTAAAATAAGTGGGCTTGCAAAAGACAAATTAGTTCACAAAATAAGTATAAATAACTTAGGTAGCTAATTGTTGTGGTATACTAGTTCTTTTTTTTTCTGAAAATAGCAATTATTAACTAGCTATTTGTGTATTAATCACTTTTGACTTTTCAATTTTTTAAGCCGCATTTGCACCGGAGTTTGGAACTAAATGTTTGGAACTTTTTGTTGGTAACACTTGTTTCTAATGCAAAAGTCTACAACAGATTGTGCACTTCTTTTTAATTTTGTTGGAAACAAATCAATCCGGTAGCGAAGAAGTGTTCCAAAACAAATGTTTCCTCATGTTTGGAACACTCTTTGACCTTTACCGACTTCTGGTGAGAAACAAAATTTCTGTTATAAACACTAAAAACTGTTTCATCAATTATTAGTTATAAACACGTGTTCCTAAATCCGGTGTAAACACATCTTTAAACTCACCAAATGAATCTCAAAACCAAAACTTTCCAAATTTTCAGTGGTTTCATAACATCTTTAGTAGGCCAAGATATATTGTTGAAAAATAAAACAAGGCAGACTACCAAGACCTCGTCTAAACACTGTAATTATTTATTAGCAAAGGTTTTCATGAATATAACTTCTACGATGCCAACAACTTCTTCAAGTAGAACAACTTAAAAAATCAAAAAGCTCATAAGTTTATACAAAATGTTGGCTTGAAACACCTAACCTCTAAGTTAAACTTGCGTACAATAGCACCAAATGCTCAGCTCCTTGAAGTTGTAGTTGATAGCCTATGTAAAACTCAGATAACTTATCATTACACTCCACTGATTCCTTTTTGTGACATTGTCCAACTGTAGTGTTTAGTGTAACATGTGTACTATATCTGTGACTCAAGGTACCTATTCAATACCTACTATAAATTTGTAAAATTTGAAAATTGTCTCGCTTTATTTAAAATGAGCTCTTTAAAAAAAATCTCAAGCAAATGTCATGGCAAGAAAGAATATGACTGGTACAAGAAAATTACTAAGTCTGTGAGTAATTTTAAATTTTCTTTTTAAAATAATAATCTAAATTAATAACTTTCTTAATTTTGTATTCGAGTTTAAAACAAAGTCTGTGACATAAAAATCCATTTGATATTAATTAATAAGTAATCCAAGATATAATCTGAGCTTGGATTTAGTCGGATTACTTGTAGGCATACAGTCTACTCTTTGGTAGGTAAAACATTCAATAAATAAAAATTTCGATAACCTAATTCAAAATAAAAGCTCAGGGTGTAGAGAATCTCTTAATATTTCAAAGTTTTACCATGCATTTTTAGACACTTTGTAGGCCTAGTACACAGTAGGCTATTAAAAAATGAACTCTTTGTAATTAGTTTAGTTTAGTTTATTTTTCTCCCTATAAATTGAACCTCTAGAAAATTCAAATTTATTTGCTTGGCCAGCCATTCTCGAACTATCAAGAGTGTACTGTATCCTCAAAATAGATGTTCGTATTTTAAATAGACACCAATTTAGAAATATAAAGATTGCTACATGTTTTAGTAATTGTTTTTGTTCAACAGTACTTGAACCAAGAAAGGACATTCCAAGATATTACTCGAACTGTTAGCTTCTACAGGGGTCTGGCGATTAAGGTTGAATCTTATGGCAAGTATTAGAAAACCTCCATTTTGTTTAGTGATTGTTTTTATCATATATGAGCTGTCCCAAGTACACTATGCTGTGGCTGATAGGCTATCTGAAAAGATTAAGTTATCTAATGTTCATAATCTTAGGGCGGAAAAAAATAAAATATTGGCCTCCTATTACTTTTTTTTTATTCAAAGTCATTATAAATAACATACTTAAAAAAAGACATAACCCAAAATTACTGAATCATTATGTTAAGATAATTTAACAAATTGAAGTGAATGCCAAACCTGGAATGTGTATCGTTTTGTTTTCAAATTGTACTTTACATGAAAAAATGTACAGTATAATCAGAGATTCAATTTCGAATGTATACAGGGAAATTCTCTATACCAGCTGGATGGATATAAAGAATTTTATGCTTGAAAAAGGCTACCAATAGTATATTATAGGGCGAGTTTACAAGAGAGTGTAAACTGTCTTGTAGCTACTAACGTACTGTAGCCTGCTTTTATCACACATCTCATAAACTAGCCTAGTGTACTTGCCACCATAACCTCCTCTAATACAAGACCTCGACGTTGGTCTGTGGCAACGTCGCAACATCATGCCTATTGCCATGGTAATAATAATAAATTAATAACGTAACAAACTTGTAAACATAAACATTGTGCATGCGCTCCATTATAAATTAGTGCAACAGTATGCCCGGTCCGCGGCGTTGCCACTTTAGTCTCGCTGCGGCCTTGTATTAGAGGAGGCTATGACACCAGTCTGACGGCTTTTGAGCGAACTAGATCGTAAACTGTCCAAATGCACTTGTGAGTCTTGATGATGTCAGAGCAATCAGATAATAGCGGAAGTTGTACGTCATACTCACCAACAAGCATGGAATGTTGACTTGCCAACTACAACTAGTATCTCGTAATCTCTCTCTGAGTGATCGAGCCTGAAATTATCAAACCTAGCAAGCCTACGAGGGGAAACTCTGAATGAGTTATTAGAAAACATTTCCGTCTATAAACATTCTATACATCTACAACCTGTGAGAAAACTGTGTTTTAGATATCAATACAAATGGTTCATTAACATCTGAATACTCATGATTACAATTTGTTCTATGATAACTATTTTTTTTAAGGAAAATTTTGTCGGATTAGTCATTTTTGTACTTAGGGCCTAAGTATTGAAAAGTAGTTTGTAGACTAACTACAACATGTCTTTAGTTGCGCTGTTAGTAGGCCTAATATTACCATTATGATGAATATATTGTTTTGAAGTTGCTGGGCATTTTATAATGCTTTTATAGCATATGCAAATACAGGCCAATAATAATAAAAGAGGTACATTTACACTAAAGTATTTAATTACTTGTGATTCATATCGAGTCAAATGTTTTCAATCAGCAAGTTTGTGATTTCCTCAGTTCAAATACATTAAATGTTTGCTATTGCTTCTTTTATTTGTCCAAGGTTTTTTTGGTATTATTCTTTAGCCTACAGCCTAAAGTAAAAACTCTGGGATATTATTACAAGCTCAAGCTATATGAACTATTTAACAGTTTAGTAAAGTTATAAAGAGTTGACCGATGTTTAAACTTCTTGGTGATTTCGAACAGAACTATCAAAAATTTTTAACTCTTTGTTACTGGTTTTTAACTCCATGATCTCATTAATAATAGGTTATTTGTTAATGCCGCACAAATAATTAAGAGGTTAGTTGAATTTCTGCCTATGTCCTGCAGTCTTGCATAATGGAATGCAGCCAAAACTGGTTTCTCTGCAGGGTACAATCCCCGTACAGTATAAGGGTGAGTGCCCCAGCATGGCTCTACGTATCGACTCACCTAGTTCAGCTTGTTTCTCTTCTTACTCACCATCATATCTGTTCATTCAGCACATTTCAATAATGCAAATATATTTTGGTCATTAGCCTTGTAAAATTGTTTACCTTGTTTCTCTACTGTGGAAAAATACTATTTTCAATTTATATAAACAAAAGTACTTCAATTAATGTGACCCTTTTATTTGCCCTAGAGATACAAAGAACTTTTTAGCCTTGCAACAAATGCAGTTTTACCAAATAGTTATTGTTTTGTTTTAATGAACAGATATTTTGGAATAACTTGTTAGATTGTGAAAATGTTCTTGTATTGACTCTGTTGCTGGTTGAAGCTTTGTACAAATAATAGCAGAATGTGAAATGCTTAGATTGTAACTTAGCCTGTGATACAAGCCTGAGCTGTGAAGTAAGTACCAGTACGCATGATTTAGCGATTTTCAGTTAGGTACAATAATGATAAGCTCATCGGGAAATCCCGAGAATAGACTGTGAAAGCAATGTTAAATTGAATTTGTGGTACTTAAACAAAGTTAAAACAGCCTAATTCACTTTTACCATGATAGTTAACTTTTTAGTAGACCTTTTTTCATCTGAGGAACATTTTATAGAAAAAGTGTTTGACCTCATCTCGTTTAATTGTGCTGTTGTTGACTGTAATTTCCTCTGTGACGTTTCGAGTGTGACAATTATTCCTAGATTATCCATCAGCCTACCCTAAGGGAGTGTCAAATGATTTGCTATTATAAAGAAGGGATGTGCGTGTAGATGTGCTACGAATACTTCTATATGTTTATTATTAGTGACAATACTTTTTCATCGTGTCTTGCTAATGTAAAACAGAATAGAAGTTATATTTGAGGTATATTTATTTTTGTAGGGTATATTTGAAGTAGCTGAGCAATGACTTAGTCAAAGGCATTTCTTATGTAAGCGCACGAATGTATGCCTTGCTCATGAAAAACAACACAATCTTTTATGCATTGAGTTTTGTAATTCTTTGAAATTTTTGACAGTGTGACCTATCTCACTGTTTGTGTTGTTATTTATGACTTCACATGTCAAATCACAAATCATTAAATTAAATTCCTCTGCAGTTCATTGTGATTGATCAATAGACCTGTTTGATGTACTTAACCAATTTTGTTACTTAACCAGCGTGGACTCGTTATATGTCTATGTCTATGAGTTGGGTACGCAGATGACATTGCAGCTTTAATAGCTGCTCGTAGTGTTGAGCTGGCCCAGCTAAAATTAAACCGAGTCATGCGAACTATAAACGCATGGATGGCAGATCACGGTCTCTCACTCGCGCTGAACAAAACTGATTCTGACCAAAAAGCAGATTGACACCATTGTGCCGTTGAGGGTGGGGGACGTCAAAGTCCAGTCCGTTCGTGCCGCCAAGTATCTTGGTGTCATGGTAGACTCTAAGCTTAGCTGGCGGGACCAGATATTCCGAATGGCGGACAAGGCCGCTAAGGTGATCTCTTCTCTTAGCCGGCTAATGGCCGATGTCAGAGGTCCTCGTTCCAGTCGCAGAAGGCTGTTGATGTCTACAGTTCAGTCTGTGCTCCTGCATGGTGCGGAGGTGTGGGCAGACGCGCTCAATAAGGAGGTGTATAGGATGCGGCTTGCCAGAGTGCAGCTTCAGGCAGCACTCAGGGTAGCATCCGCCTACCGAACAGTGTCTGAACCTGCCATCTTGGTGGTTGCTGGAGTAATCCTCGTCAAACTTTTGGCGGCGGAGAGGAAAGCGATTTATCAGCGGCGTGGAGAGGACCATTCAAAAATGGAGGAGCGCAACCGCACCTACCAGCTCTGACAGGAGAGCTGGGAACAGGAGTCGCGGGGACGCTGGACCAGGAGACTGATTCAGCAAGTCCAACCATGGGTTGACCGACGGTATGGTGAGGTGGACTATTACCTTACCCAGTTTCTGACAGGTCACGGGTTTTTTCGGTCGTACCTGTTCAGGATGGGCAAAGCCGTGTCATCCGATTGCATCTACTGCCCAGGCACTCCCGACGACGCGGAGCACACCTTCTTCCGCTGCCAGCGTTGGGAAGGTTCCTGCCTGGAGGCTGAACAACATGTAGGGCAGTTGTTGGTGGACACGGTCATTCCGATGATGACGGAGGGTGAGGACAATTGGACCTGTATGTCACATTTCGTCCAGGATATTCTCCGCACAAAGAAGCTAGAGCTTGACCGAGATGCAGTCTAGGTCATAAAGAAATTGAATGCCAGAAACGGCGCGAGCCCTGAGGGCTTAGGTCACACGTTGACCTGACCTGAAGTAATGTGACAAACAATCCCAGGTCTGTGTCCAACAGAGTAGAGGGGGTTTTTTTAGTGAGTAGTCTGACAAGCTCAGGAGTCTCACACTACAGGCTGGCTACCTGTGTGCGTAAAAGCATTTTTACCTCCTCTTCCTTAAAAAAAAAAAAAAAAAAATATGTCTATGACCAACATCATGAGTGGCTTCTATCAAACCATAATAATGAAGATTATCCATAGTCAAGATTATGACTTGATAGACGCTAAAACCAGAGTTGTTCTTTTTTTCCAAAGACGAGTCAAAGATGTAATGGACAATTTAGTATGTCACAAAACATCTTAAATACCTTGAGTTTGGGCAAGGGTGTCATATCGGAAAAACAAGTAAATCAAAGTTCTAAACAAGGTTAATTGACTCGGACGTAAGAAGGTTAATCATATCAGATGTAAAAAGGTCTGCTATAATAAGGGAATTTTGGTTCACAGTTCTTATTCTTGGTTAAGCTACATGATCTTTGAGTTTGTTCAAGTGAATTGTTTTCTTATGTCTATTCTCGTGGTGTTGCCCAGTGCCTAGTAAATGTGTGTAACTTGTTGTGTGTCGCCAGTGATGGCCAATGGAAGATCCAAACAACTTGTCTGCTTGAATGGAACCATCCCTGTCACTATCGTAGGTAATGTTCGTCAGTTAAGAGTGTTATGAATTAATTATCAGAAAAAATTATAATACAGTAGAACCCCTCATAGCCGGCCGCCTCGGGTCCAAACTCCTAGCGTGATAACGATTTGGACTGATTCAACCAACATTTTATAAAATGATGATTTTCACCTAATTCACATGTAATTGAAAAATCTAGTCAAAAGCAGTGTACAAGTCTCTGTTGGGATTGTTTTTTTAGGAAAATATGCAAGCTTTTTAAAACCAATAGAAAAATAATTCATAGGAAATAGTGGTAAAGTAATGAACATAAAATGTTATGAATTTATGCCAAATTAATTCATTAGTTCGATTGTGTAACTTTCTGTTCCTCTGTCACCACCTTATGTTTATGTTTTTACACACTCATTTTTACATTGAACAATTCTGTACAGATAAGGCGCTGCAACATAATACACAACACTTGACAAAACAAAACAACGACTTTACTTACTGTACTCTACTAACTGCACTGAAAATCAGCTGTTTGAGGCTAGGTATACTAGCTGATCTAAGTTGTGAACAAAAAAGTGAACAGTAAAAGGTAAATAAATAGATAAACCATGAGAGTACTCCAGTCTTGGATACTAGTGTGAGCAACCTTATGTCTGTAAGTCGTCGGAAATATATCTCCACATTGGCTTCGAGAAGTGGTCAGATATACCGAGGCCGGATATGAAGGGTTCTGCTGTAATAACATATCATAGGAAATAATTCTACCTATACTGTTGCTAAATAAGAGTTTAATGGGAAAATTTTTAATAACATCTACCTTTGTCAGAACCAATTAATAGATAAGTTATAATAATCTTTTGATCAATTGTTTCATGCTCAGTTTCAAATTGATTACAAAAGAAAATAATTAAGTCATTCAATAATTCCAATTAAAATTATTTTGCTGTTTGGACTACAGTACAACTTTAAGCATTCTGTAGTTGATCTATATCTATAGCCCAGTTGCACTTCTTTCCATGTGTAAAAATTATCAAAAAGAAAATGAATTACAAAGCATAAAAATGAGTTTATTTTGGCTGAATTTTTCCGAAGTCTCAAAACTATCTTGTTCCTCTGCTGATCTAGAGTAAAAAAGACATTTTTAGGCAATATTGTTGGATCTACTTCATTTTGTTTATTTTTTCAATGTAAAGTTGTTTGAATAATCTTGTTTTTGTTTTAAAACAATACCATTTCCAAAAAATGCCGAATTTAATATTTAAAAGCTAAATTTATATTTAGCATGATTCTGGATTTATTTAAGAAGTAATCAGGTTCAAATTTGATGATTTTACTTTAGCAATTCATCCAACTTATCATTCCCAAGCAAGGTATGGTACAACAGTAAGTATTGGTTTATAAAAGAAATTTTCCTCGGTAAATATTCATTTTTGAGTAATTCTTTATTCGTGCATGTGTAAAGTATTGGTGTCAGCTTACTGCAGCTGCTGACTTCTTTCACTGCATGTTCTATTTACATTGCTACAATTTGAAGCTTAATTTTTTTTTTACAATTCACTTTATTTTTCCAACAGACTAAAAAAGAATCATTTTGGCAGTAATTGGTCATATTTTCTTGTAAACATTCTGTCCTCTCATTAATATTGTTATTATAAACTGTAACTGTAAGCTAAGTTAATGTTAGGTTTCAAAGCTAAGCTAAGGTTTATTTTTTTTATAAAAATCATTTCTTAATCAAGATTAATAATCCTGGATTTATATATCACCGCTAAGAAAATATCATTTTTATAAACAAATTGAAATACAAATTCAATAAAGTTGAAAATATTATGTTCGTAATGTAGGCCTATTGAAAATGTAATTTAAAAATATAAAATAAAATCAAAACCAATGACAATGTTGTGTAACTACATGGTTTAATTTGTAGTAAACCTGCTAATTTGTAGACTACTACCTGCGCCGGGACTGTCCGTGTCGTGTGCGTGTGATAGGCCTATCAATGTCAATTAAATGTTCGTATTTGTGTATTTATTGTGTGCGTGTGACATTGATGTCTTTGTTTTTGTAACCCTGAGGATGCCGCATTTACGGCAAAACATGTAGGTTGTTAACCTCAATCAACATTTGGATTACTTTACGAAGTATTGTACCTAATATTATAGTCATATAGAGTAATCCAGGGGCCATCAACATGGAATTTAATTATTTTGTAACATCCTAATCCTGTACCTTTAATTTGGCACCGGTGCAAACAAGAACAGAATATACTGTAATTACTTTTAAAAAATCTAAAATATTTTAGGCAATTTTAGAAAGTAAACGTGCAAGACCAGTCAGTACCGTTTGTGTTGTACTTTGCAGGCAATACATACAACATCCCTGTATGTATCTGGTTGATGGATACACATCCGAACCACGCGCCTGTGTGTTTTGTCAAGCCGACACCAGACATGCAGATCAAGGTGTCCATGTTTGTGGACCACAACGGCAAGATTTACCTGCCTTACCTCCACGATTGGACTCCAGTGAGTAGCTTTTGACAAAACATCATTAATTCATAGTAGGCCTATTCAATTTGGACTGAGGGATGTTTACAGCTGCCAGAAAAGTCCCCAATGTTTCAGTAGTGTCCAAGATCTCGCTGGAAAACTTTTTCTAAATTATTACATTCCAAGGGTAGAAATAAATTGTCTAAACTGTTAAATATTTTTATGATGATCGGAGTAGAGTTTTTTGTTGAAAGTTTGAGAATGATATGTTAAGTTAGAGAGTCACCATAGCCTCCTATAATACAAGGCCGTGGCGAGACAAAAGTGGCAGCACCGCTGTCTCATCAAACCCAAACAGCTGGTGCACGAATTTTTAATGGACAGTGTATGAAATGTTTATGTTTACACTTTTGTTATTTCTGTTATTACCATGGCAATAGGCATGATGTGGCGACGTTGCTACGTACCAATGCCGCGGCCTTGTATTAGAGGAGGCTATGAAGTCACACATTTTGCTATTAAGTAAATTCATTTGACTATGAACTGTGATTTTAAGTGTCAACAAACCAATGTTTTTTCCTTTTGTCAGCTGACAACAATGTGTTTTGTAGTAGTATGAAAAATACTTCATTTTACTTTACTTGGATGCTTGAAAATTGCTTGTAAAGCCTTTAAAAACACAAACTGTTGCATAGCAAGTTTTTTGAACGTCTAAACAAAAATTCTGTTTTAGATAGGAATTTAACAAGCACGAAGATCAGTGAAAGCAATGTTCTCTAACTTGGATCAGAAAGCCAGGCTTTGTCTTCATGCTGAATGTAGCCTAAATTTACGCTTTTTAACTGCTGAAAAATTAATATTGCAAATTGTTTTAGTTTCTAATAACTAGATATTTAAGAAGTTCCACAGGCTTCTTGCCAACAACACAGTCGGTAAGTGGAAACTGAAACTGTTTTGTAACCATGAAAATCTATTAGCCGATTTGCAGCCAGTGTAAGTAGTATTTTATAATCTGCTAGCACAGTGCTGTACTCTGTTTAATTATCACTGTTAAACCTAAAACATGAACTGTTCTTGTATACAGAACCAGTCGGATCTGCTTGGGTTGATACAAGTGATGATCTGTACGTTTGGCGAGCAGCCACCGGTCTACGCAAAACCTAAAACCGACACTCCGGCCGCCACCCCATACCCTACACAACGTGAGTACTGGTAGCAACTAATAAGTAATAATATTAGATATAGTGAATGCAATTTGAAAAAAATGGCCTTTTGGTTTTGATACTTCATCACTATTCCAGCTAAAACAATTATTTTAGATGGAGCTCAACAATCAAAGTTTGTACAATTCCCTCAGAGTCCCAAACAAGCCAGATTAGCGAGAAAGGAAGTTATTAGCAGTCTTCAAAAAGTGCCAGATTTGTAACTGGCATTGCCATTCTACAGCATCCTGTAGAAAAACTTGTAGCCGCAAAATCTTATATATTAAAAAAATTGGTTTTTCTTTTCCTAGTAAGTTTGGCTCATCTACCTGACCAATTTTTATGATTGAGGTTTCAAATTGAAGTTATGCACACACAGATTTCCAAACTTAAACTTGCCAAATCTTAATTTCAATAAGAAAAATAGTTATTTGAAATTTTCAAATAACTATTTTTCTTCATGAGAATGTTTGATATGGTTGACATGTCATAATTTGTGACTTAAATACATTGAAATTTAGGATTTTTTGTGTGAAAAATGTGTATGTATTTGTGCTGTTAGTGGTAGGCCAGTCAGCTACAGTTTTTACCTTTTTGCCAAAAAAGTTTGCAATTGGATGTGACGGGGTTTGATTCTAGGTAGCTCAATTTACATTTGTTTTAATGAAATTCTCAACATTCTATTGGAAGAGTGTGTTGTCTAATACAATGGGACAACTCATCATGTTTTAAATGTCACTTTAGCTACATCGTCGTCAGGTTTATATAGGCATGTAAAATTACTACTTACAACCAATTGGGACCATGTTAAAAGTTAGAGTTTGATGTGTTTGTTCGTTTCAGCGTACATGCCTATGCCAGGAGCGAGTGGCGGCAACCCTCCTTACCCTCCGTATCCGCTGACTCAGGGATACCAACCTGCGCAGAACACTCCATACCCACCGTATCCAGTGTACCCACCAACCAGCATGTACCCACCTGCGCCTGGAAGCTACCCTCGCCCAGCTTACCCCCCACAACCTACCCCGACTCCTCCCACTGTGAGTATATTGTTACATGTTATATAACAACCCTTTGGGTGCCGCGGGAAGGGTAAAGCAATTTGATTTTAGGTTTGCCAGGCATACATGTGGTACCCTGCTATGAATGCTGGCAATTTTTCCACAAAAATTACGTGTTTAGAGAAACGCCAAAAAATATTTATTTATAGAAAATTTTTACTTATTTTTGTCATTTTGTAAATTATATTCTGCATGGTAAAATAAAAATTTTGATAGATTTTTTAAGAGGTAAAAAGAATCATTTGTTGACAGCACACATATCTTTTAGTAAGGTAAAAATTTCCCCATCTTTGGCTGGTGCTCTGTGTAATTTATAATACGCCTATTTTAATTTTTACAAAAAGTTGGGTCTTGAATATTGCTACAAGAAGTCCTAGCATTAAGAGTCATCTGATATGTGAAGTCCAAGGCCTAACCTACCTAACCCTAATTATTATAATATAGTTCAAATTGAATGTCAGAGAGTATTATAGCTGAATGGGATAGCTAAATTCCGTAAGGTGTTTCAAATGTAGTGTTCTAAGATCATTTTTTTTTTTAATTTCTCTTTTTAGAGGACAGTCTTTAAATTTTACGAGATGTAATTTTCTAGTAAGTTTTAATGACCCTTTTAATGACTCAGAGCGCTGGAGGCACTGGAACGATCAACGAGGAACACATCCGCATCTCTCTACTGTCTGCAGTAGAGGAGAAGCTGCGGCGCAGACTGGACGAGCAGTACGCACAATCTCGTGCAGAGCTGGACATTCTACAGCAGAGCAGTGCGGAGCTTGCACAAGGCAAACAGCGTCTGGACAAGATCATCGAGCGGCTTGACAATGAAAAGGTGACCTGTTAGCAATGTCAACGTTTTATAAAGTTAGCGATATCAATGTTTCACAAAGTTAGCCACATGAAGATGAGTTAGCAAGAATAACATTGATGATTCCATCACAAAAAAAAACATACTGGAATGAATCTTAAATATGTTAAAACTAAGTGACACATGTCACTTTCATGTGTCTTTCAACTTGATTTGTCCATATTAAACTAAATCAAAAGCTACAGACGCTTCCCTGGATCCAACCAAGGGCCTTTTGTTTTGTTAGGTGAGCACGAGCACTGTAATTACGCAGTTGTCAGCTACATGATACCAGCAAAAGTTCCTTTTAGCAGGGCAAGTTGCAGCGCGATGTATGGTTAATTTTGTCTGATTATTGTTGTATCAAGCATGGGTATAACATTTCTTTGATACGTCAGGTTGTTTGTTGTAGAATGAGCTGGAGCGCAACATCTCGTTGTTGAAGGAGAAGGAGGTGGAGCTGGATAAAGCCTTGAGTCGACTGAGTGACGAGGAGCCAATAGATGTGGACGAGGCTGTCACAACCACGGCTCCCCTGTACAAGCAGTAAGTCTCTATTACATTAGTCAGCCACTACCATGGTAAATAAATCCCTTATAGTCATCCACATGCAGTCAAAAGCAGTTATGGGAGAGAAATCTGAATAATTGTTGTATATGTGCCGGGTTTGATTGAGTTGAATTTTATGCTGAGGAGGTTTTGAGTAGTTTTAGCTTAGCGAATTTCTCTATAATGAAGTAGCTATTACCAAAGGTGGCACAGTAAGACCTAGGCCCGGGACCGATTTACTTTTTCATTTTGATAAGAATAAGAATGTCTCTCTAGAGAATGGTGTCTCCAGAGAGGCCAAAAACACTATTCCGTTCAAATTATTATATACTTTTTTTTCCATTTTTTACCCTCAGAACAGGAAATGTTCTAACTTTTCTCTAAAATATTTTGAAGAACTTAAAAAGCTAATTATTTAGTATGTTGAAGTGTTTTTGTACTGTTATTGGTTGCGTAGAAAATTCAAAAAGTTGCATGGAGTAGTAATTTCTTAAGCAGTAACTGTTGTAATTTGCTTGTTTATGGATACATTTTCAAACTTATTTATTTGATACTAAACTAGATTAATATTTTTCTAAAAATCACATTTAGCTACCCATTCTGTAGCAGCAAACCTATGTACTTGTTAAGCCTAATGTTAACTAAATAGATTTAAGTGAAAATCAAATAAGGCAAATGGAAATTCACTTAGTCTGCAGGTTTGCTGCGGCGGGGGTATTTTTTCCAGATTATAGGTCTTCCTCAGTTTGTCCCAACAGTATCCCTTCTTCTAAGTTCTCTTTAGCTAAACTCTTATTCTGTCGTATTTTACATCATAACCTCCTTTATTTGTAGGATTCTGAATGCATTCGCTGAGGAAGCAGCCACAGAAGACGCAATCTACTACATGGGAGAGGCATTGAGACGTGGGGTCATCGACCTAGACGTGTTCCTGAAGCAAGTGCGCACGTTGTCTCGCAAGCAGTTCATGCTCCGAGCACTCATGCACAAGTGTCGTCAGCGGGCCGGACTAGTCGGCTAAACTCCCCTCATCAACCGTAACTTAATATTGTATCAAGCTTATGCTCAATTCCTGTCTAAATAGCTAGTACTGTACCGATCAATACCCGTTAACAGATCTATGTAAAATATATTATTTTTATTGATTTTATTTGTGGAATTTTTTCCCATTCTTTCCGTGATTAATTTTTGTAAAAAATGCACTTGATAACTCAACACTGACTTTCTGTATTTTTTAACTAACACATTGGATACACTAACTTTACTTTCTTTACTAATATTTCCCCTTGCAGAATTCATCCATTGGTACTTCGAGCCCATGTATTTCTAAGTAAAATTAATGTAAGAGAAAAGGTAATATAATAAGAAAGGGTAATGATAATTAGTTGGAAGAACCAGAGGGGTAAACACACATATCGTTATTTACAATTGTCAGATTAAGTAAAAGACCAGAGGGGTAAACACGCATAGCGTTACAATTGTCAGATTAAGTAAAGGACCAGAGGGGTAAACACGCATAGCGTTATTTACAATTGTCAGACTAAGTAAGGGACCAGAGGGGTAAACACGCATAGCGTTATTTACAATTGTCAGATTAAGATTCGGTTCACGAGTCACGGGTTATCCTTAGTTCGAGCGCAAAATCCAGTTATAGCCGGTTTTTTGCGCCGCGGCTTGGAAATCGTCTTCACGAGTACGAGGTTACCCGCGCTCGAGCGCAGACAGAAAACATCACCCAATTATGACAGGGATAAACCCGAGCGCAAAAAGTCGGCTTCACGGGTTCAATTAGAGAAAACCCCGGGCCAAATGCCGGGTTCACGAGTCATAGTCTAGCGCAAACTGGATAATCTCGAGCGTAAATAACAATGGTTTTGGTCTTCAACTTAACCCTGCTAGGGGGCAGGGTTAAGGTGACATCATGTCGGGATTATCTCATTTGCTCGTTTATTGTTTTTTTGTTAGCAAAAATAATGTTATATTCGGATTCGGCATTAAATTCCGAACAATTTCATTACCCTCAACATGATATTTATTTTTTAAATTTTTTTACTACTGATAGCAGAAAACATGCAAAACATCGTAAAAAGTAACTGTTGAGGCATTTTGATTAATTATTACTAAGTAAAAATATAACTAATAGCTTAACATATTCATATAAATTTAAATTGCAATCGAATCTTATTTTGTAAATTCTTTATATTTATTTTAGCAATTTTGAATCCTTTTATTTCAGCTGAATAATAGCAAAATAAAAATGGTTCCATCAAACACTTTTAGGTTTGTCTAAGATTTTTTATTGTATAAAATTAGTTCAATTTTTGTTCCGCCATAAAATTTATATAAAACATAGGTCATTTTATTTAAGTATCCAAATTTTATTTCGTATGTTTTAAATTATATGTTTATATTATTATGTTTCTGATTTAAGATTTGTTAAAGAAAGACCTTTTCATCTAATAATGTCTTAATATTTGTCATATCGGGATTTACAATAAATTGCTTCAATTTGCTGAGGTAAAAGATAAATTGTATAGTTAAATATACAAAACGTTGTATTACAACAAAATATTTTTTTTAATTATAACCAATCATTATGACGCAATGTCATCCTCTTGTTTTGGGGCTCGTAGACCGCGAGCAGCGGCGCGGCAGGTGGCTGTTGCCAACCTCCCAACGAAAATTCCCAGTTAATCCCTGCTCTTGATCGACGGCCAGCGTTGGTCTCGGCTAAGCTTGATCGAGGCTAACGCTCTATGTCGTGAACCCATGTTTTGACCGTCGGTTGAAATTGGTCGAGATCAACGATAACTGCGGGCCACGAAACCCCGTACTCGTGAACCGCCTCTAAGTAAAGGACCGTAGGAGTAAACACGCATAGCCATGTTTACAATTGTCAGATTAAGTAAAGGACCAGAGGGGTAAACACGCATAAGTATTATTTACAATTGTCAGATCTATATAATTAATACGCTACATGAAACTTTGTCGGTTGAACTCCTCCGCCATTTCTTAACCGATTTTATCCATTGACGTCTCATTGGAAAGAGCGTGTCGCGTAGATTTGCAAACTGGCCTTACATTTTTGAAAAAGTCCCTTGGGTTCTGCCCCAGTGGCTTTGAAAGTTCCCATGTTATCCTTATGAAGAACATAATTGTTTACATTTTGATCAGCTGTATAATTTAATTGCTGTTATTTATTTTTCAATTCAATGAAACGCATTGAGTAAATTTGTTTACTATTTGAGTTTGTGTAAACATAACCCCCAAGACGGATCGTGTTAGTATGGTTTTATCTTAAATTTGTGTATTTATGGTTGTTTTGTGTCGCTATGACGGATTGTGTTAGCATGATTCTAACTTAAATTTATGCATTTATCGTTGTTTTGTGTACCTATAATTTGTTTATTTGTTGTTTTTTCTTTTAAATGCCTCCGACGTGACGAAAACAAAACATAGACAGTGGCGCGTATTAGGCTTAACTCATCACAGTCAGCACCTGACTCTGGACAATCTCAACTATTAGGTTACAAATGCGCCCTAACACTACCCCAAAACGACTTTTCGTCCACAATTGGCCGGTTGGCCCTCTATCAATGACCTGTGTTGCCTGTACAGCGAGGCATTTAGAGAAGGAGAAAACCGGCCGGAATGCTTTAGGTTTATCAATAACGAAGATAAACATGGTCTGAGTTACACACCGGTAATCTTTGAGTTGACTCTTTTAAACTCATTGTAGCCTAAATATGACTGTTATTCGTTTTGAAATAACTCCTGTAATACATTGCAATTGCTCGAATTCGAGCAACATGTACGCTAGTTAAGTATTAAATGGCAATATAATGTGAAGAAATACAATGTTCTATTCAGAAATCAAATATATTTTGAACTGTAAAAATGTCACACATTCTAAATTAAAACACACAAACACATACAGAAAAAACCTTCAAAGAGATACTTACTGGTATGAGACAAAATATTTTAACAGATTTTTTACATATTTGTTTATAAAAAAAAAAAAAAACAATGGAATAAGAGTGGTTGATAAAATTTGCACCATTGTTATGACCTAATAAAGGCAAAAAATTTTAAATACCAGGTACAGTTGTTGAAATCTAATTGCCATTAGAGTTGGTTAAATGATAAAAGCATTATAGTAAAATAATTCTATAGCTTCCTATGACTATACAAATTTATTGTTAAGTGAAAACGTTGAAATTCAGGAGTCAAACTTCTGGTACTTCAGGTAGCAGTTGGTTACAAAAAATGTATATTTTACTGTACTGGTAATTTAAAAAGTCCTGCCAAGTTTATGGTACGGATTGTGTCAATTAGAGTGGTGAGTGGGGTGGGAGGCCCATGTGAACAAGAAACCCTCCCCTCACCATTGTTGCTGTTGTTTTGTACAGTCACCTCAACAATTAATTACGGTTGGATAATTTTATTATTACCAGCATAGCAATGGATTTCTCTTGGTTAATTGGTGAGACTCTCAATGCTGTTGGGAATCTTTCCCTCCTCCCTCCCACACACCACCCTAAATGTCACAATTTGTATGCATGGTAAGCTCTTTAACAGAGTTAAAACCTCTTTGGTATCATTAAATACTTTTCTCTGCACAAACTACTTCAAAATGTAAACTGTAGAACAAGCAATAACACTGTGATGAAAAGCATTTCTAAGCTGTGTGTCGTCGAGCTTGCCCCTCCGGTTTTCTTTGTTTGCTCGGCTGCTTTGGCCTTAGCCTCTTCTCCTGAAATTGCTCTGAACTCGAGGAACACCACTCCTGTAACAGAGAGGAATGTGGTGTTAAAAGATAGATGTTCTTCAATAAGGTGATCCAAAGAGGAAATCACCAGTTTTCATTTTGATACTATAACTATGATTAGCTACTGTTTTGATTTTGTATTGATTAATCTATATAAAATCCAATGTATGTTTGTTTGTCCTTTATGGACTCCGAAACCGCTCGACAGATTGTAATGAAACCTTTAGGCATTATTAAGCATTATTCAAGGATGGTTTTGTGAAGTTTGGTGCAGATACGTCAAAAGGGCTCCACCCCAGTGGCTCTGGAGTTTCCCATGTTAACCTTATGAGTACTCATATTTAAATGGAATTAAAGAGGCAAGTAAGCGTAGCCAACGAGCTAACCTGAAGGCAAGTGAGCGCAACGAATGAGCTCCAGCCTAAAGGTGAGTGAGCGTAGCGAACAAACTTCAACCAGGACGTGATTGAGCCATGCGAACGAGCTCATCTTGAAAATGAACGAGCATTTGACATAAAACGACATTAGGACAGGACGACGTCTCTCGGGCCAGCTAGTATGTAATAAATTTAAGGAAATTTGGTAAACATATTGTTTGAATAAAAAAACTAACCTATCTGTTATGATTTTACAAGGCTTATTCAATCATTCACACTTACCAGTTGGGACAATTCGAATACTGATTTTTGACTCTGGTTTTAACAGTTCTTCCTGGTAACTTGTCCTGAATAGATCCTGAAACAAATTATACATGTTTTAAGTGTTACATTGAGGTTTCACAATCTCCTAAAAACAAGTTTCGGCCAGTAGTATGTATGAGGTAACAGCATAACTGCAGTGCATTAACTTAAGAAAGGGTTATAGTCCAATGTATTGTTTTCTGTCAAATAGTTAAATACATTTTATTTTCCTGTACGGCTTTTGAAAATTTTTTTTATGATGAATTGGAAATGGGTAAAATTAGTGGCTCCAATGGGACACACACATAATTGAGACACACATAGAGCCTTTCAATTTATTAATGAAATTATTAAATTAAATTATATAGTAAGTGCCTGTCACCCGCTCTGAATATTATGGCTCTCTGCAATAAAGCCGAAACGTTAGCAACTAGCGTTTCTTCTTGTATTCCAACGAGGTCGTACCCAGAAGACTTAGTACTTAAGAGCTAATTAAGTTGTAACATATTAACAATTTTTATAACTTTCCAACATTTTTACTTATTTAACCACAACATGGATGGTTTAAGTTGAAAAATATAGAACCTACTGCAATAAAATATATACATGTATGAAACATGAAACCATTGAATATTGATGCTATCACAAAGAAATCATTTTTTACAAAACACTAAGAGACAAGATCAGATGGACTGAATTAGGCTCACCTGAACAATGTATCCAGATGGGTTGTGTAGGCCGAGATCACTGAGATTTGTTTTGAAGGGGTACGGCCATCCATCTGTGCGGCTGCTTACAAAGGCAATGGCATAGGAGTAATGCTCATCAAGTTTCGGAGATATCGGTCTGACCCATACGTGAATATCATCGCTCTAAACAAAAATTTTTAAAGTATTATTATTACAAATGAAAATTAAATGTTAACATAAGTGGTCATATTGTCTGAATTTGAAATGTGTATATTTATTTACGCTTCTAAAGTTACTTTCAAACTTCCAAAGTTTGATTGAATTTATCAATTACTGTAATTAGTTCTACATATTTTTTGCACTCATAATGTAGAAATTCCCAAAATTGATTATTGATTGTTGGCAGATTCCTAGTTTATTATGATTCCAGTACTTCAACATTTTCTTTGATTCTGGATTTTTAATGTGATTCCAAATCCAAATTAACCATTATAGGTACACCATGAATAAAAATAAAAATGAAGAAGTTCAAAACCTACAAAAACGGTTCACTAATAAATTAAGTTTTCATGGTACAATTGTGAAAAGTCAATGAATGTTTTATTCATAAATTGCAATTTAGAGAATCGCCCATTCATTCAAAATCGTTTTAAGTTCTGTAAATATCCTGTTAGGACCTAGTAGCCTACACACTAAAAATTTAAAACAATAATGGATAAACAAAAATAATAAACACTAATTTTTAACATTCATGCTCACAGAAATTGTCTTCTTTCCTTGTATGCCAAGAGGATCTTGGTTGATGGCAATTACTCGTTGGTTCTGTAAGATTTGTTTGAACTCTGGTTGGACTTTGGCAAGATCTGTAGACAACAGTAGAGGAGCTGCTAACACAGCCCATACTGCCATCTGGGCCTCTGATTGCCACACAGTCAGACCAAAGTTGCCAATGACGAGCTGAAAACACACAATAGTGATGTAAATATGAAATAGTATAGTAGGCCTGCAAATGATACAGCAAAGTGCAAAAAATTGTTTAGTTCATCACTCAATCTGTACAAAATTGCTCTTCCCCCAAAAATATTTTTATGACACACTCTGTGTCATTCCCCCGTAGGAGCGAGCACCCCTGCTTAGTTTCATTAAAATCAGTGCAATACACACAGACATTTGACAGATATCATAATTCCATTTTCTTTATTTAAGAACTGGAATTAGCCGAAACTATAATACAGAACTAACAATTAACGTATACCATGTCGGGATCATTCCAGTGTCCAGGCCCAGCGTGTTGAACTAGGTCGGATCTCTTAGCAAAGTAGCTCATGATGCTCCACACAGAACTCCAAGAGTCATCTATATCTCCGTACAGTCTCCATAGGTTGCAGTGTTCTGCGATGGAGGTCCAGTTTATCTAAGATACAAGACAGGATTCGATCACATTAATTCACCAAGACAACAGGGTACTTGCGTATTTGCAAGGCGAAGATGGGTGAAGGATGAATATGGAATGGTAACTTTCTCACTGACTAAAATCAGCTGGTTCTATAACCAGAAACATTAAATTAGAACTCAATAAATAAGGATAGCAGGGCTCTGCGTTGAATAAATTATCAAAAAGCTACTGACTTCTCTCAAGATGAAACTGACAACGTTCGGATTAGTGGGTTCCACTCAGGTAACCAACTGTAAATATTATTCCCAGCTGCCGAAGCAATTCTTCCGTTGATGAAATATTGAACAAGTATCAGAAAAAGGGCATCTGCTCAACCTAGAGCCATGGCAAAAAATGATGACTAGCGAAGTACCTGCAAAATTCAACCCACTCTCCGGGAGTACAACCCATTTATGTACCAAGACACAAGGCTAGTCCAAAGGACAACGCTGTTTACTCTAGATGGGTGATGATTTTAACATTAATTCTGATGTTTTTCAATGACAGCTTTTGTACCATCAAAAAAGCACTGGACATGAAGCAATATGAACATTGCTTGGTATCCTATCTTTGGAGAAAATATTGAACAATTTACACTAACAATAAAAACATAATATTTGGCAAAAGCTAATTTGTACACATGAGATTTTGTAAATGTTATAAATACCGGATCAGCCAAATTCAAAAAGTTCATTTAAGATATATTTTCATAAAATATGTACAAAAAAACTTACATCAGGGTTGTCTATCTTGTACGCAGGCCAACTACAAGAGTACACCATTGGTCGTCCGGTCTTCTTCAAGGCTTGGCCGAACTCGGGATATACTTTTTCCAAAACCATGTTCTTTGTGTAGCATCCGTCCAGTTTGACGTAGTCAACTCCCCAATCAGCGAATGTTTGGGCGTCGAGTTCAAAATGATCAGCGCTGCCAGGATATCCAGCGCATGTATTGGTCCCGATGTCTTCATAAATACCAAACAGTAAGCCCCTAGAGTGCACCTTCAATGAGAAATCACAAATTGTTTTATTATTAAGGTTAAACTTAAATAAAGACATTTCTAATGATTGTGTATCTGATTATCATATACAGTACTATCATGTACGAATCAAATGGTGTCTGTCTGGGTCTCACTTTCAATCATGTAAAAACTACTGAACCAACTGAACTTCAGCTACCATACTGAGGAATAGTTTGGACTATATCAACTTCAATACCGGTACCGGTACCCACTTTTTTGCCTCTACATATTGTACATATGAGAATGAGATTGAAACTAAGTTATCTGTGGTATCATTTTCTACTAAAGGACAAATAAATACTGCTTTAAATTTCCAAAACTCAGACCTAACTAAAAGTGAATATCCACTGGATACTTACGTAGTCTGCTAAGGCCTTGATACCCGAAGGAAACCGCAGCGGATCTGGTTGCAGTTTTCCGTCCTTGTCTCGAGTGTTGGCAAGCCAGCAATCATCAATGATTACGTATTTATATCCTGCATCCGCGTAACCCTCGGATACCATTAGATCTGTGACGTTGCGGAATAGCTTTTCACTGGAAAAAGCAAACATATAAATACTTGGACAACTTATATTACTTAATTCTGGCAGTAATATTGTCAAGGCGTTTAAATTACAGCATTGAAAAATTCATGGATGATACCTAATTCCTATCCCACTTTGTTGCAGGTTACTATAAAGTTAAAAACTGTTTATACTGGAGATGTGTTCCAACTTTTTTTGAGAACACCTGCTGTCGACAAATCTTTAAAATAAACGGTATCAGCAATCTGACACATACTTTCTCCCATTAGCTTGTCAAAATCCTTTATCATGGGTAAGTAATAAGCGTAACTATGATAATTAATAGGTAAAATCACAAAAGTTGCATCAACTTTAACCGTAATTTTTATAGGAATGGGGAGTTGCAATATTTTGTTTGGAATTATAAGGACCATAAAAGACAAATTTCAGTCAGAACTATTTTTTTCAAAATATCAATTTTTCTGTTTTTATGGGAAAATTACATAAGTTACTATAACTTTTGAACCGTAATTTTTACAGCAATGGGTTGCGCTATGTTGTTAAGAAGGACCATCAAATTCAAATACTAATTTCAATGAAAACCAGTTTTTTTTACAAAAATCCTTAATTAACCTTTAAACTGTCTTAATTTTAACTACAATTTTGTTCCGAATTTAAAGGGCATATTAAATTTTTATCAAAATCTTTTGGGCCATTTTAGAGAAAATTAAAAATTTCTTTTTTTTGGAGGATTTTATGGGAAAATTACCATTAAAAATCCAAATTTTACAAAAATGGTCTGTACACATCCACACATACAGACACACACACGGTCAGACGTCACTTCGAAAATCACTTTTTTGGGTACAGGGGGACCCAAAACAAATATATATATCCACTAAAAAAACTCAAACATTTTGATGAAAAGAATACACTTTTTTTACAATTTTGATGAAATAAGAAAAAATTGTTGTGAACTTCCAGTATTAACGTCGCTTAAAACCAGCAGTGTTATAAACTAATGTATCAAATTACTGTGGAAAACAAAATTCATATAGTCAACACGGAAAAACTGTTGAAAACAACACCACATAAAAATTAGTGTTTTTTTTTATTGTTGTTAACTTTTGTTTAAAACACATGATGCAAACTCCAAAGTTAATACAGCTTATTTTTGGTAATGCAACCATGTAAGCAACAGTGTTTCAGTTGCTGCAATGAATAAATTTCTTACTCGTCAGTGGTTTCAGTAGATTAATTCAGCTTACCTGATACACTCATTAGGGTAGAGTTTACAGTCGGTAATACATCTGTAGCGCTGCCATGACATGAAGCCCATGGGGGGAGTGAGGGCAAGCCCGTTGTCCAGACATGTAGCTGTTCTAATCCACACAAGGGTGAGAAAACCCGCACAAAGAGACTGGATCATTATAAGCCTTCAACTGCAACATTGTTTTAACTTCAAAAAACAAGTTTGGGTGCTGTGTTTCTAAAAATAGTGTTTCTACACTTCAAAATGTTATCAACCAAAGTCAAACCCAAAATTGTTCCCACTTTGGAATTTTACAACATTTGTAACAACAATTGTTCGGTGAAGTAGAATAACATGGGAATGTACAGACTAATAATTAATTGACCTATTACTGGCTCACACAAGTTATGTTTTTATCATACTTTAAAATTTGGATTTTTTCTGTCAGAAAGTTAGCATGAAATTTAAAAAAAATATTTACTGATGAAGATTACTTTAGAATCACCTCAATATCTGAAATATTTCTAAGGGATTGAAACTTTACAGGATAAGTTTACAATATTAAAAGATAATTTATTGCAAGTTGTTAACCAATGAGTCGCAAAAGAGGATTAACTCACTTGTATGAGAGAATGTTCTAGCTAGAGCCATAAAAAAATAAAACAAAATGGCTGAATTTCGGGTTCAATGAATAGGCTTCCCACTATGTTAATTTTGTTATCATAGAAATGGGCAGTTCTGATTAGCTGTGGTTTTATTAAACAATGAATTCATCAGCTTTCTGTGACTCTTCATATTGAGATATAAAAGATTTTATCTCTTGTTATATTATTACTAAAACTTTTAAGATGATGTAGCTTGAAATAGTATATTTCATCACTAGGGCTTAAAGTGACTCTTTTCCACCCGAGCTCAAGCCGAGGTCGGAAAATGAGCGTGGGTTGAAAAGACACTTTTTGCCCATGTTATGAACTATATTTTTGGTCATATTACACCATTATTTGAACAAACTCTATGTTTCAAAACTAAAATGTTTTTCATTTAAAGATAACCTCTCAAAACTACTTCTAATTTGTTTTCTATTTAATTTGCTAATGGAAACAAGCAGCTTAAGTGATTCAATCGCTTTATTTATTACGATTGTGTTAATTTACATTATACTAATCGATATGTCGAACTATTTACAATAAAGCTGAGATACAATCGGTACATACTTTCGATAAATGTGATTGTTTTCAATCGAGATTTACAACTGAGTTGACAACACCTGAGCTGATTTTTACTCCCTAGGGGACAAAAACACCTTTTATTCCCTAGAGAGTAAAAATGCTACTTTAGACTCGCAACACATGCATTTAAAAATGGCTGTTTTTGCTGCAGTATGACAAAAAGTATTTGGGATTAAATTAAAATATTTAGGGTTGATTTTATTATATTAGTCATTAAATTAAATTTGTATACGATATTTAACTCATTATGACAAATCTACAGATCATATTGGTAAAAAAGATAATACTAAAATGTAAAGAGACAATTCTGAAAATGTTTTGTATCAAATTGATAGTGACTTTTTTTCAAATGATGCTTATACTGTTTTGAATTTAAATATTGACATTTTATGAACATCATAAATAATACATCATCTACATAAATAAATTCATACTACCTGCAGATAGTTTATTTTTATTCGACCAACACAAAACTTTACTTTTTCACAATATGCTCAAACCATCTATTAACTAGATTATTAACTTGTTGCACTCTAAACGCTTAACATAAGTTTATGCTTTGAAATTGGAACACGGAACAATTCTGAATCATCAATACCATCTGGTTAAACAAGTGGCAGACATACACTTACTTCGTAAAATATAATCCTCACACAACGCTAAAGGTTAATGCACCTTAAAAAGATTTTAATTTGTAAATTATCATATAAAATTACAATGCTTACCTGAACAAATCAGTTGAATAATTTTTACATTTCAACTGGGAATTGATGGTTCGGTTGTTTCATTTGAAGGTAGGGCAACTAAGGCATAATCCTAACATACAATGCCAAAGAACAAACAGACAGATAGACTTAGTCTGTATGAATATGCAAATATTTTGTATGGACTTAATCAGTTTGTTTCATGGTACAGAATACAGATGAGGAGAAAAGTGATCATGCATGAAAAATCCTTGAATTTAAGATTGTCTACTAAAAATATGTTTTGCTTGAGAGTGGTATGTGCGATAGCTTGAAAGATTGTTGATTTTAATTTGGTGAGTAAACTAAGGTGTTTGTCCTCAATCTTGAAAACCTTGATAAGTAAATTATCTTCTGTGCCTCTGAGTATGTTTAGTTTTGTATACAAAAATGATTGTAAATTTTCCTTTTTTTCAATACCAACAATTTATTTTGAAACTATTTTGTTTAGTTTTTAGTAGAAGATGTTCTCCGAAACAGAGAGAAGTTCTCCTTGCCTCAGAGTCACCACGACATTATCAGTTATCACATGGTTAAAATACATCGGTGATTTGCTGGAATCGAACCTGAGTGTCTAAGACACAAGTCTCGCACTTGAACCAGAGTCACCTCTAATTAATTTTTGTCTTTTGAGTTTCTCTACTTGAAGCACGGTATGTGGAAGTTAACGTACTATTGTCTGTTCCTAGAGAATGTTCACTGGGATTGTTAAGGCATTGTACCAGATAACGTTTTCCAATTAATGAATCTAACAAAAATTTCATCAGTGAAAACAGCTGTTTTCAAGTCATGTCTTGTGTAGCTAGAGCAGTTCTTTACGTCTCTAGGGTAAAAAAGAATCAGCTAGAGTAAATCTTTACTATTAAGTTAACTTCAATCGGCACTTTAACAGACCTAATTCATACAGAACTCTATAAAAATCAAATTATACATTTGAGCTGAAAGAGACTTTGAGCCAAAAAGGAACAAAATGCATACTTCTTTTAAGCTGGGTTTTCCTAGGCGTGGAATCGGCTAGCGGAGAGAGGAACGCGGAGAGCGGACTCAGCTTGTCTTAGGCAATTTAATGTTACTGTTTTCCTAGAAGCGGAGCGGAATGCCATGTTAATTTCAATTCCGCTCTCCGCGTTCCTCTCTCCGCTCGCCGACTCCGCGCCTAGGAAAACCCAGCTTTAAAGATAAATTATAATGGCTTCACTCTTGTTAATTTAGATTAAGGAACCTAGATATAAATTGACTATTTACCAGCTTGGGAATTACTTTTGTAATAATGGTGTTCAGGTTTTATGTACAACAAAGCTTTGTCTATTGTCTAATTGTCACCTTGGAGTTAACCATTCAAACTACCCAACACACAGTATAAATGAATATTATAAGTTGTTCCACGTATAATCAAATTAATGATTAAATTTGTATCCTGAAATATGGTAAACATTATAAAATGAAGCAGGATTCATGTTTCCTGAAAATGTGTGATAAGTAAAAGTGAAATAGAGCGATTTTCTAAAGCCTCCCTTGGGATAGTGATTCAATGAACAAAAACTATTTAAAAATATAGTCTAGTATTTATTATTCATTGTGGAAACGAAACTTCTTTTTAAATATAAAAAAGAAGCCTGAATTTTAGTGAAGTAATTAATTAATCATTTCAATTTAAAATAACGCCTGTTGGCTTAATTCTGTATACATGACCATTTTATATAGCCTATCAATATAGCTGACCATTTTGTGATAAAGCTCAAGGTAAGGCCGATTTCAACAATTTGTCCTAGGGTCATTTACTTAACAATTTGAAATGGAACAGATCACTTTCATTAACTAACAAAGCCTCATATGTAACTGTGAATACTCCAAGTGCTTTAAATTCGTCTAATGGTTTTTTTAGGTTTAATTTTTGTTGACAATAGTCTGCTTGCAAAATTTAGGCGGATTAAGGGGAAGGTTTTCTTTGGTTCCATCACCACTTTTTTTAGATTAATCTATACATCAGCTGATCAGTTGTTGGCTGTTGTTTCAAAGTAAGTAAATTTTTTGAACGGAGTATAATTAATTTTTGGGGGAAAGGCCATTAAGAATAATAAAAGCTGAAATATTTAAGATTTTGTATAAAATAGTGTATATTCAATAAGAAAATGTATAAAAAGTTGAGCAAATAGTCTGTAGTAGAAATAAATAATAATAAATACACTGTATGTGTACGAATTGTTCTTAGAGAATGAATGAATAACATAACACTAAATTTTACTTTGTTCGTTTAACATTTTGATTCTTCTTCTTGTTCACATTGTTTTTGCGAGACAGCCTTGAGTTCCAAAAACACAACACCTAGAACCGAAAAAAATGTATTTAAAACCACATGCACTTGTCAAATTACTGGTTTGAGATCTTTTAATAACATAGACAATATAAATCATTATAAAAATAACAATCATTTTTGGAGAAAAAACTTTTTTGAAATTAGTTTGAAATATATTATGGAAGCCTATTTAAGACAAATATTTTTTGTACTGAGGTTTGTTTTTTTTATTTAATTTATTGAGTTGGTCTATAAACATGGTTTAGTTTAAAAAATACTTGTATTGAAAATGATGACATGATTTACTTAACGTGAGGAAGGAGAATACTTAAGAAAGTTGTGCGTGTTGAAGGTGATTTGAGGAGAGAATACCGAAAGGAAGACTTCAAGGAGAATGGAAGGATGAGATGAAGAGGGATGGATGAAAAAGAGAGGAAAATATGGAAAAAGGTAGAAGAATGTAGATAAACAGTTATAACTGAGAGAACATTTTAAGACCAAGTAACATTTTGATACTGGGTACTAATGAATTGTAAAAGAAGGTGAAAAATGAATAAGTCTTACCACTGGGGTTGATCCGTACTTGTAGGAGAGATGTTGGTTTGACCATTTCATCACAATAGGATGTTCCAAATAAGTCCTGGGGTAAAACATTAAATGTTAGAATATCATGTACTGCTCATAAAGGCTTACATGAGCTACCTATAGCTAGGTTAAGAGTACTTTGAAACAATACAAAATACCCCCGCCGCAGCAAACGTGCAGACTAACTGAATTTCCATTTGCCTAGATGGATTTTTATTGAAATATATTTCCTTTGTCAAATTCCCTATTTAAGTAATATTAAGTTTAATGAGTATGTAGGTTTGCTTCTACAGAGAAGGTTATAAAGTTTGTGTTTTTTTATTGAAATATTAAAAGCATAGTATGAAATAAATATATTACTTAATTTTATCAAAATATCCATTTTAAACAAGCAAATTAATGTTGGCAGCACTTACTTTCCCTACCATGGTTGATATAAATACCCCCCGCAGCAGCAAACTTATAGACTAAGCCAATTTCCATTTACCTGGCTGACTTTCTACTAAAATATTCCCTCAAAATTGTCAGATTCCCTGTGACCATTAGCTGTACAACAGCGCTTCAGTGTGCTAAATTATTTGTTATCTAGGCTCTAAAAAATGTTTTTAAAGAAATTGATGGAAAAAATGGGAAACCCCAATTTTTACCCCACAAATTATACAGACATTGTACAGAGATTTATCAAAACCAGATGATTTTTACTAGAATCATGAAACACACAACACACATACAAGTATATGAATTTGAACGGATTGCATCTTTTAACAACTGGGCACAAAAAAATTACAGAAACAAAAATCGGTCTCAAGTATAGGTCTTACCATGAGACTTACGGTAATAGCATTCCCTACATGGAAAATTCCCTAACAATAACATAGAGATTATCTTTAAATGTTCATTAATCTTTTGAGTCCCACTAATTATTCATTGATCTATGCATGTTTTTACCAATTTTTCCCCTAATCTTGTTAAAAAAACTACAAATTAGTATAAAAGAAGTTTGTGTCGGACACACTGAGGATGGCAAGTAACAAAATGCCTGATTTAAGGTGCAACTTTCACAGATTTATTATAGACTCTTACCTCGCTCTGTCACTGAAGGTGAACCTGTGGTGCTGTTTCTTAAAAAAGGAGATATTTTTGATAAGTTTCTGTTCTATTAATATTTTCAAATAAGGAACGATACTTTTACAAATTGCAAACAGGCATATTAATTTTAATTTCTAACTTACATTGACGATATAACCAGCGGGGTTGCGTAGGCCGAGGTTTAACACAGTGACGTTGTAACGGTACGGCATCCCATCAGCTCGGTAGCTCACAAATGCCACAGCAAATGAGAAGTGTTCCCCAACTTTAGGAGAAATTGGTCGAACCCAAGTGTTGATTTTTTCCCTCTGAAAAGATTTTGTTAAAATTAAAAAATTGCAACAAAAATAATTTTCAAACAAACTAGTAGGCTATATTGAATCTCAGCCTCCTGATCGCATTTAAATACAGTAGAGTCCCGGTTACCCGAGCTTCCGGGTTAACCGAAGCACATCTTGAAAATAAAAATTTATAAATTGCGTCAAATCGGAGGTGGACAGATATCGGTAAAAGTTGGCAGCGGTCAGCAAACATTGTGTGTTCGGCTTAAGTCGAGTGTGTTCGTGGTTTGCTGCCTGCCTGCCATTTTGCTGTTGGTTTTGCTTAGTTGTCAATACTGTGGTGAGTGAAGCTAAAGGTACTGGTACGTTGTGTTATTTCTAAGCACATCATGAGTGGTAAATGGCAAACGGAAACGTACTGTTGTTTGGAGAGTCTACTAAGAAAGTGGCTAAGGAACTAGGTGTTGGTGAAGTGACTGTGGGAGACTGGCGGCGTAAAAGATCTGAAATTGAAGGTTGGGCTTCTCAGAGCAGCAGTTTTAATAACATTTCAAGTAGGAAAACTATGAAAAAATGTGAGTATGAAAAGCAATTGCGTTTCAAAAACATTTCAAAGATGGCGATGATCCTTTTACTGCTAGCACAGGGTGGCTAGACCAATGAAAGAAGAGGTTTGGGATAAGACAGTTAGATATTAGCGGAGAAAAGTTGTCGGCAAACTCTAATGACGTTACAGTTAAAAAAAAATTGGAAACCCTGATATTGAAACATGGTCTTACCTCAGAACAGAATGATACTAGCCCCTTTAATTTGAGACATAAATCTTGTAGATCGGTCCAGTAATGACTGAGAAAACAGACTTACAACTGTGTATTAAATATATAGATTTAATTGCAACGAAACAGGCCTAAATTACCGAATGTTACCATCTAAAACGTTAGCAGCTAGGGATGAGCAGACAGTACCTGGATATAGAAAAAATAAGGATAGGGTTACTGTTCTGGGATGATGTTACAATGCATCCGGAAGTTTAAAATTGAAACTGGTGGTTATTGGTAAAGCAAAGAACCCTCGAGCGTTCAAAAACCTGAACATTTAATCACAGAATATATACTACTATTACCCAGAATGCTGACTGCTGGTTATAAAGCGTTAAGTACTCGGAGAGAGCTTTGCCTGCCTCTCCATAGGCAGCGCCACCAGCATTGACAGGCAAGCGCTGTCAGTGCTGCCAACTGCACGCACCCTTATTTCCCTCTCTCTCCTAGCTAAGCTGTCATGGCTCGTCTGCACTGCACTGTCTAGTGTAGCCAGCGCGCGCGCGCGTTCATTTCAAAACGGAATTGTATTCTCAATTGTCAATGTATATTTGTGTTTTGAAATAGTGTTTTTTTTAGTTATTTTAAGTTAATTGTTATCATGACAAGGACAAAGTGTAGCTATAAGTCTTGTTCTTCAAGCCGGGAGGAAGGTGTCCGTATGTTCCGGTTCCCCAATTCACCATTAGCCGATATTTGGACGATTAATTGCGGTAAGTACTGAATATCATATATACATATATATATATTTATATATTAATGTTTTCACGACACCTTTTAAGAATACAAAACTTAAATATTAATTTGTATTGTGTTGTTCTATAAAGTTAGTACTAATAAGTTTACATTTCAAATAAGATCGCAGCATTACGATTAGAAATTATTTGATTGCTCATAACTTCAAATGTATTATGGCGTATAAAACTGGAATTATCAGTAGAATAATTAGAGGTAATAATCTGGAACAAATAATTTGTCTTAAACTGTTGCAGCGCGTTATGCGCCATTGCTTTGGTAATAATAAAAACTAACACTTTGAAATTAACTATAATTGTATTGATGTAGAAACTAACAAATAATATTAGTGGGCTGTATAAATGAAACCGTTGTGAAAAACTAATGTGGTTTTAACATAATGTGAATAAGACGAATGAAATGCGTTGAGGGATCTGCCTCTCACGTTCTATATGAAGCTATGCGAACTTAACAATGTGATGCTCGTCGAAACAGAGACAAAACCCAAGGTTTGAGTTACAACATTCTAAGAACTGGCGAGGAAGGGTCCGTCCTTTCGTAGAAGGACGGTGATTTATTACTCTGTACCGCTGCTAAAGCCGACAAGTGGCCCTAGGTGAAAGAACGTTAGACTCTACATTTTGAAATACTAAACTAAATGTGAAAACTAATTATCCTAAACAACATTCGGGTTATTGACATCATTTATTTATGTTTATGATCCATACCGGTTCTGTTATAATATTCATCTATCTATCTATCTATATAAATAAAATTAGAGTTTTGTCTGTACATTGCTCAGAATCATAAATTTTTAGATTATTTTTACGTTTTATACATTAAAGAAGCCGAAACAAGTCTCATCTAAATTTCTGTCTGTCTGTCTGTAACACTCAAGGTGGTATTTTACGCAATCTTCTCCAGGAAAACGAGAGTACCTATCAAGATCCAAGTTATTTTAATGTTTTCACTGGATTGGCGAGAGTGTCTTTAGCCATTACAATATGGCCTCAATGCCCTCAATACTTTGTAAAAAAAAATACGGACGTTTAAAAAAGCAGATTTGTGCGATTTTTGTCAAGTTTTCGTCCAATTTTTATCACATAATCATCTATGAAATAACGAACAGCTGTTCTGATCAAGATTATTTTTTCTAGATATGTTTACAAATACTGCAACCATTTCCGATCAAGTTTTAAAGGCAAATCCCATCCATAAAGGATGCATGTAAAAAGATGTAAAAAGGATCCATTTTTACATAAAGGATGTAATTAATCGCAAGTGGAATATTTAATATAGTGTAACCGTAAATGAAATTAACTAACTAGGCATCATCCAGGTCAGGAACCAGAGATTCTTTGTGTATAAAATTGTTCTGAAGTTTTGATAACCAGAAAGAAGACATCGAATCAGTGTTGTATATGGCTGGGAAACTTCAATTTATTAATGATCGTCGCCAATAGCTTAGAAACAAGGTTCCACTCATTGACGGCGCTTCAATGGCGGTTGTGTACAGTGTAAAGTAAAAATTCACAACTGCAGTGGGTGGTTGTAACAGAGGTTTACGGATGATGCTAAGCTCGATTTTCCAATGTGTCACTTTCTGTTCCTACCATTGATTATATATAGTTAATAGTTCCTACTCACCGTTCCTACCCGACCGCTTTTCATGATTGAGGTCTGAAATTGAAGGTATGCACGCACAGATTTGCATTCAAGCATTGGCTATACAGTGTTTTTTAGTAAACCATAACGGGCTTCAGATTCTACATGAAAAAATAAATCGCAAATGTCGAGAACTTTTTTTCAATTTCGTGTTACTTCAGCCGTAAACCGCATTTTTTTTATTTTTTTGAAAATAATTAATAACTTAAAAACCCTTGGAGATATTTTTATGAAACTTTGTAGAAACTTTAAGTCTACAGGAACAAACATTCTCCGAAAATATCTTTGATCATAAGGCTTACCAAATTTCAAAAAGACGGTAATTTAAAATTTTGTTTTAAGGTGACACAGTACTCCCTATCCCGCCCATGTTAAAATGACAGTTTTTAGGTACACATAACTGTTACAAATATTAACCCATCAACTTGAAATTTTTGTACTAAGTTAAATACATTATTACCAACAATAATATGAAGCAAAAATGTTTTTGAGCAAAATTAAATTGTTAGTGTTGAGGTTAAATCTGTGGACCTTATTTAATTATAATACTTGACTCTTCAAACAAACAATACTTTATTTTATATCTTTTAAACATAACACATATAAACTTATACAACTCATAAGCACATTTGTTTTTACCAACTAGGAGGTTGCTATGCCAACATAACAACTAATTTTATAAACATGAAACAGTCTTTAATTACACATAGAATAATAAATAATTGAGTTAGGGTATATTTTGATATATTTTTGTATTGCTTCAACACCCTCCCTTAATATAAAAATGTATTGTCTTCTTACAAACAGTTTTAAACATTCATCTTATTTCTGAATCTGGAACTTTGGTTTACACAGAGCTTTTGTTAATATATCCGCCAATTGGTTTTCAGAGTTAATGTACTTTAAAACAACACTTCCCTTTTTGATAACTTCCCTTAAAAAAGGTCATTTGACATCAACGTGTTTAAGTCTTTTGTTTTCTAGACTTCCTGCAACAGCTATTGCTGATTGATTATCTTCATGGATGATCAGTGTATAAAGAGTGTATAAAAGTCGCTGTATTGCTTAAAATAATTTTTTCTTCCATAATATTTGGTATGTACGTGTTCAGGAAAGTGGGTTCTACAAAACTAAATAATAAAAATGTTTAAAAAAAATTAATATTTGACGGCGTACCCTCTGCGTCTTGATTAGTAGTAGGACCTTGGACATGCTAAATTAGGCTGCAATAATTTATAAAAGTAGCTGAAAATTTAAAAATAATTTTCTTTCTTCCTTAATTTTTATTATCTACGTGTTCAGAAAAGTCTGTTCTACAAAACTAAATAATAAAAAAAAATTATACAGGGTGGCGCATAAAGAACGCATGGATTTGAGTTGAGTGGTAAGAGCAATAAAAGCGTCCGTGGAGGGACTGGGCCTGGTTGTTTTGTAGGTTAGGGCGTCCAGTTTTAGTAGTAATGGTGCAATCAACCTGACGCATCACGTTTTTGCTGTAGAACATTTATTAAAAAATAATGAATCTGATACAACTGTTCAATGGCTTCTCCGTGCATAGTTCAATGGTTCAAAACAAAACCCCATCGCAACACAATACTTTGTTGGATAGCTCCTTTTCGCACAATTGAATCAGTTATGAAGCAGAAGTGGTTTGGTTGTCCTTGCACGGCGCGAACTCCACAAAATGTCGACAGAGTAAGGGCGTCTGTTACACTAGGCGATGCGCTCCAACTGTGTGCTTGTCTTGACGCTCGTTGCAGGGCAACCTGAAAGACGAGTTAAAATTTCATCCTTACAAAATTATGATCGAACAGAAGATTTATGAACGTGATTACGAAAATGGAAACTGTTTTGAGAGAATGGTTGATGTTCTTGCCACTGATGGCGTTTTGTGTGTGATGTTAATGATGGAGCGCAGTTTCATTTGGATAGTTATGTCAATAAGCAAAACTGGCACTATTTGGCAGCAGAAGACCCAAAAGAATTGCATCAAAAACCACTGCACGATTTGAAACTTAACGTTTGGTGTAACTTTCGTTATTTTTGGGCCTTACCGTACTTTTTTCAGGACTCGCGGAACATTGAACTTTGTGCAAAAAAGCCGTTGAACAGTTTTAACAGATTTAATTACTTTTGAATAAATGTTCTACCGCAAAAATCCGATGTACCACGGACCTCTGCACCATTGCTACTAAAACTGGACACCCTAACCTACAAAACAACCAGGCCCAGTCCCTCCACTACGCTCCTATCGCTCTCACCACTCAACTCAAATCCATGCGTTCTTTATGCGCCACCCAGTATTTGAGTACTGTGTTACCTTAATGGCTAGTTTTCACGGTATTTCACTTTAAAAATTTAAATGGCCACCATTTTGAAATTTGACGAGCCTAATCAAAGATATTTTCGGAGAACGTAAAAATTCGTTTTTAATAGCTAAAGACAGGGTCAAAAATGTTTCAATACTGGCAAATAACTTACCATTCGGTGCTTTTGTTTGTCAGGAGAAGGCCGCGTAAAATGCCTTCCGGGCCATGACAGACGGACACACAGAAATTGAGATAAAACTTGTTTCGGTTTCTTTAATATATAAAAGTAAAAATTAAGAAAAAAATGATTACGTATTGTTATGAGAGGTGATTCGTGGCGAATGACTGGAACACTGGAAATTAACATATGATAATGTGATGGGAATCACATATAGACTGTTAGGAACAAAGACATATAAAATAAAATACAAATCAAAGCCAACTTGACTGAACACAAATACTATAAATTATTATTCTTTTTTTACAGGGAATCCTTTGCTGATTGGATTTTCACCAAAGAAGCTGAACAGGATCAAAGTTGTTTGTGAGAAGCACTTTCCGAAGGAAGCAATTCTTCCAAGTGGAAGACTGATCCGTGGTTCAGTGCCCTACCCTTTTGCTGCGGGTTCAGAAGTTGAAGATCCATCTGTTGTTGCGGATTCAGAAGTTGAAGATCCATCTGTTGTACAGTCTCCTGATGTCCATCTTAGCCGAAGTATATGTTCACCAAGAAGATATCCAGGAAGACCACAAACAGACATCATGGCCTCTCCTGCTGTAAGCACGTCATCTGCAACTTTTGAAATTGAGCAGTCTCCATCAGTGCGACAATGGATTGTGAATGCGTCACCGCAAGCAAGCAGATTTGTAGGGAGATCAAATCTACACACCGTAAGGAAGACCCTTTTTGAATCACCATCAAAAAAACGGATCCAGGAAAATCTCACAAGAAAAAAGAAGCAATTAGCATCTAAAATGGCGACAATATCAGCATTGAAGCGGCAAATCCGAAAATTAAAGCATTTTAAACCAACGCTGCAAAATATCACAGCGGGATTGAAATCCAAAGCTGCAGCAACACTTTTTGGAATGCAGCTCCACAAAAAAAGACAAGCTTGGAAGAAAGACGAAATGAAGTTTGCCATTGAATTGTATTTAAGGTCTCCTGCTGCCTATAGATTCTTGGCAAAAAAAATTACCTTACCAGGAATATCTACGGTTAGAAATTGGTTATCTTCCAAAAAGTTATTCATTCCTGGATTTAACAGCAAGTTATTTGAAAAAATCAAACATAAAGCTGCAAGCATGAATGAGAAGGAAAAGTGTTGTGTATTGCTGGTGGATGAGATGGCTATTAAAAAACAACTGGAATATTCGCCACAGTATGACCTGATTGAAGGGTTTGAGGATTGTGGGTATTTAGGCAGAACGAGGAAATTAGCTTCTGAAGCAACCGTTTTCATGATAAGAGGCTTATACTATCAATGGAAATTACCCATTGGTTATTTTGTTTCACAGGATGGTCTATCAGGCTCAGTCCTTTCTACACTAATCAAAGACGCCATAGAGCACCTATCAGAAACAGGAATAATGGTCAAAGCTGTTGTCACTGACCAATGCTCCACGAATACCAATGCCTACAGAAGATTAGGAGCAACAGTTGAGAAACCATTTTTTTAAACTGGTGATAAGAAGATTTTCACTCTGTACGACCCACCACATCTTCTCAAATCTGTCAGAAATAATCTCTTGACACATGACTTTGCCCTCTTTGACGAAAGGATATCTTTCAAAGACATCAGGCGGTTATTTGAAATCGAATCCAGTAGCAAGACAACAAGAGCTGCACATCAATTGACCCCAGCTCATATATACCCGAACAACTTCCAGAAGATGAAAGTGTCGCTCGCTGCTCAGGTCTTCAGCCACACAACATCAGCCGCTTTGCACACTGCAGTAGCGACAGGGCAGATAAGAAGCCCTACTGCCCAACCAACGGCGAGGTTCCTGGCAACAATTAATTCATTGTTTGATGCTATGAATAGTAGGAGGTTAAGGTCTCGAAATCCTGACAACTGTGCGTTGAGTCAAAGTGACAAACATGTGTTACGACATTTTGAAAAATGCAATCGAAATGTTCACTAACTTGGAAAAAATTAATTGCAAATTTCCTAGGCTACCGTGTTTTGATGGTTTTATTTTTACCATTAATGCCATGCTACAGCTGCTGGAAAGTGAAAAATGCAAGTTTCTACTAACCTCCAGGCTGAACCAAGATCCATTAGAAAACTTGTTTTCTGCGATAAGACAAAGAGGTGGATTCAACAGAAATCCTTCAGTACGAGTTTTTAGAGGAACTCTTCGAGTGATGACACTAAAACTCATGATAGAGCCGCCCAAAACAACTTCCTACGACCCAGACGAAGATAAGCTACTGGAAATATTTACTTGTAATCAAAGCGAAGACCTTCAAGGTAAGCAATAAAAATCCTCGTACAACTTTGGTAGAACAATTTCTAGTTTTTTATGAAACCCCTAGTCAGGAATTGGTGTAGTAAAATATTTCAGAAAACCCCAATAATAAACCCATTAACAATTTTGTTTGAGATAGTTTAAGTAAAAAAGCGATTTTTATATTGCATTATGTTTATAAAGCTGTTGTTTAAAAGATAACCAGGATTACTCATGATAGCAATTATATTTTTGTTCTGAAGAATTGCTGTTTGTCATATATTTTTAGTTTGACGTCAAAATTGAATAAAACTTTGTTATATTGCATGCTGTTAATTATTGAGCTGCTGTTTGAGAGATTACAATGATTTACCAAGATATAAAATTAGTTTTGTTATGTAGGATAAAATTGCTGTTTGTAAAGACCCATTGTCCAAGGACATTCAAGTTGTCTTGCATTCCAAAGTAAAAATAAAAGTGACAAGGATAACGATTGTGTAAATGTATATACATAACAATAGAAGGATCTGTTGGATACACATAACAACTTGATCAATGAAATACTGTATATTTAATCTATCCTGGTAAAGTCAATGCGCCTATACGCATGTGTTTTGGTTCTCATTTGTTATTTTATGTTTGCATAATTATGATCAGTTGGTTTTATAATTATGTATTTATCAGATCCAATGGCCAATACCGAGGACAACATCAGCCAATCTTCCAGCCAATGCTCCACGTCAAGTGAGGGGGCAGCTGAAACCAACAATCAGAGAATAGATGTGATGCCAGACAGTGTAGTCATGTTGGAAACGTGCTCCCAAGTGTATTTTGCTGGGTATATTGCCCACAGGTACTACAACAAGTTCAAATGCATACACTGCTTACGTAAGATGTGTGACTTACGTTCAAAGCTTTCAAGTCGAAAGGAACTGCTACTCCTTAACAGATCGTTTACAACTTTTAAAGTGGATGAAACAAGTGGACTTTTGGCCCCTTCGGAGAGCCTCCTGTACGTTGTCGATGCAGCGTTAAAAATTTTCAAAATAAGGTACAAATCAATTGCCCACAAACGCCATATTGTACGTAGGTTGCTAAACAGTACCAGTAAGATAGTTTCATTCGGGTCACTGACTTGTGCCAATGCCAATTGTTTTAGGAATGAAGATTTCGTTGTAAGAACTTTATTCCGTATTTTGATACAGAAACAATGCAAATGGATAAGTACCAGCATGAAAACCAGTGCCTTAGACAAGTTAAAAGTGTTAAAGCATGTCTAAGGTTTGATACAAGACAAACTAGTCCATTATTGACTCCACAGTTATTGAGTTTTTAACCCTCTTTTTTGCTCCTTTGTGTTCAATTTAACTGTAACATTGTTGCTCTTATATGTCGCAATTGCATCGTGTATTTTGTTTGTATTAGCTATTTGGCTTTTGTACATTACTACGTGTATATATTTATTTGTTTTGCAATAGCCTAATATGGTATTTGTAATTTTTACCTGTCATATACTATTGTTTCATTATCGATACTGGGAACTTGTTTTTTTCGGGTATATTTAACCTTATTTGCTATTACATATATGTCGCAATTGCATCTGTATTTCATTTGTATTAGCTATTTGGCTTTTGTAGGCTACCTTTCTACGTGTACATAATTCTGTTTATCAATATCTTTATTTGTCATATGTAATTTTTTACCTGTAATATACTATTGTTTCATTGTCGATACTGGGCACTTGTTTTTTCCGCGTGTATTTAACGTTATTTGCTATTATATGTCGTAATTGCATCGTGTATTTTGTTTGTATTAGCTATTCGGCTTTTGTACCTAAGTATATATATATAATTATTTGTTTTGTAATAGCCTAGAATGGTATTTGTAATTTTTTACCTGTCATATACTATTGTTTCATTATCGATACTGGGCACTTGTTTTTTTTTCGGGTACATTTAACCTTATTTGCTATTACATATATGTCGCAATTGCATCTGTATTTCTTTTCTATTAGCTATTTGGCTTTTGTAGGCTACCTTTCTACGTGTACATAATTCTGTTTATCAATATCTTTATTTGTCATTTGTAATTTTTTACCTGTAATATACTATTGTTTCATTGTCGATACTGGGCACTTGTTTTTCCGAGCGCATTTAACGCTATTTGCTCTTATATATTGCAATTGCATCGTGTTCTTTGTTTGTAATAGCTATTTGGTTATTGTACTTTACTATTTTATTGTTGGTATTTAGCCTAGCCTACATGTTTTTTTGTACTGTTTTGTGATATAAATGTAAGTGTTCTCATTCGAATAAATTATTTTTATTTAGCAAATTTCGTTTACATTATTTTTGTTTATTAATCTAAATCGTTAGTTGTGTTGGATAACAAGGTAGAAGGTGGAAGATTATTAAAAATTGTGTTTACCTTTGGTAACCTAATAAATAATTTGTACACATATTTTGTCAATGGCACTATAAATATTCATACAAACCATCAGAGACCTAAATGTTTGCTACAAAACTTAAATAAATTACTGAAATATATTTTATATTGCGTTGTCATCCAGTTATTTTTTATGTTTAAAATTTCTAATCTTGCTCATCTGGAAGTTAATTGTAAATTACTGTAGTTGCAAAAGTTTTACAGAACATAATGAAGAGAAGTGAGTTAATTCAATCGTTTTATTAGAATAATCCTTAGAACCATCACGATAGTGCAATTAAATAAAGGCTATTTATATATAATAACTAGCTGACCCGGCGAACTTCGTATCGCCTAAGTTATAGGTTTCCCCTAAGACAGACCGATGGAAAGAAAGTACCGTTACGTTTAATTTTCAAGATGATCTAGTTCGCATCGCTCAATCACGTCCTGGTTGAAGTTCGTTCGCTACGCTCACTCACCTTTGGGTTGGAGCTCGTTCGCTACGCTCACTCACCTTTAGGTTGGAGCTCGTTCGCTGCGCTCACTTGCCTTCAGGTTAGCTCGTTCACTACGCTCACTCGCCTCCAGGTTGAAGTTCGTTCGCTACGCTCACTCACCTTTTGGTTGCAAATTAGCTGTTGTCATAAATGTAAAAGAAATAATAGTGCTGCACCCTGTTGGTAATCCTTGTAACTTTAATGCTATTGAACATCATAGAACAGAACCAACTTGTTTAATTGAAACAGCTGTTAAGATTCATTAATTCCATTTCTCATAAGGTTAACATGGGAAACTCCAGAGCCACTGGGGCGGAGCCCTTTTTAAGAATTTCGAAACGGGAAATAGTTTACGTCCGATTCGCATACCTACAGAATTTACACACCAAATTTCATAACGATCGGTGAAGTCGTTCCGGAGGAGTTTGCAGACAAACACTGTGACACGAGAATTTTATATATTAGATTTATTGCAAAATAGCAAACTATGAATTATCGCGACTGAGGATGATAAAGATTATAAAAACAAATACGTCATATGTTAACTTAAAAACACTACTGGAATAACATTTTATCTGGAAGTGGAATAAAGACAACAGATAACGAGGTAACGCAAAACGTTGAATTAATACAGTAGTACTATAATAGTGGGCATTCATTGAAACGCCAGTGAGTGACAGCGGCTGCGGCAGCCTCGTTCAAGGTCACATATGCCGCGACTGTGGAATGGCGGGACGGGGAGAGCGGGAAATATGATGCGCCCGTCTAGTTACAGTTGACTCAAACTGGATAAACTTCTCCCGTGCGCGCTGAGTTGAAGACACTAGCGCTACCAATAGGCAGCGCTCCAAATTAAATTTCACTTAATGCTACCTCCGTAAGCGTCAGCATTCTGGGTAATAGAAGTATATTTTCTGTGATTTAATGCTTACCAGTGCTGTACATGAAAGTCAAAAAAATGCTTGGATGGATGGTCAAATTTTTAAGCAGTGGTTTTTCAACCATTTTGTACCTATTGTAAAAACATTTTTTAAAGAAAAGGAATCTCCCACGCAAGGCCGTATTGCTTCTAGACAATGCCCCCTCACACCCTGACTCTGACAATCTGGTAAGTGGAGACATTAAGGCAATATTCTTGCCGCCTAATGTTACTTCACAAATTCAGCCGCTCGGTCAAGGTGCTCTTGAAACGATCAAGAGTAACTATCGAAAAATACTGTTGAGCTACTTGATTGAACAGTTGGACGAAGGAAACACTGTCCCTGCAATTTAGAAAGCAATAAACATGAAGAATGTTTCTTACTGGGTTGCCGAATCATGGGACAATTTGGCAGATAGCAGTCAGGGAATCATGGAGGAAGCTTTTTAGGATCCAAAAATTAACAGAAAACCGTCCCTCTAACGATGGATAAAAAACTGACGAAACCGATGTCAATGAGCTTATTACACTAACAAATGTTTTGCCTACGAGTGAGCCAGTTACTCAAGAAGCGTTGGACTGGGTAAACGGAGACGAAACAGATGAATTGACCAAGAACAACATCGTAAACGTTGCAAATCATGATGAGTGTGAGGGAGATGAAAATTATGCTAGTGACAAAGAATCAGCCGAAGCCGAACGCATATCACACACGGACGGACTGAACACATGGAGCAGCAGCACGAGGCCATGACGTCAGATGTACTCTTCCTTCAGCGATGGCGGAACATCGTAGCCAAGGAAAGAGGAGCTAAACCTTGCGAGAAAATCATTTTAAATTCCTTTTTATGTTTTTCTGACTAATTATAAACTCGGTTGGATTAACAGTGTTATGTAACAAAAGAGAAGAAGAGCAATTTCATCAATTAAGTAATGTAAGTGTTTCTTTTACGATGTTTTATCATTACTAACCTTAAATATTCTCAACACTTTCCGTGTTAACCGAGTTTGTACGTATCCGAGGTGCCTTTGGTCCCAACTACCTTGGGTAAGCGGGACTTTACTGTACTTATAAATTGGTGTAAGATACTTGGATTTTTGCGACCCAGTGGATTGTGGTATTGCAACCAGTTTCAACTCACATTGGGAGTCATCTTCAGGCCGGTCATGATGTCTTGTCGCTTCATTTTATGAAGGTCGTTAATTGATAAAAATAAGGCACGCACATTAACAAATTTAAATCTGAACATTTATGACGGTAAAAACAAAAAAAAAACACTGTAAGGTACGGTCTAGACATAACTTCCGCCCGATCACGTCGTGTCCCGTAACAAATATCAATAAAAAAGCACAAAATCACTTTTATTGTATTCAAAACTTACTGCATAGCTCATGTCATGATAGATTGTTAAGATATTACCACGGCCACAGCCTTAACGGATCACCATAAATACGGAATAAAGTTATAAAGTTGTCACAAACATAGGAGGTAGTCTAAATCAGGGCTCTACAATCTATGGGCAGCGGGCCACATACGGTAAAAAAATTTTATCCGGCCTGCAAAGGCCTACTGAGAAATAATTATTTTGATATGATGGTATACACTGATGATCCTCAAAGTGCAGCAACACTTGTGAGCATATCTTGCAGTCTTGGCAATACCACGATTGCCACTCAGGGACACGGCAATACTTGTGAGTGTGTCTTGCAGTCCAAGCAAAATTATGATCATACCCCGCGGTCGCGACAACACTCGTGAGTATGTCTTGAGGTCTTGGCAATATCGTTGACTGCATTGTAAACATCTATTGCGGTATCAGTAATACTGTGATGATCTCCAGTAATGGCGATTCCAGTGATGAAGTTTAAAGAGACCAATGGAATGCTGTCAATTAATTGACTCTTATTGGCTATTTGTGTCTATTGTGATCCCAGGTCATTACGAAATCCAAGAACAATTCTCAATGACCAGGTGTTTGGTTTAGTCTAAGCATCATTCCCACAAAAAACGTAAATAATTTTAGATAGGTAGTCAACAAAATAAGTATAGGCAAATACAAAATTAGCAAGAAAATTTCAAAATCACCTCTGAACTCTTAACTAGAAATCTACCTCGTAGCAATTTGGAAGGGGCTTCCATTCTACACTGAAACGTTTCCACCTTTCCTCCAAAAATTTACAATGCGGCCCATGAGTAAATAGGGTTTGAGAACCCGGGTCTAGATTCCAGCATAGCCCAATTACAGGAGGGAATTAATTTATCATAACAAGTACATTACAGTACACTTTCAGTGTTTCCTAAGCTGAGCTATATAAACCATTTGAAAAAAGCTAATATTTTAGAGAGAAAACTTTTGTACCTCACCAAAAATATTGGGTGTGCCAAATTTGCCTTACAAATGTATGAGCATGCCGAGAAGGTTTACTTACAGTGTGAATCATTTCTCCTTGTATGCCGAGAGGATCTTGGTTGATCGCGATGACTCGTTTGTTCTGCAAAATGTGTTTGAACTCTGGCTGTACATTTGCAAGATCTGTAGACAACAGTAGAGGAGCTGCTAACACAGCCCATACTGCCATCTGGGCCTCTGATTGCCACACAGTCAGACCAAAGTTGCCAATGATGAGCTGTAAACACACAATAGTGATGAACCATTGACAATACTGACGTAGACAACAAACAGTAGAGGAGCTGCCAACACAGCCCATACAGCCATCTGGGCCTCTGATTGCCACACAGTCAGACCAAAGTTGCCAATGATGAGCTGTAAACACACAATAGTGATGGACCATTGACACTGACGTAGACAACAGTAGATGAGCTACCTACACAGCCCATACAGCCATCTGGGCCTCTGATTGCCACACAGTCAGACCAAAGTTGCCAATGATGAGCTGTAAACACACAATAGTGATGAACCATTGACAATACTGAAGTAGACAACAGTAGATGAGCTGCTAACACAGCCCATACTGTCATCTGGGCCTCTGATTGCCACACAGTCAGACCAAAGTTGCCAATGATGAGCTGTAAACACACAATAGTGATGAACCATTGACAATACTGACGTAGACAACAGTAGAGGAGCTGCTAACACCGCCCATACTGCCATCTGGGCCTCTGATTGCCACACAGTCAGACCAAAGTTGCCAATGATGAGCTGTAAACACACAATAGATGCTTCAATTCACGAATTGAATTGAATTGAATAGTGATGAACCGTTGACAATACTGAAGTAGACAACAGTAGATGAGCTGCCCACACAGCCCATACAGCTGCTTGAGCCTCTGTTTGCCTCATGATCTTACCTAAGTTGCCATGAGAAGCTCTTAAACAATAATACAAAACAAAATAATATATCAGCCTCTTCTAAATTTTTTTTAGAAATATTATTAAAATGACAAAAAAAAACTTTTTATGTGACTTTATTACTTAAGCTGTACGTATGTTTGGTTTTAAGGATCAAGCAAAAAGGACTGAAAAAGAAATGTGTCCGTAGTTATTAGACGGTGAGTTATAGAGAGCCTGAAACTTAAATACTTTCTTATTAAATGACGACCATACAAAGTAGGTATTTTAAGCCAAGTATGAATGGAGATGAGTGTAGGATGAGTGGCGAGATCTTGTAGTCTTGTTAGTGACTAAGGCCGACATTCCTTAATATATAGTATAGTAATTAATAGTAATATATATAAAAATTTTAAATATAATTATACATTATATCTTATATCATACCGGTATCTCATACCATAATCAAATGTTGGATTGTACACAAAATCTGTTATGATTGGCATTCTGCTGTTCGATTTTATCGATTTCAGCAGGTGTTTAAATTTTAATCAGATTAAATTTTCTTTCACAGTGTTTTATATCCAAATTTCAAATGCTAAAAGATGACTATGTTTTTGTGAATGAAATTCAGAAACTTATTCTTTTTTTATTATAAGAAACAGTTAGTTGCAAAATTCATTTTACAGTATAGTTTTTCACAATGATATTCAGGTACCGGTAACATCGTCTTAGTTGTTGGAAATCATTCTCTTTTCAACCTGTAGGTATATAAAACCCTATTTGTACGGAAAACAAAGTCATGAAGGTTTTGTCAGTCACAGGAAAAATCTGATAGCCTACCTCTGCTTTTCACCATTGTGAACCTACCATATCAGGATCATTCCAGTGGCCAGGACCAGCGTACTGGGTGACATCCTTTCTATTAGCGTAGTAGTCCATGATGTCTCTCACACTGCCAGCCCCGACACCCCACGAGTCTTGTACATCTTCATACAGCCTCCACAAGTTGCAGTGTTCTACGATCGCTGCAAAGTTTATCTGAAAACATAAATAGGTTTGTTTATCATTGATAGTATAAAAAGCTATTATTTTTTACATTAAATATCACGTATGAGTACAAATAACTTTTTAATGCACTATGAATTGAGTCAAATGGAAGTGGAAAGTTAGCTGCACTTTCATAGCTTATAAATTGATTCTGGATGAAAAATCAACCACTAAAAAATCAGTACCGGTAGTTAATTCATTCCTACACGGTCTTAGCCTAGGATGCTTCAACGTTAACTAAATCAAATAGTTACCGGAACATTTTGCTCCCTTTGGTAATAAGGCCAGCTGCATGAGTACACCATCGGCCGGCCAGTTTTGTTTAAGTAACGGCCAAACTTTGGGTACCCTTCGTCCATCGTCCAGGGGTCGGAGTTGCAACCGTCTACTTTGACGTAGTCAACCTCCCATTCAGCAAAGGTATTTGCGTCAATCTCCATGTGGCCAAGCAGTCCTGGATACCCAGCACAAGTCTTCACCCCATAGTCCTGGTAAATGCCGAACTTCAAACCTTTGGAGTGGACCTGTGAAAAAAATTCTATAAAATGATTGTTGTTTATATAGAAAGAGTAAAGTTAGGGAAATATCTGCAACATTTCAAAGCACAACAATGTGCATAGCCTAAAAAAAGATGTAATATTTCATAACAAATAGGTTAGATTGTTGTTAGTAATTTATCATCTTACATAAAACAGTTAACAAAAAAAAAATTGATTAAGTTACTTTGTAAATTAATTGTTAAAAACAGTAGGCCTACTTGCAATGTATCTAGTATCTTTTTGAAATAATTCTGTACAGTCCCACAGTTGTAAGTCAAACTTTCAGTAGCCAAAACCTCTTCAACTAACTTATGATAATGTCATCAGCCTATCTGGAAGTGTTGAGTTTGTGTCACCCAGAGATATATCATGATATTATGTAGGCTAACTTAGTCTTAGAACTTAAAACATTAAGAATGATTTAGGTTAGGCTGTTAATAGGTAAGTAATATCTAATCCCCTCCTAAAAATGTTTGGTACAATGTAGTGGAGTGTGAGTAACCAACTTTAGTTCAACTTCCAAACACGACTTTTAAAATTCAGCCATAAACTTACGTAATTTGAAAGCGCATGCATTCCAGAGGGAAACCGGTCAGGATCTGGATGAAGTTTTCCAAGATCATCTCGGGAAGTCATCATCCAACAGTCGTCAATGATGACATACTTGTAGCCTAACTCAGCATAACCCTCAGACACCAGCAAATCTGTGGCATTTCGTATTAGCCACTCGCTGCAAACATATAGGATAAGTTTTTAATCTTGACCACTTTTAAATTGGTAAAAAAAGAACGTAAATGAACAGGTAAAAGTATAAAGCCCATTTTTAAGGGGGCCTTCTGCCTGAAGAGGAATTCCATAGAAAAAGATGTTAAAGCTTTATCAAGGGAAGAGCAATGATTCACCAAAAGACTTTGTTCACTCCACTCTTTCTAGATAAGTACAATATTTAGATTACCAGACTTACCTGATACACTCATAGGGGTAGAGTGTACAGTTGGTTGTACACCGATATCTCTGCCACGACATCCAACCCATGGGTGGCTTGAGGGCCAGACCATTATTGAGGCAGTTTGCTTGATCCAGGAACACCACAAAGCACACAAACAAGCAATGAAGCTTCATAACTCCAACCTGGGAATAAAAATAACTCTTTAAGCTACCGGTACATTCAAATAATCAGTGTGTAGGATCTTTTATCTCTAGGCTAAGGCCGGAGCCACACAGGGCGGATCATCTGTGCAACTTATCTTAGTGCGAAGATAAGCCACGCGGTCAGTGTCCTGGCCACACGGAGCGGATGAACCGCTTCCTGTTGGGTTTTCCCAGCCTACATGCTGTTGTAGAACATGGTTTAATTCACTTGTTAGTCATGGACGAAACACTTAGGCCTATAGGCCTATTAGTTTGTGCATTAGAAGCGTGTGGTGAGCTGTAACCAAAGATTAATAACAATCATTGGGTTCACCCCTTCATAACGAAAAAACCATTTGTATTTCAAACCTCTTACGAGCATATGCAAGACCAAAGTTCGGAGTTTTTTGGTTATTATCGTACGTCAATAGGATCGTTTGATTAGCTACTTGAATTGCGACCGCATAGGCTATAGGCTACACTCTTTAAGAAATAAAATAACCATAAAATAATTCAGCAATTTCAAGCCACACCTTTTTCTGGCAGCTCCTGTCCGAGTATTTGTTGAGCTTTTTTCCCACAAACATGGTTTGTCTTTAACCACTTCTATTAATTTGTCCGTATCAAACATTATACTGTAACTATAAACCAAAACGCACAAAACACAAACTCAAGAAAACAACTAAAAATGCCTGAAGATGAGCTCCAATCGCACGGACGATCCGTATGGTGTGGCCACTCCCATAAGACTGTGTGTGTCATCCCCTCCAACACTGCTTAATTTTGAGCGGATGAGCCATAACATGACAATCCGTCCAGGCGGCTTAACTTCACCTCGTGTGGCTACTCTCATTTGATTCAATGTGTTTTTCGAACACGCGGATTATCCGCGCGAATGATCCGCCTCGTGTGACCCTGGCCTAAATATGTAGGCTACAACTTAGGCAGCAAAATTCTTCCACCGATGCTGTACAGTTAGGCGGTAATGTATATAAGTCCCTTTTAAAAATCCATTTACAACTTGGCTAGACAGTAAAATTGGCAAGCAAATGTCGGTCTTTAAAAATGACAAAATCTTTCAAGGCTTAACTTAGTACTTTTTTTACCAAACTTGGAAAATATTGATTCAAGATAAGTTAGGTAAGTTAAAGATCAGTTAACACTTAAAGTGCCGTTGACATGTTTGAACATGAAAATTGCATTTATTTCAATGTTAAGCAATGGCGGGAATTCCCGTCATCAGCACCTAACGTGTTAAGGAGATGTTGGCGTTTAATGAAATAGCTATAGCCTAAATAAAGAAAGAACATCTCAGTAAATAAACATTAATTCAGACAATGTTGGGCAAAACATTTTATATCTGACTCCATTATCGATTGGTAAGTTAAGTTTGTTACACAATGGATAACTTAAGAATGTTTGATTTTGTTTGGTCTAAGTCTGACTCTTAAGTCATCAAAAAGCTAAACTTACTTGTATGTTTTTGATGGATGGAGTAGGCCTAAGATATCCAAGTTTTGCAATCTACACTGTCGTGCTATACTTAGTTCAAGCTAACTTAAACTAATTAAGTTAGACCCAAACCCAAGTAGGCTACTACTTAGCAGTTTTCAATTGAAAACAACATTAACCTACACTACAGATAATTTCCCAAATACAATTATAATTGCTTGCGGTACAACTGGTACAGGCACATCCGCACATCCAGTGCAAGGCGTATCCTAACTTCACAGTATATAGGATCATCAAAGAAGCCTATTCGGCGTTTAGCTTATTTTGCATAACCGGTTTTCTTCCAACAACTTGATTCATTCTCAGTAAACAATGACATTGGCTGAAACTAAGATAAAATAAGCCTATTTCACAAACAAAAATTTCCTATTAAAAACTAGTTTTTGTTAACTTAATATTTTTTGTTACTGTACAGTATATCTGCTGTTTGTATCGAAAAAGGTTAGTCCCTAAGTTTATTCACAACACGGCGACAAGTGGATGATGAATAAAATAATAAGGTCAAGGACGAAGAGGATGACACTAGACTAGGGCAGGACTAGAAACTAGAACTAAGTTAATACTAAACTAAAAACTAGTAAATTACTTGCTGGATGCCAGCCACCGAGCAGCCTAGCGGGCTAGGCTAGCCTGATGTTTGTTTTGATTAGATTTGAATTATAAACAAAACAAACATTCCAAATTTCAAAACAAGGATGTTGAGGCGCATGACCATGACACGTACAAGATGCGCCGTAGGTAGACTGACTGACTGAGACTGACTAGATTGAGCTGAGTGTCTGAGTGATTTAACAGGAACAGACTGAGGAGAGGAGAGGAGACTCGGCTGTCGGTTCGTCAGCTGATTGACTCGGAAGGGACTACAAGGGACTACTGTACTCACCCACGGCAATGAATACAAGTGGTTTGTATTCATTGCCCACGGCCACTTTTTACCCTTCCTGGGGCCCATTTCTTAATAAAGTACAAACGAATATTATTAGTAAATCAGCTGCTCGCCCAATGCAAATCTAATGGAAATTACAAGTTACAAGTTGTAACTTGTAACTTGTAGTTTATTATGAAATGGGCCCCTGCTGGGATAAATTTAATGAAGGGCTGGGGGAGGAGCTTAATTATGTTTTGCCAAAATTAAAAATAATGTGGTTGTGTTTTGTATTTATTTCACTTGAAATAATTCATGGATCATAACATGGTTTTACTTAGGGCTGAACTGAACTATTTTTTGTACAAAAGTTATGAAGGAAATAAAATTTGATTTGACTGATATATCCGTCTCTGGCCCACAAAAAAAAAAAAAAAAAAAAAAAAACATAAGGTGGACGGATATATCCGATGATAACAACATATGAACACTGCCAATAATCTTGAGTAGGTATTCTTGTGGGCGACATATTTTTCGTTAACCTTAGGCTATTCCTTCCCTTGTTTTATTTTTCATCCATAAAAATATATCTATCATTCTTAAGTAAATCTAAACCACTCAGCAGGGCCGTCTATAGGTGGGACAAGGGGGGCAAAGCCCCGGGGCTATATGGGCTCTGAAGGGGGCCCAGTCCGATCAAATATAAAATCTTTTTTGGACATGTAATCTGCTAATAGTAAAAATTGTAGCATGGTATTAGTAATTTTTGAATGAAATAAAGTTGCAACTGTGTTCACGATAATTAATGAAACTATCATGTATTTTTGATATGTATTGTTGTGTAACAAAACGGCACGGAGGCGGCTGGACTGGACGCTAATAGGGGGCCCGGGATCGCTCTGCCCGGGGGCCCTAGATGGCTCTCGCCGGCCCTGCCACTCAGTTCCGCTCCCATGTCTTCAATCCCATTCTCCGCCAAGACTTCCACTACGTAAATACTGTTCTTTAGGTTCATCATATCCATCACATTCCATACTATTATTTTCGCTGCCCCCCTCAGACATATACTTTTATTAAGCATCTCAATTCTCAATAACATCTTCAAATTTCAGATAGTTTGCATTAGTAACTTTAGCTAATAATAACATACATGAAGATGGAATTCCACTAAATTATTCTCTTAAAATTGTCAGATTTATTTCTTATTTAAATATCATTAATTTGATAACAATAGGTTTGCTGCTACAGGGAAGAAAATAGGGGTTTTTTATTTAAATATTGATAGCTTAGTACACTATGAAGTAATCATAATTTCAAAATTTCATTAAAATAAGTCCATAGACAAACAAGCTACAACAGTTTATTCATTCTCCTTAAGAATAACATGGTAATTTTAAATTTACACTTGATTTTTTCCGTAACCGTTGATACAAAACAGCTGATACAGCCTACTTCCGATGTTGCCACTTCGAAGGCCGCGGCCTGGAGTTAAAGGTGGCCGTGGACTACTACTATCACAGAATAAGGAATAACAGTTTTATTCCCAAGTCTGTGGTCTGGATCCTAGTTCACGTAAGTCGTCAATGCCATGTCTACTTGCAGTATCTGAAGTCGATGGTATATTTGGCTCACATAAATTACAAGCCTACTGTGTTTGTAGTATCCAAGGTCAATGGCACATAGGGTTCACGTAAATGGAATGTCTACTTGAAGTATCCAAAGTCAATGGTATTGGTATAATTGGTTCACATAAATTGAATGGCTATTTGGAGTAGCTAAAGTCAATGGTGCATTTAGCCTTATTCCAGCTACTCTAATTGTTTATTCATTTTGTAGTAAAATTATGCTCAACGATATTGATATTAATATTACAGTACTGCACTTCGATTGTTCTTCCCTTTTGTTCTGTATAGGATACACTTTTGTTCTCAATCATGAAAATCGTTAGAGGTAAAAGAGCCAAAGAACTCCGAAAAGAAAAATCAATTTCAACTCAGCCTACCTATAAGAAATACCTAGGGAGCAAAGTTTTGTTTACGTATAAGCATTGTATAAGCCAAAGAGTGGGACTTTAGATAATATAATGCTGAATATAATGCTCATGCTTGATGTGAAATCTGTGCCTACATAGCTTCAATTTGAGACCTCAATCATGAAAATCGGTCAGGTAGAAGAGCCAAACGAACTCGGAAAAAAAACAAAATTTTGTTAATATAAGATAAAAGTATTCTTTCCCCGACAGAACAACTAATTATTATTGAGATTGATTTTTGGCAATCAGGAGATCTGTGGACCTGTCACACATCACTCAATGGTTATACGCTAAGACAAAGAAGTCAACGACATCATAGGAACACAAACATAAAGCCGCAAATAGGTTTTAAAACAGAGAAATTTAATATTTTAATGGTTTTAAAATGTTTACTTTGGTACTTTATTGCTTTCTTTTTTATCCACCAATCAAATTTGGATTGTTGAATCTCTAAATACTATGTGAAGAACAGCAAACCACTCTATTTAATTCCTGGATATTGTAAATAGTAAAGTATTTCTCCGAGGATTCATAACTAATAGGTAATTATCTGACAAATATATTCGTGGAATTCTTTTTATTTACACTAAAAATACAGAAAAAGAACGAGGTACAGAAAAAGGCAATGTTTTCTACATTATTTATAATCTTCCATTGATAGTAACAACTGGACTGTTTTGAGCATTCAGTAAAACATAACAATAATACAAAATGATATATCACAATTTACAAGCGTGAGAACACAATGGCAAGATGTACCAACAAATGGTAAAATTATACATGTAATACTGTATTTACAAAAGTAGATTAGACAACTGGCACACAACCTTTTTTTACCTTTAAGTTACAACATACTAAATTTTTAACCATCCCTTGAACTTTATTAGAAATTGTTTTTTAAACCAATCTGTATGAGGTTTTGTCCATCATGAACTAAGTTATCACAAACTAATATGACAAATATATATTCCAAAAGTTGAATTGTATGAAGTAGAAACTGGCTACACCAAAAGTTGTTCTCTGATTATTCTAAAAGAATGAAAAACATAATTGTTTTCAAATCAATTAAAACAAAAACTGTAAAAAAGTTACCAAGAATAAATTGTTATTAGAAGTATTAGATCATATGAAAAAGGCTTTACTGTAACTGGATTATAAAAATAATTTAAATTGATTCCATACACAAAGTGCTAAATTTATTTAAAACTAAACTATTGAAAAAAATTTTACAATGGAACATTTTGAACTATATTATAAATAAGGAGATACACTTAGAAATTTAAAAAAATTAAACATCACTCCATTAACACAAACAAGTTTTTTGAACACAAATTATTAAAATTACTTTATACTACCTTAAAACAAAGCAAAATTAGTGTTATTAAAAGAAAAAAAACCTTGCAAGATTTTATATTTTATTCTTTTATTTTGGGTGACTTTGTAAAACGTTCAGTGGTTTGTGGATTTAATCTTTAGGTATTATTATTACCTTACATTAAATATAATAGACAGTAGTTCTACACTGTAAATAATTTATTTTAAAATGTCAAGAAATAAAATAATTTACAGACAATTTAAAATAAAATAAATTGTTATTCATTTTTATTTATTTGTGGTTTTTAAAGAATTGTGTTGAGGGAAGGTATAGTGGGATGTAAGAGACACTGTGTAGGAAAATCTAATGTAAAATTAGTCATATTTGTTTATAACATTCTAATCTAAGTATAAAGAACCCATTAGAAGATCCACCCTTATTGTTTCATTCTTTACTGTCAGCAGAAGTAAAATACTTTAATAAGAGCCAATAAAACATTATTGGCACATTTCATGGCACAATGAAGATAGTATTGTTCACACAGTTACAATTAATTCATTGTTTCAAAAACATGTGTATACAGTAAACCCTAGCCACAAAAATATTCTTTGCCATTTCATGTGTTAAAAGATTCATACAAATAAACAATATAATATTAAACTAGTTTGAGAGTATTGTGGTGACAAATAATGTTATTGCACACATAAATACAAGTAAAGGACAATATACTAATATTTATAAAATCTTGGATGTTTTAAAGTTTGATTTAAAAAATGCATTGACCTTCAAATACCAATCTTTGGCACATAACTCTTAAATGTTAAATATAAATACAAATATTAAAATTGCTATGTCAGAATACAAATATAGTATACAAAGTCTGAGATCTAAAAGTTCTTCAAAAATTCACAATCAAAATTGCTTGTTGATTTTTAGTTTGATATTTTCTCCAGTAGCCCTACCTAGACAGTATTCAGAAATAAAGTAGTACTTTTCTTAAAGGTTTTAACACATTTGATATTATAAACTTTGAAAATGAACTTTAAAAATGCAATGTAATTAATTTACAGATAAATACATTTATAATATTCAGTTTACTTATTAAACTATACCACATCATTTTAACAATACAAACTAGATTTTCAAACATCTTAAATGTATCCTTAAAACTTTTTCGGGGCAAAAGTGTTAAACAATTAGGGGATAAATTAATTTAATAGATTTGAAATTCCACTACACAAACCGATATAATTATATAATACTAATATAAATCTATGACACACTAAACATTTACCTAAGTACTTTTTGTACATAATACTTTATACATGGTACAACTATACACAAAATACAAACAAATTGTAGGAAAAGTCCACAAATATCTTAATGAGTATTGAAGCAGGTAAATCGTAAAATTTACATTGACTAATATAGTCATGATTAGTTTATTGACAAAAATCCTCATTCCCTAAATATTTTGTCACTTTATCATGGCAGTGACTTGAATTTCATAATCTTTACAAAACTTCATTTACATTGTGTTTGTTTTAAAACACAGTCGCCTTCCTCCATCAAGTCTTAACTTATTAATTTGTACAAACACATAGTTTGTTTTTATAGTTATTTACAAAGTAACAACATTAATCTATGGCACATAGTTTGTCATTTCTTCTCATTGTTAAAGGGGAATATAGCTCATAGTACACAGTATAGTAACTTCAGCATCTCAATGCTCCCTTTTTGAATATCTACATATTTGAATAAAATAGAAAATTTGTTTAAGGAAACATTTTAATAAATACTAAATTAATTGCAAAGTATTTGTCTCTAATTATTTTTTGTACTTCTCTATGAAACCTTTTCATAACCAGCACAGGTATAGCACTCTAGTTGATATGATTTATATAAAGATTGGAGGAAAAAATGACTCATACGACTGGATGCTTTGGGAAAAACTCTAGTTGAAATAATATTTTGATTAATTTCTTTTGATTTTATCTACAAGCTTTAAAACTTCAAAATGATCCTGGGTGTCATTTTCAACATTTAAGTTTTAAACTGTAAAAAAAAAAATGGTTGCTGAAGATTTTGCACACTACAATATTTCCCCGAACTCCTAATAAACTTTTTTGACATATTGAACTGAAGAATCAATTCACTTTATAGTCCTCAACCTATATTGAATTTGCTGCATGTCAAATTTTGAGCAAAATACATTGCATTTAATGTTAAAATTATACTGTTATGTAAGTTAACCCATAGTTGAACTTAAATAACACTCAAGTAACTTTATATAGGACTTAGATAAACAACTTTAAGATTCCGTAGGTTGTTAAAGCCACGTTCATCAAAATTTCTGTCGATTACCCAAATAAAATTTGATAGTACTGTAAATCATGATTTTGGTTTGATTCCTAATTCTAAGTAACCAGTCATATCCCTGAAGTTTCTTGCTTGATGCAACTCTGTTGGATCCGCAGCTAGCCTTCGACCTGTCAGTTGTAGGGCCAGGAGTGCCGAATGGCCGTGATAGGGGTGGGAGCAGGCGGAGGGGCCTCAGGGGCCCGTCGGAACCAGCCTCACTTTTTCATCTCAGACCCCAAGTCTTTAGGCTTGGTATCTGACAGTACAGGACCTCCTTGTTGAGAAGACGTCACTGAAAGACTGTTGCCAGATGGGTAAACCTTCTCCAAGTGTTTCAGCGACTCTGAGAGAAAGTTCTAAAAGAAAAGAATCTTATTAATAAACTTCAAAAAAAGATTAGGTTAGAAAATTTGAGACATCGAGTTACTTATCTAATTTGGTTTGGTTGAATTCTGCAATATTAAAGTTTTCCGAACACTATTGTCATTTTAAAACTTTTTTTGTAAGAGAACAATCTAAACCCTGGTTTTGTTGCTATCAAGTCATCATTTTGTTGGATATCATCTTTATTAGATAGCTGACTAGATAGCTAAATCATCAATTCTCAAATCACCACACCAATAGATTTTAGTTTAGAGTGTACTTTATAATGTTTGTGCATGGTATAAGGGTTTGTGTATTTAGTTCCCTAGTATACTATTTCCCATACAAATACCCCAGGCTCTCCTAACAAAAATTCATTCAAAAATTTAGAGTCATGATTTTTTCTGAGAAGAACATTTTTCAATACAAATAATTCAAAACTTTTAGTAGGTACTATATTAACTGTGGAATTGTCTTGGTAGTCCTTCTTTTAATCTGCTCAATGTTCCCTTGATTTTCTGTTCCAGCTTAAACTCCTTGACTGAAATTTCTGATTGCTGATTGCTGGATATTATTTTCTTTACAATATGAAGATCACACTCTAACATATGGTTTACCTGTATAGCAGTGAGGGCTGCTACGATGGCTGGACTACCGAAGCCGTGCGAGATGAGTGAGAAATGAGTGAGATGTCGTTGTATGCTCGGCTCCAGGATATGCTGTGGCCGAGTGTTACAGAGCGGAGATCTGTCTTGGTTGAGAAGATCCATCAACTCCTTAGTTACTTGTCTGAAAATAAATTATAGCTTTATCAATTTTGTATGTAGTTGAGACAGATTAATTTTTAAAGTTGGAATTGTGTAATTGAAAACACCTCAAATATTTGTGAATAAGCCAGGAATCATATCCATTCCTTCCGCTCTAGGCTAGCAATACTGCCTTAATACAACATTAAATAAGCTACGAGACGAGGTAAACTTAAATATCATGGATGCATTTACGCATCCAAGTGGGTAAAGAACTGGAAACCATACACACATTTCAGTAAAACTTTTGTAAATATTTCAAACTTAGAGTAAATATTTTTTGTTAGTCTCACTTGGTAGCGTGGATGAGTTCCTTCCGCCTGTATGTCTCTGTTGGATCGTTCGTGTGTTGGCGACAAAGGTATTCAGCTACTTGTCTGGCAGGAAACTCTGTCTCGCAGACATAGCCAAAGTCTCTGGCCAAGTGTATCGCCTCACCTGAAAAAAGGTAGATATTAGAGACAAAGAACAGCATTAGATACATTGATACATATGCTTTTATAGCTTTAACAGCACAATTCACTGTGAAACATGCATAGGCCTCCCTCAACACAAAATCAATGTTGTAGCATAAATTTGATTAGTAGTACAAAGTTTCTTCCCAAATTTTTGCAAAGCACAAAGTTAATGACTTTTTTGCTATACTCAGAGTTTTATACATTCTTTATGAGAAAAGGTTCATTATATCATAAATGTATAATTTTGTCAATCTGAACAATTGCAGTGCGTTCAAACAGCCGTGGCACCTGACCGCACCTGACGGATTAGGAGACCCCATGGAAACTCTTGGGGTCTCCTAATCCCTCAGGTGCCACGGCTGTTTGAACGCACTGTATACATTTTCATCGATTTAGAATGAGTAACATTCTGTGTTAAAACCTCAAACCCCTAAGCCTTCAAGCATAACTTCTTTGATTGGAAAGTGAAGAAAAGATCAAAACCGACAATGGCAAAAGTCTCTTGAGGGTTGGAGTTTGAGTACTTTGCTGTTACACACACTCTGATACTTCAAGATCAAAATAACCTCAAAATTCGGTTTGCCTAAAAAGCACGAACCTCGATAAGAGGTATCTTTAAGGAAGAATAAGCATTGTTCCCTAGACAAGTTTTTTAGAGGTTTTACTAAATGGATGTCTTTCTCGGCAACCAGCCACATTTTTGCTATATTCAGGAACCTAACTGACAGGACAACTCCTCTATTTCATCATGAGTTCCCCGTGGGTATAGACCCCATTGCAGTACTGAGGCTAATCTACGACTCTCTTCAGCCTCCGCTACAACTACTGATCCCAAATCAAGAAGGCATTGGTCGCGAAATCTCTTCGGTGCCTGCAAGACTGGCCATTCATGCTTGTTGCTTCTTGATTGCAAACACATTGTTGTATTTTAATCCAGATACAGAATGGCGATAGGTGGCGGATCGGTTGCGTAACACTGTACACAACAGACGCTTTGTTTATCATGTGACAATAGATCCGGTAGCTCTTTGTGCCTTTTGTACCGGCGCCACCTTCTACTGAGGGAGTTATTAAAAATCTAGACAACGGCTGATTAATTTACAACAGCCAATGGAGATAAAAAGATGAGTGGAGAAAATGAATAAATGGTATTTTGATTGCGTTCTCATTGTGGGTCGGCAGCGGTTTTGTTTTTGACGAGCCCCGGGCTCAGTGACCCAGCATCGGACATGGCTTGACTTGCGCTTCTGGGGGAGCCGCCAGAGGGACGTTTCGTACCAAGGCAAGTGTCAATGGTCTATGGGGCTTTAGAGTTAAATATTTATATGTCAAAAAGATTTCATGGTAATTTGTACCATTAACTTTGAACAGTGCAAGTAGTAGTCTATTAACCTATTGTACAATCATAAGCCTGTATTAATATTTCGTGTTAGTGAAATTTAAGTGCTCTTATAGACTAACAAATTTAACACACACACATACACACTGTCACATTTGTGCTTTAGCCATTTGGTTGCAATTCCAGAGGACAAAGATGTTTATAACTAGATTATTTTATTTGGATTTTTTTTATACGTAAAAGAAATAATCTAAACAGCAAAATGCCCTTCGTAATGAACTATCAAAGACAGAGACAAATATAACAAAGTTTTAAACTAATACTCGAGTTAACCAGATGTATTACTGTAATAACTACCCAGATTATTTTCATGCCCAGTTTGACACAACCAGTTAGCAGAAGCAATAAATATGTAAAATGCGAGAAATGTCCATTCATGAGACTGAATTGAATTGCCAACGCCGTTATCCAATTCATCAACGTATCTTTAGAAGCAAAAAAGGCAATCATAAAAACACGCAAGGGCAAAAAATACGCAAGTAGAATTTCATCGCGACCGGTCTCGGCTCGTTAAGGCGAATCAAAACCCGGGAAACTGCTGTAATTGTGGAGGGGCCGTTTTAGAAATTAATTAAATTCTAAATTACAAGGTGATTTAAACCAGTTGGGGCCGAAGTAGCGTCCGTTAGACAAGATCGGGTCGCTGGACATCGCGGTGGCTGTGGACTGACTGCGACGAAATCGTAAAGGCTGAGGTTTTAACATATTGTTGAATTAAGAAAATATGAAATCTGGAAGGCCGTAGACGTATTACGATTTTTACAAACTGATGTTTCAAAGTACAAAACTACTTTGTATTGGCTAACATTTTACCTATGGATTAGATTAAAATTATACGACGCTAATAACCTAACAGCGTATTTAAGGTGAAGTACAGTGGAGGAAAAGTGTTAAATGAATGAAGTTTCTTTAGGCTATTCATGGCCATTTCTTAAGTCAGGGTCTTAAAAAACAAGGGCTAAGGGCAGCTGGGGCCGATTTCGAACCATCAAATGGATTTATACTGTGCAGAGGCATATACATCTGAGAAGGGTAACAAGGGCTGAAAGACTTAAGGGGCGTAAGAGAATATATAATTCTTTTTTATTGAAACCCATCCCGTGATTTATAAACATTTCATTTATGAATATCACACAATAAAAACGAGAAACTCACACACCAACAAAAATTCAAACCCATCGTCGACTTTTGGTACTAAATTATTCATCCCATCTATATGGACCAGCTGGAGCAAATTATTTATTCAAACAGAAAAACGTTGAGTGTGACTCACAGAGTGTGGTATTGCAGTTGAAATTGTATTTTCTGACATGTTCAATACTATGCTAGGTGGACAATGTGGCATAAAATATGCTATAGTCTGCAACAAGTTGTTCTTTCAGTGTAGTTTTGTTAAAAGTCGAATCAACTCTCATATCACACCATTGAGAAACGTCCACCACAAAAAGTGCAGTACCAATTATCGAAACAACTTCGAACCAGAACCGTACACGAGATAAAATCCACAAATCACATCTGCGGACGATCTAACTCACCGAAATTATTTACCGCCGAAATAAAAACGTCATCCAGCGTAGTGGTTAGACCTAAGCCCAATCCTTTTCGAGGTCCAAGGGGCAATTAAAACGGCAGAACAGTTCTAATAATTAGAGTGAGTTCGGTAGCTGGGTCTACGGGTGCAAACGGCTTCCATTTGTCTACCGTCGGACAAGCGGTAGAGGCGGACAGACCGCGCCTGACGAATACGAACCTCACAGGTAATGAAGTAGAAAACAAATTAGTCAACAGTAAATTATACATCTTTCATATTTGTTTGTTGTGTTTGCCTTTGTGTTTGGATTAGAAGTTTGCGTTTTCAATCGTTAGTGTTACAGCGATTGATATAAAGTGCACGCCTATTGGCTTAAAAATGAAATTGTGTATTAATTTATCAACAAGTAATTCATATATTGCTTGCGTAAGGGGTTATTTCTGTATTAATGAGTATTAATCACGATTACTAGAAAAAATGATTGATTCTACCCAAACCTTGAGAGATCGAACATCAATTACTTTTGTGCCATACATTTCCAGTTCCACAATGACAAAACGATAATTTAAGCTATTTAGGTTTTGGCGTTGAATTTAGGTATTTGGATTGATCGATGGTAAACTTACCATACGAGGATCCCACTTTTTACGCATCATACAAGTTACAAGATATTTGTTTTAGGATGACTTTATCTATAAACGCTACGAATAAAAGAGGAGTTTACGCATTCACCACAATAAGTGTAACAATACTACATTTATTGTGTCGTGATCAATAATCATGTAAATCATTACAAGTGTAATGTAAAGGGATATTTCCTTAATGGAAAATTGTTTTTATAACTGGTAATTTTGTTGAAAAAGTGAGCTTAAAAATCCAAATACATATAAAAAAACACTGTAAAGAATTAATGAAGAAAAAAAGAAATGACCGAGTTATATATACTTGATATTAACAATTGAGGCCCACCATTTTAAGTTAAAATTTACGTAAAAGATGTATTATTGTGGAACAATGTAGGCTATTCTGTAAAATTGAACCTCTACTGAGAAAGATTTGTTGAGATGTTTTCCGTCATAAAATGTGCAGCAACAAATCAGAAACATGAAATTTCGCGGTTCTGAGACCTTGAATGAGGTTTCTCAACCTTCTTGCTTTGCTTGAGACATGACTTGAGACATAAGGTAGTCGGGGCTGTAAGACAGGCTACAATTTCATCCTCTTTTCTCAACTGTCCGCCCCTCGCTTACCGGCTACTGGACTCTCGACTACTGGACATTTGAACTTCATCCCATTCCCAACTTCTGAAGACTGCCCGCTCCAGTCATTACCTCTTCCTAACAAGTTATTTATCTTGAGGAATAACTTAACTTGTGTGGAAGACTGTTCAAAAATTAGTTTGTTTGTCTTTTGGAATTTGAAGTTCAAAGATGTTCTTCGGTGTCAAGAATGGTGAAGAACTACGGTTTACTTTTGGACAAAAAGATAACGAATTACAAGTAATTTTGAAATATACTGCTTTTGAAAAGAGTTCAGTATTCACTATAGATTACGATGAACATCTCAAAAGTCAATGATACAACAAATTTCACATTTTGGAACAGAGGTGTAGATCTCAACGGTGGAATATGTTCATATGAGTTAGAAGATGCAGGTAAAATAGGGGAATCAAAATGTTACCAATCACCTGATAGATAAAAATAAAAATCGAAAGACTGGAAAGCCGAAGAACAATTACAAAATGCATAATTTAAGACAACTTCTACCAATGTGGCAAAGATATCCATCATCCATTTTCAATATCATCTAAGATGCGACCTTCTCACTCGAACTCTCTAGAGGGCTATCATGACCGCTTTCTCGGAAGATGGTCTTCAGGAAATGCTCTTCACAACAAAGACCATGGTTGTACCCCGGAGCCGCGTGCAGTTGAATGGATGCAATCACCCGCTCGTGACTTGAACACGGTAATATACCCGAGACCCGGCTGTCCGCACCGCATCGACGGTCAATGAAGATCGATTTGTACCATTCATCCTGCAGAATCGATTACTGTATCGATTAGTACGATCAATTCGCAATTGTAAATGGGCTTGCCGAGACGTGTGCGCTACTCGGAAAGGGGTTTGAGGGAAACAATTTACCGGGTAATTGCGTTAGAACGCAAAATGGAGAGATTTTGCTAATGAGATTTTACTTATGAGTAAATTGTAAATTCAATCGTTGCATATCTTTTGATAATAACAGAGGTGTCAACTTTGACGTTAAATTAAATTCGTATAGTTTAAGTTAAAAAAATCTTTAAGCAATATTAAAAGTTTTTATTACTCACACCCAAACTTTTGGCGACCCAAAATATCCTATCTCAGATTCGTAGAAGACGAGACAAAGTTCAGCTAGATTGCTGTGGGAACATTAACATTTTTCAAATCCTGAACTTAGAACTAAAAAATTCCTCAAGAATCAATTAGAAGTTTCAAATATTGACAGTTCTGTACGACTGTTATTTGTTGTTAAAGCAAGTCAATGTGTTTATAATAACTTCTTATTCTTTCTATCAACACCAAACTCTACCTATTACATTGATAGCACAAGTTTTAGCGAATTTCCCATATAGGGAATAAGCTATTACCGTAGTACTCATGGTAAGACCTGGACCCGGGACAAATTTTTTTTTTCGTTTTGAGGTCCCTAGAGGCCAAAAATACCATCCGTTCAAATTCATATATATATATATATATATATATATATATATATATATATATTTATATATATATATATATATTTATATAAGGTGAGTGAGCGTAGCGAACGAACTTCAACCTGGAGGCGAGTGAGCGTAGCGAACGAGCTAACCTAAAGGCAAGTGAGCGCAGCGAACGAGCTCCAACCTAAAGGTGAGTGAGCGTAGCGAACGAGCTCCAACCCAAAGGTGAGTGAGCGTAGCGAACGAACTTCAACCAGGACGTGATTGAGCGATGCGAACGAGATCATCTTGAAAATTAAACGTAACGGTACTTTCTTTCCATCGGTCTGTCTTAGGGGAAACCTATAACTTAGGCGATACGAAGTTCGCGGGGTCAGCTAGTATTTATATATATATGTGTCCGTTAGCGCGATAACTCGAGCAAAAATGATCCGATTTCGATGAAATTTGGTACAAACGTGTAAACCTACGTTTATTCGAACGAGTTCGCAAACCATCATGATCGGACCATGGGAACGGGGGTTTATGGGGGCTTTTATGGGGTAAAAATGGGTTTTTCCCATTTTTGACCCAAAAAACATAAAATTTTGCAATTTCTTTCCAAACTGTTTTGTAGAGCTTAAAAAAACAAATAATTTAGTATATTGAAGCGCTATAATGCGCCTAATGGTTACGAAGAAAATTCCAAAAAAATTTAAATTTAAAATTCCCATGTTATTCTTATGGAGAATAAGTAAACTGTTGTAGTTTGCTTGTTTATTAACATATTTTGCCCAAATTTGGAAAATGTTTTTATTTCTTACTAACTATTAACATTTTACATAAAAAACACTTTTACCCCCCCCCCCTGTTGCAGCAAACCTAAGTATGTGTCAAACTGATTCTATTTAAATAGGGTATAATGCAATATTTTTAAGGAGACATTTTAGTGTAAATCCAATCAGGCAATAGGAAATTCGCTTAGTCTGCAGGTTTGCTGCGGCGGGGGTATTATATGGTGGAGATATATTTCTTAACACCCAACACATGGAAATCACAAATTTTACGGATAAGAAGAATAGCAAAAGTAAAATACTATCTCATGGTTGGATCAACGTACGAATGGATCGCTTGATGTACCATGAGAACCACCCCCTCCCCCGAGGCAGATGAAGATACTTTGACCCATAGATACAAACTTATTGCCATACTCTATCTTCGACTGAGACGAAGCTAAACCAAAACCGCATATCACCTGACACCTTTCTACAAATGTGCGAATCGTTCCGTCTAAGCACCTATTCTCACACCAACGAGAATCACGCTCGACCCGGAAGCCGTGGATGGCCGACTCGCAATCCCGACTAACCACTATACTCGACCAACACGTGTAGGCCAAACAATCTTCTACCGTTAATCATTTGCGTTTTGTTGAAATAAAATAAAGGGGATCAGCGCGGCGTAATGGTAGAGTTGAAACCGCACCGATTTGGAACCAGGTGTGATGAGGAGTGGCTGATCCGGTGGGACCATAACGATATCCAGTCAAGCAGCTCTGGAGCTGTCTGGAGGATGTAAGTGTTGCTGGGTCATTGTAAACAATATGTGGAACATAACACTCCTTAAACGTTGTAAACATTAATCTTTCCGTAACTCTGTGATTGAGTTCAATGCTATCTAATAGAGACGAGTATATCGAGGTTGCTGCTATTCTCAAGCAAACGTAGGACGTGACAAAATATAAACACAAATTATGAGTCAGAAAAGTATTTTGACCGTACCTTGTTTCTCTTCGGTTGATTTTCTTCGTGTGATTTTAACCTAAATATGAGTAAACGACAAGTGTAGAATGAAGTGAGATGCGTAGCATTGTTACTTGCTATGATCAGTTGATCATTTAGCCAAGACAAATGATTATAACAATCCCAATGATCAAGAATAACTCTACACCTGTACACCTCTATTTGTACTGTGCGTTTGTAGTTTCAAACGCATAAACAACTCGGAAAACAAACACTCTAAAAAATCTTCCAAACGGAAAAGGGGTTGAGAGATATATTGAATTGGAAATATTCATAAATCATTGGATCAAGCTTATTTGATCAAGATGAACAACTTTTATCAGTTCAAATTTCTTAGAGTGTGTAGGCCCAATAACCCAAAATGAGTTTTCAAAAGCAATTTTAGCAATTCAAAACACGGAAAGTCTGCAAATCCACGTCCAACCATTAGACCTTCCGGGGGGTCCTTTTGTCATCCGGGTTACGCACAGCAACGTTTTCGCCTGCAATCGCAGTGGAAGTAGCAGGGGGGGGGGGGCAAAGCGGCAATCTCGGGGACATCTTAATAACGAAAGTTTAACCCGTGTTTAATTTCTTTTCTGATTGGGACCCAGCGTCCATGTCATTTGGCCGCAATGATAGGCTCCCGGATATCAATTGGGATCTGTAATGTATTCATTCACTACCCGGTGTTTAAGACCGCACAATGGTAATGGGCCCACCACGGAGACCAATTAAAAACGACGTGATCTACGGGACGCGAGCGCGCGTGCTTCATTTTGCGAAAATTGAAATAGTTTGGTGGCAATCGCCACGCGCGGACGTGCAGGCTTCCGCAGGGTTGCGTCCTGGGACCGCTTTTCTTCTGGAGTTTTGTAACTATTTTGAATTAGGTCTTTATGAGCGCTCAGTTTCTCCAGTTTGAGTTCGTTGCTGATTGAGTTATTTTGGGCTCTCTGAATCAGCTACAGGATTAATTTCCTCTAGGAACTTGTGTTGGATGTTCTTGGGTAGCAATGGTTATGGTTACTTACTAATGGTTATTTTTTGATGATTACTTGAGTCATGATTTAATAACAAAAAACTGCTAATCAAAATAATTACCTTTTATCCACAAAGACATCTATATATTTGAATTTAGGTTATTGTAAGCACCTTTTCCATTTTAAAAGTTATATGTAATCAATTTCCAAACTCTTGTCCAACAACATCCCGTTTACCCCGGATGCTACCAAAATATCCCCAATCGGGACAAAATCCCAAGAGAATTCAAGACCGCACACATCGTAAACTGTAACACTGCGTTTACTGCTGAACAGGTCTGGGTGAATGAACTAATCCAGTTTGGCTAAAAGCAGTACGTTGTCGCGAGACGGGGCTGTTTAATGAATGTCATTAACGGGTATAAACAGCGATGAAGCAACGATCAGGTGTTATTTTACACGTACGTGGACACACACACGCACTAACACACACAAACACGCATAATTTGTCTGAATCTGTACAACGGGCCGTAAACACACATACACACCATACTTGTACTATACTTGTGTGGACGTGGGTTTTTAACCAAACTATGTGGACATCAAGGCACCAGGTTCTTTCTAAGCTCAAATTGAAGATGAATGTAAGAACACTGCTTGTTCATTGGTCTAAATGTAGTAAAAAACAATTACGATAACTGCATTAAACTCTCAGTTATGGACATACTTCAGCTATACTCACTAAACATTTAATTACATAAATTGTAAAAATCTTGCTGTCGGATGATAAAGAGAATCTAATTAATTTAACGACACGCTTATTCTGTTGCACGATTCTGCTAACATAAATAAAACGTACTTGAAAACAAGACTAACGTTGAAAAATACATTTACTCTGTAATCCTCTCCTATGAATTATTATCATTTAGAAATCCGTGCCCAACTCTGTACGCATTGATTTAATAACAGTGCTTGAGTATGAGTGTAAATAGGGCGAGTAGAGTGAGTAGTAGAAGTGGATTATTGACTAACAGGTTATAAATATTCAAACAGCTGGCCTTGCAAGACAAATTACAGGGGATCAGAAATATTCTGCACATAGAAGTTTGATTGCTTCTCTTCCTAGCATGGATAAGGACTTTATATTAGTTAAATGATAGATGTAACCTTTGGAATTATTTACGTTTGGAATCTAGTCTAAATGAAATGTGGATTGCATATTAATTATTCATTTTCTGTTCATATAAAATTGAGTGCCTACACGCATAAGCTCAAAAATTGTATTTCCATTTACAGAAACCATGTATTGGATTTTGCAGATCCCTAAACAAACCTAAAGTATAGAGAGTTGCGGAAAAAAATTGAATAAGTGTATAAAACAGGGGGGAAAATCAATGTTACGTGATATTTATATTGAAATTGTATACTTTAAAACCATTTCTTCAAATCCAAACACCCTAAAAAATTTCACGCTATTAATACTTTACTCGAAATCTACGGATTTCCGACTCAACTAACATCACAATCATAATTTCAAATCTTAGCGAATCCACGAAATGAACTATTTCTCTCGTATTGAGGCGGTTTCTTAACTAAGATAAGATTAGAAAGGTGTGAACTTAATTAGGGTAGCAGGTATAATAGAGGAAGAAAGCGCGCTCGATATATCTGAATAACTGTACAGGGGTATTTCTGTCGACTTCGACTGACTAAGTATTTGAAACAGCGATGTCAGAGAAATCACAACTGCTACAAGTACGCGAAGTTTAATGAAAGTACACGGTCTATCGTATTCGTGTTTGGCAAGAAACGAATTACTATGCCCAAACGTGTGGTCCTAAATGAACACAAGGTCCATTCATATTGTTTGGGTGAAATATTGTTTGAGAATTTATTAGGTTCTTTAGAACATACTGAAGGAAAGAAATTTTAAGTCAAACCTATCGAATACACCGGTAATTAAAAAAAATAACTTCGATGATAGACTATGACATTAAGACTTGAACTCTTTTTAGTTACGTCAAGAATACCACATTATACCAGGATTGCTATTCATGGTTATCAATTCTTACACTATTAAATACAGGTTGAGTCTTCTTACTGCTCAGCTAGATATTCGAAGGAAATACCAAGAGTTAATAACGTGTTAGGAAACAATATGTTAAAACATGCGAACATATTAAACAATTTCATCAGAAAAGCTCCCATATTTCGCCAAACTCTCAATGCCCCGCGGAGGTTATCAAAATGAAGTTTAACAAAATAACATTTTGCTGTTTAGAAGGCTAAACTTTGTTAAATCATCTCATATGCACATTTTACATCATAATTTGTTTAGGGGATCGTATTTTATTAGAGTTTTGGGGATTTTATTTTACCTCATTCTGAGAAAGTATCTGAATTTACTCTTAATAAATTGCAATATATTTTATCTTCAAATACTTTTAAAAACTGAGAAGAAAGTGTGATGGGGTGGAAGGTCTGGCAAATAAATAAGGATAAATAGCGAAAACTATATATCTTATTGGATGGGGCCGTTGCTCAATAGTTAAAATTCCTTGCGAACCTGTTGTGTGTTAAATAGCGTCGTAAACCAAATAACGGTCAAGTTGAGAGTGGAGTGTTCAGATGTCGTTCTAAAGATGTTAAAGCATCGTTGAGAGCAGTCCTTAATTCACAACTAGCTTTAGAATAACCGTTGTCAAAGCTGTTGTATATATATTATAGATTAATTTATGTCTCAGTTTAAGTATTGATTAAAATTGATAATGATTAGTGTTAACTTAATGGAGGTTCCTAAATGGGCTTGTATAAATTTACTGCACTTTCCTGCAAATTAATTAAGTTAGGTTAGGTTAAAAAGTATTTAGCACAATTCTTATTCATTTTGAGCCAATGTAAAATACGTGTCTACTAATTAAATTGTGTGGAAAAGCGTGAGGTCTCAAAATTAAGTAGACAATAATGTTTTATCTTGGAGCTCAATAGATAAAGAAATTAATAACTGGTGGAAATTAATAATGCAAGAACTGTAATTAACTAAATTAGCCGTAAAGGAGTTTTGGTTTGATTTAAGTGCGTTGGATAGCATTATTTTCATGTTGTGTCAGTAAAATTGCGTAGGCCTATGTTGTTTAGGAAAATGCTGTATTCATGGATATAACTCAAGGAATTCTCGTCAACTCTATTGCTCAGGAAAATCACATCATAGGTACACTCAGTAAAGTTCAAAATATCGCAGTACAGTAATAGTTACTGTCTAAATTGGAACTTAGGCAAGAACTGGAGGAGTAATAATTAATGACAGGCTGAATGTTGCGAAAAAGCCAAGAGAAGCACCAACGAGGGAATGTTGCGAGATTTGTTTGTCGTCGCTAATGAAGTAAACAACATAACATCATCGACTACTCTTGCACATCAACACAGATATGTCAATATTAGACAAAGCAGCACATCTTACACTAACTATGAAAATGTATATTCCTTTGTTAAGGTAAACCTAAGCACTGTATATATGTTTACCAGTTGGTTGTATTTTTGTTATTTTTATTAGAGCGACATACATTGATCCTATCTACTTTTCAAGAGAAGAAAAAGTGAGGTTATGTTAATTAGGATAGATTTTAATAACTCAAAATACACTTCGTAACGGCAAAACCATAGTGAGTGGGATAATGTATTACTGTTCTTTGGCGGTTTGTGATTGTGTCAATAAAATCATGCTTGATGCCAATTTCACATAAATAAAAAATGAATGGAAATTGGACAAGTATATACCCTGTAACAAAGAAATTTGTATATAAACCCAACGTAACCGGGCATGAAACAGACATAACAAATGCTCCAAATTTTAAAATATGATGAGTACTGTATCCAAAGTCAATGTCACAACTGTACATATTGTAACTACTTCTTGTTATTGTTTATAGACCCCTCAATTGTTTTCAAATTTGTTTAATTAAAGCAAAGTCCCGTGTATAAACCAGAAAGAGGTAACCTTTAAATTGTCTTGAGGTGATTCACAAGAAAGATAAATATCCATGAAACGTCTATTCTAAAATATTATAGTCTCCAAAAGTCAATAGATTGAATTTATACTCTATACCTGTCATCATGATTTCTGACCCACCACACAACTTTCATAATTATGTAAGTTAATTTTTTACATAGTAAGTTACATGCAATTCACCAACTACAAGTTCCACTTTTACCTTACAGTATTTATCTTAATAGTGGATATTATAATTGCGTGCGCTGGCAATGCGACTGTCCGCGCACGCAATACAAGTTGCGCAGTCCGGCGCGGGGAGGCGCAGCCGCAGCCGATCCAAAAATTATCAGTAAATGCAAATTAGTCCTGACGGAATTATACGCTTCGGCACGCTCGAATCTGAGGAATAACGGAGGCTGCAACTGGTCATCTAACTGATAGACATTCCAATCGGAGACAAGGTTGTGACAATTTGGATTTTGTTCTTTAGGAATAATTTTGTACTCTCAAATAATAATATCAAACGTTACGCGCCATAACAGGGCTCAAGCTCAAAGCTAAACATTTATTTATGCAACTGTCTATTAAAATATTTACGTTGTTATTTTTTATATATAGAACCTTTTCTTTAAGAATATCTTAAGTCGTCTTAAGTAATATTTTCAAACAGTATATCGTAAACACGTTTTAAGGTTATCAATCGAATGTTGAGAAATTAAAGGAATTATTATATCAATGCCTTTGACTTGTTTTAAGGCCAACGCAGTGTACTTTTGATCAAGATTCGAATGTCGTTTGAAATATTTACTAAACAATTCAAGCAAAAACTGTTGTAAAGTTAAAATTATTTATTAACAATTATTATTTATTTAAAATTATTTAAGAATGAAATTCCGTTCAGCTTTTATTCAAACGGGGTTATTTTTTAAATGTATTGTATTTTCCTTTTAAATATTCAACTGTAAATTGAACATTCAACAAAATATAAAGGCACATTTTTTGAATGTGGACTTGGCCATCCTTAGTTGCCAGTGATTAATATATATCAATTCATTATCCATCGTTTAATCCTTCCTCCACCAGTCTTCGCATTAAAATACGTGCAGTAGTAAAACTACCCCTTCTTGATTTTAGCTCAGTTCAATCATAAACAACCCCAACACACTATTCACTACAGTTGCAAATGCCTACCTTCAACTAGTGACGTCAGCAATGTAACATTTGCAGCTTTTCTTCTCCCCGCAGGCAGGTTGAGGCCGATCTTCTCTAGCTTTTCCCTCAGCAGCCGTCCGCCATTTTTCGATTTCGCTCTGAAATAAAGGAACAAAATATTGAATATTTGAAGCGATGTGTTCAAGGATCCATTATAATTAGACGTTCGAATGTGCGCATAAATAAATGAATTTTGACAAAAATTGCTCTTGATAAGTTTTGGTTGTGGCAAGTCGAAAAGGAACGCGACCTTCGGGGTTTATCAGCCTGGCAGGTGTATTGTGATAGAAATCTCAGAAATAATTAATCAATTTAAAAAGAATGACAAGGGCCCAAAACTAATTTAATCGCATAAAATATTGTTTAGTCTCGATCAAGAAACGTTTATCGATCTCATTAGTCAGGTTGAATTATGGGAATATGCATGACTTTTGAAGATTACATTGTTTTATCACCGATTATAAAAAGTTCGTTAATTGTTAATAAAGTAGTTTCCACAGTATAAAATTCGAGTGGTTTAGAATATATAGGGACGGTTTCTTCTTTACATTGTCTATATCTTTCTTATGGAAACCTAAAGGTAGTAAAGTCTTGCAGCCTACAGTTTTGATCTGAATAAATATGTCATTTATGCCCACAATAAAGCAATAAACACTTGTATGTAAACTTATGTGACGAGTACATCATTAGCGATTCTCAAATTACACGCATGATACTTAGAAAGAACATTAACCTTTTCCAATTAAAACTAAACACGGTCGTTTGGAGGGTGTATTCACGCTGGAACGCGGGAGTCAAATGACCTGATTATTGTAAGCTGGTGTAATGGTAGCAGAGCGGGAGCGAGAAGGTGAAATCTCGCGGGCAATTATAGAAACAAGGAGTAACCGGCACGTTCCGCGGGTAACTGCCGCGTTTTGGCGCCAAAAGTCACGCGCCTCCCCGACATTGGTGATTATACTCGATCGTCTTACAAATTAAAAACAGCGCGAGCAAATGATTTTGAAACTAGTACAATTTAGTCATGAAGGGTCCCTGCTCAGAAATGAATCTTTAATGACGTGTTTTTGTTAAATTGTTTTAAGAAAACTGTTTAGAAACATTTGTTAATATTTGAATTCTACTTTTTTATTTAGTACTTATTTTAGTATTCTAACAAATACTGCAATATTTTTGTAAAAGGGTTAATGGCCTTTGGTTCTACCAATTCATCGGGCTTGTTAAGCATAAACCACAGTTTATAAATTCCGAACTATGTCTTATGTAGATTTGAATGATATCCAACTTGACCATGTACCTCTCATTGACAGTGTCGAAACTTACTTATTAGGTATACATAATTTTAATATATTGTTATAAAGAGTCAAAGATGACGTAATATGTTATTTATCCTTAATTGTATGATCTGCGAAGTAAGGCCATATTGCTGGAATAATTTTAAATGTATCGCATTAGTTTTGCGAGTAAATAGGTATTTAAAAAGGGTTCTCAATGTGCCTAACATTACAAGTCTTCCCGAACGTAAGGTACAACCGGATCCACATCATGTACTGTAGTTATGTTTGGACATTCTTTGATGTACTTCAATAAAATGTAGGCTACATCAACTCTAGTAAAAAACACAACCGGCGTAGAAAAAATGAAATTATATATCAACATCAGAAAGACAATAATTCGTATAACTAATCAGCGCTAAGGTAAGGATCAATTAGTATTTATGGTACAAAAATGAATAATAACCGTTGTACTCGCAGTAATAAATACTATCAATTTGTCATCAAACCCATAGCTATTCAGATACCTTTTACAATAGTCAAAATGTCAAAACCATCACCAATATACTAAATTTTGAAAAGGCGAGCAGAGCGGCGATCGGTCGGTAGTTAGCGAGTTCATTTTTCTCGCAAGCCGCACCGTGTAGTTTGATAGACCACAAACCCGATGTGTGCTCTGAGGTGAAGTATGATTGGTTCGTGACGGACCAAAGGTTACTCGCAACATATGCAACGGATCAAACGAGACTGGTTGTCTTCACGTCTTTGTCTCGTTGAAAACGAGGGGTGATCGATAAAACTCTCCCCGTACAGTTGCGAAAGTATGTCCTTAACGTGATATTCCTCATTGGGAGGACACGTTTTGATTGTAATGTTCATTTTTAATGATACTGAAATCAATATATGGTTCGACATCCTAGATAATTAAAGAATAAGCATTTTCCAAATTACAAACCTCCTGAGGACTCCGCCGAGGAGGGAGGCGTTGAGACACTCGGGAGGTGACAACCTCCTCTGGACTTCGCCCACCGTGACCTTGTACTTGGAGGTGGAGGAGAGCAGCGAGAGCCTTCCTGGGACGCTGCAGAACACGTCCGACGGCGAAGACACCCCTGGAACAACAAGATTTTTTGTTAAGGATGAAATGAAGACTAGATAGTATTACAAAACTACTTAATTTCTACTTTGTGAATCTCCAAAGTCCAAGTGTTCACGGCAGATTCACAGGATCTTCATCTTCGGGAGATGGTCGAGTTTTTAATGAGATTTTCCGTATTATACTATTCGTTTTTGGGAGATGACCAACTTGATGAACTAACTAGATAGTTAGTTTTGTGGATGAAGTAAAAAAAAATGATGATCATCAATTACATTATTTCTACGAGGCGAATCTCCTACATCGTAATTTCCAGAGTAAACTAAACTATCTTCGTCTTCGGAAATTGACCGGTGTGTTTGATTTGAGATTTGTTCTGTAGATGAAATGAAAGAGATAGCGATTAGTAATTATCATGTATATACAAATAGTTAGTTTTCCAGGCTAGATTTTTCGGGGTGAATTATTATGAAACCACTTGTACTTTCGGCATCTAGAAGACATGTTGTTAAATCCGCTGGTGAAACTGTTGTCGTTAAAGAAAAGAGGAGGCATTTTTTCAAGTTAATGATATAATTTGGATCTGTATGGGGGAATTCAAACTCGAGATTTTTAGAATAATTTTACTACATTCGGCTTCAAAGGATGAAAGAGAAGTTAGATATGCAATACTAATTCCCACCCGAAGTCTAAGATAGAGAAGTGCAATTGTAATCTGGATTTGGTTTGTTGACACTCTTAAAGTTTGTATTGCGTTTTAAGGAGAGCTTTCTTCAGAGGCAATTCCTTAGTTTCATTACTCTGCACGACACATGCAAACAGATAGAATCTTTCAACAATGCTCTGGTGGATGCAGATAGACTACCAAACATTTTTAGTCCAACTTGCAAACCGGTAAAACGTATTTTCACTAAATAACAGCTATTTCCAAAACACTAATTTAGCTACAACGGGATGTTCCAAATTTGGCAATTTTGAAAAGCGTTCGCAAATCGGTCGAAGTAGAGCGCGTTGTAATCGCAATCATAATGAGGCGATTAGTAGTAATGCGAACTGACGGAGTACGCATCTTGCTGCACAAGGGCGTCCGTAATGGCGGCCAGTAATTCTAATTACTTAATGATAGGTTGGGAAACTGGAGGTATGTTTCCCTCGATAGTTTCATTAGTCCACAAGTGTCAGAATGTCTTCATAATATCCCGTTACCTGTGCTACAATTGTCTACTTAGTAAAACGGGTATTAAACGCCGTGTCCTTGATTGCACTACACGCAAATCGTTCATGGATGTTTTTAAATTATTAAAAGTAATAGCGGTAAATAAATGAATGTGAAGTGATTTTTAGGGTGGGTGGGAAAAAATAAAGTTCACGCAAACCAAGGAGCTCGTTGTCCTTCTTCGGACCTAAGAATGTAGAGCTGAAACCCCGTGGTCTCTCGTCCCATCGTCTACCATCTGATCTCTTACGACACTTATATTGGTATATCCCAGTCTTCGGGTGGCAACCGTGTAAATAGTTTCGGACGCAATGTAGCTGTATATTATCCAAGGAACAGTCACAGGACCCAGCTGTTCCTGAGCATTGTGCTTTCAATAAAAATGTTCCTGGCAGATAAAACAGTAGTGAGTGACAAAGTAACGTAGATAATCTCACACTTCATTCTACACTCATGCTTCACTCATATATGAGTACTTAGGATAAGAATACGCAACTAGGTGGCGTCCCCATCTGTTGATTATAATGATACTGTAATAATGAGTGATAGTAATGAATAAACTTAAAATCTATCGGTTACAGAAACATATGAAATATTAATACTGAATTCCTTGTGATATACTACAAATATAAACATCTAGACCTTCTAATTGAATTTTCTGTAATAAAAGTATGTCTAGACCAAGATGAATCTAGACTTGAAAGGAAAGTAGATCACTCCACGTCAATCAATAGGTTTGAAAGGATATCAAAATGAAAAATGTTTGGCCCAATCAATATCAAGGGGTGATGGGGGACCTTATCACAAAAGTAGAGCAGGAATTTGAGGGGATACAGAAGGGGTGGGCGAAGCTATTGTGTTATATCAGAAATACAACTTGCTAGTGAGAATGTTATTTGGTATAAAACTGTCGACATGTTTTAGAGTATCAAAGTTGGTAAATTAAATACATAAACGTGTTCTTCCAAACAAACATTTAGCCTGTGGTAAGTAATTGTGCCTACTTTTTAAAAAGTAAAAAAAATAATATTCCAAAGGTAACAACTAAGCTGCAACGTAAAAATAGAAAATAGTTAATCCTAGGGTAAAATAGTTTATGACAGACCAAATTTAGATTAGGGAGATATCGATAGTAGCAAATTGTCGGAGTGAAGTTGTTTTATCATTCCGAATAATTAAATTCCATATTTTGTCGATCACTATAATCACTAAAAATAATTAGTAACCTAACAGTAGCAGTTTTCGTTATTTTTTGCATTACAGACTCTGAATCAAGATCCCTAAACTACAAAGTGTGCTGTGTCAAAATTATATTTCCTCCTTTAGTTTGAACATGATAGATTATGTAACATAAGATGCAGTGTACCCATACTCAAAGGAATGGCGTAGTCGTAGTCAACCTAACTTTTCCAAAACATCATCAACTTCTAACCCACATTACCTTACCCTAAATAACGTACAGGTATTGACAACTTCCAAACACCTCGCAAACCGTGGACAATGCCTAGCAAAACCTCCAAGGCGAGGTCCGCCCCTAAACACAGTTCGGCTAATTTTACCCCCCCCCCTGGGGTACGTTGTCATGCTAATGCTACGCCGGCTGTACCCCGGGACCAACGATGACTTTATGACGGAATAATACACTACGGCCCTCCTCTAGCACTCGTGCGTACTGGGAAAATATAAAAAATGAAATTAGGGTGGATTTGTACATATTCGAACACATGAGGATACTTTTGTAGTATGAAACGGAATATTGTACACATAAATTTGATTGCCGTAGATGACCACATGAGTGTGATTCTTTGACAACATACAAGAGTGATAAATTTGAACACTTCACATAGTTTTTATACAATTTTGTGGCTTTAAGCTTTAAAAATCGAAGGTTGATGTAAAACATATGGATGGTCTGTTAGAGGATTGATTTGCATAAGGTAAATTTAAATGTTAAAGAGCTCTATTAAACCATACAGGATTACTTCCTCTCTAAATTCTGGAACTAATTGTGCGGAGCGAGCGAAACTCTTATAATACACTCCTGCTTTTTGTTTTACAAAAGCTCCTCCCGAACGGGTCAAAAGATCAGCACGAAATTTAGCGTTCTTATAGTAAACCAGCCTGCTATGGGAAGGTATAAATCTGAAACGGTACAAATCGGACTTCTGGGCTTTCCTGCGTTAATTTAAACTTTAAGATATATAACAAGGGCCTTAAGGAAAAATTGGTTTCCATGACAGTGAAGCAAGGTACTGTAACAATAAAAGGGTAAACAAAGGCGTCGTAACATATGTTTATTAGAAGAAGCAATTTACACAAGTACACTACAGATACAAAACAAAAGGAAAGAACAATCGGATTAATAACGTTTAACATAATATGACAAAAAGATATCACATTTTAGATACTGTAAGTACAGTAGACACCTAATTCACGTGAACAACATTAAGCGCTGACTTTGGATACTGCAAGTAGACAATAAACATCCCATTGACGTAAAACAGATGTACCACTGACTTTGGCTACTGCTAGTGGACGTCCCTTTTATGTGATTCCAAGCCCATTCGGAACGATCAGGTCGTAGATAGATTTCTCAAAAGTATTGGATGAATAAGCTTGCTCCGCTCAATATTGCAAGCAGTGGACTGCGTTGTAAACCTAGTTACACTCTTGTTGAGTGTATTATTTATTACTCTAGATTGCAGCTAGACCTACGTGGATTTTGGAAAAGCCGATCGTGCTTTATTGACGCTAGATAAAACCTAGACTTCTCATCCTTTGTAAAATTTGAAGCTTTTTTTCATGTCTAGTTCATGTTGGTGACACTGGGCGCTAGTGTCGACAACATTTTGTGAATTTCAGGCTATTATATGATTTGTTCTTTACTGATTGGTTTATATAATATGGGGACAAGATATTGTTTGAGATTAGATAATTTTATCTGGCTAAACGAGGTTTTGCATAACTCAAATAACAAGAAACAAATTGTAAACAAAAACACGATCCTAGCGGCACCAGACGGAACTAACAATAAAATTGACTTCAGCTAGTCCATAAGGATGACATATCTTGGTATCATCTATGTATGCTTAATCTATTATAGAACAATGATATAACTAAATCAGATATATTTGCTTCACTGTTGGATGGAATATATTTTAAAATTCTACAGTTTCTTAGGACGACCTCTCCAACAATTTCTTATGAATATTATGAAGATAAAGGAATTTATGAGGCAAGCAAACAGTTGTTCCGTTAATTTTGTAACTATTCAAAGTTTATGAGTTTTGCCTACTTACTGTATCGCTAAAGGTATAAATAATACAAGACAATACTGTAATACTTTAGAATGCGGACTACTCGTTTGCACTATGAAACGGCAAGGGTTCTCTGGGTACAACGTTATATTTAATTTGTACAACCCTTAGTGTGGGATTATAGAATAAATAAAGTTAACCGCATTGTTTAGTATATGGTAGGAATATTGGTTTACCTGTGTAGGAGGGGATCGTTTTATAACGTAAAGAAGGCAAGCTATGATTACGGTAGGAGTTTAGGATACTAGTATACTGCAAAAAAGTACGATTAACGTTTTTAGAACTATCTAGAGAGTTAGCGTTTATTTCCATAAATAAAATTATTCACAACAATATACGTGAATAGATAAATAAAACTAACCATCGACATTGCTATTTATACAAACTTATAAATATAAGCAAATTATTTTACATGTCCTACTCTTTGTCGCAGTTATCATAAGTGGATACGTAAACCAAGAAAAATATAAATCATTTCCTTATTTCACACCCAAAATACAATTGAAAGAAATTAATTTTTGAAACGTTTCGAATCCGAGTGATAAACGGGGGAAATGCCGATTGAAACGGAAACGTCGTGGGGTGGAACGCAAAACACATGCAAGGAGCAACAATCTACGAAAGTTCCGGGGAATAATTGGGGAGGAAATGAGGGGTAAGTGGAGGGGGGGGGGGAAGTGTGGTGAAGATGCAGACACGAAGTTTAAACTTCGAAGTTTGGTGGTTTCATTGAAAGAGAGGTTTTTATGTGACGAGCAAAGATTATTCGATAGTTCATGAATGTATATGCTTATTTTGCAATATGAGTTTATTGATATTTTACAAAATAATACAAATCTCCTTTGCTTTCTTGATTTTTATTTATTTTTTCTGGTTGTGGAGCTACGAAGAAGCCGAAACCAGCAAAAGCTGTTTCGTCAAATTTTATTTTGAGGTTAGGTTTACCTCTGAATTTTCACTTTTTCAGAGATCTTAAGATTAAACAGAAGCGAAGTAAAACGTGGCAATATGAACTGGAATATTACAAGAATAAATCAGATTTAAAATAAAATCTAGTGGCGACATTGAGGCAGACGAGAACTTTGTTTCAGGGCTACTGAAGACTAATTATGCCACTACTAAAGTGACGGCTCACCTAAATAAATAATTATGGCATTACTAAAGTTATTTGTGATTTAGGAGAATTTGACATCAATGTCTCAGTTTTCACACTACAGGGTTGAGAACATTTTCGCAACTACGCACTAGCTGTTGACATATTTAATGGACATATTAAGTGGGTTTTGTCCGAAGTTTTATTGAGTGCTGCAAAGCTCATGAAAAGAATTAAGAAATTGAAATGAGGTAACACTTTTGAGCACTTTTCTTCAAAGAAATTGTTCTGGAATATTTGACATTATTGACAATAAACATTAACAATGGAAATAATTTTTGAATTTTATTCAAACGTGGACTAATTTTTTGCAATTAATTGAGTTAATACCGACTTTGAGACAAAAGAGTTACATTTTTAACATTTCTAATGGAATAGAGAATACTTTAATTAAAAAATCTAGAGCTATCGACATTTTAAACCCTCGTGACAATGTGAGCCCTTAGGCGTCCATCAAAGTGGCTCTATCAGCATTAGAGAGCATGCGGGTGTAAGAAGCAGATGGGGCAGTATCCACGGAGGGAGGGGGGTTAAGGGCAATGAGACATAAGTAGCCAATGATTCAGAGGCGACCCGCCGCGTCCGCCATTTCCAGATAAAACGCAAATCACACTTTCAATTTGGTCATGAACCAATGAGGGTTGCCCCGAGGCGGCTCCGATACAAATCAATTTCAACGGCTGATGAAATCCTAATTTGGCCCTTTAAATGGGGGTAAAGAGCGTGTGATTATAGGGCTTGTTAATGGCTTAATGCGCACAAGGGCGGAGGGTAACACCTCCGTGGGTCATGGATGAACCGCCTGGCTAGTTCCGTAGAGGTTATCTAGAATCTACAGCATGGCAACAGCTATCTACCACACGGACCTAGGTGCTATACAGCCTATAAAGTATACAACCTAGCCGCTAAAAATATGCTTGAACTACTATAGCGAAAATTGGGATTTTAATAGCTAAATAAACTTCCCATGTAAACATTTGAAGCCAAAAACCGTGGTGCAATCTGTTAAAATGGTCACCAACTAATGACAATATTCTGTGTTAAGTGATAAATCGATCAGCTATTTGCTATGATACTGCATTGGTTTTAATTATTATTCAACCCAATACAATAATAAAATCTGGTGAGATGGTCCTAAACTTAATCTATTTTCTTGGATTCAAACTTTCATATCACATGGGAAGTCTATTCTGTGTAAAGCCAATGACAAGTGGCACTGCCATAAGTAAAAGCTGATCTTAGTAAAGTTAGTAACAAAGCTACTCTTGTCGTCTCACTCCATTATTAAACCACCCTGATTGATTGAATGGAGGTTTTTCACTTAAAACTCTAAAGAGTCTAAAGAATGAGCTTGTAATTGGAAACAGAAGTAGAGCCCATCTGCATGAGCAAGCTGTACAGTGTTAGCAAAACGGGAGTGCCGATGGAGACCAGGTCAAGTCCCTTCAAACGCACGCACCCCCACAGGTCTCAATCGGCACTCTCGTTTTGCTAACACTAATATACGATTAGTTAATGAAAAAATGATGTATTGAAATTGAGTCTTGAGAATGCATACAAACAAACTAAGGCTAGTATTTGGTGGAGTCAAAATACTTACTTTTGAGGAGAGGCAGGTCACTAATAAAGCCCGTGTCGTCGACGTTGGTGTTCTGAAAGAAAAAAACAAACATTTTGGTAAATTTGCATTTCTATTTAACAGGAATTGCATTGATATAAGTGCAAGACCCCAAGTAATTGTAAATTTTAGCCTTGTAATTAGTGTGGTCTTATGGTATGGTCTTAACGGCCATTATGGAATGACATCATCATAGGAACCTTTATCCAAAGATACTGTAATGGCTATAATCCAGGCACGTGATCATGGGTATTTTCATTTGCTACAACCGAAGAACGTCACAGATATTCCCATCCAAATCTTCTATAATACGGATACAGTTTTCATTAGCTAAGCCCGTCAAGACCTTGTAAACGTCCTTACATGTCTCATAGGATTCCCTGAATCGCCATTGCTCAACAATTGAGATGGTGAAAGTTTAGTGGTTATTAATATAACGCTGGAGAAAATGTGTGCAAACATTTCAGCAGATATTGAAGTGTTCCTTCGTGAATCACCACTATTTTATCCATTGAAAAATACTTTTTTGACTCTAAACTAATTGTTGAGATTGGAGATATATTTTTTATTTTTGACGGTTAAAGGATCACTCCAATTTTCAACACAGTCTACAATCATTTTATTTTACGTACCGCAAGTTAAGGAAATGTATTTAATGGTCATGTATAATGGAAAATATTTATTATAGTAAGTTTAAAATAAAACTGTGAGAATATTTCATGTTTTTCTATCCAAGCATTAACTACAGTTCCCAAAATAGCCGTATTCAATAACGAATATCTTTATTGCGATCCATTTGAAATAAAGTTAAATTAATAAATGTATACATATAAAATAAACGAATACAAATATTTAAGTAACTAAGCATAAAAAATGTAGGACTCAAAGAGAGGCATAAACGTTCTGAGACTGTGCTTCCGAGCAACTTAATAGTGATGTATAAATTACCACAAAAACAAAATCCGAGGCCACAATCACCTCTGTAATCATCCTTATTTCTAACCTACAAAATCGTTTATTTTACGTTTTGTATTTCAATCTGAGATCGATTGTAATATTTAAATCTATGTATTTTGAAGGATAAAGATCGACAAACTATTAATCTCCTAGAACCCGGGACTACGACTCTTTTCATTATCAGTATCGATATATCGAATGGCCTAATCGACAGAACTGGTAATCTAATAAACGGGTAACACCATACACGGCAGGGACATTTTTATTACCTGTATCGATATATCGAATAATCATACAACCGACAATCATACTTAACATTCATAGCGTATCCATAACACCACATAAACAACACATTCGATTGATTGTATCGAATATCGATGTATTGAATGATCGACTGATCGACATCTTGGCACCCGGGAGTCGCCTAAAACAAAACCGTGGCCCGAGACTCTTCTGATTGCCAGTAGACCCAATTATTGGGTACAAAAGGGTTTTGTTCGTTCAAATTACCTAATCTAAGACCGGACCTTTCACCGCGTAGCCGCCTCAGCGCTTCTGTGTCGCAGAGAACGAGATACGTTTCAAGATGTATAAGATGTGAAATTATTGTGAAGGATGTGTTTTTGACCACCTTCTTTAGTTTTTTATGTCAGTTCAATAGTGAAGAAGTTTTGACATAGATTTGTTGTATTTTTCAAAGATGTCATTTATTTTTGTTGACAAAATTACACTACATAATGCTTGAACTATATAAAAGTATAATATCAACATTTCTCTTATATTTTCAGCGTCTGAATCGTCGTCAGATCAAATGCAACGGTTTGTTTGAACATCCCAATTCAGAGGTTGGGCAAATTGCATTGAAGTCAATGGGAATGATCGAAGCAAATTGCGCCAAAACTGTAATGTATCTATTTATTGACGAAAACGTGATTAAGGTTAGTCGAAAAAGTAAAAGTTAGTTTTAGTAAATGAACATAAAACTTTTTTACAATATGATTACGAAATTAGAGATTATTGAAATATGAACCCACCCTCCTTCAGCATTACTACTAAGTTAGCTGTATTCTTCAAATGCTAGTTTTGGGAAGGTTAGGTTGGATCAGATATCACAATGAAGCTAGAAATATATAAAAACCCTATCTCATAACCACCATCAGTGTTGAAATTCAGACACCAACCCACACATAATCAATAGGTAAATAGTCGATTAATTTATGTGCAATTATTAAACGGAACGTATTGCACTCTGACTGAATATCTGCTTACAGGAACACACAATTACGTAATGGCTTGTTAACAAACTGATGACAAATAACATTAGCATAGCTAACAGACCGTGGTGTCCGTGAGGGCACGCGAACCGGGCATAAACTAGGTGTCGAACCTCCGTGGGCAATTAAAGAAACAAACTGCCCGGAAAATGGTGGCTTAGCGCCGCACCGGGCAATTTCAAGTTGAAATGTGAGCAGGCAGCTGTATATACATGAGTCATTACAGTAGAGATTGAGCTATATACGGTTATACCGTGATTTAGGTTTATTGTTGTATCGTCGAAATTTTAAAATGTATAAATTTTGTTTGTTGTCTTGAGATTTAAGAGGCTTGTGATTGAAGTTGAATCTTAATTATTACAGTGAGAATATGTCTTAGATCTTATAGATATTGAAACGAAATAGTTTAAATAAATAAAGAATTTTTTATTTAGAAAAACGTAATTACTGTAGAGCGTTGATTGATAATAATAAATCCATTTACCGTAAAGCTCAGTAAATTATTGTGAAAACTAGTATAATCTTCATATTTTTTGTCAATTTGGTATATAAAATGTTAAGTAGAAAATCTATTGGTGGTTTAAATGGTTCCAAGCTATGTAGTATATACATTTTTATTGATTTGACTTGAATAAACAACTTTGATTACAAAGCATATGGACACGTGATTAGAGTCTTTAGGCAATTTTACATTTCCCTATAATTATATAAGATCTTTCGAAACAAATTGTGAAAGACATCTTAAAAAGGCTTTTTAGTGCTTAGACCTACCGACCGGTTCGTCGTCGCTGAAGCACCATTTACATAGGGTGTTCCAGACAAAACTTCTATCCTCTAATCCATCTTTACTTTTTGTGGGTTACCCCTGCGGCTGGATAAAATATTTAACTAAAAATGTAATGCATATGATTTTTTTCTAAAAACAACGACGTTTCGTATTTGCCGCTTGCACAGGTCGTACTCAGGGCTGCGGTATCACTTTGAAGAAGTGCGTCCACCGACACCGACCCACCGCAGCGGAAACCATCTCACTAATTGTGATTACTCTTCTATTCCGGGGATTTGAAAATCCCATCTGTGTGTAGCGTAAATTATTTTCATTCATGGGGACAGAGCTCAATGAACTACGTACGGAGGAAATGAGCGGTTGTTTCTATCTCTTGCGACAGATGATGGTTTGAGAATAAAATTGCTTGATTGCATGGATTATTTTTTCTGTTTCGCTGTGCGTTTTTCTACCGTCGCTGTTTAATCATATGATTTGTTGTAACACTGATTGAAACATGTAATTTGTTGAATTTTTACGTACAACTCAACTGAATCCTGATTTACTTCGTGTAATCTACAAGAATATGTATGACCAAGATGTTTTGGACAAAGAGAAATCTCCTAAATTATTTCATATACGGTTGGATTTGTTTTAAACGTCCAGACGAAAACAAAGGCAGTACTGATATCAAAGGATACTTATAAAACAATCACCTAAAATTTACAACATGCAAATTAGAAACAATACCGAATTTACTTCATGGCGAATATCTAACACCACTTACACCACTTTTCACCCATCTAAACTAGATGACCATAGCTTAATCCTACAAACGTAACTATACCCAGCTCAACGTCAACTCTCAATCCCCCATATGGTCCTTATATCCCCATATTCTCGAGCACAATACGAGTTTCTAACACACGCAGCTTCCAACCCAGAATGTTGTTTTTCTCCATTTGTTCCTCTGCGAAACTAAATTTTAACTGACAAAGGCTTAAATCCGAGGTGACAAAAGAGTTGCAGCATGACTCTTTATTGAGTTATTGTAATTACAGTGTTGACTCCAGGGGTCTTGTTTGGCGGGGGCCCCTCTTTGTCCCCGTGTTTGGGGCCCGCCCCCGAGCCTTCTGGGGGCTAATCAGGGGCCGATTCAATTTTTGACTCCGTCCCCGGTAAGCCCGTCACACCTCGGCATTATCCGTGTAATTTGATGCAAATACAACTACGCAACAAGGCTAATAATAGCAAGGTGTAAACGTTGGTTCAAAGTAGCTGTGGGAATGAAGAGAAACCCCACAGGTTCAGTAGAATTTTGTAAGGAATAATTTTACCTACAGGTTTCTAAGGTTGCGTCAAGATATTATTCGGTAAGCTTTTGTTACAGAGTAATAGAAAAGCCGTGCACCGCATTGTTTACTGTATTTAACTTAGAAACACAAACATAAACATATTTTTTGGAGGAATTTATCTTTTAGGAAGAAAAAATATAAAGGTAATTATCTTAGAGTTTGGTATTCTAAGGGGCTTTCTTAGTAAAAATACCCTGGACGCAAAAGGTTACAAGACAAATGCAAATCCAAACTTAAAATTTCATCATGCTAGATCGCTGTTGATCATAGTTGACTAAGGCTAAAATAAGAACGCAACTACAAGTGACACGTCTACCTACTCTTAGTTGAATTAAGTAAGAAAATAAGCTAAGCTCGGTACGTCAACAACACTTTATAAGCTTTGAACACAAAGATGTACATTTTGTTACCGTTAAAGAAATTCAATTCCAACGACATCTTCACATAATCACCTCAAACCACACCAAGATTAAATAAGTTATAAAAATCACCTAATCAAAAGGATACCACAGACTGGCAATTCCATATTGTCGGATTTGATAAAATAATCAAAGAAATGAAATACGTATAAAAACAGATGCGATTATGGCGAACCGAGGTGTGAATGGGAGTCGTTTGTTACGGAGTTCCCCAAGGCTGTCCCGTCGGGCCGCAACTCTTCACTGCACCGCTAATAGTGACCGCAACAGTGTGAATTGCACCGCAACCATCTGCTGGACAAATTAAAACTGTCCGAACCAACTCTGTGTCCATCGTGAGAAATATCTGACAAGATACGTGCGACTTGCCACAGCGATAGAGGACAGGGGAACAAGTCAATTGAATCTAGAACTTCATACGATTTAAAAATTAAGTCCTTATAACCACTGTTTGTTGCAGGCCGAAGTTTTACTTCTGGTATAATTCATTAAATTGCTCTTAAATTTTAAAATTTAGATTTTTAGTTCTCAAAATTTTCGAACCCTTTGTGTGACATAAACAAACCCTGGTCTTAATGACAATTGGGGTAACTTTCAAATTGGATTGAGCTGAGCTGTCACTACAATTTGGTGAAATCTGTTAATATTTAAGTAAGATGGTCTTAGGAGTAAGTTCAATGACAAAATCTTTTCGGAAGTCTAATCATTTAAGAAGAAATCACTGTGATATATTTTTAACTGGATAAATAATTATAATCGCTACCATATATAGGAGCAATAAAGTTATATTGCCTATGCTCAAACTAGCAGTCACTAATTTTATGAAAAACATAAATAGGTGAAATAATAAAATAAAAACCAGAGTACCCTAAAATTTATATTTTACTAAGTTTTTAGAAAAAAATAATTTCTGCCACGTATTTGGTACATTACTTTTTAATGTTTAATTTACTAAGGCTGAGAAAAAACAAAAAACATTACTAAGGGTAAACCAAACAAATCCTTGTTCAATCTGATTGGAATTAATTACGAGCACCACAGAGAATCCTGTTAATTTGTTTCAATTAACAAAACATAATTTTTAAATTGAAAAATCCAAATTCCTTCCACTTAATCATAAACTAAATTGGCAACCAACCCTAATCAACTTCCCAACCAAAGCGTAAGAGTTTACGAACATATCAAGCATCAACGTTTGCGATCGTATTTCAAAGATTTGTGATCGTCTGAGAAGCGTTCACATTAGGGCTATTTATGGGCTATCTGAGGGTTTAATATCAGAAGGGAGGTATTGAGCCCTTCAGCGAGCCCTGAGGTCCTTCCTGCAGCTAATGTACTGCCTTCATAACCTTCAGCCTTCATTGTGTCACAAACGTGGACGAAATATGGTTTATGGTGTGCGTGTTGCAAACTACGTTGAACGTACGTTGATTGGAGGCAACCAATGCGATACTAATCTTAGTTTTAGTTGAATTAATTCTTCCTAGGAATTTTTGTTTCTTTTAGCTACAGAATGGGCAAGTTCATAGTCTTCAAATTATCAGTTCATTTCTCACATGGTTTGAGTGGCTTAAGTATTTTGTTAGTCCTCTAGAAAAAGGTGAAATTGTATCCTTTGATAACTGTAATTATTTTAGCACTGGGTGGTAATTAACTGCAACGCCTTTAAGTACTAATGTTTAACATCACTGTCCTACAATTTTACAACAAAAAGTTACACTTTGTAAGCACTCAGCAACTACCGTAGATACATAAATTAGCAAACAGTAACATGGACTACCACATTAATGATGCATTGTTTTGAAATGACTTTATACTTCGATTGTTTACATACATTATACGAAACTAAAAAAAAAAAATATAGCTCGAGGTACAATGGCATGTTTGGGGAATCACAGGCGAATCACAATCACTTAAATCAAGAAAGACTCAACATTTCTTTTAGCCCCAACAAAATGTATATATTATTAAATACAAATTGGCATCACGCATTCAGTTATTGTTTAAATCAAACTAGAGTTGAATACGGAAAATACATAATTTACCACCTAATGATATTTTTTATCGATTTGAACAATTAAAACATGATGACATTAAGAATAATGTCGACTAAACAATCGATTTGGCAGAGTAATACTTAAAAATTTGTAAATGAAAACGGCCACCTCGTCTCCAACACTACCACTGACGGTGTCGCAAGCGGTGACAGATTTTTTAATCAGTTTTCTCGGACGATCAAAGACAAAGTGTTCGGATATTAAAAAGTGTCAATAAAATTTCACGATCGCAACGGCAAGCGTACAAACATCGGAACTTATTTAATAAAATAGCCGCAGACGAAACAAAACAGAACAAACTGACCTCAAACACGGGCGAGTTTAATTTGTACGTTTTTGAGCCGACTGTCAAAAGGGCAGTTCGGGGGAGGGCTGCGGCTACTTTGTTAGACTCTCCGTCTTTCATTGCTCGACTATTGTTTATTATTTTTTTAATATCGCCGATCTGCCCTTTGGTGACGACTGACGACCCTTTGGCAGATGTTTTTTCTACAGACCGATTTGAGCGAAATTACAGCCCTTCCGGTTTGGAGAAAATTTACAAGGGCAATTTTGACGATTGCTGATGCTGGCTGGAAGGTTGTTATGATTGTGGGGATATGTATTGCAGAAGGCAACTAGCGGGGATTTATTCTAAAAGAATTATTGTTTTTCGTATCTATATGTAGCACGGTTTTTGTTTGATAACTCCTTTTGAATATTTATATACCTCAGGTCATATCAAAAAACTTTACTACCACAAGTCTCATATAGTGAAAGTTATATGAACGTGGTGGTCATGTTATTGTATTTTTAATTGCTTTATGAAACTACGTTTATGAACAAAATACATGTTTAAGAAAGCTTATCATTTGAAAATTGAATCGTAGGGGTACATCATTTCCATATATGCATCAGCGTCTCATATAATTCGTACTAGGTAGCCTTATAAGTTAGCCTAGCCTTAAAGAAAGATGTTTGTCAAACTAAGAGTTTCAATTGAGTTATGTTCCTGAAACCAAAGGGGAATATGTAACTATTTTATACAACAGAATTCAAGATCAATTTTTTTCGCTTCAGTGTCCTTTCCGTTGCGAAGCACGGGTACAACAGCTAGTATAGAATAAATGGAATCCAACTGATTAGACTGAATAGTGGTTGACTTGATTTTTTAATTCAAAAAGCGGTTGGCAACATTGCAACCACGCGTCCATCCGGGTCTCAAAGTAAAGTGCGGAAAAGGTATCAAACGAAGCAAGGGGTTTTAAGACAAGGGTGATCTGTACTGGTAAATGTTAAACTACGGAACCTGAACGGGAACCCAAAGATATCACTTTTGGATTCACTTCAAGCTGGAGATCCGAAAAGGTTGATACGTTCTGTGGAATCGGCCTTTAAGAACCTTCATACATTTACTACTGTACCTTTTTATGGACAAAATCAAAGTTTTCTAATCTAGTTGACATATAAGAATATTACCTGGCCATCGTCGACGGCTGCGGACAGCGCGTTGTGAAGGACTAGAGGATCGTCTATCCCAGGATGGGATTGGCCCAGGACATCCGACCTGCGGACGCCGTACTCGGTCCGTCTCTGCCCGTCGTACGGAAACGAGGCGTGCATATTCGTCTGTAGCATACAACATACAATGGTAAAACATCTGTTAACCATACACAATAATCTATTATATTATTAAAACGTTACAATCAAATTTTATGTAAACGGTTTAGGTCATTTACCAAATAAAAATATAGGCATATGGCACATCAAAATGAAGCTTAGAGTGTGTAGATATGCCGAAAAGTATTGATATGGACGAATTTCCTAAGGGCTCTGCCCCACAGGCTGATTTTCAAAGGGCTACGCCTGGCATGCTTCCAATGTTTAAATGATTTAATTTAATTTAGATAATGAAACAGCTGGTCAGTACAATGAACTGGTGTTTGTTTATTTACTCGAATAAGATGTTTGTTTTGCTTTATGTAGACTAGTTAACCGCCCGTGCTCCGCCACGGGAATATTGTCAGCAATAAAAGAAATAATAATTAACAAATACTGTTTCTCTTTGTATTTTATTTAGGGGTTGTTAAATTTTTTAGGCCTACATGAAATAGAACTGATAGTTTGCATGTATAAACTATTTTATGTTAATCAATATCAAACCGATATATCATTTTAACCAAATGAATGTTTTATATTAATTCGAGTTTCATTTGAAAAATAAATAGTATACGAACTGGGCAATGCTGATAATCTAATAAGCAGCCATTTATGCTATTTAGATAATTTTCTCAAGTATATTCCTATAATCGTCGTTTTTTTTTCATTAAATTTGTTGTATGGAATAAAGATAGTCACTTAGCCTACATGTAAATCACGCATCAGCAGTTGGTCGCATTTCACGAATCTTTGACCCATACTGTGAGTAAAAGCTGTGTTTACGTCGTATATATAAAGTTGTGAATACTTTGATCAATGTTAGAGGGTATTAACGGTCCAATTTGATGGAAAAGGAGTCGTGGATTTTAAAACTATGTAGATTACCACTACCAGAAAGATGTTGATTCAAGTGAGACTTAGAACTGGCCATTACAAATGCAGATTTGTATTATATTTTACTCAAATAGTTTTTTGTCTCTTTTGACCCTTAATACTTTTTTTATAGTCGCTGTTGATAAGATTTTCCATAAACTCAAAATGTTGATAAGGAGTTCATTTTACCCTCCCCCTTGTGACAACATAAGGAAAAAATATTTGTGTCCCAGTTAGTCTGTTCTGACTCAAAATTCATAGCTTTGCAGTACTGACAAATCCAATCCAACGACCCCAATTCAAAAAATTGGTATTTTTTAGAAGGGACTTCCAGAGCACATTTAACACCATCACTGCTCTTTACCTTTTTAGTTCGTTGGTTCTCGGGGTGGCGGAATTGTACCCCCTGCTGGTTTGTGACGTCACGATGACGTCTCATTTTCTCGACCAAAACGGCGTGTACGGGCTGGAATTGTACCCCCCTCATAAAACTTTGATATTGTTATGCACGAGTGGTTTGATTAAATCCACTGGCATCTAAAAAACTGTACGGACCGGAATTGTACCCCCTGGAATTGTACCCCCTCAGTTAGAACTCACTTTTAATTGACCAGTGTACGGGGTGGAATTGTACCCCCTGGAATTGTACCCCCCGTCAGTCTAGCCCTTCTTATAGGACCGGAATTGTACCCCCCTGGAATTGTACCCCCTGGTCACCGCAGAAGAAGATGTACGGCCCGGAATTGTACCCCTCCCCCCATTTAACCGAGGAGCTTGTCTATTATGATTACCAACAAAAATCAAAACAATAGTTATGTTGGATATTAGAGGGGAATCACACGAATGTGAACTGAAGCACTGTTATTTGACACCTAATGAATTGCTTGTTGTAAAAGGATATTCTAAGAAACTGCAAATTAAGGCCATTCATAACAGACTTCTTTGTACGTTATTCATTAATATTTTCTTAACCTTCCCAAGTACTAACTGTTCATGGGTTAGCTTAAATTCACAAAGGTTAAAACTTTGACAAACTGTGAACTACTTTGTACCAGATACCTACATTCGGGACCACGTAAGTTTGCAGTTGAGGGAGGAGCCTATTTACCATATGGTTTTAAATGGACCAATGAGAACCGTGCGGAGTTGCCAAATCTAATGTTGTAAATAACTGCTTTAAGGTAATCATTGAATATTACAATAATTAAGGTTTATTATAAAATCATTGTGTAATGAGTATGCAGTGCGGGAATTCAGTGCATTTTTGAGACCAAATCGGTTCTGAGATGACCGGAAACCCTGTCACTCACTTACTTGTGAGCGATTTGTTGGTTTACGAAGAATCTTTACCGAAGGTCATGGCTCTTACAATAATCCCTATATCTTCCGGCCTGCATTGTTGTTTGATTAATAGCATAGACAAAATGTTGTCTATGTTAATAGCCTCTTAGAAAAAGCGTTGACCTATGATGTGTACTGTGATTGTGGCTTCGTCTTGTGTATTTTCAAAAATTGAAGGAGATTAAAAGTTAAATTTTATGATCAGGGTTTATGTTATTAGATAATAGTGTATAAAAAGTATTACAGTAAAAACAAACTAAGCAATAATGCATTCAAGTTGTTTAAAGAAAATTAATAAAATATGCATATAGCCCGAGGCGAAGTAAAGTTGCGAAGCCAGATTTTTGGATAATCTCTTCACAATTATAGTTCCTTGGTACAATCACTATATTCTGTGCAGATTTGAAAATCCTACATATGTCACTGTAGAAGGCATTCTCTACTACTTCATTTTCATAATACCAATTAAGATTATCGAGTGGGTGGGGGGTACAATTCCAGCCCGTACACAAGCCAAGCTAGCTGTCCAAGAGGGGGGTACAATTCCGGGGGGTACAATTCCGGGGGGTACAATTCCACCCCGTACGTAAATATTTTTATGTTGGCAGGGGGTACAATTCCGGGGGGTACAATTCTAGGGGGGTTCAATTCCGGGCCGTACATCTCCTGCTCTTTTTAAAATGTAATATAATTATCCGGTTCACTGATCACTTTCCCACATTAAATAGATTAGATTTCGTTAAAATCAAAGTGTACGGGGTGGAATTGTACCCCCTCTAGGCGTGACGTCAAAATGACGTCAACGATCGCCGGGGGGTACAATTCCAGGGGGGTACAATTCCGGCGACCCTGGTTCTCTACATGTTTTTTTCGTTCTGTATGTCTCTTTACGCCCGGTTAATGATTACCTTTTCTTTTTCTTTTTGTACTTTTCACATCCTGGGGTGAATGATAAAGTTTTATAGCGCTATAATGACCCGAGTCAACATTGCCATTAAACATCAAGTCAGATACTTCTTCGCCAGAACCGAAATCGTAAGTCACAGTTTCTCAAGCAACTTCCCTGTGTAGGCCTACTCGAAAAAATATAGTTAGGGTATAGTTCACTGATAAATTGTAGTTCCAAATATCAAAGCGTACTCGCCATCTCGAGAAGGTAAAATTTGGACGTCGAACACTGATCTTGAGTAAGATTAATCACTTACGATTTAAAATGTTTGTATGTTTACCAATCATTAGCAATTATCTGTACAACTTGCAAGCGGATTTCCCTATGATTGTTCTGGTGGCTATAGAGAATAAATTATATTGATCAAAACAATGAGTTTCCGTCCCCTACTATGGGTATTATTTCACATTTCATACTCAAACTTAAGCTCAATTACCACTTTCCTTCAGATCACTTTGCAGGAAAACTAAAACATTTCAAAAATAAGTTAACAAATACACTTTCCTTGATGAAAATCGTGTGTTTATAAATAGAAACTCCAAGTTTAATAATTGCATACTGAAAGTGAGGTTATAAAAATAATAACAAATGTCTGACAAACATTAAACAGCTGACGAATAATTTATAAACTGTGTATTATATTCTTCGATAAGAATTGTATTGACTCGACCTTTAAAGGGCTGTAGGTCGTAGCCCTTAGAAAAAACGTAAATTCTAAGGAAGTTCGGCAAATCTACACACTATCCCCTTTAATTTGAGACATAAATCTTGTAGATCGGTCCAGTAAACTGAGAAAACAGTGTTACAACTGTGTATTAAATATATAGATTGAGGAGGGTTATGTTTGGTTTTAAAGTGAGGTTGTACATGTTTTGTAAAGTATTGCTCAAAGTTTCATTTTCTTAATTTATATAGTAAACTACAAGTGAAGAGGCTTGACTAAAATTGAAGAAAATGTTAAAACATGTCATTCATGAAGCAACAATATGAAGCAATAATTGATGCTATTACTACACTAAGGTATGTTGTCATATTCTTAGGGATCTATTAATATCAAAAGTAGGGGTTTGAAAGTAAGTAGGTTTACGCTTTTAAATCAGTTTTATTTTCAAACTAAATCATATAGAGTTGCTGTATTTTAAAACACACGTCAGCACCACTTAGCTCTCTAGGTAGCATAGCTCTCTAGGTCACATTTTCTTCCCGTTGCAAAGCACGGGTATAGCAGCTTGTGTATGTATAATTTGCGTAAAGTTGAATTTCTAAAAGATCCTTTTTTCCTGGACCCCCGGTCTCCTACCTCTTCATAGCAATCACTAATTGACACATTTGGAACTACAGATTCATACATCAATCTCTTAAGGTTCTCTGGTGATTAAATTTAGGATAGATTAAACCTCCATTTTATGTTTTATCCTCGTGAACATTGTGAAATGAATGTATAATGTGTGTAAACTGATACAATGGTTCTAATTCAACACGTCACGTGTCCTATTTCGAATTCCCCATACAAACCACTAAATGACTGATATTTGTAGTTTCAGAAAATTATACAATTTCATGGGTAAAATGTTAAGGGTAGTTTTTAGCAAGAAAACACTTTCTCAGCCATACAATTACCGACAGTGTGTTGATAACAAATTCTACGCCCTTCCTTGAAAATCTACAACACACGAAACTACAGTTTTAAAACACTAGTAAGGCTATTATGCATCAAAATTTATAAAATCCTAACAAAAAATCAATCTTCACAACTTATACACAGATGCAAACATCTCCGATGCAAAATTATGTACAAAATATGCCAATAACGTAAAATTAAAAGAAGGAAATTTAATTACTCGAATACATCGGCCGCATAAGGGACCGTTATTATCAGCGGGGCTAGGGGGGAGGGAACGGTCAGTAAAGGGGCAGTGACTTACAAGACGATGAGCTTTTTGAAAATCCTTGCCGATGCGTCTTTAATAGCAAAAGTTGCCTTCATTTAGACTATGTGAGAATTCTCGCTGTTATGTCAGGAATGTTTTCTGCCGAATATTTTGCCTCCCCCTTGTGCGCGAGCAATATTTTGCATTGTTTCTTTGCTACCCCTCCCCCTCCAAAGCCTGGGGGCTGTGACTGTGACGTAGCACTGCCGAAAATGCGTCAACTACCACGGTTCTCTGGGTTATTGGGACAGTGATTCTTGGCTGTGAATCGCCAAATATTATAATAATTCTTAAAAAGATTAACTTTATTTGATTTATTTTTTTTATATTTATATCACTATTTAATTTACGTGATTTACTCCATTGGGGTTTTGTTATATCGTTAAGGAATCCGTCCAAAGATCATGTTCTTTTGCTAACTAACGTCGTTAATTAATGACAGTAACCAACGACAGTAGGCTATGAAATAATATTTAGAAAAACTATGATTTTCTTAAAACGAATTATCCTACAATTATGTAAGCCCGTAGTAGTTGTAATACCGTAGTTTGTTATGAGATTTTATCTGCTACAACAACACTTATTGAATATTAGCATTATATTGGTTGATTTTATTATTATTTGGATGGAATGTTTGGGCGTGTTGCTATTGTGACGTTTGCGTTTTTGCTTCGTTGCGAAGGAACGAGTTCCATTGCCAACATATCCACATAAATCTGAGGGGAAATAGGAAAGCTAATACCTTTATGATTCTTTTCAAGCAATTCTTAGTCTTAATTATAATTAAGATATTATTATAGATTATAAAGAGAGATTATTTAGAATATTTAAAATTTAAACGTTGTTGAAAAAGGGGTGAAATAAGAAGCAATATTTTAATAATAAGTAACCAATCGTGTTAGTACAATCGTTGAAGTTAGATTTTTGTCACAGTTATTGAATAAACTATCATTACAAAAACCCGCGGTTAGACAACCGTCTTCAATACAACAATATGTTTTATTTTCCTGTGTTTGCTATACTTTTTACTGTTTAAAGAAGTTATGCCACCATGGCCATATTCAAGATTCTAATATTCTAAGTTTATTCTTATTCCGATAGGATAAACAAAAACTAAAATTAAAACTAAACGGTTGGACATATATCAAAATCCTCAAAAAGTAGACAATTTATAAATGGTAAGTTTAGTTGTCATAAAAAACAAAGACCCAAAAATATCTTGCAAAGTTCGCAGGGGTTTAAGAGTATTTTAAAGTACTTGGAACAATTTTCCTCAACATTAAATAAAAGAGTAAGCCCAATTATAACAAATCATATCAACAGAATACATCTACATAAATTTATAGTTTAGTCCGATATAGTATAAATATAAAATGTGTTTAGAATGTGTTGCGTGTATTTTGTAAAGCTCGTTCATTTTAATTGCGCCAACAAAATTCTGCTAATTCAGTGAATCGTACAACATATATCTAACTTGGCAAACTTTGACGATTTACGTAAGATATAAAGCCAAATAATTAAAAATTTCTACATTTTACCTCTATTAAAATAATGTTCAATGCTGTTAAATATGGAAGACACACATTGATATGTCAGCAATTCAGACTCTCTTGAATGTACAGTATTAATTAATTTACTACATCCACTCCTGCAGGCGATGACACAACGTGTATATAAATTACCAAACATCAAACGAATTCAAGACAACGTTGTTAAAACCGTGTGATAGAAATACTCAGAAAGAATGCGCAAACAGTTCACTGTGTTGTGTGTGTTTAATTTATGAAGTGGTTTAAAGAAGGGATATTTATTACAAAATACAAGTCCTCAAATGTTGTTCGTGTAAAAATAGTTATAAGAGTAAAATTTTGGAAAAAGATAGTTGTACTTTAGTGTTACGACTTTTCTTTATTTTAACTCTAATTAGTTGGATATTCATCTATATATAAAATCCAATGTATGTATGTTTGTTGTTTGTTTGTATGTTTGTTTGTCCTTTATGGACTCCGAAACCGCTCGACAGATTGTAATGAAACCTTCAGGCAACAACATAACAAGCATGTAACAAGCATTATTGAAGGATGGTTTGGCAGATCCGTCAAAAGGGCTCCGCCCAAAATTGGATCCTGATCCTAATAAGTTAAAACAATAAATCTGTTGGTCAGGATTAGTTTTACTGTTTTAAATGTTCAAAATCTTAAATGGTGAAAACCCAACTACTGTATATCAAGAACGACACAACATTAAGTTGTTTCTGCAAAAAATACAAGCATGTCAAGTGTAAAGAAAGCAATCATCTACAAACATCTACTAAAGTGGTTAGAATTGGAATAGGGTCAAGCAATTTAAATTTCATATAAGATTTAAGGTTCTTCTATAAATGTTTAGGAATAATTCATATTCTCTGCATCATTAAAGACGTAGGCACTGTAACCTTCCACAATGCACATCTAAACGAAATTGAACACGTTAGCAATCGACAGGTAAAGTTTAGGCCTAATATAAAGTAGTGTCTACTACAAACTCCAGGACTTAAGAATTTCTATAGGTGAAGACAAATATGTATGTATCTTTGGCTGTCACATCCAGGATTCTAAGTTGGACATTACAGACACAAGTACCAGAACTAAAATAATACTCAAATCAAATCTGAGTATCTTCCAAGTCCACTCACCACATGCAGGTCAGAGTCCGACCTCCTAAGGACGTCGTGGCGGCCGGCGGCGGCAGTCAGCTGATTGTAGTGATGGGCAGCCGCCTGGGCCGTCTGATGAAGGGTGTTCAGGGTCTGACTGTAAGGGTCGGCAAGGTAGTCCATGGCGGCGGGCGACCCGGTGGCGGAGGGTTGATGTTGGTGGTGATGGGATGGCGGGAACGGCGGCGGGAAGTAAGGAGGTTGGAAGTCCGTGTGTTGGTGAGGGCCGGACATGGAGTTGGAGGGTGTGGAGTTGGTGGGAGTGTTGCGGTGGTGGTGGTGATGATGGTGCGAAGGGCTGAAGGGCGAAGACCCTCCACCTCCACCAGACCCGATGGACGCGATGGTCCCATGGCCCGTCAGCCGATCCTGCAACAGAAGAAGGGGTTGTAGTAGTTGAAGGAAACATGTACCTTTATAAGGCATGTCAATGGTTTGATTGTTTGAGGTTTTACCTAAGCAATCTTGACATCTAGAAGCATCAGTCCAAAATGAGATAAAGGTAAGGGTATGGGAAACACATAATCAGTAGTAGGTGGTTCTGAAACATTTTTACGCGGCGTTTCAGGGTGCATCCATCATTATCCAAGGATATAAGAACGCTGATTTCAAAATGTATCTAACGATTGCTTTTTTGAATTGTAGCTTACCTTGAAGATAGGCTACTGTAACACAACCCAAAAGTCGGTAACTGTTTCTGTCATCGCTACGACACCATCATCAATGAATTTTCCAATACCTTTTGAACAGTAGAGAGTTTGATTTTTATACAGTATTTAGACTTCTGAAACCCCCTGAATATAGACCTCGAGTTGGCTAAGGCATTCAGAGAAACACACGTCGACGAATAAAGCCTTCGGCATCAATGTTCCCCTTGCTCTTACCAGAAAACACCTTGTCTCACAAGTTAAACCCACGGATGGCTACCCGAAAAAGGTAGAAAGCAAATACTTTTAGCGTCATTATTGCAACATATAGATTTCATTATTAGGACGTGACATATGCCAAAAGATGCATTTGCACTATCAATTGTTCTTCTGGAAAAGCAACTGTTGACCTTAAACGGGTTTATAGGTTTTCAGATGCAATAATATAATCCAAAAAATTAGCCCCTTGATTTTTTGTGTTGTAAGGGAATTTAGGATTTCCTAAAACGACTTCCTTAAATGGAAAAAATACTTTCTGTGGATGCAACGTGCCTAAGAGATTGTCGTAACCTCGACTTTCACGTGAACGATTTTAATTAATCTTCCTACGCAAGACAACTTACTCAAACAATAACAAATATTTCTGCTAAGTTAATTGAAACACCTGATTAAAGACTCAGCCCAATCAATCATACAATCTTACAAAACAGTTGTAATCTATTCAGCTAAATGAATGCGCTGCAAGTTGTCAAACGTCCAAGTTAGGAAAAACATAACGTAAACCCCACCCCATTATATAAATATTGTTAAAAATCTAATGGGGATTTTATGCGATTCAAAACGTGCAATTTTGTTATCAAAAGAATCAACATTGTGGAGAGCAAGTCGAAGATGTTTACTGGGAAGATGCAGGTGAAACAACACCGGCCCGAGAACCGACCCTTGAGGTATCCCGTATTGATGTGCCACTGTACAGCCAACCAGATCAATTACCTTAAGCGTTTCGAAACCAATCAGGGCTATTAACGTGGGCTGTGGTTGTTGCATCTTACTCCGTAAATATCATCAGGGTTTTAACTAAAAGTAGGACAGTAATCATCGAACGAACCTTTGTTTAAAAGCCCAACTTGACCCTTGACCAACAGTGATTTTAGCGACCATTGCGAGGTTCGGCATGAACTGAAAGTGGTAGAATTTAATTTAGCTAAGCAAATTTTGTAAGGTAACGTAATGGATGATTTTCATCCAGATGAATGGAAATGCAATGATATGTGTTATACCATAACGGTGTGTACAATTTTACCAATAGGTGCGAGTGCGTGTTCTCAATTAAATTCAAACCAATAAATTAGCTCTAGTGTAAAAAATAGAATACAATACTTAAAACAAATATAGAACGCATACCTACTGAAAATTTAGTATCATTGTTTTATCACAGGGAATAATGAAAAGCCTTATACCAATTTTGAAACATTAAATATAGGTATTTATTTTCATGCTTACGTTTTTTAAACTAAAATCAATATGGTAGGACTTAACAAAATAGTTTATTTCGTTGAAAGTGATTTTAGTTAGTATTTTTACCAAGACACCACTACCTATAAAAATAAGGACAACTTGCAATATCTACTTTCACGGTCAGTGCCTGTTTTAAATTGCATTACAAGATATCAGTCAATATTGAGGTATGCTAATATGTGTTTTCTAACAATAAAACACACATTTAGCCCAACAAAAATACCGAAAACTAATAACCCAAAAAATAAGACGCTAAAGAAACTGAGGAATTTAAAGCGACGGCAAAATTGAAGGTTTCAGATTCCCGGCTGGGATCGATAAGTTACTTAAGGGCGGTTTTTACAAGACACTCGACGACCCAGTTATGATATGGGGAAATACGAGCACGGACATAGCAGAGGCCTTATTATAGTAGAAAAATTACGTTCATGAATATAATATGAGATATTCCAAACAGATCGCCCGGATTCCTACCTGATGAGAAGATTGGCTCCAGTGGCTGCAATTAACATAGATGATTACACAGCAGCACGAGGTCCGTCCTCTCCATTTGTCCTAGACTGATTTTATCATTCTCTTTTTCATGTTTTTTACACTATTGTCTAGGATTTGTAGTGGATAATGGCGTTAAGGGTTAAATAGTGTATTTTTTTTGTATTTGGCTCTGGACCTCAGAATAGGTATGTAATGGAATGGTGAAGACATTTATTTTTATGCATAGGGTATTTTCTTAGTGTTATATTCGCAAGTGACTATGAGGTGTATTCTCGTTCATATCGCTTTAAGCAAGCTAAGTCGAAAAAAGTCACATGATAGTTGACGGAAGTTTAACGGAAAGATGACATCCTCTACAAATCGATACTCTTACTTTTTGCTGAAAGAATAGGCTACAAAAATTAATAGAAAATTTATGTGTTGGAATTTGCTCTGATGTTTTGACAGGTTGAAGAATTTCCTCTCAATACCACTAGCCCAGAGTTTTAAAGTGCTCTCTTCCCACTGAATAGTGCGTAAGGGACGTATATGTTAAACAATACAATTAGCTACTTAAAGTAGGTTCTAAACACCAACTAAAAATATTATAATTGACTAAACTGTAATGTATCTTTGTTCCTGAAAACGGAGAACCGTACTATGTCTACTAAACGTCTTCCAAACGTTAGGAATTACTTTGGTGAAAAAGAAAAAAAAAACACTGCTTAGTTGAAACCCCTACTAATTCTTTAAAACATAGTACATGTACGTATTTGAATATATTTTTATATACAAACATCCATTATGGTTTTCTCAGAACTCAAAATCATCCAAACCCAAAATCAGAAGTTATTACCACAGTACTCGTACTTTGAAACAAATTGATCAGTGTAAAATCGATGTTATGCCATAAAATTACACTGGAAACAGAGGAACAGCGATTTAAGTGGGTTGAAATTATTACGAACCGAGATGAAAGAAATAAATACAGCTGTGAGGTGGCGATAGACAGACAGACAGAGAAACTATCCATTAGGTATAATAAGCCGCCTGGCTCGAGGCTAAAGTGAGGCCAATCTAGCCTCGCTCGGGGCCCGCACACGCCGTAACGTCTCCGCATGTAAAATTTGTTTAATATCTCTGAGAGGTTTTTGAATCTTTGTTGCGCGATAAAATGATACGGTAGTTGACATGAAATGCGCTTTAGTGATCATCAGTTGATTCACACAACAATCATGTAATAATTATCGTAATTTCGAAAGAATATTTCAGAAATTTGACTCCTAAAACGATTTGTGCTTTTTAGATTTAAAATTGGGGCTTTCGGGGGCTGCAATAGTTTTTTAAAATAAATATTTCATTTTTAGTACAATGATTATACATAGATTCATAATACTCTCTTAGCACTATTGTCCTACAATTCTGAGGTACAGTATAGTTATTGAAGATATATGTAGAGTGTATTTTAATATTTTACTATTAAAACATTTAAACCAAAGAAAAATCCAAAACATGGTCATACTCTCCAAATGGAGATCCTCGCACTTTCCGTATGTCCAAATAGTAAAGTGGTAGTATAATAGTGGTGGTAGTAAATACTGTTGCATTTACTCTAAGAAGAGAAAATTATTTCATCAGTGCAATTGAACGTAACCCGGTATAAACACTATACAGGCGTCAGATTTGACAATAGGACGAAGGTTGGGGTTTCCAAAGCTAATATTTTGACTTTAGGACTACTTTTGAATCATTCACTGTTTGAACTACGCATTAGATCGTCTTTTAATACTATCATTTTGCAGATGCTTTGCAAACAATCACATGCAATATCGGACACTGTAAAAATACAACTCTAAACTTCTACAATATTTTTAAGCAAATGAATGTTGTATAAAATTTTTACATTTTCAAATTTCAATTGTAAAACAGCTCCAAACAGCAAACAGCCCTCTCTCGGGGCGTAGCACGTCTCGGAAATGATTGAGGGGAGCGCCCCAACGTCCGGTTTAGATTTTGCAAGTTTGGGGCGTTAAATCGCCTAAACTGACGCGTCTGTACTAGTCAATCACCTGTAGTCAATGTCGTGTGGAAAATATGTTCTTTAAAGAATTGGTTACATAAAGTTATAGTAGCTATTGTATTAGGCTATTATGCGTGATAGTGTAAGACGTCTTCCGAATCCGACTCACACAATGTATAAATAACATTGCAAATAGATGTTGGTGCCTTTATTTGAATATGATCAAATAAGTCATCCAACACTACTTAATACAATTAAACTAATTCTGTAAAGATTTACAAGACGATGCAGTACACAATGAATGTATAAGATGATCCAATGATTATCGATGTATTGTATGTACGATCACTGGTCACCATCAGACCCAATCGACGAGAAAATCAAAGAGCCGTCACTGATTTATTTTCTTTATGATTTGGCTTTATTTTTCAAATTCAATAGAAATTTATATGCTGACCTATCGGTTTCATATTCCTTGTTAAAATACAGCAAGTACCGCGGTTTACATGTATAGCAGAAAAAACCCTTTTCAATTATTTTTTGACACACAATATTCACGCGCCAATAAATATAAAGTTATCAAGAAAAAGGCGTCTGTAAAAATGTATGTTGAACGTTCCATTTTAACAATTTTCCAGTCCACTTGCTATAATAATTCAGTGTAATCTGATTTACGTTATACAAACTTTTCATGTGTGAAATTGGTGCACTAAGTGAAAAACGAACACAAACTCAACTAAATATCTAAATTTAACTCTGTTAAATTGATATTTGATAAAATAGTAACATACATTTTACTAAAGAAACTTATTTCAAGAACGTGGCCATCTAATACAATTTAATTGGTGAAGTTTTTGGTTTAATTATACAATTTGCAGCTTACTGTAAGAGTAACATTGTACATGCAAGCTTTCACTTTTGATACAACTAGACATTTCATTCCCATGTTAAAGTTGCCCCCAGTTTTTTTTTCAAAATCGTCGTAGTTGATGTGAGCAGATTGGTATACAGATTGCGCTGATCTAATCTACTATTTCCTGTTGAGTTCACACACTTTTTACAATGTCAAACTATGACTTATTGTGCGCTATGTTACGACTAATAAACTTGGTCAACAACAAAAATAAGGTAAAAAATATCATTTTAGGCTATGAAAAGATTGTCAGAAGACGGAATTTGCTTACATACTATGCGTTAACTTTTAATTGAAAATATTTTAAGAATTCTTTAGTCTATGCCTGTAAACTATTCATATTTTTTAAATAATTCTCTAAGACAAAACATCTTTTCGAACCTCCCTCCTCTATAATAATATGCCACTACTGCTCATCTAACGCACTAAATGCCTCCTACGTCTATCGGCCACAGCATTTAAAATTCTCTAAAAGGGGTCGACCACCTTAAATCATATTTGAGCTGAAAACTATATTCTTGATTTCATGTTTTAATGTCATAACTTCTCAAACATAAAAATACTTGCCACATGCCAAAATTTACAAACCAAAATTATACCTAACATCCAACCCGTACAGTATGCGGTAGATGAAGTATTGTAATTCAAATTCGCCATTATAGCACTAAATACTGATCACTTCCGCCCCATAACCTCCAAAACTCCTATTACCTACTATTAATCCCAATCTAGTAGGAATGTCCACGGTATCTGGGGCACCATAAACGTCTGGGCAACAGTCGTAAATTTAAAAATCCTCGTTCAAAGTGTAACACTAAACTAGAATAGGTATTAAATTGAGAAGTTGTTGACATTGAATGGTGAGAAGATTTGTGTTTAGTGTATAAAATCGTGTTAGGTTCTTCTATGAATGTGCTCATTTGAATCCTAGAACAGATGTTGAAATTTGGTAGTTGCCGACATTGCATTTGTGGTTGTTTCGTCAAAACTAATTTCTGTAGGCGTGCGTTTGTAAATTTGCGTATTTGAAACGACTTGTTCAAAATTCTTAACTCGAATTTGTATTAAAACTGATTTGAGTTTAGAATTGAATGTTCACAAAATTTACGACTTTTTAAACTGACCTTTTATTAATATACTGTAATAATGTTCGATCTTGGCAATCGAGGCAAATTAGTACACATTTTATGGGGGAATAAAGTGGGATGTGTTTTTTATTGCGCTGCCTACCCTAAAAATTTATTACGTTTTTAAATTGGTTACTGGATATTTAATTACAATTTCTCGATATACCTTTTTATAAAATTAATGAGATAGTACTGTGATACAATATTTTAAGTATCTCTTATCAGCCGCAGAAAAATAAAGCGGTTAAACATTTAAATTTACAATGAAAACATCTATTATTTACATAAGTAGCCTTATTGTTCAATTTTAAATTGGTAACCAAGTATTTCGATAAAGTTTTGCCACGGTTCTGCTAAAAAAGTTTAAAAACGCATATACATTTACCAACTTGGCATTACAATATATAATATATGCTTTGCTTTGCATATTATAGCATAGTCTTAAAAGATTTTCAATTTTTTGTGTGTGAGATATAATTTGGTTTAGTGAAAAACATCACTGAATACTAATTTTGTGTACAAGATTTAATACGATTTGCATCAATATAAATATTTTCGAATACTCAGCAAAACCTACAATAATTGATAGGTAATAGTCAATGGTAATACCAACATTTATTTAATTTTGTATACCAAAGTTAAATGACGACTTTCCGTTCGTTTAACAGACGTAAGATTAGTTTCCAACCAATAATATTTTCCACTAAGCCCTTCAATGATGGATATTTACGGATAACTATTTACCAACACTAATTATTGTTTGCAACAAAACAAACAAACAAACAATGTTATGAGTTCTTGGAAGTTGATGCAACAATACGAGTATCATTCCTATATCTTTGATTAAGATAGATGGACCCCGGTCATTGTAATGTGAATTAAACTAGTGCCATGCAAAACGTTTCATATATAAATATGCAAGGGCGTACGAGGCCAATATTTTAGTTTTGAATCAAAATTTCATTTGGAAACTTCTAATGGGTTTTCTTACAACACCTATGACTCTTTAGTTAGAGAAAATATCATTTTGGATTCACCAAACCACGGCTGAACAGTGTCGAAACCAAAACAGTTTTAAATAATAATTGTAGACGCTTAAAGCTCAAATTTTGTTTAAGTTTATTATAAACTGATTATTTTAAATCATATCTTATAACGTATTACAAAAAACTATATGCATATTTAATTAAAAGTGGTGTTTAATACATAGTTTAAAGACAAAACTCCATTTAAGGGAATTTACATATCAAATCAACATCACGTTAAATTATGTATTATTACGGAAAATCACCTGTTGACTTCAAAGTACAGTATGTAGATTACATTTAACTGACTAGTGTACTTCACTGACAAGTATTTCTCTAAAGTTTTACTGACTTCTCCTAAACTATGATGCATTACAAATACTGTAAGACAACTGTATTTTATAGTTTTCTTTAATTAGACAGTCTACGTTTATGTACCTTGCATAAATATCATGTTTGTGAGGTGATTGCTCCATAGGTATTGGTCGAATAAATCGCATGCAATAGAAATTCAGCTCTACAAGGGCTTGGCGTTTGGTTTTTCGTGAATCATTAAAAAATACTTTATCATGTGTGTTAATGGTTGTTTCCCATAGTATGCGTAGTTCATTCGTGCATTTACACGGCATTTCATACCACGGTTCATCAAATGTAGCATATACAAGGATATAGTGGTAACCTTCAAATCTAAAGGTTGCCGGTTCTATCCCCAGTAAGATTAATTCTGGATCCAGATGACATTTGTCATTGGGCGATCATTTAATTGACAATTCCAATAAAAATATCAACAGTAGATGGTACAAACGCCAGGGTTTTGACCATTTACCAAATAAAAATTTTAAAATGCTAATGGCGTGAAAAAAAAAATACAAAAATGTATAATATTTAGTTACCTCGACCTCCGCAACTCTGTTCAACTCCCGTACCTCCATGTACGTGGACATGTCATACTGACAAAGCGCCAGCTTGGCGGTCTATGACGTCACAGGAATCACTGACACTACACTTGCACTTCCGGTAAGTCCGGGTACATCTTCCGGTCCGCGACGACCAAGTCTTTCGGCACAAACACTTGCTAAATGAAATTCAGTTGCTTTCAATCGTATCCCAATAAACTTAAGATAATTTAGGTTGGTTGCAAATATATTTGTTAATGTAAAACAGTTGTTTTTTAGATTTGAAGGAATTTTCTGATAATAAAACAATTGATTGTAAACTATCAACACAATTGTATGGCAACTAACAATAATTGATGAAATTGAAGAAATTAAATTGTATAAATAACAATATTTTACAACATAAAATATATTCGTAAGTCGTCAGCCCTTTCAACCCTAGACACACGTCGCGCCGCGGAAGAAGGTTGACGCGCGGTAGTCAACAATGTACTGGTCTCCTAGCAACAGGCGGATAGACAGACGGACGCTAAGCCCCGCCCACCGCCGCGCATGCGCACCAGCTGTCGCTCCACGTGCGCGCCAACAATGATCAGCTGACCGCAACAATCAGTGACGTCATTCGAAGCCGAAGATAGCGTGGAAGCAGCATAGATGTTCCTAATTTTTGGAACTGTTCAAAAATGTCAGGTTAGGATGTAGGTGTAGGCTATGCTTTCAATCACACTTGAAATCAATGGTAACTACGTGTACAATGCAGTTGTCTGCTTGCAATATTGAACGGAGCCAGCATATTAATCCTGCAATAAGCTTAATTGTCTATTTACAGTATCCTAAGTCAATGGTTAATTTGATTCGCATAAATGGAGTGCCTATTTGCAGAATCCAAAGTCACCAGCTATCGAAACTGAAAACGAACTCGCTCTGAATACAAACGCTCTTTTGTGTATCATGTGTTTACTATAAACAGCTGTAATTAACACAAATAATTCGTCTGTTTAAATAAACAAAATCTTTTCTTCATAAGAAATACATTGGGATTTTGATGGCCTGTGGGGCAAAGCCCGAGGACTTTTAATACAGGAATTGGTGAAAAGGGGCGTCAACACCAAAAAATACTTAATTTTGACACGTCGTTTGTAAAAGTCCGTCCATTATTAACGGAGAAGTAGTGTTTCGTAGAAATCGCCTTTACGTATTAAATATAAGGATTCGTTGACTAACATGTTGCGAATCTTGTTTACCTTTTTTGTTTTCTCGCAAATAATGTCATGGCAACCAATTAACCCATTAGGCCCATGTTAAATTTCTAAAACTTTTAATTCTTGTAGGGAAAAGCCCTGTGGTCCGATTTGTACCATTTCAGATTTATACCTTTTCATGGTTAGTTACTATCACTTTGCTAAATTTCGTGCAGATTGCTTGACCCGTTCAGGAGGAGTATTTGTAAAACAAAAGCGGGAGTGTAGTATAAGAGCTTCACTTCGCTCCGCTCAATTAATAAGCTCGTTGTGTTCTTGTGTAGAATATTAGGCCTAGGTAATTTTCACGATTACTAGAAAAATACCGGTATGGATCATAAACATCAACAAATGACGTTTTTGGCCCGAAAATAAACATTATTTAACATTGGTTACATGGAACTGCTAAAACATATGTTCAATGCTATTAGTATAGGATTCGGGCCAACAACGTCATTTTGTTTATGTTTATGATCCATACCGGGCATTTTTCTAGTAATCGTGGTAATTTTTATAAATTTAGGGCTCTATCCTTGTGAGTTCAGATTTATAATTACTATTTTAGAAGAATTATTTTCTTGGTTGGTTTCCATGAAAACTGGTACAATGTAATAATTGATTTCCATGGACACGATCCGGTATTATTTGGTTTCCATGAGAGGATAACTTTTAATTAGTTTTTACTTTTCACAGTCATACAGCTGATTAAAAAAGCATGCAAAATATTGTGTAGAACCAGTGACTATTGGATACTGAATTTGTATCAATAGTCAAAGGTAAAAGTAAATGACACTAAATTTCATTGTTTACAATTTTTAATGATGTTTTCTCTGTTTCACCACCACACAGCTTATCATAACAATTTGAATAACACTATACAGTAATTTGTAAAACTATGGTAATGTCACATTCTTGTTCTATCTTATTAACTAAAAAACGTTTGCAAAACTTATGACAGCTAGCCTGACCACGTAGACAGACGTTCAGGTGTAGGAATTACACGCGGTTGGTACCAAATGAAAGATTTTTCCTGTAGATGTGCAGAATCCCTTTTTAAATTATGCTCAGAAATAAACACAAAAAATGATATTTAAATAGAAAAAATTAACAATGGACTTGTGGGTTGCCGTTGGTGACGAAATAACAACAAAATATAAACAGAAAATCAAAACAAATTAAAGAAATTCCAATCACATGTTTTACTTACAGCGTCGGTTGAAAATAGAGAAGTTTGCACAATACATACTATTGGTCAAGTTTTCGACCACAGGGCGAACTGTCGTTTTTATATACATGACTTTTTACACTGGCATGCATTTGATTGACACATAATATCACATGAACATAACATATTTTAAGAGTATATTGTATTTCTTTATGGCTACGCGGGGTTTGGTATTGATTGGGGGTGCATTATTTATCTGGGTAGGTGCATAAAGTATGTAAATTCTACAATCTTTGGTCGTAATAGCCGAATATAAGTGGCTTTAAAAGCCAACATTTTGTCATTTCGTAATTAATTTAGATTTTTTTGTTTCTGTTTGAAATTACAATTTGTACTCATTTTTATCAAAATTTTTGTACTTTACCCTCTCAAACAACTGATCAATACAAATCACATAAATTTAATGAACCCTAGAGGTACGACGATTTCATTGCTTAACCGATTATAAGAAATAAATGATTGTAAAACAATCATTGGTATATACAGATGTTTTTGCACGGGTAAAACCACGAGTACATAAACAGTATTATAACCTCGACTGCCTGTTTTCCACCGAGCACACGTCGCTGCAGGGTTGTTACATTTTTTGACAGATTGTGAAGATGTTTACCGCTAATTGTAGCTGGCGCCAGCGCGGCGACGGCGACGATATCACTTTCACTTCGTACAAACAATCTGGGCAATTTCAAAATTATGGCTAATTCCGGCCTCACTCAATTAGTACTTGTTTTCCTCTTGCTTCACTTGTGATATTGAAACCACCCGAGGTTAAGGGGACGGTGGGGGTGTATGGTTGGTATGATGGAAATACTTGTTTTTACATACAAATGAAGAAATTGATTTGCCGGAAAATAGTCATGACTTCATACAAGATAAGTTTGGGACCACTGTATTTGTATTCGTAAGATCATGCCATATATAAACCAATAATATAGCCAAATCGATAAATTTTCAAGTTTTTTATTAAATTTTGACCACCCATGTTTAGCAACTCGTAATTTAACGAGCTCACGAATTTAGGCCGATCATACAATGCGTGGAATTGGAGGGTATACAAAAAGTAGTTGTGGTAGAATTTTCAATTTCTTTTAAATAAAGGGGATGTTTTCCATTTGGTAGGTTTTAACAAACAAACAATCTAGAATGTTACATCATCACCCAAACTCCAGAGTGCAAAACGTGGCATGTTATCCCTTAAAGGTAATAAACTGTTAAATGTAGACGTCTTGTTTACAACTATATCTTAATAGTATGTTGCAACTTACATAATTGTGTGGAAGTCTTTTATAGTACGAAGAAGGGTTAGAACAACCCTTACGTATTTTCCTCGCCGGATCTTAAATTGTTATGATAATCATTATTCAAACTTGAGTGAGACAACGAAACATACGAATTTAGGGAAATACATTGTAAGCAATAATAATCCATTCGATTTTCAACAACTTTAATATTACGATTTTACTATAACAACCCCAACCGGCTTCAAATGGAATAAGCCTTACCCCGCTTCAGCTTTAAATAAACCCTACAATGCTCGACATTACATCAGCTGATCAGATAAGCCGTATCAGCTGATCTTTGCGGGGGTTGGCGCTGTTTTCTCCGTGGAAAGCCTCGAGGAATGTTTGCTTGACCGATCTGTTGTTCGACTTTTCTGTGTGGGTGATCCCGCTATGGTAAATTATCTGTTTACACCTTCCCGGTCAAAAATTCCTCCTTAACGTAAACAGATTTCTAATTCCAAACATAATTAGTTCAGTCTTAAACCGTAGAATCAAATTGGTTCTAATTAAAATTGTTATTTGGTCCAAACTTTAAAATGATGTGTTGTTGACAGTGTGTCATCGGCAAAATTCGAAGTAAATTGAAAATAAACGAGACATTTGCGAAGACGTGTAAATACGGCTCTAGTAAACTAGTAATATAGTTTTGGTTCTACGGTAAAACTAGCTTGATCATTAATAAATCAAAATCATAAAAGTGGGATATATTTCCCCTATAAAACTTTCCTGTATTGACACTAGAAATTTCTTATATTTTTGATTTCTTGGTTTTGCGAAATAAATTATAATACTTTAAATAGATTTTTTTGAGAACTGTTATTGTATTTTTGTGGAATAGTTATTAATTCGATATGATCTTTTCTAGTCAAATATAAACTTTATTCTGGTTTGCAGATTCAAGTGCATTTAAAACCTGGTGCGAGAATATACTTACAAAAAAATCATATGAAACGGTAGTATATTAAAAAATCTATCAATAATCTAAGGTTTGTATAAAGTTTTTTCTTAGCTTACCGAATCTAACTATAACAGCGTTTATTTGTAAATAAAGCACTTTTCACTCATTTAATTTCAATCTAACTATATGGTGGTACAAGAGTGTTTTAAATTACTTGAAAAATAATTATGGTTTCTTAGTATAATAAAAAATGTAGTAAATTGTGACAACGATTTTGGTTGAAAATAATTGAAATATTATTATTAAGGCAGTGCGAGGCTTATCACACTGCTAAGTTAGGCTACACTAAGTTACACTAAGTTATCAAACCTGTATTGATAAATTTGTATATCATGTGTTTAACTATGTTCAATTAAAACATTTTCTGCACAGTTAAAACAACAACTAGTTGTTAGGTATGATCATTTAGTAAGTTGTTACATTAGCCATTTCTACCAAAATATCATAAAAGTAGTTAGCTTATACACGTCAGAGATAAACTACTAAAAGGAATGCGTTAAGGAAAATAAACAATGATAAAGTTAAAATTAATTTTGAAGGTTTAAGACCTGTCTTTAGATAAACAAAATGAAAACTAACAAATCTAGTGATGATAGGCAAATCTTACTAGTGGAAAATGGTGAAGTTTTACTTGAGTAAAAATAATTTAGTAAAAGATGTGTGTAAGTATTGATAAACTTCTGGGCATTGTGTGTTTCTTCTCAATAATGTAGATGCAAGATAAATGCTGTGACATAATTATTTTTTTAATTCTTAGTTTTCAGTCTTGTTTCATCGTTGAGGATTATGTGTCTGCTTTAGGACTACACCCCTGTTGATTGTACAAACAATATTTCATTTTTGTCGTTTAGCGTCAAAGTTTATACGAACACATAACCCCATTATGATCAAACTAGTTCTTTAAGATTAATGTGGCAAAGACCCAAGAATAATTTTTTTCTCTAACCAAAAACAGACGCATCCAAGGAATCCACAAAATATTCATAGGTAATTACAATAAAGGGTCAAAAAGCTATTCATGAAAATCGGATGAATTCTTTTTCCGAGCTATAAATAATACAGTTCTGAGGATAGGAAATCCTAATATGAAACTTGATAACCGAAAAAAGCGGCTGGCCTTACTCTTGGATACGCATCAGTAGTAACTCACAAACACGTTTGTCCGTGCTGATTTACGCAATGCACTAAGGTATAGAGAGAAAATTTTTGAAAAAATAAATTTATGATCGAGAGAAATAGCACAGAGTATTGTCTCTAATATATAAAAAATGCATGCGTAGCTAAGTTGTTATGATTCTTTCCTGAAAATCATAAAGTCACCGGTTCGATACACTAAGAAAAATAAGTATCAGCTGATCTTGGTCAGTAACATGTCACAAATTGTGGATATTTATTGGCATGATCGGTGGATGCGATACTCAATGGTGTGGATTAAATTCCGCACTAGTCAGTAATAAGACTATCCACAGTACTATCCTTATAATTAGACCAATTCGTAAATTACAAGGCAAAACGTGGTTCGGATTCCACTATAAACTGTAGGTCCCTTAGTTGTCATTGAGTCGTGTCTAAGGAAATGTCAGGACTACAAGATCGCACCATTCAGTCTACACTCATCTCCATTCATACTTGGCTTAAAATACCTACTTTGTATGGTCGCCATTTTAATCAAAAACATTATAAGTAAAGTATCAACAAAGCAACACAGATAATATCACTTAATATTTAAGCTGATCGTGTATTATATTCAGCAGGCGATGATTATAATTGTGATATTTAAAGACTTCTACCTGCTAAAACATAAAATCGGTAATTTGAGACCTATTGCACTTGAGATATATTTCCAACAATAGTTAACGGGTCCGCATAGAGAAATTCTGATTCCTCCTTTTTACAAAATGTATATTGCTGAATTCGATCAGTCTAAATAGTTCCTAAACCCCCACAATACTCCCACAAACAATAATTAACAGCTATTATATAATTACAACGAAACTTTCCTAGTGAAAAGTCAACCCGGAAACCCCGGCATTGAACTGGACTAATTGTAATTTAGTGATTTATTTTTGTTTTCTTCTCCAAAGTCCTGTTGACACCTCTGGTTGTTTTTACACATTAAACGGTTTCTCGTTTACGTGTAGCTATGCGAGCTTCTTCAGGCTATAAACATTAGCTCAACATTGACACAAGCCTGTAAAGAATTTATCTCCTCGTTTGTAGCGATCATCAATAAACTATACGATAAATACGTTGTTTGGTAAATATTTGTAATTTATGTGATTCCATGAGTGAGTCCATGAAAAATTAATATTTGTTGAATGGTTAGTTGTTACGTCAGAAAACACTTGTATGAATTCAAAATTACACAGGTAAATAAATAATTGGTGCAAGGTTTATGGTCATATTGTTTAACATAATGGATACTCCATTGGTGATATGAGAGAACAAAGACTTCAATTTCTCTTATAAGTCTGTACTATAATAATACTATATACTGTGTTACAACACAGATTTGTTTAATACTATAAGAAAACATCAATACTAAAGTGTATTTGTAAGTATGTTTAAATACGTGTTTTATGTATTGCAACGCTTGTTTGTGTTGATTTAGATGCCACGTTTCTATCTTATTTTAGGGTACAATATACACAAGGTTTGCTTTACTTTTTGCCATAAAGCCAACGTGTTGTTAATAATTCACAAATACATTTGGTTAAAATACATCTAATATATAAAATTCTCGTGTCACAGCGTTTGTCTGCAAACTCCTCCGGAACGACTTCACCGATCGTTATGAAATTTGGTGTGTAAATTCTGTAGGTATGCGAATTGGACGTAAACTATTTCCCGTTTCGAAATTCTTAAAAGGGCTCCGCCCCAGTGGCTCTGGAGTTTCCCATGTTAACCTTATGAGAAATGGAATTAATGAATCAGCTGTTTCAATTAAACAAGTTGGTTCTGTTCTATGATGTTCAATAGCATTAAAGTTACAAGGATTACTGATAGATATTTTAGTAATGTAACATTTTAATGCATTAACTCAAGTTTTCTTTATTTAATCACAATCATCATATAAACAATAACAACTGAACAGAACATATGTAAATTAACAAATATAGTATAAGCCAGTACATTTGGAATGGACACATCAATCCTCCCTCTTAAATTTAGAAGGTAACATGTGGTTGATATGCCGCCTCCATATAGATCCATCATCCATTTCAAGAACGTAAATTAACTGTCCATCCTTACTCTTTACTTGACCAAACATCCACTTGTTTTTCTTGTCTCTGAAATCATAAGCTTGAACTCTTTCCCCCTAACCTGAAGGCAAGTGAGCGCAGCGAACGAGCTCCAACCTAAAGGTGAGTGAGCGTAGCGAACGAGCTCCAACCCAAAGGTGAGTGAGCGTAGCGAACGAACTTCAACCAGGACGTGATTGAGCGATGCGAACGAGATCATCTTGAAAATTAAACGTAACGGTACTTTCTTTCCATCGGTCTGTCTTAGGGGAAACCTATAACTTAGGCGATACGAAGTTCGCCGGGTCAGCTAGTTAGTATATAAAAATATGTTTGATTCATAAGATATTTAAAACAGTTTTTAATGAATAGAATTTCGTATTTTGTATAAACTCTGTTAATATTGTTATCGATAGTAGTTGACCGAATGGAATTTTATGATACAATTTTTACTGAAAAAAAATAGTGTTAATGCAAATTAATGTAGCCTACTCGTATATTTTATGCACAACAAATTTTATTGACAGACAATATTACAAGGAAGAATTCTGAAGAATTAATTAGAAGAGCGACCTGAATCAGTGATAAGGAACGGGACCCGTTACCTAAGGTCCCGGGTTCAAATCCAGCCAAATACCGATGACTTTTGGCCATGTAATGACGCGACTCACTTCGCATTTCCCTGTAGCACCTAACCTAGGTAGGTACTCATTTAAACCTTATGTTATTAAAATATATTAAATTAAAAATCAATTCAGGCAAATGGAAATTCGCTTAGTATATATATAGACGGCAGGTTTGCTGCGGTGGGGATATTTCATTTTAGAACGTTTTCGATTATTAATTTTGTTTTATTTTAGCGAGAGAACCGGCTACACGTGGTGTCTATATAGATAGAATCTTTTATTCAGTATCTAAAGTCAATGATTTAATACTCTACATAAATCCGTGTCTCATTGCCTCTACTAACTGTATGTGGTTAGTGCTAATACAGGTGTTGAACGAAGTGGACAATCTGCGGGAAATGAGAGCATGATCATCTCACCTCACCGAGTGGGCCGGTCAAGTGAAAGCTCGGGAGAGAGATGGAGAATGTAGTGGGGGAGCACCAGTCGCAGAGGAGGGGAGGGAATCAGCTGATATCAATCTGAAACTATCAGCTGTTAAAGTCCACATGAATAACTTATACTGTGTAAAATCACACTAGGATATTTTGACTGGCAGATCCTGATATTAGCTATGAAAGGCTTGTTCATACCGTGCTTCATGCTTTCCTCACGTGGCTTTTTTACGTTTTTGTAAAGAACAGTTCAATTTAAAAATAGTTCTGTTGTAAGTCCATGTAAATACTTGTACAGATTTAAATAGGCTACAATAGAAGTTCTTTGAAATGAATTGGAATTCAACTTTAACGAATCACTTGAAAAACTAATCGGATTTTTAATCAATGAAAAGCGTTTCACTATGTGTTACAAAGTAAGTGGGTTACTGAGTACTCGGCCTGGTAGCACAATTTTTTGTTATTTGGATAAGTGCTCAGAACACTAAATAAATAATATTTACTAGTAAAAAAACACAAGATGTTTACAATTAACAACGCAATACAGAACAACATAATACATGAAACTAAAATAAGGGTAATGCATGATTAAAAATTACGAGGTAGATTATGATTGTCCAGCTAAAAAAATATACGATGAAAAAATTGTATTTTAAACACAGTATAATCAAAAGTTTTTCCTATATAATTCATTTACTCATAAACGTTACGTAATGGGCTAGCGTTATTATATTACAAGTTAGGCGGAGGAGCAGAAATCCATAAGAGTGGCAACCCGCCAGGCTCCGGTGCCTCTGAATTGCCTACCTTAGCGCCGTGATTGGGCTAAAACGACGAATTAAGATTATAATTTAGCTACAAAAATATTTATATATTGAATATTTGCTTATTAAATATTCTGGAGATTACGTTATTGTGCATTTGGCTAGAATATTGTTTACTCATTGAATGTGTTGAACTTTAAGAAAACAAACTCTACATTTTGACCGTGAACAGTTAGTTTCATAATAGCTAATTGATGGAACAGTACACATCACAAGTCCAGAAGTAGTAGTAGTAGAATTAATTTTACTCGTTGTCATTTAACTTGTATAGTACTCCTCCTAGTTACTGTTTTAGTAAAAAAAATATACTGTGTTTCCTCAGGAAAATGGTATGATTGTGACATTTAGATTAAAAATTGTATCAAGAGTAAGAAAATATCTGATCAACTTTGATTGCTGATTATCAAAGTTTTGTGAGGTCATTCATTTGACCATGAATTGGTAATAAGGTTATTTGACCGAATTATGAATGTCTTAATTTCCAAGACGATTAATGCCCAAGGTTTATAATTTTTAGTGCAACTATACTTGTGGGATGTATGTACGACTTTCTTATTAAAAAATGGTGTGTTGTCTCGAACTTATATTCGAGAGGGACATTTGCAATTCCCACAAACTTTTTGTAATGTTTGGGCAGCTTTCCCACAGACATTGTAATTCCTTTATTCAAAATCCTACTGGTGTAGACTCAAAGAAATATCGTCCAAGTAGAAAACCATTGTAGACACAGAGTAATCATTGTAAAAGTGTTTGTGTGTAGAGAAATGCACACGGAAATGTATAACCACTGTTATAGACTCCAGACTACCTCATCAGCACTGTACATCCGGCGATTGCTACAGGAACACTTCTCCGCCCTCTCATAATCGACCTAGTGACCAAGCGGAGGTCGCAACAAGGCTGCATGGAACAAACCTGCAGCACTTGCGTCCAACACGTTATCACTGAGGTTTGTTTCATGTATGATGATGTGTTCTTCTAAAAGCAATCAAATTAGCTTCTTAAAGTGCCCAAAGTGTGGATGCAACAATAGTAGTGTCTGGGGGAGGACAAAGTTTCTTTATATAATACTGTTGGTGATCGCAGTGAGACAAGAGTGATAAATATTTTTTTGAAAAAAAAAAACTTGTAAAAAAATTAACTCAGCCAAGGAGTAAATGATTACGAACCAATTTTTATAGTGTAGAGTGCCCTAGGCCTACTAGTAGAGCAGCTGATTCCAGGATCTAAACGATTTTTCAAGGATGGTAAAGAACAAAAGGAGTTTGGATACGAATCACATAATTGAAATTTTTCAACTGGTATTATCCATAAACTATGTTTCTGCTAGACAATACTAGACAGGTAGCTGAGTAATTATCATGGTGGTCACATATTGAGATTGAGACAAGGTAAATACCACCCTTGTAGTATTATTGCCAACTATGTCAATATAAGGAATACATGCATCTACGGGGATCCACAACCCAGTTCCTCGGACTCCTAGGAGGTTTCGAGGTATTGGACGCAGTTCAATCTATATTCAAAACCGAAGAGCAATTTACCGGACGGTGCGCGGCGGCGGCGAGTGGGCCGGTCTAACGGTAACGATGTAAATGGCACACACGCACACTGTAAACATTATACTTCACGCAGACGCGACTATAACACCATCAGGGATCAGCTGGCAATGTGGGCAGTGTGTACTTGGGCATTACATTATAAATATGAGGCCCGACTCCTGCCCCTCGATACTATGAAATAGTTCAAACCTACTAGGCACGACTTTTTCAAGTAACAGAATTAATCGTGGGTTTTTGGAAAGATTCAAGTACAAATTTGAAACACACTGTAAAGTAAATAAGACTGAGGTTCAAATTAACAAATGGTATTAGTCAATGAATTTATACGTTTGCTGGTGAAAATGTTCTGTAGCCTAATTAAAACGGTTTAAGACGACAATTTTTACTATAACAAATCCAACAGAATACACCTGTATGGTAAAAACCACAACTCCATACTGTAACTTATTGAGAGGTTATATGGAAAGGGGGGGGGTAACTTATAGCTTATAGAGGACTTATTTTGTAGGGCCTACGGATAACTTTTATTTGATACAAATATGGTAATATTAAATGGTTGACTACTAATCTTTAAAGGTTTAGTTAAAGTTGAATGAAAATTGTTAAATGTCACCTATTTTAATTGTAAAGAAATATAAAAACTGAGCTTAAAAAGGCAAAATACCCTAAGTTGTTGTAGTGGTTAAAAGTGGTGGCATACGGAAAACTCGAATAAATTTATTAATGCTTAGGTTTTAGAAATTTCAATTAGTTTTGTGCCAAGCGAACATTTGGACAAATTAATTTTAGAATGCCCCCTAGGCTGTTGCCTGACTAATATAACTAGTTTTGTGTACAGGAAAACACAGTCATTCTCAGCGAGGAAATGTAACAAAAGCTTAGCTCGCTTTACATTAAAATATAGGCCTTCCTATAGCACCACTACTACTATAGGTTAAAGGTGAGCATACAAAATGCTTAATCCACAAGCTGTTTCTTATTATCAATCTTTGTACTTTCCCGCCTAAACCCCACTCGCTGTTGGAATGCGCGCGTTGGGATATTTACCTGAACCTTGTAAAGTGCGTATAGTCGAGAGGTTTATGATATTAAAAAGCACTTTGTCAAATTAGCCCGGGGGAGCTGAGTCATCCTTTGAAAGAAACCGGACAAAAAACTACGCTGACCGCTCACAATTGATCCTTGGATGCACCCCTCTCTTCACTCTTACACTCTCCTTCTATCTCTCATATTTTCTTTTTGTCTGTTTAGAGATTAATACTTATTTTGTACATGTTTAGATATTGTCGTTGTATTGACTATTGGATACTGAAGTAGACTTCCCATCTATATGGACCAGCTGTAGCCAATTTTTTATTAAAAAAAACGTAGTTGTGTGAGCCAGTCACAGAATGCGCTAGTGTCTAAAATTCTATTTTATACATAATTTTTTTCTGGCCAGGTTGATGGGTCATAATAGTTGCTATAGCTCACCATAAGTCATTCCCTAAGTTTGACTTGGCAAAGAGTTTGTGTATTTGACATGATTTAGTAATTTAGATCAGCGCAATCTATATGAGGCTCACATCAACTACGACGATTTTGTTAAACAATCTGGCTACAAATTTAACATGGGGATGGATTGTCTATTATTCAATGGGAAGAATTTGTGCTTCTTTTCAACCGAAATTTATTCAACCGAATGATCCTATGGAGTTAGAGTACAGCTGTTCCGTACCAATGAGTGCATCATCTTAAACGTCAAAAGTTCTTCGCGGACCAAGTTGTCGTCGTTAGGGTTGGATGAAACACATAGATGATTGCAAACACAAGCTTATAAACACGATTGGAAAACCACATATTCTGCGTACTAGTATGAAAGTGTTTATCCAAACCCTATTAACCAACTCAACTTCGTTACTGAACAACTTGGTATATTACGATATAGTTGATGAGCTGATGAGTACGAAATATTCACTGTACATAGCTACACAAATTGTTTGACTAAAGTTTCGGTGAAATAAACTATAAATGTGCTTATTTTAACGATCCAGAGACTATTGCAACATGATGTTATTCAACATTCATGACGATGCATCATTATTTTGGACTACACAATATTGGTTTAAAATTATATTACCGTGAACCCCCTAAGGAAAAACTTATTTAGTAAATGGCAAACTTTCAATGATTAAAAAATGTGTATAACACCATGATATGATAGTATAACATGAGAAAATTGTTTTGACCACAAGTTGAAATATTTTAAAATTGAATTTTTATGGGCACTTAATTGAATAATTTGTATTTCGTTGTGGTAACAAATCTAAATTCTATTCATAAAAGGTACAATTTGAAAGCAGAACATTGAAAATCAATAAACAGGACACATTTTGAAATATATGGTAAGAATATATGAGAGTGGCCCTTTTCAGATATAGCATAACATATACGTCGATCGTATTCCAGATTTCAACTTCCAAACAAAACATATCACAGAAGTAATTATATAGCATTTCACTCTGGTTGAAAGTACGCCATTTAGTTTTACTTCATATTAAATGGCGCTTAATAACATCTCCGATCTTTTACCCTGAACCAAAAGAAGGAACTACCTCGAATTACCAGGAACGAAAAAGTAGCCCAACTTGGACCGACAATGATATAAAATCGGCTCCAAGTATGTGAGCACGTAGGTTTGCGTGTGTAGGTGAGCTGTATGTGTGTGTGTTGTCTGTGTGTGTGTGTCGGAGGCTGCTCAGGGGCTTGCCTAAGGACAGCATTCCTGGCTCCACTACTATCTGAGTCACAAACATCATGTCTGAGGTGAAAACATCGGTCTGGTTAGTTAACCGGACACCTGGACCAGTGTAGTTGGATCTGCTCCCGCCCACCTGAAGGATTTCAGTTGAAAACATTCAGCATTAAAATGTAAATGAAAATTGATATTTTAGGAAGACGATTTAATCTTAGAAATACGATACGATATCTATTTGTCTCTATTAATCAGTTTAGAATACAGTAAATTGAATTTATTTTGTTTTATGGAATTGTAACGAGCCCATAATTGGACATTTGAATGAATTCACATAGTGTTGGTTTTTATTTTGCATGTATGTTCGTTTTGACGTCATAAGATATGATTTTTCCGAAATAATAATGTAATTAGAGACTAATTCACTCCTGGGTCAGTGACCGTATCAGATGTAAGGTAAAATATATTTTTTAATAAAGCTGCAAGAATTTTGGAGAAAACAACTGAAATTTTGTGGGATTTCCTACATTACGAAAATAGTAAAGGAATAAAATCCGTTTTTACATTGAATGAAAGCACTTATTTCACAGGTTAATTAATTAAAATACAATGTACACTTTTTAAGAAACCAGTATACACAATTACTGCAAATTTTTGTATAACTTAAGACTATTGAGAATCATATAATAACGGATTCTAAAAAATGGTAAAATAAAAAAGGAATTAATCACAATATTGACGATAAACTTATGATTACAGATGCATTGAGTCGAATCAAATAAGGTTAATCAAACAAGAGTTTCAACGCTGAGCGTATAATATTAAATTGAACTGTCATGAAATATTAGCAAATGAAAGAATTCCACTACATAGATGATTTCTTTTGAATACACACATCGATCCTCAAACAAGGAAATTATGCATATATCACAAGATATGAATACAAACAACAATATTTGCATTATTCCCAAAAAAAATATCACGGACTCCAAACATAACTGAAGAAAAATTGAATAAACACCATACACGAGGTATACAAAGAGATGGAACTACTGTTTTTACGTACCAAGTACAAAAAATAATTCGATTACCTACAATTAAATTTATGTTACAGTATTACGTTGTTAATCCGAGGCTCAAATAATAAATTATCAATTGACGCGCTGTGTATTTCCTGGGAGAAACTAGTGAATTTATTGATCTATAAAGCCCAATACGTTGCCAAGTCTCGCATTGAGCATTGCAATAAAATGTGCCCGAGCAAGTAGAAAGGCCATACGGTCTACAGGAGAATTGTTGCTATAAGGCAAAGTGACCTTTATGGAAACCACAAGGACGAGAGGTGGTCATTTTATTATCATGAAGGTTTTCTTCACGCTCGGGTGGAGAGGTGGATTGTGTAAAAATTCACGTTTAAAATATGTGGGAGCGACTTTTAGCTTAGGCTTATTAGAGGACGTGTTCCATAACAGATGCAAGTGACTGACTATATTACGAGGACAGTTATCTTTTGCTATGTATACAATTATATTTGGCATTATATGAAATTAGATTGATTATTAACATGGATCTGCTGAAGATATTGAGTCAAAGTGTTATTGGGTCCGATGCATGTGGATGGTATTTTAATCTCCCTGTTTGTTTCTAATTATTAAAAACAATTGATTTCTAAACTATGGCTGTCACTTTGATATTATAACCAAAAAAGGAAAGTGCAGTTTGAACAGATTTTCCTTAAACAAGAGAAAAAATGTGTTTAGTATACAAAGCAGAGTAAAAGGTAACCAACAAGAAACACATAACAAAACAGGCCTCTGATTTGGCTGTAAGATGAAAAGTCTACTCTAATTATATTCAAAGTAAATAAAAAAAAACTATGAAAAACCTTGTTATAAGATCATATACAGTTTTTAGTCTGATGACAGTTTTGCACTTTTCAAAGTAATTGAAAGACGGTTGAATATCCTGAAAACGTTGCAATAATATGATAGGCAATAATAAATATTCAATAATAAAAACTGTTTGTGAAACAAACGATAAACGCTGCAAAGTTAGCAATACTGTGTGCCGAAGTAACATCAAAACGTTAAGGTCAAAGTGCATGACATATGCAAAATTCCACTTTTCTTACATATTAAATTTGTGAACAAAAATTTCACGCTTCACTGTTGGTAGTGCTGAATGAAGCTAGTCAGCTGATAGCTCCGGGCTGTGGGTCACGCGTGTACGCAGTCTCGTGCACGGCGCGTGCGCACTAGACACCCCGTGGTCACGTGGTCAACGTAACGACCTAAGGCGGCTTCCGTGGATCACGACTTGCGCGGGAATCTGCCGGTTTGGCGGCAACAGCTGAGTGTTTAACGCATCAGCGATGCCAGTATGCACACATGTTGCACTATTAATTTGAATGTACAACTTGAAATAGGGTGAAATTTAAAATGCATTTTAGGTGATTTTGGATTTAATTTTGAGTCTGTAAACTTATGGTGAGACGATTTATCATAGATCTTGCTTTTATGGGTTATTGTAATCGTAAAAGTAGTGAGTAATTCTAACAACATCATAACAAAATAAATTTAGACTTATTTTTTAACTTGTGCGTTTCAGCAATGGCACGATCATTGGACTTGAAATAAATCATCGTGGTTAATGAATTAGTTTATCTTAGTTAGTGGTAAAGGTGTCATCTCTTCCATCCAAGACTCGACTTTCGCTCATATTCGCCTGATATGCACTCTGGTGCTTGCAGCGTCGTATAGATCTATTAATCCATCCACTAATGGAGCAACGAGCAACCACAAGAAACAAATACAAAGAAACTGTATGGTTTCGATACTAACTCAACTTTTGCGATTGTACGAAAGAGAATACTTGTTTTCAAATGATGAACCTTAAATCAATTTTTTTTTCTTTATACACTTTCGATCAACATTTTTCACCAATAAATATTTCCAAGTTTAAATCCCTTCTTTATTCCCATTGCAACTGTGTTACAAGTGGCCTTCTCCAGATGATTATATGCCAATATAATAATGAGCCCGTGCCATGACCTTTCCCAATTCAGCCGGACAGACGTCGTGGCTCGTCTGACCTCCCAAGACAGCTTTTGTGTTGAATTTACCCCCCCCCCCCCCTTTCTTCCTAACAAGGAAACGTGTGCCTCAGCTATTCGATTATTTCGTCTCGAAAATATAAATATAAGTCTTCAACAATGCTAATTTTAAACCACGTTGAGTTCAGCCAAATCCGACGCACTACAAACTCGTTCGCCGCGTTCATATAACCGATTTCTAAAGCAACTGGTCCTATCGGCTCGCACGGGGATTTAATGCCACGTCTTTGGCCTTAATTTGTATCTGTTCCGTAAAGAATATCTGCCCAGATCGATCTAAAGATTGTGGTAAAGCTAAATAGGTTAATGTTTCAATCTCTGATTCGATTGTCTAAGTTACGAGCCAGAGTCATTAGCGTAATGTTAACGGCTAAACAGATTGGATTCGTATGTTTGGTTCGTGAATTGCGATCATTAAATGTTGAGCTGCAATATGTATTCTTTTGATAACGATGCATTTATATCGCAATGTCGTGGTGTAAAACTGTTTATAGGTCCGGTTCAACTGAATCAACTTTTAGCGCAGAACAAAATATAAAAAAACCGCATCATCTCGAACAGAATCGATTCATCAAAATAAACAACTTCATGTCACTTTACTAGACACTTTCTTTTCCCAACCTAATAATAAAAGTTAATTAATGTGAATGTCCATGCCAAATAATTCATGTAATATGAAAGATGTTTAATTTTGCTTTTGTGTCCATTTCAATTATAAAATTTGAAGAATACAGTATATTTTTCAAATAATCTGTACTCTAATTCTTAAATATTGATGCAGTACGATATAAACACTTGATTAGTTAATGTGTTCATGATGCAAGCCAAGTTTGACCTCGTTCAACACTACGTTTTAGCATTGACTTTATATCTACAATGTGTAGATATAAAGTCAATGGTTTTAGTAACGCACGGTTCGTATGATTCTGATTGCTTAAAAGTATCTAATGCAAACTTATAATAATTACATTAAAACAAAATCTAATATTTCAAACTTATTTAAGACACTGTAAATAAGTACTGTACTACTGTAGTATCAAAAGGCTGAATGTTACCAGTTCGTGAACTATTAGAGAAGCATGTTCAATATAAAAACTTAGTATCACAGCTAAGAATGGCGGAAATTCAACGATTTAAGTAAATAATGATGATATCCTTAATAGGAGATAACAGTTGTTAATCACCTACAAAGTGAACCCCCTCTAAGAACTAAAAAAGATATGCTAATGATCCTGACATCTTCGCTATCTCTTAAGATAAAAAGGTTCAAAAGGAAACTCAGTAAAATAGCAAGGATAGAGATTTGTGTTCATATAATACCCCAAGGAAGATTTAGAAGCTGTTATTACACCGCAGACCTACTCTAGACCCTACAGAGAGACTGATAAATCTGACCTCTTCGTCTCCAGAAGCCAAGTCGTCAGGCCCGGTGCCGCCCCCTCCATCCTCTTCTATCAGCACGAAAGACACGTCGTTGTTGTTGTGATGCTGCAGCTGCAACTGTTTCCGGGGAGATTCCGGCATATCCGGATCCTCTGGAGAATCCAACTTCCGTTTACCCTCGGGGGTGAGTTGAACACCATTGTTGGCCATGACGTCATTGAGTTCTTGCTCCAGCTGGTCGCTGGACGCGCTGACGTCACCGTCCAGGGAGCTTATGTCGTCCTTGGAGAACATGAGGTCGTCCTTGTCCATCGTGACCATGCGGGGTTGAGAGAGGGTGAAGAAGAGTCTGCTCAGAGTGTCATCTGGAGAATGCAGAACGATCTAGGGATTCCGAAGGTGACATTTCCAAAAATCTTTAATAGAAACTATAAACACTTCGATAAAACTATGTGACCAGAGAGAAAATTACATAAAAGCGTCAAATCGAAGAAAACGTGAAACATTCCCGGCATTATAGTGTCATGCGCACCCGCGTATCACCACATGGTAACTAAACGATTACGTCACTCTTCTGCACCGAGTAAAAATCGACTTTCCTACGGACTGGGTAAAAAATCGGTTAAACACTTCGTGGGCGTGAAACCGTGGTCAAAACAGCGACCGAATCGAATCTAGCTTAAGGCGTTTCTGGAGTGACCCGAGGATAAAGTGGAGGGAGAAAAAAGATCTCTCTGTCCTTCTCATACAAGTGCTGCGCCAACGGTCCGGACGAGAATCACAGAACCTGTTCCACTCTCTCTCTATCTCTCTCGCTCGTATGCAACAGATTGGCATGGTTTCTCTCCTCCCACCTGTGGATTGATACTTAACGGGATCCTTTTGGAATATAGGCGCGCAATTTTCTGGAATTATCAGAAAATTAAATCTGCGTCTCCTAACTATTAGTGTTAATCGCAACGCTTCCGTCAGTTCGGTCGACGAGGCGGTTATTGTTATGGATGCGTTGACCGGTATACGGTAAAACATGGGGTTAGGAAGGTGGTACGTTAGGTATGCGAAAAATACGAGTATATGACCATTGGAGATGTAAAACTCACATCCAAACGGAATGTACAAATTTACGGTGTCTGAATTTTACACAAAACAGGTTCATGAGGGAAGGAACTCTCCGTTTATACCCACACTATATAAATCAATGTTCGTGTACAACGTTGTACAATCAATTTACTATATAGCCTGCATAACGACCAATCAATTGTTGGATGCTGCTGCGAGGAACACCCAAATTCAGCTTTGTTGTATTGAAAGACTAACACGATGTCATTAGTTTTGTCCAATCCTTCAAAACCTATATCCAGTAATGAAACAATTAGTCTACAAAATCCTCACAAATAATGAATAGTTGAGGTTTCCTGCTACAAGAAACACACAAATTCGTTTTTGTTGAACTCTAAAGCCTAAGAGAAAGGATAGAGCACAATTGTAAAAATTTATATTAATCAGTATCAGACAACTAACTAGGAGACAATACTGATCAATATACTTCACTTTATTCTCTATGAAGATTACAAGAAACAAGAAACAACCTATTGAATTTAGGCATTGAGTTTTCGCTCAGTACTAGAAGACTTGTCATCCAAACCATTGTTATTATAAAGGATTGTTATTATTGTTGTTATAAAAGGATAGTATGATTATTTACGTTTGACTGCGCTGATGTCGACTAAATGTTTTTCTGTTCTGAGCACTCGTTAGCTACACTAGAGGACGAAGACTCATTGTTGGTGATACATATAATACCAATTTACTCAGTTAAATGTATTATTTATTGTTGAACATGTGGCAGCCCTGTTTTAGAATATGCACTTCCACCATCAAGATTGTCCCGTTGTAACCGTGAAGTGCCTTGTTTGACTGTGAAATTCGGACTAGGGTTGATTGCCTTAAGAATCAGCATGGTTTGTTTAGGTTACTGGTACATCGTTGAGTTGGATTATGTCAAATTAAGTATCGTTTGAAATATAAATATGGCTAATTTTAGACCACCGGGAGAACTTTCCACTGTTGAGAATATACCAGGGAACTGGGTAAGATGGAAACAGAGATTTCAGTTGTATAGTATGGCAGTAGGCCTAGACCATAGCCGTCTTTACTATTAGTACAACTAGACAGGACAGATTAGTGCTTTTGTTGTTAACGTGCCTGGGGGAGCCTGGAATTGACATTTATAATAGTTTTACCTTGGTATATTAATGAAATTGAGTTACCTATAGGATGAACATGCTTCAGTATTCATTATATTAAATTAAATCTGATAAATATTTTAATTGCTCGCATACCAAGAAACAAGTGGATATACACCGTGTCCCAAAAAAAACTGAACAATTTTAAATTGTTATATAATACGTCCAGGCATACCTAGTCTACTTTGAAGGTGATCATATGATAACTGAGCTCATGAAGTTTTGTTCAATATCAATTGTAACTATCAGCTGATTCATTGTAGTCGCTTGAAAATTGAAATTTAAAAACATTGCCCTGCCATTAAGCAGGCACCATGAACGCACGAGAGAAAGCGCAATGCGGTTGAGTGGTACATTCAAAGTAAGTCAGATATTACAGTGCAAAGAACATTTAGAAGACGCTATGGTCGATCTCCTCCATCACGGAACAGCATTTGAGCCTGGCATGACAAATTTATGTTAACTGGAAGCTTACAACATTTAAAAGGTAAAGGTAGGCCAAAAATCCAAAATGAATTGATTGAAAACGTGCACCAATTATTTCTTCACGACCTTCGAAAGTCTGTTCGCTGTGCAGCATGTGAGTTAAATTTGTCAAAATTATAATTTTATAAGCCAGAAGTTTCCGATGTCCGAGAATTGAGGCAAAGAATAAATGCAGCCTTTACTAACATTACTGACGAAATGCGCCATAGAGTGTGGGCTGAATTGGACAGCCGTATTGACTATCTTTTTGCCAACAATGGCAACCATGTTGAAAATCATTAACACATATTATATCAAACAAAACTTAGGAATATTTGTGTCAGTTAAAATGTAATTAGTTTATCGTGTGATTGTTAATAAACTTTTTGTAAGTAAATAAAATTGTTCAGTTTTTTTTGGGACACGGTGTACATTGACGTAGTAACAACAAAACACACTATAAATAAGCAGAACCTTTTAATTATCTTCACTTGACCCATAAAGGTGAAATATCTTTATGGGAGTAACTACAAACATTGCATACTATTGGTTAAGTAGACCAAGTACATGCATTTACTGTAACAAACTGTAATTTCAATATTGTTATGAGCTGTGGCGCATTTGAATTGATAGTTTGTATCTCATGAATTGCATATGCTGCATTGCTGTATTTGTTATCAGTAATTGGATTGAAACCGATTGAATTGAGCACGCAATTGCCACTTTAGTAACGATGTATTTGATTATTCTTCAAGTTGAACATGAGTGATTTACAGTCTTACGTTGTCTACACTTTCCCATAGCCTAAACGAATGCTTCTAATTTGACGATGATGATTGTTGGGTAAAATGTAAAAAAATATAGAAAAGTAGAATATCTTTACCACCTTAAAACATAATCCAAAAGTTTATTACTGCTCTTTATTTAGACGATTTCACCACATCAAAATTAAAATTAATAGGTCTAAACCAATAATCAACATAAAACAACTAACAACTCTGATGCCGAGCCTCGTTCTAAAGTTCTGTAGCCACTCCACAAAATATTCTCTAGTATTATCTAGGCATTGGATTGGAACTGTGGTATTACGATCGAAATTAACTATAGACAAAAACTGTTAATTATCTAACTCATATTATATTAAACTTGGATTTATATTAAACTTGGTTTATTACCTAAAAGTTGACAAAATATTTCAATCGTAACTTGGTTTTTACTGAGGAAGAGGTTATCTCATCTTATTATTACCATAAATGGACGATTTGTAACCTAATATGTGCGGCGGATGAGTGTAAAATGGAGTGAAAATCACATTGCCAATTGAAATTATAATGCAACTGGTGGATTCAAAACCTAATTGTGTGAAGTATCAGTGTAAAATGGAGTGAACATCACGTATTATTAAATGGAGATACTGACAAAACCGGATGCATTTTAACGCAAAAATTACTGGACAGTGTGATATGCCTTGTGTAGTGGACTAAGATCAGCTGTTTCTTAAGCCAGAGGCTTTAATTAAAGATTCAACGCTCAATATGAGTTGGGCCCAGTTTAGAACCATAACAACTTTGTAAGCTTACATAATGCTAGATTTCAAGCAACAAATCGTAATTTATAGTGCATAACAAATCAGCATCTTGTCCAAAGCTCGCAGATTTTCCCGAATATTTTCAGGCCACCCGGATAATACACACTCATCATTCATTCACCCTTTACCCTTTCAAACAGAAAGTTAGTAGAATTTTGAAACGAATGCCACTAAGCTAATCCTCATGTCAGTGTCAAACTATACGTGAGTGCACCCCTATTCTCTATGGAAGGCTTATTTTCATCCCCATAATAGACTACTTTCTCCAGTGCTAATTGCCTGTAAGCCACCCGGATGCCCAGGGCTTGCAACACCTTGGGGCAACAACCTTGGTAGGGGTAGGACAGAGTGGAAGAATAAGATTCTTAAAGATAAGATCCTTAAGATTCTTCTTAAGATTCTTAAGATTCTTCGTGGGGTGGTGGTGGAAGAATAAGATTAGCTTATCTTAAAATACTTTGATCTACTGAATTCAAGTCTATATTTATACCCCTTAACGATATGCAAGTGCTCCCGAACATATCGTTGGTGGTGTTCAGGGACACTCTTATATTTCTAAGTTTATAATTGTGAATGTTAATAAATTTATTGATAGGAAGATATTTGGGGTTTTTAATGTTAGAAAAGAAGGTTAGAGGTATATAATAAGGATTTGCAATTCAAGTTATATAATTAGGAAAGTTACAAGCCACTTATGCAAGATCTTTGTACGATGTCCTAAAACAAATTTTAGTCTTAGTACATTTGAATCAAAATTAGAGTTTTTATTTTGAAACCCTCGAAAACTAAGAAAATACAAATACATTATCACAATTAATTTGCTCTGAAGGATTCACTGCCAATGATTTGTAAAAGCACTAAAAAATCATAAGGCACAGTGAATAATACCATGAGGCTATGATAATAATGAACAATCAGCTGATTAAACAATATGCACTTATTAGTTTTTTTTTTTTAACCTTCTTATTTGTTCAGCAAGTTTTCTTTTATCGTGACATGCAGTCCAGATATTGAATGTCATAACAACAAACTAGATAAAATTTCAGACAGCTTTAGTAAATTTATAATTATGAGTGCTTTGCTTACACAATACTGTTTTCCTTTGGATTTGTAGTGTAAAATAATATAAAATATTCATAATTTACTCCATGTTATTAACTTGTAACCATTATTATTAATTTGCATAAACCATTTTTATATTATAAATATATAATACTATTATGTTCACATTTAGTATTTTATTACTTCATTTAGTAACTTTGTAAAACAGTTAATGTTCTTCTTTATAGGCTACATTAACTAACTGTTTGTGCTATAGGTACCTGTATGCACGTGAGTACATTAAATAGTGTGTAATTTTCACGATTGTTTTAGTTGGCTTTAATAAATAAATGACAAAAATTTAACAAGTTAATCTTGCATATAACCCGTAAAACGTATCTTTTGTCTACAAAACCACAAAGTTTCTCGTCGCGGCAACATGGGAAGAAGTGATGTTTCCTCAAGATGCAGTCATAATCGATATCTCTAGTCACAAATCCCCAGGCTTACAAAAACTCTGGTTTATGACGTCACTTCATTGTTGTGCGCCATTTTGGATGAGTGATGTTACCCATAAAGCCATATCAGCTGGCGCCCTAACACCTCGTACCTATAAAAACTGATCGGCTTATTCGTTTACTCATTTTGTGGAATCATTTCAAATTACGGGAATTGGTGACGATATAATATATTTTGTACCTGCTGTTAAACTGTACTAAAATATATTTTATTTACATCTGGTTCAATTACCACTAAAAACAGACTGTTTTAATTAATCGCTCATTATGTGGAATCGAACGGAAATTGTAAAGAAATAATTGAGCGGAGCGAAGAGAAGGGAGAAGATAGACCTCGACTTTGTTATTTCATCACGCAATGACGGCTGAACATTTTAGGCAAACTTATCAAGGTTATTTCGACAAACAGTGGGAAGGTTTTTGAAGAAACAAAATTTCAGTTATATAATACCTATACCCACAATTAACTGACTCAAAATGTTTTATTTTTAACATCAGACTTATGGGTTGCCACGATGGTTACGTAATACAAAGTAGTTTATGTAAACAAAAATTCCATAGCATTTATTCATACACAAACCAATATACGTAAGACCTAAATTCAGAACCAAGTAAAGTCAAATATTCAGGTGAACACCACAATTAAAGTTCAAAGAATACACAGAGGGCATTACAGGGCATTTATAAACTACAGCTGATCAAATAGGTACAACATTTTACTGATTTCCTTTATGTTACTATACATTAGGACTAAAACATATAATTTAAATAATACTTTTTAATTAATTAGCAAACTATCAATACAATATGGCCATACAAACTTATGAATGGGCAGCTAGAAACACGGTTGTCTTTGGCTGAAAACAGCCCCTATTGGTTTTGAAAAATTATGATGTCAGAATAATTATTATATGAAGACAAGAATTATTATTATGTCAGAAATGTTTGAGTGTCCTGATGACAAACGATTTGAATAAGCTATTTAAACTCAACTAGCGATTTTTAAATGATTGATATCTAACCTAATAGACTATTATCAACACGCCGGTTTATTATTGACTTTAAACAGGAAATTAATCCTATTTCATGCTTGTTTTATTTGGAAACAGGATTGTGCTGCTTTGTTGACTAAATTGACTGAATGTTTTGCGAAAATAATATCGATATTGTGTCAACAGGAGATAAAACAAACAATTTAAATTATCTGTTTTAACTAACTAATTGCAAAATCAATGTTTATCTAAATAGGCAAATAAATCCCCGCGGTGAACCGTTGATTTTAAACAGGGAAAGTACACTTTTCATTAACGACAAACTCATTATTCCAATTAAAAAGTTTTATTTCAGTTATATACTTTATTTACCTTTAAATTTATTACTTCATAAAATCATGATACGTGAACGCTCTGCTCAACTGGCTTTCACTGCTCTGAAAGCAAGTGGTGACTTTGACTTCTGTTCATGTGATCTATATAATAATACGCAAGCATGTTCCTTTAAAAAAATTTCCCTTAGCTCGTGTACGTCACAGGGAAAATCTGCGCATACTGTTAGAAAGATATTTTCCTGTAGATATGCAGAATCCCTTTATAAATTAAAATAGGCTAAAAAATAAGCACAAAAATGAATTTGAAAATTCAAAAAAAATAACATTGGTCTTATGGGTTGACATGCTGGTGACAAAATATCAACAAAATATAAACAGAAAATAAAAAGAAATGGAAGAAATTCCAATCACATGTTTTATTTACAGCGTGGGTGAAAAATAGAGAATCCTGTACACCTATTTTGGTCGAGTTTTCGACCACTGGACGACCTCTAGTTCCTATTAAACAACAACAAATTTGCTTCATTTTAGTAGGATTTCATTTTGATTTGTTTGTTTCATTGTAGAAATTTCTAAATATATTACATAGTAAAAGTAAACTCTTAATAGTAGATTTACTATTCCTATCTTGTGAAAACTGTTTAAAAACTACGCATGTTGGTGAACTTAAAACATCAGTAGTGATAGCTATGTATATAATATTTGCAAACTTAGTGAAATTGATTTGTTTTCAAATCCATGTACTGTAATACAAAGACAGCCTTAACAATTATCCATTAAACGTTATACTCACTCGAGCTAAAATCTGTTATGTGCACAATGTTATAATATTTGTGGGTTCTAACATTTTTAACCATCCAATGTCTCAAAAATGTACTTCTATCACTGTTAATTCATTATTGATATGTATTGCTGCTAAAGATTATTATTAGGGTATGAATTGTAAAAAAAAGAGTTTTTAATGCAGTATTTAAAATGCTCAGTCAGTATATCCATTCAAAAATGTTGATATATTCATGGGAATATCGTAATAATAAGGAGATATGTATCAAGTTTAGATCGTAGGCTAGATATTATTGTTGCCAATTTTAGCTATTGGATAGAATTTTGCCGGAGAAAGTTTAATTTCACATTCAAACGAGATTAAAATCCGTCACCGCCGCTAGCGCTGAGCTAACGTTGCGGAAGATATTGGAACTACTATCAGCGATGTTCTGATAGAGGTGTTCTAAAAAACTTGATATCTCCTTATGTTGTACAGAGAATTGTGAAGTGTAAAGAACTACAGCAGTTCGTTTTCGTTAGTATATATGTCGTGTTTTATTTTTATTTTGTGTTTACATGATTGACATTTTTGAAGGTTTTTTTGCGGGTGCAAACCCTAGTCTAATTATCTTTGTAATGTATAAAGGCGTGAATGGTACGTTTGAATAATATATTTTAACTTTAAAAGTCACGGTTTCATAAAACAACTACATCCTGTACTTGTCAATGTGTGTGAATTAGATTGTAAGTTAATAGTATTTGTATCTTTATCTAAAAGTAAAACTTCTAAAAACTGGTAGGATAGTTAAAATAAAACTTTTACTTCTTACATAACAAAGTATAATAACCTAATCATTAACAAAATACCTTCAAATTATTTCGCAATCTATAATAATTTAACATCTATTTTCAAAGTTTAATCCTTTTCAATTCTTAAAATTAACGAACTTTGATTCGATCAGCAAATTCCAATTATTAGTTGTTTAAAACTCTACATATTATATTCCTCACGTTATAGTAAATTACTACAAAATATAAAACATTTTAGTCATAAAATTAGTATTTGTAACTTTACGAAAAATATTGTCTAGAATCCATAGTAATAATGATAATGGTAATCATCAATTTAATGATTTTAATAGATAATAAGATCAGCTCCTTCATTAATCGTTACTTGTACTTATGTTAGTTCATTGCCGCAATGAATGTGTCAACTAAAAAATGCAGGCACTATTAAAAGTGTCCATAATAATTCCTTTTTACACCCAGGGTAAACTCATATCGTATTTAAATTCTTACAGTAAAATCATGATAAAAATATTTGACTGAAAAGGTCCCTGTGGCAAAACTTAATTATTTAATTATTTTAATTTTATTTTTTAATAATTAGTTAATTATTTTTCAGAACATTATTTTAATATCACGGATCAGATAGTACAGCTAACGCTATCTATCGCCTACTGGAAGAACTCAGAAGTTTTAGTTGTTTGCTTCTCCGCCAGGCTGCAGCGCTGCTAGCGCCACCCGTGTGCTGCTACCTAGTGGGTAGTCGTTGAACTATCACGTAAGCATTGTTGTTCATCATAACCTGACTTTATTTTCCCAATAATCCCAAAACCATTAATGCCTATACATACACTACACTACACATACATAAGTTAATGCCCAAACTAATCCCTTGCTCTTCAACAATAAATTTACATCGAATACGCGTTAGTAAAATGTGTAACATATGTGTACAAAGAGCTGATTGTTTAACTATGTGTTGCGGATAAGGAAAAATTAACATAGACGTTGAAACCGGTCCGCAGGTAAAACGCATACGTGTTATTTTTTATCTGTAACTTTTAAACTTAGTCGTAAAGTAAGTTGATGTTTAGAATGTAATGTAAGGTTATAATCATGCTAAAAGGTTTGACAAAAATAAGATTACATGCCAATTACTCGAAACGCCAGAGTGTGCAGGCTATGATAATGATACAAAAGAGTCAGTAGGGTATAACTTATATCATAGATAAAAGGACTTCTTTTAATCTATGCTTATATGTAGTAATGATAGATAACTCATAAACAAGAGAGGTTATGTAAACGCTGGAATTTTACGTGATATTAACTCCGACCTCACTACATACCAATACCAAATATTAATACACAAAATGCATGAAAAACTTGGTTGACTAATTTAAAAGTATAGCTTAACTTGTTATTGTAAGTAAAACTTAATCCAATCGAAATCGATCACCTAATGTTGATAATATGGCTATTTATTGTACTTTTTGTACGTACATGATTCTACGTAAATCAGCAAAAATGTACAAACACAGACTTTGGTTGAGGTCATATTTGATGTTTTGTCACACGATTTTGACTGACACATTGACACAAATATTTTCACGATTTACAATAAATTTACAAAAAAAAACCTGACAAAGGTACTCGCTTAAAATTAATTATACTTCTGAAGACCCCGTACGTGCTGCTACCTGGCGGAGCGGAAGATAACTATATTACAAAATGGTGTCTCACGTGAATCCTACAAAATCATTCTTTGATCTCCCCTGGAAAAGATTTATAGTGATGCTGCTAGTAAGACACTATTTATTGTTAATTTATAGCTAAGCAATTCTTAATAAAACTGCAAACACTTTGATGAGGTTACCTGCAAAATATTATGCGATTAATTGGAATTGTTATCATAATTAATTTGTTTTTATGAAACAAAAATTTGAGTTGCACTACCGTTGCACCTACAGTACTATTGCTAATACCCCCCGCCGCAGCAAACCTGCAGACTAAGCGAATTTCCATTAGCCTGATAGGATTTACACTAAAATGCCTCCTTAAAAATAGCATATTTATTCCCTATTTAAATAGAATTAGTTTAACGAGTACTTAGGTTTGCTGCATCAGGGAGGGTAAAAAGGTGTTTTTTATGTTAATAGTTCAGTAAGAATTGAATGTATTTTCCAATTCGATAAAAATATGTTCGTAAACAAGCAAACTACAACAGTTGACTTATTCTCCCTAAGAATAGCATGGGAATTTTAAATTTACAGTTTTTGGAATTTTATCCGTAACCATTAGGCACACAATAACGCTTCATCATACTAAATTATTTGTTTTTTATGCTCTACAAAATGGTTTAAAAAGAAATTGTAAAATTTTGTGTTTTTAGGGTCAAAAATGGGAAAAACCTAATTTTACCCCATAAAACCCCCCATAAACCCCCGTTAACATAGTCCGATCATGCTGGTTCGCGAACTCGTTCGAATAAATGCAGGTTTACAAGTTTGTACCAAATTTCATCAAAATCGGATCATTTTTGCTCGAGTTATCGTGCTAACGGACACATATATGAACATATGAATTTGAACGGATGGTGTTTTTGGCCTCTAGGGACCTCAAAACGAAAAAAATAAATCGGTTCCGGGTCCAGGTCTTACCATGAGTACTACGGTAATAGCTTATTCCCTATATGGGAAATTCGCTAAAAAGTGTGATCAAAAGTTAGTTAGAATTGCTGATGCGGTGGTCACACAAATAATGTGTAGATGTTAAATTATAGAAGCTTACCAACCAGGAAAAAAATCGTGCTCACTTACACATTCAAGTATAACCTTTTTTTTAGACAAAAGGGGGTTTTTTTGTTAGCAAAATTTTCGTTCATTTGTACGCGAGCTACCTGTAATCAATCATAGTGTAATAATACAGTACTTCCGTGTACACTTGTTATACATGTGAAGACTAGTGTATTGATGTTTACTATTTTTATTTACATTTGCCACTAAACTTTACAAATATTTTATAACCATTTAGGCTAAATGATGGAGTCGTTGGTTGTAAGTACAGTATAACCAACCAAAGAGTTGAGTTATTACAATAAAATGTATCCATCATACAATTTGAGGAAAATATAGTTACGAAAGAAACACACACATCAAAACGGGATTTTACAATATGGTATGAGAAATCTGACGATGGACTTTTCTAACAATGTGCATTTTAATTGTACAGTATTGACGATTCAATGCATTAACTTCTAGAATATCAATATCTTCCGAAGTTTACTTACAATTGTTGTGTATCGGCTAACGGCTGTTGCCAGTTGTCTAATCAAAGTGAACATAAGTTTAGTGTAGTTAAATTACGCGTAAAAGGTTGGAGATTTAGAAAAAAAAATTACAGCATCACAAATCGTCAATGACACAATAAACCATGTTTTTATCCTATTACTGACACCATCTCATGAACTCATGAACATATTATGAAAAGATATTAAGAAATGAGGCTCCTTTTCATCACAAATATTTGACAGCCGACAATAGCCATCTAATAAAGATTATTAACTAAATACATTCCAATTATAATATTGTTTACTAAATTAAAACTGGCAAGTAAAGAGGTAGGGGGAATGCACAAGTATTCTGAGAATCGGTCGGTTAACAAGGTAGATTGGTAGTTTGAAGATAAAAGAGCAAATTGAGCTTAGAACACGGATATGATTAGGTATGAGCCGATTAATCGAACAGTTCTCGTGACAGATCGCCATGTTGTGTAAATCAGCTGATCGTGTCCAGGTTGGCAACCCTGAGATCAGCTGATGTTTCACGGTCTGCGCGCGCACGGAGTGGCCGCCATCTTGCATTCTAGAATCAAATTTAATAATTAGGATGATCCGAGAGCAGAGGTAGTTGGGTAGTTCTCGTCAAGACAAATTGTTGGCGACATCGTGAAATTGCCAGGAAAATGGTTTTATTATACAAGCCACAGGACACGTGTAATTAAAAACCGAACGTAATATTGTACGTTGTATTGTAGCTGTAAACCCATTTGATTGGCAACACTGATTACGGTAGTTGTTGTAAGACAAGGTATCAAGGTAATGATTGCGAAGATGGGTTTATATTAGAAGCTTATAATAACAACTTTTAAGTTTATATTATACTGTGAACTTAAAAAAGTTTTTGTTGGACGATTTCAATCTGCAAACAGTAAATATTATCAATTGAAATACTGTACTTAAATAATTGATTGAAGAATACACATCATTGATGTACTAAGCCTACCCCAGTCGTCTTTTCAGTTTGGCTTGGTTAAAATGACAATCATCATTCATTAATTAAAGACAATCCTATGTAGCCTAGTGTAATTGGTTGAAGCAAACTCTGTAGAAGGCTTAGTTAAAATTAAAGTTAACACTGTATGGACACCACATCTTCATTATAATATTGTAAACGATTGAAAAAAAACTGTCCACTCGGCAGCCAAACGTCTTTATAAAGTAGAATCTTTTTTTTATTGGGGAATGTAAAATGTACTTAGGCATACCCTTGGTCCTTGGGAGTTGTGTGGGGACTCACTCAATCAATTCGGTTTCACAACTACATAATATGTAATCTTTTAAAACTTGTAGGTGGACTCACTTTTACGTCCCACGCATTTGTATTCTGTCACATTTCATCCCCAAGGTCAAGGTTGAACATTTCAGTTGAAAAGGTATAAGAATAAGAACATATAGTTCTCCTATAACGTTTGCCAGCCCTGTAATGTGCAGTATATCTTATTAGTTGAATGTGTAAACGATATGAATTTCCTTAGCAGCAGGTTATGGTTCTAATCATATAGGTATATCACAATCACACTAACACAGAGAGACAGCGATGTTCGCATTTTAAGTGCAAAATGAAGTGATGTGATCTGTTTAGTGTTCTAACTAACTATAAGCATAGACAAAAAGAATAAATATAGACCGTCAGCTGTGCTGCGGTTACCATAGGTTCTGGCGCACACCGCTGGGAGCGCCATGTAGTTACGGCCTACACGCTACGTAACTACACGGCGCTCCCAGCGGTGTGCGCCACAACCTATGGTAGCCATGGTAACCACTGCACGGCTGACAGTCTATCTTTAATTCTTTTTGTCTATGCTATAAGCAGATGTTCCTTAGCAGATTATTAAAAGCCCAATGATCAGCTGTTTCCAGTTTCGGACCATCAAAACCACAATAATCACACGATAAATCCTCAGACCTAAATTGGAACGACACTTGCTACGTTCCTACTGGAGTATGTCCAGGACTCGCAGTCGGAAGGATTGGTTTAATCCGGATGATTGCAGAGGTCGGATGATGCAGTGTAATGGTAGGCTGGGCACGGGCCGAGCGTGTGTGCCCCACGGGGCATAACCAGGCGCGGGCTGCCCCGGGCACTCGTGGGGCACTGGTATGCCCATTGCTACACTTGCATTCTTTCAACGTTTTGCTGGTGTCAAATTGTGAATCTGTATTTAAATACAATAGGTAATAAGTATGATGGTTCGATGAATGTTTTGCTGCTCTAGTTATGGTACGTTTAACTTAGTATACTTAACGTATTACGATTGTTTGCTTGCTAGATTACTATAGTGTATAACGCCGACTGAAGATGGGTGAATGAGTGTTATATGACTTTGATGATAGCTTTGTTACTGACTAAGATCAGATGTTTATTTAGCCATTAGTGATGAAGGGCAGCTGGGTCCACTTTTGAACAATAAGAAATTGTCTGATCCTTTTAGGATCCATTTTTATTTAGAGACCTTCAGACCACTAGGAAAACATGGTAACCACTTAGTTACTTAGCCACATTAAAGTACTACATTACAGTAATTGTTTCATTTAATTAATATATATATAATTTATAAAAAACCTAAAAATTCATCCATATGCTAGGCATGCATTGATTACATAATTGTGGAGAGTAAACGCTAACTTTTTAGACAATCCAAACTAAAAAGGTCAATTGTAAACTATACCATATTTTGCACTGTATTCTTCACCAAGTTCGAAATGTCTCCCTTATTGGATCCCCTTTTTGGGAATGCCCCATATACGGAGATAAGAAACAAAGCCTTCATTATTTACACTCTCTGTGACATCGGCAATTGTGTTATACCACAGAACAACATTTTTATAAAATGGTTATACTTTATTTGAGTAAATAACTGGCTACATCTTAGACAGACTTTTAAATTTATCATAAGAAATTATTGGTTGAATAGCAAGACTATAATTTACTAAGTTTGCTCTATATTTGATTTTTTTACTTTTGTACTTCCCATATATTTATGAAATTAAACTTAATATGACTTTTCTTCCTCATACAATGAACTAATTATTGTCGGCAACCCCAAAATGTTCTGTAAGCTATTAGTCGTAAAAAGAACAAAAAATTACATCCAACAAAGGACCTATAATTAACAATGTAATACAAAATAATACGACAAACGCGTACTCGCATCCCTATAAAGTCACTGATGACAAAAACAACAGGGAAATAATTGGTTGGGACGAACTGTTTACTCGGCTTCGCTATCCGTAACATAAACAAGAGAGAGAAAGAGAACAAACATAGAAACAACAAAGCAAAACGGGACAAATAATTGGAGGTCATATCAAGTGGTAACGAACTAACAGTAAAACACAGTATAACTTGACTATATAGTGGCATATCTGCTAGCGGAGGAAACTACGAAAATTGCTATGTCCATAGGCTTGATCAGAGCGGGTTCTAAAATCCCCATTGTAAATAATAAGAACTAAATTCTTTTGGAAGTATGCTCAAGCTTGTATAATTTCGCAATCTATGCGATTTCAAACAAACTGCATTATATTAAATTTCATTATACCTACCCCACCTCTTCTTAAATCAGATATTAATTTTAAAATGCTAGTTGACAATTATCCAATTTTTAAATTTAAAATATGACCTTATATTCAATTTTTTTTCTCCTTGTTAACGTTTAGAGTGTTCATGTCCACGAAATTGATATATTTTAGCGTGCATTTTAAGAATTTTAATTTCTCTTTGGCCATAGAACTAGAAACAGAGAACAATCTATTGTAAACAGTATAATCATTACAATTCGATCGCTTTGTGGGTTCCCTTCAAAACGAATAAATCTTTCGCCTTTTGTTTGATTAAAATAGTTTAAAATGAAAAATAAAAATAGTAAACAAAAACATTTTCTCCGCAAACTGGAAGATTGAGATAGTAAATTTATAAGAGAGTATGTTTATGTTTAATCTATGGTTTATAACACCTTAAACACAAACCAGAGTCTTACACTTATCCCAGACGGTGCATTGACACACTTTAGAGCTGACTATACGTATTACAACGATTGTCTATTTTAGTTTTATCTTTATCCATCCCTTCCAGCAATTATTCTTCACACATACTCCGCAAGTCAATAACTCACAGAAACACAGATTATGTTTCTATGGACATTCTATAAATTCAACAGCTGCGTTTTTGATGGTTTGTATTGTATCAATTCAATGTGTCTTGACCGAATAAACATAAGTTGGCCTAATCATGTAGGAATAATCTTATCATATCCCTTCAAAAATCCAACATGTACTTTACTAAAACACTAACTTCATACACAAGTAATTAAACACTGATACAGTGTATTGTACAAGACTTAGCTAACCAATAAACAGTAAATCCTAGGGTGTTCTATGTCTATATAAATCATATTTCAATCGTACCACCATATGGCGCAGGTTTATCAAAACGCCAAGTGATCAGTGATCTGGATGCGACGGTATCGAAACAAACGTGATCACGTGGTCCCTTCGTGTCCCGCGCAATTACACCGCTTGGCGCCAACCCGCACGCGAATGGGCCACATGCTACAGTAACATGCCACGTCGAGCACGAAACTGCCCAATAGGCCACTTGTTGATGCCGATTTCAACTGGAGATACACACTAATGTGAATCTCAGAGCTCAATTGTTCGTGTTCCGGTGTGTGTTTCTGTGTTTGAGGAGCTGTATTGTTTGTGGTGCCAAATAGCAGTGTGAAAGTAAATGGTTAGATACACATTAAAATAAAATGAGAAAAAACTCTTTATATGAATATTTTGGGTTGACTTGCACACTCAGTGATGTAGACTGAGGTTCAAAGACTTAATATTTACATAACTAAAAGCATTGAACTAACAATTCACTCTAAGAAGCCTACCAGTATGCATGTATGTCCCGGGTAACTTTATAAATTAACTAAAAAGTATGCCTATAATGTTTTGTTAATACACGAACAGCTATTTTCCACCAGGTATTATTTCAATGCAATATTAAAAATAGTAAAATACTACTACATCATATCGACAAATAGTAAGTCAAAGTCATTGGTGTGAATTTGATCGCTTGGTCTTATGTGATCGTTGAGAAATAAAAAGGCCAAATACTGTATTTTTATTGATCAGGATTACATCGACAAAGTCGGCGGACGAGTCTAGAGTCAGAAAAATTTACATTTTATGTAGTTTATTTCAGCTAATTCTTCCTAGCCAGGATTACTATAATCTCGCTACGTATGTGTTTAGCAATAGCAACCTACCGCTGGAGAACGACAACTTGTATTTGGACCAACTCCGTCAAACTAAATAAAACAAAGAGCAAACTCGTCGCTTTTTCACAGTTTCAATAACAGTGATTAGGTCGGAATACAAGTGTTTAACAGCCTATCCAGCGAGACGTTGATTTTCAACAAAGATCAGAATAATAACATGTTTCGCGTATCCTTGGTTTTATCATTATCGAGCTCGCGATGGCCCGTTGCTGCATATGATTATGAACGCCAGATTATAGATTGTCATTGGCCATTATGGTGTCATGTACTGTGGGTGGGGTGGTTTAATTATATCTTCTACTTTATATGTCAGCGGTAGGCCCGCTGCCCGATGCCCGCAGCCGCGTACTGTTCAGTTTCCAATTTAAATTCGAAATCAGCGTGGGCTGATTAAATTAATGAGACATCAGCTCGTGATTGCCTTGGCGGCGCGTGCTCCACTAGCAGTACAGACCTACCTGTCAGTCGCCTTAGGAATGTTTTGCTTTAAGGTAATTGCTTAGTTAGTTCGCGGAGTCCTCACTCCACACATATACAACGCACGGGTAGAGAAGTGGTTATAGTAATCAGACATTTAACATTTTTGACCCAAGCCAAAGCCTGTAGGATTCTCAGTTCAGTTTGGATGGTAGATTGATTAACTCGAACTATTTTAGTTTACAGATACGCTTAAGTACGACAAAAACTACATAAAGCGTTCCCAATCCCAACCTAACCATAACACAACCCTTGGAACCTCACAATACCCAATTAAAGCGTCACAAATTGACAAAATCATAATAGTGTAACCTAATAAAGTTCGGAGACTAAACTGTATAACTTAACATTCTCAACTCTTTTTTAAGAACGTGAAACTTTCAGATTTCAACAGGAAAGATATCAAAACAGCAAAACACTGCAGAGAGAAACCTCCAGCACAACATATAGCGTTCATAAATTTCAATAATCCCAAAACAAACCGTAGAACCTCGCAAACCACCAATTAAAGCATCACGGAGCGATAAGCGGGTATTGTACGAAACACAAGCGGTCCTAGACCTGAGCCTTGCGGTACTCCGTGTTTTATCGCCAGCAACGCCCTAATGACAGAGGCCCGCGCACGCGCCGCCAGAAATCAAAAACGTTTCAAACTTTTCCGAAAAGCCAGACCGCCCCGTCGTTGATGGGCTAATTATTTAATTGCTGGTTCCTTCACCGCCCAAACCCCCGCCTTAGGCGCCTTTCACACGTAGAGTTTCCCACATCGAGGGAAAATCAACATCATTATTGGAGGGATGATTGACTCGGTCCATCCACCCCCGAGTGGAGGTAAGTGCCCTTATTAGGTACTGAAATCGTCTTTCAATCAAGTGTAGGGATTGATTTATATCGGAGTCAAATGTTGATCGAAATCTTTTAAGAAATTACTAAACGTTTATCGTAGATTTATCGATAGCGTTCTATGATGTTCTATTAGATCTCTAAGAAAGTACTGTTTTTATAGACGTTAAGTACATACGATTATTTTGGACATATTTATAGCTTTAGACTCTTTTTCTAATAAAACTATAATACGACCAATTATCCTACATGGAATCGAAACAGGGGCTCTAGACAAAGGCGCTGAGTAAAAGCAAGTAAAATTTAAAGATAACTACTCAGGAAAATATTTCGTCCAAAAATTAACATTATGACTAAAAACGCAAACATAATGGGGAACTAAGAGATCTGTGTCAAGCATTAGATGTGGTTGCTGAGGCAAATAGCTGATGTCCATGATGGACTGGGTATGTTGATAAAGTGTTTTCAAATATGAAAATAAACCCCGGATGGAATAAATTCAGACATTCAAATAGGAAAATGGGAAGTAACTAAATGAATGATAACGTCGAGATCTGGTAGAGTATCGAAGGAGCTGTATGCAGCCGTTGGCGTGGCCAAATGAAAATTGCCATGGGAGTCAGAGAAAGACCGTGTTGTTTTCGTGGTGAGTGTAGAAAAAAAAACTAGGCCTACCGGTACGTAAATAATATCAATTGCAGATTTACAAGTTCATAACTATTGTTGTATTTTTTGAATTGTCAACTATTTATTTCAGAATAATTTATAATTAACGCATTTGTACTATTTATAGTAATATTAAACTATTAATCTTTCCAATGTAGTAAACTTTCATTATTTATAACCTTGCCATAATATCAAACTAAATTATTATTTAGACTAAACTAGAAAAATATTCAGGTTCTTTCACAATTTAAAAATCACTAATTTAGGTTAAGGGTTCACAATGATTCATACTGGAGGAGTGTTAGCTATTTAAAATTAGGAGAATGAATCATCTAAATTAAGACAAAAACAGTATGCTGAAATACAGTAGAGGAGCGACCCTTAACATATTCTGCTTCTACTAAACAATTGTAAGACATTAAAAGCAAATAGTATTATCATAATAGGTATGCGAGTGCAACACATAAAATTTAAATTTCAAATTTCTCTGTCAGTGCCCCTCGTACCTTGTACTAAACGGTTAAGTAGCCGAGGTGGTGTAGGTTTTAAGGCTATTTGGAGAGTTTTGTGCTTGTAAATTAGTAAATTAGAGAGTCGGTGAGAATGTTTGAAAATATAATATACTAAAAAGTATAAAATACTCATACTATGTGACTTTTCTCAACTCTTCTAGTAAGTAAAAGAATTTTCTTGATGATAGGTAAAATGTACGGGATCGCAATGTGAATATGTTAAACATTGAGATTAGTAAAAAAATACTTACTAGAGCAATTATTTTTGAGTATGTGTTCTACTCCATCGTTGAAGTTCCTTTTGATTTTCGGTTTCTTAATTTTACAACCAATTGCCTTTCCAAAGACAACGAATAAGTTAGGATATTATTTCATTTATTTCCTTTGGCCGGTTATACAATGCCACTTTAGTTTCACTTTAGTTACACTTTAGTTTCAATGATAGATTTTTTTATGTAATATATTGTAAATATTAAATGGAGTGTATCAAACACACCTTTATTACTCGGATTTACCATTGTAAAGCTTTCATTATGATACTCGAGGACAAGCAAATGTAACCTACAAAATTAAATCGTATTGATTGGTCCAAAATACGTCAAATATCGATAAAAACATACTCTATCTACTTAAACTGGACCTGAATAAGCGTTAAAACATCTTCAGCCGATACGTACAGATGATAATAAATAAGCATCTTAACCAAATAACGGAATACGTTTAATCTATAGAACATGTCGGTTATTCCACTCCAACTGTTGTAATTGTAGTTTTATATTAAAATGCAGCCTTGAACTAATTTATTTGTTTGACATTACTAGTAAAAAAATAAAAAACTGTACTACTATTTTACTGAAGATGTTCGTAACAGAACGCGTTGCTCGAAGGACTCAAATTATTCAGACGCCTATACACCGGGTAGTAAATTATATTACTTTATATTAACTTAAAATTAAAATTAACTATTTTATTTATAAATTTCACTTACCCAGGGGGCGCTGCAGTCACTACTGAGGGGCTGAAATGCCGGGACACAGCGGAACGTCATGTCGCTGGCTCCCTGTTACCTGCAAACGTCATATTATTTAATTTCCATGTTACCTGGATATATAAGTTATGTCAAAAATGTTAAATTTTAGCTTTTTACACACCTGGAAACAAAGGGTCGACATATGCCACCGTCACCAATTTTTAAGTTGAATAATACTTATAAGTAGTCGTTACATTGTAAACATGCTAACGTCATCATGTTTAAAGCTTCATGATACCTTAGAAAACAACACTGAACATCAATGAACGCGACTTACGAATCTGTGGTGTCACGGACGATGCCGGTAATAATAAAATTCAGAAATGACAAAATGTAACATTTATGTTAACAGAGGAAGTGAGCTTGTGTTCATGATACACTAAAACAACAAACTAACTGGTTTACATTATTAAAACAATTAAAACACATTAATAATACATTCAAATAACTTATGCATACAAAACAGTCATTTTGAAATTAATAAAAATCAGTCTCTCAGCAGTTCTTTTACATAGATATTGAGGTTGTACAGCTGACTGGTCAACACAACGACAAACGACAAATCTTAGTTGTTAAACATCTTGATTGTTGAACAAGACAATAAACATAAAGATCACATGAAAAAATATATTTGGTAACGTCGACACCTTTTTAAGCTTCCTGATAACCGGGAACTTCATAAAGTCGATTAAACTAAACTCCGTTTTACAATTTAGTTCCCCAGAATCTAGAAGAATAGAATATGGCTAAAGAATGAAGCAAGCTACGCCATGTGTTTGACCAATTATTGTAGATGAACATGTACCTGAGAAGTGAGAAGATAATAATTAATAGTCTAAACATGTTCTAGCGTCTTATTTCCTCCTAACACAACGTCCTCCCCAATAAATGGAATGATAAAAACCACAGGAAAATATCTAGTCGTTATTTTTTTCAGTCTATTGTTGTCATGGAACAGAGCATTTCTTAGGTCAAATGAATACTGGCATCACGAGTTTTCTGAGACATAGGAATATTGAGTGATATAGGCTAAGTAACATAATTTAGTTTCTAATTACTCAGAAAGTTTGTATAGTTGTGTCAATATTAATTTCCGAATATCTATTACCCATTCTATTATTTCTCAAATATTTTAGTAGCTTACTTAAAAGGTCTAAGTAGGCTACCCAGAGTCATATCGGGTTTCAAAAAACCTCGGTGGCCATTAAAATCCATCGATATTTCATTCATAATGAACCCTATAAATCAAAGATTTCAACAAACATTCTTGCGCACGACGTTTGTGCCTTGGGCGGATTGTACCCAGGTATTATCCGCCATCTGCATTGATTACGCCCTGTAAGGGTGGCGCCCTGGGCGCAAAGGACACCTGCGCCCTTAAATATGCATTAAACCTTGCACCTGATGTCACACTCACCCTTTTGTAAGAATTTGTAATTCTTACCAAATTATAACCTGATGAAGGTGCGGCGGGTAAGAATTCGGGTGGCGCGTTTTAATTTGAGAGCCATTGAAGGGCAATTTGAAAGCTGCATAGGGACGCCTGACGTTGGGTAGTTTTGTAATTGACAGGTAAAATGTGTAATTAGGAAAGATGGATGTTAGAGTTTATTGTAATATGTTGATTAACTTAAACGTTTAATGGTTAGGATCTGTTTAAATACGTGACGACACGTGGTCTAGGTGAAACGAATGAATAATAACTCTCACAACAAATATACAACACTTGTTTAGTTAAACAACAATATTAAGTTGTTAACGAAAAATGTACTTTTAGCCCTTGAGGAATTGCCAGATAGTCCTATACGCGTATAGAAGAGATACAAGTGCAAAAGCTAGGTTGCTATTAGAAGACGTTGATAGATTTATTGGATTTACAGAATTATAGTTCTAATTAATTTAACTAAAACTTAATACAATCCTAATGGCAATAAATCTATGACAGTTTTCTGGAACTTGAACCTATAGCACTACTATTCAATGGATGCAAACCTATAGCATTATATTATAAAAAGTTGTTATAATATTAAATCATACAGGGACATACCACTGAGATAAACTCTCTCTTGATTTTCTTTTTTCTTTTTTCATAGGTTTAAGACCACTAAATCCTTACATGTGTCCGTCATGTGCCTGAAAGGCCTGTTCGTGGAACGTGTCAAGCGAAGAAAGTGGCCAGTTGTTTTAATGCAATTATTTAACATTCTTTGAACTAATGAGTGTGGCTAATACTTTAGTTAAGTAGTATTGTAGTTTCTTTCTATTTTCAATATAATTTTGTGTATTAATTGAATTTCCATGTTAATGTAACTGCCGTCGAACCTGTTATGTATTCGTTTTTAGTAAAATCTTTTTTGCTCTAATTTGATCTATTATCTATATAAGGTTACATATATGTTTAATGTGAATATTCTTTAGTTGGAATCTATTTAATAGTTTAAATTCTTGAAAAAAAACCTATTGACTTAATTAATTAATCTCATATTTTAAAGAATAATCTAAACCAAATTTAAACGGAAACACAAGAAAAACTTTCATTCGCCATAATACGAACACTATTAACGATTTGTACAAAAAACCAGTTAGTAACATGGGTTAAAAACTTGACAAGAGATGAACGAGAGCCACAACAAAACAAATTACGCAGCAAGATGCTAGATGCGATGAGCAGATAGGAGGACCGGCTTAGTAACATACTGGATATAATTATACGGAGCGACCAGCAACGCCTAATCTCACTTTAATGGTGGTCCCAACTTGGGCGCATAAACTTTAATTATATAAAATAAAAGAGCATTAAAAATATCGCACGGCGATGAGCGCCCGATTGGGACGGTCTTCGGTCCCGCTCCCGCCAAAATTGAATAGTTTGCCTCCAAATTACCAGATGTCAGGATGCTCGTAATTACTGGCATTAGGTACATACTTATGTCCGAGGCAGGCATTCCAATGATGCTATGATGCCCTGAAGTACTGATTTGTCCAAATGTTACGTAATTGTGGTGTCGGTAAATCGCGTTTTGGGAGTTGTTAAAACTGGTTTAAATATGTTGCAAAATGTGTTCGTTGAGGTTTATTGTAATAATGAATTAGTTGAGAATTGTTTCGAACTAGTTCGCAATGTGTAAAAATGTTTAAAGTATAGAAATTTTAGTTCGAGTGATTTTTTTTACTACAACTGAATGTACACGTTAAATCTCCAAAAAGTTATGTAGTTTATATATCTAATAATGTAAGAAGGTATTATACAGATTCATAATAACTAAATACAATTTCAATGTTGTAAAACACACCTTTTTACAAATAGTATTAAATCGGTTACCCATAACAGAATGATAAGTGTATACTCTAGCTAGACTCTAGAGTGTAGACATCCGATTTGACTGGAGATAATACTTTTTACAAGAAAGTAATACGATCGTCAAATACACCTTACTGTTTACCTATAAATACTCCCATGTATATAATACAGTTTTTACAAATTCGAATACATAAAATTTCTTTAATATTTAGAGGTAAAAGCATTCTTAAATAAAGAAACAAACGCAAACGGACTGTCTAGGGTGGTGGACCGAGGAAACGCACTTTTCCGCGAGGAAAGCAGGAAACAATCGTTTTCCAAATCGAGTTTTCTCCCTCAAACCGCTGAGTTTAATTTAGTTTATTATCTCCCCTCTTATAAACACCCGTATAATTCCGCTTTCCTCCTCTTGCCGAAAGACAATTTTTCTCTTAGAATCAGCGAGCACCCCCGAGTAGAATTACTGGTTTTCTTTTTTAAAATAAAGAACCAAATTAGAAAGCATCTCGGTTATTTCTGTCCTCACCCCTCCTCGGAGACTCGTTTATCGGTGTTTTATCTTCTTTGTGGGATAATTAATTTAACTGATGAGTTTTCTTTCAGAGCTTTTTGAGTTTAGCAGTTTTTCCTTTTTAATGTAAATTTTGGTCTCTGTGATAATTGTATGCATTTTTGTAATGAGTTAGTGAATTTCTTGTAATAATAATGAAAATAGCTTTTGAAATGGATTAAATGTAAAAAATAACGTTATTTGAGTCAGGCTCAATAATTTTCCTAGGTATTTTAAATTGATCATAAATGATTACATGACATGATGAGTGTAGATGACATGTGTTGTGATCTAGGGTCAACGGTTTGTTATTCAGGAAAATTTATTGAAAGTCCAATGAATAACGACAGTAATCCAGTTGAACCATAAAAAGCTACAAAATCATCTCAGGTTGGAACCAGCAACTTTCTGATTGTTACTCTAGCACTATCACACTAACCTAGCTCTCAAAGTAACCCTATGTAAATGAATTTATGGAGAAATGCGTTTTGTTATTTTATTGCCATATTAGTAAAGTACAACAGCTATTTTAGAGGGATGTGATATTGATGACAATTTGCATTCTGAACATTACTGGGAAATACAGGTTCAGAACATAAAATCGTATATGTTATGCTCACAGTAATTTTCGAGAACTTAATTGCAACAATAACTTACAATGGACGGAGTCACTTCACACAATTCTTTCCGATTCGTTTAATCCGTATATACTTATGAATCAAAAGGGAAACAAGAGCGCGTTGAAAATTCCAAACTAATTTCAAAATATGTAAAAATAATTAAAACCGTCGACCCGTATAATGGGGATCAGTAGTGTGGAGGTATTATGTAAAGCGCGCCGGGCTTGGATTAGTTATGGACAAGACAATAACCTAGAGACCGCGCGCCCAATTTGGCCGAGATGTTCAGTTAATGGGGTGAAAAAATGGGGCCGGTAAGACAAAGAAAAAACTGGAACGTCATGAAAATATGCCGCAGAATAAACGAGTGGACGCATGCATTATGTATTAGAATGTGGCGTAGTAATTATAGGAGGCATGGGTGCCCGGCACGGGAGGTATGGGCTGTTGGGTGAAGTACGGAGCGAGATAGAGATTGAGATCAGAGAGTTGCAATACTTGATTTGGTAATATGAAATCGCGTGGATTGCGTTCACGGATGGCTTTGGGTTCAAGAAGACTTCTCATGATGTTGTAAAACGTGTCTCATTGGTTTTGTCCGGTTACGACAAGTGCGCTGATGAGGACTGCAAGTTCCTATCTTATTTCGGAAATGATTTACAGTGTGGTTATAATAAATGCATCTGATTGATTATTATACTCGGGGCAAGCAGTAGCTTAAACATGCATTTGTATGTAATGATTTTAAAGATGAAAGATAGCCTAGTAGGAAAGTGAATGTAGGCCTATCAAGTCATATGAACTTCGCCGAACTTGTACATACATTGTAATTGTCATTTGTTAGTCAAAGAGGGCATTAACTCATAAGGAAGGATTTATCAATGCTCCACGTAAACTGCAGTCTAAATTGAATACAATTTTGGGGGCATATTATTTTTCTTATTTCTAACATTAAATGTTTTGGTTTTAGTCAAGAAAGACTTGGGCGGTGTAATTTTGGTTGATTTTTAGCATTAAATTACAAAGTAATCTACCAATAGGGAAGGATTGACCCCAGCTCCTGGTTCTTAACATATAGTAATTCTTATTAAGCACTCTCTTAATATATGTGCAGCTTACCAAACGAGAGTCTTCCCACACTGTTTTTCAGACAGACATATTCATTACCCAGTTAACATTTTGGAACGACCCTAAGACATGAATATCCGCTACATTCATTAGGAGTTACGACAACCAGAAAACCCAATATAAATTACAACTACACCCAATCTTACAATTATATTCTTGCAGACTCAACCGTCAACCTTTCGATTATCATGTAACTCTAACCAAATTGCGAATCCAGCTATTTAAAAAAATCTAAAACTCACATGATCAAAACAGTACCAAATACACACTTCACACCTCACACAGCCGGTTTACTGAATGGAAACATCCAAGACCTCCGACCCAACTCCCGCTGTGGACTCCCCGCTGTACTGACATGTAAATCATTGGCGCCAACAAATTGATTAGAGGATAATGAAACAAGCACGACCAGGGTACGAGCCGGTGGTTAAAGTGTAACTCGGTGGAGGAGAACACCGCGTGAAGGAATGCAGGGGTGGGCTAATTACCAACGGTAGCAGGGGCAGCGTGCTTAGACAATTACTGGGACGTGAGGCGACTACTGAGGCCTACTGTGGAGTAGCGCAAGGAAGTGTGCTAGGGCCGGTCTTCAGCAAGTTGTAGGTTGAGCCTTGTTTTTGGAATGCAATGTCCTGAAAGCGACAATTTGATTTCGCTAATGTAGTCAAGGATCGTGTGAGGAGTAGCGCAAGGAAGTGTGCTAGGGCCACTCTTCAGCAAGTTGTAGGTTGGGCCTTGTTTTGGGAATGCAATGTCCTAAAAGCGACAATTTGATTTCGCTAATGTAGTCAAGGATCGTGTGAGGAGTAGCGCAAGGAAGTGTGCTAGGGCCACTCTTCAGCAAGTTGTAGGTTGGGCCTTGTTTTGGGAATGCAATGTCCTAAACGCGACAATTTGATTTCGCTAAGTAGTCAAGGATCGTGTGAGGAGTAGTGCAAGGAAGTGTGCTAGGGCCACTCTTCAGCAAGTTGTAGGTTGGGCCTTGTTTTGGGAATGCAATGTCCTAAAAGCGACAATTTGATTTCGCTAATGTAGTCAAGGATCGTGTGAGGAGTAGCTCAAGGATGTTTACTAGAGGGCGAATCTCTTTAGCAGGGTAGGTATGTCTAGCTTTGAAAGGATGTTTATTTGAATGACATAATCGATAGCTAAATATTTGCATGGATTTGTTGATAAGTAGTGAAGGAAGGTTTGGAGTAGCGCAAGGAAGTGTGCTAGGGCCAGCTCTCTTTGGCAAGTTTTAGGACGTGACGTGTTTTGAAAGTGTCTAAATTATTTAAGGGATGTGATTGTCAATTAAATATTAGCAAAGCTATGATTGAATGAAAAGTAGTAAGGGTGCATATGGAATAGCTGAAGAACATTCATCCTCCACATCTTCCTCCCTTCTTTCATATTAAACATATATTCATGGAACCATCAACCATTACTTTACTTCACTCTGTTCCTGTCTCAAGTACAGGGAGATAAATTGTAAATATAAAAAGAACAGGTCCTGAATAAGATAGTTTCATTGTTCTTTGACCATTTGTTCTTGGATTAAAACAAATATTTGCAAATGAACTGATCACAGTAGTTTTCTTTTATAAAAACACCAAACCCCAATCCTAAGAGGCTAGTACCCCTTTCACAAACACCACGTCCATAATTACCTAGACAACTAAAAAACTAACTCTCCGTTCACTATTTAACTCTGACAGAAAATCCATCCGAAATTATACGCACCTCAGTTACTTTTAATAAATCTCAAAATTCTAATTACCGCCCAAACAAACGAATGCCCATTAACGGTCTACCCTTTTCCGACTGAAAAACAGAGATTAAAAACCAAAACCACTTTTACAAAGGGGTTGCCGATATAAACGAAAGCCGTTCGTTATTTTGAAATAGAACCAAAAGTGCGGAGCTATAAATATTTTAATATTTCAACCCCTGGTGATGTATCGCACCCATTAGTAGGATCCCTGCTGAGTCTTCATCACCCTTGGGTCAGTCCCTGTCTCTACGGGGTCAGAGAACACTTTGTATCCGGGAGTCATTCATACTTCTCTCTCAATGATCTCCACACGGCTACACTTAGGAAGTCGAATGTAATTAGATTGCAACCGTTTGTCAACCGGTTAAAATGGCGACTCTTAATATTTGGATAGAGCATAGTTTGGGGCCGGGGGAAAGAACAAGTGACTAAACCCGAGAACCAACAACCCTTCTTAAAGTGAAACTGTTTGTAGAGGGGTTAAAAATAAAGAATAAGAATGTTTTTCTGTCAAAGCATGGAGTGTGGCATATGGGCGAGATCAATTGCTAAATCCGAGTCCTCGTCCCTTGGCTGACTTTTAATCTTTCTTTGAAGTGCAGCCGTCGAATTCTGCAATGCTCAGATTAAACCATGCTCTCTCATAGATTATTTGCCTTCATGCAACAGTTTTAAATTTTAAAATGTGTTTCTGTTCGGTGTATTTATCGGACTTTTTTTGTTTGTTTATTAATTTCTTACGAGCTGCGATACCCGTGCTTTGCAACGGGAATAACATGTCACCTTAGGCTGCAAATACAGTGTAAGTGGTGCTGATGTGTGTTTAAAAATACAGCAACTGTATGATTTAATTTGAAAATATAAACTAATTTGAAAGTGTAAACCTATTTACTTTCAAACCCATACTTTTGTTGTCAATGGTCCAAAAGAATATGCCAACATACCTGAGTAGTAACAACGTCAATTACTTGATATTGATGCTTCGTAAATGAGATGTTCTACCATAATTTTTCAATTTTAGTGTAGCCTTTTCACATGTGGCTTATTATAAATTATAAAAGAAACTGTGATCAATACTCTACAAAACTGATACAACCTTTCTTTAGCCAAACATAGCCTCTAACTAAATCAAATGCACGTAATTTCATCAGTCTAAATAATCATCACAAACATATTATTCAAGTAAAATAAATAAACACCAGTTAATTGCATTGGTCAGCTGTTTCATTAAACAAATAAAAATTAAATAATTTAAACTTTGGAAGTAAGTCAGACGTAGCCGTTTGGAAATCGGCCGATGGGCAGAGTCCCTAAAAGATTAGTCCATACCAATAGTTTTCGGTAAATCTACACACTCTAAGTTTCATTTTGATGTCCCTTGTGCCTATATTTTTATTTGGTTATCCAACTACCTTAACCGTTTACATAATAAAACTTCTTAAAATAAATTACAAAAAAAACTACGGATTTGAGTATCATACTGTCTTCTGGTATTATAACCTGCGGTATTACAGCCCACCTTGTAAAATATAGCCTAAAGAAAACTAAACCAATTTAGACAGAAGTAAAGTTATGCGAAACTGGCGATAAAACTCAGAAGAGGTATGTGAAAAAGTTAAGTTGTTATTCATTGTGACCCTTGGTTGGAGTATGTTTTTGATAAAATAAATGACCTTATCCAACCACAGTTGCTGGTATGTCAACTAGTTTTGTTCCTAAGAACTTCGTCAGGTCATTGTATGCAGCCACATCATCAATGTACCAAAAAGTTAAACTTGAGTATCGGGATATCAATAGTACCCGTCGTTGGATGCATTGTAACCCACCTTTGGGGCAAGCTCAAATTAAACTCAAGAGACCAACTTGTCTTCTAAGCCCACTCGACTCTAATCCTCAACAGCTGACTTAAGATTCTTCATTCTCTTATTGACCACTTGCTCTTCACTGGAACACTCATGAATCACGGGACAAAGTAGCCCAGATGATCCAGTGTATAACCTCTGATTACCAGCTGTCAGCAGCCTGATGATTATCTGGCCTCGCTGATGGTGCCATTTGTAACCCTAATGTACCTAAACATTGCGATTAATTAGAAAAGATTAATATTCAGTCGTGGTTGCAGACCCAAACTAGATGTTATCAGACATTAGATCGTCATTAGCTGATATGGGCCGTGTGAAGGGCAGAGAGAAATATTGGGAACGACCTATGCAAATGGAAATCCTTAGTTGAAAATTGAACTCAACAAAAAAAATTTAGTCGAAACTTTTGCAACTACAAGATATAAAACATAATTTTCTTTACGCTGCATCAACATTTTCCTGGTGTTACAAAAGCTTAAAAAAAATTGAATTAAGGTACAAGTTCCAAGGGTGGTACTAAATTCTGATGGATTTTCGATTAGATCATTAAACTTGCTACTTTATCGTTCAGATCATGGATATAGATAGCTATTCTCTGTGTATTTAGATCTAGACCCTCATCTATAGCTCCTAGGGTGGAATCAGTCTTCTGCCCATTTTGAAAATATATGGAGTATCCCATTACGAATAAACTACAAAATGAGCAGGACTTAACTTGTATCTTGGAAGACTGAGATTTTGTAACTTTTAGAGTTTTCTAGAGAACTATCCGATTAGCAAGGAGATCGCTGAATATCAGAGAGCCAAGAGAACGAGATAAGTGTTTGAGGATGGTACGGGCGGAAAAGGTCAAGAGATAAATTATAGATAGAGGGAAGTAACTTTCGACTCTATGAAATCTTGAGTGGGAGTTACTTGTCTATCATACCCAGGAACTGTAATGGACTAGGATGATTACGAAGATGACCCTAGTTATGGCGATCCTGTTTATATAAAAATTGCATCCGTTGTCTTAATCCATTTTAACACAATCGTGTAGTATCTGGCTGCATCGTACAAGTTTATATGTTTCGTGCATATCGATCCAAAAATTGTTATAGGTACTACTATGAAACTCCTAAATGAAAATAATGGTTCCACTGTCCACAATAACCAAAGCCCTTCACAAAAAAGGAGCAAAGGACAAATTAGACATAAAACAAACACGCCTATTAGCGTGGATTAGGCATTTCAGAAAGTTAAAGATTGGTTGTTAGAGGTCGGAGTCAAGGAGATATGACCTAACCGTCAAATTACAGTCCACCGAAACATTCCTGGTAGTCGGCAGAACCAGGATACGAGCGTTACTACAAAGTTCGGGGAATCCATATGAGTAACAGGGCAGGCGGGAATGCACGAGAACGTCTTTATCATAGTGGTTAAAGTGACCCTTCGGTCAACAGGTCACCGGATCGATTCCCGGGATGACCGAGGAAATATTTCCGTGCTAGATATTCTTGATAGTAAAATCCTTACATCGATGTGAAGGACAATAGAGTGGTCTGACAACGTAGAGTGAAACCGGTGAAGTTTCTACCGTTTAGGCAATAAAACGTCGGCTAACCAAGTTTCTGTGGCGAATGCTTACGAAAATGAAATGTCTTGTCGATTTTTCAGACTCGAACAATTTCTCTATTCTCGCAGGAGTTGTTTTATTTTGCAAGTTCAACAGCATTCGAGATCTTCCAGGGCACAGGTTTCAACTTCATTTATTTTAAATTCCAGACTTTACATCTTTCGACTACTTTTTAATCAGCCCTTCTTGACTCAATGATGATTTCACTAATCCACCAAAAGTCAAGGAAATGAACATTAAGGCGAAGATATCGGTATGATTATAGGCCAATTGTATGGGCATACCGTAGCCATGACCAACTTTATCAGCGACGATCAGTTGTTAGGCCTAAAATTTAAATGGTTATTCTCATTACATTTTTGCCACATCACCAATCACTCAATCACAGGCCAAGATACCCAATTGATAGGCCTAGTTCACGTTTTTTTTTTTTTTTTTTACCACAAACACCTAAATTTGATAAACGCAAAACAATATAAACTGTACAGTCGAGCTTCCAAAATCCAAACAGTAGAAGTATGCAGAGAATGGTAATGATATTATAGGGTTGTGTCGTAAAAAAACTTTGGAATCCTAACCCGGCCTGTAGGGTGGATCGTCTAAACGTAAATAACCAGGTAGGGCCTAACTCCTATGTAATTTTACAATGACACCGTTACTACGCAGACGCAGGTATGTCTGGACCGAAAGGTCACGTAATTACACGTGTGTCTTGATTTATAAAATCGCCTATCTAAAACTTACCCGTGATTTTATCTCGGTTACTGTTTATACGCAGTGCCACTATTATTTTACACAATCTATCATTATGAGGGGTTGATTTTCAATGGAGTTATTGAACAGTCGAACTACTGGTTTATCCTGCTAATCCAATCCAGCTACTAGGAGGTCACGAATTGTGGATATTTATAGAGGATACACAGTGCGATACTCCTTGGTGTGGATTGACGTCCGAACTAGTGAGTACTACGACTATCCGGAGTACTATCCTGATAATTAGACCAATTCGTTAATACCAAGGTAAGAATGTTGTTCGGATTCCACAATAAACTGTAAGTCCCTTAGTTGCTATTAGCTGTTTGGGCTATTAATTAACAGCTAACAAGACTACAAGATCGCACCAATACGCACATAGTGGCGTCCCCATCTTAAATAATTGATAATTTATTGATAAAAAATAGTAGGGGCAATTTTCGGTGTCGTACGAAGATTGTTAGACTTGAAATGGCAATGAGTTTTCTGAAAAATAAATCTTGCTGATAATACTAAGTTGGGTAAAATATAAGTGCGATTGAATTCATTCGTATGATCACACACTCTGGATGCAAGAACCCCCCAAAGTTCAGGCTGAGCTACAGATTCTTTCAACGAATAAAATAGGTCAACTTTACAGACGAGTCACCAAAATGAATTACTTAATTACACTTTGACGCCCAATGTTTAAGGACAGCTAAAGCCAAGTTTCAAACCATAAAAATTCCACCATACACTGTAATAAAAAGTTTTTTATTTTATTATTTGTAGAGAGCCATGTTTAATAACACTTCATTTGTAATGACAGTCAGATCAGGTGCACCCTTATCTGGAAACGAAAAGAAACCACGGAAACTTCAACAGTTAATGGTACTGTACTTAATTAAAATAGCACCGGGGAATATGTTTAGTTTTGTTTAATTTTTTGGAGTGGTCAAGGCAATATAGAACAGACTTATGTATAATTTACAGCAAATTAAAATAATCTACGTATTTGATCAGTGTTATTTTCCCTAAGGCTCAATAATATCCTTTGAGTAGTCTGTGATCAATGGTATTCATCAGAATTGTCTTTTCTTTTGTACTGTCTGTTTCTTTATAAGCATGCATATGCTACAGTATTGTTATTTGACATTTTTGTTGAAATTCCGTAACCAAATTGCAACCTATAAGTCCAATGTTGAAATGTTCAAGCGAGTGCCTAAACGGAACAATGAGAGTTTTCCTGAGGTAGTGGCTTCTGTTAATCGAGTCTTCAGTCCCAAACGCCTCTAAACCCAATTATTAACAAAAATAGTTTCGCTGGATTTCAAAGTAAGTTTGGCACACCGATCAGAAAATATTGCTAGTGTTTGAGTATAAGATATGATTATTGTCATAAATTGAGACAGCTTTTGATAATGAAAAATCTTGCGAGTTGTGATACATCTGTTAAATATACACGTTTTTGATACACGAAACAAGTGTGAAAGTATCAAAATCAATCATTGAAGCAGTACATTATTGATGTGCATAAAAAATGGGTTTACGAAATAGATTGATGGTAAAAGCAAAATCATCAAACTCATCTTCAGTTTTTGTTATGTGTCTGATGATGTCAGGCATAGCTGGCGAAAGGCCTCATGAAAATAAAAATTAAAAAATATTGGTGATGTTTTTATTTTAAATTTGATCAAAATATTTCTAGTTCAACATTGCAACGACGTTTATAACTGAATGTTATATTGTCAAAAGAGATTAAAAAAATACAATAAATTTAACCATATCTATTTAAAAGGTATTTCCATACGATGAACACTGCAAAATAGTTTTGTTACGAATATCTTATATGAAGTCATACATGAACTATAAACAACAACTACAAAAAATACAACTTTATATGTTTAATAAAGCCCTAATTTGAAACCAAGAAAATCTGTACCTTCATAGGAAACAGTTTTTCACTTTATCAACTAACTAAATTACACTATATAACACCTTTACACTTGTATGAACTTCAAAGTTACGAAATTGTTAGAATTCGTTATAAATATGTGCATTCACGATATACAACATATAACAACAAATGTTTCACACTGTTTTGTGCGGTCTCGACTCTCCAAGGCCCGAGTTTGCCGGTTTATCGCACGTCTGCTAGGTATAAATCACCAACCTCACTCATTACCAAGATTGTAGACTGCAGTCAACGCCGAAGTTTTTTGCCCGACATGCCCAAGTTTCGAGTCCCTCACCGGGGTAATAGCCCCTAAGTATTTTTCGGCGTGGGAGTTTACGTGGTTTCAAAATTTGGGGTTCGCTATGTTTTTACAACGTGAGCTATTAGCGTTGAAGACCGCTGGGACTGTTTGATTATTGGAGTACAAGTTTAAGGAGCAATTTTATTAGTTTAGATATAAACGTGAGTGGTTGTTTCAAAATGAAAGAACGGATATGTTTATGTATATTGTTTGTGTATATTATATGCAGATATGTGTATGTTTATTACTTAAAACACAATATTAAGATTTATATGTCATTTGATGGAACTAGGGATGAAGATTGATTGCCGTTTCAGCTGTTCGGATGATAATTTCTAACACATATTGGTCTTTTTTTTTATCAAAGTGTGGTATTTGAAAATATGACATCTCAAGGAAAATAATCTTGTTTGAAATTGCGAAATGTGAATCAATTAATTGTTCAAGCACACAGGAAGTTTTGACAAATATTTGATAAGCATCGACAATTGACAAAAAAAATTTATAAGTGAGCTAGGAAGTTCATGTTATATACAGATCTAGGGTATTCTAGTTTTAAGTTTGTCAAAGTCAACAAAATGTGTTTGTTTTTTTATTTGTTATTAATGTTTTATTTATGTTTATGACTCTTGAAATGTGTATCCAAATTCGGTATACATGCAACAAAATATCCGATGGATTTCAGTGGATTTCAAAAATTAAATAAGTGTATGCCTATTAGAGTATTTATAAGTGTGCGAATAAAATACAAAATTCCTCTATTCGCGAGGTTCAGTTTTGTACTGAATTGTATTACACATTGATTAACTAACCTCGTAGAATACGTATCTTATATATATACACTGGAAAATAAACACAATGGGTTCAAAAATAAATCGTCACTACAGAACTCATTAAATAGGCTTCGACTTCATTAAATGCAGTATGGCTTACCAAAGATTGAAACACATGTACGTTAGGGCCTACTATTTAGTGTTGTTGCTCAAACTTAATATTTTAAAAGTAAATTTCAATCTTTGATCAATAAGTACGCCAACTCTTACACTATGATTCTTGAGCGTCTTAACAAGCGTTTATCCTCACATTATCTTAAAAGATTTTTTCACGTTTGGATATAATTAGCGAAATTTATTTATTAGTTCAAACTTATTACCTATGAAAGAAAGAAAAACTAGGTAAGAATTCACTTAGTTTCAAATCATAAATTAAATTTTAAGTTCATGTTCCCATTAATAACGAATAACACCGACCAATAAAAAATCTAAGTAGACTTATAAGAAAACCATTGTAACACATTCTTACTGACTTAAAATTGTCGACCTCTTTGCAATAAGTATTTAATTTTCGAATATTGTTTCAAGTACTGGAAAAAAATAAAACAGTAGTAGTTAAAATTCTTTGTTCCCTTTAATAAAGTTTAATTAGAAATATTTAGTATTATGATGTTATAGATTATCTTCGACATGTCTTACTAAACACCAGAATATCACACGGAAATCTTTACTTTTGATTTTAGTAACCAGTTGTTATTTACATTTACCAACTATCCATAAAAGATATAAAACATTAAACATTAATGCGGTTTAAAATGGTTTAGTCATAAAAATATTTATAAATAGCCTATAAAGTTGTTACAGTTTTTTTGTAAAATATGTTTAGTGGCCTAACATTCTCATAATAATTAATCTATTATTCTCATTTCAATAATAGCTCGTTTATGCTTTAAACATTTACGAATATTTCACGAACTAGTCTTACATATTTATACTTTTAAGGTTTAAATGATTAACAAATAAATATAAATTCCTCAATACTGCATTTCACTGTTAAAATTCTTTGGAAGATGATATATTTTTGCTGTTAGTTTAAGAATTATGGATTATTAGTTTTATAGACTGCTTATTGATAAGAATTTTACATTATTTTAAATGATATATAACAGAAAATTATATTGTTTTGGTTTATCCTAGAATATATAAGTAAATTATATAATGATATTTATTTATTCCTTGATGAATCCATATAAATGGTAAAACTGTTATTTTTTACACATTTTTGTTGAATTAAAAATTGTTAAGAATAAATTAACTCTGTTATGGTTAATGTTTAAGTTAGAAATTAAATAGTTAGAGATAGATATTTCATTTTACATGTTAACTTAAGTGGGTTGAATGTGATAAAATGACTAGTAACTTCAGTATATAAAACTCAATGCAAGTACTGTTAATGCAGCCAGGTTTTTATATAGTGAAGTTTCAATTATTCTTTTAACATTCTGACAACAATATTTAGGATTACAGAATACTTGCTTTGCTAATTCACAATACTTTTACACCGTCGCCTAAACCATAACTAATAAACACAGTATATTAAGTAAAATAAATAAATTATGTTGTTCGGGTTGTCCTCTATAATCAAATACATCCCTTACCTAAAATTCTTCTATGCATATTAATTGTCAAAATAAAAATTATAAATATATTTTCCGTTGTAATAATTTAGATAACAAATAAATGTACAGTAGTTTAAATATTACAAATCCACCGAGAATTAAATCATCTTAAAATTTACACACCTAATTTTTCAAACAACGGAATCAATTACAATAAATTATTTAAAGTACGAAAAAATAATGAATTATATGGATTCAGAAGTTCAACCTATACTGACTGTAAACTATTGAATGCTATTGTCAAATTTGTGTTAAAAAAATATTGTATAAAATGATAACGTACTAGAGGTCGTCCTGTAGTAGAAAACTCGACCAAAAATAATGTACCGACTTCCCCACACTGTAAATTAAACATGTGATGATTGTGTAGCAGTCTTCCATTTCTTTTGATTTACTGTTTATTTATCGTTATTATTTAGTCACCAGCCACCATAAGGTCCATTTAATTTGTTTAATGTTAAATGATTTTTGTGCTTATTTTTTAGCCTATTTTAATTTATGGAAGGATTCTGCACATATACAGGAAAATATCTTTCTAACAGTATGCGTAGATTTTCCCTGTGATATACACGAGCTGAGAAAAAAGGTTTTAAAGAAACATGCTTGCCTATTAATATACAATATAGATTCCCAGATTAATGTACACAAGATTGTTTGGTTCTCGCACACAAGTCGAGTTCCCTCATGCATGTGCATGGCTATACGTCACTTCATGCATATTTCACCGCGCATGCTCTGTGTGCACGCGACCGGCTAGCTGCTATACACTTGATTTGTCGTATTGTTTGTTTGTTTACAAACACGAAACTTAGCAAATGTTCATTGAAGCTCAATTATAGTTAAAACAATTATGAGTATGTTCGTTTTTTTATTTGCTGTGATGGGACTTGAGTTTTTTTGTTTTGTATATTTATAATTATTTTATTTGCCAGTCAATTGATATGTTGGTAAAATGGTATTTATAATTTGTTTTATTTGCAGTGATTTGATTTGTTTACCAATTTTATGGTTGTGTAACTGGTATCGTTCATATATTTGTTTTGTTATAGAAGAAGATTTTCTATCAGGTATTTAAAAATATGGTATTCAATTGAAATAGATTATATTGTACATTTTTACATTTAGCTTTTTTTAATTCCTTGACTTAAGCTTTATAATATAAATACGTTTTAGGGAATTTTATGAAAATTGTTTTATGTAATTACAGTAAACATCGGACAGCCATGTTGTTGATTTCTTTTCTTATAGTAGGCCTGATTAAAGTTGCTTGATAGCCTTTTATAAATAAATAGCCTAGTTTGAATTTTTGCAAAACCACCTTTGATCATAAATCTTTCCACCTAAAATTACAAAAATAATTTAATACTTTTCTTATGTTCTTTCTCATTAATTTCCCATTACTTTAATTGTTTGTATCAGATATTTTGTCAAACAAAAGTGGTAACTTAGATAAGTTTATATTGTTACTGTAGCTGGGGGTGAAAGTAACACGAAAGAATACTACGTTCATTGACGTAAACCAACAGAAATACCTATCTAACACACATTAAAACTGCACAAATAAACAATAATTCTAAATCTAACACTTACTAACGTATACACAAAAACACTCTACATACCACAAACAGGCCATACAGGAAAGTCCAACACACACAAAAACCGGCAGAAAAAAACACTTGAGATGACACAGATAAGGGCTTACGCGGCGACAAAGACAAAAACGGTAAGTAATAAATAAGGTCCAACTCGTTCCATATTCCCAAAGGACATAAGTCTATAGCGACTTGTTGGAGAATGCCTTGCAACAAGGCCTGTAGCGATATGAGCGGACGGCGGCACCGGCGGGCGAGCGAAGCATAATTGCTGCTCTCTCATTGGTCCAGCCAGCCGCGACGCCATTGGTCCAGACGGCAGGTGGACTCAAAATAAAAATACTCTGGCATTCCTTAAATGCCAATTGTTTCATAGCACTTGAATACTTTCCAAATTGGATCAACGTCTCCACGACACCGGCTCTGCTAATTGATGTGATTTAGTGTGTGTTGTGTTTACATGTGTTAAGTGTTTGTGTTAGTTGTGTAAATAGTATGGTGGGAGTAATGGTTTTGATTAGTCAACTTGATATTTGGTAATAGTTATGTCCGGGGTTCCAATGGTTAATTAAATAGGACAATACCAAAAATTTTAAATTTTACAATACAACAATTCACTTAATTTGGTATTTGAATATCTAGAATAATTTAAAAGATCTGCAGATTAAATTGTAACTTCCTAATTACTTTGTTATACAGATGTTTAACTGGAGAATAATTTATTTATGTAGTGCAATCTTTAATGGTCTATCCAAGTAGTATTATAAATAAAAAGATCAAGATATGTTTAATTATCTAACACCAATAATGTGTATTACGTTATTTTAAATAATTTTTTTACGGTCGTGATACATGTATTATTAAATAATAACTAATTGGTCCTTCGGGCCGGATAAATAGTTATTAGTACAAATAATAAAAATAAAATTTCAAATAGAAAACAAACATTGATTGAAAAAATGTCATGTAACTTCGTAAGTTCTCAGCCATTAATTCGATAAATTTATAAAATTTGAGTAGCCCCCCTAAACATTGCCTTGTTTGAAAGTCAGAATTACTCCCAAATAAAAAAATGTTGATAAAATAAATTCGGATTAAGAATTATTAGTATAATGTTTTTTTTATTTATTTTGGTTTTAAAACTTTGTTATGCAGTGGTTGTTGGTCTTCTGTAATGGATAGTTTACAATTACAGTAGTTCAAATAGTAGTCAAAAAAGATAATATATAAATTAAAACAAACATTAAATCAATATATGCTGAATTATTTTAAGTTCGTATCAATCAAATTTAAACTTTAGTGAACATACAATATAAGTCAATAAGTATAAGTATATCTATTTGAAATTTGGAAGCTTATTGACTTATACTTATGCTGAATTATTTTAAGTTCGTTTCAATCAAATTTAAACTTTAGTGAACATATACAATAGTGTATATTTAGAAATAACATTCCTTGTTACATGTTTTTCATAACAATACAACTTTTACGATTCATGACTGTTTAAAGCGTTACACAACTGACCGGATAAAGCAATAAAGTTTAATGATAATAACAAAAGAAGAAAAACTAAAACTTTAAAATTCAAACTGAAAATTGGATTAATTATTATATTTTAGGTTAAGCTAAACAATGATGAATAAGGAACACATTTTTACGACTTTAGCCTACTCAACCGTTAAAGTCTTTGTAATTTTAACTCTTTCATATAGTTTATCCTTTTTTAACTGCTATAATGAAGATTTACTTGAGAAGATTGTAATTATTGATAATTTATTTAACTTAATAATAAATGAATTTCACTAGCTAAAAAGTATATAAAGTAAGTTGTAGTTAGAAACCTCAAATCTTATAACAGGAAAATATAATTAAGATCTAAATACACAGCATATCCTATTGTTTAAAATCTTACAAATATTCTAGTTTCATTTTATTTTCTATAAGATGGGATTCCCCTGTTTTAAAATTCAATTAATACAAATAGATAACGCTTATCTTAATAGACCCCGCCATTTACACCAAAAATGTTTGCAAAATGTTTAATGACGGAACCTTTAACGAGTAGGCGTAACTATAAGCCGTTTTGATTTTGAAACAATGACTAACAAAGCTACATACAATCAATTAACTTGAGTTATTTTGGTCTTACAACCTTAAAATAGCACTTAAACTTAAAACTTTTAGCAAAAACCCGGTTTAAATGCTTTTACTAGTTTTTTGTTTGGGTTTAGGGCTAAACTGTAGTTAGAGTAAGTATTTTAGTGTAATTTGATCTAAAAATAATACAATCATTCATTACAAAATATTCAAATAAAGTTATAGGTAGTTGCAATAATTGAGCTTTTGAATAGCTTAAGGTAATTGTTATCCCAATCAATAGTTACTTTTAGATGACCTAAACTAAGAATATTAAAATGAAATAACAAAGATATACTATTGACTGAGTATCGTGTATTTCAAAGAGTCCTTAAAAGCTCAGCCTATAATGAGAAAAACTCAAATAATAATATTTTAACTATAAACTTACCACCTGCACTTATTACGAATATACCTAAAAGCTAGTTATGTTAACAAATATCAAACTCAGAAATGGTTTGTGGCTGGAAGAAACTCTATAATACAAGGTAAAATAAATTCAAAATAGGTTTGTAATAAACAAATAAAAATACTGAAAAATAATACATTCACAGTGCTACGCAGTCTTTCAGTTTAAGTTTAAACATTATAACTTTATTTTTATATCAAAATTTAATATTTAAAACCTTTAATCACGTTATATAATATATTTTAAAACATATAATTTTATATTTTATAAATTATGTCGTGTTTATAGAACCATTGATTACAGTTGTCTAGCTAATAAATGTTATTATATTCTTTTGAAACGCATTTTAACAATACCCATATTATATTACAATATATATTTATTTCAGTAGTATAAATGACAACCCTGTACAAAACTATTAAATTAAAAATACATACATAAATGTGGCATTAATAGTAAAATAAATTGAATTAATCTTGAACACAATTTCTATGTTTTATCAGAATTATACAAAGGCTTATGTAATAAGCCGACTTGGGAAATAAGCCTGTGCGTCGACTGAGGTTGTGCCCAAAAGTTTAATGTTTAGTAAATTAAAATATATATATTCATTAAGGAGAAAAGTAAATAGTTTAATATAAGTAAAATGGAACTACAAGAATAAATGGTGGGCAAATGAAAAACTACAAACAAAATTATTACAGAACACCATTAATACAACATATTAATATGTATTAACATACATATATATAGATAAAATATACATATGTATTAACATACACCATTAATAGAAATATTGAAATATTTCCTAAGAAAAATGTTAAAAGTAGATTAATCCTAACTCTAATATGAGCTATGTTATTTGTTAAAAGTTATCTCGAAATCCAGCAGATGATTTTTACTAAATTATAGAATGAATGACTTTTATGTCTAAACACTTGATTTGTGAAAGCCAGTACGTCAGGAAAACTCTTATTTCGCTACAAAACTCATATGAAAATCGAATTTGAAAAACTAACAGCCTTATAGGTAGCTAAGTAGCAAAGTTGCTTTTACAAAATAACAAGGTAAAAATAAACAAAAGACTTATAAGAAGCCATCCTCAGAATACTACCAAATTACAGAGTACAGTACAAAGGGTAAAAAACAGTTGTAGCTATTGAGCAAAGATTAAATTGAAGATTACTAGATATTGGGGGAAATAGTTCCGTTGTCTCTCTCCCTTCAAAACGCTCTCCCCGAAATACTGAGGCATGTGTTAGAAAACTTTGATTTAACAGTTAAATAAATATTTTAAAATTTAATATTTATTTCATGTACTGTAAATTAGAATCTTAAAACATTTTCAATTAGTTGTTTTAATGAGCCAACTGTCAAATCAGTGTTTGCGCGAAGATAGGTACATAAACGTGTGATTTTACTCAACCATTGACTTTAAGTAGTGTAAATATACATATTATATTGTTATAAAATATGGAGTTGAGGCGTGTTTCGTGTTTCGTGTTGGTGACGTTTGAGGGCAATGGCACAGACTAATTTCTCTCTTATTCATGGGTAGATTTTCGTGTATAAAGTTTGTCTGTTTATGATGCTGCTATAACTAAACCCAATTAACCACAACCAAGCAAGGATCGGTTCCCTGGTAGTTGGTATAAGATAAAAAGTGTAATGTTTTTCAAAAACTGAAAAATCATTAGTTGACGAAATCATCATTAAAGAGTGTTGTCTGTTGTTTCTTACAGCTTTTTGGTAATATTACATATTATACTTTCTAGTAAAATTTAGTTGGACCAATTTAGTTCATTTTATAAACAGTTTACATTGTCTTGCTTCAGGAGAATTAATTTTACACCTGAATTGAAAAAAAAACTCTTTAAAATTAGGTAACTATTCAAAAGACAAATTAATTAGTCTGATTTACTTCTAACAACACGGGTTTCCTTTTCATTTTTAAGTTATTTATGAGCATAATTTTAACAAGGACAACGCTTCGAGATTCAGACTCAAAGGATTAGTTAAGGCTATTACATAAAAACCACCACGAAATTCAAATATTCCCATATTGTCATTTATACAAAAATAATACTAGTACATGAATAATCGTAATTTTATTTCATCTTAAGGTCAGTGGTTTAAAAACATGACTACAATGGCGTACCGACTTAGACTCATATTTTTAAATCACATGTATACTGTATTGTAACATCCTATCGCTGACTATGAAAAAACGTATAGCTCCTGTAGTTAATCATGAGCGTATGAATTTCTGAAAACAATACTGCATTTTTTAAGCCTTCTTCAACAACATAGAAACATCTTCTCACATGCTGCACTTACAAGTCATCAATGAGTTTTTAGTGTATAATAAAACTGCATTTATTCCAATAAGTCAAACAAAAAAGTATTATCTCTATGACGTCCTTATAGACTTAATAATAGTTCCACTAAAGTCAATGGTTCCACTTTTCCCGCTTCCCTCACTCCTGTTTCCCTCCATGTGAAGGTTACCAATGCTATCACAACTCCATCTACAAATAAAAGTACTCCCAAAACCCTTATTTCGTATTAAACGTCTTACCGCAAATTTCCACTTTCCACGGTGCATTTCCCACCATGCGAAGGTTACTACAGTTACCACACTAACACCACCTCATAATGCCAACATAACGCCGTCATATTACCATAATACACGAGATATGTCGGCTAATGGCTAATAGACGAGATAATAGTTTTATACGAGCTGAGACCGAGTAATGGCGGGAAACTGATAGTACTTATCACAGAGTAATCTAGGTGCACTGTCATATGCTGACATAGAGCAAGATTGTTGTCAGGTGCTAGACTTGGCTTGGTCTTTGGCTATCTCGAGCAATGAGTGGTTTATAATCATGGCTGAAGTATTACATGAGCTGTGGCAATGGCATGTGGTTGGAAGTAAGATTTAGATAGTTTAAAATAAGTTCTGTATTAGTAAATGGTGTTTCACAATGTTCGATATAACGATACAACACAAATGTGAGACATTAAAATGTATGTTGAATAAAATGCATTGGATAGGTTACTTAGGCTAAAAATGTAAGCCCTATACAGTATTTGGAATAAAACAAAGAAACACTTTAGAAAACACAATGAGTAGCATGTAAGAAGGGTTAGAAGTGGCTCTATATATGAATCCTAAATGAATAAATTATCATGTTGTTGTGATTGAATTCCAAATCGTCAAAGTAATATAATTGATTTAATAAGCAAGATAATGGGGGTGCATAGTTTAATATCTTACCATTTGGCTCAAGCTATCAGGATCTTTGAGCTACTCCTCTGCAGGAGTCAAATTATTTCAATCGACTCACTTAGATGAAGAACTATTATACGAACTAATACTACTTGACACTTGTTTTGAACTGTTTTGGCGATCTATGTTTTGTAGGTCCAGAACATAGATCTATAGTATGGCGAAGATTTGTTAAAGAAATATAAAATGTAATAATAAGTCAATACATTGTGCGGTGAAAATTGGATTCTACTAATAGTGATGAAAAATGCCCACAAGAAGTCCATAAAATAAGTTTGAACCTTAATTTTCTTTTCATTTGCTACTCTTAAACTGCATATAAACAAAGGACAAAAGCCGCAGAGACTAGTGATGAAACATCTATACAATTCTACTATAAAAAGAAAACGTACTTAAGAACTATGTTACATTGGAACTTTTATTATAGCAAAACAATTCTTGTATTGCCTTTAAGGTCAATGGGTGCACAAACTTTCAAAACCAACCATAGTCAAACCGCAAAAGAGATGCCTTTCCAACAAACTTGTTGCTTAACTTATAAACATTAACTAACCACAATAGCCTCTTACGGTTTGGCATTATGTGCTTACGCGAACAAATAGAAAGCAATATCGGGATGTTCGGAGCCTGTTTTGGGGGGGGGGGGAGGGGGCACAATTTGGGCAGTAAATACTTGAGCTCGTAAAGCACGAGATAGGATCGCCCGTAACTTCACGAGGTACGATCTACGCGCAGAGAGAGAAAGAGAGAAGATGGGAGGATGGGGGAGGAAATCTTGTGCTATAGCTAGCTCAGCTCTCTGGGCCCATCTCCATGCAACAAAGGTATAAAGTATGCCATATGGTTAGTACCTTTGACTATGGATAGACCTAGACACTGCATTTCCAATTGTTAAGTTGTAACCAGGCTTAGAATTAAATTAGACGTAATTGAATCAATCCATCGATAGTTTGCTGGAGTAAATTGATAATTTCTGTTGAATATTCCTTGCGTTTTTTGACCTTACCTAATATAACCTATTGTGACTATAGCATAATTATGTTATGCCCGTCAAATATCAAAGTAACAAAAACTAAGAAGAAAACATATTTGACTATTTTATTTTTGAATAAACAATTAATGGGCTACAGCTTGCCTATTAAGAAAATAGGTGGAATGTCTACTATAGTAGGTATATGCATTTTTAATAGTATTGCTCATATATTGACTTTAGGAGAACATTTTTTACCTTATTCATAACAAAGGTGGTTGGGTAGTAAGTAAACAGAAGGTCATCGGCTCAATTCTGACAGATGCCAGAAGTTTTTTGATGAGTTGGAACTGAAGCCTGAAAACAGCTGGTTTTGGTTCTGGCTGAAGAATCAGCTGATCTTAGTGGCCAACAAAGCTACACAGGTTATCACTCCATTATACACTCTCATAGTAAGTAATTAAGGGACGGTTCATAATAATAGTGTATAACGTATAGTGTATGTTATCATACGTGAAGCCCTTTACTTTTGGATCCTGAAGTAGACATCCTATCAATGTGGACCAACTAAAGCCGATTTCTGATAAAATGAATCATAAGAAAAAGCAGTTAAACAGTAGGCATAGTGCACTAGATTACAAATTTATATTTTCTGCTTTAGTTTTTGTAACTGAGAATTTTAATGCGACCTATCAGTTGCAATAGCTTACAATAAGTCGTAACGTAATATAGATTTTACTCCGGTAAAAAGTTGGCGTTTTTACAGATATCAGCAATTAACATCATCGAAGTCTATTGGTGGCTAAATCAAAATATACTCACGTCTAAAAAATAACTCTAGCAACAACTTTGACATGGGGTTGGATGGCTGGTTCTATCAGCAATCAAATACATACTCCCTTGTATTGTGTATTTATCACTCTTATGGATCAGCTGAAGATATATTTTGTCTGGTTTATGAAGAGAGGCCTTTGTTGTTGTTTACTATCCATTTGTTTTTATGTGCTCAATTTCTAAGTCATTTAAACTAAACACAACGTTTTAGTTCTACACTATTGATTATTCTCTTTTATTATTATTATAATAACAAAAAAAAAAAATAAAAAGCAAAAAATAAAATTTAAAACAACTGCTGTAACATCCACCCACGAATACTAGAACAGGCCCGGTATGGATAATAAACATAAACAAATGATGTTTTTGGCCCGAAAGTAAACAAAATCATATGTTAATTAATGCTTTTAGTATAGGGGGTTTGTTTACTTTCGGGCCAAAAACGTCATTTGTATATGTTTCCACCTAAAAAACCTCAAAATAAGAGAGAAGTATTTATTTTACATAAATGTATGTGACAAAGCCTATTGTATTTTTTGTACTGAAAGGCAAATAAATTCTTTTGAACTTCTTATAAAATCACTTAAATTTTGCCAACATGAAAACACATTTAAAACCAGTTTCTGATATTACAATTTTGGTATTGTAAAAAAATCCATTGATATAAGTTAAAGTCGTGACAGTCGCCAGTAGTTAGTTTGACCTGGTGTGAAGCTAAATCAACATTATACATGATACAAAAATCTACATCAATATTTGTAATTATATACTATACAATCTTATTTGAGATGGATTTAACACAATCCGTAGAATGTATTTGAGTCGACATTTCTGTGCGTTAGTAGATTTATAAATATTGTAATTACTTCTTTCCAAAAACATACAATATCATGATAAGAGACCTCTGATTTTATAGCAGGTTGACGAGTCTACTACAATTCAAAGTTAATTAAACCTATCACTTTTGTTGTTCAATTAAATTGATCCTTCGTATTCCTGTGTATTACAAGTTCGAAGAGTGTTAAACGAAGTGAATGAAGTCTGCAATGTCAATAACGAGATGGCTGTCCTCATAAATCTTGACCAGGACCTGTGACCTTGAGCAGATCCTGGACCCAGGGCCAAGGACCTTCAGGACGATCCTCGTGTAGCCAAAGACTAGCAGGATCACATTGATGTACTGGAGACTATATTGACACTAGATATTAAGCAGATTAATCCTGTGTAACTTTATTTAAAACTAGTATTGTTACGTCATTGAAACCTCGTAGGTCCACAACGGGGTGTGATAGAAACAACAGTTGATACTACTTAATAAATAGTTGTACCATTTATTAAGGAGTGGTGATAAAATAGTATGATCTACTTTTTTTGTAAAACTATTATTTATCACTATAAATATGGAGGAGTTGGATCTGACTCCATCAGGTGAGGAGAAACCTAGAACATGATAAGCTTCTAGTACAAGGAACAGACAGTGCTGAGAAACTCAAGAGTTATAAAATGCAATTGCTTAAAATTGCCAAATAAAATATGAAACAATAAATAAAAATTAAAAGGTAAAATAATTTCAATAACACTGTCTCAAAGTGATCGCAACTGCACAAAAGCTAAGTTCCTCTCTCCCACATGACGGGGTCAGATTCCAAATCTTAAAACGTCGTGGAACTCCTTAATCACTAATCAGACATGGAAAATGTATTAAATAATTCACTATTTATATGTTGCAATCATTCCTAATAAAAAGCAATCCATCTCAATAGTCTATTCCCATTTCAAGTCTTACAACTACTGCAGTTCCCGAATGATGAGGATCAATTTGTGGAAAACCCCTGATTCCAGCACTTCATACGGGCTTGCCTTTACTGGGCACATGCGGCAACTGAAACACCTTGGCTGGGCACATCCTTTATCTTGGGCAGGGAGGGTCTGCCCCCCTCGGTTCCAGGAATAACTCACGTAGGCAGTGAACTAAAGACGTAACTAATGAACGTAAGACTAATAAAATAAATAAATGCATTTCTCCTATGTGCAGGTTTTATATCGAATATCAAAAAGATAGGTTTTACAAAATCTACAATGCTTAGATCCGATGAACACAGATGTTAACGAGATACTCTGTACGAGATACACTGCTGTCAATATCACGATTGATTAGTAGTTCAATTTGTTGATTTATGAAACGCACCTTTTCTTTCGTTTACCTGTCTGTTAGTGGGGCACAACATGTTTTACCTTCCCCGTAGTAGCAAACCTAAGTACTCGTTAAATCTAATGTTATTATGTCTTATTTATAGAAAAAATGTAACCAGACGAGTTGAAATTAGCTTCGTCTGCAGGTTTGCTGCGGCGGGTGTATTTTATTATTCTTGATGCTTTGTAGACAGTTTTTCAAACATTGTACTTTTGGATATTTGATGTTTAGTTCGATAGATTGAAATTAAGAATGTCTCTTTGATAAATTTCTTCTGATGTCTAGGTCTGATAATCACAAAATTGAAAGTTCTCACCAAGTTTGGTTATTCACAGTGGCTTATCGTGAAATGTTGATGTGGCAGTACAAATTTTAATAAAAACAAAAGAATATATAGACCACTGCTCTTCTATTGCTAATAGATATATTTTTATAACCTTTTACCTTAGAAAATATATTTATGGATGAGACCCTCACTGAAATAGTATAACAATAGTAAACTATTGTACGTCACTTTTCCAAAATGTGTTTACCGGACTCGTATGGTAATCCCGCACTCGACTTGGTCTCGCACGGGAACTACCACAGTCGTCCAGTAAACACTTATTTTCAGGACTAGTAACGTTGTGCTTGAGCTGCCATGTCCGATAGACAAGCGAAGATTTTTTTAACTAGCTGTTTGCCCGTTCTACGTACGGGAATCTTATAGTAAGTTGAAACCTTATATTCAGAACAGGAGTTGGTTTGCATATTTAGTGTGCATTTTTTCCAAATATGCTGGAAAAACTATTGCTGTATTATAGGAATACATATAAACCTTCGCAAATACAATATCTGACAGTTTCAAAGCCTTCAAAGTCTTCAAAGCTTGTTAGCTACATCTGTAAGTTAAACCTCTGTTACGATCACGGAGAAATCACGGAGAAATCAGAAAGATCTTCCAAGATCGCAGCAACAACCACAATCACCCACTGCAGTTGTGATTTTTAACTTTGCACTTTACACAACTGTCCTTGAAGCGCCGTCCATGAGTGGAAACCTTTGTAAGCTACCGGTAGCCTATTGGTGACGATGTTTAAAAAATGTAAGGTTCCTTGCTCTAATACAACACTGATTCACGGTATTTCCCCCGGTCATCAAAACTCAAGAACAATCGTTGCACTTGCGATTAATTTAACCGGTTAAGATTAATTTAACCGGCACAACGTTTTTAATCTCACTTGGTTTGGTTGTGGTGACAACACTTGATCGGAAATGGTTGCGGTATTTGTATACAACTTTTAATGTAAACATATCAGTGACAGCTAGAAGTTAGAACTAATCCAAACAGCTGATCGTCATTTTATAAAATGTAATAGTACCTAATATAAACATTGGGAGAAAATTTGACAAAAATCTAACAAAATTGGGTTTTGATGGTTCGTTATTTTGTTTTCAAAGAAGCGAGGCCATGTTTTTATAGCCAAAGACACTCTCACCAATCCAGTAAATACAGAAAAATAATTTGGACCTTGATCGGTACTCTAGTTTTCTAGGAGTAGGCCGCGTAAAATGACATTTTGGCGTCACAGACGGAATCATAGTATGGACAAACAGACAGACGAGCAGAAAATGAGATAAGACTCGTTTCGGCTTTCTTAGGCTGTGAAACGTAAAAATAACCAAAAACTGCATGATTCTAAGCAATTTACAGACAAAACTGTAATTTTATTTATATAGATTTCACACAAGAGGTTCATTGTTGTTGCCAGCTGTCTTTCAAATGTGTGCTGTGTATCAAATCACTTCACTTATATTTTGGCTTTTGAAAAATTATCTAATGTTGGGATTTAAGGATTGTCTTAACCCTTGTTTTGATTAACATGTAACATTGCACTTTCACTAGTCACTCGGGATTTTCTAGGAATTCATTGCCGCGCGCCTTCTGTCTGGCTTTGACCATGTGCCCAGCCAAGGCGAGGATTAGTGAACCCTTTTTGGCTTGTGCCCAGTCAAGGTTCGCCCGGAATAGTAACAGTGTTCGCCCCTTCATACACCTATAAAGATACACTGTTACTATTCCACTTTCCCTCTAGTTTCGCCAACCGCAGAATTTCCGGAGTTCCAGGAACGAAGATTTGCAATTCCGTTCAAGCAACATCGGAAGCTCGCTCGCACAGTTCGCACGAGTGTCAACACGCGAGCATGAGGTGCGAGCAACCTTCTGGGAAGAGCTTCTCTAAACTTAGCAACTAGTTGACACGCAGTAAGTTACGAGGGATTAAGCATGTGCCTGTCCACAGAGACCTCTGGTATGTACGTGAAACATGACGTGAAAAGCAAGAAGTTAGTCGGTTTTACTGTACTGGCTGGTAAAATAATGTTAGTATACTGCACTGACTTGTGAAATAATATTAATGGCGACACCCGGGAGGTGAACTCAAGGGTCTCCCCATGGATTCGGACAGTAGTAGTATTAGGGTCACTTATCTCCCGAAATTTTTGTTTTTGCACTGCCTGAAAAACTGTCATCATTGAATAATTAAAAGTCAATAAATGGAAGCGCAGCTACTAAACCATCATAAAGCGCGTGAAATTCAAAATATTGGCAAATACTAAAGTGCCTGAGAAATCATGATGCGTGCTCGTAAATTTAATCTGAACACCGTTGCGTTTTATTGCAAAGTAAACGAGAATACAGATATGAAAATTGCATTACTGGAAGCGCAAATCTCAATTACTTGGATGATTTAAAAACATGAGCGGGTATAAGCTCGGCCCCCCATCGTGCCCCCAAGAGAGCGGCCCCCTGTAGGGACTTGTGGGGCACGGGGCTACCGTGCGGCCCAAAATACGGCCGCCCCCTGGTGGTAAGGTCGTCACCTACTGAAGATCATTTGTCATTTATCATTAAATGGAGTTTAAACATCTACATAAATGTAGGCTTCCGATTTTCGGAGTGAACTTCTACATTGCGAGTTCTATCGTTAAGTCAATATTTTATACAACCTGTGAGCACCTTTATATTTCGTTACCTTTTTAGGCCCTTAATTAAGTTTTATAGATGATTTTTTTTAGTAATAAATAAAAGAGTTCAAACATCTACATACGATAGCTACCGACATTGGATGAATCTCCTTGAGTTGTACGTATAGCGGAGTTTACACTTTAGATATTTTGTCTCTGGTCACATTTTTATTAGTACTTAAATATTTGTTATTGTTCGTGTGTTTATTATTTTGAGAATGAAGGTAATTAGATGATGACAATAATGTCATAATATGAAGTGTGGCGAGAAGTTGATGTTCTGAAAGTGAATTTGATTTATTTTTTGTTTATTTCAACCATGGCAATCATGGTGGTGAAGGAATGGAATGTCAACGTTGGTTTGGCTGCTTAAATATTCTTAAAATATATTACCGCGATACTAGAAGCTTAAAAATACTCTACTGTAAAATTTAGAAAGCGTACTGTAAGTGCGTAAACTTTAGTAGGGTTATTTACAAGTCAATGATTTTAGTTATGATATTTTAAAACAATGACAACAGACTTTGCAAGGATTATGAGAAGTTAGCTTGCATTACCCGAAGGCAATGCTAATACAGAACACAATGTATTGTTTATTTTTCATATTTTTTTATTATTTAATATTTTAAGTGCATGCAACTCATTGATCAATCAAACAAATTTGGAATGTTATAATTAAACATGATGTCAAGATTATTTTTTACTGGTTCGTTTTCTGATGCGTGTGAAAGTTTCCATCCAAAGAGACACGTTTAAGAATCGGTGGCATTAGTTCCCACTCGTGACTGAAAAATTACCCAAACAATCTGCAAAACAATTTACATACATAAGTCATAATGACTGTCAAATCGGTTTCGTAGAAGAGAATCTGTGCTAAAATAAGCCCCAAAGTCCTCTGCCCCAGTTATGAATGGAACATATATTGCAAGAGTGGCAAAGCAAAAACTTGTTGCAACAATTAGAGCGTGTCTAAAATAATTATTGGAGATACTTGTTTTACTATGTTGTGTTTTTGCAGCTGCACTTTTTGCACTAGTTTTAGTGGAACGTTTAAATCGTCTTTCATTTTCTCAGGTTGGGTTTGTAAAGGCTTGCTACTTTGACATTTTACACGTAATTACTGTGTGATCAAGTTTGAATATTTATCTTGTTAATAATTATTACTTTAGTTGGCGATTCAAAGGTCGTATGCTATCGCTTTTTCTAGTGTGTATCTTATACAATACATCAAACCATGCATTAAACTACATTACATGTATTTCTTTATGGATCACCTGCCAATATTGGCACGTTCCTGTCGGTTATCTATTGTGTTGTTTATTTATTTGTTTCTTACTAAACCAACGTTAGCGATACCTGTCAGAATAATGATGGGAATTATAAACCAATAATAAGTAAACACAAACTTTAAATTTAAACCGAAAGTTTTTACTTTCGGTTACATGATGCACTTGACAAAATGTTTACACAAAATGAGTACAGCACACCTATTTGCCATTTTCGAAGTAAATTATTTTCTTACAGATATATAAACTTTTAGTAAAACTTTTAGTCCGTTGTAATGTACTTTTCTATACGGCAAATATAGAGTTCATGACAATACATTTATTTCTCATTATTTTTAACTTAAATTTTATTTTTAAGCAATGAAGCAATTTATTGACTGGCATTTGATAGTTTCGAAAGAATATAGATCAACAATCTTCTAAAGTTCTTACTATTGTTGGATTAAATTATTTACTGTACTCGATACTCAACCCCAAAAGTAAGTGGGCATAATAAGAAATAAAAGCTTTATAGTACGATGTGAAATCTACGTGTAGTATCTAAAGTCGAGATGGAGGAGTTTTATAAACAGACAATTCTTAACTAGAGAAATATAAAGAGGTTGAATTTATCTTGTAAACTCGGACATACCACTTCGGCTTGTATTTCTACAACATACCACTAAACCGACCACAGATTCCAATGCACCGAGTTATGCCGGTAATTTATCGCAAGACCAACAAACATTAAAGAGATTTATTGTTGAACTGCGAACATAAAATAAACCTTAAGAAGACGAAAAGCCGCGGTAAATCTGCAAATAATAGTCGCTAATGCCCAAGTTTCTGCAGTTACGTAAATTTTTAAACGCCTCCTGGGTGCTGGGGGAGGGGGGGGAAACAAAAAGAGCGGCGGCGATTATTCAAATTAGTTGGACACGGTAGAGTTGACCTTTGTTATAATGATCGGTTCATAGTGTAGTGTGGCTTATTGTGAAAATCGCTAAACATTGAAACCGACCCAAGCGTTACCTTCGACCACGTTGTTCATGAAGGGCACGAATTGGACAAGATTTGTCCAAAGATGATGCCAACCACGTAATGGAGTGCGATTTTTGAAGCTTGGGAAAGGACTCTTAGTGTGTAGTGTACAACTTGATTTGGAAAACATCAGTGCAAACTTTAGCTTTAGGTTTCTCTAGAAGCGAACAAACCCACTTGGCCGGCCGGGTTTGTCACTTCTATCTAGCTAACTGAAGAAATAGTCCTGTGCATGCTTAAACTAGTAGTATTAGTATGCCCTTTTCTGATCTTTACTTAAAATTATGAATGTTTCCACATTCATACTCAGTATTTCTATGATTAGAAGATACTAGAACTAGCTTGTCATCGGTTTCTACTGGTTCCAGAGAAAATTAAAAATAGGTTTCAAAGAATAGGCTTCTCATAGCAAATTAAAAACTGCAATTTGGATTTTTATCGTTATATACCGAATTGTGCATTGGAGGTAAATGATTTCAACTTTCAAGACGTTGAAATCTCCAACGTTGTATCGAACGTCATCCTCACTAGTATATTGAAACATTTATAGAAGTTTTGTGTTCCAAGAAAAAGTATAAAGAGACATGTACTATTTCACAAACTATGCGTTTTGCTTTCATCTAAAAACTGGTCTTTCTAAGTTTTCTTTTAGTATGTTCACAATTTGTTTTACTGATACAGTAATCTGATAATTCAGACCAAAGCTTTAACATTTTGAAAACTAGTTTGCAACAGACTACACCTTAAAATAAGTCACTTCATTTTCAAAAATATTACTTTAAATAATTAATATAACATCACAATCAAACACCAAAATACTTAACAACGCTCAAAGTTTTATCTCCGAGTATTTTGTTATTCAATATTTGACTCCGAAAAAACAGAACCAATTCAAAACACACGTCAGACGCTTTAGCTAGAAATAAACAAATCAAAGATAAGGGCCATGGTAATGTTGCCGGGTGCAAAGAAACAAAAACTCTTTTGACTCTTAAATCTACGTCGTCTAAGAATAATTTAAAAATGCGTTTTTTCAAGTGAACCGTAATGGGAGCCTCGGAATTAATAAAGGGGCAGCGGGTAATGAGGCCCCTTGATTTATGGAGGCAGTGTTATATAGAGGGGCCCTGGGGCCACTCGCCGGTGTACGGTATGGGCCCGCGCCCGCGCCACGTCGCTTCGGTGAGGCGCTTGAATAAATACATAAATAAACGGGATCTAAATATTTTTATTTTCACTCTGTCTAAATCTAACGAATCTATTTCTCCTTTTTAAGTTGTCGAGGAGTTGTGGTTACTTAAGGAGTAATTATTAAAACAAAATAATAACAGTACAGAACATCTAACAATAACACTATAGTGTTGTACAACAATAAGAAATACCATCACCACAGTAGCAGGATAAACAAAATTTCTATTTACCAAGTCGGATTTTCACTAAAATATCCCTAAAAGTTTTCAGAATTATTTTCTATTTAAATATAATTAATTTTAATGAGTTCTTAGGTTTTATCTTACAGGGAAGGCAATGAAGTGTATTTATTATTTCAATGACATTAGCTTAGTACGAAATAACCAACTTTGACAAATTTTACTAACATGTATCCTTAAACAAGCAAACTACAATATCTATATATTTAAGGTGATTCTTTGCGTCAAAATTGTAGGCGTCTGGCAAGTCGTAGAAAGACGGGAGAGGCTCAAATCACACCCCAGAATCGACACCTATGATTATTTTTTTTTACTTTATGTTGGATTATGGCTAGATTTAAAATGGCAATCAACATATAACATACGCCTTTTATTTAAATAGGTAGTGTCTCATATGTATTTTGTTATAACATTAAAAGGCTAATTGGACACATGTTTTGCATTCACTGTAACTACAATTTTCGAATACGTAATTAATTAAGTAATTCATAAGTATTAACCTTCGTGTAGGTTTTACTTTATTTGATAAATATAAATAAATAACAAATTCATGGGTGAATACAACTAACATTTTATAAGACGCTAACTTCAAGAGTTTTTTCTTTCAATAGTTTGGCCTTTTATAGTAAAACTATTTCGGCTTATGATTATATCCATATATAAATCCCAAAGTACCCATGAACTTTTGAGAAAACTACAAGTCACACCCCCATAAACCATATACTTAAAAGTTCGTCATGACGAGAAACCTTGCGCAAAACTATCCATTATTTCATAAGTTGCCCTTTAAGGTCGTAATTCCTTTCTAAAGGAAACTCTCCATATACCTATAAAAATACCTCAGCTGTACTAACTTGTTTGTTATTCTTTCAGTGTATTTACCTTATTAAAATCAAATGTGATTATTTGTTTGTATTACTGTATTCTGTTTTGTTTATTTCAGCTTAACTTAACCAATCAATAGTTTTAACTTATGAAGTCAAACGGGGTGAAGCCCGTGGGTTACAGCTAGTATTATTACATTAGCAAAAGTATGCACTCATGGCAGGAATTCATAGATACTGAGTTTTAAACGATACAAAGTTTGCATATGAAATGTATCAAACATGAAGATTTACTTTTTAAAACTTTAAATTGTTTATGAGATACACACTACTCAAATATCAGAAAAATCTAAAGAATGCAATAATAAATAATTAAAGGGCGACTATAACTATAACCCATCCTAACGAGAACAATGCATGGTAATCTGGCTAATTAATAACTATTATTAAACAATCAAGAGGCAGGGCGGTGAAGTGCCTTGGGGCGACTGTCTAGAACCAGGCGGAGGAACACATTCCTGCGGCGGATTCCTACAGACCACAACAGAACAGTACAGACAGACCGACGCCTGCTACCTAGCAGATTGGTAATAGAAACATCACCGGCAAGGAAGAGGTAGGAAGGTTATGGGACCTATAGTGTTGCCTTGGGACTATCCTGACTAATACACTGCAGAAATCTTAGACAAATAGGCCGTGGTTATGGGACATAGGTATGTAATCACTTACTAGGAGGAGATAGAAAGATAAAAATACCTATGATACAGCTGTTGTAGTATCCACATGGTTGTGTTTGTATTTACAAATCGATGGTATTTATTTAGCAGAAACATGATTAATCTCAACATTACAGACAGAGTGACATCCAGTGGATAGTTCCGATAGTTAATAGAAACAGCACTGTCCGAAATGAGTTAAGACGGTTACAGGACGTATTTATGATGCCGCTTAGGATACAATCTCAATCAGTACAGAATTCCTTCTCTAGAGACATCAACATTACATACAGATCGATGCCAATCCCAGTTGATCGCCAATCGGACAGCTGATAGTTACAACCACCTTCGCTAGACAGAGATGTCTCGTGACAGTATCACAGTCCTGCGGTGTGACTGATTCATCAGCTGATTGGCCAATGGTCACTTGACATTGCAGGACAGCTGATAGTTACAACCACCTTCGCTAGACAGAGCTATCTCGTCACAGTATCACAGCCCTGCGGTGTGACAGATTCATCAGCTGATTGGCCAATGGTCACTTGACATTGCAGGACATCTGATAGTTACAACCTCCTCCGATACACGGAGTTGTCTCGTCACAGTTCCACAGCCCTGCGGTGTGACAGATTCATCAGCTCATTGGCCAATGGTCACTTGACATTGCAGGACAGCTGATAGTTACAACCACCTTCGCTAGACAGAGCTATCTCGTCACAGTATCACAGCCCTGCGGTGTGACAGATTCATCAGCTGATTGGCCAATGGTCACTTGACATTGCAGGACATCTGATAGTTACAACCTCCTCCGCTAGACAGAGCTATCTCGTCACAGTATCACAGCCCTGCGGTGTGACAGATTCATCAGCTGATTGGCCAATGGTCACTTGACATTGCAGGACATCTGATAGTTACAACCTCCTCCGATACACGGAGTTGTCTCGTCACAGTTCCACAGCCCTGCGGTGTGACAGATTCATCAGCTCATTGGCCAATGGTCACTTGACATTGCAGGACAGCTGATAGTTACAACCACCTTCGCTAGACAGAGCTATCTCGTCACAGTATCACAGCCCTGCGGTGTGACAGATTCATCAGCTGATTGGCCACTGGTCACTTGACATTGCAGGACAGCTGATAGTTACAACCTCCTCCGATACACGGAGTTGTCTCGTCACAGTTCCACAGCCCTGCGGTGTGACAGATTCATCAGCTCATTGGCCAATGGTCACTTGACATTGCAGGACAGCTGATAGTTACAACCACCTTCGCTAGACAGAGCTATCTCGTCACAGTATCACAGCCCTGCGGTGTGACAGATTCATCAGCTGATTGGCCAATGGTCACTTGACATTGCAGGACATCTGATAGTTACAACCTCTTCCGCTAGACAGAGCTATCTCGTCACAGTATCACAGCCCTGCGGTGTGACAGATTCATCAGCTGATTGGCCAATGGTCACTTGACATTGCAGGACATCTGATAGTTACAACCTCCTCCGATACACGGAGTTGTCTCGTCACAGTTCCACAGCCCTGCGGTGTGACAGATTCATCAGCTCATTGGCCAATGGTCACTTGACATTGCAGGACAGCTGATAGTTACAACCACCTTCGCTAGACAGAGCTATCTCGTCACAGTATCACAGCCCTGCGGTGTGACAGATTCATCAGCTGATTGGCCAATGGTCACTTGACATTGCAGGACAGCTGATAGTTACAACCACCTCCGCTAGACAGAGATTTCTCGTGACAGTATCACAGCCCTGCGGTGTGACAGCTTCATCAGTTGATTGGCCAATGGTCACTTGACATTGCTTGCAGGACAGCTGTTAGAGACAACCACCTTGCTAGACAGAGATGTCTCGTCACAGTATCACAGCCCTGCGGTGTGACAGATTCATCAGCTGATTGGCCAATGGTCACTTGACATTGCAGGACAGCTGATAGTTACAACCACCTCCGCTAGGCAGAGCTGTCTCGTTAATTGATCGGCAACTTGCCGAGCTTCATGAATATTCAGCGAGTAGCGCTCCAATAAGTGATTTATTTGACGTTACCGATGTATCTCCAGGTTGATTTTATTTGTAAACGTCATTTCGTCGAAGTTGTTTTTCAATTTCAGTATGCAACAGTTCGAGAGGTCCATATATATCTATGCCAAGGATTTTTATTACTAAACGAGTCTAATAGTGGTTGAACCATAGTGCTTCTTTTCTTCTTGTAAAAATGCATATATAATCATACTCTTAAACTTGTAACACTGACGATGTACGAAGTTTTCTTAGTTAGATTTATGTTTTTTATTATGTCAAATTATGTTGTTTATGGTGTATGAATTATAACAACTTAAGTTCATCCTTTACATCATTACATCAGTAAAGTGATCGACGTTGGTAATAAAATTTGTTATACTACTATGCAATATTTATATGTTAACGTTAAAGTTTAAAAAATAGTATAATAACTTCCGACAAAGATTAGACAATCGACATAAATATAAGCTACATTTTCATAAACATTTAGCTTTTTTCCCCTAAACAGAAAAATTTGTTCAACTATTGAGAAACTTGAACTAAAAATACATAGGGGTTGTCAATTCATAAATGTTAAATATCCGACATGAAAGTCATCAGATGACAACCTGTCATAGAACTCATATTTTATAACTAAACACTTTGAAATTAAGATATTCCAATTCCTACACCAAGATGTTCGATTCCACGAATTTCTGTTTTAGACATTTTTAGACCTTCTCAAGACCTGACCCAGAACACCTAGAAATTCTAACTTAATCGCTCTTTACTCGGGCACCATTTTAAGCACCAAGACCTAAACAATATCCTTGTCCCATTCAACCCACCCAACATCCGGAAAGTTACCAGCTGTTTCACTCAGGAGCCAGACAAAAGGAAATGCCAACACCAAGAATTACACCCGCCTACATTCGCCTCTGAATAACAATTTTCAATTTGTTACTTTTATCTGGAGAAGCAATTAAAATACCGCAAACGGCTCGGCTCCTTACTGACCTGCCCCAAATCTATTATGGCCCCTGTTTGAGTGGAGTTATGATTTAACGACTGTTCGATCCCCGATCCTCCGAAACTATATTTGTTTTTAATAATTGCGCCCGCCACGTGACAATATTACGACCCTACCTGTAAATTAATGTTTTTATTATCGACTTCCGCGTGCCGTACCGAACCCGGTTGGAAATCGAAATGGAAATGGGCTTTGGAAGTAGCCAAATTTAATTTATTTATGATTAAAACAGCTTTCGTTTTTGTTTCTCGTTTTCTCGCTGGACTAATCGTGTTTTTAATAGTCTCAGACCCGGATGGACTTTGTCAATCTGATAGATTAGAATTCGGGGTTTCTAATAGAATGCCTTCCACTCCAACGTCCGCTTTGGTAATTAAAATATGAATTTTGACTAGGTCGCCTTTTAAAAAGGTAAAACTAGACGGCTGTATTAAAACATTTTGTGTAAGTAGGTACATTATTTTTAACAAGTACAAATACATTAGTTAAGATTAAGGGTAAAGGAACTGTATGAACTTTAAGTAATTTTTGAAACTACTTAAGTCGATTTTGACTTTGAGATTTTGTATGATATTTAAAACGTTTATAAAAATATATTGAATGTGTTGAGGGTTTTAAAGAGTTAAATGTTGAAAATATACTTAAGGGGTTTGTGTCAACAGGTTTATTGGAACAATGTAATAGGTTGTGGTGGTGCAGAAATAGCATTTCCAAATTACTATATAGCTTAATTTAAATATATTTAGGCTAATAATTCTGAAAGGTTGCAGTATATTAGTGATTAGTGATCAAATATAAATACAATGAGATTTATTGTCTTGCTCTCTTTTACTAAAGCAGCATTACAATACTCGACTGGACATACGATTGCATTACAGCATATGATTTACAACAAATAATAAGAAACAGCAGAATATTCTCGGATGTGTATGATCACAGAATAATGAGTGGACACAAATCTTTTTTCGAGTTGGGAATAGAGTAAGACACATTAAAAAACCCTGTTTTATAGGTAGATGTTAAATTCGCCTTCTTTAGGAGTTAAAAATCCCACAGCCACACCACTTTCCTATTACCCTATTACATATTACACTTTCTCATTAGACTATTATTATTTGCGTGGATTAACTGTACTGTACTGCGTTTTTATTTAATATCCATGGGTAAGCTGAAGACAAATTTATGAGGCATGTCACTATACGGAGTATTCAGTGTACATAGTTGTTTAGTATACAGTATCCTACATTGTATAACTACTAGAAAACTATATATATATATATATATATATATATATATATATATATATATATATATATATATATATTAAATAAAAATCTTCCTGAAAATTGCTAATTTTCTTGTTACCTGGTGTTTTAATGACAGAAAGAGTAAAATATATATTTTAAAATCACCTGAAAATAAGATAAAGAAATTTAGAAAGTATAAAGCACTGAAAGTAAAATGAAAAATCACCGACACACACACAAGTATCAGAGTTTACAATAATATGAGAGATCTGTATTTATTTATTTTTAATTAATGTTATATCATACTTTGAACATACTCACTTATTTTTACACTGACCATCCTTCGCACCCTTAATTATCAATTAAGGAATATCTACTTACGTAGTTGCCATATCAAATGTTAAATGTAGTTATTTCATACTGGACATTTTTCGAACTTATCTTCAGTAGAATCGACTAATTTAACCATAAATAACATTGCCGATGTAATCCACTTATTTTTAGTTAAATCACTGAATTCTGCTGAAGATAAACTGTCATACATTTGACACCTTAAATGTCAACTAGGTAAATCTTAATCTTATAATATTCCATAGGTATATAAAATTATTTTATATTTTTTTTATGGAAAAGGTGAAGAGTCATATTCATGTCCAGCATTTATATTTACTTGTATTATCCAAACTCAATGCTAACATTTTCCAAGGTTAACATCAGTTTGGCACACGCCGAGGCAAGATTTTCTCCACAATTTGGAAGTATAATGAGAAACCAACAATTCATTTCATTTTTCTTCTAATCATCTCATTTCATCACCGACTCCTTTTCGCTCTGTGTTTTCCGAGGTAATTTATACAACTAATTTATACTCCCTGTGGGCAATTTACAACAGGGACCGGGTATTTTTCACGTTTCGACAACATGTCGGAAACGCGCTTGTTTTAAATAGACTCGGTTTGTTACCTGAATGTTGCTGTTAATCCATCATAAAATTCACACCTTAGAACGCTGGATTTATCTTTGCCCTTGAACACGAGGATTGTGTCACTACACTAAACTGATCTGAGCTTTAAAAGTTGAACTTTTAATTATAATGTACTATTTTGTACAGCATAAATTAAGATAATATCTGTCCAAATTGAAAGGAATTGTAATTAGTTGTACAGTATCATAAACTACAGACACTAAAGTGAGAATTTAATGTTTATTATTCGCTAAAAGTCCATTAGATCTAGACCTAAAAAATGTCTAAGGGTCATCTTAGCTTAGCAATATAGAAGATAGCCTAGGTACATGATGGGTAAAGAAAAAGTTTACATAAATGTAATCCAAAATCATTGGAGAAGGGATCATTGAATCCTAACCTCTTCCTAGCATGTCTGACCATATTAACCTTTTACTTTCGGAAATCTCACCTATATCTACGTGTTTAAAGATTTTCTTAGCTCTCTGTGCTTCAACATCTGTATCTTGAACTGGAAAACAATAATACGGTTTTTCAGATTCTTTGGTCAGTGCCCAAGTTTCAGAACATAACAGTGCTACTGCGATAGTTATGGTATGACATAAATTGATGTTAGCTTCTACTGACAGCCTTTTGGACTTCAGTACAACAGTTTTCTATAAACCAATATTGTATATCTACTACTAATTGACATTTTCAAAACTAACCAAGATTTTGGTATGCTGGCAGACAGATGTTCGACCATGAACAAAAATAGCTATTAGGCCTAACTGCTTATAACTTGAACAATTAAGTGATACAGTAGTTTGCTGAAAAGCATATTCCCCTAACATAAGTTAAAATTTAAATTGCATAAGGTCATATTCATACAGATTATAATTTTACGATTAGATTTGGCTGTAAGCAAGTATTTAGGATATTATAATTCAAAATTACATAATAATATAATTTGTTCTTACCGTTTACGCAACAGGGGGGATAGATACTTTACTGTGGTTTCGGAGATAACTCCATCTTCAGGTGCGTAGTTGTAGTAGTACACAGTTAATAGTGTTCTTGTTACACTTAACACGAAAAGTCATCATTTTCATTGTGTCAGGAGTTAAATAAATACTATGGACCTTAGCAGCAAATTGCTGCCATTCACCTCCGTTGTAATATGTCCTAAACCATTCCCTATACTCTGCACCATTCCTAAAAACTCTCCTTCGTAGTCGTGGTCTTCTCCTTAACACGATAAATTTTAACACTGCAATACCATTCTAACCTAAAAAAAGAACACTAAAATCAATAAAAAAACAAATGCGCAATATTTACATCAGCTGGTATATCTAAAACGACTGATAGAAACCATTGAATAGAGATCGATGATAGAAACCAATGAATATTGTAGAAACACTGTAGCAGTACTTCCATTAGGAAATGACTGGATCTTTGACGGCCTTTGGTGCAGTCCTTGGACCTTAAGCTTAAAATTATTCCTCAACAGCCATGCTACCTATTTCCTAGCTCGAGATCCTAGCCAAATACACTATTCGTTCAATTTTTTTATAAATATCTATGTATATATGTATATAGGCTACGTATTTAAATATTTACTGTATACGTATACGTTATACTGTATATAAGTCCATTGACGAGATAACTCGAGTAATTTTATTCAGATTTTGATTAAATTTGGCTTGAAGGTGTAGGGTTGGATAAACTTAAATGAGTTCGCGAACCAGCAAGATCGGATCATCGGAACGGGATTTTATAGGGATTTGAATGTTCTCAAATTGTTTTTTTCGAATATTAACCCTTAAAACATGAAAATGTCAAATTTTCATTACAGCCATCCTGAAAGAATGTGTATGTTGAAGCTTTGTTGTAAAATAATGCGTTGCTGAGAAAATTCCCAAAAACTGTACATTTAAGATTCTCAGGTTTTCCTGTAGTAAAAATACGATTGTAGTTTGCTTGTTTACTAATAATCTATGCTGATCAAATTCCACAACATGTATTTATTAAATTCCATACTATTAAAATTGGTGAAAAAAGTTTTAACTTTCCCGTAGCAGAAAACCAAGGTACTCCTTATTCTTATGTTATTTAAATGGGGAATAAATATGTCTTGTTTATGGAAATATGTTTAATTTTAATAAAAATCAAATAAGACAAATTGAAATTGGCTTTGTCTGCAGGTTTGCTGTGGCGGTGGTATTTATTTTGTAATTATTGATTTAGCAAACCTCTAGTTGGTAAACAGTAATATAAAAAACTAAAGGATACAATTTGCAAAAGGGTTTTATCAAATTAGTTAACTTTAACGTTTTAATTGTGAAGTGTAACAGAGTATACTGTATAAGGTAAGCCCATCCCCATGAGTCTTAAGTAGCTTGTATATTACTAACTATTGAAGAAATTTCAATTTAAAACATTCCCTCTGAAACGAGTTTTGGACCTCTTTAAAATAGGTACTCAAATTGCGCACATGCAACCCCTATTTTTTACATATGTTAAAAATCTTAAACATTATTTCTCTAAATCTTGCTCATTACAGATGCAATCTCTCAATACAATATCAACTATTCACATTATTTACAACCAAACATCCAGCTTCACCAACCTCTCCTAGACCGGTGCCCCGCTCATCGTGCCCCCCCCCCCCCCCTCTGCTGACCTCACGACCTCAGCGCGTGACCCGTCCCTGATTAAAACTGACCAATAAGACTTGAAATAATTGCAAAATTGGAACACACTCGGATTTGAATAGAAGGCGGACGGGTACGGGATTGGTTCGTCGTGACGGCCGCCGGCCAATCGGGCTGAAGTAGTCACTTCTTCAGCAGAAGAGCTGGCGGACTCACGATCGGCCGCATATCTTAGCGGGGCTTCTAACTTTCAAATTAAAATACTGTTGTAGCCGGTGCGGTCACAAATCAGCATTGAACCAGTTTACTGGTAAATAACGTATAGATTTTAGTAGGTAGAGTTATTAAAAGCAGAAAAGGGTTTCTTCGTGTTAGAGACCTATTTTTTTTTTTTTTTACATCATATCATAAAACTAAAAGACTTTGGTGGTTGGAGTGATTTGTACATGGATCCCAAGGACAGCTTCTCACTACTATTGGACCAGCCGAGCATCTAATTTCCCAAAACTCACTGCAAACATTAAATAAGTTGTCATCAGCCATATTGTGGTATTGGTCTCTGTTGGTAGAACTCAGGAACACCTCTTTGCAAGGGATTGGTTTTATCCCCGCTCAACTCCTCGTGAACCGAAGAACACAAAGCAAACTGCCAATAAATAAGAACTTTCTGAAGCCACAGGTTCCACAAAATGTTCAGAATCTATGGGAACGAAAAAGAAGTCAGAACAAATGTCAGCACGACCATGGAACTGTTATGTAATATGATTCCTTTTGTACTGTCAAATATTTATTCAACTTAATCTTTTAACTATATTATTACAAGTTCTTCTATACAAGTTGTATTCTATCTTTTCTATTCAAGTTTATTCCAACAAATCTAAATGGATAAATTCTTCAAGCCGGAGCGCCTATCTTTAGACCCTAATGATCCCCATTCTGATCGTCAGTGGAAACATTGGAAAACCACTTTCAAGAATTTCGTGGAAGAAATATGTGCTGCAGAAGATGATCTACTAAAACTTCTAACTAATTTTGTGGACTACAACATACATGAAATAATCTCAGAGGCTGATTCTTATACCGAAGCTATATATATTCTTGACAAACTCTTTATAAAGCCTACTAATGAGGTATATTCACGTCATCAACTGGCCACTAGAAGACAGGAACCTGGAGAAAATATTGATCAGTATCTTCGAAAACTAAAAGAACTTAGTAAAGCATGCAACTTTAAATCTGTCACTGCTAATGAAAATCGCAACGAGTACATAAGAGACGCTTTCATTCGAGGACTAATATCACAGTCCATTCGACAAAGACTTCTTGAAAATCTAACTTTGACTCTTGAAGAAGCTTATAATCAAGCCATTACCTTGGAATCAGCTGAAAATCAGGCGGTTTCATATATTTCAAGCCCTTGTAACTCTATATCTCAGTCAACTCCTAAAGATGTTGATGTTACTGATACAAATGTTTCTCAGGCAGCTTCTGATTCGTCTTCACACCAATTATCCTCGATAAGAAGAGAAAAATGTTTCTTTTGTGGACGGTCACGACACTCTCGAGCCAACTGTCCTGCCAAAGACTCAGTTTGTAATATTTGTGACAAGAAAGGCCATTGGGCAACAGTTTGCAATTCTCGCAACCAAAGTAGGACATTTAAGGGTAAAACAACTCAAAGTGATAAGACAGAAATAAACTCAATGTCTTCTTCTCTTGTTGCTGCCTCACAAAAATGTCTTTCAAAAGCTACAGTGTCACTGATGTTAAACGGCAAACCAGTAGATGCACTCATTGATACTGGGAGTTCCGACAGTTTTATATCTGAAGCTACTGTGAAAAGATTCAATATTTCTAAATACCCAACAAAGCATGAAATATCGATGGCATCAACAAGTCATGTTTCATCAACTCTTGGCCACTGTATTGTTGACATGGTGTGCGATGGCCACGAATACCCACTGACAAAGCTGCTCATCTTAACTGATTTATGTGCCGATGTTGTAATTGGACATGACATCCTTCGGCAACATTCTGCTGTGGAGCTGAATTTCGGTGGTAAACGCCCACCCTTCAATGTTTGCAATCTACTTAGGGCTAAAGTATCACCACCACCACTGTTTGATAATCTAACTAATGACGTCAAGCCTGTAGCCATCAAGTCCCGCCGCTACTCTGAAGATGATAGTAAGTTCATAAAAAGTGAAGTAAGTAGGCTTATATCAGAAGGAATAATTGAACCGAGTAAATCACCTTGGAGAGCACAAGTGATTGTGGTCAACAATGGGCACAAGAGACGTCTCTGTATTGACTACTCTCAAACCATCAACAAATTCACACAGCTTGATGCCTACCCTCTACCTCACATTGAATCATTTGTCTCTAAGCTTGCTCAATACAAAGTGTTCAGTACAATCGATCTGAAGGAGGCATATCACCAAATACCTATTCGGAATGAAGATAAACCATTCACTGCATTTGAAGCTAATGGGAGACTTTACCAATACACTCGAATTCCTTTCGGCGTAACTAATGGTGTGGCGTGTTTTCAAAGAACTATTGATCAGATTATAGAAAATGAAAATCTACTAGACACGTTTGCTTATCTGGACGATGTAACTATTTGTGGTCGTAGCCAAGCAGAACACGATCAAAACCTACAGAGATTCATGGAAGCAACTAAAAACTATAATCTTACCCTGAACAAAGAAAAATCTAAGTTTTCGTTGACCAGCATTCCAGTTCTGGGGTACATTGTAGAAAACATGTCCATGCGTCCTGATCCTGACCGCCTGCAATCACTCTTGAATTTCCCTGTTCCAACTGATAATGCAAGCCTTAAAAGAGCTCTTGGCATGTTGTCCTATTACGCAAAGTGGATTCCTAAATTCTCTGAAAAGGTTCATTGCCTTACTACAGTCAAATCATTCCCAGTAGGCAGTAAAGAAATATTGGCCTTTAAGACATTAAAAGAAGAAATAGCGAACTCCAGTATGTCTGCAGTTGAAGAGAATATTCCATTTACTGTAGAAACAGATGCATCTGAATCAGCTATAGCGGCTACCCTTTCACAAGCTGGAAGGCCAATATGTTTCTTTTCAAGAACCCTAACTAAGAGTGAACAACATCTACCTGCTGTGGAAAAAGAGGCCCTCGCAATATTCGATTCAATACAGAAATGGAGGCATTTCCTGATTGGAAGACGGTTTAAATTAATTACAGACCAGAAATCTGTGTCATATATGTTCAATCAGAAACACGCGGGAAAGGTTAAGAACAACAAGATTTTAAAGTGGCGATTGGAACTAGCACCTTTCTCTTATGACATAGTGTACCGTTCTGGCAAGGAAAACGTAGTAGCAGATGCATTTTCACGAGTTTCATCTTCCATCTCTTGTAGAGATTTCGAAAAACTCCGTAGAATTCATTGTGACATTGGGCATCCTGGAATAGTACGGATGGTTCATTTCTTAAAAAGTAAAAATCTCCCTTACTCTATCGAAGATGTCAGGCGAATGACCGCTTCATGCTCTGTTTGTGCGGAAGTGAAACCTCGGTTCTACCAAAAAACCCCATCAACACTCATCCATGCAATGGCTCCTTTCGAGAGACTTAACATTGATTTTAAGGGGCCAATACCATCTGTGACAAGGAATAAATACATACTCACGGTTGTTGATGAGTTTTCAAGATATCCGTTTGCTATTCCTTGCTCGGACACATCAGCATCTTCTGTCATCAAAGCACTTACATCAATCTTCACCATCTTTGGTATGCCTGCTTTTGTCCACTCCGACCAAGGTTCTGCTTTCATGTCAAAAGAACTGAGTGATTTCTTACACTCTAAAGGAATCGCCACTAGCCGATCTTCACCTTATAACCCTCGAGGTAATTCTCAAGCTGAGCGATATAATGGAACGATTTGGAAGACTGTATCTCTTGTTCTGAGAAACAAGGGACTGAAGACAGAACAGTGGGAGTATGTTTTGCCAGAAGCTTTGCATTGTATACGCTCGTTACTATGTACAGCTACGAATGAGACCCCACATGAACGACTTTTCAAACACCAGAGACGATCATTTTATGGCACCTCTCAACCTCAATGGCTCATGAATCCAGGACCAGTATTAGTGAGAAGGCATGTAAGAAATAACAAATATGAACCTTTAGTGGAACAAGCTCAGCTGATAGAGGCTAATCCAGACTATGCTCGCATCAAGTATAGAGATGGTAGAGAGGCTCTGGTATCGGTGCGACATCTCGCTGTTCCTCCTGAAGCTATCCAACAAGAGGATGAGCCAGAGACTTCGGAAAATCCCAGTCAAGAACTAGATCCTGCTCTTCAAGACCTAAGACGTGAATCAAATCTGCTTCAACCTGAAATTGGGAACTCTATTCAATCTGAAATCGAAACATCCCCTCTGCATGAGACCGTGACCCCTACTTCTGTGAGGGATAACGAAGAAACAAACCTGCGTCGTTCCACTAGAGTCCGAAGACCTCCCACCTATCTAAGGGATTACATTTAAAAAAAAGATGGGGTGAATGTTATGTAATATGATTCCTTTTGTACTGTCAAATATTTATTCAGCTGTTTTATTTAAGACTGTTTTGTTTATGTATGTAATGTTTACAGTTTTGTGCAATTCTCTCATGTAAAATGTAGCTGACTATTAAGTTGAATAAAACCATATAAATTTGGTTTCTAAACATTTCTTTTCATAACAGGAACCACAGAGCTGCCTCCATTATCGATTGGCCAAAGCGTTTAGTTAAAGAAACAATCCCAACTGAAGAATGTAACATGACTTAAGGGTATAGTTGTTCAAAAGGAAGGGAGGAGAAAGTAAATTGTGCGCGTAGGAAAAGATAACATTAGAAATAGACACTTTTTAACTGTTAACTTGACTTAAAAACATTTTGGAAAAGTGAAGATGTTGGTAATGTTCACGTGTTATAAACGTAAATAAATGTTCTTTATTTTTATTTTTTACAATATAATTTGTTTGAACAAACAGCTGGATGGATATACATATTCTAGAGAACTATGGGGTTATTTTATTTAGTCCATGATTTTGTCATTGATTATAGGAAACAAGCAAGATTGGTAGAATATGAGTAGACCACAGAGATAAGTAAGACCATTGCTGTATATACAAATTGAATGCTATGCTCCCAAGAACCGTTACAGGGATTTCAAATTATCGGATTTCAAATGCATAACTAGCTGTTCTGAATTAAACACAATTTTAACTGGCTACTCGATTCCCGTACGTTGTATGGGCTAAGAGCTTGTTACCATATTAAATTAAGTCCCATTAACCTTTGGATAATAAAATGTACATCCCATTTATATGCACCACCTGTTTCCAATTTGTTTAACAACATGAATAAAGCTTAGCCAGTCAGTCATAGATTTCGTTAGTGTCTAAAATTCTATTTTTGTAAAATTTAGGCTTACCTTAGTTTTGTTGTTGAGTTGTAGTGGTATAAAAGAAAGCAACTATAACATAGCGATGGTATGTCTAGTTCTATCAATAGTCAAAGGTACGGTATTAGTCTATGGTGGTTCATAGCGGATTAACGTTAGATTATGTTAAGACCAGTTTTTGACTGTTATCGAACGACACCAAGAAAAATCTATAAACATATCAAATCAAATGTCACATACAGTGAAATATAACTTATACATTTTAAAATTGATTCTTAACAGAGATAGTTCATTATTATAAGTTCGTAAACGCCTTTTGAGTCAAGTTTTCAAGACTAGCCTCTAACTTATAACATCAACATTAACATTTATTAACATATATTCATCATACTGTTTAAGTAAATGAAACCAATTACATTAGTTTTTCACTAAACAGGTCCGTAGTCCGCATCTAGATTAGTTGGACCCAAGTAGGATAGAAACATTTGACACATGCTAAATAATTTAGTAAATAAACAGTATTTGACTAAACAATGATAAAAAACTTGAGCTTATAGAAACGAATTAAAGCAGGAACCTCCGAATTTAATGACCGTTTAAATACAAAAACTAAAGTGTGAGAGTGGCGGTTCAATCCCAAGCATATCCATAGAAAAATTAGTTTGGACAATCTTCTCTTATAAGTGGCTGTGATTCGTTCAATAAAAATACCACTAGAGTACAAACAACAAAAAATAAAAAATGAAAGACACTTTGGCTCATTAAAACTTTTTAATTACACCTATAACAAAGACCAAGGATTACATTACAAATATTTACAAGACTGACAAAATAGATTTCCCAGATTTATTAGCTGTCCACATTTACATTTGGTCCGAAAACCTTTGCAAACGAGCTTGACATGCTGTGAAACATCGCATATACGTTTCACAAGCGGTGCAGCTGAAAGTATCGAGGTTATATGAAACAATAACCCGGGGGCTGTTTGCTTACCTGGCTTAAATGATAGTTAACACACATTTCCCGACCAACTAAACCACCAAAGTGCCCGGAGCGCGTGTTTATATGATTTATAGCAACAGATGTTTTGATAAACCCCGATAGAATTATTCTAGCAAATTATGTAAACAAATCCAAAATAGTGTAAACAAATTTGGTGGTAGATTCATTTCAAATTTAACGTTGAAACGTAATGTTTATGTAAAATTATCAAGTAATAATTATTGGATGTGATGGTTTTAATATATTTATGATTATTAGTTGAATATTCACGATATTGACCGAAAATATTAGATTCACACAAAAGTGTTTGAAAAATAATTCCAAAATTTCTCGACTAAAGAAACCCGAACACCGTCATCGGCGGCATGTGGAGGCTGTATCTCCTCACTTCTTGGTAGACCCTGAAGGGAGACCGAGGAGAACGAGGCAAGTGGTGATCCACAAGCGACGTCCAAACGAACAGGAACTCCAGGAGTACAGGTTGTACAAACATTCACTGTATGACGAGGATCTACAGGAACACGCTTCCCCGAGGATCAGAGTGAAGCACAGGAACGCAAGGTTCGTAAGGGAGGATAGTGAAGAGAGTAGTCAAGAAGAGGTAGCACCCCACCCGAGGATTGTAGAAGAATCCCTGGATCATAGGGAACGAGGAAGACACCATCGACACCCCAGGATCTGCAAACAGCTTTACTCGTCCACCGACGTACGGGAAGGCTCAAGAGTACCTCACGGGCGCGGAGAAAGACATAATACTCTTGCGTTCAATCCTCACCATCGAGAGATCAACCATCGCCAACACTTTGACACTAGGTCGCAGTCAGAACACGACAACGTATTGGAACACAGAAAACACTACAGAGAATTTTGTCAAGGCTTTAGAAGAGTTGGTAATTTGGACGCCAGGCACGACGTTCAATACCATAAAGGAGATTACGTAGACAGCCAAGAGAAATATCAGAGTAGGTACCTTCAACACACACAGTCGGAAAATAAAGATTTCAACACCTGCTGTAACAGAGCAGAAGGCTGTAATCGTGGTCACAACTTTTTCAACCCGTTGAAGGACGAAGACTCGTTGAATGAAGTTATAGATAAACTGAAATCTGAATTCTTTATTACTCCGAAACAAAAGGAAATTCTTTTGAAAAACGCCGTTGGGAAAGACGACAAAGGCGTTTATGTCTACGTACCCCTCCCAGAGGAAAAGGACCCGAGAAAAGTAGCAAAGAAGTTGGATAGAATCTACAGAAACATTCTATCAGGTGACGAAAGCGAATCTGAAACTTCCAGAAGAAAGAAAGGTCTGAGAAGGATAATTGAGAAATATTCTTACCCGGAACGGATCAAAGAACCCACCCCTAGGGCGACTGAGGAAAAGATTCTTTGTGAAACCTTCTTCAAGAAGTGTGAAGAAGAGGGTATCCGTCCGAGGACTACTTTTGATTCGGCTCCAACAGGATCACTGACTAATTTACTTGAAGAGATATCCCGTCTCTCACCTAGGGCGACCAGTAGCGAGTTTCTTGCAAGGTTTGAGAGTAGACTGAGGAGAGCCATCAGGACCCAAGACCACTGCACCTGTCCTGGAGACTACTGGACTAAGAGGTTGTCAGATCACCAGCTGGACCCTTACATCCACGATCTAGTGGGTGTTCTGCGGAGACGTTGACATGTCACACAGAATGTACGAGACGCACTGGAGGGAGGTGGAGGGGGAGTTGGCTGATATCCTGAGAGATGACAAGGAGTACGTGGCTCAAGATGTGATAGAGGACAGACCAAAGGCATTCAAGCAGGCTGCGACAAATTATATCAGGTAGGCCTTTGCATAACGTTGTTGTACACACGAATCCAGAATTGTTTTTCACATTACTTCAGGCTAGACCTAGGAATTGCAGCATTACCAATTAGTTAAAATCATTGGTGACTTGACGAGATTTGAACCCAGTCCCTCAGGGACCGGAATCCCTTGCCCTAACCACTATAGACCAGCTCGCTCCCCAATGTCGTTGTAAATAGGCTAGGCCTAAATATTTTTATAATAAAATTTAGTCATACTAACTACCTACCTTTTTATGGGGACATAAATAATGTATAGAGAACCTAGTAACATGTTTTTGCAATTACCTACAAGAGTTGACCTTCACGCAACTTAGGTTAATTAAAGATTCCATTCCCATTCCCTGCCCAGCTTCGCGAAGGACAGTGTCCCAAAAAGTGTTGGAAATCTTTAAGAAGCTAATGTAGAATTAGAAATCAACAAAAAATATGTGTTTTTAAAGTGTCGCAAGTGTCCTCTTCCAAGTCTAATGCTGCAATTAAATGTCAATTTTCCAGGTATACTCGGTGTGCAAACAAACTAAACATTTGCCTTGACCAGATGGTTCACGCCAATAAAAGGATAACTGTTCGGACGCTTTTGGAAGCGACTATATCAAGAATGCTTCAAGTCAAGCAAGAACTGGTCAATCAAGAACTTTCTGACTTCAAGTGAGGGTGTTTTCTGTTTCTTAAAGCACCGTAGATTAATCTATGCTTGTTTTTATGACTAGCTTTTTACGTACCTAACAAAAAATTGATTTTGGACATTATTTGTAGCAGCATCTTATTACAAGATACTAATTGTAATTAGATGAGCATTAATCGCAATAGGTGTTATGATACAAGTATTGTAGGTTCGGTAGTACTTCCACCATTCTTCACTTATTATTCTCTTGGGTTTCTTAAGTAACGAATCAACAGTTTTTAGAAATTTTAGAATTTTTTTTTTTTGGCCTTAATGTGTTTTATCTACAGACCAAAGACCTTTTTGGACGGGAATTCAGACAGAGTCAATTCATGCACTCGATGCTGACCTCCACCATTCTTGTATATCGCTATATTTGCTCATCCTTGATGTGCTTACTGCTTAATATGGGTTTACGTTCAGGTAAAACATTTTATTGACGGGAAATAGAACATTTCGGGGTTAAGAGGGTGAATGCTTAATTGTCTTCCGTTGTCTTCGAACGGTTGCAGATTAGATCCTGAGAAGAATAAGTAGGATATTAATAGTTTAAAACTTGATCGAGCTGTCTCGGATCCTGGCTAAGAGCAGAATATTTTAGTTGGTAAGAAAAAAAGATCATCCACTTCATTCGACACTCACTCTGCATTCATATCCAGTGTATTACCGTCTTGTAGTGACAAAAATCAACCAATTGAAAAGTTTACAGGATTATAAATGTTTTTTCAACGTATAATATCGGTAAAACACAAGGGAAATTTGAGCTTTAAACTCAAATAAAACATCATAATTGGTTGTTATTGCGAGGTGTAAATTATGGTTTCCTACCAAGAAATGGTTGGCAGATGTGTTGCCTTTGCATACATAAATTTACGTTTTTGATTTACAACAGTTGCACTTCCCTCGACCAGCGAATCGTAATTTCATGTTCGACATGCATTAAAGTAGCCCAATTTTGAGTTAAGGTGGGATTTACGGTGCAAGTAATTGGCAGCCATATCTCACGTAGTAGAAAAAGAAGTTGCAGCGACAGGTTCATGTAAAGGTGTTTGGTGCGTGTAAGTAGTAGGTAGATTGTGCAATACGTTTGAAAATAAAAATAAACCAACAGACTACAGCACAAGTGGTTGAATTTTAATTTGTGTACAGGAAAAATTAAGGAACTTGGATTTTCTTTGTATAAAAACATAAAAAGTATATGCGAAATTTTAGTGGTATAGAATAGTCTTGAGTACGAAATTTCTTTATTTTAGTCACTCACATGGTAAACTGATGGTATATTTGATCACGATGGCCAAAGTTGCTCTTATTCATACGAGTTGTAGTTAGTCGGGTGAAGCCACGACCTAAAATTGAGCTAGTACTAAAAATACACAAAATATGTGCCCTTACTGCATTTATAACCCCCTTATCACTTAAAAACTAAAATTTTGAACTAATGATATTTTAAGAATACAATCTTTGAACACCTAAGTGATACATCCCCATCGATTAAATTTTTCCGAGGATGGAATTAAAACCGTTAATATCCACTCAGCGGATGCGGTCATTTTTTGAACTAATTAGAATTTAAAAGTTGTTTTACGCTGATAAAATTGGCTTAACTAAATTAGTAGTTAATTGGCTTAACTATAGGGGTAGCTGGTTATTTTGAAATTTGAAGCCATACAGCCAAGTCCCTAAAAACTCCTATATTGCAGCTATCTTGACGGGGTGTTAGCTGACATGAGATTGACTCCCTACGACGTGGAGTGCCAAGTACCAAGGTACTACAGACGTGAGAGGGCCGAGAAGATAGCGAAGATCAACAACGACATAGATGCCATTCTGGAGGAACTTGGTACAGTATTTTCTAATTATACAGATTACTACGGTCCAAAATATATTCCAGGGTAAGATCGTCTCTTGCCTATACAAGGTTACAGAACAAACCTAAATCACATACTGTACCTAGACTCTATTTAAAAACCCAAAATCCAGTTAAAAAGTGATTATATTACTATATTATTATTATAGCCTTGTCGCATATATACATATCAATCTTCTCTTTTAGAAACATCTTTGCCAGTTGAAGTTGATGAGGATAATCTTGATATGGCTTCGGAGGAAGAAAAGAGCCAAAAGGGAGAAGAGGTCCCAGATGAAGAAGTGGATACAATTAGTCAAGGAAGTGCTTTGAAAATAAAACAAGCGGCTGCAAGGGAAGCCGAGAAAGAGGAAGAGCGGATGAAAAAAATACGTAACAGACCCCCTTCATTCAAAACGGTTGAACTTACGGAATCACAAAAGGTAACTGTTAATAAAATGACATTAATAAATGCATGCATATAACCTTTGACTATTAATTATATTATATTGCTAAATCTGACCCACGTTGACTAGTTTGTATTGTTTTCATGATTCCGAAAAGTTGAGTATGTAATACTGTATGAAAGCGTACTTATTAAACAACAATAGCTTTTTGGTAACATTTGAAGGTAAAAAGTAAAAAAACAAATCGTTAATTTTTTGCTGAAATGTTATCGAGTTTTGCATTTCCAAATTAAATAGGTACATACATTATTATTTCATTCATACTTAGTCGTTGAATTTTTTCAGCTTTTCAAAAGTATGATTGGGTTGATCCAAAGACACGAACGGGCAAGAGTAGCACGTCTTCAAACTCAGGAATGTAAGTATTTTAATTAGGAAATTCAAGTGAAAAGTATGTTGCATTTCTTTTTAATGTTTACGCAAGTTCCGTATTGGGTTAAATAATTTAAAATGCTTTTAAGGGAAATCGGCCCTTCGACCTTCCGCACCTTATTATGAGGCGCTAACTACTAGCATAGATAACACATACTAGCAGTACCCCTTTCATTCAAAAAGCATGTAAATACCTAGAGTTTACTAAGGTAGGTAGTACGATCAAAGGGACAGAATTTGATGAGACAATAGGAACAGTTATAAACCTACCACCAATGACCATGTACACTGGGTTAATTCAATTTTGGGTTGCAGTGAAAGAGAAGCAGCGTATCCAGAGAGACATTGCTTGGCACGTGTACCAACCTATCCCTCAGGATGTACAGGAGCGGTCTGTAGATAAGATACAGAGATTCTGGAGAGGATACGTGGCCAAGCATCGCGCGTGGAGTCACATGACGGGGAACAGGCTGCTAATGGGTGAGCAGTGAGCATTTACAGATATTTTTGTAACTGAAGGAATCTTGGCCTAATAGTGGCTAAAATGGGTCGACGTTTCGGGTGTTTCGCATCAAGTTGAGTCCAGGAGCTTGATCCGAAACAAAAGTCAGTAACTCTAGTTCAACGACGTGGTGATTTGATAGTTCACTTTGCCCGTTGAAGCCTACCTTATAATGTAAAAGGATCCAGCAGGTCTATAGGGTTTTGTACAACTCCTCTTTTAGATTTTCTTCCATCGCCTTCTTTTTCACTTCGATCTCTAAATGTTTCTTTTTCAAAAAATAGTCCTTGATTTATAAATATGAGCTCGTATGAGCTTGTATTCCTTTACCAGTTAAATATTCAAGAACTCTAAAGCATGAGGGGGTTTCCATTATACACCATTTCATACAGTTAAACTTATTGTCAAATATTTCTGCCAATCCAAAAGTAGCTCCAGGTAGCTGATCGCTACCTGGATTTAGACTAATATATTAACAAGCCTATGCTTAAACACATATTTCAATTGATAGGAGAGCTGACTCCTAGCTGGCGCCCGCACGCCGAGAAGGACAAGATGCTCGCCGTGAATAACCATCGCCACGAGCTGCAGAAGGTCGCCGATGAAGAGTACGAAGCGGCACTGCAGCAACTGAAGGTCGAGGTTTGTCGCGGTGCTGACGACGTCAAGGATGACATCGCAGACCACCTCCGTTGGTACATCCAGGACTGGTACCGCAGAATCGGCGAGCTCCCTGACTTCCCAGCGGCGGCTAAGATAGATGAACCAGAAGGCATGCTTGGATGGCCTAAAGGTGATTCTAAATTCTACTTTAAAGACAAAGTATAACTATTTGGCCTTGTAAACGGATGATCCTTAACTTAAAATGATTGTATCACGCATTTTTCGTATATTTTGTGTCCCTATAGCATTTGATTCAAACAGGTTAGAAATTGCTGAATATTGTACGCTGTACTGTCTAGTATCTCATGTTTGTTAAAAATTTAAACTATTCATAGCCAAATAACAAATGGCATCTGGGTCCAGGATAACCTAGCTTGAAATCGAAGCTGCAATCTTTAGATTTGATGGTGAGCACTACATATAAACCATTCGGATACCCAGACCATTTTGGAATGCCGATAGTGTAGCAAAGTGATGTGCAAGAAGCATATAGAACATGCAAAAAATATTATGGCTTAGATGGAATTAGCATTTACCTATTTATCCATATTGTTGGCAGTGCTTATTTTTTATAAACATTATTCTTTACTGTTCCCTAACAGACACCCCGGAGGATTTTATCAAGAGAATGACCAAGGTGACGCCGGGACATCGAGAAATGTATCCCGGTCTTCCTCCACACTTGCTCGGGGGCTCCGCCCTTCTTGTGGCCGGATTTTGGGTTGACCCGGACCTCTGGGACCTAGCACACACGGCCGCCAGACTGGCTAAGGGAAAGGCTGGGGGGAAGGAGTCACAGAAGAAAGAGAAACTTACCAAGCAGCAACTCAAAGAGAAGAAAGCTGAGGTAAATAGAATGATCTACATTCGCTAAGAAATGTAGAAGTAGCCCCTAGATCTAACATATTATGTATCATTGGTGTAACATTCTAATATTCTGCCCTAGCTGCATCAGAAATTACAAACCCCCCCCCCTCAAAGAAGATTTAAATTTGGTTATTTTTGGGTATTCTTCGCCTACTGTCTTTAATTTAATTACGGTCGTTACAGGAGAAGGAAAAGAAACGTTTAGAGAACGAAGTGAAAAAGAAGGTGCTGGAAGAAAAATTAAAAAGAGGAGTTGTACCGAATCCTACAGATCTGCTGGATCCTTTTACTAGGCATTTAGACAAATCCAACGCTCAGTGGAATGGGTTTGACGATCTTGAATCCAACCCAAATCAGACACACAGGGATGATCTGCCTAGAACGCAGATTGTTTATGATCAACACAACGAGTTAAGAGAAGTAGTCGACGAGCTTATGAGAATGGAAATAGAACGTCTTCAATCAGCTCTTAACAAAGATAGAGGTAATTTTATAATTGTTTGAGTTTAAAATGCTTTGCGCGTCTTAAACAGACAAATCTTTACAACCAACACCAGACACACAAGGTATTTAGAATTACGTTAATCCTATGTTCTTGAAACATAGATATAACTTTCTTCAACTTTTGAGTCAAATTATTTAAGCAAAAACAGACTGAGGTTGAAATTAAGTTATTGTTAATCTTACAGCCTTGGCAATGACATCAGTTGAATTTAAACAATATGTTTTCATTTGAAGAATATGCGATTTTATATAATGAAAGTTTAAATTGTTCATTCTAGTAAGTGTTTTAGGAAAGAAAAAGAAGGGAGGTGCAAAAAAGAAGAAAAAGAAGAAGCCTAAGAAAAAGAAGGAGAAAAAAGATCTAACACATGACAGGACAGAAGAGTCTCTCTTTCGCGAACTGGTCGAAAACGGAATAGTAAAGAAGAGCCAGGACATACAGATTGACTCGTTTTTCTGTGATCCGTCTTGGAACAATTATGATCTCAGGCGGGAGCCTTGGTGGCAAAACTCGCAACCAAACCTTTGGGATGTAAAGCAGGTAATAGCATTTATATGACATTGCTTACTTTCATATTAATATCAATCTCGGCAATTAGTTGGATGGTATGATAATTACCGCCATAATTTAAATCAGTTCAAATCAGGTTGGCCATTCTGTAACCATTGGATACAGAATTATCAATAGTCAAAGCTTGAACTTAATTTTTTATTGAAATCTCCTCCGATGGTACCTTCAACACTTTTCACTTGTTTATCATGTATATCTTGGCCAGGTGGTGAAGGAGTACGCCATCCTACCCTTGGGGTCTGTAACTGTGCATAGGTCAGCCCCTCTGGTACGCTCTCTCCTGCTAGCAGGGTATCCGGACTGCGGCAAGAGAATGCTGGTTGATGCTATTGCTACAGAGACTGGAAGTGTCTTGTTCGACCTCAGTCCGGCAAATACCGCGGGAAAATATCCCGGAAAAAAGGGACTCAATATGCTGGTTCACTTGGTTTCTAAGGTGAGGAGTGCTTTGTATAATTAGTTCAGTAACTATTGAAGATATCTTTCGTGATTAATTCAATGAATGTTATTTCTACGATGTTAAGGTTGATAGTAGTAGAGTTTAGAGTTCTCGAAACAAATATTAAACCAACTTAATATTGCTTTGATTGAACGATTGGGGACCAGCTTTATCTATTCGACCAACCACTTAGTGGATGATAAAACTACCACTACTTACTACTTAGTGGGTGATGACTAACGGCTACGTCCAAATTCACCAACATTTTTGGGGTCGTTTCTAATGTCCAAAACTTTCTACCTGGAGCAGGTACGATATTTCTCCCGGCGGGCGGGGAAGGAATTCCGAATACTGTAGTTTGCCCTCGCCTGCTCCGTCTCGTCTCGGCGAGAGTGTACTGCTTAGCCCTAAATAGTACTGTTTAAGCTGTGATTGTTTCAGGCAGCTTTAGGTTAGGTTAGGTTAGGTTTGGTTAGGTTTGGTTAGGTTAGGTTAGGTTAGGTTAGGTTATTTAGGTTAGGTTAGGTTACAGTACACTCTCGCCGAGACGAGACGGAGCAGGCGATGGCAAACTATTCGGAGGGAATTCCTTCCCCGCCCGCCGGGAGAAATATCGTACCTGCTAAAGGTAAGTTGGTGAATTTGGACATTAGAAACGACCCCAAAAATGTTGGTGAATTTGGACCTGGCCATGACTAACTTTAAGACTTCATATTTATATATATATTTTTTATTTAAATAGTGTATTGCATATTATTACACTACCATCTAAAGTCATCACGTGTCGAAAGTGGGAACTCACAAATACTTTTAAAAGATGTATTTATTTATCTTTTAAGAGGAAGGAAATCTCTTTTGACCTTCCACGACTTGCATTTAAAAATTGGCTCTCAAACGATTTCAGATGTCAAAAATTCTACAGCCGTCCGTGATTTTCATAGAAGGTGGCGAGAAGGTGTTTTACAAGAAAGTACCCAAGGCCGAGAAGCAAGACAATCCAAAGGCTCTGCAAAAGCAACTTCCCAAGATGGTTAAGTCTATCGGTCCTCAGGACCAGGTGCTTCTCGTAGCCACATCGGAGGCTCCGTGGATGGGGAAAGTGAAGTCGATGGTGAGTGTAATGTTGCTGGGAGATTGATGATGCTTGGAGATGTTCCTTGATTTGTTATTATCACTATAAAAATCATTTACTTCGGATTTTATTTTTTTATTACTTTCTCAACGTTTAATAATGAGTTCTTAAACACATTATCTTCGAACATGATTTAATGCTCATCGATATTTTGTTTCGTCTTTAGAGAAAGACTTTTGACAAGATCGTCCCAGTTCTCGCACCAGATCAGTCTACTAGCGCGCACTATTGGCATCTCCAGCTGATGAGGTACCACGGAGTCGACCGCGATTTCCTCCACTCTCCGTTGGCATGGTGCACCCAAGGGTACCCATTGGCGACCATAGACAAAGTCATCCGAAACCTCATGACTGCAGAGAGGGTCGTAGCTCTCAAGTACCGCCCTTTGGATCCTCAGGTTAGGTTAGGTGTAGATATTGATAGGGTGATCAAGGAATGGGTATTGTCATATTTTTATCCCTCGCAAAGCTCTGAAATGTAAATACCTCAATGTCAATAACAAGGCTTTTATGGTGGCCTTACCTAATTTAAAAAATATCCATTTGTGTGACGATCGACTTTGAATAGTGCAAATTAATTTCTCATTCAATTTCAAAATCTGAAGCCTGTTTCTATGTGTGTTTTTTTCGCTGAGATGTGTTATAAGAAATATTTTCACGGTAGCTTCAGAGTTTAGTAACTGTATGTTTAATTTCTTAATCTAATTTTGCTACGTCTGAATAGGAGTTGCTGGATCTTCTCCTCGGTGAAGCAGCTATCTCTGAAGAACAGAAAGATAAGCTATGGGGATGGTACGAGGCAACCTACCCACTGGCCAAGAAGAGAGGAGAGAAAGCGAAAATTGATAAGGAGTTGAGGGATAAGCAGGCAGCTGCGGAGGCAAAGAAAAAGGATCAAAAGAAAAAGAAATGATAAGCTAAGTGGAAGCAGGATGTGTTGTTTACTTGTTGTTGTATGACTAATAAATTATTCAAGTGTCTAATCCTTACGAACGGTTCTATAGATGATTATTAATTGTATACAGTATTACAAACTTAAGAATTGCGTTTTCTTAATGTTTCAAATTCCCTACTATAAGTAAGGCCTTACTTAGGATGAACATGGTATAATGAAGATAACGTCATATGAGCTATGTGAGTGGCATAAATTTTGAAGAGTTCGTATTGTAGTAAGACTTAAAAGTTGTAGTAAAATATTATGGTTGGAAATTACAGAGTGGTTCCGAGAAAATTAAATAGCTTTTTAAATTATTCGAAACATAATCCATCGGTCCTTCATCATTGAAATTCAAAATAATAACTATTATCAAAAATACGGCTTTTATAGTCAGTAAAAAGCTACCATTTCGTTTATTCAATACTCATCTTTCACCAATATTCGCCTAAAAAAGGTATACAGTGTGTCGGAATCGTATAAATAAAACAAAATCGAATCGAATCGCGTTCAAATCGAGTTCTCAACTAAAGTTTGACATCGGTCGTAAGTACAAATAAGTTAGCTAAACAAAAGCTATTATCATTTAACCTACATCGTCATAAAGAAAAAAAATTATATGATTTATTCATTTTATTGAATGAATAATCAGTGCTCAAATAATTACAATCATAATTACAAAACATTTGCTGTATTAAATCTCAACTAACCCCGTCGGAGCGAATACATTACAATCTAAATACAGAGGTAGTAAGTTACTATAACAACAGTGGAGCTGTAACTGGAGTGGGACAATGAATACATCCGTAGGCATGATGCAACCAACTACCGCAATTGGTTCAACCATGTGATTGTGGTTGATGGACACGGTTCAGTCAACCAGGTGGCTGTTCCCACCCCTGATTGTCTCCCCGGGCTGTTCCCTTCTCACTTAAACCTCCCCCTGTGACAGGACTATAAGATGCAATCCGTGTATGTTAAGTGGCTGCCTATGTACACTTAGGTCGTCATTGTGTAGGGATCCGTCCTGTTGCAGTTCGGTATGGGCTATGATGGTAAACCTTTATGGTTTGAGGAGTGCTCACACTCCTGATCTTTAAATTTTGTTTTATGGCATTCACCATCATGAAAGATTTATTGAGAAAAGGTTAGGTGGTTTTGACACTGACTTGTGTAAAGTCCATCACATTTTACTATGTTGTATGTACTATGTGTACTGTGTTTGTACATTTTTTAATTCTTCTCAAATAATATCCTTATACAAGCTCATGTATGCATCTGAGATATGGACAGTATTCGTAAAAAGCACGCCGTGACAACGTAATTGTATTTTACAAATAAATTTTGAGAGGGATAACATAGGGACAACGTGAGAGTGAGAAATAAATCTATATAAATAAAATTAGAGTTTTGTCTGTACATTGCTCAGAATCATACATTTTTAGGTTATTTTTACGTTTTATACATTAAAGAAGCCGAAACAAGACTCATCTAAATTTCTGTCTGTCTGTCTGTCTGTCTGTCTGTCTGACACACTCAAGATGGCATTTTACGCAATCTTCTCCAGGAAAACGAGAGTACCTATCAAGACCCAAGTCATTTTAATGTATTCACTGGATTGGCGAGAGTGTCTTTAGCCATTAAAATATGGTCTCACTACTTTGTAATTAAAATTACGGCCGTTCAAAAATGCTGTTTTGTGCGATTTTTGTCAAGTTTTCTTCCAATTTGTATCACATAATCATCTATGAAACAACGAACAGCTGTTCGGATCAAGATTATTTTTTCTAGCTGTCACTGAAATGTTTACAAATGTTGTTTACAAACACCACAACAATTTCCGATCACGTTTTGAAGGCAAATCCCATCCAAGTGAGATTAAAAACGTTTTTATTACATAAAGGATTTAATTAATCACAAGTGGAATAATATAGTGTAACCGTAAATTAAATAACTAAGCATCATCCAGGTCAGGAACCAGAAATATGTGTATAAAATTGTTTTGGAGTTTTGATAACCAGAAAGAAGACATTGAATCAAGATTGAATCAGTGTTGTATACGGCTGGGAAACTTAAATTTACTAATGACCGTCGCCAATAGCTTAGAAACAATGTTCCACTCATTGACGGCTCTTCAATGGTGGTTGTGTAAAGTGTAAAGCAAAAAATTACAACTGCAGTGGGTGATTGTAACAGAGGTTTACGGATGATGCTGAACTCGATTTTCCAATGTGTCACTTTCTGTTCCTACCATTGACTATATAAAGTCAATAGTTCCTACTCACCGTGTGATGCAATCGCTGGACCATACAGCCAATAGGCCCATAGCCCTTCTCTTGGGTACGTGTGGTACGTATGCTTACCCAATTATTTATAGCAACCCTTTCGACAACGATCCTTGATACCGGTACTTTTCCATAGAATACACGGCCTACCTAGGTACTTAAGAAATAAAATTACAAACGTCCAAAAACCCAACGTTGTGTGATTTTTGTCACATTTCCTTATAATTTTAATATATATACCAGCAACCATTGTTTAGAGAATACGTAATCTATTAAATAACAGCAAGTTATGTTGTATAAGGTTTTTTTTTTCAAACTGACACCGATAAGTTTACATTAAGAGTTGTGTACAAATAAAGCAATTTATGGGAAATAACTTTGATTGCCGATAACTTTTTACGAGAAAATCCAAAACCAAGAGATCAATAACCTTGATTAACGCATATAATTGGTCGGCTGTACTACAGTTCTTAACTGTAAACGTTGGTTTTTGGTACGGTACTGGTTCTTTTCCTTTTAACCTTTAGTAGCAGCAAGAATCATTTTTACGTACCAACACATCACAGTAATTTACAAATTAGTTATCGTTGGTGTTGCACCTTATTTATTACAGGCGTAGGCCTATTCAATTTAATTGATGTCTTAACTGTATAATTTTTGCTTTTTTTGTCTGGATTCCAAAATGTTATGCTAAGAAAACTATAACGCATTTTAGTAAAACATTTATTCAGCAAACCATCATGAATTGTTCAAACACTTTGAACGTTGTTTATGTATCAATAGTTCGTGGCCTATTTTGGTAATTTTTATTATAAATTACCAATCTAAATCGTCTATAGTAGGCCTACTGTACTTCATTTCATATAGCAAACCGATTCAGATAGCATTTCGACAGAATTTCGAGTCATCTCCGGTCCAAGCAAATATAAATTGTTATGATAAAATTTTATGGCATTAACAAAGATTTAAAGTAGGCCTACTAATTTTATATGTACCTTTTTATGCTTAAAGCGTAGCAGATTCCCTAATTAAGTTCGGTATTTTTGTGTGTATGTATGATGGTAACGTATTAATGTCCTTGTTTCTCAATGTTTCACGGATAGGACAAGAGCGCCTTGATAATGAAAATGTCAACCCGAATAAAGTGTTAAATTAAGAGGTTGAGGTAGTACCTTAAAAATTTTTAACCATTATGTTATAGTCCTTTAAATTCTGAACAAAATTGTACAAATCCCATTTCCGTATATTTACTCTCACCGCTTACACATGATAAATGTTGTTGACAAACTTATGGGAGAAAGTATGTGTCAGAATGCTGATACCGTTTATTAGTTTAACCATTGGATATAACATATGGACCAACAAGATCCGGGTGACATTTAATTGCGAAGCATTAGTTTTGGCTTGAAACTGTCAGATACCGTATTTGCGAAGGAATAGTTTTGTCAGCATATCTGAAAGTAGGCCTATGCAAACCAACTGCTGTGCTTTATATAAGAAGGTTTTAACTGACTATGATAAGATCCCCGTGCGTAGAACGGGCACACAGCTAGTCTCAAGAATATGTGCAGAAAGCGATATATTTTAGCAATGATAAGGCGTAGGAGAACCAAATCACTTGGACATGCAAGAAGAATATGGGAGTGATATTTTAAGTTTAGAAGAGTGTAGACAGTTCAAATTATATGAGTACGAGTACGGAGTGAGTATTAATTAATTTATTTATTTATACAGTAGTAAATTAATAATAAGTTTTAATTTTAGTAATATTGTATTAATGTTCCTGTAAGGTATTATTCCCCAATAAAACACTGGTGTATTTTGCCCCACTTGACTAAAATATTGGAAAATTGTCTCTAAACCCACAACTTCTAAAGTGAGTCATATCAACTGTGTGATTTCATGTAAAACATTCCTGAAAACTTTTTAAATTCCTTATAGAAATCAAATCTCCGTCGCGGGGGAGAAGAAATCAAGAACTTCAAAGGAAAGAAACGTCGGGTTTGAATCAATGCGGAATACATTTGCAGCGTCTCACATATGCTGGGAGAATCGATAACCCAAGTCGGCGACGCTAACGCCCATTGGCTGGCCCGCGGGCTCAGCGTCGCGATGCTTTGGGCCGCCCATCGATCTCAAAATGGCCGCCGGCGACGCTCACCCTACCGCCCCACAGCACAGCCGCGTCGTGTGGTCTGTACACAACAATATGCCTCTAAACACTGAAGTGGCCTTTGCACTATGCACATATCGACTTACAATGTCTTATATGAAATGTACACACTACACTCAATCTGCGTTGAATTGAACATTTGACTATTAATACAACTAGACATTCCATCCCCATGTTAAAGTCGTAGCCAGGGTTTTTATCGAAATTGTCGTAGTTGATGTGAGCCACCTACAGATTGCACTGATCTAAATTACTAAATTGTGTCGAGTACATGATTGAACACAATTCGCCTGTAGACACTGTATTTCATTGTAAACTGCGTTATTTGTTTTGCATTCTTTTTGTTTGCCAATCTGTACTGATGAACTTTACACGACCCAATATTCCTTTGAACATTTTACTGTTCTATGACAATTTTTACTTGCTAAACTGTTTCTATGAAAATTACATTCTTATATAAGTCTGCACTGCACTACATAAGACAGTACACACTATGCCTTTACACACTGTACTAGTTCAACTTACACTTTGTTGTATATACTTAACATACAGTACTCTACAGCACCATATTTCCACTTACATTTTTTTTTTTTGTAATTTTTACAATGCATTTGTATGTTATCTATATTTTGACTGACAAGATATTCTACATAATTTTTACACTGTTCTGTGCCCTGCACTTTCACTAATAATGTTCTATTTAATTTGCATTTATTGTTTTGTGCACTAAATTCGACTTACGAGTTGTACTATGTAATTTTCACATTGTACTGTATTTCACACAACGTTAAGAATGACATGATCTGTTATGTAATTCACAATCTTCACTGCACTACGCTACCCAGAACACTAATATTAGTATTCTTTATATTTATTATTTTTTGCTAAACAGTTGTTCTTTTTCATACATTGTACTATTCTGTGCAAAATGTCGGCACAGAAGATGTTCCATATAATTCACAACTGTAGTTCACAACGTTATACGAAACCCAATATGCTCTCACACTATGAGCTTGTCTGTGCTCTACATTACAACTTGCAACGTCTTCTATGTGATTTAAACATCGTATTATTCTGCAATATACTATAAATCTGTATGTGTAATTGTCTATGTAATTTACACGCTCTAATGTCTTGTGCATCACAAAACAACGTACGATATTTTACTATTATACTTTGCTCTACATTTCCACTTGCCATGTCATCTCATAATGTTGTACAACTTACATTGTGGTGTTTTAATTTACACTAGTGTACCTGTTGCTCGAATTCGAGCAATTGTTAAGCATTACAGGCGTCTCAAAGATTATGGAAATATTCACGATCTACACAACAGTTAGATATAATCAAAATCTTTTGTAAATATCTTATCTTTTTTCAAAAAGCTGATTTGTTTTTTTAGTGTTTTTAGTGAAAAAAAAAACATTATTTCTATTTCTTTTACTTGGTTGTGTTCTATGACTTTTTCTATGTTTCCATTGTTTGCAAATCGGTTATTTCAATGATTGCTCAAGAAATGTAGCACCGTGTTAATTCAGTTTTATTTTTAGCCTATTTCAAATTGTCCAGGATTTCCATTGTAATAATTACACCAACCCAAGTTTCGTCTACAGATGCAATATGCCAAAGAATGTCACCTACGTACAATCTCCAAGAAGTGGTAAAAAAAGGCAGAAACCAACCCATACAATAGATACCTATAAGTTAACTCCATGAGAAATAATTTTAAAAGTTACTGTGATATTACGATTTTCCACTGATTTGGTAATAGAACATTATATTGGAAAACATGACACGATGCAGAAGAAAATCAATTTTAAAATCAGAAAAATCCATTGCAAACACTGTACTTCATTTTGACAAATTCAATAAATCACAATTTAAATATTAACAGCTGTTGCATTAAAGAGTAGTGTAGAATTATGCATATGGTCGTAATGTAAACAAATCTGAAGAGGCAACTTTAAAGGCTTCTGGGGCAGAGCCCCAAGGGAATTTACCTCTTTCCTCTTTTGATGGCTCATCTACAGACCAAGACCTTTCTTTAGAGACCCCTACCAAGTTTCTACGCCCAGCCGTTCTCTCAAATTAGCAGTGACAAAACCCCCGTTTTCCTCCATAAGAATAACATGGGATGGGAATTTAAAGGCCACGGGGGCAGAGCCCCAAGGGAATTCACCATGTTTCTCTTTTGATGGCTCATCTACAGACCAAGACCTTTCTTTAGACACCTCTACCGAGTTTCTACGCCCAGCCGTTCTCTCAAAATAGCTGCGACAAAGAAAAACAGTTTCAAATTAATATATAGATTGTACTGTTAGGTCCTGCATTTAGACGTGATACAGCTTTATGTAATTTGGACACTGTATTATTCCTAGCTCTACATATCGCGTTATACGATTTGATGGATTGATCATATATAGAAAGTTTTAAAAGAAATAAATTTAACCATAGGACTAACGACAGTGAGGAATAACATTGGTAATTTAGATTAAAACAAAATGGAGAAGTTAAAAATATTCTTTACAATATAATAAAGATATTTTGGATATTTGTGTTCGTATACTAGTTTTGTTTGCCCTTTTCAAAATTACGGTCTAAACAAAAATGGTCATGTTCATGTTGTCAACAAAATGCACTTTTGATTTGTTCTCATAGGTCGAAACTGTGAATAAACACCAACCATAAAGACGACCACTCATAAGTAATATTGAAATTATATCCCCTAATGATATGTTTATATTCAATGCACAAAGTATCCTGACAATTGCACACTATCTACAGCATTCTATCGCCAGTAGCATGGGTGACATCCCAGACCTCCTCTAGCCTCTACAGCCTCGATCTATCAATAACAATCAACAATCAAGGCACCATTAGCCTCCCTAATAACAATTAATTACCAGTTCCATTCCCTAATTTCGCAATTTCGCTAATGACTCATCAATATTAACGTACCCTTTCGGTCAACGCTAACGTGATAATTCCGTAATGGTAATGGGGTAGCCGCGTTACCGCGAATCGTCGCGCGGCTCTTTTTGGCGCGGCGGTTCAGTTTAGCGGGAACCGTGAACCGTCTGCCCCAAAACACCGCAACGCCCAGTGCAGACCCTGTAATCACAATGATACCAAATGAAGCGCTGTTTGAGTGACCCCTAACCCTAAAGGCGCCACGGGTGAGACTGGCGGCGTGGGATTTTTGAGTTCGGGGCCGCCCTCACCGCCCAAGGGCCAAAATAAACGGGTCTTATTTAAATCACGGGTAACCAACGATTAGGCAAAGTTGTAGGGCTAAGCGGTCTTTACCCTGGAGATATCATCTGTTATGGTAGGTTAGGGTAAAAAACGCCACGATCGGGGAGTATAAACTATCCATAAGTGATAAGTATGTAACTAATTTGTGCTGTAAAACTCGACACATTTTTTATTTGTTTGTGTAAGATTTTTAAGTTTTCCTTGCCTATTACCATTCCTCCAGATCTCTAATGAATTCAGATTCTGGATCAGACAGTCATTAAATGTTATCGTAACAATGACATAACGTAAAAACCTAACATAAACCTAAACATTTAACCAATTTAATATATGTCCGAAAATTTAGAAATCTTAAGGGTAAACTTCCCACTGCCTTTCTTTTCACTTAGGCCAACTCATCATCTGCATCCCTCTAATTGAAAAGCATAAATATTTCTGCCCCATCAATGTAGGACAGGTGGGTCCAATATAAGTGGGCCATAAAAACACAACAGACTTTTCACAGGATCGAACTAGTGACCTTCTAGTGACCAGACTATAATCACAGTCACTCAGCTTAACTCGGCCAAAAATATTAAAAACTTATTTACATACCTACACTTCACGCCTTACTGACGTTACTACACTACTTTCATAGTCTTGGGCAAAACTAGAAGTTTACGCACTATCTTACACGGAAACCAATGAATGTGAAGTCAATGAGGAAAAAATTTCAAATTGTATTCACTTGCTGACCAGTTGGCTGGACATTATCAGTATCACAGGTGTGCGCTTCTCACAGCGCCCGGGGTGTATATCCCCCCCCCTAACATAGGCGCCCTGCAGGCATGATAATTAATTTGTTCAAATGCAGAATAAATGTTTGCCATCGACGCTCATGTTTAATGTCCGGTCATATGTCTAATGCATGATTTAGATGATTAATTTATTTGTTTCTTCATTGTGCTTACTTTATAGTGATGCTTTTGGTAAGCCTATTTTTTATGTTAATATCATCAGGTATCATTGAATTTTAAAATTTATTACTATTGAAAATTTATTGAAAGCTTCACTGTACAGTAGTATATAAAAAGTATTATAGTCTACATTTAAGATGAAGGATTAAACTACTAAAGTAAATTAGATGATTTTTTATTTGATTCTTTATTGTGATTACATTAAAGTGATGCTTTGAGAAGCCCATTTTTAATTTGTTGGTATCATCAGGTATTATTTAATTTAAAATTTAATCACTACATTCTTTGCGTTAGTAGTTTATTATTTTTTATAGTGAAACAGCCGTTTGGTAATACCTCGGAGTAATAATACATAATGTATTATTATGTACTAGGAGAAACCCGTCGAAATCGACGGTTAGGGGCCTCTTCGTTTATATGGGCGTGGGGCTACATTGGCAAAAAATAATGCAAATGACATAGCAAAGTGGCATTTCCAAAAAGTAAAGAATACTCTAAATAGGCTGTTACGTAAATATTGCCGTTTAAATGCATTGTTAATCAACGTATCTTATAAAGAATGATGTGATCTAGTATAAAGGAATATGACCTTTCTGTCATGACAGTACTGTACCTGCTTAAATAGTATTTACTCTTTGTGCCATTTTTACAGCCAAAATGTCATGTTATTTTCAATAATATTACCAACCTAGTGGACCACGGGTGTAATATAGGCTACTGCAAATAATTTGTCAAAGATAGGTACCGGTACCATTCTAGGCAAGGTTTCTGTGTTTGGATGTTATTAGACACGATAAGAGCTCAATGAACTTCTTCTACAGATAATTAATCTGTTGGGGACATATAAGCCGAATTATAAAAGCGAGTTTGGGCATTTTGTAACTGTATAAGTAAGTTACATAGTATTTTTAGGCTGCTGCTCTGTCCACTTCATAATTTATTTTTGAAAGATAAATTAAATGGTTTTTGTTGCTGAGTAGCGATAGTTAACATGCAGAATCCTCTTCGTTAGTCTAATAACATTCAAAGGCTCTCTAAAAGTTGAAGTTCTTATTTGTATACATACCCTTATTATGTTTTTAATAAACGGAATGAATACATCGAAGTAACCTCTCTGAAAAGTCTGAAGTAAATTGCAGTTTTACAGTTTAATGAATTTTTAAATCATGCACATATTTCTACATAAATATTCCAGTTGCTGTACACTAATATTAATTTAATAAAATATGGACACGTCTCATATGGACAACGCGCCCTTCTGCACTTGTATTACTTTGTATTGTATTACACAATCAAAGACTTTTCCAATGATTAAAAACATCTATGACAATAATCTCATGAACCTATGATGATCTGTCTAGAATAATATGAAAAAATATAGGCAAAAGTGGTAATAAAGGCAGACACCAACCCGTACAATAGATATAAAATAGGCCTAGTTCAAAAAGAATGTAAGAGTTGTTGCTATAAAATGATTGTCAACTGATTTCGTAATGGAAGGTTATATTGCAAAACATGACATGATACAGAAGAAAATAAATTTTAAAATAAGTAAATATCATTGAAAATACTTCTTTTGGTATTTTCAATAGGTAACTCAATAACTCCCAATAAACGTATGTTGTTTAAAATACAATTTAAGAATTAACAACTGTTTAATTCAAAAGTATTATCCACATCATCAAAATGTAAACAAATCTGTGGAGGGATCTTTAAGGGCTTCTGGGGCAGAGCCCTAACGGGATTCAATTTGTTTTTCTTTTGATAACTCATCTAGAGACTAAGACCTTTCTTTGGACACCTCTACCAAGTTTCTACGCCCAGCCGTTCTCTCAAATTAGTGGAGACAAAGTTTCAAATTAAATATTTGAATTCCCCCATGTTAATCTTATGGGAGAAAACCCAACTTTGATGGATGATCCTGCCCAAACTAATAAAGATTTCAAAAAATGAAAAACACTTTGCAAAACTACAGATCAGGGCCATTATTTTGACTTTTTAACCATTAAAATCGGTCCAAAAATGAGGGAGGAGTTCTGTTCACAAAAATCGGCTTAGCGTATTATATATATAGATTATGTGCATTATGTATTATTACTCTATGAAGAAACTATACCATACTCTAACATAAAAAACTTCATTGTACAGTACTATAGTTCTATAGTTTAGGCTACCATAATTTTGTAATATTTTCGTTTCTAGCTCGCCTGTAGTGCCTTAATATACTTTTCGTCATACTGCAGCAAAAACAGTAATTTTTCATGCATGCGTTGCGGGTCTAAAGTAGCATTCATTTTTAGACTCTAGGGAGTAAAAATCACCTGTTCTAAAGCCTATCTCTTGGAGGGCTGTTTTTTGTGAACAAAACTCCTCCGTTATTTCTGGACCGATTTTTACGTTTGAGGTGTCAAATAATTCGTCTCAATTCGTGATTTTGCATAAAGGTTATATTATAAACCCTTAAGGGCATGAAACGCTCTCAAAGGTCGCATTTTCCCCATAAGAATTACATTGAAAACAAATTTAAAAACAAAAACAGCTGTATATAAAATAAAACTCGCCAGCTTTTTTGGGAGTAAATATTGATTTTTGTAATATTCAGGAGGTTATAGACAAATCTTAAGAGTCAATCAGTTTTGTTGGAAGAACATACAATTTGTCTTGAGTTTGGAGGAGAAATATTGAAAACAGGAGGAGGAGGCAATTAATAGGAAATCGTATACGTATGAGAAGAGTAGAGGAGAGGCCTGGCCTCACAGTAAGGAATCCAGGTACACAATCACTTGGGGAGGTGAATCATTTTTGCCAGTTATGCTAAGCAACTTATTTTGGAAGTAAAAAAAAAAACGTTCCATGGGTGAACCGTTGCATGGGTGAACCATCATGTTGTTACAGTGGTAAAGTAAGCCTACCTAAAATCAGATCAAATAAGTACATGCAAGAAATGTTTACTGGTAGCAGCTTTAAGTCGGGAAACATTTGTAAAAACACTAAAAAATAAGGCCGGGTCCAAAAAATGCTAAAATATTTTTACAAGAAGCGTTTATTATTTTAAAGCGCTATCAAATAGCGTGAGTATTTCAATTAGTAACATAAGCATTTAGTCGGTGTTTTTAAACTCATAGAAAATTATGACTGTTATTACTGTAGTTTTAAAATATCTTCTTTATAATACCTTTACTGTATAATACGATTACGAGCAACAGATACACTAGTTATGGTTGATTGCTCGACATATCGATGGTATAATGTACTGACACACAATCGTAATAGACGAAATGATTGAATCACTTACTAAATAGCTGCTTATCTGCATTATCAGAATTGAAAACAAGCTGGAAGTTGTTTTGAGAGGTTATCTTTACATACAAATTATTTTGTTTTCTAGCTTTGTTTGTTAATTAATTATGCAATGTGACGAAAAATATAGTTCACCACACAACTTAACTTTTTAACCCTCACTCATTTTCCGACCTCGGCTTCGACTCGATCGTAAAACTTGACCTTGGGTCGAAAAGGAGTCACTTCAGGCCCTAGTGATGAAATGTACGAATTTTTAAATTTACTATACCCTCGTCGTCGTCATCACGTTATTACTCCCCGTGAAACAGTTTACTACATTTTATTCATAGCACAAATATAAGGTATAAGCCTGTCTTTTTCGACGTACACCACAAGGTAAAAAGTATGTCATGGTACATGAACCATGTAATTTTACATTATGTGGTAAATGAACGTTTTCTCAACAAGTTTCTTCAAATTTAGTTACACGTGTAGCGCTGTCTCTTTAGAAGCTCTATAAACCATCGAAAATTGACAATGTAAACTCAGACTGGCAACTTGAGGCCGTAAAACAGCTGTAACAAGGTCGTAAACAGCGCGGATTTAATAAACCCATCACGCGTGTCATTTACGACACGCACGTCGTACGTGGGCTACAGTCGTACGCACGTTAACACGCACACACTGTTGCTGCTCTGACTATGTGAAATGGGGAAAAATATACGTTACCTATTTTCGGTAAATTCACAGTACCGTCTATGATGTCAATCAAGGATATTGACAATGAAATTGCTCTCCGATGGTTTTTCGTCATCATAAGCTCGTGTGACAAGAAGACGAGGGTACACATTGAATTATATGAGAAAAATATTGCAAATACGTAATTACAATTTAAATACTAACAGTTGTTTCATTAAAAAGTAGTGTAAAATTATCCACATGGTCATAATGTAAACAAATCTAGGGAGGGAATTTTAAAGGCCTTTGGAAAAAGGGAAATTTACCTTGTTTCTCTTTTGATGGCTCATCTACAGACATATACATATACAGACCTTTATTTAGACACCTGTACCAAGTTTCTACGCCTAGCCGTTCTCTCAAATTAGTGACAAAGAAAAACTGTTTCAAATCAATATGTAGATTAAAAGCAGGTTACGTCGGTATTACACTATCACAGTTCTATGACTTATATCTATTATCATTATGTCTTTGATGTACAAGTGCCAGTCTTTGATGGCAAAGTATTACAGTGTAATAGACCAAATTTTATAATAGTTAATTTATAATAGTTGAACTATAATCATATATCTATGCAATATTTTCTCACAGCGAGAACCTATTATCACATATTTGATAATACATATATGTCGTAGAACTATAATAGTGTAATACCATACCGGCCTAAAGTGTAGAAGGGGTGAGATGGCCTGTGTTGCTTTGTTACTGGCTAATATCAGCTGGTTTTTTTTAGCTAGGCCCATCTGTTCAAAGCCCAATAATCAAAGACAGTCTCAATTCCGAACCATAAGAATCTACTGACTTTTCCAGGATCGAACTAACACGAGCGTAGAACCACAAAACTAACATGTTAATCACAAATAAACAATAAGCCACTACGCCAAAGACTATTAAAACACAAACATCCCACCAGCGAAAGGGCAAGCGCTGTTCGGTATATCAGTGAGGACTGTTACCGGTTAGAAAGCGGGGAGGATGGGGTCATCGCATTACTCTACCGAGACCATTACATCTTGACCGAAACATGAAGGGGCCCCGGGCAATGGGTACGACAAGGAGAGAAGATAGCGTCTCTAGTGTGTCTGAGAGAGAGGGAGATATGGGTGCCATGGGAGGGACCGAGAGCGCTTATGCGGGTGGCTTCTACGGGGTCTGCTTTGTTCCAGACGAGAAATGTGCCTTGCGTGTCCCCCGCCGGCGGTTTTGGTTTAGGCGCTCGGCGCGGGCGCGGGACCTGCTTGTTTCGAATTTTAAATTTGTTTGGGAATCGCTTCATCGGTTCACACTGGATGCTGGACGTTTTTGAGTTGAGAAACATTAAGTTTGGTGAGGATTGGCGGGGTCAGCATGTGACATAGGAAGACTCCATAGAGGGTTAAAATTATTGTCTATACAGTTTTTGAAGAGCATGGCAAATGTAGATCAATGTTCGTAATAAATACTGGAATTGACGTTGAGTGGCTTTGAGAAGAACATTGAAGTTTTGGGTTGCTTGGGACAGCAGGGACCATGAAGGTAGGAAAATATTAAAAGCGATCGTCCATGCCTAACAATAATTTTGAATAGCATAGAAAATTGAGATTGGTGTTCTCGCTGTTTGCTGAACACTGATATTATGAGAGACTTGATGAACACTGAGGTTGTGGAGTTTGGAAGGAGTTACCCTGGATGCTTGTTTAGAATTTTATTTTCTTAGCATTGTTTCATCAGGGTTCACACTGAATAGTGGACCCGCGTTGGACGTGTTTGAATGACTCGATGACCATCACGTTAGTAGGTTGAAGAGGGTCGTAAGGGTGCTTGGATTTTATATGTATTTGAAAACCGCTTCCCCGATATACATCGATGGTGAACGTTGACACTTTTAGTGATTTTGAGTGGCACATTAAGGTTTTGGTGTGTGGAGGCCATAAGGCCTATGGGTCATAAGACGACTGCATAGAATGTTTAAGCAATTATCTATGCATAATGAAGAACATGGAAAAGCTCATGGAACGCTTTCATTTTGTGTGTAGATTAGTGCATAGACTCGATTGCTCTAGAGGGGGTTTCATCAGTGGTTCCTAAGCGCCTGCGTCATAAGAGAATAACCTTAAAATAAATTTGTCTTTAGTATAAAGGCAGTTAAAGTGAATTTTGGATTTATGCTCTTTGGGGTACTTTATCAAGAGTATCTTAGGCTCTTGAAGATAACAATAAAAAGCTCTTTATTGGATAAGGGCCAATTAAACAAGATTGAGACAGGCTTTACCTTGTCTGAAAATCGAACTGGCAGTAAAGCAGACTATACTGCTGCTCTTCGAAAGGCACCTTATCTATCTAGAATGCTTAAATCTTGTACCTGCAAACTATTGTACCTGTAAAATAGAATTGGAGTTTCAATGCTAAGATAACATAATTAGAATCTATAAATCTTGTACCCTCAAAATCAGTAATGACACTATAGGTCGGCCGCTTAGAAAGCGACCTCCTCCAGCATTGGTTTAGCATTAGCGCGCAGGTCGTTTTCTAAGCGGCCGAACTATACAGTATGTGGTTCAGCCGTATAGAGACATTAGTGGTACAGGTATAATTGTTTAACCCACGACTATTGTAATGCGCACACCTGTCCAAGCCCTGATGGTTCTGTAATGATTCTTTAATTATACGCTACAGTGCATCAGTTAGACAGCTATTCTGTTAGCAGAGTTACTGGCTGGTAAAGATTTGTGCTAATTTGTATATTTAGCCAATCATTTTATTTCTCATGGCTTTTAGTAAAGTGAGTTCTTTAAAAGATAGAAAGCTCTCCTCATTTTAGGGACGTAAATGGTTTGTGTTCAAAGAAGGACTTGAAGCTTAAGGTGGGATCCGAGCTTAATGGGACACGGAGCTGTCAAATAGCTAATATTCGTGAGTGTTTGGCGGGATTTGAACCCAGCCTCGAACAACGAAGTATATTTTCGATGGCCTCGAAGTTATGAGTCTTGTGCTATACCCAGAAAGATCAGACGTTTCCTTTTTCTACTAGTTTCTGTGTGAAGGATGAGTGGTTTGAACACATTACAACAATAGGGTTTGTTTTTAATATGCTTTTACTTTAATGCTGTAGCTGTTCATTTTACAATACTGCATACAGAAACACCAATATTGTTGACACAATAGAGTTTCTGTCTGTATTTAGACATATAGCTTCAGCCGTAAACCACTGTGTGTAATTTGTTAAAGCATATTTGTCATTTTTTAAATAAAAAAAATGTTTAATGTTAAATAATTTATTTTAGATTGAGAATATAAATTGCTTTAACTACTGTACTTAGATCGAAAAATCATTATTTAGTAATGTATTGAATTTTACATAATTATGTAAAATTATATGCATGCACTAAATGGTATGCAATGATTTCTTAATATTATATCATTAATTCTATACACATTCTTGTTTTACGATAACAAATCCTAATTTTTTTTTAAATATTGCGTTATGAGGATCTTCAGTCAAATTTGTTACTGTTTCAATACCGTAACATTAGTTTTAACGAGTACTTACGTCTGTTGTTGCAAGAACAATAATACAGTTTTTGTATTATAATGTTAATAGCTTAGTATAAGATGAATAATTTGTTAACTTTAATCTAAATATACCCATAAAGCTCAATAACATTAGTTTTAACGAGTACTTACGTCTGTTGTTGCAAGAACAATAATACAGTTTTTGTATTATAATGTTAATAGCTTAGTATAAGATGAATAATTTGTTAACTTTAATCTAAATCTATTTTACTTATTTAATACGCAAGCAGGATTTTTGTGACAATTACTCCTCCGAAACTACTGAACCAATTGACATGTTTTTGGTGTCATTGGAAAGAGCGTAACGTGAAGTTGTGCAGGAAACTTTCTTTTTAGGGAAATAATTAGAGAGTGAGGCCCTGAGGCCCTTTAAAGTTTCGTATTTCTCCATAAGATTAACATGGGAAACAAACATTGTTTTGAAACTCCAGCTGTTGTCTGAAATTAAATATTTATAATTGGTCTCTATGGAAGCATGAGAAAATTCACAATGTTTACATTTGCTTTGGCATTTAAATGTAAACAACCAGAACTGTCAAATGCCTATTTTACAATTTCAGACAGATGATCCAAAAAATTAAACAACTATGTGGTAGGTTTATTAATCTTAAACTTTATGATAAATTATCCTACTAATATTATAAATGAGAAAGTTTAGATGTATGGATGTATGGATGTATGGATGTATGTTTGTGACAAGTGAACGTGAAAAATACTGGTCGGATTGGGCTGAGATTTGGCATGATGATAGCTCACATTCCCGATTAACATATAGGCATATTTTTATTTCAAAAATCCTTTCGGGCTCCGCCCCAGTGGCTCTGGAGTTTCCCATGTTAACCTTATGAGAAATGGAATTATTGAATCTTAACAGCTGTTTCAATTAAACAAGTTGGTTATGTTCTGTGATGTTCAATAGCATTAAAGTTACAAGGATTACCAACAGGGTGCAGCACTATTATTTCTTTTACATTTATGACAACAGCTAATTTGCAACCAAAAGGTGAGTGAGCGTAGCGAACGAACTTCAACCTGGAGGCGAGTTAGCGTAGCGAACAAACTTCAACCAGGACGTGATTGAGCCATGCGAACGAGATAATCTTGAAAATGAAGAAGTTAAACGGGGCAAAGCCCGCGGGTTACAGCTAGTTTATTATAAATCTATTTCAATGATTATGAAACAGATATTTCCCGTTGTGAAGCAAAATTATAAATCTATTTCAATGATTATGAAACAGATATTTCCCGTTGTGAAGCAAAAATTAATAGTGAGAAGAAGAACATGTTAATTGTAAACAGTCAATGTGTAATATCTATGTTGTATTAAAAATGTGTATAGTTTTGAATGTTGGTTTGTGTTTAACGATATAAGTTATTAGTTATTTAATTTTTATTTTAAGGATTTGGCATATGAGTAAGCCTATGATAAATAACACCATTTCTGAGTTCTGCCAGTTTTTGCCTAACTCTGTCCTGTAGAGTTTAAAGTAGCCTACACCTTATTGTCTACAAATTGGCTAAATAACTTAGGTACGGTACTTCATAAAAGCTGACAGCCTTTTTACGTTGACTTAAATTGTAAGCTTACCTTTTCCCGTCCATGGGCAGTTTGATCGTTAAAAGTTTAAAACCCTTTAAACTGGAATAGGACTGTTATGTAAATTGTCAGTATTTCCATTAGTTAATAACATATTAAAATCTTGACTCTTTTAAAATCATCGAAATTTACGACTATAATTAGTTTTTAAAAAAGTTATTTGTATATAAATAACTCCTGTACTTCTTTGCAATTGCTCGATTTCGAGCAACATGTACACTAGTATACCCATAAAGCTCAATAACATTAGTTTTAACGTGTACTTACGTCTGTTGTTGCAAGAGCAATATACAGTTTTTGTATTATAATGTTAATAGCTTAGTATAAGATGAATAATTTGTTAACTTTAATCTAAGTATAGTCCTAAAGCAAACTATTTATTCATAAATCAGTTCACTTAGCAGGGGTTATAAAAGGGGTTGTAAAAAATAACCTTTTGCAACTATTATGACCTTGAGTACATATTTTGAATCTCCTCCGTAATCACTAATTGTACAAAGCCCTTCATATACTTAACTAAATTGTTGTTTAAGCTCTACAAAATGGATTAGAATGAAACTTGGAAATTTTATGTTTTGAGCGTGAAAATGGGAAAACACCAATTTTACCGCATAAAACCCCGTTCCCAGTACGATCATGCTGGTTCGTGAACTCGTTCGATTAAATGTAGGTTTACGAGTTTTCACCGAATTTCATTAAAATCTGTTCATTTTTACCTAAATTATCGTGCTAGCGGACACACACACGCACACACAAATATATATTTGAACGGATGGTGGTTTTTTTATTATTTTTAGGGACATCAAAATTAAAAAAATCTATTCTGGGTCTTGCCAGGACATATGGTAGTAGCTTATTCCCTATATGGAAAATCCGCTAAACTCATACCAAAGTACAATTTTTTACCCATACACTCATAAGACCCCACACACGATCATAAACGAACCTTTCTGACGAACTTGCAACAAAAGTGAAAAGTCCTGATGAGGCCTGAGTGTCTATATTTAGCAAAGCACGTCATTATAGTAGGCGGGGACAAAAACAGGCCCGGGCCCACAATTACATACTGCATAACGCACATTTAATATCAACTGGCCGTAATAGGAGGTTGCTTACCGGCGCGCTCGTTTGTTCCCTTCTATCATGGTCATTGGAGGCCATTTAATTGAACAAGTGCTCTATCTTGATAGAGCCGCTACGTTTATGTGGGTGTTAAGGGGTTGGGTACAAAAAATGGGTGATTGAGGGTGTTCTAGGGGAAAGGATCAAAAACTGAAAGTTTTTAAGGGTGGTTTGGACTTTAATGTCCAAACCATGATCATATGGTAATGTTTACGATTGTACAGGGTTCTTTTTCAAATGCAACACAAATAATTACAACTACCGTGAGCCGCCTTAAAAAAAAAAAACAGCTCATATGTTAGTAGGCCTATTTATGTTTTCTTTACTTGCCGATAAGCTAATATGCTCTGTTGAATATGTATGTGTTTAGTGACATTAATAATTTATGTAAATAAGACATAACATGTTTTTTTGGAAGCTCGAATAGAGTATGCGTTGTAGGTCTACGTTTTATTTTCTACGGATTGGGTTTCCTTAAATTGTGACCATTTTCAATGAATAGTTTATTTTTCAGGTACTGGAATCGCACCTAGAAACTTAATCAAATCTTTCATAGCATTGAACCAACGATTGTACCAATGATTGTATTGTGCAATAAATACTCGTTGAGCTTACGAAAACACCATGTTAATAGTCTTTTTCACAATAAATTTCCAATAACACTAAAACTCATGGATAACTAAGCAAAAATGCATATCAGCTTATTAACAATGAAGTAAAGAAAGCAGGGATGCCAAAATGTGGGCTTGTCTTGTCGTTAAAAAGTGTCCTAAGGTAGTAGACTACTTGTAATTTTTTTTGCGTTAAAAACGCTGTATTAGATTTGACTACAACACACCAGGGTTCGTATTTTAAGGCAAATATGAGTAAAAATTATGAGTCCAGAATACAAATTAAGTAACAGTTTTGTTATTAAGATATTACATTCAGTGCTTTCAGGTCACAAGGAGTGTGTTACTTAGGTTGACAATACAGTATATTGAAGATACAGTAGGTTATCATTAGTCGGCACGTGTTAGATGGACAATTCTTTTTAACGTGACTTTATTTGTCTTAGTGTAGGCTAAATGTTTAATTTCATAAAATGACCGGGATGTGCAAAAATACCTTCTGGGTTGAGAACGACAGAAGAGAGAAATTGCTAAATATAATTTCCATTTATTTCTTGTATTTTGATATTGTCTGAACTAATTTAGTCGAAGGCAACATAACTACAAATAAGTGGATTAATTTTATTTTTTAAATCCTCCTTTCTAGATTGAATTACTTTATCTATATAAATAAAATTATATTTTTGTCTGTACATCACTCAAAATTATATATTTTTGGTTATATGGATTTTGGAAAACACGTCAAAAGAGTAGTAGATTGTGTAACGTTAAGATGGCGAGTCGATTTCAGTACTCAAAGTCAATGGTTTAGAATAATGTACGCTCAGATTGAAGAGTGGACAATGACTACTCCTTTTATGTTTTATCTTTAAATGTAATAAATAATTTATACCATGGCTTTGCTGGTTTTGCGTATTATTTAGAGTTTTAAAGAAACATGAAATAAAACTACATATTATTACAGAATAACACTATTTTTACCTATACGTGACATGATGACAAATTCCAATGCGTTGTACGTTAACTTTATACGTCTTTACAACTTTTTACACGTTTTAGACCAAAATGTGTTTACGTGTTGGAAACGCATTTTAGACATCACATTATTTAACAATTTGTGCTTTACTATTTTGTTTACAATACTAGAATACAAGCATTAAAATACATTGTTATATTTAGCAAACGTAGTTTTAAAGATGGTTTAATAACAATAAATAAATAGTAAAAAATTACATCTATAATATAAACCGGACAGAGATGTAGTTATGTGATATTGAAGGCGAATAAAAGTATAAGAGCACATCCTTATACGTGAAGGCGATTTCTACGAAACACTACTCCTCCATTAATAATGGACGGACTTTTACAAACTATGTTTCAAAATTAAGTATTTTTTGTGTAGACAACCAATTCCTATACCTAATCAAACGTGTCTGGTTTTGCCCCACAGACCATCAAAATCCCAATGTATTTCTAATGAAGAAAAGATTTTGTTTACTTAAACGAATAATTTGAATTAATTACAGCTGTTCAGTAAACACATGATGCATTCAAGAGCGTTTGTTTATTTACAACTTCATTTCAACAACATTATTGTGAAACCTCTACAAACATCTTTTCAGAAATGGTGGACGTGAAGGACTTGAACTTCTTGCTGAAGGTGGTTGCGATGATTGTGAACATCGTCATCTTTATCATCTGGGTCTCCTCAGATCGTGGTGGAGTCCCAGGTTCATCAGGAGGTGTCAGAATCGGAGGCGTCCGTATTGGCGGTATTGGCAGTATTGGGTTCTATCCGGGCTATGGGACAAGCACGGCAACATTTGTTCTTTTCCTCCTCGCCAACTGCGGGTACCTCATCGTTCTCTGTATCTTCGTAGCGCTCTACTTCCTGGACGAAGTTCCTGGGCAGTGGGCTCAGAGGCTATTCCTCATCATAGGGTTCATCCTGTTCTTCATCGTCGGAATCGTCGGTGTCATCGACAGTTCAGGTGGACACTCGGCGTTAAACGCAGTATTATGTATAGTGATGGCAGTTCTTCTCCTGGTAGATTTCATCAAGCTGGAACACTGTTTATAGAGATTTCGTTGGTTTGTGAGTTAAGATTTTGTATTTTGTAAATGCTAATGTGTTATTACATATTTGGGTAGGTTGTAGAAGTACAGTGAAAAAATTAATAATATAAAATGTGTATCGCAAAATTTCAAATGTAGATCTGTGTTGAAGAACTTTTGAAGGAAATTCCTTTTACAAAGTATATGAGTAAAAGGTTTTTAAGAAAGTTTAAAGTTATTTTAGTTGGATTTATTTGAGATACTAGGTAGGTAAAAAAAGTAAATATTTACAAACCCAACATAAACAAATGAACATTATATTAAACATATGTTATTATTCAGTAGGTAATTGAAGGATAGCGTGATAAATAGTAACCCCTTAAAACCATCCGTAGTTTTAGAATATTGCACCAAAACTCAGCTATTATGTATGGATTTCATAAAAGGATGATCCCTAATAAATAGCCACTTCTCTTCCTGAACTACCACTAGGTACTATAGGTAGGTTTACTATAGGAAGTTTATATAGTGCCTATTAATTTTCGTCTTCCCTAAAATTTGGAATGATGAATTTTAATTGCAGCTTACCCAAACGTGGACCACTGCAACCCATTAGACACTTTGATAACGCGGTATTTTTCGGAAACCAAGATTCTTCGAATATAACATCTTTATAAACCGAACAGAGATGTACCTTATAGCCTAGTTATGTGATATTGAAGGAGAATAAAAGTATAAGAGCACTTTCATTCTAACACACGTGATACACATTATGTGCCGTACGATTTAACACTTCAAAGTTTGATGCATTATAGTAAAACTTCGCAATGAACAGAAGACATTTTCTTTTATTGTTGAAGTCCACTAATTTTACTACCTATAGACTTGGTTTGTAATACCTATTTGACACCCTCCGTAACTAAATTGTGATAAAAAGTTTTTAAATAAAAAAAGGGAAGATTATTGTTTTTATAAGTGTATTTATACATTCAGAGTTTAAACTTAAAGACTTTTGTATAGACACGATCAATGAATTGATATTCAATAATTATAAATTGAAATATCTAGATGGATTAAAATAATTTTAAAATAATTGAAAATTACATATTACAATAAATCTTCATAAAATAGTACAGTATTTAGGATTTTGTTTTTCCTTGGCGTGAAGTAAAAGCCTAATTCTTTGGTATCCTACGTGAGCTACGTCACAGAAAACATAATATGTTTTCTGTGGCTACGTAGACTAATAGTGTATTTCTGACAAGTATGTGTTAGGCAAATTTATACAATTAATTAGTTGTAATTCAAATACACTCTGTAGGTTCTGGTTAACGGTTAATATATCTGCCTAAAACGGTTCAAATCGTGCATTACAATACAAAAGTTATATAATCTTATATTACTATCAAGCATCAACGTTAAATATTGGATTCGAAATTAACTGCTCAGCCAATGAGATTAGGTTGAGGTAAATATGTATTCGTTTACGGTGCTTTCGTTATGTATCCTGTATTTAGCTATTAGAGCTAGATATTTGTTATGTTGTCATATTTATCAACATTTTAATTTCATATTTTTAAAACGTAAGCATTCTGTAGTAAAGATAGACTGTACTTCTACTAAGACTACGCTTAAAAAGTAAAACTGTAAATTGAGTTAAAAGATGAAATGCGGATTAATACTAGTTATACCGGCCCACATTAACAACGTAGAGTATAATTTTCGGTATAGACTAAACCCAAACCGCACGTAAAACTCCAAGTGTATAATAACTATCCACTGAGCGGCGAGACTCTATAACAACAATTAGCGATCCACAAGATAAGATCTGCGATGACATCACGATACAGCTGTTCTAATGGTATTAAGTGATTAAAGGCCCGTCAGTCCGCGATGTGATACAATAGAATAAATCTCGTACAGCGGCGGCGTTATTACCGCCAGAATGGTATTTAACAAACATTTACCGCGGGTAAAATCGTAATCAGCCGACCATAACCGGGGAGAATCCTAATGAAATACCGGCGCGGTGGTGGCGGAGGCCGAAATTGCCGCGAAAAAAGAATAATACGAGCCGCGATTATCGTGCTGGATAAAAATAGCGAAAAAGAAGAAGAAGAAGTGGGAGATAGGATCGCTTGACAGTCAGGTGAGGTTGGCAGCCATTGCGGCTCTGGCTGCGGTGATTGGCCGCCGCGACAGTAGTAATTATAGGTTATGTACGATCAGCGGTGGGAGGGAGTTGCCACTGCCATCTTGACCGGTCCCGTCGCCGTCGCTGTGTCACTGCCTTCTGCATATGTAAACATATGTATAAAAGGCACGCGCGCCTCGGGGCTTGGCTGGTTTGTATTGGATTTGCTGGACAGTGGAAGGTGGTACAAGTGCTATTGGAAATATGAGATGCGTTTCTTAAATCATAAAACTTATCTATCATATTAGAACATTGTTTACTTTTTTAGAAAGTATAGATAAAGTGGTAAATGAAGTTAGTTGATTAAGCTACAGTTGAATTGAATAAAAATCACTTGATCCATGATAAAACGTTGTACAGTACTGGCACAACTGTATCAATAAAGTCGCATACACCCCTTATAGGGTGTAAAGATATTAGATGCAGCCTGTAACTTTATTACAATCCAAAGCTGGTTGCACTAATCCGATACACAGAGGAACATCAAAGTCTAAGGCCCCTCAGGAGATAATACTGGTATTATAATGGTGAATTGGTAACCTTTGTGACCGAAACTTTATTTTTAATGTATTGATTTGGCCGATTTTGAAGTCAATACAGTAGGTATAGCTGCAATGCGCTGAAATTTATATTTTAAAAGCTATTGCTAAGGTGTTGATGAAAAGGTTATACAGTAATTGGAATAAACCTTGATCAAAATAGTGATCGTAAGGGGTTAGTTATCAACACTATAACTTTTTAAATATTCAAAGTGTAAGCTAAACTATTGACTTTTCATATAAAAGCACGACTGACTCCCTCATTTCACATAAAAAAGAGTGAGAGTCCTTTTTTATTATTATTTGCCACTATTTAGAAAGGATACGATAGTTGATGATATCACATTTTTGTGACACATGAAATACATAATACATAAGCCAAGAAGAGAAACAGTCACTAGCAGGCAGCATCCCACTCCGTTAGTTGTTTACTCCAACTACGCCATCTTCCAATCACATCTACAGCGAGTACAAAGAGACCTCTGGAAAATCGGAACTACCAAAATTTAAAACAAATTTGAGATCGAAAGTCATAATTTACGTCATCAGTGTTCCCGCAGCTCAAAATCAAAACTTCTCACTATCCCAAGATAACTTTTAATTCAACTACATACTTTAACTGGATCGCTTTACAACCACATTTTAACAACCAACGAACCTCCTCGATGGTATTTGGAACGCTTTTAATCAGCAAACTATTCAGCGAAATCTGTACCTCCGGGCGAATGATCCATGGAGTGATCGCAACTGCAGTCCTGCAACATTCACCGTGACGCAAGCCTTGTCGGGATTTGAACCCGAGACCTCCGACTCCTGACTGCCCCAGGGCAGGCTGCACTAAATACCGTGTAAGAGAGGTGTTGGACGTGGAAGGTCGTGGTTGCAAGAGTTGGTCTCCGCCCCCGCCCATGGGAGATATAGTCACTGGAATCGTCGTAGCATTTGGATGTAGGCTTTGAAATTCATAGATTAGATTCAGAGAATATGTACATGTATGGTTGGTTACCATATGTTAAGGTTTCCCTTAAAATGCCGCGGACTCCCGGCGGACTCCGGTATTGTCCTGTGGATACTCCATTCGTCATACCATATCATTTGAAAATAGGCTTTTAAATTGATCGTAGATTGGGTTTGTTTATTGGATTTCCATACGGCATGGTTTTTCGGGACGGTTACTGGTTTGGCTGGGTTTCACTACTAATGTCCCGGTGTAATGGAAAGCTCTCTTGGAGCAGTAATGTACAATATATAAATAATTTCAACAAGTATCTCTAAATATGTAATGCTAAGTGTGATATATGAATTTAAAAATTAAAATAGGACAAAATATGATTTCCTCAGTTCCAACGAATAACAATGTGATGACAAAAACTGTTGCAATGTGGTTTGGTTATTTGGGCATTTGCTAACCTTGAGCAAGACTAATTAACATCATCGTTGAGAGAGAGAATACATATTGACATGCGTATGGAAAACATTTATATACGCAATATATTGACTCGCATACTGGTACAAACTACCGGATATAATCGATGAGTGCATGGGCAAGTGATGGTAAGTTTGCAGGTTGGCACAAGAGACGTTTATTGTTTTGCCTTTAATCTACATTTCTACAAAACGGTTTTTGGACAATCAATTGACATGTTGAAGACGTAGTCATTTTCAGAATAAAAAAGCTTTGCTCAATTGATCAAATGACATTGTATTCTGATTTTATGATCCACTTGAAAAACTATTATGAAAAACTGATAAAGGAATAGAACCTCAACAATGACATACTGTATGAGAGGTTAATTTAATATGTTCCCATTGAGTAAAAAAAAAAAAGACTGGCTACAGTTGGCACCATTAGATGGTACGTCTCCTTGAGTATCAGACAATGAATTGACCAAGCAACAACGGACAAATTGTGTAATACTTACCAATTAAGTAGGTTTGCCTGTTAGTAAAATCACCGAACCATTTCGAAATCTTCAACCTGGAAAACACAAACTTGGTTAGTAATCAATTTGACGAATAAACCAAAATGAAAATACATTTACTACCTTAAACGTCAAATATTTTATAAACAAGTATACAAGTATTCAAGAAAAACTAAAGATAGATTATGCAATTATTTTAAAAGCTGATAATTTAACTAAAATATTACAGTTGTAAAGCCTCTTAAGTGCTGTTGATTGATATCTTATGGCAGCATGTTAACAATTAAAAATAAACGATACATTTTCTTTTAATTAAGTATCAGTATCTTAATCTGATACAAATGAATATAAAAACTGAATAACTTTCAATTTTTTTTATGTAATCTGTTCTCTATAAAGTTCTGTATTTTGACATTTTAAAATTAATTTTAAGTTTTAATTTGTTCACAAATGGGATCATTGATAAACATTTTCTGAAAAAAAGGTTTTTAATAAGTTATAGAGCCATATTTATTTAGGAAGTATATACGGTAAATATGCTGATAAATTACAGTATTTAATACTGTAGTTTGAGTCATATACGTAACAGAGATCCACCCTTCAGGCATAACATGAATTACTAATGCTGTTAATAATAATGTAGGTACAGGATATCTGTTAATATTACATATATTTTTGCATAACATTACACTAATTTAACAAATAACAAGAATTGTCTTAAAGTTCCAAATACATAAAACAGAATAGTTCATCAAAGGCCTATATAAACAAAACCAGATAAATCCCAATAACATTTTAAATAATCAAATTTCTTCAATAAACCTATTTCTTACAAAAATTTACAATTACATAATCAAAGTCAACATATTTACAAATCCTGTCTCTGTAAAACATCATCTGTAAAATCAATTATGCTTAAACAAAACTAATAATTCAAAACAACAAAGGTTAAGTATTTTATGATATGCTCAATGGTAATTATCCGAGTGTCCTAGTCTTTTTTACTGTATTCAGTAAATTCCTAATGTACTGTGAATGGTTTGTTATAAGCATATGTTACGATTCATTTGTTTACTTTTGCGTAAAATTACCATGGCTACTTGGCACGATTACTAGAAAAAACCCGGTATGGATCATAAACATCAACAACCGGGTTTTTTCTAGTAATCGTGCTACTTGGTAATTATTCACAAAAAATCTAATTTTCCCCAGAAGAAATATCCTATCATAATTATTGTTTTTAGCCTAAAACCAAGATATTTCTAACTATTTAGAGGAAATCAATGGAGCCGTTTTTGAAATCATAGCACGCGCAAACGTTACTCATATTGTCGTATGGTATACAAAACGATGTCGGCGATTCACTTAGAAGAACACATAGCATTAACGAAATCTATGTCTAGATTGAATACTACAATCGGCGAGACAGAATTCTTTGATGGCCGATGTCAGTGCTTTGGTAACTAATTCTCCACAAGAATGAGTCGGAATATTTGGTATGCACATTAAGCTACCAGTAACTCGAAACATAAAAATCCGAACATCCCATACAATATACAGCACAGGACAGTGACGGGTGGGGGCAGGTTCGAAGCCGAGGTATAAATCTAGCGATGTAAATACAGTGATAAGGTGGGTGCGTTTGTGCCGCTGCCGCGGAGCTCGTGATAGCCGGGGGGCCGGACCCCCCTCGCCCCCCTCGTACCCCAGCACTTCACACTGCTTTTGATAATGCTCCTCGATGATTTAGAACGCCGGGCAACATAGTTTACCCGTGTGCCGGCGGCGCCATTTTAAAGCCGAAAAAATACTTTTTATTTTGGAAACGTCATAAACCCTTGATTGACAGCGGCTATTACCCCTAAGACTGTCCGGGCGGCTAAGTGAATGGTCAAGGGAGGCTATTATTGTCCTCTGTGGTTGTTTATGACCGGTGGAATATCATAATCATTGTAGGATTCGCAGTCGTTAGTGGACATGAGTTAAATGCAGTAAAGAGACGCTTTATTGGATAGGCGTGGTAGGCTGTAGTGCGTAGGCCTTGAAGCTAGATGCAACTTTAGCTTGCAAGGGTACAGCTTCATTCCTATGTACAGGTTTCCGTAATTTATTTTGTCCTGTGATTTAATGGTATTCTTGTTACAAGTTGCTTTTAAGTTTACCGATAGGCTCTTGCGTTTGTGATTGTGTGGTAGACTGCATAGTGCAGTGGGTTGAAGCTGTTAAATGCAACTTAGCACCTATGAGTGTAGAGATTTTTCATATAGCATTATTTAGATGCACTGGTTTCGTAGTTTTTTCTTCATAAATTGATAATATTTTACTTCCAGAAGATTGCTTTTCATGTAGGTAGGTTTTGTGAATCTGCATAAGAGAAACAGTTATTTTGCAGTATCCTCTCTGAAAATTAAAATTCTGCCTCTACTAAGTTACAACTTTGTCATTGTAATATGTGACGAAATACTTTCACATTTACAAGTTCATCGCTATCATAAAGAGTCCTGACTTCTTCACCTTGGACGCCCGGTTTTGACATTGCTTTCTTGAAATCTTTGCACGAAAATGTCTTAGGACTTCTTGTATTTGCTTGGGATGACTAAATTACTAATAAAATCCATACACAGGCCCCACAATTCAAAAGGTGGAAAATAAAACATAGTGCAATACAATATTACAAGTTTCCCACTAAATATAAATTTGTTTAATATAATATTCAGAATGTCTGGTAAAAGGTTACAGTTTTTAAATCGCGGGGCTTGAGGGGAAAGTCCTGCTATTATTATTATTTTTTAAATTATGGTGATTACTTTCCCAAGACTGCTCACTTAAGCAAGCCTATGAAGAGGACCATTCTTGTTTAATATGTTATATATTATTTTTGTATGATAATTTTTTCGATAATCTTACATACGTAGATTTTTCTTGTGCAATGGCTCATTCGGTGCTGCATTTCTTGCTTGATGAAAAGAAAATGTAGACAACTTAGTTAAAGTTTTTCCTAATCAAACTACTTGGCACGTTTACCAACAGTTAAGCACAAGTTTGACAACTCGTCTGGGATATGACGAAGAGGGTTGGGGAGTGAAGAGAGAGGAGATAGAGCGAGAGAGCAAACCTGAATAATTAAAGCTCATCAACCCCCAGCTACGAGTCGTTAAGGCTCTTTCAACCCCTGTAAGTGTCTTCAAACCCTTTCCAAACCCGAAACGTCTAATTAAAGTCGCATCAACTTCTTAAATGGCTCAGGTAAATGTAACTGTTTGAGGGTTTGTTTCTCTTTATGCTTTTCACTGGGAAAGGTTTATGCGATTTTTTTGAAATTACTTTTTGATGTGAAATGGTTTTTCCACTCAACAATGTTTTAAACCCCTCTGTAGTTTTAGTCAAAAGTTTCCTTTAAAGTACTTGGGATGTTTATTACTATAAAATAAAAATATACTCTTAAAAAAAAGCAAAAGACATTTGTTTGATAAATATGAACACGGAGGTACACTTTTTGTAGGTTACCTTCTCAATTTCATGACTTAACTAGGCTATCTGTTAACATTTCCATCCCTCTTGGTTTCTTTTCATCAAAAGCTAGTTTATCAAGCCAAGATTCTTCATCATCACATAGTTTTCTCTACCACAACATTGTTACCACAACCGGCTGTTTGGTTACCATAACCATATATTTCTAATTTTGCTTACTATCAACACAATTTTTTTATTTCGACCGGTTTTTTACTATCACCAAATATTCGATCACTGCTATACAATCACCATGTTTTTTTTTCAGAATTGATGTTTATCATCAACAACATTTCTTTAATTGCTGCTATTTGGCTATTTATCATCATTATGTTTTCTTCAGCATGTTTGTTTACCAACACAACTTTTTATTCGGCAAGTTTGTTTACATTTATCGCGTTTTTCATCTGCACATTTTTTGTTACCATGGTAGTGGTTACCAACACCACGTACATATTTCTTCCCCACCACAGGTTAGCGTATCACCATAGGTTTGTTTTCAATCACATGATTTCCATGTTTGTTCACCAACACCACATTTTTCTTCAGAATCTTTGTTTACCATGATAGTTGTTAACAACCCCACTTAATTCTTCCCCACCACAGGTTATCGTATCACCACAGGTTATCGTATCACCATAAGTTTGTTTTCTATCACCACGTTTCCTTCCCATGTTTGTTGTTTGTTCACTAACACCACGTTTTTCTTCAAAATCTTTGTTTACCATGATCGATGTTAACAACACCACATATTTCTTTCCCACCACAGGTTATCGTATCACCACAGGGTAGCGTATCACCACAGGTTATCGTATCACCACAGGTTAGCGTATCACCACAGGTTATCGTATCACCATAAGTTTGTTTTCTATCACCACGTTTCCTTCCCATGTTTGTTGTTTGTTCACTAACACCACGTTTTTCTTCAAAATATTTGTTTACCATGATCGATGTTAACAACACCACATATTTCTTTCCCACCACAGGTTATCGTATCACCGCAGGTTATCGTATCACCACAGGTTAGCGTATCACCATAAGTTTGTTTTCTATCACCACGTTTCCTTCCCATGTTTGTTGTTTGTTCATTAACACCATGTTTTTCTTCAAAATATTTGTTTACCATGATAGTGGTTACCAACACCACGTACATATTTCTTTCCCACCATAGGTTAGCGTATCCCCATAAGTTTGTTTTCTATCACCACGTTTCCTTCCCATGTTTGTTGTTTGTTCACTAACACCACGTTTTTCTTCAGAATCTTTGTATACCATGATAGTTGTTAACAACACCACATATTTCTTCCCCACCACAGGTTGACGTATCACCACAGGTTTGTTTACCATCACCTGCCCATTGCCTCAGTGTTGACCTCTGCCCCGTTATCCGCCCGCCGCAATTTCACCACCATAATTCAATTAAACACATGAACGCAGCTCGCGGCTAGGCCGTTGATGATTAATTTCCTTCATTAATCAGCGGGCGATAATATTCGCGGGAAGTGGACTGTGAAATCTGCGTTTCTGGCGGGAACGGAGTGGTTTACAGACATTGTTGGTGATTGTTTACCGGATTGAGAAACAGGGAAAAGTTGTTTAGATCGACAAAGATTGTTACGGCTCGGGAAACAAGGGTTGATAAGGGAATTGTGGAACGCAGAAGGCGAGGTTTTGGGTGATTGTGGTATTAATGTGGTTTAGTGATTGCACCAACTATTGATTTCGGGTTTGTTTTCTGAGATTAGTTGGGTTTTGGTCTAAGAATTTTCCCAACTATTGTTCTATCTAATTATATGATACGGAAACAGAGACTTGATTGAGGTAAACTGCTTATTCGTATTGTCATTAGTGCGATATAATTCTAACTATCCCTTTTCCTCCAACTGTCAGTATTGCTACCAACGAACTACCAAAGACCCAAGCATAAAATTCAATACACTCCGATAGAGAATCAATCTACTTTAGCGCATTTAATCACTTACTTTAGGTAACCAGAATTCCACACATTATAACATTAAATTTTAATATAGGACGAGGAGAATTGTTTATAGATATATCATACGACACACACCATACTCCCTAATAACTTAAAAATCTTTATGAATGAGCAGAAAAAATTTGAGGTTCTTTATCGTCTGGTAAACTGTAAAGTCAAAGATTCAACCTAAAGTCAAGGCTTCAATCAATGTATAGTCAAAAAATAAAATTTTTAGTCCAAGATTCATTTTAAAGTCAAAGATTCAGTCCAGTTTTTCGACAGGGCTAAAGTCATGATGTACACCTTTCAGTTTTAATATTGACTTTGAATACTACAGGAAGATGACTAAGCACCCTAATCTGAAGGATTTTTATGTGTTTCACATTTACGACTCTGGCATGTCACCGTTAACACAAAATACCTTACTCTATGAAGACAAAACCAAAACTTGAGAACATATTCCATTTTAGGACATTTTATCAAAACCCCGTGAGGGGGTGTGGACGTGATGTTACGATGTTGGTCAACAAAGCAGCACCAGCGTCGCGGGCCAAATTGGAGGGGGTTTTGTTTGAAAGAAAAACAAAAGGCGAGGAACAAAAGGGATGATTGTTAGTCTACACGAGTTCACTGTTACGGCGACAGTGGCGCGGCGAGCGGCTGCTCGAGGACCTATTATCTCTGGAGCACCCCCGTCTCCACCCACCCTTAATATGTATATGTGTTTAATAGGACCTCGCCATGCAATTATACTCAAGGAGATAAAGCCTGGAAACGTGATGTTGCCTCTTTTGCGGGAAGGTTAATAATTGGAGGAAAAGCTTGTTTGACTTTGTTTGTACTTTACTTTACAGTACCTCTAGATATTGAATAATGCAATCAATACCTAAGTTCAATAGCAATAGAGCTAAGACTAGCACTGTACAGTATTTTGGACGCGTAGTAACACTCTTCACAGGGAAATAACGCAGAAATTATTGGAATTATTAGCTGGTTTGATATAATGAATATTTATGAAGAGAAAAATCAAAATCCTCTTATTTTTTCGATGGTTCATCTTAAATCATGTAGTAATTAAATTTTTATTTCATTAAACCAAGTGGACGAAATCTATTGTAAAATAGATTCACTGTTCTCCGGACGTAGCTGAAATACGCTTCTTCATAACAACTAAGGGGTATTCTCAAGAAGAGCGCCTCCACTGTTCAAATTTGTCCTCTGCTAACGAAGGTGATTTTGAATGGTAATCCATCCTAACCTTGCCATACCATTTACATCACCGTTGTTGTATAGGGAAAACTTCAAAGGTGGGTCCTGTTTTTCGAAAATAGCCCAACTAATGTCCATAACGATATTCCCTAAAAATCTATTAACGAGTTTCATTCCCAAGATAATTTACTTGCACCACCCCTCGACTACCGAAGTAGGCGTCCAATAACTGTCGACACGACCCACCTCACCTGGTAATAAAGCGCTCAAGCGGCCAAATTAATAACTACCTGCCACAAAAATCGACATAACCTCACACTTGCAAAACAAACATTATGGGACTGTTAGCGGGTAATAACAAAAACTAATTGAAAAATAACAGTGATAGCGGCGGCCTTCAGGCGATTGGAATCAATTAAAGAACCACGGCGGCCGATTACGCTGCCTGACCTAACCTAATTGAGAAGCAATAAAAGAGTAACCAGGCAATTAACACTAGCAGCACGCCTGGCGGCGTGAGGTGGAACTAGTAATCTGGGGACACTAGCGCTCCGTGGTGGTAGCTGGGGGTGTTAAATAATTGTAGTCTTGACTCTTGACTAACTTAGTAATGTCTTCTTCGTTCTTTAAATTTCTTTCAGTCACATTCAGTTTGTCTCCAAACCAAAGGCTTAGAATTTTTGTCCATCCATACTATTCCATTCTCCTTATAAGCATGAATATTCAGTAATGGAAAATGACTTAAACTTCTTTTAGTGTTGTGGAATATAGATAATGACATGGCAACCAATTAACCCATAAGGCCCATTTTAAATTTCTAAAAGTTTAAATTCATGTATCAAAAAGCCCTGTGGCCCGATTTGTACAATTTCAGATTTATACCGTCCAATGGTTGGTTGCTATGACTCTGCTAAATTTCGTGCAGATCGCTTTAACCGTTCAGGAGGAGTATTTGTAAAACAAAAGCAGGAGTGTAGTATAAGAGCTTCGCTCTGCTCAATTATTATTGATAGAGTATTAGGGAATTGATATCTTACTTTTAATATTCCAATAAAGGTTTTAACATGCAAAATTTTTAATTATTTATTCTTCGTTATTGCATTTTAAACTCTCTTCGACATATACACTAAACAGTTGTTTGAATTTGTAAACCTTCGTCACCATTTTCACTAACGTATGTCAGTTATTTATCTTCTGGTCTTCTTCTCTAATTTTCAAATTATGTGCATTATTGTCTCTCCAGTTTTAGTTATTATTTACAAGATAAACATTAGTCACAAACAAACATTGTTAGGCATAAAAGGTATTTAACTCAATACTTAAAACTTACAGTTGAATCATTGAAGTGTAATCCAATTTCATCCAAAGAATAGCATTTTTGTGACTTTGTGAAGTTACAGTAGGCAGCAGACATAAAAGTTCTGCTTCAAAACAGTATGTTTGATATCGTGATTTTCTGTGTAAACAAGTCAAACGATAGTACATTATTAATTTTCAATTTCTAGAATAATCAGCTTTTTAATTTGGTTTATTATTAGTATTATAAATTACAGATATTGCGAATTATTGGTGGAAATAATCTTTTATATACATTCCATATCATCGTAAAATCATAATAACCTATCTATTTATTTAATTTATTGACTATGCCAATGGCCGTATTGCATCTATCAAAGGCATTAATGATTCTTGATTCTATTCTTGAGAGAAATTAATTTCACAGATTACTGTACTAGTTTTCCTTGTTATAAAACATTGCGATTGACTGTAACGGTTTCAGAGAAATTACAGCCATAAGTTTCTGTAATCGTGTAAATTTCGAATGTGACGTGTTCAGTACATTTTGTAGATTAGTAAATTATATACCAACTCTATGTGCATGTGGGTACTTGTGTTTGGAAAAATATTATGCTATCTGATGAAATCCAAGGGGAAAATGTATCAAGAGGCGCCCTTTCATAAAAACCCGATTAGCACAAAAATGTCAATTGTTACACGCAACTAGATTTTCTAAAAACTCATTGCAATAAAAAATTAAACCCTAAGATCTTTTACCAACATGTTTCGCACAGAATGACACTTGACAGCTGGGCCATTCAATTAGCTGTCTAGGATTAACCGTCAATCAGAAGATGAGCAAACTGAAACACAAATGGGTCGGATGATTTGAGCTGCCCCGGAGCTCAACCCCAAAACCCCGACCCCGGGGCCCGTAAGCCCACCGACAAACACCCGGGGGGAGGGGGGGAGGTAATGGTGTTTGAAATTAGTCCTGTCATCCACTTCAAAAGGAAAAAGTATGTAACGAAATACAAGGAGAGCCACGCGCCGAGAAGAGCGCTTTTCCATTACACAAATTAAGAGGGTAACTAATAGGCTCGTGTCGACTAGAGGGTGTTTTTTGTTTTGGCACCTGATATGATACGGGCAGATCTTGGCTGGGATGGACGTGACAGTTTTTTTTTAGGGGGGACTTGTTTTTGCTTAGGTGGGAGTTGTGTAAGAATAAAAATTATTTTGATTAATTTCTCATAATTCCTGTAGGAAATAAAACGTTCTAACTAGCGTTCGTAAGCGGTTTACCTATTTGTAATAACATTCATTTGTTACCTAATAGAAGTTTTAGGCTTAGAGAAAATTACTAGGTCCCTGCGCTGGGACACTTTGCAAATAATGGAAAATAATAAATCTGAGTTTGTTTCAATATGTATAAATTTACATATTTATTCATACTTCCAGGAATGTATCTTACAGTTCTGTATTGATTTCACTTTTTGGTGGTCTAATCACGAAATACACAAGAAACTTACGGTTAAAACAGACGATTAACAGCAAGTAAAATTAAAAAAAAAACTATCCACACGTTCCAAATCAAAATTAAGATCTTTAATATTTCGATAAAACAAAGCCATACGACTTAACCTTAATAAGAGGTAGGCCTTTCAGTTTTAATTGAGTTTCCCAATTTAATTAGTTAATTTGGCCTCTCACGAAACACGAAAGTGAAGTATATAAGTTTATACCTGATCATGCTGATATCATATCGCAACTTCCGTTAAGGCGTTAAACACAAAATAAAATACTCATAAGAAACTAATTAAACGTGTTTATTCTATTTTCAATCCACTTCTAGATCTCACCGGTCTTCACCTTTACCGCAGCGATCATACCGCACAAGACGGACAAAAACCGCGTAATGCGGCGTAATTAATTAATAAACAGGAAACTGGCAAGATTGAATGGCGGAATTATTGTAATGATCGTAATGAGACCGGTCGCCTAGAGCTAGTGTTAATTAACATAGACACCAGATTGGCTGGGGACGCTCCGTAGTCCAGGGCTGGATTACCTGGGGTCTAGGAGCTTACATAGGTGATTGAATTGGCTAAGTGATTGGGGAAAGTTTTGGTTTAGATATGTGTGTATGTTGATGAAAGTCGTGGCATTCAGATCACAGGCTTTATTTTTGTGTCCGTGACGACAATGGTATTTGGTTTTGTTTTTGTCTGGGAACGATCTAATTTTTAGTCTTGCACCTTAATCTTACACCTTTTATTAGACAACGAGCTTTTTGCCCATCCTACGTACGGGGATTGAGTAGTGAACGAAAACTGAAGTCATCTCAAAATTTCCATTTCTAATCCAAGCAAAGTTTAAGCGGTTAAACATTTATTGTAAAGAAAAAGCTGCCAAGATGAATTAAAACATGTAAATATTGTTATTTTCCTATTCTTTCCTCAAAAAGTGGAACAGAAAAATAATTTGCATGACCTTTCCTTTGAAGACTCGGGGGCAGAGCCTCAATTTGTATACATCAGTGGTTATAGAATCTTTCTCATTTCCTATAATCAATGGCAAAATCACAGAATAATAAACCAACCTGATAGTTCTATAGAATATTTTTATATTCAACCAGCTGTTAGTTAAAACAAATTATATTGCACTAAAGCAAACTTAAAATGTTAAAGTCTGCTCTAAAAACTAAATTAGAACATCCAGCATTTTTCCATGTATATTTAAATAGTCTGTCATCTCCTTATCATTAAATGAACATATCAATGATTATAGCATTACACATAGTATAAATAAGTCAACCTATGCATGTCATTATTTTCCAAATGCTGAATGTTTACAGCTGTTACGTTAAGCAAACTGTATTATACCAAAAGCTAGTTTAGAATGTTAGCATCGGCTGCTAGATTTAAAAATAATGTAAACTTAATTTCTAAAAAACTGGGACCCCACACTAAACTCTTATGGCTTCGACATTCCCTAGTTCTCAAAATTATCTTTCTTTCAACGCAAAATCATGAAAATCCGTCAAGTGGTTGATTCAGAATTGTGAAATAAAAAAACCCTGTCACGTTTTAATATTATAGATTACCATTAATTAATTGCTAGCTATTAATTCAATGAAAACTGAAAACTCCGAAATCTTTGAAACCGAACCTGCAACCTTCAGTTTTGAAGGCGGGCTCTGAAAGCTCTCAGATACCCAGAAAATTTCAGTTTTTCAAACAGTCTTTTACCCTAAAACTATTCAAAACCATCAAAACCTGAACTAGTCTATATCTAACGTCGTATGTTGTTGGGATGGCAATATTAGGCCTAATTGATACAGGAATGAGTTGTACTACATTGGTAATAAATTCAAAATCAGGTAATTAATTAGCTTAGCGTTGACTGAATGTTCATAGTTTCAAACTGATATAAAATATCTAACAGCATTTTCACAGCTAAGTTGTTATTCTGGTGGCTGTAAACCTTGTTCAACTATCTTACCCTACAATTTTTCGTCGATAAGGGAATAGCACAATTTTGACTACGGACCTCATATTACTATCCTTCAAAATCTTTACCTGCATTTTAAACAAGATGTGTTGGATAATTTACTGTCCATATACTACACTCTAACTAGAAAATATAATTATTACAAAAACATTTCAATTTCAAAATGTTCACGCCGATTCAGCGAAACACAAAGAGATCTTGCGACATCAGAAGTTGTGACGTTGTTGCAGGGAGATGAAATGTAAAATACCAAGTTAAATTTTAATTAATTACATTTTCAGTATTCACAATCGGCAGTCCCCCCGCGTATTATTCTTCCACTGCGGCTGCATTTTCACCTTAATTGCCTCAGTTTTTGAGGGGGAGAAGCGCAAAACAAGGTGCCCTAGGCGTTCGCTAAATGTAATGGTTTTACCCCCCCCCCCCCAATCCGCAACTCAAGAACTCCAAACAACGAAACTTTTATAAATGTTAATTCCTCCTGTGTCTTACAATTGCTAATTATGAGGGATGTTGTATTTCTTGGAAGGTTTGTTTTTAGAGATATCGTTGAGTTGTCTTGCTAATTTTCAGTAAACAGCTCGTCAGTAACATTGTGATTGTCAAGTTTTTAATTAAAATGTTCAATGTGCATGATTTCTGTTGTACTCAAAATCTCTTTTTCTTATTTTAGTCTGCTGAGCATCTACTCTTCAAATGTAAAAAAAGCTAGTCAGTGTCTGACTTCTTTGGTAAACTGACTCATAGACAGGCGAAACCTCAGAAAGCTTGAATCAAGGGTAAATCAGGTTTTTTAGGTTTGCAGTTATTGGGAAGTTTCTAGAAGCCTTAAGAGGAGTCAACAAGCTTATTTGACTATACACACTTATGAATTTTAAGCTCATCTCTAATAAATGATTATCTAAATGTGTCAACAGTAATTTGGTCACGAATTTTCCTCAACCAGTAGTTATAGTTAATTAGCAACTAATCAATTACACAAAGCTCGTTTACCTTTGTCTGACTTTTCATACCCTCTTTTTCCGATTTCCTCCAATTCTCTTCATTACACAATTCACCCAAACCATATAATTCCCTATCAAAACCCGAAACCAATTTAGTTCAACCAATCAACATGAATGATGCTCTTCAGCAGCAAGAGTATTCGATTTCTAAGATAATAGACCAATTACTCAAGAAATTTTTTGTTTACACACCAATTATTATTTAAGTGTGTTAAATCTGTTTTCTTAACCAATATGTTTATTACAACAGTTCTTTAACTTAAGCCTCACTTTTTATAGGCACGAGTTTCATCTCCCTGTGTTACAAATACGAACCACTCAACCCATAATCATTCCCTATCAAAACCTAAAACCGATTTCGTTGAACATCAATGCGGTCCTTTTAACTGCAGCAATGATATTCAGATTCCGACATAAACGGAAGCATTTATCGTAAGCGGTCAGCGCCCGGTAAATACACGAATTTTGGACTCAATCCACAATAAAAACTACTCTTCAGGGCGAAAACCCATGAATACCGAGGGTGGGTGGTAATTTAGGCGCAGGTGGCAGCGTTCGAGGAAGGCCCAGATTCCAGAGGAAACAATACAGAACTTGTAATTATTCAAATGCTGAAGAGGCTCTGATATCACTCTAATAGCCACTCGGTTCGATTTGAATATCGCTATAGATTGGCTGCTGTAGGATGGACGTTGAAACACATTTACAAGAGGTGATGGAGTGATTCAGATATGAAATGTTTACAGCTCTTGTGTGGAATGCTTTGTCAATTTGTGTACGACTGTGGAAAGTGAGGGTGGGCAGTTTTAGTATTGTAGGTTTAATCATGTTTGAATTTTTCATTATAATAACTAATCATGGTTGAATCTTTGATGGAATATGAATGCTTCAATACGTTTTTATGAAACGGAACAAAGAACCATCAAAAGTCAATGGTTAAATTTTAAGCAGTTGGCATATGTAAATTTAGTATTTTTTAGTAAATTTAGTAAACGAAGTCTTTACAAAACGTCCATCCAACATCACTTTTCCCAACTTGACACTTTCTAATCAATTTCAATTTGTATTGAAACGTTTCTGAACTATCCAAGTTGTTTTAGCGAAGACGTAGTTAAATACTTATTTTATTCAATTTTTTTCTTCACAGTTTTGTGAGTTCAAAGAAATGTATTTATTAAATGATCCAGCGTGAGGAGGCTAAGTTTAATCATAGATAAAACATACGTTTAATGTTGTGGTTTTCCAAGGAGGTTGACATTTGCATGAAGACGTGATTTTTTTCCTTGCCGAAAAGGTGGTCTGGGCATTTTTACCCATGAGACCTCAATGTTCTCTGTGGTTGTCCATTAGTAAACACAATCTTATTTTCCAGTTAAGTCAATGGTGAATAGATTTTTGTTAGTAAGAAACATAGATGTGGTATATCGTGATGCATGTTGTTTTTGTTAATTAAAAGTAGGATTCGGGATTCTAAAGATTTGACGGATTTCATTAAATGGAAGGTTAAGGTGACTCTTCTCTGCTTGGGACCGATCAAGCAATGTCCTAACCCGAAACAAGGTTGGCCACGGATGAAGCACCCAAAGGATTGAGAAAACATATATGTACTTGTTGAGCTGTATTTTGAGTTCTATGTTTTGTGATATGGGTTTTCATATTTTTATATTCTTTTCTTTATTGCTTTTAAGTATTTGTTTATTTCAGCGTGGATTTTTTCATCTACAATTTTCATTGTGTCGGTTAGGTTCTTTGAAAAGTTGTTGCTGAATTCTTTAGTCTTATTTTTAGTCTTCAGCGGCTGACAGGCATCCACACGTACGCCACAGCCATCGAGATTTAAGTCACATAGCCAGAATATAGGAATTTTCGGATAAATTACAACCGCTGTCTGTAGGATGTGTGTACAAAACTCATTATTCCTAGGATATATTATCGCGACTGTCACCAGGAAATTCTGTATTTAATACAGTAAGTTTCCAGGATGTATGGAGAACAACCTTTGAGTTCATGAAGTTATTTATTAAAACCACAAATTCAAGGAAAAGGCATATCTACAACCCACACCCACCTGGATAAAATAGAAGGTCACATCTAGAAATAGGCACAACCACGCCACCCAATAAAAACACAGCTACACCTTATGGATGAAAGACATATCCACAGCCTCTATGATAAAAGTCATAGCCATAGCCTTTAGGATAAAAGGCACTGCCAAGCCTCAAGTTAACGTCAGCCACTGCTTGCATGATTCATGTACTTCGAGCGTGTCAGTGTGTAGTCCAGCACGTGAGAAAAGTTATGGCATCGAAGGAGATTTACAACTAATACTCACTGCACGGGATCGCATTTCTCTGATATTTTATTTCACTTTGTGTAGCTACGTAGACCATCACCGTTGCTGAAGACTTTGCAGCCGAAAATATCATCATTTGAAAATCGTGACTGCATAATTTAAACTAATTATTTTTTTTATGTAGCATAGTGTGACACTTAAAGTTTTCAGGAGAATATTACTTCACAATGTTCTGTACTACATATTTTTGCAATTTCTTTTGACACAGAACGAACTACTACTCAAGGCACTTGGAATCACCATTACTTTTTTCGTAGATTTTGATCAAATGAAATCCTTTTACTAATAACAAACTGTAATTTAGGATAAATCACTTTAGAAATCGTATTTAAAAAAAAAAAAAAAAAAAAAAAAAAAAAAAAAAAACTCTCTAGAAACACCTCATGTAGAAATCCCCAGAAGAATACTCCACCCCCAATCCCCTCCAGAGCGCAACTGCATTTCAAAGATCCCGATGATCACCAGAGTGAAACTCCAAATAACAGGATGCACGAAATCTAGTGGAATAACCGAACGCCCATCGAATTAAAGAAGAAATAAAGCTCGGATGATCTGGCAGATAAGGCGCACAAGCCGCGTATTACGACCACGAACGCCACTGGTGTTACCCACGGCTGCACGCCGGGGCTAATAACACACTAGTAGCTCAAAACCCTCATTACACGGCTACTGTTGGCCGCAACGCCTCATTACAAGAAAACAAACAGACTGCTCTAGGCGACCGTCTCCATGGGAAACCGATCGCTCTGTGGGAATATCGTTTTCCACCCGGAATGTCCTTGGATTTGGTTTTTTTATTTCGACTTCGTGACTTCCGAAGAATTTCGGGGGATTCCCACGAGGATTTGACCGCAGGGGTGAGTGTGATTGGAAATTAGATGAAGCTACGGTTTTTGACATGTGTAGTTGTAGGGGGGAGGTGTCGCCTTTTAGGCACTTTTTGAACCTGGAGTGCCGTTTTCCACTCGGGATTTCCGAGGCCTTACTTTTTTATTTCGATTCAGGCACTTTCCTATAGCAATTTCTCGGGGTGCTTCAACGGTGCTGCTGCCAAATGCCGGTTTCTGTTTCATGCACAGACCCATCAACCAAGCCGAACTGAAAGACCAACTTATTGTAAAGATGGCATCTTAACCCTCCGAGGGTCACGCGTCAAAAAATAGACGCACAACACACTTTGTGTAGGGTCACGCGTCGAGTTTAAGACGCACAAACATCGTTTACGGCGAAGGCTCTATGACTGACTGAATCGGATTGAACTGGATCGAGTTAGGTATCGTTCTTTCCGTAATATTCTAAGCTTTCTCCAGAGGTCTGTCTCTAAGCGCTATTCATTTTAGTTCCGAAAATATTGTAGCAGACAGCTGACGTGCGTGTATTTGTAAACAGCTAGGTTCCCCCGGAAAGATGACTGATGTGTTTTATTATGTTTATCATTTTTTTAGTGTTAAAAATCAAAAGTAGTGATATACGTGGTGCATTATAAGAAGATTTAAGTGGTTTTGAAGGGCTGGTTGATGATCCTGAAGAAGTAGGTAGTGATATTGATGTAAATTATCAGCCAGATTCCTAGCTATGGTTAGGCTATGCATTCTTAGCTAAACGCTATATACTGAAATCAGTTTTTTGCCCATAACTTATTTATTTGCAAATCTACTTCCTTATATTATTATATATTTGTAATCCTCATAAAATTTAGAACAAAGTGGCTATTTTCAAATATTTATAGGCCTATAATTTATACAATTTCATTGAGCACGAACTTATTTTTATTTGAAAATTTTCAAAATTATATATTTTTTTACCTAATTTTTTTTTTTTTTTTTATGTTCCTTATGTTTTATATATAATATTGAAGCCCATGATTTTCCAAACAAAATGGTATATAGAACATTAGAATTAACATTGTTTTAAGCTTCTCAGATCCGTTTTAATAAAACCTTGCAAATGCGCCAAAAATAGGTGGACATTAAGGCCTAAACTATGGACTTATATGTGATAATCAATTATCATAGTATAAACAACTAACAGGGGAATTATTATTTTTAGAAGGGCACTTACTAGATGAGGTAAACAAATTCACAGAAAAGTATTTTTTTCTATTTGCATTCAGCTTACATTTGCATTAGCTATTTGCATTTGATTATCAAGTAAGAATAATATATGATATTTGTACTATTTTAATATGTAAGCAATGAACCTTTTTTCAAGAACATTTTTAACCATTGTATGTACTGTACTTACAAATCCCCTATTTTCGTTAGAAATCCCTCTCGCTTTGAAGTGCCCGCGACTCCTGCTCCCCCCAAAATCATGCATGAAACACAAACTACTTGGGCGAGTTTATTTTGATCACAACCACGTATCCTGACCCTAAATCGAGTTTCAATTGTAATTTCAATCTTGCTCCCCTCGCCACGCCGGTTTCAAAAATCGGGCTTGCAATTGGCGCAAATGATTGCGAGGTAACCGTGTTAGAGCGGACTCTTTGGCGCTCGGTCGAGCGTTCAGCTACGGTCTTGGTAGTGTAGGGGTTTGAATGTTGAATAGTGAACTGTGTAAATTATAAACACCCAAGATTCGATACGCGTATATCTATTAAACAAGTTGACTGCGGTTTAGCTAGAGAGTTGTGAGAGGAAAGTTTTGTAACGCATAAGTATTTTTCAGAGACACCAGAAAAGTAATTCACGTACCTTATAAGATCTCATACTTTACATACATAAATCTACCCCGTGCATCTAAGTTTAGTACATAGATTAGTCAAAAATGAGAAACCAATTAATTTATAGGCCTTTAAGATGACCGTGTAGATTTTAGCTTCTTAGTTTTGGATTGAACAAGTTATAAACTGATATAAAACCTAAATACTGTGTTGCGGAGAACAATATTACACGCGTTACAATGTGTTAACCCAAAAGTTGAACTTTCTTCAACAGATCTACGTTCAAATACTGCAAATCACCAAAATTACTTAATTTGTATACTTGAGTTATCAAACAACCTATGCTTGCTGAAGTTATTTAAACAGGTATGGGTTTAAACAACAGTATAAGAAGGATATAAAATTTACAAAAATTTTTTTATTTGTTTAATTTGTGATTAAAATTTTCACGTTTTGCTCGACCCTATTCCACAAATTGATTACTTAATTCAACTCCAAGGGGTACCAAAGACGGGACTTTTTATAGTCCAACTGTACATTCGAACGCTGGCTTTATTGTGTTTTACCAACCCTCGGTACTGTACCTTGTGTTTTACCGATCCTCGGTACTGTACCTTGTGTTGGTACCGGTTTAATGGACGATAGCCAGTTATTAGGCCCAATTAATCAGGTATAACACCTGATCAAGATAGCTGCGAGCGGGCGAGTGAAGAAAGAGACAAATTTGAATTCACCTCTCGTTCCTCCGCTGTATATTCCGAGCAGGAGGTGTTAACTTTCCGGTCTACTTAGAATTAGAACATGCTGTGAGTCCAAGAATAATACTTATTTGAAGTGATTTAATATCTTTGGTATTATCTTAAACCATGGACGAGCAGCGAAATGTTTGGTCAAGAGTAAACGAAAACTCATAGGCGTAAAACCTCTGGTTGAGAACAATTTCATGGCAAAATTTTTTAATCTACAAGAGAAACTAGTTGATGACTAAACTTTTCGTTAAAAATAGCTAGATAACTGAGTGGTTATAGTGATTGCCTGACGATCAGAAGGTCACTGGTCCGACCCTGAGAAAATTCAGCTTTTAATTATTATTTGAAACGGTTTTGATCAGGCTTTTCATTCAAGTCAGGCTAAGAAACAACTGCGTTATGGTCAGTTACAGAGCCACAGAGCCTAACTCCATCCACCCTCACCCTTACCACGTTCAGTAGTACGCAAGCACAAAGTGCAATGTAGTATATACTGTCTCAGGAAAATGATAAAACAATTAAGTCCCCTGGTTGGTGAGTTAAAAGCACTGGTTTACATCTAATGCTTTACTAGATTATGAATAACCTGTCCTTGTTAAAAAGCCAAGGACTTGATTGAATAACAAACTAATACTAATACAATAAAGAGTGAATACCCTAATATTTTAAGAGTAAACGTTGTCAAAAAAATATTGGAAAAAAATATTTCTAGTTCATAAATAAATCTCTTTTTAAAAGGAAATCCTACTTTTCCAGAAGAAAACTCGTGTTCATTATTTTATTTTGGTTAATGGGTTGTCCTTGGTTGAAAAATGAACTAGCTTGTATGGGGAGAACTCCCTTTTAATTGGTAATGAAATCCCTCGAATAACTACATTTGCTGAAAAGTACCCTTTCTTTGTTTCAAAAGTGAATCCTTTTCTTAAAGAGTAAACTGCATTAAAAAAGACCTGCTGTTGGTTTGTAGACAAAATTTCATATCTCAAAAGAAAACTCCAATTAAAATGTGTAAACATACTTTAAAAACGTAAAAGTAGTTTTGCAACCCACAAACTCAATACTGTTTATCACTAACTAACTGTTTCATCTGCTCACGGACAAATTGATAAAACCCACGTTCGACAATAATCTATTAAAGTTTCTACCTTGACATGCGTTTGTTGACCAAAGGAGATAATAGCTCGAAAATGATTGATTCCATTAACCCATAACAACTGATCGTGCGAATGATTTAGTACTAAAATAATACTATACGCCCAGCTGGGTGATCGTGGACTATCAGACGGTTATAGCTCAACCGTGACAAGTTGATTGCGGTATTGCGGACCTGTAGTGAGGCTAGGGAGGGATACGGGACCTGCAAGAGGCTAGAGCAATGTTCAAAGCTAAAAAATATATCTACTTCGAATAATTGTACCGTTGATCAATAGGTCAAATCAAATATTTTTACTAAAAGTTGAAGTAAATATGCGTCATTTGAGATGAAAAGGGTTGTATACACATCTGATTTACTAAATTATTATTTAAGATAGGTATGTACACAGTTCAAAAAGTATTTTCCCGAAATTGAAAGAAAGATTAATGTGGTATGTGTATTTGTTGGAGCTGTTACTAAAACTAGTTGTTTCTGCAGCTAGGACAATTTATTACAAGTTAAGTGATCAGCAGCTAGACTAGCAGAAAAAACTTATTGTAGGCTCTTCATGATCGTCCTCAAGAACTCTGGTCGAAATTGTTTCTGTTTGCTTTACATGATCGTACTTTTTTAATCAGGGTTTACACTAGCATGTAGCACTTGCGTAAGTTTAATCTGCATCCAACTTGTAAAAGATTTGCAAATGTAAACACTTAAATGGACGAAAGTTTAACTTGCATCTGTCGCTTACGCAAATATACTAAGTTAACATGTCATAAGCAGCAATCTTTTGTCTCAAAGAAAACAAAAGAACACTGTGTACTGCTTAGTTTTATGATTGATTTTATGATTTGCATCTCATGGGGTGTAACCTACATTCTATTTACGTTTTCATATTCAGCATAATTAATTTATAAGCACACAAAAGATTATAAGGTTTACAGTGAGTTACCCTTAAGTTCACCGTTATATAAGAGTTAGGGTCTACTTGTCATATTTACATAGGTCTAGGCTATATAGTAGGGCTTAAATATTAAGGGTTTCACTTACACATTTCCTTGTCCTTGTTAATTAAATAAATAAACGAGCTACTATAAACATTATTTTCTGACATTGTACTTTGTTTACTTTTTATAAGGCACCGCACAATACTTGACATGCTCCTAGTGCGCGAAGAGTTGTGTTAGAAACAACTACACATGCATATTTACTATGTCTTTTACGTATTTACCTTATTACACGCATTTTTCGCCAGCCCGTGGCGTTCGTACGCGGTTCGCTCGTGTTTTACATGGTTTGTTGCAGATTTCGCTTCGAGGTGTACAACTTACAACTTGGACCGTGGGTTTGTAGGCAATTCTAAGTGGTGTTTGTTTAAAACAAGATGTCAAACGTTCGTGATCATGCGTCTTTTAACAAAACAAATTTGAAATGGTATCTTTTTGGACGTTAAATGGCCCGTTTTGTTTGCTTATTATAAACAAAGGCTAGTCACAAACAAGCGAAAACAATGATTAATTATATCATAAATCCAAAACAGTCCATACACACGTCGAATTTTACGTGCGTAGGGAGCTTGAGATAGAACAAGAGCAGGGTGTGAACCGTTACCTAAAAAAGGTAACAAATTCCAATTGTGTAGATACAAATAAACCATGTATCCACATCAAAGATACACATCCTTATATACAGTATATAATACGTGAAGGCGATTTCTACGAAACGGACGGATTTTTACAAACGATGTGTCAAAATTAAGTATTTTTTTGTGTGTACGCCTCCTTTTACCAATTTCCGTAATAAAAGTCCTCGGGCTTTGCCCCACAGGCCATCAAAATCCCAATGTATTTCTTATGAAGAAAAGATTTAGTTTACTTAAACAGACGAATAATTTGTATTGATTGCATACTAAAACAGCTGTTCATAGTAAACACATGATACACACAAGAGCATTCGTTTTCAGACTGAGTTTTGATAACTGGAGTGGTATGATCGATTACATTATCTTTGAGTTAGCTCTTTTAAGTAATCAAAAATTATAACTGTAATTTGTAAAAAAAAAATAACCCCTGTAATACTTTGCAAAAATTTGCTAGAATTCGAGCAAACAGGTACACTAGTTTTAAATAATACTTGGCAAACGTATGACACATTTCTAGCCATGATAATTCCATTCTACTTCCCCAAGCCTGCAGCCCACATGACGTTGAACTTGAAAGGGTTGAAATCTCAATTTAAACAAACTTAAAAAATTCGCATTCGTCATCGGCTAATATGGGATCAAAGACAACCCCTGTTCATCCCCTAAACCAAAATTGTCCGGTGATAGACCCTCGCGAGTACAAAGGGTGGTAAATGATTAGTTTGCATTTGAAGGATGGTATAAAATAGTTCTTTGTGCAGAGTAGGGCGTGTTGCTGGATGAAAGTGGCGAGTCAATGACATGGGCGATTAACGTCTCCCATCTGTGTGGTACAGGGGGGGGGGGGGGTAAACAGATGTGGGGGGGGGGGTGTCAAGAGACTACGACAACATCATCTAGCAGACCTATTGTGTGGGTGATTTGAAAATCGTTTGGTGATTTGAAGACGATGACACTTAACATCACTTGCCACCTTCATAGTTTTAGAGGAACAATGTTGTTTTGGAAGAAGTGACGTTGAATTTGGATACTATAAATTGACTTTTCATCCTGTTGTGAAATATGAAGTCTGTTATATAGTGGATTACGAAACTCGCGCTCAATACCTGGCATAAGATACTAAAAATACATCTTTAAAATATGTAAAACTAAACGAAAACTATTAAAATTCACAATGCACGAAGTATGTTGGAAAAATGAATTTCAAACGTTATCGAGTTTGCAATCGCAAGCTTATCTGCTCCAGCCATTGCAGCCTCCCTCAGTTAACTCGGTTACCCAAGAAGTGATGCGTGTAATGGAGTGCGGGGTCACAGAAAAGTCTAGGGCCAACAGAGAAAGTTGGTAGGTCAAGAGACCAACTGATGATCGCCTGCTTCTTCTGGAGTCGTTAATCTTGTTAACCGCTTATAACCATGATCTTTGGGATGGGGTGAGATACTTAGATAAGAGAGATTTTATGGTTGAAGCAAAACCACTCCACATTAACCTTTTTGTCCTGTTAAGTTCCTTTTTAGCGAATTTCCCATATAGGGAATAAGCTATTACCGTAGTACTCATGGTAAGACCTGGACCCGGGACCGATTTTTCTTCGTTTTGAGTTTCCTAGAAGCAATCGTGATAGAAGCTAAAACACCATCCGTTCAAATTCATATATATATGTCCGTTAGCACGATAACTCGAGCAAAGATGATCCGATTTGGATGAAATTTTTTGCAAACATGTAAACCTACGTTTATTCGAACGAGTACGCGAACTAGCATAATCGGACCATGCGAAAGGGGGCTTATGAGGGGTTTTATGGAGTAAAAAAGGGGGTTTCCCACGTTTGACCGTAAAAACGAAAAATATTGGAATTTCTTTTTGAACCGTTTTGCAGAGCTCAAAGAAATAAATAATTTAGTATATTGAAGTGCTGTTGTATGCCTAACGGTTACGAAGAAAATTCAAAAATAGTGTAGTTTAGAATTCCCATGGAGAAAATGAAAACTGTTGTAGTTTACTTGTTTATGGATATAATATTGATAAAATTTGGCAAATTATTTATATATAATCCTATACTATTGACGTATGGTCAAACACACTTTTTATCTTCCCCGTAGCAGCAAGCCTAAGCACTCGTAAATCTAATGTTATTTAAATTGGGAATAAATATTTCTTATGGAAATATTTTAGAAAAAATTTAATCAGACAAGTTGAAATTCGCTTAGTCTGCAGGTTTGCTATGGCGGGGGTATTATGTTATTATTATCATTCATTATAATTTTTTTAAGGATATGGCTATTTAATTGCATTATTGGACGATGTTTATTGAGCATAACGAATTAAATTGAATGTATCTTTATTTTTTCACATTCTGACTATCAGTCTACAATCAGTGTCCTCTAAGTTTGTCATAATTAAGAAGACAATGTGAGAATTTAAACAATAATTTAACGGCAGTGCAGTCTGTTGTTGGCTAAAACTTAACTCAAGTCCTTGCCAGATTTAACATTAGAATGCTTAAATTGATCACTTTACTGTAGATAAACTTTTACTAACAAATTGGGATGAGCTGATTCACGTATTTCGTTACGAACGTACAGAGAATATAATATCATGTCGAAAAATCAAGTTGTGCAATTAAAAACTTCTTTCTTTTCTCAGAACCAAACCGTCATTGGTTCTGATAAGTGAATAAGTCTGTCGTTAGATAACTCCTGTAAAAATTACATTTCCTTTTTAAATTTATCACACAATTTCAGAGTAATTTTTAGTCAACAACACGATTGCCACAAGATCGTTGCTAAACCATCGTAGACTGCGGGGTGTCTAGCCCATATGTCTGTAGAGGGTTGATGAAGCTGGGGGAGGGAGGGGGCGATTGGCGCAAATGATTGCACAATAATCGGTTTAAACCGCTCTTAGATAGTAACTGAGGGTTTGTCATGGTGCGGACCACCGATGTGGAGTATGTAGGAAAAGGGTTAAAATGTATAATATTGTAAAATCAGATTCGCAACTGATAAGTTTAACCAATTTAAGCATTTTTATTGTTTATGTGTGGGGATTATAGGGGAAGTCTTATTTCCTGAGAGAGGTTTTCTTTGAACTTGTCAACTACAGTATCAATACGAATATGCCTACAATAAATTAAACTTTCGTTTATTTCGAATGATTGGGGATTAAAATTGGAATCAGTTAGGTTCGGAGTATATAAGAAAAACTTGCAGCTACAAATATTTTATTTACCATCATGTGAGCGCCACAAAAATCTAATTTTTACTTTACGAATTCTGTTCTTACCTCAGCGAACACTTCACGTCGTCAAAAGGAAGACATCGCACTCAACTCGCTGAAACACAACAAAGGGTCAGTTAGTCATAACACATTTGACAACGACTTAAACTAACTAAACCTTAAGTAGTGTTAATCAATACTAAATTGGTTGGTTCATAATCTAGCAACGAAGGACGATGCCCTCAAAGGTGTATCAAGCACATATTTTAAAATCAGCTTATCAAAAAACATTCTGAGACTTAAAGAATCAATAAGGAATGTTCTTGAATAAAAACGTGTATTTTTAGTTATTTTGTACATTGATCTAGCAGAGGTGAGCTATTTTGTTGTTGTGAAAATTTTCAAACCATTTATGGTACTCTCTAAATTTCCCTTAAACGTTTTTCTTATTTTACTAACATGCATGGGTAATATGTAGTTCTGTAACAAACTAAAATCTTAGTGACTTTTGAATCCAGTGTATCGTCAGTTTTCGAGCCAAGTAATTTCCGTGCTCAGCTTTGAAATTGTACAAGACACACATGGTGTTTACGGTCAGTGTCAGATAGCATGGACAATTATCACAATGGACATCTTTCCATTAGTAAGAGGACTTTTAACATTACATTTTATCTCTAGCCTAATGTGACTCTTTACTAATAACACAAGTTTACCGACCTTGTCAAAGCTGTGTGAAATGAGCGAGAGATAAGACATTTTGGTCCTGTAATACACTTTATTTTTCGTCATATGCATAATTCTTAACCTAAATCGCCAGATTATGATGACGGTAAATGTATGTATCAGTTTGAAATAACGTCGTGTACAGAATCTACGATGTAAATTACAAAATCTACAACAACCCATTAGCGCGGATGCAGTCACAAACTTGGTCGATAGTTGATCAGGTGTTCGCCAGCTGTGTTACCGCAGAGCTACATGGGTAAAATGAGAATTGCCCATCAACGTGTGACAGTAGAGCGAAGTGACAACAATGTGAAATGTGACAAGATTGTGACAACAGCTGTCTCATGGATGAGGCATTGTCTCAAGACGGCGTGCAGGAGGATGAGACGACTGCTTATTGTAAGTAGTAAAATTTTTAATTTGATTGTTGTGAAGATTTGTTGGTTGCAAATATAATTATTGCCCTTCCTTGGTACGTCTAATGTTCATGGTGAGAACCAAGCTGGACTTAAATTAGATAACACAATGGACGTATTTAGTGGAGGATTATCATATTTTTTTATTTTAGATTTTATTTCATGGAAAACGAACACTTAGTACATTGGTTAGAAGTGTGTTTTCTTTTTTTACACGACCAAAGAACCAAAGAATCTATCTTCACCGTATTATGAGACTTCGTATGATGATATTGATTGAATATGTTCAATTGTAGATTTGAATTTGTTACAAATCCAGTCGAAGACAATATTAAAATAATTATTGTTTTCCCATGGAAAGATATACAACTGTATCTGCAAATTATTTCTTCTGCTATTATAAAGGCGCATCAGTCCTGGAATTATATTATAAAATGTGTGAAAAATAATATAGTCGTCAAAAACTGAAGGTCAAAACAATCTTCATGTTTCATAATACTGTTGGATTAGTACTTCAATAATTAGGTTTAGCATCCGAGGTCAATTATTTTGATAACTGTATTTTGATTGTTGGGCTGAGAATGAGCTACACTACGAGGATTCCGGTTTCAAAACCAGCTGGTCGTAGTAATTAATAAAGATATCATCTCACTAATTAATTACGCGAATTAACCTTAGATAAAACTCCCGAGTGCAATTGTCCAATTAAATTATTATTTCTTTCATCATCAATTTGTCTTTTTATTTAATTGGTTTTAGAAAAATATTTGTGCTTCATTTGCAGTTATACAATACCGATTTAGATCTAAAATTATCTTTAACTTTTTATAAGGTACAATAGTGAACTTGTCATTGGTGCTATGATTATATTTCCAACGTAGATGAAACTACATTTAATTACATAAACAGTTATTACCTAAACATATAAACACAGCCTTGAATGATTTGATAGCACATACTTAACTTAACAAGTAACTTCAATTATTACAAGGTACGCGTTATCCTTTACTATTGGATAACATTACATGTTTTTTTTTTTCAAAAGACGTTTTGGCAAACACTTTAAATAACCAGGAAAAATTCACTTCGCTATGTATTACTTTTCACGCGGACTGTATAGAATAGGAACACATTTATGAACAGAAGGCTAATTTACGAACAGATGACTCATATACATATGATCATTTTCAAATATTTCTGTCTTCAATTTGTATTTACTTTCAAATTTAAGAGTAATCTATCTGCGATTAAATACCATAAATACTTCTGTACATCGTACTGAAAATCTACTCAGTGTTTAATATTACTAGTGAATTATTTTCATGAATAAAACCAATATTAGGCCTATAGTTCTTTCATCCCAGTATTGTCTGACGTTATACAGTACATTAACAAAGATAGTTCGCGCGCGCCCTATATAAAAACAAAGATTCACCAATTTTTAGCATGTGGTGGACAACAAAAACAGGAGCAGAATCCAGATTTTGAAATATTTCCTAATCGTGATAAAAACATAATAATTAATTAATTCAAACTAATACATCTCTTTCCAGGTGCTATTCTTCATTCTGTCCGCGACGGTGACTCTCGGCTTCTTCATAGAGGCTTACGACCCCCCACCCCCTCCCCCTGAGCCGGACCAGGAGGCTACGATGCTCTCCGTCGACGTACTCCCAGAGGATGACACAGTCAATGCCATCGAGCGGTCTCTGGAGGCTGCTCTAGGAGTGCCCCGTGGTCGTCAGATTCCGGCAGAGTCCAGCTTCGACCGACGCGTCGACGAGGTCGCCAAAGTAGTGGCGGTGCATATCAAGAACTTGAAGGATTAAAGTTTGAAATCGCAGCCTTTTCAATTCATTCTGTGATTAAATAGGTTTTTTAAGTGATTGATGGTCTATTTTGACCTTGCATTTGTTCGTTTATGGACCTCAGGCATGTGTTTAAAATTTTAAACGTATCAAGTGTAGTGGTAGGCGGAGTACACGAATGATTCAGTGATGATTTTTATTAGTCACACGGATGTGAAACCGATATAATAAATCCCTTCGGTGGTGTTATACTCCGTCCCGCTGACAACGGGGCTTCTCGCATACACACATTCCATAATGTGGAATAGCTGCGCGTAAAAATACGATGCATAGCTTACTTACTTATGAGAACAAGAATCATGATCAATAATTGCAATAAAATACGGCCGATAATGTTAAGTTCCTTATATAAAGAAATGTTCATCCAACGAATGAATGTGTTAACGATTTCCAACATTAGTTGATGATATCGTTCAGCTATCAACTACAAAATGCATTCTTATATATTGAATTTCCATTTTTATTACCTATTCTACTGCAATTTTTCTCCTGACAAAACTGAAAGTTGAATACTGTATACCACACGATTTGAGAATAAAATTAAAATAAAAAAAAACTATGAAATACATTATGTTTTAATTGCTTACAATTCCCATAATGAGTAGATTAATACCACACTCTTTGTCTGTACGAAATGTTACCCACACAACTTTAAAATGTGTATGCGTCATGCGAATGGAGACGAGTTTCGATAACGTTTTACTGTCACTTATTTATAAAACAAGTTTAACTCTAAAAGCACTCAACTCCAAACATGAACTAGGTTTACAAACACTCAATCTTTTACTGACACTTTTTATTCTTCCACATTTTTCAGCAGCCTCTCATCATACGTTTCCTAGGTTAAAATTCGTTTTCAATCCACTCTTGCTAGCGCCTATGTTGGCATTCACCAGCTTCGTGTCCCCGACTTTAGCATCCACTCCCACATTTGCTCCGCCTGGACCCACCCCTGTGTTCACATCGGCTTCCACCCCTAGAGGTCCCTTCAGCTTGGTGTTCAGCTTCACACCGTCTGCTCCTATGGACAACCCGTTGCCGAGGCCCAAAGGTGAAGCGTGTGCGACCACCACTACGACCAACACTACCTGAAAAAGTGTTAAGATGTAAGATATTTAAACTAAAAGGTTCTTTTATATTTTGGTAGTAATAGAAGCTTGAAAAGTTTTACATTAAGGCAGACATTATATTCCCATGATCAAGTTGTACCCAGTTTAGGGGTAAAAATGATCATGCTTGATTTAAAGCACCAACAGTTTCCTACAGTAATTTACTTTTTTTTCTTTTTCTGTTGTAAATGTTTCAACTTTTTTTTTTTTTTAAAGAGGTTGGCGGCCTCTTTTAACCTTGCATCAAGTCGAGTCCAATAACTGTAAACAGATTATTATAAACTGTTGAATCTATATGCCACTTATGCGCATTTTTAGAGCAACATAATTATACAATTATAATTTTGAACAAAGAGGGAAACACAATTTCGTAGTAGCACACACTCCACCAAGGCTCGTTCAGCCACCTTCAACTTAAGTTAAGAAAAGAATAAATTTTAGTACTATTACATGTAACATTGTTGATAGGATAGCTTTTCTGTGGCCAATAAGACTCGAACCATAGCCGTCTCTAGTATCGAACTCGTTATCTTTTATCACCACAAAAAAATTGTAAACCTAAAAAATTGAATTAGAATTAAGTAAAATTATAGAACTTGATTTATGAATGCCAACCAAATTCAAACAATAGCTCAAGCAACGAGAAGTAAACATTATTTGCCAAATAATTAAGTCGTGTTCAGTGCAATGAGAACGATTGGTTTCTATGGTATGTGTATTTACGACTAGTCTCAAAATATTATATGAATATATTAGTACAATGATACAAATAATTCTGCTCTAGGGCTAGATTAAAAACCAACTCACCAGTAAGATAGTCCGCTTCATTTTGAATTACTCCATAGCATGTTCCTCCTGCTATATATACTTCTTGAGTTTATTGTTAACAATGAACGTTTCAACAAGACCATCTTCGACGCATTAATTCGCGACCAAAGATTGCTTGATTGAGTGCATTGTTGCTTCAAATAGGTTTGTGAGAATTTTCCTCGTTATTCATATTGATTGCGTGAAGGACGTAGTAGAACTTACGCATGATATTATGTAACATACCACTTGAATAGCACTTCATTTGCCACAATTAACGCTATGGTTGTGGAAAGCGAAAGTACAAATCAAAGTTAATTGTCGTCAGATAAAAGGTCTTAACTGTTTGAATAATTGTTTACAGTTCTTTTAATAACATTTAAATAGATGATAACACTGAATCTAAACAAATTCGTATCCCAATCATAATCCTAAAATGGAAGTTTCTATATGTTGTATTATATACATACCCTAACTCTGAGCAAACCCTATTCTTGAATCCTGACTAACCCTAATATCCTAGGCATAGACAAACCATGATTAACAACTTCCTGCTTTAACTCCAAAATCCTCTATTTTAGACAAACCATTGATATAGTCTATTCTAATATCATACGAGCCCTTATTCTAGATAAGCATTGTAATATTTACAAATCCAGAATTTCGGATGAGTTCAAACTCTATACAATACAATCCTTAACTTCTGATAGACGATCCTGAATTCCAGTCAAGCTGTGATCTTAGAACACCCTTTATATTATCCCTTATGACAATCCTTATATCCAGGCAATCTAGATTCTAGATGATTCCAAATTTTCAAACAATTTTCTATCCAAGATAACTCTGTATTTTGTGATTTCCGGCATAGAATCTTGGCAAGCAGTAATTGACAATCCTGGGTGCCAATGAAGGTCCACCCTGACTGATTTCATAAAAAGCTGTGTGGTATTAAGTGTAACAGACATCACCTTAAATTCCTGATAAACTCCGACGATAGCCTTGATTCCTGTGATCCTAGACGATCCTCAATCCCACACAACCTCTGATCCTAGACTACTTGAAATTCCAGTCAAGCTGTGATATTATATAACGAAACTTTACAATCCTCAATTACGGACAAACACTAATTTTAGACATCCCTTGATTCCTAATGAAATAGTTATCTTTAACAATATTTGACAAGCTGTGGTAATCAAGAATCCTTAATTCTAGACAAGCGTTGATCCAAGACAATCCTTATTCTGAACGCCCTTTGGCCCTAAACAGTCCTTTCGTTCTAGAGCTTTGATCCTGGACAATCCTTGGTTCTTGATATGTTTAAGATCATCCCTGATTCCAGACTATCTTTATCCTATAACACGCTGAATTGCATCTCCGATTATAGGATATCCTTAATTCTACAAAGTGAATGTTACAAAGAAGCTCTGATTCTTCTAGACCACTTCTGATCCAAGGCAATCTGAAGTTTTACAAACCCTGATTCTAGGCTCAGTGACACCGTCAGACTCGTTAGTGACACCACCCTCTCCATGTGGAGTGTTATCCTTGTCCTGAGGGCTGTTGACTGCAGGGGTGGGGGTGGGGGTGTACCACGTGACCACGACACGCGTGTAGACGCACGCCCTGACCAAACACGGCTGTTTGTCGCCGCCGCCGCGATATTGCTTTCTACGGGTTGACAATATAATGAAGAGGGCGAAGTGTTTTAATGAAGTTTCGGTAGGGTTTTTGAACTGCTGTTGTCACACAAGAGAGTTTGTTAGATTATTTTAAATCTATAAATAGTAGTAAATTCATTGTTTATGTGTGAGTATTTCAGGGGACTGTGCATGAACACTGACTTGCCCGGGAGAAGTTTCATAATAATTTATGATTAACTGTATATATCATTTAAGTTAAACCTTAGTGTTATTGTACAATTTCTAAAAGTTTTAATCGATTCGACGATAAGTATTATGTAAAATATTGGTAGCTACATGTTTTCATAGAAAAACAATAAATCACAAAAGATATGAGTAAAAATGGTATTTGATAAAACTTTATACATCAAACGGGAATTATAACTTTTTCAGTAGAAAAAAGTACTGTATAAATAAAAACCACCAACTGTAAAAATGAAAAGGATATGATGCATCGATCGCATAAGATCTCGACCGTTGGGTTAAACAATGTCTTATAAACTCAAACGTTCTAATCTTATAAAACCTATCGTTCTTTCTCAAACATCACAACGATCACCTCAGGTAAGACTGTCCAGGTGATACTTAATATCATCCAAGATTGAATTCATAAGTAATATTTCTTGCGTAACCAGACCACACGGACACTAGGGGTGGCTCGGGTCAAGATGCATGGAGTAAAAGCATGCTTTTACTCCATGCATCTTGGGCTCGGGTGACGTCGGGGTGTAAGCCTCATTTTCCAGCCCATTGCGGCCCACACAAACAAGGACCAAATTGAAAACACCCCTCCAGACCTCTCCCCCAAACATGCTTCTTTCTCTATCCCGGCCTGATCAAGAGCAAAGTGACTGCTCAGTTCAGTAGGAAATCCAGTAAAACTGATTCTCTTACGAAATTTTACATTCATTAAAGATTTTTGAAAAACTTTTATTCCGTAGATAGGTTGTTGAGGTTTAAATAATTTTATGTTAATAATTTTCTGTTGTGATGATATCTGCTACCTACTTTGTATGGTCACCATTTCAATGAAAATTATTAAAGTATACTGAATATTTAAACGTCGATGTTTTTCTAATGTAAAATAAGGTTCCGGTTATCTGCGTGTGTGCTGGTTTTATAACTATTTACATTAGTTTTTTTTTTTTTTTTTTTATTTATAGACAGTTTATTCAACTTCTTGTAACTCGTTTAAAGTTTTCATATCACTATATTTTTGCATTGATACATAACTACTACTGTACTATTGTTTCAAAAATCTTGATTGAGCAGAATACATAGCGGAGAAAAGGATCCCGAAAAGCAGAAAATGTTTTTGGAACTGAATAAGATAGACTACCTACCGGTTTGGAAACAGAAGATAAAGTAGGCAAAAACAGAAAATCATGGTTGAGAGAGTCAAGTGATAGGGCAAAAAAAAGCGAAACCACAAAGAAACTTAATTTAAAAAACCTAGGAAAGTTACAAAAAAGATAAAGAACATAATCAGAAACAGGCAATCAGCAAACTACAATGTAAATGAGTAAAATAAAATAAAAATAGTGCAGAAGGTAAGATATAAAGGAACCAGGACAAGAGTAAGTAGAAAACTACTTTGGAAAAAGGTAAGAACAGATTACTAAAGATGCTAGAAGCCAGAGTAAGGGGAAGTAAGAAAACAGAAGCATAGGGAAGAAGGAAGGGACAAGAAAGTATAAACAGAGGAACAGAGAATAAGCAGCCCTCTACAAGATAAAGAAACTGATAATATTATGAGGCCAGGAAAATAGGTAAGTAAAGAAAGAGATCAAGAAGACAGGCAAGAAAAGCAACTACGAAAATAAACTATAGTTTATTGAAGAAGCAATGAGCCAGAGGACAAGAAAACAGGAAGAGAAAATATTAGGTAAAAAGAGTCTAAGAAGCAGGGAGAAGCGAACAGGGATGCAAGAAGCAAAACAGAAAAGAAACAAAATATAGAAGCAAGGAAGTAGAGAAGGGTACGTTGAGATCGAAACATTGGCCCCATTGCGGTTTGTTGTGCTATCGATCTTATGTCGACCCTCTTCATCAACTCTGCAACTTTCCGTGAACAATTCAGTTAAGGAAGGGTAGTCTACTTCTGTCGCGTTGTCAAAATGCAAAGGGCTTTGGAGGACTTTTCTTCGGAGGGCAGTCTCAAAAGTCAACATTAGACAAATATTTTGACGTATTGTAGAGGAATGAAATGTGTACCCTTCCATCAAAGTTTTATTTATTTGGACAAATTATCAATTTGATTGTGCTGATTAAAAACTCATAAAATTGGTGATTTTTTTATAAATAAATGTTTATATTTATAACTCGAAAATTATTTCAAAATTGCAATCCTTATGAATAGCCAAATTCTGACGACTTTCCACATATTTTTCACAATTGCAGACAGCTGATAAAAAAAAATAAATATATTTTATACAACAATGTGGTAGGATTATTTAATCTAAAACTTTATTATCGAATATTTTTTCTAGATCTATTTTAATGATTATAAAACAGATTTTTCTTCCTGTTACGAATCAAATCAAATCAAAATATCTTTATTCGTACAAGACAAGTACATGTTAGTACATCTGAATAGTGTCAACTTAGCTATTTAAATTAACATTTGCTTAATTATTCATATACTCTTCTATGGAATATAATACTTTGCAAACCAAGTAAGTTTTTAGTTTTAGTTTAAATTTAGAACTGTTTATTTGACACTTTATTTCTTTTGGCAATTTTCTGAAATAACTTGCTCCTTTGAAAGACGGCTTCTTTGTGTAAAATTCAAGTCTATGGTGAGTGGGTATGATTTCATTCTTTTTTCACGTGTTGTAATGGTGTGTTTCTTGTTCTAAAATCGTATCCTTCTTATTGTTTAAAAATATCATAATAATGTCTAAAATAAACTGACCATAAACTGTTAATATGTTTAGCATTTTAAAATGTTCTCTGCATGATGTACCTGGATGTAGGTTTTTTTTATTATTCTAATCGCTTTCTTTTGTTCTTTAAGTATTTTATCTAGATTTTCTAATTTAGATGAGCCATACGGACAAATTCCAAATGAAATGTGTGAATAAATGTATGAATGGTAAATAATTTTAAGAGTGGATTCACTGCACATCCCTGCCATTCTTCTTAGTGCGTACATACCAGAATTGATTTTAGCTAAAATGTTATCTACATGCTTATTCCAATCCAAGTTATTATCTATTGTTAGACCAAGAAATTTTGTACTTGTGACAAGCTCAATAGGCTCAGTACTCACAAAAATCAAGGGTTCTTTTTTTATCCTTGATTGGGCTGTTTTAAATGAAATGTAGTTAGTTTTCTCAATATTTAAGTGTAGGTTTAAGTGGAGGAAGCACGGGTAGAACTACATTACTAGTATTTAATAACTTGTTTGGTGTAGTGAGGCTGTGGTTTCCTAGACGCGTAATAGATGCGCTGCGTGTGCGCATCTAAGACGCAGCACACTTGTCTTATGGAGTTTCGTGTATGCGGTTTCCAAGGCTGCGTATCTAATGCGCGCGCATCTAATACGCGCGCACCAATAGCTGCGTATTTCACCGACTGCTCTCAGAGCAGTCAAATCTGAGTTACGCTGCGTTTTAGACATGTCTTGTGCAATGGATTCGGAAGTAAATGTTGTCCAGATGGCAAAATTCCCCAACAACAACGAAAAATCGATTGAATTTGTCTCTGGAAATGACATATTATGGAAGTACGTTGTTCATACAATTAAAATTTTTATAGCACCATATTACATTTCATATCATTCGTTAGGAAGTATTAATTTTCCCATAATGTGTAATTTTAATATTTAATTCTCTTATTAAAAGTTCCCTACAATTAATTTGTCCTCACATATTTGTAATTTGTAAATAAACCTAATGTTGACAATTATTCTTTTCAAGCCAGCACAACACCAACTCCCAAATATAAGAGCCCCCATAATTATTATAAGAACATCTGAACATCTTAGTAATAATCCTATATAAATTACTAGCAGAGTACCCGTCCTTCTTACGGGGTTGGCGTATAAGTATGATATGCTTATTGCAGTTATACTCGTAAACAATATACCATTTCGTAAATTCGGTAAATTCCAAATAGGTAGGCCTAAATATAATAACAGTAAAAGCAAAGTTGGATAGGTTAAATTAAAATTTATTGTTAAGATTTTAAATTGACATGTTTGCTTTAATACTACGGTTAAAACTTCCGCGAGGGCCACGTACAGTTCCTAATCATGTACTTTTCACTGCTTACGCTTCTTCAAGACTTTTAATACCAAAGTAAACATTTAATTATCTAAATCATCGTATAACACCATAGTAGCCACTCTCCCGTGAACTTATGTTACGCACCAACCATGTGTATTGTACGCAGTCTAGGAAACCACTCACGACGGCTGCGTTTTGGGACCTGGATAAAAGCAGCAGCGCATCTAAACCGCTGCGCATCTAATACGCGTCTAGGAAACCACAGCCTTACATACTGTCTCAGTAGCCCGTGCGCAGCAGTAACACTGTGGTTATATAGGCCTACATCTTACAACAAATTGAATTAAACTAAAAATACCAACGTAAACAGTAAAACTATTTCACCTGCACCTATGGTATGTCCAGTATGTGTTAGTAGAGGATGGTGTCCAATGGAGTCTTATAATACAGGATTCTAAAATATTATTTCTTGGTCCGTTTACTTTTTTATATTTCGTTCTAATCTAGAGGGGCTGATACAAATATTAGTTGACGTACCATACCAGAGGTTTAAAATATTAATTAACTATTTATACATAAAAAAACAACACAGCCGAAAACATACGACAATGTCTCTCATTGTCAAGACTAATCAATTTTTTAGCTAACCAGAGGTTGTACAAACGCATCCAACACTATCCGGCCAGTGAGTAACCACCCTGCAGCGCTGCAGCTAGCCAAGTTACACCCAAGGGACCGCAGACTGGGCGTTGCGTGGGGACAAGCCGCCAATTTGGAAAGAATCCCACAAATTGTGGCCGGTGCGCGGCTCACGCAGCCCCAATTAATCCAATCGCGTGCCATTTGCATTCCACCCCCCCCCCCCAAACTAGTGTCCCACGGAATTATCTCTTATTGCGACGCGACCAGACGACAAAAGCCTCCCACATTCTCATTTGTTCCACAAATTACACCTTCCGATTAATTGGAAGCCGCGCAGGTATATTTTCGGGAGTTTTTTCCCAAGGGATAACTGCGATCGGTCGGTAGTTGTGTTTTTTGCTGTCATTGACACGAATATCCGCGCGATGACGGGTATTAGTGGGTTCGGCCTTGGGTGAGATTTTCACACGATTCTTTCTCATTAGGAATGTTTTATTGGTTTCATCTTACTACGATGTGGGTGTTCGATAGGGTTTGAAAATCATGCAGCTTTTTGTTTTAAATGTAACTCTTTTCTACATTTGAATACAATTGGTATTCGATAATTCGTCAATTGATAGTCACGTTTGGCAATCCAACACTGTGCCTAATAAGTTATTAACATGGTGAGATTCGCTATTTGATTTCGAACGTGCCTAATTTGGTAAAATAACGCCTTAATTGGTCAATTTGAACCAATAATAGTTTAAGTGTACACAATAACGCATAATACAGTAGGCCTAGTTAAATTGTCTTAGGTTTTAGGACAGTTTTAGCATAGTATTCTATTCGGTTATCCGACTTTACTGGTTGTCCAATACACTCGTGGTGTCAGTGTCAGGTTATCGAGAGAGGTCTTATACTTTAGTATTTGTGGTACCATTTTCTAGAGCAATATTAATTACCAAGCGGTGAATCGCTCATGGGTCTGCAAATGTAATTCAATAACACATACAATTAAGAATTAAACGGAGTGAGCGAAGCTCTATACTACACTCCTGCTTTTGTTTTACAAATACCCCTCCTGAATGGCTGAAGCGATCCGCATGAAATTTAGCACACTCAAACTACGGGAAGGTATAAATCTGAAACGGTACAAATCGGACGATAGGGCTTTTCTCTACGTGAATGTATATTTTTGAAAATTTAACATGGGCCTTATTGGTTTATTGGTCTACATGACATTATTTGCAAGATAACAATACAAGGGTAAAAAAAGAGTCGTAACATGTACAGTATTAGTCAACGAATCATCCATGTTACCACATTACAAATGCACAACAAAAGAATGAACAAATCGGAATAATATTGTTGAGCATGATAATTTACTACAAAATAATAATAATATTAGATATTTGTTCACTTTATTATAACTTGTTGAATATTATTATAGCACATTCAGATATTTATTGATGCTATTACTGTTATAAGATGTTTTCTTTTTGAAATTTTTTTGTCATCAATTTTTATATCATCATAGAGTCTAATTATTGTTACGTCAACTGCTAAATATAATTTATGGTTTGCTATGGTTTGATTGTAAATTGTTGCCTTTTTCAATTCTTTTTGTCCAAAAACTCTTCACAGTATTATGCATTGGTATGTACGGTTGGAAGAATAATTAATAAATAAATAACGAATTAGGGTCGCCGGAATTAAGCTAATTGACTTTGGATATACTGCAAGTAGATTTTCCATTTACGTGAACTAAATTTAGCACTGACTTATGATAATGCAGGTAGATTTTTCATTTATGTGAACCAGATGTACCAACTACTTTGGATACTGTAAGGAGACATCTCATTTACGTGAACTAGATTTAGCATTGAATTATGATATTGCAAATGTACATCCCATTTACATTAACCAGATGTAGCATTGACTTTGGAAAAATATTGAATTACTACGTTAGCTCCACTCAATATTGCAAGCAGACAACGGCTTTGTTCACCTCGTTTAAATATTGATTCATATACTTCATCATTATAGTTCTAACTGTCGATTGAAATAATAATCTTCCACATAACTCATCCTCCCATAAAAAATAGTTTCTACAAACAACCCCAGCGATTTATTTCAGAAATTCTCTGCAGATTTCACGCAGATGATCCAATCTATGCGTGGGATCGTCCTAAACACACTGGAGTTTTCTGATCCGGATGATTTCTAAAGGGTGGATTATATTTTAGCCTCTACTCTTTGAGGTTGTTTAGTTTTAACCCTTAAGATTCCACCAGAGTTCCTTTCATGTAACTCAGGCTGAAGGTTTTTTTATAGACAAAAACTGCAGTATCCTAATCGTTGTGGTAGGGTTATTGAACATTGTGAAGGTTTTTCGTGTTCTGACATGGATAACAATCATAGTTGAGCAATTTGTTTACAGCAACAACTAATGCCTATGCAAGGTATCAAGTTGAATATAGAATATTTTTAATATTTATGGAGACTAAATTAATACAATTTAATATGACAAATAACGAACATTTCAGTACAAAATATCATAGCTAAAAGTTTTCTTTATAGATTTTAGTTTGTATGTTCAAACAGTTTTTTATTGTTTAAACTAACATTTTTCTGAAGTTAAACAGTTACCAAGTTAATTTATGTGGTTTAAATTAAACAATTAATAGTGATAGGCAAAAATCATTACGTAGGCGCTCATAGGCGCTCTTAAGCCTTTGTATGAGTATGGAATGTTTCCATACTTACTGTTACCACACACTGCAAAGTGTATTACTATATATTGTACACATGCATATATGGGACTTTATGAATTTATATTACGTTAGTCTGATTGGTATTTTATGTCCGACCTTCACATCTAGGACGGAACATCCTAGCTCCTTCTAGCTAGCCCGGAACATGTTTACACACAACTTCAGGCTAGTCCTAGGGGTCGCGGCATTATCACATAGATAAAATCCTTTGGTGATTTGCGGGATTTTAACCCGAAACCTCGGGCTCCAAAGCCCCGCGCTCCAAAAGGGTCTGATTGGGTTGCAAATAAGATTGTCGTTGATATTTACTGCACATTCAATTAATATCACTGCCGTAAAGATAATTAATTTTAAAATACATTCAAACTCACAAGTTCAAACATTTGTATAGGTATGTGATAAAAATAATGTAACGCTTCTGTGCGTAAACCACCAACTGTAGAGGTGAGTATAGAGACCGAGGAAAATCGAATAAGGCGCGGAAATGTTAAATTTCCGTCCTTCATTCTCGGACATTGATATTTCCGCTGCGGAAAGATGGAAAGATGGGCGTTGCTTCAACCCTGAATATATGCCCTTAGAAGAAGAATTTTCGTAAAATATTGGTTTACAGATTTTGAATTATTCTACTCTTCCTTAAAAAACTACACAGTCCCTGTGGTACTTTTAAGGCACGTTACAGGTTCCAGGCAAACATGAGAATGCCAACGCATAACTCTCAGATTCAATACAAGTAGATTTATCAATTATCATCATATGTTTGAATATAAAACCAATATATGTACCAGGCACGCTTGAATGCACCAATATAGACTACATGTCTTTCACTTATTTTTATTTAAATCCTACACTAAGTGCTTAAACACTTTTGGTAATACCATCATACTGTAGGGCGAGTAACAGTTAAAAAAGTATTGTTTTATATTCATACCGTTAAATAAGAAGGAATCGAAAGTAAGAATCAAAACGCCCTTATACATATCTCGGCCATTATTGTACCTTATAATTAATTTCTCATCTGCTTTATAAGGAAGGTAATTCTAAAAAGGAGTATGTTTAATAAATGGAGTCCGTAGGTTCAACTTCAACAGGTAAAAGTAATTGTCACAAATCAAAATATAAAATTTTTATAAATATTAGCTTCTATATAGGCAGCAGTGATTATAGAGCCACTTAACCTTTAATTACGTACTTTGTATCTACTAGAATATTTTGCGTTCGATCATTTCCGGAGTTAATATTATTTACACTTTAAATTTAAAAAAAAATATAGAAGCTTAATGTTATGTTACTCAGTCTGGAATGTATGGCGAAAATGACCTTAAATTGTGTAATTGATTATTTACAACATTTATTAAAATATTTCTTAAATTTATCAATTTTATTCCACGTGGATATTAATAGCAAAAATATGTATCAGATACTAGCAAGGCCAAGGTTTTAACAGTCTCCACACAAACGTCCAAATGGCTTACGCTTCAAGACACAAATTGATTATTATATTATACCATTAAAATCTGTATTAAAATTCAAAATGCCACCTAGCTCAGTTCACACAACAAAATGGTTTAAAACTACATTAACGCCAAAGAACAAAATGTTAATAGATATTTTAAATAACTGCACAACAACTTGTTTCAACATCAATTATATTCAAAATCACAACATACGTTGTTAACGTACCAAAGTGGTTTAAGAGGCTTCGATCTTCCAAGCACAAAAAAATATCTTCGAAGCATAAAAACAAAACAAACATTTTAAACAAACACAAATAAATTCCCTAATCCCTGATGCAACATAATGTCTAGCTCTGCTCTTATACTTGAGTGGTTTAAAGGGTCACAACGGAAATATTATTTAAAAAATGTTAACAATTTGACAACAAATGTAATTCAACTCCGGTAAACTCAACCTGCCTGGTCATATTGTACACCAAAGTGTTTTAAAAATCCAGTAACGTTTAAGTACACAAATCCAAAAACACATTACGTGATTACACAAAGAAATCGACCCATAAAACCAGAGGTACGCTTAGCTTAACCTTGCTCACGCTTGTGGTTTTATTTTGATTCCTCCAATTCCCATAGAACCGATCGTGTTCGATCTTATTATAACGGATCCGCTTTAAATTATTGATGGGAATATTCACGTGCGTGTTACAAAATGCCAGATTTTTCGGATTCCCAGCCCCATCCCCCGCCCGGGGTAGTGGTCTACGCCCCCGCGGCTAGCGTGCCCGGGTGTGGGAGATCCTCCCGGGTACGGACCCGTGAGAACTACCGGAGCTTCTGGAGTCGAGAAGTCTTGTGGAAAAGTAAAAGTGCACAGTAGTGTGTTTAGATTTAATCGTATGGCTGTAAGTGGATGAAGAGTCCATTACAGAACAGATCTCACAAATGGCCTATCTTGGCATTACAGGTGCTTCTAAAGCGTAAGGTGGGTTCCTAACCATTTAGTCTACCATTAGATATTATCGGCATTTGAATTATGGTTTCAAGGACAGAATTTCTGCGCACTTTACTAAATCAATCACACTCATAGGTTTTTAGTATTGGACGATATTGTATGTGGTAGTGGATTTTATTTCTGCACAAAAGACCTTAAGTTTATGTCACCATCACAAAAATATAACTTTTTACCCATGTATGGTATATTTGAAGGGCAGCTGAGTCCAGAATCAAGCATTAGTTGAAGATTACATTTTGTCTTTTGACACCAACAATTGATTTGTAATTGTGGGTGCAATTTTCTTTATTAAGAAAACACTGAATTTGTACTGCGATATCAGAGTTTGGTTATAAATTTGAGTTGTATTACATTGTACAATTGAACAATTGTACAATTGTTGTACATTGTATTTTGAACATTACTCATCAAAATCAGTTGTGAATGATTTTTTTTATTAGCCTTGCCAATCACAACACAACATAGTAGTAGTGGTTAGTAGTTATTTTATTGTAACTACTAAAATTGTATCTAATTTACTGTCGTGATTTTTTGCCTGTGTTAAAATATTATTTTGTCAACAAGAGCGTGTAAATACTTAGAAAATATAGGCCTTTTATAATGTACGTTACTAAATATATACGGTGAGTATCGTACCAGGCCAGTCATGCCCTATCATACCTAGATGTTAGAATCACAATACTGTATTACCTATTTTCCAAATATTAAAATTCATATCGTAACGAATATATCCAATTCTTAATGATCCGGCAAATTCAAACAATAATTAACTAGCAATACCCACTCGACTAAATTGGTAGTGAAATGTGATATTCCATACAGGTAGGTAATGGAAGCACAACATTTCAAACATGCATTACACTTTTTTAATTTATGTAAACTTACCATCGACCACCACTTACAATTTTTTATATGTATTTACCGTCTTGTGAGTAAACAGTATAAGTTTACGTATATTTACGAATGTTTGTGCTTTCAGGTAATTTAATAACACGTACGATGCTGATTAAGAAGTTATACATTTCGGCACACAGGTAATTCAACCCTTTTTGATTGTCTACACCGATCCGGAACAACAAAAACTACAAAAATGAAGTACACTACTTATATATTAAACCTACTATATTATATATTTATCGTCTTTATGGTTCTGCTGAACACAATTTTATAGCTAACCTAACTTAGCTCTGTTCATGCAGAGGGCGTTTTGTTGATTTCTAACGTTTTAACGGAAGAGAGCAAAAAGTGTCACTCTTTAAAATCCCAAGGATAATAATTATGTATTTTAACTTGTTTAAATTTTAGAATGATTACTTTTGTCTAAAATGTACCAAATTATCCTTAGTTAAATAACCAATAATCAAATTATCAATAACCTTAACAACAAGGTGTAATGCCTATTAACAAACAGGTTGTTATTGTTTTTTTTTACATTTTAATTGTAGCTTAACTTAAAATTAGTTTAACGACTCGGTTACATATTCAGTAATATAATAGGCATAATGCTGAATGTTAAAAGTTGTTGGTCAAAATAATGCTGTTCGAAATGTCAAAAAGGTTGAGGTTTTTGAAAGTAGGTTTTTAAGCATTCCAAACAACACTATTTTATCCTGGCTGTATAATCCAACCTTGCAGACTAAACTCTAAAACTTACATTGATATTTATTTTAAAGTTCTTAATTATTTGTTAGTAAAACATAAAAAATACAAAAAGTCGAGCTCAATTTTGAACCACATGTTTATGACCTTTAACTATAATGGATAGGAGAAATATAAAATTAATAATTGTATGATATACTGTATTTATCTTAACATAGGCCTATCATATGGATTAGTTAAATGATATGTAGGTAGAGTATATAATCAAAAATCGTACATGAAGCTTTGTTATTTCAATTTAAATAGTTCGACAAGCTGGAAAGATTTAGCCACAATGTTAATTTAACCGTTGATGTATTGAATTTATTTTATAAGGTACGAAGGGGTTTTTTGACTTCTCTAATAACAGTATCTAGATAGCTAATTAAATGTTATCTATAATGGGAGCTATAATGTTAATCTATAATGTTAATTAATATAAGCTTTTTGTTTTCAAATTATAAGGCAGGATTAAAATGTAACATATATTTTTTACATGAAATTGACAATAGACTTAAATAAATATTCATTATTTGTCTTACAATATACAAAAATTGACATAATAACGGTAAAGAAGCATGTCATACTGTTCTAAGCATCAATTATTAGTCTTTGGTAAAGAATAGATCAAACTTTTATTATATTTTTTTCAGAATTTATTAGATGAAGATTTTTTGATATCACATGATCATGATTGTAATGTAGTATGACGTTTTCCAAATGACTAATGTAAATTGATTCTCAAACGAAATAAATGATTTTATGACCGATAGTTTGCTAGTTTCTAGTTAATTAACTTATCTATTAAAACAACACCCCTTAGGAAAACAAAGAATTTTAAAATTTTATATCGACCAATAAATTACACATATTTTGGATACACAGTACACGTATTAAAAGTTTTATTCCTTCGCGCAATCGTAAAAAATATATTCACAAAAAATAAAACCCTAAAAAGTGAAACGCCTTTGTAGCGCAACGAGGATGTATATTTAAACAAGTGTTCTCAATAAGTATTAAGTGTGGTATTCGTAAGCTATATATTTATTTATTATAGATAAACATTAATTTATGTGTTGATGGATACGTCATATTTTTAAAAGACACGGTTCCATACCATGAACATAAAATAATTTATTTAAAAAATTACAAATCTGAATTTTACTGTTATTTTACATACAAAAGCCAAGTTCAAGAAACAAAAGTTCCATAGCTTTAATCTATTAAAAATACGTTTCCGAGATATTCGTTAAGGGAGATATAATTATGTATTTCAAATTAAAATCTGGATACTTATCCACTTATAACAAATGCTATGGGTAGACACCCTTGGAGTCCATAAACCTTTAAAATTATTCCAGAAATTTCCTAAGGGCATTTTTAGAATAAGTTTCAAACATTTTCCTAGTGGGTCGATAATTCACGTTTTTTTTTTTAATTTAACCAACCCTAGTCAAACATTTATTTTAAGATATTGATCGGATAAACAGTTATCTGTCTGGTATTATATCACTCAAGTTAAATGTAAGTTCTTTTAAATTACCACAAACATATATTTGTGGTAATTATGCCCTTGACAATATAAAACACCTAGCATAGGTCATTTTGTCAAATCAAAATTAATTGTTAATTGTATCTATGTCACTCTGTTTAGTGTTTTCATTTAATTATCGTGCAATGTTTGTAACAGGATTTTATTTATTAATCTTCATATATTACTATGTTCAACATCGGTAACATTTTCCCTCAGGAAAGTACAAGGAAATCTATTAAACACGAGCTTAACATAATATATTCCACTATTGGGTGTTATCAACATGTAAAAGACAAACCTACAACTTATAGTTGTTACACTATGTAAAATCTCTGGTTGTGTGATATTTTGAAATAGCGTTGGAAACTTCTATTTTAAAAACCGATCGAAAATTTACTTTTGCACAGGAACCGATATCAATATCGCAAAATATATGATGCAAAATATAAAATATACGGTAAATGAACACTATAGTCCATTTTCAATTTTCAGCTACCACTCCTTCCTCACCTGAACTATCACAGTACACCCGATACATTCACTGTGTTTCACAATTTTGCGTTTTCACTTCACAAAACATCTTTGAACCCTCTCGCGTAAACCAACTAACCAACCCGGGTACATGCAACAAACTGAAGTACTTACCGAAACCGGGAATCTCTCAGCAAGCACAATCACTACAGACCGATGTGATACGGATGACAATTACTCAAGGCCTGGGGTGGTGCCGGGGGGGGGGGGCGCGCGCCCCAAGGCGGGGGGAGATTTTGCGCACTACGCCCAGGGGGAGGCTCCCGGCTACCCCCTCCCCCCTAGCAGATACACTCGCATTTATTTAATGGACTAGTCAAAAACACCAGTGACACGTACAGAGCCACCGCCGGCTATGGAAATCGTTTTATTTTTCATTGGATCGTTCCGCGGTAATAATTTGTTTGCGGTTTTTCATAAGGGAGATGTAATGAAGGGGAAAATTGTAGGTAAACTTTTTTTGGTACTTTGTGTTAAAGGTTGTGAACTGCTGTCTTGAATTTTGATCGAAATATATTATGCTTTATCAAAGTGGCAAAGCCGAAAGAAGAAAACTATGATAGTTTTTACCATACATTGGTTTAAAAAATAGGCCTAATAAATGTTTTTTTTTATTCGTGATTAAATAGTTTGCTGAATTGACTGAGCTAGACTAGACTACTTGGGTATTAATAGTAAGTAGGAAAGGAAATTACCTATTCTAAGATTGGTAAAATACAGGACGTTTATAAAAGAATCGTCAGGTTTTAATTGTGTGTACCTCGCCCAATTCTTGTCCCACGTCAATATTTGAAACATGTGCTTAAAAAGCATGTTTCCAAGTTGTATAATCAGCTGTTCAATAATCAGTCTTGTTTTTCTTGGACGTGTTTGGATCATTTTAAAAATGATTACTGTCACGTCTACCCTTGTGACGGGGGGGGGGGGGTGCTCGCTTGGGTGAGAGGTGGTGAGGTGTTGAAAACAGCACAACAAAATCAGCAGACGAACGAACTATTTATTGAAAATATTAATTAATAACGAACTTCCCTAACTTAAACTCTAACAAAAACAATTAATAAAATTCCCTGCGCTAAAACATCAAGGTACCGACCGACCCTCTACCCGTTCCCGTGTCGGCGCGACGCGGAAGTACCGACGCTCTCTGTACTCGGAGACCTTCTCGGCCCCGTGTCTCGCAGCTCACTGCCTCTGCCTTCGTCCAAGACACCACGGCTCGGGGATGCTGTCTCAGCAGTCTTCTCGACTTGCGTGGGATATGGGCCCCACGTCACATTACAATTCAAGAAAAACATTTTGTGTTTTTCATTATGACTCAAGTACATCTTTAATAACCGTCCGGCGTGAGTTTGGGGGCATTTTAGACATACTCCTCCTACACACCAAAGCATTTTAAGGTGGTATTGCCAGTTAAGAATTCTAGAATTGTATTAAAACGTAAAAGCAGTGGTCGCGCAAGAGTTCTCTTAAAAGCTGAGATGGATTGGCAAATGTAACGATAATGACTTTTTACCCTTCTCAAATGTCCCCTAGATAATGTACCCTGATCTTTCGGTGTGTGATTTTTCTTCCAATGGGCTTTGTAAAAGATAAAGTTTATATACTGCCAATGCCTTAAACACTTCAAGAGTGGACGAATTCGCACTTGTAGGGGTATCCATGAAAATTTTAAGAGTTCTCTTTAATGTTGATAAATTTTATTTCCGTATTTGTTTAAAATTAACGTCAATAAAATGTTTTAAATCCTGATGATTCTTTTATAAACGGCCTGTATTTTGAATTTGCCTATAATGCGGCCTTTTGTTGGTATTTTTGGATACTAGGGTAAGTTATCCAACCATATGGATCTCCTGTGGACAACTTTTCATCAAAATATCAAACAGAGTATTCTGCTCATAGAGAGTTGCACTGTGTGTAATGTAATACTTATATATATTTATCTGTTTGTTTTCTTTACTTTGATAATTATTAAGCTATCAAAGGGTAATACATATGGTTTATAGTTATTCTCTAAGTTTAGTTTGAAATGGCTTGATAGTAGGAGAAAATTATTACATTATTATAATATTGGAAAATTATTACAAATTATTACAACATATAGGATATACGTTAACTCATAATGACAGAATATATTAATATCTTTATCTTCGGGATTTTTCAATTATATTATACAGTGCATAACAAGCCCAATTCAATGTGTGTTAGTTTCTTGGACTGAGAAGAAATCTGTAACTAAATGTCTGCACACGTACACTATGCGACTGTACTAAACGTAACCACAATTCATTCGCACTAAGTTTGCTGCAGACAAGTTTTACTACTGGGATAAACCATTGTCTTTGAAGAAGTATGTCTGATGTCTATACATTTGTACATTACAATTATACAACTACGTAATTGCCTTATGATTTACTTGAGCAATCTCTTAATAAATATACCAGCCATAATTTAAACCCTATTTGTTTCCATTCACATATATTTGATATTCTTATTATTCTTATGTGTAAACTCTTAAACACACGCAGTACGTTTTCTGTGAATGTCCTTTAATAACGAAAAACATATATTGAGTAAATAATGAACAAATTAGTGCAAGATGGAGCAAACAAAATATAACATGTCGTGATGATGACATTTTTTACCAAATTAACCTTCAGTATTTTAAAATCTAAGTAAATTATCAAGCTCTAACCTCCTCAACCCAATAAAATATCATACAAGTCAATCTCAAACTTATAGCCAAACAAGGAAATTTCGAAAACAATATTGTCACAAATATCAATCCTAATTCATGACCTCAACAAAATGGCCGTTGAGGACTCAATGGATCGCGAACATGTTAATCCGCGGACCGGAAATCAATAAGGGATGTTTATGCGACCGGAAGTTACAGTATCGACTACGGTGTTTAACCAGTTGCGTTGCTAGGGGCGCCGCCAGTGGCCGGGGGGGTTACTCCGCTCTCATTGGTCGGCTCCCCCTCGCCCCGAGCACTGATTCAATACCCTCGCTTGCAACCTTTTTATATACTTTGGAAATAATATGATAGGGGAGTCCGCCATGTTGGTCGATGCAAATGCGCCGGTAATTTGTACAGAGGTCTGCGGTTATTAATTCTACGAGATGTTTCTTCCAAACCAATCGCGTCTTTCATTTTCCGCGATTAAATCCGCCCTGGGAATAATTTTAAAGTTTTCCCCCTTCTTTGCTTTTTGTCCCAGGGTGGTGTCGTCGAGTTTGTGATTGAAAATTGTCTTTGGTTTTTTTGCTGGACGTTTAGTTTGTGGGTTTTATTTCTTTGGGCATTTAAGTTGACGTGTGTAAGAAGTAAGAACTGTGGTTGAATTCCGAAAAGTTGCGAATTTAATTTTTTGCTATCAAAGTTTGTCAAAACTTCGGACTGACATATTTGTTGTGATTAAAAATCGTCGATTTTCTATTATTTGGATCACTTATACGTAATATTATCGACGAAATTTCATATCTTACCCTCTACTTCAAGACTAAAATTGAAACATACAAACGTTATTGCTACATGTGTAACTACGTTGCCAAATTACCACTCGTGCTCATGTTCAACTACTGTAGCACTTTCAGCCTAACCTCGAGCTATCGTCTGGTAATGTTATGCATTGCTTGACTCCGTCTACCTTGATTTTCTTCATTTCACTATTTTTTTGCGAGTTGGCTTTTCAGTGTCGTAGCTATCAACGCAGAAGCGAATATTAGTGATTACTCGTCTCTAAAAGTCAGGAGAATTGTTTTTTTTTTTTTTCATTAATTACAAAGTAAGCTGCCGGTATGTTTTCCCATTCAAACTTATGTTGCTATAATAATATTATAGCATGGAACATACTGTGGCATGTCCTATACTGTAATTACTGACATATTCACAATTTGTACAGTCCAATTCGTTGCTGGCATTTTATAATAGTCATATACTCTTGCAAATTACATTTTTTTGTTGATTTGGATAATCTTTGAGATTAAGTTGTTGAGTAAAAGAAATGTAACGGTTACGACGTAATCGAATAGGGGAAGTTAACAAAATTTTTTTACAGTTTTACGTTGATAAATTAAAGTACTCTTTGGATGTAGGAGTTGTCGTCGGCGCCCAGATCAAACTTAAACAACATAATTGTTACTAACACAATTTATACATCCAGCAATACAAAAAATAATAAAGAATTAATTGTATAACAAAACCATGTTTACAGTTTTACATTTTACTCTTAAATTGAGAACAATTTGTAACATTACCCTTGCATCCCTTTGTACTCAAAACATTAAACATAAATTCTCCGACAAGCAAGAACTTTGAAGTCTCAGTACATAATTACCCGATGACAATGTCACTGCCCGCCAGCCGATCTTTGGTCGTCTGCTTGTTTGTCCGTTTGTCTGGTTGTCCGATTGGCCGTTTGTTTCTAAAGTGCAGATGTTTGTGCGTTGAGCGCTAAACGCTGAACGCAGAAGGTACATAAAGCTGGGCCGCAGGCCTAAGTGTCATTACTCTATGTCTAGTGTGCTGCTTCTGTTCTCTTTGGTGCAGAGTGAATCAATTGATAGGACGATATTTAAAAGATGCTTATAGGCCTACTGGTTTGAACTGTCAGTTTATAGTTTTTATACAATATTTCATTTTGAATAATTGTTTAGTAATTCCAACTTGTAATCATTTTTTAAATGCACATCAAACATTTAGTTTGTAGTTTTAGTTTTTATATGTTCATTTGATTTTAAATCAAATCCCAGCTTAAGTTTAAGATACTTTGGTTGAGACTTATATTATAATTATATTATGTCCATGAAGTGGTTTAAAAAACAAAATGTTTTGTCCCTATTATTGTCTCATTTTAACAATGTTAAATAACAATAATTAGTGTAAGATTAAAACAGGAACACTTCATGCATAATAATAGTTCTTACACATAACGTGCCTGTAGGAGCATACAGTTTTACTATAATCCCATTAAAACATGACTTATCCATGTGTTATTTTATTCGATTTTCTTACCACTCCACACCGAACAACTGAGCTTATAGGTTTACTAAGACTTTTATCGCATATTTAATGTATATCATTGGGTGTATAGGCCTAATATGAAAGGTTGATATCTCATCTACGTTTATACCGTGGGAGAATGCACCCAACGTGCACACACTGCACAGTCTCTTTGAAGTAAATCACATGTCAGTAGTTGGTTATTGGAGAACTCTGGTGTACCATCGTCAGACATCTTGTAAATTTAACTTACATTACAGATTTTTGGCGAAATGCAAATCACGTTTCTTACGTTTAATGTTTGATCACAGTACGGAAATATATAACTTCTACAATCAATTACATTATGGATACTCAGAATTTCTAAAAATAAGTGGATCCTCTGTTTGCTTTAAATGTCTACCGTACAAAACCTGGCTCAGTTTCATAACTGTGTTTATTTAGAAATAAACTAATTTAAGGGGATGGAACACTTGGTTTACATTGTCTTCGATTAGTAAAAATATGAAATCATTTGTAGTGATTTACCTTCATCTATGTTCTGAATAATATTAATATTTTACACAGAGCAAAGCTCGTCAGACTTACAAGTACGACATAAAAAGTAAGTAAATCGATTGATATTTCAATAAAACTAGATATTTAGCTTCATTCTCACCATATTACGAACCTTAACCTCAGGCTTGACTAGTCCACATCTGTATTTTCGAGAACATGATAAGGTCGATTAGAACACCACTGGAAGTGCAAAAGATGCAACTTACATAACTCAAATAGTTATTTGAGCTTAGTAGAATCTATTACAAATAAGAAATATTACGTAAAGCGTGTTGCCATAAAGTAAATTGAGTATCCGTTAAATTACAGATTCCCAGAACAAAAGTACATTACAAATCACGTAACCCTCACTAGTCGATTAATCTTAAATATTTATTTTCTGCCATATTTAGTAACATTAAATCTCTAACTACTAGTATATACTCTGATATGCTTCCAAGTGATTGAGCGAGGGTTTTAAAGTTTTAAAAAAATTGAGTTATGGCTATATTTAAAGCAGTTATTTCTTTTACACTTTCTTTGAAATTGTTTACAGTTCAAGACTCATGTTTGTGCGAAATAACTACTTCGACAAACATTTAGACCTTTTTCTTACACTCACAGGCTGTAAGTGTAATCAAGGGCCATACGGCTTTAACTTTGACTGTAAAAAAGGGATAGTCATTAATTCTTTTCATTGATTTCTGCCATCCACTCACTTTTAGTTTTAAATTCTAATGTCGTATGGGAGAAGTTTTTTAGTTTACTTTTCAGATAGTATATAATTTTAAAATTGCTTATTTTGTAAGGGTTTGTTGAAGTATATGCAGTAACATTTTTCAGACGTAATATAATAGATACCCAGCTGAAGCAAACCTGCACTCAACGAAGTTCCATCTGCCTTATTTGATTGTAATTAAAATATTTCCCTTAAAAATATCTTATTTATTCCCTATTTAAAAATGACATTAGGTTTAGTGAGTACTATCTGCTGTACCCGTGCTTTGTAACGGAAAGAAAAATCAGTGTTATAATCATTGAAATAGACCTTGAATAAATAATAAATAATATATTATAAAGTTTTAGATTAAATAACCCTACCACATTGTTGTGTAAAATATATTAAATTTCTTTGGATCAGCTGTCTGAAATTGTGAAATAAGCATTTTGCAGTGTTTCTTGTTTAAATTGAAATGTCAACGCAAAGATAAACATAATGAGTTTCTCATTCTGCCATCGAGACCAATTAATATTTACTTTTTAAAACTTCACCTCAAAACTTTGGACATCCACAAGGAAGTGAATAGGCCTATGACGTTCCTAGGTACGTGGACCATCTTTGTGCTTGATCTTGGCTATATTGGTTTAGTATTTTAGTCGTGACAGCCGCCCAGACAGACAGACAGACACCACCTAAATTGTATAATAGTATAGATAGATTTAGGCGTACTCGATATTAAATTTGTCAAAGATTACTTTTGAGAAATTTTAATAGCTTTTAATTAAATAATGGAGCTAAAATTCAAAATTTGGTCAATTATAAGCATGAACGAGCAAACTTTAACAATTAACTCGCAAAAGTTTGAGGAGGATTGAAATATAGATCCAAGATTTGTTTGAGTGGGTTAATCACATCGCCCGATCAAACTCCTACCAAATCAACCTTCAGAATTTACCAATGACGTCAAACCAGATACTTTAACCACACTACCGGATCAAATCCTTACCAGACGAACTTTCAGAACCTCCCAATGACGTCAAGATACATACTCCACCCACAGAGCTAGCCAACAGTTGAAATTACCTCGATCACCATTCTTCTTCCATCGAAAGGTCTACCATTGTCAAGTGTCACCTTGTTTGTTTTGACCTGCTGAGGACTCTGTCCTGATCCTCAGTTTGTCGTCCTTTGAACTCATCTGTGACAAATCTCCTGTCACCAGTCGCCAAACAATCTGTTGGAGGTCCTACGACAAAGGCACTAACAAGATCTCCCCTCGCATCCCATTGTAGGACTTGAAGGACCCGTTTGAATCCTGTGATCCTTACCCTGCGTCGAATTGGGGTAGTCTCTATTAGTTTTTCATCTTCATCGACTACTGGAGGCTTCATCTGCAACTTAGGATTTTGCTGAATTTTATTGCCGAATGATGTAAGACTTATTTGAAGTGTTCACGAATGTCTTTTCCATTTGTATGGCTTTGTAGTCTTGAAAGTATTGTGGTAACCTGCGTTAGTTTTGTTAAAAGAGAAGCTACGTCATAACTGTACACTGTTAAATGTTTAATATTGCACCTTATCAAAAAAAGCTGATACTGTAGTTTAATATTTCGTTAATAAAAGTCACATCACACTTACATTGAACCTTGACTAAAACGACAATTCAGAAATTCATATTACACTGTTACCGCTTTAATGGAGGGTTTTTACAAAAAATTCCAATTAGTTTAGATTTTTACGTCAGATTTAAAAATAGCTGGATGCTCGATTAAGATAGTAGCGGTTGGAAGTTAAGAATCTGCACAAACATTTTTAGATTTACGCTGTTTTCACTTTAAACAAAAAATCTCAATGAAGCTTAATACGTTTCTATATAGGAAAATGCCTCTCAAAATTGTATACAAACTCCTTCATTCCTTTTCAGGTTAGAATCTCTCTAGAAGATGATAACGTCCCTGATTACCTTTGGGGTGAGAAATATGGATAATAACGCGCCTTAACCTTTCTCATAAACACAATTGGTAATAGCGTCCCTTAACAATTTTACAGTGATGAACTTGGATATTAAAATCCCTTTTCACGTAGACGAAGACTTTCGATGGTACAGTTCTTTTATTTATTTTTGGATGAGAATCACTCCAAACGTTCCCCGATCTTTTACCTAAGAATTTCGTCAAATGTTTTCCCTGACACTTTTGTGGGGAGTAATGTTGATAGGAATAATTTTGATAATAGCAATGTACCTTATTTCTTTCTGGTGAGGACCATAGTTCATAAAGATCCTTATCTAATTTTTGGGTGAAAACTCTTTCATCATCTTCCCAATCGCTCTTCCGCTGAATCCTCTCAGTCATAAAAATCCTTAACACTTTCTAAACTACAAACCAATCAAAATATATAATTTCTCAACACTGAAAAGAGTATACAATTGACGACAGCATGCATACAATTAATATTACATGTAATTACTGAAATACTTTTCTACCACACCCAATGAGACCACCCGGATTTGTATTTGTAAGTTGGCACTCCTCGGTGAGCTCCTCGGCACAGTAGTCCCTCTCCCCATGTTAGGATGTTTGCTCAGAGCTGGGGGAGGATTTTGATTTCTCGGTAGTTTGTTTAGCGTCGCTCCTGTCGAGATTCTCCCACACCGGGCTTTGTGAATCATTCTTTTTTCCAATTACGAGGGCGCCGTTCAGTAGCCCTTAAGAAAGGTGAGAACCCCTTGTGAGACTGATAGGGGTTACAGTGAACTTTTGGTTTGTTTATTGGGTTCATTCAATTTATTGTGTGAAAATTGTTGAAGATTATTGCAATAATGAAATGAAAATAAAATTATCCGATAGTGCTTCATGTTACAGTATTAAAGTGCTACTTTGGTTGCTATATAATATTTTGAACAACCCTGTGATATTTTGGTATTATTTTGGTTGATATCTTTTAGACTTTGCAACGTTATGTTACGTCTTATAAAACTACCAAGAAGTTAATTTTTTCCAAATTTTCAAGTATTTTTATCAACATATAAGTCGTTATTTGTTGTAGTTTACCCATGCACTTATCTTGATAATGTCATAGCCTTAAACTTTTGTCTTGGCTTCTTAATTTCGGGATAAGAGAATTATAAAAAAAATATGAAGTATTTAATATGAAGTATGAAATATGAAGTATGAAATATGAAGTATTTAAGTAGATATTTTACTATTGATTCAAAATTTTAGACTACTATACTCCTTTTATCTATGCTATTGGTTACAAAACCATGTAAATTCGGTACCTTTTTAGCAGTCTAAGTGTCCAATAACCATTGACTTAGGCCATATAGACCAGCTGCAGTCAGGTTTTTTCCTTTTATCATAGAGAACAAATATAATGTTCTACTATTGAAGCGGTTTTTTTCTTTTCATACTGCGAAGTGACATAGTAGTCTAGTTCACAATAATCAGCTCTTTTTTTAGTCTGGCGTGATTAAAAAGGTTTAAGGTTGGCGTTCAAGAAGGAAAGCTATTTATACTACATCACACATTTTCGTAGCCCAATCAAACGAGTTTCGCAATAAAGTTCCCCCCAAAAGGGGCAACAGCTCGTACTTTTTTTGTTATTCTAGACTATTACGGACAATGAGTTGCTTGATGACATAATAGTTAACAGTAATTTTCTTTCTCAGTTTGACATAAATAAATGTTGATTAAAGACAGAAAACTGTTTTTATAGCTTACTCTGACCGGTTTATATGAAGAAAGTTCTTTATTATTACGAAACGGGCCCCAGCTTTCAAATGGGACTCAAATGGCTGCTATTCGGCAGTGTGTGCAATCATAGCTATTACGTAAAAAATATTTTACCAATGCAATTGACTTATGCCGCAGCATCGAAATAATTGAACATAATATTATGTCAATAAACAACAAAGGTAAATGTTAACCCTAACTTGTTTATTACAGCGCCCCCAAAGGCGATACGTTTTGCTACTAGTTCGCTTGTATTTTCGTTCCAAACCATATAATTAATTCCTAAATAATGGTAAACAACTGTCAGATTCATCCTCCAGAGATATTTCATCCACAATTTGTCACGGTAAAATCAAAATCTTGAAACCAAATACAACAAATGTAATGGATGATTGAGTTTAAGTTTTATTAAGTTAAGTTTTACAGTAAGTTCACATTGTTGTTTTTACTTAACTACCGTATCAATATCCAACAAGGAAAATAGCGGATTACCAACCAAATACACTCGGAACACTAAATAAACTATCCATGCTCCTTTAGGCAACATAACTGAAGTGTAATATTCTAGTAGTTTGTCTTCCTTTTAACGAAAACACAAACATATAAACAGAAGAAACCCCCTTATAACCGGTGGTTGTTTATCATTTCCAGACTCATCACCATAAAATCATTTTCATTTTCTACATTTAAAACAAAAACATCCCTTATTTACACGAATATTTTGACATAGTTTGAAAAAAAGATTTACTTCGATCATAATCCAGAACACATACAATACAACAGTACTTTTTTTACGAGTAAAACATCCAATTTCCTCTTCAAAGCAATCTTGCATGCAAATATTCCTGTTTCAAAGAACATTGATGTGCTGTCTTGCTTTTGAAGAGTCATCTTCCTTTTGAAGAACAGTCTTCAATACGTCAAACTCGGTCGATCCTGTGGTACAAATCTATGCCGCCGCTTCAACAATGCTTGTCAACCGTCGCGATGTTTTCATCTGTTAGGCTGTGACACCCCCTCGCCCCCCTCAAAACCAACCCTTCCACGATAATTAACCACCGTATTGTGGTTACGTTGGTCTTTGCATCGTGGTTGTTTTGGTGGTTAGCAGTTGTCTTTGGTGTTGCAAGTGTTGTAGGGATTTTAAAAATGTGCGGTGGTTTGGTTTTGTATTTTCTTTGACTAATCTTCTAATATATAAAATTCTCGTGTCACAGTGTTTGTCTGCAAACTCCTCCGGAACGACTTCACCGATCGTTATGAAATTTGGTGTGTAAATTCTGTAGGTATGCGAATCGGACGTAAACTATTTCCCGTTTCGAAATTCTTAAAAGGGCTCCGCCCCAGTGGCTCTGGAGTTTCCCATGTTAGCCTTATGAGAAATGGAATTAATGAATCTTAACAGCTGTTTCAATTAAACAAGTTGGTTATGTTCTATGATGTTCAATAGCATTAAATTTACAAGGATTACCAACAGGGTGCAGCACTATTATTTCTTTTACATTTATGACAACAGCTAATTTGCAACCAAAAGGTGAGTGAGCGTAGCGAACGAACTTCAACCTGGAGGCGAGTGAGCGTAGCGAACGAGCTAACCTGGAGGCGAGTTAGCGTAGCGAACGAGCTCCAGCCTAAAGGCAAGTGAGCGCAGCGAACGAGCTCCAACCCAAAGGTGAGTGAGCGTAGCGAACGAACTTCAACCAGGACGTGATTGAGCGATGCGAACGAGATCATCTTGAAAATTAAACGTAACGGTACTTTCTTTCCATCGGTCTGTCTTAGGGGAAACCTATAACTTAGGCGATACGAAGTTCGCCGGGTCAGCTAGTTACACTATAAAATCAACGGTTTCAGCAAAAACATACTTTGCCATTAGCTGGGTGTACGTAACTATAATATTTTATGGGGAAAAGACAAAAAAATGTAATAACTTTTGAACTGCAATTTGTATAGCATTGGGGGTAAAATTAATTTTTTTTAGGCAAAAGGACCATAGACTATACAGTACTAAACTTTTATCAAAATCGTTTGAGCCATTTTTTGTGAAAATCCGTGAAATTTTTCCGTTATTTTATAAGTTTTTATTGAAAAATCGCTATGCAAAGTTTAAAAAAACACCTGGCGATGCCATTGATAAGTCCACATACCAAAGTTTGTCAAAATCGGACTATAGATATAATAGTCGGTACTATGGTCTGTCTATATACAAATACCGTCAGATAGCCAGAAAGACAGATAAACACACTCAATACATCACTTCTAAAACTATATATTTTTTTTTTTTTTTGCTCTCGGGGACCAAAAAGGACATTTCCACCCAAAACTCAAACTTGAAAATTGTGACTAAAACCATACTTTCCCTATTTAGGAATTTTATGAACAGAGGGATAAAGAAAATAGCATTTTGTAAATTGTAAAGATATTTTTTCGTGTTCAGTTCATGTCCAGTGACACTGATCGCTAGTGTCGACAACATTTTGTTTCTATTATTTTAAGGTTAATTTCATATTTTGTACTTAACTACAAACTTTTATATAGGTTATATAACTAGGGTACAAGTTTTTGTTTATGATTACCTAGATCGTTTTATTTGGCTAAACAAGGTTTGAAATTACTGAAAAAAATATAAACAAAACACGATCTCTATAATGCATCGGACAGAACTAACAATAATATTGGTTTCAGCTGTTCCATGAGGATGACAAATCTACTGAGAGAGTATGTTTATGTTTTATGTTTAGTTTAGTGTTAGTTTTATGCCAGTTATATAAAATGTTTTAGCAACGGTACTGTGTATAGCAATGGTATAGCACGTGTCAATTGAGATGGCGTGTGGGCGGGATGAGGAAAAGTCTACCAACAACACCAAAAGGCAAACAACGTTATTGGTATTACATTAATCCAAAGGCAATTAAATGATCAGGTTATTGTTCATGATGACAAAAGTGATTGTGGTTAGGAAAGGGTTTCCTTTTATTTCTGTACTTATTAAAAATATTTTACCTATGACCGTTTTTTAAAGTAGCCGTTTCAGTACAGTTCTTAGAACTGAAAAGTATCTCATAACAGCATTGTTTACATTCATGACAGCATAGTTTTACTCATCACAACACGGGTAACGGACCAATGAGGTTCAAGGATTGAGAGAGGAGAAGCAAAATTGTAATGATTCGAAATTCAACTAATCAGCTGTTCAGGCCAATTTAATTGTTGATTGGTGCAGTTAGTATTTGATACAATTTGTATGTAGTGTTGCATCAATTTTAGTGGCAATTAGAGGTTATAAACAAAAACATAACCTCTCTTAGAAGTTATGAGTAGTGATTTTTAGTAATTAAAACACCGTCGTAGGTAAAGTAGTGTACGCAACTCGCGTAAATAGTGTTAACGACACTCGTAGAAGTTTTTAAGGCACTCGCCAAGGCTTGTACCTTAAATTTTCTACTCGTGTCGTTAACACTATCTTTACGCAATTGTTGCGTTAACTACTATAACAGTTCAATTATTTGTTAAATGCAATAACCTGATTTAACACTAACATATAACTCTATTTCAATAATTTAGAAACTTTTGAAAACCAATGTGGGAAATTTCTTTGTTTGTCTCCCCTCCCCAAAAAAAGAAACACTGCAATCAGCCTCAGCAGATTAACTAGGAAATTGATATTTACTACAAAAATGCTAAATGTATGCAGAGAAATTCAATATTTTTTATTAAACCAATCAGTATTTTCCATTTGAAATAATACTTAAGTTGATTACCACCGTAATCTGATTTATTACACGTTGTTTTTACAGAAAGAACACGTTATAAACTTTGTAATCTTCAATATTGCACACTAACGTTCTGTATACAATATAAGAATCTCCAAATTGTGTGATCTTTAATGTTTTTATCACAAAATACAAATTATTCATACAAATTTAAACTTTAAATCTTTATAAATAAAAACTCATTTTAATAATCCTTCTAAAGGATTTGAAATCTGGTATTTTAACCTTAAAACGGCTCTAAAAGAGCGTTCTTTCCTAAATCTTATTTTAGCAAGAATAAGAAGATTCCAAGCCCGAAGCCCCCTCTGTTTATTTTAACCCTCTCGGGCCCAGATTAAAACGGTTTGGAGGGTTTTCACTTTGTGCAGCGATCCGCGAAAAATGGCGAAGAATGAAACTGAAGCAATCTTCTGTCGGTAGAAATGCTTCCTTTAGCAGACATTGTTGGCGCTTAACCTCACATTACACGGGAGTCGTGTAATACTTTCTGGAGCGCAGTAAGTAGTTATGGATGCTTACGGTTACGTAAGCGTTTGCACAAATAATTTGGTAGCTCGGAGTCTTATGAGTAAACAATCGAGTATAATGATACAAATAAATGTTAGATATGGTCTATATCAGAATACGATTTCTTGAATCCTTATATACAATACGTGAAGGCGATTTCTACGAAACACTAATCCTCCGTTAATAATGAACGGATTTTTACAAACGACGTGTCAAAATAAAGTATTTTTTGTGTAGACGCCCTACACAAATTCCTGTAATATAAGTCCTCGGGCTTTGAAACAGGCCATCAAAATCCCAATGTATTTCTTATAAAGAAAAGATTTTGTTTAATTAAACAGTCGAATAATTTGTATTAATTACAGCTGTTCATAGTTAACACATGATACAAAAAAGAGCTTTTGTTTTCAGTTTCGACAACTGGAGTGGAGTCACCTTCTGCGTGGACAGGTTCTGATTACATTATCTAGGAGTTGACTCTTTTACATCGGAAATTATTACTGTAAGGGTTATTCGTTTTGAAATAACGCCTGTAATACTTTGCAATTGCTCGCATTCGAACAACAGGTCCACTAGTAAAAAATAATAGTGGAGAAATCCGACAGGGTTATTGAAATATGATTCTAAATGCGTTTCATATTACTATGGAAACTACACACTAAAATTTCTATACTACAAATTCTCAGTAATTTAATCCGTCAGTATGTTAAATTCAAGAATAGTGCAGACCCTGCTCAAACAATCCATTCGAACCCTCCGCACCACGAGCTACACAACAAAGCAGCAATGTTGTCCGCCGAGGAAGAAAAACTCGGGGGAACATTGTAAACCTAAAACAGAAAACAAGGGGTTACCGGGACATTGTAAACCTAAACATTCAGATGAGAGCCCAACAACTGCGATGGCTGATTGTTCCAAGCAGTGTTTGCAGCAATTGCAAGAGGTGCAGCGCGCGTACAAGGAGATGGCTTGTGAGACCCAGAAGACTTTTAAGCAACTACAGTCGCAGATGGGTAATAGTAATGGGAAGAGTTGTCCACCACCGTCCCGTGGTCTCGGGTCTACAGTGCTGGGAGTGCTTGGGCTGGCCTTCATAGCTAGTGCTTTGTACCACATGTGGTGTAGTGATGAGGACCGCGGCAACGAGAGCTGAGGGATGTTTGGAGCAAGTGTCCGAGTTTTGTATATACACCGTGAATAATTTAATTGGCCTAATAAACTTGCAGCTTTGTACTTGTATCAACTCGTTTTTCAATATTGTGTTTCGGTGACTGATATAATAGCTTGTTTATGATTTAGTGTATCAATATAACGACGTCCTCATGTCTCCAAGGTCCCGGGTTCAAATCACCCATCACCAATTAATTGAAATATGAGATTATTCCGCATACTTCTAGGCCTATTATTAAATATTCGAGGTGAAATACACTGGGGTTTCTTGTAGTACACGTGTTTTAGTATCCCAAGATATTTTGAGATTTTACTATGAGGGAATACATGTTTACACAGCATGGTAAATTTCATAGAGCTAAGACACGGAATATCCTTTAATACATCCACAGGAATATATCCAAGGACATTTTACGATGGTTATCTCAAGTACATATTTACGTTTCAACTAATAAATACACATATACTAAGAATAACCTATTATTCACACATGTCGATAGTATCCCTGGATAGGTCACGATGGTGGTTATCTCGGTAGACATATTCATACAGCATCGCAGGTATCCTATAGTGTATACAGTTGTCAATCTCCTGTAATACAACCAACAGGATAATTAGTATCCAGAATATACCATGATGACGTATCTTATAATGTGTCTATAATATCATATATTCTAGGATGTCACAATGATTAGTAATCAATGAAATTCGTCGAAAGTGAGTACTCCAGGATACACCACAATTGAGAGTATCCCAGTATAAATGGCGTTAGTGAGTATCCCGGGATACATAACGATAGTGAGTATCCCGGGATACATAACGATAGTGAGTATCCCGTATTCCATGATACACGTCGATAGTGAGTAATCCAGGACACATCACAATTGAGAGTATCCCAGTATAAATGGCGTTGGTAAGTATCCCGGGATACACGACGATATTGACTATCCCAGGATATACTACAATGGTGAGTATCCCAGTATACATGGCAATGGAGAGTACCCCTGTATACACTGCGATGGTGAGTATCCCAGGATATACTACAATGGTGAGTATCCCATTATACATAGCAATCGAGAATACCCCTGTATACACTGCGATGGTGAGTATCCCAGGATATACAGTACTACAATGGTGAGTATCCCAGTATACATAGCAATCGAGAGTACCCCTGTATACACTGCGATGGTGAGTATCCCAGGATATACTACAATGGTGAGTATCCCAGTATACATAGCAATCGAGAATACCCCTGTATACACGGCGATGGTGAGTATCCCAGGATATACTACAATGGCGAGTATCCCAGGATATACTACAATGGTGAGTATCCCAGTATACATGGCAATGGAGAGTACCCCTGTATACACGGCGATGGTGAGTATCCCAGGATATACTACAATGGTGAGTATCCCAGTATACATGGCAATGGAGAGTACCCCTGTATACACGGCGATGGTGAGTATCCCAGTATACATGGCAATGGAGTACCCCTGTATACATGGCGATGGTGAGTATCCCAGGTTATACGGCGATGGTGAGTATCCCAGGATATACTACAATTGTGAGTATCCCAATATACATGGCAATGGAGAGTACCCCTGTATACACGGCGATGGTGAGTATCCCAGGATATACTACAATGGTGAGCATCCCAGTATCCGAGACGCCGTATGTTCCGAGTACGCACGTTATGGAGCGTAGTATCCTGAGCTTGTATTTTGCATCCCTCTAACGCCCCGGAGCCAAAATCGATTCCTCCCCCAGCAAATGCCTCTCTCCACCCCCTAGCAGCAGCCTGAGAGTTCCCAGTCTTGATTTATCTCGTTCAAGGCTTCATGAGAACCAAGATTAAGCATTTGTGTCCTAGAATCCAACCTCCATCCTACCATTAATTACTGTCTCTTTATAGTACTAAAAATGCTATATGTGTACAGCAAAACAGTTCATAAATTTATGAACATGATTTAATAATTCCTGAGAGTCTCAGTGTATACCTGCTTTTCCAAATAACTTTCATCTCAAACTAATAAAAACCCCCAGATTAAATAACTAACATACCAATAAATTGCACAAGGAAAAACAAGTATGTTCAAATTAAGGATAAGGCAGTGCCAACGCTGATCTTGAAATACAGTACATAGACACAGAATAATATTACATAAAACATAATATGCCCTTATATAAAGTATACCATTTTCAGCAACTGAAGTGTTTCAAGTCACGTTTATGTTCGTATGCCTATTAATAGTGCGTTTTATTGATTACTGAATTATCGTTACTTAAAAAGCTGTATAGCGATTTTAACCTTTAAAAACTATTAAGTAACTCCTGATAGTACCCTATTAAAATCTAAGAGGAAAACAAGTAGTAAAACTATCATTCACAGTAAAATTCACCCTAAATCCAGAAAACAACTTAAGGTTGGTAACTTAAGGTATAAGGACATTAGACGTAATCAGACATGAAACACGTCAAAACAGGCTTCATAATTACAGTCGAATGAGAAGCTTTGCTTGTATCATCCAAAGTTAATTATAATGTCCACATGGTATCTGTAATTTGAAATATCAACTGATATCAGTATTCTTCACGTTTTCAAAAAGAATTATTTAAATTTGGTAGTTTACAAATTAATTAGTAGCTCTTTATACAGAAGTCAGTGATTGTTCTGCTAATGTAATCTTCGATACCAACAGTTACAGTTCAAGGAAAGAAAAAAAACAACAGTACAGCTACAAAATCGCATGAAACGCGTTAAACAACTACCAAATCCAACTATAAAAACCTATCAATTTTCGCGCTCGAACTAAAAAGTCAAACATTGATTAACCGCACATCGACCGTGACAAATTCATTTTTTAGGGCTGAGGGTAGCTTCTACTAGTAGACCAGCAGATGGGAAGGGGCGCCTGAAATGACTCGCTTTTTACATGCATCGACTTTTAATAGGAGGCGTGGTCGGTGAAACTTTATTACTGAACAATCCAAGATCAGATACACCATGAGGGGAAGTGAAAATTAGTCCTGGGATGGAAACTGCATCGTTTAACAATCAAATAGACGGTTTTGTTGTAAGTTTTTGTCTCTAGGAAACAGTCAAACTAATAAAAATCCAGGAAGGTAATTTGAATTCCACTTTGGTTTTTGGGTAAATATAGTTTATATGGACCAATGACCTTTGTATACTACAGTGAACATCTAATTTATATCAATCAAATTAAACAATGTTAAATGAGCTGCTAAAGTATGTTTAAGATTGATACTGTCAAAATTATTGTCTCTTCATTTTCGTTACTTACATCTTTGACTATTCCAATAGTCGATTCTTACATATTTGATGTAGCATACTTTGATGCTTGCTAAAGTGAGAAATCAGTAATCGATAGCAGCAAAATCCATCGGTGGCTCAATCGAAATACGTTAATTTTGATTTTAGAAATGGCTTTGTAGCCATTATTGAGTTTAAGTTGTCTCAAACTAACATAGGAATGGACTACTCTTTCAAAGCCTTGGCAATCTAGATAATGTATTTTCATTTAATCCAAACATTTTTAAATATATTTTGAAGTGTAGAATTATGTTGTATATTTTAGGGTGTGTCAGTCCCGAAATCAACCTATAACTCACATAAGTACGGACTTGTCTCGTGCAAGGCCTAAATTAGAACGATGATGTGTTTATCTACAGTCCAAAATGTAATCTGTTTAGGCCCAGTAGCGTTGGGAATTCCATATTATTTAAATGATCTCTTCATTTGTTGTTTATTATGACTGTAAAATCCTGAATCTTGAACAAAATTTAAACCCTGAAGCTATTAATGCATAATCTAGACTAAGGATAACTAAAATGCTTTGAATATTGAAAGAACTTGCATAGTAGTTTTGAATTTATTTGTCCTATTCATAAACACTGAATACACTGAATAAACACTGAGCTGGGTAGCTGAGTGGTTAAAGCGCTAGCTTGAGACTCAGGAGGTCGCCAGTTCAATCCTGAGAAGTCAGTTGGCGTAAGTTACAACTGATCTTAGACAATAACAAAGAAACTCATGTTGCTGTCGTTATAGAATCGCACGATTTCACACCATTCAGTATGCAATTTCTCCGATAAGTAATTTTTATTCCACCAGGGACTGAACGGACAATTTACCCACAGATAATATCTACATTGGCGGTCTGTCTATTTACATTACGACCGTATCATACGATGATAACCGTCCCCCGTCGTAATACAGTTATACGCCCTGTGACAAATAGGCTTAGTTCTTTGAGGAGGCCCCATGGGACAGCCCTGGTCGTCATATGCCACCAAGCTCCCCACAGACAATTAGTGATGGTAATTTATACCGTGGAAATCCTATTGAGATTAAACACATCAAGGGCCCGCGTCGGGGTCGATCGAGCGCCAAAATGTGTTGATAGTGCATGTGCATTTAGTGGGAAAAAGTTAGAATGACGATATGTGAATAGTTGGTTATGATGCTCATCTGATAATCAAAAGTCGCCGAAGTCTTCTTGGTTACATTAGTTACATTGGTGGTTTGAAACGGGACCCAGCCATTCATGAACACTGGGCTTTGAAAAACATTTCTCAAAACATTTTCCTGCTTATTTTCATATATTTAAGACGAATAGCCAATTTTTTTGCGATAGAGATTAAGTAAAACAAGGTCTTCTTGAGTAATCAAAATCATTTGATTCAAAAACCTATTTGTTTGTTTCCCAGTACGTGTTAATGATTGATAACACTTCAAAATCGTAGTCGAGTGTTTTAAAGTCAATGAGTGCGGAGGATAAAAAGTTCATTGGATGGAGATTTGTGTTTTCACACAGTAACGATAGGTTAATAGACTAACAAGAAGTAGGTTAGCATAAATATATGTCCTTTGAATCAATACATGAAGAGTTTCCTTACTTCCCAAAACGTATAGTGTGGGGTTCAACACTTAGCGACGGGACGTCAATTCAACTAACTTAAACATATAATTTGACAAAAAAATAATCACGTAGTATAACCTATTTTGAGAATATAAATAAAAATAAAAAATAACACAATCCGTGAAAACATGTTTAATCTGTGCTTAAACAAGGACGAGAACCATTCGAGTACTAGCATTGGCTAGCTTTTGTACTACTACTACTACTACTACTACTAATAGCATAGCATACTACTTCATAGCATTGACTATGAATCCTTTCATAGTCAATGGTTAGGTTTATACTCAATGCTAATAGTCAATGCCAAACAAGGACCAACGCTGGATTTTACTTTCTCCTCCAATTCGTTCAACGCAAGCTCCAAACAGGACTGGACTGACTGTTGCCTTCTGTCAGAAATTTGTTGCAAAGGTTTTCAGAAGTATAGCGTTCAACCCGAAGAGGTTATCAAATTTCTAGTTGGCTAATAGCAAAGATTACATTTGCGTTAGCATAATATGTAATCTTTGCTAATAGTAAAAGCAAAGATTACATATGCCCATATGTAATCTTTGGTAAAAGTAAACTGTACAGTATGAAGGAGGGGGGAATTCCATAACATATTTTTAAAAGTTTCCGCAGTTTAAAATTTCCTTGGATTATTCCTCCAAAGACATTGCTAACACAGAAGCAGCTAACTACTTCTTGAAGACCTTTCTGGTCAGAGAATTCATCCAGAACCATTTTATCCACAAGCTACTCTAATATATTTACGCCACACTACATTATTTTGACGAACTTCCAACGCAAGGAATTAGTCCAGAAAACAGCTGTTTGCCGCCAGCTTATTCAAATGGGGTTTCATTGCGTACTACTGTGCTGCAATGAGTTTTGCCGGACACCAATCAGCTGATTATACTGTATTTAGGTGGCAGTGAGTAGTTATAAACAAAAACATGTTATGACTAGTGATTTTTAGTCCTTTAGTTGGTGGAAATAAGGATTTGTACGGATTTAGTAGTATGGCGTAAACTATCGTACGTAACTCGTCCAAAATGTGTGTACCGGACTCGTATGGTAATCCCGTACTCGACTTCGTCTCGCACGGGAACGACCACACTCGTCCGGTAAACACTTATTTTCAGGACTAGTAACGTAATATACTATTACAGGACAGTTCTACAAAGACGAAAGACGCAGCCAAGTCTTTTTTTTTTTCAGGCGTCCTCTATTCGGTTCAGCGACTCATAGTTGTTTTACTTGTCCACGGTTTTATTCAATTCTGTTAATTCGGAAATACAATAACTCGATGTCCAAGATCTATTTGGAAACAATTAATCCTTCTCTAAAGACGTTTCTATTGAGATTCAGTCGACGTATCCGACTAAAGTTGGGTCAAGAAGTTAGTCATGTTATCTAGGATCAACTAAGTCTTCTTCTTAAAAACCTTCCTAAAAATCTTGATTCAAGAGCATCTCTTATCCACCACCAATAAAAATAGAAATCGTGAGAGTTAGTTGCTATTTGTATGCAATGAACTATTATTCTACGGCCATGCTATAAGAACGACAAGGATTCTTCTTTCAGGATAATCCTATCAGCTACTGTTCCAAAATCAACCCTTTTTATGACCAATTTATCCTGAATCGGTTAATTATTTTTCACTACAAAACCATGGCATTCAGAAAAGTTACTCTTGCTGCCTTATGGTCAAGAAATCTCCTTAAGGAACAACGACCCATCACGAGCCTACAGATTATTCTTTTGGTACTATCTTATGAGGAGGCTATAGACTTGTGTTCTGTTTGTTGATCTTATCAGGAAGCTATGGACGTCAAGATCGTCCTATCAGGAGGCTACAAACTCTTCTTTGATGGCAATCTTATCAGAAGCAACAAACACAGCACAGTGTCATTCTTTGAGGAGCATCTTTTCAGGAGGCTACTAATTCTTCTTCCTGGACAATCCTATCAGGAGGCCACAAACTCTTCCTCCACTACCAGATTGCATCCAGAGTTAGTCATGCAACCCTGAGGCCACTAACTCGTCAATGACCTGTCACTCAACACAAAGGCCGGCGGAGAGTCGCGGGTAAACCACGAACTGACTCTTGGACTCGTTATCTACCCGATAATTTTGACAATTATCAAATTGGAGCTGGGGGCGCGCGTGCGGTGGTAATGGGCTCCTCCCCCAGCTCTCAGCCCATCTGATACCACACAAAGGGCAAGACACTCGTAACACTTTTTTAGAATTAATTCTGGTATCGATTTTTTTAAATCGCACACTCGTGAAATGGCTCTCAGGCACGCGTCAGTTGTTGTAGCTCCTCCCAGTTCAAGGGTGAGGATAAAGAGTTGACGACTTCTTTGTTTGGTCATGTTTGTTCGTGTCTTTGTTAAAACGTGTTCGGTATGTTTTCAATGTGTTGATTCAAAATCTAAAGACGAATTGCATTCAAGTTTAGTTTTTTTCTGTTTTATGTCATCTGTAATTGACAAATTGAACGTAGTGGGTTTCCGAATGATCTATTTGATGGCAATTCTTGTTGGGAATATCTGTGCACTCAAACGTTAACAGCACGAAACACATAAAAGAAGCTTGGGATTTAACCATTTCATATTTGGTTGTCCTCTTGCTCTGTTATGTCAATGATAATGGTTTCCCCCGAACATATTCAGAACACATAACACCAAATTCCATACAATATACAGCTACATGCTTGACACCTGAACACGTGGCAAGAGTTGAGTTTTCGGGTTTTTGCGGCGGTTATGGCCCCAAATTGCACCAGTCTGGGCGAGGGGGGGAGGTAATGCCCCCATAGCCCCTCCTCCGCCACGGGCTCGCCGACTCTATCATTATGTCTTTATGATGTACATACTTGATTATAATTATTAGTTGCACTCACCTGATTTGTGGACCATTTCTTCTTCTTCTTTGTTTGATCCTGCCCGTTTCCTTGGAATTTTGTTTTGGAATTTTTCTCAGTGTAAAACTTTGTATTAAGATTCCCTATCTTAATATACATAACGTCATCGAATAATTGTACAAACAGTGGTTTTGAAATTTAATTAAGTTAGGCAGTTCAGAAGTCATTATTTATTTAAATACATCAACAATGGCGTTCAGTAAAGGTATGTAAGTTACTTTGTCGCAATCAAACTACTTTAGTGGGTTTGGATGTTTTGAGGGGACATTTTATACCTGACTGAATTTAAATGGATACGAGCTGCTAAACCCATGCTTCACAATCGGTTTTTACAAAGACTGGAACTCTGTGATTTAATTTGAAAAGATAAACTGGTTAAAAAGTGTATATTTACTTACTTTAAATACCCCTACTTTTATTTGATGTCAATAGATCCAAAAGAATTAGTTAGGCTACTTGATATTGATGCTTCCTGGAGAACATGTTTTGCCATAATTCTTCAATTTTAGTCCAGCCTCTTTACATTACAAAGAAAACTTTGAGTAATATTCTTCATAACTTGCACTACCTTTATTTAACCAAACAACGCAAACGTTTCCTCAATGTAAACAAAACACCACAAGCATCTTTTTTGAGTAAATAAATAAACACCAGTTAATTGCATTGACCAGCTGTTTCATAAAAAAATTGAATCATTTCAACTTTGGAAGCATGCCAGTATCAGCATGTGGGGCAGAGCCGTTTTGGAAATTCGTTCATACCAATAATTTTCGGCAAATCCACACACTCTAAAACTTCATTTTGATGTGCCATGCCTAATTTTCACTTAGTTAATGGCCTTAACCATTTACGTAAAATTTGATTGTATTACTTTAATAATCTATTCGATCCTATATTAATAGGCAAGCATGTTTCTTGGAAACCGGACTAGATCTGACTAGAACGTCGCCAATTCGACCCTACAAATCTGATGTTTTTATGGAAAAAAATTGACTCAGCTAACTTATCCGTAGGACTTTTAAAAATGTTTACGACTAAGGAACCAGCTGATCTCGATCTCAGCCAGTAACTTAATTGGCATCTCAATCGTTAATTCAATACCTACTCATTTTAGGGAGCCGCGTCAAATCGGTATTTACATTATATACACTATTTACATTATTTACAATACCAGAAGTTTCGCCCGTGCTACGACATCTTCAATGGTAAAAGACTTTTACACGGTGACAAAGGATATACTGTATTGAAGCGAAGAAAGACGAAGTGAAGAAAACGAGTGTTTTTAGTTTGTTTATTCCTAAAAACTAACAAACATTACAAGATTCACATAGTATACGAAGGGTTTCAATCCCACCTTCCACCAATTAAAAATGGTCCCTACCTATGTGATAATGCCGCTAGTAAGAGGTCCAGTTCGTAGCCAAGTCAGAGCAAGTCCACTTACTGTAGTAAAAAAGTAAGGTAGACCAATCAGTGAGGATAACTATCTCCGTAACCGAGAACTTTATCCCTCCAAAAATACACTCATTAATTTTAATTCCACAAAACTCAAATGTCCAATATTAAATTCATGTACCAATTGCCAATATGTGGAGGTTACAGACTATAAACACCTAAATAAATTACTATTCTCAAAGGAATTGGATATTTTCTGTGAATTGCAGACAAAACAAGGGTGCCAATGATTCAGAGGGTAGTAAAAGGCTTAGTTCACCCACTGCCGCGGCCCACAATTGGATGCCGAAATTGTCAGAGTTTCCCCCAAAATCCTTATCTCGTTTGTGAATGGTGTAAACAGACAAATTTGATAAGCTAACAGAAGATAGTTACAATAATTACTGAAAATAAGTATGTGTTTCAAAACTGAGTAAGTGTTTTACCTACCACATTTTACAGCCTGAAACGATAGTGCTGTGCATTCCCAGCATTTTAATTTTCTCGCATTATACTAAGGAACTAACTAACCACTGTGTTCTCGTCATACAAGTGTTCCAACCAGTTCATCGGCAAGCTTCCACCTAGCATCTCCTCTACTTTTGCCAACTGTTTCAAATTTACAAGTTGGTTTCATGATATTTAATACAATTAAAAAGTTACATGGTATACCAACAGGGTGCAGAACTATTTTATTTTTATTTTTTATTAATGACAACAGTTAATTTAAACTAAGTAACAACAAAAAGCTGTGATACACAATGAGAACTGTCAAAGTAGGATTGTTTACAGTTATGCTTATGTTTTTAATTTGATAATTGACTTTTTTCTATTTTTTAGGTGCAGGGGTAGAACATTATGGCTATGGTAGACATGTTGTACTATAGCTTACCATAAATTTTCTCAAACCGTGTCCTTCTCCATTGCAAACGCAGAGCATGAGTACAATTAAACTGCAAGAAGCATTTTATACTTATACACCTAGACCCTGTATGAAGGACGGGTACTATGCTAGTATTTTCATAAACAATGAACTACAATACTTTTTCTCCATAAGAATAACATGGAAATTTTAAATTTACGGCTTTATGAATTTTATCCTGAACCATTAAGCGCATAATAAAGCTTCAATATACTATATTGTTTGTTTTTAAGCCCTACAAAATGGTTTAGAAACTAATTGCAAAATTTAATGTTTTTAGGGTCAAAAATGGGAAAACCCTACTTTTACCCCATGAGCCCCAGTACAACCATAATAGTACCAAGATAAAATGTGTACATCAATGAAAACTGGAAAAAATTAATTATATAACTACTTATTGTACATTGTATAATTTTACCAGTGCAAAGCCGGGTTTTGCTGCTAGTTTAATAAAAATAAACATGGGCCTTATGGGTTGCCATGCTGGTGACGAAATGGCAACGAAATATAAACAGAAAGTCAAAACAAATAAAAGAAATTCCAATCACATGTTTTATTTACAGTGTGGGGTGAAAATAGTTGAAGTCTGTACATTACATATTTTTGTTTGAGTTTTAAACCACTGGACGACCTCTAGTATATACATAAAACATAAAAGCCAATGTATGTCATATATTTGTTCTTTATGTATTGGTATTACCAAAACCGGGCATCCGATTGTGATGGAACTTCAGGAAGTTGTTGTATACACTCCCGGGAAGGTTTCTTTCCCATTCCCATTCTTGAACTCCTTTGGTGCTCCATCCCAGTGGCTCTGAAGTCTCCCTTGTTTACCTTATGGGTATTAATATTTTGAAAAAATCAAAGAACATTGACAGCTGCTTCAAATAAACCAACAATTTGGGTTCTGTGATGTTTAATAGCATTGAAAAGTTACACGGTTTCACAACAGAGTGTACCACTTTTATTATTTTCAGTTGAAGGTTACAAAGCACGGGTACAACTGCTAGTATTACAGTATATGAATTTGATCGGATGGTGTTTTTGGCTTCTGGAGACCTCAAAACAAAATACCCCCTCCGCAATAAACCTGCAGACTAAGCCAATTTCCATTTACCTGGCTGGATTTCTACTAAAATATTCCCTGAAAATTGTCAGATTTATATCTTATTTAAATAACATTAATTTTAATGAGTACCTAGGTTTGCTGCTACAGGGAAGGTATTGAGTTGTGTTTTTTATTGAAACGTTGATAGCTTAGTATAAAATAAACAAAATTGACAAATTTGATCAAAATATATCCATAAACAAGCAAACTACAACAGTTTATTTATTCTTCATAAGAATTACATGTGAATTTTAAATTCAAAGTTTTTTTGTAGATTATCTCCTTAACCGCTAGACATACAACAACGCTTCAATAAACAAAATGATTTATTTTTTTAAGCTCTACAAAATGGTCTGGAAAGAAATTGTGAGATTTTATGTTTTTAGAGTCAAAAATGGGAAAACTAGTTAAACCCATAAAACCCCCCTAAACCCCCGTTCCCATTGTCCGATCATGCTGGTTCGCGAACTCGTTCAAATAAACATAGGTTTACAAGTTTGTACCAAATTTCATCAAAATTGGATCATTTTTGGTCGAGTTATCGCGCTGACGGACACATATATATATGTGTGAATTTGACCGGAGGGTGTTTTTGGCCTCTGGGGACCTCAAAATCAAAAAGCAAATCGATCCCGGGTCTTGGTCTTGCCATGAGACCTACGGTAATATCATTGACTATTGGATACTGGAGTAGACTTCCCATCTATGTACCAGCTGTAGCCAATTTTTTATTTAAAAAGAACGTATTTGTGTGAGCCAGTCACAAAATGCGCTAGTGTCTAAAATTCTATTTTTTACTTTATTTTTTGTTGCTGACCAGGTTGAGGGGTCATAAGAGTTGCTATAACTCAACATAGGCCATTCCCTATGTTTGATAAAACTTGACTTGGTAAAAAAGTTAGTGTATTTGACGGAATTAAGTCATTTAGAACAGCACAATCCTTAAATAGCTCACATCAAATATGACAATTTTGATAAAAAATCCGGCTACAAATTTAACATGGGGATGGAATGTCTATTAATGGTAATAGCTTATTCCCTATATGGGAAATTCGCTAAAAGTAAATTGGTCCTCGGTCCAGGTCTTCAATGAGATCTACGGTAATAGCTTATTCCCTACAAGAGATATTCACTAAAATGCTTAGCGCCTCTCATTTAACTGTGCAAAGTAAGATTCTAATACTTTCACTTAAGTCTACTTTTTACTACAATTTATCAGGATAAATAAGTAAAGAATAACATAAAAACATTATTATCTACTCCAGGTCCTATGTTAACCCCAAATATGAGTGTAGGACTATAAAATATCTAGTGTACCTTTGAAACTAAAGCCAGCTATTTATTATAGTTCGGCCGCTGAGAAAGCGACCTCCTCCAGCATTGGTTTAGCATTAACGCGCAGGTCGTTTTCTAAGCGGCCGAACTATAGCTCTGAAGTTATTAATTAAAAGCCTGATTATAAAAAGACAGCTGGGTCCAGGTTTAAACAATCAGAAGTTAACTTTTCGTTTGTGACTTTTCTCTAGATCAAACCGAGAATTGTTTAACTGTAAGGCCAAGGTGTAAATTAAAAAGAGAAACCTTAAGTGTCAATGTTTTAATTTTCGATAAAGCCACTTAAAAGTGTTGCTACTCTGTCTATTTACAATGAATTTATTTACAATGCTCATATATACAAAACGTTCTCTATACACCTAATCTGAGTAAAATTAAAATTATAACTGGATGCAAAATTAAACCCTGTTAAAACGTAACATAAGACAATGAAAAGTCATTCAGTCTTTATAATTTAGGCCTACAAAATCATTTTAACGATTATAAAACAAAACATAGCAAATTAATAAAATATACAAGAGTATTAGATGATGATGATGACCTAATAAACATTATGGAGATTGCTTCGACACAACTAAGTTCAGTGTTTGTTTTTATTGGATTTCTCGATGATTAATTTTTCTGGTTCATAGAGTTGACTCACAGTCACCTGAAATCAAATCAACGAGATGTTAATTATCATGAATTATTAACCCTTAGCGGATGGGTGACGGATATATCCGCATAAGTCTTTGGCGATAAAGGACGGGTGGCGGATATATCTGCCTTATCTTGTAAACTTATGGGGTTTTCTTTGACTTTAAATGTGAAAAATACAAAATGACTACAACTAAGCTCAGTATACTCGCTTGGAATATGTGAGAATACTCAGGAACTGATTGAACTGACACCATTGTATGAGTTACTAAATTTTATTTGACCACTCACTCTAATCTACAACCCTTTAAAACACAATACATTTATATAATAATCAATAAATCAAATGACGTATTTACCAAAGGAATTAAATATTTTGGGGCCCCAGTATCAAGATAAGAGAATTGAACACATATAAGATTAAAAGTGATAGATATAATACCAATGTAAAATGACTCGTTCTTAATTAATTAAACCCTTTTATATAAATATATGGATATTCATAAATGTTATTAATCTACATCTTTGCCATTTGGCCAAAGTCCAGTTCACAAAACTTAATACACAATCCTAATATGAAATTCTATAAAATTAATACACTTTGCAAACAAAGACTATTCACAATTTAGCAAAGTATCAAAAATAGTCGTTTGAAAACGAAATACTAAATGAGAACTTAATTATATTAAATACATTATTTTACAGGTATAACCTTTAAGGCTATATTGTTGTTGTTTTGTTTAGCAGTAAATTATTTATTTATAATTGTTTATTTTGTTTTATATCATCAATTTATTTAGGTTTTCAATTTTATTTTTAGTTAGGTTTAGTTTGAATGAATTGTAGTTACTTAACTTAGGCCCTTTTTTTATATAATTTAAATTTATCTTCTTTCTTCTAAAATTTGTTGTCCTGGGAATTATAATTGAATTTTGACATACCGAGGAGAAGATCTTGAGGGTAGATGAATTCCCCGAGGTGACGTCTCGTGATGTCCAGGCCTCCCCTTGTCTCCGTTGGCAGATGACTCGGTGGTTGATCCTGGTCCTCGATGGTGGATGACGACCCCCTGGAACCTCTTCTCTCGGCGTGGGCTGAGTAGGTGAAGTAGTTTGGCCTAGGACGTATTCAGGTGGCAGATTTTACCAATCCTGATATAATTTGGGGCCTGCTCGATCCGACCCCGTCCTAAGCCTCGCAAATCTTCTTCCAGACTGATCCCATCTTGCTCCTCCTGTCCCTTCCTTTTTTTTGAGATTTCCCATCATTCTAATTAACCACGCCTACAGTGTCCAATCATAGATGATCCCTTTGGTGCTCAATGCTGTGATTGGCTGCCACTTCGATCAGCCTTGATCAACCTTCGATCAGGTTGTGCGTCCATTGCCCGGGACCTTGAATATGATACTTGTAGACTCGTCGGTGCCATTCAACATGTCTCTTTGTATTAGAAAATTGTAATATTTGATTTACTTCGGATTAATATAATTGTTTTAAATGGGCCTAATACGAATTTTAAAAATATGAGCATGAATGAAATTTAGGAATTTAATTAAAATATAAATATGTTTACAATCTTCAGCCTGGCTTGTGTTTTTGCAGTATCCCAGATGTCTCAGGCTATTACGGCGCTACTTACCCGCGCTCTCCGCAACCACTGCGACCTTGAAAGCGACACGTCGGCCTCCCGGCCGCCCGCTGTCCCCCACCCCATGTTGGGCGCGCAGCACAACGTTGACTTTGTTGGCACTAAAAGCTTAAGTTTTTGTCTGAATAGCAGCATGAAATAGTGATAACATATTGTTCTTTATTTATTGCCCATTCTTGTCACTGCCATATTTTCAAAGACGGGCGGTGGATATATCCGCCGTTTTCCTGCTTATCCGCACCATTTATTTTATGCATGAAAACAAGTAAAAAATTATTTAGATAGTATGAGATGTTCCATTGTGTTTATTTCATGTATACAGGTATAAATATTCAAAAAACACAAATAATAAAAATTAATTTATTTTTTATTTGAATAATTTTTACCCATCTTAGGCCACAAAAGTTGCCCGTCCAGGAAGAGTTAACACAGTGAGCTCAAGGAGTTACTTATTGGTTTAAATTTGCCACTTATTATATTTTCTCATGTACGGATATTATGGAAATGAAAATTCAAATTCTAAATCAAATAAGTTTAGAGTGAACAGACACACACAGTAAAGATAGGTAACAGTAGCAAGAAGCCTAATTTAAGGTGCAACTCACACAAAGAATGCACTCAACCCGTCAACGTCGCCACTGTTAACATTCACTTCACATCGTTATGTCACTTAGATCTTTTCGAGCTTTCTTTTTACTGTTAAAATTCTATGTGTGTTGTTTTCTCTCAAAGATTTAGTATTGATAAGTTGTTAATTTTGTCATGTCATGTTATTGCATTATTTATAGTCGGGACCACGTAAGTTTGCAGTTGGTGGCAGCCAATCACAAGACAAGGCTAGTGCGACGTTGCCACATCGCCCGTTGACAACACTAATTAAAATATACTGAGCAATATATTAAAATCAGCTGGTATTAACAGATTTGGCAACACCGCACGGTTTTCATTGGTTCATTCTAAACCATATGGTAAATAGGCTCCTCCCTCAACTGCAAACTTACGTGGTCCCGACAATAGTTAAGTATTTTTCTTTGCATTATAAGTTCAGTTAATTGCTATTAGAAAATTAGTCTAGCTTGAGTGTGAGAAATAATATACAGTACGTCTTTGTTAAAATGATGTACCTTTGAGCAAATAAATAAATAAACACTCCTGAACTCTTTATCGTTTATTTTAGGTGGACATCTCCCACCAAAATGAACAGGTTAACTCCTCTTGAGTTGTCATAAGCACACTAGACTTGACTGAGGTCGGACCCGAACCCTCAATCTCTGTTTCATGATCAGAGAATTAAAGCTTTGGAGCCTTCGTTTTGTTGTTTGGACCCACCCATCTACTAAACTAACAGGCCTACTACAGTACGGTAGCGAAACAAGAGTAGTGGTTGTAAGGTGGGATTCAAGGCTGCAGCAAACATCAAGTATATCTTATATCGTTTTCTTTCAGTTATGCTTGCATAGTTGTAAATGAAAGGTTTTGTTTATCAAGGGATAGCTATGAACTTTCAAGTTGCTATTCACTTTAGTTTACAGATTAGCCTATGTTTTGTTTAGAGATTTAAGTTTTTATGATTAGTTGATGGTAGTTCGGAGGTTACGTTTAAGACCAAGTGGTCATATTGTTTGCAATGTTAAATAGGCTAAGTATTTATGATTTCAATCACCCTCTCCTGGAATGGATATTGGATCAATGACTACGTGTGCTCCCGCTTTCTCCGCGTCCCGCCACCTCCGAACCGATATCTGTCCCGCCATCTCCGAATTCTTGAGTGACCCTTATAATCCCCTGTCACTGCCTGCGTTGCTAGCTGTCATTTCAAGCAGTCATTGTCATCAAGTCCCGCCTCCTAATTACCTCCCCTCCATAGTATAAATAAATCAACCCTATGTATGTCATTTAATTAACGCTGTTACGTTAAGCAAATGGTATTATAGCAAAAGCTTTAGTCTAGAATATAAGCGTCAGCTGCTAGACTTTTTAAAAATTAAAACTTAATTTCTAAAAAAAACTGAAACCCTAAACTAAAATTATAGCTTCGACATTCCCTAGTTCTAAAAATTATCTTTCTTTCAACACAAAAATCGTGAAAATCCGTTAAATGGTTGATTCAGAATCGTGAAATTAAAAAAACCCTGTTACGTTTTAATATATAGCCCCCCTACGTTGGCCCGTCCTACGTACGGAAATCGACTAGTCAGTTAAAATTGTGTTTAATTCAGAACAGCTAGCTATGTATTTTAAATCCGATAATTTGAAACCCATGATACAGTTCTCGGGAGCAGAGCATACGATTTGATTTGTATATAGAGCAATGGTCTTACTTATCTCTGTGGTCTACTCATATCTACTTATCTTACTTGTTTCCTATAATCGATGACAAAATCATAGACTAAATAAAATAACCTCATAGATCTAAAGAATATTTTACCATACAAGTATTTTTAAAACAAAGAAATTATACAAACTGGATATTTTACTATAAATTCTTAAACAAAATATTCAATATTTTAGCGGTGTTTAAGGGAGGCTATGAACGCAGGTAGTAACCGAGGATTTTAAGGGTCACTCTGAAATTCGGAGGTGGCGGGTCACGGAGGTAGCGGAACGCGGAGATAGCGGGAGGTAACCAATGACTATGGCCTACAGTGTGAGATAGGCCTAGTTGAATTGCATTAAAAATTAAAAGTACAAGGAGAATGAGACTATGTTCTTGTACCTGTCTTTTTATGACTTCCAGCGCCTTCAAGCCTTCATTAAACTCTTGCTCAATAGCAGCTGTATCTATCAGGCATTTATTTTCTTTGAATTTGTCATGAATCCTCCGCAGAGCGTACATCCTGTAACAAGATACACGGTACTGTAATCAATTCAGCTAACTAGTACAAATAAAAACAACTAAAGATATTTTTTTAACCCAAAATGTAATTTTTCCACACTCATAATTGGCATAAATATTCCTACGACTATGATTCACTAGATGTATGAAATTTAACGGGCTAAATTTGGCCTATTTAGATACTTACTTGGATACTTGTCTTCTTTATCTTTGACAGAGATTTTGAATAGATAGCGTCAACATTTATATTGTACACACATAAAACAGTAAATACATTAAAAAAGTAACTGAGGCTGTGTTGGAAATATTAGATTCCCCTCTTATGAAAGGCTCCTCAAGCTACTATACATTGTAAAGTGGCCTTTGCAAAAGAGAGTAGGCCTACAGTGTTGTTTTGCGTCTAGGTTTCTGGACTATTTCTGACAAGGTGTATAGATCTTTAACTTAAAACAGAGCTGCTGGAAAAATACTGTTTAGCTTTTTAATTTAAGTAATATAGACAAAAGAAGACAAGATTTTTCCAACAGGGGAGGTACCTAGTATACATTTTTGTATTGCTTTTGGAAACTTCAGATCGATCGTGACTCTTGTAACTGAAAAGTGTTCACTGTTTACTAGAATTACTCAAAGTTTCTAGTTCACGAGCCTCAATAATTCAGAGTTTAAGTTTACCTTTATAAGTTGAAGTTTTATGTCCTACTGTGCAAGTCAGCTGTTTTTTATTCTTGTTGAGGCATAAAGATCAATCTTCTTTATTTGTCTGGCTAGTTCTGTTTATGTTAGCCTAGATTAGGTAGCTATTAAGTTTATTTTGTGCGGGTCGGACGTCGTGTCGTGTCGTCAGCTACGCATGAATTTCAATTGTTGACAAACGACAAAAAATAAGAATGATTTAGGCAGTTGGTGACATGTTAAAAAAAGTCAAATCATTTTGGAATGTGGCATTCTGCCTGACATCTTAGATCTTACCAAACATTTTGGAAAACCGGTAAAAGAATGAGGCTGAATTTGGATCGATAATGACACATAATGATGCAGTGTTTAAATATGTAGCCTAAGTAAGATAAATCTGTGTTAAGATAAACATACCATTGCAATAGAAGTTAGCCTAAACTTATATCTAATAAATAAAAGCAAGACTACTCCATTGGTAAATTTCTCATCCTTATGGATCAGCTGAAGACAATTTTATTGTTAGTTCTGTCCAGTGCACTGAAGAAGTCTTGTTGTCTTTAAAATGTGTTTCTTGTTATTTGAGTACCTAATTTAAACCCTTGTTTAACCAAATAAAACAATGGTACTTTCCTGTTAAAGGGAACATTTATAATTATCGATGATTTCTTTTCGATACATCGATTTTATTTTTCAATCCGATTTATCGATAGCCTATTAAGTTTAAACATGTCAGCTGACAACTACGATAAATAAATATTGTTCAGTTGTATCAACAAATAATTTTAAAAAATTATATTGAAAAATACAACTATTCTAAACTAACCTAACTTCACTAACCAAACTTGCTGTAACATATTTCAAAATTCCATTAGATAACTTATAGGCTACCCCACATTTTCTCTTATCAAACGGAAATTTTAAAATGGTACAGCAAGTTTGGTTAGTTGTTAGTTTTTAGTTTAGAACAGTTTCATTTCTTAATCCATACCTATTATTTATAATTTTTGCCTAAACAAGATTAGTTCTCAATTTGTAATTTAAATGTCTTTGAAGATATTAAACAGAAGGAATATGGATCGCAAAGGAAAACAAACATGTTGATATATTGAAAATAAATCATCGATAATAAATAATGAATGTTCCTATTAACAGAGGAATGTACCAAAACAATCTATTATTTGAGGTGAATCGAGTAGCCTCAACTGGTCAATACTTCAGGCTATGATTATATAGCAAAATCATGGATAAAACTATTTGCATTCCTTATTATAAACAAGTTGTGAGCTCTGATGATGGACTTCAGTGTGATGGGCCTTGTGATCGATGGTTTCACCGAAATTGCGTAGGAGTTACCAAAAATGAGTACACTAAAATTTCTAGTGACAATGCCAGCAAGTGGTATTGCACTCGCGTGGATTGTAAATCCTCGCCACAGTCACCTGATTTAAGTACGCTTCTTTCTAATCTGTCTCAAAAGATAGATGCTCTTAATGCCAAAGTTGATCGTCTGAATGATCTTCCCGAAAACGTCAAATCTATACAAGATGATGTTAAATCAATTCACGACAAATTTGAGCTGCTTGAGCCCCGTATTGAGCAGCTTGAGTTGAGAGTGTCTGCTGTCGAAAAAAGAGTTGAGTCTAAAATAACAAATGTAGACAGTTTTGAGGAGACTTTAATGGAAATCAACGATCGAAAGAAGCGTCAGTTCAACGTTATTGTTTATGGTATCACGGAGAGTACTCTTGCCACCATTGATTTGAAGAAACAACAAGATACTCAAGAAATACAAAATCTCATCACAGGAGTGTGCCAGGGTGTCAATGTGAAAAATGTTAAAACTTTAGAATTGGCACTAAGAACAACAAAAAACCCCGGCCAATCAAAGTTATCTTTCCTGACGTTGATGAAGCTAAACTCTTCTACCAACGCTTCTCTGAAAAGAACGCTGCTGCAGATAGCCTATTGAGTGTTTCTAGAGATCGCACCCTCCGAGAGAGAAATCATCTAAAGAAATTGAGGGAGGAACTTGAGGAAAGAAAGAATGCTGGAGAAAAGGATCTTACTATAAAATACTCTAATGGTATACCCTCTATTGTTAAAACAAAGCCAAAAAACGGGTAAGTCCAACGGTCAAACCAAACTAAGTTTATATTTTCAGAATGTCAACGGCCTACGAACTAAACTCCCTGCCCTTCGTCAATCTTTGAGCAACTCAATTTATGATGTTATTATACTGGTTGAAACAAACCTCACTAATGATATAAGTAATTCTGAACTTGGTTTCCAAAACTATAGAGTATATAGATGTGATAGATCGCCATTATCAAGTCTTAAATCAAGTGGCGGAGGTGTTATTGTTGCAATAAGGAATGATTTTGAGTCTTGGGAACTCCTATCATCTACGCAGAGCGTTGAGTCTGTCTTCACTGCCGTAAGGCTCAAAAACTCCTTGTTCTTACTGAGTGCAGTCTATTTACCACCTAATCAAAATTCATCTCAATATACTGAATTTTCTTCAATACTTGAGGAATTGTTTGTCGCTAATCCAAACTCAAACCCTATGTTGGTTGTTGGTGACTTCAACTTACCAAATGTTAATTGGCTGGATCCTACAACTTGTCAAGTTGATACTTCTGCTCAACCAATTTGTGATGTTATGAGCTTCCTGAAGCTAAGACAATGTAACAGCATTGTGAATGAGCGTGGTGTTCTCCTCGACTTGGTCTTTTCCTCTGAAGATTTGCGTGTCCAAAATGCAATTGATCCTCTTCTTGCTGTGGAACACCATCACCCTGCCTTAGAAATGGAACTCCCTATTTGCCCTCTTGATGATCTCAATTATAGTGCCGTCTTTCCTAATCTTAAACAATGTGATCTTCACCATGTTTTTGACTGGGTACAGAGCATTAGTTATCCTATACTTGACAACTACACGCATGCTGAGTTATACTTTTCCGACTTCTGCTCTAAACTAAGTCATACTATAAGAAATGCTTGCCCTCCAAAGTATATAGGAAAAAGATCCTTTCCCATATGGTTTTCTTCAGAACTCAAATTGATGATTATCAAGAAAAAGGAACTACACAAGCGCTTCAAGCAGAGTCTCGATGACCGAACATATCTCCAGTTTTGCGGTGTTCGAACTATATGCAAGAGGATGACGAGGGAATGCTACTCAGCTTACATCGAGACTGTTGATTCATCTATAAAAGCCAATATTCGTGCCTTCTGGAGTTATGTGAATTCTACCAAGAAACTGCCCTCCCTGCCGTCAAGAATGAAGTTGGATGTTGAAGTTGCTGATTGTCACCAGGATATCTCCAATCTTTTTGCCAAATTTTTCGCCTCCGTTTATAAGTCTCCGTCATCTACCCCACCAGATTATGAGCTAAATGCAATCACCTCAATCTCGTCATGTTATGTTAGCTGTTCGGAGGTGGAGGATGAGCTGAATTCACTTGATACAAGCAAAGGTGCTGGACCCGACGACATATCACCACTGGTCTTGAGGTTCTGTAGCAGTGTTTTATCACCTCATATCACCATATATTTCAACTCGCTCATGGCTGCTGGTGTCTTTCCCTCGAATCTTAAGAATGGTTATGTAACACCAATTTTTAAGTCCGGATCTCCTGCTGATGTCAAGAACTATCGCCCTATTGTTATTCAGTCCACATTGGCAAAGATTTTTGAATCGCTTGTGCTGAAGAGATTGTCATTCGCTCTGAAGAGTGTGATTAATGCAGAACAACATGGTTTTATGAAGGGACGCTCAACCACTACGAACCTCTTGTCCTTCCAGAGTAATGTTACTACAGCCTTCTTAAATTCCCACCAGATTGACGCTGTGTACACGGATTTCTCCAAGGCCTTTGACCGAGTTAGCCACAAACATTTGGTTGCTAAACTTAGAGCCATTGGAATAAATGGACCCCTCTTAATGTGGTTAGAGAGCTACCTCCAGGATCGGTTTCTTCAGGTGCGAGTGGCTGGCTCTTTGTCTCAACCGTTTCCTGCTATTTCCGGGGTTCCTCAGGGATCGCTTCTGGGCCCGGCCTTGTTCACCATATTCATCAATGATTTGGTTCAGCATTTGGGTTCAAATGTACTGCTTTTTGCTGATGATGCCAAGATCTTCAGAGAGATTTCTCATGTGAGTGACTGCGAGGCTCTACAGAATAGTATTGATTTACTGTCAGTATGGTGCCAGATGAATGAAATGTCTTTGAATGTCTCAAAGTGCTCGGTGGTAACCTTCACCAGATCTAATAATCCTATTATTCATCTGTATAAACTTGCAGATCAGCAGCTTCAACGTTCTTCAAAGGTCAAAGACTTAGGCATCATACTCTCTCCTGACCTCAATCCTCAAGAGCACATTAACTATGTTTGCAAGAAGGCCAACTCAGCACTCAATTTCATCACCAGGGTCAGTCATGACAGATTTTCAGTATCGGCACTGGTAACTCTTTATATCCATCTTGTCAGACCCATACTTGAATTTTCTTCCACAGTTTGGAATCCGTACCAGTCTGGTCAGATTGCCAGGCTGGAAAACACTCAAAGCCTTTTTGTTCGCCTGGTTGGTCTACGTTTGGGGATGCAATACCGTGCTGTTCCTGTTCATGATCTGCAACTCCAGTTGAACCTGTTGCCTCTTTCTACCAGACGTGAGGTTAATGATGTCTTGTTCTTGAAGAAGTTGGTCACATCCTCCATTGATGCTCCCGACCTGCTCTTGGAACTGGACTTCCGCACTTCACGCAGCCTTCGCCATACCCAGCTGTTTGCGAGGCGGCAGTACTCAACACAGTACATGTACCACAGTGCACTTCCTCGTCTGCAACGTCTGGCAAACAACCTACCTGGTCAATTGGATCTGTTCAGCATGAACAATGAAACGTTCAAGAAAAAACTTGTTAGCAGCGCGTTCCTCATACATTGAATAATATTGTTTTTTTTTTTTTTTTTTCTTGTCCGTGTTATGCTTTATTGTTACATATCTATTTATATTGTTATTTATTATATTTTGTATATTCATTTCCTATTTATACTGTTGTTGCTTGTCACATCGTTATATCTATATCTTGTTATCTATATCTTGTTACATTTTATATCTTGTTATGTCTTAAATCCTTTTCTATATCTTTTTATGTCCTTCATCTTGTTATATCTTAATCTTTTTGTTGTCTATTGTTAATCTATTTATTGATTACTTCAAGTTGGCTTAATTTGTTTCAAAAATGTCTATTTTTAAATTAAGTCACAATGCTTTGTCATATTTATGTATTGGTTTGACCGTTGGTATGAATAAATAAATAAATCTAGTCATAAACAATAACTCGTCCCTTAAGTTAGTTATTTAACCAAACAGTAAAGCACATATAATGATATTAACCATAAAATAAAGAAACAACATTTCGTCGACAATAGGTAACCTAGAAATCAGTGTCACCGGTGTCAACTAGACACGAAAAACGAGCTTCGGAATTTACAATGGAATGAGGAATCTACTTGTGTTTGTTAATCTATGCTTAGCCTATAGACTACCTAGTCATAGGTCTAACTACAGAAAAAATAATTTTAAGTTATGTTTGGGCTATTATAGGCTACTTTAAGTTAATAAGTTAGGCCTACTTTTAGTTGAAATGGCGACCATACAAAGATGGGTATTTCAAGCCAAGTATGAATGGAGATGAGTGTAGGATGAGTGGTGTGATCTTGTAGTCTGATTACTGACGAAGGCAGACATGTTCCTTTTAAACAGGACTGTTAATTAATAGCCCATAACTTACAGCCAATGGCAACTAAGGGACCTACGGTTTATAGTGGAATCCGAGCCACATATTTGCCTTGTAATTTACAAATTCCTCTAATTTTAGGACTAATTTATTTCGTTAATTTTAGCGAATTTCCCATATAGGGAATAAGCTATTACCGTAGTACTCATGGTAAGACCTGGACGCGGGACCGATTTTTTTTTTCGTTTTGAGGTCCCTAGAGGCCAAAAACACCATTCGTTCAAATTCATATACCTATATATATATGTGTCCGTCAGCACGATAACTCGAGCAAAAATGATCCGATTTTGATGAAATTTGGTACAAACGTGTAAACGTACGTTTATTAGAACGAGTTCGCGATCCAGCATGATAGGACCATGGGAATGGGGGTTTACGGGGGGTTTTATGGGGTAAAAATAGGTTTTTCCCATTTTGTACCCAAAAAACATAAAATTTAGCAATTTCTTTCCAAACCATTTGTAGAGCTTAAAAAAACAAATAATTTAGTATATTGAAGCGTTATTATGCGCCTAATGGTTACGGAGAAAATTCCAAAAAATTGTAAATTTAAAATTCCCATGTTATTCTTATGGAGAATAAGTAAACTGTTGTAGTTTGCTTGTTTGTGAACATATTTTGATCAAATTTGGAAAATGTTTTTATTTCTTACTAACTAGGCCTAAGTTTATTCACATTTTACAAAAAAAAACAAAACAGTTTTACCCTTCCTGATGCAGCAAACCTAAGTACTTGTTAAACTAATTCTATTTAAATCAAGAATAAATGTTATATTTTTAAGTAGACATTTCAGTGTAAATCCAAACAGTCAAATGGAAATTCGCTTAGTCTGCAGGTTTGCTGCGGCGGGGGTATTTTAACTTTAATTCTTTATAGGCCTAATTATAAAAATACAAGGGAGAAAAATCTAAAACTTTGCATGTAAACTTATTTCTTAGTCTAGAATAAGAATAAGAGTAGGCCTACCAAATTTCATGTAGATCTGAAAAGGTTAGGTTGTGAGCTGTGTTGATTTGGCATGGACTGACCCACGATAATTTTAGTTGCATATCATAATAAAGCTTATTTAAAAAGCTATAATTTGCCATACATTTCATGCCTCTATCTTAAGAGTCTTCCTTAGTGGTAGCCATGTTGGATTTCTTCCCCATAAGAACAATGTTAAACATTACATCATTTGTGGACACGTAACGGCGTTATTTGTTAAGATATAGCTTTGAAATTTATAATTTGTATTTTTAACATAATAGACTCGTGACTGAGGTTTTTGAATTTCGAAAATCCATTTTCATTTCCTTTCAATAATTAGCTTAATTTTAAGCTAATTAATAATCAATTATTCTTTATAAAAATTAAAAATTGTGAAATAAAAAACGTCAATCTCTAGAGGACCACAATTCCTTAAATTTAACTCCTTATCCATAATTATATGACAATTTGCTGATGAGATATTTGGACCCAAAGTTAACATTGTTCTTATGGGGAAGAAATCCAACATGGCTTCCACTAAGGAAGACTCTTAATTAGGAGCTGAGATATTCGTGCTTAAAGATTGTAACGTCTTCCAAAATCGGAATTTTTTTAATAACTTTAAATTTTTATAACTCAAAAAGTACAAGAGATAAAAATCTGAAACTTTGCAAATAAACTTATTTTATTTTGTAGAATAACTGTACAAAATCTTATAAAATTATGAGAACCCTATGTTTATTTCATATGGACTGACCCGGTGATCTTTGGAAGTCAGAGGCGGAAGCGAAGGTTTTAGGTTCGACCGCTTCTTGCTTCGAGAAAAAAGTACAGTGTACTTAGCAGATTTATTATGGGACCTTAATGATGACGATCACGCTGACGATCCATAATTAACACGTGAAATAAGCGATGGTAAAATTCAAAAGCGTTTTACGTATGACCACAACGCCGGTTGTCAACGTAACAGTCCAATTAAAGTTTATAATAGCCTCCCGATCCCACGCACTGTCACTTTCTAGTCCTTCCATTGTAAACAAAGATCGCTGAGCAAAAACGTCCGCACCCAGGAGGCTACAACTGATGACACTAAATGCTACGTATAGCAATGTTAGGTGTAGTATGTAGGCCTATTTCTTTTGATTTTTGCATGGATAGCACTCCCGATGGATAGCACAATTTTAGCTATATAAGTTTAACTTAATAGCACTTGAGTGAAAATTTAAAAACGTACGTTTTCATGTCCCTGGCCTTTTACTTCGTAGCTACTGGATTTGTAGTTTAAGTGTTTTAATATTTTTTGGGATGGGGGCAACATGTTACACACATTTATTTGGTTTTAAATAGGTTCTAGGTATTTTTTTCGTATTTTTAAAGTCTTGAAATTCACGACCATGACGTGTCCCTAGGGTACATTTTCCAACTTTCACGCTGTTTTTAGACTAATTATTCATGCAGAAATATATAAAGCCATATTTTTATGTCATCAATGGTTATTAAACTTACAAAAAAGGAGCATATTATAATTTTATTGTCATTGCAAACTGACTACCATGACATAATAAGTCTGTCCCTCGATTTGGCGTCACGACCATTTGGGAAAATTTTTCAACTTTGGAGCACGACAGTGGCAAGCCTGGCGATGATGGAGTCAGTTGGTTTTAGAGACTAGTTCGGGGTGTACGTCAGGATTGTAGTGCCGGTCGTTTCGAGTTGAAAGGAGGAATTACAAGATTAATACAGGAAAGGTTGTGTTTTTTGTAATTTTGGTGTGTCCATGACCGTACATAGTCATTCGATGAAGTAGACATGGTGTTAATTTTTGTTTATATGATATTTCAATTGCTAGATTAACCTAGAAGTCCACTTTGTATCCTCGAACATGAGGTGCAGAGCTACCGCCAGAACAGAGCCAAATAACACGTAATTTCACGACCAAAGTTTCACGACCATCGCGGGTTTTTTCACGACCTATCCAGCCTTATGGATTATAGTGTGTTTGGTCGTGACAATAACTTTAATATAATTGTAATTTGAACAGTTTAGTTCAATTGAAACACATATTTTTATTATAACTAACAGTATAATTAAAGGATTGTTTAGAAAGATTTAGATTTTTTTATAAAATTCACGACCGTACCGCTTGTCCCTGACCATCACGTTTATGATTTCTGTCATAAAAATTTCAAAAATTAAAATATCGTCATATTTCAATGTTTTATACACAAAAGAAGCACGCCTCTATGCAAACATAACGATTTTTCGGGTCTCAGGTAAGTTTTTTCGGAGTTATACAAACTTAAAAAGATATTATTGGCTTTTTTTCAATTTTTTTGAGTTTTTTATTTTTTTCTAGAAAGACCAAATATACTAAAAGCTCAGTGACCTTTTTAATGTATAATGGGTAATTATTTGGACGTAGTGACTACTCGCAAAAGTGAATTTTTTGATTTTCATAATGACCTAAATTTCATGCTGAATCCGAAAATGACGTTTTTATTTTTCGGAAAATACCGGAAATTCCCGAAAAAAGGGAAAAACGGGAAAATTTTTTTTTACTCAAAATACGTCATGTGGGTACTCAAAATACGCAAAATATTGTGTGGATTAAGAATATGCAAGAATCTTTTTGATCCGATGAAAAACACCGGAGATAGGGTGAAAAAACGGTGAATAATTGGTTAGGTTAGGCTTGGTTAGGTTAGGTTAGGTTTGGTTAGGTTAGGTTAGGTTAGGTTAGGTTAGGTTTGGTTAGGTTAGGTTAGTTTAGGTTAGTTTATCAATAACATGAGTATTGTAAGTAAACTAACCTAACCTAACCAAACCTAACCAAACCTAACCTAACCTAACCAAACCTAACCAAACCTAACCTAACCCGAAAATGTGCGATGTTATTTTGGATTTTTTTGTCCAACTTTTGTCCGTGTTAAAATACCAGCTGACCAGCTGGTCAATATTTTATTATTATTGTTTATGTTAGGTTAGGTTAGGTTTGGTTAGGTTAGGTTTAGTTAGGTTAAGTTTGGTTAGGTAAGGTTTGGTTAGTTTACATACAATACTCATGTTATTGATAAACTGACGTAAACTAACCTAACCTAACCGAACCTAACCAAACTTAACCTAACTAAACCTAACCTAACCAAACCTAACCTAACCTAACCTAACATAAACAATAATAATAAAATATTGACCAGCTGATCAGCTGGTATTTTAACACGGACAAAATTTGGACAAAAAAATCCAAAATAACATCGCACATTTTCGGGTTAGGTTAGGTTTGGTTAGGTTAGGTTAGGTTTGGTTAGGTTAGGTTAGGTTAGTTTACTTACAATACTCATGTTATTGATAAACTAACCTAACCTAACCTAACCAAACCTAACCTAACCTAACCTAACCAAGCCTAACCTAACCGATTATTCACCGTTTTTTCACCCTATCTCCGGTGTTTTTCATCGGATCAAAAAAATTCTTGCATATTCTTAATCCACACAATATTCCGCGTATTTTGAGTACCCACATGACGTATTTTGAGTAAAAAAAAAAATTTCCCGTTTTTCCCTTTTTTCGGGAATTTTCGGTATTTTCCGAAAAATAAAAACGTCATTTTCGGATTCAGCGTGAAATTTAGGTCATTATGAAAATCAAAAATTTCACTTTTGCGAGTAGTCACTACGTCCAAATAATTACCGTATAATGGTCATAAAAGTAAATTAGTTTATAGCAAAACATAGTTATAAAAATAATATTAACTATTTTTAATATTCATTTAAACGTCTGTTATGGTCGTGACAGGATTTTGTGTTTTTCCACTAAAGATACTCTTTAAAAAAAAACTACCAAAGATATTGCGTTACCATGGGCATTTTATGAAACTTCAAATGTTAATGAAATCAAAAAAATAATACAAGTTTTGAAAAAAGGGGAAAAAAATTTGCAAAGTGTGTTTCCTGAAAACGTACGTTTTTAAATTTTCACTCACTTATAAAAAGTAGGCCTAGGTAGGCCTAACTTTTTCTACTTCTAGCAAATGTTATAAGTTATCATTGCTAGATGTTAGCCTGCAAAAATCTGCTATATAGCAGGTTTTGCTACATAGTGTAAACCCAGCTTCCCGGATTTAGAAAACCTCATGCCCACAATACAGGAGGGCCTATAATACAGTAACTTACAGTAGGCCTAGGCCTAATCATAGCTAACTTAACACATAGGCTAGTTTAACTTATTTCAGCCAATATCTGAGATTTAAAAAAAATAATATTACTCAGTACTTAAATGCAGCTATTTACTACCTAATGGGCTATGCCAACCTAAAGAACAGCAGAAAGCTTACCTAAAATTATAGAGGGGAAATTTGGAAGCTTCTTTAAGTAAGGTTTTGTAGAGCTTCAGTGTTTTAGAGGTCTGACCAGCCATTGTATTATAGTATAGTTTAGTTTCAAGATTGTGTAATAAATTTATCTACAAATAATTACTGAGGATGATTTTTTCTAGAGCCTAGAGCCAATTAAATCTTCATGGTTTGTGAAGCTTGTCTTGGAATCGCCTCGCCTTCGCCGATTGCATTTAGTTTTTTGATTATTTTCCCGTCTGCCTACTTTTTTCTTTAGGTTGTAGACCTTTTTTGCATTGGGCCTTGGGCGCAGGCTTCTAATAAAACCATGTTACTGCTATCTGCATCCATTGAGATAAATAGATTATAAATGGAGTCACTACTTTAGGCCTACTCTCTGGTTTAACATTAAGAGAAAGGATGGTCTTCAAAAGTTCCAAAATCGGAAGATCCAAAGAATATATTGCCGATCGGAAGTTCCAAAATCGAAAGATCCAACGTTTATATTGCCGATCGGATCTTCCAAAATCGGAATTTCCAAAGGTTATTTAGCGGGTCGGAAGATCCAAAATCAAAAGATCCAAAGAAAATATTGCCGATCGGAAGTTCCAAAATCGTAAGATCCAAAAGTACAGTCATAACTAGAAGTACAAATTTAATTCTTAAAGTAAACTTATGAAATAGGCTGTCCTTTTCACTTTGGATCTTGCGATCGTATGTCGGGTCGGAATTTCCAAAACGCTACTAGTCAGATCGGAAGATCCAAAATGCTAGAACTGTTGCGTCTCTCAGATTGAAGGCGATGAACGCCGTAACCAGCCGCGTTGCTAATGTCAGGGGAAAAGTTTAGACACTCGAGTTTAGATCTGTATAGAAAAGTAACCAAACTACTTATTTGGTGTGTGTATTTTTTGTCCAAAAACCATTTCAACATCATATTTAAGACGTATATTCAGACAATGTTTAAAAACAACATTTTAATTCGCTCTATGTTAGATAAATATTGTCACATAAAATAGCCATTAAGTATAACGGAGTTTTTAATTAATTTTAGTTTTGTTCTAATTTATATCACGTAAAGGCAATTACTAAAATGCTGTTTGTATTTTATCAATGGAGTATCAAAATGCCCTTTGAAGCACTCTTTGTATAGTTTTACAATTCTCTAGCGTATGTATTGGCCTTAAATATATGCTATGATAATTTTTTTACATCTCCTTTTTTAAATTTAACCATCATGACAACAATATTATCAAACATAGATGGAATGAAATACTCCTAATAGAAGAGTTAATCTTCTGAGAATACTCTCAGTAGGGTAACATTTTATTTTTTGCTATTAGAACATAGAATTAAGTATTATGGAACAAATAGGTAGTTTACTTTGTGGTTTATACTGTATTTATCTGAAGTAACTTATCTTTTTATAAAGTAAAATATGTATCTAGATAACAGCGCAATTTGTTTAGGAAATCTTAATTTTCCTCATACAGTTTCTAACTCCCGTATTTGTCAAATACTGCTTGCCTCACTGTGGTATATATAGATTGCCTTCTAACAAGGCAACATAATTGCAGACGGCGTATATCGGTTGATGCCATGTTGTCCTCAACATGTGTCCTCCCCCATTGCAAGTTCCAAGTTTGAGTTCAATATAACTGCAATAAGCATTTTTTTACTTATATGCCAACCCCGTATACGAAGGACGGGTACTCTGCTAGTAATTAATATAGCAATTGAAAGTTCTATAGCAAATAAGTTGTCACAAAAGTAAGTATATTTCATATTTCGTCTATCGTATTACCTTTAATGCGGCCAATGACGATATATGACGATATAGCGATAGTTAGCAACCATAATCAATGGGAGTACAATAAATGTTATGGGCATAAAAGTAAAAAATTGAGTCATTAGAAACCAAAGATCCACATTAATTGTAGGTAACATTTGTAAGTTTATTTGTTGTGAAAAATTAACTACAGCTTTACTATACTTCCACAGTCTACCACTGTAGGCCTACCGTTACTGTAGTTTTGTGGAGGTTCACTTTAGTTATCGAACACAAATGATTCTACATACTGTACAGTCTTCAGCACCTTCCAGTACTAATTCCTGTGTAACACTTATTTTTCTGTTTACTGTTTGGATCCTTCACAGTTCAAAGAGACTTATAACGAAATATCACACTCTTTACAATATCAACAAATTACTGGGCTGCGTATTCTTCATTAAATTTACCTTTACACGAACCCTCTTCTACAATACTTTCATTTTTTTATTTTATACCTACATGGCATAAGAGCAAGTAAATTTGCATTTAGACAATTAGACTTCTAATAAATGTTTTTAAATTGTAGAAAATAATATACCTTAAACAAAGATAAATGAATATTAAACTAAAAGATAGTAACGGGTGACTAATCCTTGCTGAGTTTGGTTAATTATATTTAATTGTTAAAGAAATATACTACACAGACATGTTTTATTACAATACAAATATAATTCTATTAAATACCATAGAAATTTCATCGCAGAACTAATAACAACTTGAATAAGGTATGCAATTAAAATACCCCCGCCGCAGCAAACCTGACGCCTAAGCGAATTTCCATTTGGCTGAATTGATTTTCAATTGATCTATTTAAATAACATTATGTTTAACGAGTACCTAGGTTTGCTGCTACAAGGAAACTAATAAAGTGTGTGTTTTAAGTAAAATAATTATTGCTTAGTATAAAATGAATATATTTGCCAAGTTTGATCAAAAGATATCCATAAAAAGGCAAACTACGACATTTTACAATATTCTCCATAAGAATAACATGGGAATTTTAAATTTACCATTTTTTTAGTTTTCTCCGTAACCAATAACCGTACAAAAACACTTTGATATACTGAATTGTTTGTTTTTTTAAGCTCTTTAAGAAGGTTTAGAGAAAAATTGGGAAATTTTGTGTTTTGAGGGTCAAAAGTGAGAAAAACCAATTTTTACCCCATAAAACCCCCCATAAAACCCTGTTCCCATGGTCCGATCATGCTGGATCGCGAACTCATTCAAGTTTATCCCGCCTTACACCTTCAAACCAAATTTCATCAAAATCGGATAAAAATTACTCAAGTTATCGTGTTCACGGACACATATATATACATATATAAAAATTTGAACGAGTGGTGTTTTTGGCCTCTGGGGACATCAAAATGAAAAAGTAAATCGGTCCCGGGCCTAAGTCTTACCATGAGACCTACGGTAATAGCTACTTCCCTATAGGGAAATTCGCTAAAAGGAATATTTAAGATCCTACTCCAGTTTTTTTAAACATTTATCATGCAAAATACGATTATTTTTATAGGTGGGGGGCATAATTTATCTCTCGGTACCGGTACCACACTAGACTTTTCGTTGATTAGTTGAAGCCGAAAACTGATAAGTCCTATTGGAGCATAAATCTTTTACTGGAAAGATTATTATAATGAAATAATTAATTTCAATAATTATGTAACTAATTAGACCTGTCCATATTTTGTTTCAACTATAAAAAATAGTGTTTACAATTTGTACAATCTACCATTAAATACGGGTGAAACATTGAGTTGACGCCTGTGCACTCAAACGACACCAACTGGAAACACATTTATTGAAAATAATTGTTGTGCATTTGATAACAATATATCACTATTATTTAAACAAATTAAATGCTAAATTGATTCGTTTACGATAGCATACTTTTAATAAGCGGATTTAAAACAATTGCTTTATTTACACAATATCCGTCAATTAATAATCTGAGCCCTATCTATAATTACAGTGCCTTGTGATTCAGAACGCAACCCATATACATCACAGTTACGCAAACAGTATTTGAATAGTAAAGAGAGTTAATGTACAAATGTTGGTCAGTCGAACGCACGGGAATCGAGTAGTCAATTTTTTAAACAGTTTAATTCAGAACAGCTATTTACACATATAAAGACCAAAAAACTATGTCGTATAAGTCAATTCTCATATCTTCAACGATTAAGCGATAGTTTGCAGAACAATAAGTATTTTCAAACATGACTTAAAATTGTTACAACAAAACCTTTTACTTAGGTACACAAATTGAATCTCCAACAAAACTTGATTAGACGCAAATGTTTGATATACAGTTGAACATTTTACATTTCCTGATAAAACACATTCTTTGTAAGGAAAAAATTACATTTCACTTGAATTAGGTTACAGCAGACATTCGCTAGTTGTGGGGAAAACTAAATATAATTTAACGTTACAATTTCAATTTAATTACATTTAAAACTACCTGTTTGTTACAACAACCGGAAACAACTTCAAATATTTAGCGTTGGTTACTAGTACACTATTACAACTTAATAGTTCAGCTCAAATAAACCACGACAAATTCATTATCTTTTCATTTTTCAAATGATTTATTCTGGATTCTCTTACGGAGTAAACAAAAATTGTCATAAGCTATAAAAATAAGTTATTATTTGTTTAAGACGTTTGCCAGATAATTTAGTATTGTTATTGTCAAGGTTAATACTTAAACCATCTTTTAAGAATAAAAATAAACACGTTATTTTACTTTTGAAAATAAATAGTAAACAATACCAACACTAGCCCTGCATGCTAATAATAACCATTAACGTTGCTGGTGACGACGTGTGTTTAAACGCCTTCAATCTGAGAGACGCAACAGTTCTAGCGTTTTGGAACTTCCGATCTGATTACTAGAGTTTTGGATCTTCCGACCCGGCATATGATCACAAGTTCCAAAGTGAAAAGGACAGTCTATTTCATAAGTTTACTTTAAGAAATAAATTTGTACTTCTAGTTATGACTGTACTTTTGGATCTTACGATTTTGGAACTTCCGATCGGCAATATAAACGTTGGATCTTACGATTTTGGAACTTCCGATCGGCAATATATTCTTTGGATCTTCCGATTTTGGAACTTTTGAAATACTCCCAAGAGAAAAGCGTGATCAAGAATCAAGAAAATGTCCGGATGTCCGCTTGTTGCCATGTTTTGTTGAGCACACTATCTCGGTTGGTTGGATTGATTGGTTCGAGTTCGAATTTAACAGCAATCCCACCAACCGGGCACAGGCCAACATAACAACACGAAAAACTAAAAAAACACAGCAAAAACAGTGGTGTGCTTTTTAAAGTCAGAGTGGTGACTCATGACTGCCTTATAGATGGCCGTGGGTGACTCCAGTTAGTTATAATAATTAGCTCAGTGCCCGCATCACATATTTATAATTATTTATGTTTTTAACAGACTTCAACTATAATTTATCATAATTTATAACTAGCTGTCACCTGTCTGTATTATCACAGAGCATATAATAAATATTTATTCTATGCTCTGTAACTATTATGCGAAGTCGTGGCATTTATTTAAAAAGGTTAATGTTACCATAGATAAAACAGTATGTTTTATCTATTATGCTACATAATTATAGTCTGATATTGGAAGCAACAACTTAGCAGAAAATCCAAATTTAAGTTAATAATGTAATGCTTATCTCTCCAATATCGGTACAATGGTTTGTTTATTTGTAAACCAGTTGTCTTATCATCATCAATTGATGTACATCTTCAGAGTAAATCGAGGAGATTGGAACATTTTTCTGGAAACCTGAGCGCAGACTGGCAGACTACGAACCTAAGTGTAACCATAGATAAAACATACTTGTGTTGGTTAGTCTATGGTGTAACCCCATGAGAAGTTAAATTAGTTCAGGACTCAATGGTTCAGTAGTGGAGTATGTTGTGTTTGTGTGGAGTATGGAAGATGTTTTATCCATCTTTAAGGTTAATTTTGGGATGTTAGTCAAATGCTACTTTCAGGGTCATTTTGTTTTGTCGGTCAACTGGGACCCCCATACGATTACTTAATTCACAATAATTATTTAGGTGGTTTTAGGAGAAGAAATCTATCCCCTGCTACTTGACCCTTAACTTTAAAATAAAATAACAGCTGATTAATTAACAGACATTAAATACAAAATACCCCGTCGCAGCAAACCTGCAGACTAAGCGAATTTCCATTTGCCTGAATTAGTATACAATTAAATCTATTTAAATAGCATTAGGTTAGACGAATACCTAGGTTTGCTGTTACAGCCTATTCTTACAGGTTTTTGTTGCTGCTTGGTTCAAATTAGCTGTTGTCATAAATGTATAAATAACGGGATCCCTTCTAGTAGGTAACCTTTCAAACTGGTGAAGGGACCTACCTGCCCGATATTGAAATCGGTCAGGTTGGTTACTTTTCAATTTGGTGAGGTAATGAACGCCCTCTTGCTCTTGTGGTGGGGGCATCGACTGCTCTCATTGGCTGCAAGGTTTCTGGGGGAGGGAGTAGTTGTTATGGGGTAAACAGTGCTGCCAACCCAAAAGTCTGGAGCAATAAACATTCCCATACAAGGGTTTTGTGGGTAATTCCGATATTTACGGCTACAAAGTAGGCAGTTTAAATGCCGAAGGAAATTATATGTATAAAATATCTAGTTTGAACTTTTCATAGGTGAAATACTGTAAATAACAAAATACGATATTAAGTCCATCATCTTGCGAACCAGTTTCTTTCCATGCCCCTGGGTCCGAAAAAAAGCATAAACAATTAATAGTGGAACTATTGATTTTTAATCATAGAAAACCCTTATAAAAAAATAATTTATATGTTGGATGTTCACATTGCAATTGCTTGTAGTCCGTCCGATTTGGATAACTAATTAATAGCTTAAATAAAAGCCGGCATTTCACTGAAGGTTCTTAGACCAAAATATGTAGGATTATTATAATTATAACTGGTGAAATGCGTCTTAAATTGAAGTAAGAATTCGAAAAGTCAAATATATGTTTTTTGGACGAGTAATACAGTAGATCAATATATATGCCGATGCTTAGAGTGAAATCTGTGCACACCTTCAATTTGAGACCTCAATCATGAAAATCGGTTAAATTTATTTTTAAATATAAGAAGATTGACTCTATTAACGTTTAACGAAAACTATCACCGTTTTACAACAAATTGTGTAGCAGTTCCGGTTAATGATAACAACATATACTGAATTGAAGCTTTAGAATAGAAGATTTCAAATGTTTACGGGATAAAATAAAAGATTGGTAATCATATGGTTAAACGTACGGACACTGACTAGTTTTTAGGTGGAGGAACAAGCAAATTTTCACAGTTTTGAATGTAAACCTATTTTAACCGAAATATGTTTGAGATAGAAAAACACTCTTGAAATACAAAAGTTGTGGATAATTTAATTCTACACTACCGATCTTCCATAAGATTTAAGATCCAAGCATTGTAGCTTATAAGTTACAGACCAAAATATAATATCTTGCATACTCGAATTTCTTCTGAAATAGCTTTAATCCCCTAAACCACCCTTGAATTTAGAACTTTGCAAAACCCCCAACTTTGTACATCTACACCATATACATGGATTGTCGTCCCAATGCAAAATGTTATTATTCTAGGCTTTATATATATGTTTTGAGATACATTATAGTGATCATTTGTCAGTGATATGCCAATCAATATAAAGGTAGGTCAATGGAAAGCATTTATCTACGTGGTGATCGGATGCATAGCAGCTTCAAAACGGATACGTCACAAAATTCGTGTTTGCCTATTAAATATATTGGGTATCTATATATTTAATATATGGATACCTAATATGCCTATAAACATTCAAACTTATGGGTCAATTTGCTGCACACAAAATCCAACAAAGTCTTTTAATAATATAGATACTTATAAGGTTAACAAGGAAACTCCAGAACCACTTGGGTGGAACCCAAAAGTCGGATCAGGATAAAAACTACTTAGTTTTCCTATTTAATGCCTGAAGAATCAGTACACCAAATTTCAACGTTCTAGCTAGTCTGGAAGTTGGATTAGTAATGAATCATTGAGTGAGGGCTTTTACTTTTATATGTTAAGATTATTAGCTAAATATAACACATATGAAAGGTACAAAATAAAATCCATAAGTTAAATAAAGTAGTAGAATATATAAAAACGGAGCTCCAGACAAAGCTGTCTTTAAAATTTGAAATAGGTGTTGCTGCAGACTTTTAATTTTATTCAGCGAGATTACGCCCCTGAATTTAGTGTTACTCCCTCAATATGACAACACTGTTGGATAAATCTAGCTCAGTGGGATAAATGCAGGGATGCAGCAGGCACTTGTAGAGCGAAATTTCCCACAATTTCCATGTAACCGTTTGACTGGTTTTCAGGTTATGTGACAAAATCCAAAACACAATTGAACATAGGATGCACAATAAATCGGATGAGTTTACTTTTGGGCTATTGACTTAATTATTACATCAACCAATTAAATGTATTCTGAACTTGTGTACCCGTTGCGAAATAGAGCGTACTATAGCTAGCCGCCATACCCGTGCTTCGCTAAAGGAACGCTAAAGAGAATAATTTATTGTTATGTCCCATAGATCTGTTGTATGAAAAGTTAAATAACTCATAAAATAAATGCCTAACATTTGCATTTAAAGCATCAAACGAATTATTTTTAAAAACGTGTTTTATATCAACTAGACTGCTAGCAGTTACCCACGGGCTTCACCCCGTTCCGTTCCGTTTGACTTCATAAGTATTAATTAACACTATTGATTGGATAAGTTAAGTTAACTGATAATCATTTAGCGTTGAACTTACTAAAAAACATCACAGATGCAATTTACGGACTTGAGAGGCCATCAATTCTGGACCTGCCCTTCAGATTTTTGTAAAGAGTTTCATCGAAAAATTTGTTGTTAACATCTATTTTTAATGTTCAAAAGTTACTTAAAAACTACTTAAAGTTACTCAAAAGTTATTGCATTGCATATATATCATGAAAACATCAAAAGAAATTTACAGATATTTTTAGTTGTATACTAGCTGTTGTACCCGTGCTTTGCAACGGGAAGAGGACACAAAATAGAAACATTTTAATCTTTACATCTGTTGCATATAATAGTTACACATCCGCCAACACTTTTAGAAACAAAATTCAACTTTTATGGCCTTAATAGAAACGTTTAAGTTATGACTTTTAAATCTGGTAAGTAGTGGATACCACCATTTTGGTTTTGATTAATTTTAAATCTTGTGTAGGCTGATGTGAGAAAAACTGACCAAATCTTCGAATAGAACTTTCACATACTATTTACCTTCATCTCCCTTAATTACATATCTTTTTATTTATAATTTACATTTTAAATTTCAATTTTGAAATTGCAAAAATACTAATTATTAAATTTAAATGGATTTTTTTTATTTCACTCTTCTTCATATTAAATAACAAATCCTTCCATCCTCAGTTTCTTCACTCACTATAAATCATTAGCAAAACTAAGTCAGCTGTTATAAACTTTAGAAGTATTGTTGAGCCTTATCAATACAGTCTTTTGAAATATTAATGAAACTATATCTAAGTTATACTATAAAAAAATTTAAATAAATAATTTAGCATTAAAGACAGCAGACAAAACTAATATGATTATCATAGCGTCGAGGACTAAAAAATATGATAGCAAATGCAGTACATTAGGCCTATATTTTTCATTGCATCTCTGATTCTACTCTACATAAATATCAACAAACAACTTAATATACAAACCAGTTCTTTTAATCAGTTCCATCGTCCATTGCCTTTAAATTTTCACACTTACCATTAAGTAAACATAGTAACAGATATTTCATTGATTTAGAAACAAAAGAACACTGTGTACTGCTTAGTATTATGATATTTTTCTTGGTTTAATTTAATCAGTGGTGTGGCAAAACACAAATAAAAAATTTATCAAATAAAGTAAATGTGAACTGAAAGCTATGTTATGATAAAATAAGCGTATTTTGTATTACCATTTGATAATTAAATATAGTTACACATATAGGCCTACAACAGATTTTAGAACACAAAAATCAATGACGTACAATTTAGTTATTGATGTTATTCTTTGTTAAGTTAATCTAACACATGTTAAGCAGTTCGAATTTATTTAAAGTAGCCTCCAAATTCATACAAAACATCTATACTTTGTAATTTTTATACTGTTTCCATGAAAACATATCAATAACATTATTTTCATAACTGAGACGCTTTAAAAAATCCAAAGCAGAGCCAGAGTTTTTACAGCAACAGTTTATAGAACCTTTTTTTTCTATAATCATTGACAGTTTTAGAATAAATAATCCATGATAAAACGCTACATTAAAATAAACCTACCTCATAGGTAGTTATGGAAAATATTATATTTAACTTTTTTGTATCAGCTGTCTGAAATTGTGAAATATTCAATTATTCAATTTAGCAGTGTTCTTCTTGTTTACATTGAAATGTCAAAGCAAATGTAAACAAACATTATTAGTGTTCTAATTGCATCCATGGAGACCAATCAATATTTACTTTTAAAATGTTCACCTCAGAACTTATAAAGCCAAAGGGGCAAAGCCTATGGTCAGTATCGAAATGTGAATAGTCCTATAATGGTCCTTGGTATATTAGCTATATTTTTGTAAAATTTAAGCCCAGTTGGTTCATTAGTTTTTGCACCTATTAGTAACACACATACAGACAGACACCATTAGATTTTTATATAATAGTATAGATATAGATATTGACATCAAGAGAGTTATCAAGATCCCTGCTTAGTTCGCTGACGATATAAATCTGTTTGTGGAAAGTTGCTTCCCTCTATGATTATGAGTCAGAGTCATTTTGCCTTAGGCTTAATACTTTAATTTGAAATGGCAACCATACAAAGTAGGTATTTTAAGCCAAGTACCAGTATGCATGGAGATGAGTGGCACGATTTTGTATCCTTGTTAGTGACTAAGGCTGACATATTCCTTAGACACAGCTGTCAATTAATAGCCCATACTTTGGGCTAATGGAAACTATTGGGACCTACAGTTTATAGTAGAATCCGAACCACATTTTTCCTTGGTAGGTATAAAAAAATTGGTCTAATTATCAGGATAGTACTGCGGATAGTCGTAGTACTCACTAGTAAGGGCGTTAATTCAAACCAGGAAGTATCACATCCACAGTACATGCCTATAAATATCCACATTTCGTGACCTCCTTAGTAGCTGAATTACAGGATGACACCACCGTCTCAGTCTCTTAATGATGTCTTAGCTAAGACCTGACCAAAGATAATGGTTGATTCCACCAAGAATAAGTTAAAAATTGTTGGCATTAACAAAATTCTCTGGATATTGACTATTTCCCAGATTCTTATTGACTCGCCATATGCGTTTGGGCTTTGGGCCAGACATTCAGCACATCTGTGCCAAGACCTCTGGCATTCTCAAAATGATCTGCTGTGCAAGACACTGTTTGAGCATCCATGATTTTTGTATCCATACCTGCTATATATCCAGTATAATTTTTATGTGCGGCAACAACTAGGGTCTTCGGTCTTACTGTGTATTCTGGTCGCTTTTACCAGCACAGCCTTTTTCAATGTCTTAGGCCCCCAATACGGGAAGAATGAGCGTACGCGTAGTATAAATTGTCCTTAAAGTAGTTCTCGTATGTCAAGAAGTTTACAACATAGATTTACATTGTAAGAAAGGGGATTAACCCCGTAACCACGGTGCTCATCTAAGCAGATACTCTGTTTACATTACACTTATAGTCCTCGCCACCCTAAGTTGAGGCAGCCCAAGGCCGCACGGCGTATATCTAGTGCGGCCTTTGGCTGCCTCAACTTAGGGTGGCGAGGACTATAGTCGACCAGATGGTGTGAAGAGAGTTGAACAGTAGCATGAGTATCGATTTACAAATTCCTTTCACAGCTGACGTGAGCTAGGCGATGATCGGTAGGGCTGACTTCCAAGAAACATCGTTAACCTATAAGTCAAACACCCAATCAGCCAATGAGAAGGGCTAATGAAGGAAATGGAGGGGTGAGGAGTCTCGGAGCTGAAGAAACAAATCGAGGAGTTCACCACGGGCCACTGGACCAAGAAGATCGAGAGTTTCGGAGTGTGTGTATCGGTGCATGTGCTTCTGGGACAATAAACAAAATGTAAAAAGAATAAAATATATAACTAAAGTTTTGTAAAACAAACAAGTCATATAGTTTGTCAGTAACTCATTCTTTTAACTTTTTAATTGATTTTCTTTTCTTGTAAATTATAACGTTGTACATTTATTTATCTTATTATTGTTGATCTTTGCCTTTTCAAAGTTTTCTTTTGCTTTACTTTTGTTGTTTTTCTTAATTTAATTTTGTTCATTACATGTTGAGCAACACCCTTAAGCAGTCTTATATCTCATTAACCTAACTCTAACACCTCTAGACTATGAAGTTCAAACATTTATTCAGAGGAAAATTCTTGAGTGATTTTATTGGGTTGGCTAAATAGAGTTTTTGTTTCAACTTTTGAATTACTTATTTCAATTTTACAGTACACTCATTAGTCATTAAACACCAACATTATTTTATTTTACTAGCTATATATTAACTTTGCTTCTTAAGATTGGCACTCGCATATATGATACAAATATAAATATCATTTTATCTTTATGTATAGTTATCTGAGACATGTACGAACAAGAACAATAAAAAAATTTATCTAAAAAAAGAATATTTTATCTATAAAACTGTCAAAATAGTTAGAAGATCAAAATAAAATATATAATCATTTTTACATGTTTTCTTTACAAATTACAGAGAAGTTTACTGGTAAGAATTTTAACAAAATTAACTGCTCTAGATAAATATAAGGTTTATTGGTAAAGTATAAAAACAGTACATAACAATAAAAGGCAACATATAATAATAACTATAGCTGCCCTGTACAGCGGCCAACCTTCTCCATAATATTTTTGTCCAGAGCTGGGGCTACATCTTTCTTCCTGAAACAAACATTTTAATCTTGGTAAAGAAAGTCACAATTTTAAAATACTCGGGGGTACCAAATTATGCGGGTTGATGTAGTTGGTAGTTTCAAATAAAAAGGTCTTATTTTACAATAAATTACCATAGGTACCCTTAACTAAAAGTTTTTAACTGGTTTATTCCGCCTACAAACGTGCGACACAAACTCAAGCTTTAAGGGGCTTTCATTGCTTGTTAAAGACACATGTTAACCTCTTGCCACATTACCAAGAGTTATTCTTCTTGCTAGAAGAATAACTCTTGTTAATGTGGCAAGAGGTAGATATCTTCCTGAGGAGGATCTTATTGGGAAGCTACATGCTTTTATCGGACGCCTGAACTTGTAACTTCAAGAAATCAACTGTATGGGGTGCGCAATAATTTTATTTTTGGATGAAGTGCTTTATGGTCTTGGCCTGCCCTTGTTAACAGTTTTAACAGGATCAGCAACAGGTAAATTAAACCTTTTATATTTTGTCTAGGCCTATATTTCCCTGATCAAGTTAGTGCAAAGAAGTTTTTGTTGAATAATAGTTGTAAAGGTTTTAATTTCCTGAATTGAAATAAGTACCTGGGGACCGAGCCATGGCATAGTTTATTTTGATTGTAAAAGCAATATACAGGAATGGATGCTTTAGAAGAATTTGAAATTTAAAAAACAATCAAAATTCAAGCTAACACATTATTAAACGACAAAATCAGTTTACAGTCTAACGCTTTGTATGATACTCTAATAAAAAAACAAGATCAGCTGATGAACAAGGAGCCGAGCTGTACAAAGTCCACCGCCCAACCATCTTCCGCATCGCAGTCATGACCCTCATCTGCAACTGTGCGCACGAGGTTGGGGTTGGACATTGTAAGTTTTTGTCAGTAAGCCTACTCGTTTTGTTCATAAAACGTCTATGACTGTAAATAGTACATGTCCGTGTTTCGCATTTAAACTCTTGATGACCCTTTCGAAGTTACAGTGTTAAATGTTCTTGTACAAGATCTCATGATGAGGACTTAAGTCCTTAAAACCCGTAATCCATAAGGACTAAACAGGATCAATCTGGCAGTACTGAGGCAATTTGATACCTTTTATAGTTGGTTCATTGATCTTGAGACAAAACAACTCAAATATGAAAATGAATATTATGTTATTGATATATTTTAACGTAAACAGTAGGGCAATTACAATGTTGGTCATAATTTTTTTTATACAGTAGGCCAACATTTGGTGGCTTTTGTTCATAAATTCGGACTACTTAACAACTGTTTGGATTAGGCGGTATAGTTCATCTTCCCGTTGCGAAGCACGGGCACAGAAGCTAGTAAATTATTAAGTGATTTAATAAATAACTCTATATATAATATTTATAATAAACTATACCTTCAAAAACCTGGCTGTTTAACGGATGATATGGCAGACATACACTTATCTCACTAGGTGCTCTTCCTTAAGTTCTTCTACGGAGTACAGCGGCCTATAATTAGTATTCCTTTCAGCGCCTTCTGAAGGAGGGTGCATCCATCTCCTGCAAATGAGTAGGCAGTTATGAATTGTAGTTAATAGTAGAACGAGGATAGCTATTCTAGGTATGTTTGAGACGACAGCAGGAAAAGTCTATATTTTGTGCTCTTCTGGTATAGTACTCCTGCACCCCAGTGGCGGATCCAGAGGGGGGGGGGCAGTCGCAGTTTGGAAATATATGTCATATATTTTTGACTGCATTTAATACAGTAGTGCATACAAATTGCGTAAAATAATTTGTCACACTAACTTAGGACAAAGAAATGGTATAAAACTGCCATTTTTGAAGACTTAGTTTAAACAAATTTTTGGGGAGGGAGGGGGTACCCCCGAACCTCTCAGACACCCTGGTCCCCCCCCCCTTGTGACTGTTCTAAATCCACCACTGCCTGCACGTCATCTTTTCTAGGGTCAGGATATCAAGCACTACGCCGTGAGTACCCTTAAGCTACATTTCCATTCCTACAAGTCGCAGGCACAAGTCGAGGCACATGTCGTGACCATGACGAGGCACATGTCGCACGTAGTTTGTCATGCCGTTTCCATTCCAGGCACAAGTCCCGCCACTACAACTGGTAGACAAGGCAGTGTTCTCTTTTATTGTGATGTGGTGAGGTTCGGTGGCTGATTTTGATTATATTGTGTTCTACAAATCACCATGGATGACATAACAGCCTCTGCTTTTTTATTTATGGCTGGTGCATACAATGAACTTAGAAGAAAACTACCTAGATAGTGGATAAGAAGTTTTTTGGCTAAAAGAGCATTGGAAGGTGCATTTAATCAATTGATGAGAGATTTGCGCATACAAAGTGGCTTCGAAAATTTCCTCCAACGGACTCAACGAAATTTGAGGTTATGATTACCTGTCATTTATGAGCATGCGGTAGTTTGGAGGACCTGCTGCATGCACGAGTTGCAGGCACATGTGCCCGCGGCCCGGGCACATGTTTTGTCGCGCAGTCAGCGGGCACAAATTTGTGCCGCGACTTGAGCCAGGATGTTTCCATTCCTACAAATTTGGAGATTTGTGCCGGCACAAATTTGCAGGAATGGAAACTATAGCCTACCCCTACCATGTAGCCAATTAGGTAGTATACTTCAATTTAGGATGAATCTAATTCAAGCTGGTAGTAGAAGTGAGATAAATTAAAAGACAAGGTAGGCCAAATGCATATATATTTTATGGTTCTCAAATTACACCAAATACACTTTCCAAATAAAATCCATTATGGTCTTATTACTCCCAAATCTTTTACTAAATAATAAAATAGTGGAAAGATCTTACTTTAATCAGAGACACTGGTTTAATGGTCAGAACTGGCACTAGCAGATACCATGCAAAGCAACTAGAAGTGGTGCAAAAGCTACTGGACCAATCATAAGAAGGTGAACAAGAAGTCAATCTCAATATCAATGTGGTTGATTTCTGTCTGAAAACATCACACAAACCCAATAAAAACTATTCTCTACAAATTCTAATAATTAAAAGTGGATTTAAGATCCTTACAACTCCTTGTGAAAATGTGCTTCTCCTAGAACAAAACTGGACAGGTCTGTATAAACTTTACTTGTTTTATTTTCTTGTAAAAAGCATTAAAAATTGATTTGAAAACTATTATTTACTTTACATCTTTTCCCAAAAATGATTTCTACAAATGCTATATACAATAAATCTCCTAAAATCTTATTACTAAACAATATTAAAACTACTTACAATTTCTACAGCAACCACATTTTAGATGACCATTTTTCCAGTGAACTTAACTGACAATTGACAAAACTTGAAATGGGTTATCAATCACCACTACCAACCCTACAAACTAAAACTTTTAAACTGCTGGACACTCTTTCTTAATCTTAGTCTAGCCAATGGTTAAATAATATGATTTTGTTATTTGTTGATTTCAAATTATACTAACTACCATCGGTACAGAATGTAGCTTAAGATCCTTTAAGATTGGCCGGCAATGATCCAAATGCCGAACAACTGTAATAATCCTAAAGGTTCTGGACAGCATCGTTGTATCATCTGCAAATAATAATGTTTTCCCATTCAGATTAAGGCAGGATTTTGTATAGGTTAGGCCTAACTTATACCCTTAACCTCATTGACGGGTAGGGCAGTCAAAATCGAAGCAAAAATTAAAAGCCGAGTAGGCTAAGTTTGGGAAGATTTCATTAGCTTAGTGTAGCCTAATGTTTTTAATATCATAAAATAAAAATGTCTTAAAATATTATTAGACTAGCCTAGGCTAAGTTAATCATGGGGTTACAGCTCTTTTGCTTGATGCATTGAAATGGATTTGATGAAGTAGAACTACATATTACAACAAGTACTATTACCCCTGATCTATTTAACTGAACAACTATACTTATTATTTATTTTAACGTCTGTGATAGAGCCTATATATTTGATAGGCTATGCATAAAAAATGTGACTGTGATAATAGGCCTATATCGCTATTGATCAAGTAGCCTATATACCGTGAGTTAATGTGTCTCAGACGAAGTAGTAACTACTAAGATTAAGAACAAGACAACATGGCGACATCTAGTTACACACCTTGCTAGACTTGAAGTGACGATCATCAAGACGGAAAACTCCTTGACCGATCGGCAGCCAATCAGGGAGCTCCACGCCGATGTAGGCAGTGCAGCCACCCAGTAACTTAATCTGTTTCCGGTTACTAATAATCTAATATGATCCTATTGCTACTATATTACACTCGCCACCATTTAGATTAGGCCCACACTACTGCTGTAAGACCACAAATAACATACTCTTCCAACATAAAACTTTCTCTTCATAAAAATTTCTTTTTTTTCATTTTTATTAATTAAACCTTGATTCCAACTTAAAATTTCTTCTCATAAAACTAAAATAAACTCTTCTCACTTCTGCCTGAATAGCTTAAAGGTCTAGCTTTTCAGGCTTTTGTATTGTCCTTTTTGACCTTCTAAGATTGGGCGGGCTGCACTGCACTACCGCAGGTGAGTCTTCATGTCTTGGCTGGACCGCTGCAGTCTCAGAGTCCTTCAATGGAGATTGCCGCCTGGGCGAAACTTGTTGCCTCTCCTTGTCCTCTGAAGTTTCCCCTCGCTCAGGAAGTACTGGTTTCATGGGAGACCTTGGCTCACAACTTGGCACTGCTATCCCCTCCTCTTCCATGTTCACTCTAGACCTGAGGTGGTCAGCATGGCAACGCCTAACTTTTCCCAATACACTAACAAGATATATTACAGAACTTTTTACTTCCAGAACTTTTCCAGGTACCCAATCAATTTTCTCCTGCCTGACAGTTTTGACGAACACTTTCTCTCCAACTTCATAGGATCTTGCCCTTCCCCTATGCCTATCCGAACTCTCCTTCTGTCTGTCCAGGTTCGTGTCAATACGAGCGTTGAGGTTAGGTTTGAGAAGTGCAAGCCTAGTTTTTGGTTTCCAGTTGAGAAACAATTCTGCCGGGGTAAGTCCTGTTACAGTGTTAGGTGTATTTCTGTATGTCATTAGGAAGTTATCAAGTTTATGTTGCAAAGTCAGAGAACCAGTACCACCTTCACTCAACACCTGTCTCAACAGGTTCTTCTTCACTTCTTGAACGCACCGCTCGGCCGCACCATTTGACGCAGGATGATAAGGAGGTGATAAGACAAACCTTACTCCATTCTTCTTTAAGAATTCTTTGAACTCAAAACTTGTAAAAGAAGGGCCATTATCAGATACTAGAGTGTCCGGAAGCCCATACGATGCAAAAAGTGAACGGAGACGCTCAATGGTCTTGAGAGAACTAGTAGATTTCATAACAAACACCTCGATCCACTTGGAAAAACTGTCTACTAGTACTAACATTTGTTGCCTAGAATTAGTATCTTCAGCGAAATCTATGTGCACCCGTTGCCATCTGCCCTACACACGGGGCCACTGTTGGAGAGGGACTTTTGGAGCTGCATTCCTCGTACACTGACAAATATAGCAAGAAGACACTGTTTCTTCAATACCTTGTTCTATACCGGGCCACCACACATAGCTACGTGATAACAGCTTCATCCGTGTAATGCCTGGATGTTGATCATGAAGCAATTCTAAAACTTGATTCCTCAATTTTGTCGGAATGACCACACGGGCCCCCCACAGAAGACAATTACTATCCACAGAAAGTTCATCTTTCCTTTTTACATAAGGCAATAACTCTTTATCCACAGCGCCATGCCAGCCGTGCCAAACATAATCTCTTACTTTAGATAATATAGGATCAGTACCAGTGAATTTAGCAATTTCCTTAGAAGTGATAGGTGATTCGGTACTCACCGTGCTGAAGCAGTTTAGTACCTCCACGCATTCCTGAGTGTGCGAGATAAAGTTGTTTTCCAGTTCCAGTGAATCACTTGCCGGTAACGGCAACCGGGATAAGGCATCGGCATGTGGCACATCAGACGCCTTGCGATATCTCACTTCGAAGTCATACGAAGCCAAAATCAGGGCCCATCTCTGTAGGCGCGCTGCGGCTAGGCTTGGGGTTCCTCGCTTTGAGCCAAAGATAGTAGCCAACGGCTGGTGGTCACTCTGTAATATGACATGTTTTCTCCCGTAAATATACTTATGAAATTTCTTAGCACCAAATACTAATGCTAGAGCTTCCCTATGAAGCTGAGAATAATTTTTCTCACTTTGACTTAGAGTTTTAGAGGCGAAAGCAATAGGCCTCTCTTCGCCATCAATCAAATGGGACAACACCGCCCCCACGCCTCGAGGGCTTGCATCACATGTAAGCACTAGTGGCTTATTGACATCATAATGTACAAGAATATCAGAAGATAACACCCAGTGTTTACTCTGTTTAAAAGTTTCAGCACATTTCCTAGACCAAACAAAAGGAACATCCTTTTTCAACAACTCATAGAAACAGTTCAGCTTATCAGAGAGATTGGAAATAAATCTACCATAGTAATTAATGAGTCCTATATATGATCTCAACTCCTCCTTACTTGCTGGTTCCGGGGCATCCTTGATGGCTTCCACTAGCCCTTCTCGTGGACTTATACCTTCAGCCGACAACCTATAACCTAAATAGTCTACAACAGGTTGTAAAAATTTGCATTTACTATCGTTAACCTTCACTCCGTATTCTTGGAAGCGTTGAAGAACTTGCTCCAACCTAGACACTGCTTCAGGGTATGAATGTCCGCCAATCAAGACATCATCAAGGTACGCTACCGTACCGGGAAGATTTTTAATTATCTCATCAATAGCTGCCTGAAACAAAGCAGGTGCACTGGATAGGCCATATGGCAAACGAGTAAGACGAAATAATCCTTTATGTGTTGCCAAGGTTAACAACTCCTGTGAATCCTCAGCGACCTCCAGTTGAAGATAGGCTGTCTGTAAATCAATAACAGAGAACACAGAACAACCAGATAATGAAGCAAAAATATCCTCGGGTTGAGGTAAAGGATAGTGTTCAGTTTGGATAACTTGGTTTAACGTTACCTTAAAGTCCCCGCATAGCCTAACTCCTGTAGGCTTAGGCACAACAACCAGTGGGGTTGCCCAGTCGGAACTCAAAACAGGATAAGCAATTCCATCATCCACCATCTTGTCTATTTCCTCTTCCACTTGTTTGCGAAGAGCGAACGGCACTGGACGAAATTTGCAGAACTTCGGTACAGCTCCATCTTTCAAAATTATATGTGTCTTCACACCCTTGATTGAACCTAATTTTCCTTCAAACACAGAAGAAAACTTTTGCCTTAAATGCTTAACATCTTCCTTGGCCCTAGGCTGAACCGAGTCAGCTGATTGAAGTGAAGTTAGGTTAGGTAACTTGTCAATAGAGTTTAGGCTAGGCCTATTAAAAACGTGCTCGTCGGAGCGGTTTACAGTTTTATCTTGAGAAAATGTAGACTTCCAGTCTAAGGTTACATGTTCAAGCCAGTTTCTACCTAGCAACATTGGTTGACCCGTTTGGCCTAACTCTACAATAACTAACGGCAAGTTCTGATAAATTTGGTTGGCCGCTTTTACTCTAACCAAAATCTGTCCCAACACACTTACTTCATTTCCTGAATAGGTAAGTAGTTTTACATAACAAGGCTTTAAAGCCAGATGTGAAAAATATTTCCGATACGACTCAAAGGGGCAGACCGTAAGGGCGCTGCCTGTATCGAGCTCCATGGTCACATTATGATTTTCAATCAGCAACCCTACTTCATAACCCGCCTTTCCATCTCCAAGGCCTACGCACATTATCGGGCAATCGCGAAACTGTATTGTTCTCTCGGGGTGAACCTTCGCGCTCACGCTCCGAGTGACGTCATGGGCTCGTAGATGACGAGGTCCTCGAAAAATTACCCGTCCGGGGGTTCGGAGAGTTCTCTCGTGACCTACGTGGTCTGGCCTCTGACCGGAAGCCTACGCGCTTCTCGGTTAATCGTCCCGACACGCCGTTCGATGACTGACACTCGCCAATCGTCGAAACTCCGAAATTATCTCCTGATTTATTATCGCGTCCTCGTCTCGGGTGATAAGCCGTTTCGGGGACCAACGCTACCGACGGAGGGGGAGGGGGACGGAGATTTTTCCCTAAAATAGCTCTCAACGTGTTATCAATTATCAATCAATCAATCAATCAATGTTCCGCTTGTCTGAGCATTTCGTCGACCGAGAAAAAGTCGTGTCTCCTCATCGTCAACTTATATTCGGGTCTCATATTTGTATACAAAATATTCAGTTGTTCGTGGAGACTGAGGGTTCCCTTGCGTCGCATGAGAGTAGTTAAAGCCACAACAAAGTTCCTAAAAGCTTCGTAGTCACCTTGAGTCCGACGCCGAATTTCTTCGTCTAGATTTCGCTGGTATCCCGGTGGTAAGAATTGTAGCTCGAAACTCGATCTAAAGGACTCATAATTGTGCCAGGAGTCTTTATAGTTTCGATACCACAACAGTGCATTACTATGTAGTAGTTCGGGGAGTGCTCGTATAATATCGTTCTTATTAATTTCGTAGGCCTCCATAAGCTCTTCCAAGCGTTCCAAGAAAGAAACGGGGTCTTTAGAGCCGTCAAAACGAACGTTCCACTTTCGGACTAAATTGCACAACGCCGAGACATCAACACCAACCTTACGAATTACGTTCGAATTTTCGTGACACGAAGGCAAACCACTACTGAATCCGTGATTCACGCTTGCCTGTGTAGGAATACCTAGTTGTTCGCTTGCGAATACACCGTACGGTCGCAGACCGGTACCGGACACCGTAGGTCGATGAATCGAATCTGTAGAGTAGGAGGTGTCGAAAGCATAGTTAACACATGGTCTGGTTAGTGTACTATACACTAACCCCTCGGAATTCGTAAAACGATCGGATTGTGTTACATTGACTGGATAATTACTAGCCTGATTGTTGGTCTTATCAGCGCGCATCGTTAGGCTTGATAACGAACGACAAACGTCCTCAAAGTTCGTTCCTGGAGGCAAACCAACGATCTCACGTACTCTGTCTAGTTCCACACTTCGTATGTCACTGTTACCAGGTCGCGAGTCGACATATCCCGTGTCATAGCCGAGTGGAAGTGCAGACCGTCCACGCTAACATTCACGTCCTTGCCGTACACTGCTTGGGGAATGCCATGTTTCCAAAATTTACAAAACGGTTTTCGAAGTTCCTCGACTGTCCCCATATTAGGCAAACCGTATCGACTCATTTCGTAACGAAGTTCATCCTTGGTTAACGTATGAATCCACCCAATTCGCGGGTCATCCTCTGAGGGACTCTTAGACGTCAACGTACGATCAGTCGTAGTAAGTAAGTTTAAAGTCGATGGTACCATTAACTGTGACGTAGTTGTACCTACTTGAGGCTGAGTAGCCTCTGCGGTCGTAGTGGAAAAACTTAAAGTCGCTGGCACAATTGGTTGTGAAATAGTTTGTGCTACTTGAGCTTGTAAAGACCCGGCACTCGTAGTCGTGGTTGTCGTGGTCGATTCAGTCACCGCTTTGACCGTTTTAGGCGTAGTTTTCACGCTAACACTCGATCCTACCATTTTCGCTTTTTCTTATATTCAAAAGAAAAAACCACTACGATATCGATTTTACCGTTCGGGCGCCAATACGTGAAGCACGTATGAATATTACGATAATAACGGAAATTCAATGTCCCTGTTCGGAGGCGCCACTTTGTGAGGTGTTTATGTCGGGTAGGGCACCTATCGTAAACTTACCTCCGATTTGCTCGGACAGCTCGAGTAGTCCAGGGTCTCGCTGACAGTCCTCGTCGCTCGCTTACCACTTCTAGATCTTCGTAGATGTTACTGTCGCGCCGATCTGCTAGTACTCAAGTACACACTGTGTACCTCGGCACGTCGACGCACCGTACACGAGTTGCTATTAAGGAATACACTGACTATAGTTACTCCTATAACTTGGTGTCAGCACAGCGACGCGCTGACAAGGCCAAGTCGAAGTTAACTACTAGGGCTGATAGCTAACTAGGCGATGATTAGGATATAAAATAAAGAGCCAGCTCCTAGGCTTAACGAAAGGTCTCCCTTCTCAAAATAAAACTAAAAATAATCTTCTCGGAATTAAAAGAAAACGACGCTAACTCGCGATAAGTAAATAATAAAATAAAATAAAACGTAGTAGGCGACTATGCCAATTCTCCTTGGCTTTAAGGCAAATAAATAAAAACTCTCGATTAAAATAAAACAAAACACTTTGGATAACTAAAAGTAAGCGTAGGTGACTACGACACTACACTCGCAGCGTCGGTCGTTAAATTACGATTTTCTATAAATAACGTAATTTATACGATAACCGTAATTTACGAGTAGGGGTATAACGTATACGCTAGCTATAACCAGTGTACTTACGTATCACGATACTTCCTTATTCGTCTCTATGTTTCGCACGCCTTCGTCCGGATACTTTATGTTCGCTCGCACTGGCTGCTCGAGGGTTGTTTGGCGAACAAGCGCTCGCCACCGACTGTCCTAAAACCTCTACCCTGTCTCCAGACCTCGGCTCCTCCCCACCACCGCTACGGCAGCGCTTCAAGGTGGCAGCGGCCGAGTCTCGAACTAGGTAAGACGCTGACCAAGTCATTGTTACCGGCGTGGTGTAATCGCCGCGCTCGAATCGATCGCGTATAAAATAAAAATATTACCCCTAACAAAATTTGACCATTACAAGTTTCTGGTTTATGTGGTCGACTGCCTTACTAATCGGGTTCAATCTAAACATAACCCAGTCACCTGATTTGAAAGTGTTGGGTGTTCGTTTTTGATTGTATTTCCTTTCCCTGCTTTCCCTTGCCTTGCGCAGGCTCTCAATTGCCCTTGCCCAGTCGTCTTGGGTTGAAGGAGTAGTTCCCTGGGAATCGACAAGTTTGTCAAGGTTCCATTGGAGTTCCAAGGGATGATAGAGGGTTCTGCCAAGGAAAATGCGGGATGGGGAGTTTTGAGTGGACTCATGCACAGCGGAGTTAAAGGCCATTTGAAACCAGTGGAGATTTTGATCCCAAAACTGTTGGTATTTATTGTGAAAGATTCTAATTGCTATCTTGATTTGCTTGTTAACCCTTTCAGCGTGTGAGGGGTTGGGATAATATGGGCTGGTATAAATGTGTTGTATTCCCAGTCCTAAACATAGTTCCTGAAATACCTTGGACCTGAAGATGAAAACATTATCAGAAACTAGGTATTTAGGTGGGCCAAATATTGAAAAAACATGCTTTGTGAGAAGGGATATTGAAGTTGATGCCTGGGTGTTCCTTGCGGGTAACATAATAACAAACTTAGAAAATGCATCCACAATAGTGAGAATATACTTGTTGCCCTTAGATGATCTAGGCAGAGGGCCTATGTGGTCCACAAAGATTTCTTCCCATGGTTTGCAAATGAGCTCGGAAGCTAAATGGCCAACATTGGTGTTGGGAGCCTGCTGAGTATGTAAATATAAAAGTGACGCGCACGGCACACTAGCTAAATTTCTATGATTGGAAACAAACATGGTTGGTCTGTATTAAGTAAAGCTAAAGTAAAGCTACAAGATGGCTCCGCCAAGAAACAAGTCACTAAAATGTGGCTCATGTAACAAAATCATTAATTTAAAATCTGACAAAATCCAATGTAGTGGTGAATGTAAATATATGTTTCATTTAAATTGTACCAGTTTATCAAAATCAAACTTTGTGGGAAATTGTTCTCAAATTGATTGGAAGTGTGATATATGCTCCGTCGCTGAAAGTAACGTGAGTAACAACACAGACAATTCGGTAGCTTACGACACCAACTCAATTGTCAACCATATCTGCCCTTGTTCAGAGAAAATTGAATATTTGATATCAAAAATCAATGAACTATCTCAAAACAACTCAGAAATTAAAGCAGAAATTTCCGAAATTAAAATAGAAAATGTAAGGTTAAAAACTGCTTTGTCTAATCAGGCAGAGGCTGTCAGTGATCTTATGTTAAAAGATAGTAACACTTTTGCAAGTGTTTTGAGAAATAAATCTAAAATGATTGCTAATAGTGAAAAATTTATAGACTCATCTAAATCTTCAAATGACAACTCAAAGAATATTATTCACAATCATAAAGACAATTCTAATTATAATCTTAGTAGTTGTCATCAGTCTGTCAATAATTCGACTACTTTGCCCGTGTCGTCTGCCGCCAAAAGTTCTGCTAGTTTTCCTGCGACGTCTGCTCCTGTAGTAGACAAGCGAAACAGCGAAACTGTTACGCCTGCCAAACAAAAAACATCAGTGAAGAGGAATGGTGGAAAACGTCAAACTGAACTGTCAAAACCGTATAAACATAACCCTAACCTACCAACTACAACAAGTACAAGTGCAGTTAACACTAATGGTCTTAAGGTGTACAAACAAATACAAAGTTCTGGAAAACAACATTTTAATAACGAAAATTCTATCACAGGTTCTGCCAATACTAGCAACAAATTAAAAACTGTCAACAAATACAGGTATTTATTTATCTCAAGGCTGGCTACAGACGTTGACTGTGACACAGTTAATAAATATATAAGTGATGAAATTAGTGGTGATTATAAAGTCACACAAATGAGGAACAGATTCCCAGGCTATCGAACATTTAAGGTAGGGGTTCCTGCTCACTTGTGGGACAAAATATATTTGCCTGAGTTCTGGCCTACTGGGGCATATATAAATGCCTTCAGGTTTGCTAAAAAAGCAACAAGCACTGTTAAGCACCAGGAAATTTTTTTAGAAACTCCCCCCGACTCTGTAGATTTAACGTAGAGTCTGAAGTGTCAGATAACTCTGACACACAACTCTCTTCGCATAACAAAGCGATTGGGAACTCCTCTAACATTTGCTTGCCCCAGTCATCTAATAAAACACTATCTAGGTCAGCTAAAAAATTAAACATCCTCCTGTGGAATATTCAATCTATTACCAACAAACTAGATTATCTACGATTGCTTGGGTATGACAGTAGTGTGGATGTGATTTGTTTGACTGAACACTGGGTCTCGCAAAATGATATTAATAGCTTAAGCCTAAGAGGCTACTTAGTTGCAACCTCTTTTGCTAGATCAATGTCTAAACATGGTGGGTCTGCTATACTTGTAAAAGAGAACCTAGACTTTATAATTTACGATAAGTTAAATTTGAGTATATTAGTGGAAGAACTCACGTTTGAAGCCTCAGCGGTGTACATCGTTAAGTACAAAACAGTGATTGTAAACTTCTACAGACCACCCTCAGGTAATGTTTCTTTATTTCTGGATAAACTGCATGATGTATTCTCAACTATGCATGGTGTGAAACTTGACTTCTTTTGCACAGGTGATTTTAACATAGACTTCCTGTCTGACAGCATTGAAGTCCGGGAACTTAAAAACCTAATATCTAGTTTTGGTCTTCACACTGCAATTAATGAAATCACTAGGCCTAATGTTGCAGCTGGAAGTGTAAACAAAGGTACTGTACCTGCTTGGACAATATTGTGACCTCAGTACACCCAGATAGATGGGAAGCCTCAGTTATACACACTCCTGTCTCAGATCATAATGCGGCCTTTCTGTCAATGAACATTGAGTCATATTCTAAATCTAATCCAATTTCTTTACCGAGAAAAGTTACTAGGAAATTAAATCCTCAGAATTCTTTAACATTTTTATCTAACCTTGGCCAGTTGAATTGGTTTGAACTGTATGACCATAGCCTAGACTTAAATGCTAAATTCAAAGTGTTTTTTGACAAACTGTTGTGGGCCTTAAATAGTTCGATTCCTTTGAAAACTGTCGGTTCTAACAACAAACCTAACAAAAGGTGGTATCATCAAGGACTTGTAAAAATGAAAAATGAGCTGGACCGGCTATATTTTTTGTTTTGTAATGCAGGGACTGCTGAAATTAAAACTAAGTACAACTCATTAAAGTTGCAGTACCGCAAAGAAATCAAGAAAGCCAAACTTGACCATAACAACAGTTTATTGCAAAACTCTAGTAATATTTCTAAAACATCCTGGTCAATCATTAATGAATTAAGCAACTGTAACAGTAAGCCTTTGTCTATTCCTGACTGCCTAACTGCCGATGGACTGAACTCTTACTTTGTCGACTGTGTTGAAAACCTGAGAAGTAATGTTCCCGCCTCTTCTAATGGTCCTGAGCAATATCTAAGTAATTTGACATCTTGCAACGTTCTTCCGACTATTGAGGACAACAATGCTTTTAGGCTTGAACTATTTACTGTAGAAGAGGTGTATGCAGCCATCAACAGTCTTAACAATAGCTCTTGTTTAGATATTTACGGAATTAATGTCCCCATCTTGAAGTTAGCTTCTAGTTACATAAGTGAAGTTTTGACATACCTATTTAATCTCTGTATAACACAAGGTTGCTACCCAAACAAGTTCAAGATTTCTAAGGTTATACCAGTCCATAAAAAGGGGCCTAAAAATGTTATTGCTAACTATAGGCCTATATCTATTATCCCTGCAGTGTCGAAGGTCTTGGAACATCTCGTACATCGTAGATTTTCTCAGTATCTTGAGGATAGTAACCTTTTAGCAAGTAGTCAGTTTGGCTTTAGGCCCAAACACAGCACTGTCCAAGCAACCCAGGCACTGATATCAAATTGCTTTCAAAGTTTAGAGGCCAAAAGTGGCATAGTGTTTAGATCGTACGACATGTCTAAGGCCTTTGACACAGTGGCTCATGATCTCCTTGTGGATAAGCTTTCTTGCTATAACCTTGATGCAGTTTTGGTTAAGTTCTTTCAATCTTATCTAAGTGACAGATGGCAAAAAGTCTATCTAAACGGCACTTATTCTAGCCCTGTTCGAGTGCCCCACGGAGTGCCCCAAGGCTCTATATTGGGCCCTACCCTGTTTATACTGTATATAAATGACTTACCTTGTAATATTAATGACTTATCTGTAAAAAGCTTTCTTTTTGCTGATGACTTGGCCTTGTGTGTACGGGGTAACTCTTTGAATGACGTTACAGATACATTGGATACAAAATCTGCTGTTATTAATGACTGGTGTAATGCAAACAAGTTATGTCTTAATGCTGATAAGACTCAAGACCTAACTATTAGTCTTAGCAGTAATGGTAATGATGTAAACACTCTGAAGTTTTTGGGTTTTCACTTGCAGTCAAACTTGAAGTGGTTTTCACATGTAGATTTTGTAGCTTCTAAGATTGTAAAAGGCATATTTATGATAAGAGCACTTAGATCCACTGTTTCAGTTGATGTCCTTATTTGTATATATTATGGCCACATTCATAGCTATTTGTCCTATGGTACCTCACTGTGGGCCAACAGTTTTTATGCTAACAGGTTGCTCTTTACTTTACAAAAGAAGGCGGTGAGGTTAATTTGTAGTGTGAATAGAAGAACACATTGTAAGCCCCTTTTTGTGGGTCTTAACATTCTCACATTTCCATCTTTGTATGTTTTGGCAAGTTTGTTATATGTAAAAGAAAACATTTCTCACTTTGAAAAGATATCTGATGTGCACAACTACTGTACTAGATCAAAAGATAATCTGTCTACACTAAGGCATAAGTATACAGCCACTCAAAATAGTTTTGAGTACCAAGGTGTTAAAATGTACAATTTCTTGCCTGCATCCATCAAAAACCTGTGTGTTTTAAAATTCAAACATGCTATAAAAACTACTCTAACCCAGGCTTGCCTGTATAAACATGAAGAGTACTTTGGTTTAGAGTTTTAGATATTTTAGTTGCCAGAGCCATCTTGATTGTTTTGTTTTTATTTTGACGATTGTCATGAACTTTGTACATAGTTTTAACGACAATAAATCATTTCATTTCATTTTAAGTGTAATGTGAATAGATTAACAATATTAGTCTTGCTTTAGACCTAACTAATCTATTGCTACTGATTGACGTTGGATGAAAAATTCTTCACTACCAGATCAAGCTTAGCCATATAGGATTTTTATTCTTTTGTAACGGGTCAAATGTGTAGGGGGTAAAATAACGGCTAAACCACGAACTTTAAACAGCTAAACATAAGCTGTTGAGTAAGCCTAGTCGCGACACTAAACTGACGTCGTACCTAACCTCAAATTCCAAGACCGCAGACGACGTTGGTGTCAGTTTGGTTGTTTGGCTGTTCGACTGCGTCTGAGGCCGGGCTACGGGAGAGAAGATGAGCAGCGGGGTCACCTTTGCATCATATCACCTTATGCGGGGTGCATCTAGATGCTATAAAGAAAAAAATTAGATCTGCATCATCTGTCTTTGTCCACTTGAGAGAATGTGTCACCATTGAAGTACTTAAAATGGTTTATCATGCCTATGTAGAATCCATCTTGAGGTATGGTGTGATTTTGTGGGGACAGGCAACTGATGCAAAAACTATTTTCAGACTTCAGAAAAGAATCATCCGAATTATGACTAATTCCCACCCCAGAAGTCCTTGTAAATTACATTTTCAAAATTTAAAAATCCAAACACTCACAGGACTATACATATTTGAATTATTAAACTACATACACAATATAAAAAATAACCTCCCGGATTCATTCAAATTCACACACAACTATAGTACAAGAAACGAAACAATTTTCAGATTACCAAATCACCGTTTGACCTTATTTGAAAAAAGTCCTTTGTATGCAGGTTTAAAAATGTATAATAAACTATCGGTATATTATAAAATAATGAGTTCAAACAAGTTTCAAGAAACATTGAAAAATGGACTCCTTGAACGTGCGTTTTATAAAATAGAAGAATTTTATAACCATCCCTTGAGTTAATTTTTTGTTTTTAATTTGCTTAACTACTGTACTGTATTAACATTATTTGGCTAGGTATTTTTTCCTGTTACTTTGTACTTTGTATTTTTCTAGTCTAGGCTCAATTTTGACAATGCACCTGTTCTATATGTTATCACATCTAAAAGAATGTTATGTGCAAATAAATAATGTCTAATGTCTAATGTCTAATGTCTTTGAGCGGTACGCGGCTGTAAGCCTGTTAAAGCTGCCATGCGCCTGCCTTCGCTGCCAGTTTTTTTTTGTTTCTGTAACTCGTTGACCAATCAGGAATCGTTTTAACTTTCGTCTCCATTCTGAGACGAAGGTGAAGTAAGAAGAAGTTTTGTGAAGTTTGGTTCATTCGTATTCCCGGCTTTTGTTGAGGCATTCGCTAATTATTCGTCCTTTTGTCTTCGATTTGAAGAGTTTTCGTGCTACTACTTCGTCGTAAAAGTCACAGTAAGTTCTGTGGTGCATCGAGTGCGCGAAAAATCGTTTTTTACAGTATTACTACTTCGTTTGGTAAGTTGTACAATAAAACTTAGACAACTTAGGTTTTTCTTTCGGCAGAACTTTGTCGAAGTTCATAGGCTAGGCCTGATTCGCAGACCTCGTCATACGCTTTAACCAACTCATTTAATTAAAGTATCGGAGTTGGTGACAGATCATTTCGATTAACGTTTCGTAATCCATATCTGGGACTTTCTTTTTAAATTCTTAAACCCCTTTGTAAAGTTCCCGAACGCCCCGAAGTTGGCCCCAGCAGACAGGTTTCTGCTTGATAATTATTGCAGAAGTTTGCTTAAGTTGAACACGTGGGGAAGTTGAAGTTTTAGTTTTTCTTTTTTCGTATCAGCTCCTGAAGCAGTTTTATTTTTAGTTTCAGTTTTTTTTTCTCTCGTTTCGTGTCTCACTTGGACAACTTAAGCCAACTCGTTTTCTTGTTTAGTAAATTCAGACTCTGTGGGAGTTAGGCTAGGTTAGGCCTATCTTGTACTAACCTTGTTTGTTTCAGGTCGACGACGTAACTCCGTAGGTAAGCGGAGTGACTACTTAGCTTACTTGTTGATTTGTTAAGTTAGCTAGTAGTGTGTCATTTAGATATTTGCCCACGGAGTCAAGTCAAAATTATTATTTTGCCCACAAGCCCTAGGCTAGAGTGGTGATTTCTAGTTGGGTGGTTAGTAACCCGCCACGTTCGTCTCGAGCTCTGACAACCGGGGCTATCAAAGTTAGGCTATCCGAATCACTATCGACTCCTGGCCCCGCGACCAGACTAGGGCGAATCCTGGGATCTCGTTTTCTTACCGGTGGCGTAATTTCCCTCTTGTCGTCCGCCAGGAAAATTACGTCACATAAATGGCGCCCGAAACAGTTGGACCAGTGATTGGATAGTCTGATAGTACTTGGTGAGCTCAAGCTAAGATCGCTGTAGCAGCTGACGGAGAGTTGCGAGATTTTACTTAGCCTACGTTAACCGCTCTAGCCTATCAAGTATTCGCCTAGGCCTACTGTTATTTTTTATTCTACGTTAACGTTCTAGCCTAGCATTTCTAGTTTATTAGGTAGCTTAGGCCTACATATTTTCTGGTTTCGTCATTGTAGCCTATTGCTAGCCTAGGCCTATTGGTGTTTAGCGTTAAATATTTTAGCCTATTTGTGTGATAGCCTATTTATTTTAGGTAAAACGTTTACTTTATAGTAGCCTATTGCATTTTAGCCTTTTATTATTGGATTTTGGAGCAGTTTGGACTTGGTCCTATTTTAACAAATTTTCTGGGTTTTGAGTACCTAGTTGGGACTTAGGCTGGTAAAAAAAAAAAAAAAAAACAATATTTTTTTTTAAAGTTGTCTTGTTTGGACTTACTTAGTGCTGTTTAACGTTAGGCCTGAATTTAAATAGGCCTATTGTGGATATTCATAATTGTTAATCAATTTCAGCCTCTTAAACTATTGTTGCAATTTGTTTAAGTCTTGTTGTGCACTAATACTTTGCAGCTATGCCCAACTCGCTCCCTGAAATTTTGACAACGACGCCAGGAGTTCTAACCATGGCTGGGGCCGTGGTGACTACGTCATCGGTTATCCCTACCTGCTCGTGTGCATCAACAGTTACTACTACGTCAACGGTGTACACACGACCGGTGACCTCGACTGGCTATACCGCTCCGCTCTACCCAACGGATGATCCACGTGTCGGCTGGATACATGAGCTGTCAAAGCAACAGTTGATGGTGGAGATGGCGCGACACCAATTGCCATCACACGGTACACTGGCGGAACTGCGGAAACGTCTCTGCACATACTGGCGGAGCAACGCTGGCACATCGTCTTCTCCAACCTCCCAGGAGGAGGTGCTTACGACTGGCCAGGTGTTAGATAACCAGGCCCGGACTTCGATGCATGATACTACTCCACGCCCATCGCCTTTCGACTACCGAACGGGGTCCATTCATCATCCTACTGCGTGGAGGCCACCCGGTACCTATGGACTCGTAGGCCTACCCCCTGCGACATTCCAGCGTCAGAGCCCACCTGCTGCGGTCACCTCGGCACCGCACGAACTGTCCTTCGCCGGACAAGAGGACGTTACTGATGCCCAGCATACCTTCGACTCGGCTCAAGGGTCTCTGCCTCGGGAATACCCCTTCGAGGACCCAATACATCGAAGTTTGGACCGCATACGCCAAATGCTAGGCCTATCGACCAATGCCGACCTGCGCAGCATGGAGCACACGTTAGCCGAGGTGTTGAACCTCGAACGGCGGGGCCCAAGAACACATGATGCTGACTACGCTGAGCCGCCAGCTAACGAGATGGACCAGCTAACCTCTCGGTACGCCGTCCCGTCTCGGACGAACGATGTGTATGGAGGTGTCCGGTCTTCGTACGTCCTGCGGAGTCATGACCTGCATGAGGACGTTGCTAAAACGTCGTCCGCCCTCTGTGACAAGGTCCGGAAGTGGAACTTGCGCTTCGACGGCAGACGAGATGCGGTTTCGTTCCTGGAGCGTCTAGAGGAGCTGCGCGAGGCCTACTCTCTGTCGCCAGAGGACGTTTTGAAGGCTTTGCCTTCACTTCTACATGGCCAAGCTCTCCTCTGGTACAGGAACAACAAAATGATGTGGCGTTCCTTCCACGACTTTAGGCGGGCATTCGAGGTCCAGTTCTTCCCTGCTGGCTATCATCGCCACTTGGATGACGAGATACGGAAGCGCACTCAGGGTGAAACAGAGGCATTTAAAGATTTTGTGATTGCCCTGACAACCCTGATCCGACGGAGCGGCACTTTCTCTAACCAGGAAACCATCGACCTGGTGTACTTGAACATGAGGCCGGAGTACAAGTTCATGATACGACGTCATGACTTTGTCACGCTACCCGACCTCATCGAGCGAGCCGACGAATACGAGGAGCTGCTACGGGAGCGCAAGCTGTTCCGCCCTCCCCCTCCAGTTGCTCAAGCGTTGGTACCTGAGACTGCCTACACGCCCAGGCGTCGAATGGACCGTTTCGTCGATGTTGCGGTGATGGAATATTCGGAGCCTGACTGTAAACTGCAACCTACCTCGCCAAAGACCGGCCGCACTGGTGATTACCCTGCAAGGAGTGGGGGTAACCAGGCAAGGCATACGACGCCCACCGTCCCTAACCATATGCGCCAAGGCCTACCGTCTACGAGCCCATCACGATCATCGAGTAACCGCAACCCTCCAGTCTGCTGGAACTGTGATGCACGCGGACATGTCTTCCGAGATTGCAATCAGCCGAAGGTGTTGCGGTGTTACTACTGCAAACAAGTAGGAGTGGCCACTACGAGCTGCGGTTGTCTTCTAGTTTTTTAATTGTATCTCCACCTTTTCCAATTATTAGTCCGGTTGAGGCTAAAGTAGGACTAATAATTGGAAAAGGTGGAGATACAATTAAAAAACTAGAAGAAAAGTCTGGAACAAAAATGATAGTTGTTAAAGATGGCCCATCACACGAAAGAGAAAAACGTCTAAGAGTTAATGGAGAACCGGAACGAGTGGAGGTAAGGTAGAATTTCTGTTATTTTTTAAATATAGCCTATTTTTAGTACAATACTTAAGTTATCACTTGTTTTTTTGTATAAAATAACCAGTTTCTGCCTTTTTCCATGTTCACTTTGTTCCATGTTGTCATGTTGACTAAAAAGGGAGGCTGATTAAAATTCACTTGTAAAATAAAAGCATTTTGAAATTTCTAGAACAACTTTCACAATTTTGAGTAGAAAATTATGTTAAAGCATCAGATAATTTTGTTTTGCAGTACTTGATTGTTTAAGTCCAAAAAACAAAGGTATTCTATAAGTAACTTAATTTGCACTTTCAGTTAATTGACTAGAAGCTTAAAATACCCCCGCTGCAGCAAACCTGCAGACTAAGCGAATTTCCATTTGACTGATTGGATTTACACTGAAATGTCTACTTAAAAATATAACATTTATTCTTGATTTAAATAGAATTAGTTTAACAAGTACTTAGGTTTGCTGCATCAGGGAGGGTAAAACTGTTTTTTTTTTGTAAAATGTGAATAGTTAGTAAGAAATAAAAACATTTTCCAAATTTGATCAAAATATGTTCACAAACAAGCAAACTACAACAGTTTACTTATTCTCCATAAGAATAACATGGGAATTTTAAATTTACAATTTTTTGGAATTTTCTCCGTAACCATTAGGCGCATAGTAACGCTTCAATATACTAAATTATTTGTTTTTTTTAAGCTCTACAAAATGGTTTGGAAAGAAATTGCTAAATCTTATGTTTTTTGGGTCAAAAATGGGAAAAACCTATTTTTACCCCATAAAACCCCCCGTAAACCCCCGTTCCCATGGTCCGATCATGCTGGATCGCGAACTCGTTCGAATAAACGTACTTTTACACGTTTGTACCAAATTTCATCAAAATCGGATCATTTTTGCTCGAGTTATCGTGCTGACGGACACATATATATATATATATAAATATATAAATATATAAATATATATATATATGAATTTGAACGGATGGTGTTTTTGGCCTCTAGGGACCTCAAATCGAAAAAAAAATCGGTCCCGCGTCCAGGTCTTACCATGAGTACTACGGTAATAGCTTATTCCCTATATGGGAAATTCGCTAAAAGTTAAAAATGTATTATACATCTGTTAGGCCTAGGGGCTACTAACTTGATTTGTAATTTAAAATTAATGCATAATAATAATAAACAACACACTTTGAAACAACATTCTTTTCCTGTATTCTGAAAAAATGTTTTATTAATGTTTTTTTTCTTCATTTTTCAGTATGCCATAACTTTAATCTATGAACTCATGGCTCAGAATGAAATACAGGTAATATTAGAATTAAAGTTGTAGTCAAATAAAGTTGTACCTAATTAAGTTGTACAGTTGTAGTAATTAAGGGGATCTGAACACTAAAAATTTTCAAAAAATTCAATTTTGATATATGGTACAGAAGCCTACTCAACCATTTACGAACTAGAGAGCGATAAAGTTTTGATTTAGTCTCTCTAACAGCTTATATTACTAAAAAGAAAAACAATAAAAAAAAACTTTAAAACCACAAGAAATTATAAATAAATGGTACGGTTTGAACAACAACTATTCTCAGACTGTAAGTTACACATGTTAGTAGATGTACAGGTTAGGTATTGTTGATTATTATTACAACAATGCTAGTAAACAACTGGCAATGGAAATGGTCGCTTCAGCCGTTCTGGAGGAGTATTTGTAGAACAAAAGTAGGAGTGGGGTATAAGAGATTTGCTTCGCTTTCTTCAATAAATTATTTTTGACCTTACAAAATCATGCCATTTTACTGCCTCCCCTTGTAGGCTATTATATCTTTTTTGTAAAACTGATTTAAATGCTGTAAAACTTATGCTCATTGAGTTTTGCAAATTAATTATAGTTAATATTTTTTTATACATTTCTTCTTCTCATTGCTGTAGGAAGCAAATCGCCGAATTCTTCGAAGTACTCCGAACCTGGATATTTCCTATTTCGAAAAGCTACCACCATTAAAAAGAACATCTAGGAAGCAAAAGGTTTGTATAGAATTGTTTTTTCAATTTTTTTTTATTTAGAGCTGTAAGTATTTAGAATTTGATGTATAATTTGGTATTGTATTAATAAATATCCCCACTTCATCAATCCTCAGATTAAACACATTTGCATTTAAATCAAATAAAAAATCCTTTATTCAAATAGTACATTTGAATACAGTCTAACCTTGATATAACGAATTCTTTTCAATCCCCTAGAAATCTCCATAAGACACAATATATATTTTACCTCTACATAACAAACAGACCATAACAACGACCTTGATTAAACAATTTTTTTGTGATTTCGGCTAAAATAAGACACCTCAATATAGCATATTTATCACTGTCAGAACCTCTACATAGCAAATTTAACCTCTACTTAACGAATTCTCTGCGTATTTCCCTGGATATATAAGATATATATATAGTATGGTAAGTGTTGAGATATTTTTATCAGAACGTGCTCTGTAAGATTAAATTTATTGTACAACTTTTAATTTTGCAATATAATACATTATTCAAAGAATGTTAATACAGAACTGGATACTATCAATAACTTTTGCTCATGATGATTAGGGTAGGCTTTTAGACCTGGCATATTTGCATGCTCCTTTCGTTAATCACTTTAATTTACATTTCTGTTTTTTTTTTATATGAATAAATATATCTTTGTAGTCACATGACATTTTCAAAATTACATAACAACAGCTACAAAAACAGGTGACATTGTCAGTATAATCATAATAGCATAGACAAATAGAATAAATATCGACCGTCAGCTGGGCTGCGGTTAGCATAAGTTCTGGTGACCACCGCTAGGTTTGCTGTGTAGTTTTGGCACACACCACTGCAGCGTCTGCTGGTCGTGTACAGCTCCTGCGCTCCTCGCCTGTAGCGGCCTAGCGGTGAGCGCCGGAAGCTTCCTTTGACAGTCTATATTTATTCTATTTGTCTATGATAATAAATAAACAAAAACAGCTGATTTGCAAATTGAGCCAAATACTTTCAATCGTTTTTTTTGACAGTGTAGACAAGATCAAACAAAGTATTAAGACTCCAGGTATAATCACTTCTTATAATGAATTTTTTTTAAATATGAAATTGATAGTTGTAATAAATTTTGTTGGTCAGCCATCACACCTAGTGATATTCTTAGTGCCACTAAAGGGATTAAAAGATCAGCTAGTGTGGATGTGTACAATATGTCAAACAACCTATTAAAAGTAATTATTGACTCTTTGGCTAATCCCTTGGCAATATGCATAAATAATCTTTTATCAGAAGGGGTTTTTCCTGATTTACTCAAAGTCTCTCGAGTCTGTCCCATTTACAAAAAAGGCCCTAAGGACCAACCTCAGAGCTATAGACCAGTTTCAATTATACCTGTATTGGGAAAACTAATGGAAATAATTATTTACGATCAAATCAGAAATTATTTTGAAATACACAACATTTTTAACAACAATCAATACGGTTTTAGAAAAGGAAAATCTACTCTCTTTGCATTGGACGATCTAGTCAGGCAAGTTCATCTCTCTTTTGAAAATAAGACTTATGCTCAGGCCACCTTCTGTGACCTCAGTAAAGCATTCGACTCTGTTGACAGCTATATTCTTATCTCTAAATTACAGTACTACGGATTTGATGGCCCTCCATTATCTTTTTAAGAAGCTACTTGCAAAATCGGTAACAAGCAGTTTGTATAAAAGGAAGATGGTTAGATGCAGTGTCAGTTGAATGGGGAGTACCACAGGGTTCAGTCCTTGGTCCCCTTCTTTTCTTAATCTATATAAATGATCTACCCTCTTCTGTTGATTGTAAAACCATTCTGTACGCACACGATTTCTACTTTTTTATGTACAAGTAAAAACTATATAGAACTTGAAAAATTGGCTGATGAAACATTAGATAAAGAAAAATCACAAAAATTAATATTTTCCTTAAATAATAATTCAAGAGAGTTGTTTCAGAACAGTGATAAGGTTAATACAGTTTTTTTTTCAGCAAAGTTCTTGGGAATGTATGTAGATAGTCAGCTAATGTGGGATTCACATATATACTATTTAAATACCAGACTTCCTCATGTAATATTTTTACTAGGCCGTCTGAAAAAATGCATTCCACTAAATTATGTCCAAACAGCATATTTTTTATATTTTCAATCCATTTTCAGGTATGTGCTGATTTTTTGGGGCAATTGTGCTAGGGTAGAGAAAATTCTTGTTTGGCAAAAGAAAGGGGTTAGAGTTATCTCTAATAAAGGCTCGAGAGACCACAGCAAACCACTTTTTAAAAATCTTCAAATTCCTACTATTATTAACATGTATATTTATGACTTAATAGTTTATATCTTGGAAAATCAACATCTTTTAAAATTTAGACACAATACTCATAACAATAAGAACCATACATCAATAGAATTCCATCGTTTAAGTAAAACTCTAAATAGTCACATAGTTTTGTCACTTAAAGTGTATATAACTTTCTTGAATCCATAATTAAATTGTATACTATAAAGGATTTCAAGAATAAATTTTATTGTTGGCTGACCAATAACCCATTTTATAGTTTGGAAGATTTTTTTAACAATAAGATTCTTCAGTTGTATTTATTTTTTTTTTTTTTGCAAGTATTGTATATGTCTCCTTTTTTTAGTTAGCTATAAGTATTTAATTAACTATTAACTGACTGTGCTATAAGTTTGTTTAGCTGTATCATGACGTTGTCAATAATTTGTTAAAATTCAAAAGACAATAAAGCATATTTCATTTCATTTCAATAGGTAGGCTTGCCTAAAATAAGAGAGAAAAATAATAAAACAAAGATTCTTGGAAATAATGTTTTGTCTTAAATTTTTTTAAACTAAAATAATTAAAAAATTACCTTTAACACTGAAATATAATTTGTTTACAAAAAATTAAATAAATTATATACCTTGTCATAAGTTGTCCTACAAACAATAAAACAATTGGTATCACACATTATTAATAATTGTTAATACAGTAATTACCAAATATTTTTCTGGTTGAACAAATAAAATTTTTTGAACACTTAGTTCAACAGTGAATAAATAGTTTTTCTATGTCAACAATTTAGAACAGTATTCCTATCTTTACATTTTGCAGTTTTTCCCCATATTTGCAATTGTTATAAGAGGTTTCTTGGAGAGAATCACAGAATAACTATCTAATCCTATGAAGTAGAATAACAAACGTAAAATTTGTTACGCTTTTTAAAAGGTGGAGGCTAATGAATGCAATATTTAAATTAGTAATATTAATATCAAGTCCTTTGTGCTTTTATTTTGTTTTATTCATATTCTTACTTTAAAAAAGTGAAATAGCTTTAATTCAATTCAAATATCTTTATTCAATTTTATGTACATTGTACAATAAATAGTGTCAAAATAGTTTAACAGGATAAAAAACAGCAAAACATGAAGAATGGTTATAAGAACAACAAATACATTTTACAACTCTAGTAAGATAATTTCAACTGTCATAGTGACTGAGGGAGGTAAAAAAATCTACAAAAGAATCAATTGCTAATTTTATTAAAAAACTCTTTCAATATTTTTTTTTAATTTGTTTAGATCTGTTTCTTTTTTAATATTTTTTTGGAATAAATTTAAAAAATCTATTACCTGTATAATAAATGTTTTTAATAAAGTTTTAATTTTTCACAGAAGGATGACCAAATTGAAAATGATGCTTGTGATGGCCCTTCAAAAAAAACGGCATTCCAATTCAGCAAACAAACGACAGTAAGCGAACCTAGCTATTAATTTGTCTTATTAATGTCTTAGTGGGCCTTTTGTCAACAATATTGAAATATTTACATGGTTTTCATTTTTAAGTAGTATTAGTAATTTTCAAATAATTATGGCAAGTAGGGATGTATTTCTATCAAATTTTCTACTAAAGTAACAAAGTTTTCCAGGTTGGAATAACTTAACCAATACCTAGCTAAATTTCTATGATTGGAAACAAACATGGTTGGTCTGTATTAAGTGTAATGTAAATAGATTAACAATATTAGTCTTGCTTTAGACCTAACTAATCTATTGCTACTGATTGACGTTGGATGAAAAATTCTTCACTACCAGATCAAGCTTAGCCATATAGGATTTTTATTCTTTTGTTTGATATGTTGAAATTTTGCCTCTTGTCGATGGTGAGGGGTCTTTTGTGTTTGGTTGAAAGATGATTAGAACAAGATTTTAAAAATTGCCTTGCATGAGCAATAGTGTTACCATGGGGTTAATAGCTAAAATATGGTTGATATCTTCTTTTCTTGAGGACTTTAACCCTCCAACTGCCAAGCGCCGGAAATCCGGCGCCTGACCCGCCGGCTCTAGTGCCGAGCGCCGGGAATCCGGCACTATTACAGCGTTACGTAATCTGCTCTTAGTAGCTTAGATTGCATAGAAAATCATTTTATATATATATCATTTTAAAGAGGAGATTCTACTCTTTCTCTATGTTCTGGTTTCAGACGCTATTACTCTATGCGTTGTTGCATAACGTTAATCGCGAAACACAGCTGCTGTCGGCTGCCGTCAGTTTATGCGTGTTTACAAACATCTTTGTTTATCGTATTTTGGTTACATTTTCGCGTATTATTACCGTGTTTATACGTTAGTAAATGACTCGAAATGGATAGTAGTGATATACGTGGTGCCCTTGATGACGAACTGAGTGATCCTGACGATCCAAACGCTGTACCTGATACAAATTACGACGAGGGAAGTGATCTGGACTTGGATTTGCCCGACTTTCCCGACGATTCCGACTCTGAATCGCTTTTAGATTTTTCCTCGGGAAGTCAGTCTGGGGACAATTACTCTCCACACTCTAGTGAGTTAGAAACGTCTGATCATGAAGGTGAAGAGAACATAGGACTGCAACCAGAACGAGAAGGTACGCCACCTCCAAGACCTAGGCCTAGGCCTAGGCCTGTAGCTCCTACTCTAGACCCTTGGGTGAGGGTTTATCCTCCGGAACAACCCAAGAATGTTGATGCATTATTTATGGTAAGGGACACTGGCTTCAAAAATGCACCTCCAAGGAACAGTAGTCCAATAGTTTATCTAAATTTATTTCTAACTGCCTCTTTTTGGAATATTCTTGTTAGAGAGACCAATGCCCATGCTACAAGGTTTATTGGAGAACAGAACTTGACCCCAAACTCTCGCTACCATAAGTGGACAGCTGTAACTGTAAATGAACTAAAGAAATGGTTTGGAATCCTGTTCAACATGGCCCTAACAGTTCGAAAAAACATTCAGAATTATTGGGACACTAGGCCTCAACAGCACATCCCTTTTTACTCACAGACCATGCCCAAAAACAGATTTTTGCTGATAAGTACATTTTTACACATGACCTCTGCAAGAAACCTTCCAAGGGATGATCCAAATTATGATGCATGGGTAAAGATTAGATGGATGTTAGACCATATTAACACAAATTTCAAGAAGTATTTCACACCTGGTCAGGATGTATGTATAGACGAGAGTCTCATCGGTATGAAACATCGATGTGCATTTATTCAGTACTTGCCAAACAAAAAACATAAGCAGTACGGAATAAAAAAGTTTCAATCTTGTGATAGCAAAACAAGCTACGTTTTACACGTAGAGCTTTATAGTGGCACTGACTACCTTGCTGCACAACCGAGACTAGATGACGGTGAAGAAGTTGGAGCGAATCTGTTTACACATAGAGTTGTGATGCATGTGATGGAGAGGAGTGGTTGTCTGGACAAAGGGCATCATTTATATACAGACAACTTCTATACAAAGATTCCCTTAGCAGAAGAGCTTCTTCAAAGGAATACATTCATAACTGGAACTATAAACAAACGATCTAAACATCTATCAAAAACTGTGAAGCAGGCAAAGCTTGGCGAGCGGGAAAGCATATATTTTAGAAAGGGCGAAGTTTTGTTGGTAGGGTTCAGACAAAAAGTAACCAGGAAACCAGTTTTAGTTGTAACAACAGGCTACCACGCAGAAGACCAAATAGTTAGAAGTAAGAAAGGACTTGTCGGAAGAAAACCACTCCTCATTCATCAATATAATCAGTCCATGGGAGGAATTGACGTTAGTGATAAGTCGGTTTATCACTTGTCCTGCAACCGACAAACTTCCAAATATTGGAAAAAGATATTTTTCAATTTCGTCGACCTTTGCATGTTCAATGCCTGGACATTGTACTGCCTGAACACTGATAGGCCAAAAAGTAGGAGAGAATTTCACATCTCTATCATTGACTCCCTTGTTACTCAAGATATGCGTGCTGCACAAGCTGCACCTGGACCTGCGGGGGATGGTGCCCACCGACTTGAACACTTGCCCAGGAAGAACAATAAAAAGTGTGTTGTCTGCAATATCCCAGGCAAAGGAAAAGGAAGATCTGATTATTGGTGTCCTGGCTGCAATGCTGGTGTGCACAAACAGTGTTTCCACCAACTTGAGCACTACTGGAGGGCTCAGAGGGGTGCCAAAAGGCAGCTGGTCCAACTTGACTCGGATTCAGACTAAATCGGAGAATGAGTTTCTGTAAATAGTAGGACTAAATATATGTAGTTTCATGGATTGTGAACTTTAATTTTTTGTGTATATATTACTGTGTATTGATAGCACTTTTGAACTCGATAGAATTGTGATAAGAATTGGGTAACAAAAACTAGGTAAATAATGTGTGAACAAGTGCGGTCTTGGATAAACATTTATTATTTCTTGAGGAAATCACATGGACAACAAATATAGGCTATGTGAGTATTTGCTTTTATTTCCTAGAAGGTAGTCTTGTATATAATGCATGGTAAAAAATATATATTATATGCGTGCATGGTTTACATCATTTTGGAAACTTGTATGGGTTTGAAGGCTTTGTCGTGTTGGCTGTTTTCGCATATCGTACAATTTTATGAACTGAGTGCTTATATATTATTTTTAGTCCAAATAACTGTATATATTCTTGTTCCTTATAATATTTTGGACAAAATGGCTATTTCAGATTGCTGATTATGAGTAATTAGAAAATTTTGAGGGGGTGCTGACTTTATAAAATAAACTTTTTAATTATTTATTTATTTATTTTTTCACCACAGAATTTTTATAATACTATTTAACTAGCTGATACTGGTTATTTTCATGTAGCTGGCTTTATAAGGAGTAAAATGATATGCAATATGTCATACTTTACAACATTTCTATCGTAACAATAATGTTTTTAGTAAAAACTTGCAAAAAGACCAAAAATGGCCCGGCACTCCACAGTAACATACATGGCAGCCGGAGGGTTAAAAAGAATAATTTTTCTAATTCATCCATTTTAATTCCTATCAGTTTTCTCTGTCTGTAGTAAGCTATAGGCTACATACACTCTAAGGTGAATTATCAGTGTTGTGTTTAAAATTTATCAAATTCTTTGTATTTGGTGTACGGTAACTTTTAACTTTTGATAGGCAAATTCCTTTCTCTAAAAGCTCCTCAATTAGACATATGTATTTTCCTTTTGATTTGATTAAAGGCTTAGTATTTTATTCAATCCTTTTTGTTTTACAGATTGAATTAATGGTACCTGGCCCTAAAGTGGGACTTATAATTGGAAAAGGTGGTGAGACTATACACCGACTACAAGAAGTCTGGAGCAAAATTGTTAGTTATTAAAGATGGGTCTTCACAGGAAAAGGAAAAATGTCTAAAAATAACTGGAGACCCACTTAGCGTGGAGGTAAGGTAGAATTTCTGTTATTTTTTAAATATAGCCTATTTTTAGTACAATACTTAAGTTATCACTTGTTTTTTGTTTAAAATAACCAGTTTCTGCCTTTTTCCACTATTGACTAAATACCCCCGCCGCAGCAAACCTGCCGTCTAAGCGAATTTCCATTTGTCCGAAATGATTTTCAATTGATCTATTTAAATAACATTATTAGGTTTAACGAGTACCTAGGTTTGCTGCTACAAGGAAACTAATAAAGTAGTGTGTTTTTAGTAAAATATTGATAGCTTACTATAAAATAAATAAATTTGCCAACTTTGATCAAAATATATCCATAAACAAGCAAACTACAACATTTTACAATATTCTCCATAAGAATAACATGGGAATTTTAAATTTACCATTTTTTTAGTTTTCTCCGTAACCAATAACCGTACAAAAACACTTTGATATACTGAATTGTTTGTTTTTTTAAGCTCTTTAAGAAGGTTTAGAGAAAAATTGGGAAATTTTGTGTTTTGAGGGTAAAAAGTGAGAAAAACCCATTTTTACCCCATAAAACCCTGTTCCCATGGTCCGATCATGCTGGATCGCGAACTCATTCAAGTTTATCCCGCCTTACACCTTCAAACCAAATTTCATCAAAATCGGATAAAAATTACTCAAGTTATCGTGTTCACGGACACATATATATATAAATCTATATATATACATATATAAAAATTTGAACGAATGGTGTTTTTGGCCTCTGGGGACATTAAAATGAAAAAGTAAATCGGTCCCGGGCCTAAGTCTTACCATGAGACCTACGGTAATAGCTACTTCCCTATAGGGAAATTCGCTAAAAGGGAGGCTGATTAAAATTCACTTGTAAAATAAAAGCATTTTGAAATTTCTAGAAGAACTTTCACAATTTTGAGTAGAAAATTATGTTAAAGCATCGGATAATTTTGTTTTGCAGTACTTGATTGTTTAAGTCCAAAAAACAAAGGTATTCTATAAGTAAAGGCCTTTTCACACCGGCGTACTGGACGTACTGTACGTTTGGTACGGCCAGTTTGTACAGTACGCGGTCCTTTCACACCGCACAGAAACTTCCAAAACGTACACTTGTTCGTTTGCAGTCAGACAAGTAACACTGGCTGAGCACGTGGTTTTGGTGTGACCACTGCGCATGCGCGAGCTCGCGTACGCCTCGTACGATTTAGAAAAATCGCTCTCCGAGCGATTCTCAAAAAACCATCGCGTACGTACTGTACGTACAGTACGTTCTGTACGCGCGGTGTGAACGAGCCCATATGATAACATGGACAGCGATTTGTTGAAAAAAAACGTACCAAACGTACAGTACGTCCAGTACGCCGGGTGAAAAGGCCTTAACATAATTTGCACTTTCAGTTAATTGACTAGAAGCTTAACCCTCCGAGTGTCATGCGTCGCTGCAGCGACGCGTAACGCACTTTGTATAGTGTCGTGCGTCGCTACAGCGACTCGCGAACACTGTTTACGGCGAAGGCTCTATGACTAACTGAATCGGACTGTACTGGATTGAGTTAGGTATCGTTCTTTCCGTAATATTCTAAGCTTTCTCCTAGGTCTGTCTCTAAGCACTATTCATTTTAGTTCCGAAAATATTGTAGCAGACAGCTGATGAGCTGACGTGCGTGTATTTGTAAACAGCTAGGTTACCCTCGGACCGATGACTGATGTGTTTTATTACATTTATCATTGTTTTAGTGTTAAAAATCAAAAGTAGTGATATACGTGGTGCTTTATAAGAAGATTTAAGTGGTTTTGAAGTGCTGGTTGATGATCCTGAAGAAGTAGGTAGTGATATTGATGTAAATTATCAGCCAGATTCCTAGCTATGGTTGGGCTATGCATTCTTAGCTAAACGCTATGTACTGAAATCTGTTTTTTGCCCATAACTTATTTATTTGCAAATCTACTTCCTTATATTATTATATATTTGTAATCCTCATAAAATTTAGAACAAAGTGGCTATTTTCAAATATTTATAGGCCTATAATTTATACAATTTCATTGAGCGCAAACTTATTTTTTTTTTTTTTAATTTTCGAAATTATACATTTTTTTTACCTAAAAATTTTTTTTTTTAAAAATCTTCCTTATGTTTTATATATAATATTGAAGCCCAAGATTTTCCAAACAAAATGGTATATAGAACAGTATAATTAACATTGTTTTTAAGCTTCTCAGATCAGTTTTAATAAAATCTTGCAAATGAGCAAAAAATAGGCTGACATTAAGGCCAAAACACGTGACACTCGGAGGGTTAAAAAAGTTAAAAATGTATTATACATCTGTTAGGCCTAGGGCCTACTAACTTGATTTGTAATTTAAAATTAATGCATAATAATAATAAACAACACACTTTCGAAACAACATTCTTTTCCTGTATTCTGAAAAAATGTTTTATTAAAGTTTTTTTTCTTCATTTTTCAGAATGCTAAATTATTAGTCTTTGAACTCATCGCTGAGAATGAAATACAGGTAATATTAGAATTAAAGTTGTAGTCAAAGGTAATTAAGGGGATCTGAACACTAAAAATTTTCAAAAAATTCAAAATTTTTATTTTGGTGTTTTTATATTCTTTAGTTCATTCTGAACACGTTGATATATAATATACTAGCAGAGTACCCGTCCTTCGTACGGGGTTGGCATAGAAGTATAAAATGCTTATTGCAGTTACGGGAGAGGACATGGTTTAAGGAAATTTTGACTTTAAATTTATACGGTATCCTATAGTGTAGCACACATCTACCATAGCCCTAATTTTCTACAACTGCACCTAAACCATGGAAAAAGTAAAGTTTTCATTGTGTACCACAACGTTTTGTTGCTAGTTGGTTCAAATTAGCTGTTGTAATAAATGCAAAAAACATAATAGTGCTGCACCCTGTTGGTAAGCCTTACTTTTAATGCTATTAAATATCATAGAACCAACTTGTACACTTGAAACGGCTGACAAAATTCTTTTATTCCCTTAATATGAATACTCATAAGGCTAACATGAGAAAATCCAGAGCCAGAGCCACTGGGGCGGATCGTGAAAGTGTTTTTGAGGTATGAATATGTCTATATATTAATCGGGAATGTCAGCTATCATCACACCAAATTTCAACCTTATCGGTTTAGTATTTACTTAAGTATGTATTTGTCACATGCAAAAGAGACAATGTTGGTTCTTTGAAAATGCCAAATGGTATCACTCCTACCATTTAATTCAGAAACAAAACATAACTGTATAACTTAACTCAATAATAGTACGTTTTGGTTAACTAATACCGTTCATACGTATTTACGCTAACTACGATACAAAACCAATGATAGATTTTAAGGTACAGTAAAAGAACGCGTTTAATGGTTTGCACTGTAAACAAAAAAAAACTATCACAACAGTTACAAACCAAAAAATAGAAAAAATAGGAAAATATAAATAAATATGGAAAATAGGATAATTTTCTACAACAATATTTTAGTGAAATTATAATCAGGAAAATGGAAATTCCCACAGTCTATAGACTTGCTACGACAGGGGGATTATATTGCTGTTTACACAGAAATAAATCAAAAAAATAAACCTCATAAAACTCAGGAAAATGGCCTGGCAATGATTATAGAATCTCAATTATTTCTTATACATATCCATGAATGATTTATTTTACAACGAATTATTTCCTGTAAAATATTATTACAGCATTTCACAAATATTAGTACCAACTCAGTATAATAGATCATAAACATAAACAAATGATGTAACTGAAAGAATCATATACTAATGAAATTACATTAACATATGGTTTGACAGCTCCATTTAAGTAATGTTAATGTTTACAATAGGGCTAGTGACATCATTATTTTAAATTTATAATCCTTACCCTCTCTGTTCTAATATTCGTGCAGTATTTAATATGTTTGAACCAGCTGTGTGGAATTGTGAAATCAAAATTCATTTGACAGTTAGTTCTGCTTGTTTACATTTTTAAACTTTGTAGGTTTGTTCTTTGTTACCATGGATACCATCAATCAATATTTACTTTTAAATCTCTCACCTAAAATTTTTGAATGCCCTCGGGGCAGAGCCCTAGGACAATATCGAAGCGGGAATAGTTCTATATGTATCCTCGGAACTGTAGCTTCATTTGTGTGCAATTTGAGCCCAGTAGGTTCAGTAGTTTTTGAGATTAGCTCATACAAACACACAGACACCACCTCTTCTTTATAATAGTATAGATAGATAGATGGCATAACACTGCCTAGAAATGTTGAAAATATATTTTTTCTATATTATATTATTTATATTATTTTTCTGTGAAAGTTGAAGATTTTCCCTGATGATTATAATTAAGTGAATGCTCTAGTTATTATGTGAGACTGTGATTTCTGAAGCTTTGTTTATTACAGTTCTGCAGGTCAGGACATATCTGAGGACGTAGCAGACAGCCCCGTGCCCCCCGAAGCCGAAGAGGTTATCACTTAAATGGTAGTTTGTTTTTATTTACCCTCAGTTAATTTGTGAAGAATTAGTTTTGTGTATTGTGACTGTGTTCATTATTGTCTCATTCTAAATTAAAATGTTATGTGTTTGTTAGTAAATGTTTGTTTGTGTTTGGTCTTATTCTATATTTTTATTTTGTACTGCTGTTTTATTATTTGTAAATATTATCATGATTGAAATGTATGCATTGAAGTTGTTTACAAATTTACTGCCCAGAAGAAATGAAAGCGTCCTCTGCCACTGTACAAAGTAACCTGTGTAGTACCATATCAGTACTATGTGCAAAAGTACTCAAGCATGAGTGCTTGCATCGATTAATATAGAATGTAAATCCGTCCTTACTACTTCAAAAATATCTTGAGTAGTAAAAAATGTACATTTCAGACTATCGTACTTAAGCCAAATCAAACATTTGCTTGGTTGAAATATAACAGTAATTACTAATATATCAAAGCTCTATACCATAAAGTATGGTTTTGTTTGAAATTGACCAGTTAGATATTAATCTGAAGTATGAAACTTCAGTTGCTGGATTATAGCCTAATTTAGTTTCCAAGCTAAATAAGAAGGGTTTATTTAAGGGATTTAACCCTTTGAGCACTGGCTCAGTAACAACCTGAAATATCCTTCAATCTGAGATTTAAGTTTAGAACTATTGCACTTTTGGGCAGGTTGATTAGTGTTGTTAGGTAGTAGATAGTGAGGCTTCGCTCTGGCCAGGAGACAGCACTGGAAACTGAGGGTTCAAATACTTTCTCCTCAGGTCTGGTGTGCAAATTAAAAATGCTCTTATCTGTGGTAGGTGAACCAGAAATAAAGAGTAAAGGCGTATTCATTCAAGCAAACAGGATGGACGGATTCTTTGCGAGTTACACCTCTAATCTTTGCTAATATTTCTGCATGCATACTGTGTATGTTTTTGCCACAGATAAGTAAACAAAAGAGAAAATTTGCTTATAAAATGATCGTCAACCGTGCGCTAACAGCTTTAGTATGTTATCCAGAAATATTCTCTTTGACGAGCACTCACTGTCTGAGAATTCCTATCGCACAGGGTCCTCTTGCTCTACCGTAAATCCGTGAGCGTTGTAGTACATGAGGGCCAGCGGACAGTGTTGGACTTTGCCCTAGACTCCAACCACTAGACACCAACTCATTAAACAGTTCCTCTGTACTTTAATTCTCTGTGGTCCATGCTTCTCAAATTGGTTGTCAATTTTATGACATTTTTGTAATAAAGTAAGAGGGAAGAGGGAGTCTCCTGTAGCTAGCTTGCAGCAATTTCATAGTGATCATTATGGAATTAAACCTGGTCTGAATTAATTTTTATTTAATAGTTTCTTAATGTACATTTGAGTTTCCATTCACATTTACCATGATTTCATATTTTTTAAATAATTTCCTTAATCATATTAAATCTATGCTTTTATAACTCCGCAATCCAGCATGATCGGACCATGGGAACGGGGGTTTACAGGGGGTTTATGGGGTAAAAATTGGTTTTTCCCATTTTTGACCCAAAAAACATAAAATTTAGCAATTTCTTTCCAAACCATTTTGTAGAGCTTAAAAAAACAAATAATTTAGTATATTGAAGCGTTATTATGCGCCTAATGGTTACGGAGAAAATTCCAAAAAATTGTAAATTTAAAATTCCCATGTTATTCTTATGGAGAATAAGTAAACTGTTGTAGTTTGCTTGTTTATGAACATATTTTGATCAAATTTGGAAAATGTTTTTATTTCTTACTAACTATTAACATAAAAAAAACAGTTTTACCCTCCCTGATGCAGCAAACCTAAGTACTTGTTAAACTTATTCTATTTAAATAGGGAATAAATAATGTTATATTTTTAAGTAGACATTTCAGTGTAAATCCAATCAGTCAAATGGAAATTCGCTTAGTCTGCACGTTTGCTGCGGCGGGGGTATGTCATTTTATTTACCGAAGGACGAACGGTCTTATGTGATCGTTGGGGAGAACCATAAGTTAATTTCCCTAAAAAGTTTGATTGTTGTACCTGAAATATACTAGTTAATAGTTTGTTCAAAAATAGGCCTACATGATACGTTGACTAGTACATTTGATTTTTTTTGTATGAGGTTAAAAGCCACCATCACCCATGGAAATGATTGCCAAGAGGTTCTAGTGATTTATAAGGGATCTGGATTTGACGGTGAATGAGGTATACTAAGCTGCTATTGGTGACTTTCAAACTTACGGAATAAACCTTGCCCTCTCTATAAAGAGGTGTACGGTCTAAAAAGAAGACAATAATAGGTTTTTTACATACCTCAGTCGACTTATTTGACTGAGGTATGTAAAAAACCTATTATTGTCTTAACAATATAGTCCAGGGGCTGAAAACATGAATTTTGACTAAAAAGAAGATATACTCATTTTGATAATTATAAAATTAATTAAAGGAAAAAGGTTCATTGGTGAAGATGGATAGAAAAGCAAAAGGGAATGACGAGTTATAGGAAATTATAACATATTTGGAATTATAAGGTTTTTTATTTCAACCGACTCTACAAACACTTATACAATATTTTTACAATGCCAAGGCGACAATGATAACAGATGTTTATTTTCCTACAGTCACCCGACAAAGTTGGCTTCCTTGTACTGTTTATAGTACAGAAAGCTGCTAATTGCTGCATATTTATACTTTGCCGTACGGTTTATACTTTGCCGTACGGTTTATACTTTGCCGCACATCAGGATTCCAACGAAACAACACAAAACAGCGTGGTTCCATTATGCACGTAATCCGTGTACGCTTGGAAATAGGTTGGTAACACTTAAAGATAATTATACTATGAGCAGCTGATTGACTATTATAACTACGATTTAACCTGTCATTTCGTGTTTATAGTTTCGGTATTTCTGAACTTTCTGGACTTCTTTTAAACGTTTTTAAAACCTTCCTACGATCTTAATAAACAAGAAAATACCTTTTCAGCATTCTTTTAGGCGCGGAAACCACTTCAAATTACAAAAACATAAGGAACTATATTCTCAAAACGCGGAGCACATTTCTTGCCGAGGAAAAATAGCGGAGTGATATGGACCGCAGGTACTACTTTCTCTAGGGCACCATTTGTGTTGCCAGCTGAACCTAAAAACGTGTTGCATAGTGTTTGAAAGACTAATTATTTATATGCTTTATAGTGACTGTAGGAAAAATATAATGTGTAACACGAGTGAAAAAGGCCTTTGCTGCACTCGAGATCATTCCACACTCGCCTGCGGCTCGTGCGTAAACATTGCTCTCGTGTGCAGCAAAGTGCCACTTTCACCACTAGTTACACAAATAACTATTTCGGTCAAAACCATTCTTAACTCTTTTTGGAAATATATCAGTTTCAAACCAAAGTCATACCTGAAATAGTATATTTTATAACAAGATTAGAAAGTGAGTCATTATATTTGAGACCATGTTTGAAGTGCGAGATTATCGAGCACTTTTAATGGTCGAGAATATGTATAGACCCAATTTCACTCGTGTTTTGAACGTCACTTTTCGCTACACTACAAAAAGTAATTATTTTCTTCATTACCAAACTCATAGAATTTTTTAGGTTATGCCTTCAATTTAAAGTTAATACTGTATTTTACTTTAGTTGTTGAAAATTGAAATAGTTGATAAAATACCCCCGCCGCAGCAAACCTGCAGACTTAGCGAATTTCCATTTGCCTGATTGGATGTAAACTAAAATGTCTCCTTAAAAATATCACATTTATTCCCTATTTAAACAGAATTAGTTTAATGAGTACTTAGGTTTGCTGCAACAGGGAGGGTAAACACGTTTTTTATGTAAAATATTAAAAGGTACTGTGGTTTAGTTAAAAATAATGTATTTTCCAAATTTGATCAAAATATGTTCATAAACAAGCAAACTACAACAGTTGACTAATTCTCCATAAGAATAACATGGGAATTTTAAAATTACAATTTTTTTTTTAATTTTCTCCGTAGCAATTAGGCGCATAATAACACTTCAATATACTAAATTATTTGTTTTTTTAAGCTCTACAAAATGGTTTAAAAAGGAATTGTGAAATTTTGTGTTTTTAGGGTCAAAAATGGGAAAAACCTATTTTTACCCCATAAAACCCCCCATAAACCCCCGTTCCCATAGTCCGATCATGCTGGTTCGCAAACTCATTCAAGTTTATCCCGCCTTACACCTTCAAACCAAATTTTATCAAAATCGGACAAAAATTACTCAAGTTATCGTGCGGATGGACACATATATATATATATATCTATATATAGATATATAAAAATTTGAACGAATGGTGTTTTTGGCCTCTGGGGACATCAAAATGAAAAAGTAAATCGGTCCCGGTCTTAGGTCTTACCATGAGACCTACGGTAATAGCTACTTCCCTATAGTGAAATTCGCTAAAATAACAAATATTTGAAGTGGTTGACAGTGGAAAATTTTCGGTTGTAAACAATGTTACTCTCGGTAGTAAACAATAGACAGCAGTTGAAAATATGACGTTTCGCAGGTTGTAAACACATAACGAAAACAGCTCGACTCATAGTAGTGTAGTGAAAATAATGTTTAAAACACTGACAGTGACCAGAAATAAAAAATACAATACATTTATTCGGAGGTACTAGTATACATAATATGATACAGTGTCTTGTAGATACAAGACGTAGTTTATTGCAACATGGCAATGGTTTGGAACAGCCAATTCACAATGTCAACAACTTTGGTGGTCTTAGAATAAATAAATAAATAAATAAAAATGCCTTTTATTAGCAAGCGCTCCTCAGTACAAACTGTTTTACAGGATGACTCTTGTCAAGTAACTAATCCTAACTTAAAACTAAAGACAAAACAAAAATACTGATCCCCCTATATTAACAAGATTTTAGCTATTTACAAAAATACATTTTCTTTAGCCTAGATCTAAAAGCTGGGACACCCAGCATCTTCAGGTCACAGGGGAGGTCATTGTACATTTTAGTCCTAAAGAACGAAAAACCCCTCTTTCCTACTTCCAACCTCACCTTCGGGAAATGAAGCTTTTTGTCTTGTCGGGTATTGCGCTGAGACACCTGATCGCGGGTGACCAGTCTTTCAATGAGGTACGCTGGTTCCTCTTTGGCCAGTACCCTGTGTACAGTCCCGGCCACGTAAAGAGAGAAAATGTCCAGGTAGACCCGGTCAGGCCTAATCCGCCGTTGTCAAAACATAGCTATTGTTTTGAAACCGAGGGGGCGCGCTACCCCATCCCAGCGGTCATTGCTACCTCAGTGGTCATTGCCTGCTGCTTCTCAACATCGACTAGCCAATCAACGAAGCGACGTAGAATCGCGATTCAAATTTTGTGATATTCGTCTTCACTTTGTGAATAAAATGACCTGTCACTTAATTATAGGCGATCACCCGTTCGATTTATAGAATTTGTACTGGCCCGAGTTATTTCTAAGAATTAAAGGGAGGCAGTAGCAATGACCGCTGGGATGGGGTAGCGCGCCCCCTCGGTTTCAAAACAATAGCTATGTTTTGACATCAGCGGATTAGGCCTGACCGGGTCTACCTGGACATTTTCTCTCTTTACGTGGCCGGGACTGTACCAGAGTGCATGTTTGCCTCCTGCACAAGAGTTGTTGCTATACCAAGTTGTTGTACCAAGAGTCAAGAATATTTATTCCATTGATCTATAACAATACAGAAATAGGAACTGTCAAATAATCTTACTAAATGCTAATACATGAAATTAAAATTAACTAAAAACTATGTTGTGGTGTGAGTAGCCTCCGGATTGCGAATAATAACTATGATAGTGGTTTAAATACCTTATTCTTGCAATCCAATTGTTGTCTTCACAACTAGTTTCAACCTGCTAGGAGGTCATCATCAGGTGAGTACAAGGATGATATTACTTCATATGAAGGTCGTCAGTAACAGTTTTTTCACATTCACACAAACACACGACGAATAAACACATAGTGCGCACACATATACGGCCGATAAAAACATTTAACTCGACAAGCGGACCCGTGTTGATAATGCGGAAGTTGCGTCTAGACTGTAGGGTAAACAGCTGGTCAAGCATCACGCGCATTTTCTTATCGCTCGTCGGTTCCATTCCCATTGTCTCTGCCCTCCCCTTCCCTCTCCAGTATTTCTATTGCAGTGTTGTATATGACGTTTGAATTAAAATAAAGTTGGTCGTTTAAAACATTATCCATGTCTGATTTGACGGCTCTATATATCTCGAATTCTTCCAGGGTGTTAATTTTAAACTTGTCCTGTGACGTATGTAAAATTTCCATGTTTTCATTAATGCTGCTGTAATTATGCTGATGAGTAATTAAATGTTCGGCAAAGGTTGAAGTTTGTTTTGAGGTGGTCTTCTTTGGTACGTGCTCCTTAAAGCGTTTGGAGAAAGAGCGGGAAGTTTGGCCTATGTAATACTTATTACAATCTGAACAGTTGATTTTGTAAACACCACTTTTTTCATATTTAAGTTTAGTTGTATTTGGTCTTTCTTTCAGAAGTGGTCCAAGATTGTTTTTTGTTCTAAAGGATACAGTTATGTTATTTTCCCCCATTAATGATTTGAATTTATTACTAAGACACGAATTATAGTCAGCTGATAAGAACTTTTTATTTTGGTTCACTCTTTCTGTTTTGTTTTGGTGTTTCAAGATTAATTTATCTATTAACGTGGTCGTGTATCCATTGGAGACGGCAATGTGTTTTATGATGTTTATCTCTTCGTTGTAATCGTCCGTGCTCATTGGAATTGATAACAATCTATTTACAAAACAATGATATGCGGCTAATTTCTGTGAAAATGGATGGTGTGAATCTGAATGTATTGTTTGGTCGGAGCAGGTGGGTTTTCGGTAGATTTTAAACTGTAAGCTGTCATTATGTTTTGATATGGTAAGGTCCAGAAAATTAATGGAATTATTTTTCTCCTCTTCTAATGTGAACTTAATATTATTGTGAATATGGCATAAATAAGCATTTAGAAGGGATAGCTGTCTGTTGTTACCATTGAACAGGACAATGGTATCGTCTACATATCGATAGTAGAAAATTATTTTGTTCTTATATCGGTTGGAGTCAGTAAACAAGTGCTGGTTCTCGATGTGGTTTAAGAATACTTCAGAAAGAATGCTGGAGAGGGGGGAGCCCATGGCTACTCAACTTTATTTTAATTCAAACGTCATATACAACACTGCAATAGAAATACTGGAGAGGGAAGGGGAGGGCAGAGACAATGGGAATGGAACCGACGAGCGATAAGAAAATGCGCGTGATGCTTGACCAGCTGTTTACCCTACAGTCTAGACGCAACTTCCGCATTATCAACACGGGTCCGCTTGTCGAGTTAAATGTTTTTATCGGCCGTATATGTGTGCGCACTATGTGTTTATTCGTCGTGTGTTTGTGTGAATGTGAAAAAACTGTTACTGACGACCTTCATATGAAGTAATATCATCCTTGTACTCACCTGATGATGACCTCCTAGCAGGTTGAAACTAGTTGTGAAGACAACAATTGGATTGCAAGAATAAGGTATTTAAACCACTATCATAGTTAAAAACTATGTACAATAGGTTAAAACTTAACATTAAACTCCAACATTTCAAATTCATCAAACGAATAAAAAGGGTTTTCAATTAGCCAATTTTTTATAGTAGCTTTAAAGTGATTAAATGAGATGAGTTTTGCAGTTTGGAGGAGCCTATTAAAAAACCTAACACAGTTGGCTTTAAAGGATTTACCTGTTTTGGCCAACCTGTGTTGGAGTAAATCCAGCTTAGCCTTGCCTCTAGTGTCATGTGCTTGAAAGTGGTATCTGGGTGGTGAAATCTGAAAGATGTAGTTTTGTGTGGATAAGTACTTGGTAGATGTAAAGGTTTATTACTGTCATATTCAGTATGATAAACAATGGTTTACAGTGTTCCACTTCATCAACTCTACACATAGTTCTTAGGATTTTCTTTTGAATGGTGAGAATGTCATGTACAGCACTAGAGTGACCCCACAAAACTATTCCATAACAGTGATGTGATTGGACAAAAGAAAAATAAGATATCCTCAAATACTCACTCCTCGCACAATCTCTGAGTTTCCACATTATAAAAGACACTCTAGAAATTTTCTTACGAATACCATCTATATGATCATTCCAATCAAGTCTGGAATCCAAACGAAAACCAAGAAGCTTGATTTATAGTTACTTCTACCTGCCATGCTTAGCAATAAATCTTGAGTTTTATCATTGTTGCACAGCAACTTATTTGATGCAAACCATATTGTGCAGAGTTGTAAGCATGATTCATGCTCTCCTCAAGAGTTTTCAGATTGGAATGTGATGAAAGTGACGTTGTATCATCAGCATAAATGACTGTCTGATAGGGTATGTTGCAAGGTAGGTCGTTGATGAAAACTATACAAAGAAATGGTCCAAGAACAGAGCCCTGGGCAACACCAGTTGTTACAGTTAATGTTGTTGATTTGCTAGAATTAAAAGAAACGTATTGTTTGCGATTAGACAGTTTACCATGTTGTAAACCGTTTAACCTTTTAATGCTATTAAATATCATAGAAACAAATTGTCTAGTTGAAATAGTTGGCCAAATTCTTTCATTCCTTTTTAAATAAGAATACTCATAATAAGGTGAATATGGAAAACTCTAGAGCCACTGGGGTGGAGCCCGAAAGGATTTTTTAGGTAAAAATATGTCTATATGTTAATCGGGAATGTAAGCTATCATCATTCTAAATTTCAACACAAACCGACAAGTAGTTAATGCGTGATTGACCTTCAAACAAACAAACACACAAACTTTCACATTTATAATATTAGTATGATATTGTTACATGTTGTAGGTAGTTTGCTTGTTTATGGATACATTTTGATAAAACTTGGAAAATTTATTTATTTTATACAGTACTATTATACTAAGCTATCAATATTTTACAAAAAAATACACTTTATTAGTTTCCTTGTAGCAGCAAACCTAGGTACTTGTTAAACCTAATGTTATATTATATCATAGACTAACCGTTTTATCTATGGTTATATTTAAATAGATTTAATTGGAAATCAATTCAGACAAACAGAAATTCGCTTAGTCGGCAGGTGGCTTAATGCTGCGGGGGTATTTTGAAATTTCTCTGTAACCAATAACCGCACAAAAAGACTTCAATATACTAAATTATTTGCCTTTTTCAAAAATGAGAAAAACCAATTTTCACCCTATAAAACCACGGCCACATTTAACTCCAGGCCACGGCCTGGTAGAATTGGCAACGTCGTAAGTGGTGTTGTTTAGGGACAGACGTCCCATAAGATATCATGGCAGACAGGTGACATCAGCTCATTAATTTGCACTTCATTGATTTAAATTTATGAACACAAATTTATTAAAATATTGAAGATAAAACCATAGATAAAACATACTCCCTTATAAAACATACAGAATTGAAAACCGAAACAATATGAATTGAAAATCTATATTCGTACATTTTTAAGCGGATTCAATATTGTCATAGTCCAGTAACCAATCTTTCGTAAATACATTAATACCATTAGCTGCTTCCAAACAAAACAGCTGTTACACCACTTGCGAGTTGCCACTTCGAAGGCCGCGGCCTGGAGTTAAAGGCGGCCGTGATAAAACCCTCCGTAAAACCCCGTTCCCATCACCCGGTCATGCTGGTTCACGAACTCCAACATGTTTACTTTTGGGACAGTAACATTAATTATTTACGTTTATGATCCACACTGGTTCTGTTCAAGTATTCGTGCTTCAAACCGCCTAAATATTGTGAACGAAGTATAAAAATGTGTCCAAAGAGCACGACACAGTTGTATGGTTAAACTAAAAGTATACCACCACCACCATTTGCAGCAGCACTGCAAAAGTGAAAACGGCTGATTATCGTCATCGTCCCTGGTGACCGTGACTGAATCTAAATAAAAATTTTCTCTAGCAGCAGAAAGAAGGTAATTTGGAGTTGGAAGAAACCCGCAAGAGCAAGGTATTTTTAGTTATACATTCTCGTATTGAAATTTAGTTGTATATTTCATACAGAGTCTAAACTCATGTTTAGAGGTTAAGATTAAGGCTATATCATAATAAAACCATTGGACTTTCTTTGATAATTTTTATCGACCTTGTAGGCTATAGCAGTGTGGCACTGGCACTGTAGCTGTAGATTTAGGCTGGCTAGAAAGTAGTTCATTGCTGGCTGAGCCCTTGGTTTTGTTAAAAATTTTTAGCCAAGGCCTACAGGATTATAGGATACCTAACTTGTAGGCCTAAGGGTTAACTTGCACCTAACTTAGGCCTACATCAGCATTAGGCTATTTATTTATTTCCCAACGGATAACACCATTTTACAGTATAGCCTCTATTTATACATTGCAATTTTGTCTGCAGTAGAAATTTGACATAGGCCTAGCCTATTATTTATTTCGACTGACTCGACTTGAGTAATTCCTCCATACTTACGCTTAACTTAGGTTGACGGACCTCTAAGTTGTAGGCCTACTTCTACTGGATCGTGTGCTGTAATGCTCAGAACTAGGCTTGTATCGGTCCGACTATTGAATTGAGTACGGAACCAGTGTACAGTTTTATAACTGGGCTTTACTAATATCAATCGAAAATATAGATTAATAATCACTATTTTAACCCTAGCAGTGATTGGACCATTTCACTACTCACCCTTAGAATGGCCATGGACCAATTTGGTCCATTTACTTCACTTAGCCTATGTCCAAAAATGTTCCAACGCTAAAAAATAATTAATAGGCCTAGGTACAGTAGAGTCCCTCAAACTCGGCGTAATGTGGACTGGAAGGGTGCCGAGTCTGTGAAATGGTTATCGGGAACTAGGGTTAAAGATAAAAACGATACAGTTTTTAAGCTTTTTAACCGCCTTTTTTATTTAGGCTATATTACATTATAAGTCAGTGTCAAGTCATCGGATATAGTAGGCTACTCTACAATAAATCCTTAGTACTAGTTGTGAATAATTTGACTTAAGCTGGTTTGAGTCTGAGTTAATCATAGACTCAAACCAGCTTAAGTTAGGCCAGGGACACACTTACCGCCGGATCCGCCGGAGGTTGAGGGTCAGAACACACTTGCTGGCGAAAACTGTTTTGCCGGAGCCGGCGACAATAAATAGAGTACAATGAACCAGTTTTGTCTTAGACTAGTACAGTTCTAGTATAGTTTAGTCTTAGACTAGTACAGTTCTAGTATAGTTTAGTCTTAGAAATAGTGCCGTCAAGACCTCAAAAGTTGGCCTTGCTGTGTTTGATCCACCATAGAAGGGAGAGAAAACACCACCAAACTGTTTGGGTTCATTCTATTCTGGAGAACAGACAGCTACATGAAGCTTTTTACACTTTATTTTTACAGTTGAGAAATGAAGAAAATAAGTTTTTTAATTATTTTCGAATGTCTGTCCCCTCATTCGACTAAGTTAGCTACTATCGAAGATTATAGTGCAAATACAAGGACAAGACACATACATGAGACGCTGTATTTATCTACCATGATGATATAAAAAACTAAACGGACTAAAAATAAAAACTAAATTAACTAAATAGCAAAACAAAACTAACTACACCACTTAGACACTGTGCTAAAATCAAAAACAACCACTACCCTTGAGGGTTGAACCACGACTGAGGAGTGGGGGCAGTCGCATTTCCGGCTGTTTCGCCGATATGTGTGTTCATCTCCATAAGGCCCAATGCCCCGCTACCCACTGGGCCGGCGGTCCGGCAAGGTAGAGAATATCCGGCGGTTTCGCCGGAGCATTTTCCCGCCGGATCGGCAGTTTCGCCGAACCGGAGAAGTGTGGCCTGCCCCATGCCTACCTGTGTATCTCAACTTGCTCCGGCGGTTTCGCCGGTAAGTGTGTCCCTGGCTTTATCCAGACTGCCGGGTTATCGAGCGCCGAGTTTGCGGGACTCTACTGTAGATTGATTTTTCCTAAAACTGAATTGTTATAAAAAATTATTACTTTCTAAGAAATTGGTAAGGGTAAATTTATTGCTTTTCCAAATATTTTAGAAAAAATACTTAAAATAGAAATACGTCTGTAATTTGTTGTAGGCTATCTGTTTTCAATTCTTTCTTGAATAATGGTTTAACCTCAGATAATTTAAGCTTATCTGGGAACTGACCTGCACCGGTACTGAAACACTGATTGACTATTGTCTGTACTAAGAACTGGGGCTATTAGTGGTTCTGACATTTCAATAAGTTTTGTTGGGACCTCATCCCAGCCAACAGTGCTTGAATTGCTTAAACTACATATTATTTCACAAACTTCTGTGGTCTGTGTTGGATGGAGGTCCAGTAAAAGTGTTTGGGGTACAGCCAATATGATCCTTTTGTTTTTATTCTCTTTCGATAACAATTTAAGAAAATTATCAAACTTATTCAAAAATATTTTAGTAGTTCTGCTTCCTGAAATTATTGAAATAATTATTAGATTGAAATTATTAACAAATTAAGTGAAGTTATTTCCACAAAAGAGCCTTCAAATGAGAATTCTTCATTGTATACCATAAGATCATCTCTGACAAAAAAGACAATGAATCATGAATTACAAGAACCACCCTCAGACCTTTCTCTAAAATAACCATTGGCTAACCTAAAATTTGACAATCTGTTGAGCAGGTACATATTTTCTTTTTTTTACACAATGCTCATGTATACATACTATTTTTACTTTACAATTTAAATCTAAAATGAACAATTCCAATTCCTTTATTTTTTCATTTACTCCTTGGAGGGTCCAATGTAGTAAAACATCCTTATTACTTTTATCAAGGAATTTGAAAGATGAAAATTGTTTGCCATTGCTCTCTGAATTTAAGTGTACAAATTTGTTAGTGGTCTTGGCTCTAAAAAAGGAAAATTATTTTTATCAACAAGAGTATCATTAGAACCACCAGTGAGTATAACATCATTATCACAACACATGATCTCACTGACCTCAGCCCCTACACTGCCACCACGAGCCACTGCTTCAACATAGGAATGAGGAACCGGTGTCAGAATGGTGGAGGGGAAGACACAGGGACCACTTCTCACCACTTTTTTAGCTAATTTCCCCTATAGGGAATAAGCTATTACCGTAGTACTCATGGTAAGACCTGGACCCGGGACCGATTTACTTTTCGTTTTGGAGGTCCCTAGAGGCCAAAAACACCATCCGTTCGAAATCACATGGATGTATAATATATTGTTGTGTACGTTAGCGCGATAACTCGAACAAAAATCATCCGATTTTGATTAAATTTGGTACAAACGTGTTAACCGACGTTTGCGAACAAGCATGATCGGACTATAGGAACAGTGGTTTATGGGGGGTTTTATGGGGTAAAAATTGGTTTTTCCAATCTTTGATCTAAAAACTTAAAATTTAGCATTTTCTTTGCAAACCATTTTGTAGAGCTTAAATACCCCCGCCTCAGCAAACCTGCAGACTAAGCAAATTTCCATTTGCCTGATTGGATTTACACTAAAATGTCTCCTTAAAAATATCACATTTATTCCCTATTTAAATTGAATCAGTTTAACACATACTTAGGTTTGCTGCAACAGGGAGGGTTAAAGTGTTTTTTTATGTAAAATGTTAATAGTTAGTAAGAAATAAAAACATTTTCCAAATTTGGGCAAAATATGTTAACAAATAAGCAAACTACAACAGTTTACTTATCCTCTATAAGAATAACATGGGAATTTTAAATTTACAATTTTTTTGAATTTTCTCCGTAACCATTAGGCGCATTACAGTATAACGCTTCAATATACTAAATTATTTGTTTTTTTAAGCTCTACAAAATAGTTTGGAAAGAAATTGCAAAGATTTAAGTTTTTTGGGTCCAAAATGGGAAAAACCCATTTTTACCCCATAAAAGCCCCCATAAACCCCCGTTCCCATGGTCCGATCATGCTGGTTCGCGAACTCGTTCGAATAAACGTAGGTTTACACGTTTGTACCAAATATATATATATGTGTCCGTTAGCGCGATAACTCGAGCAAAAATGATCTGATTTATATATATATATATGAATTTGAACGGATGCTATTTTTGGCCTCTAGGAACCTCAAAAAAAAAAAAAAATCGGTCCCGGGTCCAGGTCTTACCATGAGTACTACGGTAATAGCTTATTCCCTATATGGGAAATTCGCTAAAAACAAATAATTTAGTATATTGAAGCGTTATTATGCGCCTAATGGTTACTGTACAGAGAAAATTCCAAAAAACTGTAAATTTTAAATTCCCATGTTATTCTTATGGAGAATAAGTAAACTGTTGTAGTTTGCTTGTTTATAAACATATTTTGATTAAATTAGAAAAATGCATTAATTTCATACTAAAGCTATGGTTCCACAGGATGCGGAATCTCCGCCGTGCGGTACGATTTTTTCCGCCGAGAGTTCCCATGTGTGCGGTTCCACTGACTTGCGATTCCGCATCCTGAATTTTCGGTTCAGCATGGCGGAGAAATCATACTGGTCTGAGAGCCGTAGCAGTGCAGATTCCGCCAGCGGAGAAGAGCCATCAAATATTGTGACCGTGCAGTTTCATTATGTCTTATGCTGTAAAAAGAGTTATAGATGAACGATTATAAAGTAACACCAATAATCGTAACACCGATTTTCAACAAATTAACTGTTAAAATAAATTATTATAATGCATTTAACATAAACTGGCGAAAATGGTAGACCTGACGAACAATTTCCCTGAGATGTTTGGGTATCAAGTGTTAAACGGGATCTCGTGATTGAAACCCCTTAAGTTTTGTTAAATAAATAGCATAAAATAGGCCCCTTCACTGTCTCGATTCTTAAATATGTCACTTCGATCACTGTGACTAGACACTAACAAAGATAAAAGATCGACAACATCATCATCAATGTCATCATATAGCATCAAAGCCAAAAGGGCTTTCCTCTTTCTATCCATACTCGTCGCTAGTTTGGACAGAACTGAATCTTTGAACGTTATTTTCGCAGTCTGTAGAACCATCCCACCCCTATAGATTTTCCGCTGCGAAAAATTACGCACCGCATGGCGGAGATTCCGCATCCTGTGGAACCATAGCTTTAACTATTAACATTAAAAAAAAAAAAACACCTTTTTACCCTCCCTGTTGCAGCAAACCTAAGTACTCGTTAAACTAATGTTATTTAAATAGGGAATAAGTGATATTTTTACAGAGACATTTTAGTATAAATTCAATCAAGCAAATGGAAATTCGCTTAGTCTGCAGGTTTGCTGCGGCAGGGGTATTGTTCTCATATTGGTTTTTGCTATTCTTAAAATATGATATCAGGCCCTCTAATGAATTAGAAAATATGAATACTATTTAAATACTGGAAGTTTTAAAATTGGCTACCGGTATGATTATCATTGAATTACATTACTGTAATTGCTAATCCTAACGTTTAACTCAGATATATTAACATTCAACTACCTGTCAAGCTTTGACTATTAATACAACCTTTTTATTATTATCTTAAAACTCTTTACTATTTAATAGTCATTGTTTTCAAGTTTTCAATACTCTAGGTAAATGATAACATTAAATAAGAGAGAAGAATTAAATTAATAAGAAAAAGAATGCAGCCGAACGCCAGCATCGGACACTGCTGTATATGCCTGAAAGCGTCCAATGATTGCCGATCTTTTCTTCTTCTCACAATGTACAAAAAATTGTTAAGACTCTGAATGATCCCGAGTTTTAGGTTAGAGCTTCATTCCTACAGTTTGCCACAAGAGTATCCTATAGACTACAATGAATTTGGTTGAACAATTTGCAATGAAAATTATTAAAGTTACCTTTTAGTACATAATAATTTATCTGTAAAAAAAGGTTTGGGGGGGTCACGACCCCCTTGACCCCACCCCTTGGTTCTGCCCTTGCTCATAAGGAATAATTACTGAAGAGTGTTAGTTTGGTTTGTGAATTTTCTTATAAACTAGGATGGCTGATTATTTTACTAGGGTCATTTAACAATTAACCTGTTGTTTCCCCATTTGTATTTGAGATCAAAATCAAAATTCTGATTTATAAAATGCTTTGGAATGGTTTGACTAGATAAGCGCCCTAGCTGAACCCTATGTTTGTTTTGTGCAGATGAGTGCTGTACCCCAACTCAGAGGACTCCTGCAGTCGCAGATCAAGAAGAACCTCACAATCGCCATCGGCTTGTCTCTTGCCGTTGGCGCTGCATACAAAGTCTTCATCGGTGATGCAAGGAAGAAGGTGTATGCGGAATTCTACAAGTGAGTATTTAGCACTTTTAGCAGAACATACAAATTCTCTAGTCAAAATCTTCAAATTTAAATAACAATGTCAAATAACTTTCTGGGAGCTCTGGTTCCTTTCTTGGCTTGAAGACTGCTGTTGTCGCTAAAGGGTGATAACTTCTAAGAGCTCTGGTTCTTTCCTTGGCTTGTAGACTGCTCTTGTCGCTAAAGGGTGATAACTTCTAAGAGCTCTGGATCCTTTCTTGGCTTGAAGACTGCTGTTGTCGCTAAAGGGTGATAACTTCTAAGAGCTCTGGTTCTTTCCTTGGCTTGTAGACTGCTGTCGTCGCTAAAAGGTGATAACTTCTAAGAGCTCTGGATCCTTTCTTGGCTTGAAGACTGCTGTTGTTGCTAAAGGGTGATAACTTCTAAGAGCTCTGGTTCTTTCCTTGGCTTGAAGACTGCTGTTGTCGCTAAAGGGTGATAACTTTCTGGGAGCTCTGGTTTCTTTCATGCTTGTAGACTGCTGTTGTCGCTAAAGGGTGATAACTTCTAAGAGCTCTGGTTCTTTCCTTGGCTTGAAGACTGCTGATGTCTCTTAAATCTTCTGCCATTTGACCACTCGTTAATATATTACAATATATTGTAATATATATTGTAGTGTATTACAATACATTTATTGTTAATATATTATATGCAATCTAGGATAGCTGCTTAGCTTTCTCTACTGCTGAAATAACTGTTTCTAACTCCTCCGGTTTAAACGCTGGTCTTGTTACTATCATTAATAGATGCCAATAATGTAATATGTCATTAATAGATACCATCCAACATTTAATAGCATTGTTTTAGTGACCCTTCAAGGATTGTACTCTGATTGAACATCACATATTTTTCTCCATTTTAATGCTTTTATCTAATAGTTATTGTTTTGTTTCAGAAACTATGATGCAGAAAAAGAATTCCAGAGGATGAAAAAGGCCGGGATATTCACGTCATGTTAAAATCTGTCTGGAAATGTTATAGATGTACAAATAGACAAATCTGTGTTTCTTTTTAAGTTAATAAATTATCCATCTTCCTGTTATCCGCCTTTTTTCCACAAGTAATAACTTTATTTACAATGGCAAAAATAAAATGTCAGTAATTAATAGTAAATGTGGAACCTTGATAACAAGACCCTCGATAACAAGTCACCCTTGATAAACAGTGTCATTTTCAAACTCCCTAGAATTTACTTTACCCTTAAATTACATATTATTGCAAACCTCGATAACAAGTCAACCTTGATAACAAGTCTTATTTGATAATCCCCATAAGAGTCTTGTTATCAAGGTTCTACTCTAGTCCAGTCAATGACCATTTTCCCATGTTTTTATACAACATTGTTTTAAGTTTGACTTGTACTCTATTACAAATTCTACCCTGTGCCAGGGGTTTCTTCTTCCCTGTGGGGGGGGGGGGGTGCCACCCCTTTTTGGGGTTGAACAATTTTTATTGAAAATAAGTACAAAAATAGATAAAATTACTTATTCTATTCTAAGAAACTTTAGTTCTATGAAGTTTTTTTCTTAAAACCACTACTTTTAAACTAGGTAGTGAAAATGTTGGTTTTCAGGCAAAACCCCCCCCCTTTTCAGACGGTTTTTCTGTGAATAACTACAGTAGAACCTTGATAGTTTGTCACTTTGTGGACTTAAGGGATGTTGAACTATCGAAATGTCAGACTATAGGGAGTAAATGGATTTAAAAGTACAGGAAAGTAAAAACACAAGTCTTATATAGAAATCACCCAAACTTATTAAATAGTAAAAACCTTAACAATTTCACTGTTCATTAGTTAAGTCCCAAGTAAACAATAAATGACAAATTAATGATCAATTCAGCTCACATTACAAGAGTAACCATTAAATATCACTTGACAAAATAGCTTAGCCCGTGTCGAACTACAAGGAGTGAGGAGCTATCGAAGGTTTACTGTACTATAAATATATGCATTTTATCATATTAATGGACTACATTATTAATGGATACTGGAGGAGTGTACTCTTTTCTCAAGAGTAAAAAATTTATGTTTGGACTTATTTTGTTGACTTTGATCTCAAAAATCTTCCAGTTAATTGAATCAGCATTCCTAGCTGAGCTACCGAGCTACCACATACAGATGAGGGATAACCCTGACAGGGACAAAAGAACAACTCGACCAATGAGAGAGGGACGGAATAAAGCGGAGTCAAGATAGCACTACTACAGAGAATGATGGCTACTGTGATACTACTGTGCTGTAGTGCTATCTTGACTCCGCTTATTCCGTGCCTCTCTCATTGGTCGAGTTGTTCTTTTGTCCCTGTTAGGGTCACTTATCCAACCCAACATGAGTGTTAGTTGAATGTAATGGTCTGAATAATTGTACATTCACTGCTACTTTCATCCCTGATATTTGATAATATAGCTTATTGTTGGTTATTGAAAATCTAATACTATGGATTATAGTCATCAAATGTGGAATCTGGCCTAGTTTTGCTAAGTGACTAGTTCATATTTATTTTAAACAGAAAATAGCTACTACTGAAGGCTGATCCATTTATAGATGGTATGTTTACTTAAGTAAAAGGGCTGACTATGGGCACAGGCCCCAGGGCACTAACTTTACTATTTATTTTGACAAAACTTTTATTAGTTTGCTGAGTAAGCATTTTCTAAACATTTCCCCTCTAGTCGTTCTATTAGTTAGTTCTATGACTATTAATACAACTAGACATTATATCCATCCCTATGTTAAATTTGTAGCAAAAGTTTTTATCAAAATTGTCTAAATTGATGTGAGCCACCGACAGTTTGTGCTGATCTAAATTATTACTAAATTCTGTCTAATACACAGGAAGTCAAACTTGGAATGGTTTATGGTGAGCTATAGCAACTGTTATGACCCATCAACCTGGTCAGCAACAAAAAGTAAGTTATAAAATCTAATTTTAGACATTAGCTCATTCTGTGACTGACTTATACAACTACATTTTAATATCAAATTGACAACAGCTGGTCCATATATAGATGGGAGGTCTACTTCAGTATTCAATTGTCAATGGTTCTATGTAAGGGTACGTTTTGCTTGGAGCGACAGTCGCCCCAAGAAAAACGTACAATAGAATACTTGTACTCAGTACTGCATAGCACAATGTTAAGAGGAGTAAAACAATCCACTAGAGTAGACCATAACACATCATTTGTGTAGGATGTATGATTCGGAAGTCCAAGTATGTTCCGATAATCGAATAATACCACATAATACAGCCAACTATTATTATTTTCCAGAAAATGATTGCAACTAAAAAGTTAAGTAAAGGTTAAAGTAAAGTAATCTGCTGAATTTTTCTTAGGGCAAGCTATCCAGAACCATATGATTGTATTTATAGCATCTCAGTTTCCTCTTCCAGTAACTGGCGAGAACCTCTTGTGCGAAGGAGTGGGGGACGTGATGTCACTCTACTCTTGAGGGAACACCATTACCGTAACGAGACGCTTAGATTACATCGGTGTTCTTGGCGTAGTTGATAGCGTCCCGTCAGACTGGTAATCGAAGGGTCTCCGGTTCAAATCTCCCCGGCGACACTAACTTTTTGCCCAAGATTATGCTTATTTTTTACGTTTAACTTTATTTTTTTTAAGAACTTTTTTTAAAATTACTAAACCTTCATTCAATTTTTATTTTATATATTTTTTTTTATTATCAGCAAGTTTGGTTAGGTTATGACAGTTAAATTTTACAATAAAAAAAATTAAAATTAATTTTATAATTTAAAAAATTAAAATTAATTTTATAATTTAAAAAATTATAAGTAAACCTTCATTTGATTGTTATTTTAACTTACGGTATATCTTTTAGCGAATTTCCCTATAGGGAAGTAGCTATTACCGTAGGTGGCACGGTAAGACCTAGACCCGGGACCGATTTACTTTTTCATTTTGATGTCCCCAGAGGCCAAAAACACCATTCGTTCAAATTTTTATATATGTATATATATATATATAGACATATATATATATATACGTCCGTGAACGCGATAACTTGAGTAATTTTTGTCCGATTTTGATGAAATTTTGTTTAAAGGTGTAAAGCGGTATAAACTTGAATGAGTTCGCGAACCAGCACGATCGGACCATGGGAACGGGGCTTTACGGGGGGTTTTATGGGGTAAAAATTGGTTTTTCTCACTTTTGACCATCAAAACACAAAATTTCCCGATTTCTCTTTAGACCTTTTTAAAGAGCTTAAAAAAACAAATAATTTAGTATATAAAAGTATTTTTGTCCGATTATTAGTAACGGAGAAAATTAAAGAAATTGTAAATTTAAAATTCCCATGTTATTCTTATGGAGAATATTGTCAAATGTTGTAGTTTGCTTGTTTATGGATATATTTTGATCAAAGTTGGCAAATTTATTTATTTTGTACTAAGCTATCAATATTTTACTGAAAAACACACTTTATTAGTTTCCTTGTAGCAGCAAACCTAGGTACTCATTAAACCTAATGTTATTAAAATTTATTTAACTGAAAATCAATTCAGACAAATGGAAATTCGCTTAGTCGGCAGGTTTGCTGCGGCGGGGGTATTTTATATTATCAGCAAGTTTGGTTAGTTAGGTTAGGCTATGACAGTTAAATTTTATAATAAAAATGTAAGTTAAATTTAATTTTTATATATAGTTATAATTTAATAAAATGTAGGTTAAAATTCAATTTATAATTAAAAATTTAAAAATTATTTGTAATTAGAAAAGTTAATTTTTTGAACTAAAAAATTATAAAATAAATTTTAAGATTTTCTTAAATTGCCGTGAGGGGCTCTCCCACAATCCCCCACTCCTTCGCATAAGAGGTTCTCGCCAGTTGCTGGAAGAGGAAAATGAAATGCTAGTATGAGGTGAGCACTTTTTCACCTCAAATTATCGTCGTTGACGAATATCGAAACTGGAAAATCGATACTTTTACCGCTCGATTGTTTTAGAGTAATCGAATCGGAATCGGAGTAAATTTTATTGGTTTGACTGAGACTGACTTAAAGCACGATTACTAGAAAAATACCAGTATGGATCATAAACATTAAAAAATGACGTTTTGGCCCGAAAATAAACATGATTTATCATTGCTTGAATGGAACTAAAAGAGACCCCTTGAGCTGAATAAATTGATACTAAAAAAGTTTACTGTTACATTCAATTCAATACTCTCTTGAGTACTATATCATATCGACCTCCAGACAAAAAATAAAATAAGATTAATGAAGGAATCAGGAAAAAAATTTCTAAGAACTTTGATCAAGGTAATAATTTTGTAATTTTTAATTCATCATTAAGCTTTAAAATTATTAGTCTTAAGCAAGGGAAATAGTAAATTACACTCCCTCTCAGGAAGGAGGCATTTTTTACAAGAGCTGGGTTGATACTAACAATAATAATACAAATTAGGTAATAGAAATGGCCTCCATCCTCCATCTGATGATATTCAGTTTTGATTAAAACAAATTCTGGTCCCGTGATGAACATAACCTTAGCAATAATCTTTTCAACTGTTGACATTGAATTTTATTCCCATTACAGTACTGATAAATAGAAACAGAAGAAGAATTTGTTCGTAAGGTATTAACAAATTTATGTATTCTCTTAAAAAATTGGCATTACGTCCCTAGGCGCTACATATATGTTCTCTCCTTTAATGATCTACCATTATTAAATTCAAACAGTCAGTGTCAAGTCACAAGTCAAAGGAGAACGGGAATGGATGGAGTGGGAGTGGACTATCGATATCGCGATGTACTAAATTCTAAAAACAATCGAGCTGTAAAAGTATCGATTTTCCAGTTTCGATATTCGTCAACTAATTTGAGGTGAAAAAGTGCTCACCCTAGTATGATTGTATCGCCAGAAATTCAGAGTGAAGCTGGGAAGAAGTATAGTCCAGGAGCTGAGGGGGGTTGAGCATGCATGAAAGTAGTACGCAATGTTATTGCTGATTATTGTAATATGGACTGTGGTGATCAAAATTACGTATGTCGCCTATTTCAAAAGTGGTCGATAAGGTGGGGGGGAGGGGGCAAACATGGCGGTTTGCGCTATGCGTTAAAACGCTGATAGTTCGAAAACGGAAAAAGATAGAACATCGGTTAAAACGTCGTTGTAATCCTAAAATTGTGGACAACAATAATGGTCATTGGGTCCGAGGTCGTATCTCTATAAATAAACAAGTTATTGTATAAAATATGTAAAAATGGACTTTTCGTGTAGATTTTTTACCGAAAGTAGAATTAATTTGTGAGTGTCGCAAAGAAGTAGGCCTAATATCAAATATCTTTGCTGATAGTTGTAATATGGACTGTGGTGATACAAAATACGCATGTCGCCTACTTTTCAGGTGGTCGAGAACTTGGGGGGAGGGGGGCAAAGATGGCGGAACGCGCTATACATCGAAATGACTGTAGCTCGAGAACGGTACGAGATAGGACATCGGTTAAAACGTAGTTTTAATCCAATAAATATTACCAATAGAAAAGGTCATTGGGTAAAAAGTCGTATCTTAACTAATAAAAAAGTTATAACAATAATAAGTTTAACAAAATCTACATCGTACAGCTATTTTTTTCGAAAATCGTATGGATTGTTGATAAATAATAGTGTAATTACTTAATTACTCGGCTAAATATTAACTAGATGCATTTTCTTATAAGAAAAAAATATATTATTACGAATACATATGGTTTAAAGTGTAAAACACGGCCTCCAAACGCCTTAGGGTTCGTCCGTTAGGTTGCGTTATAATTGCTGCTGTTTTTAAAATAATGATTGCTTGTATTTTGTATTTCATTATACACTGAGTATATAAATTAAATAATGATAAATAAATAACCAAACAAATAAGATAATAATTAAATATGAAATATAATATATAGTAGTTTAATTCCATTGTAAATATAAACACCATAAACTTTAAATTTCTTGACCGCTCTCATGCATTAATTATATATAGATGTATATACATTTGTATCAAAGAAAATATTTACAATTTTTTATTTGTATTACAGGTGCTAAGAGAAATTAAAAAGGTACCTATTTAAATTCAACAAATAATATGAACAACCAGTGTAATTGTTATGGATAGAATGAAGAGATTTGCCGTATTTTTTATTATAAGGTATTTACGTTATTACGTTATTACGTATTTCTGTATCTTTTTCCGTTTTCGAACTATCAGCGTTTTAACGCATAGCGCAAACCGCCATGTTTGCCCCCTCCCCCCCCCACCTTATCGACCACTTTTGAAATAGGCGACATACGTAATTTTGATCACCACAGTCCATATTACAATAATCAGCAATAACATTGCGTACTACTTTCATGCATGCTCAACCCCCCTCAGCTCCTGGACTAGTAGGAACAACAACAAACAACACATACCCACTTGACTCAAATATATTACAAAATTTATTTCTTTCTAGTTCAATATTACATTATTCACATAAGTTTGAACAAAATATGAAAAAGAAAAGAAAAGAAAAAACATTTTGAAGGTTTGCTCAAACTTTTTGAGACATAGTGAATTTAGATGCAGGCCACATGTTCAATTTTCTTTAGGCTTCGTCCAACCAGTCTTGGGGAAGCCTACTTTACCGTAACTTATATTTTCTGCCGTTGAGATTGATTACCCAGTGCTCCAGGAACTATATATGTCTAGAGATGTTAGAAATTTGAAGGTGGGTGTTTCAATGAAGGTCGAGACGGACTCTATTCCAAGACTCTACTCTTCGTGTATGTGGTTGTTTCTAACGAACGAAGAAGCATTCACTGCTATTCTAATCTAATCAGTCAGGTCAAGTGCATGGGCATTGGAGCACAGCATCTGGTAGTCACATTATTATTATACTAGTGTCTCATTTTCCTAGTCCGGAGCAGATTTACGGATGAGGACCTTTTCTGCGAAGGAGTGGGGGATTGTGGGAGAGCCCCTAACGTCAATTTAAGAAAAATTGTATATTCATTTTATAATTTTTTAGTTATAAAATTAACTTATTAATTATATAATAAAATAAACAGTTACCTTGTTCAATATCCTTTGGACCAAAGGATATTTATTATTTAAATATATATATATATAATTTAAATCTTCAATATATCCAGTACCAGTAGAAAAATGAACTCTTATAAAAATAATTTTATAATTTGTAATTATAAAATTAAACTGTCATAACATAACCTTAACTTGCTGATAATAAAAAATATATATAATATAAAAATCGAATGAAGGTTTACTAAAAAAATAAAATAGTTCTGTTCATAAATAATATTATATATGCCTCAAATTCTAACAAAAGATGTGCAGTTAAGAAGTATTCGCATTCTAAGCAAAATCTTTGACAAAAAGTTAGAGTACCCGGCGGGTTTCGATCTGGAGACCTCTAGCATACCAGTCCGAGAAATTCGCTACGAACGCCGATTGAGTCATCGTCTCGTTACGGTAATAGCGTTCCCTGAAGAGAATTCTTGAAAAGTGTGCTTCAAGGATCGATCTAGCGTTGCCACTTTTACGAGAGAATTTAATGAATCAGCTCTCACAGGAACTGACTCAAGACTAGAGAATGTCAGTGTCTCCAGAGACAGGACTAACGAGGAAAGAAGGCACCTCAAGGAACTTCGTGATACTCTGGAGACGCGAAGGAAAAATGGTGATACTGATCTCACGATTAATATCGAAATGGAGTACCTAAGATTGTTAAGATTAAAAAAAACTAGTCACGCCCGATCGCAACAACCTCCAAGCGTATATGCAAAACGTCAACGGACTCCGCACTAAGCTGGCAACTTTTAGGAAATTATTATCCACTGCTGTCTACGATATTGTTGCTTTGCTGGAAACTAATCTTTCAGATGACATATTAAATCAGGAAATTGTTCCTCCTCACTACAAAATATTTAGGAAGGATCGTTCCTGCATAACCAGCAACAAATGCAGTGGCGGAGGAGTTCTTGTTGCGATCAAATCAGAGTTGAAAGTCAAGGAATTGCCATCTCCCGTTCCCGATATTGAATGTATTTTTTTGAGTCTCCAGATAAACCCTCATATAAATATGCTTATTGTAACCTCTTACATACCCCCACAAAGACCATCGGCTGATTATGATCGCTTTTGTGAAGGTGTTGATGAGATCTTATCAACCGGGCCCAACTTCTCCATGTGTCTCCTCCTTGGTGACTTCAACCTGCCGCATGTAGACTGGACTGCTAATATAATTATGCCATCTTGTAACTCCTCTAGAAGACTGATAGACTTGGCAACTCTACATTCCCTTTATCAAGTTAACAATGTGCCTAATGCCAGGGGAGTCACTCTTGATCTGGTCTTTTCCTCGTCTAGTTCTACTAAAGTCTCACATGCATTGGACAATATTCTAACTCTTGAAGATATTCACCACCCAGCTTTATCTATCGATCTGAATGTGGATACCTTTGCCGATCAAAAAAGCACACTTTATGTCCCTGATTTCAACAGATGTGATCTTGATATGATATATCAGATTTCATGATGGGTAGCCTCTGGACCATACAGCAACAATAATAATGGTTTAGTTTACCTCTGTCAATATGGTCCTTGCGTGTAGTTTGTCACTACTGCAGTTTCGTGCTCGTGGAGCACATCATCAGGTGAAGGTCAAAAAGTTAAAACATTTTCCTCACGTGAAGGTCGTCAATTCAAACACACCGAAAAACATATACACACGAACGGTACGATAAAAAACATTTATAAACATGGCCAATACATTAAAAACGTTACACACGGGGTCCGGCGCCGGTAGAAGACAAGTCATGACTGACCTTTATTGGTCAGGACTGACCGGTTGATTGGTCAGTCATGACTTGTCTTCTACCGGCGCCGGACCCCGTGTGTAACGTTTTTAATGTATTGGCCATGTTTATAAATGTTTTTTTATCGTACCGTTCGTGTGTATATGTTTTTCGGTGTGTTTGAATTGACGACCTTCACGTGAGGAAAATGTTTTAACTTTTTGACCTTCACCTGATGATGTGCTCCACGAGCACGAAACTGCAGTAGTGACAAACTACACGCAAGGACCATATTGACAGAGGTAAACTAAACCATTATTATTGATATATCAGAGTCTCCTCAACAAATTGGGTACAGTCTACTATAGGATCCCAGGAATGCAAGACAGTATCTTCAGCTGGTTCTTGGAAACTATCAGATCTACAGTTCTACAGTTCACACCTATGAAGAAACTTGGGGCCACACGTTTTCCATGTTGGTTCAATGCCGAGTTGAAGAAACTAGTCGTGCTCAAGAAGTCACTTCATGCTCGGTACAAATATTCATTGCTACGCGCCGACTACGAGGAGTTCAGTAGAGCTAGAGCCAGGTGCAAAATACTTGCTGACAAATGCTTCTCTGATTATGTTGCCCATATAAACTCTTCTGTGCCTAGTAACCCAAAAATCTTCTGGAGCTTTGTAAACAAAATGAAGCGTGATAGAGACTCGGCATGCAGTTATACATTCAATGGACAGCTTGCGTCTGATCCAGCTGAAACATGTAATCTATTCGCAAACTATTTCTCTTCTGTATATAGACAACCTTCAACTCCACCACCAGCGTATTCATTCGACACTCATCTCAACATTTCATCTTGCGTCTTATCACCTGAAGATGTCTTGAAGAAACTGAAGTCACTGGATCCTCACAAAGGAATCGGGCCTGATGAAATACCTCCATCAGTTCTAAAACACTGTAGCGAACTCATTGCTCCCGAGCTAACTGTTCTTTACAATGACAGCTTAGCATCTGGTGTATTTCCTGCTGAATTTAAAATGGGCTTCGTAGTACCAATACACAAGTCTGCGTCTAAAGAGGAAGTAAAAAACTATAGACCCATTGTGATTCAGCCTGCACTCGCAAAAATCTTTGAGAGTCTCCTTCTTGATGCAATTAGTTTTCCCTTCAAGAGCTTGTTAAGTGTGGCTCAGCATGGTTTTATGCAGGGTAGATCTACAAACACTAATCTTCTTATTTTGCAACATCACATAATCACAGCATATTCATCCAAGGAGCAACTAGATTGTATCTATATTGACTTTAGTAAAGCATTCGACTGCATCAGCCACGACCATCTTTTGGCAAAATTAAAAGGGTATGGCATAGTCGGAAGCCTTTTGCGATGGTTTGAATCATATCTTAAAGACCGCACCTTAGCTGTCAAGTTTGCAGGAGCCAAGTCAATCCCTTTCCCTGCGGTTTCTGGAGTCCCCCAGGGTTCTCATCTAGGTCCATTTCTTTTCAATATATTTGTTAACGATGTTGTGGATAGTATCGACTCTCAGTGCTTGCTGTTTGCTGACGATATCAAGGTTTTCAAGTGTATAAAATCTCAGGCAGACTGTTCCACCCTTCAACAATGTTTGCACTCAATCGACAACTGGTGCCTGGATAACAGCATGGATATCAATGTTTCAAAGTCTGCAGTGGTATCTTATCACCGTACCGAGCAGCGTATTGACTTCTACTACACGATGAATAATGCCATCCTGCCACGGAAGAGTGCCATACGAGACCTAGGAGTTTTAATGTCATACGATTTAAACCCAGACCTGCACATAAATACAATCTGCAATAAAGCCTCTAAAGCTCTAGGTTTTGTCATTAGATGTGGTAGATACGGACTTGATGTTAATGCTCTGAGAACTCTTTACATGACTCAGGTTAGGCCTGTGCTGGAATATGGCAGCTTGATATGGAATCCACATCAAATCAGCCACATATCAAGAGTAGAAAAAATTCAGAATCGCTTTCTTCGCTCTATTGGCGTCAAGTTGGGCCATGAATTCTATACAGTGCCGATTGAAGATATTCGCATCGATATGGGCCTTCCTCGACTGAGTGACCGTAGACAATCTGCAGACCTGTCTTTCCTCTGGAAGTTGTTGAACGGCGAAGTTGATGCTCCAGAAATACTTCGCCTAATTAATTTCCACGTTCCTCGACACTTCAGGCACATTCAACTCTTCAACAAAGCTTCTTTTTCTACAAACTACGCCTTCCACAGTACAATTCCACGGCTCCACAGAATTGGAAATCAAGCATGCCAACATGTTGACGTGTTCACCTGCAAACTGAAAGCCATAAAAAATATCATAGTTTAAGTTGTTATTGTTATTGTTATTTTGTTGATGAGAAATTGTCCTGAGATCACTGTCCGGAATTTGCACCTTGTTTGTTGTTTGCACATTCAGATAAATTTGTATTGCACTGTTAAAATTTTTCACTTAGTTTACGTCACTCTTATTAATTGTTGTAATTTTTTTTCTCTTTTTTTGTCTTGTCTGTCAAATATATTTATATTTTTGCTTGTTATTGTTATTATATTGAAATATTTATCAATTGTTATATAGTTTTGGTAATCGTATTTTTCTCTAAAAATGTTTATGCTTGTTAACTAGGATTTATAATACGCATGATCCAATTTTTGTTAAAGCATTTTTGGACAATTCTGTTGGTGTCATTTTTTCATGTTAGCAATCTTTTTTTTCAGCAAGATGAATCTGAATCTGACTTATATATATTTATAAATATTTTATTGTATTGCCCTCATGTATTATCAATTGTAAAAATGGTGTTTACCGTATGATAAATAAATAAATAAATAAATAAGAGAAGAGTGACGTCACGCCCCCCAATCCTTCGCTAGAGGTTCTCATCGGTTCCTGACTGGGAAAACGAGGCGCTATCGCTATATATTATAGTAGTCACATGACATATGTACTAACTACCGGTAGATCTACCACAGATGCCCTCAAACTTTCAAGAACGAATTACCATACACTTAATGAACCCCTCACTCCTTTTCCAGAAGATTAGATTACATAAACTGTCAACACAACCGGGTGTGTATTTAAAAACGAAAATAAGTATAGTTATAACTTATGAACTGTCTAGTGCTTTTTTACTGATTTAGATCATTATTTGCTCTAAATCTATACATTTTTTTACTTGAAGCCCAATAATCAAATACAGCTGTAATCAAATACAGCTACCGCTGTAATCAAATACACAGCTACAGCTGTAATTAAATACAGCTACAGCTGTAATCAAAATCAAATACAGCTGCTGGCTAGGAGGTGGATCACAGCCACCTTTGGATCCATCCTATTGCTCTAAGATATTTGGTTTACAGGTCTAGTACTTTCAATTCAAGCAAAAATTAATTCAAAACTATCAGAATTCCTATAAATTATAAAACTAGTTGCAGGCCAAAATATTAAAAACCCAAAATGCACGGTAGTTAATTGACTTTCATATTCGATGGTGGTATCATTGATTATAGTGGGGAGGTAAATAATCAATTGTTAGTATGCAATTCATGACATATTATGGCTTACACTGTCGGTTATTTGGGAAATCGGTCAGATGCGACTATTTCAGTTTCGGCCATCTGGGATCCCACGTCCATAAACATGTCAACACAGTCAAACCGTCACAAATAGAAATAATTATTTTGAATCTGAACTGGTACAGTCAAGATAAAAAAATAAAACAATGAATTAAAAACCAAAACAAATGTTTAAATTGAAAATCCATTTTTTGTGCATTAAAGTGGAGTGAATATTTTCATAGCCCAGTAACCAAAAGCTCTCGTATTCTAAAAAAAATACAGAAATGCCTAGCTCCAATAACGCATTTAGGGCTGGAATTCTCAGATTGAAGCAAATATGTGGGTGGCTGGTTGCGGAGTGAAAATTAGTTTTGACTTTAAGAAAGTGAGTACTTCCAGAATGTAAATACAGGGAAAAGTTAGAATTGCAGATGATTTAAATACAGCTCTACGACTACGAGTATGTTTGTAGAGGAGGCCATGAATTATTCTGAGCTCTCCCTTGAAGACGAAAAAGGAAATGGGTTCTTGTGTGCTTTCACCACCCCATAGTGCAACTGCATATATCATGTGTGTGGATAAAGAGCACCGTAAGAAGCAGTAAGTACATCTACACATGTAAACCTACATTTATTCGAACGAGTTCGCGAACCATCATGATCGGACTATGGGAACGGGGGTTTATGGGGTAAAAATATGGTTTTCGCGTTTTTATCCTAAAAACACAAATTTTCACAGTTTCTTTCCAAACCCTTTTGTAGAGCTTAAAACAAATAATTTAGTATATTGAAGCGTTATTGTGCACCCAATGTTCACGGAGAAAATTCCAAAAAAATTGTAAATTTTAAATTCCCATGTTATTCTTATTGTAGTTTGCTTGTTTATGAACATATTTGATCGAATTTGGAAAATACATTCATTTCTTACAAAACTATTTACCTTAAGAAATCAGGTAGTTATAACCAAATAAGAAACACCAAAAATAACTACTATAAGAGGTTGTTTGAAGAGAACAGTAAAAACCCAAGTAAGATATGGGAAAATATAAACAGCTTGTTAAACTGAAAGAAAAAGAATTAACATTTCACAACAAAAAAAAACACTTGATTACCCTTCCTGTTGCAACAAACCTAAGTAATCGTTAAAATAATTCTATTTAAATAGGGAATAAATGGGATATTTCTAAGGAGGCATTTTAGTGTAAATCCAATCAGGCAAATGAAAAATTTGCTTAGTCTGCAGGTTTGCTGTGGTGGGGGTATTTTTTATTTGACTGGCTGCCAATCTCGAAGAAGAAATTATTAAATCGATCAGCTACTATGTGGATCTATGATTAAATTAAATTTCTCATCAAGGAGGTGGGGTTCCTTAAATTGTTTTTATTTCCCCATTTTTATTTTCATTCCATTGCATCCCATATCTTGCTTTTATTTTCTACCTGGGGCCCATTTCATAATAAAGTACAACCTAATATTATTAGTAAATCAGCTGATCGCAAATCTAATGAAAATTACAAGTTACAAGTTGTAACTTGTAACTTGTAGTTTATTATGAAATGGGCCCCTGGTTTATTTTACATAAGAACAATAATTCAGAATTCTTTTGCCCCACGAGTGTTTTTTTTTTTTTTTTTGCCTCATGTAATGTTCGGAGGGAAGATATTTTGTTCGGTTTTATTTAGAGCCGGTCAATCATTTCTGTCATTAGCTGCTTCCAAACAAAACAGCTGTTACTACACCACTTGCAATGTTGCCACTTCGAAGGCCGCGACTGTCCTCTGTAGGTAGAAAATTCTATAGCCCCGGGTAGAAAGTTCAGAGATGTTGTTTTACCTGATTATTTTAGAGAAATGTGTTTCGCTCCGGTCTGTAAAGGAGTGTTTTTTTTTTAAATCGAAACAATGGAGATGTTAACCATTTTTACCATACGATATTATAACGAAAGAATAAAGCATAAAATATGTAAATAAATGTCCGATCAATGTAAAAACTACCCAAAAATATGCGAGAAACATTGAATCGAAATCAGTGCACTCAAGCGTAATCATCATGAAACACATAAAACCAGGCTTGCGATTGTACAATAAGTCTACTTGTGACGAAGTCTATTCCTTGGAAATATCTTTGATTATGACTGCAGTAATTTGGGTCTAATGTGATCTAATGAATTATTCTTCATTACTAGGACTTATTATACATCAATACTAATCTTTCTTTGCGGCGGGATTCTATCCCACAATGCAAAGCATTGATTTGCGCATGTCAGTTAGGAGCATTGCAAATGGCGGCTCTTGTTATTGTTCCGTAGCGTTTATGACTTTGTCCATTATTATGTCCGCTTTTTCTACATTTTTAGGTAAGATGACATGAGTAATCAAATAATACGAAGTTTCTTGTGTGTGATGATTCGTTTTAAAGTGGTGTGCAGTGATGGATTGGTTCTCAAAGCAAGTTAATGGATATACGAAAATTGGGTAAGATTAGATTTTCCGTATTTTATTCGATCTATTTTTCGTATCCTGACAATATTTACCGTCTAAATTTGTTTAAGACCCGACGCATTGTGTGTTACCGATGATTCGATTAAATTCCTTGATTTATTCTTAATTTATAAAAGCTACTTTTAATAATTTTATTTGAAATTTAAGTTAAATTTTCACTGAATATTTGGAACATGCTGGAGTGATATTCCACTCCCCCATGTCACAAAATGGAGGTCGGGATCCCCTTCAAGTTATTAATGTTACTCATTAATAGAATATGTTACTAATCCTACGCATTGGGGTGGAAGAAACGTTTACAAAATGTAAATCAGAATAATCTTTAGGAAGTAAAAACATTCCCTGGCTCCCTTTTCTTGTTCAATTACTTAAGCCTAGCTGTAATTGTAGGCCTTGGTTAGGTTTACCCTGGTGGGGTAGCTTTGCCATCAATGACAGTAGGCTGTTAAAATTAGCTTTTTATAACAATGTATAGGTGTTTTAAGCTTAAATATAATAAAGAACATGGTATTATACATTTGAATCCAAATTTTTGGGCAAACTTATCCTACAATTGAACCTTAAGTTTTTTAATAGATCCCTAGATGAATGGTAAAACTTAGCCATCCAATCTAAAATTGGTTTTTAATTACCCTAAAGTAAAGGTATCTTACTGTATTTTAAGCCTTATTATAGTCCTAGTAGGAAGCCTAAGTTCAAAAAACCTGTTTGTGACAGCAAACAATTAACTTAATACAATTATGCAAATATAAAGTAGGCTAACTTAACTTAAGTTAAGTATAAACAGTTTTAACTTAGGCCTAACTTGGCCTTTTAAGTTAGACTAGGACACAGGGCTAGGGCATAACTTCATCATAGGGCACTATTTTCTTCATACGAGTACGGTTTAAGGTAGCCTAGGCTATCAGTCTTATAACTTAGCCCTTAAATCCTTTAAACTTGGTTAGTCTATCAAGGTAGCCTACTCAATATTCCCAAGATCTAACTTAACCCTCCGAGTGTCCCTTGTTTAGGCCTTAATGTCTGCCTAGGCTATTTTTTGCTCATTTGCAAGGTTTTATTAAAACGGATCTGAGAAGCTTGAAAACAATGTTAATTATACCTACTGTTCTATATACCATTTTGTTTGGAAAATCATGGACTTCAATATTATACACAGAACATAAGGATCATTCGTTTAAAAAAAAATATTTTTTAGGTACCCTAGCCTAAAAAAAATATTTTGGAAAATTTTCAAAAAAAAAAGTTTGTGCTCGCTCAATGAAATTGTATAAATTATACGCCTATAAATATTTGAAAATAGCCACTTTGTTCTAAATTTTATGAGGATTACAAATATATAATAATATAAGGAAGTAGATTTGCAAATAAATAAGTTATGGGCAAAAAACAGATTTCAGTACATAGTGTTTAGCTAAGAATGCATAGCCTAGGCCTAACCATAGCTGCTAGGAATCTGGCTGATAATTTACATCAATATCACTAGGCCTACCTACTTCTTCAGGATCATCAACCAGCCCTTCAAAATCACTTAAATCTTCTTAGGCCTATAATGCACCTTGTATATCACTACTTTTGATTTTTAACACTAAAACAATGATAAACGTAATAAAACACATCAGTCATCGGTCCGAGGTTAACCGAGCTGTTTACAAAATACGCACGTCAGCTGTCTGCTACAATATTTTTGGAACTAAAATGAATAGCGCTTAGAGACAGACCTCCGGAGAAAGCTCTGAATCTGTCAAATAAAATGATGCCTAACTCGATCCAGTTCAATCCGATTTTGTCAGTCATAGAGCCTTCGCCGTAAACAGTGTTTGTGAGTCGCTGCAGCGACACAAAACACTACACAAAGTGTGTTATGTGTCGCTGCAGCGACAAATAACGCTCGGAGGGTTAAATAGGTGTTTGTATACCGATAAGTTAAGCATAAGTTAAGCCAATTTTTTTGTGATTAATTTTTGAGTGTAAACCAAAGCATTCAGGAAACTTGAGTTAAGTAGGGGTATTACAATTTAACTTAAATTATGATAAAAAAATCTGCCTAAGTTAGCAACAGGCTTCTAAATTGTAAAAAGTAAACAAGTTAACTCTGAGCCTAAGTTTTAGAACGGCAAATATTTTCTTAAGTAAAATCTAAACCAGAACTTACTAAAGGTACTGTACCTAACTTAGCCAATGCATAACACCCTGGCACCCTGATGGTGTTAATACTTAGGCTTGATTAAATTTAACCTAAGTCAACTTAAGTTGTACCGGTATGTACAACAAAAGTTATATCAATAACAATGGAATTACAATAAGAATAACACTGGAATTACAATAAGAACAAATAGAACAATAAAGAGCAACGAGAACAACAAAGAACAAAACAAGCATTAATAAATTAAATTTAAGAGTACCAAATGTAACTAGAGGGTAGCATATTTCTGAACTCGTGTAAAAGAAGACACAAATATAAATAAAAAGTCTAGGGCCTAGTCGGCTAGATTTAATTCACTGTAACTTAGGTACTGCCTAACTTAACATACGGTACCTAGTCTAACTTACTTATCTCTTCCAAGAAAAAGAAAAGAAAAAATAGATTTACAAAAGATTCTTCTGAAAAAGACTCTAAGGTAGGCTATGGCTGAAAATGTTCAAATAGGTTCAATATTTAACTTGAGTTTAAGTTGATCAATGTTAAGTTCAACCCATATCGCTTGAAACGATTTGTGATAACTAATGATTTAGGCTATAGGTACATATCAAATTAATAAACTTATTTCATCCGATAATATATTGTTGGTAGGTTCTCTGCGGTCAACTATAACTGACTTACGGTATCCCTTTTAACTTAGCATACCGGTAACATTGTTGGAAATTGTGCATATTAAGGTGACCATGGTAACCTTGTAGTAATTTACATATAAGGAGATAGGGCCTACGGTATATAGAAACTAGATTTTTACCTGAGAACAATGGTGCAAGATTTTTCTGCTGTGACAAAAACTGAATAAACTATGATTATTTAAATTTTATTAATTTAATGCCTCTTGTCTGCTTGTCTCTGTCGCCATTACTGTATTAGGTACTGTAAGTAAATTGAATACTAACACAAAAATGAATGATTGAAAGGATTAAGTTAAGTCTTTTTTAAGGAAGAAGGTGAAACCTAAGACAACAAACATTAAGTTTAGCGGGTACACTTCCATATCTGTTGGTACAAACAACCGAATGAAGATATCAATCGATAGGCTATATCGATTATTCGATATATCGTTTTTTTAGTTATGTAAGGTTAACCTAACCTAACTAACCAAACGATATATCGAATTAAACAATCAAATAATCAAAATTACTCATTCGGCTGTTTGTGCCAACAGATATGGAAGTGTACCCAGTTTAGCCTATACAAGGAGGACAATGCGGTAGAGACATTTGTAAATGCAACTGATTATTGATTATTGTGAACTAACTTAAGTTAATCAGTTCTTATTTAGACATAGGTTGGGTTTTATGTGGATTCGTGACTGTATAAAGTGTTATGAAGTTAGGTTAGATTTAGGGAGGTAAAGTTAAGGTTATATATTTAATGAATCAAGTTTATGTAAAAAAATTATGTTTTCACCAGAGTGTTTTTGCACTATTGAAATAAGTGAACACAATAAATAATTCAAAAATGCTAGCACCAAGTCGGAAATGCCCGAGCAGAAGTTCTACTGCTCTTGTCGACGTTCTGCAGATGACTCGTTCATCTAACCCAAAATGATTAGTGGCCAAACTAGTGCAATGCCAGTACTGTGTGTGATTTTCATTTTCTAGGTTATTGCGGATCATTTGTACGTTATAATCATTACTGAATCATTATTAGCACAATTTAAATTATTAATTTTAAGAAATCACAAATTTCTTGTTATCATTACTTAACTTCAAACTGAAACATTCCTATAAACGTAATTATTGTTTTCAAACTGGAAATTAAAAATATATATATTTACCTGGCTAAAACAACCTCAGATAACCGGAGCTCGGAGTGTACTGTACAGTTGTTTTGGTTGTTGCAAATGGAAACTGTTGTTGATAAAATATTAACAAATGTTTGTTTACATTGACAGTACTTAACAAATTTGATTGAAAACATTAAGTTTGCATTAAGCACTGTTAACATTCTTTTTGAATGGTAAACAATCATGAACTTTTGCTGGTGATAAACATGTCACAAAAAAATTGATTACATAGTAGAGAAGTGAAAATACAAAACACCATAGCCTTTATCAACAAACAAAAGAAACATGTACGGTACAATATAAACTGTTTACTTTTAAACTTTAAAATAGGTTTACCATTCAAGATGCACTTTAGCAAAATGCGCAAAAGAAAACTACCGCCGCGGTAGTCTCAACAAATCGGTAGGAAGCGGTAGTGCTGTGTGACTTGGTCCATTTGATAACATGGTGAGCGATTTTGCAAAGTTCGCTCCTGGCGCATATATATTTTGTATTTTTGTAACCAACTCACACAATAATCCAAACATTTAAAAATATGTAATAGGCTAATATACATTCTATAAGCACAATATTTAACAGGCTATAAGACTCACTTGGAACTTATTCTTGAAGAAAAAGCCTTTTTCTAGTTCTAAAGGTTTAGTGTATTAAAGTGAAATTATTATGGTTGTGACTTACATCATTGTCAGAATGTAACACCTCAGTATCTCGAATTTTTACTCTTTCCCTTTCAGTTTTAAGATATATAGGTCCGTCGATTCTTATACTGGACTCCACGTAGCCACTTCAGACCTTGCTTTGCAGTGTTTAGCTTACTGATCATCTAACCCAAGATAAACAAATCAAATCTCGCCAGTAGTAGGCCTAGCGCTATATTTGTTATTTTTTGTTTATTATAACTTATTTTGTATATTTATATTTTGTAGGCCTAGGCTATATAGAAATTGTATATTTCTTAGAAATAATTAATATTTTCTTTTACAAACCGGTTTCCCCGGTATGTGTGTTCATCTCAATAAAGCACAATGCCCCGCTACCCGATGGGCCGGTGAAACTGGTGGTCCGGCGAAGTAGAGAATATCCGGCGATTTTGCCGGAGCATTTTCCCGCCGGACTGGCTGTTTCGCCGAACCAGAGAAGTGTGGCCTTCCCGATGCCTTCCTGTGTATCTCAACTTTCTCCGGCTCCGCTGGATACGGCGTCCGGCAGTTTCGTGTTTTAGTGTTTCCTTGGCCTAACTGACTTCGCAGGATTGTTCTGGCAACATTCTGCTTCTGATCCACAGGCCATTTAAAATTGTTGTATTGTAACTTCTGATAAAGTCTGATCTCAGATGATCATTTCTACATTCTATGCTGAATAATGTTTTATTAACCCATAGGCCTAGAATTATTTGTGAGAGCTACTACCTACACAAATCAAATCCCACTTTATCTTTTTGATGTTCCATAGGCTATAAACATTGTCAAATTCATACCGTATATGTTAATGTGTATAGCACGATAACTTATTACATGTATGCACAGAGAAGTAAGATACAGAGATACAAGCTTATGGGGCAACCATGCGCTTTTAGCTCTAGTATGGTGGGGTGGAAATGTACCTATACCGAGCAAGGAAGACACCGCACGGCGATGGCCTCAATAGCATTTTTGTTCAGCTGTTGTAGGGCACAGGTCTTCCTACAGTGCACACGCTATAGTTTGTGATGGCGAGAAGGGAAAGGAGAGCGGGAGGGTACGATGAATAGAATTTGCCCTAGACACTAGCGACTGGTGCAAGACATCACTTAGTGTACCATTGAATGAATCCTCTGCATTTACTTCTCTGTGGGTTTATTTTAAGTTCGAGAACCAACATGAGTCGTGGTTTATGGCGTAAAAATAGGTTTTTTAATTTTGACTCAAAATATAATATGTCTCAGTTTCTTTTCAAACTATTTTTTTTATAAAAACACCAATAGGCTAATTTAGTATACTAATGCGCCATGGACTGAGAAAATTCATATAAACAAATCCCCATGTTAATCTTACGGTATGGAATATAAATAAAACAGTAGTTGTAGTTTACTTGCTTATATGAATATAATATGTTCATCAAACTTGGTAAATTCATGACATTCCTTTTATCAGCAAACCTAAATACTCACTAAACCTAACTTTGTTTAAATGGTGAATAAATTAACATGTTTAAGTGGATATTTTAGTGGAAATCTGATCATGCAAATAGTAATTCTCTTAGTAAGCAGTGGCAGGGGTAGTAAAAATTTAATTTGTTTCTTAAAACCTATAAGGATTTATGGAGACTGAGTGATTCTTGAAACATTATTCTGCTTCTGTGATTCTTTTAAGATTGTCAAAAATTACAATAATTGCTTTACCGATTGATTTTTTATATCCTAGCATATGCAACTATTAAAACCTATGCGGTTAAGCTTATTTTCTTTGTATTGAATTGAACGATCAGTAGGTCTACTGTAGGGTCTAGATCTGCTATATACTTTCTTAAACATCTTTAAATATTATACTTACAAAATTAATAAATTCTGTTAATCATGCAAACTGGAAGCTTTGTTTTCAGTAGGCCGAGGTGCTCAAATAATGCTCCATTTTAAATGCAATTAAAGGGCACTTTCTTGTTAAAGGGAACATTTATCATTATTGATGATTTTTCGATGTATCGATATTTTTGTTTTCCTTTGTAAACGATCCATTACAAATTGCCAACTGATCTTGTTTAGGCTAAAATATAGGCCTAGTCTATTATATGGATTAAGGAATGAAACTGTTCTAAGCTAACCTAACATAACCAACCAAACTTCCGCTAATAACAGAAAAGGTAAGTTAAACGGAATTTTGTAATGTTACAGCGAGTTTGGTTAGTTATGTTCACAGAAATATAGTCGCCACTCCTATACTTACAGCTATACCAGTAGTGAAGCCGATTTCCGCCATCTTGGTAAGAGAGTCGGGCTCGGAACTTTGAAAACACGGCGTCATCACCACTGTGTTATTCTATGCTACTTTATGAATTAGGTGAAGCTACCGCTCCGAGGATACATATACAACTACCCCCCCCCCCCCTTCGATATTGATCTGGGACTCTGCCCCGCGGGCTTTCAAAGTTCTGAGGTGAGAGTTTTTAAAGTAAATATTGATTGGTAACAATATAATGGTTTAAATGTAAATGGAGACCGGGCCGGCCGCCATCTTGGTACGAGAATCCTGCTTCCCCCAGACAACAAAGTGCCGCCTCTATATTTATTCTATGCTCTGTGGTTATGTGAGGTTAGTTTAGAACAGTTTTTTTTCCAAATTTTTTACAACTATTGTTTGTTATACTGAACATTATTTATTCATCGTAGTTGTCAGCTAATATGTTTCAATTCGTTAATTCAGCATCGATATATCGAGAAAAAAAATCATCGATGACAATGAATGTTCCCTTTTAACAGGAAAGTACCCAATGAAGTTTGTGAGAGAATGAGAATGAGTGAGTTGAATGAGCTAGCAAAATAGAAGCTAAGTTTATTTAGTTTATATCAACGAGCCGGCCCAAGTACCAGTCAGTTTGATCAGTTGGGTGGTAGGTGTCAAGTTACTTAGGCCTATTTGCACCATGTTAAATTGTTAGCCGACTGGCACATTTTCAAGAGTAAAAAATGCAAAAATTAAAGTAGCCTAATTATAAAATATGACGTAAAATGTTACATGATAGTAAAATCATCGGTTCCAACCAAATTCCCGTGATTCTTACCCAGTTGTTCAAGCTATATCTTGGATACAGTTATAGATTTTCCCCATTCTGGGAAACTGCCACTGCCACAGCCTACAACCATTTGACTTTAGGATACTGAACTATAGTCGAATAGATTACAGAATAGGACTGGCCATTGAAGAGGTAGGGGATGCGACATTGCCTCGTCGTTTTTCTCTGGTGAGCTGACTTTTACCTAGAGCCTGGCACCCCCCTGACTCTATCTTCCCATTTGTAGGGTAGTTCAACTCTGCAAATTAATAATTTATTTTTTTCTTGGTAGTATCGGTTAGTGTTGTTTTATTTTTATATCAAATGGAAGATACATTCATCCCATACATCATTATGGTTTGATTATTTGCATCACAGTTATCTTTAAATTGGCTCAAACAACTACAAGATGCAGTTTTTGAAAAATATACAAACATAAAATTAATAAATTACACTGTAACAATAACAGTAGATTTATATGGCCAAACAATTTTTATAACAGTTCTAAAAATCGCCTTAAACATTGCCCAACTTATCGATTGATACATGAAACAAAATTAACATGGAAATGAAGAGGATAAAAAAATCTTCCATATTAATTATTAATCTGAGATGGGGAGGCCACCTATGAGCGTATTTTAACACGTTCAGTGCGGCAGTCATTCCAACAGGCGCTCGCCAATGGCGGCGAGGCCCGGGCGAAGCCCCGGCGTGGTACCGTAACAGCGAACGCAATTGGCAATCAAATATTTCAATCTGACGAATAACAAAAGAGCAACGGCGATTGTACTTAGTTACCCCGAGATTGGACGTAGTTCCCTAAAACACCCAAAGGTAGCAGCACTGCCTGGATCAGTAAACAGTGGCTTTGTAATATGACTTAAAGAGAGAAAATTCCCGAAACCGGGACATATCAGTAAGCATTGTCAGATGGGATTTTACGGGAAATTCTAGTACCAACCTACATAAAAATAAAGCTCACATTCTAAGCTACAGGCTAGCAAGGATTTTAACGTTCCCCGGCAATAACTGAGCTCATACTGAACTAATGTAGTGGGGGTTGCGCAACTACATCAATTGATGTAAGCCACTTGTGGCGCCTGTGACTACATCAATTGATGTAGTCAGCACTGAACGTGTTAACCCAAATATGAGTGTAGAATGGAGTGAGATGCCTTGTGTAGGTATGTTACTGGCCTGTTTCGAATTATAAGCACACTTTAAGGGAATTTCTTGATAAAAGAGGATATAGGCCTACTCTAAAGCCGGGTTTACACGATGCCAGTCGGCGAGGCAATTGTCATGAGACAACTGACTGGCTTGGAATTACTGGCTTTGTGTAAAAACTTCAGGCCAATTGGCCCGTCAACTGTCCCGAAATTCAGTTGTCTCCGGGAGCAGACTGAGGACAATGAGCTGGGCCCAGTGAGGCCCCCACCCCTCAAAAACCCAGTTGTCGTGACAATTGGCGCCGTGTAAACGGTGTAGAGGCCAATAGCACTGTTTTGACTTTTAGCAGTAGTACCCTGGTTCAATGTAAAATGCCTGGGCAAGTGTTGGCCACGTGTGAACATGTTCTCGTTCAACTTGCCTGGCCTACGACAATTCCAAAACCACGTGATGCCAATTGGCATCGTGTAAACCCGGCTTAAACGCACAGGCCGGCTGTCGGGCAAAAACTGAGTGCATGGCACAACTTGGCATCAGTGGACAGTTTTCTGAAAGCTCATTGGATGCCGCTTGTCCTCACCCTACCCGACTTAACCTGGTTTTGGTCCTATTCTGTAATCTATTGGACTATAGATATCCCATCTATCCTTTATGAACCAGCTGTAGCATATTTTTTATTCACGAAGAACCTAGTTGAATGATATTCATTTGTTAAATCTGTTAATCATTTGTTTTCCCATTAACGGCTTTTATTATAGGGTAGGCCGCAGTGAATATAGCTAGGTTAGTTTATGGTATAGGCTAATAATGATTGTACAATACCTTCAGAATGAAATTATTATGAGAAAACACTTGTTTTATTGTAACACTAAATATTTGTGCAACACCTGACCTTTACAATTTAAGCTGGGCTATTTCATAACTTTTAGATTAGTTACCATAATATAGCCTAGGCCCGAGGTATGACTATTTAAAATACAATCTTTGTAATTTCAATAAAAATTGATATTTTTAAAATTCTAAAATTGCAAGTTTTTTTATCACTTAGATTGAACAAAATGATCTAGTCAATGTTGTGAGGACTACATTATTAGTAAATTACTAGTAAACATCATAAACTAATTCTGCATTTTCTACCTCAACTGGTTGGCCTAAATCCATGGATCTTGGTAACATTTCACTGTAATCATATTTGGCTTGGCTTAAGTAATAAGCTTGTTTTGCACCTCCTTTTGCTAGAACTTCTTCTGAATTGCAATGAGCTAAGACTTCAGTTGTAGTTCCATCAAAAAGTGAGGAAACAGCGTGTTTAAGACTAGGTACGTTTACACCTCCACCACATAGGACCACTTTGTCAATCGATCCATTTAATTCAAACTCTTTAATAAATACTCTCAGTGGTTCAATACATCTTTCCAGAGTTGGCTTGATTATCAATTCAAACCGTGCTCGTGACAAGTTAACAGATAAATCTAACCCTTCATGTAGTGATTCTATCAAACAGTTCACTGTTGGTAGATTGGACAAAATGTTAACACAATTCTTTGCTTCAAGTTTGAGTTTTTCAAAAGATCTTCTTCTCTCCCTTGGATCAAGCTTGTACTTCTTGACAAATTGGTCAGCCAAGTAGTTTGCAAGCACGTCGGTAAAAAGATTTCCACCGATGTCTTCTTTGTATGTTGAACCAATAATTGTTACCATCCCTTTGGAAATTTCACTACCTGTTATTTCACAAGTAGTTCCCCCCAGACGGTAAACTATGATAGTTTCACTGAGCTTGTCTTCGTAATCCAATAGTGAGTAGGCAAGAACAGCTGCAGATGCTTCATTAATCACCTGTATTACTTTCCACCCTGCTTCTTCTGCTGCAGTTTTGTAATTTTTGCAGTATTCTTCTGGGAAACTTTCTGGCATCAACAACACACAATTAAAACAATCATTCTTTACACCCAAAGCACTTTTTGCTGAGGCCAACAACTGTTTTAAAATTAACACCATGATGTATTGTGGTGTTACATATTGTATGTTTCCCTTTTGAGGGATGCAATAACTGAATATATTATTTTCCATTCGAGTTTCAACTTGATTGTGGAAAGTATCACCATTCAGATTCTGACTGGCCATTGCAGATTTATTGTGTGTGATTGTTTTAGACATATCTTTTTGGGCTGTATCTCCAAATGTAATACCTGCATCTGTAAAAGTCACTATAGTGGATGTCTGTCTATCTCCACTTTCATTGGTTATTAGTGATACTTCCCCATTCTCTTTACAATAAGCGATTGAAGCATTTGTATTACCGATATGTATACCAAACATTTTTATACACTCACAAAAAGTTAAGTTTCAATAGAAATGTTTATAGACAAATTCTTCATTTGTAAATGGTTGCAGGTTAAGAATTGAATGAAGTTTTGTTTGTAAACAATGCCTGGTATTCACATTTAAGACCAGCTGATTGCTTGTTTCAAAACAAGTTGATTTTGTTTTACATTTTATTGCTGTCTTACATTAAATATCTTTTGCTCACTACAGTTGTTTTGTGCCAGTGACCAATACAATTTACACAGTATGATTAAATATAATTTTTTAAACTATCCAAACCAGGCCTTTTATCAGTCCTATAAAATAAAAGAAAATTAAATAATAATATAAATTTTTATTATATAGCCTAGTTAATTTCTTTGAAACTAAATTGAACAAGCAATTAATAAGTAAATTAATTCTATTCATAAAAGATTGTTTGTATAAAAAAATTATAATATTGTCTTTAAATACTTTAAATAGCCTACTTTTATATGAAATGGTGACCATACTCAGTAGGTATTTTAAGCCAAGTATGAATGGAGATGAGTGTAGGATGAGTCCTTTAAAGGTCTAGTTTTAACCCAGTGGTGTACTGTCATAGTTGGGGGCTTGGGGCGGCTTAGATAAGGGGCCATTTTTATATATACACACACATATTATAATTTCTTAAGTACTTTTTTTGTCGGTTCACCATAACCTTCTTAATTCTTTGCCAATTTTCATAAATGAGGTGTCAATTTAAAACTCCTTTTACCCGCTACATCAGGGAAGTATACAAATCACTCACTCATGTTTCAGTATTTTTTTTGTAAAAACGATCTATTATTATATCATTCTGCAAGTAATTTAAACTTGAAATTTTTTACGCTATTCGATCAGCTGAAACATGTGAATTAAATTATTGATCAAAACAAAAAAAATATTTATTTCTCAAATCTGAGTGTCAAATTTCAAATAAACAAAAATAGTCTGTGCTTTTCTACGATAAATAACCCCAGAGATGAGAAAAGACTACTTTAATGAAGTCTAAACAAGAACAACTAAAAATAAGTACAGCATGGATTCTTTAGCTTTTATATTTCTTTATACCACATAGGCCTACCATAATTTTGACATACCTACCGACCATTTTACTACAGGTTTCAATGAATGGTTATGTTGTGTCGAATTTGTTAATGGTCGACAGGAAACGGTTTATATAACTTTTGATTCGGTTCTTTACCAAGGAACGTAGAACGCTCTGTTGTATCCATTAGAGTTTTTAAAACTCATTTTAGCCCTTTAGGTTCGTTAACACATAAACCCACGCTAAAAAGAACTCTATTATTATGAGACGTAGGAATTGGCTAACTCAGGAACTCGCTAACTCGCTTGTGTGTCGGAACTGGCTAACTCTGGAACTGGCTAACCGTCTCAGTCAGGAATTGGCTAACTCCGGTACCCGCTAACTTGATTTTGTCTTGCGGCGGAATTCGCTAACTCTGGAAGTCGCTAACCCGGCCGCACCCACTGCACAGAGCGGTGCCAACCTTGTACAACAAAATGGTACTCTGCCGTATTTCAAAATGTCAGTGTCAATGAAGATACAGTAAATGTTATTGTTTTTTGTTATAAATTCCACTTGTAACAGATAACTAGCCCAAAGTAATTCAAAGACAATTAAGTAATCAAGAAAAAGACGGTTAATATAAATGCCATCGGTATAAAAGAAAATAATAGAATATGAAAAATATTGGAAATTCAGTTTAATTGGTACTACTGTAAATAATTAAACCTGTACCAAATTAAGCTATAATACACAAGTTCTCAAACACGGAAAGCAAATTTAATCGTAATGTCGTAAGAAACCAAAACCATTAATTAATACAGTTATCAACCATCGTAACATTCATAACTAGGCCTAATTCATAGATTTAAAATTAGATGTTCGTCGTTGAACCGTCCAACTTACGTGTACAAATATGATGACATAGACTAAGTTTTTATCTAGGCCTAATAGTTTAAACCAAAGCATTGTAGGCCTACTAGTAAATAGTTGCCTAATTCTAAAATGTGTTGAATTTTTTAGCAATAATGTTACATGTTTTAAAACAGTTTTTAGATTGTACACCACTACTAGCACCACTTGTAAAGATATAATATTGCTATGATAAAACGTGACAGGGTTATTTTAATTCACGATTCTTAATAAACGAATTGACGGATTTTCCTGATTTGAGTGTTGTGTTTTCTTTATATTGCTTTCACAACCGAAATAAACTATACCAAGCCATTGCTCGGTTCACCGTTCCCCGGTACTGAGCTACACAATAGACAATAGCTTTGTTTTTGGATAAGATCAAGTAATTTTAGCTATGGCCATTTAGAACCAACCAGCCTGGAGAAAAACTCCAGACTTTTAAAAAGTAGGCCTACTGAAAGACGTAAAATTATTAATTCAACAAAATTAAGAGGATGACCCGGGTTCTACACTAATAGCCCACGATAAAAGAAATTTACAAGTTGTATTTATGCATAGACTAATTTTTAATGCAATCCATGAATACATTAGGCCTACCACTTGATAATGTATTGATAAATCTATTATATTATTAAAGTGATACAATCAAATTTTATGTAAACATTTAAGGCCATTTACCAAATAAAAATGTAGGCATATGTCACATCAAAATGAAGCTTAGAGTGTGTAGATTTGCCGAAAAGTATTGATATGGACGAATGTCCTAAGGGCTCTGCCCCACAGGCTGATTTCCAAAGGGCTACACCTGGCATACTTCCAAAGGTTAAATGATTTAATTTAGTTAATGGAACAGCTGGTCAGTACAATGAACTGTTGTTTGTTTATTTACTCGAAAAAGATGATTGTGACGCTTTATATAGATTAAGGAGGGTTATGTTTGGTTTTAAAGAAAGGTTGTATACGTTTTGTAAAGTATTGCTCAAAGTTTCATTTTGTAATTTATATAGTGAGCTACATGTAAAGAGCCTTGACTAAAATTGAAGATTTATTGTCAAACATGTCATTCATGAAGCATCAATATGAAGCAATTGATGCTATTGCTACACTAAGGTATCTTGTCATATTCTTTTGGATCTATTAACATTAAAAGTAGGGGGTTCAAAAGTAAGTAGGTTTAAAATCAGTTTATATTTTCAAACTAAATCATAGAGTTGCTGTATTTTAAAACACACATCCGCATCTGCACCACTTTAATAGCTCTCTAAGTCCCATTTTCTTCCCGTTGCAAAGCACGGGTATAGCAGCTTGTATTTATTTAAATTCAATAGCTCTATTTAAAAATACATTACCACTACAATGTAATTCTGTAATGACGTTTAACGTGTAAATTTTATTATGATTTATGATTCAAGGTCACAAGCCCAGTATATAAAATACGAACTCAATAATTTTATTTGCAGAAGTTCACAAAATGGTATTTATTCGAATAGGAGAAACAAATGGCGGACTACGAAAATAGATATTTCATAACATGTAATAGATCCATATTAAATGTGCATTTTTATCTTTTTGCATACCAATAAGCTACTATTTAAGTAAGAAACCCACATATAAAACATACTCCCTTATATTAGAACATTTCTCATCCTTAGCCCTACCGCACACGAGAGACTTTTTGTCGGCCGACTGTTGGCCATCTGTCTGGCTGGAGTCGGGTGGACAATCGAAAAGTCGTCAAGACTGTTTGGTCGTTGACTATGGGTGCGCACACGCCACGACTGTTTAGTCTTCTTTTGAGTGTCAAAACGGTCAAAAGGATGTATATGACAGAAACCGCTGTCATATGTGCGTTACTGGTAATATTTCGTGCAAGAAAACGTGAGAGAAAATACTGGGTGCATCCAATTTATAGTTCGAGAACCTTATAAGGCTATTTACCTATATACTCGGATTTGAGGAAATATCCGGACAAATCTTTCACGTACTCATGATTGAGTGTTGATAGTTTTGACCAATTGTTAATACCCCGGCTTTAAATATCTCATCCCATATCTTTTAGGGAATAAGCTTTAACCGTAGGTCTCATGGTAAGACCTGGTCCCGGGACCGATTTACCTTTTAGTTTTGATGTCCCCAGAGGCCAAAAACACCATCCGTTGAAATTCACACACACATATATATTTTTCCGTTAGCACGATAACTCGAGCAAAAATGGTCCGATTTTGATGAAATTTGGTACAAACGTGTAAACCTACATGTATTTTATTCAACGAGTTCGCGAACCAGCATGATCGGACTCTGGGAACGGGGGTTTGTGGGGAATTTTATCGGGCAAAAATGGGGTTTTCCCATTTTTTACGATAAAAACAAAAAAAATCCGCAATTTCTTTAGAAAACATTTTGCAGAGCTTAAAAAACAAATTTAGCATGCTAAGTGTTATCATAATGGTTACAGAGAAATTAAAAAAAAAATTAAATTTAAAATTTCCATGATATTCTAATGTAGAACAAGTTTCCAAACTGTTGTAGTTTGCTTGTTTATGGATATTTTGATAAAACTTGGCAAATCTATTTTATACTCAGCTATTAATCTATACTTATTTAATACGCAAGCAGGATTTTTGTGACAATTACTCCTCCGAAACTACTGAACTGATTGACATGTTTTTGGTCTCATTGGAAAGAGCGTAACGTGAAGTTGTGCAGGAAACTTTTTTTTAGGGAAATAATTAATTATAGAGTGAGGCCCTGGGGCCCTTTAAAGTTTTGTATTTCTCCATAAGATTAACATGGGAAACAAAAATTGTTTTGAAACTCCAGCTGTTGTCAGAAATTAAAAGTGAGAATAAGAACATATGTTGTAAACCGTCAATAAGTTTGCTAATTTAACAGTTTGCTACAAACATTTACTGTCTTGGTTGAAATGAAATTTTTACTACTATTTGAATTTTGGTTGGCGTAAATATTACAATGGAAAAAAGTGAGAGAGCCTGGATAAATTGATATCTTAAAAAGAAAACAGAATTAACATTGTGCTGCATTTCTTATTAATCATTGAAAGAGCCCATTTGCAAACTATGGAAACATAGGAAAGTCATAGAACACTACCAAGGAGAAGAAATAGAAATTTTTTTTTAAATTTATAATGTTATTATGGGTAGGCTATGAGTAAGGCTATTTGTAGAAAACACTAAAAAACAAGATCAGCTTTTAAAAAAAAATTATAAGATATTTACAAGAAATTGTGATTATATCGATCTGCTATGTACCTACATCATAAGTAAAAAAGTTCCAAAATCTTTGAGTTGAATCTTTTAAAGTCATCAGAAATTATGACTGTTATTCGTTTTAAAATAACGCCTTTAATACTTAGCAATTGCTCGAATTCAAGCAACAGGGACACTAGTGTTTTACTAAAACACACCCTGAATACCCTCCCTGTAGCAGCAAACCTAGGTACTCGTTAAACCTAATGTTATTGAAATAGATCAAATAAAACAAAAATTAAATCAGGCAAATGGGAATTCATTTAGTCTGCAGGTTTGCTGCAGCGGGGGTATTTTTTTATTATGTCCAAATACTCCTTCAAAGACTTTTTATAAAGAAGGGACCGTGCCTCCACTTCATCGAGAAGTTTATCAACTTTCTCGTCCCTCAAAACACTTGCACTGGTTGTTGTCGAAGCCATAATAATAACAATTACACACAAATAATAATACTAATCATAATAACAATAATAATACACATGATAACAACGCACTCGACTGTCAGACAGACAGACTTTTTAGTCGTCAGTGTGCGCGTTCAAACTTATCTCCATGCCTTTATGAATACGACACGACAGTTGAGTCGGGGAGCAGTCGGCGGGAAAATCGGTCATCACCAAACTGCCCCGACTGTCTGCAGACAGTCTGTCGACTGTCTTGCTGGGGTTGGCCCGTGTGCGCGTTTAGATTTATCACTATGGGGCCGACTTTGACTCCTGACTACGACTAAATAGTCGGCCGACAAAAAGTCGGTAGGCCTTATGGATCAGCTGAAGACAGTTTTTTATTGTTAGTTCTGACTGTCCGGTGCACTGCCTTTAGAGGTTGTGTTTTATTTACAATTGTTTCTCGTTTTCAGTCATTTAAAACCTCGTTTAACCAAACAAAACGTTCTAATCACAACTAATAACACGTCCCCTGGTTATATAACCAAACAGTAAATAACAAATCATGAAGTTAACTATAAAATAATAGAAACACAATTTTGTCGACACTAGCGATCAGTGTCACCGGATATGAACTAGACACGAAAAACGAGCTTAAAAGTTTACAATGGGATGTAAAGTTTACTTGTGTTGGTTAGTCTATGATAAGGCTGTAATGCATTTTCCACCCTGATAATCATAAGAATAATGTTAAACATAGGCTACTTCTAAATATATTTATTTTATCGACTACGTTGCTCTTGCTCCTAATTAATCGTAGGATACGACATTATGGTACCGATACGATATAGGTACTACACTTTCGGCAACACTGGCCAAAAATATTCGTGCTTGGCTCCCATTGGACGGCCCGCGAGGCTTCTGATTGGGAGTTAGCGAATTCCGCCGAGGGACCGAGTTGGCGACTTCCGTACGAGGACGGAATTCGCTAACCCGGCTCTAGAGCGGGTTAGCGGGTTCTGGAGTTGGCCAATTCCGAAACCGAACAAGTTAGCGAGTTCCTCTCATCAAACGAATTTGAAGATAGGGCGTTTAACATGGGGTTAGCGAGTTCCAGAGTTAGCCAATTCCGCGGACCCATTATTATGTTGATGAGAGACCTAAGCATTATCCAAGACTGGTTGTAGCTAACTTGGGCACATACACTATCAAAGCGAACAGTGGCGTAACAGAAGGGCCCGCAGGGCCTGCAATGTAGGGGGGCCCCGCAAAACTGCTAGCGGAAACCGGCGAGAATAGAGGCCCGTGAGACAAGTGGGGCCGAAAAATTGGAGTTCATTCTTATTGAAATGTAGTATCAATCATTCCATAATTGTATTGAACAAGTAATAACATTAATACAAACAAACATTTACAAACAACATTTACTGACTTGGTTGAAATGAAATATTTACTATTTGAATTTGGTTTGGCGTAAATATTACAAAGGAAAAAAAGCGAGAGAGCCTGGATTGATATACTAAAAAGAAAACTGATAGACCTAAAGACTGAATTAACACTGTGCTACATTTCTCAGTAATTTTAATCATTGAAAGAGTCAATTTGCAAACTATGGAAACATAAGTCAAAGAACACTTCAAAGGAGAAGAAATAGAAATAATGATATTTTTTAGAATTTATAATCGTTATTATGAACAACCTAATGCGGCTATGAGTAAGGCTAATTTAAAAAAACATTAAAAAACAAAACCAGCTTTTGAAAAATGATAAGATATACAAGAAATGTTGATTATATCTATCTTTTACATACATCTTGAGTATTTCCATAATCTTTGAGACCAATATTTTAAAGTCATCAGAAATTATGAGTGTTATTCGTTTTAAAATAACGGCTGTAATACTTAGCAATTGCTCGAATTTTAGCAACAGGTAAACTAGTATATACTTATATGGCAATACAATCAGGTGATTTTTGTTTGCAATCTGGGTGACGTCAGGATATTACAGGAATAGCACACCTATGTTTTCAGTTTAGTGTATAATGACTACGCACCTGACGTTGGAGTTATCTCCGAAACGGCCGTAGTGCTAAATCAACAGTATTGCGAAGACTGTAAGTAGTCTTTATATGCAATAGGCTATTTTAGCCTGTGATAAAAGTACGCCAATCTTCAAAATTAACCAGCTTTGAGTGTATGAGTTACGCTCCTTTCACACTATACAATCTCGCTCGTGCGGTTATTAATCATATTTGTAGTCGACCACTGGAGCTTATGGCCCCTTTCACATTATACGATCACCAACCATGTACGATTTTCACCCGCATAGCGACCGTAGGTGCACATGGTTGGTATCAGACTCCCGCACGAGTAAATAATCGTGTCTTCTGCTAGTGGACCATGTGACCATATGGCCCCTTTCACACTACACAATTTTTTAGTCTTACGAGAGCCCTCCATACAACTTAAAACACTTTCCACTGAAGTGTCAATGAACTCTGTTCTGCTGGAGTGGGGGTTAAGATTCTTAATCGTAAGATTGCAAATCGTATAGTGTGAAAGCAACATACCTATGATCATCTGCCCGTACGATTAACACTCCTACGAGCGATCGTATAGTGTGAAAGGAGCGTTGGCCTAATTATAACCATCAATAAAAACTAACCGAATAACCCTTTTATGGGACATGACATAACCCATAATATATCCATTACTACAGTACTACAGTGTATTTATGATTAATCCTTTTGGCCATTGTATTGTTCATCGAAAAATAACTCATGGGGGGGGAGGGGCGTTTGATTATGTTGTATTGGTGGTCTAAAAGTACCTCATGAGAGGGGGTCCAAAAAATAAGTTTGCAGGGGGGCCCAGAAAAATCTGTTACGCCACTGAAAGCAAAGTTGGCTGACTCCGGTCAAACTGTCATACTACTTAAAATTCTGTAATCCTTTCAAACTGACTAAGAAGGAATTTCCCTTAAAAGGTACCCCCCCCCCCCTTATAATTTTCCCTTATGACATTTTGTCTCTACTGATAAGGCATATGGACGGACGCTAACGAAAGAAGGATTGCACGTACCAGACCAAGACCCTGATTTTACACATTCGGTTTGTGTGGCTTTGTCAAGGGTGCGCTGTTTCAGTGGAAACTATGTCTGTGTAGAAACAAAGCCGTCAAAACAAAAATCTTATCAACATAGTGTTCAAATATGTCCTGTAAAACTGTAAAAACGCAAATAACATTATACTTTGTAAAGGTTATTTATCTAAAAAGTAAACCCACATCTATTTCTGAAATCATCAATGTACTTACTGCGCAATTTTAACTGTATGTTTTGTACTTCAAGTGAGATTTGAGAAGGATTAAATGTAAATAATTCTGTTGGCGAGTATATATATAAACATGAGGAATATAATTTACCCATTTTCATGAATGAAAATACATTACCAAATTTCAGCCCAATCCATCCAGTAGTTAATGCATGATTGAACTTCAAACAAACAAACAAACACACACACCTTCACATTTATAATATTAGTAAGAAGGAAAATTAAATATATTTATTTACATTTCCCCTCACTTATGATTACAAATAACCTTTTAAATTTATGGATAATATGTGCAGTAACCTAGTACAGCATAAACAAGTCTCGTTAAAAACTAAATTATAAAAACACTGTTTAGATATGGTAGTTAGTTATTTGATTGTTAACTTTTTAATTCTTTACTATGTGGCTGTTTAGACAAGGCACAAGATACAATTTCAGTTAGCCAAATTACTGTTTAAGTTCACAGTGTTGATGGATAGTGTGTGATTCCTCTTTAAATTTTCTTTAATTAATTTACCTACCTACCTTAAAAACAATAAGCAATTAAGCATAGTTCTCTACATCCTACGAACTATTAATTCACAATTTTGATATCAGTATTTTTGACACCATTGTAATTCCTACACAACCATTGTAATGAATCCTACTAATATTATAAATGTGAAAGTAGGGATGTTTGTGTATAACTCTGAAAAACTACTGGACTGATTGAGCTGACAGTTTGCAGAGAGGTACTTGATAGTCTTGAGAAACACAACAAATTTACTTATTTGCTGGAACTTGATCCACTAACATCTGCACAATTTGAGATTAAGTCCCTACTGATAATGTGTCAGGTTTGTGAGTACCGTAAAAGAAGTAGACCTAATGGTTAAAAAGTGAAAAAAAAAAATTTTTTCCGTAAATCTCTCAAACTACAAGAAAGGTCCTATGCATTTTTTGGCTAGGATTATTACTTTTAATAACCCTCCTGTCCGTTAAATTTCCCGTCTTAATTTAGGAAAAGTATGTTTGGATGAGTTATAAACATTCAGTAGAACCTTTATTTACCGTCACTCTTGGGGCCGGGAGCGGGTTAAGCGGATTGATGGATAACAGAAATCCTGTTATAAACCTCTACAGTAAGTTGATTTAAACGGTTTTGGAATAAATTAAACCCTCTAAAAGAGAATAGTGCATAATATTTAAATTACTTACATAGCCTACAACAGAACTGTTACTTTGTATGTTGTACTTGTTCAATGTTCGTACAGTGAAATAAAATCACATTTATAAATAATTGAAGTACTGTAGTGGGTTGACGGATAACATAGAGTGACGGTTAATCGAGGTTCTACTGTAACTGTCATGATTTCCTGTCATATTTAAAAACAATAGGCATACTACATTGAAAGGTAAATAATATTGCATTTTAATCTAATTCTCTTGCTACCAATTCTATAACATCACAACATACAGTTGTTTGTTTGTACTGTACTAACATTACCTAACTGCTATAGCACATAGAGTGGGATAGGTAGCCACCAGGGCAGCCACACTGTTATTGTAAAACTACTTATACTTGTGACTTTTAAAACTACCTACTCTTTTTAAACGAAGAAGTTTATATAATAATCACTGTGGATGATTCCTGTTGCCTCAAATGTTTGATTCCAAATACTTCTAATTGAGCTCAGAACACAATATGTGCTTAGCCTACTCTTATTGTTTACAATGAGAATTGATTGATTTGGAAGGGATTTATTGTGAAATCTAATGTAAGATTTAGAACATATAAAATTGGCAATAATGTGGTTTTTAAAGAGGTTGATAGACTTCTTTTAACGTTAATTTTGTTCATCCACATGAACCTCAGGTCTGTGCGGTTAACATACCAGGCAAAACAAGGGGTGAGCCGATACAAAACCTAGAGACTCTGAAACACGGACCCACAACCTCACTGCCATAGTTTTACATTATGTAATGCTACTGTGTACTGACTGAGCCACTGACACACAATTAACTGGAGAAACATTAAATGACGATACTTAACAGCCTCAAAACTCAATCAAAAGATACTCTGTGTAATGCATAGTGCCGCTTGTAAAAATTGAAAGCTTAAGACTTAAATTAAGTTTAATTAATTAAACTGTTGATCTACTCACTGAAGGTTTCTATCTGGCCACCGTAAATGATTCCAATTGCTCCAAACCTCTATCCATGGTAGCCAAAACACCTGAAGATATAGTAAACATTTAATACAGATATTCTTTGCCAACGACACAAAATTAAAATCAAACTGAAGTATTTTGTCAAGTCTTAGTCAGCATAAACAACCACACTTAGATTAGCAACCATAGTATAAGAGTTTTAGGCATAGATGAAGCAATTCAATGTGATAGAAGTCTTGAGTAATATAATATAATAGCCTCCTTGTATAAATTGCTATCAATGGATGCAATGTAAATCACTTAAATCAATGGTAAGGTCATCAAGTAAATTGTTATCAACAGTAAAAACTAATCTTCTCACTTTATTTTACAGAAATTTAATTTGAAAAAAAAAAAACAATATATTACATTAATGTAGGTATTAAAACTGTGTTAGTTGCCCTTACCGTTTTCTGCCATTCCTTTTTTTATCATTCTATAATTATATTACTGCTTTGACACTTTAATATCAATCTAAATTTAGTGTTTAGCCTAGTTGTTTTGGAAAATTCAAATAATATTAATTGATTGTAATAGCAAATTCATCAACCTTGATAAGTGTTTATAGTAATTAAGGAATCCTACCAATAGTCTTGTTATTGAGATGCTTTTGTGTCATAAAACAAAGAAGTATTAATTTTTAATATAAATGATCATGTTGTTAACAGCCACCATCTAAAGAGTAAAACTCTTGACTTGTCATTGTGGCCATTACAGAAGTGAATTTAAAAAGAAAAATTCCTAGGGACCTGTTCTTATTACTAAAACAAAGAACCATTGTAGTGTACCTGTGAACTGACGAACACATGTTGATTGGCTGAGACTGGAGGCGACACTGACAGTGGGGCTGAGATAAGTTGCATTATCAGCTGTTTTATCTCAAGGAATGTATTGTTGGCTAGCTCCTAGCTCAGCTGTTTGCCCCCTCCTCTGACCACCTGCCTTATCACTGCCTAACTGTTTGGCGGATAAGCAATCTTTTGCCAACTGCCAGATTACTTCATTGTATTTCCATGAATTTTGTAATGTAGGTGACTAAGTATTAATTTATTCCCCCACTGTCTGTAGACATTTAACTGAAATATAGAACAGTATAATGTTTATATTTTGTCTGTGTAACATTTTGACACCTAGTAGAAATTAACCAAGTTAATAAGGATTAAATTGAATTAAAAGTAGTTGAGATAGTAAAATAATCGATATTTAAATAGGTCTATTCTTCAATAGTTTGAAAATACACATTGTAGCAGCACTCTATTGGAGTCAATATTTTAATTAAAATCAATAGAGTACATTACTAGTTATAAACCAAAAGCAACTTAATGGATACCGTAACTTAAACTGGAAATTTCTTCCTGCGTAGGATGGTCTCTAACCCAATGTTCACAAAGAAAACTCTTTTGTTTAAAAAAAGGTTGTTTATACAAAGTCGCACAATAAAACTAAAAGTTGAATTTTAAATTGAGAGTTGACAGAATTTTATAAACATAATTGATGGCTTTTCTTATAAAAGGTCTAGTGGTAGGCCACTCAAAGTCTATATATTTTTACCACAAATCCTTTAGCACAAGGTAGAACCAGGTTGAAACAGCTCTGAATAAATAATATTTGAAAATAAAAATAAAACCATACCATGCTCTTAGACTGCTTAAGGTTTAAAATTCTAATTTGTATTTTATTCGTGGATATGAAACCTGGCATAGCATAATTGTCTGGTCACTGTGTGGTTATAGTGCTCCCCTCTAAATCTAAGGTGTCTGGTTTTTACACCCAAGTGGAATTGATCCTGGACTCAGATGCAGTGTGTAATAGGTATCAACCAATGATGCTTTCTAACTAAATGCTTTCCCACCAAAACCCATTTTAACAAACTCTTACAATAATTAACAAATCAATTGGAAAATCAGCTAGGCAACAAAAATTGTCTGTAGTGGTGTAGGTAGTTGGGGCCCGCCTTGGTTAACAGAATATAATGGCGGAGGCGATAACCCAAATCTAATAATATGATGAAGACAATGTTCAGAAAACATTCGTCAATTATTTTACGAGACAGATTTTGTGTATTACAGTTGTAGATTTTAAGATGACAGTATTTTTTTTAAATATTATACTATTGTAGATATCTTTCAACCAAAAAAGCCTTCTAATTACAATCATTGATTAATCTAAAAAATAGGTTATCCGATATGGCCTTGATTTAGGTTAATGTTTTTCTGTAAAAAGTAGGCTATTTACATTTCTCTTTCTAAAAACGTAAATATACCTTTGGGAAAAACGCAAAGATAAACCCAAATAAAACCTAAGGATGGAAACCTTGTCATTTGTGACTTTGTTTTAAGGGATGGGATTGTTTTTTCATACTTGATATAGATTAATTTTATTTCTTGTTCTCTTTCTGTGTGTAGGACTGTTAATAAATTAATTTCCGTTTCCATTTAATGCGGAGTGAATGATAGTGTGTGTTAATAATAAATTTTAATGTAGATTTTTCTGTTCCAGGTTGTTTCTTCATATGCAGTAGTAGCCTATTTTTGTGAGGAAATGTTGGCCTGTTGGTAAGTAAATTTATAATGAATCGGCTTGTAACTCTCCTATTATAACTTGAACTTGGCTTTAAACATTTTTCAATAAATTATAATTTATTATACGCCGGTTTCAGTAATTGAAACTTTTGAAATTGAGTTGAGCTTGTGTTCAAATAGCAAAATGGAAAAGTGCAAGACATCGAATGAAATTTAGTCCCAGTTCATAATAATAAGGCATTATAAACTTAACTGAGGTCTGTTTCCAAATCTGAAACTCAACTCGATGAGTTTCAAGCATTGAAACCAAATAGGTAGCCTACAGTAATTGGATACTTTGAACAAAGATTCAAATGCAAAACATCTTTATTTTCCTAAACATGTTCATGGGTACAAAAATAGTGTCAAATATAAAGTAGTAAACTAGCCTAGGTATTACATTTTAAGTACTAAATTATTAATGAGCATTTATTCAATGAGTTCCTCCATTGTATAGGCGCTTTTCCTATTAAATATATTTTTTTAATTTAGCTTTAAATGATTTATAATTTGATTCCTCCTTTATAGAGGCAGGCAGTTTCCCTAGAATTAGTGATCCAGTAAAAGTCGGTTTCTTTTTGGAGAATTCCAGCTTATAGATTGAAGTTAAAATATCCTTTTTATGTCTTGTATTATAACTATGTGGCACAACTGGCTCATATTTTATGCTCTCTTTTTTTTAGCTATGCTATTTCAAAAGTATTAGCTACAAAAACTGTCAAAATATTTAGATTTTTGAAGTGTAGTGAGACTTAACTGATTCATCTTTTTTAAGGTGTAACATAATTCTAATGGCTTTTTCTTGGATGTTTAGAATTTTATTTAAATTTGTCTTTGAAGTTGACCCATAATTATTAGTCCAATGCCATAGTTTATGTGAGAATGAATATGGGCAAAATATATTTGTTTGAGTGCATCGAAATTGCATAAATATGACATTCTTTTCAATGCATACTGTACACTCCAGAATTAAGCTTAATAATTTTTATATGTGAATATTGCAACTTAGATGTTCATCTACAGAAAGACCTAAAAATTTGGCCTCAGAAAGTTGTTCTATTCTGAATCAATGACCAAATTGGGTTCAAGTTTATCTGTTTAGTTTGTTTTTGTTGTATTAAGATTAAAATTATTATTTTTTATAAACTGCTGTAGCCTATGTTAGACAACTCTACAGAGGCGGAAATTTCCAACTCATCTTTACCTTTCCCCGCCACTGTTAAGTTTGAATCATCATAAACAAATTTTACGCTTTTGAGGATTAACAATACTTTTAGGCATTTATTTTTTATAACATAAAAACAAAATTGGTCCCAAAATTAAACCCTGTAACACTCCCCACTTAATTCTACATTTATGAGAATTAAATGTAGTTAAATAATTGTTTTTGTTTTATTTTATTTCAACAAATTGCATTCGACCATCCAAATAAGATTGAAACCATTTTAAGAGGACTTCCATTATAAATATATGGATACAACTAGATAGGATACATTTTTTTGAAGGAAAAGTTTCCATTTTATATAGCCAAACTAGCTGTGTGCCCGTTCTACGTACGGGGATCTTATAGTAGTTAGTTGAATGTGACAAAAATCTCACAATGTTGGGTTTTTTGACATTTGTAATTTTATTTCTTAAGTAGGTAGGCCATGTATTCTATGGAAAAGTACTGGTATCAAGGATCGTCGTCGAAAAGGTTGTTAGATGAACAAATAGGTAGGCGTACGTACCCAAGAGATGGGCTGTGGGCCTATTGGCTGTATGGTCCAGCGATTGCATCACACGGTGAGTAGGAACAGAAAGTTACACATTGGAAAAGCGACTTTAGCATCATCCGTAAACCTCTGTTACAATCACCCACTGCAGTTGTGATTTTTTTACTTTACACTTTACATAATCACCATTGAAGCGCCGTCAATGCGTGGAAACCTTGTTTGTCAGTTATTGGCGACGATCATTAAGTGTCCCAGCCATATACAGCACTGATTCAAGGTCTTTTTTTGGTTATCAAAACTCGAGAACAATTTTATACACAATGAATTTCTGGTTCCTGACCTGGATGATGCCTAGTTATTTAATTTCATTTACGGTTACACTATGATATTGCACTTGTGATTAATTAAATCCGTCATGTAAGAAAAACGTTTTTAATCTCACTTGTTTGGGATTTGCTTTCAAAAAGTGATTCGAAATGGTTGCGGTATTAGTAAACAACATTTGTAAACATATCAGTGACAGCTAGAAAAAATAATCTTGATCCGAACAGCTGTTCGTTATTTCATAGACGATTATGTGATAAAAATTGAACGAAAATTTGAAAAAAACCGCACAAAACTGCATTTTTGAACGTCCGTAATTTTATTTACAAAGTAGTGAGGCCATAATTTAATTGCTAAGATTGCGTAAAATGCCATCTTGAGTGTTACAGACAGACAGACAGACAGAAATAGAGATATGACTTGTTTCTGCTTATTTAATGTATAAAAAGTAAAAATAGCATAAAAATATATAATTCTGAGCAATGTACAGACACAACTCTAATTTTATTTATATAGATTTTATTAGGGTTTTAAAGAATTTCACTTCTAAATAAGTAGCCTACTATTATCTACACGTGGTGGCTATACAAGTTCTTGTAATACCAGCCTTCACTTATAATGTAGTAGGTTGGATGATGATTGGTTTATAAACATTTCATCTCTTTAAATTGTAATGGGAGATTATTTTTATGCACACTTCACCCACAAATTTTGTTCATCCTACCATGACCTATCGTACCTGTCCTACTAGCCTTGTACCAACATTGTTAGCTTCATGGTTGATTTGAAATATGATTTTACAATTTGAGTTCTACTACATTATTTAGGCCTATTTATATTTATGAAACCTCATAAAAAGTAACCTGGTTAATGAGTTTGTTTGAAACAGTAACAGATTTCATGGTTTTATTCTGTTATGAAACACTTACTTTAAAACTGGTAGGCCTAAGAATGTGAGCTTGAAACACTTTTTCTCCAATCGCGCTCACTTTTCTTATTTGACTTCTGAAAATTTTATGTAAAATTGTACTGCAAATTGATGTACACCTACCAACAAACTGAAGGGGCAACATAACAACTGTAGAAGTAGTATCTAGTTATGCCTCATCAACTATCATAGGGTAAAAATTAAAAGAGAAAATAGGCCTAGACTTTAATATATTGGTATATTAGGGACTAATTCAACTGTTTTTTTAACTGGCCATAGTTAGTTCTCGTAGATTCTATGTGTACTTCAGTATCCAAAGTCCATGATCCCATCAAATATAGTACTGTAGAACCTTGCTAATCCGACCTCGGATGGGCCGGCTGCTTGGTCTGACCGCTGACACAATAGGCTTCCACTAACATAACCTCATTGTCCAAGAAAAATACCTAGAAAGTTTTATAAAAAGTGTTTTTTAGTCAAATGACTTGAAATTTGTTGTATATTTAACTATTTCTGCCCATTATTTATATGTAGTAGGGTCCCATATTATTGTTTTTTAACAATCACAGTTCATTTGACAAAAATAAAATGGAAGCAAAACAAAGAAATGTCGAACAAAGCGTCAAGGTCAAGCTATCCGTTTGCACTGACAATCGTCTGCTCCTTAGACCTACACATCTGTCTGCTGTGGCACTTGCTTTGTCACAACATTTTGTGATTGAGTATTTGTTAAACATGACAACTTTAGTAGCCTTTGATTGGGTGATTAGTAACCATGGCAACTTGTTGAATGGGTGCATGAAGAGAAACTCAAGAAAGAATCTAGAAGAACAAAGAGAAAGAATACACGATCTTTTTATGTAATTGTTATCTTTACGATGTATTTTATGCGATTTTACGACTGTTTTTATCATAAATTGGCTACTGTTATTTTATACTTTTTTATGCGTTACCGGTATCTTATCTAATGTTTTTATCGACATTCTTCTGTCCTGAAACAGCGTAGCAGTAGCCTACACAACAGAATTATCATGATTGTGCAATAGCTTACTATTTGTATTTTGATGATGTAGTATGCAAATTATCACATTTAAGTTTATTCATACAATATTAGGCGTTGTTTATGAATTTTAAATGCCATGTTGGATTAACCATGGCTTTCAGTTATCTGTGGTCTGTTCAAAATACAGCTTTACTATGTTTTTATGTCAATAAACGCGTTCCTCTGATCATGCTCCCGGTCCCGTCGGTGACGGATTAGCAAGGTTCTACTGTAGAGCAAAGAAAAGAGCAACAACAACAACAAAAAGAACTAGGCCTAATCAATCCTTTGTCCTGTAATGATAATGGCAAATACAACTGATTGTGCTCAGCTCAGTCCGAAAATGGTTATTTTTGGTGAGTCGGTGGCTCAGTCGGTAGTGTCACGAACTTCGAACCCAAGGCAGCGATGTCGTGGGTTAGGATCCTGGTCACTGCTACTATCAGTACAGTTCACCATGTACTATACCGGCTTACCCCTTGCTTTGCTGGATACGTTCCACACAGAGGCCCAGAGCCTATGTGGACGGGATTGGAGCCAACCTCTTTAAAAAAAATGATATGTTTCTGAGTTTTTGAACCATCAAATTAATCATGAGATACAATGCAGTACTAATTTGCAGTCAATTTATAAATGTAATGATAGTTTACCTTGCTTCCCAATGTGATTTTGCCTCAATGAGTGTCTTCTGTTACAGAAATGGCCGCAGACAGTGACGGAGGAGGACAGTTGGTTGAAACTATTGTTACATGTGAAGGCGACATCACAGACCCCCAGTTCCCTCAGAAGTTTAAGAAAATCGTTCAGAAACTACGTTTTTTACTCTGCGACGGTAAGTTTAATCTGAATGCTAATTAGGAATTTATTCCTATCAGTTTTTCAGTTACCTTTTTTATCCTTTTAGGGCAAATTTCATCTGTAAGTTGACTAGAAATTCAGTGTTTTCAGACACACACGTAATTATGAAGGTGAAGGAATATTTTTGTAGGTACAGTAGAACCCCGGTTAACCGAAATAAAGGGGGGGGAGACGTTTCCAATTAGCCAATTTTTTCGGTTAACCCGTCATATGCTAAAAGTAGCCTTTATGTATTTACCACGGTGTGTAGGAAAAATTAATGTAAAACAATGTCTATATAATACAGTGTTTTATTTTAGCTACAAAAATGTTACAATGGGTTAGAAAAGCCCCTTTCTAGAGAGACAGGCTTGGTGCTACGTCTCTCTGATTACATATTACCATAGACAAAAAGAATTAAATATAGACCGTCAGCTGTACTGCGGTTACCATAGGTCATAGCGCTCCCTGCTGTGTGCGCCAGAACCTATTGTAACCATGGTAACCGCAGCACAGCTCTATATTCAATTCTTTTGGTCTATGATATTGTGTATGTACTTATATTTTAGTCCTGTATTAATTTAGGGAACTGTTTCGGTTACCCGGGTTTCGGCTAACCCAATTTCGACTAACCCCGGGGTTCTACTGTATTATAAATTATGAAAATGAAATAGCCTGATTTATCTAGCCTAAGATACAATAGCTATGCCCTAATATTGATTTAAAATGAACAACTTCTAAACATATTGTATTTTCAAACATTTTAAAATATGTTACTTGAAGTTTTATGTTATTGTTTAGTAAATGTATAGGCTACTGTATGTGAATTGTTGCATTTTTTATCAGGTAACGGAGAATCACTAAGAGTGGCTAAGGTAGAGCCATGGAACTCTGTGCGTGTGACGTTCACCATCCCGCGGGATGCGGCGCAACGGCTGCGACAACTGGCACAAGCTGGGGATGCGGCGCTGCACCAGATGGGCATCCTCAGTGTACAAGTGGAAGGGGATCAGGTAGGCTGAGTCTGGTCTTAGACTAACTTTAACTTTGACATGTGTTACCATTGGCGATTGACGGTATTTGAACCCAGGATCCTACTCCCTGAATTTCTTATTACTTCAGAAAGTACAAAAAAATTAGTACTTCTGAAAGTAGTCGATTTTTTTCTACTACCAGAAGAATAAAAGCTTAGCATTTAAAACATTTTTAAAAACATTTATTGTTTCTGAGTTGGCAATTTCTTAAAGTGTTATGTTTTTTCTAGTTTAGGATCCAGGCCTTATTAATAATTGGGATTATTATATTAAAGGGATTGCAGCTTACTTTATAAAAAGTCCATGTAGGCCATAGTACACACAGAATACAGAAGAACCCACATTATACTCCGTCCCTTGAGGATTTGTCAAGTGTAGACACAGTAGTTATTATTGGCAGAAGGAAATAACTTCAAATAAAGTGAGTTTTTCTTAACTGTATTTGCCTTTTCCAGGAGAAAAGATTAAACTTTGTCTGTTGTGTCTTCAATGTTTAGTATAGCCTACCTTCGTTTTTAAAGGTAATCTTGCTGCTATCTCTTTATTCTAAAAGGGTGTTGTGTATTTTTTTCATGCACTTGTTTACACAGTTTACATTTTACGAGCTTAGTGCTGATTGTTATTAATGTTTGACAGGTGATATCACTCCGCCTAGCTGGCAGGTTTGGTGGGGAGGGGCAGGAGATCGTGTTACGAACTGCAGACGCCTCAACCTCCTCAGCCTCCACCAGCGCAGACGTTGCAGCAGTCGCAGGACCTTCCTCCACGCAGTTCCGCAGCCCCAACGTGGTTGCCCCCTCTGACGGGGACCCCATCCCTCCCTTCCCCTCTGCCAACAAGAGCTCTCCCCCATCTACCTTCCCCTTTGCCAGTATGACTCACGCCGCCTCTGCTATACAGGCAAGTGAATTTATCTACATTTTCAAAATGTTAACCAAGTGGAAAGATTAGGAGAAAGCCATATGGGTAGATGAATAGTTCTCCAAGAAATGAAATATTATTAGATCCAAATCATCAGCTATAGTTAAAATATACGATCTGTGTGGGCTTTATAATAAACAAATAATAACCAACTAGCTGCTAGCCCGTCCTACGTACGGTAATCAAGTAGTCGATTAAAACTTTATTTAATTCAGAACAGCTAGTTTACACGCATACAGAAAAATTCTGCCAGTTTTAATAAGGAAAATCATCATGAAAACTAATATCACGTGACCACCTATTTCTTTCATCTTATTTAAGGCTAACATGATATGCATTTTAAATTCGATGATAATTTTACAATAAAACAGCAATTGTGTCGATTTTAAAAGCCTTGAAGTGAGATTGGCGGTTGTTTCACACACACTGGTTTAAAGTACAGTAGCTACATACCACCTTCCATTGTATATTTTCACTTACCGTACCTTATTTTACCTCAGTGGCCACAGAAACATGAAGACGGTTTTGGTCCCCCATTCTCTTCTATCCATCTTCTAATGCTGATCCCAGTGTGGGAGTTAAGTCTTTCATTGCTTGGTCCTCCAAGTGGTCGTCTTACTTGTGATACTTCCTGGAATACCTTTTTAAAAGTTAATGTATCTTCTCTCCTCCACGCATAGCCTGTCCATCCGAGCCCTTTACTTCTGGAAATCACCCATATATCTGGGTGTTTAAACATTCCTCTTAGCTCTCTGTTCTTTCGTATCTCCAACCTTTGTTATGATGAAATGATCCGTATATTTTCTCTGCACTCTATTCTCAAACTTTTCTTTGGTCGGTGCCCAAATTTCTGAACCATACAGAACTACTGGGATAAGATGGTATGGTATGAATCCAATTTGTTATCTTGTGACACCCTGCAGCTTATTTGACAGTTTTCTAGAGAACCACTATACCGGTTGACATTTGGATTACCAACCAAAGATTTGATGTGCCGACATTAAAGAAATCATCCATACCTATCTTTATATCGATTTCACTGCATTAATTGCTAAATAAATTAGTAAACAAAGGAAAGTAAAAACAATAACAGATAGTTTGTTTTGAAACAGCTGTTTGGTTAAAATAACATTCATTTGAAAAAAATAACTTGTCACATCCTGTAGAAGAAATTTAAAAAAATTAAACACGCTAGTAAGCCATATTGACGTAATTTTACTAGCCTATCTTTTTTATAAATAGCGTTATCAATCTAATATCTGATAATTACCCACCCTCATTGAATCTATGAACTGAACATTCTAATTTCCCATATTAATTTATTTAAACTATAAGATGTTTGGTTGAAATAAAAGTGACTTTTTGCCTACATCAGCGCAACCAAACGTAAGTCTACTTCTGGTATCCTAGGTCAATGATATAATCGTGTTTAATCTATGTTATCCATCTCTTTATCTCTTGATAAAACCCGTCAGAGGTTGTTGTAGTAATTTAAAATAGTGATTCCTGATCATCTTTGATCTTATTGTTTTATGACATCAATATTTCTAGGCCTAATCCAATCTAAGTTAAGCAGTCAAACATTTATTGTAAACAGAAAGCTACCAAGATGAATTAAATCATGTAAACATTATTATTTTCCTACGATTTCCTTAAAAAGTCGAGCAGTAAAATAATTTGCATAGAATTTTCTTTGAAGAGTCGTGGGCAGAGCCTTGATTTGTATTCAGCAATGCTCTTACTTATCTCTGTGGTCTACTTATATTTACTAATCTTTCTTATTTCCTATAATCAATGACAAAATCATAGAGGAAAAAATAACCTCATAGTTCTATAGGATATTCTTATATCCAACCAGCTGTTGGTTCAAACAAATTATATTGCACTAAAACAAACCCAAGTTTTAAAGACTGCTTTAAAAAATAAATTATACTAGGCCTATCAAGTATTTTACAATGTATATTTAAATAATCTGTCATCCCCTTAATGAATAAATGAACGTATCAATTATTATATCATTACACATAGTATAAATAAGTCAACCCTACGTATGTCATTTCATTTTTATCAACATTCTGAATTTGTTTCACAAATGCTGATCGTTTACAGCTGTTATGTTAAGCAAATGGTATTATACCAAAAGCTAGTCTTAAATTTTAGCATCGGCTGCTAGATTTTTTAAAAATTAAAATTTAATTTCTGAAATTGAAACCTTAAACTAAAATTATGGCTTCGACATTCCCTAGTTCTTAAAATTAATCTTTCTTTCAACACAAAAACCATGAAACCCGTCAAGTGCTTGATTCAAAATTGTGAAATAAAAAAACCCTGTCACGTTTTATATATATCTGTGTGCTGTGTCTAGACTCTACAGCTCCCAAGTATTTTGTTAGTAGTTATAGCTAGATGAGTGAGTTCAGAGGAAGCTTCGAGTTGTGCTGTTAACTAATTTATTTACGGTGAACTGTGATTAGGTCTACGTATTACGGTGACATGTTTTTTCACACACACTTAACTGTAATATAAGTATAAACATCACCAAATTTTCCCCTTTAGCATACATTTTGCAAACTTATTTTTACTCAATTTGTCACTCCTTGAAATCCTTGTGAAAACCCCGATTTGTATGGAAGATGGAAGTCATTGTAGACTCTCTCAATACAACGCCAGTAGTATTCATCAAAGGGAAGAATATTGATGGAAAGTAAATTAAACTAAAAGAATATTTTAAACAATTACAGTTTAAACAAGTTTGTAGATGTCAACAACTGTGATGATATTTCAGAGCCGGGCGGAGCCACATTTTCCTGCGCCGCCCCCACCGCCACCTTACCCTGAGGCGGCTCCCAACGTGGCGTTGTCCAGCCCTCTGCTGGTCAACCTGCTGCAGAATGACGGATCTCCAGGCCCCTCCACTTCAAAGATGCCACCTCCGGCTAGCAACCCCACTGCTCCCTCCGCCTTTGTACCCTGTCAGAGGCTACCTGTGGGGGTGAAGCCACCAACACCTGTGTACGCCCAGCGACCACCTGTCGTGGCCACTCCGACACCCGCTCAGCCTTTCAACTCACCTCAGGTATAGCTGTGCTGACTACTATGCATATTTGTAGAGTCAGGTTTAGCTACATCAAGAATAGTTTTGTGTCATAAGTATATTGGTAATGAAAAATAGACTTGGTGTTGTGTGTAGATAATGAGGTATCTAAGTATATTCTAAATCAAGTTTCTCCTAGTGCAAATAATCTATTTGTAATAAGCATTGTATTTTTATTATCTTACTACCTGTATACTAACAATGTTGTTGTGGTTGCAGGTAATCAGTCGAATGCCGCTACAGACGGGTCAGCCACAGGTGGTGTTACCTCAGAGGACAGTCCCTCTGACTCAGAGGCTAGTGTCTCCCAGCAATCCTCAACCTCCAGTGTACAACACACAACAATCCTCAGTACGCTACCCTCCCACCAAGACACCTCAGCTGCCTATCAAGACAACTGTTGTCAATCAGCAGAGGCTCTTCACACCTCACCAACAGCAACAACCCACTCAGATGCCTTTATCCAACTCACACAATCCTCTACTTCACCAGAACCAGATAGCTACGACGACGGGGCTCGTGGTGAGGCCGCCTCAACAGAGGATATTCCAAACGAGGCAGACCCTGGAACAGCGAGAGGCTACGTTGCCAGTCATTCAGCATGCCGTCAGACAACCACAGAACCCTGTGGTGAACTTTCCCCCTCCCTCTCCTGCCCCTGTCACCAACCCACCTCCCTACCCGAGGATGCCCAATCCTGTGCTGAGATTCCCCACGACACAAGACCCTCCTGTCACGCAGGAGGAGAAGGTGACAGGAAGTGAAGAGAAGGCTCCTGAACCTGTCAAGGAAGAAAAGGAGCCTACTCCCCCGGCCTCACCTCAGCTAACATCAAACGGCAAGAAAAGGCAATACTTAATAAACCCTCTGACGGGGCATTTAGAACCGATGCCTAGCGAGAGCAGTTCAGACAGTGAACCGGAAGAGAATGTGCCTAACTCAACGTCCCAGTCTAACTTGGACGATCCTTTTTTCACATTCCCATCACCACTGAATGACCGGTCAAACTCTGTATATTCGGATGATGATGATGACGTCAGTTCGACAGTTTCTCGACGTGCTGATACCACCACGACAGACCAGTCAGACTCTGAAGCCACAAACAGGTCTACTAACAGTGAAGCATCATCTGTAGTCAGGCATCGAGTGAAAGCGACGTCTAGTCCTGCGCCGGGCGAGAAAATCAAACTGAGGCTCAAGTTAGAGAAGCCAAACGAACCTGTAACATCGGCTTATAAAGTAGATTTTGTCAATGTGCCACAAGCCAGGAAGGCAGATAAAGGTGTGACCCGAATGTTCTCTAGCACAGGAGTAGCGGGACCTTCGGTGCCAGGAGAAGAGCCTAGAGTGCCTCCACTGCACATCTCTTTACGGGGCAGAGCTGCTGTTGTAGTTGGCTCTAAGAAGGACAAAAAGTACTCATCCAAGGAATCCAAAGAAGGGAAAAAGTCTAGTAGTAAAGTTAAAACCAAAGCTCTGCTTGAAGATTGTGTCGGAACAACGGTGGTAAAAAAGTGCAGCACAGGTGATAAGATTTCTACAAAAGCAGTAATCAAGTCCAGTTCATTTGAACCGGGCGAAGTGAAAGTGCGAACAAAGTCCAAAGGAAGGACGGCTTGTGACCATGACAATGAGGACGAAATATCCGAACCGCGGATCATCGAACCGGGCGAGATAGTTTTACCGTGCAATCAACATCAATTACAGACTCCTGTCAGGACATTCCCCACCCAGGAAGAGGTAGCCTCGATATTGAGATCCATGCCTTCAACGGGCGGCCACCATAAACTGAGTTTGAGTGGTAAAGTAAAGAAACGGGACTCAAAAAAGAAGCTTTATCCGAGAGAGCGGGGGTTGTTATCGGGCGGTAGGATATCTGAAGAGGGAAGTGGGGGAAGCAGTGGGGTCAAGAGTAGTGTGCAAAGGAAAACGGGTAAAAATAGTAATGTTTCGTTGTTAAAGAGTGTGGTGAAAACCGCATCGAAAGAAGCCCGAATGATGGCTGCCGCAAGGCATATGAACAGTCAGCTGAATAGTGAACGGCAACGGGTTACCAACGCTAACTCAGCCCTAGGCAACGGAGTCGTGCAGAGGAGGCCAAGCAACACCGCCACTGATAATAAAGACATCAGCTTTACAAGTTAGTAAACTACCAATTTAAACCCTTCTAATGTAACCTCAAGTTAAGTTTCTTGAGATAGGTCCAGTTAAATACATATGATTACTCTAGCTGTGTGGTTTCTTATGTATTATCTATGCTTGTGATACTTTTACATATAAGTCCACACATTGGTCAATTTAAGCTCCTTATAGATGTAACTCCTAAACTACATGTGAGCATTTTATAATAATTTATTTTTATTCCATATCTAGCAGGTACTCAATCACTGGTGCCTGTGAAGCCAACAACGCAGCCATCATCGCCTCATGTGCCATTCCGCCATAACTGCTTGACCGAGCTAGCAGCTGATACGCGCAAGGATTATAAGACCAGCAAACGACTGGACGCCAAACGCAACAACCAGGCTGCTCACTTCACTAAGAAGGTAGCCTACTGTAAAATTATATACTGATCAATTTATTTTTTTAACCCCACTCCGTTCTTTTTCTGAAGTGCAGTTTACCTGTGTGGAGTAAGATCTGTTTTTGAGCTAAACTCATAACCATCTAAGTCCAACCTTACTTAGTTATGTTAGCCATCCATACTCCAAGGTATGCTGCAAATGTGTCTTATCGCTTCCTATAGATTTTTAATAAACATCCTTCTGTGAGTAAGTGTTGTGGTAAGGAATAGAGTTCAGATAGTTTACCTGAGAATCGAGAATTTGTATTGATACTAATGTCTCATAATACCGATTCAATTCCTAATCTATTATATTATTAAAGTGATGCAATCAAATTTTATGTAAACGTTTAAGGCTATTTACCAAATAAAAATATAGGCATATGGCACATCAAAATGAAGCTTAGAGTGTGTAGATTTGCCGAAAAGTATTGATTTGCACGAATTTCCTAAGGGCTCTGCCCCACAGGCTGATTTCCAAAGGGCTACGGCTGGCATGCTTCCAAAGTTTAGATTATTTAATTTAATTTAGTTGATAAAACAGCTGGTCAGTACAATGAACTGGTGTTTGTTTATTTACTCGCAGAAAAATGTTTGTAACGCTTTATGTAGATTATGTGTGGTTTTAAAGAAAGGTGGTATATACGTTTAGTAAAGTAAGTTATTGCTCAAAGTTTCATTTTGTAATGTATTATATATAGTAAGCTACATGTAAAGAGGCTTGACTCAAATTGAAGAATTATGGTAAAACATGTCATTCATGAAGCATCAATATGAATCAATTGAATATTGATGCTATTGCTACACTAAGGTATGTTGTCATATTCTTTTGGATCTATTAACATCAAAAGTAGGGGTTTGAAAGTACTTATACTTAGTACAGTCCAACCTCAGTATAATGAATCTGAAGGGACCGAACTGAATATTCATTATATCAAGGATTTTGTTAGAACGAGGTTCGTTATATAGAGGTTAGGTTTGCAGGAATTTCGCTAAGTCGAGGTTCAGAACCAGCGTCGGTCAATACAGGTCGGGATTTGACCTCATTAAAATACAATTAAAGTAGCATAGGTTACAATACTTTACAGTACACTGTTTACATTGTACAGTAGAACCTAAATTATCCAGCATAATAAAGGGGAGGGATCTTGAATATTGCGCAATCATGACAATGGCATTGACCTTGGTACAGGTTAAAAACTGTAAGTTTAAAATCACAGCTTGTTCTAACCCTCCTAAAACCTAGCCAAACACTGTATTGTGTAGTCATAAACTATGTAAAGAACAAAACAGCAACAAACCGCAGTGCTCCTTCTTGGTTAACTGCGTTAACGGATGAGCGATTTCACTGTACTTGGGGATGAATTTCCTATAGTATGACGCAGTACCCAGAAAACTCAGCACGTCTTTGACTTTACGGGGACGGGGGAAATCCTGTATGGCCCGAATATTTTCCTGGAGGGGCCTTATACCATTTGGCTGTACTTCATGCCCCAATATTTCAATTTTAGTGTAGAAAAAATGACATTTAGATGTCTTAAGCTTCAAACGAGCGGTCCTAAGTCTTTTGAATGTCTCTTCTAAACTCTTAAGCTGCGAGTCAAAAGTGTTACCATACACGACCAAGTCGTCAATGTATAAAACTATTCCGTGATACAGCAATCCCGCAAAAACCCTGTTCATTGATCGCTGGAAAGCATTTGGACTAGTTTTCATTCCCTGAGGGAGACGGGTATAGCGATACAACCCCTTGTGGGTTATGAAAGTTGTATAATCCCTATGCTCGGGGGCTATTGGCTGTTGAAAAAATGCCTGATTTACGTCCATTTGAGAGTAGAATGACGCACCTTCCAAGGTCTCAAGGATAGTATCTATTCGGGGGAGAGGATATTTGTCATCCACTATTAGTTCGTTTATTTTCTTATAATTATGTACTAAACGAAACTTACCCCCAGGTTTCTTTACCATGAAAGTAGGTGCCGCATACTGGCTCTGACAGTGTTCAATAACGCCAGCTTCTAATAAACCGTCCACCTGTCTATCTAATTCTTCCCTTTCTTTGGGGCCTAACCGATAGGGAGGTAGGGCTACAGGTTCATCGGACTTAACTCTTATCTCGTACGGGGGAATATTGGCTTCCTCTAAGTCTGTATCGTCCTTAGCAAACACGTCCCTGTAAGAATTTATTAGCTCCTGTGCTAATTTGAATTGAGAAGGCGTTAACTGTGGGTTTATATCTATTTTGTTCCCGCCACTATCAGTTATACTTCCTGAGAAGGTAGGAAGTAGAGGGTCCGATTTAGGTACTATCGTTAGAATATCAGATTCTACAACATCAGAGATACCATTAAAAATAGGGCTTAAAGTCACGTTTTGGGGCTCGGGCTCGTGGAAAAGTGTTTCCAAATTATGAATCACGTTGGATGCATCTAGTGTAAAGTTTTGGGAAGCATCTAATAAATCGACTGAGACTATTTGTACTGGGGCACTACGTGTAGCGGCTGACTCATCATTGCGCGCTGAAGTGCGTGTCCAGTTACCTAGCATCGGCAACTCTGTACGTTGACCCTGGCACGAGAACGTAACTGTTCGCTTATCATAATCGAGTACTGTACAATACTGAGACAAGAAATCATTTCCTAGCAGTAGAGAACAATTAAGTTCCTCTACTACAAATACATTATGTACAAAACACTTAGAGTCTATGCGAAATTCCACTTCTGCTTCACCTAACACATTTAAATGGGTTTTACCCGCTGTAGTGAGGAGTGCGTTAGTTGGCTTGATAATATATTTTGATTCCCTGAGCTCCTTGCTATTTACACATGAAATATTAGCTCCAGAATCTAAGAGTATAGCTACTTCACCGCCCTCCATTAGTCCGTTCACGTGCAAAGGATATCTTTTCTTGATTCCCCGAGTAACAACTGAGCTGCAAACACTTTCCGCTTTCATTTGTTTTGTAAAGTCAGAAAGGAACCTTACATGCTTTTGCTGATATTGCTTTTGCACGCATGGATTGTAAATGTTACACTCATCATTATCTATGCTATGTACACTGTCGTTAAACTTCCGAGGTATTTGGCCAGCGGGGGGAGGTTCATCATCCCCCGGCCTAATTAGTTTTTTTGATAACGAGGGGCACGACAGTCAACAGTGAAATGTCCCATGTTATGACAATTCCTACAAGGCTGACTGGGGAAGTTAGAGAAATGCACCTGTTTACCAGGTCGGCCCCCATAATGTACATTTTCCCTGCGGGGGTATCGGTCACGATCACTGTACGAATTAAGCTGAGTATAAGACCTTGATTTGTGGTAAGGGCTTTCAGATCGGTAAGGACTACGTCCCCTTTCATCTCGATTATTATAGCTGGTACGGGCGGGGGAATGGCGATAACTTGGTCTCCTATTCTCCTCGCGGTATGGTGATCTGGCAGGTGATCGGTGATACTTTTGGGAACTAGACGACCTATTTTCTTCATGACGTGGTAAACTACGAGAGCTATGTGGAGTATAGGGCGAGATATCCCTACGAGATCGCCTGCTGTCGTCTAAGGATCTGTCGTCGACTCTATCTTTACCATAGCGTTCAACTCTGTCGGTTTTAGCAGAAACATGTATCTCGTGCACCATTTCAGTAAGAGAATTTAATTTGGCTTCAATATCAGCATGACTGGACTGCTTAGGCTCCAATACCCCAAATCTACGCCTTAACAAGTAATTACCATGCTCAAATTTAGCAATGTTCGCCTTTAACAATCCTAGAGTGGTATTATCCAAAATTGAAATTTGCTGCAACATCGCAGGATTTAACCCCTTTAGAATATGACCGCAGATTTTGGACTCGTCCATTGTCGAGTCGACCAGCCGGCAGAGTTTTTCAACGTCAGCAGTATATTCTGCTACCGTTTCATTAGGTTGTTGGACTCGTGAGTTTAGCTCTAGCATAAGCAGTTCTTTGCTTTCAACCGGTGCAAAATTCGATAAGAAAGCAGTTTTGTAAGCTTCATAGGTAGCCTGAGGGTTTTTAACTTCAAGATTTTCAAAAAAACTTAGTGCAGCGTTTTCCAGATACATGGGAAGATATAAGACCTTTTTATTATCATCCCATGCGTTTATCTTGGATGCACGCTCAAATTTGTTAAAAAATATGTGAATATCCTGACCAGCTTTTCCCGTGAAATTTCCAGGTTGATAAAAAGGAGATTTTTCCCTATTCATAGTGACGGCTTCTGAAGGTTCAAGCGTATAAAGTGAACTGTTGGTCTGGTCGACGGTATGCGATTCCGAGCCGGCACCTAAGGTCTGGATGTCGGTATTTTGATATACGGGGGCGGGGTTAGCGGTAGATGGAAGTTGTCTATTATCTAAATTTATCTCATTATGATACTCATTAACTGAATCATAAGTGTGGAACTCACTTGGTGAACTATACAAAGAAAGTTTAGAATCCTGATCGTACTTAAGTTTCAATAATCTAAGATTACCTCTTAAATAGTCGAGATCAGCGTCTACCGGATAAGTTAGCCCTAAATTTTTATACCAGTTTAATACCTCCTTTCTATTACAGCTTTTAATGTCTGACAAACTTAGTGCGTCCATTACTCGCCATTACACATAGTTTTGTTATATGACATGAAAAAAATGATCTAAATAAAATAATTCATAGAGCTAATGTAACAAAATCAATCCACACATTCCTACGTTAAAGAAACACATTACTAATTTTTAACTCGCTATAGAAGCCTATCGCATCCTATCAATAGGTACAAAATAAAAGACATGAACAGATATAAAATTTAACTTTAAACAGCGTTAATGTTATCAATCGTCATTTAAATAACACGCATAAGCAATCTTCAATAATACAAAACAAAAATATTCGTGTAAATAAGCTAATAATAATAATTATAATCGAGCCCTAATACCTGGTAAAAGACGTATAAAACGAAAGAGTGGCTAAAAACTTTAAAACTAGATTAATACAGAGGCCTAACAACGAGAATTAAGCATGAGCTGCAGCTCACTGTCGTCAAGCTATTTATTCTCAACGAGGGTATATCAAACGGCTTAAATTGCTTATCACGCGCCCAAAATCAAAAATAGATGATACTTTTATAAAACACAACACTAAATAGAAATTACTTACTTTCTAACATGCACAAAAACATACAACGATTGTCCAGGTAATAATAACAAAGGCCTAACAATTATAGACATATAAGATGTAACTCAAACAAAAGAAATTACTGATGTACACACAAAAGAACTATTCTTAAGTAAAAACTTAAGACACGGCTGTCTCCACCATTTGCCACGATTGAAATTGTGACCGGGGGCGTAACCGGGATCGATTTAAAATAATAAGAATACTTTAGTGAGAGGTAAAAGAATGTTTAATCACTATTCAAATAAAATGGGTGGACAATATGATAAAGATAATAATAAAGACAATAATAAAAATGGATGATAAAATAATTACAGGCTCCTTTTATTTAAGTAGGCCTAAGCAAATGAAATTTATATAAAACTCTAATAATTATAATTCTTTTTGACACTTTATTATATTCAAACAGGAATTTAATAGTAACTATATTTATTCACACAAATTATAAATGAAATCAATTATTATAAAAATGATTACGATTAACATCAATCAATCACTGACTTTAAAAAGGTAAGTTAGCCTGGACAATCACAAAAATTATAAAGTTAAATATTAATAAAGTAATCGCCTTACCAAAAACCCGGAGACCGGCGAAGTGTCCCCTTTGAGTCTGGGGGCCAAGTCTCTTCCTTTCGGTCAACTCCGACCTCAGTCTCTCCAAAGTACAATTGCTAAGTCTACGGTTTTTGTGGGTCGGTCGATTGAGCAAGCTACGTGTCATCAAGAATTCTGTCTACTAAATGCCAATGTTCTGACACTGGTATATGCATTGTGAAATCCATTTACCAGGTCTTTTACTTTTGAAATATAATCCCAAAATAATTTTTGGTGACTACCCGTCACAAAACAGTAGAAAGTTTTGTAAGCTACTGCTCGCGATAGGCCGGTAGGCTACTTACAGTACAGTACTGATTTATCACAACAGAGGAATGTCAATAATAATCATTATCTATAGCATTGGTGTTGCTAGTTGAAACGTGTATAATCATAGCCAACTTAAGGATAATAAAAACACTCGTAAAAGGAATGTTAAAATAACGATGTTGCTATTCTTTCTCTTTGGTTTTGTTTTTATATTCTTTCTTAGTTTTCTCTTTATCCAAAAATTGTACAGTTCACCATAGTTATCCATCCCTTATCGCCCAATCACAGCTTACTAAGGCCGGGGCCACACTTGTAATTTTTAACCAGCGAGACTGTTTTTTCCGTTTTCACGTGCGACGCACGTGAAACAGTTTGACCGTGGCCACACTCGTCTTACGAGATAGGGTTTTCGGGCCAACCAGTGAGACTGATAGAGCATGCCACACTGGCAATAAAAATCGTCCGTGTCCGTGTTCCGCCCCCTCCCCTCCACGCTCACTGTACAGTATAGAAACGTCCGTGGAAAAAATTCAACGGGATAAGATGAGTGTGTTCACTCCCATAAGCCGCAATGCCTCGCGACTAGTTTTACGTGCAACGCCCGTGGAATGTTAGTAGAGAATACACGTGCAATTCCGTTTGTCAGTCTCGCTGGTAAACGCGTTCACGGACGTTTTTACTCTAGTGTGGCCTGCCCCATATACCGTAATGTATCTCTCAAACCCACGGGTAACGCCCGTGGAAAAAATTCAGCGAGATAAGATGAGTGTGGCCCCGGCCTAAACATTACATCGTCATCAGTCCTCAGTGAATGAAATCGGTTCTCAGTTGCAACATAGCGCGCGCAGCGACAGCAGACAAAGATGTAAAACGGAGCAGACAAATGTTAGCGCAAGCGATGACGTGACCTTTCCATTTCATTTGATAAAGAAACAGATTTTCCCAAAACAATAATTGGGTGGGGGATTTGTTATATCGAGGGAAAGACGTAGACAATTCGTTATGCAGAGGTTAAATTCGCAATGTAGAGGTTCTGACAATGATAAATTCGTTGTATTGAGGTGTCTTATTTTAGCCGAAATCACGAAAAATTCGTTAAATCAAGGTCGTTGTTATGGTTTGTTTGTTATGGAGAGGTCTTATGGAGAGTTGTAGGGGATTAAAAAAAATTCGTTATATGGTCACATTTTCTTCCCGTTGCAAAGCACGGGTATAGCAGCTTGTGACTAATTAAACTACTAATGTTGGTCATCAGGGAATTGATTTTTTTTTAGTTCAGGTGGTTTGTCAAAAAGGGTTCTATTGCAGTGAGGTTACATTTGAACATTTGTTGTAGAGCAATTATTCAGGAGATTAGTTCTGTGTATTCAGTTAATGGTAGTTGGTTATCAGGTCGATGGACATTGTATCTATACAATTTTTTCTATACAAGTAGGCTTGCAGTTCTGTGATTTTTTTTCTACAAGTAAGCCACATCAGTGTTTCCTGTGTTTGCCAAGACAACATTATTAATAACTTGCATTTTTACAATTGTCAGTTTGTCAGCAGGGAACACATTGAAATAAACATGGAATGAGTACCATCTCCTGCTGCAAACCTTAGCTGCAGAGGTTCTTGATTTGCTCCTAAGGTTTATTTTTAGTTTGCTAAACCTTGAGCTTGGCATGGGTAACGTAAAAACTTGATGGGTCAAGTAAGCTTGCCATGTCTTAGGTTGCAAAAAGACATATGATACTGGATAAAAATGGTAACTTATATATTGTTATTTGTTAGGTTTACACATAAGCCTTTTTCACACTTTTTCATAACTACGATATTAATTAAATTTTTTTAACATCACTTAAAAAACACACTTTTATTTCTCAGGTATCTGAAGAAAGGAAACCCACCATTCTGACAGTAAACAGAGTCCAAGTGATGGAACCACTCTTACCTAGAGTGTCAGTTAACCCTACTAAGCAGTCTGGACCCAGCCTGCCTGTCAGTGAGTTGGACGTGTCGGAGAAGAAGGTGAAAGAACGTCTGCTAGAGGAGGAAGTGGGCAAGAAGGATATGGAACCCAGTGACTCTGTGCAAACGGACATAAAGAGTGAAGTGGAGTGTTGTACGGTGAAACCAGTGGTGGCAGAGATAACAGCTAGAGTGGGAGGAGGGGGAGAAAGTCCTGCGGGGGGAGGGGAGCAGGGCAACACGCAAGGTGAAGATTCAGGGATAGAATCCATGGACGCTCTGTCAGAAAAGTCACCCAACCAGGGCGAATCACCTTGTCGCAAAGACGATAAAGATCCTAGTGGAATAGTACCTGCCTCTAATTCTAATTTAGAAAAAACACGGACTAAAAGCGGTGAGGGAGAAACCCCGCCTCCTGTTAGTGTTTCTAGTGTTAAAGTCGAGGGCGCGAGTGATAGTGTCAATGTCACAGACAAAAGTGCCGATCGAACTGAACCCCCGGTACCTATACCCGTTGTTGATACATCTATAAGTAAAAGTGAACCTACCGTAGTTGAAAAACAGACTGATAGCGATAACGTTAAAGAAGAAGGGCCGAGTTTGGAAGGTAAACCGGTAACGGAACCAACTGTCTTGAACTCTCCCACGTTAGAAGATCCTCAACCTATTAGAATTACCCCGGCCCTGTATACCTACTCTAACCCCGAGAAGCATAGAGAAGACACCCCCTCGCCTAGCCCTGCTGAGGAGGAACCGACCACTCCGGTGCTGGAGAGTCCTCCTCCTGCTGTGCAACTTCCCCCAGCCAGGGCTAAGAGAAAAAGGAAGCAGGACCTGGAGGAACGGCTGGAAGACGGTAAACCCAGTTTAGAGCCTACAACAGAGGCTCCTGCGGAGAAGCAGAAACCTGCACTGGGTATGACATTTCATTGATGAGACTATTTAGTTTATGTTTGTACATTATGCTGCTGAGATTACCATTTTCTTCTAACTATTTTATGATCAATTTTTCGTTTTGCAAATAATTTTATTTTTAATAGAAGAAGCTTTTTAAATATGCAACCAATTTAATCTGTCATGATTATCAATAATTTATTTCATATTTATAAACAAATAAGATTTATTTACATTATCTACTAAATTCAACACCGTATCTACCTTCTTTCCGTCTATGTGTACCACTTAAAATTAAACTATTTTAGCATTTCTTATCTAGATTTTTCAATTTAAAAATCTTTTAATTTCAATTTTGTGTATCCATTCCTTTCAGATATCAATCTACTAGTCTATTTCAATCAGGATGTAAACTATTTTTCTCTGGCTGGTTAAAATACCTCAAGTACCTCCAGTGGTTAAGTGATTACCTCCATTGATCAACAAATAAGGAATTATATGCTAGAGGCTGCAGGCTGTATAGTATATATTATTGAAGTGATTTGACTGTTGGGTTTGTGTAGACTCGGTGAGGACGCCGAGGTCAGGCAGCGGTGGAAAGTCTCTGTTAGAGCAGCTGCTGATAGAAATACCCTCTGAGCAGAGCTTGGAGCAGCGGCGAACACGAAATACTCGCTCTCACTCCAACAGGTAACTTGAGTGTCTTAAAAGTCCCGTATTTTACCAGGAGGTCACAAAAGTCACCTCACTTAGTTTAGCAGGGGCCGGATATCGCTGAACAGTTAACTTTTTTGCTAGGAAGTCACAGAAGTTACTGGGAGGCATTTATTTTACTAGGGAGTAGCAACTTTTACAACAGTCACTGAATTATCATTTATTTTATTTACTAGGGAGTTGCAGAAGTTACTGAAAGGCACTTATTTTACTCGAGAGTTATATTAGTCCCTGAAAAGTCACTTTTTAACTTGCTGTTTGGGGAAAGTCACTGATTTAGATTTAAATGCATTCAAGTCATTGATTTTAATCAGAGCCAAAGAAATTAAATATATCCTAATTAATATAATTTTATCATTAAAACCAACATAAGAACAAAAATGTAGCTATATACGAATTATATATTAAGTAAAAACAAAAAAGTAATTGTACATGACTTTTATGCACTTTCAGGTTAGTTTTTTAAGGGGGAAAAGCAACTTTTCTTTGGAATAATTATTGAGGAGAAAGGAAGGATACACAAACTAACTCACCTGAATAAAGAGTCCCAGGAGGTTAATAGAACACATAGAAAGTACACATTAAACTGATATTTCGCCCCTTTCAGGGGCTTCTTGAGAGGTAGAAGCTAGAATGGAAGTTACAGTTCTGGCCAAACAAAGTTTCTAAAAGGGGCGAAATATCATCTTAATGTGTACTTTCTATGTGTTTTATTCACTTTCATAATTTACTGAGGGATCAACTCGCTTCTGAAACTTGTACTGTATATTTTATTACGATAGAAAAACTACACTTATCTTCAACAGTTCTTTCAGGTAAAAGGTCATAAAAAAGTCACATATTTTTATTTTACTAATTGGTTACCCTGAGTCTGAATTTGAATGTGATATTTGTTTATTTTTCATTTATTTTGAAAGCTTTAAAAAAAAATTAGTAGGCTTCAATTGAAGTATGGATTAGAATGTAATTTTTCAATGCTGAATAGAAAGACTTGGGCAAGGAAGACTTTTTTGGCTATTGCTGGTTTAAATACACCTATGAGTCATGAGCTTTGTTTTTAACTCACTTGACCTATGCAGGATGGGTCACCCGAGTCCGGACGTCGGGTCCAGCGGGTCTCGTACACCCAAGGTCAGTCCCAACTCCATGACGCCCCCAGCGATACGACAGCCTTCCAAACGTACCAGGCGAGGCTCAGAGAGTTCCAACGCCTCTCATGATGACTTGCCTTCCTCCGCACCCAGGTATGTCCACAAGTCCTGTCAATATGTTGGTGTCCAATTCCAAAATTTACAGTCGGTCCAAAAAGTGTCAACAGTGATCACCTTTGGGATTATTTTTCATTGAACAACAAACTGAGTTTTAAATTGCAACACAACTTAAACACTTGGTTGGTATGTCAAAAGGTGAAAGATTTGCGGGTTTAATCTTAAATATGTTACTCAACATCTGGCTGTTAAGTGTTAATTACACAAAAAAATGTCTTAGACAAGTACTGAAATCAGGTTTAAGTTTGAGAGGAGGTTATTTTGATATTTTTAAAAGTTGTATAGTACTTGGCCTGATTATCTTTATTTTTCTTATCTATAAAGCATGAAAAATGGGTCCTAACAAGTGGCACTTAAATTTTTATACCTCTGTTATTTTTTGCAGACCAAGCAAACGGAAGTGCTCAGAGAATGCTGCCGAACTGATAAAAGCATGCATGGGGTTGGAGGAATACCAAGGAAAGAAACCAGCAGATGCGGAAACTATCAAACCCAAAAAAGGTATGATTGTAGTATATCCAGTCACAATTTGATTGAAATATTTGTTTTTTTTAGATTGACTTAGTTTAATTTATTTGGTAAATTTACAACTAAATTTACTGTTTTACATTTATTTTATGTAGTTGCAGTAGGCTATTCACAATCAAGTATGACACACATATTTTTATTTTATTTAACCATTAAAATGTTATTTATTAGCAGTACCTCACAAAAGAAGAGCAAAGAACTTTCACAATGTGATAATAATATGGAAATATCTCAATATATTTTGGTTAAATTTGCATTGTTGAGACTTCTTTCTTGTCTCATACCAGAAGTATATCATATCATATCAACCATCTATATTTTTAAATATTCAAAATTTTTCTTCGATTTATTTTATTTTTAAAGCATTGAGTGTCTGGTATAAAATGCTTGAGACTTACATTACACACTATTAATTACATTAAGTTTAAAACATCCTAGCTAAGCTATAGCCCGAAACTGTTTTATACATTACTTAAGGCCAGAAGTAGAAGGTTGTGGCAATGTTACATGGACAATAATCATTAGTGATGACAGGATATGAACCTGGAATAGAAGCTCTGTGCTACCACTAGACCAACTTTCTCTCCACAACAGTACTGTAGAACACTAGGGATTTTTGGGCTTTTTAATGGGAGCTCTTTGTAATAATAGTTTAACAAAATATTTTGTCATTTAAAATACTGATCGGTGTTTGGCACCAGGAGCGAGTTCAACTTCGGCAGAAGGTGTGGAATCGTCAGACGATGAGCCTTTGATAGAGATCGTGGGGAAGAACCGGAGCAAGACCAACTCCGTGTCGGAGGAACACCCGAGTCCTTCTCCGCGGTCATCGCGCGGCAGCAAAGACGAGGAGGGAAAGTGAGTCAGTTTGTTGTGTTGGCAATAGTCTAAGTGGCGACCGCTCAGGTCAGGGATCATGTTAGGCGTACAGAAACATTGCCAACTGAATGTTGTCTTGGACAAACAAGTTGGTAGTGGCTGTGATAACTACCAGTTTGTTGCTTTCTAGTTTCTTGCTTGGCGCTCATTCCAAATTGCTTTCAAAATGTTGTTGGACTCTTGTAAATTCATTTGTAAGACGACCAACAAAACAGACTTTTATTCAACACTCTTCTCTAGAATTGTTAGCAAATAACAGCAAGCTTGGTTGTTTAATTTCTAACGTAACAAATTTTAGGTTTTTTTACTAAAGTGTTTTGAATTTTTTGAAAAGTATTTATATAAATATTATCAGTGATGTAAATGTGTGTTTTAATTTTATATAACTTTACAATCTTCCTGTAAGTTTGTCAACGTTACAAAAGGAATTAAGCTATGGTGACTGATGTTGAAAAAATTGGTTTAAAATAATTGATTTATAACATGTGTTAAAAAAGAATTGTATGACTTATACCTTTACAACAAAGTGAAAGAGATTATATGAATGAATTTATTTATTGGCAGATATATTAATCACTCAATTTTGTGAAATTGTTTGTGTTTCTGTAAAATAATATGATCCCTGATTTGGGTACGGAGAGTGTTTTAATCTATACATTTTTTTCCATATAATTTTTTAAGTATACTTACTGCCATGTTTAAATTTTATAGAGTTAGAAAATTGTTAGTTTTATTTTCACTTACTATTTGAGTGTTTTTGTTATTTATAAGTATTATTTTGTTTTTACTTGTGTGGAAGTTTGGTTTTCATTGTTCTTTCAGCTTTCTGGGGTGGTGATTCAGTTCTATTTATAGCTGTTACCATTTATAAATCTCATCAAATAAGAAGGTAGGTCTAACTTACTTCAGCAGTTTGTTTTATGGTATGTACACTATTTGCTTATGTTCAACATAAAAGTGGGTGTTTTATTTTTATTTGTGGCTTAAATTCTTGACTGACTTTCTCTTATAGTGTGTAGTCTTTCGGGCTAATTCCAATTTTTACATTTTCACTCATACAATATGGCAGGAATTGTACATACTGTTAATACACTTTTTTCAATCTAAAATACTTATGCATAAACACATCATCACATGTACATCAGTGTCCCAATATCACATATTTAACACTTTGTAAGATAGCTCGTCTACATCTACTTGATTGAGGTTATGAATGTGATAACCTTATTAATGGTGTCCCTGGAGTATGTGTGCATCCTGTCTTTACTAACCCAATTATTTAATACAAAAACCCCGAGCACTTTCACACAGTTATACATTTTGAGTCTTCACTATAAGAATGATTTCAAGCGCTTCAATGGTTTCATTTTGGACACAGGTAAATTTTCTCTTCATCTACAGTAGTATGAATGACAACAACAGATCTTGTACAACTCATAGAACTTGTAGGTTTAAAAATAGCCTTAACTAAACTAATAAACACAGTCAGGCAATGCATTCTTTAGACCTTTTAGGGTTATCCCAAATTGTGTTTTAGTCCTTAAAAATAAATTTGAAGATTTAGAATTTTCACAATTAACTCACTAAATTTGTATTGAAATTTTTGTTGCTTTGAGCTTTTAATTAGTTTATAAGTAGTAGAAATAGCGAAATTAAATCAAAGTAAAACTAAGGGTTTGGGGGTGAAGGATAGACGGTTTTTATGGTTAATAGGACGAGCGAAGCTATTTGAGTTTACCTTATAGTTCAATTTTTATTAAATTTTTTTCTAGTTTGATTTAATTCTACATGTTTTATAGCTAGGTTTGAAAACATTGCAAGGTTAAGGTAATGGCTAAGAGACTAAGAAGCAAAATTTCCTTAACAAACCCCCGTCGTAAAGCTTTCTTACTTTTTCCATTTAGTGTTTTGGTGAGAAAGCAATTTGCCTAAGAATTCATTTAAAGAGTTCTCATAGCTTTTGTTAACACTTTATAAAAAAATTACCTGTAAATAGGTACATCTTAAGAAAAACAGCCTACTGCTTAGTCAATGCACCTCGTTTGAACAAAATTAATCATGTTAAGTTTGATGAAATTCTACGTTTGTATATAATGCTATAAATATCATTCCTAGTTTCTCTATGAAATCTTTTGTCGTAAAGCTTTCTTACTTTTTCCATTTAGTGTTTTGGTGAGAAAGCAATTTGCCTAAGAATTCATTAAAAGAGTTCTCATAGCTTTTGTTAACACTTTATAAAAAAATTACCTGTAAATAGGTACATCTTAAGAAAAACAGCCTACTGCTTAGTCAATGCACCTCGTTTGAACAAAATTAATCATGTTCAGTTTGATGAAATTCTACGTTTGTATATAATGCTATAAATATCATTCCTAGTTTCTCTATGAAATCTTTTTTCAAAAACATTGTAAAATGAATTATCCAAATAAAAGTTAAATCACTCGAAATCACAGTTTAACCATCAAATAGACAGGAAGGTTTGATTTGGTTTTTTATAGGAAAAAAAGCTAACCTTTACTTGCGGTGAGTAGTCTTCTCAATAGAAAACACATTTATAACACACAAAATTGAAATATTTAACAATTACTGACTACCTTGTCTTTCACAAAGAAAGGAAAGATGGAAATTGCATTGTGTTGGAAATATTTTGGCCAGGAAAAATAAAAAGCAACCTAAAACTATCTTTGGACTAAACATATCGTGATTGTCTCCTGACTGAAAATTCTGACTTTGGGGATGTGTCGATTCTCGATACCACCAATCGATCGTCAATAGTCTATTCTGATACTGATACTCAACTCGTCTACGAAGATCGTGCGATCGGAAAATTAACGCTGTTTCCAATTGTACAAGACGACGATGACGTTTCCATAACTGCGGGAGTCAATGATGATGTCTACTTAGCAGCGAGAAATAATCAGAATTTTGCCACAATCATGGAAGATGGTGATAATTTCTACAGGATTGCTGAAGATGTTCATTATTGTTCTGCGATTGCGATAGACAATGCCATTTCTATGTCTACAGGAGTCAATGATGATGTCTACATGGGCGTGGGAGATGATCAGAATTTTGCCATGATCGTGGAAGATGATGATAATTTCTACAGGATTGCTGAAGATGTTTATTATTGTTCTGCAATTGCGATAGACAATGCCATTTCTGTGACCACAGGAGTCAATGATAATGTCTACATGGGCGTGGGAGGTGATCAGAATTTTGCCTCAATCATGGAAGATGGTGATAATTTCTACAGGATTGCTGTAGATGTTCATTTTGCGATAGACAATGCCATTTCTGTGACCACAGGAGTCAATGATGATGTCTACATGGGCGTGGGAGGTGATCAGAATTTGGCCATGATCGTGGAAGAAACTAATGACGTTTCCATAACTGCGGGAGACAATGATGATGTCTACTTAGCCGCGAGAAATAATCTGAATTTTGCCTCGATCATCGAAGATGGTGATAATTTCTACAGGATTGCTGTAGGTGTTCATTATTGTTCTGCAATTGCGATAGACAATGCCATTTCTGTGACCACAGGAGTCAATGATGATGTCTACATGGGCGTGGGAGGTGATCAGAATTTTGCCTCAATCATGGAAGATGGTGGTAATTTCTACAGGATTGCTGTAGATGTTCATTATTGTTCTACAATTGCGATAGACAATGCCATTTTTGTGACCACAGGAGTCAATGATAATGTCTACATGGGCGTGGGAGGTGATCAGAATTTTGCCTCAATCATGGAAGATGGTGATAATTTCTACAGGATTGCTGTAGATGTTCATTATTGTTCTGCAATTGCGATAGACAATGCCATTTCTGTGACCACAGGAGTCAATGATAATGTCTACATGGGCGTGGGAGGTGATTAGAATTTTGCCTCAATCATGGATGATGGTGATAATTTCTACAGGATTGCTGTAGATGTTCATTATTGTTCTGCAATTGCGATAGACAATGCCATTTCTGTGACCACAGGAGTCAATGATAATGTCTACATGGGCGTGGGAGGTGATTAGAATTTTGCCTCAATCATGGATGATGGTGATAATTTCTACAGGATTGCTGTAGATGTTCATTATTGTTCTGCAATTGCGATAGACAATGCCATTTCTGTGACCACAGGAGTCAATGATAATGTCTACATGGGCGTGGGAGGTGATTAGAATTTTGCCTCAATCATGGATGATGGTGATAATTTCTACAGGATTGCTGTAGATGTTCATTATTGTTCTGCAATTGCGATAGACAATGCCATTTCTGTGACCACAGGAGTCAATGATAATGTCTACATGGGCGTGGGAGGTGATCAGAATTTTGCCATGATCGTGGAAGACAACAATGACGTTTTCATGACTGCAGAAGTCGATAATTGGTGGCTACGCGACTGCTGGAGATGATCAAGTTACCTCAAGTTTAACTTGACTGATTTAATCAATCTGGCACAACTCTAGTTAAAATATATTTTTTTTTTTGTTACATCTTTATTTACCTTTGATATGGTAGTTATTTAATATGTTTAGAAGGATTAAACTGAAATCGGCTAGTTAGAATTTTTCAGTGCTGCATTAACTATTTCTTTGCTTAATTGACACTCCATTTACCCCAAATACTTTATGGATGGACATAAAGACAGGGGTTAGTGTTGTATAACCAATCCATTAAGAAAATTTGGTAAAACTGTAAAAAATGGTTTTGGTATCGAGAATCGATAAATCTTGGTATCGACACATCACAAGTTGACTTAGCTAAGCATCCTGTGATAATCTCAGGACTACATACGTATAATCGACCTAAATCTGTACAACCTATAATTATCTCAAGACCAAACATCCTATAATTTGCTGAGGACTAAAAATCCTATAATTGACTTAAAAATAAGCGTCCTATAATTATCTCAGGACTAAACATCCTATAATTTGCCGGGGACTACAAATCCTACGATCAACATAAATCTAAGCCCTATAACCAGTACTAAACATCTCATGTCTCCGGACTAAACCTCCTACTATAGCGTTCAATAGGTTTGACACAATTTAGCCAAGTGACACCAACCACTGCCAACTAACACTGGGAGAGTAACGCGGGTGTAATTGGTGATGTTGGTTCTAGCTTGCTGGAAGTGGGCGTGAGGTCGGTGTGTTTGTGATTGTATGCCCTCCACAGCCCAGGTAAGCAACGTGCACTCTCTTTCTCTCTATCTATCTTTCTCTTTCTCACAATAGCCGTCGCTTTTCAGTGTGTGCACCTTGGGCGCCTAAACGTTCGTTACCTTGTGTTTGTTGGTTACAGGTACAATGGTTGATCTCTTTTGGATGTTGTCACCGATACTCGTTTTGCAAACCATTTCCATGCTTTTTCATATTTTTAAAATTTAAATTCTTTCATGTAGTAATATGTGAGTCTTAAAAAATCATGTAATTGAGTTGAAATTATTCTGTTAATGATGAGAATATTTACTCTTATTGACTTTAAATTAAGATTTAGTTCAACCAAGTTCATCCAAGTTGCTTGGATGTAATTAAAAATAACGTTCCTTAACTAAAATTGAACAGTTTTACATTCAGTCTTATCAAAAAGATTAATCATCAATGATAGCTTTTTAAAATTAATTAAATTTCTGTAGCTATCCCTATATTGTTTATCAACTTTAAAATATGAAGTTTTGCTGTTGAGTTTCAAGCTCAAGTTGTTGATTAATAATTTTACATAACAATTTGCTTTAATTTAATTTAGTAATTTTTCCATGCAGTCTTATTAAAAAGTTCAATAATCAGCGTTTGCCCTTTTTAATTAATAAAATTTTGCCATAATATAATTGGCTATAATAATATATCCATCCAAATATCAACATACCTTCCCAAAAATATGAGGGTTTGCTGTTAAAAGCCAAGTTAACATTTTTAATTTATCATTTTATATTAATATTTATACTAATAATATATACACAATATATATATACTTTACTGTTAGCACCGAATTGTTGAAAGCTTTTCAGATTTACAGAGTTCAGTTGAAGTAATTTTAAATTTGTTGTTATATTGCTGACTAAAGTAAAAACCCGCTGTCTGGCTTACGATGGTCCGGCACTTTGAATAATTCGTCATCAGAGTCTATAAGTGTGATAATTTTGTGTATGCTATTTTAAGTAATTTATTCGTTTGTAGTGATCGGCAGACGTTAGCGATCGGCAGACCTTTGTAGCGATTGACAGACGGCGCTTGTGATTGTTTAGACTTCTGCAGCTATCATTCAGACGGCGGGAGCTATTGTTAAACTCCGGGAGTATTAATGGTTCAGGCGGTAGTATCGGTCGTTCTGTCTGCGGTATCAATCGTTCAGTTGTCGGTAGCGATCGTTCAGACGTCGGCGGTGATCATTCTGACGTTGCTAGTGATCGGCAGATGTTATTCCAATTATTTTTTTTGTGGTAACTCCGCTAGCCTTTCTATATTGCCGGTTTTTAGAAGTTAATCAATAATCCGGCAAAGCCGAAGTCCCCAACGTTCCGGATTATTGAGCACCTACTGTATTTTTTACCATTTTTTTTTTTTTTTCTAAATTGCTTTTAAAAGCTCCTTCGACTTTTCAAAATTTTATTAAAAGACTAGCTGACCCGGCGAACTTCGTATCGCCTAAGTTATAGGTTTCCCCTAAGACAGACCGATGGAAAGAAAGTACCGTTACGTTTAATTTTCAAGATGATCTCGTTCGCATCACTCAATCACGTCCTGGTTGAAGTTCGTTCGCTACGCTCACTCACCTTTGGGTTGGAGCTCGTTCGCTACGCTCACTCACCTTTAGGTTGGAGCTCGTTCGCTGCGCTCACTTGCCTTCAGGTTAGCTCGTTCGCTACGCTAACTCGCCTCCAGGTTGAAGTTCGTTCGCTACGCTCACTCACCTTTTGGTTGCAAATTAGCTGTTGTCATAAATGTAAAAGAAATAATAGTGCTGCACCCTGTTGGTAATCCTTGTAACTTTAATGCTATTGAACATCATAGAACAGAACCAACTTGTTTAATTGAAACAGCTGTTAAGATTAATTAATTCCATTTCTCATAAGGTTAACATGGGAAACTCCAGAGCCACTGGGGCGGAGCCCTTTTAAGAATTTCGAAACGGGAAATAGTTTACGTCCGATTCGCATACCTACAGAATTTACACACCAAATTTCATAACGATCGGTGAAGTCGTTCCGGAGGAGTTTGCAGACAAACACTGTGACACGAGAATTTTATATATTAGATTTTCACGGTTGCCATTGGTTTTGCATTTTGGCCAAGAATTTTTTTGAAATAAAGCCTAACTCAATAAAAATGAGACTGTATAATATGTTTGTACAATTTTAGTGTAAAGCCAATATATAGCAATCAAGTAATAGCAACAAATACAGACCTTCCAACTCACCATTACTATGCTCTTATTGAAAAAATACTTAATTATCATTTTAGTCTTTTCCTAAATGTAAATCCATGCAATTCACACGTAAATCACCTTCATACTCATTAACTTAAACTAAAACTTAAACTAAGAGTCACACTCTCTATTGGAATTAAATCTTATTAATATGAAGTAAGACAAATTTCAAAATTTCTAGCAATTAATTTCATCTTATATAATTTCATACATGAAAAAAAAAGCTTAATTATTAAATTTTAATCAATGAAAAAGCATGAAATGTGTTTCATATTTTAATTTATATATCTTAATGTTTTCATTTATAGGTTATAGAGACATGTTTAACTCTAATCAATGTTAATTAATTTGATTATAATATGTTTTCAGTTCATATGAGTTCAATGCTTGTTTAAATCATTATGTTTTCCAGTGGTTTTAGTTAAGTATATCAATAGTTTTATATTTTTGTTATTGTTAAAAGTTTGTTATCTACATAACTTTCAATAAATAATTAAAATAATAAATACTTTTAATTTAAGACAAAAAAAACTCACATATTTATTTTAAGTGGTCATTTGAAATGAATTTTAATTAAAACTTGCCTTAAAAATTCATTAATATCCTTAATTTGATATTTATCAGTCACACCAAACAGATAAATCTATTGTTTGTAGAGACCAGGTAAAGAAATTATTACCATCTATTAATTAGTATAAAAACTATAGGCTATATAAATCAATATTTAAGTTAATAATAATACTTTATTTCTTCCTTCAAGGTTTCCAGATATTATTAAAATATCTCTGTTACTTTTAATCCAAAATATTATTCATATTTTTAAATCAATACTTACTAACACAAAATTTTCTCTCCCGAAAATATTTTTATTTCCATACATATCCATTTTTGTTCCCTTCTCTCGAATTATTAGGTTTCTTTTTGTATCGTAGATATGGGATATGCATGGTATTTTCAAAATTTAGCTGCTTCGTATTTTGTGCTTTTAGAAGTTTTGTGTGTGTGATATGCGTACTTTGTTAAATCTAGCTGTTTCATGTTAGTTTATGCCTTCTTAGAATCTTATGTCATGCATAATGTAGGCATATTATGTTTTGATTCTGTAGGTTGAGGAATATCTGTTTTGAAAAAAAAATATTAATGTTATAGTTTTGGTGGAGTAGATTTTCCAAAATTCAATATCTTTGTTTACTAAAGTTATTCATTTTGTGTGAATTATTTCAAGTTACTGAAATTTGTAATAATTGTTTAGTTCATTTTAAACCCAACTGATCATAGTAATGCTATACAATTTGTTCCTAATACTTACATACAATATATCTTGATTTAATTTTTCATCTTTTATGGAACCGCCAATGATCAATATAATTTTTTATGCATGGATCTCATACCAGTCTCAAATAATGATAGTGTTTGACCGTAATTAATTTCAAGCAAATGCTAGAATGTTTCCCTTATTGCATTCTTATGTTAATATAATCTATTTATGAATCATGTTTGTCTTGAAACACTGGTTCTGTACAAGGACTGATTATGCAACTGACTTGCTCTGGTATAACATATTTTTTCCTTTTATCCATTATTCATGTCTTTTTAACAAGCACTCAACCAAAGAGAGTTACTATCTATCATCGATGGTAAATTTTCAATTGGTCCCTTGCTTTATTTATCACCCCAAGGGCATTTTCCTTGTAAATAGTATTACATTGTTAAATTAAATTCTACCCTCTAATTAGGATTGGAAGTTATCTGCCCTATAGATAAATCTACAACATGTTTTATTACTTTATACAGATAGGTTCTCAATATAAAACTTGATGTTGTATTTTTTTATTAGAGTTCTTAAATAAACTATTTCGTATGTTTATCTCCTGCAATATTTAAGTTAATGATGTTAAAAATTGAAATTTTATCAATTATTGTGATTTTTTAAATATTCTAAGTTTAAAATTCCTTACGGAACCAGTATTAAATAATCATACATATACTGAAACTAGAAATAATTGATGGTTTTAGGCAATTAAGTGATAAATTTTGTAAAGCTATCTTCAAATGACCACTTAGCCTAAGGGTTTGCTGATACAGTTCAAACAATTAAACAAAATGTTATTAGAAACAGACCATAAAATTCAATCATGAAGCTATTGTATTACTATATTGTTAAAATTCTATGGTTTTGTGAGTTTTCCTGATTCAAAACATCATTACAGTATCTTTTGCTAAGGCCCTTTGTGTACTGTAACACTATAATCAAATTAGTTTTCCTGATGATTGTTTACAGGTTTTACAATCGGTGAATGGCTCAATTGCCTTGTGACTTGTCAATGGAGAATTATTGAACAAAATAATGTGGAGGGATCATAACTAACACTACTTGTTGCAGAACCGTCAGCGGGGCCGGCAACACCCCGAGAACCAACCACAAGTTGCCTGTTGGCGGCAACGTGAGCGCCGCCAAGCAACCCCCTGCCAGCACCGCCAGCACCCCCGCTCAGACCCCTGCGGCGCGACGCTCCATCAGGCAACACCCTGCGGACGACAAGAAAAGTGATAAAGTGATCTCAGTAAACACACAAGTGACCAACACCAAGATCAGTGCTAGTGTTAGTGCCAAGAACAGTAGCAACGGCTGTGCCGCAGCAACACGAGGCAAGACTAACTCACCCCCCTCCACTGCTGCCACCGCGACCGACGAAATCAACACTCGACGGAAGACGCGGAGCGGAGCTGTCGTTGGTCAGTAGATACGGTAATCCGGTTTTACATTCTTTTTCTCTACCTAGTTTAGTGTTGTTGTTTGCAAGGTCTTTTTTGGGTAGCTGGAAATAATTTATGGAGGCAATAATTTGGAATATGCCTGGATATATATTTTTTAGTGATGGGTCGGTACCACTTTTTCAAAGTCGGTACCGATACCGGTTCCTAGCCAAAATCGATTCTCGGTTCTCGGTTCCGGTACCATCGGTACCTTATTTTAATTTTTTAGGATAGGCTACTTAATTTTTTTTATTTTTAAAACAACAAAAAACCATAAGTATTTCAATTTAAAAGTAATTTGCATTAGTATTAGGTTGGTACAAAACTTAAGGGATTAAAAAAAAACTTATTTGTACAAAATCCTCAGTCACGGAAATGTCATCGTGTAGACGTCATCATCATCTCCCGCGATCGCGGTAACGTCATCGTCGTCATCCGCGATCCATCCGCGATCGCGATCGTGGCGAAATCATCTTCCGCGGCCGTGTAAACAAACATTGACTCCCTCGGTCATGGAAACGTCATCGTCGTCTCCTGCGGTCACGGAAACGTCATCGTCGTCTCGCGGCCACGGAAACGTCATCGTCGTCTCCCGCGGTTACGGAAACGCCATCGTCGTCACCCGCGGTCACGAAAGCGTCATCGTCGTCTCCCGCGGTTACGGAAACGTCATCGTCTGCTCCCGCGGTAATGGAAACGTCATCGTCGTCACCCGTGGTCATGGAAACGCCATCGTCGTCTCCCGCGGTCACGGAAACGTCATCGTCGTCTCCCGCGGTCACGGAAACGTCATCGTCGTCACCATCGGTCACGAAAATGTCATCGTCGTCTCCCGTGGTCACGGAAACGTCATCGTCTGCTCCCGCGGTCACGGAAATGTCATCGTCGTCTCCTGCGGTCACGGAAACGCCATCGTCGTCTCCCGCGGTCACGGAAACATCATCGTCGTCACCCGTGGTCACGGAAACGTCATCGTCTGCTCCCGCGGTCACGGAAATGTCATCGTCATCTCCCGTGGTCACGGATTCGTCATCGTCGTCTTGCGCGATCGCGGCAATATCGGTAATTTTTCGGCATTATTGGTACCGATGGTACCGGGACCGACTTTTTACCATCGGTTCTCGGTTCCGGTTCTTTTGCCAAGAACCGGCGGAACCGAGATTTGCCGTGAAGTACCGACTCATCACTAATATTTTTTAAATATTCTGTATAGATATTGATATTTATTTAAAATTAACAAGATAATTTAACATATTGCACCTGCTACTAGATACGAAAGATCATCAGAATTGTATTTTTTATCTAACTTTCAACGGAAACTTGTAAAAATTGTACCTATTACCGTAGTTGAAATTTACCATTAGATAATTTTAGTAGGTATCCTACAAGAAAAATACAAGCAGTAATTACAATTTTATCAATTATTGTAACTCTTTCAATATTCCAAGTTAAACCAGTATTAAATAATCATATATAAATTGAAACTAGAAATAATTTTTGGTGTTAGGCAATTGATGTATTTTGGAAAGCCAACTTCGAATCATCACTCATCATTTCGAAGCTTGAAGTTTTGCTGAAAACATTGATTCTTGATTACTGAAGTAGACATCCCATCTATTTGGACCAGCTGTTGCCAAAGGACATACAGAAGTTATGAGCTAGTCAGAGAGTGGGCTACTGTCTAAAGTTCTATTTTCTGCCTCATTTTTTTATCAAGATAGTTAATATGATATAAAAGATACTTAAGCTTACAATAATTTTCCTTCTCATGAGTTTAACCCCAGATTTGGTTCACCCTAGTCAGAATCAATTTTCTGGCAACTGCTGCAAAGATGTAAGTTTAGAAAAAACTGTCAATAGATAGGGACGGGACAGGATTTTTATTTCCTTCCCAATTTTCAGGACGGGACGGGGCAGGATTTTTTCCTGTGCATAAAAAAAGTCTTGAGTATTGCAGTTACCAAAAAAGAAAATCAATTTTTACCGTTTGTGGCACTGATCTATAAAAACTAAAAAATGGGTAACAATTTACAGGTATCTATAGAAACTTGTGACTCACGGTCGAAATGACTCATGGTCACGTTGCAATCGTCAAAATGACTCGCGGTCATGGGGTGATCGTCGGTATGACTTGTTGTCACGGCATGATCGTCGGTATGACTCGCGGTCACGGCATAATCGTCGGTATGAATCCGCGGTCAAATCGCGAACGTCAGTATGAATCCGCGGCCACATCACGAACGTCGGTATGACTCTGCGGTCACGGCGCGATCGTCGGTATGACTCCGCGGTCACGGCATGATTGTTGGTTTGTCTCCGCGATCATGGGGTGATCATCGGTATTACTCGCAGTTTCTGCGGGATCGTTGGTATGACTCCGCAGTGACGGCGCGATTGTCGGTATGACTCCGCGGTGACGGCGCGATTGTCGTTATGACTCTGCGGTCACGGGGTGATCGTCGGTATGACTCACGATTTCAGCATGATCGTCAACATGACTCGCGGTCACGGCGTAATCGTTGGTATGACTCCACGGTCACGGTGCGATCGTCGAAATGACTTTGCTTCCTGTGTTCGCGGAACTATCATGAACATCACTCGCAAAGCGGCAAAATTGCCAACGATCGGACCAAATCCCGTCCCGAAAAATTCCCGAATAAAATGTAATCCCGTCCCAAAAATTGGGAATATTTTTTTCCCGAAAATTTAATTTCCCTAAATTTCGGGACTGTCCATCCTTAGTTCTAGATTTTAACATTATAGTAGGCCTAATTAAAATCACGTAAAATCTACTGTTGTCTTTGAACCAAAATTGCTTCTTAATTCAATCCAACAATTAACCGTAAATAAATAGGTTATTTAAAAATGGTCTCGCCCTCTTTGTTGAGCGGAGCGAGCGGAGCGAGCGAAGCTCTTATACTACACTCCTGCTTTTGTTTTACAAATACTCCTCCTGAACGGCTGAAGCGATCTGCACGAAATTTAACACAGTCATAGTACCCAACCATGGGAAGGTATAAATCTGAAATGGTGCAAATCGGACCATAGGACTTTTCCCTACATGAATGCAAACTTTTAGAAATTTAACATGGGCCTTATGGGGGAGTTGGTTGCCATGGCATTATTTTCGAGATAACAATAAAAAGGTAAACAAGAGTCGAAACTTATGTTAGTCAACAAATCGTCTGAAATAGCTGACTACAAACCGTACAGAGGAAAAGGGAAGAACAATCGGATTAATGGCATTGAGCATAATTTACTAAAAAATGAATAACCAATAATAAGGATTGCCGGAATTAGGCTGATGCACCATATTGCGTTTGGATACCGGTACTGTAAATAACTTTTACAGTAGTTTATGTGATCAAGACTTGCCATTAATGTAGACTTTGAATACGTACTGCAATTCCTATTTTTGCAGTCTACAAATAGGAATTCCATTAATGTGAACCAAATATAACACTCATAGTTTCGATACTGCAATTAGACAATTCGTTGACGTGAACCCGACGTATCATTGACTTTGAATACTCCACATAGACATCCCATATAAGTGAAGCAGAAGTAGGCCTAAGCCTACCATTGACTTCGGATACAGCAATTAGGCATTTTATTTATGTGAACAAAATAAATTGATTTAGGATACTGCAAAGACTATTCATTTACATATACCATTGAGTTTGGATACTACAAGTAAACAATCCGTCTACGTGAACCATACGTACCATTGACTTTAGATTCTGTAAATAGGCAATCCATTTATGCGAACCAAATATATCATTGGCATTGGATACTGCAAGTAGACATTTAATTTATGAGAAACAGTTTAAACATAGAATATGGTTCCTGCAAGTAGACAATTCATTCAATTAATCCTGACTTATGATTGACTTAGGATACCTACTACAAATAGGCATTCTATTTCAAATGCGAACCAAATATATCATTCGCATTGAGTTAATATGCTGGCTCCGCTCAATATTGCAAGCAGACAACTGCATTGTACACCTAGTTTAGGCTGATGGAGGGTTCAATGTAAGTTGAATTAAAAGTTTTTGGAACAGAGTCTGCGTGTCTGTGCTATGAAGGGGTTATGTTGAATTTTCTGTGGTTGGTTTCAGGAGACTCAGAATCTACCAAAAGACGACGGCCCTCCAGAGATAGCAAGTGATGGATGACCACGCCGCAATGCGTCTCAACTTAGTTACTTTTGTTTGTTGATCATTTGAATTTTATTTTTTTAAATTTTATGGTTATCGGTTGTAAGTACTTAGTAAGGCGAATCTTATCTTTTAATATCTTACCCTTTACTGTTGTGATTTGATTAAGCCGTGTTAATTTAGTCTGTTTTTGTTGACACTAAAAAGGTTTTCCATGATTATTTTTTATAGTTGCGATTATTCACTTTTGTATTGTGATATTATACTTTAGCCGATTTTGTTGTGTAGATCAGAGGTTTTTAGACTGTATGATTTCGTCGCTTTATTCGTTTTGTGAGATTTCACGCGGTATTTATTTTCATCTTAATATTTTTAATAGTTTTTTTCTGATCGTGTATTGCTTTTAACATCAAGTCCAGGGAGGGTTTTCATAAGTTTAATATGCTCGAGTTTTAATTTGTCGGTTCTTGTATGGGCGTGCAGTCAGGTGGATAAAGTGAATTTTGCCTCCATAACCATAAAACGCCTTAGGTTACACTTAACCTGTACATTTTGTAACATTGTACAAATGACAAGTATAAGATGCTGCAGAATATATTTAGTGGAAACAGATTCTATATATTTTTTGTTTTTAATAATTTTACGTAAATGATAAATCGTAAAAATTTGTCTCGTGTATTTAGTTAGGTAATATGTATAAATGAGTGTAAATATCTAGCGGGGGTCATGTAAATACACTTGTGTACACAGAGTCGTGTTCTTTTGTATATTCGTATGTACATTGTTGTTAGCTCTAACTTTTGTTATACAAATTATATTGTGTTGAAATGTATATAAATCAATTTATAGAGTAATAACGGTATTTTGTTTTACAACGGCTAGATTTGATATCTAAATTAATTTGAGGATTGATTTTTGCCTCTGATCCTCGGTTATATTCCTGTTATATTGATTACCATGTCGAGTTCCATTATTTTGTTTATGTTAAAAGTGCTACTCTATAGTATAGGCTCCGTGTTCAGATTATGTTATTTATATTATACATAAAAGTCAATTCTCAAAGATAAATATTACCACCTTATTAAGATATATGAAATCTATGTTTAAGGTAAATGCTTCTGTGTCTTAAATACCGTAAATAAAAGTTTAAAAATTACTGTCTGATTTTATTATTTTAGCTGTTGGAGCTTTTTAAAACAGAAAATTGCAAAGTGTTGCTAAACTATATATATTTTTAAAATGTTTTAGTTAAAAACTTAACCATTTATAATATAGTAAGTTTCTTATATTATTAGCTAAATATAATATCACATGTTTGTTTTGCGATGCTAAAAGTATACTTTTTGTTTACAATTTCTGTTTTGAGAATAGAAACGCTTAGTTAAATTTTATTTGTGTTATCAGTAACTTGTTAACAAAGAATCTATATTCGCTGCAAGCTATTTTATTTTAAGTTGTTAGAATTTCATACAAAAAAAATTGTTTCATACACTTGGAGACTGCAGGATTAGTATTTTGTTTCTAAAATGTAATTTGCATAGTTTTCTTGAGTCGACCATAGTAATCTGATAGATTATTGTACCTTAGACATTGTACATGATTACAAAAGTATATGTAGGAGATAAAAGAGTTTATTTTACATGAGTATTTGCAGGCTTGTTAAATGTTAATTTGGTCAATATTTTGGGTCTTTTTAAAATTTTAATTTGTACTTTGGGTAAATCATCTTTGCAGACTAGTAAAATAAATGCCAATCTTTCTTGTAACAAAACCAATCGCAGCTTTAATCATTTAGTTCAGTTTTGAATCGCTCCAAGAGTTGAAGGTCACCAATATTTGATATTTTCTAAGCTAACTTTAAGATAGTTTTATGTCGGGTAGATTTAGAGGCTTCCCTAGCTTTAATAGGGTCTATCATAGAAGTGACGGGTCTCGCAATGAAGTAGACCTCAAGTACAAATGTATTTTTAAAATGGTTTTGTATAAATTCATTTGTATGAATGGAATTAAGTGTTTCTGTTCATATTTGTATACAATATAAATAATATATATTATATAAAATAAAGCTTATGACGTTGATGAACTGTTGCCTCTATTTTTACACTATCGTTGAAGTTAGTGTCTTAGATTCTAATCGTTGTTCGCCCTTTGGAAGCCGTGGCTACAAAAACTTGCCTTATTTTATGTTGTCTACTCGTCTAGTTAGCATGTATAGAGAAATGTCACATTTTTTGTATTCTGCATGCCAAAAATCTAACAAGTCTTTTTCACAATGTGATGCTTTTAACTTTTTTTTTATTTGGGGGTGAAAATTATTGATCTAGTTAAAGTTTTGTTTTGGGATGTTGGTCCACGATGGCGTTTTATAGGTAAAATTTAAAGTAAAATGTTAATTTTTCAAGGTGTTAACGTATAATTCAATTTAAACTGTTGTGTAAGAACTTAAATAATGAAGATTAACGATACTAATGGAAGTAGATAAATGTGGCGGGTAATAGAATTAAATTGAGATGTTTAATCCAAATTTTATGTCACACCCTAAATGAAATAGTAAACTAAACTAAAGATCTTTTTTCAAATAAGAAAATTGAAATTTATTGTGATGTGTGTGTTCTCTATGATAAAATTGAATAAACAAATTAAAGGCAATGTTTTTTAGACTAGTAACGCAATTCTTAATAATAGTGATTTGTATCAAAAACTGTCATAACTAAATTAATATCATCAATTTGTTGAGCACAAGAACACGTAGGAAGTTTTCTTTACGTAGGCGCAAAAATTATAAAATCTTTGTAATTTAATTCACATACATTTGCGTGTCTTAGATGTATTGTTAAACTTTGAAGTCAAAACTTAGTAATTTATTATCAAAAAGGTCTGTTGAGAGCAAGACAGCATGCTTACTTGAATGTTTTCTTAGCAGTAATAAACACAATTTATCTTAGGCAATGCGACATATGCTGGATTACTAGACTAATAAACTTAACTAATGTTTGTGACTTTAAATAAATCAAGTTAAAATTTAAAAGAGCTAAAGTAAAATTGACTGTCAAATCAGACTTTGAATCAGAGACGTCATTGTGAATAAGCAAGCTTTGCCTTCTTAATTCTTAATCTGTTGTGATTCAAAATGTTAACTGAGTTAATTTAAAGTAAATATACATACATGCTATTAATAAATAGTACAAATTGTGTCATTATTGAACATCAATTAGTTTTTCACTTTTATACATTCTAATTTTGTGAAATAATATCCATAAAAAAATAAGTGAAAGAATTTATTCCTAAAACTGAATTAGCAAACACAGATTTTATGAGTTTCTACTGTGTAAGAAGTTGGTACCATACCACTCTGTATTGTAGTTTTTGCATTAAATCCATATTTAATTTGATATAATTTTTGTTTACACTGGTATTCAGAAAAAGATTTTACTTTTGACAGTCAAGTTCAATGTTTTTTGGGCCCTAGGTGGCAAAAAGAACAATCATAGCTTTGCGAGTATTTATGCCTTATGGGACCACATTTGTAAATATAGTAGTTTGAGTATGGGGTCACTATCTAACCTGTTTAGTGTGTATAGTGTGGCCAACAGATAGTCACGGCTTCCTGTCAAGTCCCACTTTAGTGTTTCAATGTTGGCAGTATGACTGATGAAGGCAAATCAAAAAGTGTTAACTTACAAGACCAGACAAAACAATGTGACTTCAAAGGCTGGAACTGTCGAAAGTGGGAGAAATTTGTTATTTATTTTTTTTACAGGTTTATTATTATTTTGCTGAAGTGGTGCCTAGAGTGGCACTTGTTACATCAACCATTGACCTAAAATATTGAGACTATTCCAAAAATATTCTCAAATGTGTTACAGTTTCAATGACGGTTTCGGTTTAAATATACCAAAAGATTGCCCTAAAAATCCCTTTTTTGTTCATTAATACCGTGGTATAATTTCTTATATTTAAGGTATAATTAGAGGTAATTTTTAGAAACCAATGTTCGTAGAGATCAGTAGGCCAGATTTTAAAATTAAACTATAAAAAAATTGAATGCATTATTACATACAACTATTTACTGTGGTGAAAGATTTTTATGATTTTAAAATACTCTTTGCACAGGTACACTTACTGTGTTTTGGCAACATTTTGTCTGGAACATTTTCTAACATTCCCGATGCTCTTAAATTTTGCTTGAAACGTGCAGATGAATTATTTTTCTTTTGTGTTGAAGTTATTAGATCAGTTGTACACCAACCCTGACGATATTTGTGTGCCATACAGTGAAATGAATATCTAAACTCAATCCTACTTTCTATGTTTATTATCATTCTGTATTTGCTCATTCTAAAATGCATGTTTGACTCACGTTTGTGCCACCTCACCATCCGAAGGATCTTATTAGTGCCTTGACTAGCGAAGCAATGTAGTGTCGTCTGCAGCCATACAAGTATATTGCCAACCTTGAAATGTCCGGCTCGCTCACGTTTCATGTAGCCTCGTGATGACCATTTACCATTATTATTTTACGAGTCTGCTCAGACTCGAGTATTGCCGAGCAGTTCGGTGATTGTTGTTGTTTATTTTTAAGTTCCCGGTTCCTTCTTCCACCAGTCACGTGTGTCGATGCAAGTCGTCGTGTTTGGTATTGCCGGTGAAGGGTTATGTGCATTTCATGTTGTTTTTAATTTGCTCCGGTCTAGGTGAGAGTACGTTAACTGTAAAAAAGAGACGTGTTCTAACACGCTGGGTGTTTGTTGTTGATCCATAGTTGTTAGTGTTTTAAGTTGGACATATTATTTGTATATTAGAGCGGTAGCGTATGACCATAATTTAATGTATGTATAAGAGTCGCATTATATATAAATATAGCACCTTTGCAGTGTATATACATTTTATGTACATAGCCACTTCCTAGCCTTTCCTTAGACACCGACTTTTTTTTTGAACAAAGTAAAATGAATATAGTTGTATAATTTGTCTGTACAGATATTGTAATTTGAACATAAGAATTCACAATATATTCGATTTATTTAGGGTTATTTGTATTTTAGTACTTCAAACAATAACATTGAAAATAAATACTGTAGCATTTGGAAATCAAACTAGTAGTTTTATTTAATGCCTATTTATTTTGCTCTGTAAAGTGGTAACTTAATATGTTTCAGGTTCAGGTTATTAAACTGATTTGTTCTTACGATACAATATTTAAACTATTCTGTTGTTTGATTTAGTTTTACATATTTGGAACTTAAGAACGTGTATTAAAATAATAAATGAATTCAATCGAATATAATAAATATAAAATTATCTAACATGATTTGATACATCTGTATTTATAGTAAACTGTAAAATGACAGCAGTTACGAGTGTGGAAATTGTAAGGGGTTGAAGTGCTGAACTGTTAGTTAACATTTACTGTAAAAGTACATAAAAGTCCAAATTCTCCTATTCCAAAAGTAATAGGATTCTTATAAACACAGTAAGAATCTCAAAATGAGAGGTGCGCCACTCTGAAATATAGTAATCCCACCAAGGCATTCAACAAACAGGCAAGGTTAAGAACATTCACCTATAACTTGCTCGTGGGTTAAGTGAAACATTTAAGACATACGATCATATCTTCAACCCACCCAGGTCTGGGTTTAGGGGGAATCACACTCCCTCGTCTCCTACTGAGGGATCTCAAGAAAACGTTTGTATTTACTGTAGCTGAAAAGCAGATTTAAGTTTTAACACAATTTGGAGTTTAAAATTCAGATTGAAATGTGTGCAAATAATAGGTACAATCTAATGGGGAAAATTAATAACTTTAGCGGAACAACTGTTGGTTGTATCTATTCCCTTGCCTGTGTTGTGTATCCATTAGAAATTCTTTATTCATTCAGGTATGTCGTCTCATATACTCATGCTAAAAATGAACGTTATCGTAATGCTATTTTGAACCCAAACGCTAAGCAGGGCTGATGGTGAGTGGTGGCTCAGTCAGTAGCGTCACAGACTTCGAGCCCAAGGCAGCGATGTTGTATGTTCGGATCCTAGTCACTGTAGCTACTTTTTATCAGTACAGTTCACCTTTGTACTGTACCGGCTATTACCCCTTGCTTTGTTGGATACGTTCCACGGACAGGCCCATAGCCTGTGTGGACAGTCAAAAACAAGGTTAAAAGAGGCCGCCAACCTCTTTAAAAAAAGGAAATGGTGAGAAATAATCACAATGAAATTTATTGACTCTCGACAATCGACATTTTATACCTCTAGATTTTAAAATCGGCGCAATTTTCGATTGCCTGTGCGCGCGCTTCCATTCTAATACATGACGAACTTTTTGTTCATAGTCCACCTGTTACTAATTTTGTATGTTCTATTCAGTAGTATTACTATCCTTATGCATCTTGTGTTCACCTATTGTATTATTTAGTATTTATTATTGCTTGTTATCTCCCGTATGTAATGGCATTATTGTACAATGGCTTCTGCCGTGAATAAACGAATTGAATTGAATTGATGCACAGATTGACCCATGAAATAATCGCTTGTGTGCGCCTAGCCTAATTTATTTTACAAAAAAATGCCCCAGCGAAGAGCTGGCCAAACAGCTAGTAAACATTTGAGAACAAACTTAATTGAACAAACAAAATGTTATGATTTTAACAAACAGTTTATTTGAACTTAATATCTATATAGATTAACGGTAACGATAACACTTTTTTATCAGCAATTTATTGTATATACTATACTCCGTTCAATCAGCCGTGGCACCTGAGGGATTAGGAGGCCCCAAGGGTTTCCATGGGGTCTCCTAATCGGTCAGGTGCAGCGGCTGTTTGAACGGAGTATAAACACCTTCTTTATTTGTGTATTTTTACTATAACACAAAATTATTTACTTTATGGTAATTTAACAGTACAAAATTCTGATTATCTTTGTTGCCATTGTATTCAACCTGAGGGTGAGGGTGAGCGAATCCGTTCTTTCGTGTTTTCTGTGACTGGAAGATCAGAGCTGAAAGTTGGTAAGACGTTTTGTAACTAGAATATCAGTTCCAAACCAAAAATAAAATAAACAATAAAAACATAAACCGATATTAAAAAATATTTTTATCAAAAATACTGTTTCTTGAATAATTTGTTAACTTTACTTTGATAAAAATAGATGATACCCTATACTTTCTCCCTCTTTACCATAGTATATGGAAAAATAATTTTTTTGTCAAAATTGTCGAGTTTGAGTTTTGGGTGGACATTTAAGTACGTTTTGGACCCCCCCCTGGACCCTAAAAAGTGGTTTTATAAGTGATGTCTCTGTGTGTGTGTGTGTGTATCTCTATGTTTATGTGTGTATGTGTAAAGAGCTACAGACCACACCCTGTGGAATAATTTGGTATGTAGGTCACAAACATCCATGGTATCTCCAGGAGTAATTTTTTCATTTTTTTGAAGTTTTGAATTTTTTTTTAGCATGTCTGATAAGGTAATGAAAACTATTTGAAATAGGATGTTAATTGTGATTTAGATAAGATGCATGAATATTTTAATTTATTACCTTACCGTCAAATTTTAATCTCTCGCCATGGTCTGTAACTTTTGTATATTAAATAATTTTTGAATTTATTTGCTCGTTGCTCAATTTTAGTTTTTAACTCTTGTATTTATATTGCATGTATTAACTTAATTCCTTGTTATTTATATTTCTATTCAAAGACGGAATACAAGATGTATTAACAATAAAATTGACTTGTCTATGCATTAAGTATAATGTAAAAAAAAGTGACAAATGTCTTCTCTTATGCCCCCTGTACAAGTTTCTGAAGCAATTGCTTAGTTACCTGCTCACGCACTCTACACCCACTTTTGGATCATTATTCTCATTGACTGGACTAATGCTACTATAGATTAATATTTATGTTGGAAACGAAATTGTTGGTATGGGAGGGAGATCGCCTGATCTAAAGTCACTGGCTGAACTGAGCTCTGTCAAATTGTTGTTCCGTTTGTCTGGCTTTAAAGTATATTATTGGGCAAGGCCCCACTAGAAAATAGTATATTTCATTACTAGGACCAAAAGTGGCATTTTCCGTCGCGCGCTCAAGTTTTTGTGTGAGGCGAAGCCGAACACAGGGAACATCAATTTCACGTGCGAGGCGAAGCCGAGTATGTGAGAGCTATTTTCACGAACGAGGCGAAGCCGAGGACGGGAATAATGGAGCAAGTGCCGGATAATAACTTTCGGTACGAGTTATGAACGATACTTTTCATCAGCAAAAATACACAAAAACAGAATAGCAGACCTCAGTAATATTACAACTATTTTATTTCTCAATTAATTTGATTGAACATCAAAATAAAATAAAATACAATTTTCTAAAAGAAAACCTACAAATATGTCTCAATACATTTTGTTTAAATATCAAAATAAAAGAACAAAACAACTTTGAACCATACATACAGCTGATTCAAATCATTAAATTAAACCATAACAAAACACTAGCGCGTGTAGTGAATAAATGGAGAACTAATTGAGAGCGAGGGAAAGTAAATTTAGAGCGAGGGAAAATCAGCTGATCGATTTTCCCTCGCCCTAAATTAGAGCTTGGGAAACGACTACTTTCATTGATGTCAGCTGTTATCGAAAATAGTTACTTTCGTTAAGGAGTGATGAAAATACAATTTTCTAAAAGAAAACCTACAAATATGTCTCAATACATTTTGTTTAAATATCAAAATAAAAGAACAAAACAACTTTGAACCATACATACAGCTGATTTAAATCATTAAATTAAACCATAACAAAACACTAGCGCGTGTAGTGAATAAATGGAGAACTAATTGAGAGCGAGGGAAAGTAAATTTAGAGCGAGGGAAAATCAGCTGATCGATTTTCCCTCGCCCTAAATTAGAGCTTGGGAAACGACTACTTTCATTGATGTCAGCTGTTATCGAAAATAGTTACTTTCGTTACGGAGTGATGAAAACTATTTTTCTATTGGGGCCTTGTAAAGTTGGGAAGGGTGTTCACTTTATATTGGGGGATTATATTCCAGTTTCCATGATTCCTCAATCCATATTTTTCCAATTTTTCGTCCCTCTGCTCTGTCAGTCCAGCCTGTTCTGTCCGAGTCTGACACCATGATTTCTATGCTCAGCCGCGGTTCCCTCCCTTCGCCTTCTTCCTTCTGTTCCTCTAGTCTGTCCGTGGTCTGAAACTGAGCCAGCGAGCCTACAGAGTACAGACAGATGCCAGATGGTCTGCTGGTCGTGGTCTGCTACTGGAAATGACAGCTGGAGTATGTCGTTCGTTGTTGTTTGCTTTGCATAGTTTCGTGTTTCGTGACATTGTTTGTATGTTGATCACAACACCAAATGATTGCATAAAATAGGCTATTTACCTATTTACGGGTACTAACTATATACATCCAAAACTAACTCAACTTATCAATTCCTTCACAGTAACGTTTTCTTGGTCGTATGTTATGTACCATAGTATTAGAAAACTACCTTGACCCTTTTTAACAAGTTGATTGAGATTGAGATAGGCTACATTTATTTTGTTATTGGTTATCAAGCAGAAGCAAGCGGCAACAGCAACCAGCAAGCACTAACTTATTGGTGCACACTGCACAGTGTAGTTGGTGCCTTTTCTTCAGGAGGATGAAGATCGTTTATTCATTATCATAGGTAAGTTTCTACAAACATTTAAGCATAAAACAGTTAATAAATAGTTTTTGACTCTGTCTATCCAGCAAGTCTGAGAAAATAAAAGCATATGTTTGCTTTCATCCGTCTACTTAGCTCATTTTCAAACTGAAATAACTTATTTACACAGATTATGAAGCTGTTAGGGCTAAGCCTACGGTCAATCCACGATCACCTCTCGAATTCACTACACATTGTGAACTTAAGTCTTAGAACAGGGAGATTATGCGATACTAGACAATTTAAGGTGGATAAAATATTTCTCTCACATAATCAACTGCTCTTTTACCACTACTCTCTATTTTTTGACAACTGTTGTTTAAGTTAGGCTACTAATCCTAGCCTACATTCTCAATATACTTAAGCCTACCTAGGTAAAACAAAAACTCTACCGGGCCAAATAACAATATTAAACACGATGGTAGGCCTAGCCTAATCCATTAAAATGTAGGCTAGGAAGGCCTAGATATAGGTGGTGTGACAATAAGCAAGTTAAGACCAATTTCTTTGACTAATTATTGTAAGTTAACGTATCTTACAGTCTGCATTCATCCTCCTTGCTGTTCACTGCTTAGTAGCCTACTTAACTTAACAGTAGAGATGAGCATCGATAACTTAGGTCAACAATATGTCATCAATGTATCGATAACACAAATCCGTTAAGTAATTTTACGTCATAATTTAACTAGGTAGTCAAATTAGGCTAGGGGACAAGGAACAACGCAACCTGGGCAGGCCGCGGCAGCGGTGCTGCACCGCACATCGGTACTCTACCATCGATGTAAAATCATATGTTCAAAGGGGAAAATTCAATGAGAATGGAAATTCACTTAGTCCGCAGGTATGCTGCGGCTGGGCGATTTAAGTAGGGTTTAGTTATCACTTAAAACAAAAGCCATGTAAAAGATCATAGGCCACCAATTTCTATTGGGCTTATTTAAGTAATGTTAGTTCTGGTACGGTAAAATTTCAAGTCTAACCTACTTAACTTTGAATAAGCTTGTCTCACTAATAAGTCGTATTCGTCTCATGATTGCATGGCTTCTATCTAGGTAAGATTTTAACAGGTTTGTCAATTCAAAATAATTTTAGCAGTTACAAACTATTAGCATTAAAATGAAAAGTACCGGTATCATAACTCATTCTCAACAACCTGTGTAGACTGTTATTGAAAGATAAATTATTAGGCCTAGGCCTACTAAAAGAAAAAAAATCTTTTAATCTCAGCCCATCTAAGTTTATCTAAATTAAAAGCTATAGGCCTAAAGCTCAACGGGACAGCTTTCAATGTAACCTTATTTTTACATAAATTTAATAAAAAACATGAATATGGTACAACTTTATTTGTCATTGACTTTTGATACTGCAACTCATTGTATTGCAAAATCTGATTCAATGATGTCTGTGTTTAATGTTAGCATGCTAATGCAGACTAAGTGTTCTAGGCCTACATTTTAATCTTTGTGTGCATTTTCCATTTTGGTTATGATTTCAGAGAACAAGCCATTGTTTATAATTATTTTTTTTTTTAGTTTTTAAGTTATCAGAAATAACAGTGAACATAAAAACACACTCACCGTAGCCTACACTGGATAGAAACATACCCTAAAATTGTCTTTTAGCTTATCCTTAAAAATGACATTTTTAAAGGAGAAAGTTTAAGCCAGATAGTATAGGCTGTTGTTTTCTCATATGATATTGTCAACCAATTCTGATGGGTACGCCAAAATATTTAAACATGTATGCATCTCACTTACCAAGGGACTTAACCAGGTTCACATTGCAACCATGAGTTCTGTAGTGGGTCAGTTGTCAAGGCAATCATCGATATTATTGACGATCAAGTATTGTAAGCTTAGTGTCACACTAGCTACAGTTAGTGTTTACTTTCCATTCAACATGAACAGACTGTGCCATTTGTTTAAGGTAATTTTATTTATAGGTATTATAGATTTCCTTGTTTAATACCGGTATTTATTTTGATTGGTTTCACTTTGATGCATGAAAAAGCCATGAAACAAATAAACTTGAATAAATACCTGTAAGCTAACCTCAGTAGATGTGTTTGTGGATTGATGAAAAACTTTAAAGTCACGCCGCAGCAAACCTGCAGACTAAGCTAGTTTTGATTTGCCTGAATGGATTTTCACTAATATATCTCCTTACAAATTTCATATCTAATATTCCATATTTAAATAACATTAGTTTAAGTAGGTAGGTAGATAAGGTTTGCTGCTACAGGGATGGCAATAATGTGTTTTTATAGTTAAATGTTGATGGTATAACTTTTGGAATATATTTTCCAAATTTGTAGGCCTACATATAATCAAGCACTAACAGTTTAATTATTCTCCACAAAAATAACATAGGAATTTTAATTTACTTTTTTCAGGAATCTTCTCCGTAACCGTCAGGTATACAACAATGCAAACAAATATACTAAATTATTTGTTTTTTTTTTTGTGCTCTACAAAATGGTTTGGAAATAAATTGCTAAATCTTATGTTTTTAGGGTCAAAAATTAATGGGAAAACCCCATTTTTTACCCATAACCTCTTATAAACCTCCGTTCACATAGTCCGATCATGCTGGTTCGGGAACTCGTTCAAATAAATGCAGGTTTATACCAAGATTTCATCAAAATCGGATAATTTTTGCTCAAGTTATCATGCTAACGGACATATATTTAAATACACTCAATTAAAAAATACCCCCGCCGCAGCAAACCTGCAGACTAAGCGAATTTCCATTTGCCTGATTGGATTTACACTAAAATATCTCCTTAAAAATATCACATTTATTCCCTATTCAAATAGAATCAGTTTAACACATACTTAGGTTTGCTGCAACAGGGAGGGTAAAAGTGTTTTTTTATGTAAAATGTTAATAGTTAGTAAGAAATAAAAACATTTTCCAAATTTGGGCAAAACATGTTAATAAACAAGCAAACTACAACAGTTTACTTATTCTCCATAAGAATAACATGAGAATTTTAAATTTACAATTTTTTGGAATTTTCTTCGTAACCATTAGGCGCATTATAACGCTTCAATATACTAAATTATTTGTTTTTTTAAGCTCTACAAAACTGTTTGGAAAGAAATTGCAAAATGTTATGTTTTTTGGGTCAAAAATGGGAAAAACCCATTTTTACCCCATAAAAGCCCCCATAAACCCCCGTTCCCATGGTCCGATCATGCTGGTTTGCGAACTCGTTCGAATAAACGTAGGTTTACACGTTTGTACCAAATTTCATTAAAATCAGATCATTTTTGCTTGAGTTATCGCGCTAACGGACACATATATAAATATATATATGAATTTGAACGGATGGTGTTTTTGGTCTCTAGGGACCTCAAAACAAAAAAAAAAATCGGTCCCGGGTCCAGGTCTTACTATGAGTAGGTACTACGGTAAATAGCTTATTCCCTATTTGGGAAATTCGCTAAAAATCACTAACATTTGACAAAGCTCAACACATTTAAAATAAAATTGTTAAGTTTATACAAAATTATAAATAAAATATGTTTTGTAATACACCAATAAATAAATGTGGGGGAAGGACATATTATATTCCTGATCCCTGGAGCAAATTTCGGTGTGCCCTCACAACTCACCATCACTGAGGATATTTTCTGCTCGCGCCCTACCACCTAGGAGTTAATTTTTTAACATAATATTCTATTAGGGCTACTCCGTTCTCTGTGAAATAGTGATGTACTGGTATTCTTTTAACACTTAACTCAAAAGTAGTAAATTCACATTTTTTTGTCTCCAGCGAGTTTATTTTTAGTGTGAATAGTACACTTTTAAACATTGTTATGACAATACTGTATTTACTAACTAACACTTTCGATCAAGTTTATGATACAAGGATGAATATGATAAAATAGAGTTAGTGAATTTATTGCAAACTTTTCTATCCAACATAATAAAGTGAGGAAATGTTTAGTGCTGCCTTTGTTAAATATTCAAAAAAATTTTCTCTTAGGGTGGATTTATTTCCCAAAATATTTCTCAAGATTATTAGGTACCTACCGTACTGCTACTAAAATCAACCTGTAAAAACGCCAATCAATCAATAACTTCATTGTTAATAATAAACGAGGCATCCCAGGTAATAACCACTTGGAAACGTTATTGTCACCTGTCACACCATTAGTAAACATAATTTGTCTATAAATTGTTTGTTTCACATTGAAAATTCATCTACATAAATTAAGTCGATATTTGTATTACTTGAGCTATCCTGAAGTTAGGCAGGGTAAAATTTTGCCATTGATTATGGTAAGTAAAGTATTTTTTAAGCTATATGTAAGCTTATGTAAATTTCAATTGTTGTTTAAATTCAAATTCAAAAATAGTTTATTGCCATTAAGTACATGTCATACAATAGGCCCGGTCAATGGAGATGTACAATTCATAGTACAATGTACAGAGTCATGTAAATAGGATAAACATGCTATACTAATAAACTAATAGGCCTAATACTAGTTTTTATACAAAAGTATTTGAGATTTATTCATGATGATGGCAATAATACTGTTGATAGTCAAGCAAACAAGTTGGACAAGTGCCTATATAAAAATAATTAGGGCTAAAATTGGCAGTGAGATACAGCTTAAATATAAACAACAATAAATTTTTAAATAAAATTGACAGTAATAACATTGTTATGAAAGACTATTATATCATAGTTTATGAAACCATTGTTACATACATTAAAAAATGATATCCTACTTAACAATTAGAATTTTCTTTAAATCATCACGTTTAAAAGATAAATTTTCGTTGATAGAGCAGATTACCTTCCTGTTAAAAAAATCGGTCAATACATTTTTCTATGACTTTCGGCAAGTTACGTACAGTTTCAGATTGAAAAGTTAGAGTTGTAAATATTTATAGCTGAGCTGTGTTGAGGCCAGTCTTAATGATGGTAAGTCTTAATTATTCCTTAATCACGGTTTTAATGACTACCATTAGCATTAATTGATATTGATAACTATGCAGATTGAAATAAGAGGTTTCAATATTTTTGTCAAATTAGCATACATTAAAAAATGATATCCTACTTAACAATTAGAATTTTCTTTAAATCATCACGTTTAAAAGATAAATTTTCGTTGATAGAGCAGATTACCTTCCTGTTAAAAAAATCGGTCAATACATTTTTCTATGACTTTCGGCAAGTTACGTACAGTCCTACTTTACCTCACGTACTCATCCTACTTTACCTGTGTAACTTTCAACAGTTCAATGCTCGATTAAATAAATCTCATTACTACTGTATTAGCTACAGAATGCACTTCAAAACAGGATGCGGTTTTGCAGGATGATAATTTGTCCTTAACTTATTTATGAAGTACTTTTAGACAGTAAGTATAGCGAGTAAAGCAATCTAAAAATCAGTTTGACTAAGATAGGACACAATTCCCATATTATTCAAATGACTCATGTACTGTCAATAATTTTGGAAACTAAAAATGTCATTGCACACCAATAAAACAATTATCACAATTTTTTCAATAATTATTTAAATGGATTACGACTTTAGAGTGGACAGGAAAAAGTTTCTCCAAGTTTAAGGTTTGAAACTATTCTCATGATAAATTGATCAAACATTTTGTAGACAAAGTGAAGAGTTCCGTTTGCATGCTTGTCCGTCAGGTAATCTCCCATGCGATCAGCTTGGTAAAGTCAAGGGCGAGCTCGTGCCGGAGAGTAAACAACTAGATCACCCAGTTATTGACTAACAAATCAGATTTTCACTTTTAAAACAGTCACTTATAAATATTATACTCACAGCAAGTTTAAACTGTTAGAAAAGACCGCTACTACCCAACAGTGCTTTGTCATAAGTGATTAAGGTTATTTTACCCAAGTGCTACAGTTGTTGGTTTAGTGCATTGGTTATTTTATCTGAGTGCTCAGGTTATTTGACCAAACGCTTTGGTAAATTTACCTAATAATAAATAAGCTTATGGTTGTATGTGTCATCTATAATATTAAAACGAAAGAGTGTTTTTTTATTTCACGATTCTGAATCAACCACTCGACGGATTTTCATGATTTTTGTGTTGAAAGAAAGATAATTTTGAGAACTAGGGAATGTCGAAGCCATAATTTTGGTTTAGGGTCCCAGTTTTTAAGAAATTGAGTTTTAATTTTTAAAAAGTCTAGCAGCCGACGCTTAGATTCTAAACTAGCTTTTGGCATAAAATAATTTGCTTAACATAACAGCTGTAAACATTCAGCTTTTGTGTCACAAATTCAGCATTTGGATAAAAATGTAAAGACATACTTAGGGTTGACTTCTTTATATTATGTGTAATGCTAATCATTGATACGTTCAATTCTTCTGTAAAAGGATGACAGATTAATTAAATATACATCGTAAAATACTAGGATGTTCAAATCATTTTTTAAAGCAATCTTTGTAATCTTCGATTTGTTTTAGAGCAATATAATTTGTTTTAACTAACAGCTGGTTAAATATAAACTATGGAACTATGAGGTTATTTTATTTACTCTTATTTTGTCATTGATTATAGGTAATACGTAAGATTAGTAGAGATAATTAGACCACAGTTTTAACCAAAATTAATTAAACCACAGTACAAATCGAGGCTCTGTACACGAGTCTTAATAAAAAAGGATAGATGCAAATTATTTTACTGCTACACTTTTCAAGGAAAGATTAGAAAAATAACAATGTTTGCATGTTTTAATTCTTCATCGTAGCTTTTTGTTTACAATTAATGTTTGTCTGCTTTAACTTTGTTTGGATTAGGCCCGGAAATATTGATGTCATAAAAAGAAGATCAAGAATAATTAGGAATCACGATTTTATATTACCACCACAACCTCAGCCGGGTTTTATACAAAGATAAACAGATGGATGACATAGATTGAACACAACTACGTCAACATTGACCTAGGATACTGCAATTAGACAAACCATCCTTTTATAAAATCGTGTTCAGCTGTGGTTACGTTTGGGGGCGCCTATATCGGCGCCCCCAAACGTGAAAATATCACTTTGATTTCAACTATGAATATATTGTAGTTTAAATTAACTAATATGGGAAATTACGATGTACATTTATTAAATGAGGGTGGGTAATTATCAAGGATAGAACTGATAACGGTATGGATGATAAACATTGACAATTACGTCATTAGCTTTACTAGCGTGTTTACTTTTTATATTCCTGCTACATGTGACCAGTTCTTTTTTCAAATGAATGTTATTTGAACCAAACAGCTGTTTCAAAACAAACTGTTATTGTTTTTACTTTTCTTTGTTTACGCTTATTTATTTAGCAATTAATGCAGTGAAATTGATATAAAGGATAGGTGTGACGATTAGTTTTGATGTTAGGACACCAAAGTTAAATTATGTGTACTGTGAATTTTATTGGATATTATAGTTTAATTTTAGGTCGTTTCTATTCAGACCTACTGGAAATTGTGTATAGTAGTTGTATTGTGGTGATAATAATTATGGAAGAGGCAGGTATGCTTATGGAAGGTGGTATCGTTGACTAGGTCCATACACTTCTCAATTGACTATTACTCTCTCTACTGTAGGCTACTTATAATCAGTTTGCGTCTGTGCGAATCGGCTGCAAATCTCGCTTCAACACTTTTCACATCGTAAAAATTGCAGAACTGCTGTTTTATTGTAAAATTATCGGATTTAAAATGCATATCGTATAGGCCTATGATGGAATAAAAAATATTTGGTCACACAACATTTGTTTACAAGATGATTTTCACATTAAAAAAGCAAGAAACTTTGTCTTTATATGTGTAAACTAGCCGATCTGAATTGTACACGGTTTTAACTGACTAATACTGAATTCCCGTACTTAGGACGGGCTAACACCTCGTCTATATGAATAAAATTACAGTTTTGTCTGTACATTGCGTAGAATCATGCAGTTTTTGGTTATTTTCAAGTTTCATAGCCTAAGAAAGCCAAACCGAGTCTTATCTCAATTTCTGTCTGTCTGTAACGCCAAAATGTCAATTTAAACGCGGCCTACTCTGAGAAAACCAGAATACCGATCAAGGGTCAAATCATTTTTCTGTATTTACTGGATTGGTGAGAGTGTCTTTGGCTAATAAAATATGGCCTTGCTACTTTAGAAATAAAATAACTAAAATAAAATAACGAACCATCAAATCCCAATTTTGTGCTTTTTTATCAAGTTTTCTCCCAATGTTAACTACGTATGTTGCTTATGAAATAACAAACAGCTGTTTGAAGATTCTCACTTCTAGCTGTCAATGATATGTTTACATTGAATGTTGTTTACAAATACTGCAACATTTCCAATCACATTTTGTAAGCAAATCGAAAACCATTCATTGAATCAAGTGAGATACCTCAAGTGACCTTTTGACAGATAACAGATTTAATTGATCGCAAGTACAATAATGTGTAACTTTAAATTAAAATGATCATCGTCCAGGTCATGAACCTGGAGATTCTATGTCTGTCAAATTCTACTTGAGTTTTGATAACTGGGAAAGATACTGTAGCCTAAATCAGTGTTGTATAAGACTGGGAAACTTTCATTTTTAAATCATCGTCACCAACCTACAATCGAGGATTCCACTCATTAACAGTGTTTCTAGCTAATAGTAAGTGTGACATAAAAAATGCCAATATTTATTGTAAAACCCATTATATGAAGATTTGTTTGAAGAATATTTTTTAAATTGTTGAATAAATTATAAGGATTTTCAAGTCAGATAATAAAATCAACTATCTCTGAATTAAATTGTGAGAAGACAGAGTAACTAGTAAAGGAAGATAAGTTAGTGTTGATGTAACAATCCTGGTTATATGGATTTGTAATTTAAAGTAGGCCTATATATAGTGGAGACGCTAAGCTGGCCATAAGACAACCACGTTGCAGTACACATGGCCATTGATGGACTGTTCGGGACTGAAGTCTTACAAGTTGATGCACCTGTCTTTTTATAACTCTTACTTGCTTTTTGTGTAACGGTGGTGTATCTGATGGTGTGCAATTCGTTTGTCTAAAAATATTCGTAAATTTAGGAAAAGTAAGTACGGTAACTGATTATTTTGATTTTAGCCCAATTAAATTCTAACTGACCAAAACTTTAATTAAGTTTTGTCAGTATAATTTTTATTAGGTATACCTATTCAAATTTTTTTATACCAATGGCAATTTTACAGTTTTTTTGTACGGTTGACATTTTGATTGGTATCTAGGTCCACAATCAACTCTGCTTGAGATCAAAACAGCAACCTTCAAATTTGAAGCCGGGCAGTAGGTATAACACCATCTAAACTCAGTAGGCCTTTTATTTTAAAGTTGTTTTTAAGACTTATGACAACCTATCATTTGGTTTTCTAGATCAGCTATTATTATCTCAGATATTGTTGCGATTATGTAATAATTTACCAATCAGTAATCTTATAGTTTTAGTTTTATGTTGTGTTTATTTTATTACATATTTTTACCAATTATTTGTTGCACTAGAAGTTATAGGCATATTCATCTTCATATTCACAAACCATCTTGCAATATCAAACACAAATTTTCCAAATTTTTTAAATTACGGTGCTATCTTTACTTGTTGATATTGGGCAAGTTATTTAATAAATCACTGTAAGTTCAATAGAGTTCTTTACACACAGTGAAATAAGCTTCAATCAAAAGTGAAGTATAGACTAATATTTTTAGATTACTAGCCGTCATACCCATGCTTAGCAACGGGAAGAGAACGAGAACGCTAATAAGAACAATTTAATTATTATATTCCCTAGATCTGCTGTATGTAGATAGACTTTTATTAATTTACTATTAGTATTAACTGGCTACATAAACATAACTGTAAAAAAGCCATCCATCCATTCCATGTATCACAGCTTTTTGTTTCTGCTTGGTACGAATTAGCTGTTGTCATAAATTTAAACTATTAATAGTGCTGCACCTTGTTAGTAAACCTATTCACTTTTCAATGCTAGAACATCACAGAATCAAATTGTGTAGTTAAAACAGCTGTTAAGATTCTGATGGTGTATAAACCTATTCTATGAAATTCTACACGTATGTACCAAGTTTCGTGGCCATTGGTCTGGCGGTGTCTGAAATTATCACTGCCAAATATACAAACATACAAACAAACCAACATCCTCTTTTATATACTAGGCTATATAGATTAAACTTAATTTAAACTTTTTTTTTTGTGAAACAATTAATTATATATTCCGTAATCAATGATACAACTATGCGTCCATAAGCTGAAATACATACATAAGCTGTGCAAAATATAATTCGATCATGTCTTCGTAGACGAGACCAGTAAAACCGAGGCTGGATATAAGGGGCTGTACTGTATAAACAAAAGTTCTAGTTCTGTTATAGATGAGCTAGGGATTAGAAAGTTGGCAACACTTTGACATGATTCTCTATGTTGTAGAGTATGGAGAGGTTGGTGGAGGTTACCGTCACACCCCTAACTCAGCTGAGGTCTGGGGAGATAGGCAACATCTCTTGTCTCAACAACTGCTCCAGCCATGGCGAGTGTATCAACGGAGTCTGTGTTTGTGAGGTTAGCACGATAACTATGAACAATTATCCAAAATTTTAAAGTTTAAGGTTAGTTACTATATTTTTTTTTAAAGTAAAAATTACAGTGATAAAAGTGATTTGCCAGAGTTGTGCTTAAGCCCATCTCTATAATGTGTTTTGGTTCATTGTGGCTTTTCAGATTAAATTCTGGGTTGCCTGTCTGCAATGGTTTTATATTTAAGCCAACATTTATTACAATAGCATACAAATCCATTTGAATGTGGTTTGAATGGATATAGTTCAACCCAAACAAAATTGTATGAGGCTAGTTTAAGAAAAGTGAAAGAAATATAAAATCATAGTTTGATTGCTAACAAGCACCGTGTTTTCAGATCCAGTTTGAGGGAGAGGAGTGCAGGCGTGTCAACTCCAGCTACTTTGTCGGGTTTGCAAGCGTGTTTTTCACCCTCGCGTTGGTATGCCTGGCCCAGCTGGTGATGTGTGTGATCGCAGAGTGGCACAGAATGAAGGCCCCTTCGCTACTTCACGCATGTCGTGTCACCACCCAGAAACTTCTTTACTTTGTTGTCTTCCTCGCATCCATACTTCGCGGCGCTTATTTCACAACACCAGTGAGTTTGTACTGCATTTTTTTAAATCGTTGGGGGTAAAGCTTTATTGGTTTTCACAAGAAATGTGTTACCATTGACTACTGAATAAATATAAAATATTTGTATAATAACCTTGTTAAATGAACCAGTCACAGAGTTAACAAGTTCTATTATCATCACGGGTGTCCATAAATATATGAGATAGGAAGGCTCAAGGAGACCTCACGTTAGTTAGCTACATGTTTAGATTGTGCAGTCAAAATATAAATTTGACAAAGCAAATTTAGGTACAAAAATGTGAACATTTTCCGAGTGAGGACCCCCCCCCCCTCCCACCAATACAGGGGGTTATTCCTTACCTCTTATGTATAAGCTAGATGGACGCCCATGATTAGGCTATCTTTCTTTGGTACTGTGGTTAATCAATAACTTCTACAGGCCTTTCAGTTTGTCTTGGTTAAAAAGATGGTGTATTTGACAAAACATTAATTCACATCAACGCACTTTGTCTATGGCTCAATCCAACTTATTCTAAAACTAGATTCAAATGTATCTTGAAAATGGATGTTTGTATTTATAGTCAAAAGTATTACACAGCGTAGCCTATACGCATTGTAGTGGCTGTAACATATTACATTTCTGGCCTATAGACTCAGCTATTTTCCCTGCCAATTGAGGCGATGTCATATTGCTACAAAAACAAATACAGTTTACTCTACAGGCCACTTAAATACACGTATTGTGTAATGGAAGTCACACATTAAAGCAGTACATTATGTTTTTGATTGGAAGGAAGAACTGAAGTTCTAAGACTCATTTTTCTAGATAACAATTTTTTAGTCTTCTGCTCAGCTCAAATCTTACCAAACCCAACGGCTTTTAAACAAGCGATAATGTTGTGGTCTGGTAGTATTGATCTTACCCTAACATGTTATTCGTCCTATCTACAAAATATTAAGTACACGTAGAGAACTTTAACTGCGTTCTAAAGCCAATGTCATTAATAAAGCTCAATATTGAATTGAACTTAATTTCTTGAGCTTGAAATTATAGCTTTAACATGCAATAGTAAAAATTGCAGTACTAAATGTTTCATTCATATGGACAAGCGTCGTACATATGCGATGGCCGGTTTCTACCTTCTACCCATAGACTGCCATCGCATGCAGCGATTGGTCACTGTAAAATAGACTGACGTCGCATATTTTCATCGGTGTTCCAATGTTGTTAAAAAGGCTTATATCTTCGTAACAGTCTATTTGAAGGCCCTGATTTCTCTGCAGTGTTTTACAGGAATGTCTGTCGCACATGTGTGTCACTTGGTCTGTGGATATGATGATTAGTGACATCATAATATGATAGTTGGCAAAACAGTTTTTAGCGAATTTCCCATATAGGGAATAAGCTATTACCGTAGTACTCATGGTAAGACCTGGACCCAGGACCGATTTTTTTTTCGTTTTGAGGTCCCTAGAGGCCAAAAACACCATCCGTTCAAATTCATATATATATATATTTATATATTAAAATTAAAACATATATAACAAAGTACCCTTTTAGTAATTATTTTATTTTTATTAAAATAAAATAATTACTAAAAGGGTACTTTGTTATATATGTTTTAATTTTATTATATTAGTAGCCCTAAAAATGCAAGAAAATAATATATATATATATATATATGTGTTCGTTAGCGCGATAACTTGAGCAAAAAGGATCCGATTTTAATGAAATTTGGTACAAACGTGTAAACCTACGTTTATTCGAACGAGTTCGCGAACCAGCATGATCGGACCATGGGAACTATTAACATTTTACATAAAAAAGCACCTCTACCCTCCCTGTTGCAGCAAACCTAAGTATGTGTTAAACTGATTCTATTTAAATAGGGAATAAATGTGATATTTTTAAGGAGACATTTTATTGTAAATCCAATCAGGCAAATGGAAATTCGCTTAGTCTGCAGGTTTGCTGCGGCGGGGGTATTTTACCTTTGCTGCATCACTAGCCCGTGGTCTGCGTGAACTGTTAACCAAGTGACTCCGGGTCTATGTGTAATATTAAAATGTATACCTCAGTCCATGGCAATGACCGCAGTGTCGCATATATGCGGCGATCAGTAGCGAACGTGTTAATCATTTTATACCATTGGCAATAGGTGCTTGCATATTTTGTTTTATGCCTTTCCTTTTATGTTCCACCCTAGAAAAATTGGAAAATTAATATAATCCTTATCCCTGTGTTGCAGACAAGGTCAGAAGACGGTGGTTGGTCTAGCAGTCTCATGAGTGCCTACTACCCTCTACTGCTGTCTGGCTCTTCTCTCATTGTGTGTTTCTGGGCTGAAGTGAGTACATTACAAAAATATTTTTCAAACATCTTAAGAGTGCAGTAGGGATAATCCAACGTTCAACTGTCAGAAACTGCGGTAAATAAGTCATCAGCTGATGCTCGTACATTACTGGTTACAGTTTCCAGTTCGTCTCCTTTGTCCTTGAAATAAGTAGTGTGTAGAATAAGTAAATTACTTTATTTTACTTTATTATTTGTCAGTTGAACTTTAAACACGTTCGCTGCGGCCCGCCAAATGGCAGGCATAGCCCCAGTGCGGCACAGCGTCGAGCGAACCCGTTTTGCTCAAATATTTTGGTCTGACGAATAGTAAATGATGTGCGTTGATGTGCTGTGTTCCGACGTGGAGAGTCGAAGTAGTTTAATAAAACACTCACAGATAGCAGCACTGCCTGGAACTAGCCGGTCCCATTGCATTGCCAATTGGAGGGAGAAAGACAGGACAAGTTGATTTCTAAGCTTGCCAGAAGGGGATTTTACGGGGAAACGTACTACCAACCTACACCACAATAAGCACCCATTCCTAGCTAAATGCAGACATAAAAATACTTGTTTTTTGCCGGTGTGCTGCTGCGCAGAAATTGAATGAAATTTAGGCGATGCCTGCACTCACCTGTGAGCATTCAGCGTGGCAGAAAGGAACAAGAGCACTCACCGGTGAGTGGCCTGCAGCGAACGTGTTAAGCATGTAATTTACATGAAGTCCAAACCCATATCACCAAAGAACCTTACATCTCCAACCATCTACAAACCATTCAGTTTGAAATTTTGATCACACCTATCACCTTTTATTAGTTATTGCAAGGATGGTTAAACCTCTGCAATACCCAAGGCTCCAACAGAACTTCCAACCTTCTAATGTACCGTAATGGTTCTTTCCAATTATAAATTTTAACCACAGCTCATCACCATTTGCATTCCTTGTCATTTCCCAACCAATAGAAAAATAATCTAGATCCTAGACTTCAAACGCTACAAAGAACGTTAGAGACAGCTGCTGTCGCACCTTCTTATTCTAATATGCAATAACTCTGATGATTTTTACTTCGTTGATCAGCAAAGGAATACGTCGACTAGTCCTGATTAGATTCTATCCTTGTAAATGATTCTTTTGTGATGGAGCCAGTCAATATCCCCCCCCCCCCCCCCCCCCCCCCCCGCCTATGCAGGCCATTTCTCTTTGAATCCTTATATATAATACGTGAAGGCGATTTCTTGAAAACACTACTCCTCCGTTAATAATGGACGGATTTTTACAAACGACGTGTCAAAATAAAGTATTTTTTGTGTAGACGCCCCCTTTCACCAATTCATGTAATAAAAATCCTCGGGCTTTGCCCCACAGGCCACCAAAGTTGGATTTTCTCCCATAAGATTAACATGGGGGAATTTAAATATTTAATTGGAAACTTTGTCCCCACTAATTTGAGAGAACGGCTGGGCGTAGAAACTTGGTAGAGGTGTCCAAAGAAAGGTCTTGGTCTGTAGATGAGATATCAAAAGAAAAACTAAGCAAAATCCCTTAGGGCTCTGCCCCAGAAGCCTTTAAAGATCCCCCACAGAGTTGTTTACATTTTGGCCATGTGAATAATACTTTTTAATAAAACAGCTGTTCATTTTTAAATTGAATTTCAAACCACACATATTTATTGGGTTACTGAATTGTACCAAATAAGTATTTGCAATGTTATTTTCTGATTTTAAAATTAATTTTCCGCTTTATCATGTCATGTTTTGCAATATAACGTTCTATTACGAAATCAGTGGAAAATCCTTTGATCACAGAAATTCTTAAATTATTTCTTATTGAACTATCTTATATCTATTGTACGGGTTGGTGTCTGCCTTTTTCACCACTTTTGCCTAAATTTTATCATATTATTCTACACATATCAAATATTCATGTAGAAATATCTACTCTTATCGTGTCTAATAAAATCCAAACATAGAAACATTGCCTAAAATGGTACCCATCTTGACAAATTATTTGCACCTGCCTATATTACGGACTTTGGCGCACTGCGTTGGTAACATTATTGAAAATAACACGACATTTTGGCTGTAAAATATGGTACAAAGAGAAAATACTATTTTAGCAGCTACTGTCATGACAGAAAGGTCATATTCCTTTTAAACTAGACCTCATAATCCTTTATAAGATACGTTGATTTACAATATGTAAACGTCAATATATACGCAACAGCCAATTTACAGTATTTTTTTCTTTTTGGAAATGTCCCATTGCTATGTCATTTGCATTATTTGTTGCCAATGAAGCCGCAAGACCATATAAACTAGGAGGTCCCTAACAGTTTAAGAATAAAAGCCAACTTCACTTCAAGTATTCCACTACACCTATCATTCCGTAGAGAGATTATATTGACAACTTTATGTTATTGATAAGGCTGAGACAACTAACTGACATCCCCCATGTCAAGGAATTCCAGCTTTAACAGTACCCCACAATAAATTTCTCATAACTATGCTAGAGGGTTCATTCATTGGCACAGAAGTACGATATGAACTGACGCGACGTGACGAAGGAAAAATCAAACTTACACTGTAACGGACATACCTCCCTTTGAAGTTAGAACATTTATTCCCAAAAAATATTTTCTTTTCAAATAAAATCATATTACACTGATGAAATCACAGAAGTGTTTAACTACAAAAGACCCACCAATACGATTTTAATACTATTTAAAGGTTCTTCCAAAGGAAGAGATATCATATAACATACTAATAATAACTCCGATGAGTCAAATGACGTACGGAATGGGAAATATTTTAATCATTGAATGATCAACCAAATTTGGCAACTAATGCAATTAAAATCATTACCGGTATTGTTTTCACACTTACTACCCTTTAAACAATGCTAAATGCTCAAAATATGTATATTTCACCCAATTTATCGCAGTAAGATGAATTAACGTAAGCCTTGAAAGTAACCGTCGATTTCGACGGGTTTCCCCTAGTTTTAATAAGTCGGGTGAAGATCCTCCGAACTACAACTACCTCATGGAACATCTCTGTTGGAGCTGTTGAAGATTAAGTTTCTAAGGCAGGGTTCACACAAGCGTTATATTTAGCTGAATGACATTGACTAGTATTCCCCACCGCCCGGCGATACACTAGTTCACACAAGTGATGAGTCTAGGTCTGTACCAAATTCTAGTATCCAAACCTAACCTAAAACAAAGAGAAGGCTTGTAACCAGTAATGCCAGTAGCCTCATCAATATATCATTTCCAGCTGTTCCCAAGATTATTCTCAGGTCAATGGCCAATGCTCCGACTCCCCTTATGACTAAATAAATACTTTTTCTTTGCCTAAAACCAAGCTCTGCTTGCTATCACTCAAAGTTTTAGCACCTTTGTTATGCTTTAAAAATGTACTTTCATCCCTCTTCTAGTTGTATTTTTGCTGTTAGGACCAACAATATTTTGATATTCGTTTTATACTTGCTTTTACTGTTTAGCTCTACCCTAGCCAAGAAACCAATGCTGTCCATTATTTCTTATAAATTTGAGTCCTTCTTTTGACTGCTAATATCATAACCATCTTCAATTTAGGTGCTGTCTTTTACCTTATATTTTCTTTAAATTTTCTAGGGGTACACCTGGTTTAAACAAGGATGAATCTTATTCATATTTTTGCACTTTCATTGCAATTTGTTTTTTCTTTATCAATCAATCAATCAATCAATCATATCATATCATTTATTTGTCTTTTGGATTTTCACAAATCATTGACAAAGTCAACACATCAGCCTATTGTATAATAGACCTACGTCATATACACACATACTACACATCACAATGCAATAGAGTATAGGATTAAGTATCTAGAGGATGTAAAAATTAAAATGATAAATTAACTTAACTTTTTTTCTTTTACGCTATCTATTAATAAAAATGATGTCAGTTTTCTCAATAAGAGAATAGTCCAAAGTCTGGTCTTATATAGTGTTTTTATTAGCTAGGTAGCTTAATTTATTGATAGCCTAATCCCATCTGGGTTCAGAGGCATCCCTTCAGTCATAACTTGTTAGTGCCTCTATAGGCTTTGACTATAGATACACTACTATTAATTGATATTGAATTCCCTTGTTAAATCTATGGGCAATTATTGAATGAAAATTAACTCGATTCAATTAAACTATCAACTGAGTGGGCTGCTGTTTAATACTTTTCATCCTTTTAATTGTACAACTGAAAAATATTAACTTAAGCTGATATTCAATGGTGATATTTAACAAAAGATCGACATTAGATGGTAACAAGACTAGGGTTTGTATTGGTTCTTTAGAAAAGACTAAAAAATAAAAGGTAATTTCTTTAGGTAAGCTAAAGCATATATTATTTTCTCATTGTAGCTTGAAAAAAGAAATATAACTTCAATAGTACACTCTATAAGAAGGTAACTAAACTCGTCTTTGAATGAAGAACTTTTGTAATGCCAAGGCCTTCTAAGTGAATTGTAGAGACGATTTGTCAACTGATCATTTTGCGACGACTGATGGATTTACAATTGTAATTAATCAGATGATTGTATTCTCATTAATCAAATTACAGTCATTCTCCGCAACTACTTTCAATCTAACCATTTTAAGTTGCTGACTGGTGAATAATTTAAGAATATCGAATCAGGCTGTCATTTCAGCATTGCATTAATAATAAGCAATAATTAACTGGTGAATTAATGTTATTTTACAAAACATCATGAAATTTGTAAGTTATACAGTAGTTTACGATAGTTATTTCTTTAGATATGTTCTATTGGAAAATTTTTTATTTAAAGGATAAGAATCATTTGAAAATTTTCAAACATCTTAAGAGTGCAGTAGGGATAATCCAACGTTCAACTGTCAGAAACTGCGGTAAATAAGTCATCAGCTGATGCTCGTACATTACTGGTTACAGTTTCCAGTTCGTCTCCTTTGTCCTTGAAATAAGTAGTGTGTAGAATAAGTAAATTACTTTATTTTACTTTATTATTTGTCAGTTGAACTTTAAACACGTTCGCTGCGGCCCGCCAAATGGCAGGCATAGCCCCAGTGCGGCACAGCGTCGAGCGAACCCGTTTTGCTCAAATATTTTGGTCTGACGAATAGTAAATGATGTGCGTTGATGTGCTGTGTTCCGACGTGGAGAGTCGAAGTAGTTTAATAAAACACTCACAGATAGCAGCACTGCCTGGAACTAGCCGGTCCCATTGCATTGCCAATTGGAGGGAGAAAGACAGGACAAGTTGATTTCTAAGCTTGCCAGAAGGGGATTTTACGGGGAAACGTACTACCAACCTACACCACAATAAGCACCCATTCCTAGCTAAATGCAGACATAAAAATACTTGTTTTTTGCCGGTGTGCTGCTGCGCAGAAATTGAATGAAATTTAGGCGATGCCTGCACTCACCTGTGAGCATTCAGCGTGGCAGAAAGGAACAAGAGCACTCACCGGTGAGTGGCCTGCAGCGAACGTGTTAAGCATGTAATTTACATGAAGTCCAAACCCATATCACCAAAGAACCTTACATCTCCAACCATCTACAAACCATTCAGTTTGAAATTTTGATCACACCTATCACCTTTTATTAGTTATTGCAAGGATGGTTAAACCTCTGCAATACCCAAGGCTCCAACAGAACTTCCAACCTTCTAATGTACCGTAATGGTTCTTTCCAATTATAAATTTTAACCACAGCTCATCACCATTTGCATTCCTTGTCATTTCCCAACCAATAGAAAAATAATCTAGATCCTAGACTTCAAACGCTACAAAGAACGTTAGAGACAGCTGCTGTCGCACCTTCTTATTCTAATATGCAATAACTCTGATGATTTTTACTTCGTTGATCAGCAAAGGAATACGTCGACTAGTCCTGATTAGATTCTATCCTTGTAAATGATTCTTTTGTGATGGAGCCAGTCAATATCCCCCCCCCCCCCCCCCCGCCTATGCAGGCCATTTCTCTTTGAATCCTTATATATAATACGTGAAGGCGATTTCTTGAAAACACTACTCCTCCGTTAATAATGGACGGATTTTTACAAACGACGTGTCAAAATAAAGTATTTTTTGTGTAGACGCCCCCTTTCACCAATTCATGTAATAAAAATCCTCGGGCTTTGCCCCACAGGCCACCAAAGTTGGATTTTCTCCCATAAGATTAACATGGGGGAATTTAAATATTTAATTGGAAACTTTGTCCCCACTAATTTGAGAGAACGGCTGGGCGTAGAAACTTGGTAGAGGTGTCCAAAGAAAGGTCTTGGTCTGTAGATGAGATATCAAAAGAAAAACTAAGCAAAATCCCTTAGGGCTCTGCCCCAGAAGCCTTTAAAGATCCCCCACAGAGTTGTTTACATTTTGGCCATGTGAATAATACTTTTTAATAAAACAGCTGTTCATTTTTAAATTGAATTTCAAACCACACATATTTATTGGGTTACTGAATTGTACCAAATAAGTATTTGCAATGTTATTTTCTGATTTTAAAATTAATTTTCCGCTTTATCATGTCATGTTTTGCAATATAACGTTCTATTACGAAATCAGTGGAAAATCCTTTGATCACAGAAATTCTTAAATTATTTCTTATTGAACTATCTTATATCTATTGTACGGGTTGGTGTCTGCCTTTTTCACCACTTTTGCCTAAATTTTATCATATTATTCTACACATATCAAATATTCATGTAGAAATATCTACTCTTATCGTGTCTAATAAAATCCAAACATAGAAACATTGCCTAAAATGGTACCCATCTTGACAAATTATTTGCACCTGCCTATATTACGGACTTTGGCGCACTGCGTTGGTAACATTATTGAAAATAACACGACATTTTGGCTGTAAAATATGGTACAAAGAGAAAATACTATTTTAGCAGCTACTGTCATGACAGAAAGGTCATATTCCTTTTAAACTAGACCTCATAATCCTTTATAAGATACGTTGATTTACAATATGTAAACGTCAATATATACGCAACAGCCAATTTACAGTATTTTTTTCTTTTTGGAAATGTCCCATTGCTATGTCATTTGCATTATTTGTTGCCAATGAAGCCGCAAGACCATATAAACTAGGAGGTCCCTAACAGTTTAAGAATAAAAGCCAACTTCACTTCAAGTATTCCACTACACCTATCATTCCGTAGAGAGATTATATTGACAACTTTATGTTATTGATAAGGCTGAGACAACTAACTGACATCCCCCATGTCAAGGAATTCCAGCTTTAACAGTACCCCACAATAAATTTCTCATAACTATGCTAGAGGGTTCATTCATTGGCACAGAAGTACGATATGAACTGACGCGACGTGACGAAGGAAAAATCAAACTTACACTGTAACGGACATACCTCCCTTTGAAGTTAGAACATTTATTCCCAAAAAATATTTTCTTTTCAAATAAAATCATATTACACTGATGAAATCACAGAAGTGTTTAACTACAAAAGACCCACCAATACGATTTTAATACTATTTAAAGGTTCTTCCAAAGGAAGAGATATCATATAACATACTAATAATAACTCCGATGAGTCAAATGACGTACGGAATGGGAAATATTTTAATCATTGAATGATCAACCAAATTTGGCAACTAATGCAATTAAAATCATTACCGGTATTGTTTTCACACTTACTACCCTTTAAACAATGCTAAATGCTCAAAATATGTATATTTCACCCAATTTATCGCAGTAAGATGAATTAACGTAAGCCTTGAAAGTAACCGTCGATTTCGACGGGTTTCCCCTAGTTTTAATAAGTCGGGTGAAGATCCTCCGAACTACAACTACCTCATGGAACATCTCTGTTGGAGCTGTTGAAGATTAAGTTTCTAAGGCAGGGTTCACACAAGCGTTATATTTAGCTGAATGACATTGACTAGTATTCCCCACCGCCCGGCGATACACTAGTTCACACAAGTGATGAGTCTAGGTCTGTACCAAATTCTAGTATCCAAACCTAACCTAAAACAAAGAGAAGGCTTGTAACCAGTAATGCCAGTAGCCTCATCAATATATCATTTCCAGCTGTTCCCAAGATTATTCTCAGGTCAATGGCCAATGCTCCGACTCCCCTTATGACTAAATAAATACTTTTTCTTTGCCTAAAACCAAGCTCTGCTTGCTATCACTCAAAGTTTTAGCACCTTTGTTATGCTTTAAAAATGTACTTTCATCCCTCTTCTAGTTGTATTTTTGCTGTTAGGACCAACAATATTTTGATATTCGTTTTATACTTGCTTTTACTGTTTAGCTCTACCCTAGCCAAGAAACCAATGCTGTCCATTATTTCTTATAAATTTGAGTCCTTCTTTTGACTGCTAATATCATAACCATCTTCAATTTAGGTGCTGTCTTTTACCTTATATTTTCTTTAAATTTTCTAGGGGTACACCTGGTTTAAACAAGGATGAATCTTATTCATATTTTTGCACTTTCATTGCAATTTGTTTTTTCTTTATCAATCAATCAATCAATCAATCATATCATATCATTTATTTGTCTTTTGGATTTTCACAAATCATTGACAAAGTCAACACATCAGCCTATTGTATAATAGACCTACGTCATATACACACATACTACACATCACAATGCAATAGAGTATAGGATTAAGTATCTAGAGGATGTAAAAATTAAAATGATAAATTAACTTAACTTTTTTTCTTTTACGCTATCTATTAATAAAAATGATGTCAGTTTTCTCAATAAGAGAATAGTCCAAAGTCTGGTCTTATATAGTGTTTTTATTAGCTAGGTAGCTTAATTTATTGATAGCCTAATCCCATCTGGGTTCAGAGGCATCCCTTCAGTCATAACTTGTTAGTGCCTCTATAGGCTTTGACTATAGATACACTACTATTAATTGATATTGAATTCCCTTGTTAAATCTATGGGCAATTATTGAATGAAAATTAACTCGATTCAATTAAACTATCAACTGAGTGGGCTGCTGTTTAATACTTTTCATCCTTTTAATTGTACAACTGAAAAATATTAACTTAAGCTGATATTCAATGGTGATATTTAACAAAAGATCGACATTAGATGGTAACAAGACTAGGGTTTGTATTGGTTCTTTAGAAAAGACTAAAAAATAAAAGGTAATTTCTTTAGGTAAGCTAAAGCATATATTATTTTCTCATTGTAGCTTGAAAAAAGAAATATAACTTCAATAGTACACTCTATAAGAAGGTAACTAAACTCGTCTTTGAATGAAGAACTTTTGTAATGCCAAGGCCTTCTAAGTGAATTGTAGAGACGATTTGTCAACTGATCATTTTGCGACGACTGATGGATTTACAATTGTAATTAATCAGATGATTGTATTCTCATTAATCAAATTACAGTCATTCTCCGCAACTACTTTCAATCTAACCATTTTAAGTTGCTGACTGGTGAATAATTTAAGAATATCGAATCAGGCTGTCATTTCAGCATTGCATTAATAATAAGCAATAATTAACTGGTGAATTAATGTTATTTTACAAAACATCATGAAATTTGTAAGTTATACAGTAGTTTACGATAGTTATTTCTTTAGATATGTTCTATTGGAAAATTTTTTATTTAAAGGATAAGAATCATTTGAAAATTTTAAACGCGTATTGTGTGTCAGAAGGTTTAATTTTTTATGAAATATAAACTTGTTTCATTCTTTACATTGGTTTTAGGAAAAATTACTATCCAAACATCAACTTTTTTTTTAGATTGGTTAAACACAACAAAACTGTGCTTCTCAAAACTTCCATTATTTAGGGATTTAACCCTTTGAGTGCCAACGTCCGGGGAACCGGACGTTTTTAAAACGAGCCAAAAGTGCCAACGTCCGGCCGACCGGACGTTTTTAGAACGAGCCAAAAGTGCCAACGTCCGGCTGACCGGACGTTTCGTAATGATCAAACAGTTGTCATAACAACCGAATGGATACTCGGATTCTATTAACCCATATATTAACATTGAGTCGAAAGTTACTAGATGCAATACATCGATTTTCGTTGGTCGAAATATCGAAAATTCGATTTTTACGAAATTTTAACCTAAAAATCGCCAGATCGCGCTCGGCATTTTTAGCGCGACCTTCGGGAAAAATCATTGGCATTTTTTGAGCGTTACTTTTATTTCTCGCCTGGCACTCTAAGGGTTAATTCATTGTGTTACAAACGTAACATTGATGAAATAAATTCCCTTAGTACTAAAAGTTTATTTTCCTTGAGAGCAGAATATATTTCTGTTTTTGTTTGCTATATGTAGGTGCATTTTTATGTTTGCTATTTATATCTTGTAATTTTACCTACGTGTAAACTATTTCAACCAAATAAAACCTATTTATAAACAAACAGTGGCCCGCTTGTATTATAAACCAAGGAGTAAAGAGTTAAATTTGCTCCAAAATAAGAGACATATATTTATCTCTCAAACCTAATCTAACACATTGCTCACATCAAAACATGCTGCAGACTGTATAGTTGTAAACTTACATGAAGCTATAGAAAATGAACGATAGCAATTAGGGATGCTTAACAGGTAGAAGTTAATTTATTTGTTCATTGCACATACTAGTTTGAACTAAGAACATATCATTATGTGTTCACCAGTGCAGCGTTTGAAAATTATACATAACTATTATTATTACTGATAATGCTAGTTCTTATTTTAACCTTGTTGTCTCAAGGTTAGTTAGGTTAGAGCTGAAGTTTCACTAAGTTCTAATATTCGACATTTATTGTTTATTAAGTCGTCTCTTAAAAAGAATCTGGTTTACCTTGATGGCGGTAACTTGAGCTTTGTTTGCACATGTTTCCTTCCCTCTCTCTTTAGTTCTCTCTCTTTCTCTCTTATTCTTTTTCTTTCTGTGCCTCTCTTTGTCTTTTGTCCAAAAGCCGTAACCGAACCAGTTCTCCCACAGAAGTTGATTGAGATGTTTTAATTCAGTTTTGTTAGTGGAGGTTCTTGTTTTGTGCTGGTGTTGTGTCGTGCATCACTCGTGTCGTAATGTATGTTCCAACCACTCAAATTTAAAATTGTCAAACTGTAATAAACCCTCTCATTTACTTTTCAAGTAGGCTTATACTTATTTGTATCAATAATAGATAATTTGTATTAAAAATTATTATTGTAAATTGTAAAAGTCTTATCTCTTTTTTTTATTTTGAGAACAAGCTGTTTCCTTTGATGGTGGATTTGTTTTTATAGGCTGATACTCATATTATGCTATGAAATCTATTTTTTTTAATTGTTATTGGTGGTTTTATTTGTTTTTGTTTAGTTGGGGCATATATAATCAAACATAAAAAACTTTGCCATTTGCTGACTTCAGATTTCATAAGTAGATAACCTTCAAATTTAAAAACCTGTTGACAAACTTGTTACAATAAAGTTTAAAATTCCTGTATCGTTAATGTTTCTTGCATTACCTTAGTGTTTCATTGTTATCATTTGCTAAAAGCTTACATTAATTATGTACATTACAAATTCCTTTAACTATTGTAAATTCATATTAATGTTCTTACTAGTAAACACGTTGCTCAAAATCGAGCAATTGCAAAGAAGTAAATTAGTTATTTAAAAACAAATAAAAGTCATCACAATTTCCTATGAGTTTAAGAGACTTTGAATTGAAAAATAAATAACAGCAATTAAATTATACAGCTGATCAAAATGTAAACAATAATGTTCTTCATAAGAATAACATGGGAACTTTAACAGCCACTGGGTCAGAGCCCAAGGAACCTTTTCAAAAATGTAAAGTCAGTTTGCAAATCTACGCGACACGCTCTTTCCAATGAGACGTCAATGGATAAAATCGGTTAAGAAATGGCGGAGGAGTTCAACCGACAAAGTTTCATGTAGCATATTAATTATATAGATTCGCAGTATTCCAATATAAATATTTTAAAATAACATTACAAGATCATATCAGCCAAGCATTGTCGAAACAGAACTTTTCTCATTAAACCAGTGGTAACAATGGGAAGATTGTATCACGGTTTATTGAAATGTGTGTAGCCCGTGAACCTTGCCCAAGGGATTTTTTTACTTGTTTTGCAGCATAGAAAACAAAATAAAATCAAACCATACTTTATCTGTGTATCATAAATGCACAATGAATGGTATTGGTATATTCTGCAACTATTGTTCCAGAAGTTTTACATCTTTCTGCAATTTCTGTTGCTAATATTTTGTTGCAATTTAAAGAAACGTTTGCTACAAACATTACTGACTTAGTTGAAATGAAATATTTACTATTTGAATTTGGGTTGGCTTAAATATTACAATGGAAAAAAGCAAGAAAGCCTGGACAATTTGATATTCTAAAAAGAAAACCGAATAAACACAGTGCTGCATTTCTTGAGTAATCATTTAAAGAAGAGTTGATTTGCAAACTATGGAAACATAGGAAAGTCATAGAACACCACCATGTAGAAGAAATAGAAATGTTTTTTTTAGAATTTATGATCGTTATTATGGACAACCTAATGCGGCTATGAGCTGGAAACATTTGTATAAAACACTGAACAACAAGATCAGCTTATGAAAAACGATAAGATATTTACAAGAAATTTTGATTATATCTAACTACTATGTACATCGTCATTATATCCATAATCTTTGAGTCGACTCTTTTAAAGTCATTGGAAATTATGACTTATCGGTTTTAAAATAACGCCTGTAATACCTCGAATTTGAGCAACAGGTACACTATTTTTATAATAAAACTCTTAAGTTAAGGTTAGTTAATTTTAGGTCGTTTCTGTGCCCAGTGATTTGTTGAAGTAGCTCCTCGACAAATTTTTATCAGACATTACTGTTTTCACATACAAGATATAGTAAATATTAAATAAAAATAGTTGAAATACATAATTTTCTAAACATGTTCTACCTGAACTCTAATAGCTTAGACTTAGCTCATTGCTAATTCCTTTTTTCAGTTAAAAATGTTAGAACGTTTGTTATTGTTGCCTTGTACACAAATAAGTAATCAATTTTTATAGATATTAAGTTAAAATAAATTAATTTACTTGTGACTATTTCACAAAACTTTGATAATTTGCAGTACATAAAACCATAAATTGAATTTAATTCAAAATTAAAACCCCTAACTCTTTGGCATGCTCAAATTGTATTTACAATGCACAATTAAACCTAGATAATTAATATAAATAACTTCTCTATAGTATTTCAGGTTTAGCTTTCATTGCTTGTGAGCAAACAAGTTGACTGCCGTTTATAAGCATTTATTTGTGTGAAAGATTGAGTTCTGTTAAGATGAGTTGGACCAGGGATAATTGTTTGTTGTGGTTGGTAGCAGTGCCAAACAGCTGTGGGATCAGTTTCCTGTCAGTCTGTCTCAATACTCCTTCAACTCCTCTTCCTATATACTGGAGTGATATCCATTTTGTGTTATTTTTAGTGGCAGTTTTACTTAAAGTTGAATTTTCTTGTTGAGTGCAATTTTTTTATTTATTAAAGATTTTTTGTGGTAAGTTAAGTTTGGATAGATACTAAATTTGATTGTTTAATATTTATTTGTTTTAAGACTGTACTTATTTTATTAAAGCAATCAAGTAGGAGAAGTTTTAAAAAACTGTTGCAATTTAAAGAAACGTTTGCTACAAACATTACTGACTTAGTTGAAATGAAATATTTACTATTTGAATTTGGGTTGGCTTAAATATTACAATGGAAAAAAGCAAGAAAGCCTGGACAATTTGATATTCTAAAAAGAAAACCGAATAAACACAGTGCTGCATTTCTTGAGTAATCATTTAAAGAAGAGTTGATTTGCAAACTATGGAAACATAGGAAAGTCATAGAACACCACCATGTAGAAGAAATAGAAATGTTTTTTTTAGAATTTATGATCGTTATTATGGACAACCTAATGCGGCTATGAGCTGGAAACATTTGTATAAAACACTGAACAACAAGATCAGCTTATGAAAAACGATAAGATATTTACAAGAAATTTTGATTATATCTAACTACTATGTACATCGTCATTATATCCATAATCTTTGAGTCGACTCTTTTAAAGTCATTGGAAATTATGACTTATCGGTTTTAAAATAACGCCTGTAATACCTCGAATTTGAGCAACAGGTACACTATTTTTATAATAAAACTCTTAAGTTAAGGTTAGTTAATTTTAGGTCGTTTCTGTGCCCAGTGATTTGTTGAAGTAGCTCCTCGACAAATTTTTATCAGACATTACTGTTTTCACATACAAGATATAGTAAATATTAAATAAAAATAGTTGAAATACATAATTTTCTAAACATGTTCTACCTGAACTCTAATAGCTTAGACTTAGCTCATTGCTAATTCCTTTTTTCAGTTAAAAATGTTAGAACGTTTGTTATTGTTGCCTTGTACACAAATAAGTAATCAATTTTTATAGATATTAAGTTAAAATAAATTAATTTACTTGTGACTATTTCACAAAACTTTGATAATTTGCAGTACATAAAACCATAAATTGAATTTAATTCAAAATTAAAACCCCTAACTCTTTGGCATGCTCAAATTGTATTTACAATGCACAATTAAACCTAGATAATTAATATAAATAACTTCTCTATAGTATTTCAGGTTTAGCTTTCATTGCTTGTGAGCAAACAAGTTGACTGCCGTTTATAAGCATTTATTTGTGTGAAAGATTGAGTTCTGTTAAGATGAGTTGGACCAGGGATAATTGTTTGTTGTGGTTGGTAGCAGTGCCAAACAGCTGTGGGATCAGTTTCCTGTCAGTCTGTCTCAATACTCCTTCAACTCCTCTTCCTATATACTGGAGTGATATCCATTTTGTGTTATTTTTAGTGGCAGTTTTACTTAAAGTTGAATTTTCTTGTTGAGTGCAATTTTTTTATTTATTAAAGATTTTTTGTGGTAAGTTAAGTTTGGATAGATACTAAATTTGATTGTTTAATATTTATTTGTTTTAAGACTGTACTTATTTTATTAAAGCAATCAAGTAGGAGAAGTTTTAAAAAACTGTTTTAATTGCAATAGAAATATTACAGGACTTTTGCTTCATTAAATTATTTTTTAGTCACAAAGTACACTAAATACAAAAAAACACACTAAATACACTAAGTACAAAGGTACAAATTCGGTACTGTAGTAGACTTACAAAATACATTAGTGTCTATAAAAAAGTTTCTAGTAAAAACAATCATTAGTCTTAAAATTCCTAATTTAACTAATATTTAAATTGTAGATAGAATATCTAACATTATATTATTAAATACTAAGGAAGAGTAATTTTAATTCTTTCAACTTTGCAAAAAAGAATTTCAAAGTTCTGAACTCTTTTAATTATTGACACTAGTTAACTGTATTATTTTCACAGGAAACTTTGTTATTAACTAAAACTTTCAAGAGCTTTATTTAATTGTTATTAAAGTGATGAGAACTTAAGGTAAATTACTAAAACCATTCAAATACTGTTATTTAATGTTAAATAACGGATCTAAAAAGTTCAACATTATTTATTCTCATATAATTCATAAATATAGGTAAATATAATCGAGTTCAATCATAAAGAGAAGAATTATTTTTTTCGTTTTTAATCTAAAGAAAAAAAATCTGTTGAAGCTATTAGCTCAGTAAATATAGACATACATTTTTTCTGATGTTTAAAGTTCAATGAACTTTAGCAAAATATTGGTGTTCAGTTTATTTTAGACAAAAAATTGTTTAACTCATTGATTTTTAAATAAAAAAAACTTGTTTACCAATAGTGAGATATTACCATCATTTGTAGCAATTTGCCTCAAGTTCGCTATATTTTTGTGAAGTTTTACGATGGCAAAAGATAAAATTATAGGGTTCTTACGTTGAAAATTGATGAAATAAGAAAACAAGCAAGCAATGCCTTCTGATTTGCAGCAGATTAGCTATTTGAGCCAACCCACCAGTAAAATTAGAGAGTCTTGGCTGGATTAGTGGGTAGAGTGAGGGACTTGTGTTCTGGCGACACAGGTTCAAATCCTACCAATCACTAATGACATTGCTATACAATAACACTATCATGATGTGTTGTTTCAGTCAGAGCCCTTCCTTAAACTTTAAATGGATATAATAATGAAAAAAAAAACTCTGATAAAAGTGCTATTTTTGAAATTGAAAAAATGGGATAAAACTTTAGAGTTAGAGAGTTGTTATTGATTTTTATAATATCCTGAAAGAAAACTTTTCCACTAGTGCATCTTATAAAATGTAAAATGCACATCTGTCCTTGGCAAAACTTAGTGATGCGTTGCTAGCAGATGTAAGTGGGAACATCCTCATTGTAGTGTGAGAGTTGTGCAAGTAGAGCAGTTTCTGGTAGGTTTCATAGTTGTGTATGCAGCTGCGCTTGTTGTATGAAAGTAGATTTATTTATAGTTAAAGAGTATACATGACGGTAGATGTATATAGCTGTGCCGGTGTACATGATGGTAGATGTATGCAGCTGTGCCGATGTACATGACGGTAGATGTATGTAGCTGTGCCGATGTACATGACGGTAGAGTTATGCAGCTGTGCCGATGTACATGACGGTAGATTTATGTAGTTGTGCTGGTGTACATGACGGGAGAGTAGATGTATGCAGCTACGCCACTGTACATTACGATAGATGTATGTGGTTGCGTTACTGTACATGGCAGTTGATGTATGCAGCCATGCCTGAAACATGGCAGTGGTCATGTCACTACAACTTTAACAGCTTCCATAACCGCTTCCATACATGAATATTTATTCAATTCAATTTAATTTATTCATCACAAAAATTCACAATACAGAGGTTGAGGATCAGGTATGAATATGTGAGCAAATCATGCATTACTGAATATTTAAACAACAGCTTTATTTTGCCCTATTTATCAATACAAGTTTTGGCTTTTAAAAAGGTGTTATTTACAACAAAATAATTGTCTTTATTTCAGTACCTGTCTACTGTGTGTCAATTTTTTACATCAATTTGATGAAGCCTTCAGTTGATGTTCTTTAAGAACTTGTTAGTTTCAAACAACGATTACATAAGACCAGTTTCAACATTCACTTTTTTATCAGTAAAACTGCAGAAAAAAGTACACATTTATTTAGATCAGGGGTATACCTGCATAGCTTCAAAAATATAATGTAGAATATCTGAACTTCTTTCTTTTGATTTAAAGTTGTTCAAGTAGTTTTTTAAGACTTTATTTTTGGATTGGTACTTGTAAAGTTTCTTGTAATTGAATATTTATTGTTTGGTTAAATAAAATGCAAAAACAGTGTGAAAACAAATGCTACAACGCTGTATAGCTTGTATTTTAATTTTTAAGAATAATTTTTTTTAAGACTAGAAGTCAACCATTGATTTTACCGTCAGCAAAAATATCTTACAATTTGCTTTTTATATTACAAACTTTCTTCAGATATCCTTCATATATTCAAATCCTTGTTGCCAAATAAGTCCTACTTGCTTCTTATTGTGTTATCAGTTCAAGGAAAAGCAGAAGGAAGCAAATAAACAAGTTGTCAGTGTGTGTGGGGGAGGGGTCCATTGTATGTTGATTCACACACATACACACACACTATCACAGAATGCCACAGCTGATAAGATATGAACAGATAGTTGTGTTAGTGTAGCGTTGTCTCACACCAGTTTCTTCTTCACATTCCTCTCTGTCAGTACAACAACCTATTTATACTGGGGTTGTCAGGCTTTTTCAGATCTTCTTTGAAGTAAGTGTGTTGTAGTATTTAATCCATAGTTATTTCGTTATGATCGTGTTTCCCATTAATAATGCTAAATAAAATTTAGCAATTTTTTTGTTAAATAAATTGATAGGCCTACTTACAAATTAATTAAGTAGGGCCTATATATTTTAAATTATCACTTTGGTTAAAATGGTTTTTTGAAACATAATTTGTAATGTATATTGAATATTTTTGTCTTTATGTTTGTTTTGTGTACTACAGTATTTTGTGTTTTTTCGTCTTATTCTTATTTTGAAAAATTCAAAGTAGCCTACCTTCCATATCTAAATTGACAGAACAGAACAAAAGTCAGGTAAGGTAAAAGTTAAAAATTCCATTCCATAATGGTAATTTAATAGTGTGATCCAGTAGCCTAGTAAATTGGTGAAAGTGTCATTTCTCTTTTGCAAGAAACTTTCTTTCTGGTTGCTTGTAGGCTTACTAATTACTCAATAAAATTATCATTTTCAATCAGGCCCAAATAAATTTTTTTCAAATTAGTTTGGAAAGAATTTGTCGTTGTCCTGCCTCAATGATGGTATGTGGCTGTGGCAGGAAGTCTGCTGCTTGTTATGCTGATGTGTTTCCTACTGTGTGCTCCACATGTTCCACTCAGTGAATATGTTTGAGGCAAAGGTGTCACGCCTGTTTTACCGTTTGAACCGTTTTCCACATCGGGAACCCCAGGCCAGGCCTATAGGGTTGCGGCATATCATATAGCTAAAAAGCCGTTAGTGGGATTTGAACCCAGGACCACGGGGACAGAAGGGCCAAGCTGTCACTAGACCAGCTCACTAGCATTGAGTACACTGGAATAAGTGGGGACAGATAATGCTAATAGCTGTTAGTGATTTTGGCGACTTAGTTTTGACCGGTAACGCTAGGGTCGCGGTATTTGGTCAGGAGTGCAGTGCCTCTAAGGACCTTTAAATAATTTAGTATTAAAAATGCATTATAAGACGACAAAACTACGACCAAACAAACAAATTTCATAAAAAATTTCATAAAAATCATGAAATTTTACAATAAAAGTAACATTAAAAAACAACCTAACTGCCTTACCGACATGCCCGAGGTACAAAGATACTGCAATGTTTCTCTGTGATGTAATGTATATTGTTGACATTAATCTAGATTTATGGTCGATTTTAAAGTTTACCATGATGCATTATCTGGATTCTTAAGACTGAATATTTTTTTAAATAATCGGCTTTAAATACTATAAGCTACCAAAGTTGATTTACCAATACTACAGTGTTCAAATGTAGCAGTTAATTCTGTCAATGCATTTAATTCAGTTGTTTATGAAAGAGCTGTTGATATCTTGCACTCAATGCAACATTGTATCGACCTAGTTAATGCATCTACGTTTAATGCACTCATTAGATATCTTACTATTGAGTAATCCTTCCTCATTTAGCCATCATGCAAGATAATTTCCCATGTCAGATTCATATCATATCAGGTTTTGAAATCGTTGGGAAAGTGTATCCATTTTTAGCATTTGGAGTGCTTTGTTTTTGCTCAAATTTTTGTAATACACTTTTGTACGTTGAATTTTTGAAAAGTATTTTCTTAATTTACTAGAAAGAGTCATATTTGTTTCCCTTGATGAATTAAGTTTCATGAAAAATAATTTTTTAACCAATAATTTATGTTTTTATTTGTTGATTTAACAATTTTGAATAATTCAATGGCTAATATACTAAAAAAAGTTCAAATAATTCAATCTAATTGGTTTACTCTGTTTAAAAGACTTAAATGTTTACATCATAACTTTGATTAAGTTTACAGTATATTATTTTTACAAAATTATTTTGACAAACTATTTTCAAAGAACTCAAGACAACCATCACTTTTCCTAAGATTAACCGCTTTCCTCCAAGATCCAATGTGTTGTCAAAGTACGACAGTTGAATTTCTGTGTTAGCAAGGTTGTGATAATTCCTGAGAGATAGTCTTGTGAACTGCCAATCTTCTTACAGCACATCACTTCAGCTGGTAGAAAACTTAATATCTACACTTGTCTTTGAGGCAACTTTTACCAAAAACAGTGATTTTTGTGAATCCGTCACCAATAATTTGAATGATTGTAATTTTGAACATTTGTTGTTTGATATTGTTAAAAGACAAGACTTTGCTAATAGTTGCTGCAATATCGGCGAAATTTGCTAAAAAGTATGATATCCGTATCTACTAAACTTAACGAGATGAGACACCAAGGACCTGTACACTGTTTCTAAATATTAAACTGTGATGAATTCTTAGCTGAAATAGATTTAGAACCATTAAACACTAAAATATTCTATTTTTCCAAATAAAAATCCACTGGTATATAAAGCTTTCAGTTTTGTATAACTGTAGTTGGATGGTTTTGGTTGGACTTGAAGTCTGCTGAAGGGAAGAAGTCTATCTAGCTCAGAATCAAACTCATGAATGCTGCTCCTTTTGTGTTCTTGTTGTAAATGGTTATTCATGCAACCTGTTATATCATGCAATCAGTTGTATGATGGATGGGTGAATAGATCTTGTGGATAGAGCTTGTCATTCAATCCGAATTAATCTAAAGATCTCCTGGAGTACCTACCTATTTATTCACCGTTTCAGTATATTTAATTTAACTACTGTCAAAATTGTCATAAGTATATAGCTTCCAGTAATAGTGGTTAGAAGAGTTAAAATGCTCAGCAACCAAAAGATTGCTGGTTGATTCTAAAAAAGTAAGAAGATATTGTTTGTTTGAAACTGGATCCCATCTATTGCTTATCATAAGACCTTTAGACTATAATATATAGTCCATACTAACAAAATAATTACCTTAGTCAGTACAAATCTAAATAAGGCATCTCACTCATTCCACGCTTATATTCCATTCATATTTGGTAAAAATAAGCTTGAACTGCAAAATAAAGTGAAAGGGAGTAAGAATTCAAAAAAGCACAATCATATTTTCAATCTTCTCACATACAAAACATGTGACTCATGCCACTCACACAAAAACTCACTCTTGGACTCAAACCCATTTGGAAAATTCTTTCACACTATCTGTCTGTAGCACATGTTGACCTACTGATAACCAGAGTTTGTTTTTTGCCTCCCCAAATAGCCGTGGCAAGCTGTTTTTGGTCAGTTATTCTGAGCCTTGCTGCTCAGCTGTCTATTTTCACCTAGTGTTTTGGCGTAAGGGTGTAGTAGTTGTGAGGTTTTGTTCGCTCGTCACCTTCTGTCAGTCTGTTAGTTCCGCTCTGTTGGTTGTTTATCTGTCTGTGTTATCAGTGAGCTAGTTATCCGGTAGGAAGCCCTGTGGCATTGTGCTTTGTTGTTGGTATTGTATCCATACAGACCGCTTCATGTGATTGGGCAATGTTATATCTTTTTTTAGGCTATATCGTTCTGTTTTACGCATTTCACTTTGTGTACTTTGCCTTGTGTGCGGTTTTACTGATGATCTTCCTCACTTTTCTCCAAGATTATTTCAGCTGTTGACTTTTTGGTGAGTTAATCGAGACAGAGTTGAAAGTAAAAGTTCTATCAATTGTTTGTATTTGTTGGGGGAAATTACCTTAAATATTTTTCAATTTTTATTTTCACATTTTGTCTGTATAAATTATAAAGCGTTCAAAAATCTATATTAATAACTATTTTGTAGTGTTGCAACTGAGTGAGAACACAGGGAATTCGCTGTTAGCTCTTAAAAACGGTTGTAACCTTAATCATAGAATCTGAGAATTCCAACTATATAAGTTTTTGTATTTTTCAAGTGAAGAGACTGGACTCACTAAGTTATAAAATGTTTAAATTTTTGTTTTACATTTGCCACGATTACTGGATAATGTGGCAACGTAGTTCCAAGTGAATGTATTATTTTGTATTTATTTGTTTTGAAGGAATAAACTCATTATTTCATTATTTCAGTACATTCAATAATATATTTTAATAGTGTTTAAGTGTTATGGGTACAAAAATGTAAACTTGTTACACACAAAATTGTTATAACATGAAATACTAAGGAACATTTTTACTAATATGTTTTATAAAAATTACTGCATCTTTTTGAGTTTAAACAGGTTAATTACAGTAAAATGTAGTTACATAGAATATAATAGTGTTCTGGTTTGACTTGACACCATCAGATTTCTGGTGCTGGTAGAAATAACATGAATAGTTTTTCTTTATATGCTCCACCTCCACATCCTAGGACGCTAGTTCTAGCTCGTAACTTTTTTACACATTACTTCAAACTAGTCCCAGAGGGCTGTTTTTGTCGTCTGCAATAAACAAATTATTATATACAAAATCCTTTTGGTTCATTTTTTACAGCTATCTGTATGAGTTAAAATAATGACTTTCATAAAATGACAGCAGCAGAGCATTTGTGTCAAGACATCTATGGTAAAAACTATCAACAATTGAAATAACGATTATGTGCTTATCCAATGGCAAAAGAATAAAATACCCCCGCCGCAGCAAACCTGCCGACTAAGCGAATTTACATTTGTCTGAATTGATTTTCAGTTAAATATATTTTAATTAATAACATTAGGTTTAACGAGTACCTAGGTTTTCTGCTACAAGGAAACTAATGAAGTGTGTTTTTGAGTAAAATATTGATAGCTTAGTACGAAATAAATAAATTTGCCAAGTTTGATCAAAATATATCCATAAACAAGCAAACTACAACATTTGACAATATTCTCCATAAGAATAACATGGGAATTTTAAATTTACAATTTTTTAAATTTTCTCCGTTATTAATAATCGAACAAAAATACTTTTATATACTAAATTATTTGTTTTTTTAAGCTCTTTAAAAAGGTCTAAAGAGAAATCGGGAAATTTTGTGTTTTGAGGGTCAAAACAGAGAAAAACCAATTTTTACCCCATAAAACCCCCCGTAAAGCCCCGTTCCCATGGTCCGATCGTGCTGGTTCGCGAACTCATTCAAGTTTATCCCGCTTTACACCTTTAAACCAAATTTCATCATAATCGGACAAAAACTACTCAAGTTATCCCGTTCACGGACGTATATATATATATATATATATATATATATATATATATATATATATACATATATAAAAATTTTTTGGCCTTTAGGGACACCAAAATGAAAAAGTATATCGGTCCCTGGTCTAGGTCTTACCATGCCACCTACGGTAATAGCTACTTCCCTATAGGGAAATTCGCTAAAATCTGTTTTTCTATATTCTGTACTGTAACTCTACTTAATATAGTAGCTAGCTATATTTGTGTGAAATTTCTGTGTATTTGGACCAATTTTTTTGCGTGAAGGATAGACAGACACTTGTGTACTCACGATCTTTATTAACATGAATATTTCTCTAAGCTTGTATGTTTCAGGGCAGAGCTTCAAAACGTTATCAGTAGAACTATCATAATTTAGCCAGTGACTAGTGGCTGTCTCTGAAATGACCCATAAGATTATCTTCTGATATGGTCTAATCTATTAATCTGTTTGGTTTGCCACTATCTAAGATAACCAATGATCTCTATGTCCCTGATAATAATAATAATTGTCTTAAATATACTCCCTGTAAACATTTGTTTGCTTCTTAACCTTCCAGAATTATTTGTTTTAAAGTTTGACAAGTGGATTAGTATTAAATGTATAAACATTTTTAAAATTTGTTAGTATCTATAATCACTAGGTGTCTGTTTAAAGGTAAGGCGGCCTCGAAATATCTTGCAAACATAGGTCTAAAAAGTATCTTATTTATCCCTAATAACTGAGCTTTTATTTAAGATGTAAACTCTTAACTTTTTAAAGTTTTAGCAAATTTATAGGATTTAATCTATGTAACTTGACTTGTTCTATGGGAATAAAATGCTATTGTAAACGTGGGTTTAAACAGTCTTTATTCCAGTAAATTTTTTTTTTTTAAATATTCCTTACAACTAAGCGTCTTTTTGGAGAAAAACTCCACATTCGCCCCAATGCAAAACTCAAAAGCAGACTGATAAGTTTTTATCAATATAAGTACACTTTTTTAAATATGGTGACAATAAAATGTAAGTATTTTGAACTTCCATGTGTTCACACTAATGACATAAAAATGTGTAGTCTATTTTTACTTCACTGTCGTAGGGTTAAATGGCAGCTTAGACCTGTACTAAAAAGACAACATGTAATTCATTGAGGATGCAACTATCATGTTTCTCATTCCCTTCAAGTGTTGTAAGGTTTCCCTCCAGTCTGAAATGCACACTAAGTCCTGCATAGGCAGGAGAAAGCTCATCATATGGCTTTCTGCCTTTGTAAATGTTATCTTTGTGTAAATGTATTGGTTTTAGATATGACCTAATGACATTCACTGGGAAACTCATTATTGGTATCTTGACCCCTAAACTGATTTTTTAAAGTGGTCAGTTGTGAGTTTTATCAGTCTATTCAAGCCTTGTCGTAAAATTGTTTTTAAAGATTACATTTGTCATTTGTTGCTTTACATTTCCATTAAACTATAAATTGCTATGTCACTATAATAAGGTAATAACTTATCCTGGATGTAGTTTACACTCTATCGTTGACTAATACTACGCCTACAATTATGGTTTAACAAAATAAAAGTCAACATGAGCAATTAAAAAAATTGACAAATATGATACAGCAAAATGCCATTTAGTCTGAAGTAATTTATCGTATGAATAATTTCTTAGTGAGATAAACTGTAACACTGAACCAGTAAAATTACTTAGTAATAGTAATATTTAAAAAATACATAATTTACCTAATGTAAAATTTACTCATGATAACCAGTTTTAGCAATTCTATTTAATTTTATGTTTGTGTAAGTTAGAAAAGAATAACACAGTATCAGACTATATACATTATGCATAAACTTAACTATCTTAACCCATTTATTCTATACTATCTTACCTAACCAACACAATAAAATTATTGATGTAGAAAAAATTGAAAAGTATCAAGTATAAAAAAATATAATGGATTTCTCAATTCTATGAATTTATTGCAACAACTACCACTATGCTCTACAAGCCAAAAGAATAGGTCAGCATTAACACCTCATTTGGATCTATGATTAGCTTCGGGCTGTAAAACTGCCAACAAATAAATCTCAATTAGTTTGATGTGTGATTATTTAATGTATTTTAGACTGTGAGCAAGACTTACTAATCAATGCAGTTCTGATGTAACCCTCAATTATACATGACCAATATAATGATCATACTAGTTAAGGACTCATAGTTTTTTTTCAAGATTAATTTAAGTAAGAATGTATTTTAACTCAAGGTTTAAAATAATTGATCAATATAACTGATATTTGAAATTGTCATCATTTCCCCAAATAACAGCTTTTAATTTAGTGTAAACAAGTGTTCATCCCAACAAACCTATTTAATTTTCCCTACATAATCCAGTTCCTTCAGCATTTAAAATTCAATTTCTTGTTATTGAAACGTAATCCAAATAATTTCTTTGTCTGTTCAGTTTGTCATGCTTTCACGTCCACATCACTGGACCAATTTAGTTCAAATATTTACATAAAGATTTGTACCCTAGAGTAATATAAGTCATTGGGTGTTCTGATACTTTGATTATCATACTTAGTTGTGTGAACATTTTGAAGTTATTGTAGTTGCAGTTATTTTGTTATATTGTTAATTGCAGTTATTGGTGATGAGTGAATTACATTTTTACAATGAAGTTCATATGAATGAACTCTTTTATTTATATGTTTGATTGATTTTACAGCTTCTTGTTGGTTTCAGGTGTTTCATCTACGGGACGTTCGCTGGGAGAAGAGCCGATTCCTATCCAAGTCTTTTCTTGCCTTCATCACCTTTAATATCATTGCTTACTCACTATTAGTCGCTGAGTTCTACACCATCCATTACTTGGACACTACTCCAGAGTTTAAAGTGAGTTTGTTATTATTTCACACCTAAAATCATCCATTGCTAAAATCAAGTGTATTATAAGGAATAGATGGTTTCTGTATGTGTGACTTATTTCTCATTGATTTACAATTTTAATTCTTTCCACATATAAATTTAACTTTTTGAAGTAATTGTTGGGTAAATCACTGGAATCACTGATAAATTTACTAGTTTCTTTCAATTGTGATCACAAATATCTCTCAGATGAATGAGTGGTGGGGGTAACGATCCAGGTTTCTTTTAACCGAAAGGAAACTTAATTTAAGTGTTATCAAAGTCTGACTAGCTGTGGTTTTAAGCTTGGGGTTATTAAACTGTGATACGAAACAATATTTGTTTAGTTTCATTAAATATTGAAATCACTCTAGGTATATAATTAATCTAAGATTTGAATTTTTAAGACCGTTAGTCATTTTTATGTTTTTTAAATTATTATTTCCACCTCTAACTCTCCCATGCAGAGGGTAGACCACATTTGGAAAACAATGTCTATGAAACTCTTACTTTTTAGTTTAAAAATATAAACCTTTTAAAATTCCTTTATCAACACTCGTATTGAGTTATGGATTTAGGATTTTAAATATTCCAACAATTGTAAAGGCTTTAGTGTCGTGCTTTATTTCCCTGCAATTTTCTTTTTAAAATTAAATAGAAAATTTGGGATTGTTTACAAAAAAGTAAACAAACATGAGTTTAAACCTTTGGAAATGGGTTTAAATTCAAAACAGTTAAGATTATTGGGGAAGCACTCACTTCTATCGACAGTTACAGCTGTGTTAACAAGGAGAATTAATTTATAGCTCTTTCATAACCAGATGCATGTCTGAAGACAAGTTCAAGTAGCTATTAACCCCTAACAGGAAAGAACTAGTTTTCCTGGTCAATTTTGACAGGTCAAAGTGTCCTAAACAGTAAACAATGTAAATAATATAATTTGTCTATCTTTACAGGATGAATAACTTAACTGTGCCACCAATGGTATCCCTAAAACTACGAAATTTAGAGAAAAATTGCAGGAGAGTCCACCCATTTTTTATGACGGACAATTTGAATGTCACTTTAAAAATTTGAAAGTGACATTCAAATTATCTGAAATTATCTTTGAGGTATACTTTGAAGTTGTTACCAAAACCCCCGACTTTGATGAGATATACATATTTTAAAAGCTTATTAGTTCTTTGTAATTTCCTTCTTAACCTAGATGTTTTGGAAATAATAATCGGTTATAAGTATATTCTTGATAAGAATTATGTATAAGCACATTTTTGTATTTGACATGACTGATTTGAATGTGGAACATTTTCTTTTGATTAATTCTTATTGCAATGATATCCTTATTTTATAACTATTCTGCAATTTACTGATACAATATATATTCTAAAACAGTTGATTTTACTTTCGTTTGGACTTATTTTAAACTAGCTGTATGCCCATTCTACGCACGGGGATCTTGTAGTAGTCAGTTGAACCCTTCCTATATAAAAAAACAGCAGTTGGTTTGCGTATTTTCAGATATGCTGGCCAAACTATTATATATAAACAAATACAGTATCTGATAGTTTCAAGTAAAAAATGTGTTATAGATCTATGAGGCATAGCTTGAAGTAGTCCTATAATTGAAAGCTACTTTCCACAATGGTTAAAAGTAGTTAAAATACTATACCTAAACCTCACCATTAAACATTCACGTTGAAAATTTCACTATCAATATGCGCTACCAACTTATGAATAATTGTTTAGGCCTACGAACCCAAGAGATGGGCAATTGGTCTATTGGTTGTATGGTCCAGCGATCACAGCACATAACGGTGAGAAGACACATTGGAAAAGCGAGTTGAGCATAATCCGAAAACCTCTGTTACAATCACCCACTGCAGTTGTCACTTTACACTTTACACACACAGCACACCACATCTGCCAAAACATAAACATAAACAGCATAACATAAGCCATTGAAGTGCCGTCAATGAGCTGAAACATTTTTGTAAGCTATTGGTAACGCTTATTTAACAAAATTTAAGTTTCCCAGCCATATACAACACTGATTCAAGGTCTTTTAAAGAATCTCTATTTTCATTTACGTTTACCCTACACATTATTGCACTTGCGATTAATTAAATCCGTTAAGAAAAACGTTTTTAATCTCACTTGGTTGGGATTTGCTTTGTGATCGAAAATGGTTGCGGTATTTGTAAACAACATTTGTAAACATATCAGTGACAGCTAGAAAAAATAATCTTGATCCTAACAGCTGTTCGTTATTTCATATATGATTATGTGATAAAAATTGGACGAAAACTTGACAAAAATCACACTAAACTGCAATTTTGAACGTCCGTAATTTTATTTACAAAGTAGTGAGGCCATATTTTAATGGCTAAAGACACTTTCGCCAATCCAGTGAATACATTAAGATGACTTGGATCTTGATAGGTACTCTCGTTTTCCTGGAGAAGATAGCGTAAAATGCCATCTTGAGTGTTACAGACAGACAGACAGCAGAAATAGAGATAAGACTCGGTTCTGCTTCTTTATTGTCTAAAACGTAAAAATAACCTAATACTGTATGATTCTGAGCAATGTACAGACACAACTCTAATTTTATTTATATATATTATATCTGTCTACAGAATTTCTACATCCATGTGTTCAATGGGTGTTATGCAGTGTTGTTGTTTATCGTCGTCGTTTTCTTCCTCATCTATGGAGTACAAGTTTTTGTTAAGGTACAGTAATACTGTTTGTTGACTACTCCTTCTATCGTATGTGCCTCTATAAGTTTGAACCAAAACATCACTTACTAAAAATCTATAAATAATATAATTGATATAAATTGCATAATTTTCACATAATTCCGAATTGTGATTTCTAACCAGTTTACCATTGTGCACATCTAGCAAGTATACCATCTACACTTCAAATAGCTTTAATAATAATAATAATATGTTTATTGCTGAAAAACAATTGTACTGGCCATTGATTTATGTGTTGGTTTGCTTTGCCTGCTGGTGGTTTTGTCCCCAGCATTGTGGTAGCTTTATCATGTCAAAGTTTGACTGCACGTTCGCCAACTTTCCCACACAAGTGTAGTTTAGATTGAGGAGTAGTTTGTGGTCAGTTGTCGGTAGAACAGTTAGTCAACAATACAACAGTTCACCAACTACTACACCAGTTTTGAGTTACCTGTTGTAATATAGTACTGAACTATTTTGAATGATCAATATTCAATAATTCCTAAATAACCAAAACTAATTAAGGTCTCTGAAGTTTTTCGGTTATTTTATTAATTTAAAAATTAATTTATATCAAAACTATTTAGAACGTGGTAGTTGGTTACTTGTTGTGTTGTTTAAAACAAGAGTGAAAAATGAAGTGTTGTGTCAAATATGGTTCTTAACCTGACTTTGATTTTAGGTACGAGGGGGGTTTCTGCTAGAGCTTGAAAATTCCAGCAAGAAGCCTCTTTACAGCCAACTTTTTCGATCTCAAGAAGTAAGTAATTGTTTTTTTACCACATTTTTCTTCTCCAACCCTGGCTGGAGAAGAAACAACTGCAATTAAATGGTCTGTGATTTTTTTTATAATTGTTAACACCTTTTTTATTGCTACTACTTTTGCTATCTTACAAATGTCTGGAAAACAGTAATTTTTCAATATTGGTTATTTAAAACCAATTATATAAATACTCGTACAACTGAATGTAAACAATTATGAGGCCTATCAAGATTATCGCCAAATAATTTTTTTTGTTTTGTTTACACAGTATTCAGTTTTGAGTGGATTTGGTTTCATAATTAAGTACCAATAAATAATAACTAGACTACCTGTTGCTCAAATTCGAGCAATTGCGAAGCATTACAGGCGACTCAAAGATTATGGAAATACTCACAATCTACACAACAGTTAGATATAATCAAAATCTTTTCTAAATATCTTATCTTTTTTCAAAAATCTGATCTTTTTTTAGTGTTTACTACAAATTTTTCCCTCTCATAGCCGCGTTAGGTTGTCTATGATAACGATTATAAATGAAAAAAAAACATTATTTCTATTTCTTCTACTTGGTTGTGTTCTATGACTTTTTATATGTTTCCATTGTTTGCAAATCGGTTATTTCAATGATTGCTCATGAAATGTAGAACAGTGTTAATTCAGTTTTATTTTTAGCCTATATCAAATTGTCCAGGATTTCTCGCTCTTTTCCATTCTAATAATTACGCCAACCCAAGTTTTGTCTACAGATGCAATATGCCAACGAATATCACCTACGTACAATCTTCAAGAAGTGGTAAAAAAGGCAGAAACCAACCCATACAAAAAATATAAGTTAACTCCAAAAGAAATAATTTCAAGAGTTACTGTGATATTAGGATTTTCCACTGATTTGGTAATAGAACATTAACTTATATCATTGCAAAACATGACATGCTGCAGAAGAAAATCCATTTTCAAATCAGAAAAACCCATTGCAAATACTGTACTTCATTTTGACAAATTCAATAAATCACAATTTAAATATTAACAGCTGTTTCATTAAAAAGTAGTGTAGAATTATGCATATGGTCGTAACGTAAACAAATCTGAAGAGGCAACTTTAAAGGCTTCTGGGGCAGAGCCCCAAGGGAATTTACCTCGTTCCTCTTTTGATGGCTCATCTACAGACCAAGACCTTTCTTTAGAGACCCCTACCAAGTTTTTACGCCCAGCCGTTCTCTCAAATTAGCTGTGACAAAAACCCCGTTTTCCTCCATAAGAATAACATTGGATGGGAATTCAAAGGCCACTGGGGCAGAGCCCCAAGGGAATTCACCATGTTTCTCTTTTGATGGCTCATCTACAGACTAAGACCTTTCTTTAGACACCTATACCGAGTTTCTACGCCCAGCCGTTCTCCCAAAATAGCTGTGACAAAGAAAAACCGTTTCAAATTAATATATAGACTAGTGTACCTGTTGCTTGAATTCGAGCAATTGCGAAGCATTACAGGCGACTCAAAGATTATGGAAATACTCACGATCTACACAACAGTTAGATATAATCAAAATCTTTTGTAAGTATCTTATCTTTTTTCAAAAAGCTGATCTTGTTTTTTTAGTGTTTTTAGGGTAAAAAAAAAACATTATTTCTATTTCTTCTACTTGGTTGTGTTCTATAACTTTTTCTATGTTTCCATTGTTTGCAAATCGGTTATTTCAATGATTGCTCAAGAAATGTAGCACAGTGTTCAGTTCAGTTTTATTCAGTTTTATTTTTAGCTTATATCAAATTGTCCAGGATTTCTCGCTCTTTTCCATTGTAATAATTACACCAACCCAAGTTTCGTCTACAGATGCAATATGCCAAAGAATATCACCTACGTACAATCTCCAAGAAGTGGTAAAAAAGGCAGAAACCAACCCATACAATAGATATAGCCTAAGTTAACTCCATAAAAAATAATTTTAAAAGTTACTGTGATATTAGGATTTTCCACTGATTTGGTAATAGAACATTATATTGCAAAACATGACACGATGTAGAAGAAAATCAATTTTAAAATCAGAAAAATCCATTGCAAATACTGTACTTTATTTTGACAAATTCAATAAATGACAATTTAAATATTAACAGCTGTTGCATTAAAAAGTAGTGTAGAATTATGCATATGGTCGTAATGTAAACAAATCTGAAGAGGCAAATTTAAAGGCTTCTGGGGCAGAGCTCCAAGGGAATTTACCTCTTTCCTCTTTTGATGGCTCATCTACAGACCAAGACCTTTCTTTAGAGACCCCTACCAAGTTTTTACGCCCAGCCGTTCTCTCAAATTAGCTGTGACGAAAACCCCGTTTTCCTCCATAAGAATAACATGGGATGGGAATTTAAAGGCCACGGGGGCAGAGCCCCAAGGGAATTCACCATGTTTATCTTTTGATGGCTCATCTACAGACCAAGACCTTTCTTTAGACACCTCTACCGAGTTTCTACGCCCAGCCCTTCTCCCAAAATAGCTGTGACAAAGAAAAACAGTTTCAAATTAATATATAGATTTACATCAATTCTGTCATTGAAATACACTGAACAATTATTTGCTACTAGAAGCGTATATACATAGAAGCTTATACAGCATTCTTATAGCTCTTAGAAGACATGATAGGGCTGTCAGTAAATTAAAGTCTTCCTCGAGCGTCCAAAAGAGCTAGTTGTATCAGCGCTGGTCCGTGTTCTTAAACTCATCCACTATTACTCTTGCCGGTTCTCTCCCAATTAGTCTAATCATAATCGCCAAAATCTAGTGAAGGTTTCAATAGGAGTTGTAAAACAGAAACATAATACCAGATCGTGAACTGTATTTGTTGGGAGTGTAGATTTTCCCCAGATTGTTTTCAACTTCTGTTGCGAGACTAATTGTCAGGGGTGGGGACTGACTAGGACAGTAAGGGGTGAATTAAAGAGCACATTGTTGGTCCCAGATTTGAATTAGCTTGCTTGGCTATGATGGGAACCAAATAATAAGACATTGTTATTTTGTTTTAATCACTAAAAAGTACTCAAAGTCATATTCACACACACTTGATTATATTCTTATTTAATGAGTACCTAATATCACTGATGTGTATTGGTAATTTACTCTTTGCTGTTTAAAGTTTCTTTTATGTGTACTATTTACATTTTCTGTTTTGTTTTTACTTCAAGATAAAAGTAAGTGTAATTAGTTATAATCATATTGATCTTAGCAAACTATATGATCCAACACTGTTCTTTGTTCCCCAGAGTCTGATAGACACATCTCAGTTACAACAGTCCAGACTGGGGCTGGCCTCTCAAACACTCATGCTCAGCTTTGTGGTGGCGTTCCTCTGTTCAGAAGCTCTCTATCTAACACTGTTGTTTGTTCCCCAGAGTCTGATAGACACATCTCAGTTACAACAGTCCAGACTGGGGCTGGCCTCTCAAACACTCATGCTCAGCTTTGTGGTGGCGTTCCTCTGTTCAGAAACTCTCTATCTAACACTGTTGTTTGTTCCCCAGAGTCTGATAGACACATCTCAGTTACAACAGTCCAGACTGGGGCTGGCCTCTCAAACACTCATGCTCTTGGTGGCGTTCCTCTGTTCAGAAACTCTCTGTCTAACACTGTTGTTTGTTCCCCAGAGTCTGATAGACACATCTCAGTTACAACAGTCCAGACTGGGGCTGGCCTCACAAACACTCATGCTCAGCTTTGTGGTGGCGTTCCTCTGTTCAGAAGCTCTCTATCTAACACTGTTGTTTGTTCCCCAGAGTCTGATAGACACATCTCAGTTACAACAGTCCAGACTGGGGCTGGCCTCTCAAACACTCATGCTCAGCTTTGTGGTGGCGTTCCTCTGTTCAGAAACTCTCTATCTAACACTGTTGTTTGTTCCCCAGAGTCTGATAGACACATCTCAGTTACAACAGTCCAGACTGGGGCTGGCCTCTCAAACACTCATTCTCAGCTTTGTGGTGGCGTTCCTCTGTTCAGAAACTCTCTATCTAACACTGTTGTTTGTTCCCCAGAGTCTGATAGACACATCTCAGTTACAACAGTCCAGACTGGGGCTGGCCTCTCAAACACTCATGCTCAGCTTTGTGGTGGCGTTCCTCTGTTCAGAAATTCTCTATCTAACACTGTTGTTTGTTCCCCAGAGTCTGATAGACACATCTCAGTTACAACAGTCCAGACTGGGGCTGGCCTCTCAAACACTAATGCTCAGCTTTGTGGTGGCGTTCCTCTGTTCAGAAACTCTCTATCTAACACTGTTGTTTGTTCCCCAGAGTCTGATAGACACATCTCAGTTACAACAGTCCAGACTGGGGCTGGCCTCTCAAACACTCATGCTCTTGGTGGCGTTCCTCTGTTCAGAAACTCTCTGTCTAACACTGTTGTTTGTTCCCCAGAGTCTGATAGACACATCTCAGTTACAACAGTCCAGACTGGGGCTGGCCTCTCAAACACTCATGCTCAGCTTTGTGGTGGCGTTCCTCTGTTCAGAAACTCTATATCTAACACTGTTGTTTGTTCCCCAGAGTCTGATAGACACATCTCAGTTACAACAGTCCAGACTGGGGCTGGCCTCTCAAACACTCATGCTCTTGGTGGCGTTCCTCTGTTCAGAAACTCTCTGTCTAACACTGTTGTTTGTTCCCCAGAGTCTGATAGACACATCTCAGTTACAACAGTCCAGACTGGGGCTGGCCTCACAAACACTCATGCTCAGCTTTGTGGTGGCGTTCCTCTGTTCAGAAACTCTATATCTAACACTGTTGTTTGTTCCCCAGAGTCTGATAGACACATCTCAGTTACAACAGTCCAGACTGGGGCTGGCCTCTCAAACACTCATGCTCAGCTTTGTGGTGGCGTTCCTCTGTTCAGAAGCTCTCTATCTAACACTGTTGTTTGTTCCCCAGAGTCTGATAGACACATCTCAGTTACAACAGTCCAGACTGGGGCTGGCCTCTCAAACACTCATTCTCAGCTTTGTGGTGGCGTTCCTCTGTTCAGAAACTCTCTATCTAACACTGTTGTTTGTTCCCCAGAGTCTGATAGACACATCTCAGTTACAACAGTCCAGACTGGGGCTGGCCTCTCAAACACTCAATCTCAGCTTTGTGGTGGCGTTCCTCTGTTCAGAAACTCTTTATCTAACACTGTTGTTTGTTCCCCAGAGTCTGATAGACACATCTCAGTTACAACAGTCCAGACTGGGGCTGACCTCTCAAACACTCATGCTCAGCTTTGTGGTGGCGTTCCTCTGTTCAGAAACTCTCTATCTAACACTGTTGTTTGTTCCCCAGAGTCTGATAGACACATCTCAGTTACAACAGTCCAGACTGGGGCTGGCCTCTCAAACACTCATGCTCAGCTTTGTGGTGGCGTTCCTCTGTTCAGAAACTCTCTATCTAACACTGTTGTTTGTTCCCCAGAGTCTGATAGACACATCTCAGTTACAACAGTCCAGACTGGGGCTGGCCTCTCAAACACTCATGCTCAGCTTTGTGGTGGCGTTCCTATGTTCAGAAACTCTCTATCTAACACTGTTGTTTGTTCCCCAGAGTCTGATAGACACATCTCAGTTACAACAGTCCAGACTGGGGCTGGCCTCTCAAACACTCATGCTCAGCTTTGTGGTGGCGTTCCTCTGTTCAGAAACTCTCTATCTAACACTGTTGTTTGTTCCCCAGAGTCTGATAGACACATCTCAGTTACAACAGTCCAGACTGGGGCTGGCCTCTCAAACACTCATGCTCAGCTTTGTGGTGGCATTCCTCTGTTCAGAAGCTCTCCATCTAACACTGTTGTTTGTTCCCCAGAGTCTGATAGACACATCTCAGTTACAACAGTCCAGACTGGGGCTGGCCTCTCAAACACTCATGCTCAGCTTTGTGGTGGCGTTCCTATGTTCAGAAACTCTCTATCTAACACTGTTGTTTGTTCCCCAGAGTCTGATAGACACATCTCAGTTACAACAGTCCAGACTGGGGCTGGCCTCTCAAACACTCATGCTCAGCTTTGTGGTGGCGTTCCTCTGTTCAGAAACTCTCTATCTAACACTGTTGTTTGTTCCCCAGAGTCTGATAGACACATCTCAGTTACAACAGTCCAGACTGGGGCTGGCCTCTCAAACACTCATGCTCAGCTTTGTGGTGGCATTCCTCTGTTCAGAAGCTCTCCATCTAACACTGTTGTTTGTTCCCCAGAGTCTGATAGACACATCTCAGTTACAACAGTCCAGACTGGGGCTGGCCTCTCAAACACTCATGCTCAGCTTTGTGGTGGCGTTCCTCTGTTCAGAAACTCTCTCTGACTTTTGGAAGTACAAGTGAGTATGTGGTTAACATTAAATTACAGTCAACTCTCTATTATCTGGACAATGCAGATTGCGGGTCTCTAAGACTACCATACAATGATATCACTTCAAATCACAAACCAATCATAAGCAAAGTTTCCTCAACTTCAATCACCGTCAATAAAGTAACTGATGAATATGTTTTCTTTCTTGTCATGTACATGTGTACAGCCTTCTGCAAAGTATTTGCAAAGTAATTTGCACCATTTTATAAATTTAAATATTTTTATGCATACACATACACAACCGTCAAATAGCTACGGATATCAATTGTGGTTAACTCTTCACCCCAAGTCAATTTAATTTTTTTTAGTGCTTATTTTTTCTCACATTGCTATCAGCTACCATTCAAGACTTATCTTCTTGAGGGGTAGAAACTGCATAGATTAGTAGAGAGAAGTAAAGAGCGAGGTGCTGTTGTTAGATTTAAACTAGAACAAACAGTTTTAGTAGTAGTTGGTGTTACTTGGCTTCGAGAGGAGCTCAATTGAGACCTCAATTTACAGACAACCGTATTATTAAAAGTCCAATGATTAAGGACAGCTAAATCCAGTTTTAAACCCTCCTGAATTTCCTCAGGATTGAACCAAAAATCTTCTAACTACCAGGCAAACACTGTGATTACTAGTTTTAGTTAAAATTTAATTAATGATGCCTCGCTATAAACTTACTTGACCAGTAAGCACTCCATGTAGAGGATTTATCCATGTGTGGGGTTTGTAGAGTGCCACTACACAGCCGCAACTGGCATGACTTGCTGTTCCGAGTGGTGGAGATCGGAGTGGCATTGTGGTTCCCCTGCGTACTCTGGAACTGCATGAGGTAATGTGAAATACTTCCTACTCTTATGTTCTTACAGGGTACCCCTTCAACCGTAAAAACCTTAAAACCATGGATGATGGTGAAATCGCAAAAATAGGGATGAGGTCTTGATTCCACAAAACTTTCGATAGGTACTTATGATGTTGACAAATCATTAATTTGAGAAACTTTGCGAGTTTAAAATAAACACTGATTACAGATTCTGCTGCAGTTGAGGCAAAACTGATATCATCTACCTACGATGTAGCATACTGGTAATCTACTGCAATTGCAGTGATTTTGTGAATTTTCAAGCACACAAACTTGGGAGGCAGCTTCCACAATCACTCATATCCTGAGACTTTGGTCTCCAAAACAAAATACTTAAATGATTAAAACTAGGCTAAAATGTAACTTTTATGAATAAGTTGTACATTTCACGTTTCAAAATTGCTTTGTGAACCATCTTAAACTTGTTTCTTTTTATGCGTAATTCTGCCTAATACCGATTACTGGCAATACTTGCCCTCTGGCCCTCATCAGTCGCAAATAATATGCAAATATATTGATCCAGATTTTAGATAAGAGGTTGATCTGACATTTCAGGGTGTCTATATCTCTTGGTTTTTTTACCCACTCTTCCAGAAAAGTCCCTGATATTTCAGTTGTGCCACAAATGTCCGTAAAACCTACTAAATTTTATAATGTTTAGTTCTTTACAAATTAAGTAATAAATTGTCTGAACAATGAGACATTTTGATTCTGGACTTTTTTAGTTTGACTTTTTGGTGAGAATTTGAGCGTTATAAGTGAGGTTGGTAGCTGGGAGTTGTGCTGTTAATTAGTTTTGTTTGACTACAAACTGTAATGTTCGAGGTTAATGAACCAACATGTTTTGTCAGCTTACAACAATGTGTCACACACCTGTTCATAAATGTGAATATTTTATTATTCACTTTTCGTTTACTGTGACATAGGTAAACATCTCCAAATTTGCCACTGTAGCATAAACATTTTATAAATTGTTATATTTTACCTCTAAAGTATCCCTGAAAATTGATTTGGGAAATCCCTGAAGCCTCTTAAAAATAAGCTCCCACTTTTATGGAAAACACTGAAATCATTATTTAGACGCAGGAAATAAAATATAAAAACATTTTCAATATCAAGAGGAATGCATATATTATTTGAATAAAATTTTTTTAATATCTTCCAACACTTAAAACTTTATCTCCGTCAGATTTGTTCACAGATGATGAGTGACAGGTTCAAGTTATTCATCAGTTACACTTGAATAAACAGTCGTTGTGAGCGACACTGTAATTCACTGTGAGCCAGTTGCAGAGTATAAAAACTTCTTGTATAGTTTTGAAAAGTGTAAGTGTACCAGAGCTTTGTTTATTAATAGTAGTTGTGATTTCAGCCCAGAGCAACTGTGGATTCTGAATCCCAAACGGATAATCAAAAACTTGGACATGGACATTTATCAGCTGGAAATGACGATGCGGGAAAAAAAGGACGGCCAAGAAGGTAAAGATTTTATCTTTAAAAAATATATATATATACCTTAATATATTACTCTTCAAAGACTACTTAATTATAGCCTACTCAGTAGCGCTCTTTGCAGGTTCTGAGATTTTCAAAGATTTCTTGATTGGTTAGAAATAGAAAATGAAAGAGTTGTCCCACTATCTCTTCCAATTAGCAAAGAATAAAATTATAGTCACCAGTTATTACTCATTCATAGATTTATAAAAGGAACTTTAAATCAAGCCATATTTAAAAACTATAGTTGTGAATGCCTACATTGTACTGTATTTTTAGCCAGGTTGAGCAATCTCTAGTCAGTTCCTAAATAAATCACACTACAACACAGATTGCTGCGGTCATTTCAGGATTTAGACAAAATTATAACTGTTAGAATAACTTCTTCTAAAAAAACACACAGTTAAGAGAATATTAGGTCTATGGAAGGCTATAGATATTATTTTACCTCTTGTTGGTTATATTTTGCACAGAACATCTAGAAACCATTATTATATATTTTAAAAGTAAAAACAAGAGATTATCTTCAAAATAAAGCAGCTATAAAATAAAAAATATCAGCAATTTATGCGATGTGAAAAAAAACACTCTAAAGCTGAAGATACAGGCTACTAAAAAGTAGCATTTACCAGATTTGTTTACAAAATAATATACTTAATCCTTTTTACCAAGTTAAGTTATGATTACGTTTTTTATTACAAGAAACATTTCTAATGCAGACATTCATCGCCAGATGACTGAAGGTTATGGCCCTAATGCAAAGAGTGAGCGTTAAGTGTGGAAATGGGTTATGGAGTGTAAAAATGGCTTTGAAATCTTTTTTCTTATACTGTCTTTTGTGAGAAGTCTGGGTACCCGTCAAAATCACAACTCCTTCATAAATGAACATTTTCACAGCTATTTTTAAACTCCCTAGCCTATTTCTGCACTTTCCCCACTGTCATTGCATCAGGGTCATAAACTTCAGTCATATTATGATGAATGTCATTATCAGTATGTTTCTTGTAGACATAAATTCAATAGTTTAACAAATTTTTAAAACACATATCAAAGCGTACACAAACTATTTAAAAATAAATAAAATATTTTTCGATTTCATTTACATGTCAGCTACAGAGCTACAAATGGTGTCATTCTGTTCACAAACGATGCCAGTAAGTGGCGAGGAGCCTCATTGCGGCGTACACACAAACTTCAGATCCATACGCAAAAACGGCCCTTACTTAAAAAACCGCCCTCGTAGAACATAGTATAGGGACGGATGCTGGGGGGCAATTATTCAAATTTCCCGGTTTGAACGAAATTGCTAAAAGGAAATTGTTGTATTATTCCCGGTTGGCTAGACATACAAGCTAGTATTTCAGAACACATAGGCCTAGCTTTGTTTTAAGTTTATATTTACTTATTTTAAATTCAGTAACCATTCCTTCCCAATCAGGTGGTTTGGATTAGTTTGGCTCTGGTGTATGTGTTGTTGTACCATCTCTAGTCATTGATGTTTGTGTTGACAGAAGACTCAGCCGCAGCTGCCAGTCTGGTAGAGTCTGAGTGTTTCATCTGTAGAGATCCCACAGAGCGACTGGTATGTCTGTGCTGCTACGCTCACCAACAATGTCTAAGGGAATGGTGCCGTCAGGTAACTACCTCTCAGTGTGACTCAGTGGTTTAAATCCCATGTTAATTGATTTATTTTGGTTTCTGAGGCCAACCTGATCATTCCGTAACATCTTTAGTGAGCCTTCCACGTAATCCTAGGGTCGGATCAAGTAGTAAGAACCCTAGCTGTGAGAGATTCACCACTGAGCCACATTCAAGATTCTTTGTGATGTATTTTGAATGGCTAAAATAATTTGGTTTACTCACATCTTAGACAGTATACATTTTGTATGCTCGTTTAGTTGTCAAATTAATCTTTAAATCCACGTAGAAAAAAGATCGGAGGATGCTCTCAGTGGTGCACTGTTTCAGTGGCTTACGTCAGTTTGTTGTAATAATGTTGGGATTGTAGTGTATCAATTACTGCCTGACAGAACAAATCAAATATACAACCTAAAAGCCCTAAATACATCTTTTTCTTTCTTCTCTTGTAGCTTAATTTAAACAGTAAGAGTACAGTAAAAGCCTGTTAATCCGGCATCCAAAGGTGCACTTTCTATAATCTGGCATCAGTCTGAAGGTATTACAAATGTTTTTCTTCATATTGCAGCAAAAACAAATGCCTGTGTTGAGGATCTAAAGAAGGATTTTTACTCTATAGGGAGTTAAAAGCGTTTTTAGCCCCTAGGGAGTAAAAATCTGCTGTTGCCAACTCAGTTGTAAATTTCAATTGTAAACAATCTCATGTATGTATCGAAAGTATGTATTGATCGTAGCTTATTGTTGCCTTATTTTAAATTGTTCGATCCACACTAACACAATAGTAATAGAAGAAACGGTTGAATCACTTCCTAAACGACTGCGTGTTCCATTAGCATATTAAACTGAAAATTCCCCCGCCACAGCAAACCTGCCGTCCAAGCGAATTTCCATTTGCCTGAAATTATGTTCAATTAACACGTTGACTGCTAACGCCGACTCTAGTCTGTGTCGCTAGCACTTCAATGTGGCGCGCGCCGACAAAAGTCGGCACCAGACCAACAGAAATATATTGAGTCAGTGTGAGCTTAGCCTCAGACGGAGACGTTGTAATCGTTGCCAGCCTGCCAGCATAGAATGCAAGCTTTACTTTGGTGTAGGTTGGTACTAAAATTTCCTGTAAAATCCTGTCTGGCAATGCTTTTGTCCCGGTTTCGGGGATTTTTTCTCTTCAACCCACATTACAAAGACACTGGATACGGATCCGTGCAGTGCTGCTACCTTTGGGTGTTTCAGTGAACTACATCCACTCTCGGGGTAACGCAGCACAGTCACCACTGCTCTTTTGTGATTCGTCAGACTGAAATATTTGAATGCCAATTGCGTTCGCTGATTCGGTTGTGTGCCGGGGCTTCGCCCGCCACTGGGGAGCGCCTGTACGTTGTTTTCAGTAGTCATCGTGTTAATCTATTTCAATAGCATTAGGTTTAACAGGTACCTAGGTTTGCTGCTACAAGGAAACTAATAAAGTGTGTTTTTAGGTAAAATAACTATAGCTTAGTATAAAATCAATGAATTTACCAAGTTTGATCAAAATATATCCATAAATAAGCAAACTACAACATTTTACAATATTATTCTTAAGAATAACATGGTAATTTTAAATTTACAATTTTTTGAGTTTTCTCCGTAACCAATAACTGTACAAAAACACTTTAATGTACTGAATTGTTTTTTTTTTTTTTTTTAAGCTCTTTAAGAAGGTTTAGAGAGAAATTGGAAAATTTTATGTTTTGAGGGTCAAAAATTAGAAAAACCAATTTTTACCCCATAAAACAGCCCATAAAACCCTGTTCCCATGGTCCGATCATGCTGGTTCGCGAACTCATTCAAGTTTATCCTGCCTTACACCTTCAAACCAAATTTAAAAACAAAAATTACTCAAGTTATCGTGTTCACGGACACATATATATATATAAATCTATATATATAAAACATTATAAAAATTTAAACGAATGGTGTTTTTGGCCTCTGGGGACATCAAAATGAAAAAGTAAATCGGTCCCGGGCTTAAGTCGTACCATGAGACCTACAGTAATAGCTACTTCCCTATAGGGAAATTCGCTAACAAGTTAGAAGTAGTTTTGAGAGGTTATCTTTAAATAAAAAGTATTTTAGTTTTGTAACATAGTTTATAAAATAATGGTGCAATATGACAAAAAATATAGCTCATCACATGGGCAAAAAGTGTCTTTTCAACCCTCGCTCATTTTCCGACCTCGTCTTCGCCTCGATCGTAAAACTTGAGCTTGGGTCGAAAAGAGTCACTTTAGGCCGTAGTGATGAAATATACTATTTTAATTTTGATTTATGATATATTTTGTGCGTTTGGTAGAGTTAAGAGTGATCGGCAGTTGTTAGGAATGAACGACAGATGTTAGTTGCACTCGATGGAATTTGGAGGGGCTCATTTTATTTCAAAATTGTTATCACTGAAAAGAAGATAAAGCACAATTAAACACAGAATAGTGGCCATCTGGCCAACAATTTCCTTTTGACGCTCTAAAATTAGCAGTACAGTAGAACCTCTTTAATCCGAACCCCCGTAATCCGAACATCCACTAATCTGAACCCCTCATTGATTGACAAGTAAAAACTAGAAATAGGCAGTTCAAAATAAATTCAGTAAATGCAAAGAAACAATTTTTCCAAAACAAAATTGCAAACTTCAATAACATCTCCAAAACAACTTGGGAAATCATTAACTCAGAAGTAGCAAATAAAAAAATCAAATCTGGTGAAAATATTGTAATAGAATCTGATGGTAGACTGGTCTCCAATCCAACTCATGTTAGTAAGATTTTTAATGACTATTATGTAAATGTAATTGAAAATTTACTTGAGGATTTGCCTCCAGCACAGCCCGTGACTTTGACAAATAACTTGTTAAATCCACAAAAAGTGTTCCGATGCAATCCACTTAATGAGGACGAATTGGCTAAAGTAATTGATTCTTTGAAAAATAAAAACTCTTACGGATATGATGAAATACCAATAACAGTTATAAAATTTTCAAAAATCGCATTGATAAAGCCTTTATTACACTTGATAAATTCATCATTCATTTCTGGCATCTTCCCGGATAAATTGAAGATTTCTAAAATCATACCAATCTACAAAAAAGGGGATGAACTTAATGTAGAAAATTATCGTCCAGTTTCTATTCTCCCTTCAATCTCAAAAGTTTTTGAAAAAGCCATGCATGGAAGACTCATGCTATTTTTAGAACAAAATAGTCTTTTAGATGACGAACAACATGGTTTTTGCAAAGATAAATCTGTCACCACAGCTCTGATCAATTTTACGGAATCAATTATACAATCAATAGACAAAAAAGAATGTGTTGCTGGTATTTTCATGGACCTTTCCAAAGCATTTGATAGTATATCACATGAAAGGCTGTTACAGAAATTGCATTATCTTGGGATTCAAAAAACTCCTTTGCAGTGGTTCAGGTCTTATCTCACCAACAGGGAGCAATTTACAGAAATCAGTCATATAAACAACTCTATAATTTCAAAAATTCCCTCCGCAACACAAAGTATAAAGCATGGCGTCCCGCGTCCCGCAAGGGTCTATTCTTGGACCTTTGCTTTTTATTTGTTACGTTAAGAATATGCCAAACTGTCTAGGTAACAATGTAATATATAGTTCTAAACTCGTACAGTATGCTGACGATTCTAATCTTATTGTATCTGCTAAATGTCAGATGGAGTTGGAAGTAGCAGCTCATATAGAATTATCACAAATTCAAGAGTTTTTTGTAAACAATCGATTAATGCTAAATTCACAAAAAACTAATTTTATTTCTTTCAGTACTAAGCAGAACAAAAATAAGTGTAGCCCTCATATTTTTATTGACAACAACACAATAAATCAAATTGATTGTACAAAATTTTTAGGTATCCATATTGATGAATGTCTTAGGTGGGATCATCATGTAGGAAGCATTGTGCGTAAGGTAAATTCTGGAATCTATGCCTTGAAAAGAATGTTTTATTTGAGTGACCTAGCAACATTAAAAATAGTTTTTCATTCCCATATCCAATCACATACAGGGTTATTACAAATGATGTTCCTGTTTTTGATTATGAATATTACTGGGTTAATTTGTTTCAAGACTATTTTAGTTGGTACCATTGGAAATAAAAACTCATTAAGTTTCATATACATTGGTTTGGGTGCATATCAGCTGTTTGTCAAGTCAATTGTTGTAAGTGTTGTGTAATGGCTGAATTTGAAGGCAGGAAAGCTTTTTGCAGGTTGGAATATTACATTAACCAATCCGTTATTAGTGTGCAACGACACTTAAGAATCAGGTTTAACGATTATCCTCCTAGTAACCACTATATTGGCAAGTGGTACTTGAAATTTAAGAGAAATGGCTGCATTTGAATGTTACTTGTAGTAGGGCTGAACTTAACAATGTGCTGCTTGAGATATGGAACGAGCTCGGTGGTCCGAATAATGACACACCCCTGAACTGGCCTACAAGATCTCCGGACATCACCCCCTGTATTTATTTCTTGTGGGGATACATCAAAGATAAGGCGTACACACCACTATTATCAGATAGCATACTTGAGATCCAGCAACGGATTACCAATGCTATCGAAACAATAGATTAAGACACACTTTTCAAAGTCTAGCAAGAGCTTGACTACATTATTGACATCTGTCGTACCACAAGGGGTTCCCGTATCGAGCATTTACAGTTCTGTGTATCTGTGTCGAAATTTTTTGAGTTTTTCAAAAGTTGTAACCATTTTATTTCTTTGTATAACAAATAAAACTATATTTTATGTATGTTTGAAATCATGAACATCATTTGTAATAACCCTGTATATCTTATGCAATAGTAGTGTATGGAGGCACTTCCCAGAAAAATTTAGATAAGATACTTGTTTTACAGAAAAAGGCAATAAGAATAATGTTAAATCTAGATTATAATGAGTCTGTAAAGCAACAATTTGTCAATTTGAAAATATTAACTGTGTTTAGTTTGTACGTACTCGAATGTATCATACATGTAAAAAATAACCAGGAAAAATTTAAAACACATAGTGAAACCCATCAATACAACACTAGAAACAAAAATAATATAGTTCTACCGAAACACAACTTAGAAATGTATAAAAATAAGCCCTCATATGCCGGTGTAAAGTTTTTAAAGATAATACCAGATGAAATAAAAGATATTAAGGATAAAAAAAAGTTTAGACAAAAACTTAAAGAATTTTTGATAGAAAAACCCATCTACTCAATAGATGAACTGTTTATGAATGTATACAGCTATAGATAGTTTTATTTTCTGTATTTTTTGTTTAGGTTAAGTATTTGTACATAGTAATTATAAGCTTGACACTATTTATTGTACGTTTTGTACATAATATAAATAAAGATAATTTGAATTTGAATTTGAATGTACTATGTACACAGTACAGCAGTTCTTTATTGTATACTGTACTAGCTGAACCCGGCAGATGTTGTCTTGCCTTTGACTATTTATAATCCCGCGGGCATTGCCCCGTTTAACTTCTTAATTTTCAAGATGATCTCGTTCGCATGGCTCAATCACGTCCTGGTTGAAGTTCGTTCGCTACGCTCACTCACCTTTAGGTTGGAGCTCGTTCGCTACGCTCACTCATTTTTGTTGCAAATTAGCTGTTGTCATAAATGTAAAAGAAATAATAGTGCTGCACTCTGTTGGTAATCCTTGTAACTTCTGTGAATTTCAATGCCTCTAAGAATTGTTCAACATGCAATATCCATGTCACAAGGCAACAAAGTAGGTACCAAAAACACAATAAAGATACATTAATGCAATGGAAATGAATATACAAGCTTCATTGGAAAACATGCTGCTGCAAAATTAAAATATTTAGTTAGGCTATGATTAATACATTACTATGTGATTCTGTGTTTGGTCCATAGTGTTTAAAAAAGTATATTTTAATAAATTTAATAGTGTTTTTTTCTATCTTGTTTTGACTACAATCTGCTACTCTACTTTATGTGGTTATATTTTGTAAAATTCCAACTTCTGCTATGTTTCTGTATTATTATTTTTGTATTTCTATCCAAATATGTTTAGATTACAGATCATATTTGGACTTTCTTTTATTGATCATGATGGAAAACGTCCACAATTAATCCCATTACTTAACACAACTTACCATCGCCAAAATACGAACTTCAAACTAAAAGCCACCATTTATAATTCAACCAATTTATTTCTGCTAGTGATTGTTATACGGTTGTCCACAGAAGGGTGTGCTGAGTTGTCAGACGTGTCACAACTCGTACCCTGTGGTGCTGGAGCCTGGCAAGATGGACTGGAAGGCAGGATTCACCTCCACCTACTTCAGGCGGTTGTTTTTCCCTCTTCTGGTCATCGTCGTGTTTGCAGTCCCCGTCTGGCAGGTGTGGCAGGAGCCAGTGGCAGGTCCATTGTCACTCTTGTTTTTTCTGCTCGTACTGTACATTTGTGTAAAGTAAGTAACATCGCTTGAATTAGTTTTAACAACTATTTAGTATGTTCATAGCCCAACGTTCAAACACAAGTCATCCTTATTAATTACAGCTTGATTGATTGATCTTTACTCAGGCTCTACTAGAAGTACAACACATTTTTCATGTCCTCAATCCCTACCCATCCATTGCCATTCTTAGGTTTGCCTGTTGCTTTTGTAAAGGTAATACAAGCCTTTAGAAAAACACAAGGAACAGAAAGTACATTACTTTCCAGGGAGTATCTGCCGCTTCCTAGGCAACAAAGTCCTTGCCTAATGATTATCTGTTACATTTTGGTAAAAATCACAATAGAAATGCCACAATCTCTACACACTACATTGGCATTCGAATGGACTTTCAACCTTTCAGCTCACTGTGAAGTAGCGTATGAAGTAAACAGGGGGAAGTGTTTTCTTCGTTCGCCACTACGCAGCGGCCGGCAACCCGCTCCCCCGGCGCACATGTCCGCCAGTCCAATAGGGCAGCACGGAAAACTCAGCACAGCCGTGTAATAAACTATTCAGGGCTGTGCGAATCCAGAAATTTTGGTTCAAATCCGAATCCGAATCATAGCTGTACAGATTTTATCGAATCCGGATCGAATACGAATATTTTAATTAATCCCGAGTCGAATCTGGGTCGAATCCGAATCTCAAATTTACAGCCATTATCGAACCTGGATCGAATCCGAATCTGAAATTTAAAGCTGTTATCGAATCCGAATATTTAAACCTGTTCAGAGTCGAATCCAAATCCGAGGAAAGTCAGCTGTACCAATTTTCACATTTTTAGACCACATTTTCTGGGGCTGAAATAACTTAGGGAATTGCTTAAAAAAATTCTTGAAATGGGCCAAATAAAAAAGTTATGAAATTTAGGCCTACCTATTTGAAGTTTTGAAACTAAAAAATTGGGCATAAGTTAGGCATACCACCTAGGCCTAAGTTTCTCGCTAAAAGTGATGGACTACCAATTTGTGTAGTCTAAAACATAGGCCCAGCCTATTATACACCTCGGTGTTAATCCTCCACACAAGCCTATGTCTGCATTACTATTACAAGTAACAACTAACACTGTGAGGTTAAGTTTACTGATAGCCAAGATAGGGTTCAAATGCGACCTACACTAATGTGCCTAAAGCCTAACACCAAGTTGGTCAGGTTCCTAACATGAACCAGTCAACAGCAAATCGGAGTGCACAAGTAGTTTTTTAGTGTCTAAAAAATTATATTGAAAATTATATTCAATCAGAATCTAGTAAATTTGAATATCGAATCCCAACTCGGATCTATTTCCAAGAAATTCGAATATCGAATCCGAACCCGGATCTCTTACCAGTAAATTCGAATATCGATTCCGAATCCGAATCCAGTTAGAAACAGTAGATTCGTTCTCGAATCCGTATCGAATCTCTAAAAAGATTCGGATTCGATTCGTTTTTCGAACTATTCGCACAGCCCTGATAACTATTGACTTTTGTTTGACTAAAATGTGTTCTGAAATAATTTTATACTTAGTCAAAATATTTCAAATGGCTGTTTTGCCAGAATGATTTGTTAAACGTTTATTTTTTTGGATTAAAACCTCCCTTTTTCATTTTTTAACCTCCAAAATTTTGCCGCCCCTAAAATTTGCCATTCAAAAATATGCCTCTGTTACTTTATACGGTTTTTGCCAAAACTACTTGACTTTGAATGTTAGTAGCTTTTCATCCTATTTGATACATCTACTCTTATACACATAACTAGGCGGATTCTTACATATGAAAAAATTGTTAAAATTTGTGATTGATTTTGATTCTCAGATTGAAGATGATGACTGGTATGACTGATTGATCCATTAAGCTAGAGGTAGCACTGAATGAGAGAATTGAGAGACGTCGGCCACCATATATACTAGCAGGGATAGTGTTTCTTGTAATCAGTATATTGTAAATATGAGGATTGTGAGATTGTAATAAAGCAATGACCTTTGAACTGGTTGATTCCCCTAGTTGGTAACAACATAACAACATTTTCCAGCGTCTCGATTTCCTAGCAAAGTTGCCCATGCCAGTGCTACCTCCAGTTAGTTGTATTTGTTGCACAGTGGGTTGGTCAGGAATGCTGGTATCTACTGATTTGTTTGGTGTTTTCTTATCAATCTCGGTATTTTCTATTCAGGTGGCTGTGGCAATATACAGATGTTGCACTCAAGGAGGCCAGCAAGTCTGGGGTGCGAGTGCGAGTAGTGAGTGCAGAACTGACGACACTCAGTGAGACTGTGAACCTGGAGCAGATCTGAGCCCCTTGCTTAACCGAGGGACGTGACCCCATGTGACTGCAATGAGGCACTTATTGTTATGTCACTCATCAGAAGATATACTGGTTACATACCGACTGAACACACAGAGGTATATCAATTAAGGTAGTTAAATGACTACTGATAAAGCATTTCTTTCAAGGTATTGGTAATATCAGGTATAATGAGATAGCGATTATGAAGGCAGTCACTTATCAGCTGTAAGCATGTCATGTTTGGAAAAGATGCCTAAAGGTGTGAAATATAATCTGTGTTTAACCATAATTTCTCTAGGAAAAACAAGAAAGGGAAGTACCATTTGTGATGGCATTTTAGTTGAGGTTGAAAGTCTGTAACTAAGAATTTTAAAAGTCATATTGATTAAAGCTACTAACTTATCCATATTAATAGTACTGTATCTACTACCCAAACGGGGGAGATTATACCTACTATCCTACTCTACCACTGCAACCTTACTCAGAAGTTTTCATAAAAAGAAGATGGCAGTCTTTTTTAACCTTGCATTGGCCCATTCACATGCTTGAGGCCTGTGTGTAGGATGTAAGAACTAGAATCGCAGCAATAGGTAAACCCAGCCAAATCTATAAATAAACAGAGAGCTGATAGTTGTCAAAACAAACAAACAAACAAATCCTAAAAGCAAATAACAGTTAGTACAGCACAAATATAAGGGTAAGTGAAGTGAACATAATACAACACAATCCGAAGAATATAGTAGCTCTTGAGCACAGAAAACATATTACTATAACCCAGAATGCTCACCGCATGGTAAAAAGCATTAAGTGTTTTGAGAGAGCTTTGCCTGTCAACCGTAGGCAGCGCCACCAGCGTTGCTATGCTGTCCACTACGATTGACAGGCAAAGCTCTCTCAAAACACTTAATGCTTTTTACCATGCGGTGAGCATTCTGGGTTATAGTAATATGTTTTCTGTGTCAAGAGGGACTGAGGATTACTACTTATTTTGGGAAATGACCACAGTAATTCTTCAAGTATAAACTTACCTTTACAAGGATGAATTTTAATTTCATTATTTTGAATCAACCTCTTGGAAGTTTTAACGTTGATAAAAGTTTTAAAATTCAAACTAAGTCCTTGAAGTTTCAAATTGTAAATCAACTTCAACTAAAATGCCTTTTAACGTGATAACATCAAAATAGTTTTCATGCGATATGTGATAAAATTAATACAATTAATCCTTTATTTCTCGTTGAATTTTAAATTGTTTTATAGTTTGTTGTAAATAGTAATTTTATTTTTATTATAGCGTTGTTTTGTTTAATTCTTGTAAGTTATTTACGTTGTACACTTTTTGTATTTATATGCTAATTTGTTATAAATTAATTATTAATTTTATAAAAGTACTTTTTTTGTTAAATGGAATATATATTCGTTTTAATCTTATCCTAGAACTCAAATAATTGTAGTCTTCCAAATTGGTGCAAAACTAGTGTAGTGTAGTGGTTTGTGAAATAAATTTAGGAAATGTGATTTTTCTTTCTCTTGGTTTATGGGGTCACTAAAAACTTGTAGTTTTCAAATTAGTTACAATTTTTTTTTTATTTAACCAAGTACACTTATTAAAATTTATGTTTATTTAATATTTAAATACCGTACAAGAAAACTTGTATCAAATCAGTCATTTTGTTGCGTAGAGTATGTTATTCCTTTCCAGTTAATTCATTAAATTCTTTGTACTATTAGTATTACTATTGCATATGCTTCTCTAGTTCATTGGTATAGTGTTAAATAATTTAATTTACTATTTGTAATGCATAAAAAGTTATTTTTAAGTCTCCCTCTCAAAATCAAACATGAACAGACTTCATTTTTTCAAAAATAAACTTCAATGCAATGTTGTGTCGGATTTGCCTAGGATACTTTTTTGTTCTCATAAAATTTCCCTAGGTAACCAGAGCAGGAAGCTAATTTGTAATTTTCTGCCATTCAAATTATTTATTGTTTTGAAGGAAAAGTAGACATTACTACTTGAACAGATTATGTGTGTAGTTGGTTTGGATTTACCATCATTTTAGTAATGATATAAAATAGACTGAATTTATTTGCTTGTGAATTACAATTAGTGAAACTTAGTTTTTGCTTAATGTTTTTACAATAACCTAAAATATGATTTAACCATGAAAACTGGAGAAGTATATATGAGGTAAATTTTACACAATTCTACGAAACATGAGAGCAAATTACTTTTTCTCTGTTGGAGGTTTTTGAATGGCACAATATGTAGCAGCACTTACATTTTGTCACAGTGTAGGTACTGTAGATTTAAAAAAAATGTTTTCTCTAATATCACAAAGATACAACATTTATTATAGACTACTACTGTATCTGCAATTAAAATAACTGTTAAAATAGCTCATACATAATAACCCAAACATTTGTCCAATCAAAAAATGTTGAATCTCAGTTTTTTTTAGATTTGGGAAGTCAAGCTCTATGAATAGGGTTTTTTACTTGATAGCCATGTATGTTAGCTTTAGATGTTTATTTTGTGTTTTTATGTATAGCTAGGTCTAGTCCTTTTTTAATTTTATTTTCAAAGGAAATGTCGTCTGAACAAGTTACCAGTTGTAAATAGAGGCTTCCTCACATAGGCTAGTTTTATACTTTACATTAAGAATTTATGTAAATATTATTGTACAGATTGCATCACTTTAGCCTAAATGAGAAGTTACATTGAGCAATTTTTAAAATTTTACTATTTTTTTACTGAAAGAAAAATTATAAAGTGTTAAACGTGTTAAAGTTTGAACATCTAACTCCTCAAAGTATTGTATGGTCAGGGGAAAACTGCATGATTACTGGGGAAATGTACTTTATGTTATTTAAACAAATATTTCTTAAACCTCAAGTTGGAACTAAAAAATAAAAATTAAATAACAGGGTCAAACACTAAAAAGTGTTTTAGCAGCAATGCAAAATTCCTTAAAATAAGATTCTTATATAATACTGTAACAAATTACAGAATAAGTCTGACTAGTGCAGTCCCAACTATGAATTCAGATTAAGTTTTTCTTCTTTGATTGTTATACATTTTAAATTAATTCAAACCTTTTTGAACTAACTAGTAATTAATTAGGCCCCATTAAAGGTATATACATGCACAAAGGTATATGTTTTGAATTTTTCTGTTGCCTATCATTCTGAAGATAACCAATTAGTTATGAGTAGAAGCCTGACATTACTTTGTGTATAGAATTTTCATTTGTGTAGCTCTAAGTCAAGAATGTAAAATACATGATGTGTCAAATTTTGTTATAACATTTATACTGAATTATTATTCACCCTTCTTCCACTATCTAATACAGAATATACCTATGGCAAGAAGTAACTTATATTTGAATCTTAAAAATTAATGTTTTATAATTACTGAATTCTCGGTCTTTTGAGGAGAGCTGCATCAACTCGGTATATAAACTATGTACAGCACCAAATGCCAGCCAATGCCATGATGAGGCATCCTCAGTGACCAAGCTGAGACTAGACTTTAGCTGAGGATTCCTCATAATAGTATGGGCGAAACATTTGGTGCTGTACATGGTGTTTATACCAACTTGACGCGGCTCTCTCTATAAAACAAAAAATTCAGTGATGACACCGGCCGCTTAAGCCTACGAATTAAGATGTTTTGTGATTGTTTTATGTCTTTAGTACCTGGGAGACAATTGCTCTGATTCAATAATGCATTTTATTAAATAAGTTTATCAAATTGAGCACTGCCAAGCATGCATAGCATACATGGGCACTTTCAAGGGCTGTAGGATTTGTTATGCAAACTATTAATTTATTTATCTTTTTAACTAAGTAATGTTGTTAATTCATTACTTGAAAAATTATTTTCAATTAAATTTCAAAAAACTATTAGGTTTCAACCAGGTGCATACCTAGGGGGATTTTCGGGGTTAGAACCTCTCCTTCCTTGACTTAATTGACTTAGAAAAAGTAAATAAAAAGAAGGGTAAACAGGTTAATTATTAAGTGGAAATGTTATCAACGAATTAGTTAAATGGAAAATAAATAATAAGTATGTATTGTAATACAATCTCCTATTGCTCACCAATCTGCCATAGCGCCACTATAAAAAAATGTGTGGATTCCAGCAATGTTCCTATAATGGCAAAGATTAAGCTTTAAACAGATGGTGAGGTGAACACGGCACCAAATAAATATTGGCTTAGCTCACACTGATTTGATAATTAATGTATTTGAGTTCTTATAAACCAGAAATTTATTGAGCTTGCCACTCGACGCGCTGCTGTTGTTGTCTAAGAACGGCTGGCCACTTGACAGAGCTGTTGACCGTTGACGTCTGCATTCTGATTGTCTTTACTATATTGATGTGTATTGGCTTTAAACCACGGCCGATCAAGAGTAATTTAAAGCTCATGTCAATTACTTTTTTTTATTACAAAATTGATGACTCTAGATTGATTGATGAGAGGCCTATTTTTTATAACCCTAAGAGGCCTTATTTGTCTACTATCACTTTCATCAAGAGATATGTCACTGCTTGGGTTCTAAGAAAAACTATGCAAACAATAAGGGTATCATTTCCATTTGTAGACAATCCAATCCTGTGTGAAGCAGGTCTCTCAAGGTTTTTTAATTGTAGTTTTACGTATTGCATTATGCCCTTGTTGTATTGGTTAGTTTTTTTTTTCTTTATAAAGAGGGGCAAAAGAAAAAGTCTTGTACCTATGAGAGGACAAGTAGGCCAAAATCAGCGCTCTTCTTCCACCTTCAAGTCAACTAATTGTGTGTGATTTTTTTAGATTTGCTTGTCCAGGATGTCGGCAAGCTAACGAATTGCGGCATTGCTTGAGGATGTGACGCAAGAAGGTCTGAAACCATCATCAGGCTGAATAAGAACTTTTTGAGAATGTTAACAGGTTTTCTTAATGGACATTGTAGGCAGGTCATCTGAGAAAAATGAACATCGTTCAGGAAAGTGACTGCCAAATCTGCCAATTGGGGGAAGAAACACCCAGATATCTATTGGATAAATGTGATGCAGTTGGGCGAAAGAGAGCCAAGAGCTTGGGTATGCACCAGGTAGCAGTTGGGGATTTTCGACAGTTGAACCCCACCTGTTGCTTAACTTTAGCTAAGTTTTAACTTTTTTTTGTAAAGACTGGAGACTAGTTTGGGGGACACAATAGATTTTACAGTTCAGTTCGTAGGGTTATCTTCCCCCCAGGTATCCTCAGTATCAGTAAATGACACCAAGATACATTAGGGTACCTTCTGAGTCCATTCAGAGGTGTAATGCTTTCAAACACACCTTAAAAGCGTGACAACCAAGGTAAATTCAATGGATGGGTACTTATTGAAAAAGTCAAAACTATCACTATCCACCAGAAGATAACTGAGGATGAATGAAAATAGATCAGTATTTTGACGACCACAGTGGTTCTTCCATCGATAGATCTTCAGTATATATATGCAGACTACTGTATTTGAGCAAGGATGGTGCACGAGATTGTTCGTAATCATAGCAGTAGGCTATTATTATTCATGGTTTAAGACCTTTCGAACACAGTGATTCTTAGACCACGGTACCCGGAGAGCTGGTTTTGGACATACCCTGATGTCGCCTGACACAGCGAGCCTATCCTCAGTCGGCCCTGAAGATATATAATGCTCTACCGGATGAGATGAAGGACCTGAACCCGAAGGCTAATATGAAACGACTGAAGGAGTACTTAGTAAATGGGCCGCTCTACTCTCTTCGAGACTTACAAGATGGAACACCTCTATTGCTCTATTTGGGCAGTGAATAGTCCAACATTCTTCTGACACAGTCTATCCAATTTTCATTGGTCAACGACGAAGACAACATGTATCACCCTAAAGTAACTAAGACTGCTGTGTCCATCGTCTAGGTGTCCGATTGACCAAGGCCATAAGCAGAATGAATTCGTAAGAAGAAGAAGACCCCTGAATAAGATGCCACAAAATGTGGCGAAATGCTTATGGTGACACAAACGTCTTACTTTCTCAAGCAACAACTTAAGGTAATCTGATATAATTCAAGTTCTTGAAACTGGGATAACAAAAAGAAGTATTCATGGGCCATGGTAGAATTGTCTGGTGTGACCTGTGAACCATGGAAACACTAAACACATCGCAAACCCTTCCCTTCGACTAGTTCGACTCGACGCAACCGGTTAATTGAAACACGTTCTTCACAAAAAAAATCTAAAATAACGGTGTAATTTTACCGCCAACATGTACGAACGTGCAAGACTGCAAAACCGGAAACGTTTGGCGAAGTGAGTCAGGAACCCGCGGGTTTGTTGGCAGCGTGCCCAGTCGGTAAAGGAGACTCGGTACGAGGATTCGCGGGGTGTAAATTTCGCTCATTCAATTGGCAAGTTGGCACAGTCGCTAATATTTGCACCGCATACTTGACTGGTTGCCGAGTGCTGAAGGTGACCTTGGCCTAGCGTAGCTAGTCGTCATGGCGTCGCAACAGCATCAGCTGACTGCCGGCCGGCAACTGCAATTGCAATATTGATTCAAGGCGTATGAATTGATTGTTGTGAATATTTTGTTTTGTGTTTTGGGGGAAATAGAAACAAAATAAAACTATAGGGTTCTTGCTAAATTTATTGGTTAACCTTTTTTACATTGGCATGCCAAACGCATGACTTAAATCTTACAACCAACAATATAAACAACCCACTTACAAATAGAGATTGGGGTACAACTGGCGTATTTTTAACAAAAAATATGAGTGAAACCGAGGACGAATGTAGAATGAGGTGGGAACCTACCTTAGTTATTGACTAAGATTTGCTTTTTATACCGGAATAATTTATTGAATAAACCGATGATCAAAGACCACTGGGGCTTCAAATCACCAAAAAGCTACGGAATTACTCAAGATCGGTTCGTTGTCGATCTGATTAGTAAATAATAAGCAAGCAACTATTGTACCATCCTTGGGGGTTCGATTAACCAGTGTTGGAGCGGGAGATTCGGTGGTCAATTAGTTCGACCGAGTGAGTATCAACAAAACACTTGTTACAAACAAATTTGGATTTTCATTTTCTTCATACGAGAAAAAAACATGTAAACATAGATAAAATTAAATTATAGAATAATCTTTGATGTTCAACGGATTAAAAGGTTAGAATCTCTAAATCTTTGTATGATTTCGAAACGTTTGGTGTTGTTCGTTGTTGGAGTTGGATAGAGCTCTATGTGAAGTGGTAGCGGTTACCGACATGCTTGCTTCTCAACCAGTCAGTCAGTCCTCCTGCTCAAACAAATCCACGTCGATACTGTAGTAGGACTTTTGCCAAGACGTCTTTATTTGAGGTAAGAGTGCAACTTTGAAAAACCAAGATAACATCTTATCTTTTTCTTATCAACACCACGATAACCTATAGATAGAGTTGTATGTACATCTTTAGGAAATAAAAAAGTCGGAAAACACATGTTCTCCTTTAGTAATTCAGGTTTATTTATAGTAAGTGGCGGCGGGTACTTCAGTAACCGAGTAGAGGGCTATTTTGGTAGCCTACGAATTCTGTTTTAATGTCCCAGCCCTCGTTTTAACATTTGCACGATGTACAACTTTATATGATTGAACACAAACCAATTGTTGCGGTGCGGAGTAATTTAATTGCTTTCAAAGTTTTCCTTTCTTGGTCATCCAGTAGGCTATTAGGTTGTCATTTTTCCAAGAATACTTTTGTACCAGCATTAGATACCAATTGGAAGGTTTCGTTCCTATTCCTACAGATGGTATCATAGAGTGAGAACTTCTAGCCTCAGCAATCCTAATCCACCATCAGCCACGTGTTAAGCAATGCTGATCATATCTGTTCAAATACCGTGCGCCCCGCCCACCGTTATTTGTGTTATTGTTATTCCCTACATTGACCCACACACCGGTCCATTAGTTGTCCATAGTCGCACATCTCGGAGTGTCGCAAGGGAGGCGTTTGGGCCCACTCTTCTTCTTCTGTTTCGTCAACTGGGCAGTTCCATCGGCCAAACCATCACTAGGCCCACACAAAGTGGCTATTGAGGATTGCGCACTTTCGAGACACAATCACTTTATAGCCGAGATTTATTTTGGTTTGGGCAATTTTGAGCAATGACTTTTGAATAGTGAAAGTGACAAATCGTTTTTAAGGACCAGCTGTTGTCAATAGTCTCCATCTTTATTAAGTATCCAGGCTTTATTTAATATACAGGACTAAAATAACACACAACGTCTATCCAATCCATATTTTACACACCAAAGCGCCTTGCGTTATTTTAATTGTTTCTTTCCTGTTCCTAGCAACTAACCTTTGTGCAAAGCCCGGCCGTGAAGATAATAATTTATAGGCCTCAGCCCTCAGTAGACAATTATATATGGTAAGCTTATTTCAATGCCTGAATGTCTGTATAACAAGGACTTGGAGATGATAAATTACTTTGTAATAAGGAGAAGTCCAGTAAATGGACAGGAATTAATCGCTAGCCTTCTGCGGTGTTTATTTAGAAATACAGAACTGTATATTATATTAGTAGGCCCATATAGTCTGTAGTCTAAGGTTTTTTTTGTTGGTCGATAGCCATTTTTAATTATTGGGCTAAAGACACAGCTCATCTTAGAAACAAAGCTGTACACGTTTTCTCATTAACCCCGCACACATCTTCCATTTCTACTTGGGCTAAAATGATAACAATCTTGAAATAAAGGAACCATCGTCGTTAGTTGTATCATAGATAAATCATATACTCCCTTAGTGTTGCTTAGTCTATGGTTGTATCAATAGTACCTATAATGGTGTATGTAAATTTTAATAAAACCCTTTTTCTTCATGAATTTAATAATTTTGCCTAAGTTTTTATTTAACATTAAAGAATTTATGTGACATTTTATTTGAATGATCCCTTCAACATGAAATATTGCATAATACTGTATTACGTAATAATAGACACTATGTATTGTATTGTATTAGGAAATTTTGCAGTTATATGGCTCTTCCCTTTTTGTAATAGTGCGCAGATTTAGAGTCCATTGATAAGAATTGGGTAAATTAAAAAGTACCGTTATAACATTAATGCCGTAATTTTTAGCCATTCTAACCATAGAATTGCCCATTGTTTGAAGTTGCCTAAGAACCACCATAGCCTTCGCCTTGACTTTTCTTTAATCGCCTCTAACCTAACAAAGATTATTATCCCGTAAAAATCAGCTGTGATTAGAAACAGCTGACGATGGAACAGCTGATGATAGCGAGGTCACCTTGCACGATCTGTTGACGACTTTCAGAACTACGTCTTCTGGTAGATAGCGCAGTATATCTTAGGTCAAGTGTTATCCTAATAAATTTATTTGCATCTCCCGTTATTTTCTCTCTATAGATTTCTTAGCCGAGGGCCTATCTTTGTTTCATACTAACATTACGTTAACTATGTGCACGCAGTAGGCCTACTACCTTAATTAAAAATATCCATTTTCAAAATAGATAGGTTTATTGTCACTAATTCTTTAAATTGACACCTTTCTTGAATCTTGCACTATGGTTAGAACTAGATATTCAATTCCCATGTTAAAGGTTTAGCCATTTTTAGAATAAAGATTAACGTAGTGGAATAATTAATTGAGCCACTGACAGCTGATGTTAACTACCGTTTTCTGTTAGATATGCAATGTTTGTAGCAAAAGCAAACTGAAAGGACATCTTTGTTGTAAACTATAGCATATTTTAGGCCACGTAACGATCGCAGTAACAATGAATAAGGACGAACATTGTACCAAACTCTGTAAATGAATCATTCAACTACGAGTATTTTCTTTTTTTGATAAAAAATCTACAACTGGCCCATATATATGTAATTTCTGCTTCAGTATCCAAAAGTCAAGGATTATAGTCTACTTGCATAGGAGGTTAGTGTAAGTGAATGTTTTTGTGTATGTTTTTCATGCCTTTTAATGTTTTTTGTTTATTTGTGTTTGAAGGCCATCGAACTGTGTGTGTCGAATTGATTCGATTTCGTTTAATCTATTGTTTTATTTTATTTTATCAGCCAGCAATCAAACTCCAGTTTCGTCAAGTGATTCAAACTGGATGTTTAACTCAGGAATCGCAGAAACAAACATTACTGCCAACCGACTTCCTCAATAAAAAGTTAATACCCGTCGTAAACCGATGTTTTGTCTGATTCCACTCGTAAACTTATGTTTACAAACATTAAAGTTGTAAGTGACAAAATCATCTAGGCCTGCTGTATTTGAATAAAAAGCTTGCTATAACTGTTCCATATAGAATGGATGTTCACGGTGGTATCCAAAAACCGTGATGAAACACACACCGTATAGATTTACAGTACGATAATTAGCTGAAAACTGGTATGAAGCTTACGATTAAAGTCTGATTCATTTAGAGAGCGGTGTTTGTTTACTATTTCTTTCAACAACTTTTAACATCTGATCAACCAACAAACAACGATTTAGTTACAGACACTATTGTCTTCTGATATTCAAACGAAACAATAAATCCCAAGATGTAAAATCTACCCTAAAAGAGAAGAGACACTTATTCGACATCAACTATACATTGCCAACATGAAACGAGCATAAAATGATCTTCAGAATTTACAATGTGATGAGAGGTATATCAGCACTATTCAAAGTAAATGTCCAAAGTCAATGGTCTAATCTACGGCATAGACACAAGCAATTTTGCTCAAATTTTTCCTCTGCAATTAACATCAGTTTGGTGTTACGTCAGTAGTCAGTTTCAGGAGATACGCATTGCTTGAGGTTTGTTCTGCGAGGGTCACAGGCCAGAGGTCTCGGGTTCAGATCTAGCGAGATACATCAGTCAATAAACAATTCACCAACAATGGACTGGAGGCTTGAATTAAGCTATAAAATTGTTATCAATTCACGACTTACCTTCTTCGCTAAGCAACGGCATATCGTATCAGTGTTAATGTGATGTTGTTGAAGTGTTAATGTTGCTGCCAGAATGTTTACAGCTTGAACAAACCACAGCGGTTCACAAGCGATTTTGAAGGGAAGATGGCTGGAATAAAATACACTTATTTCACACTAGCAGAGTACCCGTCCTTCGTACGGGGTTGGCATATAAGTATAAAATGTAAAAGTATTAAAATATTATTAAGTATTATTGTAATATATTAAAGTATTAAGTATTAAAGTATAAAATGCTTATTGCAGTTATACTCAAGCTTTGCGTTTGCAATAAGGGAGGACACAGTTTCATAAAATATGTGTCTTTAAATTTACACTATTCTATAGTATTACGCATCTACCATAGCCATAATGTCCTACCACTTCACCTAAACGATAGAGAAAAATAAATTTTCAAAAATATCACACATTATTCATGAAATTATAAACATAAACATAACTGTAAACAATCTTACTTTGACAGTTACTTCTTATTGCATATCACAGTTTTTTGTTGCTGCTTAATTCAAATTAGCTGTTTACATAAATGCAAAAAATATAGTATATTATAGTAATTATTTATTATAGTAATTATAGTAGATATAGTGCTGCACTCTGTTAGTAAATCTTATAGCTTTTTAATGCTTTTGCATATCATAGAACCAACTTTTTAAGTTGAAACAACTGACTAAATTCTTTAATTCCCTTTAAATATGAATACTCATAGGGTTAACATGGGGAACTAAAGAGCCACTGGGGTGGAGCCCGAAAGGATTTTTGAGATAAGGATATGCCTATATGTTAATCGGGAATGTGAGCTATGATCATGCCAAATTTCAGCCCAATCCGTCCAGTAGTTAATTCGTGATTGAACTTCAAACAAACAAACACACAAACGTTCATAGCAAGATAAGATTATTTCTATTCTGTGCTCTCTGATTATAGCGTTGCAGTTTGTACATTTGGAACTATTGGAAGATAGTAAAATAACTTACTGTATCACAAAGTTCACTAATCTATGAGCTCGGTGATAATAGTTTACACAATTAATTGTGATTGAGTACAAAGTTCATGGAATGTGGGTTTTAAATAATGTATTAGGCTGAATGTATAAATTAATTGTTCGATCATCCCATTTCATCATGTAAACAATTTAAAAATTGAATGCGATTTTATTCCTCGTCCTACGTAATGTTGTTACTATAAAAAAATCGAAGAAAACTCCTTTCCGTTATTGGCGTTGATTTTTCTATTGTTTTCAAACCCTCAGCAATGGATATTTTATTACTAGTATGAACAGGTTTAGTTTTTATTTTTGTTTTGACATGTATTTTAATTACAGTAATTTTTGCAAAAATCTCTTCACTGAGGACTTTGGGTAAATTAGAATTTTTTCACTTGAAGCCTCCACATAAACATGTAGAAAAATTGAGATGGAAATGTCCAGCATGTTATTATATTATGCACCGGTATACTACTGATTTTTATTATTTTTCTATACTAGTTAATTTAATTACTTTTTAATTGAAATAGAATAATTTTTTTTGTTAAATATTGCTTATTTTCTGGTAATGCAATAAAATAAAAGCGACGCAGTAAGATTTAACCTTATGTAAGAGGAAAAACTCTTATTGTTGTCTCCGTGCTTACAATAAGTCAAAAATGAGTACAATTTTTTTCGCAATAGTTTTGCTACTTACAGCATCCATAATCAATGGTTTAGAGCTTATTACTGTTACATTACTTTGATCTTAAAACATTCGGTTCTCTAGTGATATGTGAATGTACAGTCACGGACAGATGTCATGGATGGCGTCCAATTAATATTAATTAATACACGATGATACAGGAAAAATCGGATAAAATATCGATTTATCAAACATTTTAATGCGATTAATCATTGACATTTCACCTCGTTTAGCTTTCTTTTTAGATCAAACTGCCCAAGTGTGTTTGAGAATATCAATACCATTATGACCCATCTATTCGGGACATCAATATCCGTTGACCCGAGCGAAAAATAAAATTGGCCCAAAAAAGTAATTTATGATTAGTGACCCTGCACTAAGTTGCAGTCTTATCTTTAAAAAACAACTCGAGGCTATGTTTTTGTTATGACTCGTATGATCTGTGTCAAATTTGAGTTTTATCTTAGGAATTAATTATGAAGACAGGATTTGTTTAGTAAAATTATTGAGGTTAATGACTCTCGAATTTTCGACCGAGAGAGCTTAAAAGGTTTATGTAACACTGTAGCCATACCCGTGTTTTGCAATGGAATGTACACCTTAAAGGGGTTTAATAAGTTATACGAAAAATCGAGTAGGTACTACCAATTATTAGAGAATTGTATGTACGTTTATGATGATCAATGATTATTAATGATTAATAGTCAACATAATGATCAATTAATGACATTAATGATGACTAATGAACAAGGATTGAATTTTTCAATTTAGTTGTACTAAATATTCCATGGCAATTGGCAATTAAACATAAACTAAATGCAAACAGAGTTAATTCTCATGAAACCTAGTCAGTAAAATAAACCTTGAAATCATAGTCATCAGAAGCTTACTGGAAGTATTTGTATTCAATCCAATGGAAATAGTAAGAATGTTTTTTAATTGGTCTATTTGCTTTGTTTGTAATTTTAAACACTTAGCCCTATTACATTTCTCTGGCCCACACGTAGTTTATATTTTTTAAACTAAGGTAAAGATGTAAAGCTTTACATCTTTCATATTTGTATGGAAATATATACATGTTAAAATATGTGTAATCTATAAATAGATATACAATTATTCTATTACGACTTTAGAAATGTAAAGAAGTTCCCTCTAGGCAAATTGATATCAGATAAACAGCAAGTTCAAGGTCGTGGAAAACTACAACTACATTTTGCGTCATTGTTGTTTATAAAGTAAAGTAACTGCAAATATTCTATCATGACGTTTGTTTACATTTGAACCATTATCTCCAAGTTGGTTTAATCATACTTGTTGAACTATTGCGATTTTAAATAATCCATAAAGTAGGTATACTAAATTATAAACACAAAGTAAAAGCAACCCCTTTAAAGAGTTGCATGAATTTAAAGGTATGTTTATGTCTGGCTAACCGACTATTGAATAGTTAAAACTTTAACATTACTTATACCAATGACACATAGAATTAAATATTAAATTTATTTCCATTTTCTATGCTAATACCAAATTAAACATTATACAGGGTGGTTATAATACCTCCCCCTAGGTTTTTTCTACAATTTACATACAAAAGGATTTTCTAATTCATCGTGTTGGTATGCTTACATACTACCTTACATAGTAAATTTAATATTTAGGAATTAGGAGCTTAGGTGCAAGATATACGAGTTGCGTTAAAGGTTTTAATGATGAGCTAAATAGGCACACACCATCTAATAACAGATCGGATTCATTCCCTTCCTAAACAGTGGTGCGATCTTAACTCAAAAGGGTTGCAGCGTTTTCAATATGTTTGTAAATATTATCAAGAGGCAAGAAGCCTTTTACAATTATTTAAAGTCGATTTTACTGAGTTTTAGAATGTAAAAGCGTAGTTAAATTGTCCTTACAGCATATTGCACTGCAGTCAAGTGTATACTTTTTTGAATACTTCAAATATTTAAGATTTAGGAGTCTACTTAAAAGTTTGAATGAGAAGCTAGTCACAAGACATATCAAATAACACTGAAGTGTTATTTGACAGTGTTTGAAAACTGACCTGTCTCACTAAAAGTTGAGGTCAAGAGCGTTCAAGGAGACAAAACCAAAATATAATTTTGCATAATTAGAGCAATGCTGCCAACAGGACAGTATGTCCCAACTCCCACCACGCTTGCCAACTATGTAGGAAGAAATGAAACATTGAAGGTTCAATCAGTCAATCAAATCAATGCTGTGTGGTGACCAATCAAAACTCAATGTCACCACCTACAATGTCTAGATAAATAACTTCTGATTATTTTATAATATGAACTTTATACTTTAAGGTTAATTTATTTTGTAAACATTTTGCCAAAGTTTCAGTCCGAATAAACTTGAAAAAGTGATCTGTTGAATTCATTCTTCTCTTCTTTGGGGGTGACTTAACTTTGACAATGAGAATTATTACAATTGTAAAGTTTGATTTCAATAGGTGAAAAGTTTTTGTTTAATCATGCGAGTGCAAAAAAATAAATATTAAGAAAAGAATCAAGACAAATTTCCAAAGTAAGTACAAAATTGCTGGTATTGGGTAAACCTAACCTGTTTAGCTTTGTTACTGGAAAAGCTAAGATATTTTATTCACAGGACTATTGATTTGAAAAACAATGATCAAGGACAAAATGGTCCTTCGAACCATGTAAAAGCTACTGACTTTTCTCAGGAATGAATTAGCGGCCTTCTGAATGTACTAGAACCACTCAGCAACCCAACGTCTATCTTTTCTGAAGTAAAACGTTACAACAACATAAACAACAAATAACAAAAATAATGTACAAATGATAAAAATACAAGTTTCCCTGGAAAATTCCTCAGCACCGATCCTAGGCATTTTTATAGTCGGGATCTTCTCAAGGACGTTCAAGAAAGGAAAAGAACGGAAGCCAAACTGGAAACCAGTTGACGTTGACGAGCGATCGTGCTGCAACAATGTGTTTGACGTCACAAAATACAAAACAGCTGATTCAGCTGTTGGGCAACAGCAGGTGTTCCTGTGTTCCCGTGATCCTGGAATGTGGAATGCTGGTCGGTGGAATATGGACGTACAAGGGAACATGGGTGCTGCAACTTACGTCTGACGCACCGTTGTAGGTTGATGTCATTGTTGTTAAAATAAACCTATTGTTGGGACGGCAATTAGAAAATAGCTTTGGCTTAGTAATCTCTTGGTGGTTGGACAACACACCGATAGTTTTTATTTTGACCATTAATAGAAATAGACTTCGCATTTCCCATAGATTAAACAACAAATTCTCCGATATAGATTTTTCATTCTTATGGATCAGCTGAAGACAAATTTAATGTTAGTTACCTCCAATATGTAGAGGGTGTTTGGTTGCTTACTAGATGTTTGATTCTTGGTATTCCAAAAAGAATAAAAACTGTTAAACTGTTCCAACGAAATACAAGTCTATATAGCCTTATGCTAAATAAGCAAACATGTTTCTTTAAAACCTTTTTTCTCAGCTCTTGTGCATCGCAGGGAAATCTACGAATTCTGTTGGAAAGATATTTTCCTGTAGATGTACAGAAGGCATTCATAAATTAAAATAGGCTCAAAATAAGCACAAAAATGAATTTAAAATTTAAAAAACTAACATGGACCTTATGGGTTGCCGTGCTGGTGACGAAGTAACAACACAATATAAACAGAAAATCAAAACAAATGTGAGACTAGCGTGTGTCTTTAGCAACTATATTCAATTTGGATAGCATTTTGACTATAGCTGACCATATACATGAAATGTTCACTTTTGTATTTTAACGTCAAAAGGCTAAATGTACAGTATATTCAAATAATTTTCAGTAACACGTGGAAAAATGTTGTGGGTGGTTTAATATAAAAATTCTGCTCGTGTAGCCATTTATATTCATCCATCACCTTAAACGTATAATCGTTGCTTTATCCATAATCAACAATATTGATTGAAATATTAATCATTCCTATACCGATAATTAAATCGTAATTAACACACGCACACGTGATAAGTACACGTATATATAAAAACACAAATGTTAAATTACAACGTGTACTATTTTACACTGTAATAAAGTTAACGACAAAGTGCCAACTCATGGTGTGCGAAGGTGCGTGTAGTGTAACCTTATAATCAGACCGATATAATCATCATTGGCCGTGTTAATGGCAGCTTGTCGGTGTCTTATTTTCTTCGCTCCGTGATTCAGACGGCAATTATCTGAGGAATAAATCAATCTTGTTATCTAATAGGTGCCCTTGTAGGTAAATTACACCTATGCTAGACTAAAAACTGTAGGAAATGGAATTGTAAACCAATAAATATAAACATTGTGTATGATTAGGTTTGAATTATTTTTACGCTTCGTAACCAAAGAGAGCCTAACGAGTCTTATCTCAATTTCAAGAGTGTCTAGCAGTTTCGCACATTGTTGACAAATTAAGGACAACATAGGAAAGCTTCACGTTTTTACAAAAGGATGAGACACCTTAAGCCATTATCAAAGTTCGCTCTTTTCAAAATAAAACTTCAATATTTTATTATTTTACTTCGTTTATATATAGTCAACTATTAATGAAGAAGCTGCAACCTCTGAAAGTAATGTATTTTCAGAAATAGTATTTCACTATTTCTTAAAATAGGGAACCCATGGGGGGGGGGTTAGATGGGGGGGTCCATCTAACTGTTCCAGGAGGGTTGGAGGGCTGGGGGCCTGGAGGATAAAGAATATCCTCCAAGTAAAAAGACGGTTCAGGAGTTCTCTCCCACAAAATGGTCGATGCTACCAAACTAAATATGCTTAACGGTACGTAAATTAAATATTAAATGTATTTATTTTGCGAAGATTGGTTGACATATCATTGATTGATTGATTGGGGTATCATTAGGGAGAAGCTCGGGCCCCCTCTTTGCCCATATTGATGGACGCCAATTATTTATTTTTTTTTTTTTACAGAGGGCCAGGTTTATGTACGCCCATGGGAACCTATGGATTCTTTACTTCAGCTGAACCCTTAGTAACCCTTGCTGAACCCTTGCTATGTTCTTTAAAACAAAAGTCAATCGGATCACCTGTTTTCTCCTACATCCCTGTACAACTTCAATTCATTCTGAAATGGTGACCATACGAATGGAGGTATTTTAAGCCAAGTATGAATGGAGATTAGGGTAGGGTGAGCAGAAACTAGAATTGGGCAGTCGTAGTTATGATTCATTCATTAACACAGCTACAATTTCAATTTCACCATTAATCACAGCGGATGTTGATTTCACTCCAGTTCGCAGCTGAGGTGACACGCAGTTCCCATAGAGATAAGAAGTGATAACAGAACCTGTGTTATCAATACAGGGCCATGCAGCGCAGGATGTTGTGAAAAGTTCCGGTGACTAAAGCATGCCCAAGTGGCACGAAAATCTGCTTCGATCACGTACTGGGATTAGAACACGCATTATAGGAGTGCAATAATCCTGAATGAACTGAGTAACTGTATCACACAGAAAATTATGATTAAACACACAGTGACACAAATCATTACCAATAATCGACTATTTGTGCACATCAACTAGTCTATTCAACGGGCACAGATCATCATCAAGAAAAATAATTAACCGTAAATAATTCAGGAACAACTTATTCCCATAAAACAAATCATTTTCAGTATATTATATGTTTATTTACAACAATTTTTTTGTAATTTTATTTCATTTTTGTAGCAATATTTGTAGTAGAATTTATTATACATTTTACCATGTTATTCCATATAAAACAAATCACATCACATTAAGGAATCTCGAGAAGCAAACACACCATAACAAACAGCATAACTTACAATATGATGACATTTTTCTAACAGTATTATTATAAAGTGTATGATAAAACACATATTTTATCCTATACCCAACACCAAGACTTATGATTTTAATTTAGCTCTAAATATAGCTTTAATATAGAAGATGACATTTTGATAAACCTTTATCATAATCTATCATAATCTCTTGAGAACATGTTTCGATATGAAACACCGGTTTCATATACCAAAAATAGAAAACCTGTTACTATGTTATCATGTAAAATACATTGAGATAACGTGAATTTGTAACTGGTACGACAGGTATTAGAAATGTACCAAGTGTCATTGCCCTAAGTGCATTTACATGTAGAACATTTTGATAATTTAACGGAACCAACCGTTCAAGTTCATGACCGCTAAGACCTAGGACTAGAAATACTACTTTTTTGCTCATCCCAGGAGTAAAGAAACAGTTTTCGTAAAAATTGTGTTAATCGTACGTATATAATCAGAAGGCACGTGAAATCCCGTTGAATTTTACCTCCCCAATATGCTGAATTTGGTTCCATCCGTATAAAAATATTTTATTCAAGCATCTTGGCTTTTAACACAGAATTTTAAATTTTAAGAGAGAACCCAGAATATGCTAAAGGCATTTTTGTGCAGCTTAATCGCACTAAGCTTATAAGCGCATTAAACGGAGTAAATAGGAAATAGGGTATGCAGATCTTTTATCACAATTATTACAGGAACATTATTCCCAATATAACATTATTTGAAATCACAGAAATAAGCATCAATAAAAATTGATAGATTGATTGCATTGCCAATATTTTCCAACGGGAAAATGACTTTCATAGAATCGTACGATGCCATTTCACTTTAAGCTGAACCCGTGTCTACTAGTTTAATTTCTTCCAGATAAATATGATAAAATACTGTAACTACACCACTTTTAATTAGTTGTAATAGTTCGATTGCCTTAAAGAGTTTTCCATGGGAAAAGGACTTCCATAATTATTTGATGACGATTGACTTGATCTGAACTGAAGTTCTGTAAACCAGTTTGATATTTTCAAATACGATTTAAAATCTCAGCAGTAATCAATGATGCTAAAAGCCAAGTTGCCTTCCAGTGTTTATCAATGCGTAAGGACAATCGTAGAATCGTTTAAGACGTTTGTCTGAAATTGCAATTTATCTTAATGCAACTATTCAAAATTAAAGCAATCAACATCACTAGTGGTAAAAACAGATTGCGTTCAAGTGTTTTCAACGGGAAAAGGACTTTCGTAGAAACGTTTGATGACGTTGGACTGAAGTTGAAGTTGTCTAGTCTAGGAAACGTGACATATAGAGACGTCGGCTGTCAAAGTCCGTAGACGGCGCCGATGATGAGATATTGCAGATGATATTATGACTAAGGTGATCGACAGTTAATGTTGCACAATCCGATGTAGGTACAAGGAATACGGAGTTGTAACATGTATTTGGAATGCCGTTACGTTACGTGGTGATCAATAAGGAAAGTATGTTCACGGCGATGTCTAAAAGCTATCTTAGTTTTTAAAACTTCACTGTGTTATAAGAAAACTTGTGCAGTAGCGTATTTTCGTCACACTGCAGCAAAAATGGCAGTTTTCTTTCAATACATGCGTTGCAGGGCTAGACTAAAAAGTTATTTTTGTTCTTTATGGTAAACAAATAATCAGTTCGAGTCGAAGACATCAACTGTGGATTTATCCTTTTGTAAATTTACTTACGAAAATAAAGTACCGATTAATAATCTTTAGTTTTTTCTAATTTACATAGTTTATTCATCAAACAGCTCAATTTGAAGCAAGTTCTGATATTCTAAGTTTGGCCAAAATTGGAATGGAATCTACTTTGCATTATTGTTTTTTAGCTAAATATTATACTGTATTAACCGACGATATTCTCATGTGTGAAAAATAACCATCAGAAAAGGTGGCTGGCATTCTCTTAAACCCGAGATTTGAATAAACTTTCATACCCAACTTCAGGTAAACTTTAACATTGGATTCCAACAACCCATTTCCATTCAAACCAAACTATGTCCAATCCCAAAATCTTATTACATTGATTACTGTAAGTGTACACTCAACCATTAACTTTTAATAGTGTAATAAGACCTCCCATCCTTAAGAATCTGAAGCCCTTTTCAATGTGTGTTTCTTGATGATGACGTTTGAGTGCGCCGAATGTTTATGTCTGTTTTTGGATTGAAAATATTACTCCTTCATTCTTTGGTTATGAGACCAAATTACAAGCAAAAATTAAACACTTATATCGTTATATTGATTTCAGATAGTGAAAAAGCTGAATAAAGGAGAAGAAATAATAAACAGTAAACAGCCAATTGATAACAATGCCTACCCGAAACATATATCCTTGGTGTCATCACTTGATCCGTAGGGGTTTTAAACGAATGACGTATACAAATGCGTGCCACTATTGGAGAATGCCACTCTATGCAAAAGCTTTGGAATTAAACCACAATTGAAAATACTTGCGCTCAAACCACAACCAACGTGCAAGCTGCAAGCACATCACGTGAGATGGGATTTATCTAAGTCCTTGCAACAAAGTCTAAGCATTATTTACCCAGATTTTTCCGAACAAACTCCAACTGTGATGCAAGCTTCGCAAATTTACCGCCCACTGATTTAATCCCGGAACCTTCAGGTCAACTTATCAACGTTATCATTAGGAAGATGACCTTCGTATCAAAGTTTCCATATTCGCGTAAATTGAAGAGGCAACTTGTGCAATCTTTGTGTTTTTACACTTTTTTGTTTACTTCCTGATTAATTGCCCTTCGTTAACCTTATTTATCTAAATAAATTCGAATTTTCTGATTTTGATGTTTTGAGATCCACGCAAAGATTTATGTACTAGTTGCTTTACGGAGTAAGGACTCAGAAGATAATAATGTATATCTTTTAATCTACTGTAGAAAACAATAATTATTATTGTTCATAGACACTATTGGCACCAAAAACAAAACTCAACCATACAACTATTACCTGGTTTTATAAAATTGACTTTGGATTGATTCGGTCAGCTGCGTGGCAGAATGATTAGTTGTTACTATTGAGTTAATATTACCACCGAGAATAGACCATTTATGATAGGATGGTCTATTGTATGTGATATTACACTGAAGATTACTCGATATAGGGAAAAATTGTTCCGAACAAATACTGATTATACTTGGCTTTCTCCCCGAAGTACTGAGGCAATTTTGTTAGCAAACTTTGGTTTGACAATTAAATCATATTTATATATTTATATTATGTAAATTATAATTTAAACCAAAAATTGTAGTAATTGTTTTTAATTTAAACAACGTTTATATAATTATTGGCTATGGATTTTTACCATTGGCTGTATGTGTTGCGGATTGCCAGGTCATAATAAATTGAAATTCCACCGAAACTTCGATAATAAAAGACAAAATTAGTTGTAAATAAAACGTGAGTTTTCTTTATATTGCTTTAAAATCTAAATAAACGACACCGATCCATGGCTTGGTCCCCCGGTACTTTTAATGTAAATGAAGTAAATGTAAAGAGGTCAAATTTAATTATACTTTATAGACAAGTTCTAACTTATATGTAGGTACCGGTATTTATTTAAAAGTACGAAAATGTGTTAAGGAAAAAAAGGTCTCAATGCAAAAATATTAATACTTCTCTATTGACCAGCTGATCCTACGTATAGTACCGCAGAACAGTAAATAGGGAGGTATCAACATATGTTGTTCGTTTCATTTTATCTCTAACATGTGTTCAAATTGTCATTTTGTTTACTTGTTTATGTTTACTTATAGATTGTAATTAAATAAAACCTACTTTCTATTTACTCTTTTAACAGAATGTTAACTTTTAACAGTACTCTATTTGCATTCTTTGCCTCATCAACTCCTCAAACTAATGCTTGCATTTCTCGTAAAGAAAACTACCTCTAATGATTTAATACCCACCCATAGTTGTTTTACTGAATGGTTTAATGCGCTAATGAGCCATTTACCGCCCACACGTCTCGCGGCTGCCATTTTCCACAACAGAGACCCACAACGACCAATCATCGTCATTAAAAACAATTTGCGCGCGAACCTTTCCCGCCTCAAGTCCTGGCCTCAGTAGAGCCAACCTTCAAACGTGAATATCTTCGAGCTATTGTTGTATACTATAAAAAATTATTTATACGTCAATTTATGTTTATGAGTTTATAAACTGTTAACTTTATGCGTCAATAAATTATACCTGTGTTTACTCTCTTTTTGTCTAAGCTTCGCCCTGAAAGTCCAAAGTCTGGGCATGGAGGTTTGTAAACTATTGAATAGGAATTGGAATAGGAAATAATATGCAAGTAGTTGATTAATTTTTGGTAATTTGTTTGATCACTTGTTGCATTCACCGTTATTATATTACTCATACTCTTTGGTAGAGGTTATAATATAAATTAAAACCTCTAGTAACTATACCCAGCTAGCTTGTCTTGTTGATTGGACTTTTAATAAATTATGGTCTTCGCTAAGAATTGGCTGGCCTCTGTTAATAAAAAAAACTTACAGTGCATCCACTTCATTTTACATTCACCTTATACTCGTATTCTAACTACGCTGTCTTAGGAAAGTGAACATATATCATGCTGAAAAATAATAGGTAAACTCTATAATAATTTGGGAACAAAATATAGAATACGGTAATAGTGTTTTCAATGGTGGGGGTTTTAATCGGATTTTGTAAGTTTAAGGATGTCGAGGAAGAAATTAAAACTGTAGGTTGCTATTATTTGAAGTGTGGGGGGTTTCAAACGGATAGTGAAGAACGAAATTCAGTAGACTGTATAAACAGTCTGTGTTTTCTAGTAGGGGTGGATAATGAGGTTTCGTCGAGTGTTAAAAAAGATTTCAAATCAACTGGTTATTTGTTAATGTTTGTTTTAAACAGTGTGAGATTAAAAATACAACAGTGGTTAAAACACGATGTAATGAATAAAAAAGAAAATCAAATCAAATCTTAAGTAGGTCATCTTAGTTCGCTTATATCAATATAATCTATAGTAGTTTGAAAATTAGACTAATAATAGGTACAGCAATATGCAAATTGAAAATATAAAAAATCATGGATTATTATGTTTTCACATAACATTTTTTGTAACCTAAAATAAGATTACAATTGCAAATAAGCCGAATGCTGTGGTTTAGAACTCTTATTTTCATTAAAATAATATTATAATATTAATTATTTCTTTAATAAAATTATAATCATTCTTTTAGTATGTAGATAATGTTAAATTCGATTTGAACAGGAATATAATTAATATAACTTTGGTTGCATAGCCTACACTCAAGTAACAATATGCATAATAAACAGTTAACCTTTTGGAGTGGATTAACGCCTGTTAATTGCTTAATTTGTACGGCCCAAACACGGATTACGACACGAGTCCATAATCAGTTTACTGATCGCGATACAATAAATCGGGCTTAAACACGAGACAATAATCAAACCCACGCTGTAACCGATATGGAACCGGTTGTGAGAACGAGATCGTAAACAGTGAAACGGGTACATTAAAGTGTCACCGATTGACACTACCATATCGATTAATCGATAAATTCATCGACGGAATTTTTTAAACAGAAAGGGAAATGTCGACGCGTGTGAATATCGGGAGGGAAAGTGACGCATAAATTTACCGCCAAAACTGAGTACATAACCTCACTTGAAAATCAGCTGATCAAGCCGCCATTTTGGTTTCAACGGCTGTAAATAGCTTTAGTTGCCGCCAACAATCGCGGGTTTAACATAGATTAACATCTGAAACGCGGGACAACCTGGCGTTACCGTGGAAATTGTCGTTCCTTATTCCTGGGTTCTGTGTAATCCTGTTTTTAGGAGACACCTAAGGTTTGAAGGGAATGTTGTATTTATTTATTTTAAAGCTTCCTATAGGCCTATTGATGAAGGAGTTTAAATTATAAATAAAATGATTGTAATTCATGACTATGGTGTGAATATAACAGTTTTGATTGAACAGTGATATTTCCTCCATTGGAACCACAGTTTTCAGCATGTGTTTCGCTTTTAACCATCTCGTGGTAATTATACAGAATTAATCTAATACAAACGAAAACGATTTCCCCTTCGACAGATGAGGGAAACTATCCTAAAATGTGAATGATTGTTAAGTAATTACCCGCTCGATTTGTACATGCTGGTGTTTACGTCATAATAGAATGGGGGAAGGGGAAATACCGAGCTGAGCGAATCTTTGGAATCACTATGTGACAATAGTCAACGTGGAAATCATGAATATTTTTATTTTAAAGTAAGGTGTCGTTTCCAAACAGAGGTTTATCACGTAGGGACTATACGTGACTACTATATCACGCTATCTGACCTGACACAGCCCCTAATCTCACAACTGATCCAACCGTTCTCATTTTGATCTCCATGGGTTGCACCATATTTTAACCCGTAGATATTGTTCGCTGACCACATACTAGTTCTCGCGATAAGCTGTACAACTAAACAACACTATTTGTAATACGTAGTACAATTTATACCGCGATAGCTGCTCCAAATGTAACGGTCGGCCGCACACGCTTGGCTACATGATTGTGTCTTATTACAGCAAGTTGTCTACCTGTGAGTCAGCGGCTGGTCTTATCACAGATCAGATAAGGTGCTAATTAATCGCCTATTGTCTCATTGGTCTAGGCTGGCGTAGTGACCCGCGCCTATAGATTGCTGCTAATAGGCTGTGGCGTAACTGAACAACGCGGTGCGTGGCGTTGCACCGAAAACCATAACCCCGAAAGGAACTTTCCCAAAAATAATGCTCCGAAGGCACTGCTCCTACAGAGTATGACCGGTCAGGCACTGCTCCCAAAGGATTCACTCCGAAAAGAATAAGGCATTGCTCCGAAAGAATTTGCACAGTCATGCAACAAACCGAAAGACCGCCAAAAGGCACTTCGAAAGCCACTAAGGTAGAATAACATTCTCAACAAACAATGACACACATTTTTTCCAAGCAATGGTGCTGTTTAGTTTATATTTTTTATAATGAATTGAGTATTATACGTGGGACATGCCATGCAAGTGTGTTCTACTTCTACGATCTGTATTTGTCAGAACAGCTTAAACTATAACGAAGTTAGTTTGTTTTTAGTGAATTTACCATATAGGGAATATGCTATTACCGTAGTACTCATGGTAAGACCTAGACCCGGGACAGATTTAATTTTTTGTTTTGAGGTCCGTAGAGGCCAAAAACACCATCCGTTCAAATGCATATGTATATACAGGGTGTTTTATTTTTAAACTTGCATCTTTATTTATGTAAAAACCGCAATAGATAGAAATATGCAGTTTGCGAGAATCATCTATTGACGTATGGGGCCCAATTTGTTTGAATTCAACGTTAAATTCATATTCCCCCCCCTTCCCCCAACTTAATTTTTTTTAAATAACAAGGTACCCCTTGTGACATATCAAATAAAAGAGCACGAAAAAAGAAAATTTTTGATGAAAAAAATTGAAAATTGGTTCATAAATTTGCGAGATATATCCCTCCCCCCTCCCCGGAACTTAATCTTTTTTATCGCAAGGTACCCCTTGTGACATATCAAATGAAAGAGCATGAAAAAAGAAAATTTTTGGTGAAATTTATTTTTTATTTGATACTAGCAGTCATACCCGTCCTTCGTACGGGGTTGGCATAAACCTAAGTATAAAATGATTATTCCAGTTATACTCAAGCTTTGCGTTTGCAATGGGGGAAGACACAGTTTGATAAAATTTGCTTCTTTAAATTTACAGTATACTATAGTATGACATCTACAATAGTCATAATGTTCTACCACTTCACCTAAACAATAGAGAAAAACAAATTTAAAAAATTTGCTAAATATCACAAATTATTCATGAAATCAAAAAATAAACATAACTGTAAACAATCGACAGTTCTCATTGCTTACCACAGTTTTTTGCTGCTGCTTAGTTCAAATTAGCTGTTTTCATAAATGATAAAAAAAATAATAGTGCTGCACCCTGTTGGTAAATCTTATAACTTTTAATGCTTTTACAAATCATAGAACCAACTTTTTCAGTTGAAACAGCTGACTAAATTCATTAATTCCCTTTAAATATGAATACTCATAAGGTTAACATGGGGAACTTCAGAGCCACTGGGGCGGAGCCCGAAAGGATTTTTGAGATAAGAATATGCCTATATGTTAATCGGGAATGTGATCTATCATCATGCCAAATTTCAGCCCAATCCATCCAGTAGTTAATGCGTGATTGAACTTCAAACAAACAAACAAACAAATAAACAAACAAACACACAAACTTTCACATTTATAATATTAGTAAGATGTCACAAGGGGGGTTACCTTGCTATTAAAAAAAAGTTATGGGTAGGGGAAAAGGGGGGGGGGATTATCTCACAAATTCATGAGCCGATTTTCAATGTTTTTTCGCCAAACATTTTCTTTTTTCATGCTCTTTCATTTGATATGTCACAAGGGGTACCTTGCTATTAAAAAAAATAAGTTCCCGGTGGGGAGGGGGGGATATCTCACAAGTTTATGAACCGATTTTCAATTTTTTTTCATCAAACATTTTCTTTTTGCATGCTTTTTTATTTGATATGTCACAAGGGCTATTTAAAAAAAAGTTGAAGGCAGGGGGGAAAGGGGGGGAATGTGAAAGTAACATTGAATTCAAAAACATTGTGCCCCCTACGTCAATATATGATTCCCGCAAACTGAATATTTCTATCTATTGCGGTTTTTACATAAATAAAGATGCAAGTTTAAAAAAAGAACACCCTGTATATGTGTGTGTCCGTTAGCGCGATAACTCGAGCAAAAATGATCCGATTTTGATGAAATTTTGTACAATTGTGTAAACCTACGTTTATTCGTACGAGTTCGCGATCCAGCATAATCTGACCATGGGAACGGGATTTATTGGGGGCTTTATGGGGTAAAAATGGGGTTTTCCATTTTTTGACCCTAAAAACAAAATATTTTGCAATTTCTTTTTAAACCGTTTGAGCGTAAAAAATTAATAATTTAGTATACATTGAAACGCTGTTGTATGCCTGACGGTTACGGAGAAAATTTAAAAATGGTATAATTTAAAATTCTCATGTTATTCTTATGGAGAAAATGAAAACTGTTGTAGTTTACTTGTCTATGGGTATATATTGATAAAATTTGGCTAATTAACTATTTCATCCTATACTATTGACATATATGGTCCAAACACACTTTTTACCTTCCCCGTAGCAGCAAACCTAAGCACTCATTAAATCTAATGATATTTAAATTTGGAATAAATATGTCTTATTTATAGAAATATTTTAGTAAAAATGTAATCAGACAAGTTGAAATTCGCTTAGTGTGCAGGTTTGCTGCGGCGGGGGTATTAAACATACGTGCTGATAAAGAATCGATGTAGGGTACACATTGTGTTGTATACGTTATATGTTATGTTATGTTATATATATGGTCGCTCCCCAGTTGAGTGAATTTGATACTTTCCAAATTTCTTCATTTGGAGTAAAACAAGTAGACTTCTTATCCCATTGTAAATCTTAAAGCTCGTGTTCGTGTCTAGTTCATGTACGGTGACACTGGGCGCTATAGTGTCAACAAAATTGTGTTTCTATTATATCTTGATTTGTGCTTTCCTGTTTAGTTATATAAATAGGAGACGAGTTATTGTTTATGATTAGATCGTATTATTTGGTTAAATGATGACGTTGAATGATGAGTTAAATGATGATAACTGAAATAACAAGAAACCAATTGTAAACAAAACACGGCCTCTGCAGTACCGTACAGAACTATAGCCGAATACAGGATTAGGCAAAAGTCTGGAACCCCCCAGTTAATCTTTTAACGCGTTGCAGTAGAAAAACCAAACTCGGCATATATTTACACATAAAACATAAAAAATGGCACTTTTTCATCTAAGTTATAACTTTGCCCCAGTTTTTACAATGCAGCCCCGAATTTTCAAAAGTAAACACCTATCATGTGAACCCTAATTTTAAAGGGCGTATCAAGACAAATCGAATGGCGCAAACTAGAGGTCAATATCACACCCCTAATCAAAATGGCAGTCATTTTGAAAAACCCTTATTAACTTTTTAACAGGTTATAGCAGGAAAACTAAACTCAGCATACCTGATATGTTTGGACATACTCTCATAATACGGACTATTGCGTAGTATGAGAATTTGACCGAAGTTGGTCAACTTCGCTTTGATAGTGTAAGTGAGCTACAACCAATCTTATATAGTGCTTAGGTTTCTCATCAACATGATAATAGAGTTCTTTTTAGCGTGGGTTAATGAGGTAACTAACCTAAGGGGCTTAAAAACTCGAATGCATACAACAGAGCGTTCTACGTCCGTTAGTAAAGAATCAAAACTGATAAATGCCGTTTCCTGTCGGTAACGAAATCAACACAACATAACCATTCATTGAAACCTGTTGTAAAGAAGAGATAGACTAAGAGGTGATATTATTTGAAGATGGGTTTGTTAAATATATATAGAATAGTTGGTAGGTATGTAAAAATTAAGATTAAATGTTAAATAAATAAATATTCGTTCGTTTGATTAATATAACTGAAAAAGTTGTACATTTTGAACAATCAGCTGTAATAACCTACAATAATGCGTCCACAACGGTGTTTCTTTCGGCTCTCTTTTTAACGTCTTCGCGTCAAGTAAAAATAATGATTGTGGAGGGTTTCACAAATGTAGCTAAGGTCACGGGAGATTTTACGATGTCATCGTGATCTTCATGGATGTTCACGGATGCTGCTGAAATTGTTTCGGTTTCGCTATATTTTGTGTTTTAGACTTCGCTTTATCTGCAAACTTCCACTAATGATTGAGTCTGCCTCCGTGCCGTGACCGGTTAATAGTTGGCCTATTTTAAATTTTAAATGGTTTTGCGTGCGTTGTGTTTGGTATTTATTTAAATGTTTTTTAGACGACTAAATCATGTATTTTTTTCTTGAAATGTATTGAATGTGTTTATGTTTCATTACATAAAAATTGTATTTCGGAAAAATAAATTTATAACAAAACGCATTAAGGAATATTTGCAAAAGTCAAATAAAAAACCCAATAATCCTACACCTTGAAAGGTGAGTTGCCTAAAGTAAACATGTCGATTTCAAAAAACTGGCTATAGTGCAGCGTCGCAATTAAGTTAAAATTTGTATTTTGGTTTAATCAGACTAAAAATGTTTTAAAAGGGCAATACAACAAAAGGGCCTATTGCCATACAACAATAGCATTTTTGTATTATCTAGGTTCATTCAGAAAACCCGCTCTTTGGTGTTTTAAAAAACATTGATGCAATAAAAAAGTAGCCATCTTGGAAATAACTTCACCCTGCAGATCGATATAACTAAAATTGCGGCAAGAAAAGCCTCTAACGTGAATACGAATATGCAACTCAGAACGTACCAGTCGAAGGTAGACAGAAGTTTTGTTATAATATCACCCGGGCATTGTTAAAGCTAATTCCCTGATTTATGGCCCTCCCCGGCACATTAGGGGTGCCAATCAGTCGATGGTTCCGAATGGGGTAGGAAGTGAAAGTAGTCTCGATGAGAAAGCGCGAACTGCTCCGATGTTCCTAGAAGGATATGGATGAAGTAGGCCTACTACACAGGGTGAATCACGTCAGGTGCCCACTATTGATTTCAGACAAACCGTTTGTTCCACAGTCATGAAATAAAAATTTTCCCACTAAACAAACTCAACTACAACTTCAAAATATTTTAAATGTTTTTTATACAGAATGTACCAAACCCAGAGGTTATCCCGTTCAAAATATCACAATTATTGTCAAATGGGTGTAGCAAAATGTTTTATTTTTGGTTCTCTTTTTGGCCCTAAACAGGTGGGTCAACATTGTCTACAATATTTTCACCAAGCGGAATTTAGACACATAAATAAAAGTGGCTTTTTTTGAAATACCGAGTAAAAAAGAATGATTAATCATTGATATTATGCATACATTTCACTACGAAAAAGCATAAATAACTTATTCCTTGTATGGGAAATTCACTAAAAGCAATTTGTAATTCGCTATAACCGCTGACACTTGACATATAATCCAAAAACATAAAGCAACAAACTCATCTGCAATTGCATGATTGTGACTTTTTAGCCTTAATGTAAGGATGTAGGGATGATCGAACTTACATATGATCTTCTCTCTTGAGCACGCATTATAAAATAATCATAAGGTGATTAGCATCATAAGTGAAGAAGGCAGATGACCTTCCCTAAAAATACTAGATAAACTCTTGTGAAAATAATCGTACCTTTCACGTATTCTTGACACATTGAAAAATATAGGCCTACTGTTATTTAGTTGTGTGTAAACGCTGATATTAAAAACCACAACAAATAGTGCACAAATGTTGATTTGTAAATTCATTTAACGATTTCAAAAAGTGTTGTGAGTAGGCTACCCAGCTCTTGAGGCCACCAATCAGAGAGCAGCATTTCATCCCCACCCCTCCCTCTAAGCCACGCCCCCTAGCCAATCAGAGAGCACCCCTCCTCCTAGGCCACGCCCCAGCTAATTAGAGAGTACCCCTCCTCCTACGCCCAAGCTAATTACAGAGCACCCCTCCCCCTAGGCAGCCATTCCCCTGGTCTCCTATGTTGTCTAAACTTATTTTCGTGCCAAGTTGCATAACCTCACGTATTGCGTAGGTTCCCGCCAACTTAAAAACCTCTGTAATGATCAACTCTTGTTAAATGAAATAACCTCCACTGAGTTATGTGCTCTGGATAATTACAAACATTGTTTGATTTAAAATATGTTTTAATGCTACTACATCTACGATTTATATTTATATACTTTTAAAAATATTTACAAATACTATAAATCTTCTTCTTCTTCTTCTTCATCACGGCTCTGTAACAAAACAAGAAAGTGTTAACGACGTGTGTCCTGGCTGCTGATTGGTTGTAATAAGCTTGTACCTGAATGGTCATAAATAGGTGATATGTTGTGTGATTGGTCAATATTTCTATTTAAACTTTCAGTACTTATTTTCTTTCACTTTGCTTTTGGCAATTGAATGTGTTGGACGTGTGCTCTTGTGTTTGATGTTTTGAGGTTATGTTTGCAAGTTATTTCTAGTGTTAATGTTAGTCTGATTATTTATGACACATCAGTGGTAAGTGAACTTTGTTTCTTTTGTGTAACGTATTGTGCAAGCGGTGTGCTATATTCAGCTTTGTGTGCGCGCAGCTGTGTCCCCACCACATCTTGTGTCTCGGTGTTGTAGTGCGCATCGGTGAGCTATATTTAGCCGTGTGCGCGCGCAGACTGTGGCCCCACTAGATCTTGTGTCTCCGCGTCCCTTTTACTTTGCTCTAGGCGTTTGACGACGATGGATGTTAGTATGGCTGATAACGTATCTGATGAAATAGTTGAACCCGTTAAAGTAGTCGAGCCTGTTACTTTAATAAGTACCGATCAAACTTATGTAAATAAATTTAGATTGTATGGAAGTAAAACAGTATTTAAATTCACTAATCCGCCTCCGGATACTAATGAGATTGATTGGTTGAGACAAGGGTTTGCACAAATTGTAAATAGTATGAAAGAACAAGCTTTTGAAAATGATCAACTTGGATTTACTTTGGAGAGTCTCAACTTGAAATCAAAAGCACCCGGCTATGTAAATTTTCGGCCTGCTACTGAAATTGATGAAAACGTTTTGTGGCAAATCTTTGGTGGTATTGTGCAATCAAACTCTGAATCCATAAAATCAACCGACACTTTTAAAGTGGAATGCACTAGAATTAACCTTCCTGTAGGCTCTGGAAGGGTAAGACCAGGGTTTTACAATACGTTTGATGAGGAATGCAAGGCAAGACGGGGAATTGTTGTTATAAATAATAAAGATAAATTGTGTCTTCCCCGTGCAATTGTAGTGGCTATGGCCAATGTAAGTAAAGATCCTGACTATAATGCAGTTAGAAAGGATAGGGCAAATAGGCAAACAATCAGGGCTCAGGAACTTGTGCGTCGAGCTAGGGTTGAAATGCCAGAGGGTGGAGCTGGGATCCCGGAACTTGAAAAATTTCAGGGGTTTTTGAGGGACTACAAAATTGTCGTGTACAACTATGACAGGAAAGGACGTGATGTCTACTTTGAGGGAAATGTAGAGAACCCTAAGTTCCAAATTAACTTGTTGTTTCACAATGGACACTACAATGTGATTAATTGTTTGACTGCTGCTTTTGTTTGTAATTATTTCTGTGAAGCCTGTCATGTACCCTACGATCATAAAAGAGAGCATCGTTGCTCAAACATTTGCCCACAGTGTCAAACTATCTCACCTCCCTGTGTAGTGGAGAGTGGTGGTGTTCTGTGCTCTAAATGTAACATGACTTATAAAAATCAGAGATGTTTTATCGCGCATCAAGCTGATAGATGTAAAAATGTAAAGAAATGTCTAGACTGTGGGAAATTGGTTTGGATTAGAGATCGATCTAAGCCTCATAAATGTGGTGAAGTATATTGCAAACCTTGCAGTTCATTTGAAGAACCTAACCACAAATGCTATATGAAACCTGACACAAGAAAGCCTAAATCTAAAGAGTTTTTGTTTATATTCTTTGACTTGGAAACCCGTCAAGATGAGTCTCTGCCCTCAGATCCTGAGTCTAAATTGCATCAAGTGAACTTGTGTGTGTCACAACAGTTTTGTTATCAGTGTATTGAGGCTAAATTTTGTATGGCTTGTAAAAATCGTACACGAGTGTTTAGTTCTGAACCAGTCACTCAGTTCATGGACTATGTGATGCAAGTCCGTAGAAATTTTAAAGATGTATGTGTTATTGCACACAATGGGCAGGGTTTTGATTTCCAGTTTTTGCTCAAATATGTGTTGGAGGATACAAAGTTTACTCCGAAACTTGTAATGCGGGGAACTAAGGTCATTTTGATGGAGATTGACAATGTGAGGTTTGTTGATTCACTTAGTTATTTCCCTATGCCTCTTGCTGCACTGCCCAAAGCCTTTGACTTGCCCCCGGAAAAGAAGAAAGGATATTTCCCCCACCTCTTTAACACTCTTAAGAATCAAAATTATGTGGGCTCTATGCCGCCAAAGGAGTTTTACTGCCCAGAATCTATGTTTGAAAAATCATATAAAGATTTTGAAAACTGGTATAATGATCAAGTTGCAAACCAAGTTACATTTGACTTTAAGAAAGAAATCCTCGAGTATTGTATGTCGGACGTTGATATCTTGGCCCAAGCTTGCTTAAAGTTCCGTTCAATTTTCCTGGAAGAGTGTAATGTGGACCCGTTTCTCGAGGCTGTAACTATTGCCAGCGCATGCAATTTGGCCTTCCGTCGGAACTTTTTAAAGAAAAATACTATCGGCATCGTTCCTAAAAACGGCTATAGGCTTACAGACGCCCAATCGGCAATTGCGTTACAGTGGCTATCGTGGGAAGAGGAGAAACGTGGAGTTAGAATTGAACACGCTGGCCGTGGAAAAGAAGTTAAGATCAATGGAATGAAAGTTGATGGGTATGATGGTCAAAATATTTACGAATTTCAAGGCTGCTACTTCCATGGCTGTCCCAAATGCTTGCCCTACGACCGTGAACTTGCTTTGAAAGAGGATCCCTCTGACTCACTCCATTTGCGATATGAACGGACTAAATCGAAAATAGCAAAGTTGGGCGATAACGTCGTACAAATGTGGGAATGTGAGTTTAGAAAGTTAAAAAAGACGGAAAACCTGAAACACCTAGAAAAGCTGCCGATCCTCAACAATTTACCTCTGAACCCGAGGCAAGCATTTTTTGGGGGGAGAACCGGGAACGCTAAAACCTATCACAAATGCGCCGAAGGGGAAACCATTGAATACGTGGATGTATGCTCTCTCTATCCCTGGGTATGTAAATACGGCAAGTACCCTGTAGGCCATCCAACGATCTATGTAGGAGACAAAGAGTGTAGACAGAGAGGTCTTCATGTCGAAGGCTTATTAAAGTGTAAAGTACTCCCACCACGCGATCTTTACCATCCTGTACTCCCGGCCAAAATGAATGACAAGTTAATGTTTGTTTTGTGTGCGACTTGTGGAGATGGTCAGATTCAAAGTGATTGCGACCATGAAAGTGGTGACAGAGCACTAATTGGGACCTGGACCATGGACGAAGTTCGTAAAGCCGTAGAAAAGGGTTATGTTGTACTCGACATGTATGAACTTTGGGAGTATAAGGTAGCCACATATGAAAATGGGGGATTGTTCACTGACTTTATAAATAAATTTTTAAAAATGAAACAGGAAGCATCCGGGTTCCCAGGCTGGTGTGAAACCGATGAGGACAAAAATAAGTACATTGACGATTATTTTAAAAAAGAGGGTGTCCAGCTGGAAAAAGATAAAATTGTAAAGAATGGTGGCTTGAGGTCATTGGCTAAACTGATGTTGAACTCGTTTTGGGGAAAATTTGGTCAGCGTGAAAACCAGACCAAAGCTACAATTGTCAGGGACCCAAAAACACTTTTCAAAATGTTAACTAGCCCCGAAATAGATGTAAATAGAGTACAGATTGTCAATGATGAGGTTCTTGTTGTCAGCTGGGAGTACATTGATGAGGTTGGTGAGCCATTGCAAAATGTTAATGTTGTGGTGGCAGCTTACACTACTGCCCAAGCGAGATTAAAGCTCTATGAGCATCTAGATGCTTTGGGTGGTCAAGTGTTGTATTATGATACTGATTCTGTATTGTATGTATACAAGGGTGGTTTGTATAGAGTTCCCACGGGAGATTATCTAGGGGAAATGACTGATGAGTTGGCCGAGTATGGACCAGGTTCATACATAACAGAGTTTGTATCTGGAGGGCCAAAAACCTATGCATACCTCGTGTGGTCAACAAACAAACAAAAATTGATTCCCGTTTGTAAAGTAAAAGGGCTTACATTAAATATGAAAACTTCTAAAAAGATTGGATTTGACAGTTTGAAAGAGATGGTCCTTGGTGATGCTGCACAAACAATGGACATTGAGGAAAATAGAATCAGACGAACAAAGGATAGAAATATAGTTACAATCAGTGAGGTCAAACAGTTTAAAATTACGGGGCCAAAAAGGAAACATAGTAGCAATTATGATACACTTCCATATGGGTTTAAAATTCAAAAAACTCACCAAGATCTCAACTCCTGAATCACTATCACTATCACTATCACTTAGCTCCTCCCAGTCCCCAATATCCACCTCGTTCCACCCGTTCCACCCTCCCGGGCCCCAATTGACCCCAAATTCCGAATCTGTGTCTGAATCGTTGTCTTCGTTCACTCAAATTCAAAAATTCACATACTCTGCGATATAAATAATGTTGAACAAAATCACTAACGACCAGCATCAGAGAGATCATGTTGGACACTGAACACATGTTGCACATGCTGCACATGTGTTGCGCTCCCCTCTCCACTATCACTACATACCTTTATGGTGGCATATTCTGTGTTTCTTGGTGGTAACGGTGGTGGCCTGAGATCCAAGGGTCGAAGTTCTTCGTAGATTGGCTCCACCGGTCTAAGAAATACCACCCTTGTCTTGACGATAAATGGCGACGGCTCGTCGCGCTTGATGGAGAATATCCAGCCGAAACACGATGCGAAACACATGGTGGCTGAGATCCAACTGGAGTGGGGCTATTTTGAATGTGTTTGCTGTAATGTTGGGATTGCTGTAAAGCAAGCAGCAATCCCACCTGTGATTAAAGATTACATATTCAATTACCACCATGAAAACTGTGGCTATGTCTACTACTATATTTGTTTTCTCGACAATGAAGAGTTTTGTAAGGATTGTGGAGAGGCAGCGAATATTTCTTTTCGACGGTTTGGAACAGTTGTATGTGTAGCAAAATTTAAGACTCCAAGAGATAGATGCACCATCTGTGCAGCACGTCTATACAATTGGACCAGATTGAGAAGATGTTTCTGTCTACAATCCTTGATCCCATCCTTGAGAAGGTGGTAAGAGAAATTTTGGGGGAACAGAGACGGCAACTAGTTTGTTTTTGGAGGCCGTCACGAGCTGCGGCGGTGGAGGGGCCGCAGCTTTTCTGGGGGGCAAATAAAAAGACTATTCTATTTGGAACCTTCTTGCCATCATGTTGTCCCTGTCTGAGCTTTCAATTAGGGAGATTTGCACAAACGTTATCCTTTTACCTTATGTAAAAGAAAGTGTTGATCTTCCATCAACGCTAAGGCAGGACGTTTTGAGCTATCATAGGGAAAACTGTGGTTATGTAACCCTAAACTACTATGAGTCTTTTAGAGGCTCCAGTAGGTTATGTATTGACTGTGGAAGAATGGTTGATCTTCCTTCTCGCTTAAAGCGAAGAGGTAACTACATGTATCCAAAGTTTAAAGTCCCAAAAGAAACATGCCGCATTTGCATGGCTCCTTTATTTATCTTCCGTAAAGTCACTTGTAAACATTGTAAAAACTAAATACTTGTAAAACAACAAAAAATAAACGGAGGTGGCAACTAGTTTGTTTTTGGAGGCCATCACGAGCTGCGGCGGTGGAGGGGCCGCAGCATTTCTAAAAAACTTAATAAATTATCAATACACTGTCAAGTTGTATCATTTTAACAATGGATGTCAGACGTGCTATAGCTGAAGAGCTACACAAACCTGCTAGAAAAAATTACACTAGACGGAAAGTGACTCTTAAAGGGTTGAATGATTTGTACCAGGCCGATCTCGTAGAGATGCAGCCTTATGCAAAGTTCAATAAAGGTAATCGATACATCATGACTATGATCAATTGTTTTTCAAAACTCGGTTTTGCAGTCCCATTAAAAGATAAGACAGGTCCGGCAGTTGCCAAGGCACTTGAACCTATTTTGATAAAACATAAGATGAAACACTTTCAAACTGATCAGGGGACCGAATGGTTTAATAAACATATTGGTGCTCTCATGAAAAAGTATAAAATTAACCATTATTCTACGTTTTCTGATTTAAAAGCTAGTATCGTGGAAAGATATAACAGAACTTTGAAACAGTGGATGTGGAAAGAGTTTACCGCAAAGGGTACATATGAATGGTTGTCATTACTTCCTGATATTCTCAAACGATATAATAACTCGGTACATAAAACAATTGGTATGAAACCAAAAGATGTGAAACAAAAGAATGTAAAGGAAATATTAAAAAGGATAAACAAGAAGGGAAAAAGGCTGGCACCAAAATTTAAACTGGGGGATAGTGTTAGGATTAGTAAGTATAAAAGAGTTTTTACTAAAGGCTATCTGCCAAACTGGACAAACGAGGTTTTCACCATTTACGCCATCAAACCAACAAAACCACCTACATATGTACTCAAAGACCATAACGGTGAAATACTAAAGGGAGGGTTTTATGAACAGGAGCTAAATAAATCAAAGACCGGAGATGTATATTTAGTTGAAAGAGTGTTACAGCGGAAAGGAGATAAAATAAAAGTCAGATGGCTTGGCTTTGACAAAAAAAAGCGACACTTGGCTTAGTAAAAGCGACATTCTTATTTAGAGCATCCGGTGACGGCTCCGTGTAGATCAAGCAGCTGCATCCGGACGTATTTATAAACGATAGGGTGAGTGTGCTACATCAGTTGAACACGATGCGTGTGGCACAGCAGAGTCCCCCTTTGATGGTAAAAAACTATGACGAGTATCTCGGCGAGGGTCTGGCATCTAAAAATAAACATGGCCATCTGCTACCAGACTCAATTCGCGGGATCCTTTCAGGCCCCAGCAACTCGGGTAAAACAAATGTTGTGTTTAATTTATTATTCGATCCAAATGGTCTTGTTTTTGAAAATATCTACATTTTCTGTAAATCTCTGAATCAGCCCAAATACCAGTTTTTACCATTGGCTCTACCTAAGGAAATTGGTTACTTTGCATATGGTGACAACAACTTGGTAGTTCATCCAAATAAGGCTAAACAGCATTCAATAATGATATTTGACGATATATCCTGTGAGAAACACAACAACATTACAAACTATTTCACTATGGGTAGGCATAACAATATTGACACCTTTTATTTGGGGCAGACGTATAGTGCTATACCAAAGCAGCTTATCAGAGACAACGCAAACCTTTTAATACTATTCAAACAGGATGATATGAATTTACGACATGTATATAGCGACCATGTCACTACCGACATGCCATTTGATAAATTCAAACAGTTGTGTTCACTGGCGTGGAAAGACAATCATGGGTTCTTAGTTATCGACAAGACTCGGGACACTAATAAAGGAAGATACCGTATAGGATTTGACAGTTTCATTGAGGAGTTATAATGGTTAACATCTACACCTACAACGACCTTAGAGGTTACGATACCAAACTTCATAATGTTAAATCTAATCTTTGCACATATTACTATTCCGATAGGAAAAAGTTTTGTGGAAACTATTGTAGCAGAAAAGGACGTCATGGTCACAAGTACAATAGGCGGTGTTGGAGACATAAAGTGCCAAAACAGAGCGCTGTACTACCCCCGGTTATCTTGTTAATGATATCTGCGAGTGAACGTACGTATAACCGTGAAATCTGGATTAGATTTTTGGAAAAATGCGAAGAAAAGAAAGTTCCTCTTGAACTGGTGGTCTATCATGAAGATATGAACAACTGCACAGTTAGAGAGTCCCATAATATAATTTCAAGATTTAGACCGTTTCCGGATATTTTTGGTAAGGTTTTACCATTGCGCAACCTTCATGGTAGCATAAACTTTACTCAGATTTACCTCCGAATGCTCGAATACGGTTGCAATATTCCCCACGCAGCAAGATGTATAGTATTGACTGAACGGACTCTACCAATAAGATCACCTCTGACGATTTATAAAACTGCGATGGCGTCGAAATGCCATATCGATGTGAGTTATAATGTAGCATATGGTCCGGTACCTCCGGGATTACCGAGATCTCGTGGTAAACCTTATGCCGGGGTAAACAACTTGTGCCAAGGACTGTTTACAACAGAATTTCTAAAGGCTGCGTTGCCAACTTTACAACAATATAGCGAACGTTTTGGAATAAGTTTCAATAATGGTGTGTATACGATAACTGATCGTCAACTGTTTGACCAGTGGCGTGAGTTCACTGGAGCGAATCCAAGTGAATTTTGGTTATTGAACTCGTTTCTGTTACACCACAATGAGATGAAGCGTCCAATGTCTTTTTTGCAGAGGTATATGGAAAAAAGTGACGTTAGTGAGCGGTATACCGTAGCGGAAATACCACAATGGAGAGATAATTGGAAAAGAACGTTTGTTTTTCGAAATTGGTCAAAAAGGTACACTATTCCGCAATTTGATCTAGTGACAAAGAGATACTACCGAGATATAGATATTACCTCGGGCATATCTTTGAAAGAAGTAGTGCACTACCTACGTAAACATAAAAAACGTGCACTATTTTTTCGACAGATTGAATTGCCTTAAGAGGCTAGCTGTGGTGTTTTAGGCTCATTATCAAAGATGACGCGGAAGAATAAACATCTCACCCTGCAAATAGCAGAGTTGAAAGAAGCAGTAAGGCGTAAATTTAGACAGTTTAAAGATGGTAGTGTGGAGAGTGAAAAACTGTTGGAACAGCAATACAAACCGTTAATTAGAGAACTGAAAAAAGGCGAACTAAAAACAGATGTTAAAATTGAACAGCTTTCTAAAGAAGAGCCAATGGACTATGAGAGTGATGACGATGATTACATTGGTCAACCGTTTAAACCAGAAGCCATATCAACACCTAGAGCTGAAACTAGTCAATTGGAAGAGGTTGTTTCGTCTCCATTAGGCTTTCAAACAGCATCCAAGTACATTGAAGAGCAGTTTGAGAACCCGTTAACTAGAAAATATATGACCCAGTTTATACGAAACGCCGGTGGAAAACATAGAACTATTGACCACGACTATGGTCCAAGGTTTGATGAAAGAGGAAAAAATTTAATGATTGGAAACAAGGTGGTGGAATTTGACACTGACGGTACCATTATTGTTAACAACACGAGATACCCACCTTCCGAGGGGCTCTATGAGCTTATATTTAAAAGACTGCCAAACAGCGATGTGTATACAGAGGACGATCTAAATGCCTACAAAAGTATATTGATTGCATCAAATGCTCACAAAAAGGGATATAATTTTGACAATCAAATCAGACGTGATAGTAGTTTGAAATACAGACACGTGATCAAGGATCTGTTCCCCGTCAGACAGGGTAGAGGAATATCGTGGAAAAGTACAAAGTCTCGCGATATAGTGCATTGGGATAATCCCAACGAGTTGGTCGATAGACTAAAACTGTTGGTAGCATCAGCTGAAACGGGAAATACTTCACACAGCAACGAGATTGTAAACATTGTAGAGGAACTGCACGAAGCAGGATACATAAAAGGTAGCGGAAACAGTCGATACAAATCAGTCTCACGATGGGCATAGACAAGTTTGGACGTTATACTAAGAAGGAGAAGGGTCTTGTTGGACCCAAAGGCGAAGGCTTTGCATTATCACAGGATGGTAGCTACGATATGCAAGGTAAACGTCTGTGCAATGTCGACGATCCAAAAGACAATCTTGATGCGATGAATTTTAGATCGCATGCGAATTCACTTTTAAACTGTATGACACTGCAAAGTGGTCATTTTGATGCTCAAAACACACGTGTATGTAATATAGCTGATCCAGTTGATGTTAAAGATGCGGTAACAAAACAATATATGGATCTTCATACCCCGCTAAAGTTCTCTGACGCCACCGCATACTCGATACACCATTACCGGCTGCAAGATGTTGCTCCACCAAAGGCGGATGGAGATGCCGTTAACCTATCATTTCTCAAGGAAAACACTATAACACGAGGTGCGGGGTCTTTTGATGCAAAACAGTTGGTCATACAGAATGTTGCCTCCCCAGTTGCCAACAAAGACGCTGTAAATCTCGAGTATTTCAATAAAAACACGTTGCAAAAAAATAAAAATGGAGCTTTTGATGTTAAAAATACAGCTATTCAGAATGTGGCACCCCCCAGTAAAGGGGGAGATGCCGTAAATAAACAATACTTGGACAATCACACACCTTTACAAGGTGGACTAGCATGGAATTTCAAGAATAAACGGTTAGGACAGGTGTCCGATCCTGCCCACATTCACGATGCGGTTACCTTGCAATATCTACAAAATAATTCAATTTTACCCGATAAAGATAAACATTGGGACGTTAAAAGTAAACGGCTGACAAACGTAGGTAAACCACGGTGGTTAAACGATGCTGTAAACAAAGAATATATCAAGGAAGTGATGGCAGATCTGGCCTATACACTGTACAAACAGATAAACAGGGGGAGGGCTAGTTTCCCTAGTTTTGAAGATTGGAATACACAGGTTGTCCGAGAGCAGTCTACATGGGATGACCTTTTTAAAACATTGTAGTATCTGTTAGTCATCAGTTATAAAATGGCAGGCAAGAGGAAAACATCGGTTAGACGCAGACGAGCAGTCACAGGAAGAGGTATTATATCCTCCGTTGTAAACAAGGCTGTAGATTTATTACCTTTTGAAGCTCACTTACCTGGTTATAATTACTGTGGGCCAGGTACAAAATTAGCCAAAAGATTAGCTAGAGGTGACAAGGGAATCAACGGATTAGACGAAGCTTGCAAACAGCACGACATTGCGTACTCGCAATACAAAGATTCCGAGAACAGACGGCAGGCCGACGCTGAGTTGGCCGAGCGCGCGTGGCGACGATTTAAATCCTCAGACGCATCTTTGGCTGAAAAAGCAGCTGCTTGGGCTGTTACTACAGCTATGAAGACTAAAACAAAGTTAGGGGGTGGTAAAAAGAAGAAGAAAAGCCCCGTTAAGCGTAAATCTCCCACCAAGGGAAACGGGTTGTACCTAAGACCGTACCCAAAGGGTAAAGGTTTGTACCTAAGACCTTACCCAAAACAAGGGGCCGGTAAGAAAAAGACAAAGAAAAGAGTTGGTAAAAAAAAAGCTCGATCCCGATAAGGCCTTTGACAAATTATGATTTATTACACTATGCAAAAGAACTACGTATACCACACTTTAGAGGAGTTTATATGAGAGACACTCTCCCTAGCGCACCAAAAGAAAATGAATCGGCTATTGTAAACTTGGATTCTAGTTTCAGCAACGGTACTCACTGGGTGTGTTATAAAAAGGTAAAAGATATCGTGTACTATTTCGATAGTTTTGGTAATCTCAAGCCACCACGTGAACTTTTACAGTATTTTGGTAACTGCGACATTTACTATAACTACGAGCGGAAGCAAAATTTCAATTCAGTTGTATGCGGACACTTGTGCTTACAGTTTCTCGACAATGTTTAGCTTGAGTGGAAGGGGTTCCTATGTTTCAAAAGATTACTTCCCATCTGTTGACGTTAGTGAAGGAGAATGGGAGATTGGTCTTATAGACTTGATGACGTTTCACTCGATCCCAAATATTGAAGCGGGTAAAAATAACAAATTTTATTACGGCGATGGTAGAATGATTGAAATAGCTGAAGGGGCATATGAGATTGAAGATTTAGAAACTGCTCTAAAAGAAAAAGTAGGGAAGGATGTGGAATTGGAATTGAAAGCAAATAACAATACGCTAAAATCGGAAATAAAGTGTAGCCAAGCTATTGATTTTACACAAAGTAACACGCTTGCTCCACTACTGGGTTTTGATAGTAAAACTTTGAAAGCAGGTGAAAAACACGCCTCCGACAGAACAGTAAGCATCATTAATGTAAACGTAATACGCGTAGAGTGTAATATAGTTCGAGGTTCGTATGACAATGGAGCTGAGGGCCATGTTATACACGAGTTCTACCCAAACGTGGGTCCAGGCTATAAAATAGTGGAGGTACCCAACACAATCATTTATTTGCCTGTGAACGTCAAGAGGATAAACAACGTTACAATCACTCTCAAAGATCAAAACGGTGAGAGAATCAACTTGAGAAACGAAAATATATCCATCAGACTGCATATAAGGAGGAAAAATGGGTTTGGTATTTAGGGAGGTTACAAAATCTTTACCCATCAGTAAGCGTCAAGACACTGTACGGTTAACATCAACCAATACAAAGTTTTTGCGTTCATTAGGATTTAAAGTTCAAGATGTTGGACATAGAAAATAAAGCAGAGTACAGTGATGTAATCACAGGTATTGAGTTTCACACTCATAAACCGTACGCTTCATCGACCTTTAAGAATAACGATGAAATACGTATACCAATCAGTCAACAGGACATAATAACTGCACCGTTTGACAGTACTCTCCATATCGTGGGCAGGGTTAGCGGAAAGAAACAGGATGGAACTGCTGCAGAAGTTCATCTTGTCAATAATGCTGTAGCGTTTCTTTTTGACGATATTAGATATGAAATCGGGGGTGTCGAGGTCGATCGAATAAAAAATGTAGGTATAACAACCACCATTAAAAATCTGTTATCGGTACAACAGGGTGAACTAGAAAGTTTAAAAAACGCTTGTTGGTTAGGTTCTGGGAAAACAGAGAAAATTACAGAGTTTTCATTCTGTGTTCCTTTGCACATGTTGCTAGGTTTTGCCGAGGACTATAAGCGTGTAATTGCTAATGTCAGACAAGAATTGATTCTTTTGCGGTCATCGACCGATTTAAACGCAGTACACAGTACAAATGCTGCTGAAGTAGTTTTGGAAATTACAGGGGTATACTGGAGGGTGCCACACGTTACCGTGTCTGATCCTTACCGTTTGAAACTACTAAAGATGATTGAAAAAGATACAAAAGTACATTTACCGTTTAGATCGTGGGAACTGCACGAGTATCCATCAGTACCACAGACCACTTTACAATCGTGGACTGTAAAGACCTCCAGTCAGCTTGAAAAACCCCGTTACGTAATCGTAGGATTTCAGACTAGTCGCAAGAATGACATAAAAAAGGACATGTCATGTTTTGATGCTTGCGATCTAAAAAATATTAAAGTTTATTTAAATTCGCAGTACTATCCATATGATAACATTCACGGTGATTGGTCTATCTTCTATGAAATGTTTTTCCGTTTCCATTCTTCGTACTATGGTAAACAAAGCTATCCAGCAGTAGACAAGGAAAAATACAAAGACAAAGCACCCCTGTACGTTATTGACTGTTCAAAGCAAAATGATTCTATAAAATCAGGCCCTATTGATGTGCGAGTAGAGTTTGAGTCCGGTACAGCCTTTACAGCAAATACGTCCGCGTACTGTTTACTTTTACATGATACTCACATGACATATTCATTACTGACAGGTACTGTTAATAAGGTAACCGTTTAAAGAAAATTTAGTATGAGCGATGACGTCGCAGAGAGCGGATGTAAGTATAGAGCCGATGCTCATTCCCAAGAGCAAAGAACCTATAAATTTACTAACCGGGGTTTTCTTGAAATCAGACTATCATTTGGATAATGACCTAACAAAATGTGTCGTGACGGGGATTTTTCTAAATAGAGGGCTCGGAATATTATTTAAAGGTAGAAAAGGTTGTGTTTATTGGTCGTACGATGCATTTTGTCAGCTTGCAACTCACTTTAATGACGTCACCCTAGCACTCGAGGGTAAGAACCAATACTCGTTCAAAGTAGATACGGGGGAGGATATTAGGGTAAACATGGTCTTTGGTCATCAGTATGCTTACGTCTCTGACGGCGAGCACTCTATAACTCTCAACCAGAATGAATGGTGCATGTTTATTAATAACCTCCCTCTAATTTACATTTCACTTAGGGAGCTTTTTTACCGGGACGATTTAATCAAAGAGTGTATCAATCAAGTCCTTTCCGGTGTGAACGAGTGTACAGATCAGTTGCCTACTTTAATAGCCGAACGTTTGTTTAACGAGATATCACTGTACAAAAGGTGGCCAAATGGCGTTTGCAGTAGTTGAGTTTCAAGCCTTCACAGATAACGATAACAAATTTATAATTAAAGAGTTGGCCGTTGTCGGCGGCTCTTTAAACTGCCAAATTATTTTCAAACCACCTTATAGTATTACAAATTTAAATGATAAAATGCAAAGAACCGCTCGCTGGTTAACTCGGCATCATGGTATCCGTTGGAATGAAGGGTCTGTACCATACAATGAAGGTTTAATTACAGCACTTTGCATTCCTTTTAAAATTATTTACACAAAAGGTAGGGAAAAGGCAGAGTTTTTGCGAGGGTTTCATCCCAACGTACGGGAAATCTCTGGCCCGTCCATTTACAATTTCTGCCTACCGGGAATAAGCTGTGTCACCGGTGACCATAAAAGGTGCGCTTTCAGCGCAGCCTACACTCTACAGTACTATTTAAACCTTTCACTCCATGAAACCGGTCAGTATGAGCTTGGAGATGGAGAACGCCTGGTCACTGTTGTCTCAGGAGAGCAAAGAGCCCCACGGGGTTCTAACAGACAAATTTGTCATGAAATTTAGTAGATTTTTAGATTGGGAAATTTTATCGTCCCATTATGATTTTTCCATTGATATGCTCAGAATATACTTTCACAGAGTGAACTGGGCTCCAATTTTAAAGCGCCAGAAATTCCCCGAATACTTTCTTCGGGAAATGGCTGTAAACTTTGACGGGTGCTGGAGTATTGTATGTAAATATCAAAGGTTGTCGGAATCTTTTATCCACGACTTTGCAAATAAAGTAGATTGGGATAATGTAGTCTTATATCAAGATGTAAGTAGTAATTTTGTAGATAATCATTTAATGTACATAGATAGAGATGTTCCTTATTAAAAAACGGATTATAGTTCGAGGTGTTTCCTTGTGTGTATGTGAGTATGTGTACTCGCCCAACAGGCAGGCTTAAAATCCATAAGTCCAGGGGCTGGTACGGAGGTTGGCCTAAAAATCGTAAAACATTGCGTTATCCTCCCTATGTGTGAGTGTGTGTGTGTGAGTATGTGTACTCGCCCAACAGGCAGGCTTAAAACCCATAAGTCCAGGGGCTGGTACGGAGGTTGACCTAAAAATCGTAAAACATTGCGTTATCCTCCATGTCACCTAATTTCCCTCTCACCTCGGACTATAATCTGACAAAAAAATAACAAAAAATTATAAAATCTCTGTCATTCTTAGTAAATAAAATGTCGTAGGCTAAAATGAACGGTTCGCCTAGTAAATGGCCTGATGACTTTTAAAATGAACGGGTTGACAGAGACAAAAAAAACATATAAAAGTAAAATATCCTTTGTCAGTGGCAAAAAGGGTTAATTGAAAGGCTTCACCGAGTAAATAACCCTTTACATTTGTCAAAGGACCAAAAAGAATGGGAGGTGGCAAATCTGTTATGGAGTGGCCATCACCGTAGGCTGCGATGGTTGGGGCAGCCTACCCCAGAGGTTAGGACTCTTGGTGAAGCTCTGGGTTAACAAAAAGAACGCGCTGGGACCCTACGGCCTAGCCTAACAGCTTACCGTGGTGTGGAAACTGGGTCACTTGTCTAAACTCCAAAGAACAGGTAGAATCTCTCCACAAACAAAACATTTGAGTTTGTCAAAGTCCAAATCACAGATATTTGTAACAAACCAACCACATTCTTCATCAGCACCATCAATCAAAAAAGAATTACACACTCTACAGCAAATGAATCTATTAAATATCGGATAGTACCAGAATTTCACTAAACACTGTCCGTACTCCATAGTCCACGCGGCGGAAGTACCTGGAGGGTTCTCTCCCTCCTGTCAAAAGTACCTAAAGGGGGATCTCCCCTTGTGATTTTATATTTAGAACAAGGGTGCCTATTTAAGCACAAAACACATGCGAGCTTCTCAAAGCCATGGCTCGTCTCAACGTGTGTGTTTTCCTACTGATGCTAGTGTCCACTTATGACGCTGCTCCAGAAAAACGTCCAAGAGTAAGTACTAGTAACATAAAGTACTAAACAAAACACACATTAAAATGTAAACTGATTTGAGTTTCTTTTCAGGAAGAAACCCCTCCTAGGACAAGAGACAGAAATTATATTTTAACAAGTACAACATTTTTAAGTGACGAGCGAGCTACATCCGTTATCCAAGCGGTGGGTTTATTTGTATGATTTTTGTTTAACTTTTATCCACCATTTAAGCTGCATTTACAACATGTCTATGTTTTTATTTAGATGGCTGAAGACCGTACATCTCCGATTGACAGAGCTCTTGTGGAAGCCGAGGATGCGGCTAATAATTCACGCGTGAGCTTGGACCAGCCTCCACCAGTCTACACTACATTGACCCCTGTACAAAGATCTCAAGAACCCCAACCATCAACATCTTTAGAGGTGCCAAGAGTCCTCCCGCAATGGATGCGAGCTCACCCTGAACCATCAACCTCAACAGGAAGAACTAGGGTAAGGAGATCGGGACTGGGGAAAATACATATAAGTATACATTTAGGCATACAATAAACACTTACCTATGTTTCCAGATGCGACGGTCTGCTGCTCGGTGTGTATCATGCCAAATTGAAGCCGACCGTCAACAAATTCGAGAGTTTAGGCTGGCCGACTTTTTACAAAGATGGAGTGGTAGCCGACCGGAAGGTTACGATCTAATTGATATCTTGACAGTAGTTCAGACTGTCAGAGTGGAATTGCAGGACACACTATGGCTAACTAACCACTTTATGGAGGATATAAATGTTCCAGAAATGATCCGTACAGCACCCGCAATTTGGGAAGACATCCGAGACTCATTGGAAGCAATATTAGTTTCCACTGGAGAGCGAATAAACAGAACCAGAGATATCGATAGCGATACCAGTTCTAATGAAGAATTACCCTCTGCAGGAACAATCAGTTGCCGTATTTGTTTTGAAAATTTACCGACTATAGTATTAATGACTTGCTGGCACACTCTTTGTAAAAATTGTGCTAATCGTATTGTTAGGTGTCCATTCTGTAGAAAGGCCGTCCTCGGCAGGAAAGAATTATTTTTCTAAGCCCCGCCCTAGGGCGCTCCCCACTACCTCGGTATAAAACCAGAGGCATCTGCCGAGGGGTAGCCACTCTCCGCATCCCCTACAACAAGGTAAATATCGCTGCTGTAGTTTACTAATATAGCTTGTAGTATAAAAATAACAGCATGGGTCCTCTTTGCTATCATAGTTCCCATAGTTTTTAGAGATCGACTAGGGATCGAACCAGCAACCTCCAGATTTGAAGGCAAACACTATAACCACTCGGCTATCAGGACAATATTATTAGGACAATATTATATGCTTTTAGATGGATCTTTCTGCAAAGCTGTCGTCTTGCGAGGTGCTCTCGTCCCCTCTGAAGGTCCCCATCAAAGATCTGGCCGAGCCGGCAAAAATTCAGTCTGCTAGACGAATCAACACGAGATTCGGAACCATGGTGATCGTACTACACATCACCACATCTACCGGCGAGGAGAGGGTGACATTTTTACCCTCTAGGTTCACCAGCCTCCTCACAGACGAGGATCTAGAATTTTTCACAAACTCTAAATTGTATAGTGTTAAATGTACGGGGATGGTGGGGAATTCCCCAAATGTGCTTATCTATAAACACTAGTTTTTAGCATATAGTTCAGTAGTTGTAGTGGTCAGTAGTTTTAACTCTTCACTCAATTCTTTATAAATTAGTAATGTGTAGAATAAATATTTGTAACATTATAGCTGCGTTTTCAATTCCATGTGCACCCTCAAAATAAGGGAGGGGGGTATTATATGGTATAATACTAAGCCAGTTCCTCTGGATATAAGTACAATACTATATAATACCTGAACCTGGGGGTGTCCTTCAGACACTCGGACAGTCCCAAACCCTGTCCTAAAGGGTGCACAACAAGTTTTCTATATACTATTTGTTAGGGACATGGAGGGAAGTTTTTTCGTTTGGCGAGAAGGTGAGGTTTTTTTGTTTGGCGCGAAAGTGAGGTTATGTTACTTAACGGGAATTGGCGCGAAAGTGAGGTTATGTTACTTGGCGGGAAGGTGATTTTTTTCGTTTAACGCGAAAGTGAGGTTAGATGTTTGGCACGAAAGTGAGGTTAGATCACATGGGACACCAGAGGGCGTGGCCTATGAGGAGGGGTGCTCTCTGATTGGCTAGGGGGCGTGGCTTAGAGGGAGGGGTGGGGATGAAATGCTGCTCTCTGATTGGTGGCCTCAAGAGCTGGGTAGCCTACTGTTGTGCTGTAAAACACGGATTTTCAATCAACAAAACAATGCAAATGTTTCCATTAAAACCAAATAAATACAACCATCTCTATAAATAAAAAAAATAAAATAATAATAATAAGATAAAATAAATATAATATCTCTATAAAAATATTACATTTATTCCCTATTTAAATAGCATTAGTTTAACGAGTACACATAGGTTTGCTGCAAGAGGCAGGGTAAAAAGTGTTTTTGTGAAATGTCCCTCCGTAGTTAGGTGTAAAATAAATGCATTTCCAAATATTATCAAAAATATTTTCGTTTTACAGGAAATTACATCAGTTTACTTATTCTCCATAAGAATAACATGGGAATTTTAAAATTACATTTTTTTAAATTTTTCTTTAACAATTATGGCTCTTAATAACGCTTTTAGTAAAATTTTACTGCTATGACTATATACTAGTGCACCTGTTGCTCGAATTAGAGCAATTATTGTAAAGTATTACAGGCGATATTTCAAAACTAATAACATCCATACTTCCCGATGACTTAAAAGAGTCAGCTCAAAGATAATGTAATCAATCACTCCACTCCGTTTATCGAAACTGAAAACAAACTCACTCTGAAAACGAACGCTCTTGTGTGTATCATGTGTTTACTTTGAACAGCTGTGTTAGTATGCAATTTATACAAATCTTACTAATATTATAAATTTGAAAGTTTGTGTGTGTTTGTGTGTTGCTCAATCACGCATAAACTACTAGACGGATTGGTCTGAAATTTGGCATGATGATAGCTAACATTTCCTATTAACATTAAGGCATATTCTTATCTCAAAAATCATTTCGGGCTCCGCCCCAGTGGCTCTGTAGTTCCCCATATTAACCTTATGAGTATTCATATTTAAAGGAAATTAAAGAATTTAGTCAGCTGTTTCAACTTTACAAGTTGGTTCTATAATATGCAAGAGCAATACAAAGTTATAAGGTTTCCCAACTGGGTGCAGCACTATTATTATTTCGTTTTTGCATATATGACTACAACAGCTAATTTGAACTAAACAGCAACAAAAAGCTGTGATACACAATGAGAACTGTCAAGTCAAAATAGGATTGTTTACAGTTAGGTTTGATTTTTTTATTTAATGAATAATTTGAGATATTGTGCGAATGTTTGATGATTTATCTTTTCTATTGTTTAGGTGCAGTGGTAGAACATTATGGCAATGGTAGATGTGTTATACTATATCATACCGTAAATTTTATTAAACTGTGTCCTCCCCCCATTGCAAACTCAAAGCTTAAGTATAGCTGCAATAAGCATTTTATACTTATATACCAACCCCGTACGAAGGACGGGTGCTCTGCTAGTTATTAATATGTTTAAGTAAACGAAATTCTTGCTTCATAAGAAATACATTGGGATTTAGATGGTCTGTGGGGCAAAGCCTGAGGACCTTTATTGCTGGAATTGGTGAAAGGGGGCGTCTACATAAAAAATACTTAATTTTGACACATCATTTGTAAAACTCCGTCCATTATTAACGGAGGAGTAGTGTTTCGTATAAATCGCCTTCACGCATTATATATAAGGATATATATTTAATTATTATAGAGACAAATTAATTTGCTTTAATCTATAGTATGTTTTTGGTTTGTAATTAATGAATGATAAGTGATTTATTATAATTGTATATATGCTCTGCTATTTATTTAATATACAGTACTTCTAAACTGGTTTACACATTTCTGATTAACGATATATTACAGTTGTATACGTCATTTATTTATACAAACAGCGATTTTATTTTATACTAGCAGAGTACCGTTCTACGTACAGGAATCTTGTAGTAAGTTGAAACCTTCTTATATTCAGAACAGGAATTTGTTTGCATATTTAGAGTGCATTTTCCCAGATATGCTGGAAAAACTATTTTTGTATAGGAATAACTATAAACCTTCGCAAATACAATATCTGATAGTTTCAAGCCAAAATGAATTCTTCGCAAAAAATTGTCACCCGATCGTGTTAGTCCTTATTTTATATCTAATGATAAAAATAATTGCTTTATAGATCTATGAGGCATAGCCCTAAGGCAGGCCTGTATTTGGAAGTTACTTTTCACGCTGGTTAAAAGTAGTTAAAATACTACCTCAACCTCACTACTGTACACTTTATTCGGGGTGAAATTTTCATTAACAAAGGCACTCTTGTCTTTTCCACGAAACACAAAAAAATAAGGACATTAATGCGTTACCAACAGACATACACACCTCGATGACACACACAAATGCAGAATTGAATTAGGTGATTTGCTACACTTTAGCTAAAGCAAATTACAAACAAAATAATTATTTGAAAGTTTTGATAGTGTCATCAAATTTTATGATAATCGTATTTAGGCCTAATCAAACTGTAAAATTGTTGTGAATCCGTTGGCAAATATATAAATAAGTAAATAAATACACAGCCCACAAAACATTGATACGTGAACAACGTAAAGCTTTAAAAATTCATGATGGTTTGATGAAAAAATCTTTCACTAATGTGTTATTACTTTCATAGCTGAACTAACATTTTTGAGTCCAGGCAGAAATCCCAAAAATATACAGTAAGACATCAATTAAACTTAAAAAGCAATAAGGTGCAGCAATAAAGATAACTAAGTTGTAAATAGTGAATTGTCTGTACGTAAAATGATTCTTACTGCTACCACAGGTTCTAAGAAAAAGTACCAGTACCAAAAACCAACCTTTACAGTTAAGAAAAGAACTATTAGTACTTACGACCAATTCAAACTGCCCTTCTAATCAAACTGTATTATTGGTGTTAATCCGTTGGCAAATAATAAATAAATACACAGGGGACAAAACATTGATACGTTAACAACGTAAAGCTTTAAATTTCATGATGGTTTGCTCAAAAAATCTTTCACTTGATGTGGTATCAGTACCGAAGTTATTAATCTCCCTTGTTTTTTTTAAGTTGTCGAAAATCTAAGTTATTTCCCATTAATAGCATTATTCGTAAGCAACTTTTAATGTTAACATATTAATGACAGTTTGAAGAAACCACATTTATCCAACCAAAGGTTTCTTATTTAAAATATTACGTAATCTCTAAACCGATCTACGTTAAGATCGGTATATCAATGAAACATTCAGAGGAAATGTGACAAAAAACTCACAAATCTGGGGTTTTGGAGGTTTGTAGTAGATAATTGGCAAATGGGTCCTTTCAATGATTTCATTTTAAGGATTTAATTTTTGTAGGACGCATTTCTTTGAATTGCATCTTAAATATTACCAGCAATATAATACCCAGCTGATCATAATGAAAACAAATATGTTCTTCATAAGGATAACATGGGAACTTTAAAAGCCAATAAGGCAGAGCCCAAGTGGCTTGAAAAAAAATGTAAGTTCAGTTTGAAAATCTACGCAACACGCTCTTTCTAATGAGACGTCAATAGATCAAATCGTTTAAGAAATGGCGGAGGAGTTCAACCGACAAATTTCGTGTTGGACTATTAATTATATAGAAGATGATCTGAACATTTTATCTTTGTTCGCGGAGAATTCTAATTTAACTATCCTATTGACACCACTTTCATAGCTGTAATGAAATGTTCAAAGTCAGTTTTTACAAATAGATTTCATGTAATTCTTCAATAGTTTAAATGTAGTAGCTAAAAAACGTGTATTTAATTGAAGTAAATTAATATAGGCACATTTATATTCACTGTACCGTATATAAACAAATATCGATTGAGAAATAAACAATTACACGTAATAGAAAACCTCACTAGTCCGCTGCATTGTGATAGCTGGAAATCGTCGGAATAAAAACCGCCGCTACAAGATACAGAAGTTGGTACGCCTACAGCGCCCTCCACAGCTGCGCGCGCCGCTAGCACTGCTGCTCAACATATCCCCAACTAAAAGACGAGCAAGTGGTAAGTCGGCCGGGTCGATTGACGACAAGTTGGTTTCTCGTATATAATAATTTAGTTTTACAGGCCGGTCAACTGTACTGACGATGAAATAACTTGTCGACGTACTGGTTTTCAGTATTTATCTATTTAATTAAAAAAGACGGTCTAGTGGCAAAACGACCAAGTATCTTGTCGGTCAACTGGTGGCCCCCCAGCCAGAGGAGGATTTAGTAATCAAGAATTCAGTACCAGTACAAGGTACAACTTTTGCTAAACCTATGTATTTCATAGGACTAAATTTTATTTGGGTTTATGTCCATGTGCAAATACCAACAAATAGTGAAGACTTAAAAAATTATAACTTTCGAAAATGCTGGTAATAAACTAAAAACTAGAATTGACCATGTTTGGAGTTGGTATTTGCCGTATTGTCTGAGGTAGTTTAGTTCTTGGGGCTATTGATAGATAATAGCAGTAACCTATGAGTCACGGAGAGCTATAGGGAGTACGTGATCTACAGCATCAGCTGTGAGGCTACGTGACCTAGCAACGGACTACGTGACCCAGCAACGGACATGAACGTGCTACAGTGCCAATCAGACTGTAGATGCTAAAAGTGAAACTTGTAGATGTAGTAGACTACATATCGCCATTGTACCATGATTGATTAATCCTATTGACTTTGGATAGTGCAAGTAGACTTGTTCAATTTTATGTGTGTATTTAATGGTGCCGGTAGTGTGCACCGATGTCGACTAAATGTTTCTCTCTTGTATTTTTGCAGATTTATTGATTTGTGCTTTGATATTTTGGTTACAGTCTTCCAGGAAAATTTTCTTCAATATTGTCCAAAAATGCACATGGACCCAAACACAGACTATACTGGACACTGTACTTAGTTGTTTGAATCACCTGTTTGGAAATGTATACATCCCACCTCATCTTGATTACTAAACGTTTAGTAACTGTTTAGAATAAAACAATAGCTGGTCTCAATAATAACTAACAAAGGAATCCAAGGCATCTCACCTCGTTCTTGCAGATAGTGAAAACTACAAAAAAAAAAACGTAATTTTACTATTTCCTCAGGTTTGGATTGGAACAATCGATTTTATATTGTCTTCTTAAAAACCCGTGTAGAACCCCAAAATTAATGTTACCATAAATTAATCCTATTTATGATGTTACGTGCCAATGGGGATTTTGCCATTACGCTGTTGACAGAATATAGCAAAATTATTATAGGGGAAATTGCTTTGGTCACATTTCTCTTGAAATGAGAAGTTGCAGAAGTCTTCTCACTGCGTTATCAATACCAAAATAAATATTATTCGTCCCGAGACATTTGAATACACTATCACCATCAAAACTGCAATTCCTTAGAACTATCCGACTTAAAGCATCATTAACATACAAGGTCTAATTTAACGATTATTTAACGGTATTGAACACGCAATGTATGCTAATCAATAACGGAAACAGTTCCATATAAATACACACATTAGCGAAACAACCTTCAAAAGTGAAACCGTTCCAAGGAAATGCACCGGATCGCGTTAATCAACAATGGATGGAATAATTACAAGCGGACTGCAATGCAACAATTAGACCCGTGTGGGCAACTAGACCCCACAGGCTTACGTGTATTGTGTATTGTAACCGATATTTATTCATGGCGTGGTAAACAATCGAATGAATAATCGATATCGCACGATCGAGTTGTTAATCGACCCGGTGGTCTGGAGTTACGTGCAGATTGTCGCCGCTTGTGAGTTACTGTATTGCTTGTGCATAACTCAATGTGACTCAGGGGAAAGGTGAGGTTCAGGGTTCAATCACCGGTGATCAGTGGTGGGTGTGACTCGGCAGATACTGTTGTGTTATATAATGCGAACTGATGGGGAAGTTAAGTCCTTTAGATCAAAGTAGTGTTGACAATCGTAAACTATTTTTAGAGAACAATGTTTCATATCTATTTTGACATTCAGCCTCAGCTGCACTCAATTGAAAGTTCATCCGAAATTTCATGTCACACTAAAATTGACAATGACGTACATGGATGTCCATGGTTCGAAATTAATCCAGCTGGCAAATGGCCTTAGGCAAATAAACCGCTGGCCAGTTACAAAGCTACACAGATCATCTCACTCCTTTCTAATTCTGCTTCCGTTTTAAATTAATACTTTCTTCCATATGAAATGGCGACCATACAATGTAGGTATTTTAAGCCAAATTAATTGAATCAAATAAAAAGTTCCGGTTGACGAGCAGTTTGTCGAAAATCTACATTAAACATTTTCAGCAACCTTGCTCGTCATATTTTATTTCATATTCAATTTTTTGCCTGGCACATTTCCTTTTCTACTATTCTGGCATTTTATGACTCTTGCCTTTCTACATAATCTCAAAATGACAGAGATCAGGAGACACGAAAAACGTTGTCAGCCTTTTTCAAGGCACGATCTACTCATGTAGTACCATCCATCATACTGACACCATTTTTATCAACATGTTCTTGAAGTGCGAACAGATATGATCTCAAACGTCAGAATTCTTCATTGCCAGTAAATTTGCCTTGCTCTGGTCTTCTAATGACCTGTCTTCAATCCTCTGATTTCTTCATGACAGCTCTTCACGACAGAAAGTTGAGCTAGTACAACCTTAAATTGTGAATTTCTCTATATTTAATCACGAACGCCATCGAAGAAATATTGGATTAGTCATATGTCTTAACCCATCAGCAGTGTTTAGAGTTAAAGGGACCTTTTGATGGAGAATTGTTGATCTTATGACTTTCCTGAAATATTCTATTATCTTGGTGCTCTTTATCCTTCCACAAGTCTTTACTGGCAAAGACGGAAAGACATCAGCATCAGCAACGTCTGAATGACGCAATCTTCTAATGAATTCTCCCTCGTGCCTTACTGCCATACTGACATTCTCTTCTGGCTTCCTTCTGGCCGAACATTTGCATCTTTCATTGTTGTTTCTTTTCTCCATACCCAGAATGCGCATATCCGGGATTGCATTTGCTAATATGATAAAGAAATAACTCGCACATTGTTAGTGGTATCAAAGAAAGAAAAGAGGCATTTTCTTTGTTCTTTTGTAGCATCTTTGAAACATACTAAATCTTAAAATATTAAATCTTGTTTTTAATTACTTCTAATTCAAATGCAAGTTTCTTCCAATACAGTGCTGTAAATAGAACTAACGTAAATTTAAATAATCCAACTGAAATTCTTTTAAGTAATTACTTTGGCATTTCAACTTTATTTCAAGGATCAAGAAGGCGAGGCAACAGATTTAAATCATTCTTGAGAGGTATCCATTCTTGATGTGCTTGTAAAACTGGTATATCAATATCAAGTCATAAACTTTCTTACCAAACAAATTATTGTACCGAGATAAGTAAACCCTTAAAAAATACTCCATCCAAAGAATGGGTCCTTGAACGTCTCAAACAAATTACAGTAGTTGGATTATTTACTCGAATCAACTAATACTGAAAACAAAAATGTCAATCAAATACACCACGAAGAATTCCACAAAAGCATCAGGATGTTATCTCATCAACGATAACAAACAGCTTGGTTTTGATAAAAAAATGTTGGCCAAGAATGAATCCTTGAGGGACTCCAAAAAACGCCTTCTGCTCACAAAAAAAACTGCCCATCAAATAGCTCACGAAGGATTCCGAAAATTCCTTAGGAAGTTTCCTTATCAACGCTATCACCGCGAATCACGACCGGGCGGCGCTGTTTGTTTACCCGGCGGTAAGTAGGCCGCGCGGTGTTGCCGAGTTGTGCGCACAGTGTTGCCAATTTGTGCGCCCGCGGAGAAAGCTACACCGACGCCGCGGTTGCGTCATGCGCCGACACTTTCGCTTTTATTTGCATTACCCATTGGACGCGCTGCGCAATCGCAATGCTCTGGTCACTGGGTCCATCCTCGACTTTGTATGCCGGGAGAAGCGCCAGGTGGCAGGGCGTGAGAGGAATTGTGTGTTTGTTTTGATTTTGTTACGTGATAAGGAAGAGGCTTGTCTGCATTGAAAGCAAATTGATACATGGAGAATTAATGATGGTTTTGTCTGTTGAATGTTTGGTTTGGGCTTGAAGAAAGTTATTGTTGGCTTTTGTTGGTATGATTGTTAAAAAATAAATTAGGATTTTGAGAATTCCTTTCACCCACCCATCCAGGTTTTGTGGGATTTAATAGGGTCGCAACTTTGTATTATGAACACAAACGATTGAATTTTGGTCTACATTCGAGTGTTGATTTTGATTGTGAGTTTGAGTTGATTTTGAGGTGACCTCTTTTGACTTGGTGCTTTGTAAGGTGTAACCCAAAATTAGCATTCAGATTAGAAATTTGCCAACCTTTTTCATCAAACCATAAACCATATTTTCATTGTAACAATTTAAAGATTCCAGTCGCATAAGATCTCTTTCTTGAAAGTCTGCGAACAAATCCTGCCAAACAGTAAGTGTTTTAGCTGTGTGATGTGATGAAGCCCTTCTTAAAGCTGTAGGGCCACCTTTCTTGAAAACACAAAAAAAAAACGAATCTTACAGGCAAGGACAGCTTTATATTTATGCCTGAGAACTTCTATTTTATTTATCACGATATAGAATCATGATGTTTTTAATTCTACAGTCCAAACGAGCTATCTTGATTATCATAAGAAACACGTATCAATCAAATAGCTTCCTACCAGACTATAGCTTCTTGATACGTAAAAAAACAATGCTATACTAGAAATTTTCTAATTTATTATTCTGCTTTATTTGGCTAAAAATTCTATATGGATACACAGAAATGTAAAATCCCTTGAACCGGATACGTTTTTTGATCACTAGGGGAGCAATGTAAAATGCATTATGAACATAATAATACTCGCAGGGGGTTCAGTCATGCATACCGCTGCTTATCAGCCAGTATCAGCACGGGTTTGGCGGCGAAGAATGCAGATAAGGAGTGTAGACGCCGCGATGACGTCACGAGGGCTTGGTCATTATCAGCTGCTATCAGTATCAGGTGTCCTTGTGGCTCGAAGGCGTGCGTGACAAAGTTTGACCGCAGACCTTTGGATGATGCTGAGCTATAGAGTCGGGGTTTGAAGTATCTCTGAAAGAATGTGGAAATCAATCACGCATTACCGAAGTCTTCAGAAATGATAATCCTCCTGAAAACTTAAGATTTGTGAAAGATTACTGTATTTCTAAAACTAACCGGCCATCGACAAAATATTTGCGTTGGTAAGTGAGAATTGATCCACAAAAGCAGCGGCTACACTTACCCGATTCGGTCCGGTTCGGTCCGGTCCTCCAAAATGCGGAACAATGCTTCCCATGTTTTTAAATGGAGGCGGCTACACTTACCCGATTCGGTCCGGTACGGTCCGGTTCGGCGCGGAACAATCGTCCAGGGAGCATTCATCCGCATTTGGCGGAAGCATTCGGGGCGGACCGGACCGAATCGGACAAGTGTAGCCACCTACTCCTGAAATTCGGATGAGGATCGGGTGGTTCCGTGAGCACTCGGCTACAAAAGTGATGAATTAAATTAGGAAAAATAGTTATTTGTAGGACATAGGCCTAAGAATTTAGGCAATTATGTTCATACATTGCCTCGATCATGGAAGACGATAATTATGTCTACACGACCGCGAAAAATAGTCTGAATTTTGCCGCAATATTGGGAGACGATTACAATGTCTACACGGCCGCGAGGGATTATAGGAAGTTTACCGCGATTGCATGCAAATACAAACACAAATTTTTATTTTTTAATTTTTTTGGCACCCCCCTAAAAAGCCAATTGCCTCGCGCCCTAGGCACGTACCTACCGTGCCTATTCGGTTAATCGGTCCTGACTAAACACTTTCTGTATTGCTGTACTTGTGCCCCGTGCTCGTGTGTGTCCTCCAAAATATCGTACAAGTGTAGCTACCTCTTCCGGCCGGACCGAAACGATTCGTACAAGTGTAGCCACCCCTCACAAATTCGGGCCGGACCGAAACGAACCGGACCGGACCGAATCGGGCAAGTGTAGCCGCTGCTTAAGGGCAAACGTTTGTTCTAAGAAACAATCATAAGTAACATCAATGGTCAAACATAGACAGCTAGAACTATACTGCGTATACTTCAAGTTGGCCGATGGACCCGGGACTACCTGTGGCTACCCCTATAATCCCTCGCAGTGTTCGCCGGAGCAGCCCGATGTCTAGGCGATGAGTCACCTACTGGCTGTGTTTATACAATGGTAAAACTTTTTAACAGAGTAATAATTTTACATTTTCAAAAGTGTATTTGAAATCTGCTAAAAAAAGTTATGAAAAATGATATAAAACTCGACCTGAACAAAAGGAGTTAGACAAGTTATAAGCTGTAAATCAATAGTAAAAGGTTAAGTTCGGGACTGTTTGGGTAAAATTAAATTTACCGTAGAATTTGTTAATAGTACATCTTTTTTAATGAGATATAATAAGCCTAATACGAATTACAATAACAATCAGTCAAAACGTTATATATACAACATGCTATATACTGTACAATGCAAAATACTATACAAAACAAATCATACACATCAATAAAAAAAAACAATACTGTACAACAAATTATTAACTATTAAACCAAATTAAATCTTCAGTGGTCTGTAATTGCTTCTGATAGTTTCACTGGCAAGGTCTTCTTAAATATGGATTCTTGTGTTCTCTCTGCAAGAGAAAAAGGTAATTAAGTAAATAAGTAAGTAAAAAGTAGCTTACGATTTGTTTGTAAACAAATTGACCGACGAAAAATTGAAAACCATTTATTTAATTTGAGCAAAGTTGTCAGCTGAAAGATTCAATTATGCTAGAAAAACATCTTTTCTAACTTCTTAGTAAAATAAAATAGAATTAAGCTTAAAAAAACAGATTATACACGGTATTTTATGATAACTATAATTTTTATAAATTAATAATAATACGTTTGTTTACAATCTAGTATTTTAATAAGTAGAAGTTTTATAGTTTTAAATATTAAAATAATTCCATTTATTAAAACTGACCCCACAAAACTGATAAATACTGTTTTTTGTTTTTTTTTTATATAAGGGAAATAACTTACTCATTCAAGCTGTGCGACTCCCAAGTCGTCGTCCTCATCGCTGTCCCAGTCGCTGTCATCCACATCCGAGTCCCCTGGAGCCAGGTTAATGATTAGTTCCTGCACACTGGTATCGTCGAGACCTTCACTAAGCCAATCGTTGTCCATTTCAGTCTTCACGTGCTTGACACATTTTTCCCAGGTTTCGGGGGGATAGGAGTTCACAGCTTCCATGAAGAGTGCCTGAACGTCTGACAACTTGAATGTGGTGTTCTTTGATGCTACGTACCGCTTCAAATGGCCCCATACCATTTCAATGGGGTTATAATTACAATGATATGGTGGAAGTCTGATTACTCTAAATCCTAGGTCAGCAGCTTTGTTGTCAATAACATAGGAAGTAAGCTGGGGCTTATGAAGTTTGATGAGATTGTAGAGTTCAGGCTTACGCATATCTGGAGTAAATGGAATTCCACGGTTATGCAACCAGTCAATGTACTCCCCTTTTCTAGACGATGTTGTTGGTGCTGGATTATCCACCCGGGAATGATAGGGGGCATTGTCCATTACTATGGTAGAGCCAGCTGGGATTGATTTTAACAACACCTCAAAAAACCAGCCTTCAAAAACTTCGTGGTTCATCTCCTCGTGGAAATCAACTGTCTTTTTTTATTCAAAAATCAATGGTGGTGAGTTTATCCAACCATTGTATCCTCCTGCGTGGCATATTATGAGTCTTTTCCCTTTTCCGAGCGGAGCATTTAAGTTGCAATCAGACTTGTCGTCCGTCCATCCCACCTCCTTTGTTGAGTTGGCGTTAAGCCACGTTTCATCAAGGAAAATTACATTTTTCATATCAACATTTTTCATTTTTCTTAAAAATCTACACCTAGATAAAGCAATACTAGGTTTTTCCATTAGCAGTTTTCTTTTGTTGAGCTTTTTCCAGCGGAAACCAAGGTTTTTCAACAATTTGGATAACGTTCGTATTGAGCCACTGAATAGACTTGCCTCATGAAGTGTGACCTGAAGTTTTCGGAGCGTTGGTACCTCTTTGCGTTTGTAATAATTTACTACGTGCCGACGAATTGCAGTTCTGTCAAAATCGTCCATGAGCGAGAACCGTGACTGCTTGTGCTTTTTCTTTTTTGGCGTTTGAAGTACAGGAGTCGAGTGGTTACATACAGCTACAGCTTCTTGTTCAGTTTCTTCTGCTAAGTCCAGTTGAATGTCATTAGAATTAGATGTATCAGCACCAACACTAACACTTTTCAACTCCGCCTTTATTCTTCCCACGGTCCGTATCGACACCTGACACGCTTCGGACACTCTTTCGACAACTTTCTTTACGTCTTTTAGCGGCCCTTTGTTGTCGCGTTCTCGCTCGAAATACTGGAGGACAGACGCAATTATCGTTCTAGCTTGGGAATGATACACTTTACCCCGTTTCTCTGAAGGAGGCATTACATAAGAATTTACGGCGAACAAATTCTATTGACTACTTTTAAAATTATATTCACTAAACGTCCAGAAATGTAATTCTAAATAAGCGCAAAACACTAGCCGAATTTCACGTACTCACGATGTGCACCCCTCGACTGTCACTACACACACTGGTTATATATTTGCAGTTTTACTAAATGAGTCACAACCCCTCTTTTAGAAATAGTATGAATCATCTAGAAACAGACTTGTTTGCAGATTTTCTTGTTGATTAACTTTAGCATTGTAACACCCTTATCACATTAAATATTATTTTGTTTTGGTCGAGTTTTATATCATTTTTCATAACTTTTTTAGCAGATTTCAAATACACTTTTGAAAATGTAAAATTATTACTCTGTTAAAAAGTTTTACCATTGTATAAACACAGCCAGTAGGTGACTCATCGCCTAGTCATCGGGCTGCTCCGGCGAACACTGCGAGGGATTATAGGGGTAGCCACAGGTAGTCCCGGGTCCATCGGCCAACTTGAAGTATACGCAGTATAGAACGGGGCGATGTCTACTTGTACCGGCGTCTAGTTGTACCTGCTGCATTTTGGTGACAGGCGTCTAGTTGTACCCCGTCCAAAGCTGTAGAGACAACTTGACGATGGTGCGGACGTCTAGTTGTCTCTACGTCTAGTTGTCTCTACGTCTAGTTGTACCTCTTAAAAATCTACAGGTACAACTAATCGGGAACGTCACCGTCTACTTGTACCTCATACGTCTGCGTCTACTTGTACCTACGACTACCTGTACCTACGACTACTTGTACCTACGACTACTTGTACCTACGACTACTTGTACCTACGACTAGTTGTACCTACGCCTACTTGTACCTACGTCTAGTTGTACCTGCAGCTAGTTGTATCTCCCCTTCAACTTGTCACCGGTTTAAGAGATTTATTTTATTTCTTTAAAAATCATACAATCTTACAACAATTTATTAACAACTTGCTACAAAAGCCAGGAATTGTAACAATTAGGCTATTTATGTACTGTACATTTATGTTTTATATGTTTGTTTTGTGCTGTATTTATGTTTTAGTATATATATATACTGTTTAAATATTTATTTATTCAATCAATGTCCTGACTAATCAATACACAACCTAAACGATATTAAATAGAGATTTGATCATATTGTCATAGCATCTCTTTATAAGAAATCTGTCCGGAGTATGTGCAATTTTGGTTTATTAAACTTATTGGTAAATTGGTGTAAGATTGTTTTAGGTTTATTCGTAATCCGGACGCATACGAAGTTGAAGCTTTTGCTTTGGTATTAACAGTCAAGTAAAATAAATAAATAATTAAAATAAATAAATAATCTTATAAATTTAAGAAAATGGGTTATTCGTTTGGCTCTACTACCCGACCATTTTTATTATTGAGGTCTCAAATTAAAGGTATGCACGCACAGATTTGCCATCAAGCATCGGCGTATATTTTTCTATTATCTCACTCGGCTTATACGTAAACGAAATTGCTCCCCATGTTTTTCTTATGGGAGTTAAATTTCGTTTTCATGATTTTCTTCGTTAGGCTAAACAAATCATGTTAACAATTTAATTTTTGAGTTGTTCTAATTCTTATAACGTAGTTTTCTAAAGTTCTCTGTTGTGGCTGCCTAGAAATAATCGGACGTTTGTTTCTCCTTTGAAAATGTATTGATAATTATAGTAGTGGTAGTTAATTATGTTACAAGACTATGACAAATTGCCAATTATTGAGTCAACTTGGTCCCCACGCACAGGCTTCGCATATGTGGGCCCTGTCGATTTTCAGAAATTACGTTCATTCTGTATCTATTATTCTTTTGTTATGAATTGCTTTTGATTTTATTTATTTGATTTAATTTTACTATGGTATTTTTCCGGACAAACTCCATTAAACATATAGCACGGGTCGAGGTTAATTTAACAACTTAAAACTAATTCATTCAACAATAGTTTACATGAAAACTATTTTACTAATATTTGTTTAAAGTTTTACAGAATACACTTACACATGATGCTGTTGTATGTTTTTATTTTATACATGATATAGGTACTTACAACAAAACTTGTGAATTTTTGTGTTTATTTATACATTTATTGTATGGCAATAACGTAAACTTAAAGATAGGAGCGAGTGTATGCAATTCCAAGATAGAGTTTAGTATTCACCGATCCTACGATAGTTTAAGAGTATATTTCGTACCTAGGGCCGAAAATGACTTTTTTTCAGCTCGGGATCATTTTTAAGTTCGAGACGAAGATGAAATCGGTCCGTGGTACGATTGCTGTTTTTCACCAAACTATACAAAACTGAGAAAATATATCAATAATGTAGGCAAGCATGTTTCTTTACAACCTTTTTATCAGTTCGTGAACATCACAGAGAAAATATCCGCATATCGGTGGAAATGTATTTTCCTGTCGATCTACAGAATGCCTTTATAAATTAAAATAGGCTAAAAAGACATAAAAAAAGAATTACAAATGTTTAAAACTAACATGGGTTTAACGGGTTGCTATGCTGGTGACGAAATAACAACTAATTATGAAAATAAAATCAAAACAAATGGAACATATTCGAATCACATTTATTATTTACAGTGTATGTTAAATGGAGAAGTATGTGTAGTACATTGCATAGTTTTTGTCGAGTTTTCAACCGCTGGACCTCAACTTCATTGTACACTTCATTGTTCATTGATCACTGGGAAATCCATTGTAAACTATAAGATATGCACACTAATCAATGCAAATACTTTAAGGTTATGTGAAAAAATATTTAAAGGAATCAGCAAAAATAGTAATACATAATTGCTGGGCAGCGGTCTATTGCAATTCATTAGGGATATACTGCTTGTATATTTAATGATATACAGGGTGACAAAATAGTACAGTGCAATTAGCTTAAAAAAAGAGCAAACCGGGACATCCAAAAAAAAAGTTTCAAACCAGTGCCAAATTGTTGAATACACTTCCCTCAATATGTAAAAAAAAGTTACACTGATTTGAGTGTCGGGTTTGGGGGGGAGGGGGTGAAAATGGGGTGAAAATATGACTTTTTTTACTTTTTCGCAAATAACTAAAAAACGGTGCGTTTTTCTTAAAATATAACCAGTTACAAAAATAATATACATTAAATTTTGAACAAAATGATACCATACAATACCTATCTAGTATGAACGGTTCAGGTAATATTGAGGGGTAAATGTGATTTTTTTCTTAAAATTCTAAAAAAGTTGTTTTTTAAATGGAGGAAACCCATGGACACCCATAAAAAAAGTTTCTAACAAGTGCCAAATTGTTCAATAAACCTCCCTTAATATGTATAAAAAAGTTACACTGATTTGAGTGTCGGATTTAAGAAGGAGGGTTAAAATAAAAGGGGGGAATGGGACTTTTTTTGCTATTTTACAAATATTTCGAAAACAGTGCGTTTTTCTTAAAATATAATAAATTACAAAAATAATCTATATTAAATTTCAAACAAGATGATGCCATACAATACCTATCTACCATGAACGTGTTAGGAGATATTGAGGGGTAAATGTGATTTTTCTTTTTAATTCTAAAAAGTTGTTTTTTAAATGCAGGAAAACCATGGATACCCATAAAAAAGTATTTGTTCTTTGCATTTTCTCTATTAACTTACTCGTTTATGAGCTACAGGATGCGGAATGTACATAACAAGCCTTTTTTCCATAAGTGTAACATGCTGTAACTCCTAAACGAGTAGCTTTTAAGAGAAAATTTCAAAATTAAAAATGTTTTTAAATTGTATTTATATTCTAAAACAATCATAAACTACAGGGTGATCCATAAGAAACAACAAAGTTGTCGGCCATATTGGAAAATGGCGAACATATTTTTAAAATTGGGAACCATTCCAAATCATCTAAAAAAATAAAGGGGAGTGTCCCATAAGAAGTCAACTGTATAACTCATGATAAAAAAGTTAGCTATTGGTTCACTTTAGGTGAGACATCCTGTATACAGGAAGTCCTGTAAGTAAACAGCCAAACCCCAGGAAATGGTTCTATGGGTGAAAATAAAAAGAAAATCAAGAATATTTTTTCCAAAATCGCTTCGTTAACCAGATATTTGCCATTTTGATTTTTCACAAAAACATTATTTCATCTCTGAATTTTTTAACCGATCATTAACAAACTTGGTATGTATGTTGAGATAAAATAGACCCACGTTAGAAAAAAATTATCTTAATCCAATAAAAATTTTAAAATGGCGGCCATTTAATTTTTTAAAATTGAAATTGCTAGAAATGGCTAATTTTATAAAAAAATGTCTGTAACACTTTTATTTAGCTTTTAAAATAATAAATACCCCCGAAGCAGCAAACCTGCCGTCTAAGCGAATTTCCATTTGGCCGAATTGATTTTCAATTGATCTATTTAAATAACATTAGGTTTAACGAGTACCTAGGTTTGCTGCTACAAGGAAACTAATAAAGTAGTGTGTTTTTAGTAAAATATTGATAGCTTACTATAAAATAAATAAATTTGCCAAGTTTGATCAAAATATACCCATAAACAAACAAACTACAACATTTTACAATATTCTCCATAAGAATAACATGGGAATTTTAAATTTACCATTTTTTTAGTTTTCTCCGTAACCAATAACCGTACAAAAACACTTTGATATACTGAATTGTTTGTTTTTTTAAGCTCTTTAAGAAGGCTTAGAGAAAAATTGGGAAATTTTGTGTTTTGAGGGTAAAAAAAGAGAAGAACCAATTTTTACCCCATAAAACCCCCCATAAAACCCTGTTCCCATGGACCGATCATGCTGGATCGCGAACTCATTCAAGTTTATCCCGCCTTACACCTTCAAACCAAATTTCATCAAAATCGGATAAAAATTACTCAAGTTATCGTGTTCACGGACACATATATATATATATATATATAAATCTATATATATATATATCTATATATATATATATACATATATAAAAATTTGAACGAATGGTGTTTTTGGCCTCTGGGGCCATTAAAATGAATAAGTAAATCGGTCCCGGGCCTAAGTCTTACCATGAGACCTACGGTAATACCTACTTCCCTATAGGGAAATTCGCTAAAAATAAATAAATATCACGATTTTTATTTGTAAAATGAGGCAACCCTGAATAGCGTAGCCTTGATCACAATAATTTTACAACTAAAAATCGTTGTAACTTCAGTTATTTTTTATTCAATCTTCTTGAGAATTCAAACAGTAGAAAGTTCACCGTGTTCCCGTATCTAGGTAGGTTTGTCTTTTTTAGGTAGGTAAGTCATATTTAGTTATATTGTAGTTATATTTGTGTTAAAATGGAAAATAAAAAGTGTTACTTAACAAAATTTACAAAATTACTTATGAATAAAATTCCCAACCCCGTTTTCACACCCTCCTACCCAAGACCGGCACGCAAATCAGTGTAACTTTTTTATACATATTAAGGGAGGTTTATTGAACAATTTGGCACTTGTTAGAAACTTTTTTTATGGGTGTCCATGGGTTTCCTCCAGATAAAAAACAACTTCTTTTTAGAATTTTAAGAAAAAATCACATTTACCCCTCAATATTACCTGAACCGTTCATAGTAGATAGGTATTGTATGGTATCATTTTGTTCGAAATTTAATGTAGATTATTTTTGTAGTTCATTATCACTAAGATCAGCTGTTTCATTAGTCAGGATCATTTATTTAAAGCCCAATGATCAGGAACAGCTGGGTCCAGTTTCGATCCATCAAAAAGCTACTGACTTTTCTCAGGATCGAACCAGCGACCTTTTGATTACTAGGTCATTTTAACCCTCCTTCCCAAATCCGACACTCAAATCCGTGTAACTTTTTTATACATATTAAGGGAGGTTTATTGAACAATTTGGCACTCATTAGAAACTTTTTTATGGGTGTCCATGGGTTTCCTCCATTTAAAAAACAACTTTTTTAGAATTTTAAGTAAAAAATCACATTTACCCCTCAATATTACCTGAACCGTTCATAGTAGATAGGTATTGTATGGTATCATTTTGTTCGAAATTTAATGTAGATTATTTTTGTAATTGATTATGTTTGAAGAAAAGCGCACCGTTTTTGAGGTATTTGCGAAAAAGTAAAAAAAGTCCTATTTTCACCCCATTGTCACCCCCTCCCCCCCAAACCTGACACTCAAATCAGTGTAACTTTTTTTTACATATTGAGGGAAGTGTACTCAACAATTTGGCACTGGTTTGAAACTTTTTTTTTGGATGTCCCGGTTTAGGTCTAATTGCACCGTACTAAAAAAGTCTGGAAACGGTTTAATATCTTTTTAACCAAATTCGTTAGACAATTCAAACATTTTACATCAACTTATATGTCTGAAAACTACTTTTTGCAATCATTGCCATTATTTGACCTTCACCAGGGGACGGCCCACGAGGAGTAGGTACATAATTTTAATGTAAGCATAGGTTGATATGAACATCATTTTAAAGGTCTGGTCAAGTGGAGTCCATTGCCGGAAACCGCGTCCAAAAAGGTTCATCCGTTACAAAATGGCAGCTGTCCAAAGTTCTTGTGAAATATACCTGCACAGGCCTTAGTATGGGCAAATACTCGTATTAAACATTAGTTTGAGAGCTTAAACTGTATTTTAAAGTCAACTAGCTCATAGAATAATAGTATTCAATCTTCAAAACAAATTTAACCGGGTTTCAGATTTCCCTGCTAATGTTGACTATGAGTATTTACCAATACTAAGGCCTCTGCAGGTATATTCCGCAACAACTTTGAACTGCCGCCATTTTGTAACAGATGAACCTTTTTTGACGCGGTTTCCGGCAATGAACTCCACTTGACCAGACCTTTAAAATGATGTGCATATCAACCTATGCTTACTTTTAAGATTGTGTACCTACTCCTCGTGGGCCGTCCCCTGGTGAAGGTCAAATAATGCCAATGATTGCAAAAAGTAGTTTTCATACATATAAGTTGATGTAAAAGGTTTGAATTTTCTAACGAATTTAGTTACAAAGATATTAAACCGTTTCCAGACTTTTTTGTCACCCTGTATATAAATGTTTTAATTAAATAAGCGATTTTCGGTACTAGGGCTGGAAAATTTAAATCACAACTATAGCTGCCATTTCGACCCTGGACAGCAATGCGTAGCTTTCAGCCTCCAATTAACGTCTGTAAAACTACTAAAACATCGTATTGCGGTGAAAAATATTTGCCAATCATACTCAATCGACTCGGAACACTGCAGTTCCTGATTTAATTAAGGGTATTATTAAAAAGTACTCGTGCAGTAATCAATTAAACAGGGTAACGAATTGAAGGATAGATACAACTAGACTATAAGGACGCAAAATACGCGTAGGTACAACTAGACGTAGGGACTACTAGACGGAGGGACCACTAGTCGTAGAGACTACTAGTCGTAGGGACTACTAGTCGTAGGGACAACTGGTCGCATCCGTACAAGCTAGGTGATACTACTTGTCGGTGGGATACACGTCTAGTTGTACCTACGTCTACTTGTACCTACGTCTAGTTGTACCTCCTAAAAATCTGCAGGTACAACTAGTCGGGTGAGCCACCGTCTACTTGTACCTACGTCTAGTTGTACCTACGACTAGTTGTCCCTAGGCCTCGAGGTACAAGTAGACGGAGGGACAACGAGACGGAGGGACAACGAGACGCGGTCCCTATAGAACAACTCTATCCAGATAACTCAAATGGATGGGATGGTAGCAAGCAATATTTCCAGAATTCCAGGGAAATTGTATTAGCATATTTAAATTTCATGTGCCTATCATTCCAACATCACTCTGAATTTATTATGATGCCAAATATTTGTATATTTCTTTAGGAGTGCAGTAGAAACTACTTAGTGCAATTTAGGCTGGTTTACCATAATTTCAGCTTATTAGTTCACAATCAACTATATGGACGTTCAAGGTTCAATCAGCTGAATACTGATGCAAAAAAAATCTTCAAGAAATACCAGACCTAACAGAGTATTCACGAAGGATATATCTGTCATTAGATGTTTATGATCTATGAGTCTCTTGGACATTATGTTATGTCAAATTATGTTATGCTCCAGGAAATATGGATGTGACCTACTGACCTTACACAAAATATCGAGGGATTAGTTCCATCACCGAGCATTACCGAGGTCCAACAGTAAATGTGATCAGACACAGAACTTTTTATAGATACCATACATCATCATACATTCTGTTATCCTACACATGTTTCTGAGCAGTCTGTGGTACCCTGGAATGGGTCCAACATCTGCACAGGACTAGATGGAGTTACCACTGGCTGGATATTGATTCATCCATCATAAATTCTATTATCTTTCAGAGGCTCCAGGAAAGTTGAAGGTGGCCTTTGACACATCTCCAGAGTGCAGTCCCAGCACCGAGCATTGCCAAGGTCCAGCATTTGCTCGTAAACTTGTAATGGCGACCTTTACATTGAATGCTACAATAGGCTGCACGTGGAGGCCTGACGGTGCCGTTAGCTTAATTGGCGGATGTTTTACTGGAGAAACAGACGTAAACCCGATGAAGATGGAGATAAAACTGCAAGATCGAATGGCTCTGTTGTACAGTAATTTTCTAATGGGTTTAGGGATAATTCTATGTCATTGAGAGGAAATATCAAAGTGGAATACACTAGTTTTCCCAAGTTCCTAATCCGAGTGACGATTTTGATTAATGTTCATCATGTTCGAGGGTAGTCCCAACTGTTTCAGTGTACTGTATTACTTTTTCGTGAGATGAAGAAGGTGTGTGTTACAATAAAAAAACGTCCAAAAATACAAAGGTGTTATATCTACAAACTATTAAAATACAATTTTACATTAGTGTCATCGACAAATAATACATGTAAATGAACTTGTTTAACCTTTATTTAGTAAGTATATTTGATTTCCTTTCTTCTGTTAGGAATAAAATTACATTTATTAATATTTTCAGGATTTTGCTCTATTTTGTGAAGGAACATATCGCTCGTCACTCAACAAAGCGTTGAGCCCATATTTTGCTGTATGGTACAAAAGCCTGAAAAACATACTATCCTCACACTGAACGAAATATTTACCTGCTAAATTAAAAATACCGCTAATATTGTGGGCTGAGCCTATCTCACTCTATCTTTTCTTTATGTTAATATCCTTATAATAATTTTCACTCACGTGCTATAAATAATTAATTTGAGAATGAGATTACTTTAACCTGGCAAGAAGCCTTATAAAAGGTAATACGATATAATCTGACACTGAAACCCCAAAATATGAACTACAATATGTGTAGTTCATCGATTCATTTATTCAAATTTGTAAGTTTCCACAATTTGATCCAGCTATGAGAGGACATCAAGCAAAACAAGCTGACTGCAATTAATTGGAGCATTAGTTTGGTACAAATGAGATTTACATTTGCATACATGGTAGATCTGTTGCGGTGATCAAGCTGGAAGTTGATAGTCCAGTGGGAGTAGAAAGGCTCGGCCTTGTGCTGTTTCCTCCGAGTCCGCCCCCAACGGAGATGTAGATGCAGATGTGGCTGATGTTGATGTAGATGTGGAAGCCTCCCTGCAGCGTGGTCGTGGTCGTGATGGAATGTCTGCAAGCTCCAAGGGCGCTGCAGGACTGCTGGAAGGTATTGTGGAGGAAAGGGAAACTCCCCATATGAACAGTTGGTACAGAAACTAATGAGAGGCTTCGTGTGACTGCAGGGCTCTAACAGAGATTACTTGTCTGAAAAGTTTGACGTCTGGATGAATTTGAAAGGTTTAGATTTTTTTAATTTACTCAAATAGAACAGCAATTATGGTAGGAGATTGGGAATCAATCAAGACATATATTAAACCAAATATATGAAAGTAATGGATGAGTGAGATTCTTCGTGTAAAGCTACCCTCCCCATCCCCCTGACAAATGGACAATGGCTTTGATTTGCTTGGTATGGATCGTTGAGAGCAAAGGGAATTCATTTGTAGCAAGGGGAAATCAGCAGTTTTTCTCCTTTGCTTTAATTATATCTTTGACTATATACTGTTATAAGACTAGCTGTTTCTTTAAAAAGGGACAATTATCAAGGGCAGATGGGCCTGTTCAAATCATCAGTAATGACTTTCTCAGCATCGGCGAGCTCCAGATTATGTGAGGTAGGTGATCACTATTCACTAATCCTCCAAGGAATTTCATAAAGCGATTAATGGAGAGAGAGAGTTCTTCAATACAGAGATAATATTCTTTCATATTGAATTATGAAGGACACACACTTTAAGGTGGGTTCCGAACCAAGGAATATCGTCATCAATAGCTAAAATCAATTGGGGATATGATTAAAGTTTAAACTTGAGCTCCAGAACCGTAACCGTGTACTAGCTAGGCCCACCACTTCAGTCAGCATATCCCCAAATCATATCCCCAAACCAGCATATCAGTCAGCATATCCCCAATTGTAACAATGAAAAACCTTTCATGCATTTATTTACTCGCATGTCAATGTTTTGTTTAATTATGTGCTTGACTGAATAGACGTACTCCAATTGCATTTTTTACTTCGTGCGTTTTGTTTTGTTAGTTATCAACTGGACTTTCCATGTTACAATTTCGCCATCTTTCCCTTTATTACTGCTTGGTACTTTTTTGGTCAAACACAATCACCGGAATAGTTATTTTACTGGACATGTTCATGGAAAAATAACCAATTAGTTGCACCTTAAACTGCGCCTTCATACATTTCTGTACGATTAACATTTAAAATATTATCGGCAGCGCGGCGTGGTAGAAAGTACCTGGTGACCTTGCGCTGTTTTTTTAACACAAATGCCACCGCCCTCACTGCCCGGAACTACATTGTGGTAAAGTACAACACTGACTGACGTGGCGCATGACCTTATGTGTGGGTGCAGAAAATGCATATGGTAGCCTTTTAAAGCTTCAATGGAAATCGTAGGAACGATGTAAAATTCTAATGCCTGTTTGAGTTAAAAATGCACCTAAAAGATGTTGATTTAGTGGTATAGAAGCACTGAAAAGAGTACGATGAATTCTCTAAAACAGCATAGTTTTACCCATAACAACACGGGTATCGGACGAATGAGGTTCAAGGATTGAGAGAGAAGATGTAAAATTGTAATGATTCGGACTTTAAATAATCAGCTGTTCAGGCTAATTTAATTGTTGAGTGGTGAAATTAGTGTTTGGTACGATGTTTCGGTCACTGTCAGTGGCAATGAGAGGGTTTAAACGAAAACATAACCTCTCTTACAAGTTATGAGTAGTGATTTTAAGTAATTAAAACACTGTGGCAGGTAGACTAGTGTACGCAACTCGCGTAAATAGTGTTAACGATACTGGTACTGTAGAAGTTTTTAAGGCACTCGCCAAGGCTCCGCGTACCTTAAAATTTCTACTCGTGTCGTTAACACTATTTTTACGCAATCGTTGCGTAAACTACTATAAACGAGGGGTTTCAACAATGGTCTTGTTATATAGTTTGACAGCAAATGTACAACATTGTACAGTAGGTAATACTGTAGTAGCATTTGCTGTAACCTATTAAAAACCATGTAAAGGCCATCTGAGGTTTATGCCAAGTTTATATCCGCCATGAAAATAAATAACATTTACTGAGATTCCAAGGCCCAAGGTTGGATGTCAGCTAGGAGATAAGTAACCTCTCTATGCATATCTAGGTGTTACTTGGATTTTTAATTGTTGGATATTATTAATTTATAGATTATTAGTAGATACCTAGGAGGATTCTACTAGCTGCTGAACTCGTGCTTCGCAACGGAACGATGTACCTTACCGCATAATCCAAACATAAACAACAGCATTATTTATTTATTTATATATTTAATGTATTAATCATTGAGCTTAGTTTTTACAAATCACAATGTAAGTATTAGTAAAAATATACACTTACAATACACAAAAATATACAAAATACACAAAAATATACAGTTATCCCGACTTCGTCTCGAACTTAAAAACTATCTCGAGCCGGCAAAACCTCATTTTCGGCCCTAGGTATGAAATATACTATATACGATACCACCACGTATGTGTAAAAAACTTTATTGTAATGCAAAATTGTGTATTGTATGTAGCCAAAGTGTTCAACATAATTCGGACTTTTTCAAGATGGGCTACATATATTAACTGTGTATAGTTAGTAGATTAGAGTAGCTTAATATTGTGTTGCGGGATTGGGCATCCCCAATCCCTGAACACGCACAGGTCGTCAGGACTGAGTACGTCACAGGTCAACTTTTTGAAACTTCAATGCCTAAGCACAGAAAACGTACTAACGTTTTCTGTGGCCTAAGTTAGAAAGAGTGGTTGGGAGACTCGCACGGCCTTCCAAAGTTAAAATCCTTTCTGCAAACCTAGCTACTGATAAACAGTTATCCAGTCATTACTTGTAGTTGGTACGTGTTTTTAGAAGACTATTTCTGATCTCTATGTAGCTCAATAAAAAATTACCCAGTTTTGAAACATTCTGTACTCGTTGTGCAGAACTGAACAAATAGTCCAAGAAAAAAGTGCTGCAACATGGAAAAAATTGCAACAGAAACTTTCTCAATGGCTTTTTGTTTAGAAATTATAGCTCTATAACATATCCAAAATCAGACAAAATCCGACAATGGGAACACCTCCAAAAACACACTTCAAAATGGCGGACAAAGTCTTTTCAAAATTTAAAAAAATATTTTTAAATTTAAGCTGTGTACTACTATAAAATGCTTATTTACAGCTTACAATACTATAATTGATCTTTATATAGTACATAATGTTAAGATCTACTATTTCTCTAGAATTACAAGATACTTCATAAGTTGGTTTGACTGTACAATTGATTAAATAAAACTCTCACCAGTCATGTTCATCACTTTCATCACTACCATAGTTTGACGGGCGATAGCAGTTCTTAAATACCTTCATTTTACAATCCCTACATGCTGTTCAACATGGTAATCCCTTGCGCTTGCAACCGCAGTGTAAAGAAAACGATTGTTTTGCAGGACATGGGATCATATTTTAAAGTTAGTCTGGAGCTGGTGGTAAGTCGCAGAGTATTGGATGGTAAACATAATTTTCTTTATACCAACCACAATCTTCTGGGTGCTACAACTATCGGTAGAATCTCACGCATAGCATACAGATAAAGATAAAGATCCCAGGAGTTAATTATGTCGGCTTCTAATAGTATCAACAATCGTACAGTCATAATCATTCGCTGATATTCCAACCACAATTGAATAGTTCTCTAGGACGATTGCAAATCATTTGTCTTTCCCTCCAGAGCAGTGGCAATTTTATTAAAGATAACACGTCATTTTGCTGATTGTCCTTTATTGTTTTTGACCTGTCATAATACCATCGAGTATGTCACAAGCCCTCTATAATAATTCTTAGAATTTCCATGTTCATTGGGAGGAAACTCTCTGACACTATTAGGGTAGTGAGGGCTGCATCTACAATCATATGTCCTCTCATCGCCCTAGAAACAGCTTTTCCAGTCATCAATAAAAAATAAATAATCCCGATCCATTATTCATGAGAGTGCCAATTAGCCCAATACATTTCATCAGTGTATGCAATGTTCCAAGTATTAAAGTAATGTCTTGAACCTTTTTTCTGTGTTTATTATTTGAGAAGCTCTCCAAAACAAGGTTGGATCAAAAGTACACATGGGAAACCATGGTTGTATGCTAATTTGTTAAGTTATGCTAGTTTATGTTAGTGTTGAAAATATACAACTCATGTCTCCTGCTGCCATATCAATTATAGGAAGAAATGAAATGGAAGATTTTCCTTGGTGTGTAACATCAGATTTTGAATGCATTATCTGCATAGCTCCCAACCAACCTGGTTTTTTATGTTGAGATCTGCCACAATGGACTGCGTTTATTAAGCGGAGCATTTGATAATATGTAGAGTTTACAGAATAATATGTTTTCCAACATGGTTTTGGAATATTCCAAAATGTCAACTTTGCCCAAGTTTCTGATGGCACCGTCCGAAGTACAAATATTACGACTTCCTACAAACAATTTAGATAACAGCAATTTTAATGTATTAGGAATGCAATTCAACGCATTTTTAACTATTAGTTCATTAGGTGATGGGTACTCTGACTCATTCTTGTATTGGTATGGGTTTTGACATAACTTTTTATTATTTTTGCAGCAGCTTCTATAACTGAATTTTCTCAACTCAGTATCACGAGAATGTGATGTATTTTTTATGGTAACTTTGAATTTATCACGTTACGTTACTATGTCTGATTTCCCTACACTACCAGATATTATAAAGTTTTCTCCATAACATTCCAAAAGCTAGTGTACGTTCTACATGCTTTATCTTCATGTACTCTGTCCACTCTGAAGATATTCTCCCATTTTTGAGATTAGGTCCCCAAAAACCATGTGCTCTTCATAACTTTTGTTCTTGTTAGTGCATTATTCTCGAGGAATATTTCTCCAACTATGAAAATTGTTACTACATGATTGATGATAGATACAACCTACAGACACAAGGTCTTCTGAGCAGTATGCCAACCTGCCGCGTGCCACTAAACTTATCAAAGCGTTTTTCACAGCATTTTTTATGGTTCCAACAAACTGTGTGGTTCTTTCTTTCGCACTTTCGGTTTTTGGCTTATGTTTGTATGAAATCCCACCAATTTTTCACAAAACAAACATCGAGTAGTAATTAAAACAGGGCTATCAATCAGGCACACACTTTTCTTCTTACTTCTTCAAAGCTACCCTTGGGTTTTGAAATGCCAATATTCTTTTTATCGTTAAATATTTTTCTACACAATACATGAACACTTTCACCGGAAGTTGCAAATACTTTGCTTTTGAGGAATCGGCTTGCTTCATTTATGCTATTTGCCCCTTTTCAAAAGCTTTACAGTGTATCCTACAATATACAATTTCTGATTACATATCACAGACACATCAACAATGTCATCGTCAACTTCCATGATTATTAATCCTACATATAAATAACATAACAAATTAGTTAATATACGAAAAAGGAATCCGAACTGTATCTCACAACGTTTTAAAATGTTCGCTTACATTGACAAATATTGAAATAGGGCTAAAATTAAGCAAAATAAAAACAACAATATAACAGCTGTTTTGCAATAACAATACAAGCAGTATACTAAAACAGGGTTGCCAACTCATAGTTTCAAATATTTTGAAAATATATAATGTTAAATAATATCGGAAACAAAATAAATGAATCTTAAAATTATATGCTAAGTTAGATTTTGAGTGGCAGTCTGTCCACCATTTTGAAAGTGATTTATGGGGGTTTCCCGTGGTCGGATTTTGTCTGATTTTTTATATGTTATAAAGCAGTAATTTATAAGTAAAAAACACACTAAAAATCTTCTGTTGCAATTTTTCCACGGATAAAGATATATTAGCTTTAGTTTTCCTGGACTAAAAGTTTTTTATCTGATTGATTCATACAGGTCGATTCGTAGCCACAATAGACAACAGTTATAAATCTAGAACCGCTTGATTATGAATGAGTCAATAGTTTGACTCAGTGAGCTAAATCAATCAAAAGTAGAATACACATTTGCGAAAGTATCTTTGTAAGATGCACGAGTACTCGAGACAACGAGTTTGTCGGGACGCGGCAACAGTGGTAAACCTTGGTCTTGAACTGTTCAATGATAAATGAATCACTAGTTAAACTGTCTCATTGAACTAGACCCCGCTTGCCAGTAAGGTCTTCCACTGACTGTAAGCGTTTGTTTATGATTATTTTTACAATTAATTGGGTTTAAAGAAGATTCTGTTTACAATGGAGGTAATTTTGACTTTTCACTTTTAATGAATACTAATTTTTGAGTTTGGTTAAGTTACTAAATACTATTACTTTAATTAAATAGTGTAACAATGATGATTTTTGGTTAACTCACTAGTGTAAAAAATTAGTGTACATGATTTTTTTAATGTTTTTCTTTATTGGAAGTAATGTGGTGATAGTAAACTTTAAGTTTTTTTAAAAATAATATTGTAAAAGGTTTAGCAATGGTGATGTTCTAATTTTGCATAGCGCTTACTTTTGATGTCAAATATGTAGCCATAGATTATATTACTTCATCTATGATGTAGCTATGGCAATTTTTTAGGTTTTTTCATTATTAAAATGTTTGTAGTGGTGTTGATTAGTAAAAGTAGAATTAAAATTTATTAGTATTTTGTAGAATTTTGATTAGTAAAAGGTGTTGTAGGGGTGAATTTTATATTTGGTTCACTGAATTTGTATATCGCGTGGCAACACAGAATTTTAGTAAAGGGTTTTATAACACTTTTGTGAAAAAAATACAACGAATTTAGTTAGACAGGTGAATTAATAGTCACGTTATGAAATCCATCCAGTACCCATGAGCTTTTGAAAAAACTAAAAGTCACAACCCCATAAACCATATACGTAACGACGAGAAACCTTGCACAAAACTATCCATTATTTCATAAATTGCCCTTTAAGGTCGTAATTCCTTTCTATAGGGGATTTTCCATATCCTCAGCTGTACTTATTAGTTTGTTATTCTTTTGATTTATTACTGTACCTTATATAATTTCAATTATATATAGAATAAATAATACTCAGGTGTGATTATTTGTTTGTATTACTGTATTCTATTTGGTTTTCAATCATTTTTTCTAATACTTATGAAGTAAAACGGGGTGAAGCCCGTGGGTAACAGCTAGTATAAGTAAAATGTCGCTGTATACAATTTATGATAAACGTTTAGACTACGCAAAACCAGTTTTACACCTCATATTTATTCATGTGATGTAACACTATGCTCCTCAGTTATTTATATTCTGTTTACTAAATGTTAATGTGAAGATTCGAGATATAAACATAAAGAGTACACAAAGGCTATTAGCATATTTAAAAACGATTAACCAATATATTCAACGTACTACTGTTTGTTGTTTTTTATTTCTGGTGTGAAGAGCGTGTTTTTGGTGTTTGTATACTGGTACTTTTCAGTCTATGAAGTCTTAAGTATATGGATTGATTTCCTTTCAATTGTATTACTGCATTAGTAAATTGGATTTTCCATCCAATAAAACAATTGCACAGCTTCCTCACAGTTGTTTCCCTAAGTATTGTTGTTGACTTGAAATACATTACGGTAGGCCCTACAACAGTTTTCAACATTTTTTCTTGTTAGAAATTCGATCAATCCAACATTTTAGTGTATATACTTAAATTTGTATATGAATCAGAATTTAAAAGTATGTATTCTATTTTGTTGTTTAGCTAAGCATGTTCAGTGAGAATAAGTTGTTTTAAGTGACTATAAAATTTAACGGCTTTACAGAAACGTTTAAACAACCAAGCAGTGAAGAACTTCACATTAAAAGGTGGTTGTCAGTGAAGAAGGAACAGATTGACAAGCACCATTATTTTATACGAGAAAATGTACAAAGGAAACCCCAAAGTTCTGTCACAATCCTACAACTAATAGGTGACTGATTATCTGACTCGAACAAGCTCATAAAATGTACCAAGTAGCACACTTATAAAGAGGTATAGGAAGGTAAAGAGGTAAACATTTAAAAGGCTGTTGTTATGATAAACTTACATCTTACTTGCCTTTTTCGTCTAACCAACATTCGTAATGATTAAGATGGTATATTATTATGTTTGCTTTTACTATATATTTGTTTGGCTCTTTAGTACCCAGCAGTTGTTATGTTTATTCGTGTTTAAATCGATTAGAAAATATGACCACCTTAAGGGTTCGACATTTTTTACAACACAAGTCTCCATATTAGTAATGCTGGTAACATGCACATGGTAAGTTTCTATGGTGTTACAAATGTTTATAGAAAATACGTATGTTCTAAAACCATTGGCAACGCACAAGCTGTTCTATAGCAGCTCCAATCAATTATTTCTTGCAAAATATAGTATGGGTAATGCAACAAGCTACAAGTATTCTTGAAACACATAAAATCACCAGCGCTACAGCCAGCGAAAATAACTGTTACAGCGTCAACCACACGTTACAGCTTCACTGTCACTGTTATCTCTGGAACAGCACTCGTGAGTTCTTATCTAACGCCCAGATTACGCACAATTACACGGAAACCCGTTTCCGGGCCATTAAAACCAAATTGGCACAGTTCCTTCTTCCGACGGAGCTACTGTACTGGCTGACACATATTCCTGCGGCGGACTCGCTGTAGTGACCTTGGCCTTGGTTGCAGTTCCCTGCAGTTGCATTATCTCTGTCTCTCTCGCTCAGCTGTACGCATCACCCCCTCTCTGTCAATTGGATGCACTTCTCTCTCGTTCGCTTCGCTTCCTGTTGCGCTGAGTCAGCCTGTTGGGGGAGCTGTAGTTGTAGATGGTGAATTGAAAAGTAAAGATTGGAAAATGTTTGGCCAGTAATTAATTAGTTCCCAAAAGAAATAATAAATGGGACCAGTAACTTCAAACGCCGTTAAAAGATTTTTAAAGAACTTATTTTAAAAACGATCTCAGGGCCATCCATGCCTTACTTCTCTGTGGTGCCATTGATGAGTATTTTTTTAAGAATAACTACTACCTATTAAAAAAGGTATTGATCCCATTAAAAAAACATCCTGTGAATAAAAAATCCCAGCATGATTTTATATGATAAACAGATTCACTATTTGGAGTATTTTGAGTACAGTGCTATGAACTACTAGCTAGCTTCGTTTGGTATTGTAATTTATTTGAGAAGAAAAATTTCAAGACAATCAAACATTTGACATAGTTATTGATACTACCATATTATCTATGATACTACAACTGTAGTACTGTAGTTCATTTTGGATACCATACCCAAATCCGCACTGTGATTACTGTCGTTTCTAAAGTAATTTATTTTACCCACATTACAAAAGCATATCAAAATTTTGTATACAGTCGAATATAGTTTACACAGAAAAATACTATTGAACTAGCATAACTTCCCTATTTATGACATACGCCATTCACGATATTTAACAAGTATTTTCTATGTTGGAGAAAAACTCTACGTTATCCTAAGAACTGAATTATTAGTTTGTTTTTATAACTTAAACCCACTTCTAAAATGTGGCAAAAATACATATACACAGTCATCTACTGTATTTGAACTTTAGCTTTGTTATTAGTTGCGGGATCAAGTGAAAGTATTTTATATCCTAGAAAGACGCCAGAATGTTTTGATAACATTGAAATGCTAATGTGATTATTCTACACATGAACATGTATTTGTACATTTATTAATTATTTCCAAATATTGCCATAAGAAAGGTCGAATATTTAATCCGCCTAAATAAGTGACGAAAATACACAATTATGGAACAAGATTTCTATAGTTTTCATCTGAAATTAACACTCCAGCCGGTTTATTGGTACTGTATTGCAATCCATATTCCTGCAAAAGTCCTGTATTAGAATTCCTAAAATCTATACCAGGTACTGTATATGAATTGTTTTAAGCAAACAAAATACAGTAATACAACACCAGTAAAACGTACAAGATAAGCCAAATCCTCTATTAATAATTGTGCTCACTATACAATTATTGAAAGTAGATAATTGTAATCCAGCCACACACAAAGAGCATTTTAAAACAAAGTATTCTTTAAGAATTAAATCCATTTATACGAAGGTATTTTTTTTACCTGCAACACACAATAGCAAATTAACTTTTATATCCTGGACATTATACTCCAATTAATTAACATTTAATTCACAATTACAATTGCCAGACAAAACCCGCAATACAATGTTAATCCGCTATTGTTCCCGGTCCATTCTATATATTTAATACGTTTCCATTGTTTTCGAAAAGTTGAGCAAGATCGCGATGGGTCGGTAGTTAGTCGGCGGTAGTTTTGTTTCCACACCGTTGTTTGACGTCACACTTTGCTCACGATCGATAGTTTATTGATACAGTACTAAATTGTACTTAACAGGAAGCTGTTCTGGAAGAGATTGCATTACGTTGTTCCGAGCGTTGTTTGCGCTGGTTGCGCGGTTGCTTTGTCGGCGCGGCTCAATGGTTAGCGCGTGGTTTATGGGATATTGATGCACTCGGAGGCGTGTTTCGATGAAAGAAATTCTAATGAGCTTTGAATAAACATGAGGACCGCCTATAAGAGGCTACGAACGGTTGATCGATTGGAGTTCGGGTTGTTCTTTGGTTGTTTCTATAATCATTGTTTGTTTAGATTAGTATTATAAATCGCACATATTGTTCTATTTTGATTGGAACCAAGGGGGTCAAACAGTTTTGAGACGGTTACTATTTTGTTACTCGAGCCTAAATAAGTGACGCTATTTAGATTATAGTGTTAAATATATTTAACACTAATTATGTAGATATTTTTGCTTTTGTCGTGTGTTCTAGGTGTAAGTTCTGTGTAATTATGTGTAAGTCCATTTCTGGTTTAATTTTTTATTTGAAATGAAGGTATATCTAATTTGTAGTCTATACAGGGTTAGTAAAAAGTGTGGAGACCCCCTGTTATTTTTTTAACGGCCCATACTAGAAAAACTTAACTCGGCACACCTTTATGACATGTTATGAAGTACTTTTTGGGCATAACCGTCACTTGGTGTACATCCCCAAAATGGGGGATTTTGGGGGAAACTCAAAAATTTCAAATACAAAGGCCCATCGAGTGACCCCTCATTTTTGGTCCTGGTAAAAGAAAACCAACAACGCAAACTAGAGGTCTTTATCTCAATCCAGTAAAAAAATGCAGTCAATTGAAATTCTCAGAAGTTGAATTTAACTTACAGCTTTCCAAGTCTGGAGACCCCCTGTAAATTTTGTAGCGGCTCACACTAGGAAAACTAAACTCTACACACCTTTTTGGCATGTTATGAAGTACTTTTTAAGCCTAATAGCCACTTGCTTACCAAACCCAAAATGGGGGATTTTGGGGGAAACTCAAAAGTTTTAAACGATAAGCCCCATCGAGTGACCCCTTATTTTGAAGGTCCTGGTAAAAGAAAACTAACAACGCAAACTAGAGGTTTCTATCTCAATCCAGTAAAAAATGGAAGCTTATTGAAATCTTTAGGAATCGGAAATAACTTGCAATTTTATATTCAATTGGCTGCCATATTTTACTGTGTTAAGATAGAGACCTATAGTTTGTGTTGTTAGTTTTCTTTTATTATGACCTTCAAAATGAGGGGTCACTCAATGGGGCTTATCATTTAAAACTTTTGAGTTTCCCCCAAAATCCCCCATTTTGGGTTTGGTAACTTATGAGAATTTCTATTGGCTGCCATTATGTACTGAACTGAGATAGAGACCTCTAGTTTGCGTTGTTGGTTTTCTTTTACCAGGACCTTCAAAATCAGGGGTCACTCGATGGGTCTTTGTATTTAAAATTTGTAGTTTCCCCAAAAATCCCCCATTTTGGGGATGAACACCAAGTGGCAGTTATGCCCAAAAAGTACTTCATTACATGCCATAATGGTGTGCCGAGTTAAGTTTTTCTAGTATGGGTTGTTTTACACATTTTTTTACACTTTTTACTAACCCTGTATATCTTCTATTTTCCATTTGAAAAAATGAACCAACAAAACAAGAACGTCTTTTTTTGGGAACGAAACTTGCAACAATAAAATCCTGATGAATATTTAGTATTGAATAGTGACTGATTATTTATGTTCGGTAAACTTACGTGACTGGCAAGCAAGCTGGTCTTTAGAGCGCTGGATTTCAGTCCCTGAGGTCCCGGGTATCAAATCCCACCAAGTCACCAATGGATTTTATCAAAGTGATAATGCCGCAACCCCTAGGTCTAGCCTGAAGTAATGTGAAAAACAATTCCGGGCTCGTGCCTAACGTCTTAGGACAAAAAATAAAAACAAAAAAAAAAATAATTTATACTAACAAAAATATGTTCTTCATAAGGATAGCATGGGGACTTTAAAAAGCCACTGGGACAGAGCCCAAGGGACCTTTTTCCAATATGTAAGGCCAATTTGCAAATCTACACACCTAAACGAACATTATGGTATAACTTATAATATGTGGGGTTAAATCTTAAAACAAAAAAAAAACTTATTGTTCACAAGCTTCCAAAAGCCTATTAATAATATAGACCATAGCTAAATATAATCATAGATTAAACCAGTAGACAGGATATCTAGTAGGCTTAACAGTTTTTGTATCACAGATATGTATGCTCCTTTAATCTATGATATAATTGCCAATCCAAGTTAAGAACTCCAGTCCAAAGGAGTCATCAATGTCAACGAAATTTCGTATTGCAACTAATTAACTATCTAGTTATCATACGAGTTACATACGCATATTTTGGATACATTTATATCGTAAGTAATTTCCAAGCGTGGGTGGAATAGCTGGTAAAATTTTAATAAAAAACAAAACCTTGATAACTCGTATTTATTTCTCGCTGTACCCAGATTACTGTAATCTTGCCCAGATGTCACTTATTTCCCAGTTAGTTAATCACACAGATTGCCTTCTTGAGCGCGCGTAATGTTTATAATTTACATTCTCTTAATAATAAGTCACAATAATTGCTTGAGTGCTTCATATAATTTATTATGCTGCTGTACAACTTCTTCATACCTTGTATGACATTGCTATGAGGACTTTCCTGTTTTCATGAAGCCAGTGATGGTCTTTCGCCAATAAAGAATACTCTCATTGCAGTATCTTATAACATGAATGAGCTTTTAAGGTAAAAACTGAATTTTTCAAACTATCCCAATCTCAATTATTTACAGGACAGAATTTTTCATCAATTCAAATTGATCACTCATCGTCGCCACTTGAAGGATGTCAGCTTAAAATGTTCACATAAAAATCGGGTTTAAAGCTTAAAAGCTTATACAAGTATGAAAAGTATCAGTTGCCTTTACAAGTACATTATTTCACTCTTTTTTTTTGTTTATTTTTTTATAAAAGTATATTTTTGCTGAAATTCTAGTGACTACGCGTTAACTTTACGATAAATAAGTTAACACATTATCTTAGCTTATTTTTAACGCTGTACTTAAGTTTCACACAAAATGCACACTTATTGAGACAAAGAAATTAATTTTACTTGTTATACTACGAAACGGTAGGAAATAAAATATAGAGCTTTAGATATCTTAGTATCCTTTCGATTGGGTAGCTTGGGCCTTTTCGCTTTTTTGTCAACCAGGTTCAGTTTTCAATTAGAACTAACAAAATTCACGTTTATAATCTAACTTTCTGTTACCCACGGGCTTCACCCCGTTTTACTTCATAACTATTAATAAAACTATTGATTGGTTAAGTTAAGATGAAACAAACAAAATAGAGTACAGTAATACCTTTGACTATTGTATCCAATAGTCAATGGTAATACAAACAAATAATCACACCTTATTTTAATAAGGTAATAAATTGTAAGAATAACATACAAATTAGTGCAGCTGAGGTATGTTTAACATAACATCATGTATAAGGAAAGTTCCCATTAGAAAGAAATTACGACCTTAAAGGGCAATTGATGAAATAAGAAAGTTTTGCGCAAGGTTTCTCGTCATGAGGAACATCTTAAGTATATGGTTTATGGGGGCGTGACTTTGTAGTTTTCTCAAAAGTGCATGGGTACTTTGGGATTTATATATGGAAGTTCAGTATGAATACCCTCTCCCATGTAAAAACTGAAATCTTTACAAACTAATTCAATCTCAACTCAAAATATTCTTTCCTCTGATGCCACCGTACGCGGTGTCAGCAGGGGCCTTCCACCTATTATATATCGCTGCCTCTGGTCGGTATTAAAACTCATTACTACAAAGCCCAAGTGGATCTATTGTCCACACTCAACAACCTCGGCTTGTACAACCACAGTACAACACGCTGAAGACCAAGGTCAAGTTCCAGAAGGAATGCGGTGGTAGTTATCGACTACTTGTATTCCGATTTGTCGTTTACAAACACGTGCAGGGAATTTCAACTGAGACCCAGACAAAGAGGGAAGTGTATAAACCTTGAAACTGCAGAAAACTACGAGATTTAGAGGTTGTTTGCGATACGGAGCTGTTTTACCTTAAGCAGATGAAATGTAGTCTGAGAGTGTAGTCTTAGCTGCAGGATGTAGTGGTTGAACATCCTTGCTTTTGGTAACAGCAATTTGAATAGCACTATGCTCGTTGGTTCCATTACAAGGGCATAATAGATTAGATTATATCTTTTATAACGTCGATATACCAGGGTGCAAATTTTAAGACGAAGATGTCTGCAGGACGATCGTTCAATTAATGAAATTTAAATCATAGTTTTTACCGAGTGAGCAACTGGTTCTTGCCAGGTCCATTTATTAAAAGCCTGAGTTTTGAAGCAGGTTAGGTAGAGGGTAAAAATGGAAATGTTTGCTTTATTACAATTTTACGTGTTGCTTCTATTATAATGGATTTGTGTGACCGTAACATAATAGGGTGCGTATTTTAAGGAGAAGAGGACTGAAGGATGGGTGATGACTGGCTGAGATACAGCTTTGTAACTGGCCAAGATAAGATTGTTCTCTAGTCAAAACCATTTATTAACACCCCAATGATCAAGGACTGTAACTGTCATAGTCGAAAGTCCACTTTGAAACTGCCAAATAGCTCTTGTCTTTTCTCAAAGATAAAACCGCGAACTTACTATTTAGTGTACGAACACAATAACCACTCAGCTACCCAACATTTAAATGCATCATCCAAGACTATTCATATCCACACTTTTGTATAAATGAGCGAACAAGGGTAGTAAACATATGCAAATCTGGCAGGCAGTTTAACAACTACAATGAAGACTGTAATAAGCCTCCTTGTAGTAAGTTTGACGATCCTTCATTGACACTCTTTGTTCCCTACAAAGGTTATTCTATAAAAGCACAACGGCGAAACAAAGGGTGGGAATTGGGACGTGAGTACTTATAAACCTCCCTGTAGTACCCTGGATGAGGATTTAGGTCAAGAAGGTTCTTGAAAACGTAAGTGTGGTGTTAACTAATAGCATCATGATGGGAAACTGTTTTAGTAGGCAAAACTTAAGTGAGTATACTGTAGCTGCGTTTCACTATCTTCCAATTATTTTAGTCATAGCAAGAGTCTCCTCGACAACACTGTCTTGCGATGAATCGATGAAACTGTTACATCACAAAAGAGGGTGCGAGACATGGACTAAAAAGAATTCCTGATATCGCGCTGCTTATCTAGAGCTGGTTATATGTTCGATTTTGAGTAAAAAATAATACCGGTAAGTATAGAGAAGCAGATTAAGAATTCATGTTTACGAGTATAGGCCGTATATACCCACAACAGCATATCGGTCACCAACTTTCTCTTAAAAAACTATAAGCTCGTCTACCTTTGTAGTTTTTTAAAACACTTTAATCGCCTTAAAGTGCCATTTGGTAATTTTGCAGTCCTCAAACTGTTGAAAAGAGGAACAATATTCAGGATTCAATCAGGACATGTTTCTTAGCGAGACTTTGTCTTTAATTTGTTGTAGCATTAGGAGATAGAGTTTCCTCTCTAGCACTTTAACCACTCTAAGACACCGCACCAAAGCACCTCTCGGTAGATCGAGGGAGAGAGTGAAAGAAAGAGAGAGGAGAAGTTGACGCAGAGCAAGTACCGCGAGTACAAGAGTAAAACCACTTCCACAATGACCTAGTTGGCGTGGTCGCTGAACCGAACCAGAACCAGACATGCAGGCGTCAGAGCAGATTAAGTGTTGTTGCATCATCAGCTTCATAGGGCTAAGATAGAGGGTGTGACCAGTGGCCACCATAAGAAATGGTGAGGCCTTCGTAAGGTAAGGGTTGGGCAGATAAGGTACGTCCAAGGAAGTGAACCAACACAATTGAAATGAAGACGGAAAAATTGTCTTAAAGAGTTATGATCCCTGAATCATAGTTCATAAGAATATTTAAAAAGGTTGAAGTTGAACTTTACTTTTCAATGGTAAAATTTACTCTTTTCCTGAGGGTTGTTTTTAACAAATGTCCGTGGTGTACAGTAGGATTACCAAGAGAAGAAGGATCTCCGTGACTCCGTGATGGAATAGAGACAATAAAGTTAGTAAGTATATTTCATCAAAAGAGAAAAAAATTATCTTATAGCTTTATCAAGCAGCAAGGACTAGGCGAAATCTAACGTTTAAATACAGTAATTTTAGCTCAACATTTGGTTATATTAAGTTTTACTAACAAACACGAATTAGGCTTGCCCAAATATATTCAAGAATATTCAGGATACATTTTTAAATAACCAAAACCTTTATCATTGTTAGATATTCTTGAATTCCAGTGCTTTGAAACTGATGAAACCACATGATCAAATCATAATTCCTAGAAAATCAGATGAACAAATTAAAGTATTTTTTCGTTGATTATTTCCGACTGAGTAAATGCTCAAGAACGACATTGAGTGTGAGAGCTCGTGGAGAAGTACTATTTATACAGAAGTACCGAGCGTTCTTGACTTTCACACTGCAGTTTATGCCTCACAAACTTTATGAGTCTCTGCAGTAGTTTATCTTCCCTGTCTATTATCTCATCGGGGATTGCCCAACTCCGCGCAGTGGTCAAATTTAGTCCGAGGAAAAGTTTTATGGCCCCCGAAGGGTTCAGCCCAACTCCGCGCGGTGGTCACTTTTAAGGCCAATTCCAACTCCGCGCGGTGGTCACTTGTAATATTAAGGTTACCCGTCAATTACAGACTCATCAAAAAGTGTTTGAGACAGGGTAAAAAGTGTGAAATGTCAATAGTTAAGTGTAAAATAAATGCATTTGACAATTTAATCAAAATATGTTCCTTTTACAGGAATTTAACAGTTTACTTATTCTCCATAAGAATAACATGAGAATTTAAAAATAAGAATTCTTTGGCATTTTTTCTGTAATTATTAAAGCACTTTTACGCTTCGATATACTGAATTATTTGTTTTTAAGCTTTACAAAGTGGTTTCAAAAGAAATTTCAAAACTTTATACTTTCATAATATATACATAAGCCCCCGTTCACATGGTTCAATCGTGCTGGTTTGTGAACTCGTTCGAATAAACGGTTTACACGTTCACACCAAATTTAATCAAAATCAGATCATTTTGCTCGAGTTATCGTGCTAATAGACATACATATATACACATAAAATATATATACCGGTGTATATATATATATATATGAATTTGAACGCTTGGTGTTTTCGGCCTTTGGGGAAAAAACCGAAAAAATTAATCAGTGAGTCCAGGTCTTACCATGAGACCTACGGTAATAGCTTATTCCCTATGTATGGGAAATTCGCTAAAACGTTGGTCTGGGTCTGGATTCAATGAAAACCCTCTTCATAGACGTAAAATTCGCCAATTTTAATAAGATGTAAAAGAAATATGTTACTTTATTATGTAATTCAATGAAAGATTCACAACTGGAGGTAACTTAAAGGATAACTTAACTTAGAAGTTCAAAAAGTCCATACGAAGACTGGGTATGTATAAAACTTTCCGAAATTCACAGTACACAATTATTTAATAATACATTTATTACTTAATAATACATTAATAACCATCATGAGCTTTACGTTACACTTGTGTGTTGCGATCACAGATTTTACCTTTTTTTATTTGTGTAAAATGTAAGCTCTGTTTCTAAATGTGGCTACAATGGACTCTTTGATGAATAAAAACTCAATAATCTCTTCCAATAAGATTTAACAAAAGAAACAATCATAGAAAGTCAGTGGGCATTGAACCTTACACATCCATTCTGAGAAAACTGTAAATTCCTTACCATTTCCTGCAAGGGGTGGTTATGCGGAGGTTCGGGGATGGTATGCGAAGTACCGGGTGGTTAAAGAATGTTGTTTGGAATACGCACTTCCCTTAGTCATAGTGCATGAACGCCAGTCTTGGGGTCAGTTTCGTGAAGGCAACATCATGGAAAAGATAATAGGTCAGAGAGGGAATCCGTTGGTTGTGTATGAGGGTTTTAAATTTAGGTTGCTTCGGAAAACGGTAAATGTTGGGATTAAGTGGAGGTGTATCGATAAAAAGTGTACGGCGACATTGAATAGCGACGACAGTGAGAGTGTGGTTTTAGGCACAACAGGTAACCACTCGCATCCACAGCCAGTCAACTTACACCGAGAAGTTATTCGGAACAGCGTAAAACGTAAAGCCATTGAGGATCTTACTGAGCGGCCGACTAAAATAATACGACAAGAAATCGCGAGTTCCAGTGATTTTTACTCTAGTGCTGTGACAAAGGATGATATTAAGTGTTTTAGTAAAGCAGTCACTCTTTCTCACGGGCTTTTTAAAACTTCTTATATTAGTGGTTTTTAAGCTTCGTCTCCTGTTTTGGGTAAGCAAATACCTTTTTACTTTCCCTTTCTTATAAATGATGAAAATATATCATAATTTCAAACTTAAAGCACAAACTCTCATCCGTCAGGGCTGTGAGAGCCAAAATTGACCACTGCGCGGAGTTGGGCAGTCGGTTTTGACAGATCTCTGACCACCGCGCGGAGTTGGGGTAAGCCCATCTCATCGCTACTGTTCCTCGCATATTTCATTTCTGCTTCGTTTACGTATGCTCGTATTTTCTTACGAATTGACCTTGCGACTGACAAAGAGTGCTTTTCTACTTTACTTCAATATCACAGATCGTTGTTTGTTGAGGATCACACCGAAAAGTAATAATGCATATTTAATTTTTTGAATAAATAAGGTTAGCTTTCAAACATGGGGATTTTTTTTATATGTTTTGAGTGACGCTTAACATCACACACACGTTGCATAATATTGAAGTAACTTCTTTTTGCACTTGTAACTAATTAATTTCTAGAAAAAAATTGTTCTATTTAAATTAGATTTCTCTATATTAAGATTTTCTCTATTATAAGATAGACCAACACCAACAACCGAAACAACTGTGTTAATGCAATTATTACACATAATTTACTGCGCTCCGGTGTACTTCAAAGACACGAAGCTCAAAAAGTATTGGGAAGAGTGCAAGAAGATCAAGCACATTTTTCTATAAACATGAAAATCCAAAATAAAGGAACTTGATCAAACTCAATAGATTTGAGAGATGTAAGTGTTTTTACGATTTATTTTATCTGAAAACCGTACCAGCTACTATTCTCGCATTGAAGGGGCCCAGTATCACAACTATATCTTATAGTAGACAATCTTTGTATAATAAAATGTGTTTAGAGTTCCTTAACTTAGTTTGTACACATCCTTACTTCCTGAACCAAGGGCGAACAAATTCTTGTATTTATTCTATTGATATTCCAGTTTCTAAATGGTCCCAATTAGTCATGTTATTTGAAGGAATTCCCACCAAAACTGTTATTTACTTATGATTCTAACGGAATGAAACATGTTAAATAACTTCTTATCTGCTCCAGATTCTGCCGACGAATGAATACAAGCCTCAACTTCAACAACAATTAAAATGAGAAATGTAGATTTAATGTTCTGCAAGCATTTACTCTAGAGTCTACTGAAGGTATACCTCGAGTGGATATAGCTCCTAAACAAACCAGTATGGTAACAGCTGGGTTTTGTAGTCCTTTCACTTCCTCCAGCCAAGGTCTGCCAGTGAGCATCCCATCACACACCCGCGCTCTTCCGAAGGTGAATAATCCACAAAAGACTTTCCAAGTTTTAAAGCACTTTGTTTGGAAACCAATAGTGATTATTCTAAACAAAACAAAATGTATTAATCTGTAAGCCCACGTTATTTTTCAGCTACTAGGGTCGATATCATCCTGGGGAAAACTAGCAATTTTTACCACAGTTTTACCAATTCTTCATTAGCAGCAGGTTGCAGGAAAGAAACAAAAAAGTGCGAATAAGGAAAAAACATCAGACATACAGTTGGTTGTAACATTGATAATGTTAAAGTACAGTATGTATCACGCAGATTTGTATTGGTGTACATAGGTTCAAATCCTGGAAATTTTAACGAAGACATGTACAATTTGATTAGTCATGGGGCAAACTAAAAGTCAGACAATGAGGCTAGTGAATTATTTCTTTTTACAAGCATTACCAGGTGGGATGGGTCGACTCCGCAAACGAGATGAACAACGGTAATTTTGACTAGATGGGTTGGGTTCTGTCAATCAATTGCTTTTTGAAACTCTACAAGTAGCTTAATATTTCGACTATATTACATCTTTCGTAAAGGAACAAAGACGGCTGTCGCCAAACATTGACTCCTTACAGTTCCGATCCGCAGATTAGCGCGTGACGGCGTGACGCGTGACGCGTGACGCGTGTTTCTGGTGAACCAGTGCGTGACGTGTCGCGTGTCACGGTACATTGGTCCTCCAGCAACCGTTAACTCGGCCGCCGCAGACGATGTCGTAATCAGCGGTAACCGCCTCTGGAGCCACTGGGGCTTGGTGGAGTGGTCAGTGAGGAAACGCCAGGAGATGCAGGGATATAGGGTACTAACTGGTCAACGTTTATCATTCAGGTGTAAAGGGTGTTTTATTTGAATTTGTGAGAAGTCAATAATTACGTGGACCAACAGAGCACGTGAAACTTTAGGAGATATACGGAAAGAGCACGAACTGGACAAAGAAGGGATGGTGTCATTGACCGTTAAGAAAAGTTATCTTCAAAAATTAAATTTGCTACGGCTGGTCGAAGCAGTTTGGATGTATACTTCAGTATCCTAAAGCGAAGCGGTGGTAGCAGAGAAATAAAATAAAATTCAGGTGGCAAAGCAAATTGGTCTCCCAACCTAAAGGTAAATTAGACTCTAGAGCCCTGTACCTTTCAAACGAACAGTCAAGTTGTCCAACATACTGTAAGATTGTTCTATCTGCTAGAAAACGTCCATTATTTGCTTGGATATTACAAGGAATTTGGGCAAGGGTTGTCAAATTCATGACAGCTGAGATGCGGTGTTGCTAAGGATTGAGATTGTTGTGCATACCTTTTAGAGCTATTCAGGTTTGGACACTTCAATTTATTCAAAATGTGGCTTCTTTTGTGACAGATGGTAGATTGTCAATAAGAAGTATAACTTTACATAATTATAGGTCTCAGCAGTTGAAATGGAGAGGAGGTTATGCGTGGGTGCCAAGAGTATTTGATTTATCACAAAGTCAACACACCAACAACTTTGGTCGCGAAGTTTGAGCCGAATATTAGAAAGGGATGATTGTGGAATAATTGCGGTGACAGCATTATAAAGAGCGTGATTGTAACGATACTGAATTCAGTTGTTTCTTTTTGCAAATGTATAGCATACAACAGTGACTTAATTTGTCCAAACAAAAATTTAGTGCCTAATTAGGCTTTTGGGAGGAGAGTCATGACAAAGACAATGAGTAAAGACAATATTAAGCTCGAAACTTCTCTAGTGCTAGGCGAAGTATGTACTAGTGTGCGATTATGATCTTACCTAGATATGATCTTAGGTAAGACCGTCGAGTAAGGACTCCAGTAAGAGTAGGACTGTCTTTTGAGGCTTGAGAAGATGTGGTAGTATTAATATTGAATCTTCTTTGATTCTGGCCCATGATTGCAGTAAACGTTCTCCACATACTTTATTGCTTGTAGCCTATATGTATTGGATGTTGATTGTCTCCTAAGGAAAATCCAAGATATAATCGTACTGAGCCGACCCCTCGCACCGCCCCCAGACGAACAACCATTGGAAACGTGCCCCCCATAGTGACAGTGCGAGTGGCCGCCCCACATCCCTAACAAAAGTGAAAGACCGTGGGTGAATATCAAAAACAAAAACAAAATTGTGAACAAATGCCTATAATATCTCAAAAACAACAAAGTAACAATAATCAACAATCAAATTTACCCATCCAAAGAATTTCTTTTAAATAAACTCTTTTCTCAAAAAAATTAAATAAATAAGAATTTTAAGTTTACCCTTCTAAACCTTACATAACTGGTACCAGTAGCAAAAATTAGGCCTAACAGTGAAATAAATTAAAAGATGGTAACTGTAAAAATTTTTATGGAATCTTACTCTTTAAATAAATAAATAAATAACTTTCAAATTAATAAATAACAATTAGCTTAAAAATAAATAACAATAATAAATAATTTGGGGGCCCCTTTTAATATCAAGTCCTTCGAAAAATGTTTATAACAATAAAACTTGCGTTCTGATGGCACAATAACTCCTTTGGTGGTAGGCGGTGGTGGCTTGAAGAGGTAGTGTGTCCTACTGGTCCCAGGAGCAGGGTGACTGGCAGCCCGAAGAGGGAGAAGGTGGAAGGTCTCCCCGGGCGGCCCTCTCCGGAAGCAGCAGGAAAAAGCCTCCCATCTGGGACCCTTTGAACACATTCCAGGCCTAACTAATAAAAGTCCATATAAACTTCATAACATTAGGCCTACCAAGCTTTTCAAGAAATAATTCCAAAAAACAATTTCCGCACCACTCGTTCACTGACCAAAACTATTACAAATGAGATTTTTATTTAAAATATTTTTCTTTTAATAGGCTTTCCTTTATTCAAAACAGTCCTTAAGAGTTATAATGAGAAAATGACTAGAAAATTATTAATTCAGTTCAATAAAGCTCTAAAACATAACAATAAATAGGCTTTTAAATTTTACAAACTTTAACAACACATTCTGACAGTAAAATTTTATAAAGATTGGGATTAACAATAAAAAATATGAATTATCTGGTCCAGAAGGGTAAAACACATTAATCAAACACAAAACAATTACATAAATACTACAATAAATACTTCAAAAAACAGTTTACACAAAAAATTAAAAATTCTTTGGCTGGAGGTGCATTTTCAGGTAAAACCGGTAATAACTCCGGTTATTACCAACCAAATTTGCTCAAATTGCTTTTAAAAGTTGTGGCACAAGTGCCCGCAGCTTTTAAAAGACAAACCCATGCCTACCAACTAGCCTGAGGCCAGGTAGGGGGTCAGTTACCTACGGTCACTCAGAATACAGAATTGCGCTAAACTAAAACTTGAATAACTCGGTCATTTATTATCCAAACTTAATGAAAATTGCAGGGGACATGTAAGAGTACTAAAACTAACTAATTATGACCGAGCTTGGCCCCCAGGAGGCGCCATTACTTAACTAAAAAAAAATTAGGCTGAGTGACATGGCCTACATTACAAATAACAAAAAAAACACTATTACAGGGGACAAAGGGACAAAAATTTACATTAAACAAGTTGTAGGCCACAATAACAAAACAAAATTTGAGCACAAACTAGGCCTTAGGCCTAATAAAGTTAACAGGGACAAAGAACAAACGGACCATAGCCCGCACAAAAGTGAGTTTCAAAGTGAGTTTTCTTGGGTGATATCTGGCCTAGAGTCTCGGGGAAAGCTTTGAAAACTTGGCAACAACAAAAACTACTAAACTAACCAGAAAAACTTGTGGTCAGACCACACAAAACTTGGCCAAAGGCCCAACAAAACTCTTAACAATTCCAGCCTCAGAAATGGGTCTAGCGCCTTGAAAAACAAGTAATTGGTAACTAAAAGTAATACCAATGCACAGAAGGTGCTTAATACTTGTTTTTCACTAGCCAAAACCCACTCAAAGTCTGCACAACATGTGGCCGAAGGCCAAAACTAATTCAGAAACTTTCTAACCTAAACAAATCAAAATATCAATCAACTTACTCATCTGACGACTGGCAATCCGTTTAATTACATGTTACAAGAAATTGGTTAGTATGAAGCACAGTAAAAATGTGACTAGATGTTAACTGATATAAAAATAACATTACAAACACAAAACTTGACATGAAACGATGACAGTCGCTGTTCTTCTGCCGAAAATGTGCTCGGCAGCGGAAAAATAGCCCCGGGGTCTGCAGGACTGCTGCCAGACCCAAACTGAACGAGTTCCGGCGCAAGGCCAGCACTCGCACTATACAAAAAACACTGAGGCGTGACACTGGTGGGACGCTTGGTGGGCATGTCACGGCTCAACCTCCCCCCCCAAAGGAGGACTTCCTCTCCAAAAAAAAGAAAACAACCTCTCCCAATTCTAGAAGATCTCAACACCACAGATCAACTCAAGTGTCTGAAGTGGGGAACGCCAAAAGTCTTTCAACTGGAGGGACTACTCACCCCCAGGGTTTGCACTGGCCAGTGCTGGAAAATTTCTAGGGAAAAATCTTCAGCAGCGCACAAGGGACAGAAGAGGTGATCAAGCTCTCTGGCCCAGTGCACTTCCCACTCAGACACAAGAGTAATGAAAGATGACCTACGGAATTGTTCCCCGGAAAGGCTTCAGATGAGAAATGTGAGCCCTCCGGAAAACTTCTCCAGTCTGCGGATTTCCAAGCCGCACGGAGACAGGAGTCAAGAACTTCAAGATGCGGTGGGGACCTGACCACCGATGAGACAACTTAGCGGCTCTCTTGTCCACGGCCGAACTGACCGGATGAGCCTTACAGAAAACCAAATCCCCCACCTGAAAAGGATTGTCCGACCGACCTCGATTGTGCTTCCTCCGGACCAATTCCCTAGCTCTTATCAAGTTCCTCCTAGCCGCCTGCCAAGTTGCCTTGACATTGGCAGCACCAGGGGGTGGCAGAAGATTGCCAATTTTCCACACATTTGCCAAGGGATTATTGGGTGGATAGCCCAACAACAGCTCGAAAGGGACCGCCTTGTGACTCTCATGGTGTGCAGTATTGAAAGCAAATTGAATCCAAGGAAGTTCCTGATCCCAGGTGGTTTGCTTGTCAGCATGAAAAGCTATGAGAGCGGATCGAAGATTTCTGTTGAACCTCTCAGCATGGGAAGGCTGTGGATAGTAAGGAGAAGTGGTCACATGGCGGATACCGTGCCCAAAGCACATTCTTTTGAAAAGGTGAGACACGAACTGAGTTCCGTTGTCGGAAACAATGGTGGCGGGTATTCCAAAGTGTTGGAACAAATGGGTACGAAGTGCCTGCACGGTGAGCTGTGCAGTGGCGTTCCTCAAAGGAAAAAGCCAACAAAACTTGGAGAAGGCATCCACACAAACAAGCAAGAATTTGTTTCCTGACTTGCTACGTGGGAGAGGCCCTACATAGTCTATGAAAACCTTCTCCAAAGGTCTCTCCGCCACCTCAGATGACAACAACCCATACTTGGTATTCTGAGCAGGCTTGCTTAGCGAGCATGTTTGACAAGAACGTACTCGTGCCGCAATGTCCCTGTCCATACCCTTCCAGATGAACATGTCCCTAACCTTCGCAATGGTCTTGTGAATCCCTAAGTGCCCACCCACAGGGGAAGAGTGAAAGTAAGCAAAGACCATGGGTACAAGAAGACTAGGCAGCACAACCTTAGGTTTACCCCGCTGTCGGTCTCGACAACAAAGGGCACCCTGGGACAGAAAATACGGGGGGTGGGCTCCCCCATTTTGAAGCTCACCAATGATCTTAGCCAGCTCGGGATCTTTTAGCTGATGTGGGATGAACTCAGAAAAGGCGAGGGGAAACTCCAGGAGCACGGCACACCCTGTGTGCTCCTCCTGATCAGAAGGTTGGTCGTCAGGTGAATGGTACATCCTGGATAAAGTGTCAGCAATCACATTCTGTGTGCCTCGAACATGTTGCACTTGGAATTTGAGGGAAGATATTTGGACCACCCAACGACCAATTTTCCCAAGCTGGCGAGGATGTGCAAGGAGCCACGAGAGCGCTTGGTTGTCGGTTTCCAGCAAAAACTCTTTGTGTTCCAAAAAACGTCTGAACTTATTCACTCCAAACACGACAGCCAAACACTCTAACTCATACACAGAAGAGCTTTTCTTTTCGCATGGGTTCAAAGTGCGTGAGGCATACGCAATTGGCTGCCTAACACCATCTACCTCTTGAGACAACACAGCCGCAATTGCGACGGAGGAAGCATCGGTTTGCAAAACAAACTTTTGACTGAAATCTGGCATCGCCAAGACCGGAGGTTGCATGATAGCTTCTTTCAGAAGATCAAAAGACATCTGTTGTGCTTCACCCCAAACAAACTTGGCGCCCTTCTTCCGAAGCTCATTGAGAGGAGCCGCCAACTCAGCCACATTGGGGATGAAGCGCCGGTAGAAACCCACCATTCCAATGAAACGGGCAATGCCTTTGACATCTCGGGGAGGAGGAAACTCCCTGATAGCCTGGGTTCTAGCCGGATCGATACAGACACCTCGAGATGATACTAGATGACCTAGGAAAGAAATCTCAGCCTGAGCAAAACTAACTTTCTCGGGATTTACGGTAAGGCCAGCCCTAAGCAACCTATTCATGACTTCCTCAAGATGAACCAGATGGTCTTCAAAGCTCTCACTGTACACCAAAAGATCGTCAAGATAGTTGAACACAAATTTGAACTTGACGTCATGAAAGATGGAGTCCAGAAGTCTGGTGAGGGTCTGGGCCCCCACAGCTAGGCCCATGGGTACACGTGTGAACTGGTACAAGTTCCACGGAACGCAGAAGGCAGTGAGAGGTCGAGATTCAGGTTTCAAAGGAATCTGATGGTAAGCCTGGTTCAAATCAAAGACGGAAAAATACTTGGCCTTACCGAACCAATCGAACGCAGAGTGCAAATCAGGGAGAGGGACAGAGTCAATTTCAATCTGAGCATTCAACTTGCGATAATCTAGAACCATTCGAGACTTGCCATTTGGCTTTGGAACTAGAAAAGCTGGACTTGCGTAACTTGAGCGAGAAGGCTCAATTACCCCATTTTCAAGAAGCTCATTGATGATTCCACGGAGTGTTTCCATCTTGGGTGGAGCAAGTTTGTAAGGATGAGAACGAACTGGACGGGTGTCAGTCAAACGGATTTCGTACTCCAAAAGATTGGTGACTCCAAGCTTTGGCGTCAGCACCTCAGGAAAACGAGAACGCAAGGTTCTGATTGCTTCAGCCTCACCAGGAGTCAGATGCCCTAATGGATCAACTTTTGGTTTGCTGGGTGTCTCAGGCTCGACCACAGCTGCACCATCCACAATTTCATCCGCAAAAGGAATGAGCACCCGTCTTGCGAAACGAAAGAAGCACTGGCCTCTGCCTAAATCCAAAATCAGGCCACAATGCTTGATGAAATCCGCTCCCAAAATGACAGGTATGCAAAGGTCCTTGGCTACCCAAAAACTCCACACCCAAGAAAAATGTTCAATCTTGAATTTCAAACGGGCTTCATAGATGATAGGAAGTGGGGATTTCGAGGCAGTCCAGCAGATGTGGGTACTTCGCTCAACTTGCTTGATTAGCCCAGAAGATTTTAGGTTTTCAAACAGGGACAAGGAAATGAGACAACGGGCTGACCCAGAATCCACAAGGGCCTTCTGCACCGTTTTACCTAAGAAGATGTTGAGTCGTGGGCAAGTTGAGCGCGCCGCTTTCACTCCCATGCATGCAAGCTCCCTCATTCCCCGCGACAGAGGCTCCCCAAAACCAGCACTCCCAGAAGGGGCAGTACTCACAGAAACCAAATTCTTACTGACTTTCTCCAAAACAGCTTCCTCACAGGGCGGTTTAGGCAAACTTTCCCCTTGTGAGCCACTCAGGTTTTTGGACAAAGTCGCAAGATTAACCCTCTGACGACACTCTCGTCTCATGTGACCTGGTTGACCACAACCAAAGCAAACAATAGGATGCCTCTGTCTCTGCGGTGTTTCAGGACCTTGACCCACGGAAGCTACAACGGGATGGAGAACAGTCTGGGGAAGATGCCCCGGAACATGCTCCCTCTGAAAATCAGCGTCTTGAACGCTCCGTGAAAGGATGACCAGCCTATCCAGGTCTGCAAAAGAAGAAGGCTTCGGAGCAAAAATCAGTCTGGACCGCTCCTCAGGCTTCAACCCCTGCAAGACAATGTCCACCAGTTGGTTTTCAGGGATGCCCAGCCGTAGGACACGCCACACGCCACGAATGTCACCCACATACTGACTGAGAGTTTCATCAAATTTTTGGGGTCGAAAAACTCTCTCAACCTTCAATCTCTCCATGACCCTGAAGGGGACAAAGAGCTCAAGCACTTCACTGTGAAAATTGTCAAAATTTACTCCCCGTTTCAAACAATCTAACAATTTGTCACCAAGAGGTCTCAGGCAGAGTGGAACCAGCAGTTCCAACACTACTGAGTCCTCCATGCCGGGGAACTCCTTCAGGTGCAACACCTTTCCCAAAAACTCTAACAAAGGTTCCACCTCTAAACCATCAACCGGGCGAATGTCGCTCAAAACCCCAGCAATGGGATTGGGCAGTGGAGCAAACAAACCCATTTTGCTTTCAGTCAGTCGGTCTACCTTCAAAACACACACAAAAAATTTTTTTTTTTACAACGAACAATTCACAAACTTAACTAACTAAAGACTCTGGACTGAAATGCCTACAGTCAGATGAGGTCCCAAACAGAAGAACCTGCCCATACACACCGCCTTAGCCACCAAAACACAAACACGGGCTTACACTCACCACATACACACATACATACATACACTAAACAACAACACCTAACATTTGTGTGATGAGGTAAACACACACACAGTTTCAATTTTGGGTTTGGCCATGCTTTAGACACTCTTGCTCCCAAAGGATGCAAGTCATTAACCAGATTCCACCCGGTGACTCGGCCAAGGGCGAGCTCCTAATAAAAAACTACAACAGTGTGCTTACCCCACCACAACAACTTTTCTTCAAAAAATTCCTAAGACTGCCAGACCAGAATCACCCAAAAATCAAATCCAACCACGGCCCTTCGTGGATAGAGCACAAAAAACCACGCTCTGCTACCATCTGAGCCGACCCCTCGCACCGCCCCCAGACGAACAACCATTGGAAACGTGCCCCCCATAGTGACAGTGCGAGTGGCCGCCCCACATCCCTAACAAAAGTGAAAGACCGTGGGTGAATATCAAAAACAAAAACAAAATTGTGAACAAATGCCTATAATATCTCAAAAACAACAAAGTAACAATAATCAACAATCAAATTTACCCATCCAAAGAATTTCTTTTAAATAAACTCTTTTCTCAAAAAAATTAAATAAATAAGAATTTTAAGTTTACCCTTCTAAACCTTACATAACTGGTACCAGTAGCAAAAATTAGGCCTAACAGTGAAATAAATTAAAAGATGGTAACTGTAAAAATTTTTATGGAATCTTACTCTTTAAATAAATAAATAAATAACTTTCAAATTAATAAATAACAATTAGCTTAAAAATAAATAACAATAATAAATAATTTGGGGGCCCCTTTTAATATCAAGTCCTTCGAAAAATGTTTATAACAATAAAACTTGCGTTCTGATGGCACAATAACTCCTTTGGTGGTAGGCGGTGGTGGCTTGAAGAGGTAGTGTGTCCTACTGGTCCCAGGAGCAGGGTGACTGGCAGCCCGAAGAGGGAGAAGGTGGAAGGTCTCCCCGGGCGGCCCTCTCCGGAAGCAGCAGGAAAAAGCCTCCCATCTGGGACCCTTTGAACACATTCCAGGCCTAACTAATAAAAGTCCATATAAACTTCATAACATTAGGCCTACCAAGCTTTTCAAGAAATAATTCCAAAAAACAATTTCCGCACCACTCGTTCACTGACCAAAACTATTACAAATGAGATTTTTATTTAAAATATTTTTCTTTTAATAGGCTTTCCTTTATTCAAAACAGTCCTTAAGAGTTATAATGAGAAAATGACTAGAAAATTATTAATTCAGTTCAATAAAGCTCTAAAACATAACAATAAATAGGCTTTTAAATTTTACAAACTTTAACAACACATTCTGACAGTAAAATTTTATAAAGATTGGGATTAACAATAAAAAATATGAATTATCTGGTCCAGAAGGGTAAAACACATTAATCAAACACAAAACAATTACATAAATACTACAATAAATACTTCAAAAAACAGTTTACACAAAAAATTAAAAATTCTTTGGCTGGAGGTGCATTTTCAGGTAAAACCGGTAATAACTCCGGTTATTACCAACCAAATTTGCTCAAATTGCTTTTAAAAGTTGTGGCACAAGTGCCCGCAGCTTTTAAAAGACAAACCCATGCCTACCAACTAGCCTGAGGCCAGGTAGGGGGTCAGTTACCTACGGTCACTCAGAATACAGAATTGCGCTAAACTAAAACTTGAATAACTCGGTCATTTATTATCCAAACTTAATGAAAATTGCAGGGGACATGTAAGAGTACTAAAACTAACTAATTATGACCGAGCTTGGCCCCCAGGAGGCGCCATTACTTAACTAAAAAAAAATTAGGCTGAGTGACATGGCCTACATTACAAATAACAAAAAAAACACTATTACAGGGGACAAAGGGACAAAAATTTACATTAAACAAGTTGTAGGCCACAATAACAAAACAAAATTTGAGCACAAACTAGGCCTTAGGCCTAATAAAGTTAACAGGGACAAAGAACAAACGGACCATAGCCCGCACAAAAGTGAGTTTCAAAGTGAGTTTTCTTGGGTGATATCTGGCCTAGAGTCTCGGGGAAAGCTTTGAAAACTTGGCAACAACAAAAACTACTAAACTAACCAGAAAAACTTGTGGTCAGACCACACAAAACTTGGCCAAAGGCCCAACAAAACTCTTAACAATTCCAGCCTCAGAAATGGGTCTAGCGCCTTGAAAAACAAGTAATTGGTAACTAAAAGTAATACCAATGCACAGAAGGTGCTTAATACTTGTTTTTCACTAGCCAAAACCCACTCAAAGTCTGCACAACATGTGGCCGAAGGCCAAAACTAATTCAGAAACTTTCTAACCTAAACAAATCAAAATATCAATCAACTTACTCATCTGACGACTGGCAATCCGTTTAATTACATGTTACAAGAAATTGGTTAGTATGAAGCACAGTAAAAATGTGACTAGATGTTAACTGATATAAAAATAACATTACAAACACAAAACTTGACATGAAACGATGACAGTCGCTGTTCTTCTGCCGAAAATGTGCTCGGCAGCGGAAAAATAGCCCCGGGGTCTGCAGGACTGCTGCCAGACCCAAACTGAACGAGTTCCGGCGCAAGGCCAGCACTCGCACTATACAAAAAACACTGAGGCGTGACACTGGTGGGACGCTTGGTGGGCATGTCACGGCTCAGTACGGATTAGTTGCCATTGTAGTTTCTAATAGTTTACCCAATTAAAATTTCCTCCATGTAACCCATTATTGTTATCGCCATCGACCCGTTGACATTGAGCTATCCACTCTTCGTAATCTCTGTACATTCCATCCATTGTACAGAACCAGTTGTATACATCGTGCGTGGATGGCTCGTGTAACCGGTGGACTGGAGTTTGGATATTTATATAACTTTAACAGGTGGGCCAGTCTTTCGTGACGCAATCGGACAGCATAATGGGTCGTTTCGGCGGGAAAAATCACTTCACGGTCCACAACGCAACCCAATTGTTTTACAGGCAACTTTTCGCATTTTCCTTCCGTTCCAGTTATCCATTTCAGGTTGTCAATCAAAAGTCAAAGGTGCAGACTTGTGAAGGAAGGCTTTCGTCTGACAAATACATCAATTTATTCCTAGCAGGGATATAGCTTTCTTTCTATAAGCCATAAGCTTGTATTACTTAAGGTATTGTCAAATTAATATTGACGAAAACTTTCCTACTGCCGTTTTGTAGGTGATGCAGTACATGCTCATTAATCTGATATAGTGGGATATTCAAGTCGTCCAGATAAATTGCAATACAACTACAGTAATATGTATGAAGAAAGGAACTGCTTTCACATATGAACGGTGTCAATACATTTTCCAAATTGAACAATGTTAGGCAAACGAATTCCCAAGGGACACTATTAATTTCTTTGCTAATATCTTGTGGATGTTATCTTATTGTAGATATACTTTTGTACATATTTAAATTATCGTCTAAGAACGCAGACAGTTACCATCCCACAGCTTTTGCAAGGTTTTTGACAATATAACACTTATGATGGCAGTAAAAAAAATGTGTGTATCCATTGTATTATCATTTTCTAACGAAAGCTGTTTTAAATCTGTTATATATGCTACTATAATACATGATTGACGCTTCACTGTATTCCTTTGACTGTTTTGAGAATTTAAAATTTACCTTCGTCATTATAATTCCTTTCCAGCCAGCAATGCCACCTAGAAGCGTATTCCAAGCTGAATATGAATAAAATATATCACAACAGTGCTTTTTTACACAACAGTGGTAAAATATACCAGACCGGCCCACCGATTTTACAAGAATTGGTACCAAATTGTTGAACAACGTAAGAAAACATGTAAACAGTTTTCCACAGGTGTGTAACAGAGAAGAGGTGCTACATTTTCACACGGCGTTCCAAGAACAGTTCCTTCCTCTAACGACCCGCGGTCTCACACCCACCGTGTGCGTCCAGCGGGAAAAACTCCCATAGAGTTGCGAGGAGTTACATCATCTCCGGCGAAATGAGGGTAATGGCTGCTGTAATGGACCATTGGGGCAGGACAAAACCTGGCAGCTATTTAGTAGGGGGAGGTGGTTCGCAAAACTACTTTGACATGAAGTACCTCAACTATACATCGTAGATGCTCCATCAATGTTTCCAATTTAATTTCACCTCACAATCAACAGGATTGATAAATCTACCAAACCAACCAACAAAATCTTCCATGTTCCTCTTCGAGGCTTCTTCTATTTCGTATGAACCGGACACTCCACCAACACACCTATACTCTCACCTATCACCGAAGCCCTGGGATTATAGGGATCAACTATTCTTCTTATTCCATTCATTTTATTCCTTTTCTCTTTTTCTTTGAAGTTCCAGGTTTATTTTTATCTACTCCTATGATTTTAGTTACCTATTCTTTCCAGAGTGGGATGAAGAAGGAATCGGGGACCAACAAATTAAAATCAAATTATATTATAGTCATTGGAGAAGAAAGGACTAGTTTTCAAAGTTGGCGAAGATGAAATTATAGGAGATTGCGACGGCGTATTCTAACGCTAGAACAATTAAAAATCCCACTATGCAATCAAGGCCTTCTGGATATTCTTTCAAATAAGAACATAGTTGAGGTTTAGTCCGTTGCCAATTAAACAGGTTAAATTCTAGCACTTAGTTAAAAATCTTATTTTACGTTAAAGTTAATTTTATTGAAGTTCCTTCCACTTCAAAACACTTCAAGGCAGTATGATCAAGAATTAATAATACCTCATAACATAAAACTATTAGGAATTTCATTTAAACACTTTAGTTTGCAATTGTGGACGTTAGAATGCTATTATGTTGCCAGTGTGGTGAACGCGTCTCTAAAATAAAAGGGTATAACACCATTTCATTATTTATTTAAGATGTTGATGTTAGTACCAGGGGACTTCCCCAAGATGAATGCCAACCTGCAAATACGTGTGGCATGTTCTACGTCAACATTAAAAAAAATTCGAAAGCCTGTTTCACAAGACCCTAGAAGAAGCGAGCAGGAAGAAATCTAAATCTTCTTATACCAACAAAAACCCAAGATAAATCAGGATCGTGAGCTTCGTTCCAGTTGTGTTTCGCCATTACTGAATAATTACCACGACGGAATTTGGGAAGAGAGAGGAAAGGGCCAAAGGTAAAAATATGAGCGAGGAGTGCGGCATGAAGGATTTATTCCGTCGTGAAAGGTCCTTGGTTTGGGTCTGTAGTTAGGCTGGATGCTGGATGCTGAGATAAGGACCAATGATAAGCTCGGTGGCTGGCCCCGTGACCACGCACCTCAACTGAGGAACCACGCTCGCTGCAGGTTGATAACGAGTTTTTGTGCTCAAAAAGTCTTCCGGGAAAGATGTTGAGATAACTCGGAGTATCACTTTCATATCTGCTGCAGGTCGCTTTGTTTACAGTCGTGGAAGTCTGGCATTGTTGACAAGACCTCTCTTGGTATTTGGAGGATTTGATTAAACTCAAACTCCAACTAAACCAACGCAAAATCGCACTTCAAAACTGTGTCTAAACTTTTCAATATGATAATTCTATTTGCACTATGAGGGGAGAAAGGTACCAGTCTACTAGATCTAAAATGGTTCAAATTATGTGTGTTTTTGTTGACTACGATCATGTTGGTCCGTCGAGACCTGGAAATCAAGATCCATGTACTCTGTCCACAACAATAAACATACACTTTTTATTCAGCTTCAGTATGTATGGGTAAATTAAATATTTAATATTCTAGGTATTTTTGAAACCCCTTACGAAACCTATTAGAAAAAAAATCACACCACTTTGGTAGTCCTCAAATGGAAATCGTTATTAGTGTCTGTAAAGGTTTCACGCTATTATATGAATAACAGATTCAAAACTTTCAATACAAGGGAGTCAACGTTTATTTGACAAAAACATCAATTACATGTTCAGCAAATATTGTTGGATATACTTTATGTAGAAATTAAACACAAACGGACACTGCAGTTCTCGATCTTAAGCACTTGATAGCATTACTTGATGGATTCGAAATCAGGAACTTGCTAAAACTCCACCCAAAACTGTAGGCAATTTCCATCACCGACTATAAACTATCTAAATTCACACATTCCATGTCCTACCCTAACCTTATACTGCCCTAATAACCCAGCGTCCATACCACCAGCTATCAATCAGTAGTACTGGAAGCGCTGGGTGTTGCCACAGATCTTTCTTCAGACAGCTGTCAGAGAAATGGCAACTGGGCGATTTGCAGAAGACTTGACAAAGTAAACAGAGACAAATTGAACTAACAATAATAGTGTGGATGATAGAGGACTGGTCGTGTACCACTAGGGGGGGGGGAGGGGGAGAGGCATTTAGCATTGTGTAATACTGAGAGTGAAATCGAGGTCGCGCACTTTCACTGGGAGGTAATTGTGCGCCGGTTATATCATAGTCCCGTGGCCTACTAGCCCCCCCCCCTCTGGGGGCAAGGAACAATTTGGGGAACGGGTTTTGGTTTGTCTAGGTAAATATGGGCATTTTACACTCTTTGACGTTGTTAAATCTCAAGAAAGAGCTTTCTGGATTGTAAATGTTCAAATTGGGACTTTGAATCATGGGCCAGAGATTAGGTAAATGTGGACATTTCGACATGGACAAGTATGGGACTCATTTACTGCAGTAAGATCTAAGAACAGCCTTTAAGCTCTTTGAGTGTTACAAACGTGATTCCCACAATTTGGGGACCGGGCTTTTGTTTGTCTTCTTGATTATTTATATACAAAGCCATTTTACCTCTTTAACTTTCTTTAGATTTTCAACAATGGCCTTTTGAATGTTTATTATGTAAACCAACAATTTTGGACCGCGTTTTTCTACCTTGGAACATTCAATTAGCCTTTTGGGTGCTCTGTATGCGATTCAAAAATTTCACGTGTGGAGGTAACTATGGCAGTTTTAAAAGACCCATATTTTAAGATATGAGACCCGACGTTTTTGTTAGGTCTCGAAGCAGAATTGTTTAGCTTCTTCTTAATTGTTAAAAATTTGTCTTGAAAACTTTCGGACCAAATTTTGGTTTGTCTAGGATAATATGGAAATTGTCCACTCCTTGGCTTATATTAGTTCTCGTTCTGGGAAGAGTAGTTTGCCTTTTTGTATGTTGAAAAATCTGCCACAAAAATGTAAAGGGGGCGGATTTTTGTTTGTTAGTATGGACATTTTACGCACTATTACTTTCATTAGATCTTGGATCACTAAATAGAATTTCCGACGTTTGAGATTTCCAAATGTGACTTGACAAAAACCCAATCCATTGAATTGGGGGGATGGTTAGATAGTTAGGAATGGGTTTTGGTTCGGCTAATAGTATTGACAATTTACACACATTAACTTCCATTTTACCGTAGAATAGTTTTTCACCTTTTCTAATGTCCTGAATGTTACTCAAGCTTTTTGGACTACGGATTTTGATTCCTCTGCCCAAATATTGACATTTTACACTTCCTTACCTACACTGGACTTTAATATTTGTTTAGCTTTTTTAGAGTTCGATATGAGACCCAAAAGCCATAGATAATTAGTATATACAATGAATTAATTTATAAATAAGGCTGTTCAAAATCTTATTCTTAAATTGTGATGAATTTTAATTTTTGCCACACTAATCTCAGTCAGATCCTACTAATTATTTTCAGACCCTTCAATTATTTACACTGGTAGCTCTACCCAAACTGAAGGCCTTGTAGCCAATTTCCCACCCATTATTGCTTTTACCCTTTCACTTTCCTTGCGTTTTAATGATCCTCCTTTATTTATCTCTTCTCCATTAACTCACCTCGATTCGCACGTTTCCTGAGCGGCTTTTAGAATTTTTTTGTAGTCCAATGTAGACATCATTTAAGTTTAAATGGCACAGTAAATCTTTGGATTTGTATTTTTTCTTTGATGAGTGCATTTGTTCAATGTTCAAATCCAATGAGAACATAATAACGTATGATATGATTGTCTTACCTCATAATTGGTCACAGTTGACAGTGGTGAACACCTGAATGTATTCAATAAACAAAGTAAATGTAACACTGGTTTCTCTTTCCATAACTGGATTCTAGCTCAAAAGTTTTCATCAAATTAATTAAGATCTTGTTCTATACCTCTACAATCAACTTTTAGAAATATTCAAAGACAAATTATAACCAATAATATTCCTACAGTTTAATATCAGTTGAATATAAAGTATTTTGAAGACTATCCAACAATTATTATTCAAGTTTTCCACTCACCTCAATGTCATTTTGGGGAAACAGCTCATCTTTACCAAACGGGCCTAATATTTATGATCAAAGTATAAATTCCCCCATTCACAACATCTCTTTTTCATTTCCAGATACCCTACCTAAAGGACAGATGTACCAGTTGAATCAGTCTATTTTGGTACTCTCCATCGTTAAGGATTACGTGCTCATCGTTAAGGCCTTGAGTAGGATTGGCTTAAGCTCGGCGCACCTGGAGAAGGGTCAGGATAAGTCATAAAATACATGGTCATCTGCCTCCCCACATGCAGCAGACCTACCTTTGAGGGGAGACGAGCTTTGTGTGGCTACTAGGCTGTATAATCTACATCACAAAAGATCAGGTGAAGTCAAATGTTTATTTTCTAAACCTCTTGGTCTTGGTGCTTGACCACGAGAAAACCTTATGTCACCATAGTCGACATATTATGCAACATTACGGACATGAATGAATCTTATTGTCTTACAGTTTTGCTTTTTGTTTCAAGTTCGTGGTTTAGATGGTATGACCAACCGGACTTTTGTTTTTTTTTTTCATTTTTATTCTTATTTGTGGGTAAACTGTATGTTTTACAACGTTTTTGGGTTTGCTTGTACTGATATATCTACTTACTGGTGTCATTGCATAAATAGACACACTCTATGCATGTATTACAATTATAATGATAAGCTGAAAATACTGCCTTGCCTGACTCCAGGATTAGAAAAACGTGCGTATTAATCCATGTGGATTCTGAGAAATTGTGACTCGAATTGCTTGAGGATCTTTAAGCATAAAAATCAACTTTTAATTTCTAAAGAAAAATGTTCAAAGATTTTTTCTCAATTGCATAACCATCACGAAACTGATTCAAAAGTTCTATGACATAAGCATCGAGCACAGTATTACATTCTTTTATTGCTTACTAAACGTACTTTTTTGTTGTTTTGCTTTAATAGTGAGCGTAATTTGGAAATTATTTGTCGTCAACTGGTGTGACGTTTCGGGAATAAAACCAAACCCGTTGTTTTGGCATACTGCATAATTTTAGTAACTAATAAAATAAAAGATAAAAAATAAATATCTTTATCTATAAATATTTTACATTTCGCATTCACAAAACATAAGATTCATTGCAATATATTTTAGTACTTTGAACACCATGTTTTATAGTTACTATTTTTTTTATACTTAAATACTTTAACCGATTGTAAGGGTGAAAAATGTAGCCCAATGTTTTTTTGTTGTAGGCTACAGTTGCATTTGAATGTTAAATTACCTTTCTCATTTTTATAATTTACTTTTTGGATGTTAATATCAGATTCCAACTACTGTAATATTTTCCTGGTCAAAACTACCATAATGCACTTCTCGAAGAGGTAAATTTGAGTTATTATAATTTTAATCTTTAAAACCAGCATTAGTAAATAAATCTATTGACCTTTTTACATTTAGTTACTTATACAAATATCAAATCACGTTTGTTCCGCTCAACTGGCTTTCACCTCTCTGAAAGCAACCCTAGTTTACGTACATATTGCCATTCTACATTACTCGATTTGACAATAGGTACAACAATTTTAACTATACGAGTACATCAAAAGTATTAAAATTGAAACTATAAGAGGAAACGACTCTACGTATCATAAGATTAACTGCTTCTTTAGATAATGAGATGCACAGATTTATCCAATTATGAGATATCCGACACTCTGACCCTTACTTAATAGAAGGGCTCTTGAAATTATTTACTTCATACTTACTGGTTATTGACTCTCATTGCCATGAGTTCTAAAGCCTTTTTCAACTCGAAATGTTTTATTCTTCGGACATTGATTACTTTGGCTCTTCAAATCACGAGATTTACTGACGAGTATTGAGATGTTTTACTTTGATGAAAAATTATATGTACTTACATTACAGATCCTGCATGAGACATAACCTCATCAGATAAAGAGAATTGCTGACTATTTAAGTTGTGCTATGTTTTGATCTTTAGATAATGAAAAATAAAATTAAAAATTTTACTGAACAGTCAGACATACTAAAATGTACAGACCATTCAGATCATTAAACGTTTGCTTCTCCAGGTGATGACAACAACTTAATCTCGGACACGATAATGAGATGTTTTACTGTTCAGTGTTCAGATAATGAGATGTTCCGTCTCCATTTCATACCACGCTCGACCGCTTGTCTCATTTACAACGTTCGCTCTTCCCGACATTCCTATAGTTTCAAGGTCGTTCTGACAATTAATTAACACAGTTTTTACTCCCAAATGACCTTCGTTAGTCTCTTATCACGCTTAGCACGTCTCTGTGACTTATCCACATTTCTGTGTGATTTTCAAATGTTGCAAATCGCATTGTTTTTCTTGTCGATTGTCTTTATTGTTTTATAATTTTGTATTCTTTGCTTATATACTGTTGGAATGTACTTAGTACTTTACTCAATACTCCTGTAATGATACTGACTACGGTGTTATTTATAGAGTAAGATTATTATTTCTTGAGTACACGCAGTTCACTGTTATGCAGTTTTTAACAGATTCGCTATTGAAATAATTTTACTGCACTCTTTAAGGTTGTTTAAAACCAAAACTGACCCACAAAGATTATTCTAAAAACTCTTTTTGTCTCATGAACAAGTTCATGTTGAACACTGTTTCATGATATAACATATTGTTTTAACACTTTCAAACAATATCAATTAGTTCAATCAAAATTTGAAAGTTCGAATCAAATGTTGTTTAATCAGAGTTCTTACTACAACAACCCCTTCTGGATCATCCTCTTTCATATTGTATTAAAAATCGACCATCTGTCTCGTAATAGTAAATTTGTGATGTATTTTATAAGACTTTACAAGTATACATTTAATCGATTGAGGTTCATACCATTAGCAATTTCCCCAACATATATTCTCAACCATATCTAGGTTAGAACACGTCTTATTGATAATAGTAGTGATACGTTGTTAGTATGCATCTTAAGTAGTGGTATAGTATAGTAATATGACCGTGAACCCCAGAGTGAACCCTAATTTGAACCTGACAAGACCCCTAATTGGATTATTCCCTATAAAATTAGCTCTGTGGTAGAGGTATCCAGCGTAGCAACACGCAGGCGAGTGGAGCGTGTAATCGATAGTTCGGATAGTCGGGGGAACCGGTTGAGCGAGGGAGAGGCAGTCAGGACCGGTCCTCGTCAGGAAGAGTCCCAAGGTCATTGGAGGTCGCACGTGAGGTGGAGTCCCTCGGGAACATGACGTCCCGAAGCAATGGCTACTGATCTGAGTTGTCATTGCTTGTCTACCGAACCTTGTCGCATTGCTTTTAGCAGCCATTGTTTGTAGCAGCCATTGCTTGCTGATGGTGGTGAGTTTGTTTGGTGGTTGGCTGCTTGGAAATCTTCCTAAGGAAATCCTCTTTGGAAGATTTCCACGCAGCCAACCATGTTCAAATTTCATCTATTTTTTTTTATTTTTGTCTCGTGTGTTAATCGTCATGGTTATTTTTAAGCTTTTCTTAAAGGAACCGTCCGACATTTGTTGTGTATAGTTTTTAAACATCGCCTACCCCTATCACACAGGGAAAATTATAACTATAAAACTAAAGGCTACAACCTTTTGTCTTCAGCTTTATCGCTCCGATTTCGGGAAATGACCATCTTCCATCCTACCTCGGGCACTATGTATGTCAGTTTACTCACGCGGTCTCAAAGACTAAAAGAACAAACAGGAGAACTGTGTAAGGTTCCACTCTCTACTTTGTCTGTGGAAGCATATCAACTAGTTTAGTCAAAATTCACGTTACTCCCTAGCTGTGACAGCATAGAAGACTTATCCTACCAACTACAGGTCAACTGCAATTTCAGATGTCTAAAATTCCATCATCAGTTTTGACCTAAGGAAATATTTCATACAAAAAGTAGCACTGAGTCCGTGTTGCCTTGTTGGACAGTACACGTTCTATGCTGCAGTTGCACGTTGAAGGTGATCAGATACTAAATCAGATACGAAACGTCATCTAGTATTTTTGCCATTTCACCGATGTGGTCCTGAAGAACAAGACCAATAGATAAACCATTCATTCCCTCGGAAAAAATGTTGGTATCTACCAACGTCTAAACCGCAAGGAATCACTAAACAATTCCCCGTCTATATTTATCCACTTGCTTCACCGCTTTGCATGAAGAGATGCGTCCTAATCAATTTCGCTCGTCCCGGTTCCCGCCACCGCGCGGCTGAGTAGATTCCGCGGCAACGGTGACCCGAATTGCGCCTTACATAACGTAAATTGCGCCGGGATCACGCGTAAACATTGCGCCATCCTGTAGACTCCGTCTCGCCGGTGAAGAATTGATGTCTGTTGATCTAGGAATACGTTTTCGTCTTTAGCGACAAGATCCTATATAGTTGTAATTTTACCTCCCTTTTCCCGGGTTTGTAGTGTAGCAAGACAACTACTGAATAAAAAATTAAACTGTTTGGGGGTAGTAATGACTGAGTTTGAAAGATATATTTCAAAGAGAAGCTAGGGGGAGATTTACTTTAGAATAGGGGATTTATAAGAGGTGGGTAGGGCTTAGGGAAGGTGCGTGCTTTTCATCTAGGTTAGAAAACGGAAGAGTATCTTGGTGGTAGGTACAATTCATAGAAATAGACATTCCATATCTATGATAAATTTGTTGCCAGTATTTAAATAAAAATTTAAAGCAGTTGGATTGAGCTTCCGACAAAGGGTGCTGATGTAATTAACTGACCTCCGTTGAATGTGCTTTTTTTAATTCAAGCCCAGCTTAAATGAAAGTTTAATAAAAAATTGGACCTTATTTCTGACACAGAAACAAAAGATAAGGGTTGAAGTAGAAATGTGGGCAGTAAAACAATCCGTGAGTGACTCGTTCAACTTGTTCTTTTAATAAAAGAAATTGCTACAGCTAGTCCGTGTACAAGGGATGTCTACATAGTAGACAACCACTGTCCAAAAGTCAATGTCTAAACGTTTAAAAGACTAGGAAGACCCATGAGGAAGACACAAAAGGATTTCAAACCCCGAAAGGTCGCTGGGAATCCTAAAAAGTTCCTTGCAATTAGTCAAACCATAAACAGCTCTAGACAATAAACTCAGTAGTGCGTTTGTCATTCAAATACCTCACGTGTATTCCGGATTCCCGCGTTCAAGAAGGGAATAGTTCGCGGCATATTTGGAAACTAAACCTAGCTGATGGCTTCTCAAGTACATTTACCACAACTAGGGACGGGTAATCGTACTTGGTCTGTGTACTTGGTTCATGGTCCACACATTCCTGTGAGTCACATCCTATGAGAAATAAGGCATTTACTGCTACGTGACTTGGAGCAAGTGTTTTGAGTCATTGTAGCTAATTGGAGTAAAAATAATGTGTGATCGGTCTTTATTGTTTAGTTTAGATCAACTCTTAACAATTTTACTTTCGCTTCTGTAATGCTTAACGTTATGTAGTTTTCGCTACCGAAGCCTTTTTATTTTGGCCATTAAATTTGTAAACAAATTTATGTATGAATGAATCTGGTTTGATGTTCGTAAGTATAAATAAATTTTAAATTTCCTAAAAATAATCTTTTATTGGAGATGTGCTTCATTTTGGAAGTTAAGTTACAATGTGTCCAACAAAACAAATTTTAAAAATTAATTAAATAACCCCTTAGAAACTTTAAAACGTAAAATATGTTTTCCACTAAAAGTAGAAATTTTTACAGAATCTTCCTTGGGACATAAGCTGTGACAAATGACAAATGATTGTAGTCAAGATTCTAACTGTGAAACACATAAATAAACATTCCATCCCCTTGTTCAATTTCTGGCGAGATTTTTAATAAACAAAAAAACCTTCGAGCCCCTGACAGTACTGCGCTGATACACATTTCAATTTTAATTATGCCGAAATAAAACCAACTACTTGTAAAACATAGAAATTTTTGTCCCAATAAACTACTGTACCGGTGGTAGATCAAGTAAAATAGGAAATATAGCTTAACTTAATTAGAAGTAAGTACAACGGCTTTAGCTGGTTAATCCATTTAGATGGGATGTCTACATTATTATCTTAGGTTCTGATAGCAAATATAAGAGAACCTGACAGATCACACAAAATGGTGAGAAACATGTTACGAAACAATGTTGAGATGAGTTAAGTTAATACACTTAAAGGAAACACAATCTGACATCATTAAAACAAAGTAATAATTAGTTTTATTATTTTGCCTAAATATATTCCCATTGGGAATCATGGGGTTTTGAATTGTCAAAACACTCAGTAAAAAATGTTTTATGTGATTTGCTTACAAAACTGGTCCAACTTAGAAACCTTCGTCATAGAAGGAATTGTGGAATGGATTACAAACTAACATATTTTACTCTTTATTAATTTTAATGTAAATGTACAGCCTGTTCTAAAATGTGGTGGTTTGATATTCATGTCGCATTTGGTCAACAGGTTCGCTATTTATAGAACTAGTCCCAGTCTAGAGCCGTCATCCAAGTACTGGTTCTCTGGTAGTTTTTCTAGTTTTTGTTGTTTATTTTATTTTCAAAATACCATTGGTTCATCGACTTTTTGTGATTTAAGTTATTCCATATTAGTTTTGTAGGTTAATCTACATATTTCCGTTACTAATCACTTAATACTACTCATTTCAGCTTTGTAACAGATTGTTTATTAACTATATTCAACAGTGATGTAAAGTCTTATATCCGTTCAAACGTTGAGAAAGCCCGATGGAAAATTAAATTAAAATCTGTATTTATTTTTGCTAAAGTTGGACCTCGTGGTCTGCTTCCTGAAGATATTTACAAAGGATTTTAAGTTTGAAAGAATACTGGTAATAAAAAACACCTCTAAAACATGAATGTTAAAGCTGTTTAGTTTCCATCTCCACTTTTGTTAGTTATAACGATTACGTGAACCGTTTTCATTGTTCTAAAACATATTCTAGTTCTTTAATTCTTCAGCAAGTATGTTTTATGTTTGTTTCCCTTCAACATGTACGAGTATCGTGGTCGTGGTAAACTAAAAGAGTTTTCTAAACGTTTCATCAAAAGGTTATGCTCTCAAATGTCAATTTATGACAGTTTTTGTTATTGTGGTCAACGATTCGTATCTCAGACACATATGGGCAGTTCATTCAATACTTCAGGAAGTAAGTGTTTTGCACAGTTTTAAAATGTATTGTGGTCTATAAAATTGTTACTTGAAGGAAACGACGTAGAACATGCTTCGTACAAAGGACTTCAACCAATCAAAAGACGGTTTGCCACCACGTAGTTCATAGTTACGTGACACTGCGTGCGTGTGTGTGTGTTGGTGCGTGTGAGTGTAAATGTGCGTGTGGGCGAAGGCGCAAGAGTAGCATAGCAATCGGGTGTCCAGTCTTTGTCAGTTCGCTCAGTTCCTATATGAAAAGAATGTTGATAAAATTGCCTCTCATAAAAGAACTTCGTAATGATAACTAAAGAGGAAGTATCACAAAAATGGAATAGCTGATGAGGATATTTTCATAATAAAGTGGTCTCATCTCTTAATCTGTTTATACCAGATTATTTCACTACAATACAAACCATGTTTATTATTTATATTACTGTTTAAATATGTTGACTATTTCCTTGAGGTATTTATCAACTGTGGTCAAGCTAACTTGGCATTTCTTTTGTCATGTACACCTCATTAAAAATGTAAACTGTTATTTAAAAAACAATAGCAAAACTAACCATGTTTAGGTAAATGAGCATGGGTCTGCAGATTAACCAATCATGATTTATCATTCATCAATAGAATAATTTTCCTTGCCATTTTGACGTGTTGGCATTAGTTTAGATATTTAACAAAATATTATACAACACTATAAATATATCTACACCAATAACGGTGAGTACATACGAATACATAAAACAAAGAACAAAAAAAACATATAAAAATATAGGCATATCAAAATGAACAAAGACATAGGAATAATAATATTAAGGAAAAAACATAGCATACAAAGAAAACAAGTTACAACTTAACTTTAATCAATTTTAATTTTGACCTCCTTATTTAGGGTTATTGTACAGCGGCTAATGTAACATAGTTTTGTATATTTAACGTCTTGTAGAGTTGACATTATAAGTTTAAATATATCAAATTTAAACTTATAATTAACCTATAACAAACCTATAATTATCAATCACCCACATCAATTTTTAATTCAATTTTGGAAAGTTAAAAAATAAGCTATTAAAATAACCCTTTACCAACTCCCCTTCAATTTGGATTGCACAACATGAACACGACATTTTGGTTGCCAGGGTAGCGTGGAGTCCCAAGGCGCAAGTAGGCAATTCAGATACAGAACTCGTGTTGCATCATCTTTTGGTACGGCGCGTCTCGTATATCGGGGTTGAATCGGTCAACACATATAGAGGGAGAATGGCTGTAGTTTTAATTCCTTCCCTGTGATCATAGAAGCTACGGCGGGCGTACAAACTGCACCTCTATGATTATTTTATGCTATTATTTTTTTCCAATTTTAGTCTGAAACTTTTCTTTAAGTAATATCTAGTACGATACAAAAAATATAGTCATTGAAGATCTATAGACGTAGTTGGACCATTGGTTGAAAGAGAGAAAGAAACTCACTAGAACGATTTCAAAGAAAAGTCAACTTAACTTTTTTCTGGACTACCTACGTATAAAGTGAGACCCCTCAATCACTTTTATCATGAAAATAGCATCCAGAGTTAAAGTGTTCGTGAAATAATTTTATTTCCACTAGAATAAATAGTCTAAAAATAACATTTGCTATGAAATGTCAAAACATTTGAGTATTTCAGATTATTTTACATATCTCAGCTACAAAATGACTATAGAGTAATAATTTACCAGTGGCGCGAGTTCTATTATGTTTTAATGACAAACGCAAGGATTGTACGTTGTGGTTTGAGTCAACCGCTAACCATAGGTAATATAAAACCATATCTCTAGGGTACTTTCTATAACGCAGGGTAATTATTTATTCACGTATAAGGCATTGGTAGTATAGAGGGAATAGTATGCATAATCAGAATACATAATGTAAATTTTCCAAGTCCGAGGTAAAATTCAAAAAGAAATACCCCCGCCGCAGCAAACCTGCAGACTAAGCGAATTTCAACTTGTCTGATTACATTTTTACTCAAATATTTCCATAAATAAGACATATTTATTCCCTATTTAAATAACATTAGGTTTAACAAGCGCTTAGGTTTGCTGCTACGGGGAAGGTAAAAAGTGTTTTTGACCATACGTGAATAGTATGGGATGAAATAAATAAATTTGCCAAATTTTATCAATATATATCCATAAACAAGTAAACTACAACAATTTTTATTTTCTCCATAAGAATAACATGGGAATTTTAAATTAAACTATTTTTTGAATTTTCTCCGTGACCGTTAGGCATACAACAGCGCTTCAATATACTAAATTATTTCTTTTTTTAAGCTCTACAAAACGGTTTAGAAAGAAATTGCAATTTTTTTTGTTTTTAGGGTAAAAAATGGGAAAAACACATTTTTACCCCATAAAACCCCCCATAAACCCCTGTTCCCATGGTCCGATTATGCTGGATCGCGAACTCGTTCGAATAAACGTAGGTTTACACGTTTGTACCAAATTTAATCAAAATCGGATCATTTTTGCTCGAGTTATCGCGCTAACGGACACATATATATATATATATATAAATATATATATAAATATATATATATATATATATATGAATTTGAACGGATGGTGTTTTTGGCCTCTAGGGACCTCAAAATGAAAAAAAAAATCATTCCCGCGTCCAGGTCTTACCATGAGTACTACGGTAATAGCTTATTATGGGAAATTCGCTAAAAAAAGAAGTAGGCTACCTAATAAAAAATAATCAAACCAAAGCAGGCCCGGGCTTAGGAAGAAAAGCGCTATTGGTTGCAAACTGCTTTGGCATTTTTACGTTATTTTTCTATCTGATGTTTAAGATTTAAATTTGTGCATGCACCTCAATTATGCGAAATTATTTTTCATCTCGAGAAGTGCCTCTCACGGGATATATGGGAACCCTTCCTTTGAAAAATGTTGAAATAATTGTCATTTTAAATACTAAAAAACAAAGTGGCAAACATTTTACCATTGACTTTATTTACTTTCCGTAAATTTTACCATTCACTATTAGTTACTAAAAACCATTTCCGGAGGTTGTAAGTATTGGACACTCTTTAGGCGAAATTCTTGACAGCTCTTGACGCTAAAACCTGTTAATGGTGTAAAATATCTACAAGGATTTATGCAAGACCTGGTAGTACTGGTATCTTGGTAGATCTATTCTGTCAGAATTAAGTTTAGATGATTTAACTGCTCGAGGTTCTGTTTGGCATTTAATTGAAAGGAAGGTCATTTAACAATTATACTGTAACATGTTTTGTTTAAAATGAGGTACTAAAGGTTTGAGGTGTTGCGAAGAGGATCTATGTCTTGTTGAAAGTCAAACTAAGAAGATACATTATCCAAATAGATTATAGTTTTTCGACAATTATTTATTCTTTACACCTTTAGCAATAACAATGAAAACAAACAAGTCGCAGGATTAAAGAGGACGCAAATGAATGGAAGGAAGAAGGACATTAAATGGAATGAGAAGGCCGGCGCGGGGTGTGGGCGTGTTTGGTGGTAACGGTTTGACACGGGTTCGCTGGCCGCGTGTTTTGGTTATTTTCCCGCCAAGGTCGTACGTTGTCTGCCCGCGCGGCCGTCGACCGTCCTAGCAGAACACGCGCCTGAAAAAAGGAGGGAAACTTCGGCGAAACAGCTGACTTTGAGGGCGTTTGAACAACATTTACGTGGCATATTTACGTCGTATTTCTATCGGATGTTTAAGATTAAAATTTGTGCATGTATTTAATTAACAAGATTTTTTATCTCAACAAAAAGGAAAGTTTACCTCAATGTGACATTTTTTTCATTTCTAGAAGTGTCCTTTTGGCTTAGCATCTGCTCCGATCCATGGGGTCACGGTGTGCCACGTGTTTCAAGCAGTTGGTGATGAATGGGATTTGAACCCGGGCCTCATGCACAGAATTAATGGGCAATTTTGTAAAAGACATATTTTGTCTGAAGAATCATAATTTTCTGATTTAAAGGCATCTAAAAATGTATTTTTCCTTTTAGATTTAAAAGTAATTGTACTATACAATACAGGAAAGAAATGTACATATTATTACGCTACCCGCTATGTCATTTGTTGCTTGATGTCTAAATTAGATTCATAATATTTTTTGTAGACAACTAGTCGAATTATTTAGCTAGCGTTAAACCATTAGCATTAAATATGTGCGTAAGTATTTTTTGCACACAATGAATTGGATTAGGCTAGTAGATAATTTTAGCTAAATGGTGAACACTTCATTTTTTGTTCATAATAATACTTCATGGTAATAAATAATAAATTTAATGGTAATAATGAATTTTCAACGTCGTGCTGATCCTTGGGATCAAAAGATGAAAATTAAACCTAGCTCATAGAAATCATACTATTAAAGGGAAAGTAAAGAAATATCTTTCCTCGGACACTATCAAATTATAGTTAATAGTGTTTTGAGTTTTTATTTGATTTAAACCTTTACAGTAGAACGAAAAAACGAATGAAGACAAGCAAATCTTTTGTTTGTTACTTCTTTCAACTTAGGAAAGCTTAACAGATTAATAGACAATAGTGATCTATAAATTCGTGATAGTGACTTTATAAAATTAAAATACTGTAAATAAAAGAAAAGAAAATGTCCTAAAAGTTAGGTAAAAAAATATAAAAATTTATTTTGTAAATAATGGAATAGTTTGAAAAATCATAAAAATACTATATCATTGTTAACAAATAAAAAAAACACTTTAATAGAAGTTATTTATTGCATACAAATTGAAAATAAAGTCTAATTCAACACATTGGTGAGCACATCGAGAGACAAAAAGTAAATCCTTCGAGCCGGATTTGAACCAGCGACCTATGGATAGCCACAACATTGCCTCTACAGTCCACCGCTCTACCAACTGAGCTATCGAAGGAGCTGTGAGGGAGGGAATTTCAGACGGCATTTCAGCTGGCACTATGTAATCTGTGTATATAGTAGTTGCTGTAGTATTGCAATACATTGATTATCGTATGTATTTAACAATCATACGTATGTTTTTTCGACGACGAATAAGTCGATCAGTTAAGCACATCTCGGTAAACTGAAATATAATGCAGTGTTACCAGAATACATAAGAGCAATGCCCACCATTTCTGAAACAGCAAATAGTTTTTTTCGAAACAATAGTCCTACATTCTAAATTATCATTGGACAAATATTATGATTGTCAGTAGTTTTGTAGTATGCCAACTTATTTTGTGTGTTTTATTTGTGGTCAAAATTTCTTGACTTGTTTTCCTTTGAAACGGAGGGGGTGAATATTTAAATGTTAGTATACTTGTGAGAGATTTCCCTTTTTGATTAAAAAGTTTTCCAGCGAATGTTCTAGCGAGCCTATTTTGAAACATGCATAATTCATATTCCCTATATGGGAAATTCGCTAAAACGTAATTAACAACTCAAAGGGGCAAAAAACGTAGGTAATAATATAACCTGTAGACATTTCAAATGTCACTATGAGCATAAATCTAGAACTTTACTATACTTTGCAAATGTAAGCATGCTACTGATAGTGTACTATGTACTATGTGTATTACCTGTAAAGTGAGAAGTAGACATATTTGATCTCCTGGAGTAATTTTCTCTCAATAAATTCTGTTATTTACATTGAAAAATATATTACTTTAATGACTTTCTACGTTGTCTTTTTACCAGACTATCCATTTTTTATTAAAAAATGATATAGTTGGATAGACCACTCACACTTGAATGCGGAAGGTCATTGCACACTTTGCTGCATTGCAGGGAGTTTTTGGTTAAATTTCAGTTTAATTGGTTTTATTTAAGTTTTTTATTGACACTAGAATGTTCCAAGTGTTGCAAATAGGATCGCTGTGAACAGATTGTGCATAGTCCAAACTCTACGAGTATTTAGGTTCTTTTGGTTTCTGCAATAGATAACGTGACATTAAGATGCATTATTTTTTGTTTCAGATAGGCTTGGTTAACGTCAACGTAATCTACAGAAATCAATAATTGACATCAGCTCTCTCTGTTGGTTATGATTCAAGTTCGTAAATGTTAACTATAAACCAGACACAGATTTACTCGGTAATGGCGTGTCTATGGTCTACTTCTATCCAAGATCACCGCGTCATAGGTTCGATGCCCTGTCAAGCACCAGAAGCGCACCCTTCAAGCTACAAGTAGCACATTCAGCCACTTGCTACTAGTAGAACCTCTCCTAGTGACAGCTGCTTTGTCCTGGGGGACTGCGAATGAGCAACGGGGTACCTGGTGTGGTCGGGAACAAAAGTAACTGAGTAAATATTTTTGGGGAGCAAACACCATGTGAAAATGTGTCAATAGATTTCGTATATCTAGACGTTCTCGGAATATGGTCGATGAAAGAAATTTTAAGGTTGAATGTGCTACACATCAATTCACAATACCGATGGTCATGATTTCCCAAAGTTACAAAAATCATGCCACGATTCCCTTGACACAATTTTAAGCTGAATCAACATTTTAGGTCTATTAAAAAAGGTAATAAGCGGGATTTCAGCCCTAAACGATTGTATAACTACAACTATGATAAAAATTAGTTGAGACGAGGATGGTGTTGTTTGAACTTACAATAGATTCGATAGGTCATTGTTGGTAACCATTGACCATTTCATGTATAAAACCCAGGTTTTGCTGAAAAAAGCTAACTTGAACTTTTACTATACATGTTTATAGTATTTCCATTTATTAGGATTTATAATGATAGAGGACTAATAAAACGGAAAATTTGAATTTAAAAAATGGCTGAACAACAATTAATTACGTAAATGAAACAGCTGTTTGTATTTCACCACCTGTTTGCCTAATAACCAACTTCACATTTTATTGTTCTATTGATATGAAGAATTTATCTTTATACGTGAATCAAGCAGAAATAATATTTCATAAGGAGCAATAGGTATATAAGTTTTGAATTTTACAAACTTAATTAATTACAAGACATTTGACAATATGTTATATTGTTGAATATATTGTTGTTAATTTCAATAGGATTAGTTAGGACAATTTTAAATCAACAAAAATATATTTTCGTAGACTCATGGTTATAACCATAATTCGGAATGTGAAATAAAAGGTATCATTGACAATTTACTTATACGCTCGTAAAAGGACCCGATAACAATTATACCACTGTACACTCTAAATGCCACAAACCCAAGTGTTTCAAATTCAAACATTATCACTGTAGTTTTGCCTTAAACCAGAACTTTCAAAAGTTACCCTATCATGATGTTATTAGCTAACGCCACTTACGGTTTCAAGAGCCTTCTTGACCTATATCCTCATCCAGGGTACTCCAGGGAGGTTTATAAGTACTCGCGTCCCAATTCCCACCCTTGGTTTACCCGCTGTGCTTTTTTTATTGGAGAGCTTTTGTAGGAAACAATGAGGATCAATGAGGAACTGTCAACCTTAACCACTATGAGGCTTATTACTGTCTCTATTGTAGGTTGATAAACTGCCTGCCAGATTTTAATGCCTTTATACTCTGTGTTCTCTTATTTCACAAAAAAGAGTAACTCTTCCCCCAAAATTCAGAATGACAATTTCATACATAAGATTTAACCGCAATAAAAGTGTAAACTGTTAAGATAAAAATACTTTTTAATACTTGTTCAATACTAGTTGTTCAAATACTTGTTCGTTGTTTATTTGTAATTTGTTCGTTTTAAGACATCAAAGAGCAGTTTTGCATCACTACGCCCACTTGCTGATAAAACCATGAAAACACCAGTCTATTCTTTAATCTATGATAAAACTACTCTAGCAAAATTTCATCAAAATCACACTTCTTTTTGTTGTTAATCGTATGGAGGTTTCAAGTGGCGTTTAATTATTTTGACGTATTTTCACAGAGCTGAATATCCCAAATGTAGAGAGAGCACAGCTCATAAAATACCAAAATCCACGAAACGATTCTATGAATATTTCCTTAATCTTTTACAAAAAATAGAACACTATACAATCAATAATTAATTATACTCATTTAACGCTTTTTCACCAAGTTAAACACCTAAAGTTTACTTAATAGGATGCAATAATAGAACAAATACATTTGATAACAATTCAGAGACATAAATGGATGCCGAAATCGCTCTGATCTAGTGTGAAAGTGGTCTACAGTGTGTTTGTGTCGCGTATCTAGTTGTAAATAACAGTGACTCATCGATCAATATTGGCTATTAGACTGTCCTAATGTATTGGCTCGTGATAAGGGAACTGATAACACACTTAGTACTGGCAAACCGGAAACGGAACACCTACACCTTCATCCACCGGATATAGCGAGTTCGATACGAGAAAGATGAGTCTAGCTTTCATCGTAATCAATTTCGCTTTTTTTGTAATAATGCCAAAAACAAGTTATAGTTTACAAATACATTGTTCTATTAGGTTAAAACAGTGTCGATGTTGGTAAAGAATAAATATTACAACAGAACCCCCTCCAAAAAAAAAAAACTGGAAGAATAAGATTTAATACGATTTTGAACCGTTCTAGTCTTAGACGCTGAGTGGAGTCCTACGCCCCAGAAAGTTGATAGTTCGATTTCGAGAAAAGTCAGCCAGTAGCTATTTATGGTCTGAATCTTGCCCAGCTGTTCTAGGCTTTCATTAAAAGCCATCAGCTGATCGTAGTCAGTAGCAAGGCTAACATCACATACATTCAACCATAGACAAACAATTTTTCTAAGTTCTTCGCTTTGAAATATGCAGGTTGTGCTGTCAGTGTTGTACCTACATATAATTCAATCTAAAGTAATTCTTATTTTTAAGTCTGTTTAGTTTGTAAGAGTTGTTCAAAATATGGTAAAACTCAGTATTTGAGGATGAAACGTTAAATAAGATTAAACCGAGAAATACATGCCCCCCTCATCGAACAAAAAGTATGGCACAACAAATTCCGGCGAGAGATATTGGTCCTGCATCCTGTAACTGCCCTGTCTTATTCTTCTCTCTTTTATCCGGCTGATATTCCCGCACTATTTCACGGTCCATCAACAACTAGATCACCCCCAAAGACCATGAAATAAAACACGTTATCAATAACAACTACAGTACTGCGTTCGTACAATGTAGTTTTGAGATAACTTCTTTGTACTCAACTTATAAAACACACATTTCTCTGCCATATACTATGTTTCAGCTAAGTGTCTGCCACAAACCACCTGAGTATAAATTAGCCCGAGGTGATGATTGGTGTAATCATAGTGAACCCAAGCCACTTTTATACTACAAAACATAAATTCGAATATTTCTACCCCATCGACAAGCCAGCACCCGTGCACATTTGCGTATTCCAACCCTACGCCAATCCGAAAGCAATTACATTTCCATGGATCAGACCGGAAGATGCACAATACGCCGCCTACTACGGGGTACAAAGGGGCAAAGGGCATTGAGGGCGTTCTCACGGGAACCTTAACCCCTTTATCCCTGGACAACCAGTTGTATGAACTGGTTCTGCAGTCACCTCGTCACCTGATGACGCTGGTATTGTCGCGCTGCAGTTCGAAACTCCCACTCCCACGTCACTGTACACAGTAGCAACCGGTTCTGTATGTCAATTGGTTTAAATGTTTTAATGCAGTGATTTGTGGTTTAAATCGGGGTTTTAGAAGATGATTTAAGTTGTTTTTTCATTGTATAAATAATAGGCCTATACGTTGTAAGTTTATAACTTGAATTGAAATTCTTTACAAGACGCTTTAAATGTGGGTGGAAGATTTTAAGTTTTGACATAACTAAAGACTTATTAAATCGTAAATAGTTTTGATGTAGATTAGTAGTTTGCATCGAAAGTAGTTTCATTTGAGTACACTCTTTACCTTGTGAGTTTATTATTTTTAGTTTGAGATTTTTTAGATCATTCGCATTTTTTTGTGTTTGTATGGGGACGATGCAACCCCTGGTTGTGTCACTCCTAACGTTAACCTTTTGTAAGATAGCGTCATTAAATTAATTATAATAGTCCAATGAGTTCCTTTGAGAAGACTATTTACGCAATGAGTAAATAGTACTTTTCGACGAGAGTTGAAAGTTTTTAATTTAAACAGGGGGTTGGTCTTGGAGATGGATTTATTTACCGCCAACACACCTTGATGAACAATCTAAAAGGATGAATGTAGAGATTATAATTAAAATATTATACTGGGTGTTTCGAAACTCTCTGCCGAAACTTCTTGGGCATGTTTCTTAGGACAAAACTAACAAAAAATATCATATACACATATGGCCTATCTCACTTCATTTTCCGTATATCAGTGTGTATGTATTTTTTACATAACTTCCCATAAATTTGGAACCACTTGAGGTACCAGCTTCAAACTTGGTACGTGTATGATGACTAATATGAACTATCTTTTTCCAAACCATAGAGTTTACACGTACCAAGTTTGAAGTTGGTACCTCAAGTGGTTCCAAAGTTAATGGAAGTTATGAATAGACGTCCCGGGGAATGAGATCAAAGATGGCGCCGTGATAATCAACTGATTATGTGACGTAGTTATTAAATTAATTAATATTAAATTATGGATAAAAAATACATACACACTGGCAGACGGAAAACGAAGCGGGATAGGGCATATGTTTATATGATTTTTTTTTGTTTGCTTTGACCTAAGGAACATGACCACGGAGTTTCGGGAGAGAGTTTTGAAACACCCTGTATAAAAGAGGGTATAGCTTTTTGAAAATGACTGAGCTAATATTCATAAACTATTTTAGCTGTGTAATAATCTTATCAACTGATACCTTATTATTAGCAAACAATATAATTCTCTTACTGATCATTAATCATAAATCAGATTTTTATGAACCATCTCTTTCAAGCAATATGTTTTCCTCTTTCAAGTTATGGTTGTGATATTTAAGCGGCTCATAACCACCAGTGTATGGTAGTATTGTAGTACCGAAGTACTTCATGTTTAGTACTTGAGTACTTGCCAGCGAGGCAAACCACATTTCCTTGGCAATGAAAGGTCACTTTGAACATCAGCATTCTTTCAGTGGATCTCGGTACAAAGTGCTCGAAGAAATTATTTTAAACGCAATTTAAACACTAAATTTGTCTGGGGATAGAAGAGATTTATTAAGGTGCTTGACTTCATATCTGAAGTCTGATAATTTGTCATTGGGCTATGAAATAATGATTCTTTCTAACAAATATGAGAACGTAACAAGGAAAAAGATAAAACAATTTCTTTACATATATAAGTAAAAAAGATTTCCCCCTTTAATAGCATAGACATACGCCACTACAAGAGAAATATTTACCACATTAAAACCCTAACGTGAAAAGATATTAGGTATAAGCATGCATATTATTTATTGCTTGAAGACTATAGTATGTTTATGTGTTTTTCGCAATTGCAAACCATATTTTAAACGCATTAAAAATTGCAGTAAACTTACAACTATAATAATTATACAGAATTTAACAATTGTAACACTAAACATTCATGCATCAATGTAAAACCTTGGAGTAAATATGATTATATTTTCATTAATACGATAATTTACGATAATTACGGCTATACGATAATTTATTTATCTAATATATTGATCTATAAACAGTAGATTAATTTGTAGTAGTTAGTAGTATTAATTTGATCGCAACTTAAAGAAATGGGCACATAAATTAAACATATTTTTAAACCACAATTAAAAAAACTACATTATTGGAAATGAATATGGGGTACAAGGTCCTACGAGAATTGTAATTTGACTAGTCCAAGATTTTCTACTAGTGTCTATTATTATAAGGATTCAAATTGTTATTTACAGAAATAAATACACGACAGTAAATTGTTTGTGAGCACTCGATCTTTGTTGACATCAACATTAATAGTCACCACTTTCCATCATGTTGACTGGAAGAAAGCATCCTGCTTATCTATTCTTGGATGAGAAAGTTTCTATTTTACCATCGAGAAGGAAAGTGTTCTTAACGAGGGTTGGAAATTTCCCCACAAACGGAAGTACTATATTTGCTGATTGAGGGTGAAAAATAATGTCACTAGAAAACAAATGGTTAACTTCGTTGGATTAGATCCGGGTCTAAATGAATCCCTTAGTCTTGATCTTAGACGTTTACTTTAAGTTCAGAGCGATGACAAAAACTTTCAAAAATTGATCAATTGTCTGGGTAACCTATTTAATAGTTGTGAGCGTTATAGCGACTAATTCCCTATTTAAAAACTGTAACATTAGGCTTAACGAGTCAAAAGGTTTGCTACCACAGGGAAGGATAAATTGGTAAAAGAGTATTTGGTAAGGTATTACTCATATACAGTAGTATGAAATAGATAAATTAGCCAAATGTTGTCAAAATACTGTATATCCATAAATAAGCAAACTAAAACCGTTTTCTTGTTCTCCATATGAATAACATGGTAATTTCGAATTTAGGTTTTGCTTGTAATTTCCTCCATAATGTTTAATAGAACAAAACTGTGTAAATGTACAAATTAATTTGTTTTTAGGTCCACACGACGACTGTAATAAAAATTGGATATTTTTATAATGGTGGGCATTTTAAAGAAGTTTTAAAAACTTGGTAGGTGGCCAACTGGCCAACTTACTGAAAGGGTTTTCACAGAAAGTGACATAATATGATCCAACCGTTATGTTCACGAATTTTCTCTCAGACAGAATACATATGCAACAACAAACATTGCAATTAAAATGAGATATCCACATTCGGTATCTACAGTCAATGGTTTGTTGAGCAAAGCATAAACTACACATTCCGTTTAATCTTGTGACCCGTATGCGGCCGGTGAAGTATTAGGCTTTTATTCATCACTGAATACGATTGATTAAATTAAAACCAAAGGCTCATGCTAATATACCTTTCACCTCGCTTTCTAAGTTTCATACACATTGAGGTGGTCCGCAGTCCACAGTACATGTTGTGGCTTTGTTACTCTTGCAATTGCATTTAACATGTTACGTATTTATTACAACGATTCATCTATGTATATAAAATTGTACGATTTACTATGAATAGTGCATGTAAGTTTTCCCATCCTATTATAACACCTCAAACCTGATTTTATATGCGTTTCGTATTGATGACGTTTGAAATAACTATTTTATTTCATTTTAGTGTAGATTTTACGATTTGTCTTTTACTCTTTGTTTATATACCAGAAAACCAGCAATAGATTACAGATGGAATGGATAAGATTATTGAGTCAGGATATTAAAAAGTAACATACAAGACTACAACAAACCAAAACTAACCTATTGATGACGTTTTTTTTCAGTTTCGATTGACTTAGGATCGACGCGCTGGTTGTTAGGCAAGAGCTACTCTAATTTAATTTACTGGTTATTTATATTAGACGTTTCTAACCACACTGGAAAGTTACATTTACTTCAGTAACTTTCCTGAATATTACTCTTAAAAGTTTTTGCGATCACAAATTTTCAATTTCTGTGTAGAGGACAATATTATAAAGGGATAAGATATTCCAAGAAAAAAATTTAACTAAAGGGTGCGCCAAAAAACCTGACGGTTTCTGTTTTGTAATAAGTCAGCTGGTATACTAGCTAGAGACCTCATTGTTGTAGTGAACGATTGCTTATGTTATGCCATTTTTAGGTTATGTTTGGTGAAACATCACTTCGTCGAAAGAAAGTTACTGTCTAGTGTGGTGCAGTGTGGTGTGGCACTGTTTGGAGTCATCGGACCATATGTTTTTGAGGACGAAAGTGGGAACACCCCCCTGTCACTGTAAACTCGGAACGCTAAGTGGAAATACTGAAGGGGTTTTTGATTCCACAACTGCGAATGTTAGGAGGGAAAGACATGACCAACACATGGTTTCAACAGGACGGCGCACCTTGTCATAAAGCCAATTATTCAATGACAGTTTTGCGTGAACTGTTTCCCGGTATAGTGATCTCTTGGTTTGGTGATGTGCTGTGGTCTGCTCGATCCCCAGACTTAATTTCGTGTGACTGTTGGCTATGGGGATACTTAAAAAGCAAAGTGTTTGTTTCGAAATGTCGAACCATCCCAGAACTCAAGCAGTGCATCCGGAAAGAAATTTCAGTAGTGGCGAACTACCGGTTTTACCTCACTTTAGGCGTTTTTTCCCATAAGAATAACATGGGGATCATTTTTTGGCCACTAATTCCAAAAATCCTGATCTTTGCCCAAATATCCTATAAAATTGTCAAACCTTATTTCTTAGTTATTCCCTATAAATATATTCGATATTAAGCAAAAATAAAAATAAAACTAATTATTTCATTTATTGACCCATGCATGTGTATATGTATAGTAGTGTAAAAACGCTATTCACTGGCTCAGGAGCAGGAGCAACCCTCAATTGTACCATAGTACCCCATCATGTGTACAGGATATTGTGTATCTGTTTTGGTTTAAATATATATATTTCTATGTAATAACACTATTCAATGAACCAGGAGCACGTGCACCCCTCCAACTGTCCCATAGTATAGTAGTGTAAAAACGCTATTCACTGGAGGATCAGGACGAGCAACCCCCAATTGTACCATAGCACCCCACCATGTGTACATGATATTTTACTCGATTGTTTTGGTTTTAATATATATTTGATGGAGCAGGAGCAACACCGTGTTGAATTTCAATAATCAGGTTGTTGCTGCTGTTTTTTGGGGTTCGAGGTTTTTGGGCTAACTCCCCCCCCTCCCCCCTCACCACTCCCCTCTGCCCCATGCAGAATTGCTAGTACATCTACCATTCCCCTTTCCAGTTGATATATTATATTTCTATTTCAAAATCATGTATGTGCGAGGTTTGTACGCGAACTCGGCTCATGGCGAGGGCGTGCTCCCGGTCGCGGGCATGCTCCCGACCCCTGCTTCTTGCCTCTAGTGGTGACGTGGTGAAAACGTCACTCACTTGGGCTTGCTCCTTGCTAGTCTTGGATCTGTTGAAGTAATTTTTACAAATTTTTAATTTCTAGCTGAAAATTTTTAAAATTTCCAAAATTTTGAAATTTTCGAAAAGTCTATAAATAGAAGTGACATTCGGGTGATATTTCATTCTGGATCATGAGACCAACTGGCAACACTGCTCCGTGTCGCTCTCCACCAAAAGTAATATGATTCGTCACTACAAGGCAATTCATCAAATGAAGGTGAAACTGTGCAAAGTTTGTAATTTAATCTGTGATAGTAACATTGCTCTAAAATCGCATATATTACAAAGTCACAAGAGTTGTAATTTCTGTAAAACGAATATTGTTGGACATTTCAAAAGACATGTTAATTCTTGCATGAAATGTCCATACACAATGATTAAATTTGTTGGTGAATCGATTAGAACTGACCTTGAAAATACTCTGAAGTCTTGTCCCCTTCCGATAAAATGAACGTTAGTTAGGAGAATCAAATTTATTAAATATTTAATTAATCAAAATGGAAAATTAGTCAATGAAAAAGAATGAATTGCAGATTTTAGAAGCCTTACTACCTTAACTATTGAGAAGAGAGATTTAAAGCCTCAAATTGAAAATGCACTTTTAAAGATTGATGCTTCCATACACAAATATCAAGCCCAAGGCAGTGGATGGATATATGACCATACTAAATATTGGCAGTTGCACGTTTACAAGTATAAACCCCTAACTCCAAAGTCATATATCCCCACACCAAAAAGTTTTCAATCAAAACATGCTGTTTTAAATATAAAGAATTCTGACAATAGATGCTTTCTTTGGTCGATTTTAGCAGCTTTACATCCAAGGAATGTAAACAATGCTGAAAGGGTTTCTAATTATGTACCCTATGAAAGTCAGTTGAATATGACAAACATAAAGTATCCTGTGAAAATATCTGATATAGATAAATTTGAAACACAGAATGATATAAGTATTAATGTATTTGGGGTTGAATATGATAAATTTATATATCCATTAAGAACAACCAAACTAAATAGTAATATTCATGTAGATCTATTGTTATTACAAGAAGGTCGTAAATCACATTACTGTTTAATTCGTGATTTTGATAAGTTAATGTTCCACTCTACAAAAGATGACCATAAGAAGCATTTTTGTAAGTTGTGTTTGCAACATTTTTACACTAATGATATATTAGAACGTCATGCAACATATTGTAAAAACTTTGATTCCCAACGAGTGGAAATGTCTAAACAAGAAACATTACAATTTAAAAACTATAAATATCAACTTAAAGCCCCATTTGTAATTTATGCTGATTTTGAGTGCTTTATAAACTCAAACAACCATACTCCATCGGGATTTGCATTTGTCGTAGTAAAAGATTCAAAAATTATTTCTGAAGAGTTGTACAGTGGCACAAATGTTATGGATGTGTTTTTTGAAAGATTATTTCAGACTTATGATTATATTAAAAATCAAATGGCAATATATATTCCTCTTCAAATGACTCCTGAGCAAGAGGTATCTTTCCAAAACTCAACACACTGTCACATTTGTGAAAAGCCCCTATATTTTGATAGGGTGAGAGATCATTGCCATTCCTCTGGCCAATACCGCGGAGCTGCCCACAATGATTGTAATTTAAACTATAAAGTAACAAAGAAAATACCAGTATTCTTCCATAACTTGAAAAATTACGATGGACATTTAATATTGCAACACTTGGGAAAGTTTAATAAACGTAAATTAAATTGTATAGCTAAAGATATGGAAAAATATATATCATTCTCTGTTGATGATTTAGTATTTTTAGATTCATACAACTTTCTGTCCCTTCCATTATATAAATTGGCTTCCAATTTGAACACATTTAGATTCATACAAAATCCACTACTACAACGTAAAGGTGTATATCCCTATGAATATATGACGGGACCAGATAAGTTTGCAGAGTCTCTACCTCCAAAAGAAGCATTTTACAGTACTCTTACTAAAGAACATATCTCTCCCAATGAATATGAACATGCTAAACATATATGGTCCCATTTTAATATAAATAATTTACAGGAATATCATGATTTATATCTTAAAACAGATGTATTACTGTTGGCTGATGTGTTTGAGACATTTAGAGACCTATGTTTAAAGGATTATAAACTTGACCCCGTACATATGTATTCACTTCCAGGACTAACATGGGAGGCCTGTCTTAGAATGACAGGAATAAAATTACAATTATTTCAAGATATTGACATGCATTTGTTCATAGAAAGTGCAATCAGAGGAGGAGTCAGTATGATTTCTACACGTTACGCTAAAGCCAATAATAGATATATGGGCGAACATTATGATCCCAATCAAGAGACTGTCTATTTAATATATTTAGATTGTAACTCGCTATACTCAACAGCGATGTGCGAGCCGCTACCCATGGATAGATTCTGTTGGACGAATGAGATAGACTACAAAAATAATCAAAATGATGAGTTTGGATACATTTTAGAAGTTGATTTAAAATATGACAAAAGCTTACATGATTTACATAATGACTATCCATTAGCACCAGAGAAAATGAATGGCAAATTAATACCAAATTTAAATGACAAAACTAAATATATTTTACATTATAAAGCATTACAAAAATATGAGGAATTAGGTTTGGTTGGTACAAAATACCATAGAATTTTAAAATTTAGACAATCAAAATGGCTTGCACCCTATATTAATTTTAACATTGAAAAACGAAAATGGGCTAAAAATGATTTCGAAAAAGACTTTTATAAATTGTTAAATAATAGTCTCTTTGGTCGAACAATTATGAATCAACGAAAGTTTCGTGATATATATCTCAAGGATGAGTCACTATTAACAAAATATGTCACTAATCCAAGGTTTGATTGTAGCAAAAAGTTTGATAATAATTTACATGCTATACATTTAAATAAATTAGTTGTTAAGTTTAATAAACCAATATATTTAGGCATGACCATTTTGGATATCAGTAAAGTAATAATGTATGATTTCCACTATAATTATATGTCAAAATTTAAGAACAAAAGATTTCTAATGACAGACACTGATTCTTTAATGTATTCTATAGTTACAGAGGACTTTTACAAGGAAATAGAATGTGACTTGCACTATTTTGATACCTCTGGATATAGTAAAGACCATTTCTTATACTCTGATAAAAATAAAAAAGTCACAGGCAAGTTTAAAGACGAATTAGATGGTCATATTATGTATGAATATTGTAGTTTAAGACCAAAGTTATATTCTTACATTCCTCTAAAATGGTTATATGAAGAAGACAAGCAAGCTTTAGAGGTGAAGAAAGCTAAAGGAGCTGATGGTGCCACAGTTAAACATCTCCTAAGACATCATCATTATTTGAACTGTCTTACAACTGGGCAAGATTACTATGAGAATGTGACAAGAATTAAATCTACAAATCATCATCTTCAGGCCTTAACCATGAACAAGAAAGTACTATCATTTGACGATGACAAGAGGTTTATTCTGGAAGATGGGATCAACACTCTTGCTCTTGGTCATTATAAAATTGATGTTCAAAATGTGTAGATATAAAATAAATACAAATGTTAAAAAAAATCTTTCATTTATTTACCCTTACCATCCTCTTGATAGAATTGGTCAAACATAAATCTATATTTGCCATTATTCTTTGACCTTTCTTTGTCTATTACGAAAAAGCCATATTTAGTTTTATCCCAACATTGGTGGCAGAGATTTTTAAATTGGTCAAATGAAAAGTCATTACCAACATGATTGTGATATACATGTTTTAAATTTAAATCATCTTGTTTGAATAATATCAGGAAATTTACATTATCACGTAAATGTTTGTGTACTTTGCTGTAAGATTGACACAAGTAAAAACAGTTAATATTTTTATGTCGACCCATTGAGAAAAATTGTGTAATATTTGGACTATTTATGTCATCAAATACAACAACTGACTGTGATTTTACATCATTTGGTGTGATTTCACAGTCAGTAAACGTGTGTAATTTCACTTCATCACACAAACTAAATATTTCAATTATTTTTTTATATTTTTCTTGTTCTAAAGATTTAGATATTAAATATAAGTTTGTAAATTTTAATCCTTCCTTTCTTACAATTAAGTTATAAATTACAACCGTCTTCCCACTTCCACTTGGACCACAAATAACACATCGAATATTGGTAGGAAATAGACTTAACTTCTTTCGTATATTTTCCTTAGTATGTACTATTTTAAATTTGTGTTTTTGTTGAATAAAAGACATTTTTTATATAATAAAAATGGTAAAATATGATAATAAGAAAACATGTAAAAAGGGCAAAGGTTTATTCCTAAAGCCTTACAGGGGTCGAGGGTTATTGAATACTCTTATAAATAACCTTCCATTTCCACTTCACATACCAACATATCAATACTGTGGACCTGGGACGAATGTACGTGAGAATTTAGCTAAAAATGTACCTCCAAAAAATAAACTAGACTCTTATTGTAAAGAGCATGACATATTCTACATGAATAATCCCGATACTGCTGCTCGGAACAAAGCAGACATGAGATTAGCAGACTTAGCTTGGACTAGAGTAATGGCCAAGGACGCAAGTCTTGCTGAAAGAGCTGCTGCTTATGCCGTGACAAATTTGATGAAGGCTAAAGCAAAAATGGGAATGGGATTAAAATTTAATAAAAAAGATGGACAACTAACAGCTGTTAGAGGCCGCAAAAGACGTGCCTCACTTCAGGGGGGTGTACCTAAAAAACGAGCTAAAAAATCTAACACCAAGAGTAAAAGAGTGCGGAATAGTTAATTTAGACAGTTCATCTGGCACACATTGGACAGCTTATCGTAAAAATAAAGATATTGTAATTTATTTTGACCCATTTGGAATCCAACCTCCAAAAGAAGTAATTAAATATTTTGAGGGATATAAAATATTCTATACAACCGATCAAATACAAGATTTAAATAGTTCTATTTGTGGAATTTTATGTTTATCATTCATAAAAAATATTTCTTTATAAAAATGGATTCATTTACTATAACATTTTCGGGTACAGAGCCAGAGCTAAAGTCAGTATTCTTTCCTTCCATAGAATTAAATGATGATTATGTAATTGGATTGGTAGATTTTCAAAGTTATAATTCTATATTTAATGTTAAAAAACCTCTAAATACTTTAACATATTACAAAGTAGAGAAAATGACATTACCAAAAGGAGAGATTTCAGTTGATGATTTAAACCAGTTATTGAATGGCAAACTTAAAGTTATAGTAGATAAAAATGGAGAAGCATTAATTAATACTAAATCCAAACTTTTATTCAAAGGACTTATTCCAAAATTAAATCAACTTAAAGGCAACAAATTAACCATTGGAGAAGGTGATGATGTTTTCTATTATGACCACAATGCTCCAGTTACAATAGAAATTTCTGAAGGAACATATGAGGTGGTTGAGCTTGCAAAGGAAATTCAAAAGCAAGTCCCAGACTTTTTCCTTACAGCTAATAATAAAACTATGAAAGCGACATTACTTTCTAGCCACGTGTTTGATTTTACAAAACCATGTTTAGGGTCTATTTTATTAGGATTTAAAGGTGTTTCTACTCCTGGTGTTCAGTTTGAATCTACAAATAAAATAAACATTAATAATGTAAATGTGATTAGAGTAAAATGTAATATTGCAAACGGGTCCTATTTAAATGGCAACAAATCACACACCATACATAGCTTTTATCCAGAAGCTCCTCCTGGCTACAAAATTATTGAAGTTCCAAGAAATATTATATATTTTCCTGTAAATAAGAGAAGTTTAGATGTTGTCAGTATTACATTTGCCGATCAGCACGACAAGGCAATTGACTTTAACGGAGAAGAAACTACAATTACTTGTCATATAAAAAAGATATGAGAATTTATAAGAATTTATCTATAAGTGTACAAAATGCTAGGTTCCTAAAGTCAATAGGACTAAAGTTAAAATTTTCTATTAATAAAAATGGAAGATTTTCTAGACGTTACAGGGAAATCCCAATTCGACGATAGTGTGGTAAAAATTACAAATCACTCCTATGTTCCCCACAACACTTTGGCAATAAATAATTCTGATGAAATTCGAATATGTATTAATAATCAAGATTTGCTAACTCTCCCGTGTAGAAGTTATGTGTATATTAAGGGAGAAATTGAAAATCATGATAAAGGTCATTTTATAAATAATGCATTTGCATTCTTATTTGATGAAATTAGATACGAAGTTGCAGGTAAGGAAATAGACATTGTAAGAAACCCAGGAATTTCTAGTCTTATGAAAATATTGAGCTCTTACAATAAAACTACTAAATTGTCAAATGTGGCATTTGATTCTGACACGAATTTAAAAAAGTTCCACAAAGGTGGCAAGTTTAGTACATGTTTGCCATTAGAGCTGTTAATGGGTGTATTTGAGGATTTTAATAAGGTATTAGTAAATGTCAAACAAGAATTGGTGTTGAAAAGATCCAAACATGATTTGAATTGTATATTAACAACCACTAGTGCTCCAGCCAGTGGCACTGCTGATACAATTCCCAAAATTACACTTAACTCAATTCAATGGGTAATGCCACATGTGATACCATCAGATGGAGAGAAGTTACAATTACAAAAGATGTTATTGCAAAATAAAAATTTACAAATTGCATTTAGAAGCTTAGAGTTGCATGAACTTCCATCATATCCCAATACTACAAGACATACATGGTCAGTAAAAACATCTTCAAGTTTGGAGAAGCCTAGGTATATTATATTTGGTTTCCAAACAGCTAGGGATAATAGTGCACGAAAAAGAACTGATGAATTTGATCACTGTAAGTTAAAAAATCTCAAAGTATTTCTAAACTCTGAATATTATCCTTATAGTGATTTAAATCTCGACTTTGAAAATGGAGATGTCTCTAAAGCTTATGAGATGTTTATGAGGTTTAGAGAGACTTACTATAATACTATCCCAGATCCTATGATTAGTAGGGCTGAGTTTATGAAGAAATATCCACTAATTGTAATAGACTGTTCTAGACAGAATGAAACAGTGAAGGAAGGAATTGTTGATATTAAATTAGAGATTGAAACTGCAGAAAATGTGCCAGCAAATACATCTGCATATTGTTTGATAATACATGATAAAGTGTTTGAGTACAATCCTTTGTCAAATGAGATAAATAAAATGTAAATAAAAGATGAAAAACATTCAACAAGAATTGGTTGACTCTGCAAATCAAATACGAGAGAAATATAGAGCTTTAAAACGTGGCAAGTTTCTAGAGGCTGAAGAGAGGTTCCAAACATTCCAACCTTTAATAGAGCCATTACAAGAATTAAAGAAAATCACATCAGAGAGGCCTCGAATGGAGATACTCCCAATGACTCCATCTAGAATATCAATGATACCAAGATTACAACCATTACAACCATTACAACCATCCACCCCACAGAAATTAGATTTTGGTCTTTTAGCATCAGACTATTTAGGAAATTACCTCAGTAAAAGTAGTATGACAGACACTACATATGGTATTAGACGAGAATCAAATAAATTTTTTATTGGAAATAAGGAAGTTGATATTGCCAATGATGATGTTACAGTTGCAAATAAAACCTACAAGGGGACAAAAGGTTTATGGGAATTGTTAACGTTAAAAGAACCTGAGAACTATACTCAGGCTGATTTGCAAAATTATAAAGAGATTTTGGAAGCTACAAATGGACATTTAAAGAGTTACAAAGATGGTGCACCAATTTCAAGTAATAGACATACTAAATATCTTAATATAATTAAACCTCTATTTAAATCTGTTGGTGAAGGTTTGAGACAAGTGACTGGTAATAAAATAGACTATATTTATTGGGATGATCCTAATGAGCTTGTAGATAGGTTAAGACTTCTTTGGCTAAGTCGCCAAGCCGGTAACTCAGGAGTGGATAATGAAATAGATTCCATTATTGAGGAATTGAGAGAAAGTGGAATTATTTATTAAATAAAAATATGTTTATAGATAAATTTTATCGTTTATATAATCCATATAATAAGCCTGCAGAACCCAGGGCTAGTAGTGAACCTACTTTAAATTTACAAGATGATAGTTGGAATTGTTTAAACCGTAAAATTGGTAATGTTAAAGATGGGGAGTTTGTAGATGATGTATCAACTTTGGGACAGACATTAACTAGAAAAGGTGATGCCTTTTTACAAGGTAAAACTAAATATGAGTTTTTAGAATCTAAGAATAAAAAGTGGAATGCTAAAAAACAGAAAATTACTAATGTGGAAAAGGGTGAAAGTTTAGATGATGTGCCCACTTTACAACAGACTTTAATACGAACAGATGGTGGTACATTTGTACAAGACAATAAAAATTATGAATTTTTAGAATCAGAGAATGGTGTTTGGAATGCTAAGAAACGGAAAATTACTAATGTAGAAAAGGGTGAAAGTTTAAATGATGTGCCCACTTTACAACAGACTTTAATACGAAAAGAAGATGGTAAATTTGTACAAGATGATAATAATTATGAATTTTTAGAATCAGAGAATGGTGTTTGGAATGCTAAGAAACAGAAACTTAGCAATTTGATGGAAGGTACAGATAGTAAAGATGCTGTGAATGTTTCACAAGTTCCAAAAATGGAAGTAGGCTATTGGAATTTTAATAATAAAAGGTTAGTACGTGTTAAACCAGCCATTGATGACACTGACTGTGTTACAAAAGAACAGACTATAACTTATAATAAAAAACTACATTGTTGGGATGCCAAAAATCAATTCATAAGAAATCTACCAGAAGGAGAACATTCACATGATATTTGTCTAATGTCACAATCTATGCATTACGATGGATCAAAATTTGTATATGGAGAAAAAAAATTTAATTTGATGGAATATAATCCTGATTTATTAGTTGCTGACCCCACATCTTTGAGTGGATTTAAGTATATAGATAATATACCATATATACCAGAAAACTATGTATTTAAAAGAATGGAAGATAATCTATTGATTGGGGCTAATGGTGATGTATTTAGAGTTACAGGAAAGGATGATGTTATAAAAAATGAATAAAATTGCATACGAACTTCATAAGCCTGCAAGAAAGAATTTCATTAGAAGGTCTTTTAAAGTATTGGGTATAAACGAAACCATACAAATAGATTTAATTGATATGCAAAACTATGCTAGAGAAAATTCTGGCAATAAATATATTTTAACTTTAATAGATACATTTTCTAAAAAAGCTTATGCTGCTCCACTAAAGAATAAGACAGGGTTAGTGGTTACAGAAGCCATTAAAACCATTCTACCAAAGGGGGTTAAAAACATTCAATCTGACAATGGAAAAGAATTTTTTAATCAATATTTTAGCAAACTAATGAAAAACTTAAATATTAATCACTATCACACTTTTTCTACAACTAAGGCTGCAATTGTGGAGAGGTTTCAGAGAACTTTAAAGAATTGGTTATATAGGGAATTTAGTGCTCAGGGGAGTTATAAATGGTTGGATTTACTTCCAAAGTTAATTCGAAAATATAATAATAAAGTGCATTGTTCTATAGGAATGAAGCCTAACCAAGTGAATATTAAGAACAGTAAATATGTGCATGAGAGGTTGCATGAAAGGACTTCTAAAGTAATGCAAGTTAAAAAGCCAAGATATAAGGTAGGTGATAGCGTGAGAATTTCCAAATATAAACATGTGTTTAGTAAAGGATATACCCCAAATTGGACAGGGGAACTATTTACAATAGTAGAAGTTAAGAATACAAAGCCTGTGACTTATATCTTGAAAGATGAAAATGGTAATATAATCAGAGGAGGCTTCTATACAGAGGAGTTGTTAAAGACCAAATATAAAGACATGTATTTAGTAGAAAAGGTAATTAGGAGAAAAGGTGATTTATTGTATGTCAAATGGCTTGGGTTCCCAAGTAGCCAGAACTCATGGATTTCCACTAAGGATGTCCAAGGGAGCACACCATGAGCCGAGTGATTTTGAGAATGATTTTGAAATATAAATATAATATATCAACTGGAAAGGGGAATGGTAGATGTACTATCAATTCTGCATGGGGCAGAGGGGAGTGGTGAGGGGGGAGGGGGGGGGGAGTTAGCCCAAAAACCTCGAACCCCAAAAAACAGCAGCAACAACCTGATTATTGAAATTCAACACGGTGTTGCTCCTGCTCCATCAAATATATATTAAAACCAAAACAATCGAGTAAAATATCATGTACACATGGTGGGGTGCTATGGTACAATTGGGGGTTGCTCGTCCTGATCCTCCAGTGAATAGCGTTTTTACACTACTATACTATGGGACAGTTGGAGGGGTGCACGTGCTCCTGGTTCATTGAATAGTGTTATTACATAGAAATATATATATTTAAACCAAAACAGATACACAATATCCTGTACACATGATGGGGTACTATGGTACAATTGAGGGTTGCTCCTGCTCCTGAGCCAGTGAATAGCGTTTTTACACTACTATACATATACACATGCATGGGTCAATAAATGAAATAATTAGTTTTATTTTTATTTTTGCTTAATATCGAATATATTTATAGGGAATAACTAAGAAATAAGGTTTGACAATTTTATAGGGATATTTGGGCAAAGATCAGGATTTTTGGAATTAGTGGCCAAAAAATGATCCCCATGTTATTCTTATGGGAAAAAACGCCTAAAGTGAGGTAAAACCGGTAGTTCGCCACTACTAATTTCTTCTATTCATCAGGCGAAGCTGACTGCAAATATGAAACAAATAGGAAGCCTGCGTTTAGGGCAAGTTCATCACCTAAGTGTTATTATAAAAATATAATTTTTCATAAATGTTACAGTTAATATAAATAAATATAAATAATTATTAATATAATAATAATAATAATAATAATAAAATAAAAATAATAATAATAATATAATAATTAATATAAATAAACTATAAATGTTATAGTTGTTCATAAATGTCTGAAATGGCATAGTAGTGAGTACAATATAACATTATTTAATAGATAAAATTGTATTATGTTCTTCAGTTATTTAGTATTAAAACCCGTCAGGTTATTTTGGTGCACCCTGTACAATACTTACTACAATCCAACTTTATCGAGGTATAAACAAATAACAAACTGTTATCAAAGGCAAGTGCACCTTATAGATTCTATTGTTTAGATTGATTACCAATTTAGCTCCTAATGCAAAGGGTCGCTCTTGGCTTGATGAATGTTTTGGCGACCCCCTACAAAGATGCTGCCAGCATTCTGTCATTGGTTCAAAACTGTCACCGAACTTGTGTGCCCTTCCTACAATAAGCGGCGGCCAAGTTCACTGTCATTGTGATAATTCTATCTGTGTTATCACCTTTTACATCTCCCTTTACAATAGGTGCGAATAGAGGGTGCACCATCAATATTATTACTTAAAGGTGCCACCTGTTTCGCACCCTTTAAAACAAGTGCGAAGCGCCTAAGCTCATTATCATTGTAAATAGTCTGTCTATGTATACATTTCTCCACTCCCTCCCTCTCCTAAAATATTTAAATAGTAGTTATGTTTATTCCCATTGTTAATGATTGATGTTACCACATTTTCCACCCTCATTGAATGAGACACGTTGATGATAGTGTATTGAAAACTGTGCTATGTATTGTTGTAACTGTAATTTTTCAGAAATAAAAACATACAACATACATACACATTAAGTTTCCACACACATAAAGTGTGTTGCAGTCAAATTCATTGTAATCGTGATATGTTATAACCTTTCATCGTCCACAAACAATAAGTTTTTGATTTTACTGTGTTTATCGATTCTTGCTTCCTTTTGGTCCACCCTTCCCACAATACTGCATGTGTGTGTAGCTGTTAAGTTTACTGCCGCTGTTAATACATTGTTACCACCTTTTGGTCCACGTCCACCCTTCCCACAATATTGTATATGTGTGTAGCTGTTAAGTTTACTGCCGCTGTTAATACATTGTTACCACCTTTTGGTCCACCCTTCCCACAATACTGTATATGTGTGTAGCTGTTAAGTTTACTGCCGCTGTTAATACATTATTTCCACCTTCTGGTCCACCCTTCCCACAATACTGTATGTGTGTGTAGCTGTTAAGTTTACTGCCGCTGTTAATACATTATTTCCACCTTCTGGTCCACCCTTCCCACAATACTGTATGTGTGTGTAGCTGTTAAGTTTACTGCCGCTGTTAATACATTATTTCCACCTTCTGGTCCACCCTTCCCACAATACTGTATGTGTGTGTAGCTGTTAAGTTTACTGCCGCTGTTAATACATTATTTCCACCTTCTGGTCCACCCTTCCCACAATACTGTATATGTGTGTAGCTGTTAAGTTTACTGCCGCTGTTAATACATTATTTCCACCTTCTGGTCCACCCTTCCCACAATACTGTATATGTGTGTAGCTGTTAAGTTTACTGCCGCTGTTAATACATTATTTCCACCTTTTGGTCCACCCTTCCCACAATACTGTATATGTGTGTAGCTGTTAAGTTTACTGCCGCTGTTAATACATTATTTCCACCTTCTGGTCCACCCTTCCCACAATACTGTATGTGTGTGTAGCTGTTAAGTTTACTGCCGCTGTTAATACATTATTTCCACCTTCTGGTCCACCCTTCCCACAATACTGTATATGTGTGTAGCTGTTAAGTTTACTGCCGCTGTTAATACATTATTTCCACCTTCTGGTCCACCCTTCCCACAATACTGTATGTGTGTGTAGCTGTTAAGTTTACTGCCGCTGTTAATACATTATTTCCACCTTCTGGTCCACCCTTCCCACAATACTGTATATGTGTGTAGCTGTTAAGTTTACTGCCGCTGTTAATACATTATTTCCACCTTCTGGTCCACCCTTCCCACAATACTGTATGTGTGTGTAGCTGTTAAGTTTACTGCCGCTGTTAATACATTATTTCCACCTTCTGGTCCACCCTTCCCACAATACTGTATGTGTGTGTAGCTGTTAAGTTTACTGCCGCTGTTAATACATTATTTCCACCTTCTGGTCCACCCTTCCCACAATACTGTATGTGTGTGTAGCTGTTAAGTTTACTGCCGCTGTTAATACATTATTTCCACCTTCTGGTCCACCCTTCCCACAATACTGTATATGTGTGTAGCTGTTAAGTTTACTGCCGCTGTTAATACATTATTTCCACCTTCTGGTCCACCCTTCCCACAATACTGTATATGTGTGTAGCTGTTAAGTTTACTGCCGCTGTTAATACATTATTTCCACCTTTTGGTCCACCCTTCCCACAATACTGTATATGTGTGTAGCTGTTAAGTTTACTGCCGCTGTTAATACATTATTTCCACCTTCTGGTCCACCCTTCCCACAATACTGTATGTGTGTGTAGCTGTTAAGTTTACTGCCGCTGTTAATACATTATTTCCACCTTCTGGTCCACCCTTCCCACAATACTGTATATGTGTGTAGCTGTTAAGTTTACTGCCGCTGTTAATACATTATTTCCACCTTCTGGTCCACCCTTCCCACAATACTGTATGTGTGTGTAGCTGTTAAGTTTACTGCCGCTGTTAATACATTATTTCCACCTTCTGGTCCACCCTTCCCACAATACTGTATATGTGTGTAGCTGTTAAGTTTACTGCCGCTGTTAATACATTATTTCCACCTTCTGGTCCACCCTTCCCACAATACTGTATGTGTGTGTAGCTGTTAACTGCCACTATTAATACATTTTTGCCACCTTTTGGTCCACCCTACCCACAATACTGTATGTGTGTGTAGCTGTCAAGTTTACTGTCGCTGTTAATACATTTTTGCCACCTTTACGTAGACCTTTCTTTACCAATATTACAACCCATCTTAGGTGTATTGTGCCCTGCTATAGGTACGCAGTGATAAATTTAAATCTGCTGTGGTTAATCTATTTTATACACATTTTTTTCCTTCCAGTTCATGTGAACTTCGTGTCTAAATCAATTTCTCTGCATTGAGACTTTCCCAGAATAATAGAGAAGTTTAAACCTTCGTAAAACACAATGGTACTAAAGCTTTGCTATATAGCTTTGTAAAACCAATTCATTAATTTGATATTAACGTCAAATTATATTTTCCGATACAGTTTAATGAATACTCAATGCTTACATAGAACGATGGAACATGATGTAATTCGTTAAATTAGTTATTTCATTATAAAGTTTTGCAAAATAAATCCTCTTAGAATATCTTTATTGTGCATAATACCAGAATGCAATGGATGTTTGGAATTTCCCCAAATTACTCAGCCCTTCAGCATAAAGCTTTCATAAACGAGTTATGACACCAGTTTTATGTCTTCACTAGGCGCAAAGCCAGGCTCGAGAATAGATTCCGGCGTTTGAAATTTATTTTACACGCATTTTTGTTTCTCACGGGGTGCTCATACGAGTAAATTAACTACACAAATGTGCTAGGAGGTTAAAGCATAGATGGATGTTATTAACTCTGATTAAAAAATCAAAAAGAGTAAAAACACTTGTGTTCCAGCCCCAATCAGTAAATCCCAATTGGATGCGTTGACCGAAGAATACCTAAACTTGACTTCAACTTTGTTTGACATGGATAGGAAGTGTGTGGTGAAGATCAATGCTGAAGCCCCCGTGTCGCGACGGTGGGTCTAGGGCTTCATATCACTCCTAACTTGATTTGCTTCACTCTCACTTGCAAGGTAAACAAACCTGTAGAGGTACCTGTTGGAAAATAAAGTACTTAGAAGGGGAACTCATATTTGAGATCGATTCTTCTAAAATGATCGAAGTTTCCCTGCTGTAGAAGCCAGAGAGTAGAAAGATTTTTATCCCCAAGTTGGGAAAGGGCATAACTCAGACAATTCAAAGAAAAAGGCATACCTTTACTAAATTCTATGCATCAAAATCTATCACAACCAAAGTGTAAACTGGACAAAACTTAATCTACTTTTCTGTCAAATATGAGAGCCTTATTATAATCAAACTAATTCGTAACCTAAACTAAGACAGTAATACATTACCAGTATATCTAGCCCCATATTGACCATCTCTTGGTAATAGCTTGCCAATTTGATTATTTATATTGTCTCCTTTGAGGTTCCTCCTACAACAGTAAGCAGGTTTCGGCCATTCTCTCACCATTTTATATTATTCTAACAAGAATAAGATTCGGTGTATGCCTTTATCAAAATAATTACTCTTTCATAACCTTTTTCATCATTCCAGCAACAAATAATACGTAGTTCCCTAACAATATAATGATTTTATGTTATCAACTTTTCATGATTTCAACAACAATGAATACGTATCAGCCAAGTTCTCTAACATGCAATATCCCTTCGATATCATATCATATCCTTCCAACAACAAAGAATTAATATCGGTTAAGTTCTCTATCAGCGTTGTACCCTTTACAAGCTCACAACAGCATATAAGTCCATTATCAATAGGATTACTTCAAATTATATTTTTTTCAATTTCTCCGGCAACAAAGCATACATACTAATTTCATTATCAATATGATTAGCCTTTTATGCCTTTCGAACAACAATGACTACGCACCGTATCTAATCAGTATCAGAGGAAATTCTCACCTATAAACATGCAAGGAGTCTACGCATGCGTTGCATGGATAAACAAAGACCTTGATCTAGGCCTTGGCAGTGCTGCAGCCTGCAGACCGCCTAACATGCATTAATGCAACTCACGTCTGCCCACAGGCTTACACACGCAGCTGCGAATCTTATTAATTAATCATTACCGCATAAACAAACTGTCGATCATGTGCTGTACACGTTATGCGGAGGCATTAGGATATCACTGTCGTTTGTAACCTAGATGAGTAGGAAGTGATTCAATAACTTTTTGTGATTTCTTATTTGCATTGTTTATGATCAGTGTGTTGTGTCGGTGTAATTGGAGAAACTTTGAGATTGTTTGGTTGTTTGACTAAGAGTAGAGTTTCCAATTTTACTGAACTTTTTTGACTTCGTGGTAGCTCTTCATTGGTAGTGAACCACCATTTTACAAAGTTACTTTAAAGGGAGGTAAATCTATTTAAGAATTTGATACCTGGATAATTTCCAATGAAGATCAGATCAGATTAGTTTTTGGCTGGACTCGAAATATGGCTTATTTTTGCTATAAAGTCTTTTATGTCCATACCAACTACCCCAGTATGAAACACTGAGGGAATCATACCTTCCAAATTTGCGCTTTCTGTGAAGGGATCATTGATCTAATGTTCCTGTTGTTGATCAAACCAGCTGATCCATATAGATGGGATGCGTTCAGTATCCAAAGTTTTGAGCTCTATATTTGTTTTACACGTCACTGTCTCCGCCAGATGTTATAACGACAGTCACGATGTTATAATTTTTCAATTGACTGCAGTCGCCATCTTGAGTTGTCTGCTGCAGTCTTTGTATCACAAGTTGAGTCTAGCAAGTTTAAACAAGACCAAAATTCCGAGAATTATTGATTTCTGTTTTATTTTTATTTTTTAAAGAAGACCAAGATTACTTTTGATTTTAGTACCAAATTTTTTAACTGGGGTGATAGAAAAATGTGAAGAACTTAGACTATTTGGTAGTCAGGATAACGTTATACTCAATAAATTAACTATATTAGGATCTTTTGATAATGGTAATTTTCTACTCCCCAGACAATAAAATAATACACTCCAACTTTAAAAAAGTAAGTATATTTCATGGGCTTGCCCCTGTTGTCGTATGATTTTGTCTTGTTGGCAATATTTTTGTCTGCCGTAGAGAATTTTTAGTGGAGTGACTTAACAATATTGTTTATTTTAATAGTAAAACAAACCATCAATGAAACAAATAGTTTTTTTCTAGAATGTTATAAATGGACAGCGGTGGTTAAAAAGCCATCTAGGATTGTCACTTAGGAATAGAAATATACTTTAAAAATAGGTCATGATATAATCTTTTACTCTTTTGTCTATGAAAAGTAGGAGACATCCAATCCTAAAGTTAGTCGTGTTAAAGTTACTGCCAGTGTTAGAAAGAAAATGAGCATAGCCGACCGGAGTCATTAAAATATTTATACTAATGATTTCTGACGGATATGCAAACTAAAGGGGTAACGCTGAAAGCTGAACAAAAAACAAATTTGAGTGAACAATTCTCTACAGCTAGTACATATAGATGTGTTATCTGCTATAGTATCCAATTTTAATTCTGTGGTCGCTGTATCCAAAGGTCTATCTATGGTATTACGTATGAACTGGAGTCAGGTCGCACGGTCGCACGCAAGGCAGCAGACTGGAGCCAATTGTATTGTTAGATCCTGCGACGTTATCACTGAAGTAGGTCAGATGTGATAGCAGCTACGTGGGATACGATCCTAGGATACACTTGGTATTTGTGGGTCTTATCTGTATTGTAGGTGATCCGTATCGCTATTACTTTATTACAATTCTAAAGTTGCTTTGCCCATACTCCGCAACGGGGTGTGGCGAAAACAGACTAAAGGTTTATCCTCAATAGCTGCAGTATTTAAGAAAGGGTTATGATATCTAACTTATGAAACATTACGCAGTTTCTATAATTTACAGAAAAAAACTCTAGGTTGCAAAATCTTTATAGACCGATGTCTAAATAGTTGATGGGTATTTGATAAATGGCACCAGTTAAACCATAGATTAAGCATACTCCCTAAATTAAGTAGAGTTGTTAAGTATTATTTACAATTATTAAGCTAGAGCAGTTTCAAACAGCCAAAGGTATCAGAAGAAGTGCAGAAATAAAGTTTAATCTCCATCGTAGTTCTAGTTCTAACAGATACTATTCAAACACTGTCATGATTCAACACAATTAACACGCAAACTAGTATTTTTTATATGTATGTCTCTATTCAGTAACATCATATTACTAATAGGCCTACACACTACATATTATTTTCTGTGTCTTCTGCAAATAAATTTAACAACGAATTTAAACAGGAAACATAAAGAGCGTTTTGCATAAAGAAGTGTAATTAATGTACACATTTCCTTTGCCTTTTCCTTCCAGATTAAAGTAGTACACGATAATTATTATGCGATAATGTGATTCTAGTAGGAAACAAATCAAACAAGATATCTCAATAACACTCTAACGGTCTAATTAAGCCACTTTACTCTTAGAATCAAGATTTATTTATTCGATTTCTAGAACCATCTTAACCTTTAGTTAAAATTCAAATAAACTTTCCTAGACTGTCCTAACAACGTTGATAACATAGACTCTACTGGATAGCTATGCAGAGGCGGTTTATTTGGTCATAACGTCCAATTATAAATAACAAGCTTGGCCTTAGTTTACGTGGGTGTGAGTGGGTTAAATTACAATCAAAAACTACAGAAATACTGACTAATTAGCTTCGTCCTAATTACGTAGAAAATTATAATTTGTATACTCGGCAGACGCATTTTTACGATCGTTTGAAAAAAAATTGAAGCAAAAACTCAGAGCATTAATTGTGGTCTTGTGCTAGGGGTAGAAAATCATACTTCAAGGGAGGCTTTGCAGAAACCCCCTGTATTTTTCGAAAACTATATAAAAGCTGTAATTGTGACAAAGCTAAAGGCATATTTCTCAATATAAAATTGTAGTAGAACAATGTTTAGTTGTAAGTTAACTCGATGTTTGTGTCCTCCAGTCTTGCTTGGGTATGAAACATCGGAACACCTCAGCACTTTCAGGCAGCTTTTCTCAGCACATTTGTCGTTTGTAATTTGTTTTGGTTAGGTTGGATACAATTATATGTTAAAATAGGAGGCATAATATTTATTTTGCCTAACTAACATATGCAAGAATTATTGCTCAAAGGAAATGTTCGTGTTTGAGAAATGTCGGGATCTTTTGTAAAAGGCCTACTTCAAGATAACTATTATTCATTGATGAAGCTGAATAACAATTATGTCACTTAATCGTTGCACGGGCGATATTTTTCAGTTGAGATTTTTACGTATAAAATAACACTTCGATTTTTTCAATCTGACAAACCGTTTTTTCGTGAATAAAGAACTCTTCGTACTTTTCCATTAATTGCATTGCAACTGTTTTGTTGGGTTAGGTAAGGTTATAACACAGTTTCATAATATATGCAGTTACTGTTTAAATATGTCCATCCCAACAAGTATGTTTAAATATGTAAAACATTGCTTAGGTCTACCTTCCAACCAGTATGCGATAACATTTTAAACAGGGGAATCATAAACACATGACGTTTACGTGCAAGCTGTGAAAAAAGACAGGATAGTTTGTTTAGCCACTGCGCATTAGTGAATGTGCAAACGGAAATCCATGCGCCAAAACGCCAGGTGATGTAACGCGATGCGCGAGAAAGGAGCGGGCGAGAGTGCGGAAGGGAATTATGTCAAGGACATACGGTCGGGGCGCATGCGTAGTACTAGAACCTGCGACGCTGCTGCGACCTGTGGGAGGTTTCTCACACTCATAGCGCACCGCACCGCCCTAGCGGAACTGATTGTAACTATCTAGGAGCGCCATCAAGCCCAATTAAATCTCTTGTCGAGTTGAAACGTCAGTCAAGTTGTGGGAAATTAAACTGGGATTTCATTCATAATAGTGGTATTGGTATAATTTTGTAGGTTTGCATTATTTTTGTTCGTTGTTTTTTGATGATTTGTCGTATATTTATGTAATCTTGTGTAGCCGACATACATAGCCGAATGTTCTGTTATATTTTAAGCTGGAAAGATCGCTTTTAAGTTGTTAACTTGCGAAGTTGTTGGCCTATTTCTCATGAGCTGCAACTTGCCTGTACGTGGAACGTATCAAGCAAAGCTAGGTTGGGCCACTACCAGAATCATGTATAGCTGACACTACTGTACCAGAATCGACTTTTAACTGATGAATTTGTGGCTCAGCGGGATACGAACTCACGATTTTGCAGCCTTATTTTCACAGTTAATTGATATGAATTAGCCATAGAATAATCAAGTCTAGCAGACTGCCGAGTATTTAAGTGTATTAAGTTGAACTATAAAATATAAACAAATTCACAGGATTTTATAAGGCTATAGATAGTAGTATTGCTTAAAACATTACTCTACTGCACTTTCGTTCAGAAAATTGAAAGCAGGAGTTTCATTCGTTTCGTTTCTGGAAAATAAGTTGGCCGTTAGTCAAATGGGAAATTTTTTAGGTTTTGATGATCCAGGAATGATTTTAGATATGATAAAATCGTTAAATTAGCATCAATAGAAACTAATAACTTAAGCTATACAGTTGTACAAGTACTCCATCTCAAGCTTAAATTTGGTTTATATTGTCATCGATTATATGAGTTACGGATCGGTTTTAGTAACTTAATTAATCTCAGTATTATAAGCTGGATAATTGCAGTAAAAAAACTAAACGACCCACAAGTCCCTGCTAAGCGAGTACATCTTCAGGTTGTCTATGAACGTTAAAATACGGCCTTTTCATCCGTGGATGGAGTCGTCGGCACATTTAGGACACATAACACAAAACACATACCAAACATTAAAATATTTACAATAAAAAACTTGGCCAAGTAGTCCGAACACGAGAGTGCTTTTAATGACATGATACAAGTACAGTAATTGAAACGCAAGACTAACCTCATACGTGTAGTAGCAGTTGCGCCGAGTAGCATTTGCGCCGCGGATTAAATCGTGCTTCCAGCGCCGCGGAGTTAGATTAGTTCAATGATGCAGAAGTGACGAGGGTCATAATTACTTACACATTACTTGACTGAGTTGCTAGTAAATAGTGTCGTTTTCCATACTCCTAATAAACTTGAACTAGTAGTGCACTATTGCACATAAAAAATGATTAAACACTTGTATACCACCACATGCAGTATGGAGTTAGTATAGATATTTTTTCTGAACTATAATTATTATAACCAGTAGACATTTCTACTTATCACATTACTAATTTAGGAGAAAGGGAGAATTTTGTTTTACTATGAAGTTTTTAGAAAATAGTTACACCAGGATAGTCTGCGGTGCTATGTGGAATGCAAACAGCTCGGCATATTGGTATTAGGGGGATTTGCTAGGGGTATATATCCCCATACCTTTCGTAGTAACCCACTCCCTTATGTTTTACCTTTGGTCACTCAATGGTGTTGTCATTGTCAGTTTCGAGTAGAATTTAGCAGAATGAACATCGTAGAATCCACAAAGAAGGGCTCGGTTTTCAATAATTTCGTCTACTACAATTGACCTACTGTACATTATATCATCGATATGTCGTACAATTGATAAGAATGCAACAATAAGCTACAATAAAACCTTACTGAAACCTCTAACCGAATAAATGAATCGATAAATAATTTCGAACCATGCAATTGCTTACAATCGACATTTACAACTGTTCACAACAGTTGACTTGTACTACCTAGGGACTAAAAAGGCTTTTTACTACTGGTGATTAAAATGTTATATAATTTAGACCCATATGGTTTCGTCTTTTGTTTGCTATCTAAAGGTTATACATCGAAGTGAAGGATCACGGGTTCATACATAAAACCCCATTATAAAAAGGTTTGTCATAATTACATGTACTAAAAAAGTTAACCATGTAAATAAATCAATAACTTGAGGGGGGGGCAAGCCCAAAATGACACTTTTAGCTACCATTCGTCCCTCTGCTATATCATAAGATGTACAAGGAGACCTACATCGAAAACATTGGTTAATCAAAACAGGTGAAAAGTTATTTCACAAAAAACCTTATGGTATCAGGTACACAGTTTCATTGTGTGTTAACACTTAGCTAAACTAAACAGACAACACCCCCGCCGCAGCAAACCTGCCGACTAAGCGAATTTGTCTGAATTGATTTTTAATTGAATGTATAAATAAAATTAGGTTTAACGAGTACCTAGGTTAGCTGCTACAAGGAAACTATTCTTTAATAGTTTCACATTTTACTAAAACTCCACTTTTGGAGTTTTAGTAAAATGTGGATAGCTTAGTATAAAATAAATAAATTTGCCAAGTTTGATCAAAATATATCCTAAAACAAGCAAACTAAAATTACTCAAGTTATCCCGTTCACGGACGTATATAAATCTATACAAAATTAAAAACTAAATTGGTCACGGGCCTAGGTCTTACGGTGCCACCTACGATAATAGTTACCCGTATAGGGAATTCGCTAAACACATCCATTTTTTGCGAATTTAACATTATGGTACAGAAGACGTAAGTATCGTTAATTTGCACGAGAAGCGATAAGCATAGGCCGGGAGCGCCCGAGTTCACGTGCAAACCTCGCACTGTCAAGTTGATGATTTTTAAAATATTCGTGGGAATGGATGGGGATTTGTAATGTTTATTGAGTTGTACAATAGTATTGAACATTTGCATGGGCTTGTATAGGCCGAAAGCAGGGTTTTTAGAAAATGGCTAAAAAACTCACCCAGTCATTCTTATGGAGAAAAAGTGCCTAAGTGAGGTCATATTACTATATTATACCTCCTTTACATTTAATGGGTCAATAAATGAAAGAATTAGCTTTTTTAGCTTGATTTCAAATATAGTATATGAGGATTATATGTAGGGATATGTATGCAAAGATCAGGATTTTTGGAATTAGTGGCTAAAAAATGATTCCCATGTTATTTTTATGGGGAAAACGCCTAAAGTGGGGTATCTTTGTGGTATTGCCACTACACGTTTTAGAGAGTTATTTTGTAAACTTAATATGTACTTGTATTTCTAGACTTAAGATAAACTTAAATTGATATAAGGCCTGTCTCAACTCCCAGGCTTCACGAAGCACGATGTATTACTACCAAACCTGGTACAGAAACAAACTATTTTTTTTTCGTAATTTCCTCTCTTTTAAGTTATTGGTAATTAATTGGTTTTAGGTAGCCCTTATACTGAAACGGCGGAGTGTACTGTGTATTGTTGTCAACCAGTGAACGATATTTGCAGATATTTTTGGTGTCATCAATTTTGCAGTTAGGCCTATTAGATTTAAAATTATGTGTAACCAGCATGGGTCACGAGGTGACTGCATGCAACCACTTTACGCTGAAAGTAAAATGTGGTAGGAACATAAGTCCTCAATAATCCTATTAGTGCAGTTGATTGGTTCCGCCTTTGTTAACCTGTCAAAACTGCTAACCCTCATTTAATTAGCTGGCGCGGCGCTGGTGCTACGCGGCGCAAATACTACTCGGCGCAAATACTACTCAACCAACTTCATACTATGAAATTCATTAATATATGGAAAAAATAAACGAAATAATAAGGCCAATCACTTTACGTGGTTGTAGTAACTACATTTTCCATAGATTTTCTACAAAGACATATTGTAACGTAAGTCACCATTCAGAAGTCAACAAACCTTGATATTAGCGGTTTCGCCACACAATTGTCTTTTCACCGTGACAATTAAATGCCAGACGTTGAGATAATTGACTGGAACGGTCCATTTGCCTATTTCAGTAGCGCACGATATGTAGTGTTGTGTTGCCGCCATTATGTAGGCATACAAAGTACTGCACCGCCCAGACCCCGGGCTGTCGTGCAATACAGTACCGTGGGCTGACGTGTCCTGCGTGGAATCGTGCACGTGTTCAAAAACTGCTCTGTGTTTTTTGTTGTTATTATTGTCTTCTTCGTGTTTGCTGCGATAAGTTGTTGTCATTGTTGTAGTATAGCTTCTCTACGCATTGTTGTTTATTGTAATTTCGTACGATTACCCATTTACGTGTCTATCTATTTTCTCAACCAAATATATGTGTGTTTTCTACATTTTTCCTAAATTTCTCTCGTTTTTTAAGTGAACTTAAACTTCCTAAATTTGTAATACTGTATAATCAACTTATGGATATTCCCTAAAATTTGGGGGTAAGGCGTTAAAGTTAAACAGTAAAAATTTATTTAAGAACCACCTTGTATATTTTTGTTTCTTTGATTTTTTACAATAAAAATTCTACCTTTTACCACAATCAACCACCTTAACAATACTAAACTACTAAAGCATTCTAGAGACATACTAAAATAGTCAATAACACCAGACTTGTAATATAATATTTTTTCTTCGGCGAGTTCCTCAAAGTAGATAGCATCTATGGCATTCAACATTGTATATTTTCTTATTGAAGTCATAACGCTTTATGGTGTATTTAAGATACAAATATAAATTAACATAAAGTGTAAAGGTTAAAATGTGAATTTCCTAAAACTTAGTTAGGACTAGCTGCAAATTCAGCTAAGTTACGTTTGCAGTGAAATAGAGCTAACCAATTTCCCCAGAACTGCCAACTAAATATTGATGAGTAATAGTTTCTTCCTTAAACATTGTGATGGCGTGATAAGCAGAGTTTCAGAATATCAAAAGACTTATAAACAGTGAAACTCGGTAAAGAAGTTAAATACGCTTGCTCGCTTATTGTGTTCGATTGAGGATTCGAAACTTGGTATCAAAAAGTGAAGATCACATACAAAATGTAAATACACGCTGATTTATGATGCTTTAAATCTGGTAAAGAAATGTAGGCCTACTAGAACCATATACCCTCCAACCAACCGATAGCGGATACTCAATGTAACTTCCTACACCTGTATTAGCCCGCCCCTGGACAAATCACCTCACCTAATCATGCTGAGGATGAATGGAGAGTGGGAGCGGGGGATGAGTCAGAGAAGTGGGAGAAACCGATAGTTGAAAACAATGGGGAACCTTGGAAACGCCTAGATAAGAGGAAACTGGAAAAAGAAATGGCGAGCGGAAAATGCACAGTTATTGCTTGTTTGCAACACTTGAAACAGAGAAGTGACTGGGTTATTGTGTGACTCGAAGTTATGGTCGTGACGAAGACTTACCTAGTTATGTCACGGAATAAACAGAGACACCTTAAGGAGAGAGGAAATAGAGGGGTTTCTCTCTATTCCGTGGTTTCATGTCTCTTGACATTCTATACTAGCATAGATAAAAGGAGTAGACATGTCTATACTCCTTTTATCTATGATACTAGTGAGTAAGAAATAAGGCAGCAAAGAGAGATACCAGATGAAAAGACAAACGGGATTATGTAACTATCCATCTCTTTAATGCATTTATTAAGGTCTGTGGAGGATCTTTTATTGTAATGTATTCTACGTCTTTCAATCAATCTATTCTTTTAGCCAGTGATAGTGTGACACACACGTACAGTATTATAAGCTGAAAATGAATGCAAGGTGAGTTAACATTGTGGAATGGAGTTAGATTAATTACATGATTTTGTTACTCACTACAATCAGCTGTATATTTAGCCAAAGCCGATTATGTACTAACAGCCCAATCATCAAAGACAGCTTGGTCCAGTTTTTTTTTATACTGACCTTTCTTAGGATCCAACCGGTAAATTTCTATATACTGATCGAGCTCTATGACCAGGTACTCAGCTATACATGAATCAATTCATGAAGTATCTCGTAGGTCTGTGGTTACACATTCCCTACTATACTAGTGAGTAAGCAAGAAGAAAGTTATATAGACCAGACATTGCTACAATACAGTATAGCTTCTTTAGCCAGTCGCCAGAGACAATTTATGTTGCAATCAGCGACCACAGAATTCGCTGGTTGTAATACAACCTCTAGTTCAAAGTGTTTTCGTTAATCTGTCTTAAAATAGCAACTAATGTAAAACAGAAAGGTTGACCTTTCGACACAAGCACTTTGCCAATTAAGTCCAGCTTTACAATGAACATGTAATAGCTATCCACAAGCTGAACAGGGGTTTATGAGGAAAGTAACCTAAAGGGCTTAGGAAAACTAAAGAATAATAAAAGAAATAACAAAAAAATAGATAAAAGCTAAAGAATCCACGCGGTACTTACTTTTGACTGGTTCTTGTTTAGACTTCTTGTGAATAATCTGATTTCATCTACAGAACTATTTATCGTAGAAAGCACAGACTAAGACTAAGTATTGTTGGTCACCATTGATAAAGTAAAAACAAAACACTCAAATTTGAAAAATAAATATTCGTTTGTTTTGATTAATTAAATTACTTGCAGAATGATGTAATAGATCGTTTTTACGAAAAACTACTGAAAAATGAGTGATTTGTATATTTTCCCTGGGTAGTAAACAAAAAAAGCTTTTAAATGAGACCTCATTTATGAAAATTGGTGAAGAAATAAGGAAGTTATGGCCCTTCGACAAAGAAAGTACTTTAGAAATTATAATATAGATAGTTTTCTAATTTGGATGACTGAAATCTAAATTTATGATTAAATTTAAATTATTTTCCGTAAAACGTTGAATGATCGATTCCAAACTTTCTAAACTAATCACTGATTGAATATACTAAACCTGTTCCCCAAGTAACGCCGTTGGTTATAAACAAAAGAACTGACACTGTGTACGCAAGTGATTTTATCACAACAATAACATACACAATGTCACGCCTACATACAAGTTACAAGGTGTGAATGGACTGCAGAACTAATTACTCAGTTTAGTGTCATATAGCCTAGCCACGACTGAGTGATCGTACTCTATGGCGCCTTGGTTTATTACTCTATGTCACTCCTCTCTGTAGGCTGCCCTCTGCCCTCTAGTACTCCTCCCAAGGACTCAACTCAAGCACGCGCAGCCACACACATGCGCTCATTATGTTGAGGTAGGTAAGTTTTGTTTTGTTCGTCAAATTCTAGGTACTCATACGTTCTCAGAAATTTGTTTTAGAAATATTTATTTTGGTGAAAAGTGACAACTTTCTTAGTATTCAATATGGCACTTTAAGAAGTGTGTACTGTATATTTCACAATGGTAATGCAAAATAGGTTTCAACTTGTCTAATGTAATAAGTTTTTATGGTTTTCAGTTTCATCATAACATTGAAAACTACTGAGTGAAAATGTTGAAATTACAAGTAGGCCTACGTCAAAATATCGTATCCATACTAATTGTATACTTTACCCAAGCCCATTTGACCAAATAATATTAATTTTGCCCAATGTAAATTCTATAAAATACAGTAAGTATTGAATCCAACACTGTATACCAATCATATTTGAAATCTTTTGTATCCAGTACATAGGTATTGTATCTTGGACTCGTTGTAAACATATCCATTTTATCCAATGAGCAAATATGTATACAATGTTCTTTGTAGTGAATACACAATATATCTAAAGTCATATTCAGTACTCACAGCCAATACCTAACTTATCCAATTTGCATTGATACAATGTCCACTGATTACTACACCTATTGAACACATACATTATTCACTGTACCTATACAATATAAAACTTTTTGACCCACTACACATTCACAAAATCTCTTGGTACACCATAACATGTAAATTAGTGTTGAGTTATAAAATACAGAGAAGGATTCTTCATATTTGACTCGTTTCAGTAGGCTATTTGTTTAGATTCTGTGATATTTCTTAGATATTCTTGATATTCTTTGATGTTTGATTCTTTCTTCTTATATTCTTTGGTCCACTCGGTTATACCAATCTTGATTGCCTAATTGCTATTTTTGCAATTTCAACAGTTAGCTCTTCCTTATAAAACCTGTGTGTTTTACAAAATATTATCCAATGTTAATACCTCATTATCAAATAATCATTATTATTAGTAGATTTTCGTACTACACAATTGTTAAAATATGATGTGAAACGACCTTTGAACCTATTTGGTAATCTAACCTAACCTGCTAATATGCGTTACAATATATTTTTAGTAGTAATACAGTGTTTAAGTTTTTATATATCTTTTAAAAGTGATAACTTTATCTTACATTTTTGTGAGGGGACGGTCCGGACCCGAGAAGAAATGCAGCATCTATAGTAGCAACTTGCCGCGATCTGCGTTAAAACACGTGTGGAGCCAGAGATCAACGAACTCCGAACTCGCAGACAGACAGACATGGTAGCTGGTATGCGTCAGAAATGGGTATAAAACCATTGACTATTAACCATACTATGGTATATAATCAATGATACAACCCCTTCTGTCTGTAATATCATATAATGATAATGAGTTTTCTTACTGTATTCCAGAACAGACAATGGACCATAGACCATTAATTTTTTCTACAGTCTGTGATTCCAGTAATCAGGATTTAAGTATCAAATATGAGGGTTTGAAGAGACTTAAACTTAAAATTTGTTTTAAGGTCAGATTATCATTGTAGTAAAACTAATTTAATTTGCGAATGTAAACATAAGGTAGCTTTTTAACGCAACATAAAACACAGTAGGCCCTAACTTAATCAACAATGAAAATAAATTGTGAAAGGCTGACTAAATAATAATAAGGTAATAATGTTAAATACCAATAAATAAAATTACTGTATACGAAAATACATATTTACTGGAATAGTAACACTTTTATCAGTAAGTATCACAAATTACAGTATATACTACACAAAATAAATACACAATGAAAGGTCTTTGAGCTCATAAAAGAGAGGTAATTTTGCAAAAGACTCAATGAGGAACCATCGGTAAAGCTTCTTGAATTAATTGCATAACGTAAAAATGAAGACTAAAATCGCAAAACTATTTTGGCGAGTAAAATCATTTGACAAGACTTGAACGATGCAGATATATGTGTGAGGGGGTTAGAATAAATATTTATAGCAAAATTGGGTTCTCGAAAGTTGTTAATAATAGGCCCTATTCTTTGGAAAATGTATTAAGTTAGTTTTTGCTTTCAAACAAATATTTACAGTTACTTTCAAATTTGGATTTTCTGATTATTTTCAAGAACACAGAAGTTAAATGTACTTTACGCTCATTCAACCTTGAAAGTGTTCAATTAAAAATCGAGAACAGTTTGCTAGTAAATATTGACAGGAACAGATATTTTAAGCGTATCAATAAATCATTAATCTTCGAAAGGCAAATAGGGAAATTTTTCGTAAAATCTAGGTCGACTGGCAACACTGGTTCCGCGTATTTTTGCATCGGCGGAAGTTTATGTCGTTCAGTCATTGTAAAAAGTGGGCGTATCTTCGTATTCGCGAACATACTCGCCCTAGCCTACTCACCAAAGCTTTTTACCGCCGAACTGAAAAATATACAATAGGCACCATGATAATTGTGTATCGAATTGCATTGAATTCTCGGTGCCTACGGAGCCACTGCAATGCTATTATGTTTACGTGATACCATTGTTTAAATCTACTCATTCTGGATAATCTAATGTGCATCCTATGTGAATGAACCTATGGACGGTCCTTGGTGATAAACTGCTGGTCTTCTTCAGTAAAAAAATCTTCATACGGCATTTCATTCCATTCTACACTCATCTTTTCCTCTTGGGATACATTATAAGTAAAGTTGCGTTCCCTTCACAATTAATTGGTAATTTCTCGCTATCAATGTGGTTTCAGAGACTAGTGAAGGATCAAGTCTTCTATAGGTTCAATGATTCCTTACATGCTAGGTGTACACAGCAGTATTCTGCCAGTAGGTAAGTCGAGTTTGTTTTTGTCCAGTAGCCAACATCAGAACACTATGTCCGCGAAGGTGACAGTTGGGCGGAGCCCTCTGACCTATGCTACTGATTTATAATACGGAGTCAAAGCTTGTGTGTGTGCTGATTTGTTTGACTAAAGTGATATGGTTTCATTCTGCAGCATTTATAATTAACATAAGTTAACTATCTATTAGAAACTGTATTTATAAGTTAATCCATTTGTTTGTTTTAGAGATTGATGTCCGTCCACGATGTACTTTTTTATCTTACAACTATGATTTACCCCTCAAAATGGATCGTCTTGTCCGTTGCATTGTGATCTTGCATAAAAATTGACGACTAATAAATATAAAGTCGAGTCGACACTAGACTTTTAGCACATGCAAGACTTCTCTAGCCTTACGTGGGCTTTATTAGTCAAACCAATTTTAATCTTAAATGTAATACACATTTCTATAGACCGGATTCCCAAGTCTATTTTTTAAAATTCTTCATCTACTAGAACTAAAGAGTTTCATATGCCGATAAGAAAATAAGGTAGTCGATCGTCATATTCATCTACTGTCTAACGTACCTCAAATGAACGATTTATAACCAGAACCGGGTCTCAGAAACTACGCACAGGCCTGAAAAAAGAATAAGCTGGAGTCCTTGAACTTAGGATGGGCGACAATGTTGCATATAACGATTTTCTTTACAGCTTTATGGCGCACTATATGGTGGGAGGTTTCTGTAAGCTCCGTTACGTCATAGCTCAATCGTAGAACCACCCCTACTGTTCCAGTTTCATGTTTATCACAGTCATGAAGTCGTGTCTGAGGCGGTTATTAAATTTGCGGTTGAATTTGCGACATTTTCATATTCAAACCGGCAGCACTATGGGTCTGTAAACTGCAATCTCACTTTTATCTCCGTCTTTAGCACCACCGTTGCACACGACCCTTCTGTTGCAGTTTTGTTTCAAAATTAGCCGCCACGGAAGTCGTTTCTTTTCTAAGATTCCTCAGTCCGGATTCCCGACCGCTATTAGACTCGGGACGAGGGAATCCTGAGTAATTTACATCCTGATAACGCTCTTATAGTGACACCAGCATTCTGTACACGTGGTTAAGTGGAGACGCGGCATCGCTGAGGTGGCAGAGCGATTATATGAGTTGTTCACATTTTTACAGTATTGTTAACAGTATAAAACACGTTTGCGGAGATTACTGTTGTAACTGAGACGAAGGTTGTGAAATTATATCCTTGTTTGGCCAAGGTTTTACGTTTTGTAGATTTGTCATTGTTTGAATTTCCCCCGTTCTTATAACCAATTATAATGTTTTACTTCAATTCACACCAGAGTTTTCTTAAGAATTTTTCTCTTAATACGGTGTAAGAGGTCATATTAAATGGTGTAGCTTTAGTGACAGTGTCACTTGCGTCTGTGTTTATATAATATACAGTAGATTTACCTTCAATAGTAAGTGAAAAATATTATGTATAAAAACATATATATGATCTGACTGTCAAATCTGTGGGGGGGCTCATCTGTGGCGATTCTTTTGTTTATATAATCCGGTCTTCAGTCCATTGATAGGAGATCTGTGTTCCAACACACTATCGTAATCAATAAAGTATCAGAACTATGTCAAGTAAAATCATAACATTACAATTTCAGGAACATTCTTTTAAACTAATCTCACAGGCTCCAAAGGGTCCACTTTTCTTCACTGCAAGTGCATTATCCTCTGTTATCGAACTTTTCCCATAGACGTCAGACAGAATATCACATACAGTAGTTTTACTGTGTTTAAGAGTCTTCCGTAGTGGAAGCCATGTTGGATTTCTTCCCCATAAGAACAATGTTAGCTGGTGTCCGGAAAGATGGGGACGAGGAAACTTAGGGACACGGAAACTTGGGGACAAATCGGGTTTTGAGCCGAGGGGGAGGCAAACGGGGGCTGACTAAGCTCTGAGAACGACTCTTTAAATCGACTCGTTCTCTATTTTTATTGTACCTAGGTCTAGTCGTAACTACGACTTGTATTTATATCTAGTTCTATCTCCCCTTACATTTTACACCTTGTTTAAATGGTTACTTTTGTAGAGCTTAGGGACAACAGATTTAGTACATTGAAGTGTTTTTGTAGGGTTATTTTATTAATCACGGAGTAAACTCGAATTGTAAATGATTATTCAAGCATACATTTTTTAAATAAAAAATACACTTGAATATTTCTAAAACAGTAGCTTCAACTTCGTGAGGATGTTATAGCCTCCAATTTATGTTATACGACCGTGAACATAGACGAATTTCTCTCGTTTGTATTAGAACAATAATACAATATAATTCAGGAACAACCCGTGACTAGCTATTACTGAGAAAGATTAAAGAAATACTTGTTGTAAAATGTAGTCGTAGGCATCTGGTACAAAGTATTCCACCTTTTGTTTAATCTAAGCAAACCCATAAACATTCAGTACTTGGAAAGGTAATGGAAATATGAGTGAATAGAATACAGCGATGTCCCGTTAATCCCCTCGCACGTTTCTCCGAATCGACTACATTTGCTATTTCTTAGATTTTCCTTTCACAGGCCAGTTATTGGGGTGTCAGGTCACTCGGGTCAGTTAACTTTTGTGTAGTTGCGAGAGTGTGATTGACCTCCAATTCCCAACCTAAATATTGTTTTGGTTTTACGTGGCAATCGCAAAAGAGGAACTCTAAGGATCAGCTGTTGATAAAACTATTTTTTTTGTGAATTCTTAAAAGTGGTAGTAATTTAGGCCTAATTTATTCCTTCGTCGTCAGTATGGTATATACTGATTGAAATATTTATATAAAAAATTATCCAAACACTGATTTGTATGATATTGGACACGTTTTCTTTAATTCTTTACTGCAAACGTCACTTACCAAATACCAATAATGTGACGATATAAAATTTCGTCTGAAAACAAATGCCGATCTGTTTAGAAACGTGTTCTTCCTACAAACTTGCACTTGTATCTTTAAGTTATAAGTTATTTACAATCAGTGACGTGTTTTGGAATCGCTTCCAGGACAATTAATTTAGTGACAAATTTTACACGTTCGTTATCGGTACAGGTTTTTGAAAAAAAAAAATGTATTTATGGTTCAAAGTACCAGTACAATCGGTATATAACTAACTCATGTCATAGACTCGCGGGCAAGAGTAACTCTTAGTAGGGTCAAAGGAATCCGAATCAGAGTGAATCAATAGTACTACGTCTTAACAAAGTAATACATTTTGATAAATTTTTGGTCAATTGACAATAACTTGTTAATCTAAATAAGGTGAACTAATGATCTCAGGATGAAACTATCAAATTAATTTAACCAGCAACAATTATATTTTAAGATAAAAAAACATCGAACAGTAGGCCTACATTTAAAACATTGTTTATGCCAAAACCATGAGTAACAACGAATTCTGTTAGTTGGCAGCCTAACATGCAAGGTATGATGTTGGATAAGGCAAAAGTATGTAGGCATATAGTTATAACGCCAAGATTAGGAATAATCTTCTTACCGTATGTCTTTCGCTGTGCGATCCGGTAGTGCCGCGAGGCGCGAAACTAAATTAAAATACCCCCGCCGCAGCTAACCTGCAAACTAAGCTAATTTCCATTTACCCGGCTTGAGTTCTACTAAAATATTCCATAAAAATTGTTAGATTTATTTCCTATTTAATTAACATTAATTTTAGTAAGTACTTAGGTTTGCTGCTACGGAGTAATTGCTACACTTTTATGTATATGCTCGTCGCCGTATGACTTATAACAACACCATCAACGTTACAGCTTCTTTGGCATAGTTATATTTATTTTACAATTTACTGTTTGTGAATATGACCGCAGACAGTTTTGTATGTGTACGCAAGAATTACGAGACATCCATTAATATATTAAGGTGATTATTAAAATAACTACAAACTGACAAATCAGTTGTAGTCTCCAGGTATTCCGTATTTCATTTACTATGTGATTTACTGTCTATCAGTGATATAGTCAGTAGATAGATTTCGTGGGAACTAGATAGTGACAGGATTATGCCGGGTTGCTTCATCCTCAAAATTGCAAAAAAAAATCAAACTAATTATCGCTATTCCAACGCATTATGTGCTTAAACAAATAACATTTGAAACGATTATTTTGTTGTTTAAGAGTTCCTTCCTAATACACAGTATCATCGCATTTTAGGCTACTTAAAATACTTCTTAATTTTTTTAGGTTTACTGTTTGGAAATATTCAAATTATGATTTTGAAGTCAATCCCGTTACTGTAGCTCTCTATGAATTGAAACAGGAGAACGATTCGTTCTAAAAGAGTCGTTTCAGAGCCTAGTTCAGCTAATCTCTCCCTCCCCCCGGTCGAACCCCTATTTGGCCCTAACTTTCCGTGTCCCTAACTTTCCTTGTCCCCATCTTTCCTAAACTCATGTTAGCTTTAGGTCCAAATATCTCATCAGCAAATTGTCATATAATTATGGATAAGGAGCTAAATTTAAGGAATTGCGGTCCTCTAGAGATTGACGTTTTTTATTTCACAATTTTTAATTTTTATAATGAATAATTGATTATTAATTAGCTTAAAATTAAGCTAATTATTGAAAGGAAATTAAAATGGATTTTCGAAATTCAAAAACCTCAGTCACGAGTCTATTATGTTAAAAAATACAAATTATAAATTTCAAAGCTATATCTTAACAAATAACGCCGTTACGTGTCCACAAAGATGTAATGTTCTAACATTGTTCTTATGGGGAAGAAATCCAACATGGCTTCCACTACGGAAGACTCTTAAGTGGTTTCTGAAAAGCCATGCCCAGGTCTTTCTTCTTCGGAGGTGGAAGTGAATTGATAAGGTTGACTATTTTTATTTATTAGTTTGCTATACCCATTGCCCAAGGATAATACATAGAACCAAACAGAAATCACTGTAAAAACCCTCACAATCCCACAAAGTGTTTAACAAGTGCGGATATCATATGTATGTAGATGCTAAGAGCAATCGTTCAGTTTCTGCATATCAAAGTCGCTGCAATCTGCCCGCGTCGTAAATTGAGATAAGTTGACATAAAGATTCTTTACGTAGGACGAGATCCAGCAAGGAGTGCCACGGTCTGTATCTAGTGCCAGTTTATTAACTATATTTCCCTTGCAAACTGTTTATAATAAATCATTATTGGTATTGGGAGGAAGAGTAATAAATATTACATCTAAAGTAACTAACTTCTATACAATATATGCTGTACATCTACAATACATCTATCTAAGTTTTATGGTTACTTGAATAATTATATTTGCGTGATGAAAGCTTTCCTTCAATTTTTGTTTACCATAATATGTTCAACCTTGGTATCATTGACATCTTTTGATTTCGATGCTTAAAATGGAATATTGGATAGGAATAAATTACTTTGGCAATAAAAGTCCGTTGTGTAGTTAATTTTCCTCTCTTTGGCCGTAATTACTCTCTGCAACGCTACAAGAGTAGTTGTTCAAGATCGAGTCCCAGGTACTAGTGCGTGGCACACCAGTTCACAAGCGGACGTGATCAAGAATAATACTAACTAACACTGACTTGGCATATGGGCACGCATCATGCAACCAAAGTCCTATCGGGAGCTTCAACATGAAACAAACAAACCCCTCACCAATTTAATAAAGCACCTGAGACATGTTTAAGTGAAAGAAAACATTGGTCTGTACATAATAAGGGATTTCAAATCTTTAATAATAATAATTTGGTTTGTAAAGTAATATAAAATATAATTCACCATCATACGTTTCTGCCTTAGTGTAAAGTATCATCTTCAGCCACTTAGGTTGAGAATCTGGGAGTGAATTACATCTGAATAATTGATTAAAGCCGAAAACCACAACGATTTCTGACAGCCCGGGTAATTGAGTGTTTATAGTGCTCGCCATAATTGCAGAGGGCCGCTAATTTGATCCTGAGAAATGGCATCATCTCCACGAAGTTTTCTTTACAATTGGCCATAAATGGGCCTACGTAAACCGCTGGTATTAGCAATTGACAAAGCTTCAAACGAAATTTCTCTATTATATCATTATCACCCTGCACTTATATACAACATGAAATTCTTATCCAAATGTGCTTAGCTGTCTTAAAGAACTTATAGATTCATAGCCCGTCCTCGAAAGCCTTCGTATGAAGAATAGGATGTGAGGTTCTCATGCAATATCACAGTCCGAATTGAAGAAAATTACCACATACCGTACTCATTTTATTAATTGCAACCAGGTTCGACCTCGATATCGGTTGAATCTGAGTCGCCTCCAGAGGTTGGTGATACTTCATGCCGCGCCCTGCATGATTGTCACCGACCCCACATGAAGTCTGGCGGCATTCACAAGAAAGGCTGCATGTGACTCACTGTCAACCTATCTTGTCATTGTACTGTCCACTGCAACGTCCACAGGCTTGCAGTAGGCGGTGATGGGGCGATGCCTTTTGTGGGTCTTTGCAACTGGGTGTGTCCACAGAGAAATAGTCGTATGGTCTTGAAGAAACAACTATGTAAGGGTATTTTCTGTAAGAATTCAATTATTGGCGAGTATGACGTTATTTTTCAAGTCTAAAGGATTTTTAAGAAAGAGTACTAAAAGCATTTAAGCAGTACAACCCATGAAAGTTTGTAGACATGTTGGGGATCGAACCTTCCCCTCCCAATGCTAGCCAATCAGGCAAAATCCTTCCACCATGACTTCCTACTAATATTATAAGTGAGAAAGTTTAGATGTATGGATGGTTGGATGGGTGGATGTTGGTGACAAGTAAACGCAAAAAATACTGGTCGGATTGGGCTGAAATTTGGTGAGATAGCTCACATTCCCGATTAACATATTGACGCATTTATCTCAAAAATTCTTTCGGCCCCCGACCCCAGCAAAAGCTATAATGTTTACCAACAGGGTGCAGCACTATTATTTTTTTGCATTTTTTGACAACATCTAATTTAAACCAACCAGCAACAAAAAGCTGTGAAAAATGAGAATGTTACTTTTTTATTTTTAGTGGCTGTGTTAGAGCATTATGCCTATGGTAGATGTGCCTTAGCAACAAACAATAATAGCAAAACGAAGAATTTTGTCATGTTTGCAAGCTGTGATGTCATAAAAAAATTGTTATATAATCTGTGGTTTGAACACAAAAACAATGGAATGTGCCAAATAACATATTTTTTTACTACATACTGAACTATTGAGCGTGTTTAATTATTCTTTTTTTAATTTACAATTTTTCATTTTCTACTACAAATTTTTTTCTTAGGCCTATCATGATAAATTTCCCGATGTTATTTTTGCATTATTATTATGTTTTGTTCCAGATTCATTCACATCTACGATGAGACCAAGTTCCAAATCACGAAACATTGTGAAAATTCAGTTTCTTTAACATAGATTGGAAATATTCACAGATTAAAATCTTTACCAACAGTAAACTTATGACAAATACCCAGAGCAAAAAGAAGAATAAGTAAGTATGCTTATATCATTTAGGGTCATAATAGGGTCATTTATTTCTCTTTTACGGATTGATGAATACCTGGTAACCATATTTCGCAGGTTCCACGGTAAACCTCACGCTGAGGTGCGATTGTTAGATGTCCCGGTGAGATGAAAGCCGCGATGACGTATCTGCAAACACGCTTATCACTGTTATCAGCACTATCAGCACACCATCACGTCAGCTGTTACTGACTACAAAGAAACCGCCAATACGGAACCTTCAATGGGCTATGACGTCACCGTCTGATGGAATCTGGAAAAACAAACAAATCTGGATGAAACCTGACAATACTTGAAATTATCAAATAGATTAGCAGGTCTAGAATATTTATAGTACTGTAATAAGGATTCTTCTGACGACCTACATTTGTCAAATTCTCATAAAGTTGTCGTTAGGGTTATATCCAAACATTTAAAACTGTGCGAGTTGCAATTTATTAAAAGCGATTTTGAAGAAATTGAAATTGTCCTTGGACTATTTTCCCTTTGAGTTTTCCAGTGATTAATTTACATGCTTATACAACTACTAGTTGTTGTACCCGTGCTTTGCAACGGGAAGAGGACACAAAATAGAAACATTTTTATCTTTACATCTGTTGCATTTAATATAGTTACACATCCACCAACGCTTTTAGAAACAAAATTCAACTTTTTTGGCCATAATAGAAAAGTTTAAGTTATGACTTTTAAATCTGGTAAGTAGTGGATACCACCATTTTGGGTTTGATTAATTTTAAATCTTGTGTAGGCTGATGTGAGATAAACGGACCAAATCTTCAAATAAAACTTTCACATACATGATTTACCTTAATCTCCCTTAGTTACATATCTTTTTTCTTTATTTTTGACATTTTAAATTTCAATTTTTAAGTTGCAAAAATACTAACTTTTAAATTTAAATGAAATTTTTTTAATTTCACTCTTCTTCATATTAAATCAAAAATCCTTCCATCTTCAGTTTCTTCACTCACAATAAATCATTATCAAGCAAAACTAAGTCAGCTGTTATAATCTTTAAAAATATTGTTGTGCCTTATCAATAGTCTTTCGAAATGTTAAAGAAACTATATCTGTACTATAAAAAATGTCAAACAAATAATTTAGCATTAACGACAGCAGAAAAAACTAATATGATTATCAAAGCATCAAGGACCAAGGACAAAAAATGTAATAGCAAATACAGTATATGTTTCATTTCATCTCTGATTCTACTCTACAAAAATATCAACAAACAACTTAATATCATACCAGTTCTTTTAATCAGGTCCATTTTCTATTGCCTTTACATTTTCACACTTACCATTAAGTAAACATAGTAACAGATATTTCATTGATTTTAGAAACAAAAGAACACTGTGTACTGCTTAGTTTTATTATATTTTCCTTGGTTTAATTTAATCAGTGATGTGACAAAACACAAATAATAAATTTATCAAATAAAGTAAATGTGAACTGAAAGCTATGTTAAGATAAAATAAGAGTATTTAAATCAACGATATACAATTTAGTTATTGGTGATATTCTTTAGTTTAATTTAAGCATTGGTTTAGCAAAACACAATAACTAAATTTACCTAAATATACATATAGAAATGATGTGAAAGTTATGTTAAGTTAATCTAACACATGTTAAGCAGTTCGAATTTACTTAAAGTAGACTCCAAATTCATATAAAACATCTATACATTGTAATTTTCTTATTGTTTCCATGAAAATATATATATAACATTATTTTCATAACATTTAAGACACCTTAAAAATCAAAAGTAGAGCCTAAGTTGATGCAGCAATGCTTTAAAAATATTTTTTTTATTTCTATAATCATTGACATAGTTTTGGAATAAATGATCTTTGATAAATTTTTAGATTAAATAAACCAACCACATAATTGTATGAAATATTAGGCTATATTAAATTTCTTTGGATCAGCTGTCTTAAAATGTGAAATATGCAATTTGGCAGTTCTTGTTTACATTGAAATGTCAAAGCAAATGTAAACATTGTGAGTATTCTCATTGCAGCCATGGAGACCAATCAATATTTACTTTTAAAATCCTCATCTCAGAACTTTTAAAGCCAAAGGGGCAAAGCCTACGGTCAGTATGGAAGTGTGAATAGTCCTATAATAGTCCTTGTCCTTGGTATGGTAACTATATTTTTGTAAAATTTAAGCCCAGTTGGTTCAGTAGTTTTTGCACCTATTAGTAATACACATACAGACAGACACCATTAGATTTTTATATAATAGTATAGATATAGATAGTATAGATTGTATACAGGATGAGCAATTTAACAGTGCCACCATTCGTACCATAGAAACGATGGCATTTAAAGAATTGTAACTGGATGAGAATATACTGATACTGTATTAATTAAAATCAGTAGTTGTACCAAAATGTGTAACTGCACTCTATGATTATATATTCAATATTGAAATATTTTTATTAATTTACATGTAGATGGTACAATACACAGGATCAATATAATTCTAAAGCTACTTCTAAAAATACAGTTAGTAAATAACACGGAAGGCTAGTAAAAGTTACAAAACAGTAAAAACAATAAATAGTAACTAAATATTACATTGACAAGTGGAACATATATCAATGGAATAAATGACTAGGATTAATATGCACTCTTTCAATAATGTACTGAACTTTATGAGATCTAACTTGTTGCCCTTTATCTATTGTTGGGAATTAGATGAAATAAAATGTTTGAACTGTATTTAGTTTTAAAACTATTTGCCAATGATGCAGTTGGGGGAAATAAGCCAAGATGCATGGAAAATCTAAAGCACAGAGTTAAGGGGTTTTCAGTAATTTTTCAAACATCTAGTCAGTGTGATGAGGGTAAGTTATTCCCCTGTTTCACAATTAAAGAAAGCAGGATGGCTGGTCCAAGCAGAGTACTAGGTTATTTGTTCTAACTGTACTTGAGAAAGACATTACATTTAATTATATAAGCTACAACTAACCTCAACTTCATCAAATCCAGCATATTTCTCGACAAGCAGCATGAGTGGCCCCAAACACTGTAGTGGGGTTGTGGTTCCACAAGTCTTGAGGATAAAGCGACGCCGAGACACGAACATGCTGCTCTCGCTGAAACACACAGACCTCACATCATACAAGAGTACAAAACTTCAAAAACTCATGGTAGAAACATGACAACAAGGCTGTGAGCTGGGGTTGACATACGCCAAGATTTTGCCACAAATGTCCCTCGGAAAGTTAGAACAATTACAAGTATAACACTACTTCATGAGTAATACATTTATAAATTAAAATTTATTTACAGCTTTACTTGACGTAACTTTTAAACTATGGATTAGGCAATAGTAGAAAAATTATGCTTTTAAACTAAAGGTTGTGAAGTGAAATAGTAAGTCGGACAGAGTTAGTTCTTTTCAAAAAATATGAAACAACTCCATAAAAAAACCTCCAAACAAAACTCACAGTTAAAAGAACATTTGTCAAAAAACAAATAACATCGCGTTATTCACCCAATGTTAGAAAAATGCATCAGCTATGGCATTACGGTAAATATATGTGATTACATTGTGTACATAAATTCTTTTACCTAAAAAGCTCTTGGAAAAGGTATTCTGAAATTTATTTTCTTACATTGATATCTTAATCAATTTATCGGTTATCAAATAATTCCAGCTTCTATAAGGTAACAACTCTCTGATGTCACAGCATTTTTTATGGCATAAATGTTGAAGGATTTTATTCAAATTTAAAAGAAAGAGGACTTTGTTTATCTCACATATTGAGAAATATTTTTTACAGCCTGCACACTTTAATGTTATGGACACCTGAGACAGCAGACATCACGGTTGTTGAAATATATAACAAGGCTGCTGGAAGATAACCTAGTAGATAAAGGAAATTATGTTCCAGGCGTAACCTCAACCAAGTATAAGTAACAGGGGTGAGCTGATGGTAAATAGTTCTAATCTTACAGGCAAGATGTCAACACTTAAGTATGCAACTGTGCTGTTATTCTTCATCATCAGTATTGAGGTAAAACTTATCAATTTTACTCTTAGGATATATTTGAGAAGTACTCATAAGATGTAGAGTACTCGTAATTATTGGATTGAATTGGAATAATGATGTGCTATGCATGTAGAGTAGAGTCACACTATGGGGAACATGGTTGATAGGCAAGGGGGCCTAAGAAAAACTAAATGAAAAAGAATTTCTAAGCGTTTTCGGATTTTGAACAAGTCAATGCATTCTGCATACATCTGTGCAATTTACCACAATTCAAGAATGAGCTACTGTTCTAATCTTAAAGAAACGAAGAATAACATTTTTAAACTTTTCAGTATTTAAGTAACTTAAATTATTAGTTCTAACCATTTAGATGAACAGATTATATCTGGAGTCACCACTCTGTGTTTAAAAAGCGTACCAATGTTTTTGCTGTTTTTTTTTCAGTGTTTCGTGTTGTTAGGTTGGTCGTATGATCGGTTGGTTGGATGCTGTCAAATTGGAGAGGCAAGATGGTGTCATCCTGTTGTTTTGTTGATAGTAGTAAACAAAAATTGTTAACATTATGACTGTAATATAAGTTTATTTATTAATTTTACGAACAACCCATTTTAACAAGATCATAAACCAATGTTCGTTCTTCAATCAAATGCCAAAGGGCTAAACCATTCATAACTATGGGTTAAACCCAAACCTAAACCAATATCTTCAAACCAGGAAACTTGACTATTTTCACCATTATAGCTTGAAAAGAGGAAAATAAGTTAGCATTTATTTAGTATCAAAAACAATAGATAATGTTTCTAAACTTAAAATACATAGGTTTTAACTTGCACTAGCTTAAATAAACTGTTGATATGTCCATCAACTAACGGATAACACCAAATAAATAGCATGGTTGAAATTAATTGAATGTTACAGTATCCAATCAACTGATCATAGGGCCAACCTAACAACACGAAACACCGAAAAAAACCAGCAAAACAGTGGCACGCTTTTCTCTAATTTTCAACCAGAGAGTAGTGACTCCAGTTTAAATCTATTTATCTCAATGGTTAGAAATAATAATTTAAGTTACTGAAATACTGAAAAGTTTAAAAATGTTATTCTTCGTTTCTTTAAGATTAGAACAGTAGTAGCCTATAAGTAATAGGCTAATAGTAGTATCCCTATAACCTACAAGCCTAGTATCAACTATCAATAACACATGATATCAGAAATGTAAGTCTGGGAAAAGATTATAAAGTAAGTGTAATGTTTCAGGACGTTCAAGTAACAAAGACTTTCAAAAAGACATTTCCAGTCTTATTTTTTAAGACGACAAAATCAGTAACGGAAAAATCTGGAAAACAATTATTTCCCTTGCTTCAGCCACAACAGGGAACTGTGAATTGTGAGACAGAATGTTCTGAAGACGATTGGGGCTTTCTCGACATCTTAGACATATTTTCTGATGACGGTGACGACAAATGCACTGTTGACTGTAAATTTACTTACAGCGGAGGGACAACATCAACAGTAAAAGAACAGGACAATGATGGAAAGAAGATAGAGGAAGCGATAAAGAAGTTGAAGGAAGAGTTAAAGATAGAGCAAGAGAAAAATAAGCGGGAGGAAGAGAAAAAGAAGCTGGAGGAAGAGAACACAATCATAAAGGCAAAGATAGAGAAATTAGTTGAGAGGATTAAGGTGTTGGAACAGAAGCCCACACCGGGAACTCCCGTAACAGCGGTAACACCCGTTGTAACACCTCCCTAGCACGCCAGGTTGTGTCCCGTTTGCGAACAGTCCCATTTGCGAACAGGGTAAAATCTGTCCGTTTTGCGAACAACTTTAAGATGTCATACATCACCTGTCCGTTTTGCGAACACACATTTGAAACGACCCTTGAAACCTACTATATAAGATATTACCTGGAACACGTAGCGATGGCCCTAGTAGCTTTTGAAGTTGGGTAGTTTTTCAACCGCTTTTGTGTTTGATCATTTACTCTATTGGTTTAAACGAAGAATTGTTAGCCAATTTGTCAACAAGATGTATTTAAATTAAACTAAAATATATAACAAATAACATGTTTTACATAATTTGGTTATGTGTAATCAGTTCAAACTCAAATCCCATGCGTATGAATATCATTGAATTTCGTATAATCTTTTGACAAAAAATTCATAAATAATCTTTAGTATAGTACTTAGAAACCTACCTCATACCTAAACAATACCACAGTATAACTTTATTTACAAGCAGCTAAATCAATATAATGATTAGTGAAAATGTTAACACAATACTGATCAAATATATATGGCACATGAATTCACTGTCAGAAAATAGAGTAAACTTACAAAAAATGATTTAATTTGTAATTTATAGTTAAAAAATACGAGCCATTTGTTTTTGCTAAGTTTTCAATGATTGCTTTTTCATTTTCGTAGTCTTGTTTAGTTATTGAAATTTGGAACATTCTGTGATTGTGAATTAAAACTTGTCATTTTGTGTTGTCATAGGGCGTTGGAATTTATTGGCATAACGAGGTCTGTTTGGGTTTCTTTTGTATAAATTTTGAATAAATGTTTTGAACTACTGTATTTGTTGTGATTGTCAAATCTAAAAATTCGATTTTTTATTTCTATTGTAAATTTGATTTAGTTAGATATTGTGTTTAAGTTAGAATTAGGAAATTTTACGTCATTCAAACAATGTTTATGTCGAGGGTCGGTTAAGTTAAGAGGAACTTGGTTAAAATATACATATCATGACCTTGAAACGCTTGTAAAAAGTTATTCATTGAATAGAATGTGAAATCTACAGAAAGTGTCAAAAGTTATAATGTAGATAGGTAGTAGCTACCTCTGGATTAGAAAACATCATAACTAATCTATGGGTAGTAATATGAAATTATGATTTAAAAATTTGTGAAAAGGCAAATGGTGTGAACAATATTTCTCTAAAAATGGCAAAAATATACAATTAATTATCTCATTGAGAAAAAGTTTCAATTTTTAAGGTGTGTACCCTACTCTAAACACATGTTAATTGTTCAAAAATTTTAAAATGATTCAAGTAAATGTAAACTAAATAATTTCACTATTTTTTACACCAAAATCTTTCAATACAATTATTCACATTAGCGAAAATTTAATCATTAATTAGGGTTAGATACAGCAACAGATATACAATCTCACTTATTGCATAAAATCAATAATCACTAAACCATCAAATAGAATGTGAAATCTACAGAAAGTGTCAAAAGTTATAATGTAGATAGGTAGTAGCTACCTCTGGATTAGAAAACATCATAACTAATCAATGGGTAGTAATATGAAATTATGATTTAAAAATTTAAAAGGGTGGGAGGGGGATCTTTTCTAAAAACATTGGCTACCCCAAAACGGCAACGGTAAGTTGAGGCAGCCCAATCTGGGAATAAATAAACATGTCACATGATTGTAGAGAATATTATATGCCTATTTATAAACCAGCTGTGGAATTGTGAATTAATGTGGTTTGACAGTTCAGCTTGTTTACATTTGGGTGGCATAGCAAATTGCAAACATTTTATGTGTTCTCATGGCAGCCTTGGAGACCAATCAATATTTACTTTTAAAATCCTCACCTCAGAACTTTTAAAGCCAAAGGGGCAAAGCCCACGGTCAGTATCGAAGTGTGAATAGTCCTATAAAGGTACTTGGTATGGTAGCCATATTTTTGTATAGTTTAAGCCCAGTCAGTTCAGTAGTTTATGCGCTTATTAGTAAACAAACATACAGACAGACGCCACTAGATTTTTATATAATAGTATAGATTGATTGCTGTTTGAGTCAAACAGCTGAAAAACATATAAATATTTTAAAATGTTAAACATGTAGTCTATAAGTTGTAGCGGAGATCAAAAAGGTGTTTGCTCGCAAGTCTGTATACTTTTGATAACATAAGCATTACCAAATCTATTTCAGTCAAATTTGGTAAATAACTTTTGTGAAATCCTACATTTTTTATCGAAATCTTAAATCAACAATTTCGGACTGTAGAAATATAAATTAAAGGAAAACGGGGTTTTGGATTTTTTTATTCATATTCGTTACAGACAGTTAATGAATCTAATCAAAAAAATAGTCCCTGCTCGTATTGATTCATTGTACTTGTTTACTGCCGATGAAATAACCAATATTTATACAATCAATATTCAAAAGTAGGCCTAAAAAGCAGATATTCTGATAATGTCTTTAAATATTAGCTTTGTATTCTACAAGCAGAAAGACAACAATTAACGTGCGGGAGACTACCTGACTAAGGGTAGAACGAAACTTGTTCGCAAGGGAACGGGACGATTGGCACACATTTTTGGATCTTCTGCCCATGGCAGTATTGGAACAATCATTTGAGTGGAATAAGTAGGGTCAACTCGCCTGCTTGGAAAAGGCACGATTGGCACAACCGCTCGACCAGGTAGACGCCATCGAACGAGGGAAAACGGGAAGTTTAAAATTCCCCGTCATCTCTGCTACTACAGTCATTTGTCGGTAATATCGCGTATTTTCAAAGGTTAAGTTAGGTTAGGTTAGGTTAGGTTAAGTTAGGGTAGGTTAGGTCAGGTTAAGTTAGGTTAGGTCAGGTTAAGTTAGGTTAGGTTAGGTTAGGTTAGGTTACGTTAGTGTAGTTTTATTTGGTTCCAGCTAGCGCAGTGACCGTAGCTGCAGATTTGTCGTGCAAACTTACACCTTCCTTACTCTAATAAGCACCACAGCAGGAAATTTGTGGGGACAAAACAATGTCCATTTTCCCGCATTCTGGCTACCTGCCTACTACTTCCATACCGGTCTGTTGTGCCAATCGTGCCTTTCCGAACCCTACAGGTTGACCCTTCTTAATCCCTTCTAATGATTGTGCCAGTCGTGCTATTCCAAATCGGCTAAAAATGTGTGCCAATCGTTCTAAGGCCGTTCGCAAACGGGACTCCTTCCCAGGTACCTCACCCCACAGCCAAAAATTTGTTCGCAAACGGGACTGTTCGCAAATGGGACTGTTCGCAAACGGGACGACACCGCACGCCAGCCAGCGCGTGGTGCAAAATGTTTGTCTTGACTGTACTCTTTCTAACCTGACCAAATCTCTTACTCCCTTCCGTGCGGATGTAGGTAAGCTATAGGTCTCGCCGGGTAGACCCGTACTGCGCCAGGTCTAAATAATCCCTCTTTAGCAAACGCCCGTACTGCGCCAGCACTAGTCCAGGTAGGTGAGGGGGCGCCTTCTGGTTAACCTACCCATTGGAATTTGGAATGTAAACAAACCACACACCCTTACGCATCATTGGTATTGCGAATGTTAACAAACATCACAGCTTCCGTTATTTGACCTAGGTCAACACCCCTCGTCACTAATTTAACAAATCTTGCTCTTTACCGCATCCGAATATTTTTGCGTTTCTCAGTGCCATTGAGGAATCAAAATTAGACACATGTTTAGCAATCAACGGTGCTTTGGAAAATGAAAAAAGGACAAGAAAGAAGGCCACGCTTCTTCGACAACAGTTTGTCAAAACAAAAATTAATCAATTAAAAGCCGGTGACTTGGACCTACTTTGTTTCTTGAATTGTGTTGCTATCAATTTTGCACCCATTTAGGCCTAAACAAAAACATTACTTTTTTGCTACGCTACTGTGAAATGGCTTTTACACCATACAACACAGAAGCAGGTACTTTTCTTACGACTATTCTCCATTTTTAGGCGTTTCCGTGATAGCAAGTAATAATCTCGGTCGTTTCTGTGATCACAGAAAATTGTCACGGATGTTACGCACGCATTTGCTTCCCATTTTATTACTTTAGCTAGTGGGATGGTGCTCAGAATGTTTACTTAACTAATTTGCTTTAGTTGAACGCTAAATTAATTATTTTACCGTGGAAAGCGTGACATTATATCGCAATTGAAATTTTGAAAGGTTTTCTATTAACACCGTAGCAAAAAATACTGAATTACTAATTCATCAACTTAAATGTGTCCTCGAATCATTATTGTATCTTTGTTTATCGCTTTTGTCATAGTTTTTTATACAACCGATTTATTTTCGTTACCATGGATATTGAAAACTGCATTTGTATTAATTCAATCAATGCACGCAGTAATTTCAACGAAACATAGTTTAATAAAAATACACCTATATAAGTACCTAAATAAGCCGATCTGTCATCTCCTAAGAAGATAGTTTAACCCGGAAGACATGGGATCTGACCTCTCAATGTTAGACAGTAAGAGATTGTCACGTCACGTCAAATGTGTGGATATAAACGGCTACGTTGTACTATTTGATTGAGTAAGTACACGTCTATTAAGTGTTAATATAAGAGCAATAGCCTACATATAAATATAATGTAACTGTTCAATTAATGTTAAGAGGACTAAATCTAAAGCAATACAAATCGCTTGAGTTGGACGACAAAGAAATAAATTTGGTAAATTTGATTCGTAATAATAACGTAATCTATTTGATTAGTAATATCAATAAGGTCGTAATACTATGTGTTGGGCATCACCCTACACTAGATCCAAACATCTACAGTATCTAGAAAGAAAACAAAACAAGGATAGATAAATTAGACGATAAGTTATTCCTAGATATTGGATACTTAAGTCCCTCCATTATGATTATGTTGACTAAATTAAATCAAATATTTTGTTATCCAATTTGTAAACTCAAATCTCTCTGGATTTTGAAATTTGGATTACTTTACCACGTCGTATTGTCATCAGATTTCATGTTAAATATTATCTTTTTTTTATTGAGAGAAAATTTCCGGTTAATCGGTTGCATTATAAAATAATTTATGTTAGTTCTAAGTTATTGTCAAAGGATATCTCATTGATACATAAGAGGTCGACTAATGTGTGTGATATGTTTACTTCCGAATCTTTCATATTACCTTCAGTTGTAATATGTTACGAGTTGGGGAAATTATTCTTTATGTAAACTATGACTTCTAAAGGAAATGTTGTTGAAAAAGATTACTAAATTTAAATGATAAAATAAACGTCAGAAATTAAAATAAAAGACGATTTGTCTCAGATTTAACGCAGGAGTGGGATTGGACTAGAGACTGGAGGAGACAGTATACACGTATGGTATATTATGTTATTTTCTCTAAATTATCATTATGAATTTTAAGCCGCTCCTCAACCCGGGCGAGTCGAGTCACAGCTTTGCAGAGATTGAGCTATTTTCTCATACGGATGTATTAATTCACATACTCTTAATTCACATTCTCTCATATGGATGTATTAGTTCACTTACATCCCTGTGAGAGGCAAATGCAATTATTTTCATTTTATGTATTTTAGTAAAAAAAACGTCCTATGAGTTTAATAAATATAATAGTAAAAAGTTAAGTAGCTTTTAAAATTTATATAAACGATATCAGAAGTTTGATTAAATTGTATAACTTGTATAAAACAGAGCTCTCACAATGCAAAATATTGCTTTGTTTACATTGGGCCTGCAATAGTTCAGGAGTTTACCACCAGATGGCTTTGGGGTATATCTCTGGCGCCCAGTTTAGGAATTAGCTACCCTTAAAAATTACCATCGAAAGATTGATGTGGTCAATAAGGATGCAATAAATATACATTAGCTTAAAACTGACAGAAACGAACATATATATTTATAGAAATATGAAATGAAACGTTTTCTCAATTTGAGTAAACCCTAATACAGTTTTTTTTTTTATTTCATGTTTGTGTACGTATGTTGAGAGTTTCTATGAATATTCACACCAAAGCTGCAGCATCGATGGAAGTGTTGAAAACTTGACTAATGATGTAAATTTGAGAGCAACACATTTCTGAACTGAACCTTAGGTGAGTTACATTAACTTTAATCCTCAATTTTATTACAGATAGGTAATACTGATATAATTATTGTGTTAAATGAATTAACATTCACAAAACTTTCAAAAGTCAAATTTTACCTCCTTCCATAACCATTCATGCGTAGCCTAAAAATACAATGTTGAATGTTATCAAAGCCAATAGACCATTGGACTACGCCATAATAGTCTGTGATGTTTTATATATTTACAGCATTTATATTAAGTTTACATTAGACCTGCATTTCAGCAGTTAAAATTGTAACAATTGTGTTTCGTATTTTAATAGAATAATGCTATTTTCAAACGCCTTCCAGTAAGCATGTTAATAACACTTGAGTTGCTTTTCTATGGTTAATTTAAACTTTACAACACAATATTTAACACGGCAAATGCAACAAAATGTTTAATAGTGGTTATACGATTGGCATTTCATGAACAAACAGAACAGGCAAACAATCAAAAATTTTACAATTACAACTACTGACAGGTTCTGTAAATCCATATAAGTATTGAAATTATATTGTCCTACATAAAGTGTGTCCCCAGTGAAAACTGTGCTAATTTAGAAGATTAAGCAGTAGATAGCTACTTGGGTACTGCTAACTTCTTGCTGTGTAAATGATTTTACCAAGATAGTTTCCTAATCGGACATTGCAGTTCTATTGAATGATCCTCAATTTCAATGGAAACACCTTAGAAATGAACCAGAGAAGAAATATTTCTTGAGCCATCACAGTCACTAGGTGGGTCGACAACTTTGCCTGTACAGTGTAGCCTACATATAACGGATTGTTGGGAATGAAATGAGAGGTTTGCCAAACTATACATGGTGTGTATAGCGTCTAGAGAAAGCTTCTTTCAAGAACTTTGAAAATCCTAGAACCTTATGAAAAATTCAAGTTGAACCTTAATTTGTATTCGAAAAATGAAATGTATGCGTTTCAATATAGTATCGTGGTTTGTTTTAGTCGAGCACAAAACAAATAGCATACTCTTGGAATAAAATTCTCATTATCAAAATAAATTGAATCAAAACGACAACTAACATCAACCTGAGAGTGCTGTCCATAATTTGATTTGTGTAATTTTTAACTACAGTACTTTTTTTACCTAGGTAGCCAATTCAGGAAAACATGTTGGAACTATAACTTCTTGTCAATGTCATCACCATAGTATAGACAACTCAAGAGACAATAATATAATTTGTACTGTGCTCTCTGAATTTGTTGTATTCGTTTCGGTAAATAAAAAGTAATTATTTTAATGAAAACTTCACGTTTGTTTTCTAATTGACAATTCAAAACCAGCAACGTAAGTATTTCCATCTATTATTTTGTAAAAAATAAGTGTATCAACATCTTCAACAACAACATCTTCTTGATTTAATCAGAAGATGTGTTTAAAACTAAAAACATTGTCGTCACGTCGTTTAAGCCTATTTTATGTAAAGAGATTAATACAAATGTGAAATAAAGAGGTGGATTTGGAATAAATTGAGAGGCAAAACATACACACACCTACGCGGTACCATTGTTACTGCAAATTTGGGAACAAATATAGAAAAAGTTAAATATTCTTTACTGGTGTGGACCTAGTGCTCAAGAGACTACGTGTTATGAGGGTTCTCCTATCTTGCCTGCATTTAACATGTAATTACTCATGTAATTATTATTAGTAGACTTTCGGTCAATTGTGTCTTGTTTACGCCAGTGGCATTTTTTATGTAATAAACTAAAAGAATGCGTAGAAGGGGAAGTGGTTCAATCCTCTTAAGGTTTGTTTGGCATTAGTCAAATTTTACCATTTTTTTTAAATTTTGAAGTTGGGTAAGACTAGTTGAGTATTAGGCCAGTTGATAGTAAATTTTCGAAAAATCTGATCCATCAGACAAAAAAGCTGGATAAAATTAAGCTATTTATTGAATAGTTACGCTTTGATATGTTGCGGAATTAACGGAAAAACTATTTCCCTACTATTTTGTTTCATTTGCTCTGAATATCTTTAGGTGAGGGATGATATGGTGGCAAAGCGCGGGGCTTTAGCCCGCAAGGTCCCAGGTTCAAATCCTTCCAATTACCAATGGGATTTTGCTATGTAATAGAGCCACGACCATTATGGCTTAGCATAAATTAATAGGTGGAACTTTTCGGGTTCCAAAAGAAATCTAAGTTGCCTAACAGCATTGAGAAAACTAAATAAATGTGTTACAAACCTCAAATCCCAAACCTACAATTTCTTATCTAGATCTGAAAAATCAACCTCGAATCAAGCTCGAATCCAACAAATCAGAAATCGTTAAAATCAATCCAGCCAGTCTCGAGTTACAAACTGTTGAACTAAAACGACTTTGTTTTATATATATATATATATATATAGGATATATATTATATATATATACATATATTAGGATATATAATAGTTTAGTTATATAATATTAGTAGGATAAGTCACAGAGTGTTTATATAACACTGAATGAACTCTCAGACTCATTAATAGGACAGTTTCTCTCAGAACTATTATTATTATTTGTTACAAAGAAAAAGCCGCTCTGGCGCAGTACAGGTCTGATTTTGGATGATACCTAGTCATTTAATTTCATTTACGGTTACACTATAATATTGCACTTGCGATTAATTAAATCCGTTATGTAAGAAAGACGTTTTTAATCTCACTTTGTTTGGGATTTGCTTTCAAAACGTGATCAGAAATGATTGCGGTATTCGTAAACTAGGCCTACTGTACTTCATTTCATATAGCAAACCGATTCAGATAGCATTTCGACAGAATTTCGAGTCTTCTCCGGTCCAAGCAAATATAAATTGTTATGATCAAATTTTATGGTATTAACAAAGATTTCAAGTACTAATTTTATATGTACCTTTTTATGCTTAAAGCGTAGCAGATTCCCTAATTAAGTTCGGTATTTTTGTGTGTATGTATGATGGTAACGCATTAATGTCCTTGTTTCTCAATGTTTCACAGAAAGGACAAGAGCGCCTTGATAATGAAAATGTCAACCCGAATAAAGTGTTAAATTAAGAGGTTGAGGTAGTACCTTAAATACTTTTAACCATTATGTTATAGTCCTTTAAATTCTGAACAAAATTGTACAAATCCCATTTCCGTATATTTACTCTCACCGCTTACACATGATAAAGGTTGTTGACAAACTTATGGGAGAAAGTATGTGTCAGAATGCTGATACCGTTTATTTAGTTTAATCATTGGATATAACATATGGACCAACAAGATCCGGGTGACATTTAATTGCGAAGCATTAGTTTTGGCTTGAAACTGTCAGATACTGTATTTGCGAAGGAATAGTTTTGTCAGCATATCTGAAAGTATGCAAACCAACTGCTGTGCTTTATATAAGAAGGTTTTAACTGACTATGATAAGATCCCCGTGCGTAGAACGGGCACACAGCTAGTTATGTGATAAAAATTGACCGAAAACTTGGCAAAAATCGCACAAAACTGCATTTTTTAACGTCCGTAATTTTATTTACAAAGTAGTGAGGCCATGTTTTAATGGCTAAAGACACTCTCGCCAATCCAGTGAATACATTAAAATGACTTGGATCTTGATAGGTACTCTCGTTTTCATGGAGAAGATTGCGTAAAATGCCATCTTGAGTGTTACAGAAAGACAGACAGACAGACAGACAGAAATAGAGATAAGACTTGTTTCTGCTTCTTTAATGTATAAAACGTAAAAATAACCTATATACAAATTTATAATTCTGAGCAATGTACAGACAAAACTCTAATTTTATTAATAGATTATAAGCTTATATAAGGGAGCTTATATAAGCTTATATTATCTATAAGTATAAAAGAGGATGTTTGTATATTTGGCAGTGATAAACTCAGACACCGCTGAACCGATTGCCACGAAACTTGGTACATACGTGTAGAATTTCATAGAATAGGTTTATATACCATCAATTTCGTGATCCGTCCAATCGGCTCCGCCCCAGTGGCTCTGGAGTTTCCCATGTTAACCTTATGAGAAATGGAATTAATGAATCTTAACAGCTGTTTAAATTAAACAAGTTGGTTCTGTTCTATGATGTTCAATAGCATTAAAGTTACAAGGATTACCAACAGGGTGCAGCACTATTATTTTTTTTACATTTATGACAACAGCTAATTTGCAACCAAAAGGTGTGTGAGCATAGCGAACGAACTTCAACCTGGAGGCGAGTTAGCGTAGTGAACGAGCTAACCTGAAGGCAAGTGAGCGTAGCGAACGAGCTAACCTGAAGGCAAGTGAGCGCAGCGAACGAGCTCCAACCTAAAGGTGAGTGAGCGTAGCGAACGAACTTCAACCAGGACGTGACTGAGCGACTGAGCCATGCGAACGAGATCATCTTGAAAATTAAGAAGTTAAACGGGGCAAAGCCCGCGGGTTACAGCTAGAAACTTATATAAGCTTATATAAGTTATAAGGGATATATTATTTAAAAAGTCTAGCAGCCGACGCTAACATTATACTCTAGCTTTTGGTATAATACCATTTGTTTAACTTAACAGCTGTAAACATTCAGCGTTTTCGACACAAATTTAGCATTTGGAAGAAAATGAACGGACATACGTCGAACTGACTTATTTATACTATGTGTAATGTTGTAATCATTGATACGTTCATTTATTCGGTAAGATGGTGAGGGTTTATTTAAATATACATGTAGTAAAATACTAGATGTTCTAATTTATTTTTTGAGCAGTCTCTAGAATATTTATTTTGTTTTAGTGCGATATAATTTGTTATGACAGCTGATTGAATAAAACAATATTCAATATAACTATGAGGTTAGTTTAGTTACTCTGTGATTTTGTCATTGATTATAGGAAATAAGTAAGATTCTATAACCATTGCTGTATACGAATCGAAGCTCATGAATCTTCAAAAGAAAGTTTATGTAAATTATTTTACTGCTCGACTTTTTGAGGAAAGGTAGGGAGAATAACAATGAAAACATTTTTTAATTCATCTTGGCAGCTCTTTCTTTACTACAAATTTTGAACTGCTTAAACTATGCTTGAATTAGGAACTGAAATATTGATATAACTATATACACTATATAGTTTTAATGGACCAATCAATTCCCGTACGTAGGGCGGGCCAACAACAGTTTATGTTAAAACTGTTTTGTTCTTTTGTTTTTAACCAATTTCAAAAGTATTTTTAACCCAATACCACAATTAATCTATCCTGTAGTATTTTACAAACTTTGATGCACATGTCGTAAAAGCCATCCTAAAAAATAGAAAAACATATTCGATTTTATAGAATGGTCATAGGGGTATGCGGCGTTCACACACCAAGCGGTTGTAGCGGTGTGACATTTACGCGGTGTTACTACAATGGAACTCAATAGTAAAATGGAGTATGATCTGTGCAGCTTTGTTACTGACTAATATCAGCTGTTTAGCCATTTATTGAAAGCCTAATGATCCATGCCGTTTTAGAAACCCATTTTAAAACCGTCGAAATGCTGACTATTCTCTATAACTATTTTTTTTATAATTGATATTGAGGTTTTAGTCGTGTTTAGTGACTAGTGGACACTGGACGGTCTATCATTTAATTAATTACCTGCAGTTAATCCTGCAGTCCTGGAATACAAAGGCAGGATGTAAACACCCCTGTAGTTGAGTCTTGTCCAGGACATTTCTTGTTTTAATTGTGATGCATCATAAATAAGGTTTACACATATCAATGCAAATAGGACAGTTTGTCATTACAATTACTTTGTTAATTAACTCACATAAATCTTCAGTATAACAAACCTACGGTTATGATGATTCATTGGAAGCTTTATGTAACTTAGATTTTTAATGTTGGGTGGCTTGGATGAAGCTATTATCGTTTATTTTGGTTAAAATAATTTTAATGTTGGCAAAATAGTAAAAAGAAAATCTTGTAAACAAATTTATCCTGGTATCCAAGTGGTTATAGTGCTAAACATCAAATCTGGAGGTAGCTGGTTTGATTCCAAGCAAAAGCGACATTAGACAGAGATGCCAATATTTGTCGCTGGGCTATTCATTAATGATGCTATCTAAACACAAGGTCGAAGTTCGATTACAAGACCAGGGTTTGGGCAGGTTCCTCACAAATAACTCAAGAAAGGGGTGTAATGTAATTGTATTGTAAAAACCTATAAGAAACCAGTGGAGTAGACAAACACGAAATAAACATTAACTTATACTAAATATTATATAGGACAGATATAGGGACAGACACTTATATTAAAATACCAGATTGATGATTGATTATGTTAATGTCATCCATCTCATATATTACGTTAAACATTTGCTAAAATAAATGATATCCCTGTTTCCAGTCCTTCTTTGCATACGTCATCAGGACGTCATTTACACTTGGTTTCCAGAAGCCGGCGATTATGTAAATATCCTACTTATCTGCAGGTCTTCGTCTTCCTCATACAGTAGTCCAGTTGCATCACATGGTCGATGGAGGTTGCTTGGTTTCTATATCTAAATATCCTAAATCCTCCTGGAGTGGTGTGAAGTGGTGATCCTGGCAGTCTTAATCCTTTGGTCACATATGTTATGTAACTTTTAAGTACTAAGTAACGTTCTCTCTAACCAGAACGATTTCGTTTCTATAAATAATCTTGGGAGATTTTAGTGAGAAAATGTAAATGAGTGGATATTTATACATAATATTTTCCATATGGTATAATATGGTGGGCCATAAGGGTAATATTATTGATCAGTGATCACTAGGCTTAACATGAAGGTAATCATTATTGATCCGTGATCAGGTATCACTAACGTTTTACATAACCACATGGTTCTCGGAGCAGAATACTAAATTAATCTTGGAGAGTATTGAAACTTGAGCGTTTCATTGTATTTTGAACCTAATGGATACAAACTGGATAATTCTACCTAGGGAGTGAATATAGTTACTTAGAATGTGTTTGCCGCAACAGTAGTATATTTTTTTAGACTGCAGTTTTCATGTTCAGTATTGAAGCATGAATTTGTTAAAGCTTTTTACTATGTGTTCTTAGTTGAAGTAGGCGAGTAAAGTAGATTGGCAATTGAAGAATTTGCTGTTTTTGTGTTAATAGGAAACTGTAAAAAGATTAATAGGTGGCACTATAAACCATGTATAGTTGAGTAATTTAGATTTCTTGTTATGAAAAAGCCTTTAACGTAACGGTTTCCTATCTTATGAGCAACTCAATTATTAAAACATACGTAAGACGACCACTATGGATTAGGTTCAATAAGTTGTAGTAGTTAAACTGTCCTTACAATTGAAGTGGTTTTATACTATAAATGATATCAGGTCTATACTTTACTACCTTAAAAACACCCTCTACACTTAAAGGTTTACACACAATAGTTGTAATAAAAATAAAATATGTTAAGACACGTAAGCATTGTACTTGGGCTAACCCAAATTGATATCACGAAACATGTTTCAAGCCCGTACAGGACTTAAATAGGCAAAACGTCAACAGCACACCATAACCCATCAAGTCCTAACCAATTATCCCATAACAATTACCATAATACCTAATCGCGCACATCCTCCCCGGCTCCATTGCCCTACATGACTCCTGGGTTTCCGTCGACCCGGTTGCCTAGTGACGCAACGGTCATGAGAACTCCGTCGAAAGGGAAATCGGAAATCGAAAACTGGGCTTTTAGGTCAGGTAGAGAAAGTGGCGCATCTTAGTTGAGCCCCCTGCCGTCCTTGATCCCAGCGCTAGTGTCGCGTTCCACTCTCGGAACTTTCACTTTTTGCTGAGTTACGTCATCAGGGGCCCATGGGGGCTCAGCTGCGGAATGTCTTTGTATATTACTTCTGCAAGTTACCGAAGGTAGGAGCGTGAACTGTGAAATGGGCTTTTAGGGTTGGACCTAATGAGAAGTATTAAAACTACAGTATTGTGTTAGATGAGTGGATTAGGATAATGGATGTTGGTTGATGGTTGAGGTTCAGTACTAAAAGACACTTTATTATAATGTGGTCGGAGAAGATGATGCAACGATAGGAAAAATAATTAACTATCTGCTTTACTTTAAAGGTGGGTGCTAACTGCATAACATCACCAATTTCGAAAAAAGTCAGACAAATGCTCTACAACAAGACTTCTGTTCCGGAGACTCATTTTCTACTCCCACCAATCATCAATATATGATAGATATCTATACTATTATGTAAAAAGCTAATGGTGTCCGTCTGTTTGTAAAATGTCTGTATTTAGGCTAATGTAAAAACTACTAAAATGACTGGGCTTAATTTTTACAAAAATATAGCAACCATACCAAGGATGGTCATAGGACTATTCACACTAGATGACGTACAGATCAAAATGTTTCTATTTCGTGTCCTCTTCCCGTTGCAAAGCACGGGTACAACAGCTAGAGTGGTGATAATTATGTAACCAGGTTATCTATTTAGAAATCAAAAAAGATAGTTTTCAGACTACTGTAGAATTGTAGATGTTTTGTATAATGGAGAATTCCCCCAATAAAAGCCATGTGTTAATTAAACCATCTGTTTTGACAACACCCAGTATAAGAGTATTTCCCCTTTGCAGTCAAAGGAGTATGGGTAAATCATTGCATTGCAGTATTGTTTAGCAGAACATCTGCTGCAGAGGGATTCTGGAATGCCGTTTTACTATGAGTTTTACGCATGTGTGTTTTTTTTTTTTTTTTTTTTTTTTACGTCCGCCAAATGTATTTGTGCGATAGAATTTATTAGACATTCTAGTTTCCACCTCAACCTAATTTGCTGTCAAGCCTCCAATTTTACGCGAGTTTCAACATTGTCTTGCTTCAACAATAAAGTTGAGAACAGAAATGCTCAACTCGTAAAATGTTTGTGGAACAAATCAGTTGACACAAAGTGCAGGAGCACTCAAACCACTTGTGAAAACTGGCTGATAAAGATAGGAAAATGTAAAAATAATTACAGATAAAGTATCGGCAGTTTACAATGGAGGTGTTATCGTCCAGATAAGGAAGTGATAAGCGATAACCTTGGACCTGGATGTTCGATTCCTCAAAATGGATGAAAACCTGTAAAATCCTATAAAAACTATGTTGATGCATAATACAGCCTTTCGTAAAAAGTAATGAAATATAGGTACAACTAACCCAAGATATGTAATCTTATTAACTATCGATAAATATTATTATTTCCGTAGTGATATTCTATCTACACTATGATAATTACTTGGTTTATAATAGTTTAATTACTTTCAAATCCGCAGCATGTATTGAAAACAGCTCCTCCGTCACACCGCATCAAAAATAGCTTCGTTTTGACAGGCTATCTTTACATGTTAAGTATTTTTTTTTGTGTAACTTACTTTGCTTAAATGACAGTGCAATATGACGAAATATTTGTTCATCGCACGGGCAAAAGTGTCTTTTCAACCCTCGCTCAATCTCCGACCTTGTAAAACTGAGCTTGGATCGAAAAGATCACTTTATGCTCTAGTGATGAAAAATACAATTTCGCTGCAACACAACGGAAAAGTGCGCTGAGGAATCGATTAAAGTGTAATTGATTTATATTGTTACAACTAAGGGGTGTACATTACAATGTTGTTTTATTACACAGTTAAAAACTCCTCGCAGAATCACACGGTAACCCCTTGGAGAATCGCCCTCGTAGTTAATACGTCAAATATGATTTAAATGGAGGGAACTCTTTATAGTGCATTAGGTGTGGCCTAAAGTGAAGGGTTGTTAAAACATGTATTAACTTTGTAGATGTCTATCAGCTGAAATGGTTTATTGGCGTGTGAAAGTCTCGTCGGGAAATGTTGTTACTGTATTATTTTACGTCCAGAACACATTGTAGGCTGCACTATATTATAAATACTTATGTTCACATTTCTTTAACATCTTATAACTTTTAAAACTATTTACGAGTATCTACTAAGATGGGGGATTCGAAACTGCACAAAATAAATATTAAATAAAAAATAACATGGGCCTCATAGGTTGCTATGTTTGTTACGAAATAACAACAAAATATAAACAGAAAATTAAAACAAATGGAAGAAATTGCAATCACGTGTTTTATTTACAGCGTGTGGTGAAAATAGAGAAGCTTGTACAATACATACTTTGGTCAAGTTTTCGACCACGGGGCGAGCTCTAGTGTTTACCTAAAATACGAAAAAATTTTATGATTATGCCTAGAAACAAAATCTATTTTAATAATTAAATACCCAACAAACATATTTTAAATTCATCATTCCTCTTTCGTACGTTCCGCATGTATTTAATTCTTGACATATTGATGTGAGTATTTAGTTCTTACTCTGTATTGACATTGGCGTATTTAGTTGTAACGTTTGGTTGTCGAATTTTCTCTTAAAGTGTTGAAGTATAATATAATGTTCATACAGCAATACCTTTCTATCAAGTAGTTTATTTTACTTTGTTAATCTCTTAGATTATTTTCTGTAGCCTATTGTAGGTATATACGCATCACTTGATTTTTTTTTTAATTCTTACAATCTCGATTCTGGTGTAACTAAAAATTGTGCAATTTGTTGGCGGAAATATAATAATAAACCCAATTATTTGAATTCTTAACACAATTTTCACACGCAAGTAGGTAGTAGTTTTGTTTGGAGGATACACATACACAATACTTAGACCTAGATACAACTCAAATTGCATTTCAAGCTGTTACGACGGACCCCATAGAAAGTTGGTTAGTAAAGTTGGAATTTGGCATTTGAAAGTAAATCAGTTTCCTGTTGGTGAAACAGCTGATTTAATCAGTATAAAGGGTGATTCATGAATCTTGGCTGTGATTTTCTGAAATGAAAATTCCAAACTAATAACTGAAGTAAAATAATAAATCGAAGGGAATTGTCTTGTATAGCTTTGTTACTGGCTAAGACCAGCTGTTACCATAGCACTTACCAAGGGTAAGTGCTATTTAAAACCACCAAAATTCTACACACTTTTTTAGGATCGAACCGGCAACCTTTTTATTAGCTAACCCTCTTCATCACCATAATCTAGCAAATTGTTCTATTTCCTGGGAACAATTCTGGCACATTTCTTAGAACTCTGCCTCCTGCTTTTATACAGTTATACACGCTATTAATGCTTGTTTAGTATATTGATTGGTTTCCATGGAAACAGAAAATTGCAAATTTTAAATATTTTGGTTTGAAAACGCATTTGTTTACGCATGCTTACCCATTCACTGCTAATTAAAACAATAAAATTTAACATTCCGAACTACATATTTTCTGGTAATATATCCTTGACTATTTTTACGTCTTGTTTTGTAATCAACAGTATTGTTACTGTTTTCTTCAGTAGCCAATGGTCAAAACTCTATTATAAAGATAGTACATTATCTTTATATAATGTTTAAATTTTCTTTAATATAGGTAACATTAAAATTTCTGAAGTACTACAAGGTGAACCTAGTCTTGTAGATAGCCAAAGATTTTGAAGACAGAGGGGTTTTCTGGGAAGTCTGGTACCTATTAATTGTGAATTTTCTTCATTGAGGCTGAGAAATGTGGTAGCTCATATTCATTCTAGTTATTATAAACTCAAACTTTACCAACATGAAACACAGGTCAAACCCGACTTCAGACAATAGGTTAAGAAGGATTTACCTATGTTCAAACTTATTTAAATACTTAAAAATCATGGTATTCAAATCCAATACGTCTGACCCCAGTAGTGAGAGGAGGGGGGGGTGTAAGTGATTTGTTTGTAAGACGTCTATGTACGACTCGGACCCTTCTAGATACAATCACTCCCCTTGAGACAAAGCCCCCCTCGCAGCTGGGACGCGAGCCCGCCCCGCGCCAAGGGGGGACTTGCGACCACGAAAATCAAATCTTACGTAAGTTATAAATGGTTCCTTTAATAGCTCCAGGGGGATGACAAGTAGGAACTTGAATGTGGCGACGCTCCGATGGATAATGGTTGCACAACTTGGGGTGGCGCTATTTTTATGTTAATTTAATTTTTTTGCACCGGGGTGTGTGACCTTGGTTAATCGGGTAGAGGATATGAAGAAGCATTTCTTGCTAAGTGTAAAATGATTACTCTGGTTTTGTACTTGGTGGGTTTGAGGTTATATTGTTGTTAACTTATTTTACAGGAATTTTCCTCTGAATCGCTTTTATGGTAATTATTAAAAGGTTGAATTACCTGGAGAACTAGGAGATCCTATTTTAGTTTGACAATCTATATATTAATCGGCAAGCATGTTTTTTTCAAACCTTTATAGGCAAGCATGTTTCTTTCAAATCTTTTCCTTGTGCATCGCAGGGAAAATCTACGCTTAAGTACTGTAAGAAAGATATTTTCCTGTAGATATGCAGAATCCATTTCTAAATTAAAATAGGCTCAAAAATAAGCACAACAAATGAATTTAATTTAAAAAAAATTAACATGGGCTTTATGGGTTGCCATGCTGGTGAAAAAAATATATAAACAGAAAATCAAAACAAATGGAAGAAATTCCAATATGTTTTATTTACAGCGTGGGATGGCAATTGAGATTCTGTAGGTACATTACATATTTTTGGTCGAGTTTTCGACAATTGGACGACCTCTAGCTGTTTTAATTCGAAAGGTTTATTTTCCAGGACCGATCATGGGGAATTATAATTTTTGAAGCTGGCATCTGCAACTGTGAGTGGTAAATTGCAAATAAAACATTTTTAGCACCATAACAAGAACAAAAATAAAACATTTCAGCTTTTTGTAGGTATGTGTGAAATGTTTATGGTTACACATGGGCTACACACTAAATATACTCTCCACAAGATTTACTAACTACACAATAATAAATAAACATTTTAATTTAACACAAAATCTATCTAAAATCCTATATCCTAATATAAAAAAATATATTGTTTTACGTATACAGTATTTGTTTCTAAGGAAACGAAGTGGAAAACAATGATTAGATTGATTCGTACACATTATATAGCAAATTCATCAAAATAGTTCGTATTCGTTTATTACTTATGCCATTAGCTGTATGGGCTATTAATTAACAGCTGTGTCTAAGGAATAAGTCGGCCTTAGTTACTAACAAGACTACAAGATCGCGACACTCATCGTACACTCATCTCCATTCATACTTGGCTTAAAATACCTACTTTGTATGGTCGCCATTTCATTGAAAAGTATAAAGTACTCTTTTTTAAATTATTTATTGTGTTCCTACATTTATTTTTCATAATTTTGTGGATATGGTTATATAGTATATTAGGCCAGCTCAATTCAATAACCTGTTTCACCACCAACCTGCTGTTCTACTAAACCAATCACAAATTTGTTATCAAAATTATCATTTTTGTAACGTTTTTTAATTGTACTGTAAGCAAATTGGCAGAAAAAACCACGGAAACTGTTTATAGCTCGATAAAATATTGATAAATAGAGATCTGACTTTTACATTTTTTTATTCATACAATATACAATAACCCTAATTTAAAATCATGGTATAAATGTTTACAGTGACAAAGCAAATCGTCAACACGTTAAGCGATATCTTAAAAGTAAACACGCTTTAACTTGTCTCACAAATTGTCACTTGTTTTTTGGCAAGGAAGTGGCAATCTAGCAGCCAATACGGATCAAGGTGCGTCAAAATAAAGGTCTTGTGCTAAATCAATCACTTCTTGGATCAATCGGACCAATTTGGCGCTGGCAACGAAACTGTGGCCCCAATCACGCCATGACAGGCAGCCAAATACCTAGCTAGAAGGGTCAAAGTCAGCTGACCGGAAATTTCCTATGGTAAAAACGTTAAAATGTGATACTGTATCGATGTAGTCAACGTGAGCTCACTCAAACGTAGCCATAATGAAACGTATAGAAACAGGATTCCAACTTTACAATAGGAAAAGAGGACTTACAATACTTAAACGTAACAGTTTACATAATAAGCTAGATATCCGACAACTGGATTGGAACGTCACGAAGAAGAAGAAGAAGACAAACAAAAATTTGCATAGTGATCAAAAAATAGTATCGGTACGCAATGATTCTGCAAAAACCGAATCGAATTTGGACAAAACAACTTGAATTTTTAATTTTAAATCTTACTTATTCATCCCATCTTCAAAATGTGACATGTTTGAGTACAGATGGGAAGTACCACTAAGCCGAATCAGTCCGCGAAAGCTAACGGAGAAAGTGTTTGGGTGACTTGAGACTTGGACTTCCCGCGCGTGAGACTGGACGCGGACGCGGATCTGAGGGGAGCTGTCTCTAGGATCTGGGTCATTGTCGGGGAGGACGGTCAAGGTGGAGGATGTCAGGGAAATCCTACAGGTCCGTTATAGAGTCACCGAAATTATGATTCATTAGGATATAGGATGAACCTATTCCTAGTACAATGAATAGGTAGGTCGATTAACGAAAAATGGACAGTTAAAACATAAACATTTCAGGGTTAAAACCTGGGATGAGAAGAATGTTAAGAAACTTAGTATTATAGATGTAACTTCATTTTGGTTTAAACATATTTCAAATGTCTTTAGTAATGTACCTATATGAAACATTATAAAATATTTTTTGACAGTAAACGACTAATAAATTGTCAGAATAAATTGGACATTCTTAATCTTTTTTCCATTATCAAGCCTCTGTTAGAATCATATTTGTTTTACTAACAGATTTTATGTAACAAAAATAGCATTATTTATCTTTTAAAAAATTGTGTTTCTCACAAAATTACAAAAGCTTTGTTTGAATAGTGTCCAAAGGCCTATTGAAGTGAACCTTCAATCAGAATAAAAGGTTTAATTTCCATTTTCATAGTAAAATGGCAAATATAACTTATGAAATGTAGAACGCAACTAAGCGTAATTGGACCAAAATATGACGGAAATATGAGTGTTATCATTAAAACACCTGTGTTATTGACTGAAATAAGTTGTGTCATTTACAATTTAATATTACAATCCTAATTATCAAGGACAGCTGGGTCGGAATCATCGATAAGCTCTTGGGCTATCAAATAATAATTTAACAAAAGGTCAACGTTTAGGAACAAGACCAGGCTTAGGACCACGCCCTCATACAAGGCGTAAAATGTCTAAAGACTTTGAAAAGCACAAGTAAAGGCTCTACATTTAGCCAAACTTTCCAAGAATATTGAACATTTACTGATATTATTTTGTGACTTCTATCCATCAACTCCCAAACAATGGCCATTCATGTCTAGGCACGCTCGGCTCTGGGATGGGTGCTCGAGCTAATGCTAATGAATACATTACGGATAAGCACTCAATTATTGAGTGACCCGAGGGCCAAATTTGAAAGTGAAGCCGGAGTAGGCAGCGTGATGACTGCTATTGTTAGAGCTCACTAATAAGCCACTTTCACTGTGTCATATTTCTGTTGGGGAAATTGTAGGACTGAGTCTGAACTCGACACCCTATTGTCAGACTGCAGTAGGTCATGAGTTTCGTGTTGTCTAGTTATCCATTTATGAACCTGATTTGCATAGGGTTTTGTTCGGCTGTGGGTCTTGTTTGGATAAAATATACTGTTGGAATATATAATAAATTAGATGACTGAGTGTGAGTATAAATTAAACGTTTCTAAACTGTAACGCAACGTTAAAAGCACCATAAAAGAAGGAAATGAGAAACCAAAGGTAAGCAAAACATGTTTAGCATGTATATGCAAAGTTCTTACATAATCGTTTCTTTTAGACTGGAAATGTAAATCTACTTAGTTTAACAAACATGTGCACAGTGGACCATTTGACCCGCTCGACTTTCTCTAGTTAACAGACATGAGACATGGTTACATTTCGCCAAAAGTTACTGATGGAATCAGGTAGCCTTACACGTCTCTGCCCTACTATAGAACTAAAACTGCAAACAAATCTACTGATTATAAAATATTTAAGTTCTCGTATTTAGCCGCGAGTTTCCGCTGAAGTTTGTGACATTTAAATTTAATTTACCTCAGGAGAATTGTCCAATTCTGTAACATCTTTCATATAACTTAACTTCATATAACTTCTGTTACATACCTCAGCTATTTTATTAACTTCAATGATATTTTTCCAATCTGACAATGAAATCTTTCCTCAAGCTCCAGGTGACTTTCTGTCACTTATTAACGTCACTTAATAACGCCTTATATCAGTGAGATTTCCCTGACCTGGCATAAAAAACCTTCATTGAGCTTTTCTGACAGTTACATGACTGGGACGGTGGCGATGTCCTGTAATCCAGCTACTTGATGTCACGAATTGTGGATATTTATTGGCTTGCACTGTGGATGCGATACTCCTGATGTGGATTAACGTCCGCACTAGTGAGTACTATGACTGTCCGCAGTATTATCCTGATAATTAAACCAATTCGTTAATTACAAGGCAAAATATGGTTCGGATTCCACTATAAACTGTAGGTCCCTTAGTTGCCATTGGCTGTATGGTTAGTTAACAGCAGTGTCTAGGAAACATGTCGGCCTTAGTCACTATAACAAGACTACAAGATCGCGCCACTCATCCTACACTCATCCCCATTCATACTTTGCTTAAAATACCTACATTCGTATGGTCGCCAAATTAGATTCAAGTATTAAGATTATACCCTTTTACTGATATTTTGCCTAAAGCTAGAAAGATTGGTATCATATTCTTTGTTCTGGTACTGACGTAGTTGACAAGAGCTACAAAACTGACATCGGAAACAACTCTGCAGCAGAACTGACATATGGACTCTTTATTGAGTCAACGCATGACTTGCAAGAATCAAAGCATGACTTTGTCTACCAACTACAAGAGATATGATTATAAAGTCAATAGATGAGAGGTTGAATGGTGGGTTTATAGAAGGGTTGTGTACAGTACACAATCTACATTTTACGAAATGTTAACACCGAAATGATACCAACAATAGTTAGTATCAGATGACTGTAGTAGGTAGAATGTTGATATGACAATATTTGAATAGTTTGCCATCGACTCTGCAATTCAATTACTTAATCTACTTATTTTCCATTAACACTCACTAGACGAATTCGTTGATATTTGTGTATGTAGCAAAATGGTTAAATGCTCGCCTACAAATCTGTAGGTTGCCAATTCGATCCTGAGCGTGATCAATTCTGGTCAATGTTGCCAATACCTAGTTATCACCATTGCCATTGGGTTATCACTTAGTGATTATAACTAACAACGGTCGATGTAAAAAAAAGGTGCCCCTACAAAAATCGCAAATCAACGGAGTAGCAAAACATAAATACAAAAATAATAGTTTTAGAGTTTTCTTGTGTGAAAAAACTCTTCTTTAACAAGCATTGATCTCAAAACCACATCAAACATAAACTGAATCTGGTCGTTGGAAGAGCTTCTGCACATTCACTCTTGCCAACCCACAAAAACAAAAGCCGATAGGAAGCCGTTTCGTCAAGGAAGAGACAATGCATACCAGTGTTCGCCTAATTAACATACCTGTCGTCGGTGAAAATGGCGTCAACTCTCCTCTGACGGCGACACAACAAACAATTTCACCTGGACGGAACCGCCCCAGGCCTGAGTCTACAGAAAGGGCTCGTGCTGAGACAACAACCCTTGGGTATACTTATGTGAATCAGCGTGTGATTCATCTGTTGCTTTTAGTTTGGCCATTGATAGGTGTTTTGTCTAATGGCTTGTAAAGTTTCTGACTTGGTTCTTCAATAAGTGGACTGTGAAATACAACCCGACGTCTTATTTAGGTTTCTCGAGTCCTTTTGAGTTCAAGTACTTCCGAGTTCGAGTCCCCTGAGTTCTCTTATGTTTGAGACCCCTCTATAGATTTAGAGACCCTCGATCCCTTTCGAGTACAATTCTCTCAAGCCATTACGTGTTCAAGTCCAGGGTCCGAGTCCTCCTAAGTTCAAGTCGTCTTTATTTCGAGGCCAACACGGAATCTCGAGTTAGAACCAGGTCTTTTCGAGTTCCAGTCCTTTATCTGACTCCAGAGAACACGATCAAATGTAAAATAAAAATTGTGGACACAAAAACATTTGATAGTTTCAGGGGTTTAAATGTAATATGTGAGATGCATTGCTATTTACTAATCAGTAAGCTTATGAAAATACTTGGAACAATGTAGAGCCCTGTAAACAAAAATGTCGGTAGAATTTTGTTGTTATTTTGTCACCAACATAGCAACCCATAAAGCCCACGTTAGTTTTTGTATAATTTTAAATCCATTTTTTATGCTTATTTTTGAGCCTATTTAAAATAATAAAGGGATTCTGCACATCTACAAACAAATATACAGTATTTCTAACAGTATCCGTAAATTTTCCCTGTGATGCACATGAGCTGAGAAAAAAAGTTTTAAAGAAGCATGCTTGCCAATTAATATAAAGCTGATGAATGATGAATGATGATGATTTTCTATGTCTGTGGCAAACATACAATGCAGTTAAATGCAAAAAGCGTTATCATATAAAAATAAACCTTTGTTGCGCTTTTGATGACCTTAGATTTACTTGACCGCCAGCGAGGTACTTGCATGCTCTCATTACTCTTATCAAGTACTTTAAGTGATAAGAGGTCAGGGGTCACATAGCTTATCAAAGTCAAGGGTGTCTTATCATCCAATTGTGGTTAACTCACAATAGCTCGGTGGCGTTTTCTGTCTTATGTAATTAAAAATATTTACTTTTCTTCCAAGTTAACACTGTGTTTCTTTTAGAGCAACGTGTTAAGAACTTAAAATGTAGCTGAAAAAGGAATTGTTATTCTTTACCAAAAATTACGTATCTCCTACAACGCTTGAATTAATAGTATAATTCTAAATGCATATTAATCAGGTATTTTAATACTTATATGATAAAACAGACTAAAACTGTAGGAAATTGAATTATAACAATATATGTAAGATATTGTTTCAATTTATGCCAAGTTTTAACCAGTCAATACATACAACCAGATTGACCCAGAACAACCAAGATGTTATACAACCACTACTATAGCCACTACAACTACTAGTTACTATGGATGTTACTATGTTATACAACCAGATCATCATAATCATAACATACTTTCCAATTAATTACGGTGGTTTAAGGAAGGTTTGGCAATGAGTAAAGGATCAATATAAATGTTGTTATATACGTTATATCGTTATATCTACGTGAAGAGATTGAATTAGACCACCGACAAAGGTTGCTGCTTTCAATTAATGATGTTATCGTATACACCATCGATAAATCGAGTCAATTATTGATATGGCAACTCCTTTACACTACAGCATCTTTCATGTCACATCAATTGTCTTAAATCCCCGAGAGAAATAAAACTCGGTAGATTCAAGAACTAAAAAATAATGAAAGAAAATAGAATTTCAGACCGAATCACTGTGAGAATGCACATCCTGAAACAGTTTAACTAGTACAGTTATAGAAGAAGGAGAGAAGCCCAGGAGGAAAAGATAAAGAAACTGAAGGAAATACGATGGTTCCCTGGAACAAAACCAACAAATACTGATACCGCGAAACTACTACGCCACGTGTAGAGGTTGTGTTTGTGTACTGAGGTAGTATATCAGCCTCAGTAGCAGGTGGCAGCCACTATATCATCATCAGATGCTCCGGCCGTCATCAGGGCTTAGAGTAATCCGGCCACTTACTGCAGCACTGCTTCTATTGGCTACTGCTTGGTTGCTGCTTGCTGCCTATTGCTTACTGGCTACAGCTTTACTGCTTGGTGTTTACCATTGTTTACTACAAACTACCTTTACATACTGGGGTTTGCTTACTTTATACTTTATACTCCTTACTGACCATTGCTTACTGGTTACTTCTTGCTGATTAATTTTTCCTTCATAATCATGTTTACTACTGAACACTACTTACTGAACTGACAATGACATGTAATTCCTGTTCATATCCTATCCCTCACTATTTATATTTTGCCGTGCTTTAGCGTACCGCTTTCTGCTTATTGTCTACTACTTTTGACTATTAATACAACAATAGTATGACTTCTGTATCCAATAGTCAATGCTACTACTTATTGCGAGTACGATCACGATATTCCCTATTTCTTATTGTCAAGTGATTACTACAGTACATAATTTTCGATGATCATTCTGTCTCCTACTCACTACTGCGCCAACTACGTACACCGCACTGTTTACTCCCTTCTGCTTACTGTATTGTATACTCTGCTAACTGTAGGCCTATCCTACATACTTTCTACTTACACTGCATACAGCTTAATGTCTACTTCCCACCACTTATTGAATACTGCTTACCACCTATTTTTTATACAGTATTCTTACAGCTTACTGCCTGCCGTCATCTACTTACAGCATACTTCTTTGCACATGATCACAACTTACTGTCAAGCCTACTTACTACTTACACTGCCTACTGCTCAGCTTCAGAGAAAGTAGTTCGCCCACTCACACAATCGCATCGCCAAATTTCACTTTTTATTCCCCTTTCTATTTTCAAAATCCTGATCGACTGGTTTCTCTTTCGATTCGGAATCTGTCAATCGAAGAATTTGTGATCAATGTTTGCATCCTAAATTGGGATGAAAGTGGATAATATCTGATTGGATGTTTGGATGGGTAAGCAATTGATAGGGAAATACCCCAGGGCCTTTGGGAAATGAAAGTCAATACTTTTCGCAGGTTTTTTCATAAATGATCGTTTGTCTATCTGTTGAAGCAATGTTGATTTGCTATCCCTGCTTTCTGACCCGTATGTTTATCAGTATGTTTTTGGATATGTTTATCATCAATAAAAGTAGTTCAGCATTGTCCTTGTAACCTCAGAATCATTTTTACGTGAGTTAAATGAACGATAAGTGCAAGTAATTGGTAAAATGTGGTGCCATATTTTTAATGAGTTGGATTTGATCCCGCCACCCTAGTGGTGTAGTGGCCGGGTCACACACGTGTGTCGGGATTTGCACCAATCTCTTATCTAGGGGTCAACCACCTTGATAACGTAGGCGCGAGTTTTCATCTCATGATAACCACTATTTGTTTATAAAACGCGTTCAGCTTCAGGTATGGAGCAGGGGGAGACTTCGTATATTTCAGATGGTATTTTAGTAAATTATTCTACGTATATAATAGAAATAAAATATATCAAGGTTAGAGGTAAGTTGTACAAAATTGTTTCATTATGACAAAATTAAAAGGCTTTACATTGATAACAAATGTCGCACATATGTATTAGAATAAATAAATACACATATACTATTTGATACACATTCCATTTCATTCGAGGTGCCTCTTTATAATAGCAATTAGCATTACACTTTGGATTCTGAAGATACTATGCTAAATATTAATATTGCATTGGATACACAACACGTTATTATTTACTGCCGGTATAAGCAGTAAATAAAAAATACTCGCAGCTCGTAATGTTTGGTAAGCCCAGTATATTAATTTTATGAACTAATAGGCCTATATGAACCAACTTAGCTGTTCCTTAATATATGATCATGTATCCGACTTTATATTTTTTTTTTTTTGCAATCTTAGAACAGTTAAAAAGCTTCTGATAGAGTGCCATTGTTAAATTTCTGTTTTTCTGTATTCGAAATGTTGATAATGGAAGTGGCGTTTAAGATTATACGGTAAGATGTCCTTTCACTTAACTGGTTTAAAAATCGGTGTATAAATATCAGCAACCAAACTTCATTTCCATTCTAAATTTGGTTACAAAACAGAACACTGCTTCTAATTTTGCCTCCATAAGTAAGGAAAAACTTAAATACAATATAAATTATTCCGCTCTTAATTTACCCTAGAACCTAATGGCTAAGCTTATTTTTACAGATTGAATAGGGTTTTAAATAATTACAAACGTTAATATGTGAATTGAGAATGATAAAGAATACAAATCCAATATTTCATTTTGTTTTTACCAAGATAGTATTCTACTAATTTCTCCCATTACTTTATCATAGTTACCATAATGAGTTTGTAGTTTCCTGAATGTTATTTTCATCGTACAAAAGTAGTACAGTAGTCACAGGTATCAATGTAAAAAATACAGTATTAGCATACAATAAACATCAATACAAGCGTTGATGATTAAGAATAAATGTGATCGATATTTTTCAATTTTCAACAGTACAAAGACAATTACGTAGACAATACAAAGACAATACAAAGACAATTAACAGGCTACGGACGGTAGAGGTGGTCACAGACTATTACACATTACATGTAATCAGTTAGTAGACCTTGGTATGTAATACGTGCAACATCCAATGTATTCTACCCGTACATCATAAAGAGAAATTTGTTTGTGTTGTGAATATAAATACAATAAATAATTAAACTAATTTTTACCGTAGTAAGTTATTACTTTATGTAATTCGCTTCCAAAAGTATATTTACATCAAAGAGACAAGGGCTCTTTGTAATATTTACTGTTTTCCATTTTTATTCACTTGTATTATAAAAAACCATTTATTTAAATTTTGTCAAGTTTATTTAAGTTTGTTTTGTTGTTTCAAGATGACGATATCCTGTACAGGATTTTTTTTTAAGGCTTATGTTATTTTTCAAAAGTTTTCAGATAATCCTTGGTAAATTTATGGATTTACTAAGTTATCTACTGTTAATATTTCAAACAAATTAAGGAACTTAAGATTACATAGAACTGAAACGGACATGTTAGCGTTTAGAATATTATGATATTTTGTAAACATATATCCAAACACTAACCTTTATATATTTAAACACCTACATTTAAGCCTTCAGTAGCCTAAGGCGGTCGACACACGGGAAGACTGAAACCCAACTAAAGTTGAACCAACTGTTTTGTGACGCGATTACGGTTGCAGTTGCGTTGGTTACATCCGCACACGGGCGCGACTATAATTGAGTTGAGACAGTGAATGAGTTCTAATTTTGTTATAACGATACTGTGTAGGCCTACTGTGTATGGTGTTTGAAATGACTAATAGAGATGAAAAAGACCAAGTGTTTTATAAACAATCAAGAAAGCGTAGAGTAGAAGGTGTTGGGTACATCCTTATGTTAAAACAAATATTTAATGTAGGCTCTTTGTAGCTGTTGCTGCATTACAAGAAACAGACGCAAAATTTCAGTCTATGTACAGGATGTCAAAAGTGCTTACGAAGAGTTATCGCAGTTGGTATACCTGATCCTTGAAAAGCGCAATACAAATATGCGAAAAGTTGTTCAAACCAGGCGACTGAAATCACCTAGCAACCGGCAGGTCCGGTTGCTTAACGACGGATCGCCGACTGGTCCTCAACTGGTCGCATCGCAGTCGCACCGTGTGCACTGTCCCACTTAACTACATTGGTCGGGACGTAGGCGACTAGTTTGTCCAACTGGTTGCCGATTTCAGTTGGAAAACAGTCTTCCCGTGTGTCGACGGCCTAAATAAGACATTTTAAGAATTTTACTATAAAGGCGGTGACACACTATCGATCTTTTCCCCGATCAAGACCCCGAACCGAGCAGGGAGAAGGGAGAAGGGAGATAAATATCAGCAAAATTTTACTCCGAACATTTCCCCGAACATGACCAAGACCAGACGAATTCTACCGAGCGCGGTAAAAGGAAGTTTGGAGAGAGATAGAGAGTGTGTGCGAGAGAGAGCGCGGAACTATCAATGCTAGCGCAGGCGGCCGCTCGGTGCGGCGCTCGCGACGATGTACGGGGCAAAAATGTACCGTGACACACTATCGTACATCGGACCGTACATCGGACCGATCTTTTCTTTGATCTTTCGCCAAAAAACCGCCTCCAGAGCGCTCGTCTCCCTGCTCGGCCTGATGTCTTGTTCGGCGTCTTGATCGGTGTACGGACCCGTGACACACTATCGAACATCCTCCCTTCGACCTCCCTTCTCCCTTCTCCCTGCTCGGTTCGGGGTCTTGTTCGGGGAAAAGATCGATAGTGTGTCACCGTCTTAAGAGATACTATGTGTGTATAATGTGGATGATTATTTACCTTGGTAAATGAGTAAACAGTAAACAGTTGTCCTTTAATCTATGATTTTACTTGTAGATAGTCACAATTAGTATTACTATGTTTAGAACAACTTTATGTATCTTTTTTTATATATCTACAAACATATTACTATACTACCATTGACTATTGGATACTGAAGTTGTATTGATAGTCAAAGATGCTACTACTGTATGTTTACTCTGACGATGCCCTTCACTTTTTTTATTGTATGAGTTTCTTGAGACAGTGTCATTAAATAAGTTTTCTCTTAGAATTAGCAGCACGAAGTAAAACAAGTGATGATTCATCCTTAGTCTAGCCAAAAAGTCTGGCTTGCCCGCCAAAACTTGATACAAATCGTGACAGGAGTTAGCGGGAAATTTACCTGGTCACTAGCGGTGAGTCAGCTGTTTTTGACAAGTTTCCAAGGTCAAGCACGGGATATTTTTCGCACTTTGATGTATGTTTCAGCAGTACAGCATTTAAGAAGGGGAAGAGGGGGTTGCCAACTATTTTCAAAATAACTGCAGTAGTTTTCCGCTGGCAGAGTCGTTACTAACCGCAGTGATTAAAAATGACGTTGCAATTACTGCTGGGTCTAGTTATAGCCGTTAATTAGTTTTTTAAGATTTTTTTTGTATATGGTATTCAATAATATATATTTTAGATGTTGAGATAATACGGGTAATATCAAGTTTAATCCTCCTGGGCCGAACCGCCCATCATCATGCCCATTCGGAAACAGTTTTCGATTGGACTTTACCAAAGTGAATGATCAAAATCGATAGCCAATGTACAAATAACATATTTATATTACTCTCTTGTAAATTATAAAAAAATGGTGTGAATATAAATATTAGTGTTGGAAGACGCCGTTGTTTCATCAATACTTTCACTCTTCGTAAACAATACCCTTTTATAAAAGTGTAATTTCTACAAGAAATTCATGTATGAGTTATGAATAATTTATTACGAGAGGTCGTCCAGTGGTCGAAACTCGACCAAAAATATGTAATGTACTCACTTATCTATTTTCACCCCACACTGTAAATAAAACATGTGATTGGAGTTTCCTCCATTTGTTTTGATTTTCTGTTTATATTTCGTTGTTATTTCGTAACCAGCATAGCAACGCATAAGATCCATGTTAATTTTTTCAAATTTTTAAACTCATTTTTTGTGCTTATCTTTGAGCCTATTTAAATTTATAAAGGGATTCTGCACACCTACAGGAAAATAGCTTTCCAACGGTATGCGTAGATTTTCCCTACGATGAACACGAGCTGAGAAAAAAGGTTTTAAAGAAACATGCTTGCCTATTAATATATAGATAGATACCATTTATGAGCTATCGAAAAATACAGTTTAAATTATTTTTTTTAATTTAAGATAAATAAACATTTTTTTACGTTTAGGCTAGACAATTTTTGCAAGCAATAAATACATATTTTAATGATTCGTATATTGGTTATTGTTTTATAATTGGCCTATCGTTGAATAATAAAAAAATATTTACCTTGTTATGATTATTTATCCGAAATTTAAGTGTTTTTATGAAACATCAAAACAACTATTTATGTTTAAAAAAAAACATTTAAAATTCCGATAAATAATTGTGTCTAATATACTTTTGGAGGTTTTCAGGTTAAATAATCAATATCTCGATTATACAACTTTACATTACTCACCGTAAAGATAAACACCCTTTAGATAAATTAGCAAACACTCTGATGTGCAGTAAACAAATAAAGCACTCATTGTAGGCGTAAACAAATGCAGTAAACTTCTTCACTTCCGTGTTGATCTTCTTGTTGTATTACCAGTTGAAAGCGTTGGAAGAGTCTCCTTGGAATTTGCTGGAGGTCATAGAAAACTGAAATCAATAATCAATCCAATCCTCCATCCTTGGAAATACAAAGATAGATTTATTCTATTTATCTTTCGGTATTCAGTTGAAATTAACCTTTGATTATACAGTATAACTGGCCATTATATTAGCCACAAATAAGACAGATATACAGAAACAAGAATCTCAAATTTAAGTTCAATAGAACTGGAGAATGTTTCTCATCTTTGCCGCAATATTATGAAATTGAGGTTATTTCTGTCTATCTGTACATCCTTTTACCTGATATATCTGATTGTTTCGGGAAAACAGAGGAACCAACGAAAAATTCATGATTAAATATCTTTTAATCGTGAATTTTTAATAATGGTAAACTCTAACTCATGTTTGTACCCAGAAATAAGCTAAGATATGCAATAGAAATTTACGCAATATCTACTACTGAAATTCCATTGCACTGTTTACCAAAAGAATCCCAATAACGTAAGCTAGGCATCTGCCGCATAAAGACTAGTTGAAGGCAAACGAATATGCAAGGATATCCATCATATAACAACGATATATCTCCGAACATGCACGAGTAAAAATTTGGTTTAACAATTGCAACATTTGTGAAAAACGTATTTGCAGAACTGCTAACATAATTTACAGAAATCTTAATTAATTATTTATCTAAAAACTGTATACGAGAATATTTTCACTGCATCCAAATGTGAATATACCATTGTAGTAGTGCCAACCTTATGTAAAGAAAAATATTATGTAAAATAAAGCACACACTATCAAATTTATAGGTTGATAAATAAATGTCGCCTGACCTAAGATTTTCGTAGTCCCATGTGAATGTAGTCTACCATTTCGTTGTAGTTCTGCCAACATTACCGAAAGGAAAACTAAAGTACACGTTAATTATAGGCTAATAAATGATTACCGCCTGACCAAGGAAATATTAGGCCAATTTTCCCAGCAACATGTAATGGTTTGGCGTAGAAGTGCAACGTTTGTGAGCAAAAGCCATTGCATCGTTGCCAACTTTTCCTAGAGAATAAATTGAGTAGTCTATAATGCGCCGAAGAACTTAAGAACTAGGAGGGGTTTTTTTTGCAGCATCCATATGTGTAGATTGCAGATTTGGCGAAGAAATGCAATGTTTGTGTGCAGAAATGGGTCAGTAGGGTGACCTTGAACTTGAGCAGCGTTGCCAACTCCACCGGAAGCGATCTGATCAGCTGTTAACCTTGAGAAGCTGTTTAGCTATTTCTAGATAGCAGCTGGCTTGGCGCGAACCGCGAATATTCGCAACCCGTGCAAATCTCGAGATCAGTTTTTTGTCGTTTCTCATTTCGGTGCTTTGAGATTTCGCGTTTATTGCAGTGGTCAATTTATTCCCAACCGTTCGGTTCGTCTTAGTTGGCATGAGTTTGGGCCACTATTCTTTTAATATCGCGTGTCTTAAAATATGAAAAATGTGAAAAATAATTCAGAAAGTAATAGAGTTTTTTAAACCCGTAATAAACCGTTTAACTTATTTTTTAATAGTTAAATCATTGTTAATTTAGTCCTACAATAAGTTATTTATTTTGGACGATGTTCATCAATGCATAAGGCTGCTAAAAACAGTCCAAGTCAAGTAAAGTTACAGTATACAGAAAAATTTTAATTACAGTATAAACCATTAAATTAACCATTAATGATTAACTTGTCCATTTTGTAAAACTACAGTACTCAGTCCATAAGATCAGGCATTCTTGAATGACTTGTAGGTCAGAACGTAAAACTTATTTTTCCCAAAGTACACCTGGTACAAAGATAATAAAATAGTGTTTACCCCTTCAAGACTAACTTTTGGGAATTCCCTTTGGTGTATGCCCCCCGTAATACAGTACACGTAATTTAGTTTCGTTCAATTTGGTTTATGGCATTATTTTTAAATTCTTAAGAACATACATTCCAACGTTTTGGAAGGAAACTTCAGAGTTGTGCATAATTTATGCACTAACTACCTTTCATCCTACCAAGGTATTTACTAGTTTTTCTATATTTCTGTAAATCACTTCCTCGCATATTGTATATTGTAATACAGTTTTTGAACACTACAGTTTTGAGCTGTAACTGTAGGGTTGTCAATTCAAACTACATTCAGTATAATTATAATCATTGAGTATACATAAGCTTTCAATTAGTCCAAAGTCTTCAGGCCAATTTGCTGCTGTAAGCAGGATAACCCTTTGGTGTATCTTGACAATAAATTACTGACGCAAAGTTCAGGGACGAAGATTGTGTATAAATAAAAATAAAAACCCTCGCACGCCAACTCTGTTATCAGTGAGATAAGCGTATATTTGTGACTGATAAAAAGTGGCCCGATCTGTTTTCAATTCTCAAGGTTCAATAGTTTGCCGATGTGTTTGGTAGATTGTTTACATTTTTGGGTTACGTCGATCAAAACACGGAGTCTAATTTTGCTGAGTTTTCTATTTAACATGTAGGGCCCTATGCAGGATTTAAAAAGTAGGAATACAATTTGTAGTCGGTTGTTATACACCGTGTCCCAAAAAAAACTGAACAATTTTAAATTGTTTTATAATACGTCCAGGCATACCTAGTCTACTTTGAAGGTATATGATAACTGAGCTCATGAAGTTTTGTTCAATATCAATTGTAACTATCAGCTGATTCATTGTTGTCGCTTGAAACTTGAAATTTAAAAACATTGCCCTGTCATTAAGCAGGCACCATGAACGCACGAGAGAAAGCGCAATGCGTTGAGTGGTACATTCAAAGTAAGTCAGATATTGCAGTGCAAAGAACATTTAGAAGACGCTATGGTCGACGTCCTCCATCACGGAAAAGCATTCGAGCCTGGTATGACAAATTTATGTTAACTGGAAGCTTACAACATTTAAAAGGTAAAGGTAGGCCGAAAATCCAAACATTACTGACGAAATGCGCCATAGAGTGTGAGCTGAATTGGACAGCCGTATTGACTATCTTTTTGCCAACAATGGCAACCATGTTGAAAATCATGAACACATATGATATAAAACAAAACTTAGGAATATTTGTGTCAGTTAACATGTAACTAGTTTATCGTGTGATTGTTAATAAACTTTTTGTAAGTAAATAAAATTGTTCAGTTTTTTTTTTGGGACACGGTGTATATAACATTTTCTCATTAATTTGCAACGTGTACACGACTATGCTTGTACAAATGGTTATTTACTGTACTTACATTGCCAACAACTGTTTTGTTGTCGTTTATTGTTATCACGGTGAATATCGCTGTATAAGAACCATGGTAAAAAACAGAAGAACCTACTAAATGGATAACCAACCACTGCAGTGCATTGTACTGTATTTAGAATACAAATATAGTAGTGTACCAAACAGTGAAAATTAGGTTAGGTGTGCTATATTATGTAACCCAATCTAATCCATTGTATTATAGCAACATCTGTGTACGCTGCTATAACAACATAGTACAGAGTTCCAAACTGTCCATACATTCTTCCATAGACGTAACTAGGATGACCATAAGGGGGGGGGGCTGGGGCCCTCCTCCAGAAAATGATGATTATTAGACTTGTAAACTTGCGTTTCAAGTTGATTTAGAGTTATATAGAAGAGATTGTTGAATTGTAGAAAAATCACGTTTTAATTTCAAAGGGTGGGTGTTGAACCACCTAACAAACCCCCCCCCCCCCCCGGGATACGCCACTGCGTTCCTCAAATGTTACATACATACATTCTTCACTTCCTGATTAAGTCGGGATATCCTTTTGTCAGGTTGGTATCAACTTAACTGCTGGCATGGGAGACACGTAGCTCTTATCAGCTGCGAGCTGCGAGAGTGACTTATCTCTGGAGGAAATGAGTTAATGAGACTTAACCGGAAACTGAGGCAGCGGATATGACTGGAGGCGAAACTCTTAAGCTAAGATAAGGGATAAGCCGTACGTTGCATATTGACATTGGATAACACTAATTTTCATTGTACGTAATTAATTGGTGAGTCGGTAGCGCAAAACACTGTTCTCATGGGTTCTCGTTTCGGGGCAAAACTTGAACTTAATTCTTGTACCGTGTACCGTACCGGGACTTTGATTTGCTTGCGTTTCTTCCACAGGCCTTTGACCCATGCCTATGGGAAATCTCAAGGTTAAGACATATCTCCAACATCTTTGATACAGTTTATTAATGAATCTTGAATATTTGTTTGGTACTGTAGTTAAATGTCCCCGAGACAAAATCCGAGAATAGGAAACCTTTTTGAGTTGGTTTGTAATGTACAAATAAATATAGTATTCATACAAATACCGTAGTTATTTTTTTAATTTATTCATACAAATTGATTACAGTTGGGAGTCAAAAAGAGAAATATGTATCTAAATTAAGCCAATTGATCATCAGGCATTACTGACCCAATACTATACTAATACTAATTTTATACTAATTTTACTACTAATTACTATATTCCTAACTAATTACTATATTACTATAATTACTCTACTATAGGATAGTAATTTTATATTCGGTGGATGTATATCAAAATATGACATAACTCATTGACGTAGCCAATAGGCACAAAATATAGTGTAAGCATTGACCATCAATATTAGCATCATCTTCTAATGCTAATAAAATATTAAACAAGCTGATGTTAATATTGTTTGTTATTTTAGTATGGACCAAGATGTATGGAGAATGGACCAGTATAGACCTAGTTGGGTCTAGTTAGGTTAGGTTAGAAAGTTTCTTTTCTAAAATATATTTTGCAATCAATGCACAAATTGCAATATATACATAATTAACTACGTTTCATTAAATAACACACATAGTGCCTACACATACAAGTTGACTGTCGCATTGGAAAGGTAAATTCTGTTTCTTCTGAGTATGTATCATAAAAACTCGTCATGTTTAGGCCTAAGAGTCGTGCGATGATATTATTTTACTTTATTGTCTAGGTAAAAATGTAAACACTTTGTTTGAGTAAGAAGTGAAATGAGTGAGGAGGTTGGCGATCTTATACTATAAATTAAATACATTGGGTTTTTGGGTCAATGTGTTTACTCAAACATGATGAGTTCGTTAACAACTAATTGAAACAGATTTTATAACAAATTTAATTTCTAATTGCAATTGACGTAGTTACATAGTAATTGAACTTGGAAGTGGACCAGAGGCAGATTACAGCACTGACCTTGACTGGCAGTTTCAAGGTCACCTTCAAGCTTGGCAGCGTCTGTTATCAAGTTATATCATAACTACTTGGATAACCACAGGATAAATAACTACTAACTACTAATGCAGTTATATACCTAGATTGTTTGTTATTTCCATAGCAAAATGGTTTTCTTCGCTTATAGTTTAGTTACTACATATATTACATATTTTAAAATTAATTCTAACAACACTATTTAACATATTTTAACGCTGTAGATTTATTTGGCTAATTCATTTTTTTGCGAGTATATAGCCACTAATTGTGAGATTTTATTTTACCACTACAGAAAACTTTGCGTTTTTATCCAACCACCAACTTAGTATTCTACTTTATTCAAATACATTTAATACTGGGGTATTTATTAAATTAAAAATATACCTGAATATTTGGGTCAATAAACATAAAAACTATACTAAAGTAGTTTTAAATAAAAAAAATCATTTATTTATCAAGCGTTTCTCAGTACGATTACTGCTTTTCGTCAATACAGTAACAATAATTAAACCAACAAACAAATAGACCAATGCCAAACAGAAACAAGACAATATAAATAACAATAATTAACCATCAGTGTACAATTCTTTTGATCTTAATTCTAAATGATGGCAAACCGTCAAAGAACTATAAGAAAACCAATTACCCGAAAAGGATGTTGATCAGGATTTCACTTGATTTTAAATTGATTGTTCAACACGTATTTTCCTAATTTAAAGTACTTACGTACGAAATCCTATTTACGTAAAATAGCAATAATGTATCTTGCTAAAGAATTTCAAATTATTCACGGTACGAACTAAAAAAAAAACTAAGACTAAAATTATAACTGATTCAATTACCGGGATTTATTAGTGGTTTGAACTTGGTGAATAACTAATGACTTCCTACCTGGCAGTCTGCAGATGGGCAGTGACAGCTGTTGCATCATGTCAACTTAAATCTGTCCCGAGATCAGCTGATAGTGAGTCACCTGTCAAATACCATAGTTGCACTCTTGGCTCAACCCCCACTAACAATGTTTCAACATGTCACGTGATGTATTGTTTGACCGGTGAGTCATATATTTATATATTTATATATATATTCTATGGTGCATTGTAAACAGTGTTTGATATAGTCGAATAGAGAATATTTCTTGATTTATGAAGCAGTAGATTCTGTATATGTTTAATGGGATGGAATACATATTTTGAAGCGGAGTGATTTCTATTTTACGATATATTTATTAGTGTTGAGATTGTATAATACACTAACATTGACTTACTGAAAATAGCCCTACTGCAAACTAGCCCTTCCAAATATTCTAGGTAGGTGTGTTTCATATTTGGTGACTTTCGAGTGCGCTGACTAGCTCTTATTTTAGTGTAGATATTTTATTTTAGGGTATATGTATCTCACACTTTCACCACGGACCAAGTGACAGATTACAAGTAAATTGTTATCAATAATTGGTCAAAATTACTAAACTAGTTATCGTATAAACAAGGGAACAAGAAATGTCCTCTGTATAAACCGTACAGGACGTGACCATAAAATTATCCTTACCTGACCTATTACGATGATAAACTAACGGATTAAGTTCAATCCGTATTCTTACAACGTATGCCTTATGCTACAATAGGCCAACAGGCCGAAGTAGCAAGGGGTAGATGAATATCATATTACCTCGGAAACTAACTGATAAAAATACCGAAAACAGTGTGTACTCTATGTAGATAACCGTAGAATAAAATTAACCGAGTACTTAATTCCAATACAATTTCTATTCTATTCTTAACACCTGGGCAGAGCTGTGGATATTAAACACAGTCGTTAGACTAACGTGTGGGAATGGCGATTCATCCTGTTTTCCTCAGGGTATTTGATCGATCTCTGAGATAAGCTTTGACAGACGACGGAACTAACTCAGTCTTATGACAAACGTGGCTTTCTTGGATTTCTTGGAATGATAGATTCGTTGATGTGGCAGAGCCACATAAAGGTCCAATAAGGCTGTGAATATATATGCAGGGTTTTGTAACAAATTGCAGTTTGGTAAGGTATCTCAGAACCTCATTCTTGTTAAAGGAATTCAGGGTGAATTGGTTAGTTTTTTAAAAGTATTTTCGCAAACAAAATATTTTTTTATTAACGATCATGCTATTTTGATTATGAATCATCTAAATACATAATTTGTATTATGTTTTGTTGGATAGCAAAATAAACAACATTGATTAAAAGTTGCATTTTGCATTAATGTGATTTTAGCTACTTAAGGGTTTAAAATGATAAATAATTATAATAGTTTGTTTAAAAAAATGCATGTATAAGATCTGTTTCATAAAAATAAATAATTAGAATGTTTTATATTTTGCTGTTTAATTGTATAGTACCATTAAAACCCTTCAGAGTAAAAAAAAAAACATATATATATATGAAATATAGTATAAAAGAAACTAAATAAACTGTTACTGCAACTCCAGCTCAATATATATTGTAGCAAAATATGTATAATGGATTAACAACTGAAAAATATTCGTAAATGTGAAATTAACAATAACCTATTTAATTTATCAAACGTACGTACTTCTACGTCTTACTTTGTTGGTCTATGAGAATTCCTAGAAGATAATTGTCACAGCTGGACAAAAAACCCAACTGAGCGGCTTGTCTAAACGGATAATCAGTAACATGAGCGCAGGAGTGTAAAAACAGCGCCAGATGTCCAAGTTGCAAAAAGGGGTTGAACGAACCTCGCCACATGTTGGGGGCCTTGATTGGGCAAATGATACGGCTCTCAATGCAAACACCTCTCAAGTGCAACTATCATTCAATATCAAGAGGCTCTAAATAGAAAAACATCTCTCAATATCTTGATGAACCTTCAAATAGTAAGCAATTTAAAATATGACTAATCAATAGCAACTAACTGTCAATATCAAGAGTCTCTTAGTAGCAAAAACATGTCAATAGCAAACACCTCTCAAGTGCAACTGCATTTCAATATCAACATCTAAATAGAAAGCATCTCTCAATACCACTTTTCTCTTAATATAAAGAACCTTCAAATAGTGAGTAATTAAAAAAAAAAACTAATCAACAGCAACTAACTGTCAACATCAAAAGTCTCTTAGTAGCAAAGACATGTCAGTAGCAAACACCTCTCAAGTGCAACTGCATTTCAATATCAAGAACATCTAAATAGAAAGCATCTCTCAATACCACTTTTCTCTAACAACAACCTTCAAATAGTGAGTAATTTAAAAAATAACTAATCAACAGCAACTAACTGTCAACATCAAAAGTCTCTTAGTAGCAAAAACATGTCAGTAGCAAACACCTCTCACGTGCAACTGCATTTCAATATCAAGAACATCTAAATCGAAAGCATCTCTCAATATCACGATTCTCTTAATACAAAGAACCTTCAAATAGTAAGCAATAAAAAAAAATAAAGAATCAATAGCAAGTTACTGTCAATATCAAGAGGTAAAGCAAACGTATGTCAATAACGAACACCTCTCAATAACAAGCATCTCCCAGAAGCAAGATATCCCAATAGAGAGAACCTTTGATAGCAAGAGCCTCTCAAAAGCCTGTCAATATCAAGAACCCCTCAAAAGCAAGATGTTTTCATTAGCAAGCATATTTTATCAGCAATAACTTTCAGTAGCAAGCTTCTATCTACAACAATACATTTAAAAAAAGAACCTCTTAATAGCAATATCAAGCAAGCACTCCTCCATAGCAAGAACCCCTCTATAAAAAGAGAACTTCTTCAATCCCATCAATTATGTATTGGATACATTCGATTAGATTCACAAATTCACAAAAAAATGCATCACTCTAAAGTTAATATGTAGATTCTCCTATGTTTCTGACAGGTTTCTGAAGTACGTTTTGAGGATTGTTATTTCTTATTTTACCAGTTGTAAAAGTATTTTAACCGAATATAACTAAAAAAATAATAGTCACTACATTTTTTGGTCCCTTGATATTTTAACAAGGCTAAAGTTAACTTAGAACATTTTTTCAAGCACAAATTACATTAAATACCCTTGGAATGGAACAAGGTTGAATATCCTTGAAGTATCCAAAGTCAATGCCATGGAACATTCAATAACAAACATAGATAACAGGCGCTCTCTTGTACACAGTGTAAAGACACTGACGTCTTGATTGGGCCATAAATGATCGCAACTGTGTTATCAGAACTGTGTGTGTAGGAGGCAACTTGTAATACGTTTCCCTCTTCCATTACCTAATCTATACTCATTTAATTATTTAATACGCAAGCAGGTTTTTTGTGACAATTACTCCTCCGAAACTACTGAACCGATTGACATGTTTTTGGTGTCATTGGAAAGAGCTTAACGTGAAGTTGTGCAGGAAACTATCTTTTTAGGTAAATAATTAGAGAGGGGCCCTATAAAGTTTCGCATTTCTCCATAAGATTAACATGGGAAACAAACGTTGTTTTGAAACTCCAGCTGTTGTCAGAAATTAAATATTACATTTGCTTTGATATTTAAATGTAAACAACCAGAACTGTCAAATGCCTGAAGAAGAACACATGTTGTTAAATGTAAACAGTCAATGTGTAAATTATCTATGTTGTATTAAAAATGTGTATAGTTTTGGATGTTGGTTTGTGTTTAATGATATATTAATTATTTAATTTTTATTTTAAGGATTTGGCATATGAGTATGCCTATGATAAATAACTCCATTTCAGGGTTCTGCCAGTTTTTACCTAACTCTGTTCTGTATAATTTAAAGTAGCCTACACCCTACACCTACAAATTGGCTAAACTTAGGTATGGTACATTATAAAAGCTGACAGCCTTTTTACGTTGACTTAAATTGTTAGCTTACTTTTTCCCGTCCATGGACAGTTTGGTTGAACATTAACCCTTTAAACTGAAATAGGACTGTTATGTAAAATGCCAGTATTTTTATCAGTTAATAATCTTTTGGTTTACTCTTTTAAAATCATCGGAAATTAAGACTGTTATTAGTTTTCAAAAAAGTAATTTGTTTATTTGTAACTCCTCAACTCCTGTACTTATTTGAAATTGCTCGATTTCGAGCAACATGTACACTAGTACTTATTTAATACGCAAGCATATTTTTTGTGACAATTACTCCTCCGAAACTACTGAACCGATTGCCATGTTTTTGGTGTCATTGGAAAGAGCGTAACGTGAAGTTGTGCAGGAAACTTTCTTTTTAGGGAAATGATTAGGGAGTGAGGCCCTGGAGTCCTTTAAAGTTTCGTATTTCTCCATAAGATTAACATTGGAAACAACAATTGATATGAAACTGCAGCTGTTGTCAGAAATAGAAAGTGAGAAGAAGGGCATGTTGATTGTAAACAGTCAATAAGTTTGCTAATTTAACAGTTTGATGCAAACATTTGCTGACTTGGTTGAAATTCGTTTTAAAATAACGCCTGTAATACTCAGCAATTGCTCGAATTCGAGCAACAGGGACACTAGTTCCATTTAAATATGAGTACTCATTAGGTTAACATGGGAAACTCCAGAGCCACTGGGGCGGAGCCCGAGAGTCCGTTTAGAATAAAAACCACTTAGTTTTCCTATTTAATGCCTAAAGAATCAGTGTACCAAATTTTAGCCTCCTAGGTAAGTGGGAAGTGGGAGAATTAGTGATGAGTGAGTGAGTGAGTCAGTCAGTGAGGGCTTTGCCTTTTATATAGATTCCACTGACACAAATAACGACATAAATGGGTATTTAGATCAATTACGTAAATATTTAAGATTGATTTAGGTAGTGCCTCTCATGGAAATCGTTCATTTTCACGTGTTTTTAATAGAACTCCCTCTCTTTACGATTGCCAACTTTCATTTCACTCGGTGTTCAATTTGTATGGAAATATTTAATTACTTCTGAAAATAGTTATTTAATGTGTTAAAAATAAAAATAAATATGTGATCAATAAATTGTAATTGATATACAACAAATATTAATCAATGTAGGGACTGCACATAAATATTGTCGTCCTTGAATAATTTTATAATGCTAAATAAATCATGTAATATGTGGAGACATGTCTTCACCTAAAAGATTTACCAATTTCAATTTATTTGGTGAACTCTCAGCTTCATGGTGTGAATTTTGGTCCTCGAACTAACGACTGCCGGAATCATTCATAGCTACAAGTCACGGTCATTAGAACGAGTAACACGTTCACCATTGGTGAACAACCACTACATCAGCAGCTTATTCACAATATTAGTAAAATACACAAACTTACCCCTCCCAACCGATCACTACCGAGTACTCGATTAGTCGTGCTCTCGTGAATCCTGTATTATGGAAAATCGACCCATCGAACATTCACTAGTCCTTGAGTCTGTGAAAGTTGTTTTTGATAACGTCTGTCTGTCTGTCTGTCGTGTTGAACGTCTTTGTTTTAATCCTTCCTGAGCGTGACATCCATTACAGTATCTGGGACACGTTACGTCATTTTCTCTCGCTCTTACTCTCTGTATCTTGGTGCACTCACGCCGAAATTAATAATTTTCGGTGTCAGGATTTTATGCAGTGACGAAATCTAGATGTTTCGGGATTGCTCAATAATTTGAGGAGGTATTTTTTCCGCAAGCCCAGATTTTGTTTTCGTCCTTGTTTATGGATATGATTGTATGCACGCTGGAAGTAAGTTCATTGCTTATGGACTGTGCGGGGATTCAGTTTTTATAACGTAAATAGTTACAGTACTCTTTTACAAGTTAAAAAAAAACATGCATTTCTTTTTTAACTGCTGTTTATAAGCGCCTGTGGTATTTCTTAACGTTTTCGCATGGGAAAGAGCAAAACTATGGTCTGGTTACTAATCTGTTAAAATGTAGGCTACTGTAAATATTTCCATCAATACTAGATTTTCTTGGTATTCCAAGCCACTTTTTCTTTCATTTTCGTCCATAATTTGTTCTTGGTAAAACATATTTGCTGTAACTTAACAAAAAATTTGTTAAAAATCTATTTAGTTTCTGATACAGGGACTCTGCCTTAAGTATATTGTCTACCTAAACGAATTGGGATTTTATCCATTACAGAGACATTTCTTTTCATCGTACAAACTTGTTTTATTGTTTTGTAGCTATGGACCTACAGCTAAAGACGTAGAACAAACGGGTCACTGCATTATTACAACGCTAAAACTAAAACCATAAATGGTTGGTGGTAACTGAACCCTTGCCTCCAGAACACTCCTGCACACCACTCTACCCAACAGTGCATGCGTACAATTCACTATAAATAACTTCCATGAAGGAAAGTTTTAAATCAATAATATTCAAAGCATAAGGTGTCAACTATTTGACGTTTCTAGTTCACTTTAAGTTTGTAGTAAACCAATTATATTGCTGCACAAAATGCATGGGATAAAACTGTCAAATAGTTGCCAAGTAGTCGTGTCGTCCAGATCGAATTATCTGTAGAGTCTGTTGCCAACTCTAGAACCTTGAGCAAATCCAGATACTCTTGGAAAATATGTCTCTGCTCCAGATTAGATTGATTGATGAATATCGAATGAAATCACTTAGAAAGTATGCAAGTCTTGATGTACAGTATAGCAAACGACGTTTGAAGAAAAATTATTGTGGGTATGAATGTCCTAACTACCCTGGTTCAATAATTTTAAAGTTTGTATTCTAAATCGTTGATTAGCAAACAAATGTGCAAAATAATATTTCACGTTAGGCCTATATTATTAATACTTGAAAAAACTGAAACCCGTAATAGTTTGTATAACTTTGTGAATAGGTTTGAGATTGAGAATAATTCTTGATTTTAGGTTATACATCTGTAGGTACTTAAATATGTAGGTAAAAAAACAAGAAGGGAACTTTTATATGGGGATATGAAGTGTTTAAAGTTTTGAAAGCGAGGTCCCGGAACCTCTATGAAATCAATGCCTGATAAACTTAAAGCTTTATGTGCGTATGAACTTTTTTAGTCTCCTTTCTAATTTGATAAATCAACCTAGACTCTAGCCCTGATTGTCCGAAACATTAAAAAATTGGGACTCGTTTTCATTAAAATTAGGGCTGCTACATTTGGCATTACTACCTCGTAAATTTCATGGAAAGCAATAGTTTACTACTGTATATGACTCCTTGTCAAATTTTCCGCTACTCAGTCCAATGACTAATCCAAGACATGCCACTCTGCAGGAGCTGCCAACACCTTTAACATAATCATAACTATTATATATTTATATTTGACACTCTCATATATACAAAGGAAGTCTATGGTTTATCTTCTGAGCTTCTATGCAATACTAGACGATTGTACACTATTTTCCGGTCTCTTTGTCACACAGCTTGGCGACTGAAATGCAATAAGTTTGGGAAATAATACGTATTTTCGACTTGCCGCTGTGCCAGGCCTATGTTACGGCCAACCTTGGGCTTTGTTAACAACCCGAGCTTATGTCCTCTCGCCTTGATCTTGACTGTAACTAATCTTATGTTTTCCTAACACCATAAAATTCAAATTGGTTCTGTTTCTGGAGCAAATTATTGTTTGAAATTTGTAGTTTTATGTCCGGGGTTTAATAGGTTGTTCTCTTCCTTTAGCTGGGGTCGTTATTGGTATCGTTCATTTTTATCAAAATTTAGTTTTATACTACAATATACATCTTATAAACTTAGTGGTCCCAGTAAAATTTTAACCCACATACTTTGTTGAAAGTAGTGAAGTTGCTATACTAAAATATGTATAAGCTGGTTATTCGCATGTTACACTTTGGTGCTACATTCAAATCGAATGAAATTTCAGATTGAAAAATTAAATAATTAATACGTTTGAAATCACAAAAAAACCCATTGTGGTTCCTTAGAATACCTATACTTTCTTCCCCTATACAAAGTACATGTGGAGAAAGTATTGTTTTCGTCAACAATTTCGAGTTTGAGTTTTGAGTGGATATTTCCGTTTCGGGCCACCCGATTGTGTTTGTGGGGGGATGTTTACAGAGCTACAGACCACATCTGAGGTCCGATTTTGATTAAATTTGGTACGTACGATGTGATTGGGGATCGAGTTAAAAAGTAACCAATTGTTTTTAAGTAAACAAAACCTTTTCTAAACTGATATCAGTTGTGCCAAAACCACTTACACTGTGATTATACCCAGACCGCTTGTAACCTAACCCTAGCTACGCATGTTTGCGTGTGTGCGGGTGTGTGCGTGCGCGCGAAGGCCTTGCCAGGTTAGTGACACACTTCCATGCTAGCCCTAGCCTCGTGCCGCGTGCGTACACTGCACATTCCTCCCGCACTGTCATCAAATACATGATCAGGCGGTTATTTGGACACTGGACCCTGTAGTACGATTGTAGGCTAGCCCTAGGGCACCTCTACGGTCTACTGATAGGGTTTCCTCTAACTAGTGGGGACGTTATTTTTATCAATTTGTCTTTCTCTTATCACCAGATTTGCGTTGCTTCGCATCACAACCATGATGAGGTTAATTGGACTATAGACCCTGTTGTGGTTGGAAAGTTTACAAGTATTTAACAAAATCCTTATTCAATTCCTATCAAATTTGCATCTTGACTCTTCGATCAAATCCATGAGGAGGTTATTTAAACACTGGACCATGTAGGATAGTAGACTAGGAAGCCTGTATGCTGTAATATGTTGTAGGTTTCCCAACTCAGCGAGGCCCTTATTCTTTCAATTTTGGATTTTGTTATTATCTGATCAACAGATGTCATAAAAATAGTACTTGCTGAAGAACGGTTGGCTAGGGCAGCCAACAGTAAAGAGAGGTTACTGTGTGGCGCCAAATATTCTGTTATGGAAGGTTTTAGGGATTAATCCCAAACCAGTGTAGGCAGTTTTTTTTATTACTATTTAGTTTTATTAAGTTTTAATATCCCTATCTTTTGTTTATCGTTGACTACTCTAGCTCGTCTGCCTATACTGTCATTCCAATGAACTATTCCCCGCTTTTGTGATTTTCCCCTGGCGCTCTTATAGTGTTTAATGAACAAAATATATTGCCAGTCCAAACCTATTTGTATTGCTTATTACTCCTAAAAATAATAGCCTATGTAGTTATTGCATGTATATTCCTAAACCACACAAACCTTCAAAATGTATAGAAATGCAAATAAAGTAATATAATTTAGAATAAAGCTGGAACTTAATGTTTTAAAATAAAAACTAAGCAAAAATGTTTATCAGTGTAAAAAATATTTCACTTTCCTATATTTAATTTTCTCTTAAAATTGTGCTCACTTAATTATTTTCTTCAGCCGTTCCAGGTTTAAGGCCTCAATTTGAGCCATATCCAATCATTCTACTACTCGTCATACAAATACGATTATCACATTTACATAAAAAGTCGTCGTGAGTAAAATAATTAATTCGAATATACAGTAAGACATATCGAAGATTTTTAAATTATTACACATTACGTTCCCCTGGTTGCTGGTCATATTATACAGGGTGGCTGAAAAGTAACTTGCACCCCCCCCCTTAACTTTTCAACCATTTGAGATATTTGAAATCAGTTTGCGGCAACCTTCTTAGATATGAGGGGCTACAATAATTATGGTCAATTTTGAAAATTTTGCCCTTAGGGGTAGCGGGGGTAGGGGGTAGCTCAAAATTTTCAAATCACAAGTATAGTCGAGTTTGGTATCATTTTACAGGTCTTGACGAAACATAAACATTGACATAAAGAAAACCAAAATCGGCTCACTAATAACAAAATGGCGCCCTAAAACGTTTCAAATCCAAATAACCATGAGGGTGGCAAAAAAATTAACTTGCACCCTCTTTAACTTTTTAACTATTTTAGATATTTGAAATCGGTTTGCGGCAACTTGTTTGGATATGAAGGGCTACAATAATTATGGTCAGTTTTGAAAATTTTGTCCTTAGGGGTAGCTCAAAATTTTCAAATAGCAAGTATAGTCGAGTTTGGTATCATTTTGTAGGTCTTGACGAAACATAACAATTAACATAAAGAAAATAGAAATCGGACCATTAATAACAAAATGGCAGTTCAAAATTACTTTAAATAACCATTGTCTCAATCATTTTTAGCTGCCATTTTGTTATTACTGCTCCAATTTCTATTTTCTTTATGTTCATTGTTATGTTTCGTCAAGACCTACAAAATGATACCAAACTCGACTATACTTGCTATTTGAAAATTATGAGCTACCCCCTACCCCCGCTACCCCTTAGGACAAAATTTTCAAAATTGACCATAATTATTGTAGCCCTTTATATCCAAACAAGTTGCCGCAAACCAATTTCAAATATCTAAAATAGTTAAAAAGTTAAAGAGGGTGCAAGTTAATTTTTTTGCCACCCTCATGGTTATTTGGATTTGAAACGTTTTAGGGCGCCATTTTGTTATTAGTGAGCCGATTTTGGTTTTCTTTATGTCAATGTTTATGTTTCGTCAAGACCTGTAAAATGATACTAAACTCAACTATACTTTTCATTTGAAAATTTTGAGCTACCCCCTACCCCCACTACCCCTAAGGGCAAAATTTTCAAAATTGACCATACTTATTGTAGCCCCTCATATCTAAGAAGGTTGCCGCAAACTGATTTCAAATATCTCAAATTGTTGAAAAGTTAAGGGGGGGGGTGCAAGTTACTTTTCAGCCACCCTGTATTATAGTTCAGTATACATTTCAGAGTTGACTGGCAAATAAGTAGCCCACATGTTAAAATTGAGGACAGGCTTGAAGATATAGCACAGTCACCTGTATTGAGATAATCACATCAGCTGTTTATGACTTACAATGCACTTCTTATGGAGAAAATTCCACGTAACATAAATAGATGTTAACGTTTTGAAAATTTCACGATTTTCCCCACCATTATGAGATTTATAAATCTTTAACTTGAGTCCTCTCCCGACTTTCTGCGACTTCCTAGACCCCTAAGAAGTATGGCACAAAGAATCAACCTACAATGTAGATGGATTTTTTTCTCGTGAGACTTCCTTCCTGTTGTTTGTATTAACAAATATTTATCTTGTCCCAAAGGAAAATTAACTTATCTATATATTTTTTGTTCATCATAATATTGTGACTGTTTGTCACAACATTAGCATGTTATCTGGTGGCGAGCAGTGAGGATAACTTAGAGAAAATGTGTTATTAAACATTGTGTGTAACAATGCCAAATATGAAATTGGCGTTTAATAAACTCCAAGTCCTTTAAGACAAAATAACTGTGATCTCCTTTTGTTAATTATAGAACACTGTCTCTGTATTTATAATTCATAATCTTAAATGTTTGTATTGATTATACACACAGCTTGATTAGCTTAATGCTATGTCGTGTATTACTAATTTATTGTTAGAAGTGTTAAGGGTTTTGTTTTTTCGACGATTATTTTCCACCGACTATAGCCTGGTTAAATGTTGTTAAGTAGGCCTAATCGGTAACAAATATTGTAATTTGATATCATGTCTACGGTTTTTCTTCTATTAAAACACTATTTATGTACGAAAATTTTTATATTTATGGAAGTTTATTTGTGTTACGATTAAAATGAGAAATATTCAAATACAAATGGTCAATACAACAACATGTTTATTAATCAATACGTATTTTTCTTAAAAACTAAGACAATTTATATTACTATTCTAAATTTTCTAAGCACCAATGAACCTACCGGAACGATGTGTAAATTTGGTGAGACCATGCTGCTGTTAAATTGTGAATAAATACATTTGAATTTAACATAGCTACTAGAAGATCCTGATCAATTTAACTCCAAGTTGATGATTAATATTTACAATCATTAATTATACAACATCAACTGAAACTGATCAAAGAGATTTGATCGCACAAGTACATAACTCATCTCAACGCAGACAAGGGGCATCTCACATAACAATGGCCGGATGCGAAAGTGAATACACAGAGTATAAATACACGGTAGTGCATGGAGTATAAATACTCGGGAGGATTTATTCGCTTCGGGTGGAAGTGCATACGATAATTTGCCACGTGCGGCCGACTCACAATCAGGTTAGCGAAGTTAAAATTGGAACTAGTGGTGACCCCAATTTTGGCGCCGGCCCAAGCCTACATTCGCACTCACGCACTTTGGCCCCCCGTCGCCTCCACGCATCTTCGCATCTCGCAGCTCCTGAGATGAAGATGTATTGGTGTTGACCATTGGACGGAGGAAAAGAACAAGTGTTCTGCCCGCTGAATACATTCATTAAGACTTTGATGTTAAATATCTTGAAAACACATCTGTCGTACCTACGTACATTGAATGGAAGAAAAGTAGCGCAACTAATATTTGCCCTGTGAATGTCTTCATTAACACTTAAATATCATGAACAACAGCTGTCACATACAAGCATTTCCAAAGCTTCGTCTAGGAGAATATCTATAGTACATTGAACGGAGGAAAAGTAGCGCATCTAATATTAGCCCTATGTATTCTTTCTTTACATACAGTATTTAACATCATAAAAAGAAGAAAATATACTTCTATTGCATCTAAGCATTTCAGCAGCTTCGTCAAGATGAAGATGTATTATCCATTGATCGGAGGAAAAGTAACGTATTTAATGTGTGTCCTGTATCGTGATGGTACATTGTAGGTGAGTGGTATCGGCAATATAAATAATTGAAATTGAAACAAATTTCATTATATATATATTAGATACAAAATACCCGAACGTTTCTTCAGACGATTCATATCAATAAACGATCTGTAAAGGGAAAATATGTGTAAAAAGAGGTCGGAAGAAGAAGATACCTCTTCCTGTTTCTACTTGTCTACCTCTTTCCTCTGGGTTTCAACTTGCATGCAACAGTGGGCTTACGACTTTTAAAGCTACAGTTGCTTATTAATTGGTAAATAGTAAGAGAAAGCAATGTCTATGGAATTGTCTCTCTTAAAATGCTGTAATTTAATTTTGGGGGGTTTGAAAAAAAAAACAACTGTTAGTTTGAACTGTCCGAAAACAGTTAGTCTGGTGTGTTTTCATTGTGAATGTGAACGAGACTGTATAATGCTTTTTATTAATTGAGTACTATGATATCACTTAAGTTTACAAATTGTCAGACGGAGCTACAAACCTGTCATATAAAAAAGAAATATATAGAGAAAAAGTTGCTTAAGTGCTCTGGTATTATAACTGGATCCCGACATAGACATAACAATATTTCATATGTTATAAAACCTTGAAAAAAGTTCAAGCATTAACCGGCAAAAAAAGTATTACACCTTAATGTAAGTTTTACCTTTGTTTTCCAGTAGCCAAAGGCAATGGTTTTACATAGACTTAGATAATTAGTTATGTTATATATTGTATAATACATGTTATTAATGTTTTGTCAAATTCACTCTCAAACCTAATCTGAGGGACCTGTTTTGTGACTAAGACGAGATATTCCATTATGATACATCGACGTCTGACTCCAGTCAACTTTCTTCTACGATTTCCGAGAATCGAACCTTGAACTAAATTACATCACCGTGTCTCATGTCATAGAAAACCCCAAAATCCCAATTGTAAATGCTGTTCCCTCGGTCTTGAAAAAAGTTTTTAGAGAAGTAATCTCTAATTACTATTGTAAAAGTGTTATGGTACCTTTAGTCAGGAGTTTTCCTACAGCCTATGACGTTGGTGTAGTGAAAACGTGACATTGTAAAATGAGCTTGCTTCGGTGTGTCTAGACGTTTTGTTTCAGTTGTTTATTTCACTGTATTGACACTATAAATATTGCTAGTGAAATGTGTATACTATTGTAAACTCTGAACTTGTTTTAGCGAATTTCCCATATAGGGAATAAGCTATTACCGTAGGTCTCATGGTAAGACCTGGACCCGGGACCGATTTAGTTTTTTGTTTTGAGGTCCCCAGAGGCCAAAAACACCATCCGTTCAAATTCATATATATATATATATATATATATATATATATTTATATTTATATATGTGTCCGTTAGCGCGATAACTCAAGCAAAAATCATCCGATTTTGATGAAATTTGGTATAAATGTGAAAACCTACATTTATTCGAACGAGTTCGCGAACCAGCATGATCGGACTATGGGAACAGGGGTTTATGGGGAATTTTATGGGGTAAAATGGGGTTTTCTAATTTTTCACCCTGAAAACATAAAATTTTGCAATTTCTTTCTAAACCATTTTGTAGAGCTCAAAAAACAAATAATTTAGTATATTGAAGCATTGTTGCATGCCTAACGGTTACGGAAAATCGCAAAATAATGTAAATTTAAAATTACCATGTTATTCTTATGGAGAATAAATACAGTGTTGTAGCTTGCTTGTGTATGGACATATATTAATGACATTTTGAAATTTTGTTTACTTCATACTGAGCTATTAATATTTCAATAAAAACCCCCTATTTTCTTCCCTGTAGTAGCAAACCTAAAGTACTCATTAATATTAATGATGTTTAAATAGGAAATAAATCTGACAATTTTAAGGGAATAATTTAGTGGAATCTAGCTGTGTATATGGAAATTCGCTTAGTCTGCAGGTTTGCTGCGGCGGGGGTATTTATATGTGTTTTGGCTGATGTCGACGAAATCATAGACAACAAGAATGAAATATTCTCATCTAGGACTAAATTAATATTTCTGCTTTTATGGGAGGTTTTTCAATTAATTTGAAATTTTTACTCTTTGGTAATGATAACAGAGGAAAATGAATTGTTTACAAATAGATTGTTATATTTTATTAGACAGAAAAAATAAATCACAGAGACATATAAGTTATCTTCAGTTGATCGATACATCTGGGAATTTTTATTTTTTAGGATGAAAAGAGCTGAAATAATAGTAATGTAAAGTGGACTTTTTAACCCACCAGACATGTTTTTATTCCTCTTGATGTACTTCATGTTCCTGAATAAATAATCAGCTGATCTTGGTCAGTAGCTGTCAGTGTTACCTTTGACTTTTGGATATTCAAAGGTTCTACTATCTCGCATAATTATTGGATATTGGGGTTTTTTAATGGTATAAAAGTGGACTGAAACTAACTGAAAGTAGATCAATTTTATAATTTTGGCATAACTGTTTAAACGATTTAAATGCTATTTTTAGTTTGTCTAGTATTACATTTCATGTTCCTTAATTATATTCTAAAAATAAGTTTACGACTAAACTAGCCAGCTTATTTCCAGATGATAATTGTAGGATATGATTTTACACGTTAATGTATAATGTTACAAATAACAAAATATTGTAATCAGTGTGGATAAAATGTTTTATTTACCTAAATATCTTATTTAAAAAAAAATTTAACTGTTACTTTTTAAGTGGTCCAGGATTAAAAAAATTAAGGTGACGCCGAAAAAGCTTTAGCCCAAAGATTACCATACACAAGAGATCTGAATAATCATACTTAATAAATCAATCATGAATAAAATAAGACAGTAACGTGACGTACACATGTATATGTGTTTTAAACTGAATATGATACAAAGTGAGCGTGAATTGAGTGAAAAATACTGTGTAGCTTTGTTACTAAGATCAGTGGTCTCTTTAGCCAGGCCCTATGATTACAGTTACGGCTACAATACACCTGGATTAAGTTTCGAACCATCAAACACTCACTCTCGTAGGAACTCCAGACCAAAATTTACGTTCTCCCACCTACATACTTCACAGTTATACAACGCACCTTTCACTTACGTCACCAGGGTATTTTTGGCGGTAACATGTCCCGCGCTATTGTACTTGCACTTTGCATACGAGAGCGCCCCCCCCCCCTTCCCCCTTTTGTCCCTCAGTTTAGAGTCTCTGTGGGAAAGTAGGCAAACATAAAGCCATCAGCCACCTGACGTTCGGGCATGGAAGACAAGGTATTACACATGTTATAGTACAAAAAACATTGTATGGCTTTATTATAGGAAGTTCCTTACATGAAAGATGTTGTTTGATTTCTAAATAGGTTTATCATACCTGAAAATCATTGGTAATTGGTGGGACTTGAACTCATGTCTCCCGCCCAGAGACGAGTCTAGACCGTTAATCATCCTCCCAAGAGGTTTAATGTGAATATACCTAACATATCTCATCACTTAATATATGTTAATCCCATTTTGGTCGCTTCAACATTTTTAGGAGCTAGAACTGCTTAAATCCAAAGCCATCAAAAATCTTTAATTCATATATTTCTATTTCATTATCAAATTAAATAAACAAATATTAACGGTCAAAATTGACTGTCCAAAGACAAGATTAAAATGGTCACCTATATAGGCACTGTTTATATTCACTGTCTACGTTATATTTCCGAGTATTCACACCGCTTATCGGATTGTAATCGACAAACAGCCAGAAGGAAAGTAATGTATTATTCATCGGTTTGACAATGGCAGTGTTTGTCCCCGAGATCAAGATCCACCTACCTAATGATGAACGGTTGGAAAACTCGACTATATCCGGCCAGGAGGACCAAAAATACTGAACCCCGTGGACAACATAATAGGCTACAAAAATTAAACCTAATGGTTTCCCACGCTTTTAAGCTAATTTACAACATGAGTCTGAAAGGAATCACGTCAACAATGTCAATACATAAAAAATGTAAACATTTACAATATTTGTAGTTAGTACAAGCATTGACTACGTGATTTTAGTGTAGTTGAATATATAGATCTAGCACAATTTCCCAGGCAAAAGATAAATGAGAGCGCTTATCCAGGGTTATGGGCTGAAATGGATTCATGTTTGAAGTGCAGTACACACAGAACCAATAGTTAAAGTAGGGTGTGTTGTTATAGCTCTGCAACCGAAATTAATCACAAACCGTAGTTGCATCTTTGAATATTGTTCCCGCACTAACATACAACTTCGAACAAAGATTTTCTGTGAAAATAGTTTTATTTTAATTATACAATTTCTACCACGTATTACGTAAACTGTATATAGTAGCCTACACTAGTATACTAATTTAATACAAATTAGATCCATAGGCCTAGCTACCTGGTCTAGTGGTTACAGCGCGGGAGTTCGGTCCCTGAGGTCCCGGGTTCATATCCCACAAAATCACCAATGGATGTTATCCAAGTGATAATGCCGCAACCCCTAGGTCTAGCCTGAAATCATGTGAAAAATGATCCCGGGCTAGTGCCTAGCGTCCCAGGTCAAAAAAAAAAAAAAAAAACTGGAGACGCATAGCGTCCTCTTTAACCCACACTACCTTCTACATCCTTGGGGTCTGTCCATGTCCATCGCCCAGAGACTCCAGGTGGAGCTGTCGAAGGTAGAATGGAGTCAGACGGCTGTCAGAAGAGGTGGAGGTCGTAGGTCTCCTGTGGTTGTCACTTGTAGAAGAAATTGTATTGGCTCGTTACTGATCACGGTCTCTCACGTTTGATGAAAGATAGCAACTGCACAACCTTCAATCTTTAAGTAAAGAAGTTTAGTTTAGCCTAATCTATTCTACATTCATTTTAAGCTATCTTCACCTCAATATGTTGTTGAAACCTAACTAGATTTAATATAAACGCTATCAAATTCAAACTCCGATACCAACCGAAAGAAAGGAAAATATGTAATAGCATTGATAGTCAACCTAACGTTCAACCTCCATTCATGGTTCATTTATATCCACCTTGTTTTGCTGTTGTTAACCAACAAATCTCCGATTTAGAACAAACAGTTTGCAAAACATTGTCAACCACTGCTGAACATATTGTCTAGACACACAGGTGTTGTGTCAAAATATTGACTAGTCAACTGACGACTGCCGCATGTTTGTGACAAGCGATGATTCAACAATAAGCCAACTTATACCAGCTGATTTATACTCTGTTTTATTGTTTACATCTGATTGAGTAGTGACAACACAGCTGTGCGCTTCGAAATCAACACAACACATGTATTTCAACCATTTTAAGAATAAGTAACACAATTTGAACTCAACTGAAAATGGAATTTTAGATTGGATTTAGATTTGTTGTCATGAGAGCCGAAGCCCCCTGACTGCTTACCCGGTACCTATCCTACAGGACATACCCGGGCCCCATGATGTAGGCCGAAGCTTACGCATCAACCTTTAGCACATCATGGGCGGATGACTTAAGGTCATCAGGCTCGCCGGCTGCCGAAGCAGACCCTTCGGAAAGAGGGTTGCCCCTCAATCCTAACCAGGGATTCCGGCTGCTTGTTTAAGCGTCACTCCACCTGGGTTCCACTAGGTCGGAACCTAGAGGTCCATAGTAGAGCGCCCCGACGCATTTAGTGCAAGCAACACTCGGGACCTATCTCATCCCTGACAGGCAGAACCCGCCATCGATAGCCAGGAGGAAGGGGACCATCAGCACGCTGACGGGGGGAACCCCAATCTCCCATTTACACCGCTGCCCGATCGAGGCCTGACCCATTGCTGGGAACCAGAGATATCCAGAGCGATAGATCCCCAGATACCCCTGGCGGGCTCGGACCCAGCACCCGATCTACTTCGTTTGCCCGTCAGACCCAACATCACTGCCAGGCCATCAGGGTTTCCCAAAAGGAGGCAGGTATAGAAGTGGGACCCACCCGGATGAACCTATCCACCAGAGGTGGCGACACCCTTGACTCAATTGAGGTTCCGGGAAGAACCCCCCACACTCAAGATAACCATACCGTCCGTGCTCAGAGACAGGGATAGGTTTGCATAAGTACCTACAAACCGTTGCCCTCACACTGCGGAAAGTTACGTTGCCCTTGAGTGTCCCCGTGAGCTGCGGGTACTTGCCCGTTTTCACCTCCAGGAAAGGTTACTTCCAAAGTCGAGGATTTGCCCACTGAATGCTGGTCGCACATCACAAGCAGGCCGAAGCCCAAAGTACCACAGACACAGGTAGGTTAGAGATTATGATGTACTTCCATCTCTCCTAGAGCTAAACACCCCTCCATCCTGGATAAAGGAATGTCACTGGGACCCGATGCCCAGTCGACCATGTCTGTGGCCAACTTGAAAATGCCGATACCAACACGGAGCATTTACCTCCCCTCTGGGGGCTAGGTATTTCACCTCCCAGGACGAGGCTACTTCCAAAGTCGAGGATATGCCTCACAAAATGTCAGTCGAACACAACAGGTAGGACTCAGTCACAACCACAGTTACAGGTAGTTGAGGAGAGGCGGAATTAACGGCGTCACTGAGAGCTAAACACCCCCCCCCACCCTGAATGGAGGGAATGTCACTGGAGGCTCCCCCTAAGGGGCTGGCGCTTACCAGTCGTCCATAACTGTGGTCTACCTGAAGTGCCGGGTCTGACACCGGGCAGTTACCTCCCCTCTGGGAGAGCTAGGGTCCGCGTGGTCGCCCAGGCCACGAACCCACGCAAGCGTGAGCCCCCTGCGGTTACTGAAAATGGAATGAAGGAATTGTTTTGAATTTGAGATAAGTCTTTGGGTAACAAAGTATGAGAAGAGTAAAGATACTCAAATTAATGCTTTACAAGAGCCAATGAAAGATTTATATCGAAATAAGTATATAAGAAAATACATAGATAAGAATAACAGGTTTTTAGTATGCACATAAGAAAGTATTCTATAGAACATACGTTATCTGCCATTCTTTAGGATGGACATAAAACATGTTGTTCTGCTAAAATATTTAAGGAAAGAGCTTTACTTTACTTCAAAATAGTAGGCATTAGAAGATAATGTCTTTAAACTTACTACAAATCCTACTGTAAACAAGTTATAAGCAGATCTATTTTTGTACAATAGAAAGAACAGAAATGAAGGCAGTAATGTTGTAAAATATCAAACTAAAAGTCCTACAGCATACATAACAAAGTGTATTCTTACACGATACATATCAAATCTCCACGCGGAGTTGACGAACTCTAGCAAGTGCAGTAAAACAGCCAGCTCATTATTCAAATCTCCTATCAAGTCCTAAAAGTCCCAAACCGTGTAGACCAGCGGGAGATGAAGATTGTGCGGCCGCAAGGTCATCCGAGGAGGGAGCGAGAGGGAGAGATGATCTCTGTAGGTGCGAGCGAGAGAGAGGACCACAGAACGCACGTGGTTGCTCCACATTCACACGCGCGCTCGCCTGCACACGCACGCGCGAACTAGGGGGATCGACCTGTGCTGTAGTTTGTTTACGAGTAAATGCCATTGCTCAGAATTTTCCTCACCTGAGTTTTTTAATGATAATTTCCGGGGGGTGAGACTGTTTTAAAATGTGGTTATATCAAGTGGAGATTTCTGTCTTTCAGATATTCCACTCGCTCAACAAAACGAATCTTTGGCCTTACTTCAAGTATTAGGCTCCTTATTGCAGTAGGCAATCCGGAGTAGCAGGGAATAAAAAAAAACTCAAATCCGTAAGGTTTTCTCAGTTTACTAACAAATAGAGGTTTGCTTGAGACTTCGATCCGTGGTAATCCAAACTCTAAGTATCAAAGTCAAGTGAAGTTTTCAAATCCCTTAAAATTGCCCTTCCCTTGAAACAAACCAAACCGCAATAGTTAACCTTACCTCAAGTCCGCTCCTAAATGTCTAAATATAAAGGTAACCAATCAATACCAATGTCTGCAATTTGCAGAGAATTCCTCGGAAATACAGTTTAGCCTGTACACATTACCAAGGACATCACCCTTAGCACTCGTAAGCGTAAAAAAAGTATTTGAAGGTTTTAGTTCCCATTTAGCCCTATATAATATGTTAGAAGAGAATAGCTTTAATAATAAAAACAGTTAACTTTTTAACCCACCAACCCACCAGACATATGTATGCTCCTCTTGATGTACTTCATGTTCCTGACAAGACTAAATAATCAGCTGATCTCGGTCAGTAGCTGTCAGTGTTACGATTGACTTTTCAATACCAACCAAATGACCAAATGATCCTGGATACTGATCTTAGGCAGTAACAAAGCTATCGTATCATCCTTCGGTCATCTTCTCCTTAAAATACACACCATGGTGTGGCAGTACTGTGGAAATCGAACCCAACCTAATCTAATATTATTCATTCATACCACTCCCATCCCTCATTTATCTTCGGCTTACGCTTATCTACGTTAATCAACCAATTAATCAGTTTGAAAGATCTACAGGCCTGTTGAAAAGTGTATCGAGAAGTCGACGAAGGAAATTTGTTTGATCTTTATCAGTGAAAATCAACGAAAGTTGGTACCATTAGGTTCACCTACACGACAACTACCGGGAGAGTTGGGGCCTTGCCAGAGTTCTTCTAAGGAGAAGAAAGTTGACAAATGATACCCAATGTCCTGCTGTCCGGAGTTCCGAATTTGGATCCTGGATGTGCCCACGTTCAGTCAGTGTCGACGTCGTTGGGGGCATCGGCGCTTTAACAATTTTACTGCCTGCCAAGAAAAAATACTGCCTAGGAAAAATCCAGGATGTTTGGATTAGGTTAGAGGAGGAGTTTTAACAGCATGATTCAGAACCAAGCCTGCAAATAGTGATCTTCAATTCGACTAAGTCCACTATAATGAATATTGGGTATGCAGAGTTTACGTTAACATATTTGAACACTTAGTATAATTTATTTTTGTAAAAAAAAATACAACCGACTTCAAACGCTCTAAAAAGAATGAAATAATTTCAATAAAGTACACTTTTGTATTAGGCAAGCTCACGTATTTTAAGTCGGCGCGGCTCTATTAAGATTTTTGATACAAAATTAAAAGAGGGTGTCCATATTGCAGGTGACTATCTATAACTAAAGGTGTTAATCTGCATGTCTTTTTCATAGTTATGCGTTAAGTGTTATTTTATTACCGTAATCAGAGATCGGCATTATAGTGGTATTACGAGTATCTTTAAAAAGATTATAACGTATTTAAATGTTTCTAACTTGGAAAAGTAACGTTTTAATACTAAACTAGCTTCTTTTCCCTATCATAAGTGTTATCAAACTAAATTATTTTCCGACTCATATAGAACATTTGTGTGGGATATTTTCATAATGCATTTATTCTGAAGTAAACATAAAAGAAAAGAAAATATTTCTTTTTATAAATAAACAAAACAGTTCAGTATGTTTTTTATATATTTATGTTATCCAGCTACAATTTATTGATTTTCAAAATACACACACAATATTTAATTTCAATCATATTTGCAGTTTGAGCCGCGCCGACTTGAAATACGTGAGCTCGCCTAATACAAAAGTGTACTTTATTGAAATTATTTCATTCTTTTTAGAGCGTTTGAAGTAGGTTGTATTTTTTTTACAAAAATAAATTATTTCATGATTTTTAGTGACTGTATAATTTTTTTATATATTAATTACCGGTACTTGAGGATTTTTGATAAGCAAAACTGTTTGAAACAATCAAAAGTTCCACAGAACAATCATTATTTTAAAACTGCTTGAGTCACCTGTTCAGGTTACATAATCAATGGGTATGAAAATAAACATCTTTAGATATTCCTTAAGAAAGAAAGAGTTGTCCATTACATTAGGCCTACTGAAAAACTAATTGTCTTTTCTAGATACATTGAAATGTCAGACATCATCGTTTCCTGCAATCGGTGTACTTCTACATTATAAAAAGAAATACAGTAACGTCTCAAGCCTTTTGGAACAATATGAAAGTTATTCCTCAAGTACCAGCACTAAAAAATCTCTCAAAAGTGGAAAATTGGTCGTTAACACCATAGTACCTTTCGTATAGTACCTTTGGAAAATATTATATGAAAGATTGGTTCAGCTAAAAGTGGTGTAAGTCATGTAGGGGGTTTTGTTTGCTCAAGATATAGCCTAGTCGAAATTGCAAATCATCTTCCTCTAGGACTTTCCAAAGCAGGCATAATAGTATTGATATGTTATAGTAACTGGGTAGAGAATATTAATAAACATTCCACATCTGCAAATGAAATATGTATATGAAAGATTGGTTCAGCTAAAAGTGGTGCAAGCTGTAGGTGGTTTTGTTTGATCAAGATATAGCCTAGTCGAAATTGCAAATCATCTTCCTCTAGGACGTTCCGAAGCAGGCATAATAGTATTGATATGATATACAGTAGTAACTGGGTAGAGAATATCAATAAACATTCCACATCTGCAAATGCATGTTTAGTAATTAAAATATTTAACACTTCTAAGACAATTGACGATTATGCACTGTCACACTTCTTAGGTCGTGTAAGGAATAATTGCATTTGATTTATATTTAGACCTGTTATACGAATGCTTTGGTTTTCACAATACACCTTTATTTGTCAATATCATACAGCTATTCACTGAAACATTTATGTTTTTGTAAGTCAGAATATTCAATACTAAAAACAGAATTACTGTATACACAAATCAGGGCAAACGTTAAAATAAATTTTTTATAGTAACCAAAACAAAATGCATTTTTCTCAATTTAATTCATTTAGGCTCCATGGCAAGAAATAGTTTATTGATCAATATGAAGCAACTGTTTCAAGAAGAATTGTCTGTAGCTTCATTTAAATGGTTTCAACTAACAGCTGTAGGAATGTTATTATTATTTATTGCCTTCTCTGCACAAATGTAAACAATCTGCACAAATGTAAACAAAATAAATGTTGAATATTTAAGGTTTTCAGAATTTTTCACCGAAACAAACTTAAACATAATATATAAGGTACCTAATAGAAACTCTCCTGGTTATTTTGATGGTGGAACCACACTGATCGGTAAAAGAATCACAGAGAAATTGGTGAACATACATAGAAAAAAAAACATCGCCACAAACAAATTGAGAACCTCCTCCTTTTGTTGGTAGTGGGGAAGTCGGTTAAAAATACCCCTACAGAGCAGAATTGAGGATAGGTGTGACGTGTAGTGAACTTTCAATGAGCAGAGATCACACTGAAATAGATTTTTTGTGCATTAAGAGCGCAAAGTACGTCATTACCGCTCGAGAACTGCAGACGACAGCACAAATCTTTAGCTGAGTTGTTCATCAAATTCCAATCTTACTGTATGGATCATAAATTTATGTGGAGTTACACTTACCCAAATATCAATGAAGTTGAGTTAATCTTCTCTTTGGTAAATGTTCAGAAAGTTAGGCAATGTTTAGAAAATTATGGTATTTCAATAGCTTTCGCAATTTTCTGTTTTTACTAAGAGCTACCCAAAACATGAAATTGAGAATTATGCTATACACTGGCGTCTCCATCATTACGAATTTGTTATTCTTTAATTTGAAGGCAGATGCGAACGCATAGGTGAGAATATGAAGGAGAAGAAATCTTCAATGACGATAATGACGAATGTTCAATACAGAGAGATTATTTGTACCGATGTTTCTGACTAAGAAAAGCTTTTTCTTTAAACTAGGCGTAAGAAACCATGGCTTGGATATTTTCAATTCAAACCATCAACATCCTTTTTCCTTTTCGTACTCCAGCCGGCAGGCACTATGTCTATAACCACTCAGCTCCCCAACTATATTCAATTCGGTAAGTGTGCTTACTTTCTTATCTATGTAAACTTACGTTATACAGCTCCAATATATTGGTATTGAGATATAGTCAGATGAAAATCCCATCCACCTGCACATTACCATTTCCCGCCCTAAAATCTAGTACAAGTTTGATCAGAACCAAAAGAAGCCTGTTATATATTTAGATTAATCTTATCATTCATTGTAGTCCCCATTAAAAACATACGGATCGAATAATTCATATAAAATATTTCATCAAAAACATCAGAGGACCTAAAACGTCACCCTGTGGGACACCTAGTTGACATTCTACAACCAATCAGCCAAGCCGACGCTATTAAGCCCAGGCGAGGATAAGTGGTGCAGTTAATGTGGTAAATTGTCTTGTAAATACTTCATACTTTTCCTCCACAATTTAACTGCGGTTCTAGGAATACGTTGAAGTGACGTTTACAAAAGGGAACTGACTGAATAGAAGGTCCTAAAAGAAAATGTCCGATTAGTTGCTATGTTCTCGTTAAGCGCTTCACTTATGAATCCTATCTTGACTGCTATTATATTCGATTAAAATAATTAAAAATAGGAGGTTGTCTGTTTCTGGGTATTTGTATCTGCCTCTATGCATCTAGCTACATGTTGATTATCATAATCTTATTAGCATTGGTTTATATTTTTAACTAAAACTAATATTTGTTATAATACAGTATATATTGCGTTACCTATCCATAGTTACCGTGAGCAGTCCTTGTCAAGCGTTCAGAGAACATACACGTAGTAGACCGGTAGTAATTATTTTACGTAGGATTTTTTGCACATTTGCGTGTTCGCAAAAGAAACCATTACTCGAGTTGTTTTCGTTTAACTTACACAAGGTAACCGTACGATTTCTCTTTTGGAGCATGAATTTACTTGACTAATATCATTAAACTTGTTCCTTTTCCGTAGTCCGCACACGAACAGTTTGGGACAGTTCAATGATGCAATAACCTAAGAGAAGACTCCTATGTTGGTATCAAAACGGAAATTTATAAAACAGTTATCCGTACGTAGGTTATCTTTGCGCAAAATTTCTAATACTTTGGTCCAGCTTTCAAAATTCGGAATTGCGGAGTGTTTTTTTAGTACAGACGGACATCTAACTCAAGTACCAGAATATTGTAGTCTAAGTACAATAGTACACAATATTGCATATACATGTTTACAAATTTCTAAAGGTCATAGTAGTTATTAACATCTTATACATTATTTAGGAATGTGTTTAAAGAAAAGATTCCAGAAAACAAACAATTTCCAAGCATTTACCATCAACAAAAAGAAGCCTTGGATGTTCAACACATCCGCCACGTCACAAAGATGAGATCAAACTTGAAAAAATACAATATCGCAACTTCTCAATTGGCGGACCCCTCTGTCCTTTGAAACTCCGACAAAGGTCTAAGGGAGAAGCGTGCCGAAGGGTGGGGACGGGTTGTGAAACATGGAAGATGAGAGATGGCAAACAGGTCTAAGTCTTGAGCAACGAGACAGGGGAAGTCACGGACTCGGACCAGGGGTTCTTTGGTTCTGGTGCAAGTCCTTTGTTCCTCATTGTGGTCAGAGTAGGGCGAGGGTAGTTAAAATTCATTACGAATGATTTTAGCTTTGAAGGTTGTAATTTGGTATGAAGGAGGAAAGTATGTAGAATACAGTATCTCTAATATAGAATATAAAGATTACAGTGGTTGTCTGTTAAATTTGAGATAATATAGAGCCTAGAACACTGATACACAAGAGATTTGATTTAAAATAGATTTCACATTTCATCTCGTTAATGTTTATTAACAAAACACTTGAAGTTTTTCATCTTCTTTAGTCAAATGCAATGAATCTCCTTACGTACTAAATATATAGATAATCGTATATATTCGTATGAGCTAGATGTTTGTTGTAGGTAATCGGAAAATACGATAATATGCAACCTCTAAATATCATAGTAAAGTAGCCTAAATACCATTTTTTCATATTACATGGTAGGCCTACACATAAACTTACAGCTTGTATAACTTTATTTGGTAGAAAATCCTAAACAGTTGATTGACAAATGAGACTTGAGACTATACAACCAAAATAGCTTACTAGGTAATTAGGTATGGAGCGTTTTGATTAAATTTTACCATCATTTCATATTTGATCTTAATTTGGTTCTAGATGAGATAAAGTAACTTAGTTCCGAGACGTAGCTCGGTTGTTCATTGTACTTCTGAGTTCAAACCCTAGCAAACACCAACGCCTTTTAGCAATATATAAACCTATATAGAAACCCTGTGGCCCAAAAACCTTATAAAACGATGGGCCTAAAAAAAACCTTAGCTGTATATCTACTTATTTAAATAACAAATAGACTATGACTCCCTTCCTGAGAGAACCTTCACTGTATTGGGAAAATCCCTCCACCAAAATCCTTACAATATCAAGTTCATATACTACCTATATAATCGCCAATCGGCTCATTACCTAGCGCAGTCAAAGTGAAGATACTCAAACTATGGTGCAATGCTTACAAAGATGATTTCACATTTTAGTGTATTTCGTCAAGTTCAATTATTGCACAACAGCTGATACTAATTGTTTACATTTTGTACACAATAATGCATTTTGCTATACTATTGTATCAGAACATTTATCTATAGAGTATTTTTAAATTTTAATTTATGTAGCTAAATATCAATTGTTTAATACGCAGTTGCCAGACTGGCGTCATAGTTAGTGCAGGAGATTCGTTTATTTATGTTACATTAGTCACTTATGAGTAATATAAATCGTATATGATGGACCAGTCGGGTTATCTTATCACTTTTTTCTTATCTTTACAATTTGTGATGGTTGTAACAACGTCATGAGTAACTTTTAGTCATAGTAAAAGTTACAGGGTATTCAAGCAACTGGGAATTGCGATTTATGACTTATTTTTTGCATTTCTTATAGCTTGGTGGTTTAAAAGACTTTCCTTGTAAAAATGGACCAAACTTCGCATTTCTATCTTACGACGGGCATAAAAGACAATTCAACAATGTATATTTTGTGTAAAAAGATACCAATAAAATTTAAACATGTTCATATTTCACAGATTATTGCAACAACACATTTTCTCCAACATAAAAATGTGTCCAATGTCGTGTAAAACTGGAGGTTTGAACTTTCATGTTAGACCAGGTTTATCCAAAGCCATTTTCACAAACAGTTCGTGAAATTTGCAACAATATTTTATCTGTGATCTGTACTCTATTTACCCCGGAGTAGATAAAGCAAATTTTCATCTTGTTTCAATGGACAATTTGTCAGAAATTTAGCTTTGACTCCGACTCGTTTCGGATCTCTTAGACTATGGAACGTAAAACTTAAAAAAAAACTGTATGATTCTACGCAATGTACAGGCAAACCAGTATCTTCATTTATATAGATGATTTATATTATTGTTTATACAACACAACTAAAATTGCAAAGTAGCATAATCCACCATGTTGTATATGCTTTAGGTACACAACGGCAGCGAAAGCAAGGAACACGTTGCGTCAGCGAAACGAAAGTGAAATTGACGAATGACGTCAGTAAGTAGGCCACAGCCCATCCGCCGGACAACAGCTCAGTACCTTGGCAGAATACGGGCGGTATAGAAGTATGGTATAGCTTATAGCGGGTAGTAGCTGGAGCCCATCCGCCGCACAACGGCTGAGTACCTTGGCAGAATACGGGCGGTATAGAAGCATGGTATAGCTTATAGCGGGTAGTAGTTGGAGCCCATCCGCCGGACAACGGCTCAGTACCTTGGCAGAATACGGGCGATATAGAAGCATGGTATAGCTTATAGCGGGTAGTAGTTGGAGCCCATCCGCGGGACAACGGCTCAGTACCTTGGCAGAATACGGGCGGTATAGAAGTATGGTATAGCTTATAGCGGGTAGTAGCTGGAGCCCATCCGCCGCACAACGGCTGAGTACCTTGGCAGAATACGGGCGGTATAGAAGCATGGTATAGCTTATAGCGGGTAGTAGTTGGAGCCCATCCGCGGGACAACGGCTCAGTACCTTGGCAGAATACGGGCGATATAGAAGCATGGTATAGCTTATAGCGGGTAGTAGTTGGAGCCCATCCGCGGGACAACGGCTCAGTACCTTGGCAGAATACGGGCGATATAGCGGTATAGTGGATAGTGGCTGGAGCCCATCCGCCGGACAACGGCTCAGTACCTTGGCAGAATACGGGCGGTATAGCGGTATGGTATAGCGGGTAGTAGCACAGAAAAGATACTACAATAACCGTAGTATGTTTTCTGTGGTAGTAGCCGGAGCCCATCCACCGGACAAGGGCTGAGTACCTTGGCAGAATACGGGCAGTATAGCGCTATAGTGGATAGTAGCTGGAGCCCATCCGCCGGACAACGGCTGAGTTCCATGGCAGAATACGGGCAGTATAGCGCTATAGTGGATAGTAGCTGGAGCCCATCCGCCGGACAACTGCTGAGTACGATGGCTGAATACGGGCGATATAGAAGTATGGTATAGCGGGTAGTAGCTGGAGCCCATCCGCCGGACAACAGCTGAGTACCTTGGCAGAATACGGGTGGTATAGAAGTATAGTGGGTAGTAGCTGGAGCCCATCCGTCGGACAACGGCTGAGTACAATGGCAGAATACGGGCAGTATAGCGCTATAGTGGATAGTAAGTATCTGGAGCCCATCCACCTGACAACGGCTGAGTGCCATGGCAGAATACGGGCAGTATAGCGCTATAGTGGATTGTAGCTGGAGCCCATCCGCCGGACAACGGCTGAGTACCTTGGCAGAATACGGGCGGTATAGAAGTATAGTGGGTAGTAGCTGGAGCCCATCCGTCGGACAACGGCTGAGTACAATGGCAGAATACGGGCAGTATAGCGCTATAGTGGATAGTAGCTGGAGCCCATCCGCCGGACAACGGATGGGTACCATGGCTGAATACGGGCGTTATAGTTGTATGGTATAGCGGGTAGTAGCTGGAGCCCATCCGCCGGACAACGGATGAATGTTATTCTAATTTTTGGTGACTGAAGCGATTGAATAAAATAAGTATGTGGTTAGTGTGAGAAATGGCAGTGGACATGTTAAGATAGATTGCGATTGTCAAGGGGTTTCCAAGCGGTTTTGAGCGGTCAAGGGAGAAAGGCAGTTAGTAAAAAAATATTTTTTACCTTTTTCCAAGCTAACAAACTTTAGTCTTCCATCAAATGACAGCTTAGACTACAGCTTTAGCTCGGCAAGGCGTTTGTTCTTCAGCCGGAAACTGAATCTAACTGTAACTGCAAAAATGAATTTGATACGTAAACTTCCTCCATGGCGCTGCTACCACTAAATCACTGCCTCTAAACACAGTACGTTGTTGTGCAACGCCGTTGACCCCATTCTCTCAATCTCTCTCTCCATCTTTCTCCCTCTCTGTCTATCCCTTTCCCTCTCTTCCTTATGTTTACTTGTACTTTCGTCGAGTTTGTTTTCATACAATGGTCAAATCATGAGTGGTGTCGCAGGCTTTTTAAATAGGGTTTTTTTACATGTGGTAAACATGTGGTTTTACATGGGGTCTTTAACAGTATGAAGACTATATATTCAACCTCAATTTCAATTATTCAACTGATGGGTATAACAACTTATGTTACTAAAATCCGACTTGTAAATTTTAAGCTGTGCTCAAAACAGTACTTTACTCACTAGGCTCAAATCATTGACTATACACCTCTACTAAATGTAGAGGTGTATAGTCAATGCTCAAATTAATGCGCAATCGTGGTCGTCAAATGTCTTTTGCTTACGCCTCGTAGACGACTAAAATTTCAAGATGGGGATGTATAAAAAATCCTTATGGAATATATCTTCCCTCTCTTATAGATTATAACCATTACTATAAGGAACCATTTAGATAACAATATAGAAGTATAGCGTCTGTTAAAAATATAAATCTTTAAATGTGTACTAAGGAAATCATATCTGATAAGTGAGATAAGTTATATATGAGTAAGTTATCAATACGTATGATGATTTATTTAGTGAATTTAAAATGGAGATAAGTAAACCAGGGTGTTAATCTGGAACGACTTGTAATATTTTTGGTTGGAAGGTTGTCCAGTATACTGTAATATTGAAAATCAAACGAATAGTTAATGAGGAAAATGCTACACCTATGCTAAAATATTTTGAGTGATTTGTTTTCATCAAAACTGAAGTGCCTAAAATAGTCATTATTCTTCTACATTGCGACGTTATTCGAACAGTAAATGAATTGAATTTATTTTTAAAGAGACCTTTTTCACAAAACGTAAATCTGTAAGCTAAAGTTGGTGCTTCATTCTACAATCAATTTCAAGTCATTGGTGTATTCCCCTCTTAAAGTTGGCCATAGAAAATAGTTTAAAGGTTGTGACATATATTCTGTAGCTCATTTCTAATTGCATAGAAGTTTTATAAAATTACAACAAATTGTTATTATAGCTCTGTGATTATATCGATCCTTTTAACTCATACATTTTCAACCGCTGTGTATTTCTTACATGTTTGTCATCAAACAAGCTCTCATATGAGTTCTTCTGAGAAAATCGCCTGGATTAAATATACAAACGCATGTACAATTTTCATCAACATGTACAGTCCAAACATAATTTTAATGAATTTTATGTTCTTAGTATTAGTATAGCACGATTTTAATTTTCCATTGATTTCTTGATACTTTGCAATCTTTAATATATTTTTTCATGACAATTTCAAACTGATATAATTTCTTTGGTATTTATAACTAAGTTTATAGTCTCACAGTAATAATTACCTGAACTATAGAGAACATCGAATCAACAGCATGGCACTAAAATTTATCCGGTCACAAAAAAATATAAATAAATTTAAAAATTTGCAATAGTCACAATAATTAATTAATAATCGCAATTTGATCGCATCAGCTAATGTTAATGATGATACATTCAGTTTCCATTTAACCTGTATTAAAATGAACGATATACTATGTTTAATGTGTAGTAGAATTTTCCTAACGATGCCGTGTGCTACATAATTTACCTTAATTGAACATTTATTAATTGGAGACAGATCTACGGTGCATAATCCAGATGACTCACACGAACACGATTCGGTACCCAAATAGTTAAAAACTTTACCTTTGTATGGTTGTAATGGTGATATTATTATTTTAGTCAGTATATTTGCAACGTAATTTCCACCATTAATGTTAACCTAAATTCTAACCTAAATGTTATGAGTGAATTTGATAGATTTAGCCATCTATAATTTATTTTAAGTATATTTTATATGTATCTTGTTAAATTGTAAAATACGTGTTACAATACGTTTAATTTATCTACTCCAATGATCAAATACATTTTAAATCTTGTCGTGAATGTCACTAAAATTATCATACAGTTTTTTTTTTGCAAATACTGATTCAGTAATTACCTTCAACTAAATAATTTAATTTTTATATAGAAAAAAGAACCACGATAAAAACAACACAGTATACAATCTTTATTTATAGAAAGGAAAGAGGAAAATTACAAGGAAATTCTCTCTCTACTTTGCCACATAACATTGTGATTATTTTTGTAAAGTGTAAATATTGTAATTTATTGAAGTATATATACAGGGTCTAAAGGTACGGGAAAAGTTAAATAATTCAAATGATAATAAAGATAGCGCCACATAAATTACGCATAACTTAGCCACAGTTACAAAGTTGCTGGGCTTTATAAAATTTTATCACATCATTCAGTAATACGCTACCCCCTCAGGGGGACAGCCCGCTAGGAGTCAGAATAAAATATTAAATGTAATCATAGGTTTAATATTCACACCAAATTAAAGGTTACTACTAAAATATAATACCGCAAATTTACCAAAAATAAAACAAACAGTCAAAAATGGTATCCGTTCAAATAAATTGTATAAATAAATAAATAAATTATAAATAAATAAATAAATAAATCCGTTTATTTGTTAAAGCTGCCATTTTTTACTCAGTTGTTCTTTAGAGCTCAAATTTGCGGCGTTGTATGCTACTGAACTAATCTCTGACTCCTACCGGGCCGTCCCCCTGAGGAGGTAGCGTATCACTGAATAATGTGTTTCAATTTTTATAATGCCCAGTAACTTTGAAACAAGTTATGTGGCTCTATCTTTATTATTTTTTGAAATATTTAACTGTTCCCGGACCTTTCCACCCTGTATATATTGTTAAGTCCTTAAAACCCTAGTTGAATGCTAAGTCCTTAAAAACCTAGTTGAATGCTTTAAACTTCTCGTATTGAGAATACTTTTCCAACAATAGAATTATACAATATTCCAAAACCTTACTATTCCCCCCTTCTAGCTTCTTTTAACTTTTGCCAAATTAATACAAAGTTAACGATTTATTTTCATCTGGTTTGAATGAATGAATATTGAAAGAATGATAAACATAAATGCCTGGATAAAAAGTTAACCAAACAGGCATAACTCACCATCTGGCTGCAACACCTTACGTAATCCATGAAAATAATTAGGCATAATTTGTGTAATATGTTTTCATGAACTAAAGACGGCTCTTTGCTTTGATGAAGGGTATTCTCAATACTGTAACATGGTTTATTACTAGTAAATAAATCAACATAGAATGTAAAGTCTTCTATCGAAATGTAAATGCATAATCGTCCGACTGTGCTGGTACCGTAGAGAGATTATTGCGGGCTTTGTCCATCATGATCAGTAAAATACAATTGTTCACAAAGTTTCAAGATCTGGAATCTGATCCATCCAGACCAGAAACTACTGGAAACAAAACTATATCAATTTATAAACCTAGAAAAATCTGGAAAATCGTCAAATATTGCAACGAAAATTGTTAGCATCTTACTGTACCACCAGCATCACTCTTCACTCATTATCAACGTGATATAGAAGCAAATTATTAACTACAATAACATAACGTCATTAGTTGTAAAACGCAATCCTTTCTTGGCCCCCAAATGTAAATACTTATCTTTTAATTCCTTTTGTTTTTCTTAATCGAAAAAACTTCCTCCCTAAAAAAAACAAACATTATTACAAAACCTTACAAAATTTGATTTATATCAGGAATTGTATATTTAAATATCATCCAGCCTTTCTTTGTTGCAAATGTAAATTATCTATTGAAGTTTCAATAGTGATAGTGAGAGGAGGCTAAACACCAAACTTGTGATAAGACGTTACGTTACGCGCTGTGATAAGTGATTTGTGATAACGGTGATAACGCATCGAATCTTCTCGTCCGTTTCGATGCCAAGGTCTTTTGGATGCCTCGTGTATTTGTCATTGTTATAATCTTAATTGCTTTCAATAATGACGGCCCGTCTCCCAATGGTTTTTTGCCCAAAGATTTAGAACTAAAACCAAGGACTTGTTTCCGATAGGCCTATTTCATAGTTTTAAGTTTTTCACTTTCCAAACATTTCGAGATTATGTGAGGAAAATGGTTGTAAACAATTTATTGACGTTAATTGGTTTTAAGAAAATTATGACATTTTAGATACCTATAAGGTAGGGCCTACTAGGTGTTAAAAGGATTATCAATCTATGAAGGAGAACGTTTAATATATTGATTTGATTATAGTTTAGCTTTTCTGGTAAACACAGATAATAACAGTTCAATACTTTTGTATATCAATCAGGTAAATTATGACAATAATTTCTACGTTTTCGTATGACGAGTTCGTTGAACCATTTCATTTGATTCCTTTTCGAACGTGTTGCACGGTCAATCATCAGGCCAACTATTTAATGTTATCCAAATAACTCGTTTCCAGCTCATCTCACAGCGATACGCACTTGCATGCTCTTTTAGAAATCCCAAACAATAACTGAAATCTAGAAACTCATATTTTAGGTAAAGTTTCGAATGTGTTATACGATCCGTTCTCAGACCAATAATTAAATATTTTTGAAAGATGTACAATTCCAATTAGTGTAACACCAGTGCGCACTTACAAGTGATTTTAGAAATTACAAACAAACCTTACAATATCTCTGTCCCAAATTGTATTTTCTCCCACGATTGACCCTGATTATCGATTGTTGCACCAGATGTTTCGGCGGGAACCAGTCAGTACTTGGGTACCCATCAGGTGCCGCGTGGCGCCATAAACAAACAATAAACAAATCCGTGTCAAGGTTTGTAAACACACAAAGTGTCATTTGCCTTGCGGGATTAGGGCTTCCGATTGTTTTGATTTATCAAACGTCTTGTCTTATCGTGTTCCATTTCTTTGGATAAGTGGAATGTGGGATTTGGGATTTATCTTTGGTTTGCATAGTGTAAATAAAAGTTTTAAATTGGTTCGATCTAATTTTGTGTGTGTGTTTTCTACGCCAACATAATAGAACGGTTAAAACTCCTTATCTTACTACTATACTTTATGACGTAATATTCATAAAGGTAGCACAATTTGTTGATAGCCTATTACGAATGACATCTGTATACACTGTTCAGCATCAAACCAGGAACCTCTTCCGATTTGAATTCCAATATTATAAGTCGGCCAGTGGACGTAGCCAGGGGGGGTCCTGGGGGTCCGGACCTAAATATAATATTTTTTTGTTAATACATATAAACGTAAAATGATATAATAATAATTATATAAATTATATATTAATACTGTACTGACGTTGGGGTTGTTTATTTCCAATGCCAGAAGAGTTCAAAAAGACAGTTTTAGGGCCTATATTTTCAACAAATTTCCCGGACCTCTCTTCTATCCGACCAGGCAGTCGGTCGACCCCCCCCATTTTGAAATCCTGACTACGTCACTGATTCGGCTATCCAAATAAAGCAAAGTAGCCTAAATAAAGGGATTGAGGTTAAAACCGGGGGGTTAAGTTCAAAGTGCTTCAATCGGTCCTTAGCTTTAAATAATCAGACCTATTCAATACAGGGTATAAAAATAATAGATATATTTTACAAACCAGCAACCAACACAGGCTCCTTATCTACAATATCCTTACACACACAAACCATTCTCAAGAAAGGGGTTTAGATATAAACAATTATTGTTATAAAGTATTAATAAAAAAAATTGTATATGTTGGTATTACACAAAATTATAAAATATATTTAAGTTCCTTAAGCCTAGAGTCCAAGACATACCAACTTTATAGATTATTTTTGACATATTGTATTTTCTACTACACCTTTTGGGAAATAACCTGTATTTTGTAAGTTAACTGTAAATTGTATTTTCACAACAAAACATAGTATTTTCACAATATATCCTGTGTTTTAGAGACATGTTGTACAGTATTGGGGAGGATGGAGCGTGAACGATTCTGTGGATTGTCCAGGTACTTGGGTGTTAATTACCTTCCAAAATTGCAGTCGTCCGATCGGAACAAATTGGACGAAGTGAAGAATTTTGGAGAGCGGATGTCTCGTCCTGAATGAGCGCTTGCTGTGGAATATGGTTTCTTTGGCAACACTCTGAGATGCGTAGAAAAGTAACGTAAGAAAACGTACTAAAAAGTAATTAACTGACATGATTAACAAGAATTCGTCAACTATACCCCACTTTTGCTAATTCTATAGGACGTTCTAGATAACTTTACTACTTCCTTAAAATCCCTCATTCCCTAATTTAGCATTAGGGTACAAACTTTTCTGACCATCTCGAATGCTATTATGAATGTTGTCTAGTTTGTTTTCAAACTATAGAATCTGTATCTTTGATTTATTAAATAGATACAAGATTATCAATTTAAACAATAATATGTTACAATTATTATCAATATTTTGTATAAACTTGGAACTTTGGTCAGTTTACTGCAATTGTAGCATGGCTAGGCGTGTGATCATTAAATGGACTAAGTAAGGTATTTTTTATCAATGGTAGAAAATATCCTGTTTACTGTTAAAATTAAAGGACATTCCAAAATGTGTTCAAGTTGTAGAGGGTATTTTGTTTTGTTTAAAGTTTTTTTGTTGTTCGCTTTTATTCTACTCTTAGAATTTATTTAGGCCTATTCAATTTTTTTATTTATTTAATTTTATGGTACTCTTTTTATCTAGTGTTTATTATAAAAAATGATTTTATATTAACATTCTTTTCATTTGTCTAGTGTGTAGTTAATTTTAAAAACTACTAAAATTGTTTCTAAAAACAGTCAATCTATTTCTATTGAATTGACTGAAGTTGGTTTTGGTAAATCGATTTTATATGATTTATTTATTTATTTTTGTATTTTTGTTTAAATTATTACTTGTAAAATAATTTTGTTAACCATTTAGTTCAATTTTTATTTGAGGAATTAACACATACATTTAACATTTTACATAGATGTTTTATTTCCCTTTTAACTATTTTATTTTTATTTTATTTATTTAATTGATTGGCTATTTTTTTATTTTTAGTTCAGTATTTCATGTAAGAAAATACCTTTTGTACAATCCTTGAACTTGAACTTGAATAGTATTTTATTATTTGTTATATCACAAATAAAATCTACGTAGGTTGAAGCTACAGTCATGAATGTTGTCGGAAGGGTATAAGAGTTGAAAATTCACGTCGGCAGCATACCTCCTGTAGAGGGCTTAAATTAACAAATTTTTTTTGCTAATTGACTAATTATGTCGTGACGCTCAATTAAACAATGGATATGGTGACAGAGATCGATTTTGGATACAGTTATAATTTGTATAAGGATATTCATTCTAATGCGTCCTTACAAAATTAATAATTTTCATTTATTGGCGTTGTTCTATTTAATTTTCTTTTTGGCCTTTTCGTAAACCAATGAGTCAACTTTTTATTAGGCCTAGTGTTTAAATAGCGTACAATGTAAATAGATTGAGGTAAAGCATTTTATTACTCATTAGTCTACATATAAATTCCAATTTATTGTAAAAATTGAAATCTCACTACACATTGTAGTTTGCTTTAGAACAAAAAAATAATATAACGTAACAATATTATAAGTTTGTCAAAACCTAATTATGATTATTATTATAAAGATGGTTTCATTATTACATAGTTTTAACTGATACACGAAAGTTAAACCAGGATGATTTAAATGAAATAATAATTCACGTAAGAATTCAGTGCCACTTTCGTTGTTATTTGGTGGTAATTGGTACTATTGGGAGTCTCAAAAGTAAAGATTCAGTAATTGTGCATCAAATAATTACATTGTTGTTTAAAGTAGTAGGCTAAAGTGTTTTTATTTTATAAACATTTTTGTAATGATAAAAGTTGGACGATTAGAATTACTGTATTTACCATAATTAAATCCTTGACAGATAAAAAAGTTTTTTTTCAGAAAACTATAACCTTTATTCTCATATTTAAAAATTGCCAAGTACTGTTTATATCAGTTTTTGCATTCTTATCAATTTCATTTTTTTATTTAAAACATAAAGGAAAAATAAATAGAAAATTCACAAAAAAATTACTGTGAAAATTTTATAAGAATAACGCATGAAAAATTCCTGTAATGGAGTAGGGAGGGAAATTTCCTTCGGTACAGTCTGGTGCAGAGATATTGCGCAACAGTACAGTCTGGTCCTTTCTGCTCCAATCCAACCTACAGTTTATACTTCACTTCCTTCATGTGCTGCCCAGCTATCAGCATTCAGCATGTGTATTCTGTGTAATATCATTAAAACCCTGTTTTTACAGTATTATCTAGTGTAGTTGAAATTAAAAAGCTCTCCGTATTCCTTTGAATGTATTACAACATTATTTTATAATACCTTATCCTATTACAACCCTGATTTGTAAATTAAAAGGTTAACCAATAGCCATTTGGACTGATGATAAATGATCATGTTTTGTGTTACCTTTGATAGGTGTAAAGATTTACTTAGAGGTTTTCTCTTTTATCAGCAGCAACTTTCTTCAGATGAGTATATAAGTTTCACACTGCTTATTGTTATGGAACAAAAAGTTTTACTGTGAAATAAAATACAAAAAAAATTGCCTTGGAATTCTAAAAAATGAAATATAGAACGACAGTTGTCTATTTCAACTTGAAAGCGTGCATCAAAATACCCAATCTAGCCTAGTGTAAAATAAGTTTTTGCTGAGTTCAGTATTTTTTTTTTTAATTTTTTACTGAGCCTAAATAATCTTGTTTTAATCAATTTCAAAGCAAATATTGAACTTGGAAAGATTTATTCGAAAGTAAACTTTGGACCAACAATCAAAGTTTGTTTATATTTACACAAGATTTTAACATAGTTGATTCATTCATAAAATCATTAAAATGTAATAGTTAAAACTATGTTCAAGTTATTTCCCATTGTTTGGCAATTTATAAAATATGTATTTCATCCTGTAAAACAGTTACTCATACTGTTCCCATGTAAATTGGCATTTGACACATCATAATACTGTAAATTGTACTTTGTTCATTGTTGTAATTTACAACTATTAATGAACCATAAACATTATAACAATTGGCGTCATTTTGCTAAGCTACGCAGTTACAGTAGGCCTAAAAATAGTGAAATGCAATTTTAAGATATAAACTAATTAAACTATGGAATGATTTTTCAAATCTAAATTGCAGTGAGCTATTTAATACTTGCTATTTAATAGCTAGCTAATACTTGTTAAATTAATTATCCTACAAAATTGATATTACTATTTATAAGAAACAACAGTGTTTTTCATACAGTGAATAGTTGGTCAAAGTTGTTGCACAAAAATCACGCAATTAACCAAGTTAACTGTAAAATAATTAAATAAGTCATGTGTTAACAAAGTTGAGCCTAATAAATTGTCAAACAATTTATATAATTCAACAAATCCCAACATTAATAAAACGCACAACAAAACGTCAATAGTGATATCTCATTACAGATTCAAAACAACCATAATGACTTGTAAATCCTGCTCAATGGGACCTGGTTCGCATGAGAATGCATCGCAATTCAAAGGGCTGCAGCCCCAATGGAGTAATGGTTGTGGGAAAATGCGAAATTGGACCAAGCAACAAGTAGGGTCGCACCCCAATGCCACCCCTCTATGTATTACCTGCCTTTCATGCCTCCCCTAGAGTGATGGCATGCGAAATGAGTGCACCCTACACTCACCTACCCCGCCTGGGAAATACTGCTAAAATGAAACACACTTGTAAAGAAATAATTATCTATATTTTACAAAATTACTCTTTGTACATAAAAATATTTTACAATATTGAGACTTATTTTATCTTTTAAAAAATTAGGAAACAACACATAATAGCTTTGAAAACATAATCCTAGACTCAGGCAGTTCGTCTTAACCTATAATACGCTCTACAACAAAACATGGTTAAAACAGACAAATTACGGTTCGTTTGTTAGATTTGTAAATGAAAGATTTTTTAAAATGGTTTCAATTTGATTTAGTCAGCTTTTGTTAGTGTTGCTAATTTGCCACAATTTTTCTAAACAAGAATGGAGTTTACTTTTAATATTAACACGATTTCTAAAATAAGCCACTCTAATTTTTGCGATACAACATGTCCTATTCAAGAAATAAAAACGAAGTATGCTATACTTCGTTTTGCATGTTTGAAACACACGGATTCATAATTTCGAAAACAATATTATCTAATTAGCAGCTAAAAGAGCTAAAAGTTTTCAAATTTAATTAAGTACGTGGCTCCGATGATTAAAACACGGTTGGGATATTTCAAACAACGTAAGAGTAAAGGGGCTCAGTTTTAATTAATAAGCTACGACGAATTTGTCTGTTTTGTTGAAACTAACAAACCTATCACTCACGAGAATCAAATGGTAACATTCAACTAACAAACAAAAGACAGACAATTTAAGAAGTTTTTACATTAAGGTACGATAAGTCATAAATAATGATAATAATACATAAATCTATCCATCTACAATGTACATATATCCATAGAAGATATCTCATAACAAAATAGTATCTTTACACGTTAATGTATTTTATACATGTACAAAATGTAATAAATAAATCATTCAACAAGGCACAACCAAAGAATCAAGAGAGAAGACTACCTGCTAATAGCTGTCTATGAGAGAGTAGGAGATCTAACATACGATTAGGCCTTGAAAGTTGAAAGAGCAACGGGCTGAGGTTTTTGAAGAGTGCAAACAAAATATTGTGATTTAAGGGGGGAAAGGTTTAAAACAAGACATTTATCCTAAAACATCAGTCATCGAAATGGTACAAACTTCATTTTATGAAAACGAAAGCTGCATCGACAAGGACAAGGTAACTTTAGGTAACATGCAAGTAGATAATCGTAACTAGGCCTATATATTAAACTTAAATCGAATAATTTATTGTCTTTTAAAGCCCAACTTTAAGGCATCTTTTGGGAACAACATTTTGCTAGCACCTATTTAGAATTTTTCGGCACCCTCCGGTTCAATTTAGGCCTAATTTTAGCTGCACAAAATAGGGTTTACTGAAGGCACATTAGATATAAACATTACAAAATATCTCTCACGAGTTGTTTCGAACAACAATTTTTCAAAATAGACTTTTAATTTCTAAAAACATCACCCGAAAAATAAGTAACACGATAAATAGTCCAAAACGTTAACAAGAGGCTATGCCTTAAAATTTAGAACGTTTATCTTATCGAAACTACGCACTCTGCGATAAGGCGTGAATCAGTATCAGAGCGTTCCGTCCCCGACAGAGCGGTGAATGAGGTTAGTGTATCTAACATTATCTCGAACTTTGGCAAAGACAGACAGAGATAAGCGTATTTCGGGCCAGACTTTACTGAGGTCGATGAAACTAAGTTAATGGTAAACAGCTACCTTTCGGTCAGTGATAATAAATACGGTGTCGTCATTGTACTAGGCCTAGGACATACCGTGGTCGTCCGTGCACTGGTCACCAGTAACCACTCACACTCTCACTGTTTGTCACTGTATCCCGTGCTGATACGAGTCCAGGTGTTTGTTCAACTCCCTGTGTAGATGTTCAGGTAGGACTCCCACGTTCGTGAACAGCGACCTCAACACGTTCAACTCCTCACTCAACAGTTCGATCCGTTTCTGTAATCGTTCGTTTTCCTTCACTAACAACTTCACTTTTTCCTCGGTTTCCCTCGTCCGGATCTTGGCCTTCTCCCGCGATTTGCGGACGGCGATGTTGTTCCTCTCTCTCCGCCGCTTGTACTCGTCCGTGTTCTTGTCCACACTCTTGTTACCCTTGCGGTGCTGATGGTGGTGATGGTGGTTCAGCTGGTTCTTCAGCAGCGGCGAGGGCGTGCTGAAGGAGGTACCGCCCCCGTTGTTGCTGATCACCGAGTAGTTGGGTACCTGGGTCCTGTAGTCACTGCCCTCCGTGGGCTCCTCCTTGATGCTAGTTCCGGTAGAGTTGGAATTGCTACTCTCGAAGTGCACGGGCTGCGGCATATACGCCAGCGTCGTCCGCGGCTGGAAGGGTGGCCTGACATTGACGGCGTTGGGTTGTTTAGGGCCGTTGAGAATGTCTGTAAACAGTTCGCTACCGAACTCGCTTCCGTCTATCAGATTCTGGAGGTCCAGGCTGATCTCCGGCGTGTTCAGGTCAGCGAGGTCCGTGTACCGCTTGATGTGATGTTGAAGCTGCTTCTTCTGCGAGTCTAGAGCGGACGGCACGTTGTCGTACATCTGAGGAGAGTCCATGGCAGCGTATGACGGCGGCTCACGAGCTCTCAGGCTGTGCGACTCCAGCACACTCCATGCAACGCGACAGCACACTCACTGACTGACAAGCCGCGCCAAGCGGTTCCGCATTCCCCCCACAGTGCTGCTCCTAGCGGCGTTACTCACAGTTACTCCACTCTAGTTCCACTGCCTCCCGCACCACGGAGACAGCGCTAGCGGACGCACTCTGTTTCTAATTACTTGCATTAGGCAATGTTATGGCCTGTCGGTTTTATTGCATCCTGCTGTAAATCACTAGCCAGATGTTGGGTGATGGTTAAATTAGCGCTTTTATTAGTATTTGCACATCCAAACTCAACCTAATTACCCCCACAGGGATTATTTTATAACAAAAAGAGTTTATACATTTTTATTGAGATAACTCGTTTACTATCGAAACACACTTGGCGAATTTTATAGTTTTTCACCTAAGCCATAAAGAAAGATAAATGTAGAAACCATTCGTAGAAAGGATGTAGTTTGAAAAATAAAACGTCTTTTAAATTAAGTCTCAGTTGTTTTTGTGCCATTGTGTCATACGAACTGAACATTGACAGATGGTAGATTAATTTTCTTGATCCATTATATCTAAATACTCTATACATTTCCTTTTACCTCTTGCTCTTAAAACCTCATTCGGTAAGATTTTCGAATCCATATAAATTTCATTTCATTCATTCAATCCGGTATGTTTTTTTATATTTTAATTTTACTTATTTTGTTTATGTTACATTTTTAACATCACTGTATGTGTCACAATGTAGACATAAGAATGGCACTGCAAACAATTAACCCGAGTTTAAAATGGGTGAAACAAGTTTTCAGTTGATATCTCGAAAATTTAAGTAGATAAGGATAGAGAAATTTTAATCTGAGTAGAGCTATCTGTATTTTCAATAAAAATATAAGTAATTTAAAATAAAATATAGGAATTTTTCATTTAACGATTTACCATTTTGAAAGTAATAAACGTTCATGATTTTCCAAATTTTTGTTATTAGGAAGAGCTTTAAAAATGACATATAATAACACATATATGTTTGTATTTGACACTTGTGAAATTCAAACTCGTAAACCTCTGGTTTTAATACACTAAATTTAAAAGATTTTCTTATATTTTCGTAACTCCTTGGGATTGGTTCAGTGGGAAAATTTTCTACCTCATCCTTGTAGTGGTTTGCCGTAGAGTTTTTTTGCCGCATACCAGTATTCCAACGATTCCAACCAAACAACACAAAACAGCGTGCTTTTATTAGGTACGTAATACATGTACGCTTGAAAATAAGTTGGCATCACTTGATATTACGACTACGATCAGCTGGTGCAGCGTTTCCCATTTCGTTCAACGTTTGTATTTAACCTAATAAAAATACCCCCGCCGCAGCAAACCTGCCGTCTAAGCGAATTTCCATTTGGCCGAATTGATTTTCAATTGATCTATTTAAATAACATAGATCAACGAGGTTTAACGAGTACCTAGGTTTGCTGCTACAAGGAAACTAATAAAGTAGTGTGTTTTTAGTAAAATATTGATAGCTTACTATAAAATAAATAAATTTGCCAAGTTTGATCAAAATATATCCATAAACAAGCAAACTACAACATTTTACAATATTCTCCATAAGAATAACATGGGAATTTTAAATTTACCATTTTTTTAGTTTTCTCCGTAACCAATAACCGTACAAAAACACTTTGATATACTGAATTGTTTGTTTTTTTAAGCTCTTAAAGAAGGTTTAGAGAAAAATTGGGAAATTTTGTGTTTTGAGGGTAAAAAGTGAGAAAAACCAATTTTTACCCCATAAAACCCCCCATAAAACCCTGTTCCCATGGTCCGATGCTGGATCGCGAACTCATTCAAGTCTATCCCGCCTTACACCTTCAAACCAAATTTCATCAAAATCGGATAAAAATTACTCAAGTTATCGTGTTCACGGACACACATATATATATATATATATATATATATATATATATATAAACATTTGAACGAATGGTGTTTTTGGCCTCTGGGGACATTAAAATGAAAAAGTAAATCGGTCCCGGGCCTAAGTCTTACCATGAGACCTACGGTAATAGCTACTTCCCTATAGGGAAATTCGCTAAAACGTGTTGTACAGTGTTTGAAATACTAATTATTTATATGCTTTATAGTAACTGTAATTTTTATGTTTCGTCAAGACCTGTAAAATGATACCAAACTCGAGTATACTTGCTATTTGAAAATTTTGAGCTACCCCCTACCCCCACTACCCCTAAGGGCCAAATTTTCAAAACTGACCATAATTATTGTAGCCCTTCATATCCAAACAAGTTGCCGCAAACCGATTTCAAATATCTCAAATAGTTAAAAAGTTAAAGGGGGTGCAAGTTAATTTTCAGCCACTCTGTATAGATTGAAAATGTTAATAATCCGAGATTACTAAGCGCTTTAGAACAGTTTTCATAACCCTCGCTATACAACAATATTATGACGTTTATAATCTCTTATTTTACGAAGACACTTTCATACAAATAGTCGTACTTCTGATCCAACTGCTGTAGTACTGTACTAAGAACAAAATAGTCCATGGAGAGGGAAGAGGGAATCAGAAGAATCAACAGGAGTAGATGAATGTTTTTGGAAAAATTTAGGCCCCAGTATATAGAAAACTAAAAGTTAAAAAAATACCAACACTGCATCAAACCTGCAGACTTATCAAATTTACATTTGATTGAATTTTCACTTAAATACTGTATTTCCTCAAATAAGCCAGATTGATTCGCTATTTGATTGAATAACATTAGATTTAACGAGTACTTAGGTTCGCTGATAGTACAAGGAGGGTATTGAAGTATTTTAGTAAAATGTTAATAGCCTAGTATAAAATAAATTGATTTTTGGTTTACTCATACTCCATAAGAATGGAGAAATTAAAAAATTTCAAGATTTCAGTATTCATTACGGTCTTATTTTAACTGTCCGTAACCAACAGAATAACTGTAAAAAAAAAAAACACTTAAATATTAAATTGGATTTTTAAGCTCTAAAAAGTTGTTTAGAGAAAGACTGGTAAATTCTATGTTTTGGGGCTCAAAAATGTGAAAACCAATTTTTTACTCGATAAAAACCCATTCCCGTGGTCCGCTCATGCTGGTTTGCGAACTCGTTCGATACATCGAAGTATGTATACTTCGATGGTTCGATATAACAATATATCTTAACACGTTTGTAAGGTATATTGAACATTTTAATGGCATTACAACTTATCCAGCAGTCAGTTTACAATAATACAGTATTGAGTTACTTGCCACTGGTTGTGGTTATAGTAAGAGAGTGATACTCTTTCTTCTGGATGTTAAAACTCATTGGATAATTATTCACTTCCCTTCAGTACCACCATAGATAAATCATCCTCCCTCAGTAAATTTCTCATCATTATGGAACAGGTGAAGCCAATGTTATTGTAGTTCTGTCCGGTGCACAGAACATGTTGGTTGTGTTTTGTTTACAATTTGTTTCTTTTAAAACTTCGTTCTGCAAAATAAAACTATGTTATGTAATCATAAACAATAACTCGTACCCTAGTTATCAAAATTTAGTCAACACTAGCGATCAGTGTCACCGGACATTGGACATGGACTAGACACAAAAAAACGAGCTTCTAAATTTACAGAAGTCCACTTGTGGTTGGTTAATCCGGGTTAACCCATCTTTGGTATTACATATTGCGTTTATGCTCTTGCTCCAATTTTATTTTTGTTCATAAAATCTGCAACCAAAAGCTGCGATTAAAAACCTATTTATATGCTTATGTGGTTACTTACAACGTACTGCGTTACGACCATGTCCGTAATGTCGGTATTGCAGACGGTAGTTCCTACCTTGGCTACCATGAGCGCCACCTCTCAGACGCGAGAACCAGCTCACGTACCAGCTGACCTGGTGAACTTCTTATCAATAATAGGTAGGGTATTAAATAATAGGTAGGTATTAAATGCTATGATGAGTCGGTTAACATTTATTTAATACCCTACCTATTATTGATAAGAAGTTTTGTAGCCTAATCAATGGCTGGTATAGGTGCATGGTGCATAAATCCCTAAAAGGCCAAATAATGTAAAACAAATTAAATTATTGTAATAAGTATATCAAATCAAACTCAAAATCAAATTTTCTCTCCATCAATATTTCAACAGCTATACAAATATAACAATTTTATCGAGTTTTCTGTTATAATGTTTGTAACTTCATTATTTTTCAGCTTAATATACACACTTTTTCATTATATACACAGCTTACACTTTTTACCGTCATTGACTGGACTACAGAGAAAAGTGGCTTTTTGACTACCTAGGGAATACTATAACTTCATGGTATAACCATAGATGAAGTAATATAAATATATGGTGTTTATTAGCGAATTTCCCTATAGGGAAGTAGCTATTACCGTAGGTGGCACGGTAAGACCTAGACCCGGGACCGATTTACTTTTTCATTTTGATGTCCCCAGAGGCCAAAAACACTATTCGTTCAAATTTTTATATATGTACATACATATATATATGTATATATATATATAGACTTATATATATATATATATACGTCCGTGAACGCGATAACTTGAGTAATTTTTGTCCGATTTTGATGAAATTTGGTTTAAAGGTGTAAAGCGGGATAAACTTGAATGAGTTCGCGAACCAGCACGATCGGATCATGGGAACGGGGCTTTATGGGGGGTTTTATGGGGTAAAAATTGGTTTTTCTCACTTTTGAAACCCCTCAAAACACAAAATTTCCCGATTTCTCTTTAGACCTTTTTAAAGAGCTTAAAAAAACAAATAATTTAGTATGTAAAAGTATTTTTGTTTGATTATTAGTAACGGAGAAAATAAAAAAAATTGTAAATTTAAAATTCCCATGTTAATCTTATGGAGAATATTGTCAAATGTTGTAGTTTGCTTGTTTATGGATATATTTTGATCAAACTTGGCAAATTTATTTATTTTGTACTAAGCTATCAATATTTTACTCAAAAACACACTTTATTAGTTTCCTTGTAGCAGCAAACCTAGGTACTCGTTAAACCTAATGTTATTAAAATATATTTAACTGAAAATCAATTCAGACAAATGGAAATTCGCTTGGTCGGCAGGTTTGCTGCGGCGGGGGTATTTATTCTATGGTATAACGTTGTGTCAATAATCTCCTACAGCCTACAGAAGTTCTCTGTTTATTATGGTAATTGGCAGAGGCTGTTCGCACATGGCACCATATTACGTTATTAATTCTACTAATTTTTAACTGTTTAGGAACAGGTTGCACATAAAGAAAACCTAGTTTAGGAACTGTAGTACCTCATTAGCCGAAATGGATGGAATAAACTTCACGTTTTCTACCCACAGCTTAAATAGGCTACTGATTATGAAATGAGACTGTTCATAACGTCATATTGATGATCCGTACCGTAGATCCATGACGTTATACTTAACTATAAAATTATGAAAAAGTATAAAATTAATTTTATAATTATAAAGTTAAACTGTCATAACCTAACGAAACTAACCAGACTTGATGTTAATGAAAAATTCGAATGAAGGTTAATCGAAAAAATGTTCATAAAATAACAAATAACGAGCTGTTGGCCCGTCCTACGTACGGGAATTGAGTAGTCAACTAAACTGAAGCCTAAATATTTCCATTTCTAATCCAATGAAAGTTTAAGCTGTTAAACATCTATAATATTAAAACGAAACAGGGTTATTTTTATTTCACGATTCTGAATCAACCACTTTACGGATTTTCATGATTTTTGTGTTGAAAGAAAGATATTTTTGAGAACTAGGGAATGTCGAAGCCATAATTTTAGTTTAGGGTTTCAGTTTTTAAAAAGTTAAGTTTCAATTTTTAAAAAGTCTAGCAGCCGACGCTAGCAATTTAAAGTATTTTCAATGCTGGTTTAACTAACAGCTGGTTTATAACTGTCATTGAAATGTTTATGTTACGAGTTGTTTGTTTACAAAAATATTTTTCGTTGGTGTTTGCCTACATACTATTTCACTTTAAAATGTAGGTAGTTTTCCCCTACCGTGAAGGATCTGCGTTATCAGGAAATGTGTTACTTTGAACTAAACATCTCAAACGCTTGCGTTTAATCAAGTTTCGTCGTAAATGCTTACTTACTTGAAATACTTGAAATACTTGAGGTCTTCATCCTTGACCGACAATGTCGGATAGATTGCGTCAACTCATATGAGTTTGTCAATGAAAGCATATATTTACACTATTTACAATATATACATTATTTACATTTTACTGTGGCATGGCGGATATATTTTAGCTAGGATCTAAAGAGTGGTTCCTCAACGAGTTCTCCCAGCGAATACAGTGGCCTATCCACTAGGGCTCCATGAACCTTTTTAAATTTCGGCAGTTCCAATTTACGCACTCGAACTGGCAGAGTATTGAAAACCTTTATTGCAGAGCGGGGATAACTTTTTAGAGTGCGACTCAAGCGACAGCGTGGCATATCCAGGTCTTGTGCTCTTCTTGTGTTGTAGCTGTGCTGATATTCCCTTTTAGAATATTCTCCTTCACGTTCTTTAAGGAGGATAAGTATGTCATAAATGTATTGACTGTAGATGGTAAGTATCTGCTTATCTTTGAAAATAGGCCGGCAATGCTCAGTGTATTCCGAGGATGTTATAATTCTGAGTGCCTTTTTTTGGAGCAGCAGTACACCATGGGCTGCAGGAGCGTGTCCCCACAATACCAGTCCATACATTATATGGCTGTGGAAGAGGGAATGATACACAGTCTTTAAGTAATGCTGCGTTATGATTGACCTAAGTTTCCTAAATAGGTACAAGACTCTGGAGAGCTTAACGCAGACTTTTTCAATATGGTAACTCCAGCTGCACTTAGAGTCAATCCAAAAACCAAGTAGCTTCACAGGTTCATCTTGATCTTCCTCCTCTCTAGTTTTGAGAGTGCATATCAGCGATTGCGTCTTGTCCTCATTTATCTTCAGTTTGTTAGAGATAAACCATTCCTTGGCTCGCGTCAGCAGTTGTTCGGACTCCGCTTTGAGTTCTGGCAGATCTCGGCCTCGAGAGAACAAGGTGGTATCATCTGCAAACAGCAGTGTGTGGCCGTTTAGCGACAAGTCATTGATCATGACTGTGAACAGTAATGGGCCAAGGACCGATCCCTGCGGCACTTCGTGCAGCAGTACACCAACTCTAGAGGAGGCCCCACTCAGTGATACAATCTGTTTCCGGTCTTCAAGGTAGCCCGCCAGTGTTTTAAGTACCATCCCACTGAGTCCATACTTGCTTAGTTTAACCACTAGAATGTCATGCGAGACCACATCAAATGCCTTGCTGAGGTCACATAAGTCGAGTTGGACGGACTCACTGTTTTCGAACGCATCAGTTATTATCTCAGCAAGGTTTAAAAGGGCTGTGGTAGTTGATCTCCCGCTTCTAAAACCATGCTGGGCATTGTTAAGCAGGTCGTGGGTTTCGAGCCACTCGACAAGCTGTTTCTTCATTATGGTCTCAAATACTTTAGAGAAAATCGGTAACATGGAGATAGGTCGGAAATTCGCCAAGATTTTTGGGTCCCCCTTCTTATAAATAGGTATGGTCCTAGCAGTTTTAAGGCTATCAGGAAATATAACCCTTTGAGAGGCAGGCATTCACTAACTTGGTGAGAGGTACCACAATGGTGTCAATCACTGCCTTTAATACCGAGCTAGACATCCCATGAATATCCTGGCTTTTTGAGTCTTTAAATCTTTTAACTATGTTTATAACTTCAGCAGGACTCACTTCTCTCCATTTTGCAAATTTGCGAGCTGGCGAACGGTCTATCATAGCCTCTGTAGGGTAAGTCGGCAAGACAGGTAAATCGGCAATTACACTCTCTGCCACTTGTTCAAAATAGTCGTTCAGTTCATCAGGTGTTGCCTGTATCTTAGGCCCTGGGCTTGGCTTACGGTGTTCATTTACTATTTCCCAGGCTGCTTTGCACGTGTTATGGGACTTTCTGATTTGTTCAACATTACTCAGTGTTCAATATTAACAATTTAAATTATTTTGCTAATAAAACTCATGTTCTTTTCATTTCATTTATTTTGAAACCAATAAACCAGCTGACCAAATTATTATTACATTAGACTGAATCATTGTTCCATTGCATACTAAATATTCATTCAGCTTAAAATATTATACTATAACAAAACTATTTAACATTTCTCCGGGCCACAACATTTTAAACATTAAGTTTTACATATTTGTTGGTAGGTCTTCTGAAAATTCCTTTATTTAGTTCAGACGTCGACAATCTTGACTTTGCCACTTTTGCCAGGATAGGTAGCTTCTTTAACCTTTTGACAACATGCCTCTTGAATCTGTGTTCCTCGTCTCCTTGAGTATAGACAGTTGCTTCTGAACTTGGTGAAGGTCACTAGTCTTGAAATCGTACTTTCCATCCGGCTGATCAAAGAACTGTCTGTCCGTCTCAATCCATTTGTAAGCTTTCAAGAAGTCATTCAGCGTATTCTTAGCACTGCCAGAGTCTGACTTCAGTTTAGTGATCTTGTGCTGCAACTCTATCATTTTCCGCAGCATCTCACTTTCCTTCTCTAATGCTGCTTTGTCTTTCTGTGTTACTGTATTTTCATTGTTCACTTTTGACAAAATATTTTTCTGATCAATTACTTCCTTATGGAGCGTCTTAACATCTGTATGAGCTTGATTTGCTTGCCCGGTTTGTTCTTCAAGCTCTTTATTATTCAGTTGTTCATTGGTAGCCACACATTTTTCGATTTCTTGCTGTTCGTTTTCAATGCTCTTTACCAATTCTTCAATTTCTGACCTTGACGTTACAAACTCCTGCTCTTTTTCCTTCCACTTATTTCTGCTTTCCTCTGCCTTTTTCTGTAATAGTTTATTTTCTTGTTCTGCAGATTTTAATTCTTTTTCTCTAGGTTTTTTTACATCTTTTACTTTAGCTTCCAGCTGCTTAACCTTTTTTGAAAACTTCTTTTCTTTTTTCTTGCACTCACTGACTCTCATGAACAATTGTATCCTAGTCTTCGCCATTTCTACGTCTGCTTGTCTGATCTCTAGCCTTTGGTTCAGGGAGTAGTGCTTGTCAGCGTCCTTATGAATTGTCCAGATCTTCTGGTCGATGTTTGCATATTCTGTCTCAAGCTGGGACGAAGCCTTCTGACTCTCTGTGAACTCTAAAATTTTCATAAACACTGTTCCTCCTCTTTTAGGTGCATCTTCAGATAACATTCCGCCAGGTTCATCGAGGTTTCTGTCCAAAGTGATACATTTCTCCCTGCTACAGTTGTGGTATGTAATCTTGGTGGCAGTAGACATCTGGTCACACTCAGACACTTGACCAAAGATCCACTTTATCACTGGCTGACTTAACGCAGTACAGCACTTGCCTGTACCAACCAGGCTCTGAGCTGTATCGTAATCCTCCCTTAGACTATTCTCCAGTATCTTCTCAGAATTGGTTTGATGGACATAAATTGAATAAGATGATGAGCAGACAGCTCCGAAATTCAATAATGCCATGCACCACTCTTCTACTCTTCCACTTTCTTCTCCCCGCCACAGAAATCTTAAAGCATCTTGATCTTCTGGAATAATCTTTATTCTCAAAAACATCTCTTCAATATCTGCTGCGTATGCGATTTCATGTTTTCTGAACTGGAACAGAATACTTATCAGGCTATTGAATAAATTTGGTCCAGGTAGTAGACAACTGTTCAGGCTCTTTCCATGTGATTTTGACGCAGCATCAAACACAAAACGGAACTTGTCTGGTTTTCTGGGATTGTAGACAGGAAAGTGAGGAAGGTACCAGGTTTTCTCACTTTTGTTCTTCACCTCATCCAAATTTAACTTTTTTGCATATCCCTTTTCAGCATAACTTGCTATTTTCTGATGATATTGTTGACATAGTTTTGGGTCCTCTTTCATTTTATTTTCAACGTAGTTAAATCTCTTCAATGCAACGGAACGACTTTCTGGTAACCATGGTTTGTCTTCTTTCCATAACAAACCAGTTTGCCAACAACCATCTTCTGTTTGTGAACAGGTATTTTCCAATATTTTTTCTGCTCTAACCTCTTCATCACTTTTATTGGATTCCTTAATCGGGCAGTCGATAAAATCCCTCTCAAAACTTTCTTTAACTAGTGAGTTAAGCTCCAACATATCTGAATTTGTTTCATGTTTAAACATAACAAAGTCGTTGTCTATATGAGTTTGATAGTTTACATTTCCAGTAGGACCATTTATTGTCCAACCTAGTTTCGACTTCAAAGCAATCGGTGCGTTTGTAGGTCCAATGATTACTTTCAGAGGCACTGTCAAATGTACATGTTCATGTCCAATCAGTAGTCGTGGACGACCACGCTGAAACACTTCTTCAGGGATTTCCTGTAAATAAGACCATTTATTTTTCATTTTTTCTGAATTCATAGACTGTATTGGTAACTGCAAGGCTGTCAAAGTCTTCACGTTGTTTAGAGTCAAGTGTTCGCCTGTATCTCCTATAACTGTCAGTGTTACAGTCTGAGATTCTTTTTCTGTATAAACAGATCCATCTGTCCAGGAGAAAGATACAGGTTTAGTAGGTCCATCAATTTCGAGTTCTTCAACCAATCCCTTTTCGATGACAGAAATAGTTGAACCGTCATCAATTAAAGCAAATGTTTCAATTTGCTTGCCATTTTTTCCTACCAATGTTACTGAGAGAACCCTCAACAACACTCTTGCAACAGGTTCTTCTTGAAACCCCATATGTTCACTGTGAATTTCCAATTTAGGTGTCTTTTTATTAGCACCTTCTTCTTTTGAGGTCACGTGTAACAGTTTATTATGGAAATAGGTGCAGCCATTAACTCCACAAGCAAGTTTGTTACGACAAGTCATCGCTCGGTGTTTAGTCTTCAAGCAATTGAAACACAGACTGTTACTCTTGACTGTCTCCCATCTTTTATTTACATCGTACTTTAGGAATAGCTTGCATTCTGTCAATGTATGGTCTTGTTTTTTACAGCAAACACATATACGTTTTTTAAACTTCTTGTCACCTTCATGTTGTACTAATACAAAGTTCTTGGAGTTTGATTCATTTCTTGATGACATGTTTTTAAAGTTTCCACTAGTAGATGTACTGGGAGTACATATAATTGCTGCATCCGCCACAGAAGAGAGCCACGTCGAAAAGCTGTCGAGGCCAATTGGTTGTTTCAATTGAGACTGTGGTGAAGTGACAAACATTCCCCAGTTGAGCTTCATGTTGGTGGACAGTTTTTCTGTGAGCTCTTCCATAAGTTGTGGGTTAAACAAGTAGTGGTCCTGCTTCAAGGATTTTACCGTAACTACTAAGTTCCTTACCATGTCACTAAAGGCAACCAAAGTGTCAGGCTTGTAGTCCTTAGTTGGTGGTCGACCTTTCACGCTTGCTATGAGATTTTTAATAATTATATCAGGTCTTCCGAAACGCCGTTCCAACAAATTAACAATTTCTGGTACGTTCTCAGGATATATCAACAGTGCTGATATCATTTCTTTAGCTTTTCCAGAAATACACTTCTGAAGTCTTTGAAGATTCTCCAAATCAGTGTAGTCATTAATTTCAGTAGATCGCCTGTATTCAGCTATCCAAGCGGGCCATTGGTCTAGATCTCCGCTGAAATTAGGTAGAGCTGACAATATTCTCGCCGGCATCTTCTCTCTAAATATCATTTTATCAGATTGACAATCTTGAGGGAAACACAAAACATCTCGAGGAATTCTCCTTCCTTCGCTGAAAGCTACAGTCCTTGCTTCTCGAGGATTTTCACAGTTTTCTTCTCGAGGCTGGAAACTAGACTATGTACTTCGTGATGCGGCAAGGATACCTCCTGCTGTACACTCTTCATAATATTTACTGGAACATTAGTACAAGGCTTCAAAACGTTATTTTTATTAATGTCTTCAGCTTGATCCTTTGTCTGCATCCACTTTTCAACAGCTTCCTTTGTGGGCAACGGTCGTGGAAGAGAAGAAATTGAAGTCCTAGATGATCTGCTACTGACTCTTGACGATTCCCTGCTAAGCGATGACAGTCTGTCTTCAAGTAGCTTCTTCTTCATTTCTATTTCCTTCCGCTTGGCTTCTTCCTCCACTCGGGCAAGTCTTTCATCAGCTGCTGCTATTTTTACTGCTGCCTCTGCCTCTGCTTCAGCTGCTGCTATTTTTACTGCTGCCTCTGCCTCTGCTTTCTCCGCCGCCGCCTTTGCTTTAGCACATGATACAACAAAGGGACGTTTCGCTTCTTCCTGTATCTTAATCAATTCGTCCATAACCTCTAAAACACTTTCATTCCTACTCCTACTTGAGCTAGTTTTATGAGATCTTACCGACAAAGGAATATGCTTATCACTTACTGCCTCATTATTTTTACCATCAAAATCCTGAGATTTTATAGCAGACTTCTTGACTTTGGACCTTGTAAATGCTCCAGTAGTCGACATTTAGTTGATTCGCAAAAGTTTCGGCACCAATGTTCAATATTAACAATTTAAATTATTTTGCTAATAAAACTCATGTTCTTTTCATTTCATTTATTTTGAAACCAATAAACCAGCTGACCAAATTATTATTAAATTAGACTGAATCATTGTTCCATTGCATACTAAATATTCATTCAGCTTAAAATATTATACTATAACAAAACTATTTAACACTCAGTTTTTGGCAATGCAATCTGTGTAAGTATTTAGTTTATGCATTGCAAATTTTAACTCATTTGGGAAATATTTTCCAGCAGTTTATCGCTTAATTGTTTAAGATATAAGTGGTTTACTTGTTGGTACTTCTTTTTCTGTACCTATGTTTGAATGTGAGTATGTCGGCATACTAAAATTTTGGTTAGTAATGAAAGCGACAATCGGTGTAGTAGGTCTCTATTATATAAAACTGTCAAATAAACTGCAGGGTGCAGCAGAAACCAAAGTCGACTCATACCATACCAACTATCCCCGTAGTGCTGATGATTCAGAAACTTGGGCACTGACCAAAGAACCGAAAAACCTTAATGCTGGGTTAGATAATAAAGTGCAGAGAAAATATACAGACCAGTTCAAGATAACGGGCCCGGAGGTCGAAATAAAAAAGAACAGAGAGCTAACACCCAAATATAGGGATGCTTTCAGGTAAAGCTTGGATGGACAGGCTGTGCATAAACTTAAAAAGTATATTCCAAGGAGTACCACACGATAGACGGGAAATATCAGAGAGTTTGGTTGGTTTGGTTAGGTTAAATTAAACTGTCATAACCTAACCAAACCAACCAAACTCTTGCTGATAATTAAAAAATCTAATGAAGGTTTATTAATCGAAAAATAGTTCTGTTCTGTTCATAAAATACAATTATAAATGCCTCAAATTGTAACAAAAGATGTAATCGCACTCTAATCTAAATCTTAGACAAAAAGTTATAATGCCTCTGGTAGGATTCGGTCACAGATAATATAACCCCTACTATATAGTAGGGGTTTATTATCTGTGATTCGGTCCTGCTAACTTATCTTCAGTTCAACAGTCCGGTACGCTATCCATTAAACCACCGAGGCCGTTAGCTTATCACTGTATCGTTGCGGTAATGGTGTTCCTGTTCGAGAGCCAATAGAATTATTGTGGAAAAGAAAAAAAGTAACTGTTCCCTTTTCATTATTTTGTAATAGTGGAACTGCAACGGGAACGGGTTGTGACGTTATTTTGACGTGCGAATAGTCACTTCGTTCCAGGTTCCAGGCTTCAAAGTTCAGTCTTTCAGTGTTCAGTGTTCAGTCTCAGTCAGTCCTCAGTCCACTAGTCCAGTCCGTCTTAAAAATTAACCAAGTCAAAGTGTCAAATTGAAATTAATACTGTCGTGCTAACTGTCACAAGACTTATAAGTCTGTCATCTCACATCTGTCAGGTTAAAAATATAAATCTTAGGCTAGGCCAGTGAGTGTTGCATTGGCTATAGGCCTAGAGTTTCAAAAACCACCGAAACTAGAAGCAGTATTACGTCATAAAAAATATATTTGGTTTAGTTAGGTTAGGCTTTCGGATTGTCAAACTGTAACATACCTATCTCAGCACAATGATTGTATTAAATGTGAGTAGCTTAGCTTAAAAATTGCATGGTATGGTATAATATAATAAGCTTAGGGTCGTGTATGTTTGCTTGTTATAAATGAGGCATAGCCTTATTTATCACATTTAATTTTAATTAGGCCTAGATTATGGCCTTAAGCAAAGAATCTATTTAGTCGTCAGAAAAATTTTGCTAAACATATTGGATATACTTAGGCTAACCATTCCTAACCCCGCCACTAACACACACCTAACTTAACCTAAAGCATATAAACAACATTTTACATTTTTTACTAAGGCCAACTCTATTGCTGGTTGCTTTTGTTTAAACCTCTCAATATGCCGATTTCCAACACGCAAATGGGGTATAGTTTCTTAACTGGGTTATGTTAATATCGATTGAAACTATCAAATTGAAAATATTGTTTAACTTAGGCCTAGTAATTGATAATCACAATTATTTAATATGTCTACAACACAATATCGTGTAGTTTTTAAATGTCTACTAAAAGTTTTTCACGCTGAATCCAAAAATGCAATCAGTTTTTGTCGGAGAGAATACTAAGTGGCCGTAAAACGAAGGTTAAAATTACGAATCTAAGGTTCATTGAGCGGTACACTGATGGCGTGATCTGAGGACTGAGTGATGAGGAGAGCAAACAGCTGTTTATACTCGACTTAATGCGGATTGAAATCAATTCGTTTTGAAACCAAATAGGTAATCAGTTCTTAATAGCAATGTCCACACTCATGCGCTTTTGTGTGCGCCAAGCGCATGCCTCTTAACGCATGCCTTGACGCAAGTAACGCATGCGTCAAGGCATGCCCGTATTGAGTCGGAAGGAGCTCCATTTCATAGCGCAAGACGATCCACCAGCCTTGGATTTCTGTGCATTTCAACTTGCAACATTTTTGACTTTTCTGCTTTACATTTTTGCCAAGTCGTCCGTGTTGTGGTAGTTTGGAGCAACATGAATAACCACGAAACATTAGAATTCATAGAAGATTATCGCTCAAATTTATTATTAATTATCGCTTAAATATATTATATAATAATTAAATATATTTATTAAATATATAAATTAAATATGTAAAAAATTAAATATATAATAATCTAAATATATAAAAGGCAAAGCCCTCACTGACTGACTGACTGACTCACTCACTCACTCACTCATCACTAATTCTCCCACTTCCCGTTTACCTAGGAGGCTGAAATTCGGTACCGGTACACCGATTCTTTGGGCATTAGGCTAAATAGAAAAACTAAGTAGTTTTTATTCTGATCGGGCTTTCGGGCTCCGCCCCAGTGGCTCTGGAGTTTCCCATGTTAACCTCATGATTTTTCATACTTAAAAGGAATTTCTTAACAGCTGTTTCATTTAAACAAGTTGGTTCTGTTCTATGATGTTCAATAGCATTAAAGTTAGGTACAAGGATTGCCAACAGGGTGCAGCACTATTATTTTTTTAAATTTATGACTACAGCCAATTTGCAACCAAAAGGTGAGTGAGCGTAGCGAACGAACTTCAACCAGGACGTGATTGAGCCATGCGAACGAGCTCACTTGTGAAGTTAAACGGGGCAAAGCCCGCAGGTACAGCTAGTTAAATATATAATAATTAAATATAGCCTATAATAATTAAATATATAGCCTAGGCTATAATAATTATATATTATATAATTATCGCTTCGATTTTATAGAAGATTAATTATGCCGCACTAATTCCTCCTAGCAGGATAGCGTCGTCTTCATCCATCATCAATCTTGGAAAAGGCATCTAAAAAGTGAGGCATGAGTGTGGACAGCTGAAAGGCATGCCTCCAAGCGCATGCAATAACGCATGCATTGATGCATGTTGAATTGAAAGTTGAAAGGCACATTGAAATTGAAAGCCCATGAGTGTGGACATAGCTATTTAGGCATGTGATGTGAGGTTGGGTTTTATGCGTATTTGTGACTGTATTAAGTGTTTTGAAGTAAGGTTAGATTAGGAAGGTAAAGGTTAGGTTATAATGAACCGATTCATTAATTTATGCAACTTCCAGACTGTTTTTGCACAATTAAATACCTAGTGGGTGAAACATAATGAAATATCAATACGGTATCAAAAATGCGTAAGCAGGTTGCTTTTTTATTTGAAAACGTGCAATTCTACGTAAACATGCAATTTAAATATATTAATCATAAAAAAAATCAGGAGACTTCCACATATTATTCCGCGCTAAACATATTCTAAACGCCAATAGGCCTATTTACGTGATTTATTTACCACACATACTTTTATTCGATCTCAGTGTAATGGGCAAAATAGTTATGATGAAAGTTGACATTTTGTCTCTTAATTACCCCAACCTACCCTACAGTATGTAATTATATTTTTAAGAAGTTAAATACTAGTAACTAACATTTCTAGAGAGCATAAAACTCCCTCAACAATTAATCAAAACTTAATCATCAGTTTCAGTTTCAAACTACACGCAACTTGAGCAACTGTATTTTAATGAAGTAGCCTAGGATTGCTGTAACACAAATATTTAAAAGTATTTTAAAGTATCTATCCCCCTCATCACTCCTCGTATAGTTACACCACTATAAATCACTCTTAAATTAATGCTGCACTCGTACTGTGAATGCTTTATGTACAAAAAACTTAATTTTTTATCCATTGCCTACTCTGTTTATGTATCAGTACAATGTTCCTAAGATGTTACATGTTACAATGTACAATGTTACTAAGATAATACAATGTACAATGTTACTAAGATAATACAATGTACAATGTTACTAAGATAATACAATGTACAATGTTACTATGATTCCATATCGTTCCCTCGGTAAATTAGGCTCGGTTTCCTCAGCTGTCTCAAGGTTCTAAATAAGAATTCTTCATTCATAACTTATAACTTCTTGAACGCTTGATATATCAGCCAATCTACTTCACTTAACTTAATTTTGTGTTGTTGTTTGACAGCCAAGATCTGAGTCCAAAATGACCAAGTTGACAGGACAGTTTCGCAGCACTCAGTGGGATCCGATGTTGATTATCGCTCAGATCATAGCACTTCAGAGTGTCTACTATGTTGCTCTTGGACTATGGTTGGCTGCGGTCAATTTGCTAGTTGGCACTTCAAGATCGCTCGATCACATATTCCGCTATCAAGTAAGTATTACATTTTAGGTTACTCAATATATCAATGTACATTACTGTTTCAAAATAGGTAGGCCTACTTCTAAAGAGTAATAAGGATTGATGACAGTATTATTTAACTAATAGATTTATTTAACGTTATTAAAGATGGTCTATTGACCGTGATTGAATTAATTTGACTTTTTTTATGTTTTGTGGTTCATATAAAATGTGGTGGTCTCAGATAATTTAGGCGTAACATTAGGCTACATATAAGTTAAGCCACCATCATAACTTTTATGGGTGACTGAAACTTTGTCAATGACCTATATAGCCTAGTCATATGTTGATACGCCAAAACCTTGTAACCAATGCCTTCTACACATTTTGATCCAAAACTAGAGGTTTGTGTGATAACAGACATATAGCAGAAAGATCACAGGTAGTCTGCCTACGAAAATATTTGTCAGCACCACCAAAGATAAATGTGTTGCTTAAGGACTTATTGACATTAACCCAAAGATCATAGTTCCCATTTTGTCTAACATTATTTTACCTAAACCTTATTGTACCTTATTTTATACCTAATATCTGTTCGGTGTAGACTTTGCAAAAAATTGGAAAATTGCAGCTTCAAAAGATGATAATGTCAGATGATGTCATGGAATGGTCTAGTAACACATTGATCTGCACATAACGGCCTGATATGACCTAAATAATAATGAGGATGTAAAAGTTTATTTTGAAACTAGCAGAGTACCCGTCCTTCGTACGGGGTTGGCATATAAGTATCAAATGCTTATAGCAGTTATGAGTGAGGACATGGTTTAAGAAATTTCGGTTCTTTTTGAAGTTCGTTCGCTACGCTCACTCACCTTTAGGTTGGAGCTCGTTCGCTGCGCTCACTTTCCTTCAGGTTAGCTCGTTCGCTACGCTCACTTGCCTTCAGGTTAGCTCGTTCGCTACGCTCACTCGCCTCCAGGTTGAAGTTCGTTCGCTACGCTCACTCACCTTTTGCTGTTGTCACAAATGTAAAAGAAATAATAGTGCTAGTGCTGAACCCTGTTGGTAATCCTTGTAACTTTTAATGCTATTGAACATCATAGAACAGAACCAACTTGTTTAATTGAAACAGCTGTTAAGATTCATTAATTCCATTTCTCATAAGGTTAACATGGGAAACTCCAGAGCCACTGGGGCGGAGCCCCGAAGGATTTTTTGGGATAAAAATATGCCTATATGTTAATCGGGAATGTGAGCTATCATCATGCCAAATTTCAGCCCGATCCGACCAGTAGTTTTTGAGATTAGCTCATACAAACACACACACAGACACCACCTCTTCTTTATAATAGTATAGATGTCTTTTTCAGGAAATTCATGTTCGAGATGTACCGGGAAAGCTAATAATCGCTTCTTTTGTCCTCAACTCTTTAACTGGGTAAGTTTAGATTTAAATTATTATATTAAAATTGACCAAACCCAAAACAATCAGATTTAAGAAAAATAAAAACATTCTTCTGAATATAAATATTTTTAAAACCAAGATTTTAAGCTATTATTCACATTCAAAAACTCTGCAAAAAGTGGCTTTGGAAGGAAGATGTTTGCAATTTCGCTGGAACAGCAGAATATGTTTTTGTTTTTACCCTGACCTCTGGACATGTTCACGATCTCGACCTAGAAGACGTTCATCTGTTCTTGACTTTGTTGTGACTTAAAAATATCTTTACGATTTTGTCCTGATTTCCTGATTCATCAACGTTTTCAACGTTTGATTTCCTGTAAAGGCCTTTTAGTTTCACATACCGTACATCAAGTATTTTGGTCTAACCGCTCGTAAATTACTAGGGGTCCTCAGGTCTCCGATATTTTTTGGATCGGGCTGGGTCAACAGTTGACCTGAGGGATCGGTTCGGGGCCTAATTCAAGTTGGGTTGAACTGAGTCAAGCTTTTATTTTCGCTATGCATATTCGCCATGCCTGTGAAGATGCGCATTTGAAAAAAGACGATTTTGTCATGTTTGTGTGTGATATTCTCGGTTTCGCCGTGATCATGAAGATGATAATATCGCAGTAACCCCAGGAGATGTTCACAAGTCTGCTGTAACCATGGAAGACGTTCTTGATGTTACTGTGACTGCGGAAGGCGTTCACAATTTTGTCAAGACCGTAGAAGGAGTTCTAGATTTTGTTGTCACTGAGAGAAATGTCTGCAATATGGGAGAGATTATGTACAATATTATGTATAAACCGTTAGTAGTACTATGATTAATATTTAAAAATCAATATATTACCAAGCAAACAAAGTTTTTCAACCACATTTTTGGCCAGAGACCTCCAACACGTCCCAATCTGGAGTAAAAAAGTCAGATAAAAAAATATATCAAGTATATGTTGTATATGTTTAGAGCCTGTGGTCTGTGGTGCCTAGTGCAGAGGACTAAGCAGTGTCTAGACTTTTCATGTACTGCTCATCTTATACACCTGGTGATCTGTTGGACGTACAATGGACACTTTCCCTCGTCCATCAGTTGGTGGTTGCTGCACATCGCGTGTCTTGCCATCATGTGTATCTGCGGAGAGTTCCTCTGTATGCGAACAGAGCTCAAGGCCATTCCGCTCAACATGGGGCCCAAGGCAGACTTATAACATTTGTAAGTCTTGGCAGTGGGTTTGAAATACCAGTGTAGGTTGTTGAGGTTTGAAGATAGAGTCAACTCGCATGTGTAAATGAGAGCTAAAGTGAACGGTTTACGGAGTCCACGTAAATCAAGATCTAATTCACTATGGTTCTTAGACAAGTGGTATGTAATGATACAGCTGGCTCTTATTTTATCCTAGATTGTAAAAATTTAACCAAATTGTACTTGTAAGCCTACAGCTAGTTATTTTTAAAATTCAAAATACCAAATCTCTTAGTTTCTACCATTTTACATTAATAATTTAGACATACTTTTCTCATGTAAATGTTTACTTCAGTTTTACCATTACAGTTTTAAGTAGGTATACAAATAATAAGTCTGAAATCAAAATTTGGAGTTGAAAGTAAACAAATGGTTTAGGTAACATCTTGTTTGATCTTGAAATAATTAAATACTTTGCTAAAAACTAGGTTGTGTTTTTAGTTTATTTGTCTAATACTGTACTGAAACGTTACATGTTACTCACAACTAAATATCTTTAATTCCAATTCAGAAATCTTTTACTGTAGCTAAGTGTCAATCTCAGTCTGAAATTGAAACAACAATTACTCTAAACCAACCAATAAGTAAAAAATCATCTATCCAAGCTTAATGAACACAATGAAGAAAAAATCTTGATGTCCAGACATTATGAGTAAATTCTTTGTACAGTAGACTCCCGATCATCCTTGATAATGAGTGGCTGAGTGATCAATGGATAATCTAAATCGTGGATAATGCAAACCCAACCTGAACTAGTTGGGAAATAACTTTGAATGTATAGTTAAGCTTTAATGCAGGTTTAGATAATATAACGTTTAAGTGAATTATAAATAGCTTTTTAAAATTTGTTTCACACACTTATATTTTTAAAACAAACAATATTGAAGAGTATATTATTCATAGGCCTAGTAATAAAAAAATTAAAACACATACAAAATGTAACTTACCATCTCGTTAGGTGTAATCAATGGTTCATAGTGGACGGTGAAGTAAATAAAGATAACTCTATAGTCTGACCGTGAGTGTCTCACTACGCCAAACGTTTTGTTCATCACTTAATAACGTCCATATATGTTTTAACTCAAATTTCTCTTACGATCGTGGTTATTCCACAGTGTGATTAATCCACTTGTGGGTAGTCGGTAGTCTACTGTATCAATAATAGCTTCAGTCAGTTTTGAAACTGTTAAATATACATTTTAACAGGGAGGACCAAAATATTCACTGTAAATAGAAGCACCTTTAGTTAGTTATAATTAGTGTACTTTAACCCAGTTAATAATTTAATATTATTTATTTGTTATATTGTATTGTAATTTATTTTTTATTAAAAAACAGTCAACAACTTGGTAGTTTCATTTTCCTCTTGCGATTGAAAAGAGAAAAAATGGTTGAGATAGTGAAACAAAGCTCTTATTTTGACCAATATAATTTTATTTCTTTCAACACATTATTATCAGTCAAATACCAAACAAACAGTATTGACTTAACAGTATTGAAGCTCGTAAAAATTATAATTAATCATAACTACAGCTTAAGTAATAATGTACAAATCGTTAATTCAGATATACTGCTAAATCAGGCTTAGAACGGGATTAAAATGGTATTTTGTTAACTCTCTAACTTGGCACCTTAAAACTTGTAAGAGCAGATTCAATATAATATTACGACTCTACACCACTTTCAACTATAGTTAAAATGAGCTTAGCAACTAACTTACAGTACAGAAATTGATGAAATACTTAAATTTCACAGTCTTTACAGTAAGATAAAAAATACTGTTAATGTCCATTGACCAGGTATGTTTACTAAGTATTTTGTATTCAATTTAAAATTATTTTCCTCTCAACGAAGTTTAAGGTAGTAAATTTCAGTTCTTTTAAATAAGTTTTTATTGGTTTTAAACTACAAGTTTACTTATTTTTACACATATAAAGCTCATATATTAGTTCTTAATTTTAAAATGGTTTTAAAAGTAAAGGCTTACTCTACAGAAAAGAATAACTATAGCAGCGAGATTTATGCTTTAAAAATTAAACAGATCGAAGTCTTTATATTAGGCCTAAGTGAAGAATACAGCCCTCAAATGGTCCTACTCATAGCTAAAAATATTGTACTATGTAAATTAGAGACAGAAGAAAATTATAATCTAGTCTAAACATATACAATTGGTCCTTAACATTCTTACGTTTCATAGTAGAAAGGGTATTAGCTCATCAGAGAAACCAATAGGCTAAGAAATCCAAAGTGAACAGTTGAAGAATTAATTTAAATACAGCAAAGTAAAGTTTATCTTAATTTCCTCTTAATTGCCAGAGTTTCTTAATTTCAGTTTTGCTTATTCAGTAAAATAAAAACTGAAATATCATAGTATTTACCATCTCAGTTTTGATCTTTGGAGATATTTAAAAAGTTTAGGTTATACTGTAAAAATACCCCCGCCGCAGCAAACCTGCCGACTAAGCGAATTTCCATTTGTCTGAATTGATTTTCAGTTAAATATATTTTAATAACATTAGGTTTAACGAGTACCTAGGTTTGCTGCTACAAGGAAACTAATAAAGTGTGTTTTTGAGTAAAATATTGATAGCTTAGTACAAAATAAATAAATTTGCCAAGTTTGATCAAAATATATCCATAAACAAGCAAACTACAACATTTGACAATATTCTCCATAAGAATAACACGGGAATTTTAAATTTACAATTTTTTTAATTTTCTCCGTTACTAATAATCAAACAAAAATACTTTTATATACTAAATTATTTGTTTTTTTAAGCTCTTTAAAAGGGTCTAAAGAGAAATCGGGAAATTTTGTGTTTTGAGGGTCAAAAGTGAGAAAAACCAATTTTTACCCCATAAAACCCCCCGTAAAGCCCCGTTCCCATGGTCCGATCGTGCTGGTTCGCGAACTCATGCAAGTTTATCCCGCTTTACACCTTTAAACCAAATTTCATCAAAATCGGACAAAAATTACTCAAGTTATCGCGTTCACGGACGTATATATATATATATATACATATATAAAAATTTGAACGAATGGTATTTTTGGCCTCTGGGGACATCAAAGTGAAAAAGTAAATCGGTCCCGGGTCTAGGTCTTACCGTGCCACCTACGGTAATAGCTACTTCCCTATAAGGAAATTCGCTAAAAAACAAAAAAAAAAACAACCAAATGAAATATGCTAGTAAAACATATTACTACAAAAGTTTAAGCTAGAGTGCGACAGAAAAAGTTAAAAATTTCAGACACTGGTGTAGCAAAAAAGATTTTAATGTCCTTTAACAGACTTAAAAGATTTTAAAGATTCCTGAATGGCAGTACATGTAGAATGAGGCGTGGTTTGGTTATGTTCCTCTTGATAGTCGATTAGGGGTCTCAGTCCCAGGCTCCTGGCTGGTTTTTGAAACCTTTAAATCCTGGATCTCTTGATCCTGTGATCAACAGGATTAAAAAACCAAAACCCATATTTTATATCAATCTTTTGTTGAGTTTTACTTGACATGAAACATGAGTGAGAACGTAATTGATATGGCAAACATTACATGTGTAATTCATAATTTCAAGAATTACTGATCAGAATGTAAATGCTGTAAATAAGAAATACGGGTGTCAAAGGTTATGAGTGGTACTGTTTTAAATATCAAAAGACGGCAAAAGTGTGCAGTATACAATTTTTACAAGTCAAGCTTAAAACAATAGAGAGCTCAACCAATGGAATCCACTGCCATTTAAAACTTAAGTAAAAAAACCATAAAATAATAGAATCCTAGGATCAATACCGTTATCGGCTTGGACAAATCCCAAAATACCAGGATTGCATTAAAGCTTTGGGATTGAGACCCCCATAGCCACTACATATGCCTTTTGTGCTCAATTAATTTCCTCAAGCAAATGAATGCCAAGTAATAACCTCCTAATTCAAACCTTAACCCTCAGAGTTTAAGTATAATCTAGTTCATAAACAATTCAAACAAAACAGGATTTCTGCTGTTCTTTTAAGTTTTGAAACATTAATCTTTTGTGCACTTCAGCTATAAAATACACCTGGTTCAGGTGCTTCAAAGCCTTCAATGCCATCAAATCCAGGTAAAACACTAAAATGACTCATAGCACTAAAAAAATATTGGTTTCTCCCAATCCTACAACTATAGACAGTCCTAAGGTAGTATTATCACACGGGGTCAATACAGCCAGTCAAAATGAAGGGTAACTCAAACCATTACACACTATTTGTTTTAACTTTGGGACAGTTTACTAAACTGTCTCTCTCAGAATCAGAGAGAGAAATTAAGCAAAGAATGAAGTTTGATGCTCAAACAATATTCAAATCAACCAGCAATCAAAAGCTAAACAGTTTCAAATATGCAGTAGTAATAATAAAATTTACTTTTAAGAAAAATATTATAGTGCCAAAATATTTTTTTTTGTTCTCAGTGTAGACAAAAGATTTCTGAATAATGTTTCTGAAAATTTAAATATTTGCTGTCTACTCAGATTTTTATCGCCAACTTGACTTCTGAGAAAGGATCAAATTCTGTAAACTGTTAAGTGTATACAGTCAGTCTTATATACAAACACAAAACATAGTCTTATTCAAATGGAATTCAATCTTTCAATGTACCTGGTTATTTTGCTTAGCTACAAAATGATTTCACAGAAACCATCTTAAAACAATCCAAATTGTAAAATTAAAAAAAACCCAAATGTTTTACAGTTTTAGGATGAATTTCTATCTTTTTTTGTCAACAGAACTTTTCTTTTTAGAGAAAACAAACAATATTTTATTCATGAAAAACTTTTTGTGAATTATAAAATAAGCTCCATTTAATAACTAACTGCTAAAAGCATAACTGCATAAGCTAACTGCTTTAAGTCATTAAAGCAAAGTTTAAAGGAAAAAATGTTATTGTATGAATATAAATTTAAATTAAGCAGATTTTACATAAAAATAAGTACATACTAAAACCTGACAATAAAAAGCATTTAATCCAGTCTTAAAATGGTAACGTAGTTTGGTAGTTCTATTACATTTTGGCACAAACTACCTGAATAGTACAAATTACAATGTTCTACTTACAGAATTTTATATTAAAACTTAATTTGGAGTTTTACAGTTAAAACTGAAGTTAAAGTATTGATTACAATGATTGATTGAACTTTACAATATACTATCAATGACTAGATTTAGAAAAGCATTGTAGGTATATTCAGATCACAAACTGGTAATTGTTATTAGTTATTCAAAGATAACTTAGCCAACTTAGAAATGTATTCTTGAGTTAGCGTTTTAAAATATTAATTGTTAAATTCATTGCTTAATGAAAAAAATAAATTCATTGTGATAGAAAAAAATACAAAATAAAATATGGTTCTTGCTGTGCATTTCTTAATTACTTAACTAGTGCAAATTTACTTAGTTTATTTTTACTTTTAAATGCATATTTAATTTGTTTTTTTTTTTGCCACACACAACCGTTAAGAAATGTTAAAGTGTAGATCGGTATTTATTTATTCTCTATAAAAGATAAACATTAAAACAATGTTATTACCAGTATTTTTAACATTTTACATGCATGCAATTTATACTAAAGAAGAATATATAGGCTATGTCCATCATAAGAAATTGTAGAAATATTTATACATCTTTGGTATACAAATAACTATTAGATAATTTAAATCAGTTTATTCATCCATTTAGTTGATTTAAAGAGTAAATTGGTAAAAACTTTAAAATATTTTTAACTTTAGGAATTATTACTCAGACATATTAATTAAGCGTAATCTATTTACGATGTTTTCAGAACATTGATTCAATAAAAACCTATCTAATGAAAGACTTAGCACGATATTTACATCACTTGCATTGGGGTTATGGACATAGCCTATAAGATTGGACCTTAAGCTATTTGTTGTCGGCATTCGGCTATTGTAAACTCTATTATGTAAGAAGAAAAAACTTTACAAAGGTAATCCAGGAAAATTATCTAGAATTTTAATATTTACTGTTTAAAAAATTGTTTGGCTCGTCATTAAAAAATGCATCAACACAGTGTCCGAAATTTAATGTGGGAAAAATTTGTCATGAGCGATCAGCAGCGAACTAAATATTTTATAAGTGTTTGGACTAGTAATATTGATTGGAATTATCAAATTAGAACATTTTAAAGGTTACAGAAACCGACCTTTGGTTTTTGTCTGACAAATTAAACATATGGCCGTTTATAAGATGAAACAGCCAACATAGCTGAAGGTCCACATATCAGACGCACACACTTTTACTCACTCACACACACATCGTTGGCAGTTGTCACACTAACCTAGAATGTGATTGTGCGCAGACACACGTAGTGGTCGGTGCGCGACTAGCAGATGTAACAATCACTGCCAGACATCTTGTGCCAGCAATTTAGTTAATTTTACAACAGTCTTGTAATGATGAACAATTTCCTTACAAAAAAATACTGACATTTTAAAGTGTTATTGTAATGATATATTTGGTCAGTACACTTACTTTTGTAGTATGAACTTTAAATGAGTAGGATTTGTTATAAGTTTAAATCAGTACACATATTTACAATTAGGTGAGATTCGTGATGGGTTCAATACAGGTTAGGAATGGAGATGAAATCTTGAGATGGAATTAAAGAGTAAACCACCTTGAGGCTCTCTTTAAATTTAGGACACTATAAGAAATTAAATGGCAGGTCCCACGAAACAAAAATGGTGTTTAGGCACAGATTTAAAAGCAGTGACCCTACATTTAATTGTGTAATAATTGATGCAACCTGTATTGAACATCCAAACAAACATAGATTGGGAGTTGCATTGACACAAAGTAAATTGTGTTGCGTGTGCGTTAGAGAGCCTTATGTCCTATATAGAACACAATTTTGACAGTTTAAAGTCCGATAGGAAAGTCATCAAGCCTCAAAGAGCCGAGCTTGCTTCGGGAACAACTATATTTGCTGAGGATGCGTTCTCCTTATCCTTCTGGCGTTCTTTTTTGCTCCGTTTCCTTTTTTTGGAACCTTGGTTGCTCTTAGGCGATCTCTCTAACAAGAAAAGAGCCTCATGAAAGTCGTCCGAACTCAAATTGCTCTCTTGTACGTGTAATACTGAACTCAGAGCCCCATCTGTCGAAGACTTGGGAAACCGAAACATTTCCCGTTCCCTCTCTGGCTCACTCGCTGACTTAGATTTAGGATTTTCCTTTTGTTTATGAGGAGAACCACCCATGGAGTTGAATTCAGCTTTTGTATTGGAAGTTGTCTCTTGAGATTTTCTTCTTAAAAATGAAAACCCCAAAGTGTTTAAAGAGTTTAAAGAACCCTTAAGATGTGCTACAGACGATGATAAAGGTGACAGCATGAGAGGGGATAGAGGTGGAGGGGGAAGGGATGCAGTCAGACTAGAAGATCGTGACTGACGGCCTGCTAACGCAGGAGATTTTGGTTCTGGGGTTCGACTGATGGACACTCCGGAAATAAATAATGTAGGTGACTTGGGTAGACCTGTTTCTGACTCATAGTCATTGGAACTATCCGTTTCCAAAGACCTTTTCTCTTTCTCACATTCTTTTGGTGGAGACTTATTACATATCCTAATCCTCAGGTTGGACAAAGGTGTTTTCCCACCCGAGCGAAGTGTTTTACGATGCACATCCATCGTTGGATTCATATTCCTGGGCTGTAGTGTTTTCTCTTCCTTCTTTTCATCACTCATTTTCATGGTGACCAAATCTTTTGTTTCCCCGTTGATGTTTACAACAGGTACATTTTGGAAGATGGGTGGGGGAGATGTAGTTGTAGGAAATTCTTCTGCGAGCTTGTCTAGACATTCCTGCACCTCAGAGTCGCACAGTTGCTCCGATGCCTCCGAGGGAGGGTCGGGAATGGCCATGGAGTCGCCGAGGTCCAAGGCACATTTCTTGCCAATGGTGGCAAGGTTACGAGGCAGTGTGGAGCGACTGGTGTCCTCAGTCGACCCTAGGATGCCGCACACCTCCAGGTCAGCGTTCAAGGAATCAGAGGTGTCTTCCAGTGAGCTCTGACAGTAGGCGGTGCTGCCTCCACTGGTCTGCACTAGCAGCGAGTGTCGGTTACCTGAGGTCGACGCTGGCAGCGCTAGAATCCTACGTGCTAACTCTTCTGGCCGCTCCTCATGTTGGCTCGAGTGGTCCGAGTCTAGATGATACCTGTGTGAAAAAAAACAGCTATTTTGTTTGAAGCTCAATCTTATGTTTGTACGTTTATACTGCAAGAACAATATTGTTTTTGCTCACTAGGTTTCTATAAGAGATGGAAATTTATTGCATGTCTAAAACAATCCCCATAAATGTCTACAACACTAAAACAGTTAATCAGTAATTCTCTTAAAGACTACTGATTTTAAATTTGTTCAGCTCTTACCAAATGAGCAAAACTACAAAACAGACCACTCTGGTAAGCTTTCAGCTGTTCATTTACCTTGGTTCCTCAGTCCTGGTAGACAATCGCCCTCGTCTCATCACCAAGTCGCCTGTTGAGTGCGAGCGCTTGAGTAGTCGAGCATCCATCTCACTATTGAACTCGTCAGGGTCGTTGTACAGTCCCTTCTCATGAATGTCTCCAATCTCAAAATGTCCATCTTCTGCCACGTATGGAGGCTTCCATCTGTTTAAAGATGATTAATTTTTACAGGTATGTTACATTATTTTTAATCAAAATATTAATTTAGTGAGTTTGGCTTGGAGGGTAACTGGAAGACACATCCAAAGCATAAATGGATGGGATGTTATGGTTGGGCATAACCAGCCATTATGTAAGCCTAATACATCTGATCTTGAAATTTCCTTAAAAAATTATTTATCCTTTTTTAGCAGAGAGTCCATGAAAAATTGTAGCTAAGTTTTAGAATAAGGAGTATACTGCTGTAAATTAAGGCTGTCTTTTACGCCGATTTAAACTAACAACATACGTTAACCCTAAGCTGGAGCGTGCGCAGGGGTCTTGTGAACACCCAAATAAAAATGGGTATATAAAAAAGTTTTTGATATTTAGCTCTTTCCAGACAGTACAGGATGTTTTAAAAATATTTTTTTTTCATTACACTGTCTCAAAATCAGCTGTCTTACAGATCGTTTTGAGTCCCTAAAGATAGCTTTTTGCGGACTAGTCTGTAAAATTTTACGGACTCGAATGATATGGTTGTGTTAAAGCTTATCTCAAAATCAAATCAGCTTTTCTGATCCTTTCTATAATTTATGTACTCGTTCGATTTGTTTGGCATTAGGAATTTTCACTTGTTCCAATAAAAATAGAACCAATAATAATTGTAGTAGTTGTAATTGTTTGTTGGCTGATTGATGTGAAGGGGCGGATGATGATTTGATTGTCCAGGGATGTCAATCATAGCTTACTGTACAGCAATTGTTGAAAAAGCTGAATCAAAATTACCCAGAGAGTATTTCCTTATCCGATGTTTTTGAAGCCCAGATAGTATCTTGAGGTGGTGATATCACTTCACATCCTTCAGTCTCGTCCAGGTTTTGTACATCAATATCCCGCCCTGAAACATCAGTATATTTTTAACTGTTGAATATCAATGAAGATAACAGCTGTATATGTTTATAGGAATTCATATTTTTACAAGATGAAGGGAGAACATGAAAATTGACATTACTAAATCCAGGCACACTTACCAGCCAGACTTTTAAGGAAGTAGTCCACAGTGAGGTCAGCATTGGTCTTCTGGTATTCCACCGATGATTGTTCGCTACCTTGTTGTAGTGATAGCTGAATAGCAAGGTTCAATTGCTCATCTCCTCCTCCTCTACTTCCCTCTAAAAATAGGTTTGTAAGTGTCACAATGATTGAGGATAAACCTTATGTTTGTTAAGTAAGATAAAGATAAGTAAGATAAGATAAACTCGCCTAACAAAAAAACATCCCCGGTTCGATACTAAGAAAATTCAGTAGCTTTTTAATGGTTCTAAACTGGACCCAGCTGTTCTTGATCATTGTGCTTTAAATAAATGATCCTTACTGATGAAACAGTTGATTTTAGTCAGTAACAAAGCTGATCATTTTACACTCATCCTTAACTCATATTTGGGTTAAAATACACACCTAGGTGGCGTCCCCATCTCATCTAATTGAAAATTGATAAAACTACCCTTAGCAGATACCCTTGAGATTGAAACTGAGACTCTTGGAAACGACAAGTCAGTTCTATTGAACGGCTATGAGACCTACGGCTAAGTACGCTGGAGAGGCCTGGTTGCTGCCCTATGTTCCTTGGAGGAATAACAGGAAATGAGTGAAGTAGTAAGTATAAACTTATTTATTTGTTTTTAAAGAACTCACCTGTACTCTCAGTACTCGGTCCTGGTGGGGAAGTTTCAGTTTCCCTGAAAAGAAAAAAAACATTTTCAAAACTCTGAATTCATAGTAAGAATATTTTTTGTAGATTTAAAAACAGACAAGAAAATTAAGTGTCGTCTTAGCAGTTGAGATAGTCACAAAAAATACCATTAATTTATTTATTAATATCTACTCGAGTAAGGAATCCAAATTCTTACCCAGAGACTTGTATGGACTTACTTAATTTTTAATTTTGATTAAATGTAGTATCTCTTGACCAAGTATGACCTTGTTCAAATCGGTTCGGTTTGCTTACGGCCACCATGATTTACACACTCCAACCCTCCACTTTCTTACCCTTGTAAGAAAAAAAATCACAATCTGTTTGTCTAAAGCTGTTAAGTATGAACAATTATCGTGGCATTTCATTTTTGATTTTACTGTAATTTGGAAAGGTATCAAATTAATTAACTTCAGATGGTTCTGACTTTTACATTCGGATAAGGATGTGGTGGCAAGTTGTTAGAACCAGAGAGTTTACTGTATTTCAAAATCATTGCAGATTGACAAGTCATCGACAAAACATATCTAAAGTAATGTTAAATATTTCACTCACTTATGCTCTTGATTCTGTTGCCTTTGCTTCATTTCATCTTCGATCATTTGTAATCGAGACATCTCCAGAGCTATGACCAAGTCCATGTTATAGTCTGCTGTCACGTTTACTTGGTAAGCTGAAAAAAAATTACTGCATTAACTGTAAATTGAGTAAAACAACAGTAACACATCTAATGCAACAAACAAAGTTGTTTCTTCAGGAATTTGGGAGAAAAATTATTGTAATAGAGCAACTCATATCTCATATTATTTTAACTTTTACAGTCGTTACCCAAAAGCATTGGTCCACCAAAATAAAAATCCAAATCACAACCGTGAAAAGAAAATGTTTGGAACACTTTCCCAAAAAGTGTTTGAATAACACTCTCTGCTCTTTGTTTCATCTTCTCTGAAAAATAGACAAGTACAAAAAAAATAAGACTTCTAGTTGTGGTGATAACAAAAGAATATGATTTTGGTCTATGGAGTTAAACATGATAAGGCAGGGAAACTTTTAATTTTAATCTTTTTACATGCACTGGTGTAGTCTTATGTTGCTTTCTTACTGATTTGTTTCTTTAGCCAATGCCCTTTCTTATTACTAAAATAATGAAGAATAGCTGGGTCTGGTTTAGAACCGCCAAAAAGAGACTGCATTTTCCAGAATCAAACTGTCACATTCTGATAACTACTACAATGTACTCACAGTCAGGGTGAAGGCCCAGTTTGTCTATCTGGCTGCAGTGTAGACTGCAGTAGTTATGCAGTACACATGTCCTAGGGTTCCGCACTCTTGGTTTGGTACAATCTAGACGCACACACTGACCCAGCAGACTCACAGCCAGAGCATGGTTCATCTCCTACAAACATCATCTTAATTACTCATATTGAAATAAAATATTTGATGAATTGATTGCATTTTTGTTAATAAATATTAGATTAACCATCAAGAGAGTGATCAGTTGACATATTACTTTCTCTGTAGAAAGTTGATTTAAGAAACTTTGTTTAAAATCTGGTTTATTTTGCTATTTACTCATTGAGTTTAGCACTTTTAAAATATCTCAGTAACAATGGACATTTGATATAAAAGCAGCATGAAAATTGTTGCACACCTTTTTTAACTAAACAAAATTGGTCCATAAATTCAAAAATTGAAGGGGTGGAGAAGCTCTTAACTTAACCATTGTCAAATCGGGCTGTTTAACCATTTCATAAATGGGTTCACAACATAGTTCCATAGTTTTAAACAATTGGATATTTTTATGGGAATTACAGCATTGAGTGCTTTCGGCATATTACATCTATTTTGTGGTACCGGTTACCTACTTTGTATGGTTGCAATTTTAATGAAAAATATTAAAGTAAAAATACAGGATTTTAGATGCTGTTTGCCATGAGAAAACACCCCAATTGTAACTTCTCTGGATATTTCCACAATTTAGTACATAGAAGATAGAAAAGTTTATTTCTGGCTTAGAGACATCTTGCATAATGTACCATACTAGCTAGCACCACGATTATAATTTGAATGAGTTCTCATTTGTTGAAAGTGTTTGTGCTGCAAGAAAATGGAGAAATTGTTGTATTAAATGTTTATCATTATTAATATTGTTAAGTCTCTTTGATTAATTTTCAGGTTCAAAATAATTTAAGTAAAATCCTTAAAATTATTTTGCAATTTAATTGACAATCTCTTATCCCTGTTTATAACTACAAAACATCAAGATTTATTTGTCATAGATTTATAGTCACACTACTGGAACGAGTTGACTTTAAAGGGTGAGATCTAGAAGGCAGTCCCACCTCATCATCAGAGTCAAAGTCTGGCCAATCGTAGATGGCGCTGAGGTTGTTGTGGCGACCTCTAGCATCTTTCACCCACGGATTGTTGGAGTCCAGGTCCTTCAGGGACTCAGCGATGGCCTGTACTTGCTCCTGACAAAACAGTTATAAAAATATTTTATCTGACGCCATTGTAAATGTTATTAGTCCTGTAATCAACAACCTAGGCTATATGTTAAGCATGTTTGCTTTCTTTTGTGGCTGGAACCCAATAAAAATATGTTATAACCTATTAGTTCCATCCAGTGAACTTTTCTGTTGGTAACGGGATATTTTCTTTGGTGAAAAACTTTACACCAAATGTATTTTTTCGATCAAGTTCAAAATATTTGTCAACAGATGGATCAAACTTTTAACCAAACCTACCATTGTTTTTGAGCTAATTGCTGTCAAGTTGCACAAATCCTTTCAGTCTTTTTGTACCACAGTTTGACTGATCAGAAGCTGAATAAGATAAATATCACCACATTAATACGTATGTATAAAGTGTTGATAAAGTATTTGAAATCTTTGAACCGAGGTCTAAGAAACATTTCGACCTCTCATAACTCAACTGTTTATAATAACACAGTTAAAAACCTCCGTTTAAAACTTACCGCATCATTGTTAGTGTCTATGGCAACAACCCGATAGTTTCGCCTGCGTAGTTTGCGCAGCGTAGGAGGTGTTTCAGGAGGTACAAGGCCTTTAGACACAGCTCGTGCAAACTCATGTCTCTTCCTGCGTGCAAGAGCTGTTGTCTGCACGATTACCGAGCGTGGAGTGCGAAGATAAGGTCTTGCTACCATCTCACTCAGCCGCTCGGTAACCTCTTCTAACTCATTCTGTAAAATTTCCAAATGAACAGTGTTTATTGTTGTTTATCGTAACTGAAGTGAATGTCATTTGATTTTTCAGCAATCTTTGTAATGTAGGTGGTATAATCGTTAACTGTTCAACTTGGTGCTGGTTATTTTGCTTTATCGGCCATCACATAACTAAGTTATGTTAAAATAATCAGTGATACTGAATGTTTTTGTAGCACAATTACAATATTGTTCCTGTAATTGTGATTCCTTTACATATTCTTTAAGTTATACAGCCAAACACACTGATTTTTTCATACCATACCTAGCAAGAGAATTTATTTGCCTGCCCTTATGCTAGAAAAACACTTTACATTTCTTGTACATTTCAAAATAACATAGTATTTGTAGGCTGGGGAGGACAAGGTATAAGAAAAGCCTCATTGGATTCAACACTCATTGGAAAGTCATGATCATATCAAATTAGTATTTACCTGCATAAATTCGAAAATAGTTCTGCTATAACCGTTGTCTTCCAGATAATATCCGTAGACATAAGAGCCGCATAAAATTCTGCGAGCTTTGAGCAACTCTCTCACTCCCTCCTCTACAAATTTCACCTCAGCAGGCACTGAAATTAATAAATAGTTGAAATAGCTCAATATCATTAAGTTCAAAAAGTCACTTAACCAAAAAAAAATCACTCATGATCCATAACTCCCATACCATTCGCTTGGTGTAATTAGTTATGAACATATCCATTCAAAATTCACTTTGTTTTTAGCTGTAGTCTAATAAAGATATTTTGTATGAGTATTCGCTTTGCTTACCTTCTCCTTTTTTCAAAGACGATGCTAAATTCTCCATTTTCTTCCTCACTCCTGTTAGTAGACCCTCCTCAAGTTTTCTACTATTTTCATGATTTCTAAATCTGGTATAATAATGAAGGAACCTATTTAATTGTGTTGTCTGTTGATTTCTTAATAAGGCCTGAAACAAATTAAATAACTGGTCAGTTTCAAATTTGAAAACGATTTTATTATGAATGTGAATGTGTTACATATGCGTGTCTCATTTGCTTCAATTTATGCTTTAAAAGTAACTACAATCTTAAAAAAAATACCTGAGTGTAGAATTTTACCGATGATATTTAGTTGCAACATAACCCTCTATCAGGAAAGAGATGTGAGAAAATCTTAAAAGAGATGGGAGTAGTTCTTTTTTTATAGAGGGCCAGGCTTCAAGTAACCATGGGATTGCAGCGCAGCTAGAACAGCTTATTGTGCACCCTCATTTACAGGTCCTCATTCTTTGTCAAATCCCAGGTCCTTTGTGAACCATAAGATCCTTTTGACTATGGTGACTCGTTCTTCCCTTTGATCTCCAGTCAAGAGGCCAAAGGGATCTCATGCGCAGACCTTGTAGGGCTGGGCACATAAATATCACGTGGAATGCTGTCTCCTCCTCCTCTCCACATTTCCAACATAAGAGGCTTTCAACTTGAATTCCCATCTTGTGTAAATGTCCATGGAATACCCAATGGCCGCTAATAAAGCCAACCACCTTCCGCAGGGTCTTCCTACTCAGCCCAAGGGCATCTGCTGCTATCGCACCTGTAGGTGCCTGCAGCATTCTCTTTGACTGTACATTTTCTTCTGTTCTTTCCCAGTTCCTTCGATGTTCTATGCCCATCCACTGGCGAACAGCTCTCCGTGCTGTGCTGTAAGCAGTGCCACACGTCGGCTCTGGACCCATGAGCGGGCTTTCAGCTCCTTTGTTTGCCCACTTGTCAGCTCCCTCATTACCAGCAATATCTTTGTGCCCTGGAACCCAACTAAGGATGACCCTGTTGTTCTTTCCCAGGGCTTTCATGGCCTGATGACAGTCCCATACAGCCTTGGAGGTAAAGTCAAAACTGTCAAGTGCCATTAGTGCTGCTTTGCTGTCCGAGTCCATGTATACAGTGTGGCCTAAAAGACCGCGCTTCAAACACACTCTTGCACACTCGGACAGGGCAACAACTTATGCCTGGAATACAGTGGCCATTTTCCCCAGGCTTACGCAGAACTGCGCCTTGGGTCTGACTCCATATATTCCAGCCCGTTGGCTTTTTCGAGCCATCCGTATACCAAGTGATCCCCCTTTTCATGTATTCAGGTTCACCCTTGTCCCAGGCATCCCTGTCAACAATGTTGACATTGTATGGTTTTTCTAGATTTGTGATCTTCACCATCCTGCCTGGCCCCAAGTCCTAGTCAATTATTTTCTCAACATAAATTAATGATATAGTGGTTTAAATTACCTTGTTACTGTCAAAACGATCCTTTGTAGTTAGTAAGACTACAGCTGTTACATGCTTCGAATGGAGCACATCATCAGGTCAGAAGAATGTCAAGTAGTCTTCATATTCCTCGCAGTGGAGTTCGTCAAAAGTTTAATAATAAATAGAGAACAAAACACATAACACAAGGAAACACGAAACATTTAATATTGGTCGACCAGACGACGGTAACAACACACGTGATACGGCGCCGGTTGAGGGTGAGTCGCGACTGTGCAGCTAGAACGGTGTAATTCAGACGATCCAGAGGCCATTTCACCATGATACATTAATGTTCTCAACAAATATCAAGGAACATCACAACACTATATCCAGCACCACTGTCATAGCTAAATCCAATTATTTCAAACCCCTCAATCTTTCAGATTGGCACGATCATATAAAACTTGTCATGAAATTAATTTATTTCAAATCATTATCTCTAAACTATAATACTGATATTTTTAATTTTCTCACCTCACTAATAAGAATTCCTTGTTTTTCATCTGCCTTGTGAACCGCTTCAAATCGGTTGCATCTAAAGTATCCACCGGTTGCTGAACTGTGTCTCTTCCAACTCTCCAGACAAACCCAGCAGAAGTCAAACTTGCACTGAACATAAAATAACCCTAAGGTAATGAACTTCTTTTATTGATATTGGAAACAGGGGTTATTTTAAGATATTTTGAAAGTCTATAAGAGACAACAAACAGAATAAGACAATATCAAATACACTGCCTAAAAATGCTACTTTTAACAAAACAGATTCAAATTAGTAAATATTTGCATTACTAACAACATATTTTGTCCATTCTTGCAAAACAAACACCGACCTTAGAGCATTTCATGTGGTTGCAGCCCTCGTTCTTCTGTATGGGACTCTTGCAGTTGGGGCAAGGTTTGCAGTTGGTGACGAGCCAGAGACAGTTGGCAGCGTCCTCAGTCTCTGTACATGTCGTCTGCAACTGCTCGGGCTTGACTTGTGTGATCTTGCTCTGCCATTGGCGCCACTGTTGACAGCCACTTGGTGCATGCGCTTCTCCCAGACACTCCCTTAACAGAAATTGTGAGGTTAGGAAGTCACAGGGGATGGTCACTGGTCAGCCTGGATGGATTCATGAGCTTAGGAAGGGACTTTAGTATCTCAGGGTAAGCAAGCTGCTCTGTCACACTCGTATTAAGTAGTTACCTCAAAAATTTTGAAAATAGACAGAAGACAGTTTAAAAGACCACATATATTAGAGAGGTCATTGTTATTGAGGAATAACCTACATTGCTTGAGGATTAATAGTTCTGGAACTGAGGGCACTAGAGATATAATGTTTGACTGCTCAGAGATGACTGGAACGAAAGTCCGCTTGGAACCATGTTAAGGAGTGGACAGCTGTCTCAGGCAGAGATCATAGGCAGGATGCTGGGTTTTCATCAAGTACATGAAGATTTAGAGCTCTGAAGTACACGATAGGCACAACAAACGACAATGATGCTCAAAATGATACTAACCAGCAGAAGAAGTGTCCATTGCCGCAGTCGACCGCATGTGAAGTGTTAACTTGAGGTTGGTTCCTCATCTGCTCTATCTCAGGTAGTCGAACCGCTCGGCCACAGCCAGCCATCGGACACCACTTGATACTGCGGTTGGTCTCTACAAAGGCCTGTACACAAATAATGGAGAATAATAATTGAATAACATATAGCCTATACAAGGGAAGTATTACAACTGACTGAAAAAATCAATAAAGTTTTTCACTGTCAAAATTTAAAGGCTACCTATTAGTTGTTTTGATGCTTTAGAAATACACCAAACTTTTTGTCATCTTCCCAAAACACAACAACAAATATTTGGCAAAGAAATATACTACTTCTGTAACTGTCAAATATATGTATATAAGTGACAGGCCTTCCATTGTACCGCGACAAAGACATGACTTAGCAGGGAGGTATGAGTTGGCAAACTGAATGGCATGTTGTGTGCTAAGAATTAGAAAGTACAGTCAAGTGCCAGTGCCTAAAAAGCCTGGCACATCTTTCCATTAAAGGTAGCCTACTACCATTGACTATTGGATCTACTACATAAGATTTTGGTGCTACGGTGTCTAGTCATGAGGGAATAGCATGCAATTTCATAGTACTAAATTGGCCACAAGGAGGGTCGGATAAAAATAAAGATTGGATGATTGATAAATGTGCCAAATAAAGAAATAAAACAAAACAAAGGTTGCAATGGGTTAAACACAAAAAAGTTCACAAGGTAGTAGACAGAACCACATTTTGGGGGCGGGGATTAATATTAGAACAAGCCAAACCTGTATCTATTTTCTTAACTGATTTACTTCTACCAATCTAACCTTGATGTCAAACTGCAGGTATCGTCGAGCCACCTCCGGACTGACCAGTTTCTCTATGAGTTCCGGTGGAACCAGTATGTGGCACATGGTCGCAGGACAAAGGATGTGGTGAGCATCGCCTTCCTGGATACGAACTGTGAGGTAACGCTCCCAGCAGGCGGAGCAAAACCGGTGGAGGCACGACAGCGCGGCGGGGACATCCCATGCAGACACCGCCATCAGGCATATATCACACTACAACGTTAGCGCTTAAGATCAGCTGGTTCTATAGTCAGGATTATTTATCTTTTAAAAGACCAATGATCAAGGAAATCTAGAAATCTAAACTAAATCCAGTTTAGTAATATCAAAAAGCTTCTGAGTTTTCTCGGGGTCGAATTGGTGACCTTTGCTGTATAATAATTTGTCTCAGAAAATTGATTACGATAATATGGATTGAATTTATAGCCTTATACTTATCTAATATTTCAAACTTACGAAAATATCCTCTGGTTGATCACTTTTGTTTTTATCTTCTACAGAGTCTTGTTGCATCTCCGTGAGTGGCACTCGTGTGTTTTCACCTCCGCACTGTTGCCAAGCCGACGTTGGTGGCTGTACTCCGGCGAGTTGGCAACATTGCACTGGGTCCTTCATCCACTTTTCCAACAGTGACTCTCGCGACCATTCTGTAATAATGTTATCTAAGTTTATTTATGTTATTATATTTACAGAGAGTTTTTTTCTATGAGAGTCAGAAACTGGAGATAATACTAAAGTAGAATGTTTAAATGTGTCATGTCATCTATCCCAATTTTAGGGCAGTTGAAAATACCACTGATTGACCAGGAGATAAAACAGGATTCATGATACCTCACAGTAACTTTTAGGTTTATTATACTTTTTAAAGAAAACATATACGCTTTTCTAAAGATAGTACATTGTCTCATGATGTTTTATATTTGGTAACTCATTTGGTCTTGGAACACTTTACCTACATATCCAAGCTCAAACAACCAGAGTTTAGGCTCAAACACCAAGAACTTAGGCTTCACTCAGAGATCTCCCTGTTTATTTCACCCTACGTTTAATAGGGCCACCAAATGGCGGGGGGCGCAGTGCCAAGCGAACGAGTTTGGCTTTCTAATATTTTAGTCTGACGAATAGCAAATTACGTGCGTTGATGTGCTGCGTTATGACGAGGGTCGACGTAGTTTCCTAAAACACTCACGGATAGCAGCACTATCTGGAACTAGCCGGCCCCATTGTATTGCCAATTGGAGGGAGAAAGACGGGACAACAAGTTGATTTCTAAGCATGCCAGATGGGAATTTTGAGGGGAAATTTACTACCAACCTACGCCACAATAAAACACCCATTCCTAGCTAAACGCAGGCATAAAAATATCTGTTCTTCCCTGTGTGCTGCTGCGCAGAAATTGAATAGGCGATGCTGGTTGCCGACACTCATAGTGAACGTTCAGAGTGGCATAAAGGAACTAGAGTACTCACCGCGGTGAGTGGCTCACAGCGAACGTGTTAATCATCAGGTTTATAGGTTATGGTCTCATCATACACCCACTCACCATAAAAAGTAAAAAGTAAAAACGTAAAAAATTTCATATTTTCACTATAAGGCTAAATTAGACTTTTGTAAACTGATAATACCATTGTCCCTGAGTAGAGCTTCAGCAGTGAAGAGGGGAATGTTGAGCATGTCTGAAGTCTCTACCAACAGCTGATCCTTGGCCTCTTGTAGGTCCTGCGTCCTTAGTCCGCTGTAAACTTCCTCCCCAGGTCCGTAGAGTTGTGCCTCGTTGATGGTGTCGTTGCTGTCCGCCTGCCAACACGAAAAACAATACCCTTAGAGTAGTCAAGATGAGTTTTTTGTTTCAGATACTCAACTAAATTTTGATTAGCAGATGATTTTTAACACTGCTAATATGTGGTAAAATTCTCTTGAGGTTGGATTAGTTTTTAGACTTTTTATCATAAAACAATTATAGTAATTGATTTATTTGTTGACCAATGTTCGTGGATTTATTTTTGCCAATCTCTGTGTATTTATTTTTCTGTTACACTACTTTATAAAAAAACTGAGGTAAATGAACAAGAAGTTACACCTTTTGAGGTATGAAGAAACTGATCAAACTCTATCTTTGGATACTTTTTGGCGTTGGAACATAACAAACAACTGAAAATCAACTAGAAAACAACTGGAAAATATACTGTTGGTTAGTAAACAAACTCCACAAAAAGAGACTCACAAAGACCATCCTGGATTCAAGAAGCCTTGCGATGTTGTGATGGTCTTCTCTCATCGCAAGGTCGCAAGGAGTCAACTTGTCATTGTTTTCGGCAAACAACGGAGCACCGTGAGCCAACAACAGTTCTACACAACGCTGCAGGCCAGCCACCGCCGCGTGGTGAAGAGCAGTGTTGCCATTCTGTTAGGAGGAAAATTTAAACTGGGGCTGTTATAACCTTGTGTTGATAAAACTTAAGGTAAACTAGCAGCCTGCGTCACTTCGTAACTTCAAAATATGTGATATGTTATATATATAGTTGATAACTTATTCTAACCAGGCTGTAGTTAAATGTTTAACATCGGAGGATAAAAATGTAAAGCTAAATATAGGATGATAATTTGTAAAAACGTACCCCTACCACAGCAAATCTTCAGACTAAGTGAATTTCCATTTCGTCTGGTTGTATTTTAAATCAAATATTGCTTTAAACATGTCATTTTTATTCCCTATTTAAATGACATTAGTTTTAAGGAGTGTTTCAATAGTAAAATTTTAACAAACAATTTTTTTTTATTTTCTGAACCTTATTTTAGCCCCTCATTTAAGTGGAAGGGAATGTTTTAGCAACATATCTATATTTTTACATTTTGCATGTTTTTCAACTGTTACACAAAATCATACTTACATTATCTTGAGCAGTCAAATCCACCTTCTCTCTCTCGTCTCCCGAGTTTAGTTCAGCACCACGCCACTGCAATAGTAGAGTTACACAGGCTGCACGCCTCTCTTGTGCCGAGAACGTCTTGTGCACACCAAGGGTGCACGCGGCGTGCAGCACCGTCTCATTACTTCCGTTCTTCTTGTTCGGATTGCCTCCCAGGTCATTCAAAAAAGTTCTGAAGCAAAAAATTGTTTTTAAAGACATGGATAAAATACTGTTGCATCAACCGTTTGTTAGGAATACAGTTAAGTTACAATATAGTTTTAGTTGATAAAATTAAGCTGTTCCATGGGTAAAATTTGCTTAGAAGTTATACTGTGTCATGATCTAAGAGACTAATTGAAGCCACAAAACCTATGGTTTTTGTACAAAACTATGAAAATCTCATTCACTGTTGGACATATCCAAAAAATTTTACTAATTTCAATCAGTACATATAAACACATTTCATAATGGTTTCAGCAAGATTTGATTTTCAATCAAAACTTGAGGCTACATCCAATAAAGGAAGCTTTACTATATTAAGCAAAATTTAAAACAGAAGCCCAAAAGAAGTTGACACCCTTTTCACTGGCTAGTATTATTATTTTTTTAAATGCTAATGTTTATCTTCACCTGAGCAAATGCTTCATGCCGTGCTTGGCTGCGTAATGCAGCGCAGTGTTGTGATTGTGACTCTCTCCGTAGCTCAAATTTGGATCTAAGTTTTTTCTGAGCTCAGGAGAACTTTGAAAAACCTGCAAGTAAAGATTAAAAACTCAAATGAAACAAATTACCGTACCATAGGTGACTGGTTAACTGGTTTATGTTAGCACATATTTGATCAATAATATGTTTTAAACCGACCAATATTCAAAGTTTATAGTCTAATAAGAGTAAACAATTCCATTTAAACATCAAATGATAATTTAAAGTACTAGTACTATATGCAAAAGTAATGTTTACTATCTTTTTTGGATTTTGCCGATGTAAACAAACAAAGATTTTTTATTGTTTTGTCAACCTTTTTAATTTTCAACAACCAAAACTATACCTACAACCAAAGGAAATATTAACTGTTTTTAATATTGATGCTATAACCTGAAAAATGCTATGAGTTTTGTAATATTCAAGAAAAAAATTTCTTTGTAGTGTAGCAAAACGTAAAAACCTTCAAAACACGAGTGCAAGTGGGTTTGTACATATTCTCAACCATTTAAAGTGCTCGATAAATCTTGCACTTCAAACATGGTCTCAATCTGAAATATGTAATGATTCACTTTCTACTCATGCTATGAAATATACTATTTCAAAATAGAAGATCAAAATAAAGAATATAGGCAAACCTGCATAGCAGCAAACTCATCGCCATTGTGGAGGTACTTTTTGAACTTGGAGGAGGCACTGCCCATAGTACCAGCTTACCAAGTCCGGCTCACGTTGTCTGGGCTAACATTCAGTTACTGGCCTACAGTCATCATCTCTTCATTACCGGTATAGGTACCTAAATCAATAGTGGATTATTTGTTATATTGATTAAATGTTATAATTGTTTCAACTATATTTTTCTACTGTTAGTTGATAAAGAAGACATGAATAGGCACATTTAGTCTTTTTCACCAATTATTCTCAGAAACAACTGATAATTTATAAAAACAAATTTAGTCCATGACATTATATCTTCACTATTGCACTGACATCAAATCATAATTTTACATTATAAGGGAAAATATAGATTGAGTGTATAGATAAACATATTAACTAGTATAAATATTACTGTTAAACTTTGGTGGAAATGACCATCTTTTACTGTGCAAAAATGTTTATAACTGTGAAGAATTGTTTGGTTCTAACGCCTCCTCACCACCACTGCCAATTCATGGTTCTACCCCTTCCCAAATAATATGTATAAGTAAGAAAGTTTGGATTGTGGTACACAATGAGAACTTTACTTTTTTCTATTGTTTATTGGTGCGGCAGTGGTAGAACATAATGGCTCTCATGATAGATGTGCTATACTAAAGCATACATATAAATTAAAAGAACCAAATTTTCTTAAACTGTGTTCTCTCTCATAACTGCAAAAAGCATTTTATACTTATGCCAACCCCGTACGAAGGACGTGTCCTCTGCTAGTAATTTGTTAAGTTAGAATACATCATCTTTATGTATTTATTATAAACTCTCATGGGCTCATGAGCGTTGGAATTAAGGTAAAATAAATATCTATAGGTAACCTAATTAGTTTTTGGAAATGTGTGTATATTGTCTCACATTTAAATGGGTTTATTGATAGTTCATTAGTAAATTCCAGAACTTAAATGTGGTCCTGTACCTATAACAGCAAACATTTATGTTTATACAATTAAAATATTCTAAAACATTCAACAATTTAAAAAATAAACCCCATAATCTACAAATTAATAAAATACAAATGGCCATTTGAAAAAAAACTGTAAGCAAAAATTATAAAAACCGGTTCTCACAATTAACATTGCATGCAATAATTAATTATACAGGGTGATTACAAATGAGATAGAATTTTTGTATTTAATAAAATACAGTTCGTCTATTTCATTTGTAATCACCCTGGTAGATGTAACCAAATTGTGATTGGATATTCCAATACTCATCGTAAGAGATGAGACCTTAACAGAATGATGTTCAACGTTCTAACGTTCAAGAGGGTCTGATTGTCTGATGATGATTGTTGGATGATCTGATCATCTAATCACAATATTGATCGACTTTTTACCATATATATACTATATTAAAATCTACTATATTTTTAAATATAATTTTCATTTGTAGGAGTATGCAATAATGAATATTCCTATGTAAAAATGTTAATGTAAATCTAAAGATGTAGCTATAATTTTTATACACCTTATTCTTTAACTGATTAGAAGATTTAAAAAAAAAATAAAAAACTGATTAATTTTTTAGTTAATTAATTTTAAGTACTGTAAAAGATTGTATGCATTTGTTTATTTATATCAACGCATATACACTTTTTTTACAAACATTACATGAGTAATGTTGTGTTGTAAACAGCACAAGAGTACAGTGCAATAGTAATGTCCATTGCACATAATAATTAACTGCAGTAAATACACATTAATATAGATGAAAAACAGCATTTCAACAAAAAAATAACACAGCAAAACATTAACGTAATAACAAATACAGATAATAACAACAACAAAGTATTGAATTCCTAACAACAAAATATTTAATGTAAATTTGGAGTTCAGAAGAAGTTAAGAATTAAGAATTAGAAAGCTACAACAAAATAAACTATTTGGACAAAATGTAACTAATAAACTATGTGAGAACAATAAGTTCACTACATAAGACAAACATCAATGAAACAATAACAAGACTTTAAATAAGATTAGGAGTAACACAACCAAACAAACTACATAAATAAGCTACGAAACAGACATAACAAGGACAAGGTCACAGGTTTTCCTTCTGAAAGATGAAAACTGTTCCTTTAATATGATATATGTATATCGTTGATATGCAAGAATAACTAAATTGGTTTTGACCATCAAAATCTGGCTCAACGCATTAATCATGAAAAAAATGTCAAGTTTTCTTTTCCCAAAGAATTCTTAATATTTATAGCTTGATACTTTATTACTCCTCGAGACAATTAATTGGTATAGGCCTACTCCATCTTAGAAGGTTACTGAAACAGTAAATAACTGTGTTTGGAACCAACTTTACCTTAGGCCTGTTAAATTAAAGTACAATAATTTTTTCATTACTCTACACACAAAAGTACACTTTCTAAACGTAAAATGAGCTAAGAAAATAGATTATTCCCGCTACTGCACGGAAAATTACCGTCATTAACTTTCTGTGCATTTGTGGTCTACGGAAAGTAACCATTATGGGATTAGCCTACGGTGCAGACCGATCAGCTGCATTGTTTTGTACCTCGACATAAGCACGGAAACTCAGCGTTATGAGTTCGGTTTTTCTCGATAATAAGTTGAATAAACAAAAATATTCATGTTGTTTACATGTTTCTTGATATTGTAATGGAAATAGTTATTTGTGCAACTAGTGAGAAAAGTGAGCAATTGACTCACTCGAGAGAAATCCTTACTCACGAGCCGTAGGCGAGTGAGGAATGGTTTCTCGAGTGAGGCAATTGTACTTTGAACTCGAGTTGCACATTATACTTTTCCTACAGTTACCATAAAACAAATAAATTGGTGAAGAAACATAACCTATTTTTACACAGAAGTGAACTTTTAATATAACATTTAATGTGAAGTGACAAATACAACAGTACAACAGCTGACCAGCTGATTTACAGCCAGTGCTGCCAACGTATTTCGTGCGCATACGACGTTGCCTGCATGTTTCGCGCTCACTATTTCGTGCCTTCTCGTTGCAAATCTGGAGTGAGACAAAGTAATTAGAGTGAGACAATGTTAACATTGTCTCACTGATGAGCGAATTGGCCACTTTGCTTTCTCAAATCAGTGAGAGAACATGTACATTGTTAGGTAACTGTAGGAAAATTATGTTTAACACTCGTCTCAAAAGTGCCATTGCGGGACTCGAAAGCTTTTTCCACAAATACAATCTCTCCCCGCTATACAGTTTTAAGTCACCTTCGAGACTATATAGTACGGTAATGAAAACTACTATTATTTAAAAGCAAAACAATATCCACCAAATATTTCACCCCACTCTGTAAATAAAACATGTGATTGGAATTTCTTCCATTTGTTTTGATTTCCTGTTTATATTCTGTTGTTATTTCATCACCCCATAAGGCCCATATGTAATTTTTTTATTCATTTTTTGTGTTTTTAAGCCCATTTTAATTTATAAAGGGATTCCTACCCCATTCCTATAGTATAAAACAAAACCTTACTAACTATGTGGACAACACAGTTTTGTACATACAGTTTTGACGAAAATGGTGTACATTTTTTTCTCTCGTTACAACACGACGACAGGAAATGGTGGCTAAGAAAATTATTTTTCCTACAGTTACCTAACAATGTACATGTTCTCTCACTGACTTGAGAAAGCAAAGTGGCCAATTCACTCATCAGTGAGACAATGTTAACTCTAATTACTTTGTCTCACTTCAGATTTGCAACGTGAAGGCACGAAATAGTGAGCGCGTAACATGCAGGCAACGTCGTATGCGCGCGAAATACGTTGGCAGCTCTGGCTGTAAATCAGCTGGTCAGCTGTTGTACTGTTGTATTTGTCACTTCACATTAAATGTTATATTAAAAGTTCACTTCTGTGTAAAAATAGGTTATGTTTCTTCACCAATTTATTTGTTTTATGGTAACTGCATGTAGGAAAGGTATAATTTGAATCTCGAGTTCAAAGTATAATTGCCTCACTCGAGAAACCATTCCTCACTCGCCTACGGCTCGTGAGTAAGGATTTCTCTCGAGTGAGTCAATTGCTCACTTTTCTCACTAGTTGCACAAATAACTATTTCTGCGTATAGTGGTATAGTGTACCATAGAAGCAGATTGTTTCGGCAATAGGTAGAGCCATCAGCCGATTGAGATCAGACGAGATAACAACCTGATGGAGTCGGAAAAGAAAAAAACTTAATTTTCCCTTCAGTCACCTGTTAAAGTGGCCTTCTTTGCACTGATTATAGCACAGAAAGTTGCTAATTGCTGTATCTACTTACTTTTGCCGCACACCAGTACTCCACCAAACAATGCAAGCAGCGTGCTTTTTTGGCACGTAATACATAATACGGTTGAAAATAAGTTGGCCCCCCATGCCCCCAACAATCACCAACACTCTGAATAATAACTCTTTTTTATCGTACTTAAACTGTTTAGACGTACAGAGAGCAAACATTCTAATTGAAAATGGGGGTTAGGAGTTACAATATTTTGCTTACCGTACCTATCGTTATCGTTGAAAAATATTATGATTTCTGTTGTGTCTATTTTTTCCTATTACGAGACAAGTGTTTTATACGACGCAGTAAACAAATGATGACTGTTAGATAATCGCATCTAATTAGGATGTAGTTTTCATATTTCGTTGTAAACCTTATTTTACAGGTTCTGGGTGCAAAAAATTGAACATTCTTACCGCGAATGATACACACCTCGGCCACTTTGTTCGATAGTCTGCAGTATACAGGCTCATCAAACAAAGGAATACCAAGCCTTCATCATACTTCATAGAATAACTTTGAAGTAAAACGTCCAAAGTACTTAATTTTGAAAGTATGCACAATATATATTCTCCAATATATTGTCCTAGCAAATGAGGACGACAAACTTAAAGAATCCCTATTAGATAAGATATAACTCTCGCATTAAATTAGGCGTTTATTATTAAAGCTCTTTATCTGGCTGGATATAAAATGAAAAAAAATATATATATAAACTATTTCACGGGAAATGAAAAATATAATAATCAATTTAAGTCTGTTAGATATGTTGTAATCAATGAATTTATTAGTTCCTGAGATATACGTAAATATTGTAAAACATAAAATTGTAAAACAATACAAGCTGGTGTATCAAATTTGTTGATTTATTTTATGTGTTTACTTTGGTGTATTTTTAAACAATAATGTATGGCCAAATATCAATTGTAGTTATATTCAGACAACAAAGAATATTTTTATTGAACAAAAACGTCTTATTTGGATTAACTTACTGTTTTCATAGCGTTAAATTTGGCTTGTTCAGAGATCTTAAATTATTATTCACACACATACATTTATCATGAATTGATTTTATATTACGATTATGAAAGGCATTTAGAAAAAAAATATTAAACGGACGATCTGGCAATGCTAAATAAAATAGGAGTGTTACAGAATAAGGAGTCATAAATTGTTATTAAAAACGGAGTTTTGTGCTTTACTTACAAGTGGTGCTCCTTTACGAATTTAAAAAGCGAATACTCGGCGATGGATCCCGGTACCTCCTGACCTAAATATGCACATTTTATACTATTATTATTTGAATGTAGACACTATCAGTAGCAAAACGCGAACTCAATCGATTTTCCGAACTGACAGGCGCGCAAGCCCGTGCTGGGCAGACGTCAGTTCATATGAGACAGGCGCTGCGCAACTCAGGATAGAACATATGGCTTTCTTCGCTAATAAAAAAAACTATGCTCATCAGTGCGTGTCAAAAATACAGCCTAATACATTACAAACAAAGTAAAAACAAGTTGATTTAATTTAGATACAAGTGCATGTTAAATCATAAAGTAAAATGCAATCGGTTACTGCGTTATCAGATCATCACGGACAAGTTGCCGTTTTAAAGAAAGGAGGGGAGCTTGACAGAGGTTCTAGATACATTATCAAAAGGTCCTTTTGTAGCAATAATGTGGAAGTCTTTTAATATCTTTTGCAACTGGTCCAAAAAACTAGTCCAACGTGAAACAAAGTGACATGTTAATTTTGTCATAGATAAAACATACATGTTTTATCTATGATTAAACTATAAGTAGAGGCCTAGAATTCTTGCACGGCCGCCTTTGACTCCAGGCCGTGGCTTTCGGAGTTGCATCGTCGCAAGTAGGGTTTTAACTTTTAACAGCTCTTTTGTTTGGAAGCAGCTAATGGCATTTGAGTATTTACGAAAGCTTGGTTACTGGGCTATAAAAATATTGACTCCGCTTTAAATGTACAGATATAGATTTTCAATTCAAATTGTTTTGGTTTTCAATTCTGTACCTATGTTTCATTTTCATTATTTTAATGAATGTATGTTCATAAGTTTAAATTTAAATCAATGAAGTGCGAATTAATGAGCTGATGTCAGCTGTCTTTCATGTTATCTTATGGGACGTCTGACACCAAACAACCCTAAATGCGACGTTGCCAATTCTACCAGGCCGTGGCCTGGAGTTAAAGGTGGCCGTGATTCTTGAAAATGTAATTTCTGTATTATATCATAGATTAATAACCATTGGATAGGTAGAATAATAACTAATCTATGCCTATAATTATAATACAATAAAATATGTCGTTAAAATGACTATAGTTTTTTAATTAAATTGCATTAACGAACTGCATTATTTATTTTTAGTATCAGAATTATTTCCCAAAGTGTACAAAGTCATTACAAAACATCTGTGAATAGTTTCATCATTTTTTAAAGATTATATCCGTATGCTGCAGTAGCTGCCTTAGGAGTAAAACTAAAACCACCTAAACTGGTGGGGTTAATTTATAGCACATCACGATCACACAGTCACAAAATTTACATTTACAGTAAAAGAAGGAAGACTCATAGGAGGCTAGTATGTTTAATCTACGGCAAAATAATATCTCAGTTTAATGAACTAAATAAGATGGTGTAGCTGCATGGTTACAAAATCAAGCCTTCAATCTAGTAGAAAGATGAGAAAGGAGGAATGCAAAAGAAAGAAACCACGAAAACGAAACTAAACGAAACGAAAACATAACAAACAGACGAAATGGCTATTTGTGTTGCAGTTATTGGAAAAGAAGTAAGTAAGAATTAATTTTAAAAAGTTGAGTATATCAGCCTTCCGCATTTTAGTGTTAATTTACATCTAAATTGTATAAGTTTATATCTTTTTCACAATCATATATTTTACTAATTATTTTTTTAGGTTATGTTATGTTGAACTAGGCATAGAAACGCCATGAAGTTGTTTAACAATCCAATAATATTCGACATAACTTAACACTTATACCGAAACCCCGGTCTGACAAGCCCACGGGAATTTTCACAAACGCATTAACTTATGGCAACACTGTTTACTTGGGAGATTCCATTTCCCCAATACCTCCCCCCCTTTTCCTCCCCTACCTATTGATATACTGTTTGTTCATTTCGCATGGGTGCCGTTACCTTGACAGGATGTCTGTTTATAACATGCCCGTCCCGTCTCAGACGCGGGGTCTCACAGGCCGAGGGTTTCGGTTTGTGTGTGTCTAAGCGGGGTCCATTATTTTTCAAATGGGGTCTTACAGACCGGGGGTTTCGGTTAACGTCAGCCTAGGTAGGGTTTCGGTATTAGTGTTAAACAAATGTAAGTGCTCAAACCATGTAGAGTCAGGACTTACAGCTTATTTGAAAAGATCTTTATTTTTTACGGACTTGTACAATCTTTCTGGGTAAGTTAACTTACAGTTTCTTAACGGGGCTACGCTAATATTGATTAACTTAACACTATCAATTTGATTAGTAGTTCTTAATTAGATTTTTTCATTATTAACAAGTTTGGTTAGGTTATGACAGTTTCAATTTATAATTGATATAGGCCTACCGTAGTTAAAAGTATTGATTAGCCCATAAATAATATTTTTAATAGATAATTTAAATCGATAGTAGCGTAGCCCAGTTAAGAAACAACCCTAAATCGCCCCAATCGCTCCAAAAAAAAACCCCAAAAAGAAAGTGTAAAAAGCAAACATAAACTTGTGTTTTAGAGAGTCATCCACCGGTTAGGCTATGTTAACTACTTAGCCTAATAATAAAATTACGTTTGTCACACTGTTTAGGTATGATTTTAAACCAATAACAAAACAAGTAGAGCCTATGCTATTTTTTCAGAATTCACCCAAGTTTATAGCTTGTTTGAGGGAGGAGCAAGAGTTGCAGTTTCATTACAAGGTCCACACATCTCTAGACATTGTAGAGGAGAAGCTATCGTCACCAGGTAAAGTGAGCGGAGATTTGCGGGAACTCTACCTCGGACTTCTCTACTCCACTGAAGAACAGAAAATGTATCCTTTGTAAACCGAACCAATGCATTTTGTGTTTTTGTATACAATATAATAGCAATAAGATCTTATCTTCGCAGAGCTGAAGCTAAGATCCATTGCGGCTAAGCTTTAGGAAATTATTTTTATGTTTCTCTCCGTAGAATTACAGGTTAGGAGGAAAAGAAACTTGTATTTTTTGTTATTTTGTTTCATTATCTGATAAATTCAGTTCAACTTTGTAAAATAAGAAGTTCCTAACATTGATGAAGGTGTTTTTATACCTTTTTGTAAATAGTAGCTCTCATTGTTGCTCACTTTAAATACTGTTGGTGCAATAATGTACTTAGCCAATGGTTCATACATAAGTTATTGCAAAATGTTGAAAATGGATTTGGGACAACTCAAAATCAAAGTTTCTCTTGCCCACAGGTACTGTTAACTAACCTTATTAACTTCTGAGCTCATGGAAAATTTCTTAACATATTTTTAGATTTGGTTATGTAACCAACACCAAAATTAAATTCATCATTGTGGTAGATTCAGCCAATTCCATGCTGCGGGATAATGAAATACGAACCGTAAGTAAATTTGGTAATGTAAGGATATTTTTATAACCTTCTTTAAATGACTTATGTGTATTTGATATTTTACTGTTATAGGCCTACTGTTAGGCCTTAATCACAATGGTTGCTCCAAAACGTTTCTAATGTAAAGCTTTTTTCAGATTTAAAAGTGAAATCAAAATATCATTAAAATAACCATGGGAATTTTATATATCGCCAGAAACAAGATTTTTAGCTTAAAACTTAATGGTGCAAACACTTTTCCGCGATTTAGTTTCAAGATATCTAGTATAGTGACGAAAGTTGTTCTGAAAAGCTGTTGTGCCAGAGATAATAAAGACATTCATTTATTTATTTATGCCTTTTTTTGTAATTTAACTCATTAAAAAAATATTAAGACCAAATGGAAAAAATCTCTAAGGTTAACTATTTAACTAATTCATCAATACTGTACCTGAACTGTCTAATATTATATTCTTAGTTTTTTTTTGGCTTAAAGTTTACAAAATTATTAAAAGAAATATGCGTAGGTACTAAGCTGCATAACATCTCTCCAATAAAAACACTAATAAGCTGCTTAACAATCAAATAACTATTCAATATTTTGTCCCACTTATGAATATAAGTTAACTGAAATAAAAACCTGAAGAAGAAGGAAAAGCTTTAGTCTCAGTCGATAGCATAGACATAGAATAGTTACAAAACCCTATTATGAATAGTATCTAGTGATGACGGCACATCGATCACCTGGTGCGTCAAATGACACAACAAACAGAGCTACTCTCAACTGCCGCCGTCGCCGAATGGAATTCCTAGAGTTCTTGCCTACCACGTTGTTCTCAGGTTCAAGACCCAGCACAGACACTAACATTTCATCTCAAATCGGGGATGTGGACGTCTCTCGTAGCCGGGGGGCATGGTCAGTGTCATGGACGCCATCAGGGATGTGGGAAATTCATGACGTCATAAAAAATCTTGTGTGGATCTTTCCTACTAATACTTATTCTACATATAGGCTACCGGACACGGAAAATTTGAAATTGTCTTTTGCTGATCCATAAGATTGATGGAATGTATTAGTGAGTATGTTTTATCCATGGTTTAATGTAGCCTACAACGTTTGTAATGATTATTTTTTCTGCAGATGTTTAGGAAGCTGCATGCAGCATACACAGATGTGGTGTGTAATCCATTCCATGTACCTGGAGATAAGATAGAATCAAAGTAAGTACATTAAAATAAACTGTCAACTTGAACATTCATTAGTTATACTTTACAAATACTCAAGTGTTGGGAAATAGCGCGCTACAAGTAGCGACGCTACGGTAGCGCACTACTTTTTTTGTAGCGTTAGCTGTAGCTACGCTACTTTTAAGATTTTGTGGCTTTAGCTGTAGCTAGCTACATTTTTAAAGTAGTTGTAGCGGAATTTTTCTACTACTTTTCTCGCTACATTATCATTGTTTGAGATAGTGATTTTTATCATAACCTCAACCTTACGAAACAACCTCTTTCAAACTGAGATTTTCAAAAAATTAGGCCTTCTTTCTTGGCTTCATACAGCTGGTTGCAGCCGTTTCATTCCCTATTACAACGTTGTTTGGACATGGAGGCCATTAAATGAGTGTTATCCACATTTTTGGCTCTCATTTCCTTAATTTACTACTCTATGATTACTGTCAGATAAAATAAAATCGCTAGATGCAGACGACATTATTGAAACGTTACTGGTGACAAGAGAAGCTATTGAATGCTTGCAAGTGATTGACAGGGAAATTAGTAATCAATTTAAATTTAGTTTCTTTATTATATCGATAGTGTTTCAACTTGGGTTTTAATGGAAACCAACACTAAACATTAAAATAATGAGAAAGCTGGTCTATCGCCCTTTGCTTCAACTGTTGATTGTGGTTCAACATCACAAGCCCTTCCTTGGTTAGATTATGAAGATTTGTCAAAGGTTTACTAAATTAACAAAGAGGAAATTACCTGATGAGATTTAAGATATGCCTAGACTACATGATAATTGTAACGAAAAAAACTCCATATAACATGAAACTTACATTGAAAAATAGCATAGTTTGCTCCTGCTAACAGCTCTTGCTTGTATAGGACTACTAGCTGTACCCGCGGGCTTTGCCCCGTTTAACTTTATAAGTGAGCTCGTTCGCATGGCTCAATCACGTCTTGGTTGAAGTTCGTTCGCTACGCTCACTCACCTTTTGGTTGCAAATTAGCTGTTGTCATAAATAATAAAAAAAAATAACAGTGCTGCACCCTGTTGGTAAACCTTGTAACTTTAATGCTATTGAACATCATAGAACAGAACCAACTTGTTTAATTGAAACAGCTGTTAAGATTCTTTAATTCCATTTAAATATGAGTACTCATAAGGTTAACATGGGAAACTCCAGAGCCACTGGGGCGGAGCCCGAGAGTCAGATCAGAATAAAAACAACTTAGTTTTCCTATTTAATGCCTAAAGAATCAGTGTACCAAATTTCAGCCTCCTAGGTAAATGGGAAGTAAGAGCATTAGTGATGAGTGAGTGAGTCAGTGAGGGCTTTGCTTTTTATATATATACTTTGTCTTTTATATATATAGATTCCTAGGCTATGCTATGGTTTAAGACGAATACCAAGTTCCAAGTTCAATTATTAGGAATATATCTGTTTAATCCTTGCAAGAACAAGCCTACTATAGCCAACTTGTTACATAGCCAAGTAGGCCTACGTTATTTTTACTTTACAAATTTCAACATGTTTAAATTAAAAGCCGATTTCAGGATAAGTTGCTGAATACTGTTTTCTGTACCAACTAGGTTGAAGCACAATTTGCCCTATGCATAATGACAATAAAGGACGATTTCGGATGAACAAGTGTTATTCATAGAACAAGTAACTTATCACTATGGTTAAAAGTTATAGCAATGTCGTTTTTGTTTTTAACATTAAAAGTTAAGAAAGGCAATAAACTCCAATTTCAGTAGGCTAGGCTCTGTAACACAAAAAAGTATTTTTAAATAATCGTTTTACAGTTTTATTGGTCTTAATTGTTGATATAAGACATCTATAAATGAATCTATATTAAAGAAATAAAATTAGCTTTTAAAATATAGTTTGGTTGTATGTCCTTTGAACTTAATGAAATTTACATATAAGATGCTTAAAAATAATGCAATATTTAAAAATAAGTACTAAATATGATGGGACACCCCACTATTTGGTTCTGTTGTTGTAATGTTAGGTTTATAATGCCAACAAATAAAATACAATCTAGGAATACAGTAGAGTCCCCCAAACTCGGCGTAATGTGCTGTAATGTGGGTGCCGAGTTTGTGAAATGCCGGGTTATTGGGAACTAGGGTTAAAAATAAGAACAATACAATTTTTAAGCTATTTAACCACCTTTTTTTATTAATATTTATATTAAAAGTCAGTATTAAGTCATCAGATATGGTACAACAAATCCTTGGTACGAGTTGTGAATGGTTTGACTTGAGCTGGCTTGAGTCCATGTTTAACTCGGACTAAAAAAATCACTAGTTTTTTGAGCCAGATGATGGGCGAGTTATCCAGACTGCCGGGTTATCGATTGCCGAGTTTGCGGGACTCTACTGTAATTTGTTTTCCAAGTAATGTTAGATACAATACTGACATTTTTTGTTTAAAAGTTTGTTCAATAAAAATGTAGTTGCAATTAATTTTACATTTACCTAATGTGCGTGGAATAAAAAGTAACTTCTTTGGAAAAGTAGCTAAAATTGTAGCTGTAGCTACATTTCATTGTAGCTGTAGTTGTAGCTAGCTACTTTTTCGGAACTGTAGCTGTAGCTGAGCTACTTTTTTGGAAATGTAGCAGTAGTTGTAGCTAGCTACATTTTTAAAGTAGCTTCCCCAACACTGCTAATACTCCCCTAAGTAACACATTTCGGGGGAAGACAGTGGTTTCAGTGCTTAAATAACACCCCTGCAACCCCCGTTTTCATACGAAATATCATAAAACATAAAAAGCATTCCAAGTTGGATTCAAGATTCTAAATTGAAAGAATCAGGTCAAAAATTTTATCTCTTATGATTAAGTCCACTAAATCAATGGACCTTGGCTAAAGATATTTGTTGTCTAGTATGTATTTTTTTTTCAAGATAAATGTTGTTGAAATAATGAGTAAACCTTTTACAAATTCTAAGGCTTTATGTGAGTAAAAACCAACATTACAGAAAACACAAATAAACAAGTTAAATTTGCATAGTAACCTGGACAGCTGATCAAAGTTATAATAAAATAACTAATAACTAATAAGCGTAATATCAAGGATATTAGAAATCATCACATTCTCCCTTGGTTAAAATATTATGCATAATCTTGTAGGTATTTTGGAAGTCTTTTCTACCTGATTGGTCTTTGATAAGTTAATGTTAATGGTAAATTTGGTACACTTTCACTTGTTTCCAAATTATCGGTTGGATTTTCATTTATTTGTACATCATTTTGTGCCTCATCTTGTCCTTCTTGAGAATTTGATGTCTGAGCCATAGCAGTGTCAGTTTCATCTATGAGAAGTCTCACATTCCCTCAAGAAGCCAAATGCTTTAGAGACACGTTCGATTCTTGTCCATTTTGATTTCAAACACGAGCATACTGAGGGTTAGCTTCGATAATCTCTACTTCATCCACTTTCTTGTCGTACTTGCTTTATTGATTATGGCGTTTTAGTAGAGCTGGTCCAGGAAAACTTAGCCATGTGGGCAAAGCAATTCCATTGCTTGATCTCCTAGAGTGCACAAAAAAGCGTTCGTGGGGAGTTGCATTGGTAGCCGTACACAGTAAAGATCTAATAGCATGCAATGCATCATGGAGAACACGCTCCCACTGCCTAATTGGTAAATTCTTTGTCTTCAGTGCAAGGATTATTGTTCTCCAAAGTGTTCCGTTGAAGCGCCTGACTTGTCCGTTTCCTTCTGGATTGTAAGGTGTTGTTTTACTTGTGGCGATACCATGAGAATGTAAAAACGATACTAGTTCTTGAGATAAAAATGAAGATTCTTTGTCGGAGTGGATGTATAACTTGGAATTTCAAACATTGAAAACAGATTACTAAGACAATTAATCACAGTAGATGAACTAGTATTCCTACACGGATATGCAAATGGGAATCTGGAATATTAAAAATAAAGGAAAGAGCTTGTTGATCTGTCATTAGTTTGAAATGATGGCCAGTAAGAAAGTGTTTCCATTTCCGTACAGCTTCTACAATGGTACTTGCTTCCTTTTCAATAGCAGAGTGTCTTCTTTCAGTGTCAGAAAGACTTCTCGAATAGAACGCTGTAGGTCTCCCATTTTGACTTAGAGTTGCAGCAACAGCAAAGTCAGATGCATCAGTCTCTACCATTGAAGTTTATAACACAACTGGAATGCTAGGTACCTGTTCAAGAAAGCGGGCCGTTGAGGCAGCCTTCCCGCACCACCATGTGAGACCCAGCAGATTTTAGCCAATTCATCGAATAGTGCGCGAAGTTGTTAACTCGCTCCTAGCCTTCAATAACAAAGATTAAGTACAATAATGTTTATATATTCAAAATCTGCATTAAATGCAGAATGTAATGGTATAAATCAATTTTACTTTTGATTTGAAATAGAAATTCTATAGTTAAAAAGAGGAGCGTATTAACAACTGCGTGCACGGCTTGAGGAACTGACATATCTGCGTTGGGTCCCACATAGTGGTGGGCAAAGGTTGCTGAAACAACGCGCTTTTTATCCCACGTCTTCTATCTACCCGGTGTTCCAGTTGTGTTATATACTTCGATGGTCTCTACCAATAGTGGACTTTCTGGGTCAATGGTAGTAATAATCGAGCTGGCAATGTCCTTTTTCAGTTCCTCAAAGGCAGATTGAGGCAAAAGAAAAGATTTACAACAGACTAAGTTTTGTATTTTGTCTGAAAGATTACATATCCACTTAGAGTAATGGGCAAACATTCCCACAACACGCTTAAGAGATGTCGCATCTTTGGGAGGAGGCATCTCCAACAACGTTTTTAGTCTGGATCTGGTCTCATGGTCTTATTACATATCAAATAACCTTACAGCTTTATTGAACTATGAGAATACTTGGACTTCTTATCGTTCAAAGTGAAATTATACATTTTAGCTACCTGAAGAAACCTTTGTAAATTCTCGTCATGTTCTGCTTGAGAGCCGCCACAGATGGTCAGCCTATATCATCTAAATAAGCATATACACTCCTTTAAGGTTTCTTTTGAATATTATAGAGTCTATCACTCTTTGAAAACAGGCTACACCGTTGGTGAAACCAAAGGGGATTCTAGTGAACTGGTATGGCTTACCATCAGCTTCAAATGCTGTGTAAGGTCTTTCTTCTGCAGAAATGGGAATTTGATGATATATGCTGATTTCAAGTCAATAGTACTGAATATTGGATAGCTAGCCACTTTACTTACAATGTCGTCAAACGGGGGTAGTGGGTAAGCATCAAGTAAAGTATATTTATTTATCGTTTATGAATAGTTAATAACTAGACGTTTCTTATGGTTTTCATTCAGAGTGATTAGTGGCTGAGCTCGCCAGGGAGAGTTAGTCTCTTCAATAATGCCCTCAGATAGCATGTTTTGTACCTCACAGGTAATGAATTGTTTGTCTTCGTCTGAAAATCTTCGGGTCTTAGTGGCAATGGGTCGTATATTAGGAACTAAATTACTGAACAATTTTGGAGATACATCATCAGCCGATAGTAAGCTACATATGGAAAGTGGTGGTCTAGGTCCTCCAAAAGATATGTCAACATGAGAGTGATACTTCATGAGATCATGGCCGAGTAATACATCTGCACATAACTGCGGCAAAATTGACAACTTAAAACCATTGTACGTATGACCTTGAATATGTAAGTCTACTAATACGTAGCCTAATACTTTTGACGTCAAAGTTGTAATAGCCATAGAAACCTGACCACTTCCAGGGACTACTTTAATTCTGTGTTTTAAACAAAATCATGACTTTAGTAGCTATCAGAACTACCAGTATCAATTAAAGAGTTAGCATGTCTACCATTTACTCTGGCTGAGACAACAGCTTTTGACAAGCAAGCAGGTCCAGCGGCAGTAATATTTATTAGCTGTGATATTTTCAGACAAATCGGAAAAAAGAAGACACTTCTAAAACCTCTGTTGACAGCTTTGGATTTACATACCTTTGAGAAGTGACCTTTTTTACCACAACAATGGCAGGTGACATCTTTTGCTGGACATACGGAACGAGGATGACGCTGATGGTCACAGAAGACGCACCTAGACTATGCAAAAACTCAAATAAGTTGTTAAAATAATGAGTAAACCTCTAAAAATTATAACGCTTTATTTGAGTAAAAACCAACATTACAGAAAAACACAAATAAACAAGTTAAATTTGCATAGTAACCAGGACAGCTGATCAAAGTTGTAATATCAAGGATATTAGAAATCGTTACAAATGTAAGGGGTTTTTATATGATTGTGGTTGGTTTAGAGGAAAGGTTTACAGATTCAAACATAATTCGACATTTTTTGTTCTAGAAAGTTTGATGCAGTTGTGAGAGCCATCCTTCAAGGGAATTGAGTAACAGAGAAGTGCAACATCAACGCCACATTAAAGGTGTTAAATGTGTATAGGAAACATAGTTCTCCTTTTTATACCTTGTAAATTTGTATTTAATCATTCATTGTATAAATATGTCATAAGTTAATGAATTTTAATATTTTTTTCTGGATATTCCATTTATTACCCTTTCCATCTATTTGGCTGATCATCCCGATATAAGGTTGTAGAATCAGTCAAATCTTGAATAATCATCTTGAGGAATCATTTTGTCAGTTTTTGATGTAAAAGATTCATCATCCTGAATTTGTTTTACATACACCAGCAGTTGCTGGGGTAAAAATGTAAACAAAACTACCCTTGTTACTATATTTGATAACGTTGTTGATAACATTTCTTTGTGCACGACTTTAAATGGAAGCCTAAGTTAAATAAATTACTCATACCATACATAGGCATTGGAATAATTGTTTCAAGAAAAGCTTGTCCTAATTTTAATGGAGAAATGAAAACATTGTTGCCTAGAATGGAAAGCGAGCTTCAATGTTGCAATTTGACTAGTGTCTTTACCTTTAGCAATACCTTTAGCTTAGGGACAAATCCTTAGTACTAACAATCACTAGTCATAATTACTTACGACTGCTTTTTAAAGTAGCCGTTTCAGTTCAGTTCTTAGAATTAAAAAGGTTTCTCATAACAGCATTGTTTACTTACATAACAGCATATGTGTTGTTTACTTAACAACACGGGTAACGGACCAATGAGGTTCAAGGATTGAGAGAGAAGTAAAATTGCAATGCTTTGAACTTCAACTAATCAGCTGTTTACCAATTTAATTGTTAACGATTGGTGCAATTAGTGATTGGTACAATGAGTCGTTGCATCACTTGTCAGTGGCAATAAGAGATTATGAACAAAAACATAACCTCTCTTAGAAGTTTTGAGTAGGTAGTGATTATTTTAAGTAATTAAAAACCGGTCTTAGATAAAGTAGTGTACGCAAACTACTATTAACAAATAATTCAGTAAAAACCTATAAAGTTTTGAGTATATTGCTACAGTACATAGTACAGTGCAAGCGTTAAATATTTCTGCAACGCATATATTTACCGCTAAAATACGTTCAAACTTGATTTATTACGTTTCGATCCTTTTCTAGAATGCACAGGTTAATCTACTCGTTATTAGATGAATTAATTTAATGCGTTCAGTAAATAGGTACTAAATAGAAACTAAAAAATGCTATCTAGATTGTTTGACCCAAATAAAAACAATACCCAGAAAATTAAACATCACCTACTTCGGTGTTTTCAAATCCACTGGTGAAGAAACTTTTGAAATTAACTTTGCAACTTTAAACTGGAATTAATTTAGATACTTTCCTTTTGTTGTAACTTTCGACCTTGTCTGTTTAATTGAGTGCTCATTTCGAGAATTATATTTTAAGCCGGTTCACACCTCTAATTATAAAATTGTACAATATATCCTACATTAATTAGCTGTATGTTCTTCACTAAGGTAAATTAACACAACTTAGGAGTTACTGTCGAAAAATAGTTATTGTGTTGTAAAATTAAATATTGATAAAACAATGTAATTTTGATAATTAAACAAAATTACACATAAGACCTTTGTGTACGTTCAGACTAAATTTATATATAATGTAGAATTGAGCGAGGTCGTCTGTGTAGCTGTTAAACTGAGTAAGATCTGAGTTTCGCCAGTCGAATGACTAAACACAGCTGGACCCAGTTTCTAGCCCTAAAAAGCTCATGCCTATTCCCAAAATCACATTGGCTACCTACTGAAGCTTAAACAACACTTTCACAAATCATCATGGTAGCCACAGCTATCACAGAGCCATTGCGTTTGGCGCGATTTTAACCAACACCACCAGGGAAGAAGTTCCGCATTATATACTACAACCAACTACACAAGCCGCCACCCCGCCAAATCATATAAATAACATTAGAAAAATAGTACTCATTATTTATTGGTACAGTATAAACAACTGATTTGTCATAGTGTTCACATTCTAACGAGAATGTTCCGGTTTGAACCCGAGAAAATGTCTATTCAAGTTTCAAAACTGACACAGCTGTCCTTGACCATCGGTTTTTTGCAAATGAAAATTAAATGAAACTCTCTCTATTGTTCTCTTTACAAAATATTACAGAATATTCGCTCTATACTAACTAAATTACATGTTTCAAATTAAATTGTTGATTCTGTTTATAAATAAATAAAAAAAAACACACTTTTGAACAATGAAGTCTGCATCCCGACGTCAAAACCTGTGTGGGATGGCCTGTGTAAACTCATTAATTTGAGAATTCCTCATATGTAATTTCAATTCCACACTGAACTGGGTTTATTGTAGACACAATAACACGAAGTCATGACCCAAGTAACTTTGCTGATGTAACAAAGACATATCACACGCCATAAGGGTAAGTTATGTGTTACCTGCGAGACAAGGTTGTATTGGGCCACAAGCGGCGCCAGACTTATACTGTACCTGGCAACAAGTGTTATCTTTTGGGATTAAAAGAGTTATTTTAAATCAAAATACTGGTAAATTCACAGTTGTTTTTCTCAATATTCATATCCTCTAAACAATATTATTTATTGAAAATAATTTTCCTAACAATATAGTTAACGTTATTTTTAGCGAGTTTCCCATAGGAAAGTAGCTATTACCGTACCGGTAGGTGGCATTTGGCACGGTAAGACCTGGACCCGGGACAAACTTACTTTTTCATTTTGATGTCCCTAAAGGCCAAAAAATATCCGTTCAAATTGTTTTATATTTATATAAATATCTAATTCTACTGTGTATATGTGTGTGTGTTAATGGTGAGGTTGAGGTAGTATTTTAACTACTTTTAACCATTGTGGAAAGTAGCTTTCAATTATAGGCCTACTTTAGGGCTATGCCTCATAGATCTTTAAAGAATTTTTTTACTTGAAACTGTCAGATACTTTATTTGTTTATATACACCGTGTCCCAAAATGAATGGATCAAATCCACAGCTTAATATACGTGTTATTGAGGGTCGTAGGAAAGTCAAGTATGGCTTATTTTAAAGCTGGTATCTTTAAGTTTTTTTTAGTATGATTCAACAAAAATCAGCTGTTCATTGTTGTGAGCACGTCTGAATTTTCAAAACATAAACAAACTTCACAGTTGCATTATGAATGTGCAGTTAACAGCACAGTGCCTCGAGTGGTTCATTGAGACTAAATCAGTGGTTAAAGTACAAAGAAGATTTCGGACTGTATACAATGTAAATCCACCATCCAGAAACAGTATCCAGCGATGGTACAGACAGTTTAAGGATTCTGGAAACATCGGCCATGAAAAAGGTTAGGTACCGGTACGGTAGGCCATTTTTTCTTTCATGAGCAAAAAGTTACTGGAAACGTTTACCTCGACATGTTGGAGAACTATGAATATTCTCAATTAGAGGCTTTCCAACCAAACGTGATATTCCAGCAAGATGTTGCTCCTCCGCATTGGACATTATTATTTTTTTGTGAGGGAGTCACTGGATGAAACCTTCCCAGACAGTTGGATTGGTCGCGGCGGTCCCATACGGTGGCCTCCTAGATCTCCAGACATCACTCCTTGTGATTTTTTTGTATGAGGATTTGTGAAAGATCAAGTGTATAACTTGCCGATCTCAATCTTAGATGAACTTAAAGCAACGATAAGGGAAGCCTTTGGAAAAATATCCAATGAAATGCGACACAATGTGTGGTCTGAGCTTAAACACCGCCTTGACTTTCTCCGAGCGAACAACGGAGAACATGTAGAGGTTAGGCGGTGAAATCATGTTAGGAGAAACTTATAATGTTAAGAAATAAAATGTATGTAAAGTTAACTTTTTATCTTTAAGAATAAAGTGTTCATGTCAGTTTACTTTTGATCCATTCTTTTTGGGACACCCGGTATAATAGTTTGGCCAGTATATCTGAAAATATGCTAACCAACTGCTGTTCTTTATACAAGAAAGTTTTAACTGACTACTATAAGATACCTCTGTGCGTAGAACGGGCACACAGCTAGTCCGACCAACTAAATGCGTATATCCAAGTCCCGAGGTTATTGATCTCTCATGGTTTTGGATTTTCTCACAAGTTACCGAAAATCAATGTTATTTCCCATCAATTGCATTATTTGTAAACAACTTTTAATGTTAACACATCGGTGACAGTTTGAAAAAAACAACCTTATCCCAACAACTTTTTGTTATTTAATTGAAGACGTATTCTATAAACCATGTTTGGTATATCTAGTAAACACTAGAAGGAAATGTGAAAAAATCACACAATGTTAGGTTTTTGAACGTTTTAAATTTATTTCCTAAGTAGGTAGGCAATGTCCGGAATGTAAATCATCCTTTGATAACTTTATAGGAATACTTTCCAATCAAAAGTTTAACAAAACAACGTCAAGCTTGAATAATGGAATTCCTTTTCCTCTTTTGATAGTGTAAATTTAAAAAGTATCCCAATGTTACGTTTTACTTTTGACACACGTATTACGGTTAATCATTAGTAATCATCATTAGTAATTTAATCTGTCCAGATTTATACCAAACTGCATTAGATAAATACCATACAAACGTCAAAATCCTATCTTGTTATGCCTTTAAATGTTACATTAGGCATGCAATGTCTTTAAGTTTGCCAGAAAAAAAACTTAACAAACATTTTTGCATACTTCTACGCAGACGCAAAAGAAACAATCATCTTCTTTTTGTGTTGTATCTCCAGAGAACGGAAAATGTGATTGTTTTAAGTCATTCATATTACTGCGGTTGCCTTGTTTTTGTCCAGTTCACACATCCATCGAGTGAATGGATTAACTTTCCACTTTTACAACTTTTAATGATTTTCTAATTCAATCAAAAATATTGTTTAGTACTGTTCTAAGTTTTGTAGAATTTCTTATTTGATAAAGGTACTTTATGTCCGAATGGATAATGTAATTTTGTGTCTGAAAAATATTTTCCATTGAAATTCTGATGAGCTGACCTAAAACAGGAATCACTTATCAAAACCTGAATGGTTATGGATAACTGGCTCACATATATGACGTGGGACGATATATCACAAGTATTGTACTTCACGATGATTAATATGTTAGGAAGTCCACCAAAGGTTCAAAACACAATATCGATCCAAGCTCCAACCTTACAGTATTTACCGGTCATGCCTTTAATACTTGCTGGGGGACATTCTGAAACTTTTCGAAAATATTTGAGAAGAAATCGATTATTTACGAACATTTGAAACGGCTGCTTAACTATTGCAGCCATAGTTGTTGTAGGATGTTATGCAGGTCGAATATTCAGGGACGTCATACTAGGCCTAGGATTTCAATGAGCCGTAGAAACGTTAAGTTTTATGTCCATAGTACGATAAAATATTTAAATTAATTGTTTATTCCAGGATCAAGATTATGAATATTTAAGTAATATAGCATTGAAGAAAATAACTTTTTCCTACAGTTACTTAACAATGTACATGTTCTCTCACTGATTTGAGAAAGCAAAGTGGCCAATTCGCTCATCAGTGAGACAATGTTAACATTGTCTCACTCTAATTACTTTGTCTCACTCCAGATTTGCAACGTCAAGAGGCACGAACTAGGAGCGCGTAACATGCAGGCAACGTCGTATGCGCGCGAAATACGTTGGCAGCACTGACTGTAAATCAGCTGGTCAGCTGTTGTACTGTTGTATTTGTCACTTCACATTAAATGTTATATTAATAGTTCACTTCTGTGTAAAAATAGGTTATGTTTCTTCACCAATTTATTTGTTTTATGGTAACTGTAGGAAAAGTATAATGTGCAACTCGAGTTCAAAGTACAATTTATTGCCTCACTCGAGAAACCATTCCTCACTCGCCTACGGCTCGTGAGTAAGGATTTCTCTCGAGTGAGTCAATTGCTCACTTTTCTCACTAGTTGCACAAATAACTATATCATAGTTTTATTTCCGGAAAGTAAATAAAAGAAACATTATCAACACCGTAAATTTAATAACACGTACAATGCTGATCAAGAAGTTATTTAGTTTTATTTCATAACAATTGTAATTGCATTTGTCATAACGATTTGAAAATGATCCTCAGAACAGTATAAGTTAGTTTCTGTACGTTATTAATTCTTTAACAATAATTTATAAATATCAAAGATACATGTTAAAAATCAGTTATTATCATGAAGGTCGCCTACCTTTTTCTAAAACTGCGTACACTTCACTAAAGATAATAGCACGTAAAGAACGGACCAAGCTTGAGATACATCCTTGCCAATATAATTATTAGTGATAGTAAGCAACACGTTAGTGAAGTGGCCTGGCACTTACAATATTAAAAAAGTTTAACTAAGAAACACACTCATTTTCCACACTGTGTTTTTTTATAATTCGTTATGTTAAGCTTAACAGGAATGATTAAATGTTTTATAACAACACAACATGACAAATGAAATAATTAGTTTGTAATCAAGAAGTTAAACACAAACATAGCTTACTGACACCGGAAGCCTGTAATATAATTTAAAAGAGACATTTTTGGTGTGGTACTGCTGCAACACAAAAGAAACAAACTCTTCTAATTAAGTTACTCTGTGTTAATTCATTTTTCTCACAACCACCTTTTTTTATTATATTTACTTTGCAATTAACATTTAACAAGCTCTAATTTTGAATTAAATAAACACTGCTATCCCGTTTGTGTGTTAAAACGCTGAATGTATTATTCTAAGGAGTTTGCTCTTGAGCTAGGCTCGTAGGCTATTTTGTGATATTTTAATACCAGAGTATTTACGATTTGATCGAACAATCTTAAACAAACTCTTTGAGTATACACAAACAATGCAATAATGACTACTTTCTACAGCATCGTGGTAAGTTATAGAGGTTTTTGTACAAAGCTCTCATTTTTTATTAAATAAAATTAACCCTGGTGTGCCTTTCACGAATTAAAGCACTGAATGCACTGAATGATTTTTAGAATTTTATTTTGCCAGACTCTAACGAATTTCGCAATATTTTTTAAATACATGTATTATAATTTGGGTGAACGGGTTTAAATTAAATCTATATCACTATACACGATTTATGCAACAATACCCTCTTACAGCACTGCAATACATTACATAAGAGGAGGTCCTATTGTTACAGCTAAGTAACATTACTTACTTGTGTCACCAAAAGACAAACCATTACATATCTTATTTCCGATTGCCTGGCTAACTTTGATCCTTCATGTTAGAATTTGTATGAAAAATGTATATCTCAACTACTAATATTCCGATATTGATCTATATTAACAGTATAAACAGACATAATAGTGTTTTGTTTTCTTTAACACTTGATGCTTTGTATTAAGACTAAGTTGAGAGCTGGTGAACTACACAATGTTTTTAAATACATGGATGACTTTACCGCACACTGAGACTTTGTTTACATCCCAAGAAATGTTGGATTGCTTTCTTATAGAAAGAACAGAAAAAGAAAGAAACTTATTGGTTTTTTCATGTACTCGTATAGAGATAAAAGGATTTGAAACAATAAGGTTGATCCAACTGACCCTACATTCTCTTTGTGTAGTCTAGTTCTGCTATTTCAATGCAATATACAATCGAGTTTCCAGTTAAAAACGTGACCGGAGACCCGATAGAGACGAGTATTGAATTTGTGTATTGGCCTTCGAAAGAATACATCTTGAAGATTTTACAGTCATTGATAACACTTTAAAGAAATGCACGCCTTGATTAATCCATACACATTAATTGTAAATATTTTTAAATATATCCTTATACTACAGTATAGGCAGGAATTGAAAAAAAAAACATTCCCATCGAAGGAGAAACTCAAATTATTCATGAATAAGAACTAGAATCTTACATTATCCGTAAAATAAGATAACCTCAATTTTGGGCATCTAGTAATAAATGTAATATTTTTTTGGAAACTATTCAAGTTTTCATCTTTTATTTCAATTACACATTGAACTGGGTTTATTGTAGACACAAGAACACAAAGTCATGACCCAAATAACTTTGCTGATGTAAGGGACGTAACAAAGACATATCACACGCCATAAGGGTAAGTTATGTGTTACCTGCGAGACAAGGTTGTATATTGAGCCACATACGGTGCCAGACTTGTACCGTACCTGGCAACAAGTGTTATCATTTGGGATTCAAAGAGTTATTTTAAACAAAAAACTGGTAAATTTGTACTTACATTCGAAATTTGTCTAATAATGTTACTAGACAAAAAGTATCACTTCTTTAAAACAATCGTGCTGCAATAGTATATTTTATAACAAAAGTAGAAAGTGGGACATTATATTCGAGACCTATGTTTGAAAACGAGATTTATCCATCGATGTGTAATACAAGGTAATACTCTACTGGAAAGCGCGCTGTGTGGTGGAAAAACGGTCCGTGCCCACCATTTCAAATGGCGGGATACTGAGGCAGACCGTATGAACCTCTGACTTTTAACATACATTCACTCAACCTGCCCTGCTTCACTTATTTGTCAACGTAAATATTTCAAATTTATAATTTTATTTTCTGGAAAAGGCAGTGCTTCTTACTGTATAGTTTGTTTTAACCTAAACATATTATTTTTTATAATTTATTTAGGCAAATTAAAACTGATATTTATGATAGGAAAGATGTAGTAAGCGAGGAACTTTTTTAATCTTTGATCAGGAAAAAACCCCTGCGGCAAAGTTTAAATGTTTATACGTTTTTAATTTTTAGCGAATTTCCCTATAGGGAAGTAGCTATTACCGTAGGTCTCATGGTAAGACTTAGGCCCGGGACCGATTTACTTTTTCATTTTGATGTCCCCAGAGGCCAAAAACACCACTCGTTCAAATTTTTATATATGTGTATATATATATATATATGTGTCCGTGAACACGATAACTTGAGTAATTTTTATCCGATTTTGATGAAATTTGGTTTGAAGGTGTAAGGCGGGATAAACTTGAATGAGTTCGCGATCCAGCATGATCGGACCATGGGAACAGGGTTTTATGGGGTAAAAATTGGTTTTTCTCAATTTTGACCCTCAAAACACAAAATTTCCCAATTTTTCTCTAAACCTTCTTAACGAGCTTAAAAAAACAAACAATTCAGTATATCAAAGTGTTTTTGTACGGTTATTGGTTACGGAGAAAACTAAAAAAATGGTAAATTTAAAATTCCCATGTTATTCTTATGGAGAATATTGTAAAATGTTGTAGTTTGCTTGTTTATGGATATCTTTTGATCAAACTTGGCAAATATATTCATTTTATACTAAGCAATAATTATTTTACTTAAAACACACACTTTATTAGTTTCCTTGTAGCAGCAAACCTAGGTACTCGTTAAACCTAATGTTATTTAAATAGATCAATTGAAAATCAATTCAGCCAAATGGAAATTCGCTTAGGCGTCAGGTTTGCTGCGGCGGGGGTATTTATATTTTTATACAGGGAGTTATTATAAATCAATGGATTCATCGAGCGCTTTAAATATAATCGAGAATATGTAAACACCCACTTCCACTCGTGTTTTGAACGTTACTTTTCGCGACGGAGTCAAACTGTATCAAAATGAAAAGTTGGACAGATTCTAAACGATTTAAAACCAGCTCATCCAAATCGTTGTCAGATAAATGCTGCTTCAGGATTGGGGACTTTTCAATTAGTCATTAGTAATTCAAATCCATAGTATTTATATTGTAATGGTTGTACCCGTAAGTAGTTGTAAGGGAGAAAGTTGTATACATATAGATTATAGCTCTTTTAATTAGTGCTGTATATATGCCAAATGTATAATTATGTTTAATTATTGATTTGACTCAATTCATGTATTGAAATGTACTGTTTGAATAAAGGATATTTTATTTGATTTGATATAGACTAATTATTTTTTAATTAAAACAGACATTGAAATATTTCTTTATTGCAGTTAGAGCCATTTAAAAACTAATAACAGTTTTACGTTAGGCCCTATATTTTAAGTTTAAATTTACATTGATTGTACAGTTTTGTTTGTTGCAAATTGAAGCAGTTGATGAAACAGTAACTATAATGTTTGTTTGTTTACTTTGGAAAAAGCAGAAAAAGATAGTAAGCATTACTAGTGAATTGTTGACACACTTTTTGCGTGACATTTTTGCAGGAGATAAACATATTTAACGAAAACATGTGCTTTTACAGTAGTGTATCAAACATGTTTTCCGACAGTCACCTGGCAAAGTGGGCTTCCTTGCACTGATACACAAAGTTACAGAAAGTGCACTGATGCACTGGTACAGAAAGTTGCTAGTTGCTGCATTTACCTACTTTTGCCGCACTGCAGTATTCCAACCGTGCTTTTATTAGCCACGTAATACCGTACGTGTACGATTGAAAATAAGTTGACAACAAACCACAGCAAAGTGGTAAGGTGCTGCACTCAAGAAACTAGAACAAGAAACTAATATTTTCCTCGTGTGCATCAAAGTGCCACTTCGCACACTAGTTACATAAATAACAATTTCCGTAATTTTTTCAACATTTAAAAACATTGCTTTAAAATTAAAACCAAGAACCAACCTTGGTACAATCCTTTTATCGTACCAAGGGCACTAAGGACACCTTCAGATGTATCATCGAAAATGATATATCAGTCGATGAATGAATCAGTATTACTGTGACAATAAAGTGCAAATAAAACATCTTGTGTAATCGAAGCTAACACGAGCATCAAATTGGATATAGAACCCTGGCAGGACCGTAAGTTCTTAATTTATAGTCATAAAAGCACGAGGGATGAAAAGTAATTGAATTCTTGGACGATGTTCACATACCAACGATATATCACAAGTATTATGCTCACGATGATTAATATGTTACGAAGTTGACCAAAGGCTCAAAGCACAATATTGATCCAAGTTCCAACCTTACAATATTTACCGGTCATGCCTTTGATACTTGCTGGGGAACATTCTGTGCCACTGTAGGACTAGGCTAATAATACACAAACCTTTAACGACAAACATTATTTTAAATCGGTTATTAAAACAATTTAAGCTTGACGAAACAAATATTTTGATATATTAAAAGTGTTTAGAGTACCTATTGCGTCAATTGAACCTGTTGGTTGATTAATTGATGCAACGGGTATTATTGCTATATCTTGATCCAGAGGCTAACCCATAAGCCTTGTTAAGCCTTGCTATGTCGATGTGAATATTTTGGACGTGTTGTAGTTGAAATATTCGTGGATATAATTCTAGAAGAAAAGGGACACTTGGAAACTAATGATGTAGTACTTGCAACATCCAAAAAATAATACATCTCATAATTAATTCCTCTACAAAGATTTAAAAAATCCAAAATATTATAAACACTGGCGGAGATGTATTTTAATGTGTTTATTACTTACTTAATAGATATCTATTTGGAAATCATTTTCAAAATGGTAAGAATTAATTGCCGTATTTATATTTATACTCTTACTAAGTCAATTCCGGCTCTTAGCGTATACAACTCTGTGATGTGATTAATTAATCGGATTCTAAGTTAAATTATTTTGAGTGTTGAATTGAAAACCACATGCAATGCAGATATTTAAGGAAAGGGAATTTTGACGTATTTATCAACATTTGTAGTACATATAGGATGACTTGTTTAGCCTGCCGCTAGAAGAAAGTTTAATAGTTTCAATAAACCTTCCACACAACGCATTTGTGTTAATTTCTTTTCAAACCAAGCCAAATAAACATTACACCTGACCATCTCAAATGTATTATGTATATAACAAACTGAATCCTCATCCTTTTAAGCCAACAGAAATAGAAACTACGTTTTAAACGAAACAACACCACAAATGAAATATTTAAATTGTAATTAAGATGTTAAATATAAACCCAGAGCTTACTGACACCGGAAGCCTGTAATTCATTTTACAGGAGACATTTTTGGTGTGCTACTGCTGCGAGACAAAAGAAACCAACTCTTCTAATTACGTTACTGTGACTGAGTTAACTCACTTTTCTCAAAACCACCTATTTTGTTGTTGCATTTACTTTGCAGTTATATTTCACCAAGCTCTCATTTTCAATTAAATAACAACTGTTGTTCCCTTTGTGTGTTAAAACCTGAATGAACTCTTCCAAGCCCTTTTGTTGCAACGTTTAGGCTATATTGTAATGGTTTAAAAATGAATATGTAATAGTTGGTTGATAAATTTTTAAATAAATATCCTTTAATCTACACAAACAATGCAAAACCAGAGACGCTCTTTACAACATCGGAATAGCTTATAGAAGAGGCCCTATTGTTACAAAACCCATTACATTACTTACCTGTCACCAGAAGACAAAGCCATTTGTTGGTTCTTAGAGTATAAAGCAATGAGTGTGATGAAAACCTAGCCAATGTAATATTCTAAACTGAAAATTACTTGATCTTATACTTGCCAGGTTGATTACTGCCAAAAACGAAATCGAAAATGATAATAGGCCTAGAGTTTGTATAACAACATTGTTTATAAATGCTATCTTGAGCTGATCTGTTAAATACATAAATTTATTATTACACAAATATAATTTTGATTCTGTTTCATGCGCAAGCACAGTGCGACTAGGTTAGCTTATAAATATGTATAATCCCTAACCCTGAGGTAAAGCCGGTAAATATAAACTGGTGTCAAACTTGGAATATCATATGATAAATGCCACAAGAGAGCAACCTCCGCTTGACAAGCTTTGCATATGCATGAAATTCCCACAGAGATCCCTATCTTTACATTAGCTCAAATTTAACGTGGAAAAGTAAAAAGAATTGTTTTTCAACAACCTACGCATGATTAAATAGTTATTTTCCTACAGTGACCTGACTATGTTGGCTTCCTTGCACTGATTATAGTACAGAAAGTTGCTAATTGCTGCATTTACTTACTTTGTCGCACCGTTTATACTTTGTCGCACGGTTTATACTTTGGAGCACACCAGTGTTCCAACCAAATAACACAAAACAGCGTGGTTTTATTATGCACGTAATCCGTGTACGTTTGGAAATGGGTTGGCAACACTTAACTTACTACTATGATCAGCTGATTGACTATTGAAAACTACGATTTAACCTGCCATTTCGTGTTTATATTCCATTTTCGTTCAACGCTTGGTTTGAACATAACCTAAAGTGTAATACCTTGAAACAATAATAATTATAAGTGGGCCTAACATGTTTGAAAATAATGATCTCAGTGATTGTGAATATATGTGTACACCAGAAGAAATAGCCTATGTAGCATAAACTGCAAAACATGTTTCATTAAACCTGTTTCCTGAAGAATCAAGAAAGAACTATTTTCCTCTTGGTGCGTAGGTAAGAAAGTTACAAAATTACTTGTTTATTCTGTTTATACTGATTATTAGTGTTTATACGTACTCTTAAAAAAAGTAACACTTAAAGATACTACTACTACAATCAGCTGGTGCAGTGTTTCCCAATCCGTTCAACGTTTGGGTTTAACCTAACCTGAATACGTATTGTTTAGTGTTTGAAATTATTTATATGCTTTATAGTGACTGTAGGAAAAATATAATGTGTAACACGAGCGCAAATGGCCTTTGCTGCACTCGAGAAGCTCTCATGTTCAGTCGAGTTAACACTTATCTCGTGTGCTGCAAAAAGTCACTTTGCTCACTAGTTACTCAAATAACTATTGTGTAACCAAAGGGTGAAGTGGCACTTTTCTGGACATGAGAGCTTCTCGGGTGCGGCAAAGGCAGTTTGCACTCGCGTTACACATTATATTTTCCCTAAAGTTACTATAAATCATATTAATAATTAGTCTTTCAAACACTGTACACCACGTTTTTAGGCTAAAAACGTGTTGTACAGTGTTTGGAAGACTAATTATTAATATGACTTATAGGTTAGGTAAAATCCAAACATTGAACGAAATGGGAAACGCTGTACCAGCTGATCGTAGTCGTAATATCTTTAAGTTTTGCCAACCTATTTCCAAGCGTACCCGGATTACGTGCATAATAAAAGCACGCTATTTTGTGCTGTTTAGTTGGAATACTGGTGTGCGACAAAGTAAAAAGTGTGCGGCAAAGTAACTAAATGCAGCAATAGTCTTTCTGTACTATAATCAGTGCAATGAAGCCCACTTTGTCGTGTGACTGTAGGAAAATTTTATTTGATGGCTTTAAAAGAACAATATTCATAAACATCAGTAAAGCTTGATTTATTGCGCCTTTTATCACCAACCGACCAAACGTTCAAATATTTATTTGTTTATCAACTGAATATTTACCCTCCGCAGTGTTATTATTAGCGAAAGCAAATTTTGACATGTTACAATTGGTAAACTCTTAGTCGTGTACTTTTGTAAAATACTTGTAGAACAGTTCTTGTCACAGTGGGATGGTTCAAGGATTTTCTTATATTAATATTATACCAGTTTATAAGTCCTCTATTCTTTAAAATTCTTACAAATTCGTTAAAAACCAGTCATATTTTAATAATATGTTTTTTCCTTTTAAAACGAGATATCTGCAGGAAAGCCAAGATACAAGGGGTGTTCACTAAAGACTGACAGTAGCGTACTTGTAAACAAACTAAGTACAATAATTAGATTTTTTCAAGTTGGTATAAAACATTGAAGAATTAGCAACAACCAAATCAGCTGTTAACATTATAGCATACTTATTGTGGTTATGGCAACCGATTAATAAACAGTTGCAAAATTTTGCCTCTAAAGTTTACTATGGCTGATTTCCGTGAGCAAAGATATGCAATAAATCACGGATGCCTTTTATTGGTTAATGGTACAAGATTAAATGTTACAAAGAACCAACGATAACTGTAAACGTCAGAACGGATAGTTGTCAATGTAGCTGTATTTTAATAAATATGGTTTTCAATTATGTGATACCTAATTAACAAGGACAGTGATAATGTCATTAGGTCAATTTAATATGCAAAATAAGTGTCCATTGACTCCTGTTCCCCAGGACTAGGTTTTGATGTAGCCTACGCATCAAAATATGCTTAAGTTTAAGATTTTCTTCTGACTTGTAACGGGCCGTCCCTCTGAGGAGGTAGCGTATCACTGAATTATGTGTTAAAATGATCGCACAGTAATTTTGTACCATGATTTATAGCTCTAGTTTGATTATTTTATGACATATTTAACTGTCCAATCTGTGTGTTTATTGTGTTTATTCCAATCTGTATATTACCATACAGTTTCAATTTTATTTTAGAAAGAATTTTCAACACTACTAACTAATGTCTAACGAGAAAACACCATAAAAGTGTGCTAAGCAATAAGATCCAGACTACAAGTAACGTGTACGTATGGATAATAACAGTTCGAGAAGGACGTGTTTGAGTTGTGATTAGAGGATGGAGTTTATCACTCTGTGATTAGTGACTGTGGGGATGATTACCCCTTCACGACACGTGATAGATGTGTTGTACTTTGGCGTTAGCTTTGGTCAAACAACCGAGCTAGGTGTAAGATGCAATTATTGATTATAGACCTGGATGCTAGATTGTTACAATTATGGATAGAACATTGACGTGACTTGATACTTTGCTACCAACTTATTCTTCGGCTATAGATTATGATCCCAACGTTTTTGTTTTTCTCTGATATTTTGAATAACGATGTTCTCTTATTCGTTTGGCTTTGAGTAAATTTCGGTTAATAGAATGTGCTAAGTTTAAAAATTGATTAAACATGTTTTTAATCACTTCACATATTCACCTATTCGTTTATTTCTAATTCAAATCTTTAACGAAATCTTTATAAATCAAATCAAATCAAACCTTTCTCTGCCTAACGTTGTATGACTACTGTAGAAAAGAATAAAAATTACTATTAATGCTTCTATGAGTGTTGTGTTGAATTGTTACCTAAACACAACTTACAACTATTTCCACGACTATATCCTCAGAATGGCATTAATTACACCAGGTACACAATTATATACTACAGTATATTGTCATTCCCAGAGGGAGGTAATACAGGGTGGTTGGTAGTGTGGTAGAGGGGGGTTTATTACAACTCCCTTTCTCATTTTCAGCAACAATATCTCCCACTTTATCCACATAATCGTGTTACATTTGGTATACAATTACAGACTACAGTATATTGTCTGTCCCAAAGGGAGGTAACAAAGCGTTGTTGGTAGTGAGATAGAAGGTGGCTTATTACAACTCCCTATCTCATATACAGCAGCAATATCCACCACTATATCCACATAATCGTGTTACACTTGGTATAGCCTACAATAATTACAGACTAAAGTATATTGTCTGTCCCAGAGGGAGGTAACAAAGCGTTGTTGGTAGTGTGGTAGAGGGGGGTTTATTACAACTCCCTTTCTCATATACAGCAGCAATATCCACCACTATATCCACATAATCGTGTTACACTTGGTATAGCCTACAATAATTACAGACTAAAGTATATTGTCTGTCCCAGAGGGAGGTAACAAAGCGTTGTTGGTAGTGAGATAGGGAGTGGCTTATTACAACTCCCTTTCTCATCTACAGCAGCAATATCCATAACTATATCCACATAATCGTGTTACATTTGGTATACAATTACATACTGCAGTATATTGTCTGTCCCAGAGGGAGGTAACACAGGGTGGTTGGTAGTGTGGTAGAGGGGGGTTTATTACAACTCCCTTTCTCATCTTCAGCAGCAATATCCACCACTATATCTCCATAATCGTGTTACACTTGGTATACAATTACAGACTACAGTATATTGTCTGTCCCAGAGGGAGGTAACACAGGGTGGTTGGTAGTGTGGTAGAGGGGGGTTTATTACAACTCCCTTTCTCATCTTCAGCAGCAATATCCACCACTATATCTCCATAATCGTGTTACACTTGGTATACAATTACAGACTACAGTATATTGTCTGTCCCAGAGGGAGGTAACACAGGGTGGTTGGTAGTGTGGTAGAGGGGGGTTTATTACAACTCCCTTTCTCATCTACAGCAGCAATATCCACCACTATATCTCCATAATCGTGTTACACTTGGTATACAATTACAGACTACAGTATATTGTCTGTCCCAGAGGGAGGTAACACAGGGTGGTTGGTAGTGTGGTAGAGGGGGGTTTATTACAACTCCCTTTCTCATCTTCAGCAGCAATATCCACCACTATACCTCCATAATCGTGTTACACTTGGTATACAATTACAGACTACAGTATATTGTCTGTCCCAGAGGGAGGTAACACAGGGTGGTTGGTAGTGTGGTAGAGGGGGGTTTATTACAACTCCCTTTCTCATCTTCAGCAGCAATATCCACCACTATATCTCCATAATCGTGTTACACTTGGTATACAATTACAGACTACAGTATATTGTCTGTCCCAGAGGGAGGTAACACAGGGTGGTTGGTAGTGTGGTAGAGGGGGGTTTATTACAACTCCCTTTCTCATCTTCAGCAGCAATATCCACCACTATATCTCCATAATCGTGTTACACTTGGTATACAATTACAGACTACAGTATATTGTCTGTCCCAGAGGGAGGTAACACAGGGTGGTTGGTAGTGTGGTAGAGGGGGGTTTATTACAACTCCCTTTCTCATCTTCAGCAGCAATATCCACCACTATATCTCCATAATCGTGTTACACTTGGTATACAATTATATACTACAGTATATTGTCATTCCCAGAGGGAGGTAACACAGGGTGGTTGGTAATGTGGTAGAGGGGGGTTTATTACAACTCCCTTTCTCATCTACAGCAGCAATACCCACACTATATCCACATAATCGTGTTACACTTGGTATACAATTATATACTACAGTACATTGTCATTCCCAGAGGGAGGTAACACAGGGTGGTTGGTAGTGTGGTAGAGGGGGGTTTATTACAACTGCCTTTCTCATCTACAGCAGCAATATCCAGACCAGCTGAGAACTGATTGTTGTGTCGAGCTCCTCTATAGGAATGTGTCGCACTTCGATTGCCTATATATGAACTTAGTTTATATAAATAATTCGTTAAATACATTTTAAATCATACGAGGTGTTAGCCCGTCCTACGTACGGGAATTCAGTATTCAGTTAAAACCGTGTACAATTCAGATCAGCTAGTTTACACAAAGACAAAGTTTCTTGCAGTTTTAATGAGAAAAATCATCTTGTAAACAAATGTTGTGTGACCAAATATGTTTTTATTCCATCCTATACGATATGCATTTTAAATCCGATAATTTTACAATAAAACAGCAATTCTGCAATTTTTACGATGTTAAAACCGTTGAAGTGAGATTTGCAGCCGTTTCGCACAGACGCACACTGTTATATAAATATCCACTGAATATCCGGAGCCTACAGTAGAGAGAGTAATAGTCAAATGAGAAGTGTATAGACCTAGTCAACGATACCACCTTCCATAGCATACCTGCCTCTTCCATAATTATTATCACCACAATACAACTACTATACACAATTTCCAGTAGGTCTGAATAGAAACTACCTAAAATAAAACGATAATATCTAATAAAATTCACAGTACACATAATTTAACTTTGGTGTCCTAACATCAAAACTAATCGTCACACCTATCACTGCATTAATTGCTAAATAAATAAACGTAAACAAAGAAAAGTAAAAACAATAACAGTTTGTTTTGAAACAACTGTTTGGTTCAAATAACATCAATTGAAAAAAGAACTGGTCACATGTAGCAGGAATATAAAAAGTAAACACGCTAGTAAAGCTAATGACGAAATTGTCAATGATTATTATCCATACCGTCATCAGTTCTATCCTTGATAATTACCCACCCTCATTGAATAAATGTACATCGTAATTTCCCATATTAGTTAATTTAAACTACAATATATTCATCGTTGAAATAAATGTGATATTTTCACGTTTGGGGGCGCTGATATAGGCGCCCCAAACGTAACCACAACTGAACACAATTTCATAAAAGGATGGTTTGTCTAATTGCAGTATCCTAGGTCAATGTTGACGTTGTGTTCAATCTATGTCATCCATCTATTTATCTTTGTATAAAACCCGGCTGAGGTTGTGGTGGTAATTCAAAATCGTGATTTCTGATTATTCTTGGTCTTCTTTTTATGACATCAATATTTCCGTGCCTAATCCAAACAAAGTTAAACCAGACAAACATTAATTGTAAACAAAAAGCGTAGCAAAAGTGCTTGAAAAGTGTAGCAGTAAAATAATTTGCATTTATCCTTTTTTATTAAGACTCGTGTACAGAGCCTCGATTTGTACTGTGGTTTAATTAAGTTTTGTTAAAACTGTGGTCTAATTATCTCTTCTAATCTTACTTATTTACTATAATCAATGACAAAATAAGAGTAAATAAAATAACCTCATAATTCCATAGTTTATATTTAACCAGCTGTTAGTTAAAACAAATTATATTGCTCTAAAACAAATCGAAGATAACAAAGATGCTTTAAAAAATAATTTGAACATTCTAGTATTTTACTGTGTAAACTTATATTTAATTGATCTGTGTCATCCTCTTACAGAAGAATTGAACGTATCAATGATTAGCATTACACATAGTATAAATAAGTCAACCCTAAGTATGTCTTTACATTTTTATCCAAATGCTGAATTTGTGACACAAAAGCTGAATGTTTACAGCTGTTATGTTAAGCAAATTATTTTATGCCAAAAGCTAGTTTAGAATCTTAGCGTCGGCTGCTAGACTTTTTAAAAATTAAAACTTAATTTCTAAAAAACTGGGACCCTAAACTAAAATTATGGCTTCGACATTCCCTAGTTTTCAAAATTATCTTTCTTTCAACACAAAAATCATGAAAATCCGTCGAGTGGTTGATTCAGAATCGTGAAATAAAAAAACCCACTTTCGTTTTAATATTATAGATAGATAGATTTTGGAGGAAATTGCATTGTCAACAGGGATTTGCAGGGAAATATAGGTACTGTATATAATTTTTACGTAGTTTGTTACAGTAACTAGTGTCAAACACTTTTCAGCAATATTTAATCCAGTTTTATAATAACTGTTCAGACATAGCCTAACCCTGATTAGGTAACAAATAACGTAAACTTAACTTGTAACGACAATTTGATTTTTCCCAACCCAAAAAGGGTCAAAAACATAATTTTTTATACATAGATACAAAATATTGATGGTTTTGAACTACCATTACAAACTAGCTTAGACCACAGACAAGTAAAGCGTTATTTATTTAATTATTTTGTCTATGCTTGGATTGATCCTGAAAAGATGAAGTTTAAAATGATATTTTCAGAGATAATATGTCAAAATTTGAGGGTATTTTATAGTTTTATCCAAGGTCAATCTCATGGATGATTTTGTAAAAATTAAATTGTATTTTCATGTAAAGTAACAATTTTATAATGTTTAAATTTGCGTTGTTTGCCATTAATACAGTTATTATTTGTCATTACACTTATAATACGTTTGGGGGCTGTCAGTACACGGTTTTATTTTAAAGTATTTATTCTTTACCAATTTAATTTAACTTTTTTATCATTATGATTAAAATTATGAATTATTTGTAAAATTATAAAATATTTCCAAATAATACTAGGGATTGCAAAGTGGCTTTAAAATAAATACCTACTAGTGTACCTGTTGCTTGAATTCGAGCAATTGCATTACAGTTGACTCAAAAAATTATGGATATACTCACAATCTACACAACAGTTAGATATAATCAAAATCTTTTGTAAATATCTTATCTTTTTTCAAAATGCTGATCTTGTTTTTTTAGTGTTTTCTACAATTTTTCCCTCTCATAGTCGCATTAGGTTGTCTATTGACGATTATAAATGAAAAAAAAAAAACAACATTATTCCTATTTCTTCTACTTGGTTGTGTTCTATGGTTTTTTCTATGTTTCCATTGTTTGCAAATCGGTTATTTCAATGATTGCTCAAGAAATGTAGAACAATCTTAATTCAGTTTTATTTTTAGCCTATATCAAATTGTCCAGGATTTCTCACTCTTTTCCATTCTATACACCAACCCAAGTTTCGTCTACAGATGCAATATGCCAACGAATATCACCTACGTACAATCTCCAAGAAGTGGTAAAAAAGGCAAAATCCAACCAATACAATAGATATAAGTTAACTCCAAAAGAAAAGAGTTACTGTGATAATATGATTTTCCACTGATTTGGTAGAATAGAACATAATAGAACATTATATTGCGAAACATGACACGATGCAGAAGAAAATTAATTTTAAAATCAGAAAAACCCATTGCAACAACTGTACTTCATTTTGAAAAATTCAATAAATCACAATTTAAATATTAACAGCTGTTTCATTAAAAAGTAGTGTAGAATTATGCATATGGTAAGCAAATTTGAAGAGGCAACTTTAAAGGCTTTTGGGGCAGAGCCCCAAGTTAATTTACCTCGTTCCTCTTTTGATGGCTCATCTATAGACCAAGACCTTTCTTTAGAGACCCCTACCAAGTTTCTACGCCCAACCGTTCTCTCAAATTAGCTGGGACAAAAACCCAGTTTTTCCTCCATAAGAATAACATGGGATGGGAATTCAAAGGCCACTGGGGCAGAGCCCCAAGGGAATTTACCACGTTTCTCTTTTGATGGCTCATCTACAGACCAAGACCTTTCTTTAGACACCTCTACCCAGTTTCTACGCCCAGCCGTTCTCTCAAAATAGCTATGACAAAGAAAAACAGTTTCAAATTAATATATAGATTTTAAATCTATAGCTCATACTTCTAAATAATCACTGGTAAAAATCTAACTTTTTGATAAGGAATCTCCTTTTTATGATATCCTTATTCTGTCATCCTAAGATATAACAAAAAAGGAATCGTTTACTGCAATGAAACACATTAAGATTTTAAAATTATATTACAAACTGTAAATGAACCGCTAAAATTCCATACATAAATATGTAAGAACAAACTTTTATTTTCACCTATTTACCACAAAAAGTCTTAAGCTACTAATCAAAAGGTAAAATAAAAAAAAACTATTTTTGTTGTTTTATTTAGTTGGCAACAGATAAAAAGGGTTTGAAACAATAAGGTTGATCCAATTGGCCCTGCATTCCCTGTGTATAGTCTAGTTCTGCTATTTCAATGTAGTATACAATTGAGTTAACAGTAAATAACGTGACCGGAGACCAGATGAAGCCAAGGAGTTCATGTATTGTTTGAAGGAAAACATTTCGGAGATTTTTCCACCTATTATATGTAACCCCTAATTCGCAAAATTTACTTTTAACTCAATTTTTTGGTGGTCACTTAGACCGCAAAATGAGGTTGGCCTCACACAAATTTCTTTTTAACATAAATAAATGCAGTAATCATAATTAACGAAAAATAAATTGCCCATTGAACAATTCACCATAACAGCTCTAAAAAATGTTTAATCCTATATTAATAGGCTCTGGTAGTCGACCACCATGAATAGGAAAGTAATTATGAATAAGAAGAATGTTAGACGTAAACTTAAACATGCACCTTTCATTGTTAAAAAAGTGGTTTTAATATAACTGGTATGCTTTCCTTTAGAAACAATGAAAATCAGTTTTTAATACTCTTTTATGTATTTTCTATTTGTAAAACAATACTAAGTTGAGCTCAATCAGAGTGTAAAAAGTGCGTGTACATTTTCCTGAATTCAATATATTGAATAATGTTATTATTTATTTTGTGGTATGAGCGTCTATCTATTAAACGCTAAGTGATTTTTGTCACCCCTAACACAAATAAACTGGGACTGGGATACTACTAACAATCAAACAAATTTGTACGTGTGTTGTTAGCTCAACGGTTAACGTCCCTGACTTCTGTGCGGGAGTAACAGGCCCAATATCCTACATTTTTCCTTGAATCTGACATTCTATCATACTCAATAAAAGCGATGAGATAAGCCTCTGGATTAAAACACAATTAGTGACTTAAAACACAATCATAATGAATTTTGTGTTTAACTTCAATGACAATCTGTGACGGGTTGTGAGTTTAGTAAGCAAGTTAAAATTGTGTGCTTTTTTGTTTGTTATAATTTTGCCTTTCCTCCCATTCCACAACAAGAATACTATTATTTTTTGAAACGTATAAGTTTCAAGGTGGAATATACTGTAGCATATTACTAGCATATATTAATTATATTTATGGAGAATGGTATTTATGTCCTGCCTACGTTCAAGGCGTTTTGTGTTGTACAGTATAGTGTTATTTTCTTTTTATATAACCAACTTTCAAAAGATTTAAAAGTAGTATAACATGCTTTTGTAAGCTGTTGCTTATCATTTTATAACCAAAGAGTAGGCTACTGGCCTTGAAATCTACTTACAAAACGAGAGAAACATTTAGCAGACATCAGCATTCCAGCAATCGAGAACGACATGAAATAAGCATGAAAAAAAAATAGAGATAAGGCTAGTTGCATTATCAATCCATCGAATACATCAGTAGTGTAAATTACGTGTAGTAAAGGGGAACTTGGTTTGGTTTATCAACTGAACTGAAATTCTAAAGTTTATTTAAAATAAAGAAATAATAATTTGGATCATTCACAATGTAGATAGAGTGCAATTTAAACACCAGAGATATTTAGCCTTTGACCTGACCCAAGTCACATAGAACGATAGAACCTATTGGTTTTCCGCTTAAGTTCTCACAGTGACTACAACAATTTACTTTACTTGTGACGCTGTATTCCGTAAACAATGATATTTATGGAATTCGTATAGCTTGACATAAGCAAAATTCACTGTCCGTAGTCAAAAGTAATATCTTGAGTATATTATCCAAAGAACTAGTTCATGTTTTTGGTTAAAGTAGGTTGTAAATATATTTAACTCTTTAGATAATTTGATTAGTTTCTGCTTGAACATATATTTCGAGGGTAGTGTAATATGTGTTTTTTTTTCAATTCCTAGAGAGCTTTTAATTGCTAAGTTTAATCAGTGAGGACATTTGTTTGTATTGATATCGTTTCTATCGTAATTACATGAGAATTACAACATTTTAAGTTTTAATTCTTGTACATTTTTGAAATCATAATACTATATATCCAAGTTATGATTTTAACATTGCATCATGTAGATATAGCCTTTTACCTACGACCGTTTTATAAAGTAGCCGTTTCAGTACAGTTCTTAGAATTGAAAAGTATCTCATAACAGCATTGTTTACATTCATAACAGCATAGTTTTACTCATAACAACACGGGTAACGGACCAATGAGGTTCAAGGATTGAGAGAGGAGAAGCAAAATTGTAATGATTCGAAATTCAACTTATCAGCTGTTCAGGCCAATTTAATTGTTGATTGGTGCAATTAGTATTTGATACAATGTTTCGTTGCATCACTGTCAGTGGCAATTAGAGGTTATACAAAAAAAAAAAAAAACCTCTCTTAGAAGTTATGAGTAGTGATTTTTAGTAATTAAAACACCGTAGGTAAAGTAGTGTACGCAACTCGCGTAAATAGTGTAACGACACTCGTAGAAGTTTTAAATCTTATATTTCCTACTCGTGTCATTAACACTATCTTTACGCAATCGTTGCGTAAACTACTATTAGTGGTTAAGATGATTAAAAAAAAGTAAAATTAGTATGTTGATTGTTCATTAGGTAAACACAATATTCCATAGTAATTTTGTTTTTATTTCTTAGTAGAAAAGATTGATTACAATTCCACATGGACAACACTGATAAGATCACTATAATTTACTAATTTACCCAGAACTAAATCACAGATAATATGACCCTATGATAAAATCATCCACCCGGATCGTTTTATTACATCAGGTTTTCCAGAATGTTTAGTTTAGCTTCTGTTTTCGTTTCAGACCTGCAATGCGAAGTGAAGATAAACACCTCCTGTTGACAGACATTTCAAACCTTGTCGAGATAACCCAACAGTCACTGGTGTTTGTATTGAAAACACTTCTACACGCGAAACTCAGGTACAGTACAGCTTTTGATGTATTAAAACTGCCAAGGGAACGTGTCAAAAATATAATCAAACATATGCGCAAATGTACCATTTTACTGTTATCATTTGTTTTATAATTGGTTTATATAACACCTAATGTTATTAGGTAACTATTGTAAAAGATAGATGTTGTGTGGTTTTTTGCTGATATTGAAAATAAAAAGTAAGACTTTTAGTTTATTTTAAATATTTCTATATTTTCTATAACCATACCATAGTGGTAAAAAACTAGTTAATTATTCTGTAGGCACTTTAACACTGTAACACTTAATAATCTGTTAATAGAAATATGACATGTTCTTAAGTGTAAATAAGCATACAATCGCTAGCAAAGAAAGTATAGTATACAATTTGTATTATAAAAAGTTATACGAAATATGTGTATGTTAAAAGTTATTTTACAGAGTTTTTGATAATTTAATTAAATAAATCTCCCATCCTTTACTGTTAAATAAAATATATTATTAGGTGTGAATTTGATAAACTTGAATAATATTTGAATATTATTATTTATGTTGGTTGCATTGTTTCTGACATATGGTATGGATAAAATTCGTCATTATTTAATCAAACGTACTGCTTAGTTAATTAATTAAATAATTAATTGATTGTTTTGCAGTTGTGTTATCAATAAAAAAATTTAAGTTTATCTGGAGATTTAAAGATCTTAAACGGCTATAGCTTAATGTTATAAATGAACAAACACTTATTAAAGAGAAAGTCTAGAACCAAGTATGATCCAAAGAGTATGTTTGGGTTGTTCGTTGATAGTTGCTTGGGAAAGACAAATGTGTGAACTGGGCATAATAACTCTCCTTGGTGGATCTTGTGGATTAAACTGAGCTCCTCAAGCGTTAATTTTCCAAACAAAGCTAAATGAGGAATTAAAATTTGTAACGTCGATTTGAATCAAATAATAACAAAATTATCATAAAAGTTAACTTGATAACCTATATTTATAGTTAAGCATCATCATTGCTTTGTATTTGACATATATAAAACAATGTCAGTTCGAGTTCAGCTGATACTGAGGAAATATGTTGTGAGGTCTATAAAAATACTGTCAGGATTACAGTAAAACCTTTGACTCTAATAGTCAATGGTAAAACTTTATTTTGTTGGCTCAAAACAATGTTTTAAATATTTATCTCATGAGTGATTGCTCATAGCAGAGATGTAGTATAGGTAGGGACGATTGTATGCAATAATAACGGAAAAATAACATTCTACAGAGTAAGATTTTTGCTAAAAATCATATGATTCAATACTCATTGTTGTCTTTGTTATGTGCCAAAACCTTCCAAGAACAATTTAATAAACATAGATTTGAAAGTTACGATGCAAATTATAATTAATTTATTTTTGTCTGATTTCATATCAATTTTGAGAAAGTTACGAGGGAGACTAAACGCTATGTATACTTTAAGAGCACAAACAGCACACAATCGATGGAAACAAATTAGTTTTAGAATGTTGAGAGCTTTTACAATAGAGGCATTATCAATCCCAAACTATATTTTAATCCATATATAATCTGCCTTCTTAAATTGAAATTCAGGCTGCCGGGTAAAACCCCCGTTGGAGACTTGAGAACAAAGTTTCATCACACGGTAATTATGTAAACAAACACCAGCATGATTCACCACAAATGCGGGATCTCACAATAAACAGCTGATTTTGACAACACATCTCGGTTGTGTGGTTTGGTCCAATGAGGTTTATTCGAGCTCGTTATTTAAAGTTTTACTGTAACAAACTTGTTGTTTGTTTTTACATTGCGTCAATAAATGAGTACCATAGCAGAAGTAGATTATACATTCCAAAATAGTCTATAATATCCAGTGACTCCTTCTATTTCGGCTTAATTTAGCCATATTTCACAAATTTGTGATTATCATATCACCATACTAATATTATAAATGTGAAAGTTCGTGTGTTTGATTGTTTGGTTGAAGTTCAATCGCGCATTAACTACTGGTCGGATTGGGTTGAAATTTGGTAAGATGATAGCTCACATTCCCAATTAACATATATACATATGAGACATATAGTCTTATCTCAAAAGTCCTTTCAGGCCTCCCCCCCAGTGGCTCAGAGTTTCCCATGTTAACCTATAAGTATTTATATCTAAATGGAATAAAATAGTTTTGCCAGCTGTTCTATGATATTCAACTTCAATAGCATTAAAAGGTTATATGGTTTACAAACAGGGTGCATTACTATTAATTCTATTTGCATTTATGACTACAGCTAATTTGAACCAAGTAACAACAACCAGTGGTGAGAACTTTATTTTTCTCTATTGTTTAGGTGCAGTGGTAGAGCATTATGGCTATGATAAATGTGCTATACTATAGTATACTGTAAATTATAGTAAACCATTTTTTTTTAACGTGTCCTCTCCTATGACAAACGAAAATCATGAGTATACTTCAATAAGCATTTTATGTACGCCAACCCCGTAAGAAGTACGGTTACTCTGCTGGTAAAAATTATAATTAAAAGCCTGTGAGTATTATTTAAAAACTTGGTAGGCCTATAAACTTAAACATTTTTGATATAAATATGTAATAAAGTAGTCATTTGGATTTGGATAAACAAAACTTGACATTTGAATGTCCTGAATAATGTTGAATTAGTGACTCCTTTTTGTGAAATCTGACTTTTAAATTTTAAATGATTGCAGTTTTGAAATTGTGACTACTAAATTGCCAGTCTTCAGGCCATGCACAAAAGAGGCTGAATTAAAATACAATGAGGTCTAAATCATATAAAATACACTATTTATAAAAGTCAATCATAATGTATGCATCTGAAAATAATAAAACTAAATAAATTTTGTGCTTAAAACAATTGCAAAACTAGTGCAGTTGTAAGGAGAAGGTAAACAGATTTACAAAATCTTTCATGTTTACTGTTGGGACAAAAGGTCTCATAAAATGCCAAATAAAATTACTCAGACACCATTAAGTTCATATTACCATATATAGTGGTAGTAAAGCTGTGCCCACATATAGACGTAAAGAAGTAGTGTGCTGTTTATTGAGAAATGAATTCGTTTCGTATCTAGAAAGTGTATAAGTAGAGACTTAACAAATAATTTCTCAATATATTGCAAAAACTTCTGGATCCAATTGAATCCAAACAAAAGCCTGCAAATTGTCTGGCACTCCTTTTTATCCGCAGGATAAAAAATAATCTTTCGAGTAAAAATCTCCTGCTGATTTTGCCGATGTAAATTGTTAAACAAATCTATACTTAAAAATGCCCAACACCACTCACTCACTGATCACTATATCTAACAAACTACAAGCCATAAAAACTCAGGAATTGGCATGGAGGTTCCAATCAACCTCCAGGTGTGCAATAAGAAGAGTTTTCAATAAATTATATCAGGGCTCTGCCCCAGGGGTTTTTAAAGTTCCAATGTCATCCTTATGGAGAAAAGATTTGTTTACATTTGAACAGAAATAGTTATTTGTGTAACTAGTGGGCAAAGTGGCACTTTGCTGCACACGAGAGCAATGTTTACGGAATGATTCCGAGTGCAGCAAAGGCCTTTTGCACCCGTGTTACACATTATATTTTTCCTACAGCCACTATAAAGCATATAAATAATTAGTCTTTCAAACACTATACAACACGTTTTTAGGTTCAGCTGGCAACACAAATAGGTGCCCTAGAGAAAATAGTACCCGGTCCATATCACTCCGCTATTTTTCCTCGGCAAGAAATGTGCTCCACGTTTTGAGAATATAGTTCCGTATATTTTTGTAATTTGAAGTGATTCCGCACCAAAAAAATTCTTTAAAGGTATTTTCTTGTTTATTAAGATCGTAGAAATGTTTTAAAAACGCTTAAAAGAAAAGTCCAGATAGTTCAGAAATACCGAAACTATAAACACGAAATGACAGGTTAAATCGTAGTTATAATAGTCAATCAGCTGCTCATAGTATTATTATCTTTAAGTGTTGCCAACCTATTTCCAAGCGTACACGGATTACGTGCATAAAGAACCACGTTGTTTTGTGCTGTTTCGTTGGAATCCTGATGTGCGGCAAAGTATAAACCGTACGGCAAAGTATAAATATGCAGCAATTAGCAGCTTTCTGTACTATAAACAGTACAAGGAAGCCAACTTTGTCGGATGACTGTAGGAAAAATACTTTTTGATTCAGCACTGTTAATTAAAGGAACAGCTGAAATAAAAATATTTTATTCCATAAAATGAAAATATTTACATAACGTGTGTGGCTTGAAAAAGTGTTTTACTGCATAACAGATTTTTAAATGAATTAAAAAATCAAGAAGTGTAGGACATACTCAGGTTGAACATTTCAGTTTTTAATTTTCGTGAGCGAGGCCACGACGGGTTTGCTAGTACAGTATACTAATTTACATTTATCTGAAATAATCTGTGTTTATCATTTAGTGTACATTGCTATTATGTACTATGGTTAATACTCTTATTAGAGAATCCAGACTAATTGATTTGTAAACATATTTAAGTAATTTGACCTCCAATTTCTATTGCGTTAGGGGATTAGAATATGGTGCATCCAACTGTCTTCGAACAGCCAAAGCAGGTAAAATAGTTCATTGCGTTATTACAAACAGCAGTTTATGTTTAGCTATTTAAACACATATAAATATGTCAGGTCACTAGAGCACAACTATCATGCATATTAAATACAATTTATAATTTCAAAGCATAGCCGTGCACTCCTAAATGGTTAAAAATACCCAGTCTCTTAATAGTATACAATAAATCAGTATATATGTCAGACACATTCCTAATATAACCATAGATTAAACATAATAATTATAACGTATACACAAAACATATGATTACTAAGAAGAAGAAAAGTGAGAAATATTTTTATTTCTGATGTTTCAATATGTCAATGCAATACACAAATGAGTTTCCTGTGCAAAACGTGACTGGGGTATGGATGGAATTGAGCATCAATTTGATATATTTGTTCATCTGAGGAAAACATTCTGCATAAATACCACTATCTTACAGTTAGCTTTGCAACTCAGTTTTACAACTTAGATATGCTGGTAATTGTGATGTAGTTCCAGAAGCAATACACTTTTGAACAGTGGTTGGGGTGTGATAAGTAAGCAAATTTAAAATTTGGATCGACTAATGATATTTTGGTGATAAAGGTATATGCAATACAGTATTTACACACTTCTCATGCAAAAGACGCAATTTATAGAGGCCTATGCACCTTTCTTCATACGTATTGAATAATAAATCACCCACTTGTTATTAGACGTTGTCCACTTATAAATGTGTTACAACAATAACATCATATGATTTATAATGACAAGGAAACCATAAATTAGTATTTATTAAAACGTTTTTATTAGCTCACTTTCTTGTCCGGTACAAATTTTGCAATCAATTTTATACTAACTTCCCGATGAGCTAGAGACTTGAAACTTGAAACATAGCTCATAAATGGAAGACAATGCAATATTATATCATTTAATTTTCATATTTCCCTTGGGCTACGCCCCATGGGCTTGTTTTTATTAGCTCACTTTCCTACAAATTTTGATATCAATTCTTAACGAAGTTCCCGATGAGCTAGAGACTTGAAACTTGAAACATAGCTCACAAATGGATGACAATGCAATATGATATCATTTAATATTCATATTTCTCTTGGGCTACGCCCCACAGGCTTCCAAATTTTTATGTTTACATTTTGAAAGAATGTAAATATATCAATTAATTTAAGTCAGCTGTAAATACATATTTAAATTTGACAGTTAAGAAGAGCAGAGGTTAAGAGGTACAGGTTCTGCTCCTGAGATATTCTAAAAATATAAAACAAGCATTTAAATGTAAAGATAAAACACTGATAACAGATAATAAGGTTTTGGTTATGTATTAACAGGCCATATAAAATAGATTTAACATATTTACATATTAAAGACTAAAAATTAGAAAATAATTTATAAATAAAAAACCTTTTTGAAACAAAACGTTTTTAAACGCACTAAAAAGTACAAAATAATTTATAAATATGTGGAGAGTATAAATACTTGTAAGATTTAAAACGAAAAACGTGGGGTGCATGCAATATTGATAATAATACAGTAGTTCAATAGGTGAAGGTAATTGTAAATTATCTATTGCATGCACCCCACGTTTTTCGTTTTGAATCTTACAAGTATTTATACTCTCCACATATTTATAAATTATTTTCTACTTTTTAGTGCGTTTAAAAACGTTTTGTTTTAAAAAAGTTTTTTATTTATAAATTATTTTTTACTCCTCATGCACTTTTAACTCATTCAATACCGGATGAAATTGGACTAAACATACGCATGGTAGTGAACCTGTTAATAAATCATTACATGGCCACTTTAATATCATTTTATCATTTTAATACCTGATAATCCTAATCTTTTAAGGTAAATTTGCTACGGATGATAAAAGACGAATCAGGGCCAGACAGAATAGGGGGAAAATGTGCAGATATCCCCTTACACCTTTACATCTTACTGATGATCTATTTTAGAATAAAACCTCTGTAGTGTAAACATCTTGTGATAACTTCTCGTAGATTACGTTTATCAATTTGGAAACAAATCCTGTAAAATAACTTTTATCTTTAAGAAGATGCTTCGAAAAGGTAAATATTATTCAGGGATTTTAGAGGAAAATCACTTATCGAAATTAAGTCTTTGAAAAAACAAAACTAAATTACTAATACTATAGTTTCAAACGTAGTTTAATGCAATTTATTTATCAAAATAATGGTTTCAAAAAATAAGATTAGTTTAAAAAAATAAATAATTTGCATCATATTTTAATTTACATTAAAGCTTATTATATGACTATATTTGTATTTAATTTAATCGGTTTAATGCATCATTACTTTATTTTAACCATCTCAAATTACATAGTAATTATAAATTTTCAAAGATAGAAAGTAAGTTTAAAAGTGGCTTGAGAAATCTCCAAACGTGTGGTTGAATACACAGTCTTACAAAGGAATTATTTTTGACAACAAGGACTGTGTAAATTCTATATAAATAACTATAAAAATTTTCTAGACTGTCTAATTGTTTTGTTTGCATCCCCTATGTCCTAACCCACAAGATAATTCTTTTAAGTAATGTCTTTCATATGTAAGGACTATAATTCCACCAGAAATTTATATTTGTAATCATTAAGTATCTTATTAGTCCAGTCAATGAATGATCCAAAAGTAGGTGTAGAGTGCATGAGCAGGTAACTAAGCGATTCCTTCAGAAACTTGTTCAGGGGGCTTAGGGTGTTAACATACCAAAAGTCCTGACTCCTAGGTGGTGAGCCAGGGGGTGGAGGGGGGAAAAAGGGGGGGGAAAAGGTACGCATTTTGGGTTTTTTTATTATATCTCGAAAACTATCAACTTTTTGTATACTATAGTAAATTATAAAATTGAAGAAGATTAAATTTTCTACAAGAAAAACATATAATGTGTTTATTTTGGTTCAACAGATTACGAGTTATAACTTATTTAATTGATATCTTATTAAAATACTCCTTCCATAAGAAATGCATGTAAATTAGTATGCGAAATGGGGCGAATCCTATCCGCCCAAAGGAAATATAATTGATATTCTGGAAATCTTGACAAAATTTCCAGTAATTTGACACTTTAATAATGAAATTTTGTCAAAAATTAAAGCGAGGGTGAGCGTTTAAAAATGGGATGATTTAAGGTTTTTTTTTTATATTTCCAATAAAAAAACACCAAAACTTGACATTTTGTTACCTTGCCCTCGCCTTAATTTTGGATCAATTTTAATGATTAAAGTGTCAAATTACTGGAAATTTTGTCAAGATTTCCAGAATATCATTTATATTTCCTTTGGGCGGATAGGATTCGCCCCATTTCGCATACTAATTTACATGCATTTCTTATGGAAGGAGTATTTTAATAAGATATCAATTAAATAAGTTATAACTCGTAATCTGTTGAACCAAAATAAACACATTATATACTTTTCTTGTAGAAGATTTAATCTTCTTCAATTTTATAATTTACTATAGTATACAAAAAGTTGATAGTTTTCGAGATATAATCAAAAAACCCAAAATGCGTACCTTTTTCCCCCCCTTTTTCCCCCCTCCACCCCCTGGCTCACCACCTAGGAGTCAGGACTTTTGGTATGTTAACACCCTAAGCCCCCTGAACGAGTTTCTGAAGGAATCGCTTAGTTACCTGCTCACGCACTCTACACCTCATTCCTTGACTGGACTATATTAGAAATAAAACGACGTGAAAATGAATTTTTAAATAATGTTTTTGTGGTTGATAAACTATTACTATGAAACGCTCTATTTGACCGGGCCTTGTACATCGACCGTTTACAATGTCAAGGACAGAAGCTTAGCCGAGGGTTGAAAGAGCCCTTAGACCGATACACCCTGTAACGTTTCAACAATTTCCTCCGTTTCCTCCGACCTCTTTCATCCTTTAACTTCCTAAATTTCTCACGACTTCTTCAGTTTACAGTATTTCATGTTTAGCATGATTCTTATCCTTCGTATTTAGCAAGATGATAAGTCCATTAATATATTGAGCAGTAATTCGTATATTCAGCAGTATATCGTTTCATTAATATATTTATTTGTATACGATTAACAATGTATTGAAAACTACTGTATGGTTTTTCAGGATTCTTTTTCCGATAAACCTATTTAATGAATAAGCCTCATACAACCTCAATACAAGCCTCATACAACCTCAATACAAGCCTCATACAATATGTTGTCTGTTTTGCACATTGAATTTTTAAAGATTTTTTAGCCTCTGAAATAAAAACTTAGATATAACAGAGATACGAACAGGTTTCGAACCCTTGGCAAATTAGGAGCACAGTTAAATGCAGTTTTAGGTATTAAAGAAGTGTATACCCTTTCATTGCGTCATATAAGTAGTAAAAGAATCTGAGTAACGAAATGTACTCTTTTAGAGGAACAGGGAGGGTAATCCTTTTTTCGTGAAGCTTTTTTGTTTCCTATTAAAAAAAAACTTAATGCCTTAATTGTCAAGTCTCCGTGGACATTAAGCGTCATTAATCCTTTTCCACCTGGAAGGTGTGAAGATTTGTCGTACGATCCACGCAAAAGAACCCACAAAACATTTATAAGATAGCGTGGCCACGATAAAGAACAAGTCGGACAGTTTATCTGTACCTAAAAACATTCAAATACATCTAAATAGTAATCAGGTTTGCTACAAATGCTATGCATCCCTGGCTTGATATTATAGTGAGCATTCAAACTAAACATCAATTCGAAATCACAAACAGAATATTCTATACCTGGTACTTGTGTTCAACCTAATTTTACACAAGTGTATAACTCATACAACATATCCTTATTTTCTATCACACTACATCTACAAAATGAAACATACTATAAGTGTATCTATCAAATAAACGTATATAAAAATAAACGTATAAAAAATAAACGTATAGTTCTTTATCTTCAGACAAATAACGTGCCAACTGCTCCATTTACTTCTCAAGATAGACTAAGAAAAGTTATTTACCCCGGTCTCACATTTATTATTTCACAGTGACAGATATCAGCAAGCCTCTTAAACACACTTTTTTGTAGGCTCTACCTTGGGGGTTTCACATTACTCCTAGAGGTTGTGGCATTATCACTTGGATAAAGTCCACCCTCAAAAATACTCTTAGTGTCCTAATTGGTCCTATACTTTCTCTTTCTATTGCATACTTATCTCTTGTAATTTTATAATTGTTTTATATTTAATAGGAAGAGGAAATGTTGGAACCTAACTGCAACAATTAGTCTCATTGTAATGCAGCAGGAAAACAATTAACTAGTATCAACTATTCAAAACTATACCATAAGTCTTCAATATTAGTCAAGGTAGCCGAATGGTTACTTGGCTACAATTCTGAAGTTATCTCGTTCGATCCTTAGTGTGTTTTATGCTAAAATCAGATGCTGCATGTTATTGGGCTTCCAACTAAAGATGACAACTAACTAAAGGTTGACATTAAAGACAGAAGTATAAAACATTTTTACACAAAAAACAAAACCAAGAGCATTGAAAATAGTTCAAGTACAGTACAATAAAAGTGGCCCAATTAAGGATGGCAGAGATATTAAAATAACCACTCAAACAATTTTATTTACACTCATCAATATTTAAAGTGTAATAGTTTTAAGGGACAGTTTAAGTGCATAGCAAATGTAATAGCATAGCAAATGCATAACAAATCAGTAGTTTTTATAATAGAGCAACGAATAAAGGAAGAACCCTCCGAGTTTTTTTCTAAAGATATTTTATGTAGATGGTCTAGAGTAAGCCTGCCCCACGTCTAAATTATGTCAATCTTTGAGAACTTTTGGCAATATGAATGAAACAATTCACAATTATCAATTATTACAATAGTAGTAATAATGTAGGCAACAATAAACTTAAAATAAATCACACTCATAAGCTAAACAAGGTTACAGTTAACAAAAATCAATTACAGTATATTCATTTGTTCTGACACAATTAAACCCATGACACATTTTTCATTTGTTCTGACACAATTAAACCCATGACACATTTTCGTATCATAAACTGGTTGCGATTTTACAACATTTTTAACTGACACAAATAAATTAACATGTTCAAAGTTTGTAAGCAGCATTTACATTAATGTTGGAGACTCAAGAACAAAGTTTTCATCACATGGTAATTCTGTAAACAAACTCCAGCATAATTCACCACAGATGCAGGATTTCACTGATTTCACAGTAAACAGCTGATGTTTACGTCATCACATCTGGTTGTGTGGTTTGGTCCAGTATGTTAAATACTGACCAAAGCCTTAAACCGGGTTGACGTTATTTTGCGGTTTGCTTTTATTTCTGTTGGTAGAAGGTGTCCTTATTTGATTATGAGATGAACCATATTGAAAAGCGTTCTGTATTTTTTAATCTGTAATGCAATATGACAATTTTAATTTCGTACAACACACACTCATTTGTGCATATTGATATTCACGGGGTTCTCATAGTTTCAATGTAATTCTCATGGAAGTAGTTTTTGACACATAACAACTTTGATATCAGTACTTCTGGAAACAACTGAGAGACTTGCCGTAACTGTTTATCTTGTTGTTAATCAGTTAATGGTGTTATGTATATAATTTTAATGCATGTATTATTCTTGTTCTCAGTTTAAACATGGTTTCTATCTCCTACTAAACAAGTGAACTCTTACGTGTATTTGTCTGCGTAGTTGCTGACGATTGGCAGCTATTGTCTTAAAACATGACTATCTTAGCATAAAGAAGTCTTACAATTTATAACACTATCATATAATAGATTAGAAAAATTAATAAAATTTAAATTAGCATACTTATTCAACAAGAGAAGTCAAAGTTACATAGTAAAAGTAGAATATCCATAGTAAGTCACTCAATAAAAGTCATTTTGTGAATTTAGAATTTGGACATATTCAACAAACTGCGTATAAAACAAACGCTAACAGGATTAAAACAAGAAGCTCAATCGTTGCTGGCCTAATGAATGTCAAGCTTCGGACAGCTCGTTGACCTTCCATTGTGCTTTGTATCTCTTTGTTGAGATAATTAAATAAAAACCCAAACGGACTGTTTCAAACATTGTTGTTTTTAGTTATTTAAAATTACTCTCGTACCTGTGGGAGAATGAATTAATCTTGCGGATATGTTAACAAGGTAAAAAGAAAATCGCAAAGCCATCTACAAATATATCCTTGGGTCAACTGCAATTTTAACTAAGATATCATCAAGCTTAAGCGATAATATTAATGCCACAGATGGGATGACGTCATTCTTATTGAAAATGTTCACTTAATACACATTTTGTCTGAATGTGGATTTGTTGTATGGAAAAATAAAGTCTTCGGTCCATTTTCATTTGAGACATGCCCAATATTCTATGTACAAGCCAGTGTGCATGAAAACATGGTGGCAAAAACTAGTTATTGTTATACTGTTGTTCATTGAAAAAAGCACATCGAACGTCAGAGAACTACCGTATATACGGATATTTTATAGGACATTTTTATTTCGGAGCTGGTATGTGTTAATAGCATTAAATTATTTCTAGTGTTATCGTATTTCTCAGAGACTCAATTCTCCATTTCGGCAAATATAAAAATGGCTGTTTAAGATATTCTTACAAAATAAGAGAGTCACAAAGTTTATTTATCAAATCAATTTGGCCTATATGAAACTGTTGAGGCAAATACTATCGTGTTCTTCGTTTTATATTTGACCTGAACCATCGTGAAACCCAGTTGGTAACTATATAACGATGGTAAAATGTTACTAGTCTATTTACCAATTTCTTCGACATTAAATATTATATTAAAAGTGTTACAGTTTTGTCACACGATCCAAATAAAACAATGATTGTTAATTGATTTCTCCTGAGAAAAAAACAAAACTTAAGTACGCATCTAAGAATTTTCATACTTAGTTTAAACAAATATCTGCATCAAACGTGTATGCCCCCAATTATGTTTTAAACTAGACCCATTTATCATAAGATTAACTCAACACTTAAGTTGGTTATTCATGGCGTAACTTATATCATTAAAGACTTTAGCCAAGAGAAGTTATTACACCCAGAAGAAACATTTCTCATTGCTGTGGTATAGGGTGTAACGAAATATAGACATATTGTGTATGTAAGTTAACGTGGATACATGCCACTTGATGTTTATACATATGTACAAAATAAGCTGTCTAAACTAAATAGAAAGAAACCATATTCTAGGTGACATCGACATCATGTTACAACGTTTACCGTTTCATAAATAAATAAATGATTTTTTCCTACAGCCACCCGACAAAGTTGGCTTTCTTGTACTGTTTATAGTACAGAAAGCTGCTAATTGCTGCATATTTATACTTTACCGTACGGTTTATACTTTGTCGTACGTTTTATACTTTGCCGCACATCAGGATTCCAACGAAACAACACAAAAAAGCGTGGTTCTATTATGCACGTAATCCGTGTACGCTTGGAAATAGGTTGGCAACCCATAAAGATAATAATACTATGAGCAGCTGATTGACTATTATAACTACGATTTAACCTGTCATTTCGTGTTTATAGTTTCGGTATTTCTGAACTTTCTGGACTTTTCTTTTAAACGTTTTTAAAACATTCATACGATCTTAATAAACAAGAAAATACCTTTGAAGCATTTTTTTTAGGCGCGGAAACCACTTCAAATTACAAAAACATACGGAACTATATTCTCAAAACGCGGAGCACATTTCTTGCCCAGGAAAAATAGCGGAGTGATACGGACCGGGTACTACTTTCTCTAGGGCGCCTATTTGTGTTGCCAGCTGAACCTAAAAACGTGTTGTATAGTGTTTGAAAGACTAATTATTTATATGCTTTATAGTGACTGTAGGAAAAATATAATGTGTTACACGAGTGAAAAAGGCCTTTGCTGCACTCGAGATCATTACGCACTCGCCTGCGGCTCGTGCGTAAACATTGCTCTCGTGTGCAGCAAAGTGCCACTTTACCCACTAGTTACACAAATAACTATTTTAAATTTTACTTATGTAACCCTTCTAGTTTGTTTTGCAACTTAAATGGGTGGTATGACCGTTCAATTTTAAACCAACATATATTGAAATGGTTACATACACTAACACATTCTGACAATGGAAGACCTAAAGGCTTTTGTCATAAGATGGGAGGGATATTCTTGAAGAAAGGAATCACTTACTATTGACCAACATTTGTTATCATCCCTTCGAAATTCGCATTACCTTTTACAACTTAACTAACTTAAAAATTAAAATAATATAATAAATTATTCATCCGAAGGTTATTGGTTGACTTGACGCTTCAAAAGTACAAAACTCAGAATATTGTTCGGTTTGTTGTTCATTTGGAGAGTTAAAGTTGTTTGACACAATCTTTACACAATCTAACAAATCTCGTAATTTTATTTAGTTATTTTCCACCTAATACAAACAACAATTATTAAATTATACCATTGTATGACTATATAAATGTAAAGAGGAGATAAATAGTAATGCATTACTTATATCGACAGTACGTTAGGTGATCAAATATTAAAAAAAAACATCGATTCTACCATTACACACCAAATTCCCGCTAACTAGACCTAGTCAACGTTTTTGCAAAAGTTGTAATACTCCACAATAATCTTGAAAAAAAAAAACATAAATTCCTGTAAACCACCAAGATGGAAAAACGAGAATTTTCTAATTTTTAGAAAACCACCCAAATGTCAAATTTCAAAGATGGTGAATAAGTTGCGAGAGTCATCTAAAATATTCAACACTAAAGAACAGGAAGTTTGTTAATAAGGCACTTCCCTTTGCTAAAGTTGCAGCTAGATTTCATATCTCTTTTCTTTCCTGTTTGTGTTTATGTGTTATTAAACAGATTAAAATATACAATTTATCAAACCGAGGAAGTACTAAAATAGGAATATTCTAAAAAAACCGCATAGTTAAAAAGGAAAAGACTACTCTGTCATCATTATTTTTTTTAAATCACCTTGTTACGAGAACTTGTATCTGAGCTACATATTTTAAATGTGCTGGAGTTTCATGTTTGTTAACTTGGAGCTTTTTCTCGCCAAAGTATGCCTTTTTTCTAACAGTGTTAATTTAATAAAGTTGGCCTACATACTTTTTCAGTTTAACTGCTACTTCCAATGGAATTCAACCAATTGTGTCCAAGGATTGGTTTACAAGTTAATTAATCCCAGAGTTTCCTTTACTTGTTACTATGTAGATTGCATCGGATTGATTGTTATTTCAGTTATTTCATTTTCAATACACATTTTATTGAACTACTATCCTGATTGATCACTATATAAGACTACAGTTAGAAAACATACTAAAGTACAATAATTTGTTAATACCACGTAAAGAATTACACTGACACAAAAAATTGACAGATATGTTTTTTTGTATTTTTACCTGTCAAAAAATAAGCAGTATTCAGTAATTTTATCCAAAGCCTTGCCATTGATAATAGAAAATTATCAAACAATTTGTTACACTTTTTTGTATTTATCTACGCCTTTGCTACTTTTAAGATGTTAAGAAACTGTCCAAACCCAAGTCATTTTAAAATCAAATGTCTACCTCCTGCTTAACATCACTAATATTAATAGCTAAAGAAAATGTTATTCGAGTCCATAGTCGAACTAGCTTTCAATCGAAATAGCAGCCTGAGATTAGAAGTTGAACTCAAAAGCTAATTGGATGCAGTTTGCATTTTCTTATTCACAGAATTTTTATAAATTCATAAACTAAGTGTTTAGTTAATCTGATTAGTTAATAAAACAAACTTGATTCAGTTAACTGAAAAGTGTAATCCACAAACGTCACGGCAATCAAGTTTATAGTGACAATGTTGTGTGTAATCTACCCAGAGATAGCAGAACATTTGTTACACCAATTACCGCTTCACCACATGGATTTGTCTTCGTCATTTATTGAAACTATTTCCCCACAATTTTATGAGGGAAACAATATGCAACATGTTGGGTTGGTTTTGTACCTGGGTGTGATACATGTAAAGTTTTAAGATATAATATATTTAAAACTAGCAGTTACCCGGCGCGCGTTGCTGTGCTAACAACTATGATTTTAAATGGCAATTTGTTCTTTACGATACATAATAAAAATTTATACCAAAAACAAAAATAAAATATTTATAATAATTGTCAGTGAATAAACAATGTTTTTTTGTTTTTTCATTAGGTGTATAAACAACTAAGTTTTTAGGTGTGCCTACCACCACGTGAGTACGCAAAATACAGCTGTCCGTGTCAAAAGCATGCATTTTCTAAATTTAAACCGGCAATAGCCAAGGATTGCCTTTGGCCTTATAATGGTGATTACGAAAGCAATACGCAAAGGAAATTGTAGTCGCTTGAATTCAAATGATAATTCGGATAAAATCATCGGTATTCTTGGTAGTAAGACTATTTCTCCTTTAAACTTACCCCTTATGAGTGTTGCTTTGATCAAGTTTGGTGTCATTTTAGTGTCAAATTAATAAGCCCTATTTGTAAATGTTTAAAACTACGTGCAAACAAATAATTTTACCACATAAAATCTATTAGCAAAAATACAGGGAATCACAACATACCGGGTGGAGGATAAACATATCTGTGATAACTTTCATATTTACAGTTGTGACAAAAGTACTCATAAAAGATCAAATCAAGTTACTAAGACACAATAAAGTTCATATTACCATATATAGTGGTAGTAAAGCAGTGCCCACATATAGACGTAGAATATCGTTTATTTTTTATTGACTTGCGAATAAGGCTTATGCTTTTACATTGGATGGGCCAATATTTGGGATAAAATATTGGTGAAATAATAATGGCACACTCAAAGAATTTAAAAATGTCAGAGAATTTAAAAAACTTTAAATAAATTCCGAAAACTGCTATATTACCTCCGTATTAGATTTAAGATTTTTTTGTATAACTTTAAAACAAAGAATCCCAATAAAATAGGAATCTAGAGTTTTTTATGTTTTAAATACATTTTGCGTTTTACATTAGCAAATCTTATAACAAGCTAATAAAAACTCGCCTAAGGTAATATTACCACTTTTCCCCACCAGTTTATGATACATTGATAAACTAAGTTTAAAACTAACCCTTATTTAATGTGGTGTAAAACGACTGTTTTGTAAATACAATAGAAACAGTGTTAAAAGTAAAATTAAAACTTCCTGAATCCTGATACAGCTTTTTGCACAATTTAATTATAAAGAAGTTAAGAAAGCAAACTAAAAGTTCAACATTGTTTATTCACCTCTAGTCTCAGTGGCAAGTTAGCGTTAATAGAACTTTCTTGCTCAAATATCCCGGATTTGTATAAAACTCAGATAACAGTATATTTCATCACTAGGGCGTAAATTGACTCTTTTCGGTTGAAAACATTACATATGCCCGTGTGATTAACTGTATATTTCGCTATAATGTACCATTAAGAAAACCAAGAATTGAAACAAATATAATTTTCAAGTTTAGATAATCTCCCAACGTAACTGATCATTTCGTCAATTACGACTGAGTCAATTAACACGACCTTACCACATTACACACTACTTGTCGATACAAATCGATTGTAATCCATAGGTGGTATGATATGTGAAACTATTAATAACAATATACTTCTCAAGCTTTTAGTTGAATAAACCGTATTTCTAAATCATCCACAAATTTGAATCCAGTCTACAACAATCCAGCAAGGAACTTTTACTTTTAGAAAAAAATCCATACAACAGATACTTTAGATATAACAGATTATTCACAATCAAAGTAAACGAGTTAGAAGCATTTACTCCTAGCGTCTAATGACTCCGATTGATTTTTACTTCCTAGTGAGAAAAGCTACTTTTAGACTTCTTTTACTACTTAGATCCACAAGGACTGTAATGAAAATAGGTGTTTTTGCTGCATTATGACAACAAATAGGATTTTAAAGCACGTGATTTCCAAGTAAAGCTTTTTACAATTTCTCAATCTTGTTATAAACAGATTTAGAACCGTTCCTTGGTAACTGCGATTATAATGAAATTTGTATCTTACCTTTGAAATTTTACCTTTAATGGTTATGGATACCCATGACATATACCTATAACCTAAGTAACCTATAACATAAGTATGCATGGACACAGTAGTTATTAATTTATTATAGATATAACAGAAGTTTATGAGAAGTACTGGTCTAAAAGTGTACTTTTCTTTGTATTATGCATAATTTAAATTTTCTCTGAAGCTGAATCAGTAGAAAATGAATATATTTAAAATATCGTAAAGGTTCCTAAATAGTACTAAACAAAATTTTAAAATGGTTTTACCGAATTGATATAATTAGTGCTTAATTAGGCCTAAATTTGCTTTAAAAGAATATAGAAACCTATTAAATAGGTACGATTCGTGTTAACAAATTATTGATGGTTCTAACGTAATAGACTTTGATAGATTTCGATGGAGTTAAATTGGTAATTTGAAAATTTCAGCCATAAAGAATTCAAAACTGAGATTTAGTTAACTGACATTTACAAAATAACATAAAATGTTCAATGACAATATTTTATGCGTTGTAATATTTTGCAGAAGAATGGTTGTTCGTGGTTTAAAATCAAAATGTTAAAACTTTAGGTTTTATGTAATTTCCATACATTCCAAGCTTTTGGAAAAAAAATTTAACTTGTGTACTTAAACTTGGATATTAAAATGGTACTTATTGAATTGTTGGTTAGTTATAGCCATAAAAAATTATGAAACAGAGGTTAATTCACAGAACTACCAACATTAAAAGTGTATGGACAATAATAAAAAGCAAGCTAATAAAAACGTTTTAATATACAGTATATTGACAAATATCTCATGAGTAAAATTGTCTTATTATCGTTTAAATGTACTATCGATATTAGACACACACCTAAAAACGCCCTAATTATGTTTAAAATGTATATACTATGTAAATTTAATTTATCATAGGATTTAAAATGATTTAGTAACTACCTAAATATAGTAAACTAGACCCGACTACTGTAGTATATTAGAAGTAAAGACGGCAACAATAGCAATCAGCTAACAGTTTTTTTTTTTTTTTTTTTTTACAATAAGCTGTGTATTTCTTAGAGTGAACTTTTTTTATACCTTTCTCATAATTAGTTTGAATTCTAGTGTGAATAATCCATCTATGATATTTAAATATTTTTTAAAGATACAAGCGTTGTTCGGTCTTATTCAATATACAACAAAACACCTGTTAAATAATGAAATTTGCATTTGATTCGTAGACGCCACCCGTGGCTCAAACAGTACTGATAGTGGTGTTGTTTGCGAAAGTGAATTGTGGGGTGAAAATACTCGTAAATCACAACACAATGAGAACAAAGCTTCCAGTCGTGTGCCTGTGTGTGTTTAAGTGTGTAAAACACTCCAACATTTATTTTACCGCTGTACACAGTAAGTGATTCTGAACTTTGTCAACGTGTATGCAAATTATTTTCAAGTTATAAAGTAAATCAAGTAAATCATTAAATATTTCACAACCCTTTTGTACATGTGTTTCTTGGTACTCACTGAGTAAAGAAATGAAAACTTTTTCAAATTATTCTAAATGTGTTTTATATGTTGCATTAACAGAAGGCCTATTGGGCTATGTATGCAATGGCGTGCAATGCATTTTGCCGCGGCCTTGTACACTGCATTAATTGTTAGATACATTAAAATGCACTATATATGTTTATTTGTTCTTATTGATCTGAAGATCACATCCTTGTCCAAAATGTTTTACAGTCTGATACAAATTACTTAAGTATTTGGCTATTTTTTAAATCCTAATTTAGTTCTCAATTTTATAACAGTACAATTTGTTTCATGCAACGTTCAAAAAATTCCGTGATAAAGAGTAGGTCACAGTAAAATTATCAAATGATTCATAACAGCGTGGTGCAAATCGAGTTTGCTCTTCTCGCAAATTACATTTTAGAAAAGCATTATCACACTGCCTCAGGCTCGTTCATTTATCATCGAATGTCAATGATATCCAACTAATTACCACCCTCCTCTAAGCGCATGCTTTCACATTTAAACCAGCTATTTTATAGCAATGTTTCGTGAATTATGTTACTAATTTGTTTATACATATACATATATATATATATATAATATATAACCTATGTAAAATACATTTGATGTACAAATGAACAAGTTATTTCCTTAACTGTATAAACAAATCGTATGAAAACTTAAATCCAAGTAATATTTAATATCGACCTAAGTATTTTTAAATATTTCATAAGTAGGTTGATATCGGGACGCTAAAATATTACTCTAAAAAGTGGGTTTTCTTTCACTGATTATGGCCCGCAAAGTAGCTAATTGCTGCATTTACTTACTTTTGCCACACCTATTTTTTGCCGCACTCCAGTAGTCCAACACAAAACAGTGCACCTTTAATGGCATGTATTACGTGTACGCTTGAAAATAAGTTGGCAGCACTTAAAGATACTACAACTGCCATCAGCTGGCGCAGCGTTCCCTATTTCATTCATAGCATGGATTTAACCTAGCCTAAAAACGTGTTGTACAGTGTTTGGAAGACTAATTATTTATATGCTTTTTTCTGTTAATTAAAATAACTTTTTCATGTTTATAAATTTACTTTTGCTTTTTTAGCGCTTCATACTTAGAATCATTTATATCCATCTACACTTTGTATAACTTACTTATTATTATGGCGACCTTTTCCATTATTATTATACAAACGCAACTTAGTGTTTGTTGGAATGAAATGTAAGTCGATTACTTAAAAAAATAAACATACGACGTCGTTCATATAGTTTATTACAATCAAGAACGATTTACGAATTACATTATTGTTTCCAATCATTAATGATAAGCTACTATACGAAAAATTGGTCATGTTTCGTGAAAATTTGAGAGGAAATACAAGATAAAGGCTAAACTGAGGTAGTGAGGGGGTGTGGGAGGATGAATAATGATTCTAGTCAAACCTCTCGACCCGTATCTCACAGGTTCCAGTGTTCAGCTGGCGCACCATTACTTGACTGAGTACGAATGTTCCTAATTAAAATAGTTTTATCCTACTAATATTATAAAACATTGACCTACGTTAAGATGTGTAATAGTTTACGCAACGATTACGTAGATAGTGTTAACGACACGAGTAGAAAATTTAAGTTACGAGTGCCTTAAAAACTTCTACGAGTGTCGTTAACACTATTTACGCGAATTGCGTAGACCTAAACTACTTTACCTACACCAGTGTACTGTAAAATTACTAAAAATAACCACTCATAACTTCGAGAGGTTATGTTTTCGTTTATAACCTCTCATTGCCACTGACAGTGAAGGAACGAAAAATTGTACCCAACACTAATTGCACCACTTAACAATTAATTGGCCTGAACAGCTGATTCGTTGAAGTTCGAATCATTACATAACTTTACTTCTTCTCTCTCAATCCTTGAACCTCATTGGTCCGTTAGCCGTGTTGTTATGAGTAAAATTAGGCTGTCATAAAAGTAAACGATGTTGTTATGTGAAGATTTTCAATTCTAAGAACTGGACTGAAACGACTACTTTAAAAATAAAATGGTCGTAGTTATTATGGTAGGTATACTTCGTACCTAGGGCCGAAAATGAGGTTTTGCGTGCTCGAGATAGATTTATAGCTGCAAAACCATTTCAGTCCGTGGTACGAACACTATTTTTCACCACACTATACCCTATTACCACTATTCACCACAATAATAATGCACATTGTCAACACAAGAACTCATTAACTATAAGGTTATGTGAAGAAATAATTTGTGGAATCGGCAAAAAAATAATAAATAGTTGCTAGGCAACGGTGACAATAAAACAATTCTATTGCAATGCTATGCTATGCTGATTGTGTATTTAATATGCATTCATGTTTTAAGAAAGTAAGCGGGCAGCTGATTTTGCTTCCCTAGGGATGTAAAAACCTGTTCGGTTCCCAAATGATGATGACAGCTGGAATGGCCAGAAAAACGAACGTAACTTTCAGCAACCAATTAAACGTATGTAAAACTCTTACGAGAATGTATGTAATTCTCTTACGTTCGATGTACTTTATTAATGAACAACAACATTGTACTAATAACTAGTTTTTGCCACCATGTTTCCATGTACACTGACTTGTACATAGAAAAATGTTGCGTGTTTCAAATGAAAATGGACCACAGACTTAATTTTTCTATACAACAAATCCAGTCACATTCAGACAAAATGTGTATTAAGTGAAAATTTTCAATAAAAATTACGTGGCATAATTTGTAATAATATTATCACTTGAGCTTGATGATGTCTTAGACTTGCAGTTGGACCAAGGATATATTTGTGCTTCTTGCTTTGAAATTTTCTTTTTACCTTGTTAACATATCCGCAAGATTGATTAATTTCCCACAGGTACGAGAGTAATTTTAAATAACTAAAAACAAAGATGTTTGAAACAGTCCGTTTTGGTTTTATTTAATTATCTCAACAAAGAGATACAAAGCACAATGGAAGGTCAACGAGCTGTCCGAAGCTTGACATTCATTAGGCCAGCAACGATTGAGCTTCTTGTTTTAATCCTGTTAGCGTTTGTTTTATACGCAGTTTGTTGAATACGTCCAAATTCAAAATTTACAAAATGACTTCTATTGAGTGACTTACTATGGATATTCTACTTTTACTATGCAACTTTGACTTCTCTTGTTGAATAAGTATGCTAATTTCAATTTTATTAACTTTCCTAATCTATTATCTGATAGTGTTTTATAAATTGTAAGACTTCTTTATGCTAAGATGGTCATGTTTTGGGGCAATGGCTGCCAACCATCAGCGACTACGCAGATAATTAAATCATCACTATAATACTCCGTTCACAATATTTAGGTGGTTTAAGGACAAGTTCCCCCACTGCCTTTTGCTTATTATATGTTGTAGCTGATTGACGTTTTGGTAAACCTACCTGTTGAGATATTGTTTTAAAGTTTTGAAAAAGTAAAGGGGACATATTTCTTTCCTTAAAACCGTCTCAATTGTTTGAACGTAGTATGTTCAGTTAAACTCAAATTAGCGTTTTCAAAATGCAGTAAATCTGGGTCAGTGTTGTTCAAAATTGTATTGTATTCTTATAACATGACTCGTGAGGCAAATTACTTTCCTCCAGCAAAAAAAATGTTTAGTTTGTAAGAAAAAAATTATGGGACGCTGCTACAAATATACGCAAGATAAATTATGTTCAAACTGAGAACAAGAATAATACACGCATTAAAATTATATACATAACACGATTAACAGAGTAACAACAAGATTAACCGTTACTGCAAGTCTCTCTCTCGGTTGTTTCCAGAAGTACTGATATAATAAGTTGTTATGAGTCAAAAACTGCTTCCATGAGAATTAAATTGAAACTAGGAGAAGCCCGTGAATATCAATATGCATAAATGAGTGTGTGTTCAACGAAATTAAAATGGTTATATTGCATTACAGATTTAAAATACAGAACGCTTTTCAATAAGGTTCATCTCATAATCAAATAAGGACACCTTCTACCAACAGAAATAAAAGCAAACCGCGAAATAACGTCAACCCGGTTTAAGGCTGCTCAAATTTAACATACTGGACCAAACCACACAACCAGATGTGATTACGTAAACATCAGCTGTTTACTGTGAAATCCTGTATTTGTGGTGAATTATGCTGGCGCTTGTTTACAGAATTACCATGTGATGAAAACTTTGTTCTTGAGTCTCCAACATTAATGTAAATGCTGCTTACAAACTTTGAACATGTTAATTTATTTGAGTGAGTTAAACATTTTTTTATCGCAACCAGTTTATAATATAAAAATGAAACATCTGTGTCATGGGCTTAATTGTGTCAGAACAAATGAATATAAGTGATATTGTTGTTAATTATAACCTTGTATAAATTATGAGTGTGATTTATTTGAAGTTTATTGTTGCCTACATTTTTACTACTATTGTAATAACATTTTCATTCATATTGCCAAAAGTTGTCAATGATTAACATAATCTGGACGTGGGGCAGGCTTACATTAGACCATCTACATAAAATATCTTTAGAAAAAAACTGGGAGGGTTGTTCCTTTTTTTGTTGCTCTATTATGAAAACAACTGATTTGTTTACATTTGCTATGAACTTAAACTGTCCCTTAAAACGATTACAATTTAAATATTGATGAGTGTAAAAAAATTGTTTGTATAGTTACTTTAATATCTCCGCCATCCTTAATTGGGCCACTTTTATTGTACTTAAACTATTTTCAACGATCTTGGTTTTTTTTTATTTTTTGTGTAAAAATGTTATATACTTCTGTCTTTAATGTCAACCTTTAGTTAGTTGTCATCATTAGTTGGAAGCCCAATAACATGCAGGATCTGATTTCAGAATAAAACTCACATAGGATCGAACGAGATAACTTCAGATTTGTAGTCAAGTAACCACTCGGTTATTAAAGACTTATAGTATAGTTTTGAAAAGTTGATGCTAGTTAATTGTTTTCCTTCTGCATTACATTGACACTAATTGTTGCAAACGTTCCAACATTTCCTCTTCCTATTAAATATAAAACAATTATAAAATTACAAGAGAGAAGTATGCAATAGAAAGAGAAAGTATAGGACCAATTAGGACCCTATTAGTATGTTTTAGGGTGGACTTTATCCAAGTGATAATGCCACAACCTCTAGGAGTAATGTGAAACCCCCAAGGTAGAGCCTACAAAAAAGTGTGTTTAAGAGGCTTGCTGATAGTTGTCACTGTGAAATAATAAATGTGTGACCTGGGTAAATAACTTTTCTTAGTCTACCTTGAGAAGTAAATGGAGCAGTTGGCACGTTATTTGTCTGAAGATAAAGAATTATAGTAGACGTTTATTTGATCGATACACTTATAGCATGTTTCATTTTATAGATATGGTGTGATAGAAAATAAGGATATGTTGTATGAGTTACACACTTGTGTAAAATTAGCTTAAACACAAGTACCAGGTATAGAACATTCTGTTTGTGATTTCGAATTGATGTTTAGTCTGAATGCTCACTATGATATCAAGCCAGGGATGCATAGCATTTGCTCTTTAGATTTATTTGAATGTTTTTAAGTACAGAAAAACTGTCCGACTTGTTCTTTGTCGTAGCCACGCTATCCTATAAATGTTTTGTGGGTTCTTGTTGCGTGGGTCGTACTACAAATCTTCACACCTTCCAGGTGGAAAAGGATTAATGACGCTTAATGTCCACGGAGACTTGACAATTGAGGCATAAAGTGTTCAAACCCATGGAAGGCCAACTACAAGAACAAGTTTTTTTTTTTTTTGCAGGAAACAAAAAAGGTTCATGAAAAAGGATTATTCTTCCTGTTCCTCTAAAAGAGTACATTTTGTTACTCAGATTCTTTTACTGCTTATATGACGCGTTGAATGGGTATACACTTCTTTAATATCCAAAACTGCATTTGACTGTGCTCCTAATTTGCCAAGGGTCCAAAACCTGTTCGTATCTCTGTTATATCTAAGTTTTTATTTGAGAGGCTGAAAGATCTTGAAAAGTTCAATGTGCATCTAAAACAGACAACATGGTTGTATGAAGCTTAATCATTAAATAGGTTTGTTGAAAAAAGAATCCTGATAAGTATACAGTAGTTTTCAATACATTGTTAATCAATATACAAATGAATATATTAATGGAACGATATACTGCTGAATATACGAATTACTGCTGAATATATAAATGGACTTATCATCATGCTAAATACGAAGGATAAGAATCATGCTAAACAATAAATACTGTAAATTGAAGGAGTCATGAGAAATTTAGGAAGTAAAGGATGAAAGAGGTCGGAGGAAACGGAGGAAATTGTTGAAACGTTACAGGGTGTATCGGTCTAAGGGCTCTTTCAACCCTCGGCTAAGCTTCTGTCCTTGACATTGTAAACGATCGATGTACAAGGCCCGGTCAAATAGAGCGTTTCATAGGAATAGTTTATAAATCAAAAAACACTACTTAAAAATTCATTTTCACGTCGTTTTATTCCTAATAAGATACTTAATGATTACAAATATACATTTTTAGTGGAATTATAGTCCTTACATATGAAATACATTACTTAAAAGAATTATCTTGTAAGTTAGGACATAGGGGATACAAACAAAACCTGAAGGCAAGTGAGCGTAGCGAACGAGCTAACCTGAAGGCAAGTGATCGCAGCGAACGAGCTCCAACCCAAAGGTGAGTGAGCGTAGCGAACGAACTTCAACCAGGACGTGATTGAGCCGAATAGAAAGACCAAAAATATTGTCTACCCACTAGCATTAATATAAGAGCAATAATAAAGAATCGGTTATCCTTTGTACTATATGTGTTTCATTAGTTGTCGTACGTATTTTAATTTAGTTATAAGCACTTCATATACAATAAGACAATTAAACGTTACGGTACTTAAATTATAAATAGTCAAAGGCAAGACAACGTCTGCCGTGTTCAGCTAGTTAATTCATAAACTAAGTGTTAAGTCAATCTGATTAGTTAATAAAACAAACTTGATTCAGTTAACTGAAAAGTGTAATCCACAAACGTCACGGCAATCAAGTTTATAGTGACAATGTTGGGTGTAATCTACCCTGAGATAGCAGAACATTTGTTACACCAATTACCGCTTCACCACATGGAATTTGTCTTCGTAACATATTGAAACTATTTCCCCTCTATTTCATAAAGGAAACAATATGCTATATGTTGGGTTGGTTTTGTAATAGGTGTGATACATGTAAGGTTTTAAGATATAATATATTTTAAGCTAGCAGTTACCCGGCGCGTGTTGCTGCGCTAACAACTATAAAAGGCAATTTGTTCTTTACGATAAAAAAATAAAAATGTTTACAAAAAACAAAAATAGAATATTTATATTACTTAATTGCCGGTGGACAAAGAATGTTTTTTGTTTTTCATTAGGTGTACAAACATATGAGTTTTTAGAAGTGACTACCACCTCGTGAGCACGCAACATTCAGCTATCCGTGTGAAAAGCATGCATTTCCTAAATTTAAACCGGCGATAGCCAGGGATTGCCCTTGGCCTTATAATAGTGATTACGAAAGCAATACGCAAAGGATATTTAACTATGTATATTGTATTCGCTTGAATTCAGAGGGTAATTCGGATGACGTCATCGGAATTCTTGGTAGTAAGACTATTTCTCCTTTAAACTTTACTAGTGTTGCTTTGATCAAGTTTGGTGTCATACTTATAATCATCAGTCTGGTTCAGTTGCACAGCTTGGGTGGATCTAAGTTTCGCATTAGTATTATTGGAGTTCCTTCTTTTAATTACAGTAATGTGGTGGATTAGTGACAAATTTTGAGTTATTTGAATACCTGAGATAACACGCACTATTATTATTCACTTAGTCATGATTTCAAATAGTTCCACACTCATTCCACAGAATGCAGCACAGAAAAATATTTTACTTTTGGATTACCAAACATATTGAACCCCAACCGCAGCACTAACAACGTTTAAATTCTCCACTATTAAATACTAGGTGTTACCCACGGGCTTCAACCCGTTTGACTTCATAAGTATTATAAAAAAACTATTGATTGGTTAAATTAAGCTGAAATAAACATAACAGAATACAGCATTACAAACAAATAATCACAATAGATTTTAATAAGGTAATAAATTGAAAGAATAACATACAAATAAGAACAGCTGAGGTATTTTTAACATTAAGTATATGGAAAGTTCCCTTTGGAAAACAATTATGACCTTAAAGGGCAATTCATGAAAAAATGGATAATTTTGCGCAAGGTTTCTCGTCATGACGAACATTTTAAGTATATGGTTTATGGGGGTGTGACTTGTAGTTTTCTCAAAAGTTCATGGGTACTTTTGGCTTTATATATAGATGTGAATATAAAAAGTAAAAACCTTAACAAAGTATTATGAACAATAAAAGGGATGGCAATGCCTTAATACATTTTATATTTTGTTCCATACCCACACAATTTAACATATATTAATGGACACAGATAGTCTTTTACATAGACACAGGCAGTCTTGTATATGAGTCTATGTATATTTATCGTTCGTCGGCTCTAGCTCGGATCCGGCGGATCTGGTAGCCTGATATCCGCGGATCCATCACTAGCTAAACCTAATGTTATTTAAATAGATATAGTTGGAAATCGATTCAGAGAAATAGAAATTCGCTTAGTCGACAGGTTTGTTGTGGTGGGGTTATTTTTTAAGTGTCAAATTAATAAGGCCTATTTGTAAATGTTTAAAACTACGTGAAAACAAAAAATTTTACCACATAAAATCTATTAGCAAAAATACAGGGAATCACAACATACCCGGTGGAGGATAAACATATCTGTGATAACTTTCATATTTACAGTTGTGACAAAAGTACTCATAAAAGATCAAATCAAGTTACTAAGACACAATAAAGTTCATATTACCATATATAGTGGTAGTAAAGCAGTGCCCACATATAGACGTAGAATATCGTTTATTTTTTATTGACTTGCGAATAAGGCTTATGCTTTTACATTGGATGGGCCAATATTTGGGATAAAGTATTGGTGAAATAATAATGGCACACTCAAAGAATTTAAAAATGTCAGAGAATTGTACTTTTTTAGAGTTGGGTTTAGGGAAAGTAATCAATGTGTTCATTCTTTAAATAAGAAATATTGTAATCCTGATAATATTTGAAGTAGTAAAATGTATGTGGTTGTTGTGAGTAAATGGTAATATTAACTTATTATTAATTTAATTGTCATGTTGTTCTCAAACGGCTTTTTTCAACCCAAACCCCGAAAACCACACTATTACCCCCGTATTGGATTTAAGATTCTTTTGTATTTCTTTAAAACAAAGAATCCCAATAAAATTGTAATCTAAAATTTTTTTTAATGATTTTAATACATTTTGCGTTTTACATTAGCAAATCTTTTAACAAGCTAATAAAACTCCTGCCTACGGTAATATTAACTTTAATGTTCCCACCAGTTTATTATACATTGATAAACTAAGTATAAAACTAACCCTTATTTAATGTAGTGTAAAACGACTGTTTTTGTAAATACAACAGAAACAGTGTTAAAAGTAAAATTAAAACTTCCTGAATCCTGATACAGCTTTTTGCACAATTTAATTATAAAGAAGTTAAGAAAGCAAACTAAAAGTTCAACATTGTTTATTCACCTCTAGTCTCAGTGGCAAGTTAGCGTTAATAGAACTTTCTTGCTTCAAATATCCCGGATTTTATAACACTCAGATAACAGATGCATTCATTACTAGGGCGTAAATTGGCTTTTTCAATTGAAAAGATTACTTATGCCCGTGAGATTAACTATATTTTACCTACGACCGTTTTTTAAAGTAGCCGTTTCAGTACAGTTCTTAGAATTATTGAAAAGTATCTCATAACAGCATTGTTTACTTTCATAACAGCATAGTTTTACTCATAACAACACGGGTAACGGACCAATGAGGTTCAAGGATTGAGAGAGGAGAAGTAATATTGTAATGATTTGAAATTCAACTAACCAGCTGTTCAGGCTAATTTAATTGTTGATTCGTGCAATTACTGTTTGATACAATGTTTCGTTGCATCACTGTCAGTGGCAATGAGAGGTTATAAACGAAAACATAACCTCTTTTAGAAGTTATGAGTAGTGATTTTTGGTAATTAAAACAATTTTGTAGGTAAAGTAGTGTACGCAACTCGCGTAAATAATGTTAACGACACTCGTAGAAGTTTTTAAGGCACTCGCCAAGGCTCGTACCTTAAATTTTCTACTCGTGTCGTTAACACTATCTTTACGCAATCGTTGCGTAAACTACTATTTCGCCATAATGTACCATTAAGAAAACCAAGTATTGAAACGAATATCTATTATACTAATTCCGTAAGGAATTTCTTGTGATTTTCAAGTTTAGGTAAGCTCCCAACGTAACTGATCATGAGTCAATTAACACAACATTACACAAAACTTGTCGATACAAATCTATTGTAATCTATAGGTGGTATGATATGTGAAACTATTAATAACAATATACTTCTCAAGATTTTAGTGCAATAAACCGTATCTCTAAATCATCCAAAATTTGAATCCAGTCTACAACAATCTAGCAAGGAACTTCTACTTTTTGAAAAAAATCCATACAACAGATACTTCAGATATAACATATTATTCACAATCAAAGTAAACGAGTTAGAAGCATTTACTCCTAGCGTCTAATGACTCCAATTAATTGATTTTTACTTCCTAGTGAGAAAAGCTACTTTTAGACTTCTTTTACTACTTAGATCCACAAAGACTGTAATGAAAATAGGCATTTTTGCTGAATTATGACAATAAATAGGATTTTAAAGCACGTGATTTCCAAGTAAAGCTTATTAAAATTTTTCAATCTTGTTATAAAAAGATTTAAGACAGTTCCTTGGTAACCGTGATTATAATGACATTTTTATCTTACCTTTGAAATTTTGCCTTTAATTGTCATGGATACCCCTTAACGTATAACATAAGTAGGGCCTATGCATGGACACAATTATTAATTTATATAGTTGTTAATTTATTATAGATAGAACAGACGTTTATGAGAAGTACTGGTCTAAGAGTGTACTTTTCTTTGTATTATACATAATTTAGATTTGCTCTCAAGCTGAATCAGTAGAATTGAACGAACGAAAATAAATACATTAAAAATATCGTAAAGCTATTAAGCCCTAAATGAAAATTTTAAATGGGTAAAACCGAAATGACATTATCAATGCTTAATTAGGCCTAAAAATGCTTTAAAAGAATATGGCAACTTATTAAATACGATTCATGTTATCAAACTATTTATGGTTCTAACGTAACAGACTTTGATAGATTTCGATGGTGTTTAAATGGTAATTTGGAAATTTCAGCCATAAAGTATTCAAAACTAAGATTTAGTTAACTGACATTGACAAAGTAATATACAATTTTAAACGACAATATTTTATGAGTTGTAATATTTTGCAGAAGAATGGTTGTTCGCGGTTTGAAATCAAAATGTTAAAACTTTAGGTTTTATATAATTTCCATACATTTCAACCTTTTGGGATAACATTTTAACTTGGGTACTTAAACTTGGATATTAAAATGGTACTTGTTGAATTGCTGGTTGGTTATAGCCATACGAATAGTGATGAAACAGAGGTTAATTCACAGAACTACCAACATTAACAGTGTATGGACAATAATACTATACAGTATATTGACAAATATCTCATGAGTAAAATTGTCTTATCATCTTTCAAAATATCTATATATATTAGACACACACTTAAAAATTACCTAATTATGTTTAAAAAATATATATTATGAAACATTTAATCTATCTTGAGATTTAAATTGATTTAATAACTACCTAAATATAGTAAACTAGACCCTACTAGACCCGACAACTGTAGTATATTAGAAGTAAAGACACCAGCAATACCAATCAGCAAACAGTTTTTTGTAACAATAAGTTGTGTAATATTATTTCTTAGAGTGAAGCTTTTTACTACCTTTCTCATAATTAGTTTGAATCCTAGTGTGAATCCATCTATGATATTTAACTATTTTTTAAAGATACAAGCGTTGTATGGCCTCATTCAATATACAACAAAATACCTCTTAAATAATGAGATTTGTATTTGATTTGTAGACGCTCAAACAGTCCTGATAGTGGTGTTGTTTGAAAGTGAATTGTGGGGTGAAAATACTCGTAAATCACAACACAATGAGAACAAAGCTTGCAGTCGTGTGCCTGTGTGTGTTTAAGTGTGTAAAACACTCCAACATTTATTTTACCGCTGTACACATTTAGTGATTCCGAACTTCGTCAACGTGTATGCAAATTATTTTCAAGTTATAAAGTTAATCAAGTAAATAATCAAATATTTCAAAACCTCTTTGTAAATGTATTTCTTGGTACTCGCTGCGTAAAGAAATAAAAACTTTAACTTTCTAACTAATCTAAATCTGTTTCATATGTTGCATTAACAGAAGGCCTAGTGGGTTATGTATGCAATTGTGAGTGGGAGCTTATAGTGCTTCCTCAAATGCCTTGGCGTTGGTGTGTGGCAACGTCGCACTGGCCGGTCTATTGACTTGTAATAACAGCATCATTTACAGATAACAGTAAAACAAACGTGTAAACATAAACATTGCACTCATGCTCCCTATGAATTAGTGTAAAACCAGTTTCTGTAGGCCGGGATTGCAGTGCTACCACTTTTGTTTAGTGTTGCCGCGGCCTTGTACACTGTATTGCAACTGTTAGATACATTTAACATGCACTACATATGTTTATTTGTTCTTATTTATCTTAAGATCACATCCTTGTCCAACAATGTTTTACAGTCTGACACCAATTATTTAAGTTTAAGTTGACTATTTTTTAAATCCTATTTTACTTCTCAATTTTATAACTAACCGTACAGTTTGTTTAATGCTTACAACGTTCAAAGAATGTCCGTGATAAAGAGTAGGTTACAGTAAAATTATCAAATGATTCATAACAGCGTGGTGCAAATCGAGTTTGCTCTTCTCGCAAATTACATTTTAGAAAAGCATTATCACACTGCCTCAGGCTCGTTCATTTATCATCGAATGTCAATGATATCCAACTAATTACCGCCCTCCTCTAAGCGCATGCTTTCACATTTAAATCAGCGATTTTATACCAATGTTTCGTGAATTATGTTACTAATTTGTTTATATATATAATATATAGCCTATGTAAAATAAATATGATTTACAAATGAACAAGTTATTTCCTTAACTGTATAAACAAATCGTATGAAAACTTGAATCTAAGATATATTTAATATTGACCTAAGCATTTTTAAATATTTCATAAGTAGGTTGATAAAGAGACGCTAAATATTACCCGACAAAGTGGGTCTTTCACTGATTATAGCCCGCAAAGTAGCTAATTGCTACATTTACTTACTTTTGCCGCACTAAAGTATTCCAACCAAACATCATAAAACAGTGTACCTTTAGTGTCATTTAATACGTGTACGCTTGAGAATAAGTTGGCAGCACTTTTTTTACTATACTACAACTGCGATCACTGGTGCAGCGTTCCCCATTTCATTCGAAGGTTGGATTTTACCTATAATAAATTTTTCCTGTTTATCAATTTAATTTTGTTTTTTCAGCGCTTCATACTTAGAATAATTTCCATTTCCATTATTATTATATGATACACAACTTAGTGTTTGTTGGAATAAAATGTAATTCGATTACTTTAAAAATATAAATACTACGTCATTCATATAGTTTTGCAGAATCAAGAACGATATACGAATTAAATTTTTTATTTCTAATTAATGATAAGTTATCATATGAAAAATTGTTCATGTTTTGTGAAAATTTGAGAGGAAATACAAGATAAAGGCTGGACTGAGGTAGTGAGGGGGTGTGGGAGGATGAATAATGATTCTAGTCAAACCTCTCGACCCGTATCTCACAGGTTCCAGTGTTCAGCTGGCGCGCCATTAACTTAGTACGAATGTTCCTAATTAAAATAGTTTTATCCTACTAATATTATAAAACGTTGACCTACGTTATGATGTGTAATAGTTTACGCAACGATTGCGTAAAGATAGTGTTAATGACACGAGTAGAAAATTTAAATTACGAGTGCCTTAAAAAACTTCTACGAGTGTCGTTATCACTATTTACGCGAATTGCGTAGACCTACACTACTTTACCTACACCAGTGTACTGTATTAATTACTAAAAATCACCACTCATAACTTCTGAGAGGTTATGTTTTCGTTTATAACCTCTCATTGCCACTGACAGTGATGCAACGAAAAATTGTACCAAACACTAATTGCACCAACGATTAAATTGGCCTGAGCAGCTGATTAGTTGAAGTTCGAATATTACAAAATTGTACTTCTTCTCTCTCAATCCTTGAACCTCATTGGTCCGTTACCCGTGTTGTTATGGATAAATTATGCTGTCATGAAAGTAAACAATGTTGTTATGTGAAGCTTTTCAATTCTAAGAACTGAACTGAAACGGCTACTTTAAAAAATGGTCGTACACAATCATTTATTGTGTGGAAAGTTAATGTCCTTGTTAATTAATGTACAACTTGCTATCTACGAGTATATATCGTCTAAATTTTGTATTTACGTCAACCACTATACTCAGCCCATCATCCTTAGGTTCTTGGCAAATCTTAACAGCTGTTGGACACTTCCCTTATTTTATTTGGACTCATACTCACCTTAAATCTAAGAATATCAACCTTCTCTGGACTAGTGTTGGACAGTTTAGCCACAAGGTTTGAATTCTACCGTTTTTTTATACTTTAATACTTTTCGATGAAATGGCGACCATACAAAGTAGGTATTTTAAGCCAAGTATGAATGGAAATGAGTGTAGGATGAGTGGCACGATCTTGTAGTCTTGTTAGTGACTAAGGCCGACATATTCCTTAGACACAGCTGTTAATTAATAGCCCATTGTTGCACATAATCTGTATTTGTCTGATGGCTGAGCAAAGTTGTTTTAATATTCTTCCTCACTGCCTGTCAACCATCAGCTGTTTGATGAACCCTATCTGTAGGACTAAATCCTTTGTATTTTCTCTCTTGAGGTTTCTGTAAGAATTTTGACCGTCCAATTTCTAGATATGTTATCTATTATATCTATAATATCTTATATCTAATTTGTAGATTTCCAGTTTAAAGTATGTGCGAGAGTTATAACATGCCATAACATTCATGTATGGAACCTAATGTACCTGTATGGAATAAATGGCTGTAAGTTGTTATAGCTGGTACAAGATTTCCTACATTATTACTGCCTCTTTACATAAGATTGTAAAAAGTGAGCATAACATCTATGAAAGAATCTGCAATAATTGTTTACTTACAATAATTTGAAAATAGATTATTATAAAATGAAATGTAATTCTGAGGCGTGTAGATTGATGATGGACTAGATGAATGTCATTTGTCGTTTGACTTTCAATTAATGTTTCCACCTAGACGATCTTGATTTGATTTCCCTATCTACTACTACTGTCGTGACAGTAAAAAGACAAATTTAAGCAGTTACTTCATAAAATGCAAAAATCCAATTGCATCATAACATAAAATATATATTATATTTATTATTATTATTATTAAAATAGGCCTAATTATTATTTTTATTTTAATTAATATTTAATGTACAAAACATATTATACTCAGACTATGTTCCACCAATGTAATGAATATATATTCATGTACATATGATCATGTACTCCTTACTTAAATATTATTAGTTATCGGATGAGACAAATATAGACTAAGATTATTCCACACATAGTTGAAATCTACAAAATCTGCAATCTACAGCCTCGGAAAGGCTAGTAGTCATAATAATTTCATACAGCGTAAACCAATATTTTTATAGGAAGATGTATCTGTCTGGAAGAACAATGAGCAAAACTTTTCTAAAGTATTCGATCATTTTTGTGGAAGTAAAGCATGACTTTCAGAAAATCGTCAAGCTACTCAAGACTATTCAAGAATTTCATTGTGATGTGAGTAGCCTTCGGACTGCGAGCGATAAGAAAATGTGCGTGATACCCATCGATGTATAATAATCTAAATTTTATTATACATCGAGTTATTATACATCGATGGTGATACCTGACCAGCTGTGTATCCTACAGTCTAGACGCAGCTTCCGCATTATCATCACGGGTCCTTGTCGAGTTCAATGTTTTATTTTATCGACCGTATGTGTGTGCGCGCTATGTGCGCTATTCGTCGTGTGTTTGTGTAAGTGTGAAAAACTGTTACTGACGACCTTCATATGAAGTAATATCATCCTTGCACGCACCTGATGATGACCTACTATAGTTCGGCCGCTTAGAAAACGACCTGCGCGCTAATGCTAAGCCAATGCTGGAGGAGGTCGCTTTCTAAGCGGCCGAACTATAGCAGGTTGAAACTAGTTGTGGAATACAACAATCGGATTGCCATAATAAAGTACTTAAACCACTAGCATTAGAATTCAAGAATTGTTCCTTTGATACAACAAACCTGCTTACCAAGTGGATTCAGTGATGCTTTAATGAGTTTATGCTGAAATATGATCACAAGGTAATTCCTCTACGGTATGATTATAAAACACCACCCATTGTAGATAGTTTGTATGCTACAAGTGAAACAGCAATTCTTTTCGTTTGAATTTCAAAAGTAAAAAAAAAAACATAGAAATTCTCCCCTATGGGGGAAACATAATGATTTCCCCCCCTAAACCAGTTGTCAAAAGAAATATGATCACAAGGTAATTCCTCTACGGTATGATTATAAAACACCACCCATTGTAGATAGTTTGTATGCTACAAGTGAAACAGCAATTCTTTTCGTTTGAATTTCAAAAGTAAAAAAAAAAAACATAGAAATTCTCCCCTATGGGGGAACATAATGATTTCCCCCCCTAAACCAGTTGTCAAAATAGTCTTATTCCAAATTTTGAGTTACATTTAAATCTAGAAATTTTCAGAATAAAAAAGGCACATCTGATAAATACTGTCTTTAAGAATCAAAAGAATAGAATAATAATTCGAGGCAGTACAAACAAGTACTTTTCGGTATTTTACTTCAACATAATTTTCTTTTAACAATACAATGGATTTAAAAGTAGGAAATGTTATAAGTTCAAAAAAGCAGTATACTGTACAACTAAAAATTAAATGTGTTATGGCACATTTAATGTTAAACTTGTTCAGACTGAAATTGATTTCACGTCTTCTTAAACGTACTACCAAATATTCGAATAATTTAAGAATACCTCAAGTAGCTAAAGATGATTGCCAATCGTCTTACTTCAACATTTGAAGACAGCGTCTTCGAATTAATATTATAAAAACGAAAAGTTGGACAAAATTGCTGATTCTTAGAATGATTTTGAATTTTATGAAATTTATTACGTAAACATTAATGATTTTTAACTGGTGGTTTTTTTCTCTAGTAAGGTTTACCACACTGTCCATCAAAGTCTAAATAAAAAGGACTATTATGAAGTTTACACATATACATATAAAATAAAAATAAAAATTTTTGTTTATTAATACTGATCCCTGTTCATGAGTCTTTGAATTGCTTTAATCGATTTCCTTCAAGTCATTGTGGAAAATAATAGAAACCACACGTCCATGTAAAAAGTGGAAGGTAATTAAATCAACGTTTTAATATAATTAGTTTTATTGCCTTAAATATAACAAAATATTGCAAAGAATGAGGCATTCATCACTGGTATTCACACATTTAACAGTCCAAATTTGTTAACATCAAACTGATAAGTAGAAAATAACTTAACGTTAACAATAACAACATCAACAACAACAATGATTCTATTTAGATGTTTAGTTATTTTATTACATTTATGAGTTGATTCGTTTATCTAAAAATATTTAAAGCGAAATAGTAAATGTTAGCATGCAGAAGTGTATGCACTTTTAGATTCCAAAACAAGCCACAAATTAATTATTACTTTCATTGGAATTGTATACACAACATTGACAAGCTAGGCTCACCAAATTAGTTAGAAAAATAAACACAGTTAAGTGATTTGCATTTTTGCGGTTTAGCTTGAAACATTCACATTTGTAATTCGATATCTAAGACTGACACATTGTATCATTAAAAATAAACGTAGGAAGTGATTTATGAATTTAACTACATTTTAATTATAATTTTAATAGAGTCAAAAATGATAAAACTGATTTAAGTTCTTGCTTTGAGTTGTGTTTAACATAATAAATAAGTATGGATTATATTGTTTATAGAACAATACCACTATACTAAGATATTAAACGATGTTTGGTAAAAACACTATAAATAAACTATGTACAGCATAAGCATATTGCACGGATACACGGTACTGTAGCAGCATATAGGGAACTTACTCCATGGTAAATTCATCATCCTTTGAATAACCTGACAACAGGTTTTAACAATATCTTTGCTAGTTGGCATGTTAGTGCACTAGTCTTCTTTATATTTTCAGGTCAATCTGGTTATTAACAAGGATGTAATTTATTATTAGGCCTATAACCAGTGTTAAAAGCTTCGCTGAAAAATCTTCTTTAAAATAAGAGAAAAAATATTCGACAAACGCACTTAAGTGTTGGATAAGAAACACACGCTGTAGCAATCTTCAGTAAAATCTATAGGATGAAAAGTCTACTAGCAGTATCCAAGTCAATTGTAGTAATGACTACTGTAATACTAGTAAGTATTGTTAAACTGTGAAGCTACTAAATTAGTAAGCATTTGACCATGTAATGGGAGCGTTAGTACGGTACAATATTGTAATAGCGGGATTTAGTACTGATAAATCCCATCATTACATAGTTTGATAAATCATTAAACTATTGCTTAGACAAAGACATTTAAGAAATTGCTAAAAAAACTTGTTGTAAAAATCCATTCCATCATATTGTAATCATTTATTTATTCTCTTTCCGTAATAAAATGTTAGTAAGAAACGTAACTGTATTTAGAAAATCGGGTGATGTAGCTAATTTAGAATGCCGTACCCGTATGATGATATTATAAAGATGATGTAATAAATATTTAAAAAAGACTTCACACTATTTTCTTGATAATAATTTTAGATAAAAAAATTACTACTATTTCAATTATTTTGAATCATACTTTTTTAAATAATGTTATACTAAATTCAATACTAGATCAAATTTTAAGTTGAAATTCTTATTGAAATTTTGTTCTTAAAACCAAAAACTAGCTTACCTAGTAAATTATAAATCAATGCAACATTTTAAAATTGCATAATATTAAAAGAAACAAATGAAAGACAAATGTGTTGTCTTAAAATAAGAAAATAACCAATATTAATGGTAAAATAAAGATGATAACATCTAAAAAAACATCGACAAAACAACATTTTGTCAAGAACTTTTGCAATGAACTTAATTTATACACATTAACAAATTTACACATATTTAAAATATTTAACTAAATATATTCTTTGGCAGCATTGCACTGCGAGTGACTCCGCGCACGGACGGAAGCTATATAACTATGTTGGCTGGATAAATGATAATAGAGATGTGATTTGTGTGCATACTCTTAACAATTCATAAAGCTATATTATGTTATAATATGTACACTCTTAACAATTCAGATTCAAATAGGTACTTTACAAATACAATAATATCGTTATATTTATACAAAAATATTCAAATGAACAACACTCTTAATATATTACACAAATGATGACATCGCGATATAAAACAGTATAATACGAGCGAACACCAAATTATTTATTCGATTTCTGAAGGAAGTGTCAGAGCCGTCATGCTTTTACGTAAAATATTGTGCTTACTACGATATTAAACTGTTGATATATATGTGAATATGATTTTCAACCGTGGAAGAATGTAACAAAAACTGCATATAGTATGTGTAGAAATAGTAGTTTACGCAACGATTGCGTAAAGACTATTAACGCGAGTTGCGTACACTACTTTACCTACGACCGTTTTTTAATTACTATCAATCTGGATTTAATTACTAACAATCACTAATGATAACTTTTTAGAGAGGTTATGTTTTCGTGTATTGTCATTGCCACTGAAAGTGATGCAACGACTTGTTGTATAATCAGCTGATTTCCTGTAATTACGTGTTTGTTAAACTTCGTTAAATATTACATTGCTAGCAGCATTCTTACTATAAATAATATTGTATCAGGTACAATTCGGCAAATATTTCATTTATTTTTGGACTTCCACCAACTTAATTAAGAATACGCGAGTATCAACATGAACAAGTCGGATCAACAATTAAATTGGTCAACTGATCAGCTGATCAGCTGATTAGTTTACGTTCGAAGCATTACAATTTTAATTCTTTTCTCTCAATACTTGAACCTCATTGGTCCGTTACCTGTGTGGATATGAGAAAACTATGCGGATATGAAATGAAACTATGCGGATATGAAAGTAAACAGCTGTAAAGTGAAACTTTTCAATTCTAAGAACTGGACTGAAATGGCTACTTTAAAAAACGGTCGTAGGTAAAATAATTTAACATTGAATAATGATTTGTTTACATTTTGTAGATAAACTTATGTAAGGAAAACATGAATTACTTATTTTTCCTTTTGCCATAGTTTTGGATCACTTTCACCATTACATTATAAGTTTACCTAAATGTTAAGCTAACGTCATTTATGTATTAACTGTGATTTTTGAAGGGAAATTTATATTACACGAATTAATTCTTACCCTTAACACAAGTTTCTTAAAGTTCTGCATGAAATGGAAATAATAATGCTATAAATGTTATCTAGGGTTTAAAAATATCACAGAACATACACTCTTTTATTGGAAAGTAAGCACAGTATTTTACAATCAATCCATAGTAAAAAGCCATCTCTTATATTCCACCCAGTTTAAAAGCAAACTTAACAAATCAAAGCGCAATGAATAAGGCCATAGCTATATTTAGGTCGTACTTGGAGACATCTAGCCTATTTTTCTAACTAAATAGTACTACTGAGCAAGATTACATTTAAATAAATAGTGATCAAAATAAATTAGTATGACCTAAGACAAATTTGGTTTTCGCTCTAAAACGGGCAATTTAAATATGCAACACTAATGGAACTGTACGAATTCAAAAAAGCTTCAGATAAAACTGTAGATTGTCAATGTCTTCACAACTCACCAACACTTTCCAACACTTTGAAGAAAACTTTGCACACAGATTTTAGAATTCACGTTGAAATCCCATCGACGCTCTAACTTTTCTAGGCAAAGGTTCCCAGAAACCTTGGACAGTACTTATGTTTCGACCTCCAACATTCTTTATCAAGATCAGATGAACACATTTGAGTACTATCATGAAGAAACATGGGATCTCAACTAGGGTCAGTTGGGACTTTATTAAGCACGTGTTAACTATCCCTTGAAACAAGGAAAACGTATTTATTAGTTCGAAAGTAGTTTCTTGATTAATACCATACAATAAAAACATTTTTTTTTGTTAATTTTGACTGATATAGACGACTCATTTAATCTTTACGAATTTCTTCGAGCTAATCTCATCTATCATTACGTGTAACATTTTAAATTATTTTACAATTTTATTATTCAACCCAGTTAAAACAAAAAATCTATACAATCTCAATGTATACGCCTTAAGATAGCAAAGAAGAAACTGGTTTGTCTGGAATTCGAGCTATAAAACCTTTTTGAATCACTATCCTTTACATGTCACTTTATTATACAGTATATGTGTGTTAAATATCCCTTTTCACAAAATTAATTTAACAGTTGTAGGTTATATTTTACATATTAATCAAAAACATTTTCCCCTTTTGTTATTGGATTTAATTCAAATTACGAGTAAGAATATTGCATTTGATTCCGCTCCTACGTGTAAACTTTAAATGTCATAAAAAAAACCTAAAATACTTTTTAATTCCTGATTTTGATCCAATAATAAGCCTAGATTTCTATCGCTCCATAATTACAGTTCTGTTTATTCCCCAGAAAAATTAAATCTGCGATTCCTTTTATAGTAAAGAATGTTTAATATCAAAATTAAGAACCAAAATAGCTTAGCCTGGGTATGTTGTTAGCCAGGATAACGTTTCGAAGTACAGTAAAAGAGGGATGGGTAATTCCCAACACGACCTCACAGATTCTTTTTAGATTTGAACCGCTTTAATTAAAAAAAACTATTAATATTCAAAATCACGAAATGACAAGCTATTGAAACATTTGGAAAATCCTGGAATCTTGGAACTTAACAGTGCTTATTGAAGTCCATCCTGAGCTCACTCCATTACTGATTATAAGTTCCGTCAGTTGAACACTCCCTACTGCTCCTGGTCTTACGCGGTCGAGGTGGAACTGTCTCTCTCCGGGCGGTCAGTGCCTAGGGACAAGGCCTGGACTATGCGAGGATCTGCCTTGCTGCCTTCCCGGAACTCCTCCAGGGTCAGTCGGTCGTCGTGGTTCTTGTCCATCTGGTCGAAGATCTTGTCCACTCGCTTCTGTGGCGTGTTCTCATCCTCCGCTTGTGGCTGTTGGCCCTGCAACACACAAAATAGGTCTGGAAATTGTATGAAGTGGTAGTCTACATTGGGGATGTACGTAGTTAACGTTGAGGAGTAAGGTAATCTATACTATTATATAAAAATCTAATGGTGTCTGTCTGTATGTGTGTTACTAATAGGTACAAAAACTACTGAACAAACTGGGCTTAAATTTTACAAAAATATAGCTACCATACCAAGGACCATTATAGGACTATTCACATTTCGATACTGACCTTAGGCTTTGCCCCTTTGGCTTTAAAAGTTCTAAGGTAAACATTTTAAAAGCAAATATTGATTGGTCTCCATGGCTGCGATGAGAACACTAACAATGTTTGTTTACATTTGATTTGACATTTAAAGGTAAACAAGAAGAACTGCTAAACTGCATATTTCACAATTTCAGACAGCTGATACAAAGAAATTAAATAAAATATTTTCCATAACTATGAGGTAGGTTTATTTTAATCTAACCTTTTATCGTGGATTATTTATCCTAAAACTATGTCAATGATTATAGAAAAAAAGATTCTATAACCGTTGCTGTATCAACTCCGGCTCTGCTTTGGATTTTTTAAAGTGTATAAGTTATGAAAATAATGTTATTAATATGTTTTCATGGAAATTATGAAAATTACAATGTATAGATGTTTTGTATGAATTTGGAGGATACTTTAAATAAATTCTAACTGCTTAACATGGGTTGGATTAACTTAACTTAACTTGCACATCCCATTGTTTTTATATGTATATTTAGGTAAATTAAGTTATTGTGTTTTGCTAAACCTATGCTTAAATTAAACTAAAGAATATCATCAATAACTAAATTGTACGTCGTTGATTTTTGTTTTCTAAAATCTGTTGTACATGTTTAACTATATTTAATTATCAAATGGTAATACAAAATACTCTTATTTTATCTTAACATAGCTTTCAGTTCACATTTACTTTATTTGATACATTTATTATTTGTGTTTTGCCACACCACTGATTAAATTAAACCAAAGAAAATATCATAAAACTAAGCAGTACACATTGTTCTTTTGTTTCTAATATCAATGAAATATCTGTTACTATGTTTACTTAATGGTAAGTGTGAAAATTTAAAGGCAATGGATTGAACTGATTAAAAGAACTGGTTTGTATATTAAGTTGTTTCTTGATATTTTTGTAGAGTAGAATCAGAGATGCAATGAAACATATGCCCCACTGTATTTGCTATAAAATTTTTAAATCATATTAGTTTTGTCTGATGTCTTTAATGCTAAATGATTTGTTTAACATTTTTTATAGTACCTAGATATTTATTTAATAATTCAAAAGACTGTATTGATAAGGCTCAGCAATATTCTAAAGTTTATACCAGCTGACTTAGTTTTGCTAATGATTTATTGTGAGTGAAGAAACTGAAGATGGAAGGATTTGTGATTTAATATAAAGAAGAGTGAAATTAAGATATGTAATTAAGGGAAATTAAGGTAAATCATGTATGTCAATGTTTTATTTGAAGATTTGGTCAGCATTTCTCATATATCAGCCTACACAGGATTTAAAATTAATCAAAACCAAAATGGTGGTGGTATTCACTACTTACCAGATTTTAAAGTCATAACTTAAACGTTTCTATTAAGGCCATAAAAGTTGAATTTTGTTTCTAAAAGCGTTGGCGGATGTGTAACTATTATAAACAACAGATGTAAAGATTAACATGTTTCTATTTTGTGTCCTCTTCCCGTTGCAAAGCACGGGTACAACAGCTAGTAAAAACTAATTTTAACGACGTTTGGGATCTTAAATCTGACCAGCCACTATCTTTTGCAGACATGTTCGTTGCGTACACCTACCATTTTATATTTGTACACATTTATGTATTATTTGAGGGTTTTTATTTTCTTTTTTGACTAGAATTCAGTTCTCTGGGATTTGATGTCAGCTTTCGCTGGGTTTGTGAGGTAATAATCTCGCTATATTTTAGGTAGTTTTAGGACAGGATCAGGTTCCAGGTCCTCAACGAAAATTTTTTTTATACTGATCGTGATGCTAAATTGGGACATATTAAAATGTAATACACCCTAAAAAGATGTTTTTTTATTTTGTGTGTTTTTAGGCCAGATACATTTTTTACGCTTTGAAAGAAAACGGTCTAACCCCTGGTCTTGTTACTACCTAACGTAGATTGTTTTGTTAGATAGCGTCATTAATTAATAGCCCAATGGCAAATGGTATCAGGGTCTGGAAACTATCTCGCATGGATTCGAACCAACAATCTTCAAATTTGAATGCGAGCACTATAACCACTCGGCTACCCAGACAATTATAGTAGGTACAGTATTTTGACAACAAGGAGGGAAATAACATTTTGGAAAGATTATAAAAAGACACTAATAGCAAACTCGATATCATACACCTTACTGGAAAAAAAGATAGCAGTAACATAGTAATGATGATAAATACAGTAATGAAAGTATATTATTAACAGTAAACGACAATTTTACTAATGGATAATATAAATTTGAAATTATGAACTTTCTCAAGACTACTCAAGACTACTCAACAAGACTATACAATAAGTGATATGGTTTGTTGTAATATAAAATTACCATATAGGCCTTATCACATTATAAGAACTAGCTCTTCCGATGCGTGAACAGCTTGGCAACATAAATTTAGATAATTAGGTAAAGGTCAATGCGATATTTTAAAACATAACTGAAACATTTTCAATAGTAAATTACTATACAAACTTGAAATATAATGCCTAGATTTGAATTTAAATTTCTAAGAGTTTTTGAAGCTTGAGGAGAAGAAAAGCCAAGAGAAATATCAGATCGTTGAACCGATGTATGCGATATTTTGTTGAATTGTACACAATCTTTAATGGAGTGAAAAACGTATGCTCCAATAAATAAAGCTGAATGTCTGTTTTATTGTGTTTTGATGCGTTGCATGACATACATTTTGAATGTATTTTCCTTTGTGTTCTATGTTTGTGGAACATATCCATATTGTAATATATTATGAAACATTTTCCACCTGAAACGTTTTCCACCTTTTTTATCTTCTGGTTGAAACCACAGGTCGATATCACAAAAAGTAATTTTCAAACGTTACAAAATTTTATTACGTTATCAAATAATTTGCTCTCCTAGTATAGCAACTACAAGTTTTTAAATGAACAAACATTTTTCTTTGGAATCACACAATGTTTGATAAAATTAATGGATCTAGCTTAAATTGAATGGACGAAAACCGCATCGGTTCAACTACGTAGAGAACCTAGTATTAGAAGAAATTAAATTCTTTAAAGAAAAGGTTTTGCTAACCATGATTTAACGCAAAAATATAATAATGTTGTGTCACTTTTAAGTTTTTGTCCAAATAAGAAATTTTGCTGAGCGAAGATTGAGAGTTATGTTACTAAACATTTAATTCAACTCATACAGTACTTACAACCATCTGGTATATTGCATCGACGATGTTGTACATTTCATCTCTCGTGATGAAGCCATCGTTGTCAACGTCGTACAACCTGAACGCCCCTGTAACGAGCAAATATTTAAATAATATACTGCATGGCAGATTATGAAGTATGTAAAACAAGAATATGGGCCATTCTGAAATTAAGTAGAAGTTCCACCAAGATTTTTTGAAATTTTGTTAGAAAGAATATTTATGTTTAATATATTTTTAAAAGTTTAATAACAAACTAAATGCAATACACCCTTCTTAAAGGTCAAGAATGAATAATATAATATAATATGCTGTATTATACATAGTAATTATCCATGGGAGTTACATTTTTCTGTCACTTGTAGATCCTAACCTATATATTCATATGTACAGAGCTTATGTTTTTCTGAAATAAGTTAAAATTTTAGCATATGATATGCATTGTTTGTAGCACACATGTTTACAAGTATAAAAGGTACTCGACTTGCGAGAAAGGAAATCAAAGAAATTCTGTTTATAAGTAGGGCACATGAACAGAAAACAATCAACAGAAACCTCAATATGACTGCCCCCTTCTCCCTCAAAACTCCACCAATGGACAGTGCTGCTATTGCTATCCAGTAAGCACTTTTTGAACTTTTATATATGGTCCATGGAAGTTACATCTAACCCCGTGGACAAAATTTGCCCTTATATTAAGCTAATTAGATATTTTTGTAAAAATTGTTAAGATGACGTTAAGTCTAGGTTCTATTATTTTATTACTGATATCGAGAATTTGTTATATAATTCAATGAATTTTTTCATAAATCACTTGTCAGTGTTCTAATAAATGGGTGGGGACATTCCATCGTGGTTACATTTCAGGTTCTTTGCAGATTTTATCTCTTAAACGTAAAAGTATTTAAATAAAATAACATTGGGGTAGAAAACATTTAGGGACAAAAATTCCACTTAATTTCAGAATGGCCTATATACAGTTTTTGGATGGATAGAATGTTGATAACAGATATCTTGACATATTCAAAGATTGCTAAATTGATCATTTACGAAGTCTTGACTTAGTCACTATTTTTTTCAATTTTTACCATCTGCCATCTGTAGTGCCATCTGAAAAAAAGCATGACATTTGCACTACTACTAAGAAACCCGATTAATAAAACAGTGTTCAAGAAATGTCACTGGCTTGTTCAAACTCAGGGTTTTCCCAATTTTTTTCCACAATACAATTGGGAAAAAGATAGTTTTGCTTTGTTAAGTTGTTGTTAAGTTTAACAAGACATATTAGATTAGCTCAAAACATTTAATTTTGGTTACTTCAGAGACATATACACATTTTTTACTATAAAAATAAAAAAAATTCTGAATATTATTTTTTTTTTATTTAGTGCGGGAAAATATGAAGTACTGTGTTAATATTATTAACGTAACTTAAGACAGTTATAATAGTAAAAACAAGATAAGAAAACACAAAACAAGTTAACGGGTTTACTTACAATGAAGTTTTTCGTCCAGATTCCCCCTCGACGTCACAGAAAGTGCTCGAATAAACTCCTCGAATTCAATTGAACCATCCTGAACAATAAAAGTAATCTCCATGCATAAACTGGATCAATGCTGAACAAAATGCGACTACTAATGATCACATTTAACGAGATCCAAAATTCTTTATTCGTCTTTGTACGGTCAATGTGATATCATTATTGTAAATTATTGATCCAACGTTTTTATAAAATAATGATGAGGTTTCGTGTATTAAAATAAGCAGAATTTCATATCCATGAATACTGTAGCTCAAATAGTTTTGCTTACATACGTTAAAACGTATGCGTTGAATGTTTTAACTCATAGCTTTTTACTATTTGAAATTAACCTACTGATAGATGCGGATAGATATTGTCTCTAAGAATTCAGCTAATTTGTGAGTAAACCTCATATATGCAGTATTCACTACATTCATAAAGGGATATGTAGTGTAGCGCGAAATAGGCTGCCGATTTTATATCTGGTGAGTAACAAATGCAACCACTCATTAAAAATGTATCCAATTGTGGGTGTGCGTGAGTTTAAAGTGCATTGACTTGGAAATTGTATAAGCATTTTATTATGTCTAGAAGTTAGAACTTTTATAGTTTCTTTTTATTTTAAAAGTATAGCATAACACAATTATATAAACACCCTGCAGTTAACTATCTTTAGAATGTTTTCTATGCGAGATTTAATTTATACTTCAAGTATATCTTATCAAAGAGTGCAGAAGTTTAAAACCTAGTTAACTTTAGTTTTTATCGTTTTATTCATTACTAAAATGAATAATTACATCCATGCTGTTAAGGTATCCAAAGACCACATACGAGTTTTCTTAACCAGCCAACATTAGATATTCAGAATGCTTTTTTATGTTAAAATATTAAAGCAACGTATTTTATTAGTACTGTCTAAAACGCTTGAGTCCTAAATAGACTTTATTATAAATAGTTTCAGTGAAAAAAATTTCAAGATGATCTATGTGTAAACAAAATATTAAAAACCATAAGTTAACCGAATCTCTGTTTTATGCATCCTTAACCACAACCAACACAATTTTAATAAATTTATTTTAAGTACAAAATTACAAAATATATTGATCAACACTCTTATAACAAGTATTATACCCTTTTAATACTTACTTAAAAAATAATAATGACGTCATTTACATACTCACATTATTTTCATCGAAGACCCTAAACACTAGTGAGGCAAACTTCGTAGGATCCCCTTGTGGAAAAAACTGTCTATATATTTTTATGAAACCCTGAAACAAAGAAACAAATATAAATATGTCACCATACTATTTATTTCCCTGTAGAAGGTTTTGTCTACTAATCAAAAAATAAACTGAACACATTTTAATAAGTTCCAGATTATTTTCATTCAAAAGGGTTCACTTTGAAACGAAATTTACTTTTGGAGCTTTTCCCGGCTTAAATTAAATTTACTCAAAGAATATTAAAGCTTTGAGAAACTCCAAAACCGTTTGGTTTATTAACTTTTTATAGTCGAAAAATAAAGTTGTATGCCTTTAAACAAGCAGTCAACTTCAGTAACTCTATTTTACTTAAAATAACATGGTCAACAAGTCAACATGGACGTTTAGCACTATTAATACCTAGTAACCTAAAGTGACGCTGCTTAACATAACCATAAAATAATTGTAACTATTTACCTAATAGATGGAAAGTTCTTTAACAATTGAGTAATAAAAATGTTATATTTAATCAAAAAGTATATTGAATATGAATCGCATACAAATACCTGCTCCGTTAGAAGCCCGTTAGAAGTAAATACTTACTATTTTTAAAATTAATTATGACGTCATTTGCATACTCACATTATTTTCATCGAAGACCCTAAACACTAGTGAGGCAAAATTCGTAGGATCCCCTTTTGGAAAAAACTGTTTATATATTTTTATGAAACCCTGAATTTATTAATACCTAGTAACCTAAAGTGACGCTGTTTAACATAACCATAAAACAATTGTAACGAGTTACCTAATAGATGGAAAGTTCTTTAACAGTTGAGTATGTATTGTGTAATACAAATTTTATATTAAATCAAAAAGTATATAGAATAAGAATTGCATGAAAATACCTGCTCCGTTAGAAGCCCGTTGGGACAGTCTTTTAGAAATCCTTTGTGCCTGAAAAAAATGGACAAGAATGGTTTAAAAAGCATTAATTTTCATTCTTTACAAAATTGACTACCTAATTATTTATTTTCCCAAATATTTATATGGATTTCAAACAACGTGTTTGTATCCCATCTTATTTATTGAATTTAATGAACTTTAGCCGAACTGAAATAGATACCTAAACAATATATTGAAAAGAAAAAATAATGAAGGATACCAGATTTGCATGCGTAAATAGTTTTGACATCCCAACAAAATAGCCGACTAATGGAATCCCACAAAAATGTGTTTGAAGACATTATACCATAAATGGATAACGCGATTCCTAGTTATGTCATCTTAAATTATTGTATTTTTAGTTTGTTTGTGGAAATACAAAATTGTAACCAAAAGGAATTATTTCAATTTACTTACCACTGTCTTATTTCCTTTTCTGAGACTGCAGCGTGCAATTATAAGTAAAATATTAATATATTTGTTAATATCAAACTTGTCTGGGAATAGTTTAAGATGGGGTTTCCTAGGCGCGGAAGAGGAACGAGGAGTGCGGAGGGCGGAGTGCGAAGGGCGGAGAGCGTAAAAACGAATAACATGGTGTTCCGCTCCGCTTCTAGGAAAACAGTTACATTAAATTACCTAAGACAAGTAGTGGAGTCCGCTCTTCGCGTTCCTCTCTCCGGTCTCCACTTCCGCGCCTAGGAAAACCCGGCTTAAACGTTAATTATCAAATTCATACACATTCAATCCCTAGGTATTATAGAGGGCTCAGTTTGTAATGTGTGAATGTTCCGTCATTTTGCATCCCAAGTCACTAGGATTTCAGTTGGTAGTTTAAAAAAAGTAAATAATACAAAGATTTTGCTTAAGTCAAGATCTTCAGATGTTTTTCGCCGTACCAAAAATGCTTTTATCCTTAGATCATTTTTCGGAAATGCAAAAAAAAAACTTAAGTGATTACATTTTTATTCAATGTTAGTCATACTTATTTCTTAGTAAAATAGCTGAAAAACTGCCAGAGGTTTTAAAGAGTCAAATAAGAATACAGAACACGTAACGTATTACGACGAAGGAACGGAACTTGGGAATTTCATTGTCTAGGTAAAACCAAAGGAACTTAGATAAGCTTTCTAGTTTTACCTTACTAGATAAAAATAAAACTGTTAGTTTATTAAGTTGTAAGTTAGCTAATAATGTTATTTATACAGTATATGGAACCAATTTATAAAGATTAATAACATTTAATGGATAATATTACAGTTTTTACACGAATCATTGTAAACCTAACGACCTAATGACAATATTGTATTTTTAACTGTCAAATTGGTTATACTTTTAAATCCTTTTACACTTAAGTCATGAAGACTATTTTAGTCGCATAGCAGTCTTTTAGGATACGTATATAACCTTTTTTACCTTTTTAAATTTATAATTTTTTTAAATTTAATAACCTATATTCCCCGGATGCATTTGTATTCATATTTAAGGAGAACATCTTTGTATACAGTCTTCTACTGTATGTACCTGATCCCGATGTTACAATCAAAGATATTTGCAAAATTCTACGTATATTTATAACAATATAGGCTTACGGTTAATTATTAATTTTCCACAGTATTTCCAAAATATATCTTCTCCTTTCACTTCTATTTCGTTACACATGTCAAATATATATTTTTTCCAATATTACTTGTTTTGTGTTTAAAAACATTACTAAAAACTTTATAGCACGCTTCAAAATAATGCAGCTATATTTACAAAAAGTGAGTACATTCAGAATGCATAACAGATGATGTATTTTAACTATTAGTGGACTTTTCCTTGTCAGATATTTTCCCTCGTTTATATTTTCCCCTTCTACGGTTATCTGTCGCAGATAATATCGCGTGCGCGGGAAATTGGCTTCCAAGAGGCAACCGTCACTCTTTCTCGGCCAAAGTCTCTTATACAACTTATCTAAAGAACCATTGCCTAAATACTTAGTTGGAAACTAGTCTTTGCACGACAAGATGTCATATTTAGAAAATGTAATGTTATATTTTGCATCCGTATTACGTAAATGGAATTTTATAAATACAATTGAATACGGGTAATAGAAACGTGCACTATTAAATTGCTTGTTAAGTTAGTCTCTGAAATAAAAGTGAATTTGTAGAAACCCCACAGCAAGCCTAGTCATTTCCACACCATAGCTTGATTTACTCTCTCATTGATGGGCATTTTAAGATTATTTGTGGATAACTAAACATTTTGTATTTATCTCTGTATCCCCCTTGGTGTTCTTCTGTGTTATTGAATTTTGTTTCGAGAAAATTTGGTTTTTTCTAATTTTTTTTAGATTTTTTATTAATAGAAGCATTATGATAGCCCAATGACAAACGGCCTCTGGGTCCAGCATGGACAGCTTCAGAACAAACCATTAACATACAGACTTGAAGGTTAGCACTAAAAAACATATCCAAAAAAATACCCAAACCAATTGTCTACATAAACATACAGGGTGATTTTTAAATTAGTTTCCCCCCTACTTTTTTCTACATTTCTTAAGATATCAACTCCGGACCACGTCAGATCATTGTAGAGTAGTAAGTACTTCATTTTGACTGGGTATAAGTTTTTGGCCGCCATCTTGGATCAGCCATATTGGATACAAAGTTTTTTTTTTTCAAATGTAAAGATAGGGTTGTGACCCATCTTTTTAAACTATTTTTTTAATACGATGCTGCAATCCGTTTTAAAAAATCTTTACCCATTCTAAAGTTATGAGAACTTTTTACAAGATAATTTTTAGCCCATTTTAACATTGTGCATTTAGAAACTAAGAACATAATCGCAAAATAGTGCTAGATAAAGATTTATGTATATTATGTGGTGTATACTTATCTTTATCTAGCACTATCTTGCGATTATGTTCTTAGTTTATAAATGCACAATGTTAAAATGGGCTAAAAATAATGTTATAAAAAGTTCTTATAACTTTAGAATGGGTCAAGATTTTTTAAATCGAATTGCAGCATCGTATTCAGCATAAAAAAGTAGTTTAAAACGATGGGTCCCAACCCTACCTATACATTTGAAAAAAAAACTTTGTATCCAATATGGCGGATCCAAGATGGCGGCCAAAAATGTATACCCAGTCAAAATGAAGTACTTACTACTCTACAATGATCTGACGTGGTCCGGAGTTGATATTTTAAGAAATGTAGAAAAAAGTAGGGGGGGAACTCATTTAAAAATCACCCTGTATAACGTTGGGTAATGTTAATAAAGGCTAGTACTTCGTCGACCAGTATTTCGTTTGTCAGAAATTATACATGAGTAACTTACAGACTTGAAGGTTAGCACTAAAAACATATCCAAATAAAGGGTATCAGTATTCTGACACATTCTTTCTCCCATAAGTTTGCCAACAACCTTTATCATGTGTAAGCGGTGAGAGTAAATATACGGAAATGGGATTTGTACAATTTTGTTCAGAATTTAAAGGACTACATACTAAATTTTTATCAAAATCGTTCGGGCCACTTTTGTGAAAATCTGATTTTTCCGTTATTTTATAGGGTTTTTATGGGAAAATAACATAATTTACAATAACTTTTGAACTATAATTTTTACAGAAATGGGATTTGTACAATTTTGTTCAGAATATAAAGGACTATAAACATAAAAAATTTTTATCAAAATCGTTCGGGTCGTTTTTGAGAAAATACTATTTTTCCGTTATTTTATGGGGTTTTAAGGGAAAATAACATAACTTTTGAACAGCAATTTTTACAGAAATGGAATTTGTACCATTTTGTTCAGACTTTAAAGGGCTACAACATACTAAATTTTTATCAAAATCGTTTTGGCCATTATCGAGAAAATCCGATTTTTCCGGTTTTTATGGGGTTTTATGGGAAAATCCCTATTAAAAATCAAAATTTCAAAAAAATGAAAAAAAAACGCCTGGAGATACCATGGATTAGAACCTACATACCAAATTTCATCGAAAAAAACATATCCAAAAAAATACCTACGCCAATTGTCTACATAAAAATATAACGTTGGGTAATGTTAATAAAGGCTAGTATTAGTACTTCGTCGACCAGTATTTCGTTTGTCAGAAATTATACATGATTAACCCCAAAACCTTGTGGTCTACTATGTCAAATAGTATAACTTATACTTAAATATAACTTTTTTTTTAATTATTGTAATGTTTGTGTACAAAACCCCACGGATAAAATATTTTCTTGAACCTTTAGAAGGCTGATAGGCTATGTTCTGGAAAATTATTTGCAGAAATAATTCAATCATGTAGCAGCGCTTTCTAGCACAATTACAACTGTAATACGGGTTCAGCAAACATAATAACTTCATGAATCACACATAATTGTGTTTACACTCGGGAAACCAAATTATAATTTAACTCTGGTTGCTAGCTACAACAATATAGGTGGAGAAATTCAAGCAACAATAATACATCTTTTACAGTTTCATTAACATATTTGTGCATGTAATAATAACAAAACATAGTTTGCGCAAAACTTGTGAAACATGTTTTATCTACAGAATAAAATAAACTCCTTTGATCTTATATCAGTTACCAAAAAAAGCTAAAAAAGCTAAAACTAGTTATTAAACCAATCAGGTAAGTTGGCATAACAGACAATTATAAAAATAAGCTTTGTCAGAGATAACGTTACCAGTAAAATAACCTAAGGATATCCTCCAGGCCTGCAGCTTACTCACTAATGAGCAAGGGCATAATTATTTCACTCTGTTGTCTTATTTCATCCCATTACTCGTTTGAAAACAACGGTTCGTTAAAAACAGGAACCCTTTCGTAAAATTATTGTCCAGTAAGGCTGATGAATCAGATGTATGGCTACATCTCACTACACTTTACTAATTGTATTAATTTCTCGCAGATCTTTGGTGATTAGTCGAGACACAAGAACCTGTGTGGATTTAAAGGTTAGCAAAGTATGTATTAGAGGCTTATTATCAAACCTGTATAGTGTATAAGTACTTCGAACTGAAATCTGATATTTTTCAAGTTTCATCAAAGTGGTACAACCATAGAGATATGTATAACCCGTCAATTACCAAACTATAAAAGGAATCACATCACATTTGCTTTAATGGCGACTCACTAAGCTAATTTCCCGCAGTAAAGCACAGTTTAGTAAGCCACTTGACTGATAGCTTCATTACAACTTGCTAAGCCTGACCCGAGTTTCAACTGTTTCGCGTATAAACTTACGTAAGGGATTAAACGTAGGCTACTTGTCCGCTCTGTTTTAATCAATGGATTGTAACGGGGACTATATATTTAATAATATGCTAGTTTTACCTTATGAATTCTGCATTAAAACTCTTGTTGTACATTATTGTAACGGTTTTACCGTTAAATAAAGCAAGTGCTTTAATAAAATTAATGGTCTAATAAAAATATTACTAATTTTACTTAATATTACTTAGGGAAACACAACACACATGACACCTGGGTAAATCATAACCAAATATTACTTAGTGATCGTTTCTGCACCATTGGAGCTTTAGTGAGGATAAACATCCCCAACAAATGTTAAATAGATTGAATATTTGATATTTATAGGTTTGTTATGAAAACAAGCATGCACTTATACGTTCCAAAGGAAATATAAACATGATCAATGTTAAATCGTGAATCTCAGCACGATAGGTCGCGTGTAAAAGCTTAGATTAAACTTTTTATTAGTTGGTTACATCTGGGTACGTGATTGGCATAATGTATTAACAGGATTATAGCTTTTCGTTTCTATATTGTGTTAACTTAATTATTAATCTAATGTTAACTTTCATGTGCACTGTTAAGTCAACATGTAATTTTGAAGCCAACAATCATTTTTGGGTAAAAGATGCAATTCACTACAAACTGTAGAAAAGTGACTGTGAAATGAATGCAATTCAACAATGAGAAATGTTTGAAGAGTTACCTACTTAAAAACTATAGACTAATGCAATACTTCTTATGGAAACCAAAATTATACATAAGATTGTGCAAGAAAAAATACACACTTGTACTCCTCTTGCATGTATAAGGTAATATTTCATTTCTTATAAAAACAGTAAACCATATCCAGTACCATAGAGTTAAATAGTATTAAAATGAATAGTAATTAAAATTTGTATAATCTCATTTATAGTCACTTATTTAACTTTAAACAGTGGATTTATAGGAAAGTAAATTATATTTGATGTATAACTCCTCTTTACTGCACAAATCTTACTTTTATTGAAGAAAAAGATTTGTTTGTAAAACCAACAGAAATAATGTTTACCTCTAGGCTGGTGGCTTTCCTTAGTCAATTCTGTATTTACGTTTAACTTGGTTTTCACTAATACTCAAACATTTCTTTACATTCCCTTACTTACGAGAATCCAATTATAATTGAAAATATATTCAGAATCGATAAGCAGTATTGATGCAAATTCATATTGTTGGTAAGAGAGAGCAATACCACATTAAGCTTGTACCTCATAATTTTATAGTTCAGTCTCGAAATCAACTCAAGTCTTAAAACTCAATGGTACGAGTTTTAAACCCTCGTATTAAACCTCGTATTAAACCCCAAATCAAATCTTACTTTATCTTATATCTACGTGGTTAATCCAATATTTTTAGCCCCTGGAGTGATAAAAAATATTCCGTTTGTAGAATAAAATGTGAAAGTACATGCCACGCTATCCTGTATTCTCCTAGATGATCTCTGGTTTAAAACAAAATATATAAGTTAATTTTCATGGTGAACGACAAAGTGGTGAGGCCATTTGTCTTCAAAACATTGTATAAGTAGCCTGTGGTTATAGTAGTCTCATTTATATCATACATAACGACGTTAAAAAATTCCAATGGCGTGAAAATACACAAAGAATGTTGGTATGTCAAGCAAAGAAGTGTATTTTATGATAATGGAATAACTCTAATACGCTAATAAGTCTAATAAATTATTAGTATTGAAATACCTCGACTAAAATAGAAGGTTAATTATAGTGTGGCTGACAAGCAAAACAAACAATAACACATAAAATAAAAACGCATTATGTGGAATTGACTTGTTTACACGGTAGGGGCCAGTTTACATTCAAATGGTCTTGTAAGAAACAAACAAAACACAGAATATTATACGTTTTATTGCCTACAGTATATATAACTGGAACAACTCTGTAAAACCCCCTTTCCAAAAAATATAATAAAACCCCTTTAAACATAAAATGGCAATGTTTAATTTAGTTTTCAAATAAAGAAGAAGCAAATAGTTAATGAATAAATATAAAGTATTAAAATATCCGTGAGATATAAATAATATATTTATGCCTTTTCAACCGAAATAAGCACCTTATCTCCTTGTAGCACTATTGATTGCCCTTATCTCCTGTGGGTTTCAATCTGCCTCCTTCATATAAGATGTAAAATCATCATTAGATTATATTTATTTGACAGTAACATGTTGTAATTTGTAAAGTTATATGGGTGCATAATTTTATGTTATTTGACTTGGATGCTTACCTTTGACAATTGTTTTACTAGCCTGATTTTGTATTAAAAAATTGTGTTAAATATTTATAACTATTTATAATAATATATCTACATAAATTATTTGTATTCTCAAAATTTGAATTAGGATAACTAATAAAAAAACTATATTTTTTTTGTTAAAAGGTTGTTTGTTAAAAACGATGAACATTCACAAATCTAAATCGCATGATATTAACTCGGGATTCTTGATCAATATACAAGAAGATCACGACATGTTGCATGGCTGTTATTTTGAAAGTCATACCTTTCATTTTTGCTAACTATTTATGGAAACTTCTACCATTCCGGTTTTATCTAACATGTGATCATATTTATATCTACTACATGTTGCAAAAGTAACACCATTGTAAATAGAATTAAATTCTGTCAAAAATAGTTTAAGAACACTTTTGTTTCATGTATACTGCATATCGTAACCCAGCCTTTTATTCTAGCTTTAAGGGTGTTGCTAGCTTGTATAGTGTCTCGGAGATCGGTGTGAGTGAGACGAGTCCATCCATAAGATACATGTATACATATATTCAGTATACTATACATATAAGCAAACGTTTTCTTAACCAATTTTTTGACAGAATTAGTGGTTTGCACCGTATTTTCTTATAGGAAATTAGTGGTTTCTTATTAGAACTTCCAAACAATAAGTCACAAAAATGAATTTTAATGTCTCAAAAAAAACATACAATAAGTTTTATGCATAAACGGGTCGGTATTGACATTAAAATATTTAAGATAATATGAAGCTTTAATATTTTTTTAAATATCAAATATTGAACACCATTATCATTTAACAATTGGGGCTAATCCATTATATTTTAAAATTATACCCTGGGAAATAACCATTCAAAATAATAACTGTTGCCACCCGAAGAAGCAAGTTGTAAAGTTCAAGGCATTATTAAGTTGTTTACATGAGGGCGGTTGTTATGGCCATCACAAATTTTCATATCTGACACGGACAAAGAGTTATTATGTTTACAGCCAATGTAGACTAGTATAATCCTGAATATGCGTATTTTATATTATAGTTTTATATACAAGTTATTAATAATTAAAATTTTAATTTCTTATGGATCAGCTATTTACCAATAGTTATACAAAATAAAAGGTTCTTGTTTTTATTGTTTGATATCAGTTTAACTTTGATAATCGTAAACCTATACTAACTGAATATGAAAATTGGTTTAAGCGAATTTCTAAATATGGAAGTAGCTATTACCGCAGGTCTCATGGCAAGAAGTGACCCTGGGACCGATTTACTTTTTCATTTTGATGTTCCCAGATGCCAAAAACCCTAAACGTTAAAAAATTATATATTTGTATACAAATAAATATATATGTGTCCGTGAACTTGAGAGTGAATGACTTGAGTCAATGACTTGAGTAAATCTTTTGTTCGATTTTGATGAAATTTGGTTTGAAGGTGTAAGGCGGGATAAACTTGAATGAGTTGGTGTACCAGTATGATCCAGGAGATGGGAACGGGGGTTGTTATGGGGTAAAATTTGGGTTATCTCATTTTTGACCATCGAAACACAAAAATTCCCAATTTTTCTCCAAACCAGTTTAAAGAGCTTAAAGAAACAAATAATTAAGTACATTCTGCGGTATATGAAGTGTTTTGTGCAGTTATTGGTTATGGAGAAAATAAAAGAAACTGCAATTCAAAATTCCCATGTTATTCATAGAGAATTTTGTAAAATGGTGTAGTTTGCTTGTTTATAGATATATTTTGATTAAACTTGGCAAAAGTATTTCTTTATACTAAGCTATTAATATGTTATACACTTTATTAGCCTCCCTGTAGCAGCAAACTTAGTTAATCGTTCAACCTAATGTTATTTAAATAGATTTAATTATACACCCATTCAGGCAAATGGAAATTCGCTTAGTCTGCAGGTTTTATTCTGTGGCGGGGGTATTTAGACCAATTTGTATATACCAAAGCAAAAATGTGATTCGGATTCCATTATAAACTGTAGGTCCCTTAGTTGCTAATAGTTTAATGTACTATTAATTAACAGTTGTGCCTAAGGAATAAGTCGGCCTAGTCACTAACAAGACTACAAGATCGCGCCACTCATCCTACACTCATCTCCATTCATACCATTTGGCTTAAAGTACCTACTTTGAATGACGCCATTTGATTGAAATTTATTAAAGTATTAATCTAATGTTCTAGGAAAGTAACTAACGCGTACTCAATAAATATTTCACAGTAAAAGTGAAACGTTTGGCAACAAGTGACTCCTAGCTAAAAGTCAAACAAACATAATATTATTTGGCTTGGTTTTAATTGATGCAATTTGATGTCAACAATCCCTAAAATATATATTAATAATCTTTACTATGGTAATACAACACCTAATCTGTCCACGGCAATGTCTGCAATGCAACGCAGCTATTTGAACGTTGTAATTGCATTGCTGGGCCACGGTATATTAGGCTATTCCTCCCTTGTGTAGGTTGTACCTACATTAGACCCGAATAATTATTGACAGAGTTTATCCTTTAGAATTCTACTACCTTTGTTAAAAAGTTCTATTACTTATACGTAAGCATTACATAGGAAAGGTCTGTGCCACGAGTTATTTAGCGTAATGATTTTCTCTGCAATAGAAATTTAATTTTCGTATTGCTTTAGTAAGGGGTTTCTCTAATACAAGTTCTTTCACCTGGAAAACCCATTATGTTTGTGTTGTATGTAGAGATGTGCTTGGAGTAGGTTAGCACTAGGCCTCCAGGAATTAAATTTAGCGCTCTAACCAATGAACCAGTCGTGTTCTTAACGCTGACAAAAGATTTGTTTAAACTATGTTGATATTTTACTAGAATTAAAAAGTCCTTCAAAATTATAAAACTTCGTGCAATAAAATTTATTTATAACCAAGCATTACGAGCTGAGCTGTTTATTTCGCGTCGGTTTGGTCAAGAGCGAATTCTCACATTTCGAAACAAAAGAAAAATAACATACCAGTCATCTAAACAAACACTATGATTACCTTAGCACTAAGAAATATATTTAACTATTTAAAATTGACAAAGCACCAATAAAAACTAAAAAGAAATGTAAGCGAAATATTGTAAAACCAACTTTAAACACTCGTGGAAACAGAGTGCAGCTCTAAATTAATTTCCTGTTAAAGCCCACAAATTTGACAGTCATCCTATTTAAAGAACCTTGTAAAAGAATACGATCAATTAACATCATACCCCATTTGGGGCCTCGGATGAAATATGCTTTGTCTCCAGGATATGACTAGTCTAATACAAATCCTATAGGGTATATTTTGATACCCATTACCAAATCTTTAGTATTATTGGATACTGGGTATATTTTGACGACATATAATTTGGGGATTGTTTCTGCATTATTGTAGTTTATTAAAATTAAGATATACAGGAAATTTAAATTGATTGCATATGAGATGTTAGTAGGTTTGTTATGAAAACATACATGCAATAGTACGATCCAAAGATAAACATGATCAATGTTCAATCGTAAAACTCAGCACGATAGATTGCGTGACTGATATAGCTTAGATTATACTTTTTATTTGTTGGTCATTTTTAGATTCGTGATTAAGATAATAAATTAAGGATGATAGTATTTTTGTTTTAATTTTGTGTATATACTTAACCTAAACTAATTCATAATTTACTGTTAACTTGTATTTTTACCATCAAGTGACTGTGAAATATAAGCAATTAATTATGAGATATGTTGGTGAATTACATCATGGGCCTATGATATTTTCTTGTGGAAACAAAAATTTAAAAAATATAAGGATGTATAGGAATAACATTTATTTATATTCGTCTTGTATCTATTGGACACAATTTGCTGATACGTCGCAATGTAAAGCCACCTGCACCAACCTAATAACAGGTCGACTGTGTCTGCAGTGTAAAGTTGGTATGCAATGTTTAATGCGAGTTACAGCTTTGGCGTGTATGTCACTTCACATTTTAGGTAATTTGATAAAGCTTGAAGGAATCATATAATTTTCTAAAAGCCAAAATTTATGCTCAAAGGTAAAAGTCCCTTATTTTAGTTTTGTAAAGGTTTCAGCTATTGTAAAACTATTTTAGTGAGTCGTTGCATGCGTTTTGTGTGTATGTGAGTGTGTGTTGTTTGTGCGTGAGTGTGGGTAGAAGTTGTATGAATGGTTTCCAAGTCCCAGTGCTTTTCACAGTATTATTAAATACAGTACCCTTAAATACCCTTTTTTCTAGTTTTTTATCATTTATTTATTATTATTAGATTTGTCTCCATCTTTACTTTTTTCAGATATTTCCATAATACTTTCGTTATCTGCTGTGGCTTCCTGGTAAAAATGTTTTTTTTCCTTTTTGGTAAATGTGTAATTAGTAGTTAGAGTAACAATTATTATTAAAACAATGTTAGATTATAATATGGATAGTCTGATAATAACTCGTTCCCCACGCACAGGCTTCGCCTATGTGGGGAAATTCCATTAATATTAAGAATACTGTTTTGTAATTTTTTGTTTATCATGGAATAAATGATGTTTGATTTGATTTGATTTGAAAGAGATTAAGATGTATTTACGGCTATTTTGTTTATAACAATTATAAAACAATCTACCTATCATAGATGTATTACCTAGTGAGGTATTTTAAAATTTTTACAATTACATTACATTGCTAACGGTCCAAACTTTAACACAATCTGTATTAAAATTATAAGAAAGCAAACTCAAAAGCATTATAAAATGTTCCTACGCAAAGTATTGCATATTGAACAACAAAACATGTCGTTTATGATGAACTGGCTTCCCAGGGTTAAATGGTTAAACCCTTAACTTTGAATATTAGAGTAGTCATCGAATATACATGAACCTGTTGCAGCCAGTTTTATAGTCAAAAGTGACACGGTTATCTTATTGAGTATGTACTACATAATCGTTGACAGCTCTATTTATTCTTTTGGCTTTGTAGGTGATAGTTGATAGTAGTATAAAATATACCGTTCAGTTATATACGATGGTAAAGTAAAGGGATAATACTACTATAAGACCAAGTTATCAAACAAAAATGTTATTCTATGTGAGTTATGTTATGGATACAAAATTTCATAAATTACAAATCATAGGAAACACAAATATGATCAATGATCCATCGGACGACAATGCACGAAACATAGCGTGTCTGTTCCTTCAAAGATTACACATTCTTACGTTACCATAAACATTACATATCGATATTTATCATAATTTAACAACAGAAAACAAATGACTATCGTTCATTTTCACTTTACGTTGATAATATTATATTCAAGTAAACACGAGTTAAAGTGAATGAAACAAATTATTATTTTTTTCGTTGTGTTTTAACGCCAGTGCCATTTTTTAAGTTTTGAAAGGGAACTGTCCTTATCCTGGTCTTGTTACTATCTAACGTCGACTTTTTTGTTAGATAGCATCATTAATTCATAGCCCAATGACACATGGCATCTGGGTTTGGAAACGGTCTCGCTTTGATTCGAACCAGCAACCTTCAGATTCGAAGGTGAGCACTATATCCATTCGGCTACCCATACAATTACCAATGGAGATAGAAACGCATCTTAGGAGAATTAACCCAAATATCAGTGAAGATGAGTGAATAATGAAATGATATTCCTTGTGTAGTTTTTTGCTGACTAAGTCCAACATTTTCCAGGGACGAACCTGCGACCGTTTGTTTGCTAGGTCAACACTAGAACCACTCAGCTAGAACCACTCACCTATATATAAACTTAAAAATAATATATTGATACCTTTCTTACAGTATACCAGTCCAACAGTTTAATTACTTTAATTACAAGAAGCGATCACACAAAAGGTACTAAAATTAATCACTTGAAACATTGTATACGTAACAAGTAATAGTGTTTAAATTTATATCACAATGCAATAACTAGTTTTTGGAAATCTGGACAGCAAAGGTCAGCAATGGTTGTAACCACTCCCTAAGTAAATGCCAATGAAGTATTAAGAAGAAAAGAAAGAAGTAAAGATTGAAAGAGTAACAATCATCATAGTTTAACTTATGCTTATGAAATTCGTCCGAAAAACGACTACTCTTGAAATCTTTCGACTAAAATGATATACAATGACAGTTAGGCCGGTGAACTAAACAAACAACCAAACATAAAATATAAACGCATAGTGTGGAATTGACTTGTTTACTTGGAGGGGACGGTTAATTTTCAAATTTTCTTTTAATAAGCAAAATAAACAGAGAAGATACAATTTGAATACAACTGTAAGATTTTAAAGACTCAATTCTATAAATACTCTTTTTACAAGATCGATTTACAGCTTTTTTTATAAAATTTAAATGTTTTATTTGGTTTTTAAATTAAGAAGTAACAGTCAAATAACAAATACAAAATATTCAAATCTCAGGAAATATAAATAAAATGTATATATGGGTGCCCAAACGGAAATTAAGGCGTAACCTACTTCTGGCGTTATTGATTGTCATAACCTCCTGAAAACAGTTTTCTCCCAAAAATAAAAAGGAAAATAATTATTCTGTTTAAATTGACGAATTGAATTTAAAATGTAACAAACTTGGTTCGTGTTTCATTCTAAGTAACTTAAAGGTGGTTTGATGATTTTCTTAACAGCCTGCTTTGGGGCTTCAATTTTCTTGTTATCTTCATAAACCTAAACTTTACTGTACTGGCTAAAAATGTTTTAAGATTTTTAAAAATGAAGGTTTTTGATTTATTTGATTTCAAATACTTAACATCAGTGACTTTCAGCAATTGGGGCCAAGCAGTCCATCAGTGTAAAAATTACTTCATTTACTAACTTCAAAATGGTATTAAAATGAAATTACTTCAAATTAATAATAGTTACCACCCGAATAAGTAAGCTGTAACAAAGTTCAAGCAATGATATTGAGTTGTTTACATGAGGGCGGTAGTTATGGCCCTCACAAATTTTCATATCTGACGCGAATACAGAGTTATTATGTTTATGGCCAATGTTCGGGCTGGTATAATCCTTTAAAAGCGTATTTTAGGCTTCTGGTTAAACTTTTGGATTTGAGTAGTTCTACTACATAGTACCTGTACATAAAACATGTACCAATATAGATTTATCATTCTTAGAATGCCTAAAGCAACTTATCGATAGGTTATGTCTGGTCGATCCTAATACATAATATAAAAACATGATATTAAATAACAATCTTTTAGCGTCAAATATTTAAATCTAAATATACGTTACTTAAATTGTTTTATTCTAAAAAAATTGAAGGAGTATACTACTACTCAAAACTAACAAGATAATTTAAGGGAATTGAATATAGAAAGTAGTTTCTGCACCTCTTTTGTGCTGTAAAGCTATACTGTATTTGTTAAGAATAGACTGTAAGTGTAAAAAAAATTTTCATGTATTTTCAACCTGTTTTATAGAAAAAAAATTGTAGTGAACAATCACCTCGGATGGAAAAAGTGGCGATAAGTTAAAAAGTCAAAACAATGAAAACATAACACCTTGTTTCGTTCTTAGTAGTTTACATTTTGTGGTAGGAAAAGTTAGACGAGTCCTTAAAATCTTATCCTATTTCAATAACCTGTGCTATGATAATGTAACACCAGCGACTCCTAATACGTCCATGACAATGTCTGTAATGCAACGCTGTTATGTGAACATTGTAATTGCATTGCTGAGCCTCCGTGTAGGTTGTACCTTCATTACGCCCAGGATATAAATATTGACAGAGTTCATCCATTAGAATTTTGCTGTGGAAAAGCTCTATATTTACTTATACTTTAAGGATTTTATAGGTATGATGCGTGGTGCGTGCTATTTAGCGTAATAATTTGATCTACAATATAATTTAATGTGTGCTTTTGTGTGGAAGTTCTCGCTGCTCGTATACGTCTGGGAGAACCATCATTTTTTGGTTTGCTTGATGGACAGATTTAGATGTGCTGTGATTTAGATTAGGCTCAGAATCAACGGTTTAGCACTGCATTATAACATAGTTCAAGGCCATTAGTGACTAACGTGATTTGAACCCGGGGCCCATTGGATTGAAGTTCTTCCAATAGTCCAACTGGGGTAACGAAGTGTAATCTGCGTTTTTAAGTCATTTTAAATCAAAACATTTTGCCACAACAAAAATATATTGTTTGAACATGAAAGATTTTGTAATTAAATGTTTTATAACTATTTTACAAGTTGGTATAAAATCCACGTTACAGTATTGTATAAATGACCAAAAAAGGTATTTACGTCAATGTAAATAAATATCAATATCAGGTCCTGATTTTACCTCTTTCTTATGCTTAATTTTGTACTACTGTATGACTGAAAAATATAATAAACAATACTCACAATATGTGTCTGACATAAGGCGGTCGATGGTTTCTTGCTTCAGTTTGGAATTCCGCTTCCCCATGATGACTACCTCCGGTCCATAACACTGTGGACAACAGTGATACAAATCAATCAACACATACAGTATAGTTTTCTCTATTACATAACTGAATTACAATATCATATTTAAATTAGTGGGGAGATCGTGGTGGCCTAACTAAACATTTTAAGTGCAAACATTAAAAAAGTAACATACATTTATTTTAAAATCTGACCTAATATTGGACCTTAAGGTCTATTAAGGCTAAAATTAATCATTAACTATAACCCATTTACTGTTGGTTTGTGTGGTGAAAATTGAACTGATACTTTGTATTAGGAACAACTTTAAAAGAAACAACCACACAATTGTTCGGGCACTCCCTTCCGAGTTGTGATAATTATAGACTACTAGTACAGATTGGAAAGAAGATCTTTAGCTCTATTAGAGATATACCTATATATACGTAAGATATACCTAATTGTCAAATAAAATTACTTGGATGTTAAAATACACACTTATTCTGCACCAACTACGCAATGAAAGATAGTATAACTTTTTAACTACATTCGTTTAACAACTATCACATGACAAACCGGTATCAAAAAGCATTCTGCTTTGGTTAAACTCGTTCAACCTGAACTGTATTCATACATTGTGAAGCAAGTTCCTTAAAATAAATACAAAAGCACATTTTAATGACACGAGTTGAAGTACTCCAGTAACGAATGTGTTGTCTACGTCACTACTCGTTGTTGTCATTGTTGTTTTAACGTTTTGTTTTCCCTTGCTAACCTTTCTTTCAGTTAAAAATATATATATTACAGGCTTTAGCTTGAGTTTAAAATATTCAGGAGGAAGCTATTCGAAAAGCTGTCAATTTTTAACCACCATTCGCTTATTGGTTATTAATCAATGAAACACTGTCAAAACACTTCTTTCATAGAGAAAATTTACATTAGTCGGCATTTTCGACTGATTTTAAAAACACACACGTTTTTCGGACACATAGTAAAACTGTTGAAATATAGTTAAAAAGCGATTTTTAACCGACTTCCCCACTACCAACAAAAGGAGGAGGTTCTCAATTTGTTTGTGGCGATGTTTTTTTTTCTATGTATGTTCACCAATTTCTCTGTGATTCTTTTACCGATCAGTGTGGTTCCACCACCAAAATAACCAGGAGAGTTTCTATTTGGTACCTTATATATTATGTTTAAGTATAATATTTGTTTCGGTGAAAAGTTCTGAAAACCTTAAATATTCAACATTTATTTTGTTTACATTTGTGCAGATTGTTTACATTTGTGCAGAGAAGGCAATAAATAATAATAACATTCCTACTACAGCTGTTAGTTGAAACCATTTAAATGAAGCTACAGACAATTCTTCATAAAACAGTTGCTTCATATTGATCAATAAACTATTTCTTGCCATTTTGTCCATGCATTTTGTTTTGGTTACTATAAAAAATGTATTTTAACGTTTGACCTGTTTTGTGTATACAGTAATTCTGTGTTTAGTATTGAATATTCTGACTTACAAAAACATATATGTTTCAGTGAATTTTTGATATTGATGTTAATAGTATGATATTGACAAATAAAGGTGTATTGTGAAAACCAAAGCATTCGTAAATCAGGTCTAAATATAAATCAAATGCAATTATTCCTTACACGACCTTAAATGTGACAGTGCATAATCGTCAATTGTCTTAAAATTATTAAATATTTTAATTAATAGGCTAAACATGCATTTGCAGATGTGGAATGTTTATTGATATTCTCTACCCAGTTACTATATCATATCAATACTATTATGCCTGCTTCGGAAAGTCCTAGAGGAAGATGATTTGCAATTTCGACTAGGCTATATCTTGAGCAAACAAAACCCCCTACATGACTTACACCACTTTTAGCTGAACCAATCTTTCATATAATATTTTCCAAAGGTACTATACGAAAGATACTATGGTGTTAACGACCAATTTTCCACTTTTGAGAGATTTTTTAGTGCTGGTAGCTGAGGAATAACTTTCATATTGTTCCAAAAGGCTTGTGACGTTACTGTGTTTCTTTTTATAATGTAGAAGTACACCGATTGCAGGAAACGATGATGTCTGACATTTAAATGTATCTAGAAAAGACAATTAGTTTTTCATTAGGCCTAATGTAATGGACAACTCTTTCTTTCTTAAGGAATATCTAAAGATGTTTATTTTCATACCCATTGATTATGTAGCCTAACCTGAACAGGTGACTCAAGCAGTTTTAAAACAATGATTGCTTTGTGGAACTTTTGATTGTTTCAAACAGTTTTGCTTATCAAAAATCCTCAAGTAATTAATATATAAAAAATTATACAGTCACTAAAAATCATGAAATAATTTATTTTTGTAAAAAAATACAACCGACTTCAAACGCTCTAAAAAGAATGAAATAATTTCAATAAAGTTAACTTTTGTATTAGGCAAGCTCACGTATTTCAAGTCGGCGCGGCTCAAACTGCAAATATGATTGAAATTAAATATTGTGTGTGTATTTTGAAAATCAATAAATTGTAGCTGGATAACATAAATATATAAAAAACATACTGAACTGTTTTGTTTATATATTAAAGGAAATATTTTCTTGTATTTTATGTTTACTTGAGAATGCATTATGAAAATAAGACACACAAATGTTCTATATGAATAGGAAAATAATTTAGTTTGATATTATGATAGGGAAAAGAAGCTAGTTTAGTATTAAAATGTTACTTGTCCAAGTTAGAAACATTTAAATGTGTTATAATCTTTTTAAAGATACTCGTTAATACTACTAGCCTATAATGCCGATCTCTGATTACGGTAATGAAATAACACTTAACGCATAACTATGAAAAAGACATGCAGATTAACGCCTTTAGTTATAGATAGTCACCTGCAATATGGACACCCTCTTTTAATTTTGTATCAAAAATCATCATAGAGTTGCGCCGACTTAAAATACGTGAGCTTGCCTAATACAAAAGTTAACTTTATTGAAATTATTTCATTCTTTTTAGAGCGTTTGAAGTCGGTTGTATTTTTTTACAAAAATAAATTATATTGTTATATTTAGCTGTTTAGTTAGCCGATTTAGTATTTTTACTTTTATTTTGTGTATTAATTAATTTATTTGTGTGTTTTGTGTGATTTCTACGACCATGGCATTTTTCACGTTTTTAAAGGGAACGGTCCAAACCCTGGTATTTTTACTATCTAACGACGACCTTTTTGTTAGATAGCATCATTACTTCATCATAGCCCTGGCATCATCTCTTCATAGCCCTATGACAAATGGCATCTGGGTCTGGAAACGATAATGCTTGGAATTGAGCCAGCGACAGTAGTGGTGAACCCACAATATGACCTCACTTTCGGCGTTTTTGGATCCAGGACTTTTAAATTTTTTGGCGAAAAAACACCCAAAATAGGTAAAATATGATGGTTTTACCCTTTTTTTGGCGTTTTAGAGGCTATATGTGGGCATTTTTTGGTTAAAAAATGTTATTAATACTGAAAAAACAAGCCTGGAAATGAAGAGCTTTTTTTGACCACTTTTTTTAAAACCCAGCTCTCGGCACGTGAACTCGGACGCGCTCCCGACCCATAGGTTACTTCTGATCCCCAGCGATGACAAACTAAAAGTCTTATGAAAAAATGTTAGAAACAAAAATTGAGGAACATCTAATCATCTATACTTCTTCCACTGAAAGTTTTTCTCTGACCGAAAAATAAAAAAAATCCTCGCTTACTTACTTTTTCATGTTTGTTTTGAGTAACCTTTTTATATTTTCCTTAATTAATAATTATACAGTGGCATAAATTAAATTATATTTATATTGTATTAAACAGTAGTTTATGTAGAATTTTAATATATAAATTTTATGCTATAAATATTTTTTTTAGAAGCTAGACAAACATGTAAGTGATAGGAGGCGCATCACTTTGAACATCGTCATGCCCCCGACAGTGCCGTGCTGGTAATACCTAGAGTTTGAAACTATTGTTATTGTTGAAATTATATTATAACACATTTACATACAAAAGAAACTGGTAAATGGTTTTAAATTGTTTAACTTTTTATGCTGTATTATTATGTAGAAGGCCATGTAGTATGTAGGCTGGAATTTTAGCCGTTTTGTTGTATATCAAGCCTTTTTGAGATATAAATATTTTTAAACAATAAAGCAGACCTTTATTCACTAATGCTGATATTATATTACAATGCATTGGCATACAAATGAAAACGGTTTGATTTATTTGTACTCATATAAAATAATATAATTCTTTTGAGTTATAGGGATGTCTGGTGATTAAATCACAAATTAAGATCATTTATAATGGACTTTTAAAATAATGGAATTAAGTATAGACTTATAACATTTTCATGATAACTGTTTGATTTATTTGTACTCATTTAAAATAATGTTAAAATAGTATTTGATTTTTATGTTGTATTATTGTTTTTTATCAAAAGTTGAAACCAATGTAGTGTGCCTAAATGTTTATTTACTGTTTTATGTATCTCAAGCCAATAGATAGAATAGAACAAAGAGGTGTTTTTGGTGTTTTACCTATGAGAATAACATGGGGAGATTTTAAGCCACTTTTTAAAAATCGTGCTTACTCTCTATACATTTCTATGCAAATGTCCATCTCCAAAAATATTTCCAATCCCCATTAATTTTTGTATCATGTGAGTTTTGCACCAGTTGGTTTGAAATATTTATAAATATAACGTGTTGCTGGAATCGCCTTAAATGGCAAGAAACATGTAGTCTTGGGACCTCTGGTAAAATATTGGAGTTTTCCTAGTTTGGACTAAATATTTTTGAAAATTGAAAAAAAAATATGTTTTTTACTCAACTATTTTAGCATCTTGAAACATGTATTACCGAAGAATCAGGCAAATATTTCGTGCCGAAATTATATTTTACCTTACGTGAGAACTTGGAATCATTATTTAAACTCAGTCCTGCTCCACAGTATAATTGCAGGCTTGCTTCTCGTCCTAAGTGGTGAATTGTGTACAGTTTATGTGTGGTGCAAAGACTGGTTTCTCTTTTTAGTTGTGACCAGCTCATTCCTAAGATGCTAGATGGTATCCACTTTGCCTCTGAACATAAGTAAATTGTAATCTTCAGTTTAGGACTTAAAGTTAATGTCGGATGTGATGCCTCTTTGATCAGAAGTTTGGGTTGTGATTAGCTCAACCCCTATCACCAATATCAGCATAGATCCATTGAACTATTATGTGTTATTGTACTTTGTGCTGATTAATATGTGTTTGGTAAATTAGCATGGCACAACACACAATCCCACATCTTGCTAATTGTAGTTGGTAGTTTAGGTGGTCAAAGTAGAAGTAGGGAGCATTGACTTTCTACAATCATGATGAGATAACCAGCCAGAGCCTCAGACTGCAATAAAAAATAGATGAAAATGCAAACTCTAAAGGCCCCGACCGTGTTTCATACTTCCAGGCTGGAACAACCTTTACTCGGAATATTGTATATAAATTGTTTGTATACATAAGACTCTTGTAGTGAATGTACTCTTCGATGAAAAGACAAAATAAAGATGAAAAACTACTTTATGCAAAGAAGAGAAAGTGATTGTGAAGGGTAGCTATAAACAATCGTATTTTAGTGAGCAATGAAAGTTGCTATAATTATTGGGATTGTTTTGGATAAGTTTATAGATATGCATTGTGTTTACAGGAATTAATCATAGTGGGGATGCCATTTACATCGAGACATATTGATTTTGTTAAAGTGATAAAATGAAGACCATGATAGTGGTGGATAAAGATTTTAATTGTTGAGCAATCGATGTGAGAAGGAGTTTCTTGTTAAACAATAACCTGGAAAACCAATACAACATAATGCATTGTCATCCCTCATTGGTATTGTACCTTACAAGCTCTTTTGTTCTTTACTCATTTTCAAAAACATATAAATTACAAAATAAGCCATTTGTTGTTTATTTTACTGTTATGTATTGTAAGTTTATATATTGAAATAAATGGTTAAATAAATGTAAGTTGAAAAATGAGCCTTATTTTGTCACTAGTTTATTTACATTGATTTGAATCACATTTTTGAACTAACAGATGATTAAATTATTAATTGCATAACATTTGAAACATAGAGATACAACATTTATATTATTAACTGGAAACTATAGATCTATATTATTGTATGAACATAATTTCTGTATTTCATATATGTAAAAGCAATGAGACCATGCTAAATTACAGAATTCAATAACAAAGGAAGTTGATATTGTGCTATATACCTGAGGGTGTAAATATAGAGGTGGGTATTTCCATAGAGACCTAATGATGAATCAGAATGTGAAAGTTCTATGGTAGAAATATCAAGAAAGCAAGAGTGATCATCAGAGGTAACATGGTCATTAGGGAATTCATAGAGAGGGGTCAGTCAGGTTGAACTAGTATATTGCAATGATTCATCCAATATAGAAACAATAGTTACAAATAACCAGAACCAATCACTGAATATTGTAGTTAGTCTTCCTATCCTACTGTTAAAATATGAAACTCATTTTTACATGAGTTAGTGAGTTCATGCCCGGCAACATGAGTGTAATAATGGTTCCAAATGTATTTATCTTATTTTATGGTAGATTTCATTGTGTATGCTTACTTTATGGTAAAACTCTTTGAGATCATTTAATATTTAACACACTTAGAGATTAGTGAATAAATCATCAAAGTGTGATATAAATATGCTGGGTGAAACGTATTAAAACTTGCTATTATGTGTTATTGTACTTTGTGTTGATTAATATGTGTTTGGTAAATTAGCATGGCACAACACACAATCCCACATATTGCTAATCGTAGTTGGTAGTTTAGGTGGTCAAAGTAGAAGTAGGGAGCATTGACTTTCTACAATCATTATCAATTAATTTTATCAATTAAAGGATTGTCAAATGTCTCGGTTTTGCTAACTATGACCTGGTGTCCCGAAAAGGGCTCTTAAGACCATAAGATGACTATACATAAAGTTTGGACTATTGAATGTGATGTGAATTTATGCATACTTCATCATACAAATGTTACACTATAGTATTTTTACAAGTTCTGACTGTGACTGTGATGTGAATTTGTGTGTATTTCATCACATAAATTTCACACTATTTTCACACATTTCACACCACTATTATGATGTGTTGTGCCTGCATGGGTGTGTTGAGCCATGGATATCATAAACCACAAAGCTATAAGGACGTATGCTAGAACTGATCTAACCTCTGCCAAACCCTGAATACGAGCCTGGAGGCACAGACTTCGGACCAAGGATCAATTGTAAATAGACAAACCTGCATGATAGGATATAGAACACTGAAAAATGCAAATGTTAGAAACTTTAGTCTTTTACTTATTTAGTCTTACCATCCTCTGTTTTGGAGGAAACTGCCTTACAACCAACATGATGAAGATTGTATTAATACTCATGATCTTGGTCATTATAAAATTGATCAAACATAAATCTGTATTTGCCATTATTCATAGACCTTTCCTTGTCTATTATGAAAAAGCCATCAAACACTGGTGGTAAAGACTTCTATATTGATTAAAAGTCATTATTAATATGATTGTTAAATATAAGGTTTTAAATTTATATTGCCTTGTTTGGATAATATTAGAAAATGTACGTTATCGCATAAATGTTTGTGTACTTTCTAAGTAAAAGCAGTTAATATTTTTATGTTGACCCATTGAGAGAAATTGTATACTATTTGTACTATAAAAGGTCTATTCATGCATATCAGTCCAGTAAAAGTTCTGTTATAATCCAGTCATAGGTCAGTCTCAATTGCATCCATAGTTTCTCAGTCAACCTGTCAGTCATTTGGTTACAGTCTGTTTTTTAACTCTTCATTAACCGATGTTATATAACATTTTTTATTTGAAACACAATATTCTATAACATTTTCATTGGCCAGTTTTTGTTGATTGGTTATAAACTGTACTTGATATACAAACACATACGTTGTCATCAGTCAGGCGTCCAAACAATTAAAAAATATCGTTGAGAAGAAATCGGTTGTTGTATTTAACAACATAAAGGTCGATTCACAAACGGTATGTAATAGTTTAATCACGTCTCAGTGTATACAGCAACTGACTGTGACTGTGATGTGAATTTGATTAGTTGTGTGTAATGTGTGAAAATAGTGTGAAATTTTTTAAATTGCTTCCAGTTTATATGTTGTCATTAAGCAAGCGTTTAAAAATCCAACAATATCGTTGAGAAGAAACCAGCTGTTTTATTTGACGACATAAAAATCAATTCACACATAACACGTCACAGTTCAATCACATCAGTTACGACACAGTGTATACACCAACTGACTGTGACTGTGATGTGAATTTGTGTGTACTTCGTCACACAAATTTTACACAAATTTCACATATATTTTCACACATTTCACACAAATATCATAATAGTTGTGTGAAATGTGTGAAAATATATGTGAAATTTGTGTAAAATTTGTGTGACGAAGTACACACAAATTCACATCACAGTCACAGTCAGTTGGTGTATACACTGTGTCGTAACTGATGTGATTGAACTGTGACGTGTTATGTGTGAATTGATTTTTATGTCGTCAAATAAAACAGCTGGTTTCTTCTCAACGATATTGTTGGATTTTTAAACGCTTGCTTAATGACAACATATAAACTGGAAGCAATTTAAAAAATTTCACACTATTTTCACACATTACACACAACTAATCAAATTCACATCACAGTCACAGTCAGTTGCTGTATACACTGAGACGTGATTAAACTATTACATACCGTTTGTGAATCGACCTTTATGTTGTTAAATACAACAACCGATTTCTTCTCAACGATATTTTTTAATTGTTTGGACGCCTGACTGATGACAACGTATGTGTTTGTATATCAAGTACAGTTTATAACAATCAACAAAAACTGGCCAATGAAAATGTTATAGAATATTGTGTTTCAAATAAAAAATGTTATATAACATCGGTTAATGAAGAGTTAAAAAACAGACTGTAACCAAATGACTGACAGGTTGACTGAGAAACTATGGATGCAATTGAGACTGACCTATGACTGGATTATAACAGAACTTTTACTGGACTGATATGCATGAATAGACCTTTTATAGTACAAATAGTATACAATTTCTCTCAATGGGTCAACATAAAAATATTAACTGCTTTTACTTAGAAAGTACACAAACATTTATGCGATAACGTACATTTTCTAATATTATCCAAACAAGGCAATATAAATTTAAAACCTTATATTTAACAATCATATTAATAATGACTTTTAATCAATATAGAAGTCTTTACCACCAGTGTTTGATGGCTTTTTCATAATAGACAAGGAAAGGTCTATGAATAATGGCAAATACAGATTTATGTTTGATCAATTTTATAATGACCAAGATCATGAGTATTAATACAATCTTCATCATGTTGGTTGTAAGGCAGTTTCCTCCAAAACAGAGGATGGTAAGACTAAATAAGTAAAAGACTAAAGTTTCTAACATTTGCATTTTTCAGTGTTCTATATCCTATCATGCAGGTTTGTCTATTTACAATTGATCCTTGGTCCGAAGTCTGTGCCTCCAGGCTCGTATTCAGGGTTTGGCAGAGGTTAGATCAGTTCTAGCATACGTCCTTATAGCTTTGTGGTTTATGATATCCATGGCTCAACACACCCATGCAGGCACAACACATCATAATAGTGGTGTGAAATGTGTGAAAATAGTGTGAAATTTATGTGATGAAATACACACAAATTCACATCACAGTCACAGTCAGAACTTGTAAAAATACTATAGTGTAACATTTGTATGATGAAGTATGCATAAATTCACATCACATTCAATAGTCCAAACTTTATGTATAGTCATCTTATGGTCTTAAGAGCCCTTTTCGGGACACCAGGTCATAGTTAGCAAAACCGAGACATTTGACAATCCTTTAATTGATAAAATTAATTGATAATGATTGTAGAAAGTCAATGCTCCCTACTTCTACTTTGACCACCTAAACTACCAACTACGATTAGCAATATGTGGGATTGTGTGTTGTGCCATGCTAATTTACCAAACACATATTAATCAACACAAAGTACAATAACACATAATAGCAAGTTTTAATACGTTTCACCCAGCATATTTATATCACACTTTGATGATTTATTCACTAATCTCTAAGTGTGTTAAATATTAAATGATCTCAAAGAGTTTTACCATAAAGTAAGCATACACAATGAAATCTACCATAAAATAAGATAAATACATTTGGAACCATTATTACACTCATGTTGCCGGGCATGAACTCACTAACTCATGTAAAAATGAGTTTCATATTTTAACAGTAGGATAGGAAGACTAACTACAATATTCAGTGATTGGTTCTGGTTATTTGTAACTATTGTTTCTATATTGGATGAATCATTGCAATATACTAGTTCAACCTGACTGACCCCTCTCTATGAATTCCCTAATGACCATGTTACCTCTGATGATCACTCTTGCTTTCTTGATATTTCTACCATAGAACTTTCACATTCTGATTCATCATTAGGTCTCTATGGAAATACCCACCTCTATATTTACACCCTCAGGTATATAGCACAATATCAACTTCCTTTGTTATTGAATTCTGTAATTTAGCATGGTCTCATTGCTTTTACATATATGAAATACAGAAATTATGTTCATACAATAATATAGATCTATAGTTTCCAGTTAATAATATAAATGTTGTATCTCTATGTTTCAAATGTTATGCAATTAATAATTTAATCATCTGTTAGTTCAAAAATGTGATTCAAATCAATGTAAATAAACTAGTGACAAAATAAGGCTCATTTTTCAACTTACATTTATTTAACCATTTATTTCAATATATAAACTTACAATACATAACAGTAAAATAAACAACAAATGGCTTATTTTGTAATTTATATGTTTTTGAAAATGAGTAAAGAACAAAAGAGCTTGTAAGGTACAATACCAATGAGGGATGACAATGCATTATGTTGTATTGGTTTTCCAGGTTATTGTTTAACAAGAAACTCCTTCTCACATCGATTGCTCAACAATTAAAATCTTTATCCACCACTATCATGGTCTTCATTTTATCACTTTAACAAAATCAATATGTCTCGATGTAAATGGCATCCCCACTATGATTAATTCCTGTAAACACAATGCATATCTATAAACTTATCCCAAAACAATCCCAATAATTATAGCAACTTTCATTGCTCACTAAAATACGATTGTTTATAGCTACCCTTCACAATCACTTTCTCTTCTTTGCATAAAGTAGTTTTTCATCTTTATTTTGTCTTTTCATCGAAGAGTACATTCACTACAAGAGTCTTATGTATACAAACAATTTATATACAATATTCCGAGTAAAGGTTGTTCCAGCCTGGAAGTATGAAACACGGTCGGGGCCTTTAGAGTTTGCATTTTCATCTATTTTTTATTGCAGTCTGAGGCTCTGGCTGGTTATCTCATCATGATTGTAGAAAGTCAATGCTCCCTACTTCTACTTTGACCACCTAAACTACCAACTACAATTAGCAAGATGTGGGATTGTGTGTTGTGCCATGCTAATTTACCAACACATATTAATCAGCACAAAGTACAATAACACATAATAGTTCAATGGATCTAT